>NC_141685.1:1019598810-1024398810 GCF_964263255.1 Lissotriton vulgaris
ATGATCGGACAAGTTGCCCTGATGCTGGGCCCACTGACACTTCAGGTCCCACTGCAGAGCCCGCATCCGCCACCCGGCGTGATGCACCAGAAGGATGCAGGAGGCCATCAGCCCAAGAAGCCGCAGCGCGAACCTGACCGAGACTCGGGATAAAGGCTGAAAGATCGGAATCAGAGCCTGAATATCCCAAACCCGCTGTTTGGGAGGATAAACCCGAAACTGCGCCGATTAGGAGGAGCTTCTGAGAGGGACACAGGTGCGACTTCGGCACGTTGATGGAGAACCCCAGCAAGTGCAGGAGGTCGGCCGTAGTCTGGAGATGGCTGACGACTGTCTGGGGCGAGCCCGCCTTCAACAACCAGTCGTCGAGGTAGGGGAAGACTGACACCCCTAACCTGTGCAGATGAGCTGCGACCACCGCCATCACCTTCGTGAACACACGTGGGGCGCTGGTAAGGCCGAAGGGGAGCACGGTAAACTGAAAGTGCTCGTGGCCTACCGTGAACCGCAGGTAACGCCGGTGGGCCGGCAGGACGGGGATGTGAAAATAAGCGTCCTGCAAGTCCAACGCTACCAGCCAGTCTCCAGGGTCCAGGGCAGCTAAGACCTGAGCCAAAGTCAGCATCTTGAACTTCTCCTTTCGGAGGAAGCCGTTGACGTTCCGTAGGTCCAAGATAGGGCGTAGGCCCCCTTTGCCCTTCTTGGGTACCAGAAAGTAGTGGGAGTAACAACCACACCCTACTTCTGGCCCAGGAACGCGCTTGATGGCCCCCTTGGGCCTGAAAACTCGGGCTAGGAAGGTTTTGAAGCAGGTGCTGCGGAGGGAGGTGTGGACTGGCCTCGCCGTTGTCCCCGACCGCCGCCACGGCGGTTTCCACTGCTGCCACCCTGCTGTTGAACATTCTGCGGTGCGTGGCTGGCAGCACGTGTGGGGGCGCCTCTTCCGTGGCCACGAAAGGAGCGAAAGGCACCCGATTGCTGGCGAGTGGCCGAGAGGCCCAAGGACTTGGCAGTAGCCCTGGAGTCCTTAAAACGCTCAAGCGCATGGTCTGCCTTGTCGCCAAAGAGGTGACGGCCATCGAACGGCATGTCCAGAAGTGTGGCCTGGACATCGGCCGAAAAGTTAGCGGACCTCAACCAGGCGTGGTGTCGAATCGCCACGGTCGTTGCCATCGCCCTGCCCAGTGAGTCCGTGGTATCTAGCTCACACCGGATGGAATATCGCGCCGCATCTCGGCCCTCCACAAGGGTTTGAGCGAGTTTAGCCCGGACCTCCTCCGGACATTGTGGCAGCGCGACCGCGTCCCACAGGGTGTGGGTGTAGCGGCCCAAGATACAGGCGGTATTGACAGTCCGCAGCCTCAAACTTAGGGATGAGAACACTTTCTTCCCGAATTGTTCATATCTCTTGGATTCCCGGTCGGGCGGAGCCGTCGGGAATGCGGTCTGGGAAGTGGAGGCCTGGATAACCAGGCTCTCGGGGTGGGATGGGTGGACAAAAAGCAAGGGTCGCCCGAGGCCGGCGGTAGCGTCTGGCCACGTTCCTATCCACAGGCAGACCTTAGGTGGGCGTGGACCAAGTGCCCACAAGAACCTCACACAAGGCCTCATTGAACGGCGGCAGAGGCTCACTGGAGCTTGTCTGCGGTTTGAGGACCTCAGTGAGGAGGTTAGTCCTCACGGCCGTGACGGGGAGCTCAAGGTTTAAGGCCTTGGCCGCCCTCGTCAACACTACACTGTAAGTAGACCCCCTCCTCCGAAGCCACGGTGGGAGGGGAGACAAATCCAGTGTCTGGCGAAGTGTCAATACCACTGGCCTCCCCAAGCTCATATGTCCAGTCCTCTTGAGACTGGCACTACAGTGCCAGAGGGTCCTCAGACCCCTCCCAGTCTCCCTCGTCACCCGTCACCCGTCTCCTGTAAAACAGGAGCAACAGACGGGGCCTCCTCATGGAAATAAAAATCTCCAAAGGCCGTCGGAAGCGGCGCCCAGTGGCGCCGTTCCGGCGCCAGAGTCGGACTGAAGGGAACATTGGGGACGGAGTCCACAGTGGGCGCCGGGGGCGACACCTGGGGGGCGACACCCGCGGGGCGACAACCGCGGGGCCGGCGCCGGTGAGGTCGACCGGTGACGACCCGGATCAGGAAGCGGATCCGGTGAGGTCCTGCGGTGCCGGGACTGAAGTCGCCAGGGGCCGAAGCACCCGACCCGCTAGGGCCTCCAGCCGGGACCGTTGGGCCCGGAGGCGCCACGGAACCCGATTGAGGAGGGAGGGACCTCATGGCCATGAGGTACCGCTCTATCTCCTCCGGCGTAGCGCCGTGCCCATGGACCCGAAGGTGTGGAGCAGGCAGCGACGCTTGCGACTCCCTCGGAGCCGTGTGGGTGTTGTCACCCGAACCCCCGGCCGCATCGTGCGAGCGTCGGGGTGGGTCGGAGGAACGATGACGTCTCTCCGACCTCTCATGCCTCTTACCGGAGGACTTGGATCCTAACAACCGATGTCCACTCCCGGAGCTGCGATGACTCAGACCCCGCGACCGGTCCCTTGACCTCCCGTGGGACCGGGACCTGGAACGGCGCGGGCCGACTGCCGGAGCTCGAGTCGCTTGCGAAACCGCTCCCGCCTAGCTTTAGGCGTCAGGGCCCGGCAGTCGGAGCAGGTGCGGTCGTCGTGGTTGAGGCCTAAACACTGCAGGCACCGGCGATGGGGGTCGGTAACCGACATCAGTCGGTCGCACTTCGAGCAGGGTTTGAACCCGGGCATCCCTACCGGCACCGATAGTCGAAGACTCGAGGAAAGAAATGATCAAAAAGATCAAAAAGTTTAGTCAAAAAATGACTAGGGGAAGAGCTTCTCCGGATCTGCGCTAGCTGGCGCGGAAAAAAGAAGAACGGACGTCAGCGCGCATGGGCGGCGTCTAAGTACTCCGACGACGTCATTCTGGCGCCAACGACGGACGCGGAGGTGCAGACGACGCCTACCGGCGAACAGGGGTATTGCTACGCAAAAATTTCCGGATCCAGTCTGACGCCTGGGGATATTCTAAGGTAAGGAATCTATCACTAACGTGTCTCTTTCAGATACGCACATTCCTGTTAGTAATCATGTGATGCCATCAACGTATCCCAGTTTTAAAAAGTTTTACTTTGAAATTTAGATATAATCTGAAGGTGTATTAAATGAGTGGAAGTATTGCTTCACTCGCTATTCAGACAATGCTCTGGACTGCGGATGTTGTTTCATAGGAGAAGGATCTATGCGTTTGCATGGTAGGCATAACCAAATTCAATAAAACGAGTGTCGCACATTAACATTTTTTGTGAAAGTAAAAAGACGCAGAGGTAGAAAGTAAAAGAAAAACTTTGGGCGTTCAAGTAAGATTGACTATTTCAGCTGCTCCTATTGGACACATTTTGCAGTTTTTTTTCTGTAATTATGGCTTAATACTAAATTTCCAAGTGTTACCTACCAGCAAAAACAGAAACCAAAAAAAAGCTGTGAAACTAGTCCTTTATTTGAAGGCAGAGGACAGCAGAATCAGTCTAGAAGTTCATTGCTATTTCAAACATCTGGTCCAATGTAATACAAACAAAAACAAAATCATCAACATTTCCTGTAACAAATCTTGTGCCAAAAGGAATGGTTTCTTACCTCACTCTCCATTTAAATCATAAGCATTAAATAGTCCCACCCACATGCGGGGATCCTGGAGTTAGCACGTTATTAAAATATATCTTCGTAAGGGCAGACATTTGCAGAGCCTCAGGAAGGCCAAGAGTAGCACATAATTAGTTATAAATGTTTTGCAGCCTATAAAGCAGGCTACATTGACCAAATACCCTAATTTATATTTCAAAAGGGTCAAAATATTATTTTTTTAAACTTGGAATATTTTCCATGAGCTGTGCAATTTTTCCTTAAAAATCTCCTTCACAAGCCTTTCTTAAAGCAAATGGGAAAGGAAGAATAGGGCAAAGTACACATATAGACTGCAGTGCTGTAGAGAAGGAAACTGTTGCTGTATCGTAAAGGGCTCACAGCCCTCCAGTATCCCATCATACATAGCAGGTGGAAGTTACCGCAGTTCTTTTTTAAGCAGTTCTTTTTTACAGAGCAAAAGAGAGGATGACTAATCAAACACAGAATGCCTATTTAAACCTTATACCTATACCTCTGATTACAGGTAAGAAAGCATTCTCTGTCTCTCAGGGGCTCTCCAATGATCATCATAAGCACTAAACAGAGTAGCAAGCCAATCCCTAAAAAAGGAGGTGGAAAAGAAAGAGGGCCCATAAAGGCAGCTAGGCAAAGAGATTCATTAGGATGCGTGTCATACTTGAGCATCTGTTCTAGCATGGGAGTCCAGGCAATAGTGCCTCGTAAAGATGTGAACAGAACTCCATGTGCCTGCTTTACAGATTTATGCAATAGAAATGTTCATTAAACCAGTTGTTGCTGGTCTATCTCTGGTAGAACGAGCATTTGGTTTTCCAGTCAGGCTTTTGTTTGCTTTCTGATAGCGCAACAATGCAAGAAAAAATTCACCAGGATATAGATTGTTGAGATATGGCGAAACCTGTACATCAAGGGTTATACTTCACAAACAACTGTTTGGACTTATGAATATCATTAGTTTTGACTAGATAAAACTTTTAAGACCCATCTCAAGTGTGGAGAGATCTTTCCTATGGAGTTGATGGATTCTGAAAGAAAGTCGGTAGGATTACGGTTTGATTGATTTGAAAATCTGAAACTACTTCGGGACAGATTTTCATATTTATTCTCATAACTACCTTATGGCTATGAAATATTGTGAATGTTTCATGAGAGCATTAAACTTGAATCCCACCAACTCAACGTGCTGATGTGATGGCAACCAGAAAAGCAGCTTTCCAAGAAAGATGTTGTAATGAGGCTTTATGGTTAGGCTTGAAAGGAGCTGCAATGAGACATAAAAGCATGACGTTTAACTCCTGAGGATAAGGACGGCGTATTAGAGGAATAACCTTTTTGATGCCTTCTAAAAAGTCCTTAATAATTGGGACTTTGAAAAAAATAGGTTTGTGAAGGACATTTTCAGTAGCTAGTAAAAGCTGCAAAAATTGACTTAAATAGAAGAAAATTGTGTCAACCAGATTCAGCCAAATGAAGTAAGTATGGAATTAGAGCTTCTTCTTGGCACATGGTTGGATTACTGTTCTTATACGAACACCAGATACAAAAAATCACTTCCATTTGAAAGAATAAGAGGTTGGTGCGAATGGACATTTAGCTTTTTTTTTTTACAATTTCCATACAATCTTTCCACCAAATTCAAAGAGGAGAGGTTGGGATAAACAATCTGACCAATAAAACCGCTCCTAGCTTCAGTAGGTAGAAATGGTAAGATATTTCTTTCGTGGACCATGTTCCCTGCATTTGAAGGTGAACAAAGGTTGCACCCCAACTCGGCAGTAATAAGAATCAGCAATGATTCCTTGACTACCAAGATATTTCCAGAAGAACTCAAAGAGTCATACATACACCCTTTACTTTAAGAAAACAAATTTGAAACCTGACAACTACAGACCCATTACAAATGGACCTTTCCTAGGCAAACTGATAGAAACAGCAGCGTTCGCCCAGATGTCACAATTCAATGAAGAGAATGCCATACCTCTCGACTTCCAAACAGGATTCAGTCCGGGAAGAGGCACAGACTCTGCCCTCCTTGCCATCTGTGATGACCTGAAGACCACAGTTGACCGCAACAGTGTTGCTGTGCTACTCCTCTTGGACCTCTCAACTGCCTTTGACACGGTTGACCATGACACTCTGATGCAAAGACTCTACAAAGGCATAGAGGGGACTGCTCTAGACTGGATTGTGTCCTACCTTCGAAACAGAACTAATGTCATCCATACCCCACCTTCCTCGTCCCAACCCTACTACACAAAAGCAGGGGTCACTTAAGGCTCTATCATCTCGCCCATGCTTTTCAACATCTACTTGAAGTCATTATCGGTACTGATCAATCAATTTCACCTCACAGGCTATAACTATGCAGATGACATGCAAATACTCCTTCAACTGGAATGGCCCAAAGACATTGAAAACTCGCCAATGTTGAGTGGTCTCAGAGTCGTGGATCATTGGTTGACTTGGAGCCATGTTAAATTGAATACTTCCAAAACGGAAAAACTATGTGTGGCGATTGGAAACATTATGACCCGCTTGCCGCCGGGTCTGATTAACTGGGATCACCACCTAAAGAATTGAAGGTAGTAAGAAACCTCGGAATGACAATGGACTCTAAGCTAGACAGATCAAGCTTTGTTACTATAAAAACTCTGCGGCAAATTTTCCCCCATTTGGAATTTCATCATACGGTCCAAGCTACCATCTCACTTGTTCTGTCCAAACTCGATTACGCCAATAGCCTCTACCACGGATCAGCTTTAACAATCATGAAAAGACTACAACGGATTCAGAACTCGGTGGCCGGACTACTCTTGCATATCACACTGAGAGACCACATCTCCCCTGCCTTGAAAGCCCTGCATTGGTTACAGATTGCCAGAAGATCCACGTTCAAGCTGCTTTGCATCACCCACAAAGCGATACATGGAATGAGACCACTCTTCATCAGGAAAAAAATCACCAAACATATTAAACAAAGGAACCTCCGCGCTAAAGGGGCATCTCTCCTCAAAATCCCAAGATCCAAGAAAAAAAACATAGGTGGCACATCCTTCTCTGTTCAAGCAGCCAAACTATGGAACTCCTTACCCCTCCAACATAGGATCCACGGACAACCACCTTATCTTCAGAAAACTACTCAAGAATTGGCTCTTCGGGGGAGGAGCTTCGCGGGCAACCAAGATGGCCGCGTGAGCTCGGAGCTCTGAAGACCCTCCGATCCTCCATACTGATCCTGTTATCTATCCTGTCCCACGACGGTGGGAATCAGTGGCGCAGTCGATGCTGAAGCGGCGCCTGGTCTCAGATTGAAGATCCGAGCTTCCTGGACCGAGTTGTGTCGTCGTGAACCTGGAGGGCTCTACCGAAGTCATAAACTGGTAGCGCTGGGACCGGGAGTTGGCCCGCCTCGGGACGTCCCGTGCGGACCTGCCACGCTTGTTGAACCAGCTGACCCTGGCGGTCTCCCTCATAATTCTCATCTCGTCGCACTGGATGCGCACTGGCCTGTGTATCACGTATCGACTTGAGGTGTTATTGGTGACCTGCCCCTTCCTTGGACTATCCTGCCTCATTGTTCATCATGGCGGGCAAGGGAGATCCAGACAAAGGGAAACCTCTGAGGGTCAGTAGGAAGCCGAACCAGTCCCAATCGACTATCCCGGAACGGTTTTCCCATTCAAAGGGATCGCCAGGCATGGTGAGCCACCCTAAAGACTCGCAACGAGACACGTCCCCCGAGGATCCTGAATTCACGCTCCGGGACGTGATGGGGCCATTGCGGGTGTGAAGGCTGAGATGCATAGCCAACACGAAGCGATGTCCCACAAAGTGGATACCCTTAAGATCGAACTCAATCTCATTAGGGCGGACCTCGGCAAGACTAACGACCGGGTGAAGTCGCTCGACATTAAAACGTCGAGTTTGACTAACGACATGTCGGATGTGCAGACCGAGGTGCGGGACCTGAAGGCGGCTAACGGGGCGCTGGCTCGCCGGCTTGATGATTTCGAGGGACGGGCCCGGCGCCAGAACGTCCGTATTACGGGCGTACCGGAGGGGGCCGAGGATGGATCAGTGGACTTGTTTGTGGAAGAGTTGGTGGTTAAGAACTTGGCACCGGGAGGATTGAGTAAGTTCTTCTCGGTGGAGAGAACACACAGGCTGCCGGGCGGGCCACCAAAGTCGGGCGCATCTCCTCGCCCCATCATTGCGAGACTTTTTAATTATCGGGACCGAGACGCCATCTTGCAGGCTTCGAGAAGTGGTGGCCCACTGCGCTATCAGAACGCTGACATTAACTTTTTCCCTGACTTCACTCAAGCAGTTCAGAAACGCCGGCAAAGTTTCATGGGTGTGAAGCGGCGACTTCGGGAGATGGAATTGCGGTATTCCATGATGTATCCTGCAAGACTTCGAATCAAGCATGGCAACCGGACATTGTTTTTCGATCTTCCAGATGCGGCAGGAGACTGGTTGGACACCTTGCCTCAACGTCGGACTGAACCGGAGGAACAGACGGAAGGTGCAGCAGGAGGTCCAGGTTCCCAGGAATGAACTCTATGCCTATGACTTTCTTTCTGGGGGGGGTTGCTGCGGTTGGCATCGAACTCGAACTATGGTTCTTTTTTTTCAAATATCCTCTTTTTATGTAGGAGGATGACGGGGGGGATAGGATGCCTCCTTTCTCCTCTGGGGGCTTCTTGTAGGTTAGTTTTAGGGGCGACAGGCACACTGCTAGTTGGGGTGGCTTCTAGTCTAATGCAGGGGTGTAGGGTGGGGGGTAGTTGGGGAGTGTGTTTTCTGCTTGTTTCTTTCTTTCTAATCTCTTCATGGCTAGGACTTTATTGCTTTGCTACTACTGTCTTGATGGCTACATTGCGGGGGGGGCGGCTGGGGTGGGACGTCTTTGACGATGGGGGGTAAGTTACTGAATGTGTTAAGTTGGAACGTAAATGGGTTGGGGGACCGTATTAAACGTGGTGTTGTGCTGCAACTGCTTAAACGCTGGTTTCCTGACGTGGCTCTTTTGCAGGAAACTCATCTTGTTGGTAACACCTGTAAGGCCCTGAACAGGAGAGGATTTAAAATGGTGGCCCACTCCGGGTTCTCTACGGGGTCCCGAGGGGTGGGCATTATGGTGCGCATGTCCCTTCCCCTTGAGGTTGAGTCTACATTGTTGGATGTCAGAGGCCGATACGCAGCTGCGGTGTGTAAATGGGAGGGGCGTACTCTGGTATTGGTTTCGATTTATGTCCCCCCGGGGTTGCAAACAGCCACCTTCCAAGACCTCGGTGGCGCCATTTTGGGTCTCCCGGAGGGACTGCTGATTCTGGGTGGGGACTTCAATTCTGTGGTGTCGGGTGTCTTGGATCGTTTCCCGTCCAGAGATCTTCGCAGTGCACAGTCATGGCTCCCGGATTTCATGTCCACTATGGGCATGGTTGATTGTTGGGGGCTCATGCATCCCAATCAGCGACAGTACTCCTTCCTTTCAGGGGCTCATGGTAGCCTTTCCCGCATCGACTATGTGCTGACTCCTGCGGCCCAGGCGCAGTCGGTGTCTAGTGCTCGACTCATGGCCAGAGGCATCTCAGACCACTCTCCGGTTTGGGTGTCTTTCGACTTTGGTATAGTGGCGGCGGCTAGGGTGGCACCTATCAACCCCTGGTACTTTCGCAATCCTAAGACCCGCGATCTCCTTGCCAGGTCCATTGAGCTGTATTTTGCCGAAAATACGGGTTCGGTTACCTCGGCCGTCTCTCTTTGGGAGGCCTTCAAGACTGTCCTTAGAGGAGAGGCCTTCTCCTTGATAGCCGAGGCGCGTCGCAGACGGGATGAGGACTTGGTGCGGTTGGAGTCGGAAATTGCTGACCTGACTTCCCAGTTGGCCTTGGGACCGACTCCGGACTTGCTCCATGCTCTCGCCCTGAAGCAGTCGGAATATGGAGCCACTGCTACCGATGCGGCCAAAGCGATGGGACGGGAACAGCAGGGTAGGATCTATGACGCCGGGGACAAGGCGGGTAAGCTACTTGCTTGGTTGGATAAGAAGGAACTGGCATCCCGCGTAGTACCCGAAATTCTGGGGGACGATGGCCTGGTAGTCACCGACCCCACTGCAATTGCCGGGGCGTTTGCTGACTACTTTGAAACGGTCTACACATCTGTCTCCGCCCTGTCCGAATCTGACTCGGCCTCCTTTTTGGGAGAGATTGAGCTCCCTTGCCTGTCTGATGTTGAGCGCGAGGACATGGACCGCGATATGACGGTTGATGAAGTGGCGCTGGCGATAAGGTCGCTGCGCTCTGGGAAAGCTCCGGGTCCCAATGGCATCCCGGTGGAACTGTACAAGCTCAAAGCGGACATCGTCGCTGCACCCCTGAGAGACATGTTCCTTGCGGCTCGAGAGGCCGGTGAGCTCCCGCTTGATCAACGTTTGGCCACCATAGTGGTCATTCACAAGGAGGGGAAGCCTCGTGACCTCTATCGGTCATACCGCCCTATTTCCCTGTTGAACGCCGAACCTAAAATCCTGGCGAAGTTACTAGCCCATCGCCTCGTGGGTGTGATTGCAGACCTGGTTCACCCGGACCAGTCTGGGTTCATCCCGCACCGAAATACGGCTCTTAACCTCCGCAGGCTTCACGCGGTAGTGGCGCGAGCTCATATGCTTACGGAGCCGACGGTGCTAGCTTCGCTTGACGCGACGATGGCGTTCGACTCGCTCAAATGGAACTACCTCTGGGCGGTACTTGACAAATTTGGGTTCGGGCCCGACTTCATTGGTTGGGTTCGGCTCCTTTATACTTCCCCGATGGCCAACGTGACGGTGAACGGTCGCTTGTCGGCCTCTTTTGCATTGCGCAGAGGTACCAGACAGGGCTGCCCACTGTCGCCGCTCCTCTTCGCTTTGGCGCTTGAGCCGTTGGCCGCATGGATCCGTGTGCATCCTGATATTACCGGTATCAAGTGCACGCCGGGCTTTGAGGATCGCGTCTCGCTTTATGCAGACGACATCCTTCTCTATCTTACCTCTCCCTGCCGGTCATGGATTGTGGCTTTTGACGTACTGGGTACTTTTGGTAGTTACTCGGGCCTGGTCATCAATTGGTCCAAGTCCTACCTCTATGTGCTGTGTGGGGACACTCCGCGAGTTCCTAGAGGCTGCGCTATACAGATTTCACAACGGGGATTCAAGTACTTGGGCATCTATATTTCAAGAGATGCCCGTACGCGCTACTCTAACAACTTACTTCCCCCCCTGGCTCGCTTACGGCGTGATGTGGAAGGTTGGAAGAGACTGCCGCTGTCCCTGTTGGGCCGGGCGGCATTGTTTAAAATGATGTCCCTGCCAAGGTTTCTCTATGCGCTCCAGAACACACAAGACCCAGTACCGTCCAAGTATTTCGGAGAGGTTGAGAGCTTGCAGCGTACCTTGCTGTGGGATGGCAGACCACGGATCTCTATAGCTAAATTGACCATACCATGGTACGATGGGGGCATAGCTTTGCCGGACATACGTCGATATTATTGGGCGTCCCAGCTGACGGCTCTTAATCACGGTCTTTATGGGCCGGCAGTCAACCCGGGATTCGCGATGGATCGGTGGCTTCTGAATGATGGGATGTACTATAGGGCGTTGTACTCTAGATCTCTGGACCGGAAACTAACTGGCCCCACTAAGACGGCGGTGCACTTGTGGAGGGCGGTGACCAAAACTTTGGGATGGCAGGGTAGGCTCACCATGGCTACTCCCCTATACGATTCTGACCTGCTGGGGAAACTGTGGCACTCTAAGGGGTTTGATCGTTGGGACCTCATTGGTATTTCCAAAGTTCCAGATATGTTGTCTAAGGGGGAGGTCAAATCGTTTACTGCCCTACAGACCGAGTTTCAGTTGGGAGCTACTGAATTCTTTCGGTATGCACAAATACGGCACGCACTCATTTCTGCTATTCCTGTGGGAGAGAAAATCCCTGAATCGACCCCGCTGGAGGATAGGTTGCTGGATGGCCATATGCCAGATAGCGCCATCTCTCTGACCTATAAAAATCTAATTAACGTACGAATGGACCTACTGGTAAAACAGAGATCTCTGGGTGAATGATGGGATTGAGATGGATGATGAGGAATGGCAGTCTGCGGTCTCCTCCCCTAAGGAGGTGGCCATCTCCGCTAGGCTACGATTGGTCCAGTTGAAGGTGCTCCACAGGATTTATATCACGGGCCCCAGACTCATTCACATGGGCCTCTCCCAGGACGGCCTCTGCAGGAGAGGTTGTGGTGCAACTGCCACCTTTATGCACATTCTCTGGGAATGTCGGGAGATTGCTGTATACTGGGAGCGAGTGCATGCTATAATGAGAGTTGTGACCGGAGTGACCCTGCATGTGGAGGCTCGGCGTTGTCTGCTGAACGTGTGGGGTCCGACTGATTATAATACGGCTCAGACTCGCTGGGTCACCCTGGGAAATATGATAGCTAAGAGGGACATCGCCCAAAAATGGGGTGCTTCGACCCCTCCTACTGTTAGTCTGTGGAAAACCAATATGGATTGGTGCATGCTCCGAGAGAAGACTGTTTACGTTGCCCGGGGTAAGCCCAAGATGTGGGGGCTGATCTGGAATGCCTGGAACTCATATAGAGGAGACATTTGTGCACCCCCGGAGGTAGTCCGGCCAGAGGTTCGCCTCTCCCCATAGCCCCCCCCTCCCCTAAGTTCCATTTGGTTAATCCTGCTTTTCTGCTTCCCGTCCACGTGCTTGCCTAGTATCCTGAAGCATACGTGGCGTATCGACCCCGATTCCCCCCTGTGACATGTGCCTCAACAATTACTACATTCCTAAGCCCTGTGACTCTTCTTTCTCTCTCTTTCTCTCTTTCCTTCCTCCGCTCTTTTGTTCTCTTTCTCTTTCATAGCTCTGTTGGCTACGTTAGTTATTTTTGGATCTCTATTTATCATAAAATTAAACCCGACTACTCCTGTACCTCTGTTTTGTACATGCTTACGACGTATGTTACAATGCTGCCTGGCCTCCGGGATGTATGGCTGAATAGCGGTGTACTTTATTTTGGTAAATAAAGGTTTTCCAAAAAAAAAAAATAAATAAATAAATAAAAAGAATTGGCTCTTCCCCACATAAGCACCATACACAAACAGAAATATACAGCATATACCTCTGTATATAAGCATTTATTTGTACAATAGATATGTACCTATAAATGTGTATTGCTTTGTATATACATGTAGAATAATTATGATTAAAAAAAATTTAAAAAAATAAATTTTGAAGTACAACACAAGACCAGAGTTCATCTAATGCATCTTTAATCTACATATACTTACTTCCTTTATACATCTACATACCTTCCATGTACTAGGATATATATATTTATTACTTTTCTCCTAAAAAGGCATTCAATGCACTACCCTATTTCTCACCCTATACTTCTATCAATATTTTTTATCTACGTATACTTCCTTCCTTTATGAATCTATATACTTTCCATATACTTATGGATCTATATATTTATTACATTCTTCGAAATTAAGCATATCCAATGCACTACCCTATTTCTCACTCTATGCCTCTCTCAATATATCTTATACCTCAACTCTACTCATCTCAAACCTCTTTCTACTACTCTTTCCAATGCACTACCCTATTTCTCACCCTATGCCTCTATCAATATATCCTCTACATCCACACTCATCCATCCCAAACCACATACCCCTACTATGATCCCCAAAACACCCCTTTGTAGACTCTCCCCTACTCTACGCCTCCTTGCATCATCTGACACCTCTTACTATACCAATACCCTAAAACAAGCCTTTCTAAATTCTTCCCTCTGACTCTTCCACTCCACATTCCGTTTTACTCATCCCAAGCCTCCTCCTACTTCTATGACCTCCTACTTCTATGACCTCTAAATCCTTCACTCTATCCCTCCACTATTCTTTTCAAATCACACTAACAGACTAACAAGCTTCTCAAATTTCATATTTCACTATACTAATTCACCACTAATCCTTTATGGGTTCCAAAGTGGCGTGCTACTCGCCAAAAAGTGCTAAAACACTTTCAGGGGTAGCAAGCACTATATAAATGCAAAGTTTTTTTCCCTCTTCTATCCCTCCATTCCCTTCTCTATCCAAATACCTAAATAACATATCCACCACTCAATTTATTTTCATATCTCACTATATTAATTAAACACTAATCCTTTATGGGTGTTCCGGAGTAGCGTGTTACTCGCCAAAAAAGTGCTTCAACACCCAATCAGGGGTAACAAGCGCTACATAAATGCAAACCTTCTTCCCTCTTCTATCCCTCCGCTATCCTTCTTAATCCAAATAACTGACTAGCCTTTCCACCACTCAAATTACTTTCATATTTCACTATACTAATTAAACACTAATCCTTTATGGGTTCGGGAGTAGCTAGATACTCGCTGAAAAAGCGTTTTGACGCCTCGTCAGGGGTAGTAAGCACTATATAAATGCATTTACAATACAATACGAGGAAGAGCCACTGAGACAAGTTCTTAATCTGAAAAGTTGGAGAATTGTTTAAACACCTTTGTCTTGTGCACCCACACAATTTATGCTTATTTTTGGGGCACTTCTTTATTAGTGCAAACACTCTTACCTACCCATCCAGTCTGCATACTTAACATACATGGAGGGAATCGAATCTTCAGTCACATATTTTATGAATTGCTGCACTCTGTGTCCGTCTGAAAAGACGACGGGCACACTCTAGAACACCAACCAAGACATTCTGGTTTTAATGTAGCAAATATGCACAGGTTTGGAATAGGACTGTAGTCTTCCTAGGCACCAATATATTTGTGTGCAAACGTAAATTATGGTATTTACATTTGTTTTGGTGCACTTTCCCTTTGGTGATGGATCTAAGTCCCAGGACCATATGGAAAAAACACATATTTGAATCCTGCAGAAATCTGTGCCTAAGTGGCAACCCTGCCTCCTGGTTAGTTGGAAGATAAAATTATAGTTTTCCATGAAATTACAAAAAGTAGGCATTTTTATTTTAGTTTATCCTTATAGCAACAGGTCGATCCAGAAGATGGGCCCACCTATTGAATCCCAGGGATACCTTTGTAGCTTGTAGAGCTGCAGATTCAAAAACCTTTGTACACTTCACCCATCCAATGTTGATTGTGGACATTGCAAGTTTTTCTATGAAGGAAAGGACAACTTGTGATCCTTGCTAAGAATGCACTACAAAGACTCCACCTTATGTTGTTTTTCCCATACAGTGAGTGAAAGTATGTGCAATATAGGGAGGGCAGTGTATGCGTTCTTATGCATCCAACGTTATTCACTACGCATTCTTACCTGAAACTTTGTTCAACATGCTTACATCTGGGGAGATGGGTGAATTTACAGCACTACAAGCAGCAAAGTAATTGTTACAAATAATTAACATTCTCCATTTGCAACATGTGCTGCTGTAGGTCACATGCTTTGAACCAACTGAAAAACAGCACCCTCCTCCCTAAAGCTTTGGAATGCAAGCAGAAGTAGATGTTTGGAACAGAGTTTAAAGGCCAGTTTGTCTAACTTGTGCCTCCTGGCAGACATGAATCTACACGCAATAATATATTTTGAAAGTGTGAGTTGCTTGTCATCTTGTTCCTTTACAAATGTCTGCAAGTGGAATGTTACCTGGGAAAGACATATTCGCTCCTGTTTTTTTACGAATACAATTTTCGCCTGGCACAGTAAACAGTGTGTGCCTCCCATGTGCATAACAACCCGTATGTGCCTAAATATGTATCTTGCAATGCCAGAATTGGAAATCAGATTCCCTAGGTGGGGCCTAACAAAAGCTAAAAATTGTTGCTTCCTTCCCCAATTGCTTTCGTACAGGGAGTCATTGCTCTCTTGATATCTAAAAAGGTAAGGCCCTTTCTGCACGTACTCTGGTTGTGGAAGGAAAATGGGAAAGTCAATAATTTGATTAAGATGGAATGGAGAAATTACCTTGCGTATAAAACAAGTTTGTTCTAAGGAAGACCCAATCACTGTACATTTGGATGAAGGGTTTCACCACATTTAGTGCTTGCAAATCTACGCAAACGAGGGACTGCAAGAAAAGCTACCATCCGTGAAAGAAACTATAATGATACAAGCGCATTGGCTCAAAAGGTATCCTCATGAGACAAGTGAGTACATTAAGAACCCAAGGAACTAATAGATTTATCATAGGGATGAATCTATTATGGGGCTCCATGAACGCGTTCACAATTGCAATTTTGAACATCGACTGATATTGTCCATTCTGCCTGCTACACCTGCCAAATGAACTCTGAGGGGTTAACCTGCCTTTTGCAGGTTCAGCAAGTAGTAAATGATATCCTGTACTGAAACCTATAAGAGCTGCTTATCAGATGTGTTACCACTGTAGTCAAACAATTTTTGCCATTATGTTGTTTAGCAAACTTGTAGACTTACAAGGCTCCTTAAGAATGACCATGCACTTTCAGTAATTGAATGGAAGAAACATTCTAAGACTTTAGGTGCTAAATCGAAAGGCTCAACACTTGAGGTTAGGGTCACACAGCTGAACCTGATGCAGTCTGAGTAGGTCTACAAGAAGAGATAGTTTCTTATGGGGGCGTATTGACATGAATAGAGGTATGGAGTACTTGCTCATGCAGGTACAATGAGAATTAGCCTCATAGGCCCGGTCTTCTTTTACTCACCAATAGCGATCATTAGCAGTGGAGAGAAATCATAGGCATGTATCCCTGACAAGAGCATCCATAGTACATTGGTCACACCCTGCTGGTGTGGGTACCTGGAGGTAGAGTATCAATCGCGCCTCGAAAAATCATAAAAAATATTACCACATCTGCAGGTCTAGTGACTTTAATAATCTACTCGACCTAACTGTAATGTACTTGACCTGTAAACTGGTCTCAAATTGTGTGATCATAGGAAAATATTTAATTTTACAGCAATCTAATATGAACTCACCTTCAAATATGCAAATTTAGCATTTCTGCAGTTCAAAAACCTTTTGTTTGCTTTAATAGACTAATACTTTGGTCCATGTAAACTAAGATTCTAGAACCCATATAAGGTACACATGACGCACTGATTTGCCTCTTAGTTCACCAAGATTGGGCAAAAGTGTTTCTCAGTTCAAGTTTAAAAACTCACTTTCAATAAATATATTACTAAGCATGATGTCATTTAATGACAACACATTTTCCGTTGAAACGGCAACAAACATTCCAAGCAACATACAATTTTAACGATAAAACTATAAAGCGTTTAAATGCGTGAACATTACTGTACATTTATTTTGTGCTGTGAAAGTTAACTTCCTATATTTTTAATAAAGGGCAGAAAGTCAAAATAGTAATGAATTAAAGTGACTGGAATGTGTCCAAACACATGCGACTGGCTCTCCAGTGTACCACATCACCAGAGATGGGCAATGTCCTCTAATTGTGAATCATCAACAAGGACATCTGTTGCTCTTGACTTTAAAGCCAGGACTCCAGCAAAATAAGGTCAGGTTATACATTTTCTGCCACACTTGGAAAAAGTCCATAGGTTGATAGATAGGCCAAAGGAGCTTCGTATCATTGTCCAGGACTCAATCACACCATACGAAAAATGCAGGCCCAGAGTTTTTGCTAGAGTCATCAAAATTCTGAGAATTTATAAGGTCTCTCTGCAAACCGACATAAGGGCTGGGAGATGTATTCTATGGTGTCTCTAGAGGGTACTGTATTTTTGTATTTATATAACACTGGAAGAAATACATGGCTGGCTGGGATTCTATCCTACACTAAGGCATAAATGTTACCTACCCCAAATATTCTTTTGGTTGTTTTGCAAGGCTACAGATCTTTGTTTTATTGGAAATCTACCCTAAGCTTGTACAGAAAAATAGCTAAAACATTTTCCCCATCCAGACTGCCAGTCAGCTGGTGATTGGCTAATAACGTTGGTACTAACAGAATTTAATCTTATTTCACTGGCATTTTTCTGCATGCTTTTCACAAAATGCGGCACACTGCTTTATTGATCATTTTCCATTAATTTTGAGAATTTGACTTTAGAGTGGAGATGCAATCCGAGAGCATACTTTGCTGACTCTGAAAGCGTGTGACATGGATTAAAATACTGGATTTGTTATTCAATTAAATCTTTGTTTCCCTTGCATCTGCCAAAATAGGAGTGCTAGGAAACCAGCTGTGCAGGCAACTTTAAATTACCACTTATTTCCGTTGTGGTGTGCGCGAGAGAAACGCATGCTTCTCTATTTTAAATTAGATTTTTACGTTCAGTGAAATAATTGCTCACAAATATACTTCATGGCGATCACTGCTGTATACAGATCTTGCTACTCATTTATTATTTATTTATTTAGAGGATCTAGAAGTTGTTGTGCACCTCCTTTCCCTACTTCATAGCGCTAGTTTAAACCAAAAATAGATGCCGATTTCTCAGGTAATAAAAAAATAAAAAACAATGGTACACGTTTACACCCTGTACACCAGAAACGTGAATGCATTCTGGCTCCACAATAAGTGGAAATTATTTGTCAACTTCAAAAGCAAAAATTCTGTTGTTGAACTATTACAAGATTCCCTTAAAATTCACCATGGAGCACTATGACGAAAAAGTCGAATCTGCTCGAACTAATGCTTTGAGAACATTCGATTACAGAATAAATGTTCTTTTAAAACGAAGAACCCTGCAAACATATTGGAACAATTTACTGAAATCTGTACACTGGTCTCCGACCACAAGGGATGAGGAAATTGACATGGAGACTGACCTTGCAGACGACTGAGTGCAGTCACTTCCTGTTATCTTCAACTAATTGGTTACTCACACTTCCTGTGATCAGCTGACACTTGGGAATTGGCATGAGGCCGAGTGAGTGTGTGGAAAGTGCAAAGTTCGTATTCTATAATTACTGGGTAGTATTAGTGAGCTACTATCCAGTAATCTTGCAGGTCAAAGGTCTTTGAACAGACAAAATGACTGAAAACTTTCTGAGAAATACTGTAAAGCCATCATGTTCTCAGAAATGAAATGCAGACAGATGAACACTCACCTTGGGGAACTCCTTATCTGGTAGAGACTATCTAGCCACAAAGTGCTTACCTTAGAATAATCCAGAGTTGTCAGACTGGATTCGGAAATATTTCATGAGCAGTACTCCTGCATACCTGAGGGTAGCATCATTCAGCTCCATGTTGCGTGTATGGGTCATCTGCCCTGGAAGTGACTTGCATAGTGTATATACAAGTACCACACACTGATGTCAGCTTCTTTTTGCAACTTTCCATGACAGAAGCGCTGTGACTTGAAGATCACTGACTACTAGTGCGTCAAAACTAAAGCCCTTGAACAGGAATAAGCCCTTCACCCGGAATCCATTCGCAAAGCGGGGAGGACGGAAGGGTCCATAAGGAATCTGCAGCTAGATAGAGTCTTCACCAGATAAGGTGCTACCTAAGGGAAGTAACCGTGGTGCTTTGTAAGTGTGCAGTGAAGACCACAGTGCTGCCTGACATATCTAGGACGGGTACCCCGCAAGATAAAGGAGTGGTCACAGCCTGGACTCTGGTACAATGAGCTCTTAAACCTTCAGGAGGTTGCTTTTTTGCCAATGCTTAACAGATTTTCATGAAGAGGACTATGCTTCGCGAGTTGGTTGGTTTCTGCACCGCCTTTCTTTTGTTGGTTCAAAAACACCACACAAAGAATTGATCGTCCACCCGGAACTCTTTTGTGCAGTCACAGCAGAATAACAGTGCTCTTTTTGGGTCCAGACAATGGAGTTTCTCCTCTTTTTTAGAGGGATGAGGCGGAGTGTAAAATGTAGGCAAGGTGATTAAATGTCTTACATGAAAGTGAGTGACCTTCGGTAGGAAGGATGCTCTAGTCCGAAGAACCAGTTTGTCTAGGAGATAACAAAGCCTGGAGCTCCCTGACCCTCTGGGCAGATGTTATTGCCAGCAGGCAGGCCATTTTAATGGTAAGGAAAGGGCAGTTGTGCAACAGATCAAAGATAGTGCATATTAGAAAGGTTAGTACTAAATTTAGGTCCCACTGAGCATGATGAAAGATGTGTTGGAGACCTATGTACAATAGGGTACTTGAATAGTGATGGCTGATCTGGCAACCACAGATGGTAGAAAGAACCTGGGAAAGGGGTGCCGATAGGGGGTCAAATGGTTACCAGTGCCCCTGGTCACAAACTATATCACCCTGGTGGACGGACGTGTGGCTGCCCAGATAATATATAAAAGAGGTCCACTATCGCCACTCAATCTCCACACATGAAAGCGAAGCGTTAGCAGGTTCGGGTGCAGGACCCTGCCCTTTTGCTGCAATAGAACATCCTCCCGGAGAGGCAACCTGATCGGGGAACCCGTGCTAATGATCAGCAGCTCGGTATACCAGACTCTCAGTGCCCAATCTGGAGCCACTAGAATACATAGGTACGGTCATTCCTGATCTTCTTGAGAAGTCTGGGCAAGATTGGTATTGGTATTGGCATAAAGGCATACAGGAAGCCTGAGCTCCACTCACGAAGTGTCTCAGAGAAAAGTCGCCTGGAAACTTGTGTGCAAAACTGTTGGCACTGCACGTTCACTATGAAGGCTAACTGATTTAACCAAGGCTCTCCCTCTTCCCATTCTTAGAAGAGACCTTGCACCACCTCTGAATGGAGACACCATTCATGATCCGCTAGGCTATGCATCGACAGCGGAATTTGTCCGCTCTCGTCTAAAGACATCCCGCCAGGTGTTGAACCACTATATATCCAGATGTTCCAGCCATGTCCAGAGGCGCATGGCCTCTTGATAAAGAATCCACGACCCCACACAGCCCCGTTTGTTGCAATACCACGTGGCGGTGCTGTTGTCCGTGAACACATGCCCCAGCCTTCCCTTGACTAAATGCCAGTCGGACTCCCAGGAGCGCCAACAGGTCGATATGAAGTCCTAATTCCATTAGAGACTAGAGTTCACTGATCTCAACCTCTTCCAGATGGCCACCCCAGCCCAGAATTGATGCATCTGTCACCACAGTCTGCTCTGGTTGGGGAACGGAGAGGGGTCTGGCACTGGCTCAATTGCGGATTGTTAGCCACCACTACAGGTCATTCACAGTTCCCTCAGAGATCTGGATCATGTCTGAGAGATTTTTCTGATGCTCTACCCACTGAAACTTTAGGTCCCCCTGCAGACCTATCATGTGCCAGCAGGCATGTGTCACAAGAAAGATGCAGGAGGCCATGAGGCCCAACAGCCTCAGAGTCAGTCTTACCGAAATCCAGGCTACAGGCTGAACCATCAGTATCCTATCCTGAATATCCTGAACTTGCTGCTCAGGAGCATTGGCACGAAACTGCACTGTGTCCAGATGAAAAGGACCATCTGAGAGGGAGGCAGGTTTGATTTCAGCACATTGATAGTGAATCCCAGCGAGTGCAGAAGGTTTGCCGTAGTCAGAAGGTGTGAGATGACTGCCTGGGTTGATCCCGCCTTCAACAGTCAACCATCGAGGTAGGAAAAGACTGGAATCCCAAACCTGTGCAGATCAGCTGCAACGACTGCCATCACTTTTGTGAACACCCTAGGGGCACTGGTAAGGCCGAAGGGGAGCAGGGCACACTGAAAGTGCTCTTGGCCTACTCTGAACTACAGGTAATGCCTGTGAGCATGGAGGGCGGGGATGTGAAAATAAGTGTACCGCAACTCCATCGAGAAGCCGCGGGTCTAGAATAGAACGGAGTCCTCCGTCCTTTTTGGGCACCAGCAAGAATAGCAACTACAATCTACTTCTGATGCCGGCATCTTCTCTATAGTTCCCTTGACCAAGAGAGCCCACAACTCCTGATGAAGCAAGGATAGGTCATCCGCTGTCAGCTTGTCGTGGCATGTATAGAGGAGTGGTCGCAAAGGGGATAGAACAGCTCCTTTGGACAACCTGCAAAACCCAACAGTCTCATGTAATTGACCTCACAGTGGTGCAGGTTACGGCATATCCTACCCTCCCACTGGATGACGCCAATGGTCAGAGGGCATATTAAAGGGGTTTGGAGGCTGCATTTGTCCGAGGGGTGATGGGCTGGCTAGACCTCTGGCTGCCTGTTCCACGTGGTCTGTGGCAACTGCGCCCTTGGCCACAGAAAGATTGTGAGGATTGCTGGTCGGTGTGGCTGAGGATTGCTGGTTGGTGTGGCTGGGCATGTAAAGACACGGTTGGAAGTCCCTCCTGTTGTCACGAAAGTGACGGAAGGTGGAACGGGGTTGGCGTGGGGCCATGGAAAGGCCAGAGGACTTGGCAGTAGCTCTGTAACCTTAATGTGCTCAAGCACAGTCCACCTACTATCCAAACAACCGAGACTCATCAAAAGGCATGTCCATGAGAAAGGTTTGGACATCCCCCGAAAAGCCAGTGATTCTCAGCCAGGCATGCCGCCTATGGGGCAATGATGTTGAAATCACTCTGTCCAGCCAGTTGGTCATGCCCAGTCCACATCAGATGGTGAACTAGGCAGCGACTCGACTATCAGCAATAACTTGGGAGAATGTGGCTCGCGCCTTTTCCAAGACCATGGTCAGCACTTGCGCAACTGAGTTCCAGATGGTGTGGCAGTATAGGCCCAAGAGGCATGCGTGCGGTGTTCAACAATTGGAGTACCACACTGGCGAAGGATAATATTCTCTTCCCCAAGGTATCCTGTTCTTCCCAATCTAATAGAGTGGTAGGGAATGCGCCAGGGTTAATCTTGGAGGTGGAGGCCTGATTCACCAAACTCTCCAGATTGGGGTTCTGGGTGAGGAAACTGGGGTCCCCTGGGGCGAGGCAATGGCAGTGGGCAACTGTCCTATTCATTGAAGCCCCTGTACAGAGCTTGAACAAGGCCCTGAGAAGGACATCAGTAAGGGCTTCACTGAATAGGAGTAAAAGTTTGGAAGGGCTAACTCTCAAGCCCCTCCATCAGGACGTTCGTCTTGACTGCCACCGAGGGTAGCTGAAGGTCCAAGACCTCAGTCGCTCTCTGTACCACCATTGCAAATGAGGCACTGTCCTCAGTAGCCATGGTAGGGGGACAGAGAAGGCCAATATCTGAGCAGGTGTCCTGACCACCGGCATCCCCCAGATCCTAATACTAGCTGCCCTCTGGCTCTGCTAACTCCCATTCTTCTCCTAATCCAGGCCAATTAAAGAAATAAGGTACTGGCTCCCGCATTGGGAGTCTGCCTCCCATTGGTACTGGACGACACCGGTCTGACTCCGTATCGGATTAGGGGGATGAGAATTGGGATGGCACTGTCGTGGGGCATTGGCAGCACCGGGGAGATCAGCACTGAAGCCGGGAATGGCCTAGGCGGCTCGACCAGTACCGCTTTGGATCCAACCATGGATCCATGGAACCCAACTGGTGCCTGGGGCGTACCTGCCATTGGTTGACCAGTAGGGGCCCCTCTCTAGAACCTGTGCTCTTGATGCAGCTCCAGCTGGGACGGAAGCCCAAATATGAGGTGGATGGCCTCAAATTTCACGTAACTAGGTGGGGGTTGCTCTGCCTCCAGTAAACTGAGGCGCTGAGAAGGCCCAGGCCCAGGCTCCACCACAGAGCTAGGCCTTGAGTGCCGCAGTTCCCTTATCAGATGACTTAAACGGACGTGGTGAAGTTGAACATCTCTTCAACTTCTTGCATTTGTGGGACTTACTCGACCTCCCAGACAACCTTGACTACAAAGATGAGCGCTTGGAGTGGGGTTCCATGACCGATCATGGGACCTTCCTCTCGACGGAGACTGTGAGTATTATGGCGTTGCATGTCAAGCTTCAAGGAGCTTGAGAAACCGTTCCCTCAAAACCTTGGTGCGCAAGGCGCAGCAAATCGAAGCTGGTCTTTCCATCGGGATTGTGCTCCAAGCACCAGAGGCACACTAAATGCAGGACCATTACAGACATCTGTCAGTGGCAGGCACTGCACAGCTTGAAAGAATTGAAATCAGATTTTACAGCGGATATCTTCGACGCACCAGGAAACAAAGCTAAAACCTTCTTTAATAAAAAAAAGTTGAAAAAGAGGCAGTGAAAAAAAGACTGAGGGTGGCTCTTCCACGGATCTGCGCTAATTGGCACAGACAAAAAAGAACTGAAGTTTCCGGATCCAGTCTGACACCTAAGGATAATACTAAGGTAAGCAATCTGCAGCTGGAAGTCTATATCAGATTTAGTAATTACTCGTACGCAAATCAGATCTTTCACTACCAAGAAGAAATGCATTCATTTGGTAGTCTAGGACATTGAATTCTGAGAGATTCATAATGCACTTCTTTTCTCCTCTGAGAAAATTAAACGAGAGGTAGAAGGAAATGTAATTTTGGAACCCTTGTTCTTCATCATGGATATCCTTTCTGAACTAACAACTGAATACCTTATGCACAGGTGTATGATTCAAGAAGAGTAAGTTACTTACCTTTGGTAACACTCTTTCTGGTGAATATTCTAATATGATTGCTCACCATGAGAATATCCAACCTGAAACTCCAGATGAGAGCAATATTTTTTCACAACAGGGTTCTCATATGCTCCGAATAGGTGCTGTGCAGCTCCACATTGTCCTCATTCTTCCAAGGAATTGATGGAGTGGAGCCACCCCTGCGCAATGACGTCAGATTCTTGCTGTACTCTTTCCTCACCCTTAGACGAAGAGCACATAACAGTTTTCAGTACCAACGTGCAGATCTCCTAATTGGCAACTTTTTAGATGGTGAAAAGAGACCACGACTCAGAAGAGAGAGGGGGAGGGCAGAAAGACTTATCAAAGGTAAGTAACTTCTTCTAACAGATACTTCTAACCGAAGACTTCTCACCATTAGACTAAATACCAAAGCAGTCTCTGCCAAGTTGTAGGGTAGGTGGAGTGGACACAGACCATAAAATCCAGCTGGATCTAATAGGTGAAATGCCCTTCCATTTGGACACTGGGTGTCAAGGCAGTAGTGCTATCTGAACATGTGCACCAGCACCAACATTGCAGCCTGACAGATGTCAAGAATGCAAATGCTACTTACCAGTATGCATCTGTTCTTGGCATGTAGGGCTGCTGACATTCATATCTGTGCATAGATCGCCACCTAGTGTTGGGTCCGGATGATTGCACATTGTTGTCCTGGAAGAGTCTTCGAAGTATCACGAGATAGGTGGCTCCTCCCCTGGACTACAGTGCGCATGGGCATCGCCTCCATCCCCAGATTGTTTTTAGCCATTGGCAGAGATGGAGTGAAGAATGTGAGTGATGACCATGCTATGAGCATATGTATATATATGAATGAATACTGCAGCTGCTACAGGCGCCGGGGAGGAGGGTGGGCGATATGAATGTCAGCAGCCCTACATGCCAAGAACAGATGCATACTGGTAAGTAGCATTTGCAGTTCGAGGCATGTGGGCTGCTGAATTCATATCTGTGCATAGAATACATAGCAGTCCCTCCATTAGCGGCGGCCGCCCGTGCCAGCTGCAGCTGTCTGAAAAAGTGTTTTTAGAACAGCCTGACCAACAGCTGCCTGCTGTTTGGAATGCACGTCTACACAGTAGTGCTTAGTGAAAGTATGTGTGGTAGGCCATGTGGCTGCTCTACAGATATCTTCTAAGGGAATGTTACCTAGGAAAGCCATAGAGGCCCCCAACTTCCTGGTGGAGTGGGCCCTCGGTGGGATAGTAAGGGTGCGCTTAGCTTTAGCGTAACAGATCTGAATGCACTTTACTATCCACCTAGCAATCCCTGCTTTGGAGATAGCGTTTCCCTTGTGGTGTGTGGCAAAAGCAACAAAAAGCTGCTTGGTTTTGCGAAAATCCTTTGTCCTGTCTACATAATACATCAAGGCCCTCTTAACATCAAGGGTGTGGAGCATGCGCTCCGCCAGCGTCTCTGGGTTTTGGAAAAACACCGGCAATTCAATTGTCTGGTTTAAGTGGAATTGGGATACCACTTTGGGTAGGAATTTAGGGTTAGTGCGGAGCACCACCCTGTTAGCATGTACCTGGAAGAAAGGTTCTTGGATGGTGAGCGCCTGCAGCTCGCTAACCCTCCGTAGCGATGTAATTGCTACTAAGAACGCAACCTTCCAAGTCAGAAACTGAAGCTCACAAGAGTGCAGTGGCTCAAAGGGAGGACCCATCAGCCTCGTAAGAACCACATTGAGGTTCCATTCTGGAGCTGGTGGGGTCCTTGGTGGAATGACCCTTTTGAGTCCTTCCAGAAAGGCCTTGATAGCAGGGACCTTAAAGAGTGACAGGTGTTGCCTATTCTGGAGGTATGCTGCCATAGCAGACCGGTGAATGCGGATGGAAGAGTATGCCAGATTGCATTGATACAGGTGGAAAAGGTAGCAAATGATGTTTTGAATGGAAGCATCTAGCGGGTCAATATTGTGGTTAGCACAGTAGATGACAAACCTGTTCCATTTAGCCGCATAACAGGCTCTGGTAGTGGGCTTCCTTGCCTCCCGAATGATGTTCATGCAATCGGGAGGAAGATTGAGGTAGCCAAACTCTAGGACTTCAGGAGCCAGATCGCCAGGTTGAGCTGTTGCGGATCTGGGTGCTGAATGTCGCCATGGCTCTGCGTCAGAAGGCTGGGAGTGAGATGAAGCCTTTGATGCGGCACCACGGACAGTTCTAGAAACGTGGTGTACCATGGTTGGCGAGCCCACGTCGGAGCAACCAGGATGAGAGTCATCGAGTGCTGCCTGAGCTTGCGTGCCACCAGCGGTATCAGAGGTGCTGGGGGAAAAGCGTACGCAAATCTGCCTGACCAGTTCATCCACAACGCATTGCCCTGTGATTGGGGGTGTGGGAATCTGGCGGCGAAGCTTTGGCATTTTGCGTTCTCCTTTGTGGCGAACAGGTCTATCTCTGGATGACCCCACCTTTGGAAGTACGGTTGGAGTACTGATGGATGTATCTCCCACTCGTGCATCTGATGGCTGTGCCTGCTGAGCAGATCCGCCATTTGATTGTCCTTGCCCGGGAGATGCTCTGCCATGAGGAAGATGTTCCTCTGAATGGCCCACTTCCACATGCTCTGAGCCAGATGAGACAGCTGTGGAGAGTGTGTGCCTCCCTGCTTCTGAATGTAGTACATGGCCGTCATGTTGTCGGTCCGGATCAACACGACTTTGTTGCACAGATGTACTTTGAACGCCTTCAAGGCCATGAAGATTGCCATCAGTTCCAACACATTGATGTGCATCTTCCTTTGCTGTAGTGTCCATAGTCCCTGCACAGTGTAATGGAGTACGTGCGCTCCCCATCCCTGGAGAGAGGCGTCCGTCGTCAGGATAATCTGTGGGACAGGCTCCTGGAATGGTCGGCCCTTGCAAAGGTTTTGTGGATTCCACCAATGCAGAGAGTTGTATGCCCGACCGCTCACCAACACTAGGCCTGTCAGTTGCCCATGAGCCTGAGTCCACTGACGTGCTAGGCACTCCTGAAGCGGACGCATATGTAGTCTCGCGTGCGGGACAATGGAGATGCAGGAGGCCATCATGCCTATCAACTGCATGAACACCTTCGCTGGAAGCGAGTGTTGGGGTCTGAATCGTTGGATCAGCGCCTGGATACTGGCGATTCTCACTGAATTTGGCTGCGCAGTGGCTGCCAGAGTGTTTATTGTCGCGCCCAGGTACTGCCGCACGTGGGCGGGTTGGAGATGGGACTTTGGGTAGTTCAGAGAGAATCCCAGATCGTGCAGGAGATGAATGGTGCGTGACACATGGTCTACGCACTGTCGTTCTGTCCTTGCCTGAATGAGCCAGTCGTCCAGGTAGGGAAAGACGTGGACGTGCTGGCGACGGAGATGCGCCGCCACAGTCGCTAGGCACTTTGCAAATACCCTTGGTGCCGTGGTGACCCCGAACGGCAGAACCCTGAACTGGTAATGCTGGTCTAAAATCGTGAATCTGAGATACTTCCTGTGGGAAGGATGCAGGGGGATATGAAAATAGGCATCTTTCAGATCCAGCGTAGCCAGGAAGTCCCCCTGCTGAAGCAGGGGAAGCACCTGCTGCAACGTGAGCATATGGAAGTGCTCCGAGAGGATGTACCAGTTTAGGGGCCTGAGGTCCAGGATTGGCCTGAGGGATCCGTCCTTCTTCTTCTAAGCAACACACTGGTATTGATAGCCCTGGAGGCTGTTTCTGCCACATCCAGTGCGCATTTGATGGATGCATTCGTAATGAGTTTTCCTTCCTGAATCAGCATCTCTCCTGCCTCCTTGTATTGGTCAGGCAAGTGTTGCAGTATGGCCTCTAAAGTGTCATAATGGGCCCTATCATAACGTGCCAGTAGGGCTTGTGTGTTAGATATTCTCCAGATATTAGCTGCCTGTGCAGCAATCCGTTTGCCTGAGGCCTCAAAGATCTTGGACTCTTTGTCTGGGGGAGGAGCGTCACCAGTAGTTTGAGAGTTCGCCCTCTTCCGAGCGTTGGAAACAACCAAGGAGTCCAAAGGCAAGTGTCCCTTGATATACGTAGGATCCGTGGGCGCTGCCTTATATTTCCTGTCGATGCGAGGGTTGACCACACGCGCCCGGGTGGGCTCTTTGAAGACTTCCGTTGCATGTTTAAGCACCCCTTTAAGCATCGGCAGCGTCTTGACTGACTTTTCAGCTACAGAGAAAGTGTCGAAAAGGAAGTCCACATCCACGGGGTCCGAGTGCAGCTCGACGTCGTGGTTAGCCGCAGCTCTCTCAATCAGAGCGTTAAAGGCCACGGAGTCCTCAGTCGGGGACGTTTTCGCAGCAAAAAGTTGCGCGTCCTGGCCCGACTGCGGGTCCTCTGGGTCGCCTCCGGCTGACCAAGGTTCGTGCTCCTCCTCCGGATCCGAGTACGCCGGATAGTTGTACTCGGCGTCTTCCTCGTCCGCATCGCCGGCGGCGGAATGCGTTGGCGAGTGTCCTAGGGCTTGTGGGGACACAGGTTCCACCAGCGCCGAAGAGTCCGCAGAGTCTCTTGTTTTTGAGAGGGATCTTAAAATGTTCCAACGCCGGCTCCGTCGTGATCTTCCTCTTGAGGAGAGACAGTTTCCCGGTGTTGGCGTCGATGATTACCTCACGACGTTCCTCTTCAGCAAGCGGTTGGAGTCGAAGCTTCGACACCACCAAGGCAGCTTTCGGTGCCAATACCTCCTTCGAGGGTCCACCCTGTTTCGGCGCGAAGGCCTTCGGCGCCGACTTGGGAGGAAAGGTGAAACGGATAGGCGTTTGCTCCTTCGCAGGCTTAGGCGTGAGCTTTGGCGCCACAGTGCCCGAAGCGGGAACCACACTGTCCTTTCGAATCCGCTACAGGGATTCCGCCACCTTCTTCGTCAAGGCCGGAGAGGGCTTGACCGGCTCGAGCGACTTCTCAGCATCGAGAGCCTGATCACCCGCAGGCGCCTTCTTCGGGGCCGACGCCCCATGGCTATGCGCGTCGTCGCCCTGACGCTTCTTCGGAGCCGTCATCGGGTCCACAACCCCTTTCGGAGCCGACGCAGCCTCGTCGGACGATTTCGCCTTCGGCACCGACCCCGAGGGCTTCAGGTCGGCCATCTTGGCGTGGCTCTTCGAGTCGGCCATTTTGGTTTTCTTGGAAGTCGACGCCTCCAGAACCTTCTTCACCAGCGCAACTTTCACTTTCGGTTTCGCATCTGAGGGTGCGTGACCAGTTGGCTTCACTTTCGTTTTCTTCAACGTAAGTGGCGTCTCATAAATGTCCGTGACCGGGCCCGGAGGCGGGGACGTAGGACTCATAGTTAGATCTTGGGTAAGGCCCGAAGGCGATCCCTCGACCTGGGCCGTATGAAGGGGAATAACCCCTGAGTCTGGTTGGGGATGCTCCTCCTCCGAGCTATCTCCCATAGTGGCAAATGCCTGATCGTCGTCCCCTACCTCGTCGGTGACTTCGTCAAAGTTCTCCTCACCCGCGTCGTAGGTCTCCCCCTCGGACGCGGGACTAGAGCCCGAACCTTGCCCGTCGTCTTCTACCTCGACAGATTCCTGGAATATGTCGTCTGGTGGGGGCGCAGCAGTCGATAACTTAGCCTGGAGCCTATGGGCCCGACGAATCTTTAAAGTCTTCTTGCACCGGAATTTCGAACACGCCATGCAGCTGTCCTCATGGTGATCCGGTGACAAGCATGTATTGCACACAGGGTGCACGTCGAGGTGTGAATATTTGGAGTTACACACCGGGCACTTCTTAAACGGAGTTCGCTCCATAGCAAGAAGTGTAGTGTAGGCCCGTCCGCGCCAAAAGCACGTGGAAGGGCAGCAAGAGATCGGAGCTGAGAGTCAGAAAAGAAACTCGTACGCAACTATACCGACGCCCAGCCTAGAGACCTTTTGGTCTCGATTAGAAGTTGAACAACTATCGGTTCCGACAGAGGGAACCGAAACACATCCGAACCCAATGGCGGAAAAAAAGAATCTGGGGATGGAGGCGATGCCCATGCGCACTGTAGTCCAGGGGAGGAGCCACCTATCTCGTGATACTTCGAAGACTCTTCCAGGACAACAATGTGCAATCATCCGGACCCAACACTAGGTGGCGATCTATGCATAGATATGAATTCAGCAGCCCACATGCCTCGAACTAGGCATTCTGCATGCCAACAAAGTGGTAGCAACCTAAGCCCTTATCGAGTGAGTCATCAGTCCTGGTTGAATGCATCTCCCAGAGAAAGCATTCTTGGGAACTCCAATGCAAAGACATTTCGACACTGTGCATTCTCAATGGTGGTGAAAAGATCCAGCAAGGGTTCTCTCTACTGATGGAAGATGCCCAGCACTCTGGGACAGAAACCACCATTTGTGATCCACCATGCGTCGCGGCTAAGCACGTCCGCCCTGGCATTTAAAGTTCCTGCCAGTTGCTTCAGGATCAGGGTGATGCTCGGATGCTCTAGTCCCCTCCAGACGGGACCAAGGACCTCACTCTGCCTTGATTGTTGCAGTACCACATGGGGGTGGTGTTCTCGGATTATCAGCCTTACCTGATTGGATGACAAGAGGATCTTCAGCTCTAGGCGAATGGCCAACAAAGCCAACAGGTTGATGTAAAACCGGGTTTCTGCCAGAGATAAAAGTCCTCTGATCGCCAACCCTCCCAGATTACCTCCCCCAACCAAGAAGTTAAAGTTATCGAGCAAGGACACCGAATAGTGACTTTGTATGCGAGGTTGTCTATTGAACACCACGGAGCACAAACGCGGGAATCGAATCGGTCCGTTTTTAAAGAAACACCATTTTTAACGACTGGGAAGACGAAAGCATCCCCAATGATAATTGAGCTGGCTCGCATACAAAGTCACTATTCGGTGTCCTTGCTCGATATATTTGCATAAACACGGAACCTAGTTACCGCGTGCAAGCAGGATATTCTTATGTTTTCAGATGGAAGTAACATGAAGAGATTAATATATCCATTCGCTGAAGAGGTCTTGCAAAATATCCACTGATAGGACCGTAGAAAATATACATAAGATCTATCTGGGAAAACAGCTAATATTTCTCCTGAAGAAGACGGCTATATTACACTAGGCCCGTCGAAACGCGTTGAGGATTGGGGGAGAGAATCAACTGTATAATCAAAGGATTATTCTGACTGACGCTGAATAACACCCTTTTAAGTATCTCCCTTGGTAGAGCTTTAGGAATTTATGAGATGAATTTCAGAATATTTGTGTTTTGTTATATTAATCTGTTTTCCCTTGATTGATATCCTTTTTAAACTTGTTTTTTAACTTCAATTTTTTAATTTAATAAAACTGTGCATTTGGAATTTATTTGTTGTTTCAGAAATTGGTTTACTATTGCATTGCTCTGAGTTTGCTTGTACTGTTGTTGTATGTTTTGTCATTTTTGCTGTGATTAATTTGTCCAAAGGGAATTTCTGTTTTGACATAGTCAATAGTTGGTACCCCATCCCTTTGGAAGAGGGTCCCTTTCTCTTTTATTAGAGAAGAAAGAACCAGCACAGGTATAGAAGCTGTAATAGAAGTTGGCATTGTGGTTGCTGTGGAACCCTAAACAGGTTCCAAGGGCTCACAAGACTGATCAGCTGGCAGTATCAAGACTGGAGGACCCAGCAGATCCTTGGGGCCCAAAAGCATGTTAGACGGAGGAAGAGGAGTGCCGAAAATATGCAGCATGGCCTCTTAAAAGTCTGAGACCTGCTGCAGCATTTCCGATGGCTCAGGAAATTTGTGGTGCTTCCAGAGCTGTTAAATAATCACCTCCCCAATTGGAGATCAGGAGTGAGATAGACTGGCACTTTGATGCCCTTGCTACTCCTCTTTAGACAGAGGGGAGTGATATAGTAGAGTCCTACTTCAACTTCTTAAGGTATTTCTTCTACTTGTATTTCAACTTCGAAGAACTGTCGCAGGAGTATCCTCAAGAGCGCTCTTGACTTGAAGCAGGACTTAGGTATGTTCCGTGAATTTTTTTAATGTTAGGCAACATGCACCATGTTTCCAGATCGCCTCCGTGTTCCAGAAGGTGTGCCTGAATCCAAACCTCAAAGGCATACATAATCTGAGTACGTCTATGACAGTTGTTTCGGACAGTCACAGCACGGTTTGAATTATGTTGTATTCAGTAGGGAGAATACTCCCTGGAAATGGAATCCTGAAGAACTAGTCAACTGATTAAAAAGGTAGTGGAGCTTTGAATCTGCATTCAAAGGCATGGAAAGAAAAGAACTATCTTGATGTTATGGGAGGTGCTTTAATGTAGCGCCTCTCCCTCTCTTCTGGGGCGAAAAGACCAACGTTGACCCATTCAGCATCACCTAGATCAGTGTTTCCCAAACTGGGGTCCGCGGACCCCCAGGGGTCCATGACACATTTGCAGGGGGTCCGTAGGCAGCAGTTTTAAAAGCACAGCAAAGTTTCTTGTATAATTAGCAGCTTTAGAGCGACAATAAAAGTGTCAAAATAATGCCAGTGATTAATGTATCTGCTGGAGAGAGATAAGAGTTTTGTTTAGTGGCAGCTTTGACTTACCTAATGTAGCACAGAGGGTTAATATGCCTACTGCAAAGAACGTGTAACATGCATTTTAAAAAGCAGTCTTTTATGTGCATAGGTCCTTGGTTACTGCTTTTGTCACAGAGACTATTTTCTTACAGTGCACTTCATAAGCGACATTCGTTATCTAGCAGATGGACCTATAAACTGTCAAAGAGCTGCTTGCAATCTGATTGGTATCAGTTAGTTACTAATGTTTTTTCCCAGGAAACTCCTTCCCCTTTGGAAATGCATGCAAAATTATTTTTAAGGGTAGGCAGTGGTTCCAGGACCACTGCTTGCCCTTAAAAAATTAAACAAAAACGTTTCTTTTTTTTTTTTTTTTTTTTTTTTTAACTGCACGGAAAACGGACTGCATTAAAAAAAAAAATGATTCATTTAAAAGTGGTCCCCAGACATGGTGGTCTGCTGAGCCCAGCAGGCCACCATCCCTGCGAGGGCTGGCATTCCCTAAAGGCTTGCAAATTGCGAGAGGCTCATTAATATTAGTGAGCCTCGCAATTTGCGACCCCATAGGGAATCCCAAACAGTGTTAAACACATTGTTGTATATTTCATTTAGCGACTCGCAATTTGCCACTCGCAATGTGTCGCCCATTACGAGGCGCTAAATGAAATGGTCGTACATCTGGACCCAAAATCCTTAGTAATTTGAGTATTTGTTTTGTGTGCACATGTGTGTTTTTTTCGAGTTACTGTTTTAATATTTGAAATTTAAATCATACAAATTGCTTGGGGGTCCCCGGCTTCCAGTAGTGACTCAGTGGGGGTCCTCAGGAGCCAAAAGTTTGGGAACCACTGACCTAGATGCCTGCAGGAGCACTGCTATGAAAACTTCTGGAGGTAGTCTGGCGCACAGGGAATATGCTAAATGAGAGGAATCTGCAGTTAAAAATGTCCATCAGATGGCGTTTTTTAAAGAAAAAAGTGATGATTCAACATTTTGTTTAAGAAATTTCAACAAAACCAAGCCCTATAGGAGTCAACATTGTCTTCTTTCCATTGCCAATTAGCCAAATCATTCTGTAAGATACATTAGATTGAAAACAACACTTTTGGAAGAAAACTGTAAGGAGGAATCGAAAAGACAGGAAACCGGGCTCCTCACATAGACAGAAATAACATTGGAAAATAGGATTTTGCACTCTGAAGAATCTCCAGGATCCTATATGGCCTACCATAAACAAAAGTCCTTGTGAGGCAATTTGTTTTGTGAAAGTCAGATAAGAGAAATAATTTGAAATACTCCTCTATGCTATGTTCGTTATACCTGGGGAAAGAATGGGGTGTTTTTGAACTCAGAGAAAATATCCGTGCTAGAGAACTCGGATTTCCAGTAAGTAACTTTTTTTCAGCCATGGTAGCCCCTCTGAAACTCAAACTACTGAACAGAAAAGCTAGTGTCCCCAAAAAAGTGGGTGAATCCTGATCAGGAAAAAAAAGTGTATTATGTGAATAGATCACAGAAAACAGCTTGTCTGACCAGGGTATCAGTCCTTGAATGAGTTTCAATGCAATAACATTTGGCAAAAGTTCACAGATCTCCAAGTGGCTGCTTTGAAGAGGTCTGGAATAGGAACATTTGTCATTAAACCTGCATTGGCTGTTCTCCCCCTTCTAGAATGGCTCTTTACCTATAGCGGTCTGGTAACATTAAATGACAAGCAAGATGATCCATCTAGCTGTAGTTTGTTTTGAGGAAGGGAGTTCTGTACAAACATCCTCTTAGATCACAAATAAATGTTTGACTTTGTACGTCTTGGTTTCTTTCTAAATAGTAGTGCAAAGCTGGTTTTCCATGTAGGGAAGGCAATGGATATTCTGACTAGGAATAAAGATTTAGGGAGACTGTTAGAAGAGATACGCCCAATTCATATGAAAATCCGAGATTACTGCTGGAAGAAAATCGGGGTGAGTCTGCACTGAAATCTTGTGCCGCTGAAAAACAGTTCAGTTACATGGGGTAGAGCTTTTGATAACAATAGTAGCGGATTTAATAGGCACTAAAAATAAACTTTCCCTGACTAGTGTTGCAGGTCAGCTTGGGCGATCGTTCCAAAAAAGACCACACATCTTTAAAACAACACTATTGGGGGGCGTGGCCAAGATGGCGGAGAGGACGCTTCTTCTCGCAGCTCCCCGACCAGACTAGGCCCGAGCCCTGAAATATAGCTTTTTCTCCCCCCACCGGAGCTTAACGGCACGGGGAGAAGCGGAGGAACCTGAAGAGAGGACGCTGGTCGAGTCCTAGCCTCCGTTCAGCCTCAGGATAGCCCGTCGGACGGAGTTGGAGGTCCGGCCCGGGAAGCGTGAAGAGGAGGAGGCCGACCCCAGAGCACGTCGACCAGACGCACGCCGCACCCATTGCCGCTTGAGTGCGCAGCCGGAGGAGATACTGCAGCGCCACGACCGGGAGGTCCTGGGTGCCTGGGGGGACCACCGAATCGGCCCCGTGGGAGCAGCAGGGTGCGGCATGCGAGTCCCAGACTCCTCGCCTGACCGCCCATCGGGAGAGTATCGGAGCAGCAAGGGTGTGGGCCCGAGGCCTCGCGTGGAGCCTTCCCTCCCCAGCCCCTCCAGTGGCTGGACTCCACAGCTCAGTGAACGCCGAGGCCCACAGCAAAACCGGCGTCCTTGGTGGCCCCGCAGCTTGTATGGTCAATTCCAGAGCGATTCTTGGCCGCACGACTAAACTAGACGGAGGTGGAAGATGGCGGACTCGCCCTGAGAGGCCTCTGTTGGCGGCTGTGGCTGGGGAGTCCTGCGCGTCACCGGAGGGATCCACAGCGTCTCTCCCTTCAGGAGTGATCGGGGGCAGAAGGAGGAGACAATCGCCGGTGATACCATCCGGGCCGAGTGGAGCCCGCGACAGACAGAAACCGGCGAGGCCTATAGGAGGAGTGAGCATCCAGTCATAGCGACCACGTCTGGAGCCTAGCGTGACGGACCCAGAGGTGCTATCCCCAGACAGTGCTTGGTGCAGTTGCCGGTGACGATCACCAGCCCCTTATCTGACCTAGGATACCACCGGCGGACCGAGACACACCGAGTAGAAGGGGACGGGAGACCTGGCCCGCACTCAATCCAAGATGGCGTCGGGCAGAGGCGCCAAGCGGGGAGAACGCACTCTCCCCGACATGCTCAGCAGATCCCAGCAAAGAGGAGATAGGGGGCCGCTAGCAGCAAGCCCTGCCGGAGGATCATAGGGTTCGAATGGAGGGGAACCGCCGGTCACCAGATCGTTCCTTGAGTCGCTGTTCAGCACCCTCAGAGACGATTTATAAACAGTGAAACAGGAAGTGGCGGGTGAGGTTCGAGAGGTGCGCAGAGAGGTAGAAGAGATCGGGGAGCGAGTGGCCACGGTGGAGGGCACGAACCACCGTATTGATGAGGAGTTAGTCCTATTGCAACAGGAGGTGTTGCGCCTCAGAGAACAGCACTTAGATCTGCAAATGCACAATGAGGACCTTGAGAACCGCTCTCGGCGAAACAATATTCGAGTCCGGGGGGTTCCGTCCTCGGATGAAGGCACAGATATAGCTGGCTATCTGAGAGACTTGTTCCGAGCTATCCTGGGTGAACCACCTGAATTCCCGGTCAGGATTGATAGAGCGCACCGAGTGGGCCTGCCACGACGAGCATCGGCAATACTCTGCAAAAACGGAAATCATTCAAGATCGCCACAGACTTTCTGAGAGAGCACGAAACACCCTATGCCTGGGGTCACCCCTTCCGCCTTATCTTTAGATGGAATGGCACGATGCATCAACTTAGATCGCTTCAGAAAACCTTTGAGGTTCTGGGGATCACGGCGGAGGAGGAAGACACGACCACGCCGAGCCGGAGACGCGGCCCCAGAGACGGATGGCAGAGGGTGTCACGGAGACGAGGGTCAGCCAACCCCAGAAGGCCAGACTCGCCCACCATTAGAGCCAACATGGCGGATGCAGTCTCCGAGGCGGCCAGAAGCAACGCCTCCAACGGTGATGTGGCTCTTACAGCATAATGACGCTCCGGGGGGAGAACGTCACAGCCTTACTGGAGTAGCAGGTTCGGGTCTTGGAGGGCAGGGGGTGGGGGGGAAGAGGGAGAGGGGGTACGTGGCCGGACGTCCACACTGGTAACTCACCACAGGCTTGCCCGAGGGCATGACTGGGACTGACATTTGTTTGGACTTCAGGGGTTTGTTGGGGGGTGTGGGAGGAGGGTGCTTGGTTGTTTGCATGAAGGGTTTGTTGGGGTGTGGGGGGTGTGGAGGGTGTTTGGGGGAGGGGGAGGATGAGCAGCTTGGGGGGCGTTTGAGGGGGGTTGGGGGAGAGTCACGGGGAACGTCCAGTGCTAATTTGCCCATCATCACAGCCTTGCTGCGCTTCTATACATTGTCTACACCGCACCCACCTCTCTTAGGCCGTGACACACTGCTTCTACCTTGGTTTTACCCACACAGATGACGGCTTTCACAGTAGTTACCCTTAATGTGAAGGGATTAAATAATCCTGTCAAGAGAAGGGCAGTACTTTCTTTATTGGAGAATACCCACGCAGATACTTGTCTCCTGCAGGAGACTCACCTCCTAGCCAAAGACTGCCAGAGGAAGCGCTCCCATAAATTCCCCACGCAACTCTTCTCCTGCAATACCACTAAGACCGCTGGGGTTGCAATTTTGGTATCCAAAACGTTTAAGGGAGAGATCCTCCATAAGTTTGCTGAGCAGAAGGGTAGACTCCTGGCTTATAGGGTCAAGTACGGGGGACTGATTTTCACTATTGGATCGATGTATAGCCCCAATGAACACCAAGAACGATTCCTACACTCGGTTGTGGTGGATGTCCCCGCCACACCAGATAGACACGTAATCATAGGGGGAGATCTGAATATGGTCTTCGACTCTTCCCTGAATAGGTCGGTGCAACGGCGCCCGCAGACTGGGGAGATCTTGCAGATGGGCAAACGCCAACTAGGGGAGTCAGATCTCCATGACCTTTGGCGTTGCTTACACCCCACCACCCGGGACTATTCTTATTATTCGCACGCCCACAAGACCTACGCACGTCTCGACCATCTATTGGTCTCAAAACCGGTCTGCGACTTAGCCATAGCGTCAACGATAGGGGTTCTCTCTCTATCCGACCACGCCCCGGTTACGGGAACGTTCCAATTGCCGCCGATGTCGCCTAGGCGTGGAGTGTGGCGCCTCAGGGATACCTTGCTGGACAAACAGACGGTGGTAAAGCATATTCAAGACTCAATTCGGGAATACCAGGAGCACAATGATAATGGTGACACTACCCTGGCAACACAATGGGCGGCACTGAAAGTGGTGCTCCGAGGGAATTTATTGCCATCTCCTCCACTGAGAATAGGGAGCGTTAACAGAAGCGGGAGGAACTCACTGGCAAAGTGCAATATTGGAACAGGTTCACCAGAGGACGGGGGCTCCCAGAATCTGGAAGCAGCTTAAGGCTGCGAGGAAGCTTTTGGCAGCCTTAGATATGGACAGGGCGGAATATGCTGCATTGCGCTTGAAGCATGCATATTATACAGGTGGGGACAAGTGCGGGGAAACTCCTGGCGCACAAACTTAGGGAAGCGCATCAGAGGCACTTAGTGAAGGAGCTATCGACACCCGCTGGGGGGTCAGTAACGGAAGACGACCAAATAGCTGAAGGCTTCCGCCGATTTTATGCTGACCTCTACAAGGGCAAACCCCCGTCATCACAAGCAGAGGAGGGCTACCTGGCCTCGGTTGACCTTCCCTCTCTCAATCCGGAGCAAGCAGAATATCTCGAAAGGGACATTCGGGTGGAGGAAGTAATTACGCCCATCTCCAGGCTCAAACATGGGAAAGGCCTGGGCCCTGACGGTTATACTTCCCTCTTCTATAAAACTTTCTGCCCCTAGGTTGGCTCCGATCCTCACGCGCCTCTTTAACTCCTTCTCCGTTCCTAGAGCTATCCCTCCGGATTTGCTTAGGGCAACAGTCTCGGTTATTCCTAAACCGGGGAAGGATCGGACGCAATGTGGCTGTTACAGGCCAATCTCTCTCTTGAATATTGACCTTAAGTTGTATTCTGGGATCCTGGCGGCCCGTCTGGCGCTTCACCTCCCGGGACTAGTGGAATCGGATCAAACCGGGTTCGTTCCGGGGAGGCAAACGGTGGATAACACCAAGAGGGTGGTCCATGTACTGGAGAAAGCCTCCAGAATACCCGGGGAAAGGATGTTGCTAGCAGTTGATGCAGAGAAAGCCTTCGACAGGGTGCATTGGCCATACCTAGAGAAAGTTTTAGCGAAAGTAGGTATTGGCGAGAAATTTCGCACTCTGGTGTTTAACTGCTACAAGTTTCCATCAGCAGTGGTACGGGTTAATGGCTGCAGCTCCCAACAGTTCGCGATAGAAAGGGGCACTAGACAGGGGTGCCCATTGTCCCAGTTTCTATTCACACTTTATATGGAACCCCTTGCCCAGAGAATACGCCAGAATCCGAATGTGCTGGAAATTAAGATGGGGGAGTACACCCACACTGTCAGTCTGTACGCAGATGATATCATTCTGACATTAGCGGATCCGGGGAGGGCGCTCCCTGCATGCATCGATGAGATGGAAGCCTTTGCTGCCATAGCAGGCTTCAAGATGAATATGGGGAAATCGGCGGCCCTTGACGTCTCGCTCACCACGGCCACCAGGACTGACTTGCAGAGGCGGTTTCCCATGCACTGGTCTAAAGACTTGGTGCCCTACCTGGGCATTCTTCTGGCTCCCACGCTACCCGCTATGGTGACTGCGAACTACACTGCCCTAGGTTCGAAAATTAAGGAGGAACTGGGCCGCTGGAGCAAGGGCACGTTGTCCTGGCTAGGCAGAATTGCCACGGTAAAAATGACAATCTTGCAGCAGGCGCTCTACCTGTTTCGCGCCCTGCCGCTGCAGCCCCCGAAAGGATGGCTGCTGCAGATTCAGGCGGACATTGCGCGATTCATATGGCAGGGCCGTAAACCTAGACTCAAGAGGGCCTTGGCTACCCTGGCACCTGAGGCAGGGGGACTGGGAATACCGGACCTCCGTAAATATTTTCAGGCGGCACAGCTAAGGTATCTGGTAGAGTGGAGCAAATGGGAGACCGACAAACACTGGCTTTTTCAAGACCAGGCAGTGGCGGGCCGGACCCTGCAGGAAGTGCCCTTTTTGCGACGGACACATCGCCCTCCCAATTTATATGCATCTTACATCACACAGGTTCCCATGAGGGTGTGGGACGCCACGAACTTGACTCATTCACTTACCACCTTCCCTTCTCCGTTCACGCCATTGATCGATAACCCAGAGTTTCACCCTGGCACGGAACCGGGGGCTTTTGCACACTGGCGGGCTGCGGGATGCAGAGGACTTTTTCATCTATATGGCCCAGATGGCATTATTCCGTTCCCAGAGTTCAGGAAAGAATATCAGTTGCCGGAAATGGAACGGTTGCACTATATGCAGGTGCGCCATTGGGCGCTGCAGCCACAGATACGGGAGTCGGCAGATCGGAAGCTCCTTCCATATGAGAAATGGCTTATAACACGCACCTCAGACAAGAAACTTATTTCAGACTTGTACAAATTTTTGCAGCCCTCCCCTTTTGACCTCTATAACCCTGGTAGGGAACGATGGGAAAGAGAACTGGGGAGATCCTTAAGCCGTAAGGAATGGGACAGCATTGCCTATAGGGCTCGACACTCCGCATATCACACTGGGCTTACGGAAACATTTACAAAAGTGTCCACATACTGGTATTACACGCCTCAGAGATTGCATGAGATGAATCGCAACATCGACGCCACTTGCTGGCGAGCATGCAGGCAAATGGGCACCCTCACTCATGTTTTATGGGAATGCCCGATGCTATCCCTTTACTGGAAAGAGGTCCTAGACATGATTGACTCCAACTTTGATATTGAATTGCCCCGCTTTCCAGCATATGTCCTGCTGGGCTTACCCAACGGGCTGATGTATCCTCTGAGGTCTCGTAGAGGGAGGCAAATTGCGATAGCATTGGATTCTGCTGTACAAAATATACTTATTCATTGGCGCACCACCACACTCCCCTCCACCACAGGGTGGTTGCATAGATTATGGCATGTCCTGGGAATGGAAAAATTGTCGCTTATGGTGGCGGGAGAGGTGGAGCAATTTAATGAGCTGTGGCAACCGTTTCACTCATTGCTTGTAGGGGAATTTACAGAGCTTACATGCCCCAGATATCTCCGCCTGTTGAGGTTGACTACATTAGCAGATTCGGATGGCCTACGTGCCTAGACAAGAGAGAACTGGGGAGGGAGGAGCGGTTTAGGGGAGGAGGGCGGGTAATGTTCTGAGGCACTGGACGGGGCAAGAGGGTGGGGACATGGTTGGGTTTGGGGATGCAGGGAAGTTGGGGGGGGTTTGTTCACTTTGGAGCGCCTTGTTGTAGCATACGCACCAGCCATCACATTTGGATGTACGCTACTCTTTACAGGACCCTAACGCGCTGGTGCGCTATTATATGATTGTATCGGACGCTTTGCTCCTTTGTGTCGACTGTTTGTTTTCCTTTTCATTTTGTGAATGCTCAATAAAATGCTTTAAACCTAAAACAACACTATTTCCCAGGGCGAAGAAATATTTCTGAGAAGAAAAAACTTTGAGGCCTTCTAGGAAATCTTCAGTTGAAGAAAATGCCAGAGCAGTACATTTGCAGTAAGCAGTAACTGAGTCTAATGTAGCATCAATGTAAATTGAAAGGAGATTTAGAAAAGTATAAAAGGCAGAGAAAGTGGACCCAAGAACTTTCCAGGAAGAAATGGACGTACCATCTCTTCCTGGCAAGTTCTTGGGCTCATGCTCTCTAAACAACAGATGTAAAACCACTTGCACGTGATGGCATACAAACAGCTAGTTAGAAGGATGATTTCTCCTTCAGGATGCTCATAGAGTTGTCTGGAAGGTTATCAAGCTTTTACCTTAGGCATTCAGGAGCCAGACGTTCAAACTCAGAAATGAAGAAGTTTTCCTGATGTCTTGGTTCGAATATGCAGTATGTCTCTTATGAGAAAAGACGGACAGGTGAAGATACAGATACTGCCACCTACAGGACCAGTATGGACGATGAAACTCATCCTCAACTTGAACTGCAGGTATATGGATAGAACTTTTGGAAGGAGCGCAGATGAGGGAAAGACTTAAAGAAATACTGTTAATGTCTAAAAAGGGGTTTCCCAAAGGATAAAGGCTCTATGAACATGCAGATGTGGTCCTGGCATTTTTCTGTGGTGAGTAAGCCTTTTTCTGGGGTACCCCATGAGTAGAAGACGTCAGAGAGGACTTGGTCTTAATGCACAATTGTGCTACTCTTGAGTTCTGAAGTATATGAAGATGAGACCATGATGCAGATAATACTTGTCAAATGCCAACGCCATACTATTTGAACTTCCCTTGCGAGCACTTTGGATCTCATACCACCCCAATGTTCAGCTAGTGCATTTACAGTTGTGTTATATGTCTGAAGAAAAGAGTCAGTTCTTATGGCTGGGAGGAGGAACTCACACATGTTGATCCAATACAATTGTTCTATCAATGATCATTTAACCTTGGTAACACATGTTCAATTCAAGCCCTTAAACTCACTAAAGAAGGGTCGGTCATGATGGTATTACGTCAAGGGGGTTGTTGCAAAAGAACCTTCCCGCTACATATTTCTGTCTTGCAGACCACCCAGGAGGGCTGCATGATTCAATCAATCAATCAGGGTTGATGAACTCACCTGTGAGGGTCTCAAGGCGCTGCGGGGGATGGGGCACCTCCGTAGAGTGCTTTGGTCATCCGAAGAGCAAAGTCTTGAGCTCCTTCCTGAACAGGGGCAATGTCGGAGATTGCCAGAGGTGATCAGTAGGGTGTTCTAGGCCTAGGCTGCGAGGTAGGAGAAGGACTTTCCTCCCGTTCTAGTTTAGCTGATACGAGGGACTTCGAACACAGATAGCTGAGCTTATCGGAGATGTCTTTTGGGTGTGTGGAAGGAGAGGCGACTGTTCAGGCATGAGGGTTCGGTTTTGTGAAGGGCCTTGTATGCGTCGGTGAGGAGTTTGAAGGTTATTCTTCTTTCGACTGGAAGCCGGTGGAGACGACACAGGTGTTTGGTGATGTGTTTGGCGATGTGGGGTGCTAAGGATAAGTCTGGCTGCTGCGTTCTGGTCAGTCTGGAGTTTGCGAAGGATCGCTTTCGAAAAGGAAAGCACTGCCGTAGACCAGTCTGCTGCTGATGAGTGCATGTGGGACTGTTTTTCTGGATTCGGTTGGGATCCATCTGAACATTTTTCAGAGCATGTGGAGGATGTTGAAGCAGGTCGAGGATACGGTGTTGATCTGGCAGTTCATTGTGAGCGATGAGTCCGTCGGGGTTGGGTGATTTCCGAGTGCCACCAGGAGTCATTCCAAGCGGAGGGGTGAAGCCAAGAATGAGGACTTTGAGTTGAGTTTCAGGTAGCTGTTCTTCATCTTGGTGGCAACTGCTTTCATCCCTTCTTGGAAGCTGTGTTTAGTGAGGTTGGGTTAGTTGGTGAGTGAGAGGATCAGCTGGGTGTTGTCGGCGTAAGAGACGATGTTGATCCCATGGTACCTGATGATGGTTGTGAGAAGGGCCATGTAGATGTTGAAGATGATGAAGATTTGAATCCAATGTTGTTCAAGGCACTCCTGTAGAGACTTCATGTGGAGCCTGGAATTTGGACTTCTCTGACTCTCTGTGGCCAATGAGACAAGATGACATTAGCATTGGGAGAATAAAAGTCTCTCCTCTGAAGGAAACCGTTTTGCATTTACCGAATCCAGGGTTACTCCTAAGAAATGAATGGTTTTATACTGGTTTGAGCATGGACCACTATGTTGATCTAAAGATCCATCTGCAAGTCATGTGATAATTTTTCTTCGACTAGGTAGTTGTCTAGGTATGGGTAGATTAAACTTTCTTTGTGACGACGAAAGAATGAGACTACTGTCATGATCTTACACAATTCACAAGGAACCAACTTCAGCCTGAACAGGAAGAATGTGTTTTGATAATGATTTGTGGTAATCTTGATTCTCAGGAAGTGTCTATGACTTGTACTGGAGATGAGAAAATACACAACCTAAAGATTTAGGACACACACCAGTCCCCCTTAGTGTAGTTGTTGGAAGATTAGATAAACTGCCAACTTTCAGAGTGCCAGGCATGGTATCAGCAAAGGAGGGGGGAAATTGTCATTCATCATTCAATGCCCAAATGGGGACCATAACTTGACTTTATGGGGTCTCAAGGAACTGGTGATTGTGTTCTGACTCTCCACCTAGATACGAGCCGCCAACTATAAACACGGCGCTCCGCGTTGATTATTTTCTACCTCCAAGCCCCCCCCCCCATTAAGCCTGCACGCGATCAAAGCCCCTCACGCGGCTCACCGTCACTTCGAGTCTTATTAATAATTATTCACTTTAATAGTGACCGCTGTGCGAGTTTGTTCGCAATGTTCTTCTCACCATCCTTGGCTTGCAATTACGACAAATTTTCAGTACATCACAGAACTGTTAAATTACGTGTATAATGACCGCTGTGAATAGTTGCTTGTAGGCAACCTCGCCACTAATGCTGCCACCGCCATGGTTCTGGCATGAAAGGTCACGCGGCTCGCATTATGCAGAATTGATCGTCCGTTTATCAGATAATAATGTACTGCAAATTACTGCCTGTACTGCTTGTTGAAATGTGCTTTTGGATTTTCGCAACCTGCATGCCATTCCTTCTAACCCACACGGCGCTGGCACTACGGCCTTACATATCGTTAAACCACCACTCGTTCCCAACTACCATCGTCCTCATGAATTACCTGCTCAATGCACCTTACCTCCTTCTTTCCTAAACACGGCACGAAGCATTATTCACCGTTTTAAACAAACTAATGCAGTTGAACCGGTTAACCATCCTGACTCCTGCGCCCTCCGCCTTTTATGTAGATTCTAGAACTCTATTTATTTCCACATACAGTATGCGGTATTCGCCCTCACTCACCTGCACCCCCACCTGCCAATGTATCGCATAGAGCCACCTATGTCCTCATCTGGAGGTGCAGGCTGCGTTGTCACCCTTATTCCTTGACTTTTATGCTATGCTTCCTAATTTCTGCAATCTTGTATTTTCCTCCCAAACTCCTTCCCCAGGCATATGAGGCTTCTAATTATTAGGTATAATATCTATGTCCTGATGATGATCCACGTATTTCCATGCTGGATCGAAACGCCATCGACAATTTGAAACACCTTATACACTCAAACCTTGTTTGTACTTAAATTGTAAAGGTGTATAATGAGATTTGTTGCTTTTTGACATTGCTTACTTCTCAAGTACAACAAACCGTAAAGCTTTACCTAAAGCCCCCTGTTTGTCGTTCTCCCCTGCTTTGTATTGTTTTCCATGTGTTAAGTAGGGCACAGGCTTGTGTCCCACTTCTTGTATTGTTGTGTGAAAATTTTCTGTATTTCCTAAAAGTAAATATCAGACCTCTGACCGGCTGGACATGTCGACTCAATATAGTAACGACTGAGTCTATATTCATTGGTCTAATATTCTCCACTGTCCACCGCAAGGTCACAGAATGTTACACTCGGTTTTTCTGAGATCTCCTGAATGTCTAGGTTAAATCAGATACAACAACGTTGTTAACAGAGATTGGCTTTAGCAATGTACTGATGGTCAAACGAAGTGGGGAGGGGCTGGGGTTGTTCCACTTAGTCTTTATCTATCACTGTAATCTTTTTACAACAGATACACCGTAGGTTTTTTTGTCAACTGCCTATTTCGAAACGGTCTAGAATTGCTAGCTGAAATTAAGTCTGAGGGAAACAGAATAACATCTTTCCTGACTGGCCCTTCAGTTGCTATGGAAGAGAAGGGAGTTACCCATGTTCCTTTATTAAATAGGACTGTATAGACACAGGAGAGTGCCTGACGATTTTGCCCCATAGGTGAACTCCCTGCCGAAATATCCTGTATGGCACCTTCCTACAGATATTGAACTCATTTATAGTGTTACTCTGAAACGGACATCAAACAAAAAAGTGATCATCCTTTTTCCACATCTTGTCGCCACATAAAAAAACGGACAAAAAATGCAGAAATTCTCAGAGAAAACCATTAGGTGGAAAAACATATGCAGACAATGAAAAAATGGGTACCTCAAAAAAAAAAAGTCTGGAAAGTCAAGATAATGTCCTTCAAAGTCGTTGGAGTAAAAAGAAAAGGAAAACGGAGTAATCAGTCCAATAAAAAAAATTGTGACTAAAAAAATTCTGAACCTTTCACAAGTGCTGATATAGTCAATTGTTTATGAATATTAATATGAATCAATGACTGAGAAATAAATTATTAGAAGTTTTGGGCACAAGCAAAGTATTTCTTCTAAGCATTTTCTTTTCTTTTTGACATAAAACAGGTTTCTTGAGAGGCCGCCTTTTTGGGACTTCAAGTTTCGTCATTGAGAGACTCCTGGTTAGCAAGCATATTGGTTCCAATGGGGTTAAAAGTTCCAATGAATTAGTAACTAGCAGTACATAGGGCATATGACATGACAATTTTCAAGGGTGCAGAATGTTTCGTCTTAACGATGCCTTTGAAAACGAAACATCTCACACTATTGATGACCGAAACAAGAGAAGGGAGCTCAGGTGAACAGCGGAATGGAAGGAAGAAAAATGCATTGTAGATTTCTGGTGTGGCAGGGTAAGACACTGGTCTAATCGCATACCATGCTTTCTGCCACAGGACTGAACAGAGAGCAGGAGTACATGAAGCCTAAAATTATACAACAGAAATAGCTCATGTTTTGAACTCCTCGTCTGGTTCTGTTTTTTTTCTCAATGTTGATAGGCAAGCACAGTCTACCAAGACATTTTTTCCAATGCAAAATAGGATGGGTAGCAGCAGTTCTTGTCTGACAACTGACTTGCCTAGACTTTAAAGGTCACCATTTCGCACTTCCCCTTCAGGATTCGGAAAGAAGCTGTAGTTAATTAGAAACGAGAACGCAGCTAAATCTTCAAAGGGTCGTCCGCTCTGTCAATCCACCTCCACTGTGGCCCTTCCACAGCTCTACCAATACATATACTATACTTTTTTCTTTTTTTTAACCAACGCACTACACTTTTGACCTATACAAAGCTCAGTCAAATTGACTCCATTTTGAGCATTACACTGCTGTCAATGCAGCTTACTTTTAAACTCCCATATACTAGGGGAAGCCTCATTCCTATATATATGGCATGTTCTGGTGACGAATCCCTACTTACTACCAGTTAGTGCACAGGTATCCTAGACATCCATGTAAGTGGAACCCTACACTCTGTAGATTAGGCATCATAAAACAACAGAGAAGCATGAAAATGCAAGCACTGGTTTCCTATGCTGGGATTACTTTTAGGGAAACAATGGGTGGAAATAAACTGGATCAGGTGAAGGTCGGGGGCAAACAAGGGGTCCTGGGAATGGGATCCAATGTGGGACCTCAAGATGGATAAGAAGGAGAGGGAGGATATACTTCTATAGACCACAATGATACAGATGATGACAGAGAAAGGAGCAAGATGATGCCCCCAGTGGGGTGACAGACCAGATGGATATAGAGGGGCAGGATGCCCAATACCCAGAGCGTGGGAGCGTATAGGGGCCTGAGGGGCTTCAGCGTGAGTGCAACGCATAGTGGTGCATCAGGGTCTTTAACAATCCCAAATATGGTCAAGCTATTACGTTGGGGTGATGATCCGTCCCTAGGAGAATGCCATAACTTACTGGTCCAATCAAATCTAGTGCTATGTTTGTATTTTTGAACATAACACCATCTACACAGTGAGATGTTCATGTAAGCCCTAGGTTAAATAATGTGTGTGTGTAACGGTTATACTTTTATATATTGTTAAAAAACAAAAAATCCAAAGCAGCTTCAACACGTGCATGGCCGCAAAGGACCTTTACCCTAAAACCATACAAAGTGCTGTCAACATGCTGCCATTTTGACCCAAACAGCTTTGTCATTGCTCTGAATATACACCGTGGCGTTGGCACAAACATAGCTCTCTGTAAATATATCTCCATTCTGATCATACACCGATTTATCATTTCACCTATATAAAAACACCCACATAAACATTTAGAATTTTAACCCACAAATAGCCCTGCCAACACATCTTGATTTTGAACCAAACATGGCCACCATAAATTACCCTCCATTCTGACCAAGGCACAGCTCTTCCAACGCATCGCGTTTGGACTCATAGACCGCTCTATAAATGCACTCCTTTTTACAAACATGCGTAGCTATATGAAAAGTCCTCCATTTTGAACATGCAGCTCTCTCAAATTGCTAAAATCGGAACATGTTCTTTCACCTTCTTTCTTCTTGTATTTCAACCACCTTAGAGAACAGATAATGGGCAAGCCAATAGGTGTTAAGAAGTACAATTAAACAGGTTGTCAAGGTTCTTAGTAATTTAAGGGGGTCAATAACTGTACTACTCGAAAAGTACCTCCCTGGTCACGTGGTGTGGCAGACCAAGAAGGCGGTGTCTTGCAAGGTCTCTTGCATGATACCAATGCTACTACCTAGCAGTATATTCCATCCTGCTTCCAGAGGCTGGCATTTTAGAATGTGGAAGGAGGAAAAGTTACAGGAAAGACCATCAAACAGCACCTAGCTTGCCGCTGCCATTTTCACCTATTCTGGGACAGGCTCCACCAGCAGAACCCAAAAGTTCCAGACTACAAGTGAAAGTTACAGAAGGGAAAGCCAAGGCCTGCTTACATAAGCTGTGTTTTAGCTTGTTTCCCCAGGTTCGAATCCCCGCCCAGAACATAAAAAAAGAATAATTTAACTACTCATCTACATATGCAGCAGAGACGCAAGATGCACTCATTTATACAAAAAAGACCATGAATAAATAGTGACAAAGTATACAAACACACAACTATACCCTCCACCCTCAGCTCATTTCCGCATAACTGATAACATTTATACCAAGCAAAAGCCAACCTTCGATATGGCAAGCATACCTTGAGGATCCACCTCCTTTGCCAGCTTTAGGGCATCTGAGTTGGCCAGGTCACTGTTGGCTGGGGTGACGGCCAGGATCAGACAGCTCTCACGGTTGATAAACTGAAGGATCATTTCCTTAATCTGGTACTCAATGTCTGCTGGCTGGTCACCCACTGGCACCTTGGTGATACCAGGAAGGTCGATTAGAGTTAGATTCAACACTGCATGGGGTGGGGGAAAAAAATAGAAAGTCACTCAAAAAAACAAAAAAATCAAGATACATAGTGTTCGGGTGCCATAATAAGGTTTTTCTACAAGAGAACTGCAGAATATAATATTTCTGTGATTCACTATGGTTTAGGTGTTGCGCAGACAAATACAGTCCGGTTACATTACCAAACCTAATAAGCACTGGGAAAGCCAATTGGTTTCCGCTATGAGATCCATTAGGTTTTCCGATGTTTTTATCCGTGCTGTAGAGCATTGCCGCCGCTGTGCTGCACGGCTATAAGATAAAGCACACAGGTGCAGCACCTGCATCATTTTGTAGGCATGCACATGTGTTCAACACTCATATGTGCCTACAAAATTACAGGTTTTTTTTTCTTTGTAATAATCAATACGAGCTTGATTATAAAAAGCTGTATGAAAGGTCTTACATTTATTTTTTTTTAAACCAAAAACTGACGAGCGGGTGCGGAACGGGGAGAAGGAACACAGCAGTTGGAGAAGAAAAAACACGAGCGGAAGAACTTGGGACAAAGAGAAGCACAAAGGCAAAAGACAGCAACGTTGAGCGCAGGGGGAGAAGCACATGGGGGTGGGGTGGGGGGGGGGGGGAGAACACCACAAGTGCAGGTTAGGGAGAGAGTGGCATGTGCAAGAGAGAGAAATGTGAAGGAGGGCTTAGAAAAACAAACAAGGAAGACAGCTGGAAAATGCATGCATTCTCATGGAGTGCCTAAATAAAAAGAAACCAGTAGTTTTTCAAAAGAGAGCAGTGAACGCACAGAAGCCAGTCTATCAAAATGGTAAATAAACTATGCTCCATGGGAGAGACAAACAAGATTTACAAGCTGCGACAAGGAAATCCATTGAATAAGAAGCAGGCAAATGAGTGACAGTAAATCCAACCAATGGTAAGCAATGAGCTAGCGTAAGCCCCTGTAAGTTCTTGGTAAACCAACAATGTGCCTTTAGGTACTAGATAGCTGTGCTGTCTGGTAGACTCAATCTCAAAAGATGCCTGCTGCATATCATACCATAGAGGATAAGGCGGCATGCGCCAAAATGTCGGCATTTTTGACAAGGAAGAGTATGACCAAAGATCACGGATCAGAATTTCGGCCTGACACCACACTCACCATGAGGGGAGTAGACACGAAGGTTGATGGGGACGGGGGAGATCCCTTTGTTATTTCCAGTCACCCGGTCAGTCTCTGCCTCGATCTCCTGGCGGACTTCATCAAAGTCTGTAAACTTTTTCGACTTACAATGCAAAAACTCTGCATATTCTACAGGCGAGAAGGAAAGAGAAAAAAAAAAGTAAATAAAAAAAAGTCAACTCGCAGAAAACAACAAATCCCCTTCTGGGGTGTTCCCTAAATGCAGTAATACTATAGGGTTAACACTGTTTGGAGACTCCAGAGTGCTCAAGGCAACTACATGGGTCATGCCACAAGCTGCAATTTACTTTGTTCAACCACTAGTTGAGAGATTTACATCAGAGGGGCTCCAGTTTATTTTTTCATCTCGGACACTGATCAACAAAACCGGGATTTCTAGATTAGGGATTTGAGAATTTGATGCTTTTGTGCAATTCACAAAAGAGGACTTTGTATGAGATGGCCAAATACCAATTCTATTATTCTTTTTTTTTTTTATTGACAAACTAATGAGAAAGACAAAGTAAAATACATACCACAGATAATCGCTGTTTACAAAGCAGTTATAATTAATTCTTAAAACCCGTCATATTTAGAGTTCCTCTTGGTACATAAATAATAGAGAAAATATCTAAAGAACCACCTCTATTCATGTTATTCAAACAGTAAAAAGAACAGGGAAATTACGGCCCCTTAATAACCATCTAAGAAATAGGGGCTTCCAAATAATATTCGATCGTTGGGTAAGCTTTTAAATAAAGTTACCCCATATTTTCTCAAATTTTATTAATGAGCGAATCCCTCTAAGTTTTGCCAAGGCTAGCTCCATAGAATGAATTTCAGTTCAGTTACTAGTGACCACCACTCCGAGCTGTTAGGAGGATAGGGAGAATTCCAAGCTCTAGCTATTGTTCGTTTTGCACAGGATAAAAGGATTGTGACCAGTGCGGGCCGTGATAGAGAAACAGGGTGTATGTCGAGTAATACCAATACTGCAGTAATGGGGGATAGATGGATCTCCTTAATTTCCAAAGCTTTGCTTATTTCCCCCCAAAATGCCTTCAGTGCTGGACATGAAAACAGCATGTGTTCTAAGTCTGCAGCCCTCGCTTGACATTTAGGGCATTTGGTACGTTCGCTATAGGTGTTAAGGGACAACTCTGAGATCACTTCCGGAGTATAATACAACATGCAAGTGGTTCTAAACTGTTGCAACCTTAAGCCTGATGACCGTACCGAATTATTGAGATTAGAGAGAGAGTTGGCAATTTGTTTAGGTGTTATGTTTATAGCCATTTTCCTGCTCCATTTCTCAGCTATATTTATTCAATCATCCTTTTTAACAGCGCTTAGACACCTGTAAGTTTCACTTATTATCGGCTTATTTCTGAGTATAAGCAATTCCATATATCGCAATCTAGGACTTCGTCTATTTTATTTTCCTTATTAGGAAGTCATGTAGTTGTATATGCGTAAATCTCATTGTTTCCGGTAAGCCAAACAGAACTTTAAGTGTGTGGAAATCTAAGAACCCTTGTGTTCCATAGAGATCCCCCAAAACATTTATACCCTGAGCGGACCATCTAAGGGCCACGCCATCATTAAAGATCCCGGGAAGGCCTGGATTCCCCCATAGCTGCAGTTTCGGGTGGTAAAAAGGTCCTACAGAATGCTAATAGTTTAGACATATCCTAACTAAATCCCTGGCGGTCTTGAATTTCACTCTCTTAAAATAGTTGGGGTCACTGACCCGATACAAAAACAAATTAGAATCAGATTTTAACATAAACAAGTGGTGGATAAATAAGTCCTCGCTATTAATTAGAGACCGGAAGCGCCTCACAAATGAAGCCCAAAAATATAGCTTGACGTCGGGAAAGTTAAGACCCCCCTTATCCAAGCAATTTTTTAAAAGCGTCTAGCTGATTAAAAAAAGAATTATTTAATGCAAACGGGATAGAGCGAAAGAGGTACATACATTTTGGTAGCACCTTCATTTTTTTATAGATTGATTCTACCAATTAGATTCAGGGGAAGTCGATGCCATTTTTTTAATTAATAAATAGTGGATTTAATTAATTCGTTATAGTTAATATTATTAATTTCCCGTATTTTAGAAGTGATCTTAACACCTAAATATGTAACGACTTTACAAATCTCTGGAACCTCTGCCACTGGTACATAGTTAACTATAATTTGTGTCTTATTTGTGTTAAGCTTATAGCCCGATAACTTTCCAAACCTACAAGCCTCTACATTAATCCCTTGTAGTGCCTCTATAACATCAAATGAATAAATGGCAATATCATCGGCGTATGCCGTTAATTTCAGTACCTGTGCGCCGGATCTGAAAGATACAATTCGGGGTTGTGCTTGAAGGGCATGCAAAAAAGGCTCCAGTGAGAGGGCAAATAGTAGGGGTGATAAGGGGAAGCCTTGGCGGGTGCCCCGGGAAATGAAAAAATCGGAGGATGTCAGCCCCCATAGCTAATACAGGCTGTGGGGCTATCATACAGTGCATGTATCCCTTTTACGAAGAGCCCTCTAAACCCCATCTTGGTCATAACGTGCCAGAGATAGTCCCACCCCATCTGTCTCAGCCACATCAAATGCAGTTATGGCCATGTTAACGTGAGCTGTAGTGTCTCTCCCAGTCACGAACCCGTGTTGCTGTGGGTTTACTATTTTGGGCATAAGAGGGGCCAATCTGGTTGCTAAAATCTTCGCGAATATTTTTGCGTCCGCATTGATAAGGGAAATAGGCCTGTATGATCCTCTTTCCTCTTTCGGTATGCCCTTTTCAAGAAAGAAAATTATTTTAGCTCTGTTCCACGAATTGGGAGCTTTTCCAGTTAACCCAATAGATTGCATAACTTGTAGCAATAAGGGAAGTAGTTTCTGTAAACATATTTTATATATCTCAAGAGGAATAGTGTCTTCCCCTGCAGCTTTTCCAGTGGGCAGAGAAGCAATAGCCTAACGGAGCTCTAATCCGGTGATAACCTTCGGACAATTGATCTATTTCTGAGGTGTTGCATACGTTTAATACGTTCTCATCCAAATAGTCCCGTATAGTATCTAAGTTTGGAGATGATTCCGGGGTGTACAGAGAGCTATAGTAGTCCAGAAATTGTTTTAATATGTTATTTGGTTGGTCATGTAACATATTTTCAGACCCACAAATATTAGCAATCAGAGTACAAGCTCTATCCTCAGCAACTTTGTATGCTAAAATTTTGCCAATTTTATCCCCTCCCTCATATTGCGCCATTCAAAATTTATGTAGATTGGCGCTGTTTTTTTGGAAGAGTTTTGCCTTTGTATCTGCTTTTAGTTGCCCTAGTTTTAAACCTATCTCAGTTACTGTAGGTAGATTTAGCCGTAAAGCTGCAACAAGCAGTGTTTCTTGTGCTGCAATACTAGAAGTTAGCGACTCGTTGAATTTGCGGAGCTCCGAGTTTTGTCTAAACACATATTCCTGCGTGAAGCCGCGGATACTTGCCTTACACGCATCCCAAACCATGGTGCATACAGTTGAGTTCTGGTTGACTTCTATAAAGTTGATGAGATTACTTGAGTTGTGCTATAAAATCTGAGTCTGAGGCTAGGTATCTAGGAAAAGAAAATGGTCTGGGGCATGTAAAAGCGTGTGTAATGGAAAATGTCATTATTATAGGATTATGGTCCGAGGAGATTCGAGGGCACACCTCCATAGAGCTGGTATTCAGTAAATTATCACTAGCTAAAGCCATATCCAAGCGTGAACAAAGTTTGTGGGGTGCAGAGTAATAAGTGTACCCCGGAGTGTTTGGGTGTATATAGCGCCAGGCATCTTTAATGTTATGAATGCGGCAGATATCCACAATAGATGCTCTGGTTTTGCGCATACACTGGAAGCACCCAGGTCTGGTGGTGTCTTTTTGATAATCCATAATACAGTTAAAATCTCCCATTATAATATGTTCCCCCTCCCAGTCCAATAGTTCTACATTCAGATGGTCAAAGACCCTTGGTTCGTCTCGATTTGAACCTTAAATTGTACATAAGACATATTTATGACTTTCAATGCTTAACTGAGCTATAGCCCATCTACCATCCTTATCATAAGCCGTTTTCAGAATTTCTGCCCTGAATCGTTTGTCCTTAAAGATAGCAACCCCTCTTTTTGAAGCCACATATGTAGAACTAGCTATAATATCAACCCATTTGACACAGCAGTTTTTTTATCCTTATCTGCAATATGTGTTTCAGAAAGTAAAGCAATATGCGGGTTATGTAATCTTAGCTCTTCCAACACAAGGCGTCTGTTGCTCTTGCTATTTAACCCCGCTACGTTCCACGTGAATAATCTTATTTTATACATTCAGAAAAGAAGAGCAAACGAAAAAAAGAACATATTTAACCAAGTAGGATACTCCAGTTTCTAAGCAACACAAAATTAAATATTTCCTCACATTTTATTCCTTACAGCTTGTCTCCTCATCAGGTTGAAAATACAGTTTTTATCGTTTTTACCCCCCCCCCCCCTGCGGAGAACTGAGACCCCCCTCCCTCCTCCCCCCTGCCTCCCACCCACTGAGGCGAGAGCTTCTGCTGCCGCTGTAAAGGCAGCGCCTAGAGTGAAGCGCCTGGTGCAAGCCCTACCCTCCCTCTGATGATACAGCCTGGGCGCAAGAAAAGGAGGAGTTCTAAGGTAAACACAAAAAAAAAGTTGATCACGCCCCCCCAATAGTCTTAAATCTTAATCTCTCTATCTGCTATATCAGCTCTCTGCCCCCTTAGCTACCATGATTATTATGACCTAGCTCCCCTTAAGATTAACTAGTAGCGACTCAGCTTCTTTTATGTCAGAGAAAAAATAAGTATGTCCCCCTTTAATGACCTTAAGTCGAGCAGGTTCCTGGAGGTAAACCTGCCCCCAATAGATTTAAATGGATCAATCAATTTGCGCAGTTGCCACCGTCTGTCCATAGTTGCTTTACAAAGCGGACAAAGAGGGAGAGATTCTCTATAGCTACAGGGGAGTTAGGAAGTGCTTTCTGCCAAACAGCCTGCCTCAATAGGAAGTTACGAAAACATATAAGAAATGGTCGGGGGAATTTGTTCTCTTTATGCCTTTGAACTAACGGTAAACGATGTGCCCGTTGCATTTGGGAATCCCAATCCCAGTCTGCTAGATCTGGGAAGGCTTTTTGCATTAAATTAACAAGGTAGGCCCACGAATCTTACCCTTCGGACCCCTCTGGTATACCAAAAAGTCTCAAGTTCGATCTTCTCTGCCGGTTTTCCAAATCCTCAACTTTCAGCTGAAGGGATATCATCTGTGCATCATGTTGGCTCACTACAGTGCTAATTCGGATTGTCACCTCCTCCACGGTCACCACCCGTTGTTGCAGCTCTTCAATGTCCTGCGAGACCCCACCTAGCTTGGAGGTCAGTTCTTGCAGGGAGGTCTGTACTTTGCTATTATCCTCCTGCAACTGTAAATAGTGTTCTTGCGCCTCTAAGCGTTGATTAGTTAGTGTTTGTAGTATGATATCCAAAGGAGAGATATTTGTCTCCTGCCCTTGTTAGTGTTCATATTCCAATGATGCAGTCGCTATTTTAGCAGAAGTCGTAGGGGTCACAGATTTTGGTAAGGTCAGGGCAGTGGAGATATTAAGGGTGGGGTTGTTGGCAATTATGTTGTTAGTGTCGTTCGGCGCAATTATACATGCCCCTTCCGAGGTATTCAATGCTAGGCCATTGGACAGCATGTCATTCCGACCCTCTATGGTATCAGTATAGCTCTCTAAGGAAGCGGAACAGCTTATGACAGGATCAGGGTCCATGGGGCTCGTGCCAGACAATCTTAGAGTCATGCTTTTTAAGAGTCCTTTCGCCTCAATCCATTTCCTAAGAGGGCTTTTGTCAATAAGGAATTTCCTGGCGGTCTGCATGCAGCTTGTATTCAGCCGATTGGGAGCAATACCTGCCTTTCCACCTTTCTTAACTTTAACTTTGTTCTTAGCTTTACGCCTTCTATCCACTAGTAGTTTTACTCTACTATCGGAGAGGTCTTCCAAATCATCCTCCGTCTCTTCATAGTCTTCGAATGAGCCTAGATCAGCACCCTCCTCTTCGACCCCTTCAGCCCCCTCAAGAATATGGCATATGGCAGGCCCACCACACTCCAATGCATCAACTATGGGTAAAGCAGTGACAGGTCCAGAACCAATGTCGCATAGCAGCTCTGGGGAACCCAGATCTAAGTCACTCACTTTTCCGCCTTCGGAAGCCGCAGACTGTGTCTCTTTATTTGTGCCTGTGTTTGTATTTGCGTCATCCATAATAAAGTTTTTATCCACAACCGTGACTAAAGTGTTTGTAGCCAACTCCATCGGGGTTAAAACATTGTTGCGAGCTTGGGACTTTTTTGTGGCTCCTATCGTTTCTGTGATTTCTGTAGTGATTGTTGCTATTTTTAAAGCATCTGTAGCACTAGAAGCTGTAGCGTTAGAAGTTGTTAAATCTGCTGGTTCAGCTGATTCTACCAAAGTAGGTAGATAGCCCACTTCACCCCCTATCACCGGTCTTAGGGCCCCCGGCCTCGCAGCATCTTTAGCTATATTCTTCCCAGCGGGGCCCGTAACCTTAACTGTCAACATGGGAGGTCGGAGCAGTGGCTTACCAGCATTCGTTTGTTCAAACTCCTTGTGAGCGGCCACCTTACATGTCTTCATTGACTAGTTGTCCGGTGCTGTCTCTCCCCCAGAGGAAATCACAGGAGCAGCTATAGGTGTCACCTCAATCTCCGGCGTTATTGTCACCGGAGCCGTTGTCGCTGTAATTCTGGAAGGGAGAGCTGCAGCTGACATTGCGGTTGTGGTAGTTGCCATTGCCACGGGGGAAGGGGGGCGCGGCACCCTCCGTAGCGTTTATGCTATTCCGAGTAGACCTCGGTGGGTTTTTCGGCGACATCCTGTTAGGCGCCCGCAGACCAAACCAGCCAAGCCCCGAGCCAGCGAGTAAACCTCGGATCGTGTTCCGTGTGATCCGTGTGATCCAGTTGAGATCCAGGAGCAGCCAGAGCATCGGTAAGCTTTCACTGTTCCTTGTTCTGCACTGCGGATTGTTTCCCTTTTCCAGCTATTTCTCGGAGCAGAGAGGGAATTCAACAATCAAAACGTTTTCCTGCGTCCATTATTCCGTAATAGTTTTTCAGAGAGGTAGGGAGCCTCCAGGTCAGCTACCACTCGGCGGCGTCCTCACTCCGCCATCTTGGACCCGCTCCAATCACAGATTTCCAGGCAAACCTCCAATTATATTATTCACAATAATACCATAATTAAATATATGAAATCTTCATCAATCTGTATGTTTTTCCCCGTTATGCAATGTTTTCGTGCAAACTGTAATTGAAGTGTGATTCTACCCCTCTTCCACCTACAGTGAAGGATGACTATTGTTCCTTCACTACAAGGCTATGCTGAGAATGCTGGTTGGAGTTGGTATACAGGACTTCTAGAATGGTCATAAGAGTTTAAGACCCTCTTGGAAAAAAAAGTCTGTGCATCATGCTATAACAGATATCCTTATTTTCCCCATAAAATTCTTTGGTGCGCTTGTGTTAATACACTACGTGTCTTGAAGGGACAAACTGTATGGCATACAAGACTGTAGTTGCTACAACAAGACAAACGCCATTCTGACGTTTGGAGTCAGGGATACCCCGGGTAGTTTCACACTTGCCTTGCTCTTGTGATGCACTATACATTCATTACAAAGATAACCCAGCAACAAAAGTGACAAAAAAGTGTGGCTGCTAAAGCCCTGTCCCCAGGTCTGATCCTAGACAACAAATAACTGATCAGGATGCCTGGCATGTGCAAGTAACAATAAACAAGTCTGTATCATCTAGGTTTCCTCTCCTCGCTCCTCTTTGTGTTTGCTGTGCTGAGCACTGCCAGGCAACACAGGTTATCACAGGTAACTGTTCAGAGTGTCTGCAGAACGGCTGTCAAATACACACTCCTCGATAATCTGGTGCACCTAATCTCCCTTTCAGTGTAGGCATGCTTGGGAAGACATGCTCTAGAATGCTTGGTGGAAAACTTTTACCTTTCTTTCCACAGTGTTCGCCATTAAACTAGACCTCTCAAGCCAGCAGCTTGATTTTGTCTGGACATCTTAACAAGTTGGCGACATCAGCTGTAAGATTCGTCTTGCCCAGAACTGTGAAAGTGCAGCTCTCCCCAATCCTGGGACCCAGTATGAGACAGAGAAGCCCTGCTTATTTGCCCCTCATGAATGACAAGCTGCTGAGCTACCTTCAACAAGAGAAGCTGCTCTGACCTGGAGGACAATACCAAGACCCAGGTCAATGAAGCCTGTACAAAGGATAACTGGAGGAATGAAGTCTAGTCAGAAGCTAGAAAGATCTGTAGCCAAGCATTGTCAAACTGTATGACAAATACAGGACTTGATGTGAAGTACATGCTAGAACTGTCAAAGCCGTACACTTGTCACTGAGCAGGCTGTAGGCGTAGACCAGCCTTACAATGTGGAAGGTTAATCACCCCTTTTTCCAGCCTGAAATGCGCAATACTTTAACCCCTTAACATACTAATGATCGTATTCTGTTAGGCTGGTTACTGCGAGATCAAAACAGTTTTAACCATTGGGGGGGATCCAGGATAAATTTTAGTTTGCACTTACAGTTGCCCCTATATGCTTCCCCCAGTTTTGGATGAGGATCAGTTACTTAAGAAGGTGCCACTAGAATATTTGAAACTCTACTAGGTGTTAAAGGGATCCTGGGGCTGCCGCGTTAGCAAAAGAGAACTCTCTTCCGCTATTCCGCTATTCTCCTCACCCTGAATTGTGTCTAGTTTCACCAACTACCAGATACCCTTTGCCCTTAGGTAACCAGACTGCCTGAACTCAAGATACTGTGTAGTTTCCTGTGATTAAACCAGTACACTTGGGGTGGAGAAATATGGTTAACTTTTGGAGGTCGGTTAACTGGCAATGAGACATGCACTGCATCCATTGATGGCTCATACGCAACTAACAGGCTTACATCAGCCCAGAGTTGTGAGGAAAGTAGAATGAGGGGCATATAGATCATCACACAATAAAGAAACGTTGTTAGATGTTTCTGGAGCTTTGGTTTGAGTTTAGAGCATCAGTACCAACAACATTTTCCCAGGGGCCAACAAGTTTGGTCTGATGTGACCAAGGGCCGCAAGGATGCCAGCAGGGTGGTGCTGGAGTGTTTGGGGGCAAGAGTAAGGAAGTGAAGCACATACCTCTAGTGCAGGGGTCTCCAAACCGGTCCTGGAGGGCCGGATCCATACCAGTTTTTTAAAATTACAATATGCATCTCAATGGGGATATCCAAAAAATCTGGCATGGATCCGGCCCTCCAGGACCGGTTTGGAGACCCCTGCTCTAGTGGCTGAATTGCACAATGTGAAACCAGAAAACCGGTGATTAATCCCTGCTTCCCCACTAAACCAAACTGTGTAATCCTAGGCAATTGTTTCAAGTCACTTACTCTAATTTTTCTTTATTATCACATATAACAGGACCTCGAAATATAAGAATTAAGGATGTGCGCTGAACAAAACTTTCTCCTGTGCTGTATTTAATAAACTATAATGTTGTTCATGTATAACAGGAACCCAGGCAATCCAAAGAGTGAGTATAACAACTGACTTGCATCTTAGCTCACTATTGTCACTGTTGTGACAATAGTCACATGCACAGATGTCAATGCACAGATATAATCTGATGTACTAAGATGAAACGGTTCTTCAGGTTAACGAAACACACTTTTTCAATTCTGAAGAGACTATCAGATTTTTACACATTTGCTGCAAGATGTCTTTGAAAATGAAGGTGATTCTAAAGTTAAGGGGGGGCACCAGACTCTAGTTACTCACTTTAACAAACGCTTGCCTGTTAATTTAACATTTTTTAATAATAGTGCTGTAAAGTAAACAGCAGTCCAGTGCTGCTGTTCACCGAAGGGGGGGGGGGGGGCGCATGTGCAGTGTAGGAGGGCTGCATGCAGCCCCTGGGCCTTATTTTGGGAATCACTGGGTAAGAGCATGGGAACCCGAGACTATTTACAGTCATAGATTTCAGAGCACAATCAGATGCCTTTCTGATCACTTCTTGCAGAACAAAATTGACAAAAACCCTAATGTCCGTCACATTAAGCCTAGCCACAAACACACTATAAATATATGTAAGATTGTATCTGCTGTCGTTCATACACAGCTTAGGTCTGAAAGGAGAGCCCAGTCCCTCCCCACTACCTACTATGCACACCCGTCATCTGAGAGAGAGGTCTGAAAGGAGATGTCCGTCCCTCCCCACACCTTACTACGCACACCCTTCATTTGAGATAAAGTCTGAAAGAAGAGACTAGTTCCTCCCCACTCCCTACTATGCACACTCGTCATCGAAGATAGGGTTCTGAAAGGAGAGGACAGTCCCTCCCCATAACCTACTATGCACAGCCATCATCTGACATAGGGTTCTGAAAGGAGAGCCCAGTCACTTCCCATTCTTACTATGCACGTCTGTCATGCGAGATAAGAGGTCTGAAAGGAAAGGCCAGTCCCTCCCCTCTCTACTTTACACCTTAATATACACTCCTGTTATACTCTGGAAAGCTCGGCGTGGAAATGTCACTTTCTCCCCATGCCCTAGTACTAGGAACTGTAAAGTATAACTACTGTAATTATCATGCATCGTGCTGGAATTTTTACTGAGGTTTGTTCTTGCGCTCCTGATAAACTGCGTTTGACCTCACATATGACAACTTGTGGCATTCAATGACATCAATTATGACCTCACTGATGACATCATCCAAGCTTCGTTTTTCCACATATTGCCCTATAAATTGCAATGGTATCAGAGGCCTTCACGTATTAACAAAATAGCTCAGGGGAATATCAGCCATCATTACTGCCATCACAGATACAACTCCCTTAGGTGTAGAAAGCATGCATTGTGTGCAACATTGACCCTATGCCCTACACTTTACAGCTACTATATTTCACATTAACATCAACTACAGATATATAGGAAACCCTCATTGAGTACGGTGTTCAATCTGTATACGACCATTCACAGAAAGCCAAGTTCCTAAAAAAATAGTGATTATCAGTTCCAAAACAAATAACCTAATACAGGCAGCTATCTGTAGCAAACCCTTGAAACTCACTGAACCTACATGTAGAAATATCAGTAGAGAACTGGGTTCCGTTAACTGCGATTACTCTATGGAGAGAGTTTACTCAGTACCACACTGTCTGCAAACAGAGAAACTTTCATGAGAAATATACCACAGAGTATTAAAAAGTATCTACTAAGAATATTGTACACTCTACGCAACAGTTGTCAAAAAAGACACCATTTGCTAAAAATAACCAAGATCTTAAGGTGTTAAACATCTTACTACCTGCACCCTTCATACTGTGGTAAAATGTTTACAGACAGTCCATCTTTTCAAGCAAAACAAGCACATGGACATAGGTTAGTAGCTAGTGCACGCAGTCTATGTTATGTATACATGCTCATGCTGACACATTTCGGTCCAATACCTCAAAGCCTGCTTGCAAAAGTTAGTGTCTATAATGTAGAATGTTACTCCTGTTGAAAACTTTTTCTGCAGAATCAAAAGACATGTGTGGAACATAATGAACACAAGTCAACTGGCACCTTCACACAGAATTACTATAGAATAGAAAGATTTACAACACGTTCAATACCTCTACACAGCTATGGGGCATTAGGAGCACCTGTGTTCAGTTAACACTTACACCCATTAGCTGGACCCAGGTTGTACAGGATTAGGTTGACAAGTAATATGCTGCTTACCCGCCACTAGGTAAACTATAAAACAAACTAACACACTCATTTGATGATGTCATGAGTGATGTCATCAATGTCATTTAAGATGTCATGACTGATGTCAAATGATGTAATGTGTGATGTCATATTTGACGTCATAAGCAGTCCATGGCTAGGGTACAAGTTAAAGTTAGTGCTGCTAACTATAACTGGTGAATTTCTGTGGTTTTATTTTAGTTCAAATTGTTAATGTTGTCACTGACATATTCACCCAACTATAATGTCAGTAAGTGAATATAGATATATATATATATATATATATAGTGAATATAGATATATATATATATATATATATATTACATATACACAAACTTTCCCCAACTTCACTTGAGATTGCCCATGGAAGACAACGACAAAAGTGGACCCAGGTACATATGTGTGTGTATACATACACATATATGTGTGTGTATACATACACATATACACACGCGAAAACTGGGTTGTTAGTTGTGTGGCCTACACAGGTAATAAGGACACAATTTCCCTTACTGGGAACCAGGTACCCCATTATAGTACACCCGACTTTCTCAGGGTAGCAACGCAGAGCGGTCCAAGGCCTAATTACGGAAGGAGGTAATCCTTGTTCGCTGGCACGTAATAACATACAATAAATGATTGTCCAGCAAGTACTTTTTCTTTAGAAAAAGTAAAAGCACATTTATTACACACAAACTAGTAAATACTATGCAGTAATTTACTAATATGTACATACGCCGATGGAGAATACCATAGATGACATTACATAATCACCTTTGATCCCCTAAAGGTAAGCCTACTCATGTTGTCAAAGGTTCCAGAGTAGCAGACCACATTTTAAAGATATTTTAAAGGTAAATGCAATCATCAATTATAATCAGGTGTAATTTCATTTATGAACGCCAATAAATCATGTGCACTGTGATCAGTAAACAAAGTCATCTTTAGTATGTTAAAGTCTAAAAAATGAACAAAGCGTGTGTGTGCTTTTGTAGAATTTTAAACCATGAAAATGTAACTATAAAAAAAGCCACTAGAGGGCTCAAATTATGACTGCATTACATGCAACCATAGACTTAGCTGCTAGAGTGTGCTTCAGTACATGTATCTCTTTTATACATTTTCAGGCCACAGTAACTGCAAGCATAAAGTAAGCCCCTAGTAGGTGCAGCACTGCCAGCTGTAGAGCAAAGGCTTCAGCCAGGGGAGTGCTTAGAAAATATTAGGAACCTTTCAGAGGGGTCCTGGGTGGATGATCAGCTCTTTGTGGGGGTTCTCTGGAGCAAAAATATGCAAGGCTATTTAGAAGAGAACAATCTCCTGCTTGATCGTACTCGGTCTTAACATCTGCTAACCATTGCCTAAAAAGCAGCCTTCAGAAGGATTTGTGCTCTCATTCTCCCAGGACCACAGCTATACATATCACACACACACACACACACACACACACACACACACACACACACACACACACACACACACACACACACACTTACACACACACACTTACACACTTTTTTGTTAGTTGTGTGGCCAGCGCCGGTAATAAGGACACAAATTCCCTTACTGGGAGCCAGGCACCCCATTGTAGTACACCTGACTTTCTCAGCAACGCAGAACAGTCCAAGGCATAGTTAAGGAAGGTGGTAATCTTTGTTCGATGGCATGTAATAACATACAATGAATGCTTGTCCAGCCATTGTAATGGACTTTTTAGAGGGGGGAAAGGCACGAAACGGAACCGTGTCCAAAAGAAAAAAGTTACCTACCTGTATTACTGACCTTTCTGGGAGATACTCGATCTACTGTCATAATACTCAAAAAAAAAAAAAAAAACCCAGGCATCACACTGGATATGGAAAAAAGTTCAAAGCTCTTAAGTCACCCATAGCGGGTGCTGGACCCTCTCAGCGACCCTGCTGGACACTGGAAGTTACATCTAGTAGTATAATAGAGACCATAAAGTGCCCGTCCCGGTGCAACGATGTCAGTTTCTATCGGGCTGACTATCCCGGAAACTCAATGTTCAGGAACAAATTGCGGAATAAGCTCTGAAGTTCCCCAACTTCGGGAGTGAGATAAAGTATGGCACCGCCCCACAATGACTCCGTATAGTGCAGTACGGTCAGAGCTTGCTTAGGTTTCTTCTGTTTCCTATTAGACTTACACGACAAATCTGACCAAGACAAATACCAACCTCTGGAATGACTACTGTGACTTCTAGATCTAGAACAGGACTGAACTTTTGAATTGGAGCAGTCCTGTCAGTCTTCCAGTGTGTGGTGATGTTGAGTTTCACCTCGCAGTCTCATGTGACCTTTACGTTTATAGAAGTGCAATCACTGCAGGACTTATATTCGTGACTCAACCTCAGGCACCATAGGCAAACCGGATGAGTGTTTGTCACAGACATTTGTTTGAGACAGTCCCTACGAGGCTTAAAACTTTTTATTTTGGGAGGTGACATTTCTCTTGCACACAGTTTCATAATTTTAAAAGGTAGTAGGAGTTCAAAGAGATGATACAGAGTTCCAGACCCACATCTGGTGGCGCGGAAAGAAAGAAGTAGTGGCACCCATATAGGCACCTCACATTTCCAGAACAGAACATTGTCAGTGCAACTACTGGCGAGCTGAAAAGTTTCTGGGCCCAGTGAGATGGCTGGAGAATATTCAAATGGTGATGATCCTGCAGGTAGATGCCTCTATCAGAAATGCTGTTTATTAGCATTACACTTTTTGTTAACCGCTTCGCCGTGGGGCTAATTCCCCCGCGGCGCTGGGTGGGGGGGCGCGGGCGCAGAGCCACGGTGCTTGTGTTGAGCTCGGCTCGCCACACTGCACGGTGGCGCTGTGCTCATGACGAGCTGAGCTCGTCAGACCACGCCCGTATTTTCGTGGAACATTCAGCACAGCAGGGGAATTATCCCAGAGTGTGAGCGCCGTACGGGTCGTGACTAGCTCAGCTCGTCATGAGCACAGCGCCACCGTGCCTCATGACGAGCTGAGCTCGTCATGAGAATGGAAGGTGTTAAGGTTGAACAGAATAGGAGCATTAGGTTTAGGCTCAATGGCCAGGTTTAGTATTAGGCTAAAGGTTAGCAATAGGCATAATTTCCATGTTACCATGAAGCCCAAAGCAAACAATAAAAATAGGTCCTACTCCTTGACCCTAAAGCACAAGTTACTACTTATGTAACGATATATCTGTAAGAGACATTAGTTAGTGATAGATTCCTTACCTTAGAATATCCCCAGGCGTCAGACTGGATCCGGAAACTTTTGCGTAGCAGTACCCTTGCGCGTCGGTAGGCATCGTCTGCGGCTCCGTGTCCGTCGTCGGCGTCGTGGGCGCCGTGATGACGTCGTCGGAGTACTTAGACGCCGCCTCCGCGTGCTGACGTCAGTTCTTAGCCATAGCTTTTCTGCGCCAGAAGCGCAGAGCCATGACAAAAAACCGACACTGGTGCCAAGAAACTAGGGCCCTGAAAGGGGATGACCTTAACCCTAGATATCGGTTCGCAGAACGGGGAGGATGGGTGGGTCGGTAAGGAATCTATCACTAACTAATGTCTCTTACAGATATATCGTTACACAAGTAGTAACTTGTGCATCTGAAAGAGACACGTTAGTGATAGATTCCTTACCTTAGAATAGATACCCCAGCAATACCATCCCCGTGGTGGTGGGTCTGCGAACCAATATTTACACCAGAAAGTCCTGGAGAACGGAACGGCCGAAGTAGCCGTCCCTCCGGACTTGACTGTCCAGGCAGTAGTGCCGCGCAAACGTGTGCAACGAGGCCCACGTAGCTGCCTGGCAAATGTCTTGCAAGGGCACACCTCGGCCCAAGGCAGTGGTAGTGGTAGTGGCCGTGGCTAGAGTGGAATGAGCCCTCAGCCCAACGGGGGGTTCCTTCTTAGCCAAGGAGTAACACGCCTGAATGCACATGATAATCCATCTAGAGATGGTCCGTTTGTGCACCGCTTTCCCTTTCTTAGCGCCCGCGTACCCAACAAAGAGTTAATCATCCACCCGGAACTGGCGTGTGCGATCCAGATAGAACGAGAGCGCACGTTTTGGGTCCAGACGGTGGAGCCTCTCCTCCTCTCTCGAGGGGTGCGGAGGCGGAAAGAAGGTGGGCAATGTGATGGACTGCCCAATGTGGAAGGCCGTGACCACCTTAGGCAAGAAGGAGGGCCTAGTCCTTAAAACAACCTTGTCCGGATGGACTGAAAGGAAAGGAGGCTTACAAGAGAGGGCCTGGAGCTCACTCACTCTCCTGGCAGAGGTGATGGCTACCAGGAATGCAGTCTTCAAAGAAAGAAGGCGAAGAGGACAGTTGTGAAGTGGCTCAAAGGGAGCGCACATCAGAAAAGTCAGAACCAGGTTCAAGTCCCACTGAGGCATCACGAAGGGAACAGGAGGAAAGGTATGAGTGATGCCCTTCAGGAATCGATTTACGATAGGGGACTTGAACAAAGAAGGTTGGTCAGGCAGCCTCAGAAAGGCTGAAAGAGCCGAAAGATAGCCCTTGATAGTGCCCAGAGCAGAGCCCTGCTGGGCAAGAGAAAGAAGGAAGAGAAGAACCTCAGAGAGAGGGGCATTGAGGGGATCCACAGCCTTTGCTGTGCACTATGCCACAAATCTGTTCCACCTGCAGGCGTATACCGTCTTTGTGGAGGGACGCCTGGCTGCCAGAATGATGTTGCAAACTTCAGGAGGCAAGTCAAATGGCCTCAACTGTCGCCGCTCAATCTCCAAGCATGGAGGTGGAGACTGGACAGGTTCGGGGGGAGGACCGTCCCCTGCTGCTGCGACAGAAGGTCCTCCTGAAGAGGCAGACGAACCGGGAGATCGACTGACATACTGAGTAGCTCGGGATACCAGAACCTTCGTGCCCAGTCCGGAGCCACAAGGATGACTTGTGCCCGGTCGCGCTTGATCTTCTTCAGCACTCTGGGCAGAAGAGGTATAGGCGGAAAGGCGTTTAACAGACCGCAGCTCCACTCGCGACGAAACGCGTCTCCGAGCGAGTGCCGCCTTGGAAATTCCAACGCGCAGAACTGATGACTTTGCGCGTTCTCTTCGGTGGCGAATAGATCTAACCAAGGCTCTCTCCATCGCAGAAAGAGGCCTTGCGCCACGTCCGAGTTCAGACGCCATTTGTGACCCATCGAGCACCAACGGCTGAGTTCGTCCGCCCTAGCGTTCAGAGAACCTGCCAGGTGTTGAACCACCAGAGTCACGCCCTGATGTTCCAGCCGATGCCAGAGACGCAGAGCCTCCTGGCAAAGGGTCCACGACCCTACTCCGCCCTGTTTGTTGCAGTACCACATGGCGGTGGTGTTGTCCGTGAACACTTGCACTGCACTCCCTCGGACAGACGGGAGGAATGCTTTCAGTGCCAGACGAATCGCCCGCAGCTCCAACAGATTGATATGGAGCCGGGACTCCGCCGGAGACCAGAGTCCTCTGATCTCCGCCTCTCCCAAGTGGCCTCCCTAGCCCTGGAGGGACGCGTCCGTCACAACTACGTGCTCCGGTTGGGGAAGGGAGAGGGATCTGCCGTTGACCCTATCGCGGTCCGTGAGCCACCACTGCAGCTGTCTCGCAGTGCCCTCCGAGATCAGGACATGGTCGGACAGGTTGCCCCGGTGCTGGGCCCACTGAAACTTCAGGTCCCACTGCAGAGCCCGCATCCGCCACCGTGCGTGATGCACCAGAAGGATGCAGGAGGCCATCAGCCCCAGAAGCCGCAGCGTCAACCTGACTGAAACCCGGGATAACGGCCCGAAGATCGGAATCAGAGCCTGTATATCCCGAACCCGCTGTTCGGGCGGGTAAACCCGAAACTGCGCCGAGTCGAGAACCGCTCCGATGAAAAGGAGCTTCTGAGAGGGGCACAGGTGTGACTTCGGCACATTGATGGAAAATCCCAGCAGGTGCAGGAGATCCGCCGTAGTCTGGAGGTGGCTGACGACTGTCTGGGGCGAGCCCGCCTTCAACAACCAGTCATCTAGGTAGGGGAAGACTGAGACCCCTAACCTGCGCAGATGAGCTGCGACCACCGCCATCACCTTCGTGAACACCCGTGGGGCGCTGTTAAGACCGAAGGGGAGCACAGTAAACTGAAAGTGCTCGAGGCCTACCGTGAACCGCAGGTAACTCCGGTGGGCCGGCAGGACTGGGATGTGGAAATATGCGTCCTGCAAGTCCAATGCTACCATCCAGTCTCCTGGGTCTAGGGCAGCCAAGACCTGAGCCAGTGTCAGCATTTTGAACTTCTCCTTCCGGAGGAAGCCGTTGACGTTCCTCAGATCCAAGATAGGGCGTAGGCCCCCTTTGCCCTTCTAAGGTACCAGGAAGTAGTGGGAGTAGCAACCACGTCCTACTTCTGGCCCAGGAACGAGCTCGATGGCCCCCTTGGCCAAGAGGGCCGAAACTTCCTCCTGCAGGAGCCGCAAGTGATCCCCCGATACGCGGTGGTGTTGCGGTGGCATGGCTTGAGGGGTCGTCTCGAAGGGGAGGGAGTAGCCCCTTCGGACGATCTGCAGCACCCACCTGTCCGAAGTGACAGTGCGCCAGTGAGAGTGGTGATGGCGAACCCTGCCTCCCACTGGCGTCACATGGGCCGAAAAGCACGGACTAGGAGGGTTTAGAGGCGGATGCTGCGGGGGCAGGTGTGGACTGGCTCCGCTTGTTTCCCCGACCACCTCCACGGCGGTTTCCACGGCCGCCGCCACGCTGGATGACAGTTTGCGGCGAGTGGCTGGCGGCACGTGTGGGGGTGCCCCTTCCTTGGCCACGAAAGGAGCGAAAGGCACCCATTTGCTGGCGCGGGGCCGAGAGGCCCAAGGACTTGGCCGTAGCCCTGGAGTCCTTAAAGCGCTCAAGCGCGTGGTCTGCCTTGTCGCCAAAGAGGCGACGGCCATCGAACGGCATGTCCATGAGTGTATTTTGGACGTCTGCCGAGAAGTTGGCGGATCTCAGCCAGGCGTGGCGTCGTATTGCCACCGTCGTAGCCATCGCTCTGCCCAGCGAGTCAGTAGTATCCAGTCCGCACCTGATTGAATACTTCGCTGCGTCCCGGCCCTCCACTAGGGCTTGGCCGAGTTTGGCCCGTACCTCCAACGGACACTCTGGCAGCACTTCTGCCACCGTTTCCCACAGAGAGTGGGTGTAACGGCCCAAGAGGCATGCAGTGTTGGAAGACCGCAGTCCCAAGCTAAGGGACGAGAATACCTTCTTGCCATAGGCCTTGTACCTCTTGGATTCCCGATCGGGGGGAGCCGTCGGGAATGCGGTCTGGGAGTTAGAGGCCTGGATAACCAGACTCTCGGGGTGGGGTGGGTGGACAGGAAACATGGGTCGCCCGGGGCCGGGCGGTGGCGTCTGGCCACGTTCCTATCTACAGGCGAACCTGTAGCGGGCCTGGACCAAGTGCCCAAAAGAACGTCCGTCAAGGCCTCATTAAACGGCAGCAGAGGCTCCATGGAGCATGACTGCGGCTTAAGGACCTCAGTGAGGAGGTTAGTCCTCACGGTCGCGACGGGGAGCTCAAGGCCCAAGGCCTTAGCAGCCCTCATCAACACCACACCATAAGTAGCACCCTCATCCGAAGCCACGGTAGGAGGAGAGACAAATCCAGTGTCTGGAGGTGTCCAGGCCACTGGCCTCCCCAAGGTCTCCTGTCCAGTCCATGTTAGACTGACACTCCCTGGTCAGAGGGTCCTCAGACCCCTCCCAATTCTCCTCTTCCTCCATCTCCTGAGATTCAGGGTCGTAAGTGAATGGGGTCGGTTCATAGAGACTAAACTCCCCCAACGGCGTCGAGAACGACGCCGATAGGCGTCGTCCCGACGTCGGAACCAATTGAGAGGAGGCATCGGGGACGGCGCCGCCCGAGGACGACGCCGGAGGGGACACCACACGGACCGACGCCGGGGGGGTCGTAAGGTCCACCGGTGACGATCCATCGCCCGAGGAGGGTCCAGCGGCGCCGGGCCCGAAGGCGCCGACGACGCCGGGGCCGCTGTACCCTGCGGCGCCCGGCCCGAGGGCACCGGCGGTGTCGGGATCGTGGAGCCCCGCGGCGCCGGGCCTGAAGGCGCCGGCAGCGTCGAGGCCGAAGCACCCGACGGCGTCGGGGTCGTAGCCCCCGACCCACTAGGGCCCCCAGACTGGTTCGCTGGGCCCGAAGGCGCCGTGGAACCCGTCGGAGGAGAAAGGGACCTCATGGCCATGAGGAAACGCTCAATCTCCTCCGGCGTCGCGTTCAGCCCAGGGACCGGGGGGTATGGGGCCAAACGCGGCGCCCGCGACTCCCGAGGAGCCGCGTGGGCAGTGTCACCCGAACCCCCAGCCGCATCGCGCGAGCGTGGGGGAGTCAGAAGAGCGATGATGTCTCTTCTACTTCTTATGCTTCTTACCTGACGACTTGGGCCCGGAGGAGTGGCGCCGACTCCCGGAGCTGTGACGGCTCCGTCCCCGCGACCTGTCCCTCGACCTCCCGTGGGACCGGGACCTCACCCGGCGCGGGGCCGACTGGCGGATTTCGAGTCGCCTGCGGGACCGCTCCCGCCTGGCCTTCCTCGAAAGGGCCCGACAGTCGGAGCAGGCCTCGTCGTCATGGTCGACGCCCAAACACATCAGGCACAAGCGGTGGGGATCCGTGACCGACATGGTACGGTCGCACTCGTCGCAATGCTTGAATCCGGGCACCCCTAACGGCACCGTCGGAGTCGTAAAGACTTCGAAATGGATTAAAAGATCACAAAAGTTTAGTCAAAAAGTGACTAGGGAACTGCTCTTTCCAGATCTGCGCTGGCTGGCGCGGAAAAAAGAAGAACTGACGTCAGCACGCGGAGGCGGCGTCTAAGTACTCCGACAACGTCATCACGGCGCCCACGACGCCGACGACGGACGCGGAGCCGCAGACGACGCCTACCGACGCGCAAGGGTACTGCTATGCAAAACTTTCCGGATCCAGTCTGACGCCTGGGGATATTCTAAGGTAAGGAATCCATCACTAGCGTGTCTCTTTCAGATTCATTAAGTCATACTTTCCTTTCTACCGTCCACAAGGCAAGATAAAGGATCACTGGCCCATGGAAACATTTTACTATTAAATCCTGACCCAACCCCAGCTCCTGCAACCTGGTCTCTCAAAACAAGCAAACTCAATCCACAAGTAAAGTAAGAAGGAGGTGATGATTTGTAACCGACAACTCACTTGCCTTGCCAACCACAGTAATGATTCAGAACAGATATTTGTCAGCTAGTCCTACTGCCTGGCTGCAGGCCAAGACCTAACTTGGTATTTCAGAAATTAGCTGGTGGCGAAACATAACATGCTTTTTGAGAACGTCCCCCAAAAGGATTATAGACAGACAGCGACAAAGAATGTACAAAAGAAGGGCTTCGCAAATCCCGTGGCATTATACATAAAAGGCTAATAACCATCGAGAATCAATGAGACATTCTGGGTCCTCATTAGTAAGGACACAGCGCCATACTGTAGCACAAATAACTTGGTTTCTATTACAACCCATAAGTGCTGTTGCAATACTCCATCGTTACCTGGATCTTCAGGGAGGTTCGATGTGAAATGGAAAGAAAAGGCTGGGCGCACCTGAAGCAGATTGATACGAAGCTTAAACATTTCCTTCCAAAGACCACTATTCTTTGCTGAAGATCACACTCCAATCTCAAGTCAAACGAAGGGAGAAAGTGGTAGAAATGGACAAAGTCATCACAGCAAAGTATGGAGCCTGATAGGACTAAAAGAGGCATACTGGGAGTGTGTGTGAAAGACTACCAGGCTTGTCATAACCAGATGATCACCGCACCACAGTCCAATGGTTACAACTAGCATAGTTGTTGGTGACACTTGTCTAGGTAAGTAGGAGGAATGCAGGGGAAGGAAGCTGCATGCTGGGAAGGAAGAAAACGGCATATCTAGGGAGACTCAGCAAGACTGTTCTTGTATACCGTCTGCTATGGCCTTTGGAATACACACTGATCTCACAATGATGTCAGACACCCGGGTTCAATGAGAAAACAAATACACTTGCAAAAATGACTCTGTCTAAGCAGGATTAAATAGAGCACATACTATAATGCAACTATCCAACAAGCACTGCATTTCCTTTGCGACTAAATGTTAACAGAAGCATTTATAAAGTACTGCAAATTGAACTGTCTTAGTAAACGGTGTGCAGCCACAACATAATTACAACATTTCTATTAATTTTAGAAGGACAAAGGGATGTGAACTGCAGAATCCAAAGACCTGTTTGGCAAGCACCAAACGTGCTCAACCATCTCATCTGTCCATAATGAAGTAAGAAGGGTGGTGAGTTACAGGTCGCGGCTGAACATCATGCATAGTTAACTGAGTAAGAAGAAACTGCTTACAGCAGCTCAGTTTCTACGAAATGGTTCACCAAACACAGCCAGGACACCTTCCCAGGCACAGCGTGCTTGAGCATGGAATTCTAACCAGAGTGGCCATAAACGTTTAAAATAAAGTAGTGGATAGTTCTAGGGCATAACCTGGAAGGCACAGGCTCATACCTGAAACAAGCAACTGAGACATTCAACCAGCTTGATAAAAGGAGTACAATTTAGCTTGAATAATAATGACATCTTTTATTTAAGCTCCAAGACACAATTAAAAGGGGGAAGTGCACTAGGATCAACATCACAAATAGCCCCTGCCTACACATGAAGTTCTATTTTTACCTTGGAAAAGTAGAAAAATAATGTATTTGACCAGGAGACCCGGAACTTACTGCATATCGTTCCAGTGGCCCTCAAAAATCCCAGATTAGCTAAAGTGTGGCATAAATTGATTTTTGGGGAGGGATGGTAGAAATGAATCAAAAACGTAAAGTAATCACTAGAACAAGGGTTTTAAGCCACAAAATGTAATGCCCTATAGGCATTACTATCTTAGAAGAATGGTTTTACTATGGAGGTGTTTGCACTTTTTTCTTTTTTTTTGCATTACACACAATCTTACAAAGTACCAAAAGCACCCATAATAGAAACTCACAGTATCAGCAAACATTTTTTTCATAGATATTATGAACAATTTGGATAGGATGGGAGCTTCAAATGCAGAAACATAAAGGGGCAGGCTCTAAAGAGAAAAACCTGGAGCATGAACAGGGCAACTCTGATGAGCATGGTTCCCTAGCACCAGAAATGTAAGGCTTACACAAACAAAAAATGTTTTTGAGCATTACTTTCAAATAGGATTATTTTTTGGCTCAGGTTTTTTTTATGTTTAGTTATTTTCAATCTAAAACCTCTCATTCTTTCCCGAGAGGCTAAGAGAAAAGTTCTACATTCCAGTCAAGAAGGATCCCGTCCATCTCAGAGACAAACAGTGCCTAGAATTTAAAAAGACTTGCGCATGTCAGAAATGTCACTTCAATAGAGTACAGCCACTGCCGACAGATATCCACTTTAAAAAGATATAAGCTCCAGTCCACTAGGCTCTCCGGAATGTTTTCCATAGCCTAGGTCCAAAACGTTTTGGCTCTCTTAAGGACATGGTTAAAATAAAATGCAGGCGGGCCAGAAAATCAACCGTTCAGTTTTACAAACTGGTTTGGCCAGTTAGGACACCAAGTAACAGTCTCCAGGAAAGCTGTGTTACCTGCTAGAGAACTCACAGGTGTAACTTTATGATCTCCTTTGTGACCTGCAGACTCACCTCACCCAAGGCACAGAGCTTTTCTGGACTTGCAAGAACTCACAAAACTGGCGGTGCAATGCTCAATATTTAGTGCTCAGGATCATACATATCGATGTTATCAACGAGTGGAAGTAGGTACGACACTTGCATGCCCAACAAGTGCAGCTCGCTGTGCTAGATGATATACGAGCTAAAATACTCCATATTGTTTGTTAGAAGGATACCACAAGTAAGTGTGGAGCTCTGTGACCACTGTACAAGTACAGTGGCGATGTGGCCTTCATATTACATATAAGCAGTGAAGCCACAACTATAATGTGCTAAGGAATTTACTAGTAGGTTTTTCATACATCTACTGCAGGTTTCCATGAATTATATAGAGAATTATAAATGGGGCACTGCGAACAACAGATGTTTTCCACCAAGGGGTGCAGTGACATCAAATAGACAACAAGAGCAAAGCTTGAGTGGTCTAGGTCACCCAGAACCCAAGGTGAAAAACATTTCTAATATTCATTCTTTACCCATCTATGATTTAGGTTATGTATGGCTCCCAAAATTACATTCACCTGTTAAATGTTATGCAGGTCTAGAGGACTAATGGAGGAGTCATACATAGCAAGGTGTATGGGTACGTAGGTAAAGGAGTGTGTCCTACTGCTTCCCACCACCCTTTCAGTCTTCCTTACCTCATACAAAAGATGATGGGCCATTTGCTCTCTGGCCAGTGGAGAGCAAGCGCTACAGTACCAGCCTCTCACAACGCCCTGTCAGAGCAGCCTATGATTCCTTTAGGACGTGATAGTGGGAAACGCCTTTTTTCCTACTTATGCTCCTCCATATTTGCAAATAACCAGGACTAGAATCTGGTATTCTGGCTAGTGATGGCAATGAAAGTTACACGACGTATCAAGAGAGAGAGAGAGAGAGAGAGAGGACCAGATACGTAGTCCGAGTCCCCAGGGGTATTTATATGTATCAAAGAGAACTAGCTACTTGTGACTTGTATATGGAGTTCTAAAATGTCATGTCCAGTGGCACCGGTTGGGTGTCTTTATGAAGCCCTCACCCACCAACCTAGTTGGTGGCATGCTTCATCATCGGGCCCACCCAGTGACACCTAATGTGTCCCGGGTGTGCTTCAACACCTGATTACAGCGGAGCAGGTATCTTACTGAGAGTGCAGTGTAGGTAGAATGGTGAAGTGAGATTTAAATGGCTTGACAGGGGTCCCAGTGCGAGAGCAGGGCTCGACAAATCCGAAAAATGGTACTAGTCCTGCTGGTCGAGTACCATGGAAAATCCCCTCGACCTGACTGCAACCCACTTGACCTCTGTCTCTGAAAACGGAGCAAAAGTGACAAGTTAACAAGATTTAAAGGCATCTTTATTGCTCATTCCCTTAATGAGCAATAAAAATGCCTTTAAATCATGTTATGTTGTCACTTTTGCTCTGTTTTCAAAGACAGAGGACAAAAGTTAGTTTGACTTCCTACTCGCCAGAAAGGGCGAGTAGGACCTAAAAATAGCTCGTCCTCATCCATTCTCCCTCGCAAATGCGAGCGGGCGAGTGGATTTGTCGAGCCCTGGAGAGGGCTAAATTACATTTTAATAAATGGGCTCCTGTCAGCGGTTAAAAACAAGGCAGGATGGATGTGATGGTGGCGGATTACGACTTCCTACATCCGGTGTAGGTCAACATGTTTCAGCCAGTGCCTTCTGTTAATTCTGGCTTTCCTCAGGACTGTTTGTAAGTGTGCGTGCATATAAACATTATAAAATTAAGTGAGTGTAGCAGGCTCGGTGTCGCACTCACTAAGGTGCTATAGGTGTTAAAGGGGGGGATTCCCTCCTCAAGCATACCTGGACAAACAACATTCATGACAAAAGACACAACATGTATAGAGACAGTTTTTAGCATAAGTGAATAAAAAACAATAAAATTGCCGTTTGGAAGTGCTGCGTGTGGAGGCTACAGGCGGCAAAAGTGTAACAATACTGGTGGTACTATTGGTGATAATAATCAGTTTCTAGATGTCGTGGTGATGCTAGAAAATGTGTTTGTCCAGGTATGCTTGAGGAGGGAATCCCCCCCTTTAACACCTATAGCACCTTAGTGAGTGCGACACCTAGCCTGCTACACTCACTTAATTTTATAATGTTTATATGCACCCACACTTACAAACGGTCCTGAAGAAAGCCAGAATTAACAGAACGCACTGGCTGAAACATGTTGACCTACACCGGATGTAGGAGGTCGTAATCCGCCACCATCACATCCATCCTGCCTTGTTTTTAACCGCTGACAGGAGCCCATTCATTAAAATTTAATTTAGCCCTCTGGCACTGGGACCCCTGTCAAGCCGTTTTATTCTCACTTCACCATTCTCACTACACTGCACTCTCAGTAAGATACCTGCTCCGCTGTAATCAGGTGTTGAAGCACACCCGGGACACATTAGGTGTCACTGGGTGGGCCCGATGAAGCATGCCACCAACTAGGTTGGTGGGTGAGGGCTTCATAAAGACACCCAACCGGTGCCACTGGACATGACATTTTAGAACTCAATATACAAGTCACAAGTAGCTAGATCTCTTTCATACATATGAGTTACACAACAGAACTGTAGGCAGTTAACAGTAACTAACGTATTTTTTCACCAATGGGATCTCAGTGACATCAAATAGAGAGTGAAGAATGAGTTGTCTAGGATGTCATCAGAATTCCAAGATGAAAAACATTCCTGTTATTCACTGTAATCCATCTATAAGTTTGTTATGTATAGCCCATCCACATCATCTCCCTCTGCTTTCAACTGCTAGACGAGGGTAGAAGAGTACTGGGGAAACCATACGTAACATGGCTTCTCCTACTTGACACAAATGTGGGCAAAAAAAAAATAACTACCTCTCTCTAAAAAAAACTTGTTTGCAAATGAAGGTAGCCTGGAGACGCAAACAGGCGCATTGCCAGGCTGTTTTCATTAACGTGCAACAGTTAAAGTGCACAAAAAGAGTGGGTGAACTGTACTACAGAGTGGCATGGAGCAGGGTCAGTGAATGTGGAGACTGGGTCAAAGGTTTGGCTAAAAAGAAGACAAATATAAATGCATTTAAAATAACACATCACAAACGAAAAATGAATGCAAGTTGAACTAATCAAAGGGAAATATACTCTTTTACCTAATGAAACCTCCGTTGGCTAATGAGATCACTACAGATGCCTGTGTGAGGGACCAGAGAATCACATAATTAGATCCTGATTGGTGCTGTGAGGAATAGTTACTTGTTTATTTATGCGACCTTGAGGTCCTAGGGTGTAACCAAAAGCACTGTGAATGTCATTATTTTACAACTTTATTACGCTGTATAAGGCAGGCTGTGGTAAAATAGAAATGGTTGATAAAACAGGTGCTTTAAAAATATACATTTGGGAAATAAGCATTCAAATTATATCTAGTGCAAATATTTGTGTGTGTGTGTGTGTTCATGAAAAGGGTGCACCCCTTTTAATTGACAAATAAATTATCTCTCAAAAAGAATAAATATTTGTCACCATGAAGCTTCAAGCGACTCAATTACTCAAAACCTATACAAACTCCAAAGCAGGCTTTACATTTCTGTGTACGCATTTACATTTCTTTCAGGTAGTAGGCACCATGGTGAGAAGGCATGTTTCTGTTATGTTATGTTATGTTATTTATTCTTTTGTATAGCGCAACGGTTACTCAAAAAGAGTGTCCCGGCGCTTTTAGGAAAGGCAAACAGATTTCAGAATAACACAACACAGCTAAAAGAGGTTAAAAGATAAACAAAAAGAAAGCGAAACTGGTGGCAGACCTATTGGGAAAACAGCCAGGTTTTGAGACCTCTTCTAAAATCAAGGAGAGTAGACGCCCCCCGCAAAGGGAGCGGTAGTGCATTCCACATCTGTGGGGCCAACAGACTGAAAGAGCGGCCCCCAAGGCGAGCCCTCTTCACACGCGGGACAGCCGCCAAAAGTAGAGATTCTGACCTCAGCGAGCGAGTCGGATGGTAAAAGGTCAGTCTCTTTTGGAGATGTTTAGCTCCCACAGCATGGAGCGCTTTGTAGGCCAAGGTCAGAGCCTTAAAGGCAATCCGTTTGCGGATGGGTAGCCAGTGTAACGTCACCAACAACCCAGAGGCGCTGGCCCGTCTACTTAGGCCGAAGATGGCCCTGGCCGCCGCGTTCTGTACGACTTGAAGCCTTTGTAGCAGATACTCTGGCAGGCCCAGGTAAAGAATGTTGGCATAATCCAACCTGGAGCCAATCAGAGCCTGCACCGTCAGCCTCCTGTGCTCCTCGGACAAGAGAGGCAAGAACCTCCGCAGCATTTTTAACAGGCCAAAGCAAGTGCCGGTTACCCCCAAGATCTGGGCTTTCATCGTCAGCCCCTTGTCCATCTTAACCCCCAAGTTTTTAGCCATGGGAGAAGAGCCGGACGGAAGGAACATGTCGATAGGCCACCAGGCCTGCCAGCTCGGCTCCGTATCGCACCCGAAGAAGAGTACCTCCGATTTATCGGAATTGCACTTGAGGCTGTTCAGTTGGAACCATGCGAACACAGCCCCAAGGCAATTCTGGATACTCTCCCCGTCAAAGTCAGCCCCTCTCTCGCAAGAGAAGAGGAGCTGGGTGTCGTCGGCATACGACACGATCCGGGCACCAAATGACTCCGCCACCGCCGCCAAAGGGGACATAAAGATGTTAAAAAGGGTCGGGCTCAATATAGAGCCCTGAGGGACCCCGACTCCCAGAGGCGGCATTACGGCGGTGTCAGATGATGTCCAGATCGTTTGCCGGCGGCCGGCCAAAAAAGAAGAAAACCATTTGAGCACCGTCCCCCGCAGACCAATCTCAAAGAGTCTTGCGAGCAGGCCCTCATGGGGGACGGTGTCGAAAGCCGCCGAAAAGTCCAACAACACCAGCATGACTTTGCCCCCGGTATCCAACACCCCTTTAATGGTTTCAGAAACCTCAAGGAGCGCGGTCTCGGTGCTGCGATGTGAACGGAAGCCCGACTGGGAGTCATGTAAGATCTCATGGGACTCCAGGAAATTGGAGAGCACCGACTGAACGTGCTTCTCCAGAATTTTTACAAGGGCCGGCAGCAACGAAATTGGCCTGTAATTGGCTGGGGCTTTCGGGTCAAGTCCCGGCTTTTTAAGCAACGGGATGACCATTGCCTGCTTCCATACTGGCGGCACCTCTCCCAGACTCAGCGAGAGGTTGAGAAGAGGATTCGCCAGCGGATTAACCACCTCTGCCAGTTTACCCAGGAGCTTAGCAGGGCAGGGGTCAAGCGGAGACCCAGATTTTAAATTGCCCATAAGCGCTAGAGAAGCTGAGGCTGGCAGAGATGGAAACTCAGCCAATAAGGCGCCCTGCGCAACTGGGGGAGGCGAGCCCGCCTCGGGCATCGGCAATGTAGCCGGTTCGCTCGATAGAAAGGAGTCTTGGATGAGTTTGATCTTGCCTGTAAAAAAACACGCAAGATCCGCCGCCCAAGATTCTACGGGCCCCTCTTCCGAAGCAGTAGTCCGAGGAGAGATGAATTCTCGAACGATGGTAAAGATCTCCTTACTGGAGTTCGAAGCTGCTTCGATTCTCCCCGCGAGATAGGCTTTCTTTTCGAGGCGGATGTCTCGGTGGTAAGCTTTAACCACAGCCTTGTAGGCAGACCTGTCCTTGCTGTCATAATGTGCCCGCCAGGCCCTTTCGGCTACCTTGCACTGCTGCCGCATAGCCCACAGAGCAGGGGTAAACCAAGGGGCCGAGACCCGCTTAGATGTCGGGCGGGGGGGCAGGACTGGGGCCAGGTCATTCAGCCTCTCCGTCAGCCATACTTGCAGGGACTCCAGGTCTCTCTCTAGCTCGCCAGACAGAGGGCAAGGGTGCGTCGCAGCAGCCTGAGCCAGCATCTCAGGGGTCACCCTGCTAAATGCTCTAGAGGCTCGTCCCCGCTGCTGTAAGACAGGGTTAGGCGCCCTGACGTTGCCGCTGATTACAAATTTGGCCAGCCAGTGATCCGACCACAAGACCGGGAGAATCTCTTTCACCACTAAAGGAGAGGTCGAGAAGACCTGGTCTAGAGTGTGCCCCTTGTCATGGGTTGGGCCCTGCAAATGCGGGGTGAGACCCAGCGGAGTCATAGCCTCCAAAAGCTTAATAGCGGCGGGGTCCGACGGATCATCCATCCGGATGTTAAAGTCCCCCGCCACTAAGCAGTGTTCTGCTCTCAGTGCTAGACCCACCAGCACCGAATCAAGGTCAGCAAAAAACGTCCCAAGCGGACCAGGGGGGCGGTAGACTAACAGTCCCTTTACTGATTGATGCGGCGCTAGCACAATTGAAAAAGCCAACGATTCCGAGCCGCGGATGTCCTCAGTGGGCAAGATAGTGCAGGGCGTGCCCTTCTTTACCACCAATGCGACCCCGCCACCCCTGCCCTTTGCTCTGTCCTTCCTGAAGATGTCAAAGTCCGGCGGAATGGCCATAGCCACATCAGGATTAGAAGCTTCACCCCACCAAGTCTCCGTCAACATTAGGCAGAGTGGCTTCTCTGTCTCGAGGAGCTCAAAGATGTGTTGCGCATGGCTGCGAGCTGATCTGGTGTTTAACAGCATGCAGGCATACTCTGCCCCAGCTATGTCAATAGGCGGGGCTGATGACAGAACCCGTGTCGGATGCCAGCCACAACCCGGACATCGCGACTTACCCCTATAGCGGCCCGGAAAGACAGTACAACAGCAGCTCTCCCTATGATTCAAGGAGCGCAGCTCCCTAGATGAGTACCGCACCAAATGAGGGCCCAGATTACTCATTCTCGGTGAACAGAGCCCCGCCCGCCGCCAAGGCGCCTCCGGGACGCTGACGGGCGCAGACGGGCAGGACTCTGGCAAGACTCCGGCAAGTGACGGCGTCCTAGCTGCGCGTACCCGCTGCGCGGGTAAGAGCGACTTTAAATAGGCGCCGAAGTGGAGGGAGGAGCGCCTGGACGCTCCAAGATGGCGCCCGCCAAAAGAAGCCTGGACCCAATCCAAGATGGCGCTGGTCGCCGATGACAAGACGATCCCCGGACCACCCACAGAACCCGGGCCCACCAAAACGGTGGTGAGTATTCCTCAAATTAAATGCAGGTGTGAGGGGGGGGAGAGCCCAGCCAGTGCACAGCAAATAAAACGAAACAAAATGCCAAACGCGCGAAAACGCGCTAAACGCGCTAAATACTGCACAAAGTTTCTACTTAGTTATCTAAACCACTGTCTGCTTCACAGAACAGGAGACACTCCTTACCCTCAGTGAGTGGCCACTGTACCCCAGTCATGGCACTCATCGAGTGTGGCGGTGCTTATTCCTTCCCAACATTATGGCCCTGGTCTCCATTGCTATGCAGGGAACAGGGCCCAAGTAACAGAGGGCTGTGGGCAGGATAGATGTGATTTTCTTTGTTTATTTTTTACACAAAGCAGAAGAAAGCGTGCTTTGGCCATCTGGCTTAGAAGTGCTGACCATATTGAGGGGGCAGAATATACATCCTGCTTTGCAGAGATACAGGTATCATTGGTACCACAGCTGCATGAGGGGCCCAGGGCATACTTGCTGTACCAGTGTTTCTTTGAGCGCTCGGAGCAATGGCCCAAGGGAGAAGAAAAATGAAGCAGAGGAGGCACCTTGATTTAGGAATCAGATGAAAGGGACGATGTAAGATAGGAGCCCATTTTGCCCAGGGAACCAAGGAGCCCACAAGATCACAGTTATGAATGTTTTACTAAAACAAGTTGTCATCGGGGCTCATTTTTGATTGCTGGCATTAGGGCAGATGACGGCCCTTGGCTCAAAAGAGTGGCAACCTGCGGTAGCTCATAAAAAAATGGAAATAAAAGAGACAAGGAAATGCTACTTACCAGTATGCATCTGTTCTTGGCATGTGGAGCTGCAGAGTAGTACACTTTGCATTAGATCGCCATCTGGTGTTGGGCTCGGATGGTTGCACCTTGTTGTCTTGGAAGAAGTCTTTGTAGTCCAGAGATAGGTGACTCCTCCCTTGGACGGTAGTGCGCATGGGCATCAACTCCAACCTTAGATTGTTTTTCGCCATGATGGGAAATGATGGAGTTAGTAGAAAGAAAAAGATGTCCATGTGTGTATATCCAAGTAAGATATTACTGGAACAGATACAGGTCCCGGGGAGGTGAGTGGGTGTGTACTACTCTGCAGCTCTACATGCCAAGAACAGATGCATACTGGTAAGTAGCATTTTCCGTTCGAGGTATACGAGCTGCAGATAGTACACTTTGCAAAGACTGTACAGCAGTATCTCCCCTAGCGGTGGTCACCTGTATCGGTTGCAGTAGTTTGAAAAAGTGTTTTAAGAACAGCTTGGCCTACAGAAGCTTGTTGCTTTGCTTGCACGTCAACACAACAGTGTTTAAAGAAGGTGTGTGTTGTAGACTAGGTTGCTGCCTTACAGATGTCTTCTAGGGGAATGTTCCCTAAGAATGCCATAGAAGCACCCAGTTTGCCTGTTGAATGCGGCCTGGGGGGGAACTGTTAATGTGTGTTTAGCTTTTTGGTAGCAAATTTGTATACATTTAACAATCCACCTTGCAATCCCAGCTTTAGAGATGGGATTACCTTTATGTGGTGGAGAGAAAGCTACAAACAATTGTTCTAATTTTCAAAAGGTTTTAGTTCTGTCAATGTAATAAAGTAGAGCTCTTTTGACGTCTAGAGTGTGAAGAGCGCTCTCTGCTACGGAGTCTGGGTTTTGAAAAAACACTGGTAATTCTACCGATTGATTAAGATGAAAAGCAGAGATGACTTTAGGAAGGAATTTTGGAATTGTTCTGAGGACTACCTTGTTACGATGTATTTGTAAGAAGGGTTCTGGTATGGTTAACTCCTGAATCTCACGTATTCTTTTAAGAGAGGTGATTGCGATAAGGAAAGCTACTTTCCATGTGAGGAACTGAAGTTCACATCTTTGTAAAGGTTCAAATGGGGGTCCCATGAGCCTAGTAAGTACAATGTTGAGATTCCACACCAGAGATGGTGGTAATCTAGGAGGAATGATTCTTTTAAGGCCTTCCATAAGGCTTTAATTGATGGGACTCTAAAAAGTGACAAGTGTTGTCTGTTTTGTAAGTAAGCGGCAAGTGCTGCTAGATGTAGACATATGGAGGAGTATGCTAAATTACATCTTTGCAAATGTAGTAAATAGCAAATAATGTTCTGGATGGGTGCATCCAGTGGCTTGATATGATTATTACTGCAGTAAATGGCAAATCGCTTCCATTTTGCTGCATAGCAAGCTCTGGTTTTAGGTCACTTGGCTTCTTTAATGATGATCATACAGTAGGCGGAAGGTTAAGGCAACTGAACTCTAAGACTTCAGGAGCCAAATTGCTAGATTCAGCGGAGTTGGATCGGGGTGCCTTATTTCTCCATGGTTCTGCGTTAGTAGTAACGGGGAGAGGTCTAGTATTTGGTGTGGAACTAGTGAGAGTTCCACTAGTGTGGTGAACCCCGATTGACGTGCCTATGTGGAAGCTACTAGCATCAACTTTAGAGACTGTTGTCGGAGCTTGCGTACCACTAGTGGAATCAGTGGGAGTGGCGGAAAAGCGTACACAAATCTGCCTGACCAGTTCATCCATATCGCATTACCCTTGGACAGCGGGTGTGGAAACCTGGCGACGAAGGTTGGGCATTTTGCGTTTTCGTGTGTGGCAAACAGATGTATGTGTGGTTGGCCCCACATTTGGAAAAATGGTAGAAGAACTTTTGGATGCAGTTCCCACTCATGAATCTGTTGTGTCTGTCGTCTAACCAGATCTGCAATCCGATTGGGTATAGGCTGTGGATCTGTGAGCGGGTCCCTAGGGTCGCGCCCCCCCCCTAAATCATCTTCATCATTTTGTGGTGGTGTATGTGGTGGAGAAGTTACAGGCTTAGGTGTAACTGGTTTAGGGAGAGAAAGTGGATTAGAAGGATGTACAGGAGAAGGAGGCATGGGTGGAGTGGCACAGTCCTTCTCTACAGGAGTATGTGAGTTCTTGCTGTTGGAAGGCACAGCTATGACGTGTCCTGTTTTGGGATCAATGAGGATTTTCTTCTGTTTGGGATCGATAGGATCCGGATGAAACAGTTCCTCTTCCTCAATAACCGCTTTCGGCGCCGCTTTTTTCGGTTCCGAGCGTGATTTTTTTATTCTTTGTCCTTAGGAGGCATGGGAGAATCCTTTGGCGTCGATTTCGGTTCCGTAGACTTGGGTTTCCTAGCCGGATGGCGATGTTTAGGCTTGGGAGTGTTCGAAGCCGTTTTATCACTAGACCTGGGTGTGTTCGGGCGGTTTGTCTTTCGGCAGCGACAGAATCGAAACCGATTTCGGAGCTGAGTGTCTTTTTGGCGTCCATATGGAAGGCGCCTGTGGGACTATCACATGTGGTTTGCTCGGCACCAAGCTACCGGAAGATTTATATTTTTTCTTCGGAGCCGGGCTCGAAGGCGAGGCTTCTGAAGCATGTTTTCGGTCGCGACTGGAGCCAGCAGGCGAAGTCTTGACCAGTGCCTTTTGCTGGGATGGAGGGGTTAGGGCAGGGGCAGTAGTACTCACTCGTTGACCAAGAGTGATGGGGTCATCTGAGTCCTCTGCCTCTGACACGATTTTGAGTTCTTCAGAATCTTCTTCTGGGACACCTGGGCCTTCATCAAAGATGTCCACTGGTTCCAGAGCTGATCTCTGCGCCATGATGTGTCGTCGAGCCCGGCAATCACGGATAGTCTTCTTCGATCGAACAGAGGCGCAGGCTTGGCAGCAGGATTCGTCATGTTCCGGCGAGAGACAGGTTACAGACCTTATGATGGTCACTGTGTGGGAATTTTGCTCCACACTGGAGGGGGGCATTTCTTGAACGGCATCCTTTCCATGAGCCGTAGGCCCAGCGGCGTCGATAGGCCTCTCGGCCCGGGTCGACGACCCAAATCGAATAGATGAAGGTGGAGTCGAAGTCTGAATATGATTTGAAGAGTTATAGATGTTTTGTGCGTCGAAAAGTTATAAAACAAACTTTTCAAATCGGTGCGCAAAAAGATGCATCCGAATCCAATGGCGGAAAATAACAATCTAAGGATGGAGTCGATGCCCATGCGCACTACTGTCCAAGGGAGGAGTCACCTATCTCATGACTACAAAGACTTCTTCAAAGACAACAACAAGGTGCAAACATCTAAGCCCAACACCTGATGGTGATCTAATGCAAAGTGTACTATCTGCAGCTCATATGCCTCAAACAGTTCGTTTTAAGATTGAAATGATGGTCAGGCATGGTGGGGAAGGAGTGAAAGAAGAAGAGAAGATAGCCTGCCTCTCGAGGCTATACCGATCATTAGTGCAGCAGGTTGAGTTGCATTTGGGACTAAAGCGCCTCAATTATGGAGAGTAGTGTTTGTGGTCAATTCTGTTTGTTTGAGGCTACGAGCCACAGAAAAGCACACCTAAAATGATCCCCGCCCCCTGCGATTATCCCTCTCCCTCCGGCTTCCCAAACCCTCGGCAATACGTTTGAGAGGGCCCAGCTTCAAAACATTTCGATTTGTGGAGTTGGGGGCGGGGGTGTGGAGTTTAGAGCAAAAAATATGATCTTTACATTAGCGCCACATGATGCTCACACAATGAGGGAGTGGGGCTGCGCACTTGGGGGGGGGGGGGGGGGGGGGGGGGGAGAATCAAAACTATGGTCTACTCAGAGCTACAATAACATATCTATAACAGACTCATTCACAACTTAAAAGGCAGGGCAATCCTCCTAGCGAAACAGTAAGGAGAAACATCTAGAACACCCTCTTCCCAAAGGTAAATCGAGTCACAAGTCGGTAGGTCTGCCACATGCTTCCAGGTGTTTTAAAGTAAAAATTCTATTGCGATCGGTGAAAATAGCCTTGGTGTGCAACACGATCATGGATTCTTCTGAAAAGATTTCTGGGTAAAAAGGAGCATTTTATATCTGCAACAAAGAAGGTGCATGTTATAACAAAAAAATACCCTGGCTTTGACAATAAAAGCAAGGTGTTGTCACCTAAAATCATAGTTTTTTTTTTAAAGACAAAAAACGCCAAACCTTTAACTTCTTAAGTAAAAACTATAAATAGTTCTGCTTCAAGATATGGAGTGATAATCGCTGTTTTTGTGTTTGTTAGAACACGCTTCTATAAGAAGGAAAACATAGCAAGGTACAAAGGAACACCTGCTAAGCATGTGAACTTTCACTGCTAAGCATGTGAAAGGTCTCGCCTTTGGGACCTTATAAGCCTTATAACCGCACAATATGCGATCAACAATTATATGAGAGGTGAAAGAACCGGATGCCTACATTCCACCGGAGGTCTTGGCAATCGGGGAGAATATGGGCAGTAAATTTGTGAAAACAAAAGGATTATAAATATGTTGATATGGCACTTCCAGTGGAACTAACCCTCTGCGGGTCCGTCCAGAAAGTGTTTTTACTCCCACTGAGGCATGTCAAGGTAATAAAAGTGAGACTCAAAAGGGCAAAATGCTTTAGAGACAGGAAGCCCCTTGAATGTTTAACTGGTGGGAAAATGTGGGGGGCTGAACCAACCCTGCCAGGGTGGGTGTTTAGGGAAGAGACGCCAGCTGTGTAAGGGCACACGTGCTGGTGCAAGAGAGTGTTAAAGTGGAGGGAGAGCAGAAGGATCTGCATGCCAAGGATAGACACCAAGAAAGCGGATTTTAGAAAGGGAGATAATGTAGGTGGTGTGGGAGGAATTTTGTATGTGTGCACAAGTGTACGTGTATGCAGGAAGAACAGAGGGAGTCAAATGATATGTAGGACGGTTGTGGGAAAGAAGGGAAGTAGCATGGCGATTTGCTGGGGTAGTGGGTGTTTCATTACTGAAGGGAACAATGAAATAAAAAAAGTAGGTAGAGGAGGATCAAATAAAAGGCAAAAAAAGAACCCGAAGGTAATGAATGAAGAGTTGGTTCGTCCGCATAATGATCATGCCTTGATTCCTAGCAATGCAAGGCTGTGAATAGAAGAGATGCACTAGTACTGCAGTAGGGTAGGGACGGTGGGTGGCGCGTTTGTAGGCACACGGGGACGGCGGAGTGTACATAGCCATGTCAGTCAATGCGCCGGCGACAGTTTACATAGCATTCCGCCTTTCATCGTTCCAAGGCCAATTCAGGAATTACTATAATTCCTGTAAATAACAGTGGGGCCTACGGTAGCACTTAACTTGACTTCAACCCAGTGCCAGGAAGCTTTAGACGCGATTCTTGCTCATCCTTTCGTCCTGACGAGGGTGGCTTCTGCTGCGCACATGTCAAACCGGCAGCGTGGTCCCTCAAGCGCCCTGGAGCTGCAGGCTCGGACAACCCCCTTCACCGGATGCTGGTGATCGCTGCTTCGTTGCCTTGGTGGTCTTGATGTGCTCCATGACTGTGTAGTGTTGTGGTGATCTAGATGTGCTCCATGACAGTGTTGTGTTGCCGGTGAGGTGAGGGAGCGGCACTGCACACAAGGAGGGGGGTATGCAGATCGCAGTGCCGATGGGGTGTGGTGGTAGTTACTGATCATTGGGACGCCATGTGGCAGATTTTTCTGAGGGTGTTCCAATTGCATTCGTGTAGCAGTTGGCGAAATACTGAGGAGAGTTTGTGGAGGGGGTAACACGCTGCTGCGTTTGTACTATGGATTGAACGGGGTATTTGCATTTCCTACGCGAGGAACGGAGTCGTGTTGATTTCTTGTTTTTGGTGCTGGGACGAGGCATGGGGGAACTGAAGGTGCAGTGATTAGGGTTAGGAGAAAGGCACACCAGGGGGAGACGTGGGGGGGGCAGGATGCACTAATTTAGGCTGCTAAGGAAGAGGCAGCGACAGGTCTAGTTACAGTGTCTTAAGGGGGGGCCCCGAGGACGAGGCCGTCCAAGAGAGGGAATTTTTTCCGATAAGGAGGACAAGGTAGAGATGGCCATGACCCGTTGGGCGGTCACTTAAATCTGGTCTGTGCAAGGTGGGGAGCGGGCGGATCGCCCCGTTGGGTGCACTTCGGATGGAAAATGGGTGTCGGCAGCCCTTTAAATCAATCATGGGCAGCGTGCAAGCGAAGCATGTGCGTGAATGAGGGTAATTCCCGTGTTTACTGTTTGTTTTGCCTCCCGCTCCCTCTCGTGCCCTTTCGCATGCTGCTTTACTTTCAGGCAAGGCTTCTCAATGTATAGGTCGGGGGGGGGGGGGGAGACTCTTCCTACTCCTCCAGCAATATGTAGAGGAGATGGAGGGGGGGCTCTAAGAAGGAATAATAAAAAAATTGTAAAAGCTGCGTTAAAAAGGTAAATTGTTGTTTAAAGACCTGTGAAGTACTCGGGTACGTGTAGCTTTTTGTAACGCAATTTGTGCTCATGTACAGGAAGGCATGTGATTAACCGCCTATAGATACTGTTCGGTTACTAATTAACTAATTAACCTAGCGCGGTTGTGAAAGTGAAAGCGACTGCGCTGGGCTAATTAGTAACCTGATCCTGGCACACTGCGCGCCGCTGCTCGCTCCGCTTGCTCTTGAGACCCATAGGTCATGGGAGTGAACGTTTACAGAAAAAGGCGGGACATACCTCCGCCATTTGCGTGCTTTCGTTTTTGAAAGCCACACGCAAAGGCCAATGGAATGTGTGGGAGGAGTCCGACCCACACAGAGAAGTCTATTGGAAGTCTGGAGTGATTCCAAGAGGCCCTCTCCTAGAGCAGCACGCTAGGCTTGACCTAAAAACTAAATGAATGGCAAAATACAGCAATACCCATTGCCTACAAAACCAGGCCATTACAATGTTAGCAAAGCTTGTGCAGCAAGTGAGTTGTAAAAATTAACTTCATGAAGATCCATAAGAACTTTTGGGAGCCCACTTACCGGTTTTAGAGAAGATAAGCTGGAGGATGAGAGGGCGTCGGGTGACGATTCCGGAACCTCGAGGCAGGAAGTCTCTGTAGGAAAGAAGGAGAGCGAGTTACGGCACGAGGAACAAGGTGAATGGGAATCTTTTAAGACAACTGCCATTTTGGGCCATTTAATCTGCTTACCCAGGGGGGTACCACAAAGGGTTAAAGAATTAACCGTATAAGGTTGCAAAATGCAAACAGCTTTTCTATTTCCACTCTGACGATCCTATCATTTCGGAAAACTAGTCCAGGAACACCTGCAGCCTGACTCCCAAAAAATATTAGCAGGGATTCGCCTACTTGTATTTTGGGGGTGTAGACACAAAGTGTGTCTAATTTTGCAAAACAATTTTCTTTCCAACCAAACTAAGATGTCAAATCCTAGAGCAGTGACCCATCTACATAAGACACCCAGCTCCCATATCGTTTGACCTAGGCCAGTTTTCAGAGTGCGCGCCATGTTCAAACTACTGCAGCGCACACCCCATGCTGGCTTCCACAGCGCATGCCCTACGCAAGCTCCCGCCCAGTGCTAGTTCGTGCAGCTCAAACCCTACTTTATCTCCTTCAACTCGTGGGCTGTTAGCTCCAACCTTCATAACAGATGCCGTGGTACCAGTTCCAGTAATAACTATTTTACTTTGACTCCAAGACTGCTAACTTGGTGCAGGTCTCCTGAACTGCCCGCAGCAAACTTTCTTCTACCATAGCACGATTACAAATCCTCCACTCCTTCTCTGAATGAGTCACTGAACGAGCTCTATATAAATAGATTAACTCATACTTTGAACACGAAGACATTTGTACCACTGATGCAGTAACTTATTGAGTTCAAAGCGGACCACTGAGATCTGTGCATATAACCTAGATAAGCTTCCAATTCAAATCCTCTGGGAACCGATTCAGCCCTTAACCATTCAGCAGACATTTCTTTGAATATCATTATGCTAGGTAAGAGAAATACCTACTAATTAGGTGTTACAAAGAGAAAGTTCTGTTAGCAAGTAGCGAGTTACTTTTATAAAGTTTGATTGAGTGGAAGCTCTGGTGAAGGTTCTGCGATAAGGAGTAGGATAAAGGCTTCAAGTGTAGTCTTAGAAACTGTGATTCTCTTGGGCTCTGGCAATTAACGTTCATTTCATTAACAGACTGAAGGCAGATGACTTTAATAGTTTGGCCCTGCGAACCTTTACATTTGTCTAAAACCGGCCAATTCAGCCTGCAATTTGCATGAATGTAAGTCACCCACCTCCATACATTAAAACCATAATATCCAACATGTGAATTTCCTTAACTAGAGGGACCACTGAGCCATCCAGTTTATGTAGAAATTGGCCATTAGAGTGTGTTTTTTTTTCTTAACTTTATTTTTAATTTTGCAATAACAAACAAATTGTCAATGATACAGAATACAGGAGCATACCTTTGATGTGATTGGCAATACTTGGTACAGGTGGTAGCATTAGAGGCAAAAAGGCACAATAGGGGTACATATTCATCCGTGAGTATAACACAGCGAGGTTTAAGCATGGGACACACAAATAACACCCAGGCCGCTTGTTGCTGGAATCAATTCTCTCGGCCCCCATCATGATCAGGGTGGTCTTCCACATCCGACCCACTTCCCCCACTTTCGAGCTTATCATGAGCGCATCATGAGCGGAGGGCTCTTCCTCCGCCAACTCAGAAGTACACATTTCTCGCCAGATCATCAGTTCCGCTTGTAGCTTCTCATCCCTACGGGTAGGTATCATCTGTGCTTCTTCGGCTAGAGACCACTCTGGTACATCCTTGAGCCAGACCGGCACTTCCCAGGCGAAGTGCAGAAAGCCCCCGTTCTCTATGGCGCATCTCGGGCATCGATCATCCCAGTCACATGAAATGCGTTTTAATGATACCGGGGTTAGGTAGGTGCGATGCAAGAAATTAAAGTGCGTCCATTTAAATCAAGCATTACAAGAGAAAAGGGGGGGTTCTATGTATGCCCACTGTTTCTCTTCCATCTGGACGCCTAGATCCCTCTCCCTGGCTGCCCTAGACGCCGGCACTGGGGGCGTGGAGTCCTGTTTCATAGCTTTATAGAGGAGAGAGAGAGATCAGTTTGAGACCACACGTGAGCAAGATATCTAAAGTTTGTGTTGGATGTGGCATGTCCGGGTATTGTGGCCAAGTGACCTTTACCACCTCCTGAATATCTCTATAGTGTAGGAATTGGCCCTGCCCAAGGTCAAAGCTCTCCTCCGCCTGTTCATAAGTGATAAATGTTTCATTGGAAAAAAGGTCAGCATGTACTTTGCAGTCGGACTCCCTCCAGGGTTGAAACGACATATGCCTTCCCATGTCTGTAAAGGGCGCCAGTATTTAGATCTATAGCTCCCTGTGAAATGGTGCTTTCCTCAAGACTTTCTCGACAAACCGCTGCCACATGTCAGTCACATGTCTCACCACGTAGCAGAGAGCAGCTTCCGCTCCCCTGCCCAGTATCAGCGCCTCCTGAAGTGCCAGGGAATCCACCCTGCCCGACAGAAGGCGTTTCTCCCAGTTGTCCGCGTCAGTCAGCCAATGTGCCGCAGATTGTAATTGAGCGGCGTAGTAATATAAATCAAACAGTGGAGCTTCCAAGTCACCCTCTCATAGCTGCTATGAAAGCCCGGAGCAGGGACGTGAGAATCATATTGAGGGTTTTGAAGACGCTCTTCGGTAATGGGCATAGTGAATTTTGGAGGACATATAAGGTCCTGGGAAGCATCACCATCTTAGAGTGTTGGCCAGCCTGCCCATCAATGACAGTGGAAGGGTGTTCCAAAATGTCACAGACCGCTGTAGAGACGTGATTACCCGGTCTATGTTCCTGCCCAGCGCCTGTGTGTCCTTCGGCCCAACCTGTATCCCCAGGTATCGGAAACCCGCCCGCTCCCAATGCAGCCCCAGGTCCGGAAGATCTTCCAGGGGCACCGAGGCTAGTCCTGCCAATGGAAAGATCAGGTACTGGTTTTGACTGCGATGTAATCCAGATATCTCTCCAAATCTATCCAATTGACGCAGCTGTTCAGGTAGTGCGTCCCAGGGAGAGCCCAAATAAAACAGGGCATCATCGGCACAGGGAGAGAACGTGGCTCGTGTTGCCCAGTCTAATTCCCCACTGATCCATTTCCGCCAGACCGCGAATGGTTCCATGGCCAAGGCAAACAGTAGAGGGGAAAGGGGACACCCCTGGCGAGTCCCACTACCCAGCTGCCATTCATCTGAGAGAGAGAGCACCCCAAGCGTAACCCTTGCGCGAGGTTCCATGTACAGTATGCGAAACCAGCGACAGAATTTGGGTCCCAGCCCACAACCCGTAGGACCTCCAAAAGATACCCCCAATCTACTGTATCAAATGCCTTGAAGAAGTCGATGGAAACCAGTACCACCTGTTCCTCCCGACTTCGTACTTCATGCATTACATGATTAAGCTGGCGCAGATTCATAGCCGTGTTTCGGTCTGGTATAAAACCCCATTGGTCCTCGTGCACCAAATGTATTGCCCTAAACGAGAGGCCAAGAGCTTACACAGAATTTTTGCATCCGTGTTAATCATTGTCATTGGTTGGTACGACGAGAGCTCATGTGCATCCCCTCCCTGCTTCAGATTCATACACATCTCTCTCTACTTCAAGCTAGGTGAGAGATCACCTCGTTCAAAGGCCTCAAGATACACCTATAATAGGAGGCGGGGAAACGTGCCCGCAAATGCCTGATAAAACTCAGGATGATACCCGTCACTTCCCGGGGACTTAGCTCTCGGTAAGAGTTGCAGCGCGAAGTACAACTTCCCCAGTGTTAGGGGCTCTTCGAGCTCTTTCTGTGCCGATTAAGGGATAGACCGTAGGGTTAGTTCGTGAAGGTAAGGGAGGTAAGCCGTCTCGCTGACTGCTGGGTCCGCAGCATATACTATCTGAAAGTGTGATTTCAGGACTCACAGTAGCCCCATATTTGAGGTGGATCATGCCACCAGTGGGCTCCTGCAGAGCCACGATTGGGGCAGGGGCTTGTCTCGTCAGAGAATACAGGCAATCAAACGACTCTATTTATCCCCTTCTCTATGGAAGCCTTGTCTGTATTGTGTGAGGGTCTATTTGTCGAGCCTGTCCCAAATGTCATGGATGCGCTCCCGGATGACGCGCTCTCTAGCCCCGTCCGGTGCATCCGGAGCGTCTCGAGTCTGTGCCTTTAGGAGGTGTTGTTCCCCTTCTTGTAGCTCTCGTTGGAGCCGTTTGCGGACCCCACATGTTAGACTCAAGCAGGCCCCTCTCACAAACGCTTTCAAAGCTTCCCATTTCGTGGCCCTTGACAAATCGGGCCCCTCCCAGTTTAGGTCGATATAGTCAGTTATGGCAGATTCTATATGTTGCTTCCCTACCGGGTCCTCGAGAACCTTTGCCGGTAACCAAGCCCAGGGGCGAAGAACCGGGGCCCCTCGAATCACCCACATGAGCCACAGGGCAGTGATCAGATAGGAAACGCACCTGATGTGTCACCTCGAAGGACACAACAGTGTCTGGGTTTGCCACTAAAATCCTGTCTAGCCGACTGAGTATTAGGAGTGGGGGAGAAACAGGTGTACACTTTCTGGGCTGGGTGTCTGACACATCCTATATTCCCCATAACCTCTTGTTATCCGTAATTTCGTGCCCTGTCGAGGTCAGGATCTAGCACACAATTAAAATCCCTGACCCAGATCAATGGGACTTCTAATTCCGACACCAGGACCTCCTGCAGGGCCTGAAAAAAGTCTGGATCATCTGTGTTTGGGGCATAAGTGTACATTATAGCAATGTCTCTTCCATCTAACTTAGCTCTGAGGAGTGTATATATCTCCCATGGACGTCAGCTTCCACATACTGAAGGGCAAATGGGGTCCCGGGGACCACCCACACAAGGACTCCCCTGGCATAAGAGTGAAGAGTGGAAAACCTGCCCGCCATTTCTTTGCCAGCTTCTGAGCCCCTTCTTCATTAAGGTGCGTTTCTTGGAGGCACGCTATTGTAACCTGATGTCTCCGGAAATAGGACAGCACCCTATATCTCTTGGTACATGTACCCAGCCCTCTCACATTCCAGCTTATGAATTTAAACCCCATTGATGGTATAAAAACTGGTCTCTGTGTGTTTCCCTTCCTGAGTAGCTACATATAACCTGTTCCCCACATGCTCCACAGACAATACATTTAAAAATCCAAGAAACGAACTCCCAGGAACACCCACTCCATTCTCACGAGCAATATGCTGACAACTATATATGCAGAAATGCTCTTCCCATGCTGGTGCCAGGACGTACACAGCTGCCACATTAGCCCAACAGAGGCCGAAGACTACCCTTAAAGATAAAAACGAATACTCCCGACCCACCCCAGTCACCACATAGCGGACATCAATGCCCCAAACTGCCTGATTTTATGTTTCTGGTACAACAGAGCCAGTGCGTTCCGCCAACCCCACAGAATGCATGCAGTATCTAAGTATTAACGTATTCCGTCCCGATCCTCCCTCCAAGACACTTCCCCAGAGGTACATACCTAGGAAGCACATCACCAGAGTCCCTGTGAGTCAATAGCCCCAGGCTACTAATCTAGAACCCCCATACCCCAGAGAAGAAAAAGAAAAGGCATTGCTTTCATGGCAGGTCTGGAGAGGGTGTAAGAGGGTCCATAACAGTTTCCGGAACCACATGATTGGTCGGTCGCACTAATTTTACATCTGGAGTGCCCGTCGCAGTACGTGGAGGAGTGTCATCGGAGTCTGAAGATTCCACTCGCAGGGCTCCGTCATCCCCCACCGTGATTCTCTGTCTTTCCGCTTTGGAGTCGCTGGCGGACAGGTTCCTGCGTCTGCCCCTCCGGTTCCTCGGAGGCCTGGTCCCCTATGTGCTCTGGGAGCCCCTCTGTTCCCGCTCGGGGAGAGCCTCTCCCCTGATTTCGAGCCACTCCCACACCTCTTCTGGAGAGTCGAAGAAGTGAGCTTTTCCCTAGGATATCACCTTGAGTTTTGTGGTGTACAGTAACATGTACTGTAGATGTAGTTCACGGAGCTTTTGCTTGATGCCGAGGAAAGATTTCCTATGTTCCTACACCTGGCGGGTATAGTCCGGGTATATTGAGACTTTGGCGTGGTCATAGGTGAGATACGGCGCTTCCCTCGCAGCTTTCAAAATGCAGTCCGTGTCCCGGTAGTTCATGATATTGGCGATGAGGGACGGGGGGTTGGACAGCGGCGGCAGAGGGACCAGCGCCCTGTGTTCTCTTTCTACCATAAAGGCCTCCGATAGACCCTTGGGGCATAGCTTGGTGCGTATCCAGTTCTCCAGAAATCGCTCCGCGTTCCCTTGCTCCATGAGCTCCGGAATGCCCAGGACTCTGATATTACTGCGACGGGCCCTTTCCTTTGCTTCCTCCGCTCGGCGCTCCAACGCTCCGGTGGGGTTAGGTAGCTGAGAGACCTGCTGCTTTAGAAAATAAAACGCTCAAAACTAGACTTCTTCAGCCTCCAGCTCGACCAAGCAAAAAACCGTCCGAGAAAACTGTTTGAGCTAATCAGAACACAATCCAAGGAACAACCCCAAACACTCAGCACTGTGCGCGAAGCTCCCTCCTGTGAAGACTTATCCGCTTTCTTTATCCAAAAAACTGACAACATAAAGAGCGATCTCCTCATTGACGCAAGACTCTACTCCAAACCCCACTGCATAGCACCCACTGAACCAAAAAACAATGCTACATGGTCAACCTTTGGCACCTACTCTGAAGAAGAAATTGGCAAACTGCTCAGCACCTTGAAACCATCCAATCACCTCACAGACCCCCTTCCTGCTAACGCCGTAAAAGACTTTACCCCTTTGCTTCTCCCACTCTCGACTAAAATTATCAACAGCTCACTTCAACAAGGAACCATACCTGACTCCCTCAAAGTTGGACAAGTCACACCTATACTGAAGAAACCTACAGCTGACCCCCTCTGATCTGAACAATTACCGTCCCATTACTAATATCCCCACACTCGCCAAACTACTGGAAAAATGTGCACAATTTCAACTGACTAAACACATTGAACAGTTTGATCTCCTCAACCCTCATCAATCAGGCTTCCGAGCAGGACACAGTACAGAAACTGCTATGACTCACATAATTGACGACGCACTTCAAATGCTAGACCAAAACGACACTTGCCTCCTCATCCTTCTTGATCTCTCTTCAGCATTCGACACCGTTAAACATGAGAATCTACTCAAACTACTTAACACAAGAATGGGTTTATCTGGAACTGTTCTCAAGTGGTTCACTTCCTTTCTACACAACAGGTCGCAGAAATTCAAGAGCAACAACCTGATGTCCTTGCCAATACCTGTAAAGCTGGGCGTCCCCCAAGGATCCTCCCTATCCCCAACTCTGTTCAACCTAGTTATGGAACCTCTCACCACCCTGCTACAGGCATCCAATGTATACATTCACATGTACACCGATGACACCCAACTTTATCTCAAATTGCAATCCCCTAAAGACATTTTGCTCCTGAACTCAACGATCAGAAGCACCCAATCCTGGCTAGCCGATAACCATCTCAAACTCAATGCTCTGAAAACGGAATTCCTTCTGATCTCACCTCCAGCGAAGATCTCCACCACTCAAATTTGGCTTAAACACCTAACAGCACTCAATGTCCAACCCACCATCGTGGACTCGGCAAAATCTTTAGGCATAACACTCGACACCAATCTCAACATGCAGCAACATATCAGCAAGGCAACTAAGGGAGCGAACTTCCAAATCAATACCCTGAGGAAACTTAAACCTTTCCTCCCAGCCAAAGACTTCCAAACCGCAGTACAAGCACTAGTCATCCCCCGAATTGAATATGGCAGCGTCGCCCTCTGCGGTCTCCCCCTAACTACTACTGCACCCCTAAGAGGTTCTCTAAACGCTGCAGCGAGACTCATCACTGGGTCAAGAAAGCACTCTCATATCTCTCCTGACTTTAAATCCCTGAACTGGCTGCCTTTTGAAGCCAGAATACATCTGAAAATCGCCTGCATGACACACAAGGCGGTACACCTGAACTCTCCCGGCTACCTCACTCAGAAGCTGACAATCTCTGGCGGTGCTAGAAACACTAGAGGCACAAACAATCTATTGCTGAAACCTCGTAGATTCCGGAAGGAAAAAAACTATAAACGCTCCTTCTCAGGAATGGCACCCAGGATCTGGAACTCACTCCGTCCCGAAACTAGGCTCATCTCTTCCACTACACTCTTTAAGAAAGAAGTAAAAGCTATCCTCATGGCAAAATACACCTGAACTATTACTTCGGACTCTTTTATAGACTCTGCACCGATCTGTACTACTTGTTTGACCCCGTTGTTTATTTGTACTACCTGTATTATTGTTTACATGATTCTGATTTATCTATCTGACTATGCTCGCTCATGTACCCCTTCTGTGTAAAGCGCTCAGATATCTGCAAAGATCTTGTCCGCGCTATATAAAACTTTCAAAATAAAAATAAAATAAATAAATGCCACTTCTCCCTGAAGCTGTACGATGTCCCCTTCCGCCGTTGAGACCTTATCCGTCACTTTCCGCAGGTCCGCCCTCAGCAGATTTACATCAATGGAGACAGTTTCAATCTGCTTTTTCAACCCGGTTCGGGACCCCTGTATCGCTTCCAGGAGCTCTGTTAGGGATGGTTCGTTTGCGGCGTCGCTATCCTCCTTCAGGTCTGTTTAATGAGTGATCCGTTGCGTGGGGAGGCATTGTGTGGTATACTGTTTGATTGTGTTGTGGTTGGAGGCACGAGGCAGTCTGTCTTTACCCATGGTGCAGGATTGGGGGGAGTCCCTTCTGGGTCCCCAAAGTGCTGGCTCTTCACAACTCAATCCCACCCTGTAGAGCACCAAGCCCCCGGAGGGGCTGATTTACGTCTCTCCCGCAAGTGTCCAAAGAGCGTGGCAGTCCTAGACGGCAGCCAGAGGGCGGCTGTCCTCACTCGGAGTAGTCGGGGATCTCAGCCCAGGCGTACCCCAAAACAGGGGCAGAAGTAAGGGTCCTACAAAGTCCCCAGGGCTGCTCACCTTGGTATGTCTGTTGCTCCAGCGACTGCAGGGCCGCGATCCGTCCTCTCCACCCGCCAGCAGTGGCACCCGCAGCTCACTCCAACGCGGCCCCCGCTCAGAAGCAGTCTTTGGGCGTGAGGTTGATACAGTTGCGACGATGCAGGAAAGCCTTGCGTCCCAGTCACTCTATCAGGTAGAGAGCTTGAGGTTCCCCACAGAAGTCAGGCACCCCGGGGCATCCAAGCAGGTGGAGGCAGTCAACGCAGGCAGTCTCTACAGGCATCCCAGAAGCCAGTCGCCACCGGTACAATATCTCCAAGCCTAGGACGAGCCCAGATCTTAGCAATCAAAACTTACCAAAATCCAGGTGTGGTAGTTAGAAAGGATAGGATTGTAGAAGTGCCTTACATTAAATCTAGCTAAACACTTCTGCAATAAATAGGGACCTTGACAAAGGCGGTTCCAACTTCAAAAAGTTTAACTATTTGCTTTTGCTTTCCAGGATGGGAATACAGAAACCCTAGTCTCTCCATGTTGTCCTATACTTGGCTACAAACACAGAAGGATCCATAGCCGGGAAATACCTCTCTCAGCTTGCTCCTTCTAAAGGATTACAAAGGGAAAAAAAGACTAGTTTTTTATAGGTCATCAGTGTCTTGGCTGCCAATAGAGCTGTTTTGTTCCCTTTGCCACCTACTGCAGGCTCTCCCTATACTGCGTCTGTACAGCAAGACACATGCAACATAGCCGGTGTGGATTATATGGCGTGTTCAGACTTAGCAGCTACCTGTACATTGAAGGAGAACTCGATCATCATGTTTGAGTCCTGGCTATGGTAAAAACACCTTGTGACAACAGGAAGCAGACCTTGAATACTTATAGCAGGATAACCACTGTCTATTAAAATTAGGAACTGGCTTATGAAAATACTGTTACTTATTTTATTAGAATAGCGGAGACAGCTTCAAGAATCAAATAAGCCAAGTACAGTGCAGTCAAAAGGTGCACCGCAAAGGACATTTTTAGGTCGAGGACCGTAGGCTGCGCTTGCGCAGTCTCGGTCAGAGATTTAATGTTTTCTAGAGTGGGGCTTGAACCCGCCCCTCTTCTCCATTGGCTGGCTTCCTAAACGGAGGCCAGCAATTGGAGGAGAGGGGGGTCACTCTGTTCAAGCCCGGTCTTTTTCCGATTCGGGGGCGTCTTTTTTCGCTTCTTTCTTGTTTTCTTTCTCTCCTCTACCCATTGGCTGGAATTTTACCTTCCAGCCAATGGGAAGAGGAGAGTAAGAAAACCACGCCCCCAAATCAGAAAATGACGCTGCTTCCTCCGAGGCATGGATTCACACTATACAAGGGCATTCCTATCATTACTGCAGTAGGTCCAGTTGTATGGGGCCCAGGGCATCCCACTAATGTCTTTTTAGGTCTCGGCCTAGCGCACACTGCGCAGCAGTGTCGCGCAGCCGAGATTTTATGTTTACAAGTATGGGGGCTTGAACCCGCCCCTCTTCTCCATTGGCTGGCTTCCTAAACGGAGGCCAGCCACTGGAGGAGAGGGGCATCACTCGGTTCAAGCCCCGTCTTTTTCGGATTCGGGGGCGTGTTTTTTGCAGTTTTTAACTCTGTGACGTCATCCGTCACTCAACAGCAAAAACCACGCTCTGAATGCGACAATGGCGACGCTTTTCTGACACCATTTCTGCCCGACCGCCGCCAGAAGTCAAGAAGCTGTAGAATCCTCAGGTGAGTGCTCCCTTTTCTTGCCTCTCTTCCCCGATTGTGCCAGTGTTATTGCCTCTGTCCCATCTGTTGTGAGTCTGCCCCCTCGGTGTGCTTGCCCTCCGGACACCCTCGCTGTGCTTGCTCCCCTGCCCCCTCGTTGCTTGTGGTTGCTTTCCTGCCCCTGCCCCCTCGTTGGTTGTGCTTGCCCTCCTGCCCCCCCTCGTTGGTTCTGCTTGCTCTCCTGCCCCCCGTTGGTTGTGCTTGCTCCCATGCCCCTTCCCCCTCGTTTGTTGTGCTTGCTCTCCTGCCCCTGCCCCCTCGTTGCTTCTGCTTGCTCTCCTGCCCCTGCCCCCTCGTTGCTTCTGCTTGCTCCCCTGCCCCCTTGTTGCTGGTGCTTGCTCTCCTGCCCCCTCGTTGCTTGTGCTTGCTCTCCTGCCTCCTCGTTGCTTGTGCTTGCTCTCCTGCCCCTGCCCCCTCGTTGCTTGTTGTGCCTCTGTACCCTGCTTGTGATCCGGTTTTTGTGCCTCTGTGCCCCCCTGCGCCCTTGTTGCTTGTGCTTGCTGCCCCATCGTTGCTTGTGCTTGCTCTGCTGCCCCTGCCCCCTCGTTGCTTGTTGTGCATCTATGCCCTGCTTGTGATCCGTTTTTTGTGTCTCTGTGCCCTGCTTGTGATCCGTTTTTTGTGCCTATGTGCCCCCCTGCCCCCTCGTTGCTTGTGCTTGCTCTCCTGCCCCCTCGTTGCTTGTTGTGCCTCAGTGCCCTGCTTGTGATCCGGTGTTTGTGCCTCTGTGCCCTGCTTGTGATCCGGTTTTAGTGCCTCTGTGTCCTGCTTGTGATCCGATTTTTGTGCCTCTGTGTCCGGTTTTTGTGCCTCTGTTCCCTAGGGCGTTACTGGGCAGAGAGCTGTGAGTGTAGCTCTGTCTGGACTGTGTGTGTGTGTTTGTGTGTGTGTGTGTGTGTGTGTGTATCTGTCTGTGTGTGTGTGTGGATCTGTCTGTGTGTGTGTGTGGATCTGTCTGTCTGTGTGTGTGGATCTGTGTGTGTGGGTGTGGCTGTGTGTGTGGGTGTGGCTCTGTGTGTGTGTGTGGCTCTGTGTGTGTGTGTGTGGCTGTGTGTGTGTGTGTGTGTGTGGCTGTGTGTGTGTGGCTCTGTGTGTGTGTGGCTCTGTGTGTGTGTGTGTGGCTCTGTGTGTGGCTCTGTGTGTGTGTGTGTGGCTCTGTGTGTGGCTCTGTGTGTGTGGCTGTGTGTGTGTGTGTGTGTGTGTGTGTGTGTGTGTGGCTGTGTGTGTGTGTGTGTGTGTGTGGCTCTGTGTGTGTGTGTGTGTGTGGCTCTGTGTGTGTGTGGGTGTGTGGCTCTGTCTGTGTGTGGGTGTGTGGCTCTGTCTGTGTGTGGGTGTGTGGCTCTGTGTGTGTGGGTGTGTGGCTCTGTCTGTGTGTGGGTGTGTGGCTCTGTCTGTGTGTGGGTGTGTGGCTCTGTCTGTGTGTGGGTGTGTGGCTCTGTCTATGTGTGGGTGTGTGGCTCTGTCTGTGTGTGGGTGTGTGGCTCTGTCTGTGTGTGGGTGTGTGGCTCTGTCTGTGTGTGGGTGTGTGGCTCTGTCTGTGTGTGGGTGTGTGGCTCTGTCTGTGTGCCTGTGGCTATGTCTGTGTGCCTGTGGCTATGTCTGTGTGCCTGTGGCTATGTCTGTGTGCGTGTGGCTCTGTCTGTGTGCGTGTGGCTCTGTCGGTGTGCGTGTGGCTCTGTCTGTGTGCGTGTGGCTCTGTCTGTGTGCGTGTGGCTCTGTCTGTGTGCGTGTGGCTCTGTCTGTGTGCGTGTGGCTCTGTCTGTGTGTGTGGCTGTGTGTGTGTGTGTGGCTGTGTGTGTCTCTGTGTGTGTGTGTGGCTGGGTGTGTGTGTGTGTGTGTGTGTGTGTGGCTCTGTGTGTGTGTGTGTGGCTCTGTGTGTGTGTGTGGCTCTGTCTGTGTGGCTCTGTCTGTGTGTGTGTGTGGCTCTGTCTGTGTGTGTGTGTAGCTCTGTGTGTGTGTGGCTCTGTGTGTGTGTGGCTCTGTCTGTGTGTGTGTGGCTCTGTGTGTGTGTGGCTCTGTGTGTGTGTGGCTCTGTGTGTGTGTGGCTCTGTGTGTGTGTGGCTCTGTGTGTGTGTGTGTGGCTCTGTGTGTGTGTGTGTGGCTCTGTGTGTGTGGCTCTGTCTGTGTGTGTGTGTGTGGCTCTGTCTGTGTGTGTGTGGCTCTGTCTGTGTGTGTGGCTCTGTATGTGCGTGTGGCTCTGTGTGTGTGTGTGTGTGTGTGTGTGTGTGTGTGTGTGTGTGTGGCTCTGTCTGTGTGCGTGTGGCTCTGTCTGTGTGTGTGGCTCTGTCTGTGTGCGTGTGGCTCTGTGTGTGCGTGTGGCTCTGTCTGTGTGCGTGTGGCTCTGTCTGTGTGTGTGTGGCTCTGTCTGTGTGCGTGTGGCTCTGTCTGTGTGCGTGTGGCTCTGTGTGTGTGTGTGTGTGTGTGTGTGTGTGTGTGTGTGTGTGTGTGTGTGTGTGTGCCTGTGGCTCTGTCTGTGTGCGTGTGGCTCTGTCTGTGTGCGTGTGGCTCTGTCTGTGTGCGTGTGGCTCTGTCTGTGTGCGTGTGGCTCTGTCTGTGTGCGTGTGGCTCTGTCTGTGTGCGTGTGGCTCTGTCTGTGTGCGTGTGGCTCTGTCTGTGTGCGTGTGGCTCTGTCTGCGCGTGTGGCTCTGTCTGCGCGTGTGGCTCTGTCTGCGCGTGTGTCTCTGTCTGCGCGTGTGTCTCTGTGTGTGTGTGTGGCTGCGTGTGTGTGTGTGTGTGTGTGGCTCTGTGTGTGTGTGGCTCTGTGTGTGTGTGTGGCTCTGTGTGTGTGTGGCTCTGTCTGTGTGTGTGTGTGGCTCTGTCTGTGTGTGTGTGGCTCTGTCTGTGTGTGTGTGTGTGGCTCTGTGTGTGTGTGGCTCTGTCTGTGTGTGTGTGTGGCTCTGTCTGTGTGTGTGTGTGGCTCTGTCTGTGTGTGTGTGTGTGGCTCTGTCTGTGTGTGTGTGTGTGGCTCTGTCTGTGTGTGTGTGGCTCTGTCTGTGTGTGTGTGTGGCTCTGTCTGTGTGTGTGTGTGTGGCTCTGTCTGTGTGTGTGTGGCTCTGTGTGTGTGCGTGTGGCTCTGTCTGTGTGCGTGTGGCTCTGTCTGTGTGCGTGTGGCTCTGTCTGTGTGCGTGTGGCTCTGTCTGTGTGCGTGTGGCTCTGTCTGTGTGCGTGTGGCTCTGTCTGTGTGCGTGTGGCTCTGTCTGTGTGCGTGTGGCTCTGTGTGTGTGTGGCTCTGTGTGTGTGTGGCTCTGTGTGTGTGTGGCTCTGTGTGTGTGTGGCTCTGTGTGTGTGTGTGGCTCTGTGTGTGTGTGTGTGGCTCTGTGTGTGTGGCTCTGTCTGTGTGTGTGTGTGGCTCTGTGTGTGTGTGTGGCTCTGTGTGTGTGTGTGTGTGTGGCTCTGTGTGTGTGGCTCTGTCTGTGTGTGTGTGGCTCTGTCTGTGTGTGTGTGTGGCTCTGTCTGTGTGTGTGTGTGGCTCTGTCTGTGTGTGTGTGTGGCTCTGTCTGTGTGTGTGTGGCTCTGTGTGTGTGTGGCTCTGTGTGTGTGTGTGGCTCTGTGTGTGTGTGGCTCTGTCTGTGTGTGTGTGTGGCTCTGTCTGTGTGTGTGTGTGTGGCTCTGTCTGTGTGTGTGTGTGTGTGGCTCTGTCTGTGTGTGTGGCTCTGTCTGTGTGTGTGTGTGTGGCTCTGTCTGTGTGTGTGTGTGGCTCTGTCTGGGTGTGTGTGTGTGTGTGGCTCTGTCTGTGTGTGTGTGGCTCTGTCTGTGTGTGTGTGTGTGTGGCTCTGTCTGTGTGTGTGTGTGTGGCTCTGTCTGTGTGTGTGTGTGTGGCTCTGTCTGTGTGTATATGTGTGTGTGTGTGTGTGGCTCTGTCTGTGTGTGTATATGTGTGTGTGTGTGTGTGTGTGTGTGTGTGGCTCTGTCTGTGTGTGTGTGGCTCTGTCTGTGTGTGTGTGTGTGTGTGTGGCTGTGTGTGTGTGTGTGTGTGTGGCTCTGTCTGTGTGTGTGGCTCTGTCTGTGTGTGTGGCTCTGTCTGTGTGTGTGGCTCTGTCTGTGTGTGTGTGTGGCTCGGTCTGTGTGTGTGTGTGGCTCGGTCTGTGTGTGTGTGTGGCTCGGTCTGTGTGTGTGTGTGGCTCGGTCTGTGTGTGTGTGTGGCTCTGTCTGTGTGCGTGTGGCTCTGTCTGTGTGCGTGTGGCTCTGTGTGTGCGTGTGGCTCTGTGTGCGCGTGTGGCTCTGTGTGCGCGTGTGGCTCTGTCTGCGCGTGTGGCTCTGTCTGCGCGTGTGGCTCTGTCTGCGCGTGTGTCTCTGTGTGTGTGTGTGTGTGTGTGTGGCTCTGTGTGTGTGTGTGGCTCTGTGTGTGTGTGGCTCTGTCTGTGTGTGTGTGTGTGGCTCTGTCTGTGTGTGGCTCTGTCTGTGTGTGTGTGTGGCTCTGTCTGTGTGTGTGTGTGGCTCTGTCTGTGTGTGTGTGGCTCTGTCTGTGTGTGTGTGTGGCTCTGTCTGTGTGTGGCTCTGTGTGTGTGTGGCTCTGTGTGTGTGTGGCTCTGTGTGTGTGTGGCTCTGTGTGTGTGTGTGGCTCTGTGTGTGTGTGTGGCTCTGTGTGTGTGTGTGTGGCTCTGTGTGTGTGTGTGTGGCTCTGTGTGTGTGGCTCTGTCTGTGTGTGTGTGTGTGTGGCTCTGTGTGTGTGTGTGTGTGGCTCTGTGTGTGTGTGTGGCTCTGTCTGTGTGTGTGTGGCTCTGTCTGTGTGTGTGTGTGTGGCTCTGTCTGTGTGTGTGTGTGTGGCTCTGTCTGTGTGTGTGTGTGTGGCTCTGTGTGTCTGTGGCTCTGTGTGTGTGTGTGGCTCTGTGTGTGTGTGGCTCTGTCTGTGTGTGTGTGTGGCTCTGTCTGTGTGTGTGTGTGGCTCTGTCTGTGTGTGTGTGTGTGTGGCTCTGTCTGTGTGTGTGTGGCTCTGTCCCCCCTGCCCCCTCGTTGCTTGTGGTTGCTTTCCTGCCCCTGCCCCCTCGTTGGTTGTGCTTGCCCTCCTGCCCCCCCTCGTTGGTTCTGCTTGCTCTCCTGCCCCCCGTTGGTTGTGCTTGCTCCCATGCCCCTTCCCCCTCGTTTGTTGTGCTTGCTCTCCTGCCCCTGCCCCCTCGTTGCTTCTGCTTGCTCCCCTGCCCCCTTGTTGCTGGTGCTTGCTCTCCTGCCCCCTCGTTGCTTGTGCTTGCTCTCCTGCCTCCTCGTTGCTTGTGCTTGCTCTCCTGCCCCTGCCCCCTCGTTGCTTGTTGTGCCTCTGTACCCTGCTTGTGATCCGGTTTTTGTGCCTCTGTGCCCCCCTGGGCCCTTGTTGCTTGTGCTTGCTGCCCCATCGTTGCTTGTGCTTGCTCTGCTGCCCCTGCCCCCTCGTTGCTTGTTGTGCCTCTATGCCCTGCTTGTGATCCGTTTTTTGTGTCTCTGTGCCCTGCTTGTGATCCGTTTTTTGTGCCTATGTGCCCCCCTGCCCCCTCGTTGCTTGTGCTTGCTCTCCTGCCCCCTCGTTGCTTGTTGTGCCTCAGTGCCCTGCTTGTGATCCGGTGTTTGTGCCTCTGTGCCCTGCTTGTGATCCGGTTTTAGTGCCTCTGTGTCCTGCTTGTGATCCGATTTTTGTGCCTCTGTGTCCGGTTTTTGTGCCTCTGTTCCCTAGGGCGTTACTGGGCAGAGAGCTGTGAGTGTAGCTCTGTCTGGACTGTGTGTGTGTGTTTGTGTGTGTGTGTGTGTGTGTGTGTATCTGTCTGTGTGTGTGTGTGGATCTGTCTGTGTGTGTGTGTGGATCTGTCTGTCTGTGTGTGTGGATCTGTGTGTGTGGGTGTGGCTGTGTGTGTGGGTGTGGCTCTGTGTGTGTGTGGCTCTGTGTGTGTGTGTGTGGCTCTGTGTGTGTGTGTGGCTCTGTGTGTGTGTGTGGCTCTGTGTGTGTGGCTCTGTCTGTGTGTGTGTGGCTCTGTCTGTGTGTGTGTGTGGCTCTGTCTGTGTGTGTGTGTGTGGCTCTGTCTGTGTGTGTGTGTGTGGCTCTGTCTGTGTGTGTGTGTGTGGCTCTGTGTGTCTGTGGCTCTGTGTGTGTGTGTGGCTCTGTCTGTGTGCGTGTGGCTCCGTCTGTGTGCGTGTGGCTCTGTCTGTGTGCGTGTGGCTCTGTCTGTGTGCGTGTGGCTCTGTCTGTGTGCGTGTGGCTCTGTCTGCGCGTGTGGCTCTGTCTGCGCGTGTGGCTCTGTCTGCGCGTGTGTCTCTGTGTGTGTGTGTGGCTGCGTGTGTGTGTGTGGCTGCGTGTGTGTGTGTGTGTGGCTCTGTGTGTGTGTGTGTGGCTCTGTGTGTGTGTGGCTCTGTCTGTGTGTGTGTGTGGCTCTGTCTGTGTGTGTGTGTGGCTCTGTCTGTGTGTGTGTGGCTCTGTCTGTGTGTGTGTGTGGCTCTGTGTGTGTGTGGCTCTGTCTGTGTGTGTGTGTGGCTCTGTCTGTGTGTGTGTGTGTGGCTCTGTCTGTGTGTGTGTGTGTGTGTGGCTCTGTCTGTGTGCGTGTGGCTCTGTCTGTGTGCGTGTGGCTCTGTCTGTGTGCGTGTGGCTCTGTCTGTGTGCGTGTGGCTCTGTCTGTGTGCGTGTGGCTCTGTCTGTGTGCGTGTGGCTCTGTCTGTGTGCGTGTGGCTCTGTCTGTGTGCGTGTGGCTCTGTCTGTGTGCGTGTGGCTCTGTCTGTGTGCGTGTGGCTCTGTCTGTGTGCGTGTGGCTCTGTCTGTGTGCGTGTGGCTCTGTCTGTGTGCGTGTGGCTCTGTCTGTGTGCGTGTGGCTCTGTCTGTGTGCGTGTGGCTCTGTGTGTGTGTGTGTGGCTCTGTGTGTGTGTGGCTGTGTGTGTGGCTCTGTGTGTGTGTGGCTCTGTGTGTGTGTGGCTCTGTCTGTGTGTGTGTGTGGCTCTGTCTGTGTGTGTGTGTGGCTCTGTCTGTGTGTGTGTGTGGCTCTGTCTGTGTGTGTGTGTGGCTCTGTCTGTGTGTGTGTGTGGCTCTGTCTGTGTGTGTGTGGCTCTGTCTGTGTGTGGCTCTGTGTGTGTGTGGCTCTGTCTGTGTGTGTGTGTGTGTGTGGCTCTGTCTGTGTGTGTGTGTGTGTGGCTCTGTCTGTGTGTGTGTGTGTGTGTGTGTGTGTGTGTGTGTGTGGCTCTGTGTGTGTGTGTGTGTGTGTGTGTGTGTGTGTGTGGCTCTGTCTGTGTGTGTGTGTGTGGCTCTGTCTGTGTGTGTGTGTGTGTGTGGCTCTGTCTGTGTGTGTGTGTGCGGCTCTGTCTGTGTGTGTGTGTGGCTCTGTCTGTGTGTGTGTGTGGCTCTGTCTGTGTGTGTGTGGCTCTGTCTGTGTGTGGCTCTGTGTGTGTGTGGCTCTGTGTGTGTGTGGCTCTGTGTGTGTGTGGCTCTGTGTGTGTGTGGCTCTGTGTGTGTGTGGCTCTGTGTGTGTGTGTGGCTCTGTGTGTGTGTGTGGCTCTGTGTGTGTGTGTGGCTCTGTGTGTGTGGCTCTGTGTGTGTGGCTCTGTCTGTGTGTGTGTGTGTGGCTCTGTGTGTGTGTGTGTGGCTCTGTCTGTGTGTGTGTGGATCTGTCTGTGTGCGTGTGGCTCTGTCTGTGTGTGTGTGTGTGTGTGGCTCTGTCTGTGTGTGTGTGTGTGTGTGGCTCTGTCTGTGTGTGTGTGTGTGTGTGTGTGTGTGTGTGTGTGTGTGTGTGTGTGGCTCTGTGTGTGTGTGTGTGTGTGTGTGTGTGTGTGTGGCTCTGTCTGTGTGTGTGTGTGTGGCTCTGTCTGTGTGTGTGTGTGTGTGTGGCTCTGTCTGTGTGTGTGTGTGCGGCTCTGTCTGTGTGTGTGTGTGGCTCTGTCTGTGTGTGTGTGTGGCTCTGTCTGTGTGTGTGTGGCTCTGTCTGTGTGTGGCTCTGTGTGTGTGTGGCTCTGTGTGTGTGTGGCTCTGTGTGTGTGTGGCTCTGTGTGTGTGTGGCTCTGTGTGTGTGTGGCTCTGTGTGTGTGTGTGGCTCTGTGTGTGTGTGTGGCTCTGTGTGTGTGTGTGGCTCTGTGTGTGTGGCTCTGTGTGTGTGGCTCTGTCTGTGTGTGTGTGTGTGGCTCTGTGTGTGTGTGTGTGGCTCTGTCTGTGTGTGTGTGGCTCTGTCTGTGTGCGTGTGGCTCTGTCTGTGTGTGTGTGTGTGTGTGGCTCTGTCTGTGTGCGTGTGGCTCTGTCTGTGCGTGTGGCTCTGTCTGTGTGTGTGTGGCTCTGTGTGTGCGTGTGGCTCTGTCTGTGTGCGTGTGGCTCTGTCTGTGTGCGTGTGGCTCTGTCTGTGTGCGTGTGGCTCTGTCTGTGTGCGTGTGGCTCTGTCTGTGTGCGTGTGGCTCTGTCTGTGTGCGTGTGGCTCTGTCTGTGTGCGTGTGGCTCTGTCTGTGTGCGTGTGGCTCTGTCTGTGTGCGTGTGGCTCTGTCTGTGTGCGTGTGGCTCTGTCTGCGCGTGTGGCTCTGTCTGCGCGTGTGGCTCTGTCTGCGCGTGTGGCGCTGTGTGTGCGCGTGGCTCTGTGTGTGCGCGTGGCTCTGTGTGTGCGCGTGGCTCTGTGTGTGCGCGTGGCTCTGTGTGTGCGCGTGGCTCTGTGTGTGCGCGTGGCTCTGTGTGTGCGCGTGGCTCTGTGTGTGCGCGTGGCTCTGTGTGTGCGCGTGGCTCTGTGTGTGCGCGTGGCTCTGTGTGTGCGCGTGTGGCTCTGTGCGCGTGTGGCTCTGTGTGTGTGGCTCTGTGTGTGTGTGGCTCTGTCTGTGTGTGTGTGTGTGTGTGTGTGTGTGGCTCTGTGTGTGTGTGTGTGGCTCTGTCTGTGTGCGTGTGGCTCTGTCTGTGCGTGTGGCTCTGTCTGTGTGTGGCTCTGTGTGTGTGTGGCTCTGTGTGTGTGTGTGGCTCTGTGTGTGTGTGTGGCTCTGTGTGTGTGTGTGGCTGTGTGTGTGTGTGTGTGTGTGTGGCTGGGTGTGTGTGTGTGTGTGTGTGTGGCTCTGTGTGTGTGTGTGTGGCTCTGTGTGTGTGTGGCTCTGTGTGTGTGTGTGGCTCTGTCTGTGTGTGTGTGGCTCTGTCTGCGCGTGTGGCTCTGTCTGCGCGTGTGTCTCTGTGTGTGTGTGTGGCTGCGTGTGTGTGTGTGGCTGCGTGTGTGTGTGTGGCTGCGTGTGTGTGTGTGTGTGTGTGTGTGTGTGGCTCTGTGTGTGTGTGTGTGGCTCTGTGTGTGTGTGGCTCTGTCTGTGTGTGTGTGTGGCTCTGTCTGTGTGTGTGTGGCTCTGTCTGTGTGTGTGTGTGGCTCTGTGTGTGTGTGGCTCTGTCTGTGTGTGTGTGTGGCTCTGTCTGTGTGTGTGTGTGTGGCTCTGTCTGTGTGTGTGTGTGTGTGTGGCTCTGTCTGTGTGCGTGTGGCTCTGTCTGTGTGCGTGTGGCTCTGTCTGTGTGCGTGTGGCTCTGTCTGTGTGCGTGTGGCTCTGTCTGTGTGCGTGTGGCTCTGTCTGTGTGCGTGTGGCTCTGTCTGTGTGCGTGTGGCTCTGTCTGTGTGCGTGTGGCTCTGTCTGTGTGCGTGTGGCTCTGTCTGTGTGCGTGTGGCTCTGTCTGTGTGCGTGTGGCTCTGTCTGTGTGCGTGTGGCTCTGTCTGTGTGCGTGTGGCTCTGTCTGTGTGCGTGTGGCTCTGTCTGTGTGCGTGTGGCTCTGTCTGTGTGCGTGTGGCTCTGTGTGTGTGTGGCTGTGTGTGTGGCTCTGTGTGTGTGTGGCTCTGTGTGTGTGTGGCTCTGTCTGTGTGTGTGTGTGGCTCTGTCTGTGTGTGTGTGTGGCTCTGTCTGTGTGTGTGTGTGGCTCTGTCTGTGTGTGTGTGTGGCTCTGTCTGTGTGTGTGTGTGGCTCTGTCTGTGTGTGTGTGTGGCTCTGTCTGTGTGTGTGTGGCTCTGTCTGTGTGTGGCTCTGTGTGTGTGTGGCTCTGTGTGTGTGTGGCTCTGTGTGTGTGTGGCTCTGTGTGTGTGTGGCTCTGTGTGTGTGTGTGGCTCTGTGTGTGTGTGTGGCTCTGTGTGTGTGGCTCTGTGTGTGTGGCTCTGTCTGTGTGTGTGTGTGTGGCTCTGTGTGTGTGTGTGTGGCTCTGTCTGTGTGTGTGTGGCTCTGTCTGTGTGCGTGTGGCTCTGTCTGTGTGTGTGTGTGTGTGTGTGTGTGGCTCTGTCTGTGTGCGTGTGGCTCTGTCTGTGCGTGTGGCTCTGTCTGTGTGTGTGTGGCTCTGTGTGTGCGTGTGGCTCTGTCTGTGTGCGTGTGGCTCTGTGTGTGCGTGTGGCTCTGTCTGTGTGCGTGTGGCTCTGTCTGTGTGCGTGTGGCTCTGTCTGTGTGCGTGTGGCTCTGTCTGTGTGCGTGTGGCTCTGTCTGTGTGCGTGTGGCTCTGTCTGTGTGCGTGTGGCTCTGTCTGTGTGCGTGTGGCTCTGTCTGTGTGCGTGTGGCTCTGTCTGTGTGCGTGTGGCTCTGTCTGTGTGCGTGTGGCTCTGTCTGTGTGCGTGTGGCTCTGTCTGCGCGTGTGGCTCTGTCTGCGCGTGTGGCTCTGTCTGCGCGTGTGGCGCTGTGTGTGCGCGTGGCTCTGTGTGTGCGCGTGGCTCTGTGTGTGCGCGTGGCTCTGTGTGTGCGCGTGGCTCTGTGTGTGCGCGTGGCTCTGTGTGTGCGCGTGGCTCTGTGTGTGCGCGTGGCTCTGTGTGTGCGCGTGGCTCTGTGTGTGCGCGTGGCTCTGTGTGTGCGCGTGGCTCTGTGTGTGCGCGTGGCTCTGTGTGTGCGCGTGGCTCTGTGTGTGCGCGTGTGGCTCTGTGCGCGTGTGGCTCTGTGTGTGTGGCTCTGTGTGTGTGTGGCTCTGTCTGTGTGTGTGTGTGTGTGTGTGTGTGTGTGTGTGGCTCTGTCTGTGTGCGTGTGGCTCTGTCTGTGCGTGTGGCTCTGTCTGTGTGTGGCTCTGTGTGTGTGTGGCTCTGTGTGTGTGTGTGGCTCTGTGTGTGTGTGTGGCTCTGTGTGTGTGTGTGGCTGTGTGTGTCTCTGTGTGTGTGTGTGTGGCTGGGTGTGTGTGTGTGTGTGTGTGTGGCTCTGTGTGTGTGTGTGTGGCTCTGTGTGTGTGTGTGGCTCTGTCTGTGTGTGTGTGGCTCTGTCTGTGTGTGTGTGGCTCTGTGTGTGTGTGTGGCTCTGTCTGTGTGTGTGTGGCTCTGTCTGTGTGTGGCTCTGTGTGTGTGTGGCTCTGTGTGTGTGTGGCTCTGTGTGTGTGTGGCTCTGTGTGTGTGTGGCTCTGTGTGTGTGTGGCTCTGTGTGTGTGTGTGTGTGGCTCTGTGTGTGTGGCTCTGTCTGTGTGTGTGTGTGTGGCTCTGTGTGTGTGTGGCTCTGTGTGTGTGTGTGTGTGTGGCTCTGTGTGTGTGGCTCTGTCTGTGTGTGTGTGGCTCTGTCTGTGTGTGTGTGTGGCTCTGTCTGTGTGTGTGTGTGTGGCTCTGTCTGTGTGTGTGTGTGGCTCTGTGTGTGTGTGGCTCTGTGTGTGTGTGTGGCTCTGTGTGTGTGTGGCTCTGTCTGTGTGTGTGTGTGGCTCTGTCTGTGTGTGTGTGTGTGTGGCTCTGTGTGTGTGTGGCTCTGTGTGTGTGTGTGTGTGGCTCTGTCTGTGTGTGTGTGGCTCTGTCTGTGTGTGTGTGTGGCTCTGTCTGTGTGTGTGTGTGGCTCTGTCTGTGTGTGTGTGTGTGTGGCTCTGTCTGTGTGTGTGTGGCTCTGTCTGTGTGTGTGTGTGTGGCTCTGTCTGTGTGTGTGTGTGTGGCTCTGTCTGTGTGTGTGTGTGTGGCTCTGTCTGTGTGTATATGTGTGTGTGTGTGTGTGTGGCTCTGTCTGTGTGTGTATATGTGTGTGTGTGTGTGTGTGTGTGTGTGTGTGTGTGTGTGGCTCTGTCTGTGTGTGTGTGGCTCTGTCTGTGTGTGTGTGTGTGTGGCTGTGTGTGTGTGTGTGTGTGTGGCTCTGTCTGTGTGTGTGGCTCTGTCTGTGTGTGTGGCTCTGTCTGTGTGTGTGTGTGTGTGTGTGGCTCGGTCTGTGTGTGTGTGTGGCTCTGTCTGTGTGTGTGTGTGTGTGTGTGTGTGTGTGTGGCTCTGTCTGTGTGCGTGTGGCTCTGTCTGTGCGTGTGGCTCTGTCTGTGTGCGTGTGGCTCTGTCTGTGTGTGTGGCTCTGTCTGTGTGTGTGGCTCTGTCTGTGTGTGTGTGTGTGTGGCTCGGTCTGTGTGTGTGTGTGTGGCTCTGTCTGTGTGTGTGTGGCTGTGTGTGTGTGTGTGGCTCTGTCTGTGTGTGTGTGTGGCTCTGTCTGTGTGTGTGTGTGTGTGTGTGCGGCTCTGTCTGTGTGTGTGTGTGTGTGTGTGTGTGTGGCTCTGTCTGTGTGTGTGGCTCTGTCTGTGTGTGTGTGTGTGTGTGTGGCTCTGTCTGTGTGTGTGTGTGTGTGGCTCTGTCTGTGTGTGTGTGTGTGTGTGTGTGTGTGTGTGGCTCTGTGTGTGTGTGTGTGTGTGTGTGTGTGTGTGGCTCTGTCTGTGTGTGTGTGTGTGGCTCTGTCTGTGTGTGTGTGTGTGTGTGGCTCTGTCTGTGTGTGTGTGTGCGGCTCTGTCTGTGTGTGTGTGTGGCTCTGTCTGTGTGTGTGTGTGGCTCTGTCTGTGTGTGTGTGGCTCTGTCTGTGTGTGGCTCTGTGTGTGTGTGGCTCTGTGTGTGTGTGGCTCTGTGTGTGTGTGGCTCTGTGTGTGTGTGGCTCTGTGTGTGTGTGGCTCTGTGTGTGTGTGTGGCTCTGTGTGTGTGTGTGTGGCTCTGTGTGTGTGGCTCTGTCTGTGTGTGTGTGTGTGGCTCTGTGTGTGTGTGTGGCTCTGTCTGTGTGTGTGTGGCTCTGTCTGTGTGTGTGTGGCTCTGTCTGTGTGCGTGTGGCTCTGTCTGTGTGTGTGTGTGTGTGTGTGTGTGTGTGTGTGGCTCTGTCTGTGTGCGTGTGGCTCTGTCTGTGCGTGTGGCTCTGTCTGTGTGCGTGTGGCTCTGTGTGTGCGTGTGGCTCTGTCTGTGTGTGTGTGTGTGTGTGTGTGTGTGTGTGGCTCTGTCTGTGTGTGTGTGGCTCTGTCTGTGTGTGTGTGTGTGTGTGGCTGTGTGTGTGTGTGTGTGTGTGTGTGGCTCTGTCTGTGTGTGTGGCTCTGTCTGTGTGTGTGGCTCTGTCTGTGTGTGTGTGTGGCTCGGTCTGTGTGTGTGTGTGGCTCTGTCTGTGTGTGTGTGGCTGTGTGTGTGTGGCTCTGTCTGTGTGTGTGTGTGGCTCTGTCTGTGTGTGTGTGTGTGTGCGGCTCTGTCTGTGTGTGTGTGTGTGTGTGTGTGTGTGTGGCTCTGTCTGTGTGTGTGGCTCTGTCTGTGTGTGTGTGTGTGTGTGTGTGTGTGGCTCTGTGTGTGTGTGTGTGTGTGTGGCTCTGTCTCTGTGTGTGTGTGTCTGTGTGTGTGTGTGTGTGTGCGGCTCTGTCTGTGTGTGTGTGTGTGTGGCTCTGTCTGTGTGTGTGGCTCTGTCTGTGTGTGTGTGTGTGTGTGTGTGTGTGTGGCTCTGTCTGTGTGTGTGTGTGTGTGTGTGGCTCTGTCTGTGTGTGTGTGTGTGGCTCTGTCTGTGTGTGTGTGTGTGTGTGTGTGTGTGTGTGTGTGTGTGTGTGTGTGTGGCTCTGTCTGCGCGCGTGTGGCTCTGTCTGGGCTGTGTGTGGCTCTGTCTGGGCTGTGTGTGGCTCTGTCTGGGCTGTGTGTGGCTCTGTCTGGGCTGTGTGTGGCTCTGTCTGGGCTGTGTGTGGCTCTGTCTGGGCTGTGTGTGGCTCTGTCTGGGCTGTGTGTGGCTCTGTCTGGGCTGTGTGTGGCTCTGTCTGGGCTGTGTGTGGCTCTGTCTGGGCTGTGTGTGGCTCTGTCTGGGCTGTGTGTGGCTCTGTCTGGGCTGTGTGTGTGGCTCTGTCTGGGCTGTGTGTGTGGCTCTGTCTGGGCTGTGTGTGTGGCTCTGTCTGGGCTGTGTGTGTGGCTCTGTCTGGGCTGTGTGTGTGGCTCTGTCTGGGCTGTGTGTGTGGCTCTGTCTGGGCTGTGTGTGTGGCTCTGTCTGGGCTGTGTGTGTGGCTCTGTCTGGGCTGTGTGTGAGGCTCTGTCTGGGCTGTGTGTGTGGCTCTGTCTGGGCTGTGTGTGTGGCTCTGTGTGTGGCTGTGTGTGTGTGTGTGTGGCTGTGTGTGTGTGTGTGTGGCTGTGTGTGTGTGTGTGTGGCTGTGTGTGTGTGCGTGTGGCTGTGTGTGTGTGCGTGTGGCTGTGTGTGTGTGTGCGTGTGGCTCTGTGTGTGGGTGCGTGTGGCTCTGTGTGTGGGTGCGTGTGGCTCTGTGTGTGGGTGCGTGTGGCTCTGTGTGTGGGTGCGTGTGGCTCTGTGTGTGGGTGCGTGTGGCTCTGTGTGTGGGTGCGTGTGGCTGTGTGTGTGTGGGTGCGTGTGGCTCAGTGTGTGTGGGTGCGTGTGGCTCAGTGTGTGTGGGTGCGTGTGGCTCAGTGTGTGTGGGTGCGTGTGGCTCAGTGTGTGTGGGTGCGTGTGGCTCAGTGTGTGTGGGTGCGTGTGGCTCAGTGTGTGTGGGTGCATGTGGCTCAGTGTGTGTGGGTGCGTGTGGCTCAGTGTGTGTGGGTGCGTGTGGCTCAGTGTGTGTGGGTGCATGTGGCTCAGTGTGTGTGGGTGCGTGTGTGTGTGTGGCTGTGTGTGTGTGTGTGCGCGTGTGTGCGCGTGTGTGTGCGCGTGTGTGTGCGTGTGGCTCTGTGTGTGGGTGCAAATGCAATAGGTCTCGCATTTGCAAGAGATTAAGTTATTGGCATTGTAAATAACAATGCCATTTATTTATATGTTTTAAAAACAAAAATAATGTCATGAGCAATGCCAATAGCTCTAACTTTAACAAGGATGAGACCATTGCATTGTAAATGCTTGTTTTACTATCCAACAGAGGCACATTTTCCTTGCTTGCATTTGGGAAAATGGCTACTGTAATCATAGATTACATCCCATCTCGTAAAAAAAAAAAAATCTGCCCCTGCTCCCGGATACAATCATTTCCCCCTCACGCTGCCAAACTAACCAACCAGTCTTGTCATGTGCATATTTAATATATTGGATTCGTGGTGTTACCTAGCAGCTTACAATCTGAAGAAAGATCACATTTGCTTCTTCCGAGCCAAATGACCATAGAAGAACAAATGATTTACATTCCTGGTTGCCGAACTGGTTGGTTGTGATCCAGCATCATGAATGTAAGCATCCCATGTCCTAAGCTCAAACATTCAGTGACAGATCCAGAAAAGAGAAAGCGAAATAATCATAGATGACAAGTCCTTTCAAAAGACTTTTGGGGGGGGGGTGTGGGAGTAGGATTCTAATTAGTAAGACGTCCTGCCTTCCAGCTCTTTTAAAGCACTTTTGTGTCTCAACTCTTTAGCGAGAACCCTTTCTAGTTTGGCCATTACTTTATTAATTTAAACCGATAACCCTTAAAAGAAATAGCTCTTCGCGTCAGTCCTTTTCAATTTGTGAAAATACAAGCGGTTACCATTACCCAATTGTTGGACAGGCCACATGAAGGGCCGCTCTCCCCCGGCCCAACCAGGCCCGAGTCCAGGCCCACAAGTACCACACACCACCATTGCACGTCCTCTGTCCCCTCAGGGACCCCTGCCCTCGAGCATGTCAACCTCGTGGGTCCGATCCACTGCCGGCCCTCGCGCCCATCCTGGGGCGCCATCTTGGACACTCCACCACGAGGCCACCTGGCCCCCGATCGACCTCAACCCTGGGCCTGGCCAGGCCTCAGACATCCCGGCACCACCATCCACCCAGGAGGTGAGCGGGCTACTTGGCAAGTCAATGGGAGAAAGAGGTGTCGATGGCTCTCCCCCGCCAAGTGCCGCTCGCCCATCGCCTCCCCGGGCGCCGGCTCCACCCCCCTGCTGGGTGTCTGGACTCCCTCATCCCGGACCTCCCGACCTCCAAGTGCGAGGGTCCGGACATCAAAGCACACCAGCCCTATAACTGGGGCAGCTCCAGAGCAGGAAGGCAGTGGTATCTTGGAGTCGAGAGACGTAAAGAAGAACTCATCCTTGACGGACTACTGGCGCTGCCGTAGCTCTGTCTTGTGCACCATCGTCTGGCCTGCTGGTGCTGCCGCAACCTTCGTAACCTTCATATCCTTCATCGTCGTCGGGACCTGCTGGCGTGGCCGCGGACCGTTTGTAACCATCATCTTCATCGGGACCTGCTGGCTCCGCCGCGGACCGTCGTTTCCTTCGTCCATCTCGGGACCTGCTGGCTCCGCCGCGGCCCGATCATCTAGAACGCCGAGCTCAAGGATTGAGAGCTATTTCCATCTTTTTGGTAACAAGACTGTCCCGCTACCCTTTTCCCGAACCAGAGACCAGAATCGAGGGGACCCCTGAGTCCAGACCTCCTTGTACCATTCCATCGTAACTTAAAGAATTGCCTATAAAGTCTCGTTGAACTTTAACCTTGTGTGGTGTCCGTCTGTGGGGGGGAAGTTACTTGTCTGTACGATCGCTGGAGACGGCTCTCCCTGGAGACCTCTCCCCTTATCCTCGGCCGACCCTCCCGGTCCGTCTAACATTGGTGGCCAGCGGCGCGATCCGAATCCCCGCATAAACGTACAGAGAGTAGCTCACCCCACGACGAAATCACAATGACAACTAAAGAAAGCGGATCAACTGAGAAGTTCCAGATGGAAAAATTGGATGAGTACAGCCATCGTGAACTGAAACAATTCTGCATCGAACTAGGTATCGCTACCACCGGACTAAGTACAAAAGACGATTTTAAGCATGCCCTAGAATCTTGGGCAGAAACCGGGGCTGCCAGAACCCCCGATCAAAGCACCACAGCAAAAACCACCACGGCCTCGGAAGAGCAAAGAACGGGTCTCTCGCAAGACGAGATCCAGGAAAGAGAAAAAACCCGACTACACGAGCTGGAAATGGCCCGACTCAAAATGGACGTTGAACTTAAGTTGGCCGAACAAAAAATTAACTTAGAGCACCTGCGTCTCCGAGAAGAAAGAGAGGAGAAACAGAGACAAAGGGAGCTCGAGGAAAAGAAACTGGCGTACGAACACGAGCGGAACCTAGCGGAGATCAACCTACGCAAGCAGAATAAAGGAGTAGGGGTGCCCGAGCAAACCCACACCCCAGGGGCAACAGAGAAAAAGGTACACATCCCCAAAGATGTCGTTCGAGAATACTTCCGAGAGGACGACATCCAACAATGGTTTAAGGCTTATGAAATCGCTATGACTGCACACCGGATCGATAGAAGCGATTGGGGAGCCGGTCTATGGGGGAGATTCCTCAATGAGGGCCGCGATGCCCTACTACAGCTCCCGGATCACCAGATGACCTCCTATGACCATATGAAAGCTGCACTCCTCACCCGCTATGGCCTCACACCCGAGATGTACCGCCAGAGGTTCCGAGACTGCACCCGCATCCCGGGTACAACTTGGGTGGACTATGTAAACTACTTTAGCCGGGCCTTCGAGGGCTGGATCAAAGGAAGCAATGTCACAACCTACGAACAACTGTTCAATCTCATGGTATGGGAGCATCTGTCGAACAACTGCTTCATTGAACTCCGCCAGCACCTCCTCGACAGCAAGTTAACGGATCCCCGGCAGCTCGCAGCCGAAGCTGACCGGTGGGAGATCACCAGAGTAGGCCGAAATGGGTCCTACGAACAGAACCGGAACAACAATGGTCAGCACCGGCCCCGAGGAGGAGGAGGGGGTCAAGGACGCGGAAGAGACAACGGCCCGGTCGCCCCCGTTACCAGCACCACCCCCCCGGCCAACCGGGGCAGCACCCCAGCGCGACCGGGGTACCGAGCCAATATTACGTGCCATCGATGCCAACGAGTCGGCCACTATGCAAACGACCCAAACTGCCCGCAGTACCAGAGCCCAAGACCCCGCCAGGTGGCTGCTGCTGCCCTAGGGGAGGAACAGATCACAGAGGAACAAGAGGAGTATGAACAAGAGCACCAAGAATGGAAGCCAGCCGCCATGGCTCTAGCATGCTTAGGGGGGAACGACATGGTCCCGCGGGTCCCCCTACCCGCTAACACCCAGAAGTACAGCCAATGGGTGAGCATCAATGGACACCGGGCCGAAGCCCTGCGTGACACCGGGGCCAGTGTAACAGCCGTCCGCTGTCACCTGGTGACCCCAGAACAGTATCTACCGAACGTTCTCTGCCCTGTACGCTCAGCCGATAACTCAGAAAGTCTGTGTCGGATGGCCTGCGTCCCCTTCGAATGGGGAGGGGTCTCCGGCATGTTGAAAGTAACGGTCCGAGACGATGCCCCCGTAGACTGCCTCCTGGGGAATGACCTTGAAAGCTCCCCGTGGGCAGCCGTAGAACGAAGAGAACACCTGGGGATGCTAGGCGTCCCGGACTGGGCGTGCGTCACCACCCGGTCCATGGCCGCCCGTGCCAACCACCGCCCAGAGGAGCCCGAATGGCCGGCGCCACCGCCTCCGGTCGCCCCAGCCGAAACAACCGACCGTGACGTTCCCCCCGAACCAGCTCAACCTTCCGACCTCGCTAACCTCGACCAGTGGCCTCAAGAGGGGGGGCCCACGCAAGAACAATTTCGCCACGAACAGAAGACCTGTCCCTCCCTCGAAGGACTCCGCCAGCAAGCACTCGCCCAAAGCGCAGGGGATACCTCCGGAACTCACTGGGTCTACTGGGACAATGATCTGCTATACAGTGAGCAAAGAATCGCAGAACTGGGGGCCAGCCGAGTACTAGTGGTGCCACTCCGTTTTAGAGACTTTCTGCTGAACCTGGCCCACGATGTCCCCCTGGCAGGACACCTGGGACAAGATAAAACCTACAGTCGCCTAGTGACCCACTTCTTCTGGCCCAAAATGAGGAACGATGTACACCAGCATTGCCGGTCTTGCCCCACGTGCCAAGCCAGTGGAAAGAGCGGCCGCAAACTAAAGGCCCCCCTGCAACCTTTTCCCGTGGTCACCACCCCGTTCGAGAGGGTCGGGATAGACATCGTGGGGCCCCTGGACCCGCGCACCAAACAAGGCCATCGATTCATCTTGGTGCTAGTGGACCACGCCACCCGCTACCCTGAGGCTGTTCCCCTGCGGACCGTGACAGCCCCGGTAGTCGGCCGGGCTCTGATGGGGATCTTCTCCCGGGTGGGCTTCCCCCGAGAAGTCGTCAGCGACAGAGGCACGAACTTTATTTCTAAATATATGAAATCCCTCTGGCAACAGTGCGGGGTTACCTACCGATTCACGACCCCCTATCACCCTCAAGGGAACGGACTCGTTGAGCGGTTCAACCGCACGCTAAAAGGGATGATCGGGGGGTTGGAAGAACCCCTCCGTCGCCAGTGGGATGTACTGCTGCCGTGCCTCCTCTTCGCCTATCGGGAGGTCCCTCAGAAATCCCTGGGCTTCAGCCCGTTTGAACTGCTATATGGACACCCAGTGCGGGGACCACTCAGCCTAGTCAAAGAAGGTTGGGAGATGCCCCCGCTAAAGAACCCTCCGGATGTCTTCCGGTACCTCCTAACCCTCCGCAACCAGACCCGGCGGTTCAGGGAGCTGGCGAAAGCTAACCTAGAGGCCAGCCAAGAGGACATGAAAAAGTGGTATGACCGGAATGCCTCTTCCATTGAATTTGAACCTGGCCAACAGGTATGGGTGATGTCCCCCACCGAGCCATGCGCCCTGCAAGACAAATGGACGGGGCCCTTCAAAGTAGTCGAGCGCAAGGGCCCTGCCACCTATCTCATCGACATGGAATCGCCCCGGAACCCCCTCCGGGTCCTCCACGCTAACAGACTGAAGCCCCACTTTGTGCGTACAGAACTCAGCCTCCTGATGGCCACAGACAATGGGGCTGAAGAAGACTCCGAGCCCCTCCCTGACCTCCTACGGACTAGGGAGCAAGACGGCTCCGTGGATGGGGTCCGACTCTCGGAGGCCCTCACCAGAGAGCAACACCAGGAGTGTCGAGTCCTCCTGTCACAGTTCGCCAGCCTGTTCTCCCTCACCCCAGGTGTCACTTCCTGGTGTGTGCACGATGTGGACACGGGAGACAGCCCCCCTATCCGCCACCGGGCCTACCGCGTGCCAGATCGGGTACGGGCCTGCATCCAGGAAGAAGTAGCCAAGATGATCGCGCTCGGGGTCATCGAGCCCTCAGACAGCCCCTGGGCCAGCCCTGTAGTACTGGTCCCCAAAGCAGCTGCCCCCGGCACCACACCAGAACTCCGGTTCTGCGTTGACTACCGGGGCTTGAATGCGGTCACCAGAACAGACGCACATCCCATCCCCCGGGCAGATGAACTAATCGACCGCATGGGAGCTGCCCGCTACCTCAGTATCTTCGACCTGACGGCGGGCTACTGGCAAATCGGCCTCACACCCCGGGCGCAAGAACGCTCTGCCTTTTCCACCCCCGATGGCCATTACCATTTCACAGTCATGCCCTTCGGCATGAAGAATGCCCCAGCAACATTCCAACGGCTCGTCAATCAGGTCCTGGCGGGGCTCGAAGAATTCAGCGCCGCCTACCTAGACGACATCGCTGTATACAGCCACCATTGGTCCGAACACCTCCACCACCTCCGAGCAGTGCTGCAAGCCCTTCAGCGAGCTGGCCTCACGATCAAGGCCAGCAAGTGTCAAATTGGGCAAGGGTCTGTAACCTACCTCGGACACCAGGTGGGAAGCGGCCTGGTGGCCCCTCTGCAGCTAAAAATTGCCGCCATCCAATCCTGGCAGCCCCCCATCACCCAGACCGAAGTACGAGCCTTCCTGGGCCTCACGGGCTATTACCGAAGGTTCGTGAAAGACTATGGTACGATGGTGGGGCCCCTCACAGAACTCACGTCAAAGAATCAGCCCAAGAAAGTCAACTGGACCCCCGAGTGTCAAGCTGCATTTGAACAATTGAAAGCCGCCATGTGTTCCGCCCCTGTGCTCCAAGCCCCCGACTACAGCCGGGAGTTCGTCGTCCAGACGGATGCCTCCGACCATGGCATTGGGGCAGTCCTGTCTCAAGTGAACGCCGAAGGCCTTGATCAACCGGTGGCCTTCATCAGCCGGCGACTCCTACCACGGGAACAACGCTGGAGCACCATAGAGAGGGAGGCCTTCGCTGTAGTCTGGGCCCTCAAGAAACTCCGGCCCTACCTTTTTGGCACCCACTTTCGGGTGCAGACCGACCACCGACCCCTGCAGTGGCTGATGCAGATGCGGGGGGAAAACCCGAAGTTACTACGCTGGTCCATCTCCCTGCAGGGTATGGACTTCACAGTTGAACACCGGCCTGGGCCAGATCACGCCAACGCGGATGGCCTGTCCCGATTCTTCCGCCTCGACGAGGAGAGTCCCCAAGAGGATGGGTAACTCTCCCCGCCTTCAGCTGGGGGGGACGCATGTTGGACAGGCCACATGAAGGGCCGCTCTCCCCCGGCCCAACCAGGCCCGAGTCCAGGCCCACAAGTACCACACACCACCATTGCACGTCCTCTGTCCCCTCAGGGACCCCTGCCCTCGAGCATGTCAACCTCGTGGGTCCGATCCACTGCCGGCCCTCGCGCCCATCCTGGGGCGCCATCTTGGACACTCCACCACGAGGCCACCTGGCCCCCGATCGACCTCAACCCTGGGCCTGGCCAGGCCTCAGACATCCCGGCACCACCATCCACCCAGGAGGTGAGCGGGCTACTTGGCAAGTCAATGGGAGAAAGAGGTGTCGATGGCTCTCCCCCGCCAAGTGCCGCTCGCCCATCGCCTCCCCGGGCGCCGGCTCCACCCCCCTGCTGGGTGTCTGGACTCCCTCATCCCGGACCTCCCGACCTCCAAGTGCGAGGGTCCGGACATCAAAGCACACCAGCCCTATAACTGGGGCAGCTCCAGAGCAGGAAGGCAGTGGTATCTTGGAGTCGAGAGACGTAAAGAAGAACTCATCCTTGACGGACTACTGGCGCTGCCGTAGCTCTGTCTTGTGCACCATCGTCTGGCCTGCTGGTGCTGCCGCAACCTTCGTAACCTTCATATCCTTCATCGTCGTCGGGACCTGCTGGCGTGGCCGCGGACCGTTTGTAACCATCATCTTCATCGGGACCTGCTGGCTCCGCCGCGGACCGTCGTTTCCTTCGTCCATCTCGGGACCTGCTGGCTCCGCCGCGGCCCGATCATCTAGAACGCCGAGCTCGAGGATTGAGAGCTATTTCCATCTTTTTGGTAACAAGACTGTCCCGCTACCCTTTTCCCGAACCAGAGACCAGAATCGAGGGGACCCCTGAGTCCAGACCTCCTTGTACCATTCCATCGTAACTTAAAGAATTGCCTATAAAGTCTCGTTGAACTTTAACCTTGTGTGGTGTCCGTCTGTGGGGGGGAAGTTACTTGTCTGTACGATCGCTGGAGACGGCTCTCCCTGGAGACCTCTCCCCTTATCCTCGGCCGACCCTCCCGGTCCGTCTAACATCAATATAACTACATTAAATGCACCGATCACAAAGATGGAAGGCTCAGCTGGCCTTGCCGGGTTCACTGTAGTAATATGTAGATCACAATCACAGGCAACCATTTAACTCAAAAGAGAATCTTGTTGGAATTTCCTTAAGCAGAAACGTGGCCCGAGGACATAAGTGCTTTACATTGGCAACACATGAAAAATACCGAAGACTGATTATTTACACAGAACGAATGCAAAATATAAAACAAGGAGATTATAATGGTCATCCTCAACAAACTGATACAATGTCAGTACAATTAGAACACAACGGATAGATCTCAGACATGAATGCAGAGAAGACAGGAGCACTGCAATTCCTGCTCAGTAAGTTTATTTTCCCATATAATGTTGGAATAAGAGAATTTTGAACAGTTTCCTAGCAGTCCATATAGAGGGATTTGTCCTTGTGTCTCAGAGTTCTAGATGATCACAGAAAGAAAGGGTGTGATGCCCAAACTGTGCTAAACCACTATTAGAACATATTCTCATAGTTCTATCTTGGACCATCTTAGGAGATTTGAGTTTGCCCATCAGCTAGCTGGTTTAAATATGTTAGCCGACGTTTACACAAATCCTTTAGCTATGCCCAACTTTCTACCATGGGGCTACTGTGCAAGCTAACAAAGTAGGTAGGAACTATTTCCATCCTTGTTGTAGTCCTCACCCCACCAGTAAGGCATATCACCTACTTTTCTGCTTCTGAAAACATTCCTCAGAACATCTGATAGTTTCTATAATTGAGGAAATACTACTGCCATGAAGAAGCCTGGTCGAGCCCCTTGCACAGGCTGAGACTGATTTGTAGCTAACTTTTGCACTTTGTAGCCCCACAAAATAATAATGCACTATTTAAATAGTTCACACTGCTCTACAATCCTGTGTTCACAACCTTGGACTGTATCTGCCAAAACTATAAACAGTATTCCGATGGAAAAAAAACCTTCAGATTAAGTTGTTGCTCTGTGAAATTTAGCATTCTGTTGTGCTTTTGCTATCACTTATATCTTATGTTTCATACCTGTGAATATATTCAATCTTGACCGAACTTGTTGCAATCAGATTTAACTAGTCTCTTACTTTCCTTGTCTGTTTAAACCATTGGTCTTCCTAAGAACACCAGCCGCTTAATATGCATCACTCTCTCAAGCCCTAGCTTGTAGTACTATCTCCAGCCAAATCTCTAACTTCGAGCAACATAAAAATGAGCCAACACTTTTCCGAATGTGCATTCAGCATCTACAAGTTGTTCCGAATTGGCACGTTAAGCCCAGAGGAGATCCGTTATTTAATTCGATGGCATCATTTGGAGGTCAAGGTTAAACTGGGGGTAAAAACTCTGCTGCAATTAGTGTCTGTGTAGGGTAACGGGCTCATTCTCAGTGGTTTTTTATGTTCAGCTAATCAAAAGTGAAAAGATTGCTGGAAGGCCACACCAAAAAATAATTGGAGACTGAAGCCCATCTGAATGCTTGCAAAAGCTGGTGCCTGTAGGAATGGTTAGTTGAGCGGACGGTTCAAGAGTAGTCTAGATAAGAGGAGGTCTGCGAGGTTATAGGTGAGGTTTCAAGAGGTGTTCAGAAAACTGCGGATTAGATGGGCATTTGGGCATACTCCCGTCCAGAAGATTGCCAGAAGGACAGAACATACATTCAGGTTTACTGAACATGCATACCATCCAGCCCCTGTGATGGTTGCACTGGTAAAAGCAGATGCAAAGACATTTTGAGTCCAATTTGGCTCCTGCCCATGGGCCCAACCAAGGTTTTAAGTGCATTCCCCCTAAAAGTGCCATGTTATGCCTCTCACGGTAGCAAAAGGCTCCTTCACAAAGAACAATGATGGTAGACTAAGATTTTTTTAAGGTAACTCAGTTAATCATTATTACATCAAAACCAACTGTGTCTAAAAAATACTGATGATTCTTTGTGGGGTCCACGTGTGCATGCCACGGTCAGTCTTCAGTGCCCAAGATCTGAGACAATGTACCCATTCTTTGTGTTTAACAACTACCTTTCAAAAAATTTGATCCACCACCTTCCAGTGGCTCTACACAGTCATTATTACTAAACATGCCTTCCAAGAATGCACTGAAGAACTTCAGAGAGGGATTGCTCTTTCACAGCACTGTAAACACAGACAACCTCTCCTTCCTCAATTGTGTTTAGATCAACACAAAACACTTCACTTAAAAAGAGATCAATCACACACACACACACACGCAGATAAGAAGCAGTCTACGATGGCTCACCTATTTACATGGCAGCAGCCAAACTACTAAAAAAAAAAGTAAGACCAAGTCAAGCGAGGAAAGTTTGACATGGTTACCTGCAGCGAGTCTGTAGTAAGACACACCTTGCATTATGCTACTCCAATACTGGCCAGATCGGAGATTAAAAAGGTAAATACAAAATGGAGTATTCAGGAGCCATGCATGATGTAGAATATGGCAAACACAACAAGATGATGGACGGAGTGCTCAAACTTTTCAATCAATCAAACCCAGTCAAGAGATCTGGGTTTAGTCCATTGTTCTTTTGCTCACAATGCCACCCCAATTTGGCTTCAACCATATACTAATTAGTCTTGACCCTGCTGCTCATGGGAATAGCCCAGCCCGAACTGCCAGGCCAGGTCCTCCCTGAACCAGAAACAAGCATCCTGGGACCAGTTTCGGGGTACCTCCCTCATCAGCCATGGCTAGCTTGAATCCAGTGGCACAGCGAGCAAGGGACCCCATCTGGGACAGGCTAGACTGTTCCCATGAGAAGCAGGATCAAGAATGATTTGCATATGGCTCGGTCCAAACTGGGGTGGAGTGGTGAGCAAAAGAACGATGGATTTAACTCTGATCTCTTGACTGGGGGTGAATATTTGATTTATTCAGCATTCCGTCCATCATTTGTTGCTGCAGCGCTTGATGCAGAATATGGCCACCTCAGACTATGAAGGAAGAATACAACATTCCCTATGCGAACACTATCCAAGCCCATCAGGTTCCTTCGCCCTTCAACCTTGCCAGGTATTGGGATATTTTTAGTTTTCCTTCTTGTGTTCAGACCTTGTTCTGGGAATTTACACAGATATTCAACTTGAAAATTATTGCTTTGAAGAGTTCATTGTGCTGTCGTTTGATGGATGGTGATAATGATCTGTTAAGTCTATGTCCGAGACCGAGGTCAGAGCTTCCTTGTACAGATCTCTGGTTCTAATATACTAATCTCTGACAACAAAGAAAATAGTCAGTCTGCAATCTGTTGAGTATTCTACAAAGCTTCTGCAGGAGAAAATTGCCCCCATAACTGCCTGGTGAGAAGTATGTAGAAATTAATTCTCATTGCCACTCTGGAGCACTTGAGCCTAAAGAAACATCTAGCGACCACAAACAAATATTGGCTACCTAGAGCAACATAGGTGATCTAGAAGGAAAATAGTTAAAGTGATTCTGTCTGGTGAGAAGTAACATAGTTGTTTTGGACAGGGTAGCCAAAGCTCTTGAAATGGAATACACTCAAAGACAGGGACCTAAATACAACCTAGAAATATGCTTCCGAGAGGGCCAGAAAACCTAAAAGTGGAGATACATATCTTTTAAGAGAAGCATGCCACGGTTGTATTATCAAAATAAACATCTAATCCACCAACCCGTAAATATAGGTGCTGTTAATAATGGAGGCGTGGGGATGATTTAACAGAAGATTGACATCATGCACATTAAAAAAACAAACCGATCACACAGTAGAAAGCTGCACGGTTTTATACTCAGATCTAAATACCAGCTCATTGCTCACTTAGGCTGGGGAGGTAGTTAAGTGTTCTAGTTGCTGAAAATAATTGAAATTAACATGCAACGAAAAATATGAACAGTTCAGGAAAATTGCTTTACCGACGTGCCACAAATTTTAAATAAAGGTGGAATCTGAACTCATAATTAGTGTTGTATTCAGTAGAGTTTAAGTGTGTGGCTTGTAATTATGTGGTACTGAGTGGTATTGTGTGGAGTGTGTTGCATTCAGTCGAGTGTAATTATGTGGTGTATAATTATGTGGCACTGAGTGGTATTTGGAGTGTATGTTGCATTGAGTGCAGTGTAATAATGTGGTGTGTAACTATGTGGAACTGAGTGGTATTTGGAGTGTATGTTGCATTGAGTAGAGTGTAATTATGTTGCGTGTAATTATGTGGCACTGAGTGGTATTATGAGGAGTGCATGTTGTATTCAGTAGAGTTTAATTGTGTGGCTTGTAATTATGTGGCACCGAGTGGTATTTTGTGGAGTGTGTTGCATTCAGTCAAGTGTAATTATGTGGTGTGTAATTATGTGGCACTGAGTGGTATTTGGATTGTATGTTGCATTGAGTGCAGTGTAATTATGTGGCATGTAATTATGTGGCGTGTAATTATGTGGCACAGAGTGGTATTTGGAGTGCATGCTGCATTGAGTGCACTGTAATTATGTGGCGTGTAATTAGGTGACACTGACTGGTATTGTGTGGAGTGTGTCTTGCATTCAGTAGAGTGTAATTATGTGGCACTGAGTGGTATTAGGAGTATGTTGCATTCAGTGCAGTGTAATTATGTGGCATGTAATTATGTGGCACTGAGTGGTATTGTGTGGAGTGTGTTGCATTCAGTAGAGTAATTATGTGGTGTATAATTATGTGGCACTGAGTGGTATTTGGAGAGTTTGTTGCATTGAGTGCAGTGTAATTATGTAGCATATAATTATGTGGCACTGAGTGGTATTGTGTTTTGCTATGCTATGCTTTGTTATGCTATGTTTTGTTATGCTATGTTTTGTTATGCTATGTTTTGTTATGCTATGCTATGTTATGCTATGCTATGTTATGCTATGTTTTGTTATGCTATGCTAAGCTTTGTTTTGTTATGCTATGCTGTGTTTTGTTAAGCTATGCTATGTTTTGTTGTGTTTTGCTATGTTTTGTTATGCTATGTGTTGTTGTGTTTTGTTATGTTATGTTTTGTTATGCTATGGTTTGTTTTGCTATCCTATGCTTTTTTTGTAATGCTATGCTATGTTTAGTTTTGCTCTCCTATGCTTTGTTTTGATATGCTATGCTATGTTTTGTTATGCTATGTTTTGTTGTGTGTTGCTATGCTTTGTTATGCTATGCTTTGCTATGCAATGTTTTGTTGTGTTTTATTATGCTATGCTTTGTTTTGCTATGCTATGTTTTGTAATGCTATGTTTTGTTATTCTATGTTTTGCTATGCTATGCTATGTTTTGTTATGCTATGCTATGCTATGTTGTGTTTTGTTATGCTATGCTAAGCTTTGTTTTGTTATGCGATGCTATGCTATGTTGTGTTTTGTTATGCTATGTTTTGTTTTGCTAAGTTATGTAATGTTTTGATATGCTTTGTTATGCTATGTTTTGTTATACTATGCTTTGTGTTTTGCTAGGTTTTGTTATGCAATGCTTTGTTATGCTATGTTTTATCTTATGATATGTTTTGTTGTGTATTGTTATGCTATGTTTTGTTTTGCTAAGTTATGTAATGTTTTGATATGCTTTGTTATGCTATGTTTTGTTATACTATGCTTTGTGTTTTGCTAGGTTTGGTTATGCAATGCTTTGTTATGCTATGTTTTATCTTATGATATGTTTTGTTGTGTATTGTTATGCTATGTTTTGTTTTGCTATGCTTTGTTATGTTTTGTTATGCTATGCTATGCTTTGTTGTGTTGCTATGCTATTTCTTGTTTTGTTATGCTAGGTTTGGTTTTGCTATCCTATGCTATGTTTTGCTATGCTATGCTAGGTTTTGTTATGCTATGCTGGTGAGGGTGTGTGAGGGTGAGTGAGGGCGTGTGAGGGTGAGTGAGGGCGTGTGAGGGTGAGTGAGGGCGTGTGAGGGTGAGTGAGGGTGTGTGAGGGTTAGGGGTGTGAGGGTCGTGAGGGTGGGTGAGGGGGTGAGGGTGAGGGGGTGTGAGGGTGAGGGTGAGGGGGGTGAGGGGTTGTGAGGGTGAGGGGTTGTGAGGGTGAGGGGTTGTGAGGGTGAGGGGTTGTGAGGGTGAGGGGTGGGAGGGTGAGGGGTGTGAGGGTGAGGGGTGTGAGGGTGAGGGGTGTGAGGGTGAGGGGTTTGAGGGTGAGGGGTGTGAGGGTGAGGGGTGTGAGGGTGAGGGGTTTGAGGGTGAGGGGTTTGAGGGTGAGGGGTTTGAGGGTGAGGAGGGTGAGGGGGTGTGAGGGTGAGGGGGTGAGGTGGTGAGAGGGTGAGGTGGTGAGAGGGTGGGTGAGGGGGTGTGAGGGTGGGTGAGGGGGTGTGAGGGTGAGTGTGGGGGTGTGAGGGGGTGGGTAAGGGTGTGAGGGTGACTGAGGGCGAGGGTGTGAGGGTAAGGGTGTGTGAGGGTAAGGGTGTGTGAGGGTGAGGGGGTGTGAGGGTGAGGGGGTGTGAGGGTGAGGGGGTGTGAGGGTGAGGGGGGGTGAGGGTGAGAGGGTTGTGAGGGGGGTGAGGGTGTGAGGGTGAGTGAGGGGGTGTGAGGATGAGGGGGTGAGGGTGAGTGAGGGGGTGTGAGGGTGGGTGAGGGTGGGTGAGGGTGGGTGAGGGTGAGTGTGAGTGAGGGCGTGTGAGGGCGTGTGAGGGTGAGAGGATGTGAGGGTATGTGAGGGTGAGAGGATGTGAGGGTATGTGATGGTGAGGAGGTGTGATGGTGAGGAGGTGTGAGGGTGAGGGTGGGTGTGGGTGGGTGAGGGTGGGTGTGGGTGAGGGTGGGTGAGGGTGGGTGAGGGGTGTGAGGGTGAGGGGGTGTGAGGGTGACGATGAGTGGGTGTGTGAGGGGGTGTGAGGGTGAGTGAGGGGGTGAGGGTTGGTGAGGGGTGAGGGGGTGAGGGTTGGTGAGGGTGAGGGGGGTGAGGGTATGAGGGTGACTGAGGGTGTGTGAGGGTGAGGGGGTAAGGGTGTGTGAGGGTGAGTGGGTGGGTGAGGGGTGTGAGGGTGAGGGTGAGTGGGGGGTGTGAGTGTGAGTGAGGGTGTGTAAGTGAGGGTGAGGGAGGGGGTGAGAGGGTGACCGGGTGTGTGAGGGTGAGGGGGGTGTGAGGGTGAGTGAGGGTGAGAGGGGTGTGGGGGTGTGGGGGTGAGGATGAGGGGGTGAGGGGTGAGGGTGGGTGAGGGTGAGGGGGTGTGAGGGTGAGGGGGTGTGAGGGTGGGTGAGGGTGTGAGGGTGGGTGAGGGTGAGTGGATGTGAGGGTGTGTGATGGTGAGAAGGGGTGACCAGAGACAGACAGAGGCCACTGGAGACAGTCAGAGAGCAGCCTAGACAGGGGAGAGAGAGCGGAGAGAGGGAAGGAGAGTGGAGAGGGAAGAGAGTGGAGAGTGAGAGGGGAGAGAGAGAGTGGAGAGTGGAGAGTGAGAGGGGAGAGAGAGTGGAGAGTGAGAGGGGAGAGAGAGAGAGTGGAGAGTGAGAGGGGAGAGAGAGTGGAGAGTGAGAGGGGAGAGAGAGTGGAGAGTGAGAGGGGAGAGAGAGGGAAGAGAGAACGGAGAGTGAGAGGGGAGAGAGAGGGGAGAGAGAGGGGAGAGAGAGAGAGCGGAGAGAGGGAAGAGAGCGGAGAGTGAGAGGGAAGAGAGAGTGGAGAGTGAGAGGGGAGACAGAGCGGAGAGTGAGAGGGGAGAGAGGTCTGACACTGAGATGAGAGCGGAGAGTAAGGGGTGAGGTCTGACACACACTGAGACGAGAGTGAGAGAGGGCTGACACTGAGACGAGAGTAAGAGAGGTCTGACACTCAGACGAGAGTAAGAGAGGTCTGACACTGAGACGAGAGTGCAGGGCCGGTGACAGCAGAGTGCGCTCTGACTCAGAGGTGACAGGCGGGTGAGTGCGCCGGAGGTAGAGTCTCCGGCGATGGTCGGGGTCCGAGATGAGACAGAGGCCGGGACTCAGCAGTGCTGCGCTCTACCTGTTGCCATCTTCATATGAAAATGCCAATAAAGCGATTTAAACTGTAACATCAAATCCAAAGTATTACAAAGAAAGGCTGAGGATGATCACATTTGTTTCCCAAATAAAGGCAGCAAGAATCATTACCATTTTTATCAGTCTGATTATATAGTTGTGGCAAGAAGACATTGGGCTCATGTAGTTATTATGATGCCATGATTAATTACAAAAACACTGACTTTCACTAGCGGTTGATGTGGGGGAGAGATCAAAGCAAGTCTCGATCTCGTTTTTTTCTGGGAGGGAGCATGAGCAGTATGGCTGCTTCATATGAAATGGACTATACAGGAACACGTGACTACTGCTATTATGACTGAGATGAATCTGTATGGCATCTTCTGTCAATGGCCACATTCCTTAACAGTTTAATAGTCCTGAAGGCAAGCCACTGAATCAAAGAACATAATTAGAAAAAGCATCAAAGCAGCTCTTCTAACAGACGGTCCTAGAAAACTATGTGCTGGTAAAAATCACATGGGAAATGTATTTCTAGTAAAACCTACATCACTAAGCAGGGGCAGAAGTGTCAGGTGTTCTTCCTAAGTGAGTGGGAGGGGGAAACACAAGCTGCTTCACTGCATGATGGGAGTGAGCAACGTGCAGAGTTCTTAAGTGGCAGGGTCGAAGTTCATTGTTTTAGCAAAAAGTACTGAAACACCACCAACGTTTCCTTCTTTCTTTTACAATCCTGTTGTCAAAGTGGCGTTTTCCGTAACATGTTTCCAGAACGACTCATCTGGTAGACTGGATTCTGCATAATATAGGATGAAATGAAACCATGCATATTTAAAAATGTATTCCGTGAGAACATGCATGGCAGGAAACACTACCATTTATGAATTCAGATACAATCCCACTATGACAAACTAAACCTGCTGGCTTTACAGCTCTCTGAGCAGGATTGGAATGCCTAATGTGGCAGGCACTGATGTGACAGTCGTGGATTCTGCACTGGATGTACGGAGAGAGAGGGACAGAGAGGAGGAAAGGTGGGAAGGAACACAGCGTGGGGAGAGCTGGCTGGGGAGGGGGAGGAGAAATCCGAGTAAGGCTGTGTGCGGGGAGAGAGGGGGAGGTGCTGGAGCTGGGGAACAGATGGCTGGGCAGAAATGTGAGTCACGGCCTGGCGGCCGTGAAGTGTGAAGCAGTGGGCGGGGAGGCAGGAGCAAATGGTAAGGGGAGCCTTTGAAGAGCAAGGCAGGGGGATAGAAGCGCGGTCACGAGCACGTGCACTTCTACAAATCCTCATCGTGAAGTCAGCTTTGTGGTTTGACTGCAATAGGTCTCTCTACGAGACCTAAAAAACGTTATTGTGCACTAGTTAACAAGGACAATGCTTTTCGGCGTTTGCCTTTATCAAGTAACTTCCTGTGTCTCCATTTGCAATAGAAATACACTTCACGGTTCATGGAAATGGAAAAAATACTGTGTTTCACACTTTGTATTAACATCAACATGAAGAATTGTAAAACTGAAATTCATTGGTAAAAAACTAATTATACCATAAATCACCATAATCGAAATTTCATAAGTTACGGCATGTAGTCAAACAGTTTACAAAGCGGCAATGACATTTCAAACATTAGTAGACGGAATGTGTATGGGCATTGTTTTTTCGTAGTGCCAGCAACAAATTGTAAAATTCATTAATGAAACCGTTAATTGCGGCACAACTGAACAAATTCTGAAAGCGGCAGCAGCTTTTTGTAACATTGTAGGCATTTCGGGCGGAATGTACGTAGCATGATTGCAGCATGATACTGACAGCAGCATCCTCGAAAAGCGTCGGATCTGAAAAAATTACCAAAAGATGTCAGAAACGAAGCTTCAGCGAGGCACACATTGCTGGATGGTGCTTGTTAGCGTCGGCTGCCCTCTCGAAGCTCAAGGGCTTTTTGCTAAACTACATTTTCTACACTGCTGCCCTGGCCGTGGGGAGGAGCACCAGTTTCTCCCAGGACTGAAGAGTCGTATGAGAAACGGCTATGGAGAAGAACTTTCCTTTCCGTGAAGCACGCTAACTCGGGGATGAAAATTACTTGGCTGCTGAACTCTTTTACCTACTTAAGGTTTTAACACAAGCATAATTGTCACTGGGTGATCTGAGCCTACTCAAGGTTTTACTTACTCTGAGCATCATGGACTTCGTATACCAGCATGCCAGGAGGCATTTAGAAGGCCACGCCCACTATGGGCGGTTGCAGTGTAATAAAAAGAACTGGTATCAGCACAGTCTTCATTTCCCCAAGTGAAGCATTCCATGAATACGGGGCGTACCCAGCCTCGAAATGTGTTGGATCTGAAAAAATTACCAAAAGATGTCAGTAACGAAGCTTCAGCGAGGCACACATTGCTGGATGGTGCGAGTTAACGTCGGCTGCCCTCTCGATGTTTAAGGGCTTTTTGCTAAACATATACATATATATACATATATTACCTACCGGCGGTCGCCAGTAGGTAGTTATAGTTAGGATTTTTTTCAATGCAAAATCTCAAAATTCTATTAGGAATAACTTTGGCGCCGGTTGACGAATCAGCCTAAAAACTTCCTCAAATTTGCCTCGCGGAGCTCCGTCCTTCCTTGAAAGTTTCGGGGGGATTCGTCAAGCGGGGGCCGAGATAAAAGGGGGGTCCCAAAACGTGTTTTCCCCATGTTAATTTCCATAGGGTGGTCGAACTCACTTTCAGCCCGAACGGCTGAATGGATTACCACCAAACTTGGCAAAATTGTAGGGACTGGTAGCCCGATGTGCCTTTGCTATGTCTCAAGATATGTGCTCCAGTGGATTTTGAGTAATTTAGGTTAAAAAAATATATATATATATATATATATATATATATCTATAAGCGCGCCCCGGGGCGCTAACCATCGCGCTACGCGAGTTCGCGTGCGGAAAGCTGATTGGCTCTCGGGTGTGTCAACATTCCAAACATTCCGGAGCGGCTGCCATCTTGTGTCTCGGTAGGATCGAGACACAAGAGGTGGCAAAAAAAAAAGGGGGAAATGACCATAAGGGGACAGGGTAGACCCCCCTGTCCCCCAAAGTTTTATGTGGGGGCTATAATAGGGTCCCGCGGGGCAAAGAAAAACATTTTTTTTTTTGATTTGCGCGGCGCGGGCGCCCGGTACGCGCACCGGGAAGCGCACCGGGAAGCACACAAAAGAGAAAAGAATGCCAGGGTTTAAAATTTTTAGCAATATTTTATAAATGGGAGGTAGTTCTGAAAAGAACTTTTTTTATTCTTTTTGTTTATTTTTTTATTTTTCTGAACATTTTTTTGGTATTTTTGAAAAATGTTATATTTTTTTGTGTTTTTTAAGGGAACAAACAAAAAACAGGGAATTGGAAATGGCTCAACAATTGTGGCTCAACAGGAGCAAAAAAAAAGAAAAGAATTACTGCTTCCTTTTCTTGCTGCATTGGTGGTTGTCCACAGCATTATTTATTAAGTTGACACTAAGTTCACCATAACATAACGTTTTGCCATAGAAAATGCAAACTGTTTTTATGGTGTCAAATTTTTGTTGTATATTTGGCACCATTTGGCGTCCTTCAGGACCAGAAAGTGAGTCTTCAGAAGAGGAGGTGCTGGCCACAGGGGGTGGGTTGTTCTGAAGTTCCTGTACTTCAGCCTGGGCTAGGTTATTGGGATGCCACCTCTCCATGTGGCGGATCATGGTAAAATTACCAAATGAATATTTTGTTTTGGGATTGCCCCTGGAGAGGACTCAGCCACAAATTAGACAGGTGACTTTGGGGGCGTTCACCTTTTTCTGGCCTTCAGGGAATGAAAAGAATTGCCAAATAAAGTGCACTTTAACGTGCCTTTGCCTTGGTTCTTCAGGCAGGAAGCGCCTTGGTTGTTCCTCCTCCTCCTCTTCTCCCTCCTCCTCTTCTTCTTTTCCTCCAAGGAACTGTGGTGGTGGACCTTCTTTTCTTGGTGGTGGTGGTGGGGGTGCACCAGCTGCAGCTACAAGTGATGCCATTGCACTGATCAAAAATAGCTCTTGCTCTCTCAATGAAGAAAGTTAGAATGTTAATTTCTATTTTCAAATGTGTTTTAAGGGTTACATTACACTGAAAGGAGGTCTGTCACTGTCACAAAGATGGTGTCATCAGTGATGTCATGAGTGATGTCACTGACGTCATGAGTGATGTAATATGTGACGTCATCAGCAGTGCATTACACGCGCATGTTATAGTGAGTGCAACTAACTAGAACGTGGGAATTTCAATGGTTTTATGTCAGTCAAATTTCCATGTAACTATAACTGGTGTGAAACCTATGGTTTTTTCAGTGAATATATATATATATATATATATACATACACATACACACACATATATATATGTATATATAATATACATACATACATATAATATACATATACATACATATATATATATATATATATATATATATATATATATATATATATATATATATATATTGTGATCTTGATTTTATTTGATTGTGGTGCAAGTCAGACGCGTTTCGGACTAAACGTCCTTGCTCACTGATGGGGAGTGATAAGAGTGACTGCTATTTATCAAAGGTATGCCACAAACGAAAACGCACCAAAATGCTGACAATTGGTAAACATAAACATAGACATGGGACTATTATAGCTTGAATGCTCATGAGTATGACATTTATAATGGTCGCCATCTTAACACTATACATTACATATACATTGTATATACCGTTTAAAGTTGTTCCCAATCTAGCGCATAAGTCGGAGCAGCATAGTATTGATACAAATCAATTAATAAACATGCAAAATGCATGGTGATATATAATCAAGTTATAACATGTATAATTTATCAACCACTTCGGGAAGGAAATCATCATAGATAACTGTGCCAATACTAGTAATTATCAACTATTGCAATTTCATTTCTCAAACATGGTTATATTGCTGTTTAGCACATAAACATAATGTGTATAAATTCAGCGATAACCATAACCGTTTGTCATTGTCTGTACAAATACATGAGAAAATCTATTCCCAATAAGAGTGGTCAATAGGTGTACAAATACAAAAGTGTTGATATGTATTACAAATCGCTTCAAAAGCAGTACTCTAAAGTGCATATATGTTAAAATAGGGAACTCCAAAATAATCTGTAGATCTCCTAAACAATAAGTGCAAAAGTGTAATGTGCAAATAAATTATTTTGTGAGTGAAACTAAATTGTCATAGGTTTTTTCAGATTGACCACACAAAGATGGATATTATGTGTTGGTCTTAAACCCAAGAGAGACTGACATCGGGTATATAGGTCAAATGGAGTGTAGTCCGGTATGTGTAAATGTAAATGTACCTGTATTTATATAGCGCAAATCACTGACCGAGGTCGGTATCTAAGCGCTTGCTTAGGGAACCCGTCCTGGTATTCCCCTGTGAGATAACCCCGGCAGGGTATCCACAAGGTGAAAGCTAGGTATCCTGCCGCGAGGGGCCGTTGTGGAGATTAAGCAAGCTATTGCCCAGAGTCGCAGAGTGTGAGCCCGTGAGTCGAGAAGGCGCCGGAGCGAGAATTATCGAGTCCGTGGAATTTTTATGAGCCCAAGACCCGCCGAGGCGGGGAATTGAACCCTGGTCCAGGGCCAATCTCAGCTTCCGGGTCTGCCGCCTCTAACCCCTGAGCCACACTTCTCCACAGTGTGTGCCCTATTATATACTTGATTAATTATTTAAAGTTGTTTTAAAGGGGCATTTAGACCAAGTGGTGTATATCTAATGAATCAAATTACTTGGGCATGACATATAACTGTACAATAGGTGTTATAGAAAGTTATGAAGATCCTCCCCATATTTAAACCACTCGGGCTTTTACTGTTAAGTACTTTGATTCTAGTTGTCTTAGACGCTTTTCATGGTCACCCCCTCTTTTACTGGGGTTGATAGCGTCGATTACAAAGTATCTTAAGTGGTTGGGGTTTTGATTATGTACGCTTTTGAAATGCCGAGCTACAGGGTAGCTAGAATCGGCATTAACTATTGCCCTTAAATGCTGCAATATGCGCATGTGAACTGGTAGTTTTGTACTACCTACATAGGTAAGTTCACAGCTGCACATTAAAACATAGACGGCTAGTTCTGTGCGGCAAGTATAATGGCCTTTTAAAGTGTAGGGGGTAGTGTCAAAAGGAGTTGGATGACTTCTGACGTTGACCCCAAACTTGCACGCCCGGCAACTGCTACAACGAAAGAAACCCTTACGGGGAATAGCCAGTGGTCTACTTTAGATGTTTCGGGACTGCTGCAAACTAGATCATTACGCATTGCATACGCTCGTCTGAATGTTACAGTTCGGGTTTTGGGCATAATAGTTTTAAGTACATGATCAGTTAGGATGATAGGCAATTCCTGTTTCACTAATTTGGTGATGGTGTGGCTCACTGGTTAGAGGCGGCAGACCCGGGAGCAGAGGACGGCCCGGGACCAGGGTTCAATTCCCGACGCGGCAGGGTCGTGGACCAGGGTCAGCGGACTCGATAATTCTCACCTCGGTGCCTACTCTAACCAGGGATCACACTCGGCAACTCTGGGCATTAGCTTGCCTCATCTCCACAACGGCCCCCCACATACACCGGGGATGCCTGGTTTCACCTTGGAGATACCCAGTAGGGACCGTCTCACAGGGAAAGCCTGGACGGGTTCCCCAGCGGTCTACTGCGCAGAGATACTCCTTCGGGAGTCGATTCTAGCGCATTACAAGCCCACAATTAATTAATTAATTAATCTGACGGGCCTGCCAGCTATAGCCGGTTATCAGTTGTATAGTGTTATTGGGGTGGATGTCTTGTGTTTCAGGATGTGATGTTCTGTTGGGGTCTAATAAGTCCAGTCTATTGAGGCGATTGGCTTTAGTCATGCTGGTGTCTAGTTTTTTAGCATTGTAGCCCCTGGCAAGGAGTCTGTTTTTACAGTCTTGCTGATGTTTATCTCTCATCTCCTGGGAGCTGCATGACCTATGAATGCGCAAAAATTCCCCATATGGAATAGCTGTAATAGTGTGGTGGGGATGGAAGCTCTTTGCGTGCAGGATAGTGTTGCCTGCTGTGTTTTTCCTGAACAGGCTAGTTGTTATTTCGTTTTGTATGATATTCACCCGCAGTTCTAAAAAGGTGGCTTCATGTGCGCTGATGCTTGCTGTGAATTTTAAATTCAATTGGTTATTATTAATGGCTGTCAAAAATTGGTTAGCTTCTTGCATTGTGCCACGCCAAATTATAAAGACATCATCTATAAACCTCCAATACTTCATGACATTATTTTCCCAAAATGCTGTGTGGTCAGTCCTGAGGACATGCTCCTCCCACCACCCCACGTGGAGCCTCAGGTAGGTGGGGGAGAAACATGCCCCCATGGCCACCCCTCGTAATTGCTTAAACAACACATTGTTAAATGTAAAGATATTGTTGTTCAGACACTTGTCTATCATACTGATAAGCATTTTGTTGTGCTGGTACATTTCAATGGGGCGTTGGTCCAGATAGTGTTTGACCGCTCTTATTCCATCAGCATGCGCTATACTGGTGTATAGCGTGGCTATGTCCATTGTCATGAGTAGATAGTCATCAGACCATTCGCATTGGTTCAGAAGATATAAAAACTCTGTTGTGTCTTTTAAATAAGCTGGTAGAGAGACAACAAATTCTTGCAGATAAAAGTCTATGTATTTAGATGTGTTTTCAAATACACTATTGATCGCTGACACAATAGGTCTGCCTGGGACCGGTGTTTGCTGTTTATGTACTTTAGGTACAAAGTAAATGTTCGGTATCACAGGATGAGTTTTGTGTAACAATTTCAATTCGTCTTTTGATAGTAATCCCTCACGTTTCCACATATGCAGGTCTTTGGCATATGATTCTTGGATAGCTTAAACAGTTTTCAAATCCGTTTTGGTGTAGCATAGTTCGTCGTTTAGATGTCGGTACGCTTCTTCAATGTAGTCTTGTTTGGCCCAAAGTACTGTATTCCCACCTTTATCAGACTGGTTGATAATAATGTTATTGTCGTTTTTTAACTTTTGCATCAGTTTGTTATATGCTCTCATGTGGGTATTCGATGGTTTTCGTTGCTTCATGGTTTTTATCTGAAGTTTCTTGAGCTCCTCTATTAATCTATCTGCATAGATGTCGATGGCATCTCTTGGCATGCTGGGATTGAAAGTTGATGGCAGTTTGAAGGGACTGCTACCAGTTAGGTTAATATTAATATCAATATCCTCTGCGTCAGCGATTGTTTGGGTATTTTCATCTGAATCATCATCAGTACGTAGGTGGTGCATAGTACGCATCAAGCTGACGTCTTTAGCTTGTAATCGGCTTCTAGTAGTCTTAGATTGTGTTTCTTGATTGTCAATCGTGCTTTTTTAATGGCATAGTATTTTTTAAGTTTTATTTTGCGGATGTATTTGAAGACGTCAATTCTGGTGTTACAGTAGTTAAAATTGCTTTCTGGGCAGAATGACAAGCCCAATGAAAGTAATTGTTTTTCTGCTTGGTTTAATTCAGTGCTGGTAAGGTTGATAATGCTGTTTTCATCTATTGTTTTTTGTTCTGCCAGAATTTCTTCTTGGATTGCCTTCCTTTTGGCTTGGGTGCGTTTGCGGCGCTGTCGTCGTCTTGTGCTCCTGTTTTGTTTTGCGCGGAGTTTTGATTCCGTGAGCGTAGTGTTTGTTTTCTCTGTAGTCTCACGTATTCTATTTCCTCCGCTAGGGTGAATTGGCCCAAATCCTCTCTTTGGTCTCTAGAGGTGTTGTCATCAGATTCGTCTCCGCTAGGTACCAAGCTAGTTTCAGATCCAGACCGGTTTGAATCGCTTATTTCTGCAGTTGTTTGTTCGGTCAATGCTTTTGGTTTGCTTTTTTTAGGATTGCTTGGTTTCCGCATGTGATCGTATTTTCTTGCAAACGTATAAATTTGACCCAAGGCAAAGTCTTGTTCATCGCGAGCAAACTTATATGCGTTTCTTGTTTTAATTGGGTTTTCTTGTTTCACCAAGCGTTCTGTTATTTCTTTCTTGGTTTGCTCAATATACGCTGTGTCTTTACTGTATTCTTCTTTTTTGAGTTCATAGTTAATTCTGGTAATTTCATCCAGGTTAGTTTGACGATCCACTTTAGCGTATTTTACTAATAGGCATAATAAGCGCATGGAGGCTTCGAGGTTGCTTTCCGCCCAGTCTTTCAATAACAGAGGGTTTTGGGTTTTCAAAACTAGGGACAAGCATAATGCGCAGGCCGCGCGGTACCCTCCCCACTTCATGGTATTTTTCAAGGGAGCGAATCTCCCACCATTTAGTGAGTTCTCCGCGTCTATTTTTTTCAAGTTCTTTCATCAGCTTTTTTACTTCAGTCTCACTGTTCGTAATTTTAGTTTGTTTGGCATTTTCTCCTGGTTTCACTTTGGGTAAGTTTAAAAACAATTGTTCAAATGCTTCTTCTCGCTCCCGCTCTTCCGACATTGCACCACAAAGTAATTGTGCTTCAAAAAATGTTTAGAGGTAAATATTTGAATCGTGCCTCGTAGCGCTGACTATAGTGGCACCTCCCCAACCTGCGTGTCTACCTAGTGCGGTAAATCTTACCATGAGGGCTGCTTCCGGGTTCGGTCCTCCGACTTCTCCCTCAGCTTTCCTCTTTCGGCGCTTTCCGCTTGTTGCCAGTGACGTGCAGCGGGCTAACCAATGTTGCTCCAATACCGGAACAGATACTCCTTGGTAGGTCCGTGCTGCGGTTAGCCTGCTTTGTGGTGGAGGGGGTCTACGTAAATCAGGAACCGACCTCGTCCCGATAAATATGCAAATCCAGCTTGTCGGAGAAAACTGCTTCACCGAATCGACAAGTACGTAGACTGCAAAAATCAGCCAGTCAGCCAAAAGTTGTGATCTTGATTTTATTTGATTGTGGTGCAAGTCATCAGACGCGTTTTGGACTAAACGTCCTTGCTCACTGATGGGGAGTGATAAGAGTGACTGCTATTTATCAAAGGTATGCCACAAACGAAAACGTGCCAAAATGCTGACAATTGGTAAACATAAACATAAACATAGGACTATTATAGCTTGAATCCTCATGAGTATGACAGTTATAATGGTCGCCATCTTCACACTATACATTACATATACATTGTATATACTGTTTAAAGTTGTTCCCAATCTAGCGCATAAGTCGGAGCGGCATAGTATTGATACAAATCAATTAAAAACATGCAAAATGCATGGTGATATATAATCAACTTATAACATGACATGTATAATTTATCAACCACTTCGGGAAGGAAATCATCGTAGATAACTGTGCCAATACTAGTAATTATCAACTATTGCAATTTCATTTCTCATACATGGTTATATTGCTGTTTAGCACATAAACATAATGTGTATAAATTCAGCGATAAACATAACCGTTTGTCATTGTCTGTACAAATACATGAGAAAATCTATTCCTAATAAGAGTGGTCAATAGGTGTACAAATATATATATATATGAATCTTTTCCGAAGAGAAGAACAGAGGCCACAAGGGGAGTTCAGGACAGGAAACAGCTTTATTTCGAGAGGCCCCAGCATCGGCAGATGCATTTCGGCAAATTAGCCTTCTTCAGCGCCATTAGCAGTAAAGATCACATCCCTCATTAGCGCCTCCTGTTTAAATGTCTGCTGGCACCTGTTCTCCTCCCCCTTAAGCGGTCGGCACACCAATAGGAGTCCGCGTTGAATATAACGAACTTCAAATCCCATGCTTTGTGGTGGCATTACCGAGATGGTGGCGTGGGGGAGTGAGTGACATCGTAGGAAGGGTGCAAGCTTCAGGTGAGTAGGGTGGGTCAGGGCACAGTCGAAATGGCGGAGTCCGTTCTGAGTCCCCTCGAACTGCAGCAACCAGCCGCTCCAGGTAGATTGATGAGTGGGGACAGTCAAATGCGAGACTACACGCCCCATTGAGATGTAATATCTCGGTCCACTATCGTCCTCCTGTAGTGAATGGCGGACGCCGGAGATACCAGTTCCCTGTTTGAATATATAACTTACCTTAAATGCGGTGTAAAGTCATATGTTGTCAAAGCATATGTGTTCTAAAAACATGTGTGGTACAAAATGCGTTGTAAAAGTATAACGTGGTAAAAACCTCATTGTAAAGGCGGTTTCCTGCCTAAAACATGATCAATTTCCCAGCTGCCATTTCCTTAAACAAGGGTTTAAAAAGTCATACACACACTTCGTTTCAACAATACAAATAGGCTGGGTTCCTCTGGATTTAGAGTTTAGATTGAACATAGCATTGATCTTTAGTCTGGATCAAGCATTTCCCGTCCATTTTGAGGATATATTTTACCCCCACAGAAGTTCATCCACTAGAATGCCTAGGCATAAAACATGATTTCAGCACCCATTGAACTCAACTTAAGACACACTTTTCAGAGTTAAACAATCACCACAAAGACCATTATTCCTAAACCAACATAGAAAGCTGGTGCATCTACAGTTCGCAAGACAATCCCTAAAACACAACTTCAATTCAAGGTGAATGCCAACAACTGCAACTGGCTTGGGCAATCGCAGAATTTGCTTCAGGGCTTTCCTTTCAATGCTTCACTCCTTCCAAATGGGCTCTCAAAGATAGCGGTCTTATAAATAGTATACTGTCAACCATACCAACTTGCAACTTGTAGCCAATAAGCCACCACAAATGTTTAACCTTCTTGCATTGAAAAAACACAATTATTGTATCCCATTTTAATTAATTGGCGATACAGTACTCAAGTGATGCCTTAATATTTTTTTTAAAACATTAGGTTTTAGATCTAATATAAACACAACAATTGATGGACAGAATGCAGAACAATGGAACGGAATCAAGCATCCTAGGACCGGTTTCTGGCTATCAGCCATCTTCAGCCAGGATAGTTTGAACTCGGGTGGTGTGGAGTGCAAAAAAACGATGGATTTAGGCCCAGATCTCTGTACTGGGGTGAATGTATGACATTGTTCTGCATTCTGTCCATCAACTGTTGTTTTTGCATTTGTCACCCCGAGTGGGATGGGTATGCTCAGACGTGAGTCCCATGCTCTCCACACCACTGGAGTCAAGCTAGCCTGGCTGAAGACGGCTGATAGCCAGAAACCGGATATATATATATATATAGATATATATATATATATATATATATATATATATATACACACACACATACACACACACACACACATATATATATAGATTTATTTTTACAGCAGCGACTAGAGAAGAGACAACTTGGTTTTGAAGGTGGTTGGATTTCAATCCTGTATTAGTTTTGCAGTTACCTTGGGTTAAAGGCATTTCCTCAAGTGATGTATATTAGGAAACCATCTGCTTCTGATTCTTAAGGTGTGAGAGCGTCATGGTTTGGTGTTTGAATGGGCTTTGGTTCAAGGAAAAAGGGGGGGGGTGCAGGTGTCCTAACCCAAATGCCTCGACTTAAGCCTATCGGCGATATGCTTAGAACACTGCACATCAGCTCAAGAGAGGAAAGGAGAACCAATCAAACTGGGAGACAGAAAGCAAGAGGCCAATGCTGGCAGTGAGTGGGAATGTATGAACATGGGCTCACACAGGCAGTACCCTTGGCAACAGAGGTGTATAGTGCTGAAACTATGAAACTATAAAGTAAATCAGAAAGTAATCACGGAGTCCTCTAGACTAGAGTGCACCAACAAGTTCAATGGATGTCACACACTCCCTGCATTGGCTCGCAGTGAGAGAAAGGAGTCAATGAGGCGGTGTAAAAGTAGACCAAGGGTAGGTGGAAAACCAGGTAGTTGACTGGCAGTGCTTTAACAGGGGCTGCACACAGGCACGACCCTCAGGAATATATAGTCAAACAAACTGCAGAATCGAAAAATAAAAGCAGCAATAAGCAATGGGTCCTTTGGTCTAAAATGCATAAACATGTTCAATTAAAGTTTTTATTTGCAAATATCCCAAAAAGTTAAAAAATTATAAATTCAAATAAAATGTGCTTCTATGCAATTACTATATAAAAGAAAGACAATAAAAAAGTTTTTTATGAAAGTAATTTAACTAATCTGCCTAGAAGTTAGAGAACAGGTCACCCTTATTTTGTTTTTGTTTTTCTCACCCTCCTAGCTGGGTAATCATAAAACTGAAGTAAGACACCCTCTGTGCTTAAAAAAAAGCCTTTAAACGGGCCAATCCGGTTCACTATTTTGTCAATTTCCAACAACATCCAGTCAAACTAGGAGTGGGGAGGGGAAATCACGCTTCAACATAGGCAGGAAAGCATGTACATGGCCACTTACAGCGAAGAACCTATTCAGACACCAGCCATAAGTTGACGATCTTGAACAGGAAATCAAACAAATGCCATCTCTCATGGTTTTATTGCACAAGATAACTGAATTTAACAACTGTCCACTGATTCAGTTGGAGCAGCTATGTAATCCTGGGGGCAAAGTCTTGGAATGGCCACCTCTTGAGCTATTGGGCCTCTGCTGTTAGGCTCTACACATTAGGTCACTACTTGGGAGTTTATTATATGGAGTATCCGAGGGTCCTACTACTTATCCTCTGTTTTTTTAATATCTTCTTGCAACTCTTAATTTCACTGACCAAAATCAACCTTCAGTTTGTCTACGCAATATAGAGCTGATCATGTTCAAAACTGTTCTCTATCGATTTCCCTCCTTCCTTAATGCAAGAACGTATCAGCAAAGGTATGCAGGTACGCTAGACCGAGCCCTAAAAACAGAGCACAGCAGCTTACTAGTCTGCTGAGTGTGCTAACTTGACTTAAAGTTAAAGCCACCTAACCACAAACGCAGAAATTTCATTCTCCTTATGATCATGTCAATTCTGCTGAAAACAAAACACGCAAGCGGAGACGACATTTTGCAAAACAACTTCAGACTACAGCTAGTATTCAGTTCATTCAGTTAAATGTGTTGTAGACTGCAATTGGGTCCTTCCTCAATTTTTTTTTGTTTGCAGTTTTATATAAGGTGAACTCGAACCAAAGATATTGGAGCATTTTACATGAGCACAGTTACATTACACAAGGACATTTTTTTACATATTTTTAGGAAGGGGAAGATTAAGTGATTTGCCAAGAACCACCGAATGTTGAGCCGATGCGGAGACTCAAACCTAGTTTCACAGTCGGCTGCTCTGGCTTCATGCCACATCCTCCCACAGGTATCAGCTGTGGTCTTTCCCCCCCATACAAGCAGCGACTTAAGTCATATGCCCCAAAACAAGGTTCAACACATTAGGATAGCCAGCATCCAGTCCCAAGGTAGGTGGGGACTTATTTCAGTGATAGTGTGCATGGATATCGACTCTGTATGTATGTAGAATAAGAGAGAACTGCAACAGTTACAGGTACGGGTGGGCGCATGTCAATCTACAGCTGTACATGCCAATAACAGATGTTTACTAGGTAAGTAACATTATCCGTTCAAGGCATGTGAGCTGTAGATCACATGCTTTGCATAGATTATACAGCAGTATTCTCCCAAAGCGGTGGCTAGCCTGTAGCTGTTGGAGTTGTCTGAAACAGTGTTTTAAGTACTGCCTGGCCCACATTAGCTTGTTGTCTCGCTAACACATCTACACAATAGTGCTTGGTGAATGTGTGTGGTGTAGACCATGTTGCAGCTTTACAAATGCCAACTATGGGGATGTTTCCTAATAAAGCCATACTAGCACCTATTTTGCAAGTGGAATACGCTCTAGGGAGTATAGTTAAAGTTGGTTTTGCTTTTGAATGCATTTAACAATCCATCTGGCAATACCAGACTTGGAGATAGGACTGCCCTTGTATGGTGGTACAAAAGAAAGAAAAAGTTGTTGGGTTTTACAAAATGATTTTGTCCTTTCAATGTAATATAAAAGGGTTCTTCTGACATTTAAGGTGCGAGGAGCTCGTTCTGCCACTGAATCAGGTTGAGGAAAGAATAGTGGTCATTCAACCAACTGATTGAAATGAAAGGCAGAAACTACCTTAGGTAGAAACTTGGGGTTAAGACAAAGAACCACTTTGTCTCTGTGAAGTTACAAAAAAGGTTCTTCCATGGTTAGTGCCTGTAGTTCACCCACTCTCCTTAGTAAAGTGATTGCAATGAGGAAAGTAGTCTTCCAGGAGAGAAACTGTGGCTCAAATTAATCTTGTGAGGACTATGTTAAGATTCCACACTGGGGCAGGTAGAAGTCTTGGTTGTGTTACTCTTTTAAGTCCTTCCATGAAAGCTTTGATTATGGTACTCTGAAAAGCGATACATGTTGCCTATTTTATAAATACACAGCTATTGCCGCGAGATGTAGTCGGATAGAAGCATAAGCTAATCCGGACTGCTACAGGTGTAACAGATAACAAATGATATTTTGTATTGAAGCATCAAAGGGATTGATGATCTTGTTATTGCAATAGATAAGAAAACATTTCAATTTAGCTGCAGGCTCTTGTAGAGGGCCTTCTGGCCTCTCCGATGATGTGCATACAGTCTGGTGGGAGATTTAGATGACCAAACTCTAGGATTTCAGGAGCCAGATCGCAAGGTTCAGTTGTCTTGGATCTGGGTGTCTGATTACTCCATGGCTCTGTGTGAGGAGCCCGGATGTGAGGCGTAGCTTTTGATGTAGAACTAGGGACAGCCCCAACAGGTTTGTAAACCAGGGTTGACGGGCCCATGAGGGAGCTACCAGGATAAATGTGCGGGATGTTTGTCTGAGTTTCCAAACCACTAATGGAATGAGTGGGAGAGGCGGAAAAGCGTAAGCAAATATCCCTGACCAGTTCATCCATGGTGCATTGCCTTTGGAGAGCAGGTGTGCGTACCTGGAGGCAAAGTTTGGGCATTTTGCGTTTTGGTGTGTGGCAAAAAGATCTATTTGAGGGACTCCCCAACTTTGAAAGTATGGAAAGAAAACTTGAGGGTGAAGTTCCCATTTGTGAATTTGATACCTTTGTCTGCTGAGAAGATCGGAAATCCAATGGTTTACTCCTGGGAGGTGTTCTGCTAGGAGATAGATTTTGTGGTGAATGGCCCACCTCCACATGTCTTGTGCCAAGTGCGACAGTTGGAGAGAGTGCGTCCCCCCGTTTTTATATGTAATACATAGCTGTCATGTTTGTCGGTACGAACTAGGACAGCTTTGTCGACCACGTGAGTCTGAAATGCTTTGAGCACTAGAAACACTGCTAGCAGCTCTAGATCGTTTATGTGGAGAGTTTTTTGCTGTTGACTCCACAGGCCTTGCACTGTGAGGTGTTGAAGATGAGGCCCCCCCCCCAACCAGTGAGGGACACATCCGCGGTTAACATTGTCTGTGGAACTGGGTCTATGAAGGGCTGTCCTTTTGATACATTTTGTGTGTTTCACCACTGCAGAGAGCGAGAAGTACGGCCGCTTACCAATACTAGATCGGTTAACAGACCCGGTGAATGGTTCCACTGACTTGTAAGCATTCCTGTAGGAGGCGCATGTGAAACCTGGCGTGGGGAACGATCATGATGCAAGATATCATTCCCAGCAGTTGCATATACACTCGAGCTTGAAGCGAGTGACCGGACTGAAACTGGAGAACTAGAGCCTGAACGTTGCTAATTCTGGCTGCACTGGGAAAGGCCAGAGCCTTTTGAGTATCTAAAGTGGGTTGGAGATGCGATTTCAACACATGGACTGTGAACCCCAGTTGGTGCAGTATCTGCAGTGTACTGTGAGTATGTTGGAGACACTTTGGATATGTACTGGCTTTGATGAGCCAGACCTCCAAGTCCAGAGGAAGACATGATTGTGTTGAATGTGTTGTCTTCTCAGATGAGCAGTGACTACTGCCAGATACTTTGTAAATACTCTGGGAGCAGTTGTAACTCTGAAGGAGAGTACCTTGAACTGAAGTGTGGCTCAATGGTTAGAGCGGCAGACCCTGATGCAGAGGTCTGGCCCGGGACCAGGGTTCAATTCCCCGCCTCGGTGGTTCTTGGGCTCAAAATTCCACGGACCTGATAATTCTTTCCTCGGTGCCTATTCCAATCATGGAGTCCCACTCTGCAACTGGGGCAATAGCTTGCTTAATCTCCACAACGGAACCCCACAACGCTAAGGATGCCTGGCCTCCACCTTGGGGGTGCCCAGGAGTGGACGCCTCACAGGGAAAGCCAGGATGGGTTCCACAGCGGTATTCGTACAAGCGCCTTGAGACCCTTGCGGGTGAGTAGTGCGCTATACAAGTATCAATTTACTTTTTTTTTTTACATAATGTTGGCCCACTATCACAAATCTGAGAAATTTGCGATGAGCAGAATGTATTGGAATATGGAAGTAGGAGTCTTTTAAGTCTGGAGTATACAAAAAGTCGCCCTGTTGCAGAAGTGGGTGCATTTGTTGAAGTGTTACCATGTGAAAATGGTCTGACTGTATGTAAAGATTTAACTCTGAGGTCTGATAGAACCGTCCTTTTTGGGTATGAGAAAGTAAAAGGAGCATACGCCCGACCTGTGGTATTGTAGTGGTACAGGCTCTATAGCCCCTTTTAAAAGGAGAGACTGAAACTCTTGTTTGAGGAGGTGCAAGTGATCTGGTGAAAGTTTGTGTGAACGTGGAGGAATGTTTGGAGGTTGGTAACCTCTAAATAGATAATGGATAATTTCTAGTACCCATTTGTCTGTAGTTATCGACTGCCAGACCGGTAGGAAATGTGAAAGATGCCCCCGACGGGTGTTAAATGGTCGGGGGGGGGGTGTAGGCAAGTCACTGTTTGGTACAGGAGGGGGAGGCACGTGTGTTGTAACCTCTATCTCTACCCTTGCCATTGTTGGCTCTGTAACCCCCTCTCAAGAAACCCTTAGAGGCAGAGGGTTGATTGTTGCCTTTATAGGTGGCAGGGGCAGTGTCTGAGGAGGTATTCTTTGGACCTCCATGATAGGAGAGCCAAAAGGAACCACGTCCTGCAGTTAATTGGAGGGCTCCCATAGATTTGACCACCTCTGTGTCCTCCTTCATTTTTTTCTAATGATGAATCTACCACAGGGCCAAAGAGGTGTTCCTTATCAAATGGTGTGTTCAGGATAGAAGTTTGAACCTAGGGTTTAAAACCTAAAAACAATAACCAGTCATGCCTTCTTAAAAGTACGCTGATGTGGACAGCTCTGGCAGCAGTGTCTGCAGCATCTAGGGCACACCTGATTGAATTATTAGATATGAGCAGTCCCTCCCGCACTAGGTCTTGTGCTTTGGACTTGTGCTCATCAGGTTTTAATTGGAGCAACTGCTCCATTTCATCCCAATGTGCCCTATCATACCTAGCTAAAAGTGCTTGGGTATTGGAGATGCACCAAAAGTTTGCAGCCTGGGAGGCTACTCTTTGCCCCGAAGCGTCTAGCAACTTAGATTCTTTGACAGGGGTGGAGCATCTCCTGTGGTTTGGGAATTGGCCCTTTTGCCTGCGTTGGAAACTACCAAGGAATCCAATGGTAACTGCCCTCTTATGTATGCTGGATCGGATGGTGCCGGCTTATATTTGTCTAACTTAGGGGTGAGAATACGTGCCCTGCTGGGATTATTAAAAATGTCATCCACGTGTCTGATCATACCCTTAAGCATGGGGAGTGTGCGAGGATTTTTGGGTACAACTGAGGGTTTCAAGAAGGAAATCCTCTTACAGGGATTCCTCATGCAACTGAACCCCATGGTATTTAGCAGCTCTACCCAATAGTTCTATGCATCCTATACTGTCGTCGGGTGGAGAAGGCTTGCTAGGGCACTGTAATGGCAGGGTTTTTGGCTCTATTTAGCAGTGATATAGACTTTAATCTTGCTCACATCTAGGATAGGTATTCTTAGCTTGTGTTGGCCCTTTTAAGCCTTTTCTTCCAGACCTAGAGGAGGCCATCTATTGCCTATTGGCTTTGGCCTGTCATTATTTCTTACAGTAGAGGTTGGATCCTGTGGTCCTGACTTTATATTACACATTGGTATGGTTTATGTAGGTATTCTGACAGAGCTAAGGGGTATTTCATCCTTTTCAGGCCTACAGGCCTAGAACTAGAGGGACTCCATCTTGATGGAGCTGAGAGGCTTGCAGAGTAAAGGTAAAGTTTATAGTTAAAGCTGTTGTTCGCCCTAAGCGAACCGGAGAGAACCGGCCAGAGCTGAATCTAATCAGGAAGTGTTCCTGGGCTCAGGTCTCTAGACGAAACAAGCAGCTGGTCACTGTGGGAGCGTCTAGCGCAAGGAGCCTGGTGCATGGGATTGGTGGGAGGAAGCTGCTGGCTGGAACTTTCCATGAGGAAACAGCATTCTATATCAGTGAAGTGCAGAGGCGGAGTCAGTCCGTCGAGTTGAGTTGAGTTGGAGGAGCGGTGAAGAGTCAAGCTGGAGTGGTAGAAGAGTGAGGAGCTGTTGGAGTAGGAGAGAGAGAGGGTTCAAGCTAGAGAGAGCTGAGATGAATTGGAGGAGCAGAGAGTGTTGGTAGAGTTGGAGGAGTGGAATTGCAAGAGGAGAAGAGACAGAAAATGCTTGGAACAGAGAGAAGACAAACAGACAGTCAGTGAGCTGGAACTGAAGGAAGCAGTCAGAAGCAGTTACTTATCAGGAGGAGGTGTGAATAGCTGGAGTCTGAAGTAATGCCTTTTAGAAGAGACTGAAGTTATCGTGGATTAACCTGTGGGAGCAGCTGGAGTTAATTGGACATTGGCACAGAGATCGTATCCAGAAGGAACAAGCTAGTGGAATGAACGAGTATCAGAGCGGCAGAAACCATTAGACTGAAGCTGGAAGGTGGAGAGAGTCCGTGGGGGAGAGAAATCCAGTGCAAAGTGATCAGCGCAGAGGTGTATCCAAGAGTGCAGGAGAGAGAGAGAGTCTGAGATGAGCCAAGGCACAGACGAGAGAGGAACCCAGATGACAGCTAGAACAAGACTTCACACTAATCAGGTGATATCGGTCCTGTCATATTAGTTTACTTTACACTTACATCTTAATCTTGTCTTTATTCCCTAGGCTATTGTATTGCTAATCCTTTTCCTTGCAGCGGTGTGTTCTATCTATAGTCTTTGTCAGTTACATGTGGATGTGTCCATTATAATACAGATCTGTGTATGTGTTTATATTGTTAAAATAAAGCAGCCCTAGTTCTTAGTGAACTGACACGTGCCTTGTATTCTTGTTCAATCACGGTAAATATTGTTCCTAGTTGAGAGTTGTTTGCATGAACGGATGTGAAATCCCGATCAGGTAAGTAGTGATCAAACAAACAGGGAGCGAGTGGACCTTTGATGCCAGGAGCAGAAGGCACATATTATTAATTGGCTAACTCCTAATATTATTGTAGTAGCAAACCCTTAGTGAATAGAGAGAGAGACTTCCCAACATATAACCGAAGGTATTCACAGGAAAGTGGTCATCATTGGTAAGTGGCGTTAATGAGAACACCAGGGAGGATACTGGTGTGTAATGAGAGCGCTGGGGAGGATACCAGCGTGGAGGTCAGCCGGATTGTAGACCGTGTGCAAGTGAGAGCGCTGGGGGGGGGATACCAGCGTGGAGGTCTGCCAGATTGTAGACCGTTTGGAAAATGAGAGCACTGGGGCTGCAGACCCACGTGTGTAGACACGCCGGATTGTGTGTCATATCTGCCCCAGGGTAGATTAGTCTGGGTCTGAGTGGCCGCAAGACTATAAGGTAGGAGTGTGGTGTAGGGCATAGATATCCTTAGTAATCAGTGAGTATTCTTAGTATCCCTATAGATTTAGTGGTGTTTCTGATAATATGAGCTTGTATATTGCGAGTTCCCCATCCTCAGGTAGGTACCCAGGTGCCTGGATAGATGGTCCTGAGGAGGGATGTGGTTACGTTCTGGCTGGGTTAGAGGGGCCCCTAGGGGCTGATCCCATCTAAGCAGACAATCCGGCCGTTACATCTGGCGTAGTCGTCATCTTACGAATCCTGTGTGACCTGCCCATGTGCTTGAAGAGGTTCCTATGTGTTGTGAGGGAGTGCCCTGAGCGCCAGTTACATCTGGCGTAGTTTGGCAGTTTATGTAGCCTGTGTGACCTATGGACTTGGACAGTTGCAGTGTGAGGAGATTGTACTACATCATGGCATTTGGCTTATTCAGGGTGGAAGGAATGGTTTTCGTTTTGGTGTTTGAACTGTCAGGGTTGAAGGATGGCATTACATGAGGGAGCCAGTAACATCTTTGTGATGGTCCAATTGTACAAATGTGTGTGAAAAATGCTTTTAAATTGCCCATTAACTTGCTTGCTGCATCTGCTTATGCTGTGCAATGTGAAATGTATTCAATGTAATATGATTTGTGGAGTTCTTTGTAAATAGCCCCTTGTAAATATGGCTTGTAAATAGCGCCATGTTATTGTGGCTTGTGAGGAGCATGTTCTCATTTTGACTTGCTGTGTTCCTTGTGAATTGCGCCTTGCGTATATTCTTTGTGAGGAGCGTGTCATTTTTTGAACTTGTTGACTTGTCTTGTAAATATGGCTTGTGAATAGCGCCATGTGGTCATGGCTTGGACAACGCATGTTATCATTACGTTAGGCAGGAGAGAGCTGGATCTCTCTCGGGTGCTTGGGGATAACGTTTTGAAGATGTGCGTACATGTTATCTGTAAACGTGGAGAGATGAGTTCATGACTTATTTATTTTATTTAGGAGATTTGTAGAGCGCATGGCTGCCCGGGAGCGTCCCAGCGCTGACTTTCCCATGTATCCGCGGACATTGGGGAATGATTGTGCTTGAGCTGCCAAAGGGTTAATATCTTGAATTGAGATGGCAGTATTTGTTTTAACATGCTGTCTAACATGCATGGTTATTTGAGCTGACTCTAGAAGTCAGTGAGTATTTTGATGATTGATGGTTTGATTTTGACTTTTATTGGTTCCTGGGTCTGCCTACGTGCTTGGTCAGCTTCTTGACGGAAAGGTAACATCTTGTGCTGAGTGTAGGGCTCTGTTCATTTAACATTCTTTTTGAATTGCGTCTACGAATTTGTGTGGGTTTGCCTTGGAACTGATGACTTCATGTGTCTGACTCTTAGAGGTCGGTAAGTTATAAATCAGCCAGTCGGATTGAGATAAGGGTTTGCACGGAGAGAGCAGTGTTCTTTTAAATGTGCTAATTAATATGCATCCACAGACGTGTGGAGAATTATTTTTGAATGCATGTTTGAAATGAGTGAAATATTAGAAGATGGCCCGGTTCGAATGCATGCTACGGGCTGTTTTTATTAATTATTTCTTTGAGGGTTTTGCATCTAGAAAGGAATGTGCTGGCCGGTGTTTTGCGATGATCACAGGTTGAGAATAATCAATCTTGCCCGACAGTGCATGGTAACATGTGCTTTTAATTAGTGAAAGGCAACCGTGTGCTTTTAAAATAAATGTGTTCTCATTATTATTTTCCCAAATGCAAGCTGAACCTTTTTTCAAATGTAGATGTTTTAATAGGCAGCAGACCTGCATATGTAAGTCAACTCACTCAGTTAGAAAATAAATGGCTGTTTGATAATATATGAATGTGGCCCTTTTAATAGGTTGAATTGAAAGGCTTGCACGATAAATTATGCTGTAATGCAAAATTACATGTTGCCCCTGGTTGAACAAAAAACAATGGTGAAATGTGTCTGCATTTTATGTCGTTTTAATATTATTTCACTTTCAACAGCTGACAGTATATATTTTATTTTTTGGATGCTAGTGTGTATAGTTAGGGTGGAGCAGAATATATTGTTGAAAAGGATAACTATAACACACTACCATCTTAATGCATTGCTATGTGTCCCTTACATTAGTTTAATTTGCATTTAGTTGCAAGGCTCGCCTATGTACTTTGACAAGCTGTTGATAGAAAGGTAATACCTTGCACGGTAAAAGCAGTGTTCATTAAACATGCTGCCTGATATATATATGTGCAGAGAAATATTAAACCCAACAGTCCATGATAATTCGTTTTTTCAAATGCAAAATGCATAGTCTTGTGTGCAGAAGCAAATTGCCCCTTTTTGTGTGTTGATCTGCATGCTAAATAAATGCCCATGTTTCAAATGTCTTGCCTTCTAGCTGAATTAGTTAGACAAAAGTCTTTTTAGAAAGTGGAGCTTTTAAGTAGACAGATTAATCTGCTTTTTCCCACATTTGAATTTGCTTTCGTTAGTTAGAGAGTCTGGCCTGGGAACGGCTTACAAAGAATGTGTTTTTTGACCTTGGAAAGTTAGCCTGGCTCAGACCAGATGTTTTGTAAAGGGGGGCTTTTTCCCTCTAGAGGCTCCGAACACTGCCTGTCTTGTTATGATTGGTTAACATCCAATTTTGTTCCGCGGACGGAATGTTTATGTAAGGGAGGGGTGAACTCGCTCTTCCTTGCTGTCGGCGCAGACAGCTTCATTGCCTCCAGATAAGGGATCCTTGTACATGCAGAGTAGTTGGCAGACTCTTGGCCCTTGGAGTTAGTTAGATACAGTAGGCCTGGGCAGGCTTCCCTGATTAGAGAAAGAGAGGCTTGAACCGAGTGCTTGGCAGCGCCCTGCTCCTGCTAAGAGATCATCACTTGGCAGTGATTCAAATTCACACTGTAGCCTGGCTTCTGCGTATTTTTTTGGAGCAGATTCAAAACTCTGAGCACGAACATCTTTCTGAAGGGAGGGGCTATCTCACAGAGGATTAGGGTACTGTTAGGCCCCAGCCCTTCCAGCTGTATATTAGAAAAATTAGATTTTGCTCAAACAAATTTCAAAGTATATGGTTTTAATTATTTCTTGACTTCAGAATAATGTTTTTAATTAATTAGGATATTTTCTTTTCAATAATGAAAAGCACTTGGGGTGCTTTTTAAATGGAAAATTTTATCTTGCTAGATTAATGATACTTGTTTTCTTGTCCTAGGTTGCTGGGTTGTGGTGTTTGGTGTGTGCGTCGGCCCACCCCCCCTCCCACTCCCTTTATTATTTTAGTTTTTTACTTTCATGTTTTTATGTTAGTTTATTATTTTTGGAAGATGGAACCAGACCAGACCAGACCGGATTGGTGGTGGATCAACGGTGGAGGACGTGTTTCCTTGGTGCCGGATGAAGATGCAGGGTGGTGACCTACACTGATGTCCCAAAAATTGACTGCCTTGAACCCCAATGTTAGGACATTGGACTTACAACCTGCAATTGGCTAAGCTAGTCATGAGCATGGAAGGGGTTCTATGTTGGCTGCCTTGGCGGTCAGGTTACGAAAGAACCCATCATGATACGATTTCCCGCAAAAGGATTTTGTTATGTAATTACTTGGCCTGCATTATTCCCATGTTTTTCTTTTGCAATCACTACCAACAGGCCCCACTTTTAAACAAAAAGAAATGTTTTCATGGTTTTGATGTTTATGTAGTACTATCTTTGCTTTTTAGGATGCAGTCACCTATTTTAGTTTTCCTGTTTTCTGCAAAACAGTATGGAGGAATGGGAGAAAAAAAAAAATGGTGGTGCACACATGTGTTCCACAGTGTGATGAAAACTAGGTGCTAACTGTTTTGTGCTTTTGTGTATGCACCACGTTTAGATAAATTTCATATGCATAGTGCTACACCAGCTATTTTGTAGGAATGGGGTTGTCTTTATTTTACTGTTATTACACTTTCACTTTGATTGATCAAAGGGTGGTTACCCTAGACTTTAGGTTGTCCTGGGAGGTGTGTCTTTTAGTATGATTATGTCCTACATTTATTATTAATGTTTGCCCAGACCTTGAGAACCGTTTGTCATGTTTACTTCTCAGATTTCACCAAATTTTTCCTTAAGTTGACCAATGTCAGTAGGCATCATTTAGGCCCATTGTTATTTTTATTCCACAAACAAGCCCCTACACCAATAGATGTTGTGAGTTATTATTAGCTTAAGTTGACCATAGTAGGTAGGCCTCATTTAGGCCCTTTGTTGTTTTTTCATTAGAAGTTGAAACACATTTAGTTCTTAAGTTGTCCGAAGTAGGTAGGCCCCATTTAGGCCCCATTTAGGCCCCTTGCTGTTTTCATTGAACACATAAGTCCCTACATCACTAGATTTCACGAGTTATCACTAGAAGTTGAGGCACATTTAGTTTGAGGATGCTTTGGTTAGTTTCTGTTCTTATCAGTTCACATCTTAGATATGTTTCAGCATTCAGGTCGAGGGTGCTTTGATTTGTTTTCAGTTGGTTGTTAGATTTGTATTCCCTACATTAAGTTTCAGGTGGAATTTCCTTAAGTTGTCATTCATTTTAGAGAGTTTTTTGGTTTTTGATTTGTTGATAGATTGTGTTGATGTTTGTTTATATGGATGTTGTTGTTTATAGATGTTCGCAAAATAAAGTCTAAGGGTGGAATGTAATGGCAGGGTTTTTGGCTCCATTTAGCAGTGATATAGACTTTAATCTTGCTCACATCTAGGATAGGTATTCTTAGCATGTGTTGGCCCTTTTAAGCCTTTTCTTCCAGACCTAGAGGAGGCCATCTATTGCCTATTGGCTTTGGCCTGTCATTATTTCTTATAGTAGAGGTTGGATCCTGTGGTCCTGACTTTATATTACACATTGGTATGGTTTATGTGGGTATTCTGACAGAGCTAAGGGGTATTTCATCCTTTTCAGGCCTACAGGCCTAGAACTAGAGGGACTCCATCTTGATGGAGCTGAGAGGCTTGCAGAGTAAAGGTAAAGTTTATAGTTAAAGCTGTTGTTCGCCCTAAGCGAACCGGAGAGAACCGGCCAGAGCTGAATCTAATCAGGAAGTGTTCCTGGGCTCAGGTCTCTAGACGAAACAAGCAGCTGGTCACTGTGGGAGCGTCTAGCGCAAGGAGCCTGGTGCATGGGATTGGTGGGAGGAAGCTGCTGGCTGGAACTTTCCATGAGGAAACAGCATTCTATATCAGTGAAGTGCAGAGGCGGAGTCAGTCAGTCGAGTTGAGTTGGAGGAGAGGTGAAGAGTCAAGCTGGAGTGGTAGAAGAGTGAGGAGCTGTTGGAGTAGGAGAGAGAGAGAGAGGGTTCAAGCTAGAGAGAGCTGAGATGAATTGGAGGAGCAGAGAGTGTTGGTAGAGTTGGAGGAGTGGAATTGCAAGAGGAGAAGAGACAGAAAATGCTTGGAACAGAGAGAAGACAAACAGACAGTCAGTGAGCTGGAACTGAAGGAAGCAGTCAGAAGCAGTTACTTATCAGGAGGAGGTGTGAATAGCTGGAGTCTGAAGTAATGCCTTTTAGAAGAGACTGAAGTTATCGTGGATTAACCTGTGGGAGCAGCTGGAGTTAATTGGACATTGGCACAGAGATCGTATCCAGAAGGAACAAGCTAGTGGAATGAACGAGTATCAGAGCGGCAGAAACCATTAGACTGAAGCTGGAAGGTGGAGAGAGTCCGTGGGGGAGAGAAATCCAGTGCAAAGTGATCAGCGCAGAGGTGTATCCAAGAGTGCAGGAGAGAGAGAGAGTCTGAGATGAGCCAAGGCACAGACGAGAGAGGAACCCAGATGACAGCTAGAACAAGACTTCACACTAATCAGGTGATATCGGTCCTGTCATATTAGTTTACTTTACACTTACATCTTAATCTTGTCTTTATTCCCTAGGCTATTGTATTGCTAATCCTTTTCCTTGCAGCGGTGTGTTCTATCTATAGTCTTTGTCAGTTACATGTGGATGTGTCCATTATAATATGCATGTGCACTATCACCAAAAGGAGGAGTCACCTACCTTGTGACTGGTAAAGACTTCTTCGAAGAAAAACAACTTGCAAACATCCGGAGCCAACACTAGATGGCAGGAGTATGCAAAGCATGTGATCTACAGCTCACAAGCCTCGAAGATGCACTTTTAGATTCTGCTGGATAACCCATCTGAATATTGTTGCCATTTTTCTTTTTTTCTTTTTTTTTTAACACTAGACCACCTGAATAAAACAATACATGAGTCACGTGGATGAACAAACAAAATTCCATGTGATCAGAAATTGAAATTTCATGTTTGTTATGACTGCTATTCTCAGAAACCACCGGTGTTCCTACAGGCAGGAGTCGAAGCAGTTAACCTTATAATGAAGTTTAATTGTAGTTTGAAGGTAAGTATTTTTAATAGCATACACTTAGACACTAACTGGGAGACTCATGCAAACACACACACAGGGCAATCCAGACACAAATATTGGGGCAGGGAAAAAAACAACAAAAACAAAACTATGAGGCAAGGAGAGGCAGGGACTAGGACACGTAAAGTGAAAAAAACAATGCTACGGGCAGAGAAACACCAGACTGGGGTAGAAGGAGACGCTGGAGCAAAAAGAGACCAATACTGGGGCAATGAGATTAATGCACTCTAGGGGGGCGGAGCTAGCCGGCGTCGATGGCGGACGTGTGAGCTTTCGGCTCTCCGCTTAAGCCCCTTAAAAATCCTGCAAAACTATCCTGCTTAATGCCGAATTGACTGGGTTCGGTGCCTGGTGACCCCCGGTGGCCCCCTGACCCGGTTGAGTGGCCCGGAGCGCCGGTGGCTGTGGGTAACGACCCGCACAAGATTGGCGACGGAGAGAGGCGCGGACCAGGCCTGAAGCCGCGCCCTGCCCTGCGGAGCTGGCCGCACGACGTCACCTGACGTGCGGCCCTGTCACCCGGAGGAGCCGGAGAGCGCAGCACGCAGATACTGGGGCGGGGCACGAATCGCATGCCCGCCAAGGCTCACTCGGAAAACCAGGCGCAGGGAAGATACGCCTGCAGGGACACTTTCATTAGTACGCCAGTCGAGGCCAGACGCTGTGCTGGGTGGTTGACGCACCCCGACACGAGGAGCCCCCCGGAGGTTACTGCTGCGACGCAGCCGCCATTTTAGGCTCGCCAGTGTCGCCGTAGCTGGGACTGAGGAGTGTGCGGTACTCTACACTTGCGGCACTGTCCGGACAATTGCAGGGTGAGATCCGCACTGGTGCTGGACCCTCACCATGGGGAAAAACGATGCAACGCAAGCGAAACTCTCATTTGACCGCCGGAAAACGAGAGGGCCGGAGTCACAGGCAGCAGAGGCCTCCCCGAAAGGCGCCGCAGCGGCCTCGACCCCTGCGGACCTAAGAGAGCTGCTGGCGGCGATGGAGAAAGGAATCCAGAACAGTATAGAAGCGGTGGGCTCCAAGATCGACGATTTATCGTACCGCATGGCGGAACGTGTGGACAAGCATGCTGAGCGCCTCGACATGGCAGAACGACGCCTCACGGAAGCGGAGGAGGCACAGACAGAGTGGGACAAAGACCGTCGACAATTCGGCAGGCTGCTCCAAGTGATCCGTGATAAGGCCGAGGACTTGGAAGCGCGCTCCCGCAGATCGAACATTCGCATAACGGGAGTGGCGGAATCAACTCAGACAGGCAAGATGGAGCTCTACGTGGAACGCCTGCTGAAAACGCTACTTGGGGAGGAGGCCTTCTCCCCAATGTTCATAGTGGAGAGAGCGCATCGCACTTTGGGCCCTCAACCCCAACCTGGTCTGCCTCCTCGACCCATCATTGCCAAGCTCCTAAACTACAGGGACAGAGACACGGCCCTGCGAATAGCTCGGGAGAAAGGACAACTGCAGTTGGAAGGTATGAAGATATCATTGTACCCCGACTTCACGGCCAAAGTACAGGAGGAACGCCGCCAGTTCATACCGCACAAGAAGCAGCTGCGCGAGCTGGGCCTAGACTATGCGATGCTGTACCCGGCCAAATTGAGAATTAACACCGGCGGGAAATCGTACTTCTTCACGGACCCGAAGGAACTGCAGAAATCACTGAAAACTTGGGCCAAAGAACGCAAGGAACACCGACAGCGTCACGGAGAGGACTTGGAGGAGGCGTCAACGATGGAGGAACAAGACTGAGGCATCGCACCTGCTTTATTTTCAGTAGTAGTGTGTTTGTTGGATATGATACTGTGGATGCAATATGAGACTCCCTGTTATGGGCTGTGGCCTGGACTCAACTAGAGACAATGGCTGAGAGACGGGTGGAAGCGCGTCACAACGACTCATACCGCCTTGTTGTTACTGGTCCGATTCACGAATGCTGGTGAGGTGTTCACTATGTTATGCTCAGAGACGGGTTGGGGGGCGGGGGGGGAACCGAGTGAATTCACTTTGAGGCATTGCAACACGGGGGGGCTGAGCGGGGGGACGGAACTGGAGAGAAGAGAACTTTTACACCTCTGGTGGTTATTACGCAGTTTCGGAACGCTTTGCCCCTGTGCTTTTGGCTGAGGCACTCCCTAGGGAGTTGGGACTAGTATCGCCCGCTACTTTGGGGCATTTGAGTTGATGGGGAATTGTGGGGGGTGCTGTCTGGCCGGGTTGGGGGTGGTCAGCTGTGGGTGGGGCGGGGTCTGGGGGGAGGGTGGTTGGAAGAAAGTTGAGGGGTTTGTTGTTCGGGGATTGAAGGGCCTGTGGTTTGCTATGAATGTCTGGCGAATGGTGTGTGCGAGTGAGCGGAGTGCCTGTCTGCCTGCCTTGTGTGATGCTGTACTGTTTGGGGGTCCGATACCTCCCGATGGAGTCAATATGACGTGCTATGATTCAAGATGTCTGCTGCTGTAGTGTCTGAGCACCCGCAGCCGATGCGCGCGCTGTCCCTGCTAACCTGGAACGTGCGAGGGCTGAATGACCACCGAAAGCTACGAAAGGTGATGAGCTTCCTAAATAGGCACCAAGTGGATGTAGCTCTGCTGCAAGAGACACACCTGCCTGTCCACAGTAAGATGTTACAGGTCAGAGGGTTGGCAGGGAATATAGCAGTAGCGGGTTTCACCTCACACGCCCGCGGTGTAATCACCTGGGTTAACCCTACCTCGAGATTGAAACTTACCCCCCGATCGGTGGACACTGAGGGTAGATATGTAGTGGCTAAGTGCACGGGGAGGGGGTTGGACCTGCTCCTGGTGAATGTTTATGGCCCCAACCATGACAGCCCGGAGTTCTACACAGCACTGTCAGCTATCTGTAGGTCACACACATATACCAAAATGTTATGGGGGGGGAGACTTCAACTTTGTGTTTGACCCCGACAGGGACCGTTCGGCGGGCCCTGTTAGGAGACCAGTTGCGTCTGCTGTCTACATGAGAGCGGAAATGACGAAGCTGGACCTGGTGGATGTTTGGCGGGAGAAGCACCCTACGCAGGGCGGTTACACGCACTACTCCGCATACCACAACATACATATTAGGATAGACTACTGGCTCGCCTCCTCCTCGATACTGGGTGGCATCAGCTCGTGTACAGTTCTCCCACGCACGTTATCGGACCACTCCCCGGTCTTGCTCAGTCTCTCCACTGCTAGGAAGGGGATCCCGCCATACACTTGGCGTTTCCCGCCCTATGCGCTCCTTGATGACGCCTTCCGCGGGGAACTAGCGGAAGACATAGAACGGTTTTTCGCCACCAATACTAACTCCGTAGATAGCTTCTTCACCGGGTGGGAGGCCTTCAAGGTCTATATTAGGGGGATGGCCATGTCCAAACACTCAAGTGTCCTACGCTCCATTAGAAGGGATCTCTCTACACTCGAGAACAAGATCGCGGCCCTGGAGAGGGAACAACTGACGGACCCGGAGGGAGAGGCGGGACGAGACCTAGCGCCCATGTTAGCGGAATAGCACGCGCTTGCGGATAGGGAAGTTCTCTATATGGGAAAGTATGCCACGGCTCGGACTTATGGGGAGGGGGAGAGGCCGGGGGCCCTGCTGGCGCGTATGGCCAAGGGGTCCCGTAAACCATTGGTGGTAGATGAATTGCAGACTCCGGAGGGCGGCCGAGCAGTTGAGGAGGACCAAATATTGGAGACGTTCCGCCGATATTACTCGGACCTGTACCGTTCCAGGGCGGGGGGTGTGGAAACCGAGATAGATGATTATTTAGATTACATCTCGATGCCGTTCCTTAAGAATTCAGACAGGGAATTCCTGATGGCCCCCTTTCATGAGGATGAGATTCTGGATGCACTGAGTGGCATGCGTTCGGGGAGCGCCCCGGGCTCTGACGGTCTCACGGCAGGCTTTTACAAAGCCTTTAAGGACCTCTTACTCCCACATTTGCTTGCCCTCTTTGACACAGTTTGCGAAGAGGGCGAAATGCCGACCTCAATGCGGGAAGCGCTGCTGGTCACGATCCCGAAACCAGGGAAGCCCCCGGACCAATGTGGGTCGTACCGCCCGCTCAGCTTGCTGAACGTGGACGCGAAACTCTACGCGAAGGTCCTAGCAAACAGGCTCGCGCTGCTGGTCCCGGACTTAGTAGCGCCGGAACAATCGGGCTTTGTACCTAGCAGGAACCTAACCTATAATATCCGCACGGTGCTGGGGACGATACAGCATGTGAAGCAGGAGAACCCCGCCTTGGCGATATTCTTAGATATGGAGAAGGCGTTCGACTCTGTCGAATGGCCGTTCATGATCAGGGTCCTGCGCAAACTGGGGCTGGGCGAGCCGTTTCTTCAGAGAATAGGGGCTCTTTATCATCACCCTTCAGCCCGCCTGCGTCTCGGCGACAGGGTCTCGGCACCGATACACATAGGTAGAGGCACCCGACAGGGATGCCCCTTGTCCCCCCTGTTATATGCATTGGTGGCTGAGCCACTAGCGTGTGCCATGCGAGAATATCATAGCCTGGAGGGTGTCAGCTTCCCCACATACAAGATTGGCATCTCCACTTATGCAGATGACACCTTACTGTACGTCCGGGACCCGGCCGCTAACCTGGCACCGATACTCAGGGAGGTGGTCCGATTTGGGGCGCTGTCGGGACTCAAAGTGAACTGGGATAAGTCCATTGCTTTCCCCCTGACCCCAGTCACGCGGCCGTTTGAGATGGAGTATCCCCTACAGTGGACGGACGACTCAGTGAGATACCTGGGTATCCGTCTCCACACGGACCCAGAGATCCTGATCCGCGATAACTATGGGGTTGCGTTTACCAAGCTCGAGGATGATGTGGACGCCTGGATTAAGCTCCCCCTCTCCTTGTTGGGAAGGATTGCCCTTATGAAGATGGTGGTACTCCCCCGGTTTCTCTTCCTCTTTGTTAATATTCCGGTGGTTTTGTCGAAATCGTTCTTTAAGCGCTTGAACCAAGTCCTGATTAAGCTCGCCTGGGGCGGTAAGCAACCTCGTGTTAAGTGGACGACACTGATGATCCCATGTGAAATGGGGGGCCTGGGGGCACCGGACCTGGAGCGCTACTACCGGGTGGCACAGGCGACCCACTTACACTCCTGGATCCATGGAGATGCCCGCATTCCGCATCTCATACTGGAGAAACTATTCGCTGACCCACTTCCCCTATTCGCCACGATTTGTCTCCCAACAGACCGAGCAGTTGGGCGAATGGACTCACTTAAGGCGACGAACCATGCGTGGCAAGCACTGCTGAGAGAAAGGGGATGTCCCTTACTGTACTCTCCGCAGATGCCGGTAGCCTGGGCCCTGTGGTTGGACCCGCTCAATGAGAGGGGGGTGACAGAGGCCTTGAAGGCCCTGGGCGTGCACACAATGGAGGACTTGTTCTTGGACGGAACGCTGAAAACCTGGGGACAACTCCCCCCTGTCGCCCCGGCTCCGTCACTGCTGCAGAAGTTTCAGTATCACAGGATACGGTCGGCCTGCAGAGTAATACTGGGCCCCGCGTTACAGGAGCCTGAAGAGGTCCCGGAACTGACGCACATTATCAGAACCAAAACTCCGGCCAAATTGATCTCTGCGGTCAACAGGCTTGGGCCTTCATTTCAGACATTACCTACTTCGGCCCCGAGGGCGGCGTGGGAAGCGGATCTCCAAACCCCCATAGACGATACTATGTGGCGCTACTGCTGCGCCAACACTCGCAGGGTCTCGCTTAATGGCAGACACCGCTTGGTGCACTTCAAATTTCTACAGAGAGTATACTATACACCGGAGCGGCTACACCGCTACGGCCTACGCGGCTCCCCGGAGTGCGAGCGCTGCGGGACCGGGTCCGCTGATTTCCTTCATTTGGCCTGGCTGTGCCCGGGAGTGAGTGCGTTCTGGGAGGAGGTCTTCGCGGAGTTGGGACAGATTCTAGGGGAACCGCTGTTGAGATCCCCATCGCTTGCGCTACTGGGCTTCTCCAAGCCGTTGGCTCCTGCGCTGCGCAGATTAGTAGACGTAGCGTTGCTACTGGCCAGAAGGGTGGTGGCTGCGTGCTGGATGCGCGGTCCTCTCCCCACCAAGACGAGATGGCTCAGGGATCTCCAATACTGTTGCACACAGACGGAATTGTACAGCGAGCTGCTGCCGCCCAAGAGTAGACCGAAGTCCTTTTGGGAGCTCTACAAGGAGTACCAACAAAAGGGGGAGGTGGACGACAGTGACATATCGGAGGACGTGGACCCTCAGGAGGAGAGGTTAGATACTGCTATGGAACGGAGGCAATTACCGCAGGGGGGGCTTTAGTGTTCCTCTGGGGGGAGGTGGGTACAGGGAAAGTGTAGGCGAGTGACGGGGACGGGGGGATTGGTGTGTCATGGCTTAGGGGACAGGGCTAGCGGGGGACGGGTGCAGACCATACACGGGACGTACACGACATCACGCACACAGGAAGCGGCACTAGGACTCCTTCACGGTACTCAATAGCAAACGGGGTGGGCCTGGGGGGTGTTTGGGGGTAGTTTGGGTTAGTTTTTCCCTTTTCCACTTTTGCTTTCCTGCCCTTTCCTGGTTCATGAAAGACCGTACTATTATGCCTCCATTTATTGACTGTCGACTGTCTTGATGCTACGCTGGGGGCCAACAGTGCACGATCACATTGTTCTTGATTAAGTTATGACATCGAGTTACGCCGCTGGGCCTCCGGGATGCCGGCACACAGGCTGTGTATTAGGTGCAGCGAATCTGCTCTGGGAACTTATGTAAACTTTGATGCACTGTACAGTCGAACTGCAATGACATTTGTATTCTGACAGTTGGCAACGTTCGCAATAAAGGTCTTTTTTCAAAAAAAAAAAAGATTAATGCACTCTAGGACAATGAGACATAGACATACAAAGGGAGAGAGGCAGGCATTGTGAAAGCAAGACTGACGAGCAAATTAGAAGAGGGAAACAGTAGCCATCAACTAGGTGAGGGAGACAAATACTGTATTTGTAGGTAATAAAACAGGTGTTGGAAAAAGTTAGAAGAGCCTCTGTAATAGCAACAAGCATTTGCAATGCAATAGGTCTCACATTTGCGAGATTTTGAGCTATGTGTTACACAGTGAGAGGGCGCTTACCATTAGAAATGAAATCGGACTCGGAACTTGAGTGATCGCAGCTGCTGGTTGCCATGGAGATGCCTTCTTCCAGTTACGAAGGGCAATTGTAGAGGAAAGGGGGGGTTGTTGAAAAAAAGGCATGCAGACGCCATTGGCTGCTTCTCCAAGGAAACAAAATATGTGTGCAGCTGCTATAGTAAAAGCGGGCCACGCTTGCAAAATACATAAACAGTACATATAAAAAGGGGCAAGTTCCGAAGAAAATGCAGATACTCAGCAAAATACTGAAAAGGTGCCACGCTTGCAAAATAAATAAACAATGCATATAAAAAGGGGCAAGATCCGAAGAAAATAAAGTTGTGCGGACGCTATGGTAAAGGTGTGCCGCTCTGCCAAATAAAAAAATGACACACGAAAAGGCGCAAGTTGCCCCTATTTGTACTTTAAAAAAGTAAAAGCAGGCACTGTGCTGAAACCGTAGCGTGACGCCCAGAGGCAAAGCGGGCACCCTTGCAGGAAAGCATGTTGTGGGTGAGATAGGGGAAAATTAAAGAAAATAGTGCTCACAGACTGTACATAAAGCCGACCTTCTAACACCACAAGTAAAAATTCAAGTCCTCATGGGAGGTTACAAATGCAGACAAGGCGGTACTAAGGAGGGACTACTAAACCTATTCATGAATCAAAAGCAACGATTTTGAAAGGACATTAACAAGAGCCAATTGAAAAGATGGGCGGAGCTTCAAGTCCATACCTGAATATAGCATGCCTCACAGAGCAGTGCATGCACTGCCCAGGCTCGATCTAAAAATGCTTAACAAGCAGACCAATGGCCCAATAGCACACCAAGGACATGACTATGACTGATCTATACAAAAACTCTGGACACCTGTTGGCAGCTGTGCTCTTTATAAATCATTGGACTGTTTTTTTCCCCTGCACAATATTTGAAAATAAACAAAAAAACTGAAGCTTGTCCCACTTTGGAAGAAGTGTCCAACCAAATCTCTATGGATTTGGCTGCATTTCGAGCACCACACAAGTGGACATCGCTGTGTTTAGTAGTCCAAACAATCTGGAAGTTTTCAATTCAATGATAAACACCTCGGTGGTGTCTGGCAGGAAAGAAATTCTAATACTGGTTAGCAGAGACGAACACTGCTTCCATAATTTGAGTCTTGGAACAGTAGGCATTCATACGAGAAAGAAAGCCAAGTGTCTTAAAAACCTTTCTGTAAACTTTTGTGTACCTGCCCTTGGGAAATGGAGGAGGACAGAACTAAACCATTACTTGAGAACAGGCGGTAAGTATTAGGAAGATTCAAGAAAGGCTCTCCACGATCTTTAGAGCAGTGGAGGACCTCAATGGAGACAAGTATTTTCCAGGCAAGGCCCAGGGAAGGAGTGGATAACAGCACGGCCATATAAGAGGAGTCCTCAAAACATTCCGATGCGGCTTAACTAGTACATATCACCCCGTCCCAGAAGGAATGCGTTACTTACCTGTAACTGCAGTTATCCAGTATTGGTATCTTTCATAGATTCACATGACTGAATCATTCCCCGTCGTCGGGATGGGAGTCCCTGGTACATAAATAAAGTAATGTCACATAGACATATATACATAGTAATGGGCCAGAGGCCTCTCATTAGTAACATTTCCATGTCCTTTGGCTCTTGGCCAAAGTTTGGTCCTTTTCACAAATCAGCTATCACCACCCTCTGGAACCTTTCTGGAAGGAGCTCTAGTCCCTCAGATTTTCGTAAGCACAGTGCTAAGGAGAAATATTACTGAGAGAACTAAAGTGAGCCCTTCAAGGGGAGGCGGGTGGGTTGCATGTGAATCTATGAAAGATACCAATACTGGATAACTGCAGTTACAGGTAAATAACGCATTACTTATCCAGTATTAGGGGTATCTTTCATAGATTCACATGCCTGAATCAGAGTAGGAAGCAATGACAAGCACATTTCGAATGGTACAACATAAAGTCTCACTAGATAATAACATATCAAATGTGTAATGCAAAAGGTACCAAAATGCAATATCAGAGAGAAATGTGCGAGCATACAGTAGGAAGGTGGGATGAAAGAGAAGGCTCACCTCTAGTGAAATAGATGACGGAGCACAGCTTGTCCCACTGCTGCATCTTTCATAAGTTCCGTATCCAAGCAGTAGTGCCTGGTGAACGTATGCGGCGTCTTCCATGTCGCCGCTCCGCAGATGTCAGTAATGAGCACTCCAGCAAAGAGCGCCATGGAGGATGAGACTGCTCTAGTGGAATGAGCACAAACCTTGGAATGCAGAGGATGTCCTTCCTGCTGATGACAGAAGGCAATAGCCGCAGAGATCCAACGTGAAATACTCTGCTTAGTCAAGGGAAGACCTTGCCTAGGTCTGCTAAAAGCAACGAAGAGTTGGTTAGATTTTCAAAATGTTCGTGTTCTGTGAATGTAGAATTTAAGACCACGTTTGAGATCAAGAGAGTGGAGAGACCTTTCTGCTGCCGACTGTGGGTTCGGAAAGAAAGAGCGCAGGACTATAGGCTCATTAAGATGAAAGTCAGATGGCACCTTTGGAATAAATTTAGGATTAGTCCTTAGAATCACTCTGTCGTGTTTGAATTGGAGGAAATGGTCTTGAATTGAGAACGCTTGGAGCTCACTTACTCTTCTCGTCGAGGTAAGAGCCAGTAGAAGTGCCGTTTTCCAGGAAAGATATTTAATATCAGATTTGTGTATCGGCTCAAAGGGATGTTTCATTAGTTGAGCAAGCACAATGTTAAGCTGCCAGGCAGGTGGTAAAATCTTCACCAGAGGGAACGTTCTGAACAAGCCTTTAAGAAACTGTTTTATGAGTCTACTGGACCAGAGGGAAGGACCTGCAGAGGAACGTCTGAAGTGAGATATTGCGGCCAGGTGAACTTTTATCGAAGCATGAGCAAGACCTGAGTTTGCCAAATGTAGAAGGTAAGGCAAAATCTGTGCAGGAGATGAAGTAAGAGGATGCACTTTCTTTGATTTGCACCATAAGCAGAATCTTTTCCATTTCAGGGAACATGTCTTGATGGTACTGTCAGCACGAGCTCAGGCCAGAACAGCTCTGCAATCTGGTTGGATGTCTAAGTTTTAGAATTCTCTGAACTCCGGAGCCAAGCCGATAATGTGAGAGATGCTGGATCCGGATACTGGACTTGCCCTTGGTTCAATGTGAGGAGATTTGGGAACGGCTGCAATGGGTTTGGCGGTTCCAGCGATAGGAGATGAAGCTCCGTAAACCAGTGCTGGCGCGGCCAAGCTGGAGCTATCTAGATAAGGAAACTATGTTCCACCTTCAACTTACAGAGGACCCTGGGAATCGGGAAATGGAGGAAATGCGTACGCAAAGACGTTGAACCATGAGATCGAAAATGCATTCCCTAGAGACCCCTTCTGGGGACGCCAGCTTGCGTAGTGTTGACATTTGGCCTTCTGTCTGGTTGCGAAAAGGTCCAGGTGAGGCGTGCTACATTGGGAGAAGATGTGACGGATAAGCTGGTGATCTAATTCCCACTCGTGGCACACACAGCGCGGTCTGCTCAGTGAGTCAGCGAGGACATTGTCCATTCCAGGGACGTATTCTGCACGAAGGGAAATGATGTGAAAAAGCAACCAGTTCCAGATTCTCAGAGATTCATGAGACAACTTCAGAGAACGGGCCCCCCCACCCCCTGTTTGTTTATATAGTGCATTGTCGTGGTATTGTCCATCCTCACAATCACTGGGGAATTTTTGATCCGAGGAAGAAATGCTCGAAGCACCAGGTAAACTGCTCTTAACTCGAGGAGGTTTATGTGCAGTTGGCGCTCAGAAGGGGACCACCGTTCGCTGATTCGGAGTTCTTGGAGGAACGCACCCCAACCTTCCAGGGACTCATCTGTTACGATATGCGGAGAAACTGGAAGCAAGAAAGGCAAGCCTTGCAAAAGGTTCTGCGGGTGAATCCACCACTGTAGAGCTTTCACCATGGGAGGAGTCACACGGATGACATCGAACAATCCTGTACACTGGATCCATTGAGTGGACAGCGATTCCTGAAGAGGGCGCATGTGAAGACGGCAGTGTGGAACTAACAGGATGCAAGAAGACATCATCCCAAGCAGAGACTTGTTAAGGAGCACCATGAGGGATCTTTTGGCTTCTATGTGACCTGCTAAGGATGTCAGCTTGGTTTGACGCTTCTGCGAAGGAAATGCTTTCTTCTGGGCCGTATCGAGGACAGCGCCTAGGAAAATGAGACATTGGGAAGGTTGAAGGACGGATTTGTCTCGATTAAGAGTGAGGCCCAAGTCGCTGAAAAGCTGAAGACAGGCGTTGGAGGACTTTATCACGCCTGTAAAAGAAGGCGCCTTGACGAGCCTGTCGTCCAAGTATGGGAAGACTTGGTGATGTTGCTGTCGGAGGTAGGCGGCCACTGGAGACAAGCATTTTGTGAAAATGCGTGGCGCTGATTTCCGGCCGAAGGGCAACACCCAAAACTGGTAGTGTGTGTAACCTCCACAGCGAACCGGAGGTATTTTTTGTGATTCCTGTGGATAGGCACGTGAAAATAGGCGTCTTGAAGGTCTAGAGACACCATGAAGTCGTTCGAATTGAGGAGGTGTAGCACCTCCTGAATGGACACCATGCAAAATTGTTGTTTTTTGAGATACTTGTTTAGGTTTCTTAAGTCCAACATAGGTCTCCATTTTTTCTCCTTCTTTCGGATCAAGAAAAATCGGGAATAGAACCCCTTGCCTCGCTGACCAAGAGGGACTCTTTCTATAGCGTCTTTCTGGAGCATTAGTGAGAGTTCCAAAAGTAGTAGATGTAAATGTTTGTGGAGCATTGGACGAGGAGGGGTCTGGAGGCGGAGTTTCTATGAACTCCAGAGAGTGTCTGAATCGAACTAGTTGAAGGACCCATCGATCCGTAGTAATCTTTTTCCAATTTTGCAGGAAAGACGAGATTCTTCCTCCAATCTTGCATGGTAGAGAAGAAGTGGAGACCTGTGGCAGAGAGAAGTAATTGTCTTCTGGCTGTGTCCTTTTTTCCTCCTTTACCACGAAAGGAAGACTTTGTGTAGGACGACTGTTGCTGTTGTTGTCGCTGTTGGTATTGTGGCCGCTGATTTGAGGTATATGAGGACCGGTAACCTTGAAAATCTCCCCTTGTAGAAGATTGTCCTCTCCCCCTTGAGCCACGAATAGGAGGACTGTTAAACTAGAGGGTACATAATGCACTCGCCGTATCGGTAACTTTTTTAATACCTTGAAGCGCCTCGTCGATGTGTGCGCCGAAAACAAGTTGGCCGTCGTAAGGCATGTCAAGCACCTTAGTTTGCACTTCCGGACGGAAAGCAGTAGCTTTCAGCAAACCTTGGCGTCGCAACACCGCAGCCCCAGCCAGTTGGTGAAAACCCGTCGATGCGATATCCATCGCACAATAGATGATTTCTGAGGCTGAGCGTTCACCCTCCAAGAGAATCTTCCTAGCCTCCTCTTTTTCTTGTTCCGGTAAGGTTCCCAAATATGGGGCAATATCAGCCCACATTTGACGGTTATAACGCCCTAACAGTGCCAAAGAGTTGGAAGCGCGCACTGTTAACGCGGACATAGAAGAAAAACGCTTCCCAATATTATCCAGTTTTCTTCCGTCCTCATCCAGGGGAGCAGTCAGTGCAGCAGAGGGATTTTTTGATTTACGCTGCGCTGCTTGGGTAATGACAGAGTCCGGTTTGGGATGGCCAGTAAGGCAAGCTGTAGCTGTGTCTGGAGCCCTATATTTCTTGTCCAGCCTAGGCAGCACTGGGGGCAAGGAAGAAGGGTTTTGCATGATCTTAACCCCCTGTTCCCAAATGTAGTCGATCATAGGTATGGACCCGACAGCCTTCTTGAACGGTACCGTAAAATCATAAAGGAAGCTGTCTTGTTACTGAGTGGTCATAGAAATTTTGAAACGCAAAGCCGCCCTTTTAAGAATATTATGGAAACCCCCAATCTCCTCAGGGGGAGAATCAGCTTGCGTAGGCACAGGAGATGACGGACAGGGAATGACATAATCCTCCCATTCATCATGTGTCGATTGTGAGTCTTGAAGTTCCCCTTCTTCATGTTGTTGCTCCTCCTCTTCATCATCTGAGGATGGTGGAGGTTGTGAGGGAGCAGGGTTAGGCTGAAGTTTTAGAGGCGAAGGCCGAGGCCTAGGTGGAGGAGGAACCACTGGAGGTGGTGGAGGCGTAGGTGAAGATGGGAACCTCTGTTTATAATCCGCAATCAAAAACTGAAGGTCAGTGACTATAGACGCAGGTAGACAAACCATAGGCTGAGGAGGAGGCTGGAATTCCTCCTGGTAATCTATCTGTTCTTCCTGTTCTTGTTCCTCATAATCCGAGCTCTCGTGGTATTTTACATTCAGTTCGGATGGGCTAGTAGCCGCCCGGAACATAGAGCCATCATGTGAGTCATCCTAGTCTAGGAGATGCGCATTGGTAAAGCCTGGACTCTGCTCGGAGAGGTTAAAGCCGGTGTCAGCGTAAGGTAGGTTCCGATGTCGTCGAACCCGTCGACGACGGTGGGACGTCGACGACTGATCCAGATGGCATTGTTGACGAGGACATCGACGATGATGTCGTCGACGGTTGCGGCGTCGACGGTGACTTAGTCGACGATGACTTCGTCGACGACTTTGTCGACGGTGATGGCTTCAACGTCGATGGAGCTTTCATTGACGTCAATGTTTTCGTCGACTACGATGACGCCGTCTTCGTCGATGTGGAAGTGCTCGTCGACAGCGACTTAACAGACGTCGGCGACTTCTTTATTTTAATTATTGATGAAATTTACCTACCCGTCGACGACGAGGAAGTTGTAGACGTTGACATTGAAGAAGACGCCACAGAAGTGGAGATGGTAGCCTTCGACGCCGTCACAGGCAAAGCTGACGAAGTTGTGAAAGGTTTCTTGAAAGTGGAAGCAGAGTCCTGAGGAGAAACCTTCACAGTCAAGACCTTAGAGTGAACCTCTGAAGACGTTTTAAGCGTCTTCTTTTGAGGTAGCTCCGTAGATGGTCCCGGGGATGTCACTCTAGGTCTTTTAGGAGAGGAATGTGAACTACTGAAGGAACATTCACTCTCACCAGAAGAGACTGCCTGGTCTTTGTCGTTCAGTCTCTGTACCCATATCAAAAGGCGTCCCTCTCTGTCCTTGAGGGTCTTTGTTGAAAAGGTTTGGCGGACCTTGCAATCCTTTGAAGAGTGGTCTGGGCAGAGGCAATAGAGACAATCCTTGTGCTGATCGTCCACATGAAGTCTCTTTTTGCCACATGAGGCACAGGACCTAAAAAGTCCTTTTTTAGGAGTATCAGCCATAGCAAACTGAAAACCCCACACAAATGAAGAAGTTCTGAAGAGAAAAGTAGGAGTAGTTTCTGTCCTGTAACTCCAGTTCTGTAGTAGGGGTATCTGTTATAGTCATAATCTAGTGAATAGTCCCGCCCATGTGCGTGGACCCCGGCAATCAAAAATAATCTCTTAAGTTGTCAAAATCATGCAGAAACTGCAAAGACACTTAAGAGAGAATTTAAAAACAAATAATGCAGCCTATATCCACAGGCTACACTGTCCAGTACTTCAACTAGAAATTCCACCAAATAACACCACACATAATACAGCCAGCCCAGTTTCTACCATAGAGAAACTTGCCTCCACCATCAAAAAGACTCTGGAATGATAGAGAGGAAGGCATGGACAGACAAGCCCCATAGGCTGCCATTATGTGGCTTAAATAGGATACTGTGCCTTTAAGAGAGCCTTCTAGAACTTTCTCCCAGCATCCCAGAATGCATAGCAGGTCCCTCTACTTTCAGTTCTTTTTGACAGGCGTAGCACTGTAGCATTACGTAAATGAATACATATCTCCACCGGGGGGGGAGGGCGGGCGCTTATGACTATAACAGAGATACCCCTACTACAGAACTGGAGTTACAGGACAGAAACTACTCCTTCTGTAGTAGGGGATCTCTGTGTATAGTCATAATCTAGTGAATAGAATGGCAAGCCCATCCCCACACCAAAGCGGCGGTGGAAAAAGAAAATAACGCCACTACTGTGCGAACAAGTTCCGCAGCGAAGCCTGCCCCACCTGAGCATCTGCCCTGGCATCAGTGTCCAGACAGTAATGCTTAGCTAAGGTATGAACCGACTTCCAAGTGGCTGCCTTGCAGATTTCAGCAATCGGCACGTTACGGAGCAGAGCCGTCGTGGCAGCTTTGCCCCTGGTGGAATGAGCCTTAGGCTTACCTCCTAAGGTCTTATTAGCCTTTTGGTAACATAATTGTATGCAGGACACAATCCACCTAGAGATGGACTGCTTAGAGGTCGCAAGACCCGTCCTGACCGAACCGTAATGGATGAACAACTGGTCAGACCTACGAATATCTTTGGTTTTATCCAGATAAAATTTCAACACCCTCCTAACATCCAGGGAATGGAGAGACCTCTCCGCTGGGTATGAAGGGTTCTGAAAAAACGTAGGCAAAGTTATGGTCTGGTTGACATGAAAATCAGAAATAACCTTGGGAAGAAATTTAGGGTGAGTACGCATAACATCTCCTTTACGCCTGACACCCAAGTCACTCATTCACCTACCGTAACTACCTCACTCCCGGCGAGCCACATCTCCTTTACGCCTGACACCCAAGTCACTCATTCACCTACCGTAACTACCTCACTCCCGGCGAGCACAGACACAGTTCAATCCCCCGCATACACCAACTTCCCCACCCCTTCCCCTCACACACCAGCCCTCATCCCCTTCCCCACCCTGGACACCACAGCTCCCACCCAAAACGACATGCACCACCCATTTACTCACGGTACCTTTGTCACTCACCCACCTACCGTAGCTACCTCACATCCCTCAAGCACAGACATAGATCTCGCCCCCGCTTACAACAACTACCCCACCCCTTCCCCCCACACACCAGCCCCCATCCTCGTTCCTCTCATCCTCATTCCTCACACCCCTGATACCACAGCTCCCACCCGCAACCAGTCTAACCTCGATCAACATCGAACTGACATACACAAATGCAATCCCCACCCTTTATCCCCCCCCATTCTCAGCCCCCACCCCCACCCATTAACCAATCACACAGAACACACCACCTCCATCGACTCTACTCCGCCCTTTCAAAAAAGTACCATCTACAATCCCACTACGCCCCCCAGTCTCACCCCCCACTACCCAACCTCCACCCCCCCCACTACTAATAAATGCCCATCCTCCACCCTACACTCCACGCCTACCACCAATACTCTCATCCACACTACCAACCTTTCCCCTTTGTCACCCACGACCGAGCCTTCCGTCCCCACCTCCAACACATTTCCCACAGGGGATCACATTACGGCCTCTCTCCTCCAGCTCAAAGAAGACATGGACATCATCAAACAACAACTACTCTGTCTATCACGCTCCAGTCACCCCTCACCCAACACCCTCCACCAGATCAAACAGGACGTCCACATCATCAAACAAATACTCAGCACACATCCCAGACACCACGCACGCGCCTCCTCCATCATCTCCGCTCCCAACTGGTCGTCCATCCGGGCGGCGAACTCTCGCACTCGACCACCACTGCACTGGACCTCAATCCCTGTTCACAATCGTGAAAACCGCCCCCATCGCTCCTGCAACCCTCTCTCGGACCTAGACACACTCACCCTCCTCCGTTCCTATGACCCAACCCCCCATAGCAACACACCCGACACTCTCACTGCCATTCCCACGATTCAATCTAATCCCCTTAGACCCCCCACGTTGAACAACAGAATCGCTATCCATAGTAACCTGAGTAAAGTCCCCCTCGCTCTAGAACACCCTTCCACCCTCGACACACCCCGTCTCAAATGCACTCTCCTCAACTGCAGATCAGCCGTTAGACACTCCGCCGCTATCGCCGATCTCATCCTAAAATGGGATCTTGACTTAATCATCATGACTGAAACATGGTTAACAGAATCTTCTACACCTATAATGGACATTCTGGTCCCCCCCAACTACCACATCACTAGACTTGACAGGTCTGGCAATAAAAAAGGTGGCGGAATCGCATGTATATACAGGAGCAACCTCTCTGTCTTGAAAGTAACTTCCCCTTCCCTACCCTCCCCAACTTCCTGTGAATATATCTGCCTCGATATTCACAGTGAGGACAAACCGATCTGCACTCTGCATGGCATTTACCACCCACCCGGTGACAACCTTACCTTCTCCCAACAAATCATGGACATGATCTCAGCCAACTCCGGGCGACAACTCACACAAATATACCTTGGTGACTTCAACCTCCACTGGAACGATCATAATGATGCGGTGGTAAAAGGTCTGAAGAACTTCCTTAACGCCCTTGACCTCACTCAAATTTGCAACGTTCCAACACACAAGAAAGGCTCTATCCTCGACCTCATCATCTCCAAAGAGGCCACTATCAAACTCGAATCAATCCATCCCTGTGATTGGTCGGACCATCATACCATCACATTCTTCATCAATGAAAAAGTTAAATTTAATCCCGTTCAACCCGCCAGGCCCAAAGTCTGGAAAAGAGACATGAAAAAACTAATCTCAAACTCTCTGCCCCCCAAAAGCTGCAACTTACTACTTCCTCCTGCTGGCGTTAAAGATGTCCAATCCTTGACTGATCACTATCTTAACACTATGACCTCAATAATTAATGAAGTCGCACCCCTGCAACTAAAAAAAGCCACCACAAAAATGTCCAATCCCTGGTACGACGGGAGTCTCAATGACGATAGACGCGCCATGCGAATGGCAGAGCGCACCTGGAGATCAGCTCCCTCCGCTTTGAACCTAAAACACCTGAAGAAAAGGAGAAACGCCTACTTCAGGAAAATAAAACGATCAAAATCAGACTTCTTCAGCCGTCAGCTTGACCAAGCCAAAAATCGTCCGAGAAAGCTGTTTGAGCTTATCCGAACACAATCCAAAGAACAACCCCAACATCTCAACACTGTGTGCGAAGCTCCCTCCTGTGAGGACTTCGCCTCCTTCTTTATCCAAAAAACTGACAACATAAAGAATGACCTCCTCATAGACGCAAGCCTCTATCCCAAACCCCACCACATAGCACCCACGACACCAAAAAACAATGCCACCTGGTCAACCTTTCTCACCTACACGGAGGAAGAAATTGGCAAACTGCTCAGCACTCTGAAACCATCCAATCACCTCACGGACCCCCTTCCTGCCAACGCTGTCAAAGTCCTTACCCCGTCGCTCCTTCCACTCTGGACCAAAATCATTAACAGCTCACTTCAACAAGGGATCATTCCCGACTCCCTCAAAGTTGGTCAAGTCACACCTTTGCTAAAGAAACCTACAGCTGACCCCTCTGACCTAAACAACTACCGTCCCATTACCAACATTCCGACTCTTGCCAAACTACTGGAAAAATGCGCACAAACACAATTAACTAAACACATTACTCAGTTTGATCTCCTCAACTCTCACCAATCAGGCTTCCGAGCAAATCACAGTACTGAAACTGCAATGACTCACATAATCGATGACGCCCTCCAAATCCTAGATCATAACGATACTTGCCTCCTCATCCTCCTTGATCTCTCCTCTGCATTCGACACTGTCAAACATGAGAGCTTAATCGATCTACTAAACACGAGAATGGGCCTATCTGGAACTGTGCTCAAATGGTTCACGTCCTTTTTGCATAACAGGTCGCAGAAATTCAAGAGCAACAACTTGATGTCTGCACCAAGACCTGTATCGCTAGGCGTACCACAAGGATCCTCCCTATCCCCAACCTTGTTCAACCTAGTTATGGAACCTCTCACCACCTTGTTGCAAGAATCCAATGTACACTTCCACATGTATGCTGACGACACTCAAATCTATCTCAAACTACAATCACCCAAAGACATCACGCTCTTGAACTCAACGATCAGAAGCACCCAATCGTGGTTGGCCGCCAATCATCTGAAACTCAATGCCCTTAAAACAGAGTTCCTTCTGATCTCACCACCCGCGAAGAGCGCTACCGCACAAATGTGGCTTAAAGACCTAACGGCACTCAATGTCCAACCCACCATCGTGGACTCAGCGAAATCTTTGGGCATAACACTTGACACCAATCTCAGCATGCAGGAACACATCAACAAAGCAACTAAGGGAGCGAACTACCAAATCAACACCCTTAGGAAACTTAAACCTTTCCTTCCAACCAAGGACTTCCAAACTGCGGTACAATCGCTAGTCATACCTCGAATAGAATACGGCAGCACCGCCCTCTGCGGTCTCCCCCGAGCCACTACGGCACCCATCAGAGCCTCTCTAAACGCCGCAGCGAGACTTATCACTGGATCAAAAAAACACTCACACATTTCCCCTGACTTCAAATCCCTGAATTGGCTGCCGTTTGAAGCCAGAATACACCTGAAAATCGCTTGTCTGACGCACAAGGCTGTCCACCTGAGCTCACCTACATACCTTGCTCAGAAGCTGACGATTTCAGGAGGTTCCAGAAACACTAGAGGTACAAATAATCTTTTGCTAAAGCCTAAAAGATTCCGCAAGGAAAAAACCTATAAACGCTCCTTCTCAGGAATGGCTCCCAGGATTTGGAACTCGCTCCCCCCTGAAACCAGGCTCATCACCTCTACTATACTTTTCAAGAAAGAAGTAAAAGCGATCCTCATGGCTAAATACACTTGAACCACTACTGGAGATAAACTACAAAGACTTGATACTCATCTGTACTACTTGTCGAACACTCTGTATTGTTATTTCGTTTCTGAAATTACCTATTGATTGTTTTATGTTATCACCTCAATGTACCTTTAACATGACTGATGTATCTGCGTATACATGCTCCCCCTTCTGTAAAGCGCTCTGATATCTGCGAAGATCTTGTTCGCGCTATATAAAACTTTCAAAATAAATAAATAAATAAATAACCTTAGCAGCATGAAACACAGTATAAGGTTCAGTACAACACAACGCCTGAATTTCACTCACCCTGCGGGCCGATGTAATGGCCACGAGGAACGCCGCCTTCCAGGACAGGTGCTGCAACGAAGCCTTATGAATAGGTTCAAAAGGCTCCTTCATCAATCTGGACAGCACCACATTCAATTCCCATGAAGGCGAAGGAAGCCTGACAGGAGGGAATACTTTCTTCAATCCTTCCAGAAAATCTTTGATCACAGGGATCTGGAAAAAGGAAGTCTGTGAAGGGCATTTCCTGTAGGCAGTCAATGCAGCAAGATGAACCTTAATGGAATGAACATTAAGGCCAGACTGCGCCAAATGTAAAAGGTAAGGAAGGATGACATCTTCCTTACAGGTCGTAGGATCATGGTTCTTAGACTGGCACCAGATACAAAACCTCTTCCACTTGTAAGCATATGAAGTCCGAGTGGAAGGTCTCTTAGACTCCTTCAGTATGATCATGCAATCATCGGGCAGATTCAGATGGCCATATTGCACTATCTTAGGAGCCATGCCGCCAAACTCAAAGACGAGAGGTTGGGGTGTAACATCCGTCCCCCGAACTTCGTGAGAAGGTCCGGCCTGCACGGCAACCGAATGTGAGGAAGGAGAGACCGGTGAAGTAGGTCTGTGAACCACCACTGCCTGGGCCACTCCGGGGCAATGAGTATCATCCGAGCCCTGGACCGGGCCAGCTTGATGAGCACAGCCGGAATCAGGGGAATGGGAGGAAAGGCGTACAGAAAGCTGTTCGTCCAGTCTATCCATAACACATTCCCCAGCGTCCCTTGCTGGAAGTACCTGGAGGCGAAGTCTCTGCACTTGCTGTTTTCGGCGGTGGCGAACAAATCTACGTCTGGAGTTCCCCACCGTGCGAAGACTTCTCCTAGTACTTCATCGTTTATGACCCATTTGTGGTTTTCCTGAACCAGCCTGCTCAGTGCATCTGCCTGAACATTCTGCACACCTGGCAGATGGGTAGCCGTTACCGTCAATCCTCTGGCTAGGAGCCAGTGCCAGATCGCCTGCGCCTCCTGTGACAGAGTGCGTGATCTCAAGCCCCCCTGCTTGTTGAGGTAGTACATCGTGGTAGTATTGTCCGTCTGTACAAGCAGAGAGTTGGTCTGGAAAGACGGAAGGAAGGCCTCCAGTGCTAAGTGAACAGCTCTGAGTTCCAGGAAATTGATGTGATTCGTGGCCTCCATCGGCGACCACGTTCCTTGAATCTGTAGAGTCCCGGAGTGCGCTCCCCATCCCAGGAGAGAAGCATCCGTCACGACAGTCTGCGTGGGAATGTCCTTGTGAAAGGGAACCCCTCTGAGGAGATTCTCCGCCGAACACCACCACTTCAGAGACTGAAGAGCATGCAGCGACAGTCGAATCTTGTCATCCCAAGATCCGTTCCTCTGATCCCACTGGTCCTCCAAGCACTCCTGCAGCGGTCTCATGTGCAGCCGTGCGTGTGGCGTCAGGAAGATACAAGAGGACATCGATCCCAGTAGAGAAGACACCGTCCTCACTGTTGTAGATGGAGTTGTCATAAGAGCCTGAGCCTTCCGAAGGAGAGATAATCGTCGCTCTTCCGAAGGAGACACGCTTGCTGACAGCGTATTGATGGAGGCTCCCAAGTACTGTATGCATTGGACCGGAGTCAGGACAGACTTGGCCATGTTGATGTGCAGCCCCAGCTTGTTCAAGAGAACGCACGTCTTCTGGAAGTGTGCTCGCGCTTCCGAGAAGGAGGATGCCTTGATCAACCAATCATCCAGGTACGGGTAGACGAATACCTTGTTCTTCCTCAGGTGTGCTGCTACCACCGCCATGCACTTCGAGAATGTTCTCGGCGCAGACTTCAGTCCGAATGGGAGTACTGTGTATTGATAGTGATTGGTGCCGACTTGGAACCGCAGGAACTTCCTGTGTTTGTGTGCAATGGGCACATGGAAGTAAGCATCCTGTAGGTCTATAGCACATAGCCAGTCTCCCTGTTGCAGCTGAGGATAAATCTGATGCAACGACAGCATGCAAAACTTTTCCCTGCGAAACCATTTGTTCGCCTGTCGCAAGTCCAGAATGGGCCTGAACTCGTTCTTGTCCTTCTTGCGAACCAGAAAGAACCAGGAGTACAGACCTCTTCCTCTCTGAGACAGAGGTACGTCTTCTATCGCCCTTTTCCTCAACAGGATATCCGCTTCCGCCTGAAGCTCGCGCAGCTGAAACTGCGAGCTGACCGGTGGAATTGCTGGAGGAGGGCTGGTGAACCGAAGACTGTATCCATTGCAAAAAATATTCAGCACCCACTTGTCCGGAGTAATTTTTCTCCACTCTGCCAGAAAAAATTGAATGCTTCCCCCTACCGGAGTGGGTAACAGATCCGGGGGAAGTAGGTTCCTAGGGCCTAGACCCAGCCTGGCCCTTGGGCGCCGGAGCCGACTGCTGGCCTCCTCTGCCCTTCTGGCGCTTCTGGAACGGCTTACGGAACGGTTGTTGATGTTGCGACTGTCCCGAAGCCTGGCCACGTCCTCGGCCTTGCCCACCGAACCGCCGTTGGAAAGGGCGGTACCGTCTTCTTGGTCTCTTTAGGCTTTTCCAGGCCCACAGCCGTGAGCGTCTCGGCCTCCACCTTCATGCGGGCCATCTCATCGTCCGCATGCTTCCCGAAGAGGGTCTCGCCGGAGAATGGTAGGTTGGCCACCCTCTGCTGTGCGTCCAGTTTCAGGGACGTAAGCCGGAGCCATGCGTGGCGTCGTTGGTTGACTCCATGGCAAAATCCATGAGCAGCCAACAGGGAAGAGTCCGCTGCAGCGCTGATAATCTGGTTCTCCACCAGCATCCCTTCATTCAGCACTTCCTGGAAGTCCTCACGCTTCTCGCGAGGTAAGTGCTCTGCAAATCGCTCGAGGGAGTCCCAGAGGGCGCAGTCGTATCGGCCCAACAGCGCCGTGGCACTCGCAGCTTTCATGGAGGTAGCGGAAGTTCCACAGACATTCCTCCCCGCCGAATCCATCCATCTGGACTCCTTATCCGGGGGAACCGTGGATGACGGGGTGGTGGCATGTTGTTTGCGGGCCGCCGTCACAATTACAGAGTCCGGAGGGGGTTCCGTTCTCAGAAAGGCCGGATCCGAATCGGGAGCCCGGTACTTTTTCAGCAACCTCGATGGAGCCGCCTTCGTCACCGCAGGGGTGAGAAAAAGGGCCATAGCCGGTTCCTCCAGGCCCGGCACCAGAGGCAGGAGAGGACGAGATAGGTGTTTTTGATGCAATGTCTCAAAAATTACGGAAGTTTTAGGAGTAGGCACCGTCAAGGATATGCCCAGCTTCGCAGCGCCCCTTAAAAGGACGTCATGGAACGCCACCAGGTCATCAATCGGGGACACCCTCGTGTCCGGTGACTTCGACAAGGTAGGAGAATAGTCCCTGGTACCAGAGGACCTTGTGCGGGAGCGAGATTCGCGCCTCCTATGGCGGCGTCTCGACCTAGTGGACGATCTGTGTCGCGATCTCTCCCTTCTCCCAGAGCGAGAGCAAGACCTGCCAGCCCGTGGCCGCTCCACCTGTTTCCGTGGCGGGGTCTTCCTTGGCTCCTCTCGGGGTTTCGGTTTGGGGGTCCCCTTAGGAGGTACAGGCAAAGACAGCAGCGAAGTGGACCTCGGCGGAACCACCTTCGGCTGCGGGGCGGGCCCATGCGGAAGGACAGGAGGTGGTGGTGGGTCGCCTGAAGGAAGTGGAGGTTTGGGTGGAGGATCCTCTTTAGGAACAGGAGGAGGAGTTGGCGACCGAGGCCGAGATGGCGTGTACACCTCTGAGTACACCGAGCCCGGTGACCCCTTAGGCGAAGGGGGCTGAGATCCAGCCCCTTCAGCAGGTGAACGCTTCCTCTTTCGTCCTCCACTGGAAGCAGCGTGACTTCTGGGACTAGAATCCCTCTTGCGCCGTTTTTGAGAGGCTGAATGACTCCCAGACGCCGACCTCTTTCTGCTCGACGCCGAGTGTCGCTTTTCTGGCGTCGAACAACGCTTCCGTGACTCCGGCGTCGAACGCCGCCTCCACGACGTCGACCCCCTCTTTCTCGACGTCGAACGCCGACCCCTCGACGTCGACCTCTTCCTCCGTGCCGTCGTACGCCGCCTCCGCGACGTCGAGCGTTCCGTCTTCGACGACGAGCGTCGCCGTCTCCGTCTTGATGCTCTCGACGTCGAGGAGCCCCTCGACGTCGACCGGTGCCTCGACGGCGATCGACGGTGTCGCCTCGACGGCGAGCGTCGATGCTTGTCACTTCGCCTTCGGCGTCGATAGGAAGACCTTGACGTCGACGAAGACGATGACGTCGACGGTGGCTTCGACGCGACTTCTCCATGATCTTAGACGTCGAGCCGTCACGCCGTCTCGACCCGGAGCCCCGGGGAGAAGGGGAGCACACCGCCGTCATCCCTCTCGACGTCGTCGTCGATGCAATTGACGTTGACGGAGACCGGGACCGTTTGCTGGACTTCCTGCCTCTGGGGAGCCCCCCAGAGGCCTCAGCAGAGGCAGAGGGAGCCTTCCCAGCCTGCCTACACCCACTGCAGCCTGCAGACGCCTCTCCTCAAGGCCAGAAAGCCTGATCTTCATCCTGTCCCTCAGAGTCCGAGCAGTAAACTGCTGGCAGATGACACAGTCCTCAGGGACATGATCTTCAGGGAGGCAGACGATGCAGACATCATGAGGATCACTCTTGGCCTTCTTCCTCCCACATGCTGGACACTTATCAAAAAGGCCAGGCATTTTAGAGCCCTAAAACGCCTGAAATAGCACACAAAAGAGAAAGAGAACACCAAGAAAGTAAACTGAAACACTTTTAGAACACAAAAGTGCCAAAATATCCAATAAACCCTTAAAACAAGGGAGAGCTCAATGCCAGGGTCCTGTAAGCAGGAGCCAGAAAAAAGAACTGAAAGTAGAGGGACCTGCTATGCATTCTGGGATACTGGGAGAAAGTTCTAGAAGGCTCTCTTAAAGGCACAGTATCCTACTTAAGCCACATAATGGCAGCCTATGGGGCTTATCTGTCCATGCCTTCCTCTCTATCATTCCAGAGTCTTTTTGATGGTGGAGGCAAGTTTCTCTATGGTAGAAACTGGGCTGGCTGTATTATGTGTGGTGTTATTTGGTGGAATTTCTAGTTGAAGTACTGGACAGTGTAGCCTGTGGATATAGGCTGCATTATTTGTCTTTAAATTCTCTCTTAAGTGTCTTTGCAGTTTCTGCATGATTTTGACAATTTAAGAGATTATTTTTGATTGCCGGGGTCCACGCACATGGGCGGGACTATTCACTAGATTATGACTACACACAGAGATCCCCTACTACAGAACTGGAAATCCAGAAAACTAAGGAAAGCTGAGCAGAGATCAGTGGAGACTCCCTTACCACAACCTGCGGTAGAAAATCTGAGGGACTAGAGCTCCTTCCAGGAAGGTTCCAGAGGGTGGTGATAGCGGATTGACTCTTGGCCAAAGTTTGGTCCTTTTCACAAAAGGACATGGATACGTTACTAATGAGAGGCCTCTGGCCCATTACTATGTATATATGTCTATGTGACATTACTTTATTTATGTACCGAGGACTCTCACCCAGACGACGGGGAATGATTCAGGCATGTGAATCTATGAAAGATACCCCATAATACTGGATAATCAGTAGCTTTTGATGTGCACATCTTTCCAGCCTAGTGGTACATGCAACAGTAGTCGCGTAAGCTTGTACCCAGAGGGTCCTTTATTATGTGAGCTGAGCGGGACTCGGGAATGATGTAAGCACGATGGATACTAGGGAGCAAAAGAACAGACACTTGGCCTGGGACCTGCTGCACACTCTTTGGACTTGCACTTTTGATCTCGTAATTGAATAATTATTGGCTCTGCCACTCAGTATCTGCACAGCAGCTAAGTATCACGCATCAGACGTGACACTTAACGCATTTCAGTGTGGTGCTCCGCATCACTGCACTGAAATGCAATGTCACGCATGACAGACTTATAGCGCCTACTGTCAAGCCATTTGCGCTGTGGCATGGGTGCCCTACTCCTGCAGGCTTGGGGCTCAGCTGGCTGCTACATCGTATCCATGTAGCAGGGGTTTCCTGCCACAGCGCCGCTCTGACTGACCTGCGTGTGATATAGACAGAGACAGAGACTTCTTTAGGCGCGCAACAGGGACGTCACCAGACCAGAGTCCTACTAGTGCTGCAGTTGTTTGTGGGAGGCTACTAGGTGATTGGAGCACATCATGGCAGCACTGCAAGCACCATGATGGTTGCAGTAAATGTTAAATGATGACCGTCACCCGACCGCAAATTGCAGAAGGAGTGACGCTGCCGAGGCCAGGACCAGACTGAGGAGGCGGCCGCCACACCAGCGCGGTACGCCCATTGCAGTGGCTCGGGGACTCGCAAGTGAATGCTGCAGCCAGCCAAGTGTGTGTTAATTTGGTAATGGGTATATCCGACTGTCTGTTTTTAATGTTGAAGGTTGTTTGTCACACCACAGAAATTTTAGTTTGGTGTACTTTTCCTTCTAGAGCGGTGCCTCCTTTGTCCAGAGCGGTTGCCAGGTGGGGTGAGGCCTTTTCCTCCATACTCACGAGGTAAGATGGTGGTTATAACTCAATTCTTGGGCGTGAGCGTGATGGTTTAAACCTGGTACCACACAGCCAATAGAGAATAAGTGGGAATGCTCTATCTCAAGATTCTGTTGTATATTTTGTCACTTTATCTATTTATTTTTCCAGACAACTTGTGAGCCAAAGAGGAATTCTGGACTGTGAGCACTCATACTCACATTGTATCCTTTTTTCGTTTGCATGCACTTTTGGTTTGCCTACACTTATAGCAGTAGCTTTATTGTACATAGAGGTCCTGATGAAAGCACAAGGTTTATCTTAACCGCCAAGTGCTGAAACATGTCGACCACTTTTGTAAAGGACGGCTATTTGTTAAAACCGGTCCTGATCACTGTTTTTAACTTTTGATCGCAGCAGACATCAATAAAATTCACGGTCTGTCTACGCATCAATTTTATTCTTCACTTCACTTTTTTCGCACTGCACCTTTATTTCTGTCCCATACACTCCACAATGTACATTCTGCTCATCTTGGCATCTATACCTTTTGACATTCTAGAGCTCCGATACCAATGGAGTAAGAATGTTAGTCTTTACAAAAGGATACCCAAATGATGAAGCTAATCACCAGGTATGGTGAGTGATGGGAATCCATTTACATAAATCATTTGGTTTTTTTATGAATCTTGGGCTCTGGTGAGCTATTCCCTATTTTTCTCTGCCTCTTAGACATTGGGATATATTTTGTATTTATATATCTGACCGTCTCCACATTGGTTTTGCACTCTCTTCAGTGCTCTTTGGGCAAGATAATCCACAACTTCATGCATATAAACTGACTGCCAATGTATTTGTTTTAAAAAGATGGGTGGCAGTGATTTCATATTGGGCTCCCGAATGAGAGTGTGAATGACAGTAGTTCTGAAGCGCCTTTGCGTTTTTTAAATGATTCTTATGCTACGTGTGTCAGACTGGCCTGTAGGGAACCCCAAAGATAGAGAGACAGAACTGTGCACTTCTGTGCCACTCGACTCCTCCATCCGCCCACACTGGCACTGCCTGCCCCAGTCCCTGTCGATCAGTCTTGCTCTGGATGCACTTGGTGTGCCGAGTTATCTGTCACATGCCCCCAATGGCTCGCTGCCTGTCAGGAGAACTGCCCGTGAAAGGCTTGGTGGCAGCTGATGGATGAGCAGTAACCCTTGCTCGGCCTGATGAGACTCCATCTCTTATACTGCTTCCAACTCAAACCCCCTCTTCTGACACTGCTCCTACCCCAGCCCTCAGTACACTGTCCAAGCCATTGACAAAGTTGCCCAGGCAATCCACTCCTTTAACCTGACCCGACCCGCCCTTGCTCGATACTTTCAGCCCCTCGGTATGTCAGAATGTATTTACAATACAGTTGACAATTTCGTCTTAATTTGCATAATATGCTAGACAGATAACATGCCTACAATGGATCTTACAAAAACTATAAATATATAAGCACGTTTCTAGGCCAGTTTGTGAGCTACAATTCATCTTGCCTCTTGGATTCTTGGAGTGTACTTCCATCCTCTTCTCTTTTGGTCCTAGCTTTCCAGTTTCATGTTTCTTCCCAGTTGAGAAGTAATTGCCACAAACATACTTGTAAATGTAGTGGTGCAGGAGAAAGCACATGGCGGCCTCGGTTTCTGGTGCTTTGAAGCAGTTGTAAGATCGTATTAGAGTTTTTTGTTCCTCAAATGGGTACTTAGTATGAAGTTCTGGCCACATCAAAACTAGAGGACTGACGGTTTTGCAAGATGTGCAGAATTCGCTTCTAGTGACAAGATTGCACTAGAATGTCACTGTGGATATTTTGACGATGTAAAAAAGGTTGCCACTAACGTCAAAACATAATGGAGGTCAAATTGAAGGCTGGAGGATAATAATCTGAAAAGTTTTTTTTTTAATTATTATTATTTTTCAGCTGTAAACCTATGTTTTTGTGCTTATTTCGTGCATAAAGGGGACTAAGGAAAATAAAGACAAAACGGATGTGCCAAAGATCACACCATTTTGCTCAAGAGGGAAGCACATAAACAGAAATATCTGGTCCCTCAACCGATATGCACTAGACGCCCCCTACTAAGTGCAAAAGAGATGGGAAAACACAGTCAGTAGCAGAAAAGGAAACGTCTGCGTTCTATGCACACAAATGTAATGACGTCCCCTCAACTGGAATGTGATGCACGTCACAGTGCCTTTTCGACTACAGCTAATGCTCGACTTCTTTAATCAAAGCGATTCGTTTGCTAAAATTCATCTGAAGTGGCTAACTGCAGACTCAAAAAAACACGGCGTGCAATTATCTGCGTTTCCTGTTACAAAAGATAGGCTGTTCCTGTTTTGCTGTCCACTCTGCCGGCACAACCAGCCTCTTTGTGTAGCCGATGCAGACAGGGCGCGGTAGAGGAAGCGGGAAATAACATCCCCAGGCAAGCTAGAACATGGGACCTAGGCCGGGGCAGGCCACTAACTGAGAACCCGCTAAAGATCACACGGAAGACATCACAAATGTTGTGGTCACAAAGAGACCAGTGGACAAGGCCAGGGATCGAATGATCAGCGACCAATGGCTTTCATGTAAATTGTACATGGAATTTATAAAGCTCTCACTGCCTACCCCTGACGAGGCGTTCAAGCAATTTGCGGCGAATCCGATATTGCAGTTCAGAGTTAATGGATTAGTAAAATGCTTTTACTGTTTTCTTCTGGTGGATTAGTTGTGTTAACTTTGTGTTCTCGAGTTCGCGTTTAGTAGTGTTTTTAATTAGGGATAGAATAGTAATCACCATGAACTCTTGAATATACAGCTAACTTAAAGCAATTGTTAGGCGGAGTCAATATTAGGACAAAAAGCACATGAAATGTGTAAACGTATTTTCAATTAGTGCTAATATACAAGACTTCGAACAGCTTCTTTAACAGAGCTCATGCTGTTATGAAACACGAGGAAATACATCTAAAATTAACATATACTGACTTCAAACAATACCCAGTCTTTGGGACAACTGCAGTGCGTGGGAGGGGTTGAAAAAGATGTGCAGATCTTTCTTTAACCTAAAAGTTATGCGTTATTATAAAAAAGAATTGTTCTTTTGTAAAATGTAAGCAGAGCTGCTTCAATGTACTGGTGGCGCGCATAACGGTGTCGCGTGATTAGGAACCGCCAGTGAGATGGGAATTACTGGTAACAGGAAGGTTTTACACATTTTGCATATGGAGTATAGATTTATATGTCCGGCTTTCGCATGAATGTTTTTCCCAACTTTACTCTTTCTGGGCTGAGTCATTTTAGATGAAAGGAAATGGTGAGGGTGGACTATTGGTAAGTTATTGGTGACACATATGGCTTTTGTCATTTGTTCTGTATTGACCATTGTATTTTTTTTCTGTACCTGCAGTTAATCTTTAATGAAATAGAACATACATTAGAACGCTGCACTGTTGAGCTCGCCAGACATTGGCGTGGTTCAGGACAATAATAGCTGGTACTGACCAGAGGCTCCAATATCCTAATGTTTTGTCTTCCTGTTTCTCCCTTTTTCATTTAGAACATTCTATTCACAATGGTTGGAATGATCTGATAGACTTCGTCCCTTCTGACTCTGGTAATACTGGTTGTTCAACGCCCCCTCCCTCATCATAGACTCCTGTCGTCAGTGACCCAGGTATACAATTCTGGGATAGGGCCTCTATCAACTTTCATAGCCCTCTGCAGTGGACGAGAAGGCTGTAAGAGATAGCCATGTGGTTCTGTGGAAGTGAATGCCAACAGCTAGTGTGATATGTGTGTTGGGAACTTGCCTGCCAACGTTCCAATGCATATGGCACGAGCATTGGAGCGTGGCAGCAGTTCTAGGGGAGAGTGGACATTAGATGAACGACAGTTGCTACCAGCTTGTTTCCGGTGCTGAAAGGACAAATACATCTTCTCACCAACAAGTATTTGTTGTGTCCTTTCACTGGCGACGATGATTGACAGTTGCTGCTGGCTTGTTCCCGGTGCTGTGGGGACAAATAAATCTTACCACCAAAAAGTATTTGTCATGTCCTTTCAATGTGCAGTTAATCATGTAATTTTTTTATCTATAGCATCCACAGCCACTGATACACACTTATGTAGTATTTACACCACAAATCCTAAGTGATGATGTCCGTCCAGAGATGCCCCATTCTGCAGATTCATAGGTTCCTACATGAGGCCAGAATATTCTAAAAAGGCAACTTCATATAAGGTGAATTTGTCCCTCACATTTTTGAGCGCTCGCCAAACTCCTAGCTGTCCCAAGGCACAGAGGACTAGGTCAACCAAATGACATCCAACACTAGGTTCTTTCGTGCAACTCTCTTTGAACTCCCAAGAGCTGCAAAAAACGAATGGAACTGTATGCTTCCTTTCAAACTCCTCACCTCTACAAACACACAGGAACGTTCCACTAACAATTGCAGCAACCCCTGCGTGGACAACGGTCAATAACTTCCTATCTTCTAGCACCTTTTCAAGTAGAACCAAAGATAATCTAAATAGGACTGCTCATGAAGCAGAATACGCCGCGGCCCAGCAAGCCCAGTTAGCTAAAGACCAGTATCGAACCAACCGTTTCTTGGAAACCTCACAAAAAGAGCAGCAGTGGTTGGGCACTTCTTTGGGGGGAAAAAACAACTCTCTCAACAAACAGTGTTTCATCCTGGAAGCAGCATAAAATACGCTCTGTTCTCCATGAAGGAAACGACAAGATTAAGCATAAATTGTGTTGCCACCCTTCTACTGTACTAGTAGGTCTCATTTGATAAAGTTAAACATTATTCCATGTTACACAGTTACCCATTACTCATCTCCGGAACTCAGTCTTGCTTTCCCCATTTGAATCACTGTCTTTCTGCATCAATTCAGGCGTAGTTCAAAGACCAATCACTGCTACACTCGCCCCTCTTTGACGTCTATTCAGCACATTACCACATCTGAGCAAGTGCTTAAACCTGACAAACAAGTTACTCACCCTCAGTAACACGCTCTCTGGTGGAATGTCGAACTGCAGATTCTTTGCCTTAGAGTATTATCCCCAGGCATCAGACTGGATCCGAAAGATTTTTAAGCAGAGCTCCCGCACGTAGGCAGGTGGGTGGGTGGGTGGTGCTGTGCAGTGTACAGCGTCCCCTTGCCTGGCTTGGCTGCGGAAAATGCCACAAAAAGTTGATCAGCCACTCAACATTCCTTGGTGAAATCATTGTAAAAGCTTAAGCTTAATGCTCTTTTAAGGTCCAATAGATGGTGCCTCTCTGACACTTTCGAGGGATAAGGGGGAGCTAAGAATGCTGGTAGTGTCCGAAAGCCTTATGTGAAAAAGAGTCACACCTTTCGGTAAGAAAAGAACACTCGAATCCTCAAGCACTAATTTGTCGGGAAAGAAGATGGTTTAGAGCTGTTGCACAGAAAGTGCCTGTAGCTTACTCACACAAGCAGCTAACGTAATCGCTAGCAGGAAATCAGTCTTCAAAGCGAGGAGATGCAGTAAACAACTAGGCACAGACTCGAAAAGCGTACAGATGAGGAATGTTAAGACAAAATGAACCCCCCACTGTGGAAATACAAAGCGTTTCGAAGGGATGTGTGCTAAATCTTCAATAAATCTCATTACAACAGGTAATTTAAGCAAGGACCATTGGTCCGGCAAATGTGTAAAGGTTAAAAAGAGGCAACAAATAAGCGGTTACAGGACACACCAAAAGGATTTGCAGGGATAAAAACAAAAAGAAGGCGGACAGCTTAGTCTGCAAGTGGTCAGTTTCTTGGGCACCACACCAGGCTACAAACTTGCTGTAGCACGCAGAATAGATGGATTTTATTTAGGGACATCTGGCAGCGAGGATGACATCCAACTGCTCAGGCGGCAAATTGAATTCAGTGAACTGCTGTCTCGCAATCTCTGCAAATGGAAACTTAAGTTGCAGATGTTCAGATGGAGAACTGCTGATGAGACAGGATGTCTCAGGTAGTGGTACCCTGATAAGAGGGTCGATGTCCATACTCAGGAAGTCTGGGTACCATACTCTTCTGGCCCAAATCGGCAGTCAATAGGATGACTCGGGGAAGGAGACGTGATGGTGGTAAGGCATACAGGAGTGATTTGTCCGATTCCAGCTTGAAGGCGTCGCCTAATGAGTGTTCTTGCATGATCTCCAACATCGGAAATTAATGACACAGCATTTTTGGCCGTGGCAAAAAAAATACAGCCAGGGCTCTCTTCACTGATTGAATATCCTTTACAGCCCTTGAGGTGTAGGCACCAGTAGTGATTTGCTAGTTATCTTATAATGCCGGTCCACTCTAGTATTCAGGGACCTTGTCAGGTCCTGCCAACCAGGAAGATGTTTGTAAATGTATTGGCATTTATATAGCGCACTACTTACCCGTAGGGTCCCAAGGCGCTTCGACCGCTGCAAAACCCTTCCTGGCTTCCCTGAGAGATGGTCCCTTAATGGGTATCTCCAGAGTGAGACCAGGCATCCCCGGCGGTCTGGTGGGGCCGTTAGTGAAGATGAGGCAAGCTAATGCCCAGAGTTGCCGAGTGCGATCGCTGATCAGAGTGGGCACCGAGGCGAGAGAATTATCGAGTCCGCTGACCCTGGTCCAGAAACCTGCCGCGCCGGGAATCGAACCCTGGTCCCGGGCCGTCCTCTGCTCTCAGGTCTGCCGCCTCTAACCAGTGAGCCACACTACTTCAAATTAGCAATGTACCATGTTTTGGCATCCCAGCCACCTCCAGAGGTGTAGAGCCTCCCGACACAGGCATCAAGACTCCACGCTGCCCTGCTTGCTGAAGTACCACATGGCGGTATAATTGTCTGCAAGAGCCTGCAAAAGCTAACTGATGAATGACGTCAGGAAAGCTTTCAGGGCCAAAAGAATGGCCCATCAAAACTGGCTCTCCACTGGAGACCAGAGGCCAGCACCATAACCAAATGACACCCTCCAAACCCACCAGCGATGCATCAGTCATCCTTGTTATCTATGGGTGGGGAGGGACAGTGGCACATCGTAGGGCAAATTGTGACTGGTCAGCAAGACCTCAGATCCTGGGCGGTCTCCTCCCAGAACTATGTGTAGAAAAGTTGTCCTTGGGACTTAAGAATCCTTTACAGGGCTCATATATGCCATCTTGCATGGTTCACAAGGCCCCCAGACCTTGCAGAATTGCTGATGAGGTTAATCGCCGACCCCATTCCATAGGAACTCCCCTTTAGACTCCCACTAACTTTTACAGGCCTCCGAGGAAAAGGTGCTCAAAGTGCTAAACAGAAATTCACATTTAACTAAGCAAATGGCAAACCGGGTGTTTGTGTTTGGAGTGGGTATTTTGAAGGGGCATTTTCTTCCAAAACTTCAGAGAGTAACTCTTTACGTCTCAAGTTGTGCTGTGTGGGAGGGAAGAAGGAGTAAAGTCTTTTTCGCACTCATTTCCCTCCCCCTCCACCCCCATTTTAGGCTTCAGAAAAATCTTCAAGGTCTAGAACAAAGCGAAAAACTGAGGGCGCACACTCACTCAAGACTAAAAGACAACAAGTATTGTAGGGTAGCAGTCAGGAACAAAGTTTAAGCGCTATTGAGTCGCAAGACTTGAAAGCATTGGTTGGAAGAGCATACAGGGTGAGGTGGCTTGCACCTTGGAGTTTGGGAGTGGAGGAAATTATAGTGGGGTGGGGAAAGGTGAAAACCTAGAGGATGGCACGTGAAAACCACATTTTGAAAGACCCAAAACGGACACTTTAGTGTGAAAGTAACCTGAACGACCCGCTTCTTCATGCGAACATATGCAATGCAAGGGCCGAACAACAAGTGCTTTGATAAACTGCAATATGGTCCCGACTGCTTCCGGTTACAGGTGGCAAAGCAGCTTCCCCTGGCAGGCCTGCCACAGTCACACCTTCTGGCATCTTTAGCTCCCACTGGAGGAAAAAGAGTCTGGGCTTGTCGCTTAGAGGCGGAGACTCATCTTTGAAGGGCGCGGTGAGAGGAAAAAACCTTCTTCTGGGACTTGTTGCTGCATCTGCCACTGTAATTACACTGAAGAGAGTGCGGGTAGTGGCTAAAAGGCACCCTTGATGAAGGATGTTATTTTAATAAAGGGGCCTACATATGAATGAATTCGCCATACTTAAAGCAAGGTGAAATTGAAATGTAACTCAGCGCTAGAAAAGTAATATTCAACTCAAAATCCTAGTAATGCATGAACTGTTCTCATCTGCATCAAAATTGGCAATGTACCATTTTTCCCCACCAACCATGAGCTAGAAACGATGCACTAGAGTTAACCGCCAAAACAATATACAGATAGAGGAAAAACCAGACCACCCAGATACAAATAATCATGTTGATATTAGGTACCGCCCAATGCCTTTTTGGATGGATTTGGAAAACAAGTATAGATTCAATAGTAGCCATTCAACCCATTTTGTTGCGAGTTCGGTATCGGTTAATCCATCTGATGCGTTGCAGCAGAATGATCTTGCAGACATCCTTTCTTCTTTTAAAGGTCCCCGACTAACTATGGGTTAAAGGTTTAGGAGTCAGGTTAAGTGGTATAAATGTTATCCAAAAGTAGCATATGCCTGAGCGCTTACTACAGAGATGCTTGTGTGCATCGGGAAGCCTTCTAGGGAAAGAAATGCATAATCATGTGCAATAGGCCTTCCTGTCGTCTACGGGATTTGCTTATATGAACTGCAAAGTGGAACTGATTTTGAGGCTCCCTCGATCAAGGGATTGTATTGCAGCTCCTTCTCTTGGCCTCTGGAGCTTACAGATAAAACAAGGTTGGGGATTAGGTTAGGCTCACCATAAAACAAGTGCAATATGGCTTATGTGGAAACAATGGAGCCCGCCTTCCTGCTCTGCCTCTTGAACCATCACGTAAGGAGGTGTTGTCAAAGATCTAAAAGAACAGTCAAAAAAGCAAGCTCCTTACTATACTCAACAGAAAACAAGTCGCCAGTTTTGGGCTGCTCATTTTTTAGGATGACCTTCCAAGAGGCACAATTTATAATGAAGTCCACCTATAATCTGCTTTGTGTAATGTTAGCACATGTTGCATATCTAGTTGTAGCATTTCCTTACTTTTATTATTGCCATTTTAATGGACTCCTATGTATGTGTACTTAATGTATTTTCAGTTGGAATACCGGGGTCTAACTTAACGCAAGATTGTGTTTAACTTTAGAACAGTAAAAATATAACCATACACCCATTGGCTGGCTTGTGGTGCCAATTTTCAGAGAGGCACGCAAAGCGGTCTCCATTAAAGTCCTGCAGACAGCAGCATCCCCCTCACTTGACTTTAATAATGGAGACTGAACTGCTTTCAATTCCTTTTAGGTCACAGCTTACAGACAGCACAGTTGTCAGATTTGCTGAAGACATTTTGGGACTTTCAGAAAGTTGACCTAGGAATGCATTCCATCTGTTGCTTACAATTAGTTTTGAGGTTTGTAACTCGTACTTTTTGGCTTTCGATTTGCTGCCTTTATTGCTTTAGGATCACCAATTTCAGTTATTCAATCCAGTTGCCTAAACCGTGTTTACTGTATTCTTCCAGAAACTCCCTTTCGGTAAACAGGTCTTTAAATCTTGTTCTCATCTTGTCACATTTGCTCTGTATTGAAAGTCAAATTGTAGATTCTCTTTTCCAGGGAGCTTGATGATGTTTTTCTTTCTTTCACAGACTTCAAAGTGAGAGAATTTATGTGGCTGTGCTGATGTTTCAGAATATATCAGAATTAGTAGAAATGAAGCACCTTTTCTTTGTAATTCTGAAGTGTGGTGGAAACATTTGAATATGATCAAAACACATCAGGTGATGACATTTGCACACATTATCGTTTGTGTGCAGTAAAACTGTATTTCTTTGCAAATGTAATGCTCATTTCAATTGAAATGTGTTTCTGTAATGGCAGTGCTCTACCACACCATGCATACTTAACACAATGCAACTCCACTCAAGCTAACCCAATCAACCCAATCCCAATCCAATCTACCCCACTCCACCCCAAACTAATCCACTCTGCTCTAATCTACCTCAATCCAACCCACCCCACCCCACTCCGATCTACCTGAATCATATCCAATGTACCCTACTTCGATCTACTCTTCTCCAACCTACCCCACTCCACTACACGCCACGCCACGCCACTCCATTCCATTCCATTCCATTCCAATATACCCCACTCAAAACTCCACTGTAATCTATCCAATTCCTCTCTGTTCTATCCCACCCTGCTTCAATCTGCCCCACCCCTACCCACCCCGCACCCCAACCCACCGCACCACAAACCAATGCACCCCAACCCATCCATCCCATCCCACAACACTCCAACCCATCCATCCCATCCCACAACACTCCAACCCATCCATCCCATCCCACAACACTCCAACCCATCCATCCCATCCCACAACACTCCAACCCATCCATCCCTTCCCACAACAACCCACTGTACCCCAGTCCAACCCATCCATCCCATCCCACTGCACCCCAGTCCAACCCAACGCACCCCAGTCCAACCCAACGCACCCCAGTCCAACCCAACGCACCCCAGTCCAACCCAGCGCACCCCAGTCCAACCCAGCGCACCCCAGTCCAACCCAGCGCACCGCAAACCCAACCCGCCACACCACCGCAAACCCAACCCGCCACACCACTGCAAACCCAACCCGCCACACCACTGCAAACCCAACCCGCCACACCACTGCAAACCCAACCCGCCACACCACTGCAAACCCAACCCGCCACACCACTGCAAACCCAAACCGCCACACCACTGCAAACTCAAACCGCCACACCACTGCAAACCCAAACCGCCACACCACTGCAAACCTAAACCGCCACACCACTGCAAACCCAAACCACCACACCACTCCAACCCAAACCGCCACAAATCGAAAACCCACTCCAAACTCATCCCCCTTTAATCAACCTGGCTCCAATCTAGCATGCTCCAATCTACCAGACTCTAATCTACCCAATCTACCCCACCATAATTTACCAGTGCAGCAGGTGTTGAACAAACTGAGCTACCTTAGCACTGATCAGGAGACCATACATCGTGGGCAGCAGAAATGAGTCCTGATAACCCAAAGAGTTACAACGTGCCTAGGCATAGAAATGAAGCAAAGGAAAGAAGGAAAGAAGCACTAACTGACAAACGCAGAGGCGCCCAAAGGCAATAATTAGAAGGAATTACTATAAGCAGTAAAGTCCACCGGATCATGACTGCAGCTGTGGGATTAACGCCAGAAAAGGCTCACCAAATGATAGTACTGACACACACTTACGTGCTAGCAAAACAAGATACTCTGTGGAATCGGAAAAGTCGTATTTTATTTTTAGAGGCATAGACCACCTAGTAAAGAGACGGAAAATATTTAAGGTGCATGCAAAAAAAAAAAAAAAGCGCTAGTTACTTACATCCAGTAATACCTTATCTGGTAGAGACTATTTTGCCTCAGATTACTCGCCTTAGATTAATCCCCTTGTGTCACACTGGACCCAGAAATTTTTGAGCAACCAGTTTGCGGGCTGCTAGGTGGCATTGTTCGGCTCTACATGGCTTCATCCGCGCCGGAAAAGATGTGCAAGGGGCAACATAGGCGCCACCCCAGTGCCATGACCTGTTCTTGATTGTCCACACCACAGGCACAGACCCTAAGTGAAGAGAAATGGCTAGTGCACCAGCAAGAGTTCCGAAAGGATCTCTTGAATATTAGATACACAGAACGAATAGGTTAGGAGGGTCGGTAAGGAATCTGCGGTTAGATAGAATCTCTATTAGAGAAGGTGTTACCAAAGGTAAGTAAACTTGTTCATCTGATAGAGACTTCTAGCCACTGATGCCTTACCTTAGAGTAGATACAAAAGCAATCTCTTCCCGGAGACGCTGCACACGTTTGTTTATCAAACATTACAGCCTAGACAGTCCAGTTCGGTGATATGTGCATTTCGCCCATTGGTCCTCCTGGACTTCTTAGTATAACAGTCCACAGCCCACCTCCGTGGAGAGATTGCTTTGGTATCTATCCTAAGGTAAGTGATCAGCAGCTAGATCCATGCCTCCTTTTTACCAAAGGTGGTCACACCTTTTCATGTAGGGCAGACCATCACACTGCCCTCCTTTTTTCCTCCTTGATGAAAGAGCATAGGAGAGGAAATCTGGTGTGACTTTGACACGTTGATAGTGAACCCCAGCGAATGCAGAAGATGAACAATTGTTACTTACCTGTAAACAGGTGGTTCTCCAGTATTGGTGTCTTTCATAGATTCACATGCTTGAATATTCCCCGTCGTCGGAGTGGGAGTCCCACGGTAAATAAAATAGCAATAAATACTAAATATATAATAATATATAATAAATATATATATACATAATAAGGAAAAACCCAAAAAATGCATACAAGAAGCATAGGGTACCTAACCAAAAAGTTCTCCATAGGAATGCATGGGAATATAACAGTTCCAATGCAGCCTATCCTTGTCATTATGTTAGTCCAAACTGCAGCCAATCAGGCGCCAGCAGCCCTCTAGAACCTTCTCCTCAGAGCTCAAGCCCTCAGATTTTCGTAGCACAAGAGTGACCACAGAGTCTATGAGGAGAAGAGAGCCTCTGAGGGGAGGATGGGAGGGTCGCATGTGAATCTATGAAAGACACCAATACTGGAGAACCACCTGTTTACAGGTAAGGTACAATTGTTCTTCTCCAGTATTGGGGTGTCTTTCATAGATTCACATGCTTGAATATAGAATAGTTAGCAGTCCGTATCCCAACACAAAGTTTCCAGAATGCAATGTATAAACAAAAGGTTGGAATCAACGGGTGTAATAACCCATGCCATAGAAGTTATACAACTATATGTATACATAGAGAAGACATGCATAAAACTGGAAACTATTAGGAGGAGGGTAGAATAGAGGCTCACCTTATTGAAAAAGATTACGGAGCACAGCTTGTCCCACTGCGGTATCTCCTTCAGCCATGGCACCCAGATTGTAGTGCTTTGTGAACGTGTGCCTGCTGGACCACGTGGCTGCTCTGCAAATCTGATGCAATGGAACTCCGGCAAAGAGTGCAGTCGAAGAGGCCATAGACCTGGTAGAGTGGGCCCGTACTGCAGTCTGTAAAGGCTTTCCCGCTTTCTGATGGCAGAAAGCAATCGCCGAAGCCACCCAGCGGGCTACTGTAGGTTTGGTGACTGGCCGCCCTTTTTGAAAGCGGCCATAGGCCACAAAGAGCTGATCCGACTTTCGGAACTGGGCTGTTCTGCTGATGTAAAACTTTAAACATCTTCTAATGTCCAAAGAGTGCAAGCGTTGTTCCGCAGGAGATTGCGGGTTGGCAAAGAAAGACTTCAGTATAACAGGCTCATTAATATGGAAGTCTGAAGGCACTTTTGGAAGAAAAGTAGGGTTAGTGCGTAAAAGCACAGAATCCGGTTTAAACTGTAGAAATGGTGGTTTGATCGTGAATGCATGCATATCACTCACTCGACGTGAAGACGTCAAAGCAAGTAAAAGCGCGACCTTCCAGGTGACATACTTGAGGTCTGCTTTATGGATTGGTTCAAAAGGTGCAGTCATTAATAGTGATAGGACAATGTTGAGGCGCCACTCGGGAGGGGGACGCCGAACTGGAGGAAAAGTCCGAAGAAGTCCCTTGAAAAATTGACGTATTAACCTGGATGAACATAGGGAGGCGGAGCCATCATGGCGGAAGCGTGATATTGCCGCCAGAAAAACTCTTAAAGTAGCATGTGACAAACCCGACTGAGCCAGTTGGAAAAAGAAAGGGAGGAGCTCAGCGGGCGTGGCACGCAAAGGATGTACTCCGGCGTCTGCACACCAGTGGCAAAAGCGTTTCCATTTCAACTTATAGGTCTTTATAGTTGATGGAGCCCTGGCCTGAGCAAGGATGTTACGACACTCCTGAGGGATGGTTAGATGTGCAAATTCACAGTGTTCAGGTTCCAGGCTGATAAGCTCAGAGAAGAGGGGTCTGGATGGTAGATTTGACCCCTGTTCATGGAGAGAAGATCCATTCAAGGATGAAGAAGAATGGGTTTGCATTGAGACAGGAGTAGCAGCTCCGAGAACCACGCCTGTCGTGGCCACCTGGGAGCAATCAGAAGGATGTGGCAGGGTTCTCTCCGAATCTTCCAAAGTACTCGTGGCACTAGAGGGATCGGAGGAAAGGCGTAGGCGAAGAGATTCGACCAATCCATCAAAAGGGCATTGCCTTGGGATCCTTTGTGGGGATGCCAGCTTGCGTAAGCGGGGCATTTGCGGTTCTCTGGAGCTGCAAAGAGGTCGATTTCCGGGAATCCCCAACGACGAAAGACCATATCGAGTGTTGGCTGGTGGAGTTCCCACTCGTGGTTGGATGATCGGGATCTGCTTAGGGAATCCGCCAGAAGGTTGGACAACCCCGGAAGATGAACTGCAGTGATTGTGATCTGATGATTGATGGACCAGTCCCAAATCGCCTCTGCCAGGCGGGATAACACCGGAGACTTTGTTCCGCCCTGCTTGTTTATGTAATGCATGCAGGTTGTGTTGTCCGTCTGTATGAGAACCGACTCCCCTTGCAGCACTGGCTGAAATGATTTCAGGGCCAAAAAGATAGCCATGAGCTCCAATTTGTTGATGTGCCAGGTCTTTTGATGCAAAGTCCATTTCCCCTTGACGGAAAGGTCTTGGAGGTGAGCTCCCCAACCCTCCAGAGATGCGTCCGTCGTTAAAGTTAGATCCGGGGTGTTGAACAGAAAGGACGTGCCTGCCGCCAGCTGATGTGGTTGTGCCCACCATCTGAGCGCTTTCTTCATGGGGACGGTGATGGTAACCTGATCGTTGAAGGAACCGGTGACTTGACGCCACTGTTTGTCCAGAGCCTGTTGGATAGGTCGCGCTCGTAGTCTGCAATGAGGGACAAGAGCGATGCACGACGAAGCCATCCCTAGAAAGGACTTCAACAAACGGACTGAAGCGCACCTCTTTGCCAGAAGTAGTGAAACTAATCGGAGAATCCTTTGCTGACGTTCCCGGGAGACAAACGCCTTTGCCAGTTTGGTGTCCAGCGTTGCTCCTAGGAAATCCTTGCAAGTTGTTGGCTGCAATTGAGATTTCTCCAGATTGATGGACAGACCCAAGGAACGGAATACTGTCTGACAAATGGAAGTATGGTGTTGGAGTTGTGAGCGGGATTGCGATTTCAGGAGGCAGTCGTCGAGATATGGGAATATCTGGATGCCTTGGAGACGAAGAAAAGCCATGACCGGAGCCAACATTTTTGTAAAGACTCGGGGGGCCGACCGGAGGCCAAATGGAAGGACCTTGAATTGGAAATGAAGGTGCACCACCTTGAAGCGCAGGAACTTTCGATGACCTGCGAGTATTGGGACATGGAAGTAGGCGTCTCGGAGATCGATGGTCGTCATGAAATCTCCGACAGAGAGTAAACGCAAGATTTCTGTAAGCGTTAGCATACGGAAGGTCTGATCCTTGAGATAGTGATTGAGTGCTCTCAAGTCCAATATGGGTCTCCATTCTCCGTTCTTCTTGACGATAAGGAAAAAACGGGAATAAAACCCCTTCCCTCTCTGAGACTTTGGTACTACTTCCACCGCACCTTTTTGAATGAGAAGGCAAACTTGATGAAATAGTTCCTTGAGGTGCGGAGGTGGTGGTCCGGAAGGTGGCGTTGGAGGAGGTATCTCGACAAATTCCAATGCATGGCCTTTTTTCACAATGTCGAGTACCCAACGGTCCGTTGTAATGGAGGACCATTGAGAACCAAACAGAGAGATTTGACCTCCAATTCTCCGTTCGACAGACAAGTCATTGACGTTTGTTGGATTGTCCACTGAAAGTGGACTTTCCTCGGTAATTTCTGGCAGGTTGCTGACGGGAAGACTGTTGACGGTTTCCGGTGAAACGTTGGTTACCTTGGTTATAGGACCGATATTGACTGCTTCCTCCACGAAAAGTGGATGTAGTGCCACGTCCTCGAACACCCCGAAAGGGCTGCTTCTTAAATTGAAGGGTACCCAAGGCACGTGCAGTGTCCGTGTCCTTTTTTATGGATTGTAGCGCTTCATCAATATGCGCTCCAAATAATGACTCGCCGTCATATGGCATATCCAGGATTCTTGTCTGAACTTCCTGTCGAAACGAAGTTGAGCGTAGCCAACCTTGCCGACGTAGGACGGCCGCTCCAGCGAGTTGGCGAAAACCAGTGCAGGCCACATCCACTGCACAATCAATGAGTTCCTCTGCAGTTCTTTCTCCTTCTTGCAGAATCTTCTGTGCTTCTGTCTTGGAAGCATCCGGGAGTAACGCCACATAGGCGGACATATCAGCCCAAGCCTGACGGTCATAACGACCTAAGATAGCCATAGCGTTAGCTACTCGAACCGTTGTAGAGGACATGGAGGAAAATTTACGCCCAATAGCATCTAGGCGACGGCCCTCTCGGTCTGGAGGAGCGGTGATTGTAGACGCTGGATTCTTCGAACCTCTTTGAGCTGCCTGCGTAACGACAGAATCGGGCTTAGGTTGACCTGTAAGGCATGCTGGAGATCCCACCGGCGCCTTATATTTCTTTTCCAACCTCGGCAGTTGTGCTGGTAAAGAGTTAGGCGTCTTCATTAATTTCACCCCTTCAGTCCAGATGAAGTCTATAATCGGGACTTTGTGTATCTGTTTTAATGGTTGGTTCTTGAAATCATATAGGAAGCAATCTTCCTCTCTGTGGGCTCGTGGTAATTTGAACCGTTGCGCCGCCCTGTCCATTAATTGGTGGAAGCCTGCAATATCCACTGGAGGAGAATCCCCTGGCGGCACCTGAGAAGGGGATGGTGTCTGAGCACGATAGTCATCCCACTCCGCTAAATGTTCTTCACCATCCTCATCCACATCAGAAACTTCTCCATCCTCACGCTCTGGAAGATTCTCGTCATCATCATCATCTGGATAAATTGTTGTGTGAACTCGAACTGATGTACTCCTGTGAACAGTAACAGGCGGCGCCGGGTGTGAAGGAGCCAGTGCCGGCTCCGTAACTGGGTTCAACACTGATGGGACAGCGGCAACCTGTGGAGATGGTGGGAATCGTCGATTGTAATCTTCCAACATACTTTGGAGGTTCGATATCATTGATATAGGCAACATCGCAGCTGGTACTTGAGGGTGAGTTGCTTGATGTTGGCCATACTGATCCTCTTCATCGTTACTGAAGTCTTGGCACTTAATGTTCAAGTCCGAAAGACTTTGAGCTTGGTCATCAGACTCTTGATCTGAATCAGTAGCAAACAAAGGAGATGGAGGATTAACCATTTCTCCTTCTGTAAAAGTCCCGAACTGGATAGATTTGCTGGACTGTAGAGGCAATAAAGGCATTGAAGCAAATGAAGAGCCTGGCGTGGAAACTGTGTCCTGCGTACGCGTCGACGGCATGACATCAGTCGTCTTCTGCGAGGGAACTGGCTTGGATGTCGTCGCCGACGAGGAGACCGTCGACGGAGTAATCTTCATGGGCATCGTCGTCGTCGACGGAACCTTAAATTTCAAGGTCTTCGTCGACGGAGCCGTCGTCGACGGGGCGATCGTCGACAGGGCGATCGTCGACGGAGCGATCGTCGACGGAGCGATCGTCGACGGAGCGGTCGTCGACGGGACAGATGGAACAGGTCCCCTCGTCGACGGGACAGACGTCGACGGTACGCTCGTCGTCGAGGGCGTAGACGAACCCAGAGTCTTCGATCCTTTCGTCGACGACGACCGGGTCGTCGACGAGTGAACTCTCTTCGTCGACGAAGATGAAATTGGAATTAAAGAAGAAACAGTCTTAGAACTGAGAACCACTCTCATCAACGACGAAGACGTCGACGCCGTAGCAGACGACGATCCAGAGGCCAGCGTCGTTGTGACTGTCGTCGTCGATTTTGATCCAGAGACAGCCATTCTCGTCGACGGAGCTGAAACTACCGTCGTCGACGGAAAATCCGTTTTCTTCACAGAAAAACTGGAATTTGAAGCAGAAGGAGCCTGAGAGCTATGTCTCGTGGGCCCAGACGTGGTAGGTAATGGTGAAGACACCGCAGGGGTCAAAGCGAGGGATAGTTTATCTTTTTAAGAAATGGGGAAGGCACCTCCTGCACACTACCACGCTTAGAAGCTGCTTTAGATGGGCCTGAAACAAGACTTTCAGCATCAGAAAGTATATGGTCTTTATCCTTCAGCCTTTGAAGCCAAACTAGTAAGCGGCCTTCTCTGTCCTTAAGAGTTTTCTCTGAGAATTTTCTACAGAGCTTACAGGTTCCCACTTCATGGTCCGGGTACAGGCAGTAAATACACTTACTGTGAGGGTCGTCATGAAATAATCTCAGCTTTCCACAGGAGGAACAAGCTCTGAAGAGAGACTTCTTACTTGAAGACATTGTGGAGAAACTGGAAACACTTGAAGAGAAGAAAACTGAGCAGAGCTCAGGGAGACTCCCTTACACACGACGTGCGGTAGAAAATCTGAGGGCTTGAGCTCTGAGGAGAAGGTTCTAGAGGGCTGCTGGCGCCTGATTGGCTGCAGTTTGGACTAACATAATGACAAGGATAGGCTGCATTGGAACGGTTATATTCCCATGCATTCCTATGGAGAACTTTTTGGTTAGGTACCCTATGCTTCTTGTATGCATTTTTTGGGTTTTTCCTTATTATGTATATATATATATTATATATTATTATATATTTAGTATTTATTGCTATTTTATTTACCGTGGGACTCCCACTCCGACGACGGGGAATATTCAAGCATGTGAATCTATGAAAGACACCCCAATACTGGAGAACCACTGTCGTCTGGAAGTGGGCAGAAGACTGCCTAGGGCAAGATCGCCTTCAACAGCAAGTCACCGAGGTAGGGGAAAGACCAAGACCCTTGACCTCCGCACAGAAGCTGCAACCAATGCCATCACTTTTCTGAACATACAAACGGGTGTGGTAAGGCCAAAGGGGAGGATTGTGAACTGATAATTCCCCTGGCCTACCATGAACTGCAGATAATGCCAGAGAGCAGGCAGGAAGGGGATACGAAAGTAGGAATCCTGCAAGTCCAGTGCTACCATCCAGTCTACAGGGTTGAGGAAAGAGAGACCGCAAGCATCCTGAATTTTTCCTTGTTCAGGAGTAGTGGAGAGGGTGTAGATCTCAAACTGGATGGAGGCCTTTTTCAGCACTAAAAGGTAGTGTGAACAGATCTATCACGGCTTGCTGCCCTGTCCTCGGTCCTTGATCCGCCTAGCACTAAGAAACCTCTGGGTAATGCGCGCTTTATAAAAATCACCTCATTTATAAAATCACCTCATTCAATAGCCATCACAACCTACTTCTGATGCCGGCACACTCTCTATGGCTCCATTGGCCAGAAGAGCTTCCCGTCGCAATTTCAAAAGGTGTTCCTCTATCAGCGTATTGGTGGACTGTGGCAAGGGTGGTGGGCCTGTTGGAATGACAGGGCATCATAGCCCTGCTGGATGATCTGGAGCACCCACTTGTCTGAGGTTATTTCCCACCACTGAGGCAGTAGCGCAGGATAAGGCCACGAACCAGGAGCTCAAGGTGGTGGCAGAGCAAAAGAAAGGCTTTTGAGTTGCGGTTGTGGGGGGTACAGATTCGGTCGACCTCAGTTCTAATAAGAATGGGAGCCAAAGTCACAAAAGGGCAGAGATGCCTGCTGGCCGTGGTGGCTAGGGGGAAAAGGGCGCAGTCGTTAGCCCTTTCTGTAGCTACGGGAGGGCCAGAAGGCGGATGGCAGCTGCCGCTGGGGCCATGGTAAACCACCAACGACATAGTGGTGGCACTACCATCTTATCTCAAAAAAGGCCATGTTCATAAGAGATGCCTGGATATCGCCGAAAAGCTAGTTATCCTCATACAGGCGCAATGATGAAGCACCACCATGAAAGGAGTGGCTCTGTCCAGCGCCTCCAACATCAAATGAGCATTGGACATGACAAACTTATTGGCTTCTCTTCCGTCAGCAACAGCTTGGGAGAGCATACCCAGGCCTCCTCCAGGGCCATAGGCAGCACTTGCACAACCGTATCCCACACAGTGTGAGAATGACGGCCCAATAAGCACACAGTGTTCACAGACCGCAGTGCCAGGCTGGTGGAACAAAATGTTCTTGCCGAAGATATCCAGCCTCTTGGATTCCCTATTCCAAGAGGGAACACACCTGGATGTATCCTTGAGTTTGAGGCCAGGGACACCCTGTTCTCAGTGGTCGGGTGCTGGGAGAGGAAGACTGGCTCACTGGGAGCAGGGCGATGACCCTGTGCTAAGAAGTGAGTGAGTCAGCAAGACACCAGTGTGGACTTCACTAAAGGCGAAGAAGGGTTCAGATGAGAATATCACAACTGAAGCACCTCTTCCAAGACACTGGTCTTGACCTCCACCATGGCGGCTGTAGGTCCAGACCCTAAGCCGCCTTCTAGACTACCAAAGTAAAAGAAGCCCCTTTCTCAGTAGCTACTGTGGGAGGAGAGAGAAGGCCAATGTCTGGTGAGGTGTCCAGACCACTAATGTTAGCCAGCTCCTCATAACAGGTGTCATCGGCCAAGGACTCTGCTAGGAAATCAGTGTAGCCTTAGGGTTCCTCAAATCCCCTCCATTTGTGTTCCTCAGAGAGCTCTCTTGGAAAATAGGGCTCCATATCCAATTCAGGGTGTGCAGGCCTGGTCAGCGCTGGAGCGGATATAAGGCAAAGCTGGTCTGGCTCCATATCGGAAAGAAGAATCACAATGGAATCGGTGCAGTCAATGGGTTTTTGCAGCTCCAGGAATGGGGCCACTGCAACAGTCACCGGAGAGGGTCATGACATCACAGCTGGGGCCGATCCGGATCCACCAACGGATCCTGAGGGCCCAACTAGCACAGAGGGTGGACCCGCCAGCAGAGTCCTAGTCGAAGACCCTTTCAAACCATGGGACCCGAAAGCACTCCAGAGGGGTTGGGTTGCTCAAAAGAGCAGATTATGGCCTCAAAATTCTCATAGCAGGGTGGTGGTTGCTCCGGTTGCAGAAACTTGGGAAAGCGCTGAACGGACCCAGTGACAGACACAGACTCCACAAGAAGAACCTGGGAGCTGAGCTTGGATCTGTGGCATTGTTCCCTTGCGTCACCTGAAGAATGGGAGCGGCAGGGAGAAGTTGAAGAGAAATTAGATTTCTTGGATTTCTTCTTGTAGGACTTACCTAAAGAAGTCCGGACTGCAACAAAGATTGACGCAAGCGACTCTGGGAGCGGTCCCAAGACCTCATTTGTCAACGGGACCTGGAGCGGCGTGGAATCACATGATGAGCAGCCAAAAGCTTCATGGCCCACTCGCGGAAGGCCTTGGGGTTCCTGGCCCTGCAGAGTCATGGTCCTGCTCCAGTCAGCACAAACCCATGAAGTGGGATCTGTCAAAGACATCTGTCTGTAACAGGGATAACAAAGCTTGAACCCACTAGGTTTCTTTGAGAACATCTCCAAAAAATAGAGGGAAAAAGGTACACTAATTGAATTCAACAAAACATTTAAAAAAAGCGAGTAAAAAAATTACAGAGGGGCGCTTGCTCAGATCTGCGCTGATGGTGCCTAAAAGAAGGACTTTAGGTCAGTATGTTGCGGTGGCGCCTACATAAGCCCCATGCACGTCCCTCCTAGCACGGACGACACTGTCACAACACGGAACCAAACAGTGCCACCTACCAGCGGACAAGGGTATGGTTAAAAAATTTACTTATCCAGTTTGAAGCCTGAGGAATAGTCCAAGGCAGAGGTCTTCAAACTTTTGGATGCCGAGACCCCCTGTCAACATTTTCAGACATACGGACCCCCTCCTGACAAACATTTCAAGAACTTGATACTCCTCATTATCGATAACCATACACACTGCCAGTTCCCACAAAAAATCCTTTTTACAGTGGGAAAATATTATTTAACAGTGTTTAGCAAGTCGAAGGTTTGTGGGTGACAAATCAACAGTAACAACAGTCCACCAGACCATAAAACAGGCCAGCAAGCAGCCACAAAAGCTGACACACTGACCTGCATGGCCACCCCTTTGGGCACTGCCAGACTGTCCTGTAGGCAGGGCTACCGGAATTATGAGGCAAGGAAGGACCAAATTATGTGGCAATTTTAAACTTGTATAAGTCGAGCTGTATAAGTGTTTTAAAGGAATGGGAAACTGCATGCATTTGTGCTTCCTGCAGACAATATTAGTGGTCACAGCACAGAAATTAACAGTAAAAACAGTCCACCAGACCATACAACAGGCGAGCAAGCAGCAAAAAAATAAAAGCCCACACACTGACATGACTGGGCACTGTCAGCCTGTCCTAAAGGCAGGTCGACTGGAATGATGAGGCAGGGGAGGGCCAAATTATGCAGGAGGATTGATTGAGTTGTGTGGTAAGAAAATGTAAATAATGCTGTGTGATGCAGCATATTTTGGGATAGTATTCATCGTTCCCATCTCTCCTTTGTTCTTCCACACCTTCTTGAACTAACGTTCCTCTCACCTGTTACCTCAGCACCCACCCCAGTACTCCCTCTATTCCCCTTTTGCTGCTCCCCCTCACCCACGTCGGAACAAATTCTCTTTATACCTCATGGATCACCTCTCAGCTATCTTCTCTTACGCTTTAATGGTAGCTCTCCTCTCTGCCTTCACCTTTCTCTCACCTCTCCGCTTGTGTTTCCGCACTTCCTTCTCCACTTCACATTTCTCTTCATCCCTGACATCTCAAATTGAATTATCTGACTCCCTTTCTCCTCTCCTCACTTCTCTCATATGTCTTCTCCCATCCTGTCTCCCCTCACCCTCATCTCTCCTCACCTTTCACATCTTCCCCTCTCACCCCGCCCAGGTCTCTCACATTGCCTCTCCTCACTTCTCTCACATCATCCACCCCTTCTCTCCAGTCCCCTCTCACACCTTCCTCCCGCCTCTCACCTCTAGCTCCACACCTCCCTCCTTGCCTTCCAATCACCCTCGCATACCCCCATCTTCCATCAGTTAAAGTATGTCTGTCCCGGTCTTTCAATACCCAATATTCACACAGACAGTGCCTTGTCGGTCCAGGCTCCTCCCCTTCATCCCTACAGTGTTATACCCCCTTCAAACCCTCCTCTGGCCCAACCAAGCACACTGCCCTTCTGTCAGCTGCATGATGGCAGTGCCATTTCTAAAGGGGAAAGAGCACCTGCAGCCTTCACCACAGCTGCACTGGCCCAACCCTGCCTCGGGAAGTAAAAGGCACACCCCTAGCACACAACATGTGACGCCTCTGGTTGGATTCTCCTTATTTCCATATGTTGAATACTCAAAGATAACACATGATTGAGTTTTGTTATAAATGGCTAGTTTTTGTTTGAAAAGATTGTTCTTTCCGGTGGCGCAGGTGGCAGAGTGACTGCCTACCTTGGGAACTATAAAGCACAGATGGAAGTGTCAGATTGAAAAGCATGTGGGATAACATTGCAATAAACGTCGAATAACAGATCAGCAAGTGAAATTCATATTATTTACCTAAGGTAACTGGCTTGGTAGATGCCACTGGGACAGTGCACAGTGGGGTTTTAAGGTGTGTAGGCAGTTGTCGGGGAGAACTGAGCTGATTGCTCAATGCCCATTTGGCTCAAAGGGCTTCAGCTCCAGCCTCCACTACGCCACCCCCCTCGTGTGTGTCAGCCCGGGCTGAGACAGCTTGCCGTTTTGAGCTGTTGTGGTCTGGCATCCGTTTCATTGCAGCCTCACTCAAGTACTTCACAGGTCTTTAAAAGAGCATTTACTTGTTAACGAAGCTTTGTTTTTCTTTCACCCGTTCTTAGAGCACCTGCATCTTCAATCTGCCAATTGCTAGAATAATTGCGCCCCTCCCCCTTGAAGGTTTTATTAGACCCCCCCTGAAACTTGACTCTAGTTGCGCCTCTGGCCCTGCATGCACACTACCAGGGAAGCAAGTACACAGAGAAGTGTGACCTACACAGGAATTTCCATTTCAACATAGTGCATTTACCTCCGGGGTCTGGTCCTTAGCTTTTCTTAAAAATAGCTAATTGTGTTTTCGAGAAACCCTTTTTGTTTGAAAAGATTGGTCTTGGTGGTGCAGGTAGGAGTCTGACTGCCTCACCCCTTTGCCCTCCTCCACCTCCAATTCCACCCTACACCAGAGCCCGGGATAGCCTATGTGGGCTTTCCCCAAGCCAAAACGGAGGTCAGAGTACGACAACAGTTAACAGCAAGGGCAGAGCAGAGTAATTTCAAAGACAGCAGTGGGGAAAGGGCAGGCGTGAAAATAAACGTGTTCTGGATTCCAGTTCCAGGTAGAAGAAGTGCAACCGGGAATGCGCGACCCCCTATCTACGGCTCCACGCCCCCACTGGGGGGTCGCGCCCCACAGATTCAAGACCCCTGATCTAAGGTAAAAAAATCTGCAGCTAAAAGTCTTCATCAGATATTACAGGAAGTTGAGGACTGTGCTACTGCACTCACTTCAGAGACAGCAGCTTCTCTGTTCTAATTTGTTTGAGGAGGCCAACATGGAACATTATCCATGTTGTAGTGCTGTAAGGCACTAAACATATAAACACACTGTGAGAAGTTGGCCTGTTATATGATAACCACTAAGTGGGCACCTTGTACCGGTCCAAACAACTCTTATTGATGATAAGGTTAAAGACAACCTTTATTGAAAGCTATCCTACTGGTAGCTATGGAGAGCAGCTTTCAGGCTAAGTCTTGAAGGAATGTAAAGCAGCTTGTTTTACCAGATCAGAACATCCTGAAGGACCAAATGAAAGGAGAACCACACAAGAGATATATAAAATATATGTATTTATTACTAAACACTCTCTACTAACCTCTTTATGAGATTAGAGCACAAGGCACACAATATGAAATCACTAGAACAGTACATAGCACAATACACAGTGGGCTCCAGGGGGAGACTAAACCATATACTAGGAAAGTGCCTAGAGCACGTAGAATCGCTGGGACACCAAGGAACCACCCACAGTTGTGCCACAGGGGACCAATGGAGGACGGGTGCAGTGTGAGAACACAGATGCGAGCTCCGTAAAACTCTATGGGAAAGTCGCAGTTGGAATTTTAAAGATTAAGGACACTTCGGAGAGGACTTTGAGCAAACCCTTTCAAACATAGAAGGTTCTAAGGCCAGCACCCTTGAGAGTACCAGAGTACCCGTGTTATCCATCCCAGTTGAGCCGGTGCATTGGTGCCAAGCGATGTCGGAAACCTTCGTCGTTTTCAATGGCGTAATGCGGAAAAGGGCTGCTGCCGGGAAGATGAAGTGTCTGGTGGAATCCAAGAACCTGAAAGCAGAGGGAACAGAGTCTGGGTCACTTCAGTGTGACCAGGGGCACGATAGACGAATGCCCACCGATGTGGGTATGCTTCAGGTGCGATGACAACGCTTGAATCTGCAGCCACGGGAACCAGGAGACGACCAAAGTTTGGTGGTGAGCTGTCCCACGAAGGATGTCAAGTGCTGGGGGGGATCAGTGTCTGGATTGAACACCAACAAGCCTTGACAACTGCAACCCACGTGGGCAGAGGAAATACGCTTCAGTGAGGACCAGCAAGGTCCTGGGGACTCTCCAAGCAATGGAGAGTAAGGGCACATCTGGATCAACCAGGATAGCCCACTGAAAGTCAAAGTTACCTTCACAAGGACCCACAGGCCAACGGACCAGGGATCGCGAAGGGACCTAGAGCTGAATCACATAATACCAGCCTTGTGAAGTGTAGGCCGGAAATCTTCGGTGGAATTACTGCTCAGGGTTAGGACTATAAGTAGCCCAAAGCACAGTCTCAGGGATCGCTGAAAAGCATATGCTACTGCAAAAGTACACGGGGCACAGGTGTTCGGGTTGCATGGTCCCCACGAGGGATACAGGTCTCAGAATTGCTGAGAGCACAGATCAACCCCTGAGACCTCGGGAACCCACCTCCTGTATTGCATAAATCTTCGGAGTACTCAGGTGCTCGGGAGATGCAAACCGGTCAGATGCGTTTAGGTGCCTGCCTTGCAGGGGAGTAACTCCTTTACTCCAAGGGAGAGTCTTCAGTCATCCAGCGTAGTGTAGATCGTCGGAGTTCCTGGTTTTTTAGCAGAGTTTAGTCCAGTTAAATTCTAAAGTCCTGTATCCAGGGGTTCCTATTTTATACCCAAGAAAGGTTGGGACAAACTCTGGGGACACACCTATGGGAGGGTCAGGACAGAGGGGTGGCTACACCCATGTCCTTTGTCCAGTTTCGCGCCAGAGCAGGAGCAAATGGCTCCTGCAACTGGTTTGAGCTGGACTATGCACAGGGACACCAAATGTGCACCCAGTGCAGACTTCAAAGCACTCTCAGAGTGCACCAACTCGGCCCCAATCCACTAAAGCTTGTCTGGGAGGTGGCCACACCTCCCTGTGACAAGAAGTCTATTGTCAATCCTTCCTCTGTTCGAGCTTGGCTCAGCAGCAGCAGGACAGACTTGCGTCTGTGGCTGGCAGCATCCATTTTGTGATGCCCATATCGAGAAAGCTGGTACCTGGTGTACCTGTGTGTCGCATATGTCACTTTAGGAGGGTGGAATCGGCGGTATGATTCCAAGGTGTTTGACACCAAACAAAACATGTTTTCAAGCAGCCGTTTTAAAGTTAGCATTTACCGTGAGGTTATAATGCACTTAAATATATATTGTATTGTATTGTAATTGCATTTATATAGCGCTTACTACCCCTGACAAGGCGTCGAAGAGCTTTTTCGGCGAGTAGCACGCTACTCTGAGACCCATAAAGGATTAGTGTAGAATTAGTATAGTGAAACATGCAAGTACATTTTAAGTGGTGGATAGGTGGTTGGCTGCATCACAAACAACCCCGGAGAAAAGGTTCCGAAGGCTGCAGAGGGGCTCTGCTCATGCAGGGGTACCCCCTCACATAAAATCCAGCACCCTGCCTTCAGGATTGATAAGGCCTGCCAGAGGGGTGACTGATAGGTTTATATGTGCAGTGATATAAGATAGATATAGTGAAACTATATCTAAGTACGGGGTGCATACACCACCTTACACAGGCTGCAGTAGCAGACCTGTGATGTCAGTTTGAATGGTCTCTCAGGAGTGGCATAATACATGCTGCAACCTCTGGGGTACCAATGCCCTGGGTACATAGTATACCATATACTAGGGACTTATAAGGGTACCCCAGAATCCAACCTTGAGTGTACCTAAAGTGCATGCAATCAATTTAGAGGAGAAAGCAGCTGGACGGGGGTCCTGGATAGCAGGATCCCAGTCAGTCTAAGTCGAAAACAGTGAAACATCAGCAAAACGTGGGAGTAACTATAAGAAGCAGATCCTACTCTCCTACACACACACACACAAGGAAACACACACATATATCACACTAGAATTAAAAAGAACACCAATTCAATAAGTGGAGACCAGTCACGATGAATGCGGTAGCTAAGAGTGAGCATCATAAATCTTATACACAAAGTGAAAAACCTTGGATCAGTCATTTCCCCTATGTATTGTAGTACATGGTGTAGGGGGCTGTGAAATTCTGTTTATTTCTTAGCCACTTTTTTGCCATATATGCAATTGAAGATAAGATTGTTCTCAACCTTCTTGTCCTATACCGAACAGAAAAGCTTCCTCTCAACAACAAAAAAAGGAAAGCGGTTCCTTGTTTATTTATAATGGCCTGCCTGCATTTATCTTTTCATTTCATAGAATACTATCAAACTTACAAGTGAGCTCTTTACTGAGACTGTGTTATATGGTAAATTGGATTTTAAGAAAATCATTTTTAGATCGGTGGAACATGTGGTCAGTATTTATTCGAATACTAAAATATACCGTTTGAGACACTGGGCTGTAAAGGATCTAAAATGCTTTAAAATAACCCAACGGCAACTGGCTAGAAAAGTTTTTTTTTTATTTTGGCCAAATAAATAACTACATAACTAAATAATTAAATAATTAAATAAGTGAATCCGGGGGGGGGGGGCAGTCGAGTTGCAGCGAAAACAACAAACACATCCTCGACAGGCTCCTTCACGAAACAGTTAAACAAAAAGTTACTGAAATCTTCCTAAATCAGTTTTTAGAAGAATTAGATTCAGCTCACCCCATATCCTGTTTGATGCTAAACAGGAAAAATGATGCTAAACATTTATTTTCCATTGTGTTGCTTGTTATGGCATAAAATTAGATCCCAGACGGCTGGGGGAGTATTTCATAATAAAGACCATTGTAGTACATTTCCAATAACTGTCACAGAGGCACTGACTACCCAGTAGCAAATATGGACTAGGACTTCCTAAATTAAAAGGAGGGATAGAGATGCATAACAGATATCCCTCAGACTAGAGCATAATCACATTTTAAATATACAGGGAACGTATACAGAAAGAAGCACCCATTACATTTCTTTTCTTCTGAAAACGATCTGTAGACGTTAAATGGAGAAATTAAAACATGTCGGGTTTGGCTGTAAACGAAATATGGAATGATATCACTCTTTGAGGAAGGATTCCCCTAGCTGCAACAAAGAGCAAGACTGAAATGAAGATTCTGGCAACCTCCTAGAGATCGTAAAGCTCGATTAGAAAAGTTACTTCTAGTTCGAAAGAAAACTGAGCTGAAATGAAGATTCTTAAGGATCTGGTTGCAAATGCTCCTTGAGACTGCACCGCACATCCTCAAGATTACATTTGGAAAGAAAGAGAACCGAGCTAAAAGGAATGGGCTCATGAGTTTGGTGGCAAACTCTTACGTAAAAAAAGTAAAATCATAATTTCATTAAAAAAATTCCCCCGTTTCCAATGAGAAGATGAACAGAAGATACTTAGGCTTCTTGTAGCAAACACTTGCTGAGGTGGAAATACTGGATTTCTTTGGATACAGGTCATTCAAACGAGAAAGGCAATTTGGGCTAAAGAATCGTGCCTCTGGAAGCAAACGCGAGGTTGAGTTACCTAAATTAAGAAGATGCACATAAATCCAATCAGAACTGGAAAAGTTGCCACAATTCTGGTAGCAAACTACTGAGGCTTCATTGCATGACAGAAGTGGATTTGGCTGGAGACGATCCATTGAAATCGCTGCTGCAGCCTTTTGGTAGGGTAGGAGTCCACTTTTCTATTCACATGTCACATATTAGAGAGGAGGCTGCCCACTAACTGTTCACAGCCCACAGCATTTCTGCATAAAGTTTTTTGGCAATGGGCATCGAGACAAAGGCAGTGCACCACTAGCTTGCTTTTACTAAGAGCGGCTATCAGTTCAAGAGAAATACATTTTTGGAAAGGCCACTTAAGTGTACCTTATCACTCTGGCTATGAAACATAGTGGCCAACACGCAGTTTGTCTCAAGGTTTAATTCACGATAGCTCCATTAGACCAGGTTTGAATTTTACTACAGCCCTTAAGATTCCTGTGGCAAAGAGGGTCTGAGAGGCTGCAATACTTAAATCAACCCTTTTACTAAGGCAGAGAACTTTGAATTTTAATCTTCTGGTGACCACACCAGAGGCCCTCCGCATACTGGTGGAGTTGGTGCAACCAGATAACTTCCCCTGCAACACCACGCCCAGACTGCCCCCAACAACTTAAGAATGTTAACACCTAGTAACCAAGACTACAAGCCACGACTTACACAAAACACAAAAGCGTCTTATTCCTTGCTTTCTGATGTGGCTCCTCCCGCTAGGACACCAGGGAGACAAAAGGGTAAAGCAGGTGCACATATTGGTATTTTAAGTCATCACGCACCCCTATATTTTCTGATGGGACACTAAACTTATTGGGAACAATATCTACATGTCCCAAAAACAATATGGTAAATAAATTAAAAGGGAACCTGGTAGGGAGAATGGGGTAGATATTGAGCCTGCCATAACGTAAACCAGCATCCCAAAGACTGTGGCAACACAGCCCTTGCCCCTTTATAATACACAATGCATCATGGTGCCGGTGGGCCTTGGGTGGTGACATCATTTCGGTTGGATGCTTGGTAGAGTCAGGCTTCCCCCAATTACTTGCCCACCGTCCAAATATATAGGCACCCTATGGCTCAATAAACAGTGCCAAAAACGGGAATTTTACAATAAAATTCAGTTCTTTGCTCCCCCGAGTTGTTTTGCTCTTGTTTCCGAGTTTCTTTTCTGGAAGAGGTCACACATTTGATTTGATTATAACAGCCTTGGCTCAGGAAAACATTCACTATTTTACGTTATTTGTACACTGTGGACTTTCCATAATGCATGCTGCTGTGTAGGACTGGATAGTGTTGTCTCTATCAGCACCGTTCAGGGTAACATGGGTGTATAAAATGTGCATTTGGGTGCGATGGGTGTAAAAATGTCATGTTTGTGTTTATACATGCCCTGCGCACATACACACCACCCCCTTGTGAGCTACTTAAGATTTTTTTTTTTTTTTTTAATTTATTTGCGTTACGAAGTGAAGTTACATCCGTCATTTTTCTTGTTTGCCTGCCGACGCATTTCTGAAGAAATTAGTGTAATTCTGGCATAAGTTGGTAGCCAGTAATTAAGCAGTCTTGTCGAAGTTACTATGCCCAAACGAGTAGCCACTGGGCTGATAGGGGCTACATGCATTACATGCGGTTTGAGAGAACCGGCTATAATCATCAAATCCCTTTGTCTGCTTTGAGAGACTGGAATCCTTATGAAGCAAGTGCTCTTTAGTCAGGACACTGCTGTTCATAGTCATGGTCTAACAGGACACAAAAGCCAATGCCTTCAGGAGAAATCCACAAGTCTCCAAGACCAGAGCTACTCTTGACAGGGCGAAGGTGCCCACCCGGAGTACAGCTTGGGAAAGGGGATTGATTTGCCCTAACAGTCAGGGTTGATCTGAAGAGAAACAGCAGTCATCAAAGGTGAAAGGTGGAAAATTTAAAGTTGAGCCACGTAGCACAGATTCAACATCTTATTGTACTCCATTTAGGGCGGAATAAACAACCAGGAATTAAAAATGGAAGGATATCCTCAAACACCGTCCTTCATTCTACTTATATTCCACCTGCCCAAAGAGCAAGGACATTTCCCAAACTGCAGCATATGAAAGGATTTATTTAAGGGTTCTGATAGTTTTTTAAGAGTCCACCGGGTGATCAACAAAAAAAGAGAACACCACTACAACACAAATTAAGTCACAGAGTAGAGAAAACGGAATATTGCATTATATGCTTCATACGTGTGGCATGCCGAATTCCCCAGCAGCAGGGAATTACTAGTGAGCCCCATTTCAAAACACACTACCACTCATACCCCTTGCATGGAAGGGTTCAAATCTAGGATGGTGAATTGCGGATTGCAAGGGGATGATTTCACTGAAGCACTGCACCACAGTATAAAGAGGCTGTACTGGAGGACTTAGGCGTAACCCCATAGCCAATGACTGGGATGCAATTTTGGAGGCAGTGAAGGCCACGTTTCAAGAAGTTGAATCAGAGTGAATCAGAGTGGCTGTCTTAGTAGTAGCTCTGTGGGGTTTTTTCAAACTGGCGAGACTTTAACGTTATCAGGGAACTATTTATTGCAAGTCTTCTAGGGCTATTTGTTTCAGATGGGAACCATCCATTAGCATTAAAAACAATAAATTGATGCTCCTTTGCCCTTCGCGGAGACAGGACTGCATCTTGACACGAAGGTTAGTGACACACACCTGAGTCACTCCAGTGTCAGGTCCGATACATGTGGAGCAATCACTTAAACTTTCCTGACTCCTTGTAGACAGCTCGAGCGTAGCCAAAGAGGTCATTATTTCAAAAGCAAGGCCAAGGTTGTACAGGAGTGTAAAGTCCGCTCGAGGCACAGTCACAAGCACCTACCAGGGCAAATATTTACTCGGATCTTTGATGCAGCGTACAGATGACGGTTTTGCATAAATGTATATGGTGTCGTCTCAGCTGTTCACCATCCTTGGTCTCTTTCACAGGGTTTCCGAAGAACAACTGTGTACAGAGTAGGAGAGAGTTGGTGTGACTTATTGGTACAGCTGCAGCCCTGCGCTATAAAAGTCACTGCCAGGATTAAAATTAATCCCAGAAAACAAGACCAATGCAGGCTCCAGGACAGGTGTTGGTCCTGGTCTGTGGGTAAACATGGATTTGTAGAAGCCGGAAGAGGATCACATCAAAAGCAAGAACAAACATGCCACTGGAATGCAGATATTAACACAAAAGAGCCTTCAATGTCGGAGGGTGCATTAACGAGTCCTACTGATAGCACCACGACCACATAACGGAATACCAGACCTGTGACTTTCACCCACAAAAACTATCCAATAGAACCAGTATTCAACCTTGGAAGACACATACGCGCAATGAAAAAATGCTCCACAATTCCGCAGCCTCGAAATGTGTAGACTTGAAGAAGGGTTACGTTACCTACAGGATAACAATGAAAGACTATAAATAGGTCTTCAGGTTACTTCCTTGCAATTAAACACTGGCAAACTGTTCATGTTACCACGCTGGGCTCAAAGGCAGAAAGACAGCTGTAACGTTACTTGCCTGGGACAAAAGACTTACTATCAGTTGTCATGTTACCACCCTGTTTTAAATACTGGCATTACCTTCCTAGGAAAGATGAAGGTCAGACAATCTGCCATCAAGTCACTTGCCTGGCATGCTGAAAGCCTGACAGGGGTAACGCAGGTTACGAGCTAGGGTTGAAAATCGGTCGTTCATTGCCTCACTGGGAATAAAACGGTGACAATAGGCGGTCATGTTGTCTGCTGTGGATGAAAGCCTGAAATCTAAAGGTTGCCACCATGGGATGAAAAGCTGCACAATTATTGCATTTATTACCTCCCAGGATGGAAGGCTAACAACTGACAGTCATGTAACCTGCTTGGGATAAAAGGCTGACGCGTGGGAAAGATGAAGGGCTGACAAGCTGCCCTTAGATCAACTGCCTGGGATGAAAGTGGACAGTCCTCCTACTATGTGCCTGGAAAGATAAAAGGCTGACCATCAGTCTCCTTGACGGATGGATGTCAGGATAACAGTCTGTTCACTGTGCACCATGGAACAAATACTGTCAACTTATTTTTGTGAAAGGCACAGTAGACAACCAGACTCTCAAAAAAACATAACCGGAGAGGTCAGCAAATAACAGACAGTCACCACTCTCCATTTCCCAGTTATTTTACTGAATAATCAATCACCTCTACGCTAGACCTACTGGCCCCATCAAATGCTGTTTTTCTGATGACTTTATACCATAGTGGCTGTCAACCAAGCGGCACAATTTTGTCCTTTGAAAAGTGACCTATATACTAAGCCTGGTTGGGTCAGAGGTCTTCAGAAAAAAAGACAGAATCACAGCCACAGTGTTTCTCAGTGGCTCCCTCTGCCAGCCAAGAATACCTTAAAATGTTCTAGTGCAAAAACCACAGTTGATGGACAGAATGCAGAAGAATGTCATACATTCACCCCAGTACAGAGATCTGGGCCTAAATCCATCGTTTTTTTGCACTCCACACCACCCCAGTTCAGACATGGCCATATGCAAATCAGTCTGACCCTGTGCCTCATGGGAACAGTCCAGCCCGAACTGCCAAGCCATGCCTTCCCTGGACCAGAAACAAGCTTCCGAGGACCGGTTTCTGGCATTCCAGCCGTCTTCAGCCCAGCTTGCTTGAATCCAGTGGTGTGGAGTGCATGGGACTCACGTCTGAGCATACCCATCTCACTCGGGGTGAGAAATGCAAAAACCACAGTTGATGGACAGAATGCAGGACAAGGTCATACATTCACCCCAGTACAGAGATCTGGGCCTAAATCCATCGTTTTTTTGCACTCCACACCACCCCAGTTCAGACAAGGCCATATGCAAATCAGTCTGACCCTGTGCCTCCGAGGACCGGTTTCTGGCATTCCAGCCGTCTTCAGCCCGGCTTGCTTGAATCCAGTGGTGTGGAGTGCATGGGACTCACGTCTGAGCATACCCATCCCACTCAGGGTGACAAATGCAAAAACCACAGCTGATGGCCATGTCGTCGACGACGGCGCAGGTTTCCTGAAGGCAGGAACCTCCTTGTCAGACGTTGTAGATTTTGCCTCAGAAGACTTTTTGGCAGTCTTTTTAGGAGGAACGTCTGCAGGACTAGGGGAAGTAACCCGTGGCCTCTTCAAGGACAAATTAGAGGAAACAGAAGCTATCTCACCGTCCTCTGAAGACTCCAGGTTGTCTCTGGTTTTCAGCCTGTTCAGCCAGAGTAGTAGTCGTCCTTCTCTGTCTTTTAGAGTTTTTTTGTAGAGAATGTTCTACAAATTCTACATTCCTTTGGTTTATGGTCCGGATAAAGACAGTATAAGCAGGTTTCATGCTAATCATCAATATGGAGCCTCTTCTTACCACAAGAAGAGCAAGCTCTGAAGAGTCCCTTCTTCTGTTGATCAGCCATGGTAGAATTATGAAGAAATTATCCAATTTTTATGAAGAAAAAAAAGTTTAAACAAGGAAACCTGAGGAGAACTCAGGTGGAGACTCCCTAGCACAACGAGGTTCCTGACAGGAAGGTTCTAGAGGGAGGTAATAGCTGATTGGCTACCTTCTGGAGTTTAGTCCTTTTTACAAAAGGACATAAATAGGCTACTAAGGTGAGGCCCTTAGGCCTATTTTTCTCTATACGTCTATAGGACATTACTTTTCTATGTACCAGAGACTCCCGTCTCGACGACGGGGAATGATTCAGGCATGTGAATCTATGAAAGACACCCATAATACTGGATAACCAGGGGATCCTACCTGCACCCAGAGAGGCCATCACCACCTTTAGTTCCTCTCTATAACTCTCCAGCTCGGGAGTACTCCATAATCTCCTCCAATAGAGGAGCGGGCGTGAGGCGATGGCATCTGCTATCGGTCTGATATTCAAGTCCAACCTAAGTGGTACTAGTGGCGTACTTTTTGGCAGGGTCAGAATTTGCCTATAAAGTTATTTTCTGTAATAGATAACTCATGTGACGGTAGGTGCCCCCAGAGCTCTGTCCCATACAGGGATGAAGCTCTTGCTTGGACTTTGTAAATTTCGAGCGGCGCACTCACTATTTTTTGCACACAATTCTTTTTAACTTTTAAAATCACCCGACGGCCTGGGTCAGTTTTAAATAGGTCTTGGCCATTTGTGTACCCCACCCCATTTTGTCATTCAAGGATAGGCCTAGGTAATCAAAGTTGGACACCCTTTCTAGGGATCGGCCATCCATTTTTGGATGGGGACAGTTAGTTGTGCTGGCATTGAAAACCATGTACTTGGTTTTGTCGATGTTAACCACCAGGTTTCTTTTCTTGCAAAAGACAGTAAACTGGTCCAACACCCGCTGCATACCCATCGGTGATTTTGAAAGCAGCAGGGTGTCGTCCGCAAACATTAGTGCGGGAAATCTTCTGGAAGCAAGTTTAGGCGGGTCAATATTTTTTATTGCGAGGAGGTCTTCTATAAGGCCATTGAGAATGAGGGAAAACAGGATAGGGGCAAGCACACAGCCCTGTCTAACCCCCTTCTCGATCGGGAATGCCCTAGTTAGTCGGCCAGACTTGCCGGAGCGAACTTTAGCAAAGGTTCCTTCGTGTAGAATTTTAAATTGATAACAGATACAGTGGAATCCCCATATTTAATAATATGTTCCAAAGTTGATTCCTGTCCACCATATCAAATGCAGACTTCAAGTCTACGAAAGTTAGGTACAAACTACCCCCGTGCAGTACAACATGCTTCCAGTAGAGGACCTGGAGCCGAAACAGTTGGTCAATAGTTGACGTTTTGGCTCTAAATCCCGCCTGTAGTGGTGAAAGAATTATTATTATTATCTGTGATCCAGGCCTGCAAACCTTGCAAGAGAACCCTGGCATATATTTTTTGGCTCACATCAATAAGGATTATGGGCCTATAATTTGACGGTTCGAGCGGAGAACCCTTTTTATATACGGGAATTATCTCCGCCTCCAACCAAGTACTCGGGAATGGTTTTCTTTTCAAGATTGAATTGAATAACATAGTGAGATAGGGGACCCAGACCCTCGGTTCATCTCTAAAAAGATCACCAGGGATCCTATCTAAACCTGGAGCTTTGTTAGATTGCAAAGAATTCACAGCTAATTCCACCTCTGCCATAGAAAAAGGTGGTGGACACCAACTGGAATCCAGGGAAAAAAGGATACCAGGGACCTCACTTCTCAGTAGGGGGAATAGAATAAATATCTTTAAAATATGAGCACCAAGATTCTTCCAGAATATTTGGGTCAATCATAGACTCGCCCTCAGTTTTCCCGGTATGTACGAGATTCCAGAAGGTTCTAGAGTCTTTTACAGCCAACTTGTCTGATGGCGTACCAGCTCTCAACTTCCCACTCTGACTTAGCATGAAAAATGATTTTCTTATATGCCCTCCTGGCTTCAATTATAGGATCTTTACTACCATGTTTAAGTGCCTCTAGTAATGCACACTTTGCCTTCCTACATCCTTTATTGTACCAAGGGTTACTATCCCCTTGCTGCCGCGGTTTGGGGCTAGAAGATTTATAAAACCAATCAGCCAGAGTTACCGTTAGTTCCTTATGGATCTCATAGAGATCGGTTCCTACGCCATATCCGCGGGTATTATCATTCATTGGGTTTACCCTTTCTAACAGTGGGATTACACTCATGTACATTTTAGCCATGTTTTCAGGGGACCTTTTTAAGGTTGCCCAGCGAATTCACCTCCCACCTTGAGTTATTCTAATGTCCCTTGAAGGAAGATCTACCCCATCTTGATCCTCAATGGGCAAAAGCAGATCCATCTCCACAACTAAAGGGTTGTGGTCACTTTTCGTGCGATTAATGACATAAAAATTACAAATTCTAGGCCAGAGTCCCAAGCTGGCCATGAAATAGTCAATTACGGAAGAGTGACCCATACCACTATATGTAAACTTCCCTGGACTATCCCCAGGGAAGCACCCATTACAGGCTCGGATAGAAAAAAGATAGGTGAGGGATGTTAGCTGGAGTACCAAGGCTGACCAACATTTAGCTTGATAAATATTTGGGGGTGGGATATGCCAGGTATCATCTTCTTCTGATGTAACCTGGGTGACGCCCTTCAGTGGTTCATAGTGGCAATTAAAGTCTCCACCAATTAACACTTCTGCGTCGGCCAGTAAACTATGCAGTAGGATACTCAAGGAGTCTAAGGTCTGGGAGGTACCTCCTGAGCGAACTGGCCTAGAATAAATATTAATGAGGGCCAGTTTCGGTGAATTCAAGCGGGACAAGAGGATACATATCAAATCAGGACTATTAGTATCAATCCTTTTAATAGAGAACCCAAGATGTACACCCACCCATATACACAACTCCCCTGATGGTCTTCCTCTTGGACCCTTTATGGCAGGTTCCGTATATGAAACATACCCCAGTCTATGTGTGGGTGTAAGGGCCCATGTCTCCTGGAATAGACAAATCCCATGGAGGTCTACAAACATACACCAATCAGGGATTTCTATATTGGCCGCTAGTCATGCTATGTTCCATGATAAAGCTTTTAGGTTCCTGGTTCGGGAGGCCGCCCCGTGATCCAGATTGTCGCCAAGAGTGTAAGATCCTCTGACTAAGGGTACTACCTCTTGCAGAGATAATTCATGCTGAGGAACCAAACTTTGTGAAGGGGAAAGGACCATTGAAGGTTTAGCAGATGAAGGTGTAGGTTGAATAGCCAATGACTTCCGCCTTTCCTGGGTAGGTATTATCTCTAAGTGGACTTTATCGGTGTAATTAAGGGCATAATCTGCATGCCCTAGCCCCCCCCCCCCCCACCCGGTATTATTGTCCCATTGTCTGATCTTAATATTAGTACATGGGAGGGAGAAGGAGAGGGCATTTGTAGTCAGGCCACCTGTTCTAATGAGCTAAACCTATTGTGTACTGGGAACCCCATAACATAGTCTCTTCCCCACCTACCCCACATGCCCAACTCCTGGCAGAGATCTTCTTCCCCCTGTGAATACCAATTTCCACAAATTCCTTGTGAGAAGTTGGCCTGGTATATGGTGCTCACTATTCTAGTGAGCACCTTGCACCAGTCCAAATGACCCTTATGGTAATTGGTTGTAAGTCATCCTTATAGACCAGCTATCCTAATGGTAGCGTGGACAAAGCAGTCTTAGGCTAAACTCAAGAGGGCATGTGAAGCCAGCTGTTTTACCATATGCAATCCTTTTAAATACCAAATGAAAGGACACCACACAAGTTATATGTTACAAAATATATGTATTTATTTCTAGAATAATCCCCTTAACTCTTTATGAGCACAGGAGCACAAGCGTTAAACAAAGAACACAGTATAACATACAATAAGCTGCACAATTATGGATAGGCCAGGTCGCCACTCAAACCATATATTAAGAAAGTGGTATAAGTACCACGTCACGAACAATGAACAGGCCTAGGGCCTTGGGAATCGCTGGGCCTACACTGGACTAACAAAGGTTAGGTCGGGAGAGGCCCACAGGATACGGGTGCAGAGTCTATAGGCAACCACGTTTACCATACAAGTCAATGGTACGTAAAAATCAGAAAGTTATAGGTTTCAGAGACTTCCGACTGGACTAGAACTTAGCCACTTGAAACTAGGACACTAGAGGTGTAAACCACTACAGGAGCACCGGAGTTATATTGTTACCTCACCTACAGGAAGCGGGTGCATAAGTGCCAAAGTGTGTCAGGTTTAGTCGTTTAGTTCTATGGAGCCTGGAGATGAAGATGCTGCAGGAGGCCAGGAGAGAAGAGTCCGGTTGGATCCAAGGGTGGATCGAAGATTTAGAGTACCTGAAAGCAGAGAGGACTATGTTCAGGTCACTACCCAGTGACCAGCGGTGAACCAGGAAGGAACCAGGCGATGTCGGGTTGCAATCAGGTGATGTCGAGGTGTTTGTCTCCGCTGCCACGTGGACCAGGAAGGATCGAGGTTGACCAGCTGGTGAACACGAGCTGTCCCACGAAGGCTCTTGCTGTCGCCGGTGTCGGTACTCGATTTGGAGTCACCAAGCGTTGGCAAAGGCAACCCACGCAGGACTCGAAGATGTCTTCTTGATCGGACCGGGAAGGTCAGATCGATGGCTCCTTTTCAGGGGAGCTGGGGCCAGTCTGGAGCAACCAGACCAGCAGTGTAGTTTCGGTGTATAGTCGTCACAGAGGCCACTAGCCAACGGGCAAGCGACGGGACAACGCGTAGAGCAGGAAAAGTGCAAAAGGGCCCCACGCAGCACTCAGAGTGTGGAGAGGTGATCTTCGGAGCACAGGCTGCTCAGGGCTGGGGCTTCTCAAACCCTAAAGCACAGCGTCGAGGGAACCTCGGGAGCAGCACAGGAAGCACTTTGTCGACTTTTCAAGATGGCCGGTCCCACGTCTCTCGTCGCCTCCACGGGTCTACGCTTTGATAGGACTGTGGATCGGGCTGTTGGAAGTCTGGGAGTCCAGGTCTTGTCGGTCTCTGTCATTCTAGCTCCGGCGGGAGCAACGGCAAAGAAAGTCTTGTCTCGCTGATGGTGCCTGCTTGCACAGGGTGGCCACTCCTTGACGACAAGGGAGATTCTTCAGTCTTCTACGTTGAGTAGGATGTCGAAGGGTCCAGAGTTTCGTTTCAAAGTTTGTCAGGATGATCTAAATTGCATTGGCACAGCTCCTACCTTTAGTCCAAATCAAGGGGCTGGATCACCTGCTAGGTCCCTCCTATGGGTGGGACCCAGGAAGGGGGTGGTTACACCCCTTTCCCTTGGTCCAATTTCGCGCCAGAGCTGGGGCTGGAGTGCCCCAGCACCGGTTTGAACTGGGCTATGCATGGGACGCCTTGTGCGCCCCAGGCAGTGTCTAGTTTCATTCAGCCCTCCCTGCTACAATCCACTATCTCCTGCTGGGGGTGGTGTAACACCTCCCTGTGACAGGATACCATTTGTCACGGCCTCCCCTGCCGGAGTTTCGGTCAGCAGCAGAATGCCAGACTTGTGTCTGTGGCAGCAGCATCCATTTTGTGATGCTGGGGCTCTGGTTAGATTTAACCGCGTTTAAGCAAAGTAACATGTTTTCTCCCTCTAGAAGGGTGGAATGCTACCCCAGTCGCCAGAACTGGCGAGGGGGTAGTATTCCAAAGCGTATGACACCTTAAACGGCATGTTTTGATAAAGCCAAACCAAAGTTAGCAAGTAACCGCGAGGATTATAATGCACTTAAGAGTATATGGTATGGCAATATCCCGGAACAGCTAAGGGAGTTGGTCCTGTAAGCTGCAGACAGGCTGAGCTCATGCTGGAGCACCATCTCACATAAAACCAAGCACTCTGCCTCCAGGATTGATAAGGCCTGCCATAGGAGTGACTTATAGGTGCATATGTGTCCAGATATAGGTGTAGATATAGGTATACTATATCTAAGCAAGGGGTGATTACACCACCTTGCCCCAGCTGAGTGATCAGCCAGTTGTGTCAGTTTGGCTAGCCAGCCAGGGGTGACAAAAGATATGCTGCAGCCCCTGGTAGACCTTGGATGCACATATGCCCTGGGTACCTATAGTACACTGTACAGGGGCTAAGGTGACCCAATGTCCAATTGGTTATGTACCTTAAGTACATGGATGATAATTTAGAGAGAGAACAGAAGGCTGTGAGTCAAATTAGCAGGTCCACAGTCACATTAAGTCAAAAACCAGTGAGGCAAAAAGCAAAAATTGGGGCGACCATAGGAAAGCAGACCCTACTCTCCTACATTCCTTTATTGTAGGGGTAACGTGGTTTAGGCTGGGGATAGAAATAGCGCCACTTTACCGCTTTTATAGGCGTTGTTAGACCAACAGAGCTATTGCAGCACACATGATCTGTTACCCTGCTATCCTGGAAATTAATGACCACACAGTCCCCTTCAATATCTTTCCAGTTTGGACCCACCCACCCACCCAACTCTTCTAACAAAAAGAATCTTGCTTTGGACATGTCTTGGCAAGGGTTTATACTTGTTCAGCCAATGGATTGTTTTATTTTTAAGATCCATGAATGTTTCAACTCTGTTTGTAGCCAGTTTAGGAACCCCAGTAAGAACATCCACATAAGGGACACTCTCAGGAGGTAGATTAATTTGTGGTAGATCCTGGGCACTGGAGTTAGTTTTAGGAACATTTGAAGAAACTCTGTCCGGGGTTTTTGGCTTAGCTATTGCTGTTAACACTACAGCTTTGGTAACAGACGTGGATGCGTTATTACAGACGCCCGGCTGAGGTGAGTCAGTTGTAGGCAGAGTATTAGGAGGGCAAGTAGATGTCGGCTTACCGTGTAACACCGGGGCCACCACAGGGGTAATTGTGGGTTGAGTTTGCACATTCGTAAGAAAAAAACCCATTAACGCAGTCTACTTTTTTCAAGATTGAGTCCTCCATTTTGGTCAGTCTTTTTTCAATACCTTTCAGTCTTTGCTCCAAGGGCTGAATAAGTGAGGTAAAGACCGAACTCAATTTCCCTATAAGAGTTTCTTCATTGTAAGGGCTTGAAGATTCAGATATTAAGTCAATGCAAACCTTCGGCGGGCACAAAGCTGTCAACGATGCCTCTGTCACAGCTCCTTGCTGCGATGTTGATGAGTCAATAGGTAAGTCCGTACAGTCATTGGGTTTAGACTGCTTGGCTTTTCTACCCCGATGAGCAGTACCCCTCTCTTCCTTTTAGGGATTACACCCTCATTCTTGGTACTTTTGTCACAGCTATTTACAGGTGGATCTGGGTGAACAATTGCCTTGTGGCATGTCTGCCTAACATGAGGTTGGTTACTCGTGTTCTCCATACTAGATATGTTAAGGGAGAGAGAGTTTTGGTTCCCGGGTGGCCCTTCTAAATCAGTAGCTTGTAATATTATTCCTGGGGATTTTGCCTGGGCTAGGAGGCCCAGTGATAATCTCTTCAGGAATACTGGGTCCTGCGACAGACGGCGTTCCGCCATGGCGATCTTTTTCTAGCACAGAGGAGGCCCTCGTTATAAAATTATCTAATGTCCCCACTACATGTCCGACAGGTGTCGGTTTCATTCCTCTGCGGGCCGCCATAAAGAAAACAATGTAGAACCAGAAACACTACTCACGGGTTCAAGTGGACATTAGAGGGGTGGCCCGGTAGGGTCTCACCCGTTCTTTAACGATCTAAAACGGGCCTGCCCAGGCCCGGGCTTCGCCCAGCGCGTCCCGCGACGCGGGGCAATGCGCTGGTTAAATGCGCCTCCTGGCGCTGGTGGAACATCTGGAGAGCGCGCCGCCGCTTAGCCTGCTGGGAGATGTAGTCCCGGGGCGGCGGCGCGAGTAGTTGCGTTCAGTGACTCCTGGCGGTGGCGGCAAGGGAACCTGGGCTCTCGCTGCCCTGCTGCTTCGGTAAGTGAATATATAAAGTAGTGAATATACATACAGAAGTGTGTGGAATCAAAATGATTACTGCAGACAGAGTTACAGCAGACTGAGAGTTACAGCAGACTGAGAACACACTTCAAAATCTGATGAAACTAAACACGGCATGGAAGAAAAAACCATAGTGCAGTGCAATGCATTTGATACATTCTTAAAATATAGGAAGGGGCTTACCCATACTTCTTGCTTTCGGCCCTCATTAACCTTACAGCATTTTGCCAATGCGAATGCCCGACATTATACAACTTCTTTCAACTTCCTTTGTGGTCCCATGATGAATCCTTCACGGCCTTGAAATTCTCCAACTAAGAGGCTCAAGACCAGTCACCTACATTTATTTATCCAAGTACTTTCCAAAAAACGATTTCATATGCCTGAACCAAATTAATTCTTTTAACACAGGCAGGTTTAGGCTTTAGTGTGCCCTTCTACAAAGAGCAAACTGACCTCTGCGCCATCTTAATGCGGAGTATCCAAGAACACATTTCAGCGTACACAGCACCCAAAAGGTTCAACTGAGAGGTGAAACACCATGAATTCTGCCAATTCAACTTAATGTCTTCACCTCTTAGGTACACAAAGGCATTTGATGCAGGGTCTGAACTCACCACGTCATTCCTACGCCTAAGAACAACTGCAGCATCTTGGATGAGATGCTGTGGGAGGCAGACAAACATTTCAGGGACCTGTTTTAGCTCGCTCGCACCCACAGCATACTTCGACTAAAAATGTAGTCAACTCTCTCAATTATGCTACTCTGCTGGGACATGACTGCCACCATTATCGGCTTCCACTTTCAGATCAACGATATCAGAGGACACAATAAAGATATTTATGCTTTTTAGTGGCTATATTTTAATGACCGCGCCTACTTCATAGACACTGGACACAAAAAACCTAATTTCTCCCCGAGAGATTGGATTCTGCAATCCTTCGTGCTGCAATGCTGTTCACCTCGTATTCTGAACTGGCGCATTAACACCTCCCCACCAGAAGGGCTTAACAAATCATGCAGTCTTCAGAGACTAAATCTTACCAAGCAATCGCCACATTTTTAAATATCACGTTTACAGTGTTCGATTGCAGCAATCGTGTGGTGTGTGGTTGCAAGTATCACAGGAAAGCAGAAATAACAAAACGGAGCAATGTTTTCCGTACACATTAAAAACATGTTTTGGGCAACACCCCACCCATTGCAGCGCAGTCGGCATATGTCCCTCAATTTTTTCCTAGACCATGCCCTCAGTACTTTGAAAACTAATGCACTGTACAGCCTTTGGTACATTTGGGAGGTAGGCCTGGATTTGTATCAAAGTGTCTGCTTTCTCCCTTTTTGATACATGATAAATGCGGTAGCGAGGGATTTTACCAAGCACAAACAGTACGATCTACAAATTGTTAAAATGTTTGTCACACATTCTTAGAACACTGAGGTAAACGCACAAAGCCTTAAGACACGTGTACAGTGGTATACTAGAAGGAACATCTTCAAAAACAGGGTAGTATGTGGTTTACGACGTGCGGCCAAGGGCTAGGTCCCCAAAAATTACAATGTACATTGTTTTGAAGAGTGTGTGTCAATGCAGGCACGAGTCGTCTGTGCTCACAATTCCAAACGCTGCATGCCAAAGGGTGTAGAAACATGAAATTCATGCTTTTCACCTTTCTGAGTGTACGGAGGTTTTTTTTCAACTTGCGGCTCAAGGCTGCGCACCATACAAAAGCACTCCAACTGTAAACCCGCACTCAGCACTACCACTGGCAGTTCTCACGGACAATGCAATGTTTAAGGAGAAGATCTGTGTTGTGATGTACCGGACATAGTAAAGTTGTTTGTAGTTTCTTTATTAGGTCTTAGCTAGGTGGGTTTCAATGTAAAGCAGCCCCACCAGGAGCAGCCTGCCTGCTGCTCAGCCCATTTTCAACTGTCACACCTCCCCAAACCGGCACCCAAACATTCCATGCATCTACATCACACCAACATTCCACCCAGAACACTCACACTGGGTGAGCAGCTAGGAGCTAGGTAAAATGGGAGAAACATTAATAAATAGGCAGGATATCAGAGTCTGGAATTTCAGACCTCTGAGCTCCTGTAATCTGTGTTTCTGCAGCAATCGGGATGATCCGCGACAAACCAAAAAAAAAGTACTCAAAAGGCTTCAATACAGTGAGCTGCCATAAAGAGCTGATTCACCAGAACTTTTACAGTAGATCTACTACATTTATGAGATAAGGAAAAATGTACTGCAAAACCCTAAGTTGGAAAAAACAAGTTATAGGCATATTTGGGATCAAATCACCACGGGAGAGATTAAAATCCACACTGAGCCACATAACCCTTCCCCTCTTCCTCTTCCAACCCAAATTCAGGAAGCAGAAGGAAGAGCCCCACAGAATCTTATTTATCAGGGTTCATCTTAAACCCATGGCCGACCAACTCCTTGGCCTCATCTATAAAGTCTGAAATTAGAAGTTGCTGCCTCCAGGCCATCATCTGGATGAGGAGAATCTGGGTATAGTTTGGATATGTATAAACGCAAAATCCACTGAAGGGTACGGCACAAAGCAGAGGTACCACATTAAAGTCAAGCAAGGCTCAGGATCACCAGGGTCCCCATGACAACCCACATCTGGTGGGTGTTGCCTTAGAAAAGCACGATGAAAATGAACTGTTTGGATCTGGTGAAAAACAAAGGATTTGAACCAGACAGATACTGCTCCCACAAAGCCAATGGCCTTAAAGTGGTTTCACATGACCATATGGTCTGCAGGGTCAAATGCGGATGACTGGTCTAAAAGGACCAGGGCATGTAAGGGCACTACCAAAATTAGAGAACAGTCTAGAATGAAAGACAGGCAACATGAGTGGTTCATAACCTCTTTCAAAGTGTTTAAGAGTTGAACTGCCACAGATCTTCACAGGTGCTGGTAAGAGCACAATGTAACGCGGTTTAAAAAACATAAAAAGAATTACAGGCACCAATCACTGTGTAGAATTTAAAAGCACTTGAGTGGTGTATACAAATGAAGGGCAGCAGAACCAAACAAGCACTGACAACTTCAACAGGTCCAATTGAGTTAATATTAAAAGCTTGAGTGTGGAGCATGAAGATATGCTTTGTTAAAAAAAGTAGGAGTGTGTCTCTTAGGGATTCTAATGATTACCATGTTTTCAAGAGAGACACGCAACCAAGCTAGACTTTTAGACTACAGAGCTGCAGCATTCAAGGTAACTGAGAATAAACGCGCTTGTGGTTTCAGATAGGCTGTGAAGCTTCTTAACCAGGTAATGGCTCTAAATGCGGCCTCATTTGGAATGTTGCCATTCTTGGACTCCCCTGCTAAACAAGTACGATACTTTCTACCGATTGAAAGAGTTCACACTAACTTTAAGCCCTACTGACACTCCCCAAAATGTTAACTCCCTGACTGTAATTGAACCATCCTTCAAAATATTAAACCCAAGAAGGTGAAAAGTGTGCGGATTGTAAACACAGAACTGCTTCTTTACAAGCTGTAGACCAAATGTCACGGCAGGTGTCTGCCCTATTTGTATGCACTACTTCATCTGTAAGTCAACTACTGCTTGTGTCACTTTATAATCTTATGTATGCTAAGCAATGCATTCTTTCCTCACGGGTAAGAAGCACACCCCAAGGGGTTAAGCGCTGAAGGGCAGGAGACAATAAAGAAGACAACTATTACTCTATCTCTGAAGAGAAGGCCTTTTGCTTCAAAGGTATAGCCTTCCGCAAGATTTTGTCTAAATACGAAATTCGTGAAGACGAGTCCAGACTGGTAAACAACAGCAAGACAGAACAAGTCTAAATATATGCTGCTGTGCGCATGAGAGTCTTAAGGAAACAGAGGATCTATTTTCTCCTAGCTACTTCCGAAGCAGCAATACTCATGCATTCAAGATGGAAGCCAAGGTATTATCATAACTGTGTACGACATAATTTCAAGAGCTTTAACATACTGGACAGAGGGCACCCAAAACATCCCTAGCTTTCTTTTTAGCTAACACGCAGAGTCAAATGACATAACAAATGAAAGCTGAAATAAACAACAACAAAAACAGAGATGTTAAAGTTCATATGAATAGACTCATTTACAAATTGGTAATATCTGATAAACACGTGACAAAGGCAATGCATGTCAGGGCATGCAATTAGACTAATTCTGTTATTCGCTTAGAGAACATAGAACTTATTTCATATTCCAATGACTAATGCCCCTGTTAAAGCTCTAGGGTTGATGCTGAGTAGAGCTTTCTAGGACAGGCTTAAGAGAGCATTGATATTCATCAATAGTAAGATTTTGACTCAATAAGATGGTACCAGTAGGCTATGTAAATGGACAAATATGAATCTATTTTGTGTCTCAGCCTGCAGAAAGTGTGTAGCAGGAAGAGAGGATAAAAGATGTTATACACTAATCTCTTGTAAAGGTAGTTGAGGGTCACCTTTCAGTTATGGTTAGTATGACAGTATTCTACTGTTGCTGTGCTACATATAGGTCTGGGAATAGCATCATCATTCTAGTTCTTGAAGCCGTGCATGTCTATCTATGTATTACCTGTTCCAGTCACTGCATTGTCCCAGTGTCCCTATTCGTTTTTAGGGCTCGCTGCGAAAAGCGCGCGAAAGCGTGCTCTCTCTGAGAGCACTATAGCCGTCGGCTCAGCCGACAACGAGGGGGGATAAGAGTTGGCCAAGCGAACAGCATTGTCTATGGCAGAGTCGGATTCCGACGCGCGCCTTGGGATTCGGTCGCGCGTGTCGGAATCCGACTCTGCCATGCGCCTTGGGATTGGCTCTCGCGCGTGGGCTTCTCTCTGCCATGATGGTGCCTTGTCCGCTCTTGCTCGGCACGTTGCGCGCCTCATATGTTTCAGTTTCGCTTTGCGTGTGGCCGGTGGAGAGGAGCCGAGCGTCGGCGGAGGCATTGCTAATCGCAGGGGCAAGACAGCGTCCTGGATACCAGGACGTCGGAGCACAGGTAAAGTCTGCGCTATATAAAAACGCATAAATAAAAATCCTCCATGGCGGGACCGCATTCTTGCACGCGCTGTGACATCTTCTCATTCTTCTCGTCAGTTTTCTTTTGCATTGGTTTTGGTGTCTCCGTGTATTCCTTTCCCCGCTGGCCGGCCTGTGCCAGGTCCCAGCGCGCCCACCGACGCATTTGTGCCCGTGTTGAGTCTGACCAGCAGGCAGGAGCCGCAGTGTCCGTGGCGCCACCGGGGTTGGGGGTGTGGTGAGGACACGGTGCCACCCCCGGGGGCTCGACTGCGCCCCGGAGGGCACGGGGTCAGCACAGACGCATTCACAGCTGCCAGAGACATTCAACCGGGGGCTGTGAGCCGAGGGTTCCCATGGAGGCCCCACCCCAAATAAAGAGGTGTATGATTCCCAACAAGACCTGGTGATGCACTGGGGGCTCCGTGAGTCAACCGAGAGAAGTGTCAAGGGGCGGATGGGGCCCCCGCAGGGATGGACGCCGAGCCAAGCCTGGCATGGGAGGCCAGCCTTACTGGATGCTTCAGCCTCTGCCGAGGAGGGGGGTACTGCCACTTCAGCTCCCCACGTGCTGACTACGGACCAAACAAACCTAAAAGAACAGTTGATGGAAAGAATGCAGAACAATGTCATACATTCACCCCAATATGGAGATCTGGGCCTAAATCCGTGGGGGGGGGGGGCAGCCGCTACTGATCATTCAAGTTTGAACCCAGCCATATGCAAATCAGTCTGACCCTGGGCCTCATTGGAACAGTCCAGCCCGAACTGCCAAGCCAAGTCCTCCCTGGACAACCTGGCACGGAGGCCGGCCATACCAGAGATGTCAGTCTGTGCAGAGGGGGTTTACTACTGGTGAAAGATGGGGTGCTACCACCCCAGCCCCCCCACACCTGGAGCAGAAGCTATACTGTTTTGCCTCCTTCCAACACTGTTTCGTACCTTTGGTCTGTGGGGTCTAGGAAAGGAGATGGGGCTTTTAATGCCTGGTGTTTGCTGAGCCAATACACAAATAGCCCGCCTACGCAGCTTGCTTTAGACCGATAATTAATGCATGATGCGAAACGGTACAATGACCAAAGCAGAGCAGAACAAAAACTTACAGTATCTTTGAATCACAAATGTTTTTTATTACATCAAGAAACTAATACATATCCTAATAATTTTTGCTTTATATCAGTCCTGTTAATAGTCTGCATAATTCATTATAATTTCAAAAAGGTATTTTTTCCAAAAAATACATTGTGTAAAGAATAAATACAAAATACCTACAAACACATGAAGAAAAAGAAAATGCTGATTAAGGTTTTGATGCAGTCTCTTTTCAAATATTTCTCCGGTTGAGGTGCCTTTTATCTTGTGCAGACTGTCTGGTAATATGGGCACAAAAAACAAACGTGCCTAGTCCCTTGAGGATATTTCATTAGATTATTTGTGGGTCAGAAGGATATTAATGTTTGAGCATGTGTGAGTGATTGCGCCTGAACATGTATGAAAAACTGGATTTATAAGTTGGATTCTGGTCTACGGTCACTTCCATGATATATATATGCTTTGGTTGTTTGGATCATTTTATATTATGCATTTAGTATTTCTCTAAAGCAAAATGAGCTGGTGGGTTCTTTGTGTATTGGTTTGGTTTCCCCGCTATGCGTGCCATATCAGTAATTTCAGAGGCTGTATTAATGAAGTTAGCCAATATCTTTTGATTGTACTCATATGATACATATAATAAATAAGCTTACTTGCAGGGGATTTCAGCCAGCTGTCTTTATCCATTTGTCTGTTTATTATGTCATTCACGTTTTTCTTCCTTCCACATTGACATACGTATTTGGGGCATTGGTTCAACCATTGGCTAATGTCACTCTGATTGATGGCAGTCTACCCTCTTACAATTATCATGTCCATACACAAAGTAGTTCTATTAGGTGCCAGAGACCCCTATGGCAAGCTGTGCTTTTTAAGAACAAAAATATATTTTTACTTTTAGCCAATGCTTGTTTGTTAGTCTGTTTGTGTTCGTTTCTCTGTGCGTACATGAAATACAACACATATTGCATTACAAATGCTTTTGTCATACACAATGTCAATAACTCAAACTTTAATGCTGCGAGACCTATTGCATTGTAAATGCTTGTTTCACTGGTGATGTATTTGTTGCAAGAGAGTCAGTGCATTGATCTCCTGTTTCAGTGTCCCTGTATGTACAATATGTATGTACGCATTCCCCATCATCAGTGTCCCTGTGTACTAACCCTAGTGTTTGTGCACCAGTCTCTCTGTCCTGGTGTGATTGACCAGGGCCCTATGCTTCACACTAGGTTTTCTTAATACCCAATATCCAACATAATGAGTACCAAACAATAGGTACCTGCCCTCTGCTCCCCCATACTGCTCCCGGGAGATAGGACTGAATTCAGCAGCACAGCATGCGCCAGGAGGTGCTCCATTATTCTTGTTACCTGATCTGGAAAACGGCCTCCAGGTAAAAATTTCATTCCATATACATAACTAGATGAAATTACAATACAAAAAAGTTTTACAAAATATTCACAGTGCATAATTCCAATTAAGTATGAGAACTACTTATTAACACCAGCTTCAAATGTTGCAAGTAAAATACTGCTACTTAAATTTCCAAGAGGATTGCAACTTGGCACTAGAGCCAAGGATGACTATTGTCATCTCAGGATGCTCATCCTGTACGAGCTGAGGTCTCTCTTTCTGCTCTGTATACACTCATTTGTAACGGAGCCAAGGGCACTGTGAACTTAAACAGATTTGAAGAAAGAGAAAGCAGAAGACCACCACCAGTTCCATCTACATGTCCGATTTCTCCATCAGTTGTAGGATTTAGCCCTGCATGATCTCTGGCTCTATCGTGGTTACAGCACAATCTAGTGCATCTAAATCACTGAGCTCTAGAAACTCATCTTGCTTAAAGTCCACCAACAGCACCTGCCTGGAGCAAACAGATTGGCAGCTTGCAATTTACTCAAACAAAAAGGGTGTGCAAAATTGGTTGTCGCGCAGACCAATTTCCCATATAACTAATTTTCACATAATCACGTCTTACGTCGGCAATTCTACAGCACTTTCTTTCCATGACCCAAAGCACTGACTAATTAAATCCCTCAACAGCAGCTTTACAGGAGAGGCCACTTCTAGGCTGGGATTTAATTCCAGAGTATTAGCCATGCTTACACCACAAATTAGTCGAAATACACCAAAAGGTAACCCAATGGTTCCTGGCATCACCATGTTTGGCAAAGGCTAAATCATTCTAAAGGCATACAGGTGGCATTAGTGTCACTAAGGGAGAAGATGTGATGCAAGCATAGCTGCATCGGCTAATAAATGACAGCCCCTAATGCAGGGCTACTGGAATTATTTGACAGTGGACCACCAAATTATACAGCTGAGTTGACTAAATTAAGATACAATATTATGTGGCATAATGCAGCACGTTTTGTGACAGTATCACAACATTATTTTGTCATGTTTACACGTTAACAGCGTTTAGGTAAAGGAATCACCTCATTACTACTGGCTTAAGACCCAATTATGAAAGGTGACCATCAAAGTATGTGAAGAACCTTCCACAGTGCAGCAACAGCTGTTGCGACATTTTAGTAACTTTTGATCCATTTGAGCTACAAACATTTCTGTTAAAATCTGCAAATTATGCAGATGATGGCTAGTGTGGGAAAAGCAGAAAATCCATAACCATGAGGAAAACTCTGCAGCATCACATCATTCGAAGGTCCTGCCCTAACATACAGTACAAACCTTCACTATGATAATCAACACACCAACAACCCCTCATGCTGCTCTAAAATGGGTAGGCACAGGTAAAAGCAGTGGGCAGACAGTTCCTTACTGACGAGCACTGACTTTGTACCTTCTGGCAGATCACAATCTGTAAACAGAGCAACAGCACCACTCAAGGATATATGATCATCACATAAGCTTCCAACCTGGGACCTATCAGAGTGATGCGTTTAACAAGTTCAAAAGTAAACAAGCATGATCAAACGGTATTAAGGGCAGGGCAAGGTTTTTATTTGATTAAGTGTGGAATTAACTGGTCTGTGCAGTTCAGAAGAGTATAACCAATCGCTCACAAATATAAATCCTTACAGGAGTTTCACTTTAACCGAGACGTCGCTCACAGAAAGAGAACAATCAAAAGCTTGATTTGTGGTGTTTGGCTCACAAGAGTGCAATGATCGAAAAGCAATGATGGGCGACTGAAGGCAACTACAGAACCTCAAGGACAACCCCTGAACCCGTTCACTGTGTCATAACGGACGTCGTACAGGAAACTCAAGACAAAGATTAATGCCCAAGTAATCTTTTTTCATGCAATGAATGTGTGTGTTGATGAAAGCACGACCAAGAAGGTCTTTGCACGCACAAATATTTTAATGAAATAAACAAGGAATGGATCCCATAGCTGCACTTCCCACACTGCAAATGCCAGGACGTTGTGGAGAGTAGCGGGCGAGCTTTCCTAAATAGGGCCCGTTGGAAGTCGCGATTGTAAAAGTAACAGACCTGAAGGGAAGGCGCAATTATAAAACATTTAGTAATACCACAAACGGTGAATCCAACAAAAAGCCACCCAGAGACCTTGAAAAGAGTCCTTTAAACGAGAAAGGGGTACAGCCTGCTTCTGGAGGTCTGGGTCGTGTAGGCAGATATTGAAAACAGTTAAGGTAAGAAAAAGGATGGCAATTCTTGCACAATTTGTTGAAGGGAAACCTATATGGTGAACCCGGCTCCTACATATACGAGGTTCCTGAATTGAGCTGTAGCCTGGACGGTAAACGCAGTGCTAGGAGAACCACTGACCCCTCTGGGCCTCGCTCCTTAGATAAAGAGACGGTGGGCTTCGGAGCTGCACGAGGCCGCCCCCCTCAGGAATGCTTTGCAGGCGGCTTGTCACAGTCGATAACCGTCAGGAGGAGCCCATCTCACTCCTAGATGAACTTCGGCCCAGCTCCTTATCGCAGGGCTTCAGATAGGTGCCACCCAAACCTCCCACAGACCGCAGCGTGCCTTCCCACTCTTCTAATAAGCCTCTATTACTGCGTGCACTGCCCCCCCCCCCCCCCCTGCAATTTGAAGGCAGGGTCACGGGCAGACAGGCGCTCAGGAACAGGAGGTGCTGGGAAGATTGTTCTCCTTTCATAGCATCTCTGCTGCTTGCATTGTTCTGCCAAACAACGTCTTTTTAGCATGATGTGCTTTCACCAATGAGTGTTAATGTTAGCCCACTAGCAGTGAGATGTTCCGAATTGCATTTGAAAGGCTATCTAAGACTTCTCACTCACTGGGCTGTCTAGCCTTTAGTAAATGAGGAAGAAAACCGAATTTTGAATTTCACGACACTAGGACATATTTTCGTAATTCCTCGCTTTTAAGCAAATATCCATTTGCATTGTGGGACTTGAATGATTGCTATTCCACTTTCTTTATGGGTTCAAAGCTCCAGAATGCAAAGTGATATCGACTGATATGCCAGAACCGGCCGTAGGTGTTATAGATTACATGGAACCACTTGTCAGGCATGTTTTGAAATGCTACAATGACATTTATTTCGGTTCAAAATCTGCTTGTTTCACACAAAGCAAAAGTAATCTGCTCACATAATTTGCAATGGTTCACTATTTCATTCACGTTATGCATTAAAACAAGCATTGGCAATACAAGTTGTTTTGTCTTTTGTGCAGTGGAAAGTTGTGTTGAGCTTCACAGCACAACAAAGAAGATGGAGAACAGTAGCAGCGCAGTTTTCCCCAACACAAAGAATAAGTAAAGGGCCGGTGGCTGCAGCAGCAGGAACATCACACGATTCTTTCATTCAGGACAGGTAGAATACAGGTAGCGAATACACTAAAGAGAGAAGTTAAAGGACTGTTGTACTCTCTTCGTAAACAAACATAGAAGAAGCACACACACCTGGAAGAAAGAGCCAAACCTCGAACAGAAAATTCCATGCATTCATTTGCTCATATAGGATGATGAAACCCACCTACCAAGCATGGTATGGTTCAACAGAGGTTTCCACAACTAGCACTGTAAACATCCAAGAGTACTACTGATCACTAATTGTACAGCATCTTAGTTATGGGTTTCCTACTTTTCCTAAGGTAATGTCCTTTGCCTCAACATTTAGATTTTCCTTTGTTAAACTCTCAGATCTATAGAAAAATGGTGTTACTGGTGTCTCCATGCCACAAGATTAATAAAAAGAGAACACAGATCAACAGACTCTGCCCCTCCTTTCCGTCAACAAGTTTTGCCACTCAAATATTGCCCTTTGAGGACAGGAACTTTCTCTGGACCATAGGCCCCTCGCATCAAATATAGGGGATAAGTAAGTCCCCGTTGACGTTCCATGTATCCTTTTTTTCCTTCATAAGCAGTGGAGACACCTTTATTTAACAGTAGAAGCACCTCTCCTTCATAGAACAGGTACACTTTGGAAAGAAATAGTGCAAGCTTTGTAGCATAGGTAGTGTGGTAGCAGGGCATGGTATCCCCATCACAGGACACATACAAAGCAGGCAGCAGCAGTGCACTTTTCGCTTCACCACAGGATTGGTAGAAGATGGTAGTAGCAAAGCAAGGTTCCCACTCTCAAAGTCAGCAGCAAATGCAATCTTCTGTTCGTGGCATAACAGATAGAGCAGGAGAGGCTAGAACACACTTTCATCATGCCCAGCACTTGCACAGGTAAATGCATTAGTGACATGCAGCTGTGAGAAAGTGCCATCTTTCTTGCATTGGTATGCCCCCACGTTTTTCTGACTGCTGATGTGCTTTGACTGAGTGTGCCCTGGGCTCCTGCCAACCAGGTACCCATGGCCGGTGTTCCTTCCCTAAAACTGTGTTACAACTAAAACCCAATTGACATCTCTGGCCACCTGTCAGCCCCTAGTAAATGGTACCCTAGGTATCCAGGGCCTGGTGACCAGAGAAGACCCCTGAGGGATGCAGCACTTATTGTGCCACCCTCAGGGGCCCTGTACCCTGACACCCACACACTGCCTTTGCAGGCTGAGTGTCTAAGTACAGAACCAAACAAAGAGTCGACATGGCACACATCCCTGTGTGCCATGACAACAGAACCCACTGCCCTGGCATACTTCAGTCACCCCTCTAGCTGGGTACCCTATGCCAGAGGTGTGGGCACAGGTACATGAGCCCTGCGTCCCTACGGTACCCAGGGCCATTCCTGGGCACTGCAAGTGCAGTGATGCCATTAAGAGTACATGGTGCTGGGAGGTTGTCATTACGAACTCCACAGCACCATAATGGCTACACTGAAGACTGACAAGTTTGGTATCAAACTTCTCAGCACATTAAACTCGCACTGATGCCAGTGTGGGATTTAATGTAAAATGCACCAAAGGGCATCTTGGAGATGCCCCCTGAAAACCTAACCTACAATCCACGTCTGGGCTGAGTGGCTGCAGAGGCTGCCACACAGCAGACATGTTGCTGGACCCCTGGGTGGAAAGACCCCCCCGCTCTCCTGTGCCTGCAACCATGCACATCCTGAGCGAGGTGCTAGGTCTCCTCCCCCAGGATGGGCAGGGGGAAGCTTCAAAGGCCTCTGTGAGCTTCTCAAGACCATTTGCTGTACCCAGCAGCTGGCCCCCACCAGTCCTGACCCGCACTCTGGCGGGAAGACTGGCGGGAAAGACTACGTCAGGATGGGGGTTGTGCCAGCCTGTGCCAACCCCACCCCTCAGGTGGAGGAGACGAGATGAAGCATGACCCCGGGCTCCGGCCATCTTGAAGATGGGGAGCCCTGCCCAATCACAGCTAGGCTCCTGCCCCCTCTCCTACAGGAGAGTAGGAGGCTAGGGGTGTACCCACCCCAGGACAGGGACCTATTGGTCCCGGTCCTTGCCCTACCTGTAACACCCCTAAATTCTGTAATTAGGGGCTCTCTGAACCTTCCTTCCTCACATTCCGATAAGAAAAGAAGAAGATCAAGAAGAAGATGACCCGCTGTGCAGCTGCTACAGGGGTGTGGACATTTTTCAAAAATCTACTTGGCCAGGGGACAAAACGTTACAAAAATCTACTTGTCCTTGGAAGGCAACTGCTTGTCCCACCTACTCCATAAATCACTATGGTAGGTCTGCACAGAGAGATCCTGCACTGCAACCAGGGCAACATACTGTGCAATATATATTTCAAGGGAAAGTCCAATTATGCAGTGCATGGTCATGCACTCTTAAATGCAACTGTTGTTCTGGCTGGCTGTACAGCATGTGTACAGATGTGTAAGTGCGCACTGCACCCAATTATCAACTATTTTGCATGTAACACATTTTCATATTTGGAGAAATAGTACCTAAAGGCAAAGGGCAGACTGCATTTCTTGAAGTGTTTTTGGCACAGCCCAAACTGTGTCGAAATTTGAACCTCTAGGACAGAAGGGTGTTCTCCATTATAGAGCCAACTCATAGCTGTCCAGCTACAAAAATCCTTAGATGTGATGCGCTGATAAACGTGTGGATGGGAATAACTGCACTTCTTGGCAGAGGCTATGAACGGTTCATGGAGCATCAAAATCAGGTAGCAGATGGCTATGGTTCACTGAGTTAGTATCCACAAGTACAAATACACAAGAGGCAGGTGTGATGTGATTATATCATTGTGCACTCACTGCTCCATCTCTACATTCTTCTCCCACACAAAGAGCATATGCAGAACTGGCAGTAGCTGTACATGGTTCTCTCTTGCAACTAGTAATGGCTTCGGCAGAGTAAGCTTCCCTAACATGAAGAGGTGCAGATCAGCAATGGATGTTCAAGTTTGTCTCCTTCAGATATATAGGACATGTGGCAGTCACACAGCTGAAAAGTAAGTGTTAGTTTCACAGCGAAGGGAAGGAGTGTTCAGTTGAAAAGACAGTAAATCTAGAAGTGGAGAGCCTAGCATCATTGAGACAGGGACTAGTGAGTAACTGCAATCACTCAAAATTTCATTTCACACCCATGGCAGCAAGTCCTGAATACTGTATTCAGAGGGCAGTGCAAGTACAGTGCTGGTAGCAGGTGCAGTGTGCAAGGCTGGAGTGAGTCTGGGGGCAGGGTCAAAGCAGTGGCTAAAAAAAGAAAATATGTTCTAACTTTCTGTGGTCTTTCACCTGCAGGTAACTACGTGTATAATAATGGGCAGCTTTAATTGAAATGAAAGTTCTGTTGATCAGTGGGAAATGCTGTATGAGACATGAAACCTCGATTAGTTCATGCATCGACCAAACCATGAACATTTAGTACAGCAGGCAGGAATCTGACAGGCTATCCTAGACACAGGCACCCAGATGTGCAGACTACACATGCATCCCTATGCACTGGTGGCTGTGCAAGTTTCGCTGCAGACTTCTGCTGCTAGCCACAGGCAGCCGTCTTGGAGGCCACTAACTCCACCAGAGACAACATCAAACTGTCATAGAGCTGGGTCAGCCCTTGACTACCTGGGGTAGAGGTGGAGGCTGTGAGATGCCTGCAAACTGGGTCTCTGCTGAAAGAGGTTCTGGTCACCGGAGGTGGAAATGGCAGATTCTGCTCACATTCAATGAAACAGCTCTGTATCCGTGGGGCCTGTCTTGGAGGCTTTGATGCCACCTAGTAGTGACACCGAACCAGTGTCAATGTGGGGTTATGACCATGAGAACCCCAACAAAATAATTTCTGTAGTCAGAATAAAAAATAATGTGGAGGGGCAAGAGTGCAGGCATCGAGAGGGATTTTGGGCTGGGCATGAGGTTCAGGGGCGGCAATAGGTGGTGGAACAGTCTAAACATTCTTCATGTACCTCTAACGCAACCAAGAATTGAGGGCTATTTGTCTAAATAAAACTTGAGAAAGTCTGATCATATCACAGGCAAACTGTGACACTTTCTGATTACAGCCTCCATTACCGATAGAAGAACGGTTAAGGAGGTTAAAAGTCTGCTGCAGTGATAGGTTTGTAACCTACGTGCCATACATAGATACGAGTATGGTAGTTTGGTTGGCTTTTGAACCTGCTACCACATACAAGGTAAAGAAACACCTGCAGCACCCCTGCTCCGATCCCAGTGGGTTAGATCAGCAGGCTGAGTTTTTCTTCGGTGATCTGTTTGCATAGTGCCTGTCTCAGGCTCCACAGCCAGTATGCTAGTTTGAAAGTTTGATGTGAGAGAGAGAGAGAGAGAGAGATCGAGAGAGACAATGAAAGAGACACTTACTACATGTGAGCTTGTATTAGTGCAAGGAAGTGTGGAGTTGTTGGTATCTTTATTGCATGTTCAGTAGTTGATATAGTCTAACTTAACTCCCTGGAGCAACAGGAAGGATTACAGAGAACATTTTTATAACAGGAGGAACACCCTAACTTGAGGTACTTTAGCAAAAACCGAATTGTGTGCGTGGAATCTGTGAAGAGATTGCAAGGACTAGTAGTTAGTGGGGCATTACTGGATTGTGCACTCATGTGCAGTTCGTGTTGATATTTTTCAGTTAGTTTATGACACACACAGACTGAGCGAGAGAGGGGTTGTTTTAGAGCAGAATATAACTACGGTGAGAAGGTTACAAGAGTGAAAGGAGTAAATTTCACTATGATAAAGTACCGGAGTTCTGCTGCTGCAAGGCGATTCGTGACTGGGAACTCATGGACACCCTAATACAGAGTGCTGGGGTGTCTCTTCCAAACGCTGCATGCCTCCTGTGCAGCCAACATGCAGGAAATGCTGTGCCAGGCGAGTTTAGGGGTACTTGGCCAATTTTCAATTCTATTAATTCCACTAGTTCCGTCGTAGCTTGTAAATACATACAATAGTTACATCTGACGTTAGAGCACTAGTGGGAAATGCTTTTCATTGTGGTCTCCTGGAAGAAAGCAGACAATGTGTGCCCCCGAACTCGCAACATGTAATGTGCCAAAGGGGGAGGGTGTCAGGCGTCCTCTGATTGAACTGATGTGGTTTGACCCATACAGTTAAACTGCAAGTAATGAGGTGCGAGAAACATCTTAGGAGGGGCTTTGGGGAGAAAGAGACAGGGCCGAGGCGCATGCAGCATGTGGCTGCATGGAGCACCCACAATCCAAGCAGTTATTTAACAATGTTACACACGCACGTGCTCCGGAAAATAGCAGGAAAGAAAGCATGGGCGCATGAGAGAAAAAATAAGGCGAAGGAGAGAGAATGAGACTAATACTGTTAACTCATGTCACATTGTGTGCAATGTGAGGCGCATACTCTAGCCCACCAATGAATGACTGTCTGCGGTAGTGACTGATTCGGGACACTGGAATTTCAACATCTCTTTGCCTTTACAAATATTATGTAACAGCACACAGCAGATCACTGTTCACCACCTCAGTTCTCATCCGGCAAAAAGTAGACTACTTCAATCAGGTACTTTGCAGGTAAAGGATAGCAGCTTCTGTCGCACTCTTATAAAGAAAATTAATACAAATCATATATCCGCCCGTCACTTTTAAAATACACCAGCTTTCAGAGGCAATGCGTGGTAAAACGAACATATTGCTTGTTTGCTCGAATGCTATTGTGTGGTGATACTGAGCACAGGAGTTTTAAATGCAATTACGCCCCAGTACAATTCTTTAACGCCACATTTAGTATAATACGCGTCGCTGCATAGGTGAGCTCCACTTAAAACACAGTCCGCTCCAAACCCCAAGTTAGTGCGCTCTGTTTTCTCTAGTGGAATCTAACTGGGCACTCCCGTAATCCCGTTATTTTGACTGAAATCCTCTGAGCTCTCAGCAGGATGTTTGCATTGCCTCTTCCCTTCGCGAGTAACAAGGATAAAAGTAACTGTATTCCTATGCCCCTGATGTCGCAAGCTCACTTGACATTAGCATGGCAACATTAATGCCCCATGCCTCCGCACCCCAGTTTCAGGTCACGCCACCATCAGCGAGTTATTTGTGCAATCCTCTTCTTTTAAAATGGAAACAGCTTCTGAAGGGTTCTGCACGTCCACCCAATTGATCTTGAGGAAGCAAGACACCAGAGTGCGTAGACTTCCGCATATTGAGTCTGAAGTTTCAGTCCCCAGCCAATCACTGGCTAGAGCCCCGTCATGGCCTGCTAGCCAATCAGAGGCCTCAAAAGCGTCTGCAGATCCCCGCCAGCCTTTCTGATTGGCTGTGGGCCCCAGAGTGTCCACAGCCTGTATCATGTACGCAATTTAATGTCTACTTGTCTGCCGGGCAAAATAGACATTACATCTTCTTGCCCCTGGTAAAAATCAACATGGTTCAGGCGTTGGGCGATATGATTTCCCCACTCCTGTGCTAACAACAGGACGACAACAACTGACTTGGCCGCAGCCCTACTGGCCTGTCGATCCTGGAACCTGCTCCTGCCTAATCCAGGTGACTCCTGCGGACAGCAACCTTGGGACACCCAGAGGACCTGCCTGCCTTGACCCTCTTAAAGCCTGGGACTCCCATCAGCAGAGGCTCTACTGCAACAACACCCCTGGTGCCAGCCGGGAAGCTCCGGACCTACCCACTCTGCACCCGCCGAGCGCGGCCCGTGCCCGAGTGATCCAGGACCGCGAGGACGTCCCCCCGGCGACTGGGAACCGAGGTCCAGTGCCCAAAGACCCTCCTCGACGATCCAGACGACGCCTGCAGCCTCAGGACAGAGGACCCCTCCGACCGCGACCAGAAGGGGGTAAGATTTCCTGACCTCATAAGACACCCCTGCACCCGGCGCCCCACTCCCGGGTGCCTACCTATCCTCCAAGACCCCAAATTACCCCTCGAAGTGTTGGTCGCTCCAGAAGATCCTTCGTCCCCGAGCCTGCAGCCTTTGTTCCCTTTTCAAGTTCCTCATTGAATAACATTGTACGCCTGACGGCTCAAAAGCACCCTGCACCCAGCCGCCCGAGTGCCCCTGGCAGTGCAACCTGTACCCTATCCAACTTCCCCATTTGTCCTGAGCAAGTGACCAGGAGCCCAGCTCCCACAGCCACGTGGCCTGCTAGCCAGCAGCCACCAACTGGAGGTCCCCTTTCCCTCATTAGATAACATTGGGCCTAACTACCTCTGCACCCGGCCGCCCCTGTGCCGCTGGGGGTGAACCAACTGTACTTACCTGACTCTGGAGGACCCCTGAGTCTATGCCCAGAGCCCTAACTTCACCAGCCAAGTTCTCACCTGGAAACCGATAACTCACTTACCTGCCATTGGATAACATTGACTGGTTTGACACGAAAAATCTTCTAAGTGTGAAGTATTGGAAACTAAAAATATTCATATAAAATCACCCATATTCCGAAGTACTCACCAGTGATCAGGGGAGAAGTCCGTACTGTACCTTGTAGCCCAGTACTGAACCGCAAAAGTAATCCTTTCCGGGTTTACTAGTAATCTGTATTTTCTCCATAGGAATCAATTGTCTGCTTTTCTATGAAATTTCTTCTAAGTGTCAACTTTTGAAAACTTTAAATATTCTGTAAAAATCATACGAAATACTGAAACGCAATTACCTGTTTTAAGTTGAGATCCCAGTGCTGGATCCAAGAGCCCAGTACTGGATTACAAAAGTAACTAAATCATACTTTACCTGCAACCTGAATTTTATCCAATTGGATAACATTGCCAGTTTTTCATTGAAAAGTTTCTAAGTGTGAACTTTTAAAACAGCTTTATATTCCTGAAAAATCACTACCATAACTAAAACGATTTTACTAAATTGGTTTCAGCTTAGAGACCCCAGGAATGAACCTATGATCCAGTCCTGAAACTACCAAAGTAATCTTCAAAGTAATCAACTGTACATATATGATGAAAACCCATTGAGCTCAATGCTATAGTGCATCTAGAATTGTGTTGCCTACTGCAACCCCTGTATCTATTGTGTTCAAAGTTTTTTGCCTCTTTTCAAAGTAATTAAATGAGAGTACTTATATCGAGAAAAGTATATTTTTATACCTGTTGGTTCTAAAAATAAAACTATATCTGTTGATATAAAAACAATTGGCCTGGAGTTCAGTCCCTGAGTGTGTGAAACCTTTTGCTGACTGAGTGTGTACAACAAATGCTTTACACTGTCCTCTGGTACGGCCTTACTGCTCGACCAAGCTACCACTTTGAGAGTAAGGTCAGTCCTGACTTTAACCTCTGTTATACCTCTGGGGTTTGTGGACCCTATACACTCTGTACCTTATTCTGGTCCAGTATATATAGAGACACTTTCTCACAGCAGCTTAGAGACAGATCTCTGGAGCAGGTGCATAACCCACTGAGGGGAATCTATAGGTGGATGAGTGAGTGAATATGCACGTTCTGACAACATTCTCACTTAGGTGATATTCCTGGTCAACATCATAAATGTTCCAAGATTTACACAGATTGAGAACTTGCTGTTAAATCGTAGGTCATTGTCATTTGGACCAGCCCATTTACAGCCTGAGCAACTAAGCTCTATACAGACAAACCGGTGACAACCACTTCAAAAGGTTTTGAAAGCGCGTGCACCAGGTGCTGTGCAATCCCAGGCTCAATTCTACACTTGTTCAAAATGTTGAGGGCTGCTAAGGGTGTGTGCACTTTGTGGGACACGTGAACGAGTAGGATTGAAACTGTTAAACAGGTTGGGCGAAGGTCTTTAAACAGGAGCTGATAAAATTAGAGCAATGACAAATGTAAAGCAAATATCGAAAGCAAAGAACTTCTCTTTAAATCCTGTTCAGCTGTGTCAAGTGCGACGACTGGCTCACAAATGCCGCAGGACGGCATTCTTCTGCTACCATAACCTGCTTCCAGAGGTCCTGTCATACTGCCCTCATGAACCGGTCAATTAAACCAGATGTACCAGACAAACCAGCCAATAAAGCCAATCTGGCTAGATAGCATAATGTTCTGTGTCAGGTAGTATGTCATTCGAACAAGAAATGGTGCAGAAAAAGTGGTTTTCCATCGTGCACACCATTAATATAATTTGCTGTTGAAAAGGCTTAGCGACTGCTTAGGAGCAGGGATTCGGCACCTACCGTGAAGTCACAAGCGTTGTGCGTGAGAAAGCAGCGCATATAAACCATATTTAGTGTTTGGGCAGCTCCTGAAAATGTTCCTTGCTGACTGGACCAAGTGTCTGAAATGGCTACACGCTATCCGCTAAAATCGTTCTGTAAGACATGCAAAACTTGCAGGATGAGACCTGTTGAATTCGAACCCTGAATTTAAAACACCTTTACGAGTTTTATAAGCTGCAAGCTATACCAAACATGAGCATTCCGACTAAAAAAAACAAAAACAAATAAAAAACAGACTGTAAATGTAAAGATAACAGTAGAGTTAAGGTGCATTCCGCCTGTCATTCTTCGAAGTTCAATAAGCTTAACACCATTACATTGGTTTGAAGTATCAGGTGTTATAGACAAAGCTTAGGAACCGGATGAATGTAATAAGAAGAACTACATTAAACAAGCATTTGCAATGCAATAGGTCTCGCATTAGGAAAGTTTGAGCTATTGGTATTGTAAATTACCAATTTTTTATTAATGTGTTGATTTTGAAAATAGCGAAATAAATAGCTTTGTCATTTACAATGCCAATAGTTTTAACTTTCGCAAATGTGACACCTTTAGCATTTGTAATGCAATATGTGTTGTATTTACGTGACTTAGATGTATTGATATTACAAATAACAATGGCTTTTAATTCTTTTAAATAATAATGCTTAAATAAAAGTTATTGTAATTTATAGTGTCAGGTCCTCAAACCTAGATATGAGGAGGAAGTCGCCTTATTGCGCAGACTGCCAGGAAAGTAAAAGCGAATCCATCTTTAGCACGTGCCCCGAAATTAATGACATAAGCACACAATTACACTAAAATCACCAGTCCTGCGTTGCCATCAGCTCTTTGCCGGCCTGTGAGCAGTGGGAGGGCGGGGGCTGCCTGCGCATGCGCGCCACTCTTCAGTTTAGTTTCCTTTGGACGAGCGCGAGCCCGTAGAAGAGAAGTGCCGCATTAAGTCCCGGGTCCCAGGAGGGGGCCCGGGTGAAGACCAGCGGGGAAACTGCGAGGCCCCCATGCCTATGGAGAGAGCTCCGATTCTTAGTAGAGTGGGAGAGGAGCTAGAGTGCTCTGCGGGGCTCCCTTGGCAGATGGTGCGAGCCCGACTCCGGTGAGGTAAGAGGGGGCGGGGGGGGGGGCTGTGTGCCTGCATGTGTGTGCCTGTGTGTGCGTGTGCGTGTGTGTGTGTGCGCGCGCGCGTGCCTGTGAGTGCAGGGGATGGGGCCTGCCTGTGTGCGCGCCGTGTTGCATGCAAGCCCTGCGGTCTGCGCAAGCGTGCGCGCTCCCGCGGTGAAATCCGACACTGGGAAAGCGCGTGACACTCTGCTGTCCACTTTCCTAAATACGGATGACATTAGTTGTCTTGCTGACAGCATTCATGCTTTCGCATGAATGCTACGTCAGCTCGACCTAAAAATGACTACAAAAGAAAGAAGAGAAGGATCAAAAGGAGGAGCCACGGGAGGATCCAGATATAGGCTGGGCTGGGCTTTCGCCTTATTAATGGAAGAACATGGAACCCCAGAATGAAGTGTGTTGTTTTAGACATGCATTTTTTAAAGAACGTCAGTTTATGTGCAAGATATACTGGTAGTCCATGGTGTGTTGTGTTGCAGATGAAGCAAGCAAGCCGTAAGTGAAGCCAACATTCAAAAGGGAGGACATGCTGGTTCCTCACCACAAAGTGAGATGATTCAGTGTTCCAGTCAACCACAAACCTGTTTGCAGTACTTGAGAGGAAGAAACGAGAACGCTGTACACCAGTTAAAGAGAAGCAATGCTCTATCCTGACCTTAACAGGACCAGGCATGGGGCACCCACAGAGAAGCAATCTACTGGATAAATGGGGACATGCTTGCTTACAAATCAGAAGAGCTTCACAGGCTTGGTACGGTAAAGAGAGGATAAAAAGACTGATGCTTGAGAAGTGTAACCATAGGAGAGGGAAGGTATAAATTATTTATGGGGTATATCTATCCAAGGGGCGGGGGTCATTACTTTAAAAAAGCTGTTCTATAGCAAGAAATCACAATGAGTTCTTTAGTAAAGTGGAACATGAACTCTGTTCAAGCATCGAACTAGGTAAACTACAAGGATGGGTCTATTATGGGGGGCTTGCAATCCCAGATGTTAGGAAACACTACTGGGTCTCACAGAATTAGTGGTCAATGAATGGGTTTTCTCAGACAGACTGGAACTGGCTTACCTTGTCAATAGAGATGCAATGAGAGATGGTGATCATGAGGTGGTCCTCTGTCGGAAACTGGAAAAGAAATTGCCATCACATACGGGGATATTTGTCTACAACTGGAGGGAGGCTGATGGATATTTGGGTTGGAAAGACAAGCTTATAGCGATAACCCCTCTGTGAAACATCAGGGCTTGAAAAATCAAACATTTCTAGACCTGTAGGTCTTGTAACTTGAATAATCTACTCGACTTAACTGTAATGTACTCGACCTGTGGACTGGTTTCAAATTGTGTGATCCTAGGCAAATATTTTGTCTTATGAAGCCACCTTTTTCTTCATTATCACATAACAGAGCACCTTCAAATATTCAAGTTCACTATTTCTGCTGTACAAATAAACTCTTTATTTACTAGACTTATCATAGAATCTAGCCCACATATAGGAAACAGATGACCCCTGGCTTGCCTTTCAGTTCATTATTAGCATTGTCATCTGGGCAGGAGCAGGAATATTTACCAGTTAATGTTTAAAAACTCACTTTTCATAAATCTTTTGCTAAAGCATGATGCGGTAGTGCACTGTCATTTACAGATAGCACATTTTTCAATGAAATGGCCACAAAACTTTCCCATTAACATGTCGTTTTATTGATAAAATTATATGGTGCATAAACAATGTTTGGAAGTTGGGTTGCAGCAAAAATATTTACAATTTGCACATGACCACGTAAAGTCTGAGTTATTTTGACCCTATAAAAAACTTTTTTTCACCACAGAATTACAAAAATGTATCTTCATAACTAGTGAAATATACTTGAACGGTTTGAAAAGTTCACTTATAAGCTATTTCAGTGTTGTGTTAGAAAGAAAGCCTGAAATCTTACAGCCTTTAATTTCACATGCTTTGCACAGTGCGATTGTCGTGCAGTTGACTTTGCAAAATATTTTTACTTCAGCCACAGAAAGAAAAGTAAATTTAGGAAGACAAACAGATTTTTGACCTCTGTCTGAAAGCTGAGCAAATGTGGCAAGATAGCAAAATGTAAAGGCATCTTTATTGCTCATTCAGTTTGTGATCAAAAAGAACATCTGCTGTCAGCTTGCCAGAATGGGCGAGTAGGCCCTAGAAATAGCTTGTTCTGATTAAATCTGGCTAGCAATAGCAAGTGGCTTTTTCGAGCTTGCACATTGACTTTTGGCGACAATAGGCATAGAACATTGGGTGAACGTGTGGAGAGAAATCTCTGATCAGGTTTGAGGTCCTCCCTCAGGAGTATGAGTTGACCAAACCCAAACATTTTCTCTATCTTCAGTTGGGTCATGCGCTGCACGTGCACATTCGTGAGGGTACAAACCTCTGAGGAATCACCATTGGAAGACTGCTTGCTCACTGAACCCATACCTGATAAAGGGGTTTCCACGATTTTCCAAAAATTGATACATAACTCTCCAGACCTGCTGGGACCCCTAAGAAATGCTTGGACGGAAGACAGAGGCGGAATTGATGGTCTGAGGCTAATCGAGCCCGGTTCAGACATCTCCTACTTATAATCCTCCATAGGTCAGACTACCCATACACTGTTTTTCAGAGGATTGGGACGGCTGACTTGTTGCAGTGCATTATGGGCTGTGGCCAAGAGGGAACCTTCTTCCATATCTTGTGGGGTTGTCTAATGATTCGGGGACCCTGGCGAAGGGCGACAGGTGTGGGGTCCTGGGTTTCCCTACAGGTGCCTCTTGATGCCAAATGGCTTTTACTAGCCCTGCAGGTGCCTCTTGATGCCAAATGGCTTTTCCTAGTGGTGTAGGGGAGGAGGAATGGCCTAGTCATCAAAAGATTTGGTTGATGATGGCAGCTGGAGTGGCAAAATATTCGGGTGCGAGCCTTCCCAGATTGTTGCAGAATGGGAGGTGGACCTTGATCGGTGTCAAAGAGAGTGGAGGAGGTGATTTATCAAGGCTGGGGCTGCCTCAGAAAGTGGGAAAAGGAGTGAGGATCATGGAGAGAGTACCAGGGCACTGATATGGTGATAAACTGAGGGAATAAAACTTAAGCTGTACGATTTATTGGATATTGTCTAACCTTGTATATCATAAGGCCATAAAAGCACCAGCGATGTTTTAAGTTCAGTGCCTGTTACTTGCATTGAGTGTATAATTCAGTGCAGTACCAGATTCTGACTGCTGTTTCTCCCCGTCCTACACTATATGATGAGCTTTTGTTCAATAAAAAGATTGTTTTAAAAATAAATCACGAGACAACAGTAGTAAAACACTAGGGATTAAATAATTTCCTCTCTGCAAACACTAACACATACATCAAACTATCTTCCAACATGAGTGGTGTGCGGCAACAAGAGAACAGACAAAAGAGGAGGATAAATGAAGTGATTTAGTAGCTGTCACTACTCAAACCATTATGTATCACCAACCTGCCAGTAACTTCCCACTATAATGTAATAAGAAAAACCTGACGCGATCTACAGTCGTTTGTTTAAGAAGGACTATAATTACGTTAAGTTAATGTTTATAAAGAGTGGGAGAACACAGTAGAGCTCGGGGCTATGCAGGGTCTTGCATTACAGCAGCTAAGGAGGGGGGGCAGACTACACAGGTCTAGGGCTCCTTTCTCTGCCGGGAAAACCCAATTTACTTGGGTGGCCTCATCTGTCGTCAGTGGATCTGCAACTCACAGCATGGTCGTAACAGCACAAGGGTGGACGTTAAAATAGATGGCTATAGTTGGTGGCAGCAGGTGGTACCTTTAAGTGGTAGGAGGCTTCGTCTCGGGCTCGTCTATTTTTTGTGCCGGCCATCCAGCAATGCTCAAGTCTCCACTAAAATCACCACTCTGCTGAACGAACTTGCAAGTCTAAACATAGCTCAGTTATCCATCCTGGAAACAAACCTCGAGTGCAGGCATGTTGGATTGTTATAGTTGTCACCAAAAGGGAGCACGAGACAATGTAGGAGCTCATCAAGTGTGAAAAAATAGTGCTACACTGACAACGGGGAAAGAGTCTTGGCTCTGAGCAGGCAGAAAAGATCTACAGCATGGTTAAAACGTAAAGGAAATGTTCCATCAGAAGAAAACACACAGAGAACGTACTCTTTCTTATGAAAAACAAAGAATGATGAACCCAAAAATCTAATATTTGTTTACATTTTAAAACCCTGCCAACCCACAGGAATTTAAGAGCAAAAAACAAAACAAAAAAAACACCACAACCATGCAATGCTTTAGCAACGCCACTGAAAAAGGAGCAAACCCCTACAGTTTAGCAACCACACAATAAATGTATTTAGTCAGAAGGACAAATCAATACTAAATTTAGTTAGCTGATGGCCGCAAGAGCACTCACAATTTAAATGGAGCAAATCACTAATTTAACAGAGGAGTGTGGGTACTGTTCAAAACCTTTTGGTGGCTATTTTAAATAATACTCTGGTGAAAGGTACTTATGCTACAGTGTTGAACACTGCAATACAAATATCGACTATCAATTTAAAACAACATTACAATATAGAAAGCACAGGGTGTGCATGGCACATCTGAACTGCTGGTTTAACCACAAGAACCCCAGGAAGACCCGTGGCAGGGAACTAGAGGCACGGGGTGCTAGGAGCAGGCAGCCTCCAATCAATAATGTTTAACACAAAAAGAGCCGCTCCTAGTGTGATGACCAAGTGCTACAGTGTTATCTTGAGAGTGCAGGCATCTCCCAAAAATTGATAGACTAGTCTCACACACCACCTGGTCATGAAGCATGACACCAGGTGGTGTGTGAGACCAGTCTTTCACTTTTTGTGAGATGCCTGCACTCTCAAGATAACACTGTAGCACTTGGTCATCACACTAGGAGCGGCTCTTTTTGTGGTAAACACATCTGAACTGCTGTCCACTACTGCAGGCAAGACAGCCAAGGGTGGGGTTTGCTACCCTTGGTCCACACTGCCTTGGGAGCTGCGCCCATATTTGGAGCGAAATAACCACACTCAGGGTCGAAAGAAGAATTGTCCCCAACAGCTGTCTCGCTACATCTGCAAAAACCTCAAAGGAACATAAATCACATTAGGCCCGTAAGACAGTTTTGCTGAAAGCAACCACAGATAGCGCATCATTGAGAAGATTACACTCTAAGACCCCAGCTTGAATCTGTGCGCTTCTGCGTTCTGCGCTACTTTGAGCCCATGCAGTGTCTAGAGCATGATTCTGTATACAATGTCTTGCCGTAGACAATCTCATAATACACAGGCAGGACCTATGGATTTAAATGTTTGTACCAGATAGGAATGCTACCCATAGAGCACACACGTGGTAACAAAAATTCCTCCTACAAAAACATACAAGCAGAATTGGTTACAACGTCTACAACGTAGTCCAGCATGTTCACGTCTCTGCTCCAATCACAGAGAAACCAGACACAGAGAAAGAACAACCAATTTGGGTCTTTGCTTTCCAATTTGCTACTCAACATTCGAAACAGCATTTATCTGACACAAACCCTTTGCCAGTCAATTGCATCTGCCCCAGGGCACCATCAAATTGATTTATTTCACCAGATCGTATACAAAAGCAGCCATGGAGGGTACAATGAATTTCAACGCCGTGACCCAGACCCGTGGAGAGGGGAAAAAATAAAAAACACAAACCACACAATGATCTCTCACATGTATTTTGTTGGTGAACCTACTTCACTATTTGCAGGATGCCGTACTCACGAGACTGCTCTAAACAGTCGATGTAATTTTATCATAATACATTTAAAGCCAATGCTATTTGAAAGAACTTCCAGTTGACAGTCAATTTAATGAAAACAATATACAGAATTATAGATGGGAAAAAAGTGAATTATGGGGACTGGCAGGGTCTGAGTGACGTCAAATAGACAACGAGAGAAAAGCTCGAGTTGTCTAGGTCACTAAGAACCTCTCCGTGAAAAACATCCCAGTAATTCACTTTTTACTCATGTATACGTTTATGTTATGTATGGCCCCAAAATCATCTGCCCCAGCACCTCGAGGTGGCAGCGAGAATTCACAAAGTGGGCTGACTGTAAAGGGATTTTTAGATTACACATGGCCCAGAGAACAAGCCATGAAAAAACGCTAGACACGGCGAGGGAATAGATAGCACTAGTGGATTTACTCAAGCACCAGACTGATGACAACGAACCACCCCTTAACTGAGGAGAACGATCCGTGGGGTTTGAAACACTTGCCCTGCCTAAGCAGATAGATCAGGAGACTACATGTTTGTACTATATAGTAGCGTCCCCTCTTTGGACACCTTCCTACTTGATTTATGGAGTCAGATACCCAGAATGACTAAATGCTACTTGCTAATGAGAATCAGATGAGGGAGCGACATGCCTGATGGGGGGTAAAGGACGAGATAGGAGAGGGGAGGGCAAGTTTTGTTATTTTAGTGTTCACCGAGGTTGTTATGTAGGAGGATTGGAACGGACAATTGGGATGCCGACTTCCTGGCGCAAGGACATGAAGCATAGCTCTACTGGGAATTCAGATGGGACTGAAGGCTATAGGTACCCTTTGTAAAGAGGGACATACATGGCAAGAAGCTGTGAATAGCAATATAGGACAATAACTATGATTGTAGATTAATGTTACCAGCAATGAGATGACCACTCTTCAATCCCACTGTATTGATGCTACCTGAATCGATGTGACTGAATAAAATAGAAAAAAAACACCTACCCCTGCCTTCAACTACTGCACGGGGGCAGAGGATAATGGGTAAGCTATACACAACATATCTTCTCCTCACTGACGCAAATGGGAAAAATGCACATCTTACCTTGCTCTCCTAAACCAAAATCCACTGTTTTTCTCGCCTTTCTTCCCCCTTCTGCAGCTGTGCTTTATGCTTTCAGTTAAAGCAGGCAAGCAGCGCTGCACTTATATTCTCTAAGAGAATCAACGAAAATCTAAGGGTTTTAAGAATCTCAAAATTTGGCAGTCATTGTATCAAGCCTGAAATTTACAACCCTATTCTAGTGAAAAGGGTCTCATAAGATTTTAAATGGAGAGAGGGAAAGACAGTGTTGGTTGAGGACACCAGGATGCAATATACGTTTTTAAGAGTCTTACATTTCCAGTACCTGAACATAAAGGCTCAAGACTATATAGCAGAATAGTCATTCTTACTTACAAATGCAATGTTGTGTGTCACATGGCCTGGAAGGCCTTTATGACATCACAACAGTTGATTAACAGTTTTATCAACTATTGTGATGTGATATAGCAAGTAGTTATGACTTTCAGGAACTGAAATAAACGACAGGCTGTCTATGAGAGCCATATATACAAAAATAAAATAATCTGATTTTGCTAGACCTCACAGTGAAATCGACATTCATATATGTGGCTTAACCTAGCCTTAAAAAACGTAATTTAGCCTAACTATAATTGTTCCCCTGATCCTAAACGACCAGTAAGCCATCAATAGCTGTCACAAAATATAATAAATGAAGTAATTGCCAAACTGAACCCAATCCTTGAATCCTACTCATACACTCTAACACAAACCTGACTGTACACCAATACCCACCTACTCTGGGCCTCAATCCTAATAATTACCCAGACCCTAGCTCTAACTTGACATTTGCCCTCTTAAAAACAATAGTGACAAGTGCTGAAATTCTGACCTTTACTTTACTCTTATCCGTCCTGAACCTAACAGAGCTTGGACACATACCCAATCCTAACCCAAACTTTCACAACAACCAAAAGTCTATTACTTAATCTAAATTAAAATGGAACCCAACACAAATGAGTGTTGTGAATTTTTTTTTTTTTACAATTACTTTCAATTAATTGGATTTCTCTGAAATGTACTTGGACGAAAGATACTCCAAATAAGATGAACAAATCAATAGAGGGGAGGTTTGAAATTGAATAAGCAATTTTTTATACCGACAATGCATATGCACTGCTCTCTACCTTACCATGATTTAAAAACTGGATTACAAGAGCACATTGCCATGACTAAAACACTGGCTAAGAAGTGTTATCCTACCTAAGTCGCAAAGGAACTACAACCCAAACTTCACACAACACAACATTGTGCTGCAAGTTGGCAGGCAACTGAAAGGTGAGCAGGTCCGTAAGGAAGACGTTGAGGAAGCTTATTAGGCTCTAGACTTTAAATAAGGGAAACAGCCTTTAGATCGCATGCTTTACATCGCATGCCATTACAACACGGGCATTACAACGACTGTGTTATTACAACGAGAACCATTATATCGCAGGTCATTACAACGACTTGCTGTAGGGGGCAGAAGGTGTTGGATTTACAATCCAACACCTTACCTGCGGCTGCACAAACTGGAGAAGGAATAGTAAATTATACTATTACTAAGTCCCATACTATATGTTGTGGTGTGCAGAAACAAAATGTCAATGATAAATGAATACACCAATGGATGAGGAGGGCTAGCTAGCCAAAGCACCCTTGTATATGCTTGGGCTTTTTTATTAATTCATATTATTGAGTACAGAATACTAGGGGGAAAAAAAGCTAATTCCGCCTCTAGCAAGACATAAAAAATAAAAAAGGAAGTACAGTCTGTCTAAGGCTGACAAAGTTAAGATTAGCAGACAGAGGTTTCAGCTCTAGGACTTTGCAGCATATGCAAAAATACTGTTGTAAGGTTCCAAAATGGCTGATGAAACAATTTCAGTGCAACAAACTTCTTGATCGAAGGTTTGAATACGAAAACCATTGCACAGGGTAGCATACAGACATGCCTACAACAAGCACCAACACATTGGACAATAGCCACACCAGTTTTTAAGGCAGTTTGCAACAAAACTGCCACCAGACTTTTTTTTTTAAAGTGTTTGTTTTACAATATACTTTTAAGCCGAGAGCCAATTCACAATAGCCCACATAACCAATCATTCTGCCTTCATAATGTTTGGGAAATTGAAACGTTCTTCAAACTGCCCTTGTGGCAGTCTCAAAAACAAGATGCTTGCTAATCACTCCACACTGTCAGCAGGCTGCAGTGCCGTTGCTACAGGTGGGCGACCCACTGAGGACTCAAGCCAGATGCCCGTCTCTGGTTCAGCTCGAGGTACTCTTGGAACTTTGATCTAAAAATGAATCATGCCTTTTTAGGTGGTCTCCGAAGCCCTTCCTTTAACATCAATCACCATTTTTGAAAAAGTCTTGTTTCAACATAATTGGTTTGTTTTTTTTAAACTTTAGTTTTATTGAGTTTCTCTCTAAAACAAAACATAACACAAGCATTTGCAATGCAATAGGTCTCGCACTTAATGAGAGTTTACGGTATTGTCATTTACAAATGCAATAGCTCAAACTCTATTAAATGCGAGAGCTAGGGGGCGTGGCCAAGATGGCGGGCTGAGCGGTCGCACTTGCCGAGGGCTCCCGGACCCCTGAATTCCTGCACCGCTCGGAACCGCTGATTCCCCCCCGGATCACGCGGCCACCGAGCCTGGTGCTAGCGGTGGAGGTGTGGAGAGCCTGCTGAGCCTGGGACGAGATTTTGGCCGGTGTAGCCCAGTTCGGACCCCGCTGTACGACCCGAGTGGGAGCTGGAAGCCGCGAGTCTCCCGACCCTCGGAGCGCGACGGGGCGATCGGCCTCTGAGGTGTGAAGCCCGCTGTGGTGCATGTGCTGTTGGAGTGGGATTCGGCGACGGCTTCGCACGCAGCCGGGAGCTGTCCAGCAGCGGCTGTACGGAGCGGAGCGGAGCGGAGGTGCAGAGCGGTGGCGGAGTCGGTGCCACCTCGCTACGCCAGCCCGTGGCTTGACGAGGCCTGCTGGAGGAGGTCGCCTCGACTGGTTATCTGTGCGGAGCTGGGGACCGAGTCTCCCGAGACTGATCTCTCCCTGAAGCGGCGGACCCTGGTGGCTGTTGCGTTGTGACCTAGCCCCCTGGCCGGATTTCTGGTTCTTGGGTCGGAGAAGGACAAAGGGTCTCCATCTTGGGCGTTGTCCCCACAACACTACTGAGCGGCCATTTTGTGGAGTTCGGCCGGGCAGCTCATCCCTCCTAGCGCTCTTTGCGGCCACTCCCGGCTGGCATATAGCCGCTTTCTCTGCTGTTCCGCGAGCCTCAGTGCCCGTTCTCGCTCTACAATGTCGAATGCCAGGGGACAGCGAAGAGGCGACCGGACCTTGCCGGAGATGCTGGGACGGGGCGCCCTACGCAGCGGAGGTGCTCAACCGGCCGCGACCTCCCCGGCGCCAACCAGGGGGGCAGAGGGTGGAGAGCCCCCGGTGACGAGGTCCTTTCTCGAGTCCCTGTTCAGCTCCCTGAGGGAAGACTTCCAAGCACTCAAGAATGAGGTGGCCGGGGAGGTCCGTGAAGTGAGGAGAGAGATGGACTCCCTGGGGGATCGGGTGAACACGGTGGAGGAAGCGGGCCACTCCAGGGATGAGGAGATCACCCATCTGCAGCAGGAGGTCCTGCGGCTCCGGGAGCAACAGATTGAGCTACAGGCCCACGCCGAGGACCTTGAAAATCGGTCCAGGCGGAACAACATTCGGGTCCGCGGAGTGCCGTCTGGTGAGGAGGGTGAAGACGTGACGGCATATCTGGTGGCCCTCTTCCGAGCGATCCTGGGAGAGCCGGAGGACTTTCGGATTCGCATTGACCGGGCGCACCGGGTGGGTCGCCCCCGCAGGGCCACGGCCCCCGCCCCGGACATTTTGGCCTTCCTCCCGAACTTTCCCTTGAAGGAGCGGATCCTCCGTGAGGCACGAAGGCAGCAGCCTTTTCGATTCCGGGACCATCCTGTGACACTGTTTCAGGACTTATCCACAGTCACGTTACAGAAGAGGAAATCCTTCAAGATCGCTACGGACTTCCTTCGGGAGCATGAAACGCAGTACTCCTGGGGGCACCCCTTCCGCCTGATCTTCAGGTGGAACGGTGTCTTACATCAACTTCGGTCCCTTCAAGATGTTTGCGAGGTGCTGGGCCTCACTGCAACAGACACGGATACCCCGGCCCCGCGACGGAGGCGCAGCACTCGTAATGGCTGGCAACGAGCTGAGGGGGGGGCCTCTCCCCCGGCGGGACGCCCGGGCTCGCCTGCAATCCGGGCTGACATGGCGGCTGCCATCCAGGAGGCCTCCAGAGTGGCGGCGAATGGCGAAGTGGCCTTGACGGCCTGAACTCACTCCGGGGGGAGTCTACTTTAGCACATTCTTATTGCAGGTGCGGGGTTTCGGGGGGTGGCACGGGAGGAAGGGCGAGTGCTGAAGGTGGTGGCTGGACGTCCACTAGGTTGACTTTCCACGGCCTTGCCCGTTTCGGGCCGGACTGGGACAATGTCTTTTTTGAGAAGTTTGAGAAGATTGAGAAGCGGGGGAAGGGGTTGGGGCGGACGGGCAGCTGTTTTGATTTTGGGACCTGGAGGGGGGGCTGGTAGTGGGGGGTGGTGTGGATTTGCTGGTGTGGGGGTGAGGGGGGGGGTTTTGGTTGTGGGGTGTTGGGGTTCGGGGGCTGTACTGTGCCAATGGTTGATTCAACGTTGCTCTGTTTTGAGGTCTTGGAGGGTGCCTTCTGTGTTTGCTGACGGGGCTTTGCCTTTTGATATGTGCTCCCTGAACTCTCTCTTTGATGGCTCTTAAGGTGCTTACTCTCAATGTGAAAGGGCTGAATAACCCGGTTAAGCGGCGGGCAGTGTTATCCCTGTTGGAAACCTCACAAGCGGATATCTGCCTGCTGCAGGAGACCCACTTGCTGGCTAAGGACTGCTCGCGGATGCGAACCCCCAAGTTCCCCACACAGCTATTTTCCTCTAGCACTTCCAAGACGGCAGGGGTGGCCATTTTGTTTTCTAGAAGGTTCCGGGGCGAGGTTGTGAGCAAGGTGGCGGAGCAGAAAGGAAGACTCCTGGTATATAGAATCAAGGTGGGGGGCTTAGCACTGACTGTAGGCTCCGTTTACTGCCCCAATGATCATCAGGACCAATTCTTACACAGGGCCTTGGACGACGTTGCATTCACCTCTGATAGGCACATAGTGTTGGGGGGTGATTTGAATCTGGTTTTTGACGCGGCGCTGGATAGGTCTGTGCAGCGGCGCCAGCAGTTGGGTGAGCTTTCGGGCTCGATTCGTACTCGACTTGCGGAGCTGGACCTGCATGACATGTGGCGCTGCCTCCACCCCACCACCCGCGCATACTCTTATTTCTCACACGCCCATAGATCTTATGCGCGCTTAGACCACCTCCTGGTGTCGGGCCCGCTGCTTCTTTTGGCTTCGAATGCGGACATGGGGGTCCTTTCTCTTTCCGATCACGCCCCAGTTGAGGGCACTTTCACTCTTCCACCGGTGGCTCGATCGAGGGGGGTTTGGAGGCTCCGAGATACGCTTTTGCATAGGCGGTCGGTGGTGGGTCAGATCAGGGCGGCCATTTTGGCTTTCCAGACCGTGAACGACAATGGGGACACTTCCCGTGCGACACAGTGGGCGGCCCTAAAGGCCGTGCTCCGAGGCGAATTTATCGCGATTTCCGCTGCCGAGAATAGGGACCGGCAACTTAAGAGAGATGAGCTCACCCAGCGGGTGAGGGAGCTGGAGCAGGTTCATCACAGGACAGGGGCCCCCAGGGTGTGGAGGCAGCTGAAGGCGGCGCGGAAGCTCCTGGCAGCCCTAGACACGGATCGGGCGGAGTACGCAGTGCTCCGCCTGAAGCACAAATATTATACAGGGGGCGATCGGTGTGGGCGGCTCCTGGCTAACAAACTCAGGGTGCAGCACCAGCAGCACCGAGTGAAGGAACTGCTGGACCCGGCCGGTGGCAGAGTCACGACCGATGAACACATAGCGGATGTCTTCCGCGGCTTTTATGCGGACCTCTACTCCGGGGAGCCACCTTCGGCCCAGGCTGAGGGGGACTACCTGGACTCGGTTCCGCTTCCGTCGCTGACTCAGGATCAGGCTCAGTATCTGGAGCGTGACATACGCATTGAGGAGGTGGTTACGGCGATATCCCGGCTCAAACTGGGCAAGGCCCCGGGTCCGGATGGCTTCATCCCGCTGTTTTACAAAACCTTTTGTCAGGAGCTGGCGCCTCTGCTGACTCGCCTTTTTAACTCCTTCGCAGAGCCGGGAGCCATTCCCTCCGAATTCCTCCAGGCCACGGTCTCAGTGATCCCTAAGCCGGGCAAGGACAGGACCGCTTGTGGGTCCTATCGTCCCATCTCGCTGCTGAACACCGATTTGAAGGTGTTCACCAGTATCTTAGCGGCACGCTTGGCGTTGCATCTCCCCGGTATGGTTGACTCGGACCAAGCGGGCTTCGTGCCCGGTAGGCAAACGGTGGATAATACGAAGAGGGTGACGCACATTCTAGAGAAGGCTTCTAGGGTCCCTGGAGAGAGGATGCTCCTGTCCATTGACGCGGAGAAAGCTTTTGACAGGGTGCACTGGCCCTACCTTGAGAAGGTCCTGAACAAATTTGGGATAGGGGAGAAGTTTCGTCACCTGATCTTTAATTGCTACCGGTTCCCATCTGCGGTGGTCCGGGTGAACGGCGGCAGTTCTCGACCCTTCCCCATTGAACGGGGCACGAGACAGGGATGCCCGCTCTCCCCTTTGCTCTTTGCTTTGTACATGGAGCCATTTGCCCAGAGGGTTAGGCAGAACCCTGACATTGTCGGTGTCCAGATGGGCGGGTTTCGCCACGCGATTAGCCTGTACGCGGACGATGTCATTCTGACGCTGGATGACCCGCGGAGATCGCTACAGGCCTGTGTGGAGGAACTGAACTTATTCGCTGATGTGGCGGGCTTTAAGGTGAACCTGGGTAAGTCGGCCGCCCTGGACATCTCGCTATCTGCTGCCACTAGAGTGGAACTGCAGAGACTTTACCCTCTGAGCTGGTCCAAGGACCAGATCCCGTATTTGGGGATCCTGCTGGCGCCCTCCCTCCCAGAGATGGTTAAGGCCAATTACGCAGCTCTAGGAACTAAAATCAAGGAGGAATTGGGCCGGTGGGATAAAGGCACGCTGTCGCTACTGGGTAGGGTGGCCGCGGTGAAGATGACCCTTCTGCCTCAGGTGCTTTACCTCTTCAGAGCATTGCCGCTCCACCCTCCTGCGGGGTGGCTCGCGGAGACTCAGACTGCCATTTCGCGATTCGTGTGGCAGGGCCGTAGGCCGAGGATCAAGAGGGGCATCGCTATGCTCTCGCCGGAATCCGGAGGGCTGGGGATACCGGACTTACGGAAATATTTCCAGGCCGCTCAGCTCCGATACCTCGTGGAATGGAGCCGGTGGGAATCTGATAAACACTGGTTGTTCCAAGATCAGGCGGTGGCGGGTAGGACGCTGCAGGAAGTACCATTCCTGAGGCGAGCCCATCGACCCCCCAATCTATACGCGTCTTTGGTGACGCGGGTCCCGCTCCAGACGTGGGACTCGGTGGCTGCCAGATGCGAGTTGACTACCTTCCCCTCTCCCTTCACGCCGCTCATTGGCAACCCGGACTTCGGCCCGGGGCTGGAACAGGGAGCCTATGAACGCTGGCGGGTGGCCCGCTGCTGCACTCTGTACCACTTGTACTCCCCCGAGGGAGTTGTCTCCTTTCAGGACTTGCAGAGGGCTTATGGCCTCCCTGAGACGGAACGCATGCGATACATGCAGGCGCGCCACTGGGCATTACAACCCCAAGTGCGCGACGCGGCACACAGGGAAATCACGGAGTATGAGCGTTGGTTAATCACTCGCACGTCGGACGCCAAACTGATCTCGGACCTGTATAGAATGTTGCAGCCCCCCTCCTTTCACATTCACAACCCTGGCCGGGAACGATGGGAGCGAGAGCTTGGGCGCGAGCTGAGTCATAAAGAATGGGACCACATCTCCTACCGTGCGCGCCACTCGGCCTACCACACGGGTCTTACGGAGACCTTTACTAAAATCTCGACCTACTGGTACCGCACCCCGGAGAAACTGCACGAGATGGATAGGGCGATACCGGGGACGTGCTGGCGCAACTGTGGCAACACTGGTACACTGACACACATACTGTGGGATTGCCCCCTGCTGGCCCCGTACTGGGAAGAGGTCCTGAGCGAGGTTGACAAATGCTTCGGGATAGAACTGCCTAGGTTCCCGGCCTATGTCCTGTTGGGGTTGCCGAATGGGTTGATGTATCCCCTTAGGTCCAAGAGGGGTAGACAGATCGCAATTGCGCTGGGGTCAGCGGTGCAAAATATTCTCATACACTGGCGCACTACAACACTTCCCTCTGTAGTTGGTTGGCTGCACAGATTGTGGCATGTTCTTGGAATGGAAAAGATGTCCTTAGTGGCCCTGGGGGATACTGATACCTTTGAGGAATTGTGGGAGCCCTTTCACAGCCTATTATGTTCTGAGTTTCGAGAGATTACCTGCCCTAGATATCTGCGGTTGTTGAGGCTGACGCCGCCGCCGGACCCGCCTGCCTGAGTGGGTGGGGTTGGTGTTGCATAGTAGTGGTTCATGGAGAGTTCACAGAGGCGGGGACTGTAGATGCTGGCACAGTACAGGGGGTGGGTCGGGGTATGGTAGTTGGGGGTTCAGTTTGGTTGGGTAGGTTTTTTGGAGCGGGGTTGTTTCTCCTCCCTTCACCCCCCCCCCTTCTTTCCTTTTTTGCTTCCCCATGCGTTCTTTCTTTTGTTCCTTCCCTCCTGATTTTTTTCCTCTCCTCATCCCTCCCCTCCCCTCCCCTTCCCCCCCCCCCCCCTCCCCTCCCCTTGTCGTTTGTTTGTGCCCACAGGTGCTGAAGCTATGCTCCCGAGTCGGACGGAGCCTCTTGCAAAATTGTAACTGTATCATTGTCTTGGCTGTATGATGCGCACTGGTGCGCGGATCTTGTGGGTCATCTGTTTTTCACCCCTCTGTGTCCTATCCCACCCTGCTTCAATAAAAATACTTTAAACCTAAATGCGAGAGCTATTTCACTTCAAAGAAGCGGCCGAAATTGTCCAGGGCTGTATGAAAGTGTAACTGATAATCAAAAGAGAACGGACACTGGTATCTGCAAAAAACCATTAGTTTTTATCGAAAACCCTCATAGACATCCTGGAGTTGTTATAGCGGTATATCTTTTCATCCGCCCCATCAGGAGTCTTGGCATCGTCATAGGGTCAACGATTGACGTGCAGTATGCCTGCCTCACCCGAGGCTACTTCTGGTGGATGCAGAAGTGTCCAGAAATGAAAAAAGGATATCTAAAATATAATGACTCAGCCAGAAGAACTTGGCTTTTAATCTAAAAAATTGACTGGTCACTAATATTAAAAAGAAATTGGGATACTAAGGTAGTTGAGTTACTAAACTACCATATCGTTATTGAGAAAAGTCGACATGTTTCAGCTCATCGGGCCCACAGAGGGTCAGTGGAGCTTTCGTCAGGACATGAACAGAAAAACACACAAACAAAAAAATATATGTATGACGCATACACCCTTTATGTGTATGGTGAAGATAACACAATGGAATTTCCAAGCTGGTGTTTTCAGAAGTAAGGTATCCAACAGGGTATCAGAGTCGCATCTGGATTTTCTCCATGCGGCATCAATCTGTGAGCCTTGTGCTGACTCTGCCCTCAGCACAAGGCTCACAGATTGATGCCGCATGGAGAAAATCCAGATGCGACTCTGATACCCTGTTGGATACCTTACTTCTGAAAACACCAGCTTGGAAATTCCATTGTGTTATCTTCACCATACACATAAAGGGTGTATGCGTCATACATATATTTTTTTGTTTGTGTGTTTTTCTGTTCATGTCCTGACGAAAGCTCCACTGACCCTCTGTGGGCCCGATGAGCTGAAACATGTCGACTTTTCTCAATAACGATATGGTAGTTTAGTAACTCAACTACCTTAGTATCCTAATTTCTTTTTAATATTAGTGACCAGTCAATTTTTTAGATTAAAAGCCAAGTTCTTCTGGCTGAGTCATTATATTTTAGATATCCTTTTAGGTCTCGCCTGTCGATGCGCATGCGCATCGAGCAAGCGAGACTATAGGGGCTCATCGACTCTTTATCTAACTTGCAAGGAATCGTGGCGATTCCTTGCAGTGCCCGTGACTTTTAAGGTCAATGCGCATGCGCATTGAGCTTATGCGCATGCGCATTGACCTTAAAAGCGCGTGCGCGTGCACGTCCGTCTTTGTTTACCCGCTCCGCCCCCTCCCGCCGTGTCGCATTTCTCCTCCCCCTCCCCTCTCTTCCTTCCGTCGGCTCCCCTTTTTCCACTCCCCTCCCCTTATGGAGCTGCGCTGCTCTCTTGTGACGCTTTGGATGCATTGTGGATCTATGGCTGCGTTTACTGCGGCAGCTCCCCCACCTGCAATACTGCGTGAAACTGCTCTGGGGACCTTTATTTTTACTAGGGGTGCATGACAGCCATTTTGTTTATTTAACGTCTTGGATGTCCCCGGACTGAACATGGGAGTTGGCCGATCAGCCTTGTAGCAGTGCTCTTTGAAGATCCTGGTTGACGAGACGGGAGCAGTGTCCTCCATCTGGGTTTTGTTTCTCAGGAGTGTGGCACTTCCCTTCTCTCCCGCCCCCCACCCGACTTGAAATTTCATTCGGCCCGCTTCCCTCCCACTCGCTCACTTCCCTTCTCTCCCGCCCCCCACCCGACTTGTTGTCTCTGTGGTCCTTTGGTTAGGCGACTCCTGTGCCACTAAAACATCTGATGAATGCTCTTCGTATAGTAGGTTCCCACCGGGTGGATATACGGCTACATGTACCCATATTCCGGGTTGTTTTACAAGGGATAGGTCCTGCCCCGTGCGCCTCGTTGCGCAGAGCGACCGACGGCTGGTACATGGGCTCAAAATAATTATGACAGTATTTTAGACATCTTTTTAATTATAAGCACATAGTTCAATGTACTGTTTGTTCAAACACGTTCGAAGGGCGTCCAAATATTTTTTTCTTAACCTATCATATGCACATTCCCACACCGGCTGCCAGCAGACTCGCTTCAACTGGGGTGTGTGGTTGCAAAGTAGGCTTAGTTTAAATAAAACGCAGCGTCCATAGACTGCCTTGTATATTTCGGATTTCCTAGTGTGCGCTACGGGAAGGAAAACTAAACCTCACTACGAGAAATACATTCTTTACGACCACAAAACCCATGAAGACGATCTGCTTCACAGGGCCGATTTACAAGGAGCGTGTGTTTTTAAGATCACTGCATATGAGCCATCGCTAGAATTAGACACCGAAAAAGAAACTCTTGAATTAGTGTTTGAGACCTAACTTTTGCAGTTACCCAGGGCTTCTTTGCTTGCGTGTTCCTCCGAGCAGGTACTTACTTATCGGGGCCTTCAGCCAACCCCCTGCCCCCTCCCCTTCCCGCCGTGTCACATTTCTCCTCCCCCCTCCCCTCTCTTCCCTCCAGCTTGTTTTTGGTTTATTTGACCCGCTCCGCCCCCTCCCCTTCCCGCGTGTCGCATTTCTCCTCCCCCCTCTCCTCTCTTACCTCCGGCTTCTTTTTTTTTCTTAACCTATCATATGCACATTCCCACACCGGCTGCCAGCAGACTCGCTTCAACTGGGGTGTGTGGTTGCAAAGTAGGCTTAGTTTAAATAAAACGCAGCGTCCATAGACTGCCTTGTATATTTCGGATTTCCTAGTGTGCGCTACGGGAAGGAAAACTAAACCTCACTACGAGAAATACATTCTTTACGACCACAAAGCGCTTCCCTCCCACTCGCTCACTTCCCTTCTCTCCCGCCCCCCACCCGACTTGAAATTTCATTCGGCCCGCTTCCCTCCCACTCGCTCACTTCCCTTCTCTCCCGCCCCCCACCCGACTTGTTGTCTCTGTGGTCCTTTGGTTAGGCGACTCCTGTGCCACTAAAACATCTGATGAATGCTCTTCGTATAGTAGGTTCCCACCGGGTGGATATACGGCTACATGTACCCATATTCCGGGTTGTTTTACAAGGGATAGGTCCTGCCCCGTGCGCCTCGTTGCGCAGAGCGACCGACGGCTGGTACATGGGCTCAAAATAATTATGACAGTATTTTAGACATCTTTTTAATTATAAACACATAGTTCAATGTACTGTTTGTTCAAACACGTTCGAAGGGCGTCCAAATATTTTTTTCTTAACCTATCATATGCACATTCCCACACCGGCTGCCAGCAGACTCGCTTCAACTGGGGTGTGTGGTTGCAAAGTAGGCTTAGTTTAAATAAAACGCAGCGTCCATAGACTGCCTTGTATATTTCGGATTTCCTAGTGTGCGCTACGGGAAGGAAAACTAAACCTCACTACGAGAAATACATTCTTTAACACCTCACCCTCACTAACTCTCAATCCCACAATCACCCTTCCCCTCACTCACCCTCAATACCTCACCCTCACTAACACTAAAACACTCAATCACCCTCACTCTTACTCTCACTCACACTCTACACCTCAGCCTCACGCTCAATGACACACCCTCAACACCTCACCCTCACCCCCTCAACACCTCACCCCCTCAACCTCACTCGCCCTCACCCTCAAACACTCACCCTCAACACCTCACACCCTCACCCTCAAATCCTCACCCTCAACCTCACTCACTCTCAACACCTCACCCTCACTCACTCACCCTCAACACCTCACCCTCACTCACTCACCCTCAACACCTCACCCTCACTCACTCACACTCAATCACCCTCAACACCTCACCCTCAACACCTCACCCTCAACACCTCACCACCTCACCCTCAACACCTCACCCTCACTCACTCTGACTCACCCTCACTCACTCACACTCAGTCACCCTCACTCACCCTCGACCCCTCACTCACCCTCACTCATCCTCACTCATCCTCAACACCTCACCCTCACCCTCATCCACCCTCAACCCCTCACCCTAACTCACAATAACACTCTCTCACCCTCACCCTCACCCTCAACACCTCACTCACCCTCAACACCTCACTCACACTCAACTCCTCACTCACCCCCACCCTCAACACCTCACCCTCACACAGTGCAATAGGTCTCGCAGGATTTTTAGTTAAAGCTTTTACATTTGCTTATTGCTTTTTTGATTTGTAATTATTTTGCATTGCCTACAAAAAAATAAAATGCAAAAGATTTACAACAAAAAACCTATAAACAATTCTAAAAGCACTAACTCTAATGCTGCGAGACCTACTGCATTTCTAATGCTTGTTTCATTTCTGGACACTTCTGCATCCACCAGAAGTAGCCTCGGGTGAGGCAGGCATACTGCACGTCAATCGTTGACCCTATGACGATGCCAAGACTCCTGATGGGGCGGATGAAAAGATATACCGCTATAACAACTCCAGGATGTCTATGAGGGTTTTCGATAAAAACTAATGGTTTTTTGCAGATACCAGTGTCCGTTCTCTTTTGATTATCAGTTACTAGTTAAGGGGAAACGAATGGACTCTCTATCCTCTTCCCTCCTTTTTGTTTGATATCTGTATGAAAGTGTGTTTTAAATTTGTGGTTTTCCCTGCCCATGATTTTCTCCATGTAGTGTGTTGAATTGTGGGATTTGCAGTCCAACCTCTGTAGTTTGTCCCTCTCATTCCTTGGTGACAATTCTGTTTTCCTTCCAAACTTCTCCTATGCTGTGTGCTAAGACCTGTATGTTAAAACAGTGCACTCCTAGCCACCATTTGGTGTTCACAAGCCAGTGAAACCAGCCTCCCCCCCCCCCAGCAACAGGGATTTTTCTACATCAGGGCCTGCGCACTTCGTTTTTTGACCAGCAGGGGGAGTAAAGCTTTATTCAAACAGTATTGTTAGATTTAAAGTTAGTGAGGCCCTTTACCTGCTGAAGTCCAAAGTGTGGATTGAGCCTGTCTGTCTCCTAGGAGATTCTGAACAGGAGAAGCAGCTTCCAACTCCCTGGCCAGCAAACCTTGTCTGAGGTCGCTAGTGGTTGGTACATGTCTACACTGATTGGTGGTTGTATCTGGTGTTTCTATTGGATTAGGGTTAATGTCCTCATTGGTTGGGTATTTGAGGGTTCAGATTGGTTTCTAGGTCTGTGATTCAATCATTGTAGGGTTGGGACTAGGGCTAGGATTTCTATTGGAAGTAGGGACTAGGGCTCCCTATGTTATTGGTTGTTGGGAGTAGGGTGGGACTAGGGCTAGGGTTTGACCTTTAATTGGATGTAGCGATTAGGGCTTCTGGTGTGATTGGTTGCTGGACTAGGTGTGGGACTTAGAGTAAGGTTAGGCTTTCTATTGGAAGTAGGGACTAGGGTACCTGTGCCATTGGTTGCATGGACTTGTTTTTGGGACTACTGGTAGGGCTAGACTTTGAACTGATTGGGTGCTTGGGCTAGGGCTAAGATTGGCTGTAAGGTCCTGGTCTCCTATTGGTTCTAGATTTTAGGGCTAGTGTTGTGATTGGATAGTGTTAGGGTTAGGGTTCCCATTGGCTGAAAGGTTCACCTGATTACTAGGGCTATAAAAAAGGCCAGGCTTAGGGCGTCTCAGCCCGGGAGTCGAGGACAAGGGCAGAGAGGACAAAGGCAGAGAGGACAAAGGCAGTTTCCTCTTTGAGCCTGTTCGAGACTGGTCAGGACTAGGGACAGAAATACTGCCCAATATACATACCTCCTTTATGTATATATATACACTTTCAATGTAATTATGGATCTATATATTTATCACTTTCTAATTTAGCATTTCCAATGCGCTTCCCTATTTCTCAGCCTATATTTTGCTCAATATATCTTCTAGCCCAACCTTCTGACTCATCTCCAACTTCTTCTACTACTTCTTCTTCCAAAGCACTACCCTAGCTCTCATCCTATACATCTATCAATATATCCTCTACATGCACTCTCTCATTTATCCCAAACCCCATACCACTACTATGATCCCTAAAATAACCCTTTCTAGACTCTCCCCTACACTACCCCTCATTGCATCATCTGACACCTCTTTTACTATACCGATCCCCCAAAACAAACCTTTCTAAATCCTTCCCGCTTTTCTACCCCTCCCGAACCCTTCTAACGCCAAATAACTGACTAACATATCCACCACTAAAATTACTAATTCAACACTAATCCTGATGGGTTCCAGAGTAGCGTGTTACTTGCGCTTCAAAACCTCATCAGGGGTAGTAAGCAATACAAACCTCTTCCCCTTCACTATCCAGCCACCTACCCAAATAACTGAATAACATATCTACTACTCAAATTACTTCATATTTTATTATACTAATTTTCAACACAAAGCCTTTATGGGTTCCGGAGTGGCGTGCTACTCGCTGGAAAAGCGCTTCAACATCCATCAGGGGTAACTAGTGCTATATGAATGCAAACCTTTCTTCCCTTTTATCCCTCAGCCATCCTTCTCACTCCAAATAACTGACTAATACCCACCACTGAAATTACTTTCATATTTCACCATACTAATTCACCACTAATCCTTTATGGGCTTCCGGAGTAGCGTGCTTCAACACCCCATCAGGGGTAACAAGCGCTATATAAATACAAACCGTTTTTCCTCCTCTATCCTTCTGCTATCATTCCAAATCCAAATAACTGACTAACCTATACACCACTTAAAATGTACTTGCATTTTTCACTATACTAATTCAACACTAATCCTCTATGGGTCCCGGAGTAGCGTGCTACTCGCCAAAAAAGCGCTTTAACGCCTCGTCAGGGGTAGCAAGCGCTATTTAAATGCAATTACAATACAATACTGTGTTGCAAAAGAAATAAAAGGGTCAGTCACCATGGGGGTTACAAATGCAGACAAAGCGGTACCAAGGAGGTACTAACAAGCCTAATAACGACTCGGAAGCCAACCTTTTTACAAAGGACAATGAAACAAGCCAATTAAAAATATGGGCAGAAAGTGGGCGGGGCTTCAAAGTCATACTCCAATACTGCATGCCTCCCAGCAGCTCATGCACTGCCCAGACTCGAACTAAAATTTTGATTTCTGACAAAATCAGTGCTTTAACAGCTCGTGGAAAAAAAGGGACAATTTTAGTTCTCGTGAGTTGTACAACACAAGTGCTGATTGATGCTGCGTTTGGCCTTTAAACAACTTGAGCTCCACAAAAATACGGTTTGTGTTCTCTTGCTTAGGCAGGCTAACATAAAAACATTTTATAGAAGACTGCTGCCTAAAGCCAACGCCTAATAAGAACCCCGGCCCCTCTTTAATGTCAAATTAAGCCCTTGGAAAGCGGATGTAACCAGCACCGTGAAAGCAGCTAAAGCTAAGCCACAAAAAACAAGGAACTGCAGCGGTCTAGATACACTTGCATTGTGATGGAATTTGCCTTTAAAAGTAAAATAAACGCAAGTGCTAATTGTTGCTGCGTTTTACCTTTAAACAACATGTCCTCCACAAAAATTTAATTTTGTTCTCTTTTTGTTGGACAGGCTAACACAAAAACATTTTATAGAAAGCTGCTGCCTAAAGCGAACACCTAATAAGAGCCATGGCACCTCTTTCATGTCAAATTAAGCCCTTGGAAAGCCGCTGTAACCAGCACCGTGAAAGCGGCTGAAGCTGCACAGATTCCAAAGGCCGCACAAGAGACGCTTTTAAGCCAGAAATGGTGATGAAAAGGCACACCTGGGAAAATAAAAAAATTACATATTGCGAAAAAAAGAACATGTTTTGCCACCCGACATCTCCGAGCACCATTATTTTGTGGTGGTGTAAGCTCATGGAAAAAAACCTTTGACCTATTGGTACTGCAAACGATAATGCCTTTTATTATTGCAGGTTTTTTTAAACACGTTTTTGCCTCTGGCACAGGATAGAAGCTTTACCTCACTGACTAGGCACAACAAGGCTGAAACTGGTCTGAGGTTACTTGTGGTCCCCTCTAGAGGGGGCTTCACCGGCAGTTCAAGGGACTGCTGCCATGAGGAGCAGGGTGGATACTGATTTGCTTCAGGCGTGCCTCGGTCTAGGGTAGCACAGTGGGCAAAAGGTAATAGTTTGGAATACTACCCAGAGCGATTATCAGTGGTTTAGACTATTTGCAAGCAAGCATTCGCCCCATCACTTTGTGTTTGACGAATTTGGGTCATGCCAGTGAAAATACATGTGGCACATTAACATGTTATAAGGAGCAATGGCATAAGAAAATCTACACATTACTACAGTGCAAAGCTCAAATTTCATTTTACCTCCACAGTAAAGAGAAAGAGACACAAGAAAAAAAAATCACTTTACTGCCTCAGACTGTTTAATTGACGTACCACTCATAATGTGGTTGGCTCTTCAATATGATTTTAACACACTGCATGGGTGCAATCCCTTAACTTCTAAATGCCTTTGTTTAACAAATATATATGAAAAAATGTCATGGCATAACCCAAATATGCAGATGCGTATAATTAAATAGGTTATTTATTTTTATAGCTGATGGAGGGGGAAGAGGTCATGACACACTAGAGTCTTTCCCTCTTGTGAGTTATGGACCATACACAGTACCCACGCTCAACACCGATAAGGAATGAAATATGCCACTTTGCGCTACTGCATATACATTACGGTATCGATTTTTTTTCTTTAAAAAAATGTGAACATAAGGTAACTTGGAAACTAATCCACTTCCAGGACAAGAGGCGGAAAGGGGGCCCGAGTGACTACTTACGCGCTGGAAGGGGGTGGCACATGTGGCCAGCAGTGGTCCAACTGAGGGCTCTTGGTCGAGGTCATGAGTCTGGGCCTTTAACAGCTGGTAAACTTGTACACTACAATGAGAGGCGTTTCCACCCGCCAGCCCGGTGATGGAGCATTGAGGGTTGAGTGACAGGGCACCCAGCGGGATCAGGAGTATAGGCACATCCGCTAACAGCAGGCAAAATTAGTGGAAGCACAGGCCGTAAAAATATTATTGAAGCAGCCTTCTAAAACCAGACCAGTACCTGCTGCGACTGCCAGGGGGGTGTTGGGGTGTAACAAAACAGTCTGCTGATGATGGCAGCCCGGTGGCCCCATCTCATGTTTTTCGCACGACATGAGTCCACACGTACTGGTTTTATAGGCAAATACAGTTGCATTTTGGGATTTGTAGTTTAGACGAGGAACAAAAATCTCTATTTAGAGTGAAGTTAGCTGGCGAAAAGTGACGTGCCTATCATGGCACCACTTGCCTTTAACCTCATCAGTAACATGATGCGTCGTCGCCTTGTTACCCTCCGTGGAATCTGGGCAGCGAGTTCACCATATCTTGGGCTTTGGGTACAGGAGGTACGATATGGGAGGTCCTATAGCGTAGTGTCCTTCGTGTATACAAGTCCACCTCTACCCCCTCACAATCTCCATGCACCCATAGCTCCTCAAGTCCAGACACGCAGTGCAGCTCCTCTTAATGCAAACACGGAGTTAGCGGAAATGTCAACTGACCGAAAGAAGCAAAGTAAAGTCCGCATTTTAGCATGTCGCAAACATCACAAAGGATCAAAAGAACCAACCTGTGAATATAGAGACTCGGTCGATTCTAGCAGAAATCCATTAACAGAGCAGTAAACTCAGAATTAACCACTTACTGCGCATGCGCGACATCTCCGACTCGTATATAAAGTACCTTAAAACTATCCCATGTAAGGTAGTAAGTAAGGTGATGCTTGGGAATCTAATCAAATCAAATCAACGCCTGCGGCCCGCCCTGCTAATGCGGTAGTCAGACAGAGCACAGCTCCACCGGAATAACTCAGTCTTGACCTGCGGCACTCATTGGTGCATTAGGACACCACTCCGCTCAGCGCCTGCACCTCAATGGTGTCGTGCGGCATGCCCGCCTCACCCCCCTTTACCAGAGCGCTTCTAATCCGCTCTGTTGCAAGTATGACCTCGTACTTAGCCAATAACAGCTCTACCAGTAATAATCACATTTAAACTACTGCACCACTTTTATACGTCTTTTTGCCAGTTCACCTCAGGCCTAATTAGACGCAGTCTCTGCTATCCCAGGATTGTGACCCCAAAAACGGCTCTCCAACTCCTTTTCAATTATGAGCACCTGCTCGTCTGGTATCCCGGCACAAGAGACTGAATATACTGCTCAGCAAAAGCACCTCTCTCCTGACGGGGAGCAGCCCTGCTGTGCCAGGTTTTTCGTTCTTTTCTAAATAAACTAGTCCATGAATATATGGCTATTAGAAGAAAGCAAAGGACGAAAGGTGGGAAAAAGAAAAAAGGTCCACAATCCCAACATATACCATCGAGTGTATTAGTTTGCTGAAAAACCGGTCTTGATATTGAATCTATGTGAAAGAACTACATCTCCCAACATGCAACTGAAAGGAAAGGTGAAAAATGAGTGAAACACTGTATTGGTTACTAAACCGTAACCAATGAAGAAAAAAGTGGGAACGAGTTTGCTGTCACAATTGTGTACTACTGCCAGTAATTATATGCAAAAATGCAGGCTCTGATCTCTTGAATACCGATTCCCAGCTGTTTGCCAAAATTAGTTATGTAGCATTGTATCCACCGTCACAGAGCGCTAAATTTCACAATATCAAAATGTATGGCATTAAAAAAAAAAATAGCTGCTGGCACAAACTACTTCTGAATGCTCCGTGAGTTACGCTTACCCGAATCTTTGCTGAAAAATCCCCTCCGTGGCAGAGCCTGTAGTGTTCCCTGCTGCAAGAGTCAAGGGCTACATGTGCAGACCTACGATTATAAAAGGTACTCTATTTTGCGTGCCCGGACATTAGGGAACAAGTGAAAAGAAGAATAAATTCTACATGATGCCGGTCTTTGTGAAGATCTACGATTTTAAACGTCCTCGATTGTGCGTGCCTGAACATAGGGAAACAAGTGAAAAGAAGAATAGACTGCGTGGGGACGGTCTTTGTGAAGTATTAATTGGCTGTCTGAACAATAAAGTTGAGAGGTACAATGGTCAAAATGAGTTGCTAAAGTACTAAATATTTTGGGTGTTATGATACTTTTCTCAAAATAAAAAATGCTAGTGGAAAACCATACTATAGATTGTAAAGCAATTCCTTCGCCAAGGGTGTCAACAAGATCGGTTTATAATACATTATGGAACATAGAATTGAATAGAATTGAAAAGAATAATATTGAATTAGGCATTAGCAGGCTAAAGCCAGGCCTTCTTTTCATTGGCGCTGTAATTAAAAGTGGGGCAGGAGGCGACTTTGGGACAGCCAGGAGCACGCGTATTACAAAACTAACTACGCAAATGGGAACATAAAACTGACCACAATAAAAAAAATTAAAACGCAAGCGGCAGGGAAAGCATATGCTTTCACTTCCACTTGCAGAAAAAAAAGGGAAAAAAGCCTATGAGTGGTGTGCGCGCGCGCCACTGCGAGCCATGGCCTATTGGTGTCTATTACGCGCACCAAGTGCGTAATAGACACCAATAGGCCATGGTCGGAGCAACGCAGCGCCTTTGGCCAATTGCGTGCAGTCTTTTATTAAAAGAAGCATGCAAAGGCCAATCGCGTAGCACAATAGGAATCGTACACGCACGAGCGTGTGAGATTCCTAGGTCAGCTTAGATTCCCTGTTTTTCACTCACTAAATGTCTCGCGCTGCACGAGCACTGCTGCGCAGTGCACTGCTAGGCGCGAGACCTTAAAAACAAGCAGCAAAAGGCAGGATACAAATCAACGGAAATACCATTTCTGTTTATCCAAGCAGGGTCACGAATAATAAAACATTACTAGGTTGTGTGGGTCACAGGAGGCATAAGACATCCATTGGCAATAGCAGAATGAGGAGTCCAAAACATAAAACCATTTACTCAAGAAGTACACAGACATATGCTATCACACTTAGTCGACATATATATTACTAGATAGCAAAGAATGCACATAATCCTCACATCTAATTTTCCGTATCATCGATTGAGCTAGCATCGCTTTCTTAGTTACATTTATAAAGAAACAGCCTCCAATTCATGAACGCGTCCTCAGCCCTCTTATCCATACAGGTGAGGTACATACGAGTCTCCTCCACTGCAACCCATTCACAGAGGTCCCTAGGCCAAGAGTCAGTCTGCGGCAGCCTGCTACCCATCTAGCCAATGGCTATTCTCATTTGTCGCTAATAGCAATTCAAGCTGGGCAAGCTTGTAGGGGATCTTATTTCCCTTGGGTCTCGCTCCCCACTCCTAGCAGGCAAATCATCAGGGTGAGGGGGATTTCAATATATGTTGACCTTACTATGGTTGGTACCACATAGCTCCAGAAACCCTGCATTCCAGTACACAGGAGCAGGCTAAATGTAAAAAAGAATCTCCCAGCTCCCCACAACACGCACAACTTGCTCCTCTCATGGGGGTCAATTCCGTTGATCTTCTTAGGGGCCACGTAGGTGCCATGCATGAAATTAAAATGCAGTAACTTGAACCTGTGGTTACAGGACACTCGCCTCAACAACTCGCAAGTGCTGGACCAGTCAAAATCCTTGATGGGCTCCCCCATATCCCCGGCCCCACAAGCAACACCCTCTGCATCCACCTGCACTGCGCCATAAAACAGGGAAATTAGGTGTTGCATGTCTCCCCAATGGAGCACTCCACTGTGCACCCGGAAGGACCGAGGCTGCTGGGAACCCAGCCCATATATCTCTTGCAGTATGTTCCAATTTGGCACAATAGAGAAAGTGACCCATTCCCAATCCAAACTTCTCCTGTGCTTCCTGAATGGTGATGAAAGCCTTCCCCGGGTACAAGTCACCAGCTACTGTGCAGCATCCCAGCCTCCACTCTTCCATAGACATATCTATGCCGATCACACGGAAGAGTGCCAAATCACACATGTTGAGCTCACTGTCAAAGAGGGCTCTATGCAAACCTTCTGACAACAGTCTTCCACACCATTGCTGTCTTTTGCACCAAGTAGGAAACTGGATGTTCGGCGCAAACCCTTCTCATCAATAAACGCACCAGGGTATTTCCACCCAGCATTGTCGCATACAGTGACTTTTCCCAGTTGTTGGAATCGGTGAATCACCTTGTCGCATGTGTAATAATAAACACGTAGGTCTGGGAGGGTAAGTCCCCCATCTTCAATATAGCGTTTAAGAACTGATAACATCACTCTACTGCGCCTCCCCGCCCGCACAAGCTTATTGAGAAGGCTATCCAAATTGCGGAAGATATGCGGCCTAAGTGGAAACAGCGAGCTTTGGAATAAATAAAAACACTGAGGAAGGAAGACCATCTTTGCCACCTCTGCCCTACCCATAACTGATCAAGGGAGTCTAGTCCAGAAAGCTATAGAGGCTTCCAGCCTCTCCAGTAGATTGTCTACATTCAAGGGATCAAATGCAACCATAGTGTGAGCAATATTGACGCAGAAGGACTGAAACCCCTCAGTCTCCCATTGGAGGCCCAGATCCAGAAGCTGGGCCAAAGGCGCCCCAATCAAGTTCTCGAGCGGAAACAATAGCCATTTACGGACATTGACATTACGGAGCCTGGACACCTGTCCAAAAGCATACAGCAAGCACATCAAGACTGGCACTGATTGTTCCCAGGTGTGGACATAAATTAGTGTGTCATCCGCGCAGAGGGAGATAACATGCAAGGTGCCCCTACACGGATTCCTCATTGCTCCAGCTCCCCATATTACATTAAGATCAGGGGTCCAATTGCGAGAGCAAATAGCAAGGGTGACAGGGGGCAACCCTGTCTAGTCCCTCTCTCCATGGCTCTGAGAGGTCACCTCCAACTCTAATGCGGACCATGGAGCCAGTTTACAGAAGACACACCCAGCAGCAGAACACAGGCCCCAATCCCAGACCCTTCAGAACTGCCATTACGTAAGCCCACTCTACAATACCACAGGATTTTTTTGATTGGTTTTTAGTCTGGGAGACCAGGGCCAGTTCTTGGTTGTTATCGATGGTCTTGTAGAGCACGAGTAAGCCTTTGCAAATTGTATGCAATACTGTGCGCCGACATAAAGCTGCATTGATCTTCATGTACTAACTGTTAAATTACCCCTTCCAGTCTAGTCGAAAGCAACTTGCACATAATATTGATGTCTGAATTTTGTATTGTGAGGAGTCTGCGGCGCCCTCTCCTGGTTTCGTCATAAGACACAACTCCCTTCCTCATGGCGGGTGGAAAAAGATAGCATTCTAGTAGTTTGAATGCACAACCAGGAAACTTAGGATCAATTCCGGCTTCCTCCTTGACCAAATTGTATGAGCCAAGTCAGTTATCTTACATCACTGTGCCTCCTTTTCCTTTATCATTATGTTTCAGAGCCATTGAAATATGCGAGACCAGGAAGTGTGCTGTACAAAAAGATCTGGTCTACATTTTAGTAGACTTTAATATTGCTCTACCTATAGTAACAACCTAGGTCACATATGGCTACAGGACAACGGATTTACGCTTGAATCACCAATAGAATGGTCGTTAGGAGGTATGATTGAATGAGCTAATGTCTGGAAATTATCACTGCTAATAAATACCACTCAATTAAATGACAACTATGACGCCGGCTGGGCTCTTGTCATGGTCCTTCGAGCGGCGTGGCTCCTGTATAGCGTCACTCCAGTAAATGGGTACCACTTTATCAGTGAAGATATCCCGACGAGGCACTTCATCATTCAAGGGTGAATATTACGTCACTCCTCCAGAAGCATCTCTTGTTTCGAGTCACTATATCCAATAGGCCTTTCATAAAAGGGGCTTGGGGTCCGTCGCCGGGTTATCATTATTTTTTTCACACTTTTCACGAGTCACGTAAACAACGCAATTGGCTCCATTCATTGCCTTTTAGAAACTGTACGCCAACTGCGTGAATTTGGTTTGTGAATTGGAAGGTGACAACCGCTTCCCCGTCTGTACTTAGAGGTGACAATGCGGAAAGCACTTATATATCTTCGAAAACTGATCATCTTCATCAAGATCATCTGCTAGGGTGGGGTGATACTCAGCCTAAATTCACAGAGAGCAGCTAAGGAAACAACGTAGGCTAGTGCTATACTAATTGGGGGTCATTAAGTGTCTTGCTCAGCTGTTCCACTACCACCCACTATTCACGTCCCCAGGTGCTCCGAAAGCGCTGCGCAGGCCAATGCATGGGGTGGAGGACAGCGCAGCCAGCGTGGCACATGCGTACTCACCTGCCCACGAAGTTCTCGAGAACTGAGCTCTTGCCGGCGCTCTGCCCGCCCACCACGGCGATCTGTGGCAGGTCTAGGTGGCAGGACTGGCCCAGGGAACTGAAAGCATCCTGCAGCCTATTCACCAACGGGATCAGCTCCTCCATCCCGCGGTTCCCCATGGCGGCGGCAGCTGAGGCGGCAGGTCCCGCGTGACGTCACACGCCCCCTGCAAACCCGTGACGTCAACGGACCTTGATGCGCCGGTGTCCCTTTTACTGTCTGTGTTTCTTTAATTCCAGGCCGGCAACTGTTCCGTGCTGCCCCTTCCACTAAGACAGCTCCCGGAAAATAAATAAATAAATTAAAAAAACTGCCGCTCCTTAGGTTAGTCCTACCTCTCCGCCCCCTGGCACCATCTCTGCCTCCCTATTCGTTGACTGCTCTATCAACAAGTGCTACTCACCCTCCCATTGGACAGTCATTGCTGTCATTCATATTCGATGCCGATGGGACGGGATTTAACCGGCGAGGGGAATGGGTCACCCGTCAAAGGAGGCATGCTCGTTATTGGTCAGCGTCATGTGTTTGTCAGGGTAAGAAGGCGGTCCAGATCGCTTCCTTGTAGGCTCCATTGCACAATGCTAGTATTGGCCCAGAGTTTTAGTTATCGCTCACGTGATTTTGTGGTAGGACAGCATAGACGAAGGGCCAACTGATTTAAACACACGTTCACTTCCTACATTTAGTATTTTTTTATATTATTTTAAGTCTAGATTAGCGTGTAATTCTAATATCATCATTCAAACCTGTTTTTAAATATTTGGACACCTTTCATTGTTTTCAAAATATTCCAAGCTATGAGCTAAAATTATAGGGCTCACTAAAAATGTTGGGGGGTGTTGAACATTCTGCAAATATCATAGGACTAGAATGGCAAATTGCCATTGCCAGCTTTTGTCGAAATCAATGTTTTCCTCAGGACACAAAAGAAGGCACATGGACGTTAAACAATCCTAGCTGGCGCACTTTGCCACAGAAACAAAAACATTTGAAATTGGGAAGGTACCTTCTGATTAATTTTGGGTACCCATTGACATGCTTTTGACATGTAGAAACAATTGGTAGGAACACGTACACGTATTAATTTTGTGTTCAAGTAGCACCGTTTAACTGTGTTTTGATAGATTTGTGGAGAATGGGTCCCAGGGGGACTTGGCATGAGCCGGTGTCCCCCTGGGGTATTTCGCGCAATGGGATTATCCTCATGCGATCTGATTGGATGTTCGGGTGTGTGGGAGGGGCTGTCCAGGCGCGGGGAGGGAGAGGGAGGGCGACGTCACTCTATGCGAGTGAAGGAGCGGTGGTGTCGTGTTTTTGACTGTCAGCTGAGAGGAATTCCTGTCAGCTCTTAGTTATTTACATTGCGTTGCTGTTTTCTTCGACGGCGGTTTGAATATTCGAGCCATGTCGGCATAAGTTATTGCCAGAGAGGCGATAAGAGCACTGGTGGCTGTTGAGCGTACTGATTTATTACGGCCCGGTGCTTTGGTGGAAGGTTCTGTCGAAGTGAAGCGTCCTCGTCGCCTAGCAGTGGAAGGGGTGGGTCGCGCTGTCGCTGCTTGCAGGTCTGTAGCAGGTAGTACAACAGAGACTTTGTGTGTGGAGAAAATGCCAGCTGTGCGACCACGGAGAGCGCGCTCTTCGAGCAGGAGTACCCGAGGGAAGAAACCCCCACCCCGCGTTCTGCCTCAGCTCCATGTGTTGTGAGTGGAGGTCAGCTTGTCTTTGCGCCTCAAGCCAGGAAGCGGGCAGGAAGGCGAGGAGGTAGAGCCAGTTTTGCGCTAGATACTAGAGTGCGTCGTGTGCAATTAAGTGAAGAGACTCCTTTCAGTGAGAGCAGTTCAGGAGTTAACAAAACGTCACAGGCGCCAGGTGTGTCTGTTTTGCAAACGGAAGCGGCATTGTCAGGAGGAATACCCCCAACGACCTATGCTGTACCCAAAGTGAGCAATAGAGTCGACATTGCGCCACAGGTTTGCTTCATTGGTCAGTAGAATACTTTAGTAGATTATTCCAGTGACAGCGAGGATGAAGACTTTGGACAGTTGGAGGTGGTGGAGTTTGAAAGCGCCATGGGTGGAGAACTGGCGTCGAATGAACAAAATATGCAGAGTGCGTATTCAGACTGTCAAGAGGTTTTGTTACCTCAGCCAAGAGGCCCCCGTGGGCTTTGAGTGATGCAGACTTTTGTTAGGAGGAGCCCCATTCCTCTGGCGTTACATATGACTGTCAGGCGGTTGGGGGTGTTTTGTGGGATCAGCAAAGTGGGGAAAATCCTGGTTGGGAGGAGGGTCAGAGTGGGAGCGGGGTTGGCAGTAAAGACAGTGAAAGTTTTGATTTTTTTCCGGAATCTAGGCCTCCGCCTCGTCACCCACGTGTGGAGTTTGATTCTGGATTTGGTCCACAGCAAGGGCAATGGGTTTGGGTGAACCATGCTGATATGCGCAAAAAACAATTCTCTGGTACTCCATTGGAACAGGTAAAAAGTAGGTATGGAGCTGTTCCTCGCTGGAGCGGCGGGAACTTTGCGGCGGGCTCTGGTCACATTTCTGAGGTACAGAGTTCTATTACTGTCACAGCGAAGCAAAGTGCGGCATTGGGGGCGGGGCGTGTTACTCGAAGCGAATCTGGTGCGGATTTTGGGCCCTCGTACGGGGGCTTTACATGGAGGCCTGTGTCTGAGGTAACATATCATGTGTCGACATTGGTTCTGGCTCTATGGCAAGCACTAGTTTTGAAAATACTGAATTCCGAGATGTGCATCATGGTGATTATGATGATTTTGATAAAGAAAATGAAATTTATTCAAGGGCTTGGGTGTCTAAAGAGGTGGCTGCTGGTTCGGGCGGCCAGGTGTCTGGAGGAAGGGGGGACGGCCATCTCCCCTCTGCTAGTGTATTTCAGAGATATGGAGCGGTTCTCTCTTTGGAGCGTATGAAGCATGGCGGATATCATCAGCATGATGGTCTGAAGGAATTTCATCAGAGGGCTTCGCAGCTACCAGCAGGTAAGGAAGACTGGTGGGCTGCGTGGATACGGCCTTTGGCAAGCGGCCCATGTGCCGGGCCTGTGGAGGGTGGAAATGGGGTGATGGCGAAAGGTCAAAAGTTGGATTCGGGGGGCAGGATTCGCCACAGTCAACTTCGGGGTCTGGGGGTCAGAAGGAAATGGAGGGAGGGGTGAGCCCGGTGTCATCAGTAAGTAGCTCTTTGCGCAGTGAGAATCCAAGGAGTGGTCGTACGAAATTGCCTTATATGGGGGTGGCCATGCCCTTGGGCACTCACTTGTCGCAGAGAACAAGGCAGAGGATTTGGAGCCACGATTATGTGGATATTTTCCGCCTTTTACATAGAGACCTGCAGGCCAGGGAGGGTTCTAAGGAGGAGGAGCTGGAATTGTCCCGCCGCCCCAAGGTGCCAAAAACAATTGAGAATTGGACGTCTGCTTTCATTATATATGCCAGTATTTATTGTGAGCGTTATCCAGAGAGGGCAGTGTCACTTTTTAAATACATAGATATCATCAGAAGGGCACATCTACAGGCGGGGGGCTATGCTTGGTTGAATTATGATGAAGAGTTTCGGGCTAGGGTGAGTCTCTTTAATGATAAACCGTGGGGAGAGGTGGACCAAGAGTTGTGGCTACAATGGTTGTCGGCTTCTTCTTCAAAAAACAGGGAAAACCCGGTAACCCAATGGCATCTGGGTCAATGAAAACTATTATAAAGCAAAATGATGCCTTGGACTCAACTAGCACAGTATTACTTCAAGAATGGGACCACTAAATTATCTCATCCTATACCCAATCTGTCGTATTTAGGTGAATCAAATTCTTATATTTCATTTTCTCAGGTCACCCACTTTTATATAGAGAACACCACAAACAATATGTTTATGTATTTGATTTTAATTTAATTATAACATAACCTAGAATCAGACTTTTCATTCAGTTGAGTCTATTTTTGCCACATTTAGACAAACAAACATATACAAATACATCACTTTTTACATATATATATATACAATATATACACACATTGATACACTAATCTTGCAGAGTATTCAAATAGCCCAATTATTTTCACAGGATGCTAGCTCTTAGTACGGCTTCAGCATTCCTTAAGTAGTAAGCTCCTCCAGACCTATTTACAAGGGAGTATACCAGATCGTTTTTTAATTTTTTGATCTGTTCAATGTCCTTTTCACTCCTTGTGAAACCATCTATTTCATGTATAGTTTCCAATATTTTTAGGCTGGGGTCTTCTCTCAAACAAAAGTGTCGACGCGTTTCAGCAAAAAGTGATGTATTTGTATATGTTTGTTTGTCTAAATGTGGCAAAAATAGACTCAACTGAATGAAAAGTCTGATTCTAGGTTATGTTATCATTAAATTAAAATCAAATACATAAACATATTGTTTCTTGAAGTAATACTGTGCTAGTTGAGTCCAAGGCATCATTTTGCTTTACAATGGTTGTCGGGGCACCCGTCTTCCAACACGATACATACGGCCAGTGGTTTACCAATAACTTATCGGCCCTTTCTGCAGCGTCCCGCCACAGTGGGGGCGGGTGGATTGGGGAGAGGACAGTTGCCTACCACGGGAGCTTGTTGGGGTTTCAAACGAGGCTCCTGTGTGCGCCAATATTGCAAGTTCAAACACGAATGTGCACAGTGTGGGGGTAGACATGCCATTTTCCAGTGCTTTCCCAATCAACACCAAGGAGACCATGGGAGGGGACAGAGGGGGCGAGGTACACTGCCACCACTTATACCAAAAGGCTCCTACCCCAATTAGGCTTCAAGCGATAATGCGGTGTCTGGAGATTTACCCGGATAGTGAGGCAGCAGTGAAACTGATTTGGGGTTTTAGGTTAGGCTTTCGTATTGGGTATCAAGGTCCTAGAGTGTTGCGCTGGGCTGATAACCTCAAATCAGCGAAGGATTTGCCTAATGTGGTACGGTTCAAATTGCAGAAAGAGTTGGAATTGGGTAGAAGAGTGGGTCCTTTCTCACATTGTCCCCTGCCAAATTTGATGGTCTCGCCTCTTGGAGTTATTCTGAAGAAGGCCCAAGGTGAGTTCCGGCTTATTCATCATTTGTCCTGGCTGGAAGGGCAGTCAGTAAATGACTTCATCTCGTCGGATGACACAGCGGTGTCTTATGCTTCAGTTGATGATGCTTTACAGATGGTTCGCAGGGCTGGTGCGGGAGCGCAACTAGCAAAATGCAATATTCAAGCAGCTTTTCGTTTGTTACCCATACATCCCATGGATTTTGAATTACTGGGTATGTACTTTGAAAATGCATACTATGTGGATCGTGTTTTACCAATGGGATGTTCTATTTCTTGTTCCCTATTTGAAACCTTTAGCAAATTTCTGGAATGGTGTGTTATTCGTCGATCTGGGCATGCAGCAGTCTGCCACTATTTGGATGATTTTTTGTTTGTTGGTGAGGCTGGTAGTGGGCAATGTGACAAGGTTTTGGCTTGTTTTCAGGATTTGGCAGGTGAGTTTGGAGTGCCATTGGCGGCGGACAAGACGGAAGGTCCGACATCGAAGTTGGTCTTCTTGGGTATAGAGATCGATACCGCAGCAATGGTGGCTTGTTTGCCTTTGGCTAAGGTGCAAGAGATCAGGTCTTTTCTGCAAGAAATCATTGGCGAAAAGAAGTTACAACTACGTCAGGTCCAGAGGCTTCTGGGTTACCTTACTTTCGCCTGCAGAGTAGTTAGAGCAGGTAGAACCTTTTGCAGGCGCCTTGGTTTTGCAACGGCGGAGGGTTCCTTGCCCCATCATCACATAAGACTGACGAACAAAATAAAAGAGGATTTGCTTATCTGGTTGAGGTTTTTGGATGACTTTAATGGAGTGTCTGTCAATTTTGTAGATGAAGACACGGTGTGGCAGGTACAAATTTTCTCAGATGCTTCTGAAGCCCAAGGATTTGGGTTGTTCTGGGAAGGACGTTGGTGCGCGGAGCTTTGGCCGGCTCATTGGTTGGAACAAGGTCGTAGCATCGCCTTCTTAGAATTTTTCCCGCTTTTGGTTGCATTGCAAGTGTGGGGTGAAGAGTTTAAGGATCGCTGTGTGTTGTTCCATATAGACAACATGGCGGTGGTGAGTCTGGTCAATGGGCAACGAGCAAAAGATGTGATTGTTCTACACTTGTTGAGGGCGTTCATGTTGCGAATCCTTCAGTTGAATATTGTGTTTAAGGCAAAGCATATTCCTGGGGTGAACAACTCAAATGCCGACGCTTTATCTCATTGCAATTGGCAGAGGTTCCGGGAGTTGGCGCCCAGAGCAGACAGACACAAGACGGCGATCCCTTCGACCATTTGGGACCTGGGGGAATGAGGATTGCAGAGCTGGTTGAGCATTCTTTAGCGGAATCCATGAGAAGGAGTTACCAGCAAGCGTGGTCTGACTTTTTGCGCTATGCTTCGGATCGTGAAAAGGACGGTACAGCAGTGGAAAGTGAACAGTTTATGTTAGAGTTTGTATTATATTTGATGGACAAAGATTTGTCCCATACGACGATTTCAAGCAAGCTTGCAGGTATTTCATTTTACAGCCAGTTATTGTTAGGGAAAGTGGTTCAGATAGGTTTCCTTTTGAGGAAGATGTTGAAAGGTTTTGGTAAAAGAAAATTGCATGCAAAACAGTTGAGGGATCCTATTACATTTGACTTGTTACGGCGGATTTTAGGAGTCCTGCCTGGTTGTTGTTACAATGAATGGGAGTTGGTACGCTTTAGGTTATGTATGGTGTGGCTTTTCTTTGGAGCGTTCCGCATTTTGGAACTACTTGGTTTACGGAACCAAGTTGGGATTCAGACGTCAGATATTCACTCCCTTGGGGAATTTTTTTTACAGATCAGGCTGAGACAGTCAAAGACAGACCAAACAGGGAGTGGGACATTGGTGAGATTGGGAGGGAGTGGGGTGGTGGGTTGTTGCCCTGTTGAATAGTGGGGATCATTTCTACAGTCCGCAGTGTTTCGTTCTGGAACAATTTTTTGTCATACGAAAGGGGATCAGTTGACTTGTTTTCAATTTTTGGCAGTACTGAGAAAAACTCTGTCATTGGTGGGGGAAAATCCAACATGCTTTGGTACTCACTCCTTTAGAATAGGCGCGGCTACGGAAGCCGCTAAGTTGGTTTGGGGGAAGGAAGAATTACAACGTGTAGGGCGATGGAAATCTAACTGTTGTTACAGATATGTGAGATTGTAATGTAATTGTCGCTGTGTTTATAGTAGTAATGTTGGTTTTTGTATCGCAGGTCGAGTTCTGGATTTCCCTTGCAAAAAGAGGACTTGGATTGTTGGACATTCCATAGTTAAATGGGCATCAATTTTTGCTGAACAGCAAATTTGTGGACGAGGGTTAGGTTTGTATAGCAAAGTACATGAGGTGTTATGGAAAGGTGTGGGGGGAATGAAATGGAAGGATTTATTTTCCTTGCTATCTAAATTAGCTGCGGCTTGGGGAATACCAGACTTGTTAATAATACACCTTGGTGAAAACGATCTGGTGGACTTGTCAGGATTAGCGCTCATTAAACAAATGAAACTGGATCTAGCGGTAATTAAAGCCAATTGGGTGGGTACTCGGGTGGTTTGGACCAAATTTGTGTATAGACATCAATGGAGAGGTGCCCGAGTACATGCGGCTGTCGAGAACGCTCGCCGTCAGTTAAACAGAGCTCAAAAAATTTTCTGCACAGCTATGGGCATAACGGTGCTGGCTCATGAGCATTTTTCCAGCGAAATGCTTCATTTATTTCGAAGTGATGGTGTACACCTGTCACAGATGGGGCAAGCATACTACCTCGTGGAACTACGTGATGCATTGGCCAACTTGTGGTGTGTGGATCTATGGTGTTCGCAGAAAGAAATATAAAAAAACAAACACATTTTGAGCAAAAATATAAGCAATGTAAGCACATTGGCAACAGTGGGGATGTGATGAGAGGTTGGGTGGGGCAGGAAAACTCTGAGGGTTTTCCTGGGTGGCGTGTTCTTATGGGATAGGATAATCTAGAGCGGATTCATCCTTTCTCTATGGGGAGGGGTTGGGAGGGTAGGTGGGAAAGAAAAGGAAAGATGGAAATAATACTGGGTGATATGGAACAAGTTATGGATTGTTGGCAAAGAATAAAGCATTGGGGAATGGAGATATATACAATTGGGGAAAAAGGTGTTGGGGAAAATCGTACAAGGTATTGTTGAATAAAGATAATGTTGCGAAGTCTGTCTTTGGCTGTCCTAATAATAAAAGTGACCTTTTATGCTACTTAAGCAGAGTCGTGTGAGAGTCCTTATTTGCGCGAAACTCATACCTCTCAATTCACCTTCATTTGGAAAGTGACAGAGCGGACAAGTTTCAATTTGCCTATTGGTAAAGTTTCCATATTTCTAGTGTGCCTATGCACAGTATAGTAACCGAGGTGTGATATGAGTGATGAAACTTAAGATCACCAATGCAGTTATTATGTCCGTTTAAAATTTCTTTGAAACTAATGGTGTATGAATGACTTTAAAAAGCCTGAAAACTACTTGAAGTGCTTCTGCGAGGAAAAAAGCAGCAGAACTTTACCCCTACTGTAGCATCTTCCCCAGCCCGGTAGTATGTAACAGACCACGTCACACAACAAGCTCTGGTTTGCACATCTTTATTCTTCTGCATGAAACCATTAACTGAATGCACTGTGTCACACACTTTATTAACCACATCTAGCCACACTCAACAGGTTACGTGATCCTTGTAAGGGGTCCGCTGAGGACCACTAGGGGCCTCATACACACATCTCCCCCTTTGTTAAATAAAAAGTGCGAACAACTATATAGACATTATAACTCCTCGGTGAGTCGTCAAGGTGCCCGCACCAGTCTTCCACATCTAGTTGTACCAGATAGAGCAGGGGCTCCTTCATCTGGCCTCTCTGGAGAAGAGTTGGATGCTTGACAGGGCCACTCAGGTGTACTTGCCTCATTTATGAGCTATAGAGCAGACGAAAATCGAGGCAAATGCTTAAAGTGTGACAGGTCACTGATTTTGAATTTTCTAGGTCATTTGGCAGTTACCATATATCTTTTGCTTGCCACAACTTCAGCGTCAAATGGAGCATCAGTCTTACATATACGCTTTTGCTAGACAAGAACTTGGTCTCCTTTCCCGAAGGCTGTGTCGCAAGCCCATCTGTGCTTATCAGTGTAAGTCTTCATTTTGCATTTCGGAGAGGTGTCTGTGACACAAATCTCATCAGGGTCTATTTACTAACAGGTGGTTCATTGTGGTACCTTCGGAACAAGAGCTTTTTCAAAAACCAAGTCTGTAGGGCATTCTCCTGTCATGGAATGAGGAGTGGAACAGTAGGCATAGAATCATGGGTGTAAAGCTGACTCGAGGTTGATTCCTTCCAGCGCAGCATTGTGGACCACTCTTTTCAAAGTACTCATAAATTGTTCAACAACACCATTTGCATGTGGCCAAAGAGGTGTTTTTCTGATGTTTGATGTCCAAACGATTAAGAAAGACTTTGAACTCTCTGCTATTGAAGGGGGGAGCTGTTGTCAGACTTGAGAATGGAAAGAACACCGCCGGCTGCGAAAATGTCATCCAATCCCTCAATGATTTTGTCATGTGTGGTTGATGATAAGTCTTTCACTCTAGGAAAACGTGAGTACTCATTGACAACTATCATGAGATGATGTCCATTACTGAGGAGTCCGAAGAAGCTGACTGCAATCCTGTCCCAGGCCCGCTTAGGAAGATCAGAAATGTTCAGCAAGTGCTGAGTAATTTTGGGATACAGACAGTTGCACAGATGACAAGTTTTCAGTTCCCTTTCAACTCATTCATCAAGCTCATTTCATTGCAGCAATACCACAGTGTCCTTTGTGTGCCAGTTCAATAACTTGTTGCCTCAGGCTTTCAGGGATAACTATTCTTACCCCTCTTAGTATGACACCAGCATGTGTAACAGAAAGTTCTTCCTGAGCATTCTCTGGATAGCATAGGCCACATTGCGTCTCTGAGCTTTGTGCTGTCCATTGCACTGAGCAAGGATTGCGCCCAACCCCGCCAGGCTTGCAACTACCACAATCGCTGCATGCAATTACAGATCAAAGTAAGCCATTTCAGTCGCATTTCCAATTGAATGTTTTATTTTCTTGAAACTTTGGTCACATTCAGATGACCATTTAAACGGAAGATCTTGCTTTGTTAGTTCTCTTAGATGGGCACTGTCAGTGGCAAATTCACAAATATACCTGGGGCAATAGTTGGCTGTGCCTAAGAAGAATCACAACATGGTCACATCTTCTGAAGGTCAAGTATATGACAATGTTAGTTAGTTAAATATACTTTTATTTGATTTCTTTTAAATCATAAAAGGTGGAGCGAACCACCTTGGTACATGAGGCATAAAACAATTATTCTAGGTTAAAAATGCAATAAACACATTTGTTAGGACTATTTCTGTGTGAAGTCCTGCACTGTTAGGGAGGCAAACATAATTATAACTATACCCAAGCATACATGTTTCTCCGGGGTATAATAAAGTGCAAGTGTGAGGGGGTGTGGACTGCGGAGTTTAAAATACATGAACAAGGCCATTCTGTATAGTCAAGTTCAGTCAATTGGTCGTTCTTGTCTACAGCTTTTGCCGCTAGGTTTCAGAATTTGATTGCCATGCCAGACAATTGGACAGACAAGCCTCCAAGACATGTTATAACAGCCCCTCTGCAGGTCCTTATTTGTTCTCTCTTCACTATATCCTAAAGGAGAGTTTTCCGAGTGTTTAAAAGAGCTGGACAGATGCATAATAAGTGGAGTAATGACTTATCTCCATGACCGCAAAGACGGCATTCCTTGGTCAACCATGTCCGTATCCATTTTGGGGTGAGGTCTTTCACATGTAAGGATCCCATTCTCAATAGGGCCAAGTCTTGCTTTTATTGTTTTGCGAAGTGTTCTGACAAGTGTGGTTGAGGTTTCCAGAGTTGATAAGATGACATCATCTTCCATGCATGTGTTTTGTCGGGCCAAGGCGGCTTTGTCTGTTAATAGCGATTGTTGCTTGATAGCTTTATTGACTATATGCTTAAACTCAGAATAGGTAGTTATCATCAGCCAAGCTGCATCTAGCTTTAGGGCGGAAAGAGATTCTTTAAGAACTGGGAAGACTGACTTACTTAGCCTGGCTTGTTTTTCTATTTCCTGCCAAAAGTGGTGGGCTAGGGTGTTTTCCTCTGCTGCCCTCATTCTCCAGTAATATTTGACCAGGGCTCCTTGTCTTGCTGGTATCTAGTTTTTTAACCCGTATTTTAGTCTTATCTGTGCTTGTGAAATATGATGTGGAATTGAGAACAAGTTCCTGAAGAGACTGGATTGTGCTATATTTAAAACTACAGAGTCCTTTGTGTTTATCATTTTGGATCCGGACAAAATAGATGGCAGAAATGTTGCTGCTATGACCTTAAGTAGATGGTTTGTTTAGCAACTGCTGAGTTTTTTCTGCAAGATTTTAAATGTGAATAGTAGTTGTTTGATTTTGCATGCCCTTGGTCCAGATGTAGCTTATAGTTGAGCTGACGGTCTAGATGTACCCCCAAGTATTTGTATGTATCCACCTGGGACAAAGGGTTATTGTTTAACCTCCATATGAATGTGGGGCATTTTTTGTGGGCACTGGAAAAGCATATGACCTTCGATTTTTGTAGGTTGATTACCAATTGAGCTGAGGTGGTGTATTCTGCTAATTGGGTAATCAAGGGGGAGCGTGGCTAGCGGCCGTCGGGAATGGTCGCTCTTTGAGGCAGTTCCGCAGCCCTCACCGTAATATCCGCACATATTTCCATTTGTAAAGAGGCAGATTCCCCTCACATCTCGGGAATCTCCTCCTACACCGATCCAGCAAGCGTGCACTGCTCAAAGATTGAGCTGCACCTGTACTGAGGCCGACGAGAGCTGCTGATTCAAGACACCCGGGGTGCATCAAAATGGCGGCCTGTGAAGGAGCAGTTGCGGACGACGATAGCGGACCACAACGGAGCTGCACTTGAGGATAAAACCGCCATAGATTAAAGCTGCTGTACATGCAGGAGACCTCCGAGCAGTGCTGGTGAAGTAGGGATGCTCGGACACAGCTGTGGAAGGAGGCGAGCGAAACCCACGACTGCGGCCCGTGGAGGGTCGAGACTAGATCGGCTGGCCGGATAGACTGAGGTCCACGTCTTTGCGGCGTTCCTGCGAGATTGCCGAGCCATCCCTGGAGTGGCTGCACCCCTCAAGAGCCAACCAGAACTGGAGGTGAGGTGGGCTGACTGAGCGCTAGTGAGTGTGGAAACGCATAAGGGACACATCCACCACCCGTTGAAAATTGGGAAAGGCCGGGCAGCCGGGTGAAAATCGAAGCTCGGCTTTGAGGCCTACTCGGGAGGACACTGGGTGCTACTTGCTCCTCCCTGTCTCTGGGCCGACAAGAGTAACTGCAGACGGGGCTAGACCAGTGGCTCCTATTCACCACATTAGGAGCTGCTGACACTGGGACCACTGCGCAGCACGCCCTATCTTAGAGCCCCAAAACGTGACGCCTGCGCACGTCGGGCGGCCCTAGAAATTGAGGCTTAGGCTTTGAGGCCTACCAAGGCCTGCACCACAAGTTGGGCATACATCCCCGGATCAGGGCCGCCCCAGGAAATACACATGGCAACTTGCTCCTGGCCTCCCCTTCTCGACCGCGGCTGCAGCTAAGTTTCAACAACCCGGCTCATCGCCATCTTTCATCTCACCAAGATTCCCTTGACTTGGCATCATTGAGGGGGGATCGCACTACGCTATAAACGGACAGCCTTCACTATATACGGAGAGTGGGAAGAGGGGGCCTCCTCCTACATGGCTGACCTGCGACGTGTCCCACATCTTGTTTACTGCGGAGAGGACCTTCCCTCACCAGTCACAGACCACACACAAAGTTCTCTGGTACTGAGACCGACCCATCCGGCTGCTAGAAGACGACCAAACTCCTTCCCAATCTATCAGACTCACCTGGAACACCAGCAGGCCGGCAGAGGGTAGCCCTCTTCCTCCTTGTAGGCAGCGGCAACTACAGGTGTGCCCCTCAAGATCCTCGTGCTTCATTGTCTCCTGCATTCCAAAGATGGTCACCAAGATAGGACTCAAATCCCAGACCCAAAACAGTTGGCAAAGTTTGCATGGACTAAACAAGGGGAAGATGCTGAAGCGACGACAGGCGAAGACCCCAAAACATCGCAGCCTCGCTCTTCAGCCAAAACTCTCGAAGACGTAATGGAGGCTATAGCAGGCTATAGCAGGTGTACGGACACCTCTGGAGACTTGCATTGACTCTGTGAACTCTCCTACGAGCGGATCTAAAGAAAATGTACTCTAGAGTCAAAGACGTAGAAACTACGACAAAAGCTCTTGTATCCAACACCGCTACTCTACAACAACAAGTAGCCCAGCTCCAAGACCAACAGAAAACGATGGAGGAGCTCCTGGATGGATATGAAGGGAGGGCACGACGGAACAACATCCGTATCCTGGGAGTCCCTGAAAGATCGGAAGGACCGACCATGGATCTTTTTGTGGAGGACCTGGTCCTCAACAAACTCCAAGCTAAGCGCCTTTCTAGCTATTTTTCCATTGAACGAACCCACAGGGTTCCCGGAGGAGGTCCAAAGCCTGCACCCCCCTAGACCCATAATTGCAAGAGTCTTTAATTTTCGAGACAGGAACGTCATTCTACAAACAGCGCGGGCCGGACCTCCGGTGAAGATTGATAATGCAAATATCACCTTCTTCCCGGATTTTACTGTCAAAGTTCAGGCGCAGAGACGCAGCTTCACAGCGGTTAAGAAGGCCCTACTGTGAGAAAGTGCCATCTTTCTTGCATGGTATGCCCCCACTTTTTGCTGAATTGCGGATGTGCTTTGACTGAGTGTACCCTGGGTTCCTGCCAACCAGGTGCCCAGGGCCCAAGATCCTTCCCTAAAACTGTGTTGAAACTAAAACCCAATTGGCATCTCTGGCCACCTGTCAGCCCCTGGTAAATGGTACCTTAGGTACCCAGGGCATTGTGACCAGAGAACACCCCTAAGGGCTTCAGAACTTATTGTGCCACCCTTAGAGGCCCTGTACTTTGACACACACAGCCTGCCTTTGCAGGCTGAGTGTCTTGGCGCAGAACTAAACAAAGTCTCGACATGGCACACACCCCTGTGTGCCATGCCCACAACACACTGCCCGGGCATCCATCAGTCACCCCGCTAGCTGGGTGCACTATGCCAGTGGTGTGGGCACAGGTGCGTGAGCCCTGTGCCCCAACAGTACCCAGGGCCATTCCTGGGCACTGTAAGTGCAGTGCTGCCATTAAGAGTATATGGTGCTGGGAAGTTGTCATTACGAACTCCACAGCACCATGATAGCTTCACTGAAGACTGAGAAGTTTGATATCAAACGTCTCAGCACATTAAAACCACACTGATGCCAGTGTGGGTTTTAATGCCAAATGCACGACAGAGGGCAACATACAGTTGCCCCCTGAACCTAACCTACAATCCACGTCTTGTTTGAGAGGCTGCCTAGGCTGCCACACAGCATACATGTTGCTGGACCCCTGGGAGGAGAGCCACTGCTCTCCTGGGCCTACAACAATGCACATCCTGGGTGAGGGGCTAGTTCTCCTCCCGCAGGATAGGCAGGGGGAAGCTTCAAAGGCATGCCGCCTTTGTGAGCTTCTCCAGGCCACTTGCTGTACTCAGCAACTGGCCCCCACCGGTTCTGACCCCCACTCTGGCGGGAAGACTGGCAGGAAACAGTACGTGAGGAAAGGGGGTGTGCCAGCCTGTGCCAACTTCACCCCTCAGGTGGGAGAGGCGAGGTGAAGCACAGCTCCGGGCTTCGGCCATCATGAGGATGGGGAGCCCTGCCCAATCAGAGATAGGCTCCTGCCCACCTCCCACAGGAGAGCAGCAGGATAGGGGGTGTACTCTCCCCAGGACAGAGACCTATTAGTCCCCAGCCCTTACCCTACCTGTAACGCCCCTAAATTTAGTGTTTAGGGGCACCCTGAACCTTCCTTCCTCAGATCCCGATTCGAATGCAAGAAAGAATATCAAGAAGAAGAATACCTGCCATGCAGCTGCTAACAAAAAGACAACACCACCTGACTTGGCCCCAGCCCTACAGGTCTATTGATCCTTGAACCTGCTCCTGCTAAATCCCGGCGTCTCCTGTGGACAGTAACCTTGAAAATCCCAGAGGATTTTGAACCTCTTAAAGACTGGGACTTCCATGAGCTGTGGTTCTGCTCAAACTGCAATACCCCTGGTGCGAGCCCGGAACCGCGAATCCAGCCCACTCTGAACCCGCCGAGCCCGGCTTGTGCCCGAGTGGATAACAACCCTGAGGATGTTCCCCCGGTGATTGTTGACCTGAAATCCAGTGCCCCAGGACCCTCCTCGACGACCTAGACAACACCTGCAGTCTCACAACAGGAAACCCCTCCAACCGTGACCAACAGAGGGTAAGATTTCCAGACGTCAAAAGACACCCCTGCACTCGGCGCCCCGCGGCCCTGTGTGCCCAGCTCCTGGGTGTCTACCTATCCTCCAAGATCCCAACGTACCCCTCGAAGTGTTTTTAGCTCCTGAAGAGTCTCCATCCCCGAGCCTGCAGCCCTTTGTTCACCTTCCAACATCTCCATTGACTATCATTGAACACCCGATGGCTCAAAAGCACTGTGCACCCAGCCACCCAAGTGGCCCTGGCAGTGCAACCTTTGTCCTAATCTGCTTCCCCATTTGCCCTGAGCAAGTGACCAGGAGCCCAGCTCCCACAGCCGCGTGGCCTGCTAGCCAGCAGCCACCAACCACAGGCCCCCTGCCTCTCATTGGATCATATTGGGCCTACCTACCTCTGCACCCGGCTGCCCCTGTGCCGCTGAGGGTGTACCAACTGTACCTATCTGACCTGGGAGACCCCTGAGTCTATGCCCGGAACCATAACTCTGCCAGTCGAGAATTTACCGCAAAGCCATTAACCCACTTTTCTTCCATAGGGTAGCATTGACCGGTTTCACTTGGAAATTCTTCTAAGTGTGGAGTTTTTAAACTTTAAAATTATCACCTAAAATCAGCTGAACATCGGATTCCAATTTAGTCACCGGTTATCAGGAGAGAACCCAGTGCTGCATCTTTCAACCCGATACAAAAGGGGATGATGGATGGAGCGTTTGAGCACATCAAACACTCACCCCCAGTCAACTGATCTGGGTTTAATCCATCACCATTCTTTAGCTCACTCAGCCACCCCAGTTCAGACATGGCCATATGCAAATCAGTCTGACCCTGTGCCTCATGGGAACAGTTCAGCCCGAACTGCCAAGCCATGTCTTCCCTGGACCGGAAACAAGCATCCTGGGACCGGTTTCGGATTCATAATCCTCATCAGCCAGGCTATCTTGAATCCAGTGGCCAAGTGAGCAAGGGACTCACGTCTGAGCATACCCTGTCAACTTAGGGCGAACTAAGAGTTACAAAAGGGGATGATGGACGGAGCGTTTGAGCAAATCAAACACTCACCTCCAGTCAACTGATCTGGGTTTAATCCATCACCATTCTTTAGCTCACTCAGCCACCCCAGTTCAGACATGGCCATATGCAAATCAGTCTGACCCTATGCCTCATGGGAACAGTCTAGCCCGAACTGCCAAGCCATGTCTTCCCTGGACCGGAAACAAGCATCCTGGGACCGGTTTCGGATTCATAATCCTCATCAGCCAGGCTTTCTTGAATCCAGTGGCCAAGTGAGCAAGGGACTCACGTCTGAGCATACCCTGCCAACTTAGGGCGAACAAAGCGGTACAAAAGGGGGTGGTGATGGACGGAGCATCTGAACCAATCAAACACTCACACCCAGTCAACAGATCTGGGTTTAATCCATCACCGTTCTTTAGCCCACTCTGCCACCCCATTTCAGACATGGCCATATGCAAATCAGTCTGACCCTGTGCCTCATGGGAACAGTCCAGCCCGAACTGCCAAGCCATGCCTTCCCTGGACCAGAAACAAGCTTCCTAGGACCGGTTTCTGGCATTACAGCCGTCTTCAACCAGGCTTGCTTAAATCCAGTGGCAAAGTGGCAAGGGACTCACGTCTGAGCATACCCTGCCAACTTAGGGCGAACAAAGCGGTACAAAAGGGGGTGGTGATGGACGGAGCATCTGAACCAATCAAACACTCACAGCCAGTCAACTGATCTGGGTTTAATCCATCACCATTCTTTAGCTCACTCAGTCACCCCAGTTCAGACATGGCCATATGCAAATCAATCTGACCCTGTGCCTCATGGGAACAGTCCAGCCCGAACTGCCAAGCCATGTCTTCCCTGGACTGGAAACAAGTATCCTGGGACCGGTTTCGGATTCATAATCCTCTTATGGGTTCTGCTCCTCGTCAGACTGGCGCTGCAATGTCTGACGGGCTCCCGAAACCGGGGCTCTTTATTGGAGATCTTTTGTTCCGGCCATATGGTGCATGCGTGTGAGAGGGCAGGGGGAGTGTGGTCGTGACAGGAGAGTGAGGATAAAAAAGTTAAGCCAGTCCACAACCTATTTTATTCTTGTGGTTGGCTTCCTTGGTTAAAAGGGGTATAAGGGGAGGTAAGTTGCCCTGAAACTATCAGAGCCGGCTTAACTACTACCCTAAAGTATGGTCGACATGTTTCATGCCTGATGGCAATTCTTCAGGACCTTAATAAAACAGTACCACACAGTGAAAGCTAATAGTGAAGGAACAATTTGTTGGTGAGGTATACAACCTTATGTTGTTGATAATACTGGATTGGCAGGCTGATTGGTCCTGCTGAAGTATTAAAACCTGTAAGGGTAAAGATGAAAACAATTCACAATTTTATCAGCGTCAGTTAAGTCTTCCAGAGTGGAAGATTTACCCAACTGTAGTGCAGGCACACACACAAAACCTTATTGTGAAGGATTAAAAACCGTGTATATATCAAAACAAGTTGTTGTTGGATTTATAGAATCAACTTATATGTGACACACCATGCAACGGTGATGACGATGAAGGTATATAGGCTAAAAAAGCTGTAATGCAGGAAAGGATTGTTGTAGGGAACAGGCTTACCCCGGAAGATTCCCTGAGGTACCTCACAGTCTGCTCCCGTGGGACCGGCTGGAAGGTAAGGTACCTAGTAGGGGGGGAATCATTGTTGCATTGTCAGGTGGTTGTTAATGCAGGAAATGGGTCGTTGGTTACTAAGATCGTGTGGCTCCCCACCAACGCGGGCATGAAAGGGAGGTTTGGCAAGTTGCCTCTCACTTAGGCTGGCGAGGTACCCCCATATGGCCCATGCTCCCTGGCCCAGCATGGGCAGGTCTGACAGAATGGCTAATGGGGTCATGTGCGCGCCGCACCAGGCGCCCGCAGCAACCGAGTCGCGTCCCCAGACAACAGTGTCAAGGAAGTGCAACGAGGAGCCGCTAAGCAGCCCCGCACAGCGCGCAAACCCACACAGCCATCGCACAGACCTACAGGAAATACTGCTGCTTGGTCGCGACGGGCCACACAAGAGACCCGACCCCCCGCGGAACCGAGAGAGCAAGTGGTCAAGACTCACCGCATATCCGGTTCAGGGATCTCGTAGAGGACAAGGGGTATGTCTTACCTATGTAAGCATCCGGTTCTGACCGGTGCACCTACCCCACGAGCGGCGTCTAGGACAAGACGCGGAGCAGCTGGTAACGGCCAGTGTTTGGAGACCGTGGGTTAAGTCTCCAGCTTCGCCTACGTAATCACGTCCTGCCGCCTGTGTACCGCCCCCGTGATCACACTCACGCATGCGCAATGGTTCAGCATGCCCAGTATTAGATTAACTGGTTGTTACGGTCGCCATATTGGAGGGGAGCGATCAGTAGCTTGGGGTGGTTCCCGAGTAGGGATTTCAATGAGAGTCAAATTCTCTACGAGGGTGTACGTTGATCCCCACGCAGTTATCTGTCCACAGGTAAAGAGTGTTGGGTATGGATACAGAATGGGTGCACTGGGGACTCATACAACAGAGGAATATTCGAGGGGGAAGTGGAGGACTCAACACCCAGCGAGATTAAAAGTAAACATACATATCATGTATACAGATAGGATGTATTTCCACAGTATGTGTGATGGCTGGAAAGGTACAGCGGGGATTTTCTCAAACAGTGTGTTATCCCAGGGAGACAACAAGGCTTAATGACAAGGTCAGTTTAGTTACATACTCAGGGAAGCCCATGGAACTGAGTCATTCAACCCCAGGGAGTCCAATTGGAGACGGTGGACCCATCTTTGCTCTATCCTAAATAGAGCTTGTTTGGAAATAGTAGGATGGGATTCCAAAACCAGCCATGTGAGACTGTCTGCGGAATGATTGTTTTGGCAGTAATGTTCATACAGTTTGGTATGTGTTTTGGAGCACCTGATGTTGCTTTTGTGCTCCATTATTCTCACTTTGATCTGCGGCATAGTCATCCCTATGTAGTTTTTTCCACATGGGCATGTGATCATATAGATACACCTTGTGCTGTTACAGTTCGTGTGTTTGCGTAATTGCCACAAGAAGGTTTCTGAGATTCGCACTTCTTTACACTGAACTGTCTGTGGACAAACAGCACAGCCACCACAGGGGTAGTGTCCCACCACTGGAGGTAGGTCCCAAAGTGTTCTCTGATTGCCAGTTGTGTTTTTCTTAGGACGTGTGTGTATTAAGGCATCCTTGAGGTTAGCTGTTCTTTTAAAGGCAAATCTGGGACTAGGAATTTCAAGTCCACTCGAATTCACTATGGGCCAGTGTTTATTTATAGTTTTTTTCAGGAAGGACGAATTTGGAGTGAAACAGGTAACACATGTTATCTGATCATCTGTGGGTTTAATTCGTTGTTCCAATAGGTTCTCCCGTGGGTTGTTAAGTGCTCTTTTTCGTGACTGGTTTAGCAATCTGGTGGGGTAACCTCTGTCCTGCAATTTATGTTGGAGTAGGGTTGCTTCCCTTTGGAACTCAGTTCTTTCTGTGCAGTTCCTCCTGACCCTGAGGAATTGCCCGAATGGGAGATTGTCCCTCAGGGCTTTGGGGTGATGGCTATTGTACAGTAAGAGACTATTTCGATCGGTATTTTTGCGATAGAGGGTTGTACTGAGTCCAGTAGGATTGAGATTAATACAGAGGTCAAGAAAAGGGATGGTAGTTTCAGAGATGGTACCCGTAAACTTGAGATAAGGGTTTTGAAGAATTATCCAGGTACAAAAAGCCTCACAAGTAATACGGTCCCCTTTCCAGAGGATGAGGATGTCGTCAATATACCTACGCCACAGGGTGATATTGGCGAGGTAGGGGTTGGTTTCTGACCTTATATTGTTTTCCTCAAAAGTAGCCATATAAATACATGCCAGGCTAGGGGAACTACTTTGCCACCATACAGTTTCCGATAAATGGGATAACTAACATTGGACACCTAATGCACAGGGGCAAACTTCTCACTTTTAAAGAGCTGCAAACCAAACACGCCCTTGCACCAGGCGAAGTCTTTCAATATTTGCAGATTAGACATGCACTTCTCACTAATATTCCAGACATAGCCAGATTCTTCCCCTCTGGAAGACCGTCTACTCTCAGAACTCCTCCTGACAAAGGCTGTCTCCTGCACATATAGTAAGCTCTATAAAAACTTACCTGACTCCTTTCTGATCCTTTTGGGTCAGTGGCAGACCAACATAGGGCCGCTAGACGACGGCGACTGGCAGACTGCCTTAATGTCCCCCAGGGAAACGGCGATAAATCATCGCTTTCGCCTTATCCAACTAAAAATCCTACATAAATCCTACCTCTCCGGGGTACTCCTGGCCAAGATAGGCAGCCGGCGAACGCACTATGGCTTAGACGATGTGGTGAAGATAGCACCTTTTATCATGGGCAAGTAACTCCAATTGACACCACAGCTGGGAATCTTGAATATATGGGAAGCCACCGATCTGACAGAAATCAAACAACAGTGGGTATCTACTAGTGAAAAGAGCTATAGCAATGCTTTGGTGATCCAATAAATGGCCTTTAACTATTGGATGGGCGGCAGAGAGGGATAGGTGCATGATAGCAGAGAAGGAAGTCTGCAAACTGTAAGGTTGCCCCAAGAAATGGGATAGGAAGTGGGGGGGGGGGGTGAAACGCATTTAGGGGGGATAATTGTACATTGCCAACAGAGGATATGGCGATGCACAGAAGAACAGAACAGTAAACTCCCAACCGTCTAATTTATGTAGCATGTGAATATTGATACATTGTAACTCAACTATATTTGACTTGTAATATGATATTGCAATGATGACTCTGTGCTCTAACTTTAATAAAAATTGTTATATAAAAAAAATAATTGGGTAATCAACCCCTGCAGGCCTCGAGGCGTTTGGGAAAGTAACACAATGTCATCAGCGTATTGGAGACTTACTATTGGGACTTTGTCCAATTTTGGAGGGTCGCTTTGTGATGAGCGAAGGTTGTTCTCTAAGTCGGGTGTATAGATGATAGATAAGCAGGGATCCAGCGCGCACCCCTGTTTTAAGCCGTTGATGGTTGAAATGTGATTAGTTAGACTTCGCCCATCCCCCTTTTTTTTTATTTGGACCCATGTTTGTGAATAGAGATTGATGATTGCAGCTAATAATTTGGTAGGAGCTCCCCGAGATTTTATTTTTGCCCATAGCTTGGATCTGGGCACTTTGTAGAAGGTTGCTTTCAGGTCTACAAAGCACGCATAGAGGATATTTGATTTGGGGATGGCTTGATGGGCCAGGAGAGTGACTGTGGATATGTTCGTTATAGTACCCACCCCTGCCCGAAAGCCTGTTTGTGTATTCGGAATGAGGTTTTTGCTGCTGACCCAATCCTCAAGGTCTGTCAACAAGTTTGATACGTAGATTTTTACCTCACCGTCAAAGAGAGCAATCAATCTATAATTGGATGGATCGGAACACCTCCGGATTTATATATGGGTTGTAAAATACTTCCTCACCAGGAATCAGGGGTGGTGCTAGACTCTAAGATGTATGTGAACAGGGGCATTAGGTGGCCGGAATAAAAGGATGGATATTTTCTAAATAATGAGTTAGGCAAGGTATTTGGCTCGGGCCCCATCTGATCTCAGGTGTTTTATTGTATTCAGTACCTGCTTTTGTGTCATCTATGGGTAGTGTTCCGATGATTCCAGCCTAGTTGTTTCCCAAACTTCTGGGAGAGCTTTGTCCTCTGTTTGATTGTTTGGATGGAAGGATGGATCCTTAGATGGTGATATATGAATGTTGGTATCTTTCTTCTGAATGGTTTTTGGTTTTTGAGCCTTGGGACTGGTTATCTGACTGGAGTCCGTCCCCATCGCTTTTGAGAGTTTGGAAATAGTCAACTCTCCGATGATTGAGATCGTATTATATGTGGCTTCGATGTGAGCTCTCCATGTGTGTTCCTTTATTTCCGAATTGAAATGTCGGTTTATGCCATTCAGTAAGAAATTGATGTTTGGCCAGAAGAGTTTGAAAATATTATTCTTGCTGGCGTGGAGAAGTTTTATCCATAACTGTTTCTTGTGTACTTGCTTTGCCGCCTTGATTTCTTTTTTAATTCTCTTTTCCTTTTTGCTATTAAGATAAAGGTCTGTTGTGTCATTTCTGGGCCCTGAGTTTGCAGCGATCTTAGGTATTTATTAAGGAATTCTTCTTTTTGTCCTCAGATTGTATATATACCAGGCTGCCCTGGAGGTTTTAGGGGCTTCGTAGCCGTTACCTCAGTTGGAAAATATTTTATTTAAATTTTCAACAGACGACTTCCAGGCCTCTATAAGATGTATCTCTGCTTCCGATGATGCAAGTAATGAGAAACATGTCCCCATGATGGAGTCAATGTTGCTTTTGTTCCATGTAAGCCATTTTAGATTTTAGCGATTGAGTTGATAATGAGAGAGCCTTGGCTTGCCTGGAGCTTTTTAGAATGGTAGTTAATGTAAAGATTAGAGGATAATAATCACTATCAGTTCTTTCCTTTATTTGAAAGTCGAAAAATAAAGGAAAGAGATCGAGGTCTGCCAAGGTAAAATCGATGGTTGAACCTGTTTTGTTTGTCACTCTTGTGAATGCTGCGGGACAGTCTAGGTGGCCTTGGTCATTCAGCTTGTACAGTGAAAGTTCACCCAGAAGAGCTGTGCATCTCTTGCCTAGAGTGTCCCATCTGCTAGTGTTGCCCTGTCTTGCCTGTGTGAGGCCTGATATGTTTCTTTCCTCCACTTTGTTAGATTTGAAATTCCCATTACTGCAATGCACTTGTTTCATGCTATATTAGGTTAGCAATGTATAGCTAAATAGACACCATTTGCATTCACGTTATGCAACTCACTGAGTTATCCCCTAATGTGCAGGCTTCAGTTAGCGAGTGTGACTCCATTTTGTATTTCGTAATCCCTATTAGGGTGCTTAGACTGTGCCTGAACTAGGCCTCATTACTTGTATTGCTTGCCTCAGCAGAACACTGTATTTCGTTATTATTTTCTCTTCTGTTCAAGACTGTTTCTCGACTTACTAATGAATAGGACAATCAGCCCTCGCATACCTATCCGAGTGTGTAGTTCTTCCCACGTTAGGAGACACTGAGGCTCGGCGAGGTAACCCTGAGTTACCGATAACAATGAACCATCTGGCAGGTGGTAGCTTATTCCTCTGTGCCTTCATTGTTCATGTTTGGCCCAGGCCTTTGACCTTCCACTGTGGGTGTGGTTGGAGGCTCTTGGGAAGATTCATTATGTGATGTAGACTGTTGGGGGGTCAGTCCCTCTGCAGACATCTTAGGGTGTAGGTCAGATTCGACTCCTCTGCAGAGTATTGCTAATAAACGTATGTTTGTATTCTCTACTGTCTGACTGACTCTTCATTACTTGGGAAGGCATAGCAGGTGGTTGTAAGTAACCCAGGTGGTCCCTAAGGGCCATTTCCTTCAGTTGGCGCCTGTAGAGAAAGAACCACTCTTGTGGTTGAGCAGCCTATGATGACTGTCGACTACCACAATCTTAAACTGACTTTAGTGTGTCATTTTATCATAGCCTTAATGTAGGATGGCCCTGTATCAGTGGGAGCTGTCACGAGTAGAACAGTACATTATATTATGAGTGCTTACTATTGGCTTTGACATGGCCTCATGTTATCTTGCTCTCTGACTTTACTTTGCTTCACGGCAGTGCTTACTATTGGCTTTGACATGGCCTCATGTCATCTTGCTTTCTAACTCTACCTTGCTTTAACCCCTTCGGTGTTCATGATGAGCTCAGCTCGTCATGAGGCACGGTGCTCGTGTGCTCATGACGAGCTGAGCTCGTCATGACCACACCCATTATCATTATGGCCCAGCACAGCAGAGGAATAGCCTGGCAGCCATGGTGTTAAGCTTTTCTGTGTGCATGGCAGCGCTTGTCTAACTGACTCCATTTTCATAATTGACGCCATGTTCTATGCTCACACATAGCTGCAAAGTTGGGAGGGCATGTTTTTCTGCTCCTCACTTATTTTTCGCTCCTCACCGACCAGAGTGAACTGGATAGTATCTGTGGAATGTACAACTCTGTCTCAGAGTCAAAATACAGGGGCTTGGCCAGCCACTGTCTTGGCGTCGACGCAGACTGGTACCAGCCAGCTTGTTTTTTTTCCAATGAGAAAGAGGCAGGGTTTTCTAGAAACTTCGTCCCACAATGAATAATGGTATTAAAGCCGGAGCTTTCGTGGGCCAGGTGGAAGTTCACTACAGAATAGACGTATTGCTGTGGAATGATGATGGAACTTGGATCCTGACTGAAATCCTTCCTGGGCTGTTGAAAAGGACTTCCCCCAGCTAAATAGTTGGCAAGGATGTTGCAGAATCAGTCTGGAGATAGGCATCTTGTATATATTTTTTTTCTTTGCAACTTGTTTACATGCTGCATTCTATTTCAATCGTTTATTTTAATTATTTACTTGATATGTGGGAGTCTGCCATGACTGGTATATTCGGCCTGCCTTTTTAAAATGTTGCATTAATAAACTTTTATGTGTCACTTTAACTACTTTTGGGTTTGTTTTCTTACCTCACCTTAAGAAAGTGCTAAGTCCTGCTTTGCCTTTTCGGGGTGTTGGGTTAGGGTGTGTTCTTTTAAAAAAAAGCACATTCATTAAATCTTGGCTTCACTTTCACAGGATTCGAAAGGTTGGATTAAAGGGGAAGAAATATGTTTTCTAGAAAATCAAAAGCCGACTCCCAGATACCAATGGAGATTCCAGGTTGGGAGACTGTCCCATATGGTGCACCTGCCCATGAGTGGGCTAATTGTGCTGGATTGAGTGAGATTTGGAGTGCGTGTTTAGCTTTCGCCTTGCCAGCACAAGTGGTTGCGTGTTTGCAAAAAGTGCCTGTCAAAAAAGTAGGGGAACTTTCTACATTAGGAAGAAGAGGTTGGATTCTCTTAAATGCTTATAGAATCATACATGAGAAATATGTTCAGTTGCAAAGTGAATGTGAAAAATTAGAGAAACAGTTTGTTGAAGCCAAAAATACCTCTACAAAGTTAACCTGTCGGAATAAATTATTGCAAGATAAGTTGGAAACCTACCAGACTGTAGCAGAAAAAGCCGTAGTGCGTATCACGCAATACAGGTATAGGGACAGGAGAGGAAGGGTTAACAAGAGAAAAGTGTGTTTAGCTATTGCAAAGGTTGGAATTGACTGGGATCCTGAAACGGGGAATGGAAATATTTGGGATTCCTCAGAGTTTTCAGACTCTGTTGGAGAATGTGATAAAGTTGACGAGTGTAACCAGGCTGAAAGGCAGGGTGCGTCAGTGGGAAGCAAAGTGATTCAGGCGGAAACCATTTATCGTTGAAAAATACAGGGTGGTCCAAATTACCCACAGGGGGTTTCGATGGAAGTATGGAGAATTTTACTCAGCAGAATATTAATTACATTTCGGATAGATTTCGACAGAGACCTGGAGAATCTCTGCTTACGTGGATGGTTAGGTTGTTTGATCTGGGCGCTGCTGGTGTGATGTTAGACCATGCAGATGCAGTGAAATTTTGCACCCTCAGTTTGGATTCTATAGTGCAGGAGCAGTTTAGAAATTACAGTGACAATGATCAAATCAGCTTGTTTCAGTTGGCTGTGATTGGATGTGGTCATAAATACGCGACAGAGTCAGACTGGCCAGTGAATGATAAACCTTGGTATACATTGAGAGATGCTATACAGAGGCTTAAAGAGGAGGCTGCTATTTTTCTGGAAACGCACATAGGTTGTCTGATGGGCTGTTGAATGCGTCTGTGCGAAATAGGATAATTTGTACAACTCCTCCTGCATATAAACAAGTGATGATGACTTTGCTGATCAATCAGACTGGTAATACTTTGGCGCAGGTGGTTGAGGCAGTTTGTGAGTTAGCAGAATTGGGGGAATGGATGAAAACTAATAGAGCTTCCAGGTCTGAGACTCGTACAGACAATAACAGGCTGTCTAGAAGAGATATGTTTATGGCTCTGTTAAAAGATGGTGTGGAGAAAGAAAAGATAGATGGAATAACTACTAATAGTCTGTGGGAAATGTACCGGAAAAGAAGACTGGATAATAAGGAAGGAAGCAGCAGTGTGTATAACAAAATATAACGCAAAAACAGTCAGACGAGGGCGAGAATGAAGAGCGGGAAAAGGAGGGGGAGAGACCTGCCCGCTCAAGCAGGAAGGTGGAGAGAGACTTAGAAAGTGAATGGCTCACTGAGGACCGAAAGGAGAAGGAATTCCTCCCTAAAAGATATGAATGATTTTACTCGGATTTGACCTGGGCAAAGACTAACAGATACAAGGAAGATCATGAAATAGGTCAAGCTCCGGTGCAGAGATGGAATCGCAAAGGCAAAAGACCTTATGTTGATATAGAAATGTATTTGAAACATCATAATGTTCAGAGGGCATGAGCCCTAGTATATGCCGGAGCGGAGGTCACTTTCATATATAGAAATCCCAGAAAATTTAAAGGACACTATTTTACAATTATAAGGCTTAGTTGGTAAAGAGACACCAGCAGTGCAGACAAAGGGAAAATAGGATGAATACCAAAAAGAGAATACACTGTATTGATTGTGCCCCTTTCTGAATATATTATTGGAGTTGATATTTTGAAGGGAATGACTCTGTACTTGGAAGATGGGTACTATCAATTTGGATCAAAGAAGTACATTTCAGTTGGCGCTATAATGGTGGGTCACTTGAAGATTCACCCAGCAAAGGTGCCCCTGGCACAAAGGTAATTGATTTGAAGCAGTACAGAATTCCAGGTGGGCATGAAGAGATCAGTGCAACCATACAGGACTTGATAGAGGCAGGGGTGGTGACCCCAATCACTACTGCTTGGAATAATCCTGTGTGGCCTGTGTGCAAAAGTTATAATTCTTGGCGCATGGCAGTTGATTATCGTGAATTGAATAAGCATACACTTCCTTTGACTGCTGATGTCCCAGATACCGTTACTTTAATTGAGAAAATACTGAAGCACCCTGGGACTTGGTATGCGACTGTTGACATTGCCAATGCTTCCTTTTCAATACCAATTTCCCCTGAATGTTATGTTATGTTAAAATTGCTTGTATAGTGCAACGTTCACCGGGTTGGTTTCTTGGCGCTTAGAGACATGAGAGAACTGAGCTAATCCTATAGATTGTTAGAAGTTAGTTGTAAGCTTTGATGAAGAACCAAGTCTTCAGTTGTTTCCTAAACTGGAGATAGGCATCAATAGTGCGTATAGACGGGGAATGGAATTCCAGAATTGAGGAGCCAACGTTGAAAACCTGAGTCCCCCGTGTTTAATACGCTTAAACCTGGGGGTGATCAAAAGATTATGACTAGATGATCAAAGAGTGCTGGAGGGGATATATTTCTGAATTCTTTCAGCAATGAATTTCGGGCCTTTGTTGGACAATGCATTGTATACCATACATCCCAGTTTAAAGGCACTGCGCTGGACCACTGGGAGCCAATGCAGTTGTTTCAGCAGAGGCTTCACATGCTGACGAGCAGGGAGTTGGAAAATTAATCTGGCGGCGTGGTTCTGAATTAGTTGCAGGCGTTGTGCTTGATATGCCGGGATGCCAACATAAAGAGCGTTGGCATAATCTAAACGTGAGATAATAAGCGCCAGGACGACCAACGTAAGAGCTTCAGCTGATAGGAATCTTCTGATTTTTTTGATTTTACGTAGAAGGAAGAAGCTGACCGAGACCACCGAGTTAATCTGTGTTTTCATTGATAGGTCACTGCTTATCATTATCCCTACACTTTTTACTGAAGCCGCTGGAAGGGGAGGAGATCCCTGAGATGAGGCCCAAAAATTTGGATCCCAAGGATTTAAAGAGCTTCCCGTCAGAACTAGCTCCGTTTTACCGGGGTTTAACTTTAGTTGATTGGCATTCATCCAATTGCTGATAAAAGTCATCACCGATTGAAGATTTAACTCAGACATTCTTGAAGATTGAATATTAAATATTAATTACAGATCGTCTGCATAGTTAAACATCGAGACTTCCATTTCTTTCAAGGCGAGAATCAGGGGCTGCATGTACAAATTGAATAAAAGGGGGGATAGAGAGGACTGTCAAGAGTAGTTCAGTTTCTCATGGAATAGTAGACAAATCACATTTAAAAATTTGCCACAAGGGTACTTGCATAGTCCCACGATCTGTCATTGGCTGGTGGCAGAGCATTTCGATGAGGTGTCAGTTATTCCTAGAGTACAGCTTTGTCATTATATTGATGATGTGATGATACAGGGAGAGACACAAGAACAAGTGCAAACTCAGTTAGACAGGATTGTGGAGCATTTGCAGAGCAAGGGATGGGAAATAAATCCCGCCAAATTACAAGGACCCTCTCAGAGTGTGAAGTTTTTGGGTATTCAGTGGGATCAGGGACACAGAGAGGTGGTGCACCAAGTGAAACAAAAGATTAGAGAATTTGCAGTGCCACAAAACAGAAAGGAAGCGCAGAGGTTCATCGTTTGTTTTTGGTTTTTGGAGGCAGCATATCCCTCACTTGAGTCAGATTTTGGCTCCTTTGTAAAAGTTACGAGAAAGAAAACTGCATTTGAGTGGGGAGAACAGCAGTAAACTGCATTTGAACTAGCAAAAGAGGCTACACAGCACACTTTGGATTTATGGCCAGTACGAGAGGGGGATATTGAGCTGAATGTAATAGTGCAAGGACCATGTGCCAATTGGAGTTTGTGGCAGAAGCAGGAAGGAACGAAAGTACCTTTAGGGTTCTGGACAAAGAAACTGGCATATGCTGGACAGCGGTACACTCCCTTTTAAAAACAGTTACTTGCATGCTATTGGGCTCTAGTGGGTACTGAGCAATTGACCCTAGGGCATGATGTAATTTTGAGAACTGAAATTCCAATAATGCAGTGGGTGATGAGGTCCCCCAAGACTCACAGAATTGGAAATACGCAGTAAGCCAGCATATTGAAATGGAAGTGATATATACAAGATAGGGCCCGAGAAGTCCCAAAGGCACTGCAGTTTTGCATGAGCAGGTGGCGCAGGCGCCAATGGAAGAGACAGAGGTGTTGCATGATGTACCTGAGATACAGGAATCTCCTGTAAAGTGGGGTAAGCCGTTTGGTGAATTGTCCGTGGAGGACAAGAAGCATTTGTGGTTTACTGATGGTAATGCCAGGTATGTAGTGGCTAAGAGGCACTGGAAGGTGGTGTCATACAATCCTGTGACCCAGAAATTGTTGACCACTACTGGAGAAGGAAAGAGTAGTCAGTTTGCAGAACTATATGCTGTGTATCAAGCTTTGAAACAAGGATTGCCAGGAACATGTCATATTTACACTGATTCATGGTCCACTGCTAATGGGTTGGCACCTTGGCTTCCCACGTAGAATGATCATAATTTAATGATAAGTGCAAAGGAGGTGTGGGGCAACGAATTGTGAAAAGAGATCTGGACCTTGTTAACACAAAGCACAGTTACCCTGTATCATGTAGATGCTCATTGTTTTACCGACTCACTTGACCACTGGTTTAATTCCCTCACAGATGAAAAAGCTAAGATTTCAGAGGCTGAAATGGCAACGCAGGATTCTGACCTGGTTGGGATCGCGAAATGGGCACATCAGAAGTGCAGACACTTTGGAGAACAAATTACTAGCAGGTGGGCAGAGAATAGAGGGATACGCATCCCCCTAGATTTGATTAAAACTTTGATGCTGCAGTGTCCTGTTTGTCAGCATGCCCAACATAGATCAGTCCCACAGATAGTGAGAGGTCAGCTAGGTAGAGGAAAATTACCAGCACAGATTTGGAAGATTGATTACATTGGGCCCCTGCCACCTAGTCGAGGATGTCAATATGTGTGCACGGCTGTGGACACATACTCTGGATATTTGATCGTGTTTCCATGTAAACATGCTACTCAGGTGAATACATTGAAAACGTTAGACTTGCTGATTGTGTATTATGAAATTCCATTACAGATTCAAAGTAACAATGAATCTCATTTCAAAGACAGATTGGTGCAGGAATATTGTGTGCAAAACAATATTATGTGGATTTTTCACATCCCATATTACCAACAGGCTGCTGATTTGATTGAGCGCATGAATGGGTTGTTAAAAGATCAATTGAGAAAGTTGTCTGATGGCTCTTTGAAAAACTGGAGAGATTGTTTTGAGTGAAGCATTGCAGATATTAAATAATAGACCTTTAGCAAATGCAGAAACACCTTTAATACGCATGTTAACTCAGCCTCATGTGTCCATTAATACTATTCTTTATTGGGAGACAGTTCCTGGAGCTTTGCCTCCATACAGAGCGACACCGGAGGCTGCAGGTCTTGACCTGCATACTTTGAAACTGTACAGACTGAAACCAAGAGGAGGTATTACACTCATTGAGATAGGAGTGGGAATTCAGATACCCCCAGAGCACTTTGGTCTAATTGCCCCTCGATCTGGATTGGCTCTAAAGGGCATCCAAGTGCTGGGAGGAGTCATTGATGCAGATTATCAAGGTGAAATTAAAGTCATCCTGACCCGTGCAGAAGCGGTCGCTCCCCTCACTCCTCCTGGGCATCGTAGCGCTATTCCAACGCTGCTTGTGCTCTGTGCTTTCATCTTGCAAAAAATTCAAAGCGCCGCATTGTGCTTTATTCGTGTTCTGATCATAGCGCTGCTTTGTGATTTCATTCTGCTCAAAATCATAGCGCCGCATTGTGCTTTATTCGTGCTCTGATCATAGCGCTGCTTTGTGATCCTTCATAGCGTTTACCATTCATCACTGTTGTTTGTAACTTAATTTTTAGTAATAGCGCTCCACTGCTCGCCCCAACCTCACCCTGCTTAAATTTGTTTTTGTTGCTGCCATTTTGTTGTTGTGCCGTCCCAGCCCGTCCCTCCAACACGCTCCCGCCTCCCAGCTGACCCTCCCTCCCACTGATAGTATAGGTTGACCCCACCCCCTCAGAGAGCTGTGACTGTCCTGACCCGTGCAGAAGCGGTCGCTCCCCTCACTCCTCCTGGGTATCGTAGCGCTATTCCAACGCTGCTTGTGCTCTGTACTTTCATCTTGCAAAAAATTCATAGCGCCGCATTGTGCTTTAATCGTGCTCTGATCATAGCGCTGCTTTGTGATTTCAATCTGCTCAAAATCGTAGCGCCGCATTGTGCTTTATTCGTGCTCTGATCATAGCGCTGCTTTGTGATCCTTCATAGCGTTTTCCATTCATCACTGTTGTTTGTAACTTAATTTTTAGTAATAGCGCTCCACTGCTCGCCCTAACCTCACCCTGCTTAAATTTGTTTTTGTTGCTGCCATTTTGTTGTTGTGCCGTCCCTCCAACACGCTTCCGCCTCCCAGCTGACCCTCCCTCCCACTGATAGTATAGGTTGACCCCACCCCCTCAGAGAGCTGTGACCGTCCTGACCCGTGCAGAAACGGTCGCTCCCCTCACTCCTCCAGGGTATCGTAGCGCTCTTCCAACGCTGCTTTTGCTCTGTGCTTTCATCTTGCAAAAAATTCATAGCGCCGCATTGTGCTTTAATCGTGCTCTGATCATAGCGCTGCTTTGTGATTTCATTCTGCTCAAAATCGTAGCGCCGCATTGTGCTTTATTCGTGCTCTGATCATAGCGCTGCTTTGTGATCCTTCATAGCGTTTACCATTCATCACTGTTGTTTGTAACTTAATTTTTAGTAATAGCGCTCCACTGCTCGCCCCAACCTCACCCTGCTTAAATTTGTTTTTGTTGCTGCCATTTTGTTGTTGTGCCGTCCCAGCCCGTCCCTCCAACATGCTCCCGCCTCCCAGCTGACCCTCCCTCCCACTGATAGTATAGGTTGACCCCACCCCCTCAGAGAGCTGTGACCGTCCTGACCCGAGCAGAAGCGGTCGCTCCCCTCACTCCTCCTGGGTATCGTAGCGCTATTCCAACGCTGCTTGTGCTCTGTGCTTTCATCTTGCAAAAAATTCATAGCACCGCATTGTGCTTTAATCGTGCTCTGATCATAGCACTGCTTTGTGATTTCATTCTGCTCAAAATCGTAGCGCGGCATTGTGCTTTATTCGTGCTCTGATCATAGCGATGCTTTGTGATCCTTCATAGCGTTTACCATTCATCACTGTTGTTTGTAACTTAATTTTTAGTAATAGCGCTCCACTGCTCGCCCCAACCTCACCCTGATTAAATTTGTTTTTGTTGCTGCCATTTTCTTGTTGTGCCGTCCCAGCCCGTCCCTCCAACACGCTCCCGCCTCCCAGCTGACCCTCCCTCGCCCCTCCCCCTCCACTATCTACATATGTCAGAACAGCTGACGCGCAGCGTTCCCGCGCAGCGATCGCGCCCCATGCGCGCCGAAGGTACGCCAAAGGTAAGCCCGTCTACGCCCATCCACGCCTGGACCGCGCCCAGTGCCAGACCCCCTGGCCCCCGCAAAAACCACTCCCCCCCCAATTACATTTGACGCAGCTACCCTCTCAGCACTCAACACCGGCCGACTCCCTAACTGCTCCCAAGCCGCCCCAGGACACACCCATGGTCCATTCTCCTGCAATTCCTGCAAATTCGACTGCATCAGGACCCTCACCAAACCCACAAACACCAAACAGAGTCCCGACTCCAACCACCTGAAATGTATCCTTCTGAACACCCGCTCAGTCCACAGACACGCCATTCAACTTTGGAATCTACTCGACACCACTTCGCCGGACGTCGCCTTTCTCACAGAAACCTGGATGAACGCCTCATCAACGCCCGACATCGCCATTGCCATCCCTGACGGCTACAAGATTATCCGTAAGGACCGCACCAACCAAATAGGAGGAGGCATTGCCATTGTTCATAAGAACACCATCCTCATCACGACCAGTTCCGACGAAAACCCCGCAGACGCCGAACACCTCCACTTCCAGATATACATTGACCCCAAGACCACACTCAGAGGCACCCTCATCTACAGACCACCAGGACCCCGCACACAATTTAGCGAGGACATCACTGACTTCATCAGTCCACACGCCCTCCCCTCCGAAGACTACATTCTACTAGGCGACCTCAATTTCCACCTGGAAAAGAACAACGACAGCAACACTACCACCCTTCTGGACAACCTTACAAATCTTGGACTCAAACAACTTGTTAACACCCCCATCCACTGTGCCGGACACACGCTCAACCCAATCTTCTCCTCCAGCAAGCACATCTCCTTCAATTACACCACAACTCTCCATTGGACAGATCACAGCTGCGTGCACTTCAACTACAAAAAAACTACGACCCACAACCACCCACAACCAATTCCCCGCAGAAACTGGAACAAAATCACCACCGACCAGCTTCTCACATCGCTCCACCAATACCCTCCTGCCTACTCATCAGGCCCAAACCAAGCAGCTTCCAACCTTGCACAATGGATCACCCGCAGCGCTGACGAATTAGCACCCTTGAAAAACAACCCTACCAAGCAAGGTCACAAAAAAGCCCCTTGGTTCAATGATGAACTTAAGAAATCCAAAAAGACATGCCGCCCCCTCGAGAAAGCCTGGAAAAAAACCCCAACCACCGAAAACCTAGCCACTTTCAAGAACGCCATCCGTAAACACCATCAACTGATCCGATCCACCAAGAAAACAGCATTCAAGGATCGACACGACGACAACGCCCACAGCAGCAAGGAACTGTTCAACATCGTAAAAGAATTCACCAACTCCTCAGCCGGCACCAACGACATCACTCCCTCCCAAGACCTCTGCGACTCCCTAGCCTCATTCTACCACAACAAAATCGCCGACATACACAACAGCTTCGTTAACCAGTCCGGTGACCAGTCCACCCCACCCACCTCTGAACTAAATCCCCCTCCCAACAACCTCTGCACCTGGGAACCCAGTCACCACTGAAGACACCATCCGCCTGATGAACTCCATCCATCCAGGATCGCCAACTGACCCATGTCCCCACCACATTTTCAACAAAGCAGACTCCATCATCGCTCCCCACCTTCGAGACGTCATCAACTGCTCCTTCAACTCCGATACCTTCCCGGAAAGCTGGAAACACGCCGAACTCAGCGCCCTCCTGAAGAAACCCACAGCAAATCCCACTGAACTTAAGAACTACCGCCCTATCTCGCTCCTCCCTTTCCCTGCCAAAGTCATTGAGAAAGCTGTCAACAGTCAACTCGCCGCCTTCCTCGATTCCAACAAATCCCTCGACCCATCACAATCCGGATTCTGAGCCAAACACAGCACCGAGACCGCCCTCATTGCAGCAACAGATGACATTCGAAAACTATTGGAGAATGGAGAAACAGTTGCCCTCATCCTACTCGACCTTTCCGCAGCCTTCGACACAGTCTGTCATAGCACCCTTATACAACGCCTCAGCAACATCGGGATTCAAGGAAAAGCACTGAACTGGATCACCTCGTTCCTCGTCGGAAGAACCCAAAGAGTCCGCCTCCCCCCTTTCAAATCAGAGGCCTCCGAAGTCATCTGCGGTGTACCACAAGGATCATCACTCAGCCCCACCCTCTTCAACGTCTATATGAGTCCCCTCGCATCCATCGCTCGCCAACACAACCTCAACATCATCTCCTACGCAGACGACACCCAGCTGATCCTCTCCCTCACCAAAGACCCAAACACCGCCAAAACCAATCTACACGAAGGGATGAAAGAAGTGGCCGAGTGGATGAGGAACAGCCGCCTAAAACTGAACTCTGACAAAACGGAAGTCCTCATATTAGGATCATCCCCCTCCGCCTGGGATGACTCATGGTGGCCACAGGCGCTGAGAAACGCCCCCACACCTACGGACCACGCACGTAATCTGGGCTTCATCCTAGACTCCTCCCTAGCGATGACCAGACAAGTCAACACCGTCTCGTCTTCATGCTTCAACATCCTACGTATGCTCAAAAAAATCTTCCGCTGGATCCCCACCGAAACAAGAAAGACGGTCACCCACGCACTGGTCACAAGCCGACTAGATTACGGAAACACCCTCTATGCCGGAACCACAGCCAAACTACAGAAAAAACTCCAACGTATCCAAAACGCCTCAGCAAGACTCATTCTAGACGTCCCCCGCAAAGCTCACATTTCCAGTCACCTGAAAGTCCTCCACTGGCTCCCCGTCAACAAGAGAATAACGTTCCGTCTCCTCACCCACGCACACAAAGCCCTATACGATCTAGGGCCCGAATGCCTCAACTTGCGCCTTTCCTTTTACTCCCCCACCCGCAAACTTCGATCATCCGATCAAGCCCTCGCCGCAATACCACGCATCCACAGATCCACCATGGGGGGAAGATCCTTCTCCTACTTAGCGGCCAAAACCTGGAATTCCCTCCCCACCCACCTCCGCCTTACTCAGAACCACCTCTCCTTCAGAAAACAACTTAAAACCTGGTTATTTGATAAATAATTCCCCCCTCCCTCAAGTGCCTTGAGACCCTATGGGTGAGTAGTGCGCTATATAAATGCCAAACTTGAACTTGAACTTGAACTAGTAGTGGCATACCGATTTGATGATGCAATCTGGAGACAGAGTTGCTCAAATGATGATCATGCCAGTGTACAGAGGGGTAGTTAAGAAGGGGACTGTCCCAGCCCTCCTCACTGTACATGGGGAAGAAGGGTTTGGCTCTACTGATAAAACCCAGGAGCCAAAGTGTGGGTAGAGTCTCCAAATAGACCCCCCGAACAGGCAGAAATCAGTGCAGCAGGAAAGGAAAATGTCCTATTAATAATGAAGCCAGGGTTGGAAACATGAGAGCATGTGCCTGCTGACAAATGGTATTTGCGAGAATGAGTAACACCCGTTTTGTTTCTGTTCTTTTAGATCATAGTATGGCATGTCTGTGCTCTGCTTGTGCTTGCTGGACTCCTTTTGGTCGTGTGTGGGGGGGGCCTGGGGGGATGAGGAGCCCCTTACCCTGAAATGGCAAGCCGACCACGCAGACTGACAGCGCTGCTGACTCAACGTGACAATGTCTGGTCGTACCTAGCAGTTCTCAACAGATCATATTTCTGCATGTCAAATATGTCGTACTTTGGACGTCGTTTCCACATGCCTCATAACTGTGCTTACCCCTGATAATGTGCTTCTGCAAACTTTTAATGTCACGAATGCAGACGGGGCAGTAGATGATGTGAGGTCTCATCTATCACCTTCTGATTTTTGACGATTTTGTCCAGAAACTGCTGATAATGATTGGATAAACATGACACAAGTAATCACATTTAACATTACTGAAGGCAACATTTGTTACAATTTAACTTGCGACCCAACTATCATCGGTAAATGTGCTCAAATTCGACTTGACGGAAATACATCCACTATGTATTGGCAGGAAAAGTTTTATGTCAGCATAGACATGACAATGTTTGTGCAAATGTGCAAAACAACATGGTGTGCAAAAATGTGGCATCTGCTGCCAGTCATTTCAGGCATGTCACGTTGCCTGTCGGGTGGTTATTCTCATGTGGTAATGTGACTAATATGTATATTCCAGCGAATATCACAGGTGGACCGTGTGCCTTTACTAGGTTAAGTCTCATGATGTTCCCGTTAGATCCATCATCTCATGCTCGAAATATGAGAGAAGTTGTTCAGCTTGGTGAACATTGTAATTCTGAAGTGCATTTATTATCCAAGTCTAAATATATTAGTTTAGCTGCTTCCATAGTAGATATTCCAGGCCTAGCAATGAATAATTCTAGAGCTGTTAGTGAATTAGCATATCTAATGGTGAAAAATATTAATCATATATCGATTGCCTTAGCAGAATTTTAATTGACGTGCGGGGGCACGAAAAGCAATATGGCAGAACAGAGCTTCTATTGATTATTTACTCCTGAAACATGATCATGGATGTTCAGACTTTGATGGAACGTGTTGCTTCATTCTTTCAGATCATTCTAAGTCAATTCAATCCCACATTGATGCCTTACACAAGTTAGCTAAAGATGTCAAGCAGGATGTAGAAAAGGGATTGTGGGATTGGTTGTTCGGTTGGTTGCCAGATTTTGGGAAACTTCGCTCTGTTCTAAGTGGTATAGCATTAATGATATGTATTCTAGTATCTTTATGTTGCTGTATTCATTGTGTGCCTAATCTCTTGTCTATGCTTCATCCCCAGGTAGCTGATTGTAGACAGATATGTTATAGTAGTCATTGGTCAAGGGATGGACTGTTATAAGTCCATGTTGTATTACATGCTTTCATGTTTCCACCGTATTATACTTGTGCTTTCACATGAGTTATTGCTTAAATGCAGTTTTCAATTTGTAGTTATATCTTTAGTTGGAGGCTTAATTTCTTAATATATGTTGATGGTGATAGTCGATGGTTATGGGATGAAATGTAGTGAAAGAGCCACTCTTGTGGTTGAGCACCCTATGAGGCCAGTCAACTAATAACATCTTAAACTAACTGAAGTGTGTTATTTTATTCTAGCCTTAATGTAGGACGGCCCTGTATCAGTGGGAGCCGTCACAGAGTAGAACAGTACATTATATTATGAGTGCTTACTATTGCCTTTGACATGGCCTCATGTCATCTTGCTTCCTAACTCTACCTTGCTTTAAGCTTTTCTGTGTGAATGGCAGCGCTTGCATAACTGACTCCATTTTCATAATTGACGCCATGTTTTGTGCTCGCACGTAGCTGCAAAGTGGGGAGGGCATGTTTTTTGCTCCTCACTTATTTTTCGCTTCTCACCGACCAAAGTGAACTGGATATTATCTGTGGAATGTACAACTCTGTCTCAGAGTCAAAATACAGGGTCTTGGCCAACCACTGTCTTGCTAATGACGCAGACTGGTACGAGCCAGCTAATTTTTTTCCAATGAGAAAGGGGCAGGGTTTTCTAGAAGCTTCGTCCCACATTGAATAATGGTATTAAAGCTGTGAGCTTTTGTGGGCCAGGTGGAAGTTCACCACAGAATAGACATATTGCTGTGGAATGGTGACAGAACTTGGGTCCTGACTGAACTCCTTCCTGGGCTGTTGAAAAGGACTTCCCCAGCTAAGGAGTTGGCAAGGATGTTGCAGAATCAGTCGGCGAGGTGTTCCTAACCACTCCCTCTCTCTCGTATATATTTTATATTCTTTGCTACTTGTATACATACTGCATTCTTTTTCAATCGTTTATTTTAATTATTTACTTGGTATGTGGGAGTCTGCCATGACTGATTTTTCGGCCTGCCTTTTTAAAATGTTGCATTAATAAACTTTTACGTGTCACTTTACCTACATTTGGGTTTGTTTTCTTACCTCGCCTTAAGGAAGTGCTGAGTCCTGCCTTGCCTTTTAGGGGTATTGGGTTAGGGTGTGTTCTTTTAACGAAAAGAACATTAATTACAGCGCCCGAACAGGGACCCCGCAAGGTGATCCCACTAACCCAAAAACTGGTTGCAGGGTCGAGGTTGCATCCGGTCGGTCGAGCGAATCGGGATACCCTACACGATCGAACTTGATTCTCGCAGCTGTCCCGCTCATCTGATCGGGCGACTCCTCGTCTAGTGGTCACCGGCTGGGGTCCTGAGAAGGCGAAACCTTGGAGCTGACCGTTTGGTCAGAAGAGTCGGCAGTGGAGAATAATTTGACTTGACCTGAGTGCACCAGGTGAGTGATTTGATTCTTGAAAAAATGGCGCCATTCTTGAATGGCACAAGCCTGCGGGATTGTGTCCTGGTATGGTCTTTTTACTGTCTTGGTGCCGTTTTCGAACTGCCTTGCTTGAACGGCAGGAGCTGATGGGCTGTGCCTTGCTAAGGTCTTTTGGGCTGTCTTGGTTTGAACTTGGTGGGTTTGCGGAGTAAGTTAGGATGTTTTGGATGTTGATGTTGTTCAACTGATGCTCGAATGGAAGAGAGCCAGCCTGAGCCTCCAGAGGGTTCCCCAAATTTCGATGTATACATCAAGCATGGTATTTGCCCTATTATGTTTAGCACAATTTGGAATAAATATCTGAGGGACAGTGCTGAGCTACAATGGCCACTTACTGGCTCGTTTGATGAACAGAAACTGAATTTCTTGCAAGACAAATTGTTCGCTAAAAGGAGTAGGCAGTTGATGTTGGATTCTCTTAGAGTATGACAGAAAGAAGCAAAGCAACGGCGTATGAGAGCAGAGCAAGAGGCCCGGAAGAGACAGACTATAACACAGAAAGCAGAGGCCTATGTAAGGGAAAAGATAGAGAAGGGCATAGAATGTGCAGATAGAAAGTTCTGATTACAGACTGATAAATGGTATGTTACTAGAGAGGACGGTGAAGATTTTGTTGAAGAGTTATTGGATTCTCGCCCCCGCCTCCTTGTGTCCCTGAACAGATATACCCTGCAGGTCTGACATCCCAGTCTTCGGCCCCTAGTGCCGCCCTCTCTAGTGTTTCTGCATCTAGCACTACTGCCTCAGCCCCGGTCTAACTTACTTCTCCTCTACCCGCACCAGCCATAGGGGCGGGAGCCATTAGCTTTTCTGTCCTGTCTACTGGTTCAGTTTCGACTGCTACTATGCTTCCCTTCACCCCTACAACACTGTCTCCCTACATGATGGTACGTGTCTCTGCATCTCTCCTTTCCCCCTTGGCTGTGACATCTCAAACACTGCCAAATGTCAGAACACCTGTGCGTGGAATGCATTAGGCGAATTGGGCAGCAGCGCAAGACCGCATGGAGAAAGTGTTGGTGCTTTCTGCTATGGGTGATGAGGAAAAGCAAATGGTGGCAAATCAAGCAGCTCATTGGGCTCGGAAAGCGATCTATAGTGTGGAGAATGTGTGGAGTGTGATGAAAGATTATGAGCCCTTCAAACAGCAGCATGCCCTTAAGCACATGTCAGCCACGTTAATAGGACTGTGGAAACAATGTTTTCAGAGTGTTGTACCGCAGATTAATTATGACATACGGGACAGGGTTTATGCTATGAATATGGCCCCCAATTAGGTTTTCAGTAATGTAACAACATTAGTGGGTTACCGAGGCAGATTGCTCCAAAAGTTTCCTACGATATGGACACACCACCCCATGAGGGAGGTCCATCCCATTACCATCCTGAAATACCAGAACTGCGTGACTCCACGGACAATGTGATTAGACCGCAGGTTGATGCTCAGTTTCAGGAACAGTGGATTTATACTCCTTGGAAAAGGAGTGAGGTCCTATCCCTAAAGAGCCAGCTACCGGACCCTTGGAAATACCCCACTGCATATTATAAAGAATTGATGGAGGTGGGCTCCTCCACAGTGACAACGTTAGCTAATATTGAATTATTCTTTGGTCTGCTGGTACCAGAAGATATATGGCGGCAGGTTCATATGCAGGATCATGCACTGGATTTGGGTGGCACATGGGATGAGATCAGCCATGGTATAAGGAGCATAAGGACGGCGATGAGCCGAAAGCGGAGCTCCTAGCTTTGCCGGGACGTATTGTCACCTACATGCACTCCCTTATCCCCCCAAGGCGAGTGGATTGGGATAAGTTGACTGTGTGTTGTCAGAAGGATGAAAGTGTGTCTGATTTCTTTACTAGATTTGAAGGGGTGGTTTTAGACTTTAGTGGTCAGGACTTATCACAGGAGGGTGGTATTCGATGGTTTGTCAACAGGTTTGTCACTAACTTGCTTCCCGAGATTGCAACTAGGTTGTAGGCTTCGGAAAGTACTTGCCCGACCTCATCCCCATCAGTAATTTTGAGTATGGCACAGTACTACAAACATAGAGAGAATGTGGACAAAGAAAAGGTGGAGAAAAAGTCAAAGGATTTGAAGGCAAGGGTGTTGATACAGCACATTGCGAGGGGAAGGGGAAGAGGTTCAGGTTCGGCCTAGCCGTTACCCAGGTCTAATAGGGGTGGTGCTCAAGTGGGCCCCTTGGGCTTAAGAAGTGTGCATATTTTAAGCAGGAGGGACATTGGCAGAATGAGTGTCCGGAGTTGTTGCCGAAAGGAGAGGCCCCCGAGAGGTCAAGGTTTTAGACGACAAGGAGGAGGAGGAGGAGGCTGAGGGGAGATGCAGTCAGAGAATACATCACACAATAGACAGAGCAGGAACTATTTTGACGACCCCTAAGGCCAACAGTATTATCACAATGACTATGACATGGATGAGGTGACTGGGTTGTCCCATAGATAGGACAGCCAGGAACAGTGTGAGGGACCAGTTCTGGTGCCTGTAGATTAGTGCGGAACTTATGTCACAGACAATTCGCAGGGTACGACCAAGACATTTTTAGTTGATACAGGGCCTATGAATAGCTCTGTTTCCTGTTCACTGGTGCCGGGGGCAGCTCTGTCTGGCCAAAATAATGTGTTGGTAGACTTTTCAGGCATGCCAGTTGTTAGCCCCATTTACAATCCTCTTGCTTTGACTATTGGCCCCTTCACAGTTAATTCACCATTTTCATTGACGTCAAATTGTGGGGAGAATTTGTTGGGATTGGATTTGTTAAAAAGGTTACATGCAACAATATTTTGTTCTCCTGATGGTGTATACGTGACCATTGGACCACAGGTGGCCCGTGCAAAGCAATGCTTCGCAAAAGATCCTTCAAGAATGTGCTACGCGCATTGTGGGCTACAAGAGACACAGATGTGATGTTGCTCCAGATCCCGCCATTCTCCATCCAGATAAAGGACTACGCCAAATGTCCACGCATTCCCTAGTACAAGATTTCACAGGCAGGAAAAAAGGCTTTGTTACAAATAATACTGGATTTGATTAAGTCTGGTGTGATTGAAGAGACAGTATCCAATGTGTGTAATAGCCCTATTCTTCCTATTCTTAAAAAGACATCCTTGGATTCTTCTGATGCCCACCCTGATGTTTACCGCTTTGTGATAGACCTTAGAGAGGTAAACAAAATAGTCCTTCCCCATTACCCTGTGGTCCCAGATATTACCGCAATTTTGACAATGATTCCCCCATCAGCAAAATTATTTTCTGTGATCGATTTAAAGAATGCTTTCTTTAGCATACCAATCCATACAGATAGCAGATATCTGTTTGGATTTGCAACAGCCGGTCGGAGCTTTAGATTCTGCCATGCTCTACAAGGCTATACAGAAAGTCCTATCTATAACCAAGCTTTGAAAGCTCAATTAGATTCTTTGGAGCTTCCCCCCGGTAATGTGCTATTGCAGTACGTTGACGACCTCCTTGTGGCCTTGGACACTGAAGACGGTTGTAAAGAAGCCACAGTTAAACTATTGTTACATTTGGCACACCATGGACACAAGGTGTCCCTCTCAAAATTTCAATATTGTTGACAGGAGGTCACCTACTTAAGTAACCAACTGTCAATGGAAGGTCGCAGACTAACATCTGAATGCATAGATGCTATTACTAACATGCCTGTTCCCAAGACCCAACGCGAGGTACGCAAGTTCATTGGTAGAACTTCGTATTGTCGGCCCTGGATCCCTAACTATTCCCTACTAACTGAACCCCTTCTTTACCTGACCACCAAAAATGTGCATAAACCCCTGCCTTGTACATCTGCAAGCCAGCAAGCTGTTGAGTAATTAAAGGTTGCACTTTGCTCTGCTCCTGTGCTTGATACTCATGATCACCAGAAGCCTTTTGTGCTCTACGTACATGAGGGGAATGGTTGCACTCTTTCTGTTCTAACACAGGGTTTCGGTGGTAAGCAGAGACCCTGCGCCTATTTTACCGCTATGCTTGATAACGTCGCCAGAGCACTCCTGAGCTGCCGCGGCGGTGGCAGTTTCTATCAGACAATCGGCAGGGCTCGTCCTTGATACTGACCTCACAGTAATGGTACCTCATGCTGTGGATACGCTTTTGTATAATGAGGAAAATTAGATTTTGGCCATGATGTGTTCCCTAGCGTGTACCCCACCGACTCCATGTACCAGCTTAAAGTGCATGTAACTTCCCTCCTGTGCCAGCTATGAAGACGCAAATACATTTGCGTCCACCGTTAACTTGTCCTCTTTCAGATGTACCATGAATGGATTATATGGTCCGTTCCTAAGTATGCTATGCCAACGTCTTTTTGTAGTACACTTTTCATTTTTTCCTGCTCTAGTCAGAGTAGGCCCTGAATTCCTGCCATCTGAACCTCTTTTGTGGCTCCTGGCTCTGCCCAGGCTACCTCTGTACTCGTGAACTGTGTCCTACATTCAGCGCGGCCCCTCGCGCTCAGCTCAAGCCTGCTTTCTGCCAAGACTGACTATAACCTTCGAGTTATCTGTTCCGCTCCCCGAGAATACATTCCTGCCTACTAGATTCTGTAAACATCCTCTCCAGCTGCAGAGCCAAAAGGCCGACCTGTCTTAATGCAAGTAATTCATAGCCTCCGTTGCCATGCTTCCATGGAAGGCCCCGTGCCCCCACGCTTCACATGTAGACATTCAGGCGCTTATACACGCATCCACGGTTAGCATAGAATAGCCTCTACCCTAGAGACCTTTCCGCCCAGATAGTATAGTTCCTAAACATCAGATATTAGATATGGCAGAAGTACAAGTTGATCTGACATGCCAGACCTCTGTCTCTCTCCGTCAGTGTAAATGTCAAGACCCCTGCACCCCGTCAATCACACGTCATGCAGCTGCGTGCGCATCCAAGCTTCCGATTTCTGCTGACATTGCAACATTCTGTTAGCACCACCCCTTGGTGCCACCCACTTGCGTCACCTATCAGTGACGTTTCTAGCACACACCTCTAGTTCACGCCTAGTTTACGCCTCTTGATGATGTATTGGTACCACGTGTATACTGTTATCTTGTCTTCTCTCAGCTGTTACGCCTCTTACATTGAACATTATGATGTAAATCAAGTATATAAGCTATGTATTATCAATAAACGGCAGCGCGCTCATCTATCCCTTCTGACACCCCTGTGGTGGTCAGAACATGATATCCTGATTCCATTATGAGGAATAAAACCCTTAGAAACTCTAACACCACGGACTCTGTTTTCTTTCCTTCTGATTGAGTTATTATTGATTAAGTACTTACCTGCATAGAAATTAAGAGAGTAAATTAATTATTTACATCATTTTGGCGCCCGAACAGGGACCCCTCCCCCACCTCACGCGCCGGAAGGTGCGTTGCAATCCGTGTCCCCTGCCATCAGTTAGACGGACTACACGTGTACTGGCAGGATTTCCTGCATCCCCCTCTGACCCACGGAGGTGACGAAGACTGCGATCAGTGCCCAGACGAGGCGGTGAGGAGTGCGGAGGATCCCGACCAGAGCCCAGTCGAAAGAAGCAAGGTCCGAGGTGTGAAGAGGCCCACCAGTTTTCCGAAGTTTTCCGAAAGTTCTCCGAAGTTTTCCGAAGTTCCGAGTCGAGTCCAGTCGAGTTTTCCGAGGCCTTCTGTTTCCGTGCTTCCCGGTGAGTACCATTGCTGGGTCGTATCTAGACGGGTTTGGGTACGCAAGTCCGGTCTGCACTGTTTTTAGGCAGTGTATCTGTACTGTTTAGCAGTATATAAAGTATTCCGAATTTTTGCACTGTTACACCAGTGTATCCGTACCGTTGAGCGGTACATTCAGTGTAGGGGGTAGTTAGCTATGTCTTTAATGTTTTTATGTGATTAATGTCGTGGTATGAATGTGACTGTTTTACTGTGTATTATTGTATTTCTTGTATCAACTAGCAACTCGTATCAAGGAATAAAGACTAGCGTTCAAGTAATAAATAAGCAGGATGCCGTTCCTCAGCAAGTTAAAACAGATCGGAACTAGGAAAGGGTTACTAGAGGAAGAAATTCCTATCCCCCCTAGGGACACTCCAGGAAATTTTATGTATCAAAAGCATGGCATAGATGCCATATTATATCTAGATTTATGGGCCGATTACACCAAACACCTAGACGAAAGACACAGATGGCCTGTTACCGGAACGTGGGATGCCGAGTGCATCATGAGGGTCGAGGAAGCATTATGGAAAAAGAAAGCTAGACAATCTCAGAAGGACGCCATAGAATTTTGGCGTAAGGAATCACGTAAGCGTGCTGACAAAGCACTCCGTAGAGAAGACAGACTTAAAGAATCAGATAAAGAACGAGAAAACGAATTAGTTACTGAAGGGATCAGAGTAAAAACAGAACAAATAGACCGTGCCCGAAATAATCTTGTAAACGGTATGTATCTCGTAGCAGATGGCCCATCCGAAACTGAATCAGAGATACCGAAAAATTTACCGACACCATTAGTTCCAACTAAAGTAATGCACAAGACTACTAAAGACATATTCCTGAATTCGTATCTAGAGGATGTAGCACCAGCTTACACCAATCTGCCTGTTCGTGCCCTGCCTACTGACAGGGATGGGGGTGGCACTGCGCCCCCAGATAATGTTCCGCCGGTACCGCGACAGACCTCCCCTGTTCCGCCACCTCCGCCACTTCCCCCACTGAAGACGGATCTACCGAAACCAGTACTACCTGATCTTACTAAAAGACAGATTCAAGTCCAGATACAGACTCCGCGGAGAGATAATGCCCAAGCATCCGCCTCAGGAGGTGCGACAGCGGGTCTACAGACCCCGCCACCGACACACAGATTGCATTTAAAGGACACACAGAATCCTTTCCAGTCCCCCTACTCACCCCGGCTTGAGGCATTCAAAAATAGGATGTCATTTTGCAGATATGATCCAGTACCCGGAAAAGACGATCTAATGGTATTAGCATCACTGCGCTTAAGATCTGCCACCGATAACTTGCTATGCTGTGTAGGAATGCAGGAAGCTCTCGACAGACTATACAAATTCATACAGACAGGGAAAGACCCCGACAGTGTTAAAGCTGCCATGTATAAACAGAAAGTCGACATTCAAAAACAGATATTACGATTCTTCATTAATTGTGTGATAAGAGAACGAGACAGGCCCGGGACAGATCAAAGTGAGTTAGACGCATTAAACAAGTGGGGCCAAAATATAGCAGACGCGAAACATGACAAGGGGACTTGCATAGCCACTATGTCCCAGAAAATTAGAAAGGCAGTATTAACTGCACATCAGGAAGAAAATGATAAAACTTCCTCCGAGGAGGAAGATGAAGATGAAACATCAGAAAAGTCTACAGATATAATAGCGTATGTAGGTAAGGGAAATTACCTTAGGAAAGGCATCCGTCCGGAGAGCAAGAGAGTTTTTTTCTCCGCTTTAACAAATCCGAATTCTTCAGAACATCAGTTCCAGGAAACTGATAAAAGGCTTCGAGATCGAGTAGGGTACCATATACTCAATTCTATGGATGAACAGGAACTAGCCCGGTCCGCCGTGTTGTGGGCCGAAAACGCAGACATATATAATGATGACACGTTAGTGCAGACATTCTTGAACCTTTCCCCGGAAGAGCAGAAAATAGCAGGTGTATACATGATTCAGCACCTCCTCATCAAGTTCAGAAACCATCATTCTGATCCAGGTCCCTTACACGAAACATTAGAAGCACTAATCATGGATAGATGGAGAGGTTTTAGTACCAAATTAATACAAATAATTCTAGAACAACGACGCAAGTATAACACCTTCCTAAGCCCTGAATATGTTCCCGTCCCGCCTCCAGAAAGAAAAATGTACCACATGCAATGCGGTGGCGGCATTGAAAGTCAGAATCCCTTACGAGAAGTACATCCAGTTATGGGTGAGGATCGTACTCTGAAACGTGTGTATGTTCACACACCACTGACTAAGTTAGAACTATTAGAGATGAAGAAATTAGTTCCGTGCCATGATAAAGACCCTGCGGGTTTTCACAGAGAGCTTAAAGACATGTTACTGATGGGAGATTACACGTATGATGATATTATGAAAATGTTAAAAGTACTGTTGCCCACGGGCATTTACGAGAAATTAAAGGAGAAGGATTGGGAAGTGGGAGAGTCAAAGATAGCATGGGCGGAGATAGAAGACGAAGAAAAGAAACGAGTCCCAGGGTTAGGCCTTGGGGATCTGACTAAAGCATTACCAGGTTTAATAGTACAGGTTCTGCCAAGATTATTGACAACTAGAAAGGAAGATTGGGACGCAATCTCGTCCTGTAAACAGAAACAAGATGAAGATACTAGTGACTTTTATTCAAGATTCGAGAAATGTTTCATTATCAATAGTGGCCTAAAAACTAGTAGCGAGTCATATCCACACCTTTTTGTAACAAAATTAGTAGAGAACGCCCTACCACTAGTTAAAAATAGAGTGTACAAGGTTGAAAGTACTTGGCAGGCAAATACGCCATCACAGATGTTACAAATGTTACAATACCACCAGAATAGAATCAGGGAAGAACAGGATCAGGAACAGAAACGTATGAAAGACACGAAAATGAGAATGTTAGTAGCCCAGACAATTCCAGCCGAGGGTCATAGAAAAGGTGGGGCCCAGACAAATCATTCTGCCGCTCCCGTTAAAGGGACATGTAATTATTGCAAGCAGCCAGGTCACTACGTACATGAATGTCCAGTCCTGAAACATAACATTGAGACAGGTAAAACTAAAGAAAGACCGCGTCCGCCTAGACATGAACAGGGTCAACAACAGACCTCACAGAACGAACAGCCAATGCAGAATACACAGCCTATGCATGATCAGTCCCATACAGTACAGACAGTAGCAGTACCGCAGCCACAGCATGCTCAGACACAGCCCGCTGCCGCAACAAGACAAGTATCACAACAGATGTACCAGTATGCCCAGTCGGCATATCCAGATTATCAGCGTTATACATGAAACAGCCTAGGGAGGGAAAGTGATTTGCCTCTTATTGAAATTCCTGTAGATCAAGAAGGTCCTTATGTACATAGTCACGTATTAGGAAAAGACAGAAAGTTTTTAATTGACACAGGGGCAAGTCGCACTACTATAAGTCATAATGAAGTTCCAGGGGCACCCCTCTCAGGCTCTCAGAATGTTTCCCTTGGTTTTTCAGGACAGCCTATTGTAAATGAAGTATCAGAACCAGTACCACTAGCTGTGGGTCCATTATCTCGAGTTACAGATTTGTTACTTACGAAATCATGTCCCGAAAATCTGTTAGGAATTAAAACACTGAAGGCTCTAGGAGCTATAATTTGCTGTTCCCCGGAGGGAGTCAGACTCTTTCTACGGGATTTCAAGGGTCATTATGTTCTACGTGACTTTGATGTCAGATTGAAAAATGTACCAGATCGCTTATGGGCAAAAGGCCCAGCTGATGTAGGTTGTATGCATATCACACCATACCGTGTTACACTCAAGACAGGAGTTGTTCTACCCAGAATCAGACAATACAAGTTACCACCCGATGCTGTAGTGGCTTTACTGAAAATCGTTGAAGAGCTTATTGCCCAAGGAGTGGTCGTAGAGACCGACTCCAATATCTGTAATTCGCCTATCATTCCAATTCTTAAACGTACAGACCGCAATGCACCGCCAGTATATCGGCTGGTGATTGATCTTCGAGAACTGAACAAATGCATTGTACCACAGTATCCTGTGGTCCCCGATATCTCCTCCCTGTTAACTGCCATTGATTCAGAAGCAACGTTCTTTACTGTAATCGATCTCAAGAACGCTTTCTTCAGTGTACCCATTGACCCGGAGAGCCAATATCTCTTCGGATTCAGTTTAAATGGACGAAGTTTCAAATTTTCCCGCGCACCTCAAGGATTTACAGAAAGCCCCAGCATCTATAGTCAAGCACTGAAAAGACAACTAGATTGTATCCAAATGCCAGTTAATACCGCTTTACTACAGTACGTCGATGATCTGCTGATCACCGCACGAAGTGAGCGCGAATGTGAACAAGCATCTCTGATAGTTTTGCATTTTCTGGCCGACAAGGGACACAAGGTGTCTCCTTCGAAGCTACAATTCTGTGTTCAGCAAGTTGTGTACTTGGGTCACTTGCTGTCCAAAGTGGGGAGACAGCTCACTCCCGATCGCATTCAGTTAATTGTAAACATGCCCCGACCCCAGACACAAAAAGAAGTGCGGGCCTTCATAGGCCTCACCTCGTACTGCAGACAATGGATTCCCCAATATGCATTTCTAGCTAAACCACTCATCCAGTTAACGACACAGGAGGCAGCAACTTCGACTGTCCTCCCTTGGACTCAGGAACACACACAAGCCTTTGAGGAATTAAAGAAAGCTTTATGCCAAGCACCAGTTTTAGCGACACCATGTTACAGCAAACCGTTTACACTTTTTGTTACAGAACGTGATGGTACAGCGTTGTCTGTCCTCACTCAAGATCAAGCAGGTTCACATAAGCCTTGCGCTTATTTTTCAAGCACATTGGATTCAGTAGCACAGGCACTCCCTGCATGCTTAAAGTCAGTAGCAGCAACAGCGTTAGCAATCAGACAAAGCGATTCAATTGTTTTAGGTCATCAGTTAACAGTACAAGTTCCACATTCTGTAGAGGTTCTTTTAAACAGAACCCAGACTCAACACTTAACTATAGCACGACTGACAGGTTACGAATTGACATTATTCCAGCCACACATAGAAATCAGACGCTGCAGTATCTTGAATCCAGCAACATTGTTACCTACAGTAATGACAGATCCAGCTCCACATGATTGTATAGAGATTATTAATGCAGTAACAAAGCCCAGACGAGATTTAACAGATGTTCCATTGACAAATCCAGATCTGACACTTTATGTGGATGGTTCATGCATGAGAACAAGTACAGGAGAGTTAGTGGCCGCATATGCCGTGACCACTGAAACTGAAGTTAAAGAAACACATCGTATTGATACACTGTCTGCTCAAGCGGCAGAGCTCATCGCTCTGACCCAAGCCTGTATTCTAGCAAAGAACAGAAATGTTAACATATACACAGATTCCCGTTATGCGTTCGGAGTCGTACACGACTTCGGCATGCTCTGGCAGGAACGAGGTTTCCTGACCTCTCATGGTACAAAAATACAGCATGGTCCACTCATTCAAGCACTGTTAGAAGCAATACATCTGCCTTCAGCCATATCAGTTATGAAGTGTAAGGCACATACTAAAGCCACAGATTCTGTTTCCCAGGGTAATGACCTGGCAGATCAAACTGCAAAACATACAGCACTGACTCACACTCAGACAACTGACACGATAAAGACAACAGATCCGACAAACTGTATGACAGTCAGAGATCCCACACTAGATGTTATTGACATTCAGACACATGCTACTGCAGACGAAATAAAGAAATGGACCGAACTAGGAGGGATCCAGACAGATCAAGGTTGGATGACGGGAAAATCTACATGGTTTCTCCCTGACTCTATGGTTCAAGTCATGATAAATACAGCACATAGTCCTGCCCACCTGGGAGAGAAAGCCATGTTAGACAGTTTACAAAATCTCTGGTACAATAAACACTTACGAGCAGCCGCAAAACAGAAAGTGCGTACTTGCATGATCTGTTGTCAGTTCAATCCAGGTAAAAGCGTCCCTGTAGAGCAAGGTGGATTTCATCCTCCCGATCACCCTTTTGAAGTCCTCCAGATGGATTATATCCAGATGGACCGTTGTCGAGGATTTAAATATGTTCTCGTAGTTGTCTGTGCTCTGTCCCGCTGGACCGAAGCATACCCAGTCCCCGATTACACTGCTCCGACCACTGCCAAACAGTTGGTTCGTGAATTTTTCCCACGGTACGGCTTGCCCCGTGTCGTGTACTCAGATAACGGTCAGCCATTCTCATCTGCCCTAATGAAAGAAGTTTCCTTGTTATTGGGATACCAGTGGAAGTTCCATTGTGTCCGACATCCAGAAGCCGCAGGCCTTGTTGAAAGGCATAATCAGACGTTAAAGATTCGCCTTGCCAAAATATGTCAGGAAAAAGGGGTCGACTGGATAGTCGCCCTGCCGGTGGCACTATTCTATATGAGAATGGTCGCCCATTCGAGATCAGGGCTATCTCCGTACGAAGTGGTCTTTGGCAGACCACCGAATATGTGGGGGACGCCCATTCCTAAAAAGATAACCGATGTTGATTCTAATATGTTGACAGATTACCTTGCCTCCTTGATGTCTGCACTCCAATCATGTCGTTCACAGGTTGCCGCAGCCTTCCCTGACAACACCGATGTGAAGGAGCATGACGTCCGCCCCGGAGATGTTGTGCTAGTCCGAAACTTCGACAGGAAAAGTCCGTTGGAGCCCCGCTGGAAGTCTCCGAAGACCGTTCTACTTACGACAAGGACCGCCGTCAAGTTGGAAGGAAGAAAGGGGTGGGTTCACCTAAGCCATATCAAAACATTCCCAGGACTGAAACCGGAACAAGACACACCCACCCCCACCAAAGACTGTGATCCCAAAGACTTTTCCGAACCCAAACGAGAAAAAACTCCTCAAGAACAATTTCGTATGAAGTTACGATCTAGCAAGTCAGACAGTTTAATTGTTTAAGTCCTCCCCTAGGTGAATCGGTTAAATAGTTTCTGACATGTATCCCCTAGATCGAGTTAGAGAGAGAGAAGAAAAGAAAAGAACATATTGCAAATCACTTCGTAGTCACTGCATAGTGACACTAATAATTATGTTTATTCTAAGTATATTAATAATTGTTGCTAGCGTCTTGTTACCCATATACTATCCTATCTTCAAGCGTGAACAATCTGCTTACAATGTCTCTGCTGAACACACTTTTAGTGAATTACCTCCTCATGAGCTTTCCTACAGACTTGCACTGCGCAACAATACATTCATTAGTATGTTACATCATTCTCATCAAACTAACAATGCTACAAATTGCTGGATATGTGGCCGACTCCCTCCCTACCAGAATTACAAGGGAGCTCTACCTCTTTTTCCGTATCCGTTCACTCACAATGGCTCCTGCGGAGCATGGTTTAAGATAATTAATTCTTTAGATCCCGATATTGCTGTTTTCGATGGGGGTTGGGTTTGGGGAAACCTGAACTTGGTCCTACTAGACGTCTGTTACCCGGATAAGGAGGGACTCCCCATTAGAATAGGAACTGATCTAGAAAATGAAGTATATGGATTAGGTAATTATACAATTAGCCTTATGATTCTTACTGTCGAATCCGAAGCCGCACCAGTTCTACCTATTATGTCAGTACTACCAGTCACTGGTGAATTATGTATCAAGAAGAAAGGTTCAGTACACTTAGGTCATAGTAAATGCACTACTGTGGTCGAATTCAGTGATGATGGAAAATCATCTTTCAAAGCTATCAGTCATTCTTACTTTGTGTGTGGTCATACCGCATACATTCGTCTACCTCCAGATTGGGATGGTACCTGTTACATTGCATTCCTTCTGCCACCTGTTTTCCTAGCTCCTTCTGATTACCATAGAAATAGCAATATAGTAAAGAATAGACCCAGAAGAGATGCCCCCCTTGTCGACTACACAGAAACGGCATGGGAACAGTACACTGATTTTAATAAAGGATTCTTTTTCTTTTTAGGCCCTGTCCAGAATAGTAAATTAATACGCAGATTAACTAGAACACTTGAAGCCGTAGTAAATGAAACTACCTCCGCCTTAGGTAACTTAACAGAAGAGCAGTCCGCTATGCGGGTTGTTGTCCTTCAGAATCGTCTTGTAATTGACGTCATCTTGGCAGATAGAGGTGGAGCCTGTAAGGTCATCGGGTCAAGCTGCTGTGTTTTCATTCCACAAAATGCACCCTCTGTATATCAAGCTATCACCCGTCTTCATAAAATTGCAAATCAGATACATCAGAATCCAGGCACCTGGACTTGGTCCGGTTGGTTCTGGACAACGTTAACAGCTTGGGGATGGAAGATCCTATCCTTCCTAGGCATTGGCCTAGTCCTAGTATTCAGTTGCTGCCTGTGCCTACAGTGTGGGCCAGCGATCTGTGGACTGTGTGCCACTTCTTGTATTGAACATTCCAGTTTCCACTCAAAACGTAACAGAAAGAAAGAAGAACAAATGATGTTACAAGAACAGACTGATCGATTCATGAGGATCGATATTTCATGAAGGGTCCGTAGGGAACAAGGAGGGAATGAGGAAAATTAGATTTTGGCCATGATGTGTTCCCTAGCGTGTACCCCACCGACTCCATGTACCAGCTTAAAGTGCATGTAACTTCCCTCCTGTGCCAGCTATGAAGACGCAAATACATTTGCGTCCACCGTTAACTTGTCCTCTTTCAGATGTACCATGAATGGATTATATGGTCCGTTCCTAAGTATGCTATGCCAACGTCTTTTTGTAGTACACTTTTCATTTTTTCCTGCTCTAGTCAGAGTAGGCCCTGAATTCCTGCCATCTGAACCTCTTTTGTGGCTCCTGGCTCTGCCCAGGCTACCTCTGTACTCGTGAACTGTGTCCTACATTCAGCGCGGCCCCTCGCGCTCAGCTCAAGCCTGCTTTCTGCCAAGACTGACTATAACCTTCGAGTTATCTGTTCCGCTCCCCGAGAATACATTCCTGCCTACTAGATTCTGTAAACATCCTCTCCAGCTGCAGAGCCAAAAGGCCGACCTGTCTTAATGCAAGTAATTCATAGCCTCCGTTGCCATGCTTCCATGGAAGGCCCCGTGCCCCCACGCTTCACATGTAGACATTCAGGCGCTTATACACGCATCCACGGTTAGCATAGAATAGCCTCTACCCTAGAGACCTTTCCGCCCAGATAGTATAGTTCCTAAACATCAGATATTAGATATGGCAGAAGTACAAGTTGATCTGACATGCCAGACCTCTGTCTCTCTCCGTCAGTGTAAATGTCAAGACCCCTGCACCCCGTCAATCACACGTCATGCAGCTGCGTGCGCATCCAAGCTTCCGATTTCTGCTGACATTGCAACATTCTGTTAGCACCACCCCTTGGTGCCACCCACTTGCGTCACCTATCAGTGACGTTTCTAGCACACACCTCTAGTTCACGCCTAGTTTACGCCTCTTGATGATGTATTGGTACCACGTGTATACTGTTATCTTGTCTTCTCTCAGCTGTTACGCCTCTTACATTGAACATTATGATGTAAATCAAGTATATAAGCTATGTATTATCAATAAACGGCAGCGCGCTCATCTATCCCTTCTGACACCCCTGTGGTGGTCAGAACATGATATCCTGATTCCATTATGAGGAATAAAACCCTTAGAAACTCTAACACCACGGACTCTGTTTTCTTTCCTTCTGATTGAGTTATTATTGATTAAGTACTTACCTGCATAGAAATTAAGAGAGTAAATTAATTATTTACGTCAATAAGACAAAGACACAGCACCTTATTAGTGCACGTCTGACTGGATATGAATTGACATCGTTTGCTCCGCACATTATCATCAAATGATGTGCCACTCTGAACCCATCCATGTTACTACCCCTCCCTTCAGAAGAAAAGAACAATGATGTCCATGATCGTTTATTTCGGACTGAGGAAAAAACAAAAGGACGGGTAGACCTGATTGACGTTCCTTCACCCAGGTTAGACCAGCACTCTGTTACCTGCAATTGTTAAACCCCGAAAGTACATTATTTGTGATTGGTTTTCTAAAATCTGCCCTAAAATGTGGAAACAGCATGGAGGGTTAATTGCTTAGTACTGTCGTCATTACTACATTCGCCTAACTGTGATCGTTGATTTTAATATGTGTTTTTATACGTGGGTTGCTTTTTTAATATCTGCACATCAAGTTTTACTGTGTTATTTATTAATTATCCTGTGCTTTTATGGTTGTTTCTGTTTGAATAACCAAATAAAGATTTTGACTATGACTGACGTTCCCTTATCTGACCCCCAAGGGGAACTATATGTTGATGGCTCTTGTTTCAAACTACCAGATTGCACTACCACTGCAGCCTATGCAATCACAACATTACACACTGTAGTTGAAACATCCCATACCAATCGGCCGTAGCTGCAGAGTTGGTTGCCCTCCTGAGGGCTTGTGAGTTGAGTGAGGGACTGGCTGTCAGTGTCTACACCCACAGTCAATACGCCTTCGGAGTGGCCCGTAATTTTGGGTGCCTCTGGGTGGAGAGAGGGTTCTTGACTTCGCACGAACTGCGAATAGAGAAAGGCCTATTGATACATAGATTGATGTCCGCATTGACACTTTCTGATGAGTTAGCAATAATAAAATGTAGCGCTCATAAAGCCATCACAGACGATTTTGGGACGGGAAATGCGTTTCCAGACCAGACAGCTAAGGAGACAGCTCAATCAAAGATGAAAAAGATGTTTAAGGCAGGTCCCGCTTGGTGGGTCCCAGCTAATGGAATGTTCATGGACACATTAGAAAATGTCAGGGAAATACAGAGTGAGGCAACCGTAGATGAATTGGCAATATGGGAGGAGAGTACATGGTGTTTGAACGAGGATGGGTGCTGGACTGATTTATCTGGGAAGCAGAGATGGTTGCTGCCCAAACCTACGTGCTCCCTGTTGATACCATGGCCCATGGCCCAGCACATATTTGTGCCAAAGGAATATGCAAGCTACTAGACCCAGTATGGCAGAATGATAATATCTCTAAGGTAGCCACACACCTAGTGAAGCATTGTATCATTTGTTTGAAGCATAATCCTGGGAAAGGTACTCCAAGACTCGCTGGTAACTTTGCACCGCTTACCTTCCCTTTCCAGGTTCCCCAGATGGTTTAATCGAACTGGAACGAGTTAACAATTGGAAGTATGTGCTAGTAGTGATTTGCGCATTCAGTAAATGGATTGAGGCTTACTCCACTAAAGACAATACAGCTATGGCGACGGCAAAGGCATTCTTAAAAGAGTTCTTCCAGCGCTATGGATTGCCACGTGTGATTTGGAGTGACAACGGAAGTCACTTCAATTCAAAAGTCATTCAATTGGTGTGGCAAGGCTTGCATATTAAGCAGAAGTTTCATGCAGCGAACCACCCCCAGTCAGCAGGCCTAATTGAGAAATACAATGGTACTCTCAAACTAAAGCTAGCCAAGGTCCAAGAAAGAACAGGATTACGATGGCCAGATGTGTTACCCTTGGCTTTGTTATCTACCAGAGCGACAGTGCATTCTAGAACAGGGTTGTCCCCGTATGAGGTGGTCTTTTGGCACCCTGCCAAAGTCTGGGGTGTCCCAAGACCTAAACGCTTCTCCAAGATAAACGACCCCCTGCTTGCAGACTATCTGTACGAATTAACTAAAGATCTCTGTTCTATCCACCAACAGATTCACGCCATGCTGCACCCAGTGCCAGAGGGGCCCGGGCATAAGATACAGCCCGGGGACTTTGTTCTTGCAAATGACAAAAATCCTTTTCATGAGGAGAAAGGGTATGAACGAGAGGTGACATTACCTAAACGATATGAGAGTCTTTATCCTGATTTGACTTGGGCGACAGAACATGGTAAACAAGACTAGGAAGTAGGTCAAGCTCCAGTACAACATTGGGCTCACAAAGATTACAGGCCTAATGTAGATATTGAAATGTATTGGAGACATCGAAATGTACAGAGGGCCCGAGCATTGGTGGATACTGGAGCGGAGGCCACTCTGATTTCTGGAAATCCCAACTAAACTTGAATTGAGAATAGGTAGGAACCCCCGAAAAGAGTATCATATATTGGTGGTACCTCTTGATGAATATATAATTGGAATTGACATTTTAAAAGGTATGACATTGTATTTAGATGACCGATGTTACAAATTTGTACATAAATATTATATATCTACAAAATCTGTGAGAGTCAGACGTTTAAAGATACCTCCGATTAAAATTCCCCAAGCCACGAAGGTGGTTTCAATGAAACAATATCGTATTCCCGGTGGGCACGATGAGATCAGTGCTACTATTCAAGACTTAATGGATGCAGGAGTGGGAATTGCCATTACTTCGGCCTGGAACAATCCTGTTTGGCCGGTACGCAAAAGTGATAATTCTTGGCGCATGACTGTTCATTATCGAGAATTGAACAAACATACACCTTCTCTGACTGTTGCAGTCCCTGATGTTATTACTTTAATTGAAATAATCCAGAAACATTTAGGAACATGGTATGCAACCATTGACATTGCTGATGCTTTCTTTTCTATTCCAATCGCCCCCGAATGTCAAGAACAATTCAGTTTTACATGGCCGTCAAATGACGTTTAGAAGTCTTCCCCAGGGCTATGTACATAGTACGACAATCTGTCATCGGATAGTGGCAGAGCATTTAGATGAGGTGACTGTGGATCCAAATATTCAGGTGTGTCATTATATAGATGATATACTAATTCAAGGTGAGACACAAGATCAGGTATGAATACTGTTAGAACGAATTGTTGCACATTTACAAAGCAAAGGCTGGGAGATTAATCCTGATAAATTACAGGGTCCAGCGCAACATGTGAAGTTCTTGGGTATTCATTGGCATGAAGGGAATCGAGAAGTGATTCCACAAGTAAAACAGAAAATTGCAGAATTTGCAGTTCCAAAAAACAGAAAAGAAGCCCAAAGATTTATTGGTTTATTTGGCTTTTGGCGTCAATACATTCCACATTTGAGTCAGATTCTGGCCCCTTTGTACAAAGTTACAAGTAAAAGGAATGCGTTTGAATGGAACAGAGCACAACAAGATGCTTTTGATTTGGCGAAAGAAGCGATTCAACATGCTTTGGATCTGTGGCCAGTGCGTGATGGTGATGTGGATCTGAATGTATCTATACAAGATATGTATGCAAATTGGAGTTTATGGCAAAAGCAGGGTAAAACTAGAGTACCCCTAGGTTTTTGGACTAAAAAGTTACCTGAGGCTGGTGAGCGTTATACACCTTTTGAGAAGCAGTTGCTTGCGTGCTATTGGGCTTTAGTGGATACTGAGCAGTTAACATTAGGACATGATGTGATTTTGAGACCAGAAATTCCTATAATGCAGTGGGTTTTGAGTTCGCCGAAAACTCATAGACTTGGCCATGCTCAGAAAGTGAGCATCATAAAATGGAAGTGGTACATACAAGATTGGGCTCGTGTGGGCCCAAAAGGAGTTGCAATGTTGCATGAGAAAGTGGCGCAGGCGCCGAAGGAAGAGAGAGAGAAAGAGTTCTCCGTACCTATAGTACAGGAATCTCCTGTTAAGTGGGGTATGCCGTTCGATGATCTGTCCGTGGAGGATAGAAAACATGTATGGTTTACGGATGGTTCAGCCAGGTACATAGGAGAAAAGAGACATTGGAAAGCAGTCTCGTATAATCCTACGACTCAGAAATTGTTGAGCACCACTGGTGAAGGGCGAAGTAGTCAGTTTGCGGAATTGTATGCTGTGTACCAAGTTTTAAAACAAGGATTGCCAGGAACATGTTATATTTTTACTGATTCATGGTCGACTGCAAATGGATTGGTAGTCTGGTTGCCTACATGGCAGTCCCGTAATTGGACGGTCCATAATAAAACGATCTGGGGTAAAGAATTATGGCAGGAAATTTATGAATTTCTTCCTCAAAGCAATGTCACAGTTTTTCATGTTGATGTTCATATGCCTATTGGCTCACTTGACAAGTTATTTAATAACATTGCAGATGAGAAATCTAAAATTTCTGAGGCAGTGGTGGACCAACAAAATTCTGATTTGGCGGGATTGGCGAAATGGGCCCACCAAAAAGCAGGACATTTTGGAGAGAAAATTACTCTCAGGTGGGCTACTGATTGAGGCATTCATATTCCCCTTGATTTGATTAAAACAGCAATACTTCATTGCCCTATATGTCAACAATTCCGACATAGAGAGGTGCCTCGAATAGTGAAAGGTCAGTTATATCGAGGTAAATCCCCCGCACAAATTTGGCAGATCGACTATATCGGTCCTCTGCCTATGAGTAAAAATTGCCAATATGTCTGTACAGTTGTTGACACTTATAGCGGTTTCCTAATCGCTTTTCCATGTAAGAGAGCTACTCAAATTAATACGATGAAGACACTAGATTTGATTACATCATATTATGGTACTCCACTTCAGGTGCAGTCTGACAATGCATCACACTTTAAAGGAAGATTGGTACACAATTACTGTGCAGAAAACAATATTGATTGGGTGTTCCACATACCTTATTACCTGCAGGCTGCGGGTTTGATTGAGAGGATGAATGGATTATTAAAAGACCAATTGTGCAAATTGTCAGATGGTACCTTAAAGAATTGGAGAGATCATTTATCAGATGCTTTATTGATTTTAAATAACAGACCTTATCTGTATGCGAATTCTCCTTTGATGCGTTTGTTTCCTGTTATTGTTGATATTCAACCTAATTCAATTAAAAGTACAGTTTCCTATTGGGAAATCACTCCCGGAGCTTTGGCTCCACATAGAGCTACCCCTGGGTCCACAGGCTTAGACCTGCATTCTTTGAAAATGATTACTCTAAAAATTAACAGTATTGTTATAATTGAAACTGGAATTGGTGTTCAAATACCAGCAGAACATTTTGGATTGATTGCCCCGAGATCTGGTTTAGCTTTAAAAGGCATCCAGGTGCTTGGTGGGGTAATTGATAGCGATTACCAAGGAGAAATAAAAGTCATCCTGTTAAATAGTGGCGATTCCGAAATCATGATTCAAGAAACTGATCGAATCGCTCAATTGGTCATTATGCCTGTTTTCAGTGGTGTGATTCAAAAGGGCACTGCTCCAACTCGGTTAACAATGCGTGGAACCGGTGGATTTGGTTCAACTGATAATCCTGGAGCTAGAGTGTGGGTACAGTCACCAAATAATCCCCCTGAACAGGCCGAAATTATAGCAACAGGATCTGACAACACAGTACTTGTGATGAGGCCAGGGCAGAAAAGCTGGGATGTAGTCCCGGCTGATTATTACTATTATTATTATTAAGCCATTTATTAAGCACCTGGTTACCCACAACAGTGTGTCCCCGCGCTGTATACTGCACAAAAAAGCTAAAGGCGAGATAAGGGTAAAACAATTAAGGATTTATAATGGCACCGGGATTACTCCTGGGGAAAAAGAAAGGTTTTGAGTTTTCTTCGGAACATGCTTTCGGAAGGCTCCATCCGAAGATCGAGCGGGAGATCGTTCCAGCATTTAGCCGCTAAAAATCTGAATGAGATTTTTCTCAGGGGAAACCCAATAAACCCTTGTAGGCTTGGGCAGTGTATGGTTCAAAACATGGGGTGCTACAAGGGACTTATTTCAAAAGTGTTTTTTCTTGATCAATGAGTGGTAACTCAATTTCACACTCTTAAGTATCCACAGGATATCGGATTTGTTTCGAACACAGCATAAATGTATGGAAGGTGAAGATAAAAACAGAGCGAAGAGAAGGGATGTTTGTTTTGAGTTAAATCTTTACTTAATAAAAATAACACGGGATGTGAAAAGCAAACTAATTCAAGCAAAGAAAGTCATGAACAAAGAAGGACAATATTTTTTCTATAGTTCATAACAAAAAATATCAACTCCAGTTGATTCAAAACTAACAACCCAAATTAAACAATAAATAGTGGTTGTAAGTTGGCGTCTAACAACAGCATTAGAGGAGATGATAATAGGTTGTCGACGTTTCGGTCTTTGTTGTATCCATCCGTAAGACCATCATCAGGACGATGTTATATTTCAGTGCTGTAAATAACTCCCTTAAGGTGTTCTAAGAGGAACCGTATGAGATGAAACGGTAACTGGATAAGTCTCCCAGCAAAACGGTGTGACGAACCTTGGATGATCTTTCGTGCCGCTCAAAGTTCTCTTAAAATAACAACACGGATCCGTCTGCACTATTCAGCCAGCTCGATCGAATTGCTAAAAACGTTGGCTCACACCGTTTTGCTGGGAGACTTTCTTTGCTTGAATTAGTTTGCTTTTCACATCCCGTGTTATTTTTATTAAGTAAAGATTTAACTCAAAACAAACATCCCTTCTCTTCGCTCTGTTTTTATCTTCACCTTCCATACATTTATGCTGTGTTCGAAACAAATCCGATATCCTGTGGATACTTAAGAGTGTGAAATTGAGTTACCACTCATTGATCAAGAAAAAACACTTTTAAAAATCTGAATGAGCGTCCGCCCATCCTGGCTCTGGTGATTTTAGGAAGTTTGAACATCATCCTTCCGGCTGATCTCAAGTCTCTGGTGGGGCGGTGTATTGTCAGAAGATTAAGGAGATAGGCCGGACCTTTGCCCTGAGCTATACGATGAGCGAAACAAAGAGACTTAAATTTAACCCGCTCTCTTATAGGTAACCAGTGGAGTTTGGATAGAGCTGATTTACCTGATGCTCTGCGAGGAAGTTTGAGTACTAGGCGAGCTGCAGCATTTTGAGCACATTGAAGTTGGTGTAATCCTTTTTGGCTCAACCCTAGGAGCAGAGCATTACCGAAGTCAAGGTGGGGGGTCCCTAAGCGAGCACAATGGTCTTTCTAGAGTCAATTGGCAAAAGATCCAGAATCTTACGGAGAGCTTTCAGTATACTGAAGCATCTAGCTGTAACTTTGTTCACGTGTGTTTTATATGAGAGATCTGAGTCCAGTGTTATCCCCAAATTGCGCACTGACTCCACAGGACGAGGGGGACTGCCCAGTTCCATAGGCCACCACATATGCGACCATACTGAAGCAGATTTCCCAACTACCAACAACTCGGTTTTATCGCCATTAAGGCGTAGACAGTTGTGGTTCATCCAGGCTGATACCGATGATAAACAGCTCGAGAAGTTGATGGAATTTTCTCTACACTCAGGCGTGAGCTTTAGTAGCAGTTGTGTGTCGTCGGCATAGCTGACAATGCCCACCCCAAAACTCTCAACTATGCAGGCCAGGGGAGCCATGTAAATGTTAAATAAGGTTGGGCTCAAACTCGAGCCCTGTGGAACCTCGTGGCCTACACTTCTGTGAGAGGATTTAAGGGGGGGCAATGCATTTGGAAACTTCTGTTGGTCAGGAAAGACTCCAGCCAAGCCAAGGCCATTCCCTTCACTCCAATGCCTGCCAACCGAGACAGCAGCGTTGAGTGCAGCATGGTGTCAAACGCTGCACTGAGATCTAATAAAACCAACGCTGCTGTCTCTCCATCGTCCACGATACTCCTCAAGCCTTCGGTGGAAAAGAGTAGGGCTGATTCTGTGGAGTGACCTGCTCTAAAGCCCGATTGAGTGGGGTGCAGGAGCGAGTGTTCCTCCAAGTAGCTCATGAGCTGCTTATTCACCACCTTCTCAACGACTTTAGCGCAGAAAGGGAGGAGGGAAATGGGGCGGAGGTTCTGAAACTGAGTAATGTGAATATTGTTTTTTTTAGGGGGATAACCTGAGCAGTTTTCCACGCGTCCAGAACCTGACACTCTTTAAAGGAGAGCGATGTAATAAGACTAATCTGATCAATTATTGTAGTTTCCAATACTCCTTTAAAGCGAGCCGGGGGACAGACATCGCTGGGTGAGCCAGATTGGATTCTGTTGGCAATGCTCACTAGTTCTTTTTTCTGTGGAGTGACAAAACAAGAGAGGCAGGGGGTCTCCGTGTGGGTGTTTATAACTACTGCATGTTTAAACGTCTGGATGTCATCTTTCGTAAAAGTGGCATGGATTCTGTCAATCTTACCTATGAAGAAGTCGGCGATAGAATCGCACAGCTCTTCAGAGTAGGTATCTTGGGCGTCCAGCCTGGTAGGAACCGTGAGCTCTCTGTAGATGGTAAAGAGTTCTTTAGTACGGTTCTCAGCAGAGTCGATTCTGTTTTTAAGGTAGCAGCTTTTTTCTGCTCTCAGCATTTTCTTATAAGTATTAAGTTCTCTTTTGTAATGCAGTTTGTCCTCGGGGTTATAGTGTGATCTCCACCTACGTTCTAGATTTTTGCATCTGGATCTGGCTAATTTAAGTGGTTCAGAGAACCAAGGGGCAGTTTTCGATTGCCTAGCAGGGGGTTTGGTTGTCCATGGCGTGATCTCATCGAGTGCGGTGGTCACCCATGTTTCATATTTATTCCAGGCCTCCTCCAGGGAGTTGCTTTGGGAAGGGAGATTTTTTTGGAGAGCACATCTAAAATCTTCTTGATTAAAGTTTTTCCATTTTCTTCGTTTCATGGGGGGGGGGTTAAAAAGAGTGATGTCTAAAAGGGTTTTATCTACTGTGAACGGGATGATAAAATGATCCGACCAGATTATTCTAACCGGAGTAGAAACATCAATACCATCCCAGTTCGCAAAAATGGGATCTAGGAGATGACCATGTTGATGGGTGGGGGACGTAGATTTAAGGTTGAGGCCCAAAGATGTAAGATAAATGTTATCTGCGAGAATGAGTAATGCCTGTTCTTTCTAATGCAGATCATTGCATGGATTGCTGCTGCCGGATGTGTCGCCGCTGGACTCCCTTTGGTCTACTGCGCCGAGAGTCAAGAGAGCGCTCAGGACCGGATTAATGACAGAGAACGTCGTTCCATTGCTTCGTGGGACATCACTACTAACTTTTGAACGCATCTAGCACGAAGCATTGTTAATTCTACTCACTTTTGTTTAGCATCTATGAGATCTGTCAATGACCTCCTCACAACGTGCCTTGCGGCTGCCCCAATCTCGACAGCCTCCCTTCTACATTTCTTCAATGTATCTGAAGTTTATCCTACATTTATTCATTTGGATTTTTCAGCATATGATTATTGCGTTTCATGTACTGTTCTAAGTGAACCAGAATCCTCATTGACTTTTCAGATTTTGACATACAATATCACAGAAAGTAACATTTGTTACAACATGACCTGCGACCCTAGATATATAGGCAAATGTGCCCAACTACGATTAGAACATTCCAATTCATTTTCTATTCATGAAAAAATGTTATGTGTTACCAGGACTCCTGCCGCGTGCACTTCAGTCCAAAATAATATGAGTTGCAAACATCTTATAGTGACTGCAAGCCATTATTATCATGTGTTATTACTACCCGGATGGCTCTTTTCCTGTGGCAATGTGTCCTGGTCCTATATTCCAGCAAATATCTCTGGAGGTCCATGTGCTTTAACACGATTGAGCCTTTTGATGTTTTCCTCTGATGAGTCTGCATCATCCCGCATAGTGCGTGATGCACCTCCACTTTCAAAAGACTGTGATTCTTCCTTACATTTATTTTCTAAATCCGAATATCTTAGTTTAGCTGCTTCTATTATTGGTGTTCCTGCACTATCTGTTTATAATGCTACAACTTTAGGCAAACTTGCTTGCTGGATGGTGAAATACCTAAACAGTACTCCTGCTATTTTAACTGATTTATTATCAGATGCTTAAGGCGAGCGCCGTGCTATTTTATAGAATAGAGCTGCGATAGATTACTTACTACTAAAACATGACCATGGCTGTTCAGATTTTGAGGGCCTATGTTGTTTTAGCTTATCAGATCATTCTAAATCCATTAGGTCCCATCTTAATAAGTTACATGAGCTGACACAAGAAGTGAGGGAACATTTAGATGTAGGGTGGTTTGATTGGCTTTTTAATTGGCTGCCAGATTTCCATTCTTTACGCCAGGTGTTAGGTGGAATTTTCTTAGCAGTTAGTTTTTTAATTGTTATTTGTTGTTGTATTCAGTGTAAACCATCCTTTTTCCATATATTCCATCCACGAGTTATGGCTAGGTCTTTTAGTCTTGTTTCCTATTATTCTTCAACTGATATATGTCCTGTTTGAGTTCCCCTTTTTGTTTTACTTTTTGACTTTCGATGTTAGTACATTTAGTCAGGAGTGGAATGTAGCGACAGGGTAATTTTAGTCTATTTTCAGACTGGCGGTGACTATATTCCACTACCATCTCAGTCCTAGTTGCATTTGCGTTCATTTGTAGGGCTTAACTATGCACACAGGGTTTAGTGCCTTTTCCCATTTTCTTGGGCCTACAGGCCCGAAAGCTAGAGAGAAGCCATTTTGTACTTCTGCCTCGACTGTCCGAGGCGCTTGCAGGGTAAAGGTAGTGTTTAGAACTCATTCTGTTATTCGCTAGTGATGAACCGGTCAAGACTGGCCCTTATCAAAGGAATGTGTTTGTCTCCCCGGCTCTAGACGCAATACTCAGGTGGCCACTGTGGAAGGCGAAGGGAGCCGGGGACTGGTACAGGAATTTGGTGGGAGTCGGCCTAATACCGGAATTTTCCATAGAGAAAGAGAGCTCTATATTATCAAGGAGCGAGGAGAGAGGAGCGAGAAAGCAACGTGTGGAGTAGACAGAAGAAGTTGTCCAAAGGCTGGTGCATAAAGACTGATATCATCAGCTAATTGAAATCTTGAAACTAAGAAGGAAAGTGACTGAGGATACTTTAGTGACATCATACAGGAGTGGCAGAGACTAAGTCCAGAAGAGGGTTCAAGTATTTCGGAACCATCGCAGCGTAGATGAGGCGTAGTGGTGATTCGTGAGCCATAGAGGGAGAGCAGAGTCTCGAGCATATTGAAGACAAAGCAAAAGAGAGAGAGGGATCAGCTCCGCTGCTGAAATGGAAAGACACACGTCTAAGGTGAGGCGTTCTGAGCTTAGTGTAGAAAATATCTAATCATTCATTTTTACTCCCCTTTTTAGGTTATAGGTAGCGACTAACTTAACTCAAATTTCTTTTGCTCATTCTGTCATGCTTAATTGTAGAATAAAGATTTAATGATAAATATCTTTGAATGTTGTTTTTATGAATGAGATTGACCTTTCCTTTTAACCAGGTGCTGACATACAGAAGGATGGGATATGCCCTTCTGAAAAGGTAACTGATGATGGGGGAAGAGTGTGAACTTCATTTGGGAAATAACTTTTAAAGGTGAATCCCCATTAGTGTCCCCATTAGTGTATATCGTCGGGAGACGTTAAAGATATCGTCGGGAGACGTTAAAGATATCGTCGGGTGGCGTTAAAGATATCGTCGGGTGACGTTAAAGATATCGTCGGGTGACGTTAAAGATATCGTCGGGAGACGTTAAAGATATTGACTGGAGACGTTAAAGAATATAAGATGAGGTAATTATAGGATAATATATGGAATCCATTAGGTGTTAGTGGTATCTTTGACTGTATAGGCTTGTAAATAGCTTCTTTCCACCTTCTCAGGTGAGTATTCTAGATATCTTGTAAATAGTGGCCTGAGAAGAGTGTTGTTACGTGACGACTGGGTCAGCTACGGTTGGTTGTCCCCTTGGTCAGAGAATCCGGTCGTTACAGACCCCGAAAGAAGGACGGTGCAACAGCAGAACAGTCTAGGAGTTAGGGAAGGAATTGAACTTAGGGTGTAGTTGCTGTGCATGAGGTGTCTGAATTAAATTAGAGTGAGCTACGCTGGTGCACTGTCCTGGACCCTGGACAGGATCGTTGAGGGTACTTACCCAGGAGGGAGAGTTCCCTATCCTGAAAGAAGAGTATTTGTTTCTTCAGCAAGGGCTGTGATCGCGCAGCTCCCCACTGGGAGTGCTTCATAGCACCGTCCTTGAAGAACAATAGGAGCCTACCGGCGTGGCTCTAAACAGACGCTGGGTTACTTGGACCCCTCTGGTCGGTTGTATTTTTTTGTGGCTCCAATTCCTAAGGTTTCTTCTATGTACCCATTTGGCTGTGCAGTCATGGAGGAGGAGCAGCCCCTGGTGGCCCCTCCACTACAGCAGAATGGTCCTGTGTGGTCTAGTTGGTCTACTGGGAGTAGGGTAGTTGTGAAAGTAGTCATCCTCATAGTCACACTAACACTATTTGGAGTGGTGTGGTATTTAGAAGAACAGCACCCTGTGCACATTTTGATTGGGACTACCCCGGTCCACCTGAGCACCTATTTGTTACACTGGTCCCGCATAAAGAGAGACATAGACAAACTTATACAGAGAACGCTTTCCTGCAGATGCTTCATCAGGTACACAGTACCACTAATTACTACGAATTGTTGGGTGTGTGGGTTACTGCCCTCCATTATGCACAAAAAGGATTTACTGGTGTCATTACCCTGTCATACTTGGGTAGCTGTGAGGCATGGTTCCAATTGCTTTCTATGGTACATGCACTATCATGCTGACCCTATGAAATGGTACAATCTGATTACGAAGCAGTATTGGAGTGTATAGTGGTACACCAGGGATCTACACTTGGGATAGGTAGTAAGGAGGGTACCCTACATCCAGAAGCTTGCATGAACATTTTCAAAGCTAATGAGAATGTCACTTGGTTAAAAAATGAAATGCTAGATTTCCAAGGATTTAATGTTACCGAATACTTCAAATGTTTCCGGGAATTAAATATCACTGAAGACAAAGCCATGAATTCTGTGCCCCTTTTGTTTGTCGGCTGGGTGGATATAGATGTTCAGAATTAGCAAGGTGGTCCATGGCGAAGCTTCGAGTTTGGTGCATTGCATCCAAGGGGAATCGAGGTCGATGACTGCGTCTTTCCTGGAAATGTCCGTCAAGATGCAAGTTGATAGGCAGGCATTTGCCCTTCCGTACTTTGCGTCTTTTGTGGCTGGGTTGAGGTATTCTTTGTAGCCTACGATTGGTGAATGTATGATTTGCCACGTTTCTTGGAATAGAAGTATGTCATGCTGTAGGATGAACTCTACAAAGTCGGCGTCTTCCAATTTCGCACTTAAACCATTCACGTGCCATGAGCAGATCTTGCAGCCCTGGGCGTTTTTGAAATCTTTTTGCACTTTTGTTCATGCAACTCCGTGGTGAATTGTTGAGGCACTCGCCTGCTGGTTTTTCATGAGATTGGGAGCTTTGGAGTTTGTTATTGTGATTGTGATTTTCCCGTTTGGCCATCGCTTTTTGTTATGCTGAACTTGTTAGGGCCTTTTGAACGTTTTAGGACGCCCGCTGTTCGATTGGGTTGTTGTAACAGGCTTGGGTAGCGGGGTGCTCTGCCTTTTTTAACGCAATGCCTCATTGTGAAAAGGGCTCCCTTTGCTGCCAGATTTGTTCTACGAAGGAATGGTCTGTCCAGGTTGCTTTTGTAGTTTCTAGGCTGATTCGATTGGAATTAGATTTAAACTCAAGACTTTCCAGATCCCTGGATTTGATGTGACTCAGGGCTGGGAGGGCTTCAAGTAGTCTAAGTATTGCACCTCTGTTCAGTATATCGTGAGTTCCCCTCGAGATGCAATGTGGAACTAGCTCTATCTTTTTGTGGTCTATGCTAGGACAATCGCTGTATTGTGTTTTGGCTCGGTCGCTTGGGGTCTCCTTAACTGCCTCAATGGGCTCTAAATGAGTTAGTGCTGGGTTTGAGTGATATTGTGTGCTGCTTTTTTGGGAGCTTTGAAGGTCCGTAGCTGGTTTGACCTCCGTGCCTGCCAGGTGGTGTGCTCCTGTCTTAGCCTATTTGTAGTTGCGCCACTCTTCCGAGACAGTTGGTCTGTTGCTGACAGCATCCCATGGGCCTAGTTTGATAGCTTCTACCATTTTACCCCGAAGGGTTAGTATGATGTTAGTTTTTTGGATGACCTGGGTGGATAGTGTATTTGGTTCCCGCCTTTCCAAGGGATAGAATATCCTATATATTTTCCTTATTGGTAAAATTGCATTTTTTTGTTGTTTGGGGCTACTTGAGGTGGCAGCCTCTTTATAGGTGAAGTCGAGTGATCCTTGATACTGAGAATATTCCTAACACTTTGTCCAACAATATCCTTCTCGATTTTTTTTATCTATTGCGGTGAGCATTGTACTTTGTGATGACGATGCATTTGGCCCCTGTTTGTTTGATTTACTTTTCCTTGCTTTCTTCAAGCCTTTCTTTCCCTATTCGTGTGGGAAGTTGTCAATTTAAGCAGTTCTGACATTAAAGACGTACCACGCTCGTTTGTCAATTATTTGGGGGCATTACTCGTGTGGTAAGTGATTTCTCGGTCTTGTTGGACCTTTCCGACCATAGTGTTGCGAGCGTGCAGCTTTTGTTCTATCCCCTAAATGTGGATGGCTAAGGTGTTTAAAAGCTCGACTTGGGTGTCAAGCTTGTCCGCTTGATATATCATTGCCTTCCCAATGGTTTCCATTGTGTTTAGTAGGTGGGGCCATACGGCGGCTGTTAGAGAATTGATCGATGCATTCGTCTGGGATTGGTCTGTTTGGTCTGATGGATACGATTGGTCCGATTGATTCTTGATCCAATTTGGTTGTTCGTTTTTGTATAAAGCATTAGATGCAATTGCTGGGGCTGGTCTGGGCTCATTAAATTCATTTAGCGAGTGCCCGCTTAGATTATATGGAGGTGGTTCCTGGTCCATTTGCTGTGCCTTTTTATGTGGATCTAGTGACAGAGCAAAAGTATTGAGGTCCTGGGTGCAGGCTGTAGCTGACCACTGTTGTTCTGGTAATTTGGGGGTTGCCAATGAGTGGGGGGATGTGAAGGTGCGAATGGGCTTAAGACATTGTCTGGCAAATGCATTGGATCGTCCTCAGTTTTTTGGGTTATCATTTGCAGTTGCATTCGCTGTTGCTGTTGAACTGGGACAGACATTTGGCTGAGTAGTAAATCCCAGCTCGGGTCCAGCTGGGTGTGGACTTGAGCCTCGACAAGCTGATGGTGGTGCCTTTTAAAGACGGCAGATGAGTTTTAGGCCCCGGGTGGTGATGAATGTTAATTAGTTAATTGTGTACTTGGGTCTTCTCTGTAGGGAGAGAAGCAATCATTTATTTCCGTACCCTGAGTTTCTTAATTTTTATTATGGCAGCTGCTATGTGAGGGGTCCTTAATGTCGTCATAATGGGGGGCAATGTTGTTATTGCTTTGTTTGGCATGCTTGTGGTTCTTATGACTATTGGGCGAGAGTCTTCTGCATACTTTTAAAAAGTCTGTGATCAGTCCCCGCTTGCTTGCTTTGGCTCCAGTGTGGTATGTGGTAGTGAAGACGGATCTCTTTCTTTGGCTCCTTCTGTAACTGTCTCTGAGTTGATCTCTGTAGCAGGGGCCTACCTACTTGCGCTGTCCATGATGGTAGACATGGCCAGATCTCCAGTTGTGGTTTTGTCTGACTGTTGGTGGATCGCTGGCTCTGACCCAGGAGATTTACTTGTGTGGTCTATGCCTTGTAGTTCCCTTTTTTCCCTCTTCGGCCTGCTTTGTGTTTTTTTTTTCTTCTCTGCCTCTGGCTTTCCCTGACCTCATGCCGGATGTATTTTGGACCAACTCAGGTGGAACGTGGAGCATGGATGCTGGCTGATGCCTGGCTAGAGCCCACCTGAAACCTGACTGAAGCCTGCTGGTCTGGGAACCAGGTTGGTTGCTGCCTCAGAGGGACCATTTGCAAAGCAGGCCCGAGCTGGCATTGAGGCCTGGGTGAAGGGTGGGGCGGGATGGCAGGAGTTTTTGTACTTATTCTTTGCTTTATTGCTTTGCTCTTCACTTAAACTCTACTCCTTTGCGCAATTTGCCCTTTTCCCTTGTTTTATAATTATTTGTGCCCCTTTCTCCAAACTGAACGTTTTTCACAGCATGCGTCTTCAGAATGAATCGGAGAGGCAGCTATTGTTAACTCTAAGACACATGGCTTCTTTATCACTGAATTCACTGAACTTGCAGTGCTTTTTTGAGCATATCAAGTCTCTCAACAAACTCATCCATCGTCTCACCAGGTTGCTGTCTTGCTTGGTTGAAAGTGTACCTTTCATAATCGACATTGGATTGAACTTGGCTTCCAACATCTTCTTGATTTGACGGTATGATACTTCATCAGCTGGTGATATCTTGTTTATCACTTCTTTTAATCCATCACCTGCAAGTTTCTTTAAGTATTTGATAATCTTCATATCATCTGCTTCTATAGCATCTATGAAGCGTGAAACGTTTTGATCCTTGCAGTCAATCTGACGCCAGTATTCTGCTTTTTGGTGGCATCAAATGGAGGCAGTGGTTTCAGGTACACGACTATGCTGTATTTGGTGCTTTCCCGTCCTTCATTTGTTCTAGCATGTGTTGTTCAGACAGCGTTTGTCTTTAAGAGTCCCTTGGACCGGTGTCACGTCTGCCGGCATCATCCTGCTCACTAGTGCTCTTTGTGCCCAAGCTGAGGTCGGCGGGCACCATTTTCCTTCTCCAAGGTGAGTAATGATTTTGTTTCTTGCACATGTTCTTTACAGCTCTTCACTTTATGCATTATATCTGGCTGTCACTGCCTTTAGTGTTTCTAGGTGCCTGGTCGTCTTTGCCTTTAGCGCTTTTTCCTGCACCTGGCTGTCGCACTCTTTAGCGCTTCTTTGTACTTGGTTGTCACTGTCTTCAGTGTTTCTGCTTTGTATTGGTGCTGGCTCTGTGTTACGCTGTGGCACAGCATCTCTTCTTTTGGCTTTACCAGTAGATTGTTGGAAGGCTTACTGACTGTGTTCCTCCATAGGGCCTTCACCTTCTTCTGGGGGCTCTGTAGATCGGTCCTTGGGGTGCACGTGGCATGCAAGAGCAGTTTTCTGGACCACATTAAACTCTCAGGGAGAGCAGTTCTGTATCCTTGAGGTCTCGTATGCCATATTTTGTCACCAGTTGTAGCGTCTCCCTTAGCCAAGGAGCATGTAACAGACCACGCCACACATGGAGCTCTGGTTTTCACATCTTTATTCTTCAGCATGCAACTGTTAACAGAACACACTGCGTCACAAACTTTATAAACCACAGCCAGCCACACCCAACAGATTATGTAATACTTGTAAGGAGTCTGCCGAGGACCACTAGGTGTCTTGTACACACAAACATAGGACACAACACCTAAGTCCTTTATACTTGCCCAGTCATTACCATGCTTGCCTACATTAAGATTTTGTCGAAAAATGGGGGAATATATTTTGCCCATTGACTTTATTGAAACCAAAGCAATTTCCGGCAAGAGACAGCTAAAATAAAGCCACTTTTTGCATTCAAAATCGTACGTCTTGTGCCTGAATTTTAAAGGGGAGCCGGCCAGCAATCAAAAGAAAAAGACTGGCACCCTCTGATTCTGGGAACACTGATAGTTGTAATGAGCCCCCTGCTACCATTGATCAGAAGAACAAATATATTACTTAAAGGCATTTTGCCAGATTTTTCAACATACATTAGACAGATCCTCCAGGATTTCCCAATTTCGTACTTTGCAAAATAATCGCAAAATCTGCACATTTGTAAAAAGGCAAAGTTTTTTACAAAAGTGCGCGGAAAATCAGAGCTTGGGCGGCATAAAGCTGCAGAAGTCCTGTCTCCTGCAAGAAGAGCTGAGAAAGTAACAATGGAGACCAGAGAACCTGCAGGTATGTTGAGGAAGAGGTGCCGGCCAAGAGTGTGTTAAATTTCAGGACAGGCAAATAATCCCTTTCACTCGCCATGCATGCAAGGCAATTCCTGCATTCCGTTCTCAGCAACAACGTGCAGGCAGCAAGGGAGTCATTTTTTATTGTCACCTCCAGCTGTGCCGAAGATAAAAGCCAAGTTAAGGTGCCACAAGGCTGCTCCTTTTGATTGAGTATCCTGATTGGACATGGCCTGGAACCTCACTTACATGCAAATACAACGCAGGGGAAAATAGTACACAGCTTGTTATCTCTTCACAGGCACTTAAGAGAAGCATGCTTTTGATTTTGTTAATTCCCTTCATGTGTGTAAAAATGTGCATGCACTGTAAGAATGTCAGAAGCATTGGTCTGTCCAAGTATTTACAAACATAACAATTTTTATAGTACTATTTTATTTCTTTTATAGCACTACTCATCCCAATGCCGGGTGTCAGAGCGCTTTACATACCATACGCATTATACATTGATAATAAATCATGTAAGTGTGTAAATCAATGTACAAGATGTGTTACATGAGTCAGTGAGGGTTATGAGGTGTATGAATCACATGTCCTTCACAGCTCACTGTAATATGTTAGACGGATTACAATTTATGAATTGGAATTAACACAAGGATCTGTGTGTTCAAAGCAGTAATTTACTTACCTAGCTACATAAAATACAAATCTCTTGTCTGCATGTTAAGTGATGTGCTTTGCAAGCGACACATTAACCTTCAATACTACTTTGATGCAAATCTGGAACTACAAAAAGCACAGATCTCTCTAACAAATGCTTTAACCTCCAGAGTTATGTCAACTATAGTATTATTTCCTGAGATTTACTATGCACCTCTGTAGCAGATGCCTTAACCTCATAAAATATTTTTAATGCAGACTTTGCAACCAGTTAAGCAGAAGAGATGTACTGCCATGTTACTACTCCTTGTTGCCAATTTCTTAGTGGCAAGGGTTTGAGAAAAAAAAATATTAGTTGAGGCCCAGATTTTGCATTGGGATTGCACCCTTTTTTGGCACAAGCCCAAAATAAAATCTAATTTGTTAAATCTCATAATGCACTTAAATGTACTCATGCTATACCTGGTAAACATATGTGTGAGGTATTAATATCTGATGTAACATCCAGAGAGATCACTTCCTATGATCCCATGTGCAATGCCACACGTCGTGGAGTCATGTGCTATGGTGGCACGCGCCATGATGTCACTTACAAACTACCTAACTTGGTAAGTCCCCCCACTTCTTTTTTTAGGACACTTTTGCCCTGGATGAGGGGGTGGTGGTAGGTGGAAGGTGGGGCGAGGGGGGTCAGTTAGTATAATCACGTGACCAACTTGTTGTTTACTGCGCAGTTATAAAGTGCATGAGTAGCCGGGAGAGAATCGAATTACAGCAAACCATGGTGTAGGCTTGTAAGCAGGGTCCGTGGTGGGAGAGTGGAAGGGTTGATGCCACTGGCCAGGGTAGGGGTGCCTGCACCCTGTTGGGGGACAAGAGTACACAAGAAGCAGGGAGCAACATTGGGCACCATCGCATCCCCTCTCTTCTTGTTTCGGGACGCAGCAGGGGGGCATTGAGGCTTGTATGAGTGTCTTGCGGGCGCGCTAATTTAAAAGTAGACAGTTATGATTGGCCCTGGGATCCTTATTTTCCTTGGGCCTTCTTGCTCCTACACAATATATATATATATATATATTTTTTCTTTTTTTGTTGTTGTCCTCATTAGCCATATAGTCGATCCAAATGTGCTCCTAGCCTCATGAAACAAGACCCAATCGCCCCTGTAGCACAGAGGGGCCTAATAATAAGCTCCCAGTGCCCAGAAAGGCAGACTAGATGTCTCCGGCGAAGCTTGGACGGACAATCCCCATTCGGGCCAAAGCGGCATGTGGCCCAATAGCGGTATGGCTTGGGGTGCCTCCCTTTGGACAAGGAGATTTTAGGCCTAATCATCGGACCCGGGGGAAAAAAAAAAAACCCCGGGTTGACTAACTGTGCCTTCTCCATTTAATCAAAAGATCCCAGAATCTCAAAGATCGGGGGCTGCATGTTCTAGATAGATCGACCTTCGATGTCGCATATACACAATATATATTGACAATAAATCATATAAGTGTGTAACTCAATGTACAGGATGTGTTATGTAAGACAGTGAAAGTTATAGCAATGTATAGTAGTCACATGTCCTTCATAGCTCACTGTGCTATATTAGAAGGATTACAATTTATGAACAACAAGTAACAAAAGGATCTCTGAGTTAAAAGCGGTAATCCACTTACCTAGCTACATAAAATGAGAGTCAGCATATTACATGACTTGCTTTTTAGGAGACACATTGCCCCTCAATGCTACTTTGATTCAAAACTGGGACTAGACAAAGCACAAATCTCTCCAGCGAATGTGTTAACATCCAGAGTTATTGTACTATTATTATTATTCCCTGATATTTACTGGGCACACACAGATATCTGAAAATGGTACCTTAACCCCATAAGATTTTTTAAAGGGTTGACTTTTCCATCAATTAAGCAGAATCGATATACTGCCACATTTCTACTTGTTTCCAAATTTCTTTTGTGGCAGAGTTAAAAAAATAAATGTATAAGTTGAGGCCCAGATTTTGCGCCACAGTTGAATCGCTTTTTTGGCACAATCCCAACGCAAAATCTAATTTGTTAAAAGTACTAATGTGCTCAAATGCACTCATGATAGACATGCTAAACAAATGTGTGAGCTAGCTGTTAAGATCTGATGTCACTTCTTGTGATGTAACTTCCTCTGAGGTCATGGGTTGTGAATCCACTTCCTGTGATGCCACACACAATGTCATGTGCACTGATGTCTCATACCATGATGTCACTTTCATACTGCCTAACTTGGTTAGTCCCCCTACTTATTTGTTTGGGTACTTGTGCCCTGGATACATCAGTTTGTTATTAAACAGGAGTTGAAGGATCCTGCTAGAAACATTCCACCAACATTTATTAACAAATGTTATCCTCTGGAGAATAGTATGTTACCATACCACGTACATGTAGACTCTATGGTGGTTAGTCTGGTGGGATGTGCCTCCATGGCAGAAAAAACATCTTGAAGGCTCCATCAGACAAGACACAAGATTCTGCACTTAAAAAGTCCTTTTGGCTCTCATATGGTGTAATGACCGACTTTTTCGGCCCTCTTTGGAGGGAGGATGATGGAAGATGACTCCAGCCTATTACCCTTATAGTACAGGGATTAGGACTATAAACGGGACTTATTCATGAGGCACAGTAGTGCATTTTCATACCCTTTTCTTTAGATCAGGGCTTATAAACTTAAGCTAGGGGATAGATATATTAGTATTAGTGATGATCCATCCTTTTGCAAGAGTGTTAGTGTATCTTTTATGGAGTTATGCTTATTTTGGGCCTTGTAGGCCTTAAACGGGACAGACTCCATCTTGTCCTCTGCCTGGTAGCTTGAGAGGCTTTCTAGGTCAAGTGTAATGTTTTAGTTTCGAGTTGTTGTTTGCTTGGAGAGAACCGGCTCAGGCTGGCCCTTATCGAAAGACTGTATTTTTCTCCACTCCGAAGACACAACTTCAGGCCGGCCGGCTGGGAACGTGTCCTTGGTACGGGAAGGTACAGGAATTTGGTGGGCAGCAGGTTACTGGCCGTAACTTTCCATGAAGGGACAGGCTTTGATATTAGCGAAAGTGTTAGGCAGTGAGTCAGTCAGTCTGTAGGCGGCAGCTAGCCGTTAGCATCTATGTCATTAATTATTTCCAGGCGGACAGTCGCCATTTTGGAGTTCGAGAAAGCTGAGACTCTCTGAGAAAGATTGAAGGAGAAGGAGAAGTAGTGCAGAGCGATCAGAGACAAAGAGAGAGACAGCAGTTAGAGAGGTTCCAGTGACTTGGAGGGAAGCAGAGGAGATCGAGCATAGCGGTGCAGACGTGTACCCGTGACTGCTAAGGTGTGATTCCGAGACGAGCCAAGACACAGACGAGAAGGGAACCTAGATGACTGCCGAACCCCGACTTCACGTTAACCAGGTGACCTCCGCCCTTTCCCTTAGAGAGCGCGCATTCTAACCCCCTTTTTACTTTTCTTTGTAGAATATATATATATATGCACTATTATATAGTGTTGTGTGTTTATAATTATTGTAATAAAAAAATACCCCAGTTCCTAGTGAACCGACATGTGCCTTGTATTCTTGTTCAATCAGGGTAACCTGGTCTTCTAGTCAGACATTGTTTGCATGAACGGATGCGACTCTCGATCAGGTAAGAAATGACTGAGCAATGAGGGAGAGAGGGAACGTTTGATGCCAAGAGCAGAAGGTACATATTTCCATTTGGAAAGCCGTACTTATTTCTATTATTGTACATGTTGGACAGGCCACATGAAGGGCCGCTCTCCCCCGGCCCAACCAGGCCTGAGTCCAGTCCCGCAAGTACCACACACCACCATTGCACGTCCTCCGTCCCCTCAGGGACCCCTGCCCTCGAGCATGTCGACCTCGTGGGCCCGATCCACTGCCGGCCCACGCGCCCAGCCTGGGGCGCCATCTTGGACACTCCACCACGAGGCCGCCTGGCCCCCGATCGACCTCAACCCTGGGCCTGGCCCGGCCTCAGACATTCCGGCACCACCCTCCACCCAGGAGGTGAGCGGGCTACTTGGCAAGTCAATGGGAGAAAGAGGTGCCGATGGCTCTCCCCCACCAAGTGCCGCTCGCCCATCGCCTCCCCGGGCGCTGGCTCCACCCCCCTGCTGGGTGTCTGGACTCCCTCATCCCGGACCTCCCGACCTCCAAGTGCGAGGGTCCGGACATCAAAGCACGCCAGCCCTATAACTGGGGCAGCTCCAGAGCAGGAAAGCAGTTGTATCTTGGAGTCGAGAGACGTAAAGAGGAACTCATCCTGGACGGACTATTGGCGCTGCCGTAGCTCTGTCTTGTGCACCATCGTCCTGCCTGTTGGCGCTGCCACAGCCGTCGTAATCTTCATCACCTTCATCGTCGTCGGGACCTGCTGGCGTGGCCGCGGACCGTTGTAACCGTCATCTTCACCGGGACCTGCAGGCTCCGCCGCGGACCGTCGTTTTCCTTCGTCCATCTCGGGACCTGCCTGGCTCCGCCGCGGCCCGATCATCTAGAACGCCGAGCTCGAGGATTGAGAGCTATTTTCCACTCGTTGGTAACAAAGACTGTCCCGCTACCCCTTTCCTAAACCAGAGACTAGAACCGAGGGGACCCCTGAGTCCAGACCTCCTTGTATCCATCATCGTAACCTAAGAATTGCATATAAAGTCTCGTTAACCTTCAACCTTGTGTGGTGTCCGTCTGTGGGGGGGAAGTTACTTATCTGTACAGTCGTTGGAGACGGCTCTCCCTGGAGACCTCTCCCCGTAACCTCGGCCGACCCTCCCGGTCCGTCTAACATTGGTGGCCAGCGGCGCGATCCGAATCACCGCATAAACGTACAGAGAGTAGCTCACCCCACGACGAAGTCACAATGACCACGAAAGAGAGCGGATCAACCGAGAAATTCCAAATGGAGAAATTGGAGGAGTACAACCATCGTGAACTAAAACAATTCTGCATCGAACTGGGTATCGCTACCACCGGACTGAGTACCAAGGACGATTTTAAGCATGCCCTAGAATCTTGGGCAGAGACCGGGGCTGCCGGAACCCCTGATCAAAGCACCGTAGAAAAAACGACCACGGCCCCTGAAGGGCAAAGAACGGGTCTCTCGCAAGACGAGATCCAGGAAAGAGAAAGGACCCGACTACACGAACTAGAAATGGCCCGACTTAAAATGGACGTTGAACTTAAGTTGGCCGAACAAAAAATCAACTTAGAGCACCTGCGTCTCCGAGAAGAAAGAGAGGAGAAACAGAGACAAAGGGAGCTCGAGGAAAAGAAACTAGCGTACGAACACGAACGGAACCTAGCCGAGATCAACCTACGCAAGCAGAATAAAGAAGCAGGGGTGCCCGAGCGACCCCCCACCTCAGGGACCACAGACAAAAAGGTACACATCCCCAAAGATGTTGTCCGAGAATATTTCAGAGAGGACGACATCCAGCAATGGTTTAAAGCTTATGAAATCGCTATGACTGCACACCGGATCGATAGAAGCGACTGGGGAGCCGGTCTCTGGGGAAGATTCCTCAATGAGGGCCGCGACACCCTGCTACAGCTCCCGGACCACCAGATGACCTCCTACGACCATATGAAAGCGGCACTCCTCACCCGCTATGGTCTCACACCCGAGATGTACCGTCAGAGGTTCCGAGACTGCACCCGCATCCCGGGTACAACTTGGGTGGACTATGTAACATACTTTAGCCGAGCCTTCGAGGGCTGGATCCGAGGAAGCAACGTCACGACCTACGAGCAACTATTTAATCTGATGGTATGGGAGCATCTGTCGAACAATTGCTTCATTGAACTCCGCCAGCACCTCCTCGACAGCAAGTTAACGGATCCCCGGCAGCTCGCAGCCGAAGCTGACCGGTGGGAGATCACCAGAGTGGGCCGGAATGGGTCCTACGAACAGAACCGGAACAACAATGGTCAGCACCGACCCAGAGGAGGAGGAGGGGGCCAAGGGCGAGGAAGAGACAACGCCCCGGTCGCCCCCACTACCAACACCACCCCCCCGGCCAACCGGGGCAGCACCCCAGCGCGACCGGGGTACAGAGCCAATGTCACGTGTCACCGATGTCAACGAGTCGGCCACTATGCGAACGACCCAAACTGCCCGCAGTACCAGAGCCCAAGGCCCCGCCAAGTGGCCGCTGCAGCCCTAGGGGAAGAACAGATCTCCGAGGAGCAGGAAGAGTACGAACAAGAGCATCAAGAGTGGGAGCCAGCCGCCATGACTCTAGCCTGCTTAGGGGGGAAAGACATGGTCCCGCGGGTCCCCCTACCCGCTAACACCCAGAAGTACAGCCAATGGGTGAGCATCAATGGACACCAGGCCGAAGCCCTTCGTGACACCGGGGCCAGTGTAACAGCCGTCCGCTGTCACCTGGTGGCCCCAGAACAGTATCTACCGAACATTCTCTGCCCTGTACGATCAGCCGATAACTCGGAAAGCCTGTGTCGGATGGCCTGCGTCCCCTTCGAATGGGGGGGGGTCTCCGGCATGTTGAAAGTAACGGTCCGAGACGATGCCCCCGTAGACTGCCTCCTGGGCAATGACCTGGAAAGCTCTCCGTGGGCCGCCGTGGAGAGAAAGGAACACCTGGGGATGTTGGGCGTCCCAGACTGGGCGTGCGTCACAGCCCGTTCCATGGCCGCCCGTGCCAACCACCGGCCAGAAGAACCCGAATGGCCGGCGCCACCGCCTCCGGTCGCCCCAGCCGAAAACACCGACCGCAACATTCCCTCCGAACCAGCCCAACCTACCGACCTCGCTAACCTCGACCAGTGGCCTCAAGAAGGGGGGCCCACGCAAGAACAATTTCGCCAAGAACAGAAGACCTGTCCCTCCCTCGAGGGACTCCGCCAGCAAGCGCTCGCCCAAAGCGCAGGGGATACCTCCGGAACTCATTGGGTCTACTGGGATAATGACCTGCTGTACAGCGAGCAAAGAATCGCCGAGCTGGGGAGCAACCGCGTACTAGTGGTACCCCTCCGTTTCAGAGACTTCCTGTTAAACCTGGCCCACGATGTCCCCCTGGCAGGACATCTGGGACAAGATAAAACCTACAGTCGCCTAGTGACCCACTTCTTCTGGCCCAAAATGAGGAACGATGTGCACCAGCATTGCCGATCTTGCCCCACGTGCCAAGCCAGTGGAAAGAGCGGCCGCAAACTAAAGGCCCCCCTGCAACCTTTTCCCGTGGTCACTACCCCGTTTGAAAGAGTCGGAATAGACATTGTGGGGCCCTTGGACCCACGCACAAAACAAGGCCATCGATTCATCTTGGTGCTAGTGGACCACGCCACCCGCTACCCTGAGGCTGTTCCTCTGCGAACTGTGACAGCCCCGGTAGTCGGCCGGGCCCTGATGGGGATCTTCTCCCGTGTGGGCTTCCCCCGGGAAGTCGTCAGCGACAGAGGCACGAACTTTATTTCCAAATACATGAAGTCCCTCTGGCAACAGTGCGGGGTCACCTACCGATTCACAACCCCCTATCACCCTCAAGGGAACGGACTCGTTGAGCGGTTCAACCGCACGCTAAAAGGAATGATCGGGGGGTTGGAAGAGCCCCTCCGTCGCCAGTGGGATGTGCTGCTGCCGTGCCTCCTCTTCGCGTATCGAGAGGTCCCCCAGAAATCCCTGGGCTTCAGCCCATTTGAACTGCTATATGGACACCCAGTGCGAGGGCCGCTCAGTCTCGTCAAGGAAGGCTGGGAGATGCCTCCGTTAAAGAACCCTCCAGATGTCTTCCGGTACCTCCTCACCCTCCGCAACCAGACCCGGCGGTTCAGAGAACTAGCGAAGGCCAACCTAGAGGCCAGTCAAGAGGACATGAAAAAATGGTATGACCAGAATGCCTCATCCATTGAATTCGAACCTGGCCAACAGGTATGGGTGATGTCCCCCACTGAGCCATGCGCCCTACAAGACAAATGGACGGGGCCCTTCAAAGTAATAGAGCGCAAGGGTCCTGCCACCTATCTCATCGACATGGAATCCTCCCGGAACCCCCTCCGGGTCCTCCACGCTAACAGACTAAAGCCCCACTTTGTGCGAACAGAGCTCAGCCTCCTGATGGCCACAGACACTGGGGTTGAAGAAGACTCCGAGCCTCTCCCTGACCTCCTACGGACTCAAGAGCAAGACGGCTCCGTGGATGGGGTCCGGCTCTCAGAGGCCCTCACCAGAGAACAACGCCAAGAATGTCAAGCCCTCCTATCACAGTTCGCCAGCCTGTTCTCCCTCACCCCAGGTGTCACTTCCTGGTGTGTGCACGATGTGGACACCGGGGACAGCCCCCCTATCCGCCACCGGGCCTACCGCGTGCCAGACCGGGTACGGGCCTGCATCCAGGAAGAAATAGCCAAGATGCTCACGCTCGGGGTCATCGAGCCCTCAGACAGTCCCTGGGCCAGCCCTGTCGTACTGGTCCCCAAAGCAGCTGCCCCCGGCACCACACCAGAACTCCGGTTCTGCGTAGACTACCGGGGCTTGAATGCGGTCACCAGAACAGACGCGCATCCCATCCCCCGGGCAGATGAACTAGTCGACCGAATGGGAGCTGCCCGCTACCTCAGCATCTTCGACCTGACAGCAGGCTATTGGCAGATCGGCCTCACACCCCGGGCGCAAGAACGTTCTGCCTTCTCCACCCCCGATGGCCATTACCATTTCACGGTCATGCCCTTCGGCATGAAGAATGCCCCAGCAACATTCCAACGGCTCGTCAATCAGGTCCTGGCGGGGCTCGAAGGATTCAGCGCCGCCTACCTAGACGACATCGCTGTATACAGCCACCATTGGACCGAGCACCTCCACCACCTCCGAGCAGTGCTGCAAGCCCTTCAGCGAGCTGGCCTCACGATCAAGGCCAGCAAGTGTCAAATTGGGCAAGGGTCTGTAACCTACCTCGGACACCAGGTGGGAAGCGGCCTAGTGGCCCCTCTACAGCTGAAAATTGCCGCCATCCAGGCCTGGCAGCCCCCCATCACCCAAACAGAGGTACGAGCCTTCCTGGGCCTCACGGGCTACTACCGAAGGTTCGTGAAAGACTATGGTACCATAGTGGGGCCCCTCACAGAACTCACGTCAAAGAACCAGCCCAAGAAAGTCACCTGGACCCCAGAGTGTCAAACTGCATTTGAATAATTGAAGGCCGCCATGTGTTCCGCCCCTGTGCTCCAGGCCCCAGACTACAGCCGGGAGTTCGTAGTCCAGACGGACGCCTCCGACCAGGGCATTGGGGCAGTCCTGTCTCAAGTGAACACCGAAGGCCTTGATCAACCGGTGGCCTTCATCAGCCGGAGACTCCTACCACGGGAGCAACGCTGGAGCACCATAGAGAGGGAAGCCTTCGCTGTGGTATGGGCCCTCAAGAAGCTCCGGCCCTACCTTTTTGGCACCCACTTTCGGGTGCAGACCGACCACCGACCCCTGCAATGGCTGATGCATATGCGGGGGGAGAACCCAAAGCTGCTACGCTGGTCCATCTCCCTGCAAGGTATGGACTTCACAGTCGAACACCGGCCTGGGCCAGATCACGCCAACGCGGATGGCCTGTCCCGGTTTTTCCGCCTCGACGAGGAGAGTCCCCAAGAGGATGGGTAACTCTCCCCGCCTTCAGCTGGGGGGGACGCATGTTGGACAGGCCACATGAAGGGCCGCTCTCCCCCGGCCCAACCAGGCCTGAGTCCAGTCCCGCAAGTACCACACACCACCATTGCACGTCCTCCGTCCCCTCAGGGACCCCTGCCCTCGAGCATGTCGACCTCGTGGGCCCGATCCACTGCCGGCCCACGCGCCCAGCCTGGGGCGCCATCTTGGACACTCCACCACGAGGCCGCCTGGCCCCCGATCGACCTCAACCCTGGGCCTGGCCCGGCCTCAGACATTCCGGCACCACCCTCCACCCAGGAGGTGAGCGGGCTACTTGGCAAGTCAATGGGAGAAAGAGGTGCCGATGGCTCTCCCCCACCAAGTGCCGCTCGCCCATCGCCTCCCCGGGCGCTGGCTCCACCCCCCTGCTGGGTGTCTGGACTCCCTCATCCCGGACCTCCCGACCTCCAAGTGCGAGGGTCCGGACATCAAAGCACGCCAGCCCTATAACTGGGGAAGCTCCAGAGCAGGAAAGCAGTTGTATCTTGGAGTCGAGAGACGTAAAGAGGAACTCATCCTGGACGGACTATTGGCGCTGCCGTAGCTCTGTCTTGTGCACCATCGTCCTGCCTGTTGGCGCTGCCACAGCCGTCGTAATCTTCATCACCTTCATCGTCGTCGGGACCTGCTGGCGTGGCCGCGGACCGTTGTAACCGTCATCTTCACCGGGACCTGCAGGCTCCGCCGCGGACCGTCGTTTTCCTTCGTCCATCTCGGGACCTGCCTGGCTCCGCCGCGGCCCGATCATCTAGAACGCCGAGCTCGAGGATTGAGAGCTATTTTCCACTCGTTGGTAACAAAGACTGTCCCGCTACCCCTTTCCTAAACCAGAGACTAGAACCGAGGGGACCCCTGAGTCCAGACCTCCTTGTATCCATCATCGTAACCTAAGAATTGCATATAAAGTCTCGTTAACCTTCAACCTTGTGTGGTGTCCGTCTGTGGGGGGGAAGTTACTTATCTGTACAGTCGTTGGAGACGGCTCTCCCTGGAGACCTCTCCCCGTAACCTCGGCCGACCCTCCCGGTCCGTCTAACAGTAGTTTTATCCTGAGTAGACAATGAGAGATTTCTTCCATAAGTGTTCATAGGAAAGTGATCGTCATTGGTACACGGCGTTAATGAGAGCACCGGAGGGACACGGTGCGGAGATCTGCCGGATTGTAGATCGTGTGTAAATGAGAACACCGGAAGGACGCGGTGCGGAGATCTGCCGGATTGTAGATCGTGTGTAAATGAGAGCACCGGAAGGACACGGTGCGGAGATCTGCCGGATTGTAGATCGTGTGTAAATGAGAGCACTGGGACTGCAGGCCCGTGTGTAGACACGCCAGATTGCGTGTCGAGTGAGAAGAGTACATAATCAGACCTGCCCCAGGGTAGATTAGTCTGGGCTTGAGTGGCCGCGAGACTAGTTGGTATGAATAGGATATTGTAGAAAACCTATGCATGTTTATTGCTATTTTCCCCATCCTTAGGTATGAGATGTACATACATATATCCATACCCATTGTAAATACGTTCTAAGGAGGGAGGTGATTACGTTTCGGCTGGGTTAGAGGGGCTCCTAGGAGCTGATTCCATCTGGTCCGAAAATCCGGTCGTTACATCTGGCGTCACGAACTGTTTACGAAGCCTGTGTGCGCTGTATTGTTTTGATCTTGTTGGTTTGCGCTCGGCTCGTACGTATTTTCTTTGTTGATATTTGTGTATATATTTTTTGTGTGTTAAAATGTTTTCGAAGAAATCAAAATCTACTTTCAAATTGCCTGTTAAAATTCCTGGCTGGGAATCAACGCCTTATGAGGCTTTGGCCCGTGAGTGGGCCGACTCTACTGGTTTGAGTGAGAATTGGTCTTCTTGTTTGGAGCAGGCAGAGCCTGCTGATGTGGTTTCTTGCTTGCAGAAAGCTCCAGTAGCGAAGGGTGATGAGCTTCCTATTTTGGGACGCAGAGGTTGGATTGTGCTAACCGCTTACAAAATTCTTCATGAGAAGTTTGTTAAGTTGCAGATGGTGCGCCTTTATGAACTGGGTGCTGCCGGTATCATGCTTGATGCTGGTGATTGTTTACGGTTTTGCTCTTTGAGTTCCGATTCTACTGTACAAGATCATTTTCGGAATTATAATGGTGCTGGCCAAATTAGTTTGCTCCAGCTTGCGACTGAAGGCTGTAATCATAAATACCCTACTGAATCTGATTGGCCTGTCTGTGACAAGCCGTGGTACACTTTGCGCGATGCGTCGCAGCGTTTGAAGGAGGAAGTGATGAAAACTGTGCTTTTTCTCGGTACTTCTGACAGATTGTTGGACGGTCTTTTGACTTCCTCTGTACGTAATCGCATTATCCGTTCTTCCCCTGTTGCTTATAAGCAGGTTATGATGACTTTGTTAATTAATCAGACTGGCAATCCTTTATCTACGGTGCTTGAATCTGTTCTTCAGCTTGGTGAGTTGGGTGAATGGTTTAAACCTGAGAGACAATCTCGACCTGAGGGTCGTACTCCTGGTGAGTTTAGATTCTCTAGACGTGATATGTTTTTGGCACTATTGGCTGATGGTGTAAAAAGGGAGGACATTGACGGCGAACCTAATAATCGCTTATGGGAGATATTTCGTAAGCGTGGTTTGGATCGGAAGGAGGGTGCCCGTCGTGTGCGCAAGAATGATTGTGACCGTGGTTCTGATGACAGTGGTGATGAGAGGCTTCGTGTGGATTCTGATCGCCGTGATGACCGGCGCTATGACCGTGATGTGTCCCCTCATCGTGACAGAGTGAGAGTGAGAGAGGGGGAAAAAGAAAGGGGGAGAGATGATCGTGTTTCCAACAGATATAGAGATGAAAAGGATTATTCCCCTGAGCTGAGGAGAAGGGAGGATCGTCACAGGCTTTCTGATCGTAATTCACAGTACTATGAAAATGACAAAAATCCATTTCGTAATGGAGATGGATATGAACAGGATATTTTAATACCCAAGAAAACTGAGAGCATTTATCCTGATTTGTCTTGGTTGACAGAACGCAGTAAAAATGACTAGGAAATAGGTCAAGCTCCAGTACACAGGTGGGCTCACAGAGACAACAGACCCTATGTAGATATTGAGATTTTTTGAAAACATCGTAATATCCAAAGGGCCCGAGCATTGGTAGATACAGGAGCGGAGGCCACTTTAATTCATGGTAAATCAAAGAAATTTAAAGGGCAATTTTTCACAATTACTGGTTTAGGTGGAAAAGAGACCCCCGCAGTGCAAACTACACTTGAGATGAAAATTGGTAGGATTCCCCGTAAAGAATATTCTGTGTTAGTTGTACCACTTTTGGAGTATATAATTGGAATTGATATTTTGAAAGGAATGACTTTGCATTTGGATGATGGTTGTTATCAATTTGGAACCAAGCATTACATTTCGTCCAGACCCGTACGGGTTGGCCATTTACGGATGCCACCCATTAAAATTCCTCAAGCTACGAAAGTAGTTTCTCAGAAACAATACCGTATTCCAGGTGGTCATGAAGAAATTAGTGCCACAATTCAGGATTTGGTTGACGCTGGAGTGATAACTCCGGTCACTTCTGCTTGGAATAATCCCGTTTGGCCTGTGCGCAAGAGTGATGATTCTTGGCGCATGACTGTTGATTATCGAGAGTTGAACAAGCACACACCACGTTTGACTGTTGCGGTGCCAGACATTGTTACTTTGATTCAGAGAATTCAGAAGCATCCAGGTACATGGTATGCGTCCTGGAACCAGCCATGCCGAGACGCCGAAACTGACGACGGTCATCACAGCACTGTACCCACCTAAAACAAATACAACCAGGGACGGGTAGCCCTTTTGAAACACCAGAACCACTTTTTTGGACAAGACCTACAAAATCCACGACATAAAGAAAAGAAAAGGGAAGAGAGATACTCCAAAGACCTTTAAAGAGATAGGCTGAAAAAAGGAAACGACCGAAAAAATACCAGTGCGACAACAGAGGGATCTTACAAAAGACAACTTACCGAAAATACTCGCAGCGCCCTGAAGAAACTCCTTGGTAGGGAGTGAAACGCGTTGGCTGATCTCACTACAAATTTTATTGATGTGCCCTTTCTTGCTGAACAAAGATAAATAAAGAACATTTCTCTACTTATTATATTTGGACTCTCATTTTGGTGCGCCCCCTTGAGTATCTAAAAACATGGTATGCGTCCATTGATATTGCTAATGCTTTCTTTTCGATTCCAATTGCCCCCGAGTGTCAGGAACAATTTAGTTTTACATGGAATGGACGTCAAATGACGTTTAGGAGTCTTCCTCAAGGTTATGTACATAGTCCTACGATCTGTCACCGGCTGGTGGCAGAACATTTGTCTGAAGTGCCTGTACATCCACAAATTCAGGTGTGTCATTATATTGATGACATTTTGATTCAAGGTGAGACACAAGATCAGGTCCAGTCCCATTTAGATCAGATCCTTGACTGTTTACGTGCAAAAGGTTGGGAAATTAATCCTACAAGGCCCATCCCAAAATGTTAAATTTTTAGGCATTAATTGGCATGAAGGTCACAAAGAAGTGATCCCACAGGTAAAGCGGAAAATTTTAGATTTTGCAGTTCCGAGGAATAGAAAAGAGGCTCAGAGTTTTATTAACTTGTTTGGTTTTTGGCGTCAGCATATTCCCCATTTGAGTCAGATTTTGGCTCCCTTATATCGAGTCACTCGTAAAAAGAATTGGTTTGAATGGGGTGAACCACAACAGAATGCATTTAATTTGGCGAAAGAAGCGATTCAGTATGCCTTGGATCTGTGGCCTGTGGGCGAGGGTGATGTGGATTTGAATGTGTCTGTGGAAGGTCTGTACGCCAATTGGAGTCTATGGCAAAAGCAGGGCAGACAAAAAGTGCCATTAGGTTTTTGGACTAAAAAGCTACCTGAGGCTGGTGAGCGTTATACACCTTTTGAAAAACAGTTGCTTGCATGTTACTGGGCTCTGGTGGATACCGAGCAATTGACTCTAGGTCATGCTGTGATTTTGAGACCTGAAATTCCTATCATGCAGTGGGTTTTGAGTTCGCCGAAATCCCATCGAATTGGACATGCTCAAGAGGCGAGCGTGATTCAATGGAAATGGTACATTCAGGACAGGGCACGTGTGGGTCCGAATGGTGTGGCTGTGTTGCATGAGCGAGTGGCGCAGGCGCCATCGAATGAGACTGGAAGTGATTGTTCTGTGCCTGTAATGCAGGAATCTCCTGTCAAGTGGGGTAAGCCATTTGATGATTTGTCCGCGGAGGACAGAAAACATTTGTGGTTTACGGATGGTTCAGCGAGGTTCATTGGTGAGAAACGGCATTGGAAAGCAGTGTCATAAAACCCGATTACGCAGAAATTATTGAGTACAACTGGTGATGGAAAGAGTAGTCAATATGCTGAATTGTATGCAGTTTACCAAGTTTTGAAACAGGAACTACCTGGCACATGTCATATTTTCACTGATTCCTGGTCCACTGCTAATGGACTGGCGGTATGGTTACCAACATGGCATTCTCATAACTGGGAATTGCATTCAAAAGAACTGTGGGGAAAAGAACTATGGCAAGAAATTTGGGAGCTGCTCCCACAGAGTACTGTGACAATCTTTCATGTGGATGCTCACACCCCGATAGACTCCCTTGACAAATTCTTTCATAACATTGCAGATGAAAAGTCTAAAATTTCTGAGGCAGTGGTGGACATGCAAGATTCTGATTTGGCGGGATTGGCGAAATGGGCCCATCAGAAAGCGGGACATTTTGGAGAAAGAGCCACTAGCAGGTGGGCTGCCGATCGAGGAATTCATATTCCTTTAAATCTGATTAAAGATGCCATTCTGCATTGTCCCATCTGTCAGCATTCTAGAAAGAGAAAAGTGCCTCATATTGTTAAAGGCCATTTACATCGTGGAAAATTGCCCGCTCAAATTTGGCAAATTGATTATATTGGCCCGCTCCCTATAAGCAAAAATTGTCAGTACATTTGTACCACTGTTGATACCTATAGTGGCCTTTTGGTCGCTTTCCCTTGCAAACAGGCTACCCAAATCAATACCATTAAAACATTGGAACTACTAATTTTATATTACGGTGTTCCATTTCAAATTCAATCTGATAATGCATCCCATTTTCGTGGAAGATTGGTGCAGGAATTCTGTGTGGAAAATAACATCGAATGGGTGTTTCACATTCCATATTATCCACAGGCTTCGGGTCTGATTGAAAGGATGAATGGTCTGCTAAAGGAACAATTACGAAAGTTAACGGACGAACATTACAAAAATTGGAGGGATTTCTTACTCCAGGCATTGTTAATTTTGAATAATCGTCCCTTGGTGCATGCTGAATCTCCTTTAATGCGCTTGTTTCCTCCAACTGTTGATGCAAAGCCCAACACCATTGCTAATACTGTTATGTACTGGGAAATTACCCCCGGAGCTTTGGCTCCATGCAGAGCAACCCCAGGTTCTGCAGGCTTGGACCTGCATGCTATGAATGACGCTGTCCTAAAAGGTAGAGACCGAATAATTGTTGAAACTGGCGTTGGTGTCTGTATTCCAGCCGGTAGCTTTGGACTGATTGCCCCTAGATCGGGCCTTGCCTTGAAAGGTATTCAAGTTCTCGGAGGAGTGATTGACAGTGATTATCAGGGAGAGATTAAGGTTCTCCTGCTTAATAGCAGTGAGATTGATTTGTCAATTCAAAAATCTGACTGTGTTGCTCAGTTGCTAATTATGCCTGTTTTCAGTGGTGAGATTCAGAAAGGCACCGCCCCAACTTTGCTAACAATACGAGGCCAAAAGGGCTTCGGTTCAACTGATAACCCAGGCGCTAAGATATGGGTGCAATCGCCTAAACATCCCCCTGAACAGGCTGAAGTCATTGCGACCGGTCATGATAATACCATTTTGGTAATGAGACCAGGGAAAGATAGCTGGGAAGCTGTCCCGGCTGACAAATGTTATTTACGAGAATGAGTAAGGCCTGTGTTTGTTTTCTTTCAGATCATTCTCTGGACTGCTGCTGCAGGATGTGCCGGCGTTGGACTCCTTTTGGTCTGCTACGCCGGGAGAGGAGGGAACCCACAGACTTCGGTTGATTGGAGAACCCGAGTTCCGCGTTCCTTCGCTGCGTGGGATTCTTCAGCAAATTTCTGGATCACCTTGGCAAAGCGAGTGACTAACTCTCCACATTTCTGCCTTACTCCCATGAGGTCTGTGACTGACATTCTGGCGACCTGCTTGGTTGCTGTCCCTGCTTCCACTGAAACGTTGCGACATATTTTCAATATTTCGAGTGCCCGACCCAATATTATTCTGGGCGACTTTGCGGCCCATGAATTTTGCCCTTTCTGCACTATCCTTTCAGACTCTGTTCCCCCGATCCACTCCCAAATTACTACCTATAACATCTCGCAGGGTGATTTATGCTTTATGTTGACCTGTGATCCCAAAGCTATTACTGAATGTGTCAAACTGAAGTTACAAGCTGCCACTTCTTTTTCAGTTCATCAACGATTGCTGTGCTTACAAAGACTTCCGACTTCATGTGTTTCTGTTAAAAATAATATGACATGCAAACGTATATTAGTTGCTCCTAGTTATTATCGTGCAATTTTGTTGCCCTCTGGCTGGTTGTTTTCCTGCGGAAATTCCTCCTGGCCCTATATTCCTGCAAATATTTCTGGAGGTCCGTGTGCTATCACTAGACTAAGCTTGTTAATGTTTTCTTCGCACCCCAGTTCTCATTCCCGTGTGGTCCGCAATTCTATGACGTTACATGAGGACTGTGACTCTTCCATTCATCTTTATTCTAAATCTGAATATCTCAGTTTAGCGATTTCTATTATTGGTGTCCCGGCGTTGGCCGTTTACAATGCCAAAACAATTGGCAAGATGGCCTGCTGGATGGTTAAATCCATTAATCAGACTTCTACCATTTTATCTGACCTGTTATTAGATGCCCAGGGTGAACGCAGGGCAATTTTGCAAAATCGTGCAGCAATTGACTATCTCTTGTTAAAACATGGACATGACTGTTCTGATTTTGAAGGTCTTTGCTGCTTCAATTTATCTGACCACTCTAAATCGATCCAAGCCCATATTGACAAACTTCACGACTTGACTGCAGAAGTTAGAAAACATATTGATCAGGGCTGGTTTGACTGGCTCTTTGATTGGTTACCTGACCTACATTCCTTACGACAGATTTTAGGGGGTATTATGATTTGTATTTGTATTTTAGTGGCCATTTGCTGCTTTATTCAGTGCATTCCTTCTCTGCTCCAATATTGTAGATTTAGCAGGAGAAATAGATCAGTTAATTTTGTTTCTTATTATTCTTCTACTGATGTTAGTTCCATATAGAACATGGTTAATAGACTGGAGTCAAGGGTGAAATGTAATGACCGACTTTTTCGGCCCTCTTTGGAGGGAGGATGATGGAAGATGACTCCAGCCTATTACCCTTATAGTACAGGGATTAGGACTATAAACGGGACTTATTCATGAGGCACAGTAGTGCATTTTCATACCCTTTTCTTTAGATCAGGGCTTATAAACTTAAGCTAGGGGATAGATATATTAGTATTAGTGATGATCCATCCTTTTGCAAGAGTGTTAGTGTATCTTTTATGGAGTTATGCTTATTTTGGGCCTTGTAGGCCTTAAACGGGACAGACTCCATCTTGTCCTCTGCCTGGTAGCTTGAGAGGCTTTCTAGGTCAAGTGTAATGTTTTAGTTTCGAGGTGTTGTTTGCTTGGAGAGAACCGGCTCAGGCTGGCCCTTATCGAAAGACTGTATTTTTCTCCACTCCGAAGACACAACTTCAGGCCGGCCGGCTGGGAACGTGTCCTTGGTACGGGGAGGTACAGGAATTTGGTGGGCGGCAGGTTACTGGCCGTAACTTTCCATGAAGGGACAGGCTTTGATATTAGCGAAAGTGTTAGGCAGGAATGTCTGACATAATATCGACAGAGAGAATATCGAAATGCAAAAATATCGGAGCAAAAATATCGACAGCAAAAATATCGGAATCCTATCTTCATTAAGGTAAGTACAAAAATATCGAAAAAATAATATCGTAGTACAAAAATATCGGAATCAAAAATATCGTTTTTTTAAATGTATTACTAATAATGTAAAAAGAATTTTAAAATACATATAATTTTACAACTATTAAATAAAAATATTAAAACAAAATTAAAACTAATACATACACATTTAAAATAAATAAAACACTTAATAATTTAATGTAATTTTAATTTTTTTCATGTAATTTATTTGATTTAATGTAATATTTTTTTGTTTTTACGCCTGTACCCCAAAAACCCAAAACTGAGCTTGAACCCTAAAAATATCCCTGTACCCCAAAAACCCAAAACTGACCCTGAAACCTAAAAATACCCCTTTACCCAAAAACTGAAAACTGACCCTTATCCCTAAAAATACCCCTTTACCCAAAAACTGAAAACTGACCCTGAACCCTAAAAATACCCCTTTACCCATGAACTGAAAACTGACCCAGAACCCTAAAAATACCCCTTTACCCAAAAACTGAAAACTGACCCAGAACCCTAAAAATATTCCTTTACCCAAAAACTGAAAACTGACCCTGAACCCTAAAAATACCCCTTTACCCAAAAACTGAAAACTGACCCTGAACCCTAAAAATACCCCTTTACCCATGAACTGAAAACTGACCCTGAACCCTAAAAATACCCCTTTACCCAAAAACTGAAAACTGACCCAGAACCCTAAAAATACCCCTTTACCCAAAAACTGAAAACTGACCCTGAACCCTAAAAATACTCCTTTACTCAAAATTAATTATTATTATTTAATTACCAATTAATTATTAATTAACAATAACAATAAAGTAAATATATTAGCACATTTGCTGTAATTAATTTAATTTAATAATTAATATTATTTTCCCCAATTAATTAATTAAGAATAACAATAAATTATATATAAAAAAATACTATAATTAATGTAATTAAGTAATTAATATTAATTAATTACCAACTAATTAATAATTCTAAATATGTAAAAAATTATATTAATTAATTAACGAATTAATAGAAATTAATTCCCAATTAATTATTAATTAAATATATACAAACATATATCAATTAATTAATTATTATTAAATTACTTCCCACCCTATTCCCCTATAAACCCATAACCCGCTACAGAACATATTTATCAATTAATCAATTAATTAAAAATAATTTAAAATTATTTCTCAATTAATTAATTAATAATTCCTACTAATTAATAATTAATTTAACATAATTAAATTACTTCCCACCCTATTCCCCTATAAACCCACAACCCGCTACAGTAGTAAAAGACAATATTTAATTAAATTACATTAAAAATAAATAATAAAACATAATAAATACAATATAATATAAACTAAATTTATTTTAAAATTGATATTAGTAACATCGAAGTTATTAATTTCGATATTATTGACATCGATATTTACAACTTCGATATTACTGATATCATACCAATATCGATATTAAGACTGTCGATATTACTTACCTTCGATATTTTGTCCCATCGATATTTAAACTTCGATATTTTTGTATATCGATATTTAAAAATCGATATTTTGTCTGTGTACCGTTAGGCAGTGAGTCAGTCAGTCTGTAGGCGGCAGCTAGCCGTTAGCATCTATGTCATTAATTATTTCCAGGCGGACAGTCGCCATTTTGGAGTTCGAGAAAGCTGAGACTCTCTGAGAAAGATTGAAGGAGAAGGAGAAGTAGTGCAGAGCGATCAGAGACAAAGAGAGAAACAACAGTTAGAGAGGTTCCAGTGACTTGGAGGGAAGCAGAGGAGATCGAGCATAGCGGTGCAGACGTGTACCCGTGACTGCTAAGGTGTGATTCCGAGACGAGCCAAGACACAGACGAGAAGGGAACCTAGATGACTGCCGAACCCCGACTTCACGTTAACCAGGTGACCTCCGCCCTTTCCCTTAGAGAGCGCGCATTCTAACCCCCTTTTTACTTTTCTTTGTAGAATATATATATATATGTACTATTATATAGTGTTGTGTGTTTATAATTATTGTAATAAAAAAATACCCCAGTTCCTAGTGAACCGACATGTGCCTTGTATTCTTGTTCAATCAGGGTAACCTGGTCTTCTAGTCAGACATTGTTTGCATGAACGGTGCGACTCTCGATCAGGTAAGAAATGACTGAGCAATGAGGGAGAGAGGGAACGTTTGATGCCAAGAGCAGAAGGTACATATTTCAATTTGGAAAGCCGTACCGATTTCTATTATTGTAGTTTTATCCTGAGTAGACAATGAGAGATTTCTTCCATAAGTGTTCATAGGAAAGTGATCGTCGTTGGTACACGGCGTTAATGAGAGCACCGGAGGGACACGGTGCGGAGATCTGCCGGATTGTAGATCGTGTGTAAATGAGAACACCGGAAGGACACGGTGCGGAGATCAGCCGGATTGTAGATCGTGTGTAAATGAGAGCACCGGAAGGACACGGTGTGGAGATCTGCCGGATTGTAGATCGTGTGTAAATGAGAGCACTGGGACTGCAGGCCCGTGTGTAGACACGCCAGATTGCGTGTCGAGTGAGAAGAGTACATAATCAGACCTGCCCCAGGGTAGATTAGTCTGGGCTTGAGTGGCCGCGAGACTAGTTGGTATGAATAGGATATTGTAGAAAACCTATGCATGTTTATTGCTATTTTCCCCATCCTTAGGTACGAGATGTACATACATATATCCATACCCATTGTAAATACGTTCTAAGGAGGGAGGTGATTACGTTTCGGCTGGGTTAGAGGGGCTCCTAGGAGCTAATTCCATCTGGTCCGAAAATCCGGTCGTTACATATGGGTATGAGAGCAGGAAGGTATGGGGCATGTACAGCACAATCCCTGATCTCAGATTTTAAACATCTGTTCATGGCAGTCTAGGATAGATTGAATTGTTTGCCTTTGCTAGAGGATATGGAATATAAAATATATTTAATTTGATGTGGTTAGGTCAGCAGCACTGGAAGGTGGGGCCTCCATTGAAGCTAGAAGGAAACTGTACCTCAAAGACTGGAATACGAATGCTGCACAGGGGCCAACAACCTTAAAGATGCCATTGTCACGACTTGATCCCTGCGTTCTCGTGTCCACCACCAGGGGGCTGAACTGTGGGACTCTCCAGTGTCATAATAAGCTACTGAACCATCCCGTTCATGCATATACTGACTTCCAGGCATTTGGACACTATTTGGGAATTGACATCCATTCCCAATCCATGCCGAGTTTTGTGGAAGCCACCCTGCTCATGCCTGAAACTCCATTACCTAGAATTCCCTGCCACTGCTTCATCTCCCTGCAGGCCAAGAATGGGTGGAGGAATTCAGCTCACCTGTGACTGGCTGCTGCTAGCCTGCTCACACCAGATGCATCTGATTACTGTGAGCCCTTTTAAGCCCCAGCTCCCTTCAGTCCAGTGTTGGTCATTGTAGCTATGTTCCGGTGGGACTGATCCTTGTTTCCTGAGCTTCTGATATTTCTTGATTCCAGAGCTATAGTCAAACCGTGTTCCTTGATTCCTGTGCTATAGCTATTCATTGTGCCTGAATTAGCGCTGCCTGCAGTGCTACCTTGTTTCCTGAGTTCCTGAGCTATAGTTATTATTTGTTCCTGAGCTTCAGCTATTTATTGTTCCTGATTTGCACTGCTTGCAGTGCTCTCTTGACTCCTTGTTTCCTGAGCTGTAGCTATCTCTTGTTTCCTTGAACTAGCACTGCCTGCTGTGCTACCTTGACCCCTGAGCTATAGTAATTTCCTGTTACTGAACTAGCATTGCCTGCGGTGCTACCTTGGCTCTTGAGCTTTTGCTCAATTCTTGTTTCTGCTCCTGCACAGCCTTCAGTGCTACTGTGTTTTCTTGTATTCTGATTCAATACTATTCAAGTATACCCTAGTTTACTGTTTTTCTATTCCTGCGGTCTTGCTTCTAATACCTTGTATGTTTGCTACTTGCTTTCAGCCAAGTGTGCCCTGTGATTTTCTTCCTTTCTTGTTAAGCACTCCTCCTTGCTAGTTCCTTGTCTATTGTGCTTGTATTTAGTTCTACCCCTTGCTGATACTGCCATGAGTGTTCCTGTTTGATCACCAGGATTTGTGGGCATAGCTGACAACCCAGCTGGTGTTTCTTGTTCACAGTGAGAATTGTCTTTGAGTTACATTTATAACATAGCCATAGGTATCAGCTCCACAGACCCTGCCTTTGCATGCATATCCTATATGTGGGTATTTGCGGTAAGTATCTGTAACAGCAACTGAGGGTAAGGAACTTACTGAGCTTCAGTATTACCGTGTGGAGCCCCTAAGTGCTTTAACCCACATCCCCTTTATTGTTAACATTGTTGTGTATTTATATATATGTGTATATGTCTGCACGTCTATCCTGGGTGTGGTTATTTTGATTGCTAAATTGCCTCTTGAGTGCCCATCCTTTGAGTCTTAGCCATTGTGTTCACTTGTAATGGCTTCCGCTTTGGATCCCTTTTTCTCCTCTGACTCCCTGTGTGATCCTGGGCAGCACTGACCTCCTCTTTGTGTGTACTCTTTCTATCCAGTTCCCAGTCCTTAACCCAGTCCTTGACTGTGTCCCAGACATTCCCGGATAGTCCCTGACAGCCATTTGAGGGTTCCAGACTTTTAGGCGCAAATCTTGAGGACAAACTCCATTACATTTTTAAGGAGAGTAAACAATCTTTATCCTTCTAGTGACAAGCAACAAGAGGTTCTAGTTCATCAAAGTCCAGATATTATTTTCATCAGGCTTTGAGCAGGCAGAAAAACCAAGATCAGTCTTCCAAATTCCAGTCAAAGTCATCCTCATTTAAGTCCTACAAGAAGCAGAAAGAAACAGGATACAGGTGGCAAGAGCCTGCCCTCCTGACTATGGCAAAAAAGGGATTCTCTGTTAGAGGTCGGAGGACATATTCAGCAGAATCCTTCAGAATGGCAGAGAAGCACAATGGATCATTCAGTAGTAGGAATGGTGAAGGAAGGGTGGTTGATAGCAATTTCATCAGACCCAGTTCCCACTGGGACCATTCATACTCTATTATCTTGAAACCCAATCAAGAAGAAAGCTCTCTTTAGGGGAGCATTGACTCTTCAGATGAAGGCAGCAATTGTTCGAGTACCTCGAGAAGAAAGGGGTTTGAGAGTGTTGTCCATTGGTTTTCCAGTGCCAAAATAATCAGGGGATTACCATCTGGTAATAGATTTGAAAAAGTTCAAAAATTTAATTCAGAATATCAACTTTAAGATGGAAATCTTACAGAGGCTCTTGGCTCAAATTCTCTTCAATCACTTCATAATAACCTTGGGTCTCGTGGATGCTTATCTGCATGTCCTAATTGCCAAGCACCTCCACAAGATTCTCAGTTTTACTGTTGAAAATCTCAAAATCAAAAGAGGGAAAGAAGAGCAAAATATTTTTACGAGGTCCAACTCCCGGCTCCTCTCAAGGAACAGTTCAGATTATCAAGGTCAGGGTTGTCCTACTTGGCCAAAATGGTCGCCAGAGGTTGAACCAATGTACCTGGTAGTCCTGTTGCAGGAAGAACTTAAGTTCAGATCTTGGTGCCCTCTGACACCTGTTAGGGTGTCATGCTTCATCATTGGGCACTCCTCGTCAGGTCGGCGCTGCAATGCCTGACTGGCCTGGGGGCTCTTGGTCGGAGGTCTTTTGCTCCGAAAAACACTATGTAGATGAATGCAAGTGAGGAAGCTAACTAACTGTGTAACTAGTGGAGTGAGTGAGTGAGTGGTGACTAAAATAGGCTCTGATATGCTAAAAACAAATCTTTATAGGAGAAGGGTACCAGGAATGAAAACAGTGGAGCTATCATGTGGTCATCAGGTACCAGGATAGCTACTAGTGAAGTGTGGTCAACATGTTTCGTACCTCAACAGCTCAAGGATCGGGCAGCACTTTGGCAGGTCCAAAAAACAATTAAGTTGTCAATCAATCATAGCATTTCTAAAGCGCACTACTTACCTGTGAGGGTGTCAAGGCGCTGGGGGGGTGGGAGATGCTGCTACTGCTCGAAGAGCCAGGTCTTGAGGCGTCTTCTGAAGGACAGCGGGTCTTGGGTCTGCCGTAGGTTGGTGGGGAGGGTTATGCCCCTATCTGGAGCTTTAGGCCACCCTTCTCTTAAGGGATGCCCTAACAATGTTCACCGATCTACCCCTAAATGGTTGCCGGCCCATGGTTCCACCTTAAGAGAGGCAAAGTAATACCAGAGCCTATTTTAGTCACCACTCACTCCACTACTTACATAGTTAGTTAGCTTCCTCACTTGCATTCATCAACACTGTGTTTTTCAGATCAAAAGATCTCCGACAAAGAGCCCCCAGGCCTGTCAGGCATTGCAGCGCTTGCCTGACGTGGAGCGCCCAATGATGAAGCATGAAACCCTAGCAGTGTGTGATGGCACCAAGATCTGACCTTCAGGTATTCCTGCGACAGGACTTCCAGACACTTGGTTCAACCTTTAGCGACCATTTTGGCCAAGGAGGAACTACCTCGACCTTGATAATCGTTGTACTGTTAAAAATCAACATTGGTAGTTGAAAGTCCTCCCCTTTGATCTGAAGTCAACCTTGAGAGTATTTACAAAAGTTCATAGCTCAACATTTTCCAATCCTAGATGCGTGGTTGCTTCAGGCTCCAAAAATTCATCAGACAAACGAGATCTGTGAACAAACAAGTAATCATCATCTGTGTAGGTCTCATTCTCCACACTTCGAAGTACCAACTATGACCTTATAAGGATCTGGTGTTCATTGGTGCTCGCTTCAGAACAGGGAAATGTCTTTCTCATATAAAAGAGGTAATTCAACTTCAATCAGCAATTCTCAAGTTGCTATCCACCCGAGAAGCTCCAGCTAGCTTATGGTCAGAGGTCCAGTGCCACATGGCAGCATGTGTACACACTACCCAGTTCCTTTGCCTACACCATCTCCTGTTGCATTTCAACAGCCAGTGGTCATCACGGATACACCATATTGGCAAATTGGTTCTTATATCCTCAGAAGTGGAGGAGAGGCTTTCTTCAAGGTTAGATGTGCAGCATCTATCAAATGGAGTGAAAATGCATCAGGAATCTTCAGTGGTTCTGACAATGGACTTCAATTTTATTGGGTGTTAAACTTTCTCTTGGATGGGTTTCATTTCAATTTCTGTCTTTCAACCTTAAGTTCTCGATTATTTGCAATCAAGGCTTTCAAGAATTTTTCTGAATCTAGATCAAAGGTGGATTCTCTCATTTCTAGACTGTTTAAGAGATTTGTGGTGGATAGACCTATATCGACTTCTGTCTCTCCTTCATGGAATCTTCATTCAGTACTAAGAGCTTTGCAGACACATCCCTTTGAGTCTTCGAAGAGAGCTGATTTGACATTTCTATCTTTCAAAGGTCTTTTTTTGGTGGCCATTCCTTCGGCACACAGGACTTGTGAATTGGATGCTTTCAGATGTTGTCCTCTTTTTATCAGGTTTATGGGCAATCGTGTAATTCTAAAACCAGATCCTACGTTTATTTTGAAGGTTAATTTTGTCTTTTATAGATTTCAAGAGAGAATTCTTCCTTCCTTCTATCCTTCACTTTCTAATGCTGAAGATGAATTCTTGAGACCTTGTATGTTGAAAGAGCTCATTTAATTTACATTAACAGGTCTCCGCACAACAGAAATTTTTATCACTTATTTGTGACATTTGGCAAATTTGCAAGGGGTAAGAAGGTGACAACAATGACTCTGAGCAGATGGATTAAGTCTACCATTCTACTGGCAGGACAGGACTGTTTGGGAGATCTTCCAGTTCAGGGAAGATCCACAATAGGGTGGGCTGCTTCCTGGGTAGATTGTCAGGAAGTGCCTTTCCATGTGTTTTACAGGGCGGCAAATTGGTTGTCAGAACATATGTTTCATAGATATTATCACCTAAATACTGTCTCAGACTTTCAATTGAATCTAAGGGTGGGGGTTCTTAATTCTGTATTGTTGTCTTTTATAATTTATACTTTGATTAAGCTTCCTTATATGCATGAAAAGTTGGGGTGTAGCATATTTAAGATTCCTTACTATACTTTGGTACTTTGGCTTGCTTTTATCTGTTGGTGAAAGGCTTCAGCTTTGGTATACCTCATTAATAATGAGTAGCATGAGGATGAGGGACATAGGGGTAATGTCCCTGTTACTTACCAGTAATCTTCATTACCCATATTCCAGCTTGTCCAAATTTAGCCATTACTTCCCACCTACCTTCTTTTCAGCCTTTTGACGTGGCCTGAATATATATATATATATATATATATATATATATATATATATATATATATATATATATATATATATATATATACAGACACACACACACACACACACACACACATACAAAGGTAGTCTGAAGTGACATCCCCCTTCATGGCATTTAGAATGGGTGGGTGTATCTTTCATTCTATGAACCTCCTGCATTATTCCTACCGTGAAGTGACAGTCACCTCATTAGTAATGAATGTAGGATGAGTTGGACTAAGGATAATGAGAGTTACAGTAAATAACCAAGGCATCGCTCCAGTCTGCGCACTGTTAGCCTGCACACCTAGGGACAATACATGTACCACCCCTGATTTTGGTAAAAGGCTGACATTTCTAAGTAAAAAGTGTTGTTAATTTGGTTTCTCTCCTTAAAACTTGCTCCACTTTGGGGCAATGATGACAGGAGGCTAACTGCAGCGTCACACCTCCCTCTCCCTCGATGGATCGATGTTTTAGGGATCGACTGCACTGCACAAGGGAACCGACGAGCATCGCAGCACGTAGCTGCTGGCAGGAGACGCTGAAACTCACAGTTCGGTTGACTGCAGCCACGCTAGCGGTTTTGCTTTGCTGGCATAACCGGAACACTAGAATCATCAAAAGGAAAACCGCGATCCTCGGGATGGCGACGCGCGCTAACAGAACAGTGAGGGAGAGTGGATCTGCTGCCCTCGGGAATAGTGGAGCGCAAGCTGGAGGTGGCCAGCCTCAGGACACCAATGGAGCTGTTCAGGCATCTGAGGAGGCAAAACAGCACGGAGTAACCAGCAAGGTAAAGAGAGACCTTTGTTTGGGAAAAAAACAAACAATGACCAGACTAGGAGGCAATATAGAGGGTGGTCCGTCCAGCCATCTGTTGCTTCAATGTTTGCCAGTATGACAGTGTCAGGGACTACACTGGAGAAGGCTGAATCCCTAATAGATCCACTAATAGAAGAAACTCAGCAGGAGGAGGAGGATGTTAGGGGGGATACCAAGACCAGGACCTCTTCGACAGGCTCCGCTGGCGTTCAAGCAATGAATTCCCTACCCCCCAACAAAAATGCAGACCCGGTTGAAAAAGAGACCATACAGCCAACACCTTAAGTCACACTCAGAGGCTGGCCACAGAGAGGAGTCCATGAGGGAGAAAACACAGGCAACACCCATTGCATTAGGAATTTCAAGACATTTACGTGCAGAAGTTGGCACCTACACTCCAGAAAGTCACGATGGGGAGAAATTCTATTCACTGACTGAAGAGTCTGAGGTAACAGAACACAAGGCAGAGTCACTAAGCGGGGAATTTCTCTCAGAAGACAGCTCTAGCTTTTCAACCAAATCAACACTAAAGAAAAAAACCTCAAGGAATAAGAAGAAGACCAGGAAAGGGAGCCTCAAAGGAAGCACGCGGACCCAACTCAAGTGGGACTAGTCTGATGAACAGATATGGCCCCAATGCAAGAAAGGGGATGAGACTACAGGAACAGAAGAACCTACTCTGCTGACCATTTTAACATCAATCAAACAAATGCAGGAAGAGAACAGAAATGAAGGGCGCAGAGCTAGGGTTGCTTCAAAAAAGGTACAAACAGGAATTCGCAAACTAAACAAAACCTGTGGGGTGATTGCAGTTCGCCTGACCATGGTCGAGATGCGGACAGAGGCCCTGGAAGCAGACGTAGAGACAATAAAGATAAAAGGCAGCATGGAGCAAGGCGCGGCTCTGCTGGATGCCATGACCAAACTGGAAGAGTGCGAAAATCGCCAAAGGAGAAATAACCTGCACTTCTTAGGAATACCGGAAGGTCTGGAAGGAACCTATCCTAGAAACTACATGGTTAAACTCTTAAAAGACTCATTTCCTGACCAAACAAATTGGGAATGGGACATGGCAATACAGTGGGGCCAACGCTTTCCTCTATTCAGGAGGAAACAAACACAGGAAGCTGGAGAGAAACCAAGAGCAATGTTGGTTTTCATTGGGCATCTTTCTGCGGTGACAAATTATATTCGACAAGGACCGCCCTAATATTCCTAAAGTCTGCAACAGGGTCTCATATTTTGTGCGTCCAGACTTCACACATGCAATGGTTGAAAGACGCTTAAGACAACTCTTTATCCCATTCCAAAATCTTGGAGCTGAGGTCTTCCTGCAAAACCGGCCAGGCTTAAGATAAATCTAGGGGGCAGGACTCGTAGCTTCACCTCGGAAGTGCAAGCACAGTAATACCTTGAAGAACTAAGGAGGGGAAAAAAGTAAAGGGAAAAGACACTACACACAAATAAGGACTGAAAAGGAAAAGAAGAGGGGAAATCTGGTATAGTAAAAAGGCTATAAAAAGGACTGGAGACATTCATAAATGGTGCAGTCGAGAGTAATTTAAGAATTTTTGGAGGGAGGGAGGTGGGGACAGTGGGTCCGCCGTACATCACTCTGGCTTGCCTGATTGCCTTCTGTCTAGGGGAGGGTGGGGGAGGGGAGGGTGGTGGAGAAGGAGGGGGGCGGTTCACACAAAGAGTGGAATGGGTGGACTAGGGTAGCTGGCAGGAAGGGTGAAAGTACTGAAAAAGGTAGCAGCTAGGCCCTTCGGCTCTGTAATCAAGAGGGAAGGAGGAAAAGAAAAAAAGGTGTGAAAAAGGGGGGAAAGGGGAAAAAAGGGAAAAAACAGTAAACATCAGGGTAAAACAGATTAAACTTAGAGAATAGGGAGGCTAGGAATAGCTACACTAAACATTTGTGGGGCTAAATGATGTTAAAAAGAGGCAAGTAGTGGCGCAAGGGTTGCAATTACTGCAGGCTGATATTGTCTGCCTGCAAGAGACACACCTTGATGGGACACAAAATGATGTGTTGAAAAATCTTGGGTATACAGTGATAGGGGCAACAACTCATGGAACTAATACAAGGGGGGTTGCAATACTATCTAGAAGGAAATCAATTCAGTGTGCCAAAGTCAGATCAGACGGGTTAGGCCGTTGGGTCAGGGTAAATGGGAAAAATCCAGACCTTCCGAATTTCACTCTATGCTTTATTTATGGCAGCAATGTGGATGTTCCGTCCCTACTGGAATGGTTAACCAATGAATTGGCACATTGGCCCCTTCCAATTATTCTGTGTGGTGATTTTATTATAAACCTTGAAGCCAAATGGGGTCAGGAGCAAAGATATAAAGGGCAAAAGCTAAGGGTTTTTCAAGCATTATGTAATCTATGTCAGGTACACGGTTTAGTGGTTGTTTGGTCTGTCGAAAGACCTGACGAGCATGGGTTTACTTATTACTCAGCCCCTCATCAAAAACACTTTAGGCTGGATTACTTCTTAGTTTCCTCCTCACTACTGGGTAGAAGTAAAATTTGTCGACATCCCAGACTGCTATCTAATCATAGCCCTCTGGTATTACAGTTAGAGCATGGAGGATCTACCAAGGAAATGTCAACATGGACCTTTGAGAGGGCTCTTTTACTTGATGAAGAATATATTTGCCACTTAAAAGAATGGATCCCTGACTTCTTACAAAGAAATAAGGGGACTGCTTCGCTGGGAGTAGTTTGGGACACCTTAAAAGCCGGAATAAGGGGCAAGAGGATCCAATACTCAGACTAAATCAGGGGATGGAAAAAGCACAGGAAGATGTGACCCTAGCAAAAGCGGGAATCCAAGGGAACCTATCACGGAAAGCTATAGACAAAGAACAAGATCATTGGGAGGAGGTGTATGAATGGGGGGAGAATGTGGGGCACTTACTAGCAGTCAGAACGAGGGTAGCGGTGACACACAGCGTAATTTTATCTATAAATGATCCTGTGCGGAGATCAGTAACAGAGTCTAGTGACATACAAGCAGCCTTTCTCAGGTTTTACCAGGCATTGTACTTGGAAGAGGCAGAGAGAGGGAGTGGGGAAGCAGAAAGCCAAATATACCAATATCTAGCTGCTTTGAAATGGAGGTTCTGACACAAGCGGAAAAGGAAGCTCTGGAGGCTCCAATAATATGGGACGAAGTAGAAGAGGCAATGTCAAACCTTCCTAGAGGGAAAGCAGCAGGGCCCAATTTAATCCCCATGGAATTTTATAGAGTTTTTAAAGAATAACTTAAAGAAACCCTGGTATCTGTCTTTTTACAGACAGCAGAAGAGGTGGCACCTCCAAAACCCTGGGCCCGGGCAAAAATTATAATTTTCCCCGAAAAAGATAAACCTGTTCAGGAGCTGGGCTCCTATCGACCGATAATGTTGATCAATGGAGACGTAAAAGGTTACTGTAAGATACTAGCTACGCGACTTTCACATGTCATCAACAAAGTTGTATACGAGGGACAACACAGTTATATACCCGGAAAGGGAACTATAGACCATATTCAAAAAGTTATTACCCTTTTCGATGTAAAGCAAGTGACAGGAGACCCGATCGCAGCCATTTTCTTAGATGCCAAAAAGGCCTTTGATCGGGTTTCCTGGCCTCTTTTATGGGCAACAATGCAAAAGAAGGGGATTGGGAACAAGTTTTTAAGAGCAATACAAGTCCTCTATTCAGACCCTGAAGCAAGTGTACTGATCAACGGCGAAATGACCCAACCTCTGAAAATCACAAGGGGGACACGGCAGGGGTGTCCTTGCTCACCCCTCTTGTTTGCATTGCACAGATCCCTTTCTAAAACATCTCAAAATGGCACAGAACATTATTCCGATATTCGGCCACAACCACAAGAGTAAAGTTTTGGCCTAAGCGGATGACGTGGCCATAGTAACACCTCAACCGGAACAAGCTATGAGGGCTATAGAAGAGGAAGCAAGAACATTTGGCCTACTTTCAGGCTATTCCCAGGAGAAAACGCAAATAGTTGCTAATGAATTTATTACTTACAATGATAGCCGGGTAGTAAAGAAGGCAAACTATCCTGGAGTTAAAATTAATGCGGATCTGAATCAGGTGGTTAAGGACAACTTGGAGAGCTGTGCGGTGGAAACAAAAATAGTGCTTAAAAAACTAAACCACTTACACTTAACTCTTATCGGTAAAACCAATATAATTAAAATTATTTACTTTCCTAAATTGTTATATTATTTTAGAGCAATTACATTGGCTTTTACAAATTTTTGGTTTAAAAAATGTGAAAACATTTATGCACAATTTATTTGGTCTTATTTTCGGCCAAGAAGAGCCTTCAAATTCTTATCCCTACTCAGGGAGTGGGGAGGCTTAGTCCTCCCTGATCTTAAACTATATTGGTGGGCAACTTCACTCACTCACTTTACTACACTTTTGTGCATCGACAGCAGTACAATGGAAGCTAAATTCCCCACCACTTGGGAACGTGTGATTGGTCATGATTCCAGTGGCTGCCTTTGGCATCAATTAAGTTACGGATACTACAAAAGAGTCTGATTTAAGACTCTATTAACGGCCTTTAGCATTTGGGGTGCTATACGTATAAAAATATATATAAATGGTTTAGGGGATTTAAATCACCACACCCCACTATGGCAGACTAGGAATCTACCAGAAATATTCAAGGACATACACTTTAAATCCTGGTTTGAGGCAGGAATTAAACAGATTGGGCGCTTTTATTCCCACAAGGGAATCAGATCATATTCAGAATTGGCCTCTAATTATGTCCTTACACACAAGAATTTCTTCAAGTACCTGCAGATTAGGGACTTTCTACAAAAAAATGGGGAAAAGATGGACCAGTTAGGGAGAAGGGAACTAGTGGACAGAATCACCCTGCCCATCCCCCCCAGAATAGGGACTGTCTATAAAATATTGAATGAGGGACTCAAAGATGACATGGAAGTTTGCTCCAATAGATGGCAAGAAAGATTGGAGATCATGGGGATTACCTTTCAAAATATTTTTCTAAGCACCCAAGCTATCCTAATATCGGCCAATCTGCAAGTCCAATTTTACAAAACCTGTTTTGGATTGTACTATACCCCAAATAGAATAGCGAAATGGAGTGAGGGAAAGGGAGCCTATTGCCTGTGATGCTCCTTATACAAGGCGGACATAATTCATATGTTGTATAACACAACAAATCCCCCAAGACTCAGATGTGAGCTTGAGGCACCGACGGATAGTGCGGGGCCTCATAGTACCTGAGCAAGGTCCAGGTGAGGTGAGGTCATTTTCCCTACCATGAAGGAATTCATTTCTTCCAATTGACATGGAGGGTTAACGGCTTCGGTTGTTACAGGTTGTACCGTATCCAACCATTTTTACATTCTTACTTTTCTCACTTTGCTCACTTTGGTGGTGGCGGTGTTTCTTTTGTTTCATCACTACTAAGTGCAACTATTGAAAGAACAGAGGCCCTGACGAATGCCATGGGATTAGATACCCGATAGGCAGAAACATGTTTGCCCGTTACTTGGCAGATATTTGTTATCTGTCTTTCTTGCACTGTTCTAGGTTTTTAATTAGGAGGTGTGGTTCGTCCGCAGAATAAAGTTACTAGTAGGAGGTCACTCCATCCTATTTTAAAGTCACTATATGTTTTTTGTTGCACTCTTATTCACTTGACCATCAAAGATCAGCCATCAGTGTTTGTTCGTCTATGTTGGTAGACCAAATCCTTGACCACCAACAAAAGATGCAGCGTTTGATGTCCCAATGATCAGGGGACTAGCCTGTTTTGCACCTGGGTTTGGCCAAATGATAGGACTGATCATTGAGTCAATTTGATGGTAACCCTTTGCTAATTGTTTTGGATTTGTCAACCCTGTATGAATGATTTATGCTGTGTCTGCTATTTCCTGTACATTTAGTGTTTCCCTGTTTTCTGTCTTTATGTGACTCATACACCACGAGATTCTGGTAACTCGGATTGACAGAACAGCTACATAGACCCCCTGATTTGTTGTGTTATACATATAGAAGTAGCTGGGAATATTAATCAGGTATGGGTCTTTAAATCATATATCCCTCGGACCCCCCTTAAACAGTTTTTGTTGTTGATAATTCATATGTTTGCAACTTGCAATAAACTGGAACCCCTGATTAGGGATATAAATGGGTTTTTAACAGAGAAACTACACCTGCAGGTTGAGCTCGATGCGCCAGCAATCATTCTAGGAATATCAATTTTAACAGAAAAAAAGAAGGGGCGCAGATAATTATAGCCATGGCAGTATACAGGTTGTGCATTGTCTCAGCCTGGGTAGATCCGAATCCGCCGTCATTGCAACAATGGGTGGCGCGGCTGCTGGCCATATTTAATCTAGAAAAGGCTATCTACAATGACAGGGGGCTTAAGGCAAAAGAAGGGGGCTCGAGATGTTAAACCTTCACTCACCTGAAATCAAGATTGTTCAACTTGAGAGATGAGACGTTATTTCTCTTCTGCCCCTAAAGACCTGTACTTGCCAGACTGAATTCACAAAGCAGCCTGACAAGAATAGATCTTCAGGGGAAGGGGGATAATGGGACAAAATAATAAACAAAAAGAAACACTCCACTGGTTTCAACTTCACTTGACGCCACTCTTTTCTCTTTGTTCAGAGTTTCAGGTACTCTTGCGTCTGTGAGCTGACTTCTATTTAAAAACACAAATGAAACATATTAACTTATATTCATAGACTAGCCTTATTCTGTCTATCTATTAAATATTATCATTAGGGAAAATACTTTTCAGTGCTTGTAGTTATTTTCACCAGAACAGTGTTTGTTAAAGAATGCAGCCTAAACTATATTTCTGACTAGATCTGCAGAGAAATAAAAGAATAATATTCACTATATGCACCAAATCTTTGCTCATGGTATATTGTGCTTCTTGTCTCTAACTTACTAATAACAATCTTCAACAACAATATATGGCGTCTCTTAAGACATATGAATGAGTCTAGAAATATTTTTATTTATTGTCCTCTTCTCTTGGTCTTGGGAAAAGTTCCAGAGTTCCAAGGTGAGTATTCGTAAAAGTATATTTTTTCTCAAAGATCATTTTTTGTTTATGTGCGCTAAAACGATGACAGCGTCTTGCCTTTAAAACCCTTGAATCGCTTTTGGTTGACAAAGTGCATTGAATCCAAACTAAAGTAATTATAAAATCGGGGGCGCTAGAGGGCGCACTTGCGGAATGGCTGCCTAGGCACGCAGCTCCCGCTCCTTGGTACACAATCCTCCACAGATCCTGCGCCACGGGGTGCTGTATCACCCCCAAAGGTCGAACTTTGCATCCGGACATCGCTCTCCACACTCGGTCGAAATCTGGAGGCTCTGCGTGCTTGGGAACCGGAGATACGGGCTGCTGAACTCTGCCCGGCTCTTGCTTTGGAGCGGCGACGTGCGGCGACCCGGCCACTGCAGTCCACGCGACCCCGGGGACTGCCACGAGGCTGTGGGCCGCATCTCGCCACTGCAGCCGCGATCCTGACGAGACGGCGTGCGGGGACTGCCGAGCAGGTAGGCGACTGCAAGAGGCTTTCGCCTTGAGTCCCCCCCCCCTCCTCCAACCACCGCTGGCTCTCTCTTGCTGGCACTGGGGGGGTTGCTCTTCACACGGACTCCCCGACCTGCGGGGCTCAATCTCCCACCTCGCTGCTTCACCTGGCCTGTGCAGCGCGGGCCGTCGTGCCCCCTAACCTGGCATCGGGGCCGCCCCCCCGCGCTGAAAATCACCATCGGGAGCCGCATCTCTTGACCACGGACCCCTGCGCAATATCCGGAGGTGGCGGCACTGTCGGTCGGGCGACCATTGCCTTCTCAACCTGCGCAGAGGCCCTGGGCTACCCCCCTGTGCGGCGCTATCCTGCGGGGTTAGTTGTCTCGCCGTTGCCCGCCATTATCTGCCCTGCTGCTCTGGACCCTGATGCCCGCTGTGGACTCCGGAGCCCGGGCTGCTTCCCATCCGGCGCTGTGCTACGAGCGCCCCTGACTGCGATTGTGTGCTCCTGGCTGGACGACCACCTGCACCTTTCTAGCGCTTGGAAGTTGGGTAGCGCTGATTCCTGACGCCCCTGCCCGGATTTGCGCGGCGCTGCCCGCCTTCTTCATCGCTCAGGAGACGGGGCGGCCCGTCTATGCAGGATCCCCCTGTCGCTTCCCACACTGCTTGCCTGCACGGCGGTGCGAGGCCTTCGAGCGCAGGAGGCGCTGACTGCTGCAATCGGGGAGCCTGGCTGCCATACCTCGAAGATACTACCCGGTGAGACGCGTTACGCCTGATAGTGTCTGGTGGGGCGCACTTCCCTGGAACTGGCCCTGCGACTCATCAAGGTGACCGGTGCCTCGACTTTCACGGTACCTGGCAGGTGCCTGGGACTACTGCTGGGGGCCCAGGACTAAACGGGCGGCTGCCATCACTGTACATTCATTGGACACGTAGCGCTACTGGTGGCACCATACATACTACGTGACACTGCGAAGCTTCGAACCTGAGACCCTACTGACGAGCAACTGGCTGCTTATCGCCCGCTTGGCTCTATCAACCTTCCCTATTGTGTCTGGACCCTCACCTGCCTCGGGGCACTGCCATGGGACGACCTGACACTCGCCAGCCTAAGCTGAGCTTTGATAACTCTCGAAAGGGCAATACATCGACGCAGATGCGCCCGGGGCCCAGTGAACCACCCCCGCAGCCTGCCCCACCTATTGCCCCTGTTGCGGACATTACCAACCTGCTGCAGGAAATGCGGCAAGGGTTCGCTACCGTGGTGGAGAAGGTGGACGGCGTCACGGCCCGATTGGACGCATTGGTCCATAAAGTAGACCGCCATGAGGAACGCCTTACAACTGCGGAGCAAAGAATCTCCGACAACACTGACGCCGCCGCGTCCAACACGACACAGTTGGCAAGAATGGATAACCTCCTCCGCATTATTGCGGCAAAGAATGAGGATTTGGAAGCACGAAGCCGCCGGAACAACATTCGCATTACTAACGTGCCGGAATCCACTGCCACGGGCAGAATGGAGCTCTATGTGGAAAAATTGCTCAAGGGCTCAATCGGAGAGGAAGCTTTCTCATCCCAATTCATAGTGGAGAGGGCCCATCGCTCGCTAGCGCCTATGCCCCAACCTGGCCTGCCACCGAGGCCTATAATTGCTCGTCTTCTGAATTATCGTGACACGGCCCTCCGAGCAGCCCGGACACAAAGATCGTTGAGGTATGAGGGCATCACATTTTCCATCTATCCTGATTTCACGCCGATGGTCCAGGATGAGCGGCGCAAATTCCTTCCAGTGAAAAAGAAACTGCGGGAGGCTCAAATAGACTATGCACTCTTGTACCCGGCGAAGCTGAGAGTTACTCACCAGGGAAAGCAACGCTTTTTCACCAATCCGCAGAAAGCCGAGGATTACCTTAAGACGATCCGGAGAGCACGCAGGGACGGCCAGGCACCTGAGGGCGACCCAGAGAACGATGAACTACCTCCAGAACACCAAGGGGACTAATGGCTTTTACATACTTCGACTTACGACAGCAGAGTACTTATCTGCTGGCTGGTGCTGGATCACCGTTTGGGAGATGGAGAGGCACACGAGTGACGACCTTACTGGACATCGCACCCCAGTGGTAACGTATACCAAGGACCACTCTCTCGGCCCTAGACTCCACCGAGGGCGGTACAGCTTGGAGCTACGGGCCGGATAGTGGCAGTGCGCACTTTCAGATGTTCCCCTGTCGGGTATTCCCCGCTGACTTATTGTTTGTTTGGCTGTTTGCCTCTCTGAAGTTGGGGGGGAGGGATAAGGGGGGGGGGGTCGTTTTTGGGGGATTCATGGCTACTGGCATGTTTGGGATGCTGGGGTGGGCGGGGGGGATTGGACTTCGTGAGGTTACCACTGCATAGACTGTGCATATGTTTACTGGACTGGTGTGGGACTTGGCTCTTCGGGTGCGGGTGTGGATTCATGGTTTGGCCCACTGGGGCTCCTTCTTTTTTATTGTAGCCACACCCATGGCCGCTGTGAACTCATCAGCGCGATTGACATGTCTTTCATGGAATGTTCGGGGGTTGAACGATGCTAGGAAATGCAGGAATGTTATTGCCTGCTTAAATAGACATCATATACAAGTAGCTCTGCTACAGGAGACGCACATGCCCACACGTAGAAACACCCCGTTTGGACGGAAATGGGCGGGGACCCGAGCGTTTTCCTCCTACTCGACCTATGCAAGAGGTGTGGCGATTCTTGTTGCCCGCGGTGTACCTTTCCGCCGCATTGGGGAGGAGGCGGACAGGGAGGGGCGGTATGTTTTGCTGTGGGGGAGGGTGGGACATGACGTCTATCTATTTGTCTCAATGTATGCACCGAACACAGACTCACCTGTTTTTTTTTCCACACTGTGGGGTAAAATTGTTGCAATCGGAGCACGACACGTCATCTGGGGTGGTGATTTTAATCTGGCGCTGGCGCCCTCCCTGGATAGGGCGGATGGTGTTAGTTCCTACAAACCCCGAGCTAGGGAGGCTCTGGAGGGGGTGGTGGAGGAGGGTGGTCTGTTTGATGCCTGGAGACAGCTACATCCCCACGGACGGGAGGGCACGCACTTTACACCTCACACCGGGACATGGGCGCGATTGGATTATTTTTTGGTAAATCGAGATATCACTAGAGAACTGTTGGGAGTTGACCATTTGCCCAGAACCTACTCGGATCACAGCCCTGTTAGACTGCAGTTCCGGACTCCTGGGTGGGACAATCCGAGGCCACAGTGGAGGCTAGGCCCAGATGTGCTTCTTGATGAGCTTTTTCGCACAGAGTTGGGGGAGGAGATTAGGGATTTCTTCCCTAGGAACAGGGGCTCGGTGGAGTCGGTGGAACACATATGGGAGGCTTTCAAGGTCACTATAAGGGGTTTCTGCATCTCTAAAAGCCATGGGGTCCTGCGAGATATTTTACGCACCATCACCACTTTAGAGGAAGAGCTGCGCACACTGGAGCTCCAAATGGCGGCGGGGAATGACCCACACCTACAGATAGCCTTTAGGGACACACTATCCAAATATGAGGAGGAGGCTACCAGGGAGGCGAAGTACCGGGGCAAACACTGGGTGGCCCGGAAGTACTGTGAAGGAGATAGGCCTGGTAAGGTACTGGCATCACTCACGCGTACACCACGAGAACACAACACCATATTAGAGCTCACTGATGAGACTGGCGCTGTCACTAGAGATTCGGATGAGATACTCGCTGCATTCATGACGCACTATTCGACACTATACACGTCCAAGGCAGAGGAGAACGCTCCATACGCTGACTATATGAACGACGTAGCGCTATGCTGGCTCAGCGATGGCGATAGAGAGTTCCTTGCAGCGCCTTTTGAACTTGAGGAGGTTCGCGAGGCCATTATGTCTCTCCAAAATGGAAAGGCCCCAGGACTCGATGGCATCCCAGCCGAGTTCTACAAGGCTTATATTGATATTATGGCACCCGTGCTTAGCGAGGTCTTCACCGAATCGTTAGCTGATGGGATGTTGCCCCGCTCTATGCGCGAGGTGGTTATCACCTCTCTCCTGAAACCTGGCAAGAACCCTACCTCCTGTGACTCTTACCGTCCACTCTCCTTGCTGAACTGTGATGTGAAAATCCTAGCCAAGATTCTCGCCACGAGACTCTCCCTGCTCATGACAAGAATTGTCCTGCCCGACCAGTCTGGCTTCGTGGCGGGTAGATCTACTTCCCATAATCTCCGCACCCTATTCTCTCTACTTCGCTCGGTCCATCCTGATGTCCCAGTGGCAGCTGTTTTCCTAGACGCTACCAAGGCGTTCGACTCTGTCGAATGGCCCTACCTTTTCTCGGTCCTGCCCGCATGGGTTTCCCAAAATTGTTCTTAGCCTGGGTGCGCCTCCTCTACACAGATCCCACGGCGAGAGTACTGATAAACGGGAAACTGTCGTCACCCATCAGCCTCACGAGAGGCACCCGTCAGGGGTGTCCGCTCTCGCCTCTATTATTTGCCATTGCGGTTGAGCCATTAGCATGCCGCTTGCGCCAGTTGCACCGGGAGGGAGCGATACAATGCTTGCAGCGGCAAATCGATGTGTCCCTCTATGCGGATGACATCACACTATATGTCAAGTTCCCGGATCTACACCTTAACTCCCTACTTCGTGAGTTCGTCCTTTTCGGAGGACTATCCGGTGTACACATCAACTGGTCTAAGTCACAATTTTTTCCCCTTACGGATGCGGTACGCGATTTCCCACTAGATTACCAGTTGGTGTGGTGCCGAGATGATCTTCGCTACTTGGGGATCCGCGTGGCACGAGATAAAGATGAGACACTCCGCTCCAATTATGGAGTAGCCATAACCAAACTGACTGCCTCCGTCGACAGGTGGATCACGTTACCACTCTCCATGGCTGGCAGGGCCTCCCTCATAAAAATGGTAATACTGCCCCGCTTCCTATATTTTTTCCTCAATATCCCCTACTACCCTGGCGCCTTTTTTTTCAAGACACTCCGCGCGGAACTGCGCAGACTCTTTTGGGGTGGCAAATCTCCCCGACTAAAATGGACCACTTTGACCCTTCCCTATGACCAAGGCGGCTTCGACGTCCCAGATTTCGAGGCATACTACCTGTGCGCGCAAGCGCATTTTGCCTACCACTGGATGGCTCCTACTCTCTTCATGCCACACATAGCAGTGGAAGATTGGATTGCATATCCACTTCCGTTAAACGGCCTGATACACTGTCCCGAGACTTCCATCCCTACCTCGAATACCTCGGTCTCCTGCACGCTAGATGCGTGGAGACGCATCGCTCGGCGGCTGCTTTGCACGCTACCCTACTCCCCTAAACTTCCTCTTGCCTATCACCCAAAGCTTGCCTTGTTATCGGAACTGGGGTTCCGACAGCTCTGTGACAAACTACATATCACCTGCTGGGGAGATCTGTTCCACGACGGACTTTTCAAATCGGCGGATCTTTTTTTCAAAATGCAAACACACACGCCCCTTGAACTCTTTTACTATATTCGTCTGCGCGCTGGGATGCGAGACATCCTTCCCGACTACCCTGCTGAACCTGCGACCTTACCACCGCTGCATCACCTTTTGGAGTCACAGGATGGGGCCCATTTGGTCTCTTGGCTCTACCGCCAATGTCGCGGAGCTGCTCCTTTACCGGTATCTGCCGCCCGAATGCACTGGTCAGCGGAACTCGACACTGAGGTCTCGGACGACCAATGGAAATATTGCTGCACATTGACTTCCCGCATCTCTGCCAGTTGCAGGTTGAAAATTATACATTATAAATACCTGCAGAGGGTTTATTACACACCGGTCCGGAAATACAGGTTCGGGCTGGCCGATAGTGACCGCTGTGAGCGATGTCGAGCTGAGCATGCTGACTTTCTCCACTTGGCATGGTCCTGCCCCCAGATCGCTGACTACTGGCGGCAGGTCATCGGGGCTGTTGCGGAGATGGTGGACGAGGAGATTCCTGCGGACCCTCTGGTAGCCATCCTTGGGTATACGAAGCACTTATCTAATGGATGCAGAAAATTCGCTGACATAGCATTCCTCTTGGCCAAACGACGGGTTGCTTGCCGCTGGAGCAGAGGCAGAGCGCCCAAGTTCAAAGATTGGCTAACTGACTTAACATATTGCCAGGGTCAACATACCACCTTTTCTGAATTATTGCCTCTCACAAGTAGACCTAGGGACATTTGGGATCCACTGGTACACTACTTGCTTAAACGCTCAGACGATGATGCGCAATCGGGCGATGAGCCTACCATTTCCCAATCACAATAACATTCTTCACTACACTTTGATTCTTGGCTATGGTAGGTGCATACTGCCTTCCTCCACTTGACGGACCGCTCTGCCCCTGCTGTCTCCTCGTGGGGCGTGTGGCCCCTGTCTCCGCGGTGCTGCCCCCCTCACCCCTTCCTATGCTCATGCTCCCTCCCAGCCATGTCGACGAGGGTCTCCCCCCCCCTCCCCTTCGGGGAGTATTATCCGGCACACCCCTATAGGCTCTGCACCGACACCCCACGAACTGCCGCTATACTAGGTATTTGGGCCTGGGGCACTCACCTTCCCACGCACTGACACCTGGCAGAGCCACCACACTACACCACTACCATACATTACTATTGCACAGTCATGCACTACCGCTTCATTGTAACCTCGTTGGGATGGGCTTATTTTATTTTCTTTAGGGTTCTTGTTTTCCAAGTTACAAAAAAAAGAGCGGGACTCTTCACTCGCTCACAAAAAACCTGTTCGACTGCAGCACATCCTTCCATGGCCTTCTTCACCGGACGATGCTGAGATGTTATGTCTCTCTGTAATGTGCCGCCGGGCCCCCGGGATGCCGGCTACAAGGCTGTGTAATGTCATTCCTCTATTGCTGCCGGCCTCCGGGTTGTGGGCGACTCAAGCTGTGTATCCTACTGTACACTTATCAATAAAGCAGATTTGAACACCAAAAAAAAAAAAAAAAAAAAGTAATTATAAAATCAAATTCGTAAATACCTTAATCCCTTGAAAGCGCTTCCGGTCATGCATGCAATAACCTTACTTGAACTTCTCTTTTGTTTTGTGTTTCAGGTCAGAGCAGAAAAGAATCGGGACCGGAAAGAGGAATCACCGCGTTGGTGTAGCCATGGAGACCCAAACAGGAATGGAATCACCGAAGATGAGATCCTCACGCTGCAGGAAGGACGCGGAGACAAGACTGGAATCCAGGTGAGGAAGAGGGCTAATGAGCGCAAGCCAGGGTCATGGGTTTCAAGGGCATTTATAGAGTTCTTAAAGGGGGGGTTCTTCAGTTGGAGAGGGCTCACATGTTTTAACTGCTTAACCAGACAGGCGCAGTTTATGAAAATTAGTTCTTGGCTTGACCTTTAAACAAATGCACCCTGAATTCTCATATTAGAAACAAGCACATGCAAGTGCAATGTTTGTAACCAGACTTTAGTGCAGATGACTGGGGCAACATAAAACAAGCATAAGTAAATACAATGATCCACTAAGCTTTTAGTGCAAACAATGGAGCCTTACTGATAATCTGCATATTAATAATGAAACAAAGGCAAGTGTTACAACTATTCCACAAAATACACAACCATAACATGACTATAAGATGTTCTTATGACACAGTTTGGGGCTAAGCTATGTTCCTTTTACAAAACCTAACAAAAGATATGGAAGCCTGTAGTAGGCTGGATGGAATAGCCTTTATAGACCTGTATTGAGCCTTCTACATTCTTTCTTTCTTTTTCCCTTGTTTAGAAGGTTTAAATGCTGAAGAATTAATGTACTGTACTGTTTAATGCACATCAGCACTTGACACGTGGCACTTTAAAACCTGTTAAACCTGTTCATAATAGAATGAAAGATTGTTCGAAATTACTGAAGCACTACAAGATTGGAATAATATATGGATAAAAGTGAGCCAGGGGAGAGGGGGTGGGAGCAAGAGATAAAAAGAGGGGGGGGGGGGTGAGAAATAATTGTATTTATTGTCTCTCTCTCTCTCTAATAAAAATATTTAAAAAATCAAATAAAAACTTGCTCCACTTCATCACATTTAGGGGACATTAAATTCTCCTTTTTTTTTTCTTTGAATCTCCCTCGTAGCAGTTTGAAAATATTTGTATAGTAACAGGGTTACTCAACGGTGTAATAAACCAAATAACATCTATAAAGTAAGAAAAAACTATGGTTTTAATGAAAGGTATACATCTTTAGAGTTTTTGTTTCAAGAGTGCACATATATAATTTAACATGGGCTCGTTAAATTAAAGAAATGCAAGTTTAGAACGGCAAGATAAGACACAGGAACAAACAAGTAAATACAAGTATTCAAAACACATTGGGGCCTACTCACAAACTGTAAGAGAAGATATATGGGTGAAGTACAAGGGCTCATAGATCTTGATCTTCCCAGAAGGGAGTAGTGGTAGAAAGTTTATTACATTGTTTCAAAAAGAAATACATGCAATATGCGACTTAAAAAATAATTTGTCTGGCCCTCACCTTTACAGAATATAATAAAATTTATATTTCACTGCCAAAGGCAGAGGTACAGTTTGCAATAATACAAGTGTGTGATGAAACAAGATTAAAACTTTATTATAGAGATACATCAAAACTCTAATTGAAGTTGTTGTTATGCTATTGCTACAAAATTGCTCTACTCTTAGCACAGTTAGTTTTTGTCACAACTATTGAATCGCTTCCTGGTGGACAGCGAGGTCGATCTTGCCTTCTTCGCTTGTAAGTTAACCGTCTTCTTGTATATTCTTCACAACAGCAGAGAGAACCTATTGGAACAAGAAAAGAAGGATTAGGAGTGAGGTTGAGACTCACTCCAATAGGTCAGGAGACCTAGAGTGGACTCTACAAATTACGCAACGGCACAGTGTCACTGTGACAAAGAAAGAGACAACCAAGTAAGTATGTGGTGACAAACCAGGTTTTCACAAGTACTAGAGATTAGCAGAAAACACAGAGAATGCTTAGCTGGTGTAGTGAGGAGCCGCATTATATCTAGCCCGAGGGCAAACCACGAACATTGCTTGCCCGCGCACCAAAGAAGGGAAGAGCCCCAAGGTACCTGGAAACCACATTGTGCTGAATACACAGAAGTGGGGTCCAAATCAACAGTTCAAATCAATACACAGGTTAAACAGGAAAATCTCAAGAAATATGGGGAAGGGAAACAGTGAGACCAGTGACCAGTGGGAAAAGGTGAAGGAGCGAAGTACTGGTGCAAACTGGTACAAAAAGCGAAGGAGTTGAAATAAACAATGGTGATAGATAGTAGTCTTTCGATCAGATGAACCTTCTTAAGCATCTGTCCCATCTAACCTGGAAGTCAAATATCGGCCCTGTAGTGAGTTGGGCAGTGTATGTTAGACCCAACACTGGAAGCCTCTATCTTCCATGACTGTATTTTCCATTGCCCCCTTCTCCACCTCCTCCACCTATGATGTTCCCTACATACATGTGGGGTGTTTTCCCACAGACCTGACAGTTTTCCTCCAAAACATAAAGCTAATACCTCTTTACCATTCCTGTGTCCTCTGCCTCCTCAAATAGAGTGCGTGTTGTTTTGCTGTCTCGTGTGCTGCTTCCCACTGCAAGCACTACTCCTGTGCGCTCCTCGTTTTGGTCCTTCTTTCCCCAGCGCATCCATTGCTTCCTAAGCGATCCTTTTTGGTTTTATATTTATTTTTTTATTCTATAACTGCCTTGAGCTCCTCAGTTGGTTCCAACACAACTTGTGTTGCACCGCCTTGAGACTGCTCCCCGTGCACCCTTCATCCGCTCATCTGTTGCTTCCCACCTCTCCCGGCGCTGTCCTTAAAAAAAAATCTTTTTCAATTTTTTCGAGGGCCAGTAGCTGTCATTATTTGTTGCCAGCACGCTCAATTTCTGAAAATCGCTTTTGCACATTGAATTTTTAATTTTTTTGAATTTACCGCTCCATATGCCGTCTGCTGTTTTTTTTGTTTGCATTCGCAAATTGTATTGTTAATAGCATGGGTGCAAAAAAATGTATAAAGTTAATGTCTTTCCAATCCATTTACCTTTTTAATCTGGAATGAGAAAACAACGATCAAAGTGCACCGAAGTCATAAAAAATTGCTGCAATTCACTTTTTCTCAAGAATGAATAAGTTTATGCCAGTTACACATTGTGACATCTTGAAACCCTCTGACAGTAACTACCAGAAGACATCACACTACAAATCGCGAATCCACAATAGCAGGAAATGGAATCTCGCCTGGGAATGACAAATATTTTTGAAATGGCTATGTACTGAAATTAGGCATTTCCTTAAAGTGCAGCGCAGGATGTTTGGTAATATTTAAATCTCCTCTCACTTCAACTAGACCTTTCTGGCTTTTAATGACGCAATCTGTGGGACGCGTGATTCCCCAAGACTTAGATCAACCTTAAATAAATCTCCACCTCCACTCCCTCCTCCCTCCACCTCCCACCTTCACTCCCCCTCACTCCCTCCACCTCCCTCACTCACCCTCTCCCTCCACCTTCACCCCTCCCTCCCCCCCCCTCACTCCCTGCACCTCCACTCCCCCTTCACCCATCCCCTCCCTCCCTGCACACTGCACTCCACTCCTCCCCTCCTCTTCCCCACTCCCTCCCTCCCTACACCTCCACTCTCTCTCCCCCCCACTGCCCCCTTCCTTGCATAAACAATAAAACATTTTTGGTGTTAATTCTAGTTTCTATTAGGATACTTCAGTTGTATATAATGGTTTCTAGGTTATAAATAAAGTGACAAATGGTTATAACACTTTTTCAATTATTACGTATAACTTTTAAACATGCTGCGCAACATTCACAATGCTCTGCAACACATATTAAACAAGCATTGGCAATGCACTAGTTCTTATTAGGAAAGTTTGAGCTATTGGTATTGTAAATGACACATTTGTTATTTATGTTTTGTTTTTGAAAGTAGCAAAATTAATAGCTTTGTCATTTATAATGCCAATAGTTATAACTTTCGCAAATGTGACACCTATAGCATTTCTAATGTAATATGTGTTGTATTTACGTGACTTACATGTATTGATTTTACAAATGACAATGGCTTTTAATTTTTTTTCAATAATTAATACTTAAATAAAAGTTATTGCAATTTATAATGGCAATAGCGTAAAGTTTTGTAAATAACTTTTGTGAAGATTATGTTCAGTGTATTTTATTGTGATGAAAATCCAAGAACAGAAGTGAAATATTAACATCTTTTGTTACATTTGTAATAAAGCTTGAAACATTGAGAGAAAAAAATTTGAACCAGGTGTTGTTGAATGGTTGCACAGATTGATGCTGTGGTGACGTTGAGTTATGCGGTCCCGGTAGCGTACTGCTAGGATCGTTTCTTCCATCCTTGCCGGAGTCATGTCTGTGTTTTGGCTTGCCATATCGGAGCAGGAGGGTCAAAAATAAAATGCCTGCTACAAGTCCCAAAGTTAGGGGTATGCCGCCAAAGACTGAATGGACAAAATTAGGAATAATTCCTAGGATTGCTTTGAATGGTGTTAACAGTCCCGAAAAAATCGTCTTAAATACGTTTGGGATACCTACGGCATCCAACATATTTAGAATTTGGCTAAGCATTTCTGTGAAATGCACAGGGCAATTTGTTGATAAAAGGTCATATATCTCGGAAGCTGTCCTTGCAACTTGGAGATCATACGTCTCTTTTGATGACGTTATGGGCACTGTTGTCTGTAAAAGCACAGACTTCATTCTGCTTAAAGTATCAATTCGTATAGAAGAGACATTCAAAGGAGGCCAAATCGGCGTCTCGGAATCTTCATGGCCATTTGGAAACAATGCTTGCATACAGCAAGTGACCATGGAAGTTACGCTTACGAGATATGCTTTCCATGGCATCAAGCCACAACAGCTGTGATCTGTTATTAGAATGTAACTCCCGTTAGAAAGTTGCTTAAAGAAAGGCTCTATCTGCATTGCAGGTGTGACGTGCTGGTGGCATGAAAGGTTGTTTGAAGTTCCTTCACAGGCCCCATGTAAATTAATACCCTGGAACAAAAGTATACCGCTTAGTGAAGGTTTGCAATTTTCACCACTAAGAAATACATTTTTGTTGCTGTCACTATAGCATGTGTGTGTATATGGTAATTTCCATGCTGACTTAATGTACCCTTTACCCAATCGTTCATACTGGCCAGTCGGTATATACTCAAGGCAATTTTTAAATTGGAAAGTTGTTATCGGAATTGTGATAATCCTGTGTATTATCCATTCAATGACAGGTCTTTCTGACATTGTCAATGGTAATCTCTCAAGTTTTTCGATGCGCAGGATTGTATAGTCTGCTCCTTTCTGTGCCAAGCTGATATGTTTATCAGTAAGGTTAAAGATGGAAAACAATGACGTTGTGTTGATTAGACGCCATGGCACATAGCCAGAACGAAGATTTTGCAGCGTCCAGCCTAGCTGTACAATAGAACGCAATTGCAACTGGCCATGTTGTAACATTAGCAAGTCTTTATCTATTATATCGATGGCAGATGATACAATACTGTCCAGTGAATATATTCTGGAGGACAGAGTCATTAACCCATTGTCCACAACAGAAAGTGATTTTTCCAAATTAATACGAACAATTTCTCGTATTTTCTCAGCTGTTTCAATTTGCATTGCTTTCCATGCCTCGTTGTATGCCGTATATACACTTGCCGCTATGAAACGTTTCTGATGCTGTTTGCGTGGTCCCAGAATGAAATCACGCAAATCAGCACCATCTTTAAGTAAAGATAAGTGTTGCTTAATTTCTGCCAGTGTGGATGATTCTAGCCATTCAAGGCACAGCTCCCCTAAACTGTATGTTGTTACTATCCCTGGATGTTGTCGCTGGGAGTATCTAGGGTCTGGTCTGGTCATTTTTAAACCCTGTGTTTTGTTCAGGAATCTATCTTGACAGTTATTCGTGTCAGTAGGCCAGATTACCCACTTTTTCCAATCAGGATGTGTTCTGTTTAGATGTAAAATTTTAGATACGTCTATTTCAACTTCTGTTGTTGCATTATCAGTTATTGGCTTTGGAATAGACGGTTTGTTAAGGTCTTTATTCTTAGCTAGGCCAAGACAGGTTGTTTGGTGAATTGTGTCATTTAAGAACATTATTTGTTCTGGGATCATGCAGGCTCGAAATAATGCTTCTAGGCCTTGTACCTGCCAATATTTTGTACCCCAGATTGTTTTTGTTTCAATGTTATTTTTCCAGAAATCAAAACCAAATGTCATAATTTTTTCATAAAATGCTTCTGAATATATCAATTTAGAAATTGTCAACATGGTTTTCGTCCCTGTTTTATCCAACAGTTTATAATAAAATGTTTCTGCATTACTTGTATTAAACCCTGAGAAGTATTGGAATTTCTCGAAAAACGTTTTTGAACTGCTTTTAGGTGGAGTAGCACAATGTTCCCATTGGTTATATTTAAAAACATTTCTAGGTTGTGCAGATTTATATAAGTAATGGTCTCCGTAATGTGAGAAGCAGTACATCTGTTCATAATTAGACGAACCTTGTAAATAATCATGTTCTGTAAATCTTGCTGACAACACTAAATCTGACATCATATTATTTATACTTTCAAAATCCCAATCATCAGAGAATGTACTTGGTTTTACAAAGTCACTTAAGGAAACCGGGCCATATACTTCATAGTCAGTTTTGTCCCATACTATTCCGCCGGGTATTGGAATGGCTGTGACATTTACTGATGATAGTCCTCTTTTCTTCACGTGAGATGATTTGTGTGGTTTCAGGACTAAGTTGATGTTCTGACTTGCTGTGTCCATTGAACTGTGATAAATTTTCCTAAAATTAAAACTAAAATTAGGCATAGTAGGAGTATAAGTACCCCTGAGATAATCCAATGCTCAATCAATGGTGCATCTAGATATACTTCTTTGATTTGATGAAAGAGTTCTGTTGCTTTTTCTTTTAAAGTCTTTGTTTCTGGTCTCACTTCAGGGTCGTTTTGATCTTCAGAAAAGGTATCGAAGTTGATGAAGTGGCCAGAGGCAGTTCTGTCAATTGTGGGAATTGTTTTCTCAATTTGTCTTTCGTTAGCACATTCTGATGCCACATCATTGTAGACTGGTGTTTCATGACGAACTGTTTCAATCTGTGTTTCAAGAGGCACGAGTTCCATGGCATTATTGCATAGTCCCTCTCTGTGCACTGCAGGTTTATCAAATGTGATTAGTCTTTAAGTTTGAACCTCTTGGATTGTTGCAAATTTGGGTATTCTGTTATTTCTTGGGAGTCCACTTGGCCTACTGTTTATCATAGGCCACATGATTGTGGTTTTACCAGGTCGATTGATACAGCTCGGTTCTCCTTTTTACCAGCAAGAGGCGGTAGTACTACTGATCTTGTTCCGTTGATTGCCAAGACAGGTACTGCTTTTCTTTAAGAAGGCCCAAATTCCTTCTTCACCGCTATTTTCTCTCTGACTAGATCCCCAATCTTTGGAATCCAGATAGGTCTTGCTGGGACAGGTGGTGTCTCTTCAGTGGTAGTTGGCTGTTGCTTTAACTTTATGTTGCTTAAGGATTTTCTTGTTTCATTCAAGTCCTGTAAAACAGCCAAACGATCTTTGATGTCAAAGTTTTTATTCTTATCTTTTACCACTGAAGCTGACTAACAAGGTCCTGAACATGCATTCTAGTTCCGAACAATAGTTCGTACGGGCTGAAACCTTTTAGAGAATTTCTTGGCAAATTATTTAGACTAAGTTGGACACTTATTAAATGTTTGACCCACCCATCACCTGAACCTAATACCTTCGCTGTTATAGATTGCTTTATGTCTCGGTTTTTTCTTTCCACTACACTGTTCCCCTCAGGGTGTGATGGACAAGAGAATCGCAACCCAACGCTCATACTGGCCATGGCCTCCTTATAAGCTCGAGAGCTGAAAGCAGGACCCTGGTCAGAATGGAACATGGCAATTGCGTATGTGCCGATAAAGACTCGCAGATCTTTTATAACAGTTTTGGCGTCAGCCGAGCGCTGGGGCCACATTTTCTAAGTGAATGTAGTCTTAAACAATTAATAGGACGCTGGATTGCATATAGACAGCATTACCCTGTCCATAAAAGGTATCTGGGCAACAGGCTGGACCGGTTCACTACTGCGATCTCTTTTGCAGTCTTGACAGTTTTTTGCAAATATTTGATGTTGCACGCTCATCCCCGGCCACCAGTACTCTGATTGTAATTCAGTCAGAGATTCTTTGATCTTTTTGTGCCTCGGACCCAATCCCATGTGTGCGTCTGCTATTAAAAAAATTCTCCGGTTCGTGTTTGGAATTACCCTATCCCCCACTCCAGGGATTCGAGCAAAAGAAACGGAGTTTGCATCAATTACGTATGCATAATTGAGTGGATAGTTCACGGGTAGTGCTGCACAGTCTCCTTTTAAGGACGTCTTTACCGCCAGCATGGTTTCCCCGTCTATGTATTTTTCTGAACGCTTTTTTGTGGCTACGGAAGCCGGTTTAGTTGGTTCCACTGTGGCTGTATTAGCCAATGAATTCCCTGCAACGTGAACGCCATCACGTTGATGACTCAGAGTGTGTATCACGTGAGTCTTTTGTAGTTCTTTCTGTAAAAGAACTATCTGTTTCCAAAGCATTTTATGCTTGATTGTGGCACCTGTGTCGTCTTTGTAATCATTTTGAATCCAGCTCTGCAAATCATTGTTGCATGAGTTGACGCAAAAATGTGAATCGCACACGATTAGTGTCGGGAATTCACGTTCTGCATTTTCAAGCGCCATCTTTAAAGATCTGATTTCAGCTCGCTGAACTGAACATTTTCTCTGTGATTCAGTTTTTGTTATTTTCGGTCTGAATTTACCGCACAGCCAGCGACCTTTAACAATCGTGCAGGCTTCATCGTAGGATTTGTTTTCTACATTGTAATGCTGTACAAATCTGTCTGTGTAGATTATACAGGAGTACTGCTCAAGGGGCAGAATTTCGATTGGCAGAGGATATTCTTTTTCATAAGTTAAATCATTCAGTTTTTTCATGTGCGGGACGAAATAGTATTTCACGTCTTCCGCAGCAAGAGAATTTTCCCACTGTATCCATTTCGGATCCAGTGACACTGTAGGCAGGTTTACTGGGCTGAATAGCGCCTCGAAGGCGGATTCCGCTGTGAGGACAATGATCCTTTTGCCGTGTGCTAGTTCTCGTTCATTCGCTATTGCAGTTTGTACTGCTTTCACAGTATTTTCTGTGAGACTGAATGTTTTTTCTGCTTGTGTGTACAAGTGAGATTTGTAAGCTATTGGTACCGTTTCTCCCTCATTAGAGGTCAGGTACGTGAATCCACATCTTCAAAATTTCTGTGTGTTTTTGAGTCCAGTTGATTGGTTTAAAATCAGGTTTAATTAGTTCGTAGAGAGGTTTAAACCTCTCCTCATAATTTAGAATGTAAGTTCTTCCGAAATTCAGGAAGCCTAGAATTGATTGTAAGTTCTTCAGCATTTTTGGTGCTTGGAGTACAGCGCACTTCTCTAAGAAGTTGTCCACTAGGCTTTTTCCTTCACTTGATAATTCGTATCCTAAAAATAAGACTGTCAGAAAGGCAATTCGAGACTTTTTAAAGTTGAATTTGTAACCCTCTGCTGCGAAACCAAGTATTATGGTATTCACCCTTTTCAAGTGAGTCTCCAAGTCGTCGTCTGTGAGATATATGTCATCGACATAAGATAATGCCTCATCATCATATATTTGTAGTAACTCTGTTACTCTGGCTGAGAATAATCCTGGGCTGTTCTTGAATCCCTGTGGGAGCCTACAGAAATATTTCTGTGACCCCATTACTGAGAAAGCGGTCAAGTATCTGCTTTCTGGTGCAATATTTTGACTAAAGAAACCATTAGATATGTCTAGTGTTGTTTTATATTTTTTCCGAACTATGTTATTCATTAGTGCAGCACTATGCGAATTTTGTACTGCAAATGTTTTGCAACATGAGTTAAGGTGTCTGTAGTCCAAGACTAGACGATATGAATCGTCTGGTTTGGAGACAGGAAACAAAGGATTGTTCATTTGAGAGGTGCATGTTTCAATCATCCCCTGGTATTCAAGTTGATCTAAAATCTCCCTGACTTGTTTTTTAGCTTCTTGCTTAATTGGATACTGCCTTTCTGCAGTCGGTTCACTTTTTAACTGGATTTTGTGAGGAGGAGAGTCCTCATCCCATCCTACATGGTTTTTATATAATGCTGGTGCCTGGGCCACTGCCCATTTCCTTGCATATATATATTTAGTGTGAATCGGAATCTGATTCGAGAAGGCAGGCATAATCATTTCTTCGCCACGAGGGCACTCCCTGACAAACTCCGGGGGTCAATCTTTTTCAGCTAACAGGATGTCATAGCCTTTTGAGAGTTTATCCCAGAATAGACACCTTATTTTCCTAGTCTTATCTCCCTCTATACGCAGTGTTATTTCGTATATTTTATGAGGTTCGCTAACTCTGGTGTCGGCAGTTTCTACTTGAATGTATTCATTCGTGTCCACTGTCTCCAGATGACTCATCAGGATCTTGCGAACTATGGTGATTTCTGCTGCACTGTCTAGCATTGTCTGTGCCCACTCCCCGTTTTTCAGCTGTGTCCTCAGTATTCTCGGTATGTTCGATTACTCTAATACTGGCTACCTTCTTTCTTGGAAACTGTGATTCTTTACTTTGAGCAGGTACCTTGTCTTTGGACTTGGTGTGCTCTCCTGGGTCTGACCTTCCTCTTCTTTCCGATTTCTGCGAGAAAGATCGAGAGGGTCGTGTATCAATACTTTGATATCTATCAGGTTTTTTCAAGTTATCCCTATTTCTAAGGTTATATCTTTTCTCAGAGGGCTCCCTCTGGGGAGATTGGTGTTCTCGAGTCGGAGTTATTTCCCTCCGTCGAGGAGACCTTCCTCTGGACTGGAAAACTTTTTCCTTGGGAGTGGATTGTTTATTTCCATCCCAGTGCTTTTTAGGAGTGTTTGAATTATTTTTAATAAATAATTTTTCAGGATTTTCGAGTAGTTGGGGTTTTACTGATTTCCCACCCAAGCAGTCTCTACCTAATTCTTTATAACATTTTTCTATAATTCTGGCAAGCTCAATTGGTTGATCTGTTATATCTGTTTCCTTCAACTTCTGGCGGATCGCCACAGATGCTGCTTCTCCTTTTATATTGGCTAGTAATATAGCTGAGACCTGCTTGGAGTCTTTCAGTAATTTCATACCAAGAGGTAAAGCAGGTTCTGGACCGTATTCATTCTGAATCTGTTTCAGCACATCTGGTATTACCGCTATTGACGGAACACCATGTGTTTTTGTGTAAATGGAAGCAAAGACTGTACCTCAAGTGTCACAGTCCTCCACATGTGGTGCCACCCCCATTGGAAGGCAGATGGTCAGAATTCTGTGTTTCTCAATAGGGGTAATATTCGGAAATACTGCCTCTATTTGAGTAATTTTCTGCGCTAACCAGAAAGGAATTTGTTCCCGTTTTATGGGTGTTTTACCAAGACATGATTGTATGTTCTGTGGTGAAATTTTATTTGTGTTCCCCTGATGAGGGGTCAGCTGTGGGACATTAACAGCTGTTTGGACTGTTGCAGTCCGCATTACATATTGTACTAATTGTCTATGTATTTTAATTAATGTTTTTAGCTGTGCTAAAAGTTCTTCTTTTGACATTTTTGCAATGTCCGGATGTGGTGTGTAGCTGGCTAGAACCGGCCACGTTGCTCCTGGTCTACCTAGTGGACCTAGCCTGGTAATATGATCATGATGTTTTAGGGCGCCTTTAAACCAGAGCAGGTGCTCTTGGTATTTTAATGGGATTTCAATCTCCTCGAAAGGAGCGTACTCTTCCGGAGATTCCTCTATTTTGTAATAGTGGAACTCGTGTGTTGCAGCGTTTGCCGCTGGAAATTTTATCCAAGAATAGAATACCTCTGTCTGCCGATATTCATGTGCCTCTATCACGAAGACGACTGTGCCACCTTGTGTGGTCAGTCCATTTTCTATAAGTTTTAACGTTATAGTTTTTCTTATGTTGACCGGGATGATTATCGCACCCGGTTCATTAACATCGGCATCCCGTTGATTCGCATCTACTGCGGCTTCAGCGGTCCCGTTGTCTAGTACTGACATTGTATAAATGAAAGTTTTTCAGAGCAGGTCTCCAAGGAGACAAAGATTAGGTGCACAATATTTTGGAACACTGTATCCTTCAACGTTGAATAAACCAGAGCTTTACATAGGAATCTCTTCCTACAAAGTTCGGGCGGATTTTAACCTTTCACCCACTCCAGACGTCTTTTGGAGTATTTACGGGAGAAATGGTCTATGTGAAAAAGCATGACTGAGGTACTCTAACGTCTTGCGTTAGTTTTATCGCCTTATCAAAAGTTGGGCGCCATGTAGTGTAGTTCCTATTTTTCCTATAGGCCCTGCGCATTGGAATAACATAAACAGCAGTGTAGACGTAGAAGTGCGGTCTTCCAGGTCTCTACTGACTATGTTAGACTTAATTGGGTTTGTACCAACTAGCTCAGAGGTCACTGGAAACTTTCTAGACTGAATAGGAAGTGATCAGCTCCCCTGGCTCAGACAAGAAGGGATTCAGTTTTCCAACAACCGCATAAACATGACAACTTTGCTCCTTAGAATAAGAGTCAATCTCTAGAGTCGTGTGAAACAATAGACAGCTATTTCACTCAGTCAGTTGTGCTAGAATTACTTTCACCAGGATGCAGAGAATAGAGAGACGGGCGTTTTCAATAAAAGGTATTATTTATTGAACAGTCTTTCTTCTCATGCAAGAGAAATGAATTGCCACAATTGCAAGACTTGTTATTATAAAAAGTGCGTACAGTAAAAGGAGGATTGCGAAATAATACTGTAAAAGCATTGATATGGTTTCTTAGCCATACAATAGTTAAAATGAATAAAATATATACATTCATATATACATTTAGCTAAGTCCTCAACTGGTGCTTCTAACTACGCCTACCCCGGTGTACCTGACCTAAGCCTAATACTTGGTAGGGAGTAATTAAGTAGCAGTTTAAGTTAAGTTGGTTTTGCCAAGGGTTTGCTTCAAGAATTCTCTCTAAGGGTTTAGTCAACACTGTACCTCTGGAATAGAATGTTGGAGGTCTTGTATCTCCTCTCAGGACTCGATATCCCAGTTACCCGCAAGGGTAGGGTGGAAAAGCCAGAGCTGGATTTTCTCGGCAGGAGAAAGACCGCGTCTTTCTCAGCGCGTCAAGGAGGAGGAGGGGCAGCGTCCGTGGGCTTCTCACATCTGCTGGGCTCTGCAAGGGACAGCTGTTCTGCTCCTGTATTCTCCACCACCATCGCTGTGTTTACTTAAGGCAACGTTGGTATTATTTATACCTGGAAGGTGCCTTGTTTGGCGTACGTTTTTGGACATAAGACGTCAATAAAGATGTCACTAAGAACTGGTCGTTCTTACAGTGCTCATTAGAGTTCTATTACTAATGAAAACAAAGCAAGCGGGGCTTTCCCAGGTTGCTGGGGGTTTTATCTGTTGAAAGAACTCGGTGTGTAATCTAGGAATCTAAGATAGTGGCTTCTGCTGTGTCATATACTGTAATGAGCTGCAGAGGCGAGTTTCTGAAATATGGCTCTGATCATTTATGCCATTATAGGGGTATGCATGGATTATAGCCGTATAGGGGCATAAGATCACAATATTGATCGGGGTCCTAGATAGAACACAACACTATGTTTTGCTATGCTGTTATATGTTTTGTTTTGCTATGCTGTTTTGTTGTATTTTGTTAAGCTATGCTATGTTTTGATGTGTTTTGCTATGTTTTGTTATGCTATGTGTTGTTGTGTTTTGCTATCCTATGCTTTGTTTTGTTATGCTATGCTATGTTTAGTTTTGCTCTCCTATGCTTTGTTTTGTTATGCTATGCTATGTTTTGTTGTGTTTTGCTATGCGATGCTTTGTTATGCTATGCTATGTTTTGTTATGCTATGCTATGTTTTGTTGTGTTTTATTATGCTATGCTTTGTTTCGCTATGCTATGTTTTGTTATGCTATGCTTTGTTTTGCTATGTTTTGTTATGCTGTGCTAAGTTTTGTTTTGTTATGCTATGTTTGGTTATGCTATGCTATGTTTTGTTATGCTATGTATTGTTGTGTTTTGCTATCCTATGCTTTGTTTTGTTATGCTATGCTATGTTTAGTTTTGCTATCCTATGCTTTGTTTTGTTATACTATGCTATGTTTTGTTGTGTTTTGTTATGCTATGCTATGCTATGTTTTGCTCTGCTTTGCAATGCTATGTTTTGTTATGTTATGTATTGTTGTGTTTTGCTATCCTATGCTTTGTTTTGTTATGCTAGGCTATGTTTAGTTTTGCTATCCTATGCTTTGTTTTGTTATGCTATGTTTTGTTGTGTTTTGTTATGCTATGCTATGTTTTGTTGTGTTTTCCTATGCTATGCTTTGTTATGCTATGCTATGTTTTGTTATGCTATGCTATGTTTTGTTGTGTTTTATTATGCTATGCTTTGTTTGCTATGCTATGTTTTGTTATGGTATGCTTTGTTATGCTATGTTTTGTTATGCTATGCTAAGCTTTGTTTTGTTATGCTATGCTATGTTGTGCTTTGTTATGCTATGCTATGCTTTGTTGTGTTTTGTTATGCTATGCTATGTTTTGCGCTGCTTTGCAATGCTATATTTTGTTATGCTATGTGTTGTGTTTTGCTATCCTATGCTTTGTTTTGTTATGCTATGCTATGTTTAGTTTTGCTATCCTATGCTTTGTTTTGTTATGCTATGCTATGTTTTGTTGTGTTTTGTTATGCTATGCTATGTTTTGTTATGTTTAGCTATGCTATGCTTTGTTATGCTATGCTATGTTTTGTTATGCTATGCTATGTTTTATGTTATGCTATGTTTTGTTACGTTTAGCTATGCTATGCTTTGTTATGCTATGCTATGTTTTGTTATGCTATGCTATGTTTTATGTTATGCTATGTTTTGTTATGTTATGCTATGTTTTGTTCTGCTATGTTTTGTGTTTTGTTTTGTTATGCTATGCTGTGTTCTGTCAAACTATGCTATGTTTTGTTTTGCTATGCTTTATGTTATGCTATGCTTTCTTTTGTTATGCTATGTTTTGTTATGCTATGCTATGTTTGGTTGTGTTTTATTATGCTATGCTATGCTTTGTTGTGTTTTGCTATGCTATGTTTTGTTTTGTTATGCTATGTTTTGCTATCCTATGCTTTGTTTTGTTATGCTATGCTATGTTTTGCTATCCTGTGCTTTTTTATGCTATGCTGTGTTTTGTTATGCTATGCTATGTTTTGTTATGCTATGCTGGTGAGGGTGTGTGAGTGTGTGTGAGGGTGTGTGAGGGTGAGGGTGAGGGGGTGTGAGGTTGAGGGGGTGTGAGGGTGAGGGGGTGTGAGGGTGAGGGCGAGGAGGTGTGAGGGTGAGGGGGTGTGAGGGTGTGTGAGGGTGAGGGGGTGTGAGGGTGGGTGAGAGGGTGTGTGTGGGTGAGGGTGAGAGGGTGGGTGAGGGTGAGAGGGTGGGTGAGGGTGGGTGAGGGTGTGTGTGAGGGTGAGGGGGTGTGAGGGTGGGTGAGGGTGGGTGTGGGTGGGTGTGAGAGGGTGGGTGAGGGTGAGAGGGTGGGTGTGGGTGGATGAGGGTGTGAGTGAGGGTGAGGGGGTGTGTGAGGGTGGGGGGGTGTGAGGGGGAGGGGGTGTGAGGGTGAGGGTGTGAGGGAGAAAGCGAGAGACATAGATTAAATATGGCGCTATGGTAGGGAGGCTGAGAGGGACAGGGAGGTAAGAAAATGGACAGAGAGAGGGATGTCATTCATAGCACAATCTAACGGACCCGTGTCCCAGTATAATCCATCACCAAGGGCAAAGCTTCGGAAGAGGTCTTTCAGTCGATTATGGTGAGATGCCTGTTGGATTTCACCTGGGATTCGTGCATGTGCACAGCTACAAAAACACACATGCATCTCTGTTTTGAAAGTCCCCCAGAAAGGAGCGTTAGCCTTTGAAGTCGGAAGCGTCAAAAACAGCGCTATAGGGGGGGACACATTGCAGTAAGAGCGGAGAGAACGTAGCTGGAGGTATGAGGGGCACAGAGAGGGAGGGAGGAGGAATACACTGATGAGAGAGCTGACAGGGAGAGAGGCCAGGGATTGAGAGGGCCCTCGGAAGCATCTGGTGAGTCAGGGGGCGGGGGAGCGGGAGCGGGAGGCATTCCTTTGAAGTCTGTTGCTGAAGCTCAGACAAATGGTGGAATGGTGGTTTGTGAGCGGCTTCCTTTCAAGTAGTCTGATGGGGTGGCGGGGGAGCAAATGGCGCGCGCGCGCACGAAGCACATGCACTGTCTATAATCCGCACTGAAAAGACCCTTGGTAAGCTTTCCTGGAGCAGCTCTCTATATCTCTCGCATAGCGAGTGCTTATGCAATACGCTAGGCGAGACCTAATTAACAAAGCCAATAGCTCTCTGTAAACACTTATAAGGCCCCAAAGGTGAGACCTATTGGCTATGCCAATGCTTGTTTAAAAGATGGGGACGATGATAGATGACCTCTAAGAATCTGGAATAGGGCCCGCCCGCCACTGTGCTCCGTAACAGATTTGTAAACATAGGGGCCCATAAATGGACATTAGACTCATAAAGGTTGACAGGACCCCGGCTGGACCTGGAACTTTCCTTGGTCTTTGCCCGTGCACGGGAGTGAAACGGACCTCTTTACTTGCCCAGCTGGCACTGCAGCGCTCTCCGGCCTCATCCTCCCTTCCAAAGCACTCTGGAGTTTGCAGTCCACCCAGGGTCTCCTGGCAAGGAAATGTACATCGCGCCCTGCAAGAGGGAAGTGGGCCTCTTCAAGTGCCCGACTGGAGCTGTGGCGCTCTCCCTCCTCCTCCTCCCCTCTAAAGCACTCTGGGACTTGCAGCCCGCCCCCAGTCTCCTGGAAATGAAAAGCACATCCCGCGATGTAGGAGGGCAGCAGGCCTCTTCAAGCGCCCAAATGGCGCTGCAGCGCTGTCCCGCTTCCTCCTCCTCTTCAAAGCACTTTGGGGCTTGCAGTCCACCATGGTCTGCTGCCAAAGAAATGCATATCCAGTGCAGAGGGAGGGAAGTGGGCCTCTTCAAGCACCCGACTGTAGCTGTGGCACTCTCCCGCCACTTCCTCCCCTCCAAAGCACTCTGGGGCTTGCAGTCTGCCCCATGTCTCCTGGTAAGGAAATGTGCATGTGGCATCTCCCACCTCGGGGGGTGGAAGATATAACACATCAATGACACCCCTGTCCCCGCGGTCGCAGTGGAACACACTGAGGTGACATCACTTAGAATGTCACCGCGGTCAACGTTCTAAGGCGAGCGCCGGGGCCGTACGACAAGGCGAAGAACCAGCTATCTTTGGCTGGGGTCAGTTTGTTGTTTGCTTGCACCTACTTGAATAAAGCGTTTATTCACTACAAGTACAGCGTCTCTGTATTTTTACGAAACGCTACACTGGCGACGAGGACTACGGGATGAAATCTTGACCCCAACACGCTGATGGAGAATAACTTCTTCTATTGAGAAACTAAGAAAACTGAGGAACTCACTGCGTGAGGAAAAGGAGGTACAGGTTCCGTCATCACTGCTCCAGTGCGGGTGAGATCGACTTGCACTATTGTCAACGGAGAGCTGCAGCAGGGCGGAGAAGTTGACATCGGAGCTGCGGCAGGACGGTGAAGTCGGCATCTGGGCTACGGCAGGGCGGAAAAGTCGGCATCAGGTCACTGGTGTTTTGACTCCGTGGTGGAGCAGGTCACGACGAGGACAAAGAGAGGTCACAGCCCTTGTCTTCCGGTGAGTGCGGCGGAACGGAAAGGGTGTGAAAGGGACTGCATTAGCGAAAGGACAGTGACAGCATAGTTGAGAGTTAGCGAAGTAGAGTCTCGAACAAGTATGTGAGAGCAGCGGCTGGCAGCGGACGCAAGCAGGCAAGGGTGAATAGCAGGGGACGTTTGTCAGCGCTCGGATCGAAGAGAGACTGCGGGGGAGGCCAGTGGAGGTCTCGAGGAGACAAGGTGTATGACGGAAGCCTCCAGCCAGCTACTCGTCGTGTGGCAAGCAGGCTTAGTGGAGTCACGAGGAAGTGTGAGGAAGAATTTGGCAAAGTGAGGAACCACGCATCAGCGAAGGTAGCCCTGGGAAGCTGGAAGATTGACTTTGTTGGTTTCTAGCTGTTCCTGTCACCTGACGGGAAAAGGAACTGCGCAGTAACAACAGGAACCTAATTCATTTCTAGGAAGATCTATTCAGGCAAAAACAATACTGTGAGACAGTGCCACCTAGTGGACTGCAGGGCGAATCTATCGAAATCTCCCTCCTTTCACAAAGGTGTGGCAAGGAACAGGAAATAAGACTTTGCACAGAGTCATAATATCTTATTGTACTCCTAAAGCAGGTTTTTGTATTTAACTTTATCAAATTTACACGTCAAAGTGCGTAGGTAAGTCTATTAGTGGTTGTGCTAGAGATACAAATTTAAGCTGAGGTGAACATGCAGAACGTAACGCCCCCTCCCTTCTTTTTACCTAGCCCAGGGGAACCCACCATAAAGTGGAACAAGTGGACAAGTGGAAGAAGGTCTTCAGGAACTACGCACTTGTATGAGGACCAAATGTAGGGCTAGAAAGAAAAGTAGCACTGTTGTCGTACTACTTGGGGGCGGAAGGAGAGGAAGTGTTAGAACATCTCCCAGAGCTAGGGGCACAGGAAGCAAGGGGATTGAACGAGTTCGAAGTTAGCTTCAAGAAACTAGACCTACACTACCTTCCAAAAACTAGCACTATTATGGAACTGTACCATTTTGAAAAAAGAGGACAGAAAGAAGGGGAATCAATTGAAGATTTTGTATCAGATCTACGTAAGCTACCTGCCACGTGCAAGTTTGGGGGTGCCTGCGAGGAAAGGATTAGAGACCAGTTTGTGTTAACATGTAGGACTGAGCGTGTGTGGGAGGAACTATGGTTAAAAGATGACCCACCACTAAGGGAGGTACTTATAGTAGCAAAGCAGGTAGAACACATGATGCAGTGTGTCCGCGAGATTAAGCAAGACAACGAAAGCAAGAACAGCAAGAACAAAGTTAACATGAGTGAAGTGGTGGCCGAAGGTGAAGGAGTGTTGGCTGTTAAGGAGCAGAAGAATGTGCAGAAAGAACAGAAGGAAAACAAAGGGGGATGAGTTTCAAGGGCAACTGCTATAGATGTGGCAAACAGAGACACATGGCGTGTGACAAGGAGTGCCCTGCATTGAAAGTGTGGCAGGAAGGGTCATTTTATACAGTACTTCAGAAGTGGTCAAGGTTACAAGAAGCAGGGAAGGGATAACACTGCACGGGTGTGTGATGAAATCGTATTGCATGTGCAGAGCGGACAAATTAGCAACCCTAAGTACATGATAAAGGTTGAAGAAACTGGGCTGGAGGCCATGTTTGACTCTTGTTCTAAGATAACAATTATAAATGCAAAAGAATTTAAAAGGGTGGCCAAAGGGAAACTCAAATTGAGCAAAATGGATGTCAGGCCGGGGGGCTATGGTGTTCAACCTATTAACATGAAAGGTTACTTCTGGGGCACGGTAAGCTACAAAGACAGATTAACAGTCTCAAAGGTTTATGTATCACAAGAAGGGGACAACATACTAGGATGGCAAGCACAAAAAGATCTAGGTGTATACCTAAACCCCAACAAAACTCCACAGATCTTAGTGCAGGAGGTTGGTGAGAATTGGGAAAGCATTGAAGAAGAGTTCAAGGAAGTGTTCAGCGGGGAACTGGGGTGCCTAAGAAATTACTCCCACAAGATAAAAATGAAGGAGCATGCAGTACCAGTAGTAGTAAAAGTGAGGAATCTCCCCATAGCCATACGAGAAGCAGTCAGGACAGAATTAGAGAAACTGTGCAACCTAGGAGTAATTGAACCGGCGGAGGCAACAGAGCGGCTGGCGCCGATCGTCGCAGCAAGAAAGGAAGATGGTTCAGTTTGTCTATGCATCGACCTCAGAGCACTAAACAAAAAGGTTGTGGTAGACAAGTTCCTGCTGCCAAACATCACACAAATGATGAGTATGCTGGAAGGAGCGAAGGTATTCTCAACCTTAGACTTAACCTCAGCCTACTTCCAAATCAGGCTCCATGAAGATTCCCAAGAACTCACAGCGTTCGTTACACCTATGGGAGCCTTCAAATTCAAGAGAATGCCGTTCGGTCTAGTCTCGGCCGCGGCGGTGTTCCAGAGACTTATGGGCAGCATACTTAAGGGAATTCCTGGGGTATTGTGCTATCAAGACGACAAGCTGGTCTGTGGCGCAGACAACAGACAACACTATGCCAGATTGAGACAAGTGCTGACGAGGTTCAGAGAGCAAGGTCTGACTGTGAAGAGAGAAAAATGCAAGATTGGATGCAAAGAGCTAGACTTCTTGGGGCACAAGGTAACACCGGAAGGAATTAAGCCCAAAGCAGAACTCCAAAACACCATCTTGGAATTAGTTCCACCAATGAACAAAGAAGAAATAAAATCATTCATGGGAATGCTGGAATTCTACAGTAAGTTCGTCCAGAACTTCGCAGGCAGGACCTATGCCATACCCCAATTGCTCAAAAAGGACAGTTAGGATGAGGAGTGCCAAAAGGAATTCGAAGACGTGAAGAATGCACTAACAATGTCTCCAAGCTTGAAAGTGTTCATACCCAACAGGAAGACAGGGGTGACTACAGATGCGAGTTCAAAAGGGCTCGGGCGGTCCTCACACAAATGAGTGAGAGTGGGGAAGAGACCATAGCCTTCGCATCGAGATCCCTTAAAAAGTCAGAAGTCAATTACTCGGTAATAGAGAAGGAGGCCCTGGCGGTACACTGGGCCATGAACAAGTTCAAAGACTTCATCTGGGGGACCAAATTCAACCTGAGAACGGACCACAAGCCCCTGGTCGAGGTGTTCAATAAAAAAGGACTTGACACGATTTCCAGCAGAATCAGACGTTGGGTCGTAAACCTACAGGAGTACACGTTCAATGTTGAATACGTACCCGGGACAAGAAATCTCGCAGCAGACTGCCTCTCGCGTCTAGTGGGAGTAACAAAAGGAGATGAAGAGGGCGAAGAGAACGAAGATGACAAGGACGAGACACAGGCAGAGAAGGTGTGTGTAATCACCCAAGGTGCTGTTGGAGAAGAAAGTTGGAAAGAGGCCCTTAAAGCGGATAACCAGTTGATGGCAGTGTGCGTTAGAACAAAAGAGAACTGGAAACACAAAGACAAACAAGATGAGACCCTACGGCCGTTCCGGATGGTCAGGAATGAACTTTCTATTGCCAATGACTGTCTGTTCCGCGGAACGAGGTTAGACCCTCCCAACACTTTGAGGAATTACCTAATAGACCTGGCCCACGAACACACATGGAGATTACCAAAACCAAACAGAGAATGCGGGAAGACTACTGGTGGCCCAGTATGGATAACATGATCGAGAGAAAAGTAAGGGACTACATACCATGCGCCATCAGCGACAAGGTTTTGAAACAGCACACGCCTCCCATGCAATGTAGACCACCCCCGTCGGGGCCTTGGGAAGAAGTGGCTTTAGACATAATAGGTCCACTGACGGGTGAGGTTCGCACTCGGTACATTTTGGTGCTAGTAGACCTATATTCTAGATGGCCAGAGGTGAAAATAGTATCGGGGATTACCACCAAGGTGGTCGTCGAGTTCCTGAAAGAACTATTCCTCAGGGAAGGTCCGCTGAGTAGCCTGTTGACGGACAATGGGGTACCACTATGCTCGAAAGAAATGGGGGACTTCCTCGAGAGCAATGGGATAGTGCACAAATGCTGCGCATTGTACCACCCTGAGACCAACGGAATGGTCGAACGATTCAACAAAACTCTCAAGGAGATCATCCAACTAGCAAGAACAAATAGATTGAATTGGAAGGACGAAATTGGAAAACGTCTGGAAGCCTACCGCCTGACCCCTCACCAGACAACGGGGGTCACCCCTTTTGAACTGCTCCGAGCTAGGAAGCCCAACACGAAGCTTTCACCGGGGTGGATGGGATGGCAGAAAGGGTAGACAGGACACTGTAAGGAACCTCAAAGTTTAGACAGGCAGCACAAAGCCATGATAGAGAGGAAAGACAGGTTTGACAAACTACACTCCGTAAAAGAAGTAGGGTTTGAGGTAGGAGACATTATAAAAATAGAAGCACCTACAGGAAAAGCGAGTTGGTCTGAGTTTACCCAACCCACGAGAATTGTCAAATTGTTTAAAAATGCAGTGAAAACCCAGGAGGGAAAGATGTGGAACCTGGGAAGAGTTGTAAGATATCACTCCCCACCGGAAAACAGAGGTAATGAGGCCAGGGGGGAAGGAGTCCCAAAGAAAGGGGGCAAACCTCCTGCGAGGAAGAGTGCTGGGGAATCCCATGCGCCACGCAGAACTAGCCAAAGGGTGGTCTGTCACCCTAAACACCTGGATCAATATGTTACCATGTAATGTGCATTTCAATATATGTGTGCCCTCTTGATTTTGCCAGAGAAGGGGGATGTGTGGCATCTCCCACCTCGGGGGTGGAAGGCATAACCCATCAATGACACCCCTGTCGCCGTGGAACTCACCAAGGTGACATCACTTAGAATGTCACCGCGGTCAACGTTCTAAGGCGAGTGCTGGGGCCATACGACAAGGCGAAGAAACAGCTAGCTGTAGCTGGGGTCAGTTGTTTGCTTGCACCTACTTGAATAAAGCGTTTATTCACTAGAAGTACAGCATCTCTGTCTTTTTACGAAATGCTACAGTGCGTCCCTAAAATATATTATGCCATCATCAGCTAAGAGAAGTATGATATAATGTGTTGTACCCAATCTAACTCCCCAGTCCTATACAAGCCAATCTCAATCTGCAAGCTTGTGGCTCCACTCTCAAGGTGAGAGGGGCATTCCTGCCAGGTTCATCTCTTTAAGGCATGCTCTAACACTATTTGTCCTGTTCTAGCTCTGGCTACGGGGATTCAATATAACAACTTAACCAATTTCAGATATGTCTATTCAACTCCACATGCCCTACTCCCTACTCCCAACCCCCACACATATTTTCCCATCCAACCATATTGAATGCTTTTCCAATAGCAGTGCCAGGGCGTAGTACTCATTGATTCTTTGCAGGATATAGAGCACAAGTTTGAAGCCCCAAATGTTACATAACATGTTTCTATGTGATAGAAAACCATCTTTATCTCCATGCACTAGGCGTTCAGTCACTTCCAATAGCCTTTTAACTAGCATCTTACTCACTATCCTAACATCCGCATTCATCATAGATGACAGCCGGTATGCTTTGACATTAGGGGGGTTTCAATCAGGTTTAGGTGTAACGGCTAGTAGGTAACATTTTCAAAGGTCTGTAGATAAACTTTAAGTAATTTATCTACAAAAAGCCCTGAGCTTGTCAACTACGAAACCATCACAGCCGGGATCTTCCCTATAATTTGTGCCTCAGTGAGATTTAACAAGTGCTCTCTGACAACATGTGCATTTATTACAGTGGGTTGTTCAGAGTTTCATAAAACGTGCCCCAAAAGCATAATTTATACCCGTTTTTCTCACAATGTCTTTCCCTCTTTCATCTTTTAATTGTGCAGTAGAGCTGCAGGGGTTTTCTCTTTTTATCTGTCTATATCAAGTTTGTACCTATATATTTTGTCATTATTTCAAATAGGTTTTAAAAGAATATTTTATCGTCAGTATTAAGGGCCCTATTAGGATGGCGGACAGACCTGCGTCCGTCCGCCACCCCAGAGGAGGAGGGTCCGTCTGCAGGTGCAGCGGCGGTCCCTCTGTGCAAATTAGGATGTGACCGCCACCCTGGCGGTCACATCCTGTATGTTTAACATTGCGGTGGGTGCTGCTTGAAGCAGCACCCGCCACAATGTTAAAAATGCATGCTTCGCATTTGCATGCACAAAGCGGCAGGCACCGCTCGGTGCCTGCCGCTTTGTGCATGCAAATGCAGGGGGGTACAATGGGTACCCCCCATGTGCACCCCCCACCCCCGTCACCCTGGGCGCCCGCAACGGGCCCCCAAAGAAATCACCGTATACCTTTCCACGGTGGAGAAGCCGCCGCGGAAAGGCATCTGTTCACCCCATCCTAATATGGCTGGCGGTGTCTGTTAGACACCGCCTCCATATTAGAGCTTTTCCTCCGCGGTCGTAAGGCGACCGCGGCAGAACAGTGGCGGGCGGTCTTCCTGACCCCCCAGCCATCCTAATCTGGCGGGGGGTCTTTGAAGGCTCCGCAGCGGTTTTTCGCATCCTCCGGGCCGGCGGACACTTCCGCCGGCCCGGAGGATGCAGAAAAACCGCAATCCTAATCGGCCCCTAAGTACTTAAATATTGGACCTGCACACATCCTGTCTGTTCAAATAACTAAATTTTAACATATATTTATCTTCAGAATCTGTTTTCACCTCTTCAATCATAGACAGGATCCCTAGTTCTACCTGGGTCAATACCCCCCTAGTAAAGTTAGAGTATGTTGCTCTGAACATCTACCCTATCCATTTGAATGAACCTTATTAATCTCGTACTGTAAAAGGTGCATCTCCTGGAGCATGGTAATGCTTATGTCATAGCTTCTTAAATAGGAGTAGACTCTGTTGCCTTTCTTATAATTATGTAAATCTCTGATGTTCCACATAAACATTTTTCAATTACCTGCCATGTGTTTCCTGTAAGGAGCTCAGGGCCTTATACAGCCCTATTCTTCTGTGCTTTATTCTCATTCATTATTTCATCATATTTTGCTTGGTTAACAAGTTGATACGTTAAACTGCACATATCTACCAATGTTCCCATCATAGAATGGGTTTGAACAAACAGTAACTTTTACCTCAGGCATTGCTCTCTGATGACACAGTGGAGCCATCAAGTATCAAAACTGCTCCGAAAACCTACCTGAACTGAGGTACCCCCATATCACCAAACTTAAAACTGTCTTCTCTAAATCTAAGGCCAGTCACACAGAGAACCACTATCATACCTGTGGCTACAAGCCCAGTTTCAGAGGCAGGTGCACTTAGGCTCAATACCGGCAGGTCACTCATCTTTACTCCTCGGTTAGCCTTCTTAGGGAAACAGTTGGAACGCTGCAGCTTCAGCCATGTGTGTTCCAACTACACAAGTGCTACCACGGTTGCCTTAACCATGCATATGTGTGGTTAAGGCAGTGCACGGTTTAGCTGTTGGCCTCAGTGCAGGGGGTGGGGAAGGGGTAGCCAGGGTAGATTTTAGGGCTTAGGGGCGGGCAGGGTAGTTTTTAGGGTCAAGAGGGAGATTGGGGCAGTTTGTTAAATTAGGGTTTTAGGCCTAAGGGCAGTGGAAAGGTGTAAGACCTGGGGTCACCAGTTCTTAAGGTGGTAGCATGGCTCGAGCAGGAAGGCAGCCAGGGGCTTGTGTGTAAAGCAGCTACTTAACGCACACATCCAATGTAAGACACAGTGGCGCAATAATGGAGACCACACCAGAAGTTGTATTTGAAAGAATCAAGATCTTTTATATAAGCTTTCAAATAGAGCGTTGCATTATTAATTCGTCAGCATTACATTGAGACATTTCATGAATCACGTTCCGGTTACATTTCCTATAAATGGGTGAACATTTCATTAGATTAATAACCAGTTCATCTAGCAGTGAAACACTAGCTGACCCCGTCTGTCGTATCAAACTCTCTGACAGGCAACGGGGTAACTGTATTAACTTGAAGGATCCTACAAGAAGCGACTATAGTAATGCATTTAAATATCACATCAGAACCTCTCATGGATGCTTTTCCTTACAGGTAATACAACATATCGGCAAGTACTTATCAGTCCAACAAGGAACTCCAAAGAACACAACCTTTACTTATTTGTGACAAGCCTTTCTTCTTGTGAATACAGGTCGGCTTGCGACCTAGATCAGATCCTCAGAATACTATGGAAGCCCACCTCTGCAAGAAAATTCAGTAGAATGAAGGGAATCTCCCTCTCATTTCCGGCTTGTACATATGGTGCACGAGGAGCAAATCAGGCTTGTGGATACAGTGCACTTATAGCATTTCAGGCTTGTAAATACTGTGCACGCCAAACACTTCAGGCTTGTAAATACGGTGCACGCTAAACACTTCAGGCTTGTAAATACGGTGTACGCTAAACACTTCAGGCTTGTAGATAGGGTGCACGCTAAACACTTCAGGCTTGTAAATACGGTGCACGCTAAACACTTCAGGCTTGTAAATACGGTGCACACTAAACACTTCAGGCTTGTAAATACGGTCTCTTGAGGCACATTTGCAGGGGGAAAGGGGCCAACAGGGCCCAGTCTCAGAGTACCCCGGCGGAGGGGCGACCTCGGGCCTCTCCCGGCCTACCGCCCTCCTCCCCAGGGGGTTACCTCACTTCTTCGGCCCTCCAGGGCCCTTGCGTCGGGTTCAGCGGAGGAGAGGGGGTTCCAACCCTCTCGTGGCTGCCCTCGTCCCAGCGCGGTGCAGGCTCAGCTTCAGGGCACCGGCGCTGGGGACGAGGCAGGGGCCGGGCGTGCTTCGCCTCGAGGGCGCGCCGGCCAGAACCAATGGTAGCGCGGCGCTCGGGGGCGGGACGAAGGAGCTCCCCTGTCACGTGGGGTGTGCACTGACTTCGGGCCTACCGCGGCCCAGCTCACTTAAGGCAGCGGCCCTCTCCCGGCACACGGGGGCCGCCGTGGGGGGTAATCTCAGCGCTGGACACCGCGCAAAGGCAGGCGGCCACAGGACAGGCCGGAGGCACCTCCGAGGTGTCGCGAAGGCGGCACCGATGCCGCGATGGTGACGCGGTCCCCTCAGGCGCCTCGGGGGCTAGTCACAGCGTTTTACACCGAAGCAGGTGAGCGCGTGGGGGCAACTGCGGCGCCTCACAGGGGAGGATGCTTCTTGAGGCGAGAAGCGCCTCAGGATCACAGCGCTTGAACCACAGGGGCACAGTTAGCTCAGGGCAGGCAGTCTTAAATACAGCGCTGGACAGCAGACTATAGCGCTTTCCACACAGTTTAACCAGGACAGCAGAGCAGTTCAGTCAGGGGGAGGCAGGTAGGGCAAGGTGGGCCCAGTTGAAAGCAGGGGATGCGCAGGGCAGCACAAGTCCAGTACCTGGTCGATCACCCCAGCAGTCTCTGGTCAAGGAGAAGTAGACTTCTTGGCGCTTGGATGGTTCTGCGCCCTTAATTGCTGGTTACTTGAAGTTGTTGAGAGGGGGGGGGGGTTCTGAGTTGAAGGCTTGGAGAATTTTCCTCAGTCACTGCAGATGGACCCTGGGGTTCCCTACCACTGGGCCAGATCAGGGGGCTAGCTTGGGACACCTCACCCAGCTTAAGAGGTAGCACCTACATCCTGTCACTCCCAGTAGCATAGGTTCCTCACTAGGCCCTCCCGCCTAAAACTCCTGTGTGGGTTCCCCAGGTCAGTGATGCCCCAACTGACTAGAAAGTTTCCCTCCTTTTCCTTATATAGTGTCAGTTGGCAGTTGGCAGTGGCAGTTGGTGCCTCCCCTATTCTGGAAGGTTCCAGGAGCTTCCCTCATTCTAGATATGGGCAGGATGGCAGGCTGGTATGGCAACATTGTTTAAGGGTTCCAGCCAGCTCCTGGCTGCTAGAGTGCACCTCTACAGACCACGCTGCAGTAGAAGGGGTCAGTGGCAGCCATGTTGGGGGAAGATAGCACCTGCACCCTGGCATTGATTAGCAATGGTAGGGTGCCCAGAGTCCTAAAGCCAACAAAAAGGGTGTGAAAAATGAGGCAAGGGCAAAAAAATACAGGGAAAGACCACCCTAGGGCTGACAGGTCTAACAAAAGGGTTGGGTATTTTAAGGGACAATGCGGGTGGGTGGGTGTCGCGGGAAGGTTGTGGGCCTCAGGAGGTTGAGCAGGTAGGGGGCATGTAGCTTAGGGTGGGGGAGGGGGGTCAGAGTAGTGGCAAACTTAGCCACTCATACCCTCTTATCGTTCATGCCTTTATCACAAAATTGTGTGTTATAGGCATGCATGGTAAAGGAATGCATGGTTAAGAAGCATTCGTGGTTCGAGCTGCGTGGTAGAGGCACACATGGTTTAGCCATGCGTACCTCTATCATACAATCGCCTTCCTATCATGCAATCGCTTGCTCAGCTGTTATCAGGATTATTACCATATATTATTGCAAAATAGCACCCCTGCCATATTTTTATGTTCAATACAATCATTCCCTTCTCCTAAACAAATTGTAACATGCTATAAATTTGCATCTGTTATTCAGCAAATCATGTTCTACGTTAAATCTCACTCTTCTCCAGCCCCAAATTTTACACTATCAGGCTTCCAGTCTTCAGTTAGGCTTTATGCCTAATTTACAATTAACTGTCTTAACTTTCAAAGTTTTTGTTTACTTTCTTCAGTAGGTGCCAATTGCCTTCTCACTTCCAGTGGTGCAGTTCAGCTCAGGCTGTCCTCCAAGATCTCTGGTATGTTCAGCTCTTCCTTGAGTGTACCATTCTCTGGTACTGTTATTCCACTTTCACAGTGTTCAGATTTATGATTAGATATATGCGTAATATTGGCTCTAGGTGCAATACTCTATGCATTCTATTGGCTTTGGAATAATTAGAGAGTCTCTTAGGCTTAAGGGTAGTAAGGATCCAGTCCTTTGAAAGAACTCAACTGACAAGCTCTCCAGTCTCTCTGTAAATCCGATGAACATACAGTTGTTTTGTTGTGAGCGATTCTCGACATCTACAGCTCTCTTTTTCACCATCCATGTCTGTGGCTTTAGAACGCCCTCAAGATCCTTCAGATTCTTGACTTGTTTAAAAGGCAGTGACATGTTAATTGGCCTCTTTGATGTTCCCTGCAGTTTTTCTCATATATGACCAACCTTAATGGATACAGCATCAATCTGCTATTCAAGTACTTCTCTTGAGCGCTCAAGCTCTGAAGTTACTTCTTTTTCTCCTTGTCCTTTGTAGTCTGCCATGTTATCACCCTTGCATGGCACAATATATTGTACTATTTTATGGCTTTATCTTTCACAGTAGCACCGTTTCTGTACTTTCCTGTTATGTGTCTGTGTGGTTATTTATGACTGGAAGTGTTTCATCTGACCAGGTTGCATATTTGTAATACATTTCTTGTCTTCCTGGACAGATTCCAGAGGCCATTGGTCATGGGGCAAAACTGAAGCACACTATTTTTATTATTTTTATGGGTCACTTTGAATATTTACAGACCATTCCTGAACCATATTTACTCAGCTGTAGGTCGCTTTTTTATATTCCAGCTGTACATTGGTTTCTTTGACTTTTGGTTGGTCGGTCCTGTATTATTTGTTTTTGTCCTGGGCTTACATTTAGTATGTTTGCGGTTTATTTAAATATGATAGTACATTCCATTTGTTTTAAGGTTAGCCTGGTGATAAAACCATGTGTCTCCCAACACTCAGTCTCACCTGATCTGGCTTGAGAAAGTAAGACTCATCCTTTCTTTACTAACATATTCTTCACATACTTGCCTCCGTGATTAGAAATTTCTTCTGGGTCATGGTGAACCCAAAATCGCAATGACAAAGTGCTGTCAATCCTAATTTAATGAGGGTACTGGGTCAGCAGATGCCTAGACATATTATAATGCTTCGCTCGTAGTGATCATGGATGAATGGCTCAGCGAACCTCAGTTGGAGCCCACTTATGTAACAGACAGATGGGCTATAGGAAACTTGATCTGTATTTGTACAGAGGGAGGACAGTAACTTCCCTCCCTCCTTCCACTTAGATGGTGTTATGGCTATGGCAGGAAAGGTTGCAGAGCGCAGTTTACCACAATAAACAAAGAAAACAAACACCACTATGGATAAAGTCAATGCATTCCTGGCTTTAGGGACTGGGACAATATAGGGGTTTCCTGTCTGGGAGACAAGGGGAATGATTCACAAAGGGCCTTCGCCCAGGGGGTGACGGCCCCGCAGTCATGGTGGGGAGCCCGGCAATGGGTAACTGCAGTACGGAGATCCCACCATGACTGCAGCGCCTCGCCCACAAGTCCAGAGACTCTTTATGAATTGACCACATAACGTCTGGCACAGACATTCGCCACATATATCGAGCACATGGTTGCCCACAGAAACACTTTAAAATATGTAAAAATTGTAAATTGATACTTGTATAGCGCACTACTCACCCGCAATGGTCTCAAGGCGCTTGTACGAATACCGCTGTGGAACCCAACCTGGTTTTCCCTGTGAGGCGTCCACACCTGGGCACCCCCAAGGTGGAGGCCAGGCATCCTTAGCGTTGTGGGGGCCGTTGTAGTGTAGTGAGTAGATAGAACACAAAGGTACAGAATAAGATTTGGGAGATACACTGAACTGCTCCACAGTATCTAAGGTATGATCTAAAACCCTTTGTAGAGCCACAAAGGATATGAAAGATACAGAAATGATTGTAAATTGTAATAAACATTTATTTGTCTGATAAGTGATGTAATAAAAACAATCTTGAAATGATGAACAATGCTGTGATAGAATAGATGCTAGGTGATATTTATCATGTATATAATGCAATACACTTCTTCTATGGAAAAACTATACTCACTTGATTCAGGCTGATAATAACTCCAAAGATCATGTACATATTAACAGTTATTATTTCTTTCATTTACTTTTTCTGGAGGTGATATTTCATAGTGAGGACTGATGCAAGTAGATTTTTAAAGATTCCAGAATTGGCTCTGATACAGAATGACAAATAACTCAAAAAGGTCTTATCCTTTAAGGCTAACATTCAAGTAAGACCTAGTTATAACCGAACATAGCATTGTGGTGTAGATTTATGAAGTCTGTAAATTATTCTGTGACCGTTTTAGCTTTTCCATTTATGCAGTAAAACCGTATAATAGAATTGAGCAGGTTCAACAAAATGTTGTGGATACCTCAGAGAGTTTTTTCCATAAGCATTATTAGTGAACTCGTTCAAATGCACTGCTGCAATCAAGATAGCAAACAAAGAGCTCAGGAAAGATACATTTATTACCTTGCTATGCTGTCAATGATAAAGTCATGATATTGTCCATGAAGGAACAATCCTTCCTAAGTCCAGTCTGTGTGGTGTAGCAATTTATTTGCCTGCACCTAAGCCTCAGGTTCAGCAAAAAGTATCCTTTCAAATAGCTTGCCTTCAGTTTCGAGTAGTGCCTTTGGTCCTGATTTAGGGCCTAATTATGAGTTTGGTGGTCCGATGGACCACCATACTCACATTGGTGGTCCGGCTACCACCGCACTGGTGGTCCGACCTCCGTATTCCAAGTTGGGTGGTCGGACTGCCATGGGACAGCAGCTACGACCAGAGATCTGCAATCCCTGGCAGTCTTGCAGAGGTCCGAGGCCCGCAATATGCTGGCGGTGCCGCTGCGCCAAGCATATTACGAGTTTCCACATCACCACAGTTTTCATGGTGGTGAGCCCGCCATGAAAGTGTGGCGGTGAGGAAATTAAGGAGGCCCTACATGGTCCCCTGTTGCCTCAGCGCCAGGGAATGCAAGAAGTGGGCATTTGTTGTGCCCCCATGTTTGTATGCACCCCAAGTTCCTGCACGGCATGGACTTCACAGTCTATGCCATGCAGGAACGCGCTTTGGAGGTCACAAGGCGATGTCTAGCTAAGGCTCACATTTGAGCCTTAGCAAGGCACTGCCGTGACACCGCCAAAGCAGGACCGCCCGCCCTGGATTCTAGTTGGAATCTGGCATGCGGTCTCAGTACGGGTTTGGCGGAGTGGTAGTGGGTCATTGGTGTGGCAGCTCGCTGCCACACTGCCAAACTCGTAATCAGTTCCTCAGTGTTCGGCAGATGGCTACTTTTTTACAAATGTGATGGATATCCCACCCACCTTATTAAAAGTCAATTATATACTTAATATACAAGCACTTGCAATAAGGTGGATTGGATATCTGTCATGTTTGTGATACTGTATTCATCCTACAAATTCTAAATCAGCCTCATTGATGTCCCCTTCTTGTTTATCAATTGCAGTATTGATCCTCCCCAAGATGATGGTATGACACTATGGGCATCATCAGGATGGCGGGTGGACAAAGTCCTGACCTAAAAAGGGACCGCACGCCATATGTGTGGGGGGGAGATTAGAATGCGCCCATCACACTGGGGGGCGCATCCTGCATTTTTAACATTGGGACGGGCAGTGCGCTCAGCAGCACCTTTCACAATGCCAAAAATGCATGTTGTGCATATGCATGCACAAAGTGGCCGGCACTGTGCGGTGCCTGCCATGTTGTGCATGCGCATGCAGGGGGGTACCATAGGTATCCCCATGTGCCCCTCCAGCCCCCCCAACACCCTGGGGGCCCGCAACGGGCACCCAACCTCGAAATCCGCGTGCCTTTCCATGGCGGCGTACGGCTGCCCCCCGTCTGCATCCTTATTTGGATGGAGGTGTCTAGCAGACACCCCCACCATATTAAACCCTTTTCTGCCCGGTCGTCTTGTTGACTGAGGGGAAAAGTGGTGGATGGTCTTCCCATCCGCCACGGTACCCCCTGCCATAGTAATATGGTCGGGGGAAATGGGAGGCGGTGGGCTGGGATGTAGGGCGGATGGCCACCGCCATGGGGGCGGTGGCGATCTGCCAAACATCCTAATGGGCCCCTATGTCTCATTATGTTATTAAATAATGAGCTCAAACTATTAGCCCACATATCCATATGTTGTTTAAAAATTACCATTTTATCTGGTTATCCTAGATGATCTACAATTTCTATCACAAAAGCAATTTCATCAGAGCTAAGTCTGTCTCATGGACATATATCTTTTTTCTAGTGTAGCTCACTTTATTTATGTTCTTGCATAAATTCAGAATGTAATCCTGCTAATTATCAGATGATATTTTGAAGTCAGAAGCTCTCTTGTAACTACCCAATCTGTAACATACAACCCTCTTAAAACTTCTTATGTTACTCACTTTAATAACTTGAAATTTAAGCAGTCAAGCTTGTTCGTGTTCACTCTTTTGACTAATCATACAGTTCTTTTTATGGTGGGATCAGATCCTCAAGAAGTGCAGATAACCTACTTCTGAAACCACAAAAATTCATCAAGAAGAAAACATATAACCAAACCTTCTCTGGGATGGCACCCAGGATATGGAATGCCTTACCCCCAGAAACCAGACTTAACCCCTCCACTGCTTCTTTCAAAAAAGAAGTAAAATCTATCTTCATGGCCAAATTCACCAGAAATAAGGTCTATTGAAATCTCGAGACCAACCGCACACCTGATTATGATAAAGAACCATCTAAACAACCTATACATTTTATCTTTCTCCTGTCGCACCCTACGAGATAGATTTGGCGTTGCACCGAACTATTTTTGCTTTCTACAAAATGTTTTGTATATGTGCCTTGATTTACACTGATGTGTTGTATAAGTAACTTCTACTGACTGTACAGCGCTCTGATATCCGCCAGGATCTTGTCCGCGCTATGTAAAACTTTCAAAATAAATAAAATAAATAAATAAATAAAATAAATATATGTGAGTAAATCTAAATGTGTAAGTGTACTCTTATTCTTTTGAGTAACTTTATTACTTTTGACTATTTACCAATTCCAAGTGTAAAACTATTAAAAAATGTAGATTTACATGGCCACAAGTAATGTCCACAAATCAGTAAAAAAGTCAAATAAAGTTACTACTAGAAGTGACGTTATGACCGTATTTTATGATTGGCACATTCCCTATGGTAAAGTGTAGGGAGATGTTTTAAAGTTTCTTAAAGTTTAAAAAATGTATCAAAATATTTGTATGTTCAATGTTGATGTTCATTTTTGTATACTTATTTTAAAAGTAGTATAAATGTTTTTAAAATTCTATAGCACTATTAACATAAATTTGAATTAAATAGTTACTACATTTAAGCACATTAAATTAAACTAAAACTATTTGTTATATAATTATTTGTGGAAAATCCACTCAATGTAAAATGTTTATATTAATACAATATTAACTTAAATATACTAAAAAGTATATGTAGTTACTTGTAATTTATTTGATTATTTTAAAATAACTTTACATTTGTTTTTAAATAAAAAAAGTTAATTCATTGTTTACCACAAAAATAAATGTATGTTGTTGGAATAATAATTTATATATATATCTATACTACTATTATAAAGAGAGAACTGGGAACCTTTGAGGCGGGTAAACTCGGGAACCACAGCGCCAATCCAAACACCCAATACATCATTGGAATTGTCAGGGTAAGCTGATGGACATAGGCTATATAACAAACAAATATATATGTTAGAAGGGCAAAGTACGTTCTTTGCCAAAGTAGTCCCTTGGAAGTAGCGCCATGTCTGAGGTGGACGTGTGCGCTAACGACGTGCGTGCGGAACGTGCTGACATCACGGTCAGACATTTTGGTAAAGTAAAGTAAGTAAACCAGAAGCGCGAGGAGGAGCGGCCAGGAGCGCGAGGAGGAGCGGCCAGGACAGCGAGGCTGAGGAGTGGCCAAGAGCTCGAGGCTAAGGAGCGGCGGCGCCCGCGCTGGGCTAAGGGAGGTGAATGTCACCCGGTCTATGGCCCACGGCTGCACAGGTGGTTGGGGCCGGGGATTCGGGACGCGGCATGCCTACCACTCAATAAAATCTCAATGAAAATCAGTTGTCCACGGGCCTGCCTTTAAAAAATAGTAACAGAACAACACTGACCATCTGGAACTTTAAAATGGCATTATGTAAAATCGCTGCAACCCATCTGATGCTCGAGCTCACATTCCGTCCAACATTTTTGGGCGCAAGACAACTGCGTGAACATTGCCACCCAGTGGTCTGACCAGGAAATACAACACATAGTCTATCTATGCTATATATATATATCTATACTCTTTATACTATTCGAGTTATGGTGTGAGGATGAGGTGACTGGGCTCAGGAGGTTGGGGGGGAGGGGCGCAGGTGCATGGCCAGAACAGGTGAAGCAGAGGCTCTCAGAACAGAAGGCCATGTAGTTTGAGGGGAACTGGGCAAAAAGGGGTGAATGGTAAAATAGAGAAAGGAGCTGCCCGTGTCCGGGGTGCGCAATGCTGGTGAGTGGTGCTGTAGGAGAAGTGTGGCTCACTGGTTAGAGGAGGCAGACCTGGAAGCAGAGGTCAGCCCGGGACCAGGGTTCAATTCCCGGCTCGGCGGGTCTTGAGTCCTAAAAATGTCAGCGGACTCGACAATTCTCGCTCCGGTGCCTACTCGATTCACGGGTTCACACTCTGCGACTCTGGGCAATAGCTTGCTTAATCTCAACAACGGCCCCTCGCGGTGGGATGCCTGGCTTTCACCTTGTGGATACCCTGTCGGGGTTATCTCACAGGGGAATACCAGGACGGGTTCCCTAAGCTAGCGCTTAGATACCGGGTCGGTGATTTGCGTTATATAAATACATGTACAGGTACATTTACATTTACCTTTCACCTCTCAAAGCCTACCCGGACAACTTCGGGACGGGCTGCTAGTATATATATATATATATATATATATATATATATATATATATATATATATATATATATATATATATATATATATATATATATATATATATATACTAGCAGCCCGTCCCGACGTTGTCCGGGTAGGCTTTGCGAGGTGAAAGGTAAATGTATTGCACAACCTGTTAATATCTTAGGGTTGTATGTGCACCATTCTAAGATGGCGCCCAGAGTGACCATAGTGGGGTTGTCCTTTGTCTGTCTCTATGACAAGAAAGAAAGAAAAAATGGAGTGTTGTTATCCACACTGACGAAGGCAGCACGCCGAAACGCGTCTGTATAGAGCGCCTGCGAAAATAAATCTTGCATGGTTGTAAAGACCCCTCGAGTGCTGTTGTTTTCTTCGAATAGGAAGAAAAGTTGGAGCGTCTCATATATATATATATATATATATATATATATATATATATATATATATATATATATATATATATATATTTCCTTTGACGTTTTATGATTTATTTTAACATTATCATTATTTGCTACATAGCTCTAAGTCCTTACTGCCATTATTTTCTTTGGGAGGGTGTTGCAGTGTCAATGGTTGACCATGTGTGATGATGGGCTTACTCCTGGTCTGAGCTTGAGAATATTTCCAACTGTTTCAGATCCATTTTGGCTGTAGTGCTTTTAGAAGTGCATTTTGTTATAGCAATGTGTTTATTCTTTTGTGGGTGGGTTCATGTCCCTCTGTAAATCACTCCTTAGCCGTCCTTTCACCCCTCTTTACTCCTCCCCTTTAGTAGTAAGATTCTCCATTCTCCAGCCACTCCTCCCTGTCCGTCCCAAATGTACTGCTAAAAGTATAACTATGTGTGCAGAGATCTCTGCAATCAGAGTGAAGATCTCAACACATAAAAGATAGGAGAGGCGGAGGTGTTGACCCCTGCATGCAGGTTTGTGAATAGCTTTTGGTAGTACATTAGTAATACTTCTAATATACTTCAAAATGCAGTTCGTGAATAGGCCCTTATCTGTACATCTCTTTCAGCACTCTCAGGATGTTTGATAATTTTCCCTTTTCCTCATGTCTTAGCTATATTTGGTTTTCGGTACTTCTAGTTATTTTGAATATGGCTTGCCAGTGATATCATATTTCATATGGCTATGTTTTCTAACTTCATAGGAAACCATGTACCAAAATGTGTACAAGTGCGAAAATGATTACAGGTAATTATGTCCAACATTTAAAGGTTAAAATGGTTCCAGAACAACAATGTGTAACAAAATGGATACATTATTTTTTTATTATTATTCGGGGTTTCTCTATAAAACTATAGTGATAAAAAGGCGCACACAGATAAATAATAAAATCAATTAAAACAATTTAAAATATCTACCTATTGTGAACCAGGTAAGTTCATAAGGTAACATTTTCACAGTAGAGCTGGTCTTAAATGTGTAAAATTGAGGTCCTTTAAGAGAGGCAATCAATAATTATTAAGGAAACTACAAAATATAACAGAATGCTAGGTTGAGTGGACAGAAACTGAATTTGTGATTCAGTTTCAGTCCAATCAACCTTGCATTCTATTATATTTTGTATCCTGACGACTTGCTCCCTTGGCCTTGTGGGCCAAGGGAGCAAGTCGTCTTTGGATTCCCAACATTTACGGAAGTTCAACAAAAATTGCACATGTTCAACATGAAACAATGCAGAAGGAATCTATACCTTGCATGTTGTACAAAAGTAGGATAAGCCTCAATTGTGGGAACTGTTTTCAATAGGGTGCATAAAAAATATTGTGACTGTTTTAATTAATGGACGAAATGAAGATCTGAGATGATTTTATGATCACTGGCCCGCTGGATCAACCCTTCCATGAGGGGTTGGTCTTCAACTTTACAATTGGATTCATTAAAGAGATTGGTCTGTGACAAACTGGATCTTCTTGTCCCTCATCTTAATTAAATGGAAAGCAGTACTGTTGTTTCTGCAATTCAGTATCCCACCTTTCAGCATATAGGAGGTCATAAAAAGCAGATTTGACCCAGATCAAGTCATGTTTGGTAAGTAAAGAGGGACTATAAAATAAATCTTGTCTGCCAAGTTCGAAGAATAAGATTTTGAGACACTTAAACCAGGAGGTCTTAAGAATTCATTCAAAGGTAAGCAGTCTTTTATTATTTCATTTTCAGGATTGGTCCATTTGGAGATCCAAAGCAATAGAGGTCGAAGTTTGTCCTGAAGTGACCCAAACCAAATTAAAACGAGAAACAAGTAGAAGGAAGAGCTAAAACATCTTAGAAACCTGTTTTGCTTGGTTTACAAGCGGTATGTGTGGTACAACCACAAATCCCAGCTCAGCAGGTTACAATAGGGACTCATTTAGCTCTATAGATGGTTCAAAGGGCCAGTAAAGATTTGGGGCTATATGTATCAAGGCCAAATGGGTTCGCAAACGCCGAAATTCGCAGAATTTCGGCGTTTGCAAACCCATTTTCGCAAAATGGTATGTATCAAACAATTTGGGTGCAAAATAAGGAATCGCAAAATTTGCCATTCCTTATTTTGCGATTGCATTTAAGGAATCGCAAATTTTGCGATTCCTTAAATGCAATGTATCAAGGAAATTTTTTTTTCCAAAATGCCCTTAAGGAATCACAAATTACCACCAACTTCTAGTTGGTGGTAAGTTGCGAATTCCTTTAAAAAAGCATTTTTTTGAAAATCCAATGGTGCCATGTGACGCTCATACATGGGCATGTATGTGCGCCATATGCGCACACATGTCATTTTCAGGGGTGCAGCAGGGTGTTCTTGAGACACCCCTGCACCCTTGAAATTATTCTCAATTTGCGATGAGCAAATTGCGAATCGCAAATTGAGAATAATTTCCCATTCATTCCTGTGGGCCTCCTGGCCCATAGAAATGAATGGGAAATTATTACTTAATTGTGATTAGCAATTTGCTAATCGCAATTTAGGAATTTTAAGTAATCACTTAAAAATAGAGAATTTCTTCATACATACCATTTTGCGATTTCTAAATAGCGATTCCTTAAAAATCGCTATTAAGGAATCGCAAAAGGGTATGTTGATACATATGGCCCTTGGAGCCCAATTTCAAGGAAAAATCTAATACTACCTTAATCACTTCAAAAAGTGTTGCTTCCGAACAATAAGGGATATTGCCACGTATTTTGTTGTTCAAAAAGGTCCCCCAGACACAGAAATGGTTTGAGTTTTGTCATTTATTTTAAACATTCTGGTTTGAGTTGACTTGGGTCTAATTATCATAGTACACATGACGATTCTAATGTGTTCATAAAGGTGTTCTTAAAGGTAACAAGGGACTCCAATACATTCTTCAAGCCATTAGCAGACTTGCACAGCAAAATGGCATCATGAGCCTACAACAATGATGGGTGAATGGGGTGAGTACCCATCAGGGGCATGTCACAGCCACTAGATACCAAAGCGGCTCCAAGATGATTTTTATTCTAAGGAAAAAATATATATTGCCAAGACACAGCCCTTGTACACTGCCACTCTTAATTGAAATTAAGCTGTACATTCAGGCTCAATCTTGTATTGAACTCTTGCCATAGGACTGGTGTGGAGATGGAGCAAAAACAAAATACAATTGCTTCATTGACCCCCAAGGATAACATAGCCACCCACAAATTGTATCTATTCACACAGTCAAATGCTGATCAAAAATCCTGTTGTGTTCTATCTAGGACCCCGATCAATATTGTGACCTCGTGCCCCTATACGGCTATAATCAATAGATATCCCTATAATGGCATAAACGATCAGAGCCATATTTCAGTAACTCGTCTCTGCAGCTCATTACAGTACATGACACAGCAGAAGCCACTTCCTTATATTCCTAGATAACACACCGAGTTCTTTCGACAGCTCAAACCCCCAGCAACCTGGGAAAGCCCTGCTTGCTTTGTTTTGATTAGTAATAGAACTCTTGCGAGCACTGTAAGAACGAACAGTTCTTAGTGACATCTTTATTGACGTCTTATGTCCAAAAACTTACGTCAAACTCTGCACCTTTCAGGTATAATTAATACCAACGTTGCCTTAAACAAACACGGTGGTGGTGAATACTGGAGCAGAACAGCTGTCCCTTGCAGCGAGCCCAGCAGATGCGAGAAGCCCACGGACGCTGCCCCTCCTCCTTGACGCGCCTAGAAAGACGCTGTCTTTTCTCCTGCCGAGAAATTCCAGCTCCGGCGTTTCCAGCCTACCCTTGCGGGTAACTGGAATATCGAGTCCTGAGAGGAGATACCAGACCTCCAACATTATATTCCAGAGGTGCGGTGCTGACTAAACCCTTAGAGAGAATTCTTGAAGCAAACCCTTGGCAAAACCAACTTAACTTAAACTGCTACTTACTTACTCCCTCCCACGTATTAGGCTCAGGTCAGGTACACTGGGGTAGGCATAGTTAGAAGCACCAGTTGAGGACGTTAGCCAAATGTATATATGAATGTATATATTTTATTCATTTTAACCATCTTATGGCTAAGAAACCATATCAATGCTTTTACAGTATTATTTCGCAATACTCCTTTTACTGTACGTACTTTTTATAATAACAAGTCTTGCAATTGTGGCAATTCATTTCTCTTGCATGAGAAGGAAGACTGTTCAATAAATAATACCTTTTATTGAAAACGCCCGTCTCTCTATTCTCTGCATAATTGGTGAAAGTAATTCTGCACAACTGACTGAGTGAAATAGCTGTCTATTGTTTCACACGACTCTAGAGATTGACTCTTATTCTGAGGAGCAAAGTTGTCATGTTAATGCGGTTGTTGGAAAACTGAATCCCTTCTTGTCTGAGCCAGGGAAGCTGATCACTTCCTATTCAGTCAAGAAAGTTTCCAGTGACCTCTGAGCTAGCTGGTACAAACCCAATTAAGTCTAACATAGTCAGTAGAGACCTAGAAGACCGCAGTCCTACGTCTACACTGCTGTTTATGTTATTCCAATGCGCAGGGCCTATAGGGAAAATAGGAACTACACTACATGGCGCCCAACGTTTGGTAAGGCGATAAAACTAACGCAAGACATTAGAGTAACTCAGTCGGGCTTTTTCACACAGACCCTTTCTCCCGTAAATACTCCAATAGACGTCTGGAGTGGGTGAAAGGTTAAAATCCGCCTGAACTTAGTAGGAAGAGATTCCTATGTAGAGCTTCTGGTTTATTCAACGTTGAAGGATACAGTGTTCCAAAATATTGTGCACCTAATCTTTGTCTCCTTGAAACCTGATCTGCAACAAAAGACCTTCCTGACAGTAAAATGCCAGGAGAAGGCGGGAACATATATACACACTCTGAGTCATCAACGTGATGGAGTTCACGTTGCAGGGAAGTCATTGGCTAATACAGCCATAGCGGAAGCAAGTAAACCGACTTCCGTAGCCACATAAAAGCGTTCAGAAAAATACATAGACGGGGAAACCATGCTGGCAGTAAAAACTTCCTTAAAAGGCGACTGTGCAGCACTACCCGTGAACTATCCACTCATTTATACATACGTAATTGATGCAAACTCCGTTCCTTTTGCTCGAATCCCTGGAGTGGGGGATAGGGTAATTCCAAACACAAATCGGAGAGTCTTTTTAATAGCAGACGCACACATGGGACTGGGTCTGAGGCACAAAAAGATCAAAGAATCTCTGACTGAATTACAAGCAGTATACTGGTGGCCGGGGATGAGCGTGCAACATCAAATATTTACAAAACATTTCAAGACTGCAGCAGAGATCGCAGTAGTGAACCGGTCCAGCCTGTTGCCCAGATACCCATTATGGACAGGGTAATGCTGTCTATATGCAATCCAGCATCCTATTAATTGTTTAAGACTACATTCACTATAAAATGTGGCCCCAGCGCTCGGCTGATGCCAAAACTGTTATAAAAGATCTGCGAGTCTTTATCGGCACATACACAATTGCCATGCTTCATTCTGACCAGGGTCCTGCTTTTAGCTCTTGAGCTTATAAGGAGGCCATGACCAGTATGGGCATTGGATTGCGATTCTCTTGTCCATTCCATCCCTGAGGGAAACAGTGTAGTGGAAAGAAAGAACCGAGACATAAAGCAATCTATAACAGCGAAGGTATTAGGTTCGGGTGATGGGTGGGTCAAACATTTAACAAGTGTCTTACGTAGTCTTAATGATTTGCCAAGAAATTCTCTAAAAGGTTTCAGCCCGTACGAACTATTGTTCGGAACTAGAATGTATATTCAGGATCATGATAGTCAGGCTTCAGTGGTAAAAGATAAAAATAAAGACTTTGACATCAAAGATCGTTTGGCTGTTTTACAGGACTTGAATGAAACAAGAAAATCCTTAAGCAACATAAAGTTAAAACAACAGCCAGCTACCACTGAAGACACACCACCTGTCCCAGCAAGACCTGTCTGGATTCCAAAGATTGGGGATCTGGTCAGAGAAAAAATAGCAGTGAAGAAGGAATTTCTGCCTTCTTACAGAAAAGCAGTACCTGTCTTAGCAATCAACGGAACAAGATCAGTAGTACTACCGCCCCTTGCTGGTAAAAAGGAGAACCGAGTTGTATCCATCGACCTGGTGAAACCACAAGCATGTGGCCTATAATCAACAGTAGGCCAAGTGGACTCCCAAGAAATAACAGAATACCCAAATTTGCAACAATCCAAGAGGTTCAAACTGAAAGACTAATCACATTTGATAAACCTGCAGTGCACAGAGAAGGACTATGCAATAATGCCATGGAACTCGTGCCTCTTGGAACTCAAATTGAAACAGTTAGTCATGAAACACCGGTCTACAATGATGTGGCATCAGAATGTGCTAATGAAAAGCAAATGGAGAAAACAATTCCAACAATCGACAGAACTGCCTCTGGCTACTTCATCAATTTCGATAAACTTTTCTGAAGATCAAAGCGACTCTGAAGTAATGCCAGAAACAAAGACTTTTAAAGAAAAAGCAAGAGAACTCTTTCATCAACTCAAGGAAACTTATCTTATTTCTCCATGGTTAGAGTTTTGGTTTGGGCTAGGTGTATTTTTCCTCCTTCTTTGGCTCATCATGGTACTTTGTTTGGGAAAATTCATTGAGGGAAAATACAGTTCAATGGACACAGCAAGTCAGAACATCAACTTAGTTCTGAAACCTCACAAATCATCTCATGTCAAGAAAAGAGAACTATCATCAGTAAATGTCACAGCCATTCTAATACCCGGCGGGGTAGTGTGGGACAAGACTGACTATGAAATATATGGCCCGGTCGAGATCTTGAAATATCCTCACCAGTTCAAGGTTTCATTAAGTGACTTTGTAAAACCAAGTACATTCTCTGATGATTGGGACTTTGAAAGTATAAATAATATGATGTCGGATTTAGTGTTGTCAGCAAAATTTACAGAAAATGATTATTTACAAGGTTCATCTAATTATGAACAGATGTACTGTTTTTCGCATTACGCAGACCACTATTTACATACATCTGCGCAACCTAGAAATGTTTTTAAATATAACCAATGGGAACATTGTGCTACTCCACCTAAAAGCAGTTCAAAAACATTCTATGAGAAATTCCAATACTTCTCAGGGTTTAACACGGGTAATGCAGAAACATTTTATTATAAACTGTTGGATAAAACAGGGACGAAAACCATGCTGACAAATACTATATTGATATATTCAGAAGCATTTTATGAAAACATGATTACATTTGGTTTTGATTTCTGGAAAAACAACATTGAAACAAAAACAATCTGGGGTACAAAAGATTGGCAGGTACAAGGCCTAGAAGCATTATTTCGAGCCTGCATGATCCCAGAACAAATAATGTTCTTAAATGACACAATTCATCAAACAACCTGTCTTGGCCTAGCTAAGATTAAGGACCTAAACAAACCGTCTATTCCAAAGCCAATACCTGATAATGCTACCACAGATATTGAAATAGACGTATACCAAATTTTACATCAAAACAGAACACATCCTGATTGGAAAAAGTGGTTAATCTGGCAAGAAGACACTAATAACTGTCAAGATTGATTCCTGAACAAAACACAGGGGTTAAAAATGACCAGACCAGACCCTAGATACTCCCAGAAACAACATCCAGGGATAGTAACAACATACAGTGTAGGGAAACTGTGCCTTGAATGGCTAGAAACATTCACACGGGCAGAAATTAAGCAACACTTATCTTTACTTAAAGATGGTGCTGACTTGCGTGATTTCATTATGGGACCACGCAAACAGCGTCAAAAACGTTTCATAGCGGCAAGTGTATATGCGGCTTACAGCGAGGCAGGGAAAGTAATGCAAATTGAAACAGCAGAAAAAATACGAGAAATTGTATTAATTTGGAAAAATCACTTTCTGTTGTGGACAATGGGTTAATGACTCTGTCCTCCAGAATATATTCGCTGGACAGTATTGTATCATCTGCCATCAATATAATAGATAAAGACTTTCTATTGTTACAACATGGCCAGTCCCAATTACGTTCTATTGTACAGCTAGGCTGGACGTTGCAAAATCTTCGTTCAGGCTATGTGTCATGGCGTTTAATCAACACAACGTCATTGTTTTCTATCTTTAACCTCACTGATAAACAAATCAGTTTGGCACAAAAAGGAGCAGACTATACAATCCTGAGCATCGAAAAACTTGAGAGATTACCATTGACAATGTCAGAAAGACCTGTCATTGAATGGATAATACACGGGATTATCACAATTCCGATAACAACTTTCCGATTTAAAAATTGCCTTGAGTATATACCGACAGGCCAGTATGAAAGGTTGAGTAAAGGGTACATTAAGTCATCATGGAAATTACCATATACACACACATGCTACAGTGACAACGACAAAAATGTATTTCTTAGTGGTGAAAATTGCAAACATTCACTAAGCGGTATACTTTTGTGCCAGGGTATTAATTTACATGGGGCCTGTGAAGGGACTTCAAACAACCTTTCATGCCACCAGCATGTCACACCTGCAACGCAGATAGAGCCCTTCTTTAGGCAACTTTCTAACGGGAGTTACATTCTAATAACGGATCACAGCTGTTGTGGCTTGGTGCCAGGGAAAGCATATCTCGTAAGCGTGACTTCCATGGTCACTTGCTGTATGCAAGCATTGTTTCCAAACGGCCCTGGAGATTCCGAGACGCCGATTTGGCCTCCTTTGAATATCTCTTCTATACGAATTGATACTTTAAGCAGAATGAAGTCTGTGCTTTTGCAGACAACAGTGCCCATCACGTCATCAAAAAAAACGTATGATCTCCAAGTTGCAAGGACAACATCGGAGATACATGAACTTTTATCAACAAATTGGCCCGTGCATTTCACAGAAATGCTCAGCCAAATCCTAAATATGTTGGATGCAATTGGTATCTCAAACATATTTAAGACAATTTTTTCGGGACTGTTAACACCATTCAAAGCAGTTCTGGGCATTATTCCCAATTTTGTCCATTCAGTCTTTGGCGGCCTACCACTAATTTTGGGACTCGTAGCAGGCATTTTATTTTTGACCCTTCTGCTCCGATATGGCAAGCCAAAACACAGACATGACTCCGGCAAGGATGGAAGAAACGATCCTAGCAATACGCTACCGGGACCGCATAACTAAGGTCCTTGGATTGGCCCGGCTGAGAGATCTGAACATGACCTGGTTTCTTTCATTCAGACCTATATGGCAGACCTGCATCTTACCTGTGCTTTGATGTATGCTATGCGGAGAAGAATGCGTGTTAGACACCAGTCTTGCACTACCATCAGCAGTACCAATGGATATCGATACTTTGCTAAGTCCTGTAACGGCTCACGCATCGTGTTGTCCCCAGCGGCTACCAATCCTGATGACGGCATTCGTTGGGACTCCTGCGCTACGACTAGGTGGCGGCAGTGAAGCAAAAAATGAAAGCAGCATCACCCAGGTACGACCTTCTGTGAGCATTGCTGATCCAGACATCGATGATAGCAATCATTCTCACAACTGCCAGGTTACTGCACTATCGAACCTGGTCGAACTGTCACCTGAATATGTAGACCTATTCTTCGAGAGCCTGTCTGATATGATGTTCTCCCCTGAACAGAAACAATGAATTTTGGAAAACAATCCGGCGCACAGCGTTCCCATGAACTCTGAATTCGGCCTTCAGTTTTGATGAACAAAAACTACTGAAAAGCGTTTGGAACTCTATTTTCCCGCTCCCCATGAACATTTTTTTTGAATCAGACATTTTTTCAAAATATTTACCTTTTTTTCTGGCACACGTACTTTGCTTAAAGTAGAACTATTCATAAAGAAAAGAGCTTCTATTTTTAGTAGATCTAGAGAAAAAAACTTTACCTCAAGCCTCTAGCATATTTTACAGCAATTGTATTTATATGTGATGAAATAGTCTCGCCCTTCTTTTCTGTATTAAGAGACATTTCATGTGTAATTTTTTCGCAAAAATCGTTCATAACTAATTACATATGCAATAATTTTTTGAATGATTACTATGCTTGAAAACGTACAGTACCTATATTCCCATGTATTTCATATACGCCATTTCAAATGCAATATGTATTTTGGGGTGGGTAGGAATACACGCGCATCTTATTGCTTTAGTTTTTAGTAATTTGATGGACATAAATTCGTGGAGTGGATGTTGTGTTCTATCTAGGACCCCGATCAATAGTGTGACCTCATGCCCCTATATGGCTATAATCAATAGATATCCCTATAATGGCATAAACGATCAGAGCCATATTTCAGTAACTCGTCTCAGCAGCTCATTACAGTACATGACACAGCAGAAGCCACTTCCTTAGATTCCTAGATAACACACCGAGTTCTTTCGACAGCTCAAACCCCCAGCAACCTGGGAAAGCCCGCTTGCTTTGTTTTGATTAGTAATAGAACTCTTGCGAGCACTGTAAGAACGACCAGTTCTTAGTGACATCTTTATTGACGTCTTATGCCCAAAAACTTACGTCAAACTCGGCACCTTTCAGGTATAAATAATACCAATGTTGCCTTAAGCAAACACAGTGGTGGTGAATACTGGAGCAGAACAGCTGTCCCTTGCAGAGAGGCCAGCAGATGCGAGAACCCCACGGACGCTGCCCCTCCTCCTTGACGCGCTGAGAAAGACGCTGTCTTTTCTCCTGCCGAGAAAATCCAGCTCCGGCGTTTCCAGCCTACCCTTGCGGGTAACTGGAATATCGAGTCCTGAGAGGAGATACCAGACCTCCAACATTCTATTCCAGAGGTACAGTGCTGACTAAACCCTTAGAGAGAATTCTTGAAGCAAACCCTTGGCAAAACCAACTTAACTTAAACTGCTACTTACTTACTCCTTCCCACGTCTTAGGCTTAGGTCAGGTACACTGGGGTAGGCGTAGTTAGAAGCACCAGTTGAGGACGTTAGCCAAATGTATAAATGAATGTATATATTTTATTCATTTTAACCATCTTATGGCTAAGAAACCATATCAATGCTTTTACAGTATTATTTCGCAATACTCCTTTTACTGTACGTACTTTTTATAATAACAATTCTCTCAATTGTGGCAATTCATTTCTCTTGCATGAGAAGGAAGACTGTTCAATAAATAATACCTTTTATTGAAAACGCCCGTCTCTCTATTCTCTGCATAACTAGTGAAAGTAATTCTGCACAACTGACTGAGTGAAATAGCTGTCTATTGTTTCACACGACTCTAGAGATAGACTCTTATTCTGAGGAGCAAAGTTGTCATGTTAATGCGGTTGTTGGAAAACTGAATCCCTTCTTGTCTGAGCCAGGGAAGCTGATCACTTCCTATTCAGTCAAGAAAGTTTCCAGTGACCTCTGAGCTAGCTGGTACAAATCCAATTAAGTCTAACATAGTCAGTAGATACCTAGAAGACCGCAGTCCTACATCTACACTGCTGTTTATGTTATTCCAATGCGCAGGGCCTATAGGGAAAATAGGAACTACACTACAATACATGAATGCCAGATGCATGGAACTAGACTAAGGGCCTCATTACGAGTTTGGCAGTCCTACTATTGGCCCACCACTGCCGCGCTGATAGGAGGACTGCCAAGCTTGCAGTGCGCCTGCCCACCAGATTACAAGTTTAATCCATGATGAGCAGGCAGTGCTGCGGCAGTCTCATGGTGCTGGTCTGTTAGGCTCATACGTGAGCCTTACCAACAGACTGCGCTGTGACAGCACCTGCAGCACGTTCCTGGGCAGTGTGACATCCGCCATGTCATGCATGCCACACCATGCAGGAACAGGGGTGCAATTCCAGGGGGCACAACATGTGCCCCCTGCATACAGCCCCAGGCCCAGAAGTGACTGGCGGCCCTTGAATATCAGCCACCCATATCAGCCAACGGCTCACTGCCATGAAATGGATGGTGGACATTCAAATCGGAATATGTTTTGCATGCAGGCCAAACAAATTGCTGGTCATTTCTGAACTGCGGCGCAGCAGGATCCTTGATCCTGGCCGAGCCGCTGGTCTCGTGGCGGTCCTGACTGCCACACTCATAACACGATGGGCGCACCGCCAGTGTGGTAGTGATAGGACTGCCACCAGGAGTACAGCAGTCCTGTTTACTGCCATACTCTTAATAAGGCCCTTAGTGATTTTGTATTTTATATTTAATAGGTACAGCTTGAGGCATTAATCTGTAGTTCCCATATCCAATCTGAAGCCGTAATGACGATCTGAGAAAAATGTGTTATTGTTGGCCCATGGAATCAACCGTTCTGTGAGGGGTCAGCCTTCACAATTGGATCAATTAGAGATTGGTCTGTTAAAATCGGGATCTCCTTTTCCCACCTTCTTACAGAACGATACAAGAAGAGGGAAAATTGGAGCTTGAGATTAAAACAGGGACATCTTAAGGATTTTGGGGGCCCTGGGCCAAACATAATTTGGGGGTCCCTGTTCAGAACAGCTTTTAATTTATGATCCAATTTGAGCCCCTGTTTCCCATGCAGTTTCTGCTTCCTCAGCTGCGTTAGCGATCCACTTTGCATCATAGGCATTAGCCTATATATTCCAGTTGCAAATGGACGCACGCAGCTAACAGCGGTAGGATTTAGTACTTCCTGTCCTACTACTACATTTTTAATACTTTTTCAATTGTATAGGTGTGGCTGAATTACTCTGTGCTTTTTAACAATTTCTCCTACCTACGCGCACTTTCACTTTACTTGATTCTGCTTGCCTACACATCCTTAGCTGCTTCAATTCACATCTAGCTTTTCCTCCAGTCCTGGTCCACCACGGCTGAAACCTCAATTGTGAGGAGGGCTGGGGCTACTATCGGGCACCTCACAGCCGCCCACGCAGTTTCCACTTCCTCAGCTGCGTTAGCAATCTAGTTTGCATCATAGTCATTGGCCTATATATTCCGATGCAAACGGATGAGCGCAGCAGGCACGCCAAAGGCAAGCCTGTCTGCACCCGGAGGCGTGCGGCACTGGCCATGCTGTCCAGTTTCCCTCCGGTGAGTTTCTTCCACTATATTACAATAGGAAAAAACTGATTAGACTTAGACGGCTACCATTATGTCAGTGTACAGCTTCTGATGAGATCTTGGAGGTAGACATTCGATGCAATAAGTGCAACTGTTCTCTCCTCCAGCCCAGGAAACTCGCACCCAAGATCCTCCCATGCAACAATGTGTAAAAAAAATAAGAAAACAGAGGATTTAAAGGCCACCCTTTTAATTTGTCACTCTATGTAAAAGCATGAACCACACATTTATGGCCTACTTGTAGACGAACAGCCTGATCTTTTATTTCTCTATGAGACCTGGCTGTCGGCCATCCCTACGGGTTAAAAATCCATAGGAGGGACCGACCGAGTGGGAAGGGGGACGGTGTCGCCATAATTTACAATCAAAAATTAGACTGCTCTCCCATCCCGATAAAAAACATTGAGGGTGCAGATTGCTTATCCCCCCATCATAGCATGCTGGTTTTCTGATTTACAGACCTCCAAGCTAAACTGGATATTTTATTACTACGTTTAATACAGCCACCTCCTCCCTGGCCTTAACATACAACAACTGCTTTATTCTGGGAGATTTCAATATACATATGGACAATGGAAAAGACCCTCAAAAATGTCCTTGTTGAAGGCGCTACAGACCTGCAACATGTTTCCATCCATTTCTTCGGCCACCCATGAGAAGAGCCATGCCCTAGACCACATCTTTCACAACTTTGACATATCTGTAAGCCTACCTCTTCCCATTATCTGGTCTGTCCTTTTAAATGTCGCCATTCCCAACTCTGCCCCAGCCCCTCAGACTAACGCAGGGCAGAGGGCCCCTAATTACAGAAGGTTCCATAAAATATTCATCCAGATGCAAGCAGACGCCCTTGGTCGTTCCTCATCGGAGCTGTCTGGCTGCCCCGACTCAGACGCCCTCTCAATAGATTCATGGCTTCAACCAACATTGATGTAGCAGTACCAGTTGTTTCCCGCTCCTCAAAGAGTTCGGCCCCACCAGCTCCATGGTTACACGATTCCCTCAGATCTAGCAGAAACAATTGTAGGAAAATGGAACGGAAATGGCGTAAATCCTATCTACCTGAGGACAGGAAGGTGTTTAAAGACAACTTTAAAACTCATGACATTCTTGGGAAGGCAGCCATGAAAAACCTGCTTCAAACCAAGATAGAAAATGCCCAAAATAAGAGTAAGGAATTCTTTAGCATAGTTAAATCCTTTACCGCCCCGAAAGCCGGCACAAAGGAAGGGCCATGCATGGATAAATGGTCTAAGCAAATAGCTCAATTCTTCCACAAAAAAGATCTCCGTGATACAATGAGCCATCACTAACATCTCAGAGAAAGAACTGACCTTCTACCTTGGTTCTAATAGCAAATTCACCTTTTGGATCCTTTATCTTTACTAGCTTCCCTGAGTTTCAGCTTGAAGAGTCACTGACCCTTCATCAAAGCATTAAGTCTGGCTCTCCTACCGACCGATGTCCACTGAATATCCTGTACCTATTAGCTCCCACCATAAACTCCATAGTAAACCAGCTCTTTAATGCTTCCTTCTCCTCAGGCAACATTTTGAAATTATGGAAGAATACTAAGATTTTTCCACTGATAAAATTAGCTAACACCAAACCACGGACCCTGCCAACTACAGGCCAATCTCCCCTCTTCCGGCCCTCTCTAAAGTATTAGAGAAGGATGTAAACAAGGCCCACCAAAAACACATTGAAGATGGGACACTCCTTCATGAGTCCCAATCTGGTTTTAGGGTTAACTATAGTACGGAGTCCGCTCTGCTGGAAGTGACTGAATTTCTCAAGGGTAATCTGGACCAGGGAGGCAAGGCTGTTCTGATACTGCTTGATCTGTCGGAGGCCTTCAATACGGTCCCACATGAAAGGCTCCTGGAGAGACTTGCTAACATCAGCCTGGTGGGGACCGCCTTAACATGGATGTCTTCCTTCTTGGCAAATAGATCTCAGGATATCAGGCTCCCCACTTTCTCATCCCAGGTTCCGGCCATGAATGTAGGTGTCCCTCAGGGCTCTATTCTCAGTCCTACCCTTTTTAATATATATCTAAATCCCCTTGCATTTCTGGTGGAGGAAGAGGGCGACAAAATTGTTTCCTATGCTGATGACACTCAGCTGATTCTTACGTGTTAAAAAGGAACCAACTTTAACAGGGCGATAATTAGGTCTTGCCTCACAAAGTTTTTTAACTGGTTTAAGATTAATCAGATGAAGTGAAATACTGACAAAACTGAAGTTGTTTTCTTTGGAAATCCAGAAACGCCTGACTGGAGCTCTTGGTGGCCAAAAGATCTGTCGCCCCCCACCCACGGAAAAGGAGAAAGTAAAAAACTTAGGAATTCTCATAGACAAGACACTCTCCATGTGCTTTCAAATCCAAAATCTAATTGGCGCTTGCTTTGGCATACTCTGGAGGCAAAAAAAATTCCTGCCACTGTTACCGCTTGAGAGCAGAAAGATCGTGTTGCAGGCTCTGGTGACATCAAAGCTTGACTATGTCAACAGCTTGTACCTCGGTCTTCCCAAATCTCTTATCCAGCGCCTACAAGTGGTACAAAATGTGGCGGCCAGAGCCATCCTGAGATATAAACCCAGATCTAGTATGACCCCTATTCTTAAGTCTCTACACTGGCTCCGCATAAAAGAACGGATCAACTTCAAAGCGATGACCATCTTCTTTAACCCCTTCGCTGCTCATGACGAGCTCAGCTCATCATGCAGTACACTGGTTGTGTGCTTCTGACGAGCTGGATTCGTCATGAATAATGGGATTCATGGATCTGCAGCACAGAGGGGGAATTGCCTTAGCAGTCAAGGTGTTAAAGCTTTCCATGGCTCAGGAGCCAGCTACCTAAATAAGGGTGTTAATCGGTAAACAGCATCTAGGCCCCCAAGATCTTCCAATGCCAACCTGGCCATCGTCCCTAAAATATGCTGTGCCTGCACTGGAGGCAGGTACCTCGACTTTCTAGGTGCAAAATTGTGGAATAGCCTCCCTGAGTCTCTGAGACTAACCACAGACCTACTCTCTTTCAGGAAGAACGTAAAAACCTGGCTTTTTAATAACTGATGGTTTTTTTACACACGTTTTCCTCCCGCTGTAATGCTCCAAGACACTCTAGTCTGAGTAGCTGCGTGCTTTATTAAATAAACTATTTCATTTCATCAGGTGCCTGACAGTGCATAGGATCACTTGTGCAAATTCTAAGGGCCTTATTTATGAGGCCTTGCTTCACTTTTATGCCACCGGTACGTCACTTTATGTGACGCACCGGCAGCGTAAAAAATGTGACATGTTGCACCCTATTTACAAAGAGATGCTTCCAGGCAGATGCGTCACTTTGAAAACCCCTGCACCAAATTATACCTGCACCAGGTATAATGTATGCAGGGTGTGTGTTGCACCGCAAAAAGCCTTGTAGAAGTGGCGCATTGAAATCTATGAGTACTAATGCGCCACAAATCTATGAGAACTTATGCGCCACTTCTAGGACACCATTGCGTCAATATCTTACACCTGCCTCCCAGCACATGTAAGACTGATGCAGGCAAGTCCCATGGCAAAGGACACATTTCTGGAGTTGCCTCTATTTCCAGACACACCTTAGCAATGCATCACTTTTGCACCTACAGATACGTCAGAAACACCGACGTATCTGTAACTCCTTGCGAAATGATGCGTCATACAGTAAATATGACACATCCATCATGTCCTCACTAAGAAGTGATGCATCCCTGTTTTCACACAGCGATACATCACTTCTCATAAATAAGGCCCTAAATGTGTTTACATCTAATATTCAGGGATAGTTATGTGTATTTTCAATATTGTAACACAGCAGCAGCTCACCAATACTACTGCACATAATCTCTGTGACGCCCTCCCGTTTCCTATATGTTAGGCCTTGTTTTGATCTAAAAGAAACTTTTGAAACTTTTGCATGAAACATAAACACAACATTTCTCTGCAAAATGGCTGTACTAGACTATCACACATCAGGTACATAAAAAATAAATGAAAGGAAAACGGTATTTAAAACAATCTGTTTATGCAATATTCAAGGTCATTAGGGCAAAACTCTGGAGAACAGAGCTGACTCTGTGAGGGGCCCCCCTGACAGGCTAGGGCCCTGGGCCAGAGCCCACTTTGCCCATGCACGTCTCTGGGTTAAAATGTAATGATCGCGACCCATAGGTATGAAGCCCTTGCCTTTAGGACTATTGTTATTAGCTTCAACTCTCTTCTCAATAGCAAATAAAATAGAAAGCACAGAGGGCACGTTCAGCTGTAGGCTCAGAGGCCGAATAGATTTTGCTGAAATGGGTTTACCCATTTATCAGCCTGTACGCTAAAGCCCCCAAGATTGGAGTGTTAACCACCCTTCAGAAAGACACATTATAATTAAAGCGCAGTCAGCTCTAAGCTTACCCCATGCCTCTTCTGTAAAAATTTCGTGCCATTCCGAGCGTTCTTGGGTGGAGCTCTCCAGCTGTACACCAAGACCACTAATTAGTCACAGCATGTTTGTTTAAAGGCAGTGAAGGGTTATGGCGGGAAAGAGAGCAGAATTAAGTGAACCATTTGTTTTTTTCTTGCAAGTTTTTGTTTCGAAGAGGCAGTCGATAATATCTTAGTGCTGTAACAAATCATATCAGAAGAGGCCAAAATATCCGAACAATTCCCATCTCAACAATAAAACACCTCCCTCACACAGTTGACAAAATCTAGGGAGGTATTGGGCTCAGGGAATTGCAGCGTCATCCTTGTCGATTGGTTCAGACCTTGAAAAGGAATTGCAGCTGGTGATTTACTATTATTACAAAAAAGTGCTAAAAATTCAGATTATGTTAATTAAAATTATTTGCAATAACCCGAAACGTGAAAATCTGATTGTTTATGTCTTCTGCCTACAAATATCGGGGATAACAGTAATGTATCCTTTCCCTGTAGAGTGGACAGATTTACTAACGTCAAGGGAGATTATCAAACAGAACATCAAACAGGCATCAATGCCTCTCTTTGCAGGGCATGTTTAAAGTGAAACAAAGGGTTATACAAACATATATCTCAGTCACCAGCTCTCTGGAAATGTTGTGGGCACACGTGCAGGTCGCAGTCCTACTTTGTGATGGAGAGGGGCTCATTTATGGAACTCTTAAAATCCCCAATTTGATTAATCAGCTTCTCAATGCTGCCAGAGTTATTTTGACTGAAATTGTTGTTGTAAAAGTTTACTACAAGCCAATTCTGTTTCAAGGAGTTAATAGAGTAGCCTAAAAACGAAATGAGTCAGTATTTAAAGCAGCTGCCTTGCAATCTGAAGAAATGGCACCAGCGTCGAAAGGCTGCCTCCTGTAGTGCCCGCAGGAGAGAAGGAGTAGCTGGAACGCCAAAGAACCGGAAGCATTCTAAATAGTAGAGCATCGTGTAACAGGTTTCAGGAAGTGAAATAACATCAAACTGCTATTGAGGTTGACCCAATCTGAATGATCGGCTTTGGACCAGAACCCTGCAACGTTCCAAGAAAGGACATTAAAGTGCCTGAGAAAGCTGCATGATCCGCTGCAACCTTAAGGCCGCAGGACTTATTTCCATGGCCAATGTCCTCAGAGGTCAAGGATATGGGATGCAGTCAGGTGTTGCCGTCCAGAGATCGGTCCTATTAGATGTGGGAATGGTGTAGAGTCTATGATAGAGGCAGGTTACACTCTGCATTCCTCAGAATGCAATGTTGCCTTGTATAAAAATATGGTTTATAGAGGGAATCAAGGGGAACTGCCCTACTCCTGCTTCGAGAAGTTTATTCCATGATAATGTACACAGAATATTAACAGTTAGGTTTGTAGCCCTAAAATGAAGTACAATACAGTCACCAGTCGCCAGCCGAGAGCTTGATACCTTTTCCCACCAGGAGACTCCTCTTGCCATAATGATGTCATCATAAATGTGCCACTACCCCACCTGGGAGTCAAGCGAATGGATCATTTTGGTTTTTTAGTTGTATATGAACTTTTGTAGGTTTTGGCATTAACAATGGGACATCTGCTAACACCAGGACAAAGGGAGAGGCTTTCGGGGAGGGGGGCAGGTGGAGTGTGGGTGAGGCAAGGGCCTGGGATTTATAGTGTAAGACAAAGTTGGAGTCAGAGTTGTTGACATTTAAGTGTGCACACGTGGGATAAATGAGTTTAGCAATGCTGCATGTAATATTCCCAACATTTGGCAAGGAATGGGTCGAAGAGCAAGTTGTTATTACATGGGCAGGTATCAGGGCCACAATATCAGAGTTAGTGTAAATTCACCTCCACCTGTTAGGGCAAACAATTTGACAACGATATAAGGTAATTTGACGCAAAGTGATTAAAGATACCGGTAGAAGATGTTAAAAACTGAGCTAAATGTGCCAGAAGTTAATATTCTTTCCTGAATCTTCTCCAGTGTCCCATTAACTAGTGTGTAAGAAGCAGTCCAGATGAATGAATTTAAGATATTTATTTGACAGCACAGCATACAGATCCCAACAGAACAAAATACAGATGCAACTGACTCACTGTAATAGAACAATACATTAGCAAAGTTCTGTTTGGAATAAAGAACTGTCGTGGAAAATACACATATTGCATGCCTTAAAGGAGCATGTATACATAACCTAAATGTACATAATAAATACACTATTAATTATAGAATGTAACACATCTCCCTCATTAAAACAAAGAAGGAAAAAAACACAAAACAAATCATACAAAATCTTGAAGCAAAATAGGCCTTCTTCTAAAACGTACGTCATCTTTAACTCTTGACGCCACTGAATCACATATTAACTCATCACTACGCTTATCATTCTGATCAGTAACATTTTGGAACTGTTTAACATTTTGTACAGGACACTTAGCTACTCTCCTGGAATTCCAAACTTACCATCTTGGGTAATTACAGTATTTTTAAACACTTTTTATATTTGTATAGGTCTACTATATTTGCTTGTACCTTTACCAACAAGAAAAGGTTTTAAGATCCTAACTCAATCACCTACTTTCATATTATGTTCACTTGTCCTCCATTTATTATTGTACCATCACCTGATTTTATCTTGTTTGAGATAAACTTTATTGGCAGTCTCCTGAATGTCCACTTTATTCTCGATCAAATTTTTACATTTCTCTTTAAACCACCAAGGACTGAGTAATTTAAAAGGACTGATCTCCGTGGTAGTGTGTGGAGTAATACGATAAGTCGACAGTTTCTCTCTGAGTATACTCAACCAATTACCTTGCTCTTTGATGGCATCCAAAATAAAATTCTTTAATACGTGATTAAAGCGCTCAACTTGGCCGTTTTCATGAGGTTCATATAATGACGTGCGAATATGTTTGATCTTACAACTTTCCAGGAAACCCTCCATTTCTGATGAGACTAACTGTACTCCATTATCAGAAACCAAAGTGGATGGACACCCCTCACATGTAAAAAGCTATTTGAAAAAACTTATTACAGCACTGGTGGTAGCTTTTGTAACAAATTTCACTTCAGGCCATTTTGAGTGATAGTCAATAACGACCAAAGCGAAACGTGAAGTTTCAGGTAAAATATAGAATGAGCCTGATATGTCAAAAGCAATCTTGTTCCATGGAACTTGAGGCCATTTTACAGTTTTAAGTGGCGGAGTGTGAACTTTTAACATCTTGTCACTGGGACAACAATCAATGCATTCTCTGACTGTACGGTCAATAAACCTATCCATACCTAGCCACCAAAAATACGATCTTATCAAGCGTTTCATTGCAGAAAATCCAGGATGTGTTTTGTGTGCTAATTTTAAAATCAATTCTTGTACCCCATTAGGTGGAATGCATTTCCCAGCTTTAAATAACAAATCACCCTCACAAAGCAAATCATCTGCCACATTATAGAATGGTAGTAAATCTGATCTAACATTAGTTTTGCTTGGCCAACCTTCCAATACACATTTCTTAAGATGGACATATTTGTCATCGGAATCTTGAAACTCCTTCCAACATTGTTCAGTGATGTCCTAATATTGAGGAGGAATTAAATCAGAAATTCCTAGAACAAAATCAACTTCTTTGACATCATTGACATTATTAAAACTATCCTTACAAGGAAGGAGTGAAAGAAAATCCGCAGTTACATTCTTTTTCCTGGAATATATTCCACCGTGAAATGTACTCTTGAAGTTTAGAGGCCAAACGTGCAATTCTTGCTGTAGAATTCCAACCACGACCGACTGACAAGATGTGTATCAAAGGTTTATGATCCGTCCTGAGGACGAATTTGCTGCCCCAAACATAGATCCTATAATGTTCCACCACCTACACACAGGCAAGCAACTCGAGCTCTATTACAGCATACTTGCGTTCGGTTTCATTAAGCGTTCTCAAAGAAAAAGCCACATTCCACTCAGCATCACCATCTCTTTGAGACAATACACAGCCAAGACCATATAAACTGGCATCCATAGTTATGATACATTTTTCCCCCATTCTGAAAGGTTTCAATGTCGGAGCATTAACAATATCATTTTTAATATCCAAAAATGCCTTAACTTGTTCATCCTTCCAATCAAAAATAGCTTTTTGCCTCAGTAATTTCCTCAACGGTTCCATTTTAGTTGCAAAGTTTTCAACAAATTTACTATAGTACTCACACATACCAGAAAAGGAGAGTAACCGTTCCTTGTTGACTGGGGCTGGAGCTTTAAGAATGGCTTCTACATTAGATTTTTTTGGCACAAGACCCTCACCCGACAGGGTATGTCCTAGATATTCCACCGATCTACTAAATAACTTACACTTGTGTGCTTTGAGAGTAAGCCCACAATTCTCGAGTCTCTTGCACACTTCATCCAGATATGATACATGTTCTAACTCATTTTTTGAAAAAAACAAAATGTCATCTTAGAAACATTTGACAAAAGAATCAAGGTCTCTGAAAATTTGGAACATCACTCTCTGGAAGACCGAGACTGCTGAAGCCAGCCCGAATGGCATTCTTTTGTACTGAAATAAACCCATTGGCGTGATAAACGCAGTGTATTTTTTGACTCCTCAATAAGTTCAATTTGATGATACGCTGATCTGAGATCTAAGGTAGAGAAGATTTGCGCACCGTCAAACAAAGAAACTAGCTCATTAATGTTTGGAAGGGGATGATAGTCAATTATGATATAGGAATTCAATGCTCTCTAATCAATGCATACACATAATTTTTGATCGGGTTTTCGTACCAAAACAATGGGTGAAACCCATTCCGAGGATTCCAAGGGTTCAATAATGTTGTCCTTAAGTAGATCATTTAAGATTTCTTTCAATTCATCTCTGATATTAAGAGGAACACCTCTCAATTTTTGTTTAACAGGGAGTGCGCTTTCCTTTAAAACAATTTTATGTGCAAAATCTTTTAATTTCCCCAAATTATCACAGAACACCTTGTTATACTTATGACTCCAATAAGTCATGTCCTCCTTTCCATCTATACCCTGACTCGTGACACTTACCATATCATGCTCACTGCAAAGAGAAATTGGGTCTTTGAGTTCGTGGAATGAGGGTAATGCCTAATTTCCACTGATCATGCCAACCTAGAACATTGACTCCCATGACAGCAATATACAATTTTTTGTGAGCTGATCTAGCCCTAAAAACTAAAGGTACTCTTAAAAAACCTTCAATGTCGATTCTTGAACCATCAAAACTTTCTGCAATAATGTCGGATTGTTGCAGGTTTGTAATATCACATACATTTTTCAATTTTTCATCAAAATATTCTCTAGTAATAATTGTCCATGGTGACCCCGAGTCTACCATGAGCTCCACTTTAATGTTGAGAATATGAAAAGTACATTTAGGTGATCTCATACTGCTTACAATTACACAACCTCTCTGAACAATGGATACAACAAAACCTTTGTTGGATTCTTGATTCACTTCTTCACTTTCATTAACACAAGACACCTTTGTTGAATCAACATTGTTGGTAGAATAACATAGTTGGCTATTGTAATGTCTATCCCTACAGACATTGCTAAAATGTCCTATTCTTCCACAAATTTTACATTCTCTCTTTATAGCCGGACATCCCTGGAAAGAAGCAATATGTGATCTACTACCACACCTAAAACAAAAAAAGGAATTATTAGAGTGGTCTTGTCTCTTACTATTAAAATTATTAAAAGTGCCTTTGTTTTTTCCTTGTGCTAGGCTGGAATTTTTGTTGTCTAGTTAAGATTTGACAACACAAACTTCTTCTTCAGATGTAGGTTTGCTGGTGTTAGAATTCTGCTTAACTACATCCATCCATTTTTCTGTCATTTCTGTCGATTTAGCTGTTGCAATAGCTTCTTCCAATTTGGGATCACCCATGCACCAAAGTTTTTCTTGATTTTTTTTATTTTTAATGTAGACAATGATCTGATTGCGGATCATTTCATCAGACATTGCCCCAAAGTTGCAATATAAACTCAAAGATCTTAAGGCAGTAAGAAAGTCATCAAATGACTCATAATTTTTCTGTGCCCTGGTGTAGAACTTAAACCTGTTAAGAGCAATGTTAGCTGTTGGTTTGAACCTCTTTTCAAGTCTAGTTAAGGCTTCAACATAAACATTCATAGAGTCACCATCACCAGAACGGGAAGAAAATTGAGGCAAAGTTCTGAATATTTCCTGACCTTCAGAGCCAAGACAATGAAGCAAAATACTTTCTTTCTTTCCGCTCCCATGCGTTCCCCATCAATGGCCTTCATATAATTAAAGAATTCTTCCTTCCATCTAGACCAAGGCATGGGGGGATCTCCTTTATTTTGTAAAAATTTCGCTGGAGGATCAAACTGCATGTTAAATGTCACTGAGGTTAACCTTAAAACTTGTAATACAATTGTGAGAAGTGCCAATGCTGTAATAATGTACCATATGCGTAGGGAATAGCAAATGAATTTCAAATCCAAAAGTTATCCGAGTAGAAAATAGTTAAAAATAATAATAATAATAATAATAATGTGGTTAAAGCAATTTTAAAAACATACATGAAACAGGCGCTTAATTGAAATCAGGCGTGATCTCTTCATATGGTTTAGAATGACGTTAAAAATGTAGCTTGATGTCTTCGTGATCTTACTGTGCTTAAAGAAAGTCGATTTCAGTGTGGCTTCGTGGGTTGCTAAGCAACTAGAACGTGCCTGCTCAGCAAAGGGCAATGACGTAAGCACTGTCAGCCGTCGGCAGGGAAGGACGTTCCACGTGATGCACGTAGTGATGTAAGCCTCTTCAATTACGTGTGGAAATAGAATGCGGGAAAGCAGCGACGATTCCTTTCCTGCGCGCTCAAGATGAACAAAAAGGCAATCAGTTGACAATTAGAAAATGCGGTAAGAAAACAGATGCGCCACTGATTGTAAGCTGTAACCACAAATATTAAAAAATATATATACGGTAAAATAGAAGCAGTAATACACAGTACCTTGAAAAGAGATAATCCTCCAATGTATCCTATTATCTGGTTTATGGATATTGCGAAAGTGTTCTTGTACCCTTGGTCTAATGGTACTACCTATGTAATTTTTGTTGCATTGGCAAGTAATGTTGTATATGACATAGGGGCTGTCACAGTTAAGCCATTTCTGAATTTTGTGTTGTTGGCCATTTATTTGATTTCTGTTGTCTTATTTTATTACCAAATTTGCAAATGGAACAATGTCTATAAGTAAAGAAACCTCTTGGTTTGTCTAAGAATAAACCTTTTTCATTTTTCAAGTCTTGAAAGCAGGATTGGCATAATGTCTGTTTGAGGTTTGGTGCTCTTTTGAAACGTAGTTGTAGGAAGGAGTGAATATTGTTTTTGATGGTCAGATTGTTAGTTAGAAGGGACCAATGTTTCAGAACAATTTTCCCCGCCAAGACCCTAAGATCTCTCCTGATTCCTAAGGAGTGATGGATAAAGCCAATATTTGCATGGCAAATAGGCTCAGATGTCAGACATTGTAACAACTGAGAGTCTGTCGAGCTGATCTACAATTAATGGATCGTAAAATTGGGCCTAAAAACGTAACTCTAGGAAATACATTAAAAAAATTAAATATACTTTCAATATTTTTAAAATTAATTATATACTACATTATCTAAAATACTACAAAAAATATTAAATAGCTAAAGAAATAAGACTACTATTCAAAGTTCCCAAAAAACTACAGTAATGAAAATGTTGGATAGCGTAGGGCTTAAAATTACTATTCTCACTCCAGAAAATGCAACAGTAGGGAAAGCGATGGATAGCGTAGGGGTAAAAATTACTATTCCAATTGCAGAGAGTGCAACAGTAGGGAAAGTGTTGGATAGCATAGGGGTAAAATTACTATTCCAACTCCAAAGAGTGCAACAGTAGGAAAAGCGATGGATAGCGTAGGGGTAAAAATTACTATTCCAACTCCAGAGAGTGAAACAGAAAGGAAAGCATTGGATAGCGTAGGGGTAAAAATTACTATTCCCCATCCAGAAAGTGCAAAAGTAGGGAAAGAGTTGGATAGAGTAGGGGTAAAAATTAATATTCCAATTCCAAAGAGTGCAACGGTAGGGAAATTGATGTTTAGAGTAGGGGTAAAAATTACTATTCCAACTCCAGAGAGTGAAACAGTAAGGAAAGCGTTGGATAGGCTAGGGTTAAAAATTACTATTCCCACTCCAGAGAGTGCAACAGTAGGGAAAGCGTTGGATAGTGTAGGTTTAAAAATTACTATTCCAACTCCAGGGAGTACAACAGTAGGGAAAACGTTAGATAGCGTAGGGGTAAAAAATTACTATTCCCACTCCAGAGAGTTCAACAGTAGGGAAAGGTTTGGATAGCGTAGGCGTAAAAATTACTATTCCAACTCCAGAGAGTGCAACAGTCGAGAAAGCATTGGATAGCGTAGGGGTAAACATTACTATTCCAACTCCAGAGAGTGCAACAGTAGGGAAAGCGTTGGATAGTGTAGAGGTAAAAATTACTATTCCCACTACAGAGAGTGCAACAGTAGGGAAAGCGTTGGATAGCGGAGGGTTAAAAAATACTATTCCCACACCAGAGGGTGCAACAATAGGGAAAGTGTTGTATAGTGTAGGGGTACAAATTATTATTCCCACTCCAGAGAGCGCAACAGTAGGGAAAGCATTGGATAGCATGGGCTACAAATTACTTTTCCCACTCCAGAGAGTGCAACAGTAGGGAAAAGGTTTGATAGCATAGGGGTAAAAATTACTATTCCAACTCCAGAGAGTGCAATAGTAGGGAAAGTGTTGGATAGAGTAGGGGTAAAAATTACTATTCCCCATCCAGAAAGTGCAACAGTAGGGAAAGTGTTGGATAGCGTAGAGGTAAAAATTGCTATTCCCACTCCAGAGAGTGCAACAGTAGGGAAAGCGTTGGATAGTGTAGGTGTAAAAATTACTATTCCAACTCCAGAGAGTGCAACAGTAGGGAAAACGTTGGATAGCGTAGGGGTAAAAATTACTATTCCCACTCCAGAGAGTGCAACAGTAGGGAAAGCTTTGGATAGCGTAGGGGTAAAAATTACTATTCCAACTCCAGAGAGTCCAACAGTAGAGAAAGCATTGGATAGCATAGGGGTAAACATTACTATTCCAACTCCAGATAGTGCAACAGTAGGGAAAGCGTTGGATAGCATAGAGGTAAAAATTACTATTCCCACTCCAAAGAGTCCAACAGTAGAGAAAGCGTTGGATAGCATAGGGGTAACAATTACTATTCCAACTCCAGAGGGTGCAACAATAGGGAAAGCGTTGGATAGCGTAGGGGTAAACATTACTATTCCCATTCCAGAGAGTGCAACAGTAGGGAAAGCATTGGATATCATAGGGGTAAAAATTACTATTCCCTCTCCAAAGAGTGCAACAGTAGGAAAAGAGTTGGATAGCATAGGGGTAAAAATTAATATTCCAACTCCAAAGAGTACAACAGTAGGGAAAGCTTTGGATATCGTAGGCGTAAAAAAATACTATTTCAACTCCAGAGAGTGCAACAGTAGAGCAAGCATTGGATAGCGTAGGGATAAACATTACTATTCCAACTCCAGAGAGTGCAACAGTAGGGAAAGCGTTGGATAGTGTAGAGGTAAAAATTACTATTCCCATTCCAGAGAGTGCAACAGTAGGGAAAGCGTTGGATAGCCTAGGGTTAAAAATTACTATTCCCACTCCAGAGGGTGCAACAATAGGGAAAGTGTTGGATAGTGTAGGGGTAAAAATTACTATTCCCACTCCAGAGAGTGCAACAGTAGGGAAAGCATTGGATAGCATGGGCTAAAAATGACTTTCCCCACTCCAGAGAGTGCAACAGTAGGGAAAAAGTTTGATAGCATAGGGGTAAAAATTACTATTCCAACTCCAGACAGTGCAACATTAGGGAAAGTGTTGGATAGCATAGGGGTAAAAATTACTATTACAACTCTAGAGAGTGCAACAGTAGAGAAAGTGTTGGATAGCATAGAAATTAAATATAACATACTTATAAATAATGTTTGTATTTAAAATAATTAATAATGTAATTTTTAAATAACTCTACATCATTTACAAAAACCCATTAATAATTGTTAAAAACATAATTACAATCGAATAATTAATTAACAATACATTAACAATAAATACCAATAAAAATTAATTAATGCATATTAATTAACAAATAATAAATATTGAACAATAAAATATTTTTCAATACAAAATCATTTTAATTATTACAATGTGATTAACTATTAAAAATATTAAACAATAAAATGATTTTTTATACCCAAAAATACTTTTTATGAAATATGAATGACCAATTATTAAAACATTATTTCCAATTAATAAAAATTAATTACCAATTAAAAATATTAATTGCCAATAAAAAACAATAATGACAATTAAAAAAAATATTTACCAATTAATAATTAATTAAAATTGAGATAATTATCCATATCAATAAATAAAAATAAATCATTACTTAATTACAATTAAGTTACTTCCCACCCAATTCCCCTATAAACCCACAACCCGCTACAGAACTTAAACGCAAAAGTTAATGAAAATTTATTTATAATTCCCAAAACGTAATAATTAATTTAGTATAATTAAATTACTTCCCACCCTATTCTACTATAAACCCACAACCCGCTCCGGTACGAAAACAAAAGATAAAATAACATTATTAAAATATAACAATGGTACACATATAATTTAAAACCAGTGGAATACTTCACAAAAAACATATAACACATACATATTAAATACATAATAAATGACATAACAATAATACAAATATCGATATTAGTAACATTGAGATTAGTAACATCGATATATTTGATATCGATATTACTAACTTCGATATTACTTACATCGACATAAAGAAATTCGATATTACTTACCTTAGGGTCGATATTCTGTCCAACGATATTCTTGACCTCGATATTCTGTACCTTCGATATTTCCAACTCGATATTTCTGTGGGTCGATATTTCGGAATCGATATTTAGACTGTGCACCGATCTTACTATGGGAATAATAAAGCTGTGGGACTCCCAAATCTAAAAAAGATTCCCTAACATATGTTAGCGAAGTGATATTTTTGCTATGGTCTTAGTTAATGCAGTCTGCTAGTATGCTTGAGAAGTTAGTACATGGGGAACTCCATATTTTGGCCCATAAAAGTAGTTGTGCTAATTTGATCTTTTGCGCAATAAACAAAAGGCCATTATCAGTATGGGTAAGGAATAAGGATACAGGCACTACTATTGGAAACTGCCAATGATCTGGAGAGGAATTTATTTTCAGCTGCTTGTAAACTATAATAGCTTGCATATACTCAAACCACCACCCCATCGGTACCCACTGAAATACATTTTGCTTTACAAAGGGAGAGGAGGCCTTTCACTGGTTTTTGCTTGAGTTTCCTGGCGAAAGTAAAAATGGTCTTGGCTGCGCTGTTCATTTTGTGCCCTCTGTGCAATAAGTTTAGTCCAAATAAAATTTGCGCACAGCAAGATTCCGAAATGGTTAAAATTTGACAATTTCACAGGGGCGGCTCCTCCACTTGGGTGGAGGAGCGTCTCCTAACTGCTTTCTCACAGCGCTGGAAGCAGAAACCTAAAATGGTACTAACTTTCATTTATTACCATTTTATGTTTGGTTGCTGGCGGGTGAGTGGGCGGGGCTGCTCTGCGACAGGGCAGGGGAGGAGTGGTGTACCTGCCCACTCTAGAGTGCGCAAAGACTGTTTGGTAGTCCCCTGGGGCCGCCCAAACCAGTCATGCGCACTCTGCCCTTCTCCATATAGCCTGCATGGGGACAATGTCCTCTCCATAAGCCCCTGGCTGGGCGGCATCCCGACCAATCACAACACTGCTTGCAGCATTTTGATTGCCTTAGGGCAGGGAACCTGGCTGCCTGCTTCTGCTCCCTGTTCCTGCCAGAGGCAAGAGAGCAGGAGGAGAGAAGACGCAGGACACGGTCAGCAGAAAGATGTTTAATTATTTTTTTTAATTATTAAATGAACACCCCCGCGTGATCCCCCCTCCCCGTGTGACCCCCGCCCCCTCACCCACGAGCCATACCGGCCGCAACTGCAATTTCATAATGGCCATACCTTCCACAGTAAATCTAAGTGAACGTGTGTTTCTGGGGCCAAAAATCATAATGAATGATTTTTTGTGATTGACCTTTAATTTCAAATCTAGCAGATAATCATTAAAAGTGTTCAACACGTGTTGAAGCCTGTGAGCTATGCACAACAGCAGCACAGCATCATCGGCATACATTAATACGGTACAGTGCGATCCCCAAACCTAGGCAAATTCACGACTTTATGCTGTAAAATTGGATCAAGTGAATTGCTAGAAAAAAGAAAAGGGGCTAGAATACACCCCTGCCTAACTCCTTTATTAACTTTAACGGTGACTGTACTCTCCCCATCATGGCCAAAACATACCTGGGCTATAGTCTCCCAATGTAAACACTTAAGATGTTCTACTAAGCTCACATCTACTGTGGCCTGACTCATAAGTTCCCACAACCTGCCCCTGTCCACAAGGCCTTAGCGTATTTCCCCGTGATCATGAGCAGGTTGAGAGAAGGGTTGACTGTACCCACACCCAGGTTGCACTTCAGAGAGAAAGACTCTATCTTCTGCCCATTCCGTCAATTTCTTGAAAATTACCATGCCTAATATTTTGACAGGGGAGTCCAACAGCATGATAGGATGATAACATGCTAGACGTCCTCTGTCACCCTTTTTTATCAATTGGGACAACGGTCGATTTTTTTCATGACAAAAAACATAATTTGGAACCCCATCAGGGCTGGGGGCTTTGAGAGGAGAGCTCTTTAGAATTGCAGAAACTACATCTCTCACATCTGATGTAGTTCAAATGTAGTTTTTTCATTTGTAGGGGTGCATCACAATCACAAGTAGTCTGCGCCCACATATATTCCTGTGTCGTATTAATATATGGTATTAGAACGTGAACTGTAATAATGTGAAATTACGTTTTAGGGAAAATTTCAATTTCAACTTGAAGAAAATTAACATTACAATTAGATGTGTTTAGTAGAAACATTAATGTGTAGAATTCGTACATGCTTATAACAATTATTGACGTATTTGATGTGCTTATGTGACATGTTAATTTAGAAATGCTTAGTAGAAGTGTTCACTTTGTGTGTAATTTCGTGAGGCCTTTATGCTATTTCTTATGTTGGCCGATTTCTGTAGGCCTGAAATGTATTTTACCCTGGAAGATTGTGTGTTAGATTTAATAGAGAATGTCATGCGCATAGTGAATTTGTTCTTTCTCACGTTTCTGCTGCAGGTGGAATATTCATCCTTATTAGTTAGAATAATGTCTTTGTTTTAGGAGTTAGGCTTGGGGAGAAGAGGATACATTGAGTGTTGGTACTGATAATGAAGAACTGTTGTACTTTCTCATTGGAGCAGGCCTGGGAATCAAGGTCATCTCGCCAAGGCCTGGGAGCATCACTGCCTAATGGAAAATCACCTACAAGGAGATGGCTTGACGGTATAGTGTGATGCTGCAATGTATCTTGGGATACTACCTGTGGTATTGATGTATCGAAGTTAGGGAAAATGTCTGGAGACTGCTGCTTTGCCTTGAGAGAGAGAGCATCTTAGAACGAGCTCTGTAGCTTTATGCTATTTGACCAATTTAAGGGTGAAGAGCCTTCTTAGGAAGACTTCACACGCTGACACTTTAATGGATCTTGCCTTGGGAAATGCTAGGTAGGGATGTCACGCTAGTTGCAGTGTAGGGACAGATTAATGCTTTATACCCACGAACTTCCAATGAAGGGGATTCTCAACGTGGGTGCTATCATATTCTGTATTCTGACTCTCTAACTGAATATCCTGTGAATGCTGCACCGCCTTAACTTCATCCGGAGATTTGGCTTTGTATTAGTTCCAATGTACTTCTACACCCTCACTCTGAGGTGTATGTACGTCCAGCTGTTTTTTTAATAAATGAACTAAACCTAACTGGGAGTCTGTGATTCTTAGAAGTCATGGTAAACTGGAACTGCAATGTTTCATTGCCTAAAGATTCCTTTCCCTCCACGCTTTCACTCTGACAGAAAGTACCATCGACCTGAGGTTCTAGAGCAGATCTAGAACATGGAACCCGGCTCCTTCACATCTATAGGAAATGGAGGTGAGTTGTAAGCTGGTACAGAGGGGACAGGGTGATTCAAATTGATAATAAGTGTAGCAAATGGGCCAGAATCTGATGGTATAAGTGCGCCGTCAAAGATACAGGAAAAAACGTACCGCCAATTTCTGAAGAGACATGGCAAGTAATTTTTGGGGTATTGTCATCTGTAAAAAAAAAAAAGGATGATTAATCATGTCCCAGAAGTACTTTGCATCATTAAAACTTGAAGCTTTAAGTAAGTCTTCCCATGCCTTCTACCTAAATTCTGTCCCTCTATTATTCAATATCGTCTTATAGGCGATTCTGGCAAGTATGATTATCTCAATATTTCTAGTTGGGGTGTTGGTTGTCATTTTCAGCTTTTTCAAGGCAGCTGTACAAGCATGATTACATCACTATTGTGGGGGGAGGCGTGATAGCAGCTATTTAATGGTCAACAAGCCAGACGTAAATGACCACAAAGGGCCCCATTACAGAAAATAACAGAACAGAAGATGGGACCGATCGCCAGAGGTGTGGCGGTCCCATAAGGCTAATTAGGATACGCCCGCCACACTGGCGGGCGCATTTTGACCTTTAACATTGCAGACGGAGCTTGTATTGCAATGCACATGCACAACGTGACATGCATAGCGCGGTGCCTGCCACCTTGTGTATGGCAATGTAGGGGGGTACCTTAGGTACCACCCAGGTGCAGCCCCCCACCCCCTCACTCTCCCAGGGGCCCGTAACAGGCCCCCAAAACAATTTTTGCTGGCCTTTCCATGGCTGCATAGCCGCCGTGGAAAAGCCTTTAAATTTGCACATCATAATATGGATGGAGGTGCCTGCTCGGCAGCACCACCATATTATGCCCCAGATCGGCACGACAGGCAATCGTAACGATTGCCTGCCGGCAGAAAAGCGGCAGTCTTTCTGTCCACCGCGGTACCCCGCCATACTAATATGGCGGGGGTAAATCAGATGCAGATGGCGGGCGGATCTCCACCACCGGCATGGCGATGGCGATCCGCCCGCCATCATAATAGGTCCCTATGTATTTAAACTGCCCAGAAAAATATATGGCTCCGCTATGTCGGAAAGACAACAAAGCACATTGTTACGTTTTTCATTTACTAGATCGACATAAAACTTCTCAGGAGTAACGTTTTTCCATTACAAGCGAATCTCATTATACTTACAATATTCCAGGTCTATGAGGCTCACAGGTGTGGGTGGGTAAATGGGTGTCAATGTCTGGAAAGGAAACACAAATTAAGACAGGATTATTTTACTCTGATTAGAGGACAGAGTTAAAGAGTCTGACACCAATGGGATAGAAATGAGGGGAACAAAATAAAATGAATGGTTGAACCATCTCCTCTACCTGTGAAGTTTGTAGGGGGTACTATAGCATTCGTAACAAAGTCCACATTAAGTAATAGATTTTATTTAAGTATAATGTGATCAGAACTTCCCATTAGGGTTATGATGAAAATGGGATAAATCATCACCATGCCAGTGATGGAGCAAGGATTCGCACGTAAAGCGACTTGCTTGAACTCATGAACCTCGAAATAATGTTAATCAACTAATCAACCTGTTTGTCTTATTAATCTGCCCCTCGCCCAACATTTTTGGGCGTCCGAGAGAAGCTTGCTTATGTGTCTATTAATATTAATATTAATACGCTTGCAACCTAAAATGGCTGCTACGCGGGAATTTAGACTACGCATGCATCGGTCATACCCATGTGACGTGACGTATTCGATGTCTTGGTGGGAAACTGTTTACACTTGCGCATTAGAGCTAAGATGGCTGCTCTGTGTTCTCACATGCGAGAAGCTTGCATTGCTGCTTTTGCTAAGCTGTTCGTTCTGCTTAATTCTAATGCTATAGTTTATTATAAAGTAATGTGAGTAGTGTAGAGATTCATGGTATACAGTGAAATCATTTATTCTGTGTTCTAAAACTGTTTCTTTTCCATTTCATGTTACACTTCGAAACTTGGCCTATCATATTACGCTGTACTACATCTTGAATGAGACTGCGTCTGCGCGAGATCCGCGAGTCTCCAGAACAGTGACCTTTGAATCCCAGCCAAGGAGCTGACTGACTGAGAAGATGCTCCTGGGAACTTCACTTAATGAACTCTAGACGAATACATTCTATTTGTTATGTGAAATGAAGACATCATGAGAACCCAAATTCAATGGGCGGGAACCTTAATTTGAATAAGAGACTGCAAATTCTGAAATATTAGGTGGTGTGATGACCTGTCCTCCTCCTTTGTCCAATCAAAATTGGGGATCCTTACACTTGCAACATTGGGGGGTGGTACACGACCCGAAAAACAGTATAACTAGCGTAGGTTTAGCTAGAGAAATTGTCCGACTTGTCCAAATAGCTGACCAGTCACTGACCCAACGCACTCAATAGGTGACTGAAACAGAGAGCTGCGGAGCACTCTGTTGGGAGGTTTGAGAACCCAATCGGAGTTTTGGGAAGTGAAAGTGCTGGCGAAATACTTTGCTGATAAAGGTTATAACCCAATCAGGGTTTTGGCAGATTCCTTGCAGAGAGGGAGTAGCGCAAGCGTTGTGACCGAAGCTGAGGGGTGCTGATCTCAACCTTTGGTGAACCGGTCCTGATCCGAATTCTGGGGTTATCCTGTCCTGATTGTCTATGAGCTGCACCTACTCGCCTACTGGCACTTAAGTCCTTGGGGTTCTTCCCGTCTTTTCCAACTGACCCGTGACCAGGGTTGGTGTTCACTCTATCCTAGGTAAATATAAAGTCTGTGTGGGTGTTTGCAAAGGAATTTGCATTTCCTTTTCTAAATTCTCGAATATTGCAAAGCTTAATTGCATATGTTCCTTTTTCTTTCCCTGTCCCTTGGTAAATGAGATTTTCATGTATTACTGTCTATTAGTGTGTTCGCATTTTTCCCCCACCTATAGTCAATTCCAAATCGTTTCTATATAGTATATGTTCCTTTTCTCACCCTCCCTTTTTAGGAGATAAGCTGAATTTGATAGTATGTTCCAAATCTTACCTTCCCTATAGTATTGAGCTAAAATTAAATCTCGAATTGCAATGAGCCCTACTTTAAACTGCCATCTGAATTGCGAAAGTCTTTGGGTTTAGTATGTTCCTATTTCTTTACCCTCCTTTAATCAAATTATAAAGTCTGTGATCTAAAAATTAGCATGTTCCTTGTTTATACCTTCCCTTTATTTCAAGTTCCTAAATGATTAGCATACTCTGTAAAAACCATAACTATACGTTGTTTATGATTTTGATTATAGGTAGTCTCATTGCTTTTAACCTTCTGCTCATGACATATGATGATGATGATGATGATTAGATAAAAGTTTGAACCTACTCAGAGCCTGTGGTTATTTCATCCTTACAAAAATTGTATAAATGTTTTTGGGTGCCTATCTTTAAACTCAACTCCCTAATCCAATGTGCATAGGATACTAGTACCTTCATTGCTAAGTCATATGTATAGGAATTAGAGATAAAATCACAAATATACTGACAGTAGAGCGTGAGTTACCTAAATAACGTTAAGGTGTGCGGTTTTAAAATTATGGGCCCAGGTGAGTATTAGTAAAATTTCCTAGCTGGGTGACCTACGCGCTCTATCAGTATACTTTTCTGGTAGCAGAGCTATGGTTAGGGATTAGTTAAAGTTAGGTAGTTAGTTAGTTAGTAAGGTTAAAATTCATATTTTATTGATCGATCAAATGTGCTATTATTGAAATGTTTTTTTGATGCTGCTATATTGAAGTTTATGTATTAACCAAACTTGTTCGTACCTATTATATGTTTTGTCTGGAATCCCCGGGGGCAGAATAGCGGGTGGTAAATAGAAGCCACATCGCAGTGAGGTCAGTTGCTCGAGGAAAATTAGTACATGCTTGGGCAGAACCGGAAGCACTAATTAGGGTTTTTTCTGTGTGAATGATTGAATAAGTGATAGCAAAGAGTTTGCTGGCAAAACTTCTAATGTGATATAACCTATGAGGGTCACACAGAAGGAGTAGCAGGTTCGTCGGAGCTTGACTGATCGCAAAAGGGTTCGCTGGTGAAACTTTAGACTTTGTATATATCCCTGAGTGGATGAGTCGAGGGAGTAGCAGGTTCTTTAATGCTTGTGTGAAGGATAGGCAGAAGGGATCTATCCACAGTATATGAAAAGTAAACTGAAGAGGTTTACTTGCAGTGAAATAAATCTTTCCTTTCTAGACACTCGAGTACAGTGGCGAATGTTTTGCGTTGTAAATTAAACAAAGCACTTGCACTTTAAAGGAAGAAATTGAGTTTCCGTTACCTTGTGAAGGAGGGAGTCAGTTGCTGAGCTGCGCTGACATCACTCAGTGCCGCGCTGGTATTGGTCAAAACAGCGGGTGTGTAGCTGAGATAGCATTGTAAAGGAGGGATGAGCGCAGGAGCGTGAGAACTTGACTCAACCCATTGGTTGAAAATTACTTGCAACCACAGTGTTGATTAGTTATTGAGAAAAATAAGACGCGCTAGTATTGGAAGTGATTTAGTAAACAAAGGAAATTTGCGGAACGTATATGTGGTATCCAACTTTTACAGAGATTAGACCTGATCCCACATACCAGGGGTTTGCTAGAGAACAGGCAATACGAGGTAGACCTCCCAAAATGTACGGAAGCAAGTGAAAAATGACTTTCGTAGACAAAGTTAAGAATTACTTCAAGAAAGACAAGCCCATTACAACTAGAGAAGGAGTTATTATTCCCCCACCAAACACTCCTGCATCCTTTATGTTTGACAGAGGTTACCATTCTTGTGTATGGTTAGAGAATTGGGTGGAATATACTGAAGATGATGGAATTTTAGCATTTCCCTTAGAAGGTACCTTTAATGGAAGAATTTTGTTCAACCGGAGGACCCGAATGAATGATTTACATCCCAGACCTAGATTGACACAATATGAGGCGTTAGAGGAATTGGAAATAGAAGCTTTTGAGTGGGACAGACCAAGAATTGACAAAGGGTTAAGTAAGTTTTACCCAAAAGTTAAAAGAGATACCAGAGAAAAAAGAATGAAAGAATGGAGACAGAATATGCTAGTGGAAGGACTTTACTCAGTACTAACGGTAGAGGAGCCTGTGGGAGGAAAAAGGACTGACAAAACTAGACATTTAATGACTAGTGGTGATTCCGATGATGATTACATTGAGGATTTATTAATGAAAAATCCACCACCTTATAATGAAGAAATGAGAATAGTAAATCCAAATAATCCGTTCTTTAGGCCTCCTTGTAATGAGGAGTCAATCACATCAAACCCGACAGCCCCGTTTTTAAGCCACCTTTAATTCCGCAAGTGATACATGAGACCTACATCGAAAGGGTATTACAAGAAAGAGAAAGAGTAGCTTTAAATAAACAGAGAAGTGAATTAATTCAGAAGATTTCCCAATTAAATACAAGTCCTGAGGCTTTGACAATTCGAGTAACTATTGGCCCAGTTGTTCCGTTGTACGGAGATAAACAAGCTAGTCCAAAAGCTCCAATTATACCTACATCAGTAGTACAGCCAAGAAAAGAACCCCTGATAATAGATGATCAGGCAAGTGAATGTGAATCAGTGATTTCCTTAATGGATTTACCAATACGAGAGCCTGAAGGTGGTTCCATGAGGAAAACCACTCCTGTACCCGCAAGGGAAGTACAGATAGAAACTTTATCAGGTATGAAAAGGGCCACTGTAGTAACTCCTGAAGAAATAGACAGATGGACCCGTGAAATAGTGAGACCAAAAACACAGCCCAAGCTATTAGACATATATAAATTGAGAATTAAAATAGAGGAAATGATGGCTGGGAATGTGGGATTGGAAAGATTAAATACCCTTAGTGAAGATGAATTGCTGTTTGTCTGCAAAAGCATTACTAGAAATACAAAGGTGTTTTACGAAAAATTAATGGACACTGCAGCTAGCATGGGGATTGACATTGGTAATCTACAGTATTGCAGAAACCCTTTCGAGTAGAATTCTCTGACAAAGATTTAGAAAACATGAATTTGTCGGGGAAAAAGGTCCAGATCAGAGAGCTGATGAGTTTGATGCAAAAATGGGGTGAACTAGAAAAATGGAAAGCAAGATGGGCAAAGAAAAAGGAGGAAGTACGGTCAAGGCAATTGGCTTCAGAATATGTCTTAAAAGAGACAGAAAAGGTAGAACAATTATGTCACATGCGAGAAGTACCAGGTGGAGGATATGTACATGTGCCATGGTCCCGACAAGATATTTTATCATTTACAAATGACTTCCCAAAATTGTGAGAGAAACCTGTAGAGTGGTACAGACAGGTCGAGAGATTTGTGAAAGTTTCAAAATGCCTCCTGAAAGATCTAGATGGTTTCTTTGACATTGTAGTTCCTGTAGATCTGTGGACAGAATGTAAAATTGCTGTTGATTGGCCAAGTGAGGAATACCCTAGAGACCCAAAGACAGGGGCTCCTTCCGAAGATGTCATGAGAAAGTACAATCAGGTGATGTTGTACCTGAAAGGAAAGGTGCCTGCAAAAGAGACAGACTGGACCGAATAGATAGGTATACACCTGTTACAACGCATTTGTTACAACGCACTACCATTACAACGCGACTTTTACAACGCATACCATTACAACGCATTGCGCTGGGGGGCGCTCTAGGATAGGGAATAAGTATAATTTACTATCCAACACCTTCCCTAGGGTCCACGGGGACTGGAGTTAGAATAGTAAATTATACTTACCACTATCCAGCACCTCAAAGCGCTATGCGTTGTAATGGTATGCGTTGTAATGGTCGCGTTGTAATGGTAGGTAGTTGTAACGGTATGCGTTGTAACATGGTACATCCGAATAGATAGAACTACTCAGAATCGAGATGAAACTATACATTCATATTATGACCGTCTGTTACAAGTGTTCAAGACGTATAGTGACCTGACCAATATCGAAATGAAAGACATGACCCACTTCATTTATCGATTTGTGTTAGGGTGAAGGCCTGAGATCTCACAGTGGATCAAGGAAAATAAAATCTGCTGGCAGGCTAAACCAATTGATGAAGTCCTTAAATATGCTAAATACTGTGAAGATGAGCTGGAAAATAAGCGAAAAGAATTAAAAGAAAAGGTCATGTGGGCACAGGTAAAATTAGCAGAGCACCAAGAACAGCAGTTAAGCAAAAGCCGAGGGTAAAAATGAGCAGTGAAGAGGCCAGAAAAAAGTTTCCCTGCCATGGATGCGGAAAGATGGGGCACTGGACGGATGAGTGTGAGGCTGTACAGAATGATAATGTGCAAATTAATGATTTAAATCCACAGACGCCGAATGAGGTACCAAGGAAGAACTAGCAGCAGGTAAAACAGAATCAGCTGCCTCGTGCACCTAGGCCAAATTATAGGAGCAAAGCACAACAGGGTGAAGACACCGAAATTTGGGAAGGAAGGGAGGATAGAAATGCAGCAACTTTGCAATTCCTGTTAAATGATACATTCCTCTGTGACGAACCTTACTGACGGTGCCTGAGGGGGGAGGACGAGGAGTGCGTGCTTGGTGCCTCCTTGCCGGTGGACCAGTCAGGGTCCTACATTGAAGGAAAGGTTGAAGGAAATGATGTCACCTTTCTGTTGGACACTGGTGCTACCCGTTCTACTGTGAGAACAGCAGACGTTCCAAACCTACCCCTCTCGGGAGGAGCAATCCAAGTAGTGGGCATTTCTAATAAATTAATTAGTACCCCAGTTACAGAACCTATGGAAATTAAAATAGGGTATTTCAAAGAGATGCATAGATTTGTTTTCTGTGATTCAAGTTCCGTGAACTTACTAGGACGAGATTTGCTGTGCAAAATGAATTGTACCATCTTTTGCACTAAAAATGGCGTAAAAATTCAGACCCCAGATGAAGACGGAATATACAAATTAATGCTAATAAGACCCGACTTAGAAATTAAAAGACTGACAATACAAGACTTACCTGAAGAGCTCCAACAGACAGTGAAACCAGAGGTATGGGATTTTACTAGAAAAGATGTAGGATTAATGGCAAACGTTGACCCAATTAAAATAACCATAAAAGAAGATTCAGTTTACCCGAATACTCAACAGTATAAAATGAGTACAGAAGTAAAAGCAGGGGTTGCTATTGTAATAAAAAAGTTGAAGGAAGCAGGCATTTAGCAAGAGGTGTTGAGCAGTCCTTGTAACTCGCCCATAATTGGCATGAAGAAACCAAGTGGCAAGTACAGGGTCATACAGGACCTGGGCAAGGTTTATAAAATTGTTGTTCCTTGCTGTCCTGTTGTGCCAAACCCTGCAGTGATCTTGTACCAAATACCATGGAATGCTGGATGGTTTACTGTCATTGATTTATGCCATGTATTCTTTTCAATTCCATTGCATCCAGACAGCAAATTTCTTTTCTCATTTGAATTTGACAGTCATGTTTACGTCTGGAATCGTGTTCCTCAGGGGTACACAGAGAGTCCTTCGATTTTTAATCAAATTCTGAAAAAATGCCTTGAATCCCTGATATTGACTGGAGAATCAGTCCTGGTGCAATATATAGACGACCTCTTGGTGGCGTCTAAAAGTAGGAGAGACTGTGTTGTTGACACCATTGCTTTATTGAACCATTTAGGTGAAGGAGGACATAAAGTGTCGCCAGATAAATTACAGTTCTGCACCACATCACTGAAATATCTGGGGCACCAGATAGAGAGAGATGTCAGGAAGGTTACCACAGAAAGGATTAGAATAATTTGAAACATGGAACTGCCTAATACCCAGAAAGAAATAAGAATGTTTCTTGGAGTTGTAGGATACTGTAGGCAGTGGATTGTGGGTTTTGCAGTCCTAGCAAGACCATTGGTAAAAATGACAAAGAAAGGAGCTAAGGACCCAGTGGAGTGCGATGATGAAAGCATGTCAGCTTTTGTGAAATTACGAGAATGTCTGTGTACAGCTCCTACAATCGGAATGCCTGGCTACTCAAAGGAGTTTGCACTGTTTTGTGACACACAAGACAATTGTGCACTTTTAGTCTTAACCCAAATTCATGGTTTAACCAGACGTCCAGTAGCATATTTTTAATCTACTTTGGGTCCAGTGGCTGCTGGATTACCTGGATGCCTGAAAGCAGTAGCTGCAACTTGCATGAGTCTTGAACAGAGTGAATCTATTATTATGGTACACCCTGTAACTGTGTATGTTCCACATGCAGTTGTAATTTTGTTGACCAGAACAAAAACCCAGTATCTCACACCTAGTTGGCTGACTAAGTATGAGAGAATCCTTGTAGGTGCAGGAAATGTAACCATTGCCCGATGTAATATTCTGAATCCAGCTACCCTACTACCAAATTCACTCACAGCAGAAGTGAAGGGAGAAGTTGAGCATGACTGCCTTGATCTGACTGAGTACAGCACAAAACAACGCCCAGACATAAAAGAAGAGCCCTTAACTGACGAAGATTATGAGCTGTTTGTACATGGCTCATGCATGAGACACTGAAGAGGGAGTTCTAAGCGCTGATTATTCAGTATGTACTTTGGGAGGTCCAGTGGAAGCATCCTATTTACATGGAGTCAAGTCTGCACAAATAGCTGAATTGGTTGCATTGGCAAGAGCCTGTAAATTCGGAAAGAACGCGAAAATAACCATATAAACTGATTGCAAGTATGGTTATGGCGTTGTGCATGACTTAGGCCAATTATGGATGCAAAGGGAGTTTCTGACTTCTTCAATGGAATGGAAATGGAAATTATGTGCAAGACTTACTGGAAGCAATCCAGTTGCCAAAAGAATTGGCTGTGGTCAAGTGTGCTGCTCACAAATCTGGCAATGACAAAGTGACAGCAGGTAATCGATATGCTGACCAATTGGCCCAACATTGTGCAAAATACAAAATGGCTATTAATAAAAGATTGGGGGAAACGGAAACAGCTGCCAACTTATGATGCTAGAAGGAATAAAAACAAGGGAAGAAATGAGAGATCAACAGGACGCAGCAGAGCCAAAAGAAAGGGAAAATTGGAGAAAATGTGGTTGTCAGGAAAGGGATGAAGATGGTGTCATTGTTTACCTTGATGGTATACCTGTGTTGCCGGACTGTCTTCTTGCTCCTATGGCTAGATTGATACATGAAGACACACATTTGGGAAGAGATGCTATGATACGCATCTTTAGGCAGACATGGTTCAACTCGAGATTCAGAAACATAGCAGAAGCACTCTGCCAGAGGTGTCTGGTTTTTCATCAATTCAATCCCGGAAAGAAAACTATAGTTTTGCCAGGAAAGATTGGAAAGGCAGAAGGCCCTTTCATACGATTACAACTTGACTTTATTCAGTTACCCCCTTGTCGAGGAATGAAGTACATCCTTATCATTGTCTGCCTGTTTTCAAAATGGGTGGAAGCTTACCCTGCTCGCAGAAATGATAGCATCACTGTAGCCAAACTGTTACTTAGGGAACTTATACCTCGGTACGGATTTCCAGTCACAATTGAATCAGACAGAGGAGGGCATTTCCATAGCGAAATAATAAGACAAATTTGTGAAGCATTCAAAATTACGCAAAAACTGCACTGTTGATATCGCCCAGAGGCTTCTGAATGGCACTATCAAATCAAGATTGGGAAAAATGTGTGAATCTACTCAAATGGAATGGCCAGATGCTTTGCCACTTGTTTTGATGGGACTCAGAAGTATTCCAGACCGGAACACAGGCTTGAGTCCCCATGAGATACTGATGGGAAGAGCAATGCGGCAAGCATGGGTGTCAGGATACAAACTGATAAGCATATCTGATGATTTAGTACTAGAATACCGCAAAGAACTGGCTGACCAAGTGCGTTCTATCTCTTACCAGATTGGGAAGACGCTGTCGCCAGACCAACAACTCCAGCACATGACTTGAACCCAGGTGATTGGGTCGTTATAAAGAAACATACTTGGAAGAGTTGCCTTGCACCGAAGTGGGGAAAACCACGACAAGTAATGTTGGTTACCACCACAGCTGTGAAGTGTGCAGGTGTGCCACGGTGGATCCATGCCAGCCATACGAAGAAAGTGACCAAACCTGAAGAAACTGAGGCTGCAGGTTGTGCAGCTGAGTGGTCTCAAGAGATTGGTCCTGAAGTAGCTGAAGAAGAACAACCGAGCACCAGTCAAGATGATTGGGTCCCAATAATCGACCTGACTATAGATCCAATTAGAACAAGAAGACAAACCTATTTAGATAGAGAGTGGGATAGTGAGGATGAGACAGGAATAGAAGGAGATAATCAGATCATCGAAATCCAAATCAAATCTGATGATGAGGAAGACCAGATAGGGAAAAAACAGGTTATTGACACTCCTCCAAGAACTCCTGAGCCTGAAAAGGGACAGATAGAAATTAGGGCGGAAGTTCAAGTGGAGGAAAATCAAAAGTTTGAAGTGCTTGAACAGGATCAGATAGGACTAGACAAATGTGTTCAGGAAGAAGAAATTGAAACAAACCAAAGCCAGAACCAGCATACACCTGAACAAGTCCAGTTTAGGCACCAGGCAGAGGAAACAAATATAAGACCTGGACCTAGTCAGTTAAGGAGTGACACAGAAAACGATCTTGACAATGTGCCACAACTGAATAAAAATAAAAGAGCGTTTGTCAAGAGACAGTGCCAGTTAAAAGACTCAGAAAAGGAGAAAAGGTACCTAGATTTGTCAAAAGACTCAGACTAAGACTAAAGACTATCGACGAAGAACTCGAGCAGGAAAACGAGACTCCAGTAAAACTGATCCGTCTGTGATAAAAACTAGGAGAAGAAGTGCCCGAATAAAGAGACTGAATAACAAGTATCAGAGTCCTGAATGGACTTATATTGTGTTGGAGGACTTTGATAACTTGGAAATAAGTGACAAAAGTGATGAAGAATTGATTACTGACCAGACTGACGAAGAAGTGAAACCAACCTGAAAATTGCCCTGAGTAAGCAACCTGTGCAAAGTTACAAAGAGGGGTTGAAGCTTCTTTTGAGTCAAAATGTCTGATTCCTCTGTGAATGGAAGACCGAGACAAAGTTGTTTTAAAACATGCTGCAAAGTATGTTTATGTATTGTAGCATTAGTACTTAAACTATAGATAGGACTAACAATAACTATTCCTTACATGATGAGTAAAGATACTAATTTGTACCCTACTAAGCAAGTGACAAAGGACACAGAAGAGCTGCAAACGAAAGATACACCACAAAGAGTAGATACACAGGAGAAAGCACGTAGCCTTAGACAAACTAGAATGGACCTAGGCGCACCAGATGAGGAAGGACTATACTATAATAGAATCAAAAACAGAACTCATTTAAATGTATTCGCAAACCTTTTAGTGCACTATGTAGAAGCAATGGAGATAGAAGACTGTTATGTCTTCATGAAGCTGCCTACTTCAGTAGCTGAGGGTGTGACATACCATCACTTGCCACTAACATATGGAATTTCCTGTAGCATTTTAGCTAGTTTATTGTATAAGAAAGGACCTTTACAGTATTATTATTCTAACTCAGATGTGATATTTTCTGAACTTCCTATACGCAGCAACCTAAATCCTGTACATACTAAGAGTGATGTAACACGTTATATGGGTGAATAATTTCTAACTATAGGTACCATAGATATGGGTGAGGCACACAGAGATAACTTGACATGTTCATTACACGAAGAAGAGAAAATGTTTCTAAATATGGTAGAGAAAAGAAGAGAAAGTTTCCAAAAGAAAGCAAAGGATAAGAATCAGAAAACCCCTAAATGGGCTGAAAGAATAGAAAACACTTCAAATAGTGGAGCTAATGCTGTTATGTTGCAGGATTTCGAAAAGAAGGGGAAACTTTGTCTTCACAGAGAGAAGACTAGTTATTATAATAACATATTCATTGGTTCAGCACAATTATAAAGTAATTGGAGGTTGGGGTTTCAAAGATGGGACAGAACCTTTGTTTCCCGGAATCTATTTTATATGTGGGAACAAGGCTTATTTTAAATTACCAGACCATTGGTATGGAAGCTGTTATTTTGATATTGTCTTCCCAAAGATATGCCATGTGGGAAACATTACTGGAAGCAATGAAGGAACTAACAGATTAATACGTAGTAAAAGGGAAAGTGTTGGAGAAGTAATAGGTGATATATTTAGTGTATTGATACCTACAGTGGGAGTGGCTCTAAATACACACAGAATCTGCAAATTGTCAACAGTAGTAGATCAACTGACACTGCTGGAGGTTTCCTGATGGTCAATATCGAATTGGTTGCAATCAGATCTATGGTTTTACAAAACCGACTTGCTCTTGACACCCTATTGGCAAAAGAGGGCAGAGTCTGTAGAATGTTGAAAGCGCAACATTGTTCCACTTACATTCCAGATAAAAGTGTTGAAATCAAGAAGTACGTGAAAAACATCACTAATTTGGAAAGAGAGCTTAAACCATTGGAGGTTGATAGTGCCTGGAAGAGACTAACTGATGGTCTCTCCTCTGTAGGTAGTTGGTTTTCTAATCTAGGTAAGAGTCTTGTGAGTAAAATACTAATGCCAATAGCGGGAAGAGGTTTATTAGTGTTCATCATAATAATTTGCTGCAAATGTCGAAAGCACAAAAAGAAATATGCTGTGAATAAGCGAGGAATAAAAAGAAATGTCGAAGAGCTCGAATTAGAAGAAATGAATAATCAGATATATAAGAAAATGAAAAATTCTCATCCCAATAAAGGTGCTGAGAAAAAACTAAATAGAAAGTTTGAAGAGATTGAAATGGGTGAAATGTGAAAGTTGGCATCTGGTTCCATTAATTGTGATGATAGTAAATATCATCAAAGAGGGGATTGATGGAGCAAGGATTTGCACATTAGGCGACTTTCTTGAACTCATGAACCTCGAAATATTGTTAATCTACTAATCGACCTGTTTGTCTTATTAATCTGCCCCTCGTCCGACATTTTTGGACTTCCGAGAGCAGCTTGCTTATGTGTCTATTAATATTAATAAGCTTGCAACCTAAAATGGGCGCTGCTACGCAGGAATTTAGACTACGCATGCGTCGGTCAAACCCATGTCACATGACGTATTCGATGTCTTGGTGGGAAACTGTTTGCACTTGCGCATTAGAGCTAAGATGGCTGCTCCGTGTTCTCACATGCCACTGCGCCTCCCGGCCTGGTCACCCACACGCTCCTGGGCATCCCGCCACCCCAGCCACCGAGGGCCGCCGAGCCCCCTGCCTCTCGCCACCCCAGCCACCGAGGGCCGCCGAGCCCCCTGCCTCTCGCCACCCCAGCCACGAGGGCCGCCGAGCCCCCTGCCTCCCGCCACCCCAGCCACCCGAGGACCGCGCCAGATTTTCCCGCCGCCCCAGCCCGAGGCCCCACCCCCCGCCAGCCGATTGGCTCCCGCTCCCGCCCCCCCCGCAGACCCTCCCTCCCGGCTCCCTTCTTATGACGTCCCCAGACCGACCGCGCAGCGGACGCGCGCAGCGGGAGCACCGATTGAGCGCCGAAGGTGCGCCAAAGGTAAGCCCGTCTGCGCCCGTCCGCGCCTGGACCACGCCCAGCGCCAGGACCCCTGGCCCCGCAGACCCCAGCCCACCCGCCGGACGTACGACGCCGCAACCTTCAACGCACTCAACACCGGCCGAGTCCCGGGCTGCTACCGAGCCACCCCGAGACGCACCCACGGACCCTTCTGCTGCAACTCCTGCAAGTTCACCTGCATCCGGACCTGCACTACAACTACACCAACCAAGACGAGCAACAGCAGCAGCCACCTGAAATGCATCCTGCTCAACACCCCCTCCATCCACAGGCACGCCATCGAGGTCTGGAACCTGCTCGACACCACAGCCCCAGACGTCGCCTTCTTCACGGAAACCTGGTTGAACGCCTCCTCAGCGCCTGACATCGCCATCGCCATCCCAGACGGCTACAAGATCATCCGAAGGGACCGCATCAACCACACCGGAGGAGGCATCGCCATCGTCCACAGGAACACCATCCGCATCACGACCAACACCGATGACACCCTCGCAACCGCCGAGCACCTGCACTTCCAAGTCCACATCAACCCCAAGACCACCCTCAGAGGCACCCTCATCTACAGACCCCTGGACAACGCACACAATTCAGCGAAGACATCGCCGACTTCATCAGCCCACACGCCCTCTGCTCCGCTGACTACATCCTCCTAGGGGACCTCAACTTCCACCTGGAGAACAACAACGACCGCAACACCACCACCCTGCTGGACAACCTCGCCAACCTGGGACTCAAGCAACTGGTGACCACCCCAAACCCACTACGCCGGACACACACTCGACCCCGTCTTCTCATCCAGCAAGGACATCGCCTTCAGCCACGCCACCGGACTCCACTGGACGGACCACAGCTGCGTCCACTTCAACTTCGCAAGGACCACGATCCACCACCACCAGCAACAGGCTGCACGCAGAAACTGGAACAAGATCACAGCCGACCAGCTCGCGTCCTCTCTGAGCATGAACCCTCCCACCAGCACAACGAACCCTAGCCAGGCGGCTACCAACCTCACGAAGTGGATCAGCGACTGCGCAGACGAGCTCGCCCCCCTGAGGACCCCGCCCAGCAGACCCGGCAGCAAGAAAGCCCCATGGTTCACCGACAAACTCAAGAGCTCCAAGAAGTTAGAACTGGCTATTTCTGGTAGGCTAAGGCTGACGCCAAAGCCAGGCAGAAACCACCAATCTAGTCAGGGCAAGGAAGTCACACGCCAAGATAACCCCTGCTCACCCCCTTGGTAGCTTGGCACGAGCAGTCTAGGCTAAACTCGAAGGCAATGTGTAAAGCATTTGCGTCAGCGCACAATAGCAACAACATACTAGGTACACCACAAAAGAGACTCCACACAAAGTTATTATAAAAATAACTTTTGTATTGTAAAAACACATATCAGATAAACATCACACATGTACATTGTGCCCATTGGCACGGCAACATTCATAAGGGATTATTTACAAGACAGGGCCACATAGGCCACTGTCATAATCAGCACCTTTAGAAATAGCACTTAGAAATTAGAATAAGTATATAAAATCACTGTAGCACAAAGTAAAAGTTATGAATCACACCCAGTAACTACTGGGAACAGGTAAGTACACCCTACGCAACCCTAAACACCTTAGGAGCATGTCCCGCAGGTAACCAGGACCTCACTAGGACCACCTGTACTAGAAAGAACAACCACCTAAGGATAAAATCCACTTAGGGGTATAAATCAGAACACATTACCCATGATGCATGAATATACATTCAGAGGAGTAGTAAAGGGAAACACTTGACGCATAAACCTACACATTCAGCGGTGTTTAAGAACAGAGCACATGATGCAATAAAATACATTCAGGGGTGCAGCGCAAGTAGACACATGATGACTAAACATTCAGAGGTGCAGCGCATGGAAAGAAAGACACATGATGCAGTAACACATTCAGAGGTGCATAAGGAATCAATAGCGCAAAAATCACACGAGGCCTAAAAACCTTCAGAGGTGCAGGACTAACACATGATGCAAGAGATCATATTCAGAGGTGCAATAACCATATACTTGCGCAGCAACTCACATAAGCCACTACCTGTGGCAGTCCCTAGGCCAATGGCCTTGTTGGGGCTCGGACGCCCTGAGTCTCAGTGTCAGGGGTGCGCTGCCATGCAGCGCCAGTCTCAGTACAAAAAGCCTAAACGTAGCAGGTGCCCACAAAGTTCTGCAAACTGCATCCATTCTCACTCTTCTCTCCTGTAATGCTACCTCATATATCTCTTGCTGCTCACTAGTGTCACCTCTGCATGTTATTTTTAAACATTTGTAATGCACAGATTGCTACCTCATATAACTTGTTTATTAACTAAGGTCAATGTTGATTCTTGATTTTTGATTTATGTAAATTGGTGTCTGCACTTGTATCCTGCTCCTACACTCTATCAGTATTATACTCTTACCCGTATTCTGCACTCGCCTGCTCACTTCCTCAACATACACCCACTCCTACTTTTCTACGTATCACGTATCTACGTAGATTTTTGTTTCCTGCCCTTATACTATATCAGTATTGCACCTACACTTACACCTTGTACGCTGCACCTTTACTAATTTATAACTTATTACTGTGTAACCTACTGTACGCATTTGTTTTATGCACATTTGTACCACTATAGTGCATTAGTGCACTCTCCCATTGTACCCTACCCCATATACTATCAGTATTATGCCTACTCTTACACCTTGTACCTTACAGTGTAACCTACTGTACGCATTTGTTTTATGCACATTTGTACCACTATAGTGCATTGGTGCACTCTCCCATTGTACCCTACCCTTATATATTATCAGTATTATGCCTATTCTTACACCTTGTTCCTTACAATTTACCGTATGTATTTGCCCTACTGCTCACTCTTATATCCTGGATATGCTGATTGATTACTAATGTCACTTTGGTAATTTATAACTTATTACTGTGTATCCTACTGTATGCACCTGTTTTTCTGCACACTTGTTTTCTGCACATCTGTACCACTATAGTACACTAGTGCATCCTCCCATACCCACCTAATCCTTCAACGCAACATGGACCCCATCGGCAAACACACATACAAAATCAACTACCCGCCATCACTCACCAAAAAAGCCGCCAAACGCTTTAAACACAACTTCCTTAGGTCACACTCGGAAACGCCCTTTGCTGACACCTACTTCTCACCGGTCAACGGATCCCTGAACACCGATATCATCTTCCACACCACACGCAGAGCTCAATGGAGAAAAGCGTTCTTCACCCTACTCACCGTCTCCTCCACCAGAAAATCCGCTCACAGCCTAACTCTCTCCATCACACCATCCCAAGCCTTTCCAGGCAGTGCCACCATCACTATTTATAATAACGGGATTGTCCTATCACAATCCACAGACAGGAACCTGGAACTGCTAGACAACATGTTCCCCACCTTCAAAGAACACCTCTCCAATTCACGGGCAAACACTCATATCTCCCCCAGTCCCACCAACCTTGACCTCACAGCTACATACTCTTCAAGCAGGGACACACCTACCACTCCTGACCTCCCATCCCCTACCCACAACCCCACTATCCCATTTCAGCACTCAATCACAGACACAGATCGCTCCCCCTCATACACCGCTCTTTCCCCCGCCACTTCTACCAACTTGCGGACCTCCACACATACCTTCAACACTCCTATCACAACTACAGCGGGCAGTAACACCCCGCTCGCCGCTGACAACACAGCTCCCACCCATAACACACCTGATTTAAACCATAACGCCGCTGACAGCACATCTCCCACCCATAACACACCTCACTTAGCCCAGCACCAGAATAACACGCACTCCAACAATTTCCCTCCTTTATCCCCCCCTTCCTCAGTCCTCATTACCCTCTAACCAACGTCGCAGAACATACCCCCTCTCTTAATTTAACTCCACCTCCCTTCAACAGGACCATCTCCAATCTCACTTCTCCTCCTACTCTCAGCCCCCATTACCCTCCCTACACACCCACCACGGCTACCAGTCTCCCAGCCTACACCTTGACCCACCCGCCCACCACCAATGCCATCAACCATAACGCCAACTTCCTCCCTACCTCATCCACACCCCTCCCGCCCAAAACTTCTCACCTCCCTAACTCCATCCCGCACACCAACACAACGTAGTCCTGCTCGAACACCAGCCCTCCCTCCCACCTGCACACAAATTCCCTGGTCAACCATTCACCCCTGACTGCCACTCCCACCACCTACCCTACGATGGAATACATCACGGCCACCCTCACTCAGATCAAAGAAGACATTCACGCCATCAAAGAACTACTCTCCACACACCCCACACACCCCCCACCCACCTCCTCCCCCCCTACCAACCTGTCCCCTACTCCGCCGGCAGACTCCCACCCTCATCACGCCCCACACCTGGCGTCAATCCCTGCTCATAGGCGCTACTGCCCTCGTCCCCCGCATCGCCCCTGCAAACCCTCACACACCTACACCCCCCGCCAAACTTGTCCCCCACCCATCCGACCAACTCTCGCACTCAGCTATCCCCCAATCTGACCTCAATCCCAGCTCCTAATCACAACAACCGCCCTCACCGCACCCACAACTCTTCTTCTGACCTCGACACACTCACCCTTCTCCGCTCCTATGACCCAGCCCCCCAAATTGACACAAGCACCCCACACTGCAACATTCCCACGATACACCCAAATCCCCTTAGACCACCCACACTAAACAGCAGATTCTCCATCCCCAATAATCTTAGAAAAGTCCCTCTCTTGATAGAACCAGCTAACACCCTCTACACACCCCGTCTCAAATGCATTCTTCTCAACTGCAGATCGGCCACGAAACATTCCGCAGCCATTGCTGAACTCCTCCTATCGCGGGACCTTGACCTAATCATCCTGACTGAAACGTGGCTAACTGAATCTTCGACACCCATAATGGACATTCTGGTTCCTCCCAACTACCACATCATCAGGCTCGACAGAACAGGCCAAATAGGTGGTGGAATCGCATGCATATACAGGGACAACCTCTCTGTTCAGAAAGTCAATTCCACATCCCTACCATCCCCAACATCCTGGGAATACATCTGCCTTGACATTATTAGTGAGGGCAAACCGATATGCTCTCTTCACAGCAACTACCACCCACCCAGGGACAACCTCACCTTTTCCCAACAAATCATGGATATGATCTCAACCAATTCCGGACGGCAGCTCACCCAAATATACCTTGGCGACTTCAACCTCCACTGGAATGACCGCAACGACGCGGTGGTAAATAGTCTTAAAAATTTCCTCGATGCCCTTAACCTCACCCAAATTTGCAACAGCCCGACACACGAGAAAGGTTCTACCCTAGACCTGATCATCTCCAAAGAGGACTCTATCCAACTCGAATCCATCCAACCCTGTGACTGGTCAGATCATCATATTATCACATTCTTTATCAATGAAAAAGTCAAAGTCAACCCGGCTCAACTCCCCAAGCCCAAAGTCTGGAAAAGAGACGCGAAAAAGCTCAACCCAGGCTCTTTGCCCCCTAACAGTTGCAATCTCCTATTCCCACCTACAGGCGCCACGGACGTCCAAACTCTGACTGACCAGTATCTCAACGCTATGACCTCTATAATTAATGAGGCTGCACCTATGCAGCTAAAAAGAGTCTCTACTAAAACCTCCAAACCATGGTACGACGGGAGTCTCAACGAGGATAGAAGAGACATGCGAATGGCAGAACGGACCTGGAGATCAGCTCCCTCCGCAATGCACCTAAAAGATCTGAAGAAAAAGAGAAACGCCTACTTCAGGAAAATAAAACGCTCAAAATTGGACTTCTTCAGCCTCCAACTCGACCAAGCAAAAAACCGCCCGAGAAAACTGTTTGAGCTAATCAAGTCACAATCCAAGGAGCAACCACAACCACTCAACACTGGGCGTGAGGCACCCTCCTGTGAAGACTTCGCTGCTTTCTTTACCCAAAAAACTGACAAAATAAAAAGCGATCTCCTCACTGACGCAAGCCTCTACTCCAAACCCCAATGCCTAGCACCCACTGAACCAAAAAACAATGCTACATGGTCAACCTTTGGCACATACTCGGAAGAAGAAATTGGCAAATTACTCAGCACCCTGAAACCATCCAATCACCTCACGGACCCCCTCCCTGCCTGCGCAGTAAAAGACTTTACCCCTTTGCTTCTCCCTCTCTGGACTAAAATCATCAACAGCTCTCTCCAACAAGGAAGCATACCTGACTCCCTCAAAATTGGTCAGGTCACACCTCTACTAAAGAAACCAACAGCCGACCCCTCTGATCTCAATAATTACCGTCCCATCACCAATATCCCCACTCTCGCCAAACTGCTGGAAAAATGCGCACAACTACAATTGACTATACACATTGAGCAATTCGATCTCCTCAACCCTCACCAGTCAGGCTTCCGAGCCGGACACAGCACAGAAACTGCTATGACTCACATAATTGATGACGCACTTCAAATGCTAGACCAAAACGACACCTGCCTCCTCATCCTTCTTGACCTCTCCTCAGCATTCGACACCGTTAAACATGAGAACCTACTAGAACTACTAAACACAAGAATGGGCCTATCTGGAACTGTCCTCAAGCGGTTCACTTCCTTTCTTCACAACAGGTCGCATAAATTCAAGAGCAACAACCGGATGTCCTCGCCAATACCTGTTACGCTAGGCGTCCCCCAAGGATCCTCTCTATCCCCAACTTTGTTCAACCTAGTCATGGAACCTCTCACCACCTTGCTACAAGCATCCAATGTACACTTCCACATGTACGCCGATGACACTCAACTTTACCTCAAATTACAATCACCCAATGACATCCTGCTCCTGAACTCAACAATCAGATACACCCAATCCTGGCTTGCCGACAATCACCTCAAACTCAATGCCCTGAAAACAGAGTTCCTTCTGATCTCACCCCCAGCGAAGCTATCCACCACTCAACATTGGCTTAAAAACCTAACCGCACTCAATGTCCAACCCACCATCGTGGACTCAGCAAAATCTTTAGGCATAACACTCGACACCAATCTCAGCATGCAGCAACATATCAGCAAGGCAACAAAGGGAGCGAACTTCCAGATCAATACTCTGAGGAAACTTAAACCCTACCTCCCAGCCAAAGACTTCCAAACTGCAGTACAAGCACTAGTCATCCCACGAATTGAATACGGCAGCACCGCCCTCTGCGGACTCCCCCTAACTACAACCGCACCACTAAAAGCGTCTCTAAATGCTGCAGCGAGACTCATCACTGGGTCAAAAAAGCACTCCCACATTACCCCTGACTTGAAATCCCTGAATTGGCTGCCTTTTGAAGCCAGAATACATCTGAAAATCGCCTGCATGACACACAAGGCGGTACACCTAAACTCACCCGGCTACCTTGCTCAGAAACTGACAATCTCTGGGGGAATTAGAAACACGAGAGGCACAAACAATCTTCTGCTGAAACCTCGAAGATTCCGGAAGGAAAAAACATACAAGCGCTCCTTCTCGGGAATGGCGCCTAGAATTTGGAACTCACTCCCTCCCGAAACCAGGCTTATATCCTCCACTACACTCTTTAAAAAAGAAGTAAAAGCTATCCTCATGGCTAAATACACTTGAACTACTTTCTCGAATCCTATTAACACCCTGCACTGATCTGAACTACATGTTTGACCCCTTTACTTATTTGTTTGAGTTGTCTTATTATTGTCTTATTATTCATACTCTCTTATTATTCATATTATTGTCTTATTATTCATATTGTCTTATTATTCATATGATTGGCTTTGCACTCATTTATTTGTACTATTTGTACTGTGTGATATATCGATTTACTTGTCTGACTATGTTCCCTCATGTACCCTTCTATGTAAAGCGCTCTGATATCTGCAAAGATCTTGTTCGCGCTATATAAAACTTTAAAATAAATAATAAATAAATAAGAACTGCTGAGCCCTCGAGAGAACCTGGCGCAGAGACCCAACAGCGGACAACATGACTGCCCTCAAGCTCGCTACCCGAAAACACCACCAACTCATCCGCGCCACCAAGAAAACTGCATTCAAGGAACGACTGGACAACAACGCACACAACAGCAAAGAACTCTTCAACATCGTCAAAGAGCTCTCCAACCCCAACGCCGGAAACACCGACATCACCCCTTCGCAAGACCTCTGCAACTCCCTTGCCTCCTACTTCCACAACAAGATCGCGGACATACACAACAGCTTCAGCACTCAACCGACGAACACCACAACCAAACCACCGCCCCCCACCACCACCCTCCGCGCCTGGACTCCGATCAGCACCGAAGACACCGTCCGCACGATGAACTCCACCCACTCCGGATCTCCGACAGACCTCTGCCCTCACCACGTCTTCAACAAGGCCGACGCTATCATCGCACCCCACCTGCGGCATATCATCAACACCTCCTTCGACACCGCTACCTTCCCGGAGAGTTAGAAGCACGCCGAACTCAGCGCTCTACTCAAGAAGCCATCGGCTGACCCCACCGACCTCAAAAACTACCGCCCCATCTCGCTGCTCCCGTTTCCTACAAAAGTCAACGAGAAGACCGTCAACAAGCAGCTGGCCGCCTTCCTCGAGACGAACGGATCCCTCGACCCCTCGCAGTCTGGCTTCCGGGCCAACCACAGCACAGAGACCGCCCGGATCGCAGTCACCGATGACATCCGAGCGCTGCTCGACAACGGAGATACAGCGGCCCTCATCCTCCTCGACCTCTCCGCGGCCTTCGACACTGTCTGCCATCGTACCCTAGTACAACGCCTCAGCAACGTCGGAGTCCAGGAGAAGGCACTGGAGTGGATCATCTCCTTCCTCGCCAGAAGGATACAGAGAGTCCGCCTCCCTCCGTTCAGATCTGAAGCCACCGAAGTCATCTGCGGCGTCCCTCAAGGCTCCTCGCTCAGTCCAACCCTCTTCAACATCTACATGAGCCCCCTCGCAGACATCGCACGCCAGCACAACCTCAACATCATCTCCTACGCCGCCGACACCCAGCTGATCCTCTCCCTTACCAACGACCCCGCCACCGCCAGAGCCAACCTTCACGAAGGGATGAAAGAGGTAGCCGAATGGATGAAGAACAGCCGCCTGAAACTGAACTCAGATAAGACGGAAGTCCTCATCCTGGGATCCTCACCCGCCGCTTGGGATGACTCCTGGTGGCCCCCCGCCCCAGGCAGCGCACCCAAACCAACAGACCACGCACGCAACCTGGGCTTCATCCTGGACTCCTCCCTCTCCATGACCAGACAAGTCAACGCCGTCTCCTCGTCGTGCTTCAACATCCTGCGCATGCTACGTAAGATCTTCCGGTGGATCCCCACCGAGACCAGGAAGACGGTCACCCAGGCCCTCGTCACCAGCCGTCTGGACTACGGCAACACCCTCTACGCCGGAACCACCGCCAAACTCCAGAAGAGACTCCAGCGGATCCAGAACGCCTCAGCACGACTCATCCTGGACATCCCCCGTCGCAGCCACATCTCCGGACACCTGAGAGATCTGCATTGGCTCCCGGTCAACAAGAGAATCACCTTCCGTCTCCTCACCCACGCACACAAAGCCCTACACAGCCAAGGCCCAGGATACCTCAACAGCCGCCTCAACTTCTACGCTCCCAAACGCCAGCTTCGATCGACCAGCCACGCCCTCGCCGCCGTCCCCCGCATCCGTAGAGCCACCACAGGGGGACGGTCCTTCTCCTACCTCGCCGCCAAGACATGGAACTCCCTCCCCACCCACCTCCGCCTGACCCAGGACCACCTGGCCTTCAGGAAGCAACTCAAGACCTGGCTGTTCGAGCAGTAGCAGATCTCCCCCCCCCCCCCCCAGCGCCTTGAGACCCTCTGGGTAAGTAGTGCGCTATATAAATGCGATGATTGATTGATTGATTGATTGAAGCTTGCATTGCTGCTTTTGCTAAGTTGTTCGTTCTGCTTAATCCTAATGCTATAGTTTATTATAAAGTAATGGGAGTAGTGTAGAGATTCATGGTATACAGTGAAATCATTTATTCTATGTTCTAAAACTGTTTCTTTTCCATTTCATGTTACACTTCGAAACTTGGCCTATCATATTACGCCGTACTCCATCTTGAATGAGACTGCGTCTGCCTTGAGATCCGCGAGTCTCCAGAGCAATGACCTTTGAATCCCAGCCAAGCAGCTGACTGACTGAGAAGATGCTCCTGGGAACTTCACCTAATGAACTCTAGACGAATACATTGTATTTGTAAATAGAACATTCATTGTTATGTGAAATGAAGACATCATGAGAATCTAAATTCAATGAGCGGGAACCTTAATTTTAATAGGAGACGGCAAATTCTGAAATATTAGATGGTGTGATGACCTGTCCTCCTCCTTTGTCCAATCATAATTGGGGATCCTTACACTTGCAACATTGGGGGGTGGTACACGACCCGAAAAACAGTATAACTAGCGTAGGTTAAGCTAGAAATGAGATTTTCATGTATTACTGTCTATTAGTGTGTTCCCATTTTTCCCCCACCTATAGTCAATGCCAAATCGTTTCTATATAGTTTATGTTCCTTTTCTCACCCTCCCTTTTTAAGAGATAAGCTGAATTTGATAGAATGTTCCAAATCTTACCTTCCCTATAGTATTGAGCTAAAATTAAATCTCTAATTGCAATGAGTTTTTCTTTAAAGTGCCATCTGAATTGCGAAAGTCTTTGGGTTTAGTATATTCCTATTCCTATTCCTTTACCCTCCTTTAATCAAATTATAAAGTCTGTGATCTAAAAAGTATCATGTTCCTTGTTTCTCCCTTCCCTTTATTTCAAGTTCCTAAATGATTAGCATACTCTGTCTTATCCATAGCTATACGTTGTTTATGATTTTGATTATAGATAGTCTCATTGCTTTTAACCTTCTGCTCATGACATATGATGATGATGATTAGATAAAAGTTTGAACCTACTCAGAGTCTGTGGTTATTTCATCCTTACAAAAATGTTATAAATGTGTTTGAGTGCCTATCTTTAAACTCAATTCCCTGATCCAATGTGTTTAGGTTCCTAGTACCTTCATTGCTAGGTTATAGGTATAGGAATTAGAGATAAAATCACAAATATACTGATAGTAGAGCGTGAGTTACCTAAATAACGTTAAGGTGTGCGGTTTTAAAATTATGGGCCCAAGTGAGTATTAGTAAAATTTCCTAGCTGGGTGACCTGCGCGCTCTATCACCAGTTTGTAAAGCCACATACGCTGTCCCCTGGTAGGGATGTATTTGGAAACATTAAAGTCTCCTAGCCAGATAATGGCTACCCTTTCCGAGAAGCACTATAAAAAAATATGGCTATCCAGTTCAAATAACAATTCCACAGGATGATTGGTAAAGAAATTAAAATAAAAAGCAGGATAGAAAAACTGGGAAGCCTCAAAAGGAAGACCTGATACCAGGGAGTAGAGTTTAAAACAACAGTTTTTGTAATTTTCAAATACAGGAAAATAATCACCCCTGATCCACCCTTGGGAGGCCTGACATTTATGGTATGGCAGAGACACAAAAAAGACTGGTAGCCATTTGCATGAAAACTGTTCGAAACACAAGTTTGTTGACAGCACATCAAACTGATTAACAATTTCCAATCAGACCATATTGCCCAGTTTTTTGGTAATGGCGGCAACGTTGTATGATACGATGTGCCAGTCCTGTTTACCATGGGAGAAATGGGGGCATTGATGTTATGCGACACACTCTTGATTGAGAGAATTTAGTCCGACGTATCCAATGTGTGGGCTGTCATGGGGCTTGGCGAAGAAATTCAGTCATTGTCTGAGAGACTGAACAATGGGGCAAACCGATTTGCATGTGTAAAAGAAGCTATAGCGCTGTTAGGCGGCGCACCAGTGCACCCCATCAACATTCTTGTTGCCCATGTAAGTGAGAAGGGATATAAAAGTAGCCAAGGGGTAGTGTACTGATTTTAGCTTGTTCAGGATTTACAGAGTTGAAATGTTGCAAAAGGGTACCCACCAGTCATGGGTGCCTATAATTCATAACTATGCATTCTCCTTTGAGTGATTTTGGGGCATAACCAACCCATTCAACCGTCCAGACCGTGATGATGTCATCGATTAGATCGGAGCCCCATCCAGATTTAGACACAAGCCAGTGAGCAGCTCTTCACTTGAGGGAAAACCAGATTCTAGATTATTATTGCTTGCGGGGGGACACAACAGTTAAAACAATGACATAGTGGGTGTATTTAGGGGGTAATTGAAGGTGATCCAGATGGCAATAATCTGTAGCTATAGTGCCCCTAGATTTTACTTGCTGGATTAATTCATTTGAATTGGGATCTTGTGAATTGATAGTTTGGGTAGAATGAGCTATCAATGGTGTTTGTTGAGTCTCAGCCGAAGGGGTGAAGGTACTGGCTTTCATGAAAATACTGGAGGCCGGGGTAGAGGAAGTAAGGCTGATTCCAAATTGTGCCGACTGTTGGATGAGGGCTGTTAAACCTTTTCCTGAAGATCATGCAGGGTTTGCACTTTATTGTTTAGCAGCTTCAATTGTGACAAGAAGGAGGATTGCAGATCTTTTAACAGTAATTCCATTCTGTCAAAATAATGTTTACACGTGCTGTGAATAGCTGAATTGAGACCATGGTCAGGGGCAATATTAAGAAGCAACGCAGTAGTTATATTTGGGTTTGTCTTGTTGCTGGTGGTCTCTCCCTTTCTGGCCTTGCCATCATTACGTTTACGCTGGGGGCGGGGGGGGGGGGGGGGATTGATTTGGAGGCGTTTAGGGAGGGACTAATGGGACAGGTGAATATTTTGTCACTGACATTGGCGTGCAAGATGCAAGAGTTTGCATTAGGAGAAGATATAACCTGTTGCTGAGCTATCATAGTAGTGCCTGGAAGGTCAGTGCTTCCTTCCACTGTAGAACAAGAAACAGAACTTGATCGAACATTGATCAGATTTTGCACGCCATCAATACGGGTTTCAACCAGTTCAAGTTCCATAGAAATAGCTTCCATCACACTGGTTAGATAGGAAGTGATGAGGTGGGCGAGGCAGCTCCTTTGGGACCAGACGTGGTAGGTTGGGAGAGTTTTTTCTTCTCCATGTTTGGCAAAGTAAATTAATGAAACAGAATGATGCAAAATTGGAGCCTACCTTAATGAGGCAGCATGCGAGACAAAATACAAAGGGGGGGGGGGGGAGCCCAGCCTCGTACGGCCATGGATTGGAGGTGCAGCTCCAAGCGGGGATTCTTGGACTCGTGGTTTGCAGTGGCTCTTCCTGCTAATGGTCCCAGATTGTCAGGAGTGGAGAACGGTTAGCAGCCCCCTCAATTTTAATCCTGGTATGGCCAGACAGACATGCCCCAGTGTCATAGGCACAACACAGCAGTCATCCCTGCCTATTCAGGTTTACCTGTCATTATTGTGTAGCTCCTGGAAAGCATTTCACACCTTTCTCACAACTATTTAAATTCTAATCACTGGTTGGTAGAAGCTTGGGAGCAATGCAGAGAAGCTTCCAGGAGCCTCAGGCAGGTAAAGGATAACTTTCTAAAAGTTATGTAAAATAGTCGTGTAATTGTTTTTCCAGCTAGTCCCTATCCCGAGATACAATATTAGGATTTTAATCTGTACTCTAGTTTTCTATATAGGACAGCTAAGCCTGCCAAAGTGAAAAATAGCTTTAGGGTGCTAGTCATTACAGGGAAATTAACCAATAAATTCTACATGTCCTACTTCAAATATCATGCACCATGGTTTATGGGCTAGAAGGCCAGCATTGGGATGACATATTAATATTTAAAAAGGAAGTTTGACCTGCTAAAAGGGTCTATTTGACAAGTCAAATTGCAGCCTTTACATTCCTACAGTCAGGCTGCACTGGTAGCACTGAAGCCATGTTTGCACTATCACTATAGCGGATGGCACAATAGGTGCTCCAGTCCACTAGTGTCAGTTAATTTACAGGCCCTGGGAATGCTTTGTACCATATACTAGGGACTTATAGGTAAGTTAAATATACCAATTAGGAGTATACCAATTTCATTATGTGGAAAGGAGTAGCACAGGTACTTTACTACCAGGTAGCAGCGGTAAAATTCACAGAGTTCTCATGCCCACAACCAACGTGCTCGCCATGCTACTGGAATCAAGCTAGCCTGGCTGATGAGGGCTGACACACCGAAACCGGTCTCAGGATGTTTATTTCTGGCCCAGGGAGGACCTGGCCTGGCAGTTCGGGCTGGACTATTCCCATGGGAAGAAGGGTCAAGAATGATTTGCATATGGCTGGGTCCTAACTGGAATGGAATGGTGAGCAAAAAAATGGCCCAGATCTCTGTACTGGGGTGAATGTTTTTTTTAAAATTCTTCTTGAAACTACGCTGATCATACAGGGCAAGGCAGAGAGTATCTCAGTTGTACATTAAGGACCCAATTCTGATGCCGGTTGGAGCTTCTCGACTGAATCGATTTCGAAATGGTTTCCGACCCACTTGGATTGGGAGAGTCCGACCGACGGAGTACGATGCATCCGGATGCTTCCAGATATGATTTGGTCGGACTCCCATTCACTTCAATGGGAGCATATGTTCCTAACCGCTTCATAATTGGGCCTCCATCGGGAAGACCCGTTCCCGATTCGATTTGGAAGGAGCAAATGCCGGTAGGAGGCCTTCCTAAGGGCATCAGAATCAGCCCCAGGGGGGAATGCTTTCCTAACCGCATCAGAATCAGCCCCTTAGTAGGGAATGATACCGACACACTCTTCACGTGAGCAGTCACCATTGGAATCAATACAACATTAGCTCTGCCTTAGTCTGCAATAGTATAGGTCACAAATCGGACAGCATGTACTCAAAAGAATCACGTAGCCTTACCTATTTCCTCTCACCTGAAGTCTCTCCAGGCCCCCCATATCTTGTCCCATTTTCTGGGGCAACCAATGCCTGATATATCACCTCCTCTTTCCTCAGACACCAGTCAAGGTCTGCCTCCCAATCTTGAACACTTGGGGGAGTAGGTGTGCCACACTTCCTTACAATATTAATTTTTACAACCTCAGGCGCGTTTCCAGCCATATTTTCTGGTATCTGGGCCAATTTTCCGCCCTTTCAACATTAGTAGCAATCATTTCACGTCAAAGGACACCTGCAGTGACGTGACCTGGGACATCACCCCCACCATGCATCGCCAAAACCCCTGGATCTCCAGACAGTCTCTTAGGATATGAAAGAAGGTGCCCTCCCACACACAGCCTCTTGTACATAATGGTGAATCAACTTTCCTAATTTTATGCAGGATGGCCCATGAATTGTATGTCCTAGGTAGGATCTTAAGTTGGACCAACCTAAATCTGACTTGAATAGCTATTTCGCTTGGCCCTTGCAGAGACTCCTGTCACTCATCGTTATCAAGGCCACTCACTCAAGTCGTCAGTCCAGGCAAGTCTCAGGTCCCAGTAAGTCAGAGGAATTGTTGACTTTTGTCCGGTAAATAGTGGAGATACCTTTTTCAAGTATGGGTTCAATGAGTAAACGGTCCTCCTTTTGGAGAAATCCAAATACTACCTGAGTACACCGTCACCCACAAAGAGGAAAAATTCCTTATCCATGACAACGAAAGTCATGAAATTTTTTTATTATGTTTGGAACTAATACAAATTTACAGAAACTTAAAAACTGCAAAACGTGAATGATGGATGGCACATTTAAATTTTGCCCCAAGCCATTCTATAAGCTGTATATCATCCACGGAGAATATGAAGAGACAAATATCCCCTTTATTTACGCATTACTGTCTAATAAACAGAACACCACTTATGTAGAACGGCCAACTATAGTTAAACAATTCACAGAAAATTACTGTCCCCAAAGAATCATAGTAGGCTTTGAGCAGGCAATGATGCAATCTATCCTCAATCTATACCCACACACTGCAATACAAGGTTGCTATTACCATTTTAATCAGAGCATATGGAGGCACCTGCAGAAATCTACTTTGAGCATGGATTATTCAACAAATAGCAACTTTGCCAATCAAATAAAAAATGATTAGCCCTGTCCTAAATCCCAACTACTGAAGTAGCCAATCACTACAACTTTCTTATAGAAATTCCTTTCTATCAAGCTAATGAAACAAAATTAAGTCCCTTCCTAGACTGCTTCACAGACACCTGGGTGGGAAGGTTACATAGGTCAGGTTACCGTAGACAACCTAAATTTCAGATCCCCTGATGGACGTGTATGCTAGTACTGTGGCTCAAAAAGCCAAAACAAACAACTCGGTGGAAGGATGGCATAATGCTTCATTAGGAAGGGAACAACCAACACTTCACAAACTCATTGAATCAATTAAAAAAGAACAGAGCTACCAAGAACTCAGACTAGAGAAATCACTAAGTAAAATAGGACCTAAACTAAGTTAACAAACTAAAACTATGTACGAATACCTGCAACATAAAACCAAGTTGCATCCAAATACTCAAGGTCGAGAATACCTAGACCTGATTGCTAAATCATTTCTTTGAACTATAGTAAATATATTAACCCCTTCCATGCTCATGACGAGCTCAGCTCATCATGCAGCAGAGTGCTCGTGTGCTCATGACGAGCTAAGCTCATCATGATCACACCCGTTTTAATTGTGGTCCAGCACAGGAGGGGAAACTTGCAAGCAGCGATGTGGTTAAACATCTTTTCAAATGTACAACTGTTCAAATAAACTTTATTCGGTTACACAAAGGCAACCATAAAAGTTAAGAATTAACAATACATAGAAAAATTTAGACATATTAAAAAACAGCATAAAAAACAAGCCCACTGCGAGATGCTACTGGATATAAAGTGCGAGGTGCCAAAAGAATATCGAAGTGTACAAAGCTACTAATTCATAAACGCCCCATAAAACATCATAAACGTAAAAAAGTAAAAAATGGGCCTGCTTTCCCTGTACACCTTAAAGAAAGCTAGGTCAACATATGGTGAATTGCCCGTGGACCAACAGCCCCGCATTATACATCCATACAAGCCCTTGATTTCATTATAGATTTCAGAAACCCCACAACACAGAACAAACAATCATCGTTCAACAGTTGTAAGTACAAGAGGGCTGGGCGAACTTGTTTAAAATTCAACTTTTTCAATAAAGGGACCAGAAAATGTTTCCGTACGACAGAGTAAAATTTGCAGAAGAACATAAAGTGCAGTAAATCCTTTGGACACAAGCCGTCGCAGCCACCGGACGCTAACACTTGACCTCTGTGACAGCCCTTGGGTCTAGCCAGAAAAAATGGAACAGATTCATCCTGAACCTGGTTAGAAGAAACTTCTCGTGGTTCAACAGGGACCCCAGGAGGTAGGGTTCCGTGAGTGGGGTTGTTTTGAGCATAATAAACCTGCGGACACTTACTTTCTTTAGTTCCTGCTCGTCCCTATCCAGTTTCTTTAAAGACAAATATGCTAACTTTACTGACTCCACATCCCTCTTGGTGATTGTTTCAGGCTTATAAAATAGCTCTAAACGTCCTATTTCTTCCAGGCTTCTTTTAATGTAATTAAGCCATGGCATTTGGAGTGCTTTATCCAGGGTCAAACACTCCCTCATTATAGTATGAGTAAGATTTAACTCTGGATTCAGCCAGCATTTTAACCAAAATACAATAGGGCGCGAGGCTAGAGTATCACACAGGAACGGAACCCCAAGTTCTTTGTGGGCCGACAAATTAGTAAGACTTTGTGGGGGGCAGGTCAGGCGCTTTAAAAATTAGTTTTCTGTCACCAGTGAGGGGCTCACCATAGTGTGATCCCAGATTTCACTCCCATAACTGGCTTAGCCAGGCTTTTAGCCTGATATACCTTTAACATAGCGCCTATTGGTTTCCTCCCTATCTTTGTGGAAAAATAAAAAATTGCCACATTAGCCCTGATCATAGCCCCCCTGTTCTTAGTAATTTGGGGCCTCCATTGTAACTGATCATCCAGGAGAACCCCTAGGTATGAGAAAACATTCATACGGGGGATGGGGGAAGAGCCAACCCTAAATTGGAAGCTTTTTTTGGGACGCAGTCCCACTTGCAAAACATACAATTTGATAGCCAGGTTCCGATCTGACATAAAGCTAGAAAAAGCCTCCAATAAAGTTTGGAAGCCTAATGCCGTCCTTGCTATGAGGACGGCATTGTCTGCATACAGTAGAACAGGTAGTCCACGACGCCCTACATATGAGAAATCTACCTCAAGGTTACTTAAGACTTTGTCCAAATCATTTATGTATAAGTTAAATAAGAATGGGGCCATTATACATCCCTGTCTAATTCCCCTTTTAATGTCCAGGTCCCTGGTGACCCTGAGGTCCTGCGAGAACCTGACATTGGCCTTAGATGACCTATGCAGATCTTCCAAGAAGTTGACTAAGTTATTCTCTACCCCCCATTGCCCTCATTGCTTGCCACAGCTTGACCCTGTTCACCCAGTCAAAAGCTGAAGACAGGTCCATGAAGGCAAGATATACAGTACCTGGGCGAGCAACTGTATATTTACTCAGTATCAGGGAGAGATTGAGGCATTGAGCCACCGTAGAATGCCCAGGACGGAAACCAAACTGGACGTCTGAAAGGATGGTATGCTCCTCGGTCCAGCTAGACAATCTGTCCAAGAGTACACGGCCCACGACCTTGACCACTGAATCAAGAAGGGAAATAGGCCTATAGCAGGAAGTGCTATTCCGGTCCCCCTTCTTGAAAACATGGACAATGGTGGCGGTCGCCCAAGTCTCAGGGCACCCATCTTTTGCGGCTGCATTAAACACTGCCACGAGTATAGGCGCCCAGAATGAAGGGTCTGTCTTGAATAGGTCAGGAGGGATGCTGTCAGGACCCAGGCTCTGTTGCCTAAGATACCTTCCGCCACCTCACCCAATTCAAAGTTAACTACGGGGCGTTCACATCATGGCCAACCTCTAGAGGGGGCTCCATAGGGCTCTCAAACATTAATTTAAAATGAAACACCCATTCCTCCTCCATTATGTGAGAATCAAGGGGCCTGTTCACGATGCTCCAGAACCTGGAGCAGCTCCGCAGGGTACTGGAGTCTATCAACTCCTTCCAGGCCTCTTCCTTCATACCTCTTTTCCTTTTTGCCAGGCAGTCCTTATATTCCTTCTGGCAGGCTCGCACCAGTACAATGCTTCGAGGGGTTGCCAACAAAGATTCCCGTCGTTTTTTAGCAGCCTTAGAACAGGCAGAATCAAACCATCTCGGTCCGTGCTGCGCTGGTCTACCACCCAGGATGCTTAGGATCTTTCCCACCTTTTTTACAATAGATGTATAAGCATTGATCACCACACTTGGCAAAGAGCCCTCATCCAGACATAGCCCTACCTCGGTAGTACACAATTCTCTGACGTTTTCTGGGGTGATCTGTGACCATTTTAAACAACGTAAGTTGTCAGTTGCTGTAAGCATACCTGACAATGTTGTTCCTCCAATCTGAGCTAACAGTGGTCCATGCATGTACACATATAGAGGATTGTGATCGCTATATACACTGTCCTCAATATGAAAACCGGTAAAAAATGTTTATAAGGACGAGGAAATTATAATGTAGTCAATAAATGACCCCCTCCCTCTTCCATTAAAGGTGGGTAGTGGGAAAGTACGAAGTGGATCAGAAATGGACATGGAGCACGTCATGTCCAGGTCACTCAAAAGATTATTAAGTGCCTCCCCTTGTGTGGACCGTTCAAAATGAAACCCCGTGAAGCGAGGACATCCCAACTCTGAGACTCTAGTAAACATAGGATTACCGCAAGGGTGGGTATTGAAGTCCCCGGCAATCATTAAATTGTGTAAAATGGAACCATAAGATTGGTATATAAGGGTACTAATATTATTCACGCCAGATGGACAGTTCACCGCGTTATAAAAGTTAATTAATCCCATGCTGTTTGCTCCCTTTTTGATTATCAATGGCAATATACCTGGGCTAGGGCAAGGGAAAACCTGGAACTGGCAATCGACTGTCAGGGAGATGTAGGTTACTAGTCCCCCCTTAGGTCTACCCCCTGCAGAGGAAATGGCTGCCACAAAAAAAAGCCTTATATCCCTCCAGGAAAAGATCGCATTCTACCGACCAGGTTTCCTGGAGGTTAATAACGAGAAATTGCCTCACAAATTTGACCCATAGCGGATCCTTAAATTTGCTCGCTTACCCTGCTATATTCCAGGATAAGAAGTTCATTTTTTTTCTACAGTTACACCTACAATATAATTCTCTGTCTCTTGCGGTTGCAAAGTGTTTACATCAGGATCGGGGCACGCACTTGGATCATTTCTCTTGTCATTTCCTAGTCAGTCAGAGCCCTCCATCCCTGATAATAATGAAAATCTGTTGTGCAAGTTTATCAGCATCCACGTACAGCTGGTAAAACTGAAGGATGGGCCAAAGGTGCCAACTGTCGTGTGTACGCAGGGACCGTGCCATGCGACCACACACCTTGGGCTACTGGCATTATATCATTACCTGGTCTTACTCTTAATTGTTCGGGTTTATAGAAATAACCTAGCGGGAGAGCCCGAATTACTGAGCCTAACTTACTAGGGACTCTATAAGTATCCCCGAAAAAAATCCTGCCTGCTATATGGGGATTATCAAAGTTGATAATGATACAATCACCCGTGCTTATTTTGCTGAGGCTCCCGATCCAGCTAACCCTGCGGACCATAATGATGTTTTTGGCCACTCTAGCCACCAGAACAGTATTATTTGAGAGCCAGTGGAGTGTTTTATTTTTGAGCTGCCCATAATCCTCGCTACCCCCCTGGGGGAGAGGTGGAACATTCCTCAACACAACTACGTAGGGAGTAGATTCAGGTGGGAGGTCTATTACTGGTAAAGTTGCTTGCTGCACTTCACTATACTCTAATCTCCCGTCCCTGGCTTGAGGGTAATTGCCGATTGTACTACTATGTCCACTACCACTGCTACAAGCGAGCATAAACCTACTTAACCCTGCTGCAGCAGTCCTATCCTCATGCCTTGCAAAGACTTCAGAAGAAGGTAATGGGTGGGTTGGATGGGGAACCACAGCAATTGGCGGGCTAGGTGCTTGAACGGTCCTAGGCCCAGATACCATTGAACTTCTCTGACCAATAGAGGTCAACATTTAAACCACCAGCAAAAGATGGCATGGGGGTTCTGGAGTGCAGAGATATGTGCTCCTCAATCCGGTTCAGCCTCTCAATGATAGGGCCCAATTTTGCATATAGTAGATTAGACAGAGACGCCTTCAGTGTAGCTTACACCCCAGAAAGATCCAAGGATGAGGGAATTATAGGGGGGTCTGCAATAAGTCCAGAGGGTTTAACACAAGTCAGATTTCATTTTTTTTGGGTGTCTGTCCATAGATTGCATTTTTCTTTTAGTGCCACCCCTGACTGCAGCGCCCCACTCGCTGTCTGTGCTACCTTATCTCTTGTTGTAGCAAGAGGTGGTTTCTCTATACTACTCAAGGAGCTAACCACATGTCCAGTGCGGCCCCTCCCCTCCCCTGATTTATTGCTAATTACAATAACAGGAGATAAGTGAGCTACCAAGATAGGCGCATCAGGACAAATAGGCATCGAGATAGAAGACCCAGCCTCGTGCTCAGAGTCCACGCATATGTCTCCGCGTAAGCTCACAGTTGACAAGGGGCAATGACCCCGGGTAACAGGTCTGACTGATCCAACAATCACTTCAGACAGTGCAGTACAACTATAAAACATATAAACAACAGATTTTTTTAAAATAATAAACATAATTATGTCATAAAATTTAAAATATAGCACAAAATGATATGACAATGTAAATATTTGAAAAAAAGAAACAATCAAAAAAGAGATACATTTCTCACCCATAGTAAAAAAAAAGGTAGCAGTAGAATATCCTCGAAAACTGTAAAATCCACAACAAACCAATTAAATACGAACCCATTGGATAACTAAGCCCCAAAGAAACACAAAAATACAACTGTACAAAACAAATCCAATGCCGCAAACCTCTTAATAACAAAACCCTCACAAACCAGAAAATAGTTTAGAAAAAACACTCCAACAAACCGGGAAAAAAAGGAAATGTTAAAGAATTTGTTATGAAACAAGAAATAACATTTTCCTTTACTGAAAAAGAAAACACGTCTGCAACTCCATCTGTTCACAAAAGACAAAACCTGTAAATGAAAAAGAAAACAACACCCGCCCACAACACAAATACAAACCCACAAACACTAACATCAACATTAAATATACAATGATACATTTAATAAACACATAACTAACACTACATAACATTTATATCAAACACTACATCAAACATATAAAACACCAAACTACCAAAACAACACCTAAATAAACCAAAAACGATCAAATACCTAAAAAACTAACTTAACCCCTCCCATGCTCATGACGAGCTCAGCTCATCATGAGCCACGGTTCTCGTGTGCTCATGACGAGCTGAGCTTGTCATGACCTTTAGAACGCTTGCACGCTGGGCAAATTTCCCTGATGTGCGAACGTTCTAAAGAAACGGGTGTGGTCATGACGAGCTGAGCTCGTTATGAGCACACGAGCACTGTGCGGCATGACGAGCTGAGCTCGTCATGAGTACGGGGGTGCTTTGCGTGCCCCCCCTCCCCCCAGCCCAGCGGGGGAATGTGCCCAGCAGGAAAGGGGTTAAAAGGATATAAAATTAAACCTACCTGAACGGACGAAATACAGCTCCCAAATTGACCTACAAACGAAACCGATGGAAAGAAAAGTGAGAAAAAAGGGAAAAAAAATGGCTGCATAATTAAAATGAAAAAAAGACTAACTCCCCAAAGACAACAATGGAAACTAGAAAAAAGTGTTTGCAACAATATTTATAACTTTATGTATTACAATTTTTTTTCCCAATGTTTAAAATACATTTGCGGAAGCGCAGCGGACGAGCGCAGCGGGAGCGCCGTTTGCGCGCCAAAGGCGCGCCTAAGGCAAGCCCGTCTGCGCCCGTCCGCGACCAGACCGCGGCCGGGGCCAGTTATGCTGCCGGTAATGGAACACAAGGTGGAAGGATAGTGTGGTCAGGTGAGGATTTAAAGGCTCTCGATCCCCCATCCAAATGCTGCCCTCACACTACAGATCCTCTGACTTTCGACCCCCCTCAGATCTGTAGCAACTGTGGGATAGCTTTTGGCAGTAAAGATTCTGTGAAACCCCCTAATCCCAAATCCCCACCTCAGATATGCCTTAGAGCTGGCTTACTGAACTGCAGATCCCTAGCCAAACATGCAGACGATGTCTGGCTTTTACTAGAAGAGCAGGAATGGGATATCCTGTTTTTAACAGAAACTTGGATCAAGGAGGACAACCTGACCTCCATCGCACTTGCAGTCCCTCTGGGATTCAAAATATGCCTTGACAACCGCTCTGGGACAAAAAGAGGCGGTGGTGTAGCCATTATTTTTAAAGAGCATTTAATATTAACATCCTCAGCCCCCACTACTATTCAAGGAATCGAAGGCCTTCACTTCTGCTTTCAAGTGAGCCCTCAGTTATCACTAGCAGGATTAGTGATATATCGCCCACCGGGCGGCGCAGACCCCAACCTAACCACCCTACTAGATACCATTGTCCAGAGCTCGCTCCTCCACCCCCATTTTATTGTGGTAGGTGACTTCAATATCCACATGGATAAACCCGACTGTGCCATGGCAGAGCTGCTCAGAGCAACATTAAATACGGCCAGCCTTAGACTGATCAATGAGGGCCCTACACATACAGGGGGCCATACTATTGATCTCATCTTCTCTAACATCAAGAATGTGCTGCCTGAGACACTGCTCCCTCTGACATGGTCAGACCACTCACTGGTCCCATTTACACTGAACATGGTGTATGACATTCCTGCTTCTAGCAAAGGCTACTTCCTGAAGAGGCAGTGGAAAAACTGACCCCCGATACTATGGGCCCTGTCTTGGCACAAACCACCCCATCTTTGACAAATAACGCCAATATAGATGCTCAACTCCTCAATGAGTGGGTCGGAAAGATGGTCTCCTCCATTGCTCCAGCCACCCGAGCACTATCAAAAAGAGACTCTCCCTCAGCTCCCTGGTTCTCGCAGCAACTGAGGAATGAGAAAGCAGCTTGTAAAAAGATGGAGAGACTCTGGAGAGCAAATTACGGCCTGGAAGAAAGAACCAGGTATAAGGAAGCTTCCAAAAAACTACGGAAAGCTATCAGAAAAAGTAAAAAACGCTTTTATGCGGACTCGATTCTACAGGCAGAACAGTCAAGTAAACAGATCTTCAAAGTGGTACAGTCGTTTTTTAAACCAAAGTGCATTGAAAGGGAGGTCGCACCAACAGTTACGCTATGCGAGCAAATTTCCGAGTTCTTTGACCAAAAAATTAAATAGGTGTACGATTCTTTTGGTCCAGTAATAAAAACAGTGAAACAGGACCTCGCAAGTAATGGCGAGCCAGGTGAGACCTTCACCCAGTTCATGTACATTCCCCTGAGTGAGGTAAGGCAAGAACTTATCCGATGTAAATCCGGTTCCCCCGACGACCCTTGCCCAGCTAAATTATGGAGCTCTATAGCTGACTTTGTAGCTCCCACACTTCAACATATCTGGAACTCTTCCATCGCCTCGGGCATATTCCCGGACGTTTGGAAACATGCTACTCTCCTACCCCTAAAGAAAAAGCCAAATGGGGATCCAGAAGACCTCACTAATCTCCGCCCAATATCTCTATTAGCTGCCCCGGGAAAAATGTTGGAGAAAGTCATACAGTGCCAACTGAGCAAATTTGTAGAAGTAAACAATATCCTACATGAAACACAGTCTGGCTTCCGACCCGGCTTTAGCACGGAAACAGCGCTTATTGAGGTAGCCGAGTCAGTGAGGTGGTCGATGGATGCAGGTAACTCAGCAATGCTGGTACTCCTGGATCTGTCGGCCGCCTTCGATACGGTGGACCACGCCAGACTACTCAGCCGGCTGGCTGAGATAGGTATTCAGGATAGGGCGCTGGGTTGGATACACTCCTATCTATCCCAGAGAACGCAAAAGGTGGCACTTGGGACAATCTCTTCAGCGCCCAAGACCCTCAGCTGTGGAGTTCCGCAAGGGTCGGCCCTCAGCCCCCTTTTGTTCAACATCTACCTGGCTCCTCTCTTTACGTTAATTGCCAACTGGGGTGTCAAGGCAATCTCGTATGCCGACGACACCCAGTTGGTATTTCCGTACTCTGAGATGACGCAGGAGTCCTTTTCAAACTTCAAAGGCTGTCTCCAAGATATAGCACACTGGATGAACACAAACAAATTAAAACTAAATGCCAATAAAACTGAAGTCATCTTCTTTGGCAAGGGTCCCACCCCGCCTCAGAACTTTGGTGGCCGACGGAGATGGGCCCTGCCCCCTCACCCAGTCACACGGCAAAAAATCTTGGAGTGAGATGGGATGATAGCATGTCCTTTACCTCCCATATCCAACAAGTCGCCGGATGCTGCCTGAGCAAGCTGAGAAATCTTCGAAAAATCCTGAGACTCCTTCCGGAGAGCTGCCGGAAAACGGTGATCCATGCGACTGTTACCTCACGGCAGGATTATGCCAATGGTCTCTACCTAGGCCTACCAAAATACCTGACACAAAAGCTTCAGGTAGTTCAAAATGCGGCTGCGAGACTGTTACTGCGAATCCCTTTCAAGCAGTCAGTCTCTCCGCATCTTCGATCCCTGCACTGGCTGCCAGTTGCCAGCAGAATAAAATTTAAAGCTCTGACGCTGGCGTTCAGATCTCTGCATGGCTCCTGTCCACAATATCTGAAAAGCCGCCTCCCGAGATACTCCCAAACCCGCGCACTGCGGTCCAATTGCCGTGTTCAATTGGCCGTCCCGCGCACGAAAAAGGCTCGACTAGGCGGTCGGACTTTTTCGGCAAACGTCTCCGCTCTGTGGAATACCCTACCACAAGTAATCCAACAGGCCCCTTCTGAACCTTGCTTCAAGAAACTGCTGAAAACCTGGCTTTTCTCCCAACCCCGCTAGCTTTCCTATCTTGTAGCCCCAGGTCATCTATGTTCTACTAGCGCCGGGACACCTCCTAGCGAGGTAGCTGTTCGCGCTCTACAAAATCCATTATTATTATTATTATTATTATTATTATTATTATTATTAAAATATACATTAGCTGTTATATTATCCAAAAAAGCTAAAATATAAAATTTGTGCTGTGGCAGTATCATAGCCAAAGAGGTCTATCCGAGGCTCGATTATTGTTTATTGAAAATTATAAAATTTAAGGTATATTAAAATATATGTTTATTTCTTACACTGTAAATGTACAAAAATAAAAAAATGTGATAAATATATATATATGTTGTACAAAATATTTCTGTTAAAAATATTGCAAATTATTTAACACATTAAGGGGCCGATTCTGATTCGTTAAAATCCCGTACGAATAGCTGAATGGAGCATTTTTCCCGTACGAATCGTATCCTCGAACATCCTCGTACGTACGATGTAGTACGATGCGTACCCAAAGCAGTTCTCCGTCTGAATCGTACCAAAGCCTGTACGACTCAATAATCTGTTCGAATTGCATTCGGAACACGCAGTACGAGATGTCCGTACGGATCGAGGCATCATTTTCCGACCCAGCAAGTACGACTCACCCAGTCAACACTCCTTACGACTCTTTTTTTATGAGAGCTCAAAACGCCCGGAAAAGCAGAATTCAACTCGAAATGCGTGCGAAACGGACACCCGGTACGGTTCAAACACCCCATGATCGTAGGGGTACGGTTCGTACACCCTATGACCATAGGTGTACGGTTCGTAAACCCCATGATCGTAGGTGTACGAAGCGTACCCCTATGATCATAGGGTGTACGAACCGTACACCTACGATCATGGGGTGTACGAACCGTACCCTATGTGATTGTGTGGCTCTCCGTACGAATTGCTCATAAGCGACGTTTACGGTACGAATCGCGTACTCATTCAACGGTTTGGATCGTACTTGTCGGGTCGTACGGCATGTTTACGATTCATACGGTTCACTTTCAGGATCCGTATCGTATGGATTTTCCCTTGCTTTTCGTAAGGTTCGCAACGATACGGATCGTACTACGCGATTCGGACGGATTTGTACGATTCGTACGGAAACGGCTACGAATTCGAATCGTCGTACGAATTTGTTTCCCGAATCGGAATCGACCCCTAAATATTTTATTAAAAATAATATTCAATGTACTAAATAATCAAATATAACCTTGTCAAATACATATTCTAATTTTTTTCAAAAATAATAAAATTATATAAAATGTATTGTGAAAATGCTTACAAAAATATATAAAAATGTTTTCTTTTCGGTACTAAAAAATAGTAAATCATAGAAATGAAACTGTTTATAAATAAAAAGAATAAACATTTTGCTTTACCATTACATGACTATGCTACCAAAACATTTACTCTTTTTCAGAAATGTAAAAAAAGTATATATAAAAAACATATTATTTGTTTAACATTTATAGATGAAAAATGAATGTTACAAATTTGTTATACTTTATAATACAATGTGAATCCCATCAACATTTATGACTTATGTTTTAAAAATTATAATACATTTTCTAATCAAAGAAAATGAAAAGAATGTAATTGTGAATGAAAATATAAATGTTTTTCCATAAAGAAATGTTGAAAATAAAAACTAACATACATTATTTACTTATTACAATATACAGATAAACTGTACAATAATTAGACATAATACATAATTCCTATTACTAACTTCCAAATAACCTTAACTCTAACAAAAAGCAGAATAATACCCCCAAAAAACTTACCATCCCAACAAAAAAATAACTATACTCAACAAAACTGCTGTATAATAAACCATAATAATTTACTATTCAAACTCCAAACCAAACTAAGCTCAGGGAAAGTGCTGGATAGTAAAGAATAATAATTTACTGTTCCAACTCCAAACCCAACTAAACTCAGGGAAAGTGCTGGATAGTAAACCATAATAATTTACTATTCCAACTCCTAATCCACATAAACTCATGGAAAGTGCTGCATAGTAAACCATAATAAATCACTATTCCAACTCCAAATCCAACTAAACTCAGGGAAAGTGCTGGATAGTAAACCATAATAATTTACTATTCCAACTCCTGATGCACATAACTCAGGGAAAGTGCTGGATAATAAACCATAATAACGTACTATTCCAACTCCAAATCCAACTAAACTCAAGGAAAGAGCTGGATAGTAAACCATAATGATTTACTATTCCAACTCGTAATCCACTTAACCTCAGGGAAAGTGCTGGATAATAAACCATAATAATTTACTATTCCAACACCAAACTAAGGGGTCGATTAGGTTGGCGGACGGATCACTATCGTCATGCAGACGGTGGCGATCCATCTGCCATCCGTGCCCGTCCGCAACCAATTTTCCCCGTCATATTGCAATGGCCGGGGGGACCGTGGCGGACAGAAACACCAGTCGCCGCTTTTCCGCCGCGGTCGGCTTGCGACCATTGCGGAAAAGCTCTAATATGGTGGCGTGTCTATCAGACACCGCCAGCCATATTAGGATGGGCTTTAGGGTATACCTTTCCGTGGAAAGGCATACGGTCTTTGCTTTGGGGACCCATTGGTTGTAGATGGGTGGCCTAGACCTTATCCTTTGAGCTTTCTGTACTAGTCACATTACTATTATCACAATAACCCAGCGCAATCATCATCCAGCCATCCTTGCTTGTTCTTGTCATATCCCCTATAATGAAATGAATGAAATGAAATGAAATGAAATGAAAACAGTATTTAATAAAGCGCACTGCTGCCAAGCGGCTTCCTGGCGCTGGGGGACCTGGGTCAGAACTCACGGAGGGGGACACAGGTGACCTAAGAAGGGAAAGCCAAAGAAAAGAGAAACGTTTTTAAGGCTTTACGGAAGTGGCTGAAAATAGGAATGGAGCGAAGATGAAGTGGGAGACTATTCCAGAACTGGGGGGCCAAGACGGAAAGACGAGTGCCCCCGGATCTGGATTTGCGGAAGCGGGGAATGTGAAGAAGGAAGAGAGAGGAAGAGCGGAGAGTGCGACTGGGAACATAGGAAGAAATGAGGGAAGTGATGTAGGCAGGGGCAGAGCGGGAGTGGGCGCGAAAGGCAAAGCAAGCAAGTTTGAAAAGGGATCTGAAGCGGATGGGGAGCCAGTGAAGGGATTTCAAAACCGGGGTAATGTGAGAGGATTTGGGGAGGGAGAGAATGAGACGGGCAGCCTGGTTTTGAATGGCCTGTAAACGTCGGGATTCGTGGGAGGGGATGCCCACGTACAGGCCATTGCCATAGTCGAGGCGTGAGATGACTAAAGCCAAGACTATGGATTTAAGCGCGTCGATGGTGAAAAAGCGAGATATTTTCCGAATAAGACGGAGGGAGAGGAAACATGAAGACACAACAGAGCTGATCTGGCTGTGCATGGTTAAGTCAGAGCTGACTTTAATGCCAAGGGTGCGAACAGAGGGCGAGGGCGTGGGGGGGGGCCAAAAGAGGGGGGCGAATGTGCAGGGGACCAAGGGTTAGAGGGACCACCCGTGAGGACAAGTTCCGTCTTATCGGGGTTGAGCTTAAGATGGTTGGCGCTCATCCACTCCGAGATAGAGATAAGGGTGGAACTGAACTTGGGAATAGAATCAGGAGAGGAAGACAGATCAAAGACAAGCTGGAGGTCATCTGCGTAATTATATACAGAGACCCCCAGCTTGAGAAGAGAAGAAACAAGGGGACAGATATACAGATTAAAGAGGAGAGGGGAAAGAGAAGAGCCCTGAGGAACACCACAAGTGACCGAACAGGAAGGGGCAGAGAAACCGGAGAGATGAACAGCCTGATGCCTATCCTGAAGAAAGGATGCTAGCCAGGAGAGGACCACGCCCCGAATGCCCGCTGCGCAGACACGGTCGAGAAGAATGGAATGGTCGACCGTGTCAAACGCAGCGGACAAGTCGAGAAGCACCAAGGCTTGGGGAAGGTTAACATCTGCCTTGCCCTTGAGTTCATCCAAGACCGCTAGAACCACCGCTTCTGTAGAATGGCCAGGGCGGAAGCCCGCCTGGTGGGAAGCTAAAAGGCCATTGTCCTCGATGTATGAGGAGAGGCAGGAGGTGACGTGGGTCTCTAGGATCTTACCCAGGTAGGGAAGAAGGGAAATGGGACGGAAATTAGCGGGGAGGGAAGGATCTAGACCAGGTTTTTTTAGAATAGGGAGGACAACAGCAGATTTAAAGGAAGAGGGGACAGCACCGGAGGCCAGTGAGGAGTTGAGAAAAGAGAGGGGGGGACCAGGACAATTAGTGAAGAGGATTTTGAGGATCCGTGCAGTAACACCGTCCAAAGGAGAGCCAGATTTAACTTTAGACAGATAGTTGTGAAACAAGTCAAGGGAGATAGGGGGGAAAGTGTCGAGGGAAGAAGAAGGGGGAGTGGCAGGGCTGGTGAGGGTAGGCTGAGGCACAGTAGGAATGTCAGCTTTAATTTTCGCAATCTTGTTGATAAAAAAGTTATTAAGTGACAGACAGAGGGGTTAAACCCAATATCCCACTGCTAAAGTTAAATAAAAAGATTTTTAAAAAATTCAACACAATATTTTTAAATTACTCCCCACCCATATCCCCTATAAACCCAATATCCTGCTCCTAAAATATATACAAATGTAAAAATTATAGTAATTTTTCAACATTTTTTAAATTACTACCCACCCTTATCCCCCATAAACCTAACATCCCGCTCCTAGAATATGTATAAATTATGAAAAATTAATAATTTTTCAACAACATTTTTTAATTACTACCCACCCTTATCCCCTATAGACCCAACATCCCACTCCTAAAAGTTATATTAAAACAAAAAAAATAATTATTTAAACATTATAATATTACTAATGCAAAATTACAACAATAACAAATTTAGAACATAAAAAGGAACCATAAAATTGCTATTATTTACATCTATATTTTTTCTATCCATATTTTGAAATTCGATATTTCTAAATCACAATAATATCGATATTTTTAACATCGCGAAAACTTACCTCGATATTTTACACCATCGATATTCCTGCCTCAATATTCTTGCATGTCGATATTTTTCTATTGATATTCTGTCTCTGCACCATGAGGCCCTACGTTTCCCTCCATTTTAAATCTCCAAGTTTAAAAGATCAGACAAGTAGGTTTTGAAAAGGTATTTTACTATGGTTAGAGTCCTATACAAAAAGCATTTGCGGGATGACTTAACATGATGCAGAACTTACAAGCAAGAAAACGTGTAATGTGCTATCGGCATACACAGTCACCCATGCACACACAATTAGGTCAACATGTCGTGACATGCATTCTTTCCTCACCACTGCAAAGCTCATTGGTGTAAGGGTACGCAGCAACTATTCAAAGTTCGGCAGGGATGGGAGCCGTATGGTTCCTATAGGAGGAGGACCAAGACTGATTTTCAAATAGTTGGGTCTAATCTGAGGTGGCATGGTGAGCAAAATAATGATGGACTGGGATGCAGCCCTGAGTAATCACCAGTGGCTGAGATGAGTTCAAGCATTACACCCAACGCGATTTTCAGTGCGACACTTTGAGTGCGATGGAAAAGCTCACATTAGGCTCCCTTCCTCACTGAGCCACTGGAACCAAGCTGCACCTGACTGACAAGCCAGAATCAGGGTGAGACTCAGCTGTGGCCTGTGCTGGTAAGAGTGGTGGGACCTGGTGGGTGGGTGGGGGGGAATTTCGACAGACGAAGATGAGGGTAAATTAAATAAATAATAAACTTTCCCTCATCGTCTGTCAAAATCCCCCCCACCCCAACCCGGCCTCACCGCCCCACCGCTCTTACCTGCACGGGCCGCAGCTGGTGAGACTGGTTGTGGGTTGCCAGTGTTCCAGTTCAGAGAGACCTGGATTAGCAGTTTTGTCTGGTGTGTTCCTATTGGATCAGGACCAAGGCTGATTTGCATACAGCTGGGTCTGATTGGAGGTGGCATGATTAGTAAAAATAATGATGGACTGGGATGCAGGCTTGAATAGTTACTAGTAGCTGAGGTTGAGTCAAGGATTACACCCATTGCTATTTTGTTTTTTTCAGTGCAACATCCTAAGTGTGACAGGTATAACCAGACACAGGTCTGTGCTCACTTTGCCACTGGAGCCAAGCTGTAACCAACTGTGGAATCCCAACAGCAGCGTCATGAACCCCCTGCTTTAGCAGCTACAGCAGGGGTGAGGTTGTTTATAGGCCTCTGTTCTGTCTGCAGACAAGAGAACATTATTTGTGCTTTAATGGATTACCAGTGTCAATGAATGGGACAAGCAAGTGAAATTTAAGAAAATGAGGAAAAAAAGATTGAGATGATAAATCAGGAGAGCATGTGGAAGACGGATGGATGCAAGGTTCAAGGATGGATGGATAGGTGGATGCATGGATGGCAGAGTAAAAGGAAAGGCACGAGTGTGGAATGATGGTTAGGCAAAAGGATCAATTGATGGTTAGATGGATTTATTGATGAATGGCTAAGTCAATGGTTTTTTGGATGGATCATAGATGATGGATGTGTGTATGGATGATTGGTTGGTATGACCCATGGCTTGGTAGAATGGTGAACAACTGAATGATGATTGAAAGAACAAATGGATGACAGAATAGAGAGGTGAAGTGGTGGATATCAACAGGTCGATGAAAGGGTTAAAGCAGGAATGGATAGATGCTTACATAAAAGAGGGAGAGTCAGGATTATATGATTTGCTTGTATGGTGCCTTTAGTGCTTTGATTCAAAGTATGAGTTATTTTAATTTACTGCCTACTCCCTTGAGCCTCAATCAGGGTAAAACTGGTCTTGGGTTGCTTGTGGTCAGGGAGGGGTTGACTTCAGTGGCATGGCTAGATATTGTGCTGCCCATGGCGGCCCCTGCGTTTGCCCCCCAGCAATGTAAGAGCAGGGAAGGGGGGGTGATCAGCTGTTCCGCGACGGCCGCCGGTAAGAGCGGGGGAACCGCCCTGCCCAAGCCCCCCTTGCTACACCACTGACTGAGTTGGCAGTTTGGACTGGACTGATCCTTTTGGAGTAGGACCAAGACTGATTTTCATACACCTGGGTCTAATCTGAGGGGGGAATGGTGAACCTAATAATAATGGCCTGGGATGCAGCTGGAGTAATTACCAGAGCCTGAGATTACTTCAGTCACTCCAGCCAGGGCTGTTTTGTTTACTGCAGCGCTCGGACTCGCATCATCGTGAGCATCGGATGCCTGCAGGGGCAGCCCCTGTCAGTGTACAGCTGTAACAGAAAGGTCCAGTGATTATGTGAAGAAAGCGCATCATGGAGCCCTCCTGAACCGTCTGGATGCAGCATGATTGCTCCTAGGTGGCTGTAGAATGAAGCCATGGTGTCATGGCAGATACTATCCAAAAATAAATTACCTTAACTGAATAAAACCACATGCAAGAGACAAGCAAAGGACAATAAAATAACAGAGCTCACTCTATCCACAATTCACCCTCTAACTCCGGAAAGTCATTGTGACTCCAGTTTTTCTTACCACAGCGAATAATGCATATCTGGGTCAGAGTACTGACCACATGTAGAACTGACTGAATGAATGGTGATGGCCAAGGAGACAATGATCAGGCAGCCTGTTTAGATCATGCCTGCCCCAGTGCAAGCTGCTCCCCCTGTGGTTGTTGGTGCTTTTAACACATGCAAGCAATATAGCATGTCCACTACCCCCATTCAGCAACTGCTCCCACAATGGAGGAGCCCAGATGAGCGGTGTGGATAGGCCGCCTCCCAACTGGTTTATAGTTACAAGAACGATGGTTCCCAGAGTGGAATGCACACTACTTTGTTATCATGTAGGTGAAGAAATATCTAAACTGCTTCCAAACTTACCTACATATTGAGGACAAAGCCAACCATGAGGCAGCAGCAGTGATGCAGCGCCCCATAATGCTTGCCTGCTTTTTTAGAGAACCTGCTAGTTTTCACTCGGTGGTGGCCCCAGGATGACTAGGTCACCACCAAAAGAACTGCAAAGTGCGGGGGGCTGCAAGAGCAGCACAGCTCCCCTCAAAAGGATTACCAAAAGTCCCCAGCCTAAGTTGGGTTGCACTCCTAATGAAGAACTACCAGGAGGTTTTAAATCTATACTTAAGCTCTCCCTAGGCTGGACCATCAGGTCTTCAGCTGGGAGTGTAGTGCTTTCTAAGGGCAAAGATGATACCTGCAGCCTCTGTAGCCTGCAGGGGATTATAATGAGTTTACATGTGGTTCAATGCCCTCTAGGAGCGCATGTCTTTAGATAGGTAGGAGCTATAGAGATTAGAATGTTTAATTGCATAGTTTAGGCTGTAAGCTACTATGAGTACACAAATCATTTGATAATATGTTTTTTAGCAAATGCTGTACTGAAATAATGATGCTTTCTGCCTCTTATGACCATTAAGTGCGTTCATTTCAAGTTATGTTCAATTATTGAGTTTAAGTACAAGTCAATGTTTTGACTTGGTATGTTGAACTAAACCCCCTTTGATGGGTCAAAAGTGATGATGAAATGTCACCAAAGAGTACTTCCATCAGCCTGATGTATATTTGTAAGTTACTGTGTAGTACTGAATAGTGTGTGCGTGTAATGAAGTCACTTTTCCTTTTTCAAAAGAGAAAGCACAGACTGGACAATCATTTATTGAGTGTTATTATTGAGTGCTAGCGAATGGTGATTACTAGCCCACACCTCCTGCCTTGAGAAGGCCTTGGACGACTCTGAATCGCTACCCTGAGAGAGTCAAGTGCTACAATGGGGAGTTTGGTTACCAGTGTAGGACAAGGGAAACATCCTTTACAACGCAACTTTTACAACGCACTATATTACAATGCAATTTTTACAACGCAACATCCATTACAACGCATGCTATTACAACGCATGTTATTACAACGCAGATGTAATTACAACGCATGTTATTACAACAAATTTATTGGTAAGTTTATTTTTTCATTTTCATTTTATTTTATTTAAGTTATAGTTAATTTTTTAAATGTAATAGTAAATACATTTTTAAATATTTGCTTGTTGTTTGTTTTAATGTTTTATTATTTAAAAAATTGTTTAATTATTCATACTAGAGTACTTTTTTGAATACCCTAGTATTAATTTCTTTAATTGATTAAATATAGTATTTGACCCATCTCATCTTGAGTAACAATACTTACTTTATTTTTTCAACTATTCAACAAAGAAAATAGTTTTTGACCCTCCTGCTTACTATCCTACCTGGATTTCATATGTATATTACTTTTACTTTCAATCATGTGTAAGATTTACAAATTAAACAAAATATTTTGTAAAAGTTTATTTTTTATAAAAATATTTTTTTTAGTAATATTATTAATTTAGAATTATTTTAGAAATTATGGAAAAAGTTTTAATATAATAAAAAATATTTAAATAAAAATGTATTTGTCAAGTTTTAAAAAGTTCCCACGCTTTAACATTGATTTCAATGTAAAGGTATGGCCTACATTTATTTCTATTGCTCTCTATGTGAATCCCGCGGTAAGGAAAGAAGAAGCTTGTTGGTGCGTTAGGGGCTTATAAATCGTGCAAATGGGAGTTTGCTAAAGGTAAGAATAATATTTAAATATTTCTCATATTTAAAAAACATTAATTAGTCATTGTAATTAAAAAATACATTTTGATAAATAAGTAAAACGACACATTTTTCATTATTTATAAAAAAAATATTTAAAAAATCAAATAATTTTTTATAATTTTCTATTTCAAAAAATGTATTGAAACTTGTTTTGTAATATAAAAAATTAATAATAATAAATATTTTATATACATAATGTAAAGTAAAGTAATAGTCCTTTTTCTTTTTTTGCAGCTTTTGATCACGTATTCGCGTCAACGTCAAATGCGTAAGCAGCCATATTGATGAATGTCGCTGGATAGAGCAGAAGCATGGAGATCTGCGCTCAGGTAGGAAACTTATAATAGTTTTTTTTTAATCATAAACAATGTTTTGCAAGATATTTATTGCAAGGAAAGTAAAGGGAGTATTAGAATAGTAGTATTTTACGTTTCATATTATATATAGGATGTCTCCGATCACATTGTTAGTGTATGTCCTGGTCGGATCACGTGTTTGATAAACATTATAGTAATGTTTACAGTAAGTATGTTAAATAATAGTAAAATATAGAGTTATGATTGTATTTAGGTAAAATCGTTAAATATGGTATACATCGGAAGAAAAAAAAAGATCGATTTACGAACATGGGTTTTGGTGCGGAGAAAATTCATCGTTTTTCATGGGGTGCTTTGGAATCGTGGAAAAATTCTTTTGGATTGCTTTTTTTATTTTGTTTTTGGATGGTTCAGTCTTTTTGGAGTTGCATTTTGATGGACTGCTGATTATGAGTAATTGAAGAAGATGGATCGAATCCTCTATTTTTCAGAATTTCTGATTTTGAAAACGGGAAGAAGGATCCGAATTTGTTTTGTTTTTTAGTTGAAGTATGTTTCGATTTGGAGAAGATTTTTTATGGCGATTTTTATGGTTGTAAATCGATCTTTAAAAAGGAATACTTTATTTTGAAAAACATTTGTGTTTGGCAATGGATTTAATTAAATGGATTACAAAACAAGCATGGTTTTCCTTTGGATTACAGAAGAAAACGTTTGAAAAAAGAAGACTTCTAAGGTAAGGTGACCCGACTTTAAATTTAGATTAAAAATGTTTTTGAAAATGCCAATTGTAATTAGAAAATGTAATTTAGGGCAAAACAGGAAAGTAATACTGTAGGGGGAGTTAGTAGTGTAGTATGTGTGCAACATTATCTAGGTAGTCAGAAGCCACACACAATGAAAACTGTTGTAAAATAGCCAATACTCGTTCAGACATTTCCTTAGATCTTTTAGAGATGCGTGGGTTCAGACTACCTGTTAATGCTTGTAAAATTCTCATTTCTTGAAAACTTTGCTCCTTCCTCAAAGTTTTCAAGAAATGATAGAAATTAGGGCGTGGTTTTCCGATTGTTTGGCTGAAGGAGTTGTGCCATCCCTCTATGGCATTATTTGTCTTTGCCTCTCCTTCTAAACAGGTCGTGTAGCAGTTCCACCACTCCACATGGAAACGTGGCTTCCTCCTGCGACCGACCTGCTTAGATGTCCAATCCATGTGTCTTCGAAATAATTTAACAGAGGTGCCAATTTTTCTTCATTTGTAGTAAAATAGTCAGATTCAGTAATTGCAGTGTAGTACTCGTCTACACTTTCAGGAGGTACAAAGCAAAGTGCTGTTAGTTTTTTTAGTTCAAATTGTAATTTGCTGTCTGATATGTAATCTGCAACTAGGGATGTTTTTTGTATCTTACGCCAAATTGCGTGGGAAAAATGGAAAAAACATCCCTGAATTTGGGTATCCGTGTACGTTTTGGTTATAACATTAATCATTGCGAATTCAAAATCAATTATTATCTTCCTAGGACTTTTGTTAGATATTTTAGATTTTAACACTGTTAAAAGTTCAGTGTATGTTGTGGATTGCTTATCAGGCAGCAAACTGTATACTAGGGGCACTACTGTATGGTTAATTTTAGCATGGATAGTGTATATTTGGGTGAATGGATGGGGCGTACTTTTAAACGTACCATCCATCATCCAAATATCACTATTATCTAACTTAAAAAGGTTACGGGGTGTGCTAAAGATAATTATTCGTTTCAGAGGGTTTTGGTTGTCATGCATCATAAATGGTTCATTAGAAATAGTAAGAGAGAGTTCAGGAGGAATGACAATGTCAGAGAATGTGTGTGGTGTGAGTGCTTGTGGGTTACTTGCCTGTTTTTGACGTTGAATTATTCGTCTCGGATTTAGAATTATGGGCATACTGCTAGCAATGTGATCAGGTACATGTTGTGCTACTTCCCTTAAAATTGAACCAGTAGAGGCATTGGAGGTGCTTGCAATATCTTTCATTTCGTTGATGGTTTCTCTTACTTCAATCTCCATTGCTGAGGCAGAGTGGTTATGAAATGAAATGAAATGAAATGAAATGAAAACGGGATTTCTAGAGCGCATGGCTGCCCGGGGGCGTCCCAGCGCTGGGATTGTACTAGCCATTGAGGGTGGAAGCAAAAAACGGGAAGGGAATAGGCAAATTATTGTGGGAACAGGTGGGTTTTGAGAAGGTTGCGAAATTTGTTGTGATTCGTTTCTGCTCGAAGATGGATGGGTAGGGCGTTCCACAGTATTGCTGCTGCAACTGAGAAACGACGTCCTCCAGTACGGGCTTTCCTAATTTTATGTACTGTGGCCAAGTTGCCATGGGAGGAACGCAGAGATCTGTTGGGTTTATATGGGAAGAGCCTAGTTTTATGCAACGGGGGACCCTGATCTTGTAGAGCTTTGTGCGTTATACATAGTGCCTTGAATTTGACCCTTTCACGGATTGGGAGCCAGTGAAGGGTCTTCAATGCAGGTTTAGCTGATGTTCTGCGGGAGGTGCCTGTCAGGAGCCTAGCAGCGGCATTTTGAGTTCTCTGCAAGATGTTCAGGGTTGCTTCAGGGGCTGCCAGGAAAAGGGCATTGCCATAGTCTAGCCTCGATGATATCAGCCCTTGTATTAGGAGCTTTTGAGAGGGGGCAGGGAGCAGGGGGAGAATTTTCCTGGCTGAGCGAAGTAGGCCTACGCAGGTACCTGCGTTTTTTTTTGCCTGGGTTTTAAGAGAAAGGTCCTGTTCTAACCAGAAACCCAGACTTTTGAGCTCCGGCTTGGGTTGGGGAAGGGTCCCTAGGCAAGAGGGCCACATTGCGCTGGGGAGGAGTGATGTTTGTGGTCCCAGTAGCATGAGCTCGGTTTTAGAGCCGTTCAGTTTCAGTCTTGAATCACACATCCACTGATAGATCCCTTCAAGGCAGTCATGAAGGTTTTTGATTTGAGCACTCTCTAGCGAAAAAGAGACCACCATTTGTGTGTCATCAGCGTATGTGATGGTTTTTATCCCAAATGGGGAGACCACTTCATCCAGGGGGGCCATGTAGGTGTTAAATAGTGTAGGGCTCAATGAAGAGCCCTGGGGGACCCCACACTGGAGGGGGAAAAAATCGGATCGCTCAGTACCTTCACAGACCTGAAAGGTTCTGTTTTTAAGGAAGGAAGTGAGCCAGCGAAGTGCGGTGTTTCTTATTCCTAAGTTGGACAGTCGCTGTATCAGGATCTCGTGGTCCACCGTATCAAATGCAGCGCTTAGATCCAGGAGGATCAGTAGCACCGTTCCCCCTGAATCCAAGATCCATCTGGCTTCCTCCATCACTTGAAGAAGGGCGGTCTCGGTCCCCTGCCCAGGACGGAACCCAGTTTGAGAAGGGCGAAGAAGGTTGTTGGCTTCTAAGAAAGCCGATAGTTGTTGATTAACAACCTTCTCCGTGATCTTACTTATCCCTGGTAGTAGGGAGATAGGGCGAAGATTGGAGAGATCAAGTGGGTCGAGACCTGGTTTTTTCTGTATGGCTTTTACTACTGCATGTTTCCAGCTATGGGGGACCACTCCTTGGTTGAGGGAGGCGTTGATGAGATCGGTGGCCTGGTGTGAGATAGTGGGTCCCACTTGTTTGAGGATATGAATGGGGGCAGGATCGTTTGGAGAGCCACTTTTCATCCCTGAGAGAGTTTTAAGGAATTCTTCCTTGGTCATCTGATGGAAGCTGTCGAGGATAGGACCATTTAATGAACGAGTCAAGGTTTCAGCAGGGATTTTGTCAGATTTGGGGGGGAGGGTTTGTAGAATGGTAGTTATTTTGTTCTGAAAATAAGATGCTATTTGATTGCATCTAGCAACAGAGGGTAACTGGGTTGGGGAGGGATTTGGAATTTTTAATACGTTTTTGAAAATGTTATAGGTCTCGCGGGACGAATTAGAGGCAGATTTAATTTTTTCCTCATAGAAGGAGGCCTGAGCTGACTTTCGGAGGTAGGGAGGCAGAGGCAGATGTTTTCACAACTGTGTCACCGAGAGTAACCGCTCTGCCCAAGCAATGGGATGAGTGATATTGTACGCACCTCCAATGTCTCCTTGGCTCTGAAATTCTTTCCTTGCAATAAATGTAACCTTTGTAACTTAGAAGACGGTTTCCTTTGCTGCTTTTAATGTATTTTCCTGCTTGGTCAGCGGACATGTTCTGTAATGAATAAAAAAAAAAAAAGGCTATTCAAATTAAATTGCTTTTATAAATACATTTTAAGTGTCTCATTCTATACACATTTGTAATGCTTTAATTTCCTTAAGTAAGAATAGTAAATATCACAATAATACTATCCATCACTTTTCCTTCTGCTGCACCTTCCTGGAGTTGGAATAGTAAATGACACCCTTACACTATCCAACACTTACCCTACTGCTGCACCTTCCTGGAGTTGGAATAGTAAATTACACCCTTACACTATCCAACACTTACCCTACTGCTGCACCTTCCTGGAGATGGAATAGTAAATTACACCCTTACACTATCCTTCACTTTCCTTACTGCTGCACCTTCCTGGAGTTTGAATAGTAAATTACACCCCTACACTATCCAACACTTACCATTCTGCTGCACCTTCCTGGAGTTGGAATAGTAAATTACACCCTTACACTATTCAACATTTACCCTACTGCTGCACCTTCCTGGAGTTGGAATAGTATTTTACACCCTTACACTATCCAACACTTACCCTACTGCTGCACCTTCCTGGAGTTCGAATAGTAAATTACACCCTTACACTATCCAACACTTTCCCTACTGCTGCACATTCCTGGAGTTGGAATAGTAAATTACACCCTTACGCTATTCAACACTTACCCTACTGCTGCACCTTCCTGGAGTTGGAATAGTATTTTACACCCTTACACTATCCAACATTTACCCTACTGCTGCACCTTCCTGGAGTTGGAATAGTAAATTACTCTCTTACTCTAACCAACATTTTCCCTACTGATGCACCATCCTGGAGTTAGAATAGTAAATTACACCCTTACATTATCCAACACTTTCCCTAATGCTGCACCTTCCTGGATTTGGAATTGTAAATGTCACCCTTACACTATCCTACACTTATTTTACTGCTGCACCTTCCTGGAGATGAAATAGTAAATTACACACTTTTTTGGTATAAGTTTACATTTTACAATTTTACCTTCTTTTTTTGCTTCGCTTTTCTCTGTGGTTCAAGATATTTTTCGTTTGATGTTACTTGCTGTCTTTGACTTTTCAAATGTTGTTCTGTATGAGATGAAAAGAATAAAAACTCATTTTTCTTTTTTTTTAAATTTGTTTTGCATTTCTTAAAAATGTTTGCATTCATTTTTTTTTCAGAAGTGTATGGTTTTCTAGCTTTTTACAAATACTTCTTGTGACTTACCTTTATAAATGTTTTTTTGCCTAGATGTCTTTGTCTTCTGGTTTTTTTTCAGTGGACTTATTCAAGGGTTACAATCTGTTAAAAAATATAGCGTAAATTTGTTTCAGTTCTCAATTCTTTTTTTCAAAAATGTATATTGTTTGTTGATTTAAAAATGGTTCTTTTAAATAAGGTTATTTATTCATTTAATTTTTTTATTACCTTTTCTATTTCAATTGCTTGTTCTTCGCTTATTTCAGTTATTTTAAGCTGGATTTCTGATGGTCTTGTTGCTTGGTTCTTCATTTGTGATTTCAATTTTATTTGTAGAAGGTACAAAATATAAATTACATGTTATTTTCTATTTTAGAAAACCCTATTATTTTGTTGAGGATTAAATTTTCTGTTAATTTCAAAATGTTGTCGTATTTTAACCTGTGTTCCTTATAATGATTACATTTTCTTCCTTTGCTTTTGAATTATAAAATGGATTTTAAAATTCGAAAGTCAAGCAAGAGTTTCACTTTTTAATAAAAATCAAAGTTATTCTACTATGGTTTATTTTCCTTATTTTCCTTGCTTATTTACTCTGTTGGTCGTTCTTTCAAAATGTTCCATAGCTGAAATGATTCCTTGCAATAAAGTTAAATATCCATTTAAATGTTTATTTACCTTTTCTATATCACTTGCTTGGTTTTCGTTTTTTTCCGTTATTCTTTGCTGCATTTCTAACGGTCTTGTTGCTTGGTTCTTTTTTTGAGATTGTAATATTTATCTGTATTGGGTACGAAATATAAATTACATGTTATTTACTATTTCAGAAATCCCTATTATTTAGTTGAGGCATAACAAATCTGTTAATTTCATAATTTTGTCGTATCTTAACCTGTGTTTTTTTAAATCTTAAAAATGTCTTCAATTGCTTTTGAATTATAAAATTGCTTTGGTTTATTTACCTTATTTTTCTTGATTATTTACTCTGCTGGTCGTTCTTGCAAAATGCTTTAAAGATATGATGTTTCGCTTTTTTCAAATATTCATTTAGCTGTTAAAAACATATTGGAAGTATGTTTACCAATCTGCTTTCATTTATTACGTTAGTATTCAATAAATCCTCTTTTTTAAAGTGAGACTTTCAAGTTTCATTTTAAAACTTTGAGAAAACACGTTTTTAAAATAACATGTTCAACATTATTTTTTTTAAAGTCATGTGTGTATCAAAATTTTACTTACAATTTTTTCCTACTCTTAATGTACTTCAAACGTTGTTCATAAGTGATGGAAATTTATGTTCAAATCTGAAATATAATATTGTTTGACGAAACTAACTAAATATATTTTTCGTTCATTTAAAAGCTAAATCAACATTTACTTTCATTATAACTTACTTGTTTGAAGGTTAGGACTTGTCTCTGTTTGGTATCAGTATTCAAGAAACACAAAAGGTCAGAGGGTTAATCGTTTGCGACTGCTCTCTCTGATAGTAGTATCATTACTGAGCTCAAAATGGTGTCTTACTGGTATTTATAGCTTTTTTCGTATGTCACTTTAATTTTTGGTAAAAGTATCGTTTGTATTCTTTTTTTATGGATTTATTTGCTGTGAGAACGTATAATTTAAATTACGTCTTTAAATGTGTGTGTTTTTCGACACTTTGATTTGCGTTTCGCCCTCCATTTTGGTTTGTGTTCCTTGGTGTTAGTTTCATTGAAAGAGTTGTAGGACTCAGTTTTGCCTTTGTTTCTAAAGTGGCGTATCTGTACTTGTTGCACATTTGCATCTTGAAGAATTACCTTTATTTGTTTATTATCATTCAGTTTTATCTTTTTACGTTTAAAATCCATCCCAGTGCATTTTATGTTACATTTTTGCTCAATTATTTATCATGTGAGTACTTATTTTATTACCTGAGTACTTATATTAATACTCGAGTATTCAGTTTGATAAATAACATACTAAGTCGTTATATTCGCGTTTAATTTTTGCACAATTTTTTATTACGCGAGTACTTATTTTAATACCGGAGTACTGATTTTAACACTCGAGTATTAATTTGGCTAAATAACATGCTAAATGTTTAAATTTACGTTTAGTTTCTTTCTACATTTTTAATACACTTCCCCACCCAAAACCCCTATTTTCCCTGCATCCCGTGCCAGGAGTTATTTTTCTAAAATTGTTTAATATATAGGGAATTCGTATTATATGCGTTGTAATGGTATGCGTTGTATTTGTTTTCGTTGTAATAGCACTTTTCCTTTACTAATACAATATTGCGTTATAATGGTATTCGTTGTAAAAACATGCGTAGTAATAGTACTTGTGTTGTAAAAATTGCGTTGTAAAAGCATGCATTGTGAAAGTATGCGTTGTAACGTCATACATCCGAGGACAAATGTGGACCCATTACTTAAGCAGGCCACACAGCTAATGGCCCATTTTCTTAAATAAAGGATGATATGTTTATACCCAATCTTTGTATCCATTGCACTAAATATAGAATGTGACATTTTTTAGGAAGTGATGAATCACTGTTGAGGAAGCAAATGCAATTAGTGGTGCTTTTATATGTACGCCCTCATAAGAGAAATAATAAAATAATGTTTGATCATATGCTGTTTTGAAAAAAATAAGTGGATTCAAGTTAATAGATGTATGTTATATGGTTATACATATAATTTATGATTACCTAAATATCTCCAAATAAAGACAGGATGCACATATTTTTTATATCTTTTGATTACACTTATTAGAAATTGAATAAGGCTATTATTAAAAGAAACTTGAGAAGGGGATTTCATGGAAAGGAGCAGTATGAATGAATGTTTAGTAATAAAACATGAGGGATACTTGGGTACCAAGAGAGAATTGATACTAATTTGATTCTGTATGGTTTGTTTACAGAACCCTGTAACATATAACCCTCACCAGGCCCTGTACAATTATAGGAGTGGGGCCGAAACGTCTACATTTTGGAATCGTGTAGGGCAGCTGCCATCATTTCCGAAAGGATTGTTCACAAATGTGAGAAGAGCGACCTCCCCCTTTCATACATATTTTGTGTTGCCCGCGAAAGCATCCCCCCTATTTTTTCTCAGTGGCTTTGTTTTGTTCCTTTTAAATTTGTGAAGTGATGTATCTATATTTTTTTAAGAGGGGTGGTGTTTCTTTATTGTTTTTAGATTGATTTTTGGGGTACATATAACCATTTGTGTATTAGGAAAATGTATTAACTATGAGTTATATATATAATTAAAAAAAATAGAAATATATATTGCTCTTCTTCATTGCTCCTACACCCTTTCTGAGGGGATTATTCAACCCATTGAAAAATGATGAAATGTCCCGGGGGCATTTGTTGATGTTGTGTTGAGACAGGTTACCCCAGCTCCCTGCGATTAAAGTAAGCAGGGTATACCCTTTTTGTTGAGTTGTATATTGTAGCATATTCTTTGGACAGGTCGCTCTGTGCCTCCCCTGAGACAGGAGATTTTGAAATGTGAACTATTGGTAAAAAGGGGCATTACAAAATTGGAAACAGGTCGCAAACAGTCAGTGCACATCTTGCAACCACTGTTTGCAACTTATCTCTGTACTCCGTGTCCTATGTGTGCTAAATATGTTTACTCTGTCTACACTGGAAGTTGACTCTATTGGTCATGTTGTTTAATACTGATTTGAGAAGAGATGTACTTTGCCACTCGGCACTGGTGTACGTAGTCAGACGTGTACAGGCATTTCATCTGAAGGTGAGCCTGTGCACTGGTGTAAACGTCACACGTGTTCACACCACCATGACAAGTGGTAATTCCTCTGGAGGTGAGCCTGAGTGCATAAACTCTTTCACAAACGACAACAGCCAGGCCCCAGGGTCAGTCTTTGATGCACCTTCTCCTAATTGTGTATTAAATAAGGCATGCACATTTAGAAAGCACTGTTGGAGTTCGCACTCTGATCCAGCAGTCTGCCATGTCCAGGTACTGGCACCTAAATGCAGGCTGTGGTGCATGTGTGACATCCCTAAAGCGTGACTTCAGGCATCTGCGCGTGGTCATAGGACACAACATCAGTGGAGGCTCGTGTACTTTGAAATCAGTGTTTAAAAGCAGAAACACGTATTGGCAATGCTAATAGGGCCGGCTTATAACCGAAAGTGCCTTGTCCTTCACTGGTGAGTTCAGGCACTAAATAGCCCAACATACATGAACTTTGTCACTTGGTTTTTTTGCAGTTTTTTTTTTATAGCACAAACTTAACCCGAAGGTATCAGAGCGCTTTACATGACCACCAGTTGCCTTACAGACGGACACATTCATTTCTAGGCACGGGGAGATTAAGTGAATTGGCCGGAATAACAGGATGTTTGAGCCTCGCGCCAGACTTGAACCTGGCTCCCCTGCTTCAAAGTTGGCTGCTCTAGCCGTTAAGCCACAATCTCATAGAGCCACTCAGACATCCATTCATTCCCACCCACTTACCCTTCCACTATTAAATAAACAAGTGTTTGGAAGATAAAAGAATGAAAGCAGAAAAGCACAGCATGCTGCCACATAAACTTGACAGGCATCTTCTTGAAATACAAAACTTAAACTAAAACAGTAGCTAGATGTTTTGCAATGGTGGTGTACATAGAGTATCACTCTATAAATAGCGACCACATTTAGAGCAATGTGTTGGCCCTACTAATATGTGAAATCAACAATACGCCATACACAATTCCCTTCCATGGCTGCTCAGAAAACATCACAATGGGCAGTTATCTTTGGAAGATGACCAACATAATACATCTAAACATGGTGGATATCTTTAAACAGTAAAACAGTAATCTACTTGGGAAAACTCCCTTCCAAGATGGCTGTCTTGGTGTGAAATACTGGCTGCACATGATTCACCACACTGCAGATGAAATAAGGTAGCAAGCGAGCAGCCCAGTAGAACGTTCCTTAAAAAAACACAAGAAGAAAAGAAATGGAAGTTGACCTATAAAATGCAAAATGGAAAAATAAAGAAATGGTCGTAAGTACAGACACAGAAGGAAATTCACTTTTAGGTGGATTGGTACATGTTCAGGCAAAATGCCATTATTCAAAGGGCAGTAGAGCCAACGGCTGAAATGGGCTAACCCTGTGTCCCATGCAGTATATTGTCATGGGGAGAAACAGCATGTGAATGAAAAAAAAGGACAGAAAAAGGCTGACCTGAAGACCCTCTGCGTGTGTATGTTGACTTTATTTACTTATTTTATTACAAGGGCCTAATAGACAACTACACTGACAGGACCTCCTAAGAGGGTCTAACATGGAGTATCACATTCCATATCATCTACCCCCAAGGCTTACAAAGGAAGTAAACACAAGGAGATGGGGAAGTGAGCTAAAGAATGATGATGGATTCAACCCAGATCTGTTGTGTGCACAATAACCCTCGCATGTGCCTATTCCGTGGAGACCCAAGCATACATACTTACCGTCCCCCGCATTCTGCTGTTGCCAATGGTGGGAAATAATGTCAGCCAACAATAACTGGTATTAGTGGTGGTCGTTGTTGGCCGCAGTTTATTAATAACCAAAGACATATTAATAACACAAACTGGTTTTAAGCAATCTTCCATTTCCGAACAGTAATCATCAATCATACATGTCATATTACAAATTATGACACCATCTTGTGATAACAGGTGTCAGTCTTTTTGTGCCCTCCTTAGTTCGAAAATGGGGCTTGTACACAAACCAGTTTGTTGCCAGTCTAATGGTGCTCCAGTGGTTGGTTGCCCACGCCTTCTGCGTGTTGCGGAGGGGAGCTTACCTGTCGGGAGTTAGGTCCCCAGCTCGCTACCATTTGCGCCCTGCCGTCCGGCCGGGTCTGGGCCGCGAGTGCCGTCTCCTCCTGTTACTCCCCTCCTTTATGCCGCCACGTCACCCTGCCGTGCGGCATTCAAAAGTGAGTGGCCATCCTCTTACACACCGCCCGCCGGTGTGTTTTCTTAGCCAACCAGTGTAGGATTTCCGCTAACGCCCCTTCCCTTATCCAGCACTGCGACTTTGCTGTTCCTTAGGTGTGGGTGGGTGGGCTTCAGTCGTTGTTGCTGTCGCGCCGTTCTCCCAGCTCCTCGAAGGCGTTGTGCTTCTGCTGGGAGGGCGGCGGCGCTTAAATCCTCTTGAGCCCTCCATGCAGGCCTCAGGTGAGTCCCCCTGATTGGGGGGTTCAAATAACGCCAGGTTGACCATTGGACGCCCTTTGGGGGCGCCCAGGTCAAAAGGTCACTTCCGGTCGGGTGGCTGGTGCGCACCCCGCTTCCGCTGGTTCCTGGGCGCATCAAGGCGCCCAGAACCAGTTTACCCCACTGGTGGCACCATGAGGATTATGGCACCGGCCTTCAAGCCTCCCCCCCCCCTACGGGAGGGTGCGGCGGCCTCTGCAATAACCCTCGCATGTGCCTATTCCGTGGAGACCCAAGCATACATACTTACCGGCCCCCGCATTCTGCTGTTGCCAATGGTGGGAAATAATGTCAGCCAACAATAACTGGTATTAGTGGTGGTCGTTGTTGGCCGCAGTTTATTAATAACCAAAGACATATTAATAACACAAACTGGTTTTAAGCAATCTTCCATTTACGAACAGTAATCATCAATCATACATGTCATATTACAAATTATGACACCATCTTGTGATAACAGGTGTCAGTCTTTTTGTGTCCTCCTTAGTTCGAAAATGGGGCTTGTACACAAACCAGTTTGTTGCCAGTCTATTGGTGCTCCAGTGGTTGGTTGCCCACGCCTTCTGCATGTTGCGGAGGGGAGCTTACCTGTCGGGAGTTAGGTCCCCAGCTCGCTACCATTTACGCCCTGCCGTCCGGCCGGGTCTGGGCCGCGAGTGCCGTCTCCTCCTGTTACTCCCCTCCCTTATGACGCCACGTCACCCTGCCGTGCGGCATTCAAAAGTGAGTGGCCATCCTCTTACATACCGCCCGCCGGTGTGTTTTCTTAGCCAACCAGTGTAGGATTTCCGCCACGCCGCAGGGAGGCTCACGTCTTACTGCGGCTCCCCCCCTGCACCTGGTTCGTGGCTTCCACCTTTTTCCACCTTATTATTTATTTATTTTTTTATTGCAACCTGCGAGTGTCATTGCACCCCACAAGTTATCCCAGAACACCTTCATCCCCTTTTCGGAGAGGTGCACCCCGTCTTGCCCATAAAGTTCCGGGCGGCCCGGGTGGATGAGGCCGTGCCGGATTGATTCCAGGCCATTGGCGTAGCAAAACTTGTGCATCGCGATATTTAATTTCCTCCTTGCGTTATCGACGGCCTTGTTGGAATCAGCACCTCTCCAATGTTTCCTGCTGATCATCTCGGACCAGACTACCGTTGTGGGGCCCAGCCACGCTGCTGCTTTGGTGAGATCCTTTTGGATGGCCTGCCCGACTGTTTTTCGCCCTAGCCGGGTCAGGTCGTTGGCCCCAAGGTGGATGATCAGGACGTCGGGCAGCCAGGCCGAATCTGCCATGAGGCCGTCCAGCGTCGGCAGTAGCTGCTCCCATCTCATACCTGGCTGCCCTATCCAGCGGATGTACGTTGATTTGGGCCTGCTTGTGCTGTGACCCACTTGCCGCCACCAAGACTCCATTCGGGACACGAATGAATGTCCCACCACCCAGACCAGCCGCGGGCGTCCCCCTGTCGAGAGAAAGCATTTTGTTAGGTGGCCTTCTGGGCACCGGATGTGGTTAAGGGGGGCTATCACCCTGCCGTGCGGCATCCCAAAGTGACTACCTCCCCTTCTCCCCCCTTGGGTTTTTCCTTTTTTTTTTTTTTTTATACGAGGTGAGGGCGTATGTACGACTTGTACGCCCTGGAGCGCCATCTGCCCACCACCTGGATCCTGTCCTCTGGCATGCCATGCTGCGCTGCCGAGGTCGCTGCGCCGATCCTGAATCAGTGAGAGGCAAACGATGCCGTGGGATACCCGGCTTTACCAAGGCCTTGGCGCATTATGGCTGTAAACTGGAACTTACTCAGGTTCCTTGCATCCTTATGTATAAAGAGGGGGCCCTCGCCAACTGGGCGAGCCCCCATGTACTTAAATAGCCAGCATACCGCGCAGAGCTCCGCCTCTGGGATGCAATGGAGACGTATCGTCGTCCCCCTCCTTGCCCTGTCTGTCTTGGACTGTCTCAGTGTTAATTCCACAGCCTTCACCATTGGTTTGATGTCCCTTGCCTGCAGGCATTGCTGCGCTGGGCCCAATTTGTTGGGAGCTACTAATTCGCTGATTCGGAATGCTCCGAAGAAAGCCGTGGTGAATGCCGCCCTAAATAATAGCAGCTCGTATTTGTCTGATATTATGCCTGCGAGGGTTTCTAGGAGCTGCTCCAGCTTGGCGAAATCGATGGGACGCCTGTTGTCTTTCTTTTTCCCTTCAACCCTTCTCCAGCCTTTTAGGGCTGTCTTTAGATAGGCCGAAGTAGTGGGGTCCTCGCCTGTGTAAAGCCTGGCAAAGTGGGCGATGGCGGACAAGTGCGCCTGGGCCCACGATCTCGTTTTTTTTTACTTGAATGCCCATTGTACGAATTTCTCGACTGCTGTGCGAGTTTCCGCCCTGTCTTCCAGCGATTTTATGCCCCCAACTCTCATTACCGTGCTCGCGTAGGTCCTGTATCTTCTGTTTGCCTCTGCGGTAAGTGATTGCCCTATTAGCCAGGATAAGTCTACTCCCCCAGGTCCCAAAGGGACGGTGGAAAGGGGGTCATCTCCCTGTCCGCCCCGGGTACCAGTTCTCTGAACCGCTTCATTTGGGACCGGGAAAGTGCATCTGCTGCCGTGTTCTCTGACCCTGGCACGTGGCGTGCCTTCAGCTCCAGATTCCCCTCCAGCTGTAATTTAATTAACCGCCGCATTAGCCTCAACATGTCAGGGCATCTCGCTGCGCCTCTGTTAATGGCCCGCACTACTCCCATGTAATCTGACCAAAGCGTGAGTTTCAGGTTTTTTATATTTTCTTTCCAGATGGTCAGTGCCTCAATTATCGGGAACTTCTCGAGAAACGTGATGTTCCTAGTGAGCCCCTGCGCATGCCACTTATCCGGCCACTGGCTGGCGCACCAACTGTTTCCCAGGACCGTGCCGAAACCCAGGCTTCCGGCCGCGTCTGTGTAAAGAGCTATCTGTTCAGCCGTCACCCACCCCTCTCTCCAAATCCGCACCCCATTGAAATCCTGTAGGAACTCGTCCCACACCTGCAGGTCCTGTTTCACGCCTGCACTCAGCCGGATGTGGTGGTGTTTGTGGGTGACGCCGGCCGTTAGCCCTGTTAGGCGCCTAGAAAATACCCTGGCGGGAGGGATTACCCGAGCCGCGAAGTTAAGTCTACCTATCACTCCTTGGATATCCCTCAGGGTGGCTTTCTTCCGACCCTGTAGCTTCGACACCTCTTCGCGAAATTCCTTTACTTTGTCTGGAGGCAGCCTGGCCGTTCCTGCTATAGAATCCAATTCTATGCCCAGGAACGTGAGTCTTGTGGTCGGGCCTGTCGTTTTCTCCTTTGCGAGGGGGACCCCTAGAGACCTGGCTAATTCCTCGAAGGCTGCCAGTGTACTGGCGCACACTGAGGATCCTGCCGGGCCTGTGAACAAGAAATCGTCTAGGTAGTGCAGTTTTCCACCTTCCTGGTGCCGGTCATGAAGTGCCCATTCTAAGAAAGTGGCGAACTGCTCAAAATAGGTGCATGATATCGCGCAGCCCATGGGCATGGCTTTGTCAATAAACACATCTTCCCCCCATTGGAAACCCAGTAGGTGAAAACTGGAGGGGTGGACCGGCAATAGGCGGAAAGCTGATTCAATATCCGCTTTCGCCATGAGGGATCCTATGCCTGACGCCTTCACCAGCGCAATTGCGTCGTCGACTGACGCGTAGCCCACTGAGCAACCTTCGGGGTCAATACCGTTGTTCACGGAGGAACCTTCCGGAAATGATAGGTGGTGTATCAGCCTGAATTGCCCTTTTTCTTTCTTGGGGACCACGCCCAGCGGGGAGACGATTATGCCTTCGTGCAACTCCTTTGGGAGGGGGCCCTTGACTCTATCCAGGTTCAATTCTTTCTCTATCTTAGCGCTAACAACCTCGGGGTGTTGCCTTGCTGACTTCAAGTTGCTCGCCCCCGCTAAGGGGAGTGGGCCCTGGAATGGGATAACAAAGCCTTCCTCAAAGCCCTCCACCAGTAACCTGGCATCTGCTCTGTTCGGATATCTGTTCGCCAATCTGCGCAGCTGTTGTGTAATAATGGGGGATCTGGCCAGCTGGCACTTACGAATGTCCACCAGATCCCCTCCTCTCCCTGCGTTGGGGCTAACGCTTCTTGCTCTTCTCTTTCTTTTCCCCTTTTGACTCGTGCTTGGAACCTTTGCATGCAACGGTAGCGTGCCTGCCCCCGCAGCTGGCGCATGCGTGTTGGAACTTACAAGAAGAGCCCCATGAGCAATCCCCCGCCTCGTATCTCCAACAGATCGCCTTAGTTGCGGTTGGGGAGTAAGATCTCCCGGTAGACCGCCTCTGATATGTACTATTCTTCCCCTTTTGGTATGAGCTCCGAAAGGGCTGGTCGCTTTTGCCCACCCAGGCCCTAACCTCTTTGGCTGTAAGCATCTTGTGGATGAACCCCGAGACATCCTCCTCATTCCACTCCATTTCGGGGTGCCTCTGCATTTTTAATCTAAACCCTGTATCGTACTCTAACCAGGCATGCCCAGGGAACTGCCTCTGTGCTAGGTGGATGTTGGCCTCGTACAGCCACAAATCAGCAGCGCAATGGGGGAACCTTTCCACTATAATGCATGCCATGACTCTGAATGCATCTAACCAATTGTCGAAGGTGCGCTCCTTTCTGGCCCCGCGCCTTTCTCTCCTGTCCTCATCCTTCCTGTCGCACGTGGTTAGATCGAGCCCCTCTAGCTGTATTTCCAGTAGGTAAAATATGTCTATGAATTCCTTGCGCCATATCCTCTCTTTAACCGCAAGGGGGATGAGACATGCTAAGCCGGTGGCTTTCGTAGTCAGGGACGCCGGACCCAGGGATGGCCTGATGTAAGGATCGTTGACTAGCCCGCCCGGAGGTGGGCTTCCCGAAACGGGGCCGTAACCCCACCCGGGTAGCGGGGAAATTTGTTCACCTTGGGCGGACAAGCCTACCTGCTCTTGCACTCTTGTCTGCCGGGCCCACCCCGGGTCGACCATATGCCAAGTCAGACCTGCCGCTTATTCTGCGCGCTGCTCCCTAGGCCCTGCTAATACTTGCCCTGTGCCATTAAGTAACCCCGGCGCCAGCGATTTCAAGCATTCTTTTACGATGTTGCTAATATGCTCACCCTTTTTCTTTTTGCCGGTCGTCTCATCCTGGTCGCTGCCCTCCGGTCTCGACGGAAGAGGTTTCTGACGCACCTTCCTCGGAGGGTTCCTCTTGGATGTTCTTTTCATCGGCGTGCTTTTGGGCTTCTTGGGTGCGGAAGGCCCTGGTTCTTCGTCTGCCTGGTCTACTGGTCTGTTCTCCTTCCCTTTACCCAAGTGAGGGTGGAGCCAGTCGTCACTGTGGATGGCCGATAATTCGCGGATCTTCTTCAGTACCTCTGCCATCTCGTCTGGCTGGCCTTCCGACATGTCGTGAGCCTCTGCGCACTTTTGTGTGGCTTCTTGGTTTCTCGTGTCTGCGTCAGGCCGTCGGCTGGGGCACAGCTAAATGCGTGTGCTCACCCTGGGCTCTGAGCTTGCTGTCGTTTTACCTGATGCGATCTGGCGCCTTCGAAAACCTTCGCGCTAATTTTGCTTCGGAGGAGCTGGCACGGCGCGCCGTACTCCACGAGGCGTCCTCGGCAACGATGACCTGGATCTCCAACAGGGCCTCGCCTTCTTCAGCTTCGTCCTTCGACGCGTCGACTCCTTCCCTTCAGTCGTTGTTGCTGTCGCGCCGTTCTCCCAGCTCCTCGAAGGCGTTGTGCTTCTGCTGGGAGGGCGGCGGCGCTTAAATCCTCTTGAGCCCTCCATGCAGGCCTCAGGTGAGTCCCCCTGATTGGGGGGTTCAAATAACGCCAGGTTGACCATTGGACGCCCTTTGGGGGCGCCCAGGTCAAAAGGTCACTTCCGGTCGGGTGGCTGGTGCGCACCCCGCTTCCGCTGGTTCCTGGGCACATCAAGGCGCCCAGAACCAGTTTACCCCACTGGTGGCACCACGAGGATTATGGCGCCGGCCTTCAAGCCTCCCCCCCCCTACGGGAGGGTGCGGCGGCCTCTGCAAAAACATGTGGAAAATGGCGGCGTCGGCTAGCGGCGGTCGGAGGCTCTCTCTCTGCTAAAGCATGCCAAAAAAAGTAAAACAATGGATGGGCTCACCTTTCTCAAACCTTTCACCTTTTGAAGGGTGTTTAATGGAGCGAACATTTTTCGGGCCACTTGAAGACCTCCAGTGTGGGCTGCGTCCTTCGGTTATAGTTTGAAGGTATCCAGCAGCGGTTTCCAGGTGATTGCGAGCAGACTCAGGCAGGGCGTGGTGCCGGATCGCTGGGCGGCCCTGAGGGAGGATTTCCCGTGTATCAGTGAGGTGCCGAAGCTTTGTTTGTTTTTTGGATTAGCTGAGCAGGATCAGCGGGGGTGGAGTGGAGCGGACTGTTTGCAGTAGCGCACTGAATGTTTTTTGGGCTTTTCGGTTTTGTTTGAAAAAAATTAGAGAAACGGCGGAGGGCTGTGGTTGTGCGCGGGGGGTTGAGGTTTTGAAGATTTTCTGGGGAAGAGTTGGGCAGTCTTAGGCGCCCTAAAAGGGAGCAAAGCAGTCCCTTTAGTCAGGAGATTTGTATTGGTTTATAGGAGACCCTTGAGCTTTCAGTTTGTCCGGTGAGGGGAGGTGAGGTGCTGGGTTTCCTAACTCAGTGCTATAAAACATTAAAACAGAGGTGGCGGTTAGGGGGGGGGGGACAACACCGTGGGGAGGCCGCTGGTTGGAATCGGCAGAGCAGATCTCTCGTGGGAGACGCGCTGCTGCCGAAATTGGGTTTAGGTGTGACGGTAGTCGGACGACCGCCTCCACCTTTTTGCACTGGGTTACCAGGTCAGGATTATTATCCCCAGAAAATTCACCAAATAAAACAAATAAAATAAAACAAAACATCAGTACAGAAAGACAATGGATCAAGGGCGAGGAAAGCGATCTGTCTGATCTGAAGAAAGCAGTACCCAATGTTTGGCCTTCACAGATTACCCCAGTAAGGAGGAAGGGGCAAGATTGGGGGCCTAAATTGAAGGTTGAGCGAGGTGGTGCCAAGGAGGAAAAACAGGAAGAAGACCTAAGAACAGGACCCAATAAACTAAATAGATATACCCTCAGAAGTAGGGATATTTGGGGGCAAAACCAGTCCCCCCTTGAGATGGATAATAGAGACCTGGTGCCAATAATTAAAGCCAAACTCTCAAAACCTACTCAAAACTCAGCCCTGGTTCAGAACAAAAAGGCTCCCCTGGGAAAGACTCCCCCGGGTAAAAAGAGAAAGAAACAGCCGAAGGCAAGCACAGGTAGTTCCCGCGTCACACCTTCACTTAGATCATATTTTAAAATCCAAGATACACTGCTTATTAGCAATACATCAATGGAACCCATAGAGCCTACAGGGCTAAAGAATAGATTTGACCCCCTATCCCTTTTAAATGACGCCGTTGCTAGTGCTAGTACCTCCTCACTTCCCCCGTCTAAAGAAAAAGACAATATGGAGACTCAATTTAACAGAGTAGCGATTCAGGTTAATAGCAGTGGTAGTGTACAACTAAACCTTCTACGAGGTAATATAACAGCAGTAGATGAGCTGGAACCAAAAGGGATCCCAAAAACAACAAGATTTACAGGAGCTCACTCCGTCACAGAGGACTTACTAACGACTCTTTTAACAGAAATAAGAGACAAATTTGCTGTCTCCGAGAGTAACCAATTGAAAATACAAACGATCTGCGAGACTCTAGAGGCTAAATTGAATGATATATCTGAAAGAGTAGGGGAAGTGGAGCTAGCCGTAGAGGAACTTAAAAAGCAAGTAGATGAAAATATATGGGAAATCCAAACGATAAAGAGAGGCGACAAAATATCACTGGAAAAGATAGAAAGTTTGGAAAATAACGCAAGGAGGAATAATATCAGGCTCCTGAATACACCTCAAGATGTGGAGGGCGGGGACATCAGAACCTTTATAATTAACCTGCTCACAGAATTACACCCTGATATTGAGAAGCAACTCCTTGAAGATGACATTCAAAGAGTACATCTGGACCTGTTTTCAAAAAGACCAGTAAAAAAATCCAAGAAGGATTTTAGTGAATTTCAAAACATATGTACTCAAGGAAAAAATCTTGGCAGCAGGGTTAAAAGTAGGGATGTATAAGAAAGCAGATTGGTCTTTCCGCATTAGGTCAGATATCTCCCACATAACTCAGGACAAACAATGGGAGTTAGGGAAATCGATTCAGGAACTAAGAAACTTGGGAGCCACAGCAAATTTACGCTTCCCCCACTCTCTCAAAGTTATGTAGAACAATAAAATGTTTAACTTCAAGGATCCGGAAGATGCAAATGCATTAATTAATCAAATAAAGAGCACATCCAAATGAACAAATGCATGGGTTTCGTGCCCAACCAGAGAGAGAGCCAAAAAAACAGAGGTATCCAATCTTACCTCTAGTAGAAGCAAGGGAGGGTTCCCCAAGGGAGGGAGGGAGGGTCACATATAAAATGGATTTGTTTTTAATTTTACACACAGGGTGGGAGAGCAAGTGGGACAAAGGAAAATTAATTTCCTCATTTATTCTTTCAATGCTAAGGGTGGTACATAGGCCATGGTGGCCTCCCTTAAAAAACAAATGATAGCAGGGAATTCAATATGTCCGAACCATGTCTGTTAATGGGCTAAGGGTTCCCTCCAGAAGAAAAAGAATATTAGAATATTTAAAATTATCGGAGTGTAATGTCATTTTGGTTCAAGAATCGGATTTACTTAAAGAGGAGTGGGAGGTGGTTTTAAAACAGCAAAAGTGGATTGAAAATGTGTTTGTACAACACAATCCTGTTCAGTAAAAGGAGTCACCATTTTAATAAAAATATCAGCCCAGGCTATGTTAGGGGAATGTACGGTAGACCCTCTGGAAAGGTGGGCTATCACCAGAGTTACAACAAAAGGTACCTGGACAACATTTGTAAGTTATTATGGGCCAAACCCAGATGACCCTGTACACTTTACTTTTCCACCTAGCAAAAGTGGAGAGCTTAGTCGCCCAGCCCTCGGTGGAGCGGGGGGAGAGCTTCCAGGAGTGCGGGAGTGCCTGTACTTTTGCTGACACCGCCAAGACTCATACTGCCCTGATTCGAAGTGCAGAAGCGCCATTGACACCATCGGACGCCACTGCCATCAGCGCCGCTGCCCCGGGACTACGAATCCCGGCAGCCTCAGCGGTGGCGCACACCACTGCCGCGGATGCATCGCCAGGAGGCGCATTTAGTTGCCCAGCCCTCCACGTCGCCTGACGCGCGTGGGACGCGCCGGGCAAAGCCCGGGACAAGGGCGGGACTGTCTGTGGCCGTCGGAGGCCAGTGGAGGCCGGGCTGGGCCACCCCCTAACACCCCTTCTACTGTCTGGATCTCTGAAAGGTACTTGGACAATTTGTACTGACATTTGCAACATAACCCATTGTTGCATCATCGGGACCCTTGTGTCATCATTTGAGAAAAATATTGTTCATGCCAATGTCCACACGCTCTGGAAAGGGTAGACGGTGGGGAGAGGTTGCGTCAGTGGTACGCTTGACCAGTTCATCACCCGAGCATACTCTGTTCTTGAACACGAAATCGCCATCACTGAGCGCCGCCTCTCTATAGAACCACTGAACCGCAAGCGTTCTTCCTTGGGACCACTAGCGTTGGCAGTTTCCCCTGCTAACATCAATGTGTGCACTGAAGGTGTTCCGCCCGGAAAAGCATTGCCCAGCCCACGTACTGCAGGGGTTAGCCAGGAGAGGTCTAATGTGTTAGAGCCACTAAATCAGTTGGATTTTCCGATTGCATCGGAGCCAGATACTTCAAATAGGGAACACGATTCTACCAGCAACTCCATACCCCCCAAGGGCACCCCAGTGCAGCCAGAGCCACGACTGCCACAGGACCCAGAATAGCGCCCAATAAAAGGAAAAGAGTTGGTAGTGGGCAGAGGGGGGGACGCTTTAAGACCTCAAAGAAGTTTAAATCAAAAACCTATAAAGCAAGCGAGAAACCATCGGGCTTAGAGAGACTAGGGAAATCCATGCCCATAAGGAAGAGGTGAATTTTTGGCTGGTAGTCAGGCTTTGCGAAACCCACCTGAGCTGGAAAACCCTTGTCGAACGTCCCCTTCTACTATAGGTACTCCAGATCAGACTCCTCTCATTGCCCATATAGAGCAAATTGTGAAATCCCTGATACTTCCGGTACTTGAGAGGGTAAAGGGATTGTCGGGGAGGCTGGATAGATTCGAACAAGCCACCCTAGACAACTTCTTTTCCCTCAAGTCATTAATCAAACTACACTCCAAGAATAGACAGGACGTGTGTGAATTGAAGGTAAATCCGCTGGTGGATTCCACACCTACAGTTGCAATGGTATCTGTAACGCCCGATGTAGCCTCTGGGCCCTTGTCCGGAACTAACTCTGTAGTAATAGTTACTCCAACCCATTGTGCTCAGCAAACTAGAAAACCATTAATTCAGCTATGGCTAAAGGGGTAAAAGGACTCTCCCAAAGCACACGCTTGCAGGGACAGGAAACTAACACCAACCAAAGTAAAATAGCGGGACATAGTAGCAATTCACCTGTACGAGCCCAAAAGTCCAGCACGGCAGCGACCAACGATATTAACTTAACCCACATCAATCTACCGCCCGAATGTCTGCCTTATGTAGTTGTGCTCACTGGAGTTCCACGTACAACGAAACAAATGCCAATACTGCTCAAATATTTTCTCAAAGAACAAAAAAGCTGAGCACCTCGTTCTCAACTTAATAGACCACTCTTTCAGTCCTGAAATGTATCTCAAAAATATTTTTATTTTTTACAAAAGATTTTTTGTTTTTTCTTTTACTTCTAGACATCCAACATTAAAATATCACAAACTAAAGTTCCACAGCTTAAGGCTGGTAAATTGGAATCCTACCATGAGCTCAAAAACAAAACCACGTACTGGTTAAATAAGAATAGACCCCTTCCAAGTCAACTTGATGGTCAGATTCTTTTTGTAAGGAGGATCACTTGGGTTGGCAACAGGATTAAAGATATTCCGGGAGATTGCATTCTTGTCAACTTTAGGGACGCTCGGGTTGCAAGGTTTATATGTAACCAACAGCACGGTCATGCTAGTAGAGGAATCAGCACATATGACCTGAGCTACTTTCACTAACAACCAGGGGCGTAGCTAGAGATTCTGGCACCCGGGGCTATGCCTCAGATTGCCGCCCTTGGCAGGTAGCGGGGGCAGGCGGGATGGGAGGGGGGAGGGGGGGAGGTGTTGGTGGGGAAAAAAAGACGGCGCTCAGCGGGTGGAATTGGCAGGGTTTAAGTTACGACACCACTCTCTGCTCCACTGCAGATGAAAGCAAAGGTTGGAGCGGAGGTGCTGCGTGCACAACACTAACCTCACTATCCCGAATATACAATGCAAAGGCTTTAGAATATAGACAAGTGTGCCTGTGCAAAGAGGGCATGAAATAGCTGAGATTGGGTCATAAACTCAAAGCTGTTCTGAACAGGAGCTCCAAAATACGTTCGGCCCCGGGCCCCCAAAATCCTTAAGATGTCCCTGTTCTTATTTGCTTTGCTCAGAATAGGAGGGGTAACCGTATGCTTTCATATGGAAGTGCTTCTAGTCAACCACTGCCAGGGAAGAAGTATGCTGGGTACATGTTATGGGGTTATTGTGACCTCTGAATGTTTTCTGGTTTTCTTGCCCTCCTGTAGGGGTGTTATGTGAACTACATTATTTTTTGTTGGAGGGAGGCGTGGGCGTCTGGACTGTGTGCTTATACTCTGTATGCTCACAACAAGAGTGGGGATGTTATCTTAACATTAGGTATGTTCAAGGAGGGTGACCCGGCGGCCAGCCCACTGAGAAGCGCAATCTCAGTAGGATGATACAGCTGCTCTAAAGAGGTTGTATTAGCACCATGCTTCCATTCTGCACATTTTTGTACATGCCCTGTCTCGATTACTTCCTCTGCTCACAACTTGTTCTTGGATATGGAATTCTTTACAAAAGCACTTTTTTCGCTATACGATGCCACTTCTGGTATGGGAGCTTAAAAACCATACCCGGTGCAAGCTGAGGGAGCTCCCACTGAGAGGACTATGGGCCAGATGTAGGTAGGCCGTTACCGATCGGTAACGGCCGAAAATACCGATTTTGGGCCCTTACCGATCGGTATACAGCCATCGAGATGTAGGGCAAAGAAAAAAGTCAAAATTGGAGCGAAAACCGAATCGGAATGAGTACCGAATGGAAAAGAATCCGATACGTACATACCGAAAATCGGATATGTAACGAATCGGTAACACACCGAATCGGATGCAAACACCGAATCGGTCCATGTACCGAATCGGTAGTGACACCGAATCGGAAAATAACCGAATCGGTCCATGTACCGATTCGGTAGTGACACCGAATCGGAAATTATCCGAATCGGTCCATGTACCGAATCGGTAGTGACACCGATTCGGAAATTATCCGAATCGGTCCATGTACCGAATCGGTAGATACACCGATTCGGACATGAGCCGAATCGGAGAACCTACCGATTCGTTGGAATCACCGATCGGGAAATTCCCCGAATCGGACAGATGGGGAGATGTAGGGAGGCACAGAAACACCGATTTCGGCTCAAAATCGGTAGAATTCACTCGGTATTTACCATGGATTACAATCAGGTGGTAACCAACTCCAACCCATAAAAACAGCCCCAAAATGCATTGCAACTTGCAGGATGGCAGCTTTTTATGTCATTGCGAGGCGGCTACGGCTACAGCAGGAAGGACAGAGGGAATGGCAAAGAAATGAACAGGTCTACAGACAGAGGATAACCCTGTTCATGCTCACAGAGGCAGAGATCCTACAGAGATACAGGCTGTACTCTGACACCATTCTTGAGCTCATCAGGGACCTCAAACCATTGCTGGACCACCACACCCCAAGGGCACACGCCATCCCAGCACACGTCCAGGTGCTATGCAGCCTACACCTGCTTGCGTCTGGCAGCTATCAAAGTGGAGTTGCAGCGGCAGGAGGGGTGACCCAGAGCAGCCTGTCAAGGTTCTTCCACACATTCCTTGACGCCATGATACACAGGATGGACCAATACATCTCTTTCCCTGCAACCCACGCAGAACTGCTACAAACTAAAGCTGACTTCTACCAGATGGCACAATTTCCCCAAATCATTGGCTGCATAGATGACACGCACATTCCGATTTGCCCACCAGCAGACACAGAATACATATACCGCAATCGGAAGTCTACGCACACCATCAACGTGCAGGTGATCTGCAATGCGAAGTGCACCATCACAGACCTGGTAGCAAAATTCCCAGGGAGTACCCACGACTCCTATATTTTCCAACAGAGCGGCATCTATGCACGGCTGATGGCTGGCGAATTTGGTGAAGGATACCTCCTAGGTGAGACACATCATCAGACCCCCATAACACAAAGTAGCCAGGTGTAATACATGTATGCATGTGTGTAATGTTACCCCTTTCCCTTCCAGGCGACAGTGCATATGCCCTCCGCTCATTCATACTCACCCCCTACCTCAACCCCTCCACACCCAGCCAAAGGAGGTATAACCGGGCCCACAAAAGCACAAGGAATGTCGTCGAACGGACCTTTGGCATCTGGAAAAGTAGATTCAGATGCCTGCACAAGAGTGGAGGTGCAAGGCAGTATACCCCCATCACCTGCTGCAAGATCATAGCTGTATGTGCAATGTTACACAACCTTGCGGTGAAGAAGGGCACTGAGGTGGAGTTGTCTGACTACGAGGACCATGACGACGACGAAGCTGTGCCACTAACACAGCCAGCTGGGGTGTCTACGCCAAGTGATGGCAGATACAGACGTGAGGAGATTACAGAAAACTATTTCTGAGTGAGTACAGATGCACAGACACGTAAATGGTTGTGGTGAAAAGCAAATTTTAATACTGTTGCAACACAGTTACTGCACTGATGTGCAACAAAAAAAAAAGTGTAATAGCTAAGAAAACAAAAGTCTAAGGTCCAGGTTGCCTCACCCGCCCTTGCAAGCCTACTTCTTTGAGCGCTTGGCAGCCCCACTGGGGTGTCCCTCGCCCCCTTCAGAATGTCCTGACGCTTCTGCGGAGCGCCTGGTGCTCCTGCGTGGCTCTGACGCAGCGCTGGCTGGGCTGCTGCGGCTGCTGCTGTCCCCAGCATCCCCCAGGTCCAGGGCAGGATTTGCGGCAGTGTTTGAGATAATCATGGCCTCCATTGCTGTAGTGATGCGGGCCATTCCCCTTGTTATTTCGGCGGTATTTTGGGTGAGACTTGACTCCATGTTGGCACCGCGCTGACAGAGTTGTGCCGTTGCAGCAGCAAGGCGGCTCATGGAGCGGTTTTGCACCCGGGCATCCCGCCTGCGCGACAGCTCATGCTCCTCTAGTCTGGCGCATAACTGGGTAATGGCAGTGGTTAGCCTGCCTAGACCTGCTGCTACCTCCTTGTTGGTATCTACAAAGGCCATGAAACCTTTCACCATTTCCCCCATCTGCAGGTTGTGCTGCAGGAGCTGGCGTTGGCAGGCCATGATGGACTTCGCCTGCTGCCTTTGGATTTTCACTATATTCCCTTCAAGGCCCAGGAAGACACTGGCCTCCGGTGCTGGCGCTGCAGTGCTGGGAATGGCACGGCGCCGGGTACTGCTGCTGCCGGCCTGCTGAGTGGGCTGGGGTGCCACTGGTGGGGGTGTGGTGCTGGCCGGGGCCTGAGCCCCTGCTCCCAGGACAGGGTTTACTGGAGCCACAGCCATAATCGTGGCAGGAGCTGGTGTAGGTGGATGGAGGTCCCTTGTCGGGGAGTTCTCTGGGGAGAACAGCAAGGGGGGTGTGCTCGGCATTTGTGGGGAGTGAAGTAAATCATAGTCAATTGCCAGGTCTCCCTCAATACCCAGCCCTATGGTGTTGTCCTCCTCCTCCTCGGCAGCCTGACTCGTGCTCGGCCCTGCGACTGCACTGGTAGTTGGTGCTGCTGCCTCTGTTGTCTGTGGTTCTCCGCCTGATGGTGCCCCTAGGTACAAAGAAGCATTTGTAAATTGAGTGCCGATGTATTACAGTCAGTACAATTAAAGCATTCCACATGTCCTTGCATCTCCTTAGAATGTGTTCCACTGTTTCCTATCTTGTGATTCTGCACTGCCATATTTTGCTAACTTCTGCTGACTACATATACCATGATGCTTTTCTCTTGTATGTTGGTTACAGTACTGGGCTGGGGTTTGGCTGTGCATTGTGTCTAAAGGGGAAGTGTCTGGTAGGGTGTGTCATGATGCGCATGCTTCTTACCTGTAGCTGTGGCTCTGGCTGAGCTGTCCAGGGTCCCAATTCCGGTCACGCTCTCCCTCTCAATGGTGCTGGACACGAGTTCCTCCAGGTCTGTGAGGGGTGGCGCCGGGTTCCTGCCTCCACCTGTAACTCCAGCTTGCCTCTGGATCCCAGCCATCTTACGTTTGGTCAGGCTGCGGATATCATAGAAGCGCTTCTTCAGCTCATCAAGGGACCTGGGGGTGACACCCACAGCATTGACCTTTTGGGCGATTTCACTCCAGACCCTCCTCTTGGTGCTGTCCGGCACATTGAGGGACAGCTTCCCGAATAGCTGCCGGTGCACCCTCACCACCTCCTCAACCAACACCTGCAGCTCGATGCTGCTGAACTTTGGCTTCCTCTTCTGGCTGGACTTCTGGCTCTCACTAGGGTTTGCCATCTTGATCTGAACAGTTCTCTACCTCCTACTCCCACTGCTGCTGACTGTGAGTGTTCAGCTCAGGCTGGCTCTCCAGAAAGTTCTTAATTAGCTGCACCTGCCAGGAATGCCACTCCCTGTTTGGGTGGGGGAGGGGGGATCCACCTCATTGGCTGAATCGGCTTTTACCGAATCGGCTTTTACCGAATCGGATTTTACCGATTCGGATTCTAACGAATCGGTAACATCCGATTCGGATTTTACAGATTCGGTTTCTTCAATGCATTCCTATGGGCTTTTTGCCCATGGGTGTGTTTTCATACCTCCGATTCGGTAATTGCTGAATCGGATTTTACCGACTCGGCTATTTCCGAATCGGTGGTAGCCGATTCGGCTATTTCCGATTCGGTGGTAGCCGATTCGGTACTTTCCGATTCGGTCCGTGCCGAATCGGTACGTAGCGATTCACATTACCGATGCCGACCGATTCGGTATTATTTCGCTGTTTGTTTGCTACATCTCGTTTTGCGATTTCAGAATACCGATTCGGCCCGCCTCGGTATTTTGAATTCGGAAAATCCCTTTTACCTACATCGGGCCCTATATGTGCTAGCATTGTCTTTATGCAGGCAGGGTCATTTCAGGCAAGAGAAGCATGTGTTTCCAGCAGTTCAGGTCATGTTCCAGTTTGAGGGATCAATGCTCTGTAAATGAGTGGCCTGCAGGGGCCACATAATGCCATTGTGTACACAATGTACTATTAGGATGGTTTTTCTCAGCATTTTAATGTGCAGCATCAGAAGAGCACACCTCTTTGGCCACAGGCCAATGGGCTTTTAGAATGTTTCATGAGTACTCTCAAGAAAGATATGATCATACATCCTTAAGCACACGCCAACAATTCAAATGATATTACAGTATGTAATCATCAACAACAGTATTATTTCTGTGGTTTTATTGTTTTCGGCCCACTGGCCTCTTCTTTTAAGCCTTTGCCAACATGAGTTTTATCATCAAAGGACGTAACCCTACGACTTTGTCAGGGCTAAAAACTGAAAACAATTCCAATTTTAATGCAACATGTCATTCCAAATGAGTTCCACACCCATTTTCTGGTGACATATGTGTATTGTTAACAAGTTCCAATACAATTTGTGACATGTCAGTGGAAACTCATGCGCATTATCTCACAAAAACCGTTTGATTGACTTGTTTCAGACGTTGCTTCAGTATCCCACAGTAGTCCAACACATCACATCATTATCCAAACATAATGTTTCCAATAATATAGATGCAAAGTTAACGTTAGTCAACAATATACTGCATAGTTGAACTGTCCATCATACTTGTGGGCCAAGATAATATATTTGTCAAATTACCCCATCATTTAAACCTTGTGAAGTGTGACCTTAAATCTAAGCAGCAGCGAAGTGCACTCCCTGTCATCCAACGTGTAATATCCCACTCTCACAGGGTCCCGACCAAAATCCATAAAATACCTGTCCAGAAAAGCGGTACTCCTATGTCTCTCCTGTAGGGAGAATGTGAAAGGTCACCATATGATTTTAACAAGTCTATCACATCTCTAAAATTACCACCAGTGACGGCTATAGTCCTAAGCCGGAGCATGTAAACATCCACCGTTATCACCTGAGTAAATATCAATATTCCACATTAGTTTCCACCTCGAAACTACATTGCATTTCAGTGCTCTTCTAAGACATCGCACCCTGGTCTCAGAAAGAACAGCGCCGGTCCAGCCATGACCCGCGTGGCCTTATTAAAAGCAAACCCAATAATGCAGTAAAAACACATGCAGAGACTCGAAATAACGGAATGTTGGGAAAATAAGATTATCTGGTCGCCTCTAGAAGTGGAGAATCTACAGGTAGGGAAGATGGTGAGGGTGGTGAGGGTGGTGGTGGTGGTGGGGGGGGGTTGGGGGTGGAAGGCACCTCAGCAGACGGACACATTATCCAACACGAAGCTTCCAGACACGACCCTTCTGCATAGGCTCACACATGGCTGCACACAGTTATCCCGAGCTCGCTTCTACAAGTGGGCAGGCACGTGCTACCTGGTGTAGCGTTCTAGTTTATGCACGTCACGCAGACGTGACGTGCGGCGGCCATGTTGGCAGCGATGCGCGCGGAACGGCATTGCGCGCCGAGAATTGTACGGAGAGCAGCGCCGGCCGGCGCTCCTCGGAGATGTTATATATTTGCCATAATTAAAGCAGAATTGAACCATAATTACCTGCTGCCTGTGGTTTATGAGAAACATTACAGTGGCGACGAGGGTGGGATGGTACCTTCCAGACGACCACAACAGAAAAAAAAAAAACGGACCCTCCACGTGGGCAGCCACAAGGAAAAGAAAAATCCAGACACAGTCATCTGGCCCATCCAGCCCGGGCAAGAAACCCTGCACTGCCCTGCCGACGAGACGAACCACCAGGACACGGCAGGACACACCTGAGGTACGGCGAATCCGAGGAGCGTGGCAGTGCCACAGCTAACCACAGAAGCGGCGAATAGGCCAGAGTGGTGGCGCAAACTCCCCACGGCTGCTAGGCCACACGCGCAACATTCTGGGGAAACCACGCCAGGAAGGAATAGCGCTGGCTACCAAAGAGGAGGAGGTGGGGACTAGCACCAAGAGTCCCCAGGGAGAAACAAGCACAGGGTTCAAGGACAGCACCCCAGGTAGCCCCACCGGCAAAGACGCCAACACAACAGTTACCAGGGAGGTGAAAATGAGCACACCGGCGGGGTATGCAATAGCACCTGTGCAATTCCTACCGAAACCCGGAGAACCACTGATGAAGTGGGAGGACTGGAAAGAATATATTGATAATTTCATAGGGGTTCTGGAGGACGAAAATGAAGAAAAATTCACCCCCCAAAGAAAGAAACGCATTCTGTTGCTGAACCTGGGACCGGAGGGACTCAGAATTTACAAGAGTCTGGTGCCCAAAAAGAGAGATGACACCGATGACGACGTGTATGCCCATGCAGTGGAAGACCTAGATGAACGTTATCGCCCCACTATCTGCGTGTCAGTGGACAGATTTAACTTCCAGCAGAGAAAACAACGGGCTGGAGAAACCATAGAAGAATATGTAGCGGCCTTGAGGAAGCTGGCGGCCACGTGCAAATATGCACTGTGGGAAGACGAATTCATCAAGGATCAGATAGTGATGCACACCACGAGCACGAACGTGCAAGACAAGTTATGGGCAAGCGGTGACACCACGCTCAAGGACGTCTTGGTCATCGTAAAAAGGGCGGAACTCGCACGGAGATGTGCTGACGCAACCAAGAAAGAGGCAGCGACCCCAACAATGGTGAACAGGGTACAAGAGGAAGATCACCGCAGAGACCAGAGGGGCAAGAATCCAACTCCCAAAGGAGCCAACAGATGGCAGGGAAACTCAGGGTCGCAAGGGAAGCAAACAAGCAACGACAGCAAGAAAACGTGCTACAGGTGCGGAAGCTGGTCCCATGAGGCACACGATAGAAGATGTCCGGCGTTCCGGGCCAAGTGCCTGCACTGCGGCATCACGGGTCATTACGAGAAAGTGTGCCGGAAGAAGCTATCCAAGGGTGTAGTGAAGTGTGTCGACCAAGGCGAGGAAGATCTAGAGGAGATCGCGGAGGAAGATGTAGTCACCGTCTTATGCATCTACGACCAGGTACTGTGCGTGGAAGGGAAGAGGTCGACCAAACCCGTACTGGAAATGTCAATGGGCGGAATCACCATCAGCGTTGTGGCGGACACAGGATCCCCATTCACCATCGTTCAACGTGCTGTGTGGGAGGAAGAGTTCAGACCGAAGTTGGGCCCAAAGTTGGAAAAGCTAGACATCAGACCGGTCACATACAATGGCGATCGTATTCCGATGGTGGGGTTCCGACGCTTGATGTTCGAGTTCAGGGGCCACTCAGCATGGTGCAAGCTGTACATTGCGGAGAAGGGACCCTCTGTCTTGGGGTGGCTAGACCAGGGCGACCTAGGAATCAAATTGGACCCAGGAGGGAAGGAACAAATATTGCTCATGGAACCGGAGGAGTGGCCCGATTTAAACAAATGGAAGGAGAACTACCCAAGGGTGTTTGGAGGCACAGTGGGAAAGATGGAGAAATTCCAACACAAGATCGTGCTCAAGGAAGGAGCCACCCCTGTAGCCCACAAGGTGAGGAACGTGCCCATAGCGGTTAGAGAGGCAGTTCAGACGGAACTCCAAGAATTGGAAAGGAAGGGCATAATCGAACCGATCACCTGCGCAGAATGGCTGGCGCCCTCAGTGGTAGTCATGAAACCCAACGGGAAGGTCAGGCTCTGTGTGGATTTGAGAGAACTGAACAAGAACATTGTTGTGGAGAAATTTCCCCTCCCTAGAATCGAGGAGATGTTGGCAAAGACCAGGGGAATCAGGTGGTACTCCACTATCGACTTGACCTCAGCCTACCATCAGATAGCACTACACCCGGACAGCAAAAGCCTAACATCCTTCATCACCCCGTTCGGGTGCTACCGGTTCTGCCGCATGCCGTTCGGACTGGCCTCGGCGGCCGCAGTCTTTCAGAAAATGATGCACCAGCTGTTCAGAGACATCAAAGGCGTCCAGTATTTCCAGGACGACATTCTGGTGATGGGTTGTGACAGACTGGACCACGATCAGAAGCTGGGAAGAGTGCTACAGACGTTGGAGAAGAAAGGCCTCACAGCAGAGTGGTCCAAGTGCCGATTGGGCCTGGAATCGGTGACGTACTTAGGACATGAAATCGGAGTGCAGGGCATCACACCCAAGGCTGAAAACGTAAAAGCAATAGCAGAAGCTCCACCCCCCAAGAACAAGGAAGAGGTCAGGTCATTCTTAGGGATGGCGGAGTACTACAGCAAGTTTGTGGTACACTTTGCATCGAAGACCCACCACATGAGGTTGCTGACCAGGGAGAGCACAGCGTTCCAATGGACACCGGAAGCGCAAACCGAGTTCGAGACTATCAAGAAGGACATCACAGGAGCTGTCCCACTCAAGGGATACGACCCACAAGGCGCCACAGTACTCACGACCGACACTAGTGACAAGGGCCTGGGGGCCGTACTCATGCAAGACCGAGGAAGAGGTGAGATGGAAACAATCAGCTTTGCATCCAGGGCGTTGACGGACACCGAGAGCAAATACAGCGTGATTGAGAAGGAGATGCTGGCGGTGGTATGGGCCATGACGAGATTCCGGCAATTCCTGTGGGGCACCCGATTCCTACTAAAGACAGATCACAAGCCGCTGGTAAAGGTACTAACGTCCAGTGGACATGCCAGCGCCACTCCCCGGATATCCAAAATGACTCTAAAATTACTCGAGTTCAGGTATGACGTGGAGTACATCCCCGGGAATAGGAACTGAGTAGCTGACTACTTGAGCAGGGCGGCCGCCATGGAACCAGGGGAGGAAGACCCTGCAGGCAGAGGGGAGCTGGTAGCTCTCGTAGAAGACCAGGAGAAGCTAATCAGCCTGCAAGAATGGACAGAGGCATATGAGGAGGACACAAATATGAAGGAAGTAAAAATGCACACTGTACAAGGATGGCCAGACAAAAGGAACGTGAGTGAGAGCATGAAGCCGTACTACGAGGTGAGGGAAGAACTGTCGCTAGGAGATAAGGGGGTATTCATCTACAGAGGAGACAAGGTGATCCCCCCAAGGAACCTCACCACCAAGCTCTTGGACCTGCTGCACGAGGGCCACTTAGGCATAGGGAAACTCAAGGCAAGAGCTAAACAAAACTACTGGTGGCCAGGCATGGACATAAGGGCCGAAAGGCATGTCAGGGAGTGTCCACAATGTCAAGGAGCGGACAAGACCCTAAAACCTTTGAGGCCAGCGTTAGGGAAGTTTGACCCCCCCTTAAATCCGTGGGAAGAACTATCTATAGACATTTTGGGACCCGTCCTAGATGACCAGGGCACGCAGAAGTACGTGTGTGTACTCATGGATCGATACTCTAAGTGGCCGGAGTTGAAAGTGGACGAGTCCATGGACACAGAGAACATCTTAAGGTTTCTGTCAGAGACCTTCACAAGGGAAGGAATCCCCAAGTCCATTCTGAGCGATAATGGCCCCCAGTTCACGTCGGAAAGGTGGAACAAGTTTATGCAAAGAAACGGCATCACCATCAAACACACAGCAATTTACCATCCAGCCGGAAATGGCCTAGTGGAGCGATTTAATAGGGTAGTGATGGGAGCCATACAAGCCGCCATATCCAGCAACAAAAACTGGGAGAAAGCGCTAGAGAACATGGTGTGGGCCTACAGAATAACCCCCACCGGCACGGGGTACAGCCCGTTTCAAATATTGAGAGGGCGAGAACCCTTCACGCATGACAACAGGATCTGGAAGGAAAAGGTCATCACCAGCGAGTGGTCCCCTGCAGTGGTACGGGCCAACCTGGAAAGAGCACAAACAATCTACACCAACCACTACAACAAACGAAGAAATGTGAAAGGGACAGGTCTGGAAAAGGGAGAGTGGGTGAGAGTAAAGCTAGCCACTCTACAGAAGAAAGAAGACAGCAAGTATAGCAAGCCTATGCAAGTTAAGGAAGTGTATGATCGAGCGGCCCTGCTGAGGGACGGAAACGTGTGGTCTCAGGACCGCATGGCCCGGTGCAACAAGGTATTGAGATGGGAACAACCTGGAATGGAATGGGAAGAAGTGGATGAATTGAATATGGAAAGGGGACAAGGCGGAAGTGAGCAATGCGATGGAGCAAGTGCAGAGAAGGTGCGAGAAGGTGAAGAAGGGAGCGAGAGTCAAGGAGCTGAGACGGACCGGCCAGGGAGAAGCATGAATGATGATGGAGTGGTGAGTGAAGAAATGGAAGGAACTGGAATGCAGTACCAAGGGACTCCGGGGAACCCTGTCAGGGTTACCAGGAGCGGAAGGCAGGTGGTAAGGCCCTCCAGATTTTGAGACTTTGAATTGGACAATGATTCGTAAGTGACTGCTTAAATTTTCAGTAAAAGGGGGAGATATGTAGCGTTCTAGTTTATGCACGTCACGCAGACGTGACGTGCGGCGGCCATGTTGGCGGCGATGCGCGCGGAACGGCATTGCGCGCCGAGAATTGTACGGAGAGCAGCGCCGGCCGGCGCTCCTCGGAGATGTTATATATTTGCCATAATTAAAGCAGAATTGAACCATAATTACCTGCTGCCTGTGGTTTATGAGAAACATTACACCTGGGACTTCAAGAACAGATATGGACTCCAGATAAGATTAACAACACACCCCATGTGTGTCTCATGACCCGACATTGTTTCCAGGCACAGACTCGGGCGGGGTAAACACCTAAAGGGAAGGGCCCTGCTACCATCACGGGGTCCCCAATATTTTGGATCTGGTTCCGGATAGCACTCCTGTCCTCTTTGGTAAGGGGGCAAATGGGCATATCACGCACGGCTCTGCAGTCTCCCGAGGGGGTCCTTTTACAATCCCCTGGGTTTTGGTTCTGTGAACCATCTGTTGTCGGAGATTTACCGGAGGGGGGAGGGACACGCAGAGCGGGTGAACACAAGCTGTCTTGAGTGCCTAAAAGGGGGTGAACATAGGGTGCCCAGAATGCCTGAAGGGGTAAATACAAGGTGCCCCGAGTGTCTGGAGGGGGAATTAACAAAGCGTGCTGAAAGTTTATGGGGGAGGTGTACACAGGAGGCCTAGTGAGCGGGGGGAGGGGGGACACGGGGTGTCTTGAGTGCTTGTGAGGGGTGTACACCGAGTAATCAGAAGGCCTGGGGGGGGGACACACAAGGAGTTCTGAGTGCCTGAAGGGGGTGAACACCGGATGCCTAGAATGCCTGAAAGGGTGAATAAAAGGTGCCCTGAGTGGCTGGAGGGGGGCGGGGGGAGTTAACACAGCGTGCTGAAAGTGTAAAGGCAAGGTGTACACAGGAGGCCTATGAGCATGGGGGAGATGAACACAAGGTGTCTTGGGTGCTCATGGAGTCCATAACAGTCTTTGAAATATGTGGGGAACACCCCATGCCCCCACCCAAAGAGCTGCAGCGCGATTATTGGATCTGCTTGCAAATGGTGCAGATTCTATCCGTACACCCCTAGCACCCCACGGGGCTATATTCACTCAAAACACTATTGATTCCTCTAATGAGCCCTATTTAAGAAACACAAGAATTTTTATAAATACTATGGAAAACATGCGTCTCAAGGCAGTGAACGTCCCCCTCCCCCCTCCCTACAGAAATCCACTCTCGACCAACTACACAATTTTCTTTTTAGATATTAGCAAGCTGTGCATTTCCTGGCCGGTTTTCCACGCTCCGAGGGACCCACAAACAACCACAAACGCGGCAAATATGTATCACAGAAATTCAAAGCCTGTACACTCGTACCACAATACAGGCCCTTGTTGCGCGCCTCCGTTCGATTGCCTGCAGGCTGCACTGCTGCACGCATGTACGTCTACGAAGGGGAGGGCTCGTCGGCTGGATCCCTGAGCTGAGAGAGCTCATTGGACTCTTTCCCCTCTGACCTCGGTGACCCGGTGCCCTTTCACTTCAAACGGGGTCGCATTGCGCGCGCAAAACTGGTGGCAAGTTGCGGCGCCTTTATAATTTATTTGGGGGACACTCACTGACGCTACTGGAGTGTCCCCCAAATAAATTATAAAGGCATCCGCCCCCAAAACAGTGCCGCCTGGGGCGGTCCGCCCCCCCCCCCCTAGCTACGCCGGTGCTTACAACCAACCTATATACAACACATACAGAATGTCCGTTATCCATCTTTGGGGGGGGGGGATTGGGGTGCAAGGCGGTTCCATCTTTAACAATTACTTAACTTATCCAGCCTTTCCTCCCAACAGAGGCCCAGAATCCTATGGGACAGACTGTGGTTATTGACATGGTGATCACCTCCCTTACAAATTGCCACTAAATGTAGCTGATAACTAAGACCAGGTCCAAAGGGATGAGGACGTTTGTCGAGCCATTTGGGATCTCCCATACCCTTGACAGCGCTCTTCCTTCTAATGTTCCTAGCCCCACAAATAGGCTAGAGTCTGAACCTCCATCCACCCAGAACAGCTGTAGGATCGCTGAGTCAGAGGGACCACTGCAAGAGATCAAAATTGGGCCCATTATGATTGGCATACAGGCCGTCCAGGACGGTCCCATAGAAACCAGTTTGACCCCATCAGAACAACCTACTAGGTTGGGAGCTACCTTTGATTCACATGTCGGTAATCTGTTGCATTCAACAACAGAGCTCACAGGGGGCGAGATAGTTTACCTCTAGTACCAACACACCCATCCCAGGAGCCAGCTGTAGCCGATATTGTTTTAAAGATTCTCAGCTGGAATATAGCGGGCATCTCTAGGAAACTAGACTTGCCAGAATGGAATACCCTGATCGAGTCTCACATGATTTGTATTTTCCAGGAGACCTGGAGTCTGGAGCCTCACCATAAGGTTGGCTATACCACCTACTTTTTACCTGCAGTTTCCCCCCCTACAGGGAGAGGTCGCCCTTCAGGAGGGCTTTTAATATGGGTTAGTATCTCTCTGGGATGCCACATTTCGCAAAAGCAATCTAATTCCCCAGATATTCCAAGGATCTCAGCAAGGGGGCTACGGAGAGGGCGAACCCTAGAAATATTTAATATATATGCCAGGGGTACTAAAGGTGGCTCTTCATCTCCCATAGTTACAATTCTGGAAAATGAACTTAGACAGTGCCACAATAGCATGCATGTCCTGGTCACGGGGTACTTCAACTGTACATTCGAGCCCCTCGTGGCAGAGGACATTCTGGATATCACTGAGGATGACGCAAGGAGGGGTATACCTACACTTGCTATCCAACCAATAAAGAGGTGGTCTCAACGGGCCATACAGCTGAATACCTTAGCTATGGAATTTGGCCTAAGGGCGGCAAATGGCAGAACCACCTCGGATCCATCGAGGGCCCATACGTACAACAGGGTTAACCATTCTTCAAGGATTGACTATATCCTCCTAGACTTTAAGCTCTGGCGTTTTATGCAGGATATGGAGATCCTTGCAACCACAGATAGTGACCACAACTCACTCTCTCTGAGTTTACATCCCTTGTGGCCGTGCGTAATTGGACCAGTCGCATCAATTAAAATAATTTCAACCTCAGAAGTTTTCCATCTAATTGCGGGAGGCACCTTAAATGGTGCAAAGTGGCTCTGGACGAGGGGAAAATGCAGAGCACAGGGGACCTTTTGGTAGCTGCACAGATCAAGTTGGACACTACTACCCTGGACCCATTGGGTGTATTTGTTGTTTTTCAAGACACTATCAATGTGCTGGGCAATCTATTCCTAGAACAAAACAGAGGTACTGCACAAAAGGAGTGTCAAAGGCTCAAGGGCAACCAGGGTTGGTATTCAATAAAATGCCGACAAAAGAAATCTGCACTAATTAAAGCAATGAAATGCAAGTCCCCCGAGCTGATCCAGATGGCTAGGAAAGAGTATAAGCTGACTGTTGTGGAAGCGAAAAAAGAGTGGGAGGACCAGTATTGGCACGCATTAAAGGAGGCCAGTGCTGGGAGGGATGCCGGTAGTTTCTGGAACATTATAAGAGCTAAGAATAGTCCTGTTAATGACCTCATTACATGCAATATTACTGGTCAAATGTGGTTCGACCACTTTTCGAAATTATACACTAACCATCCGGATGGCCTAAATGAGTTCACCCCCCCCAAATTTTTGGGAATCCCCAGGGGAACCCGAAAGCCACCCATTTACACCAAAAGAAGTGGAAAATGCGATGAAGTATATAGTGCCACAAAAAGCAGCAGGCTCAGATGGGATCCCTGGGGACCTGCTCCATCTTGATCGCATCCAATGGGGAAGGTTTATCTCAATTCTACTTAATGCTATCAATAATGGCGCTGCAATCCCAGATTCCTGGAAGGGGGCAGAGGTCGTCCCAATCTTTAAAAAGGGGCGCAGGGACGACCCTGCCAATTACCGTCCAATAAGTTTAATCGACTCCACCCAGAAGGTTGCCGGAAAGGTGGTACTCGGGAGACTTTTGCAGTGGGTTGATGAAAATAAAATTCTATCGGACTACCAAGCAGGATTTAGGGCTGGTACTGAGACCATAGAGCAGGCATTTAGATTGCTGCTTATTTACTTGAAGGTGGTCCTTATAGGCAAAGGCAGTCTTTACCTTGCGTTTATTGGCCTAAAGACTGCCTTTGACCTGGTGCCCCGGGACCGTTTATGGGGAGTATTGTCTGAAATGGGGATTCCTTCATACATCTTGTCAATATTAGTGAGGCTCCATGTTGGAAATTTTGCTCAGGTGAGGTGGGGTACACAGGGGCAGAAGACAAACAGAATTCCAGTGAATAGGGGTGTCCGCCAGGGCTGTGTTCATGCACCCACACCGTTCTCACTTTATGTAAATGGTGTGGTGGAGCACCTACTGAAAAATCCATCTGATCCACCTTCCCTGGCAGGCGAGCGAATCCCAACTCTCCTATTCTCTGATGATACCCTCCTCATCTCTAAGTCCCCTGTGGGCCTCCAGAGCCTCTTAGACAGCTTTCAGTCCTTCTGTACTCGAAGATGGCTCATAATTAATACTGACAAGACTAAGTATCTGGTGATGAATCCCCCTAAAAAACTCTGGCGACCCCCAGTTCTGAATCATGTGTCCTTGGAAAGGGTCACAGAATTTGACTATCTAGGCATACACATTTCCGACACAATGAAGTGAAACTCACACTTACAGAATATGTTATTAAGCGACAAAAGGGTAGTGGGGCGCTCCTCAAGGAACAGCGCTCTTCCTCAACCAGACCCATTGCCCCGGTCATTGACATTTACAAGGAGAGAGGAGTCAGCTCGGCCCTTTATGGGGCGGAATTGTGGGGTACAAGTAATATAGAACAGCTATCTAGATCCGAAATCAAATTTCTCAAGGATCTAATGGTACTCCCATAGAGCACCCCTACGATACCACTGCTACTCGATTTGGGGTGCCATTCGATCAAAGATCAGGCAAAAGTCCGACCGCTCCTATTATGGTCTCGGCTATGGCGAGTGCCAGAACTAGCAAAGTATGCGGAGGGTCTGGCGGAAGTAATGTCGATGTCAGGTTGGTACAAGATCAAGTGGCTTAAAGATATCAAATCCTTGCTTGCTGAGTTGGGCCTTAGCAATGCCTGGGATTCTAGATCTGCCCCCCCCCTAAAGCAGCTCTGAAGAAACTTTATTGGAGATGGGTAGCCAGCTAAGCATGGGCGGAAAATCCGTTTCGCTCGCGGATTTTGCGGATTTTCGGTAAATTCGCAATCCGCGAGATTCGCGAATCTCCCGCAAAATCCGCAAATCCGCGAGCAGCGGATTTTGCTCGCACTGTTCGCGTGAGTTCGCGGCTTCCCAGTACAACTTCGCGCCCCGCGAATAAGTGCAAAATTGCAGAAATACGATCTTAGCAAAACTGAAACTACTTACCAGGTTCAAAAGTTCAGGCTCATCATTAGTAGCCATTTCCTGTAGTGCTTCCTGAGGGGCCCCTCCAGAGTTCAGTTGCCAGTTGCAACTATTATGTGACCCTGCTCTGAACCTCAGAATAGTTACACATATGCCACAAAGGTCCTGAATTACAGCTAAGGGAGACAAGCAGGAGCCAGGCTGGAGGTTCAAATCCATTAATCAGCCCCTAATTCATTATTGTCAGTTGGGGCAGGGCAGGTGTTGTAACTAATTTTGTAACATCGAAAGCACTTAGCAAGTTCAAAAGATCACTAATCAGGAAGCACTAAGGAAGCAGGTGCCAGCTAAAAAAATATTCTGTGACACATTAATCAGCCCCAAATTAATTCAGGTCACTTGAGGCAGGGAAGGTGTGCTTGCGTTGCCACAATAATGTACACTGACTGGACAACCAGAGGGTGCTGTGATGAAACAGAGGGTGGCATGGGTGGGCCAGAGGGTGGCATGAGTAGTCAGAGAGTGGCAGTGGTGACAGAGAGTGGCAGTGATGAAGAAGAGTGTCCCAAACAGGCTGGACACGTAGAAACAACAAGTTCGCGAAACTTGCGACCCGACAGGTAAGTTCGCAATTTGCGACATTGTACAAAACCCTCGCGAACTGGCAGAAACCCGCGCAAACACACAAAAAAAAAATCCGCAAATTCGCGAGAATTCGCGGATTTTGCGGATTGCGAGTTCGCAAATCCGCAAAATTCGCGAACGCGAGATTCGCAAAATTCGCCCATGCTTATAGCCAGCAAAAACAGCTCTGACCCCAAACTTGGCAGATTAACAGATGACTTCCTTAGGATCAAGGATGTGGCATTCCGGGAACCCTACCTTGATATTATTCTGAAGCCCGGTGACAGGGCTTTCTATTTTAAATTTAGGGTTGGAATCCTTCCAGTACGCGAATTGACTGCCCGCTGGAAAGTTCCATTCCAAACGTCACCCTTTTGTCCTATTTGTGAGTCCAGAGTAGAATCCATTGCACATATTTTGTTCGCAGGCCCGGCATATAAATCACTGAGGAATTGTTGGCTTAAACCATTATGCAAAGAACTGGGTACTAGACATTACACTGTAGCACTGCGTATTTTGATGTCAGATACTCGGTTGCTGTATGTATGTGGTCTGTCGAAATTTTTAAGATGGGCTTGGTCCATCAGATCTAAAAGGCTTAGTGAAAATATTTATTTCGCAATTTTATACTTACGCTTTTATAGCCTTTTATCTTTCTTGTATGGTATTTTTATCCCAATTGCAATATGTGTATCAAATCATTTCTTGATGTTAAATTATCGCACAATGTCACGCTTTTAAGATATGTTTTTATCGAAATAAAGCCTTATACTACTACCTAGCAAAAATAAACGATCGTATCATATTAGGGGGCGATTTTAATTTGGTTCTTGACCCAAACCAAGACTCCACATCAACTAGAGTAGGCTCTAATACTCAGAAAATTAGACCTGCCCTGAGACAATTAATGTCTAATATCGGACTTGTAGATATCTGGAGAGAGAAGACCCATAAACTCAAGACATTCGGTGGAAAATTCACCTTTTATAACAAAAAGTGTGGACATCACTCCAGAATTGATTTTTTTTAGTAGACATCGCCACAAGCAGAAATATCAATTCAGTTAGTCATGTCCCGGAACACCTTTCCGATCACTCGGCAGTTGTGTTAGAACAGGTAGTGGAAGTAAGCTATCCCCCTGGAGATGGACTATTAACCAAGTATTATTACAAGAAAATTAAGTAATTGAAAAGTTAAACGAGGAAACGAAATAATTTTTTGATATTAATATAAACTCAGCATCTCCCCAAGTAATTTGAGATACGTATAAGGCCTATTTAAGAGACTCTTTAATAGCCATATCATTCTTCCAGTCTAAGAAGGTGAAAGAGGAAACCAAAAAATTGGAAGCTGACATACAGAAGTTGCAGGAGCATCTAGAACAAGATCAGGAGACCTCTAATATTCTTAGAGAATTAAATAATGCGAAACACAAGCTCGGCGAGTGGGACGCCAGAAGACTATCACACCATGAGTATGGCGAGGGTTGTAGTAAACTCTTGGCGTGGAAAACCAAGGTAGACCAAACAAGAAATTGGATTAGGGACCTCCGATGTTTGAGCACCGGCAATATAATTTCGGACGACTCCGAAATAGAGGAGGCTTTTGTCCATTTTTATCAGAATCTATACACTGATGAGACTCCACTTGAGGAAGACAGAATGGAGGAATTTCTGTCTGACCTAGTTCTTCCCTCACTACATCGAGATGAAAAAGAACAATTAAATCTCCCCATATCAAAAGAAGAGATAATTCAATCGATCCGTTCTTTAAAAGGGGGAAAGCGGCTGGCCCTGAGTCTATCCCTAACAAATTCTACATTAGTTTAAGGGATGAACTTGTTTCTTTCCTCCATCAACTTTTTAATTCTTGCTTTATCGAAGGTCAGAGCCCCCTGGCTTCATGGGAAGAGGCTACGATAACAATTTTACTAAAACCAGATAAAAATCCTATACTCTATTAGTCTTATAGACTAATTTCACTCTTGAATTGTGATCACAAGATTTATTCCCAGATAATCACCAAACACTTGAACAAAGTAATGGACAGCTGTATACACCCAGACCAGAAAGGCTTTATGAAAGGGAGGCAACTCAGCGAACTGACTCATGACTTTATTGCGACAATAGATATGGCACAGACCTATAAAATTCCTTTGGCAGCAATGACATTCGATGCTGCCAAAGCATTTGATCGGATCAACTGGGCTTTCCTGTTTAAAGTAATTCAACATCTTGAATTAAGTGAAAATCTATTGTTAGCAATCAAAGCCATCTATGAGAATCCCACTGCCAAAATCCTTATTAATGGGAAACTAACCAGGTCAATACAAATAGGCAGGGGCACTAGCCCGGGGTGTCCCCTGTCCCCCTTACTTTTTAATATTTACATTGAACCTCTAGCGTGCATTTTGAGAGCCTGCCAGAACATTATCCCTTTCAGTTGTAACGGTTGGGTAAAAAAAAATTGGGTTATATGCAGATGACCTCTTGATTTATACTAGCGATCTAGAAAGATCGCTTCTAGAGATATGGTCTAAATGAGAGAACTTTGGAAAGGTTTCTGGGTATAGTATCTACCAACAAAAAACTGAATTGATGAATACCAACTTTAGGGGTACATATACAAAGAAGGAATTAGATATATTGGCATCCAATTACTCCACAACATCGACAAAATAACCATGGTTAATTTCGAAAAAGTTACTAAAAAAGTCAGATCACAGTTGCAATCATGGGGGGGGGCTCTCACTCTCATTATTAGGTAAATCAAACCTACTGAAAATGTCAATTCTGCCAAAGTATACTTTTTTGTTTAATTCTATTCCACTAGATTTTCCAAAAGAGTGGTTTAAAAAGGTGCACGTGCTCTTTTCAAGTTTTATTTGGGGAAACAAAAATCCTTGAATCACCCTAAACAAAGTTAGAAAGAAAAAAGCATATGGTGGTATAGCAACCACCGATCTATTCTTATACTTCTGCGCTTTCCACTTAAAAAAATTTCGACAATTATTATTGGAAAGCAAACTCTTTTCTCCACTCTATAAGGCCCTCACAGCAGAGTTCTCTCAACAAGCGGGGTGCTTTTTATTAAAATTCAGACACCCAAAATACTTCAAGAAGGTTAAATTAAAGATGCTGGTCTCAGCTATAAAGCTTTGGTACCATGTTTGACGCCTTCTAAAGATACCATATATTATAACAAGGTTGCTCCCTTTTGGGATTCCCCAGGAGCACCCTTATGTCTGAAAGATGTCCTTGCAACCCCCCTTCACACCTGCGGCATCACTACTTGGGGCAACTGAATTTTTAAGCAAAACTGATTTCTTTGCCCCACTTTTCGGCGGTTTGTGAGAACTCTGTCTCAAAGTTTAAATACTATAAGTTGAGCAGTTGGGCAAGATCTGCAGTTACAAGGGAGCTCGGGACTGGCATTGAAAATTTGTTCCTACAAAATAAAGCCTAAAGAAGTATCAGAGTGGTACGGGTTATTAGCCCAAAATGGAGAAGATATGCAGGTCTCATTCAATGAGATTTCGAAGAAGGACCTGCTGGATGAAGACTTCGATAAAATTGGGAAAGTATCTATGTCTTTTTTATGGTCGTATGTAAATGCTGCACCTTTGAAAAAAAAAACACCTCTTCATAGTACATAAAGTTTACTGGACACCCCAGAAACTATCGAAAATGGGAAGTCAAGAGATTAAGAAGTGTCCAAAATGTGGAGAAGAAAAAGCAAACGAGGTGCACATGTTTTGGAGTTGCCTGGCAATACATTAGTTTTGGCAGAAAATAGGTAAGACCATTTCAAAATTATGGGCTTTGAAATAAAATTAACAACGGTGGCTATAATATTTGGGATACTTCCAAGGGATCTAACCAGGGCTTTTAAACAAAAAAACATAGAGCACTGTTCTTCACATTAATACTTCTGGCTCGAAGAGAGCTGTGCATCAAATGGATCTCAGCTTGTTCCCCAACTGAAGACGAGTGGATACATTCCATTCAGAGGGTATCACATTTGGATCAAGCTGGCACAAAGCAGAAAAAAGAATTTTGGGGGGGAAATTTGGGATAAGTGGGTGTAGAGGAGTTCTTTGGTCTAGATTTAAATTCTCTGGGTAGGGGTCTAACATAAGTTAATGCATTATAGCTTGTTGATATTTAGATTTATGGTCTTCCCTATACACATATTTTGGGCATGCTGCGAGGCACCGGTGTAGTTTATTTTGTGTTGTCTGGTCCATTGATTATAAAATATGCTATAATCAGAACCCAATGATTACGGATGTCAGTGGGGCATGTTTATTTTAGAATCAAGATTGGGGTTGGCCCCACCACAACGAAGCCGAAGGGTTGTTTCCCGGAGTACCAGGGCAATCCATCTCTCCGTAAGGAGTGACCGGAAACCCCCCTAAACACCTGGCTACCTGTGATGGACGGAAAACTCCCATCCTTGAATTTAAAGCGTATTTAAAGATAAATGAGGACTAAAAAGAAGAAAGAAAAGGAGTATCACATTCCATTTCATCTACCCCCAAGACTTACAAAGGAAGTAAACACAAGGAGATGGTGAAGTGAGCTAAAGAATGATGATGGATTCAACCCAGATCTGTGGCTGGGGGTGAGTGTCTGAAAAGTTTCAGCGCTTCGTCCATCATCTCCTTGTGTTTGCTTTATTTGCCCTAAGATGGCAGGGTATTCCCAGACGTGGGTCCCTTGCTCACTGTGTCCCTGGATTCAAGCTAGCCTGGCTGATGAAGGGTGTTACCCAGAAACCGGTCCCAGGATGCTTGTTTCCGGTTCAGGGAAGACCTGGACTGGCAGTTCAGGCTGGACTGTTCCCATGAGGTACAGGTTCAAGACTGATTTGCATATAGCTGGGTCTGAACTGAGGTGGCGAAGTGAGCTAAAGAATGATGATGGATTCACCCCAGATCTTTGACTAGGGGTGAGTGTCTGAAAAGTTTCAGCGCTCCGTCCATCATCTCCTTGTGTTGCTTTACAAAGGAAGTAACCAACACCTTTACTTACTAATATAATCTGGGATTCCATGTCTGTCTAAAAGCATGAAAGGTCTATTGGATTTAATGTATGGTTTCCACAATACAGAAGTCTGTCCTACTGCCTTTGTTCAAATTTTTCATAATAAACAGAACAGACCTATGGCATCTTACATTTCCTGCTAAACCTTTCATGCCTATACCTTTATCATTGGCTCATTACCATAGCCAGCTACTATATTGCGCATAGGCTTTCTTCCAAGGGATCAATCAAGGGTACAGTCGTAGACTGGAGCGAGCAATACAATATACAACCCCTCCTAAGAATGACTAAGAAGGATTTTCACAATGCAAAATGTCTACTCCCATAGTTTCGTTACAAAACCATCGGCAGACATCTTCATAATCCGTGAGATTCAGTGTAACAATATATCCATCTGCAGACTTTAACACAGAATATCGACAATCCACCGTTAAAGCCCTATTACCTTTTACATATTCTTAACATAGTAAATTGGCCAGGCCTACTTCCTTTGTTGTAACTTTTCATGATAAACATATGAGACTAATGGCATTTAGCAGAAATGTTCCCAGTGAACAAATCAGGCCTATAGCTTTATCAGTGACTTATCACCATAACGAACCCAGTCCTACTGAATTCTGCATTAGCTTTCCGACTAGGCATGCGGCCCAAAATATTTAATAAATAGAAAGTTACAGAAGGCAAAACAACCTTGTCTAAGAAGGTTAACAAGGATTACCTAAGTGCAGATCTTCTACCCGCAGGGTTTGTCCCAGGGAGAAACCAGTGAGGGAAACCACCACCAAAAATCTTGCCTACTATGGTCATCTGTTTATGGACTTTAACACAGTGTAATAACGCTTCACATTACAGGTCGGTTGGCTTTAAGATATGATTTTCACGATACGTCAGGCCTACTGCGTGTGTCATACATTTTGAAAATAAAATGATTAGACCTATAGCCTTTGGTTTTCCAAGTCAATCATAACTTTATTCGACAGTTAAGTCATAAAATCATTTCATAAAACATTGAGTATGTACAGATAAAACAGTAAGAGAAGTACCAAAGTACATTTATATAAATATATTAAAAATGTGATTAAACTTCCAAAAGACACTGCCGAGTATGATCACTACATAAACACATCCTATAATAATTTTTTTTTTAAATCAAGCAATCTCTTCATTGTTATTCTATAGTTGATTCAGTTTAAGCTAGTCAAGGGCACTAGACAAAAAGCATCATTTCCTATACAAAACTACTGCTTCGATCGAATAGCCCAAGCCCATTTCAGGAACTTGGCTACAGCTATAGCAATAGGGGGACTTGGATCTGTAGCTAAGATTCTTAATGCCTCCCTATATCTAAGTGTTCCAATTAATCGGCATATAGGTTTCACCCACTTTTTCCGAGGTGCTGCATAGCGGGGACAAAAAAACAAGACATGGCATTCTGATTCTTGCTGGTCCTGCACCACGAGCATTTATCATCACCAGATCTTCCTGCCCATTGTTCAGAGAACACCTTTATGGGAAGAGTGCCTATCCTAAATTGAAATGGCCTTTGACATTCCTTTTTCCAGTGAACCATTGAGGCATATATGCTTGACCTACGGGTGTTACCATAATTAACTGAGTCCTGCTGTGTTGAGGATAAGATTCTCCACAAGGCAAAAAGTGCATGACAAGCACTCTTTTTCACCATCAGCACATAACTTCTGCCCAATCAAAATCATCATTTAGGCGGAGCCAAAGCCCTTCTCTCAGTATTAATAAAATTAGAAAATATGTGCAAGCTTACAGATGGCAAAATGATTTATAATCCTTCCTAAAACGCCATTACAAGGATTCTCAATGTGCAACTCTTTTACCAAGTGGGTTTACCCCATGGGGCAGTTAACACCACAACCCTTGCCAACTATAGTGAGATTCCCTGTAACAAAGACCCTGTCTACAAGCTTTAACAGTGTAAAGTGTAATTCCAATCCACCCTTAAAGGCTTTGTGGGTTTAATGTATGCTTTTCATCATTACTAAATCAGGCCTTCTTCCTTTGTCATAACTTTTCATAATTATCAGATCAGGGCAATCACATTAATCAATTGGTTGTCACCATAACCAAATTAGTCCTGCTGCATCATGCATAGCATTGACCACAAGATAAAAAACTGAAATACAAGCACTCTTTTTTAACATAAGCACACAACTTCTACTCTGTAAATTCAGTGATCAAGGGACACGATATATGGCCGGTATTAGGAATTGGGTTACTGGTTGACTAAGGTGTGAACCCTGTTTCAGAAGCAACCACAATTCTAGTCATGGTAAGGTACAGGCAAACCTTAAATTAACCTGTGCTCACCATTTGGTAGCTTGGCATGGATCTCTTACATAATATCGAGTACACAAATATCCCCATACACAAATAGCGATACAAAAATATCGGTATCCAAAATATTGACATCCTATCCTTAACGTGTAAAATACAAAAATATCGAAAAAAGAATGTAGATGTTCAAGAATATCGATGTAAGTGAGTAAGTAAGTAATAGTTTATTAGCATAGTTAATTAAAACCATTGCAATTCATCCTTAAAAACACTAAGGTACACACAATACATTTTTCATCACTTGAATAAAATTACATTCGTGTAAAATATATAGTCTAAATTTAAAAATCCTAACAAAAAGAATATCGATGTACAAAATATCGTATATATATATATATATATATATATATATATATATATATATATATATATATATAAAAAAATAATGTTAAAATAATAAATATAACTTAAAAAAATAATTTAGATGGAATGTACATTTTAACATATAATAAATGTAATTTAAAAAGTTTAAAGGTACATATATAACATTTTATATATAAATGTATAGTTACTGTACAACAATTAATAAACTAATAACTTTAATGTAGTTTAAAATATTATTAATGTATAAAAGTTAACAAATAAATATATATATATATACATACACCTATAACATAAAATCCATTAAAAAGCATTATATTATAAATTAAACTATTAACATATTTAATCATTTTTAAACTTACATTTTGCACTCCATTTAACAGGAGGAAAAGTGTTGGATAGCTTAGAGGTAGAAATTACTATTACCACTCCAGTGAGTGCAACTGTAGGGAAAGTGTTGGATAGTGGAGGGGAATACATTACTATTCACATTCCAGTGAGTGCAACAGTAGGGAAAGTGTTGGACAGCGGAGGGGCAAAAATTACTATTTCCACTCCAGTTAGTGCAACATTAGGGAAAGTGTTGGATAGCGGAGAGGAAAAAATTACTATTCCCACTCCAGTGAGTGCAACAGTAGGGAAAGTGTTGGATAGCGGAGGGAAATAAATTACTATTCCCACTCCAGTGAGTGCAACAGTGGGGAAAGTGTTGGATAGCGGAGGGGTAAAAATTACTATTCCCACTCTAGTTAGTGCAACAGTAGGGAAAGTGTTGGATAGCGGAGAGGAAAAAATTACTATTCCCACTCCAGTGAGTGCAACAGTAGGGAAAGTGTTGGATAGCGCAGGGGCAAAAATTACTGTTCCCACTCCAGTGAGTTCAACAGTAGGGAAAGTGTTGGGCAGCGGAGGGGCAAAAAATACTATTCCCACTCCAGTTAGTGCAACAGCAGGGAAAGTGTTGGGTAGCGGAGAAGAAAAAAATACTTTTCCCACTCCAGTTAGTGCAACTGTAGGGAAAGTGTTGGATAGCAGAGGGGTAGAAATTACTATTCCCACTCCAATTAGTTCAACAGTAGGGAAAGTGTTGGATAGCGGAGGGGCAAAAATTACTATTTCCACCCCAGTGAGTGCAATAGTAGGGAAAGTGTGGGATAGTAAATTCGAAAAATGACTATTGCCACTCCAGTTAGTGCAACAGTAGGGAAAGTGTTGGCTAGCAGAGGGGAATAAATTACTATTCCCACTCCAATTAGTTCAACAGTAGGGAAAGTGTTGGATAGCGGAGGGGTAAAATGTACTATTCCCACTCCAGTAAGTGCAACAGTAGGGAAAGTGTTGGATAGCAGAGGGGTAGAAATTATTATTACCACTCCAGTTAGTGCAACAGTAGGGAAAGTGTTGGATAGCAGAGGGGTACAAATTATTATTCCCACTCCAGTTAGTGCAACAGTAGGGAAAGTGTTGGATACCGGAGGAGTAAAAATTACTATTCCTACTCCAACTACTGCAACAGTAGGGAAAGTGTTGGATAGCGGTGGGGAATTAATTACTATTCCCACTCAAGTGAGTGCAACAGTAGAGAAAGTGTTGGATAGCGGGGGGTAGAAATTACTATTCCTAATCCAACTACTGCAACAGTAGGGAAAGTGTTGGATAGAGGAGCGGAATAAATTACTATTCCCACTCCAGTGAGTGCAACAGTAGGGAAAGTGTTGGACAGCGGAGGGGAAAAATTACTATTCCCACTCCAGTGAGTGCAACATTAGGGAAAGTGTTGGATAGCGGAGAGGAAAAAAATACTATTCCCACTCCAGTGAGTGCAACAGTAGGGAAAGTGTTGGATAGGGGAGGGGATTAAATTACTATTCCCACTCCAGTGAGTGCAACAGTGAGGAAAGTGTTGGATAGTGGAGGGGTAAAAATTACTATTCTCACTCCAGTTAGTGCAACAGTAGGGAAAGTGTTGGATAGCGGAGAGGAAAAAATTACTATTCCAACTCCAGTAAGTGCAACAGTAGGGAACGTGTTGGATAGCGGAGGGATATAAATTACTATTCCCACTCCAGTGAGTTTAACAGTAGGGAAAGTGTTGGATAGCGGAGGGAAAAAATTACTATTTCTACTCCAGTGAGTTCAACAGTAGGGAAAGTGTTGGACAGAGGAGGGGCAAAAAATACTATTCCCACTCCAGTTAGTGCAACAGTAGGGAAAGTGTTGGGTAGCGGAGAGGAAAAGAATACTATTCCCACTCCAGTTAGTGCAACCGTAGGGAAAGTGTTAGATAGCGGAGGGGTAAAATTTACTATTCCCACTCCAGTAAGTGCAACAGTAGGGAAAGTGTTGGATAGCGGAGGGGTAAAAATGACTATTCCCACTCCAATCAGTTCAACAGTAGGGAAAGTGTTGGATAGCGGAGGGGTAAAGATTACTATTCCCACTCCAGTTAGTGCAACAGTAGGGAAAGTGTTGAATAGCAAAGGGGTAAAAATTACTATTCCCACTCCAGTTAGTGCAACAGTAGGGAAAGTGTTGGATACCGGAAGGGTAAAAATTACTATTCCTACTCCAACTACTGCAACAGAAGGGAAAGTGTTGGATAGCGGTGGGGAATTAATTACTATTCCCACTCCAGTGATTGCAACAGTAGAGAAAGTGTTGGATAGCGGAGGGGTAAAAATTACTATTCCTAATGCAACTACTGCAACAGTAGGGAAAGTGTTGGATAGAGTAGGGGCACAAATTACTATTCCCACTCTAGTTAGTGCAACAGTAGGGAAAGTGGGGAACATGGCGGCTGGCTAAAAGCACGGTCGGGAGCTCCAACGTTCTCCGGCACAACATATGGGAAAGTAATTGAAATATCGGGTCTAACCTTCTACTTTTCTGCATAATAAAACAGTGGGCAAGGGATTTTCCCCCAGGGGAGAATAAAAATCACCAAAGATAAACGTAAGAAGCAAAAGCAAACCTGAGGCAGATTACATGAGTCTGGGAGGCCGGGTGGCGGTGGCGGAACAAAGGTAGTGCGTGGCCGCAGCCATTATCGGTCTGTTATTGTGGCGAGCGACTCAGCTGTTGTGGAGGAGCCGGTGCGCGGTGCTGCGCTCGAGTTTCCGGGTCACAGGATCCGGAGCAGGCAGGACCTGCAGAGGTAGAGTAGGAGCAGGACAGAACAAAGCACAAACTCAGGAACGGACGGGAACGCTCCGCTGGTAGAACGACGGTGCGAAGGTGAGAAGTCAGAAGAGTGTGTTGTTAGTCAGCCCAGGTGGGGATGGGGGACTGTCTGCAACATAAGCAGGGAGCAACTATAGACCTCCAGAATATTGGCAAAGGAGAATATTTAAATCACTGTGTGGGCTGCCATATGACCATTTGCATATGGCCATGTCTGAACTGGGGTGGCAGAGTGGGCTAAAGAACGGTGATGGATTAAACCCAGATCTGTTGACTGGGTGCGAGTGTTTGATTGGTTCAGATGCTCCGTCCATCACCACCCCCTTTTGTAACGCTTTGGCTGCCATATGACCCCAAAGAAAGCAGACAGAGTGGGTTCGAAAAAGAAAACAAAATCCACAGCCAGACTTGGCGAAACAGAGGGGGAAGGAAAGGTACTGGATCAGTCAGGGCAAAGTAGAACAGATAGGACAGGGCAAGGACGCACAATCCCTGTGACAATTTGTAAAACAACGTCTGAATTGACTACTGGAACAGCAAACAACATTAACAAAGTTACTTCTAACGTGGGTTTAACGCATGGAAATTTGGGCTCAGCCAAAAACAGATATTCCCTGAGGAATGCGGAATGTATACAAGTGCTAACTGAAGGAGAAGGGAGCACTGATAAGGATAAGGGGATAGGTAGTGGTGCAGTATTAATTAGAGTTTCACCTTACTTGGCAACACAAACCCCCTTAACCCAACAACAAGATAGCACAGATAAGCCGAAGAAAATTACAAGGCGGAATAAAAATTACATAGGGATGCCGAGAGTCACACCGTCCCTGAGGTCGTATTTTAAAATAAAAGAAGCAGAACCTTCAGACATATCAACACCACTGAGGAATCAACCTGTTGAAGTCACTAGGGCAACCATGCCAACTATGTCGGAGGATAAGCAGACAGTAACTGAAACTAACTTAATCACCTCAAACAGATACTCTGTATTAGAACAACGCCATATAGATGACACAGATATGCCCTTGGGGGAACATTTGTTATATATCTCTCCAGGAAGGGAACCCACCTTAAATATTTCCAAGATGAACGCATGCTCAGAGAAACAACTAGACGGACAAACAAAGGAAAATTCTGTCGATGTAAGCTCAATGTTAGCACAGCTCTCCAAGGAGATGAAAGATACATTTTCCATATCGGAGAATAATCAAATGAAAGTACAGGAATCTTGTGTGAATTTGGAAACCAAATAGTTCTAGGACACCCCCGCGCCGCACGGCCACCAGCTGCTGCGTGTGCCTCCCCGCCTGACTGCCTCGCTGCCCCGGCTGCCACCGCGTGACCAAGCCCCCTGCCTTCGAGCGGCGTGGTCCGTGCCCGCCTGACCTGCCCCTGTTGTCATTGCTGTATTTGAATTGTATTTTGTCTTTCTGTATTGCCTGTTTTCCTGTTAATTGTATTTTTCTTTCTGTATTGACTGTTTTTTAGCTGCCTGTCGTCCTCCCTCCCCGCTCCCCGCTTCCCGCCACCGCCGCTAAACCCCGCCCCTTTTTTCCTTCTGTACCCTCCCCGCTCCCGCCTCCCAGCTGCTCCGCCCCCCCGCGCACTTTGCCATATATGGCGAACGTGCGAACGCGCAGCGGTCACGCGCATCGGTCACGCGCAGTGGGCCTGCCGATTGTGCGCCGAAGGCGCGCCAAAGGTAAGCCCGTCTGCACCCGTCCGCGACTGGACCGCGCCCAGCGCCAGGACCCCTGGCCCTCGAGGACCACCGCCCACCCGCCTGACGTACACCGCCGCCACCCTCACCGCACTCAACACCAGCCGAATCCCAGGATGCTACCGAGCCACCCCACGACGCTCCCACGGACCCTTCAGCTGCCTCGCCTGCAAGTTCACCTGCATCCGGACCTGCCCGGCACCAGCACCTGCCAAGCCGAACACCAGCAGCAACCACCTCAAGTGCATCCTGCTCAACACCCGCTCCGTCCACAGACACACCATCGAAATCTGGAACCTCCTCGACACCACAGCCCCTGACGTTGCCTTCCTCACGGAGACCTGGACGAACGCCTCTTCAGCTCCCGACATCGCCATCGCCATCCCAGAGGGCTACAAGATCACCCGGAGGGACCGCACCGCCAACCAGATGGGAGGAGGCATCGCCATCATCCACAGGAACACCATCCGCATCACGACCAGCACCGACGACACCCTTACCACCGCCGAACACCTGCACTTCCAGATCCACACCGACCCGAAGACCACCCTCAGAGGCACCCTGATCTACTGGGACCACGCACACAATTCAGCGAGGACATCGCCGACTTCGTCAGCCCGCATGCCCTCCCCTCCGCTGACTACATCCTCCTGGGGGACCTCAACTTCCACCTGGAGAACAACAACGACCGCAACACCATCACCCTGCTCGCCAACCTCGCCAACCTTGGACTCAAGCAACTGGTGAGCACCCCCACCCACCTCGCCGGACACACACTCGACGCCGTCTTCTCATCCAGCAAAGACATCGCCTTCAGCCACGCCACAGAACTCCACTGGACGGACCACAGCTGTGTCCACTTCACATTTGATAGAACGACGATCCACCACCTCCAGCAACAGGTTGCCCGTAGAAGCTGGAACAAGATCACGGCCGACCAGCTCGCCGCCTCCCTGAGCCAGCACCCTCCTGCCAGCTCAGCGAACCCCAGCCAGGCCGCCGACAACCTGGCGAAGTGGATCAGCAACTGCGCGGACGAACTCGCCCCTCTGAGGACCCCGCCCAGCAGACCCGGCAGCAAGAAAGCCCCAGGGTTCACCGACGAACTCAAGAGCTCCAAGAAGAACTGCCGAGCCCTCGAGAAAGTCTGGAGAAGGGAACCAACACCGGACAACATGACCACCCTCAAGCTCGCCACCCGGAAGCACCACCAACTGATCCGCACCGCCAAGAAAACTGCATTCAAGGACCAGCTGGACAACAACGCACACAACTGCAAGGAACTCTTCAACATTGTGAAAGAGCTCTCCAACCCCAACGCAGGAAACAATGACATCACCCCTTCGCAAGACCTCTGCAACTCCCTCGCCTCCTACTTCCACAACAAGATCACGGACATACACAACAGCTTCAGCATTCAACCGACGCACGCCACGACCGCAGCAACGCCGCCCACCACCACCCTCCGCGCCTGGACTCCGGTCAGCACCGAAGACACCGTCCGCATGATGAACTCCGTCCACTCCGGATCTCCGACCGACCCCTGCCCTCACTACGTCTTCAACAAGGCGGACGCTGTCATCGCACCCCACCTGCGGGACATTATCAACACCTCCTTTGACACCGCCACCTTCCCTGAGAGCTGGAAGCACGCCAAACTCAGCGCTCTACTCAAGAAACCCACAGCGGACCCCACCGAACTCAAGAATTACCGCCCCATCTCGCTCCTCCCGTTTCCAGCCAAAGTCATCGAGAAGACCGTCAACAAACAGCTGGCCGCCTTCCTCGAGACGAATGGATCCCCCGACCCCTCACAGTCTGGTTTCCGAGCCAACCATAGCACCGAGACCACCCTCATCGCTACCACCGACGACATCCAAGCCCTGATGGACAACGGAGATACAGCGGCCCTCATCCTCCTAGACCTCTCCGCGGCATTCGACACTGTCTGCCACCGCACCCTAGTACAACGCCTCAGCAACGTCGGAGTCCAGGAGAAGGCACTGGAGTGGATCATCTCCTTCCTCGCCAGAAGGATACAGAGAGTCCGCCTCCCTCCGTTCAGATCTGAAGCCACCGAAGTCATCTGCGGCGTCCCTCAAGGCTCCTCGCTCAGTCCAACCCTCTTCAACATCTACATGAGCCCCCTCGCGGCCATCGCACGCCAACACAACCTCAACATAATCTCCTACGCCGACGACACCCAGCTGATCCTCTCCCTGACCAACGACCCCGCCGCCGCCAAAGCCAATCTGCACGAAGGGATGAAAGATGTAGCCGAGTGGATGACGACCAGCCGCCTGAAACTGAACCCAGACAAGACGGAGGTCCTCATCCTGGGCTCCTCGCCCTCCGCCTGGGACGACTCCTGGTGGCCCCCCGCCCTGGGCACCGACGGACCACGCACGCAACCTGGGCTTCATCCTGGACTCCTCCCTCTCCATGACCAGGCAAGTCAACGCCGTCTCCTCGTCGTGCTTCAACATCCTACGCATGCTACGGAAGATCTTCTGGTGGATCCCCACCGAGACCAGGAAGACCGTCACCCAGGCCCTCGTCACCAGCCGACTGGACTACGGCAACGCCCTCTACGCCGGTACCACCGCCAAGCTCCAGAAGAGACTCCAGCGGATCCAGAACGCCTCAGCCAGACTCATCCTCGACATCCCACGAACCAGCCACATCTCCGGACATCTGAGAGACCTGCACTGGCTCCCCGTCAACAAAAGAATCACCTTCCGTCTCCTCACCCACGCACACAAAGCCCTACACGATCAAGGCCCAAGCTACCTCAACAACCGAATCAACTTCTACGCTCCCAAACGCCACCTCCGATCAGCCAACCACGCCCTCGCCGCCGTCCCCCGCATCCGAAGAGCGACAACAGGAGGAAGGTCCTTCTCCTACCTGGCCGCCAAGACCTGGAACTCCCTCCCTCCCGACCTGCGCCTGACCCAAGACCACCTCTCCTTCAGGAAGAAGCTCAAGACCTGGCTGTTCGAGCAGTAACGGCACCCCCCCCCCCCCCCCCCCCAAGCGCCATGAGACCCTACGGGTAAGTAGTGCGCTCTATAAATGTCTTTGATTGATTGATTGACTGGCGGATATAACAGCAAGGTTGACAACAATGGAGACAACATTCGAAGGGTTACAAGAAGAGGCAAAGATCAACCAAAGAGAGATTAAAACATTAAAAGGTAGCGAGAAGGAAACCGAGGATAAGCTGGAAGCGCTCGAAAATAATTCCAGGCGGAACAATTTAAGATTCTTGAATGTTCCGGAAGGTCTAAAAAAGGGGAATCTGAAAGACTTTGTGGTGACCATCATTAAGGAAGCCATGCCAGAATTTCAAACTTGGGATCTGGAACAAGACATACAGAGGGCCCATAGGGATCCCTTTAGACGGGATCCAAAAAGGGACAAACCAAGGAAAATCTTAGTAAACTTTCGTACTTATGTCATCAAAGAGGCAATACTTTCAGCAGCCCTTAAAGCAAAAATATTCCAAAAAGATGACTGGTCCTACTCTATAAGATCAGACATAGCCAGTACTACATTAAATCGGCAGAGGGAGCTAGGGAAGCAAATCAAAACCCTTGAGACACTAGGGTCAACAGCGCAATTGAAATTCCCTGCCACCTTGAAATTTATGTGGAAGAACAAAATGCACAACTTCAGGGAAGTCAAAGAGGTTGAGAACCTGATAGACCACATAAATAGTCAAAAAGGCACACATTAGCATCAAGAACAGATAGGAATGTCGGAGCTTCAAGGGGTGCAATGCAACACCCCATATGGAATAAGGGAGGGTTCCCTAGGGTGGGAGGAGGGTTTCAACGAGAAGGATGCACATTTTCACTTGTAATTAGGAGCACTGGGTGGGGATCATCAGGGGGAAAAACATCCTCATATATGACACTGACAGACATCAGAAAGAAGGCTTTAAAGAATTAAGGAGAGGGCAAGGGGGAGAAGAAAATTAATAATCTCAGAATGATATCCTGGAAAGTTAATGGGTTGAGGGTACATAAAAGAAGGTGGAAGATCCTAGAACTAATTAAATTGTCTGATAATGATATAATTATACTGCAGGAGACACACCTACGAGAAGAGGAGTGGGGAAACATACTTAAACAAAACAAATGGATAATACATATGGTATGCTCTAAACAATCGTGCAACGTCAAGGGAGTGGCCATATTATTTAAAAAAGTGGCTAATGTCAAAATAGAGGATTCTAAAGCAGATAAAGGGGTAGATGGGTAATAGTGAACATCAAAATAGACAAATTAGGTCTTACTTTGGTAGGATGTTATGGACCTAATGTGGATAACCCTTCCCCTTTTAATGAACTATATAGACACTTATTAGAATACAAATATAACATAATCATGGCAGGAGACTTCAATATTTTAATGAATCCTCTACTTGATAGATCGTCATCACAACACATCATAAATGCCCATAAAATGAGAAGGCGCTTACAACAACTGCCAAAGAATCTAGGGCTAGTAGATATATGGAGACTAAATGCTGGTAATAAAAATGAATTTACATATCAAAATAAAAAGTACTCACATGCCTCAAGAATTGATTTATTCCTGGTGAGTGAGAGATTAAGAGAAAACAACATCAGGGTCACAGATCAACCAGAGCACTTGTCTGACAACGCAGCAGTGAGGCTAGAAATGTTCACGAGGGGAAATGTAACAGAACATAGATGCACACTAGATAGAACACTTCTAGGGAAGCCTGAAGTGGCGGATATATTAAAAGAAGAAGTGGCTGAATTTTTTGACATAAACTCAAACTCAGCAGCACCACAAATAGTCTGGGACACTTTCAATGCCTATCTCCAGGGAGACTGATAAGTCATGCTGCTTTTTATAAAAAAGAGGAGAAAAAAACAATCAAAGCATATGAGGATAAGATTAAAATAGCACAAGAAACTCTTATAGGTTGCCGAAACACTGCCTCAAGGCTTGGACTGCAGAACAAGTTAAATGAGGCTAAAGAGCAGTTCACAGAATTCTTGGAAGGGAAGATTAAAGAACGATGGAAAGCCAGTAGAATGGCCCATTATGAATATGGGGAAGGGTGCGGGAAACTCCTCGCGTGGAAGGTAAAACAGGATCAGTTGAGAAACAAGATCAAAAAAATACAGGAGAACAGCTCTCAAATTCCATGTGAGGATAATGCTAGTATAGGCAAGGCATTTGGCGACTTCTTTCAAGAGCTGTACACTGAAGAGAAGAGAGACTCCCAATTAGAGTTAGATCAGTGGTCGGATCAAGATCCCCTACCAGGGATAAGCACTGACCTACAAGAAATGCTAAATCAGGAAATCCTTGAGATAGAAAAAGCAATTTCTACTTTAAAGAGGGGAAAGGTGGCGGGACCAGATGGCATTCCCAATGAACTTAATAAAGTCTTAAAGGAGATTCTAACCCCACATTCACGCAAACTATTTAATAGTATACATAGTCACCAGGCCTCCATCCCAGCCTCATGGAATGAGGCTGTGATTACCTTAATTTTGAAGCCTGGGAAAGTCTTGTTAAGATGTGAGTCGTACAGGCCAATTTCATTATTAAATAGTGATTATAAAATCTTTACACAAATTTTAGCTGTAAGGTTGGGCAGGACATTGGGGAGCATTATACACTCCAGCCAAAAGGGTTTTATGAAAAATAGACAGTTGGAGGGTGCTTCCGGGCTAAGCTCTGGGTCTAGGGATCACATTTTGTGTAAATCCCACGCCGGTGTGACCCCCCGAACTCCCCCCTTGGAACGCCAAAGTAAGCAACGAGCAACGTTTCCCATGGAGATCAAGGATATCCATGACTCGACTCACCTGAACAGGGAAACCAGAGAGGTGACCCAGGACGGCAGTGGAGGGGTCCGCAGCACCCAAGAACCTGCGAGCTGCGACGAAGAAACGGAATCTGCTCGAGAAGTCCCCATTCAGCCGAGCGGGCGATCGCAACAGAAGCGCCGACCTTGGAGAACGTAAGATTCGGTTGTGGAGCCACATACTCCAGCAAGCGCCATTCGCTGTGACGGCTCGGCGTCACGCACTACTGCTCCAGAGCTGCCTGCTCTCAAGATGGCCGCCCGCTAGCTACCATACAGCCATATCATGTATCACACAGGCTAACAGAGCCTAAATTTTCACCAGCTTTGGGTCGAGGTGAGCTGACCCATGAGGCAACATAGCGTGGTGCCCAAATCAAGAATTTAAATAAGCCTTCCAGCCTCAGTAAAGACTTTTACGCGGGGACCGTCTGACCCCAATATGGCCGCCACTCAGAGGCTCTAACTCAGCGGTCAAAGATTTCGAGCTGGAGGTGCACGGGTGACCCACCCCAACAATATCAATGGAATTGGAGGCGGAGACCCATATAAGGGACAGAATTGGATACAGAGCCCCATATAAGGGACAGTACAACATGCTCCGAGGGGCTGGAGCAACCACCCCCCAACGAAGAACGAGAGGGGCGCTATCAACATGACTCCGCCACAATGGTCGCCGCTCAAACTCAAAATCAGTATTCCCAAATCCAGAAGACCAGCTACTAGGCCCACTGATGCCCCCAATACGGCAAACTAGAGGGGCGCAAAAAGGAGTCGCCTGGTTGAGCACACAGCCAGGAAGCACTACTATTGACCAGGACTTCACAAGCCAAACAGTCTCCCCCTGAACCAGCAACACCAGGTTAGTGGGGTCCCTCAAGCTGCTTGCAGCCACAACCAAGGGAACCAAAGGCTCCTCACCCCAGTCACACCATCCTCCCAACACCAAGGGAAACATAGACTTATTTTCCACCCTAGGCACATCAACTCCTCACCCCCAGAGAGGTCTCCAGTCCCCACCTCCAGTGCCTCCACACTCCTTCCCGTCAATCAACTCCCCCCTCACCCCCTTCATACAAATGGGACACACCTGTAAACCCCTTGTCGCACAGCCAATTGCCCACCCCACTTGAGAGATCTCACTGCCTACTACCGCCTACACACCACGTCGAGCAGTTCACCCCCCACCCGACACGTCACCCTCCCCCTTTCGCACGCAAGAGGAACTTCCCCCCTCCACTCAACGAAGATGCCCCCGGCCAAACAGTTCGACACATATCCGAGTCATACACCTAACTACCTGACACTCCACGGCCAGAATGCCTTTGCGATATCCTTCCCTCACAGACTCTCTTTCAAGGCAAAAAAACACCTCAAACACAGAATAATCAGAAAACATCCCCAAACGCTAGTTGTAGACACATACCACTGCCCATCTAGAGGGCAACGTAAAATGGACTTCATCTTTCACACTGACAGGCTGAAGCCTGGGCCTCCATCTTCAACTCTCACCTCATCGTCTTCAAAACCACCATCACAGCCCAAAGCTGTAAACTGACAATCTCTCTCCAGAAACACCAGACACTTACCTGAAGCATATCCATCACCATTTTTGAAAACAGCACCATCCTAATTCAGGTACAAAACGAGAACCTTGAGTTCTTCGACTCCTTCTTCCCCTCACTCAAGAAGGCCTCATCCCACAATACACAACATTCACGGACCACCCACGCGGGAGGCTTCAATCAATCATCTAGTCACCAGATCACGCCCGCGCCCTCTCCCCGACCCTTTACCCCACCAGACCGTGACTCTACTTGCCCCGCGTCCTCCTCAACCATGGCTTCTCCTATCGCCCAACCCTACTCGACCCAGCTCAGCCACCAGCCCAGAGATAAACCTCGCTCCCATCCCCACCAGACCCACAGCCCCCCTCCCGCAACAACACAATTGCACCCAGAACACAGTCATCCGCTCAAAGAAAAGGCCATCTCCTAAACAAAATCGACCCACACCCCCTTCACCGTCAACCCCAATGCATCTAGAACGAGGTCACCCGCCCAGAGAAGAACACCACTCCCAACCACAAAGGGAACATAACCCCCCTCCTTCAGTCTTGTCGCTGAGCGACATTAATCCTGAGTCAGCAACCCCGCTTCCCCGGAAACCCTCTAGAAGCATTATATCGAGCAGCCCCTCCCCCCAAAGCTCAGTTCCTCCCAGCCCCCCATCCTCTCCCCCGCTATCAACATGGCGCAGCGCCTCAACCTTATGGAAGCACAACTCGAAATCCTGGTTTGTGGCCTGATGGAAACCAAATCCACACTAGCAAAAATTTCAACCTAGTAAGATTGAATCACCACCCCACAAAAGAACCTCCCCCCACACAGATCTCGCTCACCACCCTCCAAAGCATGGATTGAATCAAGAGCAGATAGGCCTAGAAGATCGGACCCCAACCTCTCCCCTCAAGAAGCGACCACACTATCCGCATCATTCAACGATCCCACATACCCACAGCCTAAGTTCGCACTCCGCTCACAGAATGCGACTCCACCCATCCCAGCACAGGCCACGCCCTTGAACTCCCTAAATCCTCGATCCAAGTCATCACTGGAGTGGGTAGGGACCATCCCCCACAGAGAGATACCAGCCCCCAGCGCACCTATCCATACCTAGAGCCCAGCCCAGTAATTCGAAACTCGGAAAAGAACCTTCCATTAATTGCATGCTCATCAACAATAGATCTGCGTCTAAACATGGAACTGAAATAGCAGAAGCCATCCTCTCCCATGACCTAGATGTAGCTTTCATCACGGAAATGTGGCTCAACACCCTGTCCTACCCCAACATGGACATGCTGGTGCCACCCGGGTTCTCAATTATCCACAAAGACAGACATGAACATAGAGGCGGTGGCTTAGCAATCATTCACAGAAGTGATCTCTCCATTTCAGAATGCCCCTCGGGCCTTTTCAAAACCTTTGAATGCCTGTCGGTCAACATCAAATTGCTCACGAGCAGATCGCTTCGTTGCCATCTCCTGTACCCCCCTCCAGGCAACGCCTACAAATTTGGAACTCAGCTCTCTGATCTGATCACCCAATGCGCACTCAGCGACGACAATAGTATAATTCTGGGCGACCTCAAATTGAGGTGGAATGAAACAAAAAACCCGCTCATCCAATCTCTCAACAATCTCCTGCTGGATAATGATTTGACCCAGCACTGCTTAGAAGAAACACACCATAGAGGAGCAATCCTAGACGCAATCATCGCGGACAGAACCACAATCACTATGGATTATATCATTCTCGTGGACTGGTCGGACCACCACATTATTCTTTTCTACATCAACCAACCGGCCATATCTCAACCCCCTATGCAGGCCCCTCCGAAATGGGTCAGGAAGACAGCTCGAGTCCACCGGGTGGCAATAGAAGAAGGGCATAGCACGCTCCTCCCAAGCAAGACAGCACTTCTCTCAACCACCAAACTCACCTCTCTCTACCATTCCAACATGGCGCTCACCTTGGACCTTCTGGCGCCCTTGAAACTAAAAAGACCCAGAAACCCCCTCTAGGTCCTGGTTCACCACAGAGATTAATGACAAAAGAAGTCACCTCGGATCATTAGAAAGAATGTGGAGGAATAAGCCCTCCTCCCTTCACCACAATCAACTCAAGGAAGCACGCAGAAACTATAACAAAAACATTAGGAACAATAAGACAAATATCTTTTGCTCAGCCTTAGACAATGCAAAAAACTACCCCAAAGAACTCTTTAACATCATTAGGAACTAAACATCCAAACCAACAGCTTCTAAAATAGTGGTGACCAAAGATCACTGCAACAATTTAGCTAACTTTTTCATTGAAGAAATCGCCAAAATTGACCTCTCTCTCAGCACACTCCCCGCCACTCCCATGGAGAACTGGAGGCCAACAACACACGACAACATCCCAGCGAACACACCTACTCCCTGGTCCACCTTCCACCCCATCCAGGTAGAAGAGATATTCAATCTGATTGCCTCTGCCAAACCCTCATCTCACTCCCTAGACCAGCTGCCCTTCAGCCTGGCTAAAGACCTAAAGCTTACCCTAGTCCCAATTTGGTGCAAAATCATAAATAGCTCACTGAACTCGGGAATCATTCCAGACTGCCTCAAAGTAGGTCAAGTCACGCCGCTACAAAAAAAACCCGGGCTAGACTCGGAGGACATGAACAACTTCAGACCGGTATCGAACCTTCCTCTTTTATCCAAAACTCTTGAAAGATGTGCTCTTCCACAGCTAACCCAACACCTAGAGAATATCAAGCTACTAGACCCTCTTCAATAAGGATTCAGAAAGGGATGCAGTTCCGAGACCGCAATCTTAAACGTCCTAGACGATCTACACAAATCACTTGACCAATGCAGCCTTCTCATTCTCCTTGATTTATCGGCCGCGTTCGACACGGTTGATCACAACCTGCTCCTCAAAGTCCTCCAGGAAAGAGCGGGCATTGAATTGACGGTATTAAACTGGTTCTCCTCCTTTCTTCTCAACCGCACCCAAAGAATCAAAATCAATAACGCTGAATCTGACCCCCTTCCTGTCAACAGAGGAGTTCCCCAAGGCTCAGTACTCTCTCCCCAACTTTTCAACATCTACATGGAACCCCTCACCACTCTTCTCAGGAACTCTAACATCCCCTTCCACCTCTATGCAGACGACACACAACTTTATCTGGAAACCACCACGATCAAAGACATACACAGACTAAAGGTCACGCTCAAAGAGGTCCAACATTGGCTCTCAGCGAACCACCTCAAACTCAACCAAGAGAAAGCAGAAGTTCTCCTCATTTCTAACAGAGATGATAACCCCCAAATCGAAGAATGGCTCAAAGCCATTGATGCCCTCAATGGGGCCCTTGCGCCAAAGGACTCGGTGAAATCCCTAGGTTTTACCCTTGACCCCAAACTGGACATGAAAAAACACATTTCAAAAGCTAGAAAAAGTGCATTCCTAAATCTGAAACTACTTTACAAAATAAAACCCTTCCTCCCCCGAAAGATCTCAAACAAGCCACCCAGGCACTGGTGCTCTCCAGAATTGATTACGGAATCGCAGCCCTGACCGAGACAGCAAAATCCCACCTAGGTCCCCTGACCACAACACTCAATGCCGCAGCAAGTATGGTCACAGGAACTAAGAAAATCAAACACATTTCTGCGGCACTCAAGGAACTGAAGTGGCTCCTATTGACCAACGAGCCAACGTCCGTACAGCTTGTCTCACCCACAAAGCCCTGCACACTGGTAAACCAGAATACCTGGCTGCCAAACTCAAAAGGGATGGCCAGTCCAGAAACCTCAGAAGCTCCAACACACTTCTACTCATCCCACTGAAATCACGGAAACTCAAAACCGCAAACAAATCCTTTGCAGGAAATGCACCTAAGATCTGGAACTCCATCCCCCCCACATCAGAACGACCACCTCCTTCCCGAAATTCAAGATCCTTCTCAAAGCCCTCTTCCTTGAGCGCTCCTGACCGCAACGTGAATTACACAGTTGACTCTAGGAAAGACAACTAACTGATACCCCGCAGCCTGAAGATCTGTATTGTAACTTTGTTTGTGAATGCTCATAAGTTGGTAACTTGCAGATGTTTGTCTTTGCCAAAAATTGCTCATAACTGTACCTGCTGTGAAGGGCTCTGATACCCATGGGTCCAGCTAGAGCTATACAAAACTTCTAAAATAAAAAATAAAATAAAAAATAAAATAATCACAGCTATAGACATAGCCACTACTATAAAAACAGCACTAACTGTTATAAGGATAGATGGTGCTAAAGCATTTGACAGAGTAAGCTGGCCATACCTGTATAGAGTTATAAAACTAAATATTTTGGGGGACAACTTCTTAAACACTATAAAATCAATTTATGAAACACCATCAGCTAGGATAGTGGTAAAACTTTCTGTTAGGGTTTGCGCCAAGAATCATGCCCAACCTCACTTAGAATTAGAAACATCAGGTTTCATGTAATTCCTGTAAGAAGGCACTTATATGTAAATATACCAACACAGAGGCGAAAGTGGTTTTACTTTATTGATTCTCAGAGCGCCGGGGCGAGTGTCCTGCGGGCTCCAAAGTCGCGGCTCTTGCACAATGGCCGCACTTCCGGTTCCGCCCGCGGCGTCCGCCCCACAGAACAACTAGACCGTCACTACATATCTCCCCCCTTTAATCTCCTCACAATGCACTTCTTGAACAAGGAGGTATCAGTCCAGGAGGTGGAGCAAAGGATTTGATAGGGCAAAACAAAAAAAAAGATTAGTCTTACTTGCCCTCCATGTTGAAGTCTTCGAATCTCTTGGGTGGTCTGACCGCTCCGCCGGACCTTGTTCTCATTGTCTCCGGGCCGATGTCCTTGCTTTGGATCCTGAAAGGGCTTCCACCCACCTTATGAGCATCCATTCTCAGTTCTCAGCCGAGCCTGTCGCCTACTTGCTTCCTCGGCGTCGGTGGGTAGGATCTTCCAACTTCTTCTTCTTCCTCTTGGTGTTGCTGATCTTCTCCACCTTCCCCCCTCAGTTGATCTCCAGACACATCCAGACCTGGAGTCGCTTCGAGTCCCGGCTCTTCTTTATTTTCCCTTCTTAACTGACTTGACTCACCCTGAACTTCCCGCTTCAGGATTTTACTGCACCGAGCCCTTCTGTATTGCGACCACACCTTGCCATTGCTGAGCAGGGCTGATCTGGCGTAGGGTTCTACCACTTGCAACGGTGGTGTGAACCTGCTGTCACCCTTCCTTTTCAACACCGCCTGCTTCACTCTCACCTAGTGACCTTTTTCTAGGGTCGCCTCCCGGACGTTCCGCCGTTTGTTGTAGTGTTCAGAGTACAAGGCCTGTGCTCTTTCCATGTTCCTACGTACCACTGCTGGAGACCACTTGCTCTGGACTACCAGATGTTTCCATGCCTGATTGTCTTTTGTGAAGGGATCACGCCCTCGCAGTATTCGGAAGGGGATGTACCCGGTGCTGGCTGGAGTGATGGGATATGCCCACAACATCTTCAGGAGCTCCTTCTCCCAATCTTGTCCGGCACTGATCGCTGCCTGCACCGACCCCATTATTACTCTGTTGAATCTCTCTGCTAATCCGTTCCCCGCCGGGTGGTATATTGGGGTATGTTTGATTTCTATTCCATTGCGGATCATAAAAGCATCCAATTTTGCTGATACGAATTGTCGTCCATTGTCACAGGTGATCACCTTGGGGATTCCTTCACTCACGAATGTGGAGGTTAAGAATGAGAGTACTGCTTCCATGTCCACTGTCTCTCTCACTTCCACCTCCGGCCATTTGGAATACCGGTCCACTAATACTATGACATATTTCGGCACTCCATGTATACTTAGGATAGGTCCTAGGATATCCACTGATAGCATTTCCCATGGGCTGGTGGGAACCGTAAATTTTCCCAGGGGTGGTCTCAGCAGGATCTGCATTTTGTCCGCCCTGCAGCATGGTTCACATGATCATACGTGTCTTTCCACTTGACAGTCCATGGCGGGCCACCAGTATGCTTGCTTGGCACTGGCTTTAGTTTTCACAATGCCAAGGTGTTCCTCGTGTAGGATAGTTAGGAGGCATTCTACTAAGTTTTGGGGGGGAACTACCTTGTCCCCTCTCAGCAAGAACGCCGGGTTGTCTCCGATCGACAAATCCTCTCGAACTTCCCAGAACTTCTTCATACTATTGTCGAGGTGTCTCTTGTCCGGCCATCCTTGAGTTACATAGCCTTTCACGGTCACTAGCGTCTCGTCTTGGGTGTACGCCTCCTCTTATTCCTTTTCACTGATTACCATTTCGTGGTCTTGGGTAAACGCTACCATGTAGCCTTCCCAGCCAGAGAGTTCTTGATCTTCCGCCTTTTCCATAGCTGCCGCTCTGCATAAAAAATCGGCCACTCTGTTCCTATTTCCTGGAATGTATTCTACTTCGTATACATAGTCTAACAGCCTTAAGGTCATCTCGCTATTCGGGGCGTCGCATGGGCGTGTCCGCTTGAGGTGAGGACCTTTACTAGTGGCTTTTGGTCAGTGCGAAGTAGGAAGCTGGAACCCCATAAGAACTGCCTGAAGCGTTCCATGGCCCATACCACTGCCAGCATCTCTTTTTCGATTACACTGAACTTTTCTTCGTTCGGCGCCAATGACCTTGAGGCAAAGCTGACCGTGGAGATTTCACCTTCTCTTGACTTCTGCATCAATACAGCTCCTAACCCCTTATCGCTTGCGTCCATGGTCATTATGGACAGGGCAGCTTGGTCGAATCCTTTGAGGGGTACTGCATGACAGATCTCTTGTTTCAAGACTTCGAATTCCTCCTGTTCCACGCAGGACCATTTAAACACGTTTTTCTCTTTTAGTAGTTGCCTTAGGTGGTGGGTCTTGGATGCAAAATGCGGTATGAACTTACTGTAGAATTCTGCCATCCCTAAAAATGAGCGAATGTCCTCCTTCCTCGTTGGTGTAGGTGCGTCTTTGATGGCTGCTACATTAGCTTTCTTCGGTTCTATTCCCTTCTCGCTGACTTCGTGAACGAGGTATGTTACTGATTTCACGCCGAACTTACATTTCGCCCATTCCGCCGTGAGCCCATCTTTCTCCAGTATGGACAACACTGTGTGCAGCTTTGTGTTGTGGTCGCTCTTAGACTTCCCCATTATGAGGATATCGTCCTGGAAGTACTGTACTCCGTCCACTTCTTCAAACAACATGTGCATTCATTTTTGAAACACGGCGGCTGCCGATGCTAGCCCGAATGGCATCCTCAGGAACTTATAACACCGAAGGTGTTATGAAAGATGTTAAATGGCTGCTGGAAGGATGTAGAGCTATTTGGTGATATGCGGAAGAGAGATCCACGGTGGAGAACCACTTTATTCCTTTTGTTTTTGATAGCATCTCATTGATCTTGATTAGAGGGAACTTGTCCATCCATATGTTTTTGTTCAGTTCCCTGAGGTGACACATAGCTGGGCAGGAGAGAGCGCCCATTGCTCCAAGGTTGCTGCGGGGCGCGCACTGACTGCCGCCCCTCCCACCCTCACCTGGAATCACTTGCTGGGGGGTTTAAAGACTTCTCGCGTCACCCGCTCCGCGGGAGATGCATCGCTGGGCAGGAGAGAGTGCCCATTGCTCCAAGGTTGCTGCGGGGGCCGCGCACCGACTGCTGCCCCTCCCGCCCTCACCTGGAATCACTCACCAGGAGAAGATATAATTGACTCAGAGGCCAGAGGAGGTCGGGTCGGGACACCCATCTTGGTCGGTCTCTCAGGACTATTGACACGAACTAAGGTATGCCCAATCAGAGACTAACCATTTAGAGTCTAACAACGATTGTCCTTGTTTACTGGTATCCAGTAGCCTCTTAGTCTACCTAGATATCCATTGGTCCTGTACTAGGTGTGTGTAGCTCGGTCACAAGCTTGTTGCACCATGACCACTAAAGGGCCAGCCAAACAATCCGCCTCACAAGGAGGGTCACTCAAGGGGACACTGGACCTATATATAACTAGGGTGACATTGGCTTTTGAGACAATTGAACACAGCCTTTCTAAAGAAACCATATGTTGCGAACGATCCCCTCCAATCTCAACCGACTCGCCGAACTCTTTACTACAGAGGGAATTAAATGCTATTTGCAATACCAGGAATATTCCGATAGAACAGGGAATTGAACAAACCGGTTCCCCAACATGCCCTACGGGTATTGGAAGCCCCCAGCCCAGGAATTTGCATCAACTTAATAAAAGTCCAGTGGAAACTCCCGTCGTAATAACAGATAAATTTACCACTCAGGGGATAGCACATCCTCAGGTCCCTACCCAGAGTACAAAACGTAAAAGTATTAAACTCAAGGGGAAACCAGCGAAATACCAAAAAATAAACTTAAGCCCCCCTTTGGTTACTGCCACCACCACCCCCGAGACACCCAAAGAATGTCAAATACTGGAAATCCCTATATCCCTTTTACCATCTATTTTGTTGGCCCACTTTGAAGAATTGGTAAAAACCCTATTATCCCCGCTTATTGAAAGGATAGAGAGAATTGGGGAAAAGCTCTCAACAATAGATGAAAATACCAAGTCAACCAAGTCAAACAACCAATTCCAGAGAATAGTTGCCTCAAAAACATCTGACACAACTGTACACAGCAAAATTGCCCAGAATAAGCCACCAGATCCTGTACTATCAATTTCTAAAAACAAGGAGGTAGTCAAAGAACCGACAATGGCCCTTAGCTCTGTCCCCAGAGCTGGGTGGTCGAAAGTAGGCAAATGTTCTGAGGGGCTAGCTGCGAGTAATAAATGCATAAACTTACCACCAGAGGCAGCACCCTACATGTGTGTCCTCTCGGGAGTCCCTGAGCTCACCACCGGAAAAATTGAAGGTCACCAGGACCTTAAAAACAAAGTCCAGTTTTGGTTGACAAAGAACAGACCGCTTCCATCCAATATTAACGGGACAATCCTAAATGTGAGAAGGGTGGGGTGGATAGGCTCCCGTCCCAAGAACACAGCGGGAGACCTGGTCATTTTAAACTTCCGGGATAACCAGGTCGTCCCTTATCTGCGAGGGATGCCACCGGGGGGGTAGGAGGGGCCCTGTATCAATTAGTTACCAGCAGTTACCCACCTATAATTACCAGAGCCTACTCCCTGACTCAGATATGTTACCCTGATAGGACAAGGATATCGCTCCTACCAATTCTGTATGGTCTGATTGTAAGGAAAACTGAAGTACTTTTATTTAAAATTTTATTGTTATTCTAATGTTGATGATTTTCTGTACTTTGTATGCTTTTATGGTTAATAATTTTAACCGAATAAAGTACCTTTGATTGATTGAGGTCCACACATAGACGCACCTTCCCATTGGGTTTTTGTGCTACGACAAGGGGTGCGAGCCATTCAGCACTTTTGATGGCCTCTATGATCCAGCTCCTTTCCAGGCGCCTTAGTTCTTCTTGTACCGCTTCCCTGCTGCGGAAGGGAATGTTCCGGACTTTGTGGCTCACCGGACGAGCTCCTTCCTTCAGGCGTATTCTGTGTGTGAATTTGGTCATCCGACCTATGGTTCCCTTGAAGACCTCCGGGTATTCTCTCCTCCAGGTATCCGCCTTGTATTCTTGTTCTGAGTCGGTCATTAGCACTTTGTTGATTCCTCTTGGGTTAAGCTGAATTCCCAGGGCTCCTTGATCTATCCACCCTAGGACCGAAGGCCCTTTCTCCGCCACATACAGCTTGCCGTCCGCCTTACCCCCCTTGAACTCAAACGTGAGAGGACAATACCCTATCATGGGTATGGGTTCACCTGTGTATGTGACCGGGTGTATGTCCGGAGGACTTAGGCTGGCTTTCGTCTTGTTTAGAAAGTACCTTTCCCACACGGTACGTTGAATTATCGTGTATGGGGAACCGGATTCCACCACTATGTCAATCTCTACTCCTCCTATCCTCATTCTCAGCACCGGTTTCTTGGAACCCGTGCAACTTATCCCCATGACTTGGTCGTCTATACACAGAACTTCTTCATCCTCTGTACCTTCCCCTTGCGTTTCTTCTCCTTCTTCGCTGTCTTGGGCTACGTACTTCACTTCTGCTTTCCTGGGTCGGCGGCGGCACACCTTCTCATAGAGACCCATGATGCCACAGTACGAGCATTTAGCTCTGAATGCTGGGCAGACTTTGTCGTTGCCTGCATGCGTTGAACTTCCACATTGGTAACAGTGTTCTGTGTTGGTCCACCTTGGTCTTTGTCGTCCTCCTGCTCTTGGGGGGTACTTTTGCTGGGGACGTGCGTTGGCTGGTCCTGTTTGTTGGGTCTTGGTTGGATCGGTTCGCTTCAGTAACTTTGCATACTGCCGTTCTGCTGATCGTCTCCCTCTTTGCCGCTTCCGCGCACCGTTTTGACAGTTCTGCCTTCTTCACCAACGCCAGCACTTCTTTGAGCGGAGCATCGCCATTTACCCACAACTTTTCTTGGATGGACTTGTTGGATGTGTGCACAATGATTTGGTCCCTGATCAGTTTATCATGTAGCGTCCCCAATCTGCAGCTCACTGCAAGTTTCTGTAACTCTGCGACATACTCGTCGACCGATTCTCCTCCGCCTTGTTCTCTCCGTAAAAAGTTACATCTGTCTATGGCGACACATACCACGGGTCGGTAGTGCAAGTCCAGATCTTCGATCGCATGTCTGAACTCATCTGTATCTGTGGGAGGACAGGTCTCCTTCACTAAGTTGTCATACACTCTGATCCCCTCCGGACCCAGGTTGTGCAGAAGTATCTTCTTCTTCCGGGCGCTCGAGTACGTCCCTTCACTCTCCTCTTCCAGGGCCGATAGGTAATTGAGAAAGTACCTCTTCCAGTCTTCCCATGGCATCGCTGGTTCGCCTCTCTTGGGCAAGAACGGGACCAGGTTGTTGAGAGAGGACAACTGCGCACTCATCCTTTCCGCATTTCGTGGAACTGGGTTCTGCTGCGTGACGACGCTCGGCGGGCATCCCGGTGCTTGTCTCTCTTCTCGCTTGCCTTCTCTGGCGGGAACTTGACTTCCTTCCTCACTACCGGATGTGCTTGAGGAGTCCAGGGCTGCGTTTTGCGACTGGGTTGCTGGGTCTTGTCTTGTGCCCTTGCCCAGTTGGTCAGCTGGACGCAAGGACCTTCCTGAGTCCCCCACTCTCCTTCTCGTCCTTGCTCCTCGTTCTTGTCCTTTCCTTCTTGTGGGTAATGTGGCTTAGGAGCCCCTATTCTTCCTTTATGGCCCCCTTTCTTCTTGCTCGTCCGCCTCCTCCCTGTATGTGCCTGGTGGGCTCTCCCCTGGTGATGTGCTCCTCCTTTGTGGGTGCCCGGGGTGGTCATAGTTACTTACCGGCTGCAGCCGGGTTTGTGGGCTCTCTGGGGACTGTTTCCGCCCTCCTGCCTTGTCTCCTAGTGTGGGGGGGGGGGTCATTGCACGCAGCCTCGCTCTGCTTTCTCTTCCACTCTCTGAGAGTGTGTTCGTGTGCGTCCGTGTGCAGTGCGACGCGCTCGCTGTCACTGGATCATGTGCCTCGTCGCCATTGTAAGAAGGCACTTATATGTAAATATACCAACACGGAGGCGAAAGTGGTTTTACTGTATTTATTCTCAGAGCGCCGGGCGAGCGTCCTGCGGGCTCTGAAGTCGCGGCTCTTACAAAATGGCCGCGCTTACGGTTCCGCCCGCGGCGTCCGCCCCACAGAATAACTAGACCATCACTACAATTCCCTTTCTTGGTTTATATGTAAATGCCTTTTTACTCTATCAATGCTAATTTGTTTTTTGGAGTTGGCCAATGTATGTTTCTTTTCAGGATCAGGCATCTGTACATTGCCAATGCTTATTTTTAGAAATTGGCAATGCTTGAGCCCCTTGCATAATCAGCACACGTTTTCCTCAGAGACAGACTAAACACGTGTAGCAGGGTTCAGTGATAGGCACGTTTTCTTCTGAACAGTAAAGAAACCCCACCCTCCTGGCACCTATTTATGCCCCGAACGAGCAGCAATAGGTGCTTACGCTCGTGAACAAATCTTCCTCGCCTGGATTCAGCATTCTTCGACAAGACTTCTCTGCATTAAAGACCTGTATCACAGGAACACAGACGCTCCACTTGGCTTTCCGGTCCGTCTTTTAAATTCTTCCCCTGACTTCGAGGAAACCTCTTCTTGGCATTTTTTGGGGTCCAATTTTCAATGAAGCTCGAGCCCTGGAAAAGAAAGTAAGGTCTTTAAAAAAGCGCGGATTTAGAACAAGTAAGTTCCTATACATTTGAACTTCAATAATCTTGAAATAAAAGCAGATTGTATTTTTGCCTCATTTCCGGAAGCTTCAAAAGACATGGAAGTTAAATACAAATAAAACGTTTTTGGGCATATGTTATTGGGAAAAAGAAAAAACTGTTTGATTGCAAAGTTATAGGAGGAAACCAAGACTATTTTGACACCTCGATTTTTTTCTCCTGGAAACACAAGGGCAATTGATTTCCAGATTATAAAGGAAACTCTGCTTGATGATACTTTTCTAGGAGTTGGTGATTTACAACGAACATTAAGAATTAATATTCACCTTGTATATTGCGCCATCTTGTGGATATTTCACGAACTATACGAACCTAAAAAAGAAAAGAGAGACATTATTATTTTCTTTTAAGACTCCTTTGAACTAACTAAAGCAGTTTTTAGTCAGTAAGTTCATATTAAGAAGCTTAGTGAATATTTAATTAAGAAGCGACAGGTAACAGTTATTCAAGTGTGTTTGTTTCTTTATAAAAAGTAATTGCATTAAAGCTGCTTTAACGTATTGAATAATATTCTGGCGGAGAAAAGACCAGAATAGAAAGGTATACTTTCTCAATGGTGTTATGTTTAAAGGTTTACAGAAATACAAGGTCTAAGTCACAAGCTGATATTTTCTTGTTTCTGTTTTTTGATTAGAGACACAATCCATATATTCCCGAGCACCTGATTACTGAAGCAAGAATTTGGTGTGTTTCTTTCTGTTTATTATTATGTCCCTATTTCCTCTTCCCTTGGTATTTTGCTTCTGTTCAACTGTCTTTATAAATCAGTTGGACCAGGAGTACATTCTAAAGGGGAGTTGGAATTACTCTTCACGTCTCTCAAGCTGAATAACCTGGACTTCAGGTGAGTGAAGGTTTAACAGAAGCGTAAGCCTTCACAACAATTAAGGTTCTCCTTGAGAGACATGGATTTAGAAAAAGAAAGAAACGATGGTCAAGCTATCGCTCAAGCACTCAGTGATGATTTAGAAATAAATAAATCTGTAACAGAGATGTTACAACAGATGCAATTGGAGATAGAAAAATTGAAACAGGAGAATTTATCTTTGCGTCAAGAAGTGGTTCGTTGTAAGCCTAGAAAGTCTATGTGAGATACACTGCTTTCTACAGCTTTCAGAGAGCCTACAGACTTTCTAGAACTTCAAATATGTTCATGTCTTCTGACTCAAATCCAGCACCAGTCCAAGTAACAGTGGCTGTCCCTAATGATGTTCCGTTATCTGCTCTTGAACGCTTTTTTGGTGATAGTAACACGTTTAATGTGTTCATTAGTCAATGTCAGTTGCATTTCATTTGTAAACCCCAATTGTTTCCTACAGATGCAACCAAGGTAGCTTTTGTGCTTTCTTATTTAGGAACCAAAACAAAACCAAATGCCAATACTGATACTTATTGAAATACCTTATCGAAGCACAAGAACCTAATAGTCAAAATGTGCCATGTTTAATCAATAAACTTTATTTCCTTCAAAGTTTCGTTCTTTTTCCTTTTTCCACAATTTTACTAAAGAAAGAACACAGCCACAAATGAAAACAACACTAAACAAGCAAAAACGTTATCAAAAATTTCATCTACATACAACTCTCTCATACAAAGTAACACAACCATTCAAACATCTTTATACATTCAAACCACAAAGCTTCACTCATGCTACACATTACACAATCAAACTCATACTCACAAGATCCCTTTAAGTCCTAAACACACATTGTTTCTTTTAGTAGGACGGGGACCAAACATCAAAACAAGCATTTACAATGCAATGGTTTCGCCTTCGGAAAAGTTTGAGCCATTGGCATTCTAAATGGCAAACTTTTTATTTATGTGTTGGTTTTGAAAACAGATAAATAAATGGCATTCTCATTTACAATGCCAATACACACACCCACACAAGAGCCCCCCACACACACCACACAAGAGCCCCCCACACACACACACAAGAGCCCCCCACACACACCACACAAGAGCCCCCCACACACACCACACAAGAGCCCCCCACACACACCACACAAGAGCCCCCCACACACACCACACAAGAGCCCCCCACACACACCACACAAGAGCCCCCCACACACACCACGCAAGAGCCCCCCACACACACACACGCAAGAGCCCCCCACACACACACGCAAGAGCCCCCCACACACACACGCAAGAGCCCCTCACACACATACGCAAGAGCCCCCACACACACGCAAGAGCCCCCCCCACACACACACGCAAAGAGCCCCACACACGCGCAAAGAGCCCCAAACACACGCAACAATATTATGGAAAGCGAAGTCCAACTATGTTTAAGGGACCAAAGGGCAATTCGTTTAATACACACATTAAACAAACTTGGCAAAAACAGCGATTTACAAAAAGGCGTAACATCATAAAAGGGCAGTAGGAAGAATGGCTTGCGCCATTGCTACAGAACAACACGTTTTCAGTGTGTTGAATGGGTATCAGCATATTTGTATCTGCCCCAGAGACTTAAAGATTGTGATCAATTCACTAGGCTGTATTAATCTCACAGTCACACAAGCATCAATGATTGCATGTCTCTTAGAAGCCCTTCTAAGCGCTGTAGTGAGATAGATTAACGCTGGATGTAGTTCCCTCGAGAGGATGGAACGCAGACTTGACCCGCAAGGATCTCAACCTGTGACCCTCGGGTCGGCTATTTCCTCTGTGTCCTCTTGTCCCAGACTCACACACACGCACACCTGCAGCAGACGCACTGACCCACCGAGATAACTCACCGTGATCAGCCACCGCCGGCAGCACTGCAGTCTGCAGCTCGGTCGGCGGCGCTCCCACAGCTCGCGTGGGGGGTTGGGGAGCGGGGCAGGGAGCCGGGCGCAGGAGTTGCCCTCCCTCGCTGACATTCGGGGTTATTTTTAGTCGGGCTGTATCAATGCAGCTGTCCCGGCAGCCTCACTGGGGGAAGTGACACTCGGGCTGGCCTCACTCCGCTCCTACGAGGCCGCCTCCGGTGCTGCCGCTCTCCTCTCGGCCCTCTGGTAAGGTGGACGGCTGGTGAGTACCCCCCGCCGGAGCTCCGCTGCCCCCGGGCACCCGGAGGCACCGTAGCGCTGCGAAGAAGAGGTGTGTGTCCGGTGCGAAGGCCTGAGAGCGTCCCCGAGCTGCCGGCCGGGAGCAGCGCAGACTTCCAGCGCTCGCCGTGGTTCCTCTTCTCGCGCTGGGCGGCGGGGGGGGCGGGCACTTCCGGCCGGCCGCGCTGGGATTGGCCGGCCGGCTGAAGAAACCCCCGGGCGGGACACCAATATTTGCGCAGTTAGGATGCTCGGGCGGTAAGCGCAATTGCTGCGGCGTTCGTCGGCAGGAATTCATCTGCTTGCTTTGGGTCGGTGCAAAGCCCAAAGTCTCTATAAGTCAATGAAGCTGCAGCTCCCCGCCAAGCACGACCCCCTCCCCTGCTTGTCCCAGAGGTGGAGGGGGTTACACTACGGCTTCCCCCCCGGGGCTTCCATATTGGCACAGCAGGGTGGACACGAGGTGGGCTGTTTTTCCATTCAGCGCTCCTGCATCCCGATGGGTGATGCGGGCTCGCCTTTGTAATTGATGCTCTGCAGCGAGTAATGATGCACTCATTGGAAGGGTGATCTCGGGCGCAGAGAGGGGTAAATTGAAGGGGACAGGTGACGGGGGAGGGGGCAGAAGAGTGATCGGTGGAGGCATCATTCATGAGGAGGGGGGCGGTGGTAAAGGCCGACAGTGATGGCCTCGGGGTCTGTGGAATCGGATATGGAGGGGGTGGGCCCAGGTAACGCAAGCTTGGAGGGGCTTCGGGCCAGGTAATGACATCCCCTTGTGAGGTAGGGGAGGGGGTGCATGATAGGCAGGCTTGTGTTGTAGGAGGGGTTAAAGGTCACGGGGCCTGTGATTCCTCATAGGGGGGGTTCTTTCTCTTGACTGCACATCGACAGAGGGGTTAGGAGGAAGGGGGCACAGAGATAATCCCGTGCACCTCTGAGGGATAAGTGTGTGGGGGAGGGGCGATGCGAGCTGGAAGGAGTCTGAGAGTGTTTTTCTAATGGGGGGATGTGGGGTCGATCTCAGACGTGGTCGATCATTCTGGCAGGTCGGATATCTTATCGTAATGCTGGAGCGCAAACTGACGCCAACATTTTTTCTAGCTCGAGTAATAAGCTTAGCAGTCTCCCGGGGTGCCGTTCTTACCTGCTGGACGGGTCCGGGTGGAGTGCAGCCGCCGGCCAGGAGCCGGGTCCGGGTGGAGTGCAGCCGCCGCGCTCAGTCTGTGTCCGGGCTCCGGGGGCGGGGAAGGAGGAAGGCGGCCATGAGGAAAGAAGCGGGAGGGGGCGGGAAAGGGGGAGGAGAGACGCGGCGGACACCAAGAAACAAGCGGGAGGGGGCGGGAAAGGGGGAGCAACAGGAGCAATCCTTGTCGCTCAGCCCACACACTCTGTCTCTCTCTCAACAACACCAGGCACCCCAGCATTCCACTACCTCATCAAGCATTCCAACATTCCACACACAACACAATCATACTGGCAGAACAGCAGGGAACAGGTAACCAAGGGAAAGAATGCATTGAGAATTCAAGTCACAACACACTTCATTATTCATCCTAAAGGCATCACCGCGCCCTGTTGCTGTTACTCCTTCACCCTTGACCATGACAGCATGTAACACTTACTGTTGCTATTACATGTATACAGTCATCTAATCTGCCACATTCTCTTCTCAGTCTACAAACTAGAGCGTTACCGTTCTTCCCTATGCTTCCATCCGTGGCATGACCCAAAATAATTCGTCTCCTTGCAATATTTTGTGAGGCCGACCTAAAATTTCACAGATCAGCAATGGCCTCATGGCTGGACGAGATTTGGCTTCACCTGCGGATACCTGTGCTTAGAGTCGATTGTACCATAGCTTCACACTCCCACCTATTGGCCCGAAATGTGAACCTCGCTCACCAGTCACATTTTGTATGTGTTTTGTAATCGGGCAGGCTGTCTTTTCCGCTCCGGTGCCAGTTTTTCCTGGCTTGCCTCTGCCATTTTCTGCCTAACACAGTGTCCCTAGGTCTATTATGAAACTTTTCACGAGTCATGCTGAAAGGCTCGGGACTTTATTGACGGTCACCTGAGAGGGGTGACTCAGCACTTAGTTCACGGATCAGCTGAGAGGAGTGACTCAGCACTTTGTTGACGGGTCATTGAGTCACGATGGGAGGTGCTCGGTCCTGTAATAGCCCTTCACAAGCAACATGTATTTTTCTCAGAATAAATATCGGGGAACGTGAGCGCCTTGTTTCAGCCCGTTTAACTGCCTTTGGCATCTCATGACCTGTTTTCTATCCGGTTTCTTGCGACGCCGTATACCCCATGGGTTTTGTTTTTAGCCACAGTGAGACCTAAACAAAAATTGTACTACGTATTTTTCCACTCAATCAAAATCTTAGACCCCAGTCATGTCACGAATTGTATTAATAATCCCTTCCCGTTGATTGAATTGAATGTCGAACTCCCTCCCATCCTTCGTACTTTTGCGAAAGCTGACTTTGTATAGGCCAATGGGATAACTGAATGAAAACAACTTTTTTCCTCTGTACACCCTTTGACAGTAGCGTAAGCAGCATTTCAACTTTCTAGCTCGAGTAATAAGCTTAGCAGTCTCCCGGGGTGCCGTTCTTACCTGCTGGACGGGTCCGGGTGGAGTGCAGCCGCCGGCCAGGAGCCGGGTCCGGGTGGAGTGCAGCCGCCGCGCTCAGTCTGTGTCCGGGCTCCGGGGGCGGGGAAGGAGGAAGGCGGCCATGAGGAAAGAAGCGGGAGGGGGCGGGAAAGGGGGAGGAGAGACGCGGCGGACACCAAGAAACAAGCGGGAGGGGGCGGGAAAGGGGGAGGAGAGACGCGGCGGACACCAAGAAACAAGCGGGAGGGGGCGGGAAAGGGGGAGGAGAGACGCGGCGGGCGGACACCAAGAAACAAGCGGGAGGGGGCGGGAAAGGGGGAGGGGAGACGCTGACGACGGAAGGCGGGTGCCGGCAATGCCGGACCAGACACGGGGGCGTTCCCGGCGTCCCGTGACGTCGGCAAAAGCCAAAGAATGTCGGGAACGCCCCCGTGTCTGGTCAGGCATTGACGGACAGGCCCCTCGTCCAATGGCAAGGCTCCGTTTACGCAGCCAGCCAATCAAGGACGAGGGCCGAACCAAGCCACACTACAGATCTCAACAGGATTTCGCCTGCGCCGAAAAGATGCGCAGAGCGCATCTCTTCGCAGGCGAAACCTAAACATTCAAGTGCCAGTTTTGGTTGACAGTTTTTTTGAGGAGATTTGAATTGGGACAAAAAGTTGTCACAAAGACATGACTTGATTCGCAATACTGCCATAGCAACAAACAAAAATTCTATATAATGTCCGTCTTCCTCTATTATCAGCCCAAGCATTATCAGTTTTGGAACCAATAGTACTTGGATTCCTAGTGTACCTCCTAAAAAAGACTTTATTGCCGCTTTTAAGGAGTATAATTGTGGGCATTCAGCAAACATATGGACTAGATCCGCATTGGTCGAATCACATCTCGGGCAGGTAGTTCCCGACGTGCCCCTCCATTGTGCTATTCTAGCAGGGGTATGGTAAAGTGAAAACAGCGTTTTGTAATGTTGTGACTGGAGAGTGGCCGAGCATAAGACCGTGCGGCCTAGATCCAGTGAATCCTGAAAGTTGTCCTGTGACGAGCCTATTTTCTCCCCCCATTTTACAGCATACTTTCCCCTGTCATCTTCTTTCAATATATACAACTCAGCATACAGCTGTCGGATCGTACAGTAATGGCCACGCTGTACATATTCCATTATTTTGCATTCCCCAAACCCCAGTGTGCCCCCCTTTTTATTCATAAAATAGCTTCTGAGTTGTAGATACTTAAAAAAGCTCCTTCCATCTAGCTTATACTTTGTTTGTAGCTCCTGAAACAGACGGATGCCTCCTTGAACGTAAATATCCCCTATTTTCCTAATACCTTTTCCTCCCATTCCCTCATAACTGAGTCCCTGAATATGTCCCCCGGCAGTGAAGAGTTTGTATAAAGTCGAGTATATCTATTAAATCTCCCCAATCCTAGTATTTTAGATACTGCTTTCCAGACCTTATACGCTGCTTTCAGAGTCTTTTTTTTTTTTTAAAATTTTTGGAAACCTTTATTGTGCAACAAAAGCTTACAGGTACGGGCCCACAATCATGCAGGCCGGCCGCGAAATCAAGTAATAGCACATAAGGCAAAATCAAAACAACTCAGCAGTCCCTGAGACGAGGGGCAGCAATTATATGATGCATTACATACTGTAGATAAGGTGGGACCACTGAGTACAGGATAAGTGAGGTTAATTTTTAAAGTTATAGGTAATGATCCCAGCGAGTCAGCAACAAACCAGGCAATAATTAGAGGAGCATCAGAAGAACTTGATTATAAGAGCAAACAGTACAATACACACTGGTCAGTACCCGCCCGCCCGCCCCAGGAACGTGGAACATCTTGACTGACGGTAGTGGAGAGACCAACAGCCGAAACAATAAGCAGCGCTACACCTAACCACCAAACTGACCCAAAGAAAAAAGGAAGAAGAAGCAACAGTAACAGCAGGTGCCACGAGCAACGCCCCATTGACCAAGAAGGGGCACTCACTCCACTAGGACAGACATCAGATCCCGGCTCAGCAGGGCAAGGCGAACAATCACCGGGAGTCACGGCAAGGCAGGCCCGGACGGACCCAGGCCGGAGTCCCTCCGTCATTTCCACTCCTTGGAAGCGCTCTCGACAAAGTAGAGCAACGGGCACCCAGACCTCCAGACAAGCGACGGCCGTAATCTCATCAACCTCCGGGAAGGTCCGTGCAGCACAGTTCAGCGGTTGGTCCGCACACGTGGGGAGCGGCTCAGCGAGCACGTCAAGAAAAACATCGTCCGGCCTGGCGGTATTCAACATCATGGACTCACGCCAGGAAGTCAAGGCAGGGAGGACGTCGCCGATCGTAGGATCACCCCTACAGTATTCAGCAAACGTGCCGTGCGACAGGCCAGTGTCCCCGTCGACGACGGCTCTAAGATATAGGTCGCTGGCCGCCATCTTGTCAGCACGGCGGGGCCACTGTACACTCCAGCCCCGATCCGGTCGCCAGCGGGGTCCAGCGAGAGCCAGCCGGGGACAGTCAACCGCACCAGCGATGCAGGGAGGCGGGCCACCAAAGCATTAGAGGTAGTCGGTGCCTCTGGCCCATGGGCGCCGACCACCGAGTCCGGCCGGAGGGTTTCAAAATGGCCGGCTAGGAGACAAAGGGGAGACGCGTCTCCCATGCGGTCAACCCCCGTCCGTGGGATGCGGCACCCCGCCACTAGGTCCCACCAGGCCCCGGGACCATCCAGCCGAGCCGGGTCAGTCGTCACCGGTTCATCCGCACAGTGGCCTCTTCGGTCGACCCCTCTCCTCCACCAGGGGCCGGCGCAGGAACTTCGTTCCAGTCGGGGAGCTGCAGGCAAGTCCGGGCCCGCCCGCCTCACGGGCTCCGAAGCAAACAAGGGCACAGCTCAGGAACCGCAGCACCCAGGAGCATCCGGAGCAGATGGTAAGAATCAGCAATCTGTCATGTTTCCATATTGCCACAAATACGTCTTTTCGGGGCAAGATACGGCACAGGATTAATAAAACAGGCGAGAAGGTCGACGGAGCCGAGCTACAACGCGGCCATCACGGTCGCGAGCTAGGCTCCTCCCCCTGCTTTCAGAGTCTTGAATCTCGTGTGCCTAAAGTAGGTAAAATCAGCTGTATTTAAGAAGGCATTCTGGGCATCCCCTCCCATTAGTGCAGTATATACATTTTTGAGATTGATTCCTCCATCCCCCGGGTCTTGTTCTTGGCACCCTCCGCCTATCATCCACTGAAAGTACTGCAAAGCTGCTGCCCAATAATATAATCTGAGATCTGGGGCCCCCCATCCCCCCTTCTCTCTCGGTAGTGTGATGTGCCTATAAGCTCTCCTCGTTTTCCCATGGGCCCAAATAAATCTGTTTAGCACCCCTTCCACTTTGGTGAACCAACTGTGTTCGAAAAAAAGCGGGATGGCCCTAAACATATAAAGAGATTTAGGGAAGGTAATCATTTTTATAGCATTTATTCTACCCATTAAAGTCAAGTGTAGGTTATGCAATCTTTCGGTGTTTTTCTTCACCTTTGTTATTAAGGGCACCATATTCAACTCAACCAATTTATCCAAGTCCGTAGTGATTTTAATCCCTAAATAAGTTGCCTCAGATACTGTCCTAGTGTCCTGATATACCGTGTTATTATTTTGTACAATTTGAGTCTTCCCTTTATTGATTGAATACCCCAAAATTCTACCAAATTTTACAGCCTCCTCCTCAATTTCCGTTATGGCCTTCCCTGGATCTGATGTAATGATTGCCACATCGTCTGCATAAGCAAACACTTTATATTCCCTATTGTGTAGTGTGATCGGGACTATATTGTTATTGCTAGTAAACCTCCGTAGAATAGGCTCTAAATATAGAGCAAATAATAGAGGTGAGGCGGGGCACCCCTGGCGTGTACCTCGTCTTATCCCTACCATTTCGGTATAATCTTTATTAATCCTTATCCTTGCCGTTGGTCCCATATACAAAGCCTGAATTGCTTTAATAAACCCCAGGCCAATCCCAGCCCAAGCCATCACCTTCCACAGATACTTCCAGGAGACCCTGTCGAAGGCCTTCTCTGCATCCAGAAAAATTGCTGTGACAGGGTCCCCTGCAACTCCCACTGCATCGAATATAGTGATCATTTGACGTGTATGTTGGGTGGTCCCCTTTACTGGTATAAACCCATGCTGTGTATCGATCACCAAACTCTCAATAACCCTACTCAATCTCTGTGCCAACGATTTGGAATAGATTTTGGCGTCCGCGTTCATAAGCGTGATTGGTCTATAAGACCCGGGTTCTATTGGAGGCTTATCCTTTTTTAGTATAACTATAATATCTGTCCCTGTCCAAGGGTGGGGGACTGATAAGCCCTGCTGGGCTAGCCCGAAAGTCCTATGCATATCTTCCCCTAACACCCCCCAGAAAGTCTTGTAGAATTCGGCCGGAATCTGGTCCGGCCCAGTGGCTTTACCCGATGGGAGTTTCTGTATGGCTTCCTGTATTTCTATCAAAGTTAATGGTTGGTCTAGCTCCTCCTTCCCCTCTTCTGTTAATCCCACATGTGGAATCTCTGCAAGATAATTCAGGATATCAGCGTCTGATGTTGGGGGGCCCTGATCATATAGAGCCTCATAGAAATCCCTAAAGGTCTCTCTGATCTCTTCAGCCTTATTTGTGATCATCCCTGACCCATTTTTAATTTCTTTTATCTCGCCCATGGCCGAGCTTTGCCTTGCTCTAATTGCAAGCAGATGTCCTACCCTTTCGCTGTACTCATAACATTTCTCTTTATTGGCAAGGAACTTACTGGAGGCCTTCCTAGCAATGTTTTCGATTGCTTCTGACTTGACTACTTCCATCTTCAAAATAATTTCTTCTAGTGATTCTTGCCTCACTATCGCCTCAATAAGTAATTCTTCTAAATCTGCCAATTCTTTAATCTTTTCCTGTATCTTAATTTTTTCCTGCCTATCTCTATACAATGTATAGCTCAGGGTCTCCCCTCTTATTGCGGCCTTAAACGCATCCCACGAAATGCCTGATGAGGCTGTTCCCCTATTTATATTCCAGAATTCAGTGATCCACGTTTTCATATGTGCAAGATAGCCATCCTCTCTAAGAAGCCCCCTCTCAAAAGTCCATGTGATTTTTTTCCTACTTTTATTCTTATATGGTAGTGATAGAATGAGTGGGTTATGATCTGAAACTAATCTTGGAGCTCTTTCTAATTGGTTGTCACTTACTAAAGAGCCAGACACAAAAAATAATCTAATCTGGCCACCTTCCTGTGGGGAGCTGAGTAGTATGTGCTCCCTGTACCAGATGGATTCTTCTGAGCCCATAGATCTACCAGTGCATTATTCCTTGCTAGATTTACAATAGCCTGAGATGTCTTCTTTTTCCTCCCCCTGTAAGGGCTCCGACCCGTAAGACCTATTCCCTCCATTCCCTTTATATTGAAGTCCCCACAGCAGATTACAGGTTCAGGCCAAATCGCCAGCTCTGTGTCTAAAAACTGGAACAGTTCAGGTTCATCGTCTGTGGAGGCGTACACCGAAACAATTGTGCATCTCCCTGCCTCTGTTTCCCCTTCCACCATCACCCAGCGTCCCCATTGGTCCTCCTTTTTCTTCAGAACTCTAACCCCCCCTCTTTTTGCTAATATAGCTACACCCCTTGTTTTGGTGCCTTGTTTTGTGTATGCAAGTACCTCAAAACCTAACTGATTCAATATTTGGCTATTATTACCTTCCACATGTGTTTCCTGGAGGCAAATTATGTCTAGCTTAAGCAGTCTCAGCATGGCAGCTACTTTCATCCTCTTTGCTCCGTCATTCAGGCCACAGATATTTATCGAGGCTATTTTTACAGCCATAGTAGATTTCTTTTCCTTTTCAACTTCTCTCCTATCTTCCTGTATATCATAGTCATATCAAAATAGTTATTTCTCTGTGTCTGAGTGTCTTTGTGCTGTATTGTGCTCACCAGTGCCCCCCATCCTGCCACTCCACCAACCCCACTGGTCCCCCTCCCCCTTTAGAACCCTCCCCCCCCCTTTTACAGGCAAGTAGGTCAGGCATGACCTACGTGTGGCTGTACTGGATTGTAGTGTCGCTACCCTCTCCCGGTTGGGTCAATTCTTTGTTGTGTTGCCCTAAGGTACCTGAGATGGTTTTTTACCTCTACTACCTTGTCCCCTTACACTATCTGTAAGTTCCTCTAAGAACTGGTTAGCCTTTACTTCTGACAAGAACATCCTGGTGTGCCCCTTCGTTATAACCTTAAGCCTTGCTGGGTACAGTAGGTAGGCTTCTGAACCCAGAGCCTTAAAGGGATCAATTAGCTGCCTAAGCCTCCACCTCCTCTCCACTGTAGTGTGGCAGAAGTCAGGTCTCGCGAAGAAGGTAACTCCTTCGGCTGTTATCTTCGAATTTGGCCTAGCTAACTCCATTATCTGTTGCCTTGCCAGAAAGTTTCCTAAAAATACCAACATGGCCCTGGGTAAATTATCTTGACTGCCATCCTTGCGTTTCTTAAGAGTAAGTGGAAAGCGGTGGGCCCTCTGGACCTCAGTCTCCCAATGCCAATGTGACTCCGGGAAGGCAGCCTTCAACAGCTTGATAACGTACCCCCTAGGGTCTTGCCCTTCAATTCCTTCTACCAAACCAAGAAGTCTAATGTTATTCCGCCTCTGGCGGTTTTCGAAGTCCTCCAACTTCCAATGGATATTTTCCACCACTTTCTCTTGATCCACTTTAAAAGTTTGCCAATCAGCTGCATCATCTTCTAGTCTGCCAGTTCTTTCCTCCACCTGGTTCAGTCTGTCCTCCATTTCATCGAACTTTCTATTCATCTTCCTTAAGGAGCCTTGAATTTTTTTCGTTGCATGCCTAGCCCTGCGACTCTCTGATCTGGCTTCCCCCTGCATTTGTTTTAGTGTGTTAAACATCAAGTCAAGTGTGGCGTGTTGCGGGGAAGGTCTAGTGCTGCTCCCTGTAACTGCTGCCACTCCCGAGGTGTTAGTTTCTTGATACAGGTTAGTAGTGGAAGTGTAGTCCCACATCAGCTTTCTGTTCATGCTGTCTGGGGAACCACCTCTTTCCTGATCTCGCCCTGTCTTCCTTCTTCTCTTTTGCGTGCTTCCCCCCCCCCCCCCCCCCCAGAGTCTGTAGAGCTAAGGCTCGAGTCCGATACATCCCCTGATATGCTTCCTGTCCCCTCTGCAAAATAGGGAATTAAACGTCTATAAAAGTTGGCAAAACCCAAACTTTCTGTACTTCTTTTACCGATGTGGGTTCAGGCCAATCTGAGAAAAGAGTGCCTGTCTTGTTAGACTGTGAAGCCACAGGGAATTTTTTAGATATAAAATTGGCTCAAGAATTACATATACCTACAGAATGGAAAATCCACCCTCAGTCAGTTTGTGCAGTAGATGGTTCTGAATTATCTTCAGGAATGATAACAAAATGAACTAGCCCTATTACTATGGTATGCCAAAATGGTCATACAGAAAGGATAAGTTTTGATTTAATTGACACATCTAATTTTGGACTTATTTTAGGTGTACCTTGGTTATAATGCATAATCTTAAAATAAACTGGATTTCACGAACTGTGACTTTGGATTCTTCTCACTGTCGAGCCTCTTGTTATCAAGAGGCTCCTAATGCCTCTATGACTATTTTACATTGCGCAAATACTGTAACATCAGCTCCTGAGATTCCGTTGGAATATCAGGAATTTAAAGATATATTTGATCCTTTAAAAGCTAGTTCTTTGCCACCGCATAGATCTTATGATTGCCGCATAGATTTAATACCTGGTGCTACTGTGCCAAATAGTAGAGTGTATGCTCTCTCAGAAGAAGAAACCAAATACTTAAGAACTTACTTGGATGATTTGGCGTCAGGTTCATACAACATTCTACATTCCCTGTATCCTCGCCCCTATTTTTCATCCCTAAACCTGATGGAAGTCTGCGCTCATGCATAGATTATCGTGGATTAAATAAAGCCACTATCAAAAATAAGTACACTTTGCCATTAATACCAGTGCTCTTGGACCAGTTACGACACTCAACAATTTACACCAAATTAGACTTAAGAAGAGCATACCACCTAGTCAAAGTAAAAGAGAATGATGAATAGAAAACTGTTTTTAAAACTAAATTTGGCTTATTTGAATACACCGTCATGCCCTTTGGCTTATGCAATGCCCCCGCTGCATTTCAATTCTTAATAAATCAGGTGTTACATGAATTTCTTGATGCTTGTGTAATTGTTTACATTGATGATATACTCATTTTTTCTAAAACAAAGGAAGAACGTACACATCCTGTGAAAGCAGTTTTAACCAAACTACAAGAAAATATTCTATTTGCAAAACTGGAAAAATGTACTTTTAATACAGAGACAGTAGACTTTTTAGGTTATTGTTTGTCTCCAGCAGGAATAATGATGGACCCTAAAAAGGTGACTGCTATTAAAGATTGGCCTGAACCCACATCGGTAAAAGAAGTACAGAAAGGTTCGGTTTTGCCAACTTTTATAGACGTTTTATTCCCTATTTTGCAGAAACAGTGGTACCCCTTACTAAACTGTTACAGAAAGGACAATTATTTTCTTGGTCGGACAAAGCAGCTCAGGCTTTTGAATTCTTGAAACAAAAACTCATTTCTGCACCATTATTGAAACATCCAGACCCTGGTCTTCCGTTCTTTGTAGAAGCGGATGCATCACAGAGGGCTGTGGGAGGGGTGCTCTCTCAAAGAGATACGCAAGATGGCCAGTTACAACCCGTAGCTTTTTATTCCAAAAAATTGCTTCCTGCAGAATAAAACTATACAGTGGCTGAGAGGTAGCTCTTAGCTATTAAATTAACTTTTACTGAATGGAGACATCACTTAGGGGCCGATTCCGATTCAGGTCGGAAATCGGCCCGACCGGCTCGTCCCGGGACCGGAATCCGACCGACACCTACATGCACAGGTACGAGCCTTGCAGTACGATGTAAAGCCCATGATTTACAACCGAGCCGTACGGAAACCAAGCCGTATGACCGAGCCGCACAAAATTCAGCCATCCGGCCGGAAAATGGACACGAGCCGCACCGACCGAATCGAACCCGGAATAAATCCCACCGATACATACCTGCGACGTCCGAGCCGCACAACCGACACGGACCGAAAACGTACCTGAAGCAAGAGAGACTGCCGCGATAGACTCGCATGAAACACAGAACACAATCAGCGTGAAAGACACGGGGCAGCCTGCACAAGCCAACATGAGCGTCCGACTTGGTCAGAAGAATGTCTCCTACATGCCCACCAAAAACAATGTCAAAAACACAAAAAAAGGACCAGTCAAAGTCAATAAATACACTGGAAAAAAACACAAAGACACACCCACAACTCCACCTATAAAAAGACAAAACTACACTACCATGATCCTTTGCAAATACAACAGAGCAGCCAGCACAGAACAACTTGAGACACCAACCACAGACCCACACACAACTCACCCATCACACAATGTACACAACATCAGCACCCTACCCAAAAGCTCTCACACATACACCTACAAAAACAGACATACTTGCACCCATACACCTACCCACCCACCCTCACTCCTCACCAACACCCATCACCATGCCCCCTAAGAAGAATCCAAGGAGAAGCGTGGCTCAATGGTTAGAGCGGCAGACCCTGATGCAGAGGTCTAGCCCGGGACCAGGGTTCAATTCCCCGCCTCGGCAGGTCTTGGGCTCAAAATTCCACGGACCTGATAATTCTCGCCTCTGTGCCTATTCCAATCATGGAGTCCCACTCAGCAACTCTGGGCAATAGCTTGCTTAATCTCCACAACGGTCCCCACAACGCTAAGGATGCCTGGCCTCCACCTTGGGGGTGCCCAGGAGTGGACGCCTCACAGGGAAAGCCAGGATGGGTTCCACAGCAGTATTCGTACAAGCGCCTTGAGACCCTTGCGGGTGAGTAGTGCGCTATACAAGTACCAATTCACAATTCACCGTTCACAGTAACATAGTTAGAAATATTGGTAGATGAGATCCTCAGAGTGGAGCCACATTTGTTTGGCACTTTGGTACAAAGGACCCCCAGGTCACAGAAAACCAAGATGTGGGACAGGATCGTGGACAAGGGGAACGCACAAGCACCAGCGTATCGCACAAAGACCGACATCCAGAACAGGTCACTGGCAGTGGCCCTCCTGTCAAACCAGTCTACTTCAGGTCCTGGGAGGAGAAGGTGCTGGACATCCTACCACCAGAGGGCATCCATGGCCTACCTGACATACCAGAGCCTGGTGAGTACACAACCAATATACCCAATATTGTGTTGCAATACACACACATCTCCGTTAAGGGGACAGTGAAACCATGCACTGATAGCAAAGGCCCAGTAAACAAAAGTCAATCAGCGCAAGAAGTGTTTGCTAGTCAGACAAACACAATAATGGCCACATCATAGTAATTTGTAACTGTGTCATGACATGTACAAACCTACCACCAAATAGGGCAAGGCAGTGGCACTAATCTGAGTTAACACTGTCAGACATCCTTGCCACCACAACCAATATCTCACAGTGAAGCTGACTGACAGGAAGGAATAGTGGTGAGGCTCTGAAAGTTACGAATTCGTTCGTACTCAGCCTCCATTTTGTGATCGCCGCCATTTTGTGTTGCCCTCACTCAGGCAGTTCGGCGGACGCGATGTTTTTGTCATTTCTACCTTTGCGTGTCAGGTGGCTTCTCTGCTAATGTTTACTAGTAAGTGTCAGGGTCTGGCTGAGTACACAAATTCCTGTCTGAGCTGATTAATCCCCGTCCGGACTACATGTTGGTTCACACCATTGTTTCCCTTAGGTTATCTTATCTGCTGTCCTTTGCTACATGTCTCCTGTATTCTCCTGTTCCACGACTGTCCTTCTACGACACACAGCTGTGTTTTTCTCTGCTTGTAAACCGAATATTGTGGATTCATTTGTAATTTACTTAAGAGGTCGATTGACAAACGGGACCGGGAATTTGAGTTGCCTTAGTCTTAAAACATTGTTTCTAACGTTTGCCTATAGCTCATGCTCGTGTGTTATTGCCTTTTTGCATTGTGCTATGCTGTATATAAACCTGTGCGCCACGGAGTTAAGTGGCAGTCTCTTTTGAACCTCGTTGCACTGACGACTTCTAATACCACTGTACTAGCTGCAGCTAATAAATACCATCTTCTACGCCAGACGAACAGTCTGTGTCTCTGTATTTGATAAGGCAGGTGAACTCCGGGGATTTAGGCGTACCCTGCACCGCCGGGCTTTAAGGCTGCGGTTCTCCAACTGGCGTCCCACGTGGGGCGACTTCAGCGGTAGCGGTTGAGCCCGAGGGTCGTGAGGAGCCCCGCTCGAAAACTCCAGAGGAGGCGCACCACCTGATCGACCCCTGCATGTCGGAAGTGGACCGAAAGTCTTTGACAGCGCGGCTACTCCTCTCTGACGGCTGCTGATGACTGCTGCCCTGACTGTCACCCTGCCTTGGACCCTTCTGATGACGTTTGGTAGAGCGAGACGATAGACGGACCTTCACTGGTGTAGAACGATCTTTAGTTAAGTATTTGGTGGGCCGCTCCCACAGACCTTTGTTTTGTTTTGTCTTTTGGTACATTCAGGTATTGCAATAGCTGAAGCCAAGGGGTGAGTACGATTGTAATATTACACTGATCTATACCCCTTGTTGTTTGTGATCAGTCTAGAGAAGTGACGATGCCTGGGCTGAGTAAGTTTAAGGATTTTGTTGTTTAGGCTGTACGAGGGATTCCCAGTTAGAGGAGTCATGCCCGATCCCTCCAGTTGGAACTCCCACTTATGAGCTCTATTCGAAACATGGTATTAGACCCAATACCTTTAACGAGACATGGGTCCGATATACGAAAAATAGTGGAGTTTTAAGATGGCCCCAGAATGGTACCTTTGATCCCACTATCTTAGACAATCTAGAAACGATTTTGTTTAAAAGAAAAGCCCGGCCGGCTATGTTTGACTCCTTTCGCCTTTGGCGTAAAGAAGCCAAACAGAAAGAAATTAAACAAGCAAAAAAGGATAAGAAAGCACAAGACATGTCGATTTTACAGGCTGCCCAGCAGCTTAAAGATAATGAAGTGGTTGATGCAAAGGAGGTATCAGAGAGACAACATCGTATGGCGATAGATAGATTCTATCCGATGCTGCCTACTTCCTCTTCAGGTAAAAATAAGGAATTAGAAGATGATGCCCTAATGACTTGCTTACTGAATTCCCCTCCGCCCTATGTGCAAAATCTTCTTGTTGCTCAGCAAGTGGTTGCTCAGTTGCCAATTGTTCAGCAACAAGCTCAGCCTGTTAATACTTCTTTGCCTGCTTCTGCTCTATCCACACAGTCTGTGATTCAACCTCCGCCTTCTCCTGCTTCTTCTCTCCAGTCTCCGCTGCCTTCTACGTCTGTCATGTCTCCTATCCTTTTGAAGGATTCTCCTACCTCGCAGAGGAGGATAGCGGATGCTGTTTCAAGTGTCCTTTCTCCTCTCATTGGGTCTTTCAATCTGTCTCCAGCTTTCTGTAGACGACAATCTCATTGTCAGCTTCCTCTTATGGATGAGAAAGTAGTATTGGGTACTCTTGCTCGTAGATGGATTGAGCAGGGACTAGAATATAGTACCGCAGATATTATGAGTAACTTCTATCAGTGGTCAGAACCTATGCAGAGATATGTTTTTAATGTTATGTGCCAAACTCTTATTAAAGGTTGGGACGATAGGGAGTCAGATACAGTTCCTATGGAATTACTGAAGTTGCAGGCGGACTTTAATAAAGGCATTATTGTAGGAAACGGGGTTGAGAGGCAGTGAATAAATTCATTGCATTCCGCACTATGTTTTTTTCCTTCTCTGTTTCCGAGGTTAATCCCGCCAATAAACAAGGTAGTAAGAATTATCCAATGCATGAAGTTCCTCCTGTATGGAGAGAAGCGGTGAATGGTCCACCTCCAGTCCCCGCTCATTTCCAGCGTATATGGGTCCATGAACCTTGGAAGATGTCTGGAGTTTTGGCACTTAAGAGCACTCTTCCGGACCCCTGTAAGAATCCTGATGGATATTATAAAGAATTGTCCCAAACAGTCGATGCCTGCATTATGAATTTGGCCGACATTGATATGCTATTTGGAAATGTGGTTCCGCAAGTTATATGGGCACGGATTTGTAAAGAAAATCACTTGGCTGAATTAGGTGGTGATTGGACTGCTATTAGAGCTGCGGATGCGAATCAGGTGGGCGGTGCGAAACCCGAGGATTTGATTACGGCTCTTCCAGGTAGAATATTTGAATTGATGAAGACAATGATGCCTGCAGTGCGAGTAAATTGGGATAAGCTGGCCGCGTGCAAGCAAAAGAGAGATGAAAGTGTCTCGGATTTTTTCACTCGTTTTGAAGAGACGTTTATAGACCACAGTGGTCAGGATTTGAATATAGAGGGTGGTCAGCGGTTGTTTGTGGATAAGTTTGTATATAATTTGCTTCCTGAGTTATCGAACAAATGAAAGAGTTCTGAAAGTGCATGGGCTGTCTCTTCTCCTGCTAAAATATTGGCTACTGCACAATAATATGAGAATAGAGATAAGGAAGAAAAGCAGAAACAAGAGAAGAAAAATAGAGATTTGGAAACAAAGGTTCTTTTGCAGCAGGCGTATCCACCTCGCTCGAATCAGAATCAGCAGTCTTCCCAGTTTCAACAGCCTCCACAGTTTCAGAGATTGTTGCAAAAGCCCGAGTATTATGCACTGAGACCTTCGTTAGGTCCTAATCAATGTGCATATTGTAGGGAAGAAGGGCATTTCAAGAATAATTGTCCGGTTCTATTACAGCGTAATAATGGGATGTCTGCTCCTCGAGGTCGTGGTAATTCTCAGGCAGGATCTAGTGGTAGAGGACGGGTGCGTCCTCTCAGGAGCAACGATCTTTTCCTTCATCTACTTCTAATTATTTTGACCAACAAGCAGTTCCATCCACACAATATTACAAGGATGATTATCATGTTGAAAATAGGGTCGATGATTTTCAGACTGAATAGGTCAGCCATGGACAAAGTGAGGGAGTTGTGTCGATTCCAGTAGATCAAAATGGGCCATATGTTACTGTTAATACTATGGGCATTTTAGAACAGTTTCTTTTGGATACTGGTGCGATGAGAAGTTCTATCATGCATTCCAGACTCCCTGGGGCACCTTTGTCTGGCATTATAAATACTTCTGTGGGTTTTTCTGGCGCCCCAGTCCGTAATCCGGTTTCTTGCCCTTTGCCTGTCTCGATTGGTCCTTATGATTTTGAAGCTTCCCTTATTTTGACAACTGGTTGTGTGGAGAATCTGCTGGGTTTGGACTTGTTAAAAAGGTTACATGCAACATTGTATTGTTCTCCTTCTGGTGTGCATCTTACGATGGGGAAGAAATTGATGTCTCCCATGTGCTTGTCTCGAGATCAGTTTCCACCTGAGTTGCTTTCTCTCCCGGAAAGTCTTTGGGCCACGGGTCCGAATGACGTGGGTCGTCCTGCGATCCCGCCGTATGTTGTTACAGTTAGAGAGAATGTTAGGATGCCACGTATTCCGCAATATCGTATTTCAAGTGATGGAGAAAGAGCATTATTGGCTATTGTTGATGACTTTATTCGGAAAGGTGTGGTTGAAGAAACGAGAGGAAACGTTTGCAACAGTCCTGTTCTTCCGATCCTTAAGAGGACGGATCCTTCACAGCCTCCTGGTTATCGCTTTGTTATAGACCTGAGGGAGGTCAATAAAATAGTGGTACCACAGTTTCCTGTTGTTCCGGACATTACAGCTTTGTTAACGATGATCCCTGCCTCGGCAGTTAGGTTCTCTGTGATAGACCTAAAGAATGCTTTCTTTAGCATTCCTATTGCTGAAGAAAGTAGGGACATCTTTGGTTTCTCTTTAGGTGGCCGAAGTTTCCGCTTTAAGAGAGCTCCTCAAGGCTATTGTGAAAGTCCTTCTATTTACAGTAAAGCTCTTAAGTCCCAGCTTGATGCTTTTTCTTTGCCTCCAGATGCTATGCTTATTCAGTATGTGGATGATTTACTGGTGGCTGCTGATACAGAAGATGTGTGTAAGAGTGCGACTGTTGCTTTGTTGCGTCATTTGTCTACTTTAAATCATAAGGTGTCGCCCTCTAAGTTTCAATATGCCCGCCAAGAAGTGACCTATTTAGGTCATCTCTTGTCGAAGGAGGGAAGGCGATTGACCCCAGAACGCATTCATGCTATTTCACAGATGTCTGTACCTACCACACAGAGAGAAGTGCATGCCTTTTTGGGTATCACTTCCTACTGTAGACAATGGATTCCCAATTTTTCCCTTTTGGCGAAACCATTGGTAGCACTAACGTTGAAAGATACGCCCCATCCGCTCCCTTGGACAGATGAATGTCAGAGAAGTTTTGTTGACTTACGTACTGTTCTGTGTTCTGCTCCGGTGTTGGGTACCCCAGATTATAGCAAGTCCTTTACATTGTACGTTCACGAGAGAAAAGGTTGCGCATTGTCAGTTCTGACACAGCAATTCGGAGATAAGCAAAGGCCGTGCGCCTATTTCTCCGCTACATTAGACCCAGTAGCCAAAGCTTTGCCAACTTGTCTTAGAGCTACAGCAGCTGCCGCAATCTCTATTAGACAGTCTGCTGGATTAGTATTAGATAACACACTTATCGTTATGGTTCCACATGCAGTGGATACTTTGCTGAACAGAACTAAGACACAGCATGTCACGAGTGCTCGTTTGTCTGGTTATGAGCTGACACTTTTAGCGAGTCATGTACATATTAAAAGATGTAACACGTTAAATCCAGCTACGTTGTTGCCACTCCCAGATGAGAAAGATGATCAGGAGAAACATGATTGTTTTCTCCGAACGGAAGAAGAAACGAAGGGTAGGATTGATCTGAAGGACACTCCGCTCAAGGACCTGGACGGGATCCTCTGGGTGGACGGTTCTTGTTTTAAGCTTCCGAATGGAGAAACCACTTCTGCCTATGCTGTCACTACTTTATACACTATTGTTGAGACGGCACGTATTGGACATAATTCAGCCAAAGCAGCTGAATTAATAGCCTTGACTAGAGCGTGTGTGTTGTCAAAGGGAAAGAGAGTGAATGTGTATATGGATAGCCAGTACGCCTTTGACGTTGCACATAGCTTTGGCAAGTTGTGGAGGGAGAGAGGATTTTTCACTTCCCATGGAACGAAGATCCAGCATGGCCAGTTAGTGACTAATCTTCTCGAGTCACTTACCTTACCTACACAAATAGCGATTATAAAGTGCAGTGCACATAAGAAAGTTACAGATGATGTGGGTCGTGGAAATGCGTTTGCAGATGAGGTAGCGAAAGCAACAGCCAGAAACACTGCTAGTCGAATGTATGTGGCAGGCCCTGCAAATTGGGTTAGGGAAATTGGAATGCGTGAAGACACAATTGAGAGTGTGAAAACGATTCAGGGAGAGGCTACTGAAAAGGAATTGAGTATGTGGAAAGAAAGTAGAGGAATGTTAGATCAGATGGGCTGTTGGACGGAATTGTCGGAACATCAGCGATGGTTGTTACCGGACGCTTACGTGTTACCGGTCGTGACTATGGCTCATGGTCCAGCTCATATTAGTGCAAAAGGCATATGTAAACTTTTTGCCCCGGTATGGCAGAATGAAGGAATTCCGAAATGTGCAGAAAATGTGGTTAAACATTGCATTGTTTGTCTAATGCATAACCCAGGAAAGGGTACCCCAACCCCGGCAGGTCATTTTGCTCCTCCGACATATCCTTTTGAGGTGTTGCAGATTGATTACATTCATATGGATCGCTGCAACAACCTCAAGTATGTTCTGGTGGTGGTATGTGTCTTTTCCCGTTGGATCGAGGCCTACCCCTTGAAAGATAATACTGCTCTGTCAACTGCTTAAGTACTAATTAAAGAATTCTTTCCTCGATTTGGTTTGCTGCGCATTGTCTAGAGTGACAATGGAAGTGAATTTGTGGGCCAGATTATGCAGAAAGTATGTTCTGGTCTTGGTATTAGACAAAAATTCCATTCGGCAAACCATCCACAGTCAGCAGGTTTGGTTGAGTGTTACAATGGTACACTCGAACTGAAGCTAGCCAAGATTCAAGCCAGCACTGGTCTTGCTTGGCCTGATGCTTTGCCCCTAGCTCTTTTGTCCACCAGAACTACTGTGCACTCTCGTATGGGACTTAGCCCCTATGAGGTGGAATTCGGACGCCCGGCTAATGTTTGGGGCGTCCCTCGTCCCAAAAGATATTCTGACATACCATATCCTTTGTTGATTGATTATTTGCATGATTTGACTACTAAATTGAGTGTTATTCGCCAACATGTGCAAAGTGTTTTGCCGGAGGCCTCCACAGACCCAGGTCATACGATTCAACCTGGAGACTGGGTCTGTGTGAAGAATTTTCAACGGACGAAGAATCTGGAGCCTCGCTGGTCTGCGCCTACGCAAGTTTTGCTCGTCACCCGCACGGCTGTTAAGGTGATGAGAAAGAGAAGCTGGGTCCACGGCATGCACTGTAAAAAAGTGACACTGCCGTTGCCCTTTGACCAGTGGATTCGTAGTGGTGTGAGAGAATCAGACACTGCAGCTATTCCTTGCTTTGTTCCCTTCAGTGACGCTCAAATCTATGGGACTCAGTCGGAAAAAGCGGATGATGACATTCTTCAAGCTGCTGTGCCTTTGCATCATCGGATAGATACTACAAATCCAGAAGCTCTATTTGGGGACCAGACCGTGCCGAGCAAAACACGTTACAATTTAAGACCAAGAACTAATAAAAAGAACTGAATTTTTTTGTGAACATTTTACTATTTAAAGACATTTCTTTTTGAACCTTTTTGCTTCCTTCTTGATACAATTTTAGTTTTTAGATGTGCCATCTGTCTCCGATGCAGGGACACGGTAGGAGTCTCAGACTGTAACCTGGTCTTTGATCTTTTAGTAAGTGGCTAGTGCCTCAGGATTTACAGAAATAAGTAGCTGAGTGATTAAGGAAGATTGCCGTGAGCGACATTTTATTTTAGACAAAGATGGATGGTGCAACAACCATAGGTAGGGAAAATAGGAAGCAGAAAATGCGAACTAAGTATTGCAAATTATTGCGTAGTTGTTTTGGCATAACTTTGTGTGCTTTGATGGTCTTGTGTATTCTACTAGTCTGTACAGGATGGGTCGTTCATGTTTTGCAAACTAGAAATGTTGCTAATTTTACATCCTCTTTGCCTTCTCGTCTTTCTGTCTTTTCACATAAAATGCATACTCTACCCCCTCATGAGCAGATAAGGAGAGCTGAGTATATGAACAATACACTTGTTCAATTGTTGCACCAACATCAGTTGGCTATTAATATGACTGACTGTTGGGTGTGCGGTCTTATGCCACATAATGCGTAAAAGGGAATGCCATATCTGGTCCTTCCCTTCTCATATGAAGGTTCAGCTTGGGCTTATCTGACATGCAGCAGAAATGTGCAGACACATATTTCTTTTCGTCCCTTGATTTCCCTCTGTTGGTTCCGTTACAAGGAACGTATTTTGTGTGCAATGACCGAGCTCATACTTGGCTCCCTTCTAATTTCTCTGGAACTTGCTACATAGCTTTTCTCCTTCCCCCTACATATACGGCTCCGTCAGACCATCACAGAGTTAGACATAGCAGAGGTGTAATTGATGCCAAAGACATGGCAGAGCAAGAGGGAGGAGACTTCCTTAAAGGATTCCTTCCCTTTTGGGGCCCGATGATTAACAGCAGACATATTAGGCAACTAGTTTGAGTGGTTGAGACCACTATTAATGTTACTGCAGGTGCGATAGGTAACATTACAGCAGAGCTTCAGGCTGATCGTCTCATCACGTTGCAAAATCGAATTGCATTAGACGTGATCCTAGCAGACCGAGGTGGTGTCTGTAGATTGAACGAATCTAGTTGCTGCATTTATATTCCAGACGACGCTCCGGCAGTATACTAAGCCATTTCCAAATTGCACACGATCTCCGAGTCGATTTATCAGGACGAAGGAGATTGGACTTTTATGGGATGGTTTTGGGGAATATTGTCCACTGGGGATGGAAGATCTTAACGTTCCTTAGAGCAATCTTAGCCGTCATATTCTCTTGTTGTGTATGTGTGCAATGTGGTCCTTCAGTTTGTGGCCTGTTGGCTACTTAATGTGTTCCACAATCTGCTACTCAGAAGACAGAGAATATTCGAATGATGGTGCAGCAACAACTTGAAGACTTTATGAACATCAGTGTCGACTCTGACTCAGATTAGCGTGAGTTGGTTTGTCTTTGCCTGAGTAATGGCAAAAGGAGGGTCTGAGGTTCTGAAAGTTACGAATTCGTTCGTACTCAGCCTCCATTTTGTGATCGCCGCCATTTTGTGTTGCCCTCACTCAGGCAGCTCGGCGAACGCAATGTTTTTGTCGTTTCTACCTTTGCGTGTCAGGTGGCTTCTCTGCTAATGTTTACTAGTAAGTGTCAGGGTCTGGCCGAGTACACTAATTCCGGTCTGAGCGGATTAATCCCCGTCCAGACTACATGTTGGTTCACACCATTGTTTCCCTTAGGTTATCTTATCTGCTGTCCTTTGCTACATGTCTCCTGTTTTCTCCTGTTTCACGACTGTCCTTCTATGACACACAGCTGTGTTTTTCTCCGCTTGTAAACCGAATAATGTGGATTCATTTGTAATTTACTTAAGAGGCCGAGTGACAAACGGGACCGGGAATTTAAGTTGCCTTAGTCTTAAAACATTGTTTCTAACGTTTGCCTATAGCTCATGCTCGTGTGTTATTGCCTTTTTGCATTGTGTTGTGCTGTATATAAACCTGTGCGCCACGGAGTTAAGTGGCAGTCTCTTTTGAACCTCGTTGCACTGACGACTTCTAAGACCACTGTACTAGCTGCAGCTAATAAATACCATCTTCTACGCCAGACGAAGAGTCCGGTCTCTGTATTTGATAAGGCAGGTGAACTTCGGGGATTTGGGCGTACCCTGCACCGCCGGGCCTTAAGGCTGCGGTTCTCCAGTGGGTATGCTTGTGAAGTGAGTGTATACCAAAGCATGATGGTGTTGTTGTCACAGATAATGCACCCCCTCACAATTGCACCATCAACACCTCTCTGAACAATGCTCACCTCAGAGGGGCTGGAAATGGGCTGGCAAGTACTCTGGGAGTGGGCTCTGTTGTGGGCAGCAGAAGGCCCTGCTGGGAATTGGCCATCACCAAACAACAGAACTCCACCGTCCGCCATCTTGTCAGCACAGGCACACCCCCTCACTGGGAAGCAGAGTCAGAAGGAGAGAAGTGAGGGCATGCTGGGAAGGGGGTATAGCTAAGAGCATGCTGGGACTTGCAGTCACTCACAATACCCACCCACCCAAATGGCCCAGCAAGCTCACACTGAACCATGCTCACCTCACAGGGGGGGGGACGGACTGACAAGAACTCTGGGACTGGGCTATGTTGTGGGCAGCACAAGGCCCTGCTGGGAATTGGCCACCACCAAACAACAGAACTCCACCGTCAGCCATCTTGTCAGCACAGGCACACACCCTCACAGGGAAGCAGAGTCAAATGTTAACAGGGATCACACTCCTGTGTCAGCCACCTGATGGCCCTTGAGTAACAATGACCATGTTCATGGAAATCCATACATGAGCTGGGTATGTGCACACATCAACATGCAAATTGAAAGGGTTCATGTTAGCCATACAATGTGCTACCACAACATCAATCTCTGTCTATGACGACTGAAGACAATGCAGTGTTCAGGCATGCATCCTGACGTCACGTTGCAAATGTCATGTATATCAAACATTGTTACAAAGATAAAGGAGGGATGAATGGTCTACTCCTCCTGTGCAACCTGGTTCATAACTGATTGTGTTGCCTCCATTGAAAGCCTCACATATGTACACATGTGTTTCTAGGCAAAGGGAGTGGTCCACAGGAAATGCCAAGTCTATATCAGTTTTCACGTTTCATGTATTGAGGAAAACACACTCAAAAAACTCTGGACCGCTTGAGTTTTGTAACAAATAAGACTTTGAGGGGGGTGATGAGTGCGTTTGACCAGATTATAAATATCCTTAGGCTGAATCCTTGCTCTTGTAATCAGAATCAGGAGTCCATGTGATGTAGAAAAAATACTTTTATTGAATAAGGTTTAAAACATGAACAGCCGACACGTGCTTTGCCCCCTGTGGCGATTTGCACCGGGGCTTTTTCAAGGCTATTTACAGTATCATATGTTCGTTTTACAAATCTTCAAAAAATAACTTTGTTTTCAAACTCTCCGATTATTTGTCAAGTTTCGATTTCTTAGGGTATAATCCTCGAGTCTCGTCTTGTTCCTCCACTCGAAAGCGGCCGATTTCGAGCGGAGGAACAAGACGAGACTGGCGGAAGGACATTTTTTCTTATTCAAAAATGGCCATCCCAAATTTAAAAAAAAGATCAGGTTCAAGGTTTTACTAGCTGCCTGTGAGGTTTGGGTACAAATTAAACGAGTCATGGGTATACTATATTACAGTAGCAAAGCTCCAATCTGGAACTCTCCAGGCACTCCAGAATGTCTTTCGGATAAGCATGGGCGAATTTTGCGAATCTCGCGTTCGCGAATATTGCGGATTTGCGAACTCGCAATCCGCAAAATCCGCGAATTCTCGCGAATTTGCGGATTTTTTTTTTTTGTGTTTGCGCGGGTTTCTGCCAGTTCGCGAGGGTTTTGTACACTTTCGCAAATTGCGAACTTACCTGTCGGGTCGCAAGTTTCGCGAACTTGTTGTTTCTACGTGTCCAGCCTGTTTGGGACACTCTTCTTCATCACTGCCACTCTCTGTCACCACTGCCACTCTCTGACTACTCATGCCACCCTCTGGCCCACCCATGCCACCCTCTGTTTCATCACAGCACCCTCTGGTTGTCCAGTTAGTGTACATTATTGTGGCAACGCAAGCACACCTTCCCTGCCTCAAGTGACCTGAATTAATTTGGGGCTGATTAATGTGTCACAGAATATTTTTTTAGCTGGCACCTGCTTCCTTAGTGCTTCCTGATTAGTGATCTTTTGTACTTGCTAAGTGCTTTCATTGTTGCAAAATTAGTTACAACACCTACCCTGCCCCAACTGACAATAATGAATTAGGGCTGATTAATGGATTTGAACTTCCAGCCTGGCTCCTGCTTGTCTCCCTTAGCTGTAATTCAGGACCTTTGTGGCATATGTGTAACTATTCTGAGGTTCAGAGCAGGGTCACATAATAGTTGCAACTGGCAACTGAACTCTGGAGGGGCCCCTCAGGAAGCACTACAGGAAATGGCTACTAATGATGAGCCTGAACTTTTGAACCTGGTAAGTAGTTTCAGTTTTGCTAAGATCGTATTTCTGCAATTTTGCACTTATTCGCGGGGCGCGAAGTTGTACTGGGAAGCCGCGAACTCACGCGAACAGTGCGAGCAGTGCGAGCAAAATCCGCTGCTCGCGGATTTGCGGATTTTGCGGGAGATTCGCGAATCTCGCGGATTGCGAATTTACCGAAAATCCGCAAAATCCGCGAGCGAAACGGATTTTCCGCCCATGCTTACTTTCGGATATCCTAGCTCTCCCTTTATTGAGGGCGGGCCTGACAACTTGGGGGGAGTTAATTGAAGGAAACTCTCTCATTGCTTGGGACGCAGAAACGAACGACACCTTGGTAAGACTTAAATACCTTCAATTGACAAGTTGGCCTCGGAACGAACGGCACTTCAGTTCGGACTCAGAATGCTCTATTACTTACAGGTAATCTTCACTACCCCAGGTCCCGTTGTCCTCGTCCCATTCATTAACATAGTGGAGGAGATAACCATCTCCAGACAGAAAAAAGAGCAGAGGCATGCTGGGACCCTAATACTTCCCCTCCCACCGGGAGTACATAAGCAGTACTTACCCAGCATCTCGTCTGTACAACCAAGCTCAGACAGGAAGGCCGGCCGCCCGGGAGGAAGGGAGGGGCGCATGAATGGGACGAGGACAACTGGACCTGGGGTAATGAAGGTTACCGGTAAGTAATAGAGCATTAACCCCAGGTCCTTTATGTCCTAGTCCCATTCATTAACATAGTGGAGAATACAAAGCAGAAAACTGGCCTTCCACACCCACAAGCACACCCAAGAAATCACAACAAAAGCAGCAACCGAAGGGAGCACCGAGGAGGAAGAGGAAACTGCAGGAAACAACCAGGCCGTAACCCAGGACAGCAGGGCCAAAACAAGGACCGGAGACAACCCAAAAAACAGAAGGCCAGGGCCCCAACAAGGAGGCCACCAACCAGAGAAACCAGAGACAGGGCAACCGGAACCAAGACCCAAAGGACACGGCCAAGCAACCCACCAAACAAGGCCGCCCAGCCCAGAATAGGATGGCAAACAGGACACGCCAACCACAAAGACACAGAGCAAACCGCGACCGGCCTGAAGAAGGCCAAAGAAAGAAGCCAAGACCGGCCAACAGAGCGCAGGCACAAGCACTCAGACCAACAAGGAAGGAGGAAAGCACAGGCCAGAAACCAACCCATCCCATCAAACCAAGCAACGCGGCCCCAGAGAGACTAGAGCAGGGGCCGAACAGGAGCAAAACCCCAACCAAACAGAAAGAAATGGAAGGGGAAAGACACCAGGAAAAAAACCCAGGAGGCTAAAAATCCCCACAGGGAAGGAGGGCACCATCCAAACCAGGAAGGCCATCAAACCCAGAACAGCAGGGGTAGAGGAGGCCAACCCAAAAACCATAGGCCAGAGACGCCCATAGAAGCACAGCTGAAAGCAGACCAACAAAGGAGAGGCCAACAAGACCGGAAACCCACACTAACAAGCCCAACAAGGGCAGGGACAGAGCCACCGGCCACAACCCCCAGAAAAACCTCAACCCACAAAGGGAGGGAAAGCAAAGCAGGACAGGAGTCCAGAGCAACCGGGAACACCCAGCAGCCCCCAGTCCAGGCACAGAGGGCAGAAAAAGAGGAGCCAACATGGCAGAGGCCCGCACAGGCACCCCACACCCAGGCCAAGCAAGCAGCAAGGGCAGGAGCAGCCGAAAAAAGAAACAGCCCCAGGGCGCACAGAACCCAGACCAAAAGCCCACAAGGCCCGACCCCAGCAAAGCCGGAGAGGAGCCCAGAAAACAGTACAGACCAGGGTAACAAACGCTAAAGGAACCAGGAAGCCAGGACCAAAGCCAGGCAAACCGACCACGCAGGAGGACCCGCAGGCCCAACCAAATCCCGGAAGGAGCCCACACAGGCAGGGAGGAACAGCCAGACCACACAGAAGGCCAGAAAAAAGCAGAGGAAGCCGCCTAAGCGGAAGGCGGAGGAAGCAGAGAAGGCAGAGGGCCAGGCAGCAGAAAATCCCAGACAACCCGCAGCCAGGAGGGAGGACCCTACCTAGGCAAGAGCACCACGGAACCACACCCCAACCAAAGAGGGGGGGCACCCAAACAGATCCACACCGGGAACAAAGCCCGGAGAAGTAAGGGAGGCAGAAGCGAACCAGGACACCAGAACCAGGAAATGCCCAGTAAAACACCCCAAAGAGCAGGCCGAAACAGCAAGGAGCCCAGGAGGCACAGCCAGAGGACAACCAGAACCAGCAGGAAGCCGGCAGACCTGGAGCAACAGGACCCTCACACAGGCCCCAACACAGGCGAAACAAGCCTGGGAAGCGAACCGCCGGCAGTAGAAGGCCTCGAAGGACCCACCAGGATGCGGCCACAACTGTAGAGCGCCCCTCCAGGACACAAAAGAGAGCACAGTCAAGGACGCAGAGCCCCAAAAAGAAGACCAACATGCAGGAGGAAAAAAGCCCCAGCAGACAAGAAGCCAGGCACCCAGCACGGGAACCAGACTAGACCAGAACCCCCCAGGGAACAAACACATCAAAGCGCAGACAAATCTTACCGCACCTGGTAGACCCACAGAAGAGGGGGAAACAGGCACCCCACCAAGTACACGGCAGCAGCAAAAGAAAGCCAGACCCAAACAGCAGTGACACGAACCCCAGGGTCCAAAAGGCGAACCGCCACTGGAAACACAACCCGGGGGGGGCGGGCAACGGAAAAGAAGAGCAGGGGCCCAACAACCCCAACCGGGAACAAACCAGGCAGGAACACCGACCAAACCAGGAGGGCCAGGCAGGAAACACCCGAAGCAAGCCAAAGGCAAGCACAGGGAGAGCCAGGGCAGGAGCAAACAAGAACAGAGGCAGCCAGACCCCATAAGCAACCAAGCAGACAGAAGGCCCCGAGACAACACCCGCAGCCCCAGGCCGGAGCAAAGCAGAACAGAACAGGCCTACCCAAGGCAGTATGCACCATGCAGGCGCAGGTATAGCACCCCAGAGAGCACCAGGCATGACACCAGGAAGCCGCAAAAGGGACCAGGCGCCGGCCAAGGGACGGGAGGAACAAAGCCAGTAACCAGGAGCCCCCACACCCCAAACAACCAAGCCGAAGCCAGGAAGCGGCGGCACACAGCCAGAACGCAAGTGGAGCATAGGCCACAACACAACAGCCAGAACGCAGCAGAGTCAAGGCCACCCGAAAAAAAGGGCGGACGCAGCACAACCAACGCCAGGCCACAACACCCACACCTGCGACACCCCGAGAAGGAGGGACGCAGAGGGACGGAAAGAAAAGCGGGAAAAACCCACAGCAGACAAACAGGAACCCAGGGGGGCCAACAGGACCCCCCCCATGCAGCTCCCCAAGTAGCCGGAACACCGACCAGCCGGGGGCAGGAAACCGCATGAGGAACCAAAAGAAGGGGGAAACAGAAGCACAACCCCAACAGGCCCCCGACGAGGAACCGTGAGGCGACCCCGACACAAGAGCAGCAGAGGAAAAGGCGAAAGCAAGCAGGCAGGGAGACCCCAACAACACAGGGAACCCCTGGAGCAAGCACAGACAGAGCCAGCAAAAACAAAAAGGAACCAGCCACCACAGAGGCGACAGGAATCCTTGCCAACCCGAGGCAGGCCACCAAGCAGAAGAGCGAATGACAACAGCCCAGGAAAGCGGCAAACGAACTTAACAGAGAGGAGAATCCCCCAACAAGGCCCGGAACAAAACGTAAAAGAACAGCGAAGCACAGCCCCAACCAAATGTGCACCCGAACCGGGCAGAGCACGCTGGGAGCCGCGCAAGGGAGAGGAGCTTGCAGCATGCGAACCAAGAAGGAGGGAGAGAGCAGCCCCGACAGGACGCTCCCCGAGGGGAGGGAAGGAAACAGAATGTGCACCCACCGAAGCACAGCTCCTGCAAAGGTGCAACCGACCAGGGCAGCAGACGCTGGAGACCTCAGCAGGCCACCGGCGAGGAGCAGACCAGCCTCAGCAGTAAGCAACCCACGCGTAGCCGGCAGAAGGCACAGAAAGCCAACGCCAGGAAAGCCAGCGAAAAAAACAGGCAGCCAAGGGGCAAGGCAGCAGCCAGAAGGAGCACCCCACCGCCAGAGGCACAAAGCCCGGAAGTAGGAGAAGGACCCAGACACACAGCTGGCAAACAGGCAGAATGTGGAGCAAGGAGCCACACACCCCAACCCCACCAGAGCCGGGCAGCCCAAGCGAACAGCAGACCAGCAGCTCAGCGCCAGCTCACAGGGAAACAAGGAGCGCTCCGACCGGGATGCAGCCAAGAGACAAAGCTCACGCAACGCAAGCACGAGGTCCCGCGTGCAAACCCTGGCATCCCAAAGAGTCTCCCACAGACTCCTGGGGGTGCACATGGGGTATCATGCACAACATGGCAGGCACCACGCAGTGCCTGCCATGTTGTGCATGGAAGTACACAACATGCCTTCCTGGCATTGTGGCGGGCGGTGCTGAGTGCACCGCCCGTCACAATGTTAGGAATGCAGTATGTGCCCGCCACTGTGGCGGGGCGCATCCTAATGGCATCCACGGGGCCCCCGCCCTTATGGCGGGCGGTTCCTTTTTACGACGAGATGGCGGGCGGACCATCCTAATGTGCCTCAGGGAGTTAAAGGCCACGTAAGCCTTGATCTTGTTATTTTTGGGATAATGCACAGAGGTAATAAAAATTACATAGCAAACATACCTCAAGCACATTTATTATTTCCAATGATAATCATGGCACATAGAGAAATATGCACGAAATGGGTAACACAGATGGCACCATCATTAAGAGAATGGCTTTTATATGTTAAAAATACCTGTAGGCTAGATTGTGTTAAAGGTTTATCTAGACGGATTAAAATTAATTAAAAGTAAATTAAAATTTGGAAGATGCTTTCAGAAAAGTTTTGTAAGGACGCCTCATTGTTTGGAAATTTATAAACAAGAGGCGGTATAGTAAAGTCCAATGATTAAGGCATATTACACTTTGCTGGGGTTTGGTCAGATCGTATATATCTCCAGATACATAGTTCAACAAGGCTTTGGCTTACCGGGCAGAGGCGAAGTGTTGGTTATCCCAGTTAGTATGCACACAGCCCCAGCCATACGCTGAATGTCATGTATGAGGACAAAAAACAAAAAAACAGTAGGGAAAGTGTTGGATAGTGGAGAGTAAATATTACTATTCCCACTCCAGTTAGTGCAGCAGTAGGGAAAGTGTTGGATAGCGGTGGGGTAAAAATTACTATTCCCACTCCAATAAGTGCAACAGTAGGGAAAGTGTTGGATAGTGGATAGGTAAAAATGACTATTTCCACTCCAGTGAGTCCAATAGTAGGGAAAGTGTTGGATAGCGGAGGGGCAAAAATTACTATTCCCACTCCAATGAGTGCAACAGTAGGGAAAGTGTTGCATAGAAGAGGGGTACAATTAATATTCCCAACAACGTCAATTCAAAATAAAAAAGAAACAAAATATCAACTACAATACAAAATTTGTTAATAACACAAAAATAACAATTATATAAAAATATTATAAATTACAAAAATAGAAACATAATTTAATGTTCAAAAAATCTAAACATTACCTACAAACATTATTTTATAAACATTTTTAAAAGATTTTACAAACAAATACCTATATTTATTATGACTTAATTATAATCAAAAACATTAATTATCAATATTTCTTATTTCCTACCCTATAACACCACACATTTCACAACACACATCTACATTTCAAACAAACTGTACCTCCATAATTAGAATATTAATGATCAAATAAGCAAATATTATTACATATTAAAATAAAACCTATAAAAATTATTTTACTCACCAAACATTACCTCTATAAATCCAAAGTTCACACACAAAATAAAAGTAAACAATTATCATAAAACATTGTCGATTAATAAATGAATAATAATGAGCAAATAATTATTAATTAATACAACTTAAAATACTTTCCACCCTCTACTCCAACAAACATCACAACACACACATACAAATAATCACACAATTTCCATAACTAATTTTACATTATTAAATTATTATTATCAATTAACTACAACATATTAGTTAATTGAAAATAATTTACTTCCCACCATTTACCACTATAAACCCCACAACTCACATCTCAAATTAATTACACAATTTATATACTTAATTTTTCATTATTTAATTACCATTAGTCAACAAGTAGTTATTAATTAATTTCAAATAAATTACTTCACACTCTATTCCCCTATAAACCCACAATCCGCTGCTACAAAATGGACACAATTAACATAATTACCAATTAAGTATTAATAATTAACGACCAATTAATAATATTAATTATTAATAAATTAATTACCACATTTAACATTACAAAATCTAAATTAAATAAATACTAATAAATAAAAATTATTAATTCGTTTATTATAATTAAATTACTTCCCACCCTATTCCCCTTTAACCTACAACCCGCTCCTAAAAAATAACACAATTAACATAATAATCAATTAAATAATTATAAAAAAATAACAGCCAAATAATAATTAATAATAAATTAAATATCACAATTAACACTACAAAATCTACATTAAATAAATACTAATAAATACAAAATATTAATTAATTTATTATAATTAAATTACTTCCCACCCTATTCCCCTATAAACCCACCATCTGCTACAGAACAAAAAAATGCAAATTTAATTATCATAAAATTCATCACTACTAAAAATGTAACACATCCATTTAAACCAAAAGCAATACTTATTTAAAATTAGATCACATACTTTTAAAATACATACTAAAATACATAACACTAATATAAAATGATAGTTTAAACAACAATATCTTTGCAAAAGATATTACTGACTTTGATTTAAAAAAAACTATATTTCTTACCTTTAAGTTGATATTCTAGACTATGGTTTTCTTGCTGTTGATATTCCTGAATCACGATATTTGCAACTCAATATTTTTGTACATCGATATTAAAAACTCGATATTCTGTCTGTGCACCGCTTGGCACAGAGCAGTCAGGCTTAAATTAGAGGCAATGTGGAATGTATTTGTACAACACTTCAAGCAGAAACACAGTGAAAGAACCACACATAAAAGAATCCCACACCAGGTTAGACAAATAGAACAGGTAAATGAATAAAACAAGACCAAAAGGACAAAAGTACAATGAGTAGAACTGGAGTTATTGAAAGACACAAGTTCAGGCCGACTGCAAGGCAGTGAGGGCTGGCTACAGGAACCCAGCTAGGCCCACTGAACAGAGTACCTTAAATCCTTGTTGCGGAGCATTACGTGGATCCATATTGAAGATGTATTGTGTAGGAAAGTGACCCTTTTTGAAATGGTCACCCCCACTTTTTGCCCGATAATTGATGTAATTTTGAAGAAGTGCACTGGGTTCCTGCTATCTAGGTCCCCAGTGCCAGCGCTCTTTTCCTAAAATTGTACAATTGTCCCCCCAATTGGCAATTCCTTTAGCACTCCTTGTAAGTCCCTAGTAAATTGTACCTCTGGTTAATAGGGCAAGGAAGCTAGATAGGGACCCTAAGGGCTGCAGCGTGTACTGTGCCACTCTAAGAGACCCAACATTCCAACTGCCATTGCAGGCTGTATGCCATGGTGCACAGAAAAGTGAAGACACAACATGGCACACCTCCTGGGTGCCAAGCCTGAGTACACTGCATGCAGTAACATAACATAACATGTATTTGTAAAGTGCACATTCACCCAGAAGGGTATCTTGGCACTGAATAACATATGTTTAATGTTACCCAACTCAATGGTGCTCATTTTATTGACCTCAGAAGGATGAAAGGCTGAGTGGAACTGCCGGGATTTGAACCTGTGACCATGAGGTCGAAGTAAGTGGTCATATCGAAGTATGTGGCCCATTGGCTACTACCTGTCACTCCCTGTCCACCCCCTAAATTGAGTATTTAGGTGGCATCCGAACACCAGGAACTCGGCAGATCAAGAAGAAGAGGGCACTGAGAACCGCACAAAGAACAAGAACTGAAGACTGCTGTGGACTTTTGATGCCAAACCCTGCCTGCCCACAACAAATCTTGACAATCGTGACCAGTGACTTATGCTGCAGCTGATCAGTTTACAAGACCCCAGGAGACTGCCAGCCTTTGCAAATTGCCAAGTAATCTTGTAGTAGTTTCTCATGTACTTGCCATTATCCCCTCTGTACCACCTATGATGTCACTGCCATGGTATGGAATGTGTTGATTTGAATGTAAGGAGATCAGTTCCTGGAAGCTGTGTAAGGTGGGTGAGGGGGTGAGTGAGAGGGTGAGTGAGGGTGAGAGGGTGAGTGAGGGTGAGAGGGTGAGAGGGTGAGGGGGTGTGAGGGTGTGAGGGTGGGTGAGGGTGAGAGGGTGGGTGAGTGAGGGTGAGAGGGTGAGTGAGGGTGAGAGAGTTGGTGAGGGTGGGTGAGAGGGTGAGTGAGAGGGTGAGTGAGGGTGAGAGGGTGAGTGAGGGTGAGGGTGAGGGGGGGTGTGAGGGTGAGGGTGAAAGGGTCAGGGGGTGTGAGGGTGAGGATGTATGAGGGTGTGAGGGTGAGAGGGTGGGTGAGGGTGGGTGAGGGTGAGTGAGGGTGAGAGGGTGGGTGAGAGGGTGAGGTTGGGTGAGAGGGTGAGTGAGAGGGTGAGTGAGAGGGTGAGTGAGGGTGAGAGGGTGAGTGAGGGTGAGGGAGTGTGAGGGTGAGAGGGTGAGGGGGTGTGATGGGGTGTGAGGGTGAGGGTGTGTGAGGGTGTGAGGGTGAGGGGGGTGAGAGGGTGAGAGGGTGAAAGGGTGGGTGAGGGTGAGAGAGTGAGAGGGGTTGACAGGGTGAGAGGTGGTGGTCACCCACTTACCGTTCACATCTGCAGCAGCCGTTCCTTCATCTTGCGGCCGCACACATAATTGTCGGTTTGGCAGATGAGGGGGTCCCAAGCGTCCCTTAAACCCCATTTCAAGAAGGCTTCACAAACTCCTAATGGGCCAAGAAGAGGCTTCCTTCTCCGGGTGGCAGCGTTGTCTGTGACAAGAAGGGTGAAAACAAGCGCTTGGGGTGACGTCAACTTTCCGCTTTTAGAGCCGTCCTTTTCAGACTGGCTTGGCCTGACTTACTGGTGGCGTAAAAGCTTGCTTATCTTCTTTATGGGGCCATCTGTTGGCCCCATAAAGAAGATAAGAAAGCTTTTATGCCAGCAGGAAGTCAAGTCAGCCAGTCTGAAAAGGACGGGGCTTAAAGAAAAAAGAAATACGTCATGGCGACCTCTGGAGTCCAGCCAATGGAGAAGAGGGGTGGGGCTTAACAATCGTTAGAGAAACTCACCCTAAAACATAAAATCTTGCGAACTCGACTACGCATATGCGCAGTACGCCATGCGAGACCTAAAAAACGAAAAATAAGAGTTGTGTCTGTTTTCAATACAGGCAACTTGCTTCTTAGTGTGTTGCTCCTTCACATAGTTCCACCAGGTGGCAGCAGAGCCTCACAGTGGACTTTGTTTTTCCTGTTGGATTTACGATGTAATGCAAAAAAAAAAAACTTCAAATTTCATTCATGTTTTTGTATACTGACAATTTCTCATCTAGTGTGCCAGGTGGCATTTATCGCATAACACCGAGCTTTCAAATTAGAAACGTTATTCTGGCATAAATGCTATAGGTTTACATCGGCTCTACTGAGTGTCCCACACTGGCCCTCGGGCTGCCAGAAGGTTCGTAGCTAGACATATGTTCTGGGAGTATGTTCGAGTATGGTTTTAACTTTTTGCCTTCTAGGAACCCCCAGTGTATCACCACGGGAAGCCAGGGACCCCCCTAAATAATTTCCTTGATTGGAACCTCAAACCAATATACGAAAACACAGAAAAATTGTACATCAAACAAATATTCTCATTATTAAATATTGCCTTTGCAATTGTAAGGGGGCGGGAGAAGGGTGGTAGAGGAACTGTGGGCGGAGAGCCAGAGGGCAGGAATAACCCGGGATTGGGTCAGTGGGCGGATTCAGAGGTGTGGCCAGATAGAGCAAAACATCCCACTGTTTAGTATTTGCTTGGTATTTCACTGTCCAGCCGCAGCTAGGGTGACCAACAGGCATGGGTACAAATTCAGGACCCTGAGTGTAAAAATTCAGGACAAAGGGTCCAGATTCAGGACAAAAATTCAGGATAGAAGGTCAAAATTCAGGACAAAAGTTCGAGATAAAAGGTACGTTTTACAGACACATCAGAGGAGGTCGATCAATAGTATATAAGTACTTTAAGAGACAACCAACATATGTACAAGTCAAAATAAGTTCATATTAACTTGTCATAATCGTGGACTTCATGGTTTTTTCTGTATGCATGAAACTTTGAGCATCTGAGCAGGTATTTTATGGTATTTCATATGATCATAATCTATTTATATGGTTACTGCACTGGGTTGTCCTGTCTGATATTTTGTTTACAGTTCATGGTCCTGAGCACGCATGTTTGGTGAGAGAAGTGGTCGGGAAGATCTGCTCTGATGGACTTTGTTACTAGCATTTCATATCTGTGTGCCATTGTGAGATGTAAAGCGGCACGTATAGAATGTAGCTAATTGGGACCTACAGTGCTGGACAAGAGTGCAGTTCTCCGAGTGGCCAGCTTTATAGTTCAGATCGCTTCAGGTATTCCATGGCTGTTTTCCTGTTGATGACAGGTTGTGGTGTAACGGCCTGAGCTGCCGACTTCGGAGGCAGTGAGACCCAGGTTCGAGTCTCAGCGGCAATGGCAATATCCTGTGATTTTGCGAAATCACTTAATCTTCCTATGCCTATAATGCAGCACTTTGAGACTCTCACAGGTGATCTGCTGTGTTTTACAAATGATGGATTTAGGGGCTGGTATAGTACTGAGTGATGGATATGATCTATAGCGGACACGTCTTGTGTCTTTGACAATTACGTTTTGCTTCAGCCCAGTCGAGTTATCACCTCTCACCTAACGCTACTGGCTAGTTAGGTGAATCCTTCCAATCTCCACTTGCGTGCTTGCACTGAAATTCATGAGGGATCTCGCTTTAATATGTAATGCTGCAATCAATAAAAGCATTGAATCTGGACCTTTTGTCTTTGCCGATACTTGTTTGAAATTCGATAGCTACCTTCTACTTTGTGCTGATCAGCTGCTTTCTTACTGTTCAAGTCAGGCCTTACCTGTCTCTGCTTTTTTCTGGAATGAAGCAAGGGGAAAATCTACGAATATTCATTAGAGAGAGGTGCGTGGTGTCTCCAAATGTCCTTCTAGGATTGCCAACTAGCCAAATATGAGAATGCAGATGGGAAAACGCTGGCATAACGGAACCGTGGATAACTGCCTTTGTGAAAAGGGGATCCACGTGGGTGCTTGTAGAAATGAATTTACAGAATGAAAGGAGTCTGAGAAGTGACTGGTTCTAAATTTTTTTACTTGCAGGGTGACTAGTCATCTTTTCCAGTCCGATCACACAGTGAGGTTCCACCCAGTAAGTTGGCTGCTGCTGGCTGCGAGAAAGGACCTTTACCTTCCTAGTCTGAGGATAAAATAATAAAACATTTGTTGAAACTCAAACCGGTGTGTGCCACTACTTCAATTTGTTTATTAGCACCCCCAGCAACATATGGACCAACACCAAGGGGAAGAGATGGAGGAAACCACTCCACACCTTGCGAATGAGGAAGGGAATCGACCTATTATTGCGTCTGAACTAAGGAAGGCACTTCTCATTTTTGGCACAGTGATTCTGAAACAAACACCTTTGAGGATATCGGAGGAGACCTTCGTGGGACGTCGTTACCTGCCCATACCTTAACGCAACAACTTGCCGCACCCGCTTCGCGGGTGATGCTGCGCGGTTTGAACCACCGCCTGGAGACACTGCCCTGGGAACTGGAGAGCGCTTGGGCGGAGAGGCTTAGTCACCAGCACAGGAGTGTAGCGCCGCAGGGACTCGCTTTCCCAGGAGTCCCTGCCTGACCTTTGCCAGCTGGTCTGCGCGCACCCTGTTAGCCCCGCCCACTGGCCGGCACAAAACTTTAAAACCAACTTCCTTCCCTGTTGCAAGTGGGAGCCTTTGTGGATATCGGAGGAGACCTTCGTGGGACGTCGTTACCTGCCCATACCTTAACGCAACAACTTGCCGCACCCACTTCGCGGGTGCCGCTGCGCGGTTTGAACCACCGCCTGGAGACACTGCCCTGGGAACTGGAGAGCGCTTGGGCGGAGAGGCTTAGTCACCAGCACAGGAGTGTAGCGCCGCAGGGACCCGCTTTCCCAGGAGTCCCTGCCTGACCTTTGCCAGCTGGTCTGCGCGCACCCTGTTAGCCCCGCCCACTGGCCGGCACACAACTTTAAAACCAACTTCCTTCCCTGTTGCAAGTGGGAGCCTTTGTGGATATCGGAGGAGACCTTCGTGGGACGTCGTTACCTGCCCATACCTTAACGTAACAACTTGCCACACCCGCTTTGCGGGTGCCGCTGCGCGGTTTAAACCACCGCCTGGAGACACTGCCCTGGGAACTGGAGAGCGCTTGAGCGGAGAGGCTTAGTCACCAGCACAGGAGTGTAGCGCCGCAGGGACTCGCTTTCCCAGGAGTCCCTGCCTGACCTTTGCCAGCTGGTCTGCGCGCACCCTGTTAGCCCCGCCCACTGGTCGCCTTCAGACGCTAATATAATCGCGACAGTCACTCGATGCGCGAGAGCTCGCGGGAGCGCCGGGCGAAGCCCGGGCCAAGGGCGGGCCCATTTTAGCCCGTTCTAGACCGAGCTAGGCTGGGCTGGGATGCCCCTCTTGGTTCTCTGATCCGGTTGGAAAGTTTCCCATTTAAGGTACTGTTACTTCTTTGCTCTTTGGAAACCTCGTCATTTGTACCCCATAATTTTTGTGCCAATAAATCTGTTTAACAATCAATCATGACAAGGGGGTCCCGAAGTAGAACAGCAATGAAAACTACATCAATCACTGGACCAATTGATCAATTTATTTCTAGAACTAATGAGGCCATTGACCTAAGTATTTCCCTGCTGGAACGAAGGGTGTCACAAGACTTGGCAATTGCTAGGAGATCCTCCATGGGTCCCTTAGCGTCTGCATTATCCCCACTCCAATCTGTATCGCCCATTCCGGTGCTATTGCTTCAAAATGTCACGGCAGAGGTCCACTCTATCCCGAAATCAGTTGATTTGTCAGCTACTAACCTTACGTCTGATCTTGACTCTACGGGGAATCTTGAGAAAACCCCAGACCTACAGCTAATTCTATCTGAAGACAAAGGCCCTGAGAATTTGCCTAAGGGGGCAAAGGGTGGCGCTATACCAAAACAGGTCAAAGACAAGAAGAAGGGCAACACCAAAAAACCCCAAAATACACTTACAAACAAGAAGGGAGCAACTGCCCCATTGCCGTTGGGTGCCCCAAGTGATTCTATCACTTCACTTATTAACTCATTAGATCCTTCGGTAAACCTAATAACTACGGGTAAGGAGGGTGGTATTTGTAGTTCTTGTAGTGCTAATTCCCAGCTTTTAGCAAACATCAGGGAACTATTAAAGCACTTTTTGCAACAGCTAGAACGGAGTATAATGTCAATTGAAAACCAACTTGCAACACTCTCCCAGAAGCCCTCGATTCAATATAGCCTGGGTCAAACCAACCCTGGGGCAGGTATAACAAATCCTTCTAGAGCAGTAACACAAGGGGCTCTTTTAGATGGTGGAGCCAAACCCTTTAGGGCGACTAAAGCTCAACCTATTCAAACTAAGCCCAAAAAACCAGAAACCCCTTTATCAACTATTCCTGGGAGTGGGTCTGCGGCCGAGACCAAGGTCACCAATTCTTCTACCCGGCCTACCATCTCCCAGCCCACCCCCACTCAGAAAAGTACTAATAAGGGATCAACTCAGCTATTGAACCAAAGGCCCACCCTTCCATCAATGCCCCAGCACCCACCATCGAACCGACCGGAAGAGGGAAAGAGGGGTCCCAAGTCAAAACGTCCTGTCCACCTACCCCCGAAAGCATCCCCCTACACTGTTATTCTTTCTGGGGTCCCGGAACTGCCTATAAACAAAGAGGAGCCGTCCTGGTCCCTTAGGAATAACGTCTCACAGTGGCTTAGCATAAATAGGCCCCTACAACCCCCCCATACAAGCCGTATTTCAGCGGCGAGTAGAGCCTCGTGGATCAGGGCTGAACCCAAAAGTATTCTGGGTGACTGCATCATTGTAACCTGTGATGACCCAGATATTGTGGACCATATTTGCTCGTGGCCTGCCTTGGACAAGAAAGGGGGGATAGATGCCTATCACCTTTCCTTCTTTTATCCACACGGGCGTAGCCACCAATACCCGATAGTCCCAAAATGGGTGCAACCTTCTGAGCGTCAGCAGCTGATAGCCCCAAATTGGGCGCAACCACCAGTGCGCCAGCACCCGATAGCTCCAAACTGGGTGCATCCACCTGAGCGCCCATATCCGATAGTTCCAAACTGGGTACAACCTCTTGAGCGCCAGTACCCGCCAGCTCCAAATTGGATGCAACCATCTGAGCGCCCTTGGAACTATGCGGGTTCCTGGCACACTCAGGGGAATAGGAGTAGTGACTGGGAACATCGTCCACGGTACCCCAGCAGTGACTATCATTTAACGGGGGTGGAGAGGCATTCCGGTTAGCAATAGATACAATTGCCTGGATATGGTCGATTGACCGTCAGTTATCCCCTATAGTAATAATTCTTCCCAGGGGGCACCAGGGCAAGATGTGAAGCCTAGGTATACCTCGGGTACTTATTCTGAAACCTCCACAGAACCAAATCTACCCAACGACCTAAACATCACTATACAGACAGTGGGCACTCCAAATCAAGGTAGTACATCTGATATAGAAGAAGTTCTATCAGTGGACCAACAGGAGTCTTTGGTATTGTTTACAGGCGTTAAGTTGGGAGCCCCTGATATAATGATTGCCCCGCAACGAGAAAGCGATATCTTAACCTCAGCTGTAGCTGTGGGGTACACAATTTTTATCTGGAATATAGCCGGCATCGCAGGTAAATTGAATACCCCATTTTGGAACGAGTTTATTGGGGCCGGTCATGACATAATCTGTCTCCAAGAAACATGGTGTCAAGAACCTATTTACGTAGAAGGCTACTCATCTTTTAGTTTAAATGCTTCTAATTTCCCATCAGGCAGAGCTAAGGGGGGCCTACTGCTACTAATTTCCAACAAGTTGACTAACTTTAAAATTATAAAATACTCTACTGTAGGAACACACAGTCAGGTGCTACAGTTGGAATCTAACAAGGGTAGAGATCTAATCCTTGTAAATTTTTACAATAACAATTTTGACGCTTCCAGGGGAAACATCCTATTCCCACTGGAAAGTGAAATCAAAAGGGTATTGGCATCATCATGTAGACTGGCATCCATTCTATGGGCTGGTGACTTTAATATTCAGCCATGTCCTCTAGCACTGGGTAACCCCTGTGGTTTTAGAAAAGAGATGGGTAACGGCGGTGTGGTAGACAGTTCGGATTGTTTGCATTTTCCACACTCCAACTATGGCATGATAATAAACAAACTGATAGTCAAATTAGACCTAGATCTGCTTAGCTGCAATAAAAACAAGTTCAATCTCACCTGTCCCACATTCACTGGTAGGAATGCCAACACCAACATAGACCACATTCTGCTGTCTAATGATAGTGAATATACCAACTTATGGGTTAGGGAAGAAACCCTTAGCGACCATAATAGTATCTCCTTGATTCTACTGGGATGGGGTACAAAGTCTCCCGCTAAGGAATCCTGCTCCATGGACATAGCCCCCACGAGACCGAACGGCCCAAGGATTAAATGGGCCGGAATTGATCCAGCGAAAAAACACAAGGAGGTAGTGGATAGGTGTAGTAATGAAATTTCCTATTGCCTGGGAGATGTCATCAATCCTACAACCCTACTTTCGAGCTTCATTAGGATGAATGTAAACATCGAAGGGATTTTCACAAAGAAACAGCCTAAAACCAAAGTTGCTAGGATGGGTTGGTTTGACAAACCCTGCACCTTGTCCCTCCGCGAACTTAAAAAAGCACTAAGCAATAAACCTCGCAATATCATCAACATCAAAATATTGCGTGCTAATTACAAGGTGGCTCTTTCCAACAGGAAAAAGGTTCTGCAAGAAGAAGCATGGCACAATCTAAACGTAGCAGCTGAAACACTAAACAGTAAACTTTACTGGGAAACCATCAATAGCCCTTTTCTAAATACAGAAGGCATTCCGGAATTAACATCTTACGTTGCATGCAACGCCTGGATAGAACACTTTTCCAACATTTTTAATCCTGAGGGGAAGGCCCTAGAAACCCGGGTCCTTAAGGTTTCTGCTTGGCTGTCTTTACCATTAGGTATAAGTTTGGATGAGGTCTACGAAGGCCTGCTCAACAGTAAAGGAGGAAAGGCTCCGGGTCCGGACGGAGTACCTATAGACTTACTCAAAACCGAAATGAACCTGTGGGCACCTATCTTAGTGAGGGTCTTCAATGCAGCAGCAGAGGGCCGCCTTCCACCATCCTGGGGACAGTCGGTTATTATACCGTTATTCAAGAAAGGCAGTAAATCGGAAGCGTGCAATTATCGTCCTATTTCTCTGCTGGATGCATCAGTCAAGGTAATGAGCCGTATCTTGCTGAAGAGACTGGAAACTTGGGCAAACGACAAGGCTATTTTAACCAAGGTCCAATACGGATTCAGGAAAGGCATGGGGACACTAGAGCAATGTGTAAATCTAGAGCTCCTAATTAACAAATATACGGAAGTCAAGACTGGTAGCTTGTTTCTTTGCTTTGCGGACCTGAGCAGCGCATTTGATCTGGTTGATCACTCTATACTATGGCAGGTCATGATAGACATGGGCGCACCTAAGGAGATTGTACACTTTCTGGCAGGCTTTATGAGAGGCTGTCATGCAAGGTGCGTTATGGCCCCCTAGGCGAATGCACCCCTTTCCTCAAAGTTTCAAGAGTAATTCGCCAGGGTTGCGTACTGGCCCCCCTTTTATTTTCTCTTTTCATCAACCAAATTGATTCCTTTCTGTGCCAGATTCCCGCAGATGCACCATTGATAGGAGGTAATCCGGTCCCAATTTTATTGTATGCGGATGACGCTGTGCTATTGTCCCGCACACAGATTGGTTTACAGCGTCTTATTGACAGTTTTATGTTGTTTATTGAAAGTAGGAGACTATTAGTAAACAAATCCAAAACCTTTGTAATGTCTTGCGGGATGAAAGCCAGGAAAGCCAAATCCAGTTTCTTCATTGAAAAAGTTAAAATGACTCAAGTTAAAACCTTCTGCTATCTGGGCATCACCTATGCAAGCAACGGGTTGTGGCAATCCGAGTTTGACAATATTAGTCTAAAAACGGCGAGGTCTACCAACAGTATTTTAAAATTTTCTTCCAAACTTGGGGTGAGGAGTATCAAGGACATGATGAACATTTACAATGTAAAGTGCATCACATCAGCGCTGTATGGTGCGGGGGTGTGGGGACATTGCGTTGGTTCTTCCATATAGAGAGATGAAAATAAGTTTTTGAGAAAATTGCTATGTGTACCGACTTCGGCATCTGTAGAACTGATTCACGAAGAAGTCGGAATCAATCGCATCTCGGACCTAGCTGCATTGCGTCCCCTGCTGTTATGGCGCTCAATCTGGGCCAAAACTGAAACACAATTTACCCAGGAGATAATCCTTGATTGCCTCAGGCTGGACCATTCCCCACGTATCAAGTGGCTTAAGTACATACACTATTGGTTTCATCTTTTATTTCAGTGTGATATACTCCTCGATCCTAAATCTGTTGTTTCTATTCCCAAAAAAGACATAAAAACAGGTTTTTAAGCTATAAGAAGGAGTGTCACAATAGGGTGTCTGGAACGCTACAATCTGTGATGTTCTATCGGGACTGCAATCTAAACTCCGGTTTCCAACCTTACCTTTCTGGTGTTTCACGCAATTCTCATCGGTTTGCTCTAACGCGGCTAAGGTTGGGAATCGTACACCATCTTGTTGCATTCCCTGTAATGAAAGCCAGATCTGATACTGCATGCCCTTGCGATAATATTTCACGCCAGAGCTGTTGCCATTTTCTATTGTTTTGCACATTTTATCATTCTTATAGGGTATTATATTTAAAACCCATCTTTTTAAAAAAAACAAAGTTCGCTCTACGAAGAACGCTTTACAACTTTTATGCTCTCTAAAGGATCTGGATATCTGTTTTTTGTAGCATCATATATACTAAAATGTACAGCTGCCAGGAAAGCCATTGTTATCTGATACGTTTGATCGTGCTTTGTTATTAATCATGGCTTCCTGTCTGTAGATTTGTTCGTATTAAGCATGGGCGGAAAATCCGTTTCGCTCGCGGATTTTGCGGATTTTCGGTAAATTCGCAATCCGCGAGATTCGCGAACGCGAGATTCGCAAAATTCGCCCATGCTTAGTTCGTATATCTGTATGTACCATAAATGAACTTTGTCTATATTAGGAAACAGACCGGGCATCATCCAAATCCTAATTTATATTGGTCAATTTGAGTTTTTACAAATATTATATACTATGTTTATATGAAATTTTAGGAATTTATGTAATATATGTATTTGTTCTGCTTGTATGGTTCGTTTTGCAAATCGAATAAAAGCTTTTGAACTGAACTGAAACTGACTGAGCAACTGTTTATGTTTATTTTTGATCAGGCCATCATGTGCAACTAACACACTGCAGTGAACTACCCATATAAAACTGTAACATTGCTAAGCAACCAGTGTGACTGTTTGTACCTGTGCCTCTCCCAGTGCACACCCACAACCTTTCATCACTGTCATTGATGTGCACATGTCTCACTCAAGTATGACTCGCATCAGTTCCATATTGAATGAAGTTCTTCCTGCTTGGCAAATCTGGAACAACTTGTTCACTGCTTAGTGCACATGCGTGACTTCACACTTGCATCACTAGCGTGTATGATGACCGCCATGCAATTCCTCTTGTTTATCAAATCTGGAAGTAAACATTTGACTAAAACACCTAATCGCAATGCCATTGTGTGTTTTGTTTATAAACTGCTAGAAAAATATACTTGAAATTCTACAGAAGAGACTATGGGAGAAAACAATTATAATTGAAAGAAGCTATAGCAATTGTGAATACTGTTGAAGAATCAAGTGCCTGCATGAAGGAATTGGAAATAAAATAAGTTTATGGAATTGAGGCAGGCTGATTATTATGCAGGAGAGTTGTAGGCTTGAGTACTCGGTCATGTCTCATTACTCACCTGAATCTCCGATGTCAATAAGGTAATACTGAGAGATAGGCTTGAGATTAGACTTGGCTTGTCACCAACTTGAATTTCACGTCTAAGGGTCTGATTACGATTGTGGCGGGACAGGGTTACTAGGTCACAAACGTTATGGATATCCCGATCGCCAAATTACAATTCCATCATATCCTTTGGAACTTGTTCTTTAGCGAACGGAGTATCCCATCCTCCAAGTTCGTAATCCGCCCTAACACTCCATAGACAAATAATAACTCACCACCTAGTTTTCTTCTAGTAAACTCACTTGCATGTTTGTCATGTAGCATATAACGCACTTGTGCAACCCCGTGCACTGATGCAATGAGTTTCTTATGGTTTTCAATATAATCTGCTGACAGGAAACATGGACCTGTGATGTAATTAAATTCCTTGAGCGACAAGTTCTATCAAAAATTGCAGAAAGTGGTAGGAAAGGGTGCCTAGAGAGGCTTAAAGCTTGCTGCTTCAACCAGTTTACACAGTTCTGTTAATTCACATGCTTTCAGATCCATAAAGCAAAATTGTCCATATATTTTAAAGAAAGAACCTTTCAGAAAATTTTTAACTTTCCTATATAGTCTTTCAATCCTGCCAAGTGATACCGGCCCAGTATGCTTGAAAACATTTACCACTAATTGCCCAAACGCCCTTGGGGAAGAATCCCTAACCTCCTGAGCAATTCACAAGGAGAGGGCGATTGGAATTATTGACCTAGGACCGACTCATTTCGGGGCTCTACTCTCCTGTTACAACCTGTTTTGAAACAATAATAAAATAATAATAATAAACACAAGGCCTCACCTGTTCCTTCTTACTGCAGATACCGCAACAGTTCTAAGCGATACGAAATCCTGTGTTTTCACTTTCCCTAGAGTACTTGTCATCCAAAATACGAGCTCCTTCTAATCACAAACTTTAAGGCTGTCCCAAATGTACCATTCAAACCGTGGTTGGTTTTGGTCCCAGCCCTACCAAAGCTTCTGACATGCTTGCCAACTCTTTCATCCAAGGTACCAGTAATATTCAGCCAGATGCATCAACCTAAAAACCGCTCGCAAAGGGGCAGATTCTCAGAATCTTCCCCTTTGCGACCAGTATTTTTGCATTTGGGATGCATCATCCCAAATGCAAAAATCGCAATTTAAGGAATCTCTAAATTGAGATTCCTTAAATTGCGATTGCATTTAAGGAATCCCAAATGAGATTCCTTAAATGCAATGCATCAGTCAAAAAATTAGCGATTTTGCTAATAGGAGTAGCAAATTACCATGAAGTTCAACTTCATGTTAATTTGCAAAAACTTTGAAAAATTCATTTTTGTGCATTTTTCAAAGTTTCATGTTGCGCACACACATGCCCTGAGGGCATGTGTGTGCGCAACATATGTGCACAGATCAATTTCAGTGGTGCAACAGGGTGTCATTTTGACACCCTTGAAATTGCATGAGCAATTTGCGAGTACCTACTGGTACTCGCAAATTGCTCATGCAATCTCCAGTTCATTCCTATGGGCCTGGTTCATTCCTATGGGCCTGGAGGCCCATAGGAATGAATGGTACAGCATTCCTTAATTGCGACTCGCAATTTGCGAGTCGCAATTATGGAAAGTGTTGGAATTTCTAATTTTATAGTGATTCCTACATGCATAGGCTTTTGCGATTCCTAAATAGCGTTTCCTTAAAAATCGCTATTTAGGAATCGCAATTCCATCAGTTGATGCATCTGGATGATTGTCTTTTATTGCTTGTATCCAGTTAAGAGGATGTTTTGCATCCAACTTATTTTACAGCAAATATTTTGTATTCAAATCAAAATGGGACTCAGCATGGTGTTTGTAATACTGGTATCGCAAGACCTTCTGACAGGACTGGTAACCTGATGAACAGCTCTGAAGCCTGAGCTGATAAGACCTTTCCAACCTGAGGGGTTACTCTCAGAGCCTGATAAATGTGTGCCCATGAGGATGGATTCCAACTGCGAACCTTGCACAAGAAATAAGATCTGAGTAACTTGATAGGTTTCTTGCAGTCTAGTGCTTACACTTCTGTGATTTGTCTAGTCTTGCTGATACCTGGTATGCCTGGTCAGTCACTTACCTGGTTTATGATTAGACCTGGTTATTCACTGACCTGGTTTATGATTGGTGGAACCAGCTTGAGTCCCACCTCAGCCTCTCCACTCTGCTAACTCCACTGACTGAGATACAAACACATGTTGGCAGGAGAGTGTGGAAGGGGATGTTTTATGGTTCACAAATGCGACTGATGGTTCACACTAAACAGGCACTTCAAGAAGGAATTCACACACATTACTAGTACCCTGTACAATACGCTTAGTTGGACCTGTTTTATAAGCAGATATGCACTTGTAAGCTTATACATGACAGGTAACCTCCAGTTCAATCACTTATTGGAGGGGATGTTACAAAGCTGCAGTGTTTGTAGTCACTGTTGTTTTGTTTTAGGGCACTGCTGCAATTTCTAAGTCATTGCGTTGATGATGCTTAAAGGTACCTGTGCACTGTAACATTTTACAGTGTGACTGTGCACTTGCTTTAGTATATGGTGCCGGATGGTGATTTTTGGCACTGCTGATGTTATTAAGCGCCACGGCGTCCGTTTACTTGTCAGATCTGCTGAGATGCCCAAGGTGCAACATTAGGGAGGCTAGTTCAGGCATCTTGTTAGGGCTCATTTGTGTTGCTGTTGTGTGGTCAAAGTGTAAATGGAAAATGGATACTACGCATCTGTTTTTGCACTTCAGTTGTATCTCTGTCTCTTCCAGGTATCAGCAACATTGTTGCTGATGTTGTGGAGCATTTTATAGTCTTGAGAGTCTGACCCTGGAGGGGTAGGGAGTATGAGGAGAGAGGCAGTTCATGTACGCTTTGGCTTTGGCTGTGGTAGTGCCCTTTAAGGTTATCCTGTCACTGCACAGAGAGGCCCATTATCATTCTATAGGTGATAATTAGGCCGACATACATAATGATAATGGGCTAGTAGCAGTCTGTGCTGGGTTGGGGAGGGGCTTCTGCAGGCCATTGAATTCACAGCAGGAGCTCGAGCTGGCCCCTGCAGTGAGAGTTACAGAACTCTCACTGCAGGGGCCAACTCGCTCCTATGTCTGAAATTACAGACAAAAGACGTCCGTTAAAAAAGAATGTCTCATTGACAACAGACAAGAGGCCCAAATTATGGGCGGTCTGTGAAATTTACGGACGGTTGGTCACCCTAGCCGTAGCTCATGGCTTTTTAAAATTCAACTCTGAATTCAAAACTTTATTGAACATATTCACGCACTAAGGTGCCTAACAGAGTGCCTAGGATTTGCCCTTACCTCCTGTAAGGCTTACACTTTCTTTATTCTATATGCACCTTTTGGACCAGGAAGGTGACCTCCTAAGCACCTATAAACCAGACCACTAACCTTACTTGGCATTATCATTTTTCACCCTAAGGAGTGCAGCGGTTCTTCACTAAGTATCTATCCCCTCCCGGTCCAAACCGCTAGTGCACCCACCGACTATGTCTTACGCCGACATTGCAGGAATAACCACAAATAAAGCGGATACCTTTGAATTTAACACGGACGATACCGATCGTATATACGCACTAATACAGGAGCCAGACTACATATCTTCCAGCACCGGATCGGCACAAGCTAACATTCGACAACTCCTATATACTGCCAAAAGGGAAATCAATCAAAGACTGCATGCTTCGACCTTAATCAGATACCACCGGGTACAACGCATTCCCAGAGGCTTGCGAATTCCATTGAAATCAACTTTGTGCAAAAACAATCCCCGATTCACAGAGAAGTGGTACGGTATACTCAATAAGTGCTCCCTCGACCTAATATTGCTCATAGTTGAAGAACTATCTAAATTACTAGAAGAGCTTGACAACGAAGTCAAACAACTAAAACACGACCTAAGTACAAAACTCACCCCAGAAGAACTGGCTTCAACATTGGAAGACATTAATAGTCAACTAGACAAATACGTGAAAGAAATAAATGAGAGAAAAATAAGAAAATTTAAACGAGACACAGTTGACTATAAATTGGGAGAAGTTTACAATTGGGCTGAAATCTACGCGGCCAGACGTCAAAGCCGCGCACAAACTAATAGATCAACTGACGGAGACACCTCATCATCCGAGGATACGTCAAGAACAGGACCGGCTAGGGGCCAACCAAGACCAAGGACCAGCGCATCGGATCGTACAAGACCAGACCAGCCGTCAACCTCCAGCTCACTAAGTGACCCAAGGAATCGCACAGACACAACACCCTCTTCTTTTTTAGAAGTGGGCCAATCGTCAACCACAGACCCAGGAGGTCCCGCAGGACCCACCGACTTACCACCAGCGAAATCTACCAGGAGTCACAGAATTTAGTGATAAACATTTCACAAACCCCATTAACCAACATTCAACAACAAGTACTCCAGAAAGGCATGAACTTCGTACCGACGCATCATACCAATGAACTTGACACTACCATCTCTTTTTTCAAGTTTATGAGAACCTTGCGTTTAAGACACTTTTTCACCAATGTATGTCCGCCACAAACCACTCAAGATCAAAGTACCCTAATGGGGTTAAGACCAAAGAGTTCCTTCATCCCACCTACAAGTCATAAAGTGTTGGACACGTTTGAAATAGCAGTACAACAAGATATTCACACTATCTTCAAAACGTCTTCCAAACATCGTTCTAATTTATCAACTAACGAATTTCAAGCATTAAGACAACTAGCTTCTAATACTAACATAAAAATTTGCAAGGCAGACAAAGGAGGAGCACTAGTAGCTTTAGACACCTGCTACTACAACCTACATTTAGACAAACATTTGAATAACCCTGATCTATATCTGCTCTTGAATACTGATCCTACCTACGAGTACAAGCAGGTTCTGATCACCATTGTTACTAAAGCGGTCTCATCTGGAACCATCACTGAAAAAGACAAAAGATTTTTGGTCAAAGATCATCCTCAGATACCATACATGTATCTTGTTCCTAAAATTCATAAGCACGCCACCAAGCCACCTTTTAGACCGATAGTGAGCACATGTGATTCTATCCATGAACCAACCGGCAAGTACATCGATAAACATTTGCAAAAATCCGTGACAAACATGTCTACCTACATACAGGATACCACAGATTTTCTTATCAAGCTCCAAAACATCAACATATCACCCAATCAACCTGTAATTTTATGTACAATCGATGTCAACTCCCTATATACGTCGATACCTCATGATTTGGGATTGGAAGCACTAGAAACTGCCTTGGTACAGAGTGAAAAACCCATGGATTTACAAGTTTTTATCATGGAACTCATGCAATACATCTTATATCACAGCTACTTCAAAGCATCGACTGGCAAATTCTACCAACAGTTATCAGGAGTCGCCATGGGCAACTGTGCGGCTCCTGCATATGCAAATCTGTTCATGCACTCATTCGAGACCAAACATGTATTGAGTCACCAATTGTGGCAACCACACATACATGCCTATTACCGATACATTGATGACATCTTTCTAGTGTGGACAGGCAATGAGACCCAACTACATCAAGCCATCAATTATCTCAACCATGTAGATGACCGCATTCAATTCACTTACAGTTTTGATTCTAAATCCATATCTTTCCTGGATGTACAAATTGCATTAACCAACAACCAATTTGTCACTTCAATCTACACAAAAGCCACTGACCGGAACAACTACTTGCATTATAAGAGTTTCCACCAACCTAGCTTGAAACGACACTTGCCATACTCGCAACTTTTGCGGGCCAAAAGAATCGCATCTACCCCTGAAAATTTTGACTACAACAGTTCTACCATCATCACAAAATTCAGACAACGGGGTTACCCAGAGGAAATCACAGAAACAGCCAAAATCAGAGTCTCGAATAAATCAAGACAGGACCTATTAAAACCCAGAGAACAATCTTCAGAATCAGAAACCCGTGTTGTATTCGTCTCAAAATATTCAACACAATCCTCAAAAATCAAACAATCTATTCGCAAGCACTGGCAAATGCTACAACTTGAAACGGATTTCAATAAGATATTTGACCATCCGCCAATTTTTGCACACCAACGCTCTAAAAATATTGCGTCCATGTTAAAACAATTTTCAACTCAAAAACAAATTACCTACAAAGGCACTATACCATGCCACAACTGTGGCCATTGCAGCAGTATCATTGCAGGAAACTGTCTATCACACCCTACTCAAGGGACGCCTATCCGTCTCAAAGTAAATGCCACCTGTGACTCTACCAACGTCATATATATGCTGAAATGCCCGTGTGGCCTACCATACGTAGGTAAAACTGAAAGGAAAATCAAAACAAGATTGACGGAGCACCGTAGCAACATACGCACCAAAAACCTCAAATCTTGTGTAGCAGCTCATTTTGTGCAACATGGACACAATCCCAGCCAAATTCGCTTCCTTGTGTTGGAAGTAGTGGAAAAATATCCTCACACAGACAATAATAAAAACTTGCTACGCCGTGAATTATACTGGATACACCGTCTTCTAGCGATGCATCCAAAAGGACTTAATGACAGATTAGAATACAGTTGTTACCTTTAAATAACTGTTCTGGTACCTTATTGATCCCATCTGTATAATGACATGCTAATTTGATTGATACCCTTTATGTGTACTTGCCCTGCGTGTATAATTGCCTTATTCTATTCCCATCTGTGACCTTTTCCCTTGTTCTTTACACTTTCCCATCTTTCATTTTTCACATTAAGTTTACTGTTGTTTTTACACATGTTATTTTTTTACACATGTTATTGTTTTAACTTACTCTAATTTTTGCTTTATTTCCCTCCCTACTGTATATGTTCCCAGTCTGCGTTTTATGGTGACTGTTTTTTCGATTATCTATTCATACACTTATTTTCCATTCATTTATTTAATTTTTGATTATGCTGACACAGTTTCTTTCTCACTCGCGTCTCTTAGTATCACTCTAACCGAGTCTGTCTTCTCTTTCTCGACTCCATACGCTCTTATTCCTATCCATCGCGCATGCGTGGCGTCTTCCGGGTTCTTGAATTTGAGCCCGGAGCTTTCTCGGATCACCTTGTGGAATGAGTTTAATCTCTCACTTACTCGGTAAGAGCCTTGCCTTTTCTCTCGCGTCCTTGGGTCGCTTTAAGCCACTTATATTCGATGCACCGCCGCTTTTTTAACCTCACACGTTTACACCTCGGGTAAAAATCTGTTTGGGATACTTCACTTCTTCACAGCGCCTTTGCACGTTTCTACCTATCACTATGCTTAATTTCGAACACCGGTATTTTTCTTCATTCCCCCTCGATCATTTATCTGGACCACTATCCTTTTACACAATATGTTGGAATGCCATCTTTACGTTTATGTTGTTCTATTACTCACGTTCCTTCCCACTAACTGCAGATGAACCCATACTGGGTTCTCACCCTCTTGTACAGCTAAAGCTCTTGTACAGTTAAAGTTCGGTACTATTCACCATTGTTTAGCTTAGGTATTCATACTGTTTTTTTTTTTTTGGGACTCCTGTATCAGCGCCCTATACATGGTTTTCCTCTTACTTTTTAGATTCCCCCTGAAGAAGTGCTTCGCAGCACGAAATGCATCGGGGACTGCCTTGAATGTATAATCTCACAAGAAGTATAAAAACAAAAATTCATGGATCATATGACTGGAATATGACCGATGAAATAATGAATTATGATTAACTGAATACTATTACGAACAAGGAATTGTTGAAATAAACCTATTTCAAATTACGTTCAACTCTGAATTCAAAACTTTATTGAACATATTCACGCACTAAGGTGCCTAACAGAGTGCCTAGGATTTGCCCTTACCTCCTGTAAGGCTTACACTTTCTTTATTCTATATGCACCTTTTGGACCAGGAAGGTGACCTCCTAAGCACCTATAAACCAGACCACTAACCTTACTTGGCATTATCATTTTTCACCCTAAGGAGTGCAGCGGTTCTTCACTAAGTTTTTAAAATTTACCCAATGGATAAGGTATATGAGTTCTTGACATTAAAATACATTCATCAAGTGGGTTATGTTTCCAATCACAGAATGTCTCAAATACACTTAAAAGTGGAATCACAAGCCATTTGTCTCCGAGCCATGCAGTTTCTGTCATTAGCAGTTCAAACGTGAATGGAAAAATATCCTAGTTTGCAAATGTTTTCCACATAATTATGGCTCTGCCCGACCGACCGTATGGTATTAAGATCGTTACCTATGTGGACGATACTCAGCTGGTGGTCTCATTGGCACAGGAAAATGACTATTCCACCAAGGTGGACATGGTAGGTTGCCTGAAGAATGTAAAAAGCTGGATGACTCTGTCTTGTCTCAAACTTAATGGGGACAAGACAGAGCTCATGCATCTATCAGTTCCATTTGGCCTCCCAACTTAGGCCCACCACCTGTACCTAAAGTCGCCATCAAGAGTCTGGGTATCTGGCTTGATAAGCCCCTGATATTTGACTACCAGGCCACTAGGCTAGCCGCGACCTGTTTCGGCTTACTCAGAACTCTCAAGAAAATCCTTCCTCTTCTACCTTTTATAGCCAGACAAATGGTGATACAGGGTTTGATCCAATCACGTTTGGATTTTGGAAATCCCCTCTACTTAGGAGCTCCGTACTTTACTCTGCGAAAGTTGCAGATAATTCAAAATTGCGCTGCTCGCACCTTACTGCAAATCCCACGCAGGACGTCTGCCAAACCTGGCCTGAAGAAACTGCACTGGCTTCCCGTTAAGGATAGAATTAGCTTCAAGTCCCTCTGCATTGCCCATCAGGCTTTCTGGGAGACGGGCCCAGTAATTAACATCCCTTTAATCACCCCATACCATCCCAGAAGACAATTACGCTCAGCTAACGATTTTTTGGCTGTAGTGCCCAAGGTCAGAAGAACCAGAGCTGGAGGTCGTTCCTTTTCCTTCAATGTTGCTAAATTATGGAACGATCTCCCTCTTCATCTAAGGTCCAATCCGGAGTTGACATCTTTTCGGAAATAACAAAAAACATTCTTATTTAATAAATAAAGCTTTCCCCATTATATGTCCCCCCAGTTTACACTCTTAGCGCTTGGACGCCTCAGGGCAACTATATACGCTCTATAAAAATCATTTTCATTTCATTTCATTTCATATTTGATATGTAATACATCTTCTGGTGCACAATCTGACGACTTTAACCAAAAAATTGTTTGTAGCTCAAACGGATCAAAAGTTACCAAAAAATGTGACTTGTGTTGCTGCGAAGTGGAGGGCCCTTTGCAAAGGTTGACTGGTTATCATTCTCACTGCTGCATTTGTATGTTACACTGGTACTTATGAGGCAAAAACTTTGCAGAGACTGTTAGTATGTGTAAAAATGTCAAAAATAGAGAATATGTACCACACTATGCAGTAGTGAAATCAAAAGTTGTGATTTGCAAACGGGAATGTGGATGATTTAACTACACTAGAGACCCCTGATGAAGGGTCGTGTGTGACCCGAAATGCATTGGTTGATTAGGCGATTTCTGTTCCAATCACAATATGTAAAATGAAGTAGCCTCAAGAAGGATGATGAATCATTAAAAATGATGATAAACGAATATGAATGTGAGATTCATTCATAAACACTGAATGGAATGGATTTAAATTGGATGAAAAACGTGCCATTTTTTAAGCTAAGTGCGCCCGTCAGCTAGGTAGCGGTTCTTCCAAATTTGGCATTCATGTAATTTGGTTTATGAACTGCTGCCAAAGCCTCTAACTTGAAAAACAGGACTCCCTAGGTCATCATCTCTGGCTGGAAATACAGGGGTGGGATGGATCATCCTTTGGGGCTTATCTACAAAGGTCACTTGCAACCCTGGATCTCACAGCCGCCTGGGCCCAAAATTTGAGTCGGAACGAGTTACAAAAAATTATAAAAACAAACACTAAAGCAATATCTCTCTTAGAGGACAAGATGGCTTTGGCAAAGAGGAAACATGACTGGCTGACTCTTTGTAACCATAAGAAAGTATGCCCTCCTTGGGCATCATTTCACCTTTTGGGTGGTGCTATATCTGGAGACATACCTACTCGCTTAACCAGAGATAGGTTCAAAGAAGACACAGATCCTTGCAGCCTTTTACTTGTTTTATCAATTCCCCTTTTCCTCTGTGTGTTTTCTCTCAGAGTAGTGATGTTTTTGCTCTTTGGGAGTTTACGCAGAAGAGAGTAGGGGGACTACTCATCAGACCATCAGCCCCGCTGGTTGGCTCCTGAATGTCAGCTGCGTTTCACAGTCTGATACATCCAGACAACACTTTAGGTTACATGAAGAAGAGTTGCAATTCTGTACCTCCCTGGAAATGAGGCACTAGGTCTGGAACACCTTGATGTTAGCTGCACCAGATGTTTCAGGTCACACACACAGGTTTAAACCCAGCAATGCCTCAACAGGTAGAATGAAACTCTGCAGTGTTTGTGTTCCCCACCTCCTAGGGTCACAGCCTATGAATCTGACACCGCATGCAATGAGCGTGCAGTCGGCATGGCGCACAAGAGAAATGCACACAGTCATCCAAGCGGGCCACGTTGGATCCTGCAACTGGTGAATCAGCTCACCACCAACAAGACACTTATGTGTGCAGAGGTCCCCGCAGTACAGGAACAACTTTGCCGTAGATGCGGGCAACTTCTTGAGCTCTGCACTAGGCACTCCAGTCATGATTCTGTAGTTCTAAGCTCACACTACGCTGTCCAGCTTTCAGGAGGCAATATGGGCTCTTACAGGGCATCTCTCTCCAGATGTCACTGGTAGTGATTGTGTGGCCCCTTGTTGGAGATCTTTGATATCCCAAAGACCTACGAGAGAACAGGAGATCAGCCTATTGGTCCTTGGGAGCCCACTTCAGTGTGCCACACATCAGTAGGTCGTTGGACCGGGCACGCAGTCCTTTCAATGGGCAGTTATCCTCCATGTACACAACAAAGTCCACTGGCAATGTGCATCACGCGGGCCAGGATTTCCTGTCCTGCATCCCCACAAGTGGATCTCTCCTCATGGTGGGGTGGCACTGGGTAGTTATACCCCACTGGGCCTTTGAAGTTGGGGGAAGGTTCGAAGGGTATTCTTTTGCACCACAGATGTGTCACCTAAATTTCCGTCATGTTTGCCATGAGGCTGCGGAATGCAGATCTCTGTCTTTATGGGGGCCGTGATATGGCACCTGAGGCGTCACAATCTCTGCCCTCCATATATTCCCCAGGCCTGCAAATTGCAGAGGTCGGCATGCCCAATTGTTTATTTCTGTCGCTGGGGAATGCCCAGATGTGCTCCGCAGGCCTCAGGTGTTAACCAGTGTCAAATACCATGCCACACAAAGAGTTTGATGCATAATAATTACCACTTTCCTTAAGTGGTATTTCCACGCAAGATATACCAAGCCCAACGATACCATTGAAACGGGTTTGGCTTAGTGAAATCATTGATAGGAAACATCATGAGGCTGCACCACTGCAATCCCTTATTGCAGCTTGAGATACTGGTGACCCCTTCCCCATGCTAACTTAAGGGAAGAGCAAGCCTCTTCAGTAGGGGGACCCTCATTTGTCTTCTTTCTTACCTGGACAGCGAACACCTGGAGGTGCCTTTCCAACCATTCACCTTCCATCCTAGTCGAGGCAAAAGACCTCCTCTGGATGGACCATGTTTGGGTACAGGCCAGCTAGAGTACGTGCTACTGCTGTGGCTGGTTGGACACATTTGAAATACACCGTCCGTGCGAGTGCTTCCACCAGCCTGCCAGAGCAGGTCAGACACATAGGTTAACTACACCCGAGGTGTAAGTGCGCACCTAGGCCACAATGGCAGACCTGACCTACGTTTACAAACATCATGTCCTCACCACTTCCTAACATATGTTAGAAGGTTGCACAGACTTTCACACTACAGTACAGAGGGAAAGGGCCCAGAACCTTAAGGCTCCACACGAGAAACATCACACACACCGGCTAGCTGTGCCAGGCCGCTGGACTGGGTCTCCTGGACACCCATGGTGTCTGTGCGCTATCCAGCTGGCAACCGGCGTCCAGACTCATTTTAGGCACTTCTGTGTTACCACTGAGCATGCCGGCCCATCTTGGCAGGCTGGTGGCAGGTGTCTAGTTACATCACTGGCACAAGGGCTCAGGCGGACCAGCACTAGCAGGCCAGACACTGGACCAGTACAACTTTGGTGCTAGTGCACCCACCGCTTGTTATGACAGGCGGATGATCTGTTTCACCCCTTCAGTTAACTGCTGCTTCCTACAGGATGTAGGAATGGTGCGCACAGCTCCACACTGCACCCTCAATGGGTAAGGGCTCCGGTTCCACAGCCGCAAAGGGGCCTCGGCAAACTCGGGAGGTGTCCCATAGACAGGGACTGATCACCGATGTAGGGGGACCCCACCTAGGGGTTCTCCCTTGTTTGGCCAGCAGTCCTGCTCAGACCCCTACCTAGCCACTCACCTACCCCGAGCTTCACCACTTGTGACATACCATAAGGCTGCTCTGGTGGTATGGGAGGGTCCCTCTGGGTTGGCTCACCCGTGGGGATGCCAACCTGAGTAGGAGACATAATGGACTGGCGAGTCCTGCGTGGCATGATCAGTGCCCCCCCCCCCGATTTGCCAATGCTGCACCCACCTTGGGTACGTGGTGTACTCTTTCATAGGGCACTCCCAAGAACAACACTTAGCCCAATCGTGCGAGCACCCTACACCTACCCCATGAGTGGAGGGTGCTTGTATCTTCCCACTGCAATAAATTGAGAACAGGTTCTGAGTTCTAGGGACACGAACAGAGAATTGTAGCGCACAAACTTTAAGTGATGTGTCTAGGGCAGCCACTTGAATGAGTCACTGAGTCACTTTCTTCAAGAAAGTACAGTAGTTATTGGGAGAATACCTGTGCGCTGAGAAGATGCACTATGGGTGGAAGAAGGAGGCTCTGATCAGACACTGGGGGCTAAAGCCAGCTAGGTTTTTACAGAGGTTTAAAGACAACAAGAGTTAATCTTATAAAACATACATTAATGGTATGTTTTATGATTGGAATGAGTGGTGAGAGAGATGAAGAATAAGGATTTTCATTTAATGGTGACTGAGCACCCCAGGACCGTACTTTAGCGATACCGGTCAAATGTGACCAAGAAGGATACAGACAAATTTGCAGTGTTAGCTTTTAAGTGGATAGATAACAGGGTTAACAGAGAGCTGTGTTAAAACCTAGACTGCAGTGTCAACATTATCGGCGCCATCTTGCCCCCTTTTCGAGCCCATTCGTGCGCGTAAGCGGCAGCCATTTTAATTACCATGGCCTCTCTGCCCATCGCCCACAGCCAGCGCGTCTTTCTCTCTCACTCCTGACCTCGCAAGCATCCCCCGCGCGCTGACAGCCCCCGCTCTCGCATGCCTTGGGCCATAAACCCCTCTTCAGCACAACTCTGCCTCGGAACCCCGTCCTGTTCCCAGCACGACACCTCCCTTCATTCCTTTCATGATCCCGGGTCCTTTGATAAAACCCCCTTTCCTCTGTGCCCGTTTGTCTTACTCGTTCCCAGGCCGCCACCTGGCCCTGCGGATACCGTTTATTGCCCCCTATACAGTAGGAAGCTTCTCCCATCAAAGGATCCACGAGTTGATCAAAGCCCCCACCCCATGAGATCCGATCAACCACATACATTCCGTGAATCGGCGGAATGTCCAGCTGCGCGACAATCATCACCTGTTGTGACCGGGGTGGGGACTTCAACTGTAAATGTGTGTGGGAACGGGCCTGAAGCGGGGATTCCGAGGATGTCCTTTCATACTTCAAAGCATTGCAAGAATGTGCGACATGCAATAAAGATCATAAACCTGTGTATAAGAGGCCAGGTCTCAGAGATGCGGTTAGAGCACCTCGAGAAGATACCCGGTTGTCTGATTTGATGTGTTCTGCTCCGTCGGAATAAAACTTCTGTTTCCTGCCTTCCAGTCTCTAGCGCCTGCCTCTTTGTTTGGTAACTTGAGTGGGTATAGAGGCGGTTAACGCCGGGCAACTCTGAAAAAGGTCATTCGGCCCTACCTTTTTCCACAATTGGCGTCCCAAACGTGGGGCCCATCAGCGATTCGTGGATCCAGTGGGAGAGGTCCTGATGACAGAGTGAACGACTGCAACGATCGGGAGAGCTTCTGTCCGATAGACCCTCGTCTGACAGCCGATCATCCGAACTTCACTGGTTCCGAACAGACCTCTCTCGAGTGATCTACGGTCCTGACTGGGAACCATCAGGAGTGCCGCGAAGATCACGAAGAATAGAGGACGATCGGGCGCTGGATTCGGAAGACAAGAAACTGTCCATGCGGTCCGGGTAAGGTCGTGTAAGCGCGACAAATTGCGAAATGATTGTTTGATTTGGATAATACTAGTATTACTCTTTTGTTGATTTGTTTGGAGATTCACTGTCTGCAAACGGAGAAACAACAGGTTCTCTCTTTGCAGGTAGTGAAAGGGTAGGTAACGCAGACCTTTGTCCCCGTTGTAACCCGTCGTGCCTACTTATTCTCCCCATTGATTGTTTGATTGACCGAACATTGACTGTTCGATATTGGCTCTTTTGAGGTATTCACCGCCTGCAAACAACGAAGAATAGAAATATTCTGTCTAGTCTTTGCACGCAGTGATAAGATAGGTAGTGCAGACTTTTGTCCCCGTTGTAATCCTTCATGCCTATCTTCTCCCCACTGATTGGTAGCCTGTTTAGCCCGGACCGCTTATTAGAGATGAACCATCCGGCTCCACTGGAAGGCACCCCTAATAAGGACATGTTCATGAAGCATGGATTGATCGCTATAGCTTATAGCAAGCTGTGGCATAAATATACGAAAAAGGATCGAGAAAGTCAGTGGCCACTGGTAGGATCCTTCGACGAGGATAAAATAAGCACGCTAGAAACAGCCCTTGGGAAACACAAGACAACGCCCACTATGCTTGATAGTCTCGGCATGTGGCGCAAAGAAACCGAACAGCGTAAAAAGAGAAATGAGAGTAGGTTGGGAAAAGAGCTGCGAAAGGCAGCCCACCTAGCTGCTAAGAAATTAGAAGAAGAGATTAAGGAAAGAGAGGAAGCCAAACAGAAACTAGAGGTAGAAACATCAAGCCAGTGTCCGGTTAGAACGCCCTCTACGCTCTATCCTGAATTGCCCTTGAAACAGCGAGCCAACGATGATCTTTTGTTAGGTCCTCCGATCATCTACATGCCCCCTCCATATGCCCCTTCCCAACCCTTAGCACAGCACCCACCACCCCCAAGCACAGACGAGAGTAGTACCAGAGCTTCGGCCCCCATGGCCTCTGTGCCGGCCGAACCCCTTGTATTAGATACAGCACAAGCGACAGTGTTAGATGACCCTGAGACCCGAAAGGCTGATTCCGCAAGAACAAACAGATTAGGCAAGGATGAGCGAGCAGGGATTGACAAGATAGTGAGGACATTGGTAGAAAGAAAGGAAAGTGAAGAGCACATCACGGATATGTTCAACTCGTATGCAGGGAGCCACAGACGACATTTTGCCGTACGACTGTGTTATCATGTCTTGAATGCGTACGAGGACCAATATCGAGACAAAGGTCCCGAGAGCCTAACAACTCTGTATAGGAAGGTCGATATCGGGGATGAGGGCGAGTGTGATGTGACGGACCTCCTTACACGTACGCTTGAGGTTTTCCGCCACCTCACTGAACAGGAATCGGAAGCTAAACCCACAACACCCGTAGCAACCGAACCACAAACTGAGCGAGCTAGCGCCATGATGCCAATAAGAGAGGCTGCCCCTTACTGGGTTCCTCCACGAGGTCTAGGAACTCACGATGACGTCAACCACCAAGATGCAAGAGGGAGGGTAGTGTACAACTGGGTCTACCAGCCATGGGATCGGCAAGATATTCTGACGTTCCGGAAATCTCTGCCTGATTTACCTAAAAACCCCACTGCCTTCTATACTGAATTAGGTACAGCCCTAGGTTCAACGATTATGACCCTGGCTGACATCGACTTGTTTTTCGGGTTATGTCTACCAGCTGATGTGTGGAAGCAAATCCGGAAAGTCGACCACCTTGAGCTGTTTGGACATACCTGGTCACAACTCGATGGCATAGATAGACAACGAGAACCTGGACAGAAGCCTTTGAAACCCATTTTAGACCTCCCAGATAAAATTGTACAGAAATTGAAAACCCTGATTCCAGAAAAGAAAGTGGACTGGTCGATAGTAACGGCTTGTCGTCAGAAACCCCAGGAGGATGTATCGGACTACTTCTCCCGGTTTGAAACGGTGTTCTCCGATTACAGCGGCCAGGACATGACCACTGCAACCGGACACCATCTGTTTGTCCAGAATTATGTTAAGGGTTTGTCACCGGAGGTCTCCCAGAAACTGCAGGCCAGCGAGAGTAGCCCGATAAGAAGATGATGGAAGCAACCGGACATCCGAAAATTCGCTACAGAAACCCAAAGACAGACAGAATCCACAGTTCAAAGACAATTGCACTTTTCATCACAATCCTTTTCTGCTTTCTCCTCATGACCACGCTCTGGATTGTGGAAGAAAATGCACCTGCTCATGAAACATTCCTAACCACTGCGCAGCCTACTACCATGAAAGAACATTATTTGATCTCGCTCTCTCCTCAACTCAGAGAAAGGCGAAAGGAGTTTCGGAACAACTCCTTTGTGCAGCTGCTGCACCAGCACAATCTTGCCACCAATGCCACCAACTGCGGATCTGTGGGTTGCTACCCCACGCCACTGGACATTCAATACCTTTCATCCCTTCACCCTTCTCAATTCACGGCTCCTGCCTTGCTTGGCTGATCCTCTTGCAAGAGAGCTATAAGGACAATGCCACCTCCAGCAAAACCATGACGCATTTCTTTCATGAGGTCTGGCGAAACAAAACAAAGACACATTTCTGCAAAACAGACCTCCAACGACTCTATCCACATGGACATCCCTGCTAAAGAACAAATTGAAATGCAGGTGTTCAACAATCCAACCAGACCCACCTTCTCCTACCTACGGAAACGAACAGCTGCCACTCTGACTGTGGCTCTATCTGTCATCAACGTCACAGGCCATATGTGCATAGAAGGGCTTGGGAAACAGCTGGTAGGCCGCAGTGCTTGCCGCTTCACCAGAACTTTGGACTCTACCGATCCACCTTCCTTTGTATCCTCTCCAAACATGTACTTTGTTTGCGGCACAAAGGCTTACACCTGGCTCCCCAAAGGCTGGGGGGGCACTTGTTTTATCTCCTTCATCCTTCCTCCGACCTATGTGGCTCCAGCGAATCACCATAGACAAAAACGAGCCAAGGACATTGAACAAGCCGACTCAACAGGAGCACAGTTCCTCGATGCTATGAAGGGACTTGTTCCACTCTGGGGCCCGATGGCAAACAGCCGTGCCATCCGACATCTGACTCAGGCAGTCGAGACAACAATGAACATCACAGCTGGTATCCTTGCAAACAACACAGCCGAGCTTCAAGCGGTCCGCCTGGTGGCTCTCCAGAACCGCCTTGTTCTAGATGTGGTTCTAGCAGATCGTGGTGGAGCATGCCGCGTTATTGGGTCCAGCTGCTGTACATATATACCGGACAATTCACCCTCAGTGTACAAGGCCATCGAACACCTCCACAGACTCTCCTCAGAAGTTCACCAGGAGCAGGAAGAATGGTCGCTTGGTGGATGGTTTTGGAGTACTGTTAAGAACTGGGGCTGGAGACTGTTTACCATTATCCTGATTCCTGTAGTTGTAATATGTGGGTTATGCTTAGGAATTCAATGCCTGCCGCCTCTGTGTTCGTTATGTGCGAATTGTATTTGCCCTAAGACTGTGGACTTTGGAAAGGAACGCATGGGAGCATTATATGATGCCGAGGTTAGGAATTTAATGCAGATGGACATTGAGTAGACAAGCTGGCTAGATATGTTGAAAAGGGAGGACTGTTAAAACCTAGACTGCAGTGTCAACATTATCGGCGCCATCTTGCCCCCTTTTCGAGCCATTCCTAACCACTGCGCAGCCTACTACCATGAAAGAACATTATTTGATCTCGCTCTCTCCTCAACTCAGAGAAAGGCGAAAGGAGTTTTGGAACAACTCCTTTGTGCAGCTGCTGCACCAGCACAATCTTGCCACCAATGCCAGCAACTGCTGGATCTGTGGGTTGCTACCCCACGCCACTGGACATTCGATACCTTTCATCCCTTCACCCTTCTCAATTCACGGCTCCTGCCTTGCTTGGCTGATCCTCTTGCAAGAGAGCTATAAGGACAATGCCACCTCCAGAAAAACCATGACGCATTTCTTTCATGAGGTCTGGCGAAACAAAACAAAGACACATTTCTGCAAAACAGACCTCCAACGACTCTATCCACATGGACATCCCTGCTAAAGAACGAATTGAAATGCAGGTGTTCAACAATCCAACCAGACCCACCTTCTCCTACCTACGGAAACGAACAGCTGCCACTCTGACTGCGGCTCTATCTGTCATCAACGTCACAGGCCATATGTGCATAGAAGGGCTTGGGACACAGCTGGTAGGCCGCAGTGCTTGCCGCTTCACCAGAACTTTGGACTCTACCGATCCACCTTCCTTTGTATCCTCTCCAAACATGTACTTTGTTTGCGGCACAAAGGCTTACACCTGGCTCCCCAAAGGCTGGGGGGGCACTTGTTTTATCTCCTTCATCCTTCCTCCGACCTATGTGGCTCCAGCGAATCACCATAGACAAAAACGAGCCAAGGACATTGAACAAGCCGACTCAACAGGAGCACAGTTCCTCGATGCTATGAAGGGACTTGTTCCACTCTGGGGCCCGATGGCAAACAGCCGTGCCATCCGACATCTGACTCAGGCAGTCGAGACAACAATGAACATCACAGCTGGTATCCTTGCAAACAACACAGCCGAGCTTCAAGCGGTCCGGCTGGTGGCTCTCCAGAACCGCCTTGTTCTAGATGTGGTTCTAGCGGATCGTGGTGAAGCATGCCGCGTTATTGGGTCCAGCTGCTGTACATATATACCGGACAATTCACCCTCAGTGTACAAGGCCATCGAACACCTCCACAGACTCTCCTCAGAAGTTCACCAGGAGCAGGAAGAATGGTCGCTTGGTGGATGGTTTTGGAGTACTGTTAAGAACTGGGGCTGGAGACTGTTTACCATTATCCTGATTCCTGTAGTTGTAATATGTGGGTTATGCTTAGGAATTCAATGCCTGCCGCCTCTGTGTTCGTTATGTGCGAATTGTATTTGCCCTAAGACTGTGGACTTTGGAAAGGAACGCATGGGAGCATTATATGATGCCGAGGTTAGGAATTTAATGCAGATTGACATTGAGTAGACAAGCTGGCTAGATATGTTGAAAAGGGAGGACTGTTAAAACCTAGACTGCAGTGTCAACATTATCGGCGCCATCTTGCCCCCTTTTCGAGCCCATTCGTGCGCGTAAGCGGCAGCCATTTTAAATACCATGGCCTCTCTGCCCATCGCCGACAGCCAGCGCGTCTTTCTCTCTCACTCCTGACCTCGCAAGCATCCCCCGCGCGCTGACAGCCCCTGCTCTCGCATGCCTTGGGCCATAAACCCCTCTTCAGCACAACTCTGCCTCGGAACCCCGTCCTGTTCCCAGCACGACACCTCCCTTCATTCCTTTCATGATCCCGGGTCCTTTGATAAAACCCCCTTTCCTCTGTGCCCGTTTGTCTTACTCATTCCCAGGCCGCCACCTGGCCATGCGGATACTGTTTATTGCCCCCTATACAGTAGGAAGCTTCTCCCATCAAAGGATCCACAAGTTGATCAAAGCCCCCACCCCATGAGATCCGATCAACCACATACATTCCGTGAATCGGCGGAATGTCCAGCTGCGCGACAATCATCACCTGTTGTGACCGGGGTGGGGACTTCAACTGTAAATGTGTGTGGGAACGGGCCTGAAGCGGGGATTCCGAGGATGTCCTTTCATACTTCAAAGCATTGCAAGAATGTGCGACATGCAATAAAGATCATAAACCTGTGTATAAGAGGCCAGGCCTCAGAGATGCGGTTAGAGCACCTCGAGAAGATACCCTGTTGTCTGATTTGATGTGTTCTGCTCCGTCGGAATGAAACTTCTGTTTCCTGCCTTCCAGTCTCCAGCGCCTGCCTCTTTGTTTGGTAACTTGAGTGGGTATAGAGGCGGTTAACGCCGGGCAACTCTGAAAAAGGTCATTCGGCCCTACCTTTTTCCACAGCTGGAGCAGCATGGCTATGAGCAAGAGGGAGAACCGATCTCTCAACAGACTGGTTCCAAACCAGAGGATAAGGGCCAGGCCAATTCCCAAGGTTCCAAGGGAGGATGCAAACGAAAAGGGAATTGGTTTCTCAGTCAGGAACAACAGAAGGAAAAGGGAGGACAGGGAGATTCTTCCAAACCCATGGTGATTATTTGTTATAGATGTCACAAGAAGAGACATGAGAGACTGCCAGGTGAAATACCCATACCAGCTGGACCTCTCATAGCTAGTGTGCTACCTAAGGAGATGGGACCCAAGAGGGCCATGTTGCACTTAACATAGTTGTTATGTACACCAGAGAGGGAGAACATATACTCTTAAGATTATTCCCTCAATCACAATAGAGTTTTTCCTGTAGGTTAATATCAATGGGAGGAGGTTTCCTACCTTAAGGAATACAGGAACTCATAGAACTGTGGTTGAGAGGAAGTATCTTGAACCGGGGTAGATTCTCCCTTGAGCTAATACCATAGGCTTAGCAGTGGAAAGGCCACGAAGTACCCGATTGTCTCAGCTGAGGTAGAAATCAATGGTAACATGGCTGTGGTTGATGAAGGGGTGAGAGAGAAACAAGGTGCCGGATGTTTTTGGGGCAATGATTTGAACCATGACCAGAAGCCTCATGGTTTGGACCACATTAGCTGTGTTGACCAGAGAACAGGCTGCATGTCAGTCTCAGGGAGAGTCTTAGGGGCATATTATCAAGCTGGGCGTTAAAATTATCGCTGTTTTAGCGGCAGAAAACTGCCACTAAAGCGCCGATAATGGGCTTGATAATATGCCGTGGAGTATTCCAATAGAAGCCCATGTTCACTTGGAATTCACAAGGCCATAATATTAAGCCCATTATCGCCACTTTAGCGGCAGTTTTCTGCCACTAAAACAGCGATAATTTTTAATGCCCTGCTTGATAATATACCCCTAGGACCATTCCTGATTTGCAGAGTCCAGGACAAGGTAGTGAGTGGAACAGGGAAGAGTCTAAGAAGGAGCTGACCGTGGCATCCACTGCCTGCACTGAAGGTTCTGCAGGTGTCTGATAGGAACTACTTGATGAGCGCAGGTGATAGAAGAACTCAGGAGAACGTTACATATGAAGCCGCCGAAGCCTTACCTTCAAAGAGATTACACAGGGAACTTCATGGCTATGGCAGAGGAATTGGAGAAAGACAGTGAGCCTCTTCTTGACTTACTGCATAGTGACATATGGGATAGATATGTAGAAAGCTTGCCTCTGAGTTGATGCTGGAACAGCAGAGAGACTCTGAAAAGGTTTTGGGATGTTTTCCCACCTGTTCTCACTGGCTTTGGGGTTGAAACCAGTCTGTATTCATGGGATTGACATACAAGATAGTCTTCCTGTCAAAAGTAAGATTTATTGCATGTCTGGCTAAGCTAATTAAGGTAGAAGTGGCCCAAGATGTTTGACAGGGGGCTGATTCAAGATTTGTATAGCTCTTGGACCAGTCCACTAGTGGTGGTAAACAAACAACATTCTTCAGACATGCGCTTTGTGTAGAATACCTCTGCCTTAATGAAGTCACCAACAGTGATGCACGTCTGATCGTCTGAGCTGGATTGGCAGAGTGATGCAAGATACTAGAGCACCCATGATTAGACCAGCAGATACTGGAAGATAGCGTTAGCACCAAATGCCTAGGAGCAGAACCACTTTTTCTAAACCAGAAGGGCTATTCCAGTTTAAAGTAATGTCCTTAAGGTGAAAAATTCCACTTTTTATTACCAGGTGAATGAAGTTCTTGCATGGCTAGAAGAGCAATGTGTGGCCTACCTGGATGATACAGCAGTGTTTAGGAATTCATGAGAGGATAACCTGAGACACCTAGAATTGGTGTTGGTCAGTATACTGATACATGGGGCAAAACTGACCATCAAGGCAACCAGGTGCTAATTGGGCTAGCCCACTGTAGTCTACCATGGGCATCAGATAAGGAACAGGATCACTCATAATTTGGACACAAAGATACAGTCTGTGTTTTGGATTTGGAGGTGCCTACTACTCTGACTGAAGTGAGAGATTTTTTAGACCCAGTGGTTAGTGATGTAACTGTGTAGCTAACTATGTGTCCATATGACTCCTTTGACTTTCAGGGAACAGCCCAAAAGGGGATCTGAACTTAGGGATGTCAGAAGGCCTTTGAGGAACTAAAGAGAACACTAAGCAGTGCACCTGCACTGAAGGCCCCTGACTACAGCCAGCCATTCATTGTACAGGCAGATGTCTAGGACCTGATGACAAGGGGAGATAATCTGGTGGTCTTACTTAAGCGTAAATAACTATCTGGGGAACCACGGTTGAGAAAGAATGCTTTGTCATTGTATGGGCTTTGAGAAAGTTACACCCATATCTGTTAGGTACCAAGTTCCCAACAGATAACAAACCACTCAAGTGTTGGATGGCAATGAAGGGGGAGAATCCTAAGTTGCTGAGATGGTTATTCTCTTTGCTATGGCTAGATTTCACAATATAGCAAAGGGTCTGAATGAACCACAGGAAGGCAGGCTGACTTTCCCCCTGATTATGCTAAATTGACGACTGAACTTGGAGTACGTTTTTGGGTAGCCTGAGCTGGAAGGGGCGTCTGTTGGGATGGAAATCTCTCCTTGATCGTGTACAGTCATGACTTCTTCCCTGAGTGCCCAACTGTGGTTTCTGGTATTCTGGTGTTCAGATTTTGGGCTCCAGCCTCACTTGAATGTAGTGTGTGCTTGAAGGCCTAGGCCTACCCTTGACTTATGAGTCTTGCTGGACCTCCTTTGGACCTAGACGGATCCACTAAGTGAAGTAAACAATGAAAAACAGAACTACCGGCCAAGGTCTAGCTCAACCAAAACAATTGTACCATCAATAATTATAGGTTGGTGCAACACACTTCCTGCACCCGTCGTCAGAAGGTGCAAAGTAAATCAAAATGTTCATCAGAAGATAGAAGGTGCACTAGTTGAAAATAGACACACGCACTTTTAATCCAGTAATATTCCTTTCTTTTCTTCATATAATCTTTAACAACCTCTGGAATGAAGGAAGGACCGCATCTGTCACAGGTTCACACATGTAGCATAGTGGTGGCAGCAGTCCTTGTTGTATAGTATTTATAGTAGTACTATTTCCCTGCGTCATGCAAATTGGAAGCATCTGGCCCATCAATCTAATGTTCTGCTTCTAACGGCAAACCCCACATCCTAGCACCGCGATCCCATGTACCTGGGTGTGTCCATGTATGCTAGTGAAGGTTGGAATGTGTTGCATAGGTGCCTGAGTAAACCATAGTGACACAGGCCTGTGGGCTCCATTATGGAAGCCCCCTGGCATGTCCATGTTTACAAGATGGAGGTGAGGCGCTTTTCCAGACAGTGGATGTGTATTGCTGACATTCCTTAAACTGGAGGGAGGGATCCCAAACACTGATGTGGGGTAAGAGGAAACCGACTCCCTCTTAGAAACTTGAATATGTAATTTGTGGTGCAGAGGGCCACAGCACCAAAACAGCACCCACCAATGATATTTGAATCATCTTGGGCCTAGGAGAAACAGTGGCCCTAATCCTGCTTTGCCTCTCTGTGGCCTTTGACACTGTGTCGCATAACACCCTCATCAGAAGTCTCCATGAGATTGGCATACAAGGATACGCTCTCAAATGGATCTGTTTCTTCCTGACTGGAAGAACTCAAAGTGTCAGGCTGCCACCCTTCACATCGGAGACCAAGAAACTGATATGCAGAGTCCCACAGGGATTGTACCTCAGCCCAAACCAGTTTCAACATATATTTGACCCCACTTGCCAACATCATCCAATCACAAGACATCAATGTTGTCTCCTATGCCGATAAAACCCAACTCATACTCTCCCTTAAGCACAAGCTAACCACCACCATTGATGTGTGGCGTTTTAGACTCCGATTGAATTTTCCAGATTCATGCCCTTCTATAGGTATACTTCACATTGCCCTTATATAGGCATAGAAATCAAACCCTTATTTAGGCATAGCCCATTCAACCCAAATACAGGCATGGCTAATTCCATCCGTTCACCAAACGTCACGATTGCTTGGAAAACCAGCTTAAGTCGTTAGGGACTTCCCCTTGCTTGAATAATGATTTCTCCAAGAACTCAGTTAGTTTTACAATGAACAACCAATTTCCAGGGGTTCATTCATGACGTTCATATGCCCGACTTTACGTCAAACATGGCATTCCTAAACACCTTCAAGGTATAAATATACCTTCACTTGCTATAGCAAGATACGGTGGTTCGGAGCAGTTCAAAGACCTACTTGCCCGACGCAGCTCGCTACAGCAAGTGCCGAAGGAAGCCGACTCTCCAGTTGACGTACTGATCAGGAAGCTGCCCTTCTCTGCAGAGAATCCAGCTTCATTGTTTCTGACTCCCCTTGCGGAATGTTGGGAAATCGAGTCCCGAGACAGAGGTAGCAGACCTCCTTCATTCCAAGGTATGGAGCTGATTAGAATCTAGAGAAACCTTTGGTAGATACTTGGCAAAAACAAAACCTATGCAAAAGACCATACTCACTTCCTCCCTCATACTAGACTTAGGTTAGGTACATTGGGGTAGGCGTATTTTAGAAGCACCAGTTGAGTATTGTAGTCTATGTTATTTATGTATGTATTTTTATATGGCTTAGAAACCATACAATGCTTTTACAGTATTATATTATAATACTATTCTCGCTGTACGCATTATACTTTGCATTCTGTCTTATGATGGTAGCAGTTCACCTCTCTTGCATGAGAAAGAAGACTGTTCAATAAACCTTTTATGGAAAACGCCCGTCTCACTATTTCTCTGCAACTCTGTAGAAATGAAGCATGCACGATTGACTCAGTGAACTAGTTGTCTATTGTTCCCTCGACTCTGAGAGATATATTCTTATTCTTGGGAAACAAAGTTGTCATGTTTATGCGGTTGTCAGAAATGAATACCTTCTTGTGTATTCGAGAAAGTTTCTAGTGACCTCTGAGTTAGCTGGCACACAATTAAGTTTAGTATATTCTATAGAGACCATTTGACTTAAGTCCTACGTCAAATCTATAGGATATAATATTCCAATGCGCAGAGCCTATTGGGAATATAGGAGCTACACTACATGGCGCCCAACGTTCGGTAAGGCACTAATTTAACGCTAGATACTACAGTAACTCGGTCGTGCTTTTCTCAGAGACCCCTTTTTCCCGTAAAATACTCCAATAGACGTCTGGAGTGGGTAAAGGGATAATATCTGCCATAGCTGAGTAGGACGAAAATCCTATGTTTTAGTTTTTGGTTTGTTCAACCTTGAAGGATATAGTGTTCCAAAATATTGTGCACCTTATCTTTGTTTCCGTGAAACTTTCTCTGCAAACTTTCAGCCAACAAAAAATGTCCCTCGATATAATACCGAGGCCGGTGGAGCTACAGGCGACAACACCGCACAAGCGTTAAACTTTACAGGTGTCCAAGAGACCGACGAGGATGCCATAAGCATTGCTATAACTTTAAGGAAAGTCATCACTATAAAACGTATTAGAAATGGCCTATCAGCAAGAGGTGGTAGGGTAGTTTTTGTGATAGAGGCACATGAATATCACCAGACAGAGGTATTCTATTCATGGATAGTCTTCCCTGAAGCAGATCAAAGAACACAAGTGTTTCACTTCTACAAAGAAGATAAACCACCAACAGAATACATTCCTTTCAATGATATTGAAACATACCAAGAGCATGCGCTCTGGCTTAAAGGCGCCCTAAAACATATAAATCACATTGCCAGGTATGGTCCACTAGGTAGACCAGGAGCAACATGGCCGGTGTTAGCCAGCTATACTCCACATCCTGAAATTAATGAAATGACAGAGATGGAACTACAAGCTCAACTCAAAGAGCTAATTAAAATCTATAGACAATTGGTTCAATATGTCATGCGGACTCTTACGGTCTAACCAGCAATAATGATTTCTCAGCATCCCCCCCCACCAGGGGAACACAAATAAAATCACACCACAGACTTTACATTCAGTTGTTTGTAAATTACCCACAAAACGGGAACAAATTCCATTCTGGATAGCTCAAAAAATTACTCAAATCGAGGCAATATTTCCTAATACTACCCCTCAGGAGAAACACAGAATTTTAACAATCTGTTAACAATGCAGATCGCACCACACCTGGTTCTATATAAACAATGTAAAAACTTGAAATGTATTAACCGCAGTCTATAGTTAGGTGAGAGGAACTCCAACTGCAGACAGCAGAAGGACCACTGGGGTTTGTGAGTGGAGAGCCACAATCAATTTCCCAGAATGCATGGGGTTTTGGAGTCGCAATCGGAAGGTATGTTGCGTGATATTATACAAACAGGTTATCAATTTGCGAGAAGAAGATGTGGTAAGAATGTATATGAGTGGTTGGAGCGTCAGTGGTGGGGCCGGGGACGTGTCATGAATGGTGCTGCAAGAAGCCCTGATTTGGTAAAACACAAGATGATCCCGTGTGGTGGATGTAGGTGAATTGCTAGTGGTAAGGGATTGCAGGAAGGTGTACTCTGGGTATAAATCAGAGAATGTGGTCGTTTTCACATTTCCTGTCTGAAAATACCATATAAAAGTGGTTCTCAAACTTTCCCACTATGTTTCAGTTTGAGCTGCTTCACAGCCTGGGGAGAAGAGCTGCTGTAGTCTAGGACTGGTTGTGCTAATATCCATTCTCCCGATGGCGAGGAGACATCACTTTTTTTAGTCAAGCCTTGCTGGAAAACACTGTGGATCTGCCAATGACCCTAAGTGGAACCTCTCTACTGAGAGGAAAAGGAGAGAGCCTTGTTCTGCAAGAGTCTTTTGTAGTGTTTTAAGTGTTGCATTCATGGGGGATTGTATTTAAGTTGCATTCATGGGGGATTGTATTTATGTGTTTATGTATGTTGTGTTGCCCTTTAACTCTGCATGGAATCTGGAACACTGGTTGCTCTGTGCTGGGCTTTGCTTAGCCTCAGATGACAGTTGCCAGTCCTGTGCATTGGATGGGGTCTATGTTACTCAGAACTTAATAAAGTGGATGTTGGAACCATTCCTGTTTCCTGGATGTATTTAAAGCAGTTCTGTTACACTGTCATTTACTTAGGAAGCAGATTGTAACCATAAGAGTGTTTATTATATGAAGCAAATAATTAACTGTTTATTTGAACTTCCTTCTACATTCATTTAGTGGATATTCTAGGTACATCTGCCTTTTTCAACTCTTTTCTTTTGCTACTTCGTTTTTTTTTCCAACATGCAAAACGTTCCTGCACCATCTTTCTTTCTTTCATCTCCTGGTGATCCTATTCTTCCTTGGATTAAATGGAAGAAAGTATTTACACATTACGCTAGGGTCTGTGGCACATCTCTCAGTGCAGAGGGAAAGACTTCATTACTTATACATTGTTTGGGGTCTGAAGGCCAGGACATTTTTGAACATCTTCCTGACCTTTCAGATACTGACTCCACTGGTTTAAATGAATTTGATATAGCAATCAAAAAGTTCGATTTACACTTTTTGCCTAAAATCAGCACAGTCCTTGAAAGATTTCATTTTGGAAGAAGGATGCAAAGGGAGGATGAGTCTGTGGAACAGTATGTCACTGCATTCCGTAAACTTGCTGCAACATGTAACTTTGCTGTTTCATTAGAAGAAAGGCTTCGTGACCTGTTCATGTTGGGTTGCACAATAGATAAGGCTCGCAATAGCCTTTGGCAAAAAGACAGTCCTTCTCTACATGAAGTCATAACCATTGCAAAAACTCACGAACATTCGAAAGCCTGTATTGACACTATACGCAGTAATGATGCTATTAAAAAAAAGATGATAGTGCTGTTCTAGTGGTAGAAAAAGAAAAGACTCCCAAACCTAATATTTTTTCTAAAGCAGAGTCCAAACCTGGCTTCTCAAAACCTTTCTTAGGTAAGTGTTTTAGATGTGGTAATGCTGGACATTGGGCCAATTCTAAAAATGGTCCTGCTTTGAAATCTTCTTGTAGTGTGTGTGGCAAGAAAGGTCATTTCACAAAGTGTTGTAAATCTGGTAAAGGTCTAAAGAAAGTAAGAGAGATTGACCTCTATTAAAGTGACTCTGACTCTGTTGCAGCCAATATCTGTCAGGTAAAATCTTTTGGTTGTGATGGTCCCATTGAAACTGTTCTGATAAATGATGCCCCGGTCAAGATGCTATTTGATTCTGGGGCCAAGGTCACACTAATCCCCAAGTCATTCTTTGATCAGAACCTGAAAGGGAAAGCTACATTAGATAAAGCTGACATTAAACCAAGAGGGTATAGTGGGGAAATTATTGACCTTCTATGTTGTTTTGTTGGAACCATGGACTTTAAAGGTAGAATCATACCTGGCAAAGTGTATGTTTCTATGAAGGGTGATTCACTGGTTAGCTGGTTTCACCAAAGAGATTTGCACATAATTTTGGACCCTAACAAGATTCCTTCTGTATGTTTAAAAGAATTACCTCTGGTAAGCCAAGTGGAGGATGATTGTGCATCATGGGTAAGGGAGTTTCCTGAAGTGTTTGAGTCCAAACTGGGTTGTCTCAAGAATTATCTCCATCACATTAAAGTAAGACAAGATGCAATCCCCAAAGTAGCCAAAGTTCGCAATGTGCCTCTCCTGGCAAAGGAGAGTATGAAGATTGAATTGGACAAATTAATCTCTAATGGTGTCATACAGGAGGTGGAAGCAACAGAATGGCTTTCTCCCATTGTGATGGCTCGCAAGGCCAATGGAGAGGCCAAACTTTGTGTATATTTAAGGGAATTGAATAAGGCCGTTGTCGTGGATCACTGCCCTCTTCCCAATATAAGTGAAATGATGTGCTCTGTAGATGGTGTGAAACACTTTTCTTCTCTAGATCTCACTTCTGCCTACCATCAGGTTAGATTACACCCTTTATCTTAAGACCTCACGGCATTTATAACACAGTTCTGCACTTTTAAGTTCGCAAGGATGCCATTTGGCCTCATCTCTGCCGCCTCTGTTTTTCAGAGGGTAATAGAACACATACTGAAAGGCATAGATGGGGTACGTATCTACCAAGATGATGTTCTTGTAGTTGGCACGAATTTGAGTGAACATGATTGTAGATTAAGAGCACTATTGAAAGGGTTGTGTGATGCAGGTCTTACTTTGAGGGCTAATAAGTATCGCTTCAATGTTGCACAGATTGAATACCTAGGGCATCTGGTTTCTTCAAATGGGATTGAGCCGAAACCTTCTTTAGTTAATACTATTTCAAATTTGAGAACTCCTCAAGATAAAGATGAACTGGTGAAGTTTTTAGGTATGGTTGAGTTTTATCATATGTACATTCCTAACTTGGCAACTGCCATAGAACATTAAAGACTTCTTTTAAAAAAGGGGTGTGAGTTCGTTTGGAGTGAGGTGTGCGAAAAGGAATTTCAATACCTGAAAGTTCAATTGAACAAAGCTCCCGTTTTAGGAAGTTTTTATCCGAAGAATCCTTCTTTTGTGATGACTGATGCAAGCTCAAAAGGAATTTGAGCCGTCTTAATGCTGAAAGGTGAAACAGAGGATAAGACAATATTATTTCTATCTAGACCTTCGCGGGAAGCTGAGTTTAATTATTCAGTTATAGAGAGAGAGGCTCTCGCCATTTATTGGGCCATACGAAAACTTCGCAAGTTTCTGTGGGGCTGTTCTTTTTCTGTTATGACGGATCACAAGCCGTTGAAGGAGGTTCTTTCAAAAAAGGGCATTGACTTGGTTTCACATCGGATAAGAAAGTGGGTGGTTGTGTTACAGGAGTTTGATTTTGAAGTGGTTTATCTTCCAGGTGTGAGTAACAAATTAGCTGATTGTTTGTCCAGGTTGGGTGACACGAATGATGATGGTGTGACCTCTGGAGATGGTGAAGGTGATTGTTTTGCAGTTGAAGAATTCAGTGAAGGGGTTAATGTCTGTTTTATTAGTGAAGGTATCTTATCTGAAAAGGACTGGAAAGACTCGCTTCTGAAGGATCAGGTACTACAGGAGGTAATTTCCATTGTTTGTGGAAGGTGGTGCGACAAGAAAGACTGTAGTGATGAAGTAAGAGGTTTCTTGCAAGTCAAGGACGAATTGTCTGTTGTGGATGGCATACTTTTAAGAGGTAGTAAGTTGGTCCCTCCTCATGATCTAAGGAATTCCTTACTGGAAAGTGCACACTCTAGCCACATGGGCATAGTAAAAACCAAAGAGAGAATAAGAGAGGCGTATTGGTGGCCTGGTGTTGACTCGCATGTTGAGAGAGTGGTTAGAGATTGTCCCGAGTGTTCTAGCAGTAAACAGGTATTGAAGTGTAGGACGCAACCTATGGTAAAAAGGGAGCCTACGGATGGTCCCTGGTGTGACATTTCAATTGATATTTTGGGCCCTGTGAGGAGGAATTCTTCTGATAGGTATGTGATAGTGTGTATGGACATGTATTCTCGTTGGCCTGAGATTAAATTTGTAAATTCCATAGAAACAAAAGTTGTCATTGATTTTCTGGATGAGTTGTTTGAAAGGCAAGGTTTCCCTTCTTCGGTATTGTCCGATAATGATGTTCAATTCACTTCTAAAGCTTTCGAAAGCTTTCTTTCTTCAAGAGGGGTAAGGCATAAGAAAGCAGCTCTTTATCACCCTGAATGCAATCGACTTGTGGAAAGGTTTGTCAAGGTATTAAAAGAGTGTTTACAGTTAGCCTCTGCTTCTGGTAGGAATTGGGAACAGGCGATGAGAAAGAAAGTAAGGGAGTATAGGTTCACTCCACATTCTTCCACAGGTGTTTCTCCTTTTAGACTTTTTATGGGTAGAATGCCTAATGTTGAAGTGTGTCCCTCATGGGTTTTGAATACAAGAATGTTGGTGGATAAGAACGTTGATAGCATTGACGGGTGGAAAAAGAAACAACTAAAGGTAGTGGATACAAAGTATGGTTTGACAATTGTATGGCCACAAAGAAAACTTTGATTTCTGTAGGAGATTGGGTTAAAATCAGGTCTCCCCGCCTTGACACTGGTGTTTCCAAATTTAGTAAACCTTTTAAAGTTATTAAGATTTTTAAGAATGCCATTAAGACAAATGACCATAGAGTGTGGAATCTAAATAGAGTGTCTAGATGTCTGTTCCCAGAGGTGTCGTGCCCGGCATCTTCTCAAGCTTCTACTTCTTCTTCTCAAGCTTTGTGTTCATCATCATCCTGGCGGGAAAGACCCAGAAGAACTATTAGACGTCCTTCAAAACTACAGGATTTTGCATGAAGTGGTTGTAATCATTCTGAGTTGTACTTTTTTTTAAAAGAATATTTTTATTGACATCATGAGGAAAACAAAATACAATTTATGGTTACATACAAATAATTAGATAACAATTAATCAGAGAGAATTAGCAAGGCTAAGAATTACAGATAAAAAGTATCGGAAAAGAAGGAAAAAAAAGGAATTTATATCATTGGTTCCCATTTTTTTCCATTTTCCGCATTGATTGAATTCCCCTTGTCTGGGCCAGGGTGTAATCCATATCATATGTGTCCTTGACCAATCTCCACCATTCCAAGACTGTCGGTGAGCATTACTGTATCCAAACCCGTGCTATTGTTAGTCTGGCACAAGTAATTAAAATATTCATTAAATCAATCTGACACCCATTCCCATCATGCCCGCCCACCAATACTTCTAATGCTGTAAATATAATTGGACGTGCAAGTATCTGAGAGAGAACTTTAATAACTCCCTCCCAGAATTCAGTTGACTTTGGACATGTAAAGAACATATGCTTCATGTCTGCAGCCCTTCGGTCGCATTTTGGACATTTAGTGCGATCGTTATTACTATTATTAGATGACCACTTTGATATTCTTTCCGGTGTGTAATATAGCTGACATATAGTTTTATGTTGTTGTAACCTAAGACTAGAAGAATGCACAGAACGGCTTATACTATTAAGGGCTGTAGAAATTATAGTTGGCGGCACATCAGTATCCAATTTCCTACTCCACTTATCTGCTAATTTCAAGCAATCATCGTTCCTAAAGCCATTAAGATTTTTATACCCTATACTGATCAATGATTTATCTTTTTCTGCGTATATACAATTCCAAATATGAGAATCAGAGATAGTCATAAGGTTTAGCCTACATATACAATAGTCACGAATCTGGTAGTACTTAAAACGAGCCCCTTCAGTGAGATTATGACCATCCTTCAATTTTTGAAATGTTATAAAACCATTATGATCATACAGATCTCCTAGAGTTTTTATGCCCAGGCTAGATAGATGTTTACCGGCTTGATCATGAAAAATTTCCGGGAAGCCAGGGTTACCCCACAGGGGTGCTACAATGGTACAGAGAAGTCTTACATTTAGTAAGGAATGCACACCATATAGTTACGATATCCCGCGCAGACTTGAATTTTACCCTCTTAAAGTAATTTGGGTCGTTAAGTCTATAAAAAAACATATTGGAGTCTCCCCCCAGCATAAATTTATGAAAGAAAAGCCTATTAATGGGATTTAACAAACTGCGGAAGCGACTCAGAAAAGTCGACCAAAAGTATAGCTTAAAATCTGGGAAGTCAAGACCACCCTGATTAAATGGAAGTTTTAATGAAGCAATAGCTCAGCGAGCTTTGTTATATTCCCAAATAAAACTACTAAGGATCCTGTCTAAGCGCTTAAAATAAAGATTATCCACCCGTAAAGGGATTGAACGAAATAGATAGAGATATTTAGGCAAGATCTTCATTTTAACCAAATTTATTCGACCGATAATACTTAAAGGCACCTTGTGCCATTTTTTAAGTGAGGTAGCAGTTTCTAATATCTCATAATTTAAAGCAGGTATTTCATTAATTTTTAGCAGAGATTTTAACCCCTAAATAGGTGGCAGCCTCGCATACTCCCTGTATCGAGGTCAAAGATTTATAATTCATTATGATTTGGGTCTTATTGGTGTTAAGCCTGTATCCGGAGACAGCTACAAATCTTTTTACTTCCATTATAATACCCTTCATAGCTTCAGATACATCTGTAGAATATATTGCGATGTCGTCCGCGTAGGCAGTTATTTTAAGTGAGTTTGAGCAAATACAAAAGGGGCTATCTGGGATTGATTCTGTAAAGCTGATATGAAAGGTTCCATTATTAAAGCGAATAGCAAGGGTGAGAGAGGGCACCCTTGTCTAGTGACTCGTTGTATTGGAAAAATAGAAGAGCACTTCCCTAAATAGCTAGTTTTAGCAGTCGGATTATCATATAAGGCCTGGATCCAATGCAGAAATTGGCCTTTGATACCAAATGCCGACAGTGTAGCCCAGAGAAAGTCCCACCCCACTCGGTCGAATGCCTTCTCAGCATCTAATAATATCATACCGAGCGGGGTTGACTCAACCTGAGCTACATCAAACGCCGTCACAGCCATGTTGATGTAAATTGATACTTGTATAGTGCACTACTCACCCGCAAGGGTCTCAAGGTGCTTGTACAAATACCGCTGTGGAACCCATCCTGGCTTTCCCTGTGAGGCGTCCACTCTTGGGCACCCCCTAGGTGGAGGCCAGGCATCCTTAGCGTTGTGGGGGCCGTTGTGGAGATTAAGCAAGCTATTGCCCAGAGTTGCAGAGTGGGACTCCATGATTGGAATAGGCACCGAGGCGAGAATTATCAGGTCCGTGGAATTTTTGAGCCCAAGACCCACAGAGGCGGGGAATTGAACCCTGGTCCCGGGCTAGACCTCTGCATCAGGGTCTGCCGCTCTAACCATTGAGCCACACTTCTCCACTCTGAGCTGTACTATCCCTCTTTGGGATAAACTCATGTTGCTGAGGTGATACCAAGGAAAACATCAACAGTGCCAGCCGGGTTGCTAAAATTTTAGCAAATATTTTAGCATCATTATTGATAAGCTAAATGGGTCTATAAGACCCACATTCATCAGCTGGCTTATTTTTTTTTCAAGATAAAAAATTTTGTGTGGAACTCTAGGATTAAGGGGCTTTTTTTCCCCACCCCAATAGAGCGAATAACCTGGGAAAGTAATGGAACCAGCTCTTCTGTGCATGCTTTATATAGTTCTAATGGTATCAAATCTTCCCCTGTCGCTTTACCAGATGGTAATGCATTGATAACTAGTCTAATTTCTGCTCCTGTAATATCCTCCATTAATGAGTCGGAGTATTCATCCCCCATGCTTTTGATTTTACTTATAGCAATGTATCTTTGTATCTCCTCTTTGACTGTCTGGTTTTCAGGAGTATAAAGTTCTTGGTAATATTTAGCAAAGTGTTGCAGAATCAATTTAGGATGATTATATATCAGATTATTAGCCCCCTCAATTTCTTTTATAGTTGTTTTGACCCTATCCTCAGCAACCTTGTATGCTAATATCTTGCCTATCTTTTCACCGCTTTCATACTGTGACAGTTGGTATTTTTTTAATTTAGCAATACTTTTTTCCCTAAGAGTATTTTTAAGAGCAGATTTTAAGTCTATCAACTTATGACCCAATTCTTCTACTTTCGCCGACCCCGAGAGTAATGTATCAGCTAATTGATTCTCAAATAATGTTATATCAGCGATAATTTTCTCATTTTCACTCTTACGCTCCTTATTCTGTCTCCATAAAAATGGTTGTGCAAACCCCTGTATGCTGGCTTTACAGGCATCCCATACTATTAGCGGTGAAGTCGAATCAATATTTATACTGACAAATTCTTTCAGATGATCTTTTAGTTGTCTAAGAAAATCTGAGTTTAGAAATAAATATCTGGGGAACGAGAACGACCTAGGACCTTGTCTCTCTGCTGCAACATTAAAAGATAAAAGAATGGGATTGTGATCCGAGGTGACTCTCGGGCAGATTACCATAGTACTTGATTCTAGAATCCTGTCCGTTACCCAGGCCATATCTATGCGTGAGCATAATTTATGTGCGGCAGAATAGTAAGTATAACCACCTATATTTGGGTATAAATACCGCCACGCATCTTTTATGCCATGGATACGGGCCAGATCTATAATAGCAGCACGCGTCTTCCGCATTCGCTGAAACAAACCCCGTCTGGTAGTATCGATGCTATAATTCATAATACAATTAAAATCCCCCATTACTATATGTGACCCCTCACAGCCCAACAATTCCACATCAACTAGATCCAAAATTATTGGCTCGTCTATATTTGAACCATAAATGCAACAAAACGTATATTTGCAGCCTTCAAGTGTCAACTGGACAATAGACCATCTACCCGCTTTATTGACAGAAGTTTTACCAAATTCTACTCTAAATTGCCTTTGTTTTAAAATTGCTACCCCCCGTATTGAAGTATTTAAATCAGTGCACACAAGAACATCATATCCCAATTGTTTAAGTAGGTTTCGTCCTAGTATGCTATTTGGGTCTCTGAAATTAAAGCTATATGTGGATTGTACATCTTTAACTCTTCCAACACTAATCTTCTTTTATTCCTGCTATTCAAGCCCACCACATTCCATGCCAAACATCTCAATTGATACATCTTATATAAATTGAATTCCCATCTTAAAAAAATTCAAACAAATAAACCTTGTTAAGCATTTTCTCTAACCTAATTATCCTCATGTTGCATTTTTTACCCGTTACTTCCCCCCTCCCCAAAACCCACCCTCTACCCTCACTTGAACCACCCCCCCCCCCAAAAAAAAACCACCCTTCACCCTCAGAGAAGACCTCCCCATTTGACCCAGCTGCCGCTGTTTTGGGAAGCCATACAGAATCATAGCTATGGGGATCCGGCCTATGCTTATGTTACACCCAAATTACCAATGTTACCCTACCTAAACAAAGATATATACAATTCAGTCTCCTAGTTTTGCCTGCTTAACTAAAAGAAGAAGAGACAAAGAAGAACAGAAATAAGCAAGTGCGAAAAGAGGAAAAGAAGTAAGGAAAAGTGGAAGCTCAAAAACCCCTATTCATTTTTGGGATTTAATCTATCAGAATTAATTGTCCAAGCATCTTTTTGGCCAGTTCCAAAAATCTTCATAGTAAATGTTATTATTCCTGTCATAACAATTAGCTCATCAAGATTAATTATCCAAACATCTTTCTGGTCAATTCCAAAAATCTATGTAGTAAATATTATTGTTTATGTCACTCTCTTATCAGCTGCTTCTGTTTGCCATTTAGTTACAACTTGTTCAACTTCTTTTTCATCCCAAAAAAATAAGTACGGCCATTCTTGAAAATTTTTAATCTTGCAGGTTCCTGTAAGAAGACTTGTCCGCCAAGGGCCTTGATCGGATCAATAAATTGGCGCAGTTTCCACCGCCTCTCCGTTGTGGCTTTGCTCAGATCTGATCTCACAAAAAAAGTAACAGAGTCTATTGAGACTGGAGTGTTAGGTCTTGCTTTTAGTGAGATAGCTTGTTGCAGTAAAAAAATTCCTATATTGATCAGAAATGGACGAGGGTATTGACCCCCCTTACTTGTTTGTATCAATGGCAGCCTGTGGGCCTGTTGAATCTGTGAGTCCCAATCCCAATCGGAGAGATCAGGAAATGCCTTCTGGAGTAGGTGTACCACATATGCCCTTGGATCAGCTCCTTCGGCCCGTTCCGCAATCCCAAACAGTCTGAGGTTCTGTCGCCGTTGCCGATTTTCCATGTCCTCAAGTTTGGCCTTCATAATCCCAATCTGAGCCTCGTGCCTGTCCACAATAGCTTCTGTATGAGTTTTACTTTTATCTCTATATGTGTTCTTAGGTTGCTTTCAACTGCTATTACTGTGTTATTAGGGGGAAGGTAATGTAGTGTCTTAAGTGTTGCATTCATGGGGGATTGTATTTAATTTGCATTCATGGGGGATTGTATTTATGTGTTTATGTATGTAGTGTTGCCCTTTAACTATGCATGGAATCTGGAACACTGGTTGCTCTGTGCTGGGCTTTGCTTAGGCTCAGATGGCAGTTGCCAGTCCTGTGCATTGGATGGGGTCTCTGTTACTCATATCTTAATAAAGTGGATGTTGGAACCATTCCTGTTTCCTGGATGTATTTAAAGCAGATCTTTCATCTGCCTACCCATGACAGAGAATACAGCTGGTGAAGCTGGTGAAAGGAGTTGTCCTGAGGGAGGAGAGGAAATGGAAGCGCCAAGGAAACCTTGAGGAGGTGCACAGGGTGCCAGAACTCTCTGCCCTACTGCCAAGTCAATTCAACTGAAGAGACGTAGTATCTGATTTGCCAGTGACAACGGCAAAATAAGTGCTTCCCGATTTGGAGACCACCATGGAGAAAGATGCAGAGGTCCTGTAATTCCTCTACCTTCATCGAGCAGACTGCAGGGGATGTCTTTGTGAAGCCTCTGAATGCTACCCAGCTGACAGCAGAGAGAAGGAGGCAGGGTTGCCTGAATGTGCCCCGGTGAGCACAACAGCCCCTGTATCCTCTCCACCAGCGCTTCATTGCTTGGTAATCCTGGGTATGCACCATACGCCTGACAGACATTGGCTCTGAAATTTGTCTACCAGAGTCTGGTGGGACAGCATATCAAGCATTGCTATCCCTGCACAGGAACTGATTAGTCATTTGCTATATACTGATCTATGGTTCACAGCACTCTGTGAAGCTGCTCTCTGGCTACATAGTGAGCCTGCACCTGAGCTTTAATTGTGGTCACCTGCATGTTTTGATTCTGTAGAGATCTTCTTAGACTCTTTAGTACATCCTTTAAGAGATACCTAATGTGTGTGTATCGTACTAAGATATGATATGATAAAGATCAAGCATTGGGGTTGACTTCAGATTCTTGTGAAAAAATATCTTTCTTTTATTCTTTTATTTGATGATTCTTCATTAAACTTCATTAAAAACCCAATACAAGGTCATAGCCGACGCGGCGCGTTTCGTCCCCACGGGACTTCTTCAAGGCTTATAGTTGAAAGCAATACTTGTATAATTTTGGGAATTTTTGCTTATTGATCCTTCTAAGATGTATGGTCACCCCAAATTTGAACGAGAGCAGAGAAGCGTGTAATCCAAAGTCCGGGTCTGTGTAGAGACAAACAGGGGTATGTGCTGAGCTTTTCTGTATATCTATTGTATGATTGTTTGAGAGCTGAGTCTCCAATCCCCCCACCACTTCCCTGAGACACCTAGAATGCTCAACCGCACTACCCTGAGAGTAAATCGGGGAAAGAGTCTACTTAACGCAGTTTGCAGAGCCATAGAAGGCTTCTACTCAGAGCACCAGCGGCAAACAACTTTTGGGATCCAGTAGGCTCTGTCTTCTCTGTGGTCTGCCAAATGGGGTATGACACTTTTTCTCGTTCCTTAGCCAATTTTCTCACTTTCCTATTTGAGAAAGGTCTGTCTCATAGGACCATTAATGTTTTTTGATCAGTGGTCATCTACCCTTGGGCTCTTTTTCTCTGGGCAAGAGTCCTCTAGTTTGAAGACTAATGATAGGTATTTGTCTTTCCCATACCCCTTGGCCTCCTTAATCATTGAAGTGGGATGGAAACACAGTCCTTCAGGGTCTTCCTGCCTGGCCTCTTAGTCCTGAATTGTCCCTTAAAGAACTCTCCCCTAAGCTAACCATCCTTCTCTTCTTGATCCCCATCAATTTAGTATTTGACATCATGGTCCTTTTCATCATCAATAGTCTTTTCACTCCTTTATTTTGGGTGGAATGAAAACAGGTATGTCTTCCATTGTACACCCCTCCTTCGAGGACTACTGCGACTTTGCCTGGCAAGTTGTCTTCAAGAATAGGAGAGGCGTAGAGGTTTTCTCAGACAACTGATTATTTCTTTCAGAAACCCCACTGTGTGGTGAGTGCTCCCCCTTCACCAGATGAGTTCACTGGATCTTATCCAAGATGAGCATTATTGTTACCAAGTTCGATTCTCATCTACTTACTGGGCCTTGGCATCCAAAGCCTCCCTTTTGTAGCTGTGGCTCAGACGACATCCTGAATGCTGCTGATTGGTCCAACGCTTCTCGCTTCCAGACCTTTTACTTCAAATTGATAAAGCATGCAGTAAATGGTGTATTGGCTAGAGTGTTGGACTGTCCTTCCTTTCGGGCAGTCTGTCAGTGCCTATTGGGCCGGTTAGAAAGGGCCCACACACTGACCCTTGGGTTCGATTTATTTCAGATAGAATTACTGAGGGCCATTTGGAGCCTTTTGGGAAGTCTGGTAGCCTGCCATGGCATTTTGGGAAGTCTGGCAGCATGCCGTGGCCTTTTGGGGAGTCTGGCAGCCTGCCATGACCTTTTGAGAAGTCTGGCAGCCTGCCATGGCCTTTTGGGAAGTCTGGAAGTTCCAGGCTACCAATCACCGCAAAAGGTAAATCCAACACTGATTTGCTAAGCTTTAAACATGCCATATAATGACACCTCCTTCTCCTTGTCATAAAATATGGATTTTCTTAACCTTTAGCTGGAAAATCTAGATTTTTGGGATAACTCTAATGTCAGAGCTGAGGTTTGGGCCTGTAAGAACATTACCCTGAGAATAATATGTAGCCTGCATCAGTCTTACCACCCTTAGGAGCAGCCATGAGACTCAGAGAAGCCCGTGGCAGAGAGAACAGCTGCATTGGTGATTGAGCGAAATGAACAGCTTTGCCCTATATGAGTATCAGTGCGCGTCTACGCCGGGCTGTCTCATTGAGCGGAGCTCTGGTGTATTGCCGCAGTGCCCTAAAAGACTAGTTCGCTGAGCATCAGATCATAAACCATACCATAGAAAATTTGTGATGCAGCATAAGATAATTGGTTGCACCACATTAATAGCACCCGCGAACATATTGACAGCACTTGGGAAAATATTAACATGCATTTATAATAGTATTTCTTTTTCTGTCACAGGAACAGTGATAGACTTTATTTTGAGACAATATTTAAAATGGGTGTTTTGTGTTGGGCACATACCTTTATTATAGGCATACACATCATTGTCCCCACTCCTGTCCACAAGATAGGGGTCAAATTAAGATTGGAGTCAAAATCCATATGCACACCTTTTGTTTTCCCCCTTTATTTACAATTTATAGAGAAAATAACGCATTTGAACATTAAAATATAATTACTTTTTAAAAAATATAAATACTTTCGAAATATCGTCCATATTTGGAAACATGTATATTTAACATATATTTTGCTATTTTTATCTTCCTCTTACACAGTCTTTTCTTGATCTTAACCGTTTAGCCAGTCAGGAATGGGGTTTTCCCTGCACTGGCTGCAAGATGGAGTTCAAATTTAAGACGTCTGCCATTGTCTGTGTGCACCTCTGACTTTATTTTATGACTAAAGGGTAATGTTACTAGCATTATCCATTTGATATAAATTATTCCTAGTGCTGTATCAAGTACAACGTGAAGCTCAGAATCTGTGAAATCTAACCTTTCCATTAGATCATAGTGAACATTCTGAAACCATTGATCTTTATTGTTCCTCTACATTCCAATAAGTCACTTATTTTTATATTTGCAAACCTTTCATAGAGATTATTTAACCAATTATATGCAATTTACAAATTTTTTATTGGTGTTGACTCTGACGGAGCTTGTTTAAAATTTAATAGGATTAGATTGCGTAATGGACCTCGGTATGGTCTGGGGGGTAGTGGGCTTGCGGGGGTTAAATTTGAATGTGTATTGCACATATTTATTGTTTAAAGACATAGGGGCCCATCAAGATCTGGGGCGGATCGCCACCGCCCGCATAGCGGTGGCGATCCACCCGAAATCCGACACCGCCCACCACCCTTTTCCCCCGCCATATTACTATGGCGGGGGCACCATGGCGGACGGAAAGACTGTCCGCCACTTTTCCACCCAGTCGACAAGTCGACCTGGCAGAAAAGAGTTTAATATGGTGGCGGCGACTGTTAGACAACGCCAGCCATATTACTATGGGGGCCGAAACATGCCTCTCCGTGGAGGCATTGCCGCCATGGAAAGGCATGCAGGAATTGCTTGCGGGGGACCGTTGCAGGCCCCCAGGGACTCTGGGGGGTGGGGGGTGCACATGGGGGGTACCTATGGTACCCCCCTGCAGTTTCATGCACAACATGGCAGGCCCTGCGTGGGGCCTGCCTTGTTGTGCCTGGAAGTGCACAACATGCCTTCCTGGCATTGTGGCGGGCGGTGCTGAGCGACCGCCTGCCACAATGTCAGGAATTCAGGATGCGCCCGATCTTAATGGCCCCCACGGGACCCCCGCCCTTATGGCGGGCAGTCCCATTTCATGATAGGATGGCGGGCGGTCCAAGTCCGCCCACCATCCTAATGATCCCCATACTGTCTAAACATTATTAAAGAACTTGACTTGACTTAATAGGATTAAGTAATACATGTTCCTACTTTTTTGAGCCGTAGGCGCTTTGTTTGTGGTTTTTATGTTATCAAATATAAATGGAGGTGTAATTTTCCTCCTTATTTAAATGTTTGTTAAGGTCAATATCTGAGGTGAAAAAGGCTGTTTTCCCCTCAGGTAGAGCAGGCTTGCACTGGCTCTGCGAGTGCACTCCAGCGTTCACGAGTCACAACTAGGCTGTGTGAATTTGTGCTATCCTTCTAGGGTTTGGGATGGGATAAATACACCTTCTGCCTTTTCTTGCTTGAGCTAGCTGTAGCCCACTGCACAAATCTGCGTGTTTCTCACAGGCAGGGCGGACCATTGTTCCTCACTGAGGCACTGAGTGAGTTGTGAGTTGTGGCGATACAAGCCCTCACTTACCAGGGACTGAATCCTTGAAATCTGTAAGAATACAGGAACACTTATTAAAGTGCTTCGAAGCAGTTTTTTTAGGGATTGGACAGTGAGGTGGATGTCTTGGCAGTCATGGTGCACTCGGCAACGAAATCTCATGAGATTACTTATATCATCTTTGGCCTTTCTCTAAAGGTACCCTTTCTCTGTCTCAGTGAGTCACTAGTTCATTTTCGAGTTGGCAGTCATCTTAGTATAGGATGGTCTCCTTTACTTTCTGGTACGGAATATTTTACAAGAGAGTTTGCGTTGTTTGAAGGCCTTTCAGAGAGGACTTTGCCTTCCAGTCCCTGTAAAGATAGTCTCTCTCTTCATCCCTTTGAGGTTGTTTTTATCCTTTCTTGAATCCATTATTTAATATTGTGTATGCCACCTATAGAAGCAACACAGTGTGCACAAGTGATCCTTAGTATGGGAGCAGCCACTTGATCAGAGTTCAGGCTATTATTAGGGATTGATGTAGCTAGGATACAGAAAAAAGTAGTACAACATCAATCTGATTGACACTTTTTATCAACCAAAAGGGTCTGTAGAAGTGACCCCCATATAGTGGGATTGCTTCCTGATGCTTCAGGAGGCCCCACAATCCACTCTCCAGACAGCAAAAATCATATAAGATTTGCATTTAAAGTTCAGGTTGTAGTCCTTCCCTCCAGGTGTGATATCCAGCCCTGCTGTGAGTGACAGCTGAATCCTAACTCCTAATGTGTGAGACTTACTCCTTATGAGTAAGACTTGAGGTATCTTAATTTAATGTGGAAAGGGGAAACAGCGAACTTGTTGAGATCAAGCCTGTTTAAATATAAGTGCACCTCCACTTTTAGGTCTAGCTGGACAGCGAAGATTTCTTGAAGACATGTTGTTACCAATTCTTTCAAACATAAATAGAGTAGGCTTTGGGTCTACACATAGGAGTACTACTGTCTCGCCTCCTGTATTGGCTATTTGGTACAGCATTCCGTCTCCAAGGAAGAGCTTCCATTGAAGTGCATGAGGTACATGTGAAAAGGACATTCAGTTATCAAACCATTTGTATGATTCAGTTCTTTACCTCCTATACCCATCCAATCAAGAAAGCAACATTTTGTTGTTACTTTTTCAGCAGAATTAGCAAAGAAAAGAGGACAGGCTTACAGAATACCGACAACAGAAATATCGACTGACATAAATATTGTGTCCTGTAAATCATTTAGAAAAATACTGTCCTCCTGGGTGTAGATGTTATATTATTAACTCTAATGGTGGAGGGAGGATAGTTTTATCTATACTACTATTATAAAGGAAGGACTTTGAGGCTTTGAGGTGGGTAAACTCGGGAACCACAGCGCCAATCCACACACCCGATACATTGTTGTAATCCTCAGGGTGTGCAGATGGACACAGGCTATATACAGTTAAAAAATACGTTATATTTAAAAAATTTACATTATAAAAAAAGTAGTCCCCTCGAAGTAGCGCCGGCCACGACCTGCGTGCTGACGTCAGGAGCGCGGGGAGGTGCGGCGTCCAGGAGCTTGAGGAGGAGCGGCGGATGTGGCGCGGGGAAGGAGCGGTGACCAGCAGCAGACATGGCGCGGGGGAGGAGGTGAGGAGCAGCAGACCGGCGGGAGGAGCGGTGACAAACGGCGAGGAGGGACAATGTCGGGCAGGCGGGGGACGGGGACTTACACCAAAACAGAAGGATAGAATTTAGATCGGCTGAGGTAAGGCTCCGGGGGACAATGTCGGGCTAGGGGGGTCGGGGCAGGAGGGGGACGGGGAGTTACAACAAAACAGAAGGCTACAATTTACATCGGCTGAGGAAAGGCTCCAGGGGACAATGTCGGGGCAGGCGGGGGACAGGGACTTACAGCATCTGACATGGAGATTTATGCAGAGCACCTCAACACTGGGCCTTTGTGACATCCGGGGGACAATGTCGGGGCAGGCGGGGGTCAGGGCAGGCAGGGGACGGAGCAGCCGAGGGCCTGGGATGCTGGGCAATGTCGGGGCAGGCGGGAGTCGGGGAAGCCTGATTGCTCCCGGACAAGGTCGGGACGGGCTGCTAGTAAACTATATTTAGGCCATGATATTTATGTCAGCTGGTTATCTGACCTTCATAGTCGGATACCACACTTCATTCGATCACATCTACATGATGACTTTAGGGACTAGACAACAAAGGCATTACTACACAATCTACTTCAATATAAAAATATAGCATATAATATTACAGCAAAGGTGATACACCTTGTAATTATGAACATCGCTCAAGACTGTGAATATATTAGCTCTGGCTTCTAGCTGAAATGGAAGCAATTATTCTTTTCCCACATGTGGAATACATTAAGTCTGAACTTCATGGCATCAGAAGCCCAGATCATATAGACGCCAAGACAGTGAACTGGGAGTGTGCTGAGGGATCCTACATAGATAGTACTAACACCTGCCAGAACCCATGTTTGAAGCATTGAAAAAACAGCGCATAAGGCTGCCAAGAGAAAGGTGAATTTCGCAGATTCTCCATTTGATACACAAGGGAAATTATATAAAATTTGTAATACATACAATTTTAAATAACATTGTGAAAGTTGTTGGTTTTCTCAAGTTCAGTTGAAGAGTCAATATGAGTGCAATCCAAGTCCTTAAATCAAAGGTTAAAAAAAATCCATTCGTCATTTCATTATGGTCGTTAATTACATTTCCTTCTGACTCAATCTGGAATGAACAAGATTCACGAGGAAACTTTACTTCCTGTTGGATATAACTACATTGCCACCTTCTCTCTTTCTCACAGATACACACACACACAAGCAACAAATTGCTGACAGCTTTCCAGTGACACTGTAAAGTACATAGATGTATCCCTGAGTTGGTTATGATATTCATCTGAATGTACTTATGTCCCTGAGATTGTTGCCACAGTTTCACCAAGCGTGCCTCCCTACTGATGTCCTGCCAGGCATGTTTATAATGTGGCACACCAACAGAGTATGTAGATGTTATGAAAAGTACTGGCAGCCAAAACTTGCACATCATGGCTTTGTAGACTTGAAGCAAGTTGTATCATTCTTTGGTAGAAAGTCTGGCCACACCTTTAAAAGTTCCTTGTGGCTAAATGGGTGGACACAGGCCAGTTTGTAGAACCTGCAGCGGTCAAACGGCATTCCATACCCATGAAAGACAGCACTGGGGGGTTTTGTGATCTGAATTCCCAGTTCATGCAAACAAAGTCCGACAAATGTATCTTCCATGGGAAACACTGGTATGAGCTGAGCCACGTTGTAAATTTTCGTGGCCACGTCTCCAGAAAACAGATAGCTGGGTCCAGCACAGTATGGAGGGTACTTGTCACTGGAATAGACCTCTTTTGGGATGTACCACTTCCTGTAGGCCTTGTCCCTAATCGGCCCTGTGTTGTTGAGAATGCGGCCGGTGAAGTAGTTTGTCCTGGTGGGACCTTTGGGTTTCAGAAGGTCATTGACCAAGAAGTCCACATTCAGAAACACATCTGAGTCTATCTTCAACACGTAGCTGGCGGTCGGGCAGTATTTGGCCACCCATTCCATGCCCATCATGGTCTTCACTGTGAGGTTGTGATAGCTATCCAGAAAGTCCTGCTGCAGGATATCATGAAAAACGAGACTCTCCTCCAGAAGTGTCCGCTGCACAGTCGTGAATAGTGGCTCGACCCCAATGAGGAACAGACGTTTAATGACCACTCCCGGGATGATCGTTTCATTGCCCCAAGTCGCCCTGATGAGGTGCCTTGCCTCAATGTCTGTTGCCTTCGTAACTACCAGGAGGACCAAAAAGGGTGCTTCCTCTATGCACTTGTCTGGTTGGTTGAGCAAGAACCTGTAGTTGTAGGGATAGAGCGGGACAAGAGGGTGGCGGGTTTTCGGTGGCAGCACAGTGGTGGTTTCCAAGACATGAGCTTCTGTGGTTTGGTGCTTTTTCCAAATGTCAATTTTCGCATCAGTTGAAATGAATATCACAATGATGGAGGATGCAAGCATGAAGACTGTGACACAGAGGAACAATTGTCGCTTCTTTAGAGGGCTTTTCATAGTGTCACACTGTTCTGGCAGAAACACAGCTAGGAATTGCGGGATCTGCAAAGCAGAGAGCATGGAACAAGTTAGAGCTGACATATTAGTTACTTAAAAAAGCAGCAACTAGTAAGTGCATTTTCTAAACGTCAAACGAGATTAGTCATCTGGAGGAAGCTGCAACCCCATTCCTGCATTGCAACCAATCACATCTGATGTGTTTTATATGGATATAGAACTGATGTACACAAGAAAACACAGGGCATCAGAACAAAACATCAACTTATCCCAACAGTGTGTGCTTGCAAAGCTTGCCTAATTTGCTAGCCAGTGAATTCCAAGGCTAGCATTCTTCTCTACTTGGATCAACTGAGTGCATACAACACTTCACAGAAGAAAGCAAAGTGTGCATGGAATATAGAAGATTACAATAGCCTTAGAGTCATTAACATGTGGAGAATCCAAACCACAGAAGAATAAAAGATGCATGTTCTTGACGGAGAATGACCACACAGCAAAGTTTCGGTCAGAGGTTTTTCAGGAATATTGATTTTTAGGCATGCTCTGGATTGTGTATTTCTCATTCATGTAAACTTCATTGTGCAGTAGCATATAACTCAATGGATTGGCACCCCCAAGATCTTGTGCTTTATGCAGGTTGACACAAGGTATCATGCAGGAACTGGTACTAACTTCTTTGCTACCAGTGTCCCAACAACTACAAGGCCACTCCTCTTTCTGCAAGCAAATAACCTAAACAAAACAAACTACAGAACCAGTGCTGAGCTCTACAAACATACGGAAGGCAGCGAGGGACAACCAAGCATGAAACACCAACTCGGGGATTGGGAGATCAGAGATTATGAGGCTGCCACAAGGTCAACCTTGGCAGTGCCACAGAAAGGTACACATCCTGTGTGCCAAGGGATACATGTTCCAAGTCTACAACTCACTTGACACCTTTCCTGAATTTAGGTAAGATTTGTTGACAGACTCGGAAAGTAAAGAAAGAAATGGCCAAGGTGTGCGGCGCTCTGTGGGGACTTGGCTGGTGGCCAGATTGGAAGCAGGCCACTTTTAGTCTTCTCGCTGGAGCCGAACACCACAATCATACTGGCTTGGCCTTTCTAGGGTTTTCTTGACACTGATGGTAGCGCTTGCACCCACCATGCAGTGGGGTTCCCCATTCACTCTCTGCACCAACCAGACAGTGGGATTCCCCAACCATACACATTCCCAGCTATCAGTCCCCCCACCCCCATTAAACTGAACGTACTCAGCCTAAGCACAACTGGAATGTGTCTAATAACTTGTTTTGCATTCTGCTCAATGGAATCGGCATGTGTACGTCACTACGGAAAAATGACACTACCTCCAGGTTGGACTGGTCATTTTTTCACTTGGGCTTTTCCCCAGCAGGCTCCAGGACAGGAAGCTCCTTTCAGTGGAGGATGGGCTGCCAACACCAAGCCCCATAGTTCACATTATATTTGCAGCCTTCTGCAATTTAGGGCTGGTTTGAGTGTTTTGACTAGGCTGAATTTTGTTTTAGTGGGGCGTGCGAAATTTGTGTAATATCCTTTTGCATAATTACACGAAATTATGGAAAAGGTATGCAAAATGTAAATGTGGCATTTAGCAATATATTTTAGTGATTGGGGAGCCATGTCACCTTAAAAAGTTGCTGAGAACCTGCAGAAGTTTACCAAGTCAAAATGTGTGGTGAATTTGGGATAATGACAAATACGGAACAGAAAACACAATGACACTTCTATTTCCCTATTTTCCAGAAGAAAGCTGGGACTGTAACGCATTTGCCGTAATTAGTACATACCATACTCTAAGGTATCAGTATTTACCGGGTGTGGTTAATACTTCATGAACATCAAGTTACTTACCTGTACATTGTGGTTCTCCAGTATTGATATCTTTTATAGATTCACATGCGACCATGACGACAGGAAAGATTCAACCATGTGAGTCTATAAAATATACAATACTGGAAAAAAACAAGTTACTTACCTGTACACTGTGGTTCTCCAGTATTGATATCTTTTATAGATTCCATGCTTAAATCTTCCCTGTCATCATGGTCGTATGTGAATCTATAAAAGATACAATACTGGAGAATCCAAGTTTTCCTCTGAAAAACAAGGAGTTACATGTGAAGTTCATCCATCCATCATTTTACCTTTCCATCCATTTACCTAACCACCCTCCACCCTTCCATTCAGTTATCCATCTATTCATACATTCAACCTTTCACTTCTACATCCTTTGACTCATTATTCATCTATTCATCATTTCCATCCATTTACCTAGCCATCCTTTCATCCACTAATTGTATTCTACTGCAATATTTAAATCGTGCCTACTATGTGGGGTGCTAAAGTGCTTGCCTACATGGGTAGCATGCTACAATGTGTTTGGCAGTGGTTCTTAACTTGTGGTTCGGGGGCCCCTGGGGGTCTGTGAAGCCTACTCAGGGAGACTGTGACTGCTTAGAAAATCAAATAATATTAACAATTTAATAAAATGTGTATAAATAAAGAATCTAAATGTAAAATGAAAAATGTAAAAACCTTTTGTAAAAGTGAAGAAATTGAAATTGGAGGCTAAAAATTAAGGTCTTGATTTGTGAGAGCAGTGTAAGTGCATCACACAGAATATAATATTGACGATGAGTGTCCTCAATTAAATTGAAAAAAGTACCATTGTTCCCATTAAAATAAAAATAAAAATCTATTTGTTTGTGAAATTAAATCCTATATTTCATCATTTGTGAATGTGTTTGATGAATGTCTGTGTCTGTATTTTTTCGGATGTTGTTTTACCATTCAAATCATCAAAAATGCATGGGCTGCATCCCTGACTTCCAGGAATGAATCAATGGTGGTCCCTGGAATCCAATAATGGTTCAGTGGGGGTCCCCAGGTTGCAGTAATGATTACGTTGGGGTCCACAAAAGGTTAAGAACCACTGGTGTAGGGTGTTTGGTTGAAAGTGTGTGGCTTTTTTTTTAATCCTATGTGGGAACTGTTTCCATGATGTGAGTGGCGACCACCGAGGTGCGGTTATTGCATTATAGACCACAGTACTTCACAGTGTAATGGATGAAGAAGTGTGAGAGATATGTGTGCAGTTTACAGTTTTCAGAATGCTGGCAGCTTTGAGCAGCTTTGCAGGTCCTTTTTTGGTATTTCTCATATTTATCGTCCACTTTGCTGGTTACTGTAATGGGTTGTCCCTTCTGAGACATTTTGTTTAAAGTTTATTGTCCTGAGCAGGCACAGGTTAAAGGGAGAAATGGTCGAGAGATCTGCTGGGATGGACTTCGTTAATATCATCCTAAATATGATTGTCATTGTTAGATTCCATGAGTGGTCGTAGTATGTAGCTAGTCAGGACCTGTAGAGCTGGATTAAATTAGTCGTCTGTGGGGCAGTGTCATGTGGCAGATCTCTTCAGTTATTCTTTGTCTTTTTAGTTCGCGATGGATGGTTTATTGCTTTGGACTTGTACTGGGAGATAATTATGACTCTTACCAGTTTTGCTTTATGTGAGATTAACCCGTTAAGTGCTGCGAACATTCGGCGGACGTCGCGTGCACTACCTCGCTAGTGCTGCGCACGTCCGCTGAACGTTCCGATTCCGCCCGCGCAATGGAACGTCCACACTGGGGCGGAATTTGCGGCGCGCTTAACGGGTTAAGAATGTCAAGCAGTACAGGGTCATTATTAAGCAGCCTGAATGAACTGCAGTTGGCTGACTGTTTAATATTATGGTATTTGTTTTTGTGTGGGTTATACGTTGTATTGTAATTGCATTATGTAGCATCAGCTACCCTTGACAAGGCATTGCTGTGCTTTTCCGCTGGGCAGCACGCTGCGCCAGGTCCAAGAGTTAGTGTTTTTTGGGGGTGGGTGGGTTGGTTATTTTTGATTATTGAGATTAGTCTTGTACTCTACAGGAACCATTCCGAACCTTTACTCCAGTTCGTATGTGGTAAATTACGTTAGTAGAAGTTATGTGTGATTTTTAGGGGGGTTGGGGGTATGGGAATTTCATGCATTGGCTGATGGTATTAATAGATGAGCTGCAGGACATTAGATATTGTTAATGGTACGACTATTAAAGGAGAGGTCGTGATCTTTGAAATAAAGTGTGGTCAATTTGCAGAGATACGATAGTAAGGAAAAAAGGCAAACATGCATGTAACTTACAGTAGGTGATAGAATCGAGAGTTGGAAATTTTAAGTCAAAGTCAGTTTACACGCAGGGTTTTTAGTAATATTGTAAAGGCTTTTGAGAAAAACCTGTAGAACAAAATAACATTATTTGCATATGCCCATACCCATGCCCATGAGAACCCCAGCATGTATATGCACCACCATCACCTGTAAGAATATAGTATTAAAGTAAATATGGGTTAATTTTCCCATAAAATCAGATGGAAGAAAAACACAAAATAGGAATGTTGGACTTTAAATGTTTGTGCTAGAGATGCACCTCCTCTTTCCCTCTCATCAGGGTAGGATGAAGGAGAACAGAGTCTGTTTTAGTGGATTTGTGTAATATAATGCTTCTCAGCAGGGTCGGACTGGCCTATAAGGCAATTATGCAGTGTTCCTGTGTGGGCCCATTTTTTGACTGTGCATAGGTTATTGTTAATATCTATGACACTATAAAAACATTGCCTGCAACTAGGACAAATCCATGTAGTCTTCCATACTTAGCATAACACCTGAACAGACCCTCCCACCCCCACAGTTTTTTGTGGCCTGGGATGGCAAACTATGCAGCACAAAAAAAAGCAGAATTTGCGATCCCAAACCCCCAAATTTGTGGCATTTTTGAGGCAGGCACAACATGTCTCGGTCACAAAAATACAGCTCGGTCCTTGGTGTATCACTACTAGACGCTCTGACAAGTTCATCTGTGACCTGGCACTGGGTCCAGCAGCACTGCGCTCCAGACAGCTCGGGGTCTGGTGCCAGAGAGTGCATTTCTACATTTTAAAAAACTGTTCTCTCAGGGATCTGACATCCACTATCCCAAAAGCACACTGGGGACAGGGGCGGCTCTAGGCTCATGGCGTCCCTGGGCAGGGAGCGTAGGTAGGGGGCCGCGGAAGAGGTGGTCTGGGCGGGGCGAAGGCCGGAGGCCAGTGAACGGGGGGGGGGTGGGGGTCAGGGTGTTTGGAAGTAGAACAGAACCGGAGGGCGCCAAATCCCTGCCAGGGGCCGCCACGTAAATATGTATCCATCCTCAGAGGATTATTACATTAAGGATATATATTGGCGTGGTGGCCCCTGGGGTTTGGTGGCCCTGTGCAGGTGCACAGCTTGCACATGCGTAAGGCCGCCCCTGCTGGGAAGCAGTGGGTTGTGAAATTGGCTGGGGCACAGGACACTCAAGGTGGGGGAATGGAGGGTAAGGAGGCGGGTGGGATGAGCAGCAGCCCTCGTGGAGTTGTTTCAGCCACAGTAGCGGGGAGGGGATGAAAGTGTAGAGGAGAGGGTGTGGCGTTATGGCAAGAGTCTGCCAACTGGGAAACCAGGCTCGAGTCCCAGCGTCCTCTTAGCAGCTTATAATTCTGGGCACATCACCTAATCTCAAAGTGCTTAAAAAATCAAATGTGACCTTGTGTAATGCATCCGGGGCTCATGTAAAGCGCTCTAATACCTGTTGGTAGCGCCATTAAAAAAACGCAAATCATGAAGGAAAAAAAAGTTAAGGAGTGCTAGGTGCCACAAAACAAAGGGAAGTGGTTAGGGAGGAGGCCTGACAAGTCAGGTAGGTAATCAGACACTGGTGCAAGAGAAGGGCTCTGTCCATTACCAAGGAATTAACAGGTTAACAGGTGAGAGAGGAATATAACACCTCTGCGGCCTTGGTAGCCTGTTGTTCACCCTCCTTTTATTGGCTAAGCACAGCAAAGAGCCAATAAAAGGAGGATCAGCCTCAATTTTTCTTTTTGAAATTACAATTTTTGCAGACATTTCTGTAAAAAGAAATGCAGAATTTTTTTTAAAAGTGCTGATTTAGCATTTATTTGCTAATCACAAAATCGCAATATCCTGGGGGTAGCGCTTCTATCCAGATTTACAAACATGGGCCACTTTTTTAGTTTTCTAATTCACTAAGGGTGAACAAATCTTGGGCACACGTATGGACTCAAAAGTTAATACAATGTATGAAAAGTAATACAGTTGACACCGGTGGTTTTCTTAAGGGATGTTTATGTGAAGATGTTCATGAGGTAAACAAAACGCCAGCCGACATGTGTTTCGTCAACGCCTGTGACTCTTCGGGCTTAGAGCGCGTAGTGGGTGCCCAGTCAAGATATCGATTCCCTATTATCGACCTAAAGTAATATCGAGTCCAAAATATTGAAGGTGAAGAATATCGAGGTCAAGAATATCGTTGGACAGAATATCGACCCTAAGGTAAGTAATATCGATTTTTTTTGTATCAATGTAAGTAATATCGAAGTTAGTAATATCGATATCAAATATATTGATGTCAATAATTTCTATGTCACTAATATCGATATTTGTTTTTTGTTAAGTATTTTATTTGTTTTAAATTATATGTGTACTATTTTTTATATATTAAAAATTTTATTTTAAATTTAATTTTATGTTTTAGTACTGGAGCGGGTTGTGGGTTTATAGGGGAATAGGGTAGGAAGTAATTTAATTATAGTAAATTAATTATTAATTTTCAGTAATTGTAAATTCATTTTAATTAATGTTTACGTTTAAATTCTGGTGCGGGTTGTGGGTTTATAGGGGAATTGGGTGAAAAGTAATTTAATTGTAATGAAGTCATTATTTATTTTTTATTGGTATTGATAATTATTTTTTTTAATTATTTATTAATTGGTAATTAATTATTTTAATTCGTAATTAATTTTTTTAATTTGTAATTAAGGTTTGTAATTGGTAATTACATCTTTTATTTGGCAATTAATTTTTTTAATTGGTAATTAAGGTTTGTAACTGGTAATTAAATTTTTTTATTTGGCAATTAATTTTTTTAATTGGTAATTAAGGTTTGTAATTGGCAATGACATTTTTTAATTGGCAATTAATGTTTTTAATTTGTAATTAATTTTTTTAAATTGGTAATTGATATTTTTAATTGTTAATTATTTGGTAATTTATATTTATGAATTAATATTTATTGGTATTTATTGTTATTTTATTGTTAATTAATTATTCAATTCTAATTATGTTTTTAGTAATTATTAATGGGTATTTGCAAATGATGTGGCGGTATTTAAAAATTAAAATTGTAATTATTTTATTTACAACTATTATTTATAAGTATGTTATATTTAACTTCTACACTATCCAATGATTTCCCTACTGTTGCACTCTCTGGAGTGGGAAGAGTAATTTTTACCCCTACGCTATCCAACGCTTTCCCTACTGTTGCGCTCTTTGGAGTGGGAATAGTAATTTTTACCCCTACGCTATCCAACGCTTTCCTTACTGTTGCACTCTCTGGAGTGGGAATAGTAATTTTTATCCCTACGCTATCCAACGCTTTCCCTACTGTTGCACTCTTTGGAGTGGGAATAGTAATTTTTACCCCTACGCTATCCAATGCTTTCCCTACTGTTGCACTCACTGGAGTTGGAATAGTAATTGTTACCCCTACGCTATCCAACGCTTTCCTTACTGTTGCACTGTTTGGAGTTGGAATAGTAATTTTTACCCCTACGCTATCCAACATTTTCCCTACTGTTGCACTCTCTGGAGTTGGAATAGTAATTTTCACCCCTATGTGATCCAACGCTTTCCTATTGCACTCTCTGGAGTGGGAATAGTAATTTTTACCCCTACGCTATCCAACGCTTTCCTTACTGTTGCACTCTCTGGAGTGGGAATAGTAATTTTTACCCCTACGCTATCCAACGCTTTCCCTACTGTTGCACTGTTTGGAGTTGGAGTAGTCATTTTTACCCCTACGCTATCCAACGTTTTCCCCTACTGTTGCACTCTCTGGAGTTGGAATAGTAATTTTTACCCCTACGCTATCCAATGCTTTCCATACTGTTGCACTATCTGGAGTGGGAATAGTAATTTTTACCCCTACGCTATCCAACGCTTTACCTACTGTTGCACTCTCTGGAGTTGGAATAGTAATTTTTACCCCTATGCTAGCCAATGGTTTCTCTACTGTTGCGCTCTGTGGAGTGGGAATGGTAATTTTAAATTCTATGCTATCCAACATTTTTATTACTGTAATTTTTTTTACTTATGGATTTTGAATAATATTTTTATTTATTTAGCTATTCATTTTTTTTGTCTAAATTTAGATTATGTAGTATATAATTAATTTTAAAAATATTAAAAGTATATTTAATTTTTTGTATTTTAATAAACATAAGTCTTTATTTTTTATTTATGTTTTTGTTTCCTGTTTGTAAATGTATTTGTAATTTATAATATTTTTGATTAATTTATAAATTATTAAAATAATTATTACAACTTATTGTTAAGTATGTATATATTATATATTTTCTGTATATGTTTAATTAATGTATTATTATTATATATGTATTATTTATTAATTTAAAACATTATTAGATATTTTTAACTATGTTTATTTTATTTATTAGTGTTATTTACTTTATTTTCCATTGATATTTTTATAGAAAAAAACTATATTTTTAACATCGATATTTTTGACATCTATATTTTTTTTCGATATTTTTGTACTTACCATGTTGTAGGATGTCGATATTCTTGCCTTCGATATTTCTGCATCGATATTCCTGTAGGTCGATATTTCCTTGGTCGATATTTTGTCAGTGATCCCACGTAGTGCGGGTATTGAATGACCGGTGATAATTCCAAACCGATTAGTGGGTTTCGAGACAGCCGTAGTATGGCCGTCTGGTAATGAAGAATTTAAAACGGACGGGTACGTCCGTATGGAGTGGAGCCTTGTAGTGCAGGGTCCACGTCGTTGCTCGTCTCTCGCCGAAGGAGTGTCTCGACGGTTTAAATTCTTCATTACCAGACGGCCATACTACGGCTGTCTTGAAACCCGGTAACCGGGTTGGAATTATCACCGGTCCATCAATACCTGCACTACACGCTCTAAGCCCTGAAGAGTCACAGGCATTGACCTGTTGATGAAACACGTGTCGGCTGGCATTTTGTTTACCTCATGAACATCTTCACATAAACATCCCTTAAGAAAACCACCGGTGTCAACTGTATTACTTTTCATAAATTGTATTAACTTTCGAGTCTATACGTGTGCCCAGGATCTGTTCATGTTTGTTTGGTCAAGGGCTTTCAGCTCTTCCCTCATTCAGGGGTATTGGGTCGACCTCTGACCTGGCAGCATCACATGCTTTTGTTCTTCATTCTGTCAATACCCGACAAGGTTACCTGCACGGGCGCCACTTCCCTGCTACCCTAAAACCCTGCGCAGAATCAACTAATTCACTAAGGTCACCAGTTTTATTTTGGTGCCTGGGTCTATTTTCTGTCCCAGTCCCCTATTGCTTCTCAGGGCAGGTAGCACTAGGGCTGTATCTAATCAGGTGCACCCTCAACATAGACACAATGAAGTGTAAGATTCTGCATCTGGTTGTCATTCAGCCTTCCTGAAGCAGTAATCAGGGACACATGGGTTGACCTACCACTGAGGAAGAACCACATCGAACAGGGCTCAACTTAACCCAAACACTTTATCACTGAGCGAGAATCACACAAAACAGGGTTCACCACAACCCGAGCACTTCCCTGCCTCTGAGGGAGAATCACACAGAACAGGGTACAACACGTCCCAAACACTTTACCACTGAGGGAGAATCACAAGAAAGAGGGGTTACCGCAACCAAAGTACTTACCTGCTACTGAGCGAGAATCACACAGAAGTGTTCAACACGTCCCAAGCAGTTTACCACTGAGGGAGAATCACACGAAACTGGGGTTACCGCAACCGAAGTACTAACCTGCTACTGAGAGAGAATTTCACAGAAGTGTTCAACACGTCCCAAGCACTTTACCACTGAGGGGAATCATACCAAACAGGGGTTACCGCAACCGAAGTACTTAACTGCTACTAAGGGAGAATCACATAGAACAGTGTTCAACACGTCCCAAGCACTTTACCACTGAGGGAGAATCACGCGAAACAGGGTTTTACCACAATCAAATCACCTGCTACTGAGGGAGCATCACACAGGACAGGGTTCAACAAAACCTAAGCACTTCTCAACCACTGAAGGAGAATCACACGAAACAGGGGTTAACACAACCCTAGTTAACAGCTGCACATCAACTATATTATCACACACAGCAAATAGAATGTAGCACAATACTTGCAGCTTACCAATAGCAAAAGGTACTAGCATCAAATCTGAAACACAAAGATTCAAAACACACCGAAAATGCCCAACATTTAACTTCATAGCACAAACGCCAGATGTGTTATTCAAGAAACATAAGTTTCAGGTAGAATTTCAATTGCAGATATTGCATAATAAGGTGCTGAAACCAAAAGCAGAATATTCTTGTTTCAAACAAACATCATTCAAATTAAAACCATGAAACTTTAAACAAAAACTGCATAGGATAAGTAAATGCTGAAATTTAGATGAAAATACTTGGGGCCCGATTCACAAAGGTAAAATGAGACGAAAGTCTAACTTTTCGACTTTCATTATGCACAAAGTACATTTACTGCTGCTAAATGCCGTTTGTGAATACCCAAAGTCGTAAAGCTCACCTTTTGCTATTCAAAAAGGGCATTTACGAGTAGTAAATGCCCTTTGTGCATACCAAAAGTTGTAAAGGTTAGCTTTCGTCTCAGTTTACCTATGTGAATCGGGCCCTTATAGATTAAGATTTGCAGCATGCCAACATATATACTCATTGCATTTTAACCACACTTCACACACAAGAAAAAAATACTGTCAAGTTCAAGACTTTAGCTTGTGGATGGCACTCCAACATTTTGTTGATGCAATGCAACTTATAAAGCATTAGACACTATGGGGCCCATTATGATGTCGGGCGGATTGCCCCCGCCAGGCTGGCGGTAGCCACCGCCGGCCTGACAGGGGCAATCTGCCCGACATTATCACCAGAATATCCCCCGCCATATTAGGATGGCGGGGGACCGCGGCGGACTGAAAGACCGTCTGCCGCTTTTCCGCTCTGGTCGCCTTGCGGCCGGGGCGGAAAAGGAATAATATGGTGGCGGTGTCTAATAGACACCGCCAGGCATATTATGATGGGCCAAAGGAGATGCCTTTCCGTGGTGGCGATGCCACCACGGAAAGGCATGCGGTCTTCACTCTGGGGGCCCCTGCAGGCCCCCAGAGTGAAGGTGAGTAGGGAGTTGCACATGGGGGGTACCTGTGGTACCCCCCAGCATTTGCATACAAGAAGCAGCAGGCACCGCGCGGTACCTGCCGCTTCTTGTATGCAAATGCATACATTCATTTTTGACATTGTGGTGGGCGGTGCAGAGAGCACGGCCCACCACAATGTTAAAACTGAGGGATGCACCCGCCACTGTGGCGGGCGCATCCTAATTCCAACATCGGGACCCCCGCCCTTATGGCGGGCGGTCCCTAGTCCCGATAGGATGGCGGGTGGACTAAGTCCGCCCGTCATCCTAATGACCCCCCTATGTACCCATTAATACTTTCTTCTACATTTGTAAATATACTAGAGTTTCCCCAACCTGGACTCCTAAGCCTAACAATAATTCACACACAATCACAGTTATAAATGTATTTGGGTAGTTGAAAGGCTAACTAGAGAAAGTGTTATAAAATGTTACCCAGCTCAGGTTTTCAGGCATATCCAGGATACTGAGCACGCGTGTTGAACCTTTTACAAAAACGTTCAGGGCTACATAAGCATAAGAAATACCATTCATAATTTTTTTTTTGTAAACAAGCCTAAACTTTCGTTTAATTTTTACTGTTTGGATGTGCTACTCAGCTTAACCTAAGGCACAGCTTAGGTGGCAAATATAAAAAGAACAATTCTATGGCTGATGGTTTCACAGCAGGGGCGGCCTTAGGCATGTGCAAGCTGTGCACCTGCACAAGGCCACCAAACCACAAGGGCCGCCAAGCCAATATATATCCTTAATATAATAATCCTCTGATGATGGATACATATTTGTGTGGCGGCCCCTGGCAGGGATTTGGCGGCCTCCGGCTCTGTTCCACTTCCAAACACCCTGACCCCCGACCTGAGCTCCGGGGGTCTCCGCCCCAACTGGACCCCCTGTTCCAGGTCCCCCTACCTACACTCCCTGCCCAGGGCCGCCATGAGCCTAGAGCCACTTCTGTTCACAGAAATAAGGTTGAACGCATAGTGTCCATCAACGCACAGCCTCAATTAAATGAATTCCTGTTGCACAGGTTAGATGGTTTACTGGAGACCTGTGCGATGAGAGCAGGAGGGAATTGGCGCATGCTGCTGGAAAGCATGGCTCACCTCCGGAAAGGCCAGAGCTAATCTGACGTCTATCGTTTTGCCCAAACTTTAAACAAAGCTGCTCTTCAACTGCCTAAACTGAGACTGTACAAACTGCAACTGTGGCCGTACAACAAAACTTTCCTGCAAAATGTGGGGTTTATTTATGAGAACGATGCACAATCTTAAAATAAGTCTGCAGAATTGATTTCTGCATAACTGCAAATTCATTATCTCGCTACAGTATATTCTCAGTGTTCGCTGTCATGGAACATCCCACAGTGCTTTTTTTTAGCTCGAGGGACCGTTGCACTGCGAAGCAGTGAGGGCGGAGTCCCGAAGAATTAATGTTTTGGAGTTAGGGGGCTTGGAACCCGCCTCTCTCCTCCATTCTCCTCCATTGGCTGACTTCCTGAACGGAGGCCAGCCATTGGAGGAGAGGGGCATCACTCCAATCAAGCCCCGTCTCTTTTGGATTCGGGGGCTTGTTTTTGGCGTTCTTTCCACCTGTGACGTCATCCGTCACTCAGAACGCCAAAAACACGCCCCCGAATCCGAAAATTTTCGGATGTTTGCAGCCGCCATCTTAATTGTGTCCCTTGTTTATCCAACTCAAACCTGACCGTCCCGAGCGAGGAGCAGGTCTCCACCTTTCCCAGGGAAGCAGCATTCCCATTCCATGAACCAGGGTGCACCGCGACCCTCTCACGGCAGATAGGGGACCGGTTCATCAGGTGGTTAATGGGGATTTACAGAAACACCTGATCCAATAGGCACCATTAGGGACTCGGGTTAAGTGGCCCCGCATTCCGCAGCTGTGGAAGTCTCTGCGCGTGCGCTTGTCCTCCCTGGACACCCGGGCGCGGCGCGCGCGTCATTCCAGCCTCCAGCTGCCTATCAAGGTGCGCGGCGGGCCGATAGGCCAAAGTGCCACTGTTTTGTCTTTCCACTGTTTAAAATATGGGTTATATAGGCACAGTGCCCGCTGGTGAATCCAAGTAAATGCGCCCTTGGTATGCACGTTTGCCCAAGTGAAGCTGCTCTCGTTGCACAAGAACAGACCTCTTCTGGTGACAGCCACCGATGCCACTTGTTTGCAGCGCACCGGCTGCTTCCGTTCCTGCTCCATTCAGACACACAAGGTTGTACTTGGCATGGAGGTGGTGGGGAGAGGTGGGTCTGTTGTCTCTGTAATGGACCTTGGCACGGGGAGAGCTGAGGCCCACTCATGACTCCCCCTCCCCCCCCACACACACACACACACTTAGCCAGACTTTGCCATCTTGGGAATTTCGGTTTTCCTACCTTTGCCTCGCTTCTTAAAAAGCGTTGACAACTCTATTAGGTCGCATCGTTGTGACCTATGGCTTTGCCAATGTTTCTTTTAGCCACACCGCACAGCATTCGCCATGTTGTGATGCAAAAGTTTAAAAAATACCTTTGATAATATAAGAGACACGATAATAAATGGTCGGGAAGAGTTCATTGTTAAAACGAGTATGAGTGTGTGTGTGTGAGAGAGGAAGTGAATGTGAGAAGGAGAAGTAGAGAATCAAAGAGAAAATGAGCGAGAGAAAGGAGGTGAGGTGAAAAAGAGAGAGAGGTGATATCGGGACATCAAGGAGGCACGTAAACTAGAAAGAAAACAAGAGAAAACTGGAAAAAAGTGACAGAAAGAAAGAGAAAAGAAGACACATGGGGCGCAAAGAGACTTAAAAGTGCGAGAGAAAGAAAGTGAGGGAGTGATCTAGACTGGGAAAATGAATGGGGTGAAAGGCACAGAGAAAGAGGGAGTGATGGGGAAAAGATAGAGAGAGAAGAAGCAAAGGGGGCTCAAAATCTACAAAGGGAATCCTTTTATGATGTATAGCACTGTAGTTAACAATGTTTCATCTGTTTAACACAGTGGGAACTTTAATCTGTCTTTATAGTTATACATTGGTCATACAGAAACCGGAAATACACCGACGTGCCCCTAAAGGTGGGTCACAATATACTTTGTGCTGACTACAGTTTCTTTTCAGCTCGGTTTAATTGAGCAAGAAGGAAGGCAACAGGCAACATCTGCAAGTTCTTTCTTTCCACCTGTGACACTTGCAGTACCTACTTTTCATGGCCCCGTCCTTAAGTTGTTTGCACTTTAACCTCTGCCTTGACAGCAGAAGTTTCCTGCGGCAAAAAGCCACTACGTGCCTGTCTCCACCGCAGAGGAGCACTTTTACCAACCATCAAGGGGAGGGTTCTTCGCTTCAAGCACCAACGGACTCTGACAAAAACGTACCTCAAACGAGGCTGGTGACAATAGAAATATTGACACGTGTTTCACTTTGGGGCAGGGTGGCATCACCAGAAAAAACAACTTGCAAGGGGGTAAAGTGCCCTAGCTTAAATGTATATTTAGTTTAGTATCTTATTGATACAGCTCACTGACAAACAGGTGCTAACACTTCCAGGCACTACAGGCCTATGCTCTTCATACAAATCATAAATCAGATGGGTTAAAATCAAGGCGGTGAAAAGACGTGGGGAATAGGAAAGGGGGGGGGGGGCGTTCGGCTAAAATATGCCCTTCAGAAAATCACCAGTGTGATTTTAGGAACACCAGGAAGTCAAACACGAATATTAAACTGTGCACAAAGTTCCAGGCAGTGACGTACACATCTGCTTCTTTCAAATCTTAACAGTAGCTTATCTTTCATCTGCTGATATGTGTCTAGCCACCTGAGAACGCCAGTCTAATAAAAAATGATTAGTGCTGCATTTGCTTTATTTCAGCTGTGCGCTGAGAACAGTGCGCTTTTAGTACGTCTGCTGGTACGCCTCGTACCTTCCATTTAGATTGATCGCGCCGTATGGCGCCTCACGCGAGAAGCGTGAGGTATAGTGGGGCTCTTCCCTGAAAGCCGTACGAAGCGTACAAAAGCGCTATGAAGCGCCCAGAAGCGCTAGTAAGCACCGAACATTCCAGGAACTTTACCAAAAACACTGAACTTGCCTAAAAGAACTTAATTTGGCAAATAAGAACTGTGGCATTTTTTAAAACATTACTGGAACCTACCCTGAAGCCTGATGACTGTATTTTGAAGCCTGCTTGACGAGCATCCGGGGGGGGGGGAGGGGTCGGGGAGGTCGTAGCCGAGTGCATGGATTTAGGGCGCACTTGTCCTCTGCGCACTGCCCCCTGGCCCAATTAAGAATAGGGTAGCGTTGTTATTTTTGAGAGGACTCCCTGTACTGGTCTGCACTCTTTGTCACTCCAAAAAGCTGAGGGATGTCTCCCTGCCTGCCAAGGGTGAACTTGGCGCTGTGCTCTCCAAGGAAAGCTACTGCTGAGCACCATAGGGCCGAGAAGTTAGTTCTTCATAGAGACACTATACTGCACTTTTCATGTTTAGACGCTGTTGCGAAAGCAGGGCAGCCTCTCACTTTCACAAGCTTCAACGCGCTTCAAAAGTGGCCCGGTAGTGGGTTTTTTCTCATCTAAAGGTGTTTGTTGATATTTTGCTGCAGAATCCTGCTGTTTGCGTGCCCTTTTGCAGAATACGTGCGTCGGGGTCTTTGCCTATTGGACAAACCAATTCTGTGCACAATTAAGACTGTGTAAAGTCTGGTCCCTGTTTGCTTCGTGTGAGCTGCTTTGCACAGACGTGTTTTGGTGCTTATGTTGCTTGCGAAAAGGACTATTCGTTGCTGGTTGTTTTCACCCTGAGATAACCCAGACACACTCCCCCCTGCTTCGCGGCACAAACACAAGTGCATAGCCCTTCTCTGTGCGCACACCCCACGCTGACACTTGGATGCATGCTCCTCGGCTGTTACAATTTTGGCAGGTGTGTTATTTGCTGAGGTGGGAGCTGGCCTCGACAAAGGCACCCAAATTGTTGTCAGAAACAGAGTAATAGGACAACTGCTTAAATAACAGATCGTTCTGTTAAATGTCGCAAGAAACATTATCCCCCTGGTTCTCCTGCCCCTTTGCTGTGCTTGTTCTCCTGCCCTCTCGCTGTGCTTGCTCTCCTGCCCCCTGGCTGTGCTTGCTCTCCTGCCCCCTCGCTGTGCTTGCTCTCCTGTGTGTGTGTGTAGCTCTGTGTGTATGTGGCTCTGTGTATATGTGGCTCTGGGTGTGTATGTGGCTCTGGGTGTGTATGTGGCTCTGGGTGTGAATGTGGCTCTGGGTGCGTATGTTGGTCTGGGTGTGTGTGTGTGTGGCTCTGGGTGTGTGTGGGGGCTCTGGGTGTGTGTGGGGGCTCTGGGTGTGTGTGGGGGCTCTGTGTGTGTGTGGCTCTGTTTGTGTGTGCGTGGCTCTGTTTGTGTGTGTGTGTGGCTGTGTGTGGCTGTGTGTGTGTGTGGCGCTGTGTGTGTGTGTGGCGCTGTGTGTGTGTGGCGCTGTGTGTGTATGGCGCTGTGTGTGTATGGCATTGTGTGTGTGGCGCTGTGTGTGTATGGCGCTGTGTGTGTGTGGCGCTGTGTGTGTATGGCGCTGTGTGTGTGGGGGGCTGTGTGTGTGGCTCTGTGTGTGTGTGTGTGGCTCTGTGTGGATAGCTTTTTTTGTAGGTGGCTCTATGTGTGGGTGGCTCTGTCTGTGTGAGGGTGGCTCTGTGTAGGTGGCTCTATGTGAATGACTCTGTGTGGGTAGCTCTGTGTGGGTGGCTCTGTATGTGTGTGTGTGGGTGGCTTTGTGTGTGAGGCTCTGTGTGGGTGTAAATGCAATAGGTCATGCATTTGCCAGCGATTAAGCTATTGGCATTGTAAATGACAATGCCATTTATTTAACGATTAAGCTATTAGCAATGTAAATGACAATGTCATTTATTTATGATTTTAAAAAAAATGCCATGAGCAATGCCAATAGCTCTACCTTTAATAATGCTGAGACCATTGCATTGTAAATGCTTGTTTTGCAGGGCATTTGAAAGTACAAAACATGTTTCTCACTAGCACATACCTATCTGAAGAGACTGCCTGTGCCAGTTGCTTTTACTGTTGATTGTTTTGACAAATTATTATTTACATTCCATACAGCCAAGTCTATGGAGGGTTTTAGCGAACTTTGATAATAGACAATGAATCTGCAACAAGTTTAATCAGACACGCTTGTGATCTTGGGTACACTAGGCCTTATCAGTACACCATCACCAACTTGACAATTTGGCAGTTACAAAGTCTCCGGGAATCTGAAGAAATAGTCCATGGGACCAGGTGCAGCTTCCAAGCGCTTGTTCGTATTTAGCCATTTTTTAGGTCTCACGTAGGCAGCGCAGTCGCTGTCTCTCAAGATATACTGTGTCTACTGTATGAGCTTTCAGCACGCCCATCCGTTTTCATTCGTTTCTTCATGTGCCTTTCGAAATTCCTTTGATTTTGTTGGTGAATAGTTTACATTTGTCCCTCCTTTTGCTGTTGTGGTCACGCCCTGGAGACTGGCACTGTTACATGGATCATTTCACTATTGGTCATATATGGTAGTTTCAATGCGCTACTTTTTCTTTTGCCTCAGCTTGTTTGGCTTTCCGAACGAGCTCAGACGAGGGCTGAAAATCATGTCCTTATCTTGTTTTGTACTGTCTTTGGTTACAGAGTGCTTTTTCAACCGGAGGCTAGGTTGTTTTTTATCCTATAACATTTTTGGTTTCATTAGCTTAAATGTACAAACCTTATATAATGTACTTACTTAATGGAAGTGTAGTTTAGGAAGATGGCTGAGAGTAGGATCAACCTATTTAAATTGAGCTTTTGACAACTTGATTATTTGGATACGATTAAAGAGATAAAAATGCTGTTATTGCACCATTTAATGAAAATAAGCAGCTTTAAGCTGCATGCTTTTAATGTTTTATGCTTTCTTTCAGGTTTCAATCATTGGTGAAATAAAGCCTATATCAAGGAATGCCTCCTTGTGCTCCCCAAACTCAGCAATTAATGTGAGGTTACTTAACATTATATCCTGCAAGTAGACAGTGCAACACCACCTCAGCACCACAGCAGCACCACTGCAGCACCTGTCCGCGTCACTCAGCACCACTTTCGCAGTGCCACCGCAGCACCACCTGAGCATTACTCTGCAGCACTGGAGCAATACCACAACACAGTATTGTGTGCATCGTGTATATCTCCGGTTAGGAGATATCTGTAAGTGTAGGTGAGTGTTCTATAATAAATACATATTTTTATGAATACACTGTGTGGTTCTTTTTCACTTAATCTATATCAATAAGATTATGTTCTGGTAAAACAAGCTGCTTTACACTCCTTCTGGATTAGGCCTGAAGGCTGCTCTCCACAGCCACCACTTAGAGTGCTTTCTGATGGTGTCTAAGACCTCTTAAATCATCATATGGGTTGTTTGGATTGGGGCAAGGTGCCCACTTACATAAGTGTACACCATATACCAAGCCAGCTTCTCACAAGCACCAGTTGTGGTCAGTCCATATAAATGCACTGGGCCTCATGAATATGCCTCTTTCCTGAAAGAGGAAATTAGAATACGCCCTTAAAGTGAGTACAACACATACTGTGGTGCTGAAGGGGGAGGTGCCAAGGACTTCACAGGTACAAATTGGTGTTCCCTAGATAAACAGAAACATTTGAGAAAGCAGTGATGGGTAAGTGTGTGCGTTGTAACTGCTCTCCAGGAGCTGTACCCTCAATCTCCTTCTATAGTAGGGGAAGATAAGTGAAAGGACCCTGGCCACTCACATTACACACCCTCCTCTATACGTGCCAACCTATTGGAAATACCTAATAGTTTTAGAGACATATGTTGCAAAAGCTGCATTATTCTTCTTAGCTTTTATTGGAATGAGGAAAGCATGGACACTTTTAAATATAATTTTAACTTCCCCACCTCCATCATTAAGTTTTGCATGCATGCCATTAGTAACTAAGAGTTGCTGGGGAGGCAAGATGGCCGCTGACAGGCCGTAGGGAGAAGTCGCCTTTTTTCTTGCTCCTGCTATGTTGGAAGTTTGGTACTACCTCTGAGTGCCGCTGACCACTGATTGCTGCTAAAAATCGATTAGGAGTATGTGGGAAGCGGAGTATGCCTCACTCATTTGAACTGATTTACGGCATTATTGTCTGGCTAGCGAGAAGTGCATCGCGGCTGCCACATTTCCATCTCTGGCTAAACACGCTGAGAACTGACACTCCACATCAGGGGGTAAGATGAGCTGAGAAGCAAGCTATGGCCCCTCGACTCCAGAAACCACAGAACGATAAGGAAAAAGAAGCGGACAAAGCTATCTTCAGTGATCCGGGCACAGCTTCAATGTCAGTCGCAATGTCGACTAACCTGAGATCAGCAGCCCAATTATGGAGAAATAAAAGGCAGGAGAATATGGATAATACGGAAATCGCTCCTCCTGAAAAAAGCACAACGTCAAAGGACAAGGAAAAGAAAACTACAGCAATTAAAAAGAATGCTAAACGACAGAACAGCGAAGTATCTACCAAGGAGGGGAATCTACGACAACCTACCCTCCGGGAAACGTTTGCAACGCAAGTATCAGGACCGGTAACCTCCGCCTCACCTGCAGTCCGTAGGGTAGGAGGCGGCAGCACGGGATATTTAGCAGAAACACAGGCGCCGAGCCCAGAGCTGCACGATGACAGGATCAGGACGGTAGAGGCTGCGGCAGCCATTGAGAACGACGTGCGGAGCTCAGAGAGGCAACAATCATCTGCGCATCTGCCTGTGGCCGCAGTTGCTGTGCAGAACGAACAAATTACAAGGATTGGGGTTGACGCTGGTGCGGTTGACGGTAATGGTGGAGTGCACCCGCAATCACAGGCGATGCAAGCAGACTTCACGGACTCTATAAAGCAATGTGGTAAGGAGGGCGCTGCTGGGGGCGAACCTTTACTACTGACTGGGCGTAATGCTGAAACTGAGACTGTTGATAGCAGAGAATCACTGTTAGAGGTGGATAGCTGCACCCTACCCTCACCTTTATTATTGACCCAAAATGTGCGCACTGATGTACAATGTACCTCTGCAATACTAGAGGATGAAATAAATCACTCTAGGGATCATTAGGTGGGCTCGAAGGAGGGCCTGGAGCCTACTATGCCGTTACCACTGGACATAGAGCAGATATCGCGACCTAAGGATAATTTTCCTGATATTGATGGTGCTGAGGTTGGGGGTGGCCCAATACCTGATGTGCACAATGCATGCATCAAATCTAGAGTACAGGCAAGGGGTGGGTTGCTCAATCCAGGATCTCCCAGCGATGATTGCTTTTACTCTGTCAATGATGAAGAGGGGGAGGAGGACGATAAAAAGACAGCATCTGGCTCTGCAACGGGAAGTCAGTCTGACACCTCAGAAGTTGAGGGGAGAACAGACTCCGCAGCGTCATCTCAAGAAAGCGCATTAGTGCACAAGGTATGCACAAAACGGAGGGCCAAGCCACTGAGAAGTCTTAAGAGTAGATCACATAACCGGGCAAAGAGTAATGCGAGTCCGACCCATGCAGAGGTATCCAAAAAGCTAGACTGGAACTATTCAGCAACCTCCCAGCTTTACCAAGAAGGAGGCACTACTCTACCTCAAACTCAGAAAAACACCCCAGGACAGACAACCACCATGGATATGCTCTATGCTACTCGGAAACAAATGCAGGGGGAGGCCAGAAGTGAGTCTCGGGGGGCGAAGCAGGCCAACCAAAAAATACAGGGCTCACTACGCAGGGTGAATAAACTTTATGCAGACATGGAAGCCAGGGTCACAGAAGTGGAAGCAAGAACTGAGAGACTAGAGGAGGACGTTGGAAAATGGAATGAGTTCAAAAACGAGCAGGAAAAGATGGCGTCGGATGTCCATTGGAAGCTCGAGGACTATGAAAATCGACAGAGAAGGAACAATGTTAGACTTCTAGGGGTCGCGGAAGGAAAAGAGGGGCAGGATGTGCGAGCATTTGTTGTTACTTTGCTTAAGGGGGCTTTTCCAGAATTGTCTGTCTGGAATTGGGATAGTGAGATACAAAGGGCTTACAGGTTCCCTATGGTACAAAGGAGAGAGCAAACATCAGATAAACCGAGGGCGATTCTGATATATGTAGGAAATTTCCTATTAAGGCAGGAAATTATGGATAAAGCCAAACCTGAGGCACAACGTTTTTTGCCCGGCCGGACTTCTGTCATGCGACAGTGGAAAGGCAATGGCGCATGAGGCAAATGATAACCCCCTTTCAAAATATCGCCGTGAGGCCTATTTGATGTTTCCTTGTCGCCTTAAAGTTATAGTTAATGGGCATACTAAGATTTTCTTTTCAGAAATCAAAGCGCAGGCATACTTGGATGAGGTGAAAGGGAGGAAAGAAGGTTCAAAGTCTATGATGGTGGCCTCCAAACATCGGAAGTAATAAGGCATAATCCAGGAAAAAAAGATGAGTTTAAGGGTCAAATTTGGACTAAAATTTAGCAGCAGCAGTAACATCTAGCGGTGTGTATCTCAGAGGCATGTGAAGATTCTTTTAGGAGCGGGAGCAGGAGGGGCGGGTGACACTTGGGGCTACAGCTGTCACGCATAGATCAGGACTGACCTATTTGCCCGTAAGGGAGGGGTGGGAGGGGGGTGGGGGGGGGGGTGGAGGAGTGGTACAGAGCACAGTGTTTTTTGTTTGAGTTATCACATGCAGGGCAGCATGGAAAAATTTGATGTGTCTAATTGGGAGAATGTATCTCAGCAAGAGATAAATGTCAAAATACTGTTTATTGCTGGTATGAGCCTGATGGGAAATCCACTTGATGTACACTAATGAGTATACGTGTAGTTACGGTCAATGTTTGTGGTCTAAATGTCCGAATTAAAAGACGGAGGGTTGCAACATGGTTAAGATCCCTAAATGTGAACTTGGTTTGTTTACAGGAAACCCATGTAGAAGGGGGGCAAGGTTACCTATTAGAACAACTGGGATTCACTGTATTAGCATATTCTAAGCAAGGGGCTAAGAATAGAGGAGTGGCAATATTAGGCAAATGTAGGGATATTATAGTAAGGAGGAAGCTCGAAGATCAATGGGGGAGATGGGTCCTAATAGAGTGTAAAGTTAATGAGAAATGGATTACTGTAGGCTGCGTTTATGGTTCAACGGAAGATGATCCGGATATTCTGGATTTCTTGGATCTGGAATTAGCCACCTGGTCCCCTAATGTAATCCTGGCTGGGGACTTCAATATTAATGGGGCAGAAGGACTGGGAATGGCGCCCGGCGGGGGTTATCACGGCAGGAAAAAGAGAATTTGGCGCTCACTATATAACCTCATAAGAAATAATGCGTTAGTGGATGTATGGGGGGCCCTAAAACCTGCTGAGCAGGGATTTACTTACTACTCAGCCCCACATAAAGTCTGTGCTAGACTAGATTATTTTTTCATTTCATACTCTCTGCAACCTAAAGTTAAGATTGAAAGACTTCCGCGGATAATATCCGATCACAATCCCCTGATCTTAACACTAAATATTGGGGTGAGCACTGACTTGGCCCGAGCTTGGACATTTGAGAGAGGGCTACTAAAGGGTGATGCCTAAATTATGCATATGAGGAATTGGATCAGGAGTTTCTTAGATATCAATAGAGGCAGTACGGCAACAGGGAATATGTGGGACTCATTTAAGGCGGCCGTTCGATGGGAGACAATAAGCTTTAGTGTAGCAAGCCGAAGAAGGGACAGACAAAAGGAAGGCGGAACTGGTTCAAGCAGTGGCAGAGGAGGAATTAACTCAGAGTGTGCTTAGAGGTGCCCCTTTAGATCAAGTATTGATTAGAATAGCAAAAGCAAGGATGGAGGCGGAGGAGGGTATAGCTAATAAGGCACCGAAAATATATCTAGCAAACAGAGAAAGATGTTATGAATTTAATGAAACCGTTGGCCGTACACTTGCTATTCGCACAAGACAGAATGTCTCTATAGGGCAAATAAGAGAGATACAGGATGATGCAGGAACAATAGTCACAGACTCAGTAGGGATCCAAGAAGTCTTTAGAAAATGTTATACTTCTTTGTATGATCAAGATTGCCTGACTGATATTCCCAAAATAAGTAATTATCTACATAACATACCGGTAGTTACTCTATTAGAAGAACAGACTAATATATTAGAGGCTTTGTTCACACCAGAAGAAATATTGACTGCTTTAACCAGCCTCCCGTCAGGGAAGGCTGCAGGACCTGATCAAATCCCACTGGAATTTTATAAAACATTTTGGGATATAATTAAAAAGGATTTCATTGCCACAATGCAGCAAGCACAGACAGGAATATCAACTCCAAATAGCTGGGCAGGGGCGGACATTGTTATAATCTTGAAAAAGGGCAAGCCATCAAACCAACCTGGGTCTTACAGGCCAATAACCTTAATGAACAGAGACACAAAAGTATATTCGAAGATACTCGCCCCGAGAATAGCGAAGGTAATTGACACTCTGGTTAGTATTAATCAACATGGGTTTATACCAGGGAGGGGTACCACTCATCATACACGAAAGGTTATTACTTTTTTTGATCTTGCAGAGGTTACAGGAGCCGCTCGCTGTGATGTTATTGGATGCTGAAAAAGCTTTTGATCGGGTCTCCTGGGACTTTCTTTGGTTTATTTTGAGAAGGGTGGGATTTGGGGAGGGAATAGTGAAAGCCCTACAGGTACTATATGCAGGACCGACCGCTCGTATAAGAGTAAACGGAGGGTATACGTTATCTTTTCAGATAAAGAGGGGTACACAGCAGGGGTGCCCTTGCTCCCCGCTTTTATTTGCCCTTTATATGGATCCATATATAGGCGTATAGAATTAAATGACAATATTTACCCAGTAGAGACTGATGGAGGCCTTTGCAAAATCCAGGCCTATGTTGATGATGTGGCGATTGTAACATCTAGGCTCACAGAAGCTATAGAGTTGTTCGAGGTAGAAGCGCAATTATTTGGAGAAGTGCCTGGCTATGCCCTCAATACTGCAAAAACAAAAATTATTAAAAATAACAAGATAGATTGTACTGATTGCCGGGTGGTCCAAAGTGGAGTTTATCTAGGGGTAACAATAACCCCAGATTTAGACAATCTTGTGGTTGTAAATATATTGCCAATAATAAATAAAGCTAAGAAGGATTTAGACAGACTAAATAATATACATTTTTGGATAGTAGGCCGAACCAACATAGTCAAAATGATCTTTCTCCCAAAGTTTTTGTATTTATTTAGGGCCATACCCTTATTATTTGAAGGAAAATGGTTTAAGCTTTTGGAACATATGGTAAATCGATTTGTGTGGGCACATGGGAAGACTCGAAGGGCGCTTAGATACATGGCATTACCGAGGGAACGAGGGGGGTGGGCCCTACCGGACTTAACATTTTATTATTGGGCAGCATGCCTCCAATATATGACAGGTCTGCTTGGAGGAGCAGAGAGTGAAGGATATTCTGAGTTAGGAACATTGGCAATTTATTCACTAGTATTAGGGGATCAAGCGGAAAATTTCCTGTCGAAGTGTACTGAGTATAGTTATTTTAAGAGAATTAAATTCAAAACGGTTATGGCCGCTTGCAAAGATTTTGTTTTCTTTTTCGAAAAAATTTGGCCTAGGCAGATATAATGCTTATACTAGGTTGAGTAATAATCCTAATTTTCCTGGTGATATATTTTAAGGGGCCGTGTTTTCGGATTAGGGCAACCATGGGATTTACAGATTGGGTGATCTGATATGAGCACAGGGGGTGATGCAGTTTAATAATTTACAAGCAATATACGGGCTAGATACTAACCATTATCTTAAATATTTGCAAATTAGAAGTTTTATTTTGACAAAAACTGGAGTGCCGGCGGGATTTGCAACAAATTCAATTTTGGACACTATACAGGCTGGTCCAGATTGTACAATTAAAAGATTTTATTCCGAATTAATATAGTATCAACCAGATGATCTGGAAAAATATGAAGGCAAATGGATACAAAAAGTGGGCGTAGAGAAGGAAAGTTTCTATAGATCCTTGGAACTAGGGCAGAAATTACTATGCTCAGCATCACTCCAGGCACAGCACTATAAAACACTGTATTTTCTGTATTACACTCCATCCAGGTTGGCGCAGTGGGGAGGAGTAGCTGGCATTACGTGTCCGAGATGTGACAGTACTCAGGCTGACTTAGTCCATATGTTTGCTAATTGTCCACACTTAAAAACAATCCAAGAGGAAATTGAAGTATTTCTTAAAAGATCACTAACAATAGAAATAACCCTAACACCATCACTTGTACTCCTAGGAATAGAGGATAGTCTTGGTAAGACTAATTACCAGTATTTTATTTTTGTGGCTATGACTTTGTATTGCTACAGCATGGCTAGACCCATTGCCACCCACTTTCCATCAATGGTTAAAGAAACTATTAGCTGCCTTTAACCTTGAGAAAGCGATTTATGCAAGGAGGGGCAGAATAGGCAAGAAACTTGGAAACGAGATATGGGATCATATACAGAAGTGGAAAGAGAGAGATCCAGGGTAGATTAGAAAATAAATTGTGCTAAACTTTTGTTTTATTGTAACTGTATGTCTTGCTTTGCCTTCATTTATATTTCATCTCTTATGCTTGATCTATTTGTATAATTTTTCTATGATTTGTGACAAGTCCTGCATGTTAAAATGTACTGAATTTTCTTCTGTGTTCTGTACAACGAAAATGGGGGGGGGGGGAACTCAAATAAAAATATTTTTTTTTAAAAAAGGAACTAAGAGGTGCTATTCATTAAATCCCCCTGATCTTTTCATTATCTGTCCTCTGTGCGAAACGAAGCACTTAGCAAAGATCTAAAGTGACTGAGCCATGATCAGACAGGGCTGAGCTAAGACCCATGTCACTGGCACAAGATAGTAAATCGATGGTTCAGTATTAGTACTGGCCTAAATTACAGCAATGGCTCAGGATCAGATAGGGATGGCTTAAAAACAAACTGTTTTGAGTTATGTCCGCTCGTTACAAGCCTAGGACAACACAGCATGGGTCAAGATCACACAGTGCTGAGCCAATTTCACTCCCTGTTGGGGCAAAATAAACCACTGGCTGGCCCCAGATCATACACTACTAATAATCCACATTTGTAAAGCGCACAAATCACCCGTAAGGGTCTCTAGGCGCTGGGGGCCGTCGGGAAGATTAAGCAAGCTATTGCCCAGAGTCACATGGTGCTGGGCTAATCTGCCACCGGCCCTGGGGATCGAACCATGATCCCCAGATTCCGGAGTCAGTCCCCCTGGCCGCGGCGCCACACCTCACCACTACTGGATCACGTAACAAAGAGCAAAGCCAAGATCGCATACTAGTGGATAGAAATCATCATCAAGATTCTGCTGATTATTATACGCAGGACTAAACCTGGTAAATTGGTACTGAATCTCCTGAGGCGTCAAGCTGATTGTCCAGAATAACCTTTCTCTTGCAATGGACTGCATACATCTTTCTGAGGGTTATGATATCATACTAGCTGTTAATTACTATATATGTCTTGTGCCACATGTGCAGAGAGAATCTAAGACTTCTACCAAGGGCAATATGAATACTCAATAGTAGAAGTGTCTTATGTAGCATCATGACTTGCCCTTAGCCCCAACTATAGCCCCGCCCACTAGCCACACCCATAGTACATTTTAATGAGTACCTGCTCTTATTTTTTCCCATTTAAAGCACTGCTCAATACACTTCCATTAAGTGGAAAATCTGCAATAAACAGGTAAGGAATAGGTTTGTTTTCCAGTGTATTTCTATATTTGAGGTGAGTTGCATAAAATAGATGCTTCACTTGACCACCTTGAGTGTGGGAGCGGCCAGCCTTTCTGGGGATCAATTCCTTCTATAGGTCCCAGCACTCTCCTTTGCCAGGGGGTGCGAACTCTCCTACTCAGAAGCAGAGGCCTCCCCGCAGGTACCCTTAACCCAGGACAGGTGGTGATGCCCCACAAGCCCACCTCCTCAGACTGAGCATTGTGATTCTATGGAAAATGACAGTGGGGAGCAAAAATTTGAGCTAGCAGTCTGCGCGGGGTGGGGTTGGGGGGCTGGGAGTGATAGACTAAGGAATAGGGAAAATAAAATAAATAAATGCGCAAGGTAAGTGGCTTTATTTATATATTTTATTTTCCCTATTTCGTTATCTGTCATCCTTCTCCCCTCCACGCTTACCAGCACCGGCTGCAACTGTTTTTCTTGGTGGGGAGCATGGCCCAAACCTGAAAAAAATGGCCTACATCAGTTGTCTGTCTCCAACAGAGAGTAAGTAATCCAACTTTCAAATCCGACCCTGACTGAAGGCAGATAAGCAGGTCAAAAGCGGGGCCGTTATAGGTCAAGTTTTACCGCTCCAATGGCTAAGCGAACAGTGGAAGTGCATAGGAGATTTTATGTCCCCTGCGTCCCCCGACAGTTGTCTCTTCCACTTGAATATCCGTGGGGGATAACCCCCCCAACACTTCCTATATCCATGGACTTAAGTTCTTTTTTTTAGTTTGGGGGTTTGCGTCTGTGAGGCACGTCGCCCTCAATATGTAATTAATTATGGTGAAAAAGAACTCGGAGTGATGAAATTACAGGGATGTAATTGAAGCATTAAACATTAGACCTTTCTGGGAGAAATCATTAGGAGTTTTAGGGGGTGTTGGGGCGCTGCAGTCACAAGAACTCACTAACCACGGAGATGACGTTACTGCAAGATCCCAGCTCAGTGACCTGCGGGGAGGGCATGCCGTTGCTTTTTGTGCTCCTGTGAGCAGCACTCTGACCCCAGGCAAGGTTTCCCTGTAGTATCCAAGCATTACTTCCATATCCCTCTCGCTTATCTCCATTACGCAATGAGAGCCCTGCGCCTCGTAGACACACCCCCTACCAAAATAAAACGGCACCGTCCCCTCCACACTACCTCTTCTTTTGTGTCTGTAGACACAGTAGGGTGGGTGTGGTGCGCTCACTCCCGCATGAGTTTGTATGTTTGTGTCTGTTGCTTCCTTTTCGCCGCCCTGGGCGGCATGTGGCTTCCTAATGTGGGTGTTGAGCTCCCATGTGTTCCGACATTCCTGGCTTGGTTTCCTGCCCCGTGGTACCGACAGTAGTGAGGTCCGGCTTCGGCGTTTGTCTTTCAGGGTTGGTCCATCTGGAAAGGCGGGGCCGACATCAGCCCCGCCGCACTTATGGCGGGGCGCACCGGCCCCACTTGCCCCGGCTCCCCTGGTGACCCGGAAGTGATTGAGTCAGTATATATTGGTACATTACCACTTGGTCGTGCCAGTCGCAGTAATGTGGCAGTACTCAGGTATGTGCCTTGCCAGCTTGGCCTAACCCAGGAGTAATAGGCGTATGCAACACCTCAGCACCCCTTGTCAGGAAGCAGTACTCTGCCTTTACGGTGCCCAGGATCCCAGTTGCCATTGTAGCAGACACCGCGCGGTGGGGATATTCCATAGTGAGGAGGTAGGCATACACTAAACATTTCCCAGAGTGTAGTGGTCAGGGTGAGTGATTCATGGACTTCACGAGACGCCGTGGGACATTTTGGCGGGACCGTAGTTCCCCGGGTAGCCTTTTCAGTTGCACCAACAGTGGGTGTCAGCGTCAGGAGTGCTGTGTCTTATCAGACACAGTGTAAGGCCATCAATTGGGCCCATCAGGTGGCCCTATGGCGGCAGGTCTAATTTTCCTGGATCAGACAGCCCTAACATATTTAGCACACACTTGGGGAGGGCACGAGAATGGAACAGGTATACCGGGACGCTTGGGGTAGAGGTAGGGGTCGACATGTCCTTACCCGGGGTACACCTTGGTGCAGACATTCGAGATCTCCTGATAGGGGAAGCGGGTCTGTGAGGCCGTTGTTCCACTCTAAGCAAATTCCTAGTGACAAAAATAGTGAGTCTTGCCAGGGCTTGCTACTTACAGACCATAGCCCTGGGGTGTATCTGGGGGGAGTCGTGTTTCTTAATAGACTGCATTAATTTGTCCACAGTTGGGGATGAAACCATCGCAGAAAATCTTCTTGCCTGGTTAGGGGCGTATAGGGACAAGGCATGACCTTGCAGTAAGTTGGTAGGGCCTGATAGTTGGTTCTTGCAGGTGGGCCTGGTGGGCCAGGCCCACCCAAACATGAGCCTGGCCCACCCAAACATGAACCTTGGCCCTCGCAATGACGTCAGGAAGGCCAACAGAAAAGGGCCACTGCAATTTAAAATGTTCCTCTGAACGTTATTTTTCCTCTTTTTCTAGGAGTTGCGTGATTGGGCCTGGGCTCTTTCTCACAGGTACCCCCAATGACACATCTCCTTTTAGAAAGGTGGGCTGTGCACCTCCTCCTCCCCTCCCCCCACTGGTGCAGGTACAATAGGGGCATGGTGAAGGGGACAAATCCTTTCTTTGGCATTGGGTTTGTGTACCCTCCTGCTGTGTGGATATTTCCTTCTTTTCAGTGCTGGAGAAAAGGAGTTTGTTTATCCTGATTCACCTTTCCTGACCCCTTCAGCTGCTTATCAGATTGGGCTGTGAGACAGAGTTCCAACAGAGCAGGTAAGAGAATATATGGCTATTGTTCCGTTTTTTTAAATCTTCAAAGGCCCTGCAAGATACATACTTTGTGTATGCTTCGAGATTGTGTGGCTATTTGCTCATATTTTTTTAATCTGTGTGTGCCCAGCAAGACACATACTTTGTGTATTCTGTGTATTTTTTCATTTAAATCAATTGTATCATTATCATGACTGTCTCTGCCACCAATGGAAGACTACTATTAAAATGTTCCGATAACTCTGTTGATTAATGATCCTGCTGGACAGAAATCTTTTCTCTGTTTGTAGTTTTGAAATGCAGATAAACTGTACTTTATGTGGATAGCTCAGTGGGTTACTGCATTTGTTACAGAGATCCTTTTGTTACACGCAGTTCAGAAGTTACAATCCTAACATAGGACAGTGACCTATGAACTGTCATCAAAGAGCTGCATACAAACCTGAATGGTATAATTAAAACTTTTTTTTTTGTATTGCGATATAGCTAGAATTTCCCCCGTTTTTCATTATTCTAATGTTGCTATAAAGAGTTTGTTCGGGCAGATATACATTTTAATCAGTAAAGCCAACCCCGGACCACTTGAATATGATTTAAATCCTGTGTTTGTGCTTCTCCAGACCTAACCCTCTTAAGACATACTGCCCACCAGTATGGATGACGGGATTCCTACACCTGGTAATCCTCATTAGCTTATGTGACAATCCATATAGGCTTATTTACATACTTGTATGATTCATTGTCTGTGCATAATGTGTGCGTAATGTAAAGTACTGTGACACCCTACACTATGAGTAGCGCAATACAACAAATGAAATGCATATGAGAGAGTGGCTATGGAGAGATGAGGGGTGCTGGTGGAGGGTGGCAGTGAGGGTGTCCGAGAAGGAGGCCAATAGGGGGGGGGGGGGGGGGTACGGAGAGATGATGGGCACCAGGCGCGCAACACCCATTTGCCTCAAAGGGCTTCAGCCCCCCCCCCCGTCGTGCGTGGCAGCCCGGGATGAGACACTTCCCGGGCCCATTCACAGCCGCACCCGAGCACTTCACAGGTCTTTAAAAGACCTAGTGCATGCTAATGGGGCTTTGTTGTTGTTTCGCCGCTTCTAAGAGCCCCTGCAGCTCGACTCTGCCGATTGCCTAAAGATTCAGCCCCCCCCTGAAATTTGTTCTCAGCCCCCCCCCCGAAATTTGACTCTAGTTGCGCCTCTGATGGGCACTGATGGAGGGTGGTAGGGAGAGAATCTGAGGAGGAGGTCATGGGGTGGAGGGGGGCAAGGGGCGCTACAGAGAGATAAGGGGCACTGGTGGAGGGTGGTAGTGAGGAGGTCATGAGCAGGAAGGGCTAAGGAGAGATGAGGGGGACTGGTGAAGAGTGGTGGTAGGATGGGAGTCTGAGAAGGAGGTCATGAGGGGGAGAGGCTACGAAGAGATGAAGGGCACTGTTGGAGGGTGGAAGTGAGAGAATCAGAGGAGGATGTCATGGGGGAGGGGCTATGGAGAGATGAGGGGCACTGGTGGAGCGTGGCAGTGAGGGCATCCGAGGAGGAGGTCATAGGGAGAGGGGCTATGGAGACATGAGTGGGACTGGTGAAGAGTGAGTGGTGGTAGGGAGGGAATTCGAGGAGGAGGTCATTGGGTGAAGGGGGAGCTACAGAGAGATAAGGGACCCTGGTGGAGAGTAGTAGTAGGGGAGTCTGAGGAGGAGGGCATGAGGGATTTGTGCAGAAAATTAAGCGTTGGACAAATTGCAATGTTTCTAGTACAATGATGTCAAGGCTTTCGTGTGATAATAAGGACTTCCTTAATCTTGAACTATTAAAATATACTTGGCATTCAAGTACTTGTGTTGAAACCTAGACTGCTGGAATTTGAGGGTTTGCAGTTAAGTCCAGAGATTGCTCTTACTTTCAAATAACTCTCAACATGCTCTGAATACACGCAGAAGCAATCTGTTGTATCATGGTGTCGGTGACTATTTGCAAGCAGATATGATGTAATCTAGGGCTTATAGGCTAACTCCAGAAGCGACAAATTAGGCCCGCAGTGGCCCACCCTAATGCACTATTGGCCCACCCAAATAAAAATTCCTGGAGTGTTGCATCACAACAGTGCGTCTATCGAAGGAGACGGCATATGAATATACCACCACTTTACGGGGATTCAGCCAGCACTGTTGAGTTGTGGGGCCCTAGGCCCACATGCTCGTAATAAGTGTGACACGGACACCAGTTAGGTAGATGGTTAGTGAGTCACGAGCACGTGCGCTCGGCTCCTTTTATTGACTGATGTCACGTGCCTCGTGACATCAGTGGTGGGTGGGTGTTTAGTGTAGGCTTTACAATTTAACCCTTAGACTGTGTCTGCTAGGACACAACAAGCACCACCCTGCTTCGATTCGCACTCCGAGGCCATGAGAACACTAGAACACAAGCTCAAAAAGCATTTGTTCTTTTCTTTAGAAGGGTGCGCCACAGAATCTGCCTCCCCAAAAAACAATGAGCTTTTCTTCGGAGGGGTGCTGCACAGGATGTACCCACCCAAAACAGAAACATTTAACTTATCATTAAAAGGGTGCGCCAGTCTATAAACATGTATCTTTCCTTTGGGAGGATGAGGCACAGGACGTGCCCAGGTGTGTGGGGGAGGGCGGGGCGGCACACGTCACACTGCCCCTAGCAGGAAGTGCTTAATGTTAAGTGAAGGCCCTGTTCAGAAGCCCGCGGCTGGTGCAATGAAATGGCGGCACGCCAACAGCAAGGCTACCCAGTCCTGAATCCGCCTCACGCCTCTTTAATCTATGTATTGCCAGACATCCCCTGTCCCTCTGTCTCACTTCTGCTTTCACCCTTTGTAACGGTTTTCTACCTTTCTCTTCCTCAGAGGAAAAGGCGCGGAGAAGTGAAGGCTAGAGAGGAGTCACAGAAAGCATGGGATGGGCAGTCGTACATAGCGCGAACTCGACCCGAAGAGGCGCTTTATTATACGAGTACCAGTCACATGATGATGTGAGTGTCTACAGGGGAGTGTAACCCTCTGACCAGAACTGGCGCCTCCTTCACTCATCATCTCAGGAGAGGCCCCAGGTCACTCACCTCCCGCACTCCGTTCCTCTCACCCCTCCGCGGGGGGCCAGGCTCCACCTCGCCGGTTCAATGGAGAATCCTTGAATACCCTGAATAAAAGAAGCATCGTTTTGTGGTTTTAAAAAAAACTGCCAGGATGCTGATGTAGGAAGGACACGTGGGTACGCGTTCCTCTTTTGCAACGGCTTATCAGTCACTCGAAAAATGCAATTGTTCGAAATTTTATGGAGCACGTTTTTGGAGCGCTTTTCATAAGCACCAGTTACATTCATTTTAGGCACTGGGGAAATTAAGCGATGTGCCCAGAACCACAGGATGTTGAACCGAAGCCGGGAATAGGCAGTTCGCTGGCTGTATGGCCACATCCTCTCCCCACCCTACACAACAGACCAAAAGAGACGTGTGCGGTACGACGATAAAAATACAAACGAAAAGATCAAATGAACAAATATGGTGATTTTCTTTGTGCGCCACATTTGACTGGTAGGATAGGCTATTGCCAGACTGCGAAAATTCAATGCCCATGCCACATGCTGCTAGCAAACCGGTCACTGTCTGACTTCACTGTGGCGACCAAATTATTTGAACTGGCAACAATTATGCGGAGACGGGGGAAGTACTCGCTTGCTGGTGGGGCAGAGTAAACTCCAGAAGCAAATATTTCAACGTTCAAATCACCACAAAACTTGTATGCTCTGACGTTAAGGTAGATAACGGATGACGTTCTTACTGGCCTACCTTCAAGGAAACAATTGAAACAAGCATTGGCAACGCCCATCAGTCTCGCGCTCCGATCAATTTGTGTTGTCAATGGTCTTTTAGCCACATTTAGTCCATTAATTGATGTTACTGTGACAGTGTTATTTCTTAAATTAAAATAAAATGTTAAAAAGGAACATGCGTGGGGTAAAACATCAAACATTGAGCTGCAAAAAGAAAGTAATAGGGAGACATAAATCTTAGGAATAAGGAAGGGATGGGCAGGTGAAACTATTTGGTTGAATTACACTAAAAAATACAGATATGTCTTTTTTAAGGTGCGAAATGACAACTAAGGTCATGAAATAAAAATAGAAATATGAGAATCACAAAAGTGAACAGTACATGACTCAGTGTGACTTAAATGAACGTTGTACAAAAATACAATAGGTATCGCCTTACGGGAGGTATTGGCTTTTCCAATGGTTGAGCCATGTCGTATAGCAGCCGTGCAGCTGTAGAACATGGCAAAAAACATTCACAAATTCGATACCTCACGTAAGGGAGACCAGCCGTGGGCCATGCAGGTAACAGCGGTGGGGTGGTAGGGCCGTGTAAGGCGCGATTTCGAGGGACGAGGCCGAGGGGAAATTAATTATTAATTTAATTTTCCCTCTGCTGACATTGTCCCTTGAAACCCCCCCCCTTACCCGGCCAGACCAACGGGCTTTGCCAACGTTTCTTTTTTTTATGCTTACTTGCAGCCTGTCTCTGATCTGTGAGCTGTTCGTTGTCTGGCAGCAGGAGGCCGAGCATTGAATGTTATATAATAAGCTTAATACAATAGTTTGTGCAACAGCATCACATCATACTTCGAGCATGACAATTCTCTTCTCTGCCAAATAGAAGTCAGTCTTCAAAACAAGAGTGCACACCCAAGTCTTACAGCGTCAAACCCTTGAAGACAAGAAGAAAAGGCTGAAGCAATCATTGGTTTGCACCCAGTTTTAGACTTGTCTGTCTGTGCAGGGGGATTTTGTTTTTCATTTGACTGACATGTGCCCCTTTGAGCATCACGTCAATTAACCCAAAAAGTAAAGGTTTGTGACTTTTCATGTTCCTTGCACCTGTTGTCCTTTGGCCATCATTATAGTATTGATCATGGATTTCTAAGTGCACATGTTGTCTCAGATGCCACCTGTCAATCAAGGTAAAGCAATAGCTAGTTGTTGTGTTGCGGCATACAAAGCAGGAAGCTCTGGGCGACATGGCACATATTCACCCACAGGAGAAGCAAGGGCACGATTTCAAGCCAGTAACATACCCCTAACCCCCTCTTCCATTGGCAGGGTAGTAACAGAGGCGTAACTGGGGCGCAGTGGGCCCCTCCTAACATTTGGCCCTGTCGCCACTGCACCATCCGCATTATTGATCGCTGTGCTCCTGGATTCAACACAATGGGTGGCATTTAGCAGCTTTGTGGTACCCTGCAGAACAGAGCATATTAGGGATTGGCCTCAGGATGAGGAAAAAAAGAGCCTGAGAGTAATGAGTTGGGAAAGCGTTCGCCCCCCTGGGCACAGTGTTCTCCCCGTTTTACCTCACATAAGACAGCAGGTCTGTATTTACTGCCTTAAGTTGCGTGGAGAACCGAAGGCCTCGCCATAGCCTTACACGATCTACCTCATTTATTTATTTATTTATTTATTTATTGACATTTATAGAGCGCGGCGAATACCCATGGGCGTCTCGGCGCTAATTAAGGGCATAGATCAGCAACTGGGGTAAAGAAGATATACAAGGCTATTGGTCAAATAACCACGCCTTTAGCTGTTTGCGGAATATGAACAGGGAGGGAGCAAGTCTCGGCATCACCCTGGACAAGCAGCGGTGCTCTCGCCTGGGGCCCAACTAGTGGCCCCTGCACCAGCCGCGGTCAGTAGTAGGTGTACCTGCAGGGCGGTGACGTGGGGAGGGGGTGGGGCAGGGTGGGGGTAGTAAACTATGGATTATGGAGCTTTATAGGCAAGTAAACATATAAATAAATAAAACGAATTTCATTGCGTGCACTGAATCCCCAAATGCGATGCAGTGCGCGCAACGAAATTCGTTTTATTTATGTATATGTTTACTTACCTGTAAAGCTCCGTAATACATAGATTACTACCCCCACCCTGCCCCTCCCCTCCCCACGTCACTGCCCTGCAGGTACACCTACTACCGACCGCGGCTGCCCTGCACTAGTGCTACTGATCGGGCTGTCATTTATTCTGTGACACCACATCTGTGCAGGCATCTCCTGACACACAAATGACACATCTGGGAGAGGTCTGGAGCAGGCACCAAGCACATGTAAATGTAAATGCCAGCATTTGTAAAGCGCACAGCTACCTCCAACGGAGGTGTCCTGGCGATGGGGACCACCAAGAAGTTGGCGCTGGGGGCCCCCTGGAAGTTTAAGCGAGCTATTGCCCACAGTCACATGGTGTGCCAGAGCTGGGGATCGAACCGTGAACCCTGTGGCCCGGAGTCAGGCACTCTGGCCGCTGCGCCACACCTCCTCCACTCCTGGGTGACATCTGTCCTCCTCACTCTACCCTGCTTAGAAGAAGAACTTGTTTGATGTAGCGCTTCACACTGCACGTCTCCTGCCTCTAAGCACTGTAAATAAAAGGTGTTAATTTACTAATGTCAGACTGATGAAAGCCTGAGCAAGCTGGGATTTTATTTCATGAACTGCAGGCTCACTGCAGAGCACACTTACAGTTACACTTTTAAGCACACTGCAGGCTCACTGCAGAGCACACTTACAGTCACACTTTTAAGCACACTGCAGGCTCACTGCAGAGCACAATGCAGAGCACACTTACAGTCACACTTTTAAGCACACTGCAGGCTCACTGCAGAGCACAATGCAGAGCACACTTACAGTCACACTTTTAAGCACACTGCAGGCTCACTGCAGAGCACACTTACAGTCACACTTTTAAGCACACTGCAGGCTCCCTGCAGAGCGCAATGCAGATCACACTTACAGTCACACTTTTAAGCACACTGCAGGCTCACTGCAGAGCACAATGCAGAGCACACTTACAGTCACACTTTTAAGCACACTGCAGGCTCACTGCAGAGCACAATGCAGAGCACACTTACAGTCACACTTTTAAGCACACTGCAGGCTCACTGCAGAGCACACTTACAGTCACACTTTTAAGCACACTGCAGGCTCCCTGCAGAGCGCAATGCAGATCACACTTACAGTCACACTTCTAAGCACACTGCAGGCTCACTGCAGAGCACAATGCAGAGCACACTTACAGTCACACTTTTAAGCACACTGCAGGCTCACTGCAGAGCACACTTACAGTCACACTTTTAAGCACACTGCAGGCTCACTGCAGAGCACAATGCAGAGCACACTTACAGTTACACTTTTAAGCACACTGCAGGCTCACTGCAGAGAACAATGCAGACCACACTTACAGTTAACTTTTAAGCACACTGCAGGCTCACTGCAGAGCACACTTACAGTCACACTTTTAAGCACACTGCAGGCTCCCTGCAGAGCGCAATGCAGATCACACTTACAGTCACACTTCTAAGCACACTGCAGGCTCACTGCAGAGCACAATGCAGAGCACACTTACAGTCACACTTTTAAGCACACTGCAGGCTCACTGCAGAGCACACTTACAGTCACACTTTTAAGCGCACTGCAGGCTCCCTGCAGAGCGCAATGCAGAGCACACTTGCAGTCACACTTCTAAGCACACTGCAGGCGCACTGCAGAGCACAATGCAGAGCACACTTACAGTCACACTTTTAAGCACACTGCAGGCTCACTGCAGAGCACACTTACAGTCACACTTTTAAGCAAACTGCAGGCTCACTGCAGAGCACACTTACAGTCACACTTTTAAGCACACTGCAGGCTCACTGCAGAGTACAATGCAGAGCACACTTACAGTCACACTTTTAAGCACACTGCAGGCTCACTGCAGAGCACAATGCAGAGCACACTTACAGTTACACTTTTAAGCACACTGCAGGCTCACTGCAGAGCACACTTACAGTCACACTTTTAAGCACACTGCAGGCTCACTGCAGAGCACACTTACAGTCACACTTTTAAGCACACTGCAGGCTCACTGCAGAGCACAATGCAGAGCACACTTACAGTTACACTTTTAAGCACACTGCAGGCTCACTGCAGAGCACACTTACAGTCACACTTTTAAGCACACTGCAGGCTCACTGCAGAGTACAATGCAGAGCACACTTACAGTCACACTTTTAAGCACACTGCAGGCTCACTGCAGAGCACAATGCAGAGCACACTTACAGTTACACTTTTAAGCACACTGCAGGCTCACTGCAGAGCACACTTACAGTCACACTTTTAAGCACACTGCAGGCTCACTGCAGAGCACAATGCAGAGCACACTTACAGTTACACTTTTAAGCACACTGCAGGCTCACTGCAGAGAACAATGCAGACCACACTTACAGTTAACTTTTAAGCACACTGCAGGCTCACTGCAGAGCACACTTACAGTCACACTTTTAAGCACACTGCAGGCTCACTGCAGAGCACAATTCAGAGCACACTTACAGTTACACTTTTAAGCACACTGCAGGCTCACTGCAGAGCACAATGCAGAGCACACTTACAGTTACACTTTTAAGCACACTGCAGGCTCACTGCAGAGAACAATGCAGACCACACTTACAGTTAACTTTTAAGCACACTGCAGGCTCACTGCAGAGCACACTTACAGTCACACTTTTAAGCACACTGCAGGCTCACTGCAGAGCACAATTCAGAGCACACTTACAGTTACACTTTTAGGCACACTGCAGAGCACACTTACAGTCACACTTTTAAGCACACTGCAGGCTCACTGCAGAGCACAATGCAGAGCACATTTACAGCCACACTTTTAAGCACACTGCAGGCTCACTGCAGAGCACAATGCAGAGCACACTTACAGTCACACTTTTAAGCACACTGCAGGCTCACTGCACAGCACAATGCAGAGCACACTTACAGTTACACTTTTAGGCACACTGCAGAGCACAATCCAGAGTACACTTACAAGCCCAGTGCAGGCTCACTACAGAGTACGCTGCAGAGCCCACTTACGAGCACGCTGTAGAACATATTTACCAGTACGCAGCAGGGCATTACATTTACAAATTAATTACGGGACATTCTCAGGAGCTCACTACAGGGCATATAGGGCAGGCTTATGAGCTCAATGCAGAGCATCCTGAAGATCCTGCTGTACGAAGGCAAAGTTTGGGACCCAAAAGTACAAGGGAGTCACATTTACTCTAGTTTCCGTCGTGCTTTAGTGATGGGTACACAGCCTTTACAATAGTAAATAGGCGCTACCTTTTACATTGCGTTGCATTTGAGCGCTCATCAAAGCTTCTGCAAAGGTGGGTGGAGTGTCCCAAATGGGACAGAGTGCCCACAGAAACCCTTCACCTCCTGTCCTGTAAGCAGATACTACCCCTGTAGAGATCCTGCCCTAACCACAGGGTGAAGAGGCGGGACACCCCTGTGGTGTCCTCTAGACCACATTAAAAGCAGGGAACCGAAGGCCTCATCATTGTGTCACAAGGCCCACATCATATCATCGAGGAGCAAATCTCGCCATCACACTGGACTAGCAGCAGTGCTCTCACTAGGGGCGCATGGAGCGGCCCCTGTACGGGGGCATAGTTTATTAAACAGAGCAGGACGTGCTGTCCCTATGTCTGTTTTTTGCTTCTGTACTGATCATTGGCCAACTGCTAGAGAGAGGATATGGCGTAACACCTAGAGCTGCCGACTTTGGAGCTTAGGAACCAGAGGGCATATTATCAAGGGGGTTTATCTCCACTTTTTTGTTTTTAAAAGCCAAGAAAGCGGAGATAAAATTATCTCCCTATTACCTAGCTGTCGCTAACACCAGTTAGCGACAGCTAGTAGGAGATAGCGACCATCTTGGGCCCCACTTTGCATGTCAGTGATATTTATCACTAATGACATGCAAAGTGGGCGTGCCAAGATGTTAGCGACTGGAAACAGTCGCTAACATCGCTATCTCCTATTACCAACTTTTGGAGATATACGCGCTAAGCGCAAATATCTCCAAAAGCTAACACCTGCCCTGAGCAGTTCTTAGCCATGTTATCCAATGGTAGGTGGATAACATGGCTAAGAGCATTAGCTCGGTAATGCATGAATATCGCTGACTTTTCAGCGATATTCATGCATTTTGGCCGATTTTTATCGCTTAGGAGATAAACCTTGATGATAGCAAGGTTCCTAAGCGATCAAAATCTCCGCAGCACGGCAATAAAAATATTGCCGCTAAGCCAACATAGCGATCATTATCGCTAGTTGTTGGTAATATGCCCCCAGGTTCCAATCTTAGCGTCAGCTCAACATCCTGTGATTCTGGGCAAACCACCTAATCTCTCCAGGGCTACCGAGAAATGAATGTATCCTTGTGTAATGTAACTAGTGCTCATGTAAATCGCTCTAATCCCTTTGTGCCATAAGACGTGGAAAAAAAACGAAGCTAGCTGGAGGCAGAGAGAGGATGTAGCAATAGACAGTGAAAGAACAGGGAGTGAGAGAACAACATAGAGGGGTTGCAAGAGGCAAAGAGAAATAAAGAAATACCGAAGTGGCATGAGCAGGAAACAAAGAGCAGTGAGTAAAACAGTAGAAGTGCTCTTAAAGTAATAAAAAAGTCAACCCGAAACAATGCCCTACAATGGCTGCTGCGTATGCCTAAAAGTAGTTGCGCAGTGCTCTCGGGGAGGGCTAAACACTGGAAGAGTCATGACCTATGCATGCCTTGACAAATGGGGAGAACGAAAAATGGAGCGATGATGGTGCCAGTAAATGGGAAGCCTATGGACGGGATGTAAGCCCACAAAGTAGATACAGCATGCCTCTCTTTGAGACAGCGCATGCGCACCACCTAGAGCAGAGACCTAAAAACTCCTACATGTCTGTGAATAAAACTCAAAAAGTTGTGTTTTTTGTTAAAAAATATAAGAAAATGCCAGATTTGATGGGAACTTCAGGCAGTGGGGTTTGACAGATTACTACCCTGAGGCAATGGGGGAGGTTTGATGACACCGAAAACAGTGCTGGGTGCCCCCCGGTTGTGCCAAAGAACGTCAAACAGGTGAGGCTGAATGTTATGTTACGTTTTTGAAACCTAATAAAGCACAGGGAATCACCCCTGTAGAGGTATCTCTGCGCTGAAGTACAGTCCTAGAGGATAAGGAAAAAACGAAAATATGATCAAAAGAGCCAGGTTTTAAGTAGCTGTTTGAAGCAGACAAAATCAGAGCAGACAAGAATGTGAGGCGGAAGCCTGTTCCAATGAAAAGGGCCCAGGTAAGAGAAGGATGAACCGCCCTGTCTGACTGTGTGAATACAGCGTGGGCAGAGCAAGAATGGATCCTTAGATCTCAAATTTCTGGTCGGCCAATAGATTGAGACCTTGTTTTGAAGCTATGTAGGCCCTTTACCTGAAAGAGATCAATGTACTAGATACAGAAGCTTGAAAATCACTTGCTTCCTATTAGAAAGCTAGTGCAGTGATCTAAGCGTAGGTTCAGGTTCTTGAAGGGAGAGGCAGCCATTGAAATACTCTTCTCAACATGTGCATTATCCCAAAATAGGTGCCGCATGTTGATTTCACCTCCATTGAGAGGCTGTCGTCAATTAAAACGCCTAGGTTTTTTATCACCTTTTCGGGTTGAGGGGGAATGCCTAATTCAAGTGGCTAGCAATTATTGGTCAGGTGGTCATGGGCCTTGCCAAACAGCACCATTTCTGAATTATCACCATTGAGCTTTAGGCAATTGTGGGACATCCAGGAAGCAATTTCCGCATGCATTCCCTGAGCTTCAGTTAAATAGACTCCATGTTTGGGCCCATGGAGATGATCAATTGTGTGTCATCTGCATAAGAGATGACACTTAAACCACAAGACCTTACTACTTGAGCCAGAGGTGACATATAGATGTTAAAAAGTACAGGGCTTAGTAAGGCGCTCTGAGGGATTCCTCTGCCGAATGACATGACCCAAGAATTAAAGGGACTTAGGGGGATATGTGCAAGGAAGTAGCGGATAGAGGCGTTAGCCTTCCTGGCTTAATGCCTCTCTCCGCCACTTCTGAAATGCAAGGCTGCACCATACTTACAAATATGTGGTGCCGCTTTGCGTTTCCCCCTGTGATGACGCCTAGTTGACCAACTTAGCGCCAACACAGGTACCCTTGCACCATAGTCCAAGGGTGTCTACGAGCAGGGAAGGATTGTTTATGTGTAGGAAGATGTCCCTTTTTGAACATAAGCAATCCTAACATGCCATTTTGTCACTGTCAAGTGTGCAGCTTCGTGCAGCACATATGAAAGTCCTAAAATGGCATTTTTAAAAAGGATTGTTTATGTACAGGAAGGGACACCTTCCGGTACATAAGCATTCCATGGCATTTTGCTTTTTCCATGTTTGCTGCACAAGGCAGCAGAGATTTAAAAGGAAAAAATTAGGCGAAATATTGCATTTCTTCTCATTTCACCAACTTAAGACCAGGTTTTTCTCTAACGTAACTACTCTCCCGTTAATCTGGTCAGGCCATCAAGCCATTCTTTTTAAATATAAGCTCCTACGAACTAATAGCCTAAACAATGCAAATTTAAAGATTATGGGCAGAGCATGGCAAAAAATTGACCACACAACTTTGGTCAAACGAGCTTGCAAAAAGCGAATAGGAGGAAGAGAAGGATGTAGAAATCTCAGCCAAAAAATATACCACCTGGCATGAGACTAATTTCGCAAATCTAGACCCTTGTACGTGGATTATTAAAAATAGGAAATCACCTTCTGCCCCTTGATTTTCTGAAGCCTTGAGAATAGACAAACAGGAGGCAAGAAAGGATTTGGCGTAAAAATTATGAACTTTTAGAACAAAACAGATATAAATACATGCTCTCAGATTTTTACAAAAAAGTTGATTGGAGAGAAAACTCTTTACTACACAGCAAAGATAGAAAATGCTAGTGGTTCCAGTAAATAATAATTTCGTACTGTGAAAAATTTAACCTCAATCAAAAAAGATGATTCTACTAATTTTAATTAAGAATTTTGTGATGCTTTAGCTCTCTCCTTTCGAACAAAGGTAGACCAAATCTATGATCAGTTTACTCACTCTACATCAAATGATAAAACATTTGAACAAGAATTCAGTGAAAATACTTCTTCTTTTAACTTCTCACTGACTTCTCCTATGCAAATCACTAAACTAATCTCCATGGCTAAGCCAGGTTCTCCGGAAGATCCTTGCCCTCCCAAAATTTTACAAAATATTTGCCATCTTATTGGTTTCCATCTATTGAAGATATTTTAGCAGATGATAGAACAAGGATTTTTTCCCACTGTGTGGAAGCAGGCGTGTATCCTGCCTCTTAAAAAAAACAACAATTTGGATGCATCTGATACAGCTAACTACAGGCCTATCTTGAGAATCCCACTTCTGGCCAAGATAATCGTGAAGACCATGATGTGGAACTCTCCACTTTTATTGCAACCAATCAGATTTTAGATCACAGCCAGTTTGGCTTTAGAGCTAATCACAGTACAGAGTCAGCTCTGATTAAGACCACAGAAGAAATCCGCTCCTCGCTAGACAGCGGTGGGTCAGCAGCCTTAGTGCTGGTTGACCTATCCGCTGCATTTGATACAGTAGATCACACTCTTCTGGTTCATCGTCTACAAGAAACTGGGATAGGCGGTAAAGCCCTTTCCCTGTTGACATTGTTCTTATCAGAGAGGACCCAATAAGTTCATTTGGGCAGGTTTAAGTTAGCACCTTTTCTCTCCCATGTGGTGTTCTGCAGGGCTCATCTTCGAGCCCTACACTTTTTAATATCTATGTAGCCGAATTAGCACCACTGATAAGAAGTTTTAACTTGATCCCTACATCCTATGCCGACGACACCCAGCTGGTGATCTCGACAGTGGATAAGGACATTAATCACTTGTTAAAACTTCATGACTGTATACTCTCCTTAAGTCACTGGATGAGCACTCATTGCTTGAAATTAAACTCAAGCAAAACTGAGGTGATTATGTTCGGAAACCTCTTTTCTCCTTGGTCCCGAGCTTGGTTGCCAGATAATCTTGCCCCCCCCCCCCACACACACACCGGTATTTAAAGCAAACAATCTCGGGGTTATTATAGATGAAAAGCTTAGTTTTAAAGCTCAAGTCTCTATGGTTGTGTCTTCTTCGTTTTTTATGATTAAGACTATTAGGAAAATGTTGCCTTACATTCCCAAACCATGCAGAAAGTAGTAGTAACCTCCTTAGTCTTGTCCAAACTTGACTACTGTATTGGACTGTACATTAAGGGCAATCCACCCTCCGTAAGAAGTTACAGGCAGTGCAAAACGCTTCCGCAAGACTGATTCTGGATATTCCGAAACTTCAGTCTGTCAGATCAGCACTGCGAGAACTCCACTGGCTGCCAGTCTGCCAGCCGATAAAGTTTAAGACTGCATGGCACACAAGGCACCATACAAAGAAGGGCCGAAATTTTTAGAGGACCTGTTCAGATGGTATTCTCCAAACAAAACTCTGTGTTCAGCTACTGCACATTTGATGCAGCCAGTCTGGATCAAAAAGATGAACTGGGGGGGGGGGGAGTTTTACCTTCAACACCATTAAGGAATGGAACTCCCGCCCTTCACATCTTAGAAAAATCCCCCCCCCTTCTGGAATTCAGGAAACAGTTGAAGACCTGGCTCTTTCAGCAGTAGTAGCACATAGCACAGTATGTTGCACCGGAAGCGCCAAGACACCCAAGGGTATTCGTGCGCTGTACAAATTTTATTAACATAACATAACCTTGGACTTACCTGAAGATGGCTGGTAGGAATGGGACCTGAATCAATCTTGAGACTGGTTCCGCTTTATGTTCAGGGATGTTAAGTTTAGCTTCCCGCTCCCTGATGCCTTAGGAAGCATCAGGGAACATTGTCACAGAGCTTGAGTCTTTGGTACTGAGGCCCAGAGGCAGAGTTCTGTAGTGATCGAGTGTCAGTAGGGTAGGCATTGTCATATTTGGCTCTCTACCACCCCCAGATGCCCACTCAAAGGGTTTGTAAGTGTTACCTGGACACAACGGGAGGGAATATTGATGCTGCTGTCCTCGAACTTTGGCATTGCCTTTAGCTCCTTAAAGTCTGCTCTGCTTGCTGGATGGGTGAGACAGCTGCCACTGGCAGAATACAAGGCTCCTAAAGTATCCTTTAAATGTCCTGTACTGATGACGAAACTGACGGGCCAGGGATAACCATGATGGGCCTCTGCTGTTTTTTAAATGCTCCAGACTTGCATCAGCTTTTTCGCCCATATATCTAGTCCCATTAAAGGTCAGATCCACCAACACCTGTATGTCTGCACAAAATCCAGTAGCATTCTGATGTTCAACATCGTTTCATGCTATGGAAAAAGCTTGCGGTTCGGCATTTCCCAAACACTCTCCTACGAGCCCTCTATTTGCTACACAGAGACCCGGGTGCTTGTTCTGGAGTGAGTGATCTGAAGCAAGTACACTGTTGTGAGTGTTTCTGTGGCGAGAATCCTGTAGCAGATGTCCTGAAGCGAGTGCTCTGTTGTGTGTATTCCGTAGTCTGTGCTCTGTTGTAAATGTTCTGTAGTGAATGTTTTGGGGTCAGTGTTTTATGGAGAAATGGTGGTAAATGTTCTGTAGTGAATGTTCTATTGTGCCTGTCCTAGAATGAGTGATCTGCAGTGAGTGTTCTGTGGTGAAAGTTCAGTGGTGACCAATCTGTCGCGAGTTCTCTTTACTGAGTGTTCCCTTGTGACTAATCTGGAGCGAATGTTCTTCACTGAGTGTTCTCTAGTGAGTATTCTGTCTCAAGAGTTTGGTGGCTGGTGTTCTGTGGGGAGGGCTCTATGGTGTGTGTTCTTATGTGAGTGTTCTGTTGTAAATCTTCTCTAGTGAAATTTCTGTGATCATTATGTTGTGGTGAGTAGGCCTGGGCGGTTAATTCCGTTCCGCACGCAGAATTTGGGTAATTTCGTGTTCCGCAGAGAACGCGGAATTGCTAAAAATTCTGCGATCCGCAAGATATTTTTCCCTGAGGATGCGAACAGCATTCCCGAACAGGAAAAAAGCATCGCGAATGGGCGGAACAATCAATTCCGCTTGTTCGCTGAACTTTTGCGTGCTCGCAGAATTTTTTTTTACTGTTTTGCGGAGCTTTGCATAGGGGCGACTACGCAAATTCCGCCCACCTTGTTTCTCGCTGTATGAAGACGCTTCAAGCAATAAGACAGAGCTGTTAAATGTCCAAATAGGTGACACACCAGTAGTTCCGCATGATGTTGTCCAAATAGCAGATTTGACTACAATTTCACACTATAACGCAAAATGCATCAAAGGTGCATTCACAAAAGCAGAATGAACAGTGCACCAGGACCTTGAGGACACCTTTAAACAAAAAGTGGCCTTCTGGGCACAGTTTTTAGAGGTCCTCTTTGGATACGGCCAACAGCAAATATAATCCTCCAATCATGGTAGGGTTAATTCATGCAACCCATCTACAAAAAGGGTCTACGGTCTCTTCATGCAGGAATCGTTCGATAGCGTTGATGGACATGGAATCAAAGTATTTCACCTTCCTTCTCTTGGAACATCTTGAGCTCTGGGCACATAACAAAAATCTGATCCCGTTCAACCAAACTGGTTTTAAACCATTAGCCAGCACTAAAGACAATTTGGTTGTCCTGTCAATGATGGTCGAAATACAAATGAAGAAAGGGCAGCTGCGAAATCATTTCATGATCTGGAGAAAGCTGGTGGGTTGGCGTATCCCCAACACTCTCCTATGAGTCATCCAATTGCTATACACTGAGACCTGGGTTTAGGTAAAGCTGGAAACCAATCAGAGGGTCGCAAGAACAATACCCACTCAGAGAGGCCTCAAGCAAGGCTATGTTTTAGGGCCAATGCTTTTTAATGTTTATATTGCAGACCTGACTCAACACCTCAATTCGGCTGACTCAACAGATTGCATGTCATTATACGCCGACGATGTGGTACTCCTGAATCAAACAGGGGTTGGCCTACAATTACTAATCAATACTGTCACTAATTCATATCTGGATTGACGACCGGGGAGGGCATCTGTAGCCTCTCAATGCACTGAAACCAAAAGTCGTCTTGCTTTACACACTGCAATCGCTTCAGAATTTGACTAAAAACAGTCGCTAATGGCAATCTAAATAGTAATAAAAGCTAAACTAATCCCCACAATCTCATATGGCATTTCCAGATAAATTTGCTTCTCTTTGAATAATACCAAAAGGAAAATAAAAAGTTCTTTTTTCAGGCTGCCTCAAAACGCATCACCAGCAGAGATCAGCCTTAAATTCAACTTAATCAGACAACTAGTGCAAAAAGTAGTCTTTTTAATATATGTGCATACACAAAAAATTGCTCAGAGTTCAACCATAAAGTATTTTATTTGGAAGGAAATGAACCCTGGAGATCTAACCAAGAAAAATATCTGGTCTAACATCTTGAACAATAGTCGGACGGAGTTCATGGTATATGGAGTCAACAATGTTGCTGCCCCTTTTAAGAAGCTGCTCAATCAGGTGATCAAAGAAATGTCCTTCACTCTGGACACACAAAATGTTAGCAAAAGAAGCCATGCTGGCTTGTTATAACTTCTTACAGAAGTTGTCAAGCGCAGAGCTATCTGGCAGATCCCTTCAAAGCCTGCCACAAAATTAGAGACCGATTTACAAAGGTAAACTTGCACTTTATTTTTTTTTTTTTTTTAAATATATTTTTATTGCAGGAATCAGTACAACAATACAGTAACGACCAGCATCATATTATAGCCAATTCTTACAAGATACAGCCCACCGACCCCCTTCCATAGTATTGCTATACAGCCAAGCGGCCCGTGTTCTTGGGGTTGGGCGGTGAATGTAGCTGGGGTCAGTAGGATGCTGGAGCTGGTCCGGATAACACACTGTCCGTCATCTGCTTTTCTAAACAAACCCCAACCCCCAAAAAGATACCCCCCCCCCCAACTACCAGACATTATGAAACTCCCCCCCCCCCCCCCCCCACCATCAGCGCCAGGGAGTTTATCACTGTAGGATCCACTGTTTGACCCACGGGGAAGGTAATAGTGCTGTTAATGCTAGTGTCTAACGGGACTCGGGTCTAGTTGCTTCTTCACTTTCGGAGTCGCTGGGGGCACAATAATCCCTGAGGGCCTGCACCAGCGTTTCCCATTCTAACGCGGCCTCCTGCGCCTTCTCATTGCTTTGCCTCCAAGCCAACTGATATCGCAGCGCGCTCTCACCCGCCGCCCATTTCAAAAGTTCACCGTGCCATCTGCTGCCCGTAGGACCAGCACGTGCCTTCCAGTTCCTGGTCACCTCTCGCTTAGCCAGTAGGAGCCCCAGGTCTATAAATTTACTGGTGATTTTATTCCGGGGGGTATGGGGGAACCAGTGCAGTAGCCCTACCGCCGCATCGAACGATAAGTGCCTCCCCGTCACCTCTTCTAAAGTCGCCGTCACCTCCTGCCAGTAGGACGTCAATCCGGGACAGGCCCATAGCATGTGTAGGAGGTCCGCCTCCTGAGCCGGGCACCTAGGGCATTCCGCCGAGGCTGTGGCAAAATAACGCCTGATCTTAACCGGGGTCAGGTACGCCCTATGGAGAACATAGTAGTGGACCAGTTGGAAACGGGCACAACGTGTACCCTTCCATGCTCGCCTCACCAGCTGGGACCAGGTCGTCTCCGGGATCTCCCTACCGATGTCCTCTTCCCAGCGGGACTTCAGTGTGGTGAGAGGGACCAACCCCTCGGTAATCAGCCTGCCGTAGAGGCAAGTGACCGCCTTCACTGTTCCTGCCGACATCATTACATACTGGCACACCTGAGACAACTGAGGTTCCTCTAGTCCGTCTTGCCAGTACGCCTGGATCACTCGCACAATGGCCGAGTGCAGCAGAAAGTCGCCCCGGGGGATCCCAAAGCGGTCAATGAGATCCTGAAAGGACAGGAGCACTCCGTCCTCATACAGGTCTCCGACGAGCTGTAAACCCGACTCCTCCCAGTCCGCCAGTCGCGACCAGTCTCCTCCGTGGGGGAGGGCCGTCAGCATCCCCAATGGTATTTCAGGTGCATATGGGGTCCGCAGGTGACCTCTGTTATGAGCCCGATTCCAACAGAGTCGGATAGTCCGCTCCTCCATCGACAGGTCCCGAAGGACTAAACGCTGTCGCAGCGCGATAAAGGAGAGGACGTGCCTGGCTATACCCGTCCCTCTACCGTCTTCCGGGCCTCTGAACTCCCTGGCTATCTCCTGGGTGTATGTCTGGAGCTGCGCCGCCAGATAGTACTTCTCAAAGTCCGGCACAGCGAGCCCCCCTTCGTCCTTCGGCCTCATCAGGGTATTGAGGGCCACCCGCCGCCGGCCCGTGCCCCAAACGAACCCGATCACCATAGAACGCAAGCGGCGAAACGTAGCCGGTGGGACCCAGATCGGCAAAGTCCGAAAGTAATACAATAGTCGGGGGAGCGCCACCATTTTGAGCAGGGCAATGCGTCCTGCCACGGAGAGCGGCAGCGTGGCCCAAAAATCCATGCTGCCTCGGAGTGCTCGTATGCAACGGGCAATGTTTCCGTCTAGGAGGTCGGGCTGGTCGTGGTACACAAATACCCCAAGGTATTTAAAGCAGTCGGGTTCCCATCTGATCTCTCTACTTAGCGCCGGATTGGGGACACCCCTACGCATCGGGAAGAGGCAGGTCTTAGACCAGTTCACTCGTAGGCCTGAGACTTCCCCGAACTCCGTTAGCGCTAATTCCGCTCCCCGTAATGCGTCGATCGGATCTTCCAGGAAGAGCAACAGGTCGTCCGCATAGAGCGAAACGTAATGCGGGCCCGCCGCTGTCCATAAGCCCGTATAGTGGGCTCCCGAGCGAAGATGCATCGCTAGTGGCTCCACCGCTAGTGCAAAAAGAAGCGGGGATAAGGAGCACCCTTGCCGCGTGCCACGCTCCACCGGATAACGCGATGAAATCAAAGGGCCCGATCTAACCCTGGCTGAAGCAGAAGCGTAAAGAACTGCTGTCCATTTAATAAATCCCTCCCCAAGGCCGAATTTCCGCAATACCACGTCTAAATAGTCCCACTCCAGGCTATCAAACGCCTTCTCCAGGTCCACCGACAAAACTACCGGGGACGGGGCATCCACGAACGGTTCCCCAAGCAAGCGAAACAACCGTCGGATGTTCATGGTCGTATTTCGCCGTGGGATGAAACCGGCTTGGTCCTCGTGTACTAGGGAGCCCATGTGTCCCAACAGCCTCGAGGCCAAGATGCTGCTCAATATCTTGTAGTCCACCGTCAACATTGAGAGGGGACGGTAGGACCCCGGGTCAGACGAGTCTCGGCCTGGCTTGAGGAGAGGAACCACCAACGCCTCACACATCGAGCCGGGGAGGCGACCCAGCCTCTTCGCCTCCCTGTAGACCACCAGTAAACGAGGGGCCAGGAGGTCAGCATAAGCTGCATAGAACTCCACCGGCAGGCCATCCAGGCCCGGGGTCTTGTTCCTCGCCATCCGTTTGATGGCCCCGCGGATCTCCCCCAAGCCTATGTCAGATCCCAGGGCGTCTGCCACTTCTCGTTCCACTGTGCGGAGTTCCAGCGGGCGAAGATAGTCATCAAGCCGGTCCGGGTCACGCGCGGAGCGACTGCAATATAAACATTCGTAATAATGCCGGAAGCAAGTAAGAATCTCCGGTTGGGTGCACACCTCGGTCCCATCCGCCCTACGCATCTTAGTCGTCGTTTGGGACTGGCGCGTAGGGTTGGCCAACCACGCCAGTAATGCGCTCGATCTGTCGCCCTCCGCTATAGATTGGACCGTGTAGGCCTTGTAATCGAAACAGCGGAGCCGTTCGACTTCCACCGCCACCTTCTCCCTCGCCTCTACCGTTCGTGTTTGCAATTCCGGGTGTCCGGGTCGGCTAATTTCGAGCTCGCGAAGCGTTCGGTCCGCTGCGTCTAAATCAGCCAGGATAACACGCCGCATGCCCACCCTCTTAGAGATACAGTACCCCCTCACCACCACCTTGAAAGCGTCCCATTCGAACGCCCTAGTACACGCGGAACCGCCGTTGGATGCAAAATAATCCGTGATTTTCTCCCCTAGGTCTGCCTTGAAGACACTGTCCTCGAGGATCTCGGGGCGCATCTTCCAGGTGGGTATCGCTGGCGTCCCAGGGAACCAGCGAATGTCCAGTAGGAGGGGGTTATGGTCCGAAATGGTCCGCGATAAATACTCCGATCGGACCGCTGCCGAGACTAATTCGGACGAACCAAGAAAGCCATCCAGTCTGACATGCAGCTCATGAAGGCTCGAAAAGTACGAATAATCTCTAGACGCGGGGTGATGCGCCCTCCAGATGTCCGTCAAACCCCAGCGGGTCTGCCAATCTTGACGGCCCTTAGCCGTCCGCCGGACCGGGGAGTCGGGGAGCGGGGGATGCGAGCGGTCTATGTCTACATCTACCACGGAGTTAAAGTCTCCCCCCAGCAGGAGGGGACCGGTGAAAAAGTGGGCCAACGAGCCCGATAACCCGGAAAGGAAGGCAGTCTGATCCATATTAGGGGCATACACACAACAAACATTCAAGTCCCTCCCTCCTAGCGTGCCTGATATGGCCACGAAGCGCCCCTCCGGGTCCAACACTGTCCTCGTGACCTGGAAGGGGACTCCTGCCCTGATCCATATTAGCGCCCCCCTGGCATAAGCAGAGTACGCCGTGGAGAAGACCTGCCCTCGCCACCTACGCTGAAGCGCCGCCCCTTCCGCCTTGTTCAGATGTGTTTCCTGCAGCAGCGCCATTTGCACTCCCCTACGCACTAAATAAGCGTGGACCTTGTGACGCCTAGACATAGTGTGAAGCCCCCTCACGTTCCAAGTAATACATTTCAAGTTAGCAACATCAGCCATTGTCCCAAAGTGTTCTTGCACAGTCCCTCCGTCCGGGTCTCCACAAAGAAAAAACATCATTCCTCCCAGCGCTGTCGGCGGCCATTTTCCCCAACCAGAACCAAACCCCCCAAAACCCAACAAAACCCCCTCCCAACCACCCCAGAACAGGACCCAAACTGCACCATCTAGATCCCATCCAAACTTCTACGGAGAACAACCCCAAAAACCCCACTAGCCCTTCGGTCGCCACCGTAGGAAGGCCTTATGGGCCAGGTGCGGGCTGAGCGGAGGCAGTGGGCCCTCGTCGCCCAGGCTACTAGGACTATCATAAGCCCCCCCGTGTCAAAATCTTTCGGGGCAAGAGTAGAAGCCTCCCGACCCTCCCTCTCCCATTGTCAGCAATAAAGGACGGCAGCCGCCTCCCCCCTGCCGGGCCCCCACCCAAAACAAGGCAATCGATCCCATTACCCCTGTCCGTCCAGAAGGTCCTCCACCGACTTCGGTGTGATCACCGGTGCGTGGGTACTGTCTGCCACTGAGTCTTCCGAGTCCGATGGTGCCCCCTGAGCACCCGGGTTTTCTTCCTCCTCTTCGATGACTTCGCCCCTTGCTCCCGACAGTTCCGACAGAACTTCCAACACTCCCCTCCGCTCAGATGATGTCTCCGCTGTCGAGGGTCCTCCTGTGCGGCCGCGGCGGTTCCTGTCCCTTTTAGATCGCCTCCTTTGTTCCGGCTCCTCCGCCTGATGGGTCGAGGCGTTATAACCATCCTTCCCTGTTCGGTACAGTTCGAGCCAGTCACAGGCCTCCTCCGGGGTGTCGAAGAACTGGGTTTTGTCGTCGACAATGACTCGGAGCCTCGCGGGAAATAGGAGTGAATATTGGATGCCTTCACTCCTGAGTTCACGCTTAACCGCCAGGAAGGAGAACCGCTTGCGCTGCGTCTCGTAGGTATAGTCAGGGAAGATATTCACCTGGCTGTTTGCAACCTGGAACGGGCCATTGTGTCTGGCGGCATTTAGGATCAGGTCTCTGTCCCGGAAATGTAGCAACCGCGCCACCACCGGCCTCGGGGCTCGTCCCTGCTGCGGGGGTCGCGCTGGAACTCTGTGGGCCCGTTCTAGAGTGTAAAAGGAGGACAGGCCCTCCGGGACCACCGTGTCTCGGAGCCAGGTCTCCAGGTAGCGCACCATATCGCCTTCCTCGACCTTTTCCGGCAGGCCCACTACCCGAATGTTATTCCTCCTGTTTCGGCCTTCCGCATCCTCCGCCCTCCGTTCGAGGGTCTCGATTCGGGACATGGCATCCTTTATCGTCGCAGCCAGGGTTCTCTGCGCCGGTTCTATAGTCCTCACCGTGCTCTCCACCTCCTTGACCCGGTCCGAGAGCTTACCATGGTCTGCCCTAAGGAGGCCCAGGCCAGTCGCCACCTGGGCAATGTCCTGTTGTAGGGCCGACCGAGTTGCCTCTATGGCTTCCAGTACACGGTCGAATTGTTGCTGGAGTGGTGCGCCACCAGGTCTTTTAGGATCTCCATGTTCTTCCTTGTCCTGGGCCTCAGAGTCCGAGGTGGCCTGGCTGGATCCCTTGGCTCCTCTAGGTTTCCCCATGCTGCCAGGGGCTCTCCGCAAAGGTCCCGGAGTAGTCGCCTCCGTGTGCAAGTGTCCAGCACGTTTTTCCCGGGATTCCGCCCTCCAGTCCGGAATGGGCGATCTCCTTCTCCAGAGCCTGTGGAGACTCCGCCGTTTCGGCTCACGCCACCGCCACGGCGTCCGAGGGCACCGATAAGGGGGCGGAGATACCCGTCTCCGAGTCGGGCAGGCCCGTTCACCTACTATAGCTCCGGGGCACGGGCCACCAACTCCCCCGGTTGTCCTGTGGCGCCCGAGCGTCGCGCCATCCATGTAGTTGGGGCGGCCAGGAACTCGCAGCCAGTTGCGGAGTCGCGGTGTCGACCACTGCCTAGAACTGAGTGCACCCGTGCCCGGCGCCCTCTAGCGCGTGGGCACCCGCCCGGTCGTCTAATCGAGTATGGTCCCGCTGTAGAGGGTCCGAACCAGCCAATGTCTAATGTCTAAAACAACTGAAGCTGGTGAAGCCGGGTGCCGGGCGACACCCGCGAGACCTCCTCAACTCCGTAGGTTCGATCAAGGGGACAAAGGGGTCCGGGCGCCATATTGGGTCGCACTCCGCCACTCCGCAAACTTCGGCATTTCTTCAAAGCCACCTCCGACCAAACTCCACCAGGGCCCTCGGGAGGGTGTCGTCGCCTCGCTCAACCGAATGCGGGGTCTGGGGTGCCCCTCAGCCTCCGATATTCAGGATAAATCCGGGCTCAGTCCCGGAGCCGAGCTCTCAGGCGACCATCGCCATCGGCGCCCAAGCCACGCCAAGGTAAACTTGCACTTTTGTATAAATTTACCATTCTTTGCTATTCACAAAGAGATTTATGTGCAGTAGTGAAAGGTCTTTTTATGTGCAGAGACTCCACCCTCGTAAAGATACTACTCGTAAATCCCTTTGTTACTGACAAATAATCCTAAACATAAACTAAAGTGTAAGTTAGCCTTTGTGAATCAAGCCCCGAGTTTAATTCAGTTTGTCTGAGGCAGCCTTCCTTCCCATGACATTCTGCCTAAATAGGTCAAGCTGCTGACCTTGCAAACCTGTTGATTGTGTTGCCACAACTCAGGAATCCTGTTGCACCTCATATATGTTTCCACATGTTTAAATTTGGAGTGTAGACTTTTATTACGGAACATTTGTATTCAATAGGGTGTTCGCTCATGTGGTTAGCCATTATCTGCTGTCTGCAGGGTGAGCATCCATAGGTTGTAACTAGATTTGTCAAAGGCTGCTAGCAAGGAATGCCCTGAAAGACATAAGACTTCAGAGGAAAGGTGACAGCTATCATATTAATCCAAAGTCTGCCCTCCTCTGCTATCCTATCTATTGGAAGTCACAAGGCAAGCTTGTAGGAATTAACCAGTTAACAAAACTATAACCTGCTGTATGCAATTTAGATGGTTTTCAAAATCTGAAAGATATCGGGGCATATTTACAAGCCACTTGCACCACCCGTACGTCACTTTTCCCATGTTAAAAATGACGTAAAAGTGGCGCAAGGTGCTTGTAAATGAGCACCATAGTGTCCAGAACTGCTGGCCAGATTATGAAGTATAACATTGTTTAATGCATTTTAGATAATTCATGCATGTTATAATTTTTGAACTGTGCGGGCTAAACCACGCATGTTGTTACAATGCAAGCAAAACAATGTTTGCAATAACCACACATATGCATTAATCGCCCATATGTGTGGTTAAGGCAGTAGGAACCCTAGTTGCAGATTTGATGGGCGGTGAGAGGAACAGGAAGGATTGGGACAGGAAGGACTTGGACGTGGCTTGGTAAGTAGGGCTGGGGCCGGGTTTTAGCGCTCAGGGCACGGGGTAGTTTTGAGGGCTGGAGGCCGGTGTTAGGGCTTGGGGCTGGGGTCAGGGTAGTTTTTAGGGCTGGATCTGGGTTTTAGTGCTCAGGGTGGGGGGTGGCTGTTTTCAGAGCTGAGGGGCAGTTTTAGGGCACAGGGTGGGGTTCTGAGCTAGGGGTAATATTTCGGGTGGGGGGATTGTAGGGCTGGGGGCCGGGTTTTAGGGCCCAGGTTGGCGGGGGTTGTGGTGTGATCTTTACTACGCTTATGCCTTTCCCAATCATGCCTTTACAACGAAATTCGCTGTAAAGGCATGTGTAATCAAGACGCGGGCGTGGTTGAGACCGCGCTGATTAGGCATGCGTTGTTCTGTTATACAACCGTATGTATGAGTTATGCCATTATGCTATGTTTTAATCTGCATGAATATTTTGATTTTACTTTGTTCTTCCATTTACATTTTTGGCCCTAATTAACCTTACCTTACTTTACTGGTGGGCATTCTGTAGTGAGTGTTATTTGGTGAGTGTTCCATGCTGCCTGTAGTGGAGCTGAGTGGTTTGCAGTGAGTGTCTTGCATTGAATGTTCTGTGATGGAAGTTCAATGACTAGCCTTTGCAGCGAGAGGCCCATGTTGCCTGTTCTGTTTTGAATGTTCTGTTGCAAGAATTCTATAGTAGATGATCTATAGTGAGTGCTCTCTAGTGTGTGTTCTGCAGTCTGTGCTCTTTAGTAAATGTTTTGGGGCCAGTGCTTTATGGTGAATGTTCTGTGGTAAATGTTCTGTTGTGAGTGTTTTGTGGTGCTTGTTCTGGAGTGAATGTTCCTCACTGTGTGTTCTCTAGTGAGTGTCCTGTTTCGAGAGTTTGGTGGCAGGTGTTCTGGGGTGTGTGGTCTGTAGTGGATGGTCTGTTTTACCACGTCTGGTGTTGCGGACGTCCCACATGACGGTGGGCGTGTGCGGAGGACGGCCGGGGGGCGTCCAAACCCAGCCCACTAATTAAAATGCCCACACCGTGGCGGAATTCATGCCGGGGTCAACGGGTTAAATATTCTGAACGGAATATTCTCTAGCCAGTGTTTTATGGTGAGTGTTCCGTAGTAGGTGTTCCGTGGTGAGTGCTCCATTGTAAGAGTGATCAGGCATATCGGATTTGCCAGGACGGTCCCGGTTTTTCACTAGCTGTCCCGGCAAATTTCAGGAAATGTAGCTCCTGTCCTGGTTTTTAGAGCGGGTCGACTGAAAACGGTGTGAGGTGCTTTTTCTATGTTTTACAAAGCAGGGATGGTTAGCAGTTGCTTAAAGAAAGCAATTTAATTAACAGGCAAGTTACTGGGTTTAAAAATTGCATTTAATGTATGTTATTACAGCCTGTTCTGTAATTCTCTGCTGAGGGGCGTTGCTATTCTATGCACTCGCTTGAAGTAAAATTGTTGTACTTCTATTTTAGTGAAATGTTCCAATTTGTGGCTTTAAAATTGTGGTTGCCCTATCCATGGTACCTGATCTGGAATTAGTGGTCTGCAGCAAGCGTTCTGGGGGGACTTTGGTGGCAAGCATTCTGGGAAGAGTGTTCTGTGGTGAGTGTTTCATGTTGCCTGTTCTGAAGGGAGTGGTCTGCACTAAGTGTTCCGAGCAAGAGTTCGGTGGTGACCGTTCTATAGCGAGTGTTCTGTGGCAGGTGTTATATGGTGGGTGCTCCATAATGTGTGTTCTGTTGTAATTTGTTTGTGGTAAATGTCGTGTGGCCATTGTTTTGGTGAGTGTTCTCTGGGAAGTATTCTGCAGTGGGGAACAGCGTTTACAACGCAACTTTTACCACGCACTACCTTTACCACCCAACGTTTACAACGCAAGTCGTTACAATGACTTGCGCTGGGGGGTGCTGTAGGATAGGGAATGGTTTAATTTACTATCCAAAACCTTCCCTACTATCCACGGGGACTGGAGTTGGAATAGTAAATTAAACTATTCACTATCCAGCGCCCCCAACGCAAGTCGTTTTAACGACTTGCGTTGTAAAAGTTACGTGGTAAAGGCATGCGTTGTAAAAGCATGCGTAGTAACGACATACATCCTTCTGCAGTGAATGAACAGGGACTGCTTATTTAGAATGAGTGTTCTGTGGAGTCTGTCTCATGGTGAATGTTTTATGTTGAGAATTCTTTGGCGAGTGTTCTGTTAAGGGTGTTCTGTGCCTGATCTGAGACGAGTGTTCTGGGAAGAGTGTTCTTGGCAGATGTTCTGTGACAATTGTTCTTTAACTGATGTTTTATAACAAGTGTTTTGTGAATATTTATAAGTGGTGATTGTTCCATGGTGCCTATTCTGAAGGCAGTGTTGTGAAGTGAGTGTTATATTGCCAGTGGTTTCTGACAAGTGTCCTGTGACACATGTTTTGGAGTGAGGCTTGTGTGGCAATCATTCTGTGATGAGTGTTTCCTGACACCTGTTCTGCGATGAGGGTTCTGTTGTGAGGCTCCTGTGGCAAGTGTTCTAACCTGAATGCTCTGTAGTAATGCCTGGTGAAAAAGTGCGTTCTTCCCCTCTTTTACCCAAGATTCAAAAAATGTCAAATGCTATTTTGTCTTCAGGTACAATCCTTTTGTTACTGCTTTCCTTTTTTTTTAATGGAATATTTGTATACTTAGGATAGATTTTTATTTGTCATTTATTCCATCAAACCATTTATTCAGTTTGCTGATCTAATGCTATTCTTTCTATAAGCCTTGCTATAATTTTACGTATGTTTTTAATCTTTTCAATAAAGCTCTTTAAACAACAAAAAAAAGTGTTGTATGAAAGTGTCCTGTGGCAAGGGTTCTCCGACGAGTATTCTGTGATGAATGTTCCATGGTGCCTTTTCTGGAGGAAGTTTACATTGGTGATTATTATGGGGTTAGTGTTCTGTCATGAGACTCCCAAGGCAAGTGTTCTGTGATTAGTGTTCTGTGTGGATTGTGCCATTTGCACTTTGCTAGAACGACAGCTCTGCGGAGAGTGTTCCATTTTGCCTGTTCTGGGGTGAGGGTTCACTTGTGAGTGTTCTGTGGCGTTTGCTCTGTTGTAAGTGCTCTGTGATGAACATTTTTTGGGAAACGTTGCATGCCCAGAAATGTTGTCGGTGTCTTGTGGCGACTGTCCTGCGGGAGGTGTTGTGAGGTGAGGTTTCTGTGGTGAGTGTTCCATTGTATTAGTTCTGGAGTGAGTGTTTTGTGGCAAGTGTTCTGTTTTGCCTTTTCTGTGGCGAGTGTTCTGTTATGAATGCCCTTTAAAAAGTGTCCTATCTCAAGTGCTTTGTGACAAGTGGCCTTTGGTGAGTGGTCAGAAGTGCCTGTTCTTGGGTGAGTATTCTATGTCGAGTGCCCTGTGACAAGTGTTCTGCAGCAAGTGTCTGTGGGCACGTGTTCTTTGATGAGGGTTCTACTGTGATTGGTCTATGGTGATTGTTATGTGACGAGTGTTCCAGAACAAGTGTTCTTTAACAAGTTATCTGTCGAATGTCCAGTTATGATTGTTTCATGGTGCTTGGAGATTCTGGAAGGAGTGATCTGTGGTGAGCATTCTGTTTTGTCTGTTTTTTTATGTGGCATGTAATCTGTTTATGAGTGTTCTTTGGCGCTTTTGGTGTTAGCAGTCAAAGCTAACTCCAGAAGATGATAGTGAGGTTAGTAGTTCAATACAGTATCAGGCTTGAAAAATGCAATGTCTAGTCAGAGCCACATCGTTTAATTAGTGTAGGTGCCTGGTTTTTGGAGGCCACATTGCTTACTATATGTGGAATACAGTGGGGGGAAGGGGCGTGTCCAGCTGCCCAATAAGGCGGATGGATGATTCTGCAGCTCCCGGACCTGGGCCTATAAAACCCCTGAATCCAACAGCCCCGGCAGCCATCCGCACCCCCCGGCGACACCAAGTGCTCCCACACCGCCAACGGACTGATTCCACGTCCTGAAGCGAGACAAGAGTAGGCCTTGGGGTACTAACCCCCTGCGGAGAGCGGGCTGCATCTGTGATGTTGTTCCCTTGGGCAGGCACTGGCTGCTTAAAAACGGGCTCGATGGAATGGCAAATCACTACTAAGAGACACCTGCACTGATTGCTGCTGTGGCCGTGTGGAGTTTTAACTGGTCCTGTAGTGTCTGGCAACCTACTCGGCTGATCGGCGTGTTAAGACGCCCGTTGCAGTTTCCATCACCTGCGATACTGGGCGAGGCCAGCCTAAGCCGCTACTCACAAGTTTGGAGTCCTGCCGATGAGCCAGCTATCGGCCCGCACAACTTGTGGGCCTAAAGTACCACCCGAGGAGTGGGGCCTGTTTCCCAGGTGCTTTCGTGGCTGGTGTGGCCTTTCCTTTTCTCTGGCTGGCCTGCGGCCTTGACACGGCCTATGCGCTTAGTGCCCCTGGGTGCTACCTCCCAAAGGAACTGTATCTGTTGTGCGTACTGCAGTGCCCTGCTGACACGATGTGATGTGACTTACCTGAATTGCTACTCCCCTTGATTTGCGGGGGCCTTGCGTGCCTTATACTATTAAGCTCTGATGTTGCAGATGGGCCTGCTGGGGCACAGCTCGGGCTACTATACGTCTTAACTACCTGCCCCCTCCCCGATTCATCGAGGGCCTGTGAAATCGGATGAAGCACAGCAGCACCACATGGCTGACCAGGAGTTACTGGTCTACTTTCAAGATGTGCCCGGCACCCACAAAGATTCACATGAGGTCTTTACTGCACAGTTAAATCTTCTGCCGCCTCCTGACATTGTACCGGCTCTGCCAGCCTACCTGGATACCTATATCCTCTGTGGCACAATATTTGCTCATGGGTGAGTGCCAAAACGGTCTCATTTGCTACATATCACTCCCAAGATAGTTTCAGAGGACAGGGCACTTGAAGACGTGGAAAGGAAGGCATGCCAGAATAATGTGCCTATAGTGGGGTCGCCTGAGGGCATGAAAGGCCCTCATCCAACGCAGTTTGTGAAGACCTGGCTACGCACTGTGGTGTCAGAAGAAAAGGTGCACTGTGTTCCAACAAAGAGGCCCATAACTGGCACCCCTAAAACCACTTTGTAGCAAAGGTCCTTAACTATAGGGACGAAGACCAGCTGCTTCGAGTGGCAAGGGAGAATGCACAGATCATCTTTGAAAGTATGCAAGTCTAACTGTTTCCGGGTTATACCCTCACGCTTCAACGTCAGCACTCCTTGTTTATGGAAGTGAACTACCATCTCTGCACAATTGGTCTCACTTACGCTTTATTTTTCGGGCTAAACTTAAAGTCCTCCACGAGCAACGCTTTCACTTACCCCCAAGGCAGCTAGAACATGACTAGACCACAACTTTCCGGACTCCCAAAGACAGGACCACCAGCGATCACCAACTCCGAAGCTCCAACGTTAGCCCTAGCAACAGCTGTATGGCATGGCTGCCAAAGACCCCACAACGGTCGCGCCATCCCCCAACAGGCCCGTACCAGGCTACATACCACAGCCTGTCATTCCAGTTCATCGAGAGGAAGTGCCTCTGACTTGGACACAGATGGCAGCTTGGCAGTCCTTCCCTTGATAACGCCACAGGTGGCTAATTACTTACTGGCTAAAGGGTTGCGAATATAGCCCGATACTGAGACTCATGGTGTTTGGTTGAGGATGTCTAGATATGTTGATAAAATGGGCCTTGCGGTCCTCAGACTGATATCCCTCTGTTCTTTACTATATACTTATCACTGGGTGGGATTGTTTATTTGGCGGTCTATGTATTGTCTCACCCTGTCATATTCCTATGTCGAACTTGGGGATCTGGTAGTACAATATTCCTCCATTTTTGAATATCACCTTACCAATTCTCTATTAGTTGTGTCCTGGGTCCTGGCACACGGCTGGTTTGCAGTAAAAGTTGCGGACCAATAGTCAGTACGCCATTTCTTGGACTATGTACTCCATAAGCGTAGGTCTGTGGCTTTCTTTGTTTCTCATGTTTTGTTTGACATGGTTGTTTGGTCAAACACATTTTAATAGCTGGATCACGGGGAAGTTTGTTCTCATGTTTAAGACTGCCAACAATAATTACTGTATGGGGCACAATGTGTCAACAGAAGAGGACTGAGTCTGGTTGTTAGAACACACAGTATCATGACCACTACACTAAATGCTTATACCATACTCACCTGGAAAGTCTGGGGACTGAGATCCTTACAAAAGCGGCACAGGCTATTAGCATACCTACATAGGCAGAGAGCACACATTACCTACCTCCAGGAGACACACCTCACCCTGTTGGTGGCCCAGAAGCTACACAAAAAATGGAGGGGTCAGCTTTTTCCAGGGGAGCTGCAATTTGGCTGCTGGTTCCCTTCCTGGTCCATGAATCCAAAATTGACACACAAGGTCGCTACATGCTATTGCTTGGTAGCCTGGATGTGGCACAGATATGCTAGACTGCATTTATGCACCAAATCATGAGCAGGACGTGTTTTTATCCCACCTTTCTATGAAGTTGTCAGACTGGGTGAATCTCCCCTGGGTGCTAGGAGGGGATTCCAATGCAGTGATGGATGTTCTTTTGGACTGCACCCACATTTCCTCCTTTCCCTGCCAAGTGCAGGCCTGACCCAACAAGCCAAGGCCTTACTGCAGTGGGTGACAGGCTAAGAACTTGCTGATGTCTGCCGCAGCAGCAATATAGGGATGAAGGAATACTCATTTTACTCCCTCCTACAAACACTAAATTCCTGCCTCCTTAGGTTGCTCAGTGAATCCTATCTACAACCTTGGTAAGACATCATCCAAACATAGCATGTTGGAGATCACACTGACACGGGGATGAGTTCCGGCTCCGATCTCCACATGGCACCTCCAACCGTTGATGCTGGAAGATGCCGTGTTCCGTGACACACTGGTGACAACCATCGAAACATATTCTACAGACAATACCAGAACAACCTCATCCAAACTAATTTAAAGGGACGCTTTCAATGTGGTAGTGTGGAGTGCATCCATCAATGGACTGGTGGGTGCCCGCGAAAAGTCATGAGAGAGTTTACTCGTGTAGTGAATAGTTTTGGCCCCCTGTAACAGGCAGCAGCACAAAATTCTGACTCTGCGTTCTAACTCCAGGAAGCACGAGTCAATTATTCCGAACACCTAGCACACCTCTGACTTATAGCCCAGAGAACATACACTCAGAAGATGTACACAGAAGCAGACAAGTCAGGCACCCTTTTCTCCAGCTTAATTAAACCCGAACTAATGCCCACCCCTATTCTCCTAATACATACACCATGTCATGGCCCGGTTACCACCGAATTAGAAATCAATAATGCATTTCAGGAATATTATACTGATTTGTATACCGCTCCACCCTCTGTCGATTAGGCTGCAATAACCTCCTACCTAAGCCGGATAAAGCTCCTCCAGGTAGTAGCAACCAACCGAGAAGCCATTGAGGCTTCCATATCTGTGAATGAGATAGGAGGAGCCATCAAGGAACTAACTTGGAATAAAACATCAGGCACTGACGGACTACCAGTGGAATTTTCTTCATGATATGCCACAAGCCTGATTCCCCCGCCTCATCAAGCTATATTTTTCCCTAGAAGAAGAGACGCTCCTCCCTTTGACCGTTGAGGCGCTTGTAACATCTCTTCTCAATCTGGCAAATCACCTGACGGCATGTCCTCTTATAGGCCTCTCTCGTTGTTGAATACTAAATATATATGATACTTAGCAAGGTCCTGGCGCACCGACTGCTCCCTCAACTCCCCCATTTGTTGAATGAGGACCAGTGTGGCTTTGTCCCCGGTCGCAGTACCCCCTTGAACATACGCCGATTGTTCCACATTATGGACGCAGTCGAGGAACGTTGGGCATTTGCTGGATGCCTCTCTCTCAATATCAGGCAAGCATTTGATTCCCTCAGTTGGGATTTCATGCTGTCAGGGCTCACCACTTACGGGATACCGCCAGCAAATGTACGATGGGTGAGGTTGCTATATTCAGCCCCTACGGCAAGAGCTAAAACGGAAACCTATATTTCTGCCCTGTATCGGGGGTCATGTAGGACACTTCAAGGTTGTCCACTGTCCTCGCTATTGTTTGTCTTAGCGGTGGAGTCTCTCGCAAGGGCTGTGGGCTGGGGGATCCCTATAGAACGCACGCTCCACTCGATACCACTCTATTCAGGTGATATGGTCCTATACTTTAACTGCAGGATGACCTCAGTGGGGCAGCCCAACTCATGTCTGATTTTGGAGATCTGTCAGGTCTTCAGATAAATGTGGGTAAATCCTACATGTTTTCCTTTAATGACACCTATCATGATCCCTCTGTTTTGTTATAACCTCTGCTAATCCTTGTGGCCACACAATCGTTTGGCTATCTCGGTGTGCAGGTTTACCATGGTCTGGGATATATTAGATGGTAATCTTTTCCGGACAATCACGTTGCTCAGATCACAGGTAGATTTTTGGACAAATTCCCCCTGTTGGTGGCCGGCCGGATAGCATTAGCCAAAATGGTTATGCACCCTGGCCTGTTGTACTACTGTGTGAACTTACCAGCCTCGGGTGTACCGCATTCTAAACTCCTTGTTAATAGATCTGATGTGGGGCACTGGTCATCGCAGACTGAGCCTGGTGAAGCTGCTGTTACCGCCGGACAGGGGTGGCATGGGTGTCCCAGACTTGAAGTCCTACTGTACAAGTGGGACAACTACAATAGTTAGCATATTGGCTGGAGGGCCACAACCTGGAGGAAATTGGATATACTACTTGCATGCTCTGTAGTGGCCAATTGCAGAAACTACTTTGTCTGGCACATCTCTGTCCACCAGGGGTCCCCTTTTATTGCGCTTAGCTCTCTCTCTTATTGGAAACTCGCCATGAGGTACACTACCTCACTGGTGCCATATGCCCCTAATATGCCTTTGTGCGGCCTCCCAACTCCCTTGGGCACCATAACAGCTGGGATGTTACGTCGCTGGGATCAAGGGGTAATGCTGTCTGTTGGTTCACTCTACACAGATGGTTCATTAATGCCACACCCTGAGTTTACGCAGGCTCACGGATTGCTGGAAACACTGTTCTTAACACATGCTAGCATTGTCGGCTATTTTCGCAGGTTTTGGGCTCTGGACAGTGACGCATGAGTTGTTACAGTCACTATATGCTATGGGACATCAGATGGCTATATTGTGGACTCCGTGCTCATCTCATGATGTCCTTAAATTCAAGCCAGCGCAGGTGGGAGGCAGACTTTAACAGGGAGATCACGAATAGAGAAAAATCCTTTCTTTTTCAGTGCCTCCAAAAGCCTTCACGCAATTCGCATTTTAAATTCATTCAGTTTTCTATATTCCACACGCCCGAAAAATTAATGCGACGTTCCAACTGGCATCTGCACTTTGCCCCAGGTGTCACGCATTAGACCTAGACCTTGTACACATGTTGTAGGCCTGTCCTTCTCTGGCGGCTTACTGGTCGGAAGTAGGGACGTCACTATTCGCCCTGACAGGAAAGGACTATTGGCATATGCTAGAACAGTGTATCCTAGGTGTACATCTCAGACCTAAGACTACCAAGGTGACTTCTCGGTTCGCAGATTCAACTTTGTTGCTAGCAAAACAACTGCTGACAAGACATTCGAAATCCCAGCGGGTCTCCTTGGTTGCGGGAGGAGGTTGTGCATTGGGGACTGGCAGAAAGTGCTGCAATTCGTCACGAGGAATATAACGTAAGACATAAGAGGCCGATATCTCTGGAATGGGATGCCCTACTGGAAGCATTTAAAGTGTAGTACAGTGAAGGGGACAGTGTACACTAGTGCCACACAAAACCCTCACACCTCAATGGGGGACGCACAAGAGAGGTTGCCCCCTGCAGTGTAGCCTACCATACCCTACCTTCTTGTACAACCATACTTTTTTCAATCCACGTTCCGGGTGGGTGTAACTACATACCCTGATGCCATACTTTAGTTTGCGGCTGTGAGCAATGGAAAACAACCGTTACAACGCAACTTTTACAACGCACTACCATTACACCAAAACTTTTACAACGCAACATCCATTACAAGCATGCCATTACAACGCATGACACTACAACCCATACCACTACAACGCATGTCATTACAAAGCAGTCATTACAAGGCATACAATTAGAACGCATAGCATTACAACACATAGTACCCTTACACTATCCTACACTTACCCTACTGTTGCACCCCCTGGAGTTAGAATAGTAATTTTTACCCCTACACTTTCCAACACGTACCCTACTGTTGCACCCCCTGGAGATAGAATAATGATTTTTACCCCTACACTATCCAACATTTACCCTACTGTTGCACCCCCTGGAGTTAGAATACTAATTTTTACCCCTACACTATCCAACACTTACCCTACTGTTGCACCCCCCTGGAGTTATAATAGTAATTTTTACCCCTACACTATCCAATATGTGGAATTTTAGTTTGCGATCTGAACATCATCTGCGCCAGCTTGTCACCTATGTACTACGTGCACGGCAGCCATTTTAGATATCATGGTCTCCCTGTCCACGATCGATCACCAGCACGCCTCTCTGACCCAGCAAGCAGCCTCCGCGCACCCTGGCTCCCCCTCCCTCCCCCTCATGAGCGTGACCCTTCTGCATGACCCCGTCCTTGGGAGTCACACCAGCGCCTGACCAGCACCTCCTCTCCTCCTATGAATGCCCCTCTGTTGATAAACCTTCCCTCAGCCCGATTGTCCACGCAGCATGAATACCACTCCTTTGATGACCCCTTTCCCCGTGTCCAGCTGTCCACACAGGTCTGAGGCCATCGCCTAAGCCGGCAGATATCATTCTCTGCCCCTTATTGCACGAGGTCGCTCTCCTTCAAAGGACCCTCTATTGATCCAGGCCTCCCCACCCCCTGTGATTTGATCAGGCGCACACATCCTAAGACTCGACGGAACACTCAGCTGCGTGATGACCCCCTCCTCTTATCAGCAGGTTGAGGACCTCTATTGTGGGGATACATGGGGGTGGGATGGACACGAGGATTACGGGGATGTCTTTTCCTTTGTGTCAATGTTCTGATTGTAATAAAGAAAGGTCACATGCCATAAACCAGTGTATAAGAGGCCAGGCCTCCGAGAGGCTGTTAGAGCACCTCGAGACGATACCTTGTTGTCTGATCTGATGTGTTCTGCTCCGTCGGAATAAACTTCTGTTTCCTGCCTTCTGGTCTCCGGCGCCTGCCTCATTGCTTGGTAAACTTGAATGGTACAAGGGCGGTTAGCGCCGGGCAAATCTTGAGAAAGGTCCTAGCCCTACCTTTTTCCACAATTGGCGTCCCAAAGCGTGGGGCCCATCAGCGACACGTGGATCCAGTGGGAGAGGTCCCGATGACAGAGTGAACGACTGCAACGATCGGGAAGAGCTCGTGTCCGATAGACCCTCGTCTGACAGCCGATCATCCGACCTTCACTAGTTCTGAACAGACCTCTCTCGAGTGATCTACGGTCCTGACTGGGAACCATCAGGAGTGCCACGAACATCACGAAGGAGAGAGGACGATCGGGCGCTGGATCCAGAGGACAGGAAACCGTCCATGCGGTCCGGGTAAGGTCGTGTAAACACGACGAATTGAGGAAAATTGTTTTTGTTTGGATAATACTAGTATTACGCTTTGTTGAAACCTCTGGAGATTCGCTGTCTGCAAACGGAGAAAAACAACAGGCTCTCTCTTTGCAAACAGTGAAGGATAGGTAACGCAGACTTTTGTCCCCGTTGTAACCCGTCGTGCCTATCTTCCTCCCCCACTGTTTCCCGAACTGTCGTTCGTGGATTATTGTCTGGAGATTCTTTTTCTGCAAACAGGGAAGAACAAGGTCTCTCTTTGCAGGGAGAGAAAGAGTAGGTAACGATAACTTTTCGTGCCCACTTATTCTCCCCACTGAATTGTTTTGATTGACCGATTATTCGGTATTGGTTCGTTTGAGGTATTCACCGCCGGCAAACAACGGAGAATAGAAATATTCTGCCTAGTCTTTGCCCGCCGTGATAAGATAGGTAGTGCAGACTTTTGTCCCCGTTGTAATCCGTCATGCCTATCTTCTCCCCACTGGTTGGTAGCCTGTTTAGCCCGGACCGCTTATTAGAGATGAACCATCCAGCTCCACTGGAGGGCACCCCTAATAAGGACATGTTCACTAAGTATGGACTAGTCGCTATAGCTTACACTAAACTATGGCATAAATATACGAAAAAGAACCCTGAAAGTCAGTGGCCACTGATAGGTTCCTTTAATGAAAATAAAATAAGAACATTAGAAATAGCGCTCCAGAAGAATAAGACCACGCCCACCATGCTCGACAGTATCGGCATGTGGCGCAAAGAAACGGAACAACGAAAGAAAAGAGAAGAAGCAAAAATAGGGAAAGAATTACGAAAGGCAGCCCACCTAGCCGCAAAGCAACTAGAAGAGGAAATAAAAGAAAGAAAAGAAGCTACACAAAACCAAGAATCAGGGTCAACAGGCCAATGCCCTGTTAGGACCCCCTCTGCACTCTACCCTGAATTGCCCTCCAAACAACGGGCAAACGATGAGTTACTGCTAGGTCCCCCAATCATCTACATGCCCCCTCCATATGCTCCCAGCCAACAAAACCTGCAAGCCCCGAGTGTGAGTGAAAGTGACCCTAGTGCTAGTGCACCGGCCCTCACGGCCTCCGCACCAGCCACATTAACAACTTCGTCAGACGACCCCGAGGCTAGCAAACAATCATCAGCCAGGCTAAGTAGGTTAAGCAAAGATGAGCGGGATGGGATCGACAAAATAGCAAAGACATTGATAGAACGAAGGGAGAGCGAAGAATACACAATGAGCATATATAATTCACATGCCGACAGCCACAGACGGCATTTCATCTTGCGATTCAGCTACCACACCCTGAACGCGTATGAAGATAGGTATCAGAGTAAGGGTCCCGCTAAACTAACAACACTGTATAGGAAGATTGATGTTGGAGATGGGACTGAACGTGAGGCGACGGAACTCTTCATGCAAATGCTTGAGGTCTTCCGCCACCTCGCGGAACAGAAACCAGAAGCCAAGGTTACGGTCCCTGAAACAACTTCGGCAGAAGTAGCCAATACTATGATGCCTATCAGAGAAGCGGCTCCTTACTGGATCCCGCCACGGGGCCAGGGAACGAACGATGATATTAATAATGAAAATGCAAAGGGGAGGGTTGTGTACAATTGGGTTTACCAACCATGGGACCGACAGGATATCCTAACCTTCAAACAAACCCTGCCCGATTTAAGAAAGAACCCGACGGCATTTTATACCGAATTAGGCACAGCCTTGGGTTCGACAATAATGACTTTAGCGGACATTGACTTGTTCTTTGGGTTATGCCTGCCAGCTGATGTGTGGAAGCAAATCCGGAAGGCTGACCACACGGATCTGTTTGGACATACCTGGGACCAACTCGGTAAACTAGATAGACAGCGAGAGCCGGGGAGTAAACCAGTGAAAGACATACTGGAACTCCCAGACAAACTAGTTCAGAAGTTAAAAACACTGGTCCCGGAAAGAAAAGTAGACTGGTCGATAGTCACGGCCTGTCGACAGAAACCCCAGGAAGATGTGTCAGAATACTTCTCCCGATTCGAGACAGTGTTCTCCGACTACAGTGGCCAAGACATGACCACCGCAACCGGACAGCACCTGTTTGTACAAAATTATGTAAAGGGACTAACACAAGAAGTCTCCCAAAAACTGCAGACGAGTGAGAGTAGTTGGGGGGCCTCCAAACCCGCAGCTATCCTTCAGATGGCTCAGTATTACGAGCACCAAAAGAATGAGAATGATAGGGCGTCCGAGAAAAAGAAGAAAGATTTAAAGGAAAGGGTAATGATAGCCCAGATACAGGGTATAGCGGTAGGACGGGAACCCCAAAGGGGGAACTACCAATCAACCACCCCCAGAGATCTACCTCCTAAAGATCACACCCCAACATCCCACACTGGACGTAGAGACATTAGCAATGACCAATGCGCCTTCTGCAAAGGGTTCGGCCATTGGAAATCCCAGTGTCCGGTTCTGCTAGAGATGAATAGAAATAGGGATTCCAGGGATGTGGCAGGTGGTCCGAGAAATAGAGTACAAGGACGAGGGAGCACCAACGACACCAGCAATGACAGATCAGGGAGACTGAACACATTTGACCGTCCCCGACAGAACCAATATCAGCTATCCGAAGGTGACAATGCCCCCGATTTTGCATAGGACTGCCAGGGGCAAGGGAGGGATCCAGTCGAGCTCTGTGTTGACCAGCAAGGTCCTTATGTCACCGCTAAGGTCCTGGGTACAGAGTCTCCATTCTTGGTAGACACTGGGGCGACACGTAGTGTGTTATCAAAACGACTGATTCCAAGGGCACCCTTGTCTGGCTCACACATAACGTCGATAGGTTTCGATGGAACGCCCTCCACTAACCCCCTGTCCGTACCTATTACCTTTGACCTAGAAAACAACACCACTGACGCGACATTTCTACTCTCCTCCAACTCCCCTGACGCCATTATGGGCATTGACTTACTGAAACATTTTCGAGCTACCATTAGGTGTTCCCCAGATGGAATACGAGTCATCTTGTACGACAACCCAGACATGCCCAGATCCCGTCCCCCACGGCACATGTGCTCCATAACTGGCGCTGACCTGTCCCTGCTTGACACCCTACCTCCGTACCTGTGGGCCAAAAATGACTCTGATGTGGGGCGAATGATGATTGATCCTATTCACATAACTGTACGACAGGACGCTATGCTCCCGAAACTCCCGCAATATCGGATATCGCCAGAGGGTGAGAAGGCACTGGTAGCGATCATTCAGTCTCTGGTAGATGCAGGAGTGGTTGAAGAGGTGGTTAGCAACGTCTGCAACAGCCCAATCCTACCTATTGTTAAGAAGCAAGGTGAAGGAGATGAGAAAGCGTACCGCTTCATCATCGACTTGCGAGAGATTAACAAAGTGGTTGTACCCCAATATCCTGTAGTCTCCGATATCACCACCATTCTGACCCTCATCCCGTCCACTGCCACCACCTTCACTGTTATCGACCTTAAGAACGCGTTTTTCTCTATCCCCATTCATCCAGACAGCCGTTATCTCTTCGGCTTCACTTTAAAATCCCGCTCGTACCGATTTTGTAGAGCTCCCCAGGGGTACACTGAAAGTCCCAGCATTTACAGCCAGGCCCTCAAAAGGCAGCTAGATGCCTTCCAGCTACCAGATGGAGTGGTGTTGATCCAATATGTTGACGATATCCTTTTGGCAGCCGACACCACCCCGCTTGCAACGACAGCCACCGTCCAACTCCTACACTTTCTTGCAGAAAATGGCCATAAAGTCTCCAAAAAGAAGTTACAGTTCTGTCAGCCACAGGTGACTTACCTAGGCCATCTTCTGTCCAAAGAAGGGAGGAAACTTACACCCGACCGAATCCAAACCATCCTAGACACCCCCATCCCAAAAACACAAAAGCAGGTCCGCTCTTTGGTTGGCCTAACTTCTTTCTGCAGACAGTGGTTACCTAATTACAGCCTCATTGTGAAGCCACTACTTGCCCTGTTGACCAAAGATGTCCCCTCCCCGCTTCCTTGGACCACTGAGTGTCAAGCCTCCTTTAAGGAATTACGGGATGCACTCTGCTCAGCACCCGTCCTCGGAACCCCGGATTACTCCAAACCCTTCTCCCTCTTCACCCACGAAAGGGAGGGATGCGCATTGTCTGTCCTAACTCAATCGATTGGTCCTAAGCAGCGCCCTTGTGCCTACTTCTCCGCCACTCTTGATCCTGTAGCTAGAGCTTTGCCTGCCTGCCTTCGAGCAGTAGCTGCCGCTGCTGTCTCTATCCGTCAGAGTGAGGGAATCGTACTTTCAAACTCCCTCACCGTGTTAGTACCCCATGCAGTCGACACCCTTCTGAACCAAACCAAGACTCAACACTTGACTAGCGCGCGACTGACAGGGTATGAACTGACGCTACTTGCACCCCACATCACACTAAAGAGATGCACGACTTTGAATCCTGCCACATTACTGCCCCTGCCTGAGAATGACCCCGACGTTCCTCCCATCCACGACTGTGTGACCCTCACGGACGAACAAACTAGGAGTAGGGTTGACCTCCGAGACACTGCTTTTCCTGACCCCGATGGAGAGCTATGGGTAGACGGCTCATGCATCAAACTCCCAGATGGCACCACTTCAGCTGCCTATGCAGTAACGACAGCCCGAACAGTAGTTGAGACAGCCTGCATCACACAACGGTCTGCCCAGGCAGCAGAGCTGATAGCCCTCACCCGAGCATGCATCATAGCCGCAGGGACCACCACGAACGTATATACGGACAGCCAGTATGCCTTCGGAGTGGTCCACCATTTTGGGCTCCTGTGGAGGGAGAGGGGATTCCTGACGTCCCACGGCACCCCGATCCTCCACGGAGATCTAGTCTCCGCTCTGATTGAAGCAGTTCTCCTCCCCAAACGATTAGCGGTGATAAAATGTCAGGCACACAAAAGGGTGACAGACTTGGTCGGACAAGGGAATGCATTGGCCGACATCACTGCACGAACCACAGCTGAGAATAGGACGGTGACACGCATGTACATGACCAGGTCACAAGCAGAAACATGGAGTGACACAAGGATAATGATCAGAGACATACAGTCGGCCAGCACCCCTCACGAGCTGACTAAGTGGGCAAGGGTGGGTTTGAAGGATGAGGAGGGCTGCTGGCGAACGAAGGATGCAAGCAAATGGTTGCTACCCGACTCATACCTGATTCCCATACTGACAATGGCTCACTACCCCGCACACATAGGATCTGCACCCATGATCGAACTCATTTCCAAAGTCTGGCATAACGACAAAATCCCTGACTCAGCCAGACGCCTAGTTCAGCAGTGCCTTACCTGTCTGCAACACAACCCCGGGAAAGGAACTGTAGTACCCCGGGGAGGGTTTGGGACCCCCAATCACCCCTTCGAGGTCCTTCAGATGGACTACATCCAACTAGAGAGATGCCAAAGCCTGAAGTATGTACTAGTCATCGTGTGTGCCTTCAGCAAATGGGTAGAAGCCTATCCAACCCGTGACAACACTGCCATGACTACTGCCAAAGTACTACTGAAGGAATTCTTCCCTCGCTATGGCCTTTGTCGAATTCTATGGAGCGACAATGGCCCCCACTTCATAGCTGAGGTTATCCAATTAATCCTAAAGGGGTTGGGGGTGAAGCAACGATTTCATGCGGTCTTCCACCCCCAATCCGCCGGTCTAGTGGAACGCCATAATGCCACACTGAAGCTGAAACTGGCAAAAATAGTGGCCACCACTGGACTTAACTGGCCGGATGCCCTCCCACTGGCATTGTTATCGATGCGCTCCACTCCCACCAAGCACCATTTGACCCCCTACGAGGTCGTGTTTGGGCGACCGATGAATCTCTGGACTGCTCCCAAACCGACCTCCATTCATGACGTCCCAGACGTCCTACTGTCTGATTATTTGTGCAAGTTAACTAAAACGTTGTCTGTCATTCATCAACAGGTGCAGCAGGCCATCCCCGATGCTTCCAGGGGCCCCGGCCATGACATCCAACCGGGAGATTTCGTGTTGATACGAAATTTCCAGCGGACCAAGAGTCTGGAACCGCGGTGGACGGGCCCCTGGCAAGTGCTGATTACCACCCGAACGGCGCTTCGAGTGGAGGGGAAGAAGCACTGGCTGCACGCCCATCATTGCCGCAAGGTCTCTGCGAACCTGGCCACGACAGAAAACGTCAACACCCAAGAAGAGCTCCTGAGCAAAGACCGACCGATATTGGACTGTTATCCCGATACTGAGGCACTCGAACTTGCAAAATTCTCTTCTCCCACTGTGCCATCCAGAGAAGGGTATTTCCTGCGTTGAAAGGAGGGAGTTTCGGCTAAGTAGGCCACGGACTAAGTTAAATCTCAGAACGGTGACCTAAACACAATCAAGGGTTACCGGGAGAGAAGCTAAACGAAGTCTGTGGTTCTGCCCACTACCGAGCCCCTTGAAGGTGATGGAAGCGCCAGATAAGAAGATGATGGAAGCGCCAGATAAGAAGATGATGGAAGCAACAGGAAATACCCAGTATAGAAATCCAAAAACTGACAACTTGCACAAATCAAAGACAATCGCACTCTTCATTGTCTTCCTCTTCTGCCTCCTCCTCATGACCTCCTTCTGGATTCTGGAGGAAAGCACACCGGCTCATGAGACATTGCTACCTACTGCACAGCCAACACCCCTGAAAGAGCATCACCTAATCTCTCTGTCGCCTCAGCTCCGAGAAAGGCGCAGGGAATTCTGGAACAATTCCTTCGTGCAACTGTTGCACCAACACAACCTTGCTGCGAATGCTACGAACTGTTGGATCTGCGGGTTGCTCCCGCATGCCACTGGACACTCCATCCCCTTCATCCCTTCACCCTTCTCAGTTCACGGCTCTTGCCTCGCCTGGTTGATCCTCATGCAAGAGAGCCACAAGGACAACGCCACCTCCAGCCGGACAGTGTCACACTTCTACTCTGGGTTCTGGCTGAACAAAACAGGAAAGACCCCTGCTGCCCTGTGTCCTGCGCTCGCAGGCGCCACCTTCATCAAAGACATTCCAGCCAAAGAACGAGTCGAAGTACAGGTGCTCCACAATCCAGCCAGAACCACCTTCACTCATCTGCAAAAACAAACTACTGCCACTCTAACTGTGGCCCTGTCTGTTATCAATGTCACAGGTCTCGTGTGTCTCGAAGGCCATGGAACGCAGCTGGTGGGTCACAGCGCCTGCCGAATCACCAGAACATTGGACTCAGCTGACCCCCCTTCCTTTGTTGCTTCTCCAAACATGTACTTTGTGTGTGGCACCAAAGCTTACACCTGGCTCCCGAGAGGCTGGAAAGGTATCTGTTACATTGCCTTCGTTCTTCCACCCACATATGTAGCCCCTGCCAACCATCACCGGCAGAGGCGTGCAGACGACCTTGGACAAGCCGACTCCACCGGAGCACAGTTCCTGGATGCAGCAAAGGGTCTTGTTCCTCTGTGGGGCCCAATGGCAAACAGCCGTGCTATCCGACACCTGACCCAGGCAGTAGAAACAACGATCAACATCACGGCTGGCATCCTCGCCAACAACACTGCGGAGCTTCAGGCGGTCCGCCTCGTGACCCTTCAAAATCGTCTTGTCCTAGACGTGGTCCTAGCCGACCGAGGAGGAGCATGCCGCATCATCGGATCCAGCTGCTGCACCTACGTGCCAGACAACTCGCCTTCAGTCTACAAAGCCATTGAACACCTCCACAGACTGTCCTCAGAGGTTCACCAAGAACAGGAAGGATGGTCGCTTGGGAGCTGGTTTTGGGACACTTTGAAGAATTGGGGTTGGAAGTTGTTTTCCTTCGTGCTGATACCTGTTGTGATATTATGTGGGTGTTGCTTAGGTATCCAATGTCTGCCACCTTTGTGCGGCCTTGTTTCTAACTGTATGTGCCCAAAGACTTTGGACTTCCGAAATGAGCACATGAGCCCCCTCTATGAAGTAGAAATACGTGGCCTTATGGGGATAAATCCGAACTGACAAGTTGGCGAGACATGTTAAAAGGGAGGACTGTGGAATTTTAGTTTGCGATCTGAACATCATCTGCGCCAGCTTGTCACCTATGTACTACGTGCACGGCAGCCATTTTAGATATCATGGTCTCCCTGTCCACGATCGATCACCAGCACGCCTCTCTGACCCAGCAAGCAGCCTCCGCGCACCCTGGCTCCCCCTCCCTCCCCCTCATGAGCGTGACCCTTCTGCATGACCCCGTCCTTGGGAGTCACACCAGCGCCTGACCAGCACCTCCTCTCCTCCTATGAATGCCTCTCTGTTGATAAACCTTCCCTCAGCCCGATTGTCCACGCAGCATGAATACCACTCCTTTGATGACCCCTTTCCCCGTGTCCAGCTGTCCACACAGGTCTGAGGCCATCGCCTAAGCCGGCAGATATCATTCTCTGCCCCTTATTGCACGAGGTCGCTCTCCTTCAAAGGACCCTCTATTGATCCAGGCCTCCCCACCCCCTGTGATTTGATCAGGCGCACACATCCTAAGACTCGACGGAACACTCAGCTGCGTGATGACCCCCTCCTCTTATCAGCAGGTTGAGGACCTCTATTGTGGGGATACATGGGGGTGGGATGGACACGAGGATTACGGGGATGTCTTTTCCTTTGTGTCAATGTTCTGATTGTAATAAAGAAAGGTCACATGCCATAAACCAGTGTATAAGAGGCCAGGCCTCCGAGAGGCTGTTAGAGCACCTCGAGACGATACCTTGTTGTCTGATCTGATGTGTTCTGCTCCGTCGGAATAAACTTCTGTTTCCTGCCTACTGGTCTCCGGCGCCTGCCTCATTGCTTGGTAAACTTGAATGGTACAAGGGCGGTTAGCGCCGGGCAAATCTTGAGAAAGGTCCTAGCCCTACCTTTTTCCACAAATACTTACCTTACATGCAATGTAATGTTATGCGTTGTAATGGTATGCGTTGTAAAGGTAGTATGAGATGTAATGGAACACGTTGTAAAGGTAGTTTTAAAAAATTCGTTGTAATGGCATGCGTTGTAATGGAATGAGTTGTAATGGATGTTGCGTTGTAAAAAGTGCGTTGTAAAGGTATGCGTTGTAACGTCTTACATCCGTGAGCAATAGCAGGCCCTCCCTACATGTCTCATACATTTTAAGGGACATATGTACAAGGAGTTAACATCGCATTAGGGGCACTTTTCCGACGGTTTTGCAGCAAGATTTGTATCGCCTTATGTACAAGCTGCCTCTAACCTCTGTTAGCGGCAGTTTTACAGTGAAAACGTCCATTATAAAGATCACCACTTCTGTTGGCGATAAGGACATGCAAGAGAGGTGTTCCCGTGCAAAAACGGCCGATAACCCCACTTCGTAATATTTACTAGGGGATTCTTGAAGTTTAGAGGACCAAAATAACTGCAGTTTGAGGCATTTTTTAAGACCAGAAAATAGCTGGTCTTAAAAATTGAGGTATCCCTTGGGGCCTCATTTCAAGCAGGTTTTGGTTCTGGACCGCGCTGCAGGCAATGTTGCTGCATGGTCCTACAACAAAACTACAGGCAGGACTGCACACCATCAATAAGATAGTGCGCATTAATGGGTCTCACTCATGAAAAGTGTTGCAGCGCTGCGACAAGACAGCATTGCAATACTTTTCCCTACCCCCTTCTTGCGACACCACGGATGCACTGTATTCACTGGACAGCGCTCCATGACGCAAGGAATGACAGATACATCTGGAATCCTGAAGTATCTGCGCTAAAGTCACGCATTTCTGCAGTCATATCACAACCATGACACAACTCCAGCAATACATTGGGCCAGCCTATCCCTGTGGCACTGCGTCACCCTTACAGCTGCCATCATGTAGGGTATGGTACTGATACAGTGTTGTTCTTGAGGGGTGCCCGGGTGTCGGCGCAGTTGGAGATCCATCGGTGGCGGTTGCGAGCTGCGGTGTCATCGTCTGTAAGCGTTGGCAGAGTGGTGGTGCTGAGGGAGTTGACAAGACACACTTCGGTGGCATTGATCCAGCTGCGAGGGGGGCGATGATGGCAGTTGTGTACGGTGGGCATGGTGAAGGTGTGATGTATACAATGATGGTCGGTCCAGGAGAGTCCGGTGGTGTGGCTGTAGTTGAAGGTCCCGCTGGCGTAGGAGGGGACAAGCTCAACTGTGTTTCCTGCTATGTGGCTTGCTGCGGTGACTAGCTGCCTGAGTCTGATGTTGGGGAGCTACCCCAGGATGGGGTGGAATTCTGGTCACTGGGGTTGTCCAGGTAGAACTTGAGTTTGCCGAGTAGGATGTTGTTGGTGGATGGGAGAGCCTGGTGTGCAACGAGGTCTACAATGGTATCGGAGAATGGGTGTCCATGGCCTGAGGGGCCTGCAGATGAGGGTGAAGCAGAGGATGGGGTTGGGGTTGGTCCGGATATGGAAATTGAGGTGTACCATGGTCACTGTTGGGTCGTTAGAGTGCGTGGTCAACCGGAGTGTGCTTCTGTAGGTGATGGCAATGCCGCCTCCTGGACGGTCGGGGTGGTGCCAGCGGATGATTTAGTAGCCATAAGGGATGGTGATGGAAATGTCTGGTCCGGAGCAGATGTTGGTCCTGGCAGGCGATGTGGCGTCCAGGGTTGATGGCGAGGAGGGTGCTGGCGCCGTAGGGGTGGAGTGTCTGAGAGGAAGGGTCCTTGGTGCGGAGCACGGTCCAGGGGCAGACGGGCTTGTCTATGGCTTGCTTTTGGCACGGGAGACGTCCATTAGAACGCAGGCATTACATTGTAATGCCTTTACAACACAAATCCAACAATGCAGGTGCCTTTACATCGCATTCCATTACAACGCAATGTGAGGTCTACATTTTTAGGGTGGGAATGGGTTTCGGGTGTCGGACATAAAATGTGGGATGTATTATGGGGTAACATTTGAAATTTGGGGTGTGTTTTGGGGCCAAACATGAAATTTGGGGTGTGCATTTGGGTCAAATATGAAAATTGGGGTGTGCATTTGAGTCAAATATTTGTAGGTTGTGTTTTGTGAGCTCAAGGATTAATTTTAGGGTTCAGGGTTTGCTTTGGGGTGCAAGGGTTAGTTTTAGGTTTGCACTCACTGAAGTGGGAATAGTAATGTTTACATCTCCGCAATCCAACACCTTCTCTATTGTTGCAATATGCCTAGTATTAGTATGCATTTTAATGGAATGCGGTATAATGGTATATGTCGTAACTCCATATATCCTTCTGCTATCCTTCCAAATCCAAATAACTGACTAACCTATCCCCCACTTAAATTACTTTCATATTTCACTATACTAATTCAACACTATCCTTTATGGGTCCCGGAGAAGCGTGCTACTCGCCGAAAAAGCGCTTTGATGCCTCATCAGGGGTAGTAACCGCTATATCAATCCAATTGCAATACAATATATCTTTGGCACACCAGTGGTATGCCCGCTGCCATGGCGGCACAGCAGCTGCCATTGAGAAGTGCTGCGGGGACGCGGAGTGCGTGTGCGAGCGGGTGTTGTAAATATTTAAATGAGAGAAATCTTACCGGGAGGCCGGGTCCCGTGTCTTGGTTGCTCCTGGTCTCCTGAGTCTGCTTCCATGAACAGGAAGTAGGCAGCCAGGCTCCTTCCCCTAAGCCAATCACAACGCTGGAATGCGGCGTTGGGATTGGTCATTAGCGCCAGGACGAGGCGTTCAGCCAGGGGCTGGAGGTGTAGGCAAGTTCTCCATGCAGGCAGTAATGCAGCCTGCTTTGCGAACAGGACAGTGCACATGATTGCTTTGTGCAGCCAGAGCGGGCCGACCAAACAGTCACTGCGCACTTGAGTGGGCATGCCACTCTGCCCCTGCCCTGCTCCGTGAGTGGAGCAGCCCTACCCACCCTCCCGCCCGCAAAGGAAACATGGCACAATTACATCAGGAAGTTATCATCATGTGATGATTGTTCCTCTTCTTGCACTGCTTGAAAGCAGTGGGGTGACGCTCTTCCACCATTGCGGATGAGCCAACACTGGGGGTGTGCCCTCTACAGGTGCTAGGCCTGGGCGACTCGACCCCCGGGCGCTCCTCCGCTACGTGTCTCACCTTCTCCTTACCTGGACACCGTGGCGTAATCCGCTAAACTCTCTCCAAATCTGTGACTCAGCCAGCAGGAGCCTCAGCCAGGTGGGATTTCACAAGGCTGGGTACAGCAGTCACCGCCAAGTCCGCTGCTGAACCTCCTGATGCAGTTGATGCAGCAGGGCCCCCTTAGGCGTGAACTTGCAGCGCTCCCGCAACACAAGTTTGGCACAGCTCAGTGGCCTCACCCTCCACAGCGTCTGGCCAACGCAACCTCATCCGGCCTGTGATGCAGAGAGGTGCCGCCCACCGTTGGTAATCCCCTCCATTCACTTCGGTGTAGTGGTGGATCATAATATGCGATGCAGACCTCCCTACATTGGTGCGCAGGAGCGCCTCTACCATTTACAGCTCCAAGGGGTGCAAGGCGGTCTTCTCACACAGATCACAATGTGTCTCCATGCGACCGGCCAAACTTCACCACCAGGTACGGGCGATCACCGCGTAGCAATGTCTACCACCACGGCTCATCGACTCCACAGCTACTCCGCATCCCACTCCAGACGCAGGTCCAGCTGGGCATCCAGGCTCCAGACGCAGGTCCAGCAAGACAACCAGGCTCCAGACGCAGGTCCAGCGAGGCATCCAGGCTCCAAGGCGCAGGTCCAGCGAGGCATCCAGGCTCTCATCCTGGTCATCCTGGATTTTGGGTGACTTGAGGGAGTTGTTGATGTGTGCTGCACTTGGCCCTGGCTGCTCCATTCTGCATTTCATTGTTTTTTGCCTTTTTTCTATTGGAGGTCGACTGATAGGCTATTTTTTCCTATAGAGGCAAAAAATGTACGTTTGGGCTGAATAACGTGCGTTTTTTTGCCGCTAATGGGCCTTTCATTCGTTTTCGCCCGCTAACACCACAATTCCTATCACCATCACGCTAATGTTAGCAGCAGTTTTCGCCGCCGATCCCTGAAGCTATTGCCATGTAGTGATGCCTTGCACATTCATCGCTGGCGATAGTTTTCAGCAGTACGTGGCGGTAAGAACATTTCTGCTTACTAATGTTAGCGATAGTTTTCGCCAGTCCTAAGTGTTTTGTGTTGACGGTGACCCCACAATATCACACCAATGTTAGGAGGATGGCATACAGTTGTTGAGCTTAGGGAAGAGGGTTTGGGGTTACATTTGCAAAACATGTAAGCCTTGATGGGAAAGAGATACTGCTCAATTCATATTACGTGTACTGTGACGCTCAAAGCGATATTTCACATATTATCTCGCCCACATGTATATGGATACGGAATGCATGTATGAAAATTGATATAGTTTGTGTTAAAAACAAAAGTGGGATACAGCACCCTCTTTCATACATTATAAGCCACTGAGAAGCTTATATTGTATATTGGGGGAACTTTATTCCTTATATTACATAGTTATATCATTATGAAAATCATCCCTCCAACAAACCGTTCGTACATATTCATTGCAGATAATATGGATAAAAGCAGAATCTGTAGTGTGAAAATGAACACACTCAAAAGCAGTTACGCATTTTTGCAAAAAATATATTCGTATCACTTTAATGTACAACAGGTTAAAATGCTTTGGCTCAGATTTTCTAGAAGAATGCAGAGGTTCAATCGTTCCTGCACTGACCACTAGGATGAGGAAAACACATTGCCCTCAATTTCTCCTTTCTGCTGGTCACTTTTTCTTTTTAGAAAAAGAGATCAGAATAGGGAAAGGCCAGTTCCTGTTTTCCTTGTTTAAATTGCAGCTGTAATGATGCTCAGTGACCTACCTTTCACCCTGGCTGCTGTCTCTGAAAGTTAGAATTGAGCCTTTCTAGCACCTCCATCATTTCTTTAATACATCACAAGTCAGTGAACTAGAAGCAAGCCTTTATAAAGAGATTGCAGGCTGCCACGTACGCTTATTCAATAATTGAACCACAACATGGCAACCATGTACATTCAGTTGCAGATACTTATTCTGGGTTTCCGGAGCTTTTTAATAAACAAACTGTAACCATTGTCACTATTTCTCCATGATATCTGTCGCATAAAATAAAGAAAACGTACAATTGGAAAATAGAAGGTGAAATTAAAGCTTTATCCCAGATCTGGTACATTGTCACTATTTCTCCATGATATCTGTCACATAAAATTAAGAAACCTGACAAATGTAAAATGGAAGGCGCCATGAAAGTTCATCCCGGATCTGGTACTCTGCAGTGTGTGTAACGCCAACTAACACCTTGCTGAATGTTGACGCATGTGTGACTCATTGTTTGTTCTGCCGTGTGCCCGTTTTTCGCCCTTCCTCAAAGAGGAACAGATATTTTGCCAGAATGTTTCTTTCCAGTTGAACTAGGATCCGCCTAGTGTGTCAAAGCTCCAGCTAGGCATTTCATAACAATTTTTGGGCGTCCTCCGCGATCCTTGATGTGCGCTTCCTGATCATTGGTGGTTTCAATGACTCCAAAGATTTGTCTTCGCTTGGGGCGTGTGAAGTTGCAACATTTTTTTTCTCACTAACTTCCTGTAATGCTCCTGATTACTACAATCCATAGTCTAATAAGTTGTCTGCATGTGGGTTTTATATTAAAATAGGGACTTTTAGAGCCTCATTTGGTTTGTTGAGAAAAAGAGAGATTGATGTCATCCATTAAATTTGAATATAGCTTGATTTTAAAACATTTATGTGATATTGCAAATGATAAGTTGTTATAATTCACATAAAAATAGTAATTATAACCTGGCCATGCATTGTTTTTGGCTTCTTGCATGGTTATGGTTTCATGTAGATACATGATCATAAAGAGTTAAATACATCTCATATTGTCATTCCTTAGAGTTCCACAGTAATGCATTCATTCACCCCAAAATGTCTGTGTGGTTTTGTAGACAACCCAGTGATGTATGCACTGGGGTCTCCAGCTTCATGTAGTGATCCGTGTCTCTCGCTCATCCTTCCAGACCAGGTGGGTCTTTGTTCCACCAGTTTGCGCAGGATGTCTCTTATTGCAAACCAAGGTGAGTCAGCGTGAGTTTATATTTGTTAGTGTCTGGGACAAATGGTATGTGTACAAATCAGTAGTTTGGTATCCTTCTCTTGTTTCCATCTGGCCACCTACTAAACTGTGCATATCACGCCCACCCAGAATGGTCTCATCTGGGTCCATTGCCACGTTTGGAGTATAAAGTCCTCAGGTTGTTCCTGCACTGTAGGCAACAGGACCCTTTGATTTTTAGGAAACAGCAGATGGTGCATAAAATATACCAGACGTAGATATTTAAGTTGAATGATGTGAAATTGGTTGACCATGGTGATCTCTCTGAACCATTCTGGCTGTTTACCATTCTTCCTCAGTGAGAGACCCCACATCTCCTTCCCATTTCTACAAATGTCAAAGCTGTCCGGTATGTGTGTGTATCACTAAGGATCAGTAAACATTGGAGACCTTTCCTGACTCATATCTCCGGTCAAAAGTTTCAACTCTAGTAGAAAAAAAGTTTTTGGTGATGTCGAAGTTGGCCTAGAGTGCTGCAATTAAGCACATGGTGGTGCCAGACATAATGTCACCTAGTTTTGAGATCCCTATCTTGGCCCACCAGTGAAAGCCCTCTAAGGTGGTGACTTAGTGTAATTTGTTATCTAGCCATGAGGGGACTTATTTTGAGAGACAATTTTTCCTAGCCTATGAAACAATTTTGAAACACGGGTGTGTATTTTTCAAATTAAATATTTTTGTGTTGGAAAATGAATCTGAAATGACAGAAAACATTCCAAAAAGAAATAAATCTATGTGGAAATAGATGGACTGGTCGACATTTCGGTCTTGGTGGCATAAATGTCTGTTAGACCATCTTCTTTCTGTCTCAAAAATATTTTGGAATAGATGTTCACACATTTGACCCTGAGGTTTTAACTTTTGTACATCATTGATTTACCTCGGGAAATGTGTGTTGTTGTTGTATTGCTATGTACCCTTTTTGATTGTTCATATTAAAATAGGTATAATTTGAAAAATACACACCCGGGTTTCAAACTTGTTTATTGGAGATTCATAATGATATAAATAAGAACATTTGAGTATTGATTGTTCATTAGTCAGTTACCTTCAGGGGCTTGACAACAGATTTATCCAGGCAAGTGGTATTTATTTTGTTTTGTTAAGGTAAATCCTTTGTAGGAACTTTTACCTATCAACTGTTATATGTCCCAAGCCTACACGGGTATATTGGGGTCCCCACTATTCTTTCACTATGCTACTGTCACAGAATCCCTGGGAAGTGGGTCCCAGCAGACTCACCCGATATTGACATTTCAACCCTCCTCCGTGCACAGAAATACCCTGGCCCCTTTAAATCCGCTTGGGAGCTCCGAGAGGATGCATCTGAAAACATGACATCGGACCCTCTTGTCCTATCAGGAGGCCCGCCGAAATGAAAGAGCAGGGTTGGAACTCTGGAAGTGCGCAAGCCCGAGACCAGAGTCGTGAAGAGAAGAGAGGAAGAACGCAGGAAGGGCCGCTGCTGGATCCCGAGTCAACCGGTGGCCCTGACGCTCAGGAGGAGAAGCTGGAGAAAGATCCGACGCCAGGAGGCCAACGTCCCAACGCTTCGCCCCGCCATGCTCCAAGAGGTCTGGGGATTGAGCAGGTACGTCGTTGTCTGCGGAGGATCTCTTTTTCACGGGGGGAACGGGTAGGGCTGTGAGGGTGGACACTGTTCTATTTATGCTTTAGAACACATGTGATGGTACTCCTGAGTGACCCCTCGCACACCCCCTTCCCTAGTTAAACGCGGCTCCATCGCGCATTCCACTGATCTGTGGTTTCTTGTTTATTTCCTTAAACACCCGGGATGTCCGTCTGCCGGAGCTGAAGAAAACCGGAGTAACGTGGAAGCCTTCCAGCCAGCAGGATTCCCGCGAGCAACAGAGACTGTGGGCCTCATTTATGAGGCTGTGCGTCACTTTTATGCCGCGCACCAGTGGTGTAAAAAATGTGCCTTGTTGCGCCATATTTACAGAGTGATGCATCTAGATAGATGCGTCACTTTGTAAACCCCTGCGCCAGGTATAATGTATGCAAAGGGGGGTGTTTTGATGCAAGAAAGGGTCATGGAAGTGATGTAGTGAAATCTATAAGATTTAACGGCGCCATTTCTTGGCCGCTAATGCGTCAAAACCTTATGCCTGAACAAGTTAAAAAACCCTAGACCTATACCTTGCCTGGTTCACGAATTGTCTGTGTCGTATACATGTAATTTTACGGCGCCGCCGGACCCCAGGGTTGTCGGCTGAAGGGCGATGTATTAATATGCACGATGAACAGATGTTGAATATAAAACGGCCGGCCCCCGGGTTGTAGGCCTCAAACTGTGTCTTTTCAGAAATGCAAATAAAGGTCTTTAAAAAAAAAAAAGAATTCTTATGCCTGCTTCATGGCAGGCGTAAGACTGACGCAGGCACTAACAACATGGGACTTGCCCATGTGAAAGTACACATTACTGGAGTTGCGTCACTTTTGTGACACACTCCAGCAATGCGTCACTTTTGCGCCTACAGATACGTCAGAAATACTGACATATCTGTAACTCCTTGCGACATGAGGCGTCATATTATAAATATGATGCATCAATTATGACGCAAGGAGTGCGCACTGAGAAGTGACGCATCGCTGCTTTCACGCAGCGATGCGTCATTTCTCATAAATGAGGCCCTGTTTCTTTTTCTTTCTCTTCCTCCTCACCCCTGGCGATATTTGATGGCCGTTATTTCCTGTTGGATCACATAGCTTCCTAATTAATAAACATCCACACAACTGAACCTCCTGGATCTCCTCCATGTCAATTGTTTTTGGGTTCTACTTTCATTTCTGTGTACAACAGCTCAGGGGCCCTTGACAGCTACACATTGTCCTTTTGCCATACTTTTATCACCATTTCTGTTACTCGTTGTTGAGTTGAATCAGCCTTGCTGCCTTATAGTGGATTTGAAGAACATGCTAATGGCGATCTGTTGAACGCCCCCTGCACAGAGAAAAGTACAAATCATAGTTGTAAGGCTGGTAAAAAATTCACTCTGAATGTCATATGGATCATTTTGAAGTTCGTAAATTGGGATCAGGGGGAGACCATTTTAATGATAGCTACCCTTCCCATCAGTGACAATGTGAGTGGGGACAAGCAGGTAATATCAATTTGTAGCCTGGACTATTAACTGGGAAAAATTCATGTTTATGTCTGTGAGTTTCTTAAAAGCTTGGAGCAGTTGCAGGGCTCTTGGTCCAGACCATCTGGGGAGATGTATATAGATAAGTAAATCATCTACATTGAGGGACACTTTCTCCACCTTCCTAGACACCCATTGAAACTCCTCAGGACCGCATCATTCTGATCCACTCTGCTAGATGCTCAAGTGGAATGGTGAAGGGCAATAGGGATAGGGGGAAACTTTGTAAGGTTCCTCTAAGTACAGGGAAGGCACCAGAGAGTACCCCCCCCCCCCAATCTGGACCCTAGACTGTTCGTTTTAATAATGGGAAAAGGTAATCCCATCAAACAGAATCAAATGCTTTCTCGAAATCCCGATTAGCAGTTCCAAAGGGCCATCTAAGCGCTTGGCTAGGACCATGGAATTAGTGTTTACTGTAATGCGTCATAGATCTCCGAAGCTATGTCAGAGAGCCAGTCACCCCAAGCAGGTGGATAACCAACACCTTGACATTGATCACGGCTTCAGCATTGATGAGAGAAATCAGGCGATAGGACACTCAGAATTCCTGTTGTCGTATAGGCATTGGTATTACAACTATTTCTGCAAATCTAGCAAATGCTCATTAATCGTTGTTACTTCCTCTTGCATTGCTTTACGAGACAATATGGTTGCCGGTGCGATACATTTGAAGAACTAAGCATGAAGGCCTACACATTCAGGCGCCTTCTCATTTTGAAGGTCACCCAGGGCTGCCAACACTTACTCTTCATTTATTTTTTCACCTGAGAGTTCCCTCTCTTCCTCAGGGAGACAGCACACTTTGATGTCCTGCATACATTCGAAAATCAGTTTTAAAGTTACCTTGTGAGAAAAAGGCAGATCTGTTTTCAGCACCAGCTAGCACACATGAGGAGTTATTGCCACTATGCGCGAAAAAACGACTCCAGGGCATAGATGTGAGAAAAGTAGAAAACTTCACAAAGCTATTCAGTAGGATCTGTGCGAGGCGTCTTGAGAAAAAAACACCTTTACACACTACTAGTATTCGCCGGAAGTACTGCGTGAAAGAGCTGCACTGTTCAGGGCAGACGAGGAACAACCTTCAATGCCTTTTGAAGCCTGCAGTTGTCTTTTGTTCTCCTATTTGTCTTATTTTCTTACCTCATGAAGGTATCACTTTCAAAAATCCCTTTCGACTTACCATCCCCTCCTCTCCGTAGCCTCCACACTACAGCCATAATGGCTGCACAATAGGATCCATGAACATCCTGTTTCATGGTAAACAATCCTGATTTGTAACTCAAGCCTCCCATCCTTGCCCAATACTCGGTTGCCCTCCAGCTAGGTTTGCGCTCCACGGATATCTATACCTACGTACATATACCTGGGATCATAACGCGCAGAGAGCGTTCTTTTCCTTCATCATGTCTTCTCAAATGACACTTTAGAAATGCTACGCCTCTTGTTCTGCAGCATCGGTTAAGGCTTCTCAAGCCATAACCTACCAGTGCAAACGGAAATGTCCCATTGAGCAATTTTTTGCATGCCACATCCACCAACAAGTTTCTGTGTTTACCTTTGCAACCAATTTACCCTCAAATAATTGTTGCCTGTGTGTGGACAGGAAATCTTTGCATGTACCATTGTTTCACCATGCACGCAAGGGCGAGTACGCGTACACTTTTATGGGATGATTTGGAGGAATTACTGCTTGGGAAATGTGCAATCACTTCGAGCTTCCTGTTATATTGCAAAGCATGTTTGCCCACTTTTGTTGTAAAAAGCCATATTTTGGAGGGAGTCCTAAATGGGAAGTCATGAAATAATCCAATACGCCACACTGTACACTTCCCAATGAAATAGGAAATGGATGGCCCATCAAAATGAGAAATCCCAGTGAATGGGCATCAAAATTTATGTGGCAGGATCATTGCTGTATTGGAATTTGCTGGGCCACAAAATGGATCATTTCTGTGCTGCTACTTCCCCCCTAAGTGTTACTGTGCCCACAGAGCATGTACAACCCTACTCCACCATGATTTACAGTGATAAAAACACTTGCCCTGCAGATAAGAGAAATGCAGAACACCTGCCTTCCAGCTATTGTGCATAGAGACAGGGAATCTGAAACACAGGTTCTACATTCCATGGGTCTAACACCGAGGCCTTTGTTTATATAATGCAGCCCTTAAGAAGCATCACGCTCCTGTTAAACTTGACAATGAATATGATAGGCATTATACAAACATGAAGGGATGTGACATTAGGACATTTAAACTTTGCACAGTATACAATGCAAAGATCAAATGTTACAGATTTTGCACAGTATACAATGCAAAGATCAAATGTTACAGATTTTGCACAATACACAATGCAAAGATCAAATGTTACAGATTTTGCACGGTATACAATGTAAAGATCAAATGTTACAGATTTTGCACAGTATACAATATACAATGCAAAGATCAAATGTTACAGATTTTGCACAGTATACGATGCAAAGATCAAATGTTACAGATTTTGCACAGTATACAATGCAAAGATCAAATGTTGCACAGTATACAATGCAAAGATCAAATGTTACAGATTTTGCACAGTATACAATGCAAAGATCAAATGTTACAGATTTTGCACGGTATACAATGTAAAGATCAAATGTTACAGATTTTGCACAGTATACAATGCAAAGATCAAATGTTTCAGATTTTGCACAATATACAATGCAAAGATCAAATGTTACAGATTGCCCAGCGGGCGAATTCAAAGTGTCTGAAAACATGAAAAGGGAGAAATGTGACGCCAGGTGTGATTTTTTTCTGGCTCCTAATCCAAGTGCACCCTGTGAGGGGAGCTACAAACCCCAGTTTTCATGTCAGAATGACCACTTCCTTGAATGGAAACGAAGCCAAGGGAAAGCCAAAGTGCATTGTGCAGTGCAATTCTGTGCACATGAAGTACTTTACAAGCCGGTTTCTGTCCATCCCTAGCAAGCTTTTGGTAGGCCTCTCTTTCTTTATACAGTATGCCCTGGGGTCATTGCGGCTGTGATGGAGCCACCATGAACACACAGAAGAGGGGACAGAAGGAATGAGCATTTTAGTAGCATATTAAGGCTCAAAACAGAACGAGACAACACGTGCAGAGTGGAAAGCACAAGGAAAAACAAGAACGCAATCTGGCCTAAACTAATCGTCTGTACGATAAAGGGAGTTGCCTCAATATCGTCTTTGTCTTTGTATTGGCTCCCAATGTAGCTTAGAAACAGCTCTTCTGTCTGCGGCACAGGTCTTCAAACTTTTTACGGCTGCACCCCCCCCCCCCCCCATTGTATATAAAAAGGTATTGAGCTATCCAGAATATTTCACAATCATTCTACTAAATGGGAAATGTTTAAATATGTCTAGATTTATTTAAACATTGCCTTTAGGTTCTGTTACCCCTTTTCAAAATGCAATCAAATACAGGTTTTCCAAACATACTATTCTGGTTATTGTGGCCAAACGTGTAATATGGTGGGTGGAGTGAGGGGTGGGTCGGGGGGGACACTGATGGATATTTGGAGACCCTTCACTTTTGACACATACTCCTAGCCAGATATAAATGGTAAAAAAGATCCATTCTAGAGTGGCTTACTGCCGCTATTTTATCCAGCTACAAGCACAACACTATTGTTTTCATGACGTTTCTTCTGGTCAGAGCCTGATGCTTCCCTGGGATCAGTTAAGGCCCCCCAGACTGAAGACCCTTTGTGTACTGCTGGTGACAGCAGCGGCCTCTGACCTGCACACATCCGTTGGCTCCCAGTGCGCTGAGAAACAACAGTGAGTGCGCATGCGTGGGTGCGCAGCGTAAAGGGAGCATAGCTTGAAGTCCTTGCCAGGTTGATAATTTTCTCTGCTGGCTAAAGACAAGCTGTATCGTTGATACTGTATTTTGGTGAAGTTGGGTTTCCTGTAGTGGTGTTGGCCACTCAGCTACCAGGGATACAAGCATTGGCATAGCCAATAGGTCTCGCCTTTGGGTCCTTATAAGTGTTTAGCTTGAGTTATTGGCTTAACCAACGTGCTTCAACTATGTTGTTAGAGCAGTGTGGCTGCTGGCAATTATGTCAGCTTGTTTTGAAACGAGAGAGAGAAAGAGTAACACATTGCGTGAGTTTTGTTGATATCAAGATGGAAGTTGAGGTCACTGAAGTAAGAACAGCGAGAATTCGTGAAAATGAAAGAGGAGAAATATATAGTGTGTGGGTAAATGTAAGAGATGGCAATAGAGAAGGTAGAAGAGTAGAAAAAGAGTAGTATACCAGAAAAGCAAAAGAGTAGGTGGGAATGTTGAGAGGATTATTGGAAAAAGACAAACAGAGGAGAGAAAGGGGAGGAAAAGAAAGAACGACAGAGCAAGTGCAAAAGTGATAGAAATTAATATTAGGGATATTGGAAATTGTAGGAAAATATATGAAAATTAGGGAGAAAAGAAAAGTATTGGAGGGGAGAATGTGAAAATCTGTGAAACAAATTGTGAACGTATTGTTTTGAAAGAAATAAAGAGAATGTTTGAGAACTTAAAGTGTAGGTAATGTCAGAAATAAAAAGCTGAAATACAAGAGAAGAAAGATGGCCGTTATGAAAGAGTGAAAGTCAAGTGAGGTGAAAATAGGCACATAGCGGATGTGCACGAATAAAAATTAGTTTGTATAAGCTTGCTTTGGCCATTAAGGAAAACCAAACAAATGATGTTTGCAGAGTCAAAAAATTTGTATAGATATAACCAGATTAAGTCACACACCTGTCATTAAAAAATGCCCTCTAAAACAATAAGCCTTTAGTCTTGGCTGTTTCTGGAACTTTTCTTTATATTGTGAACTCAAACCAAAGTAATCAGCACACTTCACAGAAGCACCAGTTCCATTACAAACGGACACATTCATTCTTAGGCATGGGGATAGTATGTGATTTGCCCAAAAGCAGAAGATGTGGAATCTCCCGCCAAAAGTTAGACCCGGTTGCCCAGCGTAAATTCTATCACCTCTACGTTAATGCATAGAAGGACAGGAAGGGCTGGGACAGTGTCAGTGCCACTGTAAAAAAAACACCAAATAAATATGTAAGCACATTACTTATAATTATTGTTTTGTCAGAAATTGATTGCCTTGTATGTGGTGCCATTTTGTATGTTTATTTGAGGTACATGTTTTTAACACTATCACTTGCTGAGGTGTAGACATTGAGATGTAAATTAACTACACTTTCCATCATGCACTAGTTCTGGTGATCGCAAGAATGGAGCACTTACGCTCGTATCGGCAATCAATGTTCCAACATTATTAATGGAGATGGGAACCATCTCTATGTTTTTATATTTTTGTGCACTACTGACATTAAGGGACATGAGCTGATGTGGAAAAATTGAATCCGAAGTTAGATCGAGCAAACACCCTTTTGCGACATGATGTATGTGTCAGCCTTAATTATGCAATTCCTCCGAATCAAGGCAATGCTGATTCAAACAAAGTTGGCAGCCATGCAATCTAAACCAAAACAACTCCTGTATTAATAAGCTTAGCACAAGCCACGGCACTCCCTGTGTTCAAAAAGGCTGTGCCTAATTAAAGCGGAAGCTGTGGAATAAACAAAGAAGAAGAGTTAAACTGCTGGAAATTATGTCTCTAAAGTTGAAAGAGGCATGCTCTCATATAGCGGATTAATTTCTTTGGATGTCAATGTGAAGATTTAATTATAACACAACTATCCGCTGGCAGTGGTACCACATTAAATTAATAGCTGTGCCCAAGGGAGGCAGAAGCTTTGACTGAAAAACACAGTGAAGGCCATTTAGAACTGGCATGCTCCCGGTAAGGGAGTTCACTTCCCGGTGGAAACCACCATACCAAACTGTTTCCTCTTGTCCCTTTTGTCCCACCAGGCCTGAATCCATTTCTCATCTGCTCTTCGAATGCCCTGCCTACAAGACACCTCGTGGACGCTGGATTAAACCCGTGTGCCTGGTTTTGGGCACCAGGCAGTGCTGTGTTGCCCTAAGAATTCTACAGACGGACACTCGTTCGATATATGTATGTGCCATAGCCAAGTTTTTAGGCTGGGCTTGGCGCATAAGGTCAAACTGGCTTCGCCAAATTGTTTAATTAAGGTCTGTATACTCAGACCGTCTTAGTTAATTTATTACCCCACCGTACTGCAGTTAGGATTGTGCTATTGATGCATACTGTGGGTTTCTTAACTCCTTATATGTGCGGGATGGTTCTTTTTTAACAATGTGTTTTTAACAATGTTTTTATATTGTATGCTTTTTAAGATATTTCGTATATCAAAATAAAGCCTCTTTGACTGACTGACTGACACTCTTGTGGTGCAATATATTTCGGAAACTAAAAACTTGCATTTGCGGTATGAGTGAAAGTAATTACCTTGGGAGTAAATACAACGCCTTCACAAACTGCCAAAAGAGTGTAGCTGCCTGAACGCCAAAACCACATTCGGTTTTCAAGTAGAACATTCACATGATTGAATGCAGGAGGTGTAATGGAAGCGGTAAACAGAACCAAATAAACACACAAAAGGCATGGAGATAAAAAGCACTGCACTGCACTGAACGAAGAATATAATCTGCATGAAAGTGTCAAGGCAAGAAATCAAGGACAGAAGAAACTACGCATGAAGCCTGTCTAGGCACCTAATGCCACAACAAATAAAGAACAGAGCTGCCGACTTTGGGACTAAGGAACCGGGTTCGAAAATCGGTGTCGGCTTTCCCAGGGTCTGTATAAAAAAAAACAACAAAGCAGATATGCAAGTTTTTTAACTGAAAGAAGAAAGTCTAGCAAGCTGCAGAAATACTAATAAAAAAGTCAGACCAGGAACCCTCCAAACTAACTAATCTGCTCGCGACGGTTCTGTCCCAAGCCATATGAGATCGTTATTTCATGCGCAATTATACAGTGTTTAACAATTATTTATTATTACGACTGTTAGTCACAAGGTGTCAGCTTATAGACGCGCGTATATGGAACGGGATTACTGAATAAACAATAAAAGCCGAGAATGATAATTTTCCTGTGCAGTGCGACATGAAACCTTTTCCAGTGCAAACTGTTTTGAAATCAAATTGCTTAATAAAGCTGAAAGATGCGTGATTTACTGTAGGCCTCGTATTCCCATGCCAGGCACAAAACACTTCTAGATAAACATTCTGGTAGAATTTGATAAAAGCTTGAATACACGAGTGGTGTGCGCGTATGCGGGCGCGCTTGGGAGAGCAGTGTGCTCATTTTGCTCATTTTCAAGTACTGCACTTGTGCTTGTAGCGCACCGCTGCACGCTACCACAAGATGGATGCCGCCACAAGCACGAGTGCAGTGCTTGAAAATGAGCAGAGCGACGGCTAAAGGCCCTCCTATTCAGCAAATGTGCGCTGTGTAGGCGAGACCTAAAAAAATTTGAATAATTAATTTTTATAGACTTCCCACCTACCAGCCCCCTGATGGCAATGAGGAATACACCTTTTGCGCCTTTTCGGGTGAGCAAGAAAAGATCTTGGATGCAACAAACTCTAGATCATGCCCCCACACACCGATCGGCAGACAATGCGCAAGACAAATAACCTTGGCAGCACTAGCATATTGGCTAGACCGCAGGTCACAAACCGCAAACTTTACAGCACCAACATTAAAAACAAAACATCAACTATAAAAAAAAAGGGCCACAGATACACTGATGCCTCCAAGTTTCAACTCATACACCACACTAGACTCCTGTACCTGAAAAAATCCCTGAAACCAAGGCTGGAAACAACTGGACTTAGTTTGTGTGAGGTTGTATAAATTGCAAAATGTGCACCACAAAGACATGTATGACAAAAAAAATACCATGTCTTATCATAACTAAACCTAACCGCTATGTCTGGGCCTAAGCCTACTCCGGATAAGGACTGCACATTTTTCATGCCAAATCACATTACTCCATATTTCAAGTTCGCACAGGGTTAGTTTAGGACCCAAGATCAACCCTCCTGGAAACAGTTATGATAAGCAAGTGTAGAGAGTGAGCAAGTCCATCCTTGTGATGGGGTGGTTTGGAAATGGGGGTTCTTCTCATAAGCCCATCTTAATTAAATGGGTAAAATACTGCATTTCTACCTTTTAGTATGCCACAGTACCCTGGCTGTGCATCCTGTACACACGCTGCCTCCATAGTCTTGAGGTGCGGGCACCATGAGAGGCCCAGAATTCACAAAGAATGCGCTGGAACTGCACTTAACTAGCCATTCTAGCCAAACACAGAGAAGATGAGAAGGCCTGCCTTGCTTTAAAATACTCCCATCCAGGTACACCATGAAGGTCCCCGGCCAGCCCCACTTGTAGAGTCATTGGACCAACCCCTTCCTGCTCAGGGCAGTTCTTTTCTTGGTAGGCCCACCTCCCCCCACCCCCCATTAGCTGTAAACACTTCCTACAGCCTGTGTGTACGCGGAGCTTGTAAAATCTTCAACAAAATGGCAGAAAACAGGAGGAAGATAAGTTATCTCTCCTCTGTTCACTGCTGTCAAAATATAATTCAAACAGGTGCAAAGTTTCCCCAGGAAATAACAAATGATTTCTTCTAAAAATACTTCTAAAAGAACTACTTCGAAAATAGGTTTTTTGAAAAAAAATTCTTCTTCAGATGCCTCTCAAAGGGAAGGGTATAAAGACGGGTGCATTGGATTGCCACAACTTCTTTAATGAAAATGTACAATATATGGTTATTCCTAATTTCTCATTAAAAAGGTATATGTTTTCAGTACCCCTGATGACATCTACAATGCGTTCTTACTTTGGCAGTATTATTTTTAAATTAATGTTTCATAGTGTTGTTTATTTCTCAGCCTTATATGACATATGTTTGCTCTTTTCTTTGCGAAGGAAGCATTTTTCATTAGTCATCTGATTTTAATATTTGAAAACTGATATGATTTCTTTTATACTCACTTCTTTCTATTTTCTGTGAGAATGAAACTTACCCTGAAGATTACTCTTGTTATTTATTCTAGATGTCTGTCAAGTGTTGCTCAAAAAAGCTTCAACCTTGAATGGTCAGCACAAGTAATAATGTGTATTTAAACCTGATGTGTTTTTATTTCTTTTTAGTCAGAAAAAAATATTTTATTTTGGGTTAGGTTATTTAGAAAAACCTCCATCTTCGCCTGATTAGCTGAGGCGTAGGTTGAGCCTACAGCCTAAGCTAGGAAGATGTAGTGATTGAAGATGTCCCATGACAAGGTCACAAACTTTGTCCCTTTCGTATATATATTTTTAATTCACAAGATTCATACCTCAACTTCTTTGCACGCAGCCAATATTGATGTGCTATTAAGCACATTTTCTTCTTATTTCTTTTGGAAAATAAATGTAGTTTTGCATTTTGAAGTAGCATTTAATTAAATGCATATAAACGCAGCAGATTTCAGCTTCAAAATAATAGTAAAAGAGGACATAAAACAGAGCAGACGCAGGGTCGGATTGGCATTTAGACTAGTCTGGCAGTGTAGGAGGGCTGGTCTGACAGATCAGTTTCTGGTCTGTTTTTAGGTCGAGCCTGGGCAGCACATACACTGCTCTGCATGGCATGCTGTATTGAGGAATGGAATAGAAGCTCCGCCCATTTTCCATCCATCTTTTCAATTGGTTCCTATTACTGTTCTTTTGAAATCGTTGCTTTTCATTCATGAATAGGCTTACTAGTCCCTCTCTGGTACCGCCTTGTCTGCATTTGTAACCTCCCATAACAACTGGACTTTTTACTTGTGGTGTTACACAGTCTGCTTTATCTAGTCGGTGAGCACAGTTTTTTTTTTTATGATCTTCCTCTATTCCACCCACGACATTGCAGCACACCATGGCGTCATGCTAATTATTTTAGTAGGCACTGCTTTTATAATCGTTTTTTTGTCAAAAACTATTACTTTGACATTTATTTTTACAGTACGCAACGCCGCATGTAATCACAGCTGACCAGAAAACTAAGCAAGCAATGGTGGCCACATGGCTCGCCCCAACTCTATGTCAACATCTCCTCTTTTATTTTCACAACACGTGCGCTGCGCTTTAGGTTGCACTGGTGCGTCCTCTTTTCCACTCTTTGCTTCTCATTGCTGTCCCGCCCGCGGGCACGCGCTAAAGTTTGAGCATTAACACGGGCACTACGCTTAATATCTTAGCAGGCAACCGTTTTTATATTTTATATCTCCGTCACGGACCAACAGCCTTTTCTCTCTAAGTATTTTCCCCCCGCTAAACTCCAACTTCCGGGTTGACGCGGAGAATGCCCCACGCTCGTCACCCAGCTGTAACGGATTTGTTGGAAAGACTGAGGTGGTGGCTCCAGGGAGATGGAGGCGAGTTTGCCCGAGCTCCTGCTTAATTGCAAAGGGCAACTTTCAGGCGACTCTTCTCAGCTCTAAAATGTTCTTAACAGTTGATTTTCTTCTGTAATAGAATACCAAGCACAAAGGGGCATATTACCAAGCAATAGCGATAATTATCGCTATTGCTTAGTTAGAGACAAAAATGTATCACTGACCTGCGGCGACTTTTATCGCTGATAAACCTTGGTATTACCAAGGTTTATCGCAAATGCGATAAAAATCGGCCGCTATGCATGAATATAGTTGAAAAGTCAGCGATATTCATGAATTACTGAGCTAATGCTCTTAGCCATGTTATCCACCTCCCATTGGACAACATGGCTAAGAACTGCTCAGGGCAGGCGTTAGCTTTTGGAGATATTCGCGCTTAGCGCGAATATCTCCAAAAGTTGGTAATAGGAGACAGCAATGTTAGCGACTGTTTCCAGTCGCTAACATCTTGGCACGCCCACTTTGCATGTCATTAGTGATAAATATCACTGACATGCAAAGTGGGGCCCAAGATGGTCGCTATCTCCTACTAGCTGTCGCTAACTAGTGTTAGCGGCAGCTAGGTAATAGGGAGATAATTTTATCTCCGCTTTCTTGGCTTTTAAAGCCAAAAAAGCGGAGATAAACCCCCTTGATAATATGCCCCCTAGTTCTAGAGCTACTCTTGGTGTGCGCTGAATGAGGCCAACCTGGCAAGGGTTATTTCGAGTGTTTATCTGCCAGTGCAAACCAAAGGTTTTGAGGCTGCCACCCACTCATCCAACGTGATTCGTGTTTATTGTCACCGAAGTAAAGTTCACTTGGTTTAATTTAGTGTTTTGCGATGTTTACAGAGAGCCCTGCCCTCTTGCACGGTACTGAAGTCATATAATGAGAGATTGGAAATGTTGATATCGGCAGCTATGACTGATCTGTTTAGGAAGAAGAGCTTTTTGTTCTAGTAATTTTGAATCATTCATTTGAAAGCGTTTGCGTACATGGACAATCATCATAAATGCTACTTAGAACCTCCTTTATATAAAAGTATAGCTTTTTTGCAGTTTTTCAGATTTCTTTCAGGTTTTTTCTGTTTTTGACTAGATTATGGCATCTAATTGGGCCACAAAACCTCAAATTAAAATGTATTCTTAAAAGCTTCTTTTCTTGTATGTGTGGCTTTTTCCTGCTTTTGTTTCCGTAGGCCAGGCCCACTTTCTTCTTTACCTATATGAGTGGTAATAGGTTGAGGTGTATTCTGTATGTAAGGTTAAAATTGTTTCAGTAATGTTCTAGAACTAAAGGGCTAACTTAATACTTGGGGCCTCATTTATCAAAAGTGAAACATCGCTGCACAAAAACAGCGATGTGTCACTCTTCATTGAGCCCTCCTTGCGACATGCTGGATGCGCCATATTTACAATATGACGCATCATATCGCAAAGAGTTACAGATACGTCAGTATTTCTGAAGTATCTGTAGGTGCAAAAATGACGCATTGCTGGAGTGTCACAAAACTGACGCAACTTCAGCAATTGGTCATTTAACATGGGCAAGCCCCATTTCAATGTGCCTGCGTCAGTCTTACGCCTGCTGTGAGGCAGGTGGAAGATATTGATGCATTTGCGTTCTAGAAGTGGCGCAGTGAGGCTTACTTGCGTCGGAACGCCCACCCTGCATACATTATATCTGGTGCAGGTATAATGTGGCACAGAGGTTTACAAAGTGACGCATCTACCTAGATGCATCACTTTGTAAATATGCCGCAACATGGTGCATTTTTTACGCCGCTGGTGTGTCACAAAAAGTGACGCACTGGCGGTGCAAAAGTGACGCAAGGGCTCATAAATAAGCCCCTGGGTTTCTGGTGTTTGCTTCTTCAACGTTGGGAGACCTGCAATATGTTGGACTAAATGCTCTTTGGTTGTGTTTGATTAGTTCACTCTCAATATGAGATATCCTTTAACTCCAATGCCATTCACACTGCATCATTAGTGAATACTCACAGTTTTGTCTGCAACATCATTGAGAAGCCATTGGCAGAGGGGGCGTGGTCTGGCCATGCAGGAAGATGGCCGCCTGCTAGCAGAGCTCCGCCGAGGGACGGACCCCTGACGAGCCTCTACGACTTACCTGCTCGTGTGGGGCGTCTCTTCGGTGATGGCGGAGCTCCGGAGACTGTGAGGGTCGCGGCGGTGTTCCTGTTTCCCGGTCAGCGGCTTCTGTGCACATGGCAGCAGAGTTGCGGTGAGGCTGCCAGCTTCAATGGCGTACACCTCGGGAGTCGCGCGCTTTTGTGACCGCGCTTCTCCTCAGCCGAGGCGGCGCCAATACTACCACAGGGCCGCGCCTCCTTCGTGAAAAGGTCGCGCCTCCTCAGACGGTAGGGTCGCGCTTTGAAAGTGCTGTCAGCTGCCTCCCTACCTTTTTCCAATTTTACTGTGCACAGCCAGCAGTGCCCTCCTCAGGCTCTTCAAATATTGGTTTTCCCCACAAGCTGCATTTGATGTTTTTGGATGAGAAAGACACCAAAACAAGAATGAAGGGAAAACTCACAGCTTGGCACCATGACAACGTGTCTACTTAATTAAATGTGCACATGTGTCCAGCGGAGTTATCTTTACTAGTGGACCTACTACTGCCTGAATCGTCAATTCTAACATTCTCTTTTTCCATGTGGAAATAAATAGTGACTATCGTTTGAAAGAGCAGCATTCATGGTATTGGCAGACTTAAATGTAGAAGTAATGGTTCATTTCTCCCTCTCATTTTCATCACTTGGTCTTGGTGCTTGTGTTTAGCTGTTTTATGCACCATCAGTGAGCCATTTACTGTATCTACACACCTGCCTGTGAGGTAGTTTTATGCACGCTAGACTGGGTACTCTGCTATCTCATTGATTTTGTGGCATAATATTTTTTCAAGTTCAGGATTCACTTGTCTGCTGGTCGCATTGCTTATTTTCTTGCTGAGTACACCATATTGCCCCATTGCTATTTACTACATTCCTGATTTCACTATTGCCTCATACTCCAATATTTTCTCTATTCGATACAGCAGACCATCCATGAAACGTCATACGACCATGTCTAACAATAGAAATGGGGGTCGTGGACCTAAACAGCCACTTTTCAATGAAGTGGTAAAACAATCTTCTTCTGTGGCAGTTAAAGGTAATGGTTCTACGTCATCTCCTTCATCGCAAGTTGCAATGCCTTTGAGCGACAAATCCTTATCTGATACTATGCAACGTATTTTGCAAGAACTCTCTGGGGTCAACCGACGGTTAGAGGGTCTGGATATTGCCATGACTTCATTAACTGCAGAAACAAAGTCTATCAGGGCAGAACTTACTACGTTTCACTCCAGGATTGATGTTATTGACTCTAAAATAATGGACATAGAGAGTCGTCTGGATTCTGTTCAGGGTTCAGACCAAGACTTACTTTTCCTACACAGTAAGATCATCGACTTGGAAGATCGTAGTCGAAGGGACAATATCAGTTTTTTTGGTTTTCCAGAAAATGTTGAGAAACAAGATATGAGGTCCTTTATTTGTGATGCCCTCCCCACTATGACTGGGATTTCTTTTACTCCGCCTCTGGAGCTCCAACGTGCTCACAGGTTGGGCCCACCGCGTCCTGGACCTTTGGCAAGACCTCGACCAATCATTGCTTGCTTCCTTCGACATGAACAGACCAGACATATTCTCTCACTGGCTCGTACTCATGGTCCCTTTCTGTTTCAGGGTCATACCATACATATGAATGCAGACTTCTCTAAAGAAACAAATGAACGACGGAAGGCGTTTATCTCCATGCGACCCCAATTGCGTCAAATGGACATCAAATATGGTTTATTTGAGCCTGCTCGTTTTCGTATTACTAGGAATGGGGAGTCCAAAGACTTTTACGATCCTGTACTTCTACAGCAGATTTTGAACAATATTATGTCTGATGATATGGACACGCAGCGTCCTCCCTCTGCTCACTCTTCTCAGTCCAAATCCTCCTCTGCGACTCCTTCTACATCTCAACCGTATCTCTCTCCTGAATCTAGACAACGTGGCAGAGATCCCAATCGTCTGCCTCGCTCTCAGGATGACAAGGAATCTGCTCTGCGTTCTGTCTCTTCTCACACTAATACGCAGCAAGGAAACAAATCCAGATCGCCCCTTAAGATGCCTTCTGATGCTGACTGATTTTGCTTACGCTGCCTTACTGTTTCATTACCTTTTCTCATTTCATCATTGTTTGACAATGTTTACTGTTCATAATGTTTTCACTGCTCGTTTCGTTCATATGATATAATAAGATCGACTTTCCTTAGTGTCCTATATAGCACTCTGTACCCTATTCTTTTTCTATAATTACTAATAATATGATTTATAGTTTGCAGTTATTTAAGTATTACAGGTTTTTGCCTATTATATACTATAAGAATGTTCTTTATTCCACAAGAGATCTTTCCCTCCTCCTGTTCGTTACTCTACCTATGGTGTTGTTCTATTAATACGCTTATCGTCATTTATTTCATGTATTAACTACTCTGGTTTTATATGATATTCTTTGTTTTATTGTTTTCTCGCTTTCAACTGTGCTTGCTCCATTTTCTTTTGTCTCTTCTCTGTAGTATGGCTTTAGGAGGTCCTTACTTCTCTTCTGTTACTTTCATCTCTTTTCTTTTTTATGACAATGTTGGTATGTTCCACATCGCCTGTTTTCTTTTTCTTAGACATGTTTTCTCTTTTTACTTATCATGCTATTCTTGTCTAGGTTTTCTTCCAATGGTGTGTTGTTCGCCTTTGTGGTGTGCCTACCCTTGCTCTCTGTTCCATGTTGTGGCTTATGCCTCCTTGTTCTTTTACGCTTTGTACTCGGTGGTTGAATCCCTTAGAGTATTCATTTGATTTTCACTCTTTTCACCTTCTTCCCATGTAATCTTTAGGATGCTGGGGTTTTCATATGTTGGTTACTTTTCTTATTCCATTTCGTGACAGACTCCTGTGGAGCCGTTCAGGAGTTGGTCCAGATTTTTATGATAATATTTTCTTCTCTTATGCTTTATGTATTTCATGTTACAATTTATTCTCTAGGTCCCCATTCTTCTTTACTCGAAGGGGGTCCGGTTCTCTCTGGCGTTGCTCTAAGTGCACCCAGACCCGCAGTTAACAGTCCAGGTTCCTTTTTTCCCCTATTTTCCTTCGTTTTTTTTTTCCTTCTTTTCTTCTCTTTTTTCTCTCCCAGGGTAGCATTTCTCCTTTATCTCTCTGCTTTTCCTCCTCTACTGTTAACTCAATCCTAATATCATGTCTCCTACCCATCCGTTATCTGTGGTTTCTTGGAATGTTCATGGCCTCACCCATTACATAAAACGTAAAAAAGTTCTTTCCTATTTACATTCTAAGCATGTGGATGTGGCTCTATTGCAGGAGACTCATTTGGATGATATTGAGTCTAGTAAGCTCAGTAGAGATTGGGTTGGTAAAGTCATTCATAGTTCAGTCTCTAAACCTGATCCCACCAATCCTAATCCTATTCGTAAATGCGGAGTCGCCATTCTTTTTCGGAAGTCACTTCCTTTCACAATTTTAAAGACATGGTCGGATCCGGAAGGTCGCTATGTTTTTGTTAAATTGTTAAATTGAAACTTGGCAATTCTTTCCTTTGTCTTGGCTCTGTATACGCTCCGCTTGGTTCCAAAAAACAATTTTTTCTTCGACTAAATCGACTTCTTACGGAAATAAATGCCTCTCAATTTCTAAATGGTGGTGATTGGAATTTAGCACTGGCTGGATGATGGATCCTGCTCTTGACAGAACGGGTTGCATTGACACTATCAATGCTTCTGACAGAGCCATTTTCTGTGACATTTTTGCTGACACTGGTCTTGTTGACCATTGGAGACTAAGTCATCCACAGGATAAGGAATACATGTTTTTTTTCTTCTACTCACGGTACATTTTCGCGTCTTGATTACTTTCTTCTTTCGCAAGATTCAGTCCGACTGGTTACTGATTCTAAGATTTTTTTCGAAGCAGCTATTTCTGATCATTCTCCTGTCCTTTTGTCTCTGGATTTGGGTCTTATGAATCCGGGGCGCAAATCGTGGTGTTTGAATATCAACAAATATAAAACACCAGCGGGTAAACTTCTTTTGCAATCCCACTTACATGATTATCTTCTCAATAATGCAGATTCGGTTTCCTCTAAACGTACGGTTTGGGCAGCTGCTAAGGAAACCATCAGAGGCCAACTTATGCGGGACGCCGCTCTGTATAATAAAAAGACCGCTGCCAAGCAGACTGAACTGGAAAAGGATATTCGCCGACTATCTCAATTATATATTTCGCAACCATCTCTCCAAAATAGAAAGTTATTGGAACAGGCACGTATGTCTCTCAATAGTCTTTTTACTTCTAATGCGGAATATGCCTTACAAAAAATGTAAGGCCGTCATTATGAACAAGGAGAAAAAAGCTGGCCGGTTATTGGCTGCGCAGTTACGCCAAAGAAAGGCCGCTATGGCGATTCCAGCAATAAGATCAAGTGGTGGTGATATCCTCACTCGACCACAGGAGATAGTTGAGGAATTCGCCTCATTTTATAGATCTCTGTACTCCCCAGGCACTCAGGTAGATAAGATAGTGATGTCTAGATTTCTGGATGTGGTTCATCTTCCGCTGCTCTCCGATGATGGCAAGGCTCTACTCGAGGGACCTATCACGAAGGAGGAGATTTCTTCAGCTGTCTCTTCCTTACCGTACCATAAAGCTCCGGGAGAGGATGGTTTCCCTCCTGAATTTTTTAAATGGACTGGTCAGTCTATGCTTGATACTCTTCATGCCGCTTTTGAGGAAGCCGTGGAGGAGTCTTCTCTTGGTTCTATCTCTAACAAAGCCCTCATAGCAGTCTTGCCAAAACCCGGCAAGGACCCTCTATTGTGTAGTAGTTATCGTCCAATATCTCTTTTAAATTCTGATGTTAAGCTTCTTGTCACTTCTGGTCTTTATAAGACTTTTCTACACCCTCTATTTTCGCAACCTCTGTCCAAAGCTCTTCAATTGAACTGGCAAACACGCCTCTCTGTGACATGCTCAGATACTCAATGGGATCTCATTTTGGAAGGACTACATAAGGGTGTTAGAGAAGCTCGCCTTAAATTTAGTATTTTCAAAATTCTTCATGAATGGCACTGGTCTCCGGTCAAATTACATCATGCTAAGTTACTTTCGCATTCCTCGTGTTGGAGATGTTCTGCTTCCGGCTGTGACATAACGCACATTATATGTGAATGCCCTCGTACCAGATCATTTTGGCTTTTTGTACGAAACACTTTGGCTCATTCTATGTCATTGCCCTTACCCTTTACTTCTGCAAATATAATTTTACATGACTTTCGTGGCCTTTCCAAGTTTACTAAACCACAAATTCGTCTCCTCCATACTGCTTTAGCCACGGCAAAAATTTGTATATTACGTCACTGGAAGTCTTCCTTACCTCCTTCTCAGGAGGAATGGTTGGCGGCAATGATACAAACAGCTTCTTATGAACGTATAATTTACAATATACAGGACCAAGTTTCTATTTTTCTTCAAGTATGGTCCACATTCTTGGAAACCACAGTGGATAATGATTCTGTCTCTACTTCTTCTTCTCCTACGACTGTTATTCCTTCTTAATTACACCTTTCTTATAACATGCTTACTTTCTCTTCCTTATCTCTTTTCTGCTTCTTATCATTCTTTTTGCTTCCATCTTTCTTCACAACTAGTTTGCTACCCTGGGGTTTCCTTTCTTTCCTTTCTTTCCTTCTCTTTTCTTCTTTTCTCTTTCTCTTTTCTTTCTATTCTTTTCTTTCTTTTTTACCCTAAATTTCACCTTATGAATACTAGAGGATGTGTTGTTTTATATCTACTTTATTATATTTTAGGAATGGTTTCCTCATTTATATTGTGTATCATTTCTTACTCTGCATATGTATCCGCATTTGTGATTTATTTGAAACTTTCTTAATAAACAATTTCAACACAGAGAAGCCATTGTCAGACTGCACAGAAACGTGCCTCTAATTTCACAAGCTTGTGAAAAGGATTGTGGCCTAGTGTACATCTTGGTTTAATTGTTCGTCCACGTTATCTGTTTACAGTTAAGAATCCATTGAAACTGGGAAAAGAAGGCATTGTGAGGAATGTTGATTATCATCACTCTACCTCGATTTAAATCGAGAATAAAAAAGTATAGCAGTGCAGCCGTTGCTTGGAATTTTCCCGTTTCACGTTCCTTTGCTTATAGTTCATTAATATGTACATTTTTGTGCACTAAGATTTGGAGTGTCAGTTGTGAAAGTATCGAGAGCAGTAAACCCTGACCCATGTATGAACTAGATTACTTATTGAAACTAGTTAATGCTTGCACCGAGTCCTTTTGCCCACCTACTGAATACTCTAGACCACCGTCTCATTCCTGGAGCACCAAAAGCATTAATGACCACACATTGTCCTCCATCTGCACATGCCAGCATAACACAACATACCTCTCTCAGATCAAAAGAGGGCACTAGACAGACCCTCCTGTTTCCTGGACATCTCAGTATCAGTACATAGGTGCCTTTTGATGTCAGCTACAACAGCAAGTAAATCCATTCTCTTCGACTCTAAACTGATCCTCGCCCTTCTGTTTCCAACCAAACTATTTCCACACCTCACAGAAAGAACACAGCACTGTCTAAAGTGTTTTCAGATGGCGGTGGCTGGCTATCCAAGAGTCCAACCCATGGGTTTTAGAAGCTCGAGATTCCATTTCTACATTCACTTTTTGAAACAGGTGGTGCACATGGCTGGTGCAGATGGTCCCTACTGGCGTCATGGGGCTAACTGAGTACTCAACAGATGATGTTGTGGAAACCTACGAGAAAGTAGAAAAGGTGGCTGCTACAACAACGAATGCAAAGCACACTTCTGCCTTATTACAATGCACGATTATCATTTATTGCAACACTGTATTTTGTGTAATGCATTTGTTTTTCCCACTTCTGCCATTGCTGTAGACTATTTGCAAAATGTGTTCTTTCTTGGATTAGGTTTTTGCTACAGCACAGTCTTTTTAGCAGTGTCCTGGTGTCATATGGCTAGGAGTCTCATTTTAATGTAGTGTATGTGTGTGTGTATGATAGAGATATATTGTTGTCTTGTTGAGTTCTCAGTGTATTGCATCTGTAAAATGTGGTTGGGTCCACCACTGGAGAGGGACTTCTTGAAATCTTCAATGTGAAAATAATTTTGTAATTATTTGTCTTACTTTTTCTCGAGTACCGTAATATGTATTATGCAGGCTGAGAGGAAAAGTTTGGGACTTATCTGTACTATCGTTCTTCCTAGTTTTAGCTTATTTACTAATGTGATTTACTTGCTATAAAAAAGAATTAAACATTAAAATATGGATATTGCTTTTTAGGTCGAGCCGGGCTGCGTGTACGCGGCTCTGCGAAGCATACTGTATTCAGGTATGGACTCAAGCTCCGCCCACTCTCTGGCCATATTTTTCATTAACTTGTGTCATCGTCCACTGCAATCTGTGGCTTTTCATTGGTCAATAGGCTTAGTAGTCCCTCCTCAATAAAGCTTTTGTCTTATTTTGTAACCTCTCATAAGGACACCTCCTGTTACGCGTGTTGTTGCTCTGTAGGCTTTAATTAGAGCCTCTGAGCACTATTTTCTCAAATAGCTTTTCCCTGTCTGCTTTTGCAATGCAATAGGTCATGCTTTTGGGTGAGTTTAAGCTATTGGGATTTGTAAATGACGATGGGTCCGATTCACAGAACTAACTTAAGACAAAATCCTAAATTGACTACCATTTTGGTATTCACAGAAGGCACTTACTCCTTTTGGTATTCACAGAAGTTAGGAGTCCTAACTTTAGGACTCTTAAATGCTTTCTGTGAATACCGTCTTAAAGTTAGGATTTTTCTCAGTTTAGGAGTAGCAAAGTTAGGAGTCCTAACTTTACTACTCCTAAACTGAGAAAAATTCTAACTTTAAAACTTTTGGTACTCACAGAAGGTATTTAGAAGTCCTAAAGTTAGGACTCCTAACTTCTGTGAATACCGAAATGAGTAAGTGCCTTCTGTGAATACCAAAATGAGCAATTGCCTTCTGTGAATACCAAAATGGTAGTAAGTTTAGGATTTAGCCTTAAGTTAGTTCTGTGAATCGGGCCCCATACCTTTTATTAATCTGTTATAAAAGCAACACATAAATGAAAGGCATTGTCATTTGGGATGCCAATAGCACAAACTCTCGAAAATGCAATACCTTTTGCCTTGCAAATGCTTGTTTCGGGTGTTTGTCGGCCTGTTTTATGGACTGGTGCGTAGGTGTTTACTCTTGAGTTCCTTGATATTAATAAAGCAAACACAGATGCATGCAGTCTCCCCAAACCTTTAAAATACATATAAACTGTCTTTACAAATTCAAAACTGCCTCAAAATGCAAATATGGACCACAACTGATCTTAGCTATCTTACCACTAATGGGGGCCACTTTAATTTTGGTGCCGGGCCTGTTTTCTGTCCAAGTCCACCCCTGAGTTGACACTATTTTCAAGTGACACTATCGAATAGAGGCCATACATCCCTAGATCCCGGTGTTCTGAGCCCACCTGAAGTAGTTTGTTTTCATTCAAGTGGTTAAATCATCAACCTCGACCAGAGCATTTCTTATCTGTATTGTTCTGCAGTAATTGTTGACAACAATTAGAGAGAGTAGATTTGTGAGTAGTAGGCACACACCTGTGGTTCTTATAAAATTACTCTGATTATGAATTCCACAACTGACTCAAAGACTAAACCCTTAAATCTACGAATATCACCTCAAGCTGGTTTATTGTTCTGTACTGTTCATGGTGCCATTGGGCCTGCGGCGAGGAAATGCCCGGGGAAGGTCACAAGATCAAGCTCACTGGAGCACACAAGGAACTTAGCAAGGACGGGGTGGTCAGGAGTTGCATCATCATCTGACTTCTAGGCATGGAAACCTAGTGAAGGTCATACCACATTAAGTAGTGTAGATGGCTGCCACTATGACTTAGTGGCCCAGTGGAAACAAGCTGCCCACTCAAGATTTTCTACCCGCAGAACCAGTAGATGCTCCACATGGAAGCCCTGCATGTCACCTACCTCTAAATGAGGAGGGCAAACAGAGTATGACATGGCTGGATCCCCGTTGACTTACGGCACTGCACCCAACACAACAAATTCTAAATAAACCTAGTAGTCTAGCAAACTGTTTGACTGCGGTGCATATCTTCCGCAGTTTTTCTTTGCAAGCACGCCATTTGCAAGGTAAAGGTGCACCAAATAACACTAAATTTTTAAAGAGTTGAAATTGAGATTATTCAACATTAAAGCATTGTGAAGGTTTACATTTTCACCAATAAATTTACCTCACCTAGAATTTTTTACATTCATAGTTTTTTCAGGTTTTGGGAGAAATACATGAAGTCCACGAGGGAAAAAAACAACAAAAAAACTTAGCACAACTCCTTCCAGAATCCTATGTTTATACAGTGTATGCTTTCACCATCGAACAAGGCATGTTACTATCATGGTTGTGTGTCAAAATATCAAGGTGAACAGTAACCACCACAAAAACCATTGACACACATAATATTGACTACAGCTACTTCGTTAGTACTGATTTCACAATTCTTCACTTCATATTTATGTATCTTGATGATATAGTTGTAGCAGGGATGTAGTTACCTTTGCTCAGCTGGTGCAAGTGCACTGGGGCCCACAGCCCTGAGGGCCCAATTAAACTCTGTTAATGTATGTATTTTACAACCTCAACAGAAATCTAAGGGACCAGTTTCCTCGCTTGCACATGAGTCCATGGCTTCCTTCGTGGATGTCATATAGGGATCGCAACAGCTGCGACCTCTGGATTGCCTCTTGCGACCCCTGGCACTGCATTTGAGACCCCCTGGCCTCAGAGGTAGCAAAATCAGACCCAGGAACATGGGCCAGCTGGTCCTTATGGATATTAGTTGTGGCTCCAATCTAATTTTTTTGTCAATTTTTTATAAGTGAATAATGATACATTATTCACTATTAGTGCAATAACCAATGGTGCACAATTAGTTGGGATATGACCCTTCCTGGCAGCAGAGATAAGTAAAAAAGGCTTTTCTGTATGGTCTGTACATGCGTGCAGGTGAGAGTGAGTGTTTTTGCATGAGAGAGTGTGTGTATGTGCAGCATCTATGTGTGAGTGAACCTAAAGGTCAAATGGCATATGATGTCACATCCGCTAACTTCGCTATCATGGTTTCCTTGCTACTCTACTGAATTGTAGTTGGTATAGTGGATTCAATATTGTTGCAGGTCAATTTTTCAAACACAATATTTTAACTCCCATCTACCGACACTCATTGGCATACAATATAATTAAGGCTCCCTGTTTTCCGTTTTTACTGATTTTTACAGATAAATACAGACAGAAAACATTTATTTTCTTGTCTGTATTTATTTTTAAATGTGGATAAAAACGGAAATTGGGTTGCTTTTTGAGTAATTCTAAATACTGTGTGCCATGACTGCCAGGCCAATAGCTGTGGGAATTGATAGGTGAGGAGGTTAAAAAAGAAAGGAATTTTAGTATAGAGGCTTTAACACCAGTAGATATGCACATGGTTGATACTGAAATGTGCATATTTTCATATAAGTGCATTAATTTATCTTCTGTGGTTATTCATATCACTGAAATCTGGCAGGCATTCAAGCATGAGTGCATATTTATTGGTTAAATAAACATGGAAGTATACTAATTTCAGCTTCATTTTTCCACCAAACCCCCCAAAAATATGGATAAATACAGATAAAATTAGCAAAAAATAAATATGGATAAATACAGACGGAAATGTCAAAAAAATAAATACCATAAATCCGGGAGCCCTAAATATAATGGACCCAGAATAAGAGTGACCACAAATACACTGCATCCGGCGATGGTATAACCACTGGCTCAAGCTTGAAGGACTTTCATTTGCTAATGGCATCTGAACACTAACAGAGAAGCACTCTGCTCACAACCTCAAAGAGGAGCCGCTTTGCACAGGATTCTTGAGTAATGTAACCACAGGACCTAAGGTGGAGAAACATAATCACCCCCATCCCACGTTTAAATATTGAATCAGGGATTTCATCAGGTCCAAGTACACAGGGAGTGACTGTGGTGATTATTTGCCCTAGAGAGCTGGAGTAAAGCTCAAGAGACCCGACATTCTGGAAAATGGACGCCGTAGCAGTTTTGTTTCTCTTGGCCGTGACTCAGCCGCTGGTGCAACATTGATTCAGGCTTAGTGGAATAAAGGCTAATGTGTGTACCACTGTTTGTTTTGTAGTGCGTCACATTACAATCCATTGACACAAAGGAAAATACCTAGTGGGTTTGGTGTGAATCCAAATGAACTAGGGTGCTATTTATACAACAAAAAGCTCCTGGGGATGCCGTAGACCGGCTTGGAATGGGGAAGGAGGTGTGTGTGGAGGGGGGGGGGGACGCTGCCATATTGTAGAGCATACCGTACAAAGATGTAGCATACCGCATAAAGATGTTACCGCAGGTGCGTTTAGCATTGGACCTTGAGGGTTGGATCCATGCCAGATTTTCAGAATGACCACTGACTATGTAAATGATTTAACCCCTTTGCCGCAGCCAAGATTTCGCCGCAGTGCGGCACTTTCGCAAAATGGGCGGGCCGCGTCGGCCGTTGGCCGATGGCAGCACTAGCAAGTTAGTGCTGCCGTCGGCCAACGGAACGCAAGTGGTTAAGGCCTGATTCACAAAAGTATTTTGCGCACATAACTTCAGAGTGCACGCACCAACAACCGTTTTCTTGGGAATGCAAGACCAATTCTTAATGACAAAAGTAGTTTTACCCACGTAAAAACTATTTTTTGTGTGAGTGTATCTACTCCCAGGATGGAGTAGTGAGTATTCTAGGGCTGCAATGCCCTTTGAATTTGTTTACACACACAATCTTAAACAATTGTGGAATTTAACAAACTCTTGTCCGACTGCTTCTCATTCTTGAAAAGGTTTGGAATGTATTCCGGGCAGTGGCTGGAGTGAATTTCTCTGCCGCTTTGGGAGGGGGTTGCACATGCTTAAAATTGCAGGGGTTTGCAGGAATTAGTTTTTCCACAAGGGAAATTATTTTCTCTGTAGAGAATGAAAAAAATGTGCCAACATCCAAAGGATCAATATTACAACAGGCGCATTTAGCATGCAGAAATGCCTCCCCATCAGTAACCTTTGAAAGTGGCGGGGCGAGCAAAGTGCCCCACTGCTTCCAGAAAACAAAATAAAACACTGCTTCCCTCCAAAAGCCCATAATAACATACCCCCTCCCTCCAAAAGCCTAAAATAAAATACCCCTGTCTCTAAAAGCCAATAATAGAACAACCCCTCACCCCAAAAGCCCAAAATAAAACTACACTAACATTTAAAATAAATAAAAGTGAAATAAATGGTACTTACCCACTGCTGCACGTCCTCCTCAGTGATCGGAAACTGCAGTCTGCTGTAGAGCTCCCCTAACCAATCCAGATGCTGCTCTTGTGCTATTAACCAGCATGAGAGAAGCACCTGTATTGAATGGAGAGGGTTGGCTGGACGCTCCTTCAGGTCCCGGAGGCCTGTGCTTGCTCTCTACCCAGCTGTAAGACAGCTCGGGATGGAGCGCTTCAAAGTGCACATACCAGGCTGGCCGTCGCAAAACAGCCGGTCAAACTGATGCACTCTGGAGCGTCCGGCCAGCCACTGCTCCAGTCCTCAATGCTGCCAACTGGCAGCAGAGGACACGCCCCTCATGTCTCTTGGCTTGGAAAATAGGGATTCCTGTTGCAGGTTTCAAAGAGTACTTCTGGTAATTTATGTGAATCACTGACCATGCACCCGTGCAAGGGCGTGGACTTGCTGGTGCAGATTTACAACTGCCTATGAGAATCAGGTCCATTGTTTGTACATTGTCCATGGATTATCTGTAACCTGGCTTGTCCTATTCCCCATGGAACAATTATGGAGACTGTGACATAAGTGGTTTCAAGTAGTTTAGATGGTAAGTTGTTCCTGAGGCACCACACGGGAGCACAAGAGCAAAGGCATCTATAATAAAGACATGACATAATAAAATGCAAATCAAGAAATGTGAAAATGAACACTTACTTTTGGAAACAATGAAGAAACAACTATTGGGCAAAGCCAATGGGTCTGACATTGGCTGCCAATACCTTGGTTGTGCCAATAGTCGCTTTGTAATGGTTTTTGTATCCCTTTATTGCAACAACATTTTTGTTTCATCAAACAATATTGTCCATTTTTGTCTAATCAAGAACAACACATTGGGCGGGTAGTTCCAGGCACTAAAGGGACTACTTTTTCCTCTGTAAGTCCACATGGTGTAAGAGCAGAATGCCATCATTCACAGTGAGTTAACCAGTGGCTCAACTGGACTGACTCACTGCCCCATGCTGTATTCTGGACTGGATGGAGAAAAAGAATTGAATGGCACAACAACATACTGTAGGACTTGGCCCTTTTTGGCTAAAGTTCCCTAAAGTTTTTGCATTCCCCTAGACCTTTTTTCTGACATGGTGTTGTCAACGTAGATGCTTTGAGTACTTTGCCACTGCTAATTAGTGTCAAACTGCAAGTGCTCCCTGTATAAAGTATAAGGATAATTAGTTGTCCATGATTGGTATGTTTGCCTTACTAGTAAAGTCCCTAGTAAAGTGCACTATGTGTGCCAGGGCTGGTAATGCAAATGCTACCAGTGGGCCTGCAGCACTACTTGTGACACCCACACCAGTAGCCTTAAAGAGGGAACTCAGGCCCATCATTGCAGTGCCTGCGTACAGTTTGTTAAACTGCCATGTTGTTCTGACAAGTTCACCCACTTGCCAGACCTTTCCCTTCTCTTTCTATGCACATCAGACACCCCCATGGTAGGTCCAAGGTACACCCTGGGCAGGGTGCAGTGCACGTGAAAGGTAGGACATGTACTACGGTGTGTGCCATGTCCTGACAGTGAAATCATCTCCATTTCGTATTCCACTGTGGAAAGGCCATCTTGCTAATAGGACAGAATGGTGAGGTTGTGTAGTATGTTTTCCAGCCTACCTTCCCAAAGGCTTAAGATGGAGAGGTGAAGTTTAGAATGCCTGAACTCACCATGTAATAACACATTTTTGTATGAAGGTGGTTTTTGCATTGTGTGTTTATAAGCCACTCTTTTAGAAGTGGCTGGGTTTTTGTGCTTTAACATTTCTGTGTGTCTCTGCCTGGTTGTGGATTGCCTATCTGGATTTGAAAGCAATGGGATCTGGGGAATGTCTTGACCCAGGGGAGGTGGTGAGACAGCAACAGGCTGACCTGCATGTGGAGTGTAGGGGGAGGAGTAGCCCCTAGAGGTAAAGAGGCCTGGGTTGCTGTCATAAAACAACTGTCCCATCTCCTGCTGAGTGATTGAGAATCCAGACCCCCACTAATCAAAGGAAGAAGGTGTCACTGGCAGGGATGCACCCAGAACTGGTTTGAACAGGGGTCAGTGCCCCCTGTACACAAAGACTTCAAAGCCATTGAGGGGTATAACTATGAGAGCTTAAGCCCTGAACTTTGGAGAATGGCTTGATCAAGATTAAACAAGACTGGAGCTACTTCGTGGTCAAGAGGAAGGAACCTTTGCCAAGGAAGAAACAACTGAAGAGACTGAAGAACAGCACGGACCCTTGCTGTGTGTTCTGGGGCTAGCCTGCAGTTTGCTGTTTTAACCAAGGAAAGGTTAAAGGGACTTTGCAGTGTGCTGTGTCCCCCTGCTTGAAAGGACTTTGCTGTGTCCTGAAGTAACATGTCCCCAAGGGCCCGAAGTGAGCTGGCTCTCTGTTGCAGAAATACAGGAACACAAAAGTTTCCAGGAGAGTCTCAGCAACGCTGTGTGCATGTGCTTTTTGCAGCCCGAGACCCTCGTAAGGTGTGCCCTGTGATCATGGGCACCTGGAGTCCAAGCGAGGCTCAGCGACGCTGTGTGGTGTGCTTTTTGCAGCCTGAACCCTTCATGAGGATCGACCTGTTATCGGGTGCACCGGAATCCAAGTGAGTCTCAGAGACGCTGTGTGCATGTGCTTTGTGCAGCCTGAGACCTTCATGAGGATTGCCTTGTTAACGTGCACACCTGGAATCCAATTGAGTCTCAGCGACGCTGTGTGCGTGTGCTTGGTGGCAGCCTAAGACCTTTGCGAGGATTACCTTGTTATCGTGCACCCGGAGTTAAAGTGAGTCTCAGCAATGCTGTGTGCGTGTTCTTCGTGCAACCTGAGACCATCGTGAGGAGTGCCCGGTGATGTGTGCACCCGAAGCTCAAGTGAGTCTCAGCGATGCTGTGTGAGCGTGCCCTGTGGCAGCCTGAGATCTTCGTAGCAGTAGAGGCCCGGACCGGCAGCCCTGGAGGAGCTGAGCCGCCGGCCCGAGCCCGTCGTTGCCAATTCACAAAGATTGCATTGGAGGCCCAAGTTGTTGGAAGAGGAGAGGAGAGTGAGGTCGCAACTCCCAGGTAACGTGTGCTAACGCCTGGGGCGGGGTGCGGGCTCGGAGGGGGATGCTCTTGGGCTCTCTCTCATTAAAGCAGCGCGAGCCTCTGCTTCGGCTTGTATCGTGGCCCGAACTTGCCAAGGAAGTGGCAGTACTGGGGCCGGAGTTCGGAGCTGCACTTTTTTATCATACCATACCCGTGTTAGGGGCAACTGTTGACAGAGGCTAATTGCGAGTCAGCACAAGTGGCGGAGAGACTACCTAAGTCACCGTGATCGGTGCTGGAGTGTATTACGTAGTACATTATTTCTGCATAACGGAGAACCTGATTGTCGTATTACGCATTGCATTATTCCTGCATAACGAACTACCTGTTTAGTATATTACGCATGGCATTATTTCTGCATAACAAACTACCTGATTGTCATATGACGCATTGTTTCTGCTTAACAAACTTCCTGATTATCATATTACGCATTGCATTATTCCTGCATAACGAACTACCGGAGTAGTGGATTACGCATTACATAATTTCTGCATAATAAAGTACCTGGTTGTTACGTTACGCTTTGCTTTATTTCTACATTGCAAAGTGCCTGATTGTTGCGTTACGCATTGCATTATTTTTACATTGCACAGTGCTTGATTGTTGCGCTACGCATTGCATTACTTTTCCATTGCAAAGTGTCTGATTCTAGCATTACGAACTGCATAACATTGTATTAGGATTACATTGGAATGTTTTGAAGTGCTCATTAATATCTCTAGAACTTACAAGGGCTGGCTGGCCTAACAACCAGCCAGGAGGAATATTACACATATGTTGGATTTATATCATGTGGTCTTATCGTATTTCTTTTCATATAAAATGTATTCTCGTTTTCATAACAGTTGTGTGGAGTCCATGTGTGGTGTCATCATTGGGTTGCTGTGAGTGTGGTTGCAAATACTTTACACATTTGCCTTGAAGAGAAGCCTGGCTGCTTGTGCCAAGCTACCAAGATGGTGAGCGGGGGCTATCTGAGAAGGTGTCCTTCCTTTCTTTGACGTGGAAACGAGGGTCCCTATTTGGCCTAAGGTACCTACCTCAGCCAACCAGGGATCCTGGGTCTAACACAGACCAATGGAAGAAGAGGGCAGGTTGAAAGCTCCCATAACTGAGTATATTGTATATATAATTTTACTAATATCAAAGGTAATGGCTAACGACAGATCTTAACAAACAAACAATGCATGTTTGTAATAATTAAAGTGCCAATAATGTGAAAGGGTTAGCATTAGTGTTACAGCAAAGGTAAGTAGTGGGATTCAGGTTAGGGTTAGAGTAAAGATTAGTGGCTGGGAAAGAATAAATGTTAACGTTAGTGCTAGAGTTACTGGTAGCAAACAGATTCACGTCTGGGATTAAGTAAAGGTTAAGCTATGAATGAAGATTTTGAATAAAAATAAGTGCAAGTGTTTGGATTAGGGCTGATAGCATACAGGTGTTTTTCATTAAAACTTCATTGTTATTGTCAACTCAATATAAAATGAAGAAAATAGACTCAAAATATTTCATTTTGTCTGTATTTTTTGCCTTTTTTTTTACAGGAATGTTCATTTCCATGCAGATCTGTTTCAGTCTATTAGCGTTCATAACATACCGTGATTATTGAATTCCTGGGAGTCTGCCCTCGGTACCAAATTTAACATGAGTTCTTCTGCATCCTACCTTCTTACTTTAAGACTTGAAGGATGTCTTCACTTAAATGGGAGGTCACAGGTGAATGTATTACTCACAGCTTCTAAAATACTGCAGACTTTCCCTAAGACGATTTTTCCTGTGCCTAAAATGTATTTCTAGGCAGAAAATAGCTTGACTCACCTGTACAACAAAGCTGTCCAAGAAACCAGCCACATGACAGGCACTCGCGAGTATGGCGGCAGCGGGTGGTGTGAAGTGCACTGGGTATTCATTGCTGCACAAGAGCTTAATCGTGCTGCAGTCGATGGCATGGCGACTAGGAGGAGACTTAGGAGAGACGAGGTAGAGTAGGGGCAGCCAGGGGTGCTGCTGGATCAGAGAAGGCAGTACAAAGGTGCCTGCCAATTGTCTGCATCGGAGGTTCCTGGGCTGAGATTTCAGACCTCAAACCATGAGTAGCCCGTGGTCCCTGGTTTTGCGCTACTCCCCCTGCCATAGCTTCTGAGACTGTCAGCAAGTGCCTGGATACCCTCCAGGGCAGGACTGGGAACCACAACCGGCCCTGGCAAAGTGCTCGACCGGCCCCCCCCTCCCCACTCGGGGGGTTGGAGGTGCCGCTGATCTCTTTGCCAGGGCCTTTTTTCAGCCGATTTTGGTACAGGGCCGATTTCCACTGTAACAAAAATGGCCCCCAGGGGCCCAAAACTGGCACCCACCCGTGCGGCGCACCGGGGATTGCCCGATGCCGGCTATGGCCAGTCCGGTCCTGACACCCTCCCGGGTGACAAGTAGCGCTCTACAAATGCAATTTGATTGATTGATGAGTTGGGATGCACTGTGTAGGATATCTCCAGGTTGTAGGTGTCATTTAATTAAGCACGCTGTCCAGTTTTCCCCTTTATGTAAAGTTTGCAACAGTTACATTCGGGTTCATCTAGGCATTTTTTCTGTGTCTTGTGGTGTAGTTATTGAGCTAATGAAACCAGCCAAGAAAGAAAATGCATGAAGACCTTATCCCTGAAAGTTTGCAGTTTTCTTAGTTTTTCTCTGCATCATGGCACATGTAAACAAAATCTTCCTCTGTAAGTGTGGACCCTGGCCTAGGGTCATGTGAACGTTAGGTAAGGTATTATCAATTTGTGAAGCATCAGGTTGGTTGGGATGGTGGAAGCTGGCGGTCACGGTACAACAGAGCAGACTAAAATGTGCCTTCTTTGCCGTTGGCCCTCTCACATTTACATATGCATTTAATACTATTTGTAGAGCACAAACCAAGCTAGACAGAAGTGGAGTGATTGGTAGCTAAAAGGCTGATAACAAATGTAACATGAGAACCATAACTGAAAACCGAAGCAATGGCAACGGTTCAAGAGGGTCTCACATAAAGTTTAAGTGGGGTAGATAAAGGAGTAAAGCAAAGTCAAATGCAGGGCTGGAAGAAAAACTCAAGCAAGCTGCATAGGAACCATGCAGAAAGCTGCAATCAGACTCATCCTTGGCCTTATCCGACGAACCACATCACACCCATCCTCAGGAAACTCCACTGGCTCCCTGTACAGAGGAGATGCCAATTCAAGCTGCTGACCCACACACACAAGGCTCTATACAACCAAGGACCCACCTACATAAACCACTGCCTAAACTTCCACCAACCATCGAGAAGACTACCCTCTTTCACTTGCCCACTGCAGAAGTGGAGGACGATCCTTCTCCCACATCACAGCAAAGATCTGGAACAGCCTGCCCACACACCCCCGGACCATTACATCACTTCTGGAATTCCGAATGGCCCTCAAGACATGGCTGTTCGAAAAGTCTCTGGGGCCTGCATGCACCTGGCTACCCTATTGGGTGACTATCCTGACTGATAGGAACAGGACATGGGCTCTGGCTGAAGCAAGGCAGGAATAGCTCCAGAAGGCAACATGGGTTCCAGTATGCAGAGCTTCAAACGTCTATGCATGAACAAAGAGCTCCAGGTAATAGCTGCTCATAACAGCAGGCCCAGGGCAGAGTAACAAGACTGAGCTGCACTAGACTGGCCACAGGTCTGTACAATTCCCAGCTCCCAGTCCCAGAAGAAACAATCAAGTGTTAACAAACAGCGGGTCTACTCCCATTGAAAGTATTGCACGGTGGATGCCATGTCTCTATGAATACTGGACAGTGCATTCTGGGCTCAGTAGTCAGTGGAAGCAAATAAAGACTTTCCAATGAGTCCAATACTGAAATGGGAAGCAGACAGACATCATACAGGGACTTTAGATGAGTTTTAGTGGTGATTCCCAAGCTGAACGTTGTCCGTGTACAGCACTTCCAGAAGGTAACCAATGAAATTGTAACAGTGAAACTTTTGCTGCCCCGTCCTTCATTTGACATACCAACTGTGAATAATGTATTTACTATTTTCAACACTTACGTCTCTGTTGTTATCCAAGAATAATCAATATAGCCTTAAAGTTGGTTCTTTCAAACACAATACAATTCTTAACTACATGGTTTCCCCATTACTGGGGTTTTTCCCATCATTTTTTTCTCAGCCAATATTATTTCTACTATATAGTGCTCTCTCAACACTGTAGGATTTAGCAGTACCATATTAAAAACAATAAAAATTCAAACAAACAAAGTAACAAATAAAAGCTACAAAGGCTCCCAGGTAGATGAGACTGAACAAAGTGGGGGGTTGTCATCTGCCTACATCAGCGAGTGTATAAACTAGGGGATTTTTGCCTATGCCTCCAATGTTGATTGGAACAATGAATGGTGGTTTACGGATAAACAAAACTTTATTAGTTTACCCTGACAATGATTTATGTCTTTTGATGTTCATGATTAATGTGTCCATGTCACAATCACGTACACATTGTTGATGTATATTTATTCACATGTTCACTGTTGTGTTTTTTCACTGTATATATTCACAATCTGTTTTTCAAACTGTATATGGCCATACATGAAGTTGAAGGCGATCTTTTGTTTGTTTGCGATAAAAGAAAAAATATTTCGATAACTGAGTCAAAATCAAAGACATAAATCATTGTCAGGGTAAACTAATAAAGTTTTGTTTATCCGTAAACCACCATTCATTGTTTCAATCAACATTGGAGGCATAGGCAAAAATCCCCTAGTTTATACAATATTGTGGCCCTGCCTACCCTCCTTCCCACTGGGCCCAATCACCCCTGTTTTTTGAATTGTACATCAGCGAGTCAACATGCGCGTAGTCATGTGGGTAATGTACCTTGACACGTACTATGCAGTCTGCGCCCAAGTAAGATGGTAAGAAATATACAGTCAGCTGGTTAGTTCACATAAAGGTAACGACTAGGAGATGCAGACAAATGTGACACCCAAGGCAAAAATTCAGTATTGTCACCCTCTGTTGAAAATGTGGTTAAAATACTGTAGATGGTATTAACAGCTATTGATTGCAGTTTCATAGTCAATGGCCTGAGGTGAAAGGCAAGGTGCACAATGAAGGAAAGGACAATTACCAGTTCACACCTAACAGAGGGTGGACAATGAGGTTGCTACCATCCTTCCCGCCAATCTTACCCAGCTAGCAATCAGGCTACAGATGACCCATGCCAACCCCTGGCACCAGTAGTCAAGGTTCACAGAAAAAGTCACTGAGTCGAATGTGAATGCCTCTGATGAAGAGTCATTTTTGCCTAAGGGGAGGCATAAAACAAAAGTCTAATGTCTGTGAATGTGACCAGTTATTGGAGGTATGCATGTCTCTAGGCTCTGTCGCTAGCGCTGGGAGGCCTTTGGTAGCCATGCGCTTTACAAATGTATATTCATTCATTCATTCATTCATTCATGTCTCCTAGAACTGCTAATTTATGTGAAAAAGGTTTGCGTAATTTGAACACAAGAGCCGTGAGGAGTGGACACCGTTTATCTGGAGCGATCTGGAGTTATGTGGCAATGGAAAATCCTCCACATTTCAGTGGCAGGGCTAAACCCTCCATGGGATTCTTCTCTGGTGGCGAATCCTTCGCCAGAATTACCCCTGCTATACTATCCACTGCTGGAAACAATTGAATGAAAGTCCTCTGCCTGGGGATTCTACACAAATCCGAGAATGCTCTGGTACTACTGAGCTCTTTATCAGGCTGGTAGCCTTTAGCCACTCTGCAGATAATGAAGAGAGCAGATTTGTCAGACAAGCCGGCGGAATGTCATAGGTTGAGTGAGTCACTTGTGGAAAGGTGTGAGCAAGCTCCATTAGTAGGGAGGAGACGTCCGTGTATTCAGATAAAATTCAGGTACACTGACACCGCATACATGCCTAATAGTAAATACATATCTCAAGGAGTGTGAGTAATCAGTGCTTTGAAGATTTATCTGAAGGTACAACTGAGCATGAGGCTGGAGTATAATTCTTCTTTGCCTCCTGAATGCAGGGCTACCTGGAAATAGTCTCATCATGAATATTTTAAATGTTCACCCATGGGCAAATAATAATGTTAAATGAAAGAGGTAAAAAGCTACAGGAAACATTTGATTTGAATTTCCACTTATCACAGAGAAAGTTAATAAGCAACTGTAAGTGACATGGCCACACTGCTTAATGTGTAAAAAAAAATAAACAACTAAATAAATAGGTGCAGAGGCAAAAGAGAATTCTTAGAAATCTTGCTACCGGCACTGTCAATTGCTGGAAATGCTGAACAATACCTTCCACTGCCTAGTCTTGATGTCCCCTTATGCCTCCTTATCCCTCACCCAACACTTCCTGACTCTTATCTCAATCTTATTGCTTATTTTTCACCCCAACCTTCTCCTTTTGTTACTAGCTCTATCTTTTTCTTTCTCCTACGACCTTCCTCACTCCTTTTCTGGGTCGAAGTCTAATGATGAAAACTAAGGGTCAGATTTTGATGCAAGGAGTAATCTCCATTGGCCAGGAGGAGGACTTAAGGTCTGCAAGGCTGAGACTATTCCGGCCGCCAAATTTAGAAAAGACCTCCAAGCTGGCGGTCCTTTCTAAAGAATTTGCAGGAGCTGTAACAGCGGTTCCTGTCAATGCTTTTTACAGTCTGATGCAGGACTATGTCATCATGACGGAGTCCTGCAACAAGCTGCATTCTTTTTCACTTTCAAAAAGAAAATACTGAAGTGGTATTTAAAAAAAAAAAAAAATGAAAATCCTCCCAATACCATGAAAGTTTTCTCTCATGGTGAGGGGAGTATTTAGCAGTTTTCACTGCCCCTTACCGCCAGTTTTCCTGGAGGTGACGGGCAGTGAAAACTGACCTATTATTCGGCCTATGTAAATTAGGTGGGTGGAATTACAGGCCTGGCTCTGATGGCCCTTACTCCACAGTGCTGTAGGAGGGGTTAAATTACAGTGGAGACAGAGTAGTCTCCGCTGTGATTAAACCACCTTCCCTCTAAATTCATCGGGCGGACCACTTTTTTGACGGTAGGGAAACTCTGTCACCATTACGAAGAATTAAATCAGGTCCTAAGTGCCTGTTTCCAAAAAATGAAAGCCTGTGCAGACCGCCTGCAACCACTGGCATAAATTAAGCCCTGTCTGGCCACAAAATCCAACCTCTCATCACAATTGCTTCCATATCGTCTGAGCCTATGGACTTAGCAACTGACTTTTTTCAGTTCATGCGCACACCAACACTTAGGAGGCCAGCTGAACTCATCCCTTTTAATCTTTTTCACGGTGTGCTCTGTGGGTGCACTTGTGACAATTTTGCAGAATGTGTGAACACACAAAGCCATGTACCATTGTATGTAATTATCTCTATTTTCCTTTGTAGGTAATGCAATAAATGACTATTTTTATTACTTAGGAGGGTTTTATTTACACAAATTCTGTTTATTGTTTTACCATGCACTATTGCTTATGTTAGGTGGAACTGTGAGGTGTTGTCTTCTCTTCTAAAGACCTGTCTTGTCCACTTATTCTCAGGTTAATCTTGAGTCACCGAGTTAGCCAGACACACACTCATTTGGGAACACAATTGGATGGGCTGGCGCCTATTCCCAAGCTTCCCAGGAGAAACCGTTACTTTATATATCTATTCTCAACATCAGAGCTCAGTACGCAGGCTCCTCTGTGGTTCTATCACCCTGCAAGAGTTTGAAGAACTAGGGAATTTTTAAAGCCAAAAAAGCGGAGATAAACCCCCTTGATAATATGCCCCTTTGTCACTTGTCGGGCCATTGAAGACAGCCTATCGCCTCCTACAGACTGTTTGGAGAAGGATATTGTGAGAAGCTCCCGGGCACTTCCTTTAAGAATGTGGCCATTCGGATATTGTGTAGTAAAGATATTGAAATTGCATACTTTAGAAAAGTTTACTAGCTTGCCGAAGTGTAAAGCTGACCATTATTTTTCTACAATTTCTTTTTTTTAAAGGGCCGTACGCTGAAGCTGGAACATTTCTGCTGCCCTACGGAGCTCTTAACAGGCACTTATCTTTTAGGCTGGCAGTGCTGTGCCCCTTATCCATCCTTTCCTTACTGCTGCTGGACGTGCCAGGGCAAAACTTCAGGAAGTTGGGAAAGGAGATGATATGGCTGAGCATCATGACTGTCATTTGTATAGCAAAAAATTGCAAACAACTGCAAAAAAACTGTTCCCATGAGGCACAGGGTCAGAGCTGATTTGCATATAGCCAGTGTCTAACCCAGGGTGGTGTGGAGTGCAAAAAAACGATGGATTTAGGTCCAGATCCTTGTACTGGGGTGAATGTATGACATTGTTCTACATTCTGTCCATCAACTGTGTTTTTTGCAATTTTCACCCCGAGTGTGCTGGGTATACTCAGACATGAGTCCAAGGCTCTCCACACCATTGGAGTCAAGCTATCCAGGCTGATGAAGGCTGACAGACAGAAACCGGTCCTTGGATGCTTGATTCCGGTCTGGGAAAGACATGGCTTGGTAGTTCGGACTGAACTGTTCCCATGAGGCACACGGTCAGAGCTGATTTGCATATAGCCAGTGTCTAACCCAGGGTGGCGTGGAGTGCAAAAAAACGATGGATTTAGGCACAGATCCTTGTACTGGGGTGAATGTAAGACATTGTTCTACATTCTGTCCATCAACTGTGTTTTTTGCAATTGTCATTTGTATAGCAGCAGAGAAACACACTGGCTACCTCTTGGCCATGCAACCTCCTTTTCCTGCTCTCTAAAGCCCTGCTCTGGGACATCTGGCTGCAGGTAAAGTCGAACAAGCACCAATCCTTGCTGCCCGGTGTCTGCGGCCTGCAGGCATTGATTGGATGAAGTTAAACATATAAAAGGAATGCAGAGCTTTTTTATTCTCCTGTGACATTTCCCATCAGAGACAAGTTATGTTATTTTACACGCATTGGTACAGCTCCTATCTTTGCTCCTTTAGCATATGGTTTGCTGTTTCATTATCATGACAACCCTTGGCACTGCCAGTGGTTTAGAAAGCCTCAGTTTGGGTTGATATCAACTGGAGGCTGCTCGAATGAGGAATCAGACCTCAGATTCCAACCATGTTTCAGTGTTTCTCCCCTGGTTGTAATAGTGCAGTCTGGTTCTAGGGGTATGTTGACCATCTAGTATGGTGCATACCTCCTTGTTCCTCTTGTTGAGTCATCTTCATTGGTGGTTGCGTGTTCCTGCTCTTGTTCTTCCTGTGCTTTCTGGCTGTCAATAACAGTTTGCAGCTGGTAGCATCATGGGAATCACTATGAGCGCACTAAAGTTGTGAATTACAGCTAACGTGATTTACGATAACCCTAGGAGTACACAGGGCTGAAGGATGCTTGTTGTGTTGTTGGTGTTATTGTTGAAAAGGGGTGTGCAAGTCAGCGTCTTTGAATACCTTGGCGGTTTTTCCACTGATGTGTTGTGTTGTTATTGGATGCTTATGTCTAACACTGGAGTCCCCGCAGTACCAATAATTGCTCACCATTGACTCAGGAGCAGGTATCATTCATACAGGCATCCACGCAAACCCCTCTTGTCATGTAATCGAGCATGTAGTGTTACCCACACTGACAGGGATTTCTCTTTCCGATGTCATAAACAATTCTACAACTGTTCTATCGCTCTCACCTCCTCAAATGGTGGATGCATGTGCCGCCATCAGGTTTCTACCTTCGTCCAATGATTTCCACCAACCTGCATGGATAAAATCAACTGCAAAACAAGCACCTCCAGTTGGCATTCGCCATCACTTCACAACAATAAGGTTTCAGGCCTAGTACGATCTTCCAATGATATCATAGAACAGTAAAGCCCACCAGCAATGGCCACAAGCTCTTGGCTTGCCCAAAAATGCATAGTTTAAAACATTTCCACCAAATATGAAATGGGCAACCCGCTGCCCCGCAGCATCTTCAGGACAATCCATCAGCATTTGGGAAATGTATCCGGTGACTGATACCACCGTGACACGACCTTCTATTAAGAAGCATTTTTCCTACCCCGCATTGCCAGGCTGTTTTTCCCATTTGCCTGCATCCATCATACCCACTCCATCAGCTTTTGGTGCTAAGGCCTCAAAAGGAGTCTTCTCCTCTTTGTGGCACCATGAACCAGGGGAAGCGGGGCTCAGTGCTGCAGCTGCAGATAACTAACTCTTTGTCCTTTCCATAGGTGAATCTGGTGCTTGTTTCCACTCCTTGAACAATGTATTCCTCTACCCCTTAAACATATATCCATACTCACCCTACAGTTCCACTTTCCGTAACCGTTTCCTTCATGGTGGGGGAAGGTTAGCTGGTTGCAGATTTGAATTGGGCTCGGACCTCGTTGGGCTTCAGGTATGAAGCTACGTGGTCTTGTGGGCCGAGCATGTGGTATGCGCTGTGGTGGTGTTTGCTAACGAATTGGGATGATATGATGGTGAGCTGGTCTGTTGCAGTGTGGTGCTATGATGTCAGGTGATATAGTGTAACCTGCTGCTGTGTTCAGAACATGGGTCAGTCCTGGAGTCGCTTTCTGGGATAATCTGTGCTTTTTCTGAGGGCTCCTCACTCCGGAAACATGCTGAATCATACTTTGCATAAGTTGCTCCTCCTGTACAATCTTTCCTCTTGAGGGAACCAGGCACACTCTTTGCCTCTCTCAGCAGGCAGGCAAGCTCTAGGCACTTCAGCCAGTCCATCAGCTCCTCCAGCAGAAAGTGCAGACTACAGGTGGCTGAGTGTTATATTGAACACATTTTTCAGCCAGGCATTAAGATCTACTGTATATGGCGGCAGAACCGGCTTGTGTCATTTCCCTCCCTAACAGCATTTTCAGGCTACCTAACAGATAAAGTATTTGTGAAAGTTGATGGCTCTCAGAGCAGATCAAGTGGGTCTGGTTTCAAGCAGGAGTATCCAAAATATGGACACAATGAAGCCTGAGAGCTCTGCACATGGCTGTATCAGCCTTTCTGTAGAGTAATCAGAGACAGACAAAAGGGCAGGCCCTGTCTAGCAGCTTTCTCACCTTGAACAATAAACACTGCAGTCAATCAATCAATCAATCAATCAGGGGTTTATAAAGCATGATACTCATCCATGAGGATCTCAAGGCGCTGAGGGGTGGGGGGAGGGTGCAGCTCTGGATCAGTCGAAGAGCCAGGACTTGAGGCTCTTCCTGAAGGTGTGCAGAGTGGGGGAGCGTCTAATGTTGACTGGGAGCTCGTTCCAGGTCTTTGCTGCGACGTAGGAGAAGGCTCTTCTACCTGCTCTGGTTCTGCAGATGTGTGGGCTCTCTGCCATAGCGAGGTTGGCGGAGCGGATGTTCCCTTTGGGTACGTGGAAAGAGACTCTTTCGTTGAGGTATTTAGATCTAATGTTGTTGAGGGATTTGTAGGCGTGAGTGAGTAGCTTGAAGGTTACTCTTTTCTCGACGGGGAGCCAGTGGAGGTCTCGTAGGTGCTGGTTCATGTGCTCGTGTGGGGGGTTCTGAGGACGAGTCTGGCTGCAGTGGTCTGGATGGTTTGGAGTTTGTGTTGCAGGGTCTTGGTTACAGTAGTCTAGTCTGCTGGTTATGAGTGCGTGGGTGACGGTCTTTCTGCATTCGGGGGGGGATCCACTTGAAGGTCTTGTGGAGGATGCGGAGGGTGTTGAAGCAGGCGGAGGCAACAGCATTGATCTGGCAGGTCAGGGTGAGGGAGGAGTCTAGAATGATGCCGAGGTTCAGGGCGTGGTCCGTAGGGGTGGGTGGTTTTCCACGGGCAGGGGGCCACCAGGAGCTGTCCCACGCGGTGGGGGAGGGTCCAAGGACGAGGACCTCTGTCTTCTCAGAGTTCAGTTTTAGGCAGCTGTTGTTCATCCAGGCTGTGACGTCTTTCATTCCTTCTTGGAAACATATTCTGGTGTCTTCGGGGTTCTTTGTGAGAGAGAGGATGAGCTGGGTGTCGTCAGCGTAAGATACTATGCTGAGTCAATGCTGTCTGATGATGGCGGCGATGAGGCCATGTAGTAGTTGAAGAGCATGGAGCTGATCGAGGAGCCTTAGGGTACTCCACAGATGATCTCTGTAGATTCGGAGAGGAAGGCAGGGAGTCTGATCCTTTGGGTTCTGCCGGAGAGAAAGGAGCAAATCCAGACGAGGGCGGTTCCACGTGTACCAGCATCGTGGAGTCTGGCTGCGAGAGTGCGGTGTCAAAGGCTGCGGAGAGGTCTAGTAGGTCGAGTAGCATGCGGATGTCATCGGTGGCAGCGAGGGGGCTGATACGGCCCTCACGACATTCGGAGAGATCTCGGGCCTCAAGGTAAATTGGACCAAAACTTGCCTATTTCCGGTTCGAAAAGGGGAGTCCAGACCTGACACCGCTAGAGAGATCAGATGGGAACCTAGCTGCCTCAAGTACCTGGGAGTATATGTGTACCATGACCCTGCCGATCTCCTAGACGGCAATATAGCCCGCTGTATTCGCGCGCTACGAGGCAGTATGGACTTATGGGCCACCTTGCCGCTATCAGTGGCTGGGCGTATAGCACTACTGAAAATGGTGGCACTCCCTCGGCTGTTATATTATTTCCGAGCGCTCCCGATTTGGATTCCGCCGGCCACCTTCCGGCTCTTGAGATCCATGTTGGTGGGGTTCCTCTGGGGATCGGGCCGCCGAAGGGTGGCGCTCAAGACCCTGATGAGACCAAAATCGGAGGGCGGCCTAGCGGTGCTCAATTGCAAACCTTTACTCAGGAGATAGCGAGAGAGTTCCGAGGCCGGGAGGAGAGGAGGGGAAGGGGTATGCTCAGACACATTATCTCCTACATTGCATTACGCCAGCGTTTAGCCCTGAAAGACCTTACGCTCGAGGAACGTACTATACGACTGTGCTGGAATCGTGCCCATGGCCGGGGGGAGCTGAAACTCCCGTACGCTCCGGAGATTCCTTTGGGGATGATCACTGCCTTGCCGCACGGTGGAGACTGGTCACGGTGGAGACTGGTCACGCTTAAGGCACTAGGAAGATGCAGGGTTGCAATTAGTGGGAGACCTCTATGAAGATGGAGTGTTACTGCCCTTCCAGGAGATTCTGGACCGCTTTGACGTTCCCCGAGGCGACTTCCTCCTTCACACAGCAGTTACTCGAGCAATTCAGACGCACTGGAAGAAGGGTATAGAGGAGCCACCAACATCACCGGTGTGCCAATATGTCATGATGTCCTCAGGGACGGTCCCAGCGGTCACGTGTTTATATACTAGATTGATCAATGAAGGGCTGCCCCCGCTCGACCCGTTACGGAATCGGTGGGAGGCCGACATTGGGAAAGATATACCGGAAACGGCGTGGGCACAACTAATGCGTCGTGCCTGGAAAGGCACGCGCCACGCCCGGTTTAAATTGGTTCACTTTTACGTACTCCACCGGGCCTACCTGACTCCGGCGAAAATTCAACAATACTTCGCCTCAGACACAGCGGCTTGCCCCAGATGCCGATCAGCTGCAGCGGACCTTATACATATGCTGTGGTCCTGCCCAGCGCTGTCCTCATACTGGCTGCTGATAGGGGACACCCTCAATGGAGTCACTAGGAGATCCCTGACCTTTGACGCGGCGGTGGGAATCCTACATTGGTTCCCTCATACCCCTAAAAACAAAATCTCTAGTAAGTTCATTGACCTAGGGCTCATTCTGGCAAAGAGAGAGATAACCAGGCATTGGAAGGCACGAGTTGGTCCAACAGGCACTAAATGGCACAATGAACTTCTGAAATGGGCTACAGGGGAGAGCACCCTGCGGTACCAACTGGCGAGGCGACAGCAGAATGAGAGGGCGCTAGAAGCTGCACAGGAATGGGAGACATTAGTGCAGACCTTGCGCGATTTCAGCGCTTCCAGCGATTCCGAGAGTGATGACGCGGCACAACCTGAGTCCCGTTAGACATACATAACACTGGTTTCTATACAGTAGATAAAGGTTCCTTTCCACAAGCTCTTATCACACACACAACACACTGATGGCGGGGCTAGGCGAGGGGAGGGGGGTGGATGGAGGTAGAGGGGAGCGTAGGTTACTTTCATTTCATTTTACTACCATTCTGGGTCTTTTCATACTACGTGATTAGTCCCCGTTCCTCTGGGGGAAGTTGGGTTGGGTGGCTATTAGGGGGAGTTTTTAGGATGATTTAGAAAAGCAGACGAAGAACGTTCGTTTATTCAGATCGACTCCAGCAGACAACGGATCCCCGTATGCAAACTTATCGCAGGCGCCGCCCGACCCTCGGGTTGTGGGCTGAATGGCTGTGAACGAGAAGTGTTCCCTCACGGGGGATCTGATGCTTTTATTTTCCTTTGCAGTTATGTCTCTGATCTATTATGTAACTTTGGCTAATTCCTGCAATAAAAATATATTTAAAAAAAAAAATTAAAAAAAAAATCGGTGGCAGCGAGGAGGGCGGTCTTCGTGCTCTAGTTGCTACAAAATCCAGACTGTGAGGAGTCGCGGATGGCGTTCTCTTCGATGAAGGTGGTCAGCTGGGCGTTAATGAGTCTCTCGATGACTGTGAAGAAAAGGAGAGAGATGGGCCGGTAGTTTTTCAGGTCCGTCGGGAGGCTTGACCTCTGCCTGCTTCCAGTCGTCGAGGTAGATGCCGGATTTAAGGGAGGCTTTGATGGTCCGGCCTAGTTCGGGTGCTATTGCGCCAGCGGCTCTGTGGTATATGTGCAGTGAGCAGGGGTCCATGGAGGCTCCTGAATGGGTGTTCTTCATGGTTGTGGCGGTGCCTTCAGTGGTGGCAGGTTTCCAAGTGGTGATGGTCGTCTGGTTGTGGGTGGTGGAGAGTGGGGTGGTGCCCGGAGTCTGTTCACTGTATTGGTCATAGAGAGCCTTCATTTTCAGTTGGATGTAGGAGCTGAGCTTGTTGCAGAGGTCCTAAGATGGTGGGACATCTGTGGCTTCGCTGTGGGGTTTGGTGAACTGCTGTATGACATTGAAGAGTTCCTTTGCATTACTTGCGTTGGTGTGGATTTTGTTCTTGATAAAGGTCCGCATGGTGGCTCTTATGTGCTGGTGGTATGCATTCATGGCGTTCCTGTAGTTACTCTGGTCTTCGGTGGTTTTCCTGTTCCGTCAGAGTTACTTGAGGCATCTGCAGGAGCGCCTATCTTCTTGGAGGTCGGTGGTGAACCAAGCGGCCTTCAGGGGGCATTGTTTGACGGTGTGTCAGTGCAGCCGGCGATCCATCGGTCTAGTTGTTGGGCTGCGGAGTTGGCGTCGGTCGTGGTGGAGGGTTGTGGAGGAGGATTGTGTTGAGGTGTTTCTCTGTGATCTTATTCTAGTTCCTTCGTGGCCAAAGCAGGTGGGTTTGGGGGCGCTGGTGGTGTTGAAGGTGAAAAAGCACGCAGTGGTGGTTTGTCCAGAGGGGCTGCGTGGTGTGGCTGAAGTGAATATTTGTCCCTTCTGCGAAAATGGGTTGAGGGTGTGCCCGGCTCTGTGGGTGGGGGTGGTGATGAGCTGCTTCAGTCTGAGGTTTGCGAGGTTGTCAAGGAGGGTGGTGGAGTCGGGGTTGCTGTGGCGAAGGCATGGGGTGAGACGAGGTTGGCAATGGTGGTGGCAGGAGAGGCGCGAAGCCCGGGGGGAGTCTGTAGACGAGGGTCCCGCACAGAGTGCTCATGGCGCTGGTTTAGATCTGGAAGTGGAGGTGCTCTGTGTTGGAGAGGGGGTCACTGGTGCTGGAGGTGGAGAGAACGAGGGAGCTCTTCTGTGCGATGGTGAGTCCCCCTTCTGGATGGTGGGGGCGGTCCTTCTTTTGGATCGTGTACCCGTTGGGGATAGCGGTGGCGATGTCGTGAGTGGAGGTGGCATTGGTCCATGTTTCTGTGAGGAAGGTGATATCTGGCGAGAGTATTGAGCAGGTTCCAGATCTCTATGGCGTGTCTGTGTAGGGGGAGCACGTTGAGGAGGATGCACGTAAGGGCTTCGGTGGTATGGGCGTTCAGCGTGGGTTCAGCGGTAGTGGGTGCGCTGCGAGTGGTGAAGGATTGTCAGCAGTGTAGGCAGGAGAACTGTCCGTGGGTGGTGTTCGGCATCGACCTCTGGCAGTTGTTGTTCCTTCCGGAGTAGAGTGCGAGGAGAGCGGCGGAGTTGTAGCGGAGGGGAGGTCTTAGACCCAGTGTCCCTGGCGCTAGCCGAGGTTGGGTCGCCGACGGGCGCAGACGGGCTTGCCTTTGGCGCACCAGCGGCGCGGCCGACATTAAGTAGGGGAAGGGAGTGGGGCGAGAGGCTGGGAGGTGGGAGCGGGGGCTGTGCAGGGGTAGGGGCTGCAGGGCAGCAACAGCGGAAAACCAGAGGTATGAAAATTAAATATAAAATAAATAAGGCTAAAGGAAAATGGAGACACCTAGCGGGAAAGTTCAAAATTAAATTGGGCAGTGAAAAACAAAATGAGGGCAAGAATGGCCACCAGGCAGGCGGTGGTGAGGCAGGCAGGAATGAGGCTGCAGGCGTGAACCCTCACCGGAGGGGGACTCAGCACTGCGGCGTGGCTTTGGTGCTGCCGAGCTGCCAGGGAGAGAGCTGACCAAGACCAAAGGTCACGGTCTTACAGTCCCACCCCTAACTATTATCATCAACTGAATGGCAGTGCTCAGTAAGGACTAGAGGGGCCCTACTGCTTAAAAGAAGAAAATGAAAATAAAATGATATTACATCGCTTTCATCATCATTTTATTTTTCATTGACTTGCCCGAGTTTGCGGAGTCGGTGAGTCTGGGGTGGGGGAGGGGCCAGGTCGCAGTCACCAGCAGGGGGAGAAGAAGTGGTGGGTGAATGAATGTCAGTTTGCCCGGCCGCCCATGTGTGGCAAAACTGATATGCACACTTGGATATCTCCAGGCTATCCCTTGGAGATATTTGCACTGCTCAGGAGCACAGTCTCACAGTCCCTGCTGAAGTGTGAAACTGTCTCACTCTGCCAATTCCAAGCGCCAATCTCATGCTGGGAATAAAAGCATGAGATAAGTTCTGGGATTGCGTGGGTAGCTGGGAGCCTGTGCTCATGGGAACAACTGCAGTTCTGGAAGCAGAGGAGCAGCGCGGGAGCAGAGGGTCAGTGTATGTTTATTTTTTATTAATTTTTTCCCTTCGCTGACCCCGCACTTCCACACCATTTAAAATGGGCAGCAGCCGCCACTGAAGGACTAATCAGCAGCTCTTTGCTCACAAGGTCCTTATTGAATTTCTAATGGAAGCCCTGTTGCTATCCTCTCTAACTTCAGTGTCTGGGACTCCACCGTCCAGGTCCTGGAATGCAGACAGTAAGAAAGGTGACGGCATTGCCTGCATCCATTGTTCTAACCTCCTTGACACAGAGCTAGTTTTAATGGCTTGGCCGATGGACAGGTCCTTAAGGCCCTGTTTTGAATATAACCACTTCATGTCATGCTAACACTTGTTGCACCTGACCCAGGCTCGATAGTATTCGACTATACCTCATTGGTACTTACATTTTATTAAAACCAGCCTTCCAGTGATGTCCACTTTCTTTTAATACCCCAGTGGTCTCCTAGTACAGGGCACACCACCAACAGCTCTACATCCATCGGTATTGATTCACTCTGACCAAGAGAGGGTCCTATCACGGCACTATGGCACTGACGCCAGAGTGTAACTTTGGGGTGTTGATTCTGGTTGAACCGGCCGGCAACGGGCCCCACTTCATTGTACTTTACCTCACTGTACTTTGTGTTTCATACAAACTTCCTTTAATGTTTTCATTTTCCAGTGTCCAGTGCGACACACATAGGAGCTAAGCCTTATGCGTGGACCACCGGGTACTGTTGAAGCCTGGTTACTATACTGATTTGGGTGAGTCCCATCCTGCATTTCTGCTGTACCACTGGATGCCCACAGGGGCAATTAGCCACAATAGCTCACTGTGGGTGTTCACCACCTGTTTTTATGTATTTTAATATCCTCCTTCGCATTTGCGATCACCATCATTAATACAGAACAGAGTACAGAGTCACCATTAAGGCCATGTCCACAACTGTTGTGTACCCTACATGCCTGCAATGTTATTTTCTTTTTCTTTTTGTTCCACTACAGGTAGATTCAGGGTACAACAGGTACTTTTACCAGTAGACACTTCTTCTGTTATGGATAAACTGTGTTACCAGTAGATTTTAGGTGTAGATAGTTATTCTCTTTTGGTCTTGATGAATCGCGAGTGAATTCACGTTACGCGAGAAACATGTTGACCTATATAATTTAACGAAGGACACTCTGACACAAGACATCACACCTGGATGAGTACCCTGCTCACTGTTTTTAACTAGGATAGGAGACCCCCAGAATAAATTGTTTCAAACCAGGTACTCCCAATCCTATTTTAACCCATCCGTACTTCACCATACGGCTGTTGGATAAAAGATCACCGATAAAGTGCCCCTTTTTAGGGAGTCCGCTGGACATTGCACCGCCGGTCAAACGAGGAGCAGCCCATATGATGAAGCATGACACCTGAAAGGGTGTGTGAGGGCATTACAATCCAACAAATGAATTTCCAACTGTTGTCCCTAAGTGGGCGTAGCTGGACCCAACCTTCTGTTGACTCACTGACTCTGCCACTAGAGGAACAGCATAATACCACTTCTTTTGATATTGCTCCAGGGGCTCCTGTTTATGCTAGACCTCCCACTCCCCTGCGAGTGGAAAAAGCCCCCCGTCCCTCCTCTTTGTTTACAACACCGTGCTACGGAGTCAGCCGCCCTGGCCGCTGCGTGTTGGATGGCAGGCTGCAAAATGTTTTTGAGGGATGGTACGTTACATTGTCGTGTGGTGTGGTCTAGTGCGACATAAGTGGTGTTGCAAGGTGATGTGTTTTGCTGAAATGTGAAATGATGCAGTGAGATATTGTACAATGTGGGCTAGTGTGTTGTAAAGTGTCATGGTGTATCACTGTGTGTTCTGGATGTCTCTACATCCAGGAGTTTTATTGAGGAGTTATGTTGTATGTTGTCATACGTTGTGGTCTTATAAGATGTGGTGTGGTGTAACATGTGTGGTTGTGGTTTGAGAGGGAAAGGAGTTTTAACGAGGTTTGGTGCTGTATGGTGCAATACGGTGTGGTCATGAATGATGTGTTTTGTTGTAGTATAACATTGTATAGTGTTGGATAATGGATGGTAAGTGTTTTTGTTGAGATGGCTTGTGAAATTATGCAGTGAGATGTTACCAGGTTTTTCTGGTGGTGACTAGTAAGTTGTGGTATTGGATGGCATGTGCTAAGGAGTTTTATTGAGTAAAGAAGGGTGAGATAGGGACAGGGCACATGTCCTAGTAAATATAGTGGGTGGATTAATTGGCATATTTAGTTTACAATGAAGTCACAAAAAGTAACGCAACACTAGGTAATGTTAAACCCTCGTACTATTTTCGAGTTAAAACAGAAACTGCCTATTTTACAAAAACAACCATTTAGCATACTCAGACAGAAATGTGAAAGGAACATATATGGTTAGTTCTACTTTTTTACAAATCACAGGTAGTTTACCTATAAATCAATTGCATTGTATTGCAACATTTATACAGCACTTACTAACTTATATGGGACATTTGCGTACATGGGTAGCGCACTACACTGTGTAGGGTGTGCAGTTTAAAGTGTGTTCTCTTTCCTTTGATCCTATGCAGGACATGTTTTTATGTTGTGCGTGATGTCCACAGTGATGCGGTTATTGTTTCATGGGATGCTGCGCTAAGCATTGTGATGGATGAAGAAGAGTGAGAAAGCGGCCAACAGGTTATGGTTCTCAGTAAGCTGGCAGTTTGGAACAGATCTGCAGGTCTCTTTATGGTATTTCTCATGTTCATGGACCGCTTAGCTGGTTACTGCACTGGGTTGTACATTCTGAGTTATTTTGTTGAACGATTATGTCCCTGAGCAGGCATAGATTAAAGGGGGAAATGGTGGAGAGATCTGCTGGTACAGACTAGTGAATATCATTGTGAGAGGTCAAAAAGCGGTCACAGTATCTAGCTAGTCAGTACCTGCAGTGGTGGACTAAATTGAAGTGGTCTGTTGGCCAGTGGCAAGTGGCAGATCTCTTATTCCACATCCGTTCAGTTGGTAATGGGCGGTTTATTGCTGTGGACTGGCACAGAGCTGGGTGATGGGCATGACCCTTAGCAGTTTGTCTTATGTGAATCTAAGAGTGTCAAACAGTGCAATGGAATTATAATGCAGCCTAACTGCACTACAATTGGTTGCCTATCTGCTGAGTGTTATCGAATTAGTATTATTGCTGGTTATATATTGTATTGCAATTGCATTTATATAGCACTTACAAACTCAGACAAAGCATTGTGACGTTTTCATCCAGACAGGCCGCTGCTCCCTAACCCAGGGCTAGTGTTTTTGTGTGTGGTTTTTGTTAGTTATTGGAATTAGTCCTGCACTTTAAAGGAACACATTCCATGCATTTGCTCTAGTTTCTATGTGGCAGATTACATTAACAGGAGTTAGATGTGATCTTTAGTGGGAGAGGGGCATGTCAATTTATGCATTGGTTGACAGTATTATTACATGAGCTAGGTATGGGTATTAGGTATGTTAGATTGCATACATTTGACTTAAAGCCGAGGTTGCGACCTTTGAGAAGAGATGTGGCATTTTGCAGAGATACAAAAATAGGGGATAAGACAAGCATGTGTGTGACTTTGAGTAGGTTGTGCTTAGAGAGAAGAGACCTGCAGAGGGTGGAAAGGAAGGAGAGAGTATTTGGTGCTAGAGATGTTCCACTCCTTCCCTCTAGCGATCAGGGTGGAATGCAGGAGCACAGAGCCGGTTTTAGTGAATTTGTGCAAAGTAATGCTTTTCAGGGCAGGTAGCACTGGTTCTGTCTCCAATCTGGAGCACCCACAACATAGACACAATGAAGTATGAGATCTTGCATCTGGCTTTTATTCAGCCTTGAATGTTGCAGTAATCAAGGACACAAAGGTAATGCCTTGCCTAGAAATATCCTTAACCTAGGAAATAGAAACTGCAGTCTCACCCCTCACAAACACCACCTACAAACTCGGCAGTGCTCATGACAAACAAATAATCAGTAGCCCTATAAAGGCCCTCAATAAATTCTCAAATATAGCTCTGTCTCCAATCGTTCTCACTTCAGTGCCTGGTCCCTATCCTCAAACCATAAGAATGCAGGCAATAGACGTACACTGTCTGGGGAGACTGTATTCACCCTCATCTTGTGCCATGTTAAAGGAGAGGCATCCATAATGGATCCAACTAGAACGTTATCATACTATCAATTAAGTGTTCACATTAAACATCATGTGGCTGAACATCTGCATTTTTTTTGCTTCAGCAAACATCAGTGATGCCTGGAGTATTATGAGAGACCAAATACAGACATCATAAGGTAGTCCTTTCTTCAAGTAACATTGGTGACATTCGTTTTTCACTCAATAGATCTATTTTCCGAGTTACCTTATAAACTCAGTGCAACAAAAAAATAATATACTTGTTAAGTTAGCCATACACACTCATACCTCTTTTAATGCCGCTCAGCCTCACTCGAAATCACTCCAAACTAAAGTTTCGGGGGTGGCTTGTAATATTTCCTGTTTTTACCCAACTCAATAATGCATGTTTTATCATCCTCCGGGCAAATGCATGTTTTATCGACTATGAGGCGAGAGACAGAGTATGAAATTGATAGATTCAAACTGTTTACCTACAAGTCCCTAGGCACCTATTCGGTTCATGGAGTTATCTTGTTGGAAACTTAGTACCCACTTTCACCAATCTCCTCCCTTCCATTTAGTGCAGTCTACTCTCATATAGGATGCAGTGTGCCCCTACCTACAGAGTGCAGTGTCATCCACTATTGTACATACAGAGAAGACCCTCTTTAGAAAGTGTTACACTCCCTCTGCAGGAAGGTGTATCTCACCCTGGCTCTACAAAGTGCAGGGTGCCTCAACCGATAGACAGTGGTCTGGCCCTCCACACCAGAGAGCACCCCTCCCATCTACACCCACATAATGCAGACTAGCACCCTGCAGGTGCAGTATACTCTAACCATATAGTATTGGCCACCTTGTACTGAAAACTGCCCTCATTCCCTAGAAAGTGCACCCCCTCTAACAAGTACTATCTGACGGAGACTTCTATCCGCAGATTCCTTACCTTAGAATGAACCCTAGGCGTCAGACTGGATCCAGAAATTTTGTGAGCAGTATCCCTGAAGGCCAGTAGGGGCAATATTTGGCTCCACATGGTGTAGTCAGCGTAGTCTGCACCCAAAGTAATGTGCACAAAGCCTATATAGGTGCCACCCCAGTGCGCTGACGCCAGTTCATTTCTTTGGGCACCAGTCAACACACATCCGGAGGGACCACCCCCAAGTCAAAATTTGACTGACCTTTTTCGACTATTTATCGAAGTCTTTTTGAGATTTTTCTCCTGTTGTGGCAGGATGTTCACTAGGAAGGTTGGCTTCAGCCCTGCGGCGTCTGTCATCGGCAGATGTTGGTAACCGACCCGCATCTTGTTTGCCTCTGGTTCCTCTAGTGCGAAGAAAACGCGACAACCTTCATCGACTGCCACACCATGCACACCAAGGCCTTGAGGGAGTGCTCCCTCAAACTCCTTGCCACCTGACGTGCGATGCAGCGGCGGTCTTGATCCCAGTTGAGAGGAAGGTCTCAGGATCGGTCGCAAAGCCCAAGATCTTCGTGCACTCCAAGTCATTGCGTAAGTCCCACAAGCGCATGAAGAGTAAGAAGTCTAAGAGGTCGTCGACTTCGCCCCAATCTTTGAAGTCATCTGACAAAATGAGGGAGTGTCGTCATTTGAGGCCTGGCTCCGTGGTTACGCCTGGGTCAGGTCCAAGCCTCCGCAAGTATCAGGGAGCCGGAGCGACCCCATCCCAACTCCGTGAGTTTTCTGAGGCCATGGACCTCATATTTGGGTGGCTCCTTCTTGCTAGTGTGCCTTTGGGCCCCACAGGTTTGGGAGGGGCCCCCACTGGTTCTCCGCTGTTGGGACTGCCTGGGTTCCATTAACGGCCTTTGGACCCATGGATGGATTTGAATCAGTGCTGGTCGTATCTCCTTGATCTTCAATGGCACAGAACCCAATGCCACCGGCCATTCCAGCAATGCCACCCCCTTCCCTATTTTCATCCCCTACTTCGACACAGAGCCGGATGGGCATTGTCCGATGGTGACTCCGGAGCCATTTAGAGCCATACCTTCCAGGCCAGAGCCCTATTATTATGGACTTGGACTCTGGGAGTACTGGGAGGGGTTGCTGGACCCTGAAGAGAACCAGCCCCTACACCCCAACAAGGACTGGTGGACACGAGCGGATTGGACACCTCTCCAGATCCTGGCATGCTCTCTCCCCCTACGATGGCTATGGAGGAGGGGCCTTCTTTTGCTATGATGGTGAGAAGGGTGGCTGCGGTCTTGGACCTTAGCCTACCCTCAGGGGCAGTCAAAACTAACCTCTTGATGGAGGTGCTTCTGCCAGAGTGGCCCCCTTCTCCCATTTAATGAAGCTCTCATGGACATCCAGTTGGGGACTTGGTCCAAAGCCTGCAGAGGGGCTCCTTTGAACAAAACAATAGCCCGCCACACCCGACCATGCCAAGGGACCCCCAACTTCCTCACGCAAAACCCTACTCCAGAGAGCTTGGCAGTCCAAGCTTCCAACTGCCGTGTAAATCCTACCACCACACCGGATATGGAATTCAAGAGGCTGGACAGCTTAGTAAAGAAAATGTTTTCTTCTACCAGCCTGGTAAAGACACAATCCGTGAACACCTTATGCTCTTTGGACTGTTACTCCCATTCCTTGAGGGATTCGGTTGTGCAGGTGCTGCTTATGGTCCTGGAGGGCCTGGATCATTTTCTTTCAAGCTATGGCTGGTGATAGAGATGCAGTTTATGATTCGATGTGGACTGGACATGACCGACTTGCTGGGGAGAGTGGTTTCTTCATTGGTGGCCTTACGTAGCTATGTCTGGCTGATAACAATTTGCTTATAATGAGATGTCCAAGCATCGCTTATGGACATGCTCATTTATGGCTCCTGACTCTTTGGAGTCAAGGTGGACTCAGCGCTGGAACGCTTCAAGGACAGCAGAGCTATGGTCAGGTCCTTGGGCCTTTCAATGGCTTCACCCCGACCCCAGTCAGCCATTCGCTCCTTTCGTGACCAGGGATGGACTTTCAGTGGTGTCTTTACCAGCCTAGCCACTACGACGCTCAAGCTTTCCAGCATCTGCGTGGCCGAGGACGCTGTACCCACAGACCCCGTGGGTCAGTCAGCCAGAGGTCAGGTCAATCCACCACTCCCCCAGCAGTCGCAGCCTCCAAAACCCTTTAGTTTGCCCTCTTACCATCATGGGCACCCAGTGGGTGGCAGGATACACCAGCATCTGCCCTGCTGGAGGTCTACAACATTAGACCACTGGGTTCTTCACATTGTTTGAAGGGGCTACTCCCTCCACTTCATGACTACACCCTCCACCCATGCCACGCACTTGCGACAGACTGTCGGAAGACCATCTCTATTTCCTGCAACAGGAAGTGAGGGATCTCTTGCTCAAGAGATCCATAGAGAGGGTGCTGACACCAAAAGGACTTTGTTGTTATTCCTGCTACTTTCTGGTGCCCAAGAAGGATGGAGGACTTCGTTCTATGCTAGACCTGAGCCCTCTCAATTTCTTCATTAAGAAGGAGAAGTTCAAAATGCTCCCACTCACTCAAGTCCTGTATGCCCTGGACCTGTGAGATTAGATGGTAGCATTTGTTTTGCAAGACTCACACTTACATATGCCAATCCTGCCTTCCCACAACCTTTACCTGCGGTTCATGGTGGGCCACAAGTACTTTCAGTTTGCAGTGCTTCCTTTTTGCCTTACCAGTATCCATTGTATGTTCACCAAGGTGGTGGTTGCAGCTCATATGCAGAGATCAGAGGTTCCAGTCTTCCCCTATTTCGATGACTGGCTCTTGAAGGCGGGCTAGCCCCAGGCTGTTGTCTCCCATCACCAGGCTACAGTGGACCTACGGCACTCGCTGGGGTTCACTTTCAACGTGCCCATGTCTCACCTGTCTCCCTCTTTCAGTGGAGCTGTTATGGACACAGTGATGTTTCGGGCCTATCCTCCCAAAAGGTAGGTCCATGATATTCAGGCTATTATATCAATGTTTCAGCCTCTCTCCTGGATTTCAGTGAGACTGACTCTGAGGCTGCTGGGCCTTATGGCCTGCTGCATCCTGCTTGTAATGCATGTCCGCTGGCATATGTCAGCTCTGCAGTGGGACGTGAAGTTTGAGTGAGCGTAGCATCAGGTTGTCTTTCCGACACAGTCCATATCTCAGAGGGAACTGTACAAGATCAGCAGTGGCAGTTGACAAACCACAATTGGGTCAGCAGCAGACCCCTTTCCATTCCCCAACCAGATCTGACAGTGTCAACAGATGGGTGACTTCTGGGAATGGGCAGCCATCTGGGAGAGGTGGCAATCAGCGGCTTCTGGTCTCTGGTGGAATCCGAACTCCAAATCAACTCTCGCTCAGAGACGCTTTTCATCTTGAGTTGAGCTCAGACCTCCTGTACGCCTTTCCATCCATATCACTCCTGCTGACAGTTCTCAAGAAGATCAAGAACAACCAGATCCAAGTCATCCTTTTGGCTCCGGACTGGGCTCGGAGAGTTTGGTATCTTGAGCTGTTGAGTATGGCCATCGTTCCTCCCTTCAGGCTGCCTCTCAGCAGCAGAGGAGGGTTCTCCACTCAAACCCGTCAACACTCCGCCTTCATGGTTGGAGATTGAGCGGCAACAGTTTACAGCTTACAAACTTACACCCAAAGGCTGCACTGTTATCTTGGCAACCAGGTGCCCCTCCACCAAGACTGTAGATGCCTGCCATTGGAACAAGTTTGTGGTATGGTGTAGAGAAACAGGTTGACCCTTTTTCTGATCCCCTCTCAGGTCCTTCTCTTTATCCTTTTTCTTACTCAGCAGGACTCTCCTGTGGGCCCCTTAAAGGGCTATCTTTCTGCCACATCAGCCTTTCTGTGGTTGCCTGATCAGCCACCCCTTTTCAAATGACCTATTGTAAATAGGTTCTTGAAAGGTTTGCAACACGTTTCCACCTTCACTCTTCACCATGCCTCAGTGAGACCTTAATCTGGTCTTAATTTTTCTGGTGTGTGCTCCTTTTGGGCCATTGCACAATTGTCCTCTCAGGCTCTTTACCATCAAGATAACCTTCCTGGTGGCAATAACATCTGTCCGGAGGGTCAGTGAGCTTCAGGCTTTGATATCCAAGCCTCTGTACCTGAACATCTACCCAGACAAGCTGGTTCTTCGCACTAGAGCTTCCTTTCTGTAGGCCAGTCCATCACCCTGCCTATTTTGTACACTCCACCACATCCTTCCAGGGAAGAGGAGCGACATAACCATATGGACGCAAAAATAACATTGTCATTCTACCTTGTCCACATGAAAGCGTTCTGGGTGGACGACCAGCTCTTTGTGGGCTATGTTGGAGCGAAGAAGGGAAAGGGTGTGCAGAAACATACCATCTCCCAATGGACTGTGTTCTGCATTAAAATCTGCTACACATTGGCCAAGAAGCAAGCAACTGAAGGCTGTGACCACTGCGTTAGCACATGGAGCCCTGGTCCTGGACATCTGCCTGGCAGCAACGTGAACCTCTCGGCAAACGGTCATAAAACACTACTGCCTGGACAGTCCGGTTCGTCGGGATGGGCAATTTGCCCGTTCCATTTGCAGAATTTTTTGGTGTGAAATTGTTTCGCAGACCCACCACCAGAAGGTATTGCTTTGGTATCTATTATAAGTAGAACTCCCGGTTTTCCGTTTAAACGGATTTTTACATATAAATACAGACGGAAAACAAGTTTTCCTTTGTTTGTATTTATATTGAAAAACGGGAAATTACTAGCACATTTTGCGGCGCAGCTCTGCTCCAGCAGAGAGTTGCAAAACAGGTATGGTGATTGCTCACAGAGTAAGTATCGCCTCTAGATTGGTGTTATCAGTATTTATGGGGTGAGAAAAAGCGATTCAAGAAACAACAAGGCCTTGTTAGGAAGTGAATGGTCTTTTAAAGACCAGCGAAGCACTCAGGTGTTTTTAACAAAGAAAATGATTAATTAGTATTTCGCATCCAATAGTCAGTGCATCGGGGCACAGGCTGTTTGTAAAATTATCAGCATGAACTAGGGCACATCATGTGCATGTTACCATACCAACTTTGGTGCAGTTCAAATAAATACAGTATTAACAAACACCCACTAACTGTATTTTTGTCAATGCCTTCAATACAATGTATGTAAGGGGAGAGTAGTGAAATAATATAGATTTCAATGTTAGAAAAGACTCAGTCCTAAACTATGATGCCCAATAGCGTGACTTATTTTAAATAACGGTGATGGATCAAGCCCTGATCTTTGGACTGGGTAAGAGTGGTCTGCTTAATTCAGACACTCTGTTCATCACCACCCCTTTTTCTGAATCGTTTTTGGCCGCTATAGGTGTGGCAGGGTATACTCAGACACGAGTCCCTTGCTCACTGCACCATCAGGATTCAAGCAAGCCGGGACGACGACGGCTGAAATGCCAGAAACCGGTCCCCGGAAGCGTGTCTCCTTTCCGGTGAAGAATTGGCTTGGTAGTTTGGTCTGCCCTGTTCCCATGATGCACTGGGCCAGGGACAGACTAATTTGCATATAGCCAGGTTCTGAGCTGGGATGGTGCAGTGAGCTAAATAACGGTGATGGATCAAGCCCTGATCTTTGGACTGGGTAAGAGTGGTCTGCTTAATTCAGACACTCTGTTCATCACCACCCCTTTTTCTGAATCGTTTTTGGCCACTATAGCTGTGGCAGGGTATACTCAGACATGAGTCCCTTGCTCACTGCACCATCAGGATTCAAGCAAGCCGGGCCGACGACGGCTGAAATGCCAGAAACCGGTCCCCGGAAGCTTGTCTCCTTTCCGGTGAAGAATTGGCTTGGTAGTTTGGTCTGCCCTGTTCCCATGATGCACTGGGCCAGGGACAGACTAATTTGCATATAGCCAGGTTCTGAGCTGGGATGGTGCAGTGAGCTAAATAACGGTGATGGATCAAGCCCTGATCTTTGGACTGGGTAAGAGTGGTCTGCTTAATTCAGACACTCTGTTCATCACCACCCCTTTTTCTGAATCGTTTTTGGCCACTATAGGTGTGGCAGGGTATACTCAGACATGAGTCCCTTGCTCACTGCACCATCAGGATTCAAGCAAGCCGGGCCGACGACAGCTGAAATGCCAGAAACCGGTCCCCGGAAGCTTGTCTCCTTTCCGGTGAAGAATTGGATTGGTAGTTTGGTCTGCCCTGTTCCCATGATGCACTGGGCCAGGGACAGACTAATTTGCATATAGCCAGGTTCTGAGCTGGGATGGTGTAGTGAGCTAAATAACGGTGATGGATCAAGCCCTGATCTTTGGACTGGGTAAGAGTGGTCTGCTTAATTCAGACACTCTGTTCATCACCACCCCTTTTTCTGAATCGTTTTTGGCCACTATAGGTGTGGCAGGGTATACTCAGACATGAGTCCCTTGCTCACTGCACCATCAGGATTCAAGCAAGCCGGACCGTCGACGGCTGAAATGCCAGAAACTGGTCCCTGGAAGCCTGTCCCCTTTCCGGTGAAGAATTGGCTTGGTAGTTTGGTCTGCCCTGTTCCCATGATGCACTGGGCCAGGGACAGACTAATTTGCATATAGCCAGGTTCTGAGCTGGGATGGTGCAGTGAGCTAAATAACGGTGATGGATCAAGCCCTGATCTTTGGACTGGGTAAGAGTGGTCTGCTTAATTCAGACACTCTGTTCATCACCACCCCTTTTTCTGAATCTTTTTTGGCCACTATAGGTGTGGCAGGGTATACTCAGACATGAGTCCCTTGCTCACTGCACCATCAGGATTCAAGCAAGCCGGGCCGACGACGGCTGAAATGCCAGAAACCGGTCCCCGGAAGCTTGTCTCCTTTCCAGTGAAGAATTGGCTTGGTAGTTTGGTCTGCCCTGTTCCCATGATGCACTGGGCCAGGGACAGACTAATTTGCATATAGCCAGGTTCTGAGCTGGGATGGTGCAGTGAGCTAAATAACGGTGATGGATCAAGCCCTGATCTTTGGACTAGGTAAGAGTGGTCTGCTTAATTCAGACACTCTGTTCATCACCACCCTTTCTTCCGAATCGTTTTTGGCCACTATAGGTGTGACAGGGTATACTCAGACATGAGTCCCTTGCTCACTGCACCATCAGGATTCAAGCAAGCCGGGCCGACGACGGCTGAAATGCTAGAAACCGGTCCCTGTAAGCTTGTCTCCTTTCCGGTGAAGAATTGGCTTGGTAGTTTGGTCTGCCCTGTTCCCATGATGCACTGGGCCAGGGGCAGACTAATTTGCATATAGCCAGGTTCTGAGCTGGGATGGTGCAGTGAGCTTAATAACGGTGATGGATCAAGCCCTGATCTTTGGACTGGGTAAGAGTGGCCTGCTTAATTCAGACACTCTGTTCATCACCACTCCTTTTTCTGAATCGTTTTTGGCCACTATAGGTGTGGCAGGGTATACTCAGACATGAGTCCCTTGCTCACTGCACCATCAGGATTCAAGCAAGCCTGGCTGACGACGGCTGAAATGCCAGAAACTGGTCCCTGGAAGCTTGTCTCCTTTCCGGTGAAGAATTGGCGTGGTAGTTTGGTCTGCCCTGTTCCCATGATGCACTGGCCCAGGGACAGACTAATTTGCATATAGCCAGGTTCTGAGCTGGGATGGTGCAGTGAGCTTAATAACGGTGATGGATCAAGCCCTGATCTTTGGACTGGGTAAGAGTGGCCTGCCTAATTCAGACACTCTGTTCATCACCACCCCTTTTTCTGAATCGTTTTTGGCCACTATAGGTGTGGCAGGGTATACTCAGACATGAGTCCCTTGCTCACTGCACCATCAGGATTCAAGCAAGCCGGGCTGATGACGGCTGAAATGCCAGAAACTGGTCCCTGGAAGCTTGTCTCCTTTCCGGTGAAGAATTGGCGTGGTAGTTTGGTCTGCCCTGTTCCCATGATGCGCTGGGCCAGGGACAGACTAATTTGCATATAGCCAGGTTCTGAGCTGGGATGGTGCAGTGAGCTAAATAACGGTGATGGATCAAGCCCTGATCTTTGGACTGGGTAAGAGTGGTCTGCTTAATTCAGACACTCTGTTCATCACCACCCCTTTTTCTGAATCGTTTTTGGCCACTATAGGTGTGGCAGGGTATACTCAGACATGAGTCCCTTGCTCACTGCACCATCAGGATTCAAGCAAGCTGGGCAGACGACGGCTGAACTGCCAGAAACCGGTCCCCGGAAGCTTGTCTACTTTGCGGTGAAGAATTGGCTTGGTAGTTTGGTCTGCCCTGTTCCTATGATGCACTGGGCCAGGGACAGACTAATTTGCATATAGCCAGGTTCTGAGCTGGGATGGTGCAGTGAGCTAAATAACGGTGATGGATAAAGCCCTGATCTTTGGACTGGGTAAGAGTGGTCTGCTTAATTCAGACACTCTGTTCATCACCACCCCTTTTTCTGAATCGTTTTTGGCCACTATAGGTGTGGCAGGGTATACTCAGACATGAGTCCCTTGCTCACTGCACCATCAAGATTCAAGCAAGCCGGGCCGACGTCGGCTGAAATGCCAGAAACTGGTCCCCGGAAGTTTGTCTCCTTTCCGGTGAAGAATTGGCTTGGTAGTTTGGTCTGCCCTGTTCCCATGATGCACTGGGCCAGGGACAGACTAATTTGCATATAGCCAGGTTCTGAGCTGGGATGGTGCAGTGAGCTAAATAACGGTGATGGATCAAGCCCTGATCTTTGGACTGGGTAAGAGTGGTCTGCTTAATTCAGACACTAGTCTAGTCTAGTCTGGATATTTATATTGCGCAGACATATCACATCCCAAGAGGGAGTCTCATGGCGCATGCGGACAATCCCAGAAAAAGAAAGTGAATGATCCTGGAAATGGAGGCCTAACTAAAGAGCCATGTTTTCAACAACTTTCGAAAACTCATGTGCTCATCACCACCCCTTTTTCTGAAATATTTTAAATCACAGCAGGATTATATTTTAATGATAACAGGCTTTTCCATTCGCTGTATATTTAAGAATGATTGAATGTGAACAATGAATTGGGGCTTTCTCCAGTAGGGCCTCGTGCTAGATCCCCCTCCCTTCGGGTTTGACAAAGCATCCAATCACGCCTTTAACAATTCAACTTGACACGTCTGTCTAGACTTAAATCGGGGAAACATTAAAATCAGCCCCATTTGCACCTCTCATTGACTTATTGCCTTTCGTGACCGGCTAGCTTCCCTCTGTCTAAGGGGGAGTTTTTTTGCTTACGTTTTCGCTGCACCCCCAACGTCCCAGCTCTGGAAGGAAGTGCAGAGCTGTCACCGCGTGAACTCGGCCTGCTCCCCCCCCTCCTACTCCAATATCCGCACTGTGGGCCTTTCAATTATATTCGTTTTTCCGAATTCAATAATGATAGCATGTAGTTTAAAAAGCAGAGCTGGGCACACACAAACATGCTTTTTCCGGCAGCATATTACTCTTGTCTAGTGCATAATTTGAAATGAGTTGCTTCCAGGTGTTTATAGCGCAGCACAATTAGGTTGTAGATGAAGGCAGTGTGAGTTATTCTCAGTGGGGCAGTATGGTGTTCAGTGTGGGAGAGGGTGTTGCACTCTGTGCCTAGGCAGGAAAAACGGCATGGCTCTGAGACAAATGGCTTTTGATAGCATTTTAAGGCGTATTTGGGACATTCTGCGAATGGCAAAGTTTTCAGATGAATGTATTGTGTTGACCAATAACAAACGAGTGCATGTGTGTATTGTCAATTTACATAAATGTGGGAAAATACTAGCTGCAGCGTCGTCTTTTACTTGTGGGAAAAATAAATGTGGATAAATACAGATAAAATGCCCCAAAAATAAATATGGATAAATGCAAACAGAAATGGAAAAAAAAATACCATAAAACCGGGAGCCCTAATTATAAGGTAAGGAATCTGTGGCTAGAATTCTCTGTCAGATAAACAAATTACTTTCCTTTGGTAACACCTTATCTGGTAGAGACTCTACCTAGCTGCAAATTCCCTACCGACCCATCCATCCTCCCTGCTCTCTGAATGGATTTCTAGGGACAGAGCTTTCCCCTTCAGAGCCCTATTTTTCCACACCAGTGGTCAGTGTTCTTTGTGGCTCTGCTGGTATGGAAAATTGCAAAAAGAAACTGATGTCAGAATGCAGGGGTGGTGCCTATATAAGCAGCGCACATGCCACTTCCAGTGTGGCTGACAGCACCACGTGGAGCCGAACACCACCACCGATCAGTGCGCAAGGGTACTGCTCATGAAAAATGTCCAGATCCAGTCTGATGCCTGGGGATAATTCTAAGGTAAGGAATCTGATGCTAGAATGTGCCTCCACCAGATAAGGCATTACAGAAGGTAAGTAACTTCTTTTTTTACCTCACACTACAGTTCAGTAATCCCTCCACTTAAACTGCGGTTTCCCCCTTCCATAAAGCAGAGTCTCCCTGTACAGAGTACACATGAGTGACTCAAGTACAGAGTGCAGCCTGCCCTTAGTGGAGTATACCTTGCCTTCGGCTACTTCTGAGTGCAAAGCAGCCCCTGTAGAGTGCAGGGTGTAGTCTTACTACCTTTATAGAGTTCTGTTTTCCCTCATCCTGTGCAGATTGATTACTCCCCCCGAACGCCCATGTACAAAAGGAACGCTTTCCTTACCCTATACAGAGGGTACTCTTTCCTCACCCAAAGAGCAGTGTGCCACTTCTCCATGTGGAGGATGCACAGTCCCCTCATCCTGTGTAGCAGTCTGACCTCACTTTTTACAGAGTACACAACATGCTCTTTTCTCACATTGTGTAGCCTGGCTTCACACTGTTCAGAGGATAATTTGCCTCATGCAGTGTGTAGTGCTCCCCTTAACCATGTAGAACAGGGGTCTCCAAACCGGTCCTGGAGGGCCGGATCCATGCCAGATTTTTTGGATATCCCCATTGAGATACATGTAGTAATTTTAAAAATCTGGCATGGATCCGGCCCTCCAGGACCGGTTTGGAGACCCCTGTAGAAGAAGCACACACCCTTCATTATGTGTAGGGCAGTCTGGCCTCACCCCACACAGTGCAGTGCAACCCCGATCAGAGTCAGACCCGGGGGCGGCTCCTCCACAAGGGCGGAGGAGGGTCGTCCCAGTTATTACCATTTTATGTTTGGTTGTGGGCGGGCGGGGCTGCTCTAAGAACAGGGCTGGGGAGGAGTGGTGTGCCTGCCCACTCCCGAGTGCGCAAAGACTGTTTGGTCAGTCCCCTGGGGCCCCACAAACCAGTCATGGGCACTCTGTCCTATTCCAAGCAGGCTGCAATGCAGCCTACATGGAGAAAATGGCCTCCCCATAAGCCCCTGGCTGAGTGGCGCCCGACCAGACACACTGTTGCTTGCAGCGTTGCGATTGCCTGCCTCTGTTTCCTGTTCCTGCAGGAGAGCAGGCGCAGAGAAGACGCGGGACTGGGCCTACGGAAAGGTAAGTTTAATTATATATATATATATATATATATATATATATATATATATTGAAGCTCATGTGTTTGACAAAACACGCCACACTCGCGGGGGTAAAGGAAGACAGGCGTTTATTGTGCAGCAGCCTGCTGGATAGCTACAGGGTCCATGGAAAGCCTCTGAAGATTCAGATGCCGAGGGTTCGTCTTGCAAATTCCGACGCGTTTCGAAGGTTCTGTTTCCTTCTTCCTCAGGGAAATGACGAACATCACGTATAGTGTTTTCAGGTACGAGTCCAGTTAAATATATGACACGCCCCTATTGGCGGGCTGGGCTGATGCCACGGTGTCTGCTGGAACAGGTAGGCTGTCTTGATTATTATGCTTATTTCGCAGTCCTCTGTGTGATCCTGTACTGCTGCTGATAATCACCCGCTCCGTGCCCCCTCGCCTGCCACGATAACAGCTGAGCATGGAGAGGGAGTGGTAGATAGCCGGTCTCCTTTAATCTGTATGATTCCCAATTAAGGCTCCAACTCCGGCTGGTACTTTGGCGGTGCTCGACATATGCAGGGACTCTACAACGCTCCTTTTTCCGCCATTAATGTCCATGCACTCTTGAGGCGGGTGCGGAAACGGTGGCGGACCGTTGAAATATTGAAGCTCCTGTGTTTGACAAAACACGCCACACTCGCGGGGGTAAAGGAAGACAGGCGTTTATTGTGCAGCAGCCTGCTGGATAGCTACAGGGTCCATGGAAAGCCTCTGAAGATTCAGATGCCGAGGGTTCGTCTTGCAAATTCCGACGCGTTTCGAAGGTTCTGTTTCCTTCTTCCTCAGGGAAATGACGAACATCACGTATAGTGTTTTCAGGTACGAGTCCAGTTAAATATATGACACGCCCCTATTGGCGGGCTGGGCTGATGCCACGGTGTCTGCTGGAACAGGTAGGCTGTCTTGATTATTATGCTTATTTTGCAGTCCTCTGTGTGATCCTGTACTGCTGCTGTGATACGTGATGTTCGTCATTTCCCTGAGGAAGAAGGAAACAGAACCTTCGAAACGCGTCGGAATTTGCAAGACGAACCCTCGGCATCTGAATCTTCAGAGGCTTTCCATGGACCCTGTAGCTATCCAGCAGGCTGCTGCACAATAAACGCCTGTCTTCCTTTACCCCCGCGAGTGTGGCGTGTTTTGTCAAACACAGGAGCTTCAATATTTCAACGGTCCGCCACCGTTTCCGCACCCGCCTCAAGAGTGCATGGACATTAATGGCGGAAAAAGAAGCGTTGTAGAGACCCTGCATATGTCGAGCACCGCCAAAGTACCAGCCGGAGTTGGAGCCTTAATTGGGAATCATACAGATTAAAGGAGACCGGCTATCTACCACTCCCTCTCCATGCTCAGCTGTTATCGTGGCAGGCGAGGGGGCACGGAGCGGGTGATTATCAGCAGCAGTACAGGATCACACAGAGGACTGCGAAATAAGCATAATAATCAAGACAGCCTACCTGTTCCAGCAGACACCGTGGCATCAGCCCAGCCCGCCAATAGGGGCGTGTCATATATTTAACTGGACTCGTACCTGAAAACACTATATGTGATGTTCGTCATTTCCCTGAGGAAGAAGGAAACAGAACCTTCGAAATGCGTCGGAATTTGCAAGACGAACCCTCGGCATCTGAATCTTCAGAGGCTTTCCATGGACCCTGTAGCTATCCAGCAGGCTGCTGCACAATAAACGCCTGTCTTCCTTTACCCCCGCGAGTGTGGCGTGTTTTGTCAAACACAGGAGCTTCAATATATATATATATATATATATATATATATATATATAAATATAATTAAATTACCCCCCCCCCGCACAACCCTCCACTCCCCACGTAACCTCCCTGCCCCCCCCAGCCGCTTGTCATGCCGGCTGCGACTGGTCAGACCACTCTCATTTGTACAGTTCCCTTTGAAGAGGCCAGTTCTCTGTACCAAGTACAGTCGTTCCTTGTACTGAGGGCGATGCGCCCCCTTCCCATGTTCATAAAACACACTTCCCTCCCCCTGTGCAGAGGGCAGTTTATCCCCACTCTGTATATAGGGCAGTGCACCCCGTCTTCTCCTCCTGTCCCTCCACTCCTTAGTTCGTCCCTTTCTTCTCACCATCCTCTGTCACAGGGAGTCCTGGGACTGTCCACTCAGGATAGCATAAAGGACTGGATTTCCTTCCCGCCTCACCCTCTCCCAGTGAAGTACAGAAACGCTGAAAGACACACTAGTTTTAAACAGACCCGTGCAACTTGCCATTACGTCTTAAACTATGTTTAAGAATAAACAAGATGTGCTGGTTGAGAATTTGTTAACGGTTACTACATGTTTGTTTCTCCGGGTGTTCCTTCTTGAGCTTCAAAGCACAAAAGCCCAGCACAATTGCATTTCCTTATGAGCTTTGGGTGAGAGGTTCTCGTCATTTCTCAGATAAGAGAGTCAAACACAACCCCCCGCTGGGTTTCTCTCACACATAAAGGTGATGCTACCGGATAAACAGGCCCGGACAGGCCGTTGCAGGCACCGGGCAAACCCCCGGTGGGCCGCATGGTTGGGGGCCGTTTTTGGGCCCCTGGGGGCCGTTTTATATTACAGGGCCGTTTTTGCAGCTATGCTGCAAAAACGGCCCTGTAACAAAAACGGCCGAAAATCGGCCCTGGCACAGAGCGCGGTCGCACCCCGCCCCGCCCCCCCTCCTCCTGGACTGACACACTGACTGCATCGTCATATACACATGGAAAGTGTCATTTGAGGGACATCGCAAAGGCTCAAAGAAAGGATCTTTTAGGAAACAGGTCACTGCTTACAACCAGCAACAGGAAAGAAAAGGTCACATAAAATAGATCACGCTGCTCGAGACAGCTTAGACATAGGGCCACAGTCACGCCTGGCCAGAGAGGCGAGAGAGCGCAGACACAGAGAGACCAAGGCACATAATGAGGTTCATTTTAGTTATATCTTCTTGCACGAGGCATGCCTAGACATAAAGTCTAGACACAATGGAGACATCACACTCCACGAGACAGCTACAGACAAGCGAAGGGTCATATTAGAAGCATTACACGAGACATGCCAAGATCTAGGTCATGCCTCATGCTGAAGACATCACATTACCTGAGATAGACCTAAACAGAATTGAAATACCCACAAAGTGTGAGTTATTTGCCAACAGGAAAGCTTGTGTGGCTGAGCAGCAGCTACAGACAATGTTGTGTAACCAGCAGGTCTCAAGCTAGACTGCAGGCATGACTGTCCCAATAACACAGTCTCCCAAAAAGGAAGCAAGACCTAAAACACAGGGGGGGGGGGGAAGGGGACTTCATCTAACTGCATCCACCCCCAACTTCTACAATGGTGCCACATAAGTCTTAAGTGACGTGGTGTTGTGTGGTGTAACCACTGTGTGTGGGTATGCTATGGTGTGGTGTACTGTATCGTGGCATGCCTTATAGCTACTTTTTGGCTATTCACAAGATCCAGGTGTAAAATTAAAGTTTAACTTATCTCCACCAAACTTAATGGCCTGGGTGCTATTCACACACATTGAGCCTGATTCAGAAAGGTAACATACATTTTTGAGTAATTTACAATTGGAGTTTGTGAATAGCCAAAAGTAGAAAAGTTACTTAAAAGTAAATTACATATGTGTAGATTTACTCATACGTGTAACTTACATTTGTGAATATCCAGGCAGTTTGTGAATAAACCACCAAACCTTCAATTTGGTGGAGACATGTAAGATACACTTTTAAAGTAAATTTACACTCAGATTTAGTGAATAGCCAAAAAGAAGTAAACATTCAAAAATGTAAATGTCAATCAGGCCCTCGATGTCCAGTCAGAGTCATATCTTTTAAAGAGACTAAGGGCCTGATTATGATGGCAGTGGGACCGCCACCGTCAGGCCGTCATTGGCGGTCCTACTGCCATCCAGCCCATTGGCCCCGAAACCTGCATTAGAATGAAGGTGGTCAGAGCTCGGTTGTCAGGGGAAAAGATCACTGTATCCTACAGGTTCAAGGATCTCGTCAGAGCAGTGGTCGGACTCCCATTCCCTGCAATGAGGGCAGAGCCTGCACAGGCACCTCCATAGGTATTACAATGTCCCTTTCCACCTGTCCTTCCATGGCGGTTCACCCGCCATGAAAAGTTAGACGGAAAGTGACTTTGGGGACTCCTAGCAGGGCACCCTTCCCCCCTGGCCCTCCGCTATAGGGCCTGGGAAATCCCTGCACTATATGGCAGGCACTGCATGGTGCCTGCCACATAGCCCTGGGATGTTTTAAATGTGTATATTTCGTATTGCAGCGTTTTCTGCAGCATGCAGCACATGACGTAAAACAAAATATACACATCATAATGCGGACAGCAGGGCAGCCGGATTGCCAACTTCTAATTTGGCTGTCCTGCTTCCGCCACAGTGCCGGTCGAACGAGAGTCAGACCAGTATCGTAATAAGGGACTAGGTGCCTTGGTTTTTGGAGGCCATTTTGGTTACTACAAATAAGATAAAGTACACTCTGCTGTATACTATAAAGATATTGTAAGGCACTTAGGAGCGCTTAAAATGTACAGAATTGGAAACTTTATTTTGTCTAGTTCATGGTCATACCTTCACCATACTCACAAACTGTTGAGTGGTGGCCATCTTGACTCGTGGGTGGCGGGGAAGGCGTGCGGTAGCGGGTGGGATGATATATATATATATATATATATATATATATATATATATATATATATATATATATTCATGTGATCAAGCTTTGTGAAAGGCGAAACGCGTAATGGCGGCTGGCTTGCTGGACGAAATAAAGGACCTTAACTGAGCACTTATTCATGGGTCTGCTCCTTCGTCATTTGGAACTGGGCTGGGGCAAGTCTCGAGTCTGTTGGCGAATTACCTTATATATATATATATATATATATATATATATATATATATATATATATATATATATATATATATATATATATATATATATATATATATATCGAGCTCCTAGGGGTGTCCAAAAATCAAGCGGCACACAACGCGGTTGAGCTTTTCCCCTCTCAAGGCTTTTAATGGTAAACAGGAGCTTTTCCTTTCAACAATTCAAGGCACGTCCACTGTGCCTGACGCGTTTCGTTTTCAAACTTCCTCAGAGGCATCGTGGTCAAAAGAGGCAGTTCGGACCACACCTCCCCATGTTAACCACATCATACACTGATATTCAGCTGCTCGTGATTAGTCTGTATGTAAGGCATTCTGGGACGTGCAGTCCGTTAGTCAATCCACAAATGGCTGCCTCTAATCAATAAATGCCCAGGGAGCGCTCCTGCTGAATCCGAATCCAATCTCGTTCCACTTTAGAGTCCGTGTACGAACCTGTGGCCCCCTAAAGTCCTGGGGTGGTGCCAGCTTCGCAGTAGGACGGCCGCGTATAAATCGAGCTCCTAGGGGTGTCCAAAAATCAAGCGGCACACAACGAGGTTGATCTTTTCCCCTCTCAAGACTTTTAATGGTAAACAGGAGCTTTTCCTTTCAACAATTCAAGGCACGACCACTGCCTGACGCATTTCGTTTTCAAACTTCCTCAGAGGCATTGTGGTCACAAGACGCAGTTCGGGCCACACCTCCCCATTTTAACCACATCATACGCTGATATTCAGCTGCTCGTGATTAGTCTGTATGTAAGGCATTCTGGGACGCGCAGTCCGTTAGTCAATCCACAAATGGCTGCCTCTAATCAATAAATGCCCAGGAAGCGCTCCTGCTGAATTTGAATCCAAGGTATGACCCGAACTGCCTCTTGTGACCAGGATGCCTCTGAGGAAGTTTCAGAACGAAACGCGTCAGGCAGTGAAAGGAAAAGCGCCTGGTTACCATTAAAAGCCTTGAGAGGGGAAAAGCTCAACCGAGTTGTGTGCCGCTTGATTTTTGGACAACCCTAGGAGCTTGATATATATATATATATATATATATATATATATATATATATATATATATATAAAAAATCTTACATTGACGCCGGGTCTCACATCTCAGTTCCTGCTCTCCTCCTGGAACTCAAGGAACAGGAAGCACAGCAGCCGTCACTGACCAATCACAATGCTACAGCGTTGTGATTGGTAAGCACCCAGGCCCCCCTGACCAATAACAATGCTGCAAAGCAGCGTTGTGATTTGTTTGAGTGTCCCAGTTCAATGCTCAACCAGAAAATGTGGGCATGGGCATGTTTTCCACGCAGGCTGTGATGCAGCCTGCATGGAGAACAGGGAATGTGTGCATGACTGGTTTGAGCGGCTCAAGAGGGCCGACCGAACCGTCATTGCGCACTTGGAAGTGGGAAAATCACTTCTGCCCTGCTCCGAGAGCAGAGCAGCCCCACCATCCACAAAGCAGCACGTACCATAAAATGATAATAACGCAAAGTTAGCGGAGGAGCTGCCACTGAAACTGTTTAAATCTTGGTGTCTTGCTCTTTCATGTTCATTTCAGACAAGAAGACAGCAGAATACGTAGTGTGAAATTATACACACCAAAAACAGTTAGGCATTTTTGCAAAATATATTAGAATTACTTTAATGTATGTCAAGTTAGTAAATGCTGTGTCTCAGAAACATGCAGAGATTCTATCTTCCTGCAGTGAGCAATAGTGTGGGAAATAACCTATTGCATTCAACATCTCCTTTCTACTGGTCACTTTTTCTTTTTAGAAAAGAGATCCGAATACGGAAAGACCACTTCTTGTTTTCCTTGTTTAAACTGCAGCTGTGATGATGCTCAGTGACCTGCCTTTCACCCTGGCTGCTGGCTCTGAAAGTTTGAATTGAGCCTTTTGAGCACCTCCATCATTTCTTTAACACAGGTGACACTATATTCCTCACCAGTCAGGAAACTAGAAGCAAACTTTTATAAAGAGATTGCAGGCTGCCAAGTACAATTAATCTATAATTGAACCACAGCAGGGCATCTGTGTACATTCGGTTGAAGATACGCACTCTTGGTTTCCTGAGCTTTTTTTTTAATAAACACATTTTATTGTGTGAATAGTCATATACTGTTCAAAACTCCCCAACACAGAAAGTGATCACCATATGTTACACCACATATTATTGATGATGACATCTCGTTTATGATTCTCATACAAGAAATTTATATAATACAACATGACATTTTTTAACCCAAACCCTATATGCTGCACCAAAACCACATTCCTGCCTGCCCATATTTCTTTGCCACGCTATTAGACTCATAAGTAGCCCTCTCACCCCAACCACTATCTAACATACCCCTATGTCGACGTATTTATTCCTGTCGGGATTATAGCCTCCAGGCATAGGCCCCGGTATTCAGCCAATCTCTTCCAGATTTTGGAGTGCTTCTGAGGGCAACCCCTAGCTTTAAACACTGGTAACTCCACGCCCATGCAAAAGTCTAGCCCCTTTTTCCAGGCTGTCAACGATGGTGGGACAGTTGCTTTTCATAACCTCACCATATCCCTTTTAGCCGGGCTGAGCCCCAGCATCAATAAAGGTTGCCTCTTATACCTTCCGTGATGTGTAAGATTCCTAATCTTGGTGAGACAGGGACATCTCACCCCAGGACCTCCGAGAGGCACACCGTGACCCCCCACTAAAACCTTGTGAGTGCCGTACAGTGCCATATTGTATGTATAAGAGAGCCTTACGCGTGCCCACATCGCAAGCATTCAGGAGATGCCACCAAGCCCGCCCTCCACAGTATCTGCCCGGTATAGTAAACCTGGTGTAGGTACTTAAATTGGATAAGGCATAGCTTAGTTGCAATCACTGCACTCCGCAGGGATGCCAGTGCCTCCGCCCAATTGTCTCCATCTAATTGGCCGAGGTCTAGCCTCTCCGCCTCTCTAAGTGTGTCCAACATGGTGGAGCTAGAAGTGACAATGGACTGGTATATTTTTGTAATTTTGTGGTCCCTCGGGTCTCCCATAAACACCTTAGCCTCGATTGGATTGAATTCAGGGAGGGTGTCCAAATTCGAGATACAGGGGGAAATGGCATGTCTAAATTGGAGATACTTGTAGAATTTGGCTTGAGGCATATTGTTTTATTTTTTTAGATCTTGAAACGATTTTAAGGTTGATCCCTGCATGACATTCCCTAATGTAGAAATACCTATATTGTCACATCCCGGAAGCCAGCCAGTGAAGCTAAATGTGGTAGGCCACCATTGTGCCACAGAGGGGTTTACCCCGTTAGTCTGCCCCACCAGCCTATCTTACGGAGGGATTGTTTCCATAGCTTGAACACCACTTGTATCGCAGGTGGCAAGGCCCGGAACAGGGAACCGGAATATAAGAGAGTGTGATGGGTCACGTCTCCCATCAGCCAACGATCCACGGCGTATGCCGGGTCCCGCTTATCCCCATACCACCCTTCATTAAGCACCAAAAGGTATGAGGCCGCACAGTAGGATTGAATATCAGCTGTGGCAAGTCCCTCACAGTATGTGGACTGGAAACAAGTTTGCAAGGCAACCCTGGCTGCTCCCCCTCCTCACAAAAACTGTCCCACGGCCGCATTCACATGGAGAAACCAGGCTTGCGATATCGGATTAGGGTGATTCTGCAGCTGGTAGAGCAGACACGGGAGAGACACCATTTTAAAGATGGCCGATCTACCATATATAGAGAGGGGCATATGCAACCATGTTTTCATCTCCTCCCTTACTCGTGTCCAGACTGGAGCAATATTCCTATCCCACGACATGCCTTGTGAGGCCAATAGAAAGACACCCAAATACTTTACTCCCTCTGCTGTTATCGTTGCTGCCAACGCCCAAGGGCCCAATCCACTAGCCCCTTTTCACCGGCGTAGCTAGGGGGGTGCGCTATTTTGGGGCGGCCAGCGGTAGCTGCGCGGCACTAGTGGCCCGCCGAGCAGCCAGTACAGTACACCACAAGTGTTACTGTAAAGTGCAAGCGCACCTGCTTGCAAACTAATGCTGCTCTACCTAAATTAGTGGTGGTGGGGCGCCGCGCCGCACAGCGTACTGTGTATATGGATCCCAGGGCCGTCAATCTTTGTAGCGAGCGTAAAGCGCTACCAATGACGGCCCTGGGTTCATTTTTGGCCTGCCCGGCGCTGCAGCATGGATATACAATATTGCGCACACCACTGTAATGTTCCCGAAGGTCCGCCCCCGAGGTCCGGAGGGCCGGACAAGTTGGTCATGTGACCGCCCTATAATAAAAAGAGGTCGAGCACGTGCGAGGGCGTTCAGAGATACGCGCCGACCGACAAAGCAACTTTATTCCCAGTGTCTGGCTGAGTTTATTCTGGGGCCACGTGTCAGGCCTAGTCAGGGTTAGATGCCCCTTTGAGCGTAGATCACCCGACACAACAATTGGCGACGAGGGTGGTGATCGATCCCCCGCTTGGGGTGCGGGTGTGTGTCCCTCTTGTGAGGCGGCTGCGGGCACTACCACGTGTCTGCGGTGCTCGTGCCTTGCCACCACACACCCCCCCCCCGCTCTGCCTGCCTGGTGGAAATACTCTGATCCCTGGCTCTCATCAGGTGAGCGGCGCTGGCTTGCATCTTCCTGCGGCGCACAGGAGTCTGATTGGTCGCGCGAGGTGCTTCCCCCGTGGACCCTCCACGCCTCGGTGCCACGCTGCACTGGGCTGCACGGGTGTAATTCGCAACACCACACGACTGGCCGGGCGCTCCGGCTGCCGCTGGATCACATCCCGGCTGCCCACAGACATCCGCCCGGGCGTCTAAAGCGATGGCCAACATTCCGCCCATTGAGCCGTTTGTGGTGGAGGGTGCGCCATCCACTCTCGCACCGAAGTGGAAAGAATGGGTGGACAGGCTCTTCATATTCTTCGAGGCCACCAAGGTCCATAAGGAGCAGAAGCGTGCCATGATCCTCCATCTTGGTGGCAAGGACATTCACTCCATCGCCCGCACCCTTACGGAAGCAACTCCCAAAACCCACCACACGCTCATAAACGCGCTCAATGCGCACTTCGAACCCATGGCCAACCAAGACTATGAACGGTTTATTTTCAGACAGGCGCGGCAACTGCCAGATGAATCGCTGGACGCCTATCACTCTCGGTTGAAGAAACTGGCACTAACGTGTGGATTTCAGGATGTCACGGAGGAAATCAGGGGCCAGATCATTCAGGGTTGCGCTTCTGCTAAACTACGCGAGAGAATTCTGGAGGAGTCGGGGAAACCCCTCCCAGATATTCTCACGCTGGGCCGCACGAAGGAGCTGTCCAAGGCCAGGGCAGCCCACATGGAAGCAGCTCTACAGGCCAACATGAAAGTGGAACCGGTGAACAAGCTGCAAGTCCGCCCACCGCCCAAATGGGTGAAGCGAACAACAACTCCGCAGGGCGGAGCTTCGGCTCAATCATGTGGGTACTGTGGAGGCCCGAGACACCCGGCGCCAGAATGTCCAGCACGGGGCAAGATATGCTCCGGGTGCGGAAAAATGAACCACTTTGAAAAGGTGTGCCGGTCCAAAAAGTTCAGCAAGCCCCGCCAGACCGTACACACGGTGGCGGAGCCTGAAGGCGCGGAAGGAGGACCCAGCAACAGTGATATGGACGACGACGAGGAGGAGCGGTCCGTACATAAGGTGCACATGATCGGCACGGCCACCCGACGCACAAGGACACTACCACAGTGTGCAATACAAGTAGCCGATCAGGACATCATGGCAACGGTGGACACGGGCGCCTCAATAAATCTCATGAGTGCGTCCCTTTACGGAGGCATGGCAACTCCACCCAGCCTCCGCTCCACTCCGATCACCGTCTTTGCCTACGGCCAGGATGTGCCCCTCCGCATTCGAGGAAAGTTCAAAGCAGCAGTCCGGCACGGAGACAAGATCACTCGTGCCAACATCTTCGTGTCGGAGGAAGGTCAAGGCATGCTCCTGAGCTGTCGGACGGCAGAAGACTTGGGAGTGGTCTCTTTTGCGTTTGGGGTGCACGAGGAATCGGTGCAGCAACTGATCGCAGACTTTTCGGACCTGTTCGAAGGGATTGGCCGATTCAAGGGTCGGGAGATACACCTGCATGTGGACCCCACTGTCCAACCGGTGGCCCTGCGACACCGGCGGGTTGCGTTTCATTTAAGGCCCCTAGTTGAGGAAGAACTACAGAAGCTGGAAGCTGCGGGCATCATTGAAAAAGTGTCCGGACCCACCCCCTGGGTATCGCCCATCGTGGTTACCAGGAAACCAAAGCAGCCGGGAGCGGTCCGGATATGTGTGGACATGCGCCTCCCCAATGCGGCCATCAAAAGGGAACGACACATCACCCCGACGATCGATGACCTGATCGGAGAAATGGCCGGGGCCCGGTGGTTTTCCAAGTTGGATCTCAGGGCGGGGTACCATCAGCTCGTGCTGGATAAAGAATCCCGGAACATTACGACGTTCTCCACCCACATCGGACTGCGCAGGTACACCAGGCTGAGCTTCGGGATATCCAGTGCCGCCGAGGTGTTCCAGAATGTCATCCAAGAGCTCATTACTGGCATACCGGGGGTGATCAACGTCAGTGACGACATCATGGTGCACGCCAGGACAATTCCCGAGCACAACCAACGCTTGGCACAGGTGTTCCGTAGGCTCCGCAGCGCCGGACTCACTCTGCACCGAGACAAATGCGAGTTTCTCCAGACCAAACTGGGGTTCTTCGGCTACGTGTTCTCGGCCGACGGCGTCAATCCTGATCCCGACAAGGTCAAGGACATCAAGGACGCACCTCCGCCCACGACTGTCACGGAAGTCCGAAGCTTTCTCGGGATGGTGAATTACTGTGGTCGCTTCATCAGAGACCTGGCCAACTTGACCCTCCCTCTACGTGATCTGACCAAAGACTCCACGCCATGGAACTGGGGACCGGAGCAGGAAAGGGCATTCCAAAATATCAAGAGTGCGCTGTCCAGCAACACCACGCTGGCGTTTTTTGACCCAAGACGTTCCACTCTCATCACGGTAGATGCCGGACCGGCGGGATTGGGAGCTGTTCTGATGCAGAGAGCCCGAGATGAGATAGACTGGGCCCCTGTCGCGTTTGCCAGCCGGTCCCTCACGGACACAGAACAGAGGTATTCCCAAATCGAAAAAGAGGCCATCGCGATTCATTGGGGATGCCGGCACTTCCACTTATATGTATATGGCAAGCCATTCACAGTAGTGACGGACCACAAGCCGCTGCTGTCGCTATTCTCAGGTACCTCATCCAAGCCACCCCCCAGAATTGAAAAGTGGATTTTACAATTGCAAGAGTACAACTGTGCCATTGAGTACCAGCCAGGGGCAAAGAATCCGGCGGATTATCTGTCACGACACCCCCAGGCGGCCACCCCAGAGGAGATGGAGGAAGCTGAAGAGACGGAGGCCTATGTGCGATGGGTCGTGGCCAGATCATGCCCGCGCCCCATATCCCTGGAAGAGGTTGTGAGCGCCACGGCTCAGGATGCCTGCATACAGCGGGCCAAGGATCTGCTCCGGACGGCCAACTGGCAGAAGGCCAAGGAGAGCTGGAAGGTACTCACACCAGAGGCCCAGAAGATCATGGACAGTCTGTACCACGTGAGGGCTGAACTGAACGAGGACGCGGCGGGGTGCCTCCTGCGAGGGCATCGCCTGGTGATCCCGACGGCGTTGACAAGCCGAGTAGTTCAACTGGCGCACGTAGGGCATCAGGGAATGGTTAAAACAAAGGCCCGGCTGCGAACAAAGGTGTGGTTCCCGCTCATGGACGATATGGTGGAAACTGTGGTGCGCACATGCACGGCCTGCCAAACCACGGGCGACAGCCCCCGCGAGGCCCCCATCATTGTGGAACCCAGGCCCCGAGGCCCCTGGGAAAGGGTCAGCATGGACTTTGGCAGCCTTCCGGATGGACGGCACACGCTAGTGATGATCGATGACCATTCCAAATATCCTGAGGTCGAAATCATCACCGGCACCAGTGCGGACTGTGTGATTCCCAAGATAGAGAAAATCATTGCCACCCATGGAGCCATGAGAGAACTCAGAACGGACAATGGACCGCCCTTCCAGGGCCAAGACTTTGCGGAATATCTCTCGTCCCTAGGAACACATCACAGGCGCATCACCCCGAGGTGGCCTCAAGCCAACGGGGAGGCCGAGAGGTTCATGAGGACTTTAAACAAGGTCATCCGCATTGCGCATGATAAGGGACAGTCAGTGGAAATGGCCATTTTCACTTTCCTCCGCAGCTACCGACAAACCCCGCACTCCACAACTGGGGTAGCTCCTGCCCACCTTCTCCTAGGGCGGGTAATAACGGACTCCATTCCACATCACCCCCAGTGGGCACCTGAACTGATAGATGAACATACAGTGGAAATAAGGAGACGTTCCGCCTGTGACAAGATCAGCAATAAACGCAGGGCCGTGGCCCCCCATTTCAAAAGAGGTGACCTAGTGCTCATTAAGAATCGGGCTACTGGTGGCAAATTCAAACTCAGTTACGAAAAACGACCATGGCGAGTCAGTGGTGTGAAGGGCACCCGCATCACAGCCACTCGAGGACGAGACTGGGTGACTCGCAACGTGTCTCACTTCAAGCTCTATCACCCTTCGAGCAGTGAGCCAAGGCGCCAGCAAGGCGACAGAGAAACCGAAACTGCAACTACGTTGCCATCTGGTGAATCAACACCTCAGCCCGAGGTCAGGCCACGTGACGAGCAGCAGGTCTCTAGTGAGGACGTGGGCGGAGACACGGAGGCTCTGAATGAGGCCCCAGATCCGGAGGGGGCCGACAACGAGGCGCCAAGACAAGAGGTGGAGACTGGAACAGAGCTGATGACTCATCGGGGGTCCCAACGCCAGCTACGTGCCAACCCCACCCCCTCCGGCTGGCTGAGAGACTACTTTACGTAAGACTGTTCTCATTTACATACATGCACGTAATGGTTGAACTGAATGCGCTGGCATTTTGAAAAACGCTGAAAGTTTCGGTCCTGATGCTATTAAGACAATGGGTTTGATCAGACCATGTTTGCGGTTTTTGCAGTTTGTTCTTGTTTTTGTTTCCTTGTTTTAGGAGGAATGTAATGTTCCCGAAGGTCCGCCCCCGAGGTCCGGAGGGCCGGACAAGTTGGTCATGTGACCGCCCTATAATAAAAAGAGGTCGAGCACGTGCGAGGGCGTTCAGAGATACGCGCCGACCGACAAAGCAACTTTATTCCCAGTGTCTGGCTGAGTTTATTCTGGGGCCACGTGTCAGGCCTAGTCAGGGTTAGATGCCCCTTTGAGCGTAGATCACCCGACACAACAACCACCACTCACGCTTTCTTTAAGTGGAAGACTCTCGTGCAGGGCAATGCACGGAGCATCATGCCTGCAGTATCCTTGACAGAACGTTAAGACACTGGGGGAAATGAGAATCCACCATTTAAGCTGTCAGAAGCTCGCGGGAGGCTGGCCTTGATTGTGACATTTTGCAGGAGCTGCTCCAGAACTGACACCAGCATGTCCGCGCTGTGTAGAACCGTCTGCCTCAGGCTGCTGCCCCTGGCCTGGGCCCCCCTTCCACGGACCTCTCGTGCTGCTCACCTTGAAAACAAAGCAGATTTTAAAGTCTGGTGAGGAGCACAAACGAAGCTAAAGCTCCAGGGGAAGGCATACAGCTTACTGCAGAGGAAGCAGCGGCACCGTAGGAAGAAAACGCCACCTTGGAGGAAGTCCATGAACAAGGTCAATCTCCACCTTGGAGGAAGTCCATGAACAAGGTCAATCTCCACCTTGGAGGAAGTCCATGAACAAGGTCAATCTATTACATGCTTAGAATTGAAGTGCGAAAAGCAATCTGTGGTATCTGTTTTCCCATCTTTTTATGGAATCATTTCCTGAATTAGAAGCATTGTACTTATTTTGCCAATATGCTACACTTATAGGGAAAGCATAATAAACTTCCAATATTAACATTTCTAAGAGGATAGTGCCATGCTGAGAGCTCCATGAGTTTTGAACATGTCAGTTTTGAGCTTTTCGCCAAACGTTAAGAAGTTTGTAATTTATCTTACTTTTTCCTAGCTTTAGTTCCAGAGTTTAGGAGACAAAAATGAGAGAGGCTGATTAGCGGTTTTCGTTTTTTTGAAGCATTGATTTCCAAGTTCAGACTCTATCTACACTGTCCCTCAAAGATACGTCGTATTTTTCTTTTAGGTAATCTGGCCGGCCTGAGTGAAAAATGTGTGTAACAAATGTGATTTTGACATTTATTCGTGTTCCAATAGTGTAAGTTACTCCTAAAAAAACAGTAGGGATTGCAGCACAGTGACATCGGAGCTAAGGGGGCTCCCACCTTACAAAGGTATAAGAGTATGTACTAGCCACTCCATATTGTCAAAGTATGTACTAGCCACCCCATATTGTCAAAGTATGTACTAGCCACCCCGTATGTACTAGCCACCCCATATTGTCAAAGTGAATGTGGGGCAGTTTGTTCAACTGCCACCACTTTGCCAAACTGGAGGTTGAGGGGAATGTTCTCCTCATTCTAAGTCAGGGGTGAGAGGCCATGATAATGAAGAGGATTTGGTATCTGGAAGACCTTGTGGCCCACCATATGCTCCAGGGCTCAGAGAAATGATGAAGATCACATCTCACCTACTTTTCAGTTCACAGTCTGTGCACTGGGAAAGCTGAGAACAGCCCATAGCTCTTTCAACATGCATATTGCAATTGTGTACTGAGCACTCAGTGAGCTGTGAACTGTTCACAGTTCTCTTTGTGCTCAGTTAAAAGCTGTGAGCTGAGAATTGGGAGAGCAAATAGCAGCTAACAGCTGTCCGAGAGCTCAGTTCACATTTGATGTTATGCTATGGTTTATTAATACAAGCATGTACACCTTGGATGCTGGGCACTATAGAACAACATCATTGGAAAAACAGTGTAATAAAAACAAGGAACATCATAGAGAATTATAGCTCAAAAAGATAAAATACAGATTACATACAAGAGTTTTAAGATTAAGGTGGAGAAGTGTGGCTCACTGGTTAGAGCAGGCAGACCCTGAAGCAGAGGTCAGACCCGGGACCAGGGTTCAATTCCCGACGCGGCAGGGTCTTGAGCTCAAATGTCCATGGACTCGATAATTCTTGCTTCGGTGCCTCACCTAATCATGGGTTCACACTCTGCAACTCTGGGCATTAAGCTTGCTTAATCTCCACAACGGCCCCCCTGTGGCGGGATGCCTGGCTTTCACCTTGGGGATGCCCTGTAGGGGCTATCTCACAGGGAAAAGCCAGGACAGGTTCCCAAGGCAAGCGTGGAGATACCCCTTCGGTGGTTGATTCTGGCGCTATATAAGAAACATAATAATAATAATAATAAGGTTTTTTAATGCACAATAGGGGAAAGTCATTCTCTAGCCAATGCAAATTAAAAGGCCCTCTCCCAAAAGGAAGATATTTTATTCCTGAGGACATTCGGCAAATTTTTATTTGTAGCATGCAAAGTATAGGGCTGTAATATTAAAGTGTATCCCTGTTACAAAGAGGAGAGAAAGAGTAGATAAAACCGTGTACAATCACTAGGGTCTTTTATGTAAATGTAAATCCAGTTCTTGTATAGCGCATGAATCACCCCCGAAGGGGTATCGCGGCGCTGGGGGCCATTGAGAAGATTAAGCAAGCTATTGCCAGAGTAACATAGTCCTGGGCAGACCCTTGCCGCCAGAGCCGGGGATCGAACCGTGATCCCCAATGTCCAGCGTCAGTCGCCCTGGCCGCGGCGTCACACCTCTCACAAGAAGCCAGTGGAGGATCTCAAAATGAGTGTCACTTTTCCAGGAGTCTGTAAACAACACCTGGACAAGTTCAGCATATTTCTGTGTGGCCCAACTTCTTGGCAGGGCGGACGGCGTTCACCCTGTGAAAATTGTGGGTAGACGCACACAGCAAACTCCGCTCTGCCCTTTGCTTTCACCCAAAGTGTAGTAGAGTGGTGCCTTAACTTAAACCCTGCCAATCTACCCCCGCTGCTCGCCGTCCTTTTTTCCCAGCCGGCCCGCTACTGGCCAGGGGTGGCAATCTGAGAGATAGCCCCGGGCACCAGAAGCTCTAGCTACGCCTCTGCCCCTTTTAGCTGCCATAAGGTAGACTTACGGGTATTCATGAAGAGACCCGAAGACTTGCCAAAAATTTGCATAATAGAGAGCAGTCCTGGGTCCGTCCTATTAGGGTCTGTTAAAAAGAATAATAAGTCGTCCGCATAGAGCTCGATGCGGTCTGAAATCCCTTTGGACCACTCAAAGCCCCGTATCTGGGCGTCAATTTGCACCCATGCCAAGGGCTCCAGTGCTAGGGCGAATAAAAATGATGACAAGGGGCACCCCTGTCTGGTACCCCTACCAACTGAGAATGCATAGGAGATGGATCCTGCCACCCGCACTGAGGCCGTAAGCAACTTGAGGTAGGATAGATAGCAGGGCCCTATATTAAGATGGCGCAAAAGAGTGAACAGATACGCCCAGCTGAGGGAATCAAACGTCCTGTTGATGTCCGCTAGCAGCAGCACAGCTAGCCCCTCATACACATCAATAGCCACAATGGCATTGTGGTCTTGGCGAATTGTATGGCGCATGGCTCTCTGGGGCATAAAACAGTCCTGATGTACGAGACTGAAACACCACCCTCAGCCTAGCCGGGTACAACAGCGCATATGGAAGTTTTAAGTTCCGTAAGTGGGCGTTAGCCGCTGTGCAGGATTGTAGAACCCTCGTGTAGTCCAGGAATATCAGGATGCGGCTTTCCTGAGCTTTTTAATAAACATACCGTAACCACTGCCACTACTTCTCCATGATATCTGTCACATAAAATTAAGAAACCTTACAAATGTAAAATGGAAGGCGCCATCAAAGTTCATCCCAGATGTGGCATTCTGCAGTTTGTGTAACACCAACTAACACCTTGCTGAATGTTGACGCATGTGTGACTCATTGTATGTTGTACCGTGTGCCGGTTTTTGGCCCTTCGTCAAAGAGGGACAGACATTTTGTCAGAAGTCTTCTTTTCATGTGAACTAGGACACGCCTTATGTTGTCAAAGCTCTAGCTGGAAAAGTCACATCGATTTTGGGGAGTCCTTCTCCATGATGAACACCTGATTAATTGGGGTTCCTAGGAGCCAGAGGGATACGTCATAGCTAGAGGTGCGTGAAATTGCAACATTTTTCTCTCGCCGACCACCTGTAATACTCGTAATTACAACAATTACTATACATGGCCTGATAGGTTTCTGCATGTGGGTACATTTAAATTGTGTCTTTCGCGCAGCCGTTGAATTATTTTGAGGAAAAGAGATTGCTGCCATCAGGGGGCGTGGCTTAAGCGCCGACCGGGATGGCTGTGTGAGCTTGAAGCTCCGCGCCGAGTCCCAACTAATATCCTGGAAACTTGCCCTTTAGTGCCCTAGAAGGAACGTTCCTGCTGTGTGGGGTGCTGTAAAGCCGGAGGGGAGAGTTTGGAACCCAGCGGGCACTTGATTGCGGCGTGTGGCTCGGACCTCGGAGCCCAGAGGCGCTGGACGGCAAACAAAGGGAATATGGCGGTGATCGACGATCAGAGGGACTAAGAGCTATGGCCTGGCTCTGCGCCGATCCACCGGAGGCTGCTTAGCGGAGTGAGCGGAGTGAGCGGAGCGGGGACTGGACGGGGACTGAAGGCGGTGAGGAACGGCGGGGCTCTGGGCACCCCGCAGCTCGAGGAGTACGGCACCCCTCCCCCTCCCGCTCCCACGCTCACCGACGAGAGAGCTTGGAGGAGAACGGGCTGCTCCTGGGCGGCGGCACAGGCATCTGGTGGTGGCCTTTTGCCCTAAGGACAGATCGGACTACACAGAAGGGGGCCTGTCCTAGTGAGATCGACCGCCCTGCGTGGGGCGCAGTGGAGAGGTGGCGGCATGCACGACGGGCCCGAGAGCGAGATTGGACCTGGGTCCCTCCGGTCCCTGTGGCCCCGTATGAGCGACTGGAGCTAGTGGGGTCGTCCTGGGTGCCCCGAAATCGGCGGCGGGCGCTGCCTGCCTCGGAGCCTGCATAGCGAGGGGACTGGGCGGCCGAGGAGAGTGAGCCGAGTCAGCAGACCTGGTGTCTGTAGTGTGCTGGACTGAACAGCGGGAGTGACCGGCCCTGACCAACGCCCGCCCACCCTTCTGGCGGGGAGCTGAGGGTTTGCTACCCTGGTTGGGCTGAATGCTGATGGCCCCGGGCAGCTCCCGGCCATAGACTGGCGAAACTGATCTGTGAGTGGAAGGGCGCCCAGGAGTGCTGTAGGGACTTGTTGGGACTGTGATTGTGGGGGCCAGACACACGACTAGGTGACACAGAGAGGTCTGGGACCGTGAGGCCTGTACTGGGCGCACGGAGGACTGGTGTGGCCCTCAGCGGCGGCCCGAGTGCTCCGCGTGTTGCGATCAAGATGGCTGCTCTGGGCGAGGTACCAATTGCGCAGCCGAGGCGAGACGATGCGGCCGCTCTGACCCAGGATGGCGGCACTGGCGCCCCGCCGGAAGCCTCAACGCAGGAACAACGACTGCACCAGCGCCTTGACGCCATCCTAGAAGCGATCACTGCGACAAAGGACTCTCTGCACGAGGACATTGAGCAGGTAGCCACGGGGCTGGGGCTACTGAGAGCCGACCACGCCAAGCTCTCGGATCGAGTGAAATCGAATGAACAGCTGCTCCAGGAACTGAAACCGGCGGTGGTGACGGCGGAGCATAAATTGACGGATATCCTTGGCCGTCTGGCGACTCTGGAGCGACGTGCGGAGGATGCGGAAAGTCGTAACCGGAGAAACAATGTGAGGGTAGTAGGTCTTCCAGAAAAAATTGAAAAGGGGGACGCTGTATCCTACATGGAGGACTGGTTCAAGACGGTGGTGGCGCCGGAGGGGTTGTCTCCCTTCTTCTCCCTGGAACGAGCGCATAGGGTTCCCGCCAGGCCGCCCCTGGAGGGCCGACCACCTCGGCCGATGGTGGTCAAACTGCTGCACTATAAAGACCGCGATCTGTTGATACAGAGGGCGCGATCCCAGGGCCCCTTCCAAGTGGACAATAGTAGAGTCACAGTCTTTCCGGATTACACTCAGGAAGTCCAGAAAAGCAGAGCGTCCTTCTTGTCAGTCAAAAAGGAACTGAGGGAGGAGGGGATCCAATACTCTTTGCTCTTTCCTGCGAAACTGAGAGTGATCATTGACGACAGGACCCACTTCTTTCAGACTCCTGATGAGGCTTGGTCGTGGCTTGAACTGTATCGTGCAGGGACTGATCGTGCACGCAAAAGCGGGAGGGAGCGGCAGAAACCTGTACGGATCAGAAAATCACAGCGCATCCGCTCCCGGAACAAGCTCCAAAAGGCCGAGCGGGAGGCGCAAATGGCGGCGGACAGGAGGGGAGCGCTGGCCGCAACGGCGACCATCACAGGATCGCAACAGGAGAGGGCGTCCGGTGCGTCGGAATCGGAGGAGGAAGGGGAGAAGTCCGGAGGCGACGACTCAGACACGGGAAGTGTGAAGGGACCGGCGGTCACACCGCAAACCTCGGACGGTTTGTTTAATGAGTGAGGCTTGAGAACGCTGGATTATCCTGAGGTGTCTACTGGTACAAACTCTCCGGACATTTGTTGGACTACCAGGTACGGGGCTGTACTAGCACTATGGGACTGCAGGCGTAGGGTTGGGGCTCCGCCTACGCCGGATCGGCGCTCCATCGACCTCTTGAGGCCCTTAAGGCCTTCTGTGGTGACGACCACAGGTTAGAATAATGTGTGGGGTGTTGGTGGTTTGGAACGGGGCTGAAGCTGGGTTACTAGGTCCTGTCCTGGGGAGAGGGGTTTGGGGTGTTGTTTGGGGTGTTTTGAGGGGGGTACACAACTGCTGCAGTGCGGGGGATAATTGTTGGCTAGTGCCATTGTGCAGAAAGGTACACCATGGGGACGTTACCTAGTTTGAAATGTATCACATGGAATGTCCGAGGTCTTCGTACAATGGTGAAACGTCATAAGGTGCATGCCTACCTGGTGAGGCGGGGGGTACAGATTGCAATGCTTCAGGAAACCCATTTATCCAAGACCGAGTGCGGGGCTTTACAGAAGAGGTGGCGGGGTCAGGTATTTGGCACGACATACTCAGCATTCGCCAGAGGGGTGCTAATTTGGGTGAGGGCGGGCACGCCGTTCCAAATGACGAGCCAACGAATTGATCCTGAGGGCAGATATGTAGCGGTTGAGGGGCGACTTTGTGGCAGAGAGGTGGTTCTATGCAATATTTATGCCCCCAATTCCGATCAGGCCCACTTCTTTGAGGGTTTATCAAGCTCGCTGGCCTATTTCTTGGCGGGCCCTCTCTTACTGGCAGGAGATTTTAACTCAATCACAGATGTGCAGCTGGATAGGTCACATCCGCCATTGGTCGATTCCCCGGTGCGCAGGCTAGCAACCCAAAGGAGGGAATGGCAGGAGAGGTGGGGACTGATAGATGTGTGGAGGGTACAACATCCTGAGATCAGGGATTACTCTTACTTTTCCACGCTTCATGACTTGCATGTTCGACTGGACTCTGTGCTATGCGGCGGCCCCCTGGCGGCTGTGGTGACCCAGTCTGAATATTTAACTAGAACCATTTCGGATCATAACCCTTTACTGATCTCTATGCAGTGGCAGCAGGCGAGATCGGCGGTTCCATCATGGCGACTGCGGCCTGATACATTGGAAGATCTGGTGTTTAGCGACACGGTTCGACAGGGCATTGACTGTTATTTTGAAGACAATGGAGGCTCGGCCTCGACCAGATCAGTGGAGTGGGATGCAATGAAAGTGGTGGTGAGAGGAGTATGCATGGGCAGATTTTCGAATGCGAGAAAAGCAGTGCTGAATGACCTTGCGAAAGCAGAAGAGGTGTTGAGAGGGCTGGAACGACGAAGGCCTGAGCGGCCAGACTTACAGGAACAACTGATGCAGGCTAAAGAAATGGTGGCGACTGAGACGGAGCGGCTGCGGTGCTATGATTATAAGTCATATGTTACTAAGGTGCATGAGGAGCGTGATAAAGTGGGTACGCTCTTGGCCAAACTAGCTGATCCGGAGCCTAGGGGGTGCCTGGTCATGAGTATACGAAAGGAAGATGGAGATGTGGTTTATTCTCAATCAGCAGTCCTGGCGCGCTTTCAATCCTATTATACGGGACTGTATGAAAGCCACCTGGAGGCTGAGGTCTCGGAGATAGGCGAGTACCTGGATCCGATTCCGCTGCCGGCGTTGGATAGCGAGGAAGCGACAGAATTGGGAGGGCCCATAACATTGGCTGAGATAAGGGGGGCAATTAAACATATGGCGCGAAACAAAACCCCGGGGGTGGACGGGCTGCCTATAGAATTTTATGCCAAATTTGTTGATATACTGGCACCTAGATTGTTGGTGGTGTACTCGGAGGCGAAACAGAGGGGGTGCTTGCCTGAATCAATGAGGGAGGCACTGGTGGTGCCACTGCTGAAGCCGGGCAGAGATGCGTTGGACGTGACATCTTACCGCCCATTGTCCATGTTGACGGTGGACTATAAGATTCTGAGTCGCATCTTGGCAGCCAGGTTGATGCCGCACATGACTACATTGGTACACAGGGATCAGGCGGGATTTATCCCGACTAGGAACACTTCGATGAACATACGTCGTCTGATCCGCATTATGGATGGTGCCGGGGCGTCGGATCTTGACCCTGTGGTATTGGCGGTTGATATCGAAAAGGCTTTTGATAGCCTTGAGTGGGAATACCTGGATGGAGTACTGTTGAAATTTGGGATAGGCGAAGGCTTTCGGAGGTGGACGAGGGTGCTTTACTCGTCGGCGAAGGCGCGAGTACGGCTGGGGCCTATTGTATCTTCAGCATACCCAGTGTGTAGGGGGACGAGGCAGGGTTGCTCGTTATCCCCTCTGCTGTTCGCTTTAGCAGTGGAGCCGTTGGCGGCACAGGCACGGTTGGGCACCATGTACAATGGGATAGCGCAAGGCCCGGAGTCGCATTATATCTCACTATACGCCGATGATCTGTTATTGTATCTAGCGGATCCAATGCAATCACTAGAGGGGGCAGTGGATATGCTGGGTAGGTTTGGGCAGCTATCAGGCCTCCGGGTGAATTGGACCAAGACCTGTGTGTTTCCATTGCGGAAGGGCACGCCCAGTCCGCCGCTGACGAGAGAGGTGGTGTGGGAGCCCTTCTGTTTCACCTATTTGGGGGTGCGCATTTATCATGAGGCTGTGGATCTCTTGGAAGGGAACGTGGAGCGGTGTATTCGGGCGCTGAAGGGCTGCATGGATTTCTGGGCCTCCCTTCCGTTGTCGGTATTGGGACGGGTGGCATTGTTGAAGATGGTGGCACTCCCGCGGCTGCTTTACTATTTCCGGACGCTACCGATATGGATCCCGCAGAAGATTTTTAAAGATCTGAAGACATTGGTGACTGGCTTCCTTTGGGGCCATGGGCGGCGCAGGGTCGCGTTGAGTACTCTGACTAGACCTAAGCCTGAGGGAGGGTTGGCCGTTCCTGACTTTGAATTATACTACCTGGCGGCGCAACTCCAGGTGTTGACACAAAATGTCGCCAGAGTATTCAGGGGCCCTGAGCGTGATCGGGAGCTCGGCATCCAGAGGGGTGTTTTGTCATATATAATAATGCAACAGAAACTGGACATGAGGGAGCTCACGATAGAAGAAAGAACGCTTAAATTGTGTTGGCACAGGAGCTTGAAAAGAGCAAAAAGAGACCGTCCGTACGCGCCGGAGATACCGCTAGGAATGCTGACCGCGCTGCCTCATGGAGGCGATTGGTCTCAACTGTTGGGGTGGGAGGAGCTGGGCCTGCAGGTAGTGGGGGATCTGTATGTTGATGGGACATTAGTCCCCTATCGGACGCTGCAGGATCAATTTGGCCTACCGGATGGGACTTTCCTGCTGCACGCAGCTGTGGTGGCAGCGATGCAGCGATATTGGAGGAAAGGGTTGGAAGAACCGGAAGTGACCATGGCATGTCAATATGTGGTGATGGCGGCGGGCACTGTTAAGGCGGTGTCTTGTCTCCATACTAGAATGCTGAGTGAGGGACTGGCGCCACTACTGGCATTGAAGTCGCGGTGGGAGGTCAGCGTAGGCAAGCCCATACCGGACACGGTTTGGAGCCAAGTGTTACGACGGACGTGGAAGGGAACGAGGAATGCGCGATTTCAACTGGTGCATTTTTTCATTATCCATAGGGCATACATGACACCGGAGAGAGTGAAACGGTATTTCCAAGTGCCCGATGCCGTGTGCCCGAGATGCTTGACACCCGAGGTAGATTTGGATCATATGCTATGGAATTGCCCGAAGTTAGGAGCGTACTGGCCGGCAGTGGGGGAACTCCTGAATGCAGTAACGGATAGGGAGGTAGACTTTGATATGGCAGCGTGTCTGCTCCTCTGGTTCCCTCATACCAAGAAGACAAACGTTACTAGTAAATTTATAGACCTGGGAATCATGCTGGCTCAAAGAGAGATAACTTGGCACTGGAAATCTAAGGAAGGTCCGTCAGTGAGGAGATGGATGAGTGAATTGTTGAAGTGGTCAGGCTGCGAAAGTGTTATCAGAATGCGGCAGGCCACTAGGACTGGCCATGAGAAGTGCTTGGAGTTGGCGAGGGCGTGGGAGATGGTGGTCCAGGCATTGCGTGACTATGTGGCGGAAGATGAAGAGGAGGAGATGTGATAGTTGGGTTCCATGTGGATTGCACGAAGGTGAATGGATCCTATGGGGGATGTACACTGGTGTTTGCAAGGTTTGTCAGTACCCGAATCAGCAGCAGTTGTGGGGGGGGGGGGGGGTGTTCTTGAAAGGGTAGTTAGGCACCGCGGCGTAGTTCAGAAGAAACAACTGGACCTGTTAGGATGTGGACGAGAACTGAAGAACGTACCCAGGGAGTATTCTGGGTTCTGATGGTGCAAGGGGGGGGAGGGCGTTAGGGGGGTAAAAGCAGATACAACATGATGTGACCGACCGAGTACCCGAGCAGGGCATACACTGAGGCAGCTTCTGGAGAACAGTGCTCTTGGCGCGCCGCCCAGCCTCCGGGATGTGGGCTGAATGGCTGTGTAGAGTATTTGCTTCATTTTCAACTGTGATGTCATAAGTGTAATGGTTGGCCTAATTTTGATGACTTGTCTCTAATTCTGCAATAAAAACAAATTTAAAAAAAAAAAAAAAAAAAAAAAAAAAGAGATTGCTGCCATCCATCCTATTTGAATATTGCATGGAAACATTTTTTTTATAAAACATTTTTGGGCATATTATTTAGAAATGTTCTTGTCAGTTTATCAGCAAGCCATCACAAGTTATTATATAACATTCACATAGGCATGGTAATTATAAGCTAGTCACACATCGTTGTAGGCTTCTTATACGGTTATGTTTCCACGTAGACTAAAGGTCACATTGAGGTAATTACAACTCATATTATCATTCCTCAATTTGCTCATAGTCACAGAGTAATCCATCCATTCCCCACAAAATGGTGTCTGTTCTAGTAGACAACCCATTGATGTATGCACTGGAATCTCCAGTTTCATGCAATGGCCCATGTCTCTCTCTCTCACTCATCCTTCCAGACCGGGTGGGTCTTTCTTCCACCAGTTGTTGTCTATGTCTCTTTTTGGGATTTCAGACCTATGTGTATCAGTGTGAGATTGTATCTGTTAGTGTCGAAGTCAAAGGGGGGGTGTGCAAGAGAATAAGTCTGAGACCCTCCTCTAGATACCATCCGGTCACCTGATGAATGTGTCTCACTCCCACCCAGCATGGTCTTATCCGGGGGTATTCTCATGTCACATGTATAACAGTTGTGGCTGCTTCTGTACGGGGGTGGTAGGGTGCGGGAGGCATTAAAAAAGACTAATGATAAACTTACCTTCTTCGCACGTCTCTCCTCCATCCTCGCTCTCTGCCATCAGAAGCACCCAGGCTCCCGGACTCTCCGAGCCAATCATGAAGCTGCAGGAGCATCGTCGTGATTTGTGTGAGCGGCCTGTTTTACCACTCAGGAAGTACCTGGAAGGTTCGACATGATCTCCACTGGGCTGTGCACCACAGCCCACTGCCCAGTGGAGAACATGTCAAATGTGCATGACTGTTTGGTGGGCTCCAGTGGGCCGGCCAAGCCATCATGCGAACTTAGAAACGGGAGTGCAAACCACTCCTGCTCCCTCTGATGGCGGCAAGCCCAGCCCTGCCCCACCCGACCTGGCACCACATGGTGCACGGTGAACGGATGTTTGAAAAATTCCTTTTTCTACTGCAGCCATTTTCTAGGCTGCAGCACAAGTCACAGTAGAAAAAGGCAATTTCCGACCGCCTACACGGCGCTCTTATCAAAATATGGCGAGTTGGACCGTTGACTCCTTGTCGGGCGGTCTCAATCCTGCTGTGATTAGCCATTGCAAAGAGTCCCTTACTTTGAATGACGAAAAATTGGTTGTCTTTTTGAGTCTTTTTTGGCTGTCTGTTCTTCTTCAGTGAGAGACCCAACTTCTCTCTCCCATTCCAAAAGTCAAAGGCGTTCGGTGTATGTATCACCAACGATTGCTTATAGAAGAGATCTTCTCTTCCATATTTCTAGTGAGCAGTTTTTCCTGTAAAGGATTCAAATCGGGGAGTTCGCTGAGGTATTTAAAGTGTGGGTGAAGGGCATGTCTTAATTGTGAATATTTAAAGAACTGATGTTTATGCATATCAAAGTTCCCCCGGAGATCTACGAATGAACACGATGGTGCCAGTCATAATGTCATCTACTTTTGAGATCCCTATCTTGGACCACTAGCGAAAGTCCTGTAAATCATTGACTTGGTGTAACTTATTATCTAGCCACAGTGGGATTTTTTCTGGGAGTCAATTTTACCAGCCTACGCTACATAGAGTCTTGTGCCATACTTTTAGTATTGTTTTTGTTGTGTCTGTTGTAAAGTCCACATCATTTTTCACACCGTAGAGGAAAATCTGTGCGTGCGTATCTTCTATTTCTCTGTTCCAAGTATGGGTTGGCCCAGGGGTTAAGCCTCCTCTTTACAGTTATTAGATGTGCAACACAATAAAATGCCATCACATCTGCTGCCCAAATGTTGCCATCATACTGAGATTTAAAGCACCTCATCATGGCGATCATGGTGCTCCACCTGCCCGTAGAATGGTATGAATCATAGCTGTAAGGTGGGTAAAGAATTCATGCTGAATGTCATTTTCAAGTTGGTACAATAGGCATCATAGGGAGACCATTTTAATGCTGGCCACCCTCCCCATCAGTGACTATGGGTGCTAGGATAGAAAGACAACATAGCTTTGTAGCCTGGACATCTGGGATGTACACGAATCAATCTGCCATGTACATTCACCGGTTAATATTACGGATCGATTACATTACGATCCCACTAACTCCATAGACCACGTGACTAACCCACCAGGCTACAATATCCTCGCTGATAGGTTCCCTTCTACACAGACCGGTTCCGTGTGTGAAACGCCGAGAGCCGCGCGCGTTACTCATTCAGTAAGTCTATTTTTCTAATATTCTCTTTTTCGATCCTTTATTTCTTCTGACTCCCTGCACACAGCCCAACATTTCACTCAAATCGTGTCTAACGCAGTTTCTACACCAATCTATTCACAACTCAAAACGCTGGTGATACTTTTTAATGTTTATGTGTAGTTTGCTTTACATCAATTGAGCACCGCTTTTGCTTATGTATTCTTGAGTTTGATGAATGTTAACATCTTAGGTCTAACATATGCAAGTAATGTTGTATCCAATTAATGCATAATGTCATTTCAGTTGTTAATGGTTCGTTTGCTGACTGCTAAGGTCCTGTATGTTTTCATTTTTACAGGCCCCTGACGAAGGGTTACCCTTTTAACCCAAAATGCATTGGGCAAGAAGTAATGCTATTAAATGATTTATTTGTGGAAAGAATTTCTATAACTATTATGGATAAGAAAAACATCTGAAAATGAATTAAATATTTGATGATCTCAAGAAGCATATGACTGGCTTTTTTTAATTAAGACGACTAAGCTACGTTCAATGAGTGAAGAAACCCCCTGGTTTCACGTTAAATGAGCGCGTCCTTAGTGATCTCCACATCACACATTCTTCAATTACGTAAGGCACTGCCAGGCACAGTGCGACAAGGATAGCGCCTTCTGTAACCTACCCAAGTACTATTTCGAAGGGGAGTGCACGGACATAACAGCCATCGGATTTATTAACAGGACCGCCACAGGTCTCCACATAACATAAATACAAGAGCCCTAGAAGACATCTACTGTAAGTAACTTGTAGAAATGGTCTAGCTACGGGTAAAAGGGTTTTTTGAATTGAAAAACTGGTAATGTGACCAGATAATGATAGTTCGGTATGATCTTCTTCTGTTGTAGTCTCTTTGTTGAAACAGACGATTTAAACAGCGAGAAGGTAAGAGATTGGTAAATCACGTCCCTCACCATTCTTGTAGTTCAAGAGGAAACGGCATCCCCCAGCTGACAGATTCATGCAATTTTCTTTTCCAGCTACGTGGACCTGAAGAGAACTCCCGTCAATTGAGGGAGTTCGAAACGCGTAGACCAATTCTTCATACAGCCTTAGGAGTATTTCCTAAATTGATAATTTGAGAACTACTATAAAATGTTTCCCCATGGCTGTTTATTGTACAAAATCTATGTAAAGAAAATCGTGTTGTAAATAGAATATACTAGATAGGTGGTTTGATGTATGTAGGTATGGATGAAAGTATGTGAGAAGTACAGTGAGTGTATATAATTGTGTTTACAAGGATGGAATAAGGTGCAAATGTCAATTACATAAAAAAGATTTGAAATTAGAAAAAGTTTTTTTGATATGTAAATACAAAATAAAAATAATTGATTTATTTCTGACGGAAAAGGAGGTCCATGGTACATATTGTTTGACATCAATACGTCCCGTCCCAAAAAAAGACTTTTGAATATATTGGCAATACTGGCAAGTATTTTGTTGTTTATATAACGCGTGGAATTCGCCCGCACCGCGGGGGAATGTGCGCCACGGCGAAGCGGTTAAGTTGGTACAATAGGCATCATAGAGAGACCATTTTAATGCTGGCCACCCTCCCCACCAGTAACAATGGGTGCTAGGACAGGAAGACAATATAGCTTTGTAGCCTGGAAATTTGGGATGCAATGTTGCGTTCCCAAACATGTTCTCTGCCTCTGGGGATATAGACGCCCATCTATTGGAATGCCTCATGGGTGGCCCACTGAAGATGTGGCACATCAGCTTTATTTAGGTAAAATATTGCCTCGGAAAGAATTGTGTTTAGGCCTGAGAATTTGCCGATGGTTTGGAGAATTTGCACAGATCCAGGCCCAGTCCATCTGGGATATGTAAATAGATAAGTAAATCATCTGCATGAAGTTGAAGTTGAGGGAATTTATAGAGCGCACGTATACCGGAAAGGTTTCATGGCATAAAGAACACTCTGTCAGTCACATTAGACAGCCATTCAAACCCCATCAGAACCTCATCAATCCTGCAAGAAGGTTCACTGCAGTGGTGAAGAGCAATGGCGATAGGGAGAAACTCTGTCTGGTCCGGATAAGCATAGGAAAAGCATCTGAGAGTACCACTCCAGTCTAGGCCTTTGATTGTTTTTTCTAATAACAGGAAAGTGTAATCCCATCCAACAGACTCACATGCCTTTTTGCAATCCACCTTTAGCAGTGTCTTTTAGGCGCTCTGCTAGGACCAGGGCATTATGAAATTGTGGAATGTCTCCTAGAACTCTGAAGCATAAAGCCACATTGGAGAGCCAATCACCGAAGCAGGCAGGTAACCAATACCCTTGTGATGATCTTTGATATCTGCAGGCTGAGTAAATGGGGCATGATTCTTGTAGGCGATCAGGCAGGGATATTAGAACTATTTCTGCTGTACACAAATCTTGTAGGTACTCAACAGTCGTTGCCACCTCCTCCAGCATTGCTTTAAGAGACAATATGTTTGCCTGTGTAATATATTTGAAGAATTTGGCAGGAAGGCCAAAAGGGCAACTCCTCTTCCCACTTTGAAGGTCACGTAGGACCACCAATAGTTTCTCATCATTTATATCTTGGTCTGAGAGTTCTCTCTATTCCTCAGACAGATGTCTCACTGAGATGTCTAGTATGAATGAGAAAATCAGTTGTAAAGTTAACTTGTGGGAAAATGGCACATCCATTCTCAGCACCTGCTAGCACAAGTGAGTAGTTATTGACAGTTGGCGTGATAAATGTACTCCAGAGTGTAGATGTGAGGAAAGTGGAAAACTTCACAAACTACAGTTAAGCTAGTCACTAAGATCTGTGCATGACTTCTTGGGAAATAAGACCTTTGCCCAACCTTGGTATTCTTCTGAATCACTGTGCAAAAGAGCAGTAGTGTTCAATGCATGCGAGGAACAACATTCAATGCTCCTTAAAGCCAGCAATTGCTTTTTTCTCCTTCCCACAATGGGCCATCGCTTTAAAGAACACCTTTCAACTTCCCATCCCCTCCTCGTGGTAGACTCCACACTACGGCGACAGTAGCCACAACATAGGATCCACCATCCATAAACACTCTGTTTCATTGTAAAGTATCCTAAATCATAACAAAAAGCCCCTCATCCTTGCATTGCTCTCTTACTGGATTTGCGCTCCTTAGATATCTATACCCACGAGTACGTACATACATCTTGGATTACAACACGCAAACTCTGAGCCCGGCCAAAGCAGAGAGCATTCCTACCTTTCATCCTGTGGTCTCAAATAACACTTTGCAAATTTTACACCTGCTCTTCTTCAGCATCGGTTAAGGCTTCACAAGCCATGACCTACCAGTGCCAACGTAAATGTTCCCTTTAGTAGTTATGTGCCTGCACCAGTGGGTTTCTGTTTTCCCACTTGCGAACCTTGCCAAATGAATTTTCAATGTCGCCGCCAGACTGCTGATGGTGAGGTGTATCGTTAATATTGCATTTTGGCGGAGATGTGTTTTTTTATGGTGGTGCTGGCCTCACAGCCACCAGGGACTAAAATGGACTGTCCACTGACAAGCCAGCCACCTGATGGCACCAAAGAATCCACCTTATGGGCCTTTCCAGGAGAGCTTGAAAAGGGCCTGGATGCCACATCTATATCATGCACCCACATACCAATCTGCTGTCAGTGGCCAAGTCGAAAAGCACTGACAGCATTAGCATCTTGGCTAGACCTCAGGTCACAAACAGCAAACTTTACAGCACCAATAAGAAAAACATCAACTATCAACTAAAAGAGTCACCAAGACATGGAAGCCTCCAAGTTAAAACTCATAAACCACACCAGACTCTGCTCTGTGAAGGAGTCCCCGAAACCAAGGCTGGAACGACTGGATACCATTAGCAGTGCGAGGCTGGACCAATGGCAAAATTTGTGCCATAAAAATATGTATGACAACAAAGAAATGTGCAAGAAGAGGCATTGTGACATAACTTAACCTCCATGTATGGGCTCAGGTCTCAGCCGGTTAAGAGCCACAACTTTTTCATGCCAAACTGGAACAGTACCCCGGGTGTCCTTTACTGGTCCGTGCATGCCTGCTTAGGCTACCTTGAGGCCCGGGCACCATGAAAGGCCAAGAATCCAGAACGAATGCACTGGAACTGCACTTAACCAGCTATTCTGGCCAAACACAGAGAGGAAATATTTGAGTAACTGGATCCTTCAGATCCAGTTTGCCCCACGTGTAGATTCAAAAGGCCAGTCACATTCATTTTCAGGGCAGTACATTTTCCTGGAGGTTTTTCCCTAGTGGCCAGTACTCCCTACAGCCACACTGTGTGTACTTGTGAAATCTTGAACGCAATGGCAGGAGGAAGACAAGTTATCTCTCCTCTATTTGCTGCTGTCAAATTATCATTGAAACAGGTGCAAAGTGGTGCTAGGAAATCGAAAATTAACTGTTCTAAAAATAATACTTCTATTACTGCTAAAAAATAACTACTTTGAAAAATAAATACTTCTTTAACTGTTTCCTCTTCAAATTCATTTTAAATGGAGGGCTATAAAGTATGTGTGCATTATCTAATTAGGCCAAAACTTGTTTAAGGAAAAATGCACTGTATGGTTGTTCACAATTTTCTTTAAAAAAATGCTTTATGTTTTAATAGCTTTTACATTACCCGTGATATAGTCTACAATCCATTCTAACTTTGAGAGTATTGAAGGGAGCATTTTTGTTTTAGTCATCTGATTTACATTTTTTAAAGCTAATATCATTTCCTTTGTACTCACTTCTTCCTATGCTTCTGTGAGAAAGTAACTTACCCTGAGTGTTACTTTTGTTATTTATTTTAGATGTCTGCAAAGAATTGCTCAGGAAAGCTTCGATCTTGAACGGTGAGGGCACTAACTACGGTCTCTGACATTGTTCTGTTCAACCCAATATTTCTTTTTAGTTTGTTTTAGGGTATTTTGGTCATTGGCAGGGGACGTTTTTTTACTAAGACTTCGAGGGACACTTCGCTCTTGGCAAAGATGGGCAAAGATCTCCGTGTTCGCCCAATTCACCGAGGAGCAGCTTGTGCCGAAGGCCAAACGTATGACCATTGTGTGCTCGAAGATGCCAGATGACAAGGCTTTTGAAGCTGCACCTTTCCTATTTTTTTTGTTGTAAACTAAGCAAGTTTCATATTACAACTTCTTTGCACACAACAGATACGTTGTGAACAGATATGTTGCCCGCCTCTGAAAGGTGTACACCATCCTCCGCATACAATTCCAGCCTGGAAATTTGTATCAAATTGTGACGGATCGTTCTGATACTAGACTTCCGCAAGATCTCCGCCACCGATTGATTTAGCCTCCGCACCGATTTATTCACCGCTTTCCTGGGTGCGTTCCGCGGCCATACTAACCTTGGGATAACTTCAGACCACAGCAGCCTAGCCTCGGGCAAGATATTTTTTACAGCTGCTAGGGTCGAAAACAAGAACTCTTTAACACCTCTCCTTCCTGCCGGGATCATGTCGTTGCCCCCACAGTGCAACACAAATATATCTGGGGAAGGCATGCCTCTGGCCAAAGCCGCCTTTAAATCCTTAGGAACGTCAGCTAGGAGTTGCCCGCCTACTCCCACCCAATGATGATCACATCCTTGCACCATGTGCACCCTTTGTTCGAGCGTCTCCTTGAAGATCGCTCCAGCCCTGCGAATGAAGGAATGACCGCACCAACATATTTGGACCCTCTTAGGTGAGTTACCTACGGTAAACATGAAGACAGACGATGAGAACGATGGGAGGTAAAATAATCATACAGCTGTTAAAGTAATTGCGGTCTAACATAACGCTCGTAACATGCAGATTTCCAACGACCTAACTTCTTGATGGTCTGCTCGGGTAACCCCAAGCCCGCAGCTGTTGTTGCTGCCCCGGTGCGAAAAGAATGAGAAGTAAAATTGGATGGGTCCACCCCAATCTTCGCTAAAGTCATCTTAACCACCCTTGTGAACTGAAACCTAGTGAGGGGCAGACCATTCAAGTGAAGCAGTACTCTATCGTCAGCCCCTTGCGGCCTAATTAACATGAATTCCCTCATCAGGCTAACTGGGCAGAATGACTGGCCCTCCGCTCTTCCCAACTGTATCCAAGACCCTCTGCCTAAGGGGTCAGTTTTCGATCTTCGGACCCTAAGTCTCAGGACATCTGTTGATTCTATCACATCTGAGCACCTTAGGCCACCCTCTCTATCTGTTTTTGATGCCGGGAGTAATTCAGAAATTCTAAGAGCTCCGCAAAAAGCTAGCACATAGGCCACCCTAAATAATTGTGTCTCGTATGATGAGAAGCAAACCAATGGTAAAGTGTCCAAAATTTTCACCAGTTTTCCTACATCTATAGGCCTTCTAGAGTCTTTCACCCCAGGCGCCAAGCGCTCCCAACCCTTCACCGCCCTTCTCACTCTCTGGTCCTTTGTTGGGTCAGCGACTCCCTGCAACCCTGCATAAAATGCCAGTGCTGAAAGTTGCCTCTTCATACATGCAACCGAATTTCCTTTCTCTTTCTGGTGCACTATGAATCCCAAAACGCTCTGTGGCATAAAGACTTCTACCAATCCCGCCCCTTTCAAGAATGACATATAACATTCCCAAGACTTTTGATACATACACTTAGTCTTGGGGGCCACGGATGCTGCTATCAAGTCGGAGGCTGTGGGGCACCAAGCTTCCATAGCTCCGCTGGGAAAGCTGACATTGTCGACTCTGCTTGCGGCCAAAGCGCCCGGAACTCTGTTAACTTAAAACGAGACAATGCGTCAGCCGCTTTATTCTCAACACCGGGAACATGCCTAGCAGTGAAATGGACATTGAATCTCAGGCATTTCAAAATCAAATTCTTTAAGAGACGGAGGACCCATGTGCAGGTTGCGCTCTGGTTATTAATCACCAAGACTACTGACATGCTGTCTGACCAAAATACAATGCGCCTGTTAGCGAGCATATCCCCCCACAAATGCAATGCCACTACTATGGGGAACAACTCTAGGAAGGAAATGTTACGGGTCAGCCCTCGTTCTATCCAATCATCAGGCCAGTGTTGCATGCACCACTTGGCTCCCAAAATTGCTCCAAAACCAATGCTTCCAGCAGCATCAGTGAACAGTTCTAGATCAGCATTAGTGGTGCTGGCAGACCGCCACAACACCGTGCCGTTGAATTCCTGCAAGAAACACTTCCAAATACGCAAGTCTTCCCTCACTTCAGATGATAATCGAACTCTGTGGTGCTTGGCCCGCAGGCCAGACATTGCTCTTGCTATACTCCTGGAAAAGGCCCTGCCCATTGGTATGACCCGCAAGGCAAAGTTCAGTTGGCCCAAGAGTACTTGCAACTGGTGTAACGTTACTTTTCCTGCTCCAATACAGCTATCAATTGCCCCCTTGAAAGCATCTACTTTTGATTTTGGTAACCTGCACACTCCTGCTCTGGTGTCAATTTCGATGCCTAAGTATGTCAGGCATGTTGTTGGGCCTTCTGTTTTCTCCGTAGCTAGAGGTACCCCCAGAGCTCCAGCGACCTGTTGGAAGCCCAGCAGGGCCTTCCTGCAGGACTGTGAACCCTTAGGGCCCAAAAATAAAAAATCATCGAGGTAGTGCACTACAGCGTGGGATTTGTCCGATGCCAAGAATTGTTCCACTGCCCATTCCAAGAACCTTGCGAAGGTCTCGAAAACTGCACAGGCAATAGAACAACCCATAGGCATGCACAAATCAACAAAGTAGTTGTCTTCAAAAGTGAAACCCAACAGCCTAGTATCATCCGGATGAACTGGGATTAACCTAAACGCCGACTCGATATCAGCCTTGGCCATTAAGGCACCTTCACCCAGACCTTGCAGTTTTTCAATGGCTGTGTCAAAAGATGTATAACGCACTGTGCACAGTTCGGGATCTAATTTATCATTGACCGATAACCCCGGAGGACTTGAGAGATTGTGTATGAGTCGGAATTTGCCCGCCTCTTTCTTTGGGACCAAACCTAATGGTGAACAGACAAGGTCAGGGTTCGGGGGATTCTTAAAAGGTCCAGCGACACGCCCTAAGGAAACTTCTTTCATAATCTTACTTCGTGTCGCCTCCATGTTCTGGAGCACAGAGCTTTGATTGCGAGGCGGGACTTTAGTAGGGGATGCTGAAGAAGGAATCCGAAAACCAGATGTGAAGCCATGGAGCAGGAATTGGGCCTCCTCAGAATTGTCATATTTACTGAGTAGGTGTGTCAAGACATGACGTTTAATGGGAGTTGGGAGCTTTGTCGGATGCCTTGGGTGGTTTTCCCTTTGGAGTGGTATGGGCGGGCTGCTCTTTAGGGTTTCCATTTTTTTTGAAACATCTAAGTTCAGGATGCGACGTGCCACCACAGTAGGAGCAGCAGTGTTTGTACCTGCACAAAGCCCCCCTCGTACACTCGTTTCTATTGAACTGCCAGCAGGCCTGTTTTTTATCGCCGACTCCCTTGTCACTCCGAAAGGACTGACTCTGAGCAGGGGCACTAGCCTTAAGCGTTGAGGGGGAGGAGTAAAAAACTGTGTGCCATAAATTGATCTCTCGTTGGTCCCACGAAATACCTGGGTGGACTGCCTTCATTTGCCTGAACATTTTGTCATACTTTAACCACCCCGATCCTGGAAACTCCGAAGCGGCACCATGAATAAGAGATATATAACTCATCATTTGTGGACCTAACATAGGGTATTTCTCCAGTATTACTGCCGCATAGATGGCGAAACCTGTGATCCAGTTTTTCATAGACCACTCCGTCCACGACTTCTTTTGGCTATACTCGCCCTCTTTTCCACCATTTGACTTCCCTGCCGCCACTCCTGCATTGATAAGGTCAAACACGTCAATATATTCACCTCTAAGTATCCTTTCCTTTAAATCTACAGGCACATGCCAAGTGATCCCCGCGGATGGCGATAGGGTCATGGAGGATGAGCCAAACATGAGTGGACTGAATGCCAACAGTGGATGCCCAGACGGCTGCCCACCAGCCACTCCCTGCGCCTGACTATTATGGGGCACCGAATGATCAGCAGTACTGTTATCTATCGATGCCTGTGAAGGACACCCTAAGTTTGTGTAAGCATTCAACATTACCTGCCCTGCCCCCGTTGGATACGTCATGGCGGGAATTAACGAGCTTAAGGGGCCATTACCAATTGCTTGCCCATGGGAACCGTACAATTGCATCCCTGGTAACTGTGCGACCCCCCCAGGTTGTATCCACACTTGCGACACTCCACTACCTGGCTGCGCCACCACTGGCGGTAACATACCTTGTAGACCTGGGGCCCCCACAGGAGTGACGGGGCACCCTCCTATTTGCATATGCCTCGCAGTATTATTCTGTCCTTCCATGCCATCCTTATCTTTCTCTGCAGGTGAGTCTATTGTCTCTAGCACCTCCTCCTCACCTGATGATGCTGGTTGGGGCTGTGTCGCCCTGGGCCGCTTGCCTTTTGATGACTCTTTGAACCTCTCCGGAGTGCGCCTCGCTCTCTTGCCTCTCCCTCTTTCTTCCCGAGGGTTCGCGTCTGCTCTAGCCCCCTCTCGCATATTCTTTAACACCCAATCCATGCCTTTCTCTCTCGTATACTCCAGCAACTCCGTAAAACCAAGGTATTCATCACTTTTTGTAGAGGGCTCTTTACCCTTCTGCGATTTTTTTGGCGGCATCCTGCACTTAAAAAGAACAAGCATTACTTTCTTTAATACATTGCAAGCATCAATACAACCGCGCTCTCCTTTCCAGGGGCCCTGCCCATTCCATTGCAATCCAACGTGGATGAACCTGCTCCCAAACAACTACGGTAAAGCTCATTATGCCTGCGCACATGCTTAGGTTACGACCCAACCCGTACTGCTCACCCGGTGTCTATTCACCATACCATTCAGAGTTAAAGGTGACCCCCCGATTTCCAGTGGCCTTTTGATCTGTCAGTTAGATGTACAACCTTTGCACTATGTCCATAGCACTATATCCCCATCTAAATTAGAAGGTTAACATGGTTAACATGTCCCACTAATCAAACTTCAGTCCTTCCCAAATTTATGATAGGCTTATAGCAAGGGGTGGCACACACTTGAAATTGAAACGAAACTGCCCACCAATTACCTTCTAATCCTACCGTTTTAGCCCTTAATCAATCATGGAGGAAGGGAGAATATAGTGGAACATCATCCATGCATTAACAGGTCTGAAAAAACGGCTGCACACAAAGGCAGTTATTCTGGATTAGACACTGTGAAACTTGGCAGCTATGGGATTCAAACCCATGTCTCCAGAGAGACTGGAGCCCGTATCCAGCACCTTAGACCACTCGGCCACGAGGTCCAGCTTATCAGCATCGCTGGCGGGAGAAACATTTTCCTTAGAGCACCCCAGGGACGCCTCGCGCTAAAGCCTGAAGCGCGCCTCAAGGTCCGCATACAAAGCGTCCCCCTCCCTTGCATTCGCGCGTATCCCGTCTCCTTTGCCAACGCGCTCATGTAATCAAAGTCAGACACGCGCCTCATCCCGCTCCGGACACCCGTACTTCCGCTACCTCGCGCATTCAGTAACGCGCGCCTCCGCATTTAAATAATAAACAATCCCCATATACCTAGCGACACACCAACGTGCCGCCCAATCCATTACCCTACGCACTGCACGGCTTACCGACCTGCCCAAAAGTCGTCACAACCCTCGCTCGCCTTTCTCTTCGCGATGATCGCGTGAAGCAATGTCCACTTCACGGAGGTCCGACTCCTCGGCTGGCCAGCAAACAAAGAGGGGTTCTTAAAATGGACGATGGCTTTTAAGCCTCGCGCCCTGAGAGCACTTCCGGGTCAACAATAAGCCCCGGTCCTATTGGGCTACCACGATTCCCCTTCCGGGTCGGCTGACCCGGAAGGGGAACATCTAGCGTGGCACTTTGTTTACCACTAACGGCGCCACTCCCCGAAGGGGGGTGGCGCCGTGCAGTGTTGCTAAACAAACTTTAATCTTATTTCGTCCAGAAGATAAATTCCCTTTTGCATTGCGAAGAAGTATTAGATTCAAGGCATTTCAATGTAGCCGATTTCAGCTTCAAATGAATAGTAAAAGAGTAGTTAAAAGAGAGCAGACTCGGGTTTGGACTGGGCAATCTGCAGTGTTAGAAGGGCAGGACTGATAGGTCAGTGTGTAGGCCGTTTTTAGGTTTTGACTAGCGATGCATGCGTAGGAAGTACGCATGCGCTAGGAAAAAATCTTATGAGCTGTGTTTGGAGTCGGGTCTACGCCCCCTCCTCTCATTGGCTAGCTCCATAAATGGAGACTAGCCATTGGGAGGAGGGGGCGTCCGTCAATCTCGGACCAGATTCGGGGGCGTTCCCGAGAATTTTTGGCTTTTGGCTACGTCACGCGACGTCAGCCAAAAGCCGGGAACGCCCCCGAATCTGGTCCGGGATTGAGGGCACCCGCCTTCCACTGTGCTCCTTCCTGATTGCCTTGCGAGCGTACGTAGTGCACATGCGAAATAGTGAAATGAAGGGCATGTTTGATACACCACTATGCCTCTGTTCTCCAAATTGTAAATCCGGCCCGCGACCAGGAAGCCAGGCAGGCCGGGGGCGGAACTGCGGGACACTCCCTCGACGTCATTCCCGGGCCGCGCTGTGATTGGCTGCCGGCCCGGGACCTGACGGGGAAGACGAGCTGCCCGCGTCTCCTCCTTCGTTCGGCAAGCTTATTGATTGGCTAACAGTGCTTTGCTATATTTGCAGAGTGCGATGCCCTAACTTGTTTATCTTATCGTCATGGTCTGACATTCCCAACACACTTTTCTCATTCACTGCAGACCTATGAAGTCATGCATCACATCGCTACTCCGGAGACTTAGATATCTCCCAGCGCTATTATTATTATTCAGCCCCGGAAACTCTGCCTTCAACCTGTCTTTTCCTTTATATTTTACATCGTTCTCTTGTATAAATACACGGCTGTACATTATACCGACATTTTTGTAAACTAGATGGTCTGACATATATAAACACACTGCCTATTATAAGTATTTGGCTGTGTATTCTATCACCTTTTGTGTATATGAGTTGGTGAAACATGCACGCTCACAATGTCCGGAATACATCATTAACATGTTCCAAGATGTCGGACTTAAAACAAACAACAACCCGGCACTTCGGACTTTGCCCTTTCTTTGCACCCGCCTTCCTGCTCGCGTGGGCGTGCTCGCCTTTCCCGCCCCCTCTCCCGCCCACTCTTAATGCCACCGGACACAGAGGGGACTTGCAGTGTCTGTTTCACACACAGACAGCAGTGGGTGTTTCATTCAGTACAGAGCGCGGTCACAGCATGAGCCTTCCTAACAAAAACGCCTATTAAATCCTTGGTCTTTGGCTGCTCCTAATCAAAAGATACCCAATCTATAATAAATGTGGATGTACTTTGTGAATATCAGCACACCAATAAGCGCCCTTTAATTTCTTGCAAACACTCTATTAAGCAGTCTTATTTAAAGTCTGTGTCATAGATTCATGGTATCTGAGGTTGAAGCTGATTAGGGCAATAACGAAAGAAATGGTCGCCTAGTCAGCCAATGCATGTGCTTTCAGGTTAGAAAATTGAGAAGGGCTCGAGCTGGACAGCTGGGTGTCCCTTTAACTGTTTGAGGTACCGTAAAGTTTCTGGTTAGGGGGGTTGCCTTTATCGGTGTCAGTTGACCCTGGCAGAGGCATAACTCATTTGTAATAAACTATTCACCGGCACGCTTGTTTTTCAGTTTAGGAAAGACAAAAGGCTATGCGGACCTAGTGGCAGCAGGTGCTTTAACCCACGGAGCTATCTCCTGGCCTTAATCTCATCGAGGCCTAACCCTGAGACGAGCACGGGTCTCGGTACTGCGCCGCATCGCTATCAGAGGTGTCACCTGGGCAGGGCGCAGTGTGAGGCTGACACCTCGCACCACAGGCCTCTATCAGCCCGATAAGGACCTGAAAGGGATCAAAGGCAGACCCGCCTATCCCACACAGCTCCTTATCTGGCCGTCAGGGGCCGTGGTATCTAGGCGCAGATGAGCATTTTAAAACCGCATAATTTGTTGAATGATTTGATAAAGCGCTTAGCCTAGGTATACACAAACCCTGTCTGGCCAGTTGGCATACTCGGGCGTTGTCGCTTTTACACCATGGTCCACCATTTGGCTGCTTTCAGCGGAGTAACCCAAATCCAGACAGGCTGGTGTTTCTCAACGGCTGGGATGGTTGGGAAAGAGTCAGTCACACGCCATCTGCTCATCAGGCGCCCCCTAGCAGTCTGCTAGAAGCAACCCGACCTAGTCACAGCCCTGCCAGGCGTTTTCAAGGACGCGACCCTGATATGTGACTAACGAGTTCCCAGCCCCACTGGCCTTTTAGTGGCCGCCGGCGATCATGGCATGTAAAGGGCGGCTCTGGCCCAGCTCTACTCTCTCTCCGAAGCAGAGTGGATCAGTGTTTACAGCGCATCAATCGAATGAACACTAAGTAAGGCATCCTCAGACACCACAACATACAGCAGCATGGAAACATATGGCGCCTACCATTTCCCCTTCTTTCCCGTTTTTCTGTAGTGCTGCACACCTACGTTTCTTACTACTATTAGCGCTGGTGAATGTTGGCTCCGGGCTCTGTAGATTGCTTCGTGGTGACAGTTGTTAAATGCCAACGTGTGCCATTAAATGACAAATACCATACGTTTTAAATTGGCATTTTTTAATTTATTTTTTTAGTACCTGCCAAACACTTCTGCTGTTCCTTAACTCGAGAGACCCTCCCTGAGGTGATCATTATACGTCTGACGCTGACACAGGCCTCGTATCTATACGTCTGACGCTGACACAGGCCTCGTATCTCCCAGAAAGGGAATGAATGGATTTAAACTGATTCAAAATGTGTCTCTTCAAATCCAGCCCAACGAGCTTAAATGGATGCTAACATGAATGAATAACACCATTAAACTGTAAAGCACTTTGAATTCTAGTTAATGCCACAACTGTGTGCATGAGAGATGGCATCTAATGCAGTCTATCTCAGCGCACTTCACAACTCATTCTCTTATTTTTAGGTCTCATCTGAGACAAGGCATGTGCTGTCTCTTGCAAGACATTTTGTGAGTGTACAATGGTCTTTGATAGTACCACATTGCTTACCATTAGTTGCCTTCATTGTCACTCATTTGCAAGATCCACATTTGTGAGTGCATACAGACTTCACTTAAGCTTCCTGTGTTTCTCCCTCCCCTGGAGCAAAGACGCATTACTTGTGTCCTTCCAATGCTCCCTTTTAGGGCGTTACTTTTGATTTTTATTTAAGGACTCGACTAGAGTGCACGCCTTTTCTAAAAGTTTCCCTCGTGTGCCACACGTGTGTTGCTGTTTCTCTGCCCGTGTCCTTCTCTTCTACATTCTCGTACTTATTATTCTGCCCACAAAACGTGTGAGTGTGGTGTAGGAAGGTGCATCCTGACTATGGTTGCCCCCAACTTTTTGCCCTGTGTTTTAGCTGGTTTTGGACATAGTCGACCTGGGACCCTGCCAATCAGGACCCCAGGCCTACTGCTCTCTCTTTAAAATGGATTCCATGTACCCTAGGTGCATTTCCAATTGGTACTGGGCCACCCTATCAGACCCTGTAACTCAGGGCATGGGTGTACCCAGGGCTGCCAGGGGCTGCAGCATGTATTATGCCACCCCTGGCTGGCCTCCTAAATTTGACACAACTGGCTGCATGACAGCTGGGGCAAAGTCGTGTAATCACCCTTTGCTGTAGGTGTAGTATACCTATACCTAACCCTAAAATGGACACACAGATTCCTATCAGTCACTCCTATGGCAGGCCTTGACAATCCTGAAGGCAGAGTGCTTGGAATCGTGTGAGATGGTGCTCTGGCATGAGCTGAGCCTGTCTGCAGCTTGCGGAACCAAGACCTAATAGCTGTTCCATGATAACGCATACCATATACTCTTAAGTGCATTATAATCCTCGCGGTTAAATGCTAACTTTGGTATTGCTTTATCAAAACATGTCGAGTAAGGTGTCATACGAATTGGAATACTAACCCCTCGCCAATCCTGGCGACGGGGTTAGCATTCCACCCTTCTAGAGGGACACGACATGTATGTAACTGTGAACCCCGGTTAAAGTTAACTGAAGCCTCAGCTCCACAAAATGGATGCTGTCACCACAGACACGAGTCTGACCTCCTGCTGCTGGGAGTCCTTCCAGCGAGGGAGGCCTGGACAAAGGGTTTCCTGTCCGGGGCGGTGCTAGCACCGTCCCAGACATGGTTTTGTGTATCCTGGGTAGGCAGGGCTTTTCAGGAAGGTGACTGCTGAGTGGCACCCCGGTGCTCACTACGCATAGGCCGGTCAGAACCAGTTCCAGGGGCACACCAGCCCCTGGCCTGGGGAAAGTCCGGCATGGCAGAGGGGTGTAACCACCCCCCTCCTAGTCCCACCCATAGGCAGGACCTAGTCACCGGATCAGCCCCCCTTTTTTAGTATAACGATGGGAGCGGGCCCCCTGTTAAAATTAGATCATCTTTGGAATCAAGACACGACTTTCTGCGAAAGGACTTCACGATTTCTTCCTCAAGATTCTCCCTTGTGGCTAAGGAGTAGTCACCCTGCATCCGCAGGCACCATCCTAAAGAACACTGCGGTCTGCTGCAAGTCCTTCATCACGAATCCGACAACCCAGCTCGACGAGACCCGGCTTCCCTGGCACCTCTGACCTCTACTCACCTCTACAGCAAAGCTGAGAACCGTGAGTGCGACGAGACCTCGAGGGACCGACGATCGCCAAGACTGCACGACATCTTTACAACAAGCCCACCGTGTCCTCCACGGGTGAGTGCTTTGGGGTCCGAGAAGCCCCGACCCTGCGCAGCTCCAGCACCCAAGGTCAGCCTCCCTGCATCTCCACGATCTGCGTGGGGCCCTTCTGCTGTTTGCTGTGCACCGCGTTGTTTGGCTACTAGCCGGCTGGCTTGTGGCCTTCTGAACGACGCCCGACGACATCACTGCTGCTGGTCTGGTTGCTCCAGACTGGCCCTTGCTTCCTTCTTGAAGAGAGGCACCCCGGACCCTCCTGGTCCACTCCAGACGCCATTTTAGGTCCACCGCGTGGGCTTGAATTTGCCAAGGCTTGTTGCCCAATCCTGGTTCCAGCGACGCCGATAGCTTCTATCTTCGTGGGACAGCTCGATCCTCCTTCCTGGTCGCCGACAACGCCTCCTGGTCCGTGAGATCTCCGAGCCCAGCGTCACCCACACGCCTTGTCGAGGTGGCTACCATCCGGTGCCCTCCTGGTGCCCACTGACTACTGGCTAGTAGTCTCGAACTTGGTCCCCTCTGCTTTCAGGTGTCATCTTCCATCGATCCAGGCTTGGATCCACCGAACTTTCTTCACTGGTCGCCTGCCAGCAACTTCTTTCTTCCAGGCTACTGGTCCGTCAACGAGGATTCCCGACGTCTTTTGAGTCCTATGCAGCTGCAGCCCCTGGGCTAGGTAACTTCGGCATTTCGGTGCCCCAGCATAGCCTCACTATCCAAGGGTCAGAATCTACTTTCGTTTTCTCCCTACCAGGTCGGGTTCGCCCGAGAACACTAACTTTGCAATTTCTAGCTACCATAGACTTTGTCCCGCATCTCGCGTGAGAGTGCACACACTGCACCCGAGTCCCCTGGGTCTTCTAGAAGTAATCTAACGATTCTATAGTCAAGTCCTAGCGATTCCAAAGCCTATTAGTACTGTACTTACCTGCTAGTAATTTCGCATTCCACTTTTCAAGTATATGGTTTTCCGTGCCCCTCGGGCATTTGTATATACTGTGCTAACTTAAGTATTTTTGTAAGAGTTTTGGTTTGTGCTTAGTACCCTGTCCTCATAAAGAGTACAGGGCTGTTGTGATTCTTAATAAATAACTGTTTATTTTCATAACACTTGTGTGGTGTCCTTTCACTTGGTGTTCAAGGGGTATATGTGGTATGACAGCTGGCTTAACACGCCCTCTCGAGTCTTTAGCCTTAGACTGCTCGTATCCACGCTACTAGGATAGCTGGTCTATAAGGTTGACTTACAACCAATCATCAATAAGGGTTGCTGGACTGATACATAGTGTTCACTAGAATAGTGAGCACTGCATATCAGGCCACCTTCCCACATTGGTGAGCAGCGGTTGGGATTTGAGCTTGCTGTTGTTTTACCACACGTATCCTAAGAATATCTTGTTGAAAGATCACATAAGTACTGTTAGTACATATAACTAAGCTTAGAATACTCTGAGTTCTACTGAACCAGCTGTTGTAGCTCCTCAAGGCTTAGCACACCTTGGCTGCAACTCTTAGCAAGGGATCAGTAGGCAAACACATAGTGTAGGTAGGTGCATCACTTACACCACACTAGAATCAGCATGTCAGACAAAGGAGGAAACTCTGAGTATCCCCTTGTGTCAGTGGACCCTCCACAGGTCCTTACTTCAAAATATGCTGCTCTTAGCTTCCATGAGATGAGACAAGTGTGTACTCTCAGGAAACTAAAACAGGGGTCTAACCCCACCACTTCCTTTCTGATTGGTCTCTTAGAGGCTTATGATGCCAGTAGGGCTGGTAACCCAGACCCTTCTAATCCAGAAGGAAGTTTGCCCTCCTTACAGGGACCCTTTGATAGCCAGGACCATCCCCCCCAGGAAGCAGATGATGCTGAGGATGAGGATGAGGACCAGTTGTCAGGGGATGAGGCAGATAAGGGACAGGTAGAAGTCAATAGACTAACCAGGTCCAACTTAAGCAGACATGAGCTTGGTACTAGGGGACCCCTGGGCCCACTCTCAGGTCAGCTTAACATTGGGAATGGACGAGTTAGGTCTCTATCAAGAGGCTCTAACAGATCCTTTCGAACCAATGGCTCTCTCAACTCTTCTCACAGAGGGATGTCTTCCCCTAAGAGGAGAGTGTATGAAGCTGAAGAAAGGGCAGTCAAACTGAGGATTGAAAGGGAAGAACTTGCCCTGGCCAAAGAGAGACTTGCCCTTGCTAGAGAGCAAGAATTATGTGGGCTACAGCCCACTGGTGGCAGCAATAAACCTAGCAATAGGGAAAGGAGTTTTGATACAAAGCACCTGAATAAGATAGTGCCCCCCTTTAAAGAAGGGGATGACATCCGCAAATGGATTACTGCTTTGGAGAGAGCCTGCACTGTGCAGGGTGTTCCCCAAAGTCAGTGGGCAGCTATCTTGTGGCTCTCCTTTGATGGTAAAGGTAGAGATAAGCTCCTCACCACAAGGGTGGAGGATGCTAACAATTACCAAATCTTGAAGAATACACTGGTTGATGGGTTTGGTTTAACCACTGAACAATACAGGATGCTGTTCAGAGACACCCAGAAAACTCAGTCTCAAGATTGGACTGACTTTGTTGATTGTGCCACTAAGGCTTTTGAAGGCTGGCTACTGGGTAGTAAGGTTACTGATTTTAAAGGATTGTATAATCTAATTATGAGGGAGCAAATCTTAAATAATTGTCAGAACCAGTTATTACATCAGCACCTGGTAGACTCTGATCCGACCTCTCCACAGGAATTGGGTAAGAGGGCAGACAAATGGGTCAGAACCAGGGTTAGGCCTAAACACCAGGGTGGTGACCAGAAAAAGGAATCAACCAAGCCTCAAGAGAAGGGTGGGGATAAATCCACAGAGAAGACTTCCCAAGGGCCCCAAAACTCCAACAAGGGTGGTGGGTCCCAGAACACTCCTTCAGAACAGAAGAAACCTTATTGCCATACCTGTAAACAGGTGGGCCATTACAAAAGTGATGCCAGTTGCCCTAAAAATGGTAATAAGGGAAATATACCCCCAGGTAATACTCCTAAACCTCCTGTTACCACTAGTGGTAATCCCCCAGGTGGTGGGAGTGCCCCCAAGAATGTGGTGGGCATTACTTTGGGCAATCAGGAGGACTATGGCCTAGCCAGGTTCCCTGACCACACTCTTGTCTGTGAGACTGGCATGGGGTTTGCCAACTTCACTACTGGACCCCACATTTTGGGAAAGTATAGACAAGAAGTTTTATTGAATGGTCAGAAAGTTGAGGCATTCAGAGACACAGGGGCCAGCCTCACCATGGTGAGTGACCATCTGGTCCCCTCTGCTCAACTGACCCCTGGTTTTACTTATCAGGTGACAGACATTCATGGAGTGAAGAGAAGGCATCCCATGGCAGTAGTCAAGCTCAGTTGGGGTAATGTCACAGGGCCCATGAGAGTGGCAGTGACAGATAACCTACCTGTAGATTGCTTACTGGGGAATGACCTGGAACTCTCAGCATGGGCTGAGGTGGAGCAAGAAACTCACTCCAGAATGATAGGCCTATCCAAACAGGTTAGTGGGGCAGTAATAGCTACAGCCCCAGTCCAAGCACCATTCCTCCCTGAAAAGGTTGGAAGAGCAGTGGTAGCCACTGCCCAGGCTCAGACAGACTTTCCAGAACAGGATAGGAGGGCTGTGACAGTCACAGCCCAAACACAGACTGAGTGCCCTCCTGAAAAGGTTGGCAAGGTTGAAATGGTCTCAGCCTCTACTCAAACAGATAGTGAGGTTGTGAAGCCTGAAACAATGGATCACTCCACTCAGACAGAGAGCATTGAGGAGGAAGAAGAGTCTTCCCCCTCCCAGACACTAGGTGAGAGCCAGCCTCCTCAGGGAACTGACTCTACCCCTGTTGAAGGAACTGCCCCAGAGGTAGTCAGGCCTAGCCTGGCAGAGCCCCTGATGGCAGTGGACCCTTCCCAGGTGGGACCCAGTCTGGAGCAGGTAACCTGCACCTCTCTACCCTGCCTCAATCAGCCCAGGGCTGAAGAGGTCAGGGAGGCCAGTGGTGGACCCCAAAGGGCCCCCTGTCCAAAAGAACCCCTTAATCAGCAGATTAGGATCACTGAAGCTGGTAAACCTAGCCAAGTGAAAATAAGTAAGACTCCTGAGGGATCCCCCTTAAAAGTAGTTAGGGACTTCCCACAGCTGGACACTGTTGGGCACAGCCAAACATGGGGCCTAAAAACCCCAGACCTGACCTGTCCCCCCAGTAAGCCAAACAGAGGGACTCAGCCTCCAGCTTTAGGTAGCCAGAGGCTGACCCTGAGAGCTCAGTGCATCTCAGCTAAAGAAAGAAAGGCACACATGATGAATGGTGATTGGAGGAAGCTGAGCCCAAAGGTAGAGGAGCCTCACTTCAGTACTCCATCCCAGCATCAGCCTTCTTCTTTCCCAAGACACACCAAAGGCAGAGATTCCCTATGGTGGAGACCCTCAGATACCCTTAGGGTGAGGGGTTGCCTAGTGGACCATGACACAGGGGGAAACCAAGCCAGGGCTGGTCCTTCCTTATATGGCCACTTAAGTAATAGAGGCTTACCTGGACAAGGATAGCCTTATCTCCTTTCGTTTGGGGGGGGGGGGGGGTTGTGTAGGAAGGTGCATCCTGACTATGGTTGCCCCCAACTTTTTGCCCTGTGTTTTAGCTGGTTTTGGACATAGTCGACCTGGGACCCTGCCAATCAGGACCCCAGGCCTACTGCTCTCTCTTTAAAATGGATTCCATGTACCCTAGGTGCATTTCCAATTGGTACTGGGCCACCCTATCAGACCCTGTAACTCAGGGCATGGGTGTACCCAGGGCTGCCAGGGGCTGCAGCATGTATTATGCCACCCCTGGCTGGCCTCCTAAATTTGACACAACTGGCTGCATGACAGCTGGGGCAAAGTCGTGTAATCACCCTTTGCTGTAGGTGTAGTATACCTATACCTAACCCTAAAATGGACACACAGATTCCTATCAGTCACTCCTATGGCAGGCCTTGACAATCCTGAAGGCAGAGTGCTTGGAATCGTGTGAGATGGTGCTCTGGCATGAGCTGAGCCTGTCTGCAGCTTGTGGAACCAAGACCTAATAGCTGTTCCATGATAACGCATACCATATACTCTTAAGTGCATTATAATCCTCGCGGTTAAATGCTAACTTTGGTATTGCTTTATCAAAACATGTCGAGTAAGGTGTCATACGAATTGGAATACTAACCCCTCGCCAATCCTGGCGACGGGGGTTAGCATTCCACCCTTCTAGAGGGACACGACATGTATGTAACTGTGAACCCCGGTTAAAGTTAACTGAAGCCTCAGCTCCACAAAATGAATGCTGCCACCACAGACACGAGTCTGACCTCCTGCTGCTGGGAGTCCTTCCAGCGAGGGAGGCCTGGACAAAGGGTTTCCTGTCCGGGGCGGTGCTAGCACCGTCCCAGACATGGTTTTGTGTATCCTGGGTAGGCAGGGCTTTTCAGGAAGGTGACTGCTGAGTGGCACCCCGGTGCTCACTACGCATAGGCCGGTCAGAACCAGTTCCAGGGGCACACCAGCCCCTGGCCTGGGGAAAGTCCGGCATGGCAGAGGGGTGTAACCACCCCCCTCCTAGTCCCACCCATAGGCAGGACCTAGTCACCGGGTCAGCCCCCCTTTTTTAGTATAAAGATGGGAGCGGGCCCCCTGTTAAAATTAGATCATCTTTGGAATCAAGACACGACTTTCTGCGAAAGGACTTCACGATTTCTTCCTCAAGATTCTCCCTTGTGGCTAAGGAGTAGTCACCCTGCATCCGCAGGCACCATCCTAAAGAACACTGCGGTCTGCTGCAAGTCCTTCATCACGAATCTGACGACCCAGCTCGACGAGACCCGGCTTCCCTGGCACCTCTGACCTCTACTCACCTCTACAGCAAAGCTGAGAACCGTGAGTGCGACGAGACCTCGAGGGACCGACGATCGCCAAGACTGCACAACATCTTTACAACAAGCCCACCGTGTCCTCCACGGGTGAGTGCTTTGGGGTCCGAGAAGCCCTGACCCTGCGCAGCTCCAGCACCCAAGGTCAGCCTCCCTGCATCTCCACGATCTGCGTGGGGCCCTTCTGCTGTTTGCTGTGCACCGCGTTGTTTGGCTACTAGCCGGCTGGCTTGTGGCCTTCTGAACGACGCCCGACGACATCACTGCTGCTGGTCTGGTTGCTCCAGACTGGCCCTTGCTTCCTTCTTGAAGAGAGGCACCCCGGACCCTCCTGGTCCACTCCAGACGCCATTTTAGGTCCACCGCGTGGGCTTGAATTTGCCAAGGCTTGTTGCCCAATCCTGGGTCCAGCGACGCCGACAGCTTCTATCTTCGTGGGACAGCTCGATCCTCCTTCCTGGTCGCCGACAACGCCTCCTGGTCCGTGAGATCTCTGAGCCCAGCGTCACCCACACGCCTTGTCGAGGTGGCTACCATCCGGTGCCCTCCTGGTGCCCACTGACTACTGGCTAGTAGTCTCGAACTTGGTCCCCTCTGCTTTCAGGTGTCATCTTCCATCGATCCAGGCTTGGATCCACCGAACTTTCTTCACTGGTCGCCTGCCAGCAACTTCTTTCTTCCAGGCTACTGGTCCGTCAACGAGGATTCCGGACGTCTTTTGAGTCCTATGCAGCTGCAGCCCCTGGGCTAGGTAACTTCGGCATTTCGGTGCCCCAGCATAGCCTCACTATCCAAGGGTCAGAATCTACTTTCGTTTTCTCCCTACCAGGTCGGGTTCGCCCGAGAACACTAACTTTGCAATTTCTAGCTACCATAGACTTTGTCCCGCATCTCGCGTGAGAGTGCACACACTGCACCCGAGTCCCCTTGGTCTCCTAGAAGTAATCTAACGATTCTATAGTCAAGTCCTAGCGATTCCAAAGCCTATTAGTACTGTACTTACCTGCTAGTAATTTCGCATTCCACTTTTCAAGTATATGGTTTTCCGTGCCCCTCGGGCATTTGTATATACTGTGCTAACTTAAGTATTTTTGTAAGAGTTTTGGTTTGTGCTTAGTACCCTGTCCTCATAAAGAGTACAGGGCTGTTGTGATTCTTAATAAATAACTGTTTATTTTCATAACACTTGTGTGGTGTCCTTTCACTTGGTGTTCAAGGGGTATATGTGGTATGACAGCTGGCTTAACACGCCCTCTCGAGTCTTTAGCCTTAGACTGCTCGTATCCACGCTACTAGGATAGCTGGTCTATAAGGTTGACTTACAACCAATCATCAATAAGGGTTGCTGGACTGATACATAGTGTTCACTAGAATAGTGAGCACTGCATATCAGGCCACCTTCCCACATGTGGTTCTTCCTCCAGTTCCACGTTGTGCACTCTCATCTGTTTTGACCCACCCACGCCCTCTGTCTTCCTTCCCATGTAGTCTCCATGTTACTTAACCCCACCTGCACCCTCAGTGTTGATTCCCCTACCCGTGGTTCCTGTGTTGCTGCCCCACCCCAGTGTTGCTTCTTCCACTCCATACCTCCCCTCTCCTTGGTGTTTGTGTTTCCATCCTCCATGTTCCTTCTCTTCCGACCCGCCTTTTGTATTGCTTTCCCTCCGTGTTGTTGTCTCCCCCCCCCCCTCCGACCTCTCCCTTTTTAGGTTTTGACTAGCGATGTCCATGTGTGTTTGTTGTGACTGCTCTGACTATCTTCGTTGATGGAAACAGGAAGCGTAAGGGATTTATCCCCTCCCCCCCTAGATTTTGGAGTGGAGGGGACACGCGGTAGAAGTTTAGGTCGACAGAAAAACTGCGCACTTCCACTGTTGACATCCGCATGGGATGACTACCCTGCTGCTTTCGACCTGCTGACCGGCCTAAGGCTTCAGACAGGGTCGGATTTATTCTCTGGGGCCCAAGGACAAATTCCCGAGGTCAGATGTAGGTGTTGTTTGTCAGGTCTGGGGCAGGGTCCCCATTTAGCACATTGTCATTCTCCATAGAATGCGTCTCCTTCTATCCTGGGCCAAGGGCCCAGCATGGAGGACTCTGCCCTGCTTCTGTGTAGGAGTTCACATCCTGCTGGCAAAGGGAGGTGCTGGGGGCTATTGGAGTTCCTCTTTGATAAGGTGATGCATCTTTTTCATGCAACTCACCTCAAATACAGACATACATGGGAAAGCAAACCTGCTCCATACCTGTTTGACACTTAATGGAACTGCTTTGCTTTGTCAACAAATGCCCCGAGCAACGTGTTTGTGACAGTGAGTGCAGAGTGACAGTGAGTGCAGAGTGACAGTGAGTGCAGAGTGACAGTGAGTGCAGAGTGACAGTGAGTTCAGAGTGACAGTGAGTGCGAGAGCGACAGTGAGTGCGAGAGCGACAGTGTGTGCAGAGTGAGTGCAAGAGTGACAGTGTGTGCAAGAGTGAGTGAGTGCAATGACAGTGAGTGCAGAGTGAGTGCAGAGTGAGTGCAGAGTGAGTGCAGAGTGAGTGCGAGTGCCTGTGAGTGCGAGAGCGACAGTGAGTGCAGAGTGAGTGCGACAGTGAGTGCAGAGTGAGTGCGAGAGCGACAGTGAGTGCAGAGTGAGTGCGACAGTGAGTGCAGAGTGAGTGCGAGAGCGACAGTGAGTGCAGAGTGAGTGCGAGAGCGACAGTGAGTGCAGAGTGAGTGCGAGAGTGAGAGTGCAGAGTGACAGTGAGTGCAGAGTGACAGTGAGTGCAGAGTGAGTGCGAGAGTGATAGTGCAGAGTGACAGTGAGTGCAGAGTGAGTGCAGAGTGACAGTGAGTGCAGACTGACTGCAGAGTGACAGTGAGTGCAGACTGACTGCAGAGTGACAGTGACTGCAGACTGACTGCAGAGTGACAGTGACTGCAGAGTGACTTCCGAGTGACAGTGACTGCAGAGTGACAGTGACTGCAGAGTGACAGTGACTGCAGTGTGTGAGTGTGCAGGGTGCACATTGTGTGAGTTTGCAGGGTGAGCAGTGTGTGAATGTGTAGGGGAAGTGTGTGAGTGTGCAGGAAACAAACACTCAAACTAAGTCCACCACACACTACTGCATATACTAGTGAATACAGTCATCTCTTTATACAGAAAAAATGAGTTATATTTAGAGGGGTCGGAGTGGGACACAGTGGGTGGGTGGATGCATGATGGATGGATGTATGCATGATGCATGGATGTATGGGTGGATGCATTGATGGGTTGGTGGTTGGATGGGTTGGTGGATTGCATAAATTGTTGAGGGATTGGCTGTATATATGCATCTATCCATCCACCCAGCCATCTATCCATACACCCATCCATACACCCATCCATGCATGCACCCATGCATGCATCCACCAACTCATCTATGCAAGCATTACAACAAGAGCCCGCAGCTCTCCTTCGTCTCTCCTCGCCCCCCCTTCCCTGAGCCCGCAGCTCTCCTTCGTCTCTCCTATCCCCCCTTCCCTGTGCCCTGCCCTGCTATTGTAAATGACAATGCCATTTATTTATGTTAAAAAAAAACATAAATAAAAAAAATGTCAAGAGCAATGCCAATAGCTCTAACTTTAACAAAGGCAAAACCATTGCATTGTAAATGCTTGTTTGGCTGTTTCTGTGCATGTTTTATGGTCTGGTGAGCCAGTTTTTAGGTCTTGCCTTCTAGACCGCGCATGTGCTGCCTGTTGCAAGATTATATTGCTAGTTTACTGTGGGCTTACAGCCCACCCACTGCTTACCATTTTTTGGCTTCATTGTCACTTTCATTTGCTTGCTTCTTATTCTTTAGTGTGTGGGGGCTTTCTTTCCTCTTTTTGTGCTTGTGCCTTACCTGGAGCAGGGGGCTTACTTTACCCATACACTGTTCACATTTTCAGGCGCTACATTTCTCTTATTGCTTTAGCACTCTACAGAGTGCAAGTGTTTGTCCGCTGTCTCCTCAGTGTGAACCTCCTCTGTTCGCTTTCATTTGTGCAGTTGTCCCCTGCCGGCTTACGTGATGTGCTTGCCCTCCTTTGACGCTCCCAACCCCTGTTGCTTTCTCACATGTGCGCTTCTACCCTCTCCCATCTTCAAAAGCTCCCTCATCACCCATGCCCTCAGTGCTTCATGTTGCTCTCCATCTCACCCATTAGCTGCAGCCGCAGTCTCTGTGTTGCTTTCCCACCATCCGCTCTCTCTGTGGTGCTTCCCCACCCATGCCACCCAGATTCAGCACCCACCATGCAGTGTCTTGCTTCCAAGTCCCCACTGATAAGTACTGTTCCCCCCAAACCTATTTTACTGAGTCGTGCATGGCCTCCCACCCCTTTTGCTCCCTCCCATCTATTTAGAAAAGAAAATGCTTTTGCACATCTTTTGTCTTTTCTTTTGCCAAACAGGCTTGAAGCAGCATATTTTTTTAAAAGAAGCTTTGTTATTTTGTAGGCCCATACATACAATTCATTGACAAAGCCAATAGGTCCCAAAGGTGAGACCTATTTCTGATGTCAATGCATATTACTGTTGATTTCCCTGGTAGTGCCACAAATACTGCCTGCAGCAAGGACAGATGCATGTAATGTGGGATTCTTGTAAAGCGCACTGTTACTCTACCCGAGTGTCCTGGCGCTGTAGACCGCTGAGGAACCCATCCTGGTTTTCCCTGTGAGATGGTCCCTTTCTGGGTATCTCCAGGGTGAAACCAGGCATCCCCGGCGTGTGTGGGGGGCTGTTGTAAAGATGAGGCAAGCTTAATGCCCAGAGTTACTGAGTGTGTTCCCTGGTTAGAGTGGCACTGAGGCGAGAATTATCGAGTCCGTTGACCCCTGTTCCAAGACCCTGCCGCGTCGGGAATTGAACCCTGGTCCCGGGCCGTTCTCTGCTTTCAGGTCTGCCGCCTCTAACCAGTGAGTCACACCTCTCCACCATAACTTGCAAAACACCTACTACACAGCAAGTCTTTACAAATTCAAGACCAGGGCCTACTTTCTGTCCCAGTCCCATCCGAAGTGTATGCTATTTTGAAGTTAGAGTAAAGACAGTACATCGCTTGTTCCAGGTGTTATGAGCCCACCTGAAAGAGTTGATATTTAGACGCCATTCAAATAGTAAAATCAACAAAGTACAACATTAGTTCTAATCTGTTTTGTTCTACAGCCATTATAGAGAACAATTAGATAAGAATAGATTTTTGCGAGGTGCGGGCATACAACTGTGGTTTTTATGTATAGCAGTCTCAAAGTCGAAACCCTTTTATATACGAAAATTATCTGAAGCCAATTTACAGTTATATTACGTGTATTTGTAAACTCAATCCCAGGGATGATCCTCAGCAGATTGACTTGGCAGGTTGGCCCCAGTCATACGCCAGTTTTAAGGGCAATAAGTTGGCAAAAAGTTTCCAAGTCACAGGTTTCAGGAAACTTTAGAAGGAGTACCCTTTGACACCAGTCAAGAGACCAGGACCTTGGGTGCAGAACTGGGGGCTCAGGAATCACTCCAGCAGAGGAGAGCAGCAGGGTCTGGGGCAGATCCAGTTGGAACTGGTCATCTGGGAATGCAGAAAAAAGCCTCATGAAGATTGTTGGCCAGTCCAATGACCCATGGATTCCACGTCTTTGTCCGGGGTGCAAGAGGGAGAGCAGGTCCAGTCTTCAGGGCTCTTCTCAGAGTCACAAGCAGCAGGTCCAGAAGTGATCAGAGGGGGGTCCTGGGGATGCCACATTTATGCACAGTGCCAGCCTGTGGGTGCGGGAAACTCCCCTCCCTAACCAATGGGGTAAAATTTCCCAGGCGTGACCCTACCTACACTTTTGCAGTACTTTCTGTGTGTTTTACTATAAACAATTTCGCAATGCCCCTCTGTTTACAGAATCAATAATGTACAACCTTTCTTCCCTTGTGCAGAGCGCCTGTGCCCATCCTTGAGACCTGGCCAGGGAAATGAGGGATCCACACTCTGGGGTCACTCAGAACTGGTTCTGGGGGCAGCTCCTCTTTCTCTGGGCCTGGTGCTTGACTGACTAGTAGGACAAAGGAAGGAGCAGCAGTGGTGCGTTCATAAGAGCACAAGGGTGTTGACCCCTTAAGAGCCACTGCATTGCAGGATAATTTTCACAATTTAAATTAGCCCGTACTTCCTTTATTAATTATATTTCCTCATGGGGTGGGGCTACGTTCGGGGCTCTAAGTGGGTGGGACGAGCAGCTGCGACTAAAACTGAGCTGCGCATGGCAGATTGGCCAGTATATGTGCATTGGCCATCCTAAAATGCGCAGTTCAGGTTTCTACATTGAAGGCTACCATGGAGCTGCATCAGGGAACACACAGCCCCATCGGTCTTCAATGGAGGGTTGAGCTTGCATGCCCCAACCAATCCTGGAACTGCTCTTATGCTGCTGAGCAGCGCTTGGATTGGCTGGGGGGGGCTCAGGCTTATTTTTGCCCTGCTCCCAGCGGAGGGCATTCTTCTTCTAAGGACAGGTGGCGCACATTCCTTCATCCCTGTCCTTCGTCGTGCTGCAACATGTTAAAGTGGCTGGCCTCCTGTTTTGAAATCCACACCCTGTCCCCTGGTGTTCTACAGTAAGACTGCAAAAGAAGGAAGCCTGAGCCCAAAAATCTCTCCTTCCCGCAGCCCCTACCTTTCCCTGGGACTGAGGCTTATTGGAGAGCTGCTCGAAAATTGAGATGAAAGTCAGTCAACCTCTGGAGGGCCAGATGGCAAAACAGGTACCGAATAGCTTCGCAATCTGAGTTTACAAAACTAGATGGTGGTCAGTAATGAGGCCCAGGTATTTTACATCTTTTTACAGCACGTGGAAAGTCCCCATGCCTTAAAATGCTTGTCACCCGAAGTCAGTTTGCTGTTTATATGAATGAAAACAAAATGCTTTTATTTTCCACATGAGGCATGGCTTTCTGCAATGCATACTGTGTGTAAAGAATGCACACGCTGGGAAAGCATGAGGAGCAGAGGTGGCTGGTACCCTAAATATTTGTTTGCCCTACTAAATATTTAGGGTACTAGCCACCACTGGGAAGGAGGCAGGCCCTAGTGTTACCTAGATCTGCCTGTGACAGGTTAGACATCTTTGAAGTTAATTAAGTTCCTGTGCAAAGCCCAGATGGTTTGCCTACCAGGGACACAGAACACCTCCCCATACCCAAGGGCTTTCGCTCAGCTCTGGAAAGTTTACACCTCCTTAAAGGTGCTATCCAGCTCCCGGGTGACAGCTGAAAGCTCATGCAAATGGAATTCTGGAGGCTTTAGGTAGGTAGAGGGCACCTTTTAAAAATGACCTGTTCCAAAATATGTGTTATAAATCCAACTTTACCAATTAATTAGGCTTGTAATAAATATTTTAAAAAGTCCAAGAATTAACTCTGTAGCTGTTTCCCAAGATAAGATAGCAAAAGTAAATCTAATATTGTATTGAATGCTTCCCTATAGAACAGCTAACCCTGCTACGGGGAAAATGGGGTTTAGAGCTTTATAACTGTAACAACATGTTTAACATTCAACCTTTACATGCCCCACTTCAATGCACCCTACCTTGATATTCAGTAAGGCTTACTAAGAGGTGACTTACACATATTTTAATAGAAGGGGTTTAGGTTTGCCAAAAGGGGTTCTTTTGACAGGTTGAATTTGCTGTTAAAACCTGCACAGCCAGGTTACTAACTGGTGGTTGGCCTGCAGTCATGTTTGCATTGTCACTGCAGTGGTTGGAACAATGAGTGCTGCACCCACTGGTGACATTTAATCTACATGTCCTGTCTACAATTTGTAGACAACAAAAGAGGGGTTGGCTTAAGTGCAGTAAGGCTGCGCCAACTATATCATCAACAAAACAATTGCCAATACTGCTCAGCTTGTTAAGACCTGTATCAAAATGAGCAACTAATTTCTCATTTCTATAGACCACTCTTTCAGTCCAGGAAATAATCACAAAAAAAACTTTTATTTTGTTTTTCACCATTGGTTAGAATTCATTTGTGTATTACAAGAAGACTTTGATATTTGCTCAGTTAAAATATCCTTCTTTAATACATAGGAGGGGGAGGAGGGCTCTTAATACTAAAATCTATGTGTGAATATTTACAAGAACGTGGTGCAAAGGTAAAGTTAAATATAGAGACTAACAAACATGCTATTCTGCTCAGAATCATACAACCACTTCATACAACGTTTCATTCACAGCATACATCCATGAGTATAAGAACTCGGAAAGGAAGGAAAAAGTGAAAAGTGTGTGTGAGAATGATGTACCTGCACTAATTCTATTTACATCGGGCAGGTGACAAAAAACCACATGGGCAAAATTCAAAGTTTCTGTTTTTGACACAATCTACAATTAAGCCATCATACTATTTTATACATTAACCAGTGTTTCAAAAGATTGGCCTAAATAAAGAAAAAAGGGTTGACGCGTTTCGAATCCCCAAGATTGGTGGGATTCTCCTCAGGACCATATGTGAAATCAATCTGAAACAGATCTTAACAAGCTGAGCAGTACTGGCTACAATTTGGGCACCATGTACTAGGGAAGTTAAATATGCCAATTAGGGTTATACCAGTTTCATCATGTTGAATTGGAGAGCCCAAGAACCTTTCCACTGGTTAGTAAGAGTAAAGTGCAGAGAATTCAAAAGCCAGCAAAAACAGTTTAGCCAAAAATATGGGGTAGTACCACGCAAAAGTCGGGCCTGAGTTACAAAGGTAAACTTACACGTTTGTGTACGTTTACTCTTTTTCAATATTCACAAAACTGCAAAATAATGGTAACTTTGTGACTGTTGAGATTGCGAAGTCGTCAAGCTACTATCAAATTGCAGTTTTGTGAATACTGAAAAAGAGTATACTTTCACAAATGTTTAAGTTTGCCTTTGTGAATGAGGTCAAACATTTGTTATTAAATACCTCAAGGTAATACGTCTTAACTGCAACACAAATGTATTCATATTTCACTCATGTACCCAAGTGCAAATATGAAGCTGTTCAAAAAATGTTAAGAAGAAGCAAAAAACATTACAGCCTCAGGCAGTTTTGCGAATACTGAAAAAGCGTAAACTTACACAATCGTGTAAGTTTACCTTTGCTAATCAGGCCCTGAGTGTTTTGCATGTGTTGTGAAAATACCAATAGAAACTTACCTTCACAATATTTTTGTTTCCTATATTCTGTCTAAACACTGTTAAAGGTAGAGGTATCATAGAGTCAGATAAGAGATATAATAACATTCAAAGCATCTACAATGATGATCATGGAGATAGAGCCTCAAAGTCATAATGGGGATTTGGGGGGCAGCCGACCAGCGGGAGGCTTGCCCCCTCTGGGTTTTTTGGGGCCGGTAGGAGGGGAGGGGGACGCAGGACCAGGACAGACAGGAAGGTCCGTTGGGCTGTTTTGGGCTGGGGGAGGGCAGTTGGGCTATTTTTGGGCTGTTTTGGGGCTGGGGGTTGATATAGCCTGTATGTGTGTGTCACTGTCCACCATTTTGTGGATAGTGACATAGCAGCCGGTGCAAAACGTTTGGGCCTCGTTTTTGCGTGTTTTGGTTCGTGGTTTGGGTCTCGGTCGCTTCGCGACAGGCGGCGGTAGTGCTAGGTTGAGGAGGCTCTTCGTGTGAGGACGGAGAAAATGGCAGCGTTGGGTGACCCCCGGGTCCGGGAGGCGCTGAGGCTGGGGGGAGGGGAGCGGGGGGGTCAGGCACCGAGGGGAGGGGCGGGGAGCGTGGAGGTGGCAGGGGGAACTTGGTTGGCGGGTGGGGCTGGGGGGAGGCGACAGGGAGTGGGGGGGATGGCTTGGAGGGTGGGACCGGGATGTGGGTCCGGGGGGTGGGGGGGTGGGGCGGGCCCGCAGTGGCCAGAATGGGGAGAGAGGTGGGGTTGGGGGTCAGGGGAGTGGGGCGGGAGATGGGGGCGCCCGGCGCGGAGGGGGGACACTCTGCGCGGTGGGGACGAGGGGCGCAATGGGGGTGGGACAGGGGCAGCGCGTGGGGGGGACAGGAAGGGCCTTTTTTCCCCGGCATGCTGGACTCCACCTTTTCTCATTGGCAGGACATGTTGGCGAGGGGCTCGGGTGAGCAGCATGCAGCTCCGTTCCACCGAGGGGATTGGCCTTCTCTGCCTTGTACGAGTGGTCGCGCTCCAACGTGGGACATGGCATGGGACGGCGTTGGGTGGCGATAGGAGGAGTCCCTGCCAGCCCCCCCTCCCCCCGAAGGGACACATCGGCCGCCGGGGGTCGGGGGTGCTTGCAGCGCCGGTTACTTTGAATGTGTGTATGAGTGTAGTGGCAGGAGGGGGCGAGTGCATGGATCTGGTGGATCTGATGCGGGTGTGCAGAGAGAAGGCGGGGTTGAGCCGGCTGGAGTCCAGTGGGGGCTACAGGAGGTTGGGGATGGTGAGTCTGAAGAGGAGGGGGAGATACAGGAGGGGGGATCTAGTAATTTTGTTGGCAGTGTGTTGCAGGTCCGGCAGCAGCAGGATGCGCCCAGGGTGACGGCCCCCTCAGCTCCACTGGTTAGGCGGCGGATTCCAGCTCGGACGCCAACCTTGATGCTAGGTAAGGTTGGAGACGGAGTGGGGAGTGGTGCGGGCAAGAGGCGCTGTGTGCAGGTGTCGGTGGGGATGGATACATGGGGGGATGACGTGGGGCGGCTGGTGAAAGGTCGGTATGTCAAAGACACGGGGGTGGGTACTGATGGCGGGGCGCCGGCGAGCGCGGTCGGGTGGTGCGCGGGCGCGATGTCAGGGGGCGCTGTGACAGGGGCGGCCGCGGCGGGGAGCAAGGAGAGTTGCCTGGGCCGGTGCGGAAGCTTCCATACATGGGGGTGACCAAGCCGCTGGGGGCGCACTTGTCACTGGCAGGCGGGGGACGGAGAATTGCTTTACTGGAGTTGTTTCCATTGTTGGTGGCGGTCACGGTGTGGGTGGCTGATTTGGCGCACAAGCGGGTGTTGTTCCGGCTGGATAACATGTCAGTAGTACATGTGGTGAACAGACAGTCGGCATGGGACCCCCAGGTGTTGAAGCTGATGAGAGTTTTTGTGCTGCGCTGTTTGGAGAATGACATTATGTTTCATGCGCGACACGTGCCGGGAGTGGACAATGACATTGCAGATGCCTTGTCTCGTTCACAGTGGCAGAGGTTCCATGGGCTAGCCACAGCGGCGGAGAGGGTGAATACGCCGGTCCCGGTGGATCTCTGATCGGTGGGAGACACCGGGTCGTTCAACTTGTGAGGGCATTGGTGGCTGCGTCCACGTGGAAGGCGTATGAACTGGCGTGGTAGGAGTTTCGGCTATCTGGTGCGGTAAGGCAGGGGATTCTTGGCAGCGGGGGGAGCAGGTGGTACGATTCATGTTGAGCTTGATGGACAGAGGTTTGTCGCGGGTCACAATTGCGGGCAAGTTGTCAGCGGTAGCATTCATGGAGAAGTTGTGGTGGGGGTATCCACTGTCAGCGTGTGAGTTGGGGACTCGTTTACTGGAAGGGGGGGAGGGAGCGGGGAGCGGGCGTGGCTCAGCGGCAGCCGATCACTGGGGTTTTGCTGGTGGACTTGATGGCTGCGCTGCCGTCGGTGTGTCGCATCGGGGAGGAGACGGTGTTGTTTTCCGCACTCATGTCCAGGCTGTTTTTTGGAGCTTTCCGGGTGTCGGAGCTGGTGGGTGTGAAAGGAAGGCGGGGTCTCCGGTGGGAGGACGTGGAGATGCGAGGTCCGGGAAGTGGCGGTGTGCTTGCGACGCTTGAAGACGGATCAAAGTGGTGTGGGGACGTGGGTGGTGTTGGGACCGGGGGGGTCGGGATGGGGTGTGTCCGGCGCTGTGGGGTCGCCGTCTGGCGGCAGGTCGACGTGCGACGGATGACGAGGTCTTCGGTTGGAAAGAAGGAGGCAGGGTGACGGCCGCTCAGGCTTTGTGGGTGCTGCGGCACGCCCTCCGGACTATGGGTGAGGACCCGAAGGCGTTTGGGACGCATTCTTTTAGAATCGGGGCGGCGACGGAGGCAGCGCGGTGTGGATGGGGGACGGAGGAGATCAAGCGTCTGGGGTGGTGGAAGCCTGACTGTTACAGGCGATATGTCAGAATGAGGGGGGTAGAGGGGACAGTCTGAACTTTGTGTTTCGTCCTCTTACATGTGTGTCTTTTTAGGTGCTGTGGCAGGGCCGGAGGTGGCGCTTCTGAACATTTACATTGTGGGACACTCATTTGTCAAACGGGCTGAGAGGGCTGAATGGGACAAACACCGGACACTCAACTTGGAATTGGATGACAGATTGTTTAGATGTCATTGGCGGGTAAAGGGGGGAATGCGCTGGCATGAGTTGATACCCTTGCTGAATAATGTGGTCAGGGGGGGTGTGCCTGGATGTGGTAGTTATACACTTGGGTTAAAATGACCTAGTGCAATGTAAAGGTTTGGCACTGGTCAAGCAGATGAAACGAGATTTGTTAGAGATTAAGAGACAGTGGTCAGGTTGTCATGTGATTTGGTCGGATTTTATTCCCAGGAGGTGTTGGAGGGGAGCTGAGCGCCCGGGAGCTATTGACTGGACGAGGAGAAAGATCAACAGGGAGATGAAGGATTTCTGTGCCAGGGAGGGGATAGGCAGGATCGAGCATCCCGAGCTTAGGTACGTGGCTGTGTATTTCTTTCAGGAGGATGGAGTTCATCTCTCTCTGTATGGGATGGAGCTCTACATCGTTCAGTTGAAGGAGGCTCTGGATGCGGCTTTGGGGGTGAGCAGATACCCGAGGAGGCTGGAGTCCTGGGAGGGGTGTCGAAAGACACTAATGCGGCTTTCGAGTGGTGCTTCTCCTAGTTAAGAAGGGGGTAGTGGGGGTATTGGAAGAGGCCTGGGTTGGCTTGTTGTAGGTGTGGGGGACCTGAGGTCTTTTGCAGTTGTAGGCAGGGGGTAGGTTGAAGAAGGGATGTTATATGATGTTGTATAAGTTTGCAATGTTGGGGATCCAGTTAGGGGTGGTGGGAGGGTTGTTAGGCATTCACTATTTAGTGAGTCATAGTTTTGTGCAGCGCAGGCCAAGGTTGGGATTAGGCAGGGTGCACCTGATTCCAATAAAGCGGCCTTTATCACAACATTCCTGTGTCTGTGGTCAGTGCCCCCCCCTCCTACTGGTGGGCCCCAATGGGGATTTGAGGGAGCAGCCGACCAGCGGGAGACTTGCCCCCACGGGGTTTTTTGGGGCCGGTAGGAGGGGAGGGGGATGCAGGACCAGGACGGACAGGAAGGTCCGTTGGGTTGTTTTGGGCTGGCGATGGCAGTTGGGATATTTTTGGGCTGTTTTTGGGCTGGGGGTTGATATAGCCTGTATGTGTGTGTCACTGTCCACCATTTTGTGGCTAGTGACACAGCAGCCGGTGCAAAACGTTGGGGCCTTGTTTTTGCCCGCCCAGTGTAAAGGGGGGACTCAGGGGGGGTACACGGGGGGATTGTAGTTGTTTGGAGGATGTTTTCTTGGATGATGGTGCACAGATGTGAAGGTAGTAGGGAACAGCTGTGTTGTCGCTGGAACAGGTGCTGGTATTCTGCCTTTGTTATTGGCGCTTCTCCTAGTTAAGAAGGGGGTAGTGGGGGTATTGGAAGAGGCCTGGGTTGGCTTGTTGTAGGTGGTTGGGGACGTGAGGTCTTTTGCAGTTGTAGGCAGGGGGGTAGGTTGAAGAAGGGATGTTATATGATGTTGTATGAGTTTGCAATGTTGGGGATCCAGTTAAGGGTGGTGGGGGGGGGGTTGTTAGGCATTCACTATTTAGTGAGTCATAGTTTTGTGCGGCGCAGGCCACGGTTAGGATTAGGCAGGGTGCACCTGATTACAATAAAGCGGCCTTTATCACACCATTCCTGTGTCTGTTGTCAGTGACCCCCCTCCTACTGGTGGGCCCCAAAGTGTTAACTGTGGTGGGTGAAAAGTGCAGGACTTTTTAGTCACAGTTTGAACTCTTTTACTGAGGTTAGGGAGGGTGGCAGGTGAGTGTGAGTATTACACCTACTGTTGAGATTTGTATGAAAACTACAGATCACAGATTATAATTCCAGCAAGAGCAACTAAACCTTTCATGATGCATGTTCGGCCAAAAAGTTAATTTTGAATTAGGAAATACCTCCTGAATAGCTATGAGTGGGTTTCCAACGTACTATTTTCCGACCAAATGGCCTACTTTTAACTTTGACAAACTGAACTGAGAGGATCCACATTTTACCAGCCCCTGGCCCCAACAATATAAAAACATCTCTCAATAGTAAATGGCTGAAAAGAGGGATAGTTCGCACAGTAAAGTGGAGCAGATTAAAATTCCCAATTAAATATTTTGAGAAGACTGAATAAATTTTTTATGCGTGAACAACACAAAGAACTTCACCAGAAAATACAACAAAGCATGTTTTCAGTAAATTATTTGCCAATATCATAATGTGTTCAGGCGAAAAGGATAAAAGAGAGAGAAGGGACATTTTGGAGAGCTGTCAACCGTCAATTAAAACAAACACCAAGTACCCATCCCTTGGCCCTGGAGATCAGACATCTACTGAGCACTCCATAGCATCCAAATTCAGCAACCAACAAGAATAAGCCAGTTCATTTAACAGCCTAGGAGTCACTGTTCAGTATATTGAACATTTAGGGCCAGATTTATTACCTGTCGGAGTATTCTCCCGTGGCCTGGTGGAGGATATTACATTTGCAAGGCCGAGACTACTCCACCCGCCAGATTTATAAATGACCGCCTAGCTGGTAGTCATGTGTAAGTGCATTGACAGGAACCGCCATGACAGCGGTTCCTGTCAATGCATTTTACTGCTTGCTTGTAGCAAACATTATTAATTTTTCTGCCAGGCCAGGTCCTCCCTGAAACCGGTCCCAGGATGCTTGTTTCCGGTCCAGGGAGGACTTGGCTTGGCAGTTCGGGCTGGATTGTTCCCATGAGGAACAGGGTCAAGACTGATCTGTATATGGCTAGGTCCAAACAACAATGGATTAAACCCAGATCTCTTGACTGGGGATGAGTGGTTGAAAAGTTTCAGCATCTTGTTGTGTTTTTTTATGTTCGCCCTAAGTGGCCAAGGGTATGTCCAGATGTGGCTCCCTTGTTTACTGTGCCACTGGATTCAAGCTAGCCTGGCAGATGAGGGGTGAAACCCCGAAACCGGTCCCAGGATGTTTGTTTCCGGTTCAGGGAAGACCTGACTTGGCAGTTCAGGCTGGACTGTTCCGATGAGGAACAGGTCAAGACTGATTTGCATTTGGCTAGGTCAAAACTGGAGTAGCATTGTGAGTAAAAAAAACTATGGATTAAACCCAGATCACTTGACTGGAGGTGAGTGGTTGAAAAGTTTCAGCACTCCGTCCATCATCTTGTTGTGTTTGCTATGTTCGCCCTAAGTGGCCAAGGGTATGTCCAGACGTGGGTCCATTGCTCGCTGTGCCATTGGATTCAAGCTAGCCTGGCAGATGAAGGGTGAAACGCCGAAACCGGTCCCAGGATGCTTGTTTGTGGTTCAGGGAAGACCTGGCTTGGCAGCTCAGGCTGGACAGCCCCAATGAGGAACAGGTCAAGACTGATTTGCATTTGGCTAGGTCCAAACTGGGGTGGCATAGTGAACAAAAGAACGATAGATTAAACTCAGATCTTTTGACTGGGGGGGTGAGTGGTTGAAATGTTTTAACATTCCGTCCATCATCTTGTTGTGTTTGCTATTCTTTCGGTATGCCCATACTAGGATTACCATCGTTATGACACCCAGCACTCCGCCAGAACCTAAAGCCCACCCAAGTAGTCTAAACACTAGTTTTGTCAAGGAGGAAACCCCATGTCTCTATTTCTCAAATAAGGAGTGGTATCCTCGAGAATCTTATCGCTTTTCTATGCATCTGATCCAGCAGTTCCAGCCTGTAATTCATCTTTACCTTATTCTCTGCTAAACATGTTCTCTAAAATTCTATTTCTTGCTCTGAGGAGTCTAAATCAGCCACTCTTTCATCGAAAGAGCTGTGCCACTTTTTCTGCTGTGCTCTCAGCTCTCTCTACCTCTGTCACTCTCCAAGAGAAACCATGCAGCTTCATCTCCACAGATCAAATTGCATTTGAAATAGGTTCATTTGTTGAGTTGAAAGTTGTATGCCAGGCGGTAATGAACTTCAGTGACGTCTTCACTCCACGTTTATTTGTTTTTTTATTTATTTGAGAGTTTTACATAGCACTTGCTAGACCCGGAGGTATCAAAGCGCTTTACTAAGGTTCCACAGAAATTACAAAATTACATCAGTTACACGTTACATCAGCTACTAGAATTCTTTTTTTCAAGAGAGTAGAAGACAAAATAAATGGCGCTTAGAAGGGTAAGGGGGTATAGATAAATATATGCGAGACATTAAAAAGCGAGAAGTGGAGACAAATAGAGCGGATAGGGAGAGAGGAGGAGTGAGAAGGGAGAGGAGAGGTAGACGGTAGGAGAGACGGAGGGAAAATCTGCCCAATGACTGACTGGGTCGGTGACGGCCGAGGAGGGAATCCATAGCCAGTCTCCCCTTTAGCTCTCAAGGTAGCTCCATCTGGCATCAGTCAGATAGCTAGATCTCTAGGTTACATCAGTTACATGAGAGCTCACCTTCATTCATTTACCCCTGAGAAGGTGCTTCACCTTGATTCTTTCTTAGACCCGGCCTCTGATGGGTTAAAGAACTTCTCTTGAGAAATTTGCTTTTTTCTGTCCACCATTCCACAAGAAAACTAGAAACCAAAAAGTCTTAACCACTGACTCAGGCTTGGAGGACTTTCCTTTGCAGGTGGCTTCTGAACACTAACAGAAAAGCACTCTACCTACAACCTCAGAGAGGAGCCGCTTTCCACAGGATTCATTTGTAATGTGACCAATGGGGCCTCCGGCAGCGACGCATTCTCACCTCCGTCCCTTGTTCAAATATTGAATCTGGAATTTCACAGGTCCAAGTACACAGGGAGTGACTGCAGGGATTGTACTTTGACAGAAAGAGTAAACTACAAGAGAGCAGATGATCTGGAAAATGGACGAAATGGCAGATTTGTATCTCGAGGCTGTGACTCAGCCGCTGGTGCAACATTTATTCAGGCTTAGTGGAATAAAGGCTAATGTGTGTCCCACTGTTTGTTTTGTAGTGCGTCACATTACAACCCATTGTCATGAAGGAAAGAACCCAGTGGGTTTGACATCTTTCCATCTGAACTAAGATGCTATTTGTACCGCCACATGTTCCACTGCATGCCATAGGCAGGCTTGGGGTGGGGGCACGCTGCCATTTTTTTTTAGAGCATACAATAGAAAGATGTTAGCACGGGGGTGTTTAGCATTGTTCCTGGAAGGTTGGATCCACTCCAGATTTTGAGAATACCTACTGACTATGTAAATGATTTTACGTAGGTTCAGTGGGTCTGACTCACAAAGTTATTTGCATACATTACTTCAGAGTACCATGTGCAAGTCACCTTCTTTTGAAAATGCAAGAGCAACTCTTTTCAAAAGTGGTTGCCCTCGTAAAAACTATTTTTGTGTGAGTATATCTACTCTTAAAACGGCGCGGGTTATGCTGGGGCTGAAATGCCCTGTGAATTTGTTCACACCCATAATTTTACACAATTGCAGACATTAACAAACTCCAGACCAACTGTTTTGCATTCTGGAAGAGGTTCGACATATACTCATGACAAGGGCAGGAGTGAATTCCTCTCCAGCTTTGAAAGGGAATTGAACTCTCTTAAAATTTCTGGCGGTTCGGAGGAAGGAGTTTCTCTGTAGAGAATGAAGAAATGTGCTAACGTACAAAGGCTCAGTAGTACAACACGCGCATTTACACGTGCAAAAATGCCTCCACATTGTTGGAAATAGGAATTCCTGTTGCAGATTTCCAAGTGTAATTATGAGAATTTGTGTAACTCACTGAGGGCAGACTTAAGACAGACTTATGATAGGATTTTGTCTTAAGTCTGTCTTAAGACAAATTTAAGACACAATCCTAACTTCTGTGAATACCAAAAGTAGTAAGTTTAGGATTTTGTCTTAAGTTAGTTCTGTGAATCGGGCCCTGAATGTGCACCCCTGCAGAGGCGTAGACTTGCTGGCGCAGATTTACGACTGTCTTTGAGAATCAGGCCCATTATGCACAAATTGTCGGTGGGGTATCTGAAAATCTGGCTTGTTCTATCCCTCATGGAACAACGATGGAGACCGTGACATAAGTGCTTTTGGAAGAGAATAGTTGAGGCCCCCTTGTTGAATTGACAGTAGGAGTGCATTATGATGACTGGTAGTCTGCACTCACATATATTCTGTGTGACTATGAATGAAAAGAAGAAAGAGGATTATGAGATGTTAAAGCATCCTCATGAGTAACGCAAGTCACATGTGCACATTAGAAATGTAACTGACAAAAGTGTGCATTAATACTTAGTTGGGCATAACAAACGTAGGGTCTTATTTATGAGCCCTTGCGTCACTTTTGCGCCGCCGGTGCTTCACTTTTTGTGATGCACCTGCGGCGTAAAAAATTTGCCTTGTTGCACCATATTTACAAAGTGACGCATCTAGGTAGATGCGTCACTTTGTAAACCCCTGAGCCACATTATACCTGCGCTAGGTATAATGTATGCAGGGGGGCTTTCCGACGCAAGAAAGGGTCATAAAAGTGACGCAGTGAAATCTATAAGATTTCACTGCACCACTTCTCGGACGCAAATACGTCAATATCTTACGCCTGCCTCATGGCAGGTGTGAGACTGATGCAGGCACATTTCACATGGGATTTGCCCATGTGTAATGACCAATTGCTAGAGTTGCATCTGTTTTCAGACACACTTCAGCAATGCGTCATTTTTGCGCCTACAGATACATCTGAAATACTGACCTATCTGTAACTCCTTGCGACATGATGCATCATACTGTAAATATGACGCTTCCAGCATGTCGCAAGTAGGGCGCAATGAGAAGTGACGTATCGCTGTTTTCTCGCAGCAACGTGTCACTTTTCATAAATGAGGCCCTAAATGCGTTGGCAATTTTTTTTAATATTACACTCATGACACTAATATGTTAAGATTTGTCATTTGTAACTGTTGAGTTATATATAATAATAATAATCCAGTATTTGTAAAGGACGAACAATTACCCCTAAGGGTGTCAGGGTGCTGGGGGCCATTGGGAAGATTAAGCAAGCTATTGCCCAGAGTCACATGGTGTTGGGCTAACCTGCCAGCGGCACCGGGGATCGAACCACGAGCCCCGTGTTCTGGAGTCAGACACCCGGGCCGTTCCGCCACTCTTCCATCTAAAGTTTGGCTGATTTGATTGTAGAATGGCGCACATAATATAACCTGTGCATTGTTAATTTAGCCTAACAGTAGGCCTGAAATGCATTTTTAATGTATTTTCCAGATAAACATTTTAATTCAAATTCTGCTTGCATCGTGGAATGTTGCATTTATCTTGTGTTCCCACTTCAAGTGGACATGGCTTCATTAGCTGAGAGAAAGTTATTATTCTTAGTAGATAGAGAGGCCTGAGAAAAAGAAATGTAATAACAGAATGGGGATGAGTTCTTGTGGGAGAAGGAGATGGCACCAAGAACGTATGAAATATCTCCACGTGTGAACATGGAGGTGGAGTGAGGAAGTTGAAGGATGCTGGAATAATGGAAAAATACTGGTAGAACTGTGGGAGGCGCCTTAATTCAGCGATTTGTTGCTGTAATGTAGTTAGGGACACCTAACACTTTGCTTTAGGGTGCCTTGAGGTACAGACCTCAGCTTTGCTTTCTGTGGCTTTAAGCTATATGACATGGTTGGACTTACTTCTTTGGAAGGCTCTTACAGCTGACACTTTTTCCTTTTTTCTCTCCCCATCTTGAGTGAAGCGTGCCTTATGTTAGGGTTTCCACTTTAAGATGATGTAGGGGCAGTTAGGGACTTGTAGGGATTTCTAAATGGATTGTTGATGCAATCCAATGTGCATTACCGTCTCCTAATAAGTTATTTGGCTGTCATAGAGCTAGTCGTTTACCTTTTGTTATATAGGGTGAATCAGTTCCTGAGATTTGGTTTCATCCTATTTTCTTTGCATTTCTATACCATAATGTTTAGAGTGGGGTATATTAAACTGTTTCAAAGTTTGAAATAAAACACTGACCTGAGTTCAGTTGTCAACCTGAGTTCTTACATTGTAGTTTGGATACTTTGGAATTTAGATATTTTGAAAGTAGTTTTCTCTTTACCTCTCATGCTGCAAATCAAGAACCACTGACCAGGTTGTTGAGGAGGACTGGTTCCAGCTTTCCCAGATGGTAACTGTAGGAGAGTAGGGTCTGCAATCCTATGATCACCCAGATTTTTTGCTTTTGTTTCACTGGTTTACGACTTTCTCTGGCTGTGGGCCTGCTAATCAGACCCACAGCCTGGCTGTTCTCTTTCTAAATTACGATATGTACCCTAGGTGCATTTACCAATTGGTACTGGGCCACCTTATCAGACCCCGTAACGCAGGGCATAGGTGTACCCAGGGCCGCCAGGGGCTGCAGCATGTATTATGCCACCCCTGGTAGGCCTCCTAAATTTGACACAACTGGCTGCATGACGGCTGGGGCAAAGTCGTGTAATCACCCTTTGCTGTAGGTATAGTAGCTCTATATCTAACCATACAATGGACACCCGAGTTCCTATCAGTCACTCCTACGGCAGGCCTTGACAATCCTGAAGGCAGAGTGCGTGGGCTCGTGTGAACTAGGTTCTGGGCCGAGCCGAGCCCGGTTGCAGCTTGCGGAATCAAGACCCAATGGCTGTTCCATGATAACGCGTACCACATCGGTAACTTCGGTGTCGCGTTATCAAGGCATGTCGAGTAAGGTGTCATACGAATCGGGATGCTGCCCCCTCACCAATTCTGGCGACGAGGTGAGCATTCCGCCCTTCTAGAGGGACACGACATGTACGTAACTGTGAACCCCGGTTAAAGTTAACTAAAGCCTCAGCTCCACAAAATGGATGCTGCCACCACAGACACGAGTCTGACCTCCTGCTGCTGGGAGTCCTTCCAGCGAGGGGCGCTTGGACAAAGGGTTTCCTGTCGAGGGCGGTGTTCGCACCGTCCCAGACAGGGTTTGTGTATTCTGGGTAGGTAGGGCTTCTGCGAGAAGGTGACTGCGGAGTGGCACCCCGGTGCTCACTACGCATCTGCCGGTCAGAACCAGTTCCAGGGGCGCCAGCCCTGGCCTGGGGAAAGTCCGGCAGGGGAGAGGGGTGTAACTACCCCCCTTCCTGCTCCCACCCTTAGGGCAGGACCTAGTCATGTACCCACCCCTTTCTTTAGAATAAAGGCCGGAGCGGGGACCCTTCCAAATTAGATCATCTTTGAATCAAGAACTACTTTCTACGAAAGGACATTCGAGACTCTTCTCAAGATTTCTCCCTTGTGACTAAGGAGTAGTCACCCTGCATCAGCGGGCACCATCTAAGAACTCTGCGGTTTGCTGTAAGTCCTTCCTCAAGGATCCGACGGCCCAGCTCGACGAGAACCGGCTTCCCTGGCACCTCTGACCTCTACCCACGTCATCAGCTCAGCTGTGATCTGTGGGTGCGACGAGACCTCGAGGGACCGGCCATCATCAAAACCTGCACGCTTTCTTAACCAGCACGACCATCAAAGCCATTCTCTGGTGAGTGCTCTGGGGTCCGAGAAGCCCCGACCCTGAGCCGCTCCAGCACCGAAGTGCAGTCTCCCAGCATCTCCACGATCTGCGTGGGGCCCTTCTGCTCGCTGCTCAGCACGTTGTCTGGTCACTAGCCGCTGGCTTGTGCCCTTCCTTGACGACATCCGACAACCGACGCTGCTGGTCTGGTTGCTCCAGACCGGCCCTTGCTCCCCTTTTCCGAGAGGAGCACCCCGGACCCTCCTGGTCCATTCGAGACGCCATCTTAGGCCTACCACGTGGCCCTGAGATCTGCCAAGGCTTGTTGCCCCAATCCTGGGCCCAGCGACGCCGACAGCATCATCCTTCGTGGGACAGCTCGCACCTCCATCCTGGTCGCCGACAACGCCTCCTGGTCCGTGAGACTGCAGAGCCTAGCGTCGCCCACTCACCTGGTCGAGGTGACGGCCAACCGGTGCCCTCCTGGTACCCTCTGACTACTGGCTAGTAGTACGAACTTGGTCCCCTCTGCTTTCAGGTGTCATCGATCTCTGATCCAGGCTTGGATCTCTACGAACTATTCATCACTGGTCGCCGGCCAGCAACTCCTTTTCTCCCGGCTCCTGGCTCGTCAGCGAAGACTCCCGATGCCTGTAAGACTTGTGCAGCCGCAGCCCTCGTGGCTAGGTAACTTCGGCATTTCGGTGCCTGCATAGCCTCCTTACTCTAGGGTCCTGAGTCCCTCGCTTCCGACTTGCCTTATCGGGTCCGCCCGAGACCACTAAACTTTCCGTGTCCTCGGACACTTGTTTTAATTGTGCACTTGAAGTATTTTCCTAAGAGATTTGGTTTGTGCTTAGTACCCTGTCCTCATAAAGAGTACAGGGCTGTTGTGATTCTTAATAAATAACTGTTTATTTTCATAACACTTGTGTGGTGTCCTTTCACTTGGTGTTCAAGGGGTATATGTTGTATAACAGCTGGCTTAACACGCCCTCTCGAGTCTTTAGCCTTAGACTGCTCGTATCCACGCTACTAGGATAGCTGGTCTAAAGGTTGACTTACAACCAAACACCATAAGGGTCGTTGGAACGATACATAGCGGTCGCTAGAATAGCGAACGTTGCATATCGGGCCAACTTCTCACATTGGTGAGCAGCGGGTGGGATTTGAGCTTGCTGTTGTTTTACCACACGTATCCTAAGAATATCTTGTTGAAAGATCACATAAGTACTGTTAGTACATATAACTGAAGCTTAGAATACTCTGAGTTCTACTGAACCAGCTGTTGTAGCTCCTCAAGGCTTAGCACACCTTGGCTGCAACTCTTAGCAAGGGATCAGTAGGTAAACACATAGTGTAGGTAGGTGCATCACTTACACCACACTAGAAACAGTATGTCGGACAAAGGAGGAAACTCTGAGTCTCCCCTTGTGTCAGTTGACCCTCCACAGGTCATCCCTTCAAGATATACTGTGCTGAGCTTCAAGGAGTTAAGACAAGTGTGTCACTCCAGGAAGATCAAGCAGGGGTCTAACCCCACAACGTCCTTTCTGATTGGTCTCTTGGAGACTTATGATGCCAGAAAAGCTGAGACCCGTCTTAGCTCTTCTAATCCAGAAGGAGACATGCCTCCCCTCTAGGGAACCAGAGACGATCCTGACCTCATCCACCTCGCAACTGAGAACGAAGATGTGGAGGATGATGAGGATGAGGATCCCTCTGGGGATGAGGCAGATAAGGGACAGGTAGAAGTCGTTAGACTAAGCAGGTCCAACTTAAGCAAACATGACAGTGGTACTGGGGGACCCCCGGGGCCACTATCAGGTCAGCTTAACATTGGGAATGGACGAGCCAGATCTCTGTCAAGAGACTCTGGCAGATCCCTTCAAACCAATGGCTCTCACAACTCTTCTCAAAGAGGGATGACGTCCCCTCAGAGAAGAGTGTACGAAGCTAAAGAAAGGGCAGCTAATCTGAGGATTGAAAGGGAAGAACTTGCCCTGGCCAAAGAAAGGCTTGCCTTTGCTAGAGAGCAACAGTTAAGTGGGACAGTTCCCACTGGTGGCAGCATTGTACCTAGCAATAGGGAAAGGAGTTTTGATACGAAACACCTTGGTAAGATAGTGCCCCCCTTTAAGCAAGGGGACGACATCCACAAATGGATTACTGCTTTGGAGAGGGCCTGCACTGTGCAAGGTGTTCCCCCAAGTCAGTGGGCAGCTATCTTGTGGCTCTCCTTTGAAGGAAAAGGAAGAGACAAGCTCCTCACTACAAGAGTGGAGGATGCTAATGATTACCAAGTCTTGAAAAATGCACTGGTTGAAGGGTTTGGCCTAACCACTGAGCAGTACAGGGTGCTGTTCAGGGATACCCAGAAAACTCAGTCTCAAGATTGGTCTGACTTTGTAGATTGTGCCACTAAGGCTTTTGAGGGCTGGTTGCTGGGCAGTAAGGTTACTGATTACCAAGGATTGTATAATTTGATGATGAGAGAACAAATTTTAAACAATTGTCAGAACCAGTTGTTGCATCAGCATCTTGTCGACTCGGATCTGACCTCTCCCCAAGAATTGGGAAAGAAGGCAGACAGATGGGTTCGTACAAGAGTTAAACAGAACCAGGGCCAGAATCAAGGTGGTCAGAAGAAAGCAGACCAGAAGGGTAAAGATTCTAAGGGGGAACAAAATGACCAGAAGTCTTCGACAGGTCCCCAACAACCCAAAGAGGGTGGGGGTCAGGCTCCCCAAAAGAAGAAAGAAGGCCAATCCAAGCGATGGTGCCAGTACTGCAAAAGTAAATCTCACTGGTTTAGTGAGTGCACCAAGAAAGGAGGAGGGCAGACTCCTGCCACTGCAGCCCCTAAGGCACCTGTGCCCCCTAGTACAACCAGCAGTGGTAGTGCACCTCCCAAGGGTTTAGTAGGGTTAACCCTGGGTTCTGAGGGGCGTGACAACTTAGTTGGTACACTCACTCAGGCTGTCCTTGTCAGTACAGGGGATGTGGATATGTCCCCTGACGTAAGCCCCAATACTTTGGGCAAATACAGACAGACACCTTTCATAAACGGAAAAATGGCTCAGGCCTATAGGGACACTTGTGCCAGTGTCACCATGGTGACACCTAACTTTGTGGACCCTGGACAGATCATGCCAGGTACAGAATTCCTGGTGACCAATGCAAGCAATGTCACTACCAATCACAGTATGGCAATTGTAGCTTTCTCCTGGGGAGGGGTAACTGGCCAAAAGAAGGTTGTAGTTAGTTCAGACCTCCCAGTGGATTGTTTGTTGGGCAATGATTTGGAGTCATCACAATGGTCAGAAGTGGAGCACCGGACTCACATGGAAATGTTAGGCTTGCCAGCACATGTGTTCGCTGTGACCAGGTCACAGGTCAGGAAATGCCCCACTGAACAGGTGCTGGATCCTGGAACAACGGACCAGACACCTCCCAAGAAAAAGAGCAGTAGGGTTAAGGCTGCGCCTTCCCCCTTGCCCCAGGTCGTGGATCAAGTCTCAGAGGAGGCTGACCTACAGGAATTGAGGGAAACTGAGCCTAGGGAGTTCGAACTTGATCAAGTTGAATTCTTGGGTTCAGGGGGACCCTCAAGGGAAGACCTGGGGAAGGACCAGTTAGACTGCCCTTCTCTTGAACCCCTCAGACAGCAGGCTGCTGCTGAGGCTGCTGGGAACGCCACAGGTACCCACAAGGTATACTGGGAAGATGGACTCCTGTACACTGAGTCAAGAGACCCCAAGCCTGGCATGACCAGGAGGCTGGTTGTACCCTTGTCTCAGCGAGGTTTCCTACTTACCTTGGCCCACGAGATTCCCTTAGCAGGTCACTTAGGCCAGACGAAGACGTGGGACAGGCTTGTCTCGCACTTTCACTGGCCTCATATGAACGAAGATACCAAGGAGTTTTGCCGCTCCTGTGTCACTTGCCAAGCCAGTGGTAAGTCAGGTGGCACGACAAAGGCCCCCCTTATACCAATGCCTGTGGTGGGGGTGCCCTTTGAACGGGTGGGGATTGACATCGTCGGTCCCATGGAACCACCAACAGCATCAGGGCACAAGTTTATACTGGTGGTAGTGGATCATGCCACCAGGTATACTGAAGCTATTCCCCTTAGGACCACTACAGCACCTGTTGTGGCAAGAGCCCTAGTTGGAGTATTCTCCAGAGTGGGCTTCCCTAAGGAGGTCGTCTCCGACAGAGGTGCAAACTTTATGTCGAGCTACTTAACTGCTATGTGGAAGGAATGTGGTGTCAACTACAAGTTCACTACACCCTATCATCCACAATGCAATGGGCTTGTTGAGAGATTCAACAGGACCCTGAAAGGGATGATTCATGGACTACCTGAAAAGCTTCGGCGTAGATGGGACGTCCTGATTCCCTGCCTTTTGTTCGCCTACAGAGAAGTCCCACAGAAGGGGGTTGGCTACAGCCCTTTTGAACTTTTGTACGGACATCCTGTAAGAGGACCCCTGTGGTTGGTGAAGGAAGGATGGGAGAGACCTCTCAGAAAGCCTGCAGCCAACATAGTGGACTATGTGCTTGGCCTCCGCTCGCGGATGGCTGAATACATGGAGAAGGCATCTGAAAACCTTAAGGCCAGCCAAGAACTCCAAAAAGCTTGGCATGACCAAAAGGCTGTCTTGACTGTTTACCAGCCCGGACAGAAGGTGTGGGTGTTGGAGCCAGTGGCCCCAGCAGCACTCAAGGACAAATGGTCCGGGCCCTACACCATCCTGGAGAAAAAGGGAGAGGTCACCTACCTGGTCGACCTGGGAACTCCCCGGAGCCCCCACAGGGTGCTTCATGTCAACAGGCTCAAGGCATATGTCGACAGGAAGGACATGAGTTTGCTCATGGCCCTAGATGAGGGACAGGAGGAGGAGAGTGACACTCTCCCCGACCTGCTCACTCAGAATCCTGACGATGGATCGGTAGATGGTGTTGTCTTTTGTGGCAGCCTCTCCGAACATCAACAGAAAGACTGTAAACAGGTTCTTCAGTCTTTCAGACATATGTTCTCTCTAACACCCAGTCAGACCAATTGGTGCACCCATGAGGTTGACACTGGTGACAGCTTGCCCGTCAGGAGTAAAATCTACCGGCAGCCCGATCACGTTAGAGACTGCATCAAGAGTGAAGTGCAGAAAATGTTGGAGTTGGGAGTCATTGAACCCTCGGATATCCCTTGGGCTAGTCCCGTAGTTCTAGTGCCGAAACCTCACACCCCGGGCGGTAAGAAAGAGATGAGGTTCTGCGTAGACTACAGGGGTCTCAATGCAGTCACTAAGACTGACGCCCACCCAATACCAAGGGCAGACGAGCTTATCGATAGATTGGCTTCGGCCAACTACTTAAGTACGTTTGACCTGACAGCTGGGTATTGGCAAATCAGGTTAGCTGAGGACGCCAAGCCTAAGACCGCATTTTCTACCCCTGGTGGGCATTATCAGTTCGTGGTGATGCCCTTTGGTCGGAAAAATGCACCTGCCACCTTCCAAAGGTTGGTGAATCAAGTCCTTACTGGGCTGGATGACTTCTGCGCGGCATATCTAGACGATATTGCTGTCTTTAGCTCCACCTGGGAGGATCACCTGGTCCACCTGCGGAAAGTGTTAGAGGCCCTGCAAGCCGCAGGCCTCACTATCAAGGCCACCAAGTGCCAGATAGGGCAGACACAGGTTGTATACCTGGGCCACCTTGTAGGTGGAGGCCAGGTTCAGCCACTGGAGAGCAAAATACAGTCAATCAGGGACTGGGCTCCTCCAACCACCCAGACTCAGGTTCGAGCTTTCTTGGGCCTGACTGGATACTACCGCAAGTTTGTCAGGAACTATGGTTCCATCGTGACACCATTAAATGAACTGACAAGTAAGAAAATGCCAAAAAAGGTTCAGTGGACAGCGAGCTGTCAAAAAGCATTCGATGACCTAAAGCAGGCCATGTGCACGGCGCCTATCCTTAAGAGTCCAGACTACTCCAAACCATTCATTGTCCAAACAGACGCTTCTGAGTTGGGTGTGGGAGCTGTTCTTTCTCAACTGAATGTTGATGGTCAAGACCAGCCCATTGCTTTTATAAGCAGAAGGCTGACCCCTAGAGAGAAGAATTGGTCAGCTATTGAGAGGGAGGCCTTTGCTGTGGTTTGGGCCCTGAAGAAGCTGAGGCCATACTTGTTTGGCACTCACTTCAAGATTCAGACCGACCATAAGCCCCTCTTGTGGCTAAATCAGATGAAGGGTGAAAACCCCAAACTGCTAAGGTGGTCCATTTCCCTACAGGGGATGGACTTTACAGTGGAACATAGACCTGGTACTGATCATGGCAATGCCGATGGGCTCTCCAGATATTTCCACTTAGAACAAGAAGACTCACCTGGTCAAGGTTAGCTTATTGTTCCGACGTTTGGGGGGGGGTCATGTAGGAGAGTAGGGTCTGCAATCCTATGATCACCCAGATTTTTTGCTTTTGTTTCACTGGTTTACGACTTTCTCTGGCTGTGGGCCTGCTAATCAGACCCACAGCCTGGCTGTTCTCTTTCTAAATTACGATATGTACCCTAGGTGCATTTACCAATTGGTACTGGGCCACCTTATCAGACCCCGTAACGCAGGGCATAGGTGTACCCAGGGCCGCCAGGGGCTGCAGCATGTATTATGCCACCCCTGGTAGGCCTCCTAAATTTGACACAACTGGCTGCATGACGGCTGGGGCAAAGTCGTGTAATCACCCTTTGCTGTAGGTATAGTAGCTCTATATCTAACCATACAATGGACACCCGAGTTCCTATCAGTCACTCCTACGGCAGGCCTTGACAATCCTGAAGGCAGAGTGCGAGGGCTCGTGTGAACTAGGTTCTGGGCCGAGCCGAGCCCGGTTGCAGCTTGCGGAATCAAGACCCAATGGCTGTTCCATGATAACGCGTACCACATCGGTAACTTCGGTGTCGCGTTATCAAGGCATGTCGAGTAAGGTGTCATACGAATCGGGATGCTGCCCCCTCACCAATTCTGGCGACGAGGTGAGCATTCCGCCCTTCTAGAGGGACACGACATGTACGTAACTGTGAACCCCGGTTAAAGTTAACTAAAGCCTCAGCTCCACAAAATGGATGCTGCCACCACAGACACGAGTCTGACCTCCTGCTGCTGGGAGTCCTTCCAGCGAGGGGCGCTTGGACAAAGGGTTTCCTGTCGAGGGCGGTGTTCGCACCGTCCCAGACAGGGTTTGTGTATTCTGGGTAGGTAGGGCTTCTGCGAGAAGGTGACTGCGGAGTGGCACCCCGGTGCTCACTACGCATCTGCCGGTCAGAACCAGTTCCAGGGGCGCCAGCCCTGGCCTGGGGAAAGTCCGGCAGGGGAGAGGGGTGTAACTACCCCCCTTCCTGGTCCCACCCTTAGGGCAGGACCTAGTCATGTACCCACCCCTTTCTTTAGAATAAAGGCCGGAGCGGGGACCCTTCCAAATTAGATCATCTTTGAATCAAGAACTACTTTCTACGAAAGGACATTCGAGACTCTTCTCAAGATTTCTCCCTTGTGACTAAGGAGTAGTCACCCTGCATCAGCGGGCACCATCTAAGAACTCTGCGGTTTGCTGTAAGTCCTTCCTCAAGGATCCGACGGCCCAGCTCGACGAGAACCGGCTTCCCTGGCACCTCTGACCTCTACCCACGTCATCAGCTCAGCTGTGATCTGTGGGTGCGACAAGACCTCGAGGGACCGGCCATCATCAAAACCTGCACGCTTTCTTAACCAGCACGACCATCGAAGCCATTCTCTGGTGAGTGCTCTGGGGTCCGAGAAGCCCCGACCCTGAGCCGCTCCAGCACCGAAGTGCAGTCTCCCAGCATCTCCACGATCTGCGTGGGGCCCTTCTGCTCGCTGCTCAGCACGTTGTCTGGTCACTAGCCGCTGGCTTGTGCCCTTCCTTGACGACATCCGACAACCGACGCTGCTGGTCTGGTTGCTCCAGACCGGCCCTTGCTCCCCTTTTCCGAGAGGAGCACCCCGGACCCTCCTGGTCCATTCAAGACGCCATCTTAGGCCTACCACGTGGCCCTGAGATCTGCCAAGGCTTGTTGCCCCAATCCTGGGCCCAGCGACGCCGACAGCATCATCCTTCGTGGGACAGCTCGCACCTCCATCCTGGTCGCCGACAACGCCTCCTGGTCCGTGAGACTGCAGAGCCTAGCGTCGCCCACTCACCTGGTCGAGGTGACGGCCAACCGGTGCCTTCCTGGTACCCTCTGACTACTGGCTAGTAGTACGAACTTGGTCCCCTCTGCTTTCAGGTGTCATCGATCTCTGATCCAGGCTTGGATCTCTACGAACTATTCATCACTGGTCGCCGGCCAGCAACTCCTTTTCTCCCGGCTCCTGGCTCGTCAGCGAAGACCCCCGATGCCTGTAAGACTTGTGCAGCCGCAGCCCTCGTGGCTAGGTAACTTCGGCATTTCGGTGCCTGCATAGCCTCCTTACTCTAGGGTCCTGAGTCCCTCGCTTCCGACTTGCCTTATCGGGTCCGCCCGAGACCACTAAACTTTCCGTGTCCTCGGACACTTGTTTTAATTGTGCACTTGAAGTATTTTCCTAAGAGATTTGGTTTGTGCTTAGTACCCTGTCCTCATAAAGAGTACAGGGCTGTTGTGATTCTTAATAAATAACTGTTTATTTTCATAACACTTGTGTGGTGTCCTTTCACTTGGTGTTCAAGGGGTATATGTGGTATAACAGCTGGCTTAACACGCCCTCTCGAGTCTTTAGCCTTAGACTGCTCGTATCCACGCTACTAGGATAGCTGGTCTATAGGTTGACTTACAACCAAACACCATAAGGGTCGTTGGAACGATACATAGCGGTCGCTAGAATAGCGAACGTTGCATATCGGGCCAACTTCTCACAGTAACTACAGAGGATGGTTGTGCACTTGAAGTAAGGGGAACTAAGAACAAAATCTAGAGTAGCTCTAGAGCCCCAACCTAGCGATGCTAGTCTAGAGCCCAAAATCTAGAATTGGAGGACAAGGGGAGTTCCAGCGGTCAGAGAGATGTTTAGAGGAGATGTGCATGTTCCTACTAGAATGGGTGAAGCGGCACCCCCGGAGGATATACAAGCTTATTATGTGGTGACAAATGTAGGGCTTTACACTATGATTTGGCTTAAGAATTGGCATAAGATTACAGAGAAAGAGGGTGCAGACATTTCCACGCTATCGCACATTTCATTTGAGAATAATTGTTCATTTGAGGGGAAAGTTGTTTGCAATGAAACCATTATCTAGACCTACACAGCTTAGTAGTTTGAAGCGCTTAATGCATGGGAGTGATCAGCACATGTCAAAACAGAGGGACAAATACAAGGGGAAAACGACGAAAGCAATGCTATCATATGCAAATGCGAGGTGGGACGATCAACAAAAAAGGTGGAGAGTAGACATGACTGAGGGAGCGAGATTATACCTGCATTAGAGACTGATGGAGACAATATGGGGAAGAAGGAACAAGAGGACGAAAGGGCAAAGAAGGAGAGTGATGAGAGGACCGCAACAGTGATGTTGGTGATAGTTTGTTGGATGGGCTTTTGGCAGAACGTTCACCCAGGATATAGCCAGTCTTATAGTGGGAATGTAGAAAACTTAGATGCCACTGATAATACTGTACGTCATTCAGCTCCAGTGGCTCCCAACCCGAATGTGTAGAGATTCTTTTGACAGGTAAGTCCCAAGCTGGGAGGAGGGAGGAGATATGAACAGGAGTTCCAGAAGTCCCAGGACGTTGCAACTCTAATCCTGCTTCAAGGACTTCGGATGCTCTTACAGTACCGGTTACTATTGGTGCTTATCGTTCCACTATACGATCTGAACCCATCTGGGAACGGAGACCAGACAACGCCCATAGTAACAGAGGGGGGAGCATCACAGGAAAGAGTAGAGAGTCCTCAAACGAGGTTTGTTCCCTGCAGAAACTGCAAATTCCTTTGCAGTCCAAATTGGGTCAGGAACTGTTAGGCCCCTTTCTGAATTGACGATTTTAGAATCACCTGCGTGGGAGACACTTCCCAGAGTGCGTAACAGTACGCCCCGAGAAACCGTGAATACGCAGATATCACCTGAGAGTCAAAATATATTTGATGTGTTAGATTTAGAGAAATGGTTGAAAGAATGTAGCAATCCTAAGGAGAGCCAGAGTAAAGAGCCGAGTCAGGGGACTATTAAGTCCGCCATTAAGGTGTTTTTAGTGGACGTGCTCAAGTTGAAGACTGACTTGGATGCAATAATAAGTGAAATATTGGAGCTTTATCGAATAGACTCTTATTAACAGAACAAATTGTTGTTCATTGATAAAGATGTTACTAGAAGGGCAAGAGAGGCGCATGTAAAGTTATCTGTAAAGTTATCTGAATTTCCAGTAAGTTTGAAATTGACATGGAATAGACTATGGTGTTACAAAACAATCATTGACTTGCATTTAGTGATCAAAACATAGAGAATGTGAGAGTGCCAGGACTAACAACACAAATTTGGGCACTGATATTATGCATTCAAATTTGGAGTACTTTGGATAATTGGGAAGAGAGATGGGTGAAAAGAAAGGTTTCTAAAGAAAATGGAGTGATTGTTCAAGCTTTCCCTTTATTAGAGGTGTCAAGTGGAGGATAGGTACATGTGCCTTGGAGTAGGGGTGATCTTTAGAAATGACTTCCAGAGGCTGAGAGAAAAACCTGTGGAGTGGTACAAAAAGGTTGATCGTTTTATGAAAATCTCGACAGTACTCTGGATTGTTCTCAATACGCTGTTTTAAATTGTGGTTCCAAGTGATCTGTGATCGGCATGTAAAATAGCTATAGAGTGGACTTACGGTGAGCCTGAAAGAGACCCAGTGACGAATGCTTCGTCATCGGTGGTGATGAAAAAATATGATCACATGATTGAAGGCTAAGGCGCCTCCGCAGGCTGTTGACAGGGTCAAGATTGACAGAACCACACAGGAGCCTAAGGAGACAGTTCATGGTTATTATGGGAGTTTGTTGTAGGCGTTTAAGCAATACAGTTGATCCGAGCCAAGATGCTTCAGTCTCTTCAACGGTTGGGTAGATTCAGCCCTTGACAAAATAGCCCCAATTAAGACTATGAAACTGGCCAGGAATAAACCTTCAGCCTCTTGGTTTACTATGGAGTGCCACACAGAGAAACGCCTATGTCAGAAGCTGGAGCGTGCTTGGCCGCAAAATTATGAGCCACTAGCCAAGCACCCATACCAAGCAGCACTGAGGAAATTTCACAGTCTTCAACGTAAGTTCATCGGGGACTATGTCGCTAAGCAGATTAAGTCCTCTGACAATTCTGTAAAAGAAGTTTTTAAGATAGTCCAAGGGTTAATTAAACCACAAGCCCTGAAGAGCACTTTCCACCTTCAATGGCTCTATGTGAAGATTTAGCCACTTTCTTCCAGAACAAAATGTTAGCTATCTATTCCTCTTTTCCTTCTGTGGGACCATTTGATTTGGTAACAGATACCCCACAATCTCTGAGAATGTGGTCGGTTTTCCATCCTTTCTGCCCATAAGCGTCCTTGGTAGAACTAAACAAAACAAAATCAGGCTCTCTGGGGGGAGGAGCCTAGCCTGCGACCGAGATGGCCGCCTAAACCCTCGACTCCGCTGGTCCGTCTGCTTTTCTTCCGAGCCGCTAACTATCCTGCAACTTTTCCTGATCTTCTTTAGCGGTTTCGGACTCGGCAGGCGATGCTGTATCCGACGGTGTGCTCCCCGTCGTGTTTCACGCGATAATGGTGGAGAGGCGTCCCAGTCTTCTTCCCGGCGATCGGAACGGCAGCCAGGTCTTTGTTCTTCTGGGAGGCCGGCCCCGGCGGGGTTAACAGCGGCCGAAGGCGGCAGGTCGGAGCTGGCTGGCGGCGTACGGCTGTGGTGCCGAGTTCCCTACAACATTGTGGCATTGACTCTCCTTACAACTCCGCGCTACCTTGAGACCGCGGACCTCGGCGATACTTTTGTATCTCTTCTCTGGATATTCTCGTCAGCTTCCACTTTCCGATCACTTGGGGGCCATTTTGAGCCGAGCGCTCCGTGCTTGCTGTTGAAGACCCGTCCTCCTGCCGAGTGTGCTTGAGACTGCTGCCCCTGCACTGCTACAGTGTGTGCGGCCAACATGGACGGTGCTGCCCTTGTCCCTGTGATCTGGTCACGTTTGTCGGGGCACCGGAGGATTGATGGGCCACTGGACGGAGATCTGGGCAGAGGGGCTCGATCGTCATACGGCGGTGGGACCCATGTACATGGGGAAGCGACGCTCTCTTCTCCTGAGCCGCCCCTGAGCATTGGAGACATTCTCGGAGCCCTGGCTGATTTGCGGGAGGATATGTGCGCTCAAGCCGTTAACCTGGGGAACCGACTAGATACCATTGTGCCCGAGCTGCTCCAGGCTGACCGAGCCAGCTTCCATCTGCGTGGCGCTTCGCCACACCTTGAGTTAGCCGGCGGTGAATTGCCTGGTCGGAGGTACATGTGGGCGTCTTTGGTACTGGAACTGGAGATCTCTACGACCCCGTCTGCATTGACTGAGGAACACCATGAGACCCCTGTAATATCATATCGGCTGGAGAGTTGCCGATGGGCGCCATGTTCTGGACTTGCTTTGGGAGCTGATGGTGGCACTAACTATTGTGGATTGGACATGCTGCAGATGCCTCGATGGGTCGCCATTGGTGAATCGTCGCACTGTACTGCTTCTCTCTGTAAGTTTGTGGAGCGCCTGATATTGGTCTGGTTGGACATTGGTGGTAAGCGCCTTATTCCGTGGTGGTTCCTGAAAATGCCTTCTCTGCGCCTGACTGCTGCTTTGATCTTATATCTTATTGGCGCGATGGATCGAAGGGGACAGGGCTGAGGACGTTTCTTTCCTTTTTGTTTACTACTAGTGGACTGATTTGCCGGGACTGTGTTTGGTAGACGGGAGAGCCAGACTTTGGGTCTGTTTTCACTTGGGGTCGGAGGTGGAGTGGCCGCGGTTACACAGTTTGCATGTCCTTGGACACACTAGTCTGGCCCTCCTCCCGCGTCACAGGTACATCTTTTTCCTCCTTTTCTTTTCTTCTTTATTTCAGGTATTCTTTTTTGGGCGACAGACACACTGCTAGGGGGGGGTAGGCCGTAGCCTCTGCATGCGTGTTGGGTGGGGGGATTTCTTTTTTGGTCAGTTTCTATGGGCCTTAATTTTTCTCTCTTTCTCCGATTATCACTCCTTGTGAGAGGTCCTGGTGCTGCCATTTTAGTTCTGTATTACTGCTTGCTCTTCCTTGCAGGACGTCACCCATGTCAGTATTCAGACGGATCGATTGAACTCTGATCCTTTCTAACGTTGGATATTTTCTTATGCTTAATGAAAACTGTAAAATTAAACCTTCAATTCTCCTTCTTCTCGGGAATGTATGTATTTCCAGTGTAACTTAACTTGCTTGCATTTTACTCTATGACGATACCGAGTTGCCGTATTGTTTGCTACTACGCCTTACAATGCTGTCGAGGCCGGCCGGATGGTTGTAGGCCCGTATTTGTTATCTGCTAATGTACAATAAAGGTTTTCCAAAAAAAAAAAAAAAAATCAGGCTCCCTGTTGGACCCCTGCCTGGCCAGATTTTTTTAAGGTGCTAGTCCCCTGTTTCAATCCTATATTGAACTTTATCTGGAAGCCTCGTTAGAGGCGGGGGTCTACCCTACCAACTGATAAAAAGCATACGTTCAGCCAATCCTCAAGAAAGAGGGTGCTGATCCAGCAGAGCTAAAACAATTTAGGCCAATATCTCTTCTTCCTGTCCCGGCTAAAATTCTGATAAAGGAAGTCCAGAGACAACTTTCAGACTTCCTGGAGTCGAACAACCTTCTGCACGACTCCCAGTCTGGTTTTAGATCGGGCTACAGTACGGAGACAGCCTTGCTTGAGGTCGCGGAGTCGATTTGTGAAACTTTAGATCAGGGCAGCTGCGCGATGCTGGTGCTGTTGGACTTATCCACAGCCTTTGATACGGTGTCACACAGGATTCTCCTACATAGGCTTAATCATCTAGGAGTGACAGGAACTGTCCTGGCAGGGTTCCGCTCATTTCTAGAGGGTCGCTTTCAACAAGTGATTCTTCACCCCCATGTCTCCAGTTCCAGTCCTCTCATGTGTGGTGTCCCTCAGGGCTTGTCTCTAAGCCCAATGCTTTTTAATGTTTATCTTACTACCTCGCAGCAATTGTTGAGCAATGTGGGGTGAAAGTTGTCTCGTATGCCGACGACACAAAATTGGTGTTCTCTTTTAGGGAACACAATGAGACAGCTTTTGCCAATTTTAAGCAGTGTCTTTTAAATATCTCGCTGTGGATGACAGATAGTTGCTTAAAACTAAACACTTACAAAACGGAGTTCCTGTTTTTTAATCAACCTACCTCAGTCCGGACTCTGGTGGCCGACTGAGCTAAATCCACCCCCTCTGCCAGGAGCCTGGGGTTTAAGTTTGATTCTGAATTTACTGGCAAGGCACAAATTGCTTATGTCTCCTCACTGTGTTTCTGGAAGTTGAAGACTCTGCAGAAATTCCTTAACTTCCTGCCAATGGACTGTAGGAAGACAGAGGTGCATGCATTAGTCACCTCCCGCCTTGACTATGCTAACAGCCTTTACCTTGGCCTACCCGAGTATTTACTCAGGAGGCTACAGATTATTCAAAACGCAGAAGCTAGGCTAATTAGGAATGTGCCACTGCGACATCACATTACCCCCCATTTGTGCAGTTTACACTGGCCTCCAGTAAAAAGAAGGATAGAGTATAAGTACTGACTTTGGTGCACAGAGCAGTCAGAAGTATCGGTCCCCATTACCTGAAGCGGGGACTTCAGAAATACAGCCGGACCAGAGTACACAGATCAAACTACCAGAATCTACTGGTGATTCCTCGTTTTGCAAAGGCTACGATTGGAGGCCGTGCTTTCACAGTGAAAACTGCTACACTATGGAATTCTATGCCTGAGCATCTGAGGAAGATCAATTCAGAAACCTTATTTATGAAAGCTTTGAAAACTTGGCTCTTCGGCCTGCCTTAGTGCTCACTGTCCAGTCCGGTTCATTCTTTACAGGTTGGACGTGCTGCTAGCGCCAGATCACTTCCGTTGGTGGTAGCTGCGCGCTCTACAAGCTTCAATATTAATAATAATATTAATAATACAGTGGGTTGAATACCCTTCAGCCGAAGGATATGGGACAGTTTGTATCTAAACTTGTGCTAGGGCTGCGAACTGCAATTAGCTTAATGATCCACCAGCATTCAAATTGTTGACAGAACATTCAGCGTTACGCCAAATATTGCAGCGATTAAATTGACATGAGACATAAAAGTATGAAGGAGAAACTGATGTTTGTGCAGATGATGGCTGGTCTGAGAGGAGGTCAGGTTCAACCCAATAGTGGAAACCTTGTCCCTATGATCGGAACATATCAACAAGGAGTTCAGATTCAGCAGTGTAGAGGAATGCAAGGGCAAGGAAGAGGCAGAGGTTTTCCAGTAGATGGTAAAACTGGAAAGAAGCGGTTACATTAAAAAAACAAAAACAGTCTGTGCTACTATTGAAATAGGGTGGGGCATTGGAAGCGTGAATGTTGTCTAAATCTCGCAAATCAAGATCAGACTGGGGGAGTCGAAATGGTCAGAGGGAAGTGCTGCAGAGTCTCAGAGTGTGTCTAGGCCAAGATCCCAAAATATGGGACGACCCCAAGGCCCTGTGATGCCCGTGCCGGTGCCGCAGTCTCTGATGCCACTGCAAGCTTTTTAGAATGTCTCTTATGGTAACGTTCCATTCCAGCAGTATCCCATGTTGGAGGCTTTCAATGACTCTGGCCCCGACCAGTCCTTATGATGGTGCCTGAGAGGGGAGGAAGACTGTACAGTTGGGGCAGTCTCAGAAGGAGACCAGAATGGACCTTATGTCGATGCTGATGTAGATGGTCACAATGTCACCTTTTTGGTCGACATGGTGCTACAAGCTCTACTGTGAGAACAGCAGAAGCTCCCAACCTACCTCTCTAGGGAAAAACAATCCAAGTTGTAGGTGTTGCAAACAAGAAAGTATCAAACCCCTTGAAGGAAGAAGTACCTGTGAAGAAACAGATCTTTGAGGACAACCAACAGTTTGTGGTGTGTTATTTGAGCCCTGTGGTCCTATTGGAACTAGATCTGTTGCGCAAGTTAAACTGCACTATATATTGCACCCAAAGGGTATTGAGAATCAGACCAATGATGAGGACGTTGTGTTAAAATCATCTAGGTGTTTCAGTTTTCCTCTTATTCAAAGTAGAGGACCTGTCGCTTGATCTCAGTAACACAGTGGCAAGTGTAGTTTGGCATTTTACGGGAAAGTACATTGGACTCATTAAAGGAGTTGAGCCCCTCCTTATACAAATTAACAGTAATGCAGAATATCCAAGAATGCCACAATACAATTTGACCTGCAAGACAATTGCTGGGATCACACCTGTGATCGAGTCCATGACTGAGTAAGGTATTTTGAAGGAGATCCTGGGAAGCCCATGCAACTGTACCATTCTGGGCTTACAGAAGCCTAGCTCTAAGTACTGCATAGTGCAGGATCTCTGCAAAATAAATAATGTGGTGGTTCCTTGTTGTCCCGTAGTACTGAATCCATCTGTGATACTGCTTCAGATTATATGTGAAGCCAATGGTTCACGGTTATTGATTTTTGCCAGCTTTTTTTTTGGTCCCCTTGCTTGAAAACAGCCAATATTCATTTGCGTTTAGGCTGGGGGATCGTGTTTTAATGTGGTGCATTGTCCCACAAGGATATACGGAGAGTCCTCCCATCTTTACCCAAATTTTGAAGAAAAACCTTGAGTCTCTGGTCATGTCCTATAATTCAGTCCTAGTGCAGTATATCGATGACCTATTGGTTGCCTCAAATACTCAAGAAACTTGCAGATATTATACCATTGATTTGCTGAGCCATCTGGCTGAGAATGGACATAAGGTGGCCCCGAGTAAGTTGCACTACTGTCTGACTGAAGTCCCATATTTAGGACATTGGATTGCAAAATATGTCAGAAAAGTATTGCAAGAGAGAATATCGGCGATCATGCAAATGAATCTGCCACCTACACAGAAGGAAGTCAGGATGCTTCTGGGAATGGTGGGCTACTGTTGCCATTGGATACCAGTTTTTCCAGAGTGGCCAAACCTCTTTGAGGTTGACACACAAGGATGTATCCGATTTGGTGCCCTGGGACAACAATTGTTTGAATGCGTTCCTGGAGTTGCCGGAAAGCCTTAGCTTTGCTCCTGTGCTGGGAATGCCTGTTTACAGCAAAGCATTTTTTCTATTTTGCCATGAAAGGGAGGGCAGTGCTCCCTCAGTGTTGAGTCAGAACCCTGGAGGTGCCCGTAGACCAGTCGCATACTTCTCACCTATTTTAAATCCAGTAGCGTCTGCGTTGCCCAGCTGCCACAAATCCAAATGGTGTTAGCCTAGTGGGATGCAAAGGCATTGTGATGGGTCACCCGCTTACTGTTTAAGTTCTGCACTTTGTGGCACTGCTGCTAACAAGGACACAAACCCAAAACATGACGAACAGTAGGCTTACACCTTATGAGTTAGTCATTTGATAGCTGTGAACATCACTTTGACGCGCTGTTCTATACTCAATCTTGCCACGTTATTACCACTGCCTGATTGTGATGTAAAGGAGACCAAGGGAGAGTATGTCTGTCTTGATGCCACTGACCTAGGCACCAAGCCACGTCCTGACATGGCTGACAAGCCATTACCCGAGTCTGATCAAATACTGTTTGTGGATGGCTCATATTTAACGGCTCATGAAGGAATCTGAGTGCTGCCTATGCTGTTTGTACTGTCTCTGGGGTGGTGGAAGCTGCTTTTCCTTCAAGGAGTATTCTCTGCCCAAGAGGCTGTTTTGTTTGCCATGATACGCGCATGTTGTATCTCAGACCAACTGGGGTGACAATATTCCCTGACAGTCAGTATGACTTTGGAGAGGTGCATGACTTCGAGAGGTTTTATGACCTAGTCGGGATCACCTATCCTTAATGGGGACGTTGTGAGAAAACTGTTGGAGGCTTTACAATTGCCACAGGAGGTCGCACTTGTTAAGTGTTCCGCTCATTGTAAAGGAAATGATCATGTTACTCTTGGGAATGGATACTCTGTCGAAGTGGCACGTTATTATGCACTGAACGCTTGCAATTTAAATAGGGAGTTCTCAAATGAACAGAACGATGAGACAGATATCAGCTTGTTGATGACAGTTGCTGATACTTGGGATGAGGTGAAGAGGTTACAAGCGGAGGTTTCCAAGGAAGAACAATAAGGCTGAATCAGAGCAGGACATGTAAAGAAGGAGGATGACAGTTGGGTATCTGAAGATGGGAGACCAGTGTTGCTCAATAGTTTGTTACATCTGATGGCAAGGTATATTCATGGACCAACACATGGGATGGAATGCAATTGTGAAGTTTTTCAGGTAGACGTGGTTAAACCCAAAGTTTTAGCAACTGCTGAGGCGTTATGTCACCGGTGTGTAACCTGTCAACAGATGAACATGGGTAAAAGGACTCCGTTACATTGAGTCATATTGGAGGGTCACGAGGATCATTTAATCGGATGCAGTTAGACTTGTTGAGATGTCTGTTTGTCATGGATTCAGGTATTTTCTGGTGGTGGTGTGCATATTTTTCTCAGTGGGTAGAAGCCTATTCTATTAGAAGTTGTGACAGTCTCACAGTGGCCAAGTTACTGTTGAGGGAGCTTATCTCAAGATTAGGATTTTCAACTACTTTGAAGTTAGACCGAAGATCTGAATTCAATAATGAGATCATGAAATTGCTATGTGCAGCTTTGCAGGTGGGGAAGAGTTTACATTGCAGTTATCAGCCAGAAGCTTCTGGTATGGTGGAACAGGTTAGTGGAGAAGTGTGGCTCACTGGTTAGAGCAGGCAGACCCTGAAGCAGAGGTCAGACCCGGGACCAGGGTTCAATTCCCGACGCGGCAGGGTCTTGAGCTCAAATGTCCATGGACTCGATTATTCTTGCTTCGGTGCCTGACCTAATCATGGGTTCACTCTGCAACTCTGGGCATTAAGCTTGCTTAATCTCCACAACGGCCTCCCGAGGCGGGATGTCTGGCTTTCACCTTGAGGATGCCCTGTAGGGGCTATCTCACAGGGAAAAGCCAGGACGGGTTCCCAAGGCAAGCGCTTAGAGACCCCTGGGTGATAAGCGCTATATAAATCCAATATACAATACAACGGTACTTTAAAATCCAGGTTGGCTAAAGTATGTGTCTCAACGTCTCTGAAATGGTCTGATGCTTTGCCTCTTGTGTTAATAAGTATTCATAGTATCCCAGACAGAAGGGCTGGACTTTCCCTACATGAGATCCTCAAGGAGTGAGCTTAGTCATTTACTTTTTGTAATATAGGGTGAATCGGTTCCAGAGATTTGGCTTCATCCTGTTTTCTATGAATTTCTATACCATAATGCTTAGATTGGTGTACATTAAGCTGTTTCATAGTTTGAAATAAACAAACTAGCATGAGTTTAGTTGTCGACCTAAGTTCTTATATAGTAGTTTGAATACTTTGGAATTTAGATATTGCGTAAGAAGTTTTCTCTTTAGCTCTTATGCTGCTCAACAAGAACCACTGACCAGTTTGTTGAGGAGGACTGGTTCCAGGTTTCCCAGTTCGAAGTAGCTTTGATGGTAAGGTAACTGAAGCACTGTGCAGGAGAGGGAGAGCAAAAGTATCTATGATAAAGAAATAAAAAAAATGATATCATAATAAAGAAATGTGAAAATGAGCACTTAATTTAGGAAACAGTGAAGAAACAACCATTGGCAAAGCCAATAGGTCTGCCAACCTTTTGGTTTGGCAATGCTCGGTTTATTTTGTAATGTTTTTTGTAAATCTTTATTGCAAAAAAAATTGTTTTATCAAACAATATTGTCCATTTTTGTGTCATCAAAAAGTACACATTTTGTCAGTAGTCCCTAGAACTAAAGGGACTTGTTTTTTTCCATTTAAGTTCACATTGTGGAAGAGAAGAATTAAGTCATTCACACTGACGTTAACCAACAGCTGAACCGGGCTGACTCACTGACCCATGCAGTATGCTGAACAGGATGGAAGAAAAATGTTAATGACACAATAACAGGGTGAGCAATGGAAGAAGACGGCTGGTTGAAAGCCCCCATAACTACGTGTATTGCATATATATTTTTAGTAAAATCAAAAGGTCTTGGCTGATACGAGACCTAAAAAAATAAACAATGAATACTTGTAGTTTTTAATGTGGCAATAATGAGAAAGGGGAAAGAGCTAGCATTAGGCTCGGAGCAATAGTCAGCAGTGGCATATAGGTTATGGTTAGAGAACAGATTAGTGGATGCAAAAGGTAAAGTGTTAAAGTTAGGGCTAGAGTTTTTTTGTAACAAACAGATTAGTTTCAGAGATTGTGTAATAGGTAGGCTGTGGATTAAGGCTTTGAATAAATGAATACAATTAAGGTTACTGAAGGAGTTAGGGCTGATATTATTCCTTTTTAGGTCTCGCTAGACGAAAAGCAAAGCGAAGCTTTGCTGTCTAGGGAGACAACTAATGTTGTCACTTTCCGGGGAATGTGGACTGCAGACTGTGACGAGCCTGTCCTCCTGGAGATTGCAGCTCGTGAGCGCGCACGTCGCGTCGCCCTGCCTGATATTCCCATTCACACAAAGGCTCCCGCACGCATGCGCACATACACACACTGCATACACACACACGCACCCCCCCTTTAACAGACACACGCGCAGACAGACACACGCACGCACAGACACACTACAACAGACACACGCGCACACCCCACCCCCACTCACCCCTCCTCCTCCGCAACACACTCACCTGTTCTGGCGGTGCTCGGCGTGCCTCTCGGGCGGCGGTTGCGCTTTGCGGGGCACTCTCACCACATGAGAGCCCCGCCTTCTTCATGCGCCCGGCCGCTCTTCACCCGGTCCGCCATCTCGGGACCGGGACTCGATCAGGAGCCCTCGGGGCTCCTCGGACAGTGGCTTCTCTCTCGCGCCGCGATGGGGGCGGGACTTCCGGTTGGGGCCGCGCTGCGATTGGCCGGCTGCCCAACCGCTTCCGGGTCGTCGCAGGCAGCGCGGCGGCCCAGCGGGAACTTGTTTTTAAATGTAGATGATCCTTTCACGGCCGTGCAGCTTTACTGCTGCGCGGCCAATGCTTGTTTTTAATGCGACAGAGTGTTTTCCTTGTCTATTGAATAAATTAAAATTAAAGGAGGCCCCCTTAAATGTCAACTTTGGGACAGGGGAGATAGCTTTAGAAATCCAAAAAACGTCCCACAGGTTTACCACAAGATGGGTAGGAAATGGAATAGTAATGTCTAGTACGTTTTGCAATGTTTAGCAATACCAATCATATACTTCTACAAATTACCAAAGTGTGAAATACAAATCATAAACACAATATTGTACTCGGAAGACCACCAACAGTTGTCAGATATTATGTCAATAGAGCACACAATTCGTCAAATGTGAAAAACAAATCAGAAGATAGTGTTTTAGGAAAATATATATATTTTTGTCTATTTATTCAAAAAAGAAACACATTATCAACACAATTATAACAAATCATTAAAAAACATACAAGTGGTATGTTATAACATTTCATAAAAAGTTTTAAAACCACATCACATAAGCATCAGGTTAAAAAGTTCAAAGGAACAGGGGTCGACGCGGCGTTTCGGTTACAGGTAAATAGACAACCTTCTTCAGGACCAAGTTCTTAATAGTTTTAGTGACCTCCAAATAAATCCAGGAAGGCACAGGGCCGGTTCTGTGATCCGGTAGTGAGCTGGAATAAGTTCTCACTGTTGTCATATATGTCGTCGGGGTATCTTAAGATTAATAGGAATAACACTCGTTGTGGTAGTAGGAGCCACCGATATGTATCTTCTGTGTTGCCAGATTTAAATGACTGGCAGTCGTATATAATACACATGCTTTTCAATATGCTTGTGTATCAGCTTTTAACGTTCATTTTGTGGTGGGAATTATCCTGCCACTGGGTCTTGGGCTTTCAATTCGGCCTCCCTGCTCCCACTACCGTCACAGTGCGTCCTCCGTTATCGATAACGGAGGACGCACTGTGACGGTAGTGGGAGCAGGGAGGCCGAATTGAAAGCCCAAGACCCAGTGGCAGGATAATTCCCACCACGAAATGAACGTTAAAAGCTGATACACAAGCATATTGAAAAGCACGTGTATTATATACGACTGCCAGTCATTTAAATCTGGCAACACAGAAGATACATATCGGTGGCTCCTACTACCACAACGAGTGTTATTCCTATTAATCTTAAGATACCCCGACGACATATATGACAACAGTGAGAACTTATTCCAGCTCACTACCGGATCACAGAACCGGCCCTGTGCCTTCCTGGATTTATTTGGCGGTCACTAAAACTATTAAGAACTTGGTCCTGAAGAAGGTTGTCTATTTACCTGTAACCGAAACGCCGCGTCGACCCCTGTTCCTTTGAACTTTTTAACCTGATGCTTATGTGATGTGGTTTTAAAACTTTTTATGAAATGTTATAACATACCACTTGTATGTTTTTTAATGATTTGTTATAATTGTGTTGATAATGTGTTTCTTTTTTGAATAAATAGACAAAAATATATATATTTTCCTAAAACACTATCTTCTGATTTGTTTTTTACATTTGACGAATTGTGTGCTCTATTGACATAATATCTGACAACTGTTGGTGGTCTTCCGAGTACAATATTGTGTTTATGATTTGTATTTCACACTTTGGTAATTTGTAGAAGTATATGATTGGTATTGCTAAACATTGCAAAACGTACTAGACATTACTATTCCATTTCCTACCCATCTTGTGGTAAACCTGTGGGACGTTTTTTGGATTTCTATTCCTTGTCTATTGAGCACTGCGTCATGTTGTTCAGAAGCGTGCACACTTCATTTAAACAAGATCACAGTCGGGAAGATCGTTTGAACAATTAGGATGTGAAAGCATGACACGCAGTAGCAGTTTATCGTAAAAGTAAGTTGGAGAGTCACCAAAAGGATAGAAATGGAGTCATTTTTGTTCGTTTTTCATTATTAACACGTGACTCATGCCACCTTATTTATAATACGGCGGTGATCCTTTTACGACTGTGCAGCTTTACTGCTGCGCAGCCAATGCTTGTTTTTAATGCGACAGAGTGTTTTCCTTGTCTATTGAGCACTACGTCATGTTGTTCAGAAGCGTGCACACTTCATTTAAACAAGATCACAGTCGGGCAGATCGTTTGAACAATTAGGATGTGAAAGCATGACACGCAGTAACAGTTTATCGTAAAAGTAAGTTGGAGAGTCATGTTTGTTCGTTTTTCATTATTAACGCGTGACTCATGCCACTTTATTTAGAATACGGCGGCACACAGTGCTTTTGATTGACTGGCAGCGCGCTTGTATCGACTGCTGTTTGCATAAGTGTTTTTCAGCTTTCGTTCACAGAAAGCCCGCTAGTTATAGGGCTGGTACTGAATTATACCTTTTTTTGCTTTGCAGGGAAACTTATAATACCAATATTGTTGGTTCATGTGATTACCGGGTAGGTTTTAATTTGTTTAAGGTGTTCTGCTTAAAGCGTCATGTTTTCAGCACATGGGTGTTTAGATGTGAAGCGGTGACACATGGAAAAATGTTGCATGAAAATAAAGACCTCCATGTTTTGTGGGATACGTGGAGCACTCACTTGGGAATATGTTTATGATGGTGGCAACACAACACATTTTTATGGTGTACGCAAGTGCTCTTGAGCAATAGCGTGAACTAATGGTGTCAACTTGACGATGATGAAATAGCTTAGGAAGTTCTTGAACTTTTTGTTGTTATAGTATGGTTAAATACATGGATTATTTGTTATTTGTAGAGTTTCCCTTAACGAAGGGATTCCCAAAATGCATTGCGAACATGGCATTGGAAACTTCATGTTGAATTCACGAATATTAGAAAGTCAAGAGAAAATTATCACATTTACATTTCATGGTACACGAGAAATGTGTCAAATGAACCTTTTGTGTTATTGTTATTATTGCGGATAATTTGTTGATGTACTTTGAAATCAGTTATATTGAAAAAAGCTGTATAAAAAAAATCACTTAAAATAAGTTATTCAATGATTGCACCTTATGGGGATGAGCAGTGGTGCATCTTGACGCATGTGACAGTTTGTGCACATCAATTTGTGGATAATGTTTTTCTACAGGAGCGGGTCAGGTTTCAAGGTAGCACACAACAGACAGTTGAATCACAGATTATCTTCATTATACTGAACACGTAGGGTGCAGGTAATATCCACAGTTTGACAAAAATGAACGTGCCAAGCGTAACGTGTGTGTGAGGCAAAGCTCCCTAAATGTGCAGGCAAACTAAAATACGAGCAAACTAAGCGGGCCTCAAAGGAAACACACGATAAAAGAAAGGAGCTAGGAAGGGAGCACATTTTATATTGTTTTCAATTTGTGGGCATGCATAGCGTTGCCTAGGTTTCTGCATGTGCAGGACTTAAAACATTGATCCACACGTATGTGCACTGCTCAGGAAGATGGCATTCAAATCGCAGACCAACAGCACTATCAATGTGATCCCAATCCCTGAACTTTCAGCAGCCGGAACCATCCGTGAAGAGGAGACCAGCCCCTTCCGTGAATTCCCACTGATTCGTGGAATGCTACCCTGCCATCCCGCTGAGTACGGCAGGGCGTCAAGATTCCCCGTGTGCGTTCTTATGGTGCCCAACACATTTCTTTCCCTGACAACCACCAGCTAGTGGCTGCCATCCCCTTTCTACTGCAAGTGTCTTTCCATTTTTGATAGAAAGCCTATGTTACACCGGTTTCCTGAAATCAGGCTATTTGTTTGCCTTTGTTCTGTATTAATGTGCAGTTTTCCATTTTTGTTTAATTTTTGGAGCAGGGTGCCCGATTAAAACTTACCACCGGATGCTCACTTTTAGGTCATGCGCATACGCTATTGCTGCAATGGGTATTATTTGCAGTAAAGGTCTTAGAGTCTACCCATTGATTACCATTCGGTTGGCTTGATTGCTACTCTTTTTTGCTACTTCCTAATTGGCCAGGTGTCACTTCCATTCATCTGTGTGGTGCACAGACCAAGCACAGAGTGATTAATTCTAAATAGAGTCCTTCTTCTGCTCCCGTTGTAATTCAGGTACTATTCCCCACCCCCTACCTCCACACTCCTTTGGCCTATCCCTCCATCCCTAGCCATAACAAACAAGCATTTGCAATGCAATAGGTCTCGCATTTGCAAAAGTTTAACGTATTGGCATTGTAAATGACAATGCCTTTTATTGATGTTGTAAAAACTAACACGTAAACAAAAGGCATTGCCATTTACAATACCATTTACAATACCAATAGCTCCAAAACTCGCAGTTGCGAGACCTATTGCATTGCAAATGCTTGTTTCATTAAGAGTTTGTTGTTATTACGAACCCAATATAAAATGAAGAAAACTGACTTACAGTTTTTCATTTTGTTCTCGTATTTTTTGTTTATGACAGGATTTTCCATTTTCAAGCAGATCTATCTCAGTCTACTAACCTTCAAAAAATACATGTGCCCTTGGTAACAATGTTAACATCAGTTCTCCTGCATCCTAACCTCCTTACTTCTAGATTTGAGGGATGTCTTCTCTTAATTTGTGAGGTCACAGGTGTATATTTTACTCACCTCTTTTACAAGTCTGCTGGCTTCCCCTGATGGGCTTTTCCTTTGCCTCAAACTGCTTTAAAGCAGAAAATAGTTTGATTCACCTGCTCAAGGAGGCTGTCCAAGAAGCTAGTCACATGACATGCCATCCATTGCTCATCAGCAAGTACTGCAGGCAGCAGGTGGTGTGCGGCGCATCATGTGTGTATTGCTTCACATGGACCTTAATTTTACTGTGGCCTGTGGCATGGTGGAGAGACAAGGTACAGTGGAGGCAGCCAGGGGTTCTTCGGTAACAGAGGGGAGGGGGGGCAATGTATCTATCACTTGCTCTCACTGGATATCTTACAGGATTGATAAATTGATAAATCATCCCTTCCCACCATCAGTTGGGACTGTCATTGTAGGAGATCTTGAGTGTATTTTTTAAGCCAGAAATCTTTCCAGTGTTCGCTTTTCATAAAGTCTGCAACATTTTACTGTATTACGTTCACCGTCACCTGTGCAAAGTTTCTTGTATATTGTGGTATACTTCTTGAACTAATCAAACCCAACCAAGATGGACATTTGTGTGCAGCCCTTATCTTTTGAGGTTTGCTGATTTTTCTCTACACCATGGTGGTTGTAAGCAGAATTTTTCTCTGCAAGTTTACCTTATAGATTAGGCCTGGCTTAGGGTCATTGGAACTCCAGGTAACTTATTATCAATTTGGGCAGCCCTCCGATGAACAATTAGGTTGGGTGGGATAGTGGAAGCTGGTGGTCATGCAATGCAACAGTGCAGGCTGAAACTTGTCTCTTTTGCACCTTGGTGCTGTAGGTATATATGTATTTAATACTATTTGTAGAACACACAATTAGCCAAAAAGAAGTTGAATGGTTAATAACTAAAAGACTGCTAACAAATACAACCTTAGAACAATAACTGAAAACAGAAGCGATGCTAACCATTCAAGAGGGTGTAACATAAAGTTTGAGGGGGATCAGTCAGCCAGTAATCACTTCACAAACAAATGCATCAGCCACACTGAAAATGCAAATTTTCTGCAGTCTCTTGTTTTGTTAGTAGCCAAGATTCAACGTTCTTAAATCAAATTTACTTAAAAAATAGTCACTCACAGTGCAGTGTACACCAGCCCCAATAGCCCTATGTCCACCCTGCTGAGCGTGACTAGCCCTTCGCACACCCATCCTCACAGAAACCTAGATGCAGGGTGGTCGAGCTCCATTACCAGGCTACCCGACCAAGCCAGTAGAACAAGTCCTGACCCACTAGTCGCCTTCCCGCAAGTTCAACCTTCATTTATGGAACTTGAAACTCTGAACCGCAGAGCAGCCAACATAGCTCAGAGCAGCCATAACTCCGTTCCTGAACTGAAAAGCATCCTTAACAATCTATCTCAAATGTCAAGCTCTCCCAGAACTCAGTTCTTCCCCCACTCACCAAGCCCTTCCTTCAACCCTTGCTGCTAGCCTTTAGACACCTTTGTTGTCACAAGCAGCCCAACTACCTCTTGGAGGACGAAATTCAAGCCCTGCTCTTATCCTATAAGTCCGCTCCTGATGCCCAAGTCCTTCAGACAAGAAAGAGGAATACTTAATTCACTCGGGTGCAATCAACTTTAATAGACCACTAACTCTCTGTAACAAGGGAGTAAACAGTAACAACTTACCACAAGTACCCTTATTCTCCCTAACTCACAAGACATGCACAGACCCTCCTCTCTCCAGCCTCCTAATCAACTGCTGATCAGCAGCAAAGCATGCCTCTGACATCGCCGCTCTCATCCTGAGCCAAAAATCTGACGTAGCAATGCTTACCGAATCATGGCTCAATGAATCATCGTCACCTTACCTAGATTTATTGGCCACTTCAAATTATAACATCGTAAGGCTTGACAGGCAATTTAAAAAAGGGGGAGGCATTTCTTGCATTTACCGCTCTGACCTCCTCATCACTGAACTTCACGCTGACCCTAGCAACTCCTGTGAATATCTTGCACTCTCCATATGCCTTCGAGACTTTAATCTGTACTGGAATTACCTCAATGACCCTCAGGTTAACGCTTTTAAAGACTTCCTTGCTGACCAATCACTTACTCAATCCTGCACATTACCAACTCACACGAAAGGCGCCATGCTGGATTGGATCATTGCTAAGGCAACGGCGGTCATGCTTAACTCAATAGATCCATGCGACTGGTCTGATCACCACACTATTACCTTCCTATTGCCTTGCACCCACAAGACAAGGCCAGCGCAACCTGTGAAACCAAAACTTTGGCTCAGACACAAAGAGCCTAGATCTCGAGAAGCATTGGGTGGCTTTGAATAATGGGGAAACCGGGAGGTCTAAGTTCATTGGAAGTTAACGGTTGGGGTATCAGCATTTGTTTTTCGGCACAAGTATTAGCATGTTTTAGTTTAACAGAGCACATAGTTAAATTTGTGAACAAATGATTTTATGAAAGGAAGATTTAAGGCATTTTTATTAAGTTCTGGGGGCACAAGGGATGTGAATGTAACGGTTGGTGTCTTTTAGGGTTATGTTGATTCACGGAAGAAACGTGGGTGGAAATACGTGTGTATATAATTTACATGATGTTCATAGTAGGTTGGTGTTAAACAGACGTGACTGAAAATACTCTTTTTGTAAATCACAGATACCCCTGATGAAGGTTTATGAGAACCGAAATGCTTGGGTGTGATACCATTGAAAATACTCAAAGGACTCTTAATTCTGAATTGTTCATGTATAGGCCTGGATGGGCAATCGTGAAATAACTAAAAGGCATAAAACTGAAGAATTTTGCATCTTTTGACGTGAAGGATAAACTTTTGAAAAAATTGAATAAAATGGATAAATATTGGACATAATATGGTTGATGGTGAAAAATTGATATACCAATGTGAATATGGCTGTGCAACTCGCGCTGGCCCGTAAACTGCGGGTCATAAATTCCCTTGGGTTGGCCATTCATTGGGCAAACTATAATTAATGGGGTTTGATGACCTGGCACTCAACAGTAAACTGAATAAACTGGGTGCTCATAGAGGCTGATAGTGCAATAATTTACCCCAAAGGGCTGGATAAAAAATTTGCTCCAAACTTATTTCTCAATTGATATGAACATTGCTAATCATCTTCCTGCACAGGGCTAGACCTTTTTGTACAAACAAAAGTCTCCCAAATTTAGATAGGTAACAGTGAGATTCCAAATAATTAACTTTTTTTAGTGATCAGGCTTGGCAATTGAAATAGCACTGACGTAGTAAAGATTAGGTACTATTGCCTATATAAAAACATCAAAAAAGCAAGCACTTTTACAGGCCTTTAATATGCACACCGTAGCGAACTAACATTGATTTTTAACTAGATAAATATGCAGGCTTGTTCTGTGACCATCAAATCGGTTAGTAGAGTAGAACACAGATGCAACATCTTCCTTATGGCAGAATGTTTTGACAGAAATAATTCAACAATGCTGTCAGTCCTGACTGAATAATAATTAGGAATGATAATCTGAATGCATTTCCTTGTGAGCATTTGCACCATCAAGAGCTTATTGATGAAAGGCTTGAACCACTGAAGCGTCACGTTTTTTGACGCCCCGGATGCAGGACGCCTCTCAATCATATGTATGAGGCGACACAAAGGTACTCTGTGTGGCTTTGCATTGCTTCATAGGTATTGACTAAGACAAAGCAACGCAAGTCGCTGCCTCGCCTCGTCAAGGAGGAGTTGCATGGGTGTTGCAGTGGGTTTTCCCACGCAGAACCCATGGATTTAGATGCTGCCCCAGATTTACTTAATCATGTAAACCTAGATAGTGCCAAAAACGTACGTACATTACGTCCATGAAGGGTAAGATTTAATCTTTTGTTATCTCGCTATGGTGTTGTGGCACTGAATGGCACCTATAAGAATGATTGATTGGTACCTGTGAACTAAATGAGAGACTATTCACGTTAGGGGAACTAAGATTCAACTCTGATATTGAGTCCTGTCCCCTGTGTTGTGGGGCAATCTCTATTTTTGTATACCAATAATGACCAAGTATCCCAGAATTTGAGCAACGTCGCTTTATTGTCGGACAAAGTTTATCATAAAATGATCCTGGCTTCCACACCTGTAACACACTACGGCTGTTCCTGTCTTCCTGTTTGTTCTGTTTTTAAAGTTTAAGTTTAGAAACAGAATTTCCTGGATATTTCTTTTGATCCTTAGATGATGAAAGTGCAGCAGTGATTTTGCACACTGTATCCTTCTTTTCAGTATTGTTCAATGCTGCTTTGGCACAACATTTTGATAATTCTGCTTTTTTCACATAGCTATGGGCAACCTTCGAATATGAATCTCCATTAGCCTTCAATCTTTCTTAAACATTAGTTCATTTTTGTGAATAACTATTTTGATCCCAAATTAGTTCATTTTGCAACATACCAAGGGCCAATGCTCTTAAATCAGCAACAAAGTCACCTATGGATTCCTCACTGCCTTGCCGTCTTTGAAAGAAATATCTGTCTACTGAAATACATACGGAGAGCATGAAATAATTATCTAGATCGCACATGTGCAAAAACATCCGTATCCTCCTCTGCCCATGGTATTTTCTCCATCTGTTGATATAGTCTTAATCCTTCTGTCCCTAAAGTGTGAAGTAAAAGTTTCCTTTTTCTACACTGAGAAAATTCTTCCTCAGTGTCCTCCTCTATTGCAGATATATAATTAAGAAAATATTCTTTCAATTGCGGCCATTTAATTATGGGTTCTCCAGGCACTGATAAGAATAGTTGTAGAGGTGCTAATAGGAATATTTGTGCACACATGATGTTGTATAAACACAGAGTGAATGCTCCAACTATTTAAGCATTTTGCATGAACAAAATATAAGGCGAAAATTACGGCTGTGAAAAACAAAAGTCAAAAACACTCACTGTGAGCTCTAAGTAATGGGTGAGCGACCCTTAATTGTTAGTTTTGCGCAGAGCCCTGAATTTTGAATGTTGCAGCCAAAAGTACACCCAATATGGCACCTACGTCGTTTATGTCATGTACATTTGCCGCGAAAGAACAAATGCACCCTTGTGCAGAGGCTTATGGAGCGAGCCAGCATTCTCCAACTCCCACTATTTCCATTATATTTTCTGACAACTTGAATTCCTGATAGGAGGTCCCTTACTTAGGTTGTAACTTCTGTAGCTTCCAGGTTCAGTAAGGCCGACGTTCAAGATGCCACAAAATATTAGGAACGTTTGTTATCAGATAGCTGGTGTCGAACGAGTTGCCAAATCTGTAATGGCAGTTGGACTGTCGATAAAGATGTACTTTACTCTAAAAAAAAAAAAAACAGCAACTCTTACATGGCAACCTCCTCTCGAACTCCCATGTCACTCCTCAGCTTCTGGAATCTTCTTTCATCATCATCTTAGAATCCTGTGACAAAAGAAGCACATTCCAATACCACCACGGCCGTTCCCGGAACCTAAAACAGCACTGGCAATTTGGCGGACCAACCCCAGGGGCGCAAGTGTGCACTGTTCTGAAAAACCACCGACCCTTCCAGCCTCTAGTCAAAACGCCCAATGCCCGCTACGGTCAGGCCAGCCTTGAATATTACAAACGACATCCCCTCAATTTTGTTCATGCCTTGCCACACTTCTGGTGCTTCGGTTTCAGAGAGCACCAGTCTATGCCCTGGGTGGCGTTCCTTCCAGGTGACAGTCAGGTTCTTATGACATGATGTTTCTTTAGTGGTCTGTGTAGCAAGCTCAAAGGAAGAATGAGCGAGTCCTTTTAGTGCCAATAAATCCAGTTTATTGTATGATAAAAACTCCACCCGGTCATGAAGCGCCTGATCTGCGGCAAAGCCAACGGTGACAATGCCAACTGCAGAACAGCCGTCCTTGCGCGAGTGCAACCATTCAATTCACAACATGTTTGTAACACGCGCAACAGCGCAAGTATACATAGCGCAACAGACCGTGCGATGCATACCATTAGAATTACACTACATCACCTTTTTCCTTACAACAGCAAACAATAAAAAGAAAATAAAAAATAAAAAAAATAAAAAATTACATCTAATACATTCATTATATCTTTCAGGTGCGCTAATAGGTCTGCCAAAAGAAGAAAGAATTTGATTATTAGTAACATTTTTACAAATAACAACATTCCTAGTGCTTTGTTGAACATCTGAATGAACAGGTAAGGATTCAGGGCAAGAAGAGCCATTTTTATCATTTGATTTATTCAACCAAAAACACCAATCTAAACCATTCAAACAATTTTTTTTCTGTTTTTCCTGAATGATATCAGCTTGTTTATCTGTCACTTTAACTAATTCACGTTTATTCCACCAACCCTTCTTGCCAACAAATGCAGCTCCCTTACTAACTTTCAACACCTGAACAGGTGCAAAAAACTTCGAATGACCCTTGTTAACCCTGCTTGGATTCTTAATCAAAACCCGATTGCTTGCAAGAATATCGACCAATTTACTATCCACTCTGCTATCAAAATGTGATGTCATACGTGTTTGTTTATCTTGGACAGTCTTTCTAACAGAGTCTAAATGTACTTCATTTCTCGCAGAATTTTGATTTAACCAGGAGGGAAACAGAAGTGAACGATTTTCTCTCCCTCTTAGTAAAGAAAATGGAGACACCCCTGTAACACAATGAGGGGATGTGTTGTAATACCAAACATTTTCTTTGATAAAATTCTCTACATTTAAATTACATGATACTGCAGTTTGGACACCTTCTTTAATTACTTTATTCCCCCTCTCTACCAGACCATTGGATGCCGGCGAATATAAAGCAATTTTCAATTGTTTGATGTCAAATTCTTTCAGAAATCTATATATATTCTCAGAGACAAAATGTGTCCCATTGTCAGTGACAATTGTTTTCGGGGCTCCTTCCAAGTCAAAAATCTTTCTGAGAAAAGAAATAGTGGAATCCGAATCTGGAGATCTCACAAAATCGAAATACATCCACTTCAAAAAAAAATCAACTAATAGAATTACATACTTATTTTCCTGATTCAGAATGGAATAAGGGCCAGAAAAATCAACACCAACTTTTTCCCAAGCTGAACCAGGAAATTCAGTCGGATGTAGAGGAACTTTTACTGTACGCCAGTGCTTGTCAGACATTAAACATTCGGGACATGAATCAATTACATTCCTGACCTGATTATTTTTTGCGGGCCACTAATAATGTTCTTTAATACGCATAACAGTTTTAGTCACCCCTAAATGACATTGATGTGCCTTATTGATGATTGAATCACGAAGTTTGAAGGGAGGAACACATTTTTCCCCCCTACGAACCATACCATTCTCCACATAGAGTTCCTCCGCCACCTGTGCAAATCTGTGTAAATCTCTACTCAATCCTCTGGGTTCTGAACAGCAATGGGTAGAATACTCAATAACCTTCTGTAACACATTATCCACCATGGCAGCCGCCTTCCAGTCACCCTCAGAAATAATATCACTCATTTCATTTACTGCATCCACTAAATGAACACATTCCACGTCCTCCACCAGAAAATCTTCCTAAACATCCTTGGACATGGCTAACCTGGACAAACAGTCAGCGCGGAAATTCTTGCCTCCTTGAATATGTTTTGTTACAAAATTAAATTCTTGTGATTTGGAGACTAACCTCATAAGCCTTGCTGACATAGAAGCCGAATTAGATTTATTAAATTTATATACCAAAGGCTTGTGGTCCGTGATTAATTCAAATTTTCTTCCCCAAATATACATTTTGAATTTGTGAACTGCCCATGCACATGCCAATGCTTTTCTTTCTATAGTGCTGTATATTTTCTCAAACTCCTTCAGTGCTCTAGAAGCAAATGCGACAGTTTGTTCACGGCCTTCAACTTTCTGGGTAAGTACAGCACCAAGGCCAGATATGCTAGCATCTACTGTAATAACGGAGATAGCATCCTCTCTAAAAGCATGTATGGCTTTAGCTGACACAATCATTTTTTTAACTTCACAAAAAATTCTGTCTAACTCATCAGACCACATGAAACTGGAACCCTTTCGCAAAAGAGACCATAAAGGCTCGACTAACTGAGAATAGGAGGGGACAAATCTAGCATAGTATTCTGCTAAACCAAGGAAAGACCGTAAAGCGTCTTTATCCATTGGGTGTTTAGTATCCTCGATGGCTCTAATAACAGAGAACCTAGAAGTAATGCTTGATCTGAAACTGTGTGACCCAGATAGTCAATTTTGTTAACAGCAAATTTACATTTATCGCTGCGAACAGTCATGTTCCTGGACATTAAAATTGAAAGAACACGTTTTAGAATCTTGTTGTGCTCTTCTAAAGATTTAGCAAAAACTAAGATATCATCAAGATATGCTTGTACCCCTGTGATATCCTGAAACAAAAGATCCATACGTTTCTGGAAAACGCTTCTGGCTGAAACTAAACCAAAAGGAAGCCGTAAAAACTTAAATGCTCCAAAAGGGGTAATAAACGAAGTTAGTTCTTGAGACTCTTTTGACAATGGAACTTGATGGTACGCTGATTTTACGTCAATCAGTGAAAACCATCTAGCCTACCCTATGTTTGCAAGAAGCTCATGTATCCTAGGAAGTGGATGACAGTCCACATTAATGTTTTTATTTAGGGAGCGCAAGTCTGCACATAGCCTAATTTCCCCTGACTTTTTGCATGCGACTACAATTGGAGCCACCCATTGTGATGAATTAATAGCTGTTATGATACCCTGATCACATAAGTCATTTAATGTTTTCTTTAATTCAGTCCTTACACTTAAAGGAACCGCCCGTACTTTATGTGCAACGGGTTGAGCTCCGGGAATAAGTCTGATTTTGTGTTCAAACCCTTTTACGCTTCCGACTGTATCATTAAAAACAGGTTTGAACTCAGCAAAGATATCCTGGACAGTTGTAGCTGTAGAATCAGAACAATCAATCATGGAAACAGGTAAATCATTCCTAATGTATTTGGGTAAATCCCCAACCTTAATAGGGTTCTCGTCCCCAGGAATCAGATACAGACCCATTCGAGCAAGATCTTTCCACCCCACAATACTCTTTCCTTACACTGCGGCATAAATCTTAGTTACAGTTTCTCTTCCTAGACATTGAACCAAACCTGAAAAATAACCAATCATATTGATATATTTCTCCCCAAATGCCTTTGGATTAACATCAGATTTAACTAGGTCAACCTTCCTATTCCATTTTTCATAAAACGTTGAGTCTCTTAAAATTGTGAACGGAGAACCAGAATCTGCCATTACCTGCAAAGGAATATTATCTATTATAGCACAACATAGGGGGCCCTTGAAAGAATCAACATCCCCATTACAATCTAGAGTCACAACAATATTTTTGAAAGAATTTGAGCATTCATCAACATCATGTTCAATAAAATTCACATTTGGAGGTTTTTTAGCAAATCTACACACTCCTTGGAAGTGACCGATTTTTTTACAAACTGTACACGTTTTTTTTAGAGCTGGGCAGTTTGTAGAATTGCTGATGTGGTCCTTAGAGCCGCATCTACAACAGAATATAAGTTGTTTCGTCTGAGCAGGTTTAGAAACAAACTGTGTTTTACTCTTCGTGTTGATTGCACAAATAGTTCTTTCTTGTTCGCAGTCAGAAAAGTCGACCATACTTACTCCCTGTTTAGGAGAGTCCATCATTACTTTACTTGTTAATGTAGATCGCTTAATACTTAAGGCGGGATCAATTACCTCGTTTAAAGATGCATTTTTGCAACTTAAAATCCTTTGTTTCATTTTTCATGATGCACAATTAAACACAAATTGATCTCTGATGAATTTATCTGGTGATGGTTCAAAACCACATGTAATAGCAACTACTCTAAGAGCAGAAAGATACTCTTCCACCTTCTCTTCCTCTTTTGGTTTCCTTGCATAAATATTGTGCCGTTCAAGCATAATAGTTGGTTCATCACAAAACTGTTTCATCAACCTAGCAATAGCTTCAATGTAAACATTCCATGGATTATCACCACTTTCATCTTGAGTTGGAGGAGGAGCAACAGGAGTAATGCTTTTAAATATTCTCTGGGCAGCTTGACCAAGACAACCAAAAAGAATTGCAAACTTGCGTTGAGCAGAATATTCTGAAGCATCGATTGTCACTAGATGATTCTCAAATAACACAAACCATTCAGTCCAAATAATATCTAGAGTCCCTGGTTTACTTAGAAAAGGGGGTGGTTGGGTAATTTGATGCCATTGGTTGTTTGCCATTATCACTACTAATGTAAACCAATAGAATTGTTAACTGCCAAGAATAATATCTAAATATTTAAGGTAAAGATCACATACAATCACAAAGAATTCTTGTTAGAGAATTATAAAGGCACCATGAGCAAGTAAAATAGTGTGTGAATTGTATAAATAATACACATTAAAATGTAAATCACTGAAATACAACACAATAAATAAATTAGTAGATAATAGTGCGGATCGCTGAAATAATACGCCTCTTATACGGAGTCATTTAATGGAAACAAACGTGTGACAGTAGGTACAATGAACCAATTGATTTAAAAGCAAGCGTGCGTATCGCTGAAGAAATACGCCTTCACTTCGAACTTGAAAAGCCACTAATAAGGCAAGCGTGTGTAACGCTGAAGTTGTATGTTCAAATGCATAAAATCCGTAAAAATTTCCAAATAAATAAATTGATAGCTCAAACTTTCAATTCAATTAAGCGTGCGCATCGCTGAAATGATGCGCCAATATATTACTAAATATCCACGATATATATATCAGCAACTTTGGTTCATTACTGTTGATTATCACAGGCCAATCGTGAATGAGATCGCATTAAAACTAGTCAGTTATCCAGTTAGATGCGAGGATATCTCCAGACACTCCTTTAAAAACCAAAAACCAATAGAAAGCTTGTTGCTTACCAATCACGCTTCACGTCTCAAACAGTACGTACCTTCATCGAGTAAAGAATAGATCAGTCCTACCAGGGTGATATCTAAATTCAGATGGTGGTGATCTTGAACTCGAAGCAGGTAATTAAAATAAATAGTTTCATGCGCGGGTGCGGGTGGAGCGAATCCCACTCTCGTCGCCAAATGTAGCAAGCTCAAAGGAAGAATGAGCGAGTCCTTTTAGTGCCAATAAATCCAGTTTATTGTATGATAAAAACTCCACCCGGTCATGAAGCGTCTGATCTGCGGCAAAGCCAACGGCGACAATGCCAACCGCAGAACAGCCATCCATGTGCAAGTGCAATCATTCAATTTACAACATGTTTGTAACATGCGCAACAGCGCGAGTATACATCGCGCGACAGACCGCGCAATGCATACCATTAGAATTATACTACAGTCTGGTTCTCCTTCTGGACAGAAGCATCATTAGAGTGGCTGTAGCAACCTTGGAGCAGGATTCCAGGCCCCGAATCGATTTGTTCTGTGCCCTGTGGTATTGTTGAAACTAAGCATGGGCGAATTTTGCGAATCTCGCGTTCGCGAATTTTGCGGATTTGCGTACTCGCAATCCGCAAAATCCGCGAATTCTCGCGAATTTGCGGATTTTTTTTTGTGTTCGCGAGGGTTTCTGCCAGTTCGCGAGGGTTTTGTACAATTTCGCAAACACGAACTTACCTGTCGGGTCGCAAGTTTTGCGAACTTGTTGTTTCTACGTGTCCAGCCTGTTTGGGACACTCTTCTTCATCACTGCCACTCTCTGTCACCACTGCCACTCTCTGACTACTCATGCCACCCTCTGGCCCACCCATGCCACCCTCTGTTTCATCACCGCACCCTCTGGTTGTCCAGTGTACATTATTTTCGGCAAAGCAAAGCACACCTTCCCTGCCTCAAGTGACCTGAATTAATTTGGGGCTGATTAATGTGTCACAGAATATTTTTTTAGCTGGCACCTGCTTCCTTAGTGCTTCCTGATTAGTGATCTTTTGCACTTGCTAAGTGCTTTCATTGTTGCAAAATTAGTTACAACACCTGCCCTGCCCCAACTGACAATAATGAATTAGGGGCTGATTAATGTGTCACTGGATTTGAACTTCCAGCCTGGCTCCTGCTTGTCTGCCTTAGCTGTAATTCAGGACCTTTGTGTAACTATTCTGAGGGTCAGAGCAGGGTCACATAATAGTTGCAAGTAGGCAACTGAACTCTGGAGGGGCCCCTCAGGAAGCACTACAGGAAATGGCTATTAATGATGAGCTTGAACTTTTGAACCTGGTAAGTAGTTTCAGTTTTGCTAAGATCGTATTTCTGCAATTTAGCGCTTATTCGCGGGGCGCGAAGTTGAACTTAGAAGCCGCGAACTCACGCGAACAGTGCGAGCAAGCCATAAAATCCGCTGCTCGCGGATTTGCGGATTTTGCGGGAAATTCGCGAATCTCGCGGATTGCGAATTTACCGAAAATCCACAAAATCCGCGAGCGTAAGGGATTTTCCGCCCATGCTTAGTTGGAACGTGGGTGTCAGAGAGTCATGCTCGGATCATGAAACATCTCCATTAGGAGACATAAAGTCTAGGAGCCTCTCCAAGGAATGATTCCTGGCAGCCATTGAAAAATGGGTCTCCGCAGAAGTCTAAAGAAGTCAACACGCAAAGGTGCTATTGTCCTCGCAACAGATCTCAAACAAAGCCCACGAGTGAGGAGAAACACGGATACAGCATGACATCCTGGAGATTCTAACCATCTTCTTGTGTGAGGTCACAATAGGGGAGCGCATGCCTGCTGCTTTGGAGACAAGTGTCAAGAGCAAGGCTGCACAAATGTGCGAAAGAACCATGGGCTGTAGTGTATGGGTAAATTCAATCTTCTACAAAAGTTCATAGGAGTTTAACAGCTGGAGAGGGACATTCATGTAAGCGTTGAGTGAATTAATCGTTTTTTTAATATTACTTAAAATCATTACAATTAATAAAAACCCGAATACTAAATTCCCCTGAAAATCTCATCAAATTGTTAAAAGCAGCATGCCCCAAACCCTCCTTTACTAAATGCAGCACCATTGCCTCATCTCTGTCCACTGTGAGGCTCCATTTCCCCTGGACTGGACAGATGAGTTTACTGTCCCTTTCTGCATCCTTCACTCCACACAATACATCAACTCTAACCTCAAACAAAAAACATACAGTCCACACCTCACAGAGTCCCTCCAAGAACTTATCACCTATCAAAACCCCAATTACCAGCATTAAATGCAAATGCACTTCCTACATATCCGATACACTCCATACCCATGAAAAACTTTGTAGAAGTCAACACACTACAACACACAACACAAATCATTACCACCTTGTTACACCCAAAACGTTTAGCAGAGTAAACCCCGCACACAGAGACGAATAATGAAATCAAAATGGACTATTATCCCAAACAATCTCACTCTGCTCAAAGCCCCCCACTCAGCACACAGATCCCCCATCACATTTCCAAAGCCACCGTACACGAGACTACCATAAAAATACAGTCGATAGAAGAAAAGCCCTCATCAAATCAGCCAAGCATTGCAGCATGCGACAAGTGAAAAGCCATTAACCACCTTTTCACCGAAAAAACAACAAAACAATCCAATCCCACATCAATATTACACAGCGGATAACTTTCAACCTTATCTAGCATGCTGTAGTCCTCAATATCCTTAAATGAGTTAAGGCTACCTCTTATGAACACGGCCCTCTACTGTCATCATCTCACAGAGGAAATGCCCATATTCCTATCAGCAAAATCATCAATGCCTTCCTTAGCCAACGTATCTTCACAGACCTCCTCAATAAAGGGTATAGTTTCCAATACCAGAAAAAAACCTTGGGCTTAGATGACCATGCAAACAACCTCCATTGCACATGTGACTTTCATCACAAAAATCAGCAAGAAAGTACCCCCCCACAAATCGGGATGAACATCTACAAGAATACCATGCTTAAGGAATACCAACCACCAACAACTAGTGATCTAGCCCTGGAAACTTACTTGGGTCCCGTGGGCACTTTCTGGTGAAGGTTCACATCTTATGTCATTAGAGAACTAAAGCTTCATGTCTCCTTCAGAGTACCCCAGAAATCTATCCCATTGCATCATAATTTACCCCTATGTGCAAGCTGAGATCTATAGTGACAGACAATATTCAGAGCCACCAATAAGCCAGTAACATTCAGTATTACCTCAACATCTAACCAACAGATGACATTCATTGGCACAAATCATACCTCGAACAGCATGTCAAGAATCTTCCTGAAGCTCAACCGTACAAGGAATTAATTCTTCCAGTTTGCTAAAACAACACTAATCAAGTCCAGATTGGAACATGAATGATATCCACCTGGCTTTACGTTTCATGGAATATGGAACGTGAAGCCTGTGTGGTTGAGAGTCAGTTACAGATGGGAAGGCTGGCTGACGGGTTGTATTCCTGTACCTGCCTGTCATTATACGGAATAAAGCTACTTGAAAGCTACTTTGAAGATTAATCCTTCCGTGTCTTTCGTAACAATGAATGGCTACGAGTGGGATCTTTAAGGACCGTGAAGGAGGACATTTTTGATCGAAAATACCAAAGACAGACCGGCAGTGTGACATATACGCTGAAGGCACTCATTGGCATTTCAGCATAAAAGAAGCAACTCAGCATTATCGGTAAGCAGCGCAACCCTTTTAAAGCTTAAAATCATACTTTTGGCTTTACCGTACTGATGGAGCAAGGATTCGCACGAGAAGCGACTTGCTCGTACTCATGAACCTCGAATAACGTTAACTATGTAACCAACATGTTTGTTCTACTAATTTTACACCTTTTACATTGACATCAGGTGTTCGAGTGAAGCTTGCTTATGTGTTTACTAACCATATTACGCTTGCATTTAAAATGGCTGCTGCTATGCAGGATTTTCTACTGCGCATGCGTCTGTCATACTCACGTGACATGACGTACTCGCAGCTTTGGAGGGAAACCGTTGCTTCTGCGCACTAGAGCTAATATGGCTGCTCTGTGTTCTCACATGCAAGAGGCTTGCACTGCTGCTCTTGCTAAGCTGTTCGTTCTGCCTAATCCTAATGCTATAGTCTATTATAAAGTAAAGGGTATAGTGTAGAAATTCATGGTATACAGTGCATTCATTTATTCCGTGTTCTAAAACTGTTTCCCTTCTACTTTTCACTGGGAGGTGCTATTACTCCATTTTGAAAATCCTTCTGCGCATGACAGACTGCAACGAGAAGATGAACTCTTTGGCATTGAAACCGAGCCAGAAGACAGTCACAGCCAAGATGCGCTTGGGAAGCTCACATTTGACCCCACTAGAAGAAGCCAAATTGTATACAATGTATTTGTCAATAGAACAACCATTGTTAGGTGGAAATGCAGTTGTCATGTGAAAAGAAATTGATGGGGGGGGAACGTAAAATTAATATTCAACACTGAAATAACAGAATTTAGGTGGTGTGATGACTTGTCCTCCTCCTTTGTCCAATCAAAATTGGGCATCCTTACACTTGCAACATTGGGAGGTGGTACACTGACCTGGAAAATAGTATAACTAGAGTAGGCTTAGCTAGTTAATTTGTCCGACTTGTCTGAATAGCTGACCTGTCACTGACCCAACACACTCAATAGGTGATTAAGAGCAGAGGGCTGCGGAGCACTCTGTCAGAAGATTCGCTGACCCAATCGGGGTTTTGGGAAGCTGAAGTGCTGGCGAAGCACTTTGCTGGTGAATGCTGTAACCCAATCGGGGTTTGGCTGATTCCTTGCAGAGAGGGAGTAGCGCAGGCGTTGCAACTGAACTGCAGGTGCTGGTCTTAACCTTTGGTGGTCCGGTCCTGATCCAAATCTGAGGTTTCCTATCCTGATTTCTGAACTGCACCTGCTGGCCCACTGGCACTGTAACCTTTGGGGTTCTTCTGTCCTTTTCAACTGACCCGTGGCAAGGGTTGGTCTTCACACCATTCTAGGTAAATATAAATCTGTGTGGGTAATTGTCAGTATAATTTGCGTCCTTTTCTTTTCCCTCCCTAATGTGCTAAAGCTTTGATTGCATATGTTCCTTTTTCTTATCCTTCCCTTGGTAAATGATAAAGTCGGGTGTAACTGAATTAATAGCATGTTCCATATTCTTACCCTCCTTTTAGTTGAATGCTAAAATGTTATTCATGATTGCATAAATGTTTCCTTTTTCTTCACCCTGCCTTTAAAGTAATCAAACTTGGTTATTTGATTTAATAGTGTGTTCCATTTCTTACCTTCCCTATAGTTACATGCTAAAAGTTGGTTTTGTTATTTCATATTGTGTTCCTTTTTTCCAACCGTTGACAATTGGGTAAAAGCTGTGTTGTTCCTTATTCTTTACCCGCCCTTAGAAAATGGTACGAAATCTGATTAATTAAATAGCTTGTTCCTTGTTCTTACCTTCCCGTTAGACTTTTGCTAAATGATTGGCATAATATAGCTTTTGCATAGTTATACCCTATTTCTGATTATGATTATTGATAGTTTTATTGCTTTCAATCTGTGGATCATGACCTTTGATGATGATTAGATAAAGAGTTTAAAACTTTCCCGAGTCTGTGGTTATTTTATGAGTGCAAATGCTATTTGCTATTGGCTACCTAATTTAAACTAACTCCCTGATCCAAGAGGTTACAGGTACCAGTGACAAGGATTGGTAAGTCAATAGTATAGGACCTAGTGGAATAAAAATAAACTGATAAAGAGCGAAGGTTACCTGATTGAATAAACATTTATAATTGAATTATGGGCCCATGTGAGTAATTGGTAAAATTTATAGTTGGGTGACCTGCGCGCTCTATCAGTACAATGTTGGAACTCTCCTGAGTTCAAACAGTAGTTGCCTAGCAATGCGCCTTGGTGCCTACTGCCGTGATCAGTTTACGCGCTGCTCCATACTCACTGCTCGCGATTGTCTGAGTATTCTGTTCGCTCGTCAGACATCCTTGTAAATGGGACTTGGTGCGGGACAATGTCACGCACAGCGGCCATTTTTGATTGGGAAGGCCGGAATAGATCGTTTAAAAAAAAAAAAAAACGAAGTTGCACTTCAAGGATCTTTCAAATAAAAAAGGAAATTATGCATCAAGGTTTCTCAAGTCCCACAATTTATTTTCTTTTAAGCTTCAAGCATCAGAATTGGATTCTAGCAGCAACTAACTTCTTCAGGTGATTTTAACATATTCTTTGTTGGAAATCTAATTTTTCTCAGCACAAGTACACAAGTACACTGTGGTGAAGAATGGACAATGTCAATGTCTGATTACACTGAACAATTCCACATTACTTTGCGATTTGATATAACTAGGAAATCCTTTGAGCAACAATGAGCCAGCAAACATTTACGTTTAGTCCTTCACAAGTATTTTTGGCCTGGTGGATCGGAACTAATTCTTAAATAAACAGAATGGAAAGAGTATTTTTTTAATTATATTGAAACTGTAGACTCTGATGGCAAAATGTCGGCTTAGCACAAGAAACATATTTTATTACATTCTTTAGGCCCCCAAAGACTTAAAACATACAATCAAATGAACAAACCTGTGGTTGGTTGTGGTGATAGTAATTTTTTTTACTGTGGCTCTTGCAAATCTAGATAAGTATTTTGGCTCCAAAGTGTGCAAATGTATCACTCACAACATATTCTTTCAAAAAACACAGCTCAAGGCGAAATCTATAGATGATTATGTGAGCGAGTTTAAGAAATTAGCCACTGTGCGTTTGGTGGGTTATTGGAAGATTTTTTTTGTGAACAGGTGGTTATGCACGCTTATAATCCTGCTATTCAGGAACGTCTATGGATGAATGGAGATGCCTGTTATGATTATATTCTTGCTATTGTTCGTAAAGCTGAAACATCTATTAGGTGTGCTAGTGCTTTGAAAACAGAGGCAATGGTAAGTGATACTGTAGCCAAAATAAGAGCGAGTACTAAACCAAATTTTAACAGTAAGCAAAGATCTGAAGGTTGGATCAACTACAGATCAAACAGAGAACCACCTAAATCTTATAGATGCGTAAGTCTAAAGCATTTAGCTTTTGCTAAATCTTGTCCCGCAAGGAAAGTCAGATGCACTTCTTGTGGTATTTTTGGGCATTACACAAAGGTATGCAGAAGCAGATCTAAATTTGTGAAATTTGTTCAGGAAGATATAGTTTCTGACAGTGAGTTGAGCAGTAATGATAAGCATGTTTCAGAATGTACATCTTTAGTGAAAAAGAAGTTACTACTGAATATCAGGGATGGATGTTTACTTGTTGAAAACAAACCTGAATGTTGGATTTGCATTGGTGGAGTGCGTGTTAAAATTTACGCAGATTCTGGTTCACCTTATTCCATCGTGAATGAGGATGTATGGAAAAAGCACTTCATAAGTAAAGTAGGTACTAAAGTATTTCTTTTTGATATTGAACCAGAAGGATATGGTGGAGACAAAATTGATATTGTAGGTTATCTCTGGTTCAACTTTGAGTTTAAAAATCGCCATTCCTATGACAAATTGTATATTCCCAGAAAAGGTCCATCTGTTCTTGGATGGAAAGATCAGAAAAACGTACATATTATTCTTAACTTGATTGCTGTGGAACAAGTATTGGTAATGGATGAAGGTATGAAATTTGGAGAACATTTAAAAAAAATTCCATCTGTTTAAAAAAAAAAAGGCAATTCGAAGGGATTTGAACACAGAATAATACTCTTAACCATGGTGCTACACCCAAAATTCTTAACGTTTGGAATATTCCAATTGCTTTAAGGAGTTATGTTGCTGTGAAACTTGCCCGATTAGTTACTTCTGATATCATAGAGCCTGTTGAAGCATCATTATGGGTTTCTCCTTTAGTGGTGATCAAACACAATAGTGGAAAATTGAGGCTGCGTGTGGATTTACGCTATTTAAATGAGAACATTGCAGTTGATCAATTGCCATTGCCTAAAGTTAATGAAAAGTTAGCTTTATTAGAGGGAGCCAAGTGGTTTTCCACTGGTGATTTATCTGCTGCTTATCATCAGATTCCCCTTTCTAAGAGCAGCAAGAAATGTACAGCCTTTATTACACCGCAGGGTTGTTTTCAATTCAAAAGGATGCCTTTCGGTCTGGTGTCAGCTGCAGCCATTTTTCAATGTTTAATGCATCAATTATTTGCCAATATCAAACACACAAAAACATTTCAGGACGATATACTTGTTTTTGGAAAAAACAAAATTGAGCATGATAAATGTTTAGAGGGAGTTTTATCCATTCTAGAATCAAATGGATTAACTATTAAATATTCAAAATGTACATTTGCCTGTAATAATGTCACATGTTTAGGACATGTTATTGATTGTGATGGAATCAGACCAAAGCCTAATCTTACTGATGCCATTAAGTGCGCACCTGCTCCCAACTGCAAAGATGATGTAAGATCTTTCATAGGGCTGGCTGAATTCTGCTCTAAGTATATTCAAATATTTGCTTTGAGAACGTACAACATTAAGCAATTATTAAAAAACAGAAATAAATTTGGAGTGGTCACCAGAGTGTGAACAAGATTTTTGCGATATTGAGGATTGCTTTACTAAAGTTGCCTCTTTGAAGAGTTTTTACCCTGATGCCAAGAGTGTAAAGACGGAAAAACAAAAAATATTGTGTATCCACAAGCACTCGAATAAATAAACAGAATTAAAACAACACTTTGAAATGTTTTCCATATTAAAATGAATAAGTTTAAATAAAAATGACACAATGTAAATTGAATATTATCATAAAAAGTTTCCTTAAATTTCCTTTCTTCTGAGATCGCAGCAATGCGCGACGGGTAAGCTAGTAGAGTTATAAAAAGCACTTTTCAAATGACTGCTAAGCAGGGTGATTGGGAAACGCAAGTGTTAAAAATGGTTTGGCCCTATGGAGTATTAATCTGTGAAGCAACAGGTTATCCACCTTTTGTTCGTATGCGTGGTAGGAATCCTAGATAAAGTTTACACCTGGTTGGTTATTCAAGTCTGGTATTGTGCACTGGTCAGAAGACTCTAAGAGAAAGAGCAGATTCTCTTCAAACAAAAAGAAAAGAATGGTATGATTCCAAACATGGCGTGAAAGAGTCTGATATAACTATTGGACAATGGGTTAGGGTAAAAAAAACTGGAAAAGTTTCTAAGGAGGAAAGTAGTTTTTTTGAACCTTTGCAAGTTGCAGATGTTTTGAACAATGCTGTATGCCTCATTGATGGTAAAGTTTGAAACCATAGGAGGTTAGCTAAATGCTCTGCACCTTCTTCTTGTACTAAATTAGTACCAAATGTGTATGATTTTGATGATACATTGTTTGATAGAAATTCTGACATCAGCATTGGTGTAAGTTCACAAGCAATAGTAAAAGATAATATTTCAAATGATTCACACGATCTAAGGTCACATGGTTCCGGATGTGATGTTGTGAGTACTTATGATTTAAATCAAGAGAAAGTGGTCTCTGACTCCAAACAGTCCAAGCGAGAGAAAAAACCTCCAGTATGGTTAAAAGATTATATTTCTGAAAATGTTCCAGTGTAACATAAACTCTGTATTCTTTCTTTTGGTTTGCATATGTCAATATCAATGTATTTTCTGAGTTCTTCCTTTCTATTGTTTCAGTATGAAATGTAAATAGTTTTTTTCCCTTCCTTCTTTTCTTTCTTTTATATTTGTTTGTTAAAAGCGGAGGGGGACGTGTTATGGTATATCTTCTTCATACTGTAATCTTGCCACATCGAATATTGTGTAGGCTTTACGTTCCATGGAACGTGAAGCCTGTGTGTGGTTGAGAGTCAGTTACAGATGGGACAGCTGGCTAACGTGTTGTATTCCTGTACCTGCCTGTCATTATACAGAATAAAGCTACTTGAAAGCTACTTTTAAGATAAATCCTTCTGTGTCCTTCATAACAGTAGGTCCCGTAATTCATCCTCCACTGCCTTTTGTAGATGAAATGGGACCTTCCAGTGATGTTGAGCCACAGGTGGCACTTGTTCATTGATCTCTAAGCGAACTTGAAATTGAGTCATTTTTCCGAGTCCTGTGAACTGTTTTAGGAACTTGTTTACAATGTCTAGTTCGCCATCTACCCGATATAGTATTTCCACTAATTTCAGGCATTGTGCAGTGGGCACACTGAGGAGACAATCTGCTGCGTCACGCCCATCAATGACGTGAATTTGATCTTGTACAGTTATGTCCCTGTATGTGAGGGACATTCGAAAATGTCCTAGGCATGGCATTGGTTCTTTGGACATCAAGGTGTAAACTCGCATGGTAGCTTTGTGAAACTTTGGTTTAGGGTTCACTCTGTTATACTCTGTGGCACAGATGTAGTTGAGTAATGACACACTGTTCAACATGAATTTTACTGAGCGTTTCCCCATTCAGATGTGCAATTTCAGGTGTTTTTTTAGTCTATCATGATAAGCGTACATGCAGAGATATTCATCGTTGTCTTGGGAAATTGGAGTGAGAGATCTTGACTCACAAGACACAGAGCGTTGAGATCTGTATGTAACATGTGACTTTATACTTGATCGCGAAGAACTGATGGAGCGTTCTCGCTGGTCATATATAGCTTTGCATGGTGGCGAGATCTGGATACTCTTGAATTTTTTTGTATGTCTTTTTGAGATGCTCTACACACTTTCTCAAAGTGGTTGTCCTTCCTGGAACTTCAACATCATTGATCCATGGCAGGACATGATCCTATGTGCTGGTATTCTTGTCCACAGCAATAGCATTCCAGCTGGTGCTCGCCTCTCTTTTCAACATGTTTGCTACTGCAATGCCGAGCTGTAGGTCTGGGACAATGTGTAGGTCTGGGTGCCTGCTGGCGCTCAGACAAATGTTGTTCTCCGGGACGAGCTTCCACCACTATTGACATATCCTGGGGTCCTATGACTATCCACTAATCTCTGTCACCTTCACATTATAGGCCAAGTCCTTGGACTCATTTACTGTTGACAGCTCACGAGATCCCTATCACAGTTATAAAGATATCCCTGGGTTCCATTGCTAGAAACAGATATATGATCCCCTCTCACTCTAGCCAGACCACCAAGTCCTTTCACTATAGACAGTTCAGTAGGGCCCTGCCACTATAGACAGATCCTGAAGTCCCTTTCACTATTGATTGATCCTGGGGTCTGATCAATATAGACAGCTCTCTACCACCTTCATTCTGAAGGTGCAGTCCTGTGGCTCTTTCACTATAGACAGCTCACCAGAGCCCTATCACTCTTACAAGCAAATTGATTGGTCCCATAATTATAGATAGATACCTACCTCCCTCTCACTGGAAATTGATGATAACCCTTTCAATATTTTAATTGTGTTTATAGCACTTACTACCCTTAACGAGGAGCTGAAACGCTTTTCAGCGAGTACAGCGCTACTCCTGAACCCAAAGGTAGATTAGTGGTGGATTAGTAGATGGAGATATAAATTATTATTCGGAGCGGTGAGAGTGGTAGACATGTGAGTCTGTTGCTTGGATGAATAGGATTAAGAATGGATAGTGGGAAGAAGAGTTTAGGATCTTTTGGGAATTCATAATAGTAGAAAATGGTTTGGGATGAGTCAGAGAGCCTGTTGGATGAATAGGATAAAAGATGAATAGAGTAGGGAAGAGTTTGGAAAGGATTATTTGGACCTTCTTAGAAGTAATAGAGGCTTTGGATGAATCAGAGAGTCAAGGTAGGGGATATATATATATATATATATATATCGAGTTTCCGTTTCTGTGAATTATATATGACTGGTAACTGTGAATCTTTACATATCATATGGTGTATATGTAATATTGAATATGGCTTGCAAGTTGTTGCATTTATTATTTGCATAGAGAGTCACCGACTCTCACATTTCAATGTACGTCCATGTCATCACCATGCTTCGCATACTATAGCCATTGACACACAACGTCCGTGTGAGACAATTTAAATGTTAATCGTCCCAAGTATGCGCAAACCTTTCACACGCTTGAATTTAATGAGGTCTTTTGTGTATGTCTCGACCCGACCAGAGCCGCTCGACGAAGCCTGGCTGTAAACTAAATATCCGAATGTTACAAATAACAATGTTTGGCACGTAACACATTTATTTCATGGGGCACACATGTTTGACTTTTAATTTAATTTTATGTTCAGTGATTATGACAATGTCGGTGCGTTAATCACTTTCTGTTATCTGTCAAGGAACTCTTCTATGTACCTGGTAGTTTAAACAAATAAGTGAACCGGGGAAACCATGACAACCAGCAACCTATCACAGTGATGTAACTGTTTGGTGTTCTCTTACTGAGGTGTGTGTGTGTATATATATCAGCATTGTCATTGATGTAGATGAAGTGAACAAGGCGGAGGCTTCCGCTGAAACGCGTCTGCAAGCAGCTTTTCGGAAATAAATGAAACTTGAATCGAACTCAAGGTGTCAGTGCCATCCTTGATCGGAAGGAAATGCGGCTTGGTAACCAATAACACACACTGACGAAGGCAGAACGCCGAAACGCGTCTGTGTGCACCCCCTCGCTGAATAAAACCTAGCGTGTTGAAACATTCTACCTTTCGAGTGCTGTTTGGTTCTTCTACAAGTTTGGAAGGAATTGGAGCGTTTTATATATATATATATATATATATATATATATATATATTCACTGAAAAAACCATAGGTTATAGATCATATATAGTTAGGAATTCGCATTTACAAAACCTTATTTTACTCACACAAAACCATTGAAATTCCATATATAGTTAGTTGCACTAACTATATATCGCGCACCCGCAATCCACTGCTGATGATGTCACATATTACATCATTCATGACATGGTCAGTGACATCACTGATGACATCACTGATGACATCTCAAATGACATCACTGATGACATCTCAAAGGACATCACTGATGACATCACTGATGACATCTCATTTGACATTACTGATCACATCACTGATGATATCATTCATGTGATAATACGATGAACCTCTTCAGACTCTAATATAACCTTAGATACAATCAGTGTAAACAGACACTCACAGACTGTCACTCATCCATGGAGTTACTCACACACCTAGTCAGTCATGCAAAGAATCAATCACACCTCCATTTCCTCAACTATACAGTTATACAAACTTTACTTATTCAAACATATACTAACACATATTTACTCTCTTATACAATCCCTGATACAAGTTCACAATGATCCATACAGCCACTCACACATTCACTGGCTCTTATGCACAGTTATTTATATATGTCAACTCTCTCATGTACTGTGTTTTACATATGTACTTACTTTGACATGTAGCACTGAGATATCCATTCACTCACCAATACACTCATGCACACAGTCAACCGCCCATACAGCTGTTTCCACATGCACTTTTGAAACCATACATCTAGTGAATCAACTGCTCACACATCTATGCACAGAGTCATACACCTCCCAGCCACCCACACACACACTCAGTCTCCCATACAAATACTTGGGCAACCAATCAATAACCCATATAGTTACTCATATAGCTACTTATCAACACATGCAACAGTTTACAGAACAACAGACATAATGATGCACAAATTAAGACAGTTTAGTCACTAACCCATGCACTCAGTGAGACACATTTAATCACTCACTCATACAAATTAAATGTTTTAAGAGTTACCACTTTATTCCAATCAAGATGGCTTCAGGTGTGCCATACTTTTGTAATAAGAAGGACTGTTTGCGCTCTAGTTGTTCTTTAGAACACTCTGGGACATTCTGTCATTGGGCTATACTTGGGCTACATCTGGGTGATATTTGGGCTACATTTGGGCTCTTTTGTCTCTGGTGGCCATTTTGGGAGACTGCATGTCAGAATTTTTTAATGAAGTTGAAGAGGATTTGAAAAGTCACTCAAAATGTGCCCTAATTTTTCTTTCTGCAGCACTAATAATACCTTCTATTGCATAATATACCCCCTCATTTTGTTCCTTTTTAAATTAAATGTTTTAAGAGTTACCACTTTATTCCCATCACGATGGCTCCAGGTGTGCTATACCTTTGTAATAAGTAGGACTGTTAGCGCTCTAGTTGTTCTTTAGAACACTCTGGGACATTCTGTCATTGGGCTATACTTGGGCTACATCTGGGTGATATTTGGGCTACATTTGGGCTCTTTTGTCTCTGGTGGCCATTTTGGGAGACTGCATGTCAGAATGTTTTAATGAAATAGAAAAGGATTTGAGAAGTCACTCAAAATGTGCCCTAATTTTTCATTCTGCAGCACTAATCATACTTTCTATGGCAAAATATACCCCCTCATGTTGTTTCTTTTTAAATTAAATGTTTTAAGAGTTACCACTTTATTCCAATCAAGATGGCTTCAGGTGTGCCATACCTTTGTAATAAGTAGGACTGTTAGCGCTCTAGTTGTTCTTTAGAACACTCTAGGAGGCTGCAGTAGAACACAAAGGAATCAACTGACAGTCTCTGTCCTTGTTGGATGTACATGTTTTACTGAGAATGTCAGACTTCATTTTCACATGACTGAGAAAGATAATGTGAATTTACAGAAAATATGCTTTCAGTTTAGCTTATAGATCCCCTTCCAAACCACTGTGGGAAAATCATGAGATATTAGTTTTCTTTCAAACAATATTCATGATATCACAGCAGAAGGTTTTTTCACATGGTAAAATCACCTTAGAACCCACCACAATTCCTAAAACGAGTATGGTACCATCAACAAATGATTTATAATGTAACTAAAGTCCTAAAACCCTCTATTAACTACAATGCTTTTTAATGAGGTGCTATCATGTATATTGGTCCCAAGATGGCTGCCAACACTTCTTGGATGAAGTGCTGACAGTCAATCAGATCAGATGTGTGGTTAGGCTCCGCCCAGATATATATCTTTTTTTGAACCTAAATTACTCAAAATCCACTGGAGCACATATATTGAGACCTAGCAAAGGCACATCGGGCTAACAGTCCCTACAATTTTGCCAAGTTTCGTGCAAATCCATTCAGCCGTTCGAGCTAAAAGTGAGGCCAACCGCCCTATGGAAATTAACATGGGAAAAACGCGTCTTGGGACCCCCCTTTTTTCTCGGCCCCCCCTTGATGAACCCCCCCCCAAATTGTCAGAGGCTGCTCAGAAACAAAATGTTCCATTTTCCTGAAAATTTCAGCCAATTCCGTCCACAAACGCCAAAGTTATTAGACATAGAATTTTCAAAAATCCCATAGAGAAAAAATCCTAACTATATATACCTACTGGCGACCGCCAGTAGGTAATATATATATATATATATATATATATATATATATATATATATATATATATATATATATATATATATACATTGTGTTTATTATTATGTTTTTTTCTTTTCTTTTTTTAATTTATATTTGTCCACCAGTATTTCAATTGTGAAGTGCTTTTAGAAAAATTGCTATAATCATATGTATCAGCAAATCAAAACGGAGAGAGAGGACTAGATAAGCCAGTCCGAATCCCCAATTTTAATATGTAATTATCAAAAAGGACTAGCTAGGTTGTGTTTTACCAATGGAGACTCAGTACGTATGACGGCAAACCATTTGGTTTGGTTGTTAAGCCCTCACCCACCGACCTAGTCGGTGGCATGCTTCATCATCGGGCCCACCACAGTAACGCCGAATGCGTCCCGGGTGTGCTTCGACTCCAGATTACTGAGGAGCTGGTATACTTCTCTGAGTGTGCTGTGAGGGGGTGTATAAGAAAGTGATTTAAAAGCTATGCTGTAGGTCCCAGTGCCCGAGGGTATATAGAACTTTAATAGCTGGGCCCACGCTAGCGTATAAAAAGGCAAGCGGACGCGGTGGAGCGGGTTATGCACTCCAGCGTCCTATGTGGTCGACATGTTTCAGCCAGGCCTTTTCTTGTTATAAAACTGGCTTTCCTCAGGACCAATGAGAGTGTGGGTGAAAAAAAAAAAAAAAAAATTAATATTAAGTGAAGTGATTGTTAAAATGTGTCGCACACGCTAAGGTGCTATACGTGTGTGGAGGGGGGTTCCCTCCGCTTTAACATGCTATTTGCTGTTAAAGCCTCAAAGGTCACCAGGCAGGGAAGAGCGGACCGAGATTACCGGCCTCCGTGCTCCATGAACCTGTAGTCCTGCTGCGGTGTCCCCTCGGGACACCGCAGCAGGACTACAGGTTCATGGAGCACGGAGGCCGGTAATCTCGGTCCGCTCTTCCCTGCCTGGTGACCTTTGAGGCTTTAACAGCAAATAGCATGTTAAAGCGGAGGGAACCCCCCTCCACACACGTATAGCACCTTAGCGTGTGCGACACATTTTAACAATCACTTCACTTAATATTAATTTTTTTTTTTTTTCACCCACACTCTCATTGGTCCTGAGGAAAGCCAGTTTTATAACAAGAAAAGGCCTGGCTGAAACATGTCGACCACATAGGACGCTGGAGTGCATAACCCGCTCCACCGCGTCCGCTTGCCTTTTTATACGCTAGCGTGGGCCCAGCTATTAAAGTTCTATATACCCTCGGGCACTGGGACCTACAGCATAGCTTTTAAATCACTTTCTTATACACCCCCTCACAGCACACTCAGAGAAGTATACCAGCTCCTCAGTAATCTGGAGTCGAAGCACACCCGGGACGCATTCGGCGTTACTGTGGTGGGCCCGATGATGAAGCATGCCACCGACTAGGTCGGTGGGTGAGGGCTTAACAACCAAACCAAATGGTTTGCCGTCATACGTACTGAGTCTCCATTGGTAAAACACAACCTAGCTAGTCCTTTTTGATAATTACATATAATCATATGTACACATTGTGAACTGATGTCTTATTATAGGAAATAAACCCACAAGCATACACTTAATCACCTTATATGTACTAATGTATTGATCTACTTATATATAGATATATTATATTTATACATTTTTCATTCCTCTAATAAGTATAAAGGCAAATATAGACAGATACCTATATTATTTTTATTTGTTTTTTGTTTCAATTAATTAGTATTTGTTTTTATTGTTTAATTATTTTGTGGCATGCATTTATGATTTTTTAATAAGTGTATTGACGAGGTAACATTTACACATACTTTCTGTATAATCATGTTTATATGTTGTGATATAAGTGTTCATGATAAATAGAGACCCATAAGCATGAAGTCAAATACTTGTTTTTTTATGTACTGACCTATATAGATTTTAAGTATAAATATGAGTGTATATATTTACCCATATCCAATATAAACATTTGTATATTTGTTAAGCATAAATGAAAGAAAGTATATATATTTTTATTCATAAGTATTTTGTGCATTTGTACAAAGAAATCAGCATATCTGAATACATACATGTAATCAAAGTATACATATTTACAAACACAAATATATGCACTATTGGAGTCTTGTGCATACTATGGGTGTACATTTGTATTTTGAATATGGTTATCATGTAGGGAAGAGCCAGCTCTTGAGTAGTCTTCTGAAGATAAGTTGGTTATCTGTGGATTTTAATATTTGGGGTAATACATTTCATAGTTTGGTTTCTTGAACATGTCTTTTTTTCTTCTATGGTGGCATATTGAGGCAGGGCACCAATCTGGAGCAGAGGTTTCTTTTTTGTATGTATTTGGTAATTTTCATCCTGATGTTCCATGTGTTGCTTTGTGGGCGATACAAAGCAGCTTGAAAGTGGATCTTCTAGCAGCTGGTAACCAATGTAGGGCCTTACGGGTAGATATGGACATGTGGCTTTATATTTAGGAGCAGTCTGACAGCATAATTTTGAATGCATTGAACTCTTTTCATAGTTGATAGAGGTGATCCATGGTAGAGTTCATTGGCGTAATTAAGTTGTGACGGTACAAGAGAGATAGCAGCTTAGACCTTGTGTGGAAATTCTAGGTGAGGGAGATGTGTTCCAGAGTTTTCATAGTAATGAAACTTGAGCTTGCTAACCTACCCACTTGAGCATTCATTGATAGCTTAAAGCCCATGGTAATTCCCTAGGTTTCTTAAGTCCTTGGATAATTTAGTAGGTGGTCCCAGAAAATCAGGCTAGAAGGAGAGTGGGTCAAAAAATTTCCATTCCCCACAGGTGAGTATTTCAGTTTTACACACATTCAATTTGAGATGAGTCCATGTAATCCAGTGATTAACAGCTCTGAGGTAACTGAACATTACTGAGTTTGCAATGTCATTGGGGCTTTCCATTTTATTGCTATTGATATTATTTTATAGAGCACATGATTGCCCTAAGGCCGTCTTGGCACTGGTGTCTGCTTATTGATTGAAAAGGGTGGTTTAAAGAGGCAAATAAAACGAAAACAGGCAGTTTTTAAGCAGTTTCCTAAATTGCATAGGATTGGACTGAGCTTTAAGGTGCCAAGGCAGCTCGTTCCACAATTTGCCGGTGGAAGAGACAAAGCTTCTACCACACCAGTATAATTTGTTGATCTTTGGCCTTACCACAGTTTTAGTAGGAGATGATTGAAGAGTTCTCCTGGGGGTGTACTAATGGAATTTCTTCATAAGATATTCTGAGCCAGTATCCGTATATTTCCAAATAGGAGGACCTCGGTTTTATCTAAGTTTAATTTGAGACAGCTGTCTCTTATCCCTAAATACCTCTCTCATACAATTGTTAAAGTATTTTGCAACCTCACCACGGTCACTTGAAATCGAGACTACAAGTTGAGTGATATCAGTGAATGAGATTGTGGAGAAACCTAAAGATCGAATCAGTTTGGCTAATGGTGCTACATATATATTAATAGGGCTTAATCAAGACCTTTAGGGGACTCCAGAAGGCAATGAGAAGGACTTAGATGTGACTTCTATTAGAGATATTTACTCTTCTCTGTTGGCAAGATAGGAGCTTAACAGGTCCAGGGCCAACCTACCTATTCCTATACTCTCCAACTGTTTGAGGAGCACTGAATGGCTCATGGTGTTAAAAGCTGCGGATAGATCCACAAGGATCAGAGTTACCTTTCCACCTTTATCCACAATTGTTCTAATTTCCTCTGTTGCTGCAGTCAGCGCTGATTCTGTGCTTTGGTTTTTTCTTAAAACCATACTTAAGAAGTATTTGTGTGTCATCTGTGTAGTTAGTGCAAGTGAGCTGAAGGTAATTGATCATTGCCAGGATTGACTTCATGGGTATGTTGAAAAGCATTGGTAAGATAATAGAACCTTGAGGGACTCCTGATTTTATGATGTAGGGTGTGTATGAGAAAGGAGGAGTATAGATGACATTTGTTCTGTCTCCTCTATGCCGGCTTTGCAGGTTGGATTAGTGTCATGATCAACTGTGTTGAAGGCAGCTGAAAGGTCCAACAGAAATAATGCAGCAACCCTGTTGTGGTCTACTGTGTCTTTAAGGTCACACAAGACGGCGATTAGGGCAGATTATGTGCCTCTTTCTGGACGGAATCCTGTTTGGAAGTCGAATAGTATGGAGTTATCTTCAATAAATTGAGATATCTGGGTGAATGCTGCTCTTTATGTTAGTTTATTGAGGAATGGTCAGTTTGCAATCGGTCTAAACTTGCTTGGGTCTTGAGGGTCCAGGTTTCTTTTGTTCAATAATGAGAGTATGTATGTTTTTTTTAAGTCTTCCGGAAAAATTCCTGTTGTCAAGAAATGATTTTGATAGTTCTGACCGGAGTGGCAGCAGAGGGTGTTAAATGGATGTTCTTGAAGATTTGAGGTGAACAAGGGTCAGACGGGCACTCAGCTGTCCTGCTTGTTTTGACCACCAGTTTTATAAAATCAGATTATGATAGTTATTTGAAGGTGTGCAGAGGCAGGGTTCGCCTACCTTTGGAGGGGAATGTTGGAAAAGGGCTGGTGCTGGTGATTTTCTTTTGGCACACGTCTTCTTTGGTTATGTAATGATTTGGAAGTTTGTCAGTAAAATCCTGGGAAATAGGATGGTTTCCTGCTGTGCATTTAGGTTTTCGTAATCCTGTTAGAATGTTATACAATTATTTATTTGCACATTATGCATTCTGAATTTTGTTTGAATAATAGATTTGTTCAGCCTTTTTGATAGATGATTTGTATATTCTGTTGTTTTTATGTAGGCCACCAACTTCTGGATCAGTTTCCCACCAAGCCTCTACTCTTGAGCACTGGTTGACGGCAGCTTCCGACTCTGTAGCTCCCCTAAAAACCATAAAAGCCTTGCGTCCCCACGACGCCCAGCGATGGTTTACTGACCAGCTTAAACTCGACAAACTGGCCCTCCGCCAAGCCGAACGTCGCTGGCGCCATAAGTATGACCCCTTACTTAAGACAGAATTCACGACTCTACTTAATAAATATAAATCCTCCATACTAGAGGCAAAAACATCCTACTTCTCCCGCAAAATCTTGGAGTCGGCCTCAAAAGCCAAAGACATCTTCTCGATCGTCAATGAGCTTTCCCTTCCCGACCGCATCACTCTCCCCCCCATGCCCACCCAGGCCTTGTGTGACGAGGTCAATGCTTTCTTCCAGGACAAAATCTCCACAATTAAAAACAATATCTCTCAACCCTCCCCCTCCCAATCATTTTCCCTCCTCTCTGAAAATTCCCAGCTATTCTATACTTTTCCTCCCATCTCCATCACTGAATTCCACAGTCTTCTTCACAAAGTCAGTTCCGGGTCTCCCAAGGACTGCTGCCCCCCCACACATTCTCAAAGAAATTTTTCTGACCTGCCCTGATCCTGCCTTGGCTCTCCTCAATACCTCCTTAGCCAGAGGAGTTGTCCCAGACTCCTTCAAGCAGGCCGTGGTGTTACCCATCGTGAAAAAGCCCAACGCAGACCCACTTGTGCTGAGCAATTACAGACCCATTTCCCTTCTCCCTTTCTTGGGAAAGATCTTAGAAACCTATGTAACTAGGTGTCTGAGCACTTTCATGGAGACTTCTTCTTTCTTGGACCCCCAACAGGCTGGTTTCCGCCCCCTCCATTCCACAGAGATGGTGATTGCGGCAGTCATGGACACTCTTAGAACAGGAGCTGATAACAACACTCCTCAAGCCCTTGTACTGTTGGACCTGTCGGCGGCTTTTGACTCGGTCGATCACACCATACTGATCGATCGTGTCACCAACGCCGGCATCCAGGGCGTTGCCCTCGACTGGGTTCGATCTTTACTGCAAGGCCGCTCCCAGGCAGTCCACTTCTCCACTTTTTCTGCTCCTTTTTCCCCCCTCTCTTGCGGTGTCCCCCAGGGTTCGGCTCTTTCCCCTCTTCTCTTCAATTTATACATGCAACCACTCATGGTCTCTCTTCGTCACTCCCCTGCCACTATATATAATTATGCAGACGATTTGCAATTGATTTTTCCTTTGGACACCTCACCTTCTTCCCGCACTAATTTCCAAACCACAATGCTATACATCTCCGACTGGATGGCTCACAGCCAGCTCAAGTTGAATCCGTCTAAGACGGAACTTGTTCTGGTGGGTGGTCCTACCAATCCTTGGGATGATAATTACTGGCCCCCTTCTCTTGGCATCCCCCCTCGCCCGGTCAGCTCTGTGAAAAGCCTGGGAGTGGTCATCTCTGAGGATCTATCTATGAAATCGCAGATCTCGGCTGTAATATCATCCTGCTTCTTTCAGCTGCGCAGGATCCGTAAGATCTGCCGATTTCTAACCAGAGAAGCACTCATACTAGTCCTACTGGCTTTGGTCATCTCCAGGGTTGACTTCGCAAATATCCTATATGTGGGGATTCCTGCCTATCAGCTCCAAAGACTCCAGTTAATTCAGAACCAGGCCGTTCGCTTGGTGTTCCATCAACCCAAACACCAGCATGTCTCCCCCCTTTTGAGGAGCCTCCACTGGCTCCCAGTGGCCAAACGGTGTTCCTTCAAATTCGGATGCACCATATTCAAATCCCTTCATAACCGTGCACCTGTGTTGATCTCCTCCAAGTTAAAGCGATATCTCCCAACCCGCAATCTCCGTTCCTCTGCTGACAATCTTCTATGCATTCCATCTAACCGCCACAAAAAACACGGCGGACTGCGCTTTTCCTTTCTAGGCCCTTCTTTTTGGAACTCTCTCCCTTCCTCCTTCCGTCACTGCCCCTCTTATGAGTTGTTCCGAAAAACATTAAAAACGTATCTTTTCAAAGCGGCCTTTGAGTAAAACCTTCTGCCCTGGTCCGATATGTCTGTTATGAGCGCCAAGAAACCGTTTCGGTGTACGTGCGCGGTATAAGCTTTTTAACATAACATAACATAGGCAAAGTTTGTCTTGAGTGTTTGTTTTGAGCCAGGTGCGTTGCAGCTTTGCAATTTATTATTTGATCGTTTTAGTTCTTCATTCAGCCAAGGTGCTAGTTTTCTTTTGTCATGTTTTGCTTTTTTATTGGAATTAGGATATCAAAAGCTTTCAAGAGCCTCTCACAGATTTTTTTTTTACTGAATTTATTTTGTCTAGATCTGTGTTGGATGTTAGTTGTTTCTAGGTCCTCAAAATTCAGTTTGTACCTGGGTTGATATGTGCTTGTTGAAAAGATGGCCCTAGGTGTGGCGTTTTTAGAACACTACCAGATGGTGGTCTGATCATGTGACTGAAGTAATCTTTTGGAAAGTGACTAGTTCTCAGTTGGCAAAAATGACATCTAGGATGTGTCCAGTGATGTGTGTGAGTTTGGGGACAATCTGGTGTAGGTCCAGTGTGTCTAGGTTAGTGATGATAGTTCTGGGATGGGGCATAATATGTTTATCAAGCTATATGTTTAGGTCACCAAGGATGCATAGGTTGGAGTGTAGTTTCAGAACGGTTGAAACTGTGTCTAGAAATATGTACGGGAATATTGCATTGCTAGGTGGCGGTCTGTAAAGAAGGAGAACGTTACAGGAGAAAGTTGGTGTAGGGTTGCATCTGGTGATGAGGGCCTTATAACCTTGTATGGAAATGTCCCTAGCTTTGGTGAGATTTATTGTTTCTTTGAATAGAACAGCTAGTTCGCCTCCTCTTTTGCCTATGCAAATATATGTGAGAGTTTGATAGCCTGGAGGAATAGCTTCGTCCAATACTGGAACCATGTCCTTCTCCAAACCATGATTTGGTTATGAAGGGCAAATCAGTTTGTGTCTGTGAGTAGGTCATAGATGTGGTGCTTGTTTTTTAGAAAGGGACTGTGTATTTATTAGGCAGTTTAGAGATGGTGTCTTGGTGGTTGTGAATTTGTTTTCTGGAAGAGCAGGTGGTAAACTTTGGCCTTGTAGTATGTGGACCATTTGTGAGGTTGTTAACTGTATTGGAATAGCAGTAGTGTTTTTTCATATTGTTATCCCTGTCCAAAAGGCTTAGAAGGCATTTTATTTGTTTTGTGTATGCTGTGGTTGGAATAGTGGTTGAGAGTGAGGTGGTGGGCTGTGCAGTTGTCTTGTGGTGTAATCTTGTGTAATAGACAAAGAGATACAAATCTGTGAACAGGAGTGTGTTTAAATTGTTTGCTTATGTTGAAGGAGAAAGGTGTATGTGTAAGGGGTGATGGTGGAACATGTAGGACATGTTTTAAGGCTCTAAATCGTGCAATGGATGAAAGGCGACTAGAAGAGTATTGTGTATTGAATCAGTTTGTGTTTGGTGCTGTAAATGTTTGAAAATGTGTGTGCAGAGTTGGTTTAGGATGTTTGTTGTTTCTCTGGGCATGAGGGGGGAAGTGTGTGTTTGTATTTTGTGATGGAATGTAGTAAGAAATTGTGTGTGTGTTAAGTTTGGTTTTTTGGAATAGCCATATGTGATATTGGGGTAGTAAGCTTGTGTGTAGGATTTGGTTATAAATTACTTATGGGGAGTGTATGTTGAAGGGGAAAGGTGGTGGTGACGTGTGTTGGAGGATAGTGTATGTGGTGTGTGAGGAGATGAACAGGGTTTATGAGTGTTTTTTGTAATTGATTTGGTAGGATGAAGAGGTAGTATTTGGGGTGGAGCTTGAGGAGTGTTTGTGTGTTTTTGGTAAAAAGAGGAAGGGGGAGTTTTTGGAGGTTGATATGAGTGAAGGTTGAGTAAAGGGTTGCTGGTGGTGGAATGGGAACTGTTAGGAGCAAGTAGAGGGTAGAGCTGTGTTTGTATGAAAAGGGAGGGTGTGTTTCAGGGGATTATGGTTATGTGTAATGTGGTTAAATAGCCCTAGTGATCAACTGACCATTGACCAATGGGATCTCTAGCCCTAACACTAGACAATCAGAACCCTAAACCTAAGCCCTAGCACCAATACAAACCTTGGCCCTATCAACCAATCAGAACTTTGGCCCTATAAACCAATATGAACCCTAGCCCTGGCAACAATTGTAACACAGAAGCAACAACCAATAAAAACCTGATTTTAGCATATGTAAACTTATGGAGCTGTGCAAGGTGTAAGAAGAAGGGCAAGGCCCACTCAGGTGCCTCTGGGCCAATCCCTAAAGCACAAACTGGTGTGCAGGGGGCGGAGACATACTCCTAAGCTCAGAATTTCCCTCGATGAAGACAGGCCCAATACAGACTTTGTAGTTCCTTTTCAACACATCAGGTAAGGCACAAATCTAAATGCACTAAGTACTTTTTTTTGCCCACTTTAAAAAAACTTGACTTTTTAGCTACAACTGGGTGCTACATGCACTTTCCAAACACAATTTAAATCATAAAACAGATTGAGCAGTCTCATAAAACACGCAGGCTAGGCTTAGGGGTGTACTTTGCGCCTTTTTAGCTTGTAAAAGGGGGTGGAGGAGGGAGTCTTCTGGTATCCTTAGCACAGTTTATGGAAAACAAGGAAAGAAATGTAAACAGTCACAGGTAGAAGAAAACTGCAGCTTTAAAGTAAAAAATTGCACACAAACAGAGCCTGTGCTCTTACTACCTGTCTTTGGCTTTGCTTGCTGGCTTTTCAGGACACGCAGAAGCTAGGGATACAAAAAGGATGTATACATACATATATAAGGGCAGCTCACTGTGGCCCTGCCACCACAGACAGATCTCAAAGTCCCTGTCACTACTGACCGATCCTAGTGTCCGTCGCAAATCACAGATCTCTGGCACCTTCACGCTATAGGTCAAATCCAGGGGCCCGTTCACAATAGACAGCTTACCATTGCCCTATCACTGTAAGATAGATCCTTAAGTCCCATTGCTATAAAGATCTCTGGCCTGCTCTCACAGGAGCTAGAAAACTGAGCCCGTTCACTAAAGAGAGTTCACTGGAGCCTGGCCACTATGGAAGATCCGTAGGACTTTGCCACTGTAAATAGATCCCTGGTACCCTCTCACTCTAGGCAGCTCTATGGGACCTGTCACCATAGACTGATCTTGAGGCCTTATCACTATAGACGGATCTCCTAAGCCATAGCACTTTAGACAGATTTCTGTAGCCCTCTCACATTGAGCACAGGGTTTTACCACTCTAGGCGGATCTCCTTCGCTATAGCTGTTGACTGCTCTCTGGGTTTGATCATTATAGCCATATATCTGGGACCCAGGTTATATGGGAAGATGTCTGTGGTCCTATTGCAATAGACAGATCTCTTGTGCCCTGTTACGTCAGACGGATCACTGGGCCCCTATACCTATCAAAAGATGTCTGGGTTCGATCACTAAATAGTTGAAATATCTCTGAGGCCGTAGTGCCATGGAGTGATCTCTGTGGTCAATAGACAGATCTCTAGGGCCCTGTTGCTACAGTCACTTTGAGTTCCTATCACCTCAGATAGATCCCTGGAGCCCTAGTTCTATTGGCAGGGATATTATCACTAGACAAATCATTAGTATTTTCTCATTAAAAGCAGATCACTGTACATATTGCTGAGGCCCTATCAACATAAATAGACCCAGGGGCACTGTGCTGCAGACAGAATCATGTGATGTCACATGCTGCCAGCATAGCCCCACCTCTGCTGATGTTAGGGGTGTAGGTGTCAGTGGTTCAGCAAGTGCAGTGCCACCGGGGACCAAATTCCTGAGGGCCCACTGAAACCTGATTATTGTTGAATTTCAATACCCAAACAGCGGTCAGGGACCATTTTCCTTTCTTGCACTAGGACCTATGGCACCTTTGCTACGCGCTGGCTGCTGCGCAGTCACTACAGACCTCTTCTTGCATACAGCCCTGCAGTGTTATACGTCCTCAAATCCGTTCGGGTTCTTTTCAGTTCCTTGCGGATTGATTGATTTCTTTCTCACATCGCAGGGATTTGAGGTGTGCGTAGATGTATGGTTACAACACCCACTCTGCCTAATGTGTGCATTTAACGTTAGAGACAAGGCCACTCATGCCCTTTATCTTTCAGGGAAATGCACCTCTCCTGTGAGTCTTACCCGCTTGAACAATCAATCGATAGATAACTCAGTCCCTTGAGGCCCTGCTACAGAGATAGTAGAGTGAACTGAAAGTCAAACATTCCAGTTGCATTAATATAGCTCAGTAGATTAAAGGTCTGCTACAGATGGGGATTGACATGTAGTCTGCAGGGAAAATACCAAATCCTGATTAACATAGCTCAGTAGGTTGGTGCATCCACTGCACAGATGGTTGTCCCATCTGTGGGTCATGTATGAATATTGGTAAGATAGACCAGCATGTAGGGTTCCAGCTGCAGAAATCCATGTATAACCTAAAGATAACTGGCTTTAACCTGTCCCACATGGGCTACCTGGTCCTACTGGGTCTCCGACCGTCCCTCCCCCCACCTGCCCGTTCTTCAATAAAACTCTGAGACCAGTGGTGGAGGTAAAAGATTGCAGTTTATTAACATTAAGTCATAAATCATGAGATGGTCTTAAATCATCATGACAGTAATCGATCAATGATATACACAATAAATCATGCAAGAGCATCATTCTTGCATGATTAACCCCAATACCACCACTAATACCACCACCACTAACAATACCACCCCTATCAATACCACCACCTCCAATACCACCAACAATACCAGTACAACCACCACCAATACCAATACCCGCACCAATACCATCCCCACCAATACTACCACCACCAATACCACCACCACCAATACCACCGCCACCACCAATACCGCCACCAATACCACCAACACCAATACCACCACCTAAGGACCTCTCACTCACTTAAAATAGCAGGAGCACTGTACGAGGCTATAACTGCAGCCGAGACCATCCCTCCCTCCCTGCATGCCTGCCATAAAGCACAGTCCGCTGATGTCTGCGGTTCTATTGCAATAGAAAGATCTCTTGTGCCCTTTTACGTCAGATGGATCTCTGGGCCCCTATACCTCTCAAAAGATGCTTGTTAGTCCCTCCTTAGTACGGCCTTGTCTTCATTTGTACCCTCCCATGGCAACTGGCCATTTTTCTTCGGTTGTTACACAGGACCTGTTATTTAGTCTGAAGGAATTTTTACTTTCTTGAGTTTCTCTTACTGAAGGCCAGACATGCACTGCTTCAGCTGAAACCGCTTGTGCTTTTTAAGCAGCATGGCCACCCCTGTAACACGGGCACCTATTTTCAATCACTTTATCCCAGCATTATCTTGTGTCTGTTATAGAAATGATTAGCAAATTAAGTCATGTGAATTCCAGGTAGCACATAATCCTGTGCTAATGGGCTGAAGTTAACAACAGCACATCTGTGTTACATGTCATCTGCACTAAAGCCAACTGACGGGTTGTTTTCAAAAACCTGTTTTAGTAACAACATCACCACCACCAATATCACCACCACCAATACCACAATCCCCACCACCAATACCACCACCTCCGCCATCATCAATAACACCACAACCAATACCCCCATCATAGCCAATTCCACCACCACCAATACAACCCCCACCAATACCAACACAAACAATACCACCACCACCACCAATACCGCCACCATCAATAGCACCACCACCACCACCACCAATACCACCAATACCATCACCACCAATACCATCAGCACCAATATCAGCACCAACATCACCACCAATACCACCACCAATACCACCACCAATACCACCACCACCAATCCAATACCATCCTCAATACCACCACCAATTCCACCACCAATATCAGCACCACCAATACCACCACCAATAGCACCACCACCAATACCACCACCACCAATACCACCCCCACCAATACCAGCACCCCCAATACCACCTGAATACCACCACCAATCCAATACCACCACCACCAATACCACCGCCAATACACCTACCACCAATACCATTAATACCAATACCACCCCCACCAATACCACCACCACCAATAATACAACCACCAATATATCCACTAATACCACCACCAATACCTCCACCAATACCACCTCCACCAATATCACCACCACCAATACCACCGCCACCAATACTACCACTACCACCACCGACACCAATACCACAACCAATACAACCAATAGCAATACCACTGCCAATACCACCACCACCAATACCATCACCACAAATTCCACCACCACCAATACTACCACCACCAATCCAATGCCACCACCAATACCACTGCCAATACCGCTACCGCCAATACCACTAATACCAATTCCACCACCACCAATACCACCATCAATACCACCAGAGGCAATACCACCACCACCAATGCCACCACTAATCCCACCAATGCCACCATCAATACCAATATCACCAATACCATCACCAATACCACCACCAACTCCACAACTACCACCAATACCACCACCAAAACCACCACTACCAATATCACAACCACCAATACCGTCACCACCTGTACCACCACCACCGGTACCACCAATACCACCACCACCAATCCACCACCACCCCAATACCACCACAAATTCCACAACCACCACCAATAATACCACCACTACCAATACCACCACCACCAATACCCCCACCACCAATGCCACCAATACCACCACCAGTACCACCGCCAATACCACCATCACCATTACCACCAACACCAATATCAGTACCACCAATACCACCACTAATACCACCACCACTTCCAATACCACCACCACCAATACCTCCACCACCAATACCACCATCAATACCATCATCAATACCACCACCAATACCACCAACACCACCTCCAATACCACCCCCAATATCAGTACAACCATCACCAATACCACCATCATCAATACCACCACCAATACCACCAACAGCACCAATATCAACACCACCCCAATACCCCTACCCCCAATATCACCACCAACACCACTGCTAATACCACGACCACTACCAATACCACCACCTCCAATACCACCACCAATATCAGTACAACCACCACCAATACCGCCACTAATACCACCCCCACCAATACCACCACCACCAATACCGCCACCGATACCATCACCATCAATACCACCTCCTCAGCGCCTCTCGCTCATTGGAAATAGCAGGAGCACTGTATGAGGCTGGAGCTGCAGCCAAGACCATCCCTCCCTCCATGCCTGCCATAAAGCAGAGCCCACCCTGCACCAGGAGTTGATGCCAGGGCCATACTACTGCTGTAGTTTTTTTTATAATTAACAATCAGAGGGGGGAGAGAGAGAAATCAGAATGGATTCATTCTCGCTGGGCATATTTAAATAAACAGCTAGAATCCACTCCTTGAGATTAAGGGTGTCTCCTCCACAGTGGGTAACACCTTTATGTTTTTAGGTCCCCTCACACACCAACAGGCCCCTTGGTGTCATGCTTCATCATCGGGGTCATCGTACCCCTCTACGGGGTACGGCGTGCTGCGACCTACGGAGACGTGGGAGCACTTGTTAGACTATGTGTGGTGTTGGTGAGGGGGTATTTTGAATAAATGTGAGTGTATTGTGGGGTATGGGAAATAGTGATAGTTAAAAAGAACCTGGCTCGTGGGGTGACTAAAAATTATTTAATAAGCCCCCGAGCTGGTGCTGTTAAAAATGAGGGTGGGAGGTCACTACGCTGACAATATGCGTTACCTCATTGTCAGCGTAGTGACCTCCCACCCTCATTTTTAACAGCACCAGCCCAAACCCCACAATACACTCACATTATACTTTCAGCCATTATCCAGTGAGGAAGTTCGAGATCACACAAAGTGGACAAGCAGGAGTCACATTTAAAGCCAATGTACAATAGATCTGCGATCAACATCTTTACATTTGGGTACAACAAGAGCACACACAGAACACAACTAATGACCAAAACCAACAAAAAAGTGTAATAACCTTTCATTGACTACTAATAGAAGATAGGAGATAATAACATGAGAGCGAAATGAACCAGCCACAGATAAAACGGCAGAAACAATCCGGGAAAGAGACAAACGATTGGCCTGAGCCCTGAGAGGGGATAGCTCAGTGTATTAAGGCACACGTTGCTAAGAACCATGCGCGACTAGAAGATCGCATGTGCAAAGCCTGACATAATAGCTCCGCGGGATACCTGCTTGCTGCAGTCATACGTGTATTAACTGCAGACACATAGTCAAGTTTTACTTCACTCCACGAAATCGAAAATCTACTGCAACATGCGCTATATAAAAAAAAGAGTTCCTAGGGTTGTAATCCAGTTTTACAGGGCATGGCTCCATAGTTTCACAGCTTGTTGGTATGTTAGGTTCAGACCTGGCACTGCACACCTGCCACTCATCCTGTCAGCCACAGGTCACGACCCCGGATGGAATTCGATTGCCCCTTTAAAGGATGGTCCTGCGGCTTTTTTTGGCAGACCCTGCAATTGGCCATATGGGGTTTTACTTCCTTATCTTAGAAGAAAATGCCCCCGTATTAATAAACTGGGAGCTCCCATGTCTGATTGGAAGGATAGCGCTTAGAGGCTGGATTCAGGAACATAGCACTCAGTAACATCGTGTAACGCAATGTCAATTAACATGAATCTAAAATGTAGGGCAATAAAGAGTATCATAGCATAACAACTCATACTGTATTATAACGACAAAAGATCTAAAACATACATGTTTTAACATAAAATACATGTTTTAACATAACAGTAAACATACCCTGGTGTACAACGTGTCATATGAAATAATATAACGTATACGAAGAGAGGAAGATCGAAAAAGCAAAAGAGATAATAGAGAGGCAAAGAAAACTAGTCGGAAAAAGGGAACCAGAAGAAAAAAGTGAGCGTAAGAAAAAGTGATATGAAAGGTGAAATAGAACAAAAATAACGGAAGACAGGTGAACGAAACTAATTGGGCAATGGGTAAGGAGAAGAGAACGATGAAAGAAAGTAGGAGAGAAAATGAAATCCACGATAAAAAATGATCGGGGGGAATAAGCTATTAAAAAATTCAACGACGAAGCGAAGGAAGATGACGGTGGAATGGTACTCACAGATGAACAGAAGATTGAAAGATAGAGAGTTGGGAGTGTAAGCGAGAGAAAGAAAGAGTGCGGCTATTGGCTGAAGTAACCCCAGCAGGCGCGTATAACAATGGTGCCTCGGCGGAGGGTAGTGTGGTGGCACGTACCTGTCTGGGAGCTGAGCCGCCTGTTGCACCAGTGATGCGCGTACTTCCCTTACCCCTGCCAGGTGAAGCTGTGCGTAGCCGAGGCTGCTCCCGGTCCAGGCATGGGTGGGAGTGCTGCGGGGCGGGGCCCGGGGGCGCGGTCTTCTGTGCCCATGCACCCGTACCCATTCACGCCCAGACTAACAGCAGGCATGCTGCGCTGTCATGCTTCCACAAATACACCGTCAAAGTACACCTCTATGGAATGTTTGCCACTGGGCCCCACCCCACCCCTCTGTGGAGTGTTTATCACTTGGACCTCACCCTCAAATAAACTCACATACCCTCACGAGCCTTTACAAAGACATTTCACAATTCTGATTCCTCAGAAACTATGTAGCGGCAACATAGCGCGGCGGCGTAGTCGACGTACTGCAGAGATCTGCGTGTAACCTGCAGTCACAGGGTCCAACCCTAAAAAGGTAGCTCAGTGTCAAGTCAAGTCAATTAAGCTTTATTCGACTTTTAGTTGCAAAATCATAAAAGCATACAGTATTTCATTTATTTAGAGTGGCTAAAAGATACAAGTTAAAACGTTGTTAAAAAGTTCCAGATTCCAGTATATAAACATGGGAACAAGCTAAAAAGTCACAGTATAAAATTTCATTTTTTTTACAAGTTCACCTACAACGGTTTAATGGACATGCTGATTACAGTCACATTGGAATAATCTTTCCATTAAAATTATTGCAACTTTTAGTACTTAATTGAAAAAAGTTTGTTACAACAATTGATGATAAGATAAGGTAAAATAAAAAAGGGGGATAGCTTTAAGGAGTTGGTTAGACAGCAGCGTTCCGCAGCAAAAAAGGAATTACATGAAAACTCATTGTCCCACAGAGTCATTCTAAATTATTTCTATGGCGAACAATAGCAAGCCGTTCTCCCTCCAAAAATTGTAGAAAGAGAAAAGCAGGGCGGTATCTGTTGAACCCCTGTTGCTTTAAAAACGGTAGAAGCCATTTTGTTCTGAACTCTCTATAGAACTTACAGAAAAATATGGTGTGTATTGTAGACTGGTTAGATGTATCGTCACATGAACACAGAGGGAGATCTTTTGCCCAATTGTTTTTCGTTGGGAATGAGACTAATCGGTGGAACAAGTTCAACCTAAACCGTACCAAAAGAAAGCGTTTGAAATTGGTAGTTTTATAGGTTAGGTAGGGTTGAATAGCATAGGTAGTTTGGATAACCAGGGCATGTCTAACTAATGGTTTCATGACCTCTCTTGTAAGCCGCAATTCTTCAAGATAATTGAGACATTTAACCTGGAAATCCTTCTTTGTTACCTCACGGACTAGGAGGGGATCCTGATAGAATTTTTCCCATCCTATGTCAGCCAGAAATCTTCTCACATATGATAACCATTTGGATCTATGTGCATTCTCCAGGGTCATGCAATCTGAAATTATCATCTGCAAGAAGGTGGCTTCGTCCGACGTCCAAATGCGACACCACAGTAAAAGAGGTTGAATTCCGGCCACATCGGAGACATGGGAGAGTCCCAACTCTGAGTGACAAGAAAAGGTGGGCGTACTCTTTGGTGGAAACGATAGGAGGTACCGTGTGAAACATTTTCCACCCTCTGTAGAGCGTCTGTTGATACATGTCCCGAAAAGACCCGCCCCATATGTTGCCACCGACAGACATTTGGCTTTATAGATCTTTATCAGATCCGACGGGGATCTTTTCCCCAGTTTACGTGAGAAGTTAACCAGTGCTGCAATAGTTCTAAGGAAGAGAAGTTTCCTGGTTTCTATTGCCTGCTTCCAGTTGGGTTTATTGTCTATCTGTACTCCTAGGTAGGGGTATGTTTGTGTAATTGCTAATTTCTCCCGGTTTAGGTGTATGTTCTTCATTTTAGTGGTATGACCAATCCCCGCCTTCATGACAAAGGTTTTCCCGATATTGATATTTAGATCTAGACTTGCCATGAAGGTGGAGTACCTGTCTAAATGCTTTTTAGAGTTCAATGGGGGTACGGGCTAATATTACCGCGTCGTCCGCATAAAGTAGCGCGGGAATCGGGCGGTTATTAGCTGTGGGAAGATCCTGACACCCCTTAAGCATTTCCTTCTCCAGGCCATTGGTGTAAAGTGTGAAGAGAAAGGGAGCCAGGACGCATCCTTGCCTGACTCCCCTCTCTATGCCAAACGGTGCGGTTAGCTCTCCCCCGAGGCCAAACCTCACCCTTGCTGTCGCATCTGAGTACAGTTCCCTTAGGAAAGTTACCAGATAAGACTGGACCCCCATCTCTACAAGAACAGTCCACAATTTAGCATGGGAGACACAGTCAAACGCGGCAGATACATCCACGTAGACCATGTAAAGGGCTCCTTCTTTGATGTTCACATATTTATCTATCAAGAGTGACAGGTTAAGCGCTTGATCAATGGTCCCCAGCCCCTGGCGGAACCCATATTGAAGATCGGATAAAATCCTACCCTCATCTGCCCAGTCCTGTAGAAGCTCTAGAATTATGCGGCCCGCCACTTTACCAAGGGAGTCTAAAACGGAGATTGGGCGATAACACGTTACTGTTCCCCGATCCCCCTTTTTAAAAATCGGCACCAGTATTGACTTCGACCAAGACTCCATGAGTCCTACCGCACATGATGCATTCAAGACCCTGGTCAAAAGAGGGGTCCAGAGTTCCATCTGGGCTTTAAAGAAATCTACAGGAACCCCGTCATGGCCGGGGGCCTTCCCATTTTACTAGATTTCAAGGCGTGTTCAACCTGTTTTAATGTGAACACCAAACTAATGGGATAGGGGTTAGGTGCCTGGGCATGGGGATTCTGTTCATAAATATTTGTGGCCCCGTTAGCAATGGAAAAGATCTTAGAAAAATGCTCAACCCATTCTGTTTCATCGATTGCGACTTCTAATCTTGGTAGATCTGTGTCGCTGTTCAAAAAGGGGGACTTTACCACTAACCAAAAGGCAGTGCTATTTTGTTGAGTGGAACTCTCCTGTAACTGCTCCCAGAGTTGTTGTTTTAGCTCAGTTTTTCTTTGCTTTAATGCAGCATTGTATGCTTTCCTTAGGGTAGTGATGTCGTGAGGAACCCTAGTTGTCCTCCGCAGAGCCTGTTTTAACTTTGAATATGCTGCTGTGCAATTATGATCAAACCAGCCCTTCCTCTTTTTTGATCGTTGTTTTGCTTTTACCCATACTGCGTTATTTATGGCTTTTACTATTAATCCAAAGTTGGCGAGGACCTCACTGTCTGGTGTAGCCATATCCAGACATTTCTGGATAGGGAGATGAGTACTTGTTATGACTATTTTAGTTATTTGCAGAGGATCAATATTTCCCCACTTTAGCCAGTATCCGTTAAGCCTATCCAACGTCAAATTATTTTGTGTTAAGATACTGGAAAGGGTCAATTTTAAGTTTTGATTCATCGGGAGGCTAACGCTGATGGGGTAATGATCGCTCAGCGCAGTTGAATGTATGGTGAGTAGTGAATCTATATTTCTCACTGCATTAGAAACAAGGATGTAGTCTAATGTGCTCTGAAAACCCCGCCCGTGGAAAGTAGTAGGCATCACTAAATCTGTGGTTGTAGATTTGTTCGCAACTGCTAGGTCCAATTCAAACATTAGTTCGTTCAGTCGAGCCCCTAGAGTGGTATGTCTAAAATGCAGGATGGGATTATTAATCTCGTCTTGGATGCCACAAATATTTTTGTTACTGTTCTGGCATGGGCCCAAGTTAAAATCACCACCCCATATAGTTGTAACCTATGTAGACGACCTCTCTATTTTGGTTGAAAGCAATGCGCCAATAAGGGATATTACTTTCACTGATTCGTCCTCCTGGAGATTATTGTAAAAATTTACCAGAAGGAGACTTTCTTTCCTATTTAAACATATGTCCAGGACCTGAAAATTGGGTTCCAGTTTAACAGGTTTAATTTCAGCTGTTTGTAAGAGATTTGATATATATATCGTCAGACCTCCCTTAGCTCTCCCAGAGGGGCTCCTTTGTGCTGGCGAAAAGTAGGTTTTATAACCTTACATGTGTATCTCTTCTACCGCCCAAGTCTCCTGAAAGCATAATAATCTAAACCTATGGGTGAAATTAAGCCAGACCTCATTTGTTATTTTAGAGCGTGGCCTGCGATGTTCCAGAAGAAGATGTCCAATTGAAAATAATTACCCTCTGTGTTACACCCCTCAGTGTTAGTTAATAATGTTAGGGGCGGTACTGGGTTGGATACAGGTGACAACCCCAAATATGAGGGTGGCAAAAGTTCACCTGAATCCCCGTCCAGTAACTTAATGTCTTGCTCTTGCTTTTCTAAGTTCTTGGGGGGACCCTTATTTGTGTTAAATGGTGCATTAGTGTAATTTCTATACTTTTCTATTTTCCCCACTAAAGGATCCCTAATGCATACTGGTTGGTGGGAGGGTTTAGGACAGCCGATGTTTTTTTCTAAAGGTAATTTGGGGACATTGATAGTATATATTTCTCTAGGATTACTATGCATAGTTCCATTTCCAGTCTTTTGGGAAACGGGTCAATCTACTACCTCCAATCCTAAAAGAGAAACAAAGCGATTGTGAGTTGGGATGTTAAAATTGTGCCCTTGCGTATTAAATAAGGACGGGACCCTGTGAGTCGGAGAGTTGTTTAACAGGGCTCTGGGGTAGAAGTATGTCAGGTCACGTGGTGTGATACCACTACTTCCTTGCGGTTGTAACCTATCTGTAATATGTGAGACTGCCCTGTGATCTCTGAAGTTGATGATAATTAAGTCTCCCGAAATGTTTTTTGGTCTTTGGCAGACCCAATCTACCCGCCGTACATTTAAGATTTCCCCGTTGATGTTTGGTGGTAGTTGTCTATTTTGTCGTAGCCAAAATAAGACTTTATTTTTTAGCTGGTAATAGCCTTCTTTTGTCTTGTTGTCTAAGACTGGGACCCCTGTAAGTATCACGGCAAAGGGCACTGCTTCTGGAGGTAAATCTATTTGTACCTTTTTTTCCTATCTAACATTCCAAGGGGAGGGTTTTTGAGTTTATTTCTCTGAGGAAGCTTTAGATCGCGAGGTTGTTCAGCAGCCTCTCTCCCTTTCATATTTGGCCCCTTTGTATCTTTCTGTCTCTGGGCCGGGGTCACATTATCGACAGTAGGAGGGTCTTTTAGGTTGGTATCTTTCTTGCAAGGGAGAGGTCCTTTGTGTGTATCTGTTGTAGTAGGAATTACACTAGGAGAGTTGGGCGGGGTTGATTTCAGAAATTTCTTTATTAGACTAGTATTATATGCAGTCGCCTTTTCAAGTGTCGCCAGTTGTTCCGCTACTCTTCTTGTTCTCTCAATTAATGGTAGTAATAGTGACCTCATTAGGTTTTCTATGCTTCCCAGTAAGTCCATAGTTAATACATCCGTTGCAGGATTTTGTTCAGTTTGCACGGATCTAGACAATGTATGGGGATCTATTATAGGACCCGTCTTTTTTTTTGGTGTTTTACTGTGATTACAGAGATGATCCCCCCCACTTCCTTTTCTTCGGCGGCGGGGCTTTTACTGATCTTTTATTTTTTGGTTTATGGGTCTCAACTTGTGGAGTCATTATTGATTGTGTGGTATCTCCCGATATGACTACCACAGCCCAGTTCGCTTTGGAATGGGAACCAGAATCATCCATAGCTTGTTCGCTATGTGTATCGATTGATAAGGACCTATCTTGCAGGAGTAGAGGAATACTATTTTCATTTGTTGGGGAGGGGAGTGGACTATCAACTTCTCGTATAAAATCTGGTGTAGTTGCCTGCTGTAATGAGCCCAGTGACGAGCGATTTTTGTTAAGGAGTTCTGCAGACAGCCGTCTTTCCGCTAGGGCTATTTCCTTTTCTAGGACAGTTGAAGCTCTGGTGATAAAGTTGTCCAAAGTGCCTCTAACAGACCCTTCCACTAGAGAGGGCCTACCTTTTGAGAGGCGAGTAGACATAATGAAATTCTAACTATTATGGCAGACCAGATGTAACACCAAGTATAAAGTGATAAATCCTTACTGTAAAGTCCTAGTAATGAGTCTTGTATTGTCCAATAAAGGGGGTAGGCCCGTCCCGGCCCTGTCTGACCCTGGATGGCAACAGATGGTCCCGCCCTTGTCCCGGCGCCGCCTGCGCGCATCCCGTGTCGCGAGGGCCCCCGCCAGGTATCAGGGGACTTGCGGTGGCGGGGAGGGACCAGGCTGAGTGCAGGGAGCGATGGCCAGGGCAAATGAGTGGTGTCCTCTAGAGTCCCACACAGAATAACAGAAGAATGCTCCCAAAATGTATCGGTCAGAGTTCACAGGTAAAATCTGCTGCACAGTGTTTCCCGCTCTGTCAAGGGCCCCGCTGTTTTTATTCTCCTCCGGGCACGGGCAGGGCGTCGGCGGCTTCCTGCCACTTAGGCTTCTGGGACCTGTAGTACCCCCCGCACAGGGGCCGCGCCAGGTATCAGGAGGCTTGCGGCGGCGGGGAGGGACCAGGCTGAGTGCAGGGAGCGATGGCCAGGGCAAATGAGTGGTGTCCTCTAGCGTCCCGCACAGAAGAATGCTCCCAAAATGTATCGGTCAGAGTTCACAGGTAAAAGCTGCTGCGAAGTGTTTAGCTCAGTGATATACTGCATATGTTGAGATAAGTGTGTAATCTGCATGCCGCAGGCTCTAATACTGGTAAGAGAGGTCAGCGAGTTATGAACCCTCTGCAGACACCTGTGTCCAACCTGTTGGCCATAGGCAGGACCACTTGAACTATATGATATTGCAGCCCCAGTTTTTCTGCGTGATTATGGATTTGCTACATTTGCCACTTAATCCGCCAACTGCTAGCTACATAATCTGCATTTTATTTAAAAAAAAATGTTTCTAGCTCAAACGGATCAAAAGTTACTAAAAACACAGCAACAGACATTGCCGTGCAGTAATAATCAAATTTCAAAGCTTGAATAAGTACCCTTTCTCTTGCCTATGGCTGTATTTGGGTGTGTGTTAAACTGGTATACCAATGAGGCGAAACCTTTGTCTAGACCTTGTAAACCTGTTTAATATCACAAAGTGTGCCGCATTATGCCGCACAATTTGCCAAATTCCCATTGGACCTCTTTTGGCCACATATGGTACTGCACTTTGCAGTGCATCGATGGAAACGCTTTGTGTGTTAATATGGATGGTAGGCTTGATTTTTAGGTCTCGTCCTACGCAACGCTCACGCGTTGCATAGAAGGGGACCTAATGCCATCGGCAGAGCTTTTTCAGTAAAGAGTAAAGAAGTGCATGCGTTGCATTGCTTGCAATGCTACGCGTGCACATTTTGGCGATTTCCTTTCGGGAGCACGCAGCGCCATATGGTAGCGCCATATGGTCGCACGCTCCCGAAAGGAAATCGCCCATGCCCTCTTCCCCTGCTACCAGCCTGCCACTTTCACTGCCGCGCGGCCAATGCTTGTTATCCTTTCAGAAGCTCTCAGACACTCATGGCCATCCAGTGGATAATTTTCTGACGTACAATGCGATATATCTGGCGATAGCCACACATTGATGGCGGGGACCTGCTGAGCTGCCTACGGCTCTTACACTACATGCGACTCTAAAACCACGGGTGCATGCAGACTCATAACGGCCCTCTACGCTGTTTTACTGACTCAATATCGTCAGACGTACATTCAGGTGTACGAGTGCTGGGGGCATGACTGGCAAGCGCTTCTGACAGAAAAACAATGGGATTGAGTCCTTCAGCAGGTTCAAGGGGTATCCCGCAATCCGTGCTTTTGTTTCAAGCAGTTTAATTATTTACACCAGGCATACCTCACACCATGAAATATTGTACATATGTTACCCGGTGCCTCGTCAGCGTGCCTTTGATGTGGATTGCCTCCATATGGTATGAGAGTGCCCGCAGCTGGAATGGACCTAGGCAGAGATTGTGGAGATCACTTCAGTGCTGTTGACAGAGTGATCCTGTGTACGTCTGAATCCTGCCTTTTGGGAAAACGCCCTAGGGCCAAAGGGGATAAATACTTATACAAATATGTTGACCTGGCGTTCATGCTGATCAAACACCAGATCGTTATGTCCCTTCCCCCTGACCCGCTCAGTGCTGCTCCACGGTGGGATTGGCGGCTCTTGGCAAGTTTGTTGAGGGGGGCCCACTGTCTGGTGGGTGAGAAAGAGGAGAGGCAGAGGCTCGGCAGAATCAAAAGAGATGGCATATGCTTGGGCTTTGCCCGCGACAACAGCGGGTACAAGAACAGATACCATAGGAACCGCACAAAAGAACCACACAAAATGGCATTTAAAAGTGTTCAGCCCCCGTTGAGGGAGTCGTTTCACCCGAGGCATTATGGAACTTGTGGTTTTTATATTTTCCATTTATTCATGTTTTTTCATAATTGTAATTCACGACATGTACAGATACCTTGCTTTCTTTTATGCTAATCAATTAAAAACCAAAATTTCCATGCAGTTAAATAATTTGAAAGGCAAATAGAAGAGTCCTTTACATGACCACGCTGATAAAATATTCCCTGCTGTCCATGGTCGTGAATATAATTTGAAAGATGGGTTTGCAGCCAATTTATCAATAAACCCAAAAATGAAGGAAACACGTTTAAATGTCTTTTATGTCATCTTTCCTTGCATTAATTCCACATTTCTTTTTACTTTTGCCCTTTCTATTGCTACCGGTAATAATGATTGTGAAGTGAACAAAGTGTAAATAGCGCTTCACACCACATAGGCGCTATGCTGAACACAGAAGTAAACATTATTTGCACCAATTGTTAGGGCGGGGCCAATATCTGAGTTAGAAGTGGGCAGTTTAAACTTCATGCGTCCCACTATGAGTCCTCAGTTGAGACAGCCCACGGGGTGCAAAGCCGCATATGGATCCTTTCTGATGAGGAAGCCAAGCTCCTCAAACAACCATTGGCAATCCCAATCTAACTGGACTTGGCCATGTGCCTCAACGGTTAATTTTTAATGCAAGCAAGTGACAGAAAAAGAGAAAACCTGACCTATCCACTATATGCTTGCAATAAATATTGTAAAATTAAAAATAATAATAGCTGACTGTTTTAGGTTGGGCCTCCCAGACGGTGCAGGAGGTCTGGTTGCAAATGACCTATTGTTGGCTCACTGAGAACTTAGAGGGCCTTGCAGCCCTCTGCGGGTGTACTGCTTTCAATCTGTATCATTACCACGTGGAAGCAAGCAGGCTTTAAATGGAGCGTGCTATTGGGGGCAAAGTCTCAGTATGTTTTGTTCTCTTACTCTCAGCTTAAGTCCCTTGGCTTCTTTCCTACTTAAAAGAAAAGTTAAGTGTTTCTTTTGTTTTTAATAAGGAATCGCTTGTTCCTCTGGTTCCTAATGTGAGGAAAACACGCCATGGCAAGTGTGGAAAAGAGGAAGCACTACATCAGTCAGGGAAGTTAACGGAGAAGCATTCCACCATTGCACAGTGATTTATGGGGGCAAATAGTCCTCACCCATGGGGCTGCTGAGGACAGCACTGCTGCGGTGGTGTCAGAAGAACCAGAGGCGAAGCGGGACTGGTGCTATCCGTTCATGACAATGTTTTACGAACATTTGGGAGACTTTGGCCTTGCTAGACCCTGTGATGTCCAATTGTGTAAGCAGGCCTCAAAGACATCCCAGAAGTTAATAAAGCACTTCCCCTTGTCCAGGGCACAAGTCCTAAACAAGCATTTGCAATGCAATAGGTCTCGCATTTACGAGAGTTTGAGCTATTGGTATTGTAAATGGCAATGCCTTTTATTTATCTGTTTTAAAAACAACACATAAATAAAAGGCATTGCCATTTACATATTGCGAATAGCTTAAACCCTTGCTAATGCGAGACCTATTGCATTGCAAATGCTTGTTTACACTTTTCAGCGAAAGTGTCCTACATTCTACACACAGATTGCCAGAGGTCTTGTTTAATATTGTTGTAAAGCAAGAAGCCAGCAACCAGCGTGCTGCTTACTCGAGTAAAATCGAATACAAAGACACAAACGAGAACCAACATTTCTCCTGAAACAACTGTAAGTAGGTAAGACCTACAAACGAAATGACCTCAGCTATTGACGGCAGTCACATTTAGGCTATTCAAACGGAGATGAAAGAGGGAAATTTGTATGTTTTTTTTTTTCAATATTCGCAAATCATTTAATATGGTTGAAACAGACAGTGCGAAGCAGGATACATTTGTATTTCACTGGGGCATCCTTGTAAAATGGTATTAGCGTTGGCTGGCGCAATTTAATGTGGACAGTTGTAGGGCAATGCAAGTAGTCCGTAAGAGCTCCTAGTTAATTAATAAAATGTGTAATGCTTGGCCAAGTGTAGATTCTCGGGTGCTTCTAGGCAATGAGCACAAGCATCGCCAATTCAATAGGTCTCGCATTTGTTGGAGTTGGAGTTATTGGCATTATAAATGCCAATGTTTTTTTAGGTCTCGCCTACGCATCACTCATGCTGCATAGGAGGACTTTTAGCCGTCACTCTGGTCATTTTCAAGCACACACTCGTGCTTGTGGGGGTATCCACCTTGCGGGAGCGAGCATGGTCGCGCCACAAGCACGAGTGCAGTGCTTGAAAATGATCAGACCGCGGACGCAAGCACCACTCCCGGGCTCTCTCTCTCTCGCTCTCTCTACTCTCGCTTTCTCTCTCTCTTTCTCTCCCCCCCCCCCACCGCCGAACCACCCTTTATGGGCATTGCTAGAATCTCTTGCCATTTTTGATTGCAAGCCTGGTGTTAGCAAATACTCTAAATGCATGTTTGTTTATCCTGGACACAAAGCGTGATCTCCACACCACATTAATCCCATGGCTAAGAACGTTTGTCTCTAACTTGGGCTTCTGTCAGTGATAAAAATCTCAAAATATGACATATCCCTACTTGATGGTACTTAAAGTGCATCGTCACAGCTGTCTTCATATCAACCAAGTCCGGACACATTTCTATGGCCATCTATTGAAGCAAGGTACATCTACTAAATAATCTGCTTGGTGCATAAACTATTGCTTAGTGGATCTCCCGAGTACATGAGCATCTTGAGAAAACCTCTTCTCTGGAGCCCAGAGACTCAACAGTAAACACCATGGGGGTCATTAGGATGGCTAATCCAACGTAAAAAGGGACCGCCCGCCATAAGGGCTGGGGTCCCGTGGGGGCCATTAGGATGCGCCCGCCACAGTGGTGGGCGCATCCCACATATTAGGATGCGCCTGCCACATCCTAAAATGCACGTCATGCATGTCAATGCACAACGTGACAGGCACCGCGCGGTGCCTGCCACGTTGTACATTGACATGTATGGTACCCCCCCATGTGCACCCCCAGAGTCCCTGGGGGCCCGCAACGGGCGCCCTCAAGAGATTCCCACAAAGGCATGTGTCCGCCCCATTATAATATGGATGGCGGAGTCTAGTAGACACCACCACCATATTAAACACTTTTCCGCCCGGTCGACTTGTCAACCGGGCAAAAAAAGCGGCAGACGGTCTTTCCGTCCGCCGTGGTCCCCCCGGCATAGTAATATGGCGGGGGGGGGGGAAAATGGGTGGCGGGCGGGAACGGATCTGGGGTGGATCGGCACCGCCATGCTTGCAGTGGCGATCCGCCTGAGATCCTAATGACCCCCCATGTTTGAAGAGTCACAGCAACGCAGTACAATTCTCAGTGCTCGTCCCCAACGTTTAGAAGTTTCCTCTCCTCCTTACTCCAGATATGCGCTCCTCAGAAGACCTTGAAAACATGATCTAAAAACGTCTTCGGGAACATCTCCTGCTTGGGTGACTTGAACTGCCCTACTATTTCACCGGACATACTGAATATTATGCTCTGTTGATCGCTGTGCTACAATTCACAGTATTTTATATACTTTTCACTTCAGTGTTTGTGTTATTCAGAAAACAAAAACTATTATACACCGACATGCTGGAACTGCTCATTGGACGTTGGTGATCTCCCACACATGTTATTTAATTGTACTATGCTTCACACATATTGGGCCAAAATCTTTGATTATATTGGACACATATTTGCCATACATCCCACAAGGGAATTCATTTATATTATCCTGGGAGCCATAGACCCACTATTAAAGGGAGACCATGACCGCCAGCTTCTGGACCTCTTGCTAACACTGGCATGCAAGGTGGTCCTATGCAACTGGAAAACAGCGGCAGAGGTCTCTTTCAATGCCTGGAGGGAGTGGCTGTCCTGCATTAGGGGCACTGACAATCCCGCTCTACACTCGTCACCATGGCAAGTCACCAACAATAAACTATGGTCCTCCTTAGATCAGGCCTCCCTCACCTTCGACCCACCATAAGACACTGTCTGACTAAATCAACACTTAGTTATTCCTTGGGGTAACTGCTGCACAAAATGCACTGGGTATGATCCATATTAAATGGGCATAATAACTATAGACGTACTGTGCAGGGATGACGAGGTATTGCATGGTATTACATGGCTGAATCTGGATGGAAGGCTTCTACGGAATTGTGTGAAACAGTAATAATGAGATGATGATTGATTATTGTTTGTTAATTTGCTATCACCTCTTTTATAGATCCGGAATGATGATTATTTTTTTATTTATTTTTTTTAAAACCTTTATTTGTGAAATGCACATTACACAGCGTCTGCCTACAACCCCTCAGGGCCGGCCGCTATGACATATAGTGAAAGAATAAAAAAGGACAGTACACTGTTAAAACGATCTCTGAGCGTACATTATAGTGTGGAGCATGGAACCGTAGCAAAAGGATATTAAAGATTTAATTTTATGATTTTGTCGAAGAAAAACAACAACACACAAACACATGGTATCATACTGGCAAGGGTCATAGGAGGGGGGGAAGGGAAAAAGGAGTAAATGTATAAAGGAACGCATCTGGCAAGGGGGAGCGAGCATGAAGGAAGAAAGGACACATAAGATATAGAAAACAGAAAACGGAACGTCAATCATGGGGAGGAGGGGAGAGGAACCTCGTAGTCAAGTGAAGGGGAACAAATATCACCACGGTACGAATTCCACTGAGCCCAAACCCTGGACCATTTCTTGGGACGCCCCCGTGCCTCATACACCGTCTTTTCTCGAAACATGCACCAGTCCATGTTATCCTTCCAGGCACTGAGCAGCAGTGGTCTGGCGGAGCCCCAGAGCTGAGCTATATCCCTCTTTGCAACCATGTTGCCCAGAGTGACCCAGAACGTCTGAGCAGCAGTACAATCCGTAGGCTCCCACACATTAAGCAAGCAACGTCGTGCCTCAGGAAGGAGGGGGACTCCAGTGACACGTCCCATCACATCGTGCACCCTAGACCAGAAGGCCGAGACAATCAGACATTCCCACAGAACATGGAGAAAAGTACCATCCATACCGCACCCACGCCTACACCATCCATCCGTCACAAACCCCATTCGCACCAGATGCATACCAGTCACATACACACGGTGGAGGATCTTTAGCTGGACAAAACGAAGCCGAGCCGGAATAGCCACCTCCTTAGGGGAGGAAACAGCTGACTGCCAGTCCTCATCGTCTAGTTCAAGCCCGTCAGCTGTCCAGGAAGCACGAAGTTTCCCCAGCTGGTCAGCCCTGTTGTTAATGAGCTTCTTATATATTAAGGAAATCGTACTATCGGGTACATGGCAGTCTAGGATACGATCCTCCAGGGGGGAGGATTGTGGAATATCAGTACCGGGGGGAAAGACGGAGGACAAGACATATCGAACCTGCATATACCGAAAGTGCTCCCTGTCATCAAGCTGGTATTCCAGTTTCAGGGCTTCAAAGGACTTCACAGCGCCCCTGGCCCAAAGATCATCCACCTTGCTGATCCCAATCATGTCCCACCTGTCAAACCCTTTCGTCTTCCAAAGGTTGCCTAATCGATCAGAATCATACAATGGCGTCATACGCGTCAGCTTGCCACCCCAGCCCGTAGCCACAGTTGCATCCCTCCAGGCCCGCACTGCACACTTCGTAGGACCCGTAAGAAGACGGATTGGCGACTTCGAGTACAAAGCCCTATTAAAGTTGCCACCGGGCAGTAAAAATTTATCCAAGGCAAAGGCGGGAGCGGGTTCCGATGAGTACGTTGCATGATTAATGGCGCTCAAGTGCGAGGCCCAGTAATAGCGTCTGATATCTGGCAAAGCAATACCACCATCGTACCAGGAAAGGGTGAGCTTAGACAGCGCAATACGGGCACGACCATCCCAGATCAATTGCCGCTGTAGACTCTCGATCTCGCGAAAGTAGCGAGCGGGGACAGGGTCGAAGAAATTCTGCAAGGCATAGAGAAATCGGGGGAGCGACATCATTTTAAAAAGCGCCGCTCGGCCCAATGGAGACAAGGGCAACTCACACCATCGTCTTACATCTTGTTTGAGTCGGCGGAGCGGAGCATACAGATTTCGCTCATAACGGACCGCAGAAACCATAGAGACATAAATCCCCAAATACTTGAAGCCGTCAGCCACCACCAAAATTGGGAACCTGCGAGGCAAAGGCGGCAGAACCCCAGCTATGACATAAACACAGGATTTGGTCCAGTTGATGACCAATCCAGAGTTCTTACCGAAGGATGTAAGAACGTCGAAGAGTACGTTGGACTTTTGAGGGGAAGTGAAATAAAGAAGGATGTCGTCGGCATACAGTGAGACGCGATCCTCTAGATCTGGCGTCCACCGGATCCCTTTAATCGAGGGTTCCCACCGGAGCCACGCCGCAAGGGGTTCAAGTGCCAACGCGAATAGGAGCGGGGAAAGCGGACATCCCTGACGGGTGCCGCGGCCCGAAGGGAAGGGGTCAGAGCTTCTGCCATTTACCACAACCTGAGCCAGTGGTTGTTCATAAAGGAGCCTGACCCAGGCAATAAAGTTAGGGCCAAAGCCAAACTTGGAGAGGGCCGCCCAAAGATAAGGCCATTCAATGGTGTCAAAAGCCATCGTAGCGTCTCGAGAGGCCACCACAACAGGCTCCGTGAGAGTCGCAGCTCTCGCGAGAACACCATGAAGCCTACGCAGATTAAGGGCCGTGTTTCTGTGCGGTATGAAGCCGGATTGATCCGGATGGATCAGGTCACAAATCACCGTCAACAACCGATTGGCCAGAACCTTGGCCAGGATTTTAGGTTCCGCGTTTAGCAGGGAAATGGGGCGATAGGAGGTGCAGCGATCACGAGGCTTGCCATCCTTATAAATGACCACTATTGTAGCTAGGCGCTGTTCAAGCGGAAGGATTCCTGCCTCGAACGCGTCAAGAAACATGTTGCGGAGATGGGCGGCCATCTTGTCCGGACAAAGTTTGTAAAGTTCGATGGGCAAACCATTGGGCCCCATCGCCTTACCTGAGCGCAAAGATCGGATAGCGAGGGCAATCTCATCCACCGTAAAGGCAGCCTCCAGAGCCAGGCCCTCTTCTTCCGAGACAGAAGGAAGAGCTATATCACGCAACAGCAGGCAGGAATCAGCCTCATCACAATCACTCACCGGGGTATAAACCTTCCGGAAGTGATCAACAAAGCAGTCAACAATCTCACCGGGGTCAGACACACTTTCACCAGACTCGCGAACAATAACGGGCACAACACGACTCGCTCTTTCAGCCTTATCCAGCCACGCCAGGAGTTTGCTGGCCTTGTCACCCACATCATACAGCCGGCCCAATTGATTCGCTCGCATCAACTTAGCAGCATCGGTAACACAAGCCTTGTAATCCGCCTGTTTCAGTTCCAAAGTGTGTAACAGCGCAGGCGTGTCATCCCCACCCAGCTCACTTTCAAGCGCTGTAATTTCAGTCTCGAGGGCCAGAACGGCCTCCCTCTTAGCCCTCCGCTCAGCAGCAATGAGAGACAGTGCGGATCCCCGAATGACAGTTTTAAAGGCCTCCCAGAGAACCGTAGGGGAGGTCACCGAACCCACATTTTCATCAAAGTAACAGTCAATAGCCTTCACCATATCTGAGCGGAGCCGGGGGTTCCGGAAGTGCCAGGGGGGAACAGGGGGAACTCTGTTGCCAAAAAGACCACCCACAGAAATCCTGATCATCAAGGGGGAATGGTCCGAGATACCCCGGGGGAGATGACAAACCTCCCGTACCAAGGATAGAGTAGAAGCCAGCATAAAAAAGTAGTCTATCCGAGAGAGGCTGCCATGCGCACCAGAGTGGAAGGTATACTGCGTCAGGGCGGGGTGCAGCGAACGCCAAACATCCACCAGACCAAAAGTCTCAGTCATATCATTGAGCCACATCTGGGACTGCGGCAACACTCTAGGGGGCAGCCGATCACATTCGCCAGACATAACAGAGTTAAAGTCTCCGCCCATGATCAGCAGACCATCAGGAAAACCAAGAAGAGTCTTGCCAAGATCAGCGTACGTGGTGGCCTGCAGCCCCAGGGGAATATACACAACCACTAATACAATTGGCTTACCCTCCCATCTCCCGGAGACAGCAGCATACCGTCCCCGATCATCTAGGATAACATCATCAATCTCAAGGGCCAGGGAGGATTTCACCATTATACCCACTCCCCGGGACCCGGAGGTGAAACCAGCGTGAGCGGCCAATCAATAGCCCCGACGGTCAAGAGCTTTACAGGCATTACCGATCAAGTGGGTTTCTTGAAGGAACACGACATCAGGGGCATGGCGCCTTATAAATTGTAACACAATGCCGCGTTTAATCCTGTCACTCAGACCGTTGACGTTCCAAGAAAGAACCTGCATCTCACCCCCCCCCATCCCAGGAAAAGCGACCCGATCCAACCCCCTCCCATAACCACAGATCCAGAATACTTGCAATCAGTAACATACCATGAAAAAAGAGAAATAACAGAAAACATAAAACACAACCAAGTCCCCAGAAACCACCCCCCAACCAAGAGCCCGTTACAACGCCCCCCACCCTGCACCCCTGCTGACTAGAAAGCCACCCCAAACTGCAGTGTGCCTGTCGCCCCATCTGATCTACACAAAGAACCCCCCGAGGAGGAAGGGAGAAATCACCCGTACCCGCACCACCACGGGCATAATCATAAAGCATACAGTAAAGATTACTCTGTAAAGTTCATAGTCTCAAGTCGGACCACTGGGGGCCCACGTTAAACCTGGGCCGTCGCACCACCTTCCGCACCACCAGGGCCTCCACTCTCGGTGTCATCTTTCGGCAACGAGTCCAACCAGTCACTAGCACGATCCGGCTGATCGAAGAAATAAGCTCGTTCTCTGAACTCAATCCGCAAGCGAGCTGGAAACAGCATGGCGTACTTCAGTCCCAGATCTCTCAGACGACGCTTCACTCCAAGGAACCCAGAACGTTGTCATTGCACTTGGGGAGTGAAATCAGGATAGATAGAGACAGAGTTATTATTGTACTTCAACGGGCCGTGTTTACGAGCGGCCTGCAGGATAGCGTCTCTGTCCCGATAGTGAAACAGCCTAGCGATGATAGGCCTCGGAGGGCCTCCTGGCTTCACCTGACCACCTGGGAAGCGATAGGCACGCTCAACCGCAAAGAACTTGCTGAGACCTGCGGGAGCGAGTTTAGCGACAATGAGTTCCTCGACCAGTAAATCGATCGAGGCGGCACCATTGTCTTCCGGCACTCCGACCAAGCGTATGTTGTTCCGCCTGGCCCTATTATCGTAGTCTTCCATGCGTTTGAGCAAAAGGTCGTGTGAGGAACGCAGATTCCCTATCTCGGATTGCGCCTCCGCCATGTCCGTCACCAAACTCGATGCCTTTAAGTCCAATGCCTTGACCCTCTTGTTCGTCTTGGCCAAGTCGGCTCGAATAAGAGTAACATCCACCGCCACAGTGTCTATCTTGGACACGATGGCCTCGTATTGTTGACGGAATGATGATTATTGTCTTGTTTTATATACTTTTCTTTATTTCATGTATCATTTTATATGTATTGACCCATGCTTGATTTCGGCATCACTCCAATATGTTTGTATAAACACCGATGCTTTATTGCCGCTCTCATTTTTGTTATTGTTCAATAAAAAAGATTTGAACTAAAAAAAAAAAAGAAAACAAAAACTATTGCATGCAGTGATATTCCTGCCTGCACTAGTGCTGCATTTGTCCTTATTGTGATGGAGTTTCTCTAAAGTTATTAAACCCCCCTCTCCCCACGAGACTGGACTGCACAAAGCAAAACTACAAATAAGTCCTAGAGGGAGATACCCTGGGCCTCATTTATGAAAAGTGACGCATCGCTGCGTGAAAACAGCGATGCGTCACTTTTCACTGCGCACTCCTTGCGACATTCCCGATGAGTCATATTTAATGTATGACGCATCATGTCGCAAGGAGTTACAGATACGTCAGTATTTTTGACGTATCTGTAAGCGCAAAAGTGACGCATTGCTGGAGTGTGTCACAAAAGTGACGCAACTCCAGCAATGCGTCCTTTCACATGGGGAAAGCCCCATGTGAAAGGGCTTGCGTCAGTCTTACGCCTGCTGTGAGGAAAGCGCAAGATTTTGACTCAACAGCGTCCTAAAAGTGACGCAATGAAATCTCATAGATTTCACTGCGTCACTATTACGAGGCTTTTTGCAGGGGAACGTCCCCTCTGCATACATTATACCTGACGCAGGTATAATGTGGCGCAGGGGTTTAAAAAGTGGCGCATCTACCTAGATGCGTCACTTTTTAAATATGGCGCAACAGGGCGCATTTTTTACACCGCTGGTGCGCCACAAAAAGTGACGCACCGGCGGCGCAAAACTGACGCAAGGCCTTCATAAATAAGGCCCCCTGTATTTATGGTGCAATTAAGTGCGCACAGTCTCACTGCTGGCTAACGTGTACGTACGTGCGTGCGTGCGTGCGCGGAGGGATGGAATCGCCATGTATATTTTACTGCGTACTGCATTGGCATTCTTTGCCAAACTTTGCTTTGATTAAGCGTGATTTGATGAAAAATGCAAAGTTATGCAGTAGAACTCGTGATGTGTGTGACAATATATGTCTGACCGGTTAACCTCACATTGATGATTTCACACCCAGACGCAAACTACTTCAATGCACACATCCGGTGGCAGCTGCCGGCGGTGAAAACCTTCTATAGTCCATGTTGCCACGGTGTAATAATGTTTGGCCATTTTGATTGGGGCATTCCATTTTGTTTCTTTCGCCCCCCTTTTATCTTAACAAAATAATTGAGCATTTCCAATTCTGGTGCACAGTAAAAAAATAAAACACGTTTTTGATTAGACGAAGCCCAGCTCTCAATCTAGCAGATTACCGATCACATTGTGTCTAATTTACTCGAGGCCAGCTGACCTTGCTGTTGCCTGCTTAAAGAAACTTGCAGTGGTAAGTAGACGTTCGGAATTTGCACATACCCGTTACTTCCAAGGGATCTTGTGAGCGATAGGATATTGTGAAAAAAGCAGTAACCTCGGGCATGAAAGAAGCAGTGAAATATGCAGTTATATACTGAAACAATAGCAGCTTTCAGGGGCGAGTAGAGGTTGCCTTGCTCAAATGCTTGGGTAAACAGGAAGCTCTTTCAATGCATGTGGAAAGGCAACATCCCCTTTACCCTGCTTCTGGACTGGCTGTTGTTGCTGAGGCTAATGGCCTCCCGCGCAAAAAATCATCCTGCGCCCCCCAGGCAGGAAATCGTGGGCTCTGCAAACCAAGGTGAATACCCGGCTAACTAGGATAGTTTATGTAATCTGGTACTTACCTAGGTCCCCTCTACCCACTACAGACTCTTGGGTTCTGGATGACTCCTCCCTCCCCCCATTCGCACAGGATTGGAAACCACACCAAGATTGTTATCACATTTTTGGATTAGGTGGGTGTAACCCCCCAGCCGTATTTATTAACAATTAACAAAACACATTTAAAAAAACTTTAATTACAGAAATTTACGCAGAAAGTAAAGTTACATTGATAGTCACATGTTGTTCCAAGGGCTAACCTTAACACAGTCTAATACAGAAGGCACTCCTACCGTAAACTAACAATGCATGACTTTACTTTCTGCGTGTCCCCTCTAGAGCCTACAGCAAAGTCAACGTCTGGCAGCTCCCCCCGTCCCAGGGTACTACCAATACTACTCCCGGAGCAAGGTTGCGCAGGGGGTACAGCTTATCGGACGGATACTTTCCCCCGGGCCCCCCCTACGCCCTGTGCCATGAACTCCCTTAGGGGGGGCTGCAGACTGCATATCTGCGCCTTGATGCGCATGGGCGTGCGGGGGTGGCCCCAGGCCCACTGCAAAGGATGACTACCCCGGCCCCCTCACCGCGACAGCCTACTTATCAGCTGTCACTACCCCTGGAGTTACATGGTGCTGACCGTTAAGGACCGCCGACTAGGCTTACCAATGATGACCTTACCACCTGACCAGAGAGACACTCAAATATGACAACATCTAGCTTGTAAGAAAAATTAGACTTCTCAATTTTATTTACACATTATACACATTCCACACTTAGTTACCTGAAAATAAGGTGATTAAAGCAACAACGAAACAATATCCATAGCATATGATACAAGACCTTAGATTAAAATCTGCCTTAGGGGATGGTGGGTGGGCAAAAAAGAGGTTAAGGGGCCCGCAGCCGGCCAAGTGACGCGCCTCGTGCTGGGGAGCAGGAACAAGAGACTGTTCTGCTCCCCTGCACCCTTATAAAGGGGGGGGGGGGCGCACCCAGGCAAGCCGGTCCAGACCGGACTCCCTGGGCGTAGGATGGACGGCATTGAGCCGGAAGCACTGAAGTGCTTCCGGTTCAAGTGGGGTAAACGGTCAACCCTATTGGATGTGACTTGGGGGAGTGCTGCTTCATTGCTGACTTGGCCTCCCCCCCCCTTCCTATTGACCGCGGACTAGGGCGCCCGCCTTAATGGCGGCGCTTCCTATTCTCGTCCACCCCCCCTATGCCCTGTGCCTTGAACTCCCTTAGGGGGGCTGCAGAATTCTGGATATCTGCGCCTTGATGCGCATGCGCGTGTGGGGGTGGCCTCAGGCCCACTGGGAAGGATGACTCCCCCGGCCCCCGCACCCCAACCGCCTACTTATCTGCTGTCACTACCCCTGGAGTTACATGGTGCTGACCGCTAAGGACCGCAGACTAGGCTTACCAATGTTGACCTTACTGCCACAGGCCAGCGATGTTGATCGACTATCTGGCTCCCCCTCACTCACTAGAAAGGTCTCGTACTGCGCTTCAAACTCTCCACCCAAGCTAGGATGTCCTCCATAAATGCCTGATTCCCTTTGTGCGAGAGGTGCACCCCGTCCTGTAGGAAGAACTGTTCCCCCCTGATGTACCGGTGTCCTATGGACCTTAATCTGGGGGTCCTGAATAACTTATCAAATTTGTTGTTGAGCCGCTTTACCACGTGATTCAACGCTCTGACTGATTCGCCCCACTCCACTGAAACCTTGGGATCATATGGGACCATGCTATCATCGACTGAGGACATTGTTTCGCTAGCCACCCCACCTCTGTGAGCAGGTCTTCCATTAGTACCCTCCTACCCAGTTGTGCCAAGCCATTGCCCCCTATGTGAAGGATCCAGATCGCCGGTGGTCCCGTGCTTGCTTTCAAAGCGTGGTTCACCAGTTCCCTGAATTGACCTACGCACAAACCGCCCTGTCCAAAAAATGATAACCTTGCCCCCATTTGAATGGCCCTATCCCTGACAGATCCTGTAAATAAATTCTTCAAACGGCGAACATATGAATGTCCTACCATCCAGATCTCTTGATTTTCTTGGTGCGAAGAGTAAACTTGCGCCACCACTTCCGCTGTTAGTCCGGAGTCCGCTGCCCCACGTTCTTCTGGGCGTGCCTTTGGTTTGTGAGTGTCAATGGATGCAGGCCTCTCCCCTGAGTAACAGGATGAAGAAACTGCAAGTAACGTAAAACAAAAAGAGCCAAGGTAAATGCATTGCCACACCGGCATGCAACACACCTGTACTACTACATGCACGAAATTCCCATCTTTTAGTGCACGATCCCCCCCGTTTCTGAGTCACAGGAAGAAGGGGCTTAGCAAATTGTGCTCAGGACAATGACAACCACCCTCAGCTAGAGCATGTGCAGCCGCACATGTTTCTTGTAACAGTTGGAGAACCACCTACCGATCCTCTTTACACGTTCACCACCTAGCCCCCTTGCTGCTGCTTCCGTGGTTGCACCTATCCTGAAAGAATGGGTCCCGAAAACCGCAGTGTCTAACCCGGCATTCTCTAATGGCAGGAGCATGACTCTTTTGAACTGGAATACTGTGAGTGGTAACCCGTCTCCATGTACCAAGAGAGACCCCCCCCAAGACCCGTGCCCTTTGGGCTATGAAAGCCTCCAACCTGTAGACCGGGCAGCATGTCGTGTCTCCTGCCTGTCTAGAACTACGATGTCTCCCCAACCTTCCTGATCCATTTTTGACTTTAAGATGGAGATCAGCACCAAATCTTTCCCTACTTTCAAGTGCCCTGCCTGCAAGCCACCCAGCCAATTCCTCTTATTCTTTGTAACCAGCTCGCTTACCCTGAATGCAGCTTGAAACAGGATTGTCTCGCCAGGAGAAGTACAAACCTGTGGTAGCGCCTCCACTAGCTTCCCTAATGTCTCCAATCCTTTGGGTCTCCTGACATCTGGCTGCCCTCCCTGTAAACGTTGCCATCCCTTTAATGCCTGACGTACCACATAGTTCTTTGTGGGATCTCCTTTTCCACTAATTTTTGCAACGAAAGAAATGGCTGCAATATGTCTCCTTGCCCCTGCAACTGTGCGCCCCTGCTCCCACATGAAAGCAAGATACGCCACCACTGACTCATGGTCATGCCACTTGTGCTCCCATTGTTCCCCTAAGAAAAGACAAAAAGAACCAAACGCCCCTTCGTAGGCACTCCTGGTCTTTGGCGCTAGACTCGCTGCCACATGGTGAGATACTCTGGGGCACCAAGTTGCCAAAGCTGTTCTGGGAAAGGTGTCGGGTGGACCGCCGCCTCTGGGACGTGTGACCTGAAGGCCTGCATTTTGAAACGAGACAGTGCGTCAGCTGCATGGTTCATAACCCCTTGGACATGTTTGGCTCTGAACAGGACATTCAACTTCATGCATTGTAACATAATCTCTTTTAGCAGACACAGCAACATACCGCATTTGGCAGTTTGGTTGTTTATGCATTCCACCACTGCCGTGTTGTCAGACCAGAATATTACTGACTGGTTCCTCAGTGCATCTGCCTAGACGGACAGTGCTACCAGAATTGGGAAAAGCTCCAGGAAGCTTATGTTACCGGTGAGCCCAGAGCTTCTACACCAGTCTGACCAATGCTGCACCACCTAGTTTCACCCCAAAAAAGCCCTGAAGCCTTCACTGCCTGCAGCGTCGGTCATCAGGCCCAGTTCTGGGCTGGACACGGGTGGGCCGGGCCAAACCACTCTGCCATTAAAATCACTCAGGAATGCCTTCCAAATCCGCATATCCTGCCTGACTTCGCTGGACAGTCTGGTGTGGTGATGTTTCTGCCTAAGACCTGACATGGCATGTGCGATGGAGCGGGAGAAAGGGCACGCCATTGGGATAATGTGTAATACAAAGTTCAACTGCCCTACCACTCGATGCAACTGGTGTAGTGTAACCTTCTCTTTGTAAAGGCAATGTTCCAAAGTGACCCCAAACTCCCTGACCTTGTCATTCGGTAATTTAGACACCCCCTGCACAGAATCCAGCTCAATACCCAGGAATTCAATTGTGATGCTTGGGCCCACTGTCTTACCGGTAGCCAAAGGCACCCCAAACTCTTGCGTGAGGGTGCAGAATATTTCCAGTGCCGCCCCGCATTCCCCAGAACCTGGAGCCCCCAGAAACAGGAAGTAATCCAAGTAATGGAGCACCCACTGATGCCCCAAGTCCCTCCTGAATGCCCACTCCAGAAAAGAGCTGAACTTTTCAAAATATGCACAAGACACTGAGCAACCCATTGGCATACACTTGTCTACGTAGTACTTGCCCTGAAACTGAAAACCCAGCAGGTGGAAATCAGTAGGGTGGACTGGCAGCAGCCGAAAAGCGGACTCAATGTCGGACTTTGCTAGCAGAGCCCCCTGACCTAATGTTCTAAGCACGTCCACAGGTTGGTCGAAAGATGCGTATTTCACACTACACAGTGTGTCTGCAATGGCATTGTTCACTGAACTGCCCCTCGGTGCGGATAGGTTGTGGATCAGCCTGAATTTGCCTGCCGTCTTTTTTGGCACCACCCCTAGGGGTGAGCATACAAAATCCTCCATTGGGACGTCCTCAAATGGTCCTGCCACCCGCCCTAGGCTTAATTCCTTTTGTATTTTTGTCACTGCTACGTCCATGTTGGACCTAACAGACAGCTGATTCTTACAGTGTTTCACCCCGCTTTGTCCCTGTCCTGGTATCCTGAAGCCCTCGACAAAACCTTCCCTGATCGTCCTGGCTATCTCGGTGCAATTGTAACGGTCTAACCAAGGGATCATGGCGCCAACGTTAACTGGGGATCTAGCCTTTCCTAATAATACCTCGTTATTCTTGTTTCTTGCAACCTTTGTCCCTGGATTTTTTGTTACACTTGGACTCGGGGTGAGATGCATTTCTGCAGTACCCATAGGAGTGCTTGAATTTACACTTGCCAGGTGCCCTTCTGGAAGATTGTTTGTTAAAGTCAAAACAGACTCCCTTTTTCCCGCTGTTCCCTGTTTTGGCTGTACTCCCCCCTGCATTACCGGTGGGGCTCGGCTTAATGGCTGAAACCACCCGCTGTCAGATACGGGTCCTCGCACATTATCCGTTGGGCCCTGCACCAGATGTTTCGAATGAATAAACATGTCAGTTTGGTCCCATCTCAACGTTGGGTCCTGAGCTTTCGCTCTCCTAAAATCCTTGTCATAATCCTTCCACCCCTTGCCACCCTTCGTTGCGTGAGCGAGGGTGATCCTATTTTAGTAAGTTGCCATTTCGGTCCCTATTTCAGGAAAAAGGTTCCAGCATGACAGCCATGTAGGTGGAAAAACCCTGAATCCAATTCACTAGGCTCTCCTTCATCCTATATTTCAATAGAATGTTAGCCCATTCCCTGTGATGTGTCCATTCCTTGTTTTTCCTGGCCTCCTCCCTCTCTTCCTCAACAATCAGAAGGGAAAACATGTTGACATACTTCCCCTTCCAGATTTTTTCCTTAGTCTCTGTAGACAGATGCCGCCCTAAACGTTTCGTCACTGAGCGTATCTCGCCCACACCCAGCGGCGCTAATGTTGCCCCCATCGGGATGACTATGCCACTGGTAACTGGGATTGCGGGCGTGGGCACCCCGCCCCCCACCGGTACTGCTGGCGCCTCCTTCGGCCTTCCTGCACCCAATTCGGCTAACAATTTCCTCGCCCTCTCAATCCTATCGCCCCCACCGGAGGTTGCCCCTGCCGCATGGGACCAGTTCCCCACCGTCTCCAGCAATGGCAGTACTGCCGCCAGGCTAGCTGCTATGTCGGGCTGAGATAGCGTGTGTGTCCCCCCCTCTCCCCCCCCCCCCCTTGTGGGGGCACAGGCACTATAGCCGGGCCCGCTGGAAGCTTCATGGGCCTTTCCCCCTGAGGGGGCACTGGTTGAATAGCTTGGCCCTCTAGTGGCCTCGCAGGTGGAATAACTGCTGTGGCATGAGGTGCTTGTGGCGTCCCCCCAGTCCCTTTACTATTGGGTCTGCGCCTGTTCCGCTTTGGTGGGGGTGGTGAATAATTTCTGGGTGGCACAATAGGACGCCTGTGCCTCCCCTCTGGTGCCTCCGGTCCCTTCACCTTATGTTGCAGCCTGTTCAAGGTCTGCCCCATGGCCTGGACTTGCTGCATTAAAGTCTCCAGCATCACCTCTGTGGGTGAGCGCTTCTCATTCCGCCACGCCTTAGGGGCCATGGTGGATGGGTGTCCTGTTTATACCCCTGGCGCCGCGCAACCTAAACCAAGCGTGTACCACCAACAGATGACTGTGTCACCTCTTACCTCCAAGCAGTAGCAGCCTCCAGCCAACCTCTGCAGCCACGCAACCAGAGCCACGACCTACTGGCTAACCCAGTAGGCTCAGGTGAACCGCCTGCTCAAACCCTCTATGGCTCCCAGAAGAGATGAACTGCTGGCTAGCCGGGGCCGCCGAGGAAGTCCTTCCAATGCTCGCCAACCACTTTTCTGGGCCAGGGAAGGAAGAGTGACGTCCTCCCAGAGATGTGGCGCAGAACTGTTGGAAGAAAAAATAAGAACAACGGTTTCGCTGCGCAGTTCCCGCTGCCTGACAGTAAGTATTGCTCCAAGTTGTCTGTGCTGTGCACTATCGCTCTTTCCTATAGTCAACACTGCCTAGCCTGCATGTACCTAATGTACGTGGCACCTCTTACTTATCACCGCTGTTCTTTTGTCACCCTTCTTTTATGTCTCACCTTGACCGGTCTGCTCTATGCTAGCAGCCCTACATATGGTGCATGCCCCTTAAACCCGTACCGCAGGACTTGCTATGGGGAAATACCCAACACTCCACTAATTAATAGGGCCCTAGAGCGTGTAAAAAATACACCCAGCTGCCTTGCCACTGCTGCCTGCAGTGGCTTCGGAAAGAGACCTGTGCGCTAAAACCAACTGCCCCAGCATGCATGAGGCCCACCCTACACAGCTGAGCCCTATTTAGCGATTAAAGCACACTCGCAATTTACTCGTTGTCAAGGGGGCGAGAACAGGCTAAAGCAAACCCCTATCCCCACTGGGCCCGTCACTACAATGGTCCCAATCACACCGGATCACCCTCATCACCGGGTGTACCCGCCGCCACCTCACCGCAGCTCCCCGCCTTCTCCTCTTTGCCTCTAGCCAGGGACCGTGTCTCGCTGCACACAGGACCGCCGCTCCTCCTGATGGCGGCCGTGTTCCAACGATGCTCCGGCTGATCGGAGTATGCTACCACAGCTCCCCGCTTTCTTCTCTACGCTTCTTTGCTTGGGACCGCGTCTCGCTGCACACAAGACCGGCGCTCCTCTCGATAGCGGCCGTGATCCAACGCTGCTCCGGCTGTACCTGCAAAAGGAAAAAACACAAAAAAGAGGTTAAGGGGCCCGCAGCCGGCCCGGTGACGCGCCTCGTGCTGGGGAGCAGGAACAAGAGACTGTTCCGCTCCCCGCCGCACCCTTATAAAGGGGGGGTGCGCGCCCAGGTAAGCCGGACCAGACTGGACTCCCTGGACGTAGGATAGACGGCATTGAGCCGGAAGCACTGAAGTGCTTGCGGTTCAAGTGGGGTAAACGGCCAACCCTATTGGATGTGACGTTGGGAAGTGACACGGCCTCCCCCCCTTCCTATTGACCGGGGACTAGGGCGCCTGCCATATTGGCGGTGCTTCCTATTCTCGTCCGCGCTTTCCCCATTTCCGAACTGCAACCCTCCTCCCCCTCTCGCTCTTTTTCGCCTATAATCAATTGTAAATATTCTGCATGGTTATACGCTTGTTTATTACCTATCCCCTTTGGAATAATTAAACATTTTTTTTAACTATTTTACTGTATTAGTCTTCTCTGGTTTACTTTGTATAAGGCCCGTTATTGATTGTTAATTGTATAGTGGCCTGAGTCTTTCATTTTTGTTTCGCTAATCTGTACAAAATCTGTAGTGTATAGTGATGGTCTTTTGCAGCCTTCACATTCCAGGAGATCTGTGAAACTAGAGTGGCCAAACTTTCCATTACCTCCTTGCAGGACTACGCTCATAGAAATACAATGTAAGCGCCAAGCCATCAGAAGATATTTACAGGGTTGGGAGTAAAAGTCACTGGATGCTTTTTGGTGTGTTCAATCCATAAAGCTCACCTCTAAATCAGGCCCCATTCTCTGTAAAAGAGTCAGGTCTTGAATTTGAGTGTGATTACTGTGCAATCAGTGCTTTAAATGGGCCGGTACTGTTCGGTACGGAGTACCGGTACTTTTTAGGTCTCGCCTGTCGATGCGCATGCGCATCGAGCAAGGCGAGAGTATTGCGAGTTATCCACTCTTTATCCACACTGCAAGGAATCGTGGCGATTCCTTGCAGTGCCCGTGACTTTTAAGGTCAATGCGCATGCGCATTAAGCTTATGCGCATGCGCATTGACCTTAAAAGTCACGGGCGCGTGCATGTCCCCTCTCCGCCCCCTCCCCCGTTCCGCCCCCTCCCCTGTTCCGCCCCCTCCCCTTCCCGCCGTGTCGCATTTCTCCTCCCCCCTCCCCTCTCTTCCCTCCGGCTTGTTTGTTTATTTGAGCCGCACCGCCCCCTCCCGCCGTGTCGCATCTCTCCTCCCCCCTCCCCTCTCTTCCCTCCGTCTTGTTGTTATGTCTGATTTTGCCAACTAAGCAGTAGTTGGAAAACTTGTTTACTGCACAGTCGTCATATTTCTCGTTACTGTAGTACAGTGGAAATTTCCCTGCCAACACTCTATCTGTTGTTTAAATCACAGAGTCCGTGCCTCTATCAGTCATCTTTCCCACCGGGGAGTTTCACTTTTTATAAAACCCTTGTCATATACCACAGACCAAACCTGTGACTCATGGGCGCAAAAAGTTACCAAAACCTGCCCGGAAGCATTAGAACACGTGCCACTTTAAAAACACTGCACTCCTCTGTCCTGCACACATGATGCACACTAAGGGTTTATTTACTTTGGGGAGACTCGCCTGTTTGAGCAATGTTTAGGAAAGGTCGAGCTTCTTCTGGGTCTCGATGAGTTTGTCATGCAGTCGCTTCCGTTTCCAGTCCAAGAACCTTCTACGCTGGCGGTTAGCTTGCCACCCCACCAGCACCCCTGAGGCAAAGGCGAGAGTTACGGCAAGATACAGGCTACGCTCCGACACATCACCCATGGCGGTCCCTTCTGTCTATGAGCCCGCCTACTGTCGCGCCGTGCGCCCCGGCAGCTCCGACTCCAAGGTCACCGAACACGGTTCTACTCAAACGGCTGTTTGTATACAAAGTAATAGCTCACAGCGCACAAGACATCCCGGAGCTCACCGCCATCTTGGAATGGTGCCGTTTACTTCAGTGGCAACGGAAGCCTTGTAATGAATTGCTCCAAAAAGTGAACATTTTCTTCCCCGGACCCCCCATCGCCCTTTAAAGACCCCGTGCAACTGGGCTATGGAGCAGCAAGCAGTCCTTTTCAGCTCAAGAATTAAGCAATCAGCCTTGTCCTGGCGACTTCATGCGCGCTCTCATGGCACAATATTATCCGTGGCGATAAAAATCACCCCGCAAACAGATATTTCTTTTGCAGCGCCCTCGTTCTTCCAACAAACCCCCCTCCACCCCATTCGCTCTGCCTGGTAATAAGGTGGCTGTTGAAAAGAAATCAAGACAGACAGGCATTTTAACCGAGCAGATGAGAGCTGTCCTCAGCCCCCCTCCCCCTCATAAATTCTTTGTATGTGGTCAAGGAGATGCTGACGAGGTAAGGTCCTGTCGATGGCAGGGGGGAAGCAGGAGAGAAAGGCAGCCAGAGCCTCGAAGCAGAGGGCTGCTGCTGGCAGTGCAGCCTGCTGGGCCGGGTCACTCTGTGTTATCAGGCTGCATGTACAATGTCATTTTCCTGACGCCCCCACCCTCTGTATATTTGGCCTCCATTTTCTCCAGTAAGGATGAATGACAGCTTTACTTACAGATTCTCCAGCACAATATGATGCTTTTTTGACAGCCTGTCTTTCAGATGCAGCTGAGTCCGGAAATAGAGAAAAAAAACATGCAGTTCTGCTTTTTTTCGCTCCCATCTGCTCATGGCATGCGCAGTGTGCTAAAAATTCATTCTTTATGTATGTCAAATGCAGGAATCAGTCTTTGGCGTTGAATTAAATGTTAGTGATCGCGTTTCATTGCATTCATTTTTATGTCAAATGCAGCTGGAAATAAGTCTTAGTTTTTGAGGTAAATGATAGTGGTCGCATTTCATTGAATGCACTCCCTTTTCCTACATATCAACTTTTTCTGCATCCTGTTCATATGAACAGGCCAGACAGACATGGTTTCTCCTGTGGGCTCCCTCTGTCCCCTCCCAGCAGCCCAGTAACAGCTTCTCTGTTTATGAAAACAGTGCCTTTTTTATGCCTCTCCTAATCTACTAGGGATGGGGGAGGATAATGCCAACAATGCAACCCCTCACCCTAACTCACCCTCACTCACCCTCAACCCCTCACCCTCACTCACCCTCAACCCCTCACCCTCACTCACCCTCAACCCCTCACCCACACTCACCCACACTCACCCCCACTCACCCTCACTCACACTCACACTCACCCACCCTCACTCACCCTCACTCACCCTCACCCTCACTCACCCTCACCCTCACCCTCACTCACCCTCAACCCCTCACCCTCACTCACCCTCAACCCCTCACCCACCCTCAACCCCTCACCCTCACTCCCTCACTCACCCTCACTCACCCTCACCCTCAACACCTCAGCCTCACCCTCACTCACCCTCAACCACTCACCCTCACTCACCCTCAACCCCTCACCCTCACTCACCCTCACTCACCCTCAACCCCTCACCCTCACTCACCCTCACTCACCCTCAACCCCTCACCCTCACTCACCCTCACTCACCCTCAACCCCTCACCCTCACTCACCCTCAACACCTCACCCTCACCCTCACTCACCCTCACCCACCCGCACTCACCCGCACTCACCCGCACTCACCCGCACTCACTCACCCTCACCCTCACTCACCCTCACCCTCACTCACCCTCACTCACCCTCACCCTCACTCACCCTCACTCACCCTCACCCTCACTCACTCTCACTCATCCTCACTCACCCTCACCCACCCTCAACCCCTCACCCTCACTCACCCTCACTCACCCTCAACCCCTCACCCTCACTCACCCTCACTCACCCTCAACCCCTCACCCTCACTCACCCTCAACCCCTCACCCTCACCCACACTCACCCACACTCACCCCCACTCACACTCACACTCACTCACCCACCCTCACTCACCCTCACTCACCCTCACTCACCCTCACTCACCCTCACTCACCCTCACTCACTCACCCTCACCCTCACTCACCCTCAACCCCTCACCTCACTCACCCTCAACCCCTCACCCACCCTCAACCCCTCACCCTCACTCACCCTCAACCCCTCACCCTCAACCCCTCACTCACCCTCACTCACCCTCACCCTCAACACCTCAGCCTCACCCTCACTCACCCTCAAACCCCTCACCCTCACTCACCCTCACTCACCCTCAACCTCATGCTAAAGATTTACAAAAAAACCCATAAACAATTCTAAAAGCACTAACTCTAATGCTGCGAGACCTATTGCATTTCTAATGCTTGTTTATTTTGTGAGGGAGAGTACCGGCACTTCTCAAGAGAAACTGTATACTTTTAATTGGAGAGTACCGGCACTTCTGGCAAACAAGCGGGTACTCTGCTACAGAGTACCTGCATTTCAATCTTTCCATTTCAAGCACTGTGTGCAATACTGATCTGGAATTGCATAGCCTTCAGCCTCTGTAGCTAGATTTGCAAATCATGTCCCCCCTTACCTTTTTGGACCCCTTTTCAGTTGTTGCCTACGCAGCGCGCGTGCACTGCATAGGAGGGCCTTTAGTCGTCGCTCTGCTCATTTTCAAGCACACACTCGTGCTTGTGGCGGCATTCACCATGCCGGAGCGAGAAGGGGTGCGCCACAAGCACGAGTGCAGTGCTTGAAAATGAGCAGACTGAGCGCGCACGCACACACCACTCCCGGGCTCTCTCTCTCTCGCTGTCCTCTCGCTTTCTCTCTTGCGCCCCTCTCTCTTTCTCTCTCTCGCTCTCTCTCTCCCTCTCTCTCGCTCTCTCTCTCCCCCTCACTGTTTCTCATTCTCTCTCTCTCTCCCTCCCGCCCCATGCTGGCAACTGTATGTTCATGCTGCCTCTGCTGGTTAATCAGACGTCGCTAGTTGCCCTCAGAGTTTACATCTCTTGGTGATTGCAGAGAGACATGTTTCCTTATTTTGTCATTATGAATACATTTTTATTTTTTGATTGAACGGTTTAATTACAGAATGTGGTTGAGCTTGGTTAGAATGTGCTTGTTTGTTTGTAAGTCTGGCCCGTTGATGTGCTGCGCGTCAGGTCGCTAACAAGGCATTGCAAGTGCACATCAAATACGAAGTCTGCATTCTATGGCATAGACCCAGTGGGTACCCGCTTGAATACCACTATCATTGTAGGGGTTACTTCGGTGTCTGACTCTGTAGTCCATTTAGGTGCACCATGCCACTGGCAGCCATGTGTGTGTGATGATGTTGGTTACTATGGCAACAATCAGCCATTTATACCACATGTGCATGCTCTGCCCAGCCGCTACCAGCTAACCAGCATTGGCATAGACAATAGGTTCGCCTTTGGGACCTTATACATATTTAGTTATGCAGCACAATATCCTTACTGCAACAACAATAACTGTTGCATGGCTAAAGACTTATAAGGTCCCAAAGGTGAGACCTAGCCATGTTGCAGGGTGCAGTATCATATGTGGCCATAAACTCTTTTGGCCAACTCCAACAAATGCAAAATCTGTTGCATTTGCAATGCTTGTTGTGTCCTTGTTGCGGAGCACTATGTGCAGGGCCGGACTGGGAACCCAAAGCTGCCCTGGCAATTTTTTCTGACCAGTCCCTACACTGTGTGTAGCGAGCAAACGCGAGTGAGGGGATTTTGGGGGCTCTCCCCCCAAGGAAATGTGGAAAAAATTGTACATTTTACAACACATTTTTTCACATTTATTGACTTTTAAAGCATAGTAAATGATGATCTTCCAGTGCACCAGGCTACCCAGACATACCCACAGACATTCCTACAGAGAACACCAAAAATAAGATGTCAAGCATGGACTTCAGCGTAGCCACCAGTGGTGCTGCTGATGCAGTGCTCCGGGCCATAGGAGGAGAGGGGCCCATCCATACTTGCATTAGCCCCATCCTTCCATCGACCCATACACGTTTGATAACTAGGAGACTTCTCTGGAGCCGGGGGTCTGCTGGCGTTTTAACCTACTCTGGCCGCTTCCTCTGCAGACCTGTTCTAATAGCAGCCAGACTTCCATGGTTCTGAAATAAAGAAAGCAGCACAAAGGAGTGCATTAAACCGGTCAACAGTATTTCCCCTATACAGTCTCATCCAGTCATGAGGGGAGGCTATCGCTCACTGTACGTGTTTCATGCTGAGTAAAGCAGAATTTTCCCAGTTTATACTCTAGCTGGCACATGCATCAATATTGCATTTTGCGATTCCTAAATTGCAAAAAATAAGGAATCGCAATTAAGGAATTGCAAACTGCAATGCATCAAGAAATCGCTATAAAAATTGCGATTTCTTAAAATTCCTTAATTGCGATTCTCTAAATGAGTTCAGTACATGTTTATGAAGCAGAAAAAAATCCATACTTCAATCCAACAGCGTATAAGCACCATACGTTGCAACTGCCTCCAATAGGAAGTCGTTGTTATCATCCATGAACATTTCAGCCATCCAATTAAGTAAAGGGAAAGAACATACATATTCCTCGATTGCCGGAGACTCTAGTACCATCAGAGGACACCTCGGGCTTACTTCAAGATAACTGCGTGCCAGAAAGTCATTGGTCGCAGTCCAAATGTTCCAATTGCCTAGAACCCCATGAGCCGCTGTGCAGGGCATAATCCCGGCACTAGACCAACCTAGTTCATGAGCAACTAAGGGACTCATTAGTAGATTAAAATCCAGGTCAGGAGACACTGTGTTGCAGAGACACAAATCCAGGGCCCATTCAAATTCAGGCAATGGAAAACAGGCTGCATGGAAGTGAAGAATGAGAACCGGAAAGATAAACCATACGCCACACTAAGAGTCGCCAGAGGCAACGATCCATAGTATTCTAGCATCCGGTTATGAAGGTGGAGCGGCCGGGACAGATCGTTGTGGGGCACAAACAGTGCATCCATTTTGTAGTAAACAAATTAACAGCAGTACGCCCACGCTTAAAGCCAGGAGCAGAGGGAAACCGCCAAAGGCACTAAAAAAAAACGAATCAAAAAATGCAGGGATCACACCAAATATAGTTTGAAATGAGGTCACAAGGCCAGAACATACTATTTTAAAAAAAGTACCAGGCCAGTGGTTGTCGAGGCATTTAAGATTATGTGAATCAAAGCACCAAAATGCAGGGGCAGGCCCATGTTTAATAAGGCATTCCCCTCAGTACAAGTATTTGCAACATGAAGGACGAATGTCTCACGTGCAGATGTAAGGGGGACTTCCTTTTGGGCAAAAGAACTCTTATTAGACTCATCTTGTTGAACTCTGCTTTCAAGGTCAGGATAGAAGGCCAGATGGAAACATCAAGCCTCCCATGTGGAGGAGGGAACAAGAAATTTTTACAGCAAACTAAACGCTTGGAAACTGTAACGATATACGGAATACCAGCATGCATACCACAACAATCTTCATTATTTAACAACACATAACTACCGTTTGCAAGCAATGTGCATGTCAGTGTAATGGCCGGGACTGGAGTGCCTTTTAAAACACAGGCAAGGTTCGGTGCAAGGATATTACAAGAACCGTTCAATTGCAGATTTCTGCACACTAATGAGTGATCTGGTGTGGTGGTGCAATCTTTGCCATTCAAATAAACTTCCTTTCCTTCCCTCAAACACCTGTATGTGAACAGGAGATTCCAGACTTCATGAAGATAAGCACCACCCAGGGGCTCAAATCTACCTATTGCATAGTGTTTCATGCGGGACTCAAACTTGAAAAGGGGAAAAGGTAGAGTTATCAACCCATGGATGAGCCAAACTGCCGAATTGGATTCTGCTACCGAAAAAGGTAAAGGTTCTAACTTTTCAATATGCAACATAGAAAACGTGGCATCCTTCATTGACATAAATTGCTGATTAACAGTCAAATTGAAAGGCAAAAATAATTAACTAGTGTTCATGTAATCCCATGGAACTCGGCCATTTTTCAACGTTTGCAGAGTCCATGCAAACTGCATAACAGAACGCAACTGATTTTGTCCATGATACAATATGGCAACATCTTCCTGCACAATATCAACCACTGATGACACAATATTATCCGGAGTGTAAATTCTGGAAGAAAGGGTGTTAATGTTATTATCTAAAATGGCAAGCACTTTTTCTAAATTGGCCTGATCAATAGCTCTAAGCCTAGAAGCAGCTTGAATTTGCGACAGTTTCCAAACCTCATTGTAAACAGCATATATCCATCTCTTCAATCAGCCTGCTGCAGGTCCTTTAACAAAATCATTTAAGTCGACAGTGTCAGTGAGTTTGGATAAATGTAGCTTCACAGACGCCAAGGATGAATGTCTGAGCCTACTCTGGCACAATTTGCCTACAGAATAGGTGGTGACTGAATGTTGAGTCTGGAAGCGGGGATCAACTCTAACCTCCATATAGCCAGGGGTCAGACGTAGAAAACGGTGTTGGCAACGAGCCTTCGGGATTAATGCTGGAAACATTAAAAGAGGAATTTCTTAACAGGCCTTGTAAGTCAATAAGGGAAGTACTGGTATAATTATTCCAATTGGGAAATTCACCCAAATCAGGAAATGAAGGAGCATTTAAGTTTTTTAGAAGTAGCCAATCCAAAGCAGGAGGTTTGTGAAATAGTGTCTGTCAGGCTCCAACTTTATCTCTTCGGGGCTGTGCCGAAATACCTATACCTTCCCCTGAGGAACGTCCCCAAAGTCTGGATGGACAACACCGACTACTAAGGCAGGTCCTCGAGGGAAGGAAAGGAAGGGGACAGCAGGGAGGGAGATCTGCAACGATAAAGAACAAGCTATTAGTATATTTCCCCCCCCGTGCTCTCCTGAGGTTAACACACCCACTTCCTCACATAAGAAACATACTATACATACACCCTCATACTTGTAAAGGAAAATAATGGAGACTAATGCGAGGAGAAGAGAAACGAGGGGGTACCCGAGATTTTGCTCAACTGTTGAAGAAGACAGCAAGACGTGCATGAGAACCCTGTCTCAATAAGGACTATGCTATTATGCACAAAACTCTCCAAACATACCAAATCATGTATGAATACACATCAGTTACAAAATCCCTCTAATGTGATACCCCTCACTCTTGTCTCCTGCTTGGATGAGAGAAAAACTGTGTTGTGGAGAAAACATAAGCAAAATAATGCAGACAGGGTTAATTCCTCCTTAACGTAGTCTGCTGCTGAGTAGCCAGGAGCCCCTGGGAGTGGGGCTTAGACACCTCTAAGCCAGTGTCAATAGTCAAACAATCTACTTCTTGCTATCGATATAGCTTGTGGATAACACTGCTTTAAAAGTACAAAGTAATGCAGCAGAATAAACCTTGATTAGGTTTTAAACACCCCGGTCAGGGACCTCCAATCCTCGACTGTTCAGTCTGATGGCAACAGCTCTCTCAGCCGAGAGAAACTCGGGGTAGTTCGTGAAACATGCAAGACGCGTGTTCAAAAGTTTGACAGCCGACAGCCGTTCCAAGGAACCAGGATACTAAAAGTGCAAGAAGTCAATTGCTTACCGCAAAAACAGCTTACCGACCCAAACGGAGGATACTCTTGAATTATCGGCACTGCCGACATCACCGGCGAGATCTTTATTTCCGGGAATGGGCGTACTATGCGTCACTTGCGTAACGCGCCTCTCGGCATGCTGGGAATTGTAGTTTTGCATCCTTTGAGCCTCCGTAGGCATGTTGTTGTAGTTTAGCGCCACACAACCATAGTGGCGAACTCTGACAGTACATCCCCTTTCACAAGGGGCGCCGACCAGTAACAGGCTTGTCCGGATGAGACCGGTGGAACCTCGCCACCAGACGGGGGGCATGCACAGCCCCAGCAGGCTCCCAGAAATTCTCCTCCGGACCATAGCCCTTCCAGGAGATCAGATACTGCAAACGCCCCCTCACCCACTTGAATTCCAGCACCTTCTGCACAGCATACTCCTGGTCCTGGTGGACCCAGATTGGCAGGGGCAACCTGCGCCGTGGCAGCGAGAGGGCTTCAAAAGGGAAACATGGAACACCGGGTGCATCCTGAAATGCGTCGGTAGATGCAACTGTACAGCCACCGGATTGACGTGTTTCACCACCTTGTATGGCCCTATGAACCTGGTATTGAACACACATTGCTTCTTGAATCTAATGTGCTCAGTAGACAACCACACCAAATCACCACTCTTGTACACTGGACTGGGCCTGCAATGTTTTTCAGCCTGCATCTTGTAGCTAGCCTTGCATGCATAAGATTCTTGCGTATGGCGAGGAGCACCTTGCGAACACACAACAACCTCTCCCTGACGTCTGGCAGCTTATTGCACGTGCTTGGAAGCAACAACGCGGTGAATCTGGGATGGTGCCCATATGAACAAAAGAAAGGGGTATGCAGAGTGGAAGAATGTTGTGTGCTATTATAGGCTACTTCCGCCACCCACAACCAATCCACCCAGGCGTCCGTGTTGCTCTGGACGTAACAACGCAGGTACTGCTTCAAAGTCTGGTTCAGCCTCTCAGTCAGACCATCGGTTTGAGGGTATAAGGTGGTGGACAAAGAGGACGTTATCTGTAACTCGGTACACCAGGTTTTCCAAAAGCACGCAGTGAACTGGGCCCCCCTATCTGACACAATGACCCTTGGGAGACCATGTATTCTGACTATGTTAACCAAAAGAAGATTAGCCAACTGACCAGCCGTGGGGACCTGATTACAAGCTATAAAGTGACCCATTTTCGTCAGGCAATCAACAACCATGATAATGGCAGTCTTTCCCTGGTCTTTGGGGAGACCGACAATGAAGTCCACTGAGAACCTCTCCCAAGGGTATTCCGGAGTGGGCATAGGTTGTAAGAGTCCCTGAGGTTGCTGTCGATCAGACTTCATCTGGGCACATCTTGTGCATTCCATCACCCACCTCCTTAAGTCCTGCCTCATGGAAGGCCACCAGAACTGTCTCAACACCTTCTCAAGCGTTTTCACATACCCCATGTGTCTCGCACAAGGGGTATCATGGCACCAAGAAAACACGATCTTCCTTAAAGCGTTTGTAGGAACGAGTACTTAATTTCCTCTCATAGGTACTCCGTGCTTTATCTTCCATTCGGGATGGTGTCTAAGCCAAGTTCTCCACACACAGGTTTGTACTCCATGTCTTACTCCCGTGAGGAAATCCCTTGTTTGAGAACACATACCATCTGAGAGGGCTCTATGATTGCTCTGCTTGGTTTTATGGCATGCATTGTTGGGTGTTCTTGTCTAGTCAGGGCGTCCGCCTTCTTGTTGTTCGAGCCAGGTCTGAATGTGACAATAAACCGGTACTCTTCAAAGAACAACATCCAGCGCAGTTGCCGTGGCGTCAGATGTCTTGCGGCACGCATGAACTGTAGGTTCTGGTGGTCTGTATAGACAGTAACTAGCTGTTTTGCACCCAATAACCAATGCCTCCACTCCAAGAAGGCATCCCGGATGGCCAACAGCTCCTTCTCTGCGATCGTGTAGTTGTACTCAGGTGTGCTTAGTTTCCTAGACATAAACGCGATGGGGTGTAACACTCCAGTGTTTTCGTTTCTTTGAGATAGCAGCGCCCCAAGCGCAACCTCGGAGGCATCAGCTTCCACAATAAACGGCAAGTCAGGGTTGGCATGGATCAGTATCGGAGCTGTGGAGAAGGAGATCTTCAATTGATCGAAAGATTTTTGTGCTGATGAATCCCAAACAAAGGGTAAATTTTTCCTCGTGAGTCGGGTTAGAGGGGTCACCAATCCGGAGAATGCGCGGATGAAACGCCTGTAAAAGTTGGCGAACCCTAACAGGCTCTGGATGTCCTTAACATTACAGGGACAAGGCCATTCTTTCACCGCCTTGACCTTTCTTTCCGCCATCACTTGTCCAGACGGGGTAAGCATCACTCCCAGAAACTCCACGGTGGTAACGTGGAATTCGCATTTGGTGATTTTGCAGTACAAATGATGGGTCAACAAGACCTGTAGCACCTGACTCACATGTTCCACATGCTCCTCCATGGTATTCGAGTAAATCAGGATGTTGTTGATGTATACCACGACATGGTGATCCAGGAAGTCTCTCAGGACTTCGTTGACAAAAAACTGAAATGCAGCCGGGGCATTACACAAACCGAAGGGCATCACTAAATATTCGTAAAGCCCATACCACGTCTTGAATGCCATTTTCCACTCATCACCTTGTCGTATTCGTACAAGGTGATAAGCACCCCTCAGGTCTAGATTGGTATATACTTTGGCTGATCGTACTTGTTCCAACAGGACCGGGATCAAAGGCAAAGGATATTGTTTTTTTATGGTGATTGTATTCAGTGCTCTGTAGTCGATACAGCATCTCTTCTCGGCATTGGCCTTCAGGATAAAAAACAACGGCGAAGCTGCTGGAGACCGAGAAGGTCTGATATATCCAAGGGCCAGGTATTTGTCTAAATAGGCTTGTAGTATCTCGTTCTCGGGTATCGTAAGTGCGTAAATCCTACCATTGGGCACCTCTGCCCCTGGAAGAAGGTCTATCCGGCAGTCGTATGCTCGGTGAGGAGGAAGCGCATCTGCCTTAACGTCACTGAACACCTCTTCATAGGCCTTGTAGCAATGAGGAAGAGATACTTCTTTTTCAGCGGCAGTGGCAATATGCCTTATAGAAGCCACAGCTCCTGAAGGGTTAATCATATCATAGGTTCAGTGTTCTTTACAGTACGCGGACTTGAACTGTAACGCACCAGTAGTCCAGTGTATGTATGGTTCGTGTTTTCTCAACCATGGAAGCCCCAATATGATCCTGTACTGGGGTGCCTCGATGATATTAAACGCCGTTTTCTCGTGGTGAGTCCCTTAATAAGAGAGCACGTATTCGGGAGTGTGATACTTTATGGGCCCGGCCTTTAGCTCTTTACAATCAACAGCATATACTGTTTCTGGATGTTCCTTGGTGATCAGACATACTCCCAAACGTTCTGCTTCTGCAGAATCCATACAACAGCCTGTAGCGCCGGAGTCAACCATTGCACTGATGTTCTTTTCCTCGGAAGTGACCACTAGCGACATACTTATAAACAAGTGTTTTTTCTCGTGCTCGTCTCCTGGCGTTATGGAAGGGATGGTTTTTCTGCTTGACGGCTCCCCTTCACCCACCTTCAGGCTTTGTAGTTTTCCTGCTCCTTATCAGTGATTCCCGCTGCAGACTGTCCTGTTCTGAACTTGCCTGGTTTGGGTTTCACTGGACAAGCCCTCAAGAAGTGCCCTTTCTTTCCGCAATACAAACAAAGTCCTTGTTTACGACGGTAGTTTTTTTCACTTAGCGTTAAGGAAGCCCGCACTGTTCCGATTTCCATTGGTTCCGGCACTGAGGACGTTTTTTCCCCATGCCCTGGGTGTTCGTAGGGCAGAACGGGCCGTTCTTTCGTCTTATGGTCCCCTCTTCGCTCTTTCATTCTGTGATCCAAGCGCAATGTGAGCTCAATAAGCGCGGAGCAGGTACCCGGTTGCTGGTCGATTTGTGCTAACACATCCTTTAGGTCGTTATTCAGCCCTTGATAAAAAATGGCAGATTGTTTGACTTCAGGCCAGTCAGTTTCCGCCACTAGACGACGGAAACTGTTCAAATATGTTACCAAGTCCGAACTGCCTTTTTTAAGCTTCAGAAGATCCCGATCAGCTGTAAAGGTCTCAGCCCTTCTGTCAAATGTTTTTTCGAATTCAGCACGGAAGTCATCCCATTCGTAGAGTAAAGGATCATCTCTTCGCACCGCAGGGACTGCCCATTGAGCTGCTTCACCCCCCAGATATGAAATCAAAAAGAGGCTTTGCATCGTGCATATCTCATCCCAAACTATATGTTGTTTCTGAATGACACTGTCAGAGTTCGCCGCTATGGTTGTGTGGCGCTAAACTACAACAACACGCCTACGGAGGCTCAAAGGATGCAAAACTACAATTCCCGGCATGCCAAGAGGCGTGTTACGCAAGTGATCCATAGTACGCCCATTCCTGGAAATAAAGATCTCGCCGGTGATGTCAGCAGTGCCGATAATTCAAGAGTATCCTCCGTTTGGGTCGGTAAGCTGTTTTCATGGTAAGCAATTGACTTCTTGCACATTTAGTATCCTGGTTCCTTGGAACAGCTGTCGGCTGTCAAACGTTTGTACACGCGTCTTGCGTGTTTCACGAACTACCCCGAGTCTCTCTCGGCTGAGAGAGCTGTTGCCATCAGACTGAACAGTTGAGTATTGGAGGTCCCTGACCGCGGTGTTTAAAACCAAATCAAGGTTTATTCTGCTGAATTACTTTGTACTTTTAAGGCAGTGTTACCCACAGGCTATATCGATAGCCAGAAGTAGATTGTTTGACTATTGACACTGGCTTAGAGGTGTCTAAGCCCCACTCCCAGGGGCTCCTGGCTACTCAGCAGCAGACTACGTTAAGGAGGAATTAACCCTGTCTGCATTATTTTGCTTATGTTTTCTCCACAACACTGTTTTTCTCTCATCCAAGCAGGAGACAACAGTGAGGGGTATCACATTTGAGGGATTTTGTTACTGATGTGTATTCATACATGATTTGGTATGTTTGGAGAGTTTTGTGCATAATAGCATAGTCCTTATTGAGACAGGGTTCTCATGCACATCTTTCTGTCTTCTTCATCAGTTGAGCAAAATCTCTGGTACCACCTCGTTTCTCTTCTCCTCGCATTAGTCTCCATTAGTTTCCTTTACAGGTATGAGGTTGTATGTATAGTATGTTTCTTATGTTTCTTATGTGAGGAAGTGGGTGTGTTAACCTCAGGAGAGCACGGAGGGAATATACTAATAGCTTGTTCTTTATCGTTGCAGATCTCCCTCCCTGCTGTCCCCTTCCTTTCCTTCCCTCGTGGACCTGACTTAGTAGTCTGTGTTGTCCATCCAGACTTTGGGGACGTTCCTCAGGGGAAGGTATAGGTATTTCGGCACAGCCCCAAAGAGATAAAGTTGGAGCCTGACAGAATTATCGGCCCAAGAATAATACTCTCTTCTTGGTTGTGTTGAAGCACACCATGACAACCCTAGACGATGTGCTGGCAGCATTGGCACTGGTTCAAACTGAACTAGCCGCCTCTAGTAGAGAAGTGGCGGCCTCTAGAGCGGAGAATGCCCAATTGAAAGCTAGGATGGACAGGTCTCCGATGCCCCAATCCCAGGGAGGTGGGAGTCAGGTCCTTTCTACCTCGGTAGTAGTGGAAATGTCCGCTCAGATACCCCCAGCCCTTCCCTGAACGTTTTTATGGGGATAATAGTAAAGTTCAAGTGTTTATGACTCAAGTATTACTGCACTTCATGTGCAAACCGAAAATATTCGCTACCAACCAAGCCAGGGTGGCCTTTTTGATTTCATATCTGGGGGGTGAAGCAGCTCAATGGGCAGTCCCTGTGGTGCGAAGAGATGATCCTTTACTCTGCGAATGGGATGACTTCCGTGCTGGATTCGAAAAAACATTTGACAGAAGGGCTGAGACCTTTACACCTGATCGGGATCTTCTGAAGCTTAAACAAGGCAGTTCGGACTTGGTAACATATTTGAACAGTTTCCGTCGTCTAGTGGCGGAAACTGACTGGCCTGAAATCAAACAATCTGCCATTTTTTATCAAGGGCTGAACGACGACCTAAAGGATGTGTTAGCACAAATCGACCCGCAACCGCGTACCTGCTCCGCGCCTATTGAGCTCACATTGCGCTTGGATCACAGAACGAAAGAGCGAAGAGGGGACCATAAGACGAAAGAACGGCCCGTTCTGCCCTACAAACATCCAGGGCACAGTGGATGTGGAAGTGCCAGTGTCAAATGAAAAACGAGATTGATTAGCCACACGGTTCTCCAAATCAGGCATAGACAGTCAGTGGGGTAAGTATATTCAGTGTCATTAAGAGGATCACCAGCAGGTAGATTTAATAAAGTATTCGTAAGTGGACTCATTTCAACGACAACATCAGGCCCAATGGCAGGATCCGTAGCCAAAACAGAGTGTCTCACCATTGCTGGACACGAAACCGCAGGCGTCATACTATAGAGAATCGGCCACCCTGTGTGGGTTGACATTGTCAATGGAAATGTACCTGTTCCCCTTTCGCCCAGGAGGAGGAGGTAATTTGACTGTTCTTGTACCCTGCACGTCAAGCACGGCAACTGGAGCTCGATAGGAAGGACCAAATTCTTTCATGTTGTCGATCTTCTCTCGGACCAGTTCTACAACTTGGGGTAGCCAGCCGACTACCGGAATCTGCAACGCAGCTTCAGATGTGGAGGGCAAGTGTTCCTTTGCAAGACTGTCTCTGGTCTTTTGTAGGTTCTGCAAAACATTAGAATGTTCATCTACGTCAAAGGACGTGGCTCCCACCGCCATGTCTAGACTATCAAGGTCCGGAACAAACATCTTGATGCCAAAGAGCATTTCGTATGGGGTCCGCCCACCCAGAGACCTTCTAGGGAGATTATTTAGTGCACGTTGAAAGTTATTGAGATGGGTTAGCCAGTCTCTGTCAGCACCTAAAACTTTCGCTGTCAAGGATTGCTTTAAGTCACGGTTCATCCGCTCCACAACGCTATTACACTCAGGCCGGTATGGAGACGAAAATGTGACCTGGACCCCCCAATGAAGCCACGGCATCCTTGTATGCCTTAGAAGCGAACGCCGGACCTTGGTCCGAATAGAAGGTACCACGTGAAAAAATTCCCACAAAGATATCCAAATCCCTTACGCCAGTTCGAGAATCAGCGCTCCTTTGAGGCCACACCCAGACAAAGCGCGTGCAAGAGTCAACTGCTACTAAGATGTACTTATACGCAGTATCAGAGGAGAAAGGACTGGAGGGATCTAAATAAACACACGCAAGTGGTTTATTACATATGTACAACTGAGTTTGGGGCGGGAGTGCAGCAGAGGAAGGCTTAATTTGCTGACAAATGCCACATTGAAGGACAAAATCACGTGTCTGTTTGTACAAACCCAGCCACCAATATCGTTGCTGGAGAAGAGATACAGTAGCTGACACACCGGCATGTTCCGAAGCCATCTCGGCGTGGGCTGCTGTAATCAAAGCCTGTCTGTGGTCCGCATTGCGAATCAACCTGTCACCAATGTTGTTAATTCTCACATAAGGAACTTTATCAGGACTTAAATGATAAGAGTATTTAGAAGGGAAACCCTTAGGGTAATTACCTCCCTTCTCTGTTTTGCGGCAATAGCTGCCAAGATGTCATCATCAATCTTACTTTTGGAACGTGTAACCGCTGACACTGCATATGTTGCAACTGCTGTCTTAGCAGCTTCATCACCAAGACAGTTGCCAACAGCGTGATCTCCAACACGCTGACGACCCAGAGTATGAATTACAAAGACTCTTGGGAGCCGTTCTTTGAGCTCAGCCACTCGAACCCAGATCATTTTATGTTTTATTGTGCGCCCCTTGGAGTCACGATAATCATTTTGAGTCCAAAAGGGTAGATTGTCATTGTATGACTGAACAAAGTAGTAAGAGTCACTCACAATAGGAGTAGCCACACTGGCGTCGGCGTACTCTAATGCAAGCATCAGAGCCTGGAGCTCTGCCAATTGGGCGGTAAAGTCTCCTTATGTCTGTGTATGCGCGACATCGGACTTGAATTCACCATCCACGATAGTACCAACCACAATTGCGCAGGCCGATGAATATGCGTGCCTTGAACCCGTAGCCACGTGCGCGCTTCCGTCGGTGTAAATGATATAACGGAAATCCTCAAGAGGGCGCATAGTCAGAGGGGCAGGATGAACAAATTCATACTGCAAGAACTCTTAAGTCTGCAAAGAGGAATCAAAAACGAACGTGAAATCCAGGGATGTCAAGGATGTGGCCCATTGTATCCACCGAGGGTGCAAAGCTTTGGAATTCGGTACACTGGCTTTCGTCACTGCCTCCAAGGCAGGATACGGAGTAACAACCAAAATGCGTTTTCCCTACGACAGTGCACGTTCCTTGAGAATCGCCATTTGCACTGCTATCAAAACTTTTTCCACAGTGGAAAAGCACAACTCAGCCGAAGTGTACAAGTGTGATTTGTAAGCGATAGGGACTGTTACCCTCATTAAAAGTGAGGTACGTGAAACCCACCACCCCTGACACGATTGTTATCAACAGGTTGGTGTGGTTATCACGAGTCAACAAGAATTTTGACTCAAGTAGGTCAGCCTGCAAAGATTGCAAGATGGCTGAATGTTCTGGTAGCCAGCACAATTTCGAAAAAGTAGGTTGTATCAACGCATAAAGTGGCTTGATACGCTAGCTAGGCTAGGTGGAGAAGTGTGGCTCAATGGTTAGAGCCGCAAACCCTGATGCAGAGGTCTGGCCCGGGACCAGGGTTCAATTCCCGCCTCAGCCGGTCTTGGGCTCAATTTCCTCGGACCTGATAATTCTCATCTTGGTGCCTAATTTAATCATGGGTCCTACGCTGCAATTCTGGGCAATAGCTTGCTTAATCTCCACAACGGCCCCAACAGCGCTAGGATGCCTGGCTTTCACCCGGGGGGTGCTCAGGAGTGGGTAATTCACAGGGAGAGGACAGGAAGGGTTCCTCAGCGGTATGCTTACAGTGCCTTGATGCCATGTCTGGGGTGATACGTGCGCTATACAAGCAACACTACATTTACATTTACATATTCCGGAATGTAGGTACGACCGAAATTCAAAAAGCCCAGTAAAGATTGTAGCTTTTTCAGTGTTGTGGGAGCTCGCAGAAGTGCGCATTTCTCCAGGAAGTGAGGAGCTAAACCTCAACCTTCATTGTTGAGCTCGTAGCCCAGGAACAACACTGTGTACTCTGCAATGTGTGATTTAGCAAAGTTAAATTTATAGCCAAAGTCCGCAAAACGGCAAATTATGCGGTCAACACGGCACAGATGCGGCCATAATTAGTCGTCTGTGAGATAAATGTCATCCACATACGAACATGCATCTGCGTCAAGTCTCTCTAGGAGAGATACAATGCGGGCGGCAAAAACGCCAGGACTATTCGACCACAAGGGAATCTCATGTCGAGGGGAAAGTTTGTCCCATCCACAGTGAGAACGGTACAACGCAGGCGCAAGCGCCTTAGCCCATTCTTCTGCAAACTGCAGAACCTGCTCCTTCGGCACTATGCGCGCGAAAGCGGGGAGGATCACCTCCTCCCCTTGTGGATTAGCTAAGACAAAGGGTGGGGGCCAATCGACCTCCGCCAACAAAATATCATAGGTAGTAGTAAGATTTTCCCAAAATACCCCTTTTATGGTACGTGCTACGTCACCTTCAATTATGAGGACAATTTCATAAAGTCTTTCAGGGGGAGCCACTCTAGTGTCAGCTGTCTCAACTACAACAAAGGTGTCAGTCGCTGTCAACTTCAGTAGTGGCGCAACGCCTCTCAAATGGTAATCTCCGCCGCCCTGTCCAGCAGTGTCAGCGCCCATGTCAGATCCTGAAGCTGTGTTCTCACTATCTGTGGCATATCGCGCTGTTACCGCAGCAACTTTCTTCTTCTGAAACTGGGGCCTTTGACGCAGTGTCTCGACCTGCTTGCCTTTTCCGTCAGCCTTGCGAGGCTGCTCACGGCTCTGTTGAGCACCTTGACCTCTGCCGCCGCCTCCTCCACCAGTAGTTGTTACCAATGTTTCCTGCAAAGAGCGAGGAGAACGTTGTTCAGGAACCTGAAACCTATCAGGTGACTTAATAGTACTGCGGTCGCGCAACTCATATGTACGCTCAGCAGGGGCAGGTGTAGGTGAAGCAGGACGGGACCCCTGTTTCTGTTGCTGATTCCCCTGTTTTTTGTTTTTACTCCAATTTTGTTTCTGAACTTTCAGGCGATCATCTTTATCAGATGATGCTTGTTGAGTTTGCTGCTGTTTCTCCTTCTTAGCAAAAGGCTTAACACCCAAACTATTACGGCCTACGGTCTTATAAGCCTCCGTAATAATTTCCAGTTACTGACGGGGTTTGTCGGCATCGGGGACATCGCGCAGAGCATTAGGGACCTGGAAACTTACCGCATTCCCCTTGACATTAGCAGGGACGAGATCGCGTACCATATCAAACGCTCCCAGGAGTCGCATTCCCAACTCCACAGCCGCCTCTGGTCCATGTTCATCCTGAACACGTTTGATCACAGAGGGCAAGACAGTCATTGATGGGGTGCCAAAGCACCTAGATTAGACTGCCGCAAAAATCACACCCCAAGTTGTACATTAATTTACGTCTGGCACTAAGTCTTTCTGCAAACTAACTGTGAGGTTCCTGTGCTTCTCTACAGGACTAGTATTCGGTAATACTGCTTCCAGTTGGTCGAATTTTTCAGCAAGCCAAAAAGGCATCTCTTCCTTATCCGGGGGACGCTTGACCATGACAGCATTAACCATGACGGGACTAAGCTTCAGCCCGCCCCTGCCAACTGGATGCGCCGCACCATCCGGGAGGTTGCGGGTAATGTAATGAATCAGACCCCTAATAACTGACACTGCAGAGGCATACAGGGGTCTTAGTTGCGGAGCTGTTATCACACCCGCCTGAGGATGTGGGGTGTAAGCTAAAACAGGCCAAGTAGCACCTTGGATTGACAACGGTCCTTGTCTGATCACTGTTATAACCTGTGAGAAGGCGCCATTAAACCAAACGGTATGCTGCCATGTAGAAATCGGAATTTCCACTGTCCGATATGGAGCGTACGCTGCAGGAGCATCGGCAGGGGTGTAAGTGTGAAATACACCAGACACAGCATCTACCGCGGGAAATGTAACCCATGAGTAATACAACTCAAATGGGTACGCCGATTCAGCTGAGACAACAAAAACCACTGCCTGTCCCTCTAAAGAAATTAGGTATTCTTGCAAGGGATGCAGTACAGCTACACAACTGTGTGCTGGGATATCAACCGTAGCCATATTGAAACAGTAATAGAGAACTGCAATGCAATACAAAAAGGCACAACTGGGTAGTAATTCTAACAGAAAACCGTTTTAAATTTATCAAGCTTGAAGAAACCTATGTAACTATAGGTAGGTTTTGTCCGTCACTACCGTCAACCGGAAACAATAGTGAGGGGGTCGTAAACTGATATAAGCACTACTAAAGTGTCTCACAATAAGACCACAGTAGTTGGCGGCGCCATGTTGCAAGGATTTCTGCTCATACACAGAACTGTGCACAGAGACCTGGAACATTAGTGAATTGTGGTGTACCAGAAACTCACCTCAGTATCTAGAACCCCCAACCAGCTAGCAATCAGTGTCACATTAGCTCTTCGTCCTATAGCAAAGTAACCAATGATTAGACAACCTAGAACATGCAACTTAGGACCATCTCTGGAATGGTGGGAAGTGAGAACACTCTTTTGTTATACTCTCATACCAGTCCACAACAGGAGTAAAAAAGAGACACGGTAAGGTTAAAATATTTATTTTAACAACGTGATCTCATACACAGTATTTTAGTCAACATAGGCAGAATTATGATTAAAAATAATATGGTCAGCATGGTTACAATTCCATAAAATACAAAAGGTGGAATCATATTACAATGATAGTGCAAATAGGTGATATAGCGCCTAGTTTGAAAATCCACCCTATATAGGAACTATGTATTATAAACAATAGAAGGTCTCTTGAGCTTGTTTTGGGGGACCCCATTACCTTTCCGCTCAGTAAGTGTAAATTACAGCTGGATCAGCAAGGCTCTCTGCATCCCTGGAATCTTCCAAGTGTGTGAAATTATGGCAAGTGTGCTATGATAAATGCGCCAGAATCTTGCTTGGCTCGCAGCTGCCAAAATGTTGTGTCAAGAATGTGTTACACGGACATGCCGATAAACAGGCTCACATGTTATGATAACCTTGACGGCTCAGCACTCACTGTGCAGACTGGGGGCACCATGTATGTCTAGAGATGTCGAAAAACAAACCTTTTCTCATGTATAGACCTTCGTGAAAGCTAACTTGCAAAAACAGCTATGCAGTGTTGTGTAAAAAAAGCAGCAAAAGGTAAAATGGCCTTTAAATTTCTAATAAGCCATGCTCATAACATGCACGCAAAAGGAGGCCCTAAACCATACTACAACTGGTTATACTGCATGATATATGTTACACCAATATGACATGCCAAAGGAGTGTGAACCACAAGGCACTAGGCGGTGTAGAGTGTGGAGGTGAGCAGTTGCTTGGCCGCACCCAGCATCTGCGTGATAAGGTGCCAATCAGCATGAATCATAGCAGTAAGTGTTGTGGGACGAATGCCCAAAATGGCTGTGGTATATGAGTTTGTGAGGGGAAAGCCTACCATGTCCTTAATGTGGCTCAAAGCTTCCTTCCAGTTTAGGGTTAGTAATGGGCAAGACCAACAAATCTGAATAAAATCGTCAGTTGCTGATTGACAACGCCAGCAACAAGGGAAGGAAGCAGGGGAACATTTTCTGTAAGCGTGTCGGGGTATAGAACCACCTGGTCATTAGTTTATAAGCAGTTTCATGTTTGGGTATACTCCTAAATAGCTTAGGAATGTCGCGCCAGAGCTGTTCCCATTGTTTCGGGGAGATTTCCTCTGCCGAGTCTGTGTGCCATTATCTTTGGTAAGGATGTATATGGATAGGGGTGAGTGTTGTAGCACCTGTTATATGCAAGAAATCTGACCCCTTGTGCCATCAAGGGACCGCACTAGTGTCTCAAAGGGTGTGGGTTGCCGTGTTGTCCCTTGCATGTTCGGCGGTTGAAGCAACCAATGTCGCAGCTGGTAGTATTGCAGTCGGGATGTGTCCGGGAGGTGGAAGTCCCTCTTGCAGTGATAAAAGGTTTTAAGCACATCTGCTTCAAAGAGGTCCTGGATTGTATGGCACTTACCCCCCCCCCCCCTCCAAGATGAGAACGATTGCAGCTGTAGGGCAGGGGGGGGGGAATCCGGGTTGCAGGCCAGGGGAGTGTTGGGAGAGGGGAAGGGGGTGAGGCCCCTTGAGGTCCCTATCCTGTCCCAGATGTCGAGGACAGTTTTTGTTGGTTTGCTATGTAAGCACTAAAGGGTCGAAGGTGCCTCGGAAGCCAAGCCAAATCCCAGAAGGATCGACAGGCCACCCCACGGTCCATGTGGAACCAAACCTTTTCACTTTCGCAGACAATCCACTCTGAGATATATCAGAGATGAGACACCCAGTAGTACTCCAAATGATTGGGGCACGCCAGCCAAGGCCCCCCCCCACCCCCAGTCTCTGGGCAACATGAGGATTGTGTTAGAGAACATCCCAGATTATGGTGCTATTGTCGCGTTATATGCAAAGGATAGTAGCCTAGGGGATAGGGGAAGGCAATGTCTGAAATAAATATAGAACTTTTAGCAGAATGGACATCTCGACCACGTTAAGGCGGCCAAGCCAAGACATAGGCTGCAGGTCCTCTAAAGCTGACCTTCTACAGTCCTACCAGTTGGCTTGGGTCCAAGCTGACAGGAACGTAGTTAAATTCAAGCCCAAATAGTGGAGCGAGCATGGGGTCCATTGGAAGGGGATGAGTGACTTCAGTCACTGTATATCCTGTGGGGGAATCGTTAAGTTCAGTGCCTGGGATTTGGTCATATTGATTTCGAACCCCGACAGCCCCTCAAAAGATTGGAGGAGAGTTACTAGTGCAGACAGAGAGCTCTCAGGGTTGGCCAGGGTAAGCAGTGGTCATCATCAAAGAGGGCAACCTTATGTTCCAGGCTGCGAAAAGGAAAATTAACAATCAGAGGGGGGAGAGAGAGAAATCAGAATGGATTCATTCTCCCTGGGCATATTTAAATAAACAGTTAGAATCCACTCCTTGAGATTAAGGGTGTCTCCTCCACAGTGGGGAACACCTTTATGTTTTTAGGTCACCTCACACACCAACAGGCCCCTTGGTGTCATTCTTCATCATCGGGGTCATCGTACCCCTCTACGGGGTACGGCGTGCTGAGACCTACGGAGACGTGGGAGCACTTGTTAGACTATGTGTGGTGTTGGTGAGGGGGTATTTTGAATAAATGTGAGTGTATTGTGGGGTTTGGGAAATAGTGATAGTTAAAAAGAACCTGGCTTGTGGGGTGACTAAAAATTATTTAATAACCCCCCGGGCTGGTGCTGTTAAAAATGAGGGTGGGAGGTCACTACGCTGACAATGTGCGTTACCTCCTTTTTGTGTGCGTCAACATGTTTCGGTGCCAGAAGCACCTTCTTCAGGATGGGGTGCACAAATCCCCACCTTACTCACGTTTCTCTAACTAATACCAGAATTTTCTAATAAAAGGGAGAAAAAATTACAGTGCAGGTAAAAGTAATGTACCTATCACCGGAGCCACGTAGGGATCGATCGGGAGGTATTTCCTCGTAGAAATCGTGCTAGTTAGCACATCAGATCCTGACGTTTTGGCTCATGAGGTTAATCTACAACTCCAAAACAGTTGATCAATAGACAACGTCTTTTTTTGCTAGGTACATTACTTTTACCTGCACTGTAATTTTTCCTCACTTTTATTAGAAAATTCCACGCCTGAAGTGCCCTCTGCCTGGTTAGAGGTGCTTTGGTTTGCATATATGCATAGAGCCGTGTGACGAGTCTACGGAGCGAGGGTGAGCTTAACAAGTTCTCTAATGCTGACATGGGTGGCGGGGGACTCGGAAATGTCTCATGTAGAGAACGACAAGCGGCCTGCAGTTTATAATAGAGAACTAGTTCAGCAGAGGTCACCGGCTACCCCTCTCTGCAACTGGGGGCAGTCGTAATGCGTCACCAGGGTACAGGCCAGTGAAAGTACATAGGTTCATCGTTTGTGTCATAGTCTTACTGATACCGTCCCCAATATTGGGTAGCATAGTGTGGTGCGCTAGTGGTATAGATGGGGCATATAATACGGGAACACCCGCTCTCTTCGGAAATTCATTCCACGTCCACCGCAAGGTCTCCACAGTGTCAATGCCATCTCTAGGATGACGGTAAGGCTGATAGAGAGCCACACGAAGAGGGACAGGAGCCGACACATCAGTCTCCAAGGCCACATGGGGCTGGAAAGGAGTATGGTAGATCCAGCAGTGAAGAAACTGAGCCTGGGCACACCAGGCATACAGTTGCATATCCAGAGCTCGCAAGCCGCCCTGGCACAGGGGAAGCGTCAACAAATCCCAGGACTCCCGAGCCTGCCCCCCGCCCACACCAGCAAAACCAGCAGAGATCTGAGGGACTTAAAAAAGGTGTGTGTTGGATGGATTGGGATATTTGCGAATAAATAAAGAGATTTTGGCAGCACCACCATTTTAGCTAGTGCTATTTTACCGGCCAGGGAGGGCGGGAGCTTGGCCCACACCGTAACTTTCTCCTGCAGCCACGCAATGGCCCGCCCTTACTTTAAATTCCATATCTATTGCAAGTTCCTGCTAAGCCATATGTCCATATACTTTACTGTGTCCTCCGCTCATTTGAGACGAAACTCGTAAACAACGGGGGCGGTGTTGTCCATCAGTGGAAAAATAACGGACTTAGCTCAGTTGATGGAAACTCCAGAAAGGCCACTGAATCTAATAAATTCCCAGAGTAGTGGTCTAGGTTCGCTGCGGGGTCGATCACGTACAACGTGACATTGTCAGCGTATAACGATATAAGGAGGCTTCTGGTGCTGAACCCAATCCCCCAGCCGTGTGATGTTGTCTTATGCGTGCCACCAGCGGCTCCATTGCATTCTCGAAAAGCAGGGGGGAAAGAAGGCATCCTTGCCTTGTGCCCACGAAATAGAGAAAGGCGCCGACATGAGGCCATTCACTCGAATCCGAGCCGATGGCCTTGTATATAGAAGACGTATTAGATTTATAAACAATGGGCTAAACCCCATGCGGCTCAGAATGGCAAACAGGTACGGCCATTCGAGCATGTCGAAGGGTTTTATGGCATCGAGGAAAACCGCCGCTGCCTGTTCGTTTGGGTGGAGACCAAGAAGGCAGTCCTGAGGTTGTGGGAAATGGACCTCCCGGGCATAAATCCTGATTGATCAGGATGACCGATCATGGGGAGTAGGGGCTGTAACCTGTTAGTGATCAGCTTGGCCAATATTTTAACATCCACATTCATTAATGACAGCGGTCTGTACAAGTCTAATTCAGTTTCAGGTTTCCCGGGCTGCAGTAAAGTAATAATTATTGCTTCACGCATAGTTGGCGGTAAAAGACCAGAGGTCTAGGCTTCCTCATATAGCGCTATCAGGTGTGGCGTCAGTTCCACTACATAGGTTTTATAGAAAGCGGTGGTTAAGCCATCGGATCCGGAAGCCTTGTCCAGTGGCAGACTTTTGATTACCTGAGAAACTTCTTCCACTGTAAACGGGAAATCTAAATAATCTCTATGCCTCGGCCCGAACAAAAGCAGCTCAAGTGAGTCAAGGAATGACTGCAGGCCTTCTGGACTTTGCTCCTGAGTAGCGGTATATAGACTGGAGTAAAAAGAGGAAAATGCGTCTAATATGTCAGTGTGACCTCTTATTACAGGTCGATGTGCACTAGTCAATTCCGGAATGTAAGCAGTAGAACGTGCGGCATCAATCATCACCGCTAGAGTCCTATCCGGCCTATCACCTGCCCCGTATCGCCGCGCCTCAGCGTATTTTCCCAAGAACTTGACCTCTCGCTGCGCTTCCTCCTAGTCAAGCAATTTGCCTTTTAAAAGGGCTACTGTGCTGGGATCGCTAGAGGATTAATATTGTGGGACCTAAGAAAGGGCGACATAAGGGGAAAACAATTAACCCACAGTAGGCTCTTATAGTAGGTGCAGGTCACCACAGCTCGGTTACAGTGTTTATGGCCAGTAAGAAGCGTGAAGTTACCCAACCTGTGCCATGAGGTTCAAAGTACATAGGTATGCGTCTTCTGCGGTGGTTCGGCGTCTCCTCTTTGTCGACCCCTCTGGGTTGATGGGGGTGTCCGGCGCGGGGCCTCCAAGGTGGTGCACTTCTAGAGGAAGGTAGTATTTCCCCTTCCCGTTTGTGTAGCACTTTTTTTTATCTTAGATGGTAGGTCCTGACGAATTGCTCTCAAAGCATGAAACATGTCCATGTCGACCTTTAGGTAAGATAGACACTACTGGATCTTTGCACCAGCGTGTGCTGTTGCCTCACTGTTTTTAATAAGGTGGTGTACCACACCAATAAAAATTGCCGTGGATTCACCAACCTTTTTTAATTTTCACCACTCCTACTCACGTCTACACTTTTCCTGAAGTCCTCATACCCACATGCACTAACTGGCAGGAACAAAAGATCTCCGTTAAAGATCCCCTCTATGGGTGCCCTTCAGACATTGCAGCGCCAATCTGACGAGGAGCAAAACCCATATGATGAAGCATGACACCTAGATTGCTGGGTGTGTGAGGGTTTCAGTTCCGAAATGGGAATTCCCCCCCCTTTTCTTTTCCGCTTGGTTACGCCGTTCTAATACCTCCTCCTGGGGAACAGTGTATTTCTTTTGTTTGTTATCACATATTATATCACTCATGACATCGTCAGTGACATCACTCATGACGTCATCTCGAGAACCACTCACACATACACTCACACAACCACTCATACACCCATACACCTCACACACCCACTCACTCATCCATAGAGCCAGTCACATACCTACTGTCACAGCCACTCAATTACCCATACACCTACTCACACAGCCACTCACTGACCCATAAGTCATTCACAAAGCCACACACCCACCCAGCTACTCACACACCCACTTATTCACCCACACAGCCACTCACACCCCCACCCACTCACCCATACAGTCTCTCAACAGCCACCCACTCATTCATACAACCACTCATGTACCCACTCACACACCCATGCAAAGACTTATATGCCCATTCACACACCCACAAAACCACTCTCACACATTCTCACAGACCCATGCAACCACTTACACACCCATACAAGCACTCACACACATACACAACCACACAATCACTCACACACCCAGTCACCCAGCCATACAACCACTCACACTCCCACACAGATACTCAGGGGCCGATTCACAGAACTAATCTGAGACAAAATCCTAAACGTACTACCTTTGATATTCACAGAAGTCATTTAGTGGTAGTAAGGTTAGGATTCCTAACTTTACTACTACTAAACTGAGACAAAATCCTAACTTTACGACTTTTGATGTTCACAAAAGGGATATATTAGTAGTAAAGTTAGGATTCCTACTACGGTTGCCAGAGATGATATAGGCTTGAAGTAAAACCTTTTGAAGGTAGAGTCGGATGACCAGTCCGCTGCATTGAGGACAGCCTCTAGTCTTGCTCCTAGGGAGAAGGCCTTAGAAGCCATGGCTTCTCTGACTGAGTGGGCGCCAAAATGAGGTGTTAATCCCTGCTTCCTGATCCACCCATTTTTGTCCATCTTGCAATCGTAGGGGAGAAAACCGCTCTGTAGGGTTTGGTTAAAGCAATCAACAGCTGTCTTTCCCCATGGGGACGAAGTTCATCCGTGACTGCTGCATACATTTTCAGGGCCCGGACCACACACAATTTTGGGACCCCCACCGAAATTCTGGATAAGACACCACTCTGGAGTTGCATTTGGTTCTACCAGATACATGAAAGGGACCCCCTCTGGAGTAAAAATCCTGCCTGTAATGTCAAGAGCCCTTACGTCAGATTCCCTGCAACAGGATATGAGGCAAAGCAGCATCGCCAGGTTCGCTGACAATTGTTTTCTATACAATTATCAGTTGACAGACTAAGAAGTGAATAGGTTCAGGACCTTATTTACACCCCATAACACCAAATATCTGGGTTACGGAGGTAGAGATAATCCAATACCTCGTAGGACTTTGCAGATCAACTGGTGTTTCCCTATTGGATGACCATCTATGGGGAGGTGTCCTACTGAGATTGCCGACCTGAAGGTCTTCACAGACCTGTAGGCTAAGCCCTGCGAGGCCATGCACACCAAGAAGTTCAGGATGTGCACAATAACTTGGCGTTGGAGACAACTGCATACCCATCTAGACCAGGCCGCTCTATAACGTCTAGTGGTGCTATCTGCCCAAGCCTTGGCGAGGAGTTCTGCAGCCTCCGCTGAAATTCCTTGGACTTTCCATCGCTTCCGGTAATCCTCCATGCCATTAGACGGAGGGAGCCCACCAGTGTCAGGGGAGGAGGGTTGCCCTGGGAATACCTCAGGCGATCTGGATCTTGGGGTAAAGGGATTGGAAAATCCCAGGAAAGTTCCATCATCATTGGATACCAGGCTTGCCATCTCCATATTGGAGTTAATCACGACCAGGTCTGCCCCCTGTCTGCGTACTTGTGCCGACAATCGCACGATCATCGCGAATGGAGGAAATGCATATGCATGTTCCAGGCTCCAATCCTGAATGAAGGTGTCCGTCGCCACTGCTAGGGGATCTGTTCTCCAGCTGCAGAACCTTTCCACTTGAAAGTCCAGACAGGACACAAAGAGGTCCATTGAGAATAGGCCCCAGTGACTCTAAAGCAAATTGAAGATCGAGGGATTCAGTTTCCACAGACTAACATCCCTCCAGTGGCAAGAGTGCCAATCCGCTATGTGATTGGCGTGGCCCAGGAGATGTTCTGCCATCAGGGATTTGTGGTTAGTCAAGCAATACTCCCACAGAGTCCGGGCCAGATCCCACGGAGCTTTTGATCGAGTGCCGAAGAGGTGATTGACGTAACGAACTGCCGCTACATTGTCCATTTTCAGTAGGACTGAGCATTGCGCTCTGTCTTTCGTCCAGCACCGGAGGGCAAAGGAGCCTGCCATCAATTCTAGGCAGTTGATATGAAGGGTCTGTTTGTCGGAAGACCAGTTTCCTTCAGTGGAGAATTTGCCACAACGAGCGCCCCATCCCGAGCCCCTGGCGTTGGATTCAATCACCAGATCGGGTTGGGAGCCGAAGATTGCCCTGCCATTCCATGCCTCCATTTGAGAGATCCACCATCCGATCTCGTCCTTCGCCTTTGCAGAAAGCGGGACTAGTTGGGAAGAGGAGAGGCCTTTCAGGAGGTGTATTATCTTTAGGCGCTGTAGTGCCCGGTAATGGAGGGGCTGGGGAATATTGCCTGGATGGAAGCTGAGAGTAGCCCCACTATGCAAAGCCAGTTGGTACAGAGTGATCTGGGTTTTTTCCAGGGTCCACCGCAACTCGTGTCTGACATTGGACAATTTTAGATGAGGGTGGCTGGGGGTCGCTTCTACCGAATTGAATAGGAATCCTCTAAACTGAATGGATTGGGATGCTGTCATGGTGGACTTGTGCGTGTTGATTACAAAGCCTAGCGACTCCAGTAGATCTATGTCCATCTGTAGTTGGAGGGATAGACTCTGCAGGCATTGATTCATGAGAAGGATGTCGTCCAGATAGACGGTGAGTCGCACGTAACGTGTCCGAAGGAACATCGCTAAGGGTTTCATCTGCTTCGTGAAACACCAAGGAGCGGACGAGAGTCTGAAAGGAAGGCAAGTGAACTTGAATACTTGAGAGTTCCATTGGCAGTGCCGGAAACTCCTGTGGGGAGGGAAAACTGGCACGGGCAGATAGGCGTCCTTCAATTCCAAACAGACCATCCAGTCAGAAGGTCCCAGAGGAGGTGAATGCCTTCCATTTTGAAATGATGGCAGAGGAGCCATATTGAACTCCTTTAGGTTGATCAATGGATGTTGTCCTCCGTCCCTCTTTTCCACTAAAAAGAGGTGGCTGAGGAACCCTTTGGGATGTCTGGACGTGGAGACAATAGCTCCTTTCTTTAAAGGACTCCAAGTCTATCAATGCTTGTTGATCCTGAGAAAAAAAACAGAGGTCTGGGGTCCTGGACCTTAGAGGGAGCCCCATAGAACTCTATGTGAAACCCCCGAACCATTTGAAGGACCCAAGCACCTGAAGACAGGGACTCCCAATTCTGCCAGACTGCAGCCAAATGATCCCCAAGCTGGAGACTTTCTACGCATTGAGTTCTCTCTTTGTGAATTGTTGTTGTAGTTGTGGACCCTGTTGCCAACTCTGGGGCCTCTGGGATGGGCATAGGTCCTGGTCTGATAGAAATGTCCAAATTTACTGGAGTCCTGGTACTGGCCCCGCCAAGCTTCTCCACCTCTGGAGGCTTGATGTTGAAAGCGAATGGACGAGCACCCCCTTCCTCGACTGGCATTGGTAAAAACATTGGGGTTAAAAATTCTTTTGATAGATGTCTGGGCTTTATCTCGGGAGTTGAATGTGTTAGTGAATTTCCCTAGCTCCCGAATAAACGGGTCCCCAAAAAGGTTACCCTGGGCTACTGTGCCTGGCTCCGATGTGGAGAGATCCCCCAGCTTTGGGTCAATTTTAATTAGCAGGGATCTGCGTCGCTCAGTAGAGATCGCGCAGTTGGCGTTGCCCAGAAAAATTATTGCCCGCTGGGCCTAGGTAGATAAGGCTTCGGGGCAGATCAGGGAACCGCCATAGCCATTATTTTGGCCAAAGGTCCTGCCACGTCCAATAACTTATCTTGACAGGAATGCAGGACCTGTCAATGCCCTTCTTGGGGTCGCGGACGAATTTGGAGAGGAAGGTGGCCGTTTTCGTGTCAATCTTCGAGGTCAGGCCCACCTTCCCTTCCAAAGACGGCTGAGGGCAATATGCTTTGAGGCAGTTACTCACCTCCTTGTCCAAGGGCTTTCTAAGCCTTCTGGCCATATAAGATGCCACCTTGGGGGATGGGTACCATTCCGCAGAGCGCGAATGCAACAGACCATCTGGGTCTAGCAGGGCACCTGCCGTGACCGGGCTTGAGCCCTATGGGTCTGAGTCCGGCAGGGGTGCCGGGGTAGGACGCCAAGTTCTGGAATGGTCTCCGTCCCTATCTGACGTGTTTGGGGAGTCATCCCTGTCTCCTGGGGTACCCTGGGAGGAGTTAGTGGGGATTCCGCAATAGTACCTTGACCCGAAGGTTCCTGGATAGCCTGGGGGTCCATAAATGCCTACCAGATCTACCCTGAACCCTCTGTACGCTTGCGCTTCTCTGGTTTAGAAGTGGTAGGGTTCCCTGGAGGTAAAGGGGCTCGTTACCCCGATGCGCTTTCCCTCTGGTCGAGGGGTTTTAGGCATTAAGCTTGTAATGCCTTGAGTCTTTTCTCCAGGGAGGCCACTACCTGCAACACTGCTTTGAGGATGTAAGCTTCCATGAACTCGCAGAAGGGTTCGTCAATCGGAAGGTAGGTGATTACCTCTTCCTCCATATATTCCTCTCTTTCAAAGCTCTCCATTTCTGGGGGTTTGCTTTGGGATATGTAGGGCAATTATTATGAAGGTGAAGCACCTGAGAATCGGTCCCTGAAACAGGGCTTATTCCCCTTTATTTATAAGTGTGCAGGGCTATGAATGTGGGGCTTGCTCTCTTATAACAGCTAGGGAAAAAAGATCAGAATAACCTATGAAATGACTGCCTTACACGAAGTCGGGTGTTTTTCTCCGTGGCAGGCGCTCGCTAAAATGGGCAGATAAACGCTAAGTAAATACTGCGAGCAATCACAATTAATCTTCCAACGTGTCTGCACCTCCGCCAGCCGCGCTTCACTAAACGCAGTGAAAGAGACGTGCGCCAGGGGAGCGGGAGGTAGAGACGTGCTGGGCGTGCTGACAGGATTGCGCAGTGCCACCTCGCCGTCGGCTAATCGCACTGGGCCAGCAAGCTAGGCAAAAATTAAAAGGCCGCGTAGGAGCGGAAAGCCCCCATGGGCACCTGTAGGCAAAAAAATGAATTAAGCCAGGGACAAAACCTTCGTGAAGGCACACTACAGCCACGGTGCGTCCATTGGGGCGTAGGGGCGTAGCCCCACTAAGCCTGCCCTGGACGCACCAAGGAAAGTGAAGTTGCAGTAAACAATCTCAATCATCAATTATAGCGCCGCAGTGGCAGTGCGGTATTATGGTGCGGTCCGGAGTGCTCAGGGGGTGGGGGCAGGGCTGCTGGTCTGCTGCTCTGAGTGACAGACAGTCTCTGCAGCAGGCCAGCACTGTGCGCATGAGAAATACTGGGCTGTGACTTGCCCGAGCATGCGCAGATGTGCTGACAAACAGTGAGGCATGGGAGAGGGTCAAAAGGGGCCGGGGTGCTGTTTCAGTCAGGCCCGGGTTTTACAAGGGCTGCCAGGGCGAGTACACAATGTGCCCCCCTAGCCAATCCTGGTGCTGCATGTAGCGCCAGGATTGGCTGGTCCACAACACAACATCCATTATTGGATGCCGCGCGTGGGTGGGGGCAGAGTGGCATACACTGCTCAGCACTGTGGATCATCTGGCCAATCACTGTGTGACTTCAGCATGAAGCCAGCAGTGATTGGCCATTCATTTGGGACGCTCGCGACGTTGTAGTTACTGTTTCTGTTTCTCTTCTAACAGAACAGAACTACTGCATCGCCGCCACGTGCAGAGTGACTGACTGTGACTATTAGTAGTAGAGCCACTGAGTCAGCAGCTGCCTGAGCCCAGCAGCAGACGTTCGACCAGCGGTTCACACCCCCCGGTCACCACACAGCAGAGAGTCACGTCGTCGAGCGACTCGTCAGACTCCTCAGTTGAATGAATCAATCACACATATGTGGGTGCGTGCTGCTCCGCTTGACACCATATTTCATCATCCGCCCGTCTTTCGTCATCTGCATTCCAATTCCACACTGTAAATTATCAGGCTCCTGCCCCCCGCCGCAATGCTGTACTTTGTAGTTGAAGTTCCACAATAGCTCCTCGAAGCCGAAGGGGAACAGGCAGTTCCCGTAGTGGGAGTCGAGGCGCTGCGCCGGGGAGTTGGCCCCCATCTCCCGCAGGTCTAGCAACGCTGGGGGGAGTTGCCGCCACCGGTGGCGGATGCTGCACCCCCAGTAGTGCTGCGTGACCGCCCCCAAGCGCCTGTTCGCTCTTGAAGCTCTCCACCTCCGGGCGCAGGATGTGCGGTGTGGGGACCAGCAGGAGACACTCAGGCTTACAGGGGTCCCCTTCAGGATGAAGGTCCGGTCGTAGCCGCGGATAGCGCCTTCATTCACGATGCAACGGAAATTCTCCAGTGTGGTGATGATGGAGCAAGGATTCGCATGTTACGCGACTTGCTTGAATTCAAACCCCTCGCTTAACATTTAAAGTACTAACCAATTTGTTTCGTGTATTAATATTGCACTTTTACACTACATGCAGGTGTCCCAGAGATGCTTGCCTATGTGTTTATTAATCATAACCACACTTGCAACTGACTTGGTCGCTGCTATGCGGGATTTCAGTCTGCGCATGCGTCGGTCATACCCACGTGATGTGACGCACTCGTAGTTTTGGAGGGATTTTTCGCTCATGCGCAGTATTGCTAATATGGCCGCTTTGTCTTTAACATGCTCTCCACTTGCTACTGCTGCTCTGGCTCAGCTGTTTATTTCTGCTTAACTCCTAACGCTATAGATATTATAAAGTAAGGGGTGTAGTGCAGCTATTTATGGTATATATATTCATTTTTTCTGTGTTTCTAAATTGTTTTCGCTTACTTTTCATGTGACACACTTTGGGGGCCTGGGAGCTGTGCGCCACTCCATCTTGGAAGCCCATATCACTCTAACCACGTGTTGAGGGAGAAAACGAATTGCCCAGGAGTGGAACTAAGCCAGCTGGCTGCCGAAGCTCAGACGCTCCTGGGAAAGCGACCTCTGCTCCAGGAGAAGACTTCGACTTGTACCTGAAGTGTTACAATGTTTAATAATGTCTGTGTGCCCTATTGTTTCGGCACTCTTATGCCATGAGAACTGGAATGTAAGGGGTGGGTTCAAATTATTTCATATTAATTATGTGAACTCCAAATTCTAGGTGGTGACAATGACCTAACCACCTCTCTTGTCCAATCCGAAGTTGGCGATCCTTTCATTTGCAACATTTGTGGGTGGTCCACTGACCCGAAAACAGTATAACTAGTCTAGTTTTAGCTAGAGAAATTGTCCGACTTGTCCGAATAGCCGACCTGTCACCGACCCTACGAACTCTATAGGTGATTGAATACAGAGAGCTGCGGAGCACTCTGTCCGTAATCTCCACAAACTTAGTCGGGGTGGAGGAACTCTTAAGTGCTGGCGAAGCACTATGCTGGGAGATTCGAGAACCCAATCGGGGTTATTGGCAGATTCCTTGCAGAGAGGGCGTAGCACAGGCGTTGCATCCGAAGCTGCAGGTGTTGGTCGTTCCCTTCCGTGAGCCCAGTCCTGATCCAATCCTGGGGTGATCCTATCCTGACTGTCCATGAGCTGTACCTGCTCACCTTCTGGCATCCTAAGTCCTTGAGGGTCCTTTCCCGCCTTTCCCAACTGACCCGTGGCCAGGGTTAGTCCTCATTCTGTCCTAGGTAAATATAAAATATATGTGGGTGTTCGTCCTTCTAAATCTTTCTCTCCTATTTTTCTAATAAAGCAATCTTGCCTGTGATTTATCTCTGACCTTTAAACTCTGATGGAAGTATTCTTTCTAGCATGTTCCTTATCTCTCCCCTACCCTTACTCAATTGCTGAATTGTTTGCATATTTAGTATGTTCCACTGTTACCCTTCCTATAGAAGTTGCACTTATTCTGAAGCACAAAACCTCTCAGTTTATTCCAATTAGCATTTAGTAGTATGTTCCCTTGTTCTTACCTATCCTTTAGTGATGAAATAGCATGTTCCTTCTCATAGTATCCTTCTGAAAATTAATGATTCTCACCCTGATTCATAGTTATATCGTGTTTTTGATCTTGATTATAGATGTTCTTATTAATGTAAACCTTATTCTCATAGCATATACAACCCTTTTATGATATAGATAAAATCTTTAAAACTTCCTATGTTTGTGATTATTATAAGGATATACAAATAAGAAATGTATGTGGTATTAGTGTTATTTGCCTAGAGCTTAATTTTAGCTCCTGATCCATTGTGGTCAGAGGTACCTGTTCTCGAGGATTGGTAAGTCAGGTACACTTGAAATATATAGAAAGTCGGAATCCCGAATTGCTGATAGCGCTGTGAAGGTTACCTGATTCACGAAAATTTATTGATGGGCCCAATTAGTCTATATATTTTGGTGAATAAGGGTCAGGTGACCTGCGCGCTCTATCAGTAATTTTCTGGTTAGCAGAGGGATGGTTAGGACTAGTTAAGATAGGCAGATAAGATGTTTTGTGAATAAACCGTGAATCTATAACATGTGCTGCTAAAATTTTATTGCTGCTAAAATATTTTTCTGCTAAAACCGATCGGAAATATTGCTTTGAAAATGTTATAAAATGTTTTGAAATTATATTTTATGAAATGCTGCTATATTATTGCATGTGATTAACAAATTGTTAGTGATTGTTCTATGTTGTCTGGAATCCCCGGGCAATAGTATAGCGGGTGGTGAGCAGAATCCACCTAGCTGTGAGGTCACTGGCTGCGAGGAAGATTAGTGCATGGTTAGGTAAAACCGGAAGCGCTAATTAGGACCTTTTTCTAAGTGAATAATTGAATAAATGATAGCAACGAGTCCACTAATGAAACTTTAGTTGTGATATTACCTAGTAAGGGTCACACAAGGAAGGAGTAGTAGGTTCATCGGAGCTTGAATGATAGCAAAGGAGTGCCTTGGTGAAACTTTTGACTTGGTATATATCCCGAAAAGAGTGGATGAGTCGAAGAAGTAACAGGTTCTCTAATGCTTGTGTGAAAGGGTAGGCAGAAGGGTCTATCCATAGTGATTGAAAAGTAGACAGAAGTGGTTTACTTGCAGTGAAACAAAAACCTTCTTTCTTTTTAAGACACTCGAGCACAGTGGCGAATGTTATACGTTGTTAACTAAATCGAGCACTTGCACTTTAAAAAAAATTCAAAGTTTCCGTTACCTTGTGAAGGAGGGAGTCGGTCGCAAAGCCGCGCTGACGTCACTCCGTGCCGCGCTGGTATTGGTTGAAACAGCGGGTGTGTAACGAAGCTGGTATTGTAAAGGAGGGGTGAGTGCCGAAACGTGAGACCACGTCTCGCGAAAAAGGCCGAGCACCCATTGGTTGAAATTATTTGCAATCACAGGATTGATTGGTTGTTGCATCTGTTGAGAGACGCGCTGGTATTGGAGGAAGATTTGTAAACAAAGAGGTTGTAGCTGATCACTGACCTTTTAGTTACACAGCCTATGTGGTATCCCAAATTCTTACCTGATCCACAACTTTTATGGTTTCACAAGGATCAGATGCTAAGAGGTAGACCTTACAATATGTACGGAAGCAAGAGAAAAATGTCATTTGCTGATAAGATCAAGAATTACTTTAATAAAGACAAGCCCATTAGAACTAGAGAAGGTGTAATTATTCCACAACCTAATACTCCTGCATCATTTATGATGTTCGACAAAGGGTATCATACCTGTATATGGCTGGAGAACCGGGTAAAATACACTGAAGATGACAGAATCCTAGCATTTCCCTTAGATGGTACCTTTAATAGTAGAATTTTGTTTAATTTAAGGACCCGAATGAATGACTTACATCCCAGACCAAGGTTGACTCAGTATGAGGCTTTAGAAGAATGGGAGATTGAGGCCTTAGAAAGAGACAGACCCAGAATGGATAAGCGAGTGAGCAAATGGTACCTGAAATTGCAGTGAGATGCCAAAGAAAAAAAGATGAAACAGTGGAGACAGAATATGATGGTTGAGGGACTATTTCCAATGTTTGGTATAAATGAACCTGTGGGAGGGAAAAGATCAGATAAAACCCGACACCTAAGGTCTGCAGGTGATTCGGAAGATGAGTACCTGGAGGATTTATTAATGAAAAATCCACCACCATATGATGAGGAATCCAGGTCTTTGAGCTCGAAAAACCATTCTTTAGACCTCCTAGAAGGAGAAGTGCTAGTGAAACAGATACAGCAGGTATAGGCAATAGGCAAACTGGTGGAGATGGATTTTGTAGACCTGACCCTACTGTCCCAAATTATAGACCGTTCGGTGAAGAGAGATCCTGTGTGACAGCCCCAACTGCCCGAGCCTGTATCCTCCTTTAGTTCCACAAGTATTACATGATGCATCAGTTGACAGGGCTTTACATGAACGAGAAAAGGAAGCCTTGATAAAACAGTGAAATGAACTCATTCAGACCATAGCTCAGATAAATCCCAGTCCCGAAGCCCTGACAATTCCAGTAACTATTGGTCCCGTTGTTCCTCTTTATAGGGATAGACAGGCTAGTCCAAAAACACCAGTCATTACACCACCTGTAGCACCACCCAGAAGAGAGCCTCTCATAGTTGATGATCAGGTGGCAAGCGAATGCGAATCTGTAATTTCCCTGATGGATCTGCCCATAAGGGAGCCAGAAAGTAGTATACCACGGACGCGAACTCAGGCCAGGGCCAAGGAAGTCCTGATAGAAACAGCTTCAGGGACCTGGAGTGCCACAGTAGTGACTCCGGAGGAATTAGATTGTTGGACCCGAAAAATAGAAAAAGAAACTCCCCAGCCCAAACCTTTAGATATTTACAAACTAAGAATAGAAATGGAGGAACTAATAGCCGGAAATGTGGGATTAGACAGATTGAACACTCTTAGTGAGGAGGAGTTACTGTTTATAAGCAAGAGCCTTACCCGAAACACCAGAGTGTTCCATGAGAAACTAATGGACACTGCAGCTAATATGGGAATAGATGTTAGCAAATCCAAAGTCTTACAAAAACCATACAGAACTGAGTTTTCAGACAAGGACCTGGAGAACATGAATGTGTCAGGGAAAAAGGTACAGATAAAAGAATTGTTGAATTTGCTGCAGAAATGGGGGGACTTAGAAAAATGAAAAACCAGGTGGGCAAATAAAAAGGAAGATAGTAAGGCCAGACCAAAGACTTCTGAATACGTTCTAAAGGAAGTCGATAAGCCAGAAACCTTGTATCCCATGAGAGAAGTGCCAGGGGGAAAATATGTACATGTGCCATGGTCCCGACAGGATATTGTGTCCTTTACAAATGACTTCCCAAAATTGAGAGAGAAACCAGTGGAGTGGTATAGGCAGGTCGAGAGATTTGTCAAAGTCCAAAAGTGCCTCCTGAAGGACCTAGATGGGTTCTTCGACATTGTAGTACCTGTAGATTTATGGACAGAATGTAAAATTGCAGTTGATTGGCCTAGTGAGGAGTATGAAAGGGACTCAAGAACAGGAGCTCCCTCTCCGAATGTGATGAGGCAGTATGACAAGGTAATACAATACTTGAAAGGGAAAGTGCCAGCCAAAGAAACTGATTGGACCCGCATAGATCGAACTACCCAAAATCGTGATGAAACTGGTCATTCCTATTATGAACGACTGTTAGAGGTGTTCAAGACCTACAGTGGAATCGATAATATTGAAATGAAGGATATGACCCATTTCATTTATCGATTCGTGTTGGGATTGAGACCTGAGATCTCCCAGTGGATCAGAGACAACAAGATCTGTTGGCAGGGTAAACCTGTAGATGAGGTCCTGAAGTATGGAAAATACTGCGAGGACGAGATGGAAAACAAACGGAAGGCCCTAAAAGAGAAGGTAATGTGGGCTCAAGTGAAATTGGTGGAACAACAAGAAAAGCAGTTAAGTAAAATAAATAATAACACCCCGAATACAGGTACTGGGGGAGGAGGGAAACCCCGAACTAAAATGAGTCAAGAGGAGGCTATGAAAAAGTTTCCCTGTCATGGGTGCGGTCAGTTAGGGCACTGGAGAGACGAATGTCCGATTTACAGACTGGTAATGTCCAAAATAATGATTTAAATCCACAGGCGCAGAAAGAGGGGCCCTGAAAGACCCAGCAACAGGTAAAACAGAGTCAGTTGCCTCGTGCACCTAGGCCTAATTATAAGAACAAAAATCAGCAGAATGAGACAGTTCAGGTGTGGGAAGGAAGGGAGGATAGAAATGCAGCAACCTCGCAATTCCTGTTGACTGATACATTCCTCTGTGATGAACCTTACTGACGGAGCCTGAGGGGGGAGGACGAGGAATGCGTACTTGGCGCCTCCTTGCCGGTAGACCAGTCAGGACCATACATTGAAGGAAAGGTTGAAGGAAATGATGTCACCTTTCTATTGGACACTGGTGCTCCCATTCTACTGTGAGAACAGCAGACGTTCCTAACCTACCCCTCTCGGGAGAAGCAATCCAAGTAGTGGGTGTGTCAAACCAGATAAGTAGTACTCCAGTAATAGAACCAATGGAGATTTCGATAGGGAATTTTAAAGAAATGCACAGATTTGTGGTCTGTGATTCTAGTCCTGTGAAATTATTGGGACGTGATTTGCTGTGCAAAATGAACTGCACCATCTTTTGCACACCAAAAGGCGTTGAAATCCAGACTCCAGATGAAGACGGATTGTACAAATTAATGTTGCTAAGGCCTGACTCAGAAATTAAGAAATTGACAATGCTAGATTTACCTGAAGAGCTCCAACAGACAGTGATACCAGAAGTGTGGGATTTCACTGCAAAGGATGTAGGACTAATGGCAAATGTAGACCTGATTCAAATAGCCATAAAACCAAATGCAGTTTACCCGAATTCCAAGCAGTATAAAATGAACGCAGAAGTGAAACCCGGAGTTGCCCTCGAAATAAAAAGATTGCTAGAAGCCAACATCATACAGGAAGTAATGAGCAGTCCTTGTAATTCACCCATAATTGGAATCAAAAAGCCTAGTGGGAAGTACAGGGTAGTGCAAGACCTGCGCAAGGTAAACAAGATTGTTGTCCCTTGCTGTCCTATTATGCCAAACCCCGCAGTGATTTTGTACCAAATTCCATGGAATGCTGGATGGTTTACCGTCATTGACTTGTGTCACGCATTCTTTTCTATCCCATTGCATCCAGACAGCAAATTTCTTTTCTCATTTGAATTCGACAGTCATGTCTATGTCTGGAATCGTGTCCCTCAAGGGTACACAGAGAGTCCTTCCATTTTCAATCAGATTTTAAAAAGATGCCTTGAATCATTAGTCCTACCTGGAGAATCAGTTTTGGTCCAGTACATAGACGACCTCCTGGTGGCGTCTAAAAGTCGGAACGACTGTGTTACTGATACCATTGCATTGTTGAACCATCTGGGTAAAGGAGGGCATAAGGTCTCGCCAGACAAATTACAGTTCTGCAAAAATTCAGTGAAATATCTGGGGCACCAGATAGAAAAAGGTATCCGGAAAGTTACTTCAGAAAGGATTAGGATAATTCGAGACATGGAATTACCCCGTACTCAAAAAGACATCAGAATGTTCCTGGGGGTGGTAGGGTACTGTAGACAGTGGATTGTGGGATTTGCAGTCCTAACTAAACCATTGATAAAAATGACCAAGAAAGGAGCAAAAGATCCAGTCGAGTGGGATGATGAAAGCATGACATCCTGGATAAAATTACGAAACTGTTTGTGTTCAGCTCCTGCATTAGGAATGCCTGACTATTCAAAAGATTTTGCCTTGTTTTGTGACACACGAGACAATTGTGCGCTCTCAGTCCTAACTCAAATTCATGGTCTAACTAGACGTCCGGTGGCATACTTCTCTGCTACCTTAGATCCAGTGGCTGCTGGATTGCCTGGATGTTTGAAAGCAGTAGCTGCAACCTGCACGAGTCTTGAACAAAGTGAGTCCATTGTCATGGGACATCCAGTAACTGTGTACGTTCCGCATGCAGTTGTAATCCTACTGACCCGGACCAAGACTCAGTACCTCACACATAGTCGGCTGACTAAATATGAGAGGATTTTAGTGGGTGCTGCCAATGTAACTATCACTAGATGTAATATACTGAACCCAGCAACTCTATTACCAAATACGCTGGCTGCAGAAGTCAGGGAAGAGGTTGAGCATAATTGCATTGATCTCACTGAATATAGCACAAAACCACGTCCAGATATTAAGGAAACAGCTTTGCCCATAGAAGACATGGAATTGTTTGTGAATGGCTCATGTTTGAGACATGAGGATGGAGGCCTAAGTGCTGCCTATGCTGTGGTTACCCTAGCCAAAACAATAGAAGCATCCTACCTATTTGGAGTAAAATCTGCACAAGTAGCCGAATTGGTTGCATTGACAAGAGCTTGTAAAATTGCGAAAAATAAGAGAGTAACCATATACACGGATAGCCAGTATGGTTACGGGGTTGTGCATGACTTCGGCCAATTATGGCTGCAAAGAGAATTCATGACTTCCTCAGGTACCCCTATCAGAAATGGAAAAGTGGTACAGAACCTACTGGAAGCAATCCAGTTACCAGAAGAATTGGCATTGGTCAAGTGTGCTGCTCACAAATCTGGCAACGACAATGTGACAGCTGGTAACCGTTATGCTGACCAAATAGCCCAATATTGTGCCCGAAACAAAATGTCATTGAACATCACATTGGGAGGAGTCGGAAACAGCTGCCAACTTATGGTGTTTGAGGATGTATCAACTTGGGAGGAACTGAAAGGGTTGCACCAGGCAGCAGAGCCAGAAGAAAAAGAAAGATGGGAGAAAGATGATTGCCATCCAAGGGATAGAGATGGTATCATTGTTCATAAGGATGGTATGCCTGTGTTACCAGACAGTATGGTCGCTTCTATGGCAAGACTAATCCATGGAGATACACACATAGGGAGAGATGCAATGGTTCGTGTTTTTAAACAAACATGGTACAGTTCGAAGTTCAGGAACATTGCAGAGGCACTTTGCCAGAGGTGCTTAACTTGTCAGCAGTTTAATCCTGGAAAGAAAACAGTGGTGTTGTCCAGTACAATTTGAAAAGCAGAAGGCCCTTTTATCAGACTACAGGTTGACTTTATTCAGTTACCCCTTTGCAGAGGACATAGGTATGTTCTTGTCATAGTCTGCCCATTTTCAAAATGGGTAGAAGCTTACCCAGCCAAGAAAAATGATGCCATTGCTGTAGCCAAATTGTTACTAAGGGAACTGATACCTAGGTACGGTTTTCCAGTCACAGTTGAATTGGACAGAGGTGGGCATTTTGCCAAACACGTAATAACTCAGCTTTTTGAGGCATTTAAAATTACCCAAAAACTGCACTGTGCATATCATCCAGTGGCTTCTGGAGTAGTAGAACAGCTGAATGGCACTATAAAGTCAAGGCTGGGAAAGATGTGTAACTCTACTGGATTGAATTGGATAGATGCTTTGCCCCTTGTCCTGATGGGACTGAGAAGCATTCCAGACCGAAACACAGGCCTGAGTCCCCATGAGATACTAATGGGAAGAGTGATGCGGCAGGCATGGGTACCAGGACACAAACTGCTAAGTATTTCTGATGATTTGGTACTAGAATACTGCAAGCAGCTGGGTGACCAAGTGCGTTCTATCTCTCACCAGATTGGGGAAGGCGCCGTAGCCAGGCCCACAACTCCAGTCCATAATTTGAAACCAGGAGATTGGGTTGTGCTTAAGAAACACACCCGAAAGAGTTGCCTAGCACCGAAGTGGGGAAAGCCAAGGCAAGTGATTCTCATCACTACGACTGCGGTGAAATGTGCAGGTGTGCCAAAGTGGATCCATACAAGTCATACCAAAAGAGTGACTGAAAAGGAAGCGGCTGAGGCTGAAGGTTGCGCAGCTGAAGGGTCTCCAGACAATGGTCCTGAAGTAGCTGAGGACGAACAACTAAGCACCAGCCAAGACGAATGGTATCCTGCAGATGATCTGGCTCTTGATCCAATAAGAACCAGAAGATACACCTACTTAGATAGAGAGTGGGATAGTGAGGATTAGACAGGACTAGGAAGAGAAAATCAGATAATCGAAATCCATGACAGATCGGATGAAGAAGGAGGTCAGCTAGGGACAGAACAGGTCATCGACACACCTCCCACAACTCCAGAAACAGAAAAGGAACAATTAAAAGTTAGGGCGGAAATTCATGCGGAAGAAGATCAAGGGTTCGAAGTGCATGAACAAGATCAGATAGGAATAGACGAACGTGTTCAGGAAACAGAATTTGAAACAAACAAAAGTCAAAATCAGCATACACCTGAACCAGGCCAGTTTAGCAACCAGGCAGAAGAAACTGTAATAAGACCTGGGACTAGTCAGACAGAAAGAGAAGACGGAAGTGTCGAAATAGCTGTGCCACAACTGAATGAAAACAAAAGAGCTCGTGAAGAAAGCCAAGTTATAGTACCAGTTAAAAGACTTAAAAAGAAGAAAGATGAACCAAGATTCATAAAAAGACTAAAACTGAGATTGAAAACTGTGGAAGAAAAGCTAGAAGACCGAAAGAAGGCTGCCAGTGAAAAGGAAAGGGTTGGAAACAAGCCTCAAAGACGGAGTGACAGAATAAAAAGACAAAACAAGAAATATCGGAATCCTGAATGGACTTACCTAGTACTAGAAAAATTTGAAGACCTCGAAATAAGTGACGAGAGTGACGAAGAATCGATTGCTGATCAGGGTTCCGAAGAAGAAGACCCCCACCTGAAATTTTAACCTGCGTAAGCCACCTGTGTAAAATTACAAAGAGGGGTTGAAAAACTTCTTCTAAGCCAAAAATGTCTGATTCAAATGTGAATAGAAGACCTAGACAGAATTGCTGTAAAACATGCTGTAAAATATGCTTGTGTAGTGTAGCAATAGTACCAATAGTATGGATAGGACTAACAGTCTTAATACCTTTTATGATAAGCAAAGATTCTAACCTGTATCCTACTAAAATAGTGACGAAAGACTCAGATGTTTTGCCGACAGAAGAAACACCACAAAGTGTAGAAAGACGTGAGAAAACCTCTAGCCTTAAACAGACAAAAGGGGACGTAGATGCATCAGACGAAGGAGGACTACATTATCACAGAATAAGAAACAGGACACATTTAAATGTTTGTTTGTAAAGCTTTTATTCGACAATTTGCCATAAAGCCAACACATATAAAATACATTTAGACAATCTTAAAAACAAAGTTACATCTTGTGGAAGAATACAGTGTAAACGAATATACAGTCCCCATACAAAAAATCACAAGTTATTTACAATTCATAATGAGATACTTTACATTACCACCTTTCAAGGAGATTTACAGACCTAAGATTAAAAACAACTATATACATTCTATAAATAGTTAAAAAAGCCAGTGTTAAAAAGAAGCTTTTTGTCTATGTTTTAAAACCATGTTTTTTCCTTATCAAGCAGATACTATGAAGGAAGCGACTGACTCCAAAAGTTATCAGGCGAATATTCGAAGATCTAAGTAATCTTTCAGCCTCTTTGTATGAACGTATGCCCAAGTTTTTACAGAGCGGTTTAATCCATTTTATACGTTGAAATTTATACAATGGGCAAAAAAAGAGGATATGAGCCTCATCTTCCTTTTGTTTCAGGTCACACAGTTTGCAATATGAGTCATTTCTGTTAGGATTAGAATTTAAATGTATTTGCAAATCTTTTAGTTCACTATGTAGAAGCTATGGAAATAGAAGACTGTTATGTCTGCATGAAGCTACCCACTTCTGTAGCTGAAGGTGTGACCTATCACCATTTACCCCTAACCTATGGAATATTCCTGTAGCATTTTAGCAAGCCTCTTCTATAGAGGAACTTTAGAGTATTACTATTCTAACTCAGACGTAATATTTTCTGAACTTCCTATTCGGGGAAACCTGAACATTGTACATATCAAGAGTGACGTGACTCGTTATATGGGAGAATACTTTCTGACTATAGGTGACATAGATTTAGGTGAAGCACACAGAAATAATTTGACCTGTTCATTACATGAACAAGAAAAGATGTTTTTAAACATGGCAGAAAAGAGAAGGGAAAGTTTCCAAAGAAAGGCCAATGACAAAAGACAAAAAACTCCTAAATGGGCAGAAAACATAGAAAGCACCTCAAAGGTGAAGAGAACGCTGCACTGTTACTGGATTTCGAAAGAAAGGGGAAACTTTGTCTTCATAGAGAAAAGACTAGTTATTATAACAATGTATTCATCGGTTCCAGTGAATGCGAACAGAATTATAAGGTAATTGGAGGTTGGGGTTTCAAAAATGGGTCAGAACCTGTGTTTCCCGGAATTTATTATATATGTGGAAACAAGGCTTATTTCAAATTACCGGATCACTGGTATGGAAGCTGCTATTTTGGCATTGTCTTCCCGAAAATATGCCATGTGAATGACGACGCTGGAAGCAATGAAAATACTAATGGTTTAGTGCGGAGTAGAAGAGAAAGTGTAGGAGAAATAATAGGTGATATATTTAGTGCATTGATACCTGGAGTGGGAGTGGTTCTGAATACACACCGAATTTGCAAATTGTCTACAGTGGTGGATCGGTTATCTACTGACACTGCTGCTGGATTCTTGCTGGTCAATACCGAACTGGTTGCGATCAGATCAATGGCTTTACAAAATAGACTTGCTCTTGATACCTTATTGGCAAAAGAGGGCGGAGTCTGTAGAATGTTGAAAGCGCAGCATTGTTGCACTTACATTCCAGATAAAAGTGTTGAAATTAAGAAATATGTGAGAAACATAACTAATTTGGAAAAGGGGCTCAAACCACTGGAGGTTGACAGTGCCTGGAAGAGACTAACTGATGGTCTCTCCTCTGTAGGTAGTTGGTTTTCTAACATAGGTAAAAGTCTTGTGAGTAAACTACTGATGCCAATAGCAGGTTAATTTAATTGTGCTAATAATAATAATTTGTTGCAAATGCCAGAAATGCAAAAAGAAGTATGCTGTGAACAAGAGAGGAGTGAAAAGGAATGTTGATGAGCTTGAATTAGAAGAGCTGAAAAATCAAATTTATAAAAAGGCAAAGAATTTCCATCCTAATAAGGATGCAGGGAAAAGGCTTAACAACAAATTTGTTGAGATTGAGATGGATGAAATATGAAAGAAAAGTTGGCATCTGGTTCCATTAATAGTGATGATAGTAAATATCATCAAAGAGGGGATTGATGGAGCAAGGATTCGCATGTTACGCGACTTGCTTGAATTCAAACCCCTCGCTTAACATTTAAAGTACTAACCAATTTGTTTCGTGTATTAATATAGCACTTTTACACTACACGCGGGTGTCCCAGAGACGCTTGCCTATGTGTTTATTAATCCTAACCACGCTTGCAACTGACTTGGTCGCTGCTATGCAGGATTTCAGTCTGCGCATGCGTAGGTCATACCCACGTGATGTGACGCACTCGTAGTTCTGGAGGGATTTTTCGCTCATGCGCAGTATTGCTAATATGGCCGCTTTGTCTTTAACATGCTCTCCGCTTGCTACTGCTGCTCTGGCTCAGCTGTTTATTTCTGCTTAACTCCTAACGCTATAGATATTATAAAGTAAGGGGTGTAGTGCAGCTATTCATTGTATACAGTATATTCATTTTTTCTGTGTTTCTAAATTGTTTTCGCTTACTTTTCATGTGACACACTTTGGGGGCCTGGGAGCTGTGTGCCACTCCATCTTGGAAGCCCATATCACTCTAACCACGTGTTGAGGGAGAAAACGAATTGCGCAGGAGTGGAACTAAGCCAGCTGGCTGCCGAAGCTCAGACGCTCCTGGGAAAGCGACCTCTGCTCCAGGAGAAGACTTCGACTTGTACCTGAAGTGTTTCAATGTTTAATAATGTCTGCGTGCCCTATTGTTTCGGCACTCTTATGCCATGGGAACTGGAATGTAAGGGGTGGGTTAAAATTATTTCATATTAATTATGTGAACTCCAAATTCTAGGTGGTGACAATGACCTAACCACCTCTCTTGTCCAATCCGAAGTTGGGGATCCTTTCATTTGCAAAATTTGTGGGTGGTCCACTGACCCGAAAACAGTATAACTAGTCTAGTTTTAGCTAGAGAAATTGTCCGACTTGTCCGAATAGCCGACCTTTCACTGACCCTACGAACTCCATAGGTGATTGAATACAGAGTGCTGCGGAGCACTCTGTCCGTAATATCCACAAACTTAGTCTGGGGTGGAGGAACTCTTAAGTGCTGGCAAAGCACTTTGCTGGGAGATTCGAGAATCCAATCAGGGTTATTGGCAGATTCCTTGCAGAGAGGGCGTAGCGCAGGTGTTGCATCCGAAGCTGCAGGTGTTGGTCGTTCCCTTCCGTGAGCCCAGTCCTGATCCAATCCTGGTGTGATCCTATCCTGACTGTCCATGAGCTGTACCTGCTCACCTACTGGCATCCTAAGTCCTTAAGGGCCCTTTCCCGCCTTTCCCAACTGACCCGTGGCCAGGGTTAGTCCTCATTCTGTCCCAGGTAGATATAAAATATATGTGGGCGTTCGCCCTTCTATATCTTTCTCTCCTATTTTTCTAATAAAGCAATCTTGCCTGTGATTTATCTCTGACCCTTAAACTCTGACGGAAGTATTCTCTCTGGGAGAAAATTACAAAAAACAATTTGATGGACAGGATGTAGATCAATGTCTTACATTCACCCCAGTACAAGGATCTGGGCCTAAATCCATCGTTTTTTGCACTCCACACCACCCTGGGTCAGATAATGGCTTTATGCAAATCAGCTCTGACCCTGTGCCCCATGGGAACAGTCCAGTCCGAACTACACAGCCATATCTTTCCCAGACCGGAATCAAGCATCCGAGGACCGGACCGGTTTCGAGGTAACACCTCTCATCAGCCCGGCTAGCTTGACTCCAGTGGTGTGGAGGCTCTGGGACCCACGTCTGAGCTACTCCAGTACACTCAGGGAGAAAATTACAAAAAACAATTTGATGGACAGAATGTAGATCAATGTCTTACATTCACCCCAGTACAAGGATCTGGGCCTAAATCCATCGTTTTTTGCACTCCACACCACCCTGGGTCAGATAATGGCTTTATGCAAATCAGCTCTGACCCTGTGCCCCATGGGAACAGTCCAGTCCGAACTATACAGCCATATCTTTCCCAGACCGGAATCAAGCATCCGAGGACCGGACCGGTTTCGAGGTAACACCTCTCATCAGCCCGGCTAGCTTGACTCCAGTGGTGTGGAGGCTCTGGGACCCACGTCTGAGCTACCCCAGTACACTCAGGGAGAAAATTACAAAAAACAATTTGATGGACAGAATGTAGATCAATGTCTTACATTCACCCCAGTACAAGGATCTGGGCCTAAATCCATCGTTTTTTGCTCTCCACACCACCCTGGGTCAGATAATGGCTTTATGCAAATCAGCTCTGACCCTGTGCCCCATGGGAACAGTCCAGTCCGAACTACACAGCCATATCTTTCCCAGACCGGAATCAAGCATCGAGGACCGGACCGGTTTCGAGGTAACACCTCTCATCAGCCCGGCTAGCTTGACTCCAGTGGTGTGGAGGCTCTGGGACCCACGTCTGAGCTACCCCAGAACACTCAGGGAGAAAATTACAAAAAACAATTTGATGGACAGAATGTAGATCAATGTTTTACATTCACCCCAGTACAAGGATCTGGGCCTAAATCCATCGTTTTTTGCACTCCACACCACCCTGGGTCAGATAATGGCTTTATGCAAATCAGCTCTGACCCTGTGCCCCATGGGAACAGTCCAGTCCGAACTACACAGCCATATCTTTCCCAGACCGGAATCAAGCATCCGAGGACCGGACCGGTTTCGAGGTAACACCTCTCATCAGCCCGGCTAGCTTGACTCCAGTGGTGTGGAGGCTCTGGGACCCACGTCTGAGCTACCCCAGTACACTCAGGGAGAAAATTACAAAAAACAATTTGATGGACAGAATGTAGATCAATGTCTTACATTCACCCCAGTACAAGGATCTGGGCCTAAATCCATCGTTTTTTGCACTCCACACCACCCTGGGTCAGATAATGGCTTTATGCAAATCAGCTCTGACCCTGTGCCCCATGGGAACAGTCCAGTCCGAACTACACAGCCATATCTTTCCCAGACCGGAATCAAGCATCCGAGGACCGGACCGGTTTCAAGGTAACACCTCTCATCAGCCCGGCTAGCTTGACTCCAGTGGGGTGGAGGCTCTGGGACCCACGTCTGAGCTACCCCAGTACACTCAGGGAGAAAATTACAAAAAACAATTTGATGGACAGAATGTAGATCAATGTCTTACATTCACCCCAGTACAAGGATCTGGGCCTAAATCCATCATTTTTGCACTCCACACCACCCTGGGTAGGGATAATGGCTTCATGCAAATCAGCTCTGACCCTGTGCCCCATGGGAACAGTCCAGTCCGAACTACACAGCCATATCTTTCCCAGACCGGAATCAAGCATCCGAGGACCGGACCGGTTTCGAGGTAACACCTCTCATCAGCCCGGCTAGCTTGACTCCAGTGGTGTGGAGGCTCTGGGACCCACGTCTGAGCTACCCCAGTACACTCAGGGAGAAAATTACAAAAAACAATTTGATGGACAGAATGTAGATCAATGTCTTACATTCACCCCAGTACATGGATCTGGGCCTAAATCCATCGTTTTTTGCACTCCACACCACCCTGGGTCAGATAATGGCTTTATGCAAATCAGCTCTGACCCTGTGCCCCATGGGACCAGTCCAGTCCGAACTACACAGCCATATCTTTCTCAGACCGGAATCAAGCATCCGAGGACCGGACCGGTTTCGAGGTAACACCTCTCATCAGCCCGGCTAGCTTGACTCCAGTGGTGTGGAGGCTCTGGGACCCACGTCTGAGCTACCCCAGTACACTCAGGGAGAAAATTACAAAAAACAATTTGATGGACAGAATGTAGATCAATGTCTTACATTCACCCCAGTACAAGGATCTGGGCCTAAATCCATCGTTTTTTGCACTCCACACCACCCTGGGTCAGATAATGGCTTTATGCAAATCAGCTCTGACCCTGTGCACCATGGGAACAGTCCAGTCCGAACTACACAGCCATATCTCTCCCAGACCGGAATCAAGCATCCGAGGACCGGACCGGTTTCAAAGTAACACCTCTCATCAGCCCGGCTAGCTTGACTCCAGTGGTGTGGAGGCTCTGAGACCCACGTCTGAGCTACCCCAGTACACTCAGGGAGAAAATTACAAAAAACAATTTGATGGACAGAATGTAGATCAATGTCTTACATTCACCCCAGTACAAGGATCTGGGCCTAAATCCATCGTTTTTTGCACTCCACACCACCCTGGGTCAGATAATGGCTTTATGCAAATCAGCTCTGACCCTGTGCCCCATGGGAACAGTCCAGTCCGAACTACACAGCCATATCTTTCCCAGACCGGAATCAAGCATCCGAGGACCGGACCGGTTTCGAGGTAACACCTCTCATCAGCCCGGCTACCCTCACTCCAGTGGTGTGGAGGCTCTGGGACCCACGTCTGAGCTACCCCAGTACACTCAGGGAGAAAATTACAAAAAACAATTTGATGGACAGAATGTAGATCAATGTCTTACATTCACCCCAGTACAAGGATCTGGGCCTAAATCCATCGTCAAGCTAGCCGGGCTGATGAGAGGTGTTACCTCGAAACCGGTCCGGTCCTTGGATGCTTGATTCCGTTCTGGGAAGGACATGGCTTTTGTAGTTCGGACTGGACTGTTCCCATCGGGCACAGGGTCAGAGCTGATTTGCATATCGCTATTGTCTAACCCAGGGTGGTGTGGAGTGCAAAAAAACGATGGATTGAGGCCCAGATCTTTGGACTGGGATGAATGTGTGACACTGATCCACATTCGGTCCATCACTTGTTTTGTTTGCAAATTCCGCCCTAAGTGCGCTGGGGATGCTCAGACGTGGGTCCCAGGCACTCCACACCACTGGAGTCAAGCTAGCCGGGCTGATGAGAGGTGTTACCTCGAAACCGGTCCGGTCCTCGGATGCTTGATTCCGTTCTGGGAAGGACATGGCTTTTGTAGTTCGGACTGGACTGTTCCCATGGGGCACAGGGTCAGAGCTAATTTGCATATCGCCATTGTCTAACCCAGGGTGGTGTGGAGTGCAAAAAAACGATGGATTTGGGCCCAGATCTTTGGACTGGGATGAATGTGTGACATTGATCCACATTCGGTCCATCACTTGTTTTGTTTGCAAATTCCGCCCTAAGTGCGCTGGGGATGCTCAGACGTGGGTCCCAGGCACTCCACACCACTGGAGTCAAGCTAGCCGGGCTGATGAGAGGTGTTACCTCGAAACCGGTCCGGTCCTGTCCTCTGATGCTTGATTCCGTTCTGGGAAGGACATGGCTTTTGTAGTTCGGACTGGACTGTTCCCATGGGGCACAGGGTCAGAGCTGATTTGCATATCGCCATTGTCTAACCCAGGGTGGAGTGGAGTGCAAAAAAACGATGGATTTAGGCCCAGATCTTTGGACTGGGATGAATGTGTGACACTGATCCACATTCGGTCTATCACTTGTTTTGTTTGCAAATTCCGCCCTAAGTGCGCTGGGGATGCTCAGACGTGGGTCCCAGGCACTCCACACCACTGGAGTCAAGCTAGCCGGGCTGATGAGAGGTGTTACCTCGAAACCGGTCCGGTCCTCGGATGCTTGATTCCGTTCTGGGAAGGACATGGCTTTTGTAGTTCGGACTGGACTGTTCCCATGGGGCACAGGGTCAGAGCTGATTTGCATATCGCCATTGTCTAACCCAGGGTGGTGTGGAGTGCAAAAAAACGATGGATTTGGGCCCAGATCTTTGGACTGGGATGAATGTGTGACATTGATCCACATTCGGTCCATCACTTGTTTTGTTTGCAAATTCCGCCCTAAGTGCGCTGGGGATGCTCAGACGTGGGTCCCAGGCACTCCACACCACTGGAGTCAAGCTAGCCGGGCTGATGAGAGGTGTTACCTCGAAACCGGTCCGGTCCTCGGATGCTTGATTCCGTTCTGGGAAGGACATGGCTTTTGTAGTTCGGACTGGACTGTTCCCATGGGGCACAGGGTCAGAGCTGATTTGCATATCGCCATTGTCTAACCCAGGGTGGTGTGGAGTGCAAAAAAACGATGGATTTGGGCCCAGATCTTTGGACTGGGATGAATGTGTGACATTGATCCACATTCGGTCCATCACTTGTTTTGTTTGCAAATTCCACCCTAAGTGTGCTGGGGATGCTCAGACGTGGGTCCCAGGCACTCCACACCACTGGAGTCAAGCTAGCCGGGCTGATGAGAGGTGTTACCTCGAAACCGGTCCGGTCCTCGGATGCTTGATTCCGTTCGGGGAAGGACATGGCTTTTGTAGTTCAGACTGGACTGTTCCCATGGGGCACAGGGTCAGAGCTGATTTGCATATCGCCATTGTCTAACCCAGGGTGGTGTGGAGTGCAAAAAAACGATGGATTTGGGCCCAAATCTTTGGACTGGGATGAATGTGTGACATTGATCCACATTCGGTCCATCACTTGTTTTGTTTGCAAATTCCGCCCTAAGTGCGCTGGGGATGCTCAGACGTGGGTCCCAGGCACTCCACACCACTGGAGTCAAGCTAGCCGGGCTGATGAGAGGTGTTACCTCGAAACCGGTCCGGTCCTCGGATGCTTGATTCCGTTCTGGGAAGGACATGGCTTTTGTAGTTCGGACTGGACTGTTCCCATGGGGCACAGGGTCAGAGCTGATTTGCATATCGCCATTGTCTAACCCAGGGTGGTGTGGAGTGCAAAAAAACGATGGATTTGGGCCCAGATCTTTGGACTGGGATGAATGTGTGACATTGAACCACATTCGGTCTATCACTTGTTTTGTTTGCAAATTCCGCCATAAGTGCGCTGGGGATGCTCAGACGTGGGTCCCAGGCACTCCACACCACTGGAGTCAAGCTAGCCGGGCTGATGAGAGGTGTTACCTCGAAACCGGTCCGGTCCTCGGATGCTTGATTCCGTTCTGGGAAGGACATGGCTTTTGTAGTTCGGACTGGACTGTTCCCATGGGGCACAGGGTCAGAGCTGATTTGCATATCGCCATTGTCTAACCCAGGGTGGTGTGGAGTGCAAAAAAACGATGGATTTGGGCCCAGATCTTTGGACTGGGATGAATGTGTGACATTGATCCACATTCGGTCCATCACTTGTTTTGTTTGCAAATTCCGCCCTAAGTGCGCTGGGGATGCTTAGACGTGGGTCCCAGGCACTCCACACCACTGGAGTCAAGCTAGCCGGGCTGATGAGAGGTGTTACCTCGAAACCGGACCGGTCCTCGGATGCTTGATTCCGTTCTGGGAAGGACATGGCTTTTGTAGTTCGGACTGGACTGTTCCCATGGGGCACAGGGTCAGAGCTGATTTGCATATCGCCATTGTCTAACCCAGGGTGGTGTGGAGTGCAAAAAAACGATGGATTTGGGCCCAGATCTTTGGACTGGGATGAATGTGTGACATTGATCCACATTCGGTCCATCACTAGTTTTGTTTGCAAATTCTGCCCTAAGTGCGCTGGGGATGCTCAGACGTGGGTCCCAGGCACTCCACACCACTGGAGTCAAGCTAGCCGGGCTGATGAGAGGTGTTACCTCGAAACCGGTCCGGTCCTCGGATGCTTGATTCCGTTTTGGGAAGGACATGGCTTTTGTAGTTCGGACTGGACTGTTCCCATGGGGCACAGGGTCAGAGCTGATTTGCATATCGCCATTGTCTAACCCAGGGTGGTGTGGAGTGCAAAAAAACGATGGATTTGGTCCCAGATCTTTGGACTGGGATGAATGTGTGACATTGATCCACATTCGGTCCATCACTTGTTTTGTTTGCAAATTCTGCCCTAAGTGCGCTGGGGATGCTCAGACGTGGGTCCCAGGCCCTCCACACCACTGGAGTCAAGCTAGCCGGGCTGATGAGAGGTGTTACCTCGAAACCGGTCCGGTCCTCGGATGCTTGATTCCGTTCTGGGAAGGACATGGCTTTTGTAGTTCGGACTGGACTGTTCCCATGGGGCACAGGGTCAGAGCTGATTTGCATATCGCCATTGTCTAACCCAGGGTGGTGTGGAGTGCAAAAAAACGATGGATTTAGGCCCAGATCTTTGCACTGGGATGAATGTGTGACACTGATCCACATTCGGTCCATCACTTGTTTTGTTTGCAAATTCCGCCCTAAGTGCGCTGGGGATGCTCAGACGTGGGTCCCAGGCACTCCACACCACTGGAGTCAAGCTAGCCGGGCTGATGAGAGGTGTTACCTCGAAACCGGTCCGGTCCTCGGATGCTTGATTCCGTTCTGGGAAGGACATGGCTTTTGTAGTTCGGACTGGACTGTTCCCATGGGGCACAGGGTCAGAGCTGATTTGCATATCGCCATTGTCTAACCCAGGGTGGTGTGGAGTGCAAAAAAACGATGGATTTAGGCCCAGATCTTTGCACTGGGATGAATGTGTGACACTGATCCACATTCGGTCCATCACTTGTTTTGTTTGCAAATTCCGCCCTAAGTGCGCTGGGGATGCTCAGACGTGGGTCCCAGGCACTCCACACCACTGGAGTCAAGCTAGCCGGGCTGATGAGAGGTGTTACCTCGAAACCGGTCCGGTCCTCGGATGCTTGATTCCGTTCTGGGAAGGACATGGCTTTTGTAGTTCGGACTGGACTGTTCCCATGGGGCACAGGGTCAGAGCTAATTTGCATATCGCCATTGTCTAACCCAGGGTGGTGTGGAGTGCAAAAAAACGATGGATTTGGGCCCAGATCTTTGGACTGGGATGAATGTGTGACATTGATCCACATTCGGTCCATCACTTGTTTTGTTTGCAAATTCCGCCCTAAGTGCGCTGGGGATGCTCAGACGTGGGTCCCAGGCACTCCACACCACTGGAGTCAAGCTAGCCGGGCTGATGAGAGGTGTTACCTCGAAACCGGTCCGGTCCTCGGATGCTTGATTCCGTTCTGGGAAGGACATGGCTTTTGTAGTTCGGACTGGACTGTTCCCATGGGGCACAGGGTCAGAGCTGATTTGCATATCGCCATTGTCTAACCCAGGGTGGTGTGGAGTGCAAAAAAACGATGGATTTGGGCCCAGATCTTTGGACTGGGATGAATGTGTGACATTGATCCACATTCGGTCCATCACTTGTTTTGTTTGCAAATTCCGCCCTAAGTGTGCTGGGGATGCTCAGACGTGGGTCCCAGGCACTCCACACCACTGGAGTCAAGCTAGCCGGGCTGATGAGAGGTGTTACCTCGAAACCGGTCCGGTCCTCGGATGCTTGATTCCGTTCGGGGAAGGACATGGCTTTTGTAGTTCAGACTGGACTGTTCCCATGGGGCACAGGGTCAGAGCTGATTTGCATATCGCCATTGTCTAACCCAGGGTGGTGTGGAGTGCAAAAAAACGATGGATTTGGGCCCAAATCTTTGGACTGGGATGAATGTGTGACATTGATCCACATTCGGTCCATCACTTGTTTTGTTTGCAAATTCCGCCCTAAGTGCGCTGGGGATGCTCAGACGCGGGTCCCAGGCACTCCACACCACTGGAGTCAAGCTAGCCGGGCTGATGAGAGGTGTTACCTCGAAACCGGTCCGGTCCTCGGATGCTTGATTCCGTTCTGGGAAGGACATGGCTTTTGTAGTTCGGACTGGACTGTTCCCATGGGGCACAGGGTCAGAGCTGATTTGCATATCGCCATTGTCTAACCCAGGGTGGTGTGGAGTGCAAAAAAACGATGGATTTGGGCCCAGATCTTTGGACTGGGATGAATGTGTGACATTGATCCACATTCGGTCTATCACTTGTTTTGTTTGCAAATTCCGCCATAAGTGCGCTGGGGATGCTCAGACGTGGGTCCCAGGCACTCCACACCACTGGAGTCAAGCTAGCCGGGCTGATGAGAGGTGTTACCTCGAAACCGGTCCGGTCCTCGGATGCTTGATTCCGTTCTGGGAAGGACATGGCTTTTGTAGTTCGGACTGGACTGTTCCCATGGGGCACAGGGTCAGAGCTGATTTGCATATCGCCATTGTCTAACCCAGGGTGGTGTGGAGTGCAAAAAAACGATGGATTTGGGCCCAGATCTTTGGACTGGGATGAATGTGTGACATTGATCCACATTCGGTCCATCACTTGTTTTGTTTGCAAATTCCGCCCTAAGTGCGCTGGGGATGCTTAGACGTGGGTCCCAGGCACTCCACACCACTGGAGTCAAGCTAGCCGGGCTGATGAGAGGTGTTACCTCGAAACCGGACCGGTCCTCGGATGCTTGATTCCGTTATGGGAAGGACATGGCTTTTGTAGTTCGGACTGGACTGTTCCCATGGGGCACAGGGTCAGAGCTGATTTGCATATCGCCATTGTCTAACCCAGGGTGGTGTGGAGTGCAAAAAAACGATGGATTTGGGCCCAGATCTTTGGACTGGGATGAATGTGTGACATTGATCCACATTCGGTCCATCACTAGTTTTGTTTGCAAATTCTGCCCTAAGTGCGCTGGGGATGCTCAGACGTGGGTCCCAGGCACTCCACACCACTGGAGTCAAGCTAGCCGGGCTGATGAGAGGTGTTACCTCGAAACCGGTCCGGTCCTCGGATGCTTGATTCCGTTTTGGGAAGGACATGGCTTTTGTAGTTCGGACTGGACTGTTCCCATGGGGCACAGGGTCAGAGCTGATTTGCATATCGCCATTGTCTAACCCAGGGTGGTGTGGAGTGCGAAAAAACGATGGATTTGGGCCCAGATCTTTGGACTGGGATGAATGTGTGACATTGATCCACATTCGGTCCATCACTTGTTTTGTTTGCAAATTCTGCCCTAAGTGCGCTGGGGATGCTCAGACGTGGGTCCCAGGCCCTCCACACCACTGGAGTCAAGCTAGCCGGGCTGATGAGAGGTGTTACCTCGAAACCGGTCCGGTCCTCGGATGCTTGATTCCGTTCTGGGAAGGACATGGCTTTTGTAGTTCGGACTGGACTGTTCCCATGGGGCACAGGGTCAGAGCTGATTTGCATATCGCCATTGTCTAACCCAGGGTGGTGTGGAGTGCAAAAAAACGATGGATTTGGGCCCAGATCTTTGGACTGGGATGAATGTGTGACATTGATCCACATTCGGTCGATCACTTGTTTTGTTTGCAAATTCCGCCCTAAGTGCGCTGGGGATGCTCAGACGTGGGTCCCAGGCACTCCACACCACTGGAGTCAAGCTAGCCGGGCTGATGAGAGGTGTTACCTCGAAACCGGTCCGGTCCTCGGATGCTTGATTCCGTTCTGGGAAGGACATGGCTTTTGTAGTTCGGACTGGACTGTTCCCATGGGGCACAGGGTCAGAGCTGATTTGCATATCGCCATTGTCTAACCCAGGGTGGTGTGGAGTGCAAAAAAACGATGGATTTGGGCCCAGATCTTTGGACTGGGATGAATGTGTGACATTGATCCACATTCGGTCCATCACTTGTTTTGTTTGCAAATTCCGCCCTAAGTGTGCTGGGGATGCTCAGACGTGGGTCCCAGGCACTCCACACCACTGGAGTCAAGCTAGCCGGGCTGATGAGAGGTGTTACCTCGAAACCGGTCCGGTCCTCGGATGCTTGATTCCGTTCGGGGAAGGACATGGCTTTTGTAGTTCAGACTGGACTGTTCCCATGGGGCACAGGGTCAGAGCTGATTTGCATATCGCCATTGTCTAACCCAGGGTGGTGTGGAGTGCAAAAAAACGATGGATTTGGGCCCAAATCTTTGGACTGGGATGAATGTGTGACATTGATCCACATTCGGTCCATCACTTGTTTTGTTTGCAAATTCCGCCCTAAGTGCGCTGGGGATGCTCAGACGTGGGTCCCAGGCACTCCACACCACTGGAGTCAAGCTAGCCGGGCTGATGAGAGGTGTTACCTCGAAACCGGTCCGGTCCTCGGATGCTTGATTCCGTTCTGGGAAGGACATGGCTTTTGTAGTTCGGACTGGACTGTTCCCATGGGGCACAGGGTCAGAGCTGATTTGCAGATCGCCATTGTCTAACCCAGGGTGGTGTGGAGTGCAAAAAAACGATGGATTTGGGCCCAGATCTTTGGACTGGGATGAATGTGTGACATTGATCCACATTCGGTCTATCACTTGTTTTGTTTGCAAATTCCGCCCTAAGTGCGCTGGGGATGCTCAGACGTGGGTCCCAGGCACTCCACACCACTGGAGTCAAGCTAGCCGGGCTGATGAGAGGTGTTACCTCGAAACCGGTCCGGTCCTCGGATGCTTGATTCCGTTCTGGGAAGGACATGGCTTCTGTAGTTCGGACTGGACTGTTCCCATGGGGCACAGGGTCAGAGCTGATTTGCATATCGCCATTGTCTAACCCAGGGTGGTGTGGAGTGCAAAAAAACGATGGATTTGGGCCCAGATCTTTGGACTGGGATGAATGTGTGACATTGATCCACATTCGGTCCATCACTTGTTTTGTTTGCAAATTCCGCCCTAAGTGCGCTGGGGATGCTTAGACGTGGGTCCCAGGCACTCCACACCACTGGAGTCAAGCTAGCCGGGCTGATGAGAGGTGTTACCTCGAAACCGGTCCGGTCCTCGGATGCTTGATTCCGTTCTGGGAAGGACATGGCTTTTGTAGTTCGGACTGGACTTTTCCCATGGGGCACAGGGTCAGAGCTGATTTGCATATCGCCATTGTCTAACCCAGGGTGGTGTGGAGTGCAAAAAAACGATGGATTTGGGCCCAGATCTTTGGACTGGGATGAATGTGTGACATTGATCCACATTCGGTCCATCACTAGTTTTGTTTGCAAATTCCGCCCTAAGTGCGCTGGGGATGCTCAGACTTGGGTCCCAGGCACTCCACACCACTGGAGTCAAGCTAGCCGGGCTGATGAGAGGTGTTACCTCGAAACCGGTCCGGTCCTCGGATGCTTGATTCCGTTCTGGGAAGGACATGGCTTTTGTAGTTCGGACTGGACTGTTCCCATGGGGCACAGGGTCAGAGCTGATTTGCATATCGCCATTGTCTAACCCAGGGTGGTGTGGAGTGCAAAAAAACGATGGATTTGGGCCCAGATCTTTGGACTGGGATGAATGTGTGACATTGATCCACATTCGGTCCATCACTTGTTTTGTTTGCAAATTCCGCCCTAAGTGCGCTGGGGATGCTCAGACGTGGGTCCCAGGCACTCCACACCACTGGAGTCAAGCTAGCCGGGCTGATGAGAGGTGTTACCTCGAAACCGGTCCGGTCCTCGGATGCTTGATTCCGTTCTGGGAAGGACATGGCTTTTGTAGTTCGGACTGGACTGTTCCCATGGGGCACAGGGTCAGAGCTGATTTGCATATCGCCATTGTCTAACCCAGAGTGGTGTGGAGTGCAAAAAAACGATGGATTTGGGCCCAGATCTTTGGACTGGGATGAATGTGTGACATTGATCCACATTCGGTCTATCACTTGTTTTGTTTGCAAATTCCGCCCTAAGTGCGCTGGGGATGCTCAGACGTGGGTCCCAGGCACTCCACACCACTGGAGTCAAGCTAGCCGGGCTGATGAGAGGTGTTACCTCGAAACCGGTCCGGTCCTCGGATGCTTGATTCCGTTCTGGGAAGGACATGGCTTTTGTAGTTCGGACTGGACTGTTCCCATGGGGCACAGGGTCAGAGCTGATTTGCATATCGCCATTGTCTAACCCAGGGTGGTGTGGAGTGCAAAAAAACGATGGATTTGGGCCCAGATCTTTGGACTGGGATGAATGTGTGACATTGATCCACATTCGGTCCATCACTAGTTTTGTTTGCAAATTCCGCCGTAAGTGCGCTGGGGATGCTCAGACGTGGGTCCCAGGCACTCCACACCACTGGAGTCAAGCTAGCCGGGCTGATGAGAGGTGTTACCTCGAAACCGGTCTGGTCCTCGGATGCTTGATTCCGTTCTGGGAAGGACATGGCTTTTGTAGTTCGGACTGGACTGTTCCCATGGGGCACAGGGTCAGAGCTGATTTGCATATCGCCATTGTCTAACCCAGGGTGGTGTGGAGTGCAAAAAAACGATGGATTTGGGCCCAGATCTTTGGACTGGGATGAATGTGTGACATTGATCCACATTCGGTCCATCACTTGTTTTGTTTGCAAATTCCGCCCTAAGTGCGCTGGGGATGCTCAGACGTGGGTCCCAGGCACTCCACACCACTGGAGTCAAGCTAGCCGGGCTGATGAGAGGTGTTACCTCGAAACCGGTCCGGTCCTCGGATGCTTGATTCCGTTCTGGGAAGGACATGGCTTTTGTAGTTCGGACTGGACTATTCCCATGGGGCACAGGGTCAGAGCTGATTTGCATATCGCCATTGTCTAACCCAGGGTGGTGTGGAGTGCAAAAAAATGATGGATTTGGGCCCAGATCTTTGGACTGGGATGAATGTGTGACATTGATCCACATTCGGTCCATCACTTGTTTTGTTTGGAAGTATTCTTTCTAGCATGTTCCTTATCTCTTCCCTACCCTTACTCAATTGCTGAATTGTTTGCATATTTAGAATGTTCCACTGTTACCCTTCCTATAGAAGTTGCACTTATTCTGAAGCACAAAACCTCTCAGTTTATTCCAATTAGCATTTAGTAGTATGTTCCCTTGTTCTTACCTATCCTTTAGTGATGAAATAGCATGTTCCTTCTCATAGTATCCTTCTGAAAATTAATGATTCTCACCCTGTTTCATAGTTATATTGTGTTTTTGATCTTGATTATAGATGTTCTCATTAATGTAAACCTTATTCTCATGGCATATACAACCCTTTTATGATTTAGATAAAATCTTTAAAACTTCCTGTGTTTGTGGTTATTATAAGGATATACAAATAAGAAATGTATGTGGTATTAGTGTTATCTGCCTAGAGCTTAATTTTAGCTCCTGATTCATAGTGGTCAGAGGTACCTGTTCTCGAGGATTGGTAAGTCAGGTACACTTAAAAAATATAGAAAGTCGGAATCCCGAATTGCTGATAGCACTGTGAAGGTTACCTGATTCACGAAAATTTATTGATGGGCCCAATTAGTGTATATATTTTGGTGAATAAGGGTCGGGTGACCTGCGCGCTCTATCAGTGACATGTCTCAGCGAGGTGACGGGTAAGCAGGGGGCTTCCAGGTCCGAGCACATTGCCTTCAAGTTGAGGAAGCCGCGATGCGAGCCTTGGCTTCCTGCGGACACGGTCTCTCCCAAGGCCTCTCGCACTTCATCATTTTGTAAAAACTCTCCTTCACAGAAAACTGAGATCGTTCTCCGCTTCCCGGGGTACAGTGCTGAGGCCCAGGCATTAAAGACTTCATCCCAGTAATAATCTGAACGTGCCCTGGCCTTATCTGGGAGTGCAGGGTTCACAGCCCCCCCCCCCCGCCCCCCAGTACAAAAGCTTCCCCCTAGGTTGCCTGAGGGCCCGGGCTCCCTTTCTACAGCGCTGTGAATGAGCAGAGGCCGGTAGGGTGGAAGCAGTGGGCAGGGACCTAGCTTAGCCAGCACTAACATTGAGGGGGGGGGGGGTCACCTCGGACAAGAACGTGGGAGATGTGGCAAGAGCCCAGAAGAAAGGAGCCATCCTGTACAGTGCACACTAGCCCTGCACTTCTTCACCTACCTTTTAATGTGCATGGTCTAGGGGCATAAAGCACAAATGGGGAAGTCAGGAGGAGTATTCAGGATAACTGAAAAACTTTTAGGAATTTTGCTGTCAAGCCCTCCAGCCAGCATGCCATCCTTTCTTACAAGGACTAGCCTCTTTGCTGTCGCCTTTTATAAATGTAGCGCTGTGCTAACCAGTCATCATGCAAGTATTCAGTACATTGTGTTTGTGGACACTGCAGGAGTAGACTATTTCTATTTTTTTGTACATAATGTCTCCATGAAATAGTCGAAGACATGGCTTATGATGACATGATGTTGTGCAAGAAATGTATCTTGTACATGATGCAGATCACAACATGTGCATGATGTAAATCGGTCAGTGAGTCACTGCTTTTGTCCGAGAGATCCTATTGTTACTTGCAGTTTCTATTTTTATGTACAAAATGTCTCCATGAAATAGTCGAAGACATGGCTTATGATGACATGATGTTGTGCAAGAAATTTACACATTATGCTAGACAGGCTGCAGAAAGATAGAGAAAATGACATTATTCAGCATGGTAGTGGTAATGTCTGTGTAACATGCAACACTTATTGTCCCTCTCAGATAAAAGGTTCTTGTTCCTCTGAACAACTCTTAAACCTTTTATGCTTTAATCTCACGTTTAAATCTTATCTTGTACTTGATGCAGATCACAACATGTGCATGATGTAACTTCTTCTACTCTTAGAGCTGAGATTTTCATGAAAGTCTTATTGTCTGAATTCAGCACCTGAGCGTAATAGGACGGAATGTATGAAGCTCTGTGGTTATACTGAATAAGCAGCTACCTATGTTATGCCATCTATTAATGTAATACCTGCACTTTCACAATTGCTTTATTAACCTTCCTGCTTTCTCAAATTTGCTTGAAAATGCACGATTTTTCGTCTCTTTTAAAAAAAAAAACCCATATGGGGTTCAGGCTCGCTCGCTGCGCTTGCTCGCTACGGTGCAGTATGCAAATCAGTTTGCGCCTCACCACTTTAAAAGGTCACCAGCCGCCCCTGGGAACACAACAGGAGAACATGTATGTGGCCGAGCCGGGAGATACAGCATTCATATGTTAGAGAAAAACACACTATTCACACCAAGCAAAGTGAGAAAAATAACGAGAAACTCATCTGAATGCTGCTGGAGCAGCAAAGAAAGAAAAAGAAGGAGCGTCTGCGGGGACCGTTATACCAGCAGAGGCATCCTGATTGACTGGACTATTTTCTCTTTGATTTTCTCTATGTTCCATGGGAAATGTAGTTTGTTTGATGTTATTCTTTTTTTGAACATGGCTGCTGGAATAAAATGCAGAGAAAGTAAAGCCTAATCCTCGCCTCCGGGTCCTACCATAGAGTACTAGGACATCTCCACCAAATAAAGAAGCACTTACTTCATTTAGTTAAGGGGAAGTACCCCTGTTTGATGGAGATTCACCGCTTTGTAGTATCATCATCTTCTCTTGACGAGGATTGAAGTTATCACAGATTTGTGGATGAAGACACTTGAGGAACAATCACATTGCTGAAATTACATGCACAAAATGTCACTGGAAACATTACCTGTGGTCCTTTACACAGCTGTAGAGCAGAATATGCAAGAGGCATTTACCCAACAAGGTAGCACTCACTAATTAACCAGATATAAGTACTCGCGGTAGGTAGATGCTTTTGGCAAAACTGGGGGCTTTTCTGGGAAAAAATGAGGTTCTAGTCTGGCCCTGGTGCGGATTTCACAGAAATTAAACCTGAACGGGAAGCACTTACAAATATAAAAATAGCAGGTGCCCCAGTTGAAGCTCCACTTCAGTAAAGCATAAATGCTCATAACTTCTTGGGCTTGACGAAGGCAAATCATGTGTTTCCTCTCGTATTCCACATTGGAAGACAGTCTGAAAGAGCAGAGTCCACGGTTCCCCCTTTTAAATACCCGAAGTATGCATATGTCCAAATCCATAGTGCCTCTCACGCACCCACTCACAGACACGTACACCCACTCACACACCCGCTGACAGACCCACACACCCACTCACAGTCCCACATAGGGTGACTCTGTGTTACTTAAGATGAATAGCCTTCACAGAATATTCTAGAACATCATTATGATTATATGACACACTGTTCACATCTAGCTGCCCTATGCAAGTCGGGCCAGATACTTTCTCCATACATACATATATCGGGGCTTGGCCAAGACATAGTCTTGTGCTCTTGATACACCTTTGCCTTTTGCTTGTTTGTGCTCAAAGACTTGTATTTTTTAGTCACTTTCAGCCAGATTCATCATAGTCCCGTTTTGCGAGTCCTTAATAGCGATTATTAAGGAATCGCTATTAAGGACTTGCAAAACGGGATTCATGTAGGAATCGCTAAATAAATTGCGATTCCTACACATTCCTTATTTGCGATTAGCAAATTGCTAATCGCAAATAAGGAATAACTCCCCATTCATTCCTATGGGCCAAAGGCCCATAGGAATGCAACTTAGTACAATGCATTTAAAAGCATTTTTCTAAGTTTTCGCTATTTACCACGAGGTTTGACCTCGCGGTAAATAGCGGCCCGAAATTGCGATTTCGCAATTTCAAAATGGTTAATGAATTGCATTTAAGGAATCTCAAATAGAGATTCCTTAAATGCAATTCCTCGCAATTTAGCGAATTCGCAATTACCGATTTTTGCATTTGGGATGATGAATCCCAAATGCAAAAATTGCGCTCGCAAAGGGCCAGATTCTCAGAATCTGGCCCTTTGCGTGCCGATTTCACTTTGATGAATCTAGCTGTATGTATATAAACTTCATTGTGTGATTGCACTAGTATTTCTCTTTCTTCTATCATTTCCCATTGAGTATGACACAGCTCTGAGGTTGAGGTGTTACCTACAGATTTGAGTGTGTATTTTACCGCCCCATTTTTTGGTAAGATGACCCATTTGTCTTTGATGTAATAAGTGATGTCATTTGAAGTGACATCAGGGTTGTCACTGACTAAGTCATAAGTGATGTGATATGTGAGGTCATAAGCAGTGCGTTGCGGGCGTAAGTTATAGTTAGCTCAGGTAACTATAACTGCTGAATGTCCCTGGTTTTGCAAGAGTGAAATTTGAACCTAACTATAACGTCCCTGTAACCTTTGTTTTTTTCAGTGAATCATTTATAAATATCTATATATATTTATATGTACACACATATATATTAGTACACTTACCTGGAATATACTTAATATTTCATTGTAAATGAAATGCACTGTTAAGGCATATGCGTTGTAAGGCATATGCTTAGTAATGGATGCGTGGTAACAACCGCGTTGACAAGGTTGTAATCGCTTGTATCTAGGAAGACAGGAAAACTGTGCAGATGTTCCACCATAAAGAAGTGGATTGTTTTGTCAGCATTTACGCAGATCTCGCCAAATCTTGGCTATCTTCCATGAGGGAAGGCTCAATGGCTTTACTTTGGAGTTGATAACAAACTCCAGGAATGAAATGAAGATATACATGTGACTACACTTCAGTTGGTTGTTTGTTTTATAATCATGAGTGTCCTTTGAGCGAAGTTTGTATATATTCTGTATCATAACAAACACAGTACTGAATTTACTTCTGTGTTATGTATTTTCCTTTAGGTCGCTTCAAATTGGCAGGACCTGTTGGCCTGCCCCTATACGACCTCATGGAATAAGGTTGTAAATACACTTTTTTTCTTAGCTTTTCACTGTGTAGTACTGAACACCTAGGTCCTGACGAATTGCCATTTTGGCAAGAAACATGTTGACCTGACCAGAGGGTTGTAGGTATCTTGATCTGTACATTCTCAGCACATATCTCCCCTCCCACCATTTTAATCAAGGGCGTCAGCCACGCCAATAAAGCTCATTGTGGACTGACCCACCTTTTTTAACTCACCACTTTCCCACGACTACACTTCCTCTGGCTCTCTTACTCGCATGCACCATATGGCTGGAACAAAAGATCTCCGACAAAGAGCCCATTCACGGGTGCCCGTCAGACATCGCAGCACCAGTCTGACGAGGAGCAGAACCCATATGATGAAGCATGACATCTAGCTTGCTAGGTGTGTGAGGGTTTTAGTTCCAAAAAGGGAATTTTCCCTTCTTTCTCTTCTTCTTCTACGCTCTCCACTCACACTTCTCCTCTTCACCCACCCTGGGGAACTTTGTACCCTTCTTGTGTTACTAGTCCTCCGGACATGTACACTGGACCCCGTTAAATATCGTCCGCTTGTGGTTCCCCCCCTGTTGTTGATATGTCCAAAATAAGCACCCGCTCCCAGAGGGGTAGATTGGGGCACCTGGGGAGGGTTGTCCGAAGACGGGTGCCCGGCCTAGACCGGTCCACCTGGTTGTTAGAGTTTCCATGGGAATCATCATCATCCCAATCCAGGGCATATGGTGGAGAGGCAGTGTCTTCTAGGGAAACCCCTAAAGTCCAAGCTAGCTCTTCCTCCCTTCCTAGGACAGGAGCATGAGGTGATAGCAATATAAACTAAACACTGACCGTACTCAGAACACAGATGACAGCAATTGGCGGCCCGCTGCAGGGGCGGCCTTAGGCATGTGCAAGTTGTGCACCTGCACAGGGCCACCAAACCCCAGGGGCCACCACGCCAATATATATCCTTAATATAATAATCCTCCGAGGATGGATACATATTTGCTTGGCGGCCCCTGGCAGGGATTTGGCAGCCTCCCGCTCTGTTCCACTTCCAAACACCCTGACCCCCCCCCCCCCTTCACTGGCCTCCGTGCTCCGCCCCGCGCGGACCTCCTCTTCCGGGGCCCCCTACCTACGCTCCCTGCCCAGGGCCACCATGAGCCTAGAGCCGCCCCTGCCCGCTGGCCGCAAGCAACAACTGTGCTGAGTACCATTGCGGACTGACTGGCTCACGCCTGCGGCAATGATTCTGATGCTCGGCCCTGATTGCACACATGTAGCCATGATGGTGCCACTGGAGTCTTCCCTGGTAGAAACCGCCGGATACCGCAGGCATGCAAGCTCTCCCAAAAGAAAGCCATTATTGTTTGCCGCAGCCAACCATAGGGTCGGGTTCAGGATTGCCCCAGCAGTCAACTTTCAACTGCTTAGCGGTACACTTGCTCCCACCGCAGGAGCCAGACGCTCCTAAAGTCACTTACCAGCAAAGACACTAAGTAGCAATTGCACTATGGCCCATCCTCCTCTGACGTCAGGGATATCGTGGTACTGTGGGGTGTACTTGTAACTTTATTACATTGTAGCACACCACACTCTGTGCAGCTGAACTTAGCTATAGCTGAGCCAAAGAGCCCCCAAGCATGCCGGGTGCAGCGCACACCATGCGCTGCCACTGCAGCTTGTATGGTTCTTTATAATTATAGTAGCTGAGGCGCTATAATGCGTGACTTTGCATTTCAGTGAGGTGATGCGGCTCGGCACACTTGAATGCGTTAGTTTAACACCGGATGCTTACTTGGCAGAGCTGATCTAGGCTGCATGGGAAGGGCCAAGGCTCTGCATTGAGTGCTGGACTAACTATGGCTATTCACAGCGCACTGACAATAGAGCAACAAGACATGCATCTGCAGAACCAACACAACCCTTGAGCACCCTCTGACGGGAGAATGCTCAACGGAATTCACGAAGCCCTGTTTCAAAAATCATTCCGCACTGCGAAAAGAGAAATGTGCTCCAGAGAGCACCTAGTTGTTTCTAAAAAAACTATTTAAAACACAACACTAAAAACAAATTACAAGCATAGCGGTAACAAGATATAATACAAAACAAAAAAGACACTTATCTGTGGACTGCTGGAGCAGCGAAGAAAGAGGGGTCTTATAGAAAGACATAGATCTACATGGCACATTGTACACTATGATTAGTTGAAGTTTTTTTGTCTCCTTGCCAGTTGGCTCATGGGAAGGGTGGTTTATTAAATGTTAAAGTGGCTAAAGATAAATAGAGTGGAGAAAGATTGAGCATAATCCTTGCCTCCGGTCCTGACATGAAATGAGGTCCTACTGCATGCTTTATCCAATTAGTAGCTGCCAAACCCGAAATATTTGCATTTGGTCATGGCCATGTTCTGTTTGGCTCATACAGGATTCCCCTGTGTTTACACAGCGTAAAGAACAACAATACCTAGTCAGAGATAGTAAGGGCTATATAATGTCATTACAATACAATATATAACTGTAGTAATCCGAGATGACACCAGTATGATGTAGTCAATGTAGGTTTATTGTAGTAAAGATAATGCAGGTAAATAGTTCATCAAGGTCTTAGATAAGTCCCAATAACAGTCACATCACAGTCCTACCGGGAGTAGCCTGCTGGCTGCTCAGCCCCACTCATCCAACTGTCACTCTCTCTCAGTCACTCAAACCTTCCACACATAGCTCACACACTCAACGTTCCATTTAGAACACACACACAGGCTGAGCAGCTAGGGAGGAGATATAAAGTAAGAGGAGAATACTACATACCTCTTTCCTTATAAAAGAAAGACAGTGCTAAACATCATGAAACTATAAGCTTAAGGATATAAGAGAAGGCAATACTAAAAATCTAAAACTACAAGAATAAGTGTACAAGCTAAATAAATACATATAACATTTTAAAACTGTAAACATACCAGTATAATAAAAGTTAATGAAAATATAACATCACTACAGAGATAGAAACTATGCAGTAAAATGAGAAGGGAAAAAGGTAAAAATATATGAAATACAGAATACCCATCTCCCTTCTTTAATATTAGCAAACAAAATCGTAGAGAAAACGTAAACGTTCCATTTAGAACACACACACAGGCTGAGCAGCTAGGGAGGAGATATAAAGTAAGAGGAGAATACTACAATAACCCACACTAATATTATAATGTTCAAAAGTCAGATAGTCGTTTGTAGTTCATAGTGACTGCTTAATAATTCCCTTTTATTGCTTGACACACTTAAAAAAAAATTATTGGCAGTAAAAACACAATTGTAAGTACAGTTTGCACAAATGCAGGCACATCGTTACATAGAGCGATACATACATATCCTTGCATAATTAACACTGCATGATAACAACACAGATATTGTGGTATAGGTCTACAGTCAGTTAATACAGGGGACAAATAGATCAGACATATACAGAGCGTAATTATATGCGGCGTACCATGTGCAGAAACTTATAGTCCGTTTTATTGATCTAGTGACCCCTCTGCAGGCGCAGTAGTGTCTGTAGTTGAGTGTAACCAATTTATAAAAGGGCCCCAAATATCCTTTGGTTTAGATGTCACAGGCATTCGCTCTCAAAATGCCGCCAGTTGCTCTTGACAAAATGTGGCATTGATATCCAGTCTTTTGTCCAGGGGGGGCGCTCTCTACCCCACGTCATTACAATACTACGTTTGGCTAATAACAATAGTAACCTCCGCACCCCTACCTGAGTCTCCCCCATGTATCCCAATACCCCAGTCAGTGCCGTGGGCTGAACGGGTATCATGAGTATGTCACTTATAGTTTTAAATACTTCTTCCCAATATTCCGCCACCTTAGGGCAACTCCAGGCCAGGTGCAGGAACGTCGCCTGATCTGCATGGCATTTCCAGCATTCCGCATTAGGCCTGAGTCCCATACTGAACAATTGTATAGGTGTTCTATAATATCAATTAAGGAATTTGAAATGTATTAACCTGAGTTTGTAATTGGGAGACACAGCAGAATTTCCATTCTTCTTCTGTTATATGTGGTTGTATCACAGCGTTCCATTGTTCCCTCAGTGTCAGCGTGATCACAGGGTAGTGTATAGCCGAGTGATAAGTTTTGTCGCTGTTGAGTTTGTGAGAATGTGTTCAAGTGCCTGCAGAGTAGGCGGGGGTCCGGGAAGGTGTAGTGCATCTGACGGCACACGGCCCATATATGATAATAAACTGCTTGACACACTTAAACTCACGTAAAACAAAATAGCCAAGGGCATATCCATCACCAAGTACTATACCAGTCCGCCGCAATTAACCACTCATAGGCTTTTAAAACAAGCACAAGAGAGGTATTTGTACAACACCCATCCTTGCGTATTCGTGATAATGTGCAAAAGGGAGGCTCAGTGAAATATAGTATTTGCTTAGGCTATTTTTTAACGTAAGCCTAACATTAGCCCTCTCTGTAACTATCTCTTAATTAGTTCAAAGGTTAATTCTTTGTCCTTAATTCTTGGAGGATGAGATTAGAGCTTGGCAGGGTCAGACTGGGAGGGAGGTTAGGCCCGGGTGCCAAAATAAAAGTAGCCCCCATTAGAGAATCAGACAGATAAAAAGTTGGCCATATTTGCAAATTGGACAAATTTAAACTTGTTCAGTCACACTGTATAGGTGTTTTGAAAGTATGGAAGGCAACATGGAATTTAACTATCTGCAGCCAATGTTTGTTTTCATATCTGGGAAGGCAACAGTAAAAACCAGCTCCCAAATGCCCAAAAAACAGCCCATACACTGCCTTGTGCCCTGCCTACAATAGATTTCCAAGTTATGTAAAGCATTTGTGTATGCTTTTTAAAGTGTTTGTTGCTGTTATTGTTTACGGTAAATAAATATAACTTTTTTGGTATTTTATTATCCTTTGTTGAATGCGATTGTATGAATTTCTTAAGCACACGATTCTAGTTCTCACAATTCTAGTTCTCATAATTTCGGCTATGCCCCTTTTGTGTTGGCCACACCCCAATAAAGGGTTTGCCACTGCCCTTTTAGAGACCATCCAGGTTTTTCACACCACTTAAATTCCTGCATGCTGCTGCTGGGACTGGAAAGCAGTCAACATGCAGGTGCTACTGAATGTGTCCCACTGTCTGAAAATTACACTGGGACAAGTTCAGCATATTTCAGTAGGGCCCAACTTCCTGGCAGTGTGAAAATAGTTGGTGGACGCCGTCTACCTTTGTGTACCCCCGACTTGTGCCCTACCTATGTTGTAAGTGCCCCTGGCCTACCAACATAACATTTGGAGATGAGGAGCAGAGATTACTTTCTCATGCCCCTAAATACAACGTTGGGTGAGGTGGCAGTGTTGGCAGGAGAAAAGAGCCTTGTGAGTCACTGTGCAGGAGCACCCACATGAAACCCTGCTACCCATGACATCGTCCGCAGCCTGGCACAGGAGTAAGGAGGGTCGGCAGCGGCAGGCAGGTCGGAAGAGCTGCACTGACGTACTGGTGAGCGAGTGTCCTGCCACTACTGCAGAAAGCCGCTGCTGGAGGCTCTCCACATATATAACACAGAGTGGTGAGAGTGTGAGGCTGTGCAGTACAGCACATTGGACGCTAGAGGGTGCCCCTTTTAAGGCATGGGCAAATTGAGCAGTTGCCCAGGGCCCCCACCTTCCAAGGGGCCCTCTTGTAAAGTAAATGTAATCTCTCTATAGCTTGCCTCTGTCTGTTTCTGTATCTGAACCTATGTTCTTCTCTCTGCCCCCCTCTCTCTGCCAATGTCTATCTTTGCCCAGCATTTTTGGAGTCCTCGGAAAAACATATTTCAACTGTGTGTGAAACCCATTTCTGAAAGTTTGTTTGGCCTAATGGGGGCAACAATTAATATGAAAGTGGATAGTAAAATTCACAGTTTTGACGAACAGGGGGCCCTAAAATACAACTTGACGGGTGCCCCAAAAATCTTTGCAACTGTGCAGCATCACATGAACTGCATCAGTCAAGCCTTTGTTTCTATGGGCCAAGCCACCGGGTAGCCTCTCACTTTCTACCTCCACAGCAACTTCAACTGAGGCTCAGAGCAGCATTCTCAGGAATCCCAAAGGAGAATTATCAAAAGGAGATCTTGGCCATGTCCACACAGGAACAGCTCACAAGCATAACGCCCCGCAGTGCCACAGCTGCCTCATGACATCTCCCCACCCTAGAAGGGATGGGGATAAGAAGAACATAAGACCCACCTTACAGACCACAGGTGATGTAGCAAGTAAAACCCGACAGCGAACAACTCAACCCGCCACCTACGAATGGCTCTTTACCTGAGATAGAACCATTTACTATCAATGGCCCACTCCTTCAACACAAGGCCCAATTTGATGACTCTGGATGGAACGCCTCAATCAGTATTTTGAGACCACCGGCATCACAGACGAACTGAAGCAGCCATTACTGCTCCATCTAGGGCAGGCAGAAGTCTGCAAACTCTGCAGAACTTTACAGGAGAAGAGTCCACCACTCGCAGATGCAACCCAGGTGGCAATAACCGTTATATAACAGTCATGGCTTCACAACAGCATTTTCTTAAATAACAATAGTCTTTTCTTGCTGTCTACAAAGTATCCTCCAATGAAAGGGAGGCAAGATCCAATTAAAGACTCGGAGTGGAAAACATTGTTTGTGTCACTTCCATTTGAGAAAGGCATTGTATGTAGAAACGCGTCATGCCGTTATAACAAATATCGGGCTACTGCAAACCCGCTGTTGTACTCTGGTTTTTTACTGAGTGGAGGGATCTGCTGGTTTGGATTTTGTGTGCTGGGTTCTTGCACGTTCGAGCACTCACTCTTAAGGAAGTTCGGCTGGAAAATATAATGACAAACCATTAATCAATGTGCATAAGTACTATTCAATAAATTATCAATTAAAAAATACTTATTATTCAATTATTATTAAATTAACTTCCCACCCCATACCCCTATAGACATAGCAACCCATACCTAAAATATAACTTAAAAGATAAATATTCCATATTTACTATCAATTAAATAATTAATTAATTTCTTTTAAAATTATAACTTCTTACCCTGGACTCCTACAAACGTAGCAACCCACATCTAAAATATAATTAAAATAAATAAGTATTCCTTTATTTTTTAAATTTTTTTTAAGCGGACATGCCAGCAAAGTGCACATTCAATAAATTGGGCCATGAGTCACGCCTGGATTATATCCAGGTTGAAACAAGGCTATGGCCCGGGTCATTGACTTTTTGGTCACCCCTAGAGTCGAGAGCGATCACAACGCTCTAATCCTGGAGCTGAGTTCTGTTGGATTGACAAATGACACTCTGACGAGCTCCGAGGAACCAGACACCAGGATCATTATCTCCAACAATATGCGAAGAGTTAGGTGGGATAAATTGGTAGCACACCCAGAAGAAATATCTAATTTGTACTCCGGGATAGCTCCTGTATTTGATGAGGTGTGTGCTCTAAGTGAACAACCATGCCCCACCGACTACTACTATAAATTACAGGCACTCCACGCCGCCCGAGTAAGCACCTTGGCCGAAGCGCTTAACCCCTTGGCACCCAAAAGCACCAAGAGGCCCCATTCGACCTCTTGGTACAATGCATCATGTAGAAAGGCCAAAACCGAGCTAATACAGGCACTCAAAGTGAATAACTAAAAACCCCAAATAAAGGCAAGGAGAGTAGAATATAGACGGCTGATTGAGCATGCCAAGACAGAGTGGGACCATGATAAATGGACAAATTTAACAGCTGCCCTTGCGTCTAGAAACTCCCGGGAATTTTGGTCCATTGTTAACACTGGCTCTGCTGAGCCCGTCTCGGCAATTGAACCAAACATAGCAGCAGAGGTCTGGGAGGAGCATTTTCGCACTTTGTACAGCTCAGTTGAGGGTTCTGAAAATGGGGGAATTGATAGGACTTTGTCTTTCACCCCGCATTCCGAGGTCCTTGAGTTCACGTTGGAAGAAGTTCTTGAAGCAATTGGTAAAGTTACCCCAGGTAAAGCCCCGGGTTTGGACAAACTATCAGGAGACCTCTCTAGACACGAACCAAGGATATGGGCCCCATATTTATCTATTCTGTTTAATGCAGTCCTGAGAGGCATGGAGGTGCCCTGCACGTGGCTGGGCACAGAGATAGTCCCTATATTTAAGAAGGGCTCTCCTCTGCTCCCAGCCAACTACAGGCCCATCAGCCTCACAGATGTTCCGCAAAAGATCTTTGCGATGTTAATTCTAAATCACTTGCAGGACTGGATAGAAGAGCACTCGCTCATGAGCCCCTATCAGGCGGGGTTTAGGAAAAACACGTCCACCATGGACCAAATCTTCAGTTTATCCCTTCTTTTCTGGAAGACGGTCACGTTAGAGGGTGGCATCCTCTACATGGTGTTCGTGGACCTACGCGCTGCCTTTGACTTGGTCCCAAGACGGAAACTGTGGTCTGTGCTTTTAGAGTTGGGCATACCGCTTCATCTCTTGAATATGCTGCTGACGCTCCATGAAGCGAACTTTGCCCGGGTTAGGTGCGTAAGAAATGGAGCTTTGACACCAAGATTCCCCGTGGACAGGGGGGTACGGCAGGGGTGTGTCTTGGCACCGACCCTGTTCTGCCTCTACGTCAACGGAGTGATCATCCATCTGAATGCGGTCCGAAACACTGATGCCCCAAAGCTGGCGGTAAACAGGGTCCCTGCAATCATGTTTGCAGATGACACCCTCCTGCTCTCAAAATCCCCAATGGGGATTCAACGTATACTGGATGGATTGGAGTCTTTTTGTAGTGAGCCGGGGTTGGAGATAAATGCATTAAAGACAAAATTTATGATTTTTAACCCACCTACTACTACACGCCCCAATCCAAGTATAGGTACCACTAAATTGGAGAGGGTCTAGACTTTTGATTACCTGGGCGTAACTATCAATGAGGGCATGACGTGGCCCCCCCCAGCAAACTAAGTCCCAATTGAAACTGGCCCAAATGGCAGGGGGCATTCTTAAGCTTGCTAATAAGTCGACCATAAAGCCCATTGGACCTCCGTTGGAGATCTATAAAACACAAGCCAGGGCGGCGGTGATGTATGGGGGCGAAGTATGGGGCTATTCATGTAAGCCTGATATTAGCACAACAGAAAATACATTTCTAAGACAATTATTGGTCCCACCACCTAGCACTCCACTCCTCCCACTAAGGCTAGACTTGGGCGTGAGACCGATTGCCCATGAGCTCGGCGTCAAACCCCTAAGGTTTTGGCGAAGGCTCTGAGCAACACCTGAGTTATCAAATTACAGGCGGGAACTGGTAGAAATATTAAGCATGCCTAAGATAAGGAAAATACCCTGGCTCATGTATATAAAGAACGAATGCGGAAGGCTGGGTATACCAGCTTTATGGGATGACCCTGAGAACAGCTCTAACGTGATTTCTCGTAAACACCTTTCAAGACTGTTTTATGACAGCAGAATGGACTTTGCCCTTCAAAATCACAGGCGGGCACCTTAACTGATCTTTTTCTAAAGACTAAAGATGTTTATAATTTTGAGTACTTCTTGGATGACATTTATCCCATTTTAGCCAGGAAATTGTATCTGCATGGAGATATGGAACCTTGCCGCTAAGAGCCATTACGAGTAGATGGTCCACCTCCTCTCCAAAAAACTGCCCTGGATGTAATTGCGACAATGAAAATGATCTTCATGTTTTATTCTTTTTGTCCGGCATATCGCAAGCCCAGGAGGTATTGGCTCGTACCTTTGTGTAAAAATCTGGGGTTTGTCCATTGTATGTATGCATTTCGAATACTTAAATCAGATGTTACAAGATCCACTGTATTCGCTGTATCAAAATTCCTGGCAGCTATGTGGCTCAAGCGACGAACTTTATTGACCGCTGTATAAATTACTAAACAGGAGGAACAGTTTTTTTTTAAATACAAGTTTTATGAGCTTTTATAACCAGTCCTTGGTATATTTTTAACTGTTTTTAACATCATAAACTAGTTCCCGGGGAAATCAAAATTCCTGGCAGCTGTGTGGCTCAAGCGACAAACTTTATTGACCATTGTATAAATTACTAAACAGGAGGAACAGTTTTGGTATATTTTTAACTGTTTTTAACATCATAAATTAGCTCCTTGGGATATATTTTCACTGTTTTTTGCAATACCTCCATCAAATTATGGATGTAAAAATGAGATTATGTCATCTATGTATGTTTTAAACACGTGTGTCTTTCTTTTATGGCTATAACGCCGAAATAAAGATTTATAAACGCTTAATTCCTTTATTTAAATATTTTAAGTTCAGTTAAATAATTTACAAACAATAATTTATGCTTAATTAATTATTAATTTATTAACTTCCACCCTATACTGCTACAAGCCTAGCATCCCCCAACTAAGGCCCCATTAGGATGGCCGGCGGATCGCCCCAGCCGGGCCGGCGGTATCCATTGCTAATTGATAATTATCCATCGATAATGGATAATTACTTGATATCTTGCTGAGTCTTACATTGATTTCAACTTACATTAGACTCTTCAGCTATCACACATGATTTTGCTAAAGATGAGGACACTTTTGGGGAATTCCTTATTTACTGGCTCCTTGTAAAAAATACTTGAGCAGATCAGTATTACAATTAGTTGATATAACACTTGCTCATTGCCTATGTGCATTCAATAGGCTTTCCCCCTCCGACAGCATTTCTACTCCCACCTTTCAAAGACTGGACTATAGAACTAATCTAAATTATATTCTGAGGGACGTTAGGGCTTGAAGAGCCATCTTTGGCATGGTATTCAAAGAGAAAAGAGCGATTGTTATCCCCCGTCTCTCAAAATCTAAAGTTTAATGCCTGACTTTTGGGTGCCTATTACTCATCGGAGTGCAGTTGCAGATCTATGATGCTGTATCCACTCCACTGGGCTCAATAATTGAGGATAGGGAACACCCACAAATAATATAGAAGACTCATAATGTATTATTTATGAAACCTAAAGAGTTCACTCAGAAAAACTACAATCCTGTCAACAGAGCCCTCAGGCTACAGGAATGGCTTACTTCAGCTTTTTAGGCTGCCAAGACTGCTTTACTGGTGGCTATTAATTATAGGGGAGAGGGCTAATATAGCTAACACCAAGGTCCTCTACAAAAACCCTTACCGATCTGCTAAATCAGATAGGTAAATGGGAATTTTGGAGGAACTCTCGAAGCTGCCAATAAGAATTATGACAAGAGATTTTAGTATATAGTGAACCACGGTGGTCGTAATATTTCAATAAGACCTAAGTTCCAAATCCAACTTAGAGACTGGGTGGAGCATTTTAAGTCACTCTATTCCACCCGTCCTTGTCTTCACCCTTTGAGCTCCTCACTGATTGTAGCTTTCCTCAGCCCATGAGCAACACTAGTCAACAACAACAAAATTAGCTTTATTCGAGATGTATTCATAAAAGCATAAATAAACATTCCACAGTTTTTACAAATATATGTACAATAAGAGTTTGCCAATTATATACATATAACTAATATGATAAAAACAATTATAGTCAATCCATTGCCTTTTCTTTAAGAGGCACTGAGAAAGCGGTTGTTCTCAGAGACAAGGGAAGGCTCCAGTCTTGCATAAGATCACTGCAGGCTTGTTTTGTTCTGAAGTTAAAGTCTGGGTGCCTTACATTAATATTATTTCCAATACCATAGTTGTGGAAGGTGGTTAGATTATACCCATCTTTGAAAAGGGGCTGCCAAAATAACCTGGGTAAGTGTTGTCCCAGCAGTCTCATGGGCAATATTATAAAGATGTTTTGCATGGAGGTCCTGGAAAAGTTATCTGATTAGATTACAGAAAATGACGTATTAAGTCATTTCCAAGCTGGATATAGATAACGAACTGGAACTGTGGATCAGGTTTTTCATTTCCCCATGATCAAGTGGAGGGCAGTGGACATCAAAGGAGTGAACCTTTACGTTGCCCTTGTCGATCTGCAATCAGCCTTCGTTTTAGTCTCAGGAGCTAGATGATAAGAAGCACTTACCAGCATGGGAGCCTCCCCTGATATTTCAAATAAAATAATATGCCTTCTTGAATTTGAAAAAAGATATTGAAGATTTGAAATGTGATGAGCTCACCTCCAAAAATGTTGAGATTTTAGATGCTATTCTTCATAAATATCAAGATGAAATGAAATACAAGAAATCTACAAAATTGGAACGTGATATACGTGATTACAATTCAGTTCGAATTTACTCATATGCAAGGAAATATGATGCAGTCTCCAAAAAAAGAGATCAAGGTCCTGTGACGGGCACAAGTAGCTCAGAAATGCCTCTAAACAGCACAACTAGTGTCATCACTGATAGTGAACCTTCCATTAGCTCTTCTCTCTGTATCCGGATCTACTTTTTTATAGGGACTTCGCAGAATGAAGAAGGCAGAACAAGTATTGCTTCAATGGCAAGGAAAGAAACCAAAAATAAATTTCTTGAGGAAGCAAGCAAAAGCACAGAAGAAGAAGGACTAGCAAAGCAATGAGAATTCAATATCAAGTCAAACTAGACAAGAACAAGAATTGAATTCAGGATACAACTTATCTACTTATGAATTGACCTATGAACAGATTTGTATTCTAAATAGGTTTATACTTGGCACCATCACAAAATATCGACTTTTTAATGTTTAAGATCGATTTTCTAAAGTTTGTTCGTACGCTCAAATTGAAAATGTTTTTTGAATTGCATCCGCCTAAACTGTACTAGTAGCACCCAAGTTCCCTCCACAGAACAGTTGATTGGAGACCTGAGGGACATAAAACCCATTTATCGGTGTCTGAGCCTCCTCCACCTACACTAGAGACATTTGTCACTGATCCTGAAATTATAATTAATGAACCGTTAGTGAGTGGAATGAGACCAAGAGCTATGTTTATTCCTAAATTTGGCAATGAGGACAATATGGATATCATTGAAAAATGTGTTCTACGGGACATCATTAATTTGAGATTAGGGGCCATATGTATCAAGCAAATTAGCATTCGCAAAGGCCGAAATTCGCAGAATTTCAGCCTTTGCGAATGCTAATTAGCTAAATGGTATGTATGAAACATTTTGTCAGCAAAATAAGGAATCGCAAAAATTGCCATTCCTTATTTTGCGATTGCACTTAAGGAATCGCAAATTGTGCGATTCCTTAAATGCAATGTATCAAAGGAAAATGAATTCAAAACTGCCCATAAGGATTCGCAAATTACCACCAACTTCTAGTTGGTGGTAAGTTGCGAATTCTTTTAAAAAAGCAATTTATTTAAAATCCAAAGGTGCCATATGACGCTCATACATGCCCTTAGGGCATGTATGTGCCTCATATGCCCACACATGTCATTTTCAGGGGTGCAGCAGGGTGTTCTTGTGACACCCCTGCACCCTTGAAAATATTCCTAAATTGCGATTAGCAAATTGCTAATCGCAAATTTCCCCTTCATTCCTACGGGCCTCCTGGACAAAAGAAATGAATGGGAAATTTGCGGTTAGCAATTTGCTAATCGCAATTTAGGAATGTTAAGGAATCGCTAAAAAGAAGCGATTTCCTACATACATACCATTTTGCGATTTCTAAATAGCGATTCCTTAAAAATCGCTATTTAGAAATCGCAAATGGTGATGATGATACATATGGCCCTTAATGAAAAGCTTTGAACTTAAGTTCGGCACAACAAGCAGATCTCTCCACCTTGCAGAATAATAAAGTGTGATACGCAAAGCAGACAAAGGTGGTTCAATAGTGGTTCAGAATTGCCAAGATTACAACAATAAGACCCTAACACAGTTATATGATCGAACATGCTATGAAATCACTTCTCATACGAAAGTTAAAACTGCAAAAAAAGAACTAGCTACCTTGCTACAAAAATGGTGGAACTTTGGGCTACTTAGTGATGAAGAATATAACTATTTAAATGTTTCAAATACGAGAATTTTGGTAATTTATTTTTTACTGAAAAAACATAAGAATCCCATAGCTCCACAAGGGAGAATCGTAGACGGATATTCTCAAGAACGTGTGATAATTACCACAAAATTACCTAAAAGCAACTCTTCACATCGCAGTCTATCGCGGGAAAATAATGGTGTGTTAACGCCGGATTCTCAACATGGCGGTACAATGCAATAGGCTCACGATAACTCGTCAAATGTCCGCGATAAAGTCAATGCGATGCCGTAAAAATACGAGACACGAACGCAAAAAAAGTTGCAATGAGGCCAATCGCAATACAATAATCAGCGAAAACCAGCGACACGCCTGCAATTCCCACGCGTCAAGCAGGAAAGGCACTATAAAAGCAGAACAAAAACAAAGGTAAACAAAAATAAACTGCGGACCACAATGGATGCACCCGGACCGAGTGCTGAGGCCAACGTGAACCCCACAAGCCCCACAGACCACCAGCCAGGAACGTCAGGGTCAGGGAAGGCCAAGAGGAAGAGGAAGACGGGGTGCAGTCTGCAGGAAAACCAGATCAGTGTCACAGAGGTGACAGAACACTACCATCAACTGAACTTCAATTTGACAATCGTGAATGCAGTCGAGTGTCGAAAAGGCCAATGGAGGAGGCAAAGAGGCGCTGGCATGATGTGAAAAGCCAAACCAAGCACAAATCTGCTGCCAACAGGAAGGCAGCAACGGCGACAGGAGGTGGGAGTCCTGCGCCACAGGAGGAGCTGGAGGAAATGGAGGCCACAGTCATCAGTGTGGAGACAGTGTATGGAGTTAGGAGTCCGGACACAGCTCGATAGGGCCTGACACAACATCAACAGGGTGAGTAACAACCAGGGACTGGGGATAAGGGGGGAGATGGCACAATGGCACACATGCACAACGATGTGTAGCACACTGCACACACACAATGACCCAGGATCATGTCCCTCATCCCCGAGACACACTGCAGGACACACACATTGCAGTAACAGCACATCCACATTGACGACAGTGTGGTACAAAGTGAAACACCTACACTGCAGAACAGAGGACACAACTTGGTCCGCTCATGTGTAGAAATAGGCCAATCCCATCTAACATAGCAGGAAACTGAGATGGAAATATACGTGTACAACCTCACATCCGTCATGTAGTCCAAATGTCCACTGTCCCGCATCAAATATTCAGCACCTCCCAGTCACAATGTACATTGTCATACAGTCTGCATGTACACTAGAACAATGCGCCAGCATACGTGTCAACACAATGTCAACATGCATCTCCCCTTCCCATTGCAGAGGGACAAACAGCACCTCCAGCAGAGCAAACCAGCCAACTCATCAGTGATGCTGGAGAGGATCACCACACCTGCAAGACGGACGCCCTACAACAGCTATTGGACATCTTAATAAACCCACCTCAGGAGCAGGGCAGCAAAGCTACATAGAGGAGACCCCAGCCCCTGCACAGACCACACAGCAGGAAGCACCCACCAGCACGGCTGGCTCCCAACACTTCACAGTGGCATGCATCGCATTCCAATGCCAGGTGTTAAAATGCCAAAAGGAGGTGGCCGAACAGGTGCGGGTGGGGTCAGACCTCATGGAAACCAAACTAGATCACATATGTGGGTGTCTAAGTCCCATCAGGGACCACCTACACCCCACAAATGAGACCCACACTGCGACAGAGACATATGCATTTGCACATTTTCCGTACTGAACCATGCCCAGAGCCCCGGAATTATCATTCACACACCCACGCTGGACCTGCGTACGACGGCCTAGTCCACTCCTCTTACGTATTGAGTGGGTGATGACAAAGCTACATGTCCAAGGTCTTAACCACTGCCTTTAGTGACATGGTTGTGTCCGCTGTACACAGCACAATGTAATGTTATAGGGCCCGGTGCCCTCATGCATACATTATGACCACACCGACACATGCAGATCGTTTGTGGAACTGGCTATGGGCACGTGTTCCCGGCTCGTTTATTGGCAGGGTTTAATGTACAGTGACGCCTGTGCTGGATGTGTGTAGGGTGAGTGTAAGCCAGCCCTCACGGAGTGGTGGGTGCTGTCAACAACTTGAACAGTGATCACTAATAAAACGGAAACAGAAAACACCAGCATTACAGAAACAACTGCAAGGCATCATGGTGGTAGCCGGAGCAGGTACAGAGGTCACCCAATATGCAAACAGAAGTGACCATGAGTGGGGAGACGCGCGAACGCGTCAAACAAGATGGCCGCCATTACCGGAGGTCCGTAACTTCCTCAGCCCGACCTCTCTGCAAACGCCGATTTTTGTGTCAGAAAGTCGGCGGAATTGATGGCGCTTACCTACTTAAGTGCTTGCTGACTTGTGGAGTGATTTTGGGGCAATTTCCTGTGGCGGAACGTCGATTTCTGGTTCCATGGTTCTGGACCCCGGTCTCTCCTTCAGGTACTGCCGAGTTTGAGTGCTTGGGGGCGGAGCAACGTCTGTGACAGAGCCTGGCTTGGGCCTAGCCACGCATCCTGTCTACTTTAGCTGCTGCACCTGCTGCATTTAAGACTTTGTTGGTGTTTTTTGTGGCAAATACCTCATTTCTCTTGCATTTTGAGGTTGTTTTTCATCTTTTTGCCAATTTACATGTATTGTTGAGCCTTTACATCACCTCAAAATGGATTCTAAGAATTCCAATGCTAATAAACGCAAGCAGCAGGTTTCTCCTCCTCCAGCAAAGTCTAAGATGGTAGAGTCTTCAGACCCTGCTTTTGCTCTAATTTTGGAGGAAATTAAAGCACTACGCTGGAATACAGATACAATTGCTTCAGACGTCAAAAATATCCGCAAAGATATGGCCTCTATGTCAATGAAAATTTCTGACAATGCCATTAAAATTCAGGATAATAAAAGCAAAATTGACACTTTTACTCCGTTGATAGCCAAAATTGTTCCAATGCATAATCAACTGTTGGACATGGAAAATCGTAATAGGCAATACAATTTGCGTATTTTTAATTTGCCTGAAGAAGTTCAGGGGACAAGCTGTTGTCTATATCTTGAATCTCTTCTGCCAGGCCTTTTGAATATAACATTTGCTGAAAAATTTGAGATTGATAAGGCCCACAGAGTCCCTTCCCATCGAAATCCTAGACATACTAAACCCAGGCAAATGATTTTCAAGGTTCTGCGTCATCATCATTTGGTCCTCATTCGCAAGGCTGCAAGAGAAATTCCTTCCTTATTAGTGAATGGGACCAAAATTTTTATTCACCAGGACTTTGCCAAAGAAACTGTTGCTATTCGCAAAGAGTTTTCTGCCTATCGTCCACAGCTGCGACACCTGGGATTTAAATATGGTCTTTTTGATCCTTCAACGATGCGTGTCTGGAAAGACAATGTCTCCAAATCTTTCCAACGTCCTGAAGATCTTCGTTTGTTTCTTGAGCAGCAAGCTCCTCCATCTATGGATACTCAGGATCCTAATTCTTGATTTCGAATAGCCTGACTTTTCTTGTCACATCTTTGCATATTCTTTTGCTTATGGGCTCCAACGGTTTCTGGCCATTCTTGTGGAACGGGTGTGCGTTTCTTTGTCCTTATTTATGTTCCTTGTTTGTCTCCTTTCCTTTTTTGCTTTCTTCCTATTGTGTCTTTCCTTAACTTATTCTCTGCATAGAGTCGCTCCTTTTCCATGGCTATTTCTCCATTCTTCTTTTTCTGTGTCATTCTTTTATCCTTTTCTCTTAATGCACAATGGCTAATATTCATAATGTTAAAATTGTTTCTCTTAATGTTAAGGGTTTGAGGCATCCGGTAAAACGTACTAAGATCTTGGATTACCTGGGTGCATGTAAAGCTGACATTTGCTTTATTCAAGAAACGCATGTTGATGATAAAATTCTCCATTATATGAAGAAAAAATGGGTTGACAATATTGTTTCCTCCCCTGCGCAGGGAAGGAAAAATGGGGTTGCAATTCTTTTTGCAAAACGGTTGCATTGTCAGATTCTTAGTAAGTTTACTGACTCAGAAGGTAGATTTATAGTGGTTAAGGTTAAAATTCACGACTCAATTTATTTTTTGCTTAATGTTTATGGTCCTACAGCTGACGACCCTTCTTTCTGGTCTGCATTAACTTCTGAGGTACTGAGGTTGGGGCAGGTCCCTTTGATTGTTGGGGGGGATTTTAACGTAATTATTGATCCATTACTAGATAGGCTTTCCACTACAAAATTCCGTCCTCCTAAAGTGTTTCATGCCTTTAAATCTTTTCTTCACACAACCAAATTAGCTGATATATGGAGGTTACACTTTCCTACGGAGAAATGGTTTTCCTTTTTCTCTAATCCCCATAATTCTCATTCCAGAATTGATTATTTTTTGCTTTCACCTTCGTTAATTCAGTCAGCCACCAACCCTGTTATAGGTAATATTGATGTTTCGGACCATGCATTGATTTCTTTTGTGTTAAATATTTCCTCTACTTTTACTAAACAAAATCGTTGGCGTATGAACACAAGTATAGTTCTAAATGATAAACATAAGCCCAAACTTTTACAAACTATTCAAGACTATTTTGTATTCAACCCAGAAGGTTCAACTTCTGTTGTGAATAGGTGGGATGCTTTTAAGGCCTACATTAGAGGTGCCACTATTTCTATTATGGCACATGAAAATAAACAATTTAACTCTAATATTAAACAGTTGGAAACGCAAATTGCTAAATATGAACGTTTACTTATTTCCTCTAATGACCTTCAGTACAAATCTAAACTGCAGAAGCTTCGTTATGAATTTAATGCTATACTTAGTACTAGAGCTGGAATCCAACTTACGAAATCTAATGCTAAATTTCGCTTGAACACCAATAGATCTGGGAAGCTTCTTGCAAACTATTTACGTATTAAGAGGGACAAAACTCAAATAACATCGATTCATAATCCTAATGGTCGAGTTCCTATTTCCCATAATGATATTGTACAAGAATTTCTAAATTTTTATTCTCATTTATATAGTAAACCAGTGCCTTGTGATGACTCTTTAATTGATTCCTTTTTAAATCAGTACAAATTACCTCAAGTCTCCCCTTCAGACAGATTAAGTTTAGATTCTCCGATTACTTCTGATGAAATTCTACTTGCTATCAAATCACTTCCCAAGAACAAATCCCCAGGCCCAGATGGTATCCCTGCTGAATTTTATAAAGAATTTCAATCCTGCCTTTTACCTTATTTAAGTTCACTTTTTTCCCATTTTGGTTCCTCTGGCACTATTTCAGGCTCCTTTACGGACGCTTTAATCATTGTTTTGCCCAAGCCTGATAAGGACCCTGCCTGCCCTGGTTGCTAATTATCGTCATATTTCTTTAATAAACCATGATTGTAAACTTTATGCCAAAATTCTTGCCACTAGATTAGCTCCCATCCTTCACTCCATCATTCATCCAGATCAATCTGGTTTTATAAAAAATAGGTATTCGGCTAACAATACTAGATCCCTTTTACACGTTATTGAGCAGAGTCCTTGTCTTGCTTCCCCTGCGGGAGTGATGGCTTTGGACGCAGAAAAAGCTTTTGATAAAATTTATTGGCAGTTTTTATTTAAAACTTTATTGCCCTTTAATTTTGGTACTCATTTTATTCGTATGATCTCTGCCTTATATTTTGCCCCTACTGCTCGTTTGTTTATTAATGGTCAAATTTCCACTCAATTTTCCCTCTTTAGAGGTACTAGGCAGGGTTGTCCCCTTTCTCCACTATTGTTTTTAATAGGAATTGAGCCTTTTCTTAATTATATCCGATGCAATGACAATATTCAGGGGATTACGATAAATGATGTCATGATTAAAACTTTGGCCTATGCTGATGATGTTTTATTGTTTATTAATAATCCACTTTCTTCTGTTCCTTCCCTATTAGACATTATTAGAAAATATTCGGTGGTTTCTGGTTATAAATTAAATGAAAGTAAAACTGAATTTTTTCCCCTGAATGCTTTTTGTACCCCAGATATGCTACCGAACACAGATATTATTTGGCAGAACTGTAAGCTGAAATACTTAGGTATTCTATTTGTCTCCTCGTTACCTGCTACTTTGAAACTTAATGGTGACTTTATACTTGAATATATTAAGAACAAAACGTCCAAATGGTCTCCCCTTTTCCTTACCTGGTGGGGTAGAATGGAAGCTATAAAAATGAATGTTGCACCAAAAATTTTCTACTCATTTGCCAAGATTCCCACTCAGTTCCCTCTTAAATTTTATAAAGATATTGACAGATTGTTATCTAAATTCCTTTGGTCTAATAAGGTTCCTCGTATTGCATATAAGAAATTAAAACTTCCTAAGTCCCAGGCTGGCTTTGCTATTCCGGACTTTTACCTCTATCATAAAGCTTTTATTTTAAAGCAAAGCTCCTTATGGTTTACAGCCTCTCCTATGGTCAAACCTCCAATTTGGCTTGATATTGAATCTTCAATTGTTCGTCCTTTTTCATTGCCCTCTGTGCTGTCAATGTCTTCTACATCCAAGGTTGTTCATAAGTCCTCTATCATCAAATCCTCTAGATTAATAATTAATGATTTGGATTCTAATTTTGAATTACCCTTACTATCCACAGTCCACTTGTCTTTATGGCACAGTGCTTTACTTAAACTAAATAGAAACATTACTTTTTGGTCCTCATGGATTTCAAAAGGAATTTTTCATCTCAAAGATGTCTTTTGTGGTACTGCTTTTATTCCTTTTGAGCAACTACGGTTAACATTTGATATCCCAGCATCTGATTTTCTTAAATACCAAGCTTTATGTAATTCAATTTTGGACTCTTTTCCCAATGGTATTCCCTCTTCCACCACTAACGACCTATTGACTTACCTTGCAGCTGTTACGTCATCCCCCAAAGCTGTCTTGGTATTTTATAAAAAATGTACTTCTTTCCAGAGCTCCAATGTTGGTACGATATCATCTTTTTGGAATACTGAATTGTCCATCTCCCTCTCCAATGACATATGGTCATCAATATGGCTTAACAGTATTTCTGGTTGGCTTCCAGTGTCTTTGTATCAAACTAATGCTTTTATTTTATTTAATGCCCTATGGTCTCCATTTCGCTTACACCATGCCAAATTGTTACCATCTGATGTTTGTTGGCATTGCACTTCTAGCTCTGGATCACTTCGTCATATGTTATTTGATTGCCCAATTATTTTAAAATTTTGGTCGGATGTTTGGATTGTAATTTCAAAAATTTTACCTGTACATGATGATATTTCTTATGCTATGTTAATATGTAAATCAGTTGCCCTTTTCCCATCCTCTTAGTGAGTCAGAAGCTAAGTTATTTAATTTCTTAATCACAGCTGCGTTAAAATCTATTACTTTTTGTTGGAAAGATGCTGCTTCTCTTTCAGTTCATGCCTGGTGGTCATGGATTATCTTTACTAGAAAAGGAGCACACCTGTCTCTTAAAGGCGTTGTTCATAATTCACAGTCATTTCAATCTTTTTGGTCACCTATTGATTCGTATGTTTTGCAATGATTTAAGGGTTATGTAATGCGATGTCCTCTAGTTCTATACTGTATTTTGTTACTTACTCTCCCCTAGGTTACAGGCCTTTAAGATTTATTTCAATTAAGATTTATTTCAATTATGACTCTATTTTGTTGTATTCTTCGATTCCATGATATATCTCCTTCCCCGCCCCTTCCCGCCCCCTTTCTCCCCCTTTTTCTATTCCTTGGATTATTGCATTTTATGTACGCTATTTCATCATTTACGCATATAAGAGTTATTCTTTTGTATTGTATGTGTCTCATTTATTCTGTTTGCATTTTGTTTCAATAAAATCATTCTGAACATAAAAAAAAAGAAGTGACCATGAGTTGCAGTGCACGGAGGTTGGGGCTCTTGAGCTGAGCATGCTCATGTGAATACATTGTCTAGGATTGTGTCCCTTCTGGATATTTCTGAAGCAGCTGCAGTGGGGTGTTTTACACCTGCAATATCTTTCTCATCATCGTCCCAGGTCTCCCACACTGCCTGAGGTGACACTGCTGCGTGAGTTCTCCACAGCACACAACTCAATCAGAAATGGTCCATGAGTTGTGGTGCACTGAGTTAGTGGCACCTGGAGTGCTGAGCAGGGTATCAGGCAAATGATGGCATGCAAGACAGGTGTGAGCAACTCTGTTAGTCTGCCAGTACAACTGTTTAAACTCTGGCAGTTGTCGTTTGGAGGTGGTCCTGGCGGTGGTGGCGTGTGCCTCCTGCGGTGATGCGACGTCCGGGCCGGTCAGGACTCGATTTGATCTGTGAGCCCTGGTGGACTGCAGTTGAGGCCAGAGGCAGCGGACATCGCAGGGCCACAGACACATGGCGTTGATGACCCCAAGGCCATCGACCCAGAGGCCATCCAATATCCTATCAGACAGGGTCCCTGACTTGAGCTGCGCAGAGTGGCCCAGGATGCACTGCGGCCGGCACAGAGGGCAGAAGCTAACAGGTGGGGGATGTCCAATTCACTCTTATGGACATGCCCTTTGATGGCGGTTGCCTTTTTGGCGACAAGGCAGACAACGAGCTAGAGCGCTTTAAGGACTCTCTGCCTACGACCAGGTCCCTGGGCCTCTCCACCACCCGCCCTGCGCAGTCTGCCTCTTTTGTGGCTACGGAAGGGGTGCCTCGCCATGTCCTGGCCAGAGCCACAGGCCGGCGCAAGCTGTTCAGCCTCTGCCCGACCGGTGACGTGGGAACCAGCGTCATTCTGGGGGCCAGCGGACGGGCCGGTCCACCACATCCCCCTCTGCAGCAGCCTCTAAACCCTCCTAGTCCACCCTTTCAAGGCCACCAAACACCAGTGGGCGGCAGGATTCGCCATCACCTCCCCCACTGGTGCACCATCACGTCGACAGGTGGGTTTTGCAGATAGTCCAAAGGGGCTACTCCCTCCCCTTCGAGTCTGCCCCTCCATTCATGCCGCCTCAGTACCATCGCATGTCGGAGGATCATCTGGACCTTCTTCAACAGGAAATTTCGGCACTCCTGGCCAAGGGAGCCATTGAGCGCGTTTCTTTTCCAGAAGTAGGTCGTGGTTGCTATTCCCACTACTTTCTGGTGCCCAAGAAGGACAGTGGCCTGTGTCCTATCTTGGATCTCAGGAATGTCAACTCCTTCCTCCGGAAGGAGAAGTAAAAAATATTGACGCTCGGCTCAGGGCTTGTCTGCCCTCGACCCTGGAGATGGAATTGTAAGGTTGGACTTGCAGGACGCTTACTTTCACATCCCCGTCCTGCAGGCCCCCGGCGCTACCTGTGGTTAATGGTAGGCCACGAGCATTTTCAGTTTATCATGCTCCGCTTTGGCCTTACCAGCGCCCCTCTGAGTTCACAGCTCATCTGCGCAGATCAGGGGTTGCAGTCTTTCCCTATCTGGACAACTGGCTGTTGAAGGCGGGCTCGCCCCAGGCTGTTGTCTCCCGCTTCCATTCTAGGGCCGACCTTCTGCATTTGCTGGGGTTTTCCATCATTGTGCCGAAGTCACACCTCATTCCCTCTCAGAAGCTCCTCTTCAACGGAGCGGTTCTGGATACGACGCAATATCCGGTCTATCCTCCCAAACAGCGAGTCTGGGATATACGGCTATGATTCCGATCTTTCAGCCTCTATCCCGGGTGTCGGTCAGGATGGCCCATCGGCTACTGGGTCCGATGGCCTCCTGCATCCTGCTGGCGGACCATTCCAGATGGCATATGCGGCCTCTGCAGTGGGACCTGAAGTTCCAGTGGGCGCAACATCAGTCGAACGTGTCCGATTGCGTCCAGATCTCAGAGGGCACTGCAGACCAATTGCAGTGGTGGCTAACGAGCCAGGATTGGGTCGACGGCAGATCCCTCTCCCTTCCTCAACCAGAGTTCACAGTGGTGACCGATGCATCACTTCTGGGATGGGGAAGCCACATGTTGGATGCGGAGAGCTGAGGCCTCTGGTCTCCGGCGGAGTCCGGGCTCCATATCAACCTTCTAGAACTTCGGGCAACTCGTCTTGCACTCAAAGTATTCCTTCCCTCTGTCCGGGGAAGAGTAGTGCAGGTGTTCACGGACAACACCACCGCCATGTGGTACTGCAACAAACAGGGCGGGATGGGGTTGTGGACCCTATGTTAGGAGGCCCTCCACTTTTGAACATGGCTGGAACATCAGGGCATATCCCTGGGGGTTCAACACCAGGCAGGTTTGCTGAACGCCAGGGCGGATGAACTCAGCCGCAGGTGCATAATGGATCACGAATGGCGTCTTCACTCGGTGGTGGTGTAAGGTCTCTTTCAGCAGTGGGGAGAGCCTTGGTTAAATCTATTCGCCACCGAAGAGAAAGCGCAATGTCTGCAGTTCTGCGCGTAGGAATTTCCAAGGCGGCACTCTCTCTAGGCAACGCTTTTCGTCACGAGTGGAGTTGCGGTCCTCTATATGCCTTTCTGCCTATACCACTCTGCCCAGAGTGCTGAATAAGATCAAGCATTACCCGGCCAAAGTCATTCTTGTGGCTCCGGATTGGGCATGAAGAGTCTGGTATCCCTAGCTGCTCAACCTGGCCATCGATCCTCCGATCTGACCGCCTCTTTGGGAGGATCTTCTGTCTCAGCAGCAGGGGACGGTCCTCCACCCGAACCTGTCCAGCCTCCACCTCCTTGCGTGGAGCTTGAGCTGCGGCAGTTGACGTCGTTTGACCTGCCTCCCGAAGTCTGCGTTGTTATCTTGGCAGCCAGGTGTCCCTCCACTAAGACGGTATACGCCTGCAGATGGAACAAATTTGTGGCATGGTGCACAGCAAAGGCTGTGGATCCCCTTTCCGCCCCTGTTTCTGAGATTCTTTTGTTCCTCCTATCTTTGGCCCAGCAGTGCTCTGCTCTGGGCTCTAAAGGGCTACCTCTCTGCCATGTCAGTCTTCCTTAGGCTTCCTGATCAGCCTTCTCTTTTCAAGTCCCCTGTTGTGAATAGATACCTTAAGGGCATTACTCATCTTTTTTTTCCTGTTCCCTACGTAATGCCCCAGTGGGACTTGAACTTGGTTCTTACATTTCTTATGTGTGCTCCCTTTGAGCCGCTACATAACTGTCCTCTCAGACTTCTCACTCCGAAAACTGCCTTTCTGCTGGCCATCACCTTTGCACGCAGGGTGAGTGAGTTACAATATCTTTCTTCCAAGCCTCTCTTTCTATCTGTCCATCCGGACAAGGTTGTCCTTAGAACGAGACCTTCCTTTCGAACCAAGGTGGTTACTTCTTTCCACATTGGACAAACCATCACTTTGCCCACCTTCTTTTCCCCTCCACTTTCTTTGAAAGAGGAAGAGAGGCTCCATAGTTTTGATCAAAAACGTGCACTTTCCTTCTACTTGGATCGCACCAAATAATTCCGGGTGGACAACCAGCTCTTTGTTGGTTACATGGGTGCTAAGATAGGTCGGGCTGTGCAAAAACGGACCATCTCTAGGTGGGTCGTTCTGTGCATCAAAGCCTGCTATTCTTTTGCTAAGAAGGAGCCTCCAGTGGGACTGCACGTCCATTCCACCAGGGCGACGGCAGCTACTACAGCTTTGGGACGAGAGGTTCCCCTAAATGTCTTCTGTCAGGCAGCTACGTGGGCATCTCTGCACACGTTCACCAATCCCTACTGCCTGGACAGCCAAGTTCGGTGGAACAGCTTCTTTGGCCGTTCTGTTCTCCAGGACTTTCTGGAGTGAACTTAGTTTGCAGACCCACCTCTGGGGTTGGTATTGCTGGGGTATCTATTCTAAGGTAAACTAACTGTTTCTTTCAGATGAACAAGTTACTTACCTTTGGTAACAATATATCTGTAAGAAACATAGGTTAGTTATAGATTCCTTACCGCCCTACCCATCCTTCCCATTCTGCGAACTGACTTCTAGGGTTAAGGATTTCCTTTCAGGGCCCTAGTTAAGTGCACCAGTGGTCAGTATCTTGCATGGCTCTGCGTTTACAGCATGGAAAGTTGTGTACAGAACTGACGTCAGTGCACAAGGACAGCGTCTAAGTAGCTACCGCAAGGTCATCCCGGCGACCACGATGCCGACGATGAACGCGGAGTCGATTAACGCTACCTTCCGACGCGCAGTGGTACTGCTGACGAAAAAACTTTCCGGATCCAGTCTGACGCCTGGGGGTAATTCTAAGGTAAGGAATCTATAACTAACCTATGTTTCTTACAGATATATTGTTACCGATGGTAAGTAACTTGTTCTTCTGTGTAAGTGTACAGAACACATTTTTAATCATCCTAAGCTACTATACTGTATAAAGTCTTTTTGTTATGTGTTTTACTTTTGAGGCTATGGTGAATTGTATCCCTACTTGGGGTATGACATGAATAATATCAACTACTTGATATCTGTATGCTTGTTAATCGAAGACATATTCCTAACTATATTTTCAGATGTTTTCTGGATTATTGCGAAAAACCTGTCCTAAGAAGTACTCATCAGTGCTGCTATTGCATTAATGATTCAGAAAAGGGGGTGGTGATGACACTAGGGTGTGAGAAACCCTTTATTTCTCGTTTTCCTTGAATGTTTTGTGCATTGGGTCTGATTTTTCTCCCCTTTCTTTTTATGTTTTCTTGGTATGCATTTAAGAATCTCTGCACAATCTTTGTTCTAATAATTTTTCCCTCTAGTCTAGGTCTTTCACAGTCTCTCTTTTTGTGTGTACTTTATGTGAGTATAAATATCGCCCTCCACAAACCTTTAGTCGCACGGAGTCCTGGGAGCACAAGTGGGATTTTAAGTTTGTATCGCAACCTCTTTTCTTCCTTGTTCCAATACATCTTGGTATTTAAGTTTCAAATATAAAAGTTAGGAAGTTAGGAAATTGACATATACAAGTGTAATAGTCTTTTTTCAATTGATATTAATTGTATTACATTGGTGTTTCGATTTTTCAATTTCAATTTCTCTTATCTTCTTTTTTATACTTTTTTTTCACTTTAATGTGACATTGATTTTTGTTTATGAATCGTACACAGTGTAGATTATGTAACTGTGGGTTGGCACTGAAGAAGCAACTTGTGTGTCATTAAACACGTGTTGGCCTTTCTTGTTTATTTAATTTTTGAAGAACAATTAAAGAGAATTTGAATCTTCACTACGACTTATTAATCGAATTTCATTGACTGTTAGACCTCAAAATCAAGTCTCTTTTTTGTGTCTCCCTGAATATAATTATGCCCAGATTAGATAGGACCCTAATTATGAACTGACGGAAAATAATAATAATAATAAAGGAGTTCACCAGCGTTGTGTACTGGCATACACACTAATACTCATTTTTCTCAATAATAGTTGCACTAGCTTTCTGGCTGCCTATGAAAATGACTTACCAACTTTAGCTGGCCAGAAGGTACCAGCGCTACTTTTTGCTGATGATAATTTCAAAATCTGCTAAAGGCCTACAAATATTGCTAGGCGGGTTTTCCTTATTCTGTGATAATCATGGGTTGGAACTGGAAGTTAATGCCCAGAAAACCAAGTTAATGGCCTATAACCGGGGTAAGAACTTTAGAGGGAAGATCTCACTGGCTGAGAATTCCCCGGAGAGGCAAATAGATTTTGACTATCTTAGAATTAGGTTAACTGCCTTTAATTACTGGGCATCACAAATTATAAAGAGTACTCTCTTGATTAAGCACAGGACCTCCAACCTTCTAAGATTTGCTAAGCAAGTAATTTTCTATTGGCGTTTTCCCTGCTATAGAAATATACAAACCTCAAGGCAGTAGCCCTGCTCTTTATGGTCAGAGCTTTGGGGATACTCTTATGTGACAAAATTAGGTACAGATGAAAATAAATTCATGAGGTCCCTTTTAAACGTAGAGCACATCATCCCTTTATTGCTGCTGAGATTAGATCTCACACTGAAACTCATTGTAGAAGTTGCAAAATTGAGACTCATCGTTTATTTGATTCGTATTTGATGTATTGAAGAGTTGAAGCCATATAGACGTGTTTCGTGACATTATCAGCCAACCTAAGGTTCTGGGGATTTCCTGGGGAAATTGTGTCACGAGGTCCTTAATCAACCTAGGTCTGAGATTTTTGGTTTATAACTTAATCTATTCGGTCAGCTTCAGTTGCTGTGGTAAACGATAGGTACTAGGGAATTAATGTGAAGAGAAGGGCATTTCTGTTGCACTTGTTAGCCGTTCATAAGCTTTTGTGCTTTGAAAATGTAAATTTAAGCTTGAGGAATTTTTTGATTATATTATACCATCATTATCAAGATGTTTGCACCTAAAGTTTAGATATAGTTACCTTTATATTTTCTTGGTCGCCTCCTTTCCTTAAGTATAAATTGTGCCCTGTATGTTGTTCAGAGGAATCTGAGGAACATGTGTTGATTTTCTGTTTTGCCTATTCAAATCCTAAAACCAGATGGACGCCCTAATATTATGCAAAACTGACACTATTCTGTATGTAGGTTTTGCTGTTTCTAAGTTTTTGCATGCTGCATGCATGGCTTATAAGACCTAAAATAATGAGCTAGGGTATTTGGTTCATTGCCTAACATTTGTCAATTTTTTGTATATGTTTATGTTTGGATGCTTGTAAAGCGCTCGAATGCCGGGGCGTCTTGGCGCTGGAATGTAGGGGTAGAAGGAGAAGAAGCTGGGACCATAATGGGAGTATAGCCTATGTAGTTGTAAAGAGCCAGGTTTTTAAGTTCTTTCTGAAACACTGAAGATTCAGCTGATGTCTCAGGGACAGAGGCAGTTTGTTCCAGAGCTTGGCCGCGCAGTATGTAATAGCTCGGCCTCCCCATCTGGCTCGTTTGTACTTAACGGTTTCTATAAGACCTTGGCTCACCGATCTAAGGGCCCGAGCGGGAACATATGGTATAAACAGTTTTTGAAAGTCCTCAGCGCTCCCTCCATTTATTGCCTTATAGACTAAGGTTAACAATTTAAATTCCATGCGCTGTCTAATGGGCAGCCAGTGCAGTGAACTAATTCCTGCTGCCTTCGTTGGCTGTCCTCTGTACAGCCCCAAAGGAGTCTAGCTGCCGCATTTTGCAAAGATTGTAGTTTTTGCAATTGGAATTTATCAATTCCTAGAAACAGTGCATTCGAATAGTCCAGTTTTGACAGGAGTAACGCAACCATCACTGTTTTCTGGAGCTCTTTATGTATAAATGGGAATATTTTTCTCAAAATCTTCAAAAGAAGGAAACATGAAGAGATGAGATTATTCACCTGCACGCCAAAATTCAGCTTGTTGTCAAACATGATCCCTACATTTCTTACCTTTTCCACAGGACGGGGACATTCTCCGGCTTCAGGTGGCCACCAAATCTGATTCCATAGAGGTGGGCCTGAACCGAATTCCATCACCTCTGTCTTCTCTGTGTTAATCTTTAGATAGCTCAGACACATCCTGGTCATAATGTCGGTAAGGCAGGCGTGGAACCTAATTGCTGTGGTCTCTGGTTGGTTGGTGATGGAAATAATGAGCTGAGAATCGTCAGCATACGAGACCAATCTAAATCCATGTCTTCTTACTACTTTGGCCAGAGCGGTAACGTAAAGATTAAAAAGGGTCGGGATAGCGCTGATACCTGCGGAACTCCACAAGGAAGATGAAAGCTTTCAGACTGCATGCCGTCCCAAAATAGCTGTTGCTCCCTTGCCTCCAAAAAGGAGGACAGTAGGGACAGGGCGGTCCCTTCGACTCCTATATCCCTCAGCCTCTGTACCAGAACCGCATGGTTCATGGTATCAAAAGCAGCTGATAGGTCAAGGAGTCCGAGGACCGCCCAACCTCCTGCGTCTACAGTTCGACGGATTTCTTCAACAGTGACAATTAATGCCGATTCCGTCGAGTGACGCGGACGAAAGCCATGCTGTGATGGATCCAGCAGATTGTTTTCATCAAGGTATTCTGTAAGCACTCTGTTAAGTTGTTTTTCCAGTAATTTTGCGGCAATAGGGAGACCGACTATGGGACGGTAGTTCTTTGGTTTACTAGGATATAAATTTGTTTTTTTTAGAAGGGGCGTGATCGCTGCCATCTTCAAGTTGCAGGATAGCGCCTTGTGGCTAGGACTTGATTCATCAGATTGTTGCATATCTTGGGAGCTGCTTGATGCATGATACGGGGGCAAGGATCAGTGGGTGCACCTGACTTTATAGAAAGTAAGAGTTTTTCAACCATTTCATTATTGATTGGCTAAAAACAGGTAAATTTACATTTGTGGCTAGAGTCGAACATTAATGGGTCCAGTAATCTGACAGGGCTTGTAAAGTTGTTGTATATTTCTCTCACCTTCTCCTGGAAGTAATTCGCCACTTTATTACTTAAGGGCTGATCTGGCTTAAACCCTTTATCTTGCTGTGGTTTAGCCAGCATGTTAACTGTTTTGAACAGTTCCCTGGTCGAATTACCCGCCTCTTTTATTTGTACGGTAAAAAACTGTTTTTTTGTGGCGGTAATTGCTTCTTTATATAATAGAGTGGTATGGTTGTAGAGAGCTTTCATGTCGCTATCGTAGTTTTGTCGCCATTGGCGCTCTGTTATCCTACAGTTAACTTTCAACCTTTTAAGCTCAGGGGTGTACCATGGCGATGACATTTTGACTCTTTTTATTGTTACTAACTTCTTAGGCGCGACCTTGTCAGCTGCTAATGTTAACCAGTCATTAAACTGCTGAGCTGCTTTGCTATTATCAGACTCTAAGATGTTCAGAGAGGGGTTTAGTGCTGACTCAAAGTCTCCAGCCTTGATTTTGTCCCATCGTCTGATTAATGACTTTGAGATTTTAACTTGGGCTCCTGATTGTGTCTGAGAGAGTTTAAGTTTGAAATAAATGGCCTTATGGTCTGTCCATGGTAGGATTTGTAAATTAGAGACTGTAATATCAGGGTCACTTGTGAAAATCCCATCCAGCGTGTGACCTGTCAGATAGGTAGATCCACTTACCAATTGTCTGAGGTTAAAAGCCTCAAGATTTTCTAGTAGCCTAACAGTGTCTGCATTGCTATTTGCTTCAAGATGGTAATTAAAGTCGCTGAGGATCATAAGAGGGAGCGGGTCGGTATAAAGTTCTAGGAGCGTCAAGAGAGCTTGAGAAAAAGCTGTTCTGGTTCATGGCGGACGATAAATCAGTATCCCCTGGAAGATTTGATGGTTATTTAGTTTAATGCAGAAATCCATTGCTTTCGCTGGAAGAATAAAAATCGTTTTAATCTGTATTTTGAAATGGTCACGATATATAATCGCTATCCCTCCTCCTGTGCCCATCGCTCTATCCTGGGAGAGGTAAGCGTAACCCTCTATATAATCATATTTTACAGATATTTTTAAGTAATTGATGCTTTTCCGGTTTTTATGATGTTTTTTTTGTTGTTGATTTTATCTGGCTTGTGTTTTGTTGTTGGATTTTATTATCCAAAACTGACAATACATATTCATGTTTGATCTTGGTGGTGAAAGGCAGTGGCAAGAAAATGGAGGGTAACTACAAACCAAGATGGCCAGGCGGCTGATGTGGCAGTAAAACTCCCCATACAGGAGAGTACCCAGCTGTGGGAAAATCGTGTGAGAAGTGTGGAAAAGCCAACCATCTTGCGAAGGTGTATTACTGTTCCCGTACACCACCAGGCACCTCCATGCGGCTCAACATAGAGGTCCAGAGTCAGAAGCTCCAAGACATGGATGAAGATGAAGGGGTGACACATCTAGGACCTGTCCTAGCTGATCAGTGGCAGTCGTGGAGGGCAGCCCCAAAGAGTCATGTATGTGTGGAACCCAACTTGGTCATGGCCGCCATTGTCACTAGGTATACGTTAACTTGACGGTGCTACAGGTGTTTGACAAACTAAATGAATCCCTAGTTTGATACCCCACACAAGTGCAAGATTATGCTCCTAGCCTTTCAAAGCCTTGGAAGTTGGCTGGGACATTCACGACTACCCTACCCCATCAGGGTCAGACCACCAAAGCTAAAGTATATGTGACCAATCAGGGGCACATGATGTGACTGTGGAAACTTGCCATGAAGCAGGAACAACACCTCAATTCTCCTCAGTGACATTGTGGGGAAGCTCAGTTGTCCTGTTGGTTCTCCAAAATATACTTGTAATCGGGCTACCATCAACTCCTTTTAGTCTCAGAATCGAGGTACATCATGACTTCTCTACCCGTAAAGGTCTGCCCTGCTATAAGCTGCTAAATTTAACCATTTCCAGTGCCACTGAAGTCTTAAAAAATGTGTTAAGGTAGGTGCTATCAGGGCTGAAAGAAGTTCAGAATGTAAGTGATGATATCATGATACATGTGGCTACGTTGGAGGAACATTACTAGCTGTTGCAGAAAGTGCTACAGAGGCTCCAAGACACTGGCCTGACCCCACATCATGCCAAGTGTGAGTTCCTACAGTGATCCATTAGTTACTTTGGATATAAATTCTCCCTGGTTGCGGTGGCTACTGACCATGAGAAGGTGAGGGACATTAAAGAGGTCTGCGATCCAACATCCATTACTGAAATTTCCTTAGTGTCTGGCATCTACAAGAGTGCTTTTTTGATGTTGTATACAAACTAGGGGCCTCAAACCTTGCAGATGACCTATCCAGACATCCCGAGCGGATATGCCGGCTGATGAGCAGGAAGGTCAAAACACTAAAGAATGCGTCAGGTTGAACATCAAATGGTCTCCAAACTCATGCCCTTGGATTGGGGTTCATTGTCAATGTGCAGCTTGTTCACCAGTCTGTCTTGTTGGATGACATTGTTAGGGCCACGATGCATGCCTCCAGATGACTCTGGGAGCTGTACGTTCCAACAAATGGAATGCCCGAATCAAAACCTAGTTGTGAGAAAAGTAGAGGCCCATAAAGTCTTAACGTCCCTCCCTCTACAATGTAAGGAATGAACTGGTCACTGGCCATGTCTGATGAAGGGTCCCTTCTCAGAGGGAACTGGATATTGCTTCCCCAGACCCTCACCCCCAGATGATCCAGATGGCACACAGAGGTCCATCCAGCCAGGGATAGTGTACACTAAAAGTCATCTGTAGAACAAAATGTGGGTCCCTCTTTTAGATCTTTTAGATGAGGGAGGCAAGAACATGGTAGGAGAATGCACTATGTGCCAAACAGCTGGAGTGTTTGATCCACTGGCGCCTGTCATTACCCAGAATATTCCACAACAGCCATGGGTGAGGGTGAGTGTTGACATTGGAAGCTTTCAAGATAGCCAACATATACTGGTAGTCATTGACTTCTCTAGATATCCAGAGGTGGAGGTGGTAAACAGCTCATTAGCTGAGGAAGTAATTCCCAAACTCTGGAAAAACCTGGCCACTTAGGGCTGGTGAACAAGCTGCGCATTGACAATGAACCCCAATCCAAGGGCATGAGTTTGAAGAGTATTTAAAGTCCCCCGGCATCTGGAACCTCACAGGAAGGCCCCGCTGGCCCCCAGCAAATGGGAAATTGAGAGAATAATGCAAATTCTGAAAAAAGCCATTAGCATTGAGAATGCCCAGCACCACCATTTAGAGTGAGCCCTACACTCATTTGTGAAAGAGTACCATAAGATCCCTCATACCACATCACAAACGCTGAGTCGGATGTGCATGGGGGAGGCCGGTGCAAGATGTAGTTCCCCAACATCCAAAATGAACCCTATAGGAAACTGGGCTTTTTGCCCCCTTTTTAGCTACTAGATGCAGATTCTCGACCCTGGCAGTGCACTGAGGCCTGCTAAACAGACCTCAGTGCCGGTGCTGCTGCCCCAAATCAAAGTGTTGTCTGATTGTGCAACAAATGGCACCCCATATACCTAGGGCATAAGTGGCACTTACGGATCCCAAAGGGCGGCAGCATATGATATGTCACCCTAAGGGTCCCACACAGAAATTCCACACAGACTGCCATAGCAGGCTGCATGACATGGTGGAAACCAAGAGTGAAAACATGACATGACACTCCTGTGTGCCATGCCAATGCCACTGCAACTAATATATGTAAGTCACCATTACAGAAGGCCTTTGAGACCTAGGGCATTTAAATTTTATGTGCGGACATATCTGCATGTGCAGATATGTCCCTGTGATGTCTTGTTTTTTTACTAGACATTACAAGTGAGCAGGGAAGCCATCTTAAGGTATGAAATGGGCACTGGTCAAAATGAGTTCCCCAGCTACATAATGGCTTCACTGAAACCTCTGGTGTTTGGTATTAAACACCTTGTATTAAAAACCCACACAGATTCCAGTGATAAATGTATTAATACATGCACCCAGAGAGTACCTTAGAGGTATCCCTGAAACTTAAAAGCTCTCTAGTTTGCTGTCTGACTGGTCCAGTCCAGCCTGCCACCACAGAAGAGTTTTTGACCTCCAGGGGTGAGAGTCCATGCTCTAAGGAGGTCAGGAACAATGCCTGCTCTGGAGGGAGGTGGTCATGTAGGGGATAGTGACCCCAGGAGTAAGTAACCCATTGACTACTACCATTCACGCCCCTTGCACCCCTAAATCTAGTATTTAGGGGAGCCCCTGGCACCAGAAAATCAGATTTCCGCTGACCTAAAAAGAAGGGCACAGAAGAGCCTCAAGAAGCAAGGACTGTGGAGAAGCAACTGACTTGGCACCAACCCTGCCGGTCTGTCTGCTCTTCCTGCCAGATTGGGCTAAAGTCGTCTCATTCTGCAGCTGCTGTACCTCCAAAAGCCTGGGATGGCTGCCTGCCTTCAACGAAGACTCAGGAAGTCCTGTGGAGTAGTGGAGCGCTTCTCTGCATCCAGAAGACACTCCAAAAGAACTGTGAGGACCCAGACCGCTGCAAACCTGACCACCGGAAAGCATCTGTGCCCCCTAGCCCGAGTTGAAGTGGGCCAACGGTGCCAGCTTGATCTCCCGACCCTCCAGAGACAAAGCCCAACTTGTGTTTGCCCACAGTGGACTCACTGAAGCCTCCTGCAGCCTCTTTGTGCATCCTCCAAGAGTGTCTCCCGTGACGAAAACCTGATGCCTGAGAACACCTCTGCACCAGTGTACTCCCGGCCTGAGGAAAAGAAGGCCAAATGTGTCCCCACATACCCGAGCATCGAGAGATCTGTACCCCCTTGTTGGATCAGCCTGACTGGCGTCCTAGTTCCAGCTTGCAGACTCTGTACCACCGAACCATTACCCATTAGAGTGAATGGGCCACCTAATGCTGTAACACACCTCTGCCCCTGGATGCCACAGAGCCTGTTGGTGTGGCCCTGGACCTTGCCCCATACTCACCTTAAGTCCAGGTGATAAGTCTTGTAAGTCGCTGTGAAGTTCCCGAATGCAGTACGTTTGTCCCTCATAGGATAATATTGGGCACCCAATGCTGAAAAGCACCTCTGCACCCGGCCGCTCAACTGCTGACCAAGGTGACCTGTTGGTGCTGCCTTGCACCTTGCCCTATACCTACCTTAAGTTCAGGAGATTGGTCCTGTAAGTCACTGTGAAGTGCCCGAATGCCGTAGATGTTTTCCCCCCAAAGGATAACATTGGGCAGCCAACGCTGAAAAGTATCTCTGAACCCGGCCGCCCCAGTGCCGCCAGATGTGAACTAGTGGTGCTGCCTTGGACCTTGCCCCATACTTACCTTAAGTCCAGAAGATTGATCCCATAAGTCGCTGTGAAGTACCTGTATGCAGTGTATGTCCTTCTTACATAGGATAACATTACCGCTTCAGAGATTCCACTGTGTGCATTTTTAAAACTGTAAAAATTCATAATTCGAAAAGTACTTACCTGATTCCAATGATCTTGTTATCCAAATTCATATAAAAGTGTGTGTTATTTTTATAAATTGGTGTTTAATTTCTTTATTGAGTGTTGAATGCTTAGCACTACCCTCTAATATGCCTAACTGCTTGCCCACACTACCACAAAAGAGAGCATTTGTGCCTCTAATTCCTTTGGGGTTTGCCTGGACCCTTTACACAGAGTATCTCTTTTTGGTCCTCTATATAAAGAGCCAGCTTCCTACAGGCCCCGGCATCTTTGGGCAAAGGTGTGGTTGCAGCCTACAGGGACCGGGGGAATGATGCAATGAGCCGAGCACGAGGGGCAAGGCCTTCTGTGCAAGTAGATGGAGACTGGATCATATCGCAACATTGAAACCCTGGTAGAAAATGTAGGCTACTTTTGAGCCAGGGCCGCCAAATTGGAGCAAATGAAAGGCACTATGGGAACAACCACACCGGAGGAGGCATCGCCATCGTCCACAGGAACCCCATCCGCATCACGACCAACACCGACGACACCCTCGCAACCGCCGAGCACCTGCACTTTCAGGTCCACATCAACCCCAAGACCACCCTCAGAGGCACCCTCATCTACAGACCCCCGGGACAACGCACACAATTCAGCGAAGACATCGCCGACTTCATCAGCCCGCACGCCCTCTGCTCCGCTGACTACATCCTCCTAGGGGACCTCAACTTCCACCTGGAGAACAACAACGACCGCAACACCACCACCCTGCTGGACAACCTCGCCAACCTGGGACTCAAGCAGCTGGTGACCACCCCCACCCACTACGCCGGACACACACTCGACCCCGTCTTCTCATCCAGCAAGGATATTGCCTTCAGCCACGCCACCGGACTCCACTGGACGGACCACAGCTGCGTCCACTTCAGCTTCGGAAGGACCACGATCCACCACCACCAGCAACAGGTTGCACGCAGGAGCTGTAACAAGATCACAGCCGACCAGCTCACGACCTCCCTGAACAGGAACCCTCCCACCAGCACAACCAACCCTAGCCAGGCGGCCACCAACCTCACGAAGTGGATCAGCGACTGCGCAGACGAGCTCGCCCCCCTGAGGACCCCGCCTAGCAGACCCGGCAGCAAGAAAGCCCCATGGTTCACCGACGAACTCAAGAGCTCCAAGAAGAACTGCCGAGCCCTCGAGAGAACCTGGCGCAGAGACCCAACACCGGACAACATGACTGCCCTCAAGCTCGCCACCCGAAAACACCACCAACTCATCCACGCCACCAAGAAAACTGCATTCAAGGAACGACTGGACAACAACGCACACAACAGCAAGGAACTCTTCAACATCGTCAAAGAGCTCTCCAACCCCAACGCCGGAAACAACGACATCACCCCTTCGCAAGACCTCTGCAACTCCCTCGCCTCCTACTTCCACAACAAGATCGTGAACATACACAACAGCTTCAGCACTCAACCGACGAACGCCACGACCGAACCACCGCCCCCCACCACCACCCTCCGCGCCTGGACTCCGATCAGCACCGAAGACACCGTCCGCACGATGAACTCCATCCACTCCGGATCTCCGACTGACCCCTGCCCTCACCACGTCTTCAACAAGGCCGACGCTGTCATCGCACCCCACCTGCGGGACATCATCAACACCTCCTTCGACACCGCCACCTTCCCGGAGAGCTGGAAGCACGCCAAACTCAGCACCCTACTCAAGAAGCCATGGGCCGACCCGACCGACCTCAAGAACTACCGCCCCATCTCGCTGCTCCCGTTTCCTGCAAAAGTCATCGAGAAGACCGTCAACAAGCAGCTGGCCGCCTTCCTTGAGACAAACGGATCCCTCGACCCCTCGCAGTCTGGCTTCCGGGCCAACCACAGCACCGAGGCCGCCCTGATCGCAGCCACCGATGACATCCGAGCGCTGCTCGACAACGGAGAAACAGCGGCCCTCATCCTCCTCGACCTCTCCGCGGCCTTCGACACTGTCTGCCACCGTACCCTAGTACAACGCCTCAGCAACGTCGGAATCCAGGAGAAGGCACTGGAGTGGATCATCTCCTTCCTCGCCGGAAGGACACAGAGAGTCCGTCTCCCTCCGTTCAGATCTGAAGCCACCGAAGTCATCTGCGGCGTCCCTCAAGGCTCCTCGCTCAGTCCAACCCTCTTCAACTTCTACATGAGCCCCCTCGCAGACATCGCACGCCAGCACAACCTCAACATCATCTCCTACGCCGACGACACCCAGCTGATCCTCTCCCTCACCAACGACCCCGCCACCGCCAGAGCCAACCTTCACGAAGGGATGAAAGAGGTAGCCGAATGGATGAAGAACAGCCGCCTGAAACTGAACTCAGACAAGACGGAAGTCCTCATCCTGGGATCCTCACCCGCCGCTTGGGACGACTCCTGGTGGTGGCCCCCCGCCCTAGGCAGCGCACCCAAACCAACAGACCACGCACGCAACCTGGGCTTCATCCTGGACTCCTCCCTCTCCATGACCAGACAAGTCAACGCCGTCTCCTCGTCGTGCTTCAACATCCTGCGCATGCTACGTAAGATCTTCCGGTGGATCCCCACCGAGACCAGGAAGACGGTCACCCAGGCCCTCGTCACCAGCCGTCTGGACTACGGCAACTCCCTCTACGCCGGAACCACCGCCAAACTCCAGAAGAGACTCCAGCGGATCAAGAACGCCTCAGCATGACTCATCCTGGACATCCCCCATCGCAGCCACATCTCCGGACACCTGAGAGACCTGCACTGGCTCCCGGTCAACAAGAGAATCACCTTCCGTCTCCTCACCCATGCACATAAAGCCCTACACAACCAAGGCCCAGGATACCTCAACAGCCGCCTCAACTTCTACGCTCCCAAACGCCAGCTTCGATCGACCAGCCACGTCCTCGCCGCCGTCCCCCGCATCCGAAGAGCCACCACAGGGGGGACGGTCCTTCTCCTACCTCGCCGCCAAGACATGGAACTCCCTCCCCACCCACCTCCGCCTGACCCAGGACCCCCTTGCCTTCAGGAAGCAACTCAAGACCTGGCTGTTCGAGCAGTAGCGGACCCCCTCCCCCAGCGCCTTGAGACCCTCTGAGTGAGTAGCGCGCTATATAAATGCGATGATTGATTGATTGATTGATTGAACGGTAGGCAAGCAACAGGAACAAGTGACTTTTAATGTGGCTATATTCAAGAACGTTGTCCGCGGGCCTTCTCTGGAGACCCCAAAGGTTTTGATCTGGAGATTGAGATGACCAGAGAGATGGGCTGCGTGGCTAGTGGTGTTTCGTAAGGCATGCCGAGTGTGAGTCACAGATGTGCATCCCCAATGACTGACCTGAATGTGCTTTTTGATACTAGACCTGTGGTCTAGAGTGAGAGTGTAAAGCGAGCTACTGGGTAGAGACCGCATTCTCACCATGACCTGAGGGCAGCTCATCGACCGTCTGTGAAGTACAGTGATTATGTGATGTTCTGAAGACATGTGATTTTAATTTGCATTTTGTTGTACTGAGAGAAATGTTCTCTAGTAGTATGATTGAGTGTAGGGTTGCGGTACAGTTCCCCTGTTAATGCGGGATGGGGGAATGATTAGATTCATGACGCAGGGTATAAAATATAACTCTATTCCCTTTTGGGGTGGTGGGCTGTTGTTGTTGATGTATCAAGTAATTGTGAGTAAACCTGCCCCTGTTGTTGTGGTGTCCTTGTTTATATCCTGGGTACCCCCATCCTACAAGTGTGTACGAAGACCGGCAACGCTATCAAGTTTCCCACGTCACTGCATGATGTGCTGCTGTAGTGTAGATTTATTTCTTTGAATTTTGAGACTTGCAGTCCTGATTTATAATGGAATAAACAGCCATAAGTCCCAGAATTCAAAGAAAACTCACATCACGCATGGACCTGGGTAACTTGGCAGGGGTGGACTGGCTGATTGCCAAGTGACCTCCGTGCAAAGACAGCAGCTGTCCCTGAATGCAAAATTTTGATTTGCACTTAGAGCCCAATTTACAAAAGGCCTTTTTAAAGTTCCAGCTGACTGAAGCCTGCTAGAAGGACACTGTAGTTACAAACCTTCAAAAACTGGCTCATGTGAGTGAAATAAGTGGCCACCTTTCGTACATACATGTTCCAGCTGACTGAAGCCTGCTACAAGTACACTGTTATTGGAACTGACATCCTTGTGTGGTTTTCTCCAACCTTTTGCCTTCAATCCTCCTGCTTTTGCTGACTTTTGTTTTTCCTGGCCTTAGGACTCTGCACACTACTTCTAACCAATCCTAAAGTTCTTGTGCTCTCTTCCTAAAACATGGTAACATTGGCTTCCACCCCAGTGGCACCTTAAATTACTTGTAAGTCCCTAATAAAATGGTACTACATGTACCCAGGACTTATAAATTAAATGCTACTAGTGGCCCTGCAGCACAAATTGTGTCACTCACTTAAGTAGCTCTTTAAACATGCCATTGTAGCCTGTGTGTGCAGTTTGAAACTGCCATTTTGACCTGGCAAAATAAATGGTTTTGCCAAGCCAGACCATTCCATTTTAATGCATATAAGTCAGCCCTAACCAACCTATAGGGGAGAGTTCAGTGTATTTAAAAAAGTTGGACATGTACTTTTAACTTTTATACATCCTGGTAGTGAAAAACACTTAATTTGATTTTTCACTACTGGGAGCCCTGCCTCACCCATAGGATAACATTGGATTACCTAATTGCTTTTAAAAAGGTATCTTATTCAATTGGGAGCAGGTATGAAAGTCATGTCTTGTTTCTAAGTAATTGTAATTCAAAACCCTATTTAGGATCAATTCTGTTTATTAACACAGCCAGCATATAGGATGCTACAGCATGCCGCCTACCGCCCATCTGGGCCAGCCGCCTTTACTTGGTGTTATAGATTGCTTCCAGTAGTATAAGTAGTCGAAGCGGAGCAAGACTGATTTTTGAATACTTTAAATAAAGCAAGCCAACAACCCCTCCCCCAGCCCTCCTTCCTTCTGATCTACTTAAGAGGTGAGATACCAGCAGAACTCAAACAGCACAAAACATGGTTTCCAAGCTAATCAGCAACAAACAAGGCCCATCAGCTTCCAGAAAGGGAAATCTCGGGAAGTGGTCGTAAAATGCGGAAACAGGAGGGGCATATCAAGTCCCTAAATTCCCTGGAAAGGATAGAAATAAAAGGGGCCCACAGTTCTGAATAAGAGGAACCCCCAGGGGTATCTGCCATGGATAACGTCTCCAACCCTAAAAGGAACCACAACTGGTGCAGCCAAGCCATGTGATCTGGAGTTTTGTCTTTGCCTCAGGGTGAAAGTATTACTCGGTGAGCTGCATGGTTTTTAAAGCTTGGTCGATATCATCTACCACACGCTCCCAGTATCTGGTAAGCTTTGGACAGTGCCAGAGGAGGTGGAGTAAGGTTCCTGCACCTCCGCAACCCCTCCAAAGTCCCCAGAGTGACCTACTTCTGGATGCGACTTGGGGTATAAATAATACTAATATGAAGTGATTTTGTAGACCATTTCAGTGTTTATCATGGTCTGCACTCTATGGTGAACTCTATAGTGTATATCCTCCCATTCTTTATCAGAAAGAGATCTATCCAGCTCCACCTTTTCTGTCCTGAGATTCGTGGTCAGGCCCTGCCCTGCCTAGACGGACATAAATCCCTGAGACCAGCCATTTGTCATCTGTCTTAAGAAACAACCACCTTTCAAATAGGGTCATTTGGCAGCTTGCTCCCAGTCATGTGTCGGGACCCAATACCCAGTGGCCGAGCTGTAGAAAAGAGAAGAGGTCTGCCTCCACCAAGGAGTAGCCAACTTTGAGTTGGTCAAACAGGATGAAGCCATTTAGGTCGAAAAAGCAGCCAAGGCGTTTACAGCCCCCTTCCACCCATCTGCGAAAAAGGTCTGCCCTGCGCCATTTCGGGGGGAAAATCTGAGTTAGCAAAAAGAGGTGTCATGGGCGAGGGAAAAGTAGTTAAACCGGCCTGAAGAGCTGCTGTGTCCCATACTTTCAGGGCCAAGCTTGTAATCGGTCAACAGTAAAGTCCCCAGGCCCTATGTCGGCGAGGGAGCCACATCTCCCTCTGTATATGAGTTCCAGCCACAGGCTGGTTCATGAAGAACCAATGCTTTTCAGAAAGTGATCTATTCCACTCAATGAAGTAGCGAAGCTAGGTGGATTGGTAATAGCACGACGGCAAGGGCAGTGCAAGCCTACCTCCTTGCTTCGACCGGTATAGTAGATGTCTACATGACAAAGCAGGTCAACGCCGTCTCCTCCTCCTGCTTCAACACCCTTCGCATGCTTCGCAGGATCTTCAAGTGGATCCCCACTGAAACTAGAAGGAGACCCAGCCAAACACCTGAAACGACTACAACGCATCCAGAACGCCTCTGCACACCTGATCTTGACATCCCCCGCCGCAGCCACATCACACCCCACCTGAAAGACCTGCACTGGCTCCCCATCAACAAGAGGATAACCTTCAAGCTCCTAACCCACGCACACAAAGCACGCCATGACACCGGACCAGCGTACCTCAACAGCCGAATGGGCCTCTACACCCGCGCCCACCAGCTCCGCTCCACAGACCATGCCCTCGCCACCGTCCCCCACTTCCGAAGAGTGACCGCTGGTGGCAGATAATTTTCCCACCTCTCCACCAAGACACGGTATTGTGAAATATATGAATCTTTCAGTGTCTATGTTAGTGGTAGAAGTAAACGTACTATTTTCACATTCATGTTTCCATTTATAATGAAGGCCAAAATGATTTTTTATTTCTATTCCTTCATTTTCCAATACTGCAAACATATACATTAGAAATTCCTGAGCATCTTGTTAAACATTCTGCGTAATTTGCGTAGAACCAGAACAAATATCCAGAAGATTACGAATATCAGAAACACTTTGTATTTTACTTTTATCAGTTCTCAATGTTTCATAAATACAATGCAGCAAGGAACAAAATATTTTTTTAATTAAATTAAATTAAATTAATTTACAACTTTCAAGCTTTATTGATAACAACAACTTACTAGATGATACCCAATTTGGGTTTAGAAAGGGGCACGGCACCGAGACCGCCCTGATAAAAGCAACTGAAGAAGTCAGAATAATTCTAGACCAAGGCGGCACAGCAATTTTGATACTTTTAGATCTATCGGCTGCCTTCGACACGGTCGATCATAACATCCTGATCGACCGTGTCGATGCCATGGGCATCAAAGGCAAAGCTAAGACTCTTCTGGCATCTTTTTTAGCAGACAGAGAACAGTCTGTGAAAATGGGTAGCTATCATTCGCCTGATTTCACCTTGCCTTGTGGAGTTCCTCAGGGCTCCTCGCTAAGTCCGACGCTTTTTAATATCTATGTATCGGAGTTAGCGAGGGTGATTAAGTCATTCGGCATAGGAATAACATTATACGCCGATGACACTCAATTGGTCCTGGCTATTCACAGAAACGGAGCTGCAGTGGCCGCTAACTTCCAGGAAGGAATGAGAGCGATTTGCACCTGGATGGACCAGAACTGCTTAAAATTAAACTCCGACAAGACGGAGGTCATGCTCTTTGGCGACCTGACCCCGTCTTGGTCACCAGTTTGGTGGCCAGCAGAGCTGGGAGATCCTCCTCTCCCGGTGTTAAAAGTTAGGAACCTCGGAGTTCTATTCGATAATAAGCTTACTTTCCATAGCCATGCCAATGCAGTGGTTTCAGCGTCCTTTTATACCTTGAGAATGGTAAAGAAGCTCCTCCCGTTTCTTCCTCCAAACTCAGGTAAAACCCTTATGTCTACGCTAGTCCTTTCAAAAATTGATTATTGTAACGGACTATGGCTGAATGCGCAGGAACAAGTCATGAATAAATTACAACTAGTGCAAAATGCTGCTGCTAGAATTCTAACCGGTACACCCAAATTTTCATCTATATCTCCTATCATTCGCCAACTTCACTGGCTGCCTGTCAGAAGCTGCACAAAGTTTAAAGCTCTATGCATCATTTATAAAACATTGAACAATACCGGACCGGACTTCCTAAAAAAATCCATCACTCCCTATAAACCCAATCGTTCCTTACGTTCTGCGGCATCTCAGCTACTTGATATTCCACGCACTAGGAAAGCAACATGGGGTGATAAACGCTTCACAGTTGGTGCCTCTAAATTGTGGAATCAGCTCCCCCTCAATATTAGATCAAGTTCTTCCTTACTTATATTTCGGAAGCACATTAAAACGTGGCTTTTTAACCAGTAAGTCTTTGTAGGAGCTCTCTGCAATCTCAACAAACTCCAGCGCCGAGACACCGGAAGGTATTTGTGCGCTCTAGAAATTTTATAAATAAATAAATATAAATACATTTTTTCACGATTCTCCATAATTTGCGTTAGCAGACTTTCTAGAAAAAAAAACACATTGACCACTACATTAGTATAGCAGTTGATACCTGAACTATTTTGAAAGTGGTATCCGACAATCTCTTCAATAGTGCCCTTTTTAGGTTTCGCCTGGCGTTCACTGCGCAAGCAGTGTCGCGCAGGCGAAATTTTATGTTTTTCAGTAAGGGGCTTTCACCCGCCTCTCTCTTCCATTGACTAGCTCCATAAATGGAGGCTAGCCATTGGAAGAGAGATCTGTCAGTAATTCTCGGAGCAGATTCGTGGGTGTTCCGGTGATTTTTTCTCGCTCCGCCCCTTTGCGAACGTCATGCAGCGGTGTGCGGGTGTTTTTTTTTTCTCAGCATGTTTTTGTTACTTCCATCGTGTCTTTTGCCGGAGTGGGCTGCGCGATTTAAATTGCCGGGATGTATTTCTTTATTTCTGAGCAGGTAAACAGCATTTTGGCTGCGGCTGTTCACTAAACTGAACAGAAATCTTTGGCGGAATGGTCCTATGTCTATTCGGCGCTTTGAGCCTTTAACAATCTTGTCTTCCGTATGAGGAAGTTAGAACTGTGTATGCCAGTGCTTGAGGAAGATTCTTCGAATTGCTAAAGGCACCGCTCCCACCCGCAAGCCGCCCCAGCAACAAAACGCATCAAAGGGGCCAATGAGTCGTCACCTGAAGCGAATGAGCTCCGGGCGCGATAACTGCTGTAGGACTTGATTTCCCCCAACCTGGTGATACGACCCAGAATACAGGCTGGGTAATAGCACTGGTAGAGGAGTGAGTGGTGGGGAACTGACAGCAAATGTAGTTTACGTGCGCAGGATCGGCTGGCAACAGATCGGAAAAGGTAACTTTTCAGTGCGAGCAGCTCCTGCCTCATCACTGTACTTGCTTGCGGACAAAAATTGCATGGAAATAGATTGTGTAAGGCCAGACAAGCAGGTCTCTACCTTTAAGCGGGTTTTGCTCCACAGCAAATTACATTCCTTTAATTTTGCAACCTGCTGGGCGACTGCTGCAGAGAGATGGTTGTGTAAACGAATAAACACCGTTTAAAATCTCCACAAGATAGAAGTCACGTTTCACCATTAAGAGCTCTGTAATGAGCAGCTAGTTGTAACGTTTGCTACTTAAGGTGCCAGGAAACTATAGCTTCTGGTGCAGCAGAATTTTAAATATTTTTAAAGTGCATCTTTTCTTAACTACATTTTGTTGTATTTCTATCTAGGACCCTAATTCGATATTCCCAATTCATGCCCTTATGTGGTTATAATAAATAATATCCTTATAAAGGCATAAGAATCATATCCATATTTAGTAATAGCCCATGCAGTCCAAAGCACGGCAAGGCTACTCCCATAGACTCCTAGAAAGCACAACGCGTTCTTTAAACAAACCAAGCCTCCAGCAGCCCGGGAAAACCAACTCCTGGAGTCCAGAAAGAACTGTCAGTTCTTAGTGACGTCTTATGTCCAACCTTACGTCAAACCCGGCACCTTTCAGGTATAAATATACCAACGTTGCCTTAAGCAAACACACGGTGGTGGGGAGCAGAGCGACGTTCTACTTGTCCGAGAGCCCAGCTGTTGCCAGAGCCGAAGGAAGCCGCCCCTCCCTTTTTGACGCGCTGGAGAAGCTGCCTTTTCTCACGCCGAGAAATCCAGCTCTGGTGTTCCCAAGTCACTCTCGCGGGTTGCCTGGGAGATTGAGTCCTGAGAAGCGAGATAGAAGAGCTCCTTCATTCTATAGCCAAGGTACGGAGCTGATTAAAACCTTAGAGAGAATTCTTGATTCCGATCCTTGGCAAAAACCTAACTTTAACTTAAAACTGCTACTTACTTACTCCTTCCCACGTATTAGGCTTAGGTCAGGTACACTGGGGTAGGCGTATCTTAGAAGCATCAGTTGAGTCTGTTAGTTAATGCTTTTATGTATGTATATATTTTATCCATTTTAAAGTATCATATGGCTAAGAAACCATAACAATGCTTTTACAGTATTATCTCATAATACTACTTTTACTGTGCACACTTTACTTTATAATATGTATTGCAATTGTGGCAATTCATTTCTCTTGCATGAGAAAGAAGAAAGCTCAATAAAATGACACCTTTTTATTGAAAACGCCAGTCTCTCTATTTCTCTGCATTCTGGTGGAACTAAGCATGCACGACTGACTGAGTGAAATAGCTGTCTATTGATTTCACACGACTCGAGAGATACACTCTTTATTTTGAGGGAGCAAAGTTGTCATGTTTATGCGTTTGTCAGAAACGAATCCCTTCTTGTCTAAATCAGGATGGTTAACTCTTTCCTGAACATTCGAGAAAGCTTCTAGAGACCTCTGAGCTAGCTGGCAAAACTAATTAAGTCTAACATAGTCAGTAGAGACCTAGATGACCTCAGTCCTATGTCTACACTGCTGTTTATGTTATTCCAATGCGCAGAGCTTATTCGGAATATAGTAACTACACTACATGGCGCCCAACGTTTGGTAAGGCGATAATCTAACGCAAGACACTAGAGTAACTCAGTCGTGCTTTTCACACAGACCCCTTTCTCCCGTTAAAAACTCCAATAGACGTCTGGAGTGGGTGAAAGGTTAATATCCGCCGGAACTTAGTAGGATGAGAATCCTATGTATTAGTTCTTGGTTTAGTCAACGTTGAAGGATACAGTGTTCAAAAATATTGTGCACCTAATCTTTGTTTCCTTGAAACTTGATCTGCAACAAAACTTTCTGTCAGTAAAATGGGAGAAAGTGAAGACGAAAGAGAGCAAGCTAGAATAACAGATCAACTCATAGCGGATGACACAACCATCCAAGAAAATGACCCAAATGCTATACTCATTCCAGTCAATATAAGAAGAACTATAACCCTTAAACTTATAGAAAATGGACTATCACCAAGAGGTGGTACAGTCACATTTGTGATAGAGGCACATGAATATCGGCAGACAGAGGTATTCTATTCATGGATACATTTTCCAGCAGCACACGCTGTGACAAAAGATTTCCACTATTACAAAATAGAGGAACCTTCGGAAATATACATTCCTTTCGAGGACGTTGAAATCCCACTAACATACCAAGAGCACCTGCTCTGGTTTAATGGCACCCTAAAACATCAAAATCACATCACCAGGCATGGTCCACTAGGTAGACCAGGAGCCACGTGGCCGGTTCTAGCCAGCTACGCAACACACCCAGACATTGAAACAATGTCAAGCGAAGAACTCCTAGTTAAACAAAAAGAATTAACAAAGGCATATAGAGAATTAGTTCAATTGGCAAGGGACGATATAAAGTACCTCCAGAAATTGAAGGCGACAGATATAACAGACCAACCATTTGAACTTGCCAGAATCCTAGAAAAATCCTATGAAGAGCTAGGAAGAGATAGTTTGGGTGGGAAACCAGTAAAACCCCAACTAACTGAAAATCCTGAAAAAACATTTATTAAAAAAAAATTAAATACTCCAAAAAAGAGTTGGGATGGTAATAAACAATCCACTCCCAAGGAAAAACTTTTCCAGTCCAGAGGAAGGTCTCCTCAACGGAGAGAAAGATCTCCTGGCCGAGGAGGCAAGTTTCCCCAAAGGGAACCCTCTGAAAAAACATATAATCTTAGAGATAGGGATAAATTAAGAAAACCTGATAGATATCAAGATATTGATACACATCCCTCTCGCTCTTTTCAGACTTCCTCACAGAAATCAGAAAGAAGAAGACGGTCAGAACACAAGGAAGAGCATGTCAAGATCAAAGACAAAGAACCTGCTCATCAAAGTAAAAAATCACAATTTCCCAGAAAGAAGGTAGCAAGTATTAAAATTAAACATGCCGAGGATTCTGAGGACACAACTGAAAAACGGAGAGTGGGCCCAGACAATGCTAGACTGCGCAGCAGAAGTGACCATAGCTCGCAAGATCCTGATGAATCTTCTGGAGACAGTGGACACGAATGAATACATGCAGGTGGAAACTGCAGACACACAAGTTAGTGTGCCCCATAAACTATATGAAATAACATTACGAATAGAGGGCGATAAAACTTGGAAAATAAAAGGTCTCTTTTGGGAGAAACGTTCTAAAGGCTATGACATCCTGTTAACTGAAAAAGACTGGCCACCAGAGCTTGTCAGGGAGTGCCCTCATGGCGAAGAAATGATTATGCCTGCCTACTCAAATCATATTCCGATTCATAAAAAATACACATTTGCAAGAAAATGGTCAGTGGTCCAAGCCCCTGCATTATACAAAAATCATGCAGGATGGGATGAGGACTCTCCTCCCCACAAAATCCAGTTAAAAAATCAACCCACTGCACAAAGGCAGTACCCAGTTAAACAAGAAGCAAAAAAGCAAGTCAGGGAGATCTTAGATCAACTTGAATACCAAGGAATGATTGAAACATGCACCTCACAAATGAACAATCCTTTGTTTCCTGTCTCCAAGCCAGACGATTCATATCGTCTAGTTTTGGACTACAGACATTTAAACTCCTGCTGCAAAACTTTTGCAGTACAAAATTCACACAGTGCAGCACTAATGAACAACATTGTGCGCAAAAAATATAAAACGACATTAGATATCTCTAACGGATTCTTCTGTCAAAACATTGCACCTGAAAGCAGGTATTTGAAAGCTTTCTCAATAATGGGATCGCAAAAACAATTTTGCCGACTCCCACAGGGATTCAAGAATAGCCCAGGATTATTCACAGCAAGGGTAACAGAGTTACTACAAATATATGACGATGAGGCATTATCATATGTCGATGACATCTATCTTACAGACGATGACCTGGAGACTCACTTAAAAAGAGTGAACACCATAATTCTTGGGTTCGCATCAGAGGGTTACAAATTCAACTTTAAAAAGTCAAGAATTGCCCATCTAACAGTCCTATTTTTAGGATATGAATTATCAAGTGAAGGCAAAAGCCTGGCAGACAACTTCTTAGAGAAGTGTGCAGTACTCCAAGCACTGAAAACGCTGAAAAATTTACAATCAATACTAGGCTTCCTGAATTTCGGTAGAACATACATTCTAAATTATGCAGATTCAATTCAATTCAATTCAATTAATTTATATAGCGCACTACATACCCAGAGGGTCTCAAGGCGCTTGAAGAAGGGTGGGGAATTACTTGTCAAATATCCAGGTTTTAAGTTGCTTTCTGAATGCTAGGTGGTTCTGAGTGAGGCGAAGGTGAGTGGGAAGTGAGTTCCAGGTTTTAGCTGCCAGGTAGGAGAAGGATCTTCCTCCCATGGTGGTTTTGTTGATGCGAGGTACAGCAGCAAGGGCTTGGTTGGAAGAGCGTAGCTGGCGGGAGGGGGTGTAGAAGGAAAGTCGTGTGTTGAGGCATTCGGGTCCAAGTTCGTAAAGTGCTTTGTGTGCGTGGGTTAGGAGGCGGAATGTTATCCTCTTATGGACGGGGAGCCAGTGGAGGTTTTTCAGGTGACCAGAAATGTGGTCTTTACGCGGGATGTCTAGTATGAGTCTGGCTGATGCGTTCTGAATGAGTTGGAGTTTTTTCTGAAGTTTTGTGGTGGTACCGGCGTATAGGGTGTTTCCGTAGTCCAGGCGGCTTGTAACCAGTGCGTGGGTGACCGTTTTTCTAGTTTCGGTGGGGATCCAGCGAAATGTTTTTTTGAGCATGCGAAGAATGTTGAAGCAAGATGATGAAACGGCGTTGACTTGTCTGGTCATCGAGAGTGAGGAGTCCAGGATGACGCCCAGGTTCCGTGCGTGGTCCGTCGGGATGGGTGCTTTTCCAAGGGCCACTGGCCACCAAGAGTCGTTCCAGGCGGAGGGGGAGGTACCTAAGATAAGGACTTCTGTTTTGTCTGAGTTTGGTTTCAGACGGCTGTGCTTCATCCACTCGGCAACTTCTTTCATTCCTTCATGTAGGTTGGTTTTGGCGGTGTTAGGGTCTTTGGTGAGTGAGAGGATCAGTTGAGTATCATCAGCGTAGGAGATGATGTTGAGGTTGTGTTGGCGTGCGATGGCCGCGAGGGGGCTCATGTATACGATGAAGAGGGTGGGGCTGAGTGAAGATCCTTGTGGCAGGCCGCAAATGACTTCAGTGGCCTCTGACTTGAATGGTGGGAGGCGGACTCTCTGAGTTCTTCCGGCAAGGAACGAGGTGATCCATTCCAGTGCTTTTCCTTGGATTCCGATGTTTCTGAGGGGTTGTAACAGGGTGCTATGACAGACTGTGTCGAAGGCTGCGGAGAGGTCGAAGAGGATGAGGGCGACTGTGTCTCCGCTGTCCAGTAGAGTTCGAATGTCGTCTGTTGCTGCGATGAGTGCGGTCTCTGTGCTGTGTTTGGCTCGGAAGCCGGACTGTGAGGAGTCGAGGGATTTGTTGGTTTCGAGAAAGGCGGCGAGCTGGTTGTTGACAGCTTTCTCAATGACTTTGGCCGGGAATGGAAGGAGCGAGATGGGGCGGTAGTTTTTGAGTTCGGTGGGGTCAGCTGTGGGTTTTTTCAGAAGGGCGCTGAGTTCGGCGTGTTTCCAGCTTTCAGGGAAGGTGGCGGAGTTGAGGGAGCAGTTGATGACGTCTTGGAGGTGTGGTGCTATGATGGAATCTGCTTTGTTGAAGATGTGGTGGGGGCATGGGTCTGTGGGGGATCCTGAGTGGATGGAGTTCATCAGGCGGATGGTGTCCTCAGTGGAGATTGGGTTCCAGTCATTAAGGATGTTCAAGGGGGGTGAAGGTACGGCAGAAGGTTGTGTGGGTTGGTCTCCGGGTTGGTTGTCGAAGCTGTTGTGGATGTCTGCGATTTTGTCGTGGAAGAACAAAGCTAGGGAGTCGCAAAGGGTTTGAGAGGGAGTGATGTCATTGGAGTTGGCAGTGGGGTTGGTAAACTCTTTGACGATGTTGAATAATTCCTTGCTGTTGTGGGCGTTGTTGTCTAGCCGGTCTTTGAATGCGGCTTTCTTGGCAGTCCGGATCAGTTGGTGTTGTATGCGGGTGGCGTTTTTGAAGGCATCCCTGGTGCTGGTGTTTGGGTCTTTTTTCCAGGCCTTCTCTAGGGAGCAACAGAGTTTCTTGGATTTCTTAAGATCATCGTTGAACCAGGGGGCGTTTTTGCTGCCTAGTTTGATTTGACGTTTTTTCAAAGGTGCTAGGTTGTCGGCGCTGTTGGTTAGCCATTGAGTGAGGTTAATGGCTGCTTGGTTGGGGTTCGAAGAGTGGGCAGGGGGGTTTTGAAGAAGCGATGAGGAGATCTGGTCGATGGTGATTTTGTTCCAGTTTCTTCGCAGAGTGGGTTGGGGATGGTTGTGGGTTGTGGTCTTTTTGTAGGTAAAGTGAACGCAGCTGTGGTCCGTCCAATGGAGAACTGTGGTGTGACTGAAGGAGATATGTTTGCTGGAGGTGAAGATAGGGTCGAGTGTGTGACCTGCATAGTGAGTGGGGGTATTAACAAGTTGTTTGAGTCCGAGGTTGGCGAGATTGTCCAGAAGGGTGGTGGTGTTGTTGTCGTTGCTCTTTTCCAGGTGAAAATTGAGGTCTCCCAATAGAATGTAGTCCTCGGAGGGGAGGGCGTGTGGGGTGATAAAGTCAGTGATGTCTTCACTGAATTGTGCACGGGGTCCTGGTGGCCTGTAGAGGAGGGTGCCTCTGAGTGTGGTCTTGGGGTCGGTGTGGATCTGGAAGTGAAGGTGCTCGGCGCTAGCGAGGTTGACGTCTGAGCTGGTTGAGATGCGGATGGAATTCTTATGGACGATAGCGATGCCTCCTCCTGTTTGGTGGGTGCGGTCTTTTCGGATTATCTTGTAGCCTTCCGGGATGGCAATGGTGATGTCTGGGGCTGAGGAGGCGTTCATCCATGTTTCTGTTAGGAAGGCGACGTCCGGGGAGATGGTGTCTAGTAGATTCCAAAGGTCGATGGCGTGTCTGTGGACCGAGCGGGTGTTGAGCAGGATGCATTTTAGGTGGTTGGTGTCGGATCTCTGTTTGGTGTTAGTGGATGAGGAGTTGGTCTTGGTGCCGTCATACTTGCAGGAGTTGCATGTGAAGGGTCCATGGGTGTGACCAGGAGCGGCTTGGGCGCAGTTGGGGAGTCGGCCGGGGTTTAGGGCTAAGAGGGTGGAGGCGTCGTATTTTATGCGGGTGGGGTGGGTGGCACAGGGGCCAGGGGGTCTGGCGCTGGGCGCGGTCCAGGCGCGGACGGGCGTAGACGGGCTTACCTTTGGCGCACCTTCGGCGCAACTGGGGCGCGACCGCTGCGCGTTGCCGCTGCGCGCTGAGGCATCTGTCATATGTGGATAGTGGAGGGGGAGGGGCGAGGGAGGGTCAGCTGGGAGGCGGGAGCGAGGCTGAGAGGACGGAGGCTCCGGGTCAATAACAACAAGATGGCCGCAATAACAAATCGGGAGCAGGAAGGGGCACACAGACAAAAGGGGGATCTGTAAACACTTTCACAACAAAGCGCTATGATTTTTCACTGTGTACAAGCGAGCGGCGCTAGATTAGGATCGAGCCTATGAACACTGGACAATGAGCCTGAGCCTGCGCAGAACATACAGCAGTAGAAAAGAATCACTCGATACAGTTTTCAATTATAGCGCTGAGGCAAGCAATCTGCAATCAGTGTAGCGCTTTTTTCAGGTGGCAGCTAGCGGACACAATAGCAGAGCGAGACAGCAGTGGATGCAGCCAACGTTACCACAGAGGAGCGGGGAGCACGGGAGCGACCGCTTCTGGAAGCACCAGGACGGTCACAGCGCTACAGAGGGCGGGGGTCATGCTATGAAGTCTGTGGGAGGGAGGGTCAGCTGGGAGGCGGGAGCGAGGCTGAGAGGACGGGGGCTCCGGGTCAATAACAACAAGATGGCCGCAATAACAAATCGGGAGCAGGAAGGGGCACACAGACAAAAGGGGATCTGTAAACACTTTCACAACAAAGCGCTACGATTTTTCACTGTGTACAAGCGAGCAGCGCTAGATTAGGATTGAGCCTATGAACACTGGACAATGAGCCTGAGCCTGCGCAGAACATACAGCAGTAGAAAAGAATCACTCGATACAGTTTTCAATTATAGCGCTATGGCAAGCAATCTGCAATCAGTGTAGCACTTTTATCAGGTGGCAGCTAGCGGACACAATAGCAGAGCGAGACAGCAGTGGATGCAGCCAACAGCCCAATATCCAATCAGAAAGCGGAATACACAGCTTGTCTCCTGGTGGGGTCCCAGGAAACCTCTCTATGAATTAATAAAACCTGATTTCAAACCAACAAATTGGACTCAAAAACACACAGAAATTTTGAGATCACTACAAACAGACATGTTAACTAAAACAAAATTGCAAACTCGCGACAACGTACGCAACCTTGTAATCCGAGTCATCCCAGGAAGATGCGGATTCACATACCTGACCTCTAATGAGGGAGAAACTGTACCTATAGCTTACAAATCACACTTGTACATTCAAGCTGAAATGAAATTCAGCTCTACAGAAAAAATTCTGACAGCGGTTCAAACTGCTGTAGCAAAAGAAAGAGCCCTAGCCCAAGGCAAGAGAATAACTGTTTATACAGCAGAATCAGCCCTTGAGGCATTAACAAGCCCACGTAATCTGTATACAGTGGCATTAGATCCAAGATGGATACAATGGGAAAATTCTCTTGCTACAGAAGACGTGAAATACTATTTTGACCCGAAATTGAAAAAACTAGATGATCTAGAATATGAACAAGAATATCCTCTGCCAATCGAAATTCTGCCTCTCGAACAATATACATGTGTGATCTATATGGACAGGTTTGCACATCATTACGATGTAGAGAAAAAATCCTACAATGCAGCGTGCGTGATTGTTAAAGGTCGCTGGCGCTCTGGTAAATTCAAACCAATGATTACCAAAACTGAATCACTCAGAAACTGTTCAGCTCAGCGAGCTGAAATAAGATCTTTAAAGATGGAGCTTGAAAATGCCGATCGCGAATTCCCCACACTAATAGTGTGCGATTCGCATTACTGCGTCAAGTCATATAACAGTGACATGCAGACATGGAGCAAAAACGGTTACAAAGATGACACAGGTGCCACAATAAAACATAAAAAGCTTTGGGAACAAGTAGTTCTTTTACAGAAAAAACTACAAAAGACTCACGTGATACACGCACTGAGTCATCAACGTGATGGCGTTCACATTGCAGGGAATTCATTGGCTAAAAGAGCCACAGTGGAAGCGGTTCAACCGGCTTCCGTAGCCATTAAAAAGCGTTCAGAAAAACAAATAGATGGAGAAACCATGCTGGCAGTAAAAGCCTCATTAAAAGGCGACTATGCGGCATTACCTCTCAACTATCCACTCAGTAATACATACATAATCGATGCAAACTCCGTTCCTTTTGCTCAAATCCCTGGAGTGGGGGATAGAGTAATTCCAAACACGAACCGGAGGGTTTTCTTGATTGAAGACGCACACATGGGACTGGGTCCGAGGCACCAACAGATCTTGAAATCTCTAATAGAATTACAATCAGAATACTGGTGGCCGGGGATGAGCTTGCAAATTTACAAATTTGCAATGGATTGTCCAGACTGCAATAGAGATCGCAGTTGGGAACCGGACCAGACTATTGCCAGGACACCTTTATTAGAAAGCATCAGGCGATCTATACGCAGAAATCCAGCAGGAGAAATGCGTCCCCATAATTATTAAGACTGAATTCATTTAAAAATGTAGACCCCAGCGCTCGGCTGGCGCCAGAACTGTTATAAAAGATTTGCAAGTCTTTATCGGCATAAACGCAATTGGCATGCTACATTCTGATCAGGGTCCTGCGTTTAGCTCTCAAGCTTACAAAGAGGGCATGACCAGCATGGGCATTGCTTTGCGGTACTCTTCTCCCTTCCATCCTGAGGGAAATGCGGTAAGAATGATTATCCAGGATCTGGATCGTCAAACTTCAGTGGTACAAGAAAAAACTTTTAATATCAAAGATTGTTTGGCTGTTTTACAGGACTTAAATGAAACAAGAAAGAGTATAAGTAACATAAAGAGTAAGCCAACAACCACTGAAGAACCACCTGTCCCAGCAAGACCTGTCTGGATGGCAAAAATTAGGGATCTGGTCAGAGAAAAGATCGCGGTGAAGAAGGAATTTGGGCCTTCTTACACAAAAGCAGTACCTGTCTTAGCTGTCAGCGGAACAAGATCAGTAGTACTACCGCCACTTGCTGGTAAAAAGGAAATCAGAATTGTTTCCATTGATCTGGTGAAACCACAAACATGTGGCCGATAATAAATAGCAGGCCCAGTGGACTACCAAGAAAAAGCAGAAGACCAAACTTTGCTACAATCCAAGAGGTTCAAACTGAAAGACTAATCACATTCGATAATCCTGCAGTAAATAAAAAGGGGCTAAGCAACAAAGCCATGGAACTTGTACCTCTTGAAACCCAAATTGCAACAATGCGTGATGATACACCAATCAACAACGATGTAGCATCAGAATGTACAAATGTAACAAAAGAAAATGCAAAGATCAATGGAAATCCGGAAGCGATCCCACCAATTGACAGAACTGCATCTGGCTATTTTATCAACTTTGATGACTTTTCCGATGATACAAGTGAACATGGGGACAAGCCAGCAACAAAAACTTTCAAAGAAAAAATGACCGAGCTGTTTCACCAACTAAAAGAGACATATCTGATTTCACCATGGATTGAATTTTGGATTGTGTTAGGTGTACTTTTCCTCCTGCTTTGGCTCATCATGGTTTTATATTTGGGTAGATTCATTGATGGAAAATATTGTACAATGGACACAGCAAGTCAGAACATCAACTTGGTCTTAAAGTCTCACAGATCCTCTCACATCGAGAAAAAAGAACTATCATCAGTAAACATCACAGCCAACCCAATACCTGGGGGTATTGCATGGGACAGAACTGACTATGATATTTATGGCACGATTGAACTCTTGAAGTATCCATACCAGTTTAAAATTTCCTTAAGCGATTTTTTGAAACCAAGTTCTTTTTCTGATGATTGGGATTTTGAAAATATTAATAATATGATGTCAGATTTAGTAATTGCAAAAAACACAGTTGATGGACAGAATGCAGAACAATGTCTTAAATTCACCCCAGTGCAAATATCTGGGCCTAAATCCATAATTTGTTTGCACTCCACACCACCCTAGGTCAGACAATGGCTATATGCAAATCAGCCTTGACCCTGTGCCTCATGGGAACAGTCCAGCCCGAACTACCAAGCCATGTCTTTCCTAGACCGGAATCAAGCATCCAAGGAACGGTTTCTGGCTATCAGCCTTCTTCAGCCTGGATAGCTTGACTCCAGTGATGTGGAGAGCCTGGGACTCACGTCTGAGCATACCCAGCCCACTCGGGGTGAAAATTGCAAAAAACACAGTTGATGGACAGAATGCAGAACAATGTCTTACATTCACCCCAGTACAAAGATCTGGGCCTAAATCTATCGTTTTTTTGCACTCCACACCACCCTAGGTCAGACAATGGCTATATGCAAACCAGCCTTGACCCTGTGCCTCATGGGAACAGTCCAGCCCGAACTACCAAGCCATGTCTTTCCTAGACCGGAATCAAGCATCCAAGGACCGGTTTCTGGCTATCAGCCTTCTTCAGCCTTGATAGCTTGACTCCAGTGATGTGGAGAGCCTGGGACTCACGTCTGAACATACCCAGCCCACTCGGGGTGAAAATTGCAAAAAACACAGTTGATGGACAGAATGCAGAACAATGTCTTACATTCACCCCAGTACAAAGATCTGGGCCTAAATCCATCGTTTTTTTGCACTTCACACCACCCGAGGTCAGACAATGGCTATATGCAAATCAGCCTTGACCCTGTGCCTCATGGGAACAGTCCACCCCGAACTACCAGACGTGAGTCCCAGGCTCTCCACATCACTGGAGTCAAGCTATCCAGGCTGAAGAAGGCTGATAGACATAAACCGGTCCTTGGATGCTTGATTCCGATCTAGGAAAGACATGGCTTGGTAATTCGGGCTGGACTGTTCCCATGAGGCACAGGGTCAAGGCTGATTTGCATATAGCCATTGTCTGACCTAGGGTGGAGGGGAGTGCAAAAAAACGATGGATTTAGGCCCAGATCTTTGTACTGGGGTGAATGTAAGACATTGTTCTGCATTCTGTCCATCAACTGTGTTTTTTGTCAGATTTAGTAATGTCAGCCACATTTACAGAACATGATTATTTACAGGGTTCATCAAATTATGAAGAATTATACTGTTACAATCACTATGGTCATCACTATTTGCATAAATCTGCACAACCTAGAAATGTTTTTACTTATCATCAATGGGAACATTGTCCAACTCCACCAAAAGGAAGTTCGAAAACATTTTATGAGAAATTTCCATACTTCTCAGGGTTTAATACGAGGATCGTTTTATTTTAAAATGTTAAATAAGACAGGAATGAAAACAATGTTGACAAATACTAAACTGATTTATTCTGAAAAATTTTATGACAAAATGTCAACATTTGGGGCCCCATTAGGATGGCGGGCTGGCTTTGCCCGCCCGCCATCCTATCGGAAATCGGGACCGCCCGCCCTAAGGGCGGGGGTCCCGCACGCACCATTAGGATGTGCCCGCCACTGTGGCGGGTACATCCTGTATTTTTACTATTGTGGCGGGCGGAGCTCTGTGCTCCGCCCGCCACAATACTAAAAATGCTTTGCAGCATTTACATAATCAAAGAGGCAGGCACCGCGCGGTGCCTACCGCTTTGATTATGTAAATGCAGGGGGGTACCACAGGTACCCCCCGCGTGTGCCACCCCCCTTTGGCATTCACTCTGGGGGCCCACCGGGGACCCCCAGAGTGAACACCGCATGCCTTCAATGCCGCCACGGAAAGGCATTGAAAAATGCCCATTGTAATATTGCGGGCGGTGTCTGACAGACACCGCCTGCATCAGTGGCGTAACGAAACTTGAGGGGGCCCCCCTGCAAAGCACATGAAGGGGGCCCACCATGTACCACTTTGCCCTACCACCCAGAAATCTAGCATATTTTGCTTTGAAACCTCCAGCATTTAAATGAAATGCCTCTATATTCGGTCACGGTCCTCCTCGCCCCCCCCCCCCCGGTCCCCGGCCCGAACCACTCCCTGGCCCCTGCTGCCTACCCTGGGTCAACTCAGACCGTGTGAAGCAGAGGAGACTCACTCACTCACCTGAGGGCTGGGGGCCTGCTGGCTGCTGCTGGACCTGGCCTGAGGAGGCTGCAGCTCAGAATCTAGGGCGGGCACCGGGCAGAACTTGAAGTCAGGCAGGGGCTGAGGGCAGGGGGGGGGGCAGCGCAACTTCGCAAGGCTAGCCAGGTAGGGGCCGGGGAATTTAAATTATGGAAAATAAAGGCCCCGCCGCCGGTGACGGACTTCGGACAGTCCTGAGCGTAGGTGGGCCTGGCTGGCTGACTCTTTGTCTTCTTCTCTTGACTATGGGTATGCACGGATTGTGCACCCCTGATGCCACACGCCACACCTACTCTAAAGCTCTAATGCGCATTTGCATGTGAGCTCATTGAGCCGCCGGCGATTGCGCATGTGTTGTACCCGCCTGTGCCGACAAATATAATGAGGGCACGCGCATACGCGGCGAAAGTGAAAGTCAGGACACAGGACTCTCTGAGGGAATAAACAAGAGTGTGCGCGCCACGCCCGCGGGCATCCACCCTGTCCCGCCGCCATTTCATGATCGATTGATTATATTGTTAATAATAACTGCGGCCATTTATAATTGCATCAGAGCCCCGGCCGGGGCCCGTCGCTGCCCCTGCCCGAACCGTCAGTTCTCCTCTTCATAAGAGTATCGCGACGACGAGAGACAGTTGTCACCGGTCGGGGGCCCCGCAGTCAGTGTCAGTCAGTCGCACCATTAAGAGAGCCTCAGTAGGCAGTAGGCTCAGTAGTCACACCTGGGCGGCCCCATGCCGAGGCCCACCCGCCCCTACCATTTGTATATTTTCAGGGGCCCGGCCCCGGCCGCACCTATGTTCCTGCCTGCATCAACAGCAACCAAGGTTTCAGATGCTTATGTGTGATATTTTCATAATTTCAGTGTAATTATGAGTGACATTCAGCGACTATGAGTGACACTTTCTCACGAGCAAAAATCAAGCAATGAATACAATGGAAACATTTAAATATCAGAAATTACACCAATTTGAGCAACATGAAATTCTAAGAAGATCTTAAAACTAATACAAAGCGTCAGAAATGGAAGGGTTCTCTTCGAACTGACATGTCACACAGAGTCAGGTCATGTGTCCTCGTGTAACGCAACTGGTGCTCATGTAAAGCTCTCTAATACCTGATACCTTCGGGTCAAGTTTGCTCTATATAAAACTCCGAGAAAAAAAATGCATTGGGTTGTTTTTGTTTTTTTCATTCCAATCAGCTCACAGTAATGCCTTTAAAAAGAATAGTGTGGGTCTCTGGTGTGTTTGCACTTGTGGCTAAGAGCTGCCAGAACTCACAACAGCAATAAAGCAAAAAAACTTGACCCATCTCCACTCAGATCGTTTGACTTTTGGATTGTCCTTAGAGAGGCCAGTTGAACCACTTGGTGCATCTGCGTTCTTTAATTACGTTTCCTCTCCCAGAAAGATGAGAATCAATTGTAATCCAACCTGAGATGGAAAATAGGGTAAATAGATTTTCTTTCTTATCTCTAACACCCAGTTGGGGGGGGGAGCGCAGAGGGTTGTATTGCAGGTGACAAGGCAGAAGTCCAGGGTGAGGTTATCTGTCAGTTATGGGGCAAATAAGGAGGGTAGGGTTCAGGGTGGGGTTATGTACTGCTGCTCGAGGTCCAGGTGGAGGTTTTATGTGGGATTCGTGTGCAAGGCCTGAGATTAACGTTGGGCTCAATCCATCAGTCGGTGGAGGAGAGAGAAGTCTTATGACGGCCCCATCAGCGTGATTCGGCACTCAACAGTGGTCACTGTGTGCGTGCAGGCCCTACAGGAGTGAGCAGTGCTGATGTGCGAACTCACCCGAGGCGGAAGGTATTATGGGGGCCTGCGCTGCTCTATCAGGTTTGAGCTGGTTCTCTGCTTGTGTCTGTAGGGGAGGGGAATTAGAGCTCATGCCATAGGAGGAAACAGAGATTTATTGCGAACAGCAGGACTGAGCTGCTCCTTTCCAGTCCTCTAAACTCGCCCCTCACCTCCCCTCAACCCTACACATTAAAGACGTGGACTGAAACTACTACAGCTAGGAACTGCTAGGTTCAAGCCTAGAGAGACAGACACCCCCTTTCACGAAAATGAACCCAAAGGTGACCTCCCAACCCCCAGGGGTGCACCCCGGAAGCAGGACACCCAGAGTCTGTGGCTTTGTTTCTCCCCAGGAGTGACTCGGATGCCCCCCCCCCCACCCCCCTCCCTTTGATAGGAGCCTAGAGTACACCAACTGACATTCAAAGAGAAGAGTCTGTAGGGGGCATTGTATGCGCAAACAGTTGTGTTGTGGATGCCACACTCCTCTCTCTTTCATATGTTTCACATGTAGTACCTTTTGCCTTCTGTCCCTCATCCACTAGCACCTTCACGGTTGTTACGTCTCCCTCCTGTCACCAAAGCCCTAGGTAGAAGACCTTTGTCTACCTCTCTCATTCAACATCCAGAAAAACAGTACAGTGGCGCATTGTCTGAGATTGACACTTACCTTGCAAGGCTATAGCCGCAGGAATTCAGTTTATGGCCGGGCCGCCCGTATCCTCAGAGTCCTAGCCGCAAAGAAATAGTTAAATCCTTCAACAAACGTGCTGTGCTGCTCGGACATTCAGGCTCAACAGCAGCGTGTGCTCTAGCGACTGCCGTGATCCGTGTAGTTGGGTGAGGGTCCGGCGCCGGTGAGTGGATCACTAATTTGATTTTACCGCACAACGGTGCCATTTCTTCTACCTGCCTACCACAAAGTATATACTGTATATTAAAACTGTAGCCACCACTCGCGCTGCAAGCAGGGTGTGACCCTTAATGTCCTGGCTTATTAAAGTCACTGTGTTCTTCGAATCGGGTATTGTCTGCTGCGGGCGACCGTCATGGCATGAGGGCATGAGAGAGGCTGTCTCGTGAGCAGGCAGCAGCCTGCACTCTCAAATTCCCCCGCCGCTTGTAACTTCCTGTTCCTCCGGACGTGACGGCACTCTACCGCCGCACATCCGGATTTAATCCCGGCCCCCTGGTGACACGGTCGGTGATTGGCACATGCAGTATCAGACTGAGAGGGCATCCCGGCCCCCCTGCAGTGTGTGATCAAGAGGCCAGCCTCACGCATGGGCCCGGCCGGGGCCCCGTACACCAATCCTCACAAGAGCCGCTGCTGCAAGCCGCCCTCACAGGCCCCGGCCGAGGCCCGCCTCGCAATTTAATACCTTTTAACGCACCACCACCAGCCCTCGAGCCGCAGGGCCCCGTCCGGGGCCCAGACAACCACAACAACATAAGTGACTCACTGCTCACTCACACGGCTGATGGGCCCCGGCCGGGGTTCCACCATTTTGAACCAGGTTGATTCTCGGGGCCGCGGCCGGGGCCCCCGCACCACCATTTCGAAGACTCCCTGGGGCCCCGGCCGGGGCCCCCGCACCATTTCAAAGACTCGCAGAAGGGGCCCCGGCCTGGGCCGCGCTGCGCACCATTTGTAAGAGCCTCAGCCTACTCTGTGCGGCACATGTATAATTAAGTGAGGGGCCCGGGGCCCCCCGGAGCGTGAGGCCCCCCCGCAAGGCGGGGCCTGCGGGGGCTTGTGTTACGCCCCTGGCCTGCATGTTACTCGTTTTCCGCCCCGGCCGCAAGGCGACCGGGGCGGAAAAGTGGCGGGCGGTGTCTTGGCTCCGCCGTGGTCCCCCCGCCATTCTAATATGGCGGGGGGGAATACAGGGAAGGATGGCGGGCGGATTTCCCCCGCCAGGCTGGCGGTGGCTACCGCCAGCCTGGCAGGGGCAATCCGCCCACCATCCTAATGGAGCCCTAGGTTTTGAATTTTGGAAAAACAACATTGAAACAAAAACCATCTGGGGAACAAAGGACTGGCAGGTACAAGGTCTAGAATCATTATTTAGAGCCTGCATGATCCCAGAACAAATAATATTCCTGAATGATACCATTCAACAAACTACTTGTCTTGGTTTAGCTAAGATAACAGACTTAAACGAACCGTCTATTCCGAAGCCCATACCTGATGACAATAGTACAACGGATTTGGAAATTGACGCATCCCATATTTTTCACAAAAACAGAACAAATCCTGATTGGAAAAAATGGTTGCTCTTGCCCACAGACACAAACAACTGTCAAGATAGATTCCTGAACAAAAGACAGGGGTTCAAAATGACCAGACCAGACCCAAGATATTCCCAGAGACAACATCCAGGGATAGTTACAACATACAGTGTAGGCAAATTATTCCTTGAATGGCTACAGAAATCCTCACTGGCTAAAATTAAGCAACACTTGATTTTACTTAAAGAAGGTGCTGACTTGCGGGATTTCATAATGGGACCTCGCAAACAGCTTCAAAAACGTTTCATAGCGGCAGGTATATACGCTGCATACAACGAAGCTTGGAAAGTAATGCAAATTGAAACAGCAGAAAAAATACGAGAAGTTGATTGTATAAATTTAGAAAAATCACTTTTTGTTGTGGACAATGGGTTAACGACTCTGGCTTCCAGAATTTATTCACTGGACAGTATTGTATCATCTGCCTTTGATATAATAGAGCAAGACTTGCTAATGTTACAACATGGTCAGTCCCAAATGCCCTCTATTGTACAGCTTGGCTGGACGTTGCAAAACCTACGTTCAGGCTACGTGCCATGGCGTCTAATCAGCATAACGTCATTCTTTTCTATCTTTAACCTTACTGATAAACAAATCAGTTTGGCACAAAAAGGAGCAGATTATACGATTCTGAGCATTGAAAAACTTGAGAGATTACCATTGACAATGTCAGAGAGACCTGTCATTTAGTGGATAATACACGGAACAATTACAATTCCAATAACAACTTTCCAGTTTAAATATTGCCAAGAATATATACCAGCAGGCCAGTATGAAAGGTTGGGTAAAGGTTACATCAAATCAACCTGGGATTTACCTTACACACACAAATGTTATAGTGAAAGGAAAAAGGAGGTATTCCTTAGTGCCAATAATTGTAAAAAATTCACTAAGCGGTTCACTTCTGTGTCAAGGTATTAACTTGCATGGAGCCTGCGAAGGGTCTTCAAATAACCTTTCATGTCACCTACAAGGCACTCCCGCAACACAGATAGAACCATTCTTCAGACAGCTCTCCAACGGTAGCTACGTTATAAGAACTGACCACAGCAGTTGTGGAATGGTGCCAGGAGAATGCTATCTCGTAACTGTTACTTCCAGGGTCGTTTGCTGTATGCAAGTATTGCATCCAAACAGCAACCCAGACATGGAGGTGGCAATATGGTCTCATGTGAATATCTCTTCTATTCAAATTGATACTTTAAGCAGAATGAAGTCTATTCTTTTACAGACAACTGTGCCTTTGACCTCGTCCAAAGAAACGTATGAACTGCAAGTTGCAAGGACAGCGGCAGAGATACATACCCTTTTATCGACAAATTGCCCCGTGCATTTCGCAGAAATGTTAAGTCAAATTTTAAACATGTCTGATACCAGTGGCATCGCACATGTATTTAAGACAATTTTTTCGGGACTGTTAACACCATTTGAAACAGTTCTGGGCATCTTCCCGAATTTTGTCCATTCTGTCTTTGATGGCCTTCCTTCCTTTAATTTTGGGACTCGTAGCAGGAATTTTATTTTTGTTCCTTCTGCTCCGATATGGCAAGCCAATCCATAGACAAGACTCGGCAACGATGGAAGAAACGATCCTAGCAATACGATACCAAGACCGTATCACTAAGGTCCTCGGATTGGCCCGGCTAAGAGATCTGAGTACAACTTGGTTTCTTTCATTCAGACCAATCTGGCTGGATTGCATCTTACCTGTGCTTCGATGTCTGCTATGGGGAGAAGAATGCGTGTTGGACGTCTGTCTTTCACCACCACCAGCAGTACCAATGGATATCGATACTTTGCTTTGTCCTGTAACGACTCATGCAACGTGTTATCCCCAGCGGCTACCTATTCTGATGACGGCATTCGTTGAGACTTCACCACTACGAGTAGGTGGCGGTGAAGTACGAGAGGAAAGCAGCACCAAACAGGTACAACCTTCTGTGAGCATTGCTGATCCAAACATCGATGATAGCAATCACGCACAGAACTGCACAGTTTCAGTATTTTCGAACTTGGTCGAACTTTCACCTGATGTTGTAGACCAATTTTTTGCAAGCCTATCTGATATGATGTTCTCCCCTGAACAAGGAGAATAACTTTTAAAAACAACAAGCACACAGCATTCCCTGAACTCTGAATTTGGCCTTCATTTCTGTTAAACAAAGCAAACTGAAAACATTTGGAACTATTTTTCCCCTGAAAGCGAAATTATTTTTCTTTCAAACCAAAAATATTTACAATTTTTTCCGGCACATGGTACTTTGCTTAAAGTAGAACTATTCTTAGAGAACAGAGCTTCTATTTTTAGAGACATTAGAGACAATATTTTACCTCAGCCTCTAGCACATGTACAGTATTGTATAGATATGTGATGGAATGGTCTCGACCTTCTTTTCTGTATACAGAGCCATTTCATGTGTAATTTTCGCAATTCGTTCAGCTGATATATATGCATTTAACTGAATGATAACCCTGCTTAAAAACGTACAGTACCAATACTCATTTTTCGTGTATAAACCATACACCATTTCAAATGCAATTATGTATTTTGGGGTGGGTTGGAAAACACACATGCATCATATGTTTAATATTGCTACTTTTTAGTAATGATGGACATTAATACGTGGAGTGGGTGTTGTATTTCTATCTAGGACCCTAATTCGATATTCCCGATTCATGCCCTTATGTGGTTATAATAAATAATATCCTTATAAAGGCATAAGAATCATATCCATATTTAGTAATAGCCCATGCAGTCCAAAGCACGGCAAGGCTACTCCCATAGACTCCTAGAAAGCACAACGCAATCTTTAAACAAACCAAGCCTCCAGCAGCCAGGGAAAACCCCCTGCTTTTGTTTTGATTTGCACAAGAACTCCAGGAGTCCAGAAAGAACTGTCAGTTCTTAGTGACGTCTTATGTCCAACCTTACGTCAAACCCGGCACCTTTCAGGTATAAATATACCAACGTTGCCTTAAGCAAACACACGGTGGTGGGGAGCAGAGCGACGTACTACTTGTCCGAGAGCCCAGCTGTTGCCAGAGCCGAAGGAAGCCACCCCTCCCTTTTTGATAAGTCCATGAAGGCCAGATGGATAGAAGTACCCCTGGCCTTCATGTACTTACCCATTACTAGGGCCAAGTTCAAACACTGCTCCGTAGTCCCCTTACCTCTCCTGAACCCGTACTGTGAGTCCACAATAATACCAAATGAATCAGTCCATGCTTCTAACCGTGCCAATATCACCCATCCCATCAAATTACAAGATGCTTCTATAAGCGAGATTGGCCTATAACAGCACGGGCCACTTTTATCACCCTTTTTAAAAATCGGTACGACTACCGCCTCTCTCCAGGATGTGGGAATGCGCCCTATCACAATTGCCCTAAAAACATTAAGTAATATTGGAGCCATACCTCAACATTATGTTTAAAAAAGTCTAACGGAACTGCATCTCAGGGGCCTTCAACAAAATACCTTTCCGTAAGGCCTCCTCAACTTCAGAAAGCGAAAGTGAGAGACTAAATGTTGAAGCTGAATCAGGGTTAGGAACACTAGACCCCTCGCTATCAGTTGTCAAACAAACACCTTTTGGATTGAACATTTTTCCATAATGGCCTACCCAGGTCTCCCCCATTATATGGGTGACCATGTTACCTTTTTCCTCACTATTGAGGAAGGGACGATTTATAACCTCTCAGAATAACCTGCTATCTTTCAAATCTGAGGCTTTTTCCAGGTCATCCCATGCCGTCCTCTTTAATTCTAATTTCCGCTTATTAATCGTGTCCTTATATGCTTTCCTTGCACTTTTAACTAGCTCCTTGTCACGAGGTACATGGTGTAAAGCCTTCGTCAGTAACGTTTGTGCTGCAGAACATGCAGCATCAAACCATTTATACTCCCTTGGCTGTTTTTTCTCGACCGTTTTAATAAGGTGTTTTGCCACATTTCCACAGAGAGACTCAAAATTCTCAATTATTATCTCAGGCTCGGAGAAGGGTGTTAGACAAATATAAATTTTTGACCTATTAAGTTTAAAGATCTCTTCCTCCAACTTTCTTGGGTCAACCCTATCCCACTTCAAAGTTACCCCTTGGTTCTGGCTGTATTTCATTGGCTGTTCACAGGTCTCGTTCCTCATAGGGCACATGTTCACGACTAATGGATTATGGTCGCTTGCAGTATTCACTTCAATCTGAAAATTATCAACAAAATGGGTAAAACTGCTAGAGACCAGTGCAAAATCAATTACAGTCATTTGACCCTCAGTCCCTTGAAAAGTTGGTATTGGCGATAATTTAGAAAAGGATGACATATCCAAAATACATAGATCATTTATCACAACAATGTTATTCAGTGCATCACCCTGCAAGGAATGTTGAAAATGCGCCAAGGGTTGGGCATTAACATCAGCCAGACCACATGCCCTACACCCACTAAATTTACACAATGCACAGTTAAAGTCCCCTACCCACATGATAAACAACAAAGGGGAGCTATTAGTTACTTTAACTATCTCCTCCTGTAATTTGTCGATGACAGATGTAGCGTGGGGATCAAATATATTGTAATACCAATTAATCAAAAGCAAAGTGGCTGGGAATAGATCTACAATCAAAACAGTTGATACTAGGGAGACTCCGTTAAAATTGTTATTTTCACGGTGTTGTACTTTACAGAAATCACGGTCATCAATCCCCCCTTTGCTCTTCCGGCCTGTGAGGGCTCAGCATGCACGTTAAAGGATTGATAACCGTCCAAGCTCTGATCATTTCTGCTCCATGTTTCTTGGAGACAGATAATGTCAAAACTTTCTACATATTTTATCCAAGCCTCATCCTGTAATCTACGTGAGAGGCCTGCTATATTCCATGAGATCAAACTGAAAACACCCCCCATCTTTTTGGTTACTCAATGGTACTGGGTGTGTACTTTCAATGTCAAAAGTCAAAATAACCTTTATTCGGATATTACATTATCCATAAAAGTGTGCACATAATTACATACATGGTCAAATACAAGGATCACCGTTGAACCAGCAACAATATATGCATAGGACATATATCTAAAAACATATGTCGAACACGTATTTTCTAAAAGGCATAGAGCGTACATCCTGGTTATTAAACTGTCTGGATAAAGAGCACAATGTAATAGCAGCCAAGGATCAGAGGGTGAATTAATATCTATGTCTCCATATTTTACTACAATACTGACACAAGAAGAGTAGTTCACATATTTAAAAATAACAGCATAGATTTTAAAGTGCCAATGTGCAAAAAATGCATAAATCTTAAAGTGCCAATGTGCAAAGGTACAAAAAAACCTCCTTCCAATCTTAATAAAATAACATGGCAATATATACATAGAACATATCTAGCAGCATTATGTTGAACACCAATTTTCTAAAGTGCATAGGGCATACATCCTAGTTATTGGACTATCTTAATAAAGTGCATCGTGTATTAGCAGCCAGAGATCAAGAAATGAATTGTTATCTATATCTCCATATTACTACAGTACTGACAAGAGAAAAGGGGTTCATATATTTACAGATAGCAACATCGGTTATGATGTGCAAATGTACAAGTGTGCAAAGAAGCGTCCTCCCAATCTGTTAGGATGACATAGTTCATATAAGAGTTAATTCATAGAAGTGCGTGATTGTACGGCCATTTTTAAAAAGGTACACACACGAAATATTAGTCCATCATCTTTAAGCTGTAAAACAGATTTAAATGCCACATTAAAATCGTTTATGGCTTTGGCTCTGAAAAATGGTATCTGGAGGGACTTACTGTATTTTTGATAATAGGAACAAAAGAACAAGAAATGCAGTAGTGTTTGCTTACCAGCATTCTGACATGGGCAGACCAGATTCTCAATATTACAATAGTAGCCCGAGGGAAAACGCAATAGATACATTATAGATCCTGCTCTCAGGCGAAACAGAAGGCTGCGCTCCCAGCATGTAATTTCTTTGAGGAGGTAGCCAGCTGGTGTGGGTAAAGTAGATGCAATATCGCCTTCTATTTGGATATAGCGCTTTACAGAGGATTTCATTGATTCTACATTGTATATAGTCTCTCCATAGTGCCTGTAGAGGATATTCCTTATTATCTTCACGTTAGTCCCCTCTAGCCCATCTGGATTATTAAATATGTGCACAAGATTGACTGCTACCAGGCTTGCCTGAACTTGGGCAAGCCATGGGATTTTAATACCCTGATCACATTTTAGGCAGTCTGCCAGAATTTCTCTTGTCAGTGAGGCTTCAGGGTTTTTCCAAACCTTAATCCAGAACAGCACAGGACGTGCCTTAATGTAGTCCTCCAAATAGAACAATTTTAGTTCATTGTGGCTTATAAAGGTGGAAGATGAAATTGGTAACCCCAAAAGCCTTCTGCAAAATCTATTCTCCTCTGCCTGGATGTTTTTTAGGTTTGAGTATTCCCAGATTTCAGCCCTGTATGTCATAACGGGGACGCATTGTGTCTTATAGATCTTTAACAGGGGCTGAACCACCTCAAATCTCTTAGGCTTGGGGAGAGAAAGTACAGAGTTTATGGACTTGATGAATTTAGTCCGACCGTATGCCAGATGGGGGGTCCATGAGCCGTTATCAGAAAATTGTAAACCCAGGTAGGGAAAAGTGCGAGTGCATAACAGTGATCCCTGATCTAAGACAATCCTATTAATGTGCCGTTTTTTGGGGCCACAACACATTAAAAACGATTTTTTAAAATTAGTATTAAGATCGAGATTATACATAAAATCCACAAATCCCCTCACTAAAATCCTCAGGGCATTCGGTGTACGACCCATTAAAACTGCATCATCTGCATAGAGTATGGAGGGGAGTTTGGTGCCATTTATTATAGGGACATCAGAAGTTAAAATAGACAGGGCGTTATGAAGTTCATTAATATATAAAATAAATAAAAGAGGGGCAAGAACGCACCCTTGTCTGACGCCTCTGCCAACCATTATGTCCCCTGACACTGCTCCATCCATACTCATTCTTACTCTGGCTTTTAGGTCTCTATGCAGGTATGCCAGAAAATATACCAGATTATTATCAAGGCCGTAATCTAATAGGCGTTGCCAGAGTTTCGACCTGTTGACAAAGTCGAAAGCGGACGAAAGGTCCATAAAAGCCAGGTACAGTGGACTGTGTCTGGCGATGGTATATTTTCCTATAATTAGGTTCAAATTCAAGCACTGTTCCACTGTACCCAGGTGGCTCCGGAAACCTAACTGGCATTTGTTTAAAATATTTTCCTTCTTCTGCCCATGCCCTGATTTTATTAAATAAAACTCTTCCCAGTATTTTGAGGGTATTGTCAATTAAAGAGATCGGCCTATAACAGCTAGGATCCGATCTTGATCCTTTTTTAAAAATAGGTACAATTACAGAAGTTGACCATGTCTTGGGGATATCAGTTGTGGTTAAATTATTAAAAACATTTAATAATAATAAGGGGGCCAAAATTCCTGTTCTGCTTTTATGAGGTCTATCGGTAGGCTATCCGGGCCTGGGGCTTTATTACCCATACTCTGGGATATTGCCTCCTCGACCTCGCCTATAGTTATTAAAATTTTGGTAGGACACATAACAGACAAGGAGTTATCACAATATAATGGGGGAGCGTATATTTTGGAGAAGTGGTTAACCCATGCTTCATTAGAGATGTTACAGTCTAGGGGTGTGGAGGGATTCCCAAAAGTTCTTAGGGATTTAGTAGCAGACCAAAAGATAGTTGTACTTTTGGTATTGGCGGCGCAAGCCAGCTTATCCCACTGTTCTTTTAAGACAGTATCGCGCCTGGTTCTTAAGGCCCTCTTATAATTTGTCCTTAGGATGTGAATAAGCATCGGATCTCTGGTATCTGCTGACAGAGGCACTCTCAACTCCCTATTGGCTCTGGAGCAGATGTTATCAAACCATTTTGGGTCAGGGTTACGGGTGCCCACTGGTCTAGAGATAAGGTTTTTTATGCCTTCACATAGTTCTGTAAATGTAATAACTACTGAGGGATTGGGGACTGATGAGACCAGGCACGTTTTCCATAGAGTGGGGTATGTTTTTATCATCTTAACAAAAAGTTCTTTATAATCTAAACCTCTCCATTTGACTCTCAATGTGTCAGTGGAGAGGAGTAAATCACTCGCTCCTGGTTCCCTCCTAAAATTTTCACCACGTGCTACCTTTAGTAGAACAATTATGGGGTTATGGTCTCCATAGGAGGACCGCTTTACCTCTGCCCCGAGGAGATAACTTTGTAACGAGGGTGATAGAAAAACATAGTCAATAACTGACCCTCATCCTAGTCCTCTATAGGTGGGCGTTATTATTATTATTATTAATTGGGGCGATATCCACAACATTTAGGAGGCTTGAGTTAATTAAATGGTCAATCAGCTCATATCCCCTTTTGCATGGGTTATGGGTATTTGGATCACAGGGGAGTCCAGCGGGGCCTCTTCCAATCCTTGCGTTAAAGTCACCCCCCAAAGAAAATGCCCGCCAAATTATATTTCTCTAATAGGTTATCTTGATCCATAATAAAATTAAAGAGTTGGACAAAATTAGGATTCGGGATTGTTAAAAAATCATTATTATAAAAATTAATAAAACAAATAGAGGGACCTCGTGTGTAGATTAGAGCTTGGAAATTGGCGTGACCTGTTGGGATTAATTTTATTCTACCTCCTAGAGCGATTATGATCCATATTGATAGTCCCCCTTTCGGTCTACCGTGGCTGGGGGTGGCGGGGATGGTGTTAAAACATTCATATCCCTTGAGGTATAGCTCTTTAGGAGCCCAAGTCTCTTGGAACAAGAGGACATTGTATTCCCTAATCGTATCCACCCACTCTAATGATTGTAACTTTGAGCCTAAGCCTGCCACGTTCCAGCTCAAGACCTTTAATATGGATTCGGATATCTCAGCTTTACAAGGGATGGTCGCTTCACGGCTTACAGGGACAGACATGTCCGTGTTCTCATATACCAGCGAGTTATTAAAAATGGGTGACTCAGATGGTCAATCAAGTGTATCCAGATCAGAGAGGCCCAGGTATTGATTTGTAAGCTGGGGGAAGCTAGGGACTGGGCAATGTAACTGTGGGCGTTTATAAAAGAACCCCAGGGGCAAAGCGCAGATGTTAGTTTGGCTGGAGTCACTGATTTCCTTAACTTCAAGTATGGATCCAGCAATCCGTGGGTGTGAAAAGTTAATAACAATACAATCCCCTTTGATTGTTTTTGGTGCGTGGCCTACCCAGCCTACCCTACGGACCATTAAGATTTCACTCATGTAAGGCCTTTTGAACCTTTTATGTTTAGCCAACCAACCCATACATTTGTTTCTAAGCTGGACCCATGACTCAGATTTATTTCTCTGTAGGGGAGGAACCCCTGTGATGACTAAGACGTATGGGCAAGATGGAGGTGGCAGGCTCAGAATATCTTTATTGGGTTCGTCAGGCACTTTGTCCGTGGACACAGCTATGTTGGCATTATCTATCGTCCTGCTATGAGCAGGGTTTATGTTGGTGTCATGTGATGAACCAGGGCATATGGGTGTATTACAATCATTGGTGACTGAAACAAATTTTGTGATTTGGGTTAGTGGGGATACTGGTGCAGACAATGATGTCCCTGAAGGCTTAGATACTACAATTTTGGATGCTAAGGGTGGAGGAAGAGTCAGTTGTTTCCCTGGCATATGGGTTTTCCGGGGGTTAACAGAGTTGGTAAGTTCGTTAACTTCCTTATTAGGCAGGGTAGGTTTCGAAATTAATCTTTCCAGGCTGTCTAATTATTTCCACAACCTATCAAAACTTGAGTCTATCAGCCCTTTGATGCGGTTACAGACTGTATCGACAATAATGTCGATAGCTGTGTCCCCCAATATAAAATCAGAAAAGCCAGTTGCGTGGAACATGTTTCTTTAGAATTACATTGTGAATCCTCCCCTGTTACAATAGTTGGAACAGTGATATCACTACATCCATTGCCAGTTGGAGCTTGATCCGTGGAGGGTTCAAGATTTATGGTAGGATCGATGGTAGTGGAATTGCCCTTAAACCATCTATTTAAAGTTGCTCGTTGGGGTTTCAAACGGGGTGGCTGTATTCTTTTGGGGTTAGGGCAGGGTTGTTTGGGTGCATTCCTCTTCTTTTTAGTACCGCAAATTTCCGGGTCAGGCGTGATGGATACATTCACCATAAGTGAATCGTCAATTTGGCTTGAGTCATCTTCAGCATTGGCAACCGGGCTAATCAATTCTGGGCCTACCAATTCCAGAGAGGTGTCTCCTGTTACAATTTGAGGAGAATGTACAGTTGCCTTATGCGACGAGGATCGAGCTGTGGTATTATCTAGTGTATCAAGAAGGTTTGTGCCTGGTGGTTTGATGGAACCCACGGACAGTCTTTTTTTTGCCATCTGTATTTCGTTACTCACCAGGGTCATAGCATGCTCCAATGCAGTGTCGATAGCATTTAAGTTAGTCGCAGTAGCTATGGCACCGTTCTTTCCCATTTTATATTACAGGTCAGGACCGGGAGGTAATGTAAATGTGAAGGCGCTCACCAGCCGTTTACTGAGATGAAAATGTAAGGGATATAGCCCTGCCCTGCCTCCTCCTGCCCCGCACAGCCACAGATGGCCCGCCCTCTGCCCGGGCTCAGCCCGGCTGGTCCATCGCGCGTCCCGCGACGCGGGAGAAATGCCTCGCCTATGAGCGCCTCCGGGGCGCGGAAGTGGGCGGGGTGGAGTGAGCAGGGAGACCTGGGGGCTGTAGTCCCCCCCTCGGCGGCCGCGTGTTGGTTGTAACGGCGGCGGGGGAGACTTGCAGCTGGTTTCCAAGCCCCCGGGTCAAGCAACGAGGAAAGGTAGGTGCCCAACAGCCTCCAACAGTGGGTCCGATTTAGCTTTCAGGAGCCTCGCTCCACCGGAGAAATTCCTCGCCTATGAGCGCCTCCGGGCGCGGAAGTGGGGCGGGGTGGAGTGAGCAGGGAGACCTGGGGGCTGAAGTCCCCCCCTCGGTGGCCGCGTGTTGGTTGTAGCGGCGGCGGGGAAGACTTGCAGCTGGTTTCCAAGCCCCCGGGTCAAGCAACAAGGTATGGTAGGTGCCCAACAGCCTCCAACAGCGGGTCCGATTTAGCTTTCAGGAGCTACTTTCTGCACATTGAGTGGTCCTTATTGCTAGTTGGATATCGTCTCCCCCACCCTGACCATCAGCCATCAATGGAGTACCATGTTCGATTAAATTTCTGCCAGCCGCCATACCAGGCGCTGCCAGTCCTTCTACCAACAGTTCCCTCGCTGACTTTTCAGAACCTCCCACCGATGCTCCACCCATTTCCTCAATCATAATGTGGGAACTATGGGCTTCCAGGAGTCAGTCAACCCCCTCCAGTCCCATTAGTGGCTCAAACCTATTTCCCAAGGGTAGATACTGCACTGCCCAATCCAGTCTATTCTCAACAAATAGTCTCCCTCTACTTTGGTTATAAAGGGGTCCAGGGAAGGCATGGTTCACATAGGGGTAAAAATAGTCTAAGCCCAATGATTGAATATCACTCAGTCTACCAAATCTTGGTTCACGACGGATGTGGTCCACTACCTATGGGTCTCTAAAGTTGACGATAATACAATTGCCCTCAAGGTCTTTAGGGCTGCGTCCCACCCAAGCCACCCTTCTGACATTTAGAATCTCGGTCTTAGCGGTGGGGGGAAGTCTCCTATTTTTATTGAGCCGGAAAATAACTTTATTCTTTAGCTCTCTATGCGATTCAGCTAATTCCGGCCTAATACTCGGTACCCCAGTCAATATGATTGTAAATGGGACACTTTCAAGGGGAAGATTTACACATGGTAACCTCTTTGCAGAATCATCATTTCCCGAAGATAAGAGCCCCATTGACTGTTTATCCATTGATTTTGGGTAAGATACCGGTTGGGAGATATCCGCCACCACTGCCTTAGTTCCCTGGACACCTGAGCTCACTACGGGATTTTTGTCGGCAATTATTTGGGGTTTGAATTTAAAGGAATTGTAGTGGTAACTAATTGCACGGCTTCAGTAGACTTTGCAGGTTCTAGCAATGTATTTGCGGGGGGTTTGGCAATTTTACTTTTCATACCTTTTACCAGCACATCAAGGGTAGAAGTGTTTGTTTTTACTAGCTGTTCAAATTGATAACGTTTTTGATTAATTAACTTCGTTCTTTCCACTAGGGGCAATATCAATGCCTTCATTAATATTTCCATTTTTATAATCAATTCATCATTTAAATTATGTTGGATAGATGCCCCACTCAAGCTTGGAGGTTCAGACGCAACCAGTGGAGCCTGACTCATGTTTTGCGTTTTGGATTATTTTGCACACCCACCCTTCCTATGTCCACCCCCTCTTTTCCTTTTATTTGCTTTTGATGTAGCTCTTGAATTCGAAATTTCCCCCGTCTCCAAGATCTTATTTTGATCCTTCGCGCGGGACATTTGTGTCGTTGATGATCTAGAAACTCTGTGACTAGAGACACTAGAAGCAAAGCTGGGTGAAGTTTGACTTAAAATAGAGCAAGCCACTGAATCATCAGGGCCGACCAAAAGACAGTGAGGAATTGGGCTAGTGGTAACCAGAGGATCTCCTCCACTACTTCGATCTGGGGTTGCCGCTGACCCAATTGTGTCTAGAGAAGATCGTTTCCCTGTTAAAAGATCAATAGACAGACGTTTCTCCGTAAGGGCTATTTCTTTTTCTAAAAACCCAGTAGCCTGTGTTATAAATTGATCCAAGGTCCCGGTGACTGCCCCGCCATTAGTATTGAGGGTAACCTTTCTGCCTCTCCCTGAATGTAAGGCCATTACAAATAAATTGGTAATCAACACAGGGGAAAAAAACAGGACAATAAAATCAACTAATATGTTCACAGAAAAGCACTAAACAGTACCAAACAATTTAGAAAGGGGGCCCAGCCCGGCCTCATTCGACCTCGGACGGCCTCAGACGGCCCGCCCTTTGCCCGGGCTTAGCCCGGCTGGTCCCGCGCGCGTCCCGCTTAACGCGGGAATGGCAATAAAATATTTACAGGGAGGAGGGGGCGGGAAGAGGCCCCAGCTGCAGCAGTGATGGGCGCGCTGTGCAGGCTGGTCCTCGCAGACCCACCTGCGATGATCCTCAGCTGGCCCAAGTCGGCATAGGCAATCCCAGAGTCCCCGGAGTCGACAGAGCCCAAGTGAAAAACAATTCAAAGGGTTTCAGGTTCTCCTCAAAGGGTAAGCACGGGGATATTCAAAACAAGTCAAGTTCTCCTCACATGTATGGCTACGAGCGGCTCCCGCGGAGCGGGGGCCACGAGCCGTTTTCAAGCTGCTGGGAGGAGGGGGCGGGAAGAGGCCCCAACTGCAGCGGTGATGGGCGCGCTGTGCAGGCTGGTCCTCGCAGTCCCACCCGCGATGATCCTCAGCTGGCCCAAGTCGGCACAGGCAATCCCAGAGTCCACGGAGTAGACGGAGCCCAAGTGGAAAACAATTCAAAGGGTTTCAGGTTCTTCTCAAAGGGTAAGCACGGGGTATTTAAAACAAGTCACGTTCTCCTCACATGTATGGCTACGAGCGGCTCCCGCGGAGCGGGGGCCGCGAGCCGTTTTCAAGCTGCTGGGAGGAGGGGGCGGACAGAGACCCCAGCTGCAGCGGTGATGGGCATGCTGTGCAGGCTGGTCCTCGCAGTCCTACCTGCGATGATCCTCAGCTGGCCTAAGTCGGCACAGGCAATCCCAGAGTCCACGGAGTCAACGGAGCCCAAGTGAAAAAACAATTCAAAGGGTTTCTCCTCAAAGGGTAAGCACAGGCATATTTAAAACAAGTCAAGTTCTCCTCACATGTATGGCTACGAGCGGCACCCCGATTATACTCTCTTACACAATTTGCATCTGCACTAATCTTTCTCTCTTCAAAATCAATCATATACAATCCGGATAAAGTTCTGACTCTGGACAAAGCAACATATGCCATACCCTCTTTAAATACTGTACTTCCAATGTTTACCAAAGCGCCGTCTACACTTAATCCTTGAGATTTATGAATAGTCACCGCATGTGCCAGAGAAAGAGGAAACTGTTTTCTACGAACATACAAATCTTTAACATGCAAAAAACTAACCGAACAGCGACCAATTTGTTTTACTTCTTCAATTAGATCAAATTTGATTTTCAAAAATTCAATTGTATCTCTATTTTCATAATTAACAAAATCAACAACTTTACTCATTGCTCCATTTACTAAACCTTTTTTCACATCCAAATTACGCCGTAAAATTACCCGACAGTTTACACATAAATATAAATTATTTTCTAAACCAGCAGTTTTAGATATAGATTTTTCTAAAGAATCCAATTTTGTTTTTAATTTTTCCATCAACATAATAGTGATTCCTTCATGCTCTATTTTATCAATGGCTTCTATTTTTATTATTTGTTCATTTTCCAGCTTTAAAAGCTCTTCATTGAATATAGAACACTCGTGCAGTGTTGGCATTAAGCAGATTATAGATTTATTTTCTGCAATTTTTTTGTATATTTTTTCAGGAACTATAGTTTCATTTGGAAACAAGTTTGTAAGTAGTCGACTTTGCAAAGCTTGTTTGCCATGTTCTGTCAATACTTCAAATCTTATATCTTGAAGAATAGTTCCATAATCAACATCATTTGCCTGTCGCATATTTTTAATGAGTTCTGTGTATTCAAAATATGACCAAATGTTAATGTTTCCAACACTTCCTAAAGACTTTTTGGTATCTTCATGCACAAGTGTTTTAAATACTGGTTGTCCTTTTACGGGAGTGAGTTGCAGTAGATCTTCAAAAACGATCACATGTTTTCCTCCAAATAAGACATCGTATTCTGCCTTTAGAATTTGCACAAAGGTAAGCATTAAATTTGAGACCATGCTCACCTCATCAATATTCAGAAGTTAAATTTTCTTTAGCACTCTTGAAACTTCATAACAATCTTTTCCAGATAGATTATGATATTCCAATGTGTTTTTATGCTCTACTGGTAGCATTAGTAAACGATGTAATGTAATTCCTTTAATGTTATCTGCTGCCAACCCAGTTGGAGCAGTTACAACACAAGACAAATGTGAGTCAGTTGTTTTCTGTAGATAACTGGTCAATACTTCACCTAAGAAACTCTTTCCTGTACCAGCTTGGCCACTGACATACATTCGGATAGGTTCAAATGATGTGCATGTGCATTCTTTCTTTTCATGAAGAAAACCATGGTCAATCTGTTCTCTTAATTGCTGATGTATTTCTTTCTGTTCAACATTTAGTTGTTCTTCCAAGTTTCCTAAGTCCATAATATCTTCTTGAGCTTGATGCGTTGCTGTTTCCACTTCATTCATGGCGATTGCCGCTTCATTTTCAAGAATTGGTTGTCCTAGTGGATCTTCACTCACTGCAGCAGAACTTTGACTATCTGGAGAACTGTCTCTAGCAATTTCAGCTGCAATAGTAGCTTCTTGATTAATTTCATCATTCAACTTTTTGAGATAATTTGCAAAAACTGTACATTCTATGCTATCTTTACAAGCATTGAAAGAATCTTCATAGCACTGAATATCTCCAAGTAATTCCTATTCTGTACGCCAAGGTTTGAAGAGTTGCAAAAGTGCTAAATAGTAAAATTATCTTCTATCAGGAGTACCACAACTCAGTTTTCTGTGATTAATCAGATTTCCTTTCCTTTGTTTTACCAAACATCCTTCTGAACCAATCACTGCATATTTTCCTTCATGTATGTTTTCTGTAGTATTCCTCTTAAAAGTATAATATTGCAGCACTTCATACAGACTTATGTTTTCAAGATGATGACTTCTATTTGGATAATATGTGTCCAACATATTTGTTTTGCCAATATCTGTGCTTTCCGGTTCATTTTCTGCTAAATATTCGATTTCTTCTATAGATTTAAGTACTCGATTTCGTGTTGCAGCAAGACCTAGACTCACCCAAATGAATATTCTAGACTTTGAGTATAAACTTACAGATGACGACCGATGTGAGCATTTGTATGCTCCAATTTCTCGATGAGATAACATTTTCAAACTGATCCCATACAATTTCTTACTAAGACTCTTCTCGTGGGAAATTTCTTCCCACATTTCTTTCAACTCTGTCTTTTCCGATTTTGTTGTATAAGATGTCACATACCGGGCAACAGCAATTAAATTATCCGTAACATACTGGACATCCATATTAGCATTCCACATCGAGAGAATAACTGGATTATAATCATTGAAATACTTTGATTCTTCATTTCTTCTCAAATTGTACGTATTTTTGGGAGATTTTCTAGTGATGGTATGTCTCACAGCTGACATGAAACTGTTTACTCTTCCTTTGGATATCACTGGACGTGGAAATCCAAAACGACATTTAGTATAAAACTTTGCCTTAGACTTGTACTTTCGTCGACAGTATTTACCACATCGATGACTTTGGAATCGTAACACTTGTTGCCTTAAGGTGTTTTATCCTGTTCTTTTTGGTATAGCATATGTGACATAGTCTTCAATAAAAGATAAAACACTTTCATCCGAATCAGTTCTAAATTTGGGTGCATCCTTGATCCATAACAACATATGTATATGAGGAGCACCTCTAGCTTGATACTCCTTTCTCCAAAAGAAATCAACTACTTCTCCAAGAGGAGGATTCTTTTTAATGCAGATAAAATACATCATAGCTTCAAACCTATGATTGAAATATCTGCGTACATTTACAGGATCCAAAGAGCACAATTCTCCAGGTGTCTTGTATTTAATATTTTTTATATTGAATTTGCTTCTGGAAGAAATTCAAGTAAATCATCCCAAGCATATTCAGCACAGCTTAGGGTAACAAACCATGTAGGAGGTCCTAAGTTCCATAGCATGCATTTAAGTTCACCATGACGGCAATACCAATACTCATTAGTACCAAGCTGACATGCCATCAAATGAATCAGTTGAGATTCTAAATGATTGTCTCTCTACTGTGCTTTATCCATAAATTTCTTTCCAGAAACATTTTGAAGATGTACTCCTGTTTTTAAAATGTGGTTGACTGCATATGAAAGTCCAGACAAGTCACTCTCAAACAAAAGATGAAATATATATGGGATACATTGTCGATATCTTGGATCTTCTGCATACAATCTTGTTATCCGATATTCTGATGCAGGAATCTGCACTGATCGTTCGTCATATCATCCACCTTTTCCAGTTGGGAACAGCTGTGGAAAACAACGAGCTTCCAAACTTTTTTCCCATACACTCATGGGAGTCCCCTTCGCTTTCTTCATTTGGAATGATTCAATAGTATTCCCCACCACTTCTTTCGAATGAAGTAGATGTACGCTATAATGTTCATAAATTTCTTCACATTTGGACATGTCCACTTTTTCAATTTGACCACTTGATGTTTCACTATCATCTCCTAAAAGTATTTCTTCTTCTTCCACATACACATTGTTTTTAGAAGATATAATGTTGCCTTTTGCACTTTCCTGACATCAAGGAATAGTTACCAACTCTAGATTATTATGGACATCTCTAGCAGGCATTTTATTCTCGTCTAATTTGTTATAACAATATTTACAAATACGCTGATTAGAACCCACATCAAAGCAATCCTCTACCAACAAATAAATTGAAAATTCTTTCCACTTATTATTTTCTCTTTCACTTTTTAAATATGGATCAACAGTCCTACTCTGATTTTTATAGTGAGTTCTTCGGCAACAAATACAAGAATAATTTGGCCTTTCACATGAAATCACCTTAAACGTTGTAATTTGTTCTTCAAATTTATTTTTAGTAGTATGTTCCACATTCTCTTCAACATCTACTTCTATTAATGTCTCACTTTCTGCACTCTCTTTTTCAGGACCAAAGTAACAAAACTCTATTTCATCACAAACCTTTTTTACATCTGATACTGACCCATGCAAAAGAGCACTGTTCAACTCATTTAAAATTATTGCTGGACTTTTTGCATAATACTATCTTCTGACTAACTTCTGCATTTGAGAATAATGTACTGCTAACTTTCTAAAATGATGAAAAACACTTTGACATCATTTCCTAGTAAGACAAGCCAGAGAATGACCTTGCAAAACAGTATTTTTTCTCACTCTGCATGGATCTAGTCCTTGCTTAGCACTTTCTTTTACTATACTCTCTTTAGAAATTGTGTAAAATATCAATAGATTCCTGTTGTATACTACAAATACTACTACAATCCCAAGTATACACTGGGGCTTTTGGATGTCTCCCTAGAACTTCAACAGCTATTAGTTCTTCTACATTTCTAGGAACCATCTTCTCTGTCTCAATAGGACAACCATTTCTAACCTCATAAGCTCGACCACTGGTATCAACTGCAAGCAATAAAGTATTGGTCTGAAAATAACTCTCTTCATTAAAAACAGGCTCTGAACTTGAACTGTGTTTCCATTCACCCAAAAACAAATCACAAAAATTAGTTCTGTTAATTAATCTTTTCTTCTTACTTTTGGCCTTCAGAAAATGCATTGGCTTATCTAGCGATCGAATTCTGTTTAAAACTAAAACGAATAATTTCCTTTTTATTTCAAAAGCCTTCTCAAGAATAATTTCAATGTATTTCTTCTTTTTATAAAATGCTGCTCTTCTTTTGTATTTCTTCACATCTTTCAACAAATTAAAGACAGCTCTATTGTAAAACATCTTCTTTCTTATTTCTTCATACTGACTCTGCCTCCTTTTACCATACATTGTGTCTTTTGAATGTAATTTCCCATTTTTTATGTTTCTATTTTTCTTATTCTTTTTGTTGTTGAGGCATTCATTGTACTATCCACAATCTGCAAACTGTTTCTAGGCTTTGAAAGTTTTTAATAAATTCTTTTGTTCTCTTACCGCAAGACTTTTTCTTTTTACCCACATATTGTTGTTCATCTAATACTTGCTGTTGAATTTTCTTCAAATAATAGTCCTTTTTCTGTTGTTTTCTCTTTTCTGTTTTTCTAGCCATAATAAGTTCCTTTTAATGATGATGAACAATATCTGTAAAAAAAATATATTGTTTAAATAAATCTATAAAATATACTATTCTATTACTAAACAAACACATTCTACATAAAAAAACATTTAAACACTTTCTTTTCAAATCACAATTAATTTACTAAAGTACACATGTACTAATTAAATAATTATTGGAATGAATAAGTGTTATACAAATGCATAGACAGTGAATGAGTAACTAAAGTGCTAGTAGTTCACAGCAAGGTGACTTTATAAGTACATATGTTTCAGCAGAGTGATTTCATAAGGACATACTTCTGTCAAGATGATTGTAGGAGTGGACACAGACTCACAGTGTGATTGCATACAACCATCACTATTACCTGTATTTTTGTACAACTGACTCAGTAGTCTGCAAATGGTTAGGGGACGGCATACAATCTGCACATTTAAGTGTACCACTGCTTGTCTCAATGCCTCCGTCATACTAAAAAGTGCATAGATAGTGACTAGCGGCCAGATTCATCAAGGTAAGGAATTGCGAGTCCTTAATAGCGAATTTTAAGGATTCGCTATTAAGGACTCGCAAAACAGGATTCATGTAGGAATCGCAATTGAATTTGCGATTCCCACTGATTCCTTATTTGCGATTCGCTAATTGCTAATCGCAAATAAGGAATAACTCCCCATTCATTCCTATGGGCCTATGGGCGTAAAGGCCCATAGGAATGAATGGGGAGTCATTCCTAATTTGCGATTAGCAATTAGCGAATCGCAAATAAGGAAGCGATTTCAAGGGTGCCAGGGGTGTCCAAAGGACACCCTGTAGCACCCCTGAAATGTAATCTACATTGGTGTTGCGCACACACATGTCCAAAGGACATGTGTGTGTGTGTAACATGCAACTTAGAAAAATGCATTTAAATGCATTTTTCTAAGTTTTCGCTATTTACCACGAGGTTTGACCTCGCTGTAAATAGCGGCCCAAAATTGCGATTTCGCAATTTGAAAATGGTTCATAAATTGCATTTAAGGAATCTCAAACAGAGATTCCTTAAATGCAATTCCTCGCAAATGTGCGAATTCTTTAATAGCGAATTTTGCATTTGGGATGATGAATCCCAAATGCAAAAATTGCACTCGTAAAGGGCCAGATTCTCAGAATCTGGCCCTTTGCGAGCGCAATTAAGCTTGATGAATCTGGCCGTAGGTTCCTAGAGTGCTAGTAGTTGACAGCAGGATACGTTTATATGCGCTTATGTTTCAGCAGAGCGATTAAATAAGGACATGCTTCTGTCAGAATGATTGTAAGAGTGGACACAGACTCACAGTGTGATTCCAGACAAATGTCTTGACACATGCATTAAAGTTGCACCACCTCAATATCTAGTTTCAGTATTATGCATAAATATACAAAGTTCATCCAATTAGTACAATTCCTTCTTTCAGGGTGTGTGTTATTCTCTTTATTTAAACAGTCACAGCGGGCCACCAGGAAACCTTTAAAACAAATCCTCTCTTTGATGGGCAACCAATGAAGCTCCATTAGATGCGGGCAGATATGTGCCTGCCTAAGGACTTTTGGCAGTAGTTATGCAGCTGTGTTTTGGACCAGTTGAAGCCCTCTCAGCAGGTAGTCTGGTAGACCTATGTAGAGGGTTTTGGCATAACCAAGATGGGAGGTGATATGGGCATGTATAACTGTTTTTTGAGCCCGCAAAGGGAGTAAGCACAGAAATTTCTTTATTGACTTTAGTTGACCAAAACAGAAGCCCACCAAGGCATAAACCTGTGATGCAAAATATATCTGATTATCAAACTTAACTCCTAAGTTTCTAACTATTGTAGCCGGGACCAATAAGGGTGGGCTGTAGCTAGGCCACCAATCCCCATCTCAAATGGGGGGTGGAGACTCGAATAGCAGAATCTACATTTTGCTAGCGTTGCACTGTAAATTGATAGTCTGTATCCATTGGAAGACAGATGACAGGTAGTTGTTGAACCTGCTAAAAGCATTTGGTGAGTAACTATCCAAAGTAAGAAGCACCTGTGTGTCATTGGCATGTAATCCTATCAGGTCACCAAAGAACTCCACCATAGAGGCTGGTGTGGTGCGGGTTCATATAAATATTGAAAAGCATAGGACTCAGGGCAGACCCCTGAAGGACTTCAAACTTTATCAACTTAGGGTCAGATGCAAACAGTGGCATCCAGGCCAATTGACTTCTATTGACCAGTAAAGAGCGGATTCAAGCCTGTGCAGGGGCCTGGGCACCTATATTTTTCAGATGTTGGAGGGGAATAGAGTGAGACACTGTATCAAAGGCCACAAATAAGTCAAGTAGTATCAGCACAGCCTTTTTCCCTTGGTCCACAATCAACTTGATGGAATGGGTGACCTCCACTAGGGCAGATTCAGTGATAAAATGGGGACGAATGCCTGACTGGGACTAGAGCAACAGCTGCCCTTGTTCTAAAACTTTAAACAGCTGTCCATTAATAAGCTTCTCCAGCATCTTCGAAAAGCCTGGCAGCAAGGAAATGGGCCTGAAATTGCTCTGTATTGATCTATCTGCCAAGGGCTTTTTATCAACAGCGGCACCAGCTTAGCTTGTTTCTGGTAAGTGGGTACAGTTGCCAATTAAATTGAGATGTTAAAGAGATTTAGAATTGGAAAAATGGCCTTCAAACTGGTGGTCAGAATTTGGGGATGACACGGGTCATCCTGTGACCGAGATTTACATTCTCCGAAGGCCTAGTCAGATTCCTCCAGGGAGATAGTAGTGTACTCTTGAAGAGAGCACAGCGAGATTTTAGATGGAGGGTTTACCAATCCCTTAACATGACTTTTCTCATGGTTGTAATTTATAACTGTATTTTTAAGATCTTTAGCAATACCGGTGATCTTGGCGTAAAAAAAAATCAGACCGCTTCCTGCATAACATGGTGGATACAGCTAAGGACTGGCAGAGCGTCTGGATGGAAAATGCTTTACTGTCTTAAAAATGCCTCAAGCTTTGTTGCTCGACCCATCAATTTGGTCGGCGAAAAAGCTGCCTGCACCTTTTTGATCATACAATGATAATTATTCAGAGCTTTTCCATGGGATTCTTTATTTTCGAGATGGTAGTCCCTACTCCAGGTCCTTTCTAACTTTTTACTGTGCTTTCGCATTACTCTTAGTTCCCCTTGAACCAAGGGGCGGAAGAGGGTCTTCTGGAAGAATTAATTAACTTCTGCACTTTCACTGGGACTAGGCATGAGCGGATTTTGCGGATTGGCAATCCGCGAATTTGCGGATTTGCAAACTCGCAATCCGCAAAATCCGCGAATTCCCGCGAATTTGCGGATTTTTTTTTTTTTTGTGTTCGCCCGTGTTTCTGCCAGTTCGCGAGGGTTTTTACAATTTCGCAATTTGCGAACTTACCTGTCGGTCGCAAGTTTTGCGAACTTGTTGTTTCTACGTGTCCAACCTGTTTGGGACACTCTTCTTCATCACTGCCACTCTCTGTCACCACTGCCACTCTCTGACTACTCATGCCACCCTCTGGCCCACCCATGCCACCCTCTGTTTCATCACCACACCCTCTGGTTGTCCAGTGTACATTATTTTTGGCAAAGCAAAGCACACCTTCCCTGCCTCAAGTGACCTGAATTAATTTGGGGCTGATTAATGTGTCACAGAATATTTTTTTAGCTGGCACCTGCTTCCTTAGTGCGCCCTGATTAGTGATCTTTTGCACTTGCTAAGTGCTTTCATTGTTGCAAAATTAGTTACAACACCTGCCCTGCCCCAACTGACAATAATGAATTAGGGGCTGATTAATGGATTTTAACTTCCAGCCTGGCTCCTGCTTGTCTCCCTTAGCTGTAATTCAGGACCTTTGTGGCATATGTGTAACTATTCTGAGGTTCAGAGCAGGGTCACATAATAGTTGCAACTGGCAACTGAACTCTGGAGGGGCCCCTCAGGAAGCACTACAGGAAATGGCTACAAATGATGAGCCTGAACTTTTGAACCTGGTAAGTAGTTACTTTCAGTTTTGCTAAAATCGTATTTCTGCAATTTCGCACTTATTCGCGGGGCGCGAACTCACGCGAACAGTGCGAGCAGTGCGAGCAAAATCCGCTGCTCGCGGATTTGCGGATTTTTCAGGAAATTCGCAAATCTCGCGGATTGCGGATTTCCCGAAAATCCGCAAAATCCGCGAGCGGAACGGATTTTCCGCCCATGCCTAACTGGGACTAGGCTGTTCGTCATGTGTAGTAGCAAGTATTTAACAGCCATGGTGTGCACCTCAATTTCCTTGCATGGAGTTGCCAAGGACAGGCTCAATATCGAGACTGGAGACTTTGGATCAGGTCATATTCAATAAGGGAGGCTTGGGCCTTTTCCCTGAAAAACCATGAGAAACACACCATGCAAAGTATATAGTACGGTGGTCAGACCAGTCAATGATGTTGAGGCTTGTTACATTCACCAGACAGTTAGAAAAATAGGAACAAAGATATGGAGGTCATAGTGGGAGGGCTGTTTAACAAATTGCCTCAGTTTCCAGGAGGAAATTTTTTCTAGTAATAGTGAGGGTCAGTTGCTATTTCAAGATGTAAATTCAGATCACCTCGGACTGTAAAATTGGAGAAGATATTTAGATAAGATGTCATCCAGGGAGGTGAGGAACTCTACTGGGGGTCCTGGGGCGGATAGACCAGAGCTCCCGCAGGGGGTTTCGGCAGATAATGAGAGACAAAAGCCAAGGGCTTCTACCCTGTTTTTCAGTCAGTTCTAACAATACACATTTGAAATTCTTTTTAAAGACATGACCACACCCCTCCTCTTTCCCTACTCTGTTACGAAGTAGCATGGTATAGCCCCCTGGTATTGTAAGCTCAACATCAGGAGCTGAGACGTCAGTCACCCAAGTCTCTATGGGTCTCGCTAATCAAATCATCCCGCATAAGTAGACAGGTTTCTGCAAACATATTGGAACTATAACTAACATCATGGCACTTTCATTATTAATCGGCGGGTCAAAAAACGCGAAGCTTCCGCTGTACCTTTGCTTCATAGGTTTCTGTGCCGCTTTTGACCATGTTGACCCTGGTAAATGGGGAACAGCGTTTACAACACAACTTTTACCATGCAGTACCTTTACCACGCAACTTTTACAATGCAAGTCGTTACACTGACTTGCGCTGGGGGGCGCTGTAGGATAGGGAATACTTTAATTTACTATCCAAAACCTTCCCTACTATCCACGGGGACCGGAGTTGGAATAGTAAATTAAACTATTCACTATCCAGCGCCCCCCAACGCAAGTCGTTGTAACGACTTGCGTTGTAAAACCTGCCTGGTAAAGGCATGCGTTGTAAAAGCATGCATAGTAATGACATACATCCCTGGTAAATTATGGACGAAGCTAGCCAATAAGAATTCTCCACCATTCACCTTGAAGCTACCGATTCTTCTACACACAGACACATGGGTGCATTTTAAGTTTGGGGATGCATCTTTAAAGACGCATTCCAGCTACCGAGGGTCTGAAGCAGGACTGTGTTCTCGCACGTACCATGTTAAATCTCTTTTTAGCTGACTTAATGATAAAATGGGATCATTGCAACTCCCACGCCCCAAAGCTGGGTGGGTTGGTCCTCTTCAACGTCCAATACGCAGACGACCTGGTGCTAATAAGCTGCCCTTCGATCGGCTTGCAGCACCTTCTGGATGTCACCTAGGCATACTCAGCAGAACGTGGCCTAAAGATATATTTTGAAAAAACAAAAACAATGGCAGTGAACAGCCCGAAAAGAAAAGCATCAAGCTAACACATCGCCTGCCATCGCCTAGAGTCCGCGTTGGAAAATAAATATCTAGGTATCATTATAGATAAAAAAGACCTCATTCAAACCACAGAAAGAGGCCTTGAAACAGAAGGGGAGTGACCTAGCACTGGTGCTAAGAAATGCAAAGAAGAAAGTGGCCCACCCCACTCAAACACTGCTGCTCAGATAATACAAGTGAAACTGCTCCCGACAATAACCCATAGAAGTGAGCCATTACACAGAAGGTACGCATACTCGTTGGATGGGATCATGGGTGGTTCCTACAGAATGATCTTCAGCCTCTCAAATACACCTCTCCAGCTCATATATGATTGGAGTTTGGTCTTCAGAAACAATCACTTGCCAGGAGAGGTGTGTACATCATGTGCTGTTGCAAAATCAAGAACGCAGAACCAAATACACTAAACACACATCTATGGCTGGAACTGTCGATCAGGAGCAACTCTCCCGCTAAGACTTACCTTATGCCCATTTTAAAATACTGGTAAATAAAACCATCTAATTAGTCTCGTCAAGTGAGGACAAGGCAGCCATGGCAGGCAGAGCCCATGGCTGGTATGTGCTGCACAGTTATGATAACGCAACACCTCAACCCTACCTTCCTAAGGGGTACTCCAACTTAATTAAAGAAAAGATTCTGAGATACCGATTCAGCATTTTTCCTTCACTCCTACACCACCCACCTTGGAAATGCACCATCATTATGATCGACTGCCAGCTGTGCGGAAAAGAGAAAGAAGATATGGTACACATGGTGTGTACCTGCAAGGAGTTAAAGGCTGAGCAAACACTCATGCTGTGCCCATTCTTCAACCAAAGAGGAATCTGAACTTCCAGACAAGTGATATTGGCCTGCTTTTTGCCCACGAACTCACAGCTGAACCCTTGCTTTGTGAAATTCCTTACTAAGGCAGAAAATAAATTCCTCCTGAACTGGTCACATGCACCGAGATGGAATGATTGTTTTTTGAGCATAGAACAATATAACGCCAGTCCTGCTCACCCTGATCTCTCCACTATGGAAACGTCTTTAATCGTTGATGTAACACTATTGTTAATCAATGCTTGGCGGAGTAAAGCTTCTTTGGCTAAATATACAGCTGTCTGCACGGAGGTCACCTTAAAGCTGTCCGCACCCTCTGCAAAAAGATTAACAAGAATGAACTTTGCACTGAGGACCATCTAGATTGCACCTTAAGCGTTTAAATGTTTTCTTCAATGTTTCAACATGCCTGAAATTTAACCCTCAACGGTCTGCCTTTTTGCACTTTAAGATGTAAATGTATTTTAAATATACGTAAGGTTACCATTATTTTAAACAAATTGTAAATTGCTGATTTTGCACTTAGACACCTTAAACATCTTTGCACACCTGTAAAAATATTTTACCAAAATGTACTCTGCATTGTAGATTGCCTAAATTGTAACCCTGGGCAAAGCACTATGCTACGCTCCCGTAGTTTGCGCTTCTTCGCAAATTGCACGTAGCACAGTGCAAGCACGCGTAGGGTAGCGCAGCGGTCATTTTCTGCTTGATCGCGGTCCTCAACGTCAAGTTGGCGACCACAAGCAAGCAAAATGAGATCCAGGCGAGACTTTTTCCTCGTTCGCGATCAGCAACATCAAGGTGCCGATCGCAAGCATGGAAAATAAACCTCCAGTGAGATTCTCAACGCGGGGAGGTCAGGTTTCTCATTGCGAGTGGTCGCGTATGCTGCGACGAGAAAATCTACTCGAGCGGCAGTAAAAGACAGCTCGCACTGTGCAAGATGCTGTTTTCAATGATTGCACAGTGCGGACAAGCATCGGGCACTGTGCAATCATCGCGAACAGCGCACTACGCAGTTCACATAGTGCTATGTATAGGCCGCGAAGCGCACTTCGCGCAGCTACGCGTAGCACTACTTCGCTAACTACGCCCAGGCTTACTAAATGGCACTTTAAGCATTCAAACACCCGTTCTGATGCTCTGAATAGGCCTAAAGCTTTACCATCACCACCCTGCCTTTTCGCAACTTAAAGCATAAATGCACTTAAAAGTACACCTGTCTATCATGTATTTTCAATCGAATTGGAAAATTATTGACTCAAATTCTGTAATTATTGTACAGCGACTCTGCTATCTGAAATGTTTTTAATCATGTTATATAATTGTTTAAGTCTTGCAAAGGTTTTACAGTACTAAATACAGCTTGAAACCTGTGAGGATTCTTTGAGTAAATCACAAATGTTAACACTGTTTTTGTGAAGTGATGGCACATTTGCAACAGCTGCCTTTATATCTGTGGACCCCCTACTTTATTCTTGTGTGGGGATTGCATATAAGGACTTGCACGAGCTCTGTCTGCCAGGGAGGGATAGTGCACACTGGTCACATACATTAGGCAAAGTGTTACAGGACACTGAGCACATACCTCGCTAATGCATTCCAGGATGAAGAGAGCGGAGTTTAACCCCTCCCCATGCTGGTGACAGAACCACTCCGTCATCAGCCGCGGTCGCGCTGTGCTGATGACTGAGCGGTTCCGTCACGGCCCGCTCGGAACGCCAGCGCAGCGCGGATTCCACGCCTGCGCTGAACGTTCCATTGAGCGGGCGGGGCCGTGACGGAACCGCTCCGTCATGAGCACAGCGCAACCGCGGCTGGTGACGGAGCGGTTCCATCAACAGCATGCGCCCGCCGCGCGGCCCCCCCTGCCCCCTTAGCACTGCGGCGGAATAGCTGCCGCAGTGAAGGGGTTAAAGGCGGAATACTTTGGGCTGGATTGAAACGGGCAGCATGCCTGATGCTGAGCGCAGATGGGCGCAGAGGGGCTGGCCTTAGGGGTGCCCACTGCACGCATCGGCTCGACTTACATTAGGTAGGAACATCCCCTATCTATTCAAGTGCCACTTCATGTATCCCCCCCCCCCCTTAGATGCACTTACTCTTCCACGTAACAGGATTAAATATCTGCTCATATATAGAGGGGGAATGTGTGTGTCCAATTTGTGAATACCCACAAACGTGCTAAGGAGGTTTTAATCATTATGACCAAACAGCTAAAACATTAGAAAATGATGGCCATTTTAAAGGTGAAGTGTAGTTGCAATGCTAACATTGAACAATATTTAGGCCCTCAGTATGAGTGGGCCAGTAAATGAGCTGATACCAGTGTACTGGTTACTCCGTGGGTGGCAAACATTGGACCCATTACTGGCCTCATCAGAGTAAAGAAGCCACTGGTAATGAGGTCAGTGGAGTCACAAATGACAGACTCAGAAATCGCAGACATTGTTAACAAAATGAACAAGCATAGGCATAGCCAATAGGTCTCGCCTTTGGGACCTTATAAGTGTTTAGCCATGCTACAGTTGATGTTGTTGCACCAAGGATATTGTGCTGGATAACTAAACACTTATAAGGTCCCAAAGGCGAGACCTATTGGCTATGCCAATGCTTGTTATAGATACTTCTAGGCAGGTGTACTTGCTTTGGAATGCTTTAGCCTGAGATATAGTTTACACTCACCAGGACAAAAAAAAAAATGCAATAGAAAGAAAAAAAAGACAGCAAAGTAAAATACTTGACCAATAGCCTTAGCACTTAAGTGCATTTCCATTTACTTTTTAGAAAGACGTGCATGTGTGATCAGAGAGATACAATGGCTAAAGTGAGCGATCCCATCGTCCCCTGTTGAATGCTGTCGTGGGCGGAAGCAAAAGTATGGCTGACTGCTGAACACACCAATAAATAAAGAAGGTGGAACCAAAGCACCTCCTATGTACATATATATTTTATTTATGAGATTTGTTTACTTGAGGCAACCAAAATCCTAACCAGTTATGTGGGCCTGACCTAACAGTAATGAATGTCTCTGCTATCAAGCGTGCTTCCACAGACGGTACCCGAGCGATTGTGGACATGCAGATATATTTCTTATATGAATAACGTCAATGTGTTGCACTGCTCTCAATATGCTAAACAACAGTGGGAATTCCAATTAATTAACAAGGTCTCCAGGCACCGAGATGCAAACTGATACTGAAAAACAAATGCACAGAGGAGATCTAATAATAGAAAGTGAAACAACAGGTGGTGTTATGGTTCCGAAGCTCAATGTGGAGAACAGCATATTATTCCAGAAGGAACAGCAATAATGATGGGGAGACACAGGGAGAAGAGGCATCAGTTAAAGAGACTACACTGGCACCTGTCGAGGGATGATGAAGTGGGGAGGCTATGGGGAAAAGCTACCCACTATAATGAAATCACAAAAATGCAGCACTTATACTTGTTCCGAGGAGAGGTGTTCGAAGACTGTCTCACTTATATCTCTCAGTGCCCACCTGAAATGTTACGTTGGCTTATGGAAGTGAACACAAGGCTGGTGTCTTCCTGGGGGGGAGACAACAGCGCCTGCGAGGGGGTGAAGGCCATGCGATGGGGACACTTCTTTAACACTTTACTCATAGAACAGGCTGCCTTACAAAAAGCAACTACAATGCAGGCTATGGATAGCAGAACCTCTGTAGGTGGTGCCGCTTTCTGCCTTGCATACACCCCTCCCCCTCCTCCTATAACTTGTGTTGCTGAAAACTGCCCGAGTATTGGCTAGTACATGCTTCAAAACGCTGTTTTGGTCACACCATGAAATCACAGGTGCAAGGCAAAAGGGTGGTGGTTATAAAATAGGGGCTCACATCGAGACAATAAGCCCTAGAGCTTGGACGAGATGATGTATATATTTCATAAATGTCTTTGATTTCACTTGGTTATTCCCGAAGCCTTAGTTGGTAGCAACCTTAAAAGGTAGCATAGTTGTGAGATAGCAACATGGAGAGGAAGGCATAGGGCTTGGGAGGCAACAGGAAGTCCGGAGGTGCAAGCAAGATCCAGCCGTGGGTGGGGGTTAACAACACAGAGAGAGGAGGGAACAAAGATGAGAGAGATAAAGCAACATGGGGCAAGGGAGAAGCACACAGACAAAATAGAGGAGGCCTGGGGTGGCACACAACGATTGAGCAACACAAGCGAGCTCAGCAGCGACGTACTCAGGAGAGAGCGGGAAAACACAAGCACTCTCTCAGAGTGCCTAAACAAAACGAAACAAGCAAACAAAATCAACCAAGAAAGAGGAGGGGAGGGAAGGAGGACATGTGAGCAGAGAGGGTGCAGAACAAAGAAAACGAGAGAATGGGTGCGAGGGGCAGAGAAAGGGATGGGCAGGGTGGAGAAAGGGAGGTAGTGTAGAAAATGCAGTAGGGTAAAAAGAAAATGAAAGCAAGCACGAAGTGGCAGAACGGGACATAGGAAAGCAACACACAAGCGCGCGCCTCGCGCTTAAAGTAAAAAAAAATAAAAAGCGGCCCGCGCTTTGCTTGTTGACTGTTTTGAAGCACACTCGTGCTTGTGACACCATCCACATTGCGGGAGCGAGCAACAGGCAATTAGCATGCGCGCCACTGCGCGCTCCCGCAAGGTAGATGCCGCCACGAGCACAAGTGTGTGCTTCAAAAAGAGCAGAGCGTCGGCTAAAGGCCCTCCCAAGCAGCGCATGCGCGCTACGTAGGCGAGACCTAAAAAAGGTAAGGCACCTGGGTCAGATGGAATATTTCAAAATATTTTAGCATTTTTTGATTCCTGAATTAAGGAATCTATGCTTGGACTTCTTTTTAAAGTGGTAGCCCCTCACTAATTCTATCAAAAAATAGTTACTCATAATGAAGCTAGATAAGAAACGCAACAGTTTTTCTTCATACTGGGCAATATCCCTTTTTCATTTTTATTGGAAGGTTACAGATAAAATAATGACAGAAAAAATAAATCCGAAATTAGAGCAAAGATGCAGCAATATTAAATTACCTTAGTCCTCATTTAGAGTTTGGCGGGCGGACTGCTGTTCTGTTCTACCAACATGACGGGATGGATATGGCTGGTGGCTGACCTTCTGACCTACAAAGAATATCACTGGCAAGATCTGCTATCCACCGTAGCAGAGAAGTGGCTTTTGGCAGTCCTTGTACACTAAGTTACTATTTGTCTGCCCTCCGGCAGCAGACATACCCCGTCAAGATTGATGTGGCTGTCTACCATCTGCCATACCTGGAGTAATCCTCTGCCATGGTGTGATGATTGAGCTGTTATGACAGAGGAGGGCAGTGGCTGACATAAACATGTATGGTGGACGTCCAGCAAATGTTGACTGGCAATCAAAAAAAGACATACCTCAGACAGACATCAGTCACCAAAGCCTAGTAACTTTACTACTAAGCTGCACAAACCACTACCCCAATCATATACCACACACACTAAAGACCATGCCTCATACTAAAAAAAACTTTTGTTCAAACAAGGGGTTTGGCCCTACTGGCGGTCAGGGCAGGCCTATACAAATTTTTATACAAAGAAGTACCTGACCACCACCAGTGAGGCTGTTTATTGATTAAACAAACTTAGACCATGTTATGAATTCATGTGGTCTGAAGTGATTTATTTACTTCTATTTTAATCTTTTTTAGCATATTCAAGCATTAGTGGAGTATGTCCTTCAAAAAGACAGACTACCTTCAACATTTAACATGTAAACACAATGGACCGCACTTATGAAAAGTGACCGTCGCTGTGTGAAAACAGCGATGCATCACTTTTCATTGCGCCCTCCTTGAGACATGATGGATGCGTCATATTTACTGTATGACGCAACATGTTGCAAGGAATGACAGATATGTCAGTTTTACTGACATATCTGTCGGTGCAAAAATGACACATTGCTGGAGTTGTGTCTGAAGCGTGACGCAACTCCAGCAATGCAGGGGGGGCTCTGCATATGGCATTGCGTCAACCTTACACCTGCCATGAGGCAGGCGTAAGTTTTTGACGCATTTGCGTCCTAGAAGTGATGCAGTGAAATCCCATAGATTTCACTGCACCACGTCTATGAGGCTTACTTGCGTGGTAACACCCCCCTGCATACATTATACCTGGCGCAGGTATAATGTGGCACAGGGGGTTACAAAGTGATGCATCTGCTTAGATGCATCACTTTGTAAATAGGGCGCAACAAGGGGTATGTTTTACACCACCGATGCGTCACAAAAAGTGACGCAACAGCTGTGCAAAACTGACGCAAGGCCTCATGAATAAAGCCCCAAGTGACTAAATAAATGAAACTAGACATGTATTACAAAACATACATTAAATACTGAATGCAACATAAAACAATTTGGATTCGTACAGCCAGTCAGAAATTAACAACAACAGCCAAGTAATTGTTATTTCCACTTCATTAGTGATTGAAACCTGTGGAGGCTGTTGTCCACTGGGTGCACAAATTAAAGAATCTAACAGGGCAAAGACATTTTCAAGCAATTGCTCCAGATAGACAAGAGTTAGTCATTGTCGTGTTATCCCAAGGAAAGTTAACGCGGACGCGTTTCAAGCCCCTCATAACGTGGACGCGTTTCGAGCCCCTCAATAACACTCGGGGTTCTCTTCAGGCCATGTGACTGGATAGGATCTGGAAAAAATCCAGAAACATTTTACTTTAAGGGCTCTCTCTCAGCTATTTATTGGATACTACAGTGTAATTCTCATGTATAAAGAGGATGTACCTGTGTATGTTCTTACTGGTACCAATTCATATTAGATATGCGATTGGGCAGACTGCAACTTTAGGAGGCTTAATCTGCAAGGTCAAGAGGGAGACGGATTTTAAAATCGTGGATTATTTAAAAAAATATATTATATTTTTTTACGTTTCAAAGACCTTTATTGGTAGGTTACAAATACACAGCCGTGTGCCTACAACCAGTCTCTGGCCGTCAGCATCATAATATTTCAAACAATCATATAAATCATAAAGTACGTAATAAAGACAAGTTAACACAGCAAGTCGCCTACAACCTCTTCATGCCGGCGTGTTGTATTAGGAAGTTCCCCGACATACTTTCCTGAGAATCATCAGATCACAACATTCAATAAAAAATGGAAGATAATCGAGGTCTCGGGGGGTAGTATAGCCACATGACTTTCCATTCTCGTTCGTCATGCAGCTGCACCTCCCACTTCAACAGCCCCACGCATTCAGCCTCCCTGCTCGTATAGTTGGCGCTCGTACAGGTAGGTAGACTCACCCATCGGGTCCCCTATCTCCACTATTAGCTACATAACTGCTGGGGGCCCGCACCGCTCAATCCGTATACACTGTACTTAAATCCCCAGGTGATGACATACAATAAAGGATGCATAGAAGTGTACCTGTTGTCGTGCTAGTTATCTCCGCCCTGAGTTGTCAACTGCAAATAAGTTACTAGCGGCGACCATATGTCCCTGGGAATGGATGAGATAGGTAATAGTTCAGCATACAGGGCAGATTGTTCCTGGCAGTGTATCAGGTCATTTACCCAATCTTTAAACTTTGGCGCTCTCCCCTGATCCATCTGCAGGCTACGCGTCTTTTTGCGTGACTTAGTAAGGCAAATAATGGCGTGGCTTCTATGTTTATATCGGTCATGTGTTGCAATGCTGTAAAAACCTGTTCCCAGTACTCGTGTACTGGCGGGCAATTCCAGGACAGATGTAAAAAATCAGCCTGTGGGGCATGACATCTATCGCACCTATCGTTATCACGTAGATGGTACTTGTGTAGACTGACCGGAGTGTGGTACAATCGGTGGAGATATTTATAGTGTATAATCCTCAACCTGCTGCTGGCCAAAATCCTTTCAGTTTGCGAGCAGCATTATTCCCATTGCTTCTCCATTATGGGAGTGCCAAGTTCTGCCTCCCATTTGGAGCGAGACGGCGTAGCCTCGGTTTTCTGCTGAGTGCATATGTTGCGATAGAGCAGGGATACCAGCCATCTCGGCGATGGTTGCTGTAGCAGTGTCTGCAGAGGTGCAAGCAGCAGAGGCTCATCCGGAAAGTCTATATGCAGGGATCTAACCCCTTGTTTAAGGCGGATGTATAAGAAGACATCTAGCGGCGTGCAATGTGCATCTTGAAACATGCTGTCAGAAGTGCGGAATGTCCCATTCTCGTACAGGTCCCCCCAACGTTTAATGGACGTGCGATCTTTAAATTAATGAAAGAGGGCTTCTTGCAAGAGGGGCATGTCTGGATGATACACCAGAGGTAGTAGCGGCGAGTATGGTATAGGGGCCCCGAATTGCCGCGCAATACGTTGCCACGCCGTGATCGTGGCATTCACGGTCGTCTGAGTGCGTTCCCTGGCATTTAATGCCATGTATATAGCGCCTTCTATCGGTATTGGATGAACAAGCCAATGTTCCGCTGCCAGCTGCGGCATATATTTGGGCTGGTGTATCCAAAAATATAAATAGTGCGCCTGAGCACAAATATAATATTGTTCAAAATCAGGGCTGCCGAAGCCACCCGTCGAGTATGGTCTAATTAACACAGCCCATTTGTGGATTATTTAAAATTGCACAAGAATGTGAGCAAAACAATGGCACGACTTACTCAGGGCTGAGAACGTATTATGTCTGTGGAACCCTGCCAGCTCCTTAGCTGTTTCCGATTTGATAGTTCTTAGTTCTCTTCCACGGGCGAGAAAGTTGTATCGACGTAGTTAGTTCCTACGCTGTTTGAATGGTCTGGAACTGAAGCAGACGCGCTTTAGTTGCAACATTGTGGCTGTGCTTGTTTAAAGCTTTTCCATATGCATTAATTGCTGCAACGTACTCACATTGTTTCAGTTGGCTTCTCACTCGGACCTTGGACGCGTTTGTTTCACTCGCTCGAGGACCGGTTTTTCTGCACGGCTTGGATTTTCTGTAACTAGAATATACACGCTTTCAGTGACACATTGTAACCGCGTTGATTCAAAGCATTTTCACTCGCATTTGCTGGAGCGGTGCACTCACTTGCTGCGATTGACCTCTCTCTGGTAATTGTTGCGTTTCTTCCGCTTGGTCGAAACTGAATTTCCGGTGAATAAGCCTCTTTATATTGTGACAAAATCTTGAATTATGGCATTGAAGTCCAAGTGCAGTTTGAATGCGCTTTCTTTACGCAAATGGATATTGGCAATTGGCAAAGTTAGAACTGATAATAAATTATCGGTGTGCTATGGAATTCATTTGTGGGGAACGGAACGGTGCAATTATATCCATTGAGAACGGCTCGTTCAGGACTTCCGACCCTGTATTGCAAAAGCTTTATTGATCCAGTTATGGAGATTGGCTCTTAATGAACACACTTTAAGGGGGGGGTTTAATGCTCTCTCAATTGTGGACATCGATTGAGGCCATATACTGTGCTGTTAAATTTGAGGATTAAGTACACCTCTTTCCTCAAAGTTCTGTTTCCGTTTTGTCACCCCTGGGGTTAGGTTTTATAACACACTCAGTACTGTCCATTTCAGATCCCGTTCACTGTGGTTCATTTCAACAAAGTGTCTGACCATGGGGGTCGTCAGTACATTTGTTTTGATTCTGGATCCATGTTGTACCAGTCTTTGTCGTATTTCCTGATTTTTAGGTCGAGCTATTATATCCCGCAGGGATTAATAGCTCAAACCTATAGCAGGGGAAACAAACTCTCTTGAACACTGCGGATTCCATGCAGTTCATGTGAGAAATGCGCGTGCACAGAAATCCGCTCCCCCACCAAGCAAGACAAGCCAAGAACATCAAAGCGACCGGCCGCTTTGAGTCCATTTGCCACCAGCCACTTCACCCGACACCAGACATCAAAGGCTGCTGCTACCCCGCCCCCCCACAGCAATGCCGAGAGCTTCCCTTAATGAATAATTATGTGCGCCTCTTCTTTTAATTTTTAGCGCGCCATGCACACTTTTACTATTTGTTTTCTTGAAAGTGGGCCGTGCACTTTCCATTTTCTATGGATGCTCGCACACACCACTCCCCCACCCATGCCCTTCCTGTAGCTTGTGTGTTTTTTCCCGACGCGCTCCTACCCCACTTCACGGCCGGCCGCAGCTCCTTCGTCACAGTTGATGGAATCCACGACAGCGATGTGCGCGCCATGCCCGCTTTCCCTTTCAAACAGCCAGGGACAATGGCGGCCAAGGTCTCGCATTTACAAGAGTTTGAGCTATTGCCATTGTAAATAACAATAGCTTAAACTCTCGTAGATGCAAGATCTGTTGTATTGCAATTGTTTTTTTCTTCAGTGCGGCACCATGCATGCTTTCACTTTCATTTCTTTGTCAGAATGCCATGCGCTTTTCATTGCGGCACGCACACTACACCCCCTGGATGGTTCCCTTAATGAATAATTATGTGCGCCTCTTCTTTACATTTTTAGAGCGCCATCCACACTTTCACTATTTGTTTTCGTGAAAGTGGGCCATGCACTTTCCGTTTTATATGGATGCTCTCACACACCACTCCCCCACCCATGCCCTTCCTGTAGCTTGTGTGTTTTTTCCCGACGTGGTGTCCACTTTGTGGTGAGTTTCCTGGAGGCTGCCTTTGTTTTCTTTTGCTTAGCTCACACAACTAGTTTAATTAGCCTGCAGCTGGTGTTAGAGGTCCTGCGCACTGTTTTCACACCCCACGGCAAGAGCATTGTCCCGAAAACGACCCCCCCATGGCCCTGAAAGCATAGTTTGGCCCCCACTATGTTGCTCTCCCCACTCATATTCAACACTTACAATGGTGTTAGCTTGCAAATAACCTCCGTGTCATGAGCAAGTTTACTTTATTTATCACCTAAAATAGATATTGTTGCTTCGTAATGCATTTATATAAAAAGTGCATACTGACTTACTGTGTTTTACATTTTTTATTCTGTTCTGCTAATGCCTTTCTGTGTTTTGCATTTTTGCTTTTTTTATATTGTTCTGTTCTGCTGAAAGCTCCACCATGCGCTGCATGCACTCTGGGACAAGAGAGCCAAGGGTTCACTTTTTCATTGAGTCCACCTCGTTCTCAAAAGTTGTGGATTCAGCGAATGCCGAACGGCCGGTGGGATTCATTGTGTGTCTCAAGGCATCGCAAAGCTGCAGTGTGAGGTGGAGGCCATTAACCTTATGCTGCCCACATTCGGCATTAGGAACCGAGGCGTAGGCACTGTTCATTGGCAGACTGCATCTCCAGAGCAAGTCCGGGGCTAGGAGTGTAAAAACCTGTTCCCAGTACTTGTGTACTGCCCGGCAATTCCAGGACAGATGTAAAAAATCAGCCTGTGGGGCATGACATCTATCGCACCTATCGTTATCAGGTAGATGGTACTTGTGTAGACTGACCGGAGTGTGGTACAATCTGTGGAGATACTTATAGTGTATAATCCTCAACCTGCTGCTGGCCAAAATCCTTTCAGTTTGCGAGCAGCAGTATTCCCATTGCTTTTCCATTATGGGAGTGCCAAGTTCTGCCTCCCATTTGGAGCGAGACGGCGTAGCCTCGGTTTTCTGCTCAATCAATCAATCAATCACAGACATTTATATAGCGCACTACTTACCCGGAGGTGCATATGTTGCGATAGAGCAGGGATACCAGCCATCTCGGGCGATGGTTGCTGTAGCAGTGTCTGCAGAGGTGCAAGCAGCAGAGGCTCATCCGGAAAGTCTACATGCAGGGATCTAATCCCTTGTTTAAGGCGGATGTATAAAAAGACAACTAGCGGCATGCAATGTGCATCTTGAAACATGCTGTCAGAAGTGCGGAATGTCCCATTCTCGTACAGGTCCCCCCAACGTTTAATGGACGTGTGATCTTTAAATTAATGAAAGAAGGCTTCTTGCAAGAGGGGCATGTCTGGGACAAGAGAGCCAAGGGTTCACTTTTTCATTGAGTCCACCTCGTTCTCAAAAGTTGTGGATTCAGCGAATGCCGAACGGCCGGTGGGATTCATTGTGTGTCTCAAGGCATTGCAAAGCTGCAGTGTGAGGTGGAGGCCATTAACCTTATGCTGCCCACCTTCGGCATTAGGAACCGAGGCGTAGGCACTGTTCATTGGCAGACTGCATCTCCAGAGCAAGTCCGGGGCTAGGAGTGCTCCTGTCTACTCAATGATCTGTGCATTTAAAGGGAAGGCAGGGTCCAAGTACCAAAGTAGGGCTCCCTCCAAAGGGCTTGGGTCTGCTGCAGCTTGTGCAGGACTGGGGGTGGGACCCAGCAGAGATATCGCATACGTTTATCAACCATCATTTGCAATGCAATTATCACGCATTTTTTTTTTATGTGTTCAGGCGCCACCCAAGATCCCCTCTCCGCACTGCTGCATCTGTAATTTCAAACCCCCCCTTCCCTGCCAGGTTCTTCTCCACTTTCACTTCTGCCCGCTTTTAATTATTTATTTAGTTGTGCACGTTTTATATTTAGCATGGCGCCCGCTTTTAATTATATATTTAGTTGCACGCATTGCTTGTTTAGTGGAGCCAGCTTTTAAAAAAAATTGTTTGTGTTTGAGCGGCATCCAAGAGCACCTCGCCGCACTGCTGCATCTGTAACTTTAAACCACCCTTATCTGTCAGGTTCTCCTCCCCTCGTGCTTCCCGTGCCTGCCCATAGTCCCCACAGCTGTTAGCACTCCTACAATACGGTCACACAAGGCAAAACCTTCTTCAAACAAGCATTTTCAATGCAATAGGTCTCACATTTACGCAAGTTTAAGCTATTGCCATTGTAAATGACAATGCCTTTTATTTATGTTTTACAAACAAAAACATAAATAAAAGGCATTGTCATTTACAATGCAATAGCTCAAACCCGCATAATTGCGAGGCCTACTGCATTGCACCACTCAACGCCACAACACCATTCAATGCCACAGCATCCCTCAACGCCACAGCATCCCTCAACGCCACAGCATTACTCAACGCCACAGCATTACTCAATGCCACAGCATCACTCAATGCCACAGCATCACTCAACGCCACAGAACCACTCAACACCACATCACCACTCAACACCACAGCAACACTCAACACCACAGCTCCACTCAACACCACAGCACTACTCAATACCACAGCACCACTCAACACAACAACACCACTCAACGCCACAGCATCACTCAATGCCACAGCATTACTGTGCGCCACAGAATCACTCAGCACCACTGAATGCCACAGCAACCCTCAACGCCACAGCACCACTCAATGCCACAGCACCACTCAGCGCACAGCAAATCTCAACACCACAGCATCACTCAATGCCACAGCATCACTCAACGCCACAGCATTACTCAATGCCACAGAATTACTCAATGCCACAGCATCACTCAATGCCACAGCATCACTCAATGCCACAGCATCACTCAGCACCCCTCAACGCCACAGCACCAATTAGTGCACAGCATTCATCAATGCCACAGCATCACTCACTGCCACAGCATCACTCAACGCCACGACATCACTCAACTCCACAGGATTACTCAATGCCACAGCATCACTCAATGCCACAGCATCACTCAATGCCACAGCATCACTCAGCACCACTCAATGCCACAGCACCACTCAATGCCACAGCACCACTCAACGCCACAGCACCACTCAACACCACAGCACCACTCAATGCGACAGCACCACTCAACGCCACTGCACCACTCAACACCACAGCACCACTCAATGCCACAGCATCACTCAATGCCACAGCATCACTCAACGCCACAGCATCACTCAATGCAACAGCATCACTCAACGCCACAGCATCACTCAGTACCACTGAATGCCACAGTACCACTCAACGCTACAGCACCACTCAACGCCACAGCACCACTCAATGCCACAGCATGACTCAACGCAACAGCATCACTCAACGCAACAGTATCACTCAACGCAACAGCATCACTCAGCGCCACAGAATCACTCAGCACCACTGAATGCCACAGCACCACTCAACGCAACAGCACCACTCAACGCCACAGCACCACTCAACGCCACAGCACCAATCAACGCCACAGCACCACTCAGCGCACAGCATCCCTCAACACCACAGCATCACTCAATGCCACAGCATTACTCAAGGCCACAGCATCACTCAATGCAACCGCATCACTCAATGCAACAGCATCACTCAGCACCACTCAACGCCACAGCACCACTCAAAGCACAGAACCACTCAACACCACAGCACCACTCAACACCACAGCACCACTCAACGCAACAGCATCACTCAGTGCCACAGAATCACTCAGCACCACTGAATGCCACAGCACCCCTCAATGCCACAGCACCCCTCAATGCCACAGCACCACTCAACTCCACAGCACCACTCAGTGCACAGCAGTCCTCAACGCCACAGCATCACTCAACATCACAGCATTACTCAATGCAACAGCATCACTCAGTGCAACAGCACCACTCAATGCCACAGCACCACTGAATGCCACCGCATCACTCAGCACCACTGAACGCCACAGCATCACTCAGCACCACTGAACGCAACAGCATCACTCAGCACCACTGAAGGCCACAGCATCACTCAGCACCACTGAACGCCACAGCATCACTCTGTGCAACCATTCAACAACAACTGGTTCTAATATGTTCTCTCAAGGTTTCAAGCTTTATTACAAATGTCACAAAAAGATGGTAATATTTCACTTCTGTTCTTGTTTTTCTTCCAGATGTAATATTTTTGGCAGGGGCATATCACTGCATATATTACATTTTTCATTTTACAGTTAGAAAAGTTCATTATAGTCCATTTGATGTTGTGGTGGACGAATCCTGAACCTTCGGTGGTCATGTCACAAACTGAACAGTTGCCACACTTATGGTGTCCAATGATGGGTTTGAGGTTCCACTGGGCTAGTAGTTTTTTTTTCTTAGTCGTGGAGGAGATGTCTGCCATTAACTAAAGAAACAGCAGTTATTGCAGGCAGAGAGCCTCTCGCTTGACAGAGAATGGACTGGAAGTAATGCTGGATGAAATTGGGAGGTTTGAGCCACAGTTGCAGATTACAACGATGAGTCAGTGTTGGAACCGGCAATTTCTGGTTGGCTCAAGGTACGCCCCCGCCTAGCAGAACCTATAGCTCCTGTTAAAACTATCAAAAAACTTGCCACCCCTAATGTCCTCTAGAATCAGAGCAACCCTGAACTCTGTGATAAGCGGGCCAATTTTTTTAAACAAAAAGTTGAAACTCTTTTCTCCTCATTCACTAAAGCAGACAAAAGGGCACTAGAGCGACCGAACATGGACGGACTTGACAGTACCAGCCCTTTATCAGTCTTCAAGCAATTTAAACCCTTGGAAGAATCGGAAAAGATTAAACTTCTGAATTCAATTATCTCTGGAGCTCCCACCAATCCCTGCCCAGCGAGGGTCATCAAACTTATCCCAGAAGTTATCGGAACAGCACTTACAGCTTTGCTGAATGCTATACTAAGCTCTGGCATATTTCCTCAAAAGTGGAAACTGGCCTCTGTTCTTCTTTTGTTGAAGAAACAGACTCTGGATCCCACAGACCCAAACAATTACAGGACAATTTCACGGCTTCCGTTTCCTGCCAAAATCTTGGGAAAAGCCATGAATACCCAACTCAGTGCATTTCTTCAATCCAATAATTCCCTTGATCCCTCTCAATATGGATTTAGTGCTGACCACAGCACTGAGTTGGCTCCTATTTAATTAACGGAGGAAATTAGAGAGGCCTCGGATAGGGGAGGAAATGCCATACTTACCCTATTGGATCTGTCCGCGGCCTTCGACACGGTCCACCATGAAGTACTGATGGATCGGCTGTCCTACGTAGGAATAGAAGGTCGAGCCTAGAAACTCCTGCAGTCATTTTTATCTGATAGACTGCAAACTGTGGACCTGGACGGAAATACGTCAAAACCATTCTCCCTCCCCTGCAGGGTGCCACAGGGCTCGTCACTTAGCCCAATGCTTTTCAATATCTATGTGGCACCCCTGGCAGGAGTTATCCGATCCTTCGGGTTCCAACTTACTTCCTATGCTGACGACACTCAAATAGTGTTGTCATTGACTGAGGGGGCGGAAAAATGAAACAGGGGCTTGCTTCCACGACTGTATGTTGGCCATCTCTGGCTGGATGTCTTTCAAATGTCTGAAACTAAACTCCAACAAGACAGAGCTCATAAAGTTTGGAAATAATCCACTTGTTTGGACTCTAGAATGGTGTCCGGAAGACCTTGGACCTTGCCCCCTACCTACCAAGAAAGCAAAAAATCTTGGGGTATGGGTGGACAATAAACTCACCATGAATAAGTATGGTGATGTCGGCTTGTTTTCTGGCACTAAAAACATGTAAAAAATCAAGTTTGTTCCGACAGAAACCAGCCTCAAAACAGTGGTAACAGCCCTTATAATGTCACGTCTTGACTATTGTAATAGTTTATATCTCAATGCCCAAAAGCAACATATCTATCAGCTTCAACTTGCCCAAAACGCAGCGGCAAGATTGCTGTCAGGGACCCCAAAATTTGTCTCAGTAAAGGAGGAACTCAGGCAACTTCATTGGCTTCCGGTCAAACAAAGAGTATGCTTCAAGGCACTCTGCACAGTCTTTAATGCGATCAACGGTGTAGGCCACGATTTCCTGAGGGGTAAACTTCAATGGTACGTCCCGGGAAGAATGCTAAGATCAACAGGAGCTAAGAAAGTTCCAGTCCCCACATTTAAAAAAGTCAACTGGGGAGGCAGGAGCTTCATCACTTGTGCTTCTGGGACATGGAATGATGTTCCATTCCATCTCAGGAATGCCCCGGATCTCCTCTCCTTTAGAAAAGGGCAGAAGACATTGCTCTTTTCACAGTAGCATTCACCTACATGGCTCCCAGCAGACAGTGCTTAGTGCCAGGACACCCTAGGGTAACCGTGCGCCTTACAAGTGTGACTAACATAACATAACATTACACTTGATGTACAATTTGTGCTCATCGGTGGGTAGCTTGGCACTGAGCAGTCAGGCTTTCCTCAGAAGCAATGTGTAAAGCAAAGGCAGTCACTCGTAAAAAATGCACTGAGCGTCACAAAAGAGACTTCACACAGATGTGTGTAAATAACATTTATATTGAACACACATATTCAGTCTTTATAACATAAACATTATATATTTCTGGGCATAAAATATTGTAATTTGGCAGCGATCGGGGTTAGCATTTAGCTGAAGCAATCTTGTATTCGGCAGCCATCTTGTTTGCCATGTGCTCACCATGTGCTCTGTCCTACCTTGCTGTTGTTTGCTCTTGTACTCTGCTTAGAGACAGACTATATTTAGGCTCTGCCACTCTGCACATGCGCAGAGGAGACTGTGACTGTCCATGCACCTGTCCTTAGTTTGTAACTGTTAGGGTGTGTTTACTAGAATTAGCAATTGCTAGCTCCTCCCACTTGTTGACTGCATTTCTGTATGACTTTTTACATATGTAACCCTTCTCTTCTGTACGTGTACCGCCTTCTTTCAAGTCCCTGTGTGGGTATAAAAGGACCATGCTCCTTCTGTTCAGTGTGCTACTTCATACACTACCGAAGGGTGTTGTGTGAGTTGGTTCCACCTCATGAGGTTTATTAATTAAAGCTTTGTTTTATATTCCAGTTTCCATGCCAACTTTTTTCCTATTGGTCTGAGGACTTGTGCAGAGAAGGGCGAATCCCTAGCACTGGTAGGCCTGGCTGAGGCCCACCCCGAAGGAGGGACGTGCACTTATACCAGATCGCATTCAAGCAATTTTAGACACACCAGTACCTTCTACTCAGAAAGATGTTTGAGCATTCATTGGTCTTACTTCTTTTTGTAGGCAATGGATATTAGGTTTTTCACACATTGTTAAACCCTTGTTAGCGCTTTTGACTAAAGACACTCCAATGCCCCTTCCATGGACGACTGAATGCCAGAATGCTTTTCGTCAGTTACGACAAGCTCTTTGCTCTGCACCAGTGTTAGGCACCCCAGATTACACGAAGGTTTTTACACTCTATGTACACGAGAAAGATGGGTGTGCATTGTCAGTTTTAGTGCAGCCACACGTTGACAAGCAGCGTCCATGTGCGTATTTTTCAGCGGTTCTTGATCCTGTTGCTCGTGCATTGCCTGGGTCCTTCCGTTCAGTTGCAGCAGCAGCTGTGTCCATATACCTCAGAGTGAAGGAATCGTTTTGTCACATACGTTGTTGGTGCTAGTACCCCATGCGGTTGATGCCTTTTTGAATCAGACTAAAACGCAACACTTAACTAGTGCTCTTTTGACAGGATACAAATTGACACTGTTAGCCCCTCACATTACCTTGAAGAGGTGTGCGACTCTGAACCCAGCTACTTTGTTACCAAATCCTGCGACTCAACCTCAGTCTCAGGAGTCTCATGATTGTATATTCCTTACTGAGGAACAGACAAAGGGTCGCCTTGATTTGCAAGATACGCCCCTTTCAGATGTAGATGGGGAATTGTGGGTTGATAGGTACTGTTTGAAGTTACCAGATGGCACGACTTCAGGTGCATATGCAATTACGACACTTCAGACAGTAGTGGAGACAGCTCGTATACCACAGAAGTCGGCTCAAGCAGCTGAGCTAATAGCATTGACACAAGCATGTGAACTTAGCACTGACTTGTGTGTGAACATGTATACAGATAGCCGCTATGCTTTTGAAGTGGCCCGTGATTTTGGCCTTCTTTGGTAGGAAAGAGGCTTTCTTACGTTCCACGGGATGCAGATAATGCACGGAGAACTAGTGCATAATCTTCTGACTGCACTGACATATCCAAAGAAAATATCTATTGTGAAGTGTAGCGCACACAAGAAAGTGACTGATAAGACAGGACAAGGCAATGCCTTTGCAGATCGGGTAGCTCGTGAGACTGCAATGCAACGAAGCACTACATCTATGTACGTAGGGAAGTCACAAGCTGAACGTTGGCATGACGCTAGACAAAAAGTGCTAGACATACAGAGATCTGCTTCTGTGGAAGAACTTGAGCAATGGTCCAAAGAGGGAATGTTAGATGATGAGGGCTGTGGGCGAAACAAAGAAATGAATAAGTCGAAACTGCCTATAGCCTATTTACAGCCTATGGTTCAGATGGCACATGGGCCGGCACATGTTGGAGCTTCCGCAGTAACGAAATTGCTTACGCAAGTTTGGGAGCATCCAGAAATTACCAGCACAGCTAAGAGAATAGTACAGTCCTGTTTGATCTGTTGGCAGTACAATCCTGGAAAAGGGACACAGACTCCTACAGGAGGGTTTGCAACACTAACTGCACCTTTTGAAGTTTTGCAAATGGATTATATCCAACTTGAACATTGCTATGACTTGAAGTATGTTCTAGTGGTGGTATGTGCCTTCAGTAAATGGATAGAGGCATACCCTACTAAGGATAATACGGCTCTCACCACAGCAAAGGTGCTTTTAAAGGAATTCTTCCCTAGATTTGGTGGTTGTAAACTTTTGTGGAGTGACAACGGACCACATTTTATTGGGCAAGTTGTTGAGCATGTCCTGAAAGGAAGGGATCAAACAGAAGTTCAATGCAGTCTTCCACCAACAATCAGCAGGATTAATGGAGAGGTATAATGCTACTTTGAAGTTGAAATTAGCAAAAATACTGGCTTCCACGTCTTTGAAATGGCCTGATGCACTACCTTTTGTATTGTTGTCCATTAGATCTGTGCCACATTCACGATCTGGGCGCACACCCTATGAAGTGGTATTTGGGAGACCGAGGAACATTTGGGGAGTTCCTAAGCCACGCCCCATACATGATGTGCCTTGTGTTCTGATGAATGATTAGTTATCACAGTTGATTGATAGTTTGATCTCTATTCATCAACAGGATCGAGAAGCTCTTCCTGACAGATCTGTTGGTGAGGCCTGGTGACCACGTGATGGTCAAGACCTTCGAGAGGTCGAACAGCTTGAAGCCGAGGTGGTGAGGACCAGAGCAAGTGCTCCTTGCGACGAGGACAGCGGTTCGAGTGACGAACAGGAAGAACTGGGTCCATAGCACTCACTGCAAGTGAGTGATGCCTACCTTGGTGGAACCTGCCGTGCTGACTGATCATCGAGAGATTCTGGAAACGGAGAAGGGCCACGCTATTTCACCTGACAAATCTGAGGGAGTCTTCCCGAACCACACGATCCCTGGAGTATCCCAGTACCAGCTAAGACAGAGGAAAGAATCTTCAGTGTTGAAAAAGGCTGGTTGAGCAACCGTCCTGGGTTGGTGAAACGGAGCGCCGATGTGGCAAGGGGGGATCAGTCCTGTGCAGTGACACACGTCTTGACCCTCGGTGAAGAAAGAAACCAATGGCTGCCCAGGGCATAGAGCTCCAACGACTGTTTTAACGATGAAGTCATCATGTCTACAGGGAGATCAACTGTTTCTAAGATCTGTAATAAAAAGACTATTTGTACTGTAGGATTTGTTGTTGCTATGGTGGCTATAGCAGTGACAACCTGTTTTGTTGAGAAAGTGGCTCCTGTTCGACAGTTTTGATGTCCACTACTCTAGTACCAGTTAAGCATCATTACTTTACGCTTCCTTACCATGAGCAAAAGCATTGACAATCCTACCTAAATAATACATTTATTCAGATGTTGCATCACACTCACAATGACACAAATACTACCAACTGTTGGGTGTGTGGGATGATACCTGCTCACCAGAAGAAAGGAGGAACACCTTTTATTCTTCTTCCTTTCTCTCATAATGTTTCTTGCCAAACTTGGTTTGTGCTTTTAATTGCTTCTGGAAAGGCGGCAGTTGGAAGGATTAATTATCATCTCAATAAAGTGTGTTATCCAGATGAAGATGGTAATCCTCAAGCTGAAGGAACTAAATGGGAATGGGAGGAGTATCAATAGAATATTTCTACGCCATATGTTTTCCCAAATATTAGAACTATTAAGATCAATGGACCTTTTGTGATTTCCGTGACCAAAGCTAAAGCAGACTTATGTATAGGAAGTGTTGGGAGAATTCCAGTGGGGAGAAGTGAGTGTACTGCTGTTTTGACTATTGAAGGTGCCAATAACAGCAGCTTCATATCCTCACATAATACATACTTTGTCTGCGGTAACAAGGGATATTACCAACTACCTGTGGATGGTCAGGAGTATGCTATGTGTCCTTTTTGTTGTCCCCTGTGTTTCTGGCACCTGCATTGTATCACAGAGACTTTAAGCTATACAATGATATCTCTAAGAACAGATACAAAAGAACAATACGTACGGATGAGGTTGACCAGACTGACACCACTTTGCAACAATATGTGGACTTTAATTTGGGCTTGTTCTTCTTTGTGGGTGCTGCATTAAACAGTAGAAAGATAAGACGATTGACTTGTGTTTTGGAAGCTGTTACAAATCAGACAGCTATGGCACTTGAGAACTGTTAGACCCGGCCTCGTGGCGTGGTCCTCCCTGACCCGTAGCAACACCCCTCCGAGCTTTATACCACAACAGACCCCCTGAGTCCCCCGGCCTAGCCAACCCTTCCCTCCATGTTACCCATGACCATCCCGAGACTTCCCAGTCCGTGCCTCCATCTTCTTGGCCCGTAGGCCCTATATGCCCACTTTTCGGCACCTAAGATGGCCGCCGAGCCAGCGCGGCCTGGGCTGAGAGGCCCCACCCTGGCTGGAGGACAGAGCGCTCCCCTTGAGTGAGAGAAGGAGGAGCAGTACCTTTCACACCTCTGACCTCTCTGCGAGAAGTGGGTTTCGATCGCCCCTCCGGCCACCCGGAGGGCTGGCTCCACGCCCGCTGTGTGTCTGGGACTCCTCCCAAACCTGACATGAATGGATCAAAGGGCCGCGTGGCAGGAAACCCCAACAAGCGGCCCTCAGGTGCTATGACCCCTGCAGACCAGAACTCCCGAGATCAAAGAGGAGCAATCCTATAACTGGGGATGCTCCGGGACGATCGAGAGATTCGATTCTGGAACGACGAGAGCCCTGCTGACGTGGTCGTGGCTCGCTTGGCAGAGAAGGACTTCTGCTGGAACCACCTGAGCCCTGTTGAGTGACTCGCGGCTCCCCTGCAACTTTGACACCACCTGAGCCCTGCTGAGTGACTCGCGGCTCCCTTGCAACTTTGAAACCTCCTGAGCCCTGCTGAGTGACTCGCAGCTCCCTCGCAACTTTGTAACACCTGAGCCCTGCTGAGTGACTCGCGGCTCCCCTGAAGATCGCAAGACCTCCGACACCCTGCTTGAGCCCTGCTGAGTGACTTGTGGCTCCCTGACTCTCCTGGTCCGGCTGGACCCCAAAGATCACCTCGTATTCCCCCAGCTCGAGGATTGAGAGCTGTGCGCCGGATACGCATCGATATTGACACTGATCCCGTAAAACTGTCCCGCTACCCCTGCCCTTATGAGACTCTTTGATCCCTTGCTCTATGTGTAACTACCTACCTTTGCCGATCATAAAGATCCTGTGAATCACGAGATAAAGAAACGTTCTCAAGAAGCTACGGTGTGGTGTCTCTTTGTCGTGGGGTGCCTGTGTAGTGTGTACGATCCTAGATTCGAGACTCTCCCCCTGAGAAGTCTCCTGCCAGTGCTCGTCTTTAAACCCAGGGAGGTGGGTCCGAGGGTGGCCAGGTACACTTCCTGTCCTCCCCTGAGGTCGCCTTCTAACATTGGTGGCAAGCGACGGGATACGAGCCGCAATCTAGAGATCGTACAGTACACGACTAACGCACTACCGAGCAAAGACGGCAGAAGAGTACCATTGAAGTCGACGCGAGTACTGCATTCCGTGTAGAACAACTGGAGGAGTACACGCACAAAGAACTAAAGGAATTCTGCAAAGAACTGGGAATCGCTACCACTGGCCTCAACATAAAGGAAGACATGCAGAAAGCGTTGAAAGCTTGGGTGGAGTCCGGAGTCTCCTGCACAGAAGGAGCGGCGGCGCAGCCAGACAGACCAGGACTCCCCCAGACAGAAAGCAGCAGCAGCCCGGTACGAAGCATCGTACCAGACGGGGGTCTATCCCCGGAAGCGCTTGCGGATAGAGAAAGAAGTCGCCATCACGAGCTCGAGATGGCCAAACTAAAGATCGAAGGCGAAATAAAATTGGCAGAAAAGAAACTTGCGGTTGAGCAAATGTTATGTTATGTTGTTATGTTAATTATTTCTTCTATAGCGCTCGGCTACTCCAAGGAGCAATTACAAGGAGAATTAGAAGAGAAGAAACTCCAGGGGGAGCATGAAGGGAGGAGACTTCAGCTGGAGCATGAGCGAAGCTTGAAGGAGCTCGACCTCAAGGCGAGGAGCGAAGAGAACCGGCCCTCGGGGAACCGAGAGACCGTCCCCCCGGCAGAGCCGAAGGTCCACATCCCCAAAGATGTGGTCAAAGAATATTACAAAAATGACGACATCCAGCAATGGTTCAAGGCCTACGAAGTTGCCATGACCTCCCACCGAGTCCCACAGAAGGATTGGGGGGCCGGATTGTGGGGTCGATTCCTGAGCGAGGGGAGAGACACCCTGCTCGATCTACCGTCCTCCGTGCAGACTTCCTACAGCCACATGAAGGAGGCCCTCCTGACGAGATACGGCCTCACCCCAGAAATGTACCGCCAGCGGTTCCGGGACTGCAAAAAGATTCCTGGCACCACCTGAGTAGAGTACGTAAAAATTTTTAGCAGAGGATTCGAAGGATGGGTCAAGGGCAGCAAAGTGACCACCATGGAAGAACTAACCAACCTCATGCTGTGGGAACATTTGTCCACGAATTGTTTTGTGGAACTACGCCAGCATCTGCTCGACAGCAAGCTCACAGATCCGAGGAAGCTGGCCGTCGAGGCGGATCACTGGGTGAAAACCCGGGTCTCCCGGGGCCCCATAGGGGACTACCCCCGCACCAGTCAAGGACCACCCCGCCAGAGAGGAGGAGGAAACCAAGGAGGACCCAGGGACGCCCAGTCTGGTCCCCAGTGTAGCCCCCGAGAAACACCCAGCCGAATTTCCCCGCACCTCCACCAGCTACTACCGGTCCCCCGGGTAGACAGCACCGAGTGACCATCACATGTTATAGATGTCAAAAGCCCGGGAACTACGCCAGTGATCCCCAGTGTCCCATGGCCCCACGCATCCCTACCACCACTCCCCCAGCTAGGCAGATAGCGAATGTAGCTCTAGGGGAGGAGTTTGAGGACACCGAGGAATGGGAACCTACTGCCATGGCCCTGGCATCCCTGGGAGATAGAGAGATGGTCCCCCGGAACGCCCTGCCTACCAACACCAAGAAGTATCGCCAGTTAGTAACCGTGAATGGCCACCGATTGGAGGCCCTCCGGGACACTGGAGCCAGCATCACAGGTGTCCTTAGCCATTTAGTACGAGAAGACCATATCCTCCCAATGTCCTGTGCCCTGTGATTTCCGCAGATAACACTGAGAGCTTGTGTAAGGTAGCCCTGATACCATTTGAATGGGAAGGAGTAGCAGGTAAATTAAAAGTAGCAGTATGGACTTCCCAACCTGTTGACTGCCTCCTGGGGAACGACATGGAAAGTTCTCCATGGAAGCAGGTCGAGCGCCGAACCCACCTCGGGATGATGGGTCTTCCCGAGTGGGTGTGCGCCACCACCCGATCGAACGCAGCCTGACTGCCCCCCGACAGTGAAATCGAGGACGAAACCGCCAGCCTCCCCCCTGTGGATGGCGACAGGGCTGAACCAGCCGAGAACTCCGACCTCTCCCCACGAGGAGAAGATGTCGCTGACAAAGAATCCATACACCCCGATCCCGCACAGATCATCGAGCTGGGTGACCTGCCCGAATTGGCGCAGTGGCGCCACGAGGGGGGCCCCTCCGGAGAGGAGTTCTGCCGGGAGTAAGCTACCTGTCCTTCCCTGGTCGGACCCCGGCAACAGGCTGAAGCCCAGGCGGCGGGCGACCAATCTGGAACACATTGGCTGTACTGGGAGAATGACCTCCTTTACAGCGAACAGAAGTCAGCGGAGCTAGGGTCAGCCCGGGTGCTGGTGGTACCCCTACGCTTCCGCGACTTCCTCCTGGGCTTGGCCCACGATGTACCCCTAGCAGGCCACTTGGGCCAAGACAAGACATATAGCCGCCTGGTCATGCACTTCTATTGGCCCAAGATGAAAGCGAACGTAGAGGCCCACTGCAAGTCCTGTCCCACGTGCCAGGCTAGTGGAAAAAGTGGAGGAAAGAGCAAGGCTCCCCTCAAACCATACCCCGTCATCAGTACCCCCTTTGAGCGGGTCGGAATTGACATTGTGGGGCCACTAGACCCCAAGACCTCTCAAGGTCACCGCTTCATCCTCGTCCTAGTAGACCATGCCACTCGATACCCGGAAGCCATCCCCCTACGCACCGTCACGGCCCCCGTGGTGGGCCGGGCGCTGATGGGAATCTTTTCCCGTGTAGGATTTCCCCGAGAAGTCGTGAGCGACCGCGGGACGAACTTTATCTCCCGGTACATGACATCTCTTTGGCAGCAATGTGGAGTGTCCTATCGGTTCACCACTCCGTACCACCCCCAAGGAAATGGCCTAGTAGAGCGGTTTAACCGGACTCTAAAGGGGATCATCATGGGCCTAGAGGAGCCCCTCCGGCGTAAGTGGGACGTCCTGCTCCCCTGCCTCTTGTTCGCCTACCGGGAAGTCCCCCAGAAATCCTTGGGGTTCAGCCCATTTGAATTACTGTACAGACACCCTGTCCGGGAGCCCCTCAGCCTGGTCCGAGAAGGTTGGGAGACGGCATCCCGAGACCCTCCTCAGGAGGTGTTCTGGTAAATCCTAACCCTGCGAAACCAGAATAGGAAGTTCCGAGAGCTGGCCGAGGCCAACCTGGAGGCGAGCCAGGAAGAAACAAAGCGCTGGTACGACCAGAATGCCACTCTGGTCGAGTTCCAGCCGGGCCAGCAGGTATGGGTCATGGCCCCAGTAAAACCTTCAAGATAAGTGGATGGGGCCCTTCAAAGTGGTCGAGCGGAAAAGCCAAGTCACATACTTGGTGGACGTCCAGTCCCCCCAGAACCCCCTGCGGGTCCTGCACGTGAACCGCTTCAAGCCTCACTTCGTGCGGACGGAGTTGAGCCTACTACTGCCCAAAGATGACGGGGTGGAAGAGGAAACGGAGCCTCTCCCTGACCTCCTGTGCACCAAAGAGAAAGATGGCTCAGTGGAAGGAGTGAACTTCTCTCCCTCCCTCACTCTCCAGCAACGCGAAGACTGCCGCCAGCTCTTGGGGCAGTTCTCAGACCTGTTCTCTCTCGTCCCCAAGGTCACCGACTGGTGTGTCCACTACGTGGACACCGGAGACAGCCCGCCGGTGCGACACAGAGCCTACCGAGTCCCCGATCGAGTCCGGTCCTGCATCCAGGCCGAGGTCTCGAAGATGTTGTCCTTGGGGGTGGTCAAACCCTCAGACAGCCACTGGGCCAGCCCAGTAGTGCTGGTCCCGAAAGCCGCTGCCCCTGGAGTCGCCCCTGATCTGAAGTTCTGCATGGACTACCGGGGGCTCAACGCAGTCACCCGAGCCGACGCTCACCCCATTCCCCCCGCTCACCCCATTCCTCATTGACTGTCTCTGGTCGGCTCATTTTCTCAGCACCTTTGACTTGACCTGCGGATATTGGCAAATTGCGCTCACAGAGGGAGCCAAGGAGCGGTCCGCCTTCTCCACCCCGGATGGGCACTATCGCTTTCGCGTGATGCCCTTCGGGATGAAAAAGGCTCGGCCACTTTTCAGAGACTGGTAAACAGAGTCCTGGCCGGGCTGGAAGAGTTCAGTGCCACATATCTGGACGATATCGCGGTTTTCAGTTCAGAATGGAGCGAGCACCTCCGGCACCTCCTGAGAGTGTTGATGGCCCTGCGCCAGGCAGACCTCTCAGTGAAAGCCAGCAAATGCCAAATCGGGCAAGGATCGGTGGTCTACCTGGGGCACCAGGTCGGAAGTGGGCATGTCACCCCTCTGCAGCCTAAAATCTACGCCATCCAAGCCTGGGAACCACCCACCACCCAAACAGAGGTCCGAGCCTTTCTGGGCCTCACCGGTTACTACCGGAGGTTCATCCGAAGGTACAGCAGCCTCGTAGGGCCCCTCAAAGAGCTAACGTCCAAAAAGCTGCCCCAGTAAGTGCAGTGGACCCCTACCTGCCAAGAGGCGTTCGACGCCCTCAAGAGAGCCATGTGTACTGCCCCCGTGCTACAAGCCCCTGACTACTCAAAGGAGTTTGTGGTACAGACTGATGCTTCTGAACACGGCATTGGGGCCGTACTATCCCAACTGAATGAGGAAGGTCTAGACCAGCCTGTAGCCTTCATTAGCCGGAGGCTACTCCCCAGAGAGCAGAGGTGGAGCACCATCGGACGAGAAGCGTTCGCCGTAGTCTGGGCCCTTAAGAAGTTACGGCCCTACTTGTTTGGAACCCATTTCCGAGTCCAGACGGATCATTGACCATTGCGGTGGTTGATGCAGATGAGGGGGGAAAATCCCAAACTGCTGCGATGGTCGATCTCCCTCCAGGGGATGGATTTCACTGTAGAGCATCGCCCTGGTACCAACCACGCCAACGCTGATGGCCTCTCCAGGTTCTTCCGCCTCAGCGAAGAGAACCCCCAAGAGGATGGGTAGTTCTCCCCGACTTTCAGCTGGGGGGAACGCATGTTAGACCCGGCCTCGTGGCGTGGTCCTCCCTGACCTGTAGCAACACCCTTCCGAGCTTTATACCACAACAGACCCCTGAGTCCCCAGCCTAGCCAACCCTTCCCTCCATGTTACCCATGACCATCCCCAGACTTCCCAGTCTGTGCCTCCATCTTCCAGGCCCGTAGGCCCTGTATGCCCACTTTTCGGCACCTAAGATGGCCGCCGAGCCAGCGCGGCCTGGGCTGAGAGGCGCCACCCTGGCTGGACGATAGAGCGCTCCCCTTGAGTGAGAGAAGGAGGAGCAGTACCTTTCACACCTCCAACCTCTCCTCGAGAAGTGGGTTTCGATCGCCCCTCAGGCCACCCGGAGGGCTGGCTCCACGCTCACTGTGTGTCTGGGACTCCTCCCGAAACTGACATGAATGGATCAAAGGGCCGTGTAGCAGGAAACCCCAACAAGCGGCCCCCAGGTGCTAAGACCCCTGCAGACCAGAACTCCGGAGATCAAAGAGGAGCAGTCCTATAACTGGGGATGCTCCGGGACTATCGAGAGATTCGATTCTGGAACGACGAGAGCCCTGCCGACGTGGTCGCGGCTCGCTTGGCAGAGAAGGACTTCTGCTGGAACCACCTGAGCCCTGCTGAGTGACTCGCGGCTCCCCTGCAACTTTGAAACCACCTGAGCCCTGCTGAGTGACTCGTGGCTCCCTTGCAACTTTGAAACCTCCTGAGCACTGCTGAGTGACTCGCGGCTCCCTCGCAACTTTGTAACACCTGAGCCCTGCTGAGTGACTCGCGGCTCCCCTGAAGATCGCAAGACCTCCGACACCCTGCTTGAGCCCTGCTGAGTGACTTGCGGCTCCCTGACTCTCCTGGTCCGGCTGGACCCCAAAGATCACCTCGTATCCCCCCGGCTCCAGGATTGAGAGCTGTGCGCTGGATACGCATCGATATTGACACTGATCCAGTAAGACTGTCCCGCTACCCCTGCCCTTACCAGGACTCTTTGAGCCCTTGCTCTATGTGTAACTACCTGCCTTTGCCGATCATAAAGATCCTGTGAATCACAAGATAAAGAAACGTTCTCAAGAAGCTACAGTGTGGTGTCTCTTTGTCGTGTGGTGCCTGTGTAGTGTGTACGATCCTAGATTCGAGACTCTCCCCCTGAGAAGTCTCCTGCCAGTGCTCATCTTTGTACCCAGGGAGGTGGGTCCCAGGGTGGCCAGGTACACTTCCTGTCCTCCCCTGAGGTCGCCTTGTAACAGGAACATTACGGATGAGCTGTAAGTTGCGAGGATTGTAGCACTCCAAAATCATATGTTACTTGACGTGGTTCTAGCTGATCGAGGTGGTGCATGTCACATCATCGGCAGCAGCTGTTGTGTCTACATTCTTGACCACTCACCTTCAGTGTTTGATGCAATCTCTAAACTGCATAAGATCGCTGCTGAAATTCATCCAGAGACTGGCTCCTGGACTTTTACTAGCTGGATTTGGACACTTTTTTGCCACTTGGGGCTGGAAGCTACTGACCATCCTATTTGTAATACTCATGATACTATTTACATGTTGTGTATGTATAAAATGTGGTCCAATGCTCTGCTCCATCTGTATTTCTGCCTGTACACCTGCCAAGCGAAATGTTGCATAAATGAAATCACAACGTTTATTAAATAAAGAGGCCACTGAAATAATGAACATCAATGTACAGGATATGAACCTTGTATTCGGCAGCCATCTTGTTTGCCATGTGCTCACCATATGCTCTGTCCTACCTTGCTGTCGTTTGCTCTTGTACTCTGCTTATAGACAGACTATATTTAGGCTCTGTCACTCTGCACATGGGCAGAGGAGACTGTGACTGTCCATGTACCTGTCCTTAGTGTGTAACTGTCAGGATGTGTTTACTAGAATTAGCAATTGCTAGCTCCTCCCACTTGTTGACTTTGCATTTCTGTATGACCTTTTATGTATGTAACCCTTCTCTTCTGTACTTGTATTGCCTTCTTTCTAGCCCCTGTGTGGGTATATTAGGACCATGCTACTTCTGTTCAGTGTGCTACTTCATACACTACCGAAGGGTGTTGTGTGAATTGGTTCCACCTCATGAGGTTTATTAATTAAAGCTTTGTTTTATAGTCCAGTTTCCCTGCTAACTTTTTCCTATTGGTCTGAGGACTTGTGCAGAGAAGGGTGAACCCCTAGCACTGATAGGCCTGGCTGAGGCCCATACCGACAAAAACACATGTGGAAATATTAGTAGCAGTTCTAGGCCCACTCGTATTGTTATGATATCAATTGCATGCACACTGTGGACAATTCCTAATCTACCCCCCCCCCCGAGAGAGAAGGGGCACCTTAATGCAGCGCAACAAGTTGCCCTCCCTATACACTAGCAGTCCTGATAATACAGTTCCGCACAATTATAGGTACACCCCGGGTAGCAAAGATATCATAGACATGTACATACATGAAACAAGAACACTTTTTAGCAGCACTGCGGAACAGAGACATTTGGGTAAACCCAATGTCGAATGTATTGTACGTTTGGCATGAAATTAACATATAAAGCGGCACCACCGTCCAGTGTTGTGAATCACAGGTGGTCCGCAAACTATCACTCCCTCTCACACACAATCACTCTGCACCACTACACAGTGTGACAGGTATCAGCCCAGACCATGCAGAAAGCTCTGACACACATATGCACTCAGCACCCTAATACAGCACTACTGGTACTCAGCAGGTCAATGGATAACACCCTGCAGACTCCATGGTCCCAGGCTCCCTCCACCCTCTGGTTCACCCTGATTGTCCTATACCCTTGGATGGAGAAGATGTGGCCTAACGACTAGAGAGGTTGACCTCATAGCTGGGGAACCAGGTTCGGGTCTCGGCAGGGATGCTCAACATCCTGTGATTCTAGGCAAATCACTTTATCTTCCCGTGCCTAACAAAATTAATGTGTCTGTCTGTAATGCAACTAGTGTTCTTGTAAAGCACTCTGATACCTTTGGTCAAGTTCACGCTATATAAACCTACCCAAAAAACAAATGGAATACAACCAGCCCCGCCTCCTGGATACGAGGCCGCACATGGCTGAAGTCACACTTAGGCCCCCATTAGGATGGCGGGCGGACTTTGCCCGCCCGCCATCCTTGTGCAAAATGGGACCGCCCGTCATAGGAGCAGCAGTTTCACCTTGAGCATTAGGATGTGCCCGCCACACAGGCGGGCGCATCCTGCATTTTTACCATTTCGGTGGGCGGTGCAGAAAGCGACGCCCGCCGCAATGGTAAAAGTGCACGCTGTGCATTTCAAAGCACAACATGACACGCTCCATGCGGTGCCTGCCATGTTGCACTTTGAAATGCGGGGGGGTACTATGGTACCCCCAATGTGCACCCCCCAGACTCCCAGGGGTCCCGCAACAAGCCCCCGCAGGGAGTCTCCGCATGCCTTTCCATGGCGGCATTGCCGCCACAGAAAAGCATGTCAGGAAGGCCATCCTAATATGGCTGGCGGTGTCTCATAGACACCGCCACCATATTAATCCTTTTCCGCCCTGGCCGCAATCCGCCCGACATCATAATGGGCCCCTTAGTCTTGGTCCTCGGGAAGCAGGTGGGAATATGTAGCATATTTTAATTAGGAATTAGAAGTAAACAATGGGAGTTTAGCAGCCAATCTGGAATTTCACCCACAGGTCTCAAAACACAAGGGAGTCACGCAGTATCTTCACCAGCTTCCAAACTGTCCTGGATGTGTTCCTCCAACCCATTCAATCTCTCTCACTACTATCTGGCGCCAAGATGTCTTCGGGAGGGTTCCAGGCGTGGAGAGGGTAGTTGGTCCACTGCGATGAAGGTCAAAAGGCAATAACCCATTAATGGGGAGTAACACAGGGAAGCCTCTCGATAGGAGGAGGCACCTTGAGTGGTACACAATGATCAGCGTCGTTCCCAGGCAATCCGGGCACACCTTCTGGTGCGTATTGGTATGGGTCACACCAGACACTTCGGATCTCCAACACAAAGAGTTGTAAATTCCCTATCTCCCTGGGAATGAGGTACAACGTCCTGTACACAATGATACAGGTTGCACTAGACCAGTCTGGTCAAACACACACACCCCAGTGCAGCAGAGCCACATAAGGTAGGATGAAACACTACTATGGGCACATCCTCACCCCAGATGGTCGCACCATGTGAATTGGAAACTGCACGCAAAGGCCATGCAGTCTAGGTGTTGCACGAGAGAGATGCAGCACAATCAACAAACCGGGCCACACGGGGACCCACAGTCGGTGAATCCTCTTGCCACCAACTAGATGCTTATGAGTGTCAGCGTCCCTACGGTGCAGGCACCAGAGGCCTTAGATGCGAACGAGGTTTCTGGGGCTATGCACTAGACAATCCTGTCTCCAGACACAAGTCTTTATTCCTCGCTCACACCGCTCTACCTGTTGGGATTCCTTAGCCGATGTGGGCACTTGAGAGGGCACCGCTATCCAGATGTCACAGCTAGATAATGTACGTCGCTTGCAGGAGATCTCTGATGTCCCTGAGATCCCTGGGAGAACAAGAGGCCTGCCGACGGGCCCTGCACTGCTCATTTCGGGGAACCGCACTTCAGCAGACCTTCGCCCCAGGCAAGCTACTATTCAGAAGGGGCACACAGTCTCCTTCACGGGCAGTAATTCTCCATGTGCACAACAGAGTCCTCAGGCAGTGTGCACCATGCAGTTCGGGTTCTCCGATCCCATGTCCCCACAAGCTTATCTCACCTCTTTTCTGAAAGATGGCACCAGTAGTTATACTGTTGTGTGTCTTTGAAGTTAGGGGCAGTTTAAAGGGTTTCCCTTTGAACTACAGGTATCCTCCCTAAATTGTAGGCCTGTCTGCCATGGGACATGGAATGCAGATCTAAATCTTTAGTGAGGCCATGATCTAGCTCGGAGAGGGCTCTCTCTCCAGTCTATCCCATCTGGCCCTCAAATGGCAGAGTCCTTGTAGTTCTAGTAGTATGTCCATGGTTTATGATAGTCGCTGGGTAATGCACAGACGTACTCCCCTGACCCCTGGAATCCAATTGAGCCAGGCACCATGGCATAGGAGACTCTTAGAGCATAGAAATGTCCTTATTCTTTAAGTGGCATTTCTAGGCGAGTAATGCCAAAAACCCCTTTACCAATGGAAAGGGTTTTGCATAGTGAATCCATAGATAGGAAGCATCATGAGGATGCCCCACTGCAATTCACTATTGCAGCCCAAAGTACTTTCAACTACTTCTCCATGTTAAACTACTGGGAGAGTAAGCCTCCTCTGTAATGGAAACACACACAGGTATTTCTCACTACCTGGGCGCACGAGCGCTAGTGCTCACACAGACCTGCATTGGCAGGTTTGACACATAGTCCCCGGCACCAGGGCTGCAAGTGTGTTATATTCCATTTAGGTACCCTATATAGGCACAGGTAACATTGCAACCTTTCACCCATATTCTTCCCTACATTACATACATAACGATTCTTAGGGACTGACCTCTTACCTGGATACAACACTTCATTCAGAATGCTGGGTTTTCCCTAGTTCGAATCTCATACATTATGCATGAGGTTTCTTGGAATCACAGCAAGACTACCATCTCCTGTATAATATCTCTGTATAAAGTTCAGGCCCAACGTCATCCTTTAGGCCGACACAGCAACACAGCAAGGCAGGACCCCTGGGGAGACCTATGGGTATATTTACATCACATCTTGCTTAGGAGGACAGAGGAGACCGAGACTTCCCGGCTGACACACCGACCAGAGACGCTGAGGTTCCTGCATGCAGACACTTCAGCTCGCCGTGGTCTAACATCCCTCGCGGGGTGTCAAACTCAAGACTGTTCTTCGTTTTTCATTCCACGCCTTCACCTCTTCTCTCATTTACCACTCCCTCATCTCTATTTCTTTAGTTGTGTCATTCTCGGTCTTTCCCTTTAAATAAAAAACTTCTGCAAGTTCTCTCACCATTGCATTGTATTATTGTCCACTCCCTTGGATGTCTCTGCCTCACTATCTCATTTTCTGCAGCCACCCCAAGATGTCTCAAGTTTATATGCAGTGCCGGGTGTTACTGCCCTTGCATTTATCTGTAACATTTGTGGCAGTTTATTTATAGACTCATGGAAAATGAGTTTTCGGAGATCGAAAGAACCTTTCGCCGTTTCATAAACAATAATCAGACAGATCTGTCTTAGAGTTTTCATTGTCGGCACACTGACCTTATTAAACAGGTAATGCAGCCAAGAAGCAGGCGTCTCTTGGCGAGGTTTATGTTCCTAATGACCCCATAGCACTTTATCTGATGGTAGATACAATGCTGATAGCCAGGCCACCGTCAAGTTATAGGGAAACAGCCTGTGCCCCAAAAGACATGCTGAGTTGTAAACCACTGCATGGACGCAGTACAAGCGTCTGTGGTGAGCTGCAAAACGAAGAAGTAAAGGTGGTGGTTGAGAAACTGCAGTTCAACACCAAATCCAAATCTATGTAATATGTATTGGTCGTCGTTTCCCTTTCTCTATGCACCCAATGAATTTTCTCAACTTGAGGCGCATAGTACAAGGCACAATGACACCTACTAGGGACCTGAGTAACACTCAGTTTGAATCAAACTTTACTATTTTTGGCATGCAATAAATGGTTACTGCATTTAATGCACAATGTACTTATTATCTATTGGTAACTTGCCGCCTAAAAATAGTGCTTCAATTTGAGTCTATAGTAAACCCTTGTTAGTTATAAGTCTAGCGGCAAGCAGTGCTTCATTCAAGCCAGTGGTTTCCGGTGCTCAGCACCAGCACTTAATCATCAGCACCTGCGCTTTTCACGAGCACTAGTCAAGGACACATTAATTTATGGTAGGCACGTGGAGATTAAATGATTTGCCTAGAATCACAGAATGCTGAGCCGACTGGTGCGAGATTCGAACCTGTTTCCCGAGCTTTGAAATCGGCAGCTCTGGCCAGTAGCCACATCCTCTCCCCACTTTCATCGTTAGTAGTTAGTTCTGAGTTAGGTGGCGCTAACAGGAGAAATTGGCTGGTGCAAGCTACCTCCCGACGAGAGTCCAGGCACTTATTATTTTTACAAATTTACCACTGGCCGCAAGCTAGACTGCCATGCGTGACGCGTCTCTGAGAATTTTGAATTTGAAATTAAAAGCATTTGTTTAGCGCACTTATACCCAGCGGTTTCATGGCGTTATAGGAGCTACTACTAGCAACAGCAACAAGAGGGACAGATTAGGCATCAAAAGCTCTGGAAAAGAGGAAGGTTTTGAGATTCTTCCGGAACTCCAAATAGGAGGTTGCGGATCTGAGTGTCATGGGGAGGGAGTTCCAGAAGACAGGTGCAAGGACCGCAAATTTCGCCCCACCTGCTTTCTTTTTCTTGAAGCAAGGTGTGACCAGGAGTGCCATGTGGGTAGAGCGGAGTTCTCTGCCCGGCCGGTAAGATTTGATGGCTGAGCATATAAACTCGGGGGCAGTGCCCATCCTAGCCTGGAAGGTGAGGCAACCTAATTTAAATAAGGCCCGCTCCCTCACAGGTAGCCAGTACAATGATTTCAGCAGTGGGGTTGCTCGATGGAATTTGGGCAGCCCATGGATCAGGCGGGCAGCCTGATTTTGCACTAGTTGCAATCGGTGTATGGCATAGGCCGGTGCGCCGTTATAGATTATGTTCCCATAATCAAGGCGCGAGAGCACCATTGCCATCACAATTAATTTCAGTGCCGGGAGGGAGAAGAAGCGAGATATCTTCCTAATTATCCGAAGGGAAAAAATGCAGGAGGAGACCACCGAACTGACCTGGGGGTTTACAGATAGTTGGGAATTGAGAAAGATCCCAAGGGTTTTAACTTTAGGGACCGGGAGCGGGGGGACACCAAGTGAAGGGGGCCAGAACGAGGGGGACCAGGGGCTGCAACCACCTCCTGTCAAGACCAGCTCTGTCTTGTCAGGGTTGAGTTTAAGGTGGTTGCAGTTCATCCAATCTTGGATGAATAACATAACGGTTTGAAAGTTCTGAACAGAGGAGGCAGAGTGAGAGAGATTGAAAATAAGCTGGAGGTCATCGGCGTAGTTAAACACCGTGACCTCGAGCTGCTGTAATGAAAAAATAAGGGGATAGATGTATAAATTAAACAGAAGAGGGGATAAGGAGGAGCCCTGAGGGACGCCACACTCCACCTTTCGTGAGGAGGCAGTAAAACCAGCGAGATGAACAGCCTCTGCCCTGTCACACAGGAAGGAATTGAGCCAGGAGAGGGCGGAGCCCTCTATGCCCGCCGCCCTGACACGAGTGAGAAGAATGGAATGGTCCACCGTGCCAAAAGCGGCGGACAAGTCCAAGAGAACAAGGGCTTGCGGGAGGTTGATGTCAATACCCTCGCGGAGTCCGTCCATCACTGAGATCACCACCTTCTCTGTGGAGTGTAGAGGTCGGAAGCCCGCCTGGCAAGGGGAGAGGCAGTGATTTGCCTCCACATAAGTGCTCAGGGTACTCGTGACGTGGGTTTCTAAGACCTTTCCCAAATAGGGCAGGAGGGAAATGGGGCGGTAATTAGCTGGGGACAGGGGATCAGCGCCAATTCTTTTTAAAATCGGGATGATGACTGCTGATTAGTGAGAGGAAGGAACCACACCATTGCTTAGTGAGTCATTAAGGAACTTAAGGGGAGGGGTAGGACAGGCCGAGAAGATCTCTCTTAAAACATGGGCGGGACCAAAATCCAAAGGGGAGCCCGACTTCACCCGTCGAAGGAGAGGGAGGAGTGAGTCCTTGGTCAGCAGTGGAATGCTAGCCAGTTTGGAAGTAGAAGGGGGAGGGGACGGGTTAACAAAGGTTAGAGAGGGAGGTGGTATATTAATTTTTATCTGTGCGACCTTCTCGATGAAAAATTCATTCAGCGAATCGCAGAGATGTTGAGAGGGAGGGGCTGTTATCGTAACTCTATCAGATACTGCCAGTTCATGGACGGTAGCAAAGATCTCTTTGGATTGGAACTCTGCCGCTAAAATCCTTCCTGAGTAGTATTCTGTTTTAGCCTCAAGAATGCCTTTTTTGTAAATCTGTAAGGCAGAATGGTATGCGGCTTTCAGTGAAGGGCTATAGGCTCTCCTCCAAGCACTCTCAGCTCTCCGTGCCGCTAGTTTTTTCACCTTAAGGTCAGAGTGGAACCACCTATTAGCTGCATGGGCTCGCTTAACCGTAATCCGCCTCAGGGGAGCGAATTCGTCGCCCGATTGAGTCAGCCAATTATTGATGGATTCCAATTGGTCTGAGGCTGCAAGGCCTGAGAGGTCAGGGCTGGACTCGGACAAGGACGAGCAGAGGGACGGCATATCTGCTTTGCCCCATTTCCTAATCCAAGTGTTCTTGGGGAGCAGGGGCTTAACCTCAGGGGATAGTGCAAGGGAAAAGGAAATGAGAGAATGGTCCGACCAGGGGCAGGGAGAGATGGTGGGGGGCGTTGTAGGGACATTTAGGGCCCAGATTTGGTCCAGTGCATGACCATGAATATGAGTGGGGCTATGAATGTGAGGTACAAAGTTAAGGCTAGTCATGAGGTCAGTGAAATCTTTGGAGTAAGAGGTTTCGGCGGGGTCGTTGGGCCAATAATTAAAGTCCCCTAGGACTAAGACTGATTAATTATTTATTGCCAGTGTCGCCAGGAGATCTTGAAAACTAGGAATAAAGGATGAGGTGAGTTGAGGGGGGCGGTAGACAAGGACGCAGGTCAAAGGGATTTGGTATGAGGTCGAGCGTGCTACCAAGTAGTCAACTTCAGGGATTATAGGAGAGGGAAGGGTCTGAAAGTGCAAGTCAGCACGAGCTATCAAGGCTACTCCTCCGCCCGACTTGCCCTCAGGCCGATCCTCTCGGATGGCAGAATGTGAGGGGGGCAATGCAGCTAGAACATTGGGCAGGGAGTCCGCTCTGAACCAGGTCTCGGTTAAAAACAAGAGATCAGGTTCATGCGTGTCAATGTAATCAAATAGCTCGTACTGATGTTGAACAGCTGACCGGGTATTGAGTAGGGCAGCCGAGATGTTAAATACCGGTATTTGAGGATTGAAGGGAGGGGGTGGGGTGGGGGGTAGGGTGGAAGGCAAAAGTGTCAACTGGGTAACAATCTCCGGGGGGGTACAAAGAGACGAAATAGACAAACCAAGGGAAGTCACACGATTGGCTACAGTGAGAGGAATGGTACCAGGGGTCCAGTAGGAGCAAAGCTGTGATGGAGTGTATCTAATCAGCTGGGCGGAGTGGCGTGCCCCTAGCCCCGTCGGCCGCGGACGGGCGCAGACGGGCTTGCCTTAAGCGCGCCTTCGGCCCGCTGCGCTCGTCCGCTGCGCTTCCGGTGGGGGCACAATCTGGAACACATTGGCTGTACTGGGAGAATGACCTCCTTTACAGCGAACAGAAGTCAGCGGAGCTAGGGTCAGCCCGGGTGCTGGTGGTACCCCTACGCTTCCGCAACTTCCTCCTGGGCTTGGCCCTAGCAGGCCACTTGGGCCAAGACAAGACATATAGCCGCCTGGTCACGCACTTCTATTGGCCCAAGATGAAAGCGAACGTAGAGGCCCACTGCAAGTCCTGTCCCACGTGCCAGGCTAGTGGAAAAAGCGGAGGAAAGCGCAAGGCTCCCCTCAAACCATACCCCGTCATCAGTACCCCCTTTGAGCGGGTCGGAATTGACATTGTGGGGCCACTAGACCCCAAGACCTCTCAAGGTCACCGCTTCATCCTCGTCCTAGTAGACCATGCCACTCGATACCCGGAAGCCATCCCCCTACGCACCGTCACGGCCCCCGTGGTGGGCCGGGCGCTGATGGGAATCTTTTCCCGTGTAGGATTTCCCCGAGAAGTCGTGAGCGACCGCGGGACGAACTTTATCTCCCGGTACATGACATCTCTTTGGCAGCAATGTGGAGTGTCCTATCGGTTCACCACTCCGTACCACCCCCAAGGAAATGGCCTAGTAGAGCGGTTTAACCGGACTCTAAAGGGGATCATCATGGGCCTAGAGGAGCCCCTCCGGCGTAAGTGGGACGTCCTGCTCCCCCTGCCTCTTGTTCGCCTACCGGGAAGTCCCCCAGAAATCCTTGGGGTTCAGCCCATTTGAATTACTGTACAGACACCCTGTCCGGGAGCCCCTCAGCCTGGTCCGAGAAGGTTGGGAGACGGCACCTCGAGACCCTCCTCAGGAGGTGTTCTGGTACATTCTAACCCTCCGAAACCAGAATAGGAAGTTCCGAGAGCTGGCCGAGGCCAACCTGGAGGCGAGCCAGGAAGAAATAAAGCGCTGGTACGACCAGAATGCCACTCTGGTTGAGTTCCAGCCGGGCCAGCAGGTATGGGTCATGGCCCCAGTAAAACCTTCAAGATAAGTGGATGGGGCCCTTCAAAGTGGTCGAGCGGAAAAGCCAAGTCACATACTTGGTGGACGTCGAGTCCCCCCAGAACCCCCTGCCGGTCCTGCACGTGAACCGCTTCAAGCCTCACTTTGTGCGGACGGAGTTGAGCCTACTACTGCCCAAAGATGACGGGGCGGAAGAGGAAACAGAGCCTCTCCCTGACCTCCTGTGCACCAAAGAGAAAGATGGCTCCGTGGAAGGAGTGAACTTCTCTCCGTCCCTCACTCTCCAGCAACGCGAAGACTGCCGCCAGCTCTTGGGGCAGTTCTCAGACCTGTTCTCTCTCGTCCCCAAGGTCACCGACTGGTGTGTCCACTACGTGGACACCGGAGACAGCCCGCCGGTGCGACACAGAGCCTACCAAGTCCCCGATCGAGTCCGGTCCTGCATCCAGGCCGAGGTCTCGAAGATGTTGTCCTTGGGGGTGGTCAAACCCTCAGACAGCCCCTGGGCCAGCCCAGTAGTGCTGGTCCCGAAAGCCGCTGCCCCTGGAGTCTCCCCTGATCTGAGGTTCTGCGTGGACTACCGGGGGCTCAACGCAGTCACCCGAGCCGACGCTCACCCCATTCCCCGCGCAGATGAGCTCATTGACTGTCTCTGGTCGGCTCATTTTCTCAGCACCTTTGACTTGACCTGCAGATATTGGCAAATTGCGCTCACAGAGGGAGCCAAGGAGCGGTCCGCCTTCTCCACCCCGGATGGGCACTATCGCTTTCGCGTGATGCCCTTCGGAATGAAAAAGGCCCGGCCACTTTTCAGAGACTGGTAAACAGAGTCCTGGCCGGGCTGGAAGAGTTCAGTGCCGCATATCTGGACGATATCGCGGTTTTCAGTTCAGAATGGAGCGAGCACCTCCAGCACCTCCTGAGAGTGTTGATGGCCCTGCGCCAGGCAGACCTCTCAGTGAAAGCCAGCAAATGCCAAATCGGGCAAGGATCGGTGGTCTACCTGGGGCACCAGGTCGGAAGTGGGCATGTCACCCCTCTGCAGCCTAAAATCGACGCCATCCAAGCCTGGGAACCACCCACCACCCAAACAGAGGTCCGAGCCTTTCTGGGCCTCACCGGTTACTACCGGAGGTTCATCCGAAGGTACAGCAGCCTCGTAGGGCCCCTCACAGAGCTAACGTCCAAAAAGCAGCCCCAGAAAGTGCAGTGGACCCCTACCTGCCAAGAGGCGTTCGACGCCCTCAAGAGAGCCATGTGTACTGCCCCCGTGCTACAAGCCCCTGACTACTCAAAGGAGTTTGTGGTACAGACTGATGCTTCTGAACACGGCATTGGGGCCGTACTATCCCAACTGAATGAGGAAGGTCTAGACCAGCCTGTAGCCTTCATTAGCCGGAGGCTACTCCCCAGAGAGCAGAGGTGGAGCACCATCGGACGAGAAGCGTTCGCCGTAGTCTGGGCCCTTAAGAAGTTACGGCCCTACTTGTTCGGAACCCATTTCCGAGTCCAGACGGATCATTGACCATTGCGGTGGTTGATGCAGATGAGGGGGGAAAATCCCAAACTGCTGCGATGGCCGATCTCCCTCCAGGGGATGGATTTCACTGTAGAGCATCGCCCTGGTACCAACCACGCCAACGCTGATGGCCTCTCCAGGTTCTTCCGCCTCAGCGAAGAGAACCCCCAAGAGGATGGGTAGTTCTCCCCGACTTTCAGCTGGGGGGCACGCATGTTAGACCCGGCCTCGTGGCGTGGTCCTCCCTGACCTGTAGCAACACCCTTCCGAGCTTTATACCACAACAGACCCCTGAGTCCCCAGCCTAGCCAACCCTTCCCTCCATGTTACCCATGACCATCCCCGGACTACCCAGTCCGTGCCTCCATCTTCCCGGCCCGTAGGCCCTGTATGCCCACTTTTCGGCACCTAAGATGGCCGCCGAGCCAGCGCGGCCTGGGCTGAGAGGCGCCACCCTGGCTGGAGGATAGAGCGCTCCCCTTGAGTGAGAGAAGGAGGAGCAGTACCTTTCACACCTCCAACCTCTCCTCGAGAAGTGGGTTTCGATCGCCCCTCAGGCCACCCGGAGGGCTGGCTCCACGCTCACTGTGTGTCTGGGACTCCTCCCGAAACTGACATGAATGGATCAAAGGGCCGTGTAGCAGGAAACCCCAACAAGCGGCCCCCAGGTGCTAAGACCCCTGCAGACGAGAACTCCGGAGATCAAAGAGGAGCAGTCCTATAACTGGGGATGCTCCCGGACTATCGAGAGATTCGATTCTGGAACGACGAGAGCCCTGCTGACGTGGTCGCGGCTCGCTTGGCAGAGAAGGACTTCTGCTGGAACCACCTGAGCCCTGCTGAGTGACTCGCGGCTCCCCTGCAACTTTGAAACCACCTGAGCCCTGCTGAGTGACTCGTGGCTCCCTTGCAACTTTGAAACCTCCTGAGCACTGCTGAGTGACTCACGGCTCCCTCGCAACTTTGTAACACCTGAGCCCTGCTGAGTGACTCGCGGCTCCCCTGAAGATCGCAAGACCTCCGACACCCTGCTTGAGCCCTGCTGAGTGACTTGCGGCTCCCTGACTCTCCTGGTCCGGCTGGACCCCAAAGATCACCTCGTATCCCCCCGGCTCGAGGATTGAGAGCTGTGCGCTGGATACGCATCGATATTGACACTGATCCAGTAAGACTGTCCCGCTACCCCTGCCCTTACCAAGACTCTTTGAGCCCTTGCTCTATGTGTAACTACCTGCCTTTGCCGATCATAAAGATCCTGTGAATCACAAGATAAAGAAACGTTCTCAAGAAGCTACAGTGTGGTGTCTCTTTGTCGTGTGGTGCCTGTGTAGTGTGTACGGTCCTAGATTCGAGACTCTCCCCCTGAGAAGTCTCCTGCCAGTGCTCATCTTTGTACCCAGGGAGGTGGGTCCCAGGGTGGCCAGGTACACTTCCTGTCCTCCCCTGAGGTCGCCTTCTAACAGGAACATTACGGATGAGCTGTAAGTTGCGAGGATTGTAGCACTCCAAAATCATATGTTACTTGACGTGGTTCTAGCTGATCGAGGTGGTGCATGTCACATCATCGGCAGCAGCTGTTGTGTCTACATTCTTGACCACTCACCTTCAGTGTTTGATGCAATCTCTAAACTGCATAAGATCGCTGCTGAAATTCATCCAGAGACTGGCTCCTGGACTTTTACTAGCTGGATTTGGACACTTTTTGCCACTTGGGGCTGGAAGCTACTGACCATCCTATTTGTAATACTCATGATACTATTTACATGTTGTGTATGTATAAAATGTGGTCCAATGCTCTGCTCCATCTGTATTTCTGCCTGTACACCTGCCAAGCGAAATGTTGCATAAATGAAATCACAACGTTTATTAAATAAAGAGGCCACTGAAATAATGAACATCAATGTACAGGATATGAACCTAGATTACCCCAAATGAACGAATGTCTTCAGCTATTGCTAAAAGGGCCGTATGTTATAATTTGGCAGCAATCAGGGTTAGCATTTAGCTGAAGCCATCTTGTATTCGGCAGCCATCTTGTTTGCCATGTGCTCACCATATGCTCTGTCCTACTTTGCTGTCGTTTGCTCTTGTACTCTGCTTATAGACAGACTATATTTAGGCTCTGTCACTCTGCACATGGGCAGAGGAGACTGTGACTGTCCATGTACCTGTCCTTAGTGTGTAACTGTCAGGATGTGTTTACTAGAATGAGCAATTGCTAGCTCCTCCCACTTGTTGACTTTGCATTTCTGTATGACCTTTTATGTATGTAACCCTTCTCTTCTGTACTTGTATTGCCTTCTTTCTAGCCCCTGTGTGGGTATAAAAGGACCATGCTCCTTCTGTTCAGTGTGCTACTTCATACACTACCGAAGGGTGTTGTGTGAATTGGTTCCACCTCATGAGGTTTATTAATTAAAGCTTTGTTTTATAGTCCAGTTTCCCTGCTAATTTTTTCCTATTGGTCTGAGGACTTGTGCAGAGAAGGGTGAACCCCTAGCACTGATAGGCCTGGCTGAGGCCCATCCCGACAAAAACACATGTGGAAATATTAGTAGCAGTTCTAGGCCCACTCGTATTGTTATGATATCAATTGCATGCACACTGTGGACAATTCCTAATCTACCCCCCCCCCCCGAGAGAGAAGGGGCACCTTAATGCAGCGCAACAAGTTGCCCTCCCTATACACTAGCAGTCCTGATAATACAGTTCCGCACAATTATAGGTACACCCCGGGTAGCAAAGATATCATAGACATGTACATACATTTAGCAGCACTGCGGAACAGAGACATTTGGGTAAACCCAATGTCGAATGTATTGTACGTTTGGCATGAAATTAACATATAAAGCGGCACCACCGTCCAGTGTTGTGAATCACAGGTGGTCCGCAAACTATCACTCCCTCTCACACACAATCACTCTGCACCACTACACAGTGTGACAGGTATCGGCCCAGACCATGCAGAAAGCTCTGACACACATATGCACTCAGCACCCTAATACAGCACTACGGGTACTCAGCAGGTCAATGGATAACACCCTGCAGACTCCATGGTCCCAGGCTCCCTCCACCCTCTGGTTCACCCTGATTGTCCTATACCCTTGGATGGAGAAGATGTGGCCTAACGACTAGAGAGGTTGACCTCATAGCTGGGGAACCAGGTTCGGGTCTCGGCAGGGATGCTCAACATCCTGTGATTCTAGGCAAATCACTTTATCTTCCCGTGCCTAACAAAATTAATGTGTCTGTCTGTAATGCAACTAGTGTTCTTGTAAAGCACTCTGATACCTTTGGTCAAGTTCACGCTATATAAACCTACCCAAAAAACAAATGGAATACAACCAGCCCCGCCTCCTGGATACGAGGCCGCACATGGCTGAAGTCACACTTAGGCCCCCATTAGGATGGCGGGCGGACTTTGCCCGCCCGCCATCCTTGTGCAAAATGGGACCGCCCATCATAGGAGCAGCAGTTTCACCTTGAGCATTAGGATGTGCCCGCCACACAGGCGGGCGCATCCTGCATTTTTACCATTTCGGTGGGCGGTGCAGAAAGCGACGCCCGCCGCAATGGTAAAAGTGCACGTTGTGCATTTCAAAGCACAACATGACACGCTCCACGCGGTGCCTGCCATGTTGCACTTTGAAATGCGGGGGGGTACTATGGTACCCCCCATGTGCACCCCCCAGTCTCCCAGGGGTCCCGCAACAAGCCCCCGCAGGGAGTCTCCGCATGCCTTTCCGTGACGGCATTGCCGCCACAGAAAAGCATGTCAGGAAGGGCATCCTAATATGGCTGGCGGTGTCTCATAGACACCGCCACCATATTAATCCTTTTCCGCCCTGGCCGCAATCCGCCCGACATCATAATGGGCCCCTTAGTCTTGGTCCTCGGGAAGCAGGTGGGAATATGTAGCATATTTTAATTAGGAATTAGAAGTAAACAATGGGAGTTTAACAGCCAATCTGGAATTTCACCCACAGGTCTCAAAACACAAGGGAGTCACGCAGTATCTTCACCAGCTTCCAAACTGTCTTGGATGCGTTCCTCCAACCCATTCAATCTCTCTCACTACTATCTGGCGCCAAGATGTCTTCGGGAGGGTTGCAGGCGTGGAGAGGGTAGTTGGTCCACTGCGATGAAGGTCAAAAGGCAATAACCCATTAATGGGGAGTAACACAGGGAAGCCTCTCGATAGGAGGAGGCACCTTGAGTGGTACACAATGATCAGCGTCGTTCCCAGGCAATCCGGGCACACCTTCTGGTGCGTATTGGTATGGGTCACACCAGACACTTCGGATCTCCAACACAAAGAGTTGTAAATTCCCTATCTCCCTGGGAATGAGGTACAACGTCCTGTACACAATGATACAGGTTGCACTAGACCAGTCTGGTCAAACACACACACCCCAGTGCAGCAGAGCCACATAAGGTAGGATGAAACACTACTATGGGCACATCCTCACCCCAGATGGTCGCACCATGTGAATTGGAAACTGCACGCAAAGGCCATGCAGTCTAGGTGTTGCACGAGAGAGATGCAGCACAATCAACATACCGGGCCACACGGGGACCCACAGTCGGTGAATCCTCTTGCCACCAACTAGATGCTTATGAGTGTCAGCGTCCCTACGGTGCAGGCACCAGAGGCCTTAGATGCGAACGAGGTTTCTGGGGCTATGCACTAGACAATCCTGTCTCCAGACACAAGTCTTTATTCCTCGCTCACACCGCTCTACCTGTTGGGATTCCTTAGCCGATGTGGGCACTTGAGAGGGCACCGCTATCCAGATGTCACAGCTAGATAATGTACGTCGCTTGCAGGAGATCTCTGATGTCCCTGAGATCCCTGGGAGAACAAGAGGCCTGCCGACGGGCCCTGCACTGCTCATTTCGGGGAACCGCACTTCAGCAGACCTTCGCCCCAGGCAAGCTACTATTCAGAAGGGGCACACAGTCTCCTTCACGGGCAGTAATTCTCCATGTGCACAACAGAGTCCTCAGGCAGTGTGCACCATGCAGTTCGGGTTCTCCGATCCCATGTCCCCACAAGCTTATCTCACCTCTTTTCTGAAAGATGGCAAAAGTAGTTATACTGTCGTGTGTCTTTGAAGTTAGGGGCAGTTTAAAGGGTTTCCTTTGAACTACAGGTATCCTCCCTAAATTGTAGGCCTGTCTGCCATGGGACATGGAATGCAGATCTAAATCTTTAGTGAGACCATGATCTAGCTCGGAGAGGGCTCTCTCTCCAGTCTATCCCATCTGGCCCTCAAATGGCAGAGTCCTTGTAGTTCTAGTAGTATGCCCATGGTTTATGATAGTCGCTGGGTAATGCACAGACGTACTCCCCTGACCCCTGGAATCCAATTGAGCCAGGCACCATGGCATAGGAGACTCTTAGAGCATAGAAATTTCCTTATTCTTTAAGTGGCATTTCTAGGCAAGTAATGCCAAAAAACCCTTTACCAATGGAAAGGGTTTTGCATAGTGAATCCATAGATAGGAAGCATCATGAGGATGCCCCACTGCAATTCACTATTGCAGCCTAAAGTACTTTCAACTACTTCTCCATGTTAAACTACTGGAAGAGTAAGCCTCCTCTGTAATGGAAACACACACAGGTATTTCTCACTACCTGGGCGCACGAGCGCTAGTGCTCACACAGACCTGCATTGGCAGGTTTGACACATAGTCCCCGGCACCAGGGCTGCAAGTGTGTTATATTCCATGTAGGTACCCTATATAGGCACAGGTAACATTGCAACCTTTCACCCATATTCTTCCCTACGTTACATACATAACGATTCTTAGGGACTGACCTCTTACCTGGATACAACACTTCATTCAGAATGCTGGGTTTTCCCTAGTTCGAATCTCATACATTATGCATGAGGTTTCTTGGAATCACAGCAGGACTACCATCTCCTGTATAATATCTCTGTATAAAGTTCAGGCCCAACGTCATCCTTTAGGCCGACACAGCAACACAGCAAGGCAGGACCCCTGGGGAGACCTATGGGTATATTTACATCACATCTTGCTTAGGAGGACAGAGGAGACCGAGACTTCCCGGCTGACACACCGACCAGAGACGCTGAGGTTCCTGCATGCAGACACTTCAGCTCGCCGTGGTCTAACATCCCTCGCGGGGTGTCAAACTCAAGACTGTTCTTCGTTTTTCATTCCTCGCCTTCACCTCTTCTCTCATTTACCACTCCCTCATCTCTATTTCTTTAGTTGTGTCATTCTCGGTCTTTCCCTTTAAATAAAAAACTTCTGCAAGTTCTCTCACCATTGCATTGTATTATTGTCCACTCCCTTGGATGTCTCTGCCTCACTATCTCATTTTCTGCAGCCACCCCAAGATGTCTCAAGTTTATATGCAGTGCCGGGTGTTACTGCCCTTGCATTTATCTGTAACATTTGTGGCAGTTTATTTATAGACTCATGGAAAATGAGTTTTCGGAGATCGAAAGAACCTTTCGCCGTTTCATAAACAATAATCAGACAGATCTGTCTTAGAGTTTTCATTGTCGGCACACTGACCTTATTAAACAGGTAATGCAGCCAAGAAGCAGGCGTCTCTTGGCGAGGTTTATGTTCCTAATGACCCCATAGCACTTTATCTGATGGTAGATACAATGCTGATAGCCAGGCCACCGTCAAGTTATAGGGAAACAGCCTGTGCCCCAAAAGACATGCTGAGTTGTAAACCACTGCATGGACGCAGTACAAGCGTCTGTGGTGAGCTGCAAAACGAAGAAGTAAAGGTGGTGGTTGAGAAACTGCAGTTCAACACCAAATCCAAATCTATGTAATATGTATTGGTCGTCGTTTCTCTTTCTCTATGCACCCAATGAATTTTCTCAACTTGAGGCGCATAGTACAAGGCACAATGACACCTACTAGGGACCTGAGTAACACTCAGTTTGAATCAAACTTTACTATTTTTGGCATGCAATAAATGGTTACTGCATTTAATGCACAATGTACTTATTATCTATTGGTAACTTGCCGCCTAAAAATAGTGCTTCAATTTGAGTCTATAGTAAACCCTTGTTAGTTATAAGTCTAGCGGCAAGCAGTGCTTCATTCAAGCCAGTGGTTTCCGGTGCTCAGCACCAGCACTTAATCATCAGCACCTGCGCTTTTCACGAGCACTAGTCAAGGACACATTAATTTATGGTAGGCACGTGGAGATTAAATGATTTGCCTAGAATCACAGAATGCTGAGCCGACTGGTGCGAGATTCGAACCTGTTTCCCGAGCTTTGAAATCGGCAGCTCTGGCCAGTAGCCACATCCTCTCCCCACTTTCATCGTTAGTAGTTAGTTCTGAGTTAGGTGGCGCTAACAGGAGAAATTGGCTGGTGCAAGCTACCTCCCGACGAGAGCCCAGGCACTTATTATTTTTACAAATTTACCACTGGCCGCAAGCTAGACTGCCATGCGTGACGCGTCTCTGAGAATTTTGAATTTGAATTTAAAAGCATTTGTTTAGCGCACTTATACCCAGCGGTTTCATGGCGTTATAGGAGCTACTACTAGCAACAGCAACAAGAGGGACAGATTAGGCATCAAAAGCTCTGGAAAAGAGGAAGGTTTTGAGATTCTTCCGGAACTCCAAATAGGAGGTTGCGGATCTGAGTGTCATGGGGAGGGAGTTCCAGAAGACAGGTGCAAGGACCGCAAATTTCGCCCCACCTGCTTTCTTTTTCTTGAAGCAAGGTGTGACCAGGAGTGCCATGTGGGTAGAGCGGAGTTCTCTGCCCGGCCGGTAAGATTTGATGGCTGAGCATATAAACTCGGGGGCAGTGCCCATCCTAGCCTGGAAGGTGAGGCAACCTAGTTTAAATAAGGCCCGCTCCCTCACAGGTAGCCAGTACAATGATTTCAGCAGTGGGGTTGCTCGATGGAATTTGGGCAGCCCATGGATCAGGCGGGCAGCCTGATTTTGCACTAGTTGCAATCGGTGTATGGCATAGGCCGGTGCGCCGTTATAGATTATGTTCCCATAATCAAGGCGCGAGAGCACCATTGCCATCACATTTAATTTCAGTGCCGGGAGGGAGAAGAAGCGAGATATCTTCCTAATTATCCGAAGGGAAAAAATGCAGGAGGAGACCACCGAACTGACCTGGGGGTTTACAGATAGTTGGAATTGAGAAAGATCCCAAGGGTTTTAACTTTAGGGACCGGGAGCGGGGGGACACCAAGTGAAGGGGGCCAGAACGAGGGGGACCAGGGGCTGCAACCACCTCCTGTCAAGACCAGCTCTGTCTTGTCAGGGTTGAGTTTAAGGTGGTTGCAGTTCATCCAATCTTGGATGAATAACATAACGGTTTGAAAGTTCTGAACAGAGGAGGCAGAGTGAGAGAGATTGAAAATAAGCAGGAGGTCATCGGCGTAGTTAAACACCGTGACCTCGAGCTGCTGTAATGAAAAAATAAGGGGATAGATGTATAAATTAAACAGAAGAGGGGATAAGGAGGAGCCCTGAGGGACGCCACACTCCACCTTTCGTGAGGAGGCAGTAAAACCAGCGAGGTGAACAGCCTGTGCCCTGTCACACAGGAAGGAATTGAGCCAGGAGAGGGCGGAGCCCTCTAAGCCCGCCGCCCTGACACGAGTGAGAAGAATGGAATGGTCCACCGTGTCAAAAGCGGCGGACAAGTCCAAGAGAACAAGGGCTTGCGGGAGGTTGATGTCAATACCCTCGCGGAGTCCGTCCATCACTGAGATCACCACTTTCTCTGTGGAGTGTAGAGGTCGGAAGCCCGCCTGGCAAGGGGAGAGGCAGTGATTTGCCTCCACATAAGTGCTCAGGGTACTCGTGACGTGGGTTTCTAAGACCTTTCCCAAATAGGGCAGGAGGAAAATGGGGCGGTACTTAGCTGGGGACAGGGGATCAGCGCCAATTTTTTTTTAAATCGGGATGATGACTGCTGATTAGTGAGAGGAAGGAACCACACCATTGCTTAGTGAGTCATTAAGGAACATAAGGGGAGGGGTAGGACAGGCCGAGAAGATCTCTCTTAAAACATGGGCGGGACCAAAATCCAAAGGGGAGCCCGACTTCACCCGTCGAAGGAGAGGGAGGAGTGCGTCCTTGGTCAGCAGTGGAATGCTAGCCAGTTTGGAAGTAGAAGGGGGAGGGGACGGGTTAACAAAGGTTAGAGAGGGAGGTGGTATATTAATTTTTATCTGTGCGACCTTCTCGATGAAAAATTCATTCAGCGAATCGCAGAGATGTTGAGAGGGAGGGGCTGTTATCGTAACTCTATCCGATACTGCCAGTTCATGGACGGTAGCAAAGATCTCTTTGGATTGGGACTCTGCCACTAAAATCCTTCCTGAGTAGTATTCTGTTTCAGCCTCAAGAATGCCTTTTTTGTAAATCTGTAAGGCAGAATGGTATGCGGCTTTCAGTGAAGGGCTATAGGCTCTCCTCCAAGCTCTCTCAGCTCTCCGTGCCGCTAGTTTTTTCACCTTAAGGTCAGAGTGGAACCACCTATTAGCTGCATGGGCTCGCTTAACCGTAATCCGCCTCAGGGGAGCGAATTCGTCGCCCGATTGAGTCAGCCAATTATTGATGGATTCCAATTGGTCTGAGGCTGCAAGGCCTGAGAGGTCAGGGCTGGACTCGGACAAGGACGAGCAGAGGGACGGCATATCTGCTTTGCCCCATTTCCTAATCCAAGTGTTCTTGGGGAGCAGGGGCTTAACCTCAGGGGATAGTGCAAGGGAAAAGGAAATGAGAGAATGGTCCGACCAGGGGCAGGGAGAGATGGTGGGGGGCGTTGTAGGGACATTTAGGGCCCAGATTTGGTCCAGTGCATGACCATGAATATGAGTGGGGCTATGAATGTGAGGTACAAAGTTAAGGCTAGTCATGAGGTCAGTGAAATCTTTGGAGTAAGAGGTTTCGGCGGGGTCGTTGGGCCAATAATTAAAGTCCCCTAGGACTAAGACTGATGAATTATTTACCGCCAGTGTCGCCAGGAGATCTTGAAAACTAGGAATAAAGGATGAGGTGAGTTGAGGGGGGCGGTAGACAAGGACGCAGGTCAAAGGGATTTGGTATGAGGTCGAGCGTGCTACCAAGTAGTCAACTTCAGGGATTATAGGAGAGGGAAGGGTCTGAAAGTGCAAGTCAGCACGAGCTATCAAGGCTACTCCTCCGCCCGACTTGCCCTCAGGCCGATCCTCTCGGATGGCAGAATGTGAGGGGGGCAATGCAGCTAGAACATTGGGCAGGGAGTCCGCTCTGAACCAGGTCTCGGTTAAAAACAAGAGATCAGGTTCATGCGTGTCAATGTAATCAAATAGCTCGTACTGATGTTGAACAGCTGACCGGGTATTGAGTAGGGCAGCCGAGATGGTAAATACCGGTATTTGAGGATTGAAGGGAGGGGGTGGGGTGGGGGGGTAGGGTGGAAGGCAAAAGTGTCAACTGGGTAACAATCTCCGGGGGGGTACAAAGAGACGAAATAGACAAACCAAGGGAAGTCACACGATTGGATACAGTGAGAGGAATGGTACCAGGGGTCCAGTAGGAGCAAAGCTGTGATGGAGTGTATCTAATCAGCTGGGCGGAGTGGCGTGCCCCTAGCCCCGGTCGGCCGCGGACGGGCGCAGACGGGCTTGCCTTAAGCGCGCCTTCGGCGCGCAATCGTCGCGCCCGCTGCGCTCGTCCGCTGCGCTTCCGGTGGGGGCACATGCTTTATAGCAGAGAGGAGAGGGGTCCAGAGGGGGTGTGGCTACGGAGGTGGGCGTGTCCTACCGACCGGCCAATCCCGTCGTTTCAGCAGGAAATTCGAGCCTACGTCAGCAAGCAATCTGCTGAGTAGGTGAGGAGGTGCAGATACTGCGCAAAGTAAAAGAAATCAATACAGTTTTAACCAAATAGTTTAAAAATGAGCTGTCTGTGCCCTGCTCCCGGCTGTGCCTCCAGAGCTGTGAGTAATACAATCAAACGCGGCGCTCGTGAGCAGCGCGCATTTATGTCAAAGGGGGCGTGGCTACGGAGGTGGGCGTGTCCTAGCGACCGGCCAATCCCGTCGTTTCAGCAGGAAATTCGAGCCTACGTCAGCAAGCAATCTGCTGAGTAGGTGAGGAGGTGCAAATACGGCGCAAAGTAAAAGAAATCAATACAGTTTTAACCAAATAGTTTAAAAATGAGCTGTCTGTGCCCTGCTCCCGGCTGTGCCTCAAGAGCTGTGAGTAATACAATCAAACGCGGCGCTCGTGATCAGCGCGCGTTTATGTCAAAGGGGGCGTGGCTACGGAGGTGGGCATGTCCTAGCGACCGGCCAATCCCGTCGTTTCAGCAGGAAATTCGAGCCTACGTCAGCAAGCAATCTGCTGAGTAGGTGAGGAGGTGCAAATACGGCGCAAAGTAAAGGAAATCAATACAGTTTTAACCAAGTAGTTTAAAAATGAGCTGTCTGTGCCCTGCTCCCGGCTGTGCCTCAAGAGCTGTGAGTAATACAATCAAGCGCGGCGCTCGTGATCAGCGCGCGTTTATGTCAAAGGGGGCGTGGCTACAGAGGTGGGCATGTCCTAGCGACCGGCCAATCCCGTCGTTTCAGCAGGAAATTCGAGCCTACGTCAGCAAGCAATCTGCTGAGTAGGTGAGGAGGTGCAAATACGGCGCAAAGTAAAAGAAATCAATACAGTTTTAACCAAATAGTTTAAAAATGAGCTGTCTGTGCCCTGCTCCCGGCTGTGCCTCAAGAGCTGTGAGTAATACAATCAAACGCGGCGCTCGTGATCAGCGCGCGTTTATGTCAAAGGGGGTGTGGCTACGGAGGTGGGCGTGTCCTAGCGACCGGCCAATCCCGTCGTTTCAGCAGGAAATTCGAGCCTACGTCAGCAAGCATACTCAGTGAGTGTCAGCACTGGGCCAAGCTTAAAAACACATAACAATAGAAATGTTTCTGACGCTAAGCTCTGCTGGCACACAGTGTGAATATTGCTCAGAGGTGAGTGGCACTGGCAGGGCCTAGCTTCAGAAACATTTATATCTACATGTTGTTGTATGACTTCCCATTATTAATGTAATAATTGCACTGTCACAATTGCTTTATTAACCTTCTTGCTTCTCAAATTTGCTTGAAAATGCACCATTGACCCACTCTTTTTTTCGAAATTTTCTCAGGGGGGGAAAGCCCCCCGAAGCCCCCTTAACATGTTCCGGATTACTTGCTGCTCTTGCTCGCCACGGTGCACTCCGGCTAAAAGTTTACGCCTCACCACTTTCAAATGTCACCAGCCACCACTGGATCCTGATCGCACCAAATTGGCCTTGCCAGTGGTGGTATATGGACCTTCTTCATTTTTCCAAGACACCACACAGGAGGTTACCATGCTGTCCGGATCTACTAACCAAGGGCCTCATTAGGATGGCGGACGGACCTGCATCCGTCCGCCACCCCCGAGGTGGAGGGACCGTCCGCAGGGATAGCGGCGGTCCCTCCGGTGCAATTAGGATGTGACCGCCACCCTGGCGGTCACATCCTGGATCTTTAACCTTGCGGCGGGTGCTGCTTGAAGCAGCACCCGCCGCAAGGTTAAAAAAGCATGTTTTACAATTACATGCACAAAGCGGCAGGCACCGCGCGGTGCCTGCGCTTTGTGCATGTAAATGGGGGGGGTACCATAGGTACCCCCCATGTGCACCCACCACCCCTCCTTCACCCTGGGGGCCCGCAACGGGCCCCCAAAGTGAAGACCGTATGCCTTTTCGTGGCGGCATTGCCGTAGCGGAAAGGCATGGCCCAATGCAAATCCTAATATGGCTGGCGGTGTCTGATAAACACCGCCACCATATTAGAGCTTTTCCGCCGCGGTCGGAAGGCGACTGCGGCGGAAAAGCGGCGGACGTCTTCCCGTCTGCCGATGACCCCCCAGCCATCCTAATCTGGCGGGAGGTCTTTTGAATCACCGCAGCGGTGAATCCGCATCCTCCGGGCCGGCGGTGGCTTCCACCGACCCGGAGGATGCGTATTCACCGCAATCCTAATGACCCCCCAAGTTTGGAGGGAAGGTGTTCCATCCCAACCTTCCATTACTGAGATTAACGGCGTGGCTCCCGAGTTTCTCCAATATGGACGTTTAGGTCTCTCGCCAGATTGTATGCATATTCTGAAGGAAGCGAGGAGACCATCTACGAGGAAGTCATGCACTTTCAAATGGAAGCGCTTCTACCTGTGTTGTACAGCCAATGGGCCTAATCCCATTCTTGGTCAAGAACAGGGTATTCTCCTATACCTTTTGACTTGGCTAAATCCGGTCTACAGTTTACTTCTATTAAAGTACACTTGGTGGCAAATACAGCTTATAGAAAGTCACCTACACAGGTCTCTTTCTTTCAGATGCTAGTAGTTAAGGACATGCTGGAAGGGCTATAAAAGGTCTACCTTCCGATTAGGTCTCCTTCTCCTTCCTGGGAGCTTAATGTAGTTCTTTCTAAATAATGGGTCCTAACTTGTAACCCATTCACAGAACTTCATTGCAACACTTGATGTGGAAGGCCGCTTTCTTAGTGGCAATTACCTCTGCTCGCAGAGTAAGCGAGATCCAGGCGCTATGTTCTAAAGAGCCTTATCTCATTTTCCATGCTAACAGAGTGGCCTGAGAACCCACCCGAGTTTCCTGCCTAAGGTTATCTTGGATTTTCATATTAATCAGTCAGTTGCTCGCCCCACCTTTTTTACAAACCCTACCAGCCCTCCTGAGAGGGCGTTACATTCTCTTGATCTAAAAGGGGTTCTAAACTCTACCTGGATAAAACTAAAAGCATAAGAAAGTCGGATCGTCTCTTTGTGAATTATGGTCCGAGCGCACTGGTCTCCCTTCCATCTAAGCAATCCATCTCCAGATGGATAGTGTCCTATATTACTTTACCTTATCAGTGAGCTAACAGGCAACTCCCTGGTGACCAAAGGCTCACTCCACTAGAGGGAAGGCCTCCACCATGGTCCTACTCAGTAATGTATCCATTCTAGAGATATGTAAGGCTGCTACATGGTGATTGGTACACACCTTTGTCCGCCACTACTGCCTAGATTGTGATACTCAGGAGGATGCTCAGTTTGGGCAAGCTTCCTTGAGGAATTTGTTTTGTTAACCTGTTGTTCAGAGAGTGCTAGCTATACTGGTGTTCGTCCGCAGGATTCTGGGGATGGGCTTACTACTCTATTCAGTGCTTATGACTATTGATGAGTATCCCCTGGAAGATTACCTGTAATCCTAATCCTCATCAAAGTTATAAGCAACCCTCCCGCCCCCCAGACAAATACCATTTTATAACAGCACTCTGCCTCTTTATGATCAATACTCAGTGTAACACACTGTAAAAAGAACTGACCTAACTGTCACCTGTGGGGCATGATGGGGGCCTGGAGGTCTTGGAGGTCTAAAAGGCACAGCGCTAGTTTTAATCTGTTGTGTTTATATATATGCAGCCTCTGGGCTAACTGCCTGCTATTACCTTGCCTTTTTCCTTGAAAATAAAGGCTATGTTTAAACAAGTGAAGAGTACACTTTTCTAGGTCATGGAAATTTTGTATTGATATGTATTATTTTAAATGAAAAATACAACGCAATTTGGGCATTTTTAGTCTATTTTGATGGTTTAGGCTGCATATATGTGTGTGTATATACTTGTATATATGCATATAAGTATATATATATTGATGTGTGTTTCACAGAACTAGTTTTTAGATTTGGTTAAACATGCATTAATATATGTATATATATATATAAATTATATTCTCCAATACCTGCTCCGAAATAAGAACGGGCTCTGACACAGCTCGGGTACACAGCAGGTGAGTTTTATTTACCACTTTGACATTGAATATATTCTTTTCAGTGCGCCGGTCTTAAAAACACCTGGCAGACGCATTTCGGCCGATTGTCTTCTTCAATGCCAGTTTCATGTGGGAAGTTGTCAGCTGTAGGTCTTTTTAGATCTCACTTGTTGACTTGCCATTGGAGGATATTAAATGGTCATAGAGAGAGGACTGTGATATCAAGTAAAATACTGAATCTCGGCTTCATCAATGCAGTCCTCTCAATCCATAACAGTCACTTCACTACAGTGTCCCTTATAGAACAGCTTAATGCGCCTGGTATTCAGCCCCACATATATGTTCAGTAGTCCAAATCTGCAAGCATGGGTAAAGTAACCCCAGCTTCTGCACATAATAATGCCCTGACATTCGTCAACTGATGGACTGCACAACTACAATTGCTGCAAAACCTATGGTCGTTGTACTCACATTGGACGTGTCCCGTTAAGCAGTAATACTGCCTTTCTCTCTCCCCACTGCAGATATAAAATCATCACTGCCCGGGGGGCGGCGCGTTCTGTAACTTCATGCACCCTCCTTCTGCTTGCCAGCAACCGCGGTGCACTAGACCGAGAGACTTTTCAGATTCCAGCAGCCGGCCGCTCGGACAAACATAACCTCCAGTACGCACTCCGAAACTAGCATTTACAATGCAATGGTTTTGCCTTTTGAAAAGTTTGAGCTATTGGCATTGTAAATGACACAATTTGTATTTATGTGTTGGTTTTGAAAACAGATAAATAAATGGCATTTTAATTTACAATGCCAATAGTTTAATCTCTGGCAAATGCCACACAAAAACACACAGACCCCCCCACACACACAGACCCACACACAGACCCACACACACAGAGCCACACACACACACACACACACAGCCACACACACAGAGCCACACATACAGAGCCACACAGACCCACACACAGACACAGACCCACACACACATAGACCCCCACACACACAGACCCACACACACAGACCCACACACACAGAGAGAGCCACACACAGAGCCACACCCAGAGCCACACACACACACACAGAGCCACACACACACACACCCACCCAGAGCCACACACACCCACCCAGAGCCACACACACCCACCCAGAGCCACACACACCCACCCAGAGCCACACCGACCCACCCAGAGCCACACACACCCACTCAAAGCCACACACACACTCAGAAGAGCAAGCACAGCGAGGGGGCAGGGAAGCAAGCACAGCTCCTTAGTGAGTTTAGTGTGCAGGGAAATAAAAGATGAACCCCTGGGGTCTTGTTTGTGTGACTCTCCAGCTGACAGCGAGCAGCACCCAATGTTCTTATAAGTGCAAATATTTTGCGATACATTGGACGGTGTCAGATCCTGCGGCCACGGAAAGTTTGTCTCCAGACACGGTGGGAAAAAAGGTGGCTTTTATCCAAAGCCAAGGACGTAGCTTCCAATTGTGTACCAGGTGCAGTGGCACCTGGACTGGGGGGGTGGGTGGGGGGAGAGGGTGCATTCAACCCTGATTAACCCTATCTTTCACCGTTGAAACTGCTGCCAGCGGGGTCCATTCCTTCCTTGCACTAGGGCCCACGACACACTGGGTACTATGCCTTTTTCCAAAACTTTTAAAAAACTGTGCCCTAAAATTGTCTGTTGTCTTGCACAAGTCACCCTTTGTGCACCCTTGTCCTTATGCATACTTGACCAGCTGTCTGGTAACTAAGACCTGTGCTTCTAGACCTTGTGCGCGAGTAGCATTTAAGAATTGTAAATACTAACTCTGTAATTGCCTGCTGTCATATAAACAACTGTTGTCAATGCACATAGCCAGTGGAGAACATCTTGATAAAGCCAGTAGGCAGAAGCTTATTGCTTGTGAAATCCTCTATTTCAGAGTCTGAAGGCAGGGAGTGTTTATTGAAAATCCTGTTGTTGAAGCACATAGGCAGAAGTTTAACGATTGTGTCAACCCATTGTGAAAGCCTAAAGTAAGTAGCGTATTGATTATGAAACCTTTAGTCAAACGCAATAGGTGTTAAAATCTAGTTTGCGACATCAACATTATCGGCGCCATCTTGTCCCTTTTTAGGCTCATTCGTGCACGTAAGTGGCAGCCATTTTGAATGCCATGGCCTCTCTGCCCACTGCCGACTGCGGACATTATCTTCCCTCCTATGTAAACCATATTTTCTTGAATCCATACATATATTGATCAAAGCTACAAACGAAAGAGCAGATATGTGATGTCCATATGATATAACTGTTATATACTGATTTTGATGCTTATTCACATTAGTCTGTGTGGGTTTATCCCTGTCCTCTGTTAAATACTGTCGTAGACTACTCCGAAAAATAACTTTGCACTCCTCCACCGCTAATATTTAACAAACTTCTCCTTATAATACCCCCGCTGTAATTATTGTAACAACATGCTGTTCTCATGAACACTCGCCCTGCTCGTTGCTTCTACTGATAAAACAACTCATAATAAGCTCACCACCTTAAAATGGCGACTCCAATATACTGATTCTGTTGTCCATTCCACACCTTACGGAGTGTGGTTACCCCTCCTCTCTGTTTACTATTTTCGTTGACCTCCCCGACCAAAATCTTGCACACTTCCTCCGTTTACAATATCAATAATAATCTTGACTAAACATCCAGTCTGGAAACTGTTGTTCTAACACGTCGCTTTATGAACATCAATTATGCCCATTACTATCACTAAATATAATAGTCATCGAACCTATACCACTCCAAAATGGCGGAGCATAAAAATACAAATAAGTCCATCCTCGATTATGACTAAACATACGTCACCGCGCCTGCAACCTCCGGGTTATCTGAAGACAGGTCTTACTAATACCCGAACATATACAAAAATATGAGTAATTACCAGACAATAGTGAACCTACTCTAAAATATACTTCCTGCAGTCCCCGCTCTCAAGTATAAGTAAATTAGCTAACTAACACCATACGAGAGTAAAATCAAGGGACCCATGCTTCCGGGTCAACCTCTCTCTCTCCGGGTTATAAGTGGCAGTATGTCAGTTTCATAGAGAACGCGAAAGCGGCAAACACCGAGCGGACGGACAACGACGTGACTGGGGGATTACACCCTTCCAAGTAAGTGGTCTTCAACCGTAATGGACACCCCCTCTATGCTATAATGTCGCTATGGCCACGCCACCGTACTTTTATCTCAATACCGCATTTTGACTAAATACCGGACGCTCTTTCCCGCCGCACTAAGACTTCACGTCGGCAATCAACATTTGCTAGCGTAATAGCCTAAATAAGATTACGGAATGCTTTTCACAAGCAAGCCTCTAATAAATCATTATCACCTCGAAACCTGCCATGTTCAACTAGCAATGCTGCCACTTCTCTGATTAGAGTGCTACAGCCTTTTAAATGGAAGTATATAAACGACTCGCTCTACTAGGTCGATTCCCATTAACTAACTGCCCACACTGCTGCGCACCGGGTTTTCAGCTACACCTGCTCTACAAATGTTTAAAAAAACCCTTGTAAATATGGTATATGGCTTGTTCCACGAGCTCTGTGGAGTAAAGAAAATGAAATGGCTCTGGCATTATTTGTATACCCTAGAATGTGAACCTTGTTTAGATAAAGAAATTTACTGAAATGGAATTTTATGCATATAATGTAGAAAACATTCTAAAAATGTACATGTTATAATTGACAGATTGAAACTTTGAAACAAACCGGACTTTGGTGAAAAAATAGCCCATATTATGAAGATCTGTAATGAACACATTATACTGTAAATAGGTATGCAGAAGATATTGTTGAATTATTTCTTTCGTTTTACACCCTTTTGGCAGGCTACTCTGATCACTTGAAACTATATCATTTTGTTCATGTTGTTCTAATCTGAACAGCTTGAATTGCACTCTCTGTAAATAACCTGACTAAAGCTCCAGATATAAAACCTTACAAACCACTAATGCTATATAAATCACAGAGGGGATAGGTTCAAGATTTTTATGCATCCACTTGCCTTCTTTTTCTTATAATCATCACCGGGCACATCTTTTCCAAATAACTCCTAATCAGAAACCTATACTATAAAATCACGCTAGTCTCTATCCTGCTCACACTGCTTCACTCTTTCCTTCTAATTTCCATCTCACTGGCACTGGGGTCAAAGGCTAACTTCCTTTAATCATTTGCGCTCACAGATGTATTTTTGATCTCTTACAGCCTTGAAAAAGCCCCGGCGCAAATCGCCATAGGGGGCGAAACACGTGTCGGCTGTTCATGTTTTTATCTAAATTAATAAAAAGCAATTTTTCTACATAATATGGACTTTTGACTCTGATTACATGAGCAAGGATTCAGCCTAAGGATATCAAGAAATTTTGTTAAACACACTCATTATCCCTTTCAAGACTTTATTGTTATAAAACTCAAGAGGTCCAGAGTTTTTTTGAGTGTGTTTTCTTTAATAACAATACGTGAAAACTGATATGGACTTGGCATTTCCTGTGGACCACTCTCCTTCCCTAGAAACCCTTTGTGCACCCTTGTCCTTATGCATACTTGACCAGCTGTCTGGTAACTAAGACCTGTGCTTCTAGACCTTGTGCGCGAGTAGCATTTAAGAATTGTAAATACTAACTCTGTAATTGCCTGCTGTCATATAAACAACTGTTGTCAATGCACATAGCCAGTGGAGAACATCTTGATAAAGCCAGTAGGCAGAAGCTTATTGCTTGTGAAATCCTCTATTTCAGAGTCTGAAGGCAGGGAGTGTTTATTGAAAATCCTGTTGTTGAAGCACATAGGCAGAAGTTTAACGATTGTGCCAACCCATTGTGAAAGCCTAAAGTAAGTAGCGTATTGATTATGAAACCTTTAGTCAAACCCAATAGGTGTTAAAATCTAGTTTGCGACATCAACATTATCGGCGCCATCTTGTCCCTTTTTAGGCTCATTCGTGCACGTAAGTGGCAGCCATTTTGAATGCCATGGCCTCTCTGCCCACTGCCGATAGCCAGCGTGTCTCTCTCTCTCCTAACCTCGCAAGCATCCCCCGCACGCTGACAGCCCCCGCTCTCACATGCTTTGGCCATAAAACTCCCTTCATCGCAACCCTGCCTCGGAACCCCATCCTGTTCCCAGCTCAACAACTCCCTCCATTCCTTTCATGATCCAGTATCCTTTGATAAACCCCCTTCCTCTGTGCGCGATTGTCCTGCTCGTTCCCAGGCCACCACCTGGCCCTGCGGATGCTGTCTATTGCCCCCATACAGTAGGAGGCTTCCCCCATCAAAGGATCCACAACTGATCAAAGCCCCCACCCCATGAGATCCGATCAACCACATGCATTCCGGGAATCGGCGGAATGCCCTGCTGCGCGACAATCATCACCTGTTGTGACCGGGGTGGGGACTTCTACTGTAAATGTGTGTGGGAACGGGCTTGAAGCGGGGATTCCGAGGATGTCTTTCCGTACATCAAAGTGTTGACAATGATGTGTTTCATGCAATAAAGCCATAAAACTGTGTATAAGAGGCCAGGCCTCAGAGATGCGGTTAGAGCACCTCGAGAAGATACCCTGTTGTCTGATTTGATGTGTTCTGCTACGTCGGAATAAACTTCTGTTTCCTGCCTTCCAGTCTCCAGCGCCTGCCTCTTTGTTTGATAGATTCGAGTGGTATGAGAGGCTGTTAGCGCCGGGCAATACTTAAAAAGGTTCTTGGTCGACATCGGCCCTACCCTTTTTTTTCTACAATTGGCGTCCCAAACGTGGGGCCCATCAGTGACACGTGGATCCAGTGGGAGAGGTCCTGACGACAGAGTGAACGACTGCCCGATAGACCCTCATCTGACAGCCGATCATCCGAACTTCACCGGTTCCGAGCAGACCTCTCTCGAGTGATCTACGGTACTGACTGGGAACCATCAGGAGTGCCGCGACAGTCACGGAGAATAGAGGACGATCGGGCGCTGGATGCGGAAGACAAGAAACTGTCCATGCGGTCCGGGTAAGGTCGTGTAACACGACAAATTGCGAAATGATTGTTTGATTGTTTGGAAAATACTAGTATTACTCTTCGATTGTTGGTTCTTTTTGGAGATATTCTCTGTCTGCAAACGGGGAACAGTAGAAAGATTCTCTCTTCCTTTGCAGATAGTGAAGGGTAGGTAACGCGGACCTTTATCCCCCGTTGTAACCCGTCGTGCCTATTTCTCTCCCCCACTGATTGATTGATTGCCCGAACACTGTTTGTTCGAGGTTTTGTTCTTTTGAGATTCTCTCTGTCTACAAATTAGGAAGAATAGAAATATTCTCTCTTCCTTTGCAGATAGTGAGGGGTAGGTAACGCGGACTTTTGTCCCCCGTTGTAACCCGTCGTGCCTATTCTTTCTCCCCACTGATTGATTGATTGTCCGAACATTGACTGTTCGAAGTTGGTTCTTTGAGATATTCTCTGTTTGCAAATAACGTAGAATAGAAATATTCTGTCTAGTCTTTGCAAGTAGTGAAGGATAGGTAATGCGGACCATTTTCCCCCGTTGTAATCTGTCATGCCTATTTTCTCCCCACTGATTGGTAGTTGGTTCAGCCCGGACCGCTTATTAGAGATGAACCATCCAGCTCCACTGGAAGGTACCCCTAATAAGGACATGTTCATGAAGCATGGATTAATCGCCATAGCCTATAACAAACTATGGCATAAATATACAAGAAAGGATCAGGAAAGTCAGTGGCCACTGATAGGATCCTTCGATGAGGATAAAATAAGCGCGCTGGAAACAGCCCTTCGTAACAATAAGACTACGCCCACTATGCTTGATAGTCTCGGCATGTGGCGCAAAGAAACAGAACAACGTAAAAAGAGAAACAAAATCAGATTAGAGAAAGAGCTACGAAAAGCAGCTCACCTAGCTGCCAGAAAATTAGAGGAAGAGATAAAAGAGAGAGAGGAGGCCAAACGGAAGCAAGAGTCCGAGACATCGAGTCAGTGTCCTGTTAGAACACCCTCTACACTCTACCCTGAGTTACCCTCGAAACAGCGAGCCAACGATGATCTTTTATTAGGCCCTCCAATCATCTACATGCCCCCTCCATATGCCCCTTCCCAACCCTTAGCACAGCATCCGCCACCCCCAAGCACAGGCGAGAATAGTACCAGGGCTTCGGTCTTCATGGGCTCCGCGCCGGCCGAACCCCTTGTACTCAATACAGCGCAAACAACAATGTTAGATGACCCTGAGGCCCGAAAGACAGATTCCACGAGAATGAACAGGTTGAGCAAGGATGAGCGAGCAGGGATCGACAAGGTAGTAAAGACACTAGTAGAACGGAAGGAGAGTGAGGAGTACATTATGGATATGTTCAACTCATATGCTGGGAGCCACAGACGGCACTTTGTTGTACGATTATGTTATCATGCCCTAAATGCTTATGAGGACCGATACCGAGACAAAGGTCCTGAGAGCCTAACGACTTTGTATAGAAAGGTCGATATCGGGGATGAGGGCGAGTGTGACGTGACGGACCTCCTTGCGTGCACGCTTGAGGTTTTCCGCCACCTCACTGAACAAGGGTTGGAAACTAAACCTACGACTCCTGTAGCGACCGAACCACGAATAGAACAAGCTGGCGCCATGATGCCTATAAGGGAGGCTGCTCCCTACTGGGTTCCCCCACGAGGTCAGGGAACACACGATGATGTTAACCATCAAGATGCAAGAGGGAGGGTAGTGTATAACTGGGTCTACCAACCATGGGATCGGCAAGATATTCTGACGTTCCGAAAATCTCTGCCCGATTTACGGAAAAACCCCACTGCCTTCTATACTGAACTAGGTACAGCCTTAGGTTCGACGATTATGACCCTAGCTGACATCGACTTGTTTTTCGGGTTATGTCTGCCAGCTGATGTGTGGAAGCAAATCCGGAAAGTCGACCACCTTGAGCTGTTCGGACATACCTGGTCACAACTCGATGGCATAGATAGACAACGAGAGCCTGGACAGAAACCTTTGAAATCCATTTTAGAACTCCCAGACAAAATTGTGCAGAAACTGAAAACCCTGATCCCAGAAAAGAAAGTGGACTGGTCGATAGTAACGGCCTGTCGCCAGAAACCCCAGGAAGACGTGTCAGAATACTTCTCCCGGTTTGAAACGGTGTTCTCCGATTACAGCGGCCAGGACATGACCACTGCAACCAGACACCATCTGTTTGTCCAGAATTATGTCAAAGGTCTGTCGCAGGAAGTCTCCCAGAAACTGCAGGCTAGCGAGAGTAGTTGGGCAGCCTCCAAACCCGCGGCTATCCTCCAGATGGCCCAGCATTATGAGCATCAGAAAAACGAAAATGATAGGGCGACTGAGAAAAAGAAAAAGGACTTGAAGGAGAGGGTGATGATTGCACAGTTGCAGGGGGTGACTATAGGACGAGAACAGTACAAGGGAAATTACCAGTCGAATGCTCCTAGAAACCCACCCCCTAAAGACCATACACCCGCACCCCATGTTGGACGTAAGGATATTGGTGAGGACCAGTGTGCATTTTGCAAGGGATTCGGCCATTGGAAATCCCAGTGCCCGGTCCTGTTGGAGATGAATAAGAATAGGGACCCCAGAGACGTAGCGGGTGGACCAAGAAATAGAGGACAGGGACGAGGGTCCACAAATGACACGAATAACGACAGATCAGGCAGACCGAACACATATGACTGTCCCTGACAGAATCAGTACCAACAGTCTGACTGCGACGACACCCACGACTTCGCATAGGACTGCCAAGGGCAAGGGAGGGATCCAGTCGAGCTCTATGTTGACCAGCAAGGTCCTTATGTCACCGCTAAGGTCCTGGGTACGAAGTCTCCATTCCTGGTAGACACTGGCGCAACACGTAGTGCATTATCTAAACGACTGATTCCAAGGGCACCCTTGTCTGGCTCACTTGTAACATCGATAGGTTTTGATGGAACGCCCTCCACTAACCCCTTGTCCATACCGATCTCCTTTGACTTAGAAAATAACATCACTGACACGACGTTTTTGCTTTCTTCCAATACCCCTGACGCCATTATGGGACTTGATTGGCTGAAACATTTCCGAGCTACTATTAGGTGTTCGCAAGATGGAGTTCGGGTCAGTGGCGTAACGAAACTTGAGGGGGCCCCCCTGCAAAGTACATGGAGGGGGCCCCTCATTCTCCGCGCCAGTCAAGAGCTCTCCAGCCAGCGACCCGCCATACTGCAGGGGCTCACCCCAGCCATAAAAAAAGGATTCTGGTTCCTCCATTGGTCACATCCGCCCTTTTATCAGGTGATTTACATACATCAGTAAATTTTGCTGCGCTCTCCAGCAAAGTTACATAACACTGCCTCCAGCCACCCACCAAACACATCCTTCTATGTATTGTTAATGATCCACCTTCAAGCGAAGCCTGCTCAGTTAACCACCTCCAAACACAGACCACTGCCTTCGTGCCTGCTACTAACGCATCCATCAACTCTACTCTCGCCCCTACGAAACCCGCAGTTATGCTTTTCCGCCCGCCTTTTCAAACCACCCCTCGGATGTCACTGCAAACCTGTGACTGCCACCCACTGCTCCCCTGTCCACCACCGACAGAAAGACTGATGGCCGGTCCCATGTAACCGCTGCCTACCAGTAAAGACAGAGCCTTTCAGCTGCTGCCCTCCCCCAATGCCACTGTGGTAGTTTAAAACATGTTAAACAATCTCTTCAACTGACCACCCCAAAACAGATCTTCCTGCTAGCCTCTACGGCATCAAAGCCATTCCTGCTACTTTTCATCTTCTGAATGATGCACACAATAATATTAAATGTACAAAGGGTCCTATATTTGTTTCCTCACACCAACATTAATTTACACTATGTTCCCCACTAAACCATACCTCCTGTCAGAGGCAAACCTGATCCCATGTGTAGCACCAGTCAGCAAGTACCCCAAGGACAAACACCAGAGAGAATGTGTGATTCATGTAATTAAACCTATAGTGACAATGTAGCATTTCCCCACCCACTGTCAGCCCAGCGAAGTCTGCAACCGCATAGTAGCCATCAATACCAGCAACATCTAAAGCGCATTTCCACTTCCTTTCAATGGCAGCTCCGGATAAATATACCTATGACTTCTGGGCGGCATCTACCACAGACCACAGCATTCTTTGTCTCCCTAAGACTAACCAAATGCTGTCGGTGAACGCTCCTTCTTTACTAATAACTAAGGGAGGATAACAAATTAAATATAGTATTTTCTTATGCAAATAGCGTCTCAAGCACTTGCTGCCCGCAGTCCTCACCAGATCCACATGTTTCAATATTCTGCTATCGCACCATCCAGTCAACCCTATTATTATCTGGACATGTTTTTTTATCCCTTTCATGAACTGAGAAAGGCAATACCTTGCATGAAAACAAGTCCCATTAAAACCTTTGCTACTTATACAAGCACTTACTTGTTTTACTAACTGTCATTTTAAAGCAAACAGGTAACTCATTCTTGGATTGCAATTACAGTTTAGAAGTGTGGAAGTTAATACTGAGACGTAAATTGATTTTGTGCATGTCTGGCAGACCTGCATGCGCACACAATGCAACAATGCAATTTAGCTTAACAAATTGTTCATAAATGTACCGGAAGGTAAAGAAACAGCCCATATTATTTTTACAAAGAAAAATAGACAAACGTCCTCTTTAAACTCCATGACATAAAAGCCTTAGCATGCCCAGCTTGTCCAAATCCACGCCACCTAATTCAGTCCTGCCAAGTACCACGCATCTGGTGTTAAACTAACACATTTCAGTGTGGTGATCCGCATCACCGCACTGGAATGCAAAATCACGCATAACAGGCATCGTGCCTCCTCGGGTAGCGCTGCTAATCAACGCTGGTGTAGTATTTCCATGTGGCCACCGTCTTTTTTCTGGTGCTTTCCCTGTCTCCTACACATGATGCAGTAATTTTCGTTATGCAGTACAGCTGCCTGCGTGGTAGTCCTGTAATGAGTGTCCCTTTACTATGCCCGCAACATGTTGTCGTATTTCCGTAGTGTGTCCATAAAGTTAGGTCTCTCGAGGATTTGTTGCAGGCGCGTGCGCCATGCCCCAGCAGCCCTACGATGTCAGCCGCTTTGAGTGCGACATCTGCAAGGACTGGTTCCTGACAGGAGCTAGGGGCTTGAGAAGGGCACCGGAGCTCTGGAGTGGGTGATGTTGTGACCCAGGATAACCTCTGCCTCCTTGCGGGGAGCGATCTGCAAAAACGGCAGCTCTGCATGGAGAAGCCGGGATCTAAGATTCCAACACAATGACACCACAGCGCTGAAGTGCCCAATTTAGCATCACTCTGGACCGCCCACCGGCGGTCCGGCGTCATGCTGACTGACATGCAATGTCAGACCAGTGGGTGGTGCGGAGCACACACAGCAGCACAAATGCACATGTTGGATTTAGGTCAGAGACTTTTTCCGACCAGCCCAGTCATGCGCACTAGTGTTAGCTGTGGCAGGTGGCTGCGCATTAGGAGAGCGAGGGTTGATCAACGCTGCAACCCTCAGTCTCCTAATGGGCGGCAGGGCAGCGAGTATCCCTGCTAAGCCAATTCTGGTGCTGCTGGGGCAGCGTCAGTATTGGCTGAGAGGGGTTGCCAGTGACGCAGCTGCTCCTGTTGAAGAGCACCAATGCTGGACCCTGGTCCCGGAGCAGAGGCGGTGCGTTACCGGCAAGGTAAGTTTTTATTTTAATTTTCAACTCCCCCAGCCTCCACACTCGCAAGTATTGTGAACCACAACTGTGTTAATTCTTTTTTAAAGTTAAAAGATTTCAGAGTGTCCATACCAGCTCTTTTTCCAGTAAAATATTTTTGTATTGATGTTTAAAAGGCCAAAATAAATGGATGGAATACTATTTAGATAATGTCCAATCCACTGGAATGTATTCAGGGCACGCTGTGCCAACTGTGATTCTGTGACTCATCTGGCAGATTCATCACACTGTTATTTATTTCATTTAGTCAGAGTTTTTATTGAACCTACATGCCAGGGCACCAGTGTGCGGCATAATTAGTACAGTCACAAAGGCACACTTCACGATTGGTTCCATCTTTAGGCACTAATAGTATAATTATTGTTCACTAACTCTGAATCGACCTTGGAAGGATGCAACGTTTAGTAGGCACTGCAAGATGTGAAGCTGTAGTTTTCAGTTTTCACACAGATCTCTATAGTCGGTGCCATTAGTCCACTAAAGCATTTTACAGACAGTAGGCGAAGACATAGGCGAAAACTAATGATCAGCCGGCCTAAGAACTATGCTGAATTCAAATAGATGCAGGACATAGATTGAAGGTGAAAGTTACTCATGGGTGAAATGGTTGCCAAATGGAAACTGTTGAGAAGTGATTCTTCATATGATTTTTTAAAAAGCTGATAGATTTGTTGTCGACCACACCTAGCCTTCGTGGCTGTGAGTATAGTGTTAGGGTCATTTATCCAAGCACAGCACCTCCTTTATCCCCCCCCATCACTCCAAACAGTAACTCTCTCTGCTCTTCCCAGCAGTGAACTGTCCAATTGTGAAAATGTGCCTGTTACATACAGTACGTCACTGCCAGAAGCATACCGAAGGCCAATCACTTTTGTGATGTGTGATCCTTACAGTGCTCAAAATAAAAGGGTTTTGGTGATCGAAATACAATATATTGTTATCACTTGTGTTTAATGCAAAATGACTTTATTCCCCACCATGATGAAGTGACACAGTTTTTGCGGTACCCTTTCAACTTCAGCACATTCAGGGATACACACACAGACACTTATGAGCTTTGTAACTTGGTACAGATATTAACTAACTCAGAGGCACTATTTTTTACAAAGGTTCACTATGTGCACAAAGCTGCATAGAGGCTGATCATGTGCACAGTGCTGTACCAGAGTTGGCAGGGCGCACAGTGCCAGACAAGGGCAGTTAATATTTAGTAATGCACAGAGGTTCAATAAGAGGGGCCGCTCATCTGCATCTTGACTAACCGCCAATCGCGCTGTACCAGAAAGTGCTGATCCCATCCCACTCTGCCTCCACTTGCTCCAGTTCGTACTCCTGCTCATCCCTACTCTCTACCGCTACACCCTCACTCATGCTCTCCAAGCTTTCACTCACTCTCCACTGCTCCTTCACTTGCCTATAACTCCTCTTTTTTCTGACACATTTTTCCTATCTTCTCTCCATCTCTCTTGCTTCTTCTCACTGTCCATTCCCCTATCTCTCTGACTGGTCATTAGACCCGCCTGTCTCTCTCTCTCTCTCAACCAAGTCTTCCATACATCTTACGCATTTGCTTTCCCCCTCCTTCCTCACCCTTTTACAATGTCCCACTCTCCCAGATCTTTCTATTACATACCTCAACCTTTTTACACTACTCCCTTTTTCTTGCTTACCCCTCTCCTAATTACACTTGTGTTTTTCCCATCTTTATCTCCCCTTTATATTCCCCTCCTTCTAACACCTCCTCCTCCCTGTGCCTGCACCTTCTCTCGGCAGAATGCCCGCTTCACACACTATCCTTTCCTCCCATTTACCGTTCATTATCTCAAAAAAATCTTGGGGTGGAACCCCCCCTCATCCCAAATGTTCTCAGTTGGGCTTGTTTGTTTGCTCACTCGTGATATAACACTCATCCCGCAACTTTTACGCCCTCCCACTTTCAAAAGTCACCAGCCGCCACTGTTCACACCACATATTTACACTTAACTGCAAAAGACCTATTTACCCTCCACAAAATGCAACTCTGTAACATGCTGCATAATTCCACTTCGCACAATTATACACCACACCATGCCACATAATTCCACACGTCACACAATTCCACAGTTAAACCTCACACAATTCATCACACAACATAATTACACTCCATATAATACCACTCAGCACCACATAATTTACCGCCACATAATTATTCTCTACTCCATATTGCATCAATACATTCCACACAAATCCAGTCTATGCCACTAGCAACATTCCACATAATTACACTGCACACCATGCCACATTATTTCACTACACAGATCTAATCTACACAACACAAATCCATAATTTACAATTGTAACCCAAGCCATATATGACTTGCATATATGCAAATGCATATATTGCAAAACCATATATTGCAAATGTGTGTTTACCTTACAATGGGTCCCAGCAGATCCTGTTCCTGGAGGGAGCTGCAATCCTTCTCCTGCGTCAGCTCTCCTCTCTGTGCTGCCTCCTGCTTTAACTGGGCCCCCACCCCCATCCTCTTTCCGAGCCTCCTGCGCTCTGACAGAAGAGAAACAATGTCACTTGAAACATTGTTTCGCTTCAGTCCTGGGTCAGAGCGTGCAGGTTGCTTTAGGCTGCTTTAAAGACAGAGCAAGCCTCTCTCCCACCTAGCGAGGGGGCCCCCTTCATTTAGTCCCCTTCCTGGGGGGGGGTTCTTGGAGGTTGGAATGCTGTTCCCTGTGTGGCCCTGTTCAGCTCCTGAGAGCGAGGCCTCACAGTACAAACCGCAATAACATTGCAAGGATTTTTATGCTTTTAGCTCGGTGGAAAACAGGCTGCCTTCCACGAGCTGTTCTTTTTTGAAGCATTGGGGTCATGAGGAGCCCCCCTTGGATAGTGAAGCCTGGGGGGCCCCCCCGCACTGCGTGGGCTGCGGGGGCCTGTGTTACGCCCCTGGTTCGGGTCTTTCTGTACGACAACCCGGCTCTGCTCAGTCATTGTCCTTCCCGACGCATGTTTTCCGTCTCTGAAGCTGACTCGTCCCTACTTGACACTCTGCCTCCATATCTGTGGGTCAAAACCGACTCAGACATAGGACGCATGATGATCGACCCAGTGCACATAACTGTTCGACAGGACGCAATACTCCCAAAACTTCCACAATATCGGATATCGCCCGAGGGAGAGAAGGCATTGGTAAAGATTATTAAGTCCCTGATAGATGCAGGAGTGGTAGAGGAAGTAGTTAGCAATGTTTGCAACAGCCCTATCCTACCCATCATAAAGAAGCAAGGAGAGGGAGATGAGAAAGCATACCGCTTCATCATCGACCTACGAGCGGTCAACAAGGTAGTTGTACCTCAGTACCCCGTGGTCTCTGACATCACCACTATTCTGACTCTGATTCCTTCCACTGCCACCACCTTCACTGTCATTGATCTAAAGAACGCCTTCTTCTCTATCCCCATCCACCCAAATAGCCGATACCTCTTTGGCTTCACCCTAAAAGCCCGCTCGTATAGATTCTGTCGAGCACCCCAAGGCTACACTGAAAGTCCCAGCATCTACAGTCAGGCCCTCAAGAGACAACTGGGCGCAGTCCAGTTACCAGATGGAGTGGTGTTAATACAATACGTTGATGACATCCTTTTGGCGGCCGACACCACTCCACTTGCAGTCACAGCCACCATCCAACTCCTGCACTTCCTTGCGGAAAATGGCCACAAGGTCTCCAAAAAGAAGTTGCAATTCTGCCAACCCCAGGTCACTTACCTAGGCCACCTCTTGTCCAAAGACGGAAGGAAGCTTACCCCCGACCGAATTCAGACCATTCTAGAGACCCCTGTCCCTAAGACCCAGTAACAAGTCCGCTCCCTGCTAGGCCTCACTTCCTTCTGCCGACAGTGGTTACCAATTTTCAGCCTCATTGTGAAACCACTGCTTTCTCTGCTGGCTAAAGATGTCCCCTTCCCACTCCCTTGGACCCCTGAATGCCAATCCTCCTTCATAGAACTAAGAGATGCCCTCTGCTCGGCCCCTGTCGTAGGAACCCCAGATTACATGAAACCCTTCTCCCTCTACACTCACGAAAGGGAGGGATGTGCTTTGTCTGTCTTGACCCAGTCCATTGGCCCAAAGCAACGCCCATGCGCTTACTTCTCTGCCACTCTTGACCCTGTAGCCAGAGCTTTGCCTGCCTGACTTCGAGCTGTAGCTGCCGCTGCTATCTCTATCCGACAAAGTGAGGGGATCGTGCTCTCGAACTCCCTCACAGTGTTAGTGCCCCATGCGGTTGACACCCTCCTGAACCAGACTAAAAAGCAACACCTAACGAGTGCACGACTGACTGGGTACGAACTGACTCTGCTTGCACCCCACATCACCCTGAAAAGATGCACCACACTGAACCCAGCGACTTTGTTACCCCTACCAGAGAACGATCCCAATGCGTCCTCTGTACATGACTGTGTGACACTCACGGACGAACAGACTAGGAGTAGAGTCGACCTCAGAGACACAGCCTTCCCAGACCCTGACGGAGAGCTGTGGGTGGACGGCTCTTGCATCAAACTCCCCGATGGTACCACTTCAGCTGCTTATGCAGTTACCACAGCCCGAACCGTAGTAGAGACAGCCCGCATCGCACAACGATCTGCACAGGCAGCAGAACTGATTGCCCTCACACGAGCATGTATCCTGGCAGCATGGACCACAGCAAACATTTACACCGACAGCCAGTACGCTTTCGGGTGGTTCATCATTTTGGGCTCCTATGGAAGGAGAGGGGATTCCTGACCTCACACGGCACCCCCATCTTACACGGAGATCTAGTCTCCGCCCTAACTGAAGCAGTCCTTCTTCCCAAACATCTTGCAGTAATAAAATGCCAAGCACACAAAAAGGTGACAGACATCATTGGGCAGGGGAATGCACTGGCCGACATTACTGCCCGGACCACAGCAGAGAATAGGACAACGACACGCATGTACGTGACCAGGTCACAAGCAGAGAAATGGACAGACGCTAGGGAAACTATTAGGGACATCCAAATGGCCAGCTTGCAACACGAATTGACTGAATGGGCACGGGTGGGATTTAAAGACGATCAAGGCTGCTGGCGGACAAAAGACACGAACAAATGGCTGCTACCCGATTCATATCTGATCCCCATACTGACCATGGCACACTCCCCTGCACACATAGGATCTGCCCCTATGACCGAGCGTGTCTCCAAAGTTTGGCACAATGACAAGATCGCAGACTCCGCCAAACGTCTGGTCCAACAATGCCTGATATGTCTGCAACACAACCCTGGGAAAGGAACTGTAGTACCCCGGGGAGGATTTGGGGATCCCAATCATCCATTTGAAGTCCTGCAGATGGACTACATCCAGCTAGAGAGATGCCAAGGTCTGAAGTATGTACTTGTTGTTGTGTGCGCATTTAGCAAGTGGGTGGAAGCCTATCCGACCCGCGACAGCACTGCCATTGCCACTGCGAAAGTACTGCTGAAAGAATTCTTCGCCCGTTATGGCCTTTGTCGAATTTTGTGGAGCGACAATGGCCCCCACTTTGTAGCCGAAGTTATCCATCTCATCTTGAAAGGGTTGGGTGTAAAACAAAAGTTCCACGCAGTCTTCCACCCCCAATCTGCTGGACTAGTTGAGCGACATAATGCCACACTGAAGCTCAAACTGGCTAAGATCATGGCCACCACAGGACTGAAATGGCCGGACGCTCTCCCACTGGCATTGCTATCAATGCGTTCCACCCCCACCAAACACCATTTGACACCTTACGAGGTCGTTTTTGGCCGGCCCATGAGCGTCTGGTCCGCACCGAAACCGACTTCCATTCACGACGTCCCGGACGTCCTAATGTCTGATTACTTGTACAACCTGACTAAGACACTGTCTGTTATCCACCAACAGGTGCTGCATGCCATTCCTGATGCTTCCAGGGGTCCCGGACACGACATCCAACCCGGGGACTATGTGCTGATCCGGAAATTCCAGCGTGCAAAGAGTCTGGAACCCCGGTGGACGGGCCCCTGGCAAGTCTTGATCACCACCCGAACAGCTCTTCGAGTGGAGGGGAAGCGCAACTGGGTGCATGCACACCACTGTAAGAAGATCTCCTCGACTCTGATGACGACCGAAGACGTGGCTACCCAAGAAGAGCTCCTGAACAAAGACTGACCATCCCTGAACTGTTATCCTGATACAGAGACACTCGAATTGGCAAAATTTCCCGATCCCACTGTGCCATCCAGAGAAGGGTATAACCTGCGAAGAAAGGAGGGAGCTTCGGCTAAGCAGACCACTGACTAAGTCATAATTCCCAGAGCGGTGGCCTAACACTACTAAGGCTGCCAGGAGAGAAGCCAGACGAAGTTTGTGATTCTGCCCGCTACCGAGCCCCCTTGAAGATGATGGAAGCGCCCGACAAGAAGATGATGGAAGCCCCCGGCACGAAGATGATGGAAGCTATCGGACATCGGAAGATTCGCTACAGAAACCCAAAGACTGACAAAATCCACAGTTCAAAGACTATTGCACTTTTTATCGCCCTTCTCTTTTGCCTCCTTCTCATGACCACCCTCTGGATTGTGGAAGAGAGCGCACCAGCTCATGAGACATTCCTGACCACTGCACAACCTACCACAATGAAAGAACATTACCTGATTTCTCTCTCTCCACAACTCCGAGAAAGGCATAAGTAGTTTTGGAGCAACTCCTTCGTGCAACTGCTGCACCAACACAATCTTGCCACCAATGCCACCAACTGCTGGATCTGTGGGTTGCTACCCCACGCCACTGGACATTCTATACCCTTCATCCCTTCACCCTTCTCAGTTCACGGCTCCTACCTTGCTTGGCTGATCCTCTTGCAAGAAAGCTACAGGGATAATGCCACTTCCACCAGAACTATGACACATTTCTTTCACGGGGTCTGGCAGAACAAAACGAAGAAAACTGTGGCACACTTCTGCCCCCTGACATCCAACGACTCTATCCACATGGACATCCCCGTCAAAGAACGGATTGAAATGCAGGTGTTTAACAACCCGACCAGACCCACCTTCTCCTACCTCCGGAAACGAACAGCTGCCACCCTGACTGTGGCCCTATCTGTCGTCAATGTCAAAGGCCTTATGTGTATCGAAGGGCTTGGGGCACAGCTGGTAGGCCACAGCGCTTGCCGCATCACCAGAACTCTGGACTCAACTGATCCACCCTCTTTTGTCACTTCTCCGAATATGTACTTTGTTTGTGGTACAAAGGCTTACACCTGACTCCCCAAAGGCTGGGGGGGCACCTGTTACATTGCCTTCATCCTACCTCCGACCTATGTAGCAACAGCAAATCACCACAGACAAAAACGAGCGAAGGACATTGAACAAGCCGACTCTACCAGAGCACAGTTCCTCAATGCAATGAAGGGACTTGTTCCACTCTGGGGTCCGATGGCGAACAGCCGTGCCATCCGACATTTGACCCAGGCAGTTGAAACGACAATGAACATTACAGCTGGCATCCTTGCGAACAATACAGCCAAGCTTCAAGCGGTTCGCCTGGTGGCTCTCCAGAACCGCCTTGTTCTAGATGTGGTTCTAGCGGATCGTGGAGGAGCATGTCGTATCATTGGGTCCAGCTGTTGCACCTATATACCGGACAATTCACCCTCAGTGTACAAAGCCATTGAACACCTCCACAGACTTTCCTCAGAAGTTCACCAGGAACAAGAAGAATGGTCGCTTGGTGGTTGGTTCTGGAGTACTGTGAAGAACTGGGGGTGGAGGTTATTTACGATCATACTGATACCCGTTGTTGTAATATGTGGGTTCTGCCTAGGAATTCAATGCCTGCCGCCTCTGTGTTCACTATGTGCAAACTGTATCTGCCCTAAGACTCTGGACTTCGAAAAAGAACGCATGAGAGCATTGTACGATGTCGAGGTTAGGAACTTGATGAAGATAGATATTGATTAAACAAGCTGGCTAGATATGTTGAAAAGGGAGGACTGTTAAAATCTAGTTTGCGACATCAACATTATCGGCGCCATCTTGTCCCTTTTTAGGCTCATTCGTGCACGTAAGGGGCAGCAATTTTGAATGCCATGGCCTCTCTGCCCACTGCCGATAGCCAGCGCGTCTCTCTCTCTCCTAACCTCGCAAGCATCCCCCGCACGCTGACAGCCCCCGTTCTCACATGCTTGGGCCATAAAACTCCCTTCAGCGCAACCCTGCCTCGGAACCCCATCCTGTTCCCAGCTCAACACCTCCCTCCATTCCTTTCATGATCCAGTATCCTTTGATAAACCCCCTTTCCTTTGTGCCCGATTGTCCTGCTCGTTCCCAGGCCACCACCTGGCCCTGCGGATGCTGTCTATTGCCCCCATACAGTAGGAAGCTTCCCTCATCAAAGAATCCACAACTGATCAAAGGCCCCACCCCATGAGATCCGATCAACCACATGCATTCCGGGAATCGGCGGAATGCCCAGCTGCGCGACAATCATCACCTGTTGCGACCGGGGTGGGGACTTCTACTGTAAATGTGTGTGGGAACGGGCTTGAAGCGGGGATTCCGAGGATGTCTTTCCGTACATCAAAATGTTGACAATGATGTGTTTCATGCAATAAAGCCATAAAACTGTGTATAAGAGGCCAGGCCTCAGAGATGCGGTTAGAGCACCTCGAGAAGATACCCTGTTGTCTGATTTGATGTGTTCTGCTCCGTCGGAAAAAACTTCTGTTTCCTACCTTCCAGTCTCCAGCGCCTGCCTCTTTGTTTGATAGATTCGAGTGGTATGAGAGGCGGTTAGCGCCGGGCAACACTTAAAAAGGTTCTTGGTCGACATCGGCCCTACCCTTTTTTTTCTACATAGGCCGAGAGAGCTACTGATTTCTATTTATTAATTGCTCTGGTTACCGATTCCTTTCATATAGTCATAGGAGCGGGGGGGGGTTAGGGGGGAGAGGGGACATCTGGCCTACGCATTAATCAATTATCCGATCAACCCCTCATGCCGAAAAAACACACAACTTCTACTACTCCACTCCATGCACTCACTTCTTATACTTTGTAAACATGAACTGACTTCAAAAGGATTTTAACCTGTGACCTTAAAGGTAGCACGCTCAACTTTGAGACAAGCTAATTTCCTGCTGGGCTATGGAACAACGTTCTTGACATCACTGTGTTTAAATGTCTCTATTGCCTTCTTGTAAGAAAAGACAACAGTGTGGACATACATTGCACAAACATTAAGTGTTTACGGCCATTAAGTTCTCCCATGGTTTCAGTGTTGAAGCTGGAGCCTTAAATATAAATCGCCCACATTAATCCAACCACAGAGTTAGAGCTCTAATAGGGAGAGGGAAATGAAGTGTTCATTTTACAGTCGCTGCATGGATACATCCAACTCACATTATTCATTTATTTTAAATTTAAGTACAGAAGGCTTCATACCTGTCTTATTTCATAATAATTCTTTTCGGCAGCGTCTAACTGATGTGAGCCTTTTTCTTGGGAAATACGTCAGTGTCATTTAGTAAACAAAAATAATTACCACCATTTTCTCTGGGGCAGTGTGTGGAGTATGCATGTTTTGAAGGAAGCCTCAAGTGACTCAGTAAAGTGGATAAAGCCCAAGATGTTTGCCGGAAACATTCAAATTATGGCATCCGGAAACATTCCATATACAGGAAAAAAAATCAAGCATTGACAGACAATAGTTTAAGCGTGGCCCCAGTGAAGGACATGTTACCACCACGATCGAGAATATATGAGGGAGGGGAAGAGAGCAGAGAGGGAGGGGAAGAGAGCAGAGAGGGATGCAGTCTTAAATCGGGAGACGGTCCAGAAGAAGAGGGGCAGAATAGGGAAGGAGGAGTTTGAAATGACAGAGGAGAAGCATGTACGGGGAGGGGGGGCGTGGGGGACTGGGCCCTGAACAGAGAGATGGGTTGCAGGAAAAAAGGGCACTCCGTCCACACCGGTGACCTGCAGATTCTGCAGGTGAGGGGCACAGCTCCACCGGCCCGGGGGCTACTGTGACCCCGAGACACAAAAGGAGGAATAGACAGGCCCAAAAATTAAAGTAGGTCTAGTAACAACTAGCCACAGCTTGAATGGTAATTAATCCAGAGTGGGCTGCCAATTTAATGAATTTAATGAACAAGAGCTGTCCTGAGACAGCGGGAGGGAGGCAGGAAAGGCACGGACAGCGGGAGGGAGGGCAGGAAAGGCACGGACAGCGGGAGGGAGGGTAGGAAAGGCACGGACAGCGGGAGGGGGCGGGAAAGGCACAGACAGCGGGAGGAGGCGGGAAAGGCACGGACAGCGGGAGGGGGCAGGAAAGGCACGGACAGCGGGAGGGAAGGCAGGAAAGGCACGCACAGCGGAAGGGGGGCGGGAAAGGCACGGACAGCGGGAGGGGGGCGGGAAAGGCACAGACAGCGGGAGGAGGCGGGAAAGGCACGGACAGCGGGAGGGGGGCAGGAAAGGCACAGACAGCGGGAGGGGGCGGGAAAGGCACGGACAGCGGGAGGGAGGGCAGGAAAGGCACGCACAGCGGGAGGGGGGCGGGAAAGGCACGGACAGCGGGAGGGGGTGCGGGAACGGCACACGGACAGCGGGAGGGGGCGGTGGGAACGGCCACAATCAAAAGCACTCACCTGGACCTGGACTTCCTCCGGCGGCGGTCGACCGCGGAATGACCAAAAGAAACATGGACGACCAAAAAAATAAACCCCGCCCACCGCCGCACTGACGTCCTAAAAGGGGCTGGATGAGAAAAAATCTCAGGAACGCCCACGAGTCGCCTCGCAGAATGACGGACGCCTCTGTTTTCCAATAGCTAGCCTCCATTTATGGAGCTAGCCAATGGGAAACAGAGGCGGGACAAACATCCATACTGTAACTCAAAAGATTTCGCCCTGCGCGAAGGTCTGCTGCGCAGCTTTTGGCGAGGCGAAACCTAATAAAAACTTGCTCTGACACAGCTCGGGCACACCTAGTGAGTTTAATTTACCATCTTGACATTGAATACATGATTTTCAGTGTGCCGTCCAAAAAAACACCTGGCAGATGCGTTTTGGCTGATTGCCTTCTTCAGTGCCAGTTTCATGTGGAAAGTTGTCAGCTGTAGGGCTTTTAAGATCTCACTTGTTGACTCCCATTGGAGGATATTACATGGTCATAGAGAGAGGACTGTGATATCAAGAAAAATACTGAGGGTATTATGAGAAGTGTTGCATCACTTCGACAAAGCAGTACGCCCTCCTTGCGACACCATTGATGCGTCATATTTACTGTATGACGCATCATGTTGCAAGGAATTACAGATTCGTCAGTATTACTGAGGTATCTGTCGGCGCGAAACTGACGCATTGCTGGAGTTGTGTCGGAAGTGTGACGCAAGTCAAGCAATGTTCCTTTCACATGGGGGCAAGCCCAATGTGAAAGGGCCTGCATTAGTCTTACACCTGCCATGAGGCAGGTGTAAGGTTTTCAAGCAATGGGGTCCTAGAAGTGGCACACTGAAATTTTATAGATTTTAATGCGCCGCTTCTACGAGGCTTTGATGCGGGTGGACCCCGCACCCTACGTACATTATACCTGATGCTGGTATAATGTAGCGCAGGGGTTTACAAAGTGACGCATCTGCCTAGATGCGTCACTTTGTAAATAGGGTGCAACGTGGCGCATATTTTACACTGCCGCTGCGTTACAAAAAGAGACGCAATGGCACGCAAAAGTGACGCAGCGTCTCATAAATAAGCCCCTGACTCTCGGCATCATCAATGAAGTTCTCTCATACCATGACAGTCACTTCACTACAGTGTCCCTCATAAAACAGCTTGATGCGCCTCGTATTAAGCCACAAATATATATGTTCTATAGTCCAAATCTGCAAGCATGGGTTAAGTAACTCCCAGCTCGTGCACATAATAATGCCCCGAGTGGATATTAAATGGTCATAGAGAGAGGACTCTGATATCAAGTAAAATACTGATTCTCTGCATCATCATTGCAGTCCTCTCAATCCATAACAGTCACTTCACTACAGTGTCCCTTATAAAACAGCTTGACCCGCCTCAAATATATGTTCAGTAGTCCAAATCTGCAAGCATGGGTTAAATAATCCCAGCTCGTGCACATAATAATACCCTGACTTTTGTCAGCTGATGGACTGCAAAACCACAATTGCGGCAATGTCTATGGTGGTTGTACTCACATTGGCCGTGTCCCGTTAAGCAGTAATACTACCTTTCTCTCTCCCCACTGCAAGCATGAAGTCATCACTGCCAGGGGGGCGCCACATTTTGTAGCTTCATACACCCTCCTTCTGCCTGCCAGAATCTGCTGTGCACCAGACCGAGAGAAGTGTCAAATTCCAGCGCCGGCCGCTCATAATCTCCAATACCCGCTCCGAAATAAGAATTTACTCTGACACAGCTCGGGTATACAGCCGGTGAGTTTTATTTACCACCTTGACATGAAATACATTCTTTTCCGTGCGCCGTTCCTAAAAACACTTGGCAGCACGTTTCGGCTGATTGCCTTCTTCAATGTCAGTTTCAATTGGGAAGTTGTCAGCTGTAGCGCTTTTAAGCTCTCACTTGTTGACTCCCATTGGAGGATATTAAATTGTCACAGAGAGAGGACTGTGATATCAATTAAAATATATATATTGAATATATATATATGTATTATTGTATATGCTCCGGGGTCCCCGTGCAAGGGTGGGACTATTCATTGCTTATGACTTTGATGAGTATACCCCTGGAAGAGATTTGAGTTACAGGTAAGTAACTTATCCTTATCTGCACCTGTAGCTAAGCCTTGCCCAAAACCTGTAGGGCCTTATTTATGAAGGTCTTGCGCCGCCGGTGCGTCACTTTTAAAATGGGAAAAAGTGACGCACCAGTGGCGCAAGGCCTTCATAAATGAGGCCCGTAGTGTTTTGGTAACTGTAGATATGAGGTTTCAAAAGTAGGTTCACTGTCTATCAGAGCAGAGTTTTCAGGTCTATATGTCCTTTGCATTAATTGTGTACTAGTTTGTTCTTCTTTCTGATGATGGTCCTTTTTTCTTTCATAACAGATAAATATTTGGCTGGGCATCATGTTATTGAGTTTGTTGGTGGACTGTTGAGTTTTGTGCTACTGCCCCCTGCAACCTTCCTGAGAAACCTGTGACTGCTTGCCCTTCCAATCCTCAAAGCCAAGTGCAGAAAGTGTTTTACTTGGCCCAGTTTTCAGAGCCACAGATCGGTGGGCCCCAGGATACCCGTTCCAAATAACCTCACCGACTACCATTGAGGCTCAATGAACAAGTTACTTACCTTTGGTAACGCTTTTTCTGGTGGATACAGTATCTACCTGTGGATTCCTCACCTTGTGAATACCCCCTGCGCCAGCAGCATTCAGAATTTTTTTGTAGCTCTCCATGCCGACGAGGACGACGTCACAGAACCATGGCTCTGCTCGTGACCCCGCTGACGTCACTGGAGCCATAAAGGACCCTCGTTGGCGTGATGACATCAGTTCCGCCCGGACCGACCGACCCAAATATGTACAGTATACATAGTACACAGGATTTGACGCAATACACCCAGTGTAAAAAATAATTCAGAAAACACTTCCATTGTAAGTAAAATCAAACAATATCAACATTGTTGGTATACAAGGGTGGACAACGGGGAGGCGGGTAGGCCAGTGAGGAATCCACAGGCAGATACTGTATCCACCAGAAAAAGCGTTACCGAAGGTAAGTAACTTGTTCTTCTGATGGATACATCTCACAGTGGATTCCTCACCTTGTGAATAGAGTCCCACAGCAGTCCCCTCTCCGGGAGGAAGGTGTCCACCCTTCTATATCAAAAAGTCCTGTAGGACAGAACGCGCAAAGTGTCCGTCCCTCCTCACCTCGGAGTCTAAGCAGTAATGCTTCGCGAAAGTGTGAAGGGATGCCAAAGTTGCCGCTCTACAAATGTCCTCAACAGGAACACCTCTAGATAAGGCAGATGTAGAAGACTTTGCCCTGGTAGAATCAGCTCTTAAACCCTCTGGAGGTTCCTTCCCGGCCAATGGGTAACAGATCTTGATGCATAAGACAATCCATCTGGAAAGTGTGCACTTGTGCACCGCTCTGCCTTTCCTGCAGCCAGCAAAACCCACGAAGAGCTGGTCAGCCACACAATAGTCTTTAGTTCTATCAAGGTAGAAGCTCACCGCCCTCTTTGGGTCCAAACGGTGAAGCCGCTCCTCCTCCTTGGAAGGGTGAGGGGGAGGATAGAAGGAAGGAAGGGTAATGGACTGCCCCAGATGGGAGGAAGTTACCACCTTAGGCAGAAAAGCAGCCCTGGTCCTGAGAACCATTCTATCAGCATGAATAGTCAAGAATGGGGGTTTTGAACTCAGAGCTTGAAGCTCACTTACCCTCCTTGCCGAGGTAATGGCAATAAGAAATACCGTTTTTAAAGACAATAACCTCAAGGGGCACTTGTGTAAGGGCTCGAAGGGAGAACCCATCAAGTATGTTAAGACAAGATTTAAGTCCCATTGAGGCACAATTAAAGGAGTGGGCGGATATTTGTTGGTAAGGCCCTTAATGAATCGTAACACAATGGGTGATTTAAACAAGGAAGGCTGGTCCGGCAAGCAAAGGAACGCCGACAAAGCTGATAAATAGCCTTTCACAGTAGCCACAGCAAAACCCTGCTAGGCCAGAGATAAAGCAAACTGAAGAATGTCAGATAAGCGAGCCCTTAAAGGGTCAATAGACTTCTCCCCACACCAATGAACAAATTTGGACCACCTATATGAATAAATAGACTTGGCGGAGAGACGTCTGGCGGACAAATTAACATCCACGTCAGAAGGAAGAGAAAAAGAATTCAAGTTGCCCCGTTCAATCTCCAGGCATGAAGGTGTAAGCTCTGGAGGTGAGGCTGTAGAATCTGCCCCTGCGACTGCGAGAGGAGGTCTGCCCTGAGAGGGAGACGGAGCGGAGGGGATGAGCAGAGGTGGAGAAGATCTGTGTACCACAACCTTCTTGGCCAATCCGGGGCGATCAATATGACTTGGGCCCGGTCTTGGCGAATCTTCCTCAGAACCCGAGGAATCAAGGGTATGGGAGGAAAAGCGTAGCGGAGATGTGAGCCCCAACTCAACTGAAATGCGTCCCCCAAAGCTCCCCACATCGGATACTGGAGACTGCAGAATGACAGGCAGTGAGCATTCTCGTGAGTGGCAAACAGGTCTACCTGAGGAGTTACCCACGTCTGAAAGACATGACGAACTACCTCCGGATGAAGCCTCCACTCGTGGTCGGCTGAGAATTGCCGACTGAGACTGTCTGCACGCACGTTCAGAACTCCGGCCAGATGATTTGCCATCATACAAATCTGATGGTCCTGAACGCAGGACCAGAGACGCAGAGTCTCTCTGCAAAGACAATGCGACTCTACTCCTCCCTGTTTGTTGACATACCACCATTGCAGTAGTGTTGTCCGTTAGGACTTGAACCGACTGACCGCGAAGGGAAGGGAGGAAGGCCTTGAGCGCCAAACGTATCGCCTGTAACTTGATGTGAAGCAACCTTTCCTCTGAAGACCAAAGACCCTTGATCTCCAGGTCCCCCAGATGAGCACCCCACCCTAGAGGGGATGCACCCATTATCACTGTGACCATCGATGGAGGTAGATGGAAGGGCTTCCCCTGAGACAGATTGTCTTCCAAGCTCCACCAAGATAAATATGCTGCAGCTTCTCTAGAGATCCTCACAGACTCCCTGAGATCTCGGTTGTGCTGATACCACTGCCTGCAGAGGCACCACTGGAGCGCCCTCATGTGCCAGCGTGCATAATTGACCAACAGAATGCAGGAAGCAAACAGACCGAGCAGGCGAAGGACCTTCAGGACTGGAACAACCGCTCCATTGTAAAACAAAGGAGTCATTTCCTGAATGTTGAGAATCCTTTGATGAGGAGGGAATGCTCGACAGACAGTAGTGTCCAGTACCGCCCCTATAAACAGGTTGCGCTGAGAGGGCAATAGGTGAGACTTGGGCACATTTATCGAAAAACCCAATCTGTACAACAGCTGCGTTGTTACTTGCAGATGATGACGCACCTTCTCCGGCGACCCTGTTTTGATCAGCCAGTCGTCCAGATAGGGGAAAACCGAAATCCCCGACCTTCTGAGATGGGTTGCCACCATTGCCATCACCTTGGTGAAGACTCGAGGTGCAGTAGTAAGACCAAATGGAAGGACCACAAACTGATAATGTTGCGACCCTACCGTGAAGCGGAGATACTTCCTGTGCGACTTCAGGATCGGGATATGAAAATACGCGTCCTACAAGTCGATCGACACCATCCAATCCTCCTGTTGCAGCGCTTGAAGAACCTGCGCAAGGGTGAGCATCTTGAACTTTTCCTGCTTCAGGAAAAGATTCAAGATCTTGAGATCCAGGATTGGACGTAACCTGCCATCCTTTTTGGGTATCAGGAAATACCGGGAGTAGCAACTCTGACCCCTTTCCTGCTCCGGAACCACCTCTATTGCACCTTTTTCAGTAATGTTAGGACTTCCTCCTGCAGGAGAAAAAGGTGGTCCTCTGAGCAAACCCCTTGGCAAGGAGGGTAATTTGGAGGGAATTCCCGAAAGGGAAGAGCATACCCATTCTCCACAAGATTGAGAACCCAAAGGTCTGTAGTGACCGATTCCCAATCCTGCCGAAAATGAGTAAGGCGACCCCTACAGGACTGACATGATCCTGAATGGCGGATCTAGGGCTGCTTTGCATTGGTAATGGGAGGGGAGGTAGAAGAGGAGGAGAAGGGCTGACGACCTTGTGGGCGACCTCTATTCTTGCCCCTGTAGGATCTATACAAGGAATTCGCCTGCTGCTGTTGCTGAGTTTGCTTGTAGGAGCGAAAGGACGATCTCCCAAAACCTCTATACCTCCTAAACGTTGAACCCCTAGGCTGAGCCTGAAGGCCCAGAGATTTGGCCATTGCCTTACTATCTTTAAATCTTTCCAGGGCCGCATCCGCTTTCTTGCCAAAGAGACCGGAGCCATCGAAAGGTAGATCCAAAAGTGTTGCCTGTACATCAGTGGAGAACTCTCAAGATTTAAGCCAGGCACTTCTTCTTGTAGCCACTGAAGATTCCATGATCCTGGCGACAGAGTCCGCCGTGTCCAAACCACTCTTAATCACCTGACGAGCAGCCGCTTGAGTGTCCTGTAACACCTCATTAAAAGTTTCCTGTCATCTTCGGACAATTTTGGGGCAAGTTGTTTGGCTGAGTCCATTAGGGCATGTATATAGCGACCCAAAAGACAGTGGCATTAGTTAACTTAACACCATGCGCGCTAGCGGAATTCCGCTCACACGCTGGGTTTTGCGAAAACGCACTTTACGTGACGAGCTGGGCTCGTCATCAGCGTGCGAGGAGGCTACGCCATGACGAGCCCAGCTCGCCATCAGCGTGGAAGGGGTTAAGGGCCATGCTGGCCGAAAAAAAACACCTTCTTAGCAGACTGGTCTACCTTTTTTGACTCTCTGTCAGCCGGAACCTGCGTAAAGGCATCAGAAAACGTCTGTGAACAGGCTGCCTGGACTAATAGACTCTCAGGAGAAGGGTGTGGTGATAAAAATTCAGGATCCTCTAGAGCCACCCTATATCTCCTGGCAATTGCTTTGCTAACTGCTGGAGCCGAGAAAGGTTTGTGCCAGACCTCCAATACAGGATCAGTAATTACCTCATTAAACGGTAGCAAAGCTTCTACAACAGAAGTAGGAGAGTGGAGAACTTTCGTCAGAATATTAGATTGAAATTCAACAGATGGAAGCTGAAGGTCCAAAAGTTCTGCTGCCTTTTTAATTACTGTATGGTAGGGGACAACATCCTTTGATGGAGCATCAGAAACAGCAGAACGCTCCCACTCAGGAAACATATCAAGGCCACATCAGAGTCCTCAACCTCACCTTCCTCTATTTCCTCCAGAAAAAATCTCTACTCCTCCAAAACTCTCTGAACTTCCCTCCTAGATCTTATTTTAGGCACCAACGCCGGTGGTGCCGAGACCGACTCAGAAGGAGCTGGAGCCGGCGTCGGACACGGATCCGTCGGCACAGCCTGCGCCGATCGAGGTCGAGCTGACAGCGCCGGAGAGGATATAAACGGCATCAACGTCCTCGGCTCCGGGAAATGCCTAGACAGCGCTGCTGGAAGAAATGGCATGAAGGGAGCCTGGGCATAGGCCTGGGGAACCCCCAGATTAAACGCTAATGGACCCATGAGACCCGAAGGTGCTCCCGAGGGGTACATAGCCCTATGGAATACTCCATACATCGCATTTAGATAGTGCGAAGGATCTTGTCCCGGGCGTGGAAAAGGAGGATAGGCTCCAGGGACAGGCTTCAATGCAGGCGTTACATTGTTCGGGCCAGCCGACGCTGACAGCGGATCCGATGGAGTCGCCTGCTCATCCGGCACAGGAACCTCTTCTACCGGAGCCGGAGAATGTTCTGAAGTCGGTGACGGAGCCGGCGTCGGAGATTGAACAGGAGAAACTGCAGGTGAAGCCGATCTCACCGGGGAAGCTTGATTTGCGGGAGAAGGAGACACAAAGTCCTTACAGGGTCGATGGACTGGAGAAGTCGACTTTGGCGCCGCATCTCTATCAGAATGATGCTTCGAAGAGTGCCTCTTCTTCTTTTTATGTTTCTTGGCTCTTGAAGTATGCCCCAACGTCGATTTCAGAGCACGACCTCAACCTGGAGCGTGACCTCGGCCTCAACCTTTTTCTTCCTCTTTCTTCTTTCCTCATTTTTGCCATGAAGAGCTTTGCTTCTCTTTCTTTCAAAGCCTTCAGATTCACTTTCCTGCAACAAGCACATCCCTCGACGTCGTGATCCGATGACAGACACCAAACGCAGTCTTCATGTGAATCAGTAATGGACATATGTGTTCCGCACTCCCTGCAAGGCTTGAACCTGGACTTCCTTGACGACATCCTTGAAAGGAAACAAGAAGCAGCACAGGAATACAGCCAGAAACACAAAGTATCAAGCGAAACTACGGAGAGTCCTAGAAAAACCGGTAGCGTCGACGGCGCTGAAAAAAGGGAACTGATGTCATCACGCCGACGAGGCTCCTTTATGGTTCCAGTGACGTCAGCAGGGTCACGAGCGGAGCCATGGTTCTGCGACGTGGTCCTTGTTGGCATGGAAAGCTACAAAAAATTTCCGAATGCTGCTGGCGCAGGGGATATTCACAAGGTGAGGAATCCACTGGCAGAAGTATCCATCAGAAAGCCCCTTACTGACCTGTGGCCCCTTTTTTTGAAAGAATTCACAATAATTTTGTCTGGAATTTATTTATTGTTATGTGTCCACATTAAGGAGTACGAAGGGCAAAGATTATGAACTGGCACAGTTTGTCCAATACTTTTTCATGAATTATCTGATCATTTAATGAAAGTAATTCCATTAACATGAGCACAACCAATCTAATATTTTGGTTAAAAAAACAGTATTGTTGACATAAATTGACCATTATTTTAAGCAAATATTGCCAGAAGTCTAGTAAAAGATAGCTATTATTTAAGGTATAGTTTTACCATTTTTAAGAGTACAAATTACATGAAAGAATTATCTGAACTGAGCATAAATTGACCATTATTTTGGACATACTTTCGAATCCTTTTAGGCAACATCTGAATATTACATACAGCATAATTTGACTACTGGTTTTGGCACTTATAGAGCACTGTATGGATATATGTATGTGATATTTAAATGATGCGAACGTACCCGAAAAGCAGCAGATGATTGTTATCAAGAATACTTTTTGGATACATTTTGACTTGTGTTTAGGCACACATTGACCACAGTTATGGTGACAGATTGACCTTACAGCTTGCCACACATTTGCTATTTGGCAAAACATTACTTTGAGCAAAGTTAACTGTAAGTTAACTGTAAATCTCTGTACATTACTAATGTTATAGGGGCAAATCAGCTATTAGCATTTTTCTGATGTCAGTATAACCATAAAATATCATAATATAAAAGTCCTGAGAATTTTTTCTGAGAAGAAACTGTTGTTTTGTGTACTAATCCACCATTATTTTGTACACAGGTGACTCATTTCATATTCAATTCAATGTTTCTTATGGGCTAAGATTATTTAATAGTTTTTTCATTCTGACCTCAGTTCTGAGTGAATGCTCAACATCATATGGCCACACATTATTTGCTATTTTAACCACAAACTACCCTTAAATAGTGGTTTATACATAGGGTCTTGTTACGTGTTAGGTGGTCTGGCCATCGTAAGACTGCCCCCGCCAGCAGCCCACAGCACTGGGGTCCACAGATCACCGTATTACAAATTGAACACGGGGACGGTGGTGTGGAGGCGGGGATCTTGCAATGGTGGTGAGTGCTATTACCAAATATATTGATGCTTGTGTGTGCATTTCGACTGCATATGTGTTGGATGCACATATATGCATGATATATGTGGGACAATAGCATATACCCATTGCTGGGGTTCTGCCCATATGTAGGCAATGGATATCTGGTATGAAAAAGACTCACCTATAGATTGCCGCACACTGGTTTGTAATCCTCGGGGTGAAGGTCCTGCAGTGAAGGGGGGGCCTGGAGATAGGGATCCACGTTGTAATGTGCCTGTAAGAAGAACGGGGTGAGTACGCACCTCAAATCCTTCAGCACAGCCACCTTGAAGCTGGCGGTCAGACTACGTGATCTGCTTATCGAACAGGCAACTCGTAATACGGACAATGGTGTAGCTCCCCTGTACCGCCCCATGGCAGCTGCCTTTCCCAGACCGCGAACCCGGTGGGCGATGATCTGCTGGCAGTCTTGGCGGTCCAGCTCCTGCCTTTGCAAACCCAATCAACCCACCTTGTAATACGGCAGTCGAATCTCTGAGCTCACCACGCTTGGACCGCCACCGCCGATATGTCAGTCCATGGGACCGCCAAACTCGTAATGAGGCCCATTGAATAATAATACTTCAAAAAATAGTGACATTTTATGGTCTGTAATTAAATATTATTATGAGCATAATCATTTGCATGTTTTTAGTTTGGGTATGGGAATAGTAAGTATTTTAGTCATGTGAACATTGCTTTGGAGACAAATTCTACATTATTGGAGATAACATGGACAATAGTTTTGTCTTATTGAGTCATTTATCAAGAGTTCATCAGAAGATGGTTAAAACTATAAAAATAAAAGATTTTGTAAGCAAAAAATAGTCTTTAATGCTGCTCATGAATTGTCTGGCATTTTATTTTCGGCATCAATTGTTCATTAGTTTATGCATAGTTTGATCACTGCTAATGGCAGTGTGAGACTTATCATATTTTCCAACAATTGTTCCTTTATTTGAACTCAATATCTCCTTTATTTTCGAAGTGTTTTTTCAACTAGTATGATTTCATCTTGACCATAAAATGCATCCTTTCTTGACCATGATTTTACTAATGAGCTATGTTGGGTACGTGATGAACATTTAATTAGGGCAAAACTTGACAAATATGGTGGACTCACATTGACAATTATTCAGAACCCAAATCATTTAGCTTTTAATTTATCCAAATATTTCAGCAGTTTCGGGATTGTTTTATATTGTTCCAATACATGAACCAAGATTTTTGAATGGATTATAGCTGATTTGAAAACACAATAACCTCTACAAGAAATAAAAAATCTCATCATTTGTACTGCAAATTATTATTTTGGTAAGATAGTGATCATTACTTTGGTAACAAGATGACTGTTACGTTAGGAACAATATAACTAATATGTCGCACATAATTTGATGAAAGGACTGGGCACATGTTAATCATTACTTCAACAGCAATACACCCCAATGTAGGTTCTATCCACAAACATTAGCTGTCCTTTTACCAAAATTATAGGCATCAACCCCTTCCGCGCTGAGCTAATTCTCCTACTGTGTGGGCGAATTAACAAGTGGGCGGGATTTGGACGCCCCCGGCTGTCCACCGCACACGCCCACCGTGACGTCGGACGGCCGGGGCCGTCCGCAGCACCGGAGGGGTTAATCAAACCACATCATTAGTTTGACCACAAATGAACAGCAAGACTATTGAGTTTTGTTTGCAATTTGATCATTGTTTTTTGCTCAAGTTAACCTTTAATGTGGACCACGCTGACGTTTAATTTAGTCTGATTACCGTTTGTATATTTAACTAAGTATGGGCATATATAGGTGAATATATAAGAATATAAATGCGTCAATGAATCTGTGTTTGCTTGTATTGCTTTTGATATGTTTATGTGCATGTTTATTTACATGATTCTGTGGAGAAATTTAATAATCGGATTTTATGATGGGACTTCTCCAGTCTGGGAACATCTAGAAAAACAGGACCAACACATTTTTAAATATAGCACCTTTGCAAATCTAAAGGTTTTTGTCCACTCAGTGGGAAATTGAAATATAATTTCTTGTAGTTATTTACTCGGTGGATAAATATGCCTTTATCTAAAGTGATATTTCTGAGGGAATCACTCCGCAATTGCTTCACCATAAGCCAACACATAAAGAGTAACTACAAAGAAATTCAAACAAAATATGCAGTTAGCAGCCTTCCATCACGGCTTTTTTATTGTACTTTTATTTTCAAAGATCACAGTGTAATCATCCACACCCACAATGTCTGATGGAATAATATCCATCCCAAGAGTCTCCCACATTACCTGTCCCTCCCTCTGAATGTGGAACTTATTGGACATGTTTTTATGGAACGGCTGCATATGAATGGCAGAATAAGGGCGCACTGCGTGGTTTGGGACATCAGTCCTGTCACCCACTTAATTTTTTTGTGCAACATCCCCCTGGCACAGCAATTACAAAACACACATTGGAAAACAGGACCATCCTACCCCTTCCTGACTTGGAGGGTAGGTAACACATAATCAGTTGCAACAGAATAAGACAAGACACAACATTTGCCAGGGGCATTTTTCTTAAAGCAGTACAAGGGGCTCAAAAAATGCTGGCATTAAACAATGAAATACAAACCCATCTGCCCTGAAATGGCAGAAATCCTTCTTTGAAAATCTGCATGGGAGACTCAAATTTAACGTTAAGGAAAGGTCCGATTCGTTTTATTTTAGACTTTTTCTTACTACATTCTCAGTTCTACATTCTCAATGCATTTATTTGGTGTTGTGTTTGTTTCTTCGCTTTTTGTGCTTAGAAAGTAGTGTATTCTGATACCCTTTAGATGCATGGTTGGATGCATCATAGTCTGTGGCACCACAACAGTACCCCCTTGAATCATGGTGCTGTTGAACAGGATGCTAAACTCCATAGAAGGGATAAAGTGCTAAACCTTTGAGAAATGGGTAATATGATTTACACCAATATTTACTCTACTTCTTTTAGCTCTGCTATTTGCAGATGTGCCCCAACAGCCTATCTCATTGGTCAAGAGTAGACTAGCTATGCCAGAATCACCCCTACCTTCTTCTGTATTTGTTAATGTGGAGGAAAACCTTCAGGCGCAATGCATCATGGGCTTGATGCTGAGAGGAAGTCATGAAACTGGCCTTCGGGGATTTTCAATAGGAGCATCTTTCCCCCACAAGTGTGACAATTGGATAAAATGACAAGTGCCTTCCTACTCAGAGGTCAAGCAGGGATGGCAAACAAATGACTGCAATTGTAAGAGTTTGACAGAGTATGTTGTAGCCTGAAGGAACTTGCTTCTACATGGTATACTCTAGAGAAAATCTGCTTTAAATAGTACAGTCCAAGAGCCTCCCCTTTACATGGTACAGTCATATGCAACTGGAAGCCAACAGTGTCCTTTCCTCGTACCGGAGGGCATTAAATGTTATCACCACTTTATATCTCTTCCAACCAATTGGGGCTAAAAGGTTGTGTTTATTGACATCTGTCTGATACATTGATAAGGCTTTGCTCTTCACACTTGTACGTGAATAGACTAAGGCCAATTCTATATAAAAAGAGTTATGTGGTAATAGTGTCTAATGCTGAATGTACAACTTTCTGCATAATACTCTAATGATTTTCAATCCTCCTATCTTGCGTATTTGTAACTGCAAGGATAGCACACAGACACATACAGATACAAGCACATCTTTTCTCCAAATGTTCTCTTAACATAATTTCAATCAATATCTTTTCATAGATGTTTTGACAACACTGCAGTGTAAAATGACAAATGGTGCCAAACTGCTTCCACAAGGTGCTGTTTAAAGTATTTGGTAAGGAAAGGAGCTACGGATCCTTTTGAGATGGTTTGAACTGTCAGGTTACTAGATTTGCTGAAAAGGGTATAGTCCAAACGTTAGGAGACCTGTCTCTTTCTTTAGATGGCATAGTCTACCTGATCACCATGCCTTTTCCAGAATGTCTCAGTCCCGAGGGTATTTATGGATTAGCATCTTCCACCATATCAAAATATTTAAGCTTAAGGATGAAACATGACTTCACCAAAGGTGAAGGTCATGCCAAAGGGTTTACTGCCTGTAACACACAGCAAAACGTTTAGAAGGCACCAAATAGATGGCATACAATGTTGTAAAGAAAACCCTCAATTGATAGGGGAAACCTGTCCAATGGTCAGTGTTTTACATTTGAATCACAGGAGGATTACAATTTTTGTTCCGATAATTAACTAAGCAATATTGAACTTTGATTACATTTTTTTATGTAGCTGCATATTTTTTATATATTATTTAATTTATAATTACTAATTATTTCATTATTTGGGTTCATTATTTACTTGTCTTTATTTTAAAATAAACACTTTATTTTAAAATATGTTGCAGTTGAGCTTAGGGGTAGCACAGATTAAGATTAGGTTACTTTTTGTTTACATTAATTAAACTAACATATTAAAGAATGGGTTATAGTGAGCATTAGGGTTAGGTTAAAGTTAATCATTTCATTTAGTCTAAATTAAAGAAAAGTTGTGGTTGGCATAACGGATATGATCAGCAATTACATTTCATGTCATTTTATTTGATTTAGGATCAGGATTAAATGTTTTATTCAGATAATAAACTAAGCAATATTGAATTTCAAATAAAAATGTTGATGTAGCTGTAGGGTCCAGACAGTTGCCTCCGAGTAGTAGTAAGGGAAATGTTACTTACCCCGTAAGTATCTGTTCTTGGGATCTAGTGCTGTAGATTCACATGATGTGCATACTCCTGCCATCTAGTGTTGGGCTCAGATGTGTGCAACTTGTTTTTTTTCTGAAGAAGTCTTTTTGAGTCATGAGGTATAGTGACTCCACCTATAGCTGGTAATGCGCATTGGCTCCATTGTTAGACAGTTTATTACCCATGAAGGGTGAGGATATAGCTGGAGCACAAAGATATAGCAGAGTTGGCCATGCGAAGTAATGCATAACCGTAAGTTAACACCACCTGCAACAACTAAAGGCTCCTGGGGATGAGGGTTAGTGCATTAGAATCAACAGCACTACAAGTCACAAATAAATGTTTACAGGATAAGTAACATTTTCTCTTCATGATGTGTAGATACACATGCTGTGCACAGACTATAAAGCAGTTATCTCAAAAGCAGTGGATTAGCTTGAGGATGTTGCAAACTACTGGAAAAGAGTACGAAGGACATCCTGACCAGCAGTAGCTTGCTGTTGGGCCGAGACATCTACACAATAGCACTTGGTGAAGCTGTGTGGGGTCGACAATGTAGCTGCTTTACAGGAGTCAGCTTTAAGAATATTATCCGGAAAACCAATTTAAGTCCCTTTCTTGCATGTGGAGTGGGGTCTGAGAAGTATGGGTAGGGGTGTTTTTGCCATAGAGTAAAAGCTTTGTATGCTCTTCACGAGCCAGCGTGCTACCCCTGACTTAGAGAGAGCATGCCTCGTATGTGGTGTGGAGAAACATAAAAAGAGCTGGTCCATCTTACAAAAGGATTTTTTGTCCTCCCACTACAATACAAAAGCACTCTCTTGACATTCAAGGTAAGCAGGGCACGCTCTGCTACTGATTCTGGATGAGGAAAGAACACTGGGATTCTATTGTTTGGTTGAGATGAAAACTACAAACAACTTTGGGTAGGAATTTGAGGTTGGTTCTGAGGACTATCCTATTGTGATGCTCCTCAAAGAAAGGTTCCTACAGAGTAAGAGAGTGTATTTTACTGACACGCCTGAGGGAACTGATGGCTAAAAGGAACGCCACCTTCCAGGAAAGGAACTGTAAGGGACGAAAGAAGTGGTTCGAAAGGAGGGCCCAGTAGCCTAGAGAGCACTATCTTGAGGTTCCATATAGGAATGAGGGGCATCTGCAGTGGGATAGCTCGTTTGAGTCCTTCCATGAAAGCTTTGACAATAGGGACTCTGAAAACTGAACTGTGTTCCCTATTCTGTTGGTGAGCGGTCACAGCAGCTACATGAAGCCTGATGTAGGTATAGGCAAGGCCCGCCTTCTGCACGTGGAGAAGGTAATACAGTTCTGCACTGATGCTGTGAGAGGGTCAAACTGTTTAGGAAGGCAGTAGTGTATGAATCGATTTCCCTTGGTCGCTTAGCAGGCTATAGTTGTAGGCCTGCGTGCTTCCTTCAGAATAGTCATGCATTCTGCAGGGAGATTAGGGTGGCCATATTCTAAGACTTTAGGAGGCAAATTACAAGATTGAGCTGTTGGGGGTTGCCTAAGAATGCCTTGGTTTTGAGAGAGAATATCCAGCTAGTTGGGGAGCTTTTCGTGAAGGACTAAGGGGGGGAAAGCAAGGCACTGAATCAGGGCTGGCGTGCCCAGGTTGGAGCTACAAGGATGAGAGTGAGGGATGTTTGTCTCAGTTTCCAAACCATGAAATGCAGGAGTGGGGGAGGCAGAAAAGCGTAGGCAAATATCCCTGACCAATTTATCCATAGTGCATTGCCCATGGACTGTGGGTGTGGAAGCCTGGTGGCGGCTCTTGGCCATTTTGCATTTGTGGCAGTGGCGAATAGGTCTATTGGAAGTGAAGGAGTAGGACTTGGGAATGCAACTTCCATTCGTGGATTTATTGATGTGTCCTTCTGAGCAGGTCTGCCAAGGTTTTGTCCATCATGCGTATGTACTGTATGAGAAGTTGGACTCTGTGATGTATCGCCCATTGCCAATTGCTCTGGGCTAAAGTTGTCAACTACTCCCCCCCCCATTTCTGTAGGTAAAACATGGGGCAGTTGTGTTGTACGTCTGGACTAAGACTACCTTATGTTGAATGAGAGGAAGGAAAGCTTTGAGGATTAGTTGGATAGCTAGCAACTCTAAGTGGTTGATGTGGATAAACCCGGTTGAGCAGGTGTCCACACACTATTTAATAAAGTCCTATAGGAGCACTGCCCAGGCTATGAGAGAGGCGTCTGTGGTGATGTTCTCTTTTGGAATTCGGTCAAGACAGGGCCATCCCTGTAATAGGTTGTTGGCATTCCACCACTGCAGAGAATGAGGAGTATGGCCCCAAATTAACAGTATATCCTCCTATTGACCCTACGCCTCTGACCATTTCTCCCCTACGCACTGCTATAATAGACCCATCTGTAACTTGGTGGGAGCTATTATGGCAATGCAGGCAGCTATCATGCCTAGTAAGCGCATAACTTTCCTGAAAGTTATCTGGCAATCTGGCTGAAACAGAAGTAGCAGTGCCTGGAAGGCTTCTACTCTTGATGGACTGGGGTAAGTCTTCCCTCCATGAGAGTAGAGTAGGGCGCCAAGGATGGTTGCACTCTGAAAGACTGGAGGTGGGATTTGGTCACATTGATAGTGAAGCCAAGACTGTGGAGCAGATGTATGGCAGCCTGAGTGTGAGCTAGGCATTGCTGCAGCATGGCACTCTTGATCAGCCAGTCTAGATAAGGGATCAAGTGGATGTGCCTCCTTCTGAGGTGAGCAGCTACCATTGCAAGACACTTGGTAAACACCATGGGGCTGTGGTTACCCCAAAGAGCAGCACTTTGAACTGATAATGCTGTCCGCTTAAGACAAACCGTAGGAAGCTTCCATGCACAGGTTGGATGGGTATGTGGAAGTAGGCATCCTTGAGATCGAGAGTGGCCATGAAGTCACTTTGTTGTAGAAGAGGAATGACATCCTGGAGTATTATCAAGTGGAAGTGCTTGGACAAGATGTACTTGTCGAGGGGCCTGAGGTCAAGGATGAGGCTTAGTGATGCATCCTTCTTGGGAATGAGGAAGTAGAGGGAGTATACCCCTCTGCTGTGGTTTTGTGGTGGCACTAGTTCTACAGCCCATTTGCAAATAGTGCATGGAACTCCTTTTGGAGCAGACGTTGGAGTTCTGGGGACAGGCTTTGTTTGCAGGGGGATTTGTGGTGGTGCTTGTGTGAGCCTGTATGATGTTTAGAACTCACTGGTCAGAGTGATATCTGCCCAGCAGGGCAGAAACCCCTACGATCAGCCCACGCCAGGTGTTATGTGGTTAGGGGAACGACAATAGTGTCACTGTTTGGCAAGTGCAGCACCCTTTCCCCTGCCGTTATTTCTCTTATACGCTCCCCGGTAATAACCCCGAGAGGATGTTTATTGCTGCTGTTGCTTGCAGAAGGATGCGGATACTTCGGGTGTGGTAGTCTTGGCTCCACCCTACACTGTGAGCAGCAAAAGAAGTTGTGGGCAGATGGTGTTTGAAAGGTGCCCATAGTTTTGACTGTTTTAATGTGTCCTCATAATCTTTTCTAACATCTTGTCTACTTGTGTGCCAAAAAGTTGTTCCCCATCAAAAGGCATGTTGAGGAGATGTTGTTGCACCTCAGGTTTAAACCCAGACACACAAAACCAGGCATAGCTGCAAAGTAGGACACTGGTACTAAGGCATGGTGCAGCGGTGTATGCTGCATCCAAAGCACACCAGATGCTGGTTCTGGAAATGATCTTCACTTCTGCAACCAACTCCTGACCCTGTTTCTTATAATGATCTGGGAGATGTTTTATGAGGTCTGCCATCTGAGGCCAGTGATCCCAGTCGTACCGGAAGAGTAGACCCCATACAGAACTGGCAATGCGCCACTGGTGGCAGAGTGTGTGGCAACACTCTTGCCACCCGCATCAATCTTTTTACTCGCTCAGCCTGAAAGAGGCGCATCTCCTATGCCCTGTGAGTTAGCGTGCTTTCTGGCTGTGTGTACACTGAGGATTTGGGGGTAGCTGATTCCTGATATAAGGTGGGTCAGAGGGAGACGCCTTATATTTTTTATCAACTCGAGCTGTGATGACCTGCGCCTTTACAGACTCCTTAAAGATGTCACTTGCTAGCTTAAGTATGCCTTGCAGCATGGGTAGATACTAGAGGGACCACTGTGTGTAGGAGAGTCTCCATGAGGAAGTCATCTTCATCGGGCTGAACATGCATTTCCACTTTGTGGAAGGTGGCTGCCATTTACAAAACCTCATGAAATGAGGTGGTGTCATTTGGGCATGAGAGCTTTGCAGTATATAGGTATGGGTCAGTGTCAGCTGGGGGCTCTGTATCGTAGTCATCACAAGGGTTGGGCCCTGCGAATCATTTGGTGCGTCACATGGTGATCTAGGACTGTACCCTGCCCCAGAATGTGAAGGACTCTGGTGAGTGTGTATAAGGGTTTACAGATAGCAGGGGAGAGATATGCACAGGTGGAGTGGGAGGAGGAGGAGAAGGACAGGAGGGAGTGAAGAGGTGCTCCTATTGTTTGATATTGGTTCGACAGGTGGATTAAGGGCCTCATTAGAACTCAACTTCCTCTTGTGGGGAACCGGGTCCTTTGGTGCATGGAGAGGCTTGGGCAGGATCCGCCGGTGCCAGGCTGGATGTGAATGCGTCACTGCTTGGCATTTAGCTTTTCTTGGAGCCACTGGAGGATAGGATGGTCGAGCTGCTTGGAAGCAGTGGAGAAGGCCGTTGTGGATGTCGGTCTGGTCGAAGCCGAACCCTTTCAGTGACCGGAGGCATCAAAGGGCGTTTCAGTATTGTAGTTTTCAGCTCCAAGATTTTTTGACTCTTTTTATCTTGGCCCCAAGGTCTCCGGCTCTGATGGAGGCCGTCTTGAAACCAGCACCGATGCAGCGGTCGATGTTGACATGCAAGGCTTTGAGGAGGACGTTTGTGCTGAATGTTGGGCAGGTATCGGATCCGGATCGGTTACAGTGCCAACCATGGCTGTGAGGCAGTGGTGGACCAGAGGCCTCATGGCTAGCCTGTGAACTGGAAGCTGGCACCTGCTTGGAGTGAGTGGAGTGTGGGAGAGTGGTACTCATTACAGCGCCCTTCGATGGGGGTGCTGAGCCAGCAGTGGTACGTCTGTGTTGGCATTGGATTCATCACTGCTGAGGAGACTTCTTCCATCTCAGTGCTGGGAAGGTCCAATTGCTGGGGATCTTCAGAGTCCGGTCCCCGAAGAGGGTGGAAGTATCCTCTTTCTCTCTCCAGTGCACCATGGATGCTGAAGTGATGCAATGTGCTCAGCCGTTCCGAATCATTTTCTTATTCCGAAACACAAGGTACACCATACAAGAGCCCTCTCAATGGTAGAGGCACAAATAGAGGTTACAGACTTTGAGCAGGTCTGTCCTCGGGTACTTAGAGTGGCAAGCGGAGCAAAAACAGAACCAAGTACTTTCCATCATGATGACATTCTCAGGTGAAGAACTGATGGTTTCTCGGACGGGTGGGCCCTGAATGGAGGAAATACATCGACTCCAGTGCAGAGTTAAAAGGAATACGTGACGGTGGGAACCGATGTGTAAGCAGGACTGTAAACTCTACCCACGAGCAATGGATCCAAGGGCCTTGCTAGAACGCCACGCAGTGTAGAACCAGAGCTCACAGAGACAAGTCTGAACCCAATGTCAAAGAAAGAAAAAATCTAACAATGAAGATTGTGGCCATGCGCATTACCAGCTATAAGTGGAGTCATTATACCTTGTGATTCAAAAGGACTTCTTCAAAGAAAAACAAGTTGCACATGTCCGAGCCAAATACTAGATGTTAGCTACACATGCCACGAACAATACATTTCAACATTACCTTGATGATGTACTTGGAGTAAAAAATGATGGTGTTGTTGTATAGCTACAGCGAGGTAGTAGATGTCAAGATAATCATATACAACCACAACCTACTTATAAAGCAAAAGCCTGAAGGTTAACATAGTCTCCACTTACCGCCTTAAGCTTTCCGCCACAGCTTGGATACAAGAGAGCTTGATCTATCTGCCAGTAGATACAGTGTGGTAAGATAGTCTCTGTGAGCTAGCGGTGTGTGACTGATTATGTCTAACTCTTCAGGACAGTCACTGGACAATGTCAACAAACAAGATGGAGTAAATGAATAGGGGAGGGGCCAAGATCCTGAAACAAGACTATTCCAGTGACTGTAGAAGTGGAACAATCTGACAGTGAATATAATTTTCACCAAGACCCAAGTGACACTGCGCGTAATGAAGAGTAATGAAGCAATGAGGCATGTATAACCAGGAGAAACATACTGCACAACCTCAAGAAGCACAGCCCTCTGCAATCCTATATTTTACCTGAAGAAGTTGTGAAGGGGGAAGCACACAGCGGATCCAGTATCCGTTGATGCCATTAGACTTTGTCAGATACCAAGTGAAAAAAGCGTACTGCCAGACCTAAAACAATTTGAACAGCAGAACTACAGAAAGTGGTGTGAGAGGGCCTACATATAACATTTCAAGTTAGCCACAGAAAGGGTGTCAACAGAAGGGAAACCAAACACCCCCGGACGTTATTGAAGATCATGTCCCGGGGACAAGGAGGGGGAGAGAAAAGGTAAGAGTGTCCCTCTGCAGTCTCCGAACCATTTAATTTCCATCCTTGGAAATGGCATTCATAGGAGGGGAAAAGCTAAGAGGTAGAACAGATTGTGCACAGCCATGGTTCTAAGTATGTAGGGGTATCCAGGACCCTGTAAATAGCATTGCAACCCATGTGAAACAGTCATGCAAAAATGAAAAGTGAGAGGATAAGTGAATAATTGCCAAGCCACACTAAGTGCCTTGACAAACCAATAATGTTGTTGATGGTAAGAGAAGAAACTAGCATCCCACAATTAAGGAACCCGATGGCTTTTACACTGGGTACCAACATTTAAATATAATCTCTCCCAATTGATCAATGCTCAAAGTGAACTGTTGAACATGTTGGCATTCTTTAGTTGGAAGAACATGGGTAGGTTCTAGCTCATTACCATTAGATGCCCAAAGATTTAGGAGCTTCCACATGAATGACCTGGTGGAAGTAGGATTGGTGCCCAATACCTCCAGGCACAAGCATAATACCCTTAATCCATTCTTTAACTTACAACAGGTCTTGTCGGTCCCGATTCCCGTTCATTTCGTGCAATGACACTCCTTGGCACAACAGACTATCTAGTTTTTCCAAAGAACTTGACTATGAGTGACTATCATGCAAAAGGCTTCCAAATTCTTTGGGATGCAAAGCTATGCCATTAAACACACTAGGACGTTTGTCTCAGTCTTTAAGAATTTCCCCTGCAAGATTACTTTTTCATCCATAACTGGCAATGGCTTCGATCTAGCCCAGTCATACTTGAGTTCAGTGGACACCTATGGCATCCCCATAGTCCATCAAACAACTGTCCTCCATGGATGGTAATGGCAGGTCCACCATCACCATGTGATGGGTTTCCGCATACTCCAAGAACACCTCTCCCATTGTTTACTTTCATTAGTGTTGATAACCACTCCCCACTATGATGTCACCATCCTCATCACCCCTCAAGGCCCCATTTGTCTCACCATAAAAACCCAGAAGTCTCTAGAGACCCAATGAACTGTGCAATTAAAACAGTGACATTTCATTTCTAGTCATCAAAGCCACCCTTCAGAATGGATCTGCAAGGTGGGAGGTACTTTACGGAACCCTCAGTGGGTGACAGTATTTGATAGTCTTTCTCAGGCACTGCAGGATACGTTCAAGGGTGGAAAGTCTGATTTCTCAACATTCCCTTCCATACGTCGGCGAGCACCACGCCTGTCCTGTAAACCTCAACCTGTTGTAAGGTTCCAGGTGCAACTCCAGCCTCCAGATCATCCTTTGTGTAGAGCAAGTATTGTCAGCAGCCATGAAACTGCTGCTACCCTGTGCATCTGGGTAGACGTGCTCAAACAGTCAGGGAAAGGACGAGTTGGCAGAATGCGCTTGGCAGTGTAAGCTGTGGCTTCCGAGAGGAGGGGGAGAAGCTGGAATATGTTGATCAGTGGCCGCCATCTTTGTATGGTGTACTTCACAGTGGTGGTTCTCCTCCCTCCCGCCTTTCTAGTCTCTACTGCAGAAAGGCAAGAGTATTGCACATGGCACAAGGTAACAGTCCTCTACAATGCTCCAGGCTCACAGATGGGTGCTGTCTTTTGTGTCGTAAGAGTGTCCATCTGACCGGGTTACACTAGGCTTCCGGCTGTTGTTTCTACTGGAGGCTAGAGTGAGTGGATCCGGACGAATGACATACCTAAGAAGTAAGGAAGAGAATCAGTCAAACAATAGCAGCACTTTCTATGTAGTGCTAATAAGTACATTCAGAGGGGTAGGAATATCAACAGCCTTTAGATAATGAAAGGCTGAGTTGGCTCAGCTGGGATTCGAGCCTGTCATTTTTGGGTTACACTGAACTAGGATTGCACCTATAAGATATATAAATACATACAGGCATAAAGGTTCATTATTCTTTACATCTACCTTACACCGTTACTCTCCCCTTACCCACCAGCTCTTTACCCCGAAATTACATTTGTTTGGTATTCTGATGAGGAGAGGGAGAGAGGGAAATGGAGGCAGAGGGAGATTAAGACGGAAAGAGAGGGGAGTGATAGAGAAAGAGAAAGTAGGAGAGAGGGGAAGTGAGAATGTTTAAGAAAGAATTTGAGAAAGAGCGAATGGGAGTGAAAATGGGCAGAAGGGAACAAGAAAAAGGAGGATATGGAGAGTGAGAGGGAGAAAGATGAGAGAAAAAGAGAATGAAGACGAGAACCAGAGAAGAAAAGGGAAAGGGAAAGGGAGAGGAAATGTGAAAGTCAGAGTGGGGAACTTGGCCTGGGAGAAAAAGACAGCGAGATAGAGAAAGAGTGAGGGGGCAACCAGGACCAGGAAGAGCAATTGGGGAAGAGAAAGATATAATATGTGATTCTGGTCTGCAAGAGAGAAAGAGACAATGAAAAAGATAGCTTGAAAGAAGATGAGAAAGAGGGGTGGAAGAAAGAGAGATGGAAAAAACGGCATGAAACAGAGATACAGAGAGTGAGACAGAAAAGAAACCTGTTACCGCTCGGAGGCACCTTATGGAGGAAGGAGCTTGGGACTGCATTTCCCATATCCCTAAGTGGCTGGAGCCGCCACTGCCACTGGGCCATCACTCTTGGCTTTGGGACCCGTTAGAGTGCGTTTGGGGTACCTACGGGGCTCTAAAGAAAGGCACCGATAGGGGAGCATCATGGATGTTTAACAAGATCCCTTGATACAGGAAGGTAGGAGGTATCTTCTTGTATCTTTGTACTGTCTGAACTCCTGTCAAAGGGTGCTAAGTTTACTTGGTTTGTCTGGTGTGACCTTGGATACAGTTTAGACCTCTTCTCTTGTGCTGCCTGCTGACTAACCTGTCATGGGAGCCATGGGAAAACGTAAGGGTCCAACGGCAGAACCTCCGGGTCAACCAATCACAACGAAGGATGTGTTCTTATCAAGAGCAGCTTGGATCATAGATAAGGAAGTCCAGCTGGTAGCCCGTTGGCTTTCTCGTTACCCAGTACCCTGCACTGTATCTAGCCCTCCTTGCATACCCGGGGGTGGTTGTTTACAGCTCGCCCAGGATACCCAGTCTGGCCAAGTACCCTTATCAATACCAGTAACACCAGCAAGGTCAGATAGGGCTTTTGGCCTAAATGTTGGATCAGCCAGCATTACTGGGCGTGAGCTTACTATCCCATCTCATTCAAACAAGGTCCAGGGGGAGCACAGTCCAACCAGGGGGAGTGGGACAGGGGCAGGGCTTGGAGTAAAAAGGATTGGCTCATCAACAGGGGCTAAACCAAAACGTTCAAGAGCAGAGGGGACAGGACAATGCATGGAGGCCATGATGGAAGGATGGATGGACTCCTTGATGACAAATATAAACCACAAACTAGACCCCATCTGTCAACATCTAGCCACTATGGAGCAAGAGATAATGTGGCTTCGCCAACACTGGCCAGCTAGGTATTCAGATTCTCAAAACCATGCTGGAGGGGTTTTAACTGATCCCCGGCAAGGAAACGGTATTACCAGGGCTGGACTGGGAACCAACACCGGCCCGGCAAAGTGCTCGGCCGGCCCCCCTTGGGGAGGTTGGTGGTGAGACCGAGCTCTTTGCCGGGGCCAGTTTTCGGCCGATTTTGTTACAGGGCCGATTTTGCAGCTATGCTGCATGAATGTCCCTGTAACCAAACCGGCCCCCAGGGGCCCAAAACCGGCCCCCACCCTTGCGGCGCACCGGGGGATTGCCAATGACCGCAACGTCCAGTCCGGACCTGGGTATTACATGTGAGCAAGGCCCAAGTGGGTATATGTCACCATTAACATCTGTGCAAAGTAACGCCAATCTCCCTCCCCGGCCCTTGGTGGATTTAAACTCCCGGGAGGTAGACATATTGGGAGGAGCGGTTGCATCGAAACCACAGTGCCCAACAGTCCTGTCCTGGTCAAGCCAAATCACTAGAGGGGGAGCCACCGAGAAGGAGGGGGGCAGGGGTTGCTTCTGAGGCCAACATAGCAGACCCCACGAGGGAGAGACAGAGGCTGGAGTTACCTACTATACACCTCACTCCAGAATCTTCACCATATGTAAAGGTACTCAGTAATGTTCCGGTGCTCTCCATGGGTGCCGTTGAAGATTTTGAGCAATTGAAGAACAAGGTTCTACATTGGCTGAATCGCAACACATCTCTTGGCCTAAGGTTGGAGAAATGTATAAATATGGTGCGCAGAGTCTCTTGGGTTGGGAGATCTACAAAAGACTTGAGTGGAGACTGCGTAATCGTTAACTTTAACAGACCCCACTTGGTAGGGAGAATTTTATATGCAGCCTCACAAACCAACTTTGGTGGGGTTGGCTAAGCTATCGTGGCTTTACCGCTGCCAAATAAGAAACGGGGAAAGGATTTTTTGGTATATTAGGCAACAGGAGGTACTGAATAAAGATGACTCAGCATATGTCATAAGTTCAATTTATTGAACATATATGTGCTAGGTAAAGGGAATTACTTGCTGTATGCTCCATTATAGTAGAGCTATTCATAGTTGTCCGGGGGCATAATTGGCATATTATTTCAAATAAGGGTTTACTGTTTTTTATATAGAGACAGAAGTCACTTTGTTTCATGTCCTATATAATAGCCTGCTCCCATGGAATGTCCAAGTTGAGACCTCTATTGACAGTATCTAACGAAAATATCCAGAATACCTTGCATTTCCTACGGATCTTATCAGGGCATAGACCATCTCTCACTTGAATTCTTTCCAGAATTATCCAACGGATATCTTTTGGTTTATGATTACATTCTATATAGTGAGATACCATGGGTGCATTGAGCTTTTTGGTCAAAAATATGCCAATTATGCCCCCGGACAACTATGATATATATTATTTATAACTAATACTACTTAAAATCTTTGATACGAATATGTTCACAAGACATGCCGAATATACACCGTATATTATAGAAATTAGGGTTGGACCCATATAGTCAGTGGGACCTGGGTAATAGGTAAGTATATATAGAGTGGTCCCAGACAGAACACAACAGATTTAAGAAAATCACAATGTTTGAGTTAAATACATTTAGAAAAATAAATCCTTTAAGGTGCAAGGTGTTTTTATTTTCACCGCACCAAAGTCAATCAATGATCAAAAAATATATACACAATATACACGAGTTCAATACGCCCACAGGGAAAAGGGGGAAGGTACTGGGGAAAGGGTACACATTTTATGATAGTTTAACATCACTAATCAAAGTTTTCATGTGCATGACTCTACAGATCACAATCACGAAAGTTAATAGATCCCCATACGTGGGGTCAGAAAATAATACGTGAACATCAAAACAACATTTCAAATAGAAACTCCTATTCAGCTGTATACATCAGGCTATCCTTAGGAGTTCTGGATTGTAGAAAAAAGTCTACGTTTCGACCCTGGGATTGTAGGACAATAGATCCTTACTACGCGGGTCTTTGTCAGGACGTGAAGGGAGGAGGGGGGGTAGGGTGGGGCTGTTTCCTAGACAGAAATAGAAGTATATTAAAAACCGGTCTCAAGAAGAGTCCCAAGATAGTAAATCTTGTTACGTTCAAGGTATCTACATTTAAACTTAAAATAAACTGAGCTACAAAAGGAGGAAGAGTTTTTATACTGAGGATCGGATCATGATTTACATAAAATTACCTGGTGAGTAATCAAAAGGTGGCCTGAAAAATTGTCCCTTGTCGTTGTCGTGACGTAATTATGCCAGTATATGTCCGTATCTAAAGACCATGATAAAAATGATGACAGGGGCACCATTTAATTATTATTACCGCCACAAAATCGACATCAGCAATAGTCATCATTGTTACTTGATATAGAACCTACCCTTGTATTAAGGTATGGTTTGATGAATGGAATCAATCGTGATTATTCTTGACTGCACCTCCATCGTTATGGGGTAGAGTAGGGAAACTCAGACTGTTAATTTATACATCTGAAAATGCAAGCATTTAAAAACGAAGTCTGGAAATATACATTAGGGACTGCATCATATGGTAGTAGAGGAGCGCTGGCAAAACGCCCACAGGTACCGCCTTTAGGCCACTCACCATGAAGGGATGATCGAAGAGGATCGATCGTTATATTCTTTGATTTCGCCTCCGTCGTGGCGAGGTGAAAAAATAGATATATAGCTTTCACTTCTAATCTAAAAAAACGGTAAAAAACCGAAGTCAGGAGATAATCTAGCGGCTTACTAAAATGCGTTAATGGAGCGCGTGAGCAACCGCCCACACAACCCGCCCGGAGGACACTCACCCTGAAGAGATTAGTTGCAGGATTTTGGGAGCAAAAGAGTGCAGCGTCTTGCACCGTCAGGCTAGCACCAGGAAGTGCTGCCTTGGTAACAGGTAGAAGTTACCAGGCTTGCGTGAAGAAAGACTCATGTTGCCATAGACACGCTGATGCGGTAGAGGAAAGACTCCCGTGTTGGAAAATCAGATACATAATTTATACGGAGATTCTTATTGTGACCCTGCTGGAACCAGTATTGGATTAAAAATATTGGGACATGGTGTGTTTATAAATCGAGGTTATTTAAGGAGTTACAGTTGGAAAAATCTCGAGTTGCGTGGACCTGCCGAAATTACATGGCGGTCAAGACGCGCCCAAATTGACAGGGTTGTCTCCCAAAATTACTTAAGTACCAAGAAACCACTACATTATGCATTATTCAGCAAGTAATCTTACATTTTTGGAGAGAAAGCGCGGGACCTACCGAGCATGGTGGTCAAAACCGCATTATAATTTGTACAATATATCATGGGAAAAGCCTCAAAGATGGGGTTGAGCACAACATAGTCATAGTGGGTCAAGAAAGGGGAGCCCAACGCGGTAGTCCTATATAGGGTACATCAGTAGAAAGTATTACGAGTCATTTGGAGCATAGTCTGGATGAGATTACACTATGATATTATAACAAGGTGGTTAAACGCACGAGCATTTCAAAGTTAATATACTTGCAGAAGATTCATAAGGTAGTCTGAGTATGATAACACACTGATGGTAACTCAAAAAATGCGTGAACCTACCACAAGGTGGTTAAACGCAAACACTTCAGAGGTTAGCCATTTGAGCGAAACTACTCTCAGATTCATTCAGCCCTCTACGTACAGAATCAAAGAAACGAATCCATTTAATCTCCCTGATATTGAGGATGGGTTCTATACTGCCACCCCGCGGACCTAGTCTCACCTGTTCTAGAATGGTCCACTTAAGGCTTTCTGGGGAATGATTAAGGTCCTTGCAGTGATCTACCATAGGGGCCCCTTCAACCTTGCACCTTATACGGCTGCAGTGTTGTAAGAAGCGTACTTTTGCTCGTTGTTGTGTCTGTCCTATGTATATTAAATCACACGGGCATATTATGCAGTATATCACGTTTGTAGAGTTGCAATTCGTGTGTGATTTTAGAAGGACTTGTTGGTGACCATGGGAGAAAGTTTTTGTTTGAAGTGTTGCTGGACAGGCTTTACATGAGCCACAGCGAAAATGTCCTACAATGGGAGGTAAGTTCCACATCGATGTTAAAGATGGTTCCTTTGGAATCGTCAGGAATGAGCATACCACGTGGTCTCGAATGTTTTTCGCCTTCTTAAAGGCGTGGAGTGGTAAATCACTGCAGTTGACATCCTCTGAGACCAAATTCCAATATTTATTGATGGTTTTCTTTATTGCGTTACTTTTGGTTGAAAAAGTAGTTACGCAAATTAGGCGTTGTTCATTATTACTCTGTTTGGACCCAGATTGTAGTAGGACTTCCCTCGGGTTAAACCATGCTCTTTTTTTGTCTTTCTTCACCAGACGTCTTGGATAGCCACGTTCAAGTAGCCGATCCATTAGTACAGTGGATTGCTCCATGTAGTCCTCCTTTTTGCTACAATTACGGCGAATCCGTAAAAATTGGCCAAATGGTAAATTGTCCCGGAGGCCCCTAGGGTGATGGCTGGAATAAAGGAGTAGAGAGTTCCTCTCCGCAGGTTTTCTGAAAAGAGTGGTTTGTAGGGTGTCATTTTCCACAAAGATTGTAATATCCAGAAAGTCAATGGTTTCTCTATCAAATTTGATAGTGAATTGTATGTCAGGAGATCTACCGTTGAGCCATTCAAAAAAGTTAGTAATTCCCACCTCGGTACCTGACCAGATACAGATGATGTCGTCAATGTATCTCATCCACATATTTATTTGTGGTCTGAATGGATTGACATCATTGTGTATGAACATATCCTCATACATGGACATGAAAATTATAGCCAAATCCGGGGCAAAGGCAGCCCCCATTGCAACCCCCTTGGTTTGGAGGTAGAAGCAGGTACGAAAAATAAAAAAGTTTTTCATCATGGCAATTTGAAGTAATTGGGGCTGTACTTGTGGCCTTTTCACCAGGGGTATTTGAGTCTAGCATGGGCCTAGTCTTTCTGTGGGCTGTCTTGAACTTAAACATCATGGAGGCCATGGATGGAATGGGATTGTGCTGATTTTTCAGTGATTTTCGTTTTTTGGGGCTGTACTTGTGGCCTTTTCACCAGGGGTATTTGAGTCTAGCATGGGCCTAGTCTTTCTGTGGGCTGTCTTGAACTTAAACATCATGGAGGGCATGGATGGAATGGGATTGTGCTGATTTTGCAGTGTTTTTCGATTTTTGGGGGTGTTCATGGGGAGGGACAGGCCATGTGGCTGGTGGCCATTTTGAGTGCAGCTACAGGCACTGGCCATGTGCTGGCAGGCAAGTGGCCATTTTGAATGCAGGCTTTGTTGTTAGGCCTGCAACCATTTTGCCTACTTTTCAACCTTTATTTATGCCCAGGGGTAGTGAGTCTTGCATGGGCCTAGTCTTTCTGTGGGTTGTCTTGAATTTAAACATTATGGAGGGCATGGATGGATTGGGATTGTGCTGATTTTTCAGTGATTTTCGTTTTTTGGGCCTGTACTTGTGGCCTTTTCACCAGGGGTATTTGAGTCGAAAATCACCTTATTTTGCTGTTGTCCACGGAGGAAGGAGGAAGGACCAGCAGGGTCACAATAAGAATCTCCGTATAAATTATGTATCTGATTTTCCAACACGGGAGTCTTTCCTCTACCGCATCAGCGTGTCTATGGCAACATGAGTCTTTCTTCACGCAAGCCTGGTAACTTCTACCTGTTACCAAGGCAGCACTTCCTGGTGCTAGCCTGACGGTGCAAGACGCTGCACTCTTTTGCTCCCAAAATCCTGCAACTAATCTCTTCAGGGTGAGTGTCCTCCGGGCGGGTTGTGTGGGCGGTTGCTCACGCGCTCCATTAACGCATTTTAGTAAGCCGCTAGATTATCTCCTGACTTCGGTTTTTTACCGTTTTTTTTAGATTAGAAGTGAAAGCTATATATCTACTTTTTCACCTCGCCACGACGGAGGCGAAATCAAAGAATATAACGATCGATCCTCTTCGATCATCCCTTCATGGTGAGTGGCCTAAAGGCGGTACCTGTGGGCGTTTTGCCAGCGCTCCTCTACTACCATATGATGCAGTCCCTAATGTATATTTCCTGACTTCGTTTTTAAATGCTTGCATTTTCAGATGTATAAATTAACAGTCTGAGTTTCCCTACTCTACCCCATAACGATGGAGGTGCAGTCAAGAATAATCACGATTGATTCCATTCATCAAACCATACCTTAATACAAGGGTAGGTTCTATATCAAGTAACAATGATGACTATTGCTGATGTCGATTTTGTGGCGGTAATAATAATTAAATGGTGCCCCTGTCATCATTTTTATCATGGTCTTTAGATACGGACATATACTGGCATAATTACGTCACGACAACGACAAGGGACAATTTTTCAGGCCACCTTTTGATTACTCACCAGGTAATTTTATGTAAATCATGATCCGATCCTCAGTATAAAAACTCTTCCTCCTTTTGTAGCTCAGTTTATTTTAAGTTTAAATGTAGATACCTTGAACGTAACAAGATTTACTATCTTGGGACTCTTCTTGAGACCGGTTTTTAATATACTTCTATTTCTGTCTAGGAAACAGCCCCACCCTACCCCCCCTCCTCCCTTCACGTCCTGACGAAGACCCGCGTAGTAAGGATCTATTGTCCTACAATCCCAGGGTCGAAACGTAGACTTTTTTCTACAATCCAGAACTCCTAAGGATAGCCTGATGTATACAGCTGAATAGGAGTTTCTATTTGAAATGTTGTTTTGATGTTCACGTATTATTTTCTGACCCCACGTATGGGGATCTATTAACTTTCGTGATTGTGATCTGTAGAGTCATGCACATGAAAACTTTGATTAGTGATGTTAAACTATCATAAAATGTGTACCCTTTCCCCAGTACCTTCCCCCTTTTCCCTGTGGGCGTATTGAACTCGTGTATATTGTGTATATATTTTTTGATCATTGATTGACTTTGGTGCGGTGAAAATAAAAACACCTTGCACCTTAAAGGATTTATTTTTCTAAATGTATTTAACTCAAACATTGTGATTTTCTTAAATCTGTTGTGTTCTGTCTGGGACCACTCTATATATACTTGAATATACACCGTAACTTTGTCGTATTTGTTCACCAGCATGTCTGCTTTCTATTTCCATGCCCATTAGTCGGAGAACACCGACGTCACCAGCAGTGCGCTTTGTTGATACACAGGTGTTCGTAATTAGTTAGCAACAACGCGGGAATCATTCTGGTATAAATACACACTTTGAGCTTCCGTGAGAACTGCGTGTTGCACGTACCACGGAAGACTATCGGGAGGTCCGACGTTTTGATAATAATAAACAGCATGAAGGTAAGATTAGAATCGGGAAAGCGTTTGTTTTCTTTCTTCCCTTTCTTCGGCATATTATCATTTAATAGCGGTCATCTGAATAGCTGTTCTCTTTATTTCTCGGCTGTTTAGAACTGAATAACTGCTGCAAAAGCCTCCGCATGTCCTGTCTTGAACCCTACCAGTTTTCCGAACAGCATTTTTAGAATTAAACAAGGTATTTACCATGTTTATTTCTTGAATTAAAGTTAGGAATACATAGCATTCAACTTAATTATGTTTAGATCAACCTGAATAAGTGTTCGTATCTGCATCTCTTCTTTATGCAGCTATTTATTGCTTGCTTCGCGTGATATTGACACCATTGTTTACTCCTCGGACCCACTATCTGAACGTTCTACTGTAAATGCTACAAGGTAATAAGAGCTTTTTGGATCGTAAATCTGCTAGATCATTGTAATTTAAAGCCCCAATACCTACAATTAGACGTTCTTCTGTTTGTCCACCTAGGTCGATTGGGGCCTCCGACTATAAATGCAATTACTGGTCTGAATTGCATATGATTTTCCATTTTTCGTATATGTGTCATCGATCTGAGTCAAGCTACAGTTTGCGTCATAATCGATAAAGAACGATGCTATACCTTTAGGCTATAAGTGGCACGTGTAAATATTATCATATCTGCTAGCACTATTATTGGCAGATAACAACTATTACCCAATACACAAGGGACATAATAATAAGAATCTGCTAATTACTTCCTTAGTAACAAAAAAGTTCAATGCATTAAAAATGTGTCCTTACTGATCATTTACAGGTCTATCATGTGCCGCAGCAAGAACTAATATATTTATAGATGCCAGATGGCACTGTAGAAAAGGAATATCAGTTGCCAAATTGCTAATCCAAAAACAAAATCGATGTAAGTATTTTTTAAAATATGATAAAATAGAACTTATCCGGCCTAGGATTAAGCATCTGTAACAATTAAATTTACTAGTTTACTACCCATTCAGAGACTCTTAATGCGAAATATGTGAATTGGTCTTTTGATCTGCTTTTTCTCTTTGTTTTCATCCTCCATGTATGCTATATATTTCTTACACCTTTCTGGAGCCACTAGAGGTTATCCGCTGACACTATGAGAGGAACACTAGAGATCTAGACAGAATTCCTGTAGGATACAACACTGTTTATCCAGTTTTCTCTTTTTTTCTGAATAAACTGAGGGTGCATATATATATGAGATAGAGCATCTGTTTCTTAGACAGAAAACGGTTAGGATAATACGAACATGGAATTGGTCTGGAGTGTCTGTTTAAACTCAAAAAACAATTTAACAATTTCCTTACAGTTTAACAAAAAGGATTGTAATGTATAAGCTGCAATGTTTGTATATATTTCAATTGGTTTCTATATAAATTTTAATGTAAATAGTGACCTTGTTTCTCTTATTGATATTTGTAAATAGAATTTGTAACAATTCATATGCGACCGTTGTACATAATGTACATATATATATATATATATATATATATATATATATATTTGTATTTTTTCTTTCAGTACATGTCTTGTTCAATGTATGTGTAAATGACAGTCACCTGATGAAGGCAGATTGCCGAAACGCGCGTAGTGAAATCCAACCGCTTTGCCTACAACAACATAATATATACCGGTCCTGTGTGACATTTTGTCATTTTTGTGTGTCTTTTTTGTTCTTTTTATGTAAATAATCAATTTCTATGCTTATAGATCTCACAATTTAATGAACTATAAAATGAAAAAAATATTTGAGAATTAATCATGTCTGACTCTAAAATATGAAATAAAATGTTTATATCAAAGTATTTTGTGTTGCAATATGTATAATAGCAGTAGTTAGGTCGCTTTTCATTTTATCTATACTCTATACTACTATTATAAAGAGAGAACTTGCACCTTTTGGCCAGGTAAACTCGGGAACAACAGCGCCAATCTACACACCCGATACATCTATGAAAATGTCAGGGTGTGTAGATGCACATAGGCTATATACATTTTAAAAAAAGTAAATTAATAAAATTAAGTTTGTAAACAAAGTAGTCCCCTGAAAGTAGCGCCGGCCGGGACCTAGCGCTGGCTGCGATGCGACGTGCGTGTTGACCGCAACGCGACGTGCGTGATGACGAGGAAGGAGGAGCGGCGGTGCAGTGACGAGCGGCGGCACAGGTAAGGAAAGGGAAAGTTCAGTGCGAGACTGTGATGCAGGGGGAGGCAAGAAGGAGGCAGCAGTAAAGGAAAATATCGGAGCGCGAGTGAGTCGGGGCGGGAGGGGGCGCGAGTGAGTCAGGGCGGGAGGGGGGCGCGAGTGAGTCGGGCGGGAGGGGGGCGGGAGTGAGTCGGGGCGGGAGGGAGTCGGTGCGGGAGGGGGTCGGGGCAGGAGCGGGTGTACTGCCCCCAGCCCCTTTCTGCCCCAGGCAACGCTGGGGCGGGCTGCTAGTGTAGTATAAATGTTTTTTGCTTTGAGAGATATGGCACTTATTAATTGAATGTTTGCTATACTTACACTTTGCCTACACTGTTTATTTCCCTACGTATAGCAAACCTAGTATTGTAGGGGTCCCCTATTTTTCAAATACTAGCCTGAGGGTGAACACACCTCCTGACTAGCTAATTATCCCACCTGTCCTGTTGCCAAATGCGCCCTGGATAGGGGGTGGCATTTTGCATGTCTGGGGGATGCTTGGGTTGCATATCAAAGGTGGCAGAGGCCTTTAAAGTGTCTTGCCTTGATATGCTGATTCCCAGTCATCTTGCTTGGAGGAGGTGATAACATCTCATGCCAAAGCAGGCATTGTTTCTGACCTCAGAGAGCTTGGACTCTCACCTCAGGGGGTCAGAAACGCGTCTGTGGCGGCAGGCTAGACAGGACCAGTCAGCAAATACACTAGAGGTCGTAGGTTTTCAGGGGGTACCTCTAAAGTACCCTCTGGGTGCATGCATTAATAAATCCATCAATGGAATCGGTGTAGGTTTATTAATACAAGGTGTTTGATACCAAACACCATAGGTTTCAGGGATGCCATTATGTAGCTGGGAAACATGTTGTGACCAGTGCGGAGTACATACCTTAAGATGGCTTCCCTGTTCACTTGTACTGTCAGTAATTGAAGTTGCCATCACATGGGCATATCTGCTCATGCATATGTGTCCTGACATGTAATATAATGCACCCTGCCTTAAGGTTGTAAGGCTTGCTGTAGGGGTGATATTACATGCAGTGTTAGGGGACATGGCACACAGGGTGTATACCATGTTGTGTTTTCACCTTTTAGAGCACCTTTCCATGCACCCTGCAGTGACAGTCTGCATGCGTTTGGTGCTGGGTCCCTTTTTGTGGCACAATGTATGCTGCAGCTCTTGGGAACCCTCTTTAGTACCTGTTCTCTAGGTACCAGGGGTACCACTTACTAGGGACTTACAGGGGTGCTTAAGGCCTGGTCAATTGGGGATCAATTGACCAGCATCCAATATGCTTACCTCATCTGCTAATCTGATAGGCCCGTTAGTTCCTGTACCTTATCACAGTCCATCTGGCTTACAGAAACGCTTCGACTCCAGACTGCCTCAATATCTAATGTATTTTCTATAGGTCATTCAGAATGCGTGGCCAGACGGATTCTTAACATTCCGAGACATCACCACAACATTGAACATCTAAGGAAAATTCACAGCTCCCAGTGAATAATAGTCAGAATCAATGCCTCACCCATCCCTTTTAGAGAAAATGGCAAAAAAGGGCAACATATTTCCACTGTTACACCAATTTTCTTAGATCAGTGGATGCCATTGCCAAGCTCTTGACAACCCCCATTATAAAGAGTGTTAGACCATGGGAGGAAGCTACCTTACCTACCGAGCTGCTAAAACCTGGAATGCACTCACTAGAGAATGACATCATAATACTTCTGGATCTTTATTCCTCAAGAAACTAACAGCTTAACTCTTGCATTCCAACTCTTGCATTCCAACTAAAGCTCTTTTCTCTTACTGTGATTTGGAGCGCCTGGAAACCCTATCTAGAGACGGTGTTTGTGCTTTATAAATATGTCATTGAAAAAATGTTCGATAAGAGCAAGGAAGGGAGCTAAGTGGAAATTTCTAGCTAGGAAAAGCTACATATGTAGTTTGCGGTAGCACAAGAAGATTGCGAGACAACTTACACCACATCGTTGAGTTCCAGTCGAGTGTCGGGTGGTGGGTTGATAAGGATGTACGAAAGAGTGTTATCATGGTCCATCATGTCCACTGTAAAGAGAGAAAGTAAACATAAGATTAACAAAGTGTCCTACCAGTGGTTCAATCTTGGTTAATTTCCCAGCGGATCCACATTGTGTTCCCGTAAGGAACAGACTTGAGAAACTGAAAGCAGGGAACATGCACACATGAACTGTATAGAGTGGATTCTCATTCACCGTGCTAATTCACGTCTAACAAACTTAAACATTGAAATGTGACTTACTGAATTTCATATACAATATTAGCCCTATGGTGGGAATTCAACCAGTGGATTCTCCTCTTACTTTAAATTTCCTCAGAAACTGGTGGATTTGGCTTAACCACTGAACTCTAAATCAGGTGCTCCAGTCAGATCTCGAATGCCCTAAGTGGAATGGGTATGCCCAGTCATGGGTCCCCTTCTCACTGTCCCACACGATCCAAGCTATACCTCCCTGCCCAACTAGACCTAACAAGCTGGAAACTGGTCTGGGGTTGTTTGTGTTCCCTTCTGGACGGGGGCCTCGTCTGGCAGCTCAGGATGGACTGTTCCAGTGATGAGCAGGGTCAGTACTGATTTGTGTAAGGCAGGCCTCTGTCCAGAGTGGTACAGTGGGCAAAATGATTGATTTGAATGCTACCACAGAGTCATTGACAGAGCAAGTGTCAGTGGTATGCATAAGGGAGGCCTGTGTCCAGGGTGGCACAGTGGGCGAAAAATGATGGATTGCAAAAAAAATACACCCTGGAGCTGGCATAGGCTACTTACCAGCATTCCTCCCATCACTTTTTGTCAGTTCCAGGTCCGATCTTTAGAATTCCAGTATACATTGAAGAGACCATTAAAAGTATCTGCCCTCTACCATCAACTTCTGTGTTTCATGGACTATATCACTGCGGAGGGATTTGAAGAGTATTATGCGTATCGTATCATTTAGATATGGACGAGATGGGTAAAACAGCCCCACATGGCATTTGTGCTTGGTTAACCCCAGTGCCAAACTGTGCTTACTCCAGTTTTTTTTTCACAGGAACTTACCATCAGATTTTACCTGCTTAAACTACTGTATCAAACATTAAAAATAGAGTTTACCACACCATGCGTAGAGGTTAATCCCCATCTTTTTACCACAAGTTTATAAATAGACTGTAAAGCATAACCAATGCCTAGCGCAACTGTTATCTGTATGATGCATTTTTATGTCTGCAACGAATGAACTCTTTCATAGTGGCATAAAAACACATAATAGAAAGTGCTGCTCTCCATTATGCATCCCTATGTCAATACAGAACCAGGCACCACTCTGAGCGTACTCTTAACTATGCTAGATGCGAAGGTCAGGTGGAAGCACAGTCAGGTGTGTTTGTGATGGACACCCTCTAGTTGCGTTATTTTAGCCGGGTGCCTAAATCCTGCACACAGGTAATAAAGACAGGATACAGTGCACTGGAGTGGTAAGCATGACATTATGTATGGTAAGAGAAGACTAGCAGTGAAGGGCGGCCGGTAAATGGTAGGATTCAAAGTAGAAAATACCCTAGGGTACCAGTTGATGTTCAAGAGGAGGAAAGTCACTCATTTTGCTGGCCTTTTAAGATGTAGTAGGCTCAAAGCACAGTTCGGTGTGTGACTCAGACTAGCCAAGGCAAGCTTTTCACAAGTGTCAGTTGTTCCAAGTGTATGCTGCAATAGTGAGGGCCAGAGAGTGATGAACGCTGTCATCCAGTGGGCATGGGAGAACAGTGGCCTGAGAAGTGTTCCGAACTGAAATCTAGACCCTAGAGTTGAGTTGATGTAGAATCATCAAAAGGATAGGTGATGAAGTATGGTCCTTGCCTTTCTCAAATATGCTTTTATAGGATTACTGGATATGTTTGGCACCTTCACAATAACAGGCAATGGAGAGTTGAACATCATGTTCTTTGATTTGTTAATAAAAGACAGTGTGGTATATTGCCGCCACCAGAAGGATAAGTGCTGAAGAGTTGGTCATTCACAATTCTAGTGTCATTAATGCAGGCACTTGTGGAATTTTAGTAGCAAAACGTGAATGGTAAATCTAATTGAAGAGCTGGCCATTTATGTTGTTAGAAGTGATCCTTCTCATGTGGTAGGTTTAATATCTTCAGCCACATTATGTAGCATCCCCCGAAAAAGACACTGAACCAGGCAGGACTCCTCCTGGTCTGTGGCAACGCCTTGCTTCATGGCCTCCCAGGCTACAAAGGTCACCTCAAGGAAATCCTACATACCACCCAAAGCTTTGTAAGAAATATACCACATCACCCCCAACAGGATGGATCCCCTACCTGGAACTCCCTTCCCCTCTCAATCCGGCTCACTCCGGACTACATCACCTTCCGTAAACTCTTGAAGACTCCTCTGTTCCATCTTGCTTACGATTAGTCTCTTCACTCCCTGCGTCTTTTCTCCACCTGTCTTTGAGCGCCATGAAACCAATTGGTGTCCTTGCGCGGTAACAAGCACTTTTAACATAACATAACATAACATAACTTGTCAGCTGCTTTTATCACCTTGTCGGCCTGCACCATCCTCAAAAACAGTTGCTGTATCTACAAAGCTATCACAACTGGAACCTCTGCTGATCTGGCTAACAAGCTCACCACCAGCGGTGGCTCTTTAGTGCCCAAAGCCAGGGCACCATCACGCTAGAGATGAAGAAGTGCAAAAAAGAAAATGAAAAACGCCTCCACCTATGCACCAAGGATCTACAAGGCATCTTCATACCCATCAGGAGTGCCCAAACGCTGCTTAAATGTATAAGGGAGATGCATATAAATAACATCAATATCCACTTCCACTCTCAGAACACAGGCACCCCTCCATCAACTTTCACCCTGTACATTATTCCCTACCATTCTGCTACATATATTTTCCACATGCAAACATATTATGCAAAATGGGTGCCTCATCTTTGAGAATTAAGAATAGACACCAATACGAGTGGTGTGAGCAGGTTACATAGAGGGCACACACAGGGCGCCCCGTTATGAGCAGAGTAATGGCTGCTTGGCCGCCTTGTCCTACTCCTGTAATTGCAAGTTCACTCTCCAAGTGACACACTCCATCATCGGTATTGGCATAGCAGTGACACACACTGCTTAAGGAAGGTAAGAACCAACATACTGGAAGTGAACAGTGGGGCATCAAGAATATAAGGACTGTTTATGTGTGACGTGTAACACAGAGGTCGGTTATTGCCATTAAGTGGTTAATGGAGAGATGTCTGGTCTTACAGTGTGTGTTATGGGATCATACTATGTCTCCGTTAAAAAAAGTAAGTGTTTGTAAATCTGGGCCTGTGGGTTGGCTTGTGTCCTGAGAAGGATTTCCTGCCATTCCGTGCAGTAATATACTCATTCTCATTTTTAACATACACATTAAGATAGGGCATAGGGACGTTCAGTTAGCTGTCTCTTATAGTGGTTAGTAAATTGTTTGCGCACCTTCAAACATTTGCATTCAGCAATGATGTAACCAGAACTGGCGTGCCAAAAACATTCCCAGGACGTTGTAGATTTTGACAGACCAGGATCACTACATATCACTAGTTGGAGTAAGGGGTGAAAGCATATCCACTTTACACTGCAATAAAAAAGGCACAGGTGGATTGTAAGATAGTAATGTTCTAGGGCGTTTTGAGGCGGCACCAGTAGGTATCGGGTTATTGACCATGGGTGGGATTTTCATCAGCTCAAGTCTGAGATGATGCAAGATGATTCTGTTCTCCAACAGATCCCAGATAGAACCCCTATCCTACACTAGGCCACTTTTCAACCCGAAACCACAACTTCTCAAACCCATAATGACAACTCCTCAACCCATAATCACAAAATGACGTACTGTAACCAGCTCCTGCAAGGCCCAAGTGCTTCATGCGTGTTTTCACCAGGGCGTTCAGCTCCTGCCTCTCGGACCGGCGGTAGAGGGTCATGCGCTGCTGGCTGATCCGTTCTGTGGCTGATTTGTTGGGCTGACGCGCCCCCTTGCGGCTCAGCCTCCTGGCCCACTGCATGCTCTTGCGCCGCAGGAGCGGGTGGTCGGACTGGTCACTCGACGTGGAGTTCCGGTGGTTGATCCGACAGACAATGGGCTCCCTGGTGTCCCTGGTGTCTTCACAGTCTTCCACACTAATCGAGACCTGGGACTGTGGACGTAAGCACAATGTCTCAATGTCACATGAACCTTTTAGGACAATTAAACCTTCCTCACTCTACGACCCAATCCAGCTCCAAGACTTGTTCTGGCTCCATTCAGTACACAGCCAGCCAGTCAGAGAACATTGTTATTCGGCTCTACCGAGCCAGACAAGTCACATCATAAAAGGAATACACAATGATTGATACGAGATTAAAAGGTCAGGTAATAGACATTATAAAAGTAGGCTATAAAGTCAGAAAAAAGTCTAATAGTTTAGTAGGAGTAAAATAGAATACATCATTTTCAGCGTTCCGTTTGTAATTGCAGACAGTTTAGGATGTGATTCAAAACAGCACAAATTACAGCTTCATTTCCCAGGCATTGCAGATAAGAGAAGATAGCTGCGTGCACAGCCCAAGAGAAAGGAAGACAGGAAAAGAAATACTTTGTCCTAAATATCATTTACAAGATTGTCCCACTTGGTGTAATTTTTTTTATTATAAACCCTAATAGGGTAATATTGTTGTAAAACATGTAGAATAGTATTTCTTAGTCAGACAGTATTTCGTCCATATTACTCTGGTACCACCTCGACGAAGAAGGAAAGGCGAGGCAGGGGGAGAGGACGGAATACAGAGTAGGCGACTGACTAAAAGAAGAGAGTCAGAGGAGAGAAAGGAGAGCCTACAGTCTGTGTTATGAGGAAGGAGCAGGGAGGCTGAAATACAAAGTGTGAGGGTCTGTGATGGAGAAAGCAAAATAGTTGCAGCAATAAAAGCATTTTCTACATATCTATTGCTTTGCAGCAGTGCTGAATTTGCAAACAAATAAGTGCCTGGGCTCTCGTCAGGAGGCCACTGCACCTTGTGTCACACATTGCCCCTGCCAGTCCTGCCGATGATAGAAACAACACAAGTACTAACGTTCACACTTCTACAAGTGTGACAATTCAGACTATTTCAGGCCCCCAACCTATAAGAATGGCTTGGGTGGCAGGTAATATTCATTTTTAACACCTTCACTGCGGCGGCAATTCCGCTGCAGTGCTAGGGGGTGGGGTCGCACAGCTCACCTGCGCTTGTGACGGAACCGCTCCGTCACGCGCCTCGGGTGAGCTGTGCACGAACGCGGCTGCTCAATAGCAGGTGCGGCGAGCGGGCCGTGACGGAACCGTTCCGTCACTAGCACAGCTCACCCGAGGTGCGTGAAGGAACGGGTTAATGTATACGGTGTTTATAATTAACTGTTGTTATCTCTAAATTAGTCAGTCAGCGCTAGCTAGTGGCAGACTGTCACATGCCCAGGTGCTGACAATTAAGTGCTGGTACCCAGCACCTTAAACCTCGGGCTCAAATTAAGCACTGCTTTGCAGTTGTACATATTCATGAGGCATCAAAATTGGAAACTGAGCTCCAGATTTGCCAACCTTTCATGCAACGCAATGCAGAAAGGGAACTTGCTGCATTGCATTGCCTAAAAGGGAGACAGCAGAAATGTACCATATCTACTAAGATATGGCACACTTCTGCCCTCTCGTCGCGCTGGCCCACTTGTGGCAGCCTGGCGTCAGGGCAGGCACCTTGTGCCACCAAGATCGGGGCCAGCGTTGTGGTCTGAACAGTGTAGGAAGAGACACATTCCTGCACCAAAACTATTCTTAGAGGCGTATTTCTCTGTGCATATGTGCAACAGAATGCAACACACATGCAAAGAGGAAGCAACGAGGAGAAATAAAGATATTCCTCCTCATTACGCCAGTCTTGGGTAGGAGCAGCATTTTGGTGCAAGCCCAGATAACTTTAGCAAATCTGGGTTTGTGTCAAAATCCATGGGTGGGTGCACAGGAATGCCAATGCTCAGCCCAGGGAACGTCCTCCGAAGCAAGGTAACACAAGGCAACGCTATGCAATGCATTGCTTAACTTGTTTTTTACTAAGCCATGCGCATCAGGCTTTGCTCAGTAAATTTCGACATACATTTTGCCTCTGGACTGTGCCAAAAAAGGGACGCAACTCTGATGCAAAATGTTAGTAAATCTGGGCTAAAATATGTAGAGCTTCCCCATTCTGTGTGTAGTTCTGCCGAGGCAGCCTCCCTTTGAAAGCGAATCTAAATTGACCAAGAACCGCGTAGGGTGGTGAAGTTGAGTTTAGACCCACACATAAAGCACCTCTGAGGCTGCAAACATCTGGCTCTCTGTGCGGTAGATGCCAATAGGAATGTCCCCCGAAGTGGAGCACAGCTTTTGGTACAAGCGCCCATAGGATCGGATCCACAGGTCCTCCTCCGTCACCTTCAGCTGTTGGAAGAGAGAGAAAAGAAGGCATCAGAGGATGGTCGGAAAGAGGAGTGGACCAGGGGCTGGGTTGAAAGAGGGTTGTGTAATCGGCTGAAGGGCAGATGAAGGACGCTCAGAGGGAGACAGGCTGTTTATGTGTGACCCCTAACAATATCTCCATGATGCTGACTCCATGGAGACCAGTGGAGGGGCACTAAGAGCATGACAGGCATTCATCGTTTAAATAATGTCTACTCTTTCCACTATTTGTGGGAGAATGTGTGTGAGCATCTTTAGACATGAACGTCAAACAAACTATAATTAAGCAGCTACAGGATGTAGCCCAGTATCAACTCCATCATGATGTATGTCAGAGGTGCTTATGGATTGTTTGCAAGGATTTCATATTGCAAACACCCATACCAACTTTGCAACAATGCATACCAACAAAAGGTGTTTTGCGCATCTTAATACCACACCTTAGCCCCCCCCCCCCCCCCCCCCCCCCGTTCGGACGGTTGGTGAGTCAGTCACACTTGTCAGGATTGTTGAAGACCAAAGCTCAGCTGCTACAGAGCCGATCAATAGTAACTTTGAATGAAATACTTTTGCATCCATTATGTCATTAATACATAAGGCCTTAGTTAAGTCTTACAGATGTATAAAGTTAAACGCACACACAAACAAAAACATTATTTTAAACAAGTGTTTTTGAAAATACTACCAATATTTTTAAAACCGTGTATTCATTTAAAAAAGTGTTTGCTGAGGATGTGTCGCAGGTACCAATTTAAACAAATCACTATGAATGTAAGTTGCGCATGAAATGAAAATATACACAATTTCCTGAACCATGGAGGGCTTAGTGATTAGCAGATGGGATTTCTTATCAGTCCTGTTACCACATTTCAGTCTCTAGTTCCTGGAGCTTTGTGAGTTTGAGCTTTTATTGTAGCTAAAGATTTGGTTCAAGGGCATTTGATAGCAGTTTGTAAAACTAAACACTGTTGTTCATGGTGAGGTTGTTTGTAAAGTTGCTGGAGAAGAAGGCAAGCATCTCTTCTGCTTATGTTATCCAAGTAAGAGATCCATATATATTTAATGTATAACCTCAGGGTTTACCTAAACTACCGGAGAGAGCGTGAGCATGCAAGACCCCATGGTCTAGTGACCGATAGATTTCTCAGAATCTCTACGTCTGGTCCGCAAAGCATTAGTGCCCTTTTGAGGATGTACCTGTGATCCAGGTCATGATGGAAAAAGCTACATGCACAAGTCTATTCCTGTCACATGATATCATTTCAGATCATTTGGAGTTTTATTTTTAACTTCATAGATGACACACATTTTAATTCACAGGAAAGTAGACCAACGCCCCAGTTTCACCTGCCCTCCTAGAGCTGTGTATGGAGCAAATATGTTTAGTCATGAGGATCACATCAAGACACACTTCTCTTTAATTGAAGGCTCGGCCTACAGTTCAGTAGAACAAAAAGAACAATTGATGGACAGAATTCAGAACAATGTCATACATTCACCCCAGTACAGAGATCTGGGCCTAAACCCATCGTTTTTTTGCTCACCATGCCATTCAAGTTTGGATCCAGCCATATGCAAATCAGTCTTGACCCTGCGCCGAATGGGAACAGCCCAGCACGAACTGCCAGGTCAGGTCCTCCCTGGACTGGAAACAAGCATGCTAGGACCAGTTTCAGGCTTTTAGCCCTCATCAGCCAGGATAGCTTGACTCCAGTGACATGGAGAGCACAGGACCCATGTCTGGGCATACCCGCCCGACTCGGGGTAACAAGTGCAAAAAGAACAATTGATTGACAGAATGCAGAACAATGTCATACATTCACCCCAGTACAGAGTTCTGGGCCTAAATCCATCGTTTTTTTGCTCACCATGCCATTCCAGTTTGGACCCAGCCATATGCAAATCAGTCTTGACCCTGTGCCCAATGGGAACAGTCCAGCCGAACTGCCAGGCCAGGTCCTCCCTGGACTAGAAACAAGCATCCTAGGACCGGTTTCGGGCTTTCAGCCCTCATCAGCCTGGATAGCTTGACTCCAGTGGCATTCGAGAGCACGGGACCCACGTCTGGGCATACCCGTCCCAGTTCAGTAGTGGACACCTATGGTCAGCCACTTACAAAATTCTCTCTGAACACTAGTTCTGAAGACCACTACCGAATGGTTTAAACCCAAACCTATAGAGATACCTACTTGTTGAGAACCACAGACTTACTACATGTTATGAAAAAAAAAACGAATTACCAGACAGTATCTACTGATGACTAAAGTGAGAATGCTGGAATCTAAGCATAGTTGCCATATACAGATACAAGGATGTTTACTAGAGATATACCTGCTCTCAATACATGGTTGTAAGTTAGCATATACTTTAAACAAAATTGGCAATAAGACTTGAGTCAACCAAATCCAGACAGAAACGTACACAGGAAAACATGGCGGCCGGCTAATCAGCGGGTCGCGGGTGTTTGGAGGTGTGGCGGTGTAAGCTACCGTAGGCGAGCACAGGCGGCGGCTTTCGGAGCGATTTTGCTCTTTTCTTAGTTCAGGGTGCGGGTACGGAGACGCTGAGGTCCCGGCGGCTGGAGGTTCTAAGTCGGTGGAGGCGGCGTCCGTGGCAGCGTTTACTGTGGCGTTCCTACTGCAGAGAGGGAGCGCGCTGCCACGGATCTGTGTGGCGGCAGGAGAGACTGCAGATAGCGGTCTCTCAATCAGGCTCAGAGGCGCGGAGGCTTGGAGAAGCAAAAACACAAGCGGAGGCAGCCTCGGAAGTGTCTCCGCCCGTTTTTTTCCCAAAGTGCCTGAAATCTCCAGACTTTCAGCGGAGTTGTATGGCGGCAGAGGGCTCAGATAGCCCTCGATGTGAGGACAGCCTGGGTGTGCTGGAGGAAGCAGTGGAGGAGCGTGGTGTGGGTTTAGTCGAGCCCACGAAGGTAGCTGGGTGCTGGGGGAGAGCAGCACACGAGCTTGGGAGGGGGCGCCGAGCAGCAGCAAGAGTTGGATATAAAGGGAGAGGTGCTATTGGTAGAGGTATTGAATCGGGGGCTGCGCTAGGCAACTCTAACTCACTGATTAACAAAGGCTCTTCAGACTACAATGAGGAGTCTGGGGATGTGTTAGAAAATAAGCAATTTAGAAAAGGAGGTGGTGATGAACAGAGTGTCTGAGTTAAACAGACCACTCTTACCCAGTCCAAAGATCAGGGCTTGATCCATCACCGTTATTTATCTCACTGCCCCATCCCAGCTCAGAACCTGGCTATATGCAAATCAGTCTGTCCCTGGCCCAGTGCATCATGGGAACAGGGCAGACTAAACTACCAAGCCAATTCTTCACCAGAAAGGAGACAAGCTACCGGGGACCGGTTTCTGGCATTTCAGCCTTCTTCGGCCCGGCTTGCTTGAATCCTGATGGAGCAGTGAGAAAGGGACTCATGTCTGAGTATACCCTGCCACACCTATAGTGGCCAAAAACGATTTAGAAAAGGAGGTGGTGATGAACAGAGTTTCTGAGTTAAACAGACCACTCTTACCCAGTCCAAAGATCAGGGCTTGATCCATCACCGTTATTTATCTCACTGCCCCATCCCAGCTCAGAACCTGGCTATATGCAAATCAGTCTGTCCCTGGCCCAGTGCATCATGGGAACAGGGCAGACTAAACTACCAAGCCAATTCTTCACCAGAAAGGAGACAAGCTACCGGGGACCGGTTTCTGGCATTTCAGCCTTCTTCGGCCCGGCTTGCTTGAATCCTGATGGAGCAGTGAGAAAGGGACTCATGTCTGAGTATACCCTGCCACACCTATAGTGGCCAAAAACGATTTAGAAAAGGAGGTGGTGATGAACAGAGTGTCTGAGTTAAACAGACCACTCTTACCCAGTCCAAAGATCAGGGCTTGATCCATCACCGTTATTTATCTCACTGCCCCATCCCAGCTCAGAACCTGGCTATATGCAAATCAGTCTGTCCCTGGCCCAGTGCATCATGGGAACAGGGCAGACTAAACTACCAAGCCAATTCTTCACCAGAAAGGAGACAAGCTACCGGGGACCGGTTTCTGGCATTTCAGCCTTCTTCGGCCCGGCTTGCTTGAATCCTGATGGAGCAGTGAGAAAGGGACTCATGTCTGAGTATACCCTGCCACACCTATAGTGGCCAAAAACGATTTAGAAAAGGAGGTGGTGATGAACAGAGTGTCTGAGTTAAACAGACCACTCTTACCCAGTCCAAAGATCAGGGCTTGATCCATCACCGTTATTTATCTCACTGCCCCATCCCAGCTCAGAACCTGGCTATATGCAAATCAGTCTGTCCCTGGCCCAGTGCATCATGGGAACAGGGCAGACTAAACTACCAAGCCAATTCTTCACCAGAAAGGAGACAAGCTACCGGGGACCGGTTTCTGGCATTTCAGCCTTCTTCGGCCCGGCTTGCTTGAATCCTGATGGAGCAGTGAGAAAGGGACTCATGTCTGAGTATACCCTGCCACACCTATAGTGGCCAAAAACGATTTAGAAAAGGAGGTGGTGATGAACAGAGTGTCTGAGTTAAACAGACCACTCTTACCCAGTCCAAAGATCAGGGCTTGATCCATCACCGTTATTTATCTCACTGCCCCATCCCAGCTCAGAACCTGGCTATATGCAAATCAGTCTGTCCCTGGCCCAGTGCATCATGGGAACAGGGCAGACTAAACTACCAAGCCAATTCTTCACCAGAAAGGAGACAAGCTACCGGGGACCGGTTTCTGGCATTTCAGCCTTCTTCGGCCCGGCTTGCTTGAATCCTGATGGAGCAGTGAGAAAGGGACTCATGTCTGAGTATACCCTGCCACACCTATAGTGGCCAAAAACGATTTAGAAAAGGAGGTGGTGATGAACAGAGTGTCTGAGTTAAACAGACCACTCTTACCCAGTCCAAAGATCAGGGCGTGATCCATCACCGTTATTTATCTCACTGCCCCATCCCAGCTCAGAACCTGGCTATATGCAAATCAGTCTGTCCCTGGCCCAGTGCATCATGGGAACAGGGCAGACTAAACTACCAACCCAATTCTTCACCAGAAAGAAGACAAGCTACCGGGGACCGGTTTCTGGCATTTCAGCCTTCTTCGGCCCGGCTTGCTTGAATCCTGATGGAGCAGTGAGAAAGGGACTCATGTCTGAGTATACCCTGCCACACCTATAGTGGCCAAAAACGATTTAGAAAAGGAGGTGGTGATGAACAGAGTGTCTGAGTTAAACAGACCACTCTTACCCAGTCCAAAGATCAGGGCTTGATCCATCACCGTTATTTATCTCACTGCCCCATCCCAGCTCAGAACCTGGCTATATGCAAATCAGTCTGTCCCTGGCCCAGTGCATCATGGGAACAGGGCAGACTAAACTACCAAGCCAATTCTTCACCAGAAAGGAGACAAGCTACCGGGGACCGGTTTCTGGCATTTCAGCCTTCTTCGGCCCGGCTTGCTTGAATCCTGATGGAGCAGTGAGAAAGGGACTCATGTCTGAGTATACCCTGCCACACCTATAGTGGCCAAAAACGATTTAGAAAAGGAGGTGGTGATGAACAGAGTGTCTGAGTTAAACAGACCACTCTTACCCAGTCCAAAGATCAGGGCTTGATCCATCACCGTTATTTATCTCACTGCCCCATCCCAGCTCAGAACCTGGCTATATGCAAATCAGTCTGTCCCTGGCCCAGTGCATCATGGGAACAGGGCAGACTAAACTACCAAGCCAATTCTTCACCAGAAAGGAGACAAGCTACCGGGGACCGGTTTCTGGCATTTCAGCCTTCTTCGGCCCGGCTTGCTTGAATCCTGATGGAGCAGTGAGAAAGGGACTCATGTCTGAGTATACCCTGCCACACCTATAGTGGCCAAAAACGATTTAGAAAAGGAGGTGGTGATGAACAGAGTGTCTGAGTTAAACAGACCACTCTTACCCAGTCCAAAGATCAGGGCTTGATCCATCACCGTTATTTATCTCACTGCCCCATCCCAGCTCAGAACCTGGCTATATGCAAATCAGTCTGTCCCTGGCCCAGTGCATCATGGGAACAGGGCAGACTAAACTACCAAGCCAATTCTTCACCAGAAAGGAGACAAGCTACCGGGGACCGGTTTCTGGCATTTCAGCCTTCTTCGGCCCGGCTTGCTTGAATCCTGATGGAGCAGTGAGAAAGGGACTCATGTCTGAGTATACCCTGCCACACCTATAGTGGCCAAAAACGATTTAGAAAAGGAGGTGGTGATGAACAGAGTGTCTGAGTTAAACAGACCACTCTTACCCAGTCCAAAGATCAGGGCTTGATCCATCACCGTTATTTATCTCACTGCCCCATCCCAGCTCAGAACCTGGCTATATGCAAATCAGTCTGTCCCTGGCCCAGTGCATCATGGGAACAGGGCAGACTAAACTACCAAGCCAATTCTTCACCAGAAAGGAGACAAGCTACCGGGGACCGGTTTCTGGCATTTGGTTTGCCCTGTTCCCATCATGCACTGGGACAGGAACAGACTAATTTGCATACAGCCAGGTTCTGAAACTGGGATGGTGCAGTGAGCTAAAAAACGGTGTTGGATCTAGCCCTGATCTCTTGACTGGGTGAGAGCTTTCTGCTTAATTCAGAGACTCTGTCCATCACCACCCCTTGTTGTAAATATTTTTGTCCACCCTAAGCGTGGAAGGGTATTCTCAGATGTGAGACCCTTGCTCATTGCACCATCAGGATTCAAGCAAACCGGGGCGAAGACGGCTGTAATGCCAGAAACCGGTCCCCGGGAGCTTGTTTCCTTCCCAGTGTAAGAATTGGCTTTTGTAGTTTGGTTTGCCCTGTTCCCATCATGCACTGGGACAGGAACAGACTAATTTGCATACAGCCAGGTTCTGAAACTGGGATGGTGCAGTGAGCTAAAAAACGGTGTTGGATCTAGCCCTGATCTCTTGACTGGGTGAGAGCTTTCTGCTTAATTCAGAGACTCTGTCCCTCACCACCCCTTGTTGTAAATATATTAGAAAATAAGCAAGCAGCAGACCTAGCAGTAATCCAGGTGTCCGGATATAAGTTGAGGAGTGCGGCAAAAATCACTGTGGTTCCGGATACTGTTAGGGTGCAAGGGGAGGATAAGGCTCCCACCCATATCAAGGAAAAAAACAAAACCTCACACGAGGCTAATTCTAAGAAAACCACAAAGAAAAAAACAGGTAGTAAAAAAAATAACAAGAAAACTAGCATTTTGGAGAAAAAAATCAAGACAACACCTTCACTAAACTCTTTTTTTAAAGTTATTCCTAAAACTTTAATACTGAAGCCCAATTTGGCAAACTCTGCTGAAAGTGTGACATCAGTGTCAGGGGACGAGGGGGTCAGTGCTTCACCGATAGAAACTCCTGCTTTAGATTGGTCTGGTGTTTTAAGTCCTAATCGCTATCAGCTTCTTATGGCCGATAGGGAAGGGGAAGACCTGGCGGACTCGAGTAAAGCACCAGCAGTGTTAAGACCTGAGGAAGTGAGTGAGTTGACTTTGTCAGATTCGAATTCGGGGGCAGTGAATGAGTTGACCTCCTCAGACCTGAATATGGGGGAAAATTCTGATATGGCAATAATAGCCCTTCTGAAGAAACTGGATTTGGACATGCACAAGGGGTTTGAGGAGTCTAAGGCGATTCAGGATAATATACGTGCTTCCTGTACTAGTCTGGAGGTCAAATTCAGTGAATTGAGCTCACGTATGGTAGTCCTAGAGGTGGAGGCAAAGGACCTCCGAGACTCAGTTGTAGATAACTGTAGAGAGATTGAAGAAATTAAGTTTAGAGAAAGGGCACAGGAAGAGCGAATGGAGAGACTTGAAAATATGCAGAGGCGAAACAACTTAAAAATACTGAAACTGCCGGAAGGAAAAGAAGGGGCTGACATTAAAAGATTTCTAGCCCATCTTTTTAAATCTGAGCTGGAACTGGAAGAGGACGGAGAGACGATTTATGCAGATATACACAGGGTCCACCGAGATCCTTTCAGATTAAATGCTAATCGTACCAAGCCAAGAAAAGTTTTGATAAATTTCCTGACATTTAGTTTAAAAGAAAAAATTTTGTCAGCTGCCTTGAAGAAAAAGAATGTCTTGGTGGACGGGGTAAAAATTGATGTGAGGTCTGATTTGTCACCGGTCACAGCTAATAGGCAATGGGAGCTAGGTAAACGCATAGAACCACTTAGGGCACTGGAGGCTACAGTTCAATTAAAATTTCCAGCCTTTTTAAAAGTAATGTGGCGGAACAAGATGCATAATTTCCGAGCAGTAGAGGAGGTCGATGCGTTTATTGTACTATGTCAAGAAATGACCCGGCAAGCTGCCGTATAAGTCAAATATTCGATACGATGTTCACTATTAAGCCTGTGTTTATTGGTGTAAGATGTTTAATAAAATATGAAGCACCGCCACGAAAAAGCACCCACATGGCCTAGGCTAAAAGGGAGGATGGTAGGGTTTTCCACGGGAGGGTTGGGTAGGAGTAGTTGGGTGAGTAGGGAGGGCATGGGGGGGGGAAGGGGTGGGAATAGGGTTGAAAAAGTCCTTAGAAGCTTAGCGACCACCAAAATGTATGTAATGTTCTTTAGAGATCGATATGAGTGGGACTAGTACAGGTGACTTAAAATTTCTGTCATGGAATGTTAACGGACTACGTACAAAATCTAGGAGAAGAGTAATATTAAAATATTTAGAGGATTCTAAGGCCCATATCATAATTTTGCAAGAGACGCATTTGACTGCAATAGAGTGTAAGGAGGTTATGCTAGGTCAAAGATGGGTTGCCCATGGGTTTTGTACTCCACAGACCATAGTTACAAAGGGTGTTGCTGTTTTGGTTAGACAGGGGGTTCATTTTTGCCTGGAAAATTTTGTTGCAGACCCAAAAGGTAGATGGCTTATTTTAAGTGCAAGAATTGATTCTGACTTACTAATCATAGTCGGATATTATGGCCCAAATCTTGATGAGGTAGATTCTCTGGACACTCTGGCTAGAGAATTGCTAGGCTCTGCTGGCAAAATTATAATGGCAGGGGATTTTAATGCAGTTTTGGATTATAAATTAGATCGATCTGTAAACTCGCATGGGCGTATGAATCCCAAAATGTCAAACAGAATTAGGATGTTGATGACTCAATTTGGGCTGTGTGATATCTGGAGATTTAATCATGGGCAACAGTTGGGATTTACATACTATAACAAGAAATATAAGCATAAATCTCGGATCGATTATGTGTTGCTGGACTTAAGGTTAAAAGATTCTGTTACAGAAGTGGGGCATGTAGGCGTTCATATCTCTGATCATTCAGCCATCACACTTAGTATAAAAATTCAAGCATCTGAAGCAGAAACAATCTGGAGGCTGGATCGCACAGTACTTTTAGATCAAGAGTGTTTGCAATTTATCAGTTCAGAGTTAGAGGTTTTTTTGGATGCAAATGCAGGCACTGCAAAGATAGAAACAGTTTGGGAGACTTGTAAAGCCTTTTTGAGGGGTAGGCTGGGTGCCCAGGGAGCAAAAAAACGAAGAATCTATTTTAATAAAATTACCGATTTGGAAAAGAATATTCGAGATTTGGAATCCAGCATTAATTCCTGTGAAGGTTCAATGGTAGAGCAGATGCTGAAAGATCTTGAGCTGTTAAAATTGGATTTAATAGCAGTTATTAACAACAGAATTAGAGAGAAATGGGAATCAAGCCAGCTGGCACACTTTAGCTATAGTGAAGGGTGCGGAAAGCTACTGGCCTGGAAGGCCAAAAAAGATCTAGTACGAAATTTTATTAAAGAATTAAATCTGCCGGGTAGGAGTGAGGCCATTACGGAGAGCAAGGGAATTGCGGATGCATTCTTTGAGTACTTTTCAGATGTGTATAAGGAAGATTTGAATCCTGATACTCTGGAAATAGCGAAATGGTTGAAGATGGTGGACCCGCTTCCAACTGATTTAAAACAGGTTTTGAATGGGGAGATTCTCTTAACTGAGGTAGAAAAGGCTATAAGATCAGCTAAGAGAGGGAAGGCTCCTGGGCCTGATGGTCTACCAGTTGAGGTCTACAAAGTATTTATGGAAAAAATCTTGCCTCTATTGGTTCAGTTATTCAATGATATCTTGCAAGGAAAGGCGGAGTTGCCGGACTCTTGGAACGAGGCAACTATTGTTCTAATTGCAAAAACTGGGAAACCACCAAGTGATCCGAATTCGTATAGACCTATTTCGCTGTTAAATTGCGATTATAAAGTTTTTGCAAAGATAATGGCGGATAGACTTAGTCTGGTTATTCCTAAACTAGTGCAGGAAGATCAGAAGGGTTTTATTAAAGGTAGGTTCCTAAAGGAACTTACTTTTTCTCTAATAGGTACAATAGATTTGGCCTCTACACATAAAATTCCATTAGCAGTAATAGCGCTGGACGCTGCTAAGGCGTTTGACCGAGTAAATTGGATATTTCTAAAAGCACTTTTGACCCATTTAGACCTGGGTTTATTTTTTACTAATACACTTTTATCACTGTACAATTCTCCTACCTCTAGAGTATTGATTAATGGGATTCTAACTAATTCAATTAAAGTAATGCGGGGCACCAGGCAGGGTTGTCCCTTATCCCCTTTATTGTTCGATCTGTATATAGAGCCTTTGGCCTGTAAGATTAGGGGTTCTGAGAAGATCCTCCCTTTCTCTGTAGAAGCTTGGTCCAAGAAAATAGGTCTATACGCTGACAATATTATAATTTATACTTCTAACCCTCAGCAGACATTGGAGAATATATCTATAATAACTAAAGAATTTGGAGCTGTCTCAGGGTACAAAATAAACGAGGATAAAACGGAAATTATGAGTTGGAATTTGGATCCGGGCCCTATAAAATGCAAATCAGAAATGAGGTATCTGGGGGTCAGGATTACTCAGAACTTGGATGACGTGGCAAAAATTAATTTTGTAAGAGTTAAGAGAGAAATAGGAGGAATGCTTCGAGGATGGAGTCATTTGTGTCTTAATCTGTATGGCCGTACAAATCTGATAAAAATGATGGTTCTTCCAAAACTAACTTTTCTATTTGAGACAATCCCTCTTGCATTCAAAAGAGAATGGTTGAATAAGCTTCAGAGCGAAGTCAGTACATTTATATGGGCCTCAAAAGGATCTCGTCTCTCATGGACTAAGATAAGGAGAAAACTGCTTAAAGGGGGGCTGTCAGCCCCGGATTTTGCGTGGAGTAGTGTGGCTCACTGGTTAGAGGCGGCAGACCCGAGAGCAGAGGACGGCCCGGGACCAGGGTTCGAATCCCGGCGCGGCAGGTTTCTGGACCAGGGTCAGCGGACTCGATAATTCTCTCGCCTCGGTGCCCACTCTGGTCAGCGATCACACTCGGCAACTCTGGGCATTAGCTTGCCTCATCTTCACTAACGGCCCCACCAGACCGCCGGGGATGCCTGGTCTCACCCTGGAGATACCCATTAAGGGACCATCTCTCAGGGAAGCCAGGAAGGCTTTCGCAGCGGTCGAAGCGCCTTGGGACCCTACGGGTAAGTAGTGCGCTATATAAATGCCTATACATACATACATTTTCAGTTATATTGTTGGGCTTTTCAGTTAAAAAATCTTAGAATTCTTGTAAATACTCCACCGACTTCGGGTATTGGTGTATTGTTGGCAGTAATGCTAAAAAGCTGCCAATATAAGGAATCTGGTTTTCTTTGTAAATTTGCGGATCCAAAGTATTTTAAAAAAGTGCGTCTTAAGCTACTGCGGGAAGCAGCGGAACTTTGGTACTGGATTAGGAGGATACTAAAAATCCCCTATTATGGGTATTATACTTCCATTTGGGACAGCCCAGGATCTCCTGCTTGGACTAAAGATGCATTAGCTATTCCTCTAAGAACTGCAGGGGTAGAAATATGGGGACATCTTTTTCCGGATGGAAAGCTGGTTGGGTGGAGTCAGGGAGTGGACATCTGGGGGAAGGCTATATCGAAATTTAAATATCTGCAAATCCATAGTTGGACTGGTAAAGCTGAAACTATTGTGGGACTTCAGAATGAATTGGAAGAGAAGATCCACTCAAGCCAAGTGTATAAAAAAGAAGTAGGACTCTGGTACTGGTCAATATTGGAGACGACGGATGGTCAGTTTATACTGCCAGAAACGCTGTGGAGTGATTGCTTGCCGGACATCGCATCTGACACTCAATGGCAAGTAACTATGGCTATGTTGTATAAAGTTGTCAAACCCGCAAATTTAAGGCAAAATCATCTTTTTACACTCCACAGAGCGTATTGGTCTCCATATAGACTTTCAAAGTTCAAGTCTGGAGGGCTGGTGGAATGCCCAAAATGTAGAAGTCCCAATGAGAAAGATATACACATGTTCGTGGAGTGTCCAAATATTAAAGAGTTTTGGGAGGAAGTAAGTAGCTGTTTATCCCAAGCTATCGACCAGACTGTCAAGGTAAGCCCTGAACTTATTATAACTGGAAGGTTGAATTTGCTGATAAAAAGCATAGATGATAAAGCTAAACTTGTATTTTATGGGATACTCTTGGCCCGCAGAGAGATATGTAAACTTTGGGTCTCCCCTTTATCTCCCAGGATTTTAGACTGGTTGCGAGCTATGAGATTCACAGCTAAAATGGATACTCTGGGTCCGACAAAAGTTAAATGCAAATTTTGGACATTATTTTTGGCACACTTTGGGTGATGAGTGTTTCTCTTAGAGTAAAGGGATAGGTGGATTTGTAAGTAATTTCAGTCCAATGATTAAGGTCTTGGCCTATCTCGCCGGTGGTGCTTTTTCAACGTGACGGTGGAGTTCACCCATGTACCAACCTCCTACAAAGGGTGGCATATATAAAGAGGCGGTCATGGACTGACACTACTAGTGAGGTTGTTAATGGTCCCGGTATATGAGATAAAAAACCCATAGGCGGTATCGTTTGGTTAGAAATGGGTGGCGTAAAGGCTAATGAGGACAAAAAAAAAAAACTAAAAAAAAAAAAAAAAAAAAAAAAAGAAACGTACACAAATTCACTTATCCATCTGCACCCACTTTTTCAAATGTTGAAACAGTCACAAAAATGCAAACATAAATATACATAGATATTTTAATTCTCCAGCAAACAGAGAATCCTTCATATGCTTTACACAAATCTTCCAGCACCATTAAGCTATCTCAATCAGCACCGGCAAAACATACAGATCCTGCTTCAACCAACATATGGGGGCATATTAACAACGGCCAGCGGTAATTATCGCTGGCCGTGCTTAGTGATAATTATATTATTGCAGGCTATCTCTGGTATTTATTGCACTGGTAGCACGTAATTAACAACGCGTTACACCAGGGTGATAAAAATTCCAGAGATAGCGAGGTTATCGCCCTTTTGCAGGGAACATCACTGGTTTTCCAGCGATGTCCCCTGCAAAACGATGATAACCTTGCTAATACGACGCACAGACGCACAGGGTCGTATCAGCATAATCCACCCCCTATGTTAGGGACTTTAACAGACATTAGAATTTGGCGAAAATGTCTGTTTTCGCCAAAATCGAATGTGTGCTAAAATAATGTGAGCTGCCCTGTAAATATTGCAATGTAAACATCAGCGATATTTGCAAGGTAGTCCATCTAGGGTACGCCCAGTAACACCCACTTTGCATCTCATTGGAGATGCAAAGGGAGGCGTTGGGAAAAAGGGTGCTAACATGCAATTATGCTTGTTAGCACTCTCTTGTAAATAAGGAGCTGGTTTTATTTCCACTTTTGTGGCTTTGTAAGCCAAAAAAGCGGAGATAAAGCCCTTGTAAATATGTCCCATGCACACTATATAATGAAACACCTTGTACTTACTGCCCCTGGGAACTTGACAATCACTCTTGTAATCCCAAATTGATTTTTATGTCCTACTTTAAAAATACTATGGACGTGTGAAGGGTCAAACTCGCAATCCTTCTCGTCCCACACATTCACACACCATGTACATATTTAATTCTCAGATGGCTTAATATTGGGTAGGCTGATGTACAAACACTGTCTCAAGTGTATGGATTATCTAGCCCTGTTGTGTTCTCAGTCTTTATAAAAAGTCATGGTCTGAATTTTGGAGCTGTGAAGCCCACTGACATCCAATGCTTGATACAGATCCTGTTCCTTCCTCCATGGTGTTGCTGCCTTCAAACTCTCAGTATTTTATCATGTGCTAAAGGTATGAGGCGCCATTTTACCATGCTCCTATCTCTACGATGTTTACTATGGGAAAGCTGTGGACACCTCATCAGGTTTTTAGTAGGATGGCAGATCTATCCAGACATCTAAAACATGTCTGAAAGGTTTCTAAAGATGTGTTGTTACAAAAGTGTTTATCCATGTGCTGTTGAGGACCAATAAAGGTAATTCCAACGTCCCTGCTTCTGCTGGGTGTAGAGTCTACCTCAGTGGCACATCTTTTGGATATTTAGAGCTCCCTCAACTCACGGCTTGGATCCTAACAAGTGATTCTCAAAAGGGCACTGTTGGACTGCTTATCTTCAACATGGCCACTGTTGCACCTATTTGTCTGTGCTCCGTGAGACTCCACATGGACAGGCCTTCTGAAACCCTGTTTTGTTAAATGCTCTTGGCAACACAAATATATCTCTTCACCCTTTATTTAAAACATGGAGTAGCATTGTGTTTTGCAGCAGCAGAAATATATGTCAGAGAAATGGCATAGTGCTTACTTTGCAATTGTGTATGTACAACTACAGCAAGACCAATAGTGTTTAGTAATTACAAAAATGGCTAAATAAGCATACGCCACATTTCCACCTTCATTAAGAACACAAACATTGCATCTTTCAGGAGCTAGAGACTGGGAATATATAAAAGAACAAGTAAGCAAAATCAATTGGCCTGCTCTTGAGAGTGATTCTGTTACTACCAGAACCTGATGACATATCTTTATGAAATGTAAACAAACAAATAGGCTTAGCTCATTTTTCTTTTACTTTAACCCTTTGAGCAACAGGTTCCCAATCATTATTGTGTTACGTACGGCACACAGGAAGCCGGATCCTGGCATCGAATCCAAGCCGAGCAGCAACCGGGTGATGGAGATCATGTAATCCTTCACAAAGGACTGAACATAGAGAGATAAGGAAGACCAGGTGAGAGAGCGGCCAGAGAAGATATATATATGTATATATACATGCACATTGCTCCAAAAGACTCCTGATCCGTGGGGGTGGAGTGCGAAGTCCACAGAGCACACCAGCAATATGAACATCACCTTCAAACAAAATTACGCGCACTCTGTGCTAAATCTTGCGGAGTGCAAACATTTAATTAGCAAACAATTCTGACGCGTTTCAGCTGTCATGAGGCCTAGATCACATAACAGGATTGCGCAAACCCATACTCCATATATTGTGCACAATAGAAAAAGGACAAAGTGAGAACTACAAAGAACAGGCACCACATTGGAATAGCTCAATGTTACATATGAAATGCAGGTGTACGTATCTGATTACTACATAGTCCCATACAAAATATCTTGCCATCATACATAAGTGCAAGGACCTTGTTAGAAATGGGGTCTCTAGTTGAAAATGGTTTGCACCTTTGTCCAAGTAGGGACCCTTCTTCCTAGTTAGGGTAAGGGGGATACACTCCTAAAATAACCCCCCCCCCCTCCCCCCGGTAGCTTGGCACAAGCAGACAGGCTTATCTCAGAGGCAGTATGTAAATTATTTGTGAGCACATACAGTAATACTGTGAAACCACTACAAATGGACACCACACCAATTTAGAAAAATACGTGACCCTTATCTAAACCAAAAAAGCCCAAAACGATAAAAATCCACAATACAGTAATCAAAAAATGACTTTTAAAAGGCAAAAATAGTTCTGTTCAAAGCACATTGCAGACGCAACACTTTTCACACAAAGTACCTTGGATGCGTTGCACACACAAACAAAAACTGTCACAGGGAAAGTGATGCGTCGGTTCCTTATGTCCAGGGAAGGTGATGCATCAGTTCCTTACTTCAGGGGAGGTGATGCGTCAGTGCCTAACTGCCTCGCAGGGGGAGTGATGCATTGGTTCCTTACTGAAGGGGAGGTGATGGGTCAGTTTCTTACTGTGCGAAAATGGGAAGGTGATGCGTCGTTCTTTACAGCCATGGTCCCATGATGCGTTGATTCTTGCAGCCGCACAGCAGGACCTGCGTCGGAATCAATGCGGTGATCTCGGAGACCGGTGCACGGGATTCGGCGTGCAGCGATTTCTCAAGCCGCGGTAGGCGCTGCTTCGATTTCTTTGGCGATGCGTCGGAAACAGGTGCGGATGTGTTGTGCTTCTCGAAGTTGCATTACTTTTCCAGCTTCCAGCGGCAAACAGCCTCCAGAGGTCCAAAACAGCAGCAGGCACCTCTTAGCAGGTCTGCAAGGAAGTTCAAGGGAGCTGGTCGTGAAGTCTTTGTGTCCCGGAGACTTCAGAACTGGAAGCAAGCTCTAATTCACGTTCTTGGAGATCTTCCTCAAGCAGGGGACACAGCACACAGCAAATTCCTTGTCCTTTCCTTGGCAAAAATAGCGATTGCAGGCTAACCCCAGACAGAAAACAGCAAAGTGGCAGTACTCCTCCTCAGTTTCTGCAGCTCTTCTCCTTGGCAATGGTTCCTCTTGATTCCCAGAGGTGATCTTTGAAGTCTTTTCTGTCCCTGCAAATTCCAACAGGAGGCAAGCTCTACTTCAAGCCCCTGGAGTAAACTCTTAACAGCAGGATGATGAAAGCACAGTCCAGTCCTCTCCCTGCTCAAGACACAAGCAACCACTGCAGGTCAACCCCAACAGCACCCAGCACTGGAGCAGTACTCCTCCTCCAGTTATCCAAGTTCTTCTTCCTGGCAGGTTGCTTAGTTCAGTAGTAATCTAAAGTTCAGAGGTCCGGGCCCCATTTGTTATAGCACAAATGGTAGCAGAGAAGCTCTTTGCCCAGCCAAACCCAGTTCTGTCCTCTCTGGTGCAACTGCCGGGCAGGAGGTGGAGACAGCATTGTCCAAGGCAGACCAGGCCCATTCAGGTGTTAAAGTAATCTCCTCCCCCTACTCTAAATGCAGCCCAGGTCTATTCAGTCCAGTCCTGACTCATCCAGGAAAGGCAGGACACACGTCAACCCCCCGTGGCTGTCTACAATGAATGCACATCCCCAGCCCCTGTCACACCAAAGCTAGACAGTCAATCCACAAACCAGCAGAGAAAAACAGGATGGCAAAGCAAGGAAATACCCACTTTATGCAAGTGGTATTCTCAAATACACAATTTATAAAAATCATCTCTACTAAAAGATGGATTTTTCTATTCTGAGTTCAGTCATACTAAACCCCATCTTTCAATCTTGTCCCAATGGGAAGTTATACCTTAAGATGTTATAAATAAACTCCCATTCTATCCTATGGGGTAGATAGCCTTTCAATAGTGACAAACGAAATTGGCAGTGTTTCACTATTAGGACATGCCACACACATCAGGGCATGTTATACCTTTCACATACACTGCACCCTGCCCACAGGGGTACCTTGGGCCTACCTTAGGGGTGACTCACATGTAAGAAAAGGAAAGATAGGACCTGGCAAGTTGGTGCACTTACCAGGTTGACATGGCAGTACTAGACTGCACACAGACACTGCTGCTTGTGTGGGTGGCACAATTAGTGCTGCAGGTCCACTAGCAGCATTTTACTTATATGCCCTGGGCACACACAGTGGACTGTACTAGGGACTGAGTAGTAAGTCAAACAAGCCAATCATGGAAACACCAATTCATCAACACAATTTACAGGGAGAGCATATGCATTTTAGCATTGATCAGCAGTGATAAAGTGCCCAGAGTCACAAAACCAACAAGAACAGGTCAGAAACAGAAGGCCAAAAAGCAAAAAGCCTGGGGATAAACCCGCTGGGCAATCCAGGTCTAACAGGGCTCAATATACCAAAATCAAAAAGGCCCCAGCGACTAAGGTGGGCAATGAAACCACAGGCATGTTGGGGCACATACCATATTTGACACTCACAATTTAACTAAAGTCCTGATAAGTATATATCTCATCTTAGAATACAGCCTAATTGGGCAAAGAATACATAGACCTCATCATCCTATGTATAGGAACATATAAGAGGTTAACAAGATCCATAATATTTACAGTGAATAGAAAAAAGGACTAAATGAAAATACAACGAAGACCATCTTGAGATGGTGCAGTATTCTACATGAAATCTAAATGTGCATTGAGTCAGACATATGCATATATATATATCTATACTACTATTATAAAGAGAGAACAGACACCTTTTGGCAAGGCAAACTCGGGAACCACAGCGCCAATCCACACACCCAATACATTGTTGTAATCCTCAGGGTGTGTAGATGGACATAGGCTGCATAAAAAAAAAAACGTAAATTAAAAAATTAAAGTTTAAAAACAAAGTAGTTCCCTAAAACAAGCGCCGGCCGCGACGTAGCGCTAACCGCGACCTACACCTGCGTGATGACGACAAGCGGGGAGGAGTGGTGATGAGCGGCGACGTGCGGCGAGGAGTGGCGCGGCGCCTCAGGTAAGGCGAGGCGAGAGGCGGGAGCCGGTCCGGGCAATGTCAGTGCGGGCGGGTGCCGGGAGTGGGGGCTAAGTCCGGCTGAGGTAAGGCAGAAGTGGGAGGCGGGAGGCGGGCGGGAGGCAGGCGGGCGGGCAGCGGTATACGCAATGTCGGGCGGGCGGCGGGCGGGGGGCCCGGCCGGGACTAAGCAAATGCTGAAAATGCAGCCCCCAGCCACTTCTGCCCCCGGGCAACGCCGGGGCGGGCTGCTAGTATATATATATATATATATATATATAATATATAATTGTCACACATACATGCGAGGGCCTCAGTATTCCATAAATCAAAAGGCCCGATTTCTCCAGAATGGCCGGTATGTATAGAAGACTCAAAAACTATACAAATCACGGAATTGAACCCCAAGTGGGCAAAGTATACACAGATCTCCTCATGAAAAATATACTTGTACAAAAATATATTTTTTTATAATTAATTAACATTCCTGAGTCACCAACATCAAAACAAATCGAATCTGGTTCAGGTATGACACCATAAATCTTATCTGTTATACGTTGTGCAGAACACCCACGTGTGTCCAGGAAGATGGTATGTTATGCTGGGGTTTTTACTGATCAGGCTATCAATGGTGGGGTCACTCTTTAAAAATGGCCCAGTTCTTTCGAAACATCTTTTGTACTACCAACATTTTAGAAGAGGAAAGTGGGAGACTTAAAAAAACAATGGTAGAATGTTTTTCTCCCATTGACTTCGATTGAGATGTCTATCGGTTCTATGGCATGTATGGGACTTGAAAGGGTGCTGCTGCAGGATCGGATATGAGAAATGCAAATATACCTTTTTTCCTCTCATGAAGGAGCCCGGAGAAATCACTTTGGCAGGCAGAGAGAGTGTGATAAACATGTTGTGCACTAGCCTGCAGGAGCAGGTTACTAGCAGTGCATACTCTTTGAGTCGCACAAAACCAGTCCATGTCAGCTGAAGCCCGCTGACCAATTGGGTTTCGGTTTGCAGAAATTGGGAGGTGGGAGACTAGCCTTGAAATCAGGAGGGTTTGGCATGTATGCCTTAGACCCAGTGTTGAATGTCGGGTGGTTGTCAGATCTTCCCCTACTTCTGTGTCTCTTTTGTTTTCAAATAAGATTCTATTACAATCTGTTTTTTTGTTCCTCTTTATTGAAGACCTATTATGGATTACCTCTCTTCCGAATCTGGACATCACGCCTTTCCCTCCTTCAAGTGTGCCTCCATCATGTTACAGTTTGTTCTAGCCCTCAGTAGCTTCCCAAATAGACTACTCCATTTGACGGCGTCTGGGTGACCACTGAGGGCATTCAATCCTCTCTCTGCTAATAGGTGTGTGGGAAATCTAGATTCAGGGTGTTGTTCCTTAGTTTTTCCACAAATCTCAGAGCGGATCCCTCCAACCCCTTCCAGATTATAAAAGGTCAATGTATCTTAGTCAGAGGACAGCCTACCACACAAACATTGAGAAATTAGGTTTATGATTGGCAGATGTATGCACCGTTTCCAAGCAGGAACCACAATCCTAGTCAGGGTAATTGTAGTACACACTAAGAGTTTACCTGTGCTCACCCTCTGGTAGCTTGGCAGAGAGCAGTCAGGCTAAACTAAAGAGGCGTAAAGTATGTGTGCACACACACTCACAGTAAAACAGTGAAAACACCACAAAAATAATCCACCAGTTAAGAAAAATAGCCATTATTTATCTGAGTAAAACATGACAAAAATCCAACATACACAAGTCAAGATATGAATTTTCAAGGATGGATCAAAATGCAGTGCTAAGAAATCAATAGCTCCATCTTGTCATGCTTGACTGGGACAAACCCAAAAGTTCAGCCCGACTGCTATGGAGCGCGGGCCAAATACAGGAGTCATGCAGACCCCGCTGACAGTACCTTAGATGAAATCCCAGACAATGCAAGGCGCAGAGTAGGTGACGCATCGAGAATGCAGGTGATCATCTGTTGCTAAATGTGGTGCAAGGTCGCGGAGACTTTAAAAATCGAGACGATGCAGTACGCAGAGGAGGTGATGTGTCGGTTGCTGATGCGAGGCCTCGGTTCCTGAAGGCGACAATGTGTCGATGGTGTATCAATGTCAAGAGCGTGATGCTTCGATTCTTTGGCGTCAATGTCAAACCGCTCAGCTGCAGGAACTGCTTCCGCTGCTAGCCACTGCGTAGGAATCGAAATGGTGAATCACACAGTTCGGTGACACGGTGTTGGAGACTAACTCAGTGGCGGGTCTTCGTAGGTGCTGCAGCAAGGTCAGGACTGCGTTGTAAGACGAGGTAGATGCCTCCCTCCCTCAATCAGTGAGTGGGGATCACAGCTTCGGTGCAGGCAGTGGTGATGCATCGATTTTGCAGGGATGTGGCAGCTCCGAAATTACGCTTTGGACTCAATGTGTTGGTTTCTTGGTTGCAGCACCAAAATTCACTTCCAAGGGTCCATGACTGCATTTTTCACCACTTGGCACAGCAGTACTCACAGCAGGGGAACCCAGGTACTGGTAGCAAGATGCAGTTGAAGTATCTGTAGACCTTGAGACTTCTACCACAGGAAGCAAGCCCCTGAATAACCTCTAGTTACAGGATGTAGAGAGTAAAGTCCAGTCTTCTCACCCCAGGTAAGAAGCAGCAAGGAGCAGGTCAACACAGCAAAGCAAGCAGTAATGTGGCAGTCCCTCCTGGCAGCACAGCAGCTCTTCTTCCTGGCAGAATGTCCTCAGTCCAGATGTTTTCTAAGTATATGGTGTCAGAGGTCTGGTACTTATACCCATTTTGGCCTTTGAAGTAGGGAGACTTCAAAGAAAGGTCTTTGTAGTGCACAGAACCCTGCCCTTCCTGGCCCTAGCTCGAGACACGCTGCAGGTGGGCGGGGTGATCTTTGTGAGAGGCCAGGCACAGCCCTATTCAGGTGCAAGTGTCAGCTCATCCCACCACTGTTGCTCAGGAAGGCTCATGAGCCTAGTGATGGGCCATCAGGATATGCAGGGGACACCTCAACGCCCTTTGTGTGTGACTTTCTATAGTGAGTTCACATAGCCCAGCAGTTGTCCAACCCCAATGTGTACTCTTGGGGCGGCAGAGGCACAAAACAATCCAGCTTTCTAAAAGTGGCATACTCAGACCTGCAGTTTAAAACACAACTTCAATAAAATATATTTTTTTTAATTGTGAGTTCAGATACACCAAACACATCTGCTCCCAATTGGAAGATACACTTGTAAGATGTTTCAAGGCACCTCCAATGCTAGCCTTTGGGACACTTAGGCCTTGCAGTAATGAAAAATTAATTTAGCACTCTTTCACTACCATGACATTTAAAACACCAAGTACATGTCCTACCTTTTGAAATCACTGCACCCTGCCCAGAGGGCTACCTAGGGCTTACCTTAGGGGTACCTTACATGTAATAAAAGGGAAGGTTTGGGCCTGGCAATTAGATGAACATTCCAGTTAAAAATTGCAGTCTAAAACTGCACATGCAGGCTTTGCAGTGGCAGACCTAGACAGGTTTTGAAGGACTACTTATATGGGTGGCACAGTCAGTGCTGCATGCCCACTAGTAGCATTTGATTTACAGAATGGGGGCAAACACAGTGCACTGTACTAAGGACTTATTAGTAAATCATTATGCCAATCATGGAGAAACCAATCGCGCCATGTTTCAGGCGAGAGAGAGCACATGGACTTTAGCACTGATTAGCAGTGGTAAAGTGCCCATAGCCCTAAAGCCAACAAAAAGGTCAGAAACATAGGCAGAGGAAGGCAAAAAGTTTGGGGACAACTTTGCCAAAAGGTCCAGGTCCAACATAAACTAAGGAACAACACCCTGAATATAGCTTTTACACACAACATAAGCAGAGAAAGGGTTACATTTTTGGATGTGTTGGTAGAAATAAGAGGCAACAGGATCCAGACTAGCCTCTTCAAGAAAGCCACAGCAGTTAACAGCCTCCTTCACGCGCTCCATGGCCACCTAGACACCCTCAAATGGAGTGTTCTGTTTGGAGAGCTACTGAGGGTGAGGAGAAACTGTAGCACAATGGAGGCATACTTGAAGGAGGAAAAGGCGATGAGGTCCGGATTCAGAGAGAGAGATTATCCACAATGGGTCCTCAATAAAGCTAGCAAGAGTATCAAAGAAACAGATTGTAATAAAATCTTCTTTGATAACAAAAGATACATGGAAGTAGGGGAAGATCTGACAATCACCCACATGATTTCAGCATTCAGTAGTGAGTCTAAGGCAGTACAAAAGATGATTTGAAATAACTTGGACATTTTAAAGATTGACCCCACCATTGGTAGTCTGATCAGTGAGAAACCCAGTATAACATACCGCAAGGCATGTTCCCTTAGAGACTTTTTGGTACGTAGTGATATTACTGTTAACAATGGGAATAGATAACAGATGCTGCAGGGCTTCTCCCATCTGATCGATGTAAGGCCTCCACAAACAGTAAGAGTAGAAGGGAACATGAAGTCCCCTATGGCAAAAGCAATAGGAACATAACACCGTTTCTGACATGAAGTACGAAATTTGTCCTCTACATACTAGAAAAGGTCCACATAGTAAAATATCATGGGTAGTGTGATCCATGCACTTAAGAAAGGTGTCTAGGAACTTATGAGGTCAATTGACACCTGTGATCCTCAATACCATTTGGCAAGACATTTTAATGAAATGTACTTTGGGGATAGAGCCAAACTAACATACTTTGCAATGAAACACATGCCAGTCAACAGGAGAGGAGGAAATAGAACACTGCTATTGAGATGGAAAGACTCTGAATACATATTAGACCTTGAAATAAAAACTCCAGAGGTTTAAACATGGAGGAAGAATTGAAATTACATTTAAGGGAAGATTGATCGCCCATGTTTGTTTACACTATTTCCTTTTTTATGATGTGCTGTGAGCTTGCTTTTTGGTAATGTTAGATTTTAACCTGTACATCTGTTCTTTTATTTTTTAGGAGGAAAGGAAGGGGAGCCCTACATGCTGGGGTAGAACTGCCAACTGGGATACCCTTACACTTTTCTTCCTGGACACATGTAGGTGTTCTGCACTGCCTATCACAGATAAGAATTGTGGTGTTATACATGAGTCAGCTTTGATTTGTTTTGATGTGGGAACCGGAGAATGTTAATAAATAATTATTATTAACATTTTTGTACTGATTATATTTTACTTGTGAGATATGTTTGCGTGAGGAGATCTGCGTATACTTTGTCCACCTGGGCTTCAATTCTTTGAGTGTTTCTCGTGTCTGGCGGGCTTTTTTTTATGTTCTCACGGCGGTGCCTCAGAAAATGGGCACTGTAATGGGAATGCCAAAAACGGTTCCTGCACAGCATGGACTGTAAAGTCCATGCAGCTCAGGAACTGGAGTGCATGTACATAAGGGGGCACATGCTGTGCCCTCTGCATGCACCCCATGGCCCTGAGGCCCAGAGGAACCGCCATGAAAACTGTGGTCGAGAGGAAACATGTAATATGCTTGTCGGGGCTGCCGCGGTCCAAGGATATTGCGACTTCAAGACTATTGCAACATTGCCAAGGAATGGCGGTTCCCTGGCAGCTGCAGCGGGGCTATGGTGGTCCGACCGCCCTAATTGTAATTGGGCAGGCGGAAGACCGCCACTGCCATGCCCCGCAAGTCTGGCGGTCCGTGGACCTCCAGGCACATAGTAGAGCCCTTAGTCCTGCTTCTATTGTGCACAATTGCACAATATTTGGAGTATGGGTTCAAGTAATCCTGTCATGTGATGAAGGCTGCTTGGCGGCTGAAACGCGTCAGAATTGTTTGCTGATTAAATATTTTCACTTCGCGTGTATTCGCCCTGATATATATATATATATATATATATATATATATATATATATACATATGATTTTACACAAAATTTAAAATAAATGTACAGAATTGCTTGAAAAAGTAAACTAAAATGAAAATCAGCCTAGGATTCTGAAGGTAATTAAGCTGAAATATTTGAAAAGGCCTAGCTTCTTTAGGAATAACAGAAAATTGAACAACATTCAATAAAATGCCACATAAGGGTTTTGGTCTTTGCCCCTTTAGCAGAGGACTGGTAGCCACATTTAGAGGCCTGCGTCTACCTGGCAGTGCTCTGAATGCCTACAGTGTGGTAGATGCATTGGAAGCAGAGCTAAATGGCTTCTGGGCACCATCCTTGTTTTGCCCGCTTGGCATTCACGTGGAGAGAATTATAGTGATCTTTAAATAATTACAGAGAATCATTGAAAAATCCACATTTATTTTAGAAAAATGCATAGGATATGTTAGAAGTACATATCATTTTAAAATACTACTTTAAAATAATATTTGAAAAAAGGGATGTAGTTACTCTTTAAAAATCTCTTAAGACTGGAAAGAATGCTGATAAAAATGGCAAGAATGTATATAAATTTTAAAATGCATAATTATATTTTTAAAATGTATGCAGAATGAATTTTTACATGCTTTAAAATACTGTATTTTCTTTCAAGTTTTGCATGCCATTTAATTATTATTATTTTTTTTTAACATTTTCTTTAAAATGCAAATGCTTGTTTAAAATGTGGGGACAATCCCCAGGGCCTCAAAGGAACTGTGTGAAGGGTGATCAAAAAACACTTTGTCAATTGGAGCAACCTGGGGTAATTATGATATTTTTTGGCAGGATAAACATTTTAATATACTCTTTCCCTCTGAAGCTGGATTTTCTGGTTAAGGCTGAACACAGGTGAATCCAAGTCCTTTTTAAGTTTAATAAAACATACCTGGTACAGAAGTGTGTCCAACATGCTGACACTGAAGACCTTTCCCGCCGCAAAAGGTAGCCGGAACATGAAAACCAAGTTTGAACCTTTTTCTCTTTCTTTCTGGAAGTAAGATAAACAAAAATATGATTTTAGCTTTCTTGTCGAAAGGTACAGTACCCGAAAGAGTTGAATCTCTAAGGGTTTCAGCTATATCAAAGGGTCCTTACCACCTATGAGATTTCAGGTCCACGCCACTACAGAATTTGCCATGTCCCTAAACAATCCTAAATCGATCAGGACCGATACATATGTACAAATCTTCCAAGAGGCACAGACACCCTAGAATCATCGGATACTGTTGCCATGCATGCATCTATAAGATTCCATCCACCCCTACATATTCTGAGAATTATAGGTACCACAGAATCTAAAGCCCTCCCCATATCATCTGGGAAACCAACTCCACATAGATTGTGTGGTAACTCTGCCACCATTTAATTATATGGAGTCTTAGGCAGCCACAGATCTTCCAGGCCCCACGACTTATCCCTAATTTTCATGGAATCCATCCAGTGTGGAGTCTTGTTCCAAGCTCTATTGTTGTGTTGCATATTTATTTCTTAATCAATGGTTGGGTGGTCTGCATTATTCCATGTTCGCCAAATGTCTGGTTATTGTGAATAGATTTCTAACAGAATGTGGGGTATCATATACTTAGGCTCATGAAAGAATCTCGGGCTAGTGGCCTTGACAATCTTCAGGCAGTAGTCTTTGGTATTAATCTGCTTTGGTGGCCTTCCACTCTACCCATTTTTCCACTGTGTTGTTTAAACATTGGGATTCCTTAGTCATGGAGAGAGGCTGTTATAAAACCTATACATAAAAAGACGATCACAATCACCCAGCCAACTATAGATTCCTATCTGTTGGATTCCATCTTTAAGACTTTATTGAGAACAGTTTTGAGATGTCTCAAAAGCTAGTGAAAGGCTGAATGGATTACTCCCAGAGAACAAGGTGGGTTTAGAGAAAATCACTTCACTTTAGACCATTGCTTTTTTCTTTGGGAGTTTACAATGAAGTACATTGTACTAGCAGGAAAACTATACTGCTGCTTTGTTGACTTCAGAACCGCATTTGACATAGTTGATGGGAATGTGTTATGGAGAAAGCGTTACAATCTTAAAATCCCTCTGGCCTTTTAAGTATTTTGCAGGTTAGTCAAAGTAACAACTAGATCCAGGTAGTTGATGATCATATTAGAAACCTCATGAAGAAGATGCCAGTTGAAAATGGTTTGAAGCAGGGGTGAATTCTTGCTCCATTATTATTTAGTGCATGACGGGAGCAGCGTAAATTTCGCTCCACCCTTTTGTGTTTAGCTAGGCAACATATATGTTTACATATGGCATTATGTACTTGTATAATGTAACCTCAAACATGCAGTGTAATTCACTTCAACAGTTACAGAAAGTGCACCCACGGTGTAATCTCGACATTTACATGAATGTGTAATAATGTTTTCTTTACAGTAACAATGAGTTGCAGTTTTCATGTATATGTACGTGTGTGGTTTGAAGAACATTGTGTTCCTTATATATTCATGTACTTCTTAAGTGATACTCTCCATTAACTGTGATTGAAATTGCATTAACTTGAACAATGCTCTACACTTATATTGTGATTGTGTTTGTACCTATAATCATGCATTTAAACATGTATCGATATGCTTTCTGAACTAAAGTTGACCTCAGGCCTTAAGTGTGTAGATTTTGCAATGCTTAACTAAAAAGCGAATGACTGATTCAATGCAATGTTTTTCTCTCCTCTTCAGGTGTCAAAGAATGATCTCACGGTGGAATAAAGGTCCACTGTATGAAAGAGATAGTGAGGTTTAAAAGAGTATCTCTTGGCGAAGATAAAAAGAATTAATGAGGCAAGAGGGAACTACTGTCCAAGCAGAGTAATATGACAGGAAGAATCCAAGGACGTTACTCATGGACCAAAGGAAATAAATCTTAAGGTAGCTGCCAAAGTTAGTTGTTTGAAGATAAGAAATAATTGGACACATGACCTAGGATTCTAGAAGGTTCTTTTGTGGTTATAATTGGGTGTTGCACTTTGGCTTTGTTCAGATTCCCTTTAGACTCCAAGAGGTACAGACCTCTTTGCAACCTTTCTGTTGTGGTGGCTGCATGCAATACAATATTCTTTTCCTGCAGATCTTCTACAGAAATTCTGGTATGCTGACACCTTTCAATTTTATTGGATCTAATTAGAGTTTTTCCCATCTAGCAATAATTAGTGTAGGTTAGTTAAAGAGTATTAGAATTCCCTCATGCTTAATAGGCAGGAGAACGGAAATGTTCAATTTAACCATCAGACTTTGTTCCTTATCCTTTGTGCTGTGGCTACTGAACAGTGGCTTCTGCTTCCTTTAGACAGTAGTGGGGCACATAAATCACTTTCGAATGTAAAAATAAACGTACCTGTCTGCAGGCAGCAGCACACATTTGGCTCCTGCCTTGCACTGTGTGCTGGATAAAAGCATTGAGCCAGTTCAAGCACTGCTCCCTTGCTGCTTACAATGCTAAACAGCAAAGGAGCAGTGCTAGGATTGGCTGGAGCAGCCAATCACAGTGCTCCACCGAACACCTAATGGACTGTGCTTCAGCTTCTCAACTTCCTTTCAGCTGTTGAAGGAAAGCCTGGACTGCGCATGTCAGGCTCACCAGAGTGAAAACACAGGCCAATCTGACATACGCAGTTCAGTTAACAAAGCGTGAACTGCTGCGGTCATGGTGGGAGAGAGTGCTCTACCATGTCCCGCCCCCTAAGAAGGGGAGAGTGGAAAGCGTGAGAGGACACATTGTGTGTGAGTGCATGTGTGTGTATAGTGGGTCACAGGGGGTCAATGCCCCAACGCTCCTATGCACGAACGGCCCTGCTACTGAATTCCTCATTTGCTTTCTGTTATTGAGGATAAACGTTGTGCGTATATTTAGCTTTCCTCTATTGATTTTGTATCCTTATACTGCGTTTCTGAGACTGATATATATATGTAGCATTGAATTTGTAATAAATTCATACTTAGCCCCATTTATTGACTCTGGGCTTTACTGTGTGACCAAATGGGTTACACTGTAATTTGGTAAATTGTAAGTTGATCCTAACTCCCTTTATTCTACAGGCCCCTGGAACTTTCCAATTCAGGGGCAGGAAGAAGGAGTCTACATTTTAACCATTATCGTGACTATTTGACATTCCAAGTACACTTTTATAAACTTAGGGCCTGCTTTAGAATTAGTTGAGAAAGGAAAGGCAAACAGGGTAGTGGGTGATTTTTTGTCTGCAGCCTGCCTTTACTCCACCTGCTAAATTTTGAGATGTCCCCCAGCCCTATGAACATACCTATATATTGACAGGGGACATATCTACATATTGGCAGGATTTGCATTAGTGGTGGTTCTTGTCAATGTAGGACACGTTTGATGGAGAGCTCCATCAAACATGATGGTCTGCTGGCAAACCATTGCAATGCTTTCTATTTAAAAAAAATAAACTCCCAAGGTGAGAGTTTGGTTTTGAAAAATAAAAAACTATTGACCTTGACACCACACCAGTTCTATCCCACGGTGTGAGGGTAATTTTTCTTTTCTTTACTACCCCTCATTACCAGGATATACCTGGTTAGAAAAGTATGCCTGGGGATCTTCTTTGGTAAAAGTTGTGCAGATGAAGGACAAAGGGGGGACACAGGCCGACACCCTAAATCTACTTTCACACCTTCACTGGCACAACTCCCACCTGAGATAGGGGCTTTTGAACAAGCAGTTATCCATGACGTGGAACAAGAAACAAAGAGAAAATCTTTCTTGAATCTGACAAGACTAGAGAGATAAGCAATACAGGAGTTGAATGAGGACCCCAAAAGAGTGATAAAGCTGGCTGATAAGGGAGGTGCAATTGTCATACAGGCAAGGGAGTCGATTGAAACCTATTGTTGGCGCCTCCTTGCAGACAGAAAAAACCACAGGATCCTGGAGAAGGATCTTACCCCTGAATTAGAAAGGGAAATTAGAACCCTGGTTAAAAAAGCTTTTCAAAACGACAGGATCTCACAGAATGAAGCATCTTTCTTGTACAGTGATCAACCGGCAATACCATATTTTTATACATTACCAAAAGTGCATAAAGAGAGATTAACCCCACCTGGAAGACTGATACTTTCGGGCATTGGATCGGTCTTAGAACCTCTGTCACGTTTTTTTTACTTTTATCTGACACCGATTCAGGAGAAGATGCCATCCTATTTGAAGGACCCCAGGAAGTACTCAATCTGATTAAGGACATTACATTCAATCCTCACTCACAATTCTTGGTGGGGCTCGACATTGAGTCTCTGTATACAAGTATTCTCCAGGAAGAGTCCCTGGAGGTGGTTGAAAATATCCTATATTGAGAAAACTGGGAAGTTCAAATCCTAAGGTCTTTTATTCTTAACCTGGAGGAATTGGAATTGACCAGGAATTATTTCCAGTTCAAAGGCACAATATATTTTTAATCAATAGGGACTTCCACGGGGAGTACATTCGGGCTTAGTTTGGCGTGTTTGTATGTCTCAGACTTTTGAAGAGAGCACATTTACTCCCCAGGCAACTTCTTTTCAGTATGTCTGAAAATGTAGTGTCGCTACATCGATGATTTGCTAGTCATCCGGCAAGGAGACAGGGAGTCAATTGAAGGCTTCCTGGAATGGTTGTTAGTTGGTAGCCCTTTTATATACTTCACATCCACAGTCTCAAATATATCCATTCCTTTCTTGGACCTGGACATCAGATCCAAGGAGGGTAGGTTGGTAACAGAGATACATTAAAAACTGACGGACAGAAATAATCTGATGTCCTTCCATTGCTTTAACCCCAAGGCCCTATGAGACAATTTACTTTATGGACTGTTCCTGCAGTTACACAGGAATTGCTCTGAGTTCGCTGCTTTTGAGGGGGAAGCCAAAAAATTGAGCACCGAATTGCAGGACCGGAACTATCCTAAACACGTAGTAAGAAGGGCATGGAAGAGAGGAAAGAATACAACAGGGATGCCCTGTTGGATACCCATGAAAAACCTACTACTGATAGGGGTATATGTGTGACTACATTTAGCACGTTCTCCAATGTGGTGAAAAAGATTGTTTCAAGAAATTAGTGGATCATTATTATGGTCTAAATTTGGAGACCCCCTCATTCTCATTTTGGAAAAGTGCAAGCATTAATGATCTACTAGTACATGCCAGGCCCCAGATATCTAAACTGATGGCTAAGCCAAGGCTGTGGGATCTCCTACACATGACAGGACACAATACATGTGGATGGTGCAAAACATGTCCACAACCAGCATTGTTAAGTAAGTTAATTTGGGTATGAAACCTCCATGGAAACTTACCAAACACACTACATGAAACTCAGAAAACATAATATATCTCATTAGGTGCCTGTGCAATTTATTGCACATTGGTATGACTACCAGGAAAGTAAAGATTAGGATCATGGAAAACACGAGCAACGTTAGGTGCCACAAATCAATGACAACATTGACCACACACTAATTAGAAATGAAACACTCAGTGGAGGACCCGAAATGGGTAGTCATTGACAAGACCCATATTCCAAACACAATGAAAGGTGCAAAGAACTTGCCACTGAAACGCAAATAAAGATGAGTGTATAGATTACAAAGCAATGAAAAGAGATTAAATGATGATATGCCAGGGTACTTCTTGAACTGTCTTTAGAAATAATCGCTAGTATCCAAGATGAGAGGTGTGTGACATGATGGTCCCCACAGACACTGTTCCATTATTATATTTGAATGAGGTTATTATAGACCAAAACTTTCGTTTAAAAGAGCCACACTGTTGGATACAAGAGTGATTTAGAATCCCGTTGGTGAAAAAACACAAATGCCATAAGTAAGATATAAAGGGGCTGAGAAATGTAGCTGATTTAGTACGATATAGAGCGAAGATCGGGAACTCTGAGTCCTTACAACAGAGTATAGTCTGCTAGGAAGGTTCCTCTGAGAATGTGGCAAACAGAAAGAGGGGCACAGCTCTATTCGCTCTAGCTCTGGGGAGGGCAGACAGTACGTATTATACAGGGGTCATGTGTATTCCTTTATACCCAAACAGTGTGTGACTACAGGGCAACACTACCCCTCCTACCCCAGTTTCGGAATGGCTTTGGTGAAACTTGGGTAGGGAACATTGAAATAGGACTTTTGGAAACACTTTGGGCCTGATTACTAGTCTGGCGGACTGAGGACAGCCAGACTCACGGTGTGCTTCAGTCGGGGTCCGACTGCCCATTATGAGTTTGGCGGTCGGATCGCCATTGCATCTCCGCAACTGCAAGGGATCAGAGATCCCTAGTGGTGGCGCTGCAGTTTTGAGGCCGGAATATGCTTAGCGGGATCACTGCAGTCTAGCCAAGCATATTACAAGTTACCTCTCCACTACAGTTTTCATGGTGGATCCTCCTCCATGAAAACTGTGGTGGAACGGAAACAAAGGGGGCCCTCTGGGCCATGGGGTGCATGCAGGGGGGCACATGGTGTGCCCCTGTGTGTATGCAACCCCTGTACCTGCACTGCATGGCCTGCACCAGTCCATGCTGTGCAGGTACTGCCTTTGACGTTCCCATTGCCGTGCCTATTTCATAGGCACCTCCATGGGAAGACCAAAGAACTGGCCTCCAGTGACCAAAAAAAGTCATAATCTGGTGGGCGGTGCGCACATGGGTTAGGCGGTGTGGGAGCGGGATGCCGGCGTGGCGATCCCGCTCTCCCACTGTCAAACTCATAATCAGGCACTTTGGGCTCTATGTGTTTGTGTGTGTCCACATGTGCCCTTCACAAGGTGTTAATGCACAGTGGGACTCCAAGATAAAACAATGGAATAAAATGTTTCTACAATATGGTAAATTACCAATCGCCTATCCCAAAATGGTATGAAACTGACTTTAAGATTTCTTTCTATAGGTAGTGCCTGAGCATGTTTCTGGTATTGGCAACTATGGCCAGAATTTGATTCCCTATACTCATTCTATCATACAGGAAGGAGGGGGGTAAGTTGGGTAGCTATTATGGGGAATCTTCATCCTGACGAAGGCCAGCGACCCTGCTGTATGCACTCATCAAGAAATGTTAAAAATAACACTAAACTTTCCATTATGGTTAGTTAGGCTTTGCTGAAAGATAATGTTAAGCTATCCCATTTTAATATGTCTCCTTTGGCTCAGTCGAGTTTGGAGATAAACATTGTGCAACTTGAAGAACTGATTACTTGGCCAGAATGATTTTAAAAACAAATTCTCATCTAGATAGAGAATATCAAGTTTCTAAAACATCTATAATGCATAACCTCCCTTGGCTCTGCTCTCCAGAAAGTTTCAGAATAAATCTAAGCTCTTTAATAAACACCTATGAAATGTTTTATTGAGAGTCAGGTTAGGCATAAACCCAACATGGAGGATAAAATGGTTGATAAGAAGAATCAAATATAATGATGGCTATTGCCCATGTTCCATAGGAGTCAAGTTTAATACAAACCATCTCATCCACTGTTGAGTATTGATCATAGAGCATAGAAAGAAAATACTTTAACAGGTGGTTTTGTCCTGTGTTGAGGCAAAGCATATTTTATTTTTTGGGGTGGATTTCTGGTAATTTTGATTGCCTTTGCAGTTTATATTAAGACTGTCCTAAAAAAGAGTGTTTTGTTTAAATACTTCAAAATAACATACAGTGTGTGGGATACTGCTATCTCCAAGAAAAAGGGTACTGTTACAAGTAGAGGCACTGTATTCTTTAATTGCCATTGATTTTTTCTGACTTTAGATTGGACTAGTACTTTAGTATATTAAGCCTGCTTTACAAGTGCTGCCTGTGGAAATGTCTTCATGAAAATTGTAAGATAGCATGCAGCATCGAAAAAGAACGGCTTTGAGGGTTTAAATAGTCTTTATACTTAGTAGCTGACTGGTCATACAAAACAGTGGCACACAAACATCGTTACACACAAATATCGTGTCAGAAATGTTGACACAAATATTGTTTTTACATACTTATAAAGGTAAGTACAAAAACATTGAGTTAAAAATATCGTTTACACTAATATCATTCAAAATTAGACAAAATATCATTTTTCAATAAATATACAGATTAAAATAGTAAAACATATACATTTTAATACATAACTATAATATAATGTATTTTACATAAATGTAAGTAACATATTTTAAAAATAAATATATAGTTATGTAAACATACACACAAACAGTATGTGTGTATGTTAATATATACATATCTATAACAGACTAATATTAAATATATATTGGCTTTCTTAATTTACTAATATAAAATCCATATATATATATATATATATATATATATATATATATATATATATATATATATATAATATATACACACATACGTACACACGCATACATATATGTATATATATATATATATATACATATAAACACATAAAACATGCAAAAATTAAAAAAGAGAACAAGTAAAAACAAAAAAAGCCATTCACTAAAAATATTAATTAAAAAAAGAAATATTGATCCACACACACATATATATATATATATATATATATATATATACACAGATAATATTTAAAAAAAATTACCTGTATTTGAACAGTAATAAAAATAGTGTAATCTGTAAAAAACTAGACATGCTACTTCCACTGCAGTCTGTGCAACAGTAGGGAAAGCATTGGACTCCAGAGGGGCAAAATGTACTATTTTATTCCACTGCATGCAACAGTAGGGAAAACGTTAGACTCAGGAGGGGTACTATTCCCACTCCAGTTTGTACAAAGGTAGATAAAATGTTGAATGCCGGAGAGGTAAAATTTACTATTCCCACTTCAGTCTTTGCAACAGTAGGGAACATGCGGGAAACCGAAGGGGTAAAATTTACTATTCCCATTCCAGTCTTTGCATCAGTAGGGAAAACGTTGGACTCTGGAGGGGTAAAATTTACAATTCCCATTCCAGTCTGTGCTACAGTAAGGAAAGCGTTGGACACTGGAGAGGGAAAATTTACTATTCCCACTCCAGTCTGTACAAAAGTAGAAAAGCTAGTTCACTTCAAACACATAGCATCATTTAATAACTAATTTACTTGTCTCAAAAAATAAAACTATTAGTATAAAAATGATATATGCATTTAAAAAACAATTAAATATTTTAAATAATATTTTACAATTGTAATAATTAATTCCAAATTTACACATTTGTTATTAATTGATCTTTTAATTAAAAACACACATTATTAGCACACAAACATAGCAACACACAATTAAAATATAATTAAAACAAAAAAAGTTAACATATTAAGTAATGTATATAATAATTATTAATGATTGATTATTTGTTAATTACTTATAGTTGAATAACTTCCCTTCCTATTACTCCACAAACACAACACAAAATATACTTATTAAACAATTTTCATATTTATTAAATTCAATATTTCATTAAAATTAATAATTAATTGATAATTGATTATAACTTAATTACCTTCCCCCACTATACCCCTACAAACACCACAACCCACACCTAAAAAGTAACATAAAACAATAACCTAATTAATTATCAATTAAATTATTAATATTAAATTATAATGAATCAACTAATACTTAATTAATTTCACAGCCTATACACCTACAAACCCAACACATACCCAAAATATCACTAAAATATATAATAATTACACAATCTACATAATTAATTATAAATTAACTAATTAGTAATACATAATTAATATAAAATAATTACTTAATTACCTTCCCGCCCTATACCCCTACAAACAAAACAACCTCCACCTGAAATATCACTTACAAAATTATAATAATTACACAATTTACATAATTATCAATTAAATAATTAATATTAATGACAAATGTATTTTTAATTAATTATAATTAATGAACTTCCCATCCTGTACCTCTGCAAACCTCACAGCCCGCTACAGCAGTATAAATTACTATTACAAATTAAATAAAAAATTATAAATAACAAACTTAAAAACTATATTCAAAATATTAACAATTATGCAAACAATATATGACTTATACAAGGAAAATATTAACTAAAACTCATTCAAATGCTTAAAATGCAATATTTTTTACAACATTATTGCAAATGATATTAAAAAACACAGATAATCTTACAGAACCATCGATATTTATGTCCATTATATTTCTGCATCACGATATTAAAAACTAATTATTTGTGTAGCTCGATAATATGTCCAAATACCGGTCACACTTTGGTATTTGCTTGTCATAATGCTTAAGTCCTGATTGCGAGTTTGGCAGTTCGACCGCTCGAATGCTGCGTCCGCACCCACCAGACCACCATATTACGAGTTTACCACGATGCTGGCAGTGTGGCTGCGGAGATCTTGCAGCAGTGGTGATTAGTTTTCTATATGTATCAATGCCAGTGTGAATATTTCAACTGCTTTTGTGTTGAATACACACATATGAATGATACATGTGGAAAAATCCCATCTACCCAAAATCGAAGTCTGGCTCATATGTGGGCAGTCCAGGCAATGGGTATATGGTACAAAAAGGGCTCCCCTGTATATCGCCGCCAACAGGGTAATAATCCTCGGGTTGAAGATGCTTCTGTCAAGGTGGACCTGAAGAAAGGGATCCACGTCGAATTATGACGGGAAACAGGAAAGGGGTGACTACGCACCCCAAATCCTTCCTTTCCGGCCACTTGAAGCTGACAGTCCCATTGCTGCGGTCGGCTCATTGGAAAGCCAACTTGTAATATGGATGTTGGCAATCCCGCCGCAGTACCGATGAACAAGGCACCGCAATGGGAGCATCAATGGAAGTTCCTGCAGGGCATAGACTGACATGCCCTCTACATGCACCCTGTAGGCCTGAGGCAATAGGGGCCTAAGTAGGGCCCCCTTTGTTTCCTCACCTCTACACTTTTCATGGGGGGCTCACCTCCAAGAAAAGTGTGGTAGATAGGAAACTAGTAATATGCTTGGCGGTGCCACGGCAGCACCACCAGCATATTACTAGCCTAACACTGCTGCGAGATCGCCAGGGATCTTGGATTCCTCGCAGCAGCAGTGGTTCTTTGGCGGTCGAACCGCCATAGTCAGAATATGGCGGGTGGACTGCCACTACGGCAGTCCAGTGGACCGCCGCTGTTGTAATAAGGCCCTTGATGTTTTTTTGTTATTATGAATTACTATGAGTTCAGTAATTTTTTTTTAAACTCTTTATTAACATTGCTCATACCAGTTGACATGTTAATCCATTGGTCACATTGCATCAGATAAACAAGCAATGTACAGTGTAAAGAACAGTCAGTATTAACTACTAACTGGACATTCAAAGTAAGACCCCTTTCCCAGGCCACCCCCCATTCCCCTGTATCATCTCCAAGGACCCCAAATCTTCTTCCATTTTTTGGGGCAACCCTACTTTTGTAAATGGTCTCCTCCACACCAATCAAGGTCCCACTCCCACTGGTCCCACTGTGGAGGAGCCGGCGCCCCCTAGGACCTGTCAATGTTTCTTTTTGCCAATCCGGCTGCCATTGCCAACCAAAGTTCCCCATATCTTGTCCAATCAGTGGGCCCCTTGATCATTAAGAGTAACCATCTGGCACCACCTTCGCCATCGTGTCTGCAACCTTGGTCCAAAAGGTTACTATCTCTGGCCACTCCCACAGTATGTGGTAGCAGGAACCTTCCCACGCGCACACAGGGCAGACTGGCACCCACCCCAAGTGTATAATAGGGTACGGGGGTAGTATACCTGGTGCAGAATTTTGAGCTGCACCAGCTGGAACCAGACACTAATCGCAATTTACCGAGGACTCTGCAGGGCGTCCTGCCAGTTGTCGTCCTCCAAGTGACCCAAATCCCGCTCCCAAGTCACCCTCAGTGACACTAAAGGATCCGGCATGTTGTTTATAAGCTTGTGGTAGATCGTGGATGTGGGCTTTTCAAGGATGGGATCGAAGAGTAAACGATCATACATGGGGGAGTATTCTGGAAAGGAGGCGCCCCCTCGAATATGTGAGCGTATAGCATGTGTGAGGCGTAAGTAGTGATAGTGCTGCGAGTCCGCAGATCATATTCCTTTTGCAGATATTCAAATGAGCGAGGGGCGGCCCCCTTCCACACATCCCCCAAGTATTCAATTCCGATGAGTTGCCAACCCCTAAAGCCCTCTAAGCGAGCTACCTCACTCAGCTGCTTCCCAATCCACAAGGAGGTCCTACCCGTCAGGGATCCTGTGTACTCCAGAAGTCTATTCACCTCCCTCCAGCATTGAACCACCACTCCAGCATGTGAGGGCCTCTCCGCACGTGTCCTGCGGGCGTATAACAATGATTCGCAGTTCTCGCACTGCATCACAAACCGATCAACTCTATAGGCCGGTTCCGACCTATCTGCATACACCCAGTCGTTCACCACCTGCAGCTGGGACTTCCAGTAATATAATTGCTCATCCGGCATGGCCAGCCCACCGTCGTACACCCCCTCGTAAGTTTACTCAACGCTATCCGAGGGTTGCCACCATCCCAAAGAAGCGTCCGCACCGCCTGTGATATTCGTTTAAAAATCCCTGACAGGATCGGATACGACGTGTTCTGCAAAATATACAGGAGGCGAGGTAACGCCAACATCTGAAACATTGCAGCACATCCCATCAGGGACAGAGGCCGCACGCGCCAGTGACCTACGTCAGTGAGAAGGCGTGCCAACTGGGGCTCCAGGTTTCTAGCAAAAAACTCAGCTTTATCTCTGGTAATGAACACCTCCAGGTATCTGAAGCCATCCATCACTAACACTGCAGGGCACCTGGACGGTATCCGCGGAAGAGGGCCCGATAAGGGAAAGATAACCGATTTTGCCCAATTGATTCACTATCCCGAGTAGCTCCCAAAGAGCTCGAAGAGGTGAAGTGCCTGCGCCATCGACTGATAGGGCCTAGCCATATATAGCACGATGTCTTCAGCGTAAAGGTTAATGTCCTCCTCCCAGTCGTCATTTAGCGCCAGGCCCCAGAACGACCTATCCCTTATGATCCAATGAGTCAACACCTCTAGCGCCAAGGCGAACAAGAGGGGGGATAAGGGGCATCCCTGCCTCGTGCCCCGCCGGAGTTGGAAGACTCTGGACACCGATCCATTAACCCGTACGCACGCTAGTGGCTGCTCATATAGGAGGCGCAGAAAATCGGGCCAAAGCCAAGTCTCCGCAGGACCATGAAGAGGTATGGCCATTCGATGCTGTTGAACGCCATGGAGTAAAACCAAAAAAGGCTTGGGTCCTATCACTACCTGGCCTAGACCACTCTAACTTACTAAACAACAAAGTGGCCAGATAGGTTCTTTTGACAATCTTATACCACACCTAGCCAAATAATCCTAAGCGGGCAAAATGTTTATTTCATCACTTTTACTTATTTACATGTATTTTTTTTTTCATGACATTTCAATATATCCGAAACAAAACACCACCAGCACAAATATACACCATCAATACATAAACATTCATAAAAAATCAAAAAGACATGATACAGACAATCAATGAAAAACATCAATACAGACACCATATAAAAAGTGGAATGCCTCCAAATACTTCGTTTATGGGGCATCAGTCCTTATGTAATATATACAAACAAGCGGACAATGAATAGTTTACATGGGCCTGCTTGTTTACTGTGCTGGAAGCTATTATTATTTTGACCCTTTGTAATAAGGACCCATGTTTGCACGAGTAGAACGTGTACTGTCTCGAAGAGGGGTGGTGTGCCCGCCATAAGTCGCTCAGGCCTAAAGCCTCCAGAAATCCCTGCAGTCCATGCTCACCCATGAATCCCTGTCCCCACCCGATCTATCAAGGTTAGCGTTCATAACAGCGTTCATGTCTTCACCTACCAGGAGAGTCCTCAAGGGAAGACCTGCCAAAAAGGAGCCCAATCGCGCGTAAGTCGTGGAGTGGAGGCCCGGCGGGACATAGCAGGATCAGAATACAACCGCCTGTCCTTCCCATCCACCCGCCACTGCCACCATGCAGCCAGAGTCGTCGGTCCACGCTCCAGTGATCACTATAGGAAAGGACTGGCGCATTAAAATGCCCACTCCCCTGGACCCAGACGTGAAGCCCAAGTGGGCAGCCATTTTGTACCCAAAGCAGTCTAACGCTTGACATCTGTTGCCCCGCAGGTGCATCACCTGCAGGAGAACCACATCAGGGTAAGGTAAGGTAAGGTAATTTTATTATGCATAGTTAATTAAAACCAGTGCAAACATTTTACAAAACAGATTAAATATCATAAAAGAAGTTGTGTCTTTAAAACGTCATTAAAAGAGCAAACAGTAAAAGCCCAATACAAATTTCCAGATGCGTTACTTTTGGGTAAGAGCAGGTGTCATTAAGTTCAAATTAGTGTCTAGATGCTGTGTAATGTTTTTTGGCAGTTTCTGCTCAATTAGCGCAAGGAACTTTACATACCTGCAGTTCAGTTTTGTGTTTGCAGGGTTAAGACAAGCCAGTACTGCTTGCCTTCTAGTGCGAGTTCCTATCTGTCTAAGTTGGTCCTTTAGGAACAGCTGGCGTGCTGGCCTGAACTCTTGGCAGAGGCAAGTCATATGAAGTATGTCGCCCTTCTCTGTATTGCAGAAGGTGCAGGGTTCGTGGCCATTGCTCCTTAGCCATGGTGGCAAATGCTCTCTGGTAGGCAAGACCCCTAGTCTGTATTTCAGAAACTTCAGTTTTATTGTCTTGGGATAACCCTGGCTGAAGTATGGTTGAGGTGTCAGGGATTTATATGTGTTTATGGTCATCCATGCATGGTTTCTTTTAGCGAATGACTCTTTATCCTCTAGTAGTGAAAGAGTTTTGACAGTTTTCCAGACCAGTTTTTTAAATGCTTTGTGGCCGAGTTGCAAATCCCAGATCGCAGTTAGTTTGGTAGTCCCCAAGGCTGTCTTCAGGTAAGATCTTGCCTGAGATGCGTCCCTTCTTTGAATGTCTTGCCATAACAGCTCATTTAAAGTGTTAGTAATAGCAGAACGAAGTTTGTGGCAACAGATGATGTAAGCTCCCTGTCTTGCAAGAGCTTGTTTTTGTAGTCCAAATTCCAGCCTGAGTTGGGCGGGCGATGTATAGGATGGGAGCGAAAACATTGTTCGGTAGGCTTTTGTCTGGATTACGTCCAGATTCTTGGCATCTCTCCCACGTAGAGCCTCGCTGCCGTAGCAGATGGATGGTAGTAGCTTAGCCTGGATGATTTTCAAGTAAGGAGTCAAAATTGGTCCTGTTAGTTGGTTAGCTATGCTTTTTAATGTGGCGGCAATACAAGACGCTCTACTTTTTGCTTCCAGCATTTGCTGTGAGAATGAACCATCTTGGTCGAAGATGACTCCCAAGTATTTATAGTCCGAAGCTGGCTCAATATTTTGGCCCCCCAGTGTCCATATCTTCTGCGGCTTTGTGTATGTTTATTGACATAGTGCGAGTTTTGCTTAAATTTATTTTTAGTTTGTTTTCCATGGCATAACTGTGCATTTGAATTAGTAGTTGCTTGAGGCCGATGTAGGTATGGCTCAGTAGCACGACATCGTCTGCGTACAGAAGGTTGCTCAGGGGTTTCCCACATCAGGGGAGTGTCGCTTCCGGTGCTGTAGCACTAAAGTCCTTTTAATCTTATTGCCCAAGCCATTGACGTTCCACGTTCAGATCTTAACCTGTGTCTGGGAACCCATCCTGAATGAGTGTCTCCCCAGCTGTACGAATGAACACTGCTACCCTGTAGTGAGCCTCCGTCAACCACCCCGCCAAAGGACTGACCAAGTAATGAGCATAACAAACCTGTCCCTAAGAAACAACCCCCTCCCACCCGCACATACCCAACAACCCATCCCCCCAACACCCCCCTCCCTGCCTCTCTGCCAGGTGAGCATCCAACCACCCACCAATAAAACGTGTAGAGTGCCTGTCACCCCAATACCACAACTAGAACCATGCTAGAGGAATTGTGGGACGGCTGACCTAAGTGAGATGCATAGGTACCATGACAGATCACACCCCCTCCCGTGCAATACAACCCCCACCTTCAACATTATACCCCCGTCACCCGGCCCAACATTCATACCAGACCCAGGCCTGTGGGCAGACTCGGTTAATGTCTCTCGCCAGGGTCACGGAGCGAGACAGTCCTTGACCCCCTTACCTCCAAGGTAGCCAAACTGCCGGCCACCCATCCCTTCAGCCCAAAGTCACCGTTCGAACAGGGCCATTGTCTGAGCTTCGCAAGCCTACACCATACCAGAGTCACTCCGCATGCTGCCGTTCACCGTCCCTGGGAACTCTCACTGCGTCCGGGCCCGCCTCCCGGCCACCTCGTTCCACCTGCGTGTCGTGCCGCTTCCCCTGCCGACCAACAGAGCGCCAGCCTTCCATCCAATCGGTGGCGTCCGCTGGCGTATTGAGGAAGTAGGCCTTGTCTCCATCTAGAACACTAAGCCGTGCAGGGAATAACATCATATACTTCACCCCCTTATCTCAAAGCGCCCCCACTTTATCCCGTCAAAGGAGTGGCCTTGTCGCTGTACCTGGAGCGTGAAGTCCGGAAAAAACCAAATGATGGCCTTATCTCGGTTCAGGTCCCCATTGACATGTGCCGCCTGCAATATGGCATCCCCATCTCTGTAATTAAGGATGCAGGCAATGATTGTGCGTGGGGGGCTCCTGGCTTGGGCTTGCCTCCCAAGGCTCTGTGCGCCCGCTCGACCGAAAAGAAATTCGAGAGGCGTTTCGGCTTCAGGTGGTGCAAAATAAGGTCCTCCACAAAGAAGTCCGTCGAGGGCCCATCCATTACCTCCGGCATCCCCACTATGCGAATGTTGTTTCGCCTAGCTCGGCCTTCCTGGTCCTCCAGGCGGGCATGAATGTCGGCTTGGTTCTTGGTGAGAACGGCCACCTGTTCCTCCAACCTCTACGTCTTTGCCTGAAGCCCGCCTATGCCGGTCTCTGCCGCCGCGACTTTTTCGGACATTTTGCTGAAGTCCGCCCGCATGAGGTTCACCTCCTCTGTCACGAAATCCAGTTTTGGCTCCATGGTGCCACGAAAATCATTGATGGCCCTCATTATGTCCTTCAGGGACGGGTCCGGGCCCCCATCATCATGGTCGTCGTCATGTCCGCCACCCGTCGCACCCCGATCTCGGGTCATTGCCACTGTGTACCTTTCTATCTGGTTAGATTGGCCCGGTACTCTATTCCGACCCATTATGGGCCCGGCTTCTCGGAGGCACCAGGACCCCAACTGGCCAGGAACCCCCTCCACTGGCTGTGGTCTCTGTCTATGGGACCCACCGGACTAGATGTAACCCCCGGGCCTCCGAATCACTGGCCCCCTGCCCCCACGGGGAGACCCGTCACTGCGGCTGGCACTCAAGTCCGTCAAACACACCTGCCCCGAAGCGGCGCTCAAACCAGAGCGGGTGAGGCAGCACCGGATACTCCAGCAGGGGGACCGTCAATAGGCCGCAGGCCCAGGCTCTAGGTCATCACCCCCGGCATCCAGAGGGCCACGCACCGGCTGAAGAAGTCTCCGTCCAGTCACTTTGGAGGGCCCCTCCTGCTGCCGTGTGCTCACGCTGCCCCGGGCCCCCAACAGACACCCAGCAGCATCGGCCTCCCAGGCGGACTACTTCCACCGGCCGCAGCTCACTATTCAATGTGGGATCCCCCACGGCAGTCGTCGCTCTCAGCAGAACACCTTACTGTGCTTGAACTGCGTCCCAGGTCTCACTGAGGCAGCAATGTCAGGGGCCACACCACTGGGGACAGTTCACTGGGCCCGAAGGCCGGATGTGCCCCACGACCACTGAAGAGCCGCTGCTCCTCGCTCTCAGGCCGCCTTCTATCACCTGCCGCAGCTCACTGATAAACATCGGAGCCCCCCAAGGGCAGGCGTTGCTCGCTGCAAGACACCTTACTGTGCTCGCTCAGCACCCAGGGTCTCACGGAGGCAGCAGTGCCGGGGCCCACTTCACTGGGGACAGTTAACTCATCCGATAGGCTGGACATGCCTCCCGACCACAGGAGCGGCTGCCATTTTAGAGTGATCTCTGTCGATCCCCTCCGTTCCACCAGTTGTTGCCTGGGACACTCGAGGCTGCTGCAAGTCACTGTCGCCGACCGCTCCCACAGTCGTAGGTGCCCTCCGCAGTCGCTCTGGTATGCGGATAATGACGGATTTTCAGGGGAATATTTAGGTCACTAGCCCAGCACACGTACTACGCCGCCATCTTCCCCGGCTGCTGGCCACGCCCCCCCCTATGTAGTTCAGTATTGAACCTTAGGATGACCAATGTTAATTGCAAGGAGGTGGCGATATTGCCAAATGTTGCTGCGTTTTTATAGCTCATTTGTGTTTGTGCTTGTCATATGTTATGTAGTTGACAACATATGAAAGGTGTGTGTATTTTTTCTACAGATCATTCTTCTGTGATATTTACTATATGATTAATATTTATGAAATTGTGAGGAGATTTAGATTAATGTAAGCTCCCTGTATACCATTTTGCTTCGTAATTCATCTGAATAAATCCCATTTTTATAGAGTACTGGATGATATTTTTCAAACCTTTCTCTTATGTCTAAGAACATTTTTATGGGCTTCATCTTTCACATGACACTGCTGCCTGGTTGTTTCATCATCATAAAACATCTGCATGTAGTTAGTAGTCTGGAGTTCCACCACAGCCCTCAGCTACGGTGCAGAATGCACCCACGTTGACAATTTTATGTTCAGTGTTGTCAGACTGCTTAACTCCTGATTGTACCGCTCTACTCCATAGGCGCTGGAAGTAGCTGCAGCACCCTCAAAATAACATTGCTGGAGTTCAGAAGGTGACTGAGCAATAAAGATGTCTTTAAATGTTGTGTTTTATCTTGCGCATTTGTTCTGTATTCAAAGACAAAGGTCACATTTCAGGCTATGTTTTCTGACAAACATTGCTCGGTAGCTGGTGTTTACTTTTATTTCTCTGACTGCAAAGTGACATTTTGTAAAAGTGACCTAGGTGACAGTTTTGCTATGGTACAGGAAGTGGAAGGAGAGGTGAAGAACATTTACATACTTATAAATGAACTATACACATACTTCAAAATATATTGGCAATTTGGAAAGTGCAAATGAACCACATTTATTGTAAACTAATTCTGAGGTGAAATGGGAATAAAGATTTTAATGGGATCAAAACAATTCAAGACCCTTTACTTGGGGATGCACTAATGATATTTATTTGTTGAAACCCGATTTCCAAACATTGTCGTTTGTGCTTTATATAGTTTTGCCTATAAAACTGCACATCTCTGCAAATGTAGTGCCTATTTTAATGGAGAATATACCGACTACATAATAAACCCTTACCAGCCTCCTGCTGAAGGGGCGTGGCACATTTTCTGTGTCGTTGGATTTTTCACAATCTCTAGGACTTCAGTGACATAACCTCAAAGGCAACAGCCCCACTGTGAAATTGTTCCAGCACCACTTCCCTACCCTGCATATGGACAGAGATCCGCTGCCAGATCATATAGCTAGGTGTGAATGGATTACACTCCAACGCTCACAAAATCTCAGATCTGGACAGACAATGCGTATATGCTCCACTCTCCCCAGGTATGGGCCAGAGCATCCCCTTGATCATGCCTCCCGGCTATGGACACGATGAACCCCTCTGAGAAGATCCCTTGCATGTGCCTAAATTGTATCCCTCTGAGCACATTCCCCAAGGTTGCACTGATTTTAACACCTCCCAACCATTCTAGCTGCATTCTTCCCAGGCCCCGTACCTTCTCCAGTTTGGAGAGGGCCAGAGAGTAATGGTCCTTGGCTTTGAACTGCATGAACCTCATGTTGGCCGGATGGGTCAGCTCGGTGATGATGTTCAAGCCCGGAAACAACCTGCATTGGAGGAGAAAACACTTTAATCCTCAATGAATCACAGATTTAACCTCTACTTACATTATCCACAGAGTAGCATACCTTTCAGCCTTCCCTCCTATCACTCAGTCCATCACACGCTTACAACACTCCCTTGCTATTCGTGTTCATACTAATATTCATGCACATCACTCGCGCTAAGCCTCAGGAATTAAGACACATCCAGGACGGCTGTCACGAATGGCAAAAGTAATAAGCCTTGGAATCCAATGACATCTTCCTTCAACTAGGATTTCTTTATTCAAACATAGGTAATGTAGATTCGTTTTTATTTATTACATTGTAGCTGCTAATAGAAAAATGTGCAAACTGACAGAAATAGAGGTCCTTCTCTCACCATAAGAGACATGTGTACTGATAGAGAAACATCTCACTGACCAACCACGGACACCCATACATTGACTTCAAGAGAGGGACGTCTCCCCCCCACCACCACCCATCTGACACATATACACTGACAGGAAAGGAGATGCCTTTTACTGACTGGCCATAGAAACGTATACGCAGCTAGCAAGAGTTGTGCCTCTCACTCATCATAAAGAGAAACACACTGATTGCAAGGGAGGTGCTCATTTCCAACCACAAAGTGATAGCCACTGACGGAAGGCTAAGAGCCTTTTATCAATCATAGCAATGTATACACTGATGATAGCAAAGATGTTGCCTTTCACTAGCTGTACAGATAGCAACATTAGCAGCAAGAGATGAGTCTCTCATTGATCAAAGGGACATATACACTGACAGCTAGAGAGGAGTCTCTCATTGATCAAAGGGACATATACACTGACAGCTAGAGAGGAGTCTCTCATTGATCAAAGAGACATATACACTGACAGCTAGAGAGGAGTCTTTCATTGACCATAGGGACATATACACTGACAGCTAGAAAAGTGCCCTATTAGTGACCATTGAAACATAAACACAAATCGCAAGAGATGTGCCACGCAGGGCGGCTTCTCTGCAATGGCAGAGGAGCGTAGCCCCACTGGCTCAGGGCCAGCAGCTAAAAAATAAAACAATATTTCATTATAGTTTTATTTTTTAGCAGCTGACTCAGCCAGTGTGTAGAGAGAGGTGCGGCTTGGCCATCGGAGGAGGAGTGTTATATGCACTTTTTAAGTGCCAATGTGTGTTTGGCCGGCCGTCTCAGGCCAGCCAAACACACATCTGCACTTAGGTTTCTTCAGCCCGGATGTATTGAACAGCCAGGTTAGAGGCACAGCACAGACTCCCTGTGCCTGAGCGAGCATCTTTTCAGCCCGCTCAGGCCAATCACCGCATTGCTCTCATAACATGACAGCAGCTCAGGGATTGGACAGGGAGTCTGATGCAGCCCCAGTGCCTGCTGGGACAAGGAAGAAGAACATGACCAGGCGTGACCCGGGAGGTGGGCGGAAAGTTAAGTAAGTTTTCCTGCTTTTATTATTAAACTACTACCTCCCGCTCGTCCCCTCCCCGTACCTCACCACTTTTTGTATGTGAGGACTGATACTGGTGCCACATAGTGATCATGGTGACATTTACATAAATAACAAGTGTGCATGAATAGTGTCTCACCCTCTCTCTCTCCGGCTACAGAGACATTTTGTACATATTGAGAGCAAGTGTGGGGTCTCTCACTGGCCACAGAAAAAAGTACACAGACAACAAGTGAGAGAACTTTATTGCCCATCAAAACAACTTGCAAAGCAGCTGTGTGTTATTAGAAGGGACTGATGGTACTGATCTAACTAGTGCAATCATGAATCAAGATAGAAATTCCAGAGCCAATCAGTGCAGATACACAAAAGATGACCAATAAGAGCCAACGGAAATACTTACCCAACTGGTGAATATCGTTATAAAAAGACATATTGGATAGAGACCAAGCATGTATGACATTAAATTGATTGGCGAATGCCAGACAACTAGTCAGAAGTTGGCACAGGACGAAAATTTAGAACAGTAAGAAGGTTACATGCAACTAGTAATGCCCAGAGAAGATAGATTCAAGAAAAAAACTGCAATGAGGAAATCTGAAGTCAAAATCCGTTGACTGCCTGTCAATATTTGAGATTGAAAACGTCCCATGTCTGAGCAGCATTGAATACCATATCAGATCAAGAGACACATAGTGAAAGCTGAGGGGACAATTTGGACTTCCTGAGCTACCTATATTTGAAATAACTGCTTAAACACAATATCGATAAAACCAAGATAAGTCAAGAAAATGAATTGTGTACTTCCAGCCGCAGATTTAGAATTTTCAATCCAAACACCATAGCAGATGGCCCAAAAATGTTATATAATTTTCTACTCTAAGCAAAAGAAGGATGCTGAGATTTAAGGACAGTATTTTGACAGGCCAAAATGCGAAGTAATTAGGTAACTCCGAGAACAACTCACATGTAAACGCTGGGCCTGATTCACAAAGGTAAACTTACTTTTTAAGTGTGTTTACTTTTTTTGGTATTCTTAAACTATGAGTAAATTGTAAGTTTACGACTTCTGAGATTCCGCAGTCGGGGCAGAGAACTCTGCACATAAAAAGATAAGATAGGCCCATTTTTTATAAGCGAAGCTCTCCACTCCCAGTGTGGACTCTCCACAGTCTCAAACATGCTATTAACCAGCAGTTTGTGAATATAATAAAACCATAAACTTACACAAAAGTGTAAGTTCACCACTAAGGTTTGTACTGAACTCATTGCCCTGGAAAGAGCATTACTATTCAATAAAAATTGCCTCAAAATTTTCGGTAATTACATCTAACAATTGAGAGCAATTTTACACAGCATATCCCAAATGTTTATGGCTGTAAACACATACTATATCTGAAAGAGAGTATTAGTAATGGATTCCTCACCTTAGAATTGCCACCAGGCATCAGACTGGCTCCAGAGAATTTTTCCTCAGCAGTACCGCAGCGCGTTGATTGGTGGCGTTGGTTGACTCCACATTCGTCGTTGGTGTCGTGGTCGCTTGAATGATGTTGTGGTATCCACTTAGACGCAGACCTCGCTCGCTGATGAAGTCAGTTCTTTCTTTTTCCACGGCAGCCAGCGCAGATACGGAGAGAGCGGTACCTCGAGTCACTTTTTGACTCAATTTTTTTGACATTTGTCAACATCATTTTTGAGTTGCTCGAATCCTGGTGCATGGAGCGATGTCACGCCGGACCGGCTTCAAGGCTTGCGACTCCTGTCGCAAATTGATGTCATCACGGGCCTGCACCTCGTGTGCCTTTGGTGCTTGGAGCATGACCATGACCCAAAGTTGTGCTCCGACTGCGGGGCCATGAACCCGAAGTCTTTGCGGGAGTGGTCCTGAAAGCTTCTCGAGGCCTGGCAGTCCTCTCCGCGCCATTCAAAGTCCCGGTCGAGAGGGAGGTCGCAGGACTGATCGCAGAGCCACCACCACCACCACTCGTCATCGAAGTCTTCATCTTCTGGTAAGTCGAAGCACAAGAAGAAGACAAAGAAGCATTGTCGCTCTTTGCTATTCCCCGTCCGCAGGACGACGTGACGCCGGAAGCGGAAGGTAGACGCCCGGGTCTGCCCGTGGAGCCTGATGGGTTGATTCCGGCCTTCCCTCCCTTTCTGGGAGCTGGAGAGGCCCCTGCTCAGCTTCGCAACTTTTACGAAGCCTTGCATTCCATCTTTGGGCAGCCCGACTCCACCGGCGCACCCTCGGGCCCTGTGGTCTCAGTTGGGGGCTCTAGGCCTATGAAGCCGGTGGCTTTGGCTCTGGCACCGCAGGGCCCCCAAGGATCCAGGATCCAAGCCCGGGACCCCTATCGGAGCTGGTCGACCTTGTGACACCTCCTTCAGCGCCAAATCCAGTAACGACACCTGCACCCCCTCCCACGCCAGTTGTGTCCCCAGCCAGCGTCTGTCCCAGCCTCCCCTTCGATGAGTACACAGCACCGGACCGAAGTCATCCGACGTCGGGACCTGCGCTGACCAGTACTTTTTTTGCCCTGCTCTCCCCTGATGTTTCCTACTGCCCTGAGTGGCTACCAGGAGAGGGTGAGGAGGACTGGGGGGGGTCTGTGGACCGTCTTGCAGACCAGTTAGAGGAACCAGACTGGAGAGAGGAGTTGGGTGATGCCAGTGGTCTGGACACCTCCCCAGACCTTGGCATGCTTTCTCCCCCTACCGTGGCTACAGAGGAGAGTGCATCTTTCACAGAAGTGTTGCGAGGGTGGCCGAGGCCTTAAACCTCGAGCTTCCGATGATGCCGGTCAGGACTAAACTGACCGAAGTGCTTCAGCCAGCAGCGGCCTCTTCGGAGCCCCTGCTGTCGTTCAATGAGGCCCTCACGGACATCCTTTTGGGCACTTGGTCCAAGCCCAACACAGAGGCTCCTGTGGATAGGATGATTGCCTGATGCCACCGCCCGGCTCCATGCGACCCATTTTCCTCTTTCACTATCCCACCCCTGAGAGCCTCGTAGTCCAAGTCTCGACTTCTAAGGGCGCATTCCCTAATGCACCACCTGATAGGGAATACAAGAAGCTGGACCACCTCGGGAAGATGTTTTATTCCTCCAGCTTGGGACTTAGGTTGGTGAACACCGCATGTCTCTTGGGCCGTTACTCCCACTCTGTGTGGGACACGGTTGTGCAGGTGCTACCACAGTGCCTGAAGGAGGCCTGGGCCATGCTCTCCCATGCAGTTGCTGAAGAGAAAGATGCAGCATAGTTCGCCCTCCGATGTGGGCTGGACACTGCCGACTCACTAGGCAGGACGATTTCCACATTGGTAGCCCTTAAACGCTACGCCTGGTTGAGGTCTACTGGCTTTTCGGGTGATGTCCAAGCTACGCTTTTGGACATACCCTTTGATGGCTGTCAACTTGTTTGGTGATAAGGCGGACAATGTGGTTGAGCATTTTAAGGACTCCAGGGCTACGGCCAGGTCCTTGGGCCTCGCATCCACCTCCTGCCCAGTGCAGTCTGCCTTTCGACCCTTCTGTGGCTATAGAAGGGGTGCCTCACCACGTTCCGCCCAGAGCCACAGGCCTGCACAAGCTGTCCAGCCCCTGTGCGGCCGGGGGCGTGGGACTCCTTCATGGGTCTTGGGGCCAGCGGGCGAGCCAGTCCACCAGTGCCCCCTCTGCCGCAGCCTCCAAGCCCTCCTAGTCCATCCTTTCAAGGCCTTTTGCCAGGGGGTGGCAGGATTCGCCATCACCTCCCACACTGGCTCAACATCACATTAGACAGGTGGGTTTTGCAGATAGTCCAAAGGGGCTAGTCCCTCCCCTTCAAGACTACCCCTCCTTCCATGCCACCTAAGACCCATCGCAATTCGGAGGATCACTTGGCCCTTCTCCAACAGGAAGTTACGTCTCTCTTTGCCAAGGGAGCCATTGAGCGCGTTCCTGTCCCAGAAGTAGGTTGTGGTTGTTATTCCCACTACTTTCTGGTGCCCAAGAAGTACAAGGGCCTGCGTCCTATCTTGGATCTCTGGAACATCAATCTTTTCCTCCAGAAGGAGAAGTTCAGAATGTTGACCCTGGCTCAGGTCCTGTCTGCTCTCGACCCTGGGTGGTAGCGTTGGACGTGCAGGAGGCTTATTTTCACATCCCCGTCCTGCCGGCCCATCGGCGTTACCTACGGTTCACGGTAGACCACAAGCACATTCAGTTTACCTGCTCCACTTTGGCTTTACCAGCGATCCTCTGGTGTTCACGAAAGTGATGGCAGTGGTTGTAGCTCATCTGCACAGATCAGGGGTTCCAGTCTTCCCCTATCTCGACGACTGGCTGCTGAAGGCGGGCTCGCCCCAGGCTGTCGACTCCCAACTCCAGACTACGGCTGACCTCTTGCATTCACTGGGGTTCACCATCAATGTGCCAAAGCCACACCCGATTACCTCTCAGAAGCTCATTTTCATTAGAGCGGTTCTGGACACAGCGCAGTTTCGGGCTTATCCTCCCGAGCAGCGAGTCGGGATATTCCAGCTATGATTCCGATCTTTCAGCCTCTATCCCGAGTTTCGGTCAGACTGACCCTGAGGCTACTGGGCCTCAGGGCCTCCTGCATCCTGCTGGTGGACTATGTCAGGTGGCATATGTGGGCTCCGCAGTAGGACCTGATGTTCAACAGCATCAGGGGAATCTTTCCGATTGCATGCAGATCTCGGAGGGCACTGCACGTCATTTGCAGTTGTGGCTAACAAACCGGGATTGGGTCAACTGCAGATCCCTCTCCCTTCCCCAGCCAGAGTTCATAGTGATGACAGATGCATCACTGCTGGGGTGGGACGGCCACATGGGAGAGGCGTAGATCAGAGGCCTCTGGTCTCCAGCGGAGGGTGGACTCCATATAAACCTCCTGGAACTTCGTGCGATTGGTCTTGCACTAAAGGCATTTGTTCCCTCTGTCAGGGGAAGAGTAGTGCAGGTCTTCATGGACAACACCACCACCATGTAGTACAGCAACAAACAAGGTGGGGTGGAGTCGTGGACCCTATGTCAAGAGGCTCTCCACCTTTGGATAAGTGTTGAACATCAGGGCATATCTCCGGTGGTTCAACACCAGGAAGGTTCTCTGCGATCCAGGGGGACGAGCTCAGCCGCAGGTGCATGATGGATCACGAATGGCGTGTTCACTCGGAGGTGGTGCAAGGTCTCTTTCAGCAGTGGCGAGAGCCTTGGTTAGATCTATTCGCCACCGAAGAGAACGCGCAAAGTCAGTAGTTCTGCGTGTTGGAATTTCCAAGGCGGCACTCGCTAGGCGGCGCTTTTTGGCGCGAGTGGAGTTGCAGTCTTCTATACGCCTTTCCGCCTATACACCTTCTGCCCAGAGTGCTGAAGAAGATCTAGCGCGACCGGGCCCAAGTCATTCTTGTGGCCCCAAATTGGGTATGAAGAGTCTGGTATCCCGAGCTATTATACATGGCCATCGATCCTCTAATCAGACTGCCTCTTCGAGAGGATCTTCTGTTGCAGCAGCAGGGGACGGTCCTCCACCCGAACCTGTCCAACCTCCACCTCCCTGCTTGGAGATTGAGCGTCAACAGGTGACAGCTTTCAACCTTCCTCCCGAAGTCTGTAATGTTATCTTGGCAGCCAGGCGTCCCTACACCAAAACGGTATACGCCTGTAGATGGAACAAATATGTGGCATGGTGCACAGCAAAGGCTGTGGATCCCCTTTCTGCCCCCTTTTCGGAGGTTCTCCTCTTCATTCTTTCTTTGGCCCAGCAGGACTCTGCTCTGGGCACTCTTAAAGGCTATCTTTCGGCCATTTCAGCTTTCCTTCGGCTGCCTGACCAGCCTTCTCTTTTCAAGTCCCCTATTGTAAATCGCTTCCTTAAGGACATTACTCACTTGTTTCCTCCAACTCCTTTCGTGATGCCCCAGTGGGACTTGAACCTGGTTCTTACTTATCTATGTGTTCTCCTTTCGAGCCACTACATAACTGTCCTCTCAGACTCCTGAACCTTAAAACTGCCTTTCTGGTTGCCATCACCTCTGCTCGCAGGGTGAGTGAGCCACAAGCCCTTTCTTCTAAGCTTCCTTTCCTGGCTATTCATCCATACAAAGTTGTCATCCGCCCCAGGCCTTCTTTCCTTCCCAAAGTGGTTACCTCTTTCCATATAGGACAGACCATCACTTTGCCCACCTTCTTTCTGCCTCCGCACTCTTCTAAAGAGGAAGAGAGGCTCCACCGTCTGGTTCCAAAACGTGCGCTTTCGTTCAATCTGGATCGCACAAAGCAATTTGGGTGGAGGACCAGCTCTTTGTTGGTTATATGGGTGCCAAGAAAGGTCAAGCCGTGCAAAAACAAACCATCTCCCAATGGGTCATTCTTTGCATCTAAATCTGCTAATCCTTAGCAAAAAAGGAACCTCCAGTGGGGTTGCGTGCCCATTCCACCAGGGCGACAGCAGCCGCTACTGCTTTGGGACATGGAGTCCTCCTTCTTGACATCTGCCAGGCAGCTATGTGGGCTTCACTGCACATGTTTACCAAACACTACTGCCTGGACAGCCAAGTCCAGTTAGACAGCTTTTTTGGCCGTTCAGTTCTCCAGGACTTTCTGGTGTGAATTTGGTTTGCAGACCCACCACCGGGGTTGGTATTGCTGGGATATCTATTCTAAGGTGAGGAATCCATAACTAATTGTCTCTTTTAGATGAACAAGTTACCTACCTTCGGTAACTAAATATCTGTAAGAGACATAGATTAGTTATGGATTTCTCACCGCCCCACCCATCCTCCCAGTTCTGCGAATTAAGAGACTTCCCTTTCAGGGCCCTAGTTTTTGTGTACCAGTGGTCAGTGTCTTGCACGGCTCTGCGCTTCGAGCGTGGAATGCCGTGTAAAGAACTGACATCAGCGCACAAGGGCGGCGTCTAAGTAGATACCGCATTGTCATTTCAGCAATCATGAAGCCAACGACGACGCGCAGGGGTACTGCCGAGGAAAAATTCTTCGGATCCGGTCTGACACCTGGGGGTAATTCTAAGGTGAGGAATCCATTAATAATCTATGTCTCTTACAGATATATCGTTACCGAAGGTAAGTAACTTGTTCTTCAGAACCAGAGGCATTGATTTACTGCAATCAGAAAGGTTAGTGGTGTAATGCAAGAAACATATCAATACAAAATTATCAGCACAGATAAAAATAAACGATTTTCTGCTCTGGAACCTTTTTCTTTGTCAGTGTGTTTAAGAGCAAATAAGGGTTGTTCTGTAGCATTCTGTTATCCAGAAAATAATTGGAAAGAAAGCATCCTGGTAAAACTAGTAATAACTGAGGACTAAGAACAACTAATCAGATTCCAGAACTTGAAAATCTATGTTTGTGGGACCATAGAAGGATTTTGGTCGAGTTTCGCATACTACTGAGGTGCTTGAAAATATGTGTTTCATCATGTGAAACTTAATTGGAGTTCTGAGTAATATTTGTAAAACCTCTAGTTTTATTTGCTGTGATATACTAAATGTATTTGAATAAATTAGCATGGGCAAAGCCAATAGGTCTCGCCTTTTGAGACTTATTGGCTTCCCCAATGGATTTTGTTGCTATTGTATAGTATTCTGATACTGGTGTGGCAATGGCAAAAGAAATAAAAGGTACAGCAGTAGCATGTGCTAGTCTAAAAAATGAATGACACAGGTGCCTTTTTTAAATTTACAGATCCAAGATCGATTGATAAATAAAAAAAAGAAATAGCGTAATTGTTGTACATTGATTCTTCATGTTATATGCTTGTCTTTTGTCTTAGTCCTTTCTTTGTGTTTCCTTGTTCTCTGTCTACCACAATGCAAACATGTTCTGACTTCTTCCTGGAGTATTCCATGAGTGTCAGTTGGTGGTCTGGTCAGCTGGCGAGGATTGTACTCAGCTGTGTCTTGGATTAAATCTATTTATAACCACCCAGAAGTATCCTGTCATCTGTCCATGTATTCTTTACAACATTTTGGCGACGTTTAAAGCTGACCAGACCGGAGAAGAAATCATCTATCAGCCTGAGCTACACCTCGCAAGAAAGAACCCACTGCGACCCTCCTATCTGCTACCTACAACAGTAATATTGTGCACTTTTTGTTTATGTTAGATCTTTAAATGGAGGAGCGTCTCAGGGCAGTGGTTCGGTGAGAAAGCTACAAGGAGAGGATAGTGGGGGTCAATGGAGCAACATAGACATAGGGAGGGGAGGAAGGTTGAACAGGGGCAAAGTGAGAAGCACCTAGGTGAGAAAGAGGGGAACAGGAAGCACACAAGGAAGACAGCTGGAAAACACATGTACTTACATAGAGTGCTTTAGCTGAAAGAAAAAATAGTTCTCTAAATGACAGGAGTGGAAGGTACAAAATCCAGCAAATCAAAGAGATGGTAAAGAGGCTATGCTCCAGGAGGGGGACGAATACAAGATTGACTAGCTTCAACATAGAAAGCCATTGAATAGGAAGTGAGCAAATGAGAGTGACAAAGTCAACTCGTTGTAAGCAATGGGCAGTTATAGCCCAGGTAAACTCACAATAGGTCTTTATGCAACCAGCTGTCTAGTGTCGGACAAATGAGCACAGAACAAAAGGGAAATGGTAAAGACTTCTGTTTCATATAACTTTAAGTTCAAAAGGTCTGCTAAAGGTATGAGAAAAATTCTTTAGATTTTTCCGTACAGCTCAAAGAAATGCACTAGTGTCCTTAAGACAGTTTTCCATTAAATGATCAGCGTTTCAACTATATTGACAGTTCACATGCATATGTGCACCCTAAAAGACTCTGTGCTTATTTAGTCTGGTGGACAGGGCAAATTGTCAACAAGCATTGGCATAGCCAATAGGTCTCGCCTTTGGGATCTTATAACTATTTTTACAGAGCTATTGGCTTTGACAATGTGTTTAAGCTCTGTTGTACAGCAGTGTAAAACAGGCCCGCCGAGGACCAGATATCCCAGTTCAGTGACAGTCTGCAGGGCTCCCTCAGAGGTAAAACAGACGCCCCGTCAGCAATTGTGGCCGGGGTGCGCTCTGTGTCTTTGTCTCTCCTGGATGAGTGGGATAATTAAATAGAGGCCGAGGCAGGGTGTTGCTGTGTCGTATAGCATGAGTTTAGGCGGGGGTATAGTAGGTCACATTTGGCAAACGCTTTGGGGGTGAGGGGGCAGGCATCTTGTAGATATCGGTTATTTCAAGTCTGAGATGGTTAAAGTAATTTAAAAGTGGGCGGCATCTCCAAGAGCAAAGTGAGAGGCGTGCAGCTAGTGGGTCTAACGAGGGGGGCAGAATTGGTGCTCTGGTTCCGCACAGCATGCCTTCCTTTAGTGAAAGAGATGTTAACTTTCTCTAAGACATTCACCGATTAACAGCTCTGACGAAGAGCAATTACCCAAGAAGAGCCTTCCGGGGATAATGCTAAGGGGCGAACTGTGCTGGGTGGTCAGCAGTGTGCTCCCACCCCTTCCTGTTTGAAAAGGATCCCTTGAGCCATTAAGCTGACGAGCTGCACCTGTGCGCCTGTGAGAGGTACTGAGACCTGTAAGAATTGTGGCAGCCTGCTCAGCCACCCCAGATGAAAATCGGTTTTTGTTTATCTCTACTGATGAAGGATATAATCCAGAAGCACATGTGTCTAGAGATGTACAGCACTAACCTGCACCAACTTTGGAGGAACACTCCAGCAAAATACCAAGTAAGCTTACACTACAAACTGCATTTACCATAATGCTAAGTGGCGAACTGTGCTGGGTGGTCAGCAGTGTGCTCCCACCCCTTCCTGTTTGAAAAGGCTCCCTTGAGCCATTAAGCTGACAACCTTGTGGAGATGCACCTGTGAGAGGTACTGAGACCTGTAAGAATTATGGCAGCCTGCTCAGCCACCCCAGATGAAAATCGTTTTTTGTTTATCTGTACTGATGAAGGATATAATCCGGAAACACATGTGTCTAGAGATGTACAGCACTAACCTGCACCAACTTTGGTGGAACACTCCAGCAAAATGCCAAGTAAGTTTGCACTACAAACTGCATTTACCATAATGCTAAGGGGCGAACTGTGCTGGGAGGTCAGCAGTGTGCTCCCACCCCTTCCTGTTCATTTTAACAGTTCAAACGCCATATTTCTTCTTCAGGTATGGGGTTTACCCGCTCCAAAGAAGAAACTCACCAGAACCGACAAACCAGGAACTTTCCCCGTAGAAAGTCGCACAGGCTGTTACAATGAAATATATTCTAATCTGCAAACCTAGCAGCACAAGACCGCTATACAGCATGAAAGTCAACACAGAGTGTGAAAATGAAAGCGCGCTGCAAATGCAAACCCAAAAAAGCTGTGTTGCCGTGAAAGTGACACAGCCGCGCAGCAGGGAAAGTGACTAGACGTGAGGCGGCGACTCTGAGTTGGAGTGTTGGTAGCGTGTGAAAATGAAAGCGCGCTGCAAATGCAGAGAGCGTGGGGGTGGAGGAGCATGCTGTAAGGCTTAATGAGCCATGAAAGAAAGGCAGCTGGCGGCTGCGTGCGTGGACGCATTCTTAACCGCAAGCTTGAGGCCAGCAAAAGCCTTTAGTAGCACTTTGAAATCCCACTTACTGAATGTCTCGCACTGCATGCGCTGGCTCAGGCGCAAGACCTAAAAACGGAGTGGAGTGCCCAGGGAAGCGTGGCGGTCCAGAACAAGAAAAAGGATTAATGACCCCTACTTGCTGGGAAAAAACGCAGTGTGCCAGATGAAGTAACTTTCTTTTTATCAGCAACAAACTCATGTTTGAACCATAAATCACTTCGGTCTCACAGTGCATTGAACATGGTGCCAGCACAGCGTCTTTGCAGTTGTATGGAGACCTGAATAAACCCTCATGGCTACATTCACAAAGTGTCTTACTCCTCAAATTTCAAAAGTAAGTTAGGAGCAAGACACCGCTACTCACGGAAAAAAGTAGCACCTAGGGCTTACGTGACGGTAACTGGATACCATTACGAATCCACGTTAGGCTCTATGAATACCCCTCAAAATAAATAATTTACTTACTATTAACACCTTAGCTGCTTTGGAACGTCCAGCTCCAGTGCTGAACGTTACATTGCGCAGGTGCAGCTGGAACGTCCAACGGCCGACGGCAGCACTCCCGAGGTAGTGGTGCCGTCGGCCGTTGGTATAGGCGCAGCACTTAAGAGGTTAAGAGTAAGTGTCACAGGGTTGTAAACAAATTGCACTTTCTGGGGGCTCAAACTGCACATAGCTGATAAAGCTCTGTTCTTCAGACAGGGCCAATGGACATTTGCATAGCGTGCACTAATCATGTCATGACACAATGAGCAAAAAACTATGGACTGGAATGCAACCCAGAGTATTACCAGTGGCTGAGATTATTTCATACATTTTATTTATAACGTTCTGTGCGTCCGCCTTGTATTCAAAGTGCTTGCAACAGAATTCTTTTAGTAACATTATTATGCAACCAAGCAAGTCAGGTAGCTGTTTTCGTGAACGTGGGAGGAACAGAGCTGACTGAGTCGAGAGCCAGTTTAACTGAGCCCCATGGCTGGACGTAGACCTCTACTTGAGGTACATTAATCCATTGACCTTTGTAACTAGCATTCTAACATGTGACTTGCAGGTTACTCATATTCTTCTGCAAATGGGAAGGTGCATTAACTCACTGAGCAATTTTACCTGGAGTGTGAGTTTTGACTGACAGGTTACCCACAGATCGCGTCTATCTTACTCAAATTCAAACCTATGATTTTTATATTAGAGAAACATATCTTCAACTGGTAAATTGATCAGCAGAGCTTTCTCACCAGGATCCAATCTAAGAAAATGTACTGCCCTGGTATGTGCTCGTTGCACCTAGTTAAGGTGCGCTGTAGTGCAGACCGGTGGAAATAAAATAACCAAGACTTTGCTTGCAAACTCTTCTTTTTTAAACAAGTCCGATCAAAGGAACACTCACTTGATTGATCAGTATAGACATTCATTAGTACGTCCTTGGGTCAATCCAGCTACATTTTGTATAAAAACCGTACTATGTACATACATAGAGAAGCATACATTTCAGTGCATTCTATTGTGCGTGTGATCCGTCACCCATGCAATCTAAAAAAAAATCTGGATTCCAATTCGTATCAACCAGTTTGACAATTATTCATATCAAAAAGGGAAAGGAAATGGGAGGGAGAACTCGTTACAACAAGATCTCTGGAAAATAGTCCTTTGTATTTAAGGACACTGTCCCAAGAGGGAGGAATTGGATGCACGATTCAGGAAGAACAAAACAAAAGTAATTTCCTAAGTTTGAATTGGCAACCTCTGCTGTCAGTCCAGTAAGAAGAATCATCAACGATTCCTTAACTACCGGAATATTTCCAGAAGAACTCGAAAAGTCACGCATAAGCCCTTTACTGAAGAAAACAAACTTGGACCAGCTGAACCCTGACAACTATAGACCCATTACAAATGGATCTTTCCTTGGCAAATAGTTTGCCCAGATGTCACAATTCATTGAAGAGAATGACATACTTTCAGACTTCCAAAGAGGATTTTGTCCGGGAAGGGGCACTGAATCTGCCCTCCTTGCCATCTGGGATGGCCTGAAGAATACAGTAGACCACAACCGGGTTGCTGCGATACTCCTCTTGGATATCTCGGCTGCCTTTGACATGGCTGACCATGACACTCTGAAACAAAGAATCTATGAAGCCGGCATAGAGGGAATTGCTCTAGACTGGATCGCGTCCTACCTTGGAAACAGAACTAATGTCATCCATATCCCACTTTTCTCATCCAAACCATACTCCACAAAAGTAGGGGTCCCTCAAGGCTCTATCATCTGGCCCATGCTTTTCAACATCTACATGAAGTAAATATAAGTACTGATCAATCAATTTCACCTCACATGATATAACTATGCAGATGACACACAAATACTCCTTCAACTGGAATGCCCCAGGGACATTGGAAAATCCCCAATTTTCTGTTGTCTCAGAGCCTTGGATGACTTGGAGCCTTCTCAAATTGAATGCTTCCAAAACGGAAATACTCATGTGTGGCGATTGGAAACACTATGACCCGCTTGCTGCTTGGCCCAATGAACTGGGATCACCGCTTAAAGTATCAAAGGAAGTAAGAAACCTCGAAATGACCATGGACTCCAAGCTATCGATGAATGCGCAAGTGGACAAACTAGCAAGTTCAAGCCTTGTCACTATAAAAAAGGGGCGGCGACTAATTTTACCTCATTTGGAATTTCCACACAAGGTCCAAGCTACCATCTCCCTTGTTCTGTCCAAACTCGATTAGGCCAATAGCCTTTACCACAGATCACCTTTAACGACCATGAAAAGACTACAACGGATTCAGAACTCGGCCGCCGATTACTCTTGCATATCAAACCGCAACACCACATCTCACCTGCCTTGAAAGCCCTGCATTGGTTACCGGTTGCCAGAAGATCCACGTTCAAGCTACTTTGTATCACCCACAAAGCAATACATGGAATGGGAACGCTCTTCATCAGGAATAAAATCACCAAACACATTCAACAAAGGAATCTCCGCTCTAAAGGGGCATCTCGCCTCAAAATCCCAAGATACAAGAAAAAAACATGGGTGGCACAACCTTCTCTGTTCAAGAAGTCAAACTATGGAACTTTTTACCCCCCAACATAAGATCCACCGACAACCACCTTATCTTCAGAAATCTACTCAAGAATTGGCTCTTCCTCACATAAGCACCATACGCAAACAGAAATTTACAGCATATCCTTCTGTATATAAGCATGTATTTTCACTATAGATATGTACCTATCTCTGTGTATTGCTTTGTATAAACATGTAGAATAATTGTGTTGTTAATTATTTTTTCAAGCATCTTTGGTCTACATGTACTTGCTTTGATTATGCATCTATGTACCTTCCATGTAATTGGATCTGTGTGTTTGTTACTTTTCTCCCGAAAAAGCAAATCCAATGCACTACCCTATTTCTCATCCTGTACCTCTATTAATATCTTTAATCTACGTATACTTACCTCCATTATACATATATGCTTTCAATGTACTTATGGATCTATATATTTATCACTTTCTTCTAATTTAGCATTTCCAATGCACTACACTATTTCTCAGCCTATACTTCTCTCAATACATCTTCTAGCCCAACTTTCTGACTCATCTCAAACTTCTTTCTACTTATCTTTCCAATGCACTACCCTATCTCTCACCCTATACATCTATCCATATATCTCTACATCCACTCTCTCATTTTTCCCAAACCCCATACCACTACTATGATCCCCAAAACAACCCTTTCTAGACTCTCCTACTCTACCCCTCCTTGCATCATCTGGCAGCTCTTTTACTATACTGATCCCTCAAAACAAACCTTTCTAAACTCTTCCCCTCCAAAAACCCTTTTTACTCACCCAAAAGCCTCCTCCTACTGCTATGATCTCACAAAACAAAAGAAATCCAAATCCTTCACTCTTATATCCCTCCACTATCCATTTCAATCAAAATAACATACTAACATGTTCACTTCTCAAATTCCATATTCCACTATACTAATTCTCCACTAATCCTTTATGGGTTTCAGAGTAGCATGCTACTCCCCAATAAAGCGTTTCAACACCCCATCAGGGTTTCAAGCGCTATATAAATGCAAACCTTTTTCCCTTTCCTACCCCTCTCCAACCCTTCTCAATACAAATAACTGACTAACATATCCACCACTCAAATGACATGTTTCACCATACTAATTCAACACTAATCCTTATGGGTACCAGAGTAGCATGCTACTCACCAAAAAAGCGCTTCAAAACCCCATCAGAGGTAGCAAGCTCTATATAAATACAAACCTCTTTCCCTCTTCTACCCTGCCACCTACCCTTCTCTATCCAAATAACTGAATAACATATCCACCACTCAAATGACTTCATATTTCACTCTACTAATTTTCAACACTAATCCTTTATGGTTTCCAGAGTAGCGTGCTACTCGCCAGAAAAGCGCTTCAACACCCATCAGGGGTAACAGGTGCTATATAAATGCAAACCTTTCTTCCTCTTTTATCCCTCCGCTATCCTTCTCACTCCAAATAACTGACTAATATCCACCACTCAAATTACTTTCCTATTTCACCATACTAATGCACCACTAATCCTTTATGGGTTTCCGGAGTTGCGTGCTACTCGCCAAAAACAAAAGCGCTTCAACACCCCATCAGGGGTAACAAGCGCTATATAAATACAAACACGCCGAGGGCTTACCGGCGTTTCCTGTGGTTGCTGCTGCTACTGCTGTAGCCGTTTTTTCCAACAACTAGCCGCACCCGCTCCGCGGGTGCCGCGTCGCAGTTCTGGGCTTGAGTGGCTGTTGGGAGCACGTTTGCTCACAGCCTACTGGAGGACTCGAGGGAGCAGGGAACCAGCTTGCACCATCAGCGCCGCTGCAGGGACTCTCCTAACCAGGAGCCCCTGCTTCCCGGCACACCTGCTGACCTGTTGCCCCTCCCACCCCTCGCTCAGAGGGTGAAAAGCAGCGGAACTCCTCACTCCAGTGGGACACAAACATGCCGAGGGCTTACCGGCGTTTCCTGTGGTTGTTGCTGCTACTGCTGTAGCCGTTTTTTCCAACAACTAGACGCACCCGCTCCGCGGGTGCCGCGTCGCAGTTCTGGGCTTGAGTGGCTGTTGGGAGCACGTTTGCTCACAGCCTACTGGAGGACTCGAGGGAGCAGGGAACCAGCTTGCACCATCAGCGCCGCTGCAGGGACTCTCCTAACCAGGAGCCCCTGCTTCCCGGCACACCTGCTGACCTGTTGCCCCTCCCACCCCTCGCTCAGAGGGTGAAAAGCAGCGGAACTCCTCACTCCAGTGGGACACAAACACGCCGAGGGCTTACCGGCGTTTCCTGTGGTTGCTGCTGCTACTGCAGTAGCCGTTTTTTCAAACAACTAGCCGCACCCGCTCCGCGGGTGCCGCGTCGCAGTTCTGGCCTTGAGTGGCTGTTGGGAGCACGTTTGCTCACAGCCTACTGGAGGACTCGAGGGAGCAGGGAACCAGCTTGCACCATCAGCGCCGCTGCAGGGACTCTCCTAACCAGGAGCCCCTGCTTCCCGGCCTACCTGCTGACCTGTTGCCCCTCCCACCCCTCGCTTCATGCCCCCATAAAGGGACGCCCCTTCCCCGCTGTGCGGGAGCACGCGGGAGCATCGCGGGAGAAGCCCGGGACAAGGGCGGGACCATCTTTGGCCATCAGGGGCCAGAAGAGGCCGGGCCGGGCCATATCCCTAGGCTATGCTAAGCGGGCACGGGAGTCACGGGAGCATGTACACAGGCACCAGAGCAAGCAAATCTAGGAAAGCTGCGGGAGACGTAGTCATAGGTACAATGGATCAATTTATAACTCGGGCTGTCTCCATTGTAGAAAAGGAGATAATCCTAGCTGAACGAAGACTTTCCCGGGACTCCAAGGGCCTATCACACAAGCGTTCATCTCTGGGCGCCCTTGCCCTAGCCCCTAGTCCTGTAAATGTACCAACTACACCACTGGTGGTAATTGACTCTCCGGACATTGACGAGAGGGTGAGTCGGATCAGGGCAAGCCTAGAAAGGGTAACGACCATTGCACTAGACATTGCTCACGACTCAACACACCCAAATCCACCTGATCCAACTGATCCTTTGCTGGGGGCCCAAAATTATGAACTTGATCGCGAGATCAACAATGCCCTAAGTCCTTCTGTCACGCCCAACGAAGCTCTAAACCCTCCCCCCATAGCCGCACCTATTGAAGCTAGTACCTCCCTAGTAGCGGCTTCAGAAACCACTCCATCAGGGAAACCAGCACCAGGACTAGCTGCACACAGAAAGAGAAAGCGTCCTGTTAGTCCTCGCAGGGGGGGCTCTCAAAAGCCACACAGTAAAGTAAGTAGGCACAACGTGACCAAAGGGGGTACCACCTCAAACCACATTCTACACCCAAAAACCACTACCATCCACACTAGAGTTACCCTACCCAAGGGTCCTGTTTGCCCGCTCGGCATACCAGGCCCGTCAGCGTCTCCTAGCACCACCCCAGTTCCCCAGGCTGTGCACACTGACATCGCCACCCCACCTTTAGATGTTGAGAGCATAATCAGGTCTGTGGTGATGCCCCTTGCAGATAAGATCGACAGTCTCACACGAAAATTAGCCACCCATGAACAATCAATGTTGGATAATTTTTACGCTGTGAAATCACTGGTTAAATTTCACTCCAAGATGCAGGGCGAAGACAATGGAGGGTCAAGGAGTGGTGCTGTTACCTTAGTACCCTCGGAGCCAACGTCTCGTCAAAAAGTGCCTGCACTTGGGGAGGCCCCACAGACACTACAACCTAACACTGGAACCAGCCCTGCCCCACAAACCCCTATTCTTAGACCCAGTTCGGGCCCCCAAAGGAAAAAACCCAATACTCAAGCGCTAAAGGCCCCCAAGGTTAACTTTGCTCCCAATCCTGAGCCTATAGCGTCAACCTCTAAAGTGGCAGGAAATGCGCCAACCACGCCGAATGGAAATATAACTCCATCCATTCCCATTTCTGGCAGTCAGGCTGCGCCCAAACCCTTAGTTAAATCTCCAGCTAAAATATCATCAGGCAGGGCAAAAACATACACACCCAATGCTAGCCTCCCCCCTGGGTGCAAACCGTATGTGGTAATCCTCACGGGGGTCCCGGAGCTTGAAGAGGGTTCTTGCGAGTTGTACTCTGATCTCAAACACAAGACCCTCTCCTGGCTTAAAGCAAATAGACCCCTCCCAGGGCATATTGATGGCAGAATAGCCTATGTTCGCCGTGTGGGGTGGATTGGCAATAGACGCAAGGATCTAACTGGGGACTGCGTGCTGATCAATTTCAGCGATCCTAGAGCAGCAGGTATGATCTGCAGTCAGCAGTCGCATCATAACTTCTGCGACATACAAACCAGGGACCTGGGGTACTTTTATCGTCCTCCCCCTCATCTGGATATAGGAAGTTTTTTCCGGATGGGGGTAGAGGCGCATGGTACCCCCATCATCCAACCTTGGATGTTAGAGCTAGGGCATGGACGCCGACTCAAGCAGCCCCACCCCAGGGATGGGGTTGGTGACTTGGCGATCAAGTGGTATTAAACGCCCCCCCACCTAAGGTTATTGTACCATGCACAAGTGGGAGGGTCTCCCCGATATTAGTTAACCCCCCTGAGCCCCAACCCACGCCCACTTCCCTCACCCCCTCTCCCTTAGGCTGTCGGACTGAGCTTACTGAGTCCATGGAAGGAGTAGAAACCTTGGGGGCCCCTGGTGGGGAAGCTGGATGTGCTGGGTCTCCGATTCGCCCTACCCTGAAAGCTATCAGCTGGAATGTGGCAGGCTTAAATAATCAGTTGGATGCCCCGGACTGGGTGGCGCTCATCGAGCCCCACGCAGTCTGCGCATTCCAAGAAACGTGGAGTGTGGAGCCAAGGCACAGAGTAGGATTTGCTACCTTCTCTGTCCCGGCAGGTATCCCAGTATCAGGAAGAGGGCGTCCATTTGGAGGTCTCCTAGTCTGGGTCGACATATCACTAGGATGGGGAGTACACCATCATCCCCAAAAATCACCAGATTTAATGTGGCTCACAGTAAAATGCCCAAATAAAGTTGAGAAGCTGGAGATTTTTAATATTTACACACGAGGGGTTTCAGGGAGGGCCTCGTCACCAACCCTCATGGCTCTGGAAGCAGGCTTGGGGGAGTGCCGTGGAGACTCTCTAATTTTGGTGATGGGGGACTTTAACTGCACATTCGAGCCCTTGATGGCCGATGAATCCTTGGACCTGTATGACGAAGATTCAAGGAGAGGCGTTCCGTCCCTTGATCTTCCAATTGTCAAAAGATGGACTCCTAGAATCGTCCAAATGAATTCCCTCACACTAGAGTATGGCTTGAGAGCAGCCAACGGGAGAACACGGTCAGACCTAGAGGGGGCACACACGTATAATAGGGTGGGTCACTCATCTAGGATAGATTATATCCTTTTAAACTTTCCTTTGTGGGCCCACATGGAGGACATGATAGTTCTGCCTTCCTTGGAAAGTGATCACAATGCACTTTCATTATCCCTAATACATTGGTGGAGGGACAGCGGCCCATTCCTTGGAGCTCCTGACGCATCTGAGCAGAGGTCATCGGGGAGGGTGGTCCCCTCAAATTGCCTCAGACGTTTAAAATGGGACAAAGTGGCTGTTGATGAAGAAAAACTATCCTGCATCAGAGCCGTTATTGCTGCAGCTTCTGAAATTCTGGAAAGTCATCCTCCCAGCCCACACAAGATTTCAGTTTTGTTTAGCGAGGTTTCGACATCGATAGGGGACTTGTTCATGGTCAAACTAAACACCAAGGGAAACAAAAACCATGATAAGCGACAGGGTAAATCAGGCTGGTACTCATCGGCGTGCCGTGCTGGAAAGAGAGCCCTAATCTTGGCAGTAAAGAGTGGTGATGCATCAGCAATAGCTACTAAACGTAAGTCCTACAAATCTGTACTAAAAGCAGCCAGGAGAGACTGGGAAGATGCCTTCTGGCAGGAACTTCGTGTAGCTAGCGCAGAAAAAAATGCAAGAGGTTTCTGGGACTTGTTATGAAAGAAACATAGACCTTTGGACACTGTCATTACATGCAATATAACCGAAGATCTGTGGTACTCACACTTCTCAAAACTGTATACAGCATCTGCTATAGAAGCGACGGACTTCCCACTACCACAGATCCATCGAGGTGATGGCAGCTATGAGGAGAGCTTATTCACCAGGAAAGAGGCTGAAACTGCCATAAAATCTCTGGTCCCCCGCAAAGCAGCTGGACCCGATGGCCTTCCTGGCGACCTTCTCCGCATGGACACAGGCGAATGGGGTACGCTAATTGCATCGCTACTGAACGCAGCTATGGCAGGTGCCCCCCTCCCTGCTTCTTGGATGGCAGCCGAGGTGGTTCCTCTGCACAAGAAAGGCTCAAGAGACGACCCAGCTAATTATAGACCGATTAGCTTGATAGATTGTTCCCAAAAAGTGGCGGGTAAGGTCCTCTTATCTAGGGTTCAGCAGTGGGCAGACGAAAATAAGATACTCTCGGACTTTCAGGCTGGGTTCAGAGCCGGTACAGGAACAATAGAACAATCACTAAGGCTGCTCATGATCCACTGGAAGGTCGTTACGATTGGGAAGGGTACCTTATATCTGGCCTTCATCGATCTCCGGACGGCTTTTGATTTGGTGCCCAGAAACAACTTGTGGAAGGTGCTGTGTGACCTCGGCATGCCACCCTACTTGCTCCACCTGATCATGAGGTTCCATGAAAATAATTACGCCCAAATACGCTGGGGGCCAAATGGTCAAAAGACCTCAAGAATAGAGGTGAATAGAGGTGTGCGGCAAGGCTGCGTACTTGCCCCAACCCTATTCTCCCTATATGTAAATGGGGTGGTGGACTTCCTGACCCAGATACCAGCAGATGCGCCCCGTCTGGCAGGTCGCTTAATCCCTACCTTGCTCTTTGCTGACGATACTTTACTTTTGTCAAAATCTCCAATGGGCCTTCAGCAGCTTCTCTCCGGATTTGACAATTTCTGCAAGCAGAGAGGTCTCTGTATCAATACAGACAAAACTAAGTATCTCATTTTGAACCCCCCACAAAAACTCGGCCCCCCTCCAACATTGGGGTCCGTTGCACTGGAAAGAACCAAGATGTTCGACTACCTGGGCATCCGCTTGGTAGACTCTATGAAATGGGACTGCCATCTGACCAAAATGTTGTTGAGCCTGAAAAGAGTGACTGGGGCCCTGTTGAAAGAGCAGAGAGCAGCATCTACAAGACCAATAGCGGCAGTAATGGACATTTACTCTGCCAGAGGAGTGAGTGCAGCACTTTATGGGGCAGAGCTCTGGGGGATGTCAAACATGAAAGAGCTAACCCGAGCCGAGAATGCCTTCCTGAGAAGCCTAATGTCTCTCGGTCCTTCTATCCCTATCCTACCTTTGCAACTGGACATGGGCTGTCGGGCGATTGAAGATCAAGCAAAATTACGCCCCCTGCTACTGTGGGCCCGCATCTGGAGAGTGCCAGAGCTCTCAAGCTATGCGGATGGCCTAAGGGAGATAATTAATTCCACAGGTTGGGCAAAAATAAAATGGCTAAGGGACATTAAGGCTCTACTTGCCAATTTAGGGCTGGAAGAAGCATGGCACCAACAGTCAGCCCCGCCTAATTCCATTTTAAAACAACTCTATTGGTCATGAGTGGCAAACAAAAGAAACTCTTCCTCAACGACCTGTAAGTCGATCAGAAACTTTGTGGAGTTCAAAGATGCCCCCATCAGAGAATTGTATCTGGACATTATTTCTGCCCCATGGGAAAGATCCCTGTATTTTAAATTTAGAGTAGGTCTTCTCCCTGTAATGGAGCTCACATGCCACTGGAAAATTCCATACCAGACTGCGCCATGGTGTCCATTCTGCCCTCAGCGCCGTGAATCTGTCCCCCATCTGTTATTCGAGTGCCCTGCCTATAAGGTTCCTCGCATAAAATGGATTAAACCAATGTGTCTCACCTTGGGCACCAGACATTGTAATGTGGCACTACGAATATTACTTACAGACACCCGCTCATTCTTCCCATGCGCCACTTCGAAGTACCTAGGTTGGGCATGGCGAATACGGTCAAAAAGACTTAGGCAAATTGTTTAATCATGATTTTAACTTATGGTCTGTTTTTGGCCTATTGCTTTTTTAGCTAATTTAAATAATTTCCCCTTCAGAAATCGTAGGAAAAAACGTTGAGTCCTAGTATATTAAGGGCCTTTTATGCTTTTGATCTAGTAATGTTTTAATTGAATTTATCATGTATGTACGCTTTTTAAGATATTTTTTATGTCGAAATAAAGCCTATTTGACTTGACTTGATATAAATACAAACCTTTTTTCCTCTTCTATCCTTCTGCTATACTTCCGAATCCAAATAACTGACTAACCTATCCACCACTTAAAGTTACTTTCATGTTTCACTATACTAATTCAACACAAATCCTCTATGGGTCCCGGAGTAGCGTGCTACTCGCCGAAAAAGCTCTTCGGCGCCTCGTCAGGGGTAGTAAGCACTATATAAATGCAATTACAATTCAATACAATTATTCAAATTTCGAAAGCCCATTATTTGCCTTTGGAGTAAACGTCAACATGTTTTGTCCCCTGAGCACAGTGGAGAGCTGCCTCAGGACTTGACACTGGGTACCTTTTGGGAGAAATTAGTAGAAAAACCATTAATGATCTGATACATCTGGGCGCCACCCTAAGTGAAGACAGTGGAAGAATAGTCTATACTATCACTTTGGTGAATACATGCACAGGCTGAAATCATGTGCAAACTTGGACGCTGCCAGTTTGACTCCAGGCACACAGGACACTTTGTATGGAAGGGAGTAATGTATCACTGATGTTTACCTAAGAGAAAGGTTTATTGTTAGAGTTGTTTAAAAAAATAAAAAGAAGGGGAATTAGCACTGTTAGATCTCACAATGGATTTTGCACCTGCTGGAAGGTGTTCTCTTTGAACTGACGCCATAACAGGAATTAAAAGAATAAGTGTCAGGCGGGTGATAAATTCATTCTACCGTTTGATGAGCTTTAAAATGCTAGCTGATCCGCACCTTTCTGTACTAAAAATAGAAACTAGGTAATGAATTGAAGGTTGTGCTTTGGAATGGAGTTTGTGCTTATAACTTTGACTTTACTTGAACAGAGCGCTCGTTATTGGCTGTATTAAAAAGTAGGGGTGGTCGTAACTTGCGCAATTTGCTGTAGCCTAATTACAGAAAATCACAGCAAAATTACATGAGATTATGCAGAATTAGGCAAGGAGTGTAACTCTGCCTTTAGCAATATTTTCTTAGCACAAAATGCACCTTCCCATCCAAAATAAATAAGAGGATGTATTTTACTCTAAGACCATAGTGTGAAATGCAGCAGAACACAAACAGCAGCAGGCCCTCTGTTCCTCTGCTCTTGCTTAGGCATTTTTGCTCCAAATCATGCAAATGTACCCAATTTTGTAATTTTCGGTAATTTCACCTCACAAGTTTAATGCAAAATTACTGAACTTAATCCGATTAATCAGGTGTGATTAACATTTTATCCAGGACTGTTAAAAAGGCGGATTCGAGTCACAACAAAATATACAGACTGTAATTCAGCAAATACTTGCCCGGACACAGAGTTTTTTTTTTTCTTTTTTAAATTGGTTTTATTGGTATTTTCAGACAGAATAAACAAACTGCAAAAGAAAACAACGACCATTGCACCACAACATTCGTCCTCCCGCCATAATGCAACTTCATGATAGCCCTCAACAGAATTGTACACAGTGATCAAAGTACATGCATATCAGTCTAATTGATGCGAATTCAAAGAATCAATCAGATATAACCAGTAGTCTCTGGGCCGTGAGCTCACCGGGAGTTCCTCTTCATAAGTTAATAGGGTGTCCTTGCAATAAGTTAGGTCCACAAGCCATTGTCGCATGGTGGGAGACACTACACCATTCCAGCCAATCGAGACTCTACGTTTCACCAATAGCAGCGCTATGACACAAAATTTACGTTTTAATGCCTGTACATTAGGTACCAAACCCAGCAAACATGTGCGTATCGTACATTCAATGGGTATAGCAAGCATAGCACTCAGCGCCCCAGTCACTTTAACCCAATAATCTGCAATTCTCGGGCAGCTCCATGCTAGATGAATAAAACCCGCATCTTCCGCCTGACATCTCTTACATTTCGAGTCTGCACTCAACCCATATCTATAGAGTCTTTGCGGTGTATAGTACATTTGATTCAGGTATTTGTAGTGGATTATTCTTAAGTTGCCATTTGGTGTTAACATATTAGTTAGTGCACATGTCGTGGACCATTCCGCTTCCGACAGTGGTGTGGACAGGCTAGTACTCCATTTCTGCCTCGCTTTCTCTGTGTTGCCCGCAATATCCTCCTGTAATTTACTATATAGTTTAGAAACAATATGCTGCGCTGTAGGTACAGTTAGTACAAACTGCAAGGAGGACAATTGTTGCGGCTCTGCAGGATACGACGGGTGGAGCTCTCGTATTGCTCTCTGCAGCCTGTAGTATGTGAAGTTAAACAAAAGCGTTGGATTACTAATGTAGCTCAGGGTATCTGGTGTTTTGAATTGCCCTTCGTGGAATAGATCACCCGTTTTGTCTATACCTGCCTGCCGAAGCATATCCATCCCAACTGTTTCTTGTGTGACCGAAAGTGCTGGATGATGATGTAAGGGAAGGGCAGCTGCATATAATGGTAGTTTATTCGCTTTCTTACCCATTAAGTACCAGGCTTCGTTAGTGGCGTCAATCATGTTTATGTCAAGGGCATGTAAGGGGGATCTGCGGTGCGGTAGAATGGCTGTTAGGGGTATAGGTAGTGCATCACCTTCCTCTATTGCCACATGTGTCATGAAGGGTATTTCGTGAATCCAATAATGTGCATATTGCGCTTGCGCACATAGATAATATAGTAGGAGGTCTGGGACATTAAACCCGCCCTGCGCATATGGTAAAGTTAGTGTTTGCAGATCTAGCCTGGCTTGTTTACTTGCCCAGATGAGGCTTAATATCAGGTTTTTTATGTTGCGGAATACTTCCATCGGTGGTTTAATGGGGATATTGTTAAATAAGTACAGGGATTTTGGTAAAATCACAATTTTCACTATTGCTGCTCTGTCCGCCAGCGACAATGGTAATCTGTTCCATCTTTTAATTTTCTCCTCCATGGAGCTAATAACTCTGCCATAGTTTGTGCGTATTACAAGTTCTGGGTCCCTATGAAACCATATTCCCAGATAACATGTCGGTTCGTCCTGCCATTCTAATGGGTAGTCCATAACAGAGGGAGTGGTACTATCTGTGAGCGGAATAATTTGTGATTTGGACCAGTTGATTTTAAGCCCTGATTGTCGTCCAAATTTAAGTATTCTCGGAGTAAGGGATTTAGGTTTTGAGCAGGGTCTCGAACATAAAGCACCATATCGTCTGCATATGGTGATATGTGTAATGGACGTTTCGGAAACTGAAGCGCCGAATAATGGTGATGCTGTCTGATCTTGCAGGCCAGAGGTTCTAGTACCAAAGCAAATAATAATGGGGACAGGGCACATCCTTGTCTGGTTCCTCTTGCTACTGTGATAGGGTCTGATATATAGTTGTTGATTTTAATGCACGCGGGTAAATCAGTATATAACATCGACACCCATTGCGAATTCAGTTGGGAAGCCCATCCTCCGCAGAACTGCATGCAAATATGCAAACACAACAGGTGATGGACCGAATGTGGATCAATGTCACACACTCACCCCAGTCCAAAGATCTGGGCCCAAATCCATCGTTTTTTTGCACTCCACACCACCCTGGGTTAGACAATGGCGATATGCAAATCAGCTCTGACCCTGTGCCCCATGGGAACAGTCCAGTCCGAACTACAAAAGCCATGTCCTTCCCAGAACGGAATCAAGCATCCGAGGACCGGACCGGTTTCGAGGTAACACCACTCATCAGCCCGACTAGCTTGACTCCAGTGGTGTGGAGTGCCTGGGACCCACGTCTGGGCATCCCCAGCGCACTTAGGGCGGAATATGCAAACACAACAGGTGATGGACCGAATGTGGATCAATGTCAAACACTCACCCCAGTCCAAAGATCTGGGCGCAAATCCATCGTTTTTTTGCACTCCACACCACCCTGGGTTAGACAATGGCGATATGCAAATCAGCTCTGACCCTGTGCCCCATGGGAACAGTCCAGTCCGAACTACAAAAGCCATGTCCTTCCCAGAACGGAATCAAGCATCCGAGGACCGGACCGGTTTCGAGGTAACACCTCTCATCAGCCCGGCTAGCTTGACTCCAGTGGTGTGGAGTGCCTGGGACCCACATCTGGGCATCCCCAGCGCACTTAGGGCGGAATATGCAAACACAACAGGTGATGGACCGAATGTGGATCAATGTCACACACTCACCCCAGTCCAAAGATCTGGGCCCAAATCCATCGTTTTTTTGCACTCCACACCACCCTGGGTTAGACAATGGCGATATGCAAATCAGCTCTGACCCTGTGCCCCATGGGAACAGTCCAGTCCGAACTACAAAAGCCATGTCCTTCCCAGAACGGAATCAAGCATCCGAGGACCGGACCGGTTTCGAGGTAACACCTCTCATCAGCCCGGCTAGCTTGACTCCAGTGGTGTGGAGTGCCTGGGACCCACGTCTGGGCATCCCCAGCGCACTTAGGGCGGAATATGCAAACACAACAGGTGATGGACCGAATGTGGATCAATGTCACACACTCACCCCAGTCCAAAGATCTGGGCCCAAATCCATCTTTTTTTGCACTCCACACCACCCTGAGTTAGACAATGGCGATATGCAAATCAGCTCTGACCCTGTGCCCCATGGGAACAGTCCAGTCCGAACTACAAAAGCCATGTCCTTCCCAGAACGGAATCAAGCATCCGAGGACCAGACCGGTTTCGAGGTAACACCTCTCATCAGCCCGGCTAGCTTGACTCCAGTGGTGTGGAGTGCCTGGGACCCACGTCTGGGCATCCCCAGCGCACTTAGGGCGGATAATGCAAACACAACAGGTGATGGACCGAATGTGGATCAATGTCACACACTCACCCCAGTCCAAAGTTCTGGGCCCAAATCCATCGTTTTTTTGCACTCCACACCACCCTGGGTTAGACAATGGCGATATGCAAATTAGCTCTGACCCTGTGCCCCATGGGAACAGTCCAGTCCGAACTACAAAAGCCATGTCCTTCCCAGAACGGAATCAAGCATCCGAGGACCGGACTGGTTTCGAGGTAACACCTCTCATCAGCCCGGCTAGCTTGACTCCAGTGTTGTGGAGTGCCTGGGACCCACGTCTGGGCATCCCCAGCGCACTTAGGGCGGAATATGCAAACACAACAGGTGATGGACCGAATGTGGATCAATGTCACACACTCACCCCAGTCCAAAGATCTGGGCCCAAATCCATCATTTTTTTGCACTCCACACCACCCTGGGTTAGACAATTGCGATATGCAAATCAGCTCTGACCCTGTGCCCCATGGGAACAGTCCAGTCCGAACTACAAAAGCCATGTCCTTCCCAGAACGGAATCAAGCATCCGAGGACCGGACCGGTTTCGAGGTAACACCTCTCATCAACTAGCTTGACTCCAGTGGTGTGGAGTGCCTGGGACCCACGTCTGGGCATCCCCAGCGCACTTAGGGCGGAATATGCAAACACAACAGGTGATGGACCGAATGTGGATCAATGTCACACACTCACCCCAGTCCAAAGATCTGGGCCCAAATCCATCGTTTTTTTGCACTCCACACCACCCTGGGTTAGACAATGGCGATATGCAAATCAGCTCTGACCCTGTGCCCCATGGGAACAGTCCAGTCCGAACTACAAAAGCCATGTCCTTCCCAGAACGGAATCAAGCATCCGAGGACCGGACCGGTTTCGAGGTAACACCTCTCATCAGCCCGGCTAGCTTGACTCCAGTGGTGTGGAGTGCCTGGGACCCACGTCTGGGCATCCCCAGCGCACTTAGGGCGGAATATGCAAACACAACAGGTGATGGACCGAATGTGGATCAATGTCACACACTCACCCCAGTCCAAAGATCTGGGCCCAAATCCATCGTTTTTTTGCACTCCACACCACCCTGGGTTAGACAATGGCGATATGCAAATCAGCTCTGACCCTGTGCCCCATGGGAACAGTCCAGTCCGAACTACAAAAGCCATGTCCTTCCCAGAACGGAATCAAGCATCCGATATTCCCAGATAACATGTCGGTTCGTCCTGCCATTCTAATGGGTAGTCCATAACAGAGGGAGTGGTACTATCTGTGAGCGGAATAATTTGTGATTTGGACCAGTTGATTTTAAGCCCTGATTGTCGTCCAAATTTAAGTATTCTCGGAGTAAGTGATTTAGGTTTTGAGCAGGGTCTCGAACATAAAGCACCATATCGTCTGCATATGGTGATATGTGTAATGGACGTTTCGGAAACTGAAGCGCCGAATAATGGTGATGCTGTCTGAACTTGCAGGCCAGAGGTTCTAGTACTAAAGCAAATAATAATGGGGACAGGGGACATCCTTGTCTGGTTCCTCTTGCTACTGTGATAGGGTCCGATATATAGTTGTTGATTTTAATGCACGCGGATAAATCAGTATATAACATCGACACCCATTGCGAATTCATTTGGGAAGCCCATCCTCCGCAGAACTGCATGCAAATATGGCCCTTCTATTGTGTCAAAAGCTTTGGCCGCATCCAGTAGGACCACCCCAGCTTTGGTGTCAGGTGTCAGGTAGAGAGATAGCACGAAAAGCGTTCTCGTGTTATGCGCTGTAGATCTTTCCGGTATAAAGCCGGCCTGATCTGGTTGAATCAGTAAAGGCATTAATGGTTTAAGTCGTGTGGCAATCAAGTTTGCAATAATTTATGTATCTACATTAATGAGTGATAATGGCCTATATGAGTCACACCACTCTGGGTCTTTGCCCGGTTTAAGTGAGCAATCAGCATTGCCTCTCGTAGGGAAGGCGGGAGAGTTTGCTTTTCGTGTGCATCTCCATACATCCGCAATAAATGGGGAGCCAGCAGATCCACAAATGCTTTATAGAATTCCCCCGTAAATCCGTCAGAACCTGGCGCTTTGCCGTTTGGTAAGGTTTTAATAACGTCAGTGATTTCCTCAACTGTGACAGGCCGTGACAGATATGATCTGTGGGCATCCGAAAGCCATGCGATTTCTACGTCTGCCATATATGCCATGATGTGATCTATCGTGGCGGTAGGTTGCGACATGTACAGTTTCCCGTAGGCATATTTAAATTCATCCATTATACCTCGCGTGTCATGTTTTAGATTCCCAGCTGGGTCCTTAATCGTCTGGATCAAATGCGGGGTATGTGCTGTGCAGATTTTGTGTGCTAGGTGTTTCCCTGGCCTGCCTCCCTCCCCGTAGGCCCGTGCCGTTTGTCGTTTCGAAGTGTACTTGAGTTCGTCATTAGCATTTGTGTGGTGTTCTAATAAGAGCACCTTTATTTCACCTAGTATTTTAGGGTCTTGTGTGGAGTCATATTGTTGTTCCAGACTACGCAGTCTGGCTTCCCGAGTGGTAAGTTGTCGCCTGATATCTTTAAGGATCCCCGCAGTGGTGCTAATGCATTTGCCCTTGATGGTCGCCTTGAAGGCTTCCCACAGTAGTCCTGGGTCATCAGTCATCGGTGTATTTAAGTCAAAATATTCCACTATGGCTGTATGGATGGTGTCAGTATACACTGTATCCAAGAGCGCTGTGGCGTTAAATCTCCATGTAAAAGGAGGCGGGACGTAGTGTGGTATTTGTAGTGTAAGCAGCACTGGGTTGTGATCCGATAGTATGCGGGGTAAATGCTTAATGGAGGTGGTCCATAGTGAAATTTCACCTGTCCCCAACCAATAGTCAATGCAGGACCAACTATTGTACGCTGCAGTGACATGTGTGGCCTCAGTTTGATCAGGGTGTCTCGTTCTGCATATGTCAATGAGATGCAGCTCCTGCATAGCACTACGCAGTGTGTCAAGGGCACGCCTATGCGGCTCTACAGTACGGCCGGATCGATCCAATCCGTCCTATAGAGTAAGATTAAAATCACCCCCCACACTAGATGGGCAACGTGTAAATCGGATATCACACTCCACACCTACTGTAGAACCCGGGGTCATCGGCATTTGGGCCATATGTATTGATTAACGCTATATTCCTGTTGCCTATGGTGCCTACTACTATTACATATCGGTCGTCCTCATCTTTCAGGACTTGCTCAACTTTAAAATGTATCCCTTTACGTATGAGAATAAGAACGCCCCTGGAATATGAGGAGTAATTTGAGCTGTGTACTGATTCAGCCCATCTGTAACCTATTTGTGTCGGTGTATCTGCTGCAATGTGGGTTTCCTGGAACAGTGCTATATCCACATGTAGCCTGTCAAGGTAAGCAAAGATTTGGAGAATTGTTTTTTATTATTTAGGCCTCTTACGTTCCAGGTTAAAAAATTCAGCTGTTCTGGTTTCAATGCGTCAGTGAAGGGTTAGACAGCAGGGCGGTGGACTGATGCACAGTTGTGGTAAGACTCTGCATTGTTGCAAGATAACAGAAATGAGGGACGTCATAGTCATATCCTGTCTATGTGACCAGGAGTCTGCAATGTTTCTCAGGTGCTTTGGTCTATGTGTAACAACCCAACAATTCTCCGCCCACCCCCCACCCACTTTAGCATCCCAACCTTGCCAAAGCCAGACCCAGTAACAAACCAAACTGTGGCATAAACCATGCTTGGAGAATACCCATGTGGGGGGTCCGCCTGGTACGCACATCTGCATCCACAATGTGGATGTGGATGGGCGCTACAAATCAGAAATCGTGTGGCGAGGTAATACCTCTGACAACAAGCAATGTATTCAATACAATTAACCTTTAAAGGTAAAAAAAATCCAACATCAATCAAAGTTTTTGTTATGACACTTAAAGCATTACATGTAGATTAGAGTGCACTAACAATATAACCAGCGTTCTGTATTTGGCGAGTATTAAGACGGTGACATTTGACGCACATAGCTAATAGTGCACACAACCCATAGCACTAAACAGGTATTAAATATATCATTAGTGTCTAGGCACTTGCAGTGGGTCGTAACTGGTCTGTCCCAGATGCGCTATGTACACCGTGGGTAGCTGCACAGTGGAAATCGGATAGCAAGGCATAGGGCATCACAGGGCTATGTCTCTTACAGTATGATTCAGTTTGCATACCACAGGAAGGAGATTGGGTGACCTAGGTATCTGATGTCACCAGGATGTACCCAAGTGTTCATTCATCCCTGCTTATTCGTGACATTATGTTCCAGTAGTGACGCATACCCAGCTTAGCTGGAATGAGAAAGTGTAAAGAGTGTAGTCTGTGGTAGCTTACCAGAAATGCATCCCTTTTACGGCAAGTGTTCTGTACCTTAGTAGGATGCTTCAATCGGAGTCTCTTTGCTGTTCTTCTCTATTAACCTCCCTGCGTTTGCGGCTAGCCTTTTTTATGAAATCCTGTGCAGCCTGTGGTGTGAGAAGTATCGTGGAGCGGCCTGCATGCGTCACCTTGAGTTTGGCCGGATACAGCATGGCGTTTACGATGCCCAATTCCCTCAATTTTTTCTTCGCCGGATTGTATTCTTTGCGTGCCAGCTGGACCGCCAGTGTGTAGTCCGGGTAAAACTCCAATTTGTTCCCTTGATGCGTGATGTCGCCCTTTTCGCGGGCAAGCCTCAGTATAGTGTCCCTGTCTCTATAATTTAACAGGCGGGCGACAATGGGGCGTGGTGGAGCTCCTAGTTTAGGGCGCGGAGCGAGGGAGCGGTGTGCTCGCTCCACCAAAAACACTGGCGACAGCGCTTCGTCTCCAAATATGGTTTTAAGCAGTTTTTCCACATAAGTTTCCATTTTTCCAGTATTCGTTGTTTCTGGAAGACCTGATATATGAACGTTATTACGTTGCGATCTTGCTTCCAAATCCTCCGTCTTATTGTGTATTACATCCAGAACTTTTTCCATTGTCGCACAGGTTTTCGAGGTAGATCTAGACTCGTCTTCTACCGCAGATTTTCTGGTTTCCGCTTCTACTAGCCGCTCCCTTGTTTATCTAGCTTGGCTGCCATATTGTCTACTCTTTGCGTTAGATTATCCAATTTTCCATTCATCTCTTGCAGGCTGTGCTGTATGGCTCTTAGCACCTGCTCCATACCACTGCTCTCTGCCGGGTCATTGTCCGGTTCTGTGTCAGATTGCGCAGTTGCCCCTTTGCTTTGTTTCTTGGCTTCAAACTGCAGCTTTGTCTGTTGTTTATCCGGTTGGCCCATTTTCACAACGTTGTATGTTATCCAAAGCCCTAGCGTGGTGTTAACACGATATATTAGCAATAAACCATACTCAGCTCGGTTGCACTTTTTACTATGGACCTCCACTAGCAGACCCATGTGCTTTCGCCGCCGGACTACAGGGAGAAGGACGCCTTTGATGATGGAGCACAGACTAAGTTCATCAGCTACTTGCGGTTGTATATCTAGGTGTCACCATATGCGCACCAACAAGGCCATTGTGCTAGAAATCCGGGTATCACTGATTTTTTTTGTTTGTTTTATTTATCAGACAACAGCACATTACAATGCACACGGAGCCATTCGCCTACATCCCATCTCGGGCCGGCAGTAGGCCAGATCATCCTATCAATGAGGCAGGAGTGTGTCAAATGGAAACCACAAAGAATAAGCCCCAACATAGGAACAACCCAGTATACAGTTCGAGCGGTGAAGGCTCCAGTATGGCGATACCATCAGTAATGTAACGTGTACTGTGCTTATTTTGACATATCTGTGTGATTTTAACTTTTTCTCCCAACATGTTCCCCCATCCCCGAACCCCACCACCCCATAACTGGTCCCTAGTCTGCGTGTTCCCTGAGAAGTAACGTGTAATCTGATGGAGTGACATGGCGTGTGTTGCTATTTACATCCTGCCGAGCACGCGGGTGCTCCCGTGGTCTTGCAGTGCTGGAAGTGGCGTAAAGCCTACAGTGCCTGGTGGCGCAGCCAATCTAAAGGTGACTCCGCTGGAGTCAGGCCGGGTCCAAGCTCGCAGCGCCCCCCTGTTCCTCACCCTCCCCCGATGCTGAGTCATCCGCGTCCATCCTGGAAGTGAGATAGGTTTGATAAAGCTCCCAGAAATTCTTGGGGCGACTCCGGGGAGGGAGTAATTCGCTATACGCCTCCGCTTGCGTGTTACAGTACAGCATGTCGCTGGCCCATCGCTTCAGAGTCGGGAGCGGGCCCCTCATCCAGCATGATGCAACGACCCGCTTGGCGAGTAGCATGCCCATGCTGACCAGTTTACGCACCGGCGCTGGCACGTTCCTCGCATAGCCCAGTAGGGCGAGGGCGGGGTCTATGTCCAGATCCAGGTCCGCTATTCTGCTCATTTCCGCAAATACGTTGGTCCAAAATCTCCGAACCCCCAGGCACAACCAGGCCACGTGTACGAAGTCCGCTACTGGGGCGCGGCATCTCTCACAACGGGGTGAGTCGCGGAGGCCATACCGATGTAGCCTTTCCGGTGTGTAATACACCCGTTGTAAAAATTTAAAGTGGATCAGGCGGTGCCTCCCGTTCAACGAGATCCGCCTGGAGGTCGCGCAGCAGTACGTCCACATTCCGTCGTCAATGTGGGTGTCTAAATCAGTCTGCCAGGCCAATCGCGCCCTCGTATACTGCAGTGCCGTATGTTCATGTCCCATACTATAAAGCTTAGAAGTGAGCTTCTTCGGAGATTCTGTGTGAATGACATACTCTAGCTCTGGTATCACAGGGGGTTCCTCCATGTTGAGGCCTAGGTGGTCTAAAAGGGCACTACGCACTCTGTGATATTGGAAGCGGTGGAGCAGGGAGGGACGGTCACGCCCTCGCGTCAGCTGGTCCCACGTCTTCACCTTACCGTGCTCGAAGAGATCTCCCATCGTGCGTGCACCCAGATCACTGAGTGCTCGGTACACACCCGGTTCCGTCAATGTAGGAAGCCACAGTGCCCAATGTATCGGCATATTAGGGGCATACAACAGCACCTTATCTTGCCTCTGCACTATGGAGTGCCAAGCGTGGTTAGTAGACCGGATAGAATCCAGCACTCCTACCCTGCGGTCGCTAGGGCTACAGATAGTCGCCGGGAGCGGAGTTGGGGCAGCGAATAGGCGTTCCAGAATCACATGTGGGATGTCCGGGTTGCCATGTATCCAGGTATGGAGATGGGAGGCCTGCGCAATCCTATAGTACCGCTCTAGGTCAGGGGCCGCCAATCCCCCTTGCTCGTACGGGAGCTGAAGCACCTTCCATTGAACTCTAGGCTGTTTCCCGGCCCAGGCGAGTCTAACAAGGAGTTTGTTTAAGGTCGTAAAGAAAGCTTTAGAGAGGACAATCGGGAGGTTATTAAAGAGGAACAAAAATCTCGGGAGGACCACCATTTTCATCAAGGCAATGTGGCCCATTAAAGAAAGTGGGAGCTTAATCCAGAGCTCAACATCATCTGCGAGTTTGCTATATGCAACCCCGTAGTTTTCCCGTAGCACAATATCAGGGTCCGTGTGTATCCTTATACCCAGGTATCTGATCGGGTCTGTGGACCACTGGAGTGGATATTCCATCTCGAAGGGTTCGGTAACAGGGGTCAGGGGGAATGCCACTGACTTTGGCCAATTTACTTTCAGTCCCGAAAGGGCCCCAAACCGTACCACCTCCCTCAAGACCGATGAGAGGTTGTTCGCCGGATCTCTGACGTACAACAAAGTGTCGTCCGCGTATGTGGAGATACCGATCTTGTAGGTAGGGTAGTTGATTGCTTCGTAGGAGTGATATTCCCGCATCGCGCAGGCCAACGGCTCTGCCACCAGCGCGTACAGTAGCGGCGAGAGGGGGCAGCCCTGTCTCGTGCCCCTGCTTACAGTGAACGCCTCCGAGACCGCATCACCCAGACGAACTCTCGCGGTAGGCCGGTGATAAAGCGCGCCCAGCAGTTGGAGGAAAAGGTCTCCCAGCCCCAGCTTCCTGAGGACTTTGCACATGAACGTCCACTCCACGGAGTCAAACGCCTTCTCCATATCTAAGAAGACTGCACCGGCCTTGGTGTCATGTTTGGTGTGTTGCATGGCTCCCATAACTGTTCTGATGTTGTACGTGAGGTTCCTGGCCGGAATAAAACCTGCTTGTTCTGGGGCCACCAATTCAGGGGCTACGAGTGCCAGTCTGGTTGCCAGTACCTTAGCATATAGCTTTGCGTCTACGTTGATAAGGGACAAGGGGCGGTATGACCCCGGGAGATCATGCGGCTTGCCTGGTTTTAATATCGTCACAATGAGTGCTTCTCTCATAGAAGGCGGCATAGCGCCGTATTCGCAGATCTCGTCAAAGAGGGTGGAGAGGTAGGGCAACAGCTTGTCTTTGTACGCCTTATAAAAGGCTACAGTTAGTCCGTCAATTCCAGGCGCGCTTTCAGACCTCATGCTGTCTAGGGCGTCCGCAATCTCCTCCCGGAGTATGGGAGCCATCAGGAATTCCCTTTGCCAATTCTCTAAGAACGGCATTTTGATGTAGTCTAGATAATTGTCAATTTGGCCCTCCACCCCCGAGATCTTGCTGGAGTACAACTCCTGATAAAATCCCTTAAATTCCGCCAGGATATCTTCCTCCGTTGACAGCGTCGCCCCGCCCGCAGATCGCAATTCTGTGACTGCCTGCCGTCGCCTGGCGCCCTTCATAATTCTGGCTAGCAGTGAACCTGGCCGGTCCCCCTCACCGTACGTGCGGGCCGTCGCGTATTTCCCCAGATGCCTGACCTCTCTGTCTGCCTCCTCGTGGAACTGCTATGTAGACATACATTGTTATTTATTGTGATTTGCTAGGTGTATGTTCTACTACTGGGAATACTGCTAATATAAATTCAAAAGCAGTACCACTTTTTTTGCTCAACTCTTCCTTTGCCTGATGTAAAATATTCTTTCCTCTGCACCCTTTTTCACAACTTTTTCTTTATTCTTATGAGTTTGGTACAGGCTTGTGCCTCACTTCAAACAATATTATGTTTGTTATGTGATTGAAAGATTCAAATTGACCTTATGTCAAACATTCCTAAAATAAATTCTATGCCCGGCTGGGTATTAGAAGAACTGTACATGTTGTCCGATTGTGGTCCATATGTCATTCATTTTTTCCAGAAATTGTTTTGAGCTTAGGACCTTTGTTCTCTTAAATAGCCAATACCCATGGTCCAAAGCCATTAAGTGGGTCCCCCTTGTTTACTTAAAAAATTGGGGAAGTAGCAACATCTTATGAACACCAACAGTACTTGTCTCGCCCTCCGGCATGTGCCACCACCACCAGTCCCCTCTAAGGTATGTAACTTTGCAGAGCACATTCTGGACCCCCCCCCCGAACTTCCCGGAACCCAGAACAGGTATCCCATCCCACCTCCCACAGTCAACCAACCCCAACCTGGTGTGACCGAATCCCCTGCGTCCCCCCCCCCACCCTCTAGCAATCCCATTCAACAACACCCCAAACAAGCTCAATCTGAGCTGTAACTGCTGGAAGCGCTAGGGCAGAGGTAGCCTACTCAATCCTTTTGTCGTCCACTGTCCCTCCTGGACCTCCGTACAAAGTTTATAAGCTGCTCCCACGCCAGCGCCCTAAAGGAGAAGCCCAGCAAGCAAAGGTAAACAAAAAGTTCCGGCCCATTGTCCGGGCCCCCACCCCCCCGCCCTCCCATCCGCGTCTGACCTGTCTCGTGTCCGGCGCCAGGGCGGCTGTGCTCGCCCAGGGCAGCACTGTGCCGCAGGTGTGTGATCCCAGGGGCACCAATCCAAAACATTCGGATCTCACCCACTTGACGGCGTCCAGTAGATCAAAGATACCAGCAGTATGGTCCAAGCAGGAGTCTGCCTCGTGTCCAAGCGGAGAGGAGCCATGGGCGCCCCCATGGCAGCGGCTCCCTGACGTGCCCCAGAAATCGCTCTTCTCCTCAGTCCTGTTCCTCCAGGTCCTCAGCGCCAGGTTGGTCCGCTGCACGCGTCTCCGAGCTTCCTCTGCTCTCCCTTATCCACACCTTCAAAGATTTTTGCAGTTCTTTGGGATCTGTGAAAAAGTGCGAGTGACCCTGTCTGTTGATGCGCAGCCGCGCCGGATACAACATGGCGTAGTCTAAACCAAGGTCCCTTAACTGTTGTTTGTATGGGACGAACCGCCGTCGTTCCTCCTGCACTTTTGTGGTGAAATCAGGGTATAGAGATATGTTCATTCCCTCGAATTGCAATGACCCCTTCTCACGGGCGGTGCGGAGCGCAGCGTCCCTGTCCCTATAGTTCAGCAATTTCGCCATTATCGGTCTAGGGTTTGCGTCCGGTGGAGGTCTTGGTCCAAGGGTGCGATGGGCGCGCTCCACAATGAACATTGGGGAAAAAGTGTCGTCTCCCAACAGTGTCTTCAGCAGTTTTTCAACAAAGAGTTCCATCTTACCCGTTTGGGTCGACTCAGCCACTCCCGTTATGCGAATGTTGGAGCGCCTGGAACGCGCCTCCAAGTCCTCCGACTTCTCCTGGATCACCTGGAGCAGGCGGGCAAATTGTTTTCGGTCAGTATCCCACTCCGTCTGCGCCTCTTCAGCCTCCGTCAGTCTGCGCTCGGCCATATCGAGCCGCTCTGCATGTTTATCCACTCTCTCCGTCATGCGGTCCATCCGATACGCCAGCGCATCGATCTTGTTGCCAATGGCCGACATGCCTTCCTGCAGGCCCTTCTCCATAGTTGTAAGCATCCCTTTTATTTCCGCGCAGAGCGAGGAACCCGGGTCGTTGGTCGCTCCCGGAGACTGGGAGGTCGGAGGGCCTGGTTCCTTCTGTCGGCGTTGGTCGAACGACAGTTTCGACTGGGTCCTGTCCCCCTTGACCATCGCTGCGTCTCTCCGACGGCCTGGGCGCCTCGTGGATAAGGAGAGTGCAAGCTGCTAGTACTCTGTACTCTGCTCCCGCTGGGTGCTGACCGCTACAGGGGGTCCGAGGGTCTGCCACTGTGGTCTGTGTGTCCTGGCGGGCTCCGCCCGGGCTGTCGGCTGAGCTATTATCTAGCCGGGTGGCCGCTCCCCGGCCCTAGCGGTATTGTCCGAGTCCCCTGCGAAGTGTAGCACATGTGAAGAGGGGGCCCTCGATACGCAGGTAACCTCTCACGCTCCAAACTGTTCTGCGCGCCCTCGTAGTGCAGGGGAGCTCGCTAGTTGGAGGGCCCTGGGTGATCGTGCCTCGCCGGGGTCCCACTGGTGCCACGTGGTGCGTCACCGTCTCCGCAACTGGGACGGTGTTCTTCCGAGTCTCGTGCCTCCGGGAGCCCCCACAGGCTGTCTATCGGGGCCCCCCTGCGTGGCGGTGTGGCGCTGAGGAATCGGAGGGTCAGCCTTCGCTGGGACCCGGAAGGGCCCGGGTCGTCCGATCCGCGCAGCCGCACGTCGGGTCACGTATCTCGGCCCCGGCGCTCGGGGGAGGACGGGGATCCTGGCCTGGTCTCGCGCCACCTCGTAGACGAGGAAAAGCAGAGTTTCCGAGCGCGAATCGCTCCCAAACTTCGGTCGGAGGTGCGGTAGGGGCAGGGTCGGCAATTCCTGCCGTTTTCGCCAGGTTGTCTCTGCTGGGCAAGGATCTTTGTCGGATATTCGGTGGCGCCGACGCGGAGCTCTGCTCTTACGCGTCCGCCATTGACGCCGGCTAGCTCCGCCCCCCGGGTATCACTGATTATAGATGCAGGGAAGTGACACACAGGCCTGCACTGTAGTGCTACTGTGTGTGCAGATACGATGTTAACCTACTGTGTGTTCGCTATGCAAGCAGAACAATGCAGGTAGGACCGATGCATGTTAAAGTGGACCAACATCTCACGATACAGCGCCTGACAGCCGGCAACGGCGATCCATGAACCACGGTGTAGCGCGAGCTGACGTCTTGTTTCGTACGCACCTTGCATGCGTGCTGTAGAAGTCACACAATATTGACATGAGTCCTGTATTCTGGGATCATGTCACACAAAGATGCATAGCGATAATTTGCACATTGAGTTCCGTGGGGGAACAGTGTTATCGGCTGCCGTGTGCAGTACAACACCACAGCTAATTAAACCGCTGGGGGCATTGCACACAGAAATAGGATGTTCTGCGTATGTGTGGACGCTGCATATGGATCACCGCATTGTTAGAGTCAAGGCATGTGTGTTTGATCCAACATTTTGTGAAGCAGTGTCCTGTAGCCGGGGATGACATTCAGCATACTGCGATGCGGCATGAGTTATGTCTCCGCTCCTTTATCACCCCGCAATTATGCCGCAAAAGTCACATAATATCACATTTAGCCTTGAAACCTTCTGTAATTATGCATGAAGTCACCTAGCGCCAGTTTTATCCCCAGACGTCGCAGCGGGGGGTCAGCGGTAACGGAATTTGTGTGCGATCTCCACTCGTATGTAGTTCCACCTAGTAGTTAATCAGCCCGCCATTTTGTCGCCCAACGGAACTCATACAGCATATTGCGTTCGCATATTATATTCTTGCAGCGCATTCAAGGGTGTCGTATGCGGTGCAACAGAGCTTGCCCTCCGTCTCCACCTGTCGCTTGCCGCTCTTACTGTCCGTGCGTTTCTTTGTACGGTGTGCCTCCGTGATCGCCGCATAGTTGTAGCCTGTGGGCGCCGCCATTTTGGGACATCCGCAGCCCAGATTTCACAAACGCTTTTTCTCCGTCAACCACCCAGGTTTCTATCCTCTGCTGCCTCACATAATGCTCCGTGCCACTTCCGATCGTGAAATCAGACTTTGTAGAGGGTGAACATGTCGTCAGTATCTCGTTATTAGCAGCATCAAGCACCCGTCCGGCGGAGCTGTCTCAGGAGCCAGCCATTCCACAGTGCGCCCTCTAGCGCCCCCTTGCCCGGACACAGAGTTCCTTCTCTTTTTGTTATAGTTTTACGATCCTCAAGCTGATCAAAAAGTGTCTTGTCAGGCTGCCAGAAAGGATTTGTCTCTGGCTTCTTCCTCTTGTTTCTGTCCAGTCAGCCCATGGGACACTTCAGTGTGACGTCATCTTCCATTTAGTCAAAGGCGGCCTGCTGGGAGCTGTAGTTTTCCCTGTTTTTGCCGCCTTAGATGCAGAGCTATGTATAATTGCGTCTGAACCGAATGCTGGTATGCATTATGCATTGTGGTCCTCTACGCTACTTTACTAGAATTGGAACTTTTGACGTCCAGGTTACATACAGATCTCTGCAGTTGCCTCATTAACCTGAAAGGTTAGCTTACCAGGGGCCATATTACACACAGTGCCCCTATTTGGAGAGCCAGTGGCAGTATGGTGTTACAGAAAAGGTGAAGGTGTTATGCAGCCCCTTCTGCAATATAGATAGTGATGGTGCTGTTTGTCAACCTGATCCTGAGGGGTCATGCCCTTATTTGACTCACTGTACCCCTTTGCAAATTTAGGTTGGGTTACCGCTTGCAGTAAAAGGTGGAATGGCAACTTTAAAAAGCCGGTCTACTTTTCACTAATGGGGCTGGCCACAGTCCATTGAACATTAAATGTACTCAGGGCCGAATCGGGCATTTCCCCGGGAGGTTTGAATGGTGGGGGTGGTTTTACAGAGGTGAGGTGGGTTTGTTACAGCGGTGCTGCAATATCGAGTCGGGGGTACACGCAGGTACACTGCGTCGCCCCACTCTTATTATAGGGTGAACGCGGTCCCCTCTGCCAAGAAGTTGGGCCCCAAAGAAATATGCTGAACTTGTCCCGGTGTCATTTTCAGACACCGGGACACATTCAGCAGCACCTGCACGTTGCCTGCTTTCCATACTCAGCAGCAACGTGCAGGCAGCGAGGAAGCCTTTTTTCACCTCCAGCTGGGCCGAAGTTAAGGGGCTATCCGGCCTCCTTTTGTTTGTATATGCTGACTGGGGGCAGCCTGGAACCTTACATTTAAATGTAAATTCCACAGAGGGAAACAAAGGCACACAGCTTGCCTTCTGTTCATAGGTACTTAAGAGAGGCATGCTTTTGCCTTTGTTCTGTCCCTGTATATAAATGCTGACACTGTAAGACTGTCAGATGGGTTAGTCTGTTCCAGTATTTACACAAATAATTTAAATAGCACTATTTTATTTCTTTTATAGCGCTACGTCGTGACATCATGAGGTCATTTGCATATTGTCTCACTTGGTCAGCCCCCCCACTTCTGTTTATAGGACTTGTGCCCTGCTTGCACCCCTCCCTCCCCCTGGGGGACGAGGTGACAACATTGCCAGAGCTTCTTTAGAGTCCCAGTACGGCCCTGGGTGTACTCCTAATTAAAGGTTCACCGTGGTGTAGATGTAGCATCATACTATTCGCATTGCACAGCTCCTGGATTCAAACTTGCGACCTATAACTTGCAGTCAGACCTTTGTACTAGGTGCATTAACCCACTGAGCTGCATTACCAGGATGGCAATATGTTACCAGCAAGTCATGTACAGATATCGGCTGTACGTTCTTTAACCCACTGAGCAAGCCAGTAGCAGCAGAAATGAACCCTGTCACATACTGGCTCCAAGAAGATCTCTGAAGTAAGCGCTTAAATCAATGAGATATTCTACTATCTAATGAAACTATTAAAACATCTGCAGCAGAAATAGTCTTTGAGGGCTTATCTCATGGACAAATTGCAGTTGACTTTGTTAACAAAAGAAGAGATAAGAAAGAAAGCAGAGGAAATGAAATTGGAATATCTGAACTTGAATCAAGCTATTTCCTCACAAATGTTAGCAGAGCGAGAAAAGAGCAGAATGGAAAATGCACAGAATAAATACATCTCCTTCAAACAGAACAGAGATAATCAAGGCGTTGAACATCACAGACTCTAGTTTAAGATCTGAATCAGCAAGAATTGTTTGGAAGACAAGTGTGGAATATGAATTAATTTGATTGCATCAAATGTGTTAAATGGCAGAGGAAACTGGGAGGAGGAAATGGAGAGAGTTTGGCCAAATAATTTCTGTGAATCGTGGATATACGAGGCAGGGCACACCTGAAAACAGGAGGAAGACAGGATCTGCGAACGATGCAATATGGATTTTACAGAAAATGAAACACGCTTTCTTGTCCACTTACTAAATATAAAATAACACGGTTTCTGGGAGTTTCCAAAGATTTCCAGAGACGAAGGGGCATATCAGCAAGGGCCTGTGATAATTATCGCTTTTAGCGTGAGGATAATTATCTCAGGCTAACGCTGGATTCTATCACGGAGATAGTGTGCTATCAGCAACGCTAATCTCCCAAACGATGGGAATCCATGCATTAGCTGGAAAACAGTGTGATTATCAACAGAAATCCAGCGATAATTGCACTGCGACCAGTGATACCTTGCTGATAGGGCAGGGTGGTCTTAGCCATGTAATACACCTCCCATTGGATTACATGGCTAAGTCAGATTGCAAGCAGGCGTAAGGAAAGTAGCAATAACTGTGGTTAGCGATACTTTTCTTATCGCTCTCCTTGTTTGCGTGCAGCTTGATAATTGGAGAAATGTTGGGTAGCGACATTTCTCCAGTTATTTTGGCACGGAACGCCCACTTTGCATCTCATTAGAGATGCAAAGCTGGGCGTTGTTGTAAGGGGCGCTAAATCATCAAAACACGCGATAGCGTGTCTTTGCTGATAAGGCGATTACATTATTGCTGCTTTGCCCCAGAAAACTGACGCAAAAGCGGCGATAATTTCATAGCCCCGCCTTGCTAATATGCCCCAAAATAAGTAACAAAAGTTATAAATCCTGGTAAGGAAAGTTCGGAGATAACACGAACAGTGGCTAAATTCCTTGCATGCCCAAGCAAAAGACGGGAAAGTTTGACATTATTTGGATCCTAAATCCCTTTTATATTGACTAACAAGACAGCAAGGGAGCAGCAAGCTCTCTTTATTTCTTTATTATTTTTTTTATAGATAATGTAGAAATCAAATCTCGAATTCGAAGATTTGCTGAAAGAATTATCTTTGACAATAATTCTACATTTAGGGGCTCTTTACCAGTGCCCCAGTTATGTCTGTTGCACCTAAAGATTAACAATACCCAAGGGGGCATTATTTATGGGGTGCGATAAATATGGCCACTTAAAAGTTCCCTTTTAAAAATATCTAGTTTTAGTGACTCCCACTGGCACAGTGTGTCCAGTTTTAGAGGCTCCCGGGGGAACTCACTAGCACATTGTGCCCAGTTTTAACTCCCACTGGCACACTGTGTCCATTGCTGAAGACTGCATCTACCACACTGTAGCCAGCTACAGAAGCCCCTCTGACCCCCTGTGTCCAGTTGTGGAGGCTATATCAAGCAGGCTACAAACAGATCTGAAGGCTGCATTTAGAGCACTCTGTTGAATTCTTCTCATATCTGTTTCTAAGGGAGACTTTTTTATGAACTCATCTCTTGAGGTCTAATGGTTAGAAGGACCATTGGCTATTGCTTTGACAGTAATGAAAAGTGTGCCATTAAGTAAAGTTAAGGATTAATTTACTATCCAGAGAAATGTTATGTCCCATGAAGTAGCAAGAGATATATGATGAAGTGATCTATTCAGCAATGACGGATAAAATACTCAAGAAAAAAATAGGAGAACCATACACCAGAAATGCTCCATAAAAACATTATATTTAAATATCACATACTGTGGCAAAAGAGGCTTCATCCCTAGTGCTCAGATTAATTATCCATTGTATGCAATTTAGTCAGTTCATCAGAACTATGTGAACTCAAGATAAAAATATGCATGAACCTGATTTACCCAGGCTATTATTTTATGACTGGTTCCTTTATGTGTTATAAGGAGGAGGATAATCTATGCCTCGTCAGATATGAATGATATTTACCACATGCCCTGATGAAGGCTGTATGATAAATTATTTAACAGAGCCGAAACGCTCCCTAGACGGTAATAAAATAAAATCTTGCAACAGTTCATTTAAAAAAGATTACACAGTTGCCATGCAGCAACTGATTAAAATAATGAGTATTGCTTGGCCATGTTGATCAGTGTGAGTGTGGTACATGGCGAGGAATGGGTACCACCTGGCAGCAATGGCGCAAGCATCACACACACAGAAAAGGTACAGCATAGACAGCATCAATCGACGCCTGGATAAAACCAAAGCCCAGGTACAGCATGAACAGCATCACAGGCAGCAGCAGTGAAAAATTGTCTTGCACTTTCATACACTGCCTGCAGCAAGCCAGTTTCTACCTGCGTTCCTCGTGACCCTCTTTCACGATTGTGTGGAAGGCAGTAAAGAACCCCTCAAAGGTGAAGTGCAGCTCTCAGGTTGTACATTCTAGCACATGAGCTCTGATCAAAGACCACATGGCTATCCAGCTCAGCCTGTGAAGGTGCGAGGGCCAGGCGAGGTGGGTTGTTCCTTGATGTCCTGGCTAGGAGTGGGCGGAATTTGCATAGTCGCGCTATGCAAAGCTCTGCAAAACGGTGAAAAATCTCAGTGAGCACGCAAATGTTCCGTAAACACGCAGAATTGCTTGTTACGCCCATTCGCGATGCTTTTTTCCTGTTCGCGAACGCTGTTTGCGTGCTCGGGGAGAAATATCTCATGAACACACATTTTGAAAGCGCAAACAAGCAAAAAATTCCACGAAGACGCGGATCACGGAATTTTTGGCAATTCCGCGTTTTCTGGGGAATGCAAAATTACCAGAATTCCGCAAGCAGAACGGAATTTACCGCCCAGGTCTAGTCCTGGCGCTCAACACCCCTAGCTAAGCAGCAAGATTGAGGGGACCTGGCAGAGCCATGTGGGGGCACGCGTTGCTCAAGAGTCAGGCTGCGCTGCTGTGTCAGAGCGTGAGGTTTGGTATCAAAGCACACAGGCAGGCAGCAGGGCAGGACACGGAGGTTTGTGAGAACCGGCGCGTGGCAGGCCAGGGGTGAGGTGCGCACGCACAGCTGTGTGTGGGTCTCACCGCTGAGGAGGCAGGGGAGCTCCGACAGAGCGGCCTCCAAAGCAGCTGCCAGCCTTTGCCTCAGGCAGTGGAAGACTAACACCGGGGACATAAAACATTCGTTTGAAAAAACAGATTTAATATTTAATAGCATTGTTTCTTCTCCTTCCAATATTTGTTCTACCATTCCCGTGCAGTAGCTCATTTTTGGATTAATAATCCAAACTGTGTTTAAGGCAGATTTAATAAGGAACTCATAAAACATACAATGACAAATTGCTCAGTGGCATCCATAGCCGGGTGTTTGATGCAAGTGTTTGTGCGCAGGGCAGTATGGGAAGGCGTGGATTGTATTCCTCTACCTAGGGGGGTTTGTAACACGCTGACTGTAGTAGGGGGTTTGTAATCAGTGCAAATGTCCAATAAAATAGTATGCATGCATAGTGCTGAAGCTAAAGAGCACGTCCAAAAACAATTGTTTTTAATGTCTTAAAAACATTTCTTCGAGCTCCAGTATGACAGAGAATATGTATCACCTGGGCTGTGGCAGTGCAAGATTCACTTGAAAAGAAAGAATGGAACATGCACAGAAGCAGCACAAGCTTCACACACACACACACGTTCAAGCTTCACTTGTGCACAGAAAAAGCATAGGAAATACTGTAGCTATTCAAGCTTCACTCACATAGGTACAGCATCAACTGCAACATGGCAAGAATAGATATAACAAAGTTGGCATCAGTTCAGGCTCACTTAAGCACTGAAAATGCACTGCACAGATTGCAGCTATTCAGGCTTCAGATAAAACACAATTGACCAGTTCAAAGTTCACTTATGCACAGAAACAGAAATGTGCAGATGACAGCTGTTCAAGCTTCACTCACGTAGACACAGCACAATTGGCAGCCGCGCAAGCATCAGTAATTCACTGAACAGGTACAGTGTGGACTGCAGCAGTGCAGTCTTTTACTCAGTTACAGAACATATATGGCACAAATTACAATAGTACAAGCTTCATTCACACAAAGAACAGGTACTGTACAGTTGCCACCGGTTGAAGCTTCGTTTATGCACTGAAAAGGTACAGGACAGATTGTAGCTGTTCAAGCTTCACTCACATAGATGTACAGTAAGCTTCAGTTAAGAAAAATCAGATCCATCACAGTTGGCTCTGGTTCAAGCTTCACTTACGCATAGAAACAGCACAGCGTGGATTGCAGCTCTCAAACCTTAGTCACATCAGCACTGCACCAATAGCAGCAGTGCAAGCTTCGGGTAGACAGAACAGGTAAAGCTTCAATTATGCACAGAAACATCATAACTCAGATTAGAGTTGTTCTAGTTTCACTCATATCGGTACAGCACCAGCTGCAACAGTGCAAGTTTCATTCACGCGCAGAACAGATGCCACGCAGGCAGCAGCCGTGCAAGCCTCACTTACAAAAGACGATTGAGCAGAGACTGTAGCAATGCAAGCTTTTTTGCTACACAGAACAGGTGCCACACGGGCAGCAACAGCGCAAGCCTTACTTACAAAGGACAGAAGCAGCAGAGACTGCAGCATTGCAAGCTTCATTCACACACGGAACCGGTGCCACACAGGCGGCAGCAGTGCAAGCCTTACTTAGAAAGGACAGATGCAGCAGAGATTGCAGCAGTGCCTACACAGTGTTCCTAAACAGGACAGGTACAGCAGCACAGGCAACTGTAGCCCAAAATCTCCCCCTAGAAAACCTGGAGTGAACTGGTTTCTCTCATGGCTACTCAGAACCCTCTGCCGGAAGATTGTGTGCATGAAGTAAGAGTGGAGTAGGATGCAAATACCACTATAAAAGTTTAGTCAAACTCAGAGGTGCAGAACTCTAGTGCTTTGGTTCTCCTTCAATCACCATCTTGTTATCAGTTCTACCTGTAATAAACTTTATTAATAAACAACTGTTGTGCTCACCTCTAAATTAGACAAACATCACCACCAAGTGGCAGATTGTCATAAGTGCTACTGTTTGCAATTAACTGCCAGTTCTGTGCACCGTAAACCACTGACTCAAATTAAGCACTGGGTGTTCTGATAGAGCTGTATGTCGGTACCATTGCTGAAAAGGCATGGGTTCTACAGCCAGGTTTGAGGAGCACCAACACAACTGCTTCTAAAGATGTTGCCAGCTTTTGCATTAGGCCAGTAATTGTGAACCGTTTGACTTCTGCTGAGCCCCACTTAATCATTATTGGAATCCGGAGACCCCCGCCTAGTCAATACTGGAAGCCGAGGAACCTGGCCTAAACAATTTTGATATTTTGAATAGCAAAATCATGCACAAAAATGCAGAAACAAGCATTCGTCAAATAGACAAATGATGAAATATTGTATTTAATTCACATATATAAAAAAATCTAAATTTTTATTGTAATGGGATGGTTGGAGCTTTTCAAAAACTAATGAGGTAACCCGTGGCCCATACTATATTCTGATTGATCCACTTGCACTGCTCGCTCAAGACATGGCTCGAATCTAGGTCAGATAGCTCGGTGATTTAATGTGCTTGCTGCAGAGATACTGTTTGGCCGTCCTATAACCTAAATGCTGTATACAATTCCAATGCTGGATGTAGCACTTCCTCTAGAATAAGGTGGGTTTTATTACCTCTAAACTCCATATTAGGTATGTGGTGTCACGTGTGCCATCTCCTGCTACGTCAATATTTTATATTTTTTTCGGGTCAGGTTTACCAAGGAAATTGATAAAACACAAAGCACTCAGGCGCCGAGAATGAGACAACCACATCCTGGAAATTCAGACAAGTGTTTCGCACAATGTGGCACCTAAAGGTGTCGAGCCGTGTGCCAAACCTCTGGAGCCCTGGGTGTTACTGGCACCAATAGTAAAATCTTTGCAATCAATTCATAAGTCCAAATAATACAGTCAAGCTGTGAAAGCAAACATTGTGGACAGCCTTGCATCAAATGGAAAGAACAAGATAACAATATCACATTTCGAACCCACGTCATTTTGTACAAACATGGCCACATCCTTAAGGTGCGGCCCGGTCCAGAGGATGTTGCCATGGTCACAATTGCCGTGAAGGACTTTCAATTTTTAGGTCTGCCTAAACGAGCTTTCGCTCTCCAAGGCTGAATGCCATGTGTTAATAATAATACAAGTTTACAAGTCAAAAAAACTTTATTTCGGCAGCACTGCCAAAAAAGCACAATAAAAATCACTTAGTTTTCAGAAAGGACATAAGATAGCTTTTCACATGGTGTAATCAATTTCAATAATTATTTTTTACACATTTAAACCCTTGGTAACAGAGGCTATGCAAAATTTGAAAAAAAAGAAAAGCACCCCTTCTTAGGTTTGGCCCTTGGTGGCTTTTAGGGAGGAGCAAGTAGATAGCAGTCTTTAAAATCAGATTAAAATAATACCATCATAAAAAATAATAAAAGTTTAGATAAAAAAATAAATAAGCTAACGTGAATAGTAAAAAATTACAACATCGATTAATACCTTTTGGGGTCAGGAAATTCATCATTAGGAAAGCGACGCACACTAATTCCTAATCCAAACATCTCACTAAACATCTGCGCTTGCACCACATAGCAAATAAAAATGTTGCTATGGCAACAACAACAACCGGATACGTGTCATAATTTAGTAATCTATAGTCCTCTCTGTAGTTCCTTGCTCCTAAATTCTTACAGAGTTGAAGAATCCATTTTGATCTGGATAAATTGTATGCTCGACAAAAAAAGATCACATGGATCTCCGTCTCTTCTTTCTCGTTGCACCCGGGACATAAAAGTTTGTTAGCTCCCACACACTTATTAGTAAATGCAAAAAGGGGGAGCGTCCCGTGCCTGAATTGGTCAAACTGTTTCTTGGCTACAAGGGGTTGTATCATATCTAAAGCTGGCTCCAGAGTATAATGTGATTTAACATCCAGAAATCTAGAGGTTAAACTTGATGACTCTGTTGTTTGCATGATTGTTGTCAGTCTAAATTCCTTCAAGGCAGAGGTTAATAATAATTTTTTAGAGATAGCAGTACAAGTCTCCTCTGGGGCAGACCACAAATCGCTTCTCCCTATTTCACAGGCAGTTTCCCTAATGAATGACAGCCAGGGGATCTTACCCGCCCCCAAGGTTGACATGACCGACTTCAGTTCTTCTCTATAGTCCACCAACTCTGGCATACTCCATAACCGACGCCAATAGAGTAGTGGATGGGAGGCAATCAGGTAAGCGATGGGACGAATTCCCAGGTCCATCCTCAGTGGGATTAAAGGGGTACTCTGGGGTAAGCCCAGTAGGTTCCTTAGGAAGCGATTTTCAGTGACAGTCAAACTATTAGTTGAGCAGTGGCCCCAAAGTTCTGCACCATATAAGGAAGCAGCCCTTATCTGAACCTTATATATTTCAGCTGGTGGGCCAATGACTTTAGCCGCACAACTACTATACACTTTCGAAATTCCGCCACTTGCTTGAATTAATTTTAGGTTCGCCTTAGAGATCTGTGGACCCATTCCATTCTCTTATTCAAAGTAAGACCCAAATAATCAAAAACGGGCACCCATTCAAGATATCTTAAATCCATTTTGGGGTGGGGACAGTTGGTGAAATCTGCGTGAAAGACCATATACTTTGTTTTCAAAATGTTGACCTCCAAATTCCTTGTTTTGCAAATCGCGCTAAATTAATCTAGGACACGCTGCATCCCCATAGGTGTTTTAGACAGAAGCAGCATGTCATCCGCAAACATTAACGCAGGAATTCTGCGGTTAGCAAGTTTTGGCAAGTCTATATCTTTGACGGCTAAAAGGTCATTAATAAGTCCATTTAGGAAGAGGGAGAAAAGAGTTGGTGCGAGCACACAACCTTGTCTCACTCCCTTCTCTACCGGGAATGGCGCAGAGAGTTCCCCGCTTTTCCCAAATCTTATTTTAGCAAATGACCCTTCATGTAAGCGTTTGAGCTGTTCACAAAGATAGACTGGGGCCCCCATTTCAAGCAAAAGATCCCACAATTGGTCTCTATCTACCATATCAAATGCAGATTTGAGGTCCACAAACGTTAGATAGTGAGAACCTCCCTCCAACAATATCGTTTTCCAGTAGATTAATTGAAGTCTAAACAACTGGTTTATAGTGGAGGTTTTAGACCTAAATTCCGCTTGCAAAGTAGTAAGTATATTATGGTCATCCATCCAACTCTGCAGTCTTTCCAAGAGGACCCGAGCAAATATCTTTTGCGTTACATCAATGAGGTTGCTTGGCCTATAGTTTGCCGGATCTAAGGGAGAGCCTTTTTTATGGATGGGAATAATCTACGCACCTGCCCATGTTTGCAGGGGTGTCAGGCCGCGAAGAATTGCATTAAATAGGCACTGCAGATATGGACCCCATACCACCAATTTAGATTTAAACAGGTCTCCAGGGATCCTTTCCAATCCGGGTGCCTTATTTGGGAGAACTTTCGACAGGGCCACTGTAACCTCAGCCAGTGAACAAAGGGGTATATCTACCTGCAGTACAGAGATAAGATCAATGGTCGACGCCCCGTCGGAATAACTTCTACTCGAGGCTTGGAATACAACGGTTCAAAATGAGAGCGCCAAACCTCCTCCACGAGGTTTGGTTCGATGGCATTCCTGCCATCGGTCGTTCCATTTTTTACCAGGTTCCAAAATCCTCTAGTATCCTTATCTTCTAGGGCTTTCTGCATCACCTGCCACCTGTCAATTTCCCATTCTGCTTTTGCTTCTAAAATACATTTTTTAAAAGATGCTCTAGCCTCCCTTATTCGTACTGTGTCACTCTGTCAAAAGTGGGTCAGGAGGGCTTTCTTTGCCTCTTTACATGCCCTATTGTACCAAAGGTTATTAGTTCTGTTAGGGTTTTTTTACGGGTTGATACACTATAAAAGAACGGAGCTAGAGTATTGACCATAGCCACATGGTTTTCCCCTAGCGCTTCTAACAAATCGATGGTACCATTACTATCTGCAAGTACACTTGCCTTAACTAAAAAAGGTATAATTAAATTATACAGGGACGCCTTCGCCTCTGGAGATTGCAAAAAGGTGCCCCAACGAATCCTTCTGCCTCCATCAACAGAAAGCAATGCAGGAGGAGGGGAGGTCGTCGCAGCCTGCCCCTCTGCCGGGTGGTGCCACTCCAAGGTGACAACCAACGGGTTATGATCACTTTCGGCACGTGGATGTACTAGGAAGTTTACAATCCTATACCACATCTCCACTTTGATCAGGATATAATCTATTGCGGAGGAATGACCTATCCTCTCAAAAGTGTTTTCCCTGGGTTATCAGCAGATAAGCGACCATAACATGTTCTCAGGGAATAACTGAGAGTAAGGGTGGTCAATTGCAAAGCTAGAGGGGTCCAAGCCCTTACTGGGTAGTGGTTACACACTGGGATTCCCCACGACGAATCCTCATCACTCGTAACAGAGTCATAAACAGTATTCAAGGGTTCAACGTGACAATTGAAGTCCCCACCGATAATGGGAACAACTCCATCCGGTAACATAGAAAGAAGGAAAAAAAGGTGGTCTAACACCTGCGAAGTCTGACCATACCTAACCGGACGGGAGTAGACATTAATAATAGCCACCTTTAGAAAATTAGAGAGTGAGAGAATAATACAAAGAATATCAAGGCATTTAGTTTCAATCATCCTAACTGTACAGTCTAGGTGCACACCAACCCAGATACTCAGCCCACCTGTTGGCCTTCCCCTTGCACCCTGTACCGCAGGTTTACAATATGTGACAAACTCCACTCTATGCATGGGTTTCAGTGCCCATGTTTCCTGAAAGAGACAAATCTTATGGATGTCCACAAATTCACTCCATCAGGAAGATCCATTTTGGCACTCAAGCCAGCGATATTCCAGGAGAGGATCTTTAACCCCTGTGCTATGGGTACCTTGTTACATTCAGGGACTAAAGTAGAATCCCCTATCTCAAGCTGCACGGACAGGTCTTCCTCATTGTCAGAGACAATAGTTTCAACAATATCCTCACAATGAGGAGTAACAGACCAGTTGAGATTCTCTATTACGGCCATAATATTACCCAACTCTACCACACGTGCAGGAACCTCATTTACCTGCTGACCTCGGACTTCTGGAACCTGATTTAGGGGGGTGGGGTTCCCACTATAGATCCCAGTAGAATTAGTCCTTACAATGCCCAACAGTACACAGCCTTGATCAGTCAATCCCATAAACATTTTCTTAGCAGCAACTTCCCTATTTATTATTGGTGGTTGCTCGTGGGCCACAACCCCCTCTTCAGGGATGTTAATAATAATACTAAAAAATACTTTGACTCCAGAGGCAATCTCAGCTGCATTATTCTCTCTCGACTGGATTGTCATTTCTTGATTTATTTCATGTTGTTTGCAAGGCACTGCGCATAGAATGAGCCATCTCAGACCTCCAGGAGGTAAGGGGGTAGTAAGAGAAAAAACATGAAACTGATCAGAGTGTCGAACATAAGCCCGGAAAAGCCTGAAGGATGGTTTATGTGTGGAGTACTGACAGAGATGGCCCGCAGAGGTAGAAGATGTCTTTCAGTAGTCCACTGACTGAATGAAGGTGAGATAACTGTAAAAAAAACAGATACCCTGAAAATGGCGCCAAGGCACTAAGCAGAAACACGTCATTTAACTGACTGGGATTAGCCAGGTCTCAAGTTAGATAGAGAAGCCTGGACATTTCATGGGTGTTGGATGGTCTCACTCAACCGACAGACGGAGAGATGATAAAATGGCAGGCAAGGTCTTGGTAGTCCAATGCAGGTTTGACTGACCAAAGGGAGTAAAGAAGAGATGGGGTTTCAGACTTTTTCTAAACCTAACAAATCTAAAGAGGTTCCTTGGTTCAGACTTCTCAACCTTAGAGAACTGTTCATGGCCTGGACCGCACATCAGTGTGAGAGCCGTGCATTGGGTACAAATTGAGTTCAGATGCTCAGGCGTGAGCTATATGGTTAGGAAAGGGGCACTAATCTCCTGGCATACAGGTCTGAGATAAACAAAGCACTGGTGAGTGATCCTGGTCCAAATCCAGGTGATATTTTGCCCTGATCACTTCTGAGTTCTTATAAGTAGCCCAGGGAAGAGATGCAGAAGCGTCAAGAGTGATACAGATTCCACACTGGCAGAAGGCAGAGAATTGTTTGTGTTGTGATGATGCCTTAGTTTGGACTTCTATTGTCAGGGTTATGGCGGGGCATAAATCAGGCTCCTGCAGCCCCTCCAGTGCAGGAAGGCCACCACCTTTTAAGGGGCTCCCAACACTAGGCACCCCTCCATTCAGTCAAAGGCCGAGAAATGCTTGTGAGACTTGGGAGACTCTGGCACCTCATCTTATTCTGTAGGGGGGCCCATCTTTCTGCGTTGATTCTGGTGGATGAACGTTTTGTAAGGAGGAGGTCCTTTCATGTTTTAATCAATAAGATGAGTTACACTAGGTTACACCCTAAATAAGGGTTGTTTGAGACTGATCTGTGAATCAAGGGCGTGTCAGCACAAGTTGTTTCTTCTAAAAGCGTCTCTTGTATGGGCACTTGGGCTAATGGTGGAGAGGCTGTGCCACACATGGCACAGGAAGCACATCAGCATGTGGGAGGCAGAAACTAGGCGGCGGCAAAAGTAAGACATTAAGAGAATAGAGGAAGGCGAGATGTGAGCAAGGGGGAATGAGAGCGAAGAAGAGAGAGGTAAATTGCTAATCAGTGAGCCAGAGAAACAGAGTCAGAGCCTGATGTACTAAAATGTTTTGCAATTGTAAACCCTTTGATTCACAAACTCACAGGTTGTGTGACTGCAAAACTACAAGTTACATTGCTGAGAGATTTAAGAATTAAGATCTTCATTGCTTCGAGCGACAGAAGCTTGCTATCTTGACAACAATTTTAGGTTGTACTGTTACGTTTACACCATGAGCTCTTTTACAATTAGTAAAATAATACCTCAGAAGGTGCTGACAGTGGCGCAAAAAACGCTCTTGCAGCCCCCGCAGTGCAGGGGGGAGGGGGGCTCCCGAACTCTAGGGGCCCCCTCTGGCACTGGCAGGCCCCGGGCCAGAGAGCTTCGGACTGGGTCGAAGAGTGGGGGCCCCCCTGCATGTCCTTTGCAGGGGGGGGGGGGGCAACCTCAAGTTTTGTTACGCCACTGGGTGCTGATAAACGTTTTTTAAATATATAATAGTAATAATGTGATAATAAATGGCATGTATGTGAAGCTGATTACATTTATTCTAACTTGTATCAGTGTAGCCCTCAAATTCAAAATGGCTAACTCTATTTGCAGTTCTCTTTCACTACACAGTCATCTTTTCACTTCTGTTTTACCCAGCATACAGACTATTCAATCAGATGCAAGTTTGTAAACACTGTTTTGATATGTAATGTCACTTTCCAAGGTACAGAACGGTGTTTCTTTCCCTTAGAGTCCAGTAGCACGCTGTTCCCATGAGAATGAATTAATTCCAAAGACTTACCTATTGGGACCACGGTGTGATTCTTCATGAGAACTTGTCATTGCATATTGAGTAACAACATTTGCATTAGCAATGTAGGTGTCTGAAGAGCACCAAGAATGGAGACGGCTTTAAGTGAATCTGTGGGATAATTTTAAGAATGTGATCTGACTCTCTAATGTGATTGGTTCAAACCGTGTGACTCTTGCACATTTGTACTGAATGTATGACTTCCATTGTAAACCAAATTTTAACAGCAGCCCCATCTTGGGTGACTTTTAGGAGGCAGTACCACGTCAGTATGACCTCTGATCCATGACTTTTGATGTATTTACTAGAACTGAACTATACCTGGTTAAGTTAGATTATTTCCTGTATTTTATTCTGAATTTTCTTCTATCTCGTGTTTAAAATGTCAAACTGATTGATTTGAACTATTTATTTGAACTTTAAATACACCTTCATGGTTTCCTTATAATATTTGTCCCATTTTCATTGTAAGGCCTCATTTGATTTACGGTTCGCATTATACATTTGTTGGCTAGATACAGTTGAGAAGCTACTAAATCCTCGGGGTATTAATACTGCTCCTGGTCCTTCAGAAGCGCTTTAAATTGACATTAATGAGAAAAAGCACCATCAGTGCATATTACTCTGAGTGTTTTATTTTCCTTGATTTTCAGGAAGTGTAATGTGTCAACAATTTATTTTCTTGTGAATGTCAAAATATATTTTATTAGCACAGTTGCACACACAAAACCTTGTCATATCTTGTTAGCATATAAGAAGAAGGAAATACATGCTCAAATCTACCCAAATGGGCTACATAGTCTGATAACTTGTGTTTGTATCCCCACATATTTAACTTAGTCAAACATCTCACACAAGGTGTGTGTAAGAGCTCCAGTGAACTCCCAAAGGCACCACTCTGTCTGCACATACAGAGTGGCTGAGCAAAAAAAACGGTTTTGCTTTGGTGATTATTTTTTGTGCCAATGCTTTAATAATATGTACATAACACATTAATTATCATTGATTCCTTTAGGTAATATTTGCAAACATCTCAGGTAAATTCTGGTGCAATTATAAACTTTGCAATTGGAAGCATTCCAACATGACGAGCTTCAGCCACAGGATGTTCCACCAACAAGTAGACCTTTGTTTATGGTTATATTGTTACCTCAATGACGTAAAATTTTCTATTTAACCATTCACTATGAGGAAGCACCTACCCGTGATGAAGGCGACTTGATCGCCAAAATGCTTTAGGAGTTTGTGCATTTTCTACACATACCATGGATTAATTAATAAAATTTCACATGCAAGCTATACTGGAGTGCACATTTCTTTTTTCCGGAAGCCAGTAAACAGTGAACCTTGCTGTTGAATCGAAGCTCATGTCGGAGCATGCACCGCTGCTGCCAGGCCTGGCGCTGCATTAAGAAAGTAGGTAGTTATAGTTAGGACCTAATTTCCATAGGAAAAACGTTTTTTGTTTTGCCATAACTTTGCCATGTGACGAATCTTCACGAAATTTAGAAAATTAGCAGGGCACTAAGTTTAGCTTCTGTGTTTAAAAATATCAGGTGATTCGTGAAGCGGGAGCTGAGCAAAAGGGGGAGGGGGGCAGAACACTTTTTCCCCATGCAACTCCACATAGGGATTTTAGATGCAACTACAGCCAAACTGCTGGACGGAATTACACCTAATTTGGCAGAAAGCTAGATTTTGGTCCAGAAAGAGCTCTCTTTTTGTTATTTGCTGTAAATCCATTCAGTAGTTTTGGAATTATTAAAAGAAAAACAAATTTGAATCGCTAGAGGCGCAAACCCTCCGCGAATCCCACCGATCTCATGCAGAAATCCTATTGGCTGCCAATACTTCAACCAGGAAGTGTTGGCAGCCATTTTGGGACTTGGATTCAGCAGGGTCCCAAACAAAAACTTAAAAATAAAGAAAAGGGGGCAGGGTAGAAATATCCTGATCCCCTGAGCCTGGTGATGAGTTTTCCCAGGGAAAAAAAAAGAGTGCAGTCTCCCTCGCTTGTTTATATTTCAGCCCCCGGGTGGGCCAGGTCCCGAGGGCATTCCCAAATATATGTAGGGAGGGGGCACACGTGCCCCACCTCCCCAGGGCTTGGTTATTTTATTGGAGGGGGCAGTGTGGACCCCCCACCTGAGGCTATTAAATGCACCGGGGACCACCACCTAATCGGGGCTTCAATAGTTAATTGGAGGAGGGGGCACATGGACCCCCCACCATGGCCCTGTAGGCTCCTGGGGACCATGACCTCCTTGGGGCCAGAAATACAAAATAAAGGAGGGGGTGCATGACCCCCCTCCGGGCCGTATTTGGCCCTGGGAGCCACCACCTCCCCTGGGCAGGCCCTGCAATTTAAAAGTAGGAGGGCAGCATGGTCCCCTTCTGGAGCAATTAATTGCCCTAGGGACTCCCACTCCCCGGGGCCGGCTCTTTATGTCTCGGTGTGCCCTCCCTCCCGGGTAAACCTGTTTGCTCTCGCTTTGCGGGAGTTTTGACAGCTCTAGCCAAGTGAGACCAAACAGTAAGTCTGCTCCCAGTGGGCAGCAGCAGGAAAACTGCTCCCGCTCACTGGGAAAGGATTTCCATTTGTTTTCCTGCCCAGGGTCAAGCAGGCAGGAAAGCAGATGAAAAAATTGCCTCCACATGCAGGGAGCAGCATTGTGGGAGCAATGCTGGCTTCCGCTGGAGACCGACAGCAGGTAGGGACCGCAGGGGCATTGAGGCCATACCCTTTAGTCCCCAATGCTGCACTCTGGGTGCCCTGGGTGGGCTCCAGGGCACCCAACATCAAGAGGCAGGGTCTCAGAGGATGGGTTCCCTGGGGCTGAAATTGGCACTGGGAGGGGCCGCATGGCCCCTCCCCTTTAATTATTGGCCAGGCCCCAGGAGAAAGTACTCCAGCAGGGTACTCATTTTCGAGGTTTTATTCTGGACATGATGCTCATTTCACACAAATTAAACCTCAATGGGAATCACTTACAAATATAAACATTGCAGATGCCCCAGTTGAAACTCCCTTTCTGTAAATCACAAATGATCCTAACTTCTTGGGCTTCACAAAGGCAAAGCAAGTGTGTTTCCTCTCATATTCCACTTTGAAAAACGATATGAAATCCTTAATGGAGGTGAATGTATTGGTGATCTATTAGAGCCAATCTGATCTGTAGTGAGTGTTACAAGTGGTTTCTTTCTTGTCCTCTCCTGGTGAGAGCAGAGTCCATGGCTCTCCCCTTTAAATATCCTAAGTATGCAAATGTCCAAAATCCATAGCACCACTCACACACCCACTCACAGACACACACAGGCACTCAAACAGCCACTCACAGACCCACTCAACCAGTCACAGACCCACACACAGACCCACACAGCCACTATCAGACCCAATCACAGACTCACACAATGGCACACCCACTCACAGACCCACACAGGCACTCACACAGCCACCCACAGATCCATAGTGCCACTTACACACCTACTCAAGCACTCATAAACCCACTCACAGATCCACACAGCCACTCACAGACGTACACAACCACTCACACACCCATTCACATACCCACACAGTCACTCACATATCCACTCAGATCCTCATGCACTCACACAGCCAATCACAGACTCACAGTGCCACTGACACACCCACTCACAGACCCATACAAGCACTCACACACCCACTCACAGACCCATAGTGCCACTCCTGGACCCACTCACAGACCCAGACAAGCACTCACATACCCACTCACAGACCCACACAGACACTTTCACACCCACTCATAGACCAATAGCGCCACTCACAGACCCACTCACACACCCACACAGGCACCCACAGACCTACTCAGACCTGCACTGGCAGTCGCACAGGCACTCACAGGCCAACAGAGGCACTCACACACTCACTCACAAACCCACACAGGCACTCACAGACCTACTCACAGACACACCCACTCAAACACCCACTAGGACACTCACAAACCCATACAGTCACTCACACACCCAGTAACAGCTACTCACAGACCCATACAGCCACGTAAATATCCACTCACAGACCATATAGTCAGCCACACACTCACTCACAGACCTCTACAGCCACTCATACACCACTCACCAACCTATACAGCAACTTACACACCCACTCTCAAAGGTGAGAGGTTACAGTTAAGAAATACAATTATAAAAAATGAAGAATTTCACTAAAAACACCAAAGGTTACAGGGACATTATAGTTAGGATATATAATTTAAAAAACCTTAGAAATGTACTGGAAAAACAAAGATTACAGGAAGGTTACAGTTAGGAAATTGAATTTAAAAAACCTTAGAAATTCACAGGAAAAACCAAAGGTTACAGGGATGTTATAGTTAGACTCATACAAAACCATAGAAAGTCAGCAGATATTGTTACCTGAGCTAATTATAACTTATGCCCATGCAATGCACTTATTATGATCGCACATATTACATCACTCATGACATGGTCAGTGACATCACTGTTGAAATCTCAAATGACATCACTCATGACATAATCCACAGAATCACTCACAAACTCACACATCCACTCACAAATCCACACAAGCATTCACATACCCAATGACAGCCCCATAATACCACTCACGGACCCACACAGGCACTCACCCACCCACAGAGCCATAGTGCCACTCACAGACTCAGAGAGGCACGCACTCACCCACTCACAGTCCCACACACACACTCACACCCCCTCACACATAGTGCCGCTAACACACCCATTCACAGACCCACACAGCCACTCGCAGACCCACACAGCCATTCACAGACATACACAGGCCCTCACAGACCCACAAGGCACTCACAAGTCAAGTCAAGTCAAGTCAAAGAATTTATATAGCGCGCTACATACCCAGAGGGTCTCAAGGCGCTAGAGGAGGGGTGGGGAATTACTTGTCGAATATCCAGGTTTTAAGTTGCTTTCTGAAAGCTAGGTGGTTCTGAGTGAGGCGCAGTTGAATGGGAAGTGAGTTCCAGGATTTAGCCACCAGGTAGGAGAAGGATCTTCCTCCCATGGTGGTTTTGTTGATGCGAGGTACAGCAGCAAGGGCTTGATTGGAAGAGCGTAGGTGGCGGGGGGGTGTAGAAGGAAAGTCAAGTGTTGAGGCATTCGGGTCCAAGATCGTAAAGTGCCTTGTGTGCGTGGTTTAGGAGGCGGAATGTTATCCTCTTATTGACGGGGAGCCAGTGGAGGTCTTTCAGATGACCAGAAATGTGGTCTTTACGCGGGACGTCTAGTATGAGTCTGGCTGATGCGTTCTGGATGCGTTGGAGTTTATTCTGAAGTTTTGCGGTGGTACCGGCGTATAGGGTGTTTCCGTAGTCCAGGCGGCTTGTAACCAGTGCGTGGGTGACAGTTTTTCTTGTTTCGGTGGGGATCCAGCTAAATGTTTTTTTGAGCATGCGAAGAATGTTGAAGCAAGACGAAGAAACGGCGTTGACTTGTCTGGTCATCGAGAGTGAGGAGTCCAGGATGACGCCCAGGTTCCGTGCGTGGTCCGTCGGGATGGGTGCATTTCCTAGGGCCGCTGGCCACCAAGAGTCGTCCCAGGCGGAGGGGAGGTACCTAAGATAAGGACTTCTGTTTTGTCTGAATTCCGTTTCAGACGGCTGTGCTTCATCCACTCGGCTACTTCTTTCATTCCTTCATGTAGGATGGTTTTGGCGGTGCTAGGGTCATTGGTGAGTGAGAGGATCAGTTGAGTGTCATCAGCGTAGGAGATGATGTTGAGGTTGTGTTGGCGTGCGATGGCTGCGAGGGGGCTCATGTATACGTTGAAGAGGGTAGGGCTGAGTGAAGATCCTTGTGGCACGCCGCAAATGACTTCAGTGGCCTCTGATTTGAATGGTGGGAGGCGGACTCTCTGTGTTCTTCCGGCAAGGAACGAGGTGATCCATTCCAGTGCCTTTCCTTGGATTCCGGTGTTTCTGAGGCGTTGTAACAGGGTGCTATGACAGACTGTGTCGAAGGCTGCGGAGAGGTCGAGGAGGATGAGGGCGACTGTGTCTCCATTGTCCAGTAGAGTTCGAATGTCGTCTGTTGCTGCGATGAGTGCGGTCTCAGTGCTGTGTTTGGCTCGGAAGCCGGATTGTGATGAGTCGAGGGATTTGTTGGTTTCGAGGAAGGCGGCGAGCTGGTTGTTGACAGCTTTCTCGATGACTTTGGCCGGGAATGGAAGGAGCGAGATGGGGCGGTAGTTTTTGAGTTCGGTGGGGTCCGCTGTGGGTTTTTTCAGAAGGGCGCTGAGCTCGGCGTGTTTCCAGCTTTCCGGGAAGGTGGCGGAATTGAGGGAGCAGTTGATGACGTCTCGGAGGTGTGGTGCTATGATGGAGTCTGCTTTGTTGAAGATGTGGTGGGGGCATGGATCTGTGGGGGATCCTGAGTGGATGGAGTTCATCAGGCGAATGGTGTCCTCAGTGGAGATTGGGTTCCAGTCATTAAGGATGTTCAAGGGGGGTGAAGGTACGGCAGAAGGTTGGGTGGGTTGGACTCCGGGTTGGTTGTCGAAGACCCATGCAACCACATAAAGGCCCACTCAGAGACCCATACAGGCTCTCACACACCCACCACATAGGGACTCACTCAGACCCACTCATACAAGCACTCAAAGATCCACTCAAAGGCACTCACAGACCCAGACAGGCTCTCACACACCCACTCACCAATCTATACAGCTACTTATACGCCCACTCTCAAAGGTTTCAGGTTAAAAAAAAATTACGTACAAATTCTCTGAAAAAAACAAAAGTTACATAGGCATTATAGTTAGGGAATAGAATTTTTAAAAAACTTAGAAATTCATGGCAAAATCAAAGGTTACAGCAACATTATAGTTAGGCTCAGATTTCACTCATACAAAACCATAGAAATTCAGCTGTTATAGTTACCTGAGCTAACTATAACTTATGCCCCCCCCCACAATGCACTGCTTATTACTGCACATATTACATCACTCATGACATGGTCAGGGACATCACTGATGACATCACTGTTGATATCTCAAAAGCAGTATTGCTATGTGGGGGCCAGGTTGTATTGCTGATGCAGCATCTCAAACGTTTTAAGCTCACCCCCTGGAGACACCAAGTGACCCACTGTCTCTATCCCAAGATTCTCCCAATGTTGGAATCCCATGAGACCCCCTCCCCTCCTCTGATAAAGTTGTGCTTCTCCACAAGGGAGTAACCAGTGTGCACTTCCCCTGCCAACCCAAATTCTGCACTGCCTCATCCCATGCCCCCAACATTGCTCGGGTGGGCTGAGGGAGAGTATCCCTCCCATAGACGTGGTGGTAGGCTGGCTCATCCTATGGACAGTGCCCCCATGCACCTGTAATTGCACCGCTGTGTGATACGCTCGCATATCTGGGAGCGCGAGTTCCTCATTGTAGGCCAAGACATACAGATTCTGTTGCACCACTCTGGAGATACCCCCGTTCCAGAGGAGGGTCCTAAGTGTGGGATCAAGGCAGAAGAAATCGTATTCTGGGACTGGAAAGGGAGTATTCTGTAGCACGTAGAGGAGCTTGGGCAGGGAAATCTTACACTACACTGCCCGAACCCTGAGAGTCAAGGGGAGCACTGGCCACTGCTACACATCTGCTCGAAAGCCCTCCATCACTCATCCCAAATTGAGGTCCAAAAACGACTCTCTTCCCAGCATGACCTCTATGCCCAAATATTTAAAGGCTATTCTAGTCTGCCTGAAGGCACCCAGTGTGGGCTGCTGACCCTCGTATTCTCCCAGCACAAACTTATCCCAGTTAGTGCAGTACTCTGTGTAAGATTCCAAGACCTGAAACACCTACAATACCGCCGGGAGTGACCAGCCAGGGTCAGATACATAGAACAACATCTCATCCACATAAAGGGGCACTGTTTCCGGTGCACTCGTCACCTGAGGAAACCCTGCAATGTCAACCCTACGTTGCACCCAGAACACTAATGGCTCCAGATAGAGTGCAAACAGCAGGGGCGACAGGGGGCACCCCAGTCTTGTGCCACGCTCAAGGAGGAAGGGTTCTGACATGGCCCCATTTCCCTGGACCGCTGCAATGAGCACCCTATAAAGGAGTGCCACCCAGCGACAAAACCGAGGCCCGAAACTAAAACACTTCAACACTCCTACCAAATACCACCAATCACTGGTATCAAACGATTTCTCTGCGTCTATGGACAGTATCGCCCGGGGTTCGCTATCAGCTTTGAGCTTATCCAACCACAGTTGTAAGCACCTTAGATTTAGCCGTGTAGGTCGTCCCAGCATAAAACCCATCTGGTCTGGGTGGACCAGGCCTGTAATCACATACATAAGACGGGTGGCTGGAATCTTGGCTAAGATCTTACTTTCTGTAATAAGCAATGATACAGGCAGATATGAGGAACAGGAGTTTGCCGGTCTCCCTTCCTTATGGATAACTACTATTATTGTTTAATTGAGATCCTGTGTTAGCGCACCCTTGTCATGCGCTGCCTCAAACAGTTTGAGGAGGTGCGGATTAAGGAGTGAGCCAAAGCACTTATAGAGTTCCACTGGGAATCCGTTTGCCCCTGGCATCTTCCCCGGTAACATTGCTTGCAACATTGCACCCACCTTCTCCAAGGCCACCTCTAGGTCCACATGGTCTATCTCATCCAATATCGGGACCTCCCCAAGGAAAGCCTCAATGTCCTCATTCAACCGGTCCTGTGGGGGGCATACAGCGTATGGTAGTAGTGTGCGAATGCCCGCGATATCCCATATTGGTCTGCGCTAAGTCTGCGTTTGCCATCCGCACCACCGTCACCCAATGCACCATCTTCTATCTTCTCCCAAACTAGGCCATCCTTGTCCGTCATATCGCACAGTTTTCTCTGAACCCCCAGATAGTCACCAGTCCATATTATTCCCACCTCGTGGCCTTCAGTGCCTAATAGGTTTGCTGTTTGTGCCCCATATGCCCAGATTGCCTCCAGTAAGAGGAGCCATTGATCCAGTCGGAGCATCCACTTCTTATGCTTCCTTTTTCTTTGGGCAATCGCGTTCTGTGCCTTATCTCTGAGGACTGTCTTATAGGACTCCCATAGGGTAGCCAGTGAGGCCACAGATCACTCATCCTCTTCAAAATACAGGCGAGCATCCCCCCCTGGGCCATGGTGATCTCACCATTCTGCAGAGCCCATGCATCCAGCTGCCAACTCTGCTGCCCATCACATGACTGGGCTCTAAGTGAACCAGTAAAGATGAATGGTCCAATATCCCACGGGCCAAGTATCGCACCTCTCTTACCCATAGCCTTTCATGGAGTTGAAGAATATGTAATCTAAGAGTGTCAATGTTCCATGGATTTCGGATAGGAAGGAGTATTGTCTGTCAGTCGGGTGTAGGTAGTACCACACATAGACTAACCCCAGGGCACTGGCAAAATTCACCAGCCTGGTCGAGTTTCCCTACTCACAACAGAAGGGAGGTATGCCTATCCATATCCCAGTCCATAATAGCATTAAAGTCTCCCACCACAATGCAGATCACAGGTTGCGTCCAACAGGATTGGGCCAAGCGCATCCAACAATCATTCCTGAAGCCACAGTGGGGCATAAACATTGGCGAGAAGGAGCGATTTCTAGCCCCACACCCCCCATACTGCCACATAGCTAACCTCTAGGCCACCCATTGGCATTCTGTCTGAAAGGGCAGACCCTTCTTGAACAGTATCGCCACACCACCTAAGCCCCTAGTGAACCATGCATGTGCCAACACCTTGTACTTGCCCCTCTGGAGGCAGCGGCAAGTATTACCAAGTAAGTGAGTCTCCTGGAGAAGCACAAAATCTGGAGAGTATCTACTATATTACATAAGAGGAACATAATTGCTGCACTATTAGGCTGAGTCATCTATCAAACTGGTAACATTCTTGCTGGTAACGAGGAACCATTCACTGATTCGGGGCATCTCTCTCAGCATTTGCTGGGGCAACATCAGACAGGCGTGGGACTCAACAAACTAAACACATACAATCTGAACAACACAAAAGCATCCCCTTCTCGCTCCCCCACCCCATGTTTCTCTCACCTGGGTTTTGAACTACTCCTGTCCCCAACTTGGGAATGTCACCCATTCCACTCCCATACACACTACACATGCCCCCGCTTCGCTCCCACAAACGAAACCAAGTAGTCCTTGAAGGGGAGAAAAGTCAGCAATCAACGAATGCCTAGGGTGACTCCTTCATTGCGGGATCAACTGTGAGTCGCAACTGAGGGATACTGTCTCCTCCCCGTCTCGAGGCCATGCCGTTGCTTGATCCTCAACAATATTGTCCTGTTCCGTCTCCGAGTCCAAAAGGGTCTCCCGCCCCCAGACCCAAGCTCTAGCTCTTCTCAACCATGTGTGCCTTCTATGCTGTGGCTACGGGGCACTCTGGGGCGCACCCCGATGCTGGCGAGGTCGACGGACCAACTCTTCCCTTCTGGGATAAAGCCGCTTGTTCCGTGGCCCATTCCCACACCTATTCCGGCGTTTCCCAAAAATATGCTGGTGAATTGAAAAGTACCTTGAGTCTAGCTGGGAACAACAACATGTAGGGATGGTTAAAGGCCCGGAGCTTCTGCTTAACCTTATCAAAGAACTGCCATTTCTGCTGCACCACCCTTGTGTTGTCCGGGAAGAACATGAGGTGGGCATTTTCAAAATGGAGGTCCGGCAGCTTGCAAGCTGCACAAAGGATAGCCTCTCTGTTCCAGTAATTTAACATTCTTGCAATTAATGGGTGTGCCGGGGCCCCCGAGGGAGCCACTGGGCCAGCGATCTATTGGCTCTCTCACGGCAAACCAGGGGGACAGCTCTGTGTCTAGAATCAAGGATCCCAGCCAACTCTCCAGAAATGTTTCCACCATTGGTTGCTTCCACCCCCTCTGCAAATTCCACAAAGTAGAGATTATTCCTGCGTGATCTGTTTTCCATGTCTTCCACCTGGGCCTCTAGGACCGCAGTAGATGACGGTAATTTAGATACCCGTTTCTTTAGCATCATCATCTCATCCTCCACCAATTGAATACAGTTTTCCACCTCTGTAACTCTATGAGCCACGTTCTTAAGGTCTTGGCACATTAGAACAAGTTACTTACCTTCGGTAATGAAATATGTGTAAGAGACATAGGTTAGTTATAGATTCCTTACCTTAGAATTGCCTCCAGGCATCAGACTGGATCCAGAGAATTTTTTTCTCAGCAGTACCCCTGCACGTCAGTAGGTGGCGTCAGTCGACTCCACGTTCGTCATCAGCGTTGTGATCGGCGGGATGACTTCGCTGTATCTACTTAGACGCTGCCCCTGTGCGCTGACATCCCTTCTTTTACACGACATTCCACGCCAGAAGCGCAGAGCCATGCGAGACACTGACCACTGGTGCACAGAACTAGGGCCCTGGAAGGAAGTCCCTTACTCGAGAAGTAAGCTTGCAGAAAGGGGGGGATGAGTGGGGCGGTAAGGAATCTATAACTAATATATGTCTCTTACAGATATATTGTTACCGATGGTAAGGAACTTGTTAATCTGAAAGAGACTATTAGTTATAGATTCCTTACCTTAGAATAGATACCCCAGCAATACCAACCCTGGAGGTGGGTCTACAAACTAAGTTCACACCAGAAAGACCTGGAGAACTGAACGGTCAAAGAAGCTGTCTCTCCGGAATTGACTATCCAGGCAGTAATGTTTATTGAACGTGTGCAGTGATGCCCACGTTGCTGCCTGGCAGATGTCACTGAGGGGGACTCCACGTCTCAAAGCACTAGTGGCTGCCATCGCCCTAGTGGAATGGGTGCACAGTCCTACCGGAGGCTCCTTTTTCGAAAAGGAGTAACAGATCTTAATGCACAGGACAACCCATCAAGAGATGGTCCATTTTTGCACAGCCTGCTCTTTCTTGGTGCCCACATAGCCAACAAAGAGTTGATCATCCACCCAGAACTATTTTGTGCGATCCAGATAAAATGATAATGCATGTTTTGGATCCAGACGGTGGAGTCTTTCCTCCTCCTTGGAAGCATGTGGGTGGGAAGAAGGTGGGCAAAGTGATGGTCTTATGTGGAAAGAGGTAACTTTGGGTAGAAAAAAAGGCCTAATTCGAAGGACAACCATGTCCGGATGGACAGCAAGGAAAGGAGATTTAGAAGATAGCGCCTGAAGCTCAGTCACCCTGCAAGCAGAGGTGATGGCAACCAGAAAAGTAGTTTTTAAAGTCAAGAGTCTGAGAGGACAATTATGTAGTGGCTCGAAAGGAGCGCACATAAGGTAAGTTAAGACAAGATTCAAGTCCCACTGGGGCATTATGAAATGAATAGGAGGAAAGAGGTGAGTAATGCCCTTAAGAAACCTATTTACAACAGGGGACTTGAAAAGAGAAGGCTGATCAGGAAGGCGAAGAAAGGCCGAAATGGCCAAAAGATAGCCTTTAAGGGTGCCCACAGCAGAGCCCTGTTGGACCAAAGACAGTATGAAGAGGAGAACTTCAGAAAGAGGAGCAGAAAGGGGATCCACAGCCTTTGCTGCACACCATGCCACAAATTTGTTCCATCTACATACGTAAACTGTTTTAGTAGAGGGACACCGGGCTGCCAAGATGACAGTGCAGACTTCGGGAGGGAGGTCAAAAGCTGTCAACTGTCGCTGCTCAATCTCCACGCTAGAAGGTGGAGGCTGGACAGGTTCGGCTGGAGGACCATCCCTTGCTGTTGCAACAGAAGATCCTTCCAAAGAGGCAGTCTGATCAGAGCATCGATGGCCATGCTATATAGCTCAGGATACCAGACTCTTCGTGCCCAGTCCGGAGCCACAAGAATGACTTGGGCCCGGTGGAGCTTGATCTTCTTCTGCACTCTGGGCAGAAGTGGTATATGCGGAAAGGCATATAGAAGAGCACAGTTCCACTCATGACAAAAAGTGTTGCAGAGCGAGTGCCGCCTTTGAAATTCCAACGTGCAGAACTGCTGACATTGCGCTTTCTCTTTGGTGGCGAACAGAAAGGGATGGAAGCGCTGAGCCGACCCAGCAGGCTCCGAGTACGGAGCCGGAGAACAACAACCCTCCGTGTCCCGTGTCACATCGGCCAACGGACGGGGAGAAGGCGAAGAGGGACACTTCTTTGCCTTCTTCTTGTGCTACGACTTACCCGATGACAAAGACTTCGATGACGGATGGTGGTGGCTCTGCACCAGTCCTGCGACCTTCCCCTCGACCGGGACCTTGAACGGCACAGAGCCAACTGCTGGCCCTCCAAATGCTTTCAGGACTGCTCCTGCAAAGACTTAGGATTCAGGGCCCAGCAGTCGGAGCACAAATTTGGGTCGTGGTCGACAACTTGACATACTTTATGCACCAGGAGTTGTAAGACTTCTAAAAATATGCTGACAAAAATCGAAAAAGTTTAGTCAAAAAATGACTAAAGATCCCGCTCTCTCCGGATCTGCGCTGGCTGGCGCGGAAAAAGAAAGAACTGGTGTCAGCACGCAGGGGCGGCGTCTAAGTAGATACCGCAATGTCGTGCCGGCAATCACGACGACGAACGCGGAGTGGACCAACGCCATTTACCTCCGCGCTTAGTACTGCTGAGAAAAAATTCTCTGGATCCAGTCTGACGCCTGGGGGTAATTCTAAGGTAAAGAATCAATAACTAGTAGTCTCTTTCAGATAAGACACATCAATCTGCACTTCTCTGACCTTTGCTTCTACCGCTTCCCTGGAGTCCTGGATCACCCTGAGGATGGTTATCAGGTTGGGGGGATCCCGCTCCTCCTGATGTAGAGGGGAATTTGGCAGTGTCGGCAGCCCTTGTGACTGAGGTGTTGAATTTGTCCATTGTGGTCTGTGTTTGTGCAGGCAACGGTTTATCTCATCCATTGTTGAAAGGGTGTCTCGTCTTAAATCCACCTGGGCCCCTGCTGCCCACGGTGACCCCAGCCCACAGCTCTAATGATGAGGGGTGGTGCGCCATGGGCCAACAGTCTCCATTAGGTCCCAGGACACCCACCAGGGGAAGAATACAGACACCCACAAAGAGCGTCGAGCACTCTGCAGTGTAGTCTCAGCCGGTCCTGGGTCTAATTGCCCACTGGAAGCAGCACAAGCAGCCCTGTCCCCAGTGGTTAACTATCACCTCTTGGGCCTCTTCTCCAGGGATCAACTTTGATTCTCACCAGTGGGGCAGCTGGGTGCACCTCGCCTTCCGAACCCTTCTGTTCCACAGCATATCCCTACTTGCCCTCTCGAGCAGCACGAGCATCTGAGGCAACCCTCAAGCTTCAGTTCTATTACCCCAAGATGAGTGCGTCAAGAGGAGTCCTCTCCCCCTTCCTCTCTGGGCCTCCTTGCTTCACGGGGGAGGAGGTCTCTCTTTCGCCCTATCGGCAGGCCTCCTGTCTAGGGTATCACCAGCCCCTTCTACTATTCGTCAATTGGGGGGGGGGGTAAGAGCATGCAGGGGGACCCGGCAGATTCCACCTATTTACGGCCGGCCCCCCGCAGTCAAGACCATCAAGGGCGGGTCCTCCAGAAAGTTAGTAGCACCCCAGGAGGGCACTATGGTCCAGCAAAGGATGGGGCCTGCCTCCCACTCTGCTCCGGTGACACTCGCTCTCCAACAGACTCCAGGAGCTGGATTTCGGGCCTTCGAGGGATACTCCCTGGCTTCAGTGCCTGTTTCCTCCCAGCAGGAAGACAGGGCCTCTCGGCCGCCGCAGTGCTGATGGCGCCTTAGGTAAGGGAGCGCCAGCCCATGCAGTTCCCGGCCACATACCTCTGCGGCTCCATGCCACACCCTGTACCAGATTGCTTTAATGGAGGGACTCCACCTTCCATGCCGTACTACCCCTGACAAAAGATCTTGGCTTTCCAGGGGGTCCCTCATACCTTGATGTTTTCTGCTGCCTCGTGGGGGATCCGTTTCCTTGGATGCCGCACAGCCAGGAGGATTTCAGTGAATGGAAAATGTCTCCAGCACTCGTCCGTCTAGCTGTCTCCACCCTTCACAGGCTGGGACTAGGGCCTGCCATTTTGGAGGGATTGCGCTCTTGGTATCGTACTCCAGAGTGTCCGCGAAGCCCTCTGCACACTCATCAGGTTCCCAGGCATCAATTCCAATGATTTCCCCCACCTGGGGGGACCCCGAAAATTATTCAGAGGCCAAGTATTCAAATGGATGTTAAAGGAGGCAGAGTTCAGATGAGACCGCCATCTTGGCCGCCTGACCACACCCTCCTATTCAAGCAATTTATAATTCTGAAGCACTCCCAATTTGATGTGAAATATACAAACTGCGTGAAAGATCAACTGTATGCATGCAATGTCTCAGACTATACATTAGCAATGACAGTTATTTGCACTCTCCAGATAGTCTTCCACCACTGAACATCACAGAAAAAAATACATGTGCGACTTGGTGCATCCCATGTTACAACATGCTTATTATTTGGACATGGACAATTTTTATCCTGGCTGCCATTATTCAAAGCCCTAAATGATAATAGCACTCTGCCATGTGCCACAATGTGCCAACAAAGAAAAGGCTTACAGAACATTCAGAAGAGGGCAGAAACATTGGCAGAGAAGTAGGCAGAACTACTAACTGTGACGTTCACAGCAAAAATGACATGCATCTGTTGAGAACCATCCTTGATGAGTCAACAGTGGAAATTGCTGGGCATATTCTAGGACCCTCCACAGTACATAGGTGGCATTGATAGAACCGATCAAATGAAATATTTCTGTAATGCACAAACAAATATAAAGCCTACTATGCAAAAAAATCCATGTATTTGGTAGAGATGGGTCTGCACAATTCATTTGTCTTTCAGAAGAGTGCATCAAGGAATAAAAGTTTTGGAGTTCCACATTTCTGTTGTCTCCAGTCTGCTCTACAACCAGTATGATGTCCTGGAAGTGAAATGGTGAGAGAATATTATACACCTCAGAGAGCAACATTGTGTCAGGAGGGTGACGTCCACCTCAAAGGACGCACATGCGCAGAAAGGCTGCAAAGTGTTGTGGGAGAAAGGAGTAAGCAGGGTCTCTTGTTCTGTTGTGATCAATGTTATGTTATTTTATGTTATGTTATGTTATGTTATGTTATGTTATGTTATGTTATGTTATGTTATGTAATGTTATGTTATGTCATGTTAGGGACACTTGTAGAGTGTCTGGCTCTCCCGGCAACAGGGCGTTCCAGCGCTAAATCTGGCAGAACGGTAGGACGAGGAGGCTAGTGGTTGGAGAAGAGCCACGTCTTGATCATTTTTCTGAAGCCCCAATGGTCTTGCATGCAGTGAGCGGCAAGGGGGATTGAGTTCCAAAGGGTTGAGTCAAGTGCCCTACACGAGCGCCCCCTGCTCTTTACCTGTGCACCCATGGAACACGGGCCAAATACAGATCCGCCCTTCAAATGTAGCCTGTGCATTGATGGATGTTTTGAGAGTATCATACCAAAATGTAGTGGGTGAAAATAAAACTTTCCACAACAAAAGTGCATTTTAGGTAATCCCTTCAAAATATATATTGCTTTCAAAACATTGCTAGATATCATTTCTATCAGTTTTGCTTTCAAAACCCTAGGTAAGCATGTTTTTCACTTGCTCATTCACTCCTGACTCATCACAAGGCAAAGCTCACGTAGGTCATGCAATCTGTTATTAATTTATATTTATTGAAGGTATTTCACATACTCTAGATGAAACTCCAGAATGCAGCAGAGTCCTTTACAAAGAATGAAACGATTTTATTGGGCCAATACTATATTTCACATAGTATTGTGAAGCATAGAAAGCAAACTTGATTCCCTAAGTGTCACACAAGTTTTGCAGTCAAGTCCTGAAGCCAAAACTAAAATGCATTTATGTTAGTCAGGTATTCCACGACCATGGAGAAAATGGAAAAGCACTTATGTACCCAACAGAATAAAAAAAAATTTCCTGTGAGAAAGAGGTGAAAGACTAACAGTTGCTTTATGGAAGTTATTGGCAAAAACATAGAAACAACATAGTCAATGTGGAATCTCGCAAAGCCACTGTGGTTTCCCTAAGGTCCCGGGAATTTTTTCGAAACCAACCAGTGGGTGGCAAGCATAGTTTCTGTGCAGGGGAGCCCTGGTCCCCGATGCGCATTTCTGTCTGCTATGCATCCAGACACTCATAAATCCCATGTGAGCACTCATGTGAGTTAATCATTGGTGGGGATAACTATGTGGGAGGCCGGGAGAAATTACCACGTTTTAGAAAGCATTGCTAAACAAAAAACAAACATTATGTTCAGTGCACTTTCCTGACCACACAATTAGGAAGAACGAGGTCCAGCACCCAGCAATAGTAATCTTGAGAAGCCTTGATGAGGAAACTATATGGTTGTGCTAGGTTACCCAATTGACGTGCGGTGGTTTTAGAAAGAAACTGGGACAAAAAGCATACCCAGCTACACAGACTCCAGGGGGGGGGAGGAGGGGGGTGTTCTGGTTGGCTTTGTTTCTGTGCAGCAGGAGAAACCTAGACTCTTATGTTCACCTATGCATACCAGCTATCCGGACACCCAGGGGAACCAGAGGACCACCAGTGAACCGAAGCTCTGACAGGTGCATCTTCCAAAGTGAAGGATACTGGAGAGAATGGCACATTTTGGAAAGAAATTGCTGAAAATGTGTCAAATATATGTTTCTGCATGATCTCCCGGCCAGCCAATCAGAGTGAAGGATGTCAGGCACTCACCAAAAGAAAACTTAGGATGTGTAGATGTTGACACCATATGGTTGTGGTATGCTCCTATATACAGGCACAGGATGTCAGGTTTGATTGAAAAGAAGTACCCTGAACAGACATTTTGCTTTCAATTGCTTTACAATTTTCACAAATCTACAGCACCCCGTTTATCGGCTGTGAGCACCCCAAAGACATTGAAAACACATAAATATCGAAAAACCTATACTCAGGAGACACAGGGGAAGAGTAATATGAGTCAAACCCTGTACGGTATAAGTTCCTGCATTATGGAGATAGGAGAGAATTGACAAGTTTTAAAAACAAAATTGCTGAAAATCTGACACACATCATGTTTGGCGTGTTCTCACAGCTAGTCAGTCAGAGTGAGTGTGATATGGCTTGTACCATTACAAAGATTAGGCTGTACAAAATTAAAAAGTATGTTAATACTACTTAATTAATTGTGTAAACTACATTAACTAGAAAAACTCACTTACATGTACTTTTGCCAGATTTCAGACATTCACACCAACATTTTCCAGATTTTATTTCTAGTATTAATGCTATGCTTGTCCTTTTGAGACGATCCAACAAAATATTGTGCAATCAAGTTGAAAAAATGAAAGAATCTTTATATTATATCTTCAGACTGCAATGAGATATTGATGTTGGGTTTGCATCAATACATGGCAGTGAATATGTCAAAACACATATGGGGGGAATGTATTAAGAACTCACTCTGTGTAATACTCCAACCAAAATTGATGCGCTACATTGTGAGAAAGGGACAGAGCATGCCAGCGCCATGTCTACTAAGATATAGTGTTGTTGCTCTCTCCCCCTGTGCTGGTGCACTGCAGGCTTTCTAGTACAACGTACAAAATCTTACACCGTAGTGCAAAGATGTGTGCAATGTCTAGCATAGGTTTTGTATTGGAAAGGTGCTCTACGGGTACAAAATACTATGCTTAGACATAGTGTCACACTTTTACAGGTCTGTATGTGTGCTGTACCATACGTGTTTGTAGAAAAGAAAAAATGTCTCCAACTTTATACTTGCCTCGAGGAGGCATATTTTTGGGTGCAAAACCTTGTCTTCCATTTTTGGGAGATAAGGCTGAAAACCAAAAACCATGGGTGGTTGTATGGGAACACCCATGGGACGCCCTGTTTAGGCAAAGCACTACTTTGTGTTACTGTAAGGCTGCTTTCCAAAGCAAATGAATAGTAAATTGTTTATCAAGTCTTAGCACCAGTTTTCATCACTTTTTGTGACTTTGCACAGGCGTAAAGCCTTGATGTATCTGGTCAAGTGTTTGTATGGGTGCACAACGAGACCAAAGATACACATTGAATTGAAGAATTTAACACCAATAAAAAAAATGTTAGACCATAGAGACACATAACCACCCTGGCAGTTGAATTGTATTCATATAGCGCTTACTACCCCTGACGAGGCATTGAAGTGCTTTAGAGCAAATAGCACGCTACATCGGAACCCAAATTTGATTCATGGTAGATTAGTATAGGATAAATAGGCTATTATTTCAGGCTGTAGACATGTTAGTTGGATTGAATAGGATGAAGGGGTAATAGAAGAGGGAAGAGCCTAGAAAGCATTATTTGGGATATCATAGTAGTAAAATGAGGTTTGGGATGAGTCCAAGGAGGGATACAGGAGGGAAGAGTCTAGAAAGTGTTATTTGGACGATCATAGTAGTAAATGAGGTTTGGATGAGTCAAAGGAGGGATAGAGGAGGGAAAAGTCTAGAAAGTGTTATTTGGACGATCATAGTAGTAAATGGTGTTTGGGATGAGTCAGAATGAAGAAAGAGGATATATGGAAAGAGGTATAGGAAGAGATATAGAGTAGTGAAATGGAAAAAGTTGAAAGTTTTTGTTTCAACATGGGAGTAAAGTAATAAATATATGTATATATATATATATATATATATATAACTACATAGAAATGTATACATGTAGTCCAAAAATTACGAAGAGATATAACGTTGCATTATATAAAGTTCCATGTGTATATGTATGTATAAATAGTTAGAGACTCAGACATTCAAGTGTTGCTGTACATAAAACTAATTTATTTATGTATTTTTATTAATTTTTTTGTGGAAATTTCTATGTTTTGTTGTTGTTTTTGTTTATATATTTCTTATTATTTCACGTTTTTCCCCAGTATTTTAATTGTTAAGTACCTATGGATACAATTGTTATGATCATATTTACACATTGTGATAGATAAAAATTAAAACAGAGACCTGTAAGCATGCATGGAGTTTTGCTCCTCAGAACACATTCTCAGTCTTGGTCAATCTCAACTGTTCCATTGGTTTAATGAAGTAGACCACCTTGGAACAAATTCTCACCTTGGTCAGTCTCAAAGGACCCCTTCCGCCTCTAACGGAGTGTCACTTCTGGTGAGAGTGCTACATAATATGAGACTCCATTGGTTTCAATGAAATCTCTTACTACGGAGCATAGTTGCACTCTTGGCCAATCTCACAGGGCCCAATTGATTTGAGGGGAGTCTTACACTTAGGAGTCACCTACTATTTAAAGAAACAGCTATATTTTATTCACACATCTCACATCTTGCTCAGGCACACTCTTTCACTTTGAGCTTCCTGCATTGGACACTTAACGGAAAGGAAGGGTGCTCGCCCGAAGCTGTGCGGCAGTGGAAGTGGATATGAGGCTGCACCATACCTGAACAACGTCTGCACGTTGACGATCGTCTTAGCATCGGCCATGTAATCCTCCTCAGCTATCATGGAGCTCTCCTTGTCTACCACCACCATGTTAGCAGCAAAGGTCACACCACAGCGGAGGAGGTCATCCAAGCTGTGGACAAAATACAGGTAAAACAGAGGGACATGGAGTAAGAGGCAGTAAAGCACGGGGTATAGAAAGCAAGGGGAAAATGTCAAGGAGTCAAGTAGAAGCATTACAGATAGTCATTCAGCAGAACACATAAACTTTGATCATCCCGCCCCACATTCAGAATCGGCCAATCAGATGCGCAGCTAAGATTGACCAATTGGAAGTGGTAGTGACTAGCCTGGGCTAAACAATGTTCCTGAGAGCACTCAACGTGTGCAATATATTTTCATCAAAGGTGTTGATGTATCTCTAAAGATCTGCTTTTTCAGTGAGATGAGCTGAATTTATCTGGAAGGATAGGGGAGTTACATTAACATTAAAATGTAACATTACTTCATAAATTAAACTGCTGTTGTAAAAATAGGATTCACGTGCTGCCATTGAGAAGAGGGATTTTATCAGACTTTTAATTGACAGTTATCAACTAACCTAGTTATAAATGTTAATTTGTAGAAACTAATGCAGAGGCCTTTTCTCACCGCAAAAAATGTGCAGGGGACATTTTTGCTAAAAGTGAATGTAGGTTTTGCAGGTTTTTTCTTTTTTACAAAACAAACCTTTGCAATACTTTTTATTTGTTTTATATGAATTTCTCAAAATTGTGTGTGCTTTGCAAAGAGACGCACAAAGTTTTCCGAAGACAACTCTATATTTCACACATATACAATGTGTATGCTTATTTTGAATGTGTACATATCCTCCTTTTATTTCATTTGGTATGTATAGTATATACGGTAGCCACAACTGAAAATTGAATACCAAAGTCCTCTTAACTTGCAAGGGATTAAAAAATGCCACAGGAATGTTGACTCCCATGTCAGCCTACCGGCATTGCAGCCCACTGTAACGCTTCGATGGTCCTACAGAATTCCAACTGGATGGAATTCTAGTCAAATAATTCCGAATCAATGGAATTCCAGTTGAATATAATGCTGATTTAAATGAATTTTAATTTAACAGAATTCTAAATGTGAAGAACCGAAACCACCTGAAATATTTTTTTCTTTATGGGCATTCACTGGCGTCCGGTCCTGAGCGGCATCTACTGATTGCTTCTGCAATGTGACAGCGTATACTTTACAACACAAACATTGCATCAATAAATCGTTATTCTTTGTATTTATCGTTTAAAAGGCAACAGTGGGTTTGCCTTCATTGTGCCCTCTAATTAACAATTAAATCCCTGTGGCCACCTCACCCCCATCTTAGTCTTATGCTTGGAGCAGTTAGGACGTCTGCACCATGTCTGTCCAATCAATTTTCCCTTTCACCAGTTCTTGTTGACCCCTCTCCTTCGGAGACCCCTCTCCTAGGTAGACTCGCCTGCACTGATTGGCTGGAAATAGAGTAGCGTTCATGTGTCATGACTTCAGAAGAGGTTCTGCAGCATCTGCTGGTTGAGGCCACAACTTTGGAATTAGAAACCTCTCCTGAAGTAGGCACGAAGCCTAGGACACCAAAAGGCCCTGCTGCTGTGCCCTGCCCAGGAAGATGAGGAGCTGGATTTCCTGAGGAGGAGACGGGCTACCCTGACCTGGAGGACTTGCACATGGTCCAGCTGACTGTGATCTGTGTAAAGTCTGACTTGAAGAACTGAGCCCGCCCTGACCTCACCGGGGCTAAAAAACATTATTTTTTATATTGCCATGAAATTGGAGGCAAAAAAACCCAAGAGCTGTCTCCCAGGCTTGTTTTCAATTCAGCCCTGGGTGGGCCAGGGCCTGGCCACAAACAAAAATAAATATATTGGGGAAGGGGGTGAATGCAAACCCCCTGCCCAGGCCGGTTACACCCCAGGGGACCGCCACCACCCCTGGTAAAAAGCCTATGTTTACAAAAGGAGGGGGATCACATAGACCCCTTTCCGGGCCCTGTTTGGTCCCAGGGGCCAGGCCAATTATTACATGGGGGGCTGTGTGACCGCCCTTCTGGGTCATTTTCAGCCACAGGGACATCCACCTCCCAGGGCAGGCCAATTAAGACAAGAGGAAGGGAACTGCGTATTGGATTAGGCCCCAGGGACCACCACCTCCCCGGAACAACCCTTGCCATTTGAATTCTCCTCCTGGAGTTATTATTGGCCCTGAGTCTCACCACCCCCAGGGCCCTCTCTGTATGTCCTGAGGTGCTAACCCTTAGGCCATAGTTATTTGCTTTCACTTGGTGAGAGCTTTGACCGCTCCTGCCAAGCGAGGGCAAACAGTAAGTCCGCTCCCAGTACCGCAGGTGCATTTAGGCTCCCCTGCGGTTTCTAACAGCACACACTGGGTGCCCTTGGTGGGTCCAGCCCACCCAATATGAAGTGGCTGGGCTTTGGGGGATGGGGTCCCCGGGGCCGGAATCGGATGAGGGAGAGGAGCCTCGCTGTCCCCCTCCCCTTTTAGTAATTGGCTGGGACCCGGGTGATGGCGTTCCCAGGCAATAATTGGAAATGGGAGGGGGCTGCGTGCCCCCTCTTGGGTTGCCTGCATATGGTTGGGTTAGGCACAGGGCCTGGCTACAGGCCAGACCCTGTGACGAACCCCTGCTCGAGCATGGCTGATGGCCATGCGAGGCGGGCGGGTGGGTGCCTTTAGGGGGTTGGCTGCAGGGCCTGATCGCAGGCCTGGCCCTGCAGCTGACCCACCTCCACACACGGCTGAAGGTTGTGCATGGAGTCGGGTTTTGTGCCTATGTGGGTTGTATGCAGCATGGGTTTGATTAACGTAAGGTAATTAAATATTACTTAACGGTAAAAACATAGAAATTCACTGAAAAAAAGCAAAGGTTACAGGGACGTTATAGTTAGGTTTAGATTTTACACACACAAAGCCATAGAAATTCTACAGTTATAGTTATGCTTATCTCAAGAAACTATAACTCGTGCCCTAAGGTAAATAAAACTTTCATCCTCAACATGCACTGCTGCTCACCCAAATAATACATCAATAATAACATCTTCTATGACATCATTCATAATATAACTGCAAAATTTGCAATTACATTTTTGATGAGAAAATCGTGCATGGCGGGGCGTGAGTTATAGTTACCTTAGGGCACGAGTTACAGTTTCATGAGAGTGGTTGAGAAAAGGAGCAGGGCCTCTGATGAGGCAATCCAGCGGTGGGGGACTTTCTGGAGGCAACAATAGGAGTTCTTGGTCCCAAGTACCCTCAGCATCCAAAGGCATCATCCCCCAACCAGTAGTGAGCCAGGATGCGCATCTGCGGAGTGACTGAGAAAGGAAGCAGGGCCTCCAACAAGGACTCAGCAATCCTGCTGTGGGGGACTTACTGGTGGTAACAGGAGGGGTTCTTGGGCACTAACTACTCTCAGCATCCAAAATAAACGTAATTAGGTGTGGCGGCGCAATACTCTGCCCGATCATGGAACTCTGCGGAATTTGGAGGAGTTTTTCACGGCCTAGCAGAAAGGGGAAGGAATGCGTTACTTACCTGTAACTGCAGTTATCCAGTATTGGTATCTTTCATAGATTCACATGCCTGAATCATTCCCCGTTGTTGGGATGGGAGTCCCTGCTACAGAAATAAAGTAATGTCTCATTAAACATATAGAGCAATAGGCCAAAGGGCCTCACCTTAGTAACATATCCATGTCCTTTTGTAAAAAGGACCAAACTTTGGAGTAGAGCCAATCAGCTATCACCACCCTCTGGAACCTTCCTGGAAGGAGCTCTAGTCCCTCAGATGTTCGTAAGCACAGTGTTAAAGTGGGTGGGTTGCATGTGAATCTATGAAAGATATTAATACTGGATAACTGCAGAACGTTGTCTGTTCCTGGGACGTACTCTGCCCGAAGAGAAATGTTGTAATGGAGCAACCAGTTCCAGATTTTTTGTGACTCATGAGAGAGTGTCAGAGTGCGAGCCCCCCCCCCCCCCACCTGCTTGTTTAGATAGTGCATTGTCATGGTATTGTCCGTCTGCACAAGCACTAGAGAATTTCTGATCCTTGGCAGGAATGCCAGAAGAGCGAGATAGACAGCACGCAGCTCGAGATTTATGTGAAGTTTCCTTTCGGAAAGGGACCACTTTCCGCTGATCTGGAGTTCTTGGAGGAAAGCTCCCCAACCTTCCAGGGATGCATCTGTTGTGATGGTATGTGGAGAAGCTGGAAGCAAGAAAGGCAAGCCTTGAGAAAGGTTCTGAGGGCGAATCCATCACCTTAGAGCCCTGACCATCTGAGGGGTCACCCGGATGACATCGTCGAATGATCCTGTACATTGGACCCATTGAGCCGATAGAGCCTCGTGAAGAGGGCACATGTGAAGGCGACAGTGTGGAACTAGTAGAATACAGGAAGACATCATCCCGAGCAGGGATTTGAAAAGGGGCACTGTAAGAGACTTTGTGGATCTTATGCGATTTGCCAAGGAAAGAAGCTTTTTCTCTCGTCAGTCTTGTGATGGAAACGCTTTCTTCTGGGTCATGTCGAGAGTAGCACCCAGGAAATGTATATGCTGGGAAGGCCAGAGGACGGAATTGTCTTGATTGAGAGTGAGCCCCAAGCTGTAGACAGGCGTCGGAAGACCTGGACGCGCCTTCTAGAGAGGGTGCTTTGACGAGCCAGTCATCCAGATATGTAAAGACCTGATGGTGTTGTTGTCTGTGATATGCGGCTACCGGAGAGAGGCATTTTGTAAAAATGTGTGACGCCGATTTGAGTTCAAACGGTAGGACGTGGAATTGGTAATGTCTGCCCACTACTGCGAATCTCAGAAATTTCTTGTGATTCCGGTGGATAGGGATGTGAAAATGAAAATAGGCATCCTGAAGATCCAGAGACACCATGTAGTTGTCTGCGTTGAGAAGTTGCAGTACTTCCTTGATGGTAATGGATACGAAATGACTACTTTTTAAAGAATTTGTTGAGACTTCTCAAGTCTAAGATTGGTCTCCATTTCTTCTCTTTTTTGGGCACCAGGAAAAAACGGGAGTAAAATCCCTTCCCCCATTGACGAGGAGGAACCCTTTCTATAGCTCCTTTCTGGAGCATAAGTGAAAGTTCCAGGAGTAGAGCACGTAGATTTTTGTGAAGCATAGGTCGGGGAGGGGTTTGGGGAGGAATTTGAATGAACTCTAGTGAATGACCGAATTGAACTAGTTGCAGAACCCAACGGTCCGTTGTTATTTGTTTCCAATTGTGCAGAAAATGGGAAATTCTTCCTCCAACTCTCGAGGGTGGAGAAGAAATGAAGACCGGCGGTAGTGGAAAGTCATTGTCGCAGAGCAGCGTCCTTCTGTCGACCTCCTATGCCATGAAAGGAGAACTTAGTGTAAGATGATTGTTGCTGTTGAACCTGCTGGTATTGTGGCCAATACTGCCGATTGGAAGAGTAGGAAGATCGGTGTTGGTAATCACCTCTCGTAGAGGACTGTCCTCTTCCTCTTGAGCCACGAAAAGGCGGGTTCTTGAATTGAAGGGTACCCAAAGCTCTAGACGTGTCGGTATCCTTTTTCATACCCTGAAGAGCTTCATCAATGTGCGTTCCGAAAAGAAGTTAACCATCGTAGGGCATATCCAAAATGTTTGTTTGCACTTCCGGTCGGAATGAAGTTGCCTTCAGCCACCTTGGCATCATAGTACAGCTACGCCAGCTAGTTGGCGAAATCTAGTAGAGGCGATATCCATCGTGCAGTCTATTATCTCGGACGCAGAACGTTCACCCTCCAGCAATATCTTTTTAGCTTCCTCCTTTGAATCGTCTGGCAAGGCCCCAAGATATGGAGCGATGTCTGCCCACATCTGCCTGTTATAGCGTCCTAACAGTGCCAAGGAATTGGATGCACTCACTGTTAATGCTGACATTGACGAGGAATGTTTTCCAATATTATCAAGCTGTCTACCTTCTTTGTCCGGAGGAGCGGCCGGTGGAGCGGAAGGATTTTGTGATTTCCGCTGAGCAGCTTGTGTGATGACTTAGTCTGGTTTGGGATGTCCAGTTAGGCAAGCTGGAGCAGTATCTGGAGCTCTGTATTTTTTATCCAGATGAGGCAATACAGGGGGTACAGAGCAAGGGGTATGCATTATTTTTACACCCTGATCCCATAATCTATAATAGGAATAGATCTGGCAGATTTTTTAAAAGGCTCCTTAAAATCGTAGAGGAAGCAATCCTGTTGGTGTGAAGGCATAGGTATTGGAAAATGCTGCGCAGCTCTTTCCACTATGTTGTGAAATCCCCAATGTCTTTTTTGGAGGCGAGTCAGCTTCAGCAGGCACAGGGGATGCTGGACGGGGGATCACATAATCATCCCACTCATCATGAGTAGATTGGGAATCATGAAGCTCTCCTTCCTCATGTGGATCTTCCTCCTCATCGTCCGTGGAAGGCGGAGGTGGTAAAGTGAAAGGCCCAGGCTGCAAATCTAAAGGTGGAGGCTGCGGTCTTGGCGGTGAAGACACAGCTGGAGGCGGAGATGTTGCAGAAGTTGGAAATCTCTGCTTATAGTCAGTAATGAGTCATTGCAGATCGGAAACCAAAGATGCAGGTAGAAGAACCATGGGAGGTTGAGGCGGATGGTATTCTTCAGGATAATCTGCCTGATCCTCTAGTTCTTGATACTTATAGTCCGAACTGTCCTGATACTTTACGTTAAGCTCAGATGGCCTTGTCGCCGTCCTAAACATACTGCCATCATCAGAATCTTCTTCCTCCAAAAGGTGAGCAGGAGGCAATGGCTGGACCCTACTAGGAGAAGTCAGGGCCGGCGTCAGCGTACATTTTGTGATCTTGAGATGGACGTACGTACTTTTTGGATTGGAATCCATTGTCGTTGACAAGCCCGTCGACGGTGTAGTCGTCGAACCGCCGATTCGCACCGTGGTAGACGGAGTTCCCACCGACGGTGTCGTCGATGGAGTTTTCATCGACGGTGCCATCGTCGACGAAGGAGTAGATGTCGATGGGACCGTCTTCGTCGACGGTGTCGTCGTCGACACGGTCGTCGGCGATTGTAGCATCTACGGTTGTTTGGACGTAGACGATGATTTCTTTATCTTTATCGTCGACGAGACAGACCTACCAGCCATCGACGATGGAGTCGTTGTCGTGGATAATGAAGAAGGCGCGACAGAAGTTGAAACAGTCGTCGTTGACGAGGTCACACACAAGGCCGCAGACGGAGATTTTCTCGTCGTCGAGGCCACCCTCGACGAGGCCGTCGTCTACGGGGTGGAAGAAGGCTTTTTAAAGGTGTGAATAACCTCCTGAGGAGAATCCTTTGTTGATAGAGCCTTGGGATGTACCTCTGAAGACTTTTTGTGTGTCTTCTTTTGAGGTGGCTGCTACGAAGGGCCTGGAGAAGCCACTCTTGGTCTTTTCTGAGAGGACTGTGAAGATATGGAAGAGCCCTCACTCTCCTCAGAAGACACGGTTTGGTCTTTTTTCTTTAAGCCTAGGCAGCCAAATTAAGAGGCGTCCCTCCCGATCTTTGAGGGTCTTTGAAGAAAAGGTACGACACACCTTACAGTCCTTTGAGGAATGATCTGGGTAAAGGCAGTAGAGACAATCCTTGTGCTGGCATTCACATGAAGTCTCTTTTTACAACAGGAAGCACAGGGCCTTAAAAGGCCTTTCTTAGGAGTATCTGCCATGAAAAACTTGAGAACTTCACCCGGAAGATGGAAATTTGAAGTAAGAAACACTGGAAATCCAGAAATGAGGAAAGCTGAGCAGAGCTCAGAGGAGACTCCCTTAGCACGACGTGCGGTAGAAAATCTGAGGGACTAGAGCTCCTTCCAGGAAGGTTCCAGGGGGTGGTGATAGGTGATTGGCTCTACTCCAAAGTTTGGTCCTTTTTACAAAAGGATATGGATATGTTACTAAGGTGAGGCTCTTTGGCCTATTACTCTATATGTCTAATGAGACATTACTTTATTTATGTACCGGGGACTCCTATCACGACGACGGGAAATGATTCAGGCATGTGGATCTATGAAAGATACCCTAATACTGGATAAAAATAAAAGTCAGCAATTTCAGATCTCACAAGTGATGTCATTGACCATGTCATGAGTGATGCTATATGTGGGGTCATAAGCAGTGCATTGCAGGGGCGTAAATTACAGTTAGCTCAGGTAACTATAACTGCCAAATTTCTATGGTTTTGTATGAGTGAAATGTTAGCCTAACTATAACATCCCAGTAAACTTTGTTTTTTTCAGTGAATAAATATATGATATGGTTCTAACTGGACAGGGAGTTTATGGAGTTTTATTAATGTGTTATAATCTACCTCAGATCCACAGCTACTCAGCCTCCAGGAGTAGATGTTGACTGCTTGCACTCACTACTCTTAGAGCATTGAGCATACAGAGAGACCAACAGAGTACAGTGGCCCCAGGACAGTAGGGGTGAAGAGCAGTCAGTTTTCGACCGCACTAGGAATCGCAAATTAATTGTTAACGGCTAATTAACTGCCTGGTAACCACTGGATGCCCACCAGAACTTGAAGGATGTCTTCCATAGTGGGTGGCGTACAGGAGACGTGGTTTAAAATGGTCTCCTGTAATCCTCTTCTATTTGAGGGTTCTTTATAATTGCAACTTTAACCCCTTTACACCACCATATCACCTTTACTGTCCCTCACCCTTTTCCTCAATAGTATTTGCCATAAGGCCTTTCTACGCCTCTCTTGTTTATCATTATTGTTCTTTTAGTGCTATTTATCTTCCCCCTCTTGGCTCCATGCATTTAATTACGAAGGAGGCTTTTTTTTTTACACAGCATTTACAACATCTCATTTGATCATAGACAAGAAGAGGGTAGAACTTTGGGAAGAAACTGTAAAAGCTTAAGACTGAAAGATTGATACCAGATGACTGAATACACATAGATAATATCTTAACTGCTCAGGGGAGACCAAAGTGCACATGACAAGGAAGGAACCTGCAATAATTACGGCTTCACCTCAGTATAGTTGATTTTGGTTGACTGACTGTACTCTACAGTCAATCTCTGGATTGACCAGGGATGACGAGAAGGCACAGATTGTGGAAATAACTTGTAATATTGATGGGTAGACACTTATACATTTGATATTGGATATTGGTCTACCACATATTGTTGATAATATCTTGTTGACGAGGGAGATCAGAAAGGCACATGGCGTGGAAAGACCCTATAATAGTTGAGGGCTGACCCACAAATAATGCTGAGGCACTGAATGTGCACTACATGCATGCTACTTTGATTGACAAGAAACATATAACAGTAAAGGACTAACATGGATGCTTTTGACATTGTACTACTGAATATACTCCATATTGATATTCACCAGGGACATAAGGAGCGCACCTAATAGGCGAGGAACCCTGAATAGATGAGGGCTGTCTCCGATACAAGTCATGTTGGATGATCACACACTCACTATATCGACAATGCCGGGATTGACCCGCGACGACCATAAGGACCATGTTGTGCTACGAACTTGTAGCAGTGAAGGTCTAGCAGAAATACAGGCAATGTTGGCCAATTGAAGCAACACTATGTTGATCAATACTTAATCAGTGGTGACAAGAGGGCGTATGATGGGGAATAGACCTGTAACAGTTGCAGGCTGACCACTTGACAGGTGATTTTAGGTGACTGAATACCTGAATACTGGTGGTGCTGGGTGCTGACAATGTGTTGACCAGAGAAGACATTAGCGCATGTGTTATGGATTGTGCCTCTGTCAGCGCAGCCCTGACACAGACGGAGGTGATGTTAGTTAACTGTTTGTTACTCACTTGTCAATGGAGCCCACCATGTAGTAGACCAATGGAAACCAGCAGATCGCCTCCAGGAAATGGGCCTCTGGTCTAGAAGAGAGAAATGTCTTAAACAAAAGGAAGAAAAGAATTCAACGCGAAGAACATTCAAGAAAATGCCATGGAACAGACCCAAATAGTTTGGTCCATTCTCTACCCATTCTGAGACGACGGACCTTACAGTACCCTGGAGGTTAGCATTGACTTTCAAACTTCCTGTGTACCTCTCTGTGTTTGTCTCAGCTAAAGTATGACTATTTCTCTAATTGTATACATTTCCCAATCACTGGGTACCAACATATTTTTTAATATTGCTAATTTATCTTCCTCCTTTCATACTATGTCCTCTAATGCCGTTCTGCTGAATGACTGGCTATGCTCAGCTCTTTGGGGGACCACTTCCCTGGGGGTCGTTACAAACACCTTTTCCAGTCCTGGACTTTTGTATGATAGCTAACGCATTCTGGGTGCTGTATTCCACTACCAGGCAAAGTGGATACTGAACGGTCAAGGTGCCTGAGACACATCCATTCTGCAGGACATGGTGTCTCTTCTGTTGTGTCTGGTGCTCTTCACATGAACCCATGGGGACAGCACCATCCAAACCAGGCAGTGTATGGGTCAAATAAACGTGCTCTGAATGTATTAATGATGATTGCTGCAACATGTTTTTCAACTGCTTTGTTATTTTTTTAGTTGGCAGCTGTTTAAATAACAAGTTTATACTTGCAGTCTTTGTATAGTGTAAGATGATTTGCATAAACTGTAATAATAACTTATAGCATTGAATATACTACTGCGGTAGGTACACGATAAAGGGCTCTATGGCGCTTGAAAGTATTGCTTGCATTGCATACAATAGGATGATGGTGGTACTGTCAAGATAGTAATCACAAGTTATTCGAGGCTTGCGTTTTGCAGTGAGGCAAGAAACTACCACCTCTTTAAAAGTTAAATGTACCTAGAAAGTCTGTAAAAATGCAGAATCCTTTTTAGAGCAGAATTTAGAACAGTTTATTTCTACAGGTTTACAGCCACAGATTCAATGCTGTTTCAACCCCCCCCCCCCCCCCCACCCCACCTGTTAGATTCCTTAAACTCCTGCATGAAAAATGTACCTAAAATGAATCTTTTACTTTTTCCCCTCCCTTATTTTGAATGTACACCCCTTCCTTTCTACCTTATGCGTGCCATTTGCTTCTCACATGTCCCCCTCTAAAGGGGACACCTAAGTCATTAATGTGCCCTCAATAAACAGGAGTAAAAAGCATGTAATGATTTCCTTTAGCATGCAATGCTAACCACTAACTGTGGGCGCCTTAGTAGAGTACTAGTCAATGTAAAGCACTTCAATGCCTCATCAAGGGTAGTAAGTGGTATATAAATGCAATTTCAATTCGATTCTTGTTTTGGTTCCATTGAAATATTGAGAATAACAAACCTAAAATCAGTGATTTGTCAGTGAAAAGTTCAAGACTAGAGACACGGTCCATAAGGACTTAGAGTGAGGCGGTCATCCTACCAGCTCTTCACTACTCCACTACTTCACTACTCCCTACCACCCATCCTTTCAGGATGGGTGGTAGGGAGTACCTTTGGCTCAAACCACTCAAAGTATGAGTTGATTATACCCAGACTGCTTCTAGTCTGACTACATCCCTTTGTATATTTAGCCAGCATACTCGAAATGTGCCCTCCAGAACTGGATATACTGTTCGGATGTTAGAAAAAGAACTGGATATCCCACTCCATCCTTTGCTGACCTGACACTGCAGTACCTGATGTGGTTCTTGTTTACCTGCCTCTCACACCAGGTGTAAATGTCCAGTGTATCATATAGACTTTCGCACTGGGGTGCTCCTGTCTGTAGATTCGCCCCATTTTGGGGATGTATGTCGTTACTACGCATGCTTTTACAACACATGCCTTTACCACGCAACTTTTACAATGCAAGTCGTTACAACGACTTGCGTTGGGGGGCGCTGGATAGTGAATAGTTTAATTTACTATTCCAACTCCAGTCCCCGTGGATAGTAGGGAAGGTTTTGGATAGTAAATTAAACCATTCCCTATCCTACAGCGCCCCCCATCGCAAGTCGATGTAATGACTTGCGTTGTAAAAGTTGCGTGGTAAAGGTAGTGCGTGGTAAAAGTTGCGTTGTAAACGCTGTTCCCCCCATTTTGGCAGAGGGAACTGAGGCACTAACAGAATATGTGGATTTTCACATTTGGGGCATCTGGATTAGAGTAAAGGTCCCCTAGTTTCACTCCTGACGCTAGTTACTAGATCACATCTACCCCCCCACCCCCAAATAGGTACAGAGACTAGTAATGGAGGAAGGGGACTGTGTTGTGGGCCCAGTTCTGTGGCCTGCAGTTGGTTTGTGTTCCAGGTATGATTGACATGAAACAACCCCCAGGATAACATGATGTTTGAGTATCCTTCATGTACGACATAGAAGCGGAGATTTCAAATAAAATGCAGACTCTAGGTTTCCCAATTGATTATGTATGTGTTTTTAATGACTATATTGGCATTGCTTTTGAGTCGATGAGGACATCAGGACCCACTAGTCTTAGCTTTAGTGGAGAATACATACATGAAAATTCAGGTTCGCAGATCAAGCGAGTCTCAAACAGGAGCGGACAGTATGCTGGAGCAGAAGGGGGGCGGACGAGAGGGAGAGGGGGTGTGTGGTGGCGGTCTAGTGTTCCGTCCCCGGAACAGGAAGTGCCGGGACGGGAAGCGGAAGGCGGCCATCTTGGATCATTGGCTCCGACCGCGAAAGTAGGCAGAAGCGGTTCCCGGCGCTCCGGGCAATAAAGCATTATTCGTACCCCAATACCAGCGTCAGTGTGGTGAATAACAATGTTATAATGGCGACGAGGCATGGGCAGTAGCACCCACCACCCAGCGCACCACGAGGCCAGACGGAGGGGTACTACCGGCAAAGCAATGGACCCGCCGGCAACCTGGAGCGCGGCAGCGGACCCGAAGAGCTCCAGGGCAAGGGCGAAACTACACACAGGCACACCAGGAGAGGGTGGAGTGCCTGGAAGTAAGCCTATAGGACGAATAAATTGAGAAGGAGGCACTGAGGTTGCTGATCTGAAGCGGAGCTGAAAAGAGAACATTGGCAAGAGGTACAGCGCAGCTCTCAGAGTGTCTTATCACTCACAGAGCTAGGGCAGCACCCAGAACGCTGGCGGCACGGCAAAAAGGCAAGGGAGTGTCAGTTTCGGCGAATCCAGCTAGAAGGGACGGCCAGCAAGCTCTGCCTAGCCCCGCAGTAGGAAATACAGAGGGAGAAAGAGACAGTGATCCTGGTGGAGGGGACACGGCTGAGCAACCAACGCCGGGAAGCCCACCTAGTCGGGCTGTCCCTGTTCCAGTGAACCCGGGAGGTGCAAACAAGATGGCGGCCCAGTCCTCCTCCCTTACCCAATTGGTGCCATTCCTGGCAAAGAGCGGGGAACCTGAGATGCAGTGGGAAGACTGGAAACGGTACTTCCTCAACTACCTAGAAGCATTAGAAGAGGAAGGTGAGGCTCCATTCTCAAGCAAGAGAAGGAAGAAGATATTGCTACATAACCTGGGCCCGGAGGGGATCAGAGTATATGACACCATCGTCAAAGGCGTGAGGGACGCAGCGGACACTGACGTATTCAGCCACGCCATTGCGGACCTCGACGTGCATTACAGGCCAGTTGTATGCGTAGCGATAGACAGATACAACTTCTTCCAAAGAAAGCAGAAGAGCGGGGAGACAGTGGACGAGTACGTAGTAGCATTACAAAAGTTAGCTCTAACGTGCAAATTCGGCACGCTACACGACGACCTAATAAGAGACCAGATCATCATGCATACATCCAGCACCCACGTCCAAGAGAAATTGTGGGTAAACGGGGAACGCCCCCCTAAAAGAAATCTGGGCGTTAGTGAAGAAAGCAGAATTGTCCAAACGATGTGCGCAAGCCGCCAGAAAGGAAGCAGGAGGAACACAAACAGTATGCAAGATAATGCCACTGGTGAGAGGCGAACGACCGAAGCAGAGAGACCAACAAAGGAACCAAGACGGCAGACGAACCGCCCAGACCAACCAAATGGACCAAAGGACAAATAAGGGTGGACGGCCGAGCTGTTACAGGTGTGGTAGTACTTCACATCTTGGAAATCACAAAGTGTGCCCGGCGTTCAGGGCGAAATGCTCATATTGCAGTGTGTTCGGGCACTATGAGAAGGTATGCCGCCGGAAGCCCAAAGGAGCGGTGGTCAGATATGTGGACCAAGAACATCAAGAAAATGCAGAAGACCAAGAAGAGGATGAAGACCTAGAAGAGGTCCTCTACATTGACGTGCAGGTACTGGAAATGGAGGGGTCGGAGTCAGACAAGCCCAAGTTGAACATGCACATAGGAGGGATACCCATTGAGATGATTGCGGACAGCGGAGCACCCATCTCCATGATACAGAGACAAGTGTGGGAGGAAAAATTTGTATCCAAGATAGAGGAGAAGTTACATCCAATGGACTTAAGAGCTGTTACATACACGGGACAGAGGATTCCTATGTTTGGATTCAGCCCCCTACTGTTCGAGTTCAGAGGCCGTCATGCAAGTTGCAAGTTGTACATCGCCGAAAAAGGCCCATCAGTACTCAGCTGGAAGGACCAAGGGGCGTTGGGGATACAACTCAACCCAGGAGGCATAGAAAAAATCCTGCTGATGGACATGGAAGTGAAGGACGATGTGGAAGCGTGGCATAGGGCATACCCCAAAGTATTCAGCGGACAAAGTGGAGAACTAACCAAGTACAAGCACCTCATCAAACTGAAGGAGGGAGCGAAACCCGTCGTTCACAAAGTGAGGAACATCCCGTTCCGATGCAGAGAAGCGGTGCAAACGGAGCTTGACAGATTAGAAAGTGAAGGTGTGATTAGGGCCATCGAAAGTGCGGAGTAGCTTTCACCTCTGGTGGTAGCTCAGAAGCCAAATGGAAAGGTACGACTGTGTGTCGATCTCAGGGAACTGAACAAAAACATCATGTTCGACAAATATCCCCTGCCCCGCATAAATGAGATGCTGGCAAAAACCAAAGGCATCAAGTGGTTCTCCACGGTGGACTTGTCGTCAGCCTACCACCAAGTGAAGCTACATCCATCCTGTAGCCACCTCACTTCGTTCATCACACCCTTCGGCTGCTATGAATTCGTGAGAATGCCGTTTGGCCTAGCCTCAGTGGCCACGTTTTTCAGAAGATGATGCACAGAATACTGAAGAACGTGGAGGATGTACAGTTCTTCCAAGACGACATCCTGGTCATGGGGAGGACCAAACAGGACCACAATGAGAAACTACACAAAGTACTACGTACGTTGCAGGAAAACGGTCTAACTGCTGAATGGTCAAAATGCTAATTTGGAGTGCAGTCCGTCACGTATCTGGGCCACGAAGTGAGTGAGAAGGGTATTGAGCCTAAAAAAGCCAACATAAAAGCCATTCTGGAGGCTCCTACTCCAGGCAAGAAAGAGGATGTTTGGTCATTCCTGGGAATGGCCGAGTACTACAGCAAATTCATTCCCCACTTTGCCACCAAAACGCATCTCTTACGCCAACTACTAAAAGAAAAGAACAGGTTCCAGTGGAACCAGGAAGAACAGGATGAATTTGACGCCCTGAAATGGGAGATGAGTGAGACCATACCTCTAAAAGGGTTTGACCTGAGTGCGGAATCCATTCTTACAACGGATGCCAGTGACCGTGGCCTGGGAGCTGTGCTGATGCAGCGATCTGAGAAGGGTGAAACATCGACGGTCAGCTTCGCCTCGAGGTCTCTTGCCCCCAACGAAGAAAAATTTAGCGTCATTGAAAAAGAGATGCTTGTGGTGGTATGGGCGATGGAGAGATTTAGACAGTATTTGTGGGGAGCAAAATTCCTTGTGAGAACGGACCACAAGCCTTTAGTCAAAGTGCTGACTTCCAGTGGCCATGCTCACGCTACACCAAGAATCGCGAAAATGACACTGCACCTGTTGGACTTTGTGTATGAAGTGGAGCACATTCCTGGGCCGCAAAATAAGGTAGCTGACTTTCTCAGCAGGGCAGCGGCCATGGAAAGGGCGGACAACCAAGAGAACCAGAGATGGGAAGGATACATGGTGGCCACCATCCAAGATATGGAGAAAGTGATCAGTGCTCAAGAATGGGAAGAAGCGTACAGAGCAGATGACGACTTAGAAGCCATCAAAGGGTACGTGGTCCATGGGTGGCCTGAAAAGAGACACCTCAAGGAAGAGCTAAGGAGGTACTGGGAAGTAAGAGATGAACTGTCACTGGCAGAAAATCCGACATTCCTCCTGAGAGGTGATAAGGTGATTCCACCGCAGGGCATAATTGATCACTTGATGACCGTACTTCACGAGGGACATCAGGGCATCACGAAGACCAAGGCCCTCGCCAGGCAAGGGTACTGGTGGCCAGCCATCGATGCTCAGGTGGAACGACATGTGCGACAATGTGAATCATGCACCAAAGCAGACAAGTCCCAGAGCATGTTAAGACCACCCTTGGGAAAATTCCCGGTGCCCGATGGACCATGGGAAATGGTATCAGTCGACATTATGGGCCCCATCCTCAACAAGGCAGGAATACAGAAGTATGCTCTTGTCCTCATCGACAAATATTCCAAATGGCCGGAGGTGGAAGTGAAGGAGAATGTGGATACGGACGCAGTGGTGAATTTCTTGCGTGCCATCTTTGTCAGGGAAGGAATCCCAAAAATCATCACGTGTGACAATGGGCCGCATTTCACTTCGGCGAAGTGGGAGGCTTTTACATCCAGGAATGGGATAGAAGTTAAACGTACGCCCATCTATCATCCCTCGGGAAACGGTCAGGTGGAGCGCTTTAATCGAGTGATTATGGGCACCATCCAAGCGGCCATTAATGATGGACTGGACTGGGAGAAGGAACTAGTGAAGATGATCTGGCCTATCAGATTACCCCGGGGAGTACGGGTTACAGTCCATTTAAGGTGTTGAGAGGGAGAGAAGCTTTCACTAAGGACAACACAGCATGGAGAAAATGAGTGGTGCAGAGTAAATGGTCACCAGCTGTGGTCAGAAGGAATCTGGAGAAAGCACAGGAGGTGTACACCGAACACTTTAACAAGAGACACAACGTTCAAGGAGTGGAACTGGAGAAGGGCGACTGGGTAAGAGTGAAGTTGGCCATCCTAAAAAGAAAGGGGGAAAGCAAATTCTCGCCACCCCTACAAGTGCTGGAGCCGTACGCCAGGTCGGCCCTACTCAGCGATGGGAAAGTGTGGTCGCAGGATAAAATGGCAAAATGCAGCAAGATCCTGAAGTGGGGAGAAGAGACAGAGGAAAGAGCAGAGTATGTAGAAGATGGAGGAGAAGAAGAAGGTAGTGGAAGGCGAAATGAGGAAGTAGAAGAAGGCGAGCAGCAAGTGGAAGAAAGGAACGAAGAAGAAGGAGCGGACGTAGAAGCGAGGGGCTGGTGCAAAGAAGAGCGGAGTGAGGACGTGATGAACAGTGGTAGGGAAGGTGCAGGAAGGAGGATTGACAGAATGGAACAGGAAGGTGATGGAGGAGTTGGAGTGACGAAGACTAGAGCTGGGAGAGCTGTAAAGGTACCAGAGAAGTTCAAGGACTTTGACATGAACTGGAAGTAAGGACTAGAATCTTAATGTTTTGGTTACTGCATAAAGGGGAGAGATATGTGGTGGCGGTCTAGTGTTCCGTCCCCGGAACAGGAAGTGCCGGGACGGGAAGCGGAAGGCGGCCATCTTGGATCATTGGCACCGACCGCGAAAGTAGGCAGAAGTGGTTCCCGGCGCTCCGGGCAATAAAGCATTATTCGTACCCCAATACCAGCGTCAGTGTGGTGAATGACAATGTTATAGGGTGGAAGGTGCACTAGGGTTTGCGGGGTGCTAAAAAAATACAAAATAAAAAGAAACTGTTCTGCAGCCGTCCCCGTCATGCTATTCTACTCCTCTTCACCCCGTCAGGAAGGCACAGGCTCCCAGAATGCCCTGGTGCCAATCCTAAAGCTACTTTCCCCCATGAGCCCTAGATTTGCGCTCCAGGACAGACTGTGATTCTGTGCCTGCTCTGTATAATCCAGCTGCGTAGGAGCCGCTACTGGTCTTAAATAAATGTTGTTATATGAGTCAGGGGAGGACCTTGGAATCCCCAAGCCTGGCAACTATGCCGTTTCAAGCTTAATTCTGAATTTTGTAGTGAATTAAACCAACACCACCTTATGTCTTGTTTTCCCCTACTGATTTTCTCTTGCCATCACCTACCCATCACCAACCTTGATCCACTCCATCTCATGAAATTAAATTCATATTTAAAAAAAGGCAATATTCAACTTTAGAATTATGGATGTCATCACAGAAATATGTGATGTAGAAGATAATATTGGGAACATCATTGTGTCTCAAATAGGGGTGTTCATATTAAACATAGGTGCCAGACTCATGCCAGAGTTTCAGCAAGACTATACATTAAGGGGCCGATTCCAATGTGGGTAGGAATGGCTCCGACCCTAGTTTGGAGCCATCCTAACCGCATCGGAGTCACCGATTCGGTTTCCCTTGCGACAGACCCATTCCAATAGGGTCGGTTGAAAGGGAAACCAAATCGCTTTTCCGAATTGCTTCCGACTGGCCCGTCCGCCATTCAGAAAGCCCCCAGTAATTTCACGGCCGTCTCTTTCCAGCTGATGGATTACAATGGCAGTTTCCCGCTGATTTTTTGTGCCGGTCTTTCCGGAACAGGGGCCGAGTCCGATGTCGGACAGACCAGAGTCTGTCCAACATCGGTCAGGCACTGTGACCGAACGACCTCCTGTCATTGGGTACAGCCCTGGAAGTAGTAAGTGACCATGCCTATACCTTTCAATGGGATCATGCATTCCACACGGAATACATGCTTTCATAAAGAGCAGAGGTGCAGTTCATCCCTGCACCCTGTGGCAGGCACTTCAACATGCCTGCCACCGGGTGCAGGTATCAACAAAGGAGCACCATAGGTTCCCCCTAGGCCGCCATTCGGCGGTGGCCTTGCACCCATGGGGGCTCTGTTGGGGACCCCATAAGCTGTTTCCCAATGCCTTTCTGTGCTGGAAAGGCCGGCACAAGAAGGTGGTGGGATACTGCCATTGTAATCCCTCGGCCGGAAAAAGCCGGCCAGGGGAATACTGAGGGCGTTCCGAATGGCAGACGGGCTCCCGTCGGAAGCCATTCGGAAGACCAATTTGGTTTCCCTTCCAACTGACCCCATTGGAATGGGTCGGTCAGAAGGGAAACCAAATCGGTGGCTCCGATGCAGTTAGGATGGCTCTGACCGAGGGACGGAACCATGCCCAACCACATCGGAATCGGCACCTAATTATAGAAATTGGCAGAAATGTCATAAAGTGTAGTGATGGATGGGCTCGATTCCCGCACAACCTCAACAAAATATGAAAAATTATCTTTTATGGTAACTTCCAGGCTTTGAAACCTTACTGATTTTCATAGAATTCAGAAATATTTTCATGAGTACACCAGGACGTTTATGCAAGTTGTCAATATTCAGAGTGCATTTCTATATACGGATATGCAACACAAAAGTTTACTAGAACTTAAAGATTAGGGGCCAGATGTAGGTAAAATAGATTTACCGATTTTTAATTACCGAATTTTACCGATTCGGTAATTAAAAATCGGTAAATCTAAGGGGTGGATATGTAGGTATTCCAGATGTGCTGGAATACCGATTCGGAAGAATTCGGTATTTACCGATTCGGTAAATACCGAATCGGTAATGCCCATTCATTCCTATGGGCTTTGAAGCCCATAGGAATGAATGGGCATTACCGATTCGGTATTTACCGAATCGGTAAACACCGATTTTCACAAGGGTGCAGGGGGTGTCACTTTGACACCCTCTGGCACCCCCAAAACAGGCTCTGGTGCCATGTGGCAGGCATACATGCCCTAAGGGCAGGTCTGCCTGTCACATGGCATAGGTGTGCATGCACACATGTGCATGCACACCGGAATCGGTATTTTACCATCAAATTGGATTTGATGGTAAAATACCAATTCGGTAAGGCCTCTGGGACTCTGAAGAGTCCCACCTACATCTGGGTGCCTCAGAATCGGTAAAATTACCGAATTTTTATTTTACCGAATCGGTAAAATTACCGAATCGGTAATTTTACCGATTCGGTAAAATAATGCCCCCTACATACCTGTCACCCATTTACCGATCGGTAACGGCCAAAATCGGCCGTTACCGCTCGGTAAATGGCCTCAAACGGCCACCTACATCTGGCCCTTGTTTTCTCTTCTTCAAACCCTCATGCAGCCATATTTGTGCGTACAAACCATCCGACTTTCTGAAAGAATTCCTGTGTGACTAATTCCCATTTCTGAACATTCCACCAGACTTTCTGAAAGAATTCCTGTGTGATCAAATCTTATTTCTGGAAATTTCACTGTTTCTCTTCAAATGAATGAAGAATTAATTTTTACTCTTAGTATATTTACACACCTGAGATGTACTGAAGCACATAATTTCTGTTGTGAAATAAACTTGGAATTATTCTACCATGCTTCTCAGCTGGATATCAACATTGGCTGTTGCCTATGGTTGTTTTTAATGGATGGTCTTTCCCCTTTCTTGTTTGCATGTCTTATTTACAAAAGAATAAAAAGGGCTAGTCTCTTTTTTCAGTCTCAACTCAGTGGAAATTAATGAGTTCTGTAGATGTTTTACGGTATTGTTAGGACTGAATTTATTTATGGAATGATTATGAATTAGATCTGTAGAACATAATCCTGGCTGTAACATGTTTTCTGATTACCCTGCATCTGTATTAATTTATTCTGTAGCAGGGCCGGCTCTAGGGTCATGGTGGCCCTGTGCAGGGAGCGTAGGTGGAGGCCCCGGAAGAGGGGGTCCGGCCGGGGCGGAGCTCAGGAAGGTGTATTAATAATATGTCCAGAAAAGTCATTAGATGACCAGTACCCGCGGCTGCTCCTACCCTTCCGAATTCGTCTCAGAACCGGGTCACTCAGTGATGCAGAATACAACCCCCTGCTACATACAGCGCTTAGAACAGGCGGAAATGTAAACCTTGGAGGGGGAGGGGGCAAGAGCGGGAGGGCATCAGAAGAGGCTCAAAATGTGCTTTTGTCAGGGCCCCTATCTGAGCAAAAACCCGCCGTGGCTGCAGTTAGAACAATTTAAACAAGCATTTGCAATGCAATATTCTCGCCTTTGGGACCTTATATGCGATTTACCTATGTAGAACTAGGTGCTGAAATATCTACTGCTCTTTAACATGGAGGGAAAGTAAGCACCAAACTACGTGAAAAACGCCTGGTATGGGATTACATGGAGAGAAATATTGCCTTTCATTTGGAAATGGTATAGTCCCAATCTCTGTTTTTAATATAAAATCCGGGTCTTCTGTGGTCATATCACTGTACAAGATTTGAAAAAAATATTATTGTATATGGGTGCTCGTGGAATACAATTTCTATGGCCTGGAATCTAGAGAATGCTAAAGTGCACAGAACACTGCAGGGAAAAGGGCAGGCCTCAGAGGTGAGAGGAAAACTAATTATGCTTAAGGCTTTCTACAAGGTGGACAGAACCCCTTCAAAATAAGAGAGAGAGACGCCTCATCCAACTCTCAAAAAGTCGGAAAAAACGGTATTTTTACATTGGATTTTTTCCTTTATTTTGGATGTGTTCATATTTTCAATCTTACTTAGTTTTAACATAAAATGTTATCACGGTCATCAGGGTAGCCTGGCTCCGCGGTAGCTACGCATGGTGGCGTCCTTGTGGTAATAGTGTCGGGGCAGCAGAAATAACCCCTGGCTGGACGGGTGATTGTGAACAGAGATTCTGAACCTGAAGGGTCTCTTGCAGCCCCCTATACTACCCTGCATTACTGCACAAAAGGACAATAAAGGCAAGGCATTAACCTGCTTCAACAAACGCCATTAACTGACGCAGCAGTCAGTCAGAGTCAGTGACACTGCTGCAGAATCAGAATCGACTACATTCAGATCTGCCCCCCACTCGCCAGGTGCGTTATACTATTACTTCACTTAGTTTACCTTATTCTGAGCTCAGCTTTAGGACCACCACCAGTGGCACCAACACACCACAGAAATGGCTGCACTGCAGAGAATAGAGAGAGAGACTCACATACGCCAAGGCACCACAACGCACGGGAAGCGCTAGGTTAGGTTGAGTCTGTGTACTCTGCGCGCTGCCGCGCAGATCACTCTATCCTTGGCTTCCGGCGCGTCTGTGCATGATTGAAACACCCCAGCGCCCCTGCTGCCCAATCAGGAACGGGGAACAGAGGTTGGTGCGGGGCCACTGCCAGAGGCCAGCAGGGAAGTGAAAGGGTGGAGGGGGGGGGGGGGGGACTCAGGCTTTGGTTGGAAGTTACTAGAAGTTAGTAAAAATCCGGGGTCGGAGGCAGGGGCGTAGCTAGAGCTTGTGGCGCCCGGGGCTATCCCTCAGATTGCCGCCCCTTGGGGGGAGGGGGAGGTGCTGGGGAAAAGGACGGTGAGCACACTGGATACCACGCCCTCCTAGCTGTCCTGCCTGAAGATGCCTAGGACTCAACAAGCAATGGGGAACAAAGATTGGCCTGCCTTGTGAATTGTACAATGATGGGTACTCCTATTCTCATCACATGCAAGTGAAAGGCCCTTTTTAGTATTTCGGGCTATTTGGTCACATACCCCCACATGCATCAACCTATTTAGGAAGTGCAAACGGTGCGAATCGGTAAATTCGGCCGTTTGCACTTCCTAAATAAGTTTTTGGGATGCATCATGCATTTTTGTGAAATTCGCTATTTTTTGCGATTTCCAAAAATGCGATTGCTTTCAAGGAATCGCAAATTTGCGATTGCTTAAAAGCAATGCATGATTGTTTTTCTAATTGCGAATTAGCAATTAGGAGGTGCAAATTACCACGAGGTTGAACCTCGTGGTAATTTACGAAAAGTTTTGAAAATGCTCAAAAATGCATTTTTTAAACTTTCATGTTTCAGACACACATGTCCTTAGGACATGTGTGTGTGAAACATGCACTTCAAATTACATTTCTGGGGTGCAGGGGGGGGGTCCTTTGAACCCCCCTCTGCACCATTGGAATACATTAACAAATTGCGATTTTCAAAAAGAAAATCGCAATTTGTTAAAGCCTTCCCATTGATCCCTATGGGCCTTTTGGCCTATAGGAATCAATGGGAATTGCGAATTCGCACTTTGGAATTCGCATAATATTTGCGATTCGGTAAAAATTGCGATTTTTACCGAATCGCAAATATTTTGCGGAAATATACATGCATCCCATTTTGCGAATTCCAAATTGCGATTTCCTATTTTTCGCAATTTGGAATTCGCAAAAGGCCGGGATGATGCATGTGGCCGATTGTGTTAAATGTTCCTGTAGTACTTAAGCAGCAACTTTTTTACTGTAACTTATACCCTGACTTAAAGAAACCTTATAAGTTTAAAGTAAACATATTTAAAATGTCAGTAATAGTGTTTTAAACTTCATTCACACAACCCACTTTCCTGCAGTACGTCGTCTATCCTCTTTCCTTTACATGTTTTGCAGGCTATATAATCGATAACAGCCATAGGGGCACCGCCACATTCGTCCCACCTAAAGGCCCAAGTTAAACTGTAAGGTGCGCCATAATACGCATACAGTGTTTTTTTTATTTATTTATTTATGCGTTTTTATATAGTGCGAGCTTTACCCGAAGGCGTCAGAGAGCTTCACAATAGGAACAGAAAATTAAAAGTGAACAAATTACAAAAGCAGAATTACAAAAGCAGTAGGTAAGTTACATGAGGTAAAAGTGACAATTGTGAGCAAACAAAATATATGAGGTAGCAAACAGTTCATTACAGGAGGAAAGAGTGACAAGTGTGCAGGTTACAAGAGAAAACAAAGTACATTTAGAGGTAATATACTGCAATATATGCTAGACACAGAGGCACAAGAACAAACGTAACGTAGCCAATGGTGGCACTAGTGCAAGTATCAAAAGCAAACAAAATGTGAGAGGTAGCAAACAGTGTGTTACAGAGAAATGCACATTTGCGGTTTCCATAGAAAGGATAACGTTCTAAAATGTATTTCCATCCTCATATAAATACACATGTTAGCTGCCTTACATAAAAATAGGAAACTTCATTTGATCATTGGTGGCATGATTAGGATTTAGATATTTCAGTGAATTACGTTTTAACAGTGCCGTGGGAAAAAACAGAAGCGCCTGGTGAAAGAGCCGAATGAAATGACGAGGAGAGCCTGGCAATCCGGTGCATTATATCTGGTGAAGAGAGCCTCTGAAGTTTAATTAAATAAAACAGATGCACGCACTTACCCGCCCGACATTGCAGGTGATTGCTGTGTTTTTAGGTTTTGACTGGCGATGCGTACTTCAGTACGCATGCGCCAAAAAACCTCTTGAGTTGTGTGTGTGGGTCGGGTAAACGCCCCCTCCTCCAATTGGCTAGCTCCATAAATGGAGGCTAGCCATTGGGAGAGGGCTCCGTCCGTCAATCTCGGACCAGATTCGGGGGCGTTCCTGAGAATTTTTGGCTTTTGGCTACGTCACGCGACGTCAGCCAAAAGCCGGGAACGCCCCCGAATCTGTCCCGGCATTGAGCCGGCACCCGCCTTCCTGCTTGTTGTGCATCAAGCACTAGCTTGTTCAGTACTTCTCCAGCCTTCCATGGCGTGATTATCTCTCCCCTGTCACTGACTCGGCCCCTGCCGTGTACTGAAGCGAGTTGTAGGTGCTGCCATTCCTCTAAAACGGCTAAAAGCGCTTTCTGGGACATCGAGTAAGGAGCTCCTCGGCTTTTGCCGCTGCCCGCGTCCCACGGAATCTTCCTCGGCACTTCGAGGGGTTGATCACGCCATGCCTTCTGGCTTAGCTCCGGTTGACCGGTCATGTGCAACCGGGTGCGGGTAAGGATCTTCGGAAGAAACAGGGGCTAAACCAGGGGCTTCAGCCACGAGGAGCACGGGCCCCCACGCGCTACATACCCCCGGAGGGTCTCGGACACGCGCACTGAGACACGCGGTATAATGAAAGCACACTAAGGACTCCGTAGCAATTGTCAGGGGTCGGCAGCTGTAACAATAATAATAAGGGGGCTCGACGCCGTTGCCGTGGTCGGGGGTTGCGACGAGGTTAGTCCCCCCTCACCCCTCCTCCCATGTGTGCCAGATCCATTTGGTGTTCCTGTACTTAGCCGGTCCCCTGCCCGCGCCGCCTACAGTGTGAGGCGTCCCCCCTCCCCGCATGCTAGTGTTGGCATGCGCGTCCGGCGGCGTGGCATGGGGGCACCTGGGGATCTATCGTTTCCTGACAATTTTATAGATGGGGTATAAATGGAGAGGTGCGCTTGGTGGCGCGGCTGCATGGCGTCCAGGGGCTCCGAGCACGCTTCTGTTTGCTCCCAGAGCACTCTACTTATGTGTGGGCACATGCGGCGCCGAGCGGGGCCTGGCCGACCTATTGTGTTGGTCCGTGCGAGCTTCGCTGCCCTCCCACTCCCCCTCCCCCCCCACCTTGGAGAGAGGTGGGGGTCTCAGGCCGACTGTGGCAAGTGGCGGCGGGTCCTAGTTCCGATTCCCGAGTTGTCCGGCGGCCCCCCCCCCCCCCCGCCCCTCCTCATGGGCGCTTCACACTTGCAGGGCCCACACTTCGCCGTATCCCTTTCACAGAGTCATAGAAATCGCCCCTTTTTAGCAACATTACTTTCCCATTGAAGCAAACATTCGCATTGTCTGAGTGCACTGCATCATGGGAAAATACAGAAGAACAATTCAAACAAGGAACGAAGCATACTTTAACTATGGCCGCACAGGACAACCTGTGCATTTATCGTGTATCCCCATTTATTTAAAAGAATGTGAGACCCTATGCAAGTACAGCCTTCAAATTGTAAAGTGTCTATTTAAGTATCTGCTCCACGTGTTGGTCACTCTGGTGAGTATAGAATTTAAATGAGGCAGTAATCGGGTGCTTCCACTTAAAGAGTAACTTGCACTTTTAGGGGCTTATTTACAAGGCCCTTACGCCATTAGCCGCAATGTTTATCTGAAAGGTAGAAGCAAGCCATATGCCCGAGGGAATTTTGTCCGTCCCTGACTGCTGCATCCACGTATTATCTCAACCCTAGTCAGAATTGAGAAGGGCCTTCTTGGTGACGCAGTGGTTCGCTTTGCAGCCTCTATTTGCGGGGAACGCCGGGTTGTAACGGAAAGGGAATGCCACCTCTTATCATGAACAAAGTTATTCTGGAGGAATGTATTCTGAAGCTTGCATCGCAGTGTCTGTCTAAGGTTTCCTAAGCAATACAGCTGTTTATGATAGCTGCCGCATTTGTGTACAATATTGTCACAGATTGTTTTTGCAACTGTTCCTACACACTGATGAAAAATTAATTCAATCTCATATGGCTTCTTGATGAGATCACTTTTGAAATACATCTAGGGAGTGTTGAAGTATCTTTTCAAGGTGGCACTTATTTCTCATCGCTGCCGTGGGCTGAAGGCTGGGGCGCTCGACCCCGGACTTGGGAATCTGGGTTCGAGTCTAGGTAACGACGCCAGAAAACCTCTGGTGTTTAGGCCAAATCACTTAAGCTGCGCTAGAACTGCGAGATGCTCTCAAAAAAGGTGCAAATATTTTCATGGTCTGTGGCAGCTCCCTCTCGGATTCGGGGAACTCTACTATAACACAGAGGCCATCTTTTTAAAGTGATTAACTGTACTTGCACAAGTACTGCGATGTACGGGGCACAGAAAACCTTTTGTACCATCCCGTTGCCAGCAGGTTTTGTATCTTCTCTTGCCATCTCCTCAACAATCCTCTTTGTTGTCCGGGGCCTCTGCTATAAAAAAAAAAAAAAAAAAAGCCCAGTCTGCTCTCCAACTCGCGTCACATCACAAGTAGGATATGAAAGGTCAAATATGTAGCAAACTTTCCCAGTAGGTAGGCAGGTCAGGGAAGTGAAACAACGAATGCAATGTGACAGGCTAGGTGCAGTCCCTCCATGGAAGGCGTCAATGTGAAGGATGACGCGCAGAAAAGCACATCGTATGTATTAGGATGCAGCAAAAAATGATAATCTTAATAACCAATAATCAATTTAAATGCCAACATGCAATAATATGGCTTGCATTGGAGATAGAGCTTAAGGTTACAGTTTGGTCGCTTCCAAGCACTACCTGCTTGTGCCTCCGTTTTCGTGCCCCTGTTGCCTGCTTGTGCCTCCATGTGCCCCTGTTGCCTGCTTGTGCCTCCGTGTGCCCCTGTTGCCTGCTTGTGCCTCTGTTTTCGTGCCCCTGTTGCCTGCTTGTGCCTCCGTTTTCGTGCCCCTGTTGCCTGCTTGTGCCTCCGTGTGCCCCTGTTGCCTGCTTGTGCCTTCGTGTGCCCCTGTTGCCTGCTTGTGCCTCCGTGCCCCTGTTGCCTGCTTGTGCCTCCGTGTGCCCCTGTTGCCTGCTTGTGCCTCCGTTTTCGTGCCCCTGTTGCCTGCTTGTGCCTCCGTTTTCGTGCCCCTGTTGCCTGCTTGTGCCTCCCTGTGCCCCTGTTGCCTACTTGTGCCTCTGTGTGCCCCTGTTGCCTGCTTGTGCCTCCGTGTGCCCCTGTTGCCTGCTTGTGCTGTGTGGGTGTGTGTGGAGGGCTCTGTGTAGCTGTGTGTGTGGGAAGCTTTGTGTGGCTGTGTGTGTTGGAAGCTTTGTGTGGCTGTGTGTGTGGGGGGCTGTGTGGGTGTGTGTGTGTGTCATTTGCGAGAGATAAAGCTAGTGGCAATGCCATTTATTTATGTTAAAAAAACATAAATAAAAATAATGTCAAGAGCAATGCCAATAGCTCTAACTTTAACAAAGGCAAAACCATTGCATTGTAAATGCTTGTTCCTACTTTCATCTGGTCATCAGGCCCCACTTCACAGATTGGCCTCATGCTGAGGACTTCCTTGCGCTGGCGCGGGCTGCCTGGGCCCCTTGTTGCAGTGCGTCCGGATCCCCTAGACTCCGTGCCCAGAAGTGCCCAGAAGTTTAGCACAGCATTAGACAATGGCAAGTGGAGACCTGGGTGCTCCGTCAGGACTGCGCTGTACGGTGAGAGGAGGCTGCTGTGGCTGGTGCAGTGCTGGTAGCCGGTGGCTCCTGACTCCTGTGCCCTGTGGCCTGTGCCCTTGAGGGCTGGCTCTGGGAACAAGGGCCCCTCTGAAGACATTTGCCGCCGCCGGGGGCTAAGCTGTGTGGGCAGATCCAGAGCCTCGCAGCCCTGTGGAGGAAACTCTCCCTGGATTGAGCCGAGAGCGCTCTAGCCTTCGCATGATTGGTGCCTAAACCCCACACCCCCGTAGGGCTGTGTACGGGTAAGACTTCCGGGGTCTTCCGCGCCTAGTAACTAATCTACCTTCCAATTTGTTACTGGCAAAAAACTGCGGCCTACACTTGAAACGGGGCATCGGACCAATTATAAACGTCGCAGCGGCCGCCTCAAAAATGGTGCCGCCTGGGGCAGACTGCCCCCCTCACCACCCCTAGCTACGCGGGTGGTCGGAGGCCGCCAAATCCTGCCAGGGGCCGCCAGTGCCACGAATATTGTGTGATTGGTATCCGATGGATCCGATCCTCGTCGTCGTGGCAAACCCTGGGGTTTGGCGGCCCTGTGCAGGTGCACACTTTGCACATGCCTAGGGCCGGCCCTGTCTGTAGAAAAAAAAATAGGAGAGGACAGGGAAGTAACTACCAGCTGGGATCAGGTCCCACTGGTCGGGCACGGTCTAGTATCACAACCTGCTGGCAAGAGGAGGCCCTTTATTCTGGCAGCTTTGATAAACACCAGCTCTTTGGCGAACCATCACCAGGGCATTTTCCACCTCCTCTCGGATAATCCAATTGATCTTTTCGTTATTTCAGAGACCTTGTGGAATGACTCCTCCAACCCGATAGTGTTGATGTCTATCCCAGAGGGCTATAGGATATCTCACACTGACCGCCAAAATGGTAGAGGGGCGGTGTAGCTGTTGTTTACAGGGATAAGTGGGTTTTTAATCGTGGTTAGACTGTATTGTTGGGTGATGGGGAATTTCTAGACTTCAGTATTGGCTTTTCTCCTCAATCTGCGCTGGGGGGACTCTTGTCCATAGGCCCTCTGGGCCTGCGGGGTCCTGCCTGAAAACACTGGAAGATGTCATCGTCCCCCGGGCCCTGCGGTTTTCCCAGTATGTCTTTCTAGGGGACCTTAACATTCATCTGGATCAGACTAATTTAGGGGCAACTCGGGATTTCTTGGATTCCTTGAGCCTTGCTCAGCTTACCCAATGCGTTAGCTCACCAACCCACTGCGGCGGCCACATCCTCGATCCCATCTACTCCAATTTTCCCATTATTATTGAGGACCAGCTCCCGGTGTCTTGGTCGGATCACTTTTTATCTTATTTTTCCTGCACTTCAGAAGGCATTTACTCGGACTTACAGGTCAGAATTAGACCTGCCGCTGCCAAAATTGATCCTCTCGTTTTTAGCCTGGCTTTGGCGGAATCAAGACCAGTTTTTCTCTCCGATCTGGAAGGCGCTATGGCTAGCTTTACTGGTGTAGGTGGTGGATAGTCTTTCTTCACCTTCGCTTCACAGGCGGGCCAGGGAGTCGCCCTCTAATATATATAAAGGTGCTCAGGCAGAAGTGTGAAAAACTGGAACGCTGTTTGCGGAAGAATTATTGCCCATTAGCAAAGACAAAGCACTGGGAGGCCCAGAAAATGTACTACACTGCCATAGGTCAAGCCAAAGGTCTTTATTATGCAGACTGTATAGAGTCAGCTAGTAATAACTTTAGGGACATTTTCTTTATTGTTCAGAGCTTTCTGGCTCCCAGGGCAGAGGCTATCAAGCTCCCTGCCTCCGGTACCCGGTGCGAGAAACTCTCCAACTTCTTTAATAACAAGATTTGCTCTATACAGGCAACGTTTACAGGTCAGAGTCAGCCTATGGTGGGAGTTATGCCCCCTGATGCCTCACCAGCTCGCCCTTCTTTGCTGACAGTTTTTACATCTATTGACTTACCGGACTCACTTAAAATTCTCATGGACATGAAATCAGGCTCACCAGCTGATCCCAGCGTGACTAGGCTCTTGGCCTCTGTAGCAGAGAGTCAATCCGGAATTCAACAAGCTTATTATTCTCTCCTTGTAGAAGGCCCTTGTCCCAGCAGAGTGGAAACAGGCAAAGATCTTGCCGCTTCTAACAAAGAACCTTCATTGGACCCTCGGGATCTGGGGAGCTATCGCCCCATTTGACCTTCTCTCCAGCGTGGCTAAAATCTGTGAGAAGGCTGTTAATAAACAGCTGATGGATTTAAGCTCAGGCTTACTCCATCCAGCTCAATCGGGGTTTAGAGCCACTTACAGCACTGAGTCTGGTCTAATTGAAGTCTCCGAAGCTATTCGGGACTGCCTGGATGCTGGTGGAAGTGCTGCCCTTATACTGCTGGACCTCTCATCAGCATATGGTACTGTTCCCATTTCACTGCTCCTGGCTCCTCTGGCGGGTATAGGTATCGCGGTCTTGGCCTGGAGCTGGCTGAAATCCTGCTTAGAGGGGCACACACAACAAATCTGGCTCCCGCCATTTTCATCCCCGCCTCAATGGGTGACCACGGGAGTGCCGCAAGGGTCCTCTTTGAGTCCCCTTCTTTTTAACATCTATGTCGCTCCTCTGGTGCAGTTGGCGGAGGAGTTGGGAGCCAAGATTGTGGCGTACACCGATGACAGCCAACTCCTATTTACGTGGGGTGAATCAGAGTTTTCTACTCTGGAGGTAAAAAAATTGCCTGACAACTGTTTTTCAGTGGTGCTCAGCGGCTCAGCTTAAATGCAATGAAGATAAGTCAGAAATTCTCCTTTAAGGGAATTTTCCTCCGCAGTTCAGAGAGTCACTTTGGCCATCCGACTATCCATTGCCATCTTCGTCTGGTCAACCAGTTAAGAACTTTGGTCTTTGGTTTGATGAGAATTTATCCTTTTTGACCCAAATGAAGAAGCTGGCTGGGGGCCTTTTTGGGATACTAAAGTCCCTTAAGAAATTGCTAGGGCAGCACAGGAAACGGTGACCCAGGCATTGATACTGTCACATATTGACCATGTCAATGCTTTGTACATTGGCCTACCGGACTATACTCTCAACAAACTGCAGGTGGTCCAGAACGCGGCAGCTAGGCTTCTGTTTAATATTGCAATTAGAAGCCGCATTAGACAACACCTGCGGATACTGCATTGATTGCCTGTCATTATTCGTGTAAAGTTCAAAGCCCTGGTGGTTGCACACCGTGCCTTGTATGCATCTGGGCCTGCCTATTTAAGGAAGCACATCATGTTTTACACTCCAGGAAGTACTTTGAGGTCAGCATCCCAGCTACTCGCTTGGATACCTTGTGTTTGCCTCCAAAGAATGGGAGTAGGTCTCTTGCCTTTAGGGCTGCCAAAGCCTGGAACTTCCTTCTTTATTCTTTGCGTAGCATTCAATATCTGGGTCAATTTAAAAAACTGCTCAAAACATTCTTGTTTTAATCTTTTTATTCTTCTTAGCACCTCAAGGTTCGCGCCGGGACACTCCCTGGAGTATCTGTGCGCGTTATAAACTCCAGTAACATACATAACAAGTTAAAATATGCCTCTTACATCATGACAATCTTCTTGTAGGACTTGGACTATGAAATGCATTCTGCTTCAATCTCGCACGCTGCAGTCTTTGTAGTTGGTCTTAAGGTTTTAGCTACAGGCGAGCAAATTCTAATTTTCCAATACACTTTGGCAAAGTTTACTTGCCTAACGTTGGAAATATTTGCAATCTTAACAAAATCTCAATGTAGACAAGAGTTTTGTTTTTAAAACAAATGTATTTTCATTGGCATTTAGAAAATATGCAAATTACATATTCGTCAACACATACAACAGTGTTGTCTACAAACTCTAATTCCAAAACAGAACTTAAGTATGCAACAATAGTTATTGATTTTGAATAAACCAATATCGCACTCAGGCGGGTGGGGGTTAGGTACTATCTCATGAAGACTTTATAGCAGTTCTTTTTATATTGGGTGCAAATGGAAGTAGAGCAGGCCCGCTCCCATATCAGAAGCCAGAAGGTCTCAGCTATTTTTCGACCCAGGTCTACCGCCACTTAATGGTATATGCCATTTTGGCCACAGTGTGACGGCCAGCTAGATATTGCACTATTTCTATTACTATTTCACTTCCAAGGCAGCGCGGAAGCGCAACGACGACACAGACACATTAGAACCTACTTCGCTGCATTTTTAGAGAAGAGCACATGCTCCAACAGAATCTCGCTGCCCACACTGGGTAAGTGTTAGGACACAGACCGGATAGCCTTCAGCCCACGCGTTTAAGGTCGCACCTTGAAAAGTTGAAGCAGGGCACAAATGGATTCTTGTTTTTTTTTAAAAACTATCAGGAATTTTAACGAAATTTAACAAACTTCACTCACCTACGATCTCCGCTCTCCTGCTCCCAGTAAATCGCCAATTCACCGGTACACCACGGAGTGTTTTGTTTGAGTCCAGGGAAACGGCGTCAGGAGGAGGGGCTCAGGGCAGTGGTCAGGGGGCGGAGCCACTTACTATTTCACTCACATGGCAGCGAGGAAGGGGCGCCAAAGGCAAGCCCGTCTGCACCCGTCCGTGCCCAGCCGGGACTAGGGGCCAGTCCCCCTGGATCAAATATGGGGCTAACTTAACTACATACACAAGGCACCAACTCATGGCGATCCGGAAGCCTGAAGATGAGCATTGTAGGAACTGCATAAACCCGTCATCTAGATATCACACATGCCCTAATTGCACTTTTCGAGTCCAGACACCAGAGCTGATCTCTGCTGACAAAGGAAAGGTCCTGGAGTTAAAACTTCTCTTAATAAACTGTCGTTCACAACCTAAGCACCAGGTGGAAATTAACATCCTGCTCAGTAGGGGAGAGCCTGATGCTCTCTTTTTGACAGAAACATGGTTGCACAAGGACTCCGACCCAGAAGTGGTACAAGCTCACCCCCAGGCTACTATATACTAAGGAATGACAGGAACTCAGGGAAGGAAGGGGGATTGCCATTATTTTTAAGGACCATATAAAAGGGCACATAGAGCCTGATTGAATACAGGACTGTGAGAGCATGGGCTTTACACTCACCTTTACCCCCACCTGCTCACTATCAGGAATCCTAATTTACAGACCCCCCTGCCCATGAAATACGTTTACGGAATCCCTGACCAACATAGCGTCATCTAGGGCCAATACAGCCGCCAAATTCACTATCCTAGGAGATCTTAATTTGCACGTGGAAGACCCCAAAAAAGGCGAGGTATGCAGCCTGAAACAAAATCTTCAGGCACTATAACTGACCCAGTACGTAACCAACCCAACCCATGAGAAAGGCCACACCCTGGACCCAGTTTTTTCTAACATAAATAATTTTTCTATAAATGATCCTATTCCAGTTCCCTGGTCAGACCATTTCTTAGTTTCAATGATTTGGAGACTACCTAGCTCCCCTACCAACGATCGGTCTATAAAAGACTGGGTTAGGCCATGGGCAAAAATAAGCCCTGAAATCGGGGAAGATATACCGATAACATCTCACCCTAGTAGCAGCACTGACCCTAATACAGCTTACGATAAGTTTAATGAATGGGTTACTGCATCCTTGGACGCCACAATCCCTCTTGAATGGAGCTCTAAGAGACCCACCGAAAAAAGGTCCCCATGGTACACCCCGAATATTAGTGAAATCAAGCAAAATTGTAAAAGGCTTGAGAGGGCTTGGAGGAGGAACTACTGTCCAGAAAAAAAACAAATATAGAGAGGCAATAAAAAAATATCAAATAGAAACAAAAAAAGCGCAGGCACTATATTTTGAAGAAAAAATTAACTCTGCAGCTAATGCTCCAAGAGAAATAGCAAGAATAGCAAAGAAACTTTCAACTTGCCCACAGCCAGAAGTTTCCCCAGAAGGGGCCCCACAACGATGCAAGTAACTGGCTGAATTTTTTAATAATAAAATCCTCAATATATATAATGTTTTCCCATCCCCAACAAAAGGACCCACCTATCCCCAGACAGGTTAACTTCTCGGAGCTCGGAGATACACAATTACCTGGACAACCTCCCTATCATGGATATGAATTCCCTTGAGAAAATCTTTGGGAAAATCAAGTCAGGATCTCTATGTGATCCAGCACCTGCACACATGTTGAGCAAGGTAAAGGAAACCATCCTCCCAGTGCTCCTAGAAATTCTTAATCTATCCTTAACAACCGCGACAGTTCCGGTGAAATGGAAACACGCGATGGTAAAGGCTCTCCTAAAAAAACAAAACTTAAATCCGGAAAACTGGAGCAACTACCGACCGGTGTCACAACTTTCCTTAGTAAGTAAAATACTGGAAAAACACGTAAATATGGCACTTTCCAACTATCTGGAATCACATGAGATCTTACAAGTATCACAGACAGGCTTCCGACCTAATCATGGGACAGAAACGGCACTCCTAACAATAATGGAGTAATCCAGGAAAGTGCTGGATCTAGGAGGAACAGTCCCAATTATTTTGCTGGACCTAACGGCGGCTTTTGATACGGTACATCACAGCACTTTACTGGACAGGCTGGAGGAGGTAGGAGTTGTAGGAAAGGCTCTCTCGTGGCTGAGTTTCTTTCTGACAGAGAGAACTTTCCAAGTATTCGAAGGCAGGCATACATCAAAGAAGATCCCCCTTATGTGGGAGTCCCCCAGGGCTCGTCACTAAGCCCCACCCCTTTCAATGTGCATCTCAGACCATTGGCCAAACTAGTCCTTCCTTTATGGAGCTCAGATAGTCACGTACGCCAATGACACCCAACTGGTGGTAGCCCGAAACCATCCGGAGAGGAGTCCTATAGACCTGGAAACCTGCCTACAACAGGTGGCCACTTGGATGGACCAATCTTTCCTCAGGCTGAACAGGGACAAGACTGAGCTAATGATCCTCTGGGGAAAAAAAAAGAATTACATTCAAACATAGGCTGGCCAAAATGCTTGGGCCCTCCCCCTATCCCCAAAGACAGGATCAAAAGTCTAGGAATCTGGCTCGACAGCTCTCTTAAACTCAAACACCAAGTGGTACAAGTTGCAGCCACCTGCACTGGTATTTTAAGACAACTAAGAAAGATACTCCCACTACTCCCAGAATCCGCACGACGAACTATGGTATAGTCCCTCATACTCCCCAGACTAGACTACTGTAACTCACTTTATTTGGGAACCCCTATCACCACAACTAGAAAGTTACAAGTAGTGCAGATTTCAGAGGACTGACTTCTACACAAAATCCCCGGAAGACAATCGGCGAAACCGGCATTAAAAGGACTGCACTGGCTGCCCATTGCGGAACGCATAAGGTTTAAATCTCTTTGCATTGCGCACAAGAGGCTCTGGGGCATAGGCCCAAAAATCTATCATTCGCTTCTGATGTTTCATCCACCATTGCGGAACCCAAGATCGGCCAATCTCTTTCAAGCCATGGTACCTAAAACAAGGAGGGTACGTTCTGGGGGACGCATGTTTTCCTACAATGCCGCCATTCTATGGAACTCATTCCCGACCCTACTTAGATCCACACAACACCACCTCACATTCAGGAAACTTTTAAAAACGTGGCTATTTCAGAACTTGCAGTAAAAACGACCCTAGTCTGTCTGCTGTTGCATAGCGCTGGGATGCCTAAGGGTAGCCATGCGCTTAACAAGAATTCAACTAATAATATTGATATAGTCGAGCAATGCCTTTTTTGGTTTTGCGTTCTTTCAGTAAAGCTTCTATGGGTGTTAGGTCCCGTAAAGGCTAATGTCCTTTGATTGCCCATGGCGATGCCGTGTAATAGTTGTGTGTATCGAAAGGCATTACATCTCAGGATTGACCATCGCTTACATATCCTGTTCAATGAAAGAGCCTTTATTTTTTCAAACAACTCCACCAAGGTAATCCTATCATGTTTGAACCAATTATTTGAAGCCCCTATCAATAGCTCCAGGGAAGAACTCTGAGTTATTCAATATGAGGGTCATCGGAGAGGGGTATGTGGTAACTCCACCACCACCTCAAACTGCGCATTCCGATAAAATAATGAGATCTGTGTGGTATCTAACAGTGTCTGGTGGGCCCTTAATCTCAGGGTAAAAAAGCAGCTTCTCTTCCGCCGAATTCTTAGAGCAATTTGGCGTGGTGAAGACTATCAGAGGTTGCAAATGGGCAAGAGGTACATTTCTTTTGATGTGTGGGAATCTCAAACCCCTCTTGTATTTTCCCTGGATAACGGCTCTTTTGGATACAGCTGGCGATTTGTCCCTATAAGTGAAAGGTAACAGGTTTTCCTGTACCGGTGGGAGCATACCTTTTGGAAATATGAGGGACAGAACCTGGGTCACATATTATAATCTGGCTATGAGATTCATTTTAATGCAGGCAATCCTATCAAACCATAAGCTCTCTTGTTTTCCACATCTGTATAAGTATTTGAAGAGGGCCTGCACAAATGGGGGAATGTTAACCTAATATAATTTTTGTCTCTGGGTAGTACAGAACCAGTTTGTTGATAACTTTGTTGACTATGCCACCTATCAGAGAGTTTGCATTCATTTCTTTGGATTAGTGGTTCTAGGCCCAGGGTACAAATACGTAGGGGCCCATTAGGATGTCGGGCGGATTGCCCCCGCCAGGCTGGAGGTGGCTACCGCCAGTCTGGCGGGGGCAATCCGCCCGACATCCGCATTGAAATTACCCCCCGCCATATTAGTATGGCGGGGGGACCTCGGCGGACGGAAAGACCGCCCGCCGCTTTTCCGCCCCGGTCGCCTTGCGGCCGGGGCGGAAAAGGATTAATATGGTGGCGGTGTCTTTCAGACTCCGCCAGCCATATTACAATGGACTTTTTGTGATGCCTTTCCGCTGCGGCGATGCCGCCACGGAAAGGCATGCGGTCTTCACTCTGGGGGCCCCCTGCGGGCCCCCAGAGTGAAGGAGAGCTGGGGGTGCACACGGGGGAACACAGGGATGCACACGGGGGGTACCTGCCGCTTTGTCTATGCAAATGCTTTAATGCATTTTTTGCATTTTGGCGGGCGGTGCTGAGAGCACCGCCCGCCACACCACTGTGGCAGGCACATCCTAATACCCCCCACGGGACCCCCGCCCTTATGGCGGGCGGTCCCAATCCCTGCTAGGATGACGGGCGGACAAGGTCCGCCCGTCATCCTAATAGGCCCCTAAGAGAGAGAGGACATGCCTGATGTGCGCCCCTGCCTAGGTCTATTTTTTTATTTGAGGATTATGGATTTTGAGTATCGTAAAGGGTTGAACGTAATTTGCTTTAATACATTGTTTGATGCGGGGTCCAAATTCAGTTTTGGCCATTAATGTAAACATGTATTGTCAATCTAGTTTATCAAATGCTTGCTCAGCTTTGAGTGGAAAGAGAAGCATTTGAGTTTGTTTGGCTACTTGGCATTGGTTCTGGGCAAGGCTAGCATTTGTCTTGAGCCTGTCTCCTCACTGTAAACTTTTGCATCGTTATTCAGTAGGGCTGTAGGTCTATAAAAGCCACATAACTCTGTGTTTTTATTGGTTTAGAGATTAGAACAGTCTCTGCTTCCATCATAGACTTGGTTTTTTCCAGGAAAGAACTGAATGTCTGAGCCAAGGGTATTGCTAATAATACCTTGAAAGACTTGTAAAAAGTGTCTGTAAAGCCATCAGGTAATGTGCTTTAGTTCCTGGAAATCTTTTATGGCATCTGGTACCTCCTGTGGAGATATGAATCCTCCAAGTGGCTCTAACAGTGAAGGCGGAATTTTAGGGAATGTAATGCCCTTTAGATATTCTATTTGCTCCGAATCGCAGGTGCTCTCTTTAATGTGAGGATTAGAGTAATAATTATCAATTACTTGGATTCTATAAGCTATCATGGTTTTCCTATCACCCTGGGGATCAAGATTGCTTTTAAATTATTCCTATTTTGAATCAAGCTTATTTTGCAGGCAAGAAGCCTGTCAGCTTCAGCGCCGTTTTCATAATATAGTTGTTTAGTGCGCAGCATCTTCATAGCAGTTTCTCGAAGCAAAATCGTTTCCGCTTCTCCCCTGGCATTTTTTAGGGCCTTATAGGATCTATACGATCCTGTGGGCTCATGGTTAGCCATCAAAGAAAATATTTTTTTTTCCGGGGTGACTTTACAGGCTATGTTTCTTGTGAAGGAATTTGTGGTGTGTGCTATAGTTTCCCTTCTCAGTGCTGCTTTGGCTGAGTCCCAGGAGCGTGGTGACCTCATAATTTTCTTGCAAATAAGGATCACGTGTCTACACAATAGCTTCTTTCACCACTGGGTCATGGAAATAGATATTATTCATGTTCCATTGCGTGTCGGGGAATTATCTGAACAATGTCAGATCATTCTGTAACAGCACAGGAGCATTGTTCGACAGGACCTGTATCCCCACGTGGGAAATCTGGTCAGGTGTTCCCTCTGTTTTTTTAACATGTGAATCCTGGATGAAGTTCTATGGCCATAAAAAAACCTACATTCACATACTTGTAGGTGCTGCTCTCTCCCAATGTCAGATAAATCCACATCCCAATTCCCTAGAGCAATGTAATAGGTATCCATGAACATCCATATCTAGAGCTGGATTTATCCAGAAGGAGGTCTATGGTCACATTAAAATCCACACCCAGTATTAGTAAACCCTACAGTAGTTCAGCCAATATCTCATATAATTCTGCGTAGAATTCGGATTTGTTTCAGGAAGTCCATACATACAAGCCAGCATTACCAGCAGACCCATAAGTATAAAGATCCGTCCATCTACGTGAGTGGAGTCTGCATGAAATCATAAGCCCTTTCAGGAGAATGTTGCCATTCTCCATATTTTTGGGACCAAGCGAGTTGGGTAAGTAAAGTCTCTGAGCATCCTCCAACTTCCAGTGAATTTCCTGTAAAAATGCTATATTGGTGACAACCACTTCAACAGAGCCTTTCTTGTCAGTGGTGAGTTCAACCCTTGCACTTTGAGCGTCAAAACGTTAATCAGTCATAGATTGAATGAGTTCTTCCAAAACAATTCCAAAAGAGTTTCCCCACAGAACCTTTTGTTGTAAGAAACGGCTCCGGCTAAAAGTGGGTTTTTAGCAGAAATGTGTTCCTTTGTGATTTAAACTTTGCAACCTTTGTGTAGTTTGAGACATTTACCAAGTTTTGAAAGCAGATTGCAGAGGAAACCTGTGCACACTCCTTTTAAGGTGATTCGTCATCTTCTATAGTATCTGTTTAGTGATGCTGCAAAATGTCTTTATTGTTTCTCGTTCCAGAACCAGCCCCCCCTCAGCGCCTCGAGACACCCACGGGTGAGTAGGCGCTTACAATTCCCTGATTGATTGATTGAGAACCATACAATATAAAAACGAAATATATGAAAAATTATTAGACTTCTTGCTACAATGTAAGCTGTTTAACCACTTTTAGAAACATTAATTATTCCATTTTCAAAATCTAAGAAGCAAGCTTTTAATTTTGTTTGTCATTATTGCTGGTTTTTTTACAAGTCAACCTTTTTAGCTCGTTTAGTAAACATATATAGTGTCCCTATGGTTCAAACTGCCTGAGTACTCTACACGTTTCTTAAAGGGGACATTTTCAAAACTAAAATATGTTGTTGCTTTCTGATAATTTAACTTTGCTATACTTTTTTCACTTATCTAATTTTTTAACTTTTTATTAAGACTATTTCTTATACTGTTATCTGCAGGCTCAATGCACAACAGTGTGTGTGTGTGTGTGTGTGTGTGTTTATATGTATGCAAAAACAATTTGCAGCAGTATATGTCAAATTCATATTCATAGAATTATAATTGGTCAAGTTTTTTGTTAGTGGAAAATCTGCCCGAATGGTAGATTGTCCACTGCCAAAATTTCAAGGTTAGGTTCTGGAAAGTGATGTTACTGTGGAGGTGGCCATGAATAATGCATTAACATAAATATTTCACAAGTGATTTCCCACCCTGTCGAAGGCATGTGAAAGGTGGGAAAGAGAAAACTTCCATTTAATGGTGGTGTCAGAAAGGGTTTCACCGACTGGAAAAATATTTCACTGTGAATACAAAAATATAATTTAAAAACCTATTTGTATAAATGCGTGCATCACTTGATTCATTAATGCAGATTTAGCACCTTGCTGAAAAATCAGGAGTACATTTTATGAATTAGAGTACTACCCGCAATCTACAACTGCCAAAGAGCTTTTGAGGTTCTGAATCTCATGAAGGTCATAAATCTAATCCAAACACAGAATGAAATCTAGATCTCTGGCTTTTCAAACTTAGGCTTTGTGAATTCATCACATGGTATTTAATTGATCTTTCACCAATTTTGTCAAATCTCTTATAATTAAACAAGACCCAAATTTTGGTCCCTTTAAAATACCTTCTTCAAATTATTTACAGGTGTTTAATTAACTTCTTGGTGTAGACTTGAGGCCAGTGGCTGCTGGTGAACTTCGAAAGTGGTGGGCATAAACAAAAAGTACCTTGTGAACAAGCCCGACCAATTAGATGGGTGGGGAATTGCTCATTTCTTCTGGTTCCAAGTATAATCAAGTTATCCAGTTCAGGACTGTTTTTTTGCATTCTTATAATCCTGTTGATCCACTATAAAATCTCCACTACAAGTCCCAGAATGCAAAGAAAAACATGGATTCAATTAACTACTTATGTATAAACTTGGGATACATGAGAGCTCTACCTGTGGTGGGAGCGCTCTAGACTCCGTTTAGGCACTTAATTCTTTCATTTTATTGCCACTCCCAACATTCTAAAATATGCTTGATGGTTAAAGCAAACATATTTATTAGGATGTGCATACTGAGATATTTAACGGTCACTGTGAATGAATTGCAAGAACTGTTTCAAGACTCAGAATAGAGACAGCGTTAGCTGTGTTACCAGCTTCATGCTTTTCAAAAGAATCATAATAATACATACATTATATGTATAAATACAGGGGCTTTCATTCAGCACTCTTCAGTTCAATGTTCAAGAGTCATTCATATTTTTCTTCCTTCTTCTACACCATAGAACACAGGGTTCTGGGTCAGCCACTGCAGCCATTGGTTTTCTTGACTAATGGCACTTTGTTTGTGCACGTATGCCTAAAAGGGACTTCAGTGCCAGGCTTATGGGCCAATCTCTGCTTTGATTTCATGTTTATTTGTGCGATGAGTCATTTCTTTCTTTTATTATGGCAACATACATATACCGTTTTTAGACAGCAGTATTTTTATTTTGTATACTCTAAGGGGCACATGCATCAAGGTAGGCTTTTGCGAGTCCTTAATTGCAAATAAGGACTCGCAAAAGCCTATGCATGTAGGAATCACTATAAAAATAGCGATTCTCCAGAAGCTTGGGGGCGTGGCTAGGTGTGTGTCAAGATGGCGGTCACACTTTAGAAGTGCTCTGGACCCCTCCGTCATCCGCTCCCTTAATCCGCCACCATCGAGAGCACCCACGTTTCTATCCTGCTGCCCGACTGCCCAGCGCACCCGATCCATGCCCGGGAGTGGTGTCTCTGGTGTCTGGGTGCCGCGAGTGAGCCCTGCATCTGTGCTCCAGCAGCTGCAGCCCTAAGATGGAGGCCCTCACCGAGGGTAATCCCTGGTCCTTTCTGTAGTCCCGGTGGTCCCTGACTGTTCCGACTGCAGAGGGAGAAGAAGCGGCCCCACCAGCTATTCGGCGCCGGTCTCGCTGCGCCCCAGAACTACGCCCAGCACTGAGAGGCACACCCAGGCTCCCAAGGTTGAGAGGCACTGGAGGCGGCTTGAGCGGGCCTGCTCGCTCGGCTGAACACCGGAGGCTGCTGGGGTGGAGGCCTGTTAGGGTGTTCGACCATCGCCTCGGGCGGTATTGGCTCTGGGGGACTGTCCCTCCCCGCGGCCCAGAAATCCACTCAGCACAACGCAATAAGCCCTGGGCTCCTGAAGGTGAGAGGCAGCAGAGACGGCTGGGGTGGGCCTTCTCGCCTGACTGTTAATCTCTTGGGGGCAGAGGCAGGAGAGTGCATTCGGGTGGCATTGGCCCTGGAAGCTTGTCTCTCTCTACCCGTCCCCCCCTCATCTTGTGGGGGCTGCGCCCCTCTCAACGCCGGGGCTGCCCTGGGCCCCGACCGCTGTTGATCTCTGGCCTACTACCGGCGTAGATCACGCCCTTGACCTCTGCGCTCCTTCGTTCAGTGCGCCGGAGAGGGACTGGGGGCGTCTCGGCTGTCATTTTCGGACAGCGGCGGTCGAGATGAGTGACACTTTTCCCCACTCCTTCTCATTGACACTATTACTGTGGGGTCTTGTGCAGGACAATTGAGGCCTTCTTCCGCTTGCCCTTCTTCTAGGTGCCATCCCTCTGATCCGGGTTGGTCTAGACTTGGCCCCTTGAGTCAGCGGTTGCCGCCGGCCCTGTCACGACTGGCATACGCCTGATTCTGGCCAAAGAGTGAGCGAAGATCCCGCTGGGAGGGGGTGTCAGCCATCGGACCAGACGACGGGGACCGGGTGGATTGCCCTCTCTCTCTGTGCCATTTCCTGCCCTCTGGAAGCCCATCAGGGGAGTCCTTCAGTTGGGGGGCACCCGTGGTGGACCTGCTGCTGTGCTCCATGTGGCCACTCTGACATCGGTTGGGGTGCTGAGGGCCGAGATCCTGAGACTGATTGCCACAGCGCCGTCTCTGCCCAGCCTCATCGGCGACCGCTTGGTTGGCCCCACTGCACTTCGCCGTGGAGATCGAGACACAGGCGGCAGACCTATGGGGTGACCTTCCCTGTGGAAAGCTCTAGACCATCGGCGCTCTGTGTTATTCTGGGACACTGCGCCTCCTCTGGACGTCTGCGTGGTGGGTGAGAAGCCCAGCGATCACTGACCTTGCTATTCCCTCACCTTCTGCTATGGGAGTTCCAGTCACTGCTTACCTCCCACCTTCCGCTTCCTTTATCCTCTGAGCCGGCATATCCTTTTTTTTTTTTTTTTTTATTTTTTCTTTTTCTTTTTGTTTTACTTTTCCTTCATTACAACATATTGTTATGAGCATTACATATATGACAATTTTATACATTGGTTTATAATATAAAGCTTTAGACACCAACATTAATTAGTAAGATCAAAGCCACTTATATACTACATCTACCTAAAGAAAACTTACGTATAGGAAAATTCATCTAACATAATCAATCAATCACAAAAAATATCACAGGAAGATAAAGAAGGTGGACGCCGAAGACATTGATAGTAACGATAGCTTCAACATTCTCCTTCCCCCTCCCCTAGTTGCTCCTTCTTTGCCTCTCTTTCCAATTACATATTGGCTCCCAAATTCTTCTCCCCAGTCTTCTTCCATTTCTCCCCTTTCGAGCGTACATTTTTTCCTCTATATTATATGCATACAGAGTGTTTGCTAGCCAACATTGCAAGCTTGGAGGGGTTTTTTCCAGCCAGGCCCTTGCTATTGTGAGCCTATAGACCGCCATTATTAGAAACATAAACTCAACATAATGAACCTGCTCCTCGTTATTCACCCCTAACATGATCCACGTCGGCGTAAGGGATACCTCAATACCCAGTGAATTTGCCAGAAATCCCTCAATTCCACTAATCAATGATCGCAGCTTAGGGCATGTTGCAAAAATATGTACGCTATCTGCTTCCAGCTCGTTACATCTGGGGCAGTTGATACCCTGATTCCCCCCCCATTTTGCAATCTTTGCAGGCGTAAAATACAGGAAGTACAATGTTTTATAGTGCTGCGATTGCAGCGGGGCAGCGCAGATTATCGTAGAGCCCAGATTTAGAGAATCATAAAACAAGCTACCATCAATTCCCAATTTATCCTCCCATTTCTTACTAAATTTATCTAAATCATCATGCTTCTCTTCCACCAATGCTGCATAAAAAGTTTTAATGGAGCAATCCCCCATCAATTTAATTTTCTCCATAATCCCTATTTTATTAAAGCCCGCTGGACCTCCGACTTTGTTGTTAAGAAAGCTTCTGACCTGCAGATATTTAAAAAATCCCCTGTTATCTAGGCCGTATGTATCTCTCAACTCTGAGAATTGCTTCAAACCATCCTGTGAAAGTAAATCACCAATTTGCATGACCCCCCTTGTAGCCCAATCTGCCATGACTTGATCAGCAAAAATTTCCTTAGGCAGTGAACTATTATTAAATAATTGGACATACCTATTATATCTTCCCATCTTTACTTTCTTTAAAAATGCGTTCCAAACCGTCACTGCCGCCCTTATGGTTTTAAATTTAGTCCGTTTGAAATAGCTATAGTCAATGCATTTTAAAAAGCAATTCTCAGCATTTACCCCTAGCGCGACAGCATAAACCTCTGTCGACATCTGCTGCAACCTTACATCTTCAGAATTTCCGCCAATAAGGCCTTGAATGTATTGGAGCACCGTAGCCATGTAATATAAACGAAAATCTGGTGCCCCCCACCCTCCTTTTTCTCTAGGAAGCGTCATATACCTATAGGCCCTCCTGGTTTTACCTTGGGCCCAAATAAATCTGTTGCATATTGCCTCTAAAGTGTTAAACCAACTGGCTTCAATCAATAGGGGTACAGCCCTGAACACATACAAAAATTTCGGTAAAATCATCATTTTGATTATATTTGTACATCCAACTAGCGAAAGGTGTAAATTATTCATTCTTTCCAAGTCATTTTTTGTTTGAGCAATCAAGGGATCCATATTTTTTTCCACAATTCTATTCACTTCCGCTGTCATTTGTACCCCTAAATATGTTGCTATGTTCGTTACTCTATCATCGTTGCAAATAGCCCATTGATTTTTAACTATCTGTGTTTTTGTAGTATTCAAGCTGTAACCTGAGAACTGACCAAACCTCTTAGCTTCTTCTTCAATTACCCTAATGGCATCTGAGGGTTCTGGAGTTAGGATAGCAACGTCATCCGCATAGGCTAACGTTTTAATCCTACGGCCATTTAATACTAATGGTACTATCTCTTGATTGAATTCCAGTTTCCTTATATAAGGGTCCAAGTATAAAGCAAAAAGCAGAGGAGAAGAGGGACAACCCTGCCTTGTACCCCTTTGAATGCTAACTGCATCCGAGTGACCTCTGTTGACTCTTATCCTGGCTGTCGGATTAATATATAGTGTCTGTAAAGCCTTTATAAATCCTGGACCTATGCCATGCCACCTCAAAGCCTCCCAAAGATATCTCCATGAGACCCTGTCAAAGGCTTTTTCGGCATCGAGAAACACCGCTGCCATTGGATCTTCCAAGGTATCTGCAACGTCAAATGCCGTAATTGCTAATCTCGTATGATGGGTTGTTCCCTTACCAGGGATAAACCCATGCTGAGAGGGGATGACTAGAGATTCAATTTTCCTGGACAGTCTTTTTGCTAACATCTTGGAAAACACCTTGACATCGGCATTCATTAACGTGATAGGTCTGTAAGCGCCCGGGGCATCCGCCGGCTTTCCTTTCTTCGGGATAACAATGATGTCTGCACCTCCCCAAGACTGCGGAACCGACTCACCTACTTGCGCTAACAGCATCGTGCTAAACATATCTGGTAACAGAGAGGATTGAAAGGTTTTATAAAATTCAACTGGGATCTGGTCCGGACCAGCGGCCTTCCCCGATGGCAGCTCTCTCAGGGCGTCAGTTAATTCCTCCACATTGAATTTCTCTTCCAACTCTTTCCTATCTGCCTCATCTAATTTTGTCGACTCTATCTCCCTTAAGTATGCCCTTATGTCGTCTTCTCCTCCATCTCCTTCTAGTTGGTATAATACCATATAAAACTGCCTAAAGGCCTCTCTAATCTGTTCTGGACCCTTAACTTTAACTCCTTGTTCATTTTTAATCTCTTTAATATCTGCAACTCCACCTCTTTGTCTAGCTCTTACCGCAAGTATATGACCAACTCTCTCACTGAGTTCATAAGCCTTCTCTTTATTAGCCATGTACTTCTCAACTGTTTTTTTTGCCAACCCGTCCATAGCTTCCGCTCTAAGTGCAACTAGTCTCAGTAAAATCTGTTCAAGTGGTAAATGCAAATTTATAGCAGTCATAAGCTCCTCTTCTACCTCTCTTATTAGTTCATTGTCTCTCACCATTTTTTCCCTCTCCCTTTTCTGTGCAGCAATACCATAACTCAGGGTCATTCCTCTTATCCCAGCTTTACAAGCATCCCACTCCATCCCTGGTGTTGAGGTGCCTCTGTTAATTTCCCAGTATTCCTTAATCCATTCCGACATTTTTTCCCTATATGTTTGGTCCTGGAGCAGCATTCTATCAAATGTCCATTGTGGCGGCTCTTTATTTCTCTTTTGCCCCATATTTACACTAAGCACTAGTGGGCTGTGGTCAGAAATAATCCTGGGTTCTCTTTCTATCTTTACCCCATCTATTACGTCACGTGTGATCAAAAAATAATCCAGCCTGACTAAGATCTGATGGGGAGCTGAAAAAAAAGTACTCCCATCTAGATTCGGGTGACACTTTATCCATGGATCCTCTAAGGAATTATTTCTTACCAAATCTGCCAGAGCCCTGTAGGTTCTCTTTTTCCTCCCTACGTATTTCCTATTGGAGTCTAGAAAACTACTATCTGCATCATGCAGATTCAAATCTCCACATAAAATAATAGGCTCCGGCCATTGTGCAAGTTCTACATCCAAAAATTGAAAAAGATCAGGATCATCACCAGTGGATCCATACACTGAGACAAGGGTAAATGTTTCTCCCCGAAATGTTAATTCTGCTATCACCCATCTTCCCCATTGATCTTCCAGCTTTCTCTTGACTAGTGTATCCTGCCTTTTGCCCAGGATTACCACCCCTCGTGTCTTAGTATTCAAATTGGTTTTTGCTAATACATTAAAACCCAATTGATCTAATAAGTAAGCCTTAGTACCCTCGATATGAGTTTCCTGGAGACACACCAGGTCTGGCTTTAATGATTTTAGCAAAGCAGCAGCTTTTAATCTCTTATTCAACTCATTGAGACCACATATATTTAGTGAAACTATTCTACAGGTCATTATGTTTCAAAGGTTTTCCTAGTCCAGATTTCCATTTGCCCCAGCAAGCATTGAAGAATATCCTTAACATTTCCCCCACATTTTCCTCCTTAAGTGTGTTTATATATTTTAGTTCATGCATCTTTTGGTGTATTTTGCGAACCATCCTACTATTTATTCCATTACCGTATTTGTGCTCAAAACCAACCTGTTTGTCTCCCCCCCTTGCCACCCACCCCTCTCCCCCCCTTGCCCCCCGCCCCTTGGGACCCCCCCCTCCCTTACTACAGGCAAATAGGCCAATCCTGGCCTATGTGTAGCCTCCTGTAGTCTGCAGAGTCGCTACTCTCTCCCATCCTGATTCCTTACTATCAAAGCTTATCTACTGCTGCTTGCGGGGACTCGTGGGAGACCTTGGTGGGGTTCTTGATCTGTTTTTACTCTCCATACCACTACCACCTTCTGATATTTCTGCAAGGTATTCTGCTGCTTTTACTTCTGAAGTAAACATTCTGGTATAGCCTTTCCTAATCACTTTCAGCCTTGACGGAAACAAAAGGTATGCTTCTGCCCCTTGCTTTTGGAAGGGCCCTATCAGCTGCCTTAGCCTCCACCTCCTTTCCACTGTGACGTGGCAGAAGTCCGGCCTGGAGAAAAAAGTGTTCCCATCGGCTATCTTCTTTGCATCCGGCCTGGCTTTATCTATTATTTCCTGCCTCGCTAGGAAGTTGCCTAAAAACACCAACATAGCTCTTGGGAACCCCTTTTCACCCCCTCCCCTATCCTTCTTGAAAAGTGGGTACCTATGTGCTCTCTGCACTTCCACATCCCAATGCCATTTTGACTCGGGAAAGGCCTCTTGCAAGATCTTAATCACATATCCCCTGGGGTCTTGTCCCTCCTTTCCCTCCTCAAGGCCCAGCAGTCTCACATTGTTTCTCCTTTGGCGGTTCTCAAAACTTTCCAGCTTCCATTGGAGATCTTCAACCACCTTCACTTGCTCTTTTTGGAAAGATTGCCAGTCTGTCACTTCATCTTCAACCCTACTTGTCCTCTCCTCGACTTGCGAAACTCTTCCTTCAACCTCCTCCTGTTTTCTGCTTACTTTCCTTAATGACGCCTGAAGTTTTTTAGTGTCCCTTTTTGCCCTTCTGCTCTCAGTCCTTGCCTCCTTCTGCATTTGTTTTAACGTTCCAAACAGCATTTCAAGTGTTACACTCTGCGTGTTCCGTCCCCCTTCTTCTTTTGCTCCATCCTGCTCGCTTTCATTGTAAGTCTCTGAAGTAGCGGCATAATCCCACGACAGTTTCTTCGCCATACTACTCCTTGATCCTCTACCACTTCTTCTTTTGCCCCTACCAAGACTTTTTTTCTTTTTCGTTGCCGGATCATTAGGGCCCTTACTAGTATCTGAGTCAAAAGTGTGCTCAGTGCTTTCCTCGTTCTCAGATTCCACTGACTCCTGCTCACTGGTAGTAGCACTAGCACTTACACTTGATGTATCTGTCTCCTCATATACTGAAAAAAACTCAGGGGAGCCTCCTCTTGCACTTCTGTCCATATTATTCGTATTCCTGCCATCGACTTTAATCCTAGAAAGCCCTCTCTGTTCCGTTAAGCTCTGGGTGCTTCCCCAGCTTGGACCTGCATCCTGTTTAGAACTACTGCGTGATTCTAGCTCCACAGCCATCAGAGCGTCAAGCATCAGTTTATTATTTTGAGCCTCTATCATATTTGACACTGTATCGTCAGCGCCGCTGATCTTACCCGACTCCTTGCTCGCTTTTTCGCCTCCTGCCGCTTCTACAGCTTCTGTGCTTGTCTCTGCATTGAACTCTGCCCGTAGACTGCCGGCTTCTGTAACCCTCTCTGGTTGCCCAGCAACCAAGCCGTCCCTGACGCTTGCGTCCTCGCGGAGTGCCGAGCCTGCTCCTGCGGCTGCTTCCGCATTCTCCTCCGGTGCTGCTCCATGGACGCCGTTGACTGAAGCCGACAGCACCGCCTCGACCGGCGGTTTCTCCTGACAAGGATCAGCTTCTTGGATCTCGATCCGTGGTACCGCTAAGGAGACTCTCGGCGTGAAAGACTCAGGTAGAGTCGCTTGCCGCTTCTGGTCTTTCATAAAGGCTGATTGTCCTGTTTGCGCTCGCTGCGCTTTCGCTTCCAATGCCATCTCCCTCGCCGATTTTGTCACTCCCGAGCGGGTCTCCGGGCCAGCCTCTGATTTCTTTTCCAATTTCTCATTTTTCTTTGCTGCTATGTTTTTGGAGGACCGAGTGGGGTTTTCTGCAGCTTTCTTCGGGATCGCTCCTTCTCTCGCTGCTACTGTGGCTGAGGCTTTAATCAGTCCTACATTAGGCTTTTCTCTATCTGCCTTAACTCTGTGAGACATGCTGGCAGCGAACTTCACAGAGCTTAGCGCCCTCTTCCAACGGATCAGCCACTTCAATACCTTCTTTGGCACTGAGTTGAATGCGTCTATTGCAGTATGCTGAAGCTGGTTAACCAAATCCCACATCCCGGTTCAGCAGTACTACAGCATCTTTTGGATGGGAGAGAGTGAGGGTGCGACTACTCTCTACAGAGCTGCAGCGGCCATCTTGCCCCCTGCCTCCTCGCAGAGCGATGCACCTAGACAGAGCCTGAGCCGGCATATCCAACGTCCCAGCCTCGCTTGCTAGACGGTGATCATCGGGAGGGGCCGGGCATCAAAAACCCCAGCCACGCAGACTAAAATGGACCAATGCACGACCACAGAACCCGGCGCACCGGGAGGAGCCACAGGAAGTGATGCCCCCTCCACCTCGGACCTGACCATTATCCTTTCAGGCCATCCATACCTCCTAATCCTCTGTGGAAGACAAGATTGAGGAAGTCCGGGTTGATGTGACCCTTATCCATCGAGACCTCCATAATGCCACGGCACGGATCAAGGAATCTGAATCCCGCATCTCCACGATGGAAGACAATGTCCAGCAGCTCAAAACCAAGGTCGCCCGCCTTCAGACTCATTCCCAGAAATTACACAGGCGAGCCGAGGATGCAGAGAACAGGTCACGGCGGAATAACCTCCCCCTGGTGGGATTTCCGGAGGGATCGGAGCAGGGCCAAACAGCTGACTTCATTGAAAACTGGCTGCGCTCCTGGATGCCCGAAGGCTTCCTCTCCCCATGGTTTGTCATCAAACGTGCTCACAGCTCTCTTGCCCCTAGGCCGCCGCCGGGCACACCCCACTGCCCCATAATAGTGCGGATCCTCAACTTCAGTGCCCGGGATTCCGTTCTGACTGAAGCTTGCAAGAAGCTAGACCTCAAATATCTAAACCAGACAAATATGATTTTTCCTGGCTGCACCCGGGAGGTTCAGGGCCAACGTCGCTCTTATGGAGAAGTCAAAAGCTGCGTGCCCTTAACATCCAATACAGGCTTCTTTTCCCGACCCGACGCCGGGTGGTGTTCCAAAACAACACCCTTTTCTTTGAATCCCCGGAGGAAGCCTGGACATGGCTAACTGAAGAGTGCCCTTTGCGATTCGGTGCCCGCGGCCCCTCCTCCGAGGCCCGCACCGGAAATTCTTGCCCGGGCCTGCCCCGTAAGCATGGGCGGAAAATCCGTTTCGCTCGCGGATTTTGCGGATTTTCGGTAAATTCGCAATCCGTGAGATCCGCGAATCTCCCGCAAAATCCGCAAATCCGCGAGCAGCGGATTTTATGGCTTGCTCGCACTGTTCGCGTGAGTTCGCGGCTTGCCAGTACAACTTCGCACCCCGCGAGTAAGTGCTAAATTGCAGAAATACGATCTTAGCAAAACTGAAACTACTTACCAGGTTCAAAAGTTCAGGCTCATCATTAGTAGCCATTTCCTGTAGTGCTTCCTGAGGGGCCCCTCCAGAGTTCAGTTGCCAGTTGCAACTATTATGTGACCCTGCTCTGAACCTCAGAATAGTTACACATATGCCACAAAGGTCCTGAATTACAGCTAAGGGAGACAAGCAGGAGCCAGGCTGGAAGTTAAAATCCATTATTCAGCCCCTAATTCATTATTGTCAGTTGGGGCAGGGCAGGTGTTGTAACTAATTTTGCAACAATGAAAGCACTTAGCAAGTGCAAAAGATCACTAATCAGGAAGCACTAAGGAAGCAGGTGCCAGCTAAAAAAATATTCTGTGACACATTAATCAGCCCCAAATTAATTCAGGTCACTTGAGGCAGGGAAGGTGTGCTTTGCTTTGCCGAAAATAATGTACACTGGACAACCAGAGGGTGTGGTGATTAAACAGAGGGTGGCATGGGTGGGCCAGAGGGTGGCATGAGTAGTCAGAGAGTGGCAGTGGTGACAGAGAGTGGCAGTGATGAAGAAGAGTGTCCCAAACAGGCTGGACACGTAGAAACAACAAGTTCGCAAAACTTGCGACCCGACAGGTAAGTTCGCAAATTGCGAAATTGTAAAAACCCTCGCGAACTGGCAGAAACACGCGCGAACACAAAAAAAAAAAATCTGCAAATTCGCGGGAATTCGCGGATTTTGCCGATTGCGAGTTCGCAAATCCGCAAAATTCGTGAACGCGAGATTCGCAAAATTCGCCCATGCTTACTGCCCAGTCCATGCCCGCAGCGCAACTGCTCACAAAGGAGGCCAGGCCGAGATGGGCTAGATCAGACTCACCATTGGGCCCCCCAGACTCCCTATGTCTGGGGCACCTCCGAGCTATCTTCCTTCCGTGCGCCGCTCTTTATCCTCCTGTCACTTGGATCCAGGGGGCGTGTCACCTCGACCATCTCTGACGGACGCAGATCTATTGCGGAGCCCAACTCTTCTCATGGGCCCACTCTGAGCTCCTGCTGGCACACCGACTGCAGTACGCCCGCAGCTCCTGACACTGTCATTAACTTGACTGTCCATTTTTTCTCTCGATGTACTTTACAACGGAACATCCTACTGTGAGGAGTGGTCCTTTACAATTCCCCAGTCCCAAGCATTTTAGTTTGCTTCTCTTCTAGTTCTCTGCTGTTAGGGTCGACGGATGCTCTGTTCTCGAAGTATAGGGAGGAGGACTACTTGGGGTAGGGGCCATTGCCCCTGGGTTTTTCTTCTTCTTTCATCTGTTTTTTGCACCAGCATTCCTCTCCAGCAGCAAGACGAGTGTTCATGGACCAGTCCCATAGAGCTCTACCCACTGCCTTGTATAGACGCAACACTTCACTCGTACCTGCCACCCACACTGGGTGTTGTATCCTACACTCTCACCCCCATGTCTGATAACCATCCCGTGACAGCATCGCTCCACATAATGTCCTGGAATGTTAATGGCCTGTTAGACAGGGCCAAGCGCACAGCAGTCCTGCGCTATGCACAGCGTCACACTGTAGACATATTGCTGCTTCAAGAAACCCATCTGATAGATACGGCTATGGTGGAGTCTGGCACTTCGGCTTTAATTGGGGATCGAGAGGGGTCGCTGTCCTGGTACGCCGTGCCCTCCCATTTGTGTTGCGAAGGTTGACTCATGACCCCCAGGCCTGCTTCGTCGCTCTGGAAGGGAGCTTAGGGGACCGAACCCTGAGTCTGCTCTCTGAATATTCTCCACCCTCCCTGATGACTCCCACACTTTGGCGAGTTGCCACTCTGATTGCCACCCTGCCCCCGGGGATGACCATCATTGGGGGAGATTTCAACGCAGTTATGAACTCCGACTTTTACACCACGGGACCCTTCCGCCTCCAGGATCACCCACTCTAACCTCTTATCGAACTGGGCCGCCACCCTGGGGCTTGGAGACGCTTGGAGACTCTGGCACCCGGCGACCCGACAACACACATCGGCATCCCATCACACTCATGCACGACTTGACTACGTCTTCATGCCAGCCCTGGATTGTCCGGTAATCCAGGATATCACCATGGACCATGGGTATATCTGACCACTTCCCAGTGGCGGTGCAGATGGGTAACCTCCCTGAATCTTCACGCCCGATCTGGAGGTTTAACGCCTGGTTTCTCCAGGATAAGGAGTTTAGGGACTCAGTGGGCGATGAACTCCGCCAGTACTTTATCGCCCAACCAGGGCTCGATCTTCTCCCCTGGTACCCTGTGGGAGACTGGTAAGGCCACCTACGTGACTTCTCCAAGAGCCAACTCAAAATTAAACGAACGGCGCGAGACTCCCGACTTATGCTCCTAGAAGGCCAAGGTGTCCTAATCGAAGGTCAACCCCGGACTAAAGAACTGAAACCCAGGAAAAGAGACTAGCGTTTCTGAGGGATGAGATTAAGCAGGCTTCCCTGGAGGCTGCCAAGCTGCTGTGGAGGTCCTCAGTAGTGAGAGTGCATGGGTGGGGAGATGAAAATGGGAAGCTCCTTCACCGACTAGCCACTTACCCAATAGCCAACCGTATCATTCCTGAGATGCTTGCCTCAGACGGAATGGTCCAACAATCCCCGGTGGCGGTGGCCCAATACTTCGCCGCATACTACACCACCCTCTACTCAGCACTATTCCCCAGTCTCTCACTCCCAGACTTACTTCAGCATGAACGGTTACCTCTTCCGCGACTCATTGAACCTGAGGTACTGGACCTCCCCATCACCCCGGAGGAGGTCCACAATACCATATCACGCATGGCCTTTGGTAAGACGCCGGGGCCAGGAGTTTTACGTGACCTACTGTGACATGCTGGTTCCCCACCTTCTGGAAATGTATTAGGAGGTGACTGACAAAGGCTTGTTCCGCTCCGAAACTGATCTAGCCACCATTGTGGTGATCTCCAAGTCTCAGCCTTCCTCACAGCACTGCTCCGACTATCGCCCCATCTCTCTCATTAATTCGGAACTTAAAGTGTTTACATCTGTATAAGCCAACCGCATACGCCTGTGCCTGGCCAAGCTGATCCACCCCGACCAGTGCGGTTTCATGCCCTCTCGGGGAACCAGACACTGCCTTAGGTGACTGCACCTTGCTCTAGCAAACTACCAACAGCTGACCCCATACTTGTCCCTTCTTCTCGTTGATTTCGAGAAAGCATTTGATTTAGTGGACTGGCGATACCTGGAGGCGGTATTGACAGAGATGGGATTTGGAACCTTCTTCCGTAACCTAGTCAAGACGCTATATTGTAGGCCGCGGGCTCGGGTACTGGTTAATGGAGCTCTGTCGCAGCCTTTTCCTATCAGGAGGGGCACAAGGCAAGGATGCCCCCTCTCACCCCTCCTCTTCTCTTTGGCGATGGAGTCCTTTGCCTGTCTTTTCTGATCCGACAAGCACATCACAGGATGGCAATGGCCTGGCCTGTAGGAGGACAATTCGCCCTTTACGCAGACGACGTTCTCCTATTTTAGCAGATCCCGCACATTCGGGACTCCGATGCCTCTGGGCGCTGAGTCTCTTCGAGCAAACCTCTGGCCTTCGCCTAAACTCGGCTAAATCAGTCTTGGTCTCCCTTCATCTCTCGAGGGAGTGCTTTGACTGGCAGACCTCGAAACCTCTTTGACTGCAGTTCTTCGGATACCTGGAGATCTGGGTTGCCCTCCTCCCGGACTTTGCCTTGTCACTCAATGTTACTCCGCTAGTAAAAAAGGCCAGTGCTAATCTCTTTAAATGGGCAGAATAGCCTTATTTAAAACGATGATTCTGCTCAGGTTCCTCTACATGCTTCAGAATACTCCCTTCTCCTTCTCACAGTCGTGGTTCCGGAAGATGGACGGCTTGGCTGCCGGGTTCCTGTGGGGGGGGGGGGAGTAGGGGGGCCCCGGCTGGCCCTTGCCCAGTGTCGGATTCCTCCTTTCCATGGCGGCCTGGGAATGACAAATCTCTACCTTTATTATTTAGCTACCCGGCTCCTCACATTGCATGACTGGTTTAATGGTGGCTGGTTGAATCTGGCATATCGCTTAGAACTGCATACCCTGGGCTTGCATAGCATCCATGGGATGCTGTATGGGAACGTCATTCCTCAAACCCTGCCTGAAGCCACACGTGGGGTGCTTTTGGCTCCGCGGGCTTCTCTGCGCCCCGCCCGCTGGTCGGACAAACTGACTCAATATACCCCACTGTGGCGGGGTGCTTGGCTCCGAGAGGTCGCCAACCTATCTGGCTTTAGAGCATAGGCCTCATTGGGATTTCCCAATTGGGAGAAGTCTTGGCTGTGGATCATATACGCACCTTTCAAGGCTTGCAAAACCGGTACTCCCTCCATGCTTCCCAGTTTTATCGTTATTTGCAGTTGCGCCACGCCCTTCACTCACATATCTCAGAGGGCACCTCCTTACCCGAGTAAAGTCTGCCCTAAGCCCAGATCATGACCGGCAACTTGGGAAAGGGGGGTGATCTCCCATATCTATTGCTCCCTTACAAACAACACACCCAACATACTATCTGAGGGACAGATGGGCGGGATGGTTTGGGTCCCTGAGGATGCTCTCATGGCCCCCAAGACAATCACAACCTCAGCAAGACTCCGCCTACTCCAAGTATACTACCTCCATGCCGCCTACCTCACACCGCTGTGCCTTCACTGCGCTGGGCTCTGGTCCAATGCTTCTTGTCCCCGCTGCAATCCCCCACAAGCTGATTTTTACCACATGGTATGGCTTTACTCCGCAGTTGCGCTTTACTGGGAATCAGCGGTGGGGGAGCTTACTTTGGTCCTGGGCTGGGAAGTCCCTCTCAGGCCAATGAATGTGCTTCTGGGAATCACTGAGGGGATGGATGGCTCCAGAGCTAATGAACTCTTTCTAAACACGGCTTTGATGGTGGACAAAAGAGACATTGCAGCGAACTGACTGAGCTCGACTGCTTCCACCATGGCACATTGGCGCAGGGGGGGGTGAACTGATGTGCTGCGCAGGAGCCACCCTTGTTTGAGGCCAGGGGATGCCCTAAAAAGTTTCACAGAGTGTGAGGCATAACCACATATTGGTTTTTTTAAATTTTGATTGTGTGTTATTATTTTAGATTGTAACCCATTTGGGAGGAAAACAATAAATGATCTGTGATCAATTTTTAACTTCACACAAAAACGTCTGCTCTTTATATTTAAGTGCGTCTTTAAGCTTCGTGTTGATAAATTAACCATACACTTTACCTAGTTTAGTTTTGGAATATGGCATAGAGCACTGTTCCCCTTGAGGCCAGACCACTGCTGATAGCATTAGCATAGCCCTTCGTATTACGTTGTTCAGAGAGTCAGGGAATCTAAACTTTTTTCTGATGATAGAAGACTGACATTTCCATTGAGCAACCAAGGGCTGGAGTGGGTGCTGCTATGTCCTCCCCTTACGTGTTGGGGTCATGTATGCTGGTGTAATACTGTCATATTTCTGCTTTACACTGATATGTGTTCAACTGCAGGTCTGCTGTTCTCTTTTGTTGCTCTCATAAAATCAATAAAATTGATTATCAAGACAAAAAATAGTGATTTCTAAACATTCCTTAATTGCGAGTCGCAAATTGCGAGTCTAAATTAATGAATAGCTTCCCATTCATTCCTTTAGGCCTGCAGGCCCATAGGAATGAATGGGAAATTGCATGCGCAATTTGCGAGTACCAATAGGTACTCGCAAATTGCACATGCAATTTCAAGGGTGCAAGGGTGTCAAAAGGACACCCTATTGCACCCCTGAAATTGTACTATGCACCCATTTTGCGCACACACATGCATGTGTGTGTTTGTAACATGAAACTTTAGGGCATTTTTAAACGTTTTTGCAAATAACCGACCAGTTTGCTGCCCCAAATAGCGATATCGCTATGTCAAAGTGCTTCTAGAATTGCATTTTAGGAATCGCAAATTGCGATTCCTTAAATGCAATCGCAATTTGGGAAGTCGCAAAAATTGCGATTACCGAAATTACGCATCCCGGAGACTCACATGCATCTCAAAAGGCCATTATGCGATCTCAAACGGCGATTTTTGTGAATCGCACTGCTTGCAATTGCAAAATCCTTTGATGCATGTGCCCCTTATTGCTTACAATATCTGTTTGCAATAAAATAAACCCATTAAAAAATTGCATGCGGCCCAAAGTCAAGCTATTGGTTTTGCCACTGCTTGCTCAGAACTGCTTTCAGTGAGCGTTAGTACGATTCACAATTTGAATTAAGTTATGCATGAATGAACTATTTCATGCAGTGGTTGTTTCTTGATATTTGAATGCTCAAGCTTCCACTTGTTTTACGTGTTACAGCATTCAAAGACTGAACATGGTTTGGTGGCTTAATATGACAATAGAAGTTGTCATGCCAAGCATGATAATGATTTCATGTGCAAATAAAGATGTAAGTTTGTGCACAAAGGAGACATGGTCAGTAGCAGCAGTGCTGGTGTGCAGTGTGCTTAGCATTGGTAGGCAGTACTTGGCACGATGAACAGAAGAGCAGTTCACAAACACTGGTGGCCGGTATACTTGGCACTGGTGGACAGTACTAAGCATTGGAGGGTCATGCATATCACAATGGTGAACAGTATTGAACACTGTAGAGCACCAAGCTTAGAAATGGTGAGGTGTGCACGCATCACAGGTGGAAAGTGCACATCTGTCAGAACAAGTGAGTAGGAGAACACTGCATTCAGCAACGCTTTTAAAAGTGCTCATGGCTAACAGAACCAAACTGTGATCAAATGTGAAAGGTCAAAAAGCCTATAACTGATGTCAATGAGACGATTTCAGACACACAGAGCCTGTACCTGTGCCAGCTCCCCCTTGTTCCCTTATCTTAGGCCTCTTCCTTGTTGCCCTCAGTGCTCCACCCAGCCTTCCTCCTATTGCTTAAAGTTAAGTTGGTGTTTTTCTGTGCATAGATATTTTGTTTTGTAATCTTGTCTCTTTTGTGGCTGTTATTTTGTGTAATCTTCCTCAGCCTTATATTTTTGTAATCTTCTGGCAAACTTATCTGCACCTGGGCCACGCTCAGTGTCAGGAACCCTGGTTCTTCCGCCCGACACAGCTACACTGCAGCAGACATCACAGTCCTAGATCCTGGACGCATCAGCAAATTCTGCCACACATCCCCGCACACCACCAGAGGACCATTCTCCTGCCACCACTGCCGCTTTACCTGCAACGCAGAAGCAACCAACAATGCCAGAGACACCGCAAACTACTTGCCGACGAGACGGCCATGGCACAACTCCAGTTCATTCTACTCAGCGCATGATCGCTTGGCAAACATGGCACAGAGATCTGGGACATGATCTCATCCCTCACCCCGGATGTCATCTTCCTCATAGAGATCTGGCTGATCCTGTCTTTGTGCCAGATATCACAATTGCCACACCTAAAGCCCACATGATAACACACCGGGAACGAGTCAACAAACACAGAGGTGAAAATTGAGATAATCTTCAAGGACATCATGCTCTGCACAACCTCCTCAGACGACTTGACCTCGATAATAGAGCACCTCAATTTCCAAGTTCACATAGACAGAAAAAAGAACCATCAGAGGCACCCTCAAATACAGACCAACGGGACCACGCCCCCCTTCCGCAACTCCATCCCTGACCTCATTGCCCCGTTCGACATCGACTCCGAGCACTACATCTTCTTAGGGGATCTTAACTTCCACCTCGACGACCCCCGCAACACCAATACAACCGACCTCCTTGAAAGCATGAGCAACATCGACCTCAACTTGTCACCGACCCCGCCCACTTTGCAGGACACACGCTCAAACCCATTTTACGCCCACTGACAGAGTCAAGTAAAACCACAACTTGCAGTTAACTGGTACAGACCCACACAGCGTTCAATTCACCATCTCAGGAGTTACCAAGACTGTCACCATACCCCTCAATTCCACGCCCAGAAACTGGAAAAAAATATCAGAAGACCAGTGGAACAACAATCGCAACTCCCACCTCCCAGGCACAACATCTGATCCAGAACTGGCTATGAAGAAATTCTCCCAGTGGATCACGTATTGCGCCAACACAATCGCCCCTTCCAAGCCAGCCAAACCAAAAGTACCTGCCAGAAGAGCCAGCTGGTTCACAGCGGAGCTGAAATCCACCAAACACATCTGCTGGCAAATAGAAAGTAAGTGGCATACTAGCAAAAAGGAGACTATACCACCTTCAAGACAGCACTCAACCAGTACCACTGCTTCCTGAAAGAAACAAAGAAGAGCACTCTAGCAGACTACATAGAAGCTATCACAAACCACAGCAAGGAGCTCTTTTCCATTCTAAAGGATTTCTCCAAGCCCGCAGCTAAGGGAAGAACATCAGCTCCTAACAAGAACTGTGACACCCTGGTGGACTTCTTCCACAACAAGATCTCAGCCATCTATGAGAAATTCAAACCACAATCCCCTCACTGCCAACAGCATCAGCCTGCTCACACCCATGAACAAAAAACACAAACACCTGCTCACCCATTGGGCCCCTATCACAACTCAAACCACAATCTCCATCATGAACACCATACACTCAGGAGCACCCACAGACCCCTGTCCCCGCACAACTTCGGGATAAAGACGATTGATGATGAGCTCAATAAAGTCCTGAATTCCTCCATCACCATGGCCTCCCACCCTGAGGACTGGAAACACTCTAAAGTGAGGCCCCTCCTGAAGAAACCATCTGTTGACTCAGCAGAACCACATCCCATCTTCATGCTCCCCTTTCCAGCAGGGGTGCTCATAAAGGCAATCAACCAGCAATTCCCCACACACCTGGAACACAACCACCTCTTAGACCACTCTAATAAAGGTTCTTTGCCAACCAGAGCATCAAGACAGCCGTGATCGCAGCCACCATTGACATCAGGGCCCTCCTGGACCACGGCAAAACTGCAGCCCTCATCCTCCTGGACCTGTCAGCTGCCTTTGACACCGTCTCCCACCACATCTTGATCAACAGACTGCACCAAATCGGAATCCAGGGAGATGCCCTCAAATGGATTGCTTACTGGAAGAACCCAGAGAATCCGTCTCCCACCATTCACCTCAGAACCCAAGAAGATCACCTACGGAGACCCACAAGGATCGTCCCTCAGCCCCACCCTCTTCAACATGTACATGACCCCCTGGCCAGTACTGTTAGAATGTATGGACTCAACATAATTTCCTATGCAGGTAACACCTAACTCATGCTCTTGCTATCAGAAGACCCCTCATCGCCAGAGCCAACTTCTACAGATGTATGATGAACATCACCGACTGGATGAAGCACAATTGTCTCAAGCTCAATATGGTCGAGACGGAAGTCCTCATCTTTGCGAACAACACCTCACCTTATATTGACGCTTGGCGACCTGCTGAACTCCGCCCTTCCCCAACCCCAACAGACTACACCTGCAACCTCGGCATCATCTTGGACTACAATTTATCTATGTAGAAACAGGTAAACACAGTCTCATCCACCTGCTTTCATACCTTTGTGCAAGCTCATAAATATTTTCAGGTGGCTCCTAAGCAACACCAGAAGGACCGTCACAGAGGCCCTTGTCACTAACAGGCTGGACTATGGGAACACTCTCTATGTATGAATCACCACATGCCTCCTGAAGACACTATAGACAATACAAAACGCAGCAGCAAGACTCATCCTCTATCTCACCAGTTGGACCCACATCACTCCACACCTCAAGAAGCTACACTGGCTCCTGATCCACAAGAGATGCCAGCTCAAGATGTTGACCCACGCATACAAAGGCCTGCACAACAAAGGACCCGCTTACATCAACGAACAAATGTCTTTCCACCAACTGACCTCTTTCTCACAGACACCCCCCAGATCCGCCGAGCCAACAATGGAGGATGCTCCTTCTCTTCCCTGGTGGTCAAAGTCTGGACCGACCTTCCCCTGCATCTTAGGACTGCTTAATTTCCCCTGGGAATTCAGGAAAGGATTCAAGACCTGGTTGTTTGAATTAACAGAGCACTGCAAAGCAGTGAGGAACTCCGGTGCCTGGAGACACTCACGGGTGATTTGCCACACTCTATAAAACCTGATTGACTGATTGATCCTAGGACGTGTAGTTTTAAGTTAGTTGGCAGCTCTGACTCAATGACTATAGTGGTGTTAAAACAGGCATTATTATGGTACAAGACCAATAAGAGCCAGTGGGAACAATGCCACGGTATCAGCTTCCTCTTAGTGTCATTGACACTGCCCAGGTCTTGTGGTCCAAACAACAGACATGTGTTATGACACAAGCTATGAAAAGCACATGGAGGTAAACGAAAATAAACTGAAATGCCTGGGTTCCAATAGGCTTAATGTAAACCCCGCCATCTCCTTTTCTCCTCGCTTTTACTTTCACAATCGGGAATAGGAACATACTAGTAAAAACAACATTCCTCCACCAATACTTCTCTTTACAATTTCAGAACACTGGCCTTTTATGATCAAAAAAGGAACATACATTTTGCAAGTCTGTGGAGCTCTCAATGATTTGTGGCAACACGCAATTAAAATACTCATTACATTTTTTATTTGTCATACTCGAATTCTGTATTTTACATCACTTTTTAAAGGCCCTTTAGAATGATCTGAATTTATATCATCGGGCACGTAGCACTAGCGGGAACAGCTAGACTACCTACGTATGTGAGACTACCTAAATAGCAGCGCTCCCGCAGACAGCTGAGGAGCAATAAATGCATGACAATGCATTTCAGTGCAATGATGCGGATCACCACACTGAAATGCGTTAGTCTAACACATGATGTGTGGTACTTGGCAGGGCTGAATCAAGGCATATCACAATTCCCAGACTTTCCTTCCAAGAAGCGCTGTACCTTTCTGTACTCCTTTACTGTGTTTGGTGGCTTTTAGAAGGCGTTAAGAGGCGTTTTCCTTCTCTCCCTCCTTTCCTCTCAGCTTATCGTCTCTGGTTGCTTTTACACTGTGGATCATCAGAATACAGCTGGGTTGGATCTTTCTCCATACCACTTCATCCTCACTTCTGATAGGCCTTGGGGCAATTTTACAAAAAACACATCAGCCCCGAGGAGCTCCTATCCTCAGACATACTGCACTGTTTTGCGCATGTGCAGCACATGTATGGAGTGTGAATGTGAGAGGGGCTGTAAATGAAAAGCGCCCCTTGGACATGCACTATCCTTGGAGCTCAGCACTAACCACCAACCCTCCGCCACCCCTTCCCCTATGGTGCTGTCAACACACATGCTTTGGAAAGAAACTCCCCAATTGGTGAACACCACACATCGTCTCTATACATGATTTCTGCTGCTGGAAGAGCAGCTTTTCCAGTCTTCACTGCTGGTGTGTCAATGCCCCTTTGCCCTCTAAGCACCACCTGCCGCTGCATGATCAGTAGAGGATAAGAAAACAACATGTTTTAGCTTGTCTTGGATTGAGGTTTCTTTAGGGAGTCTCACATGACCACACAAAGAGGGAGGGAAGGATAAAGGATGTTTTAGGTTGGGACATACACCCTCCCAGAGTAACAACACATCACATAGCTACGAAACTCGGTTGACAGTACAGGGATCTCAGTCACCAACATTGTGAACCCTGACGGAAGAGAAATCCGAATTAGGGACTTCCTTAAAAAGGATAAAGGCTTCCATTCACCAAAGTGACATGCTTCATCACTGGGCCCATCCTCACCATGGGTCCCAAAGGGGTTGAAATTGTGGGATCTGTAGGAGGTCCTTACGAGGAGAGAAATATGCCTCCCTAGCAGTGCAGGGTACAGGGCCTGGTAAAGTAAAAATGTGTGAGGGGAGGAATATAGAAATGTATTAGTCTCTCCCTGTTGCATGCATAAAATCAGTGTGCTTGTATAGCTGTTCACTTAAGACCCTCAATGTATTGCCTTTTTGTTAATACAGCCACTATAGGATTGCCAGACAAGAATGCCTTAAAGGGTGGTGGGAAATGAACTATGCTAATTTTTTTCCCCGATAAACGCCCCTGCAGAGAAATTTTGTGGGGCTTAATCCCATGTTGCCCAAGACAGTAATAGTGGTAAAATGTAGCACCTACTTTGAAGAGTCGTAAGTGTTCCTTACATGATTTAGTGGGTATTGGAAACTAACAAATGCCTTTTTATTACAACTACTGTAATTGGTCAGTATTACCAGTCCAACACAACCCAGTCCTCGCCCCTTCAGCTTCCAGAATACAAAGAAAGCTAACTTTAAACTGTGAAAAGGGTGAATGACAAATCAATCTAGAAATGTAACTAGATAGCTTTTCGACACACCTGGTTTTGAATTTAAACAGGCAAACCCATTGTATCACCATCAAGAGTTCCTACTTCTGTTCCCAAATCTTGACAATGTGGTTGATTTTTCTTCTGTGCCACATTGCAGGCATCATTTAAGGGTGTGGGAACCCATGAAAACACTTTTCCGAGGTGGGCGTTTCATCATTGACCATTTTTTTTCAGTGCCACACAGCTCATGATATACGTCACTCTGAAGTACCTTTTTGTAGGATTAAAGCCTCACATGTTTATTTAACACAAGGTTAAAATCAAATTAGCAATATCATTTCCACCTCTACATATGGAGAGTCAAATATAATGAAGCTTCTGAGCGCAGTATATCACAAGCTGTTTGGCACTAAAAAGTCTGATTGAACAAGGAAACGACCATTGGAAATGAGACCCCAATTCCTCCCGTCCTTTCAGAACAATGATCACGATCCTGTTTGAAAAGGGGTCTACCTTGTTGTGTCTTTTACAAATCTTCAGATATTGGGCACAAGAATACCAAGCTAATTTACTAAATCAATATTCAAAGTAACAGCATTACTTATGCTGAAAAGAAATTGATTTTGTGAATGATGCCAGAATCGGAGCTCCTGCTTTACAACAGACCTATCCTTTGTCAGAATTCTTGACGACTTCTTAAATTCATGATATCTTACTGCCTGGTTTAAGGAAAAATACTATCAGTCCCAATTTCAACTGCAGCACCACAATCAAACCCCTACATTAATCATCAATAATTTAGCTCCTGTTCTTTGGAGGCTTGTTATGCTACACACAGATGAATATTCTGCAGATAGAATCATCTTCCTGATTTTCCTCTGAGTGGGGGTGTTTTTGGCACCTAATGCTTCATTAAAAAGGTAAAAGCTATCCCTTGAAGAAACGGCACCATTATTTGAGATGCTTTGACAACTACTACACTTTGTAAACGCCCTTCAGTTCAATTAAATTCCAAAATCTCCACATAGTATTTCAGGAAAACATGTGGTCGGATGTTCAGATTGTCTCAGCTCAGCATTCTAGTTTTCTTCATAGAATCGACTAATTGAGACAGGTGTATCTTCAACTATTGTGAGTGACTGCACTCTGGTCTTTGAATATTGCGCGAGATGTTAACTACACTGATCGGTTGGATGGTTTAAGGACGGCACAAGCAGAAAAAAGGAGCACCATTTTTATTTTTTGTAAAATAATAGGTCAACTTTGTAATACATATTAAGAAGTTCAAACCTCTTTACTCAAAGGTCGCCCCAAAAAAATAACAGAACACATTTTCAGCCTATGCCTCAGTTGTCTCATGTATCAAAATTGGTGTTTCTTAGAAGTCTATCAAACATCAGTATTAGATGCTTAAACCCTTAGTGATCTGAAAGAAAGCCACTTTTAACATCTAGATCATTTCCTCCTACTAGCCAGATCATTCCCTTCTGCTAGTCAGATTTTGTGCGGAGAAGCGCGGGAGTGCCGACGTACCCACACTCCCCTCCTTACGTGTTTTCCAGCAGCAGCACAATGGGGTTCACCTCCTTCTTCGGTCGGTAGTAGGCCCGCAGCGGAACAATGAAGTTATAGAGGCCGTTCCCTGCCCTTTCTGCGGAGACGATGATCAGCTTGTTCTTGAATCTGTATGCGCGGGCGTCCTCAAACGGGAAGTGGTGGCAGCCCTGAGGCGAAGGACAGGAGTAAATAGATATGACAACCTGGACCTTAAATCAGACATGTTAATTATTTTAATATTAAACATAGATTATAATTAAGTCATCACATATGGCCCTAAATTAAATATGTAGGAGAAATGGATGGCAGCTCAGATAAGCTTTACATGTATTGTGTTTATGTAGGAAAAGAGCTCACACAACCTGAAGCCATAAGAGTAGGGCTATATGATGTCAGCGAGTTCCAGAGAAGTCCATAGATGTAAAGTGTGAACATGAAGACACCTGTTCATGTTTAATTCATGAAAAGCCCCATGGTGCCAGTTTATACAGTGTACATTTTCTGATGCGAAGATTTGAAGTGGAGACTGAAAGGCTACAGTCAAAATTTCCATTTTGAAAATGTAGGGGGAAAATTCAATAATCGATGCTTTAAATATTTCAACATGGGAGCCTAAGGCACCGCAAGTCATTGTGCATGTGGGTTTTAAGGTTATTGTTTTGTAATGCTCGAAGGGAGTTGGGTGGTGGGAGGGTTAAAACTGCATTTTTAAAATGTGAAATATAAAATGGTCAACTTGAAGCATTCTAGAACTTAAGCATTTCTTGTTTACTGTGAGATTTAGGACTTCATTACAGCCTCATTACAATGTGACTCAGAAAGCCTCCAACTACAGGTCGTAGGCTTTCTGAGTCACATTGTAGGTTTCCCTTCCAACTGCTGCATTACAATGCAGGCAGTCGAAAGTAAAACCGCCCGGTCATTCTGGCTGGATTTCGATAAGCTCAAGGAGCCCATCGGCCAGTCAGAGGCCTCACCATAATCTCTAAGGGCAGCGTTTCCAACGTCGGGATTACGATACATGGAAAGCCTGTCGGAAAGCAACTTTGGGGGCCCTTAGCAGGGTCCCCTTCTCCCTGTGGCCTCCAGTTGGGGGCCAAGGGGGCATCCACGATGCCCCACGTTAATGACCGCACTGCTTGGCAGGCACCGTGATTGCTGCCATAAAGTGCCGGGATTAACAGAAACTCCTATTTCTCTATGGGAACTTGTGCTACGGTCAGTTTACGGCTGCAGCACAAGCTCCCATAGAGAATTGGGAGTATGTGATCGCACCATGTGCGGGCGTTATGTAATAGCGGTGTCGGGACTGCCAACCGGAGGTTGGTCAGTCCTGAGACCGCATCAGTGTCAACATCGAAATCAGGCCCTATATGTCTGCGCCATATGTAGTTTCAGTGAGTGGGGGAGGCATGTGTCTGAAGGAGAGGTCTCCGTTGTATGTTTGGTAGTGCCGGTCTGTTTTGTGTCTTTTAAATAAACTATTTCAATTGAGGCTTTAGAACCCCAGCAACACCTGTGCATGTGTGTTGTTAAACTATGAACGACCTATTCAATGCATAGGGTGCTGAGAGAGAAAATGATTGTGATGGAGCTTACGAGAGAAATAAATAAAAAGAGAGGGAGTAAAAGAGAGGGATAGTCTAATGAGAAAAAGAGTGAGAAACATGAGAGAGAGAAGAGAAAGTGAGACAGGGTACAAAGAGAGAGAGATTACTGAAACTTGGTTGGATGTTTCATCCAACCCCATTGTCACGCTGGCTACTGCTGGCTATAAACTACATCAGGCCGATCGCTCTGTAGGCAAGGGAGGTGACCTCGCTATTATGTATAGAGCTAATTGGACTCTTCATAGCGACACTTCCAGCCTCTGCGGTGAGTGTGAAGCTTTGGATTTTAGTGTAAAGCTTTCAGCCCACTTCACATTGGGTGGGTCTCTTATCTACCGTCCCCCAGGTACACCGAATGTCTTTCTTAAATCATGTGGAGACGCTATGGCCGAATTAGCTTTGCGTTCCTCACATTATTTGATTCTTGGACATTTCAATCTTCATTTGGACCATCAGGAGGCCTTTGAGTCTGCTGCTTTCCTTGACTTATTACAATCGGCCCAACTAAGCCAATCGGTCAGGGATGCGACTCATCAAGCGGGTCATACTCTTGACCCCATTTGCTCAAATTTTGCAATTCAGGTTGATAAACCCTTGCCTGTTTCTTGGTCGGACCATTTCCTGATCTTTTTTTCTCGCAGCCAGCTCAGTTGGCTGGCTGCCATCGCCCACCGGTCTATTGCAAAATTGACCCTCACCAGTTTATCAGCTCCTTGGCTGCCTCCAGGCCTCCCCCCAAGATAGACTGGAGGGATATGTCAGTGGGTTTAAAACTTGGATCTCAGACTCAGTGTCCGCTCTTGCAGTTCCCTGTCGATCCAAGTTGGCAGGAGACTCGCCCTCTAAACCAGGGGTACTCATAGTACGGCCCGCGGGCCAGTGGCGGCCCGGCAAGCCTTCCCTGGCGGCCCGCGGACCCCCGAAACATCATACCTGTGTTTCCCGAGTTTTTTTTTTTTTAAGTGTCTGCAGCAGCGAGAGAGACTCTTGCTGCTTTGTGGGGGCTGCCGGCGGGGCGATCCTAGGAATGGCCAGAGCAAAGCTGCAGGGGCCTAAGGAGAGGTGAAATACAAAGGCATCATTAACATGCAAATGGTCTTTTAATGACCTGTGAAGTGCTCGGGTGCGGCTGTGTGTGTGTGCCCTGGCTGGCGCACAGGCAGGGTGAGGTGACAGAGGGAGTGGGAGGGAAAGGGGGGGGAGGGGGACGGAGAGGGAGAGAGAGAGAGAGTGAGAGGGAGGGAGTGAGTGAGTGAGAGGGAGGGAGGGAGGGAAGGAGTGAGAGGGAGGGAGTGAGTGAGTGAGTGAGAGGGAGTGAGAGTGAGAGGGAGTGAGGGAGAGGGAGTGAGGGAGAGGGAGTGAGGGAGAGGGAGTGAGAGGGATGGAGTGAGTGAGAGGGATGGAGTGAGTAAGAGGGATGGAGTGAGTAAGAGGGATGGAGTGAGTGAGAGGTAGGGAGTGAGTGAGAGGGATGGAGTGAGTGGGAGTGAGTGACTGAGAGGGAGTGAGTGAGGGAGAGGGAGTGAGTGAGGGAGAGGGAGTTAGTGGGAGTGAGTGAGTAAATGAGTTGAGTGAGTGAGAGGGAGTGAGTGAGCGTGAGTGAGTGAAAGGGATGAAGTGAGTGAGAGGGATGGAGTGAGTGGGAGGGAGGGAGTGGGAGGGAGGGAGTGAGTGGGATGGAGTGGGAGGGAGTGAGTGAGAAGGAGTGAGTGGGAGAGAGTGAGAGGGAGTGAGTGGGAGGGAGTGAGTGAGAGGGAGGGAGTGAATGAGAGAGAGTGAGTGAGTGAGAGGGAGGGAGTGAATGAGAGGGAGTGAGAAGGAGTGAGAGGGAGTGAGTGAGTGAGTGAGTGAGAGGGATGGAGTGGGAGGGAGGGAGTGAGAGGGAGGGAGTGAGAGGGAGGGAGTGAGAGAGAGGGAGGGAGAGAGAGGGAGTGAGAGGGAGGGAGAGAGGGAGGGAGAGGGAGGGAGTGAGAGAGTGACTGAGAGAGTGAGAGTGAGTGAGAATGAGTGAGAATGAGTGAGAGGGAGTGAATAAGTGAGAGGGAGTGAGTGAGAGGGAGTGAGTGAGAGAGAATAAGTAAATGAGTGGGAGTGAGTGAGAGGGAGTGAGTGAGAGGGAGGGAGTGAGTGAGAGGGAGGGAGTGAGAGGGATGGAGTGAGTGAGAGGGATGGAGTGAGTGAGAGGGATGGAGTGAGTGAGAGGGAGGGAGTGAGTGAGAGGGATTGAGTGAGTGGGAGTGAGTGAGTGAGTGGGATTGAGTGAGTGAGAAGGATTGAGTGAGTGGGAGTGAGTGAGTGAGTGAGTGGGAGTGAGTGAGTGAGTGGGAGTGAGTGAGTGAGTGGGAGTGAGTGAGTGAGAGGGAGTGAGTGAGTGAGAGGGAGTGAGTGAGAGGGATAGAGTGAGTGAGAGGGATGGAGTGAGTGAGAGGGATGGAGTGAGTGAGAGGGATGGAGTGAGTGAGAGGGATGGAGTGAGTGAGAGGGAGGGAGTGAGTGAGAGGGATGGAGTGAGTGGGAGTGAGTGAGTGGGAGGGAGTGAGTGAGAGGGAGTGAGTGAGAGGGAGTGAGTGAGTGAGTGAGAGTGAGAGGGAGGGAGTGAATGGGAGGGAGTGAGAGGGAGGGAGTGAGAGGGAGGGAGTGAGCGAGTGAGAGAGAGGGAGAGAGTGAGAGAGAGGGAGTGAGTGAGACGGAGAGGGAGTGAGACGGACAGGGAGGGAGAGGGAGTAAGATGGAGACAGAGAGGGAGGGAAAGGGAGGGAGTGAGAGGGAGGGAAAGAGAAGGAGACAGAGAGGGAGTGAGACAGTCGGAGTGAGACAGAGGAAGACAGGAGAGAGGGAGGGTGAGAGGGAGAGAGAGCTAGAGAGAGGGAGGGAGACCGAGAGAGATGTGTGTATGCCGGGACGGCTCAGTGGACGAAGGCGTCCGCTGCAGGGACCTATGATCAACCTCATGGTCAGTTTTATGTTGTTGCTCTAGCCCCTCCCCCTCCCCCACTGACCCTGCCCCCCCACCGATGCGGCCCTCGGACACAAACCAAACTGTAAATTTGGCCCCCGAGAGAATGTTTGTGAGTACCCATGCTCTAAACCATAGTTTTCTATGAGTTGAAGGCCCTTAAACATGAATGCAAGGTTTTGGAGAGGGCTTGGCGTTAGGTGTGGGCGGAAAATCCGTTTGCGGATTTTCGGGAAATTCGCAATCCGCGAGATTCGCGAATCTCCCGCAAAATCCGCAAATCCGCGAGCAGCGGATTTTGCTCGCACTGCTCGCACTGTTCGCGTGAGTTCGCGGCTTCCCAGTACAACTTCGCGCCCCGCGAATAAGTGCAAAATTGCAGAAATACGATCTAATCAAAACTGAAACTACTTACCAGGTTCAAAAGTTCAGGCTCATCATTAGTAGCCATTTCCTGTAGTGCTTGCTGAGGGGCCCCTCCAGAGTTCAGTTGCCAGTTGCAACTATTATGTGACCCTGCTCTGAACCTCAGAATAGTTACACATATGCCACAAAGGTCCTGAATTACAGCTAAGGGAGACAAGCAGGAGCCAGGCTGGCAGTTCAAATCCATTAATCAGCCCCTAATTCATTATTGTCAGTTGGGGCAGGGCAGGTGTTGTAACTAATTTTGCAACAATGAAAGCACTTAGCAAGTGCAAAAGTTCACTAATCAGGAAGCACTAAGGAAGCAGGTGCCAGCTAAAAAAATATTCTGTGACACATTAATCAGCCCCAAATTAATTCAGGTCACTTGAGGCAGGGAAGGTGTGCTTGCGTTGCCACAATAATGTACACTGACTGGACAACCAGAGGGTGCTGTGATGAAACAGAGGGTGGCATGGGTGGGCCAGAGGGTGGCATGAGTAGTCAGAGAGTGGCAGTGGTGACAGAGAGTGGCAGTGATGAAGAAGAGTGTCCCAAACAGGCTGGACACGTAGAAACAACAAGTTCGCGAAACTTGCGACCCGACAGGTAAGTTCGCAATTTGCGACATTGTACAAAACCCTCGCGAACTGGCAGAAACCCGCGCAAACACAAAAAAAAAAAATCCGCAAATTCGCGAGAATTCGCGGATTTTGCGGATTGCGAGTTCGCAAATACGCAAAATTCGCGAACGCGAGATTCGCAAAATTCGCCCATGCTTACTTGGCGTTCCAGTGGCTATGGTTTGTTTGGCACTTAGGGCCTAACAAAAAAAGCTATAACACCGCCATTGTAGCCGCCAAAAGCCTCTACTATGCCTCACGGATTGCCTTGGCTAATAATAATTTGAAGGAAATCTTTGCCATTGGGGAAAATGTTATGGCCCCTAGCGCACTGGTGCGAGCAATGCCAGTATCAGACTCCTGGTGCATCACTCTCTCTAAGTTTTTTGTGGACAAAATATGTAGCATCCAAGCTACTTTCTCCGCCCTGGTCGGAGGACTTACAGCTTCCTTGTCTGTCCATTTGACGGCTGGCACGTCTAATATGCTGTCAATTTTTGCACCTGTAGACTTATCTGATACGTTAAAAATTCTTAAAGCCTTGAAGACTGGCTCTCCTAATGACCCTTATGCCACCAGACTCCTGGCCGCTGCTGCAGACATTATTTATCCTGAAGTCAACCAAATCATCAATATGTCCCTACGAGAGGCCACGGTCCCAACCTCTTGGAAGCAGGCACTGATTCTCTCTCTTCTTAAAAAGCCGGCTCTCGATCCATCAATACCCGGGAATTACAGGCAAATCTCCCTCCTGCCAAGTCGTGCTAAGGTTTGCGAGAAAGTAGTTACTAATCAGCTTACTAACTTTGTTGAGGCATTTGGCCTGCTGCATCTAGCTCAATCTGGCGTCCGTGCGGCCTACAGTACAAAATCAGCCTTGGTAGAGGTGGCAGAGGCATTTCGAGAGTGTTTAGATGCCGGAGGGAGGGCAGCTTTGGTTATGCTAGTCCTCTCTGCGGCATTCGAAACAGTGCCTCATTCCCTGCTCCTTAACCGCCTTTCGGAAATTGGCGTTATTGGTTCTGTCGGGGGCTGGATTAGGTCCTTTCTCGAAGCTCGAACAGAGCAGGTTTGGCTTCCTCCGTGTGCCTCGGAGCCCAGCAGATGGCTACTGGTGTTTCTCAGAGGTCATCCCTTAGTCCCCTCTTACTGAATATCTATGTTACTCCGCTGGTTCTTCTAGTGGAATCATTGGGGGCTAAGGTGATGGCCTACGTTGATGACACCAAGCTTTTGTTTTCTTGGGGAAGAGATGATGAATCAGTCCAGTCTGCGCAAAATTGTCTAGCCTCCGTTTTCCACTGGCTGGCCCAGGCTCAGCTGAAGTGTAACGAAGTGAAGTCAGAGGTTCTCTTGTATGGGACCTTTCCGGTCGATTTAAGAGCAAAGCTGTGGCCCCCTGGCTTCCCCCTGCCTAGTGCAGGGAACAATATTATTAAAAATCTAGGAATTTGCATCTCTGAGAATCTCAATTTGTCCAGGCAAGTTAAGAAGCTCGTTGGGACGTATTTCGGCACCTTGAAAGCCCTGAGAAAGTTTCTTCCCTTTCTTCCAAGACCTGCTAAAGAAACGGTGGTCCGCGCTTTCATTTTATCTTGCCTGGATTACGCTAATGCCCTGTATGTGGGCATTCCTGGTTACCTCTTAAGTAAATTGCAGGTTGTTAAAAAACTCTGCTGCCAGACTCCTGCTAGGGCTGTCCAATAGGTGCAGTGTGCGTGCTCATTTGCGCTCTCTGAACTGGCTTCCTGTTGAGGCTCGAATTCAATTCAAAATGCTCTCCATTGCCCACAGGGCCCTCTATGGCAGGGTCCCTAGTTATCTTCAGAAGAGATTTGTCTTTTACACTCCAGCGAGACATTTGTGCTCCTCTTCTCAACTGCTGCTGCAGACCCCCAAATTCAATCGTCAAAGGCTGGGCGGTTGTTCACTTGTCAGGAAAGCCAGCATGGCTGGAATGCTTTGCCCTTGGCCCTGCGGAGCATTCAGGATCACGTGATCTTCAAGAAAAAGCTTAAAACTTTCCTCTTTTAGTTGACCCTCTGGTACCCTTTGTCTTTACCTCTGCATGCGCTGGGACACTCTGCTGAGTAGCTGAGCGCTATATAAATGTATTTAACATAAATTTAACATAACAGGGCAAACGGAAGGTAGGCAAAAACAAGACAGTCGGAGAGAAGTAAGCAAATAAGAAATAAAGAGAAAGAGTGAGCTTTAAGGGGCGAGTGTAGGGGAAGAAAACAATCTCTCTGGGTTCATAAAAAAACATATTTTATGATTACACAACGATTTGTGCACTTTAGCAGGGACTCCGAGACCATCACAGAACTACAAATGTATTTCACATGGCTCATGAATGACTCTTGCCAGACACCCGAAACGGTTACAGGGGAGCAGTCTGCTTTGAGGGCTCTCACTCATTTAGGTCTCAGCCGCGGTTAAAGATCTGCCTCACTCAGGGCTCTCAGTCACATCCAGGGCCCTGCCTCAATCAGGACTTTCTCTCTCCCAGAGCTCTGCCTCACCTAGGGCTCTCTCTCACTCAGGTTGTTTCCTCTCTTAGAGCTTTCACTCACTCACTCACCCACTCACTCACCCACTCACTCACTCACTCACGGATCTGCCTCACTCAGGGCTTTCAGTCCCTGAGGTCTCTGCTTTACTCTGGGCTCTGTCTCACTCAATCAGAGCTCTTACCATCCACAGCTCTGCTTGACTCAGGGCTCTGCCTCACTCAGGGCTGCGTCTAAGTTCTGCCTCACACAGGGCTCTCATCCTCCAAGGGCTCTGACTCACTCAGGGCCTTGTCTCACCCAGGGCTCTCACTTTCACAGAGCTCTCACTTTCACAGGGATCTCACTCTGCTAAGGCTGTCACTCCGCAAAGGCTCTGCCTCGCCAGGGCTGTGTCTCAGCTAAGGCTATCACTCTCCCAGTGTTATAACCCTAATTGGACTTTGCTTCACTCCGGGCTCTCACTCTCCCAGAACTCCATCAAGGTGTTTCCTTCAGGAAAAGATTTAACTAGACACGGGCTCTTCCTCAGCTGGTGCTCTGCTTACACACTGGCTCTCCCTAAGCCAGACCACTCCCCGCACCATGGTCACCACCGGGGGCATAACTTAGTCAATTAAATTTAAATGTATTTAATTAAATTTGGAGAAGAGGAAGGGGGGTGGGTGTACTTCAAATTTCCCAACTAAAAATGTAGTGGGTGGCAGGGTGGAGAGGTTAGATGACCACGTTTTCGGATGGACAGTTCCATGGAGATCAGAGTCCATACTGATTTCCATTAGGTGGACCTAGGTCTAGAGTGGCACAGAGAGTGAAAAATGATGGGTTGAAATGCTACCTGGAGTAATTTTCAATTGTTATACTGCTTGCAAGCAGTCATCTCATCACTTTTTGGGTGTTTGATTGGCAGTAAAATCCCTGAAAACCTGAGACTGGCACAGCTTTCCAAGCCCATTACAGGCAATGTTTGTGAATTTCAAAAAGTTGCTAATTTGCACCCATTCAAGGAGTACGTCCATTGGTGCAGACTTACAAAATCTTTTGTAAACCAGTAACTATATATATTTATGTATCAGATCCCAAAAATTTACCAATTAACAGCTCTTAGTCAAGTGAGAATAACAAGAAAAAATTACACAGACATAGCAGACATGAATCAGAGCCCCCAGACCGCACTTCCAAGCCAATAACGCATTTGGAGTGTGTCATACTCCATACACAACCCCTGAAGCTACCCCCTACCCTTCCCACAGGCCTGGTAGCTCTCCCTGGTAACTCATGACTATGGTCACTGACAAGAGACAGTGACGCAGCAAGTGTGCTATGGACCCAGGTGAAAGCCTAAAAAATAGGGCCCCAAGGTGGGCAGTAAAGGATGACTCTAATTAGGGAGTTGTGAGCTCCTCGCATACCTCAGCCGTGGTGCCACTGCACCTGATGCACTTATGATAGCAACACCCCTGTCTAAACATTAAAATTAAAATAAAACTTATAGACAGGATGCTGGCTCTAAAAGAAAGCCGTGTAAATGTTTTTTCCCTTACCCTAGTGGCCCTTCAGAGAAATCTTGTGTTTCTCATTTAGACCTGTTTGATCTGCCCACTCACTGCCAGTCATCAGAGCGCTAGGATATGGCATCGACCTTTTATATCTTTAAAGCAGAAGTGAGATGCTGGGAGCTTTGAGTGATAGTCATAGAACAGAAAGCAAGAAGGATATACAGGGAGATTAATAGAGGAGTGCGGCTGGAGACAGATAGGCTTTTATTTTTATTCAAATTATCCTTTGTTCGTCCAGTCTGCACTGCCATGCCTGAACAGGAATATGAGCAACTCCAGATGTGCCTTGACCTTCTTGAGTCCCTTCAGTGAGTTACAGCTTAAGACCTACGGCACAGTGTGCACAGCGCCCAGATCTGGGCAAACCCATCCCTCTTAGAGCATTGCACTGAGGAAAAAAATAAGATGACTGGTGGAATACTAGCTAAAAGTCTCAACCACTAGCAATTGCACAGGGCCGTGTTCCAGTCCTACCATTTCACCCTTTATGCCACCTAGGACGGAGACCATCTATGCAGTCATTCCTGGTCCTGCTCCAAATCAAACAGTCCAGCACGAACCGGCAAGCCAGGTCCCCTCTGAACGGGACAGAAATAACTCCAGACTGCTTTGGCTGTACTTGGGCCTCAGTGAGGTACAGCTCGAGTAATATGGCACAGCCGCACAGTGAGCATGGGACAGCCCCTACCTTGTATTCTGCCAACCAGGCCTGTCAACACCCAGGGTTATTACCTATAACCGAGCTCAGAGAGCAGCGCTTGCACCAGGGACCAGAGACCTTCTCTTATACACGGCATAGGCAGGGTAAAATGTCCTCAATGACAAGCACAGAATATGAGGTGCACTTTGCCTTAAATGCAGGACAGACCATCAGGCGTCCATTAGCTGCGGGGCAAGTAAAGCATGCTTCCTCAGCACCCATTGACGCAAAGAGAGCAATCTTACCTATACCACAGCTGCGGGACCGGTAAAGCAAGCTTTACTAACCCACATAGTCTCCATGAACATCGTATTTTTGACAGGACGGGCAGATCAAGCTTTTTAAACTCAAAGGTATAGGTGAGACAGAGCAATTCTGCTAAACTTCACGCACAGAAGAGACAGAGGTCGCTTCTAAACTGATCCTGATGGTTGAAGAATCCACCTAGCTGTGTGTGTTCTCCCTAGTGGCTTACGTTCAGGACATAAGCTCGGCAGTTGTTAGCCATAACTCTAACTTGCTTGACTATCCAGGGATGGAAAAAGGCAAACTGACATGGTCAAGTATAAGGGAGGTGCTGTAAAGGGTGGCACCAAAAACACTTGAACAATAAAAGTGAAAGGTCAATGCAGGGTTTTGCGTTTTAAAAATATTACGTCTTTATAATACCTGTTAACAAATAAATAATTTACATGGTTATTTTTAGTGAAACCAAGCAGCCTCAAACCCACATGATGCAAGCAACATGGCCTCACTTTCACCAAAACAAGCGTAGAATATCGAACATGAATGAGGTCTATTTCATGCTACGTGTAGACGTTGGAAAGCCTCACAAACATTCTAGTTCACAATCTTAGAGAGGTATTCAAGTTCATGTCTTCAAAGGTAGCCACTCTGCCGGTGTTAAGATGGGCGGGAAAAAAAGTAGCACAAAATGATATCTTGGTGGCAGAATGTATCTGTTAACAGACAACTCTCCAAACCATTTTTTAGTTTTCAGTATGATGCCAAAATAGCAGCAACAGCCTCCTTACCATAAACACTTCAGAAAATGTGTTCTTCCTATTGACTTTAGTTACCAAGCTCAGCAATTAAAAACTCATGCCTGTATCCCTGCCTTCCCTTTTAACTAAATTGTGTGATCCTGGGCAAATTGCCTTTTCTCGTCTATTAGAACTGCCTATATTTAATGGGTTTTGCAGTTCATGCCTAATTTAATAAACATATAAAGTAAATTGGTAGAGAAGAAACAGGTAACAAAGTTGATGCAAATGTGTTTGACATTAGAAAAATAAAATGGTGATCCAAAACAGGTGACATTTGTATTTAATGTGAACAGTACAATTTTGCACAAATAAATTAAAACCAAGGTGTCACATAATGCACAGAATCACAAAGAGTAGTAAAATAGAGAAATACCGCTTTCCTCAGGACAACCAGTGCTTAATTTGAGCCAGTGGGTTTTGGTGCTCGGCACCGGAACTTAATTGTCAACACCGGAACTTATGACAGTCAGCCACATAGTGGCACTGTTTGTCTACTTTTATAATGAACACAACAGCAGTGGTTTAATAATTATTTTCAAAATCAAGTGGGAGAGCTAGGGAAAATTAGTACAGGGGTACGTCCCTTCCCCAATTCTTTGCACATTACACATGACTAATACCTGCCACCCAAAGCTATAAAAATAGCTTGGGTGGCAAGTATTAGTAATTTTTAATGTATAAAAGTCTGAATTGTCATTAGGAGCACAATGGGTGGTGCAAGCTGCAGTGGTCTCCTGACATGGGCTCTGGCACTTATTTATTTACAAATTAAGAACTGAGCACAAAACACTTACAGGAAGGATTCTATAAGGAAAGGATAGCCTCCCAACATGGCTGGATAAGACTTTACAGGGGAGAATACAGGTTTTAATGTGCTCCACTGTCCTGCTTTCTTTATTTCAGAACCATGGAAGTCTGGCCGCAATTAAGCCAGGTTTGCATAGGAAGCAACCTGAGTGGGTTAAAATGCCAGCAGGTGCTCTGCTCGATGGAAGGCTGGATGTCTCACTCTCTTCTGCTTATGCCATGGTGCACTGCATTGGTTGCATCAATGGTGGCTACGCCCCTCACAAGAGAATGCAAAAAACAACAATTGATGGATGGAATGTTGCACAATGGCAAAACATTCACCCTCAGTCACAGATTTGGGTTTAATTCATTGTTATTTTGCTTACCACGCAGCCCCAGTTCAGACATGGCCATATGCAAATCAGTCTTGACCCTGTGCCTCATGGGAACAGTCCAACCCGAACTGCCAAGCCATGTCTTCCCTGGACCAGAATCAAGCATCCTAGGACTGGTTTCTGGCTATCAGCTTTCATCAGCCAGGATAGCTGGATTCCAGTGGCATGGAGAGCACAGGACTCACATCTGAGCATACCCGTCCCACTCGGGGTGACAAATGCAAAAAAACAATTGATGGACGGAATGTTGCACAATGGAAAAACATTCACCCCCAGTCACAGATCTGGGTTTAATCCATTGTTATTTTGTTCACCACACCACCCCAGTTCAGACATGGCCATATGCAAATCAGTCTTGACCCTGTGCCTCATGGGAACAGTCCAGCCCGAACTGCCAAGCCATGTCTTCCCTGGACCGGAATCAAGCATCCTAGGACCGGTTTCTGGCTATCAGCCTTCATCAGCCAGAATAGCTTGATTCCAGTGGCATGGAGAGCCCGGGACTCACGTCTGAACATACCCGTCCCACTCGGGGTGACAAATGCAAAAAACAACAATTGATGGATGGAATGTTGCACAATGGCAACACATTCACCCCCAGGTACAGATCTGGGTTTAATCCATCGTTATTTTGTCCACCACACCACCCCAGTTCAGACATGAACAGTCCGGCCCGAACTGCCAAGCCATGTCTTCCCTGGACCGGAATCAAGCATCCTAGGACCGGTTTCTGGCTATCAGCCTTCATCAGCCAGGATAGCTTGATTCCAGTCACAAGAGAATGGCCTGGAATATTTTCCCTGGTATCACTTATTTCAAATGTATCGTTACTGCACGCACTCTTCATTGACACTGCTACAAGTAGCCTTAATGGATGGGTTGTCAAACTGGTGCATATAGGCAGGAATCCATGTTTCCAGTCTTCACATTTTACAAATCATTTTATCACTTGACTGATGTCCCCATGTGCTAAGCCTGAGTCACAAATTGAGGTGTATGCGCCGGTGAACACCCTAAATATCGATTCAGAAATATCGACCTCCCAGAATATTGAATAGAAAATATAGAATGGACAGAATATCTAATGACCAAAATATAGTTGGTTAGAATATCGAAATTAAGGTAAGAAATATCGATTCCTATAATATCAAATATAAAATATCGTTTTACCATAATATTGAGAAAAAAATTAGTGTTATATATGCTAGTATATGTGTTAAAAATATATATTAATGTTTGTTTAATTTTTTAAAAAATAATTAATGTTATGTTATTTAATTTTTGCGTAATTTAATTCCGTAGTGGGTTATGGGTTTATAGGGGAATAGGGTGGGAAGTAATTTCATTATACCAAATTAAATATTAGTTTTTATGAATTAATAATTATTTTTAAGTTAATTTTGCGTTTTAGTTCCGTTAGCGGGTTGTGGGTTTGTAAGAGAATAGGGTGGGAAGTAATTTAATTGTAATTAAGTAAATATGTATTTTTATTTGTATTTATTGATAATTAATTAATTGTTAATTAATAATTGTTAACTATTTTTTATTTATTGTTAATTAAGTTTTAATTAATTGATAATTATGTTAATTGTTTTAATTTATTATTTGGAGTGGGTTGTGGGTTATAGGGGAATAGTGTGGGAAGTAATTTAATTGTAATTACGTAAATATGTATTTATATTTATATGTATTGATAATTATTTGTTAATTAATTAATTGCTAATTAATTTTTATGAATATGTATTTTTATTGTTATTACATTTTGGTATTGAAAATTAATTGGTTGTTCATTAATTATTAACAGGTAATTAATGTTTAATAAATAACATTTATTGGTATGTATATTTAATTAATTATTAAATATTATGTAATTGCTAATTAATTTTAAGTAATTTTAAATTGTTATAGATAATTAATGTATTCTTATTTAAATATTAAATCATTACTTTCTCTACTGTTGCACTCTCTGGAGTGGGAATAGTCATTTTTACCCTCCCGCTACCCAACACTTTTCCTACTGTTGCACTCTCTTGAGTGGGAATAGTCATTTTTACCCTTCTGCTATCCAACACTTTCACTACTGTTCAATCAATCAATCAATCAATCAGTGACACTTATAAAGCGCGCTACATACCCGTAGGGTCTCAAGGCGCTGGGGGGGGGGTGCCGCTACTGCTCGAACAGCCAGGTCTTCAGCTTCTTCCTGAAGGAGAGGTGGTCTTGGGTCAGGCGCAGGTCGGACGGGAGGGAGTTCCAGGTCTTGGCGGCCAGGTAGGAGAAGGACCTTCCTCCTGTAGTCGCTCTTTGGATGCGGGGGACGGCGGCGAGGGCGTGGTTGGCTGATCGGAGGTGGCGTTTGGGAGCGTAGAAGTTGACTCGGCTGTTGAGGTAGCTCGGGCCTTGGTCGTGTAGGGCTTTGTGTGCGTGGGTGAGGAGGCGGAAGGTGATTCTCTTGTTGACGGGGAGCCAGTGAAGGTCTCTCAGATGTCCGGAGATGTGGCTGGATCGTGGGATGTCGAGGATGAGTCTGGCTGAGGCGTTTTGGATCCGCTGGAGTCTCTTCTGGAGCTTGGCGGTGGTCCCGGCGTAGAGGGCGTTGCCGTAGTCCAGTCGGCTGGTGACGAGGGCCTGGGTGACGGTCTTCCTGGTCTCTGAGGGGATCCACCAGAAGATCTTCCGTAGCATGCGTAGGATGTTGAAGCACGCCGAGGAGACGCTGTTGACTTGCCTGGTCATGGAGAGGGAGGAGTCCAGGATGAAGCCCAGGTTTCGTGCATGGTCTGTCGGTTTGGGTGCGGTGCCTAGGGCGGGAGGCCACCAGGAGTCGTCCCAGGCGGAGGGTGAGGAGCCCAGGATGAGGACCTCCGTCTTGTCCGAGTTCAGTTTCACGCGGCTGGTCGTCATCCACTCGGCTACCTCTTTCATCCCTTCGTGCAGGTTGGCTCTGGCGGCGGCGGGGTCGTTGGTCAGGGAGAGGATCAGCTGGGTGTCGTCGGCGTAGGAGATTATGCTGAGGTGGTGTTTGCGTACGATGGCCGCGAGGGGGCTCATGTAGACGTTGAAGAGGGTGGGGCTCAGGGATGATCCTTGGGGGACGCCGCAGATGACTTCGGAGGCCTCTGACTTGTACGGTGGTAGGCGGACTCGCTGTGTTCTTCCGTCGAGGAAGGAGATGATCCATTCCAGCGCCTTGTCCTGGATTCCGATGTTGCTGAGGCGCCGTACTAGGGTGCGGTGGCAGACCGTGTCGAATGCCGCGGAGAGGTCTAGGAGGATGAGGGCCGCTGTTTCTCCATTGTCCATCAGGGCTCGGATGTCATCGGTGGCGGCGATGAGGGCGGTCTCGGTGCTGTGTTTGGCTCGGAAGCCGGACTGTGAGGGGTCGAGGGATCCGTTCGTCTCGAGGAAGGCGGCCATCTGCTTGTTGACGGTCTTCTCGATGACTTTGGCTGGAAACGGGAGAAGCGAGATGGGGCGGTAATTCTTGAGGTCGGTGGGGTCCGCTGTTGGTTTCTTGAGTAGAGCGCTGAGTTCGGCGTGTTTCCAGCTTTCAGGGAAGATGGCGGTGTCGAAGGAGGTGTTGATGATGTCTCGCAGGTGGGGTGCGATGACAGCGTCGGCCTTGTTGAAGACGTGGTGAGGGCAGGGGTCGGTCGGTGATCCGGAGTGGATGGAGTTCATCGTGCGGAGGGTGTCTTCGGTGCTGATCGGGGTCCAGGCGTGGAGGGTGGTGGTGGGGGGGGGTGGCTGGTCGGTCGTGGTGTGCGTTGGTTGGTTGTTGAAACTGCTGTGTATGTCCGTGATCTTGTTGTGGAAGTATGAGGCGAGGGAGTTGCAGAGGTCTTGCGATGGGGTGATGTCGTTGTTTCCTGCGCTGGGGTTGGAAAGCTCTTTCACGATGTTGAAGAGTTCCTTGCAGTTGTGTGCGTTGTTGTCCAACCGGTCCTTGAATGCTGTTTTCTTGGCGGCGCGGATCAGCTGGTGGTGTTTCCGGGTGGCAAGTTTGTAGGAGGTCCTGTTGTCCGGTGTCGGTTCCCTTTTCCAGACTTTCTCGAGGGCTCGGCAGTTCTTCTTGGAGCTCTTGAGTTCGTCGGTGAACCATGGGGCCTTCTTGCTGCCGGGTCTGCTAGGCGGGGTCCTCAGCGGGGCGAGTTCGTCCGCGCAGTTGCTGATCCACTTCGTGAGGTTGTCGGCGGCCTGGCTGGGGTTCGCTGAGCTGGCAGGAGGGTGTTGGCTCAGGGAGGTGGCGAGCTGGTCTGCTGTGATCTTGTTCCAGCTTCTGCGGGCGGTCTGTTGCTGGTGTTGGTGGGTCGTCGTTCTCTTGAAGGTGAAGTGGACGCAGCTGTGGTCCGTCCATTGAAGCTCTGTGGCGTGGCTGAAGTCGATGTCTGTGCTGGATGAGAAGACGGCGTCGAGTGTGTGTCCGGCGAGGTGGGTGGGGGTGGACACCAGTTGCTTGAGTCCCAGGTTGGCGAGGTTGTCGAGCAGGGTGCTGGTGTTGTGGTCGTTGTTGTTCTCCAGATGGAAGTTGAGGTCTCCCAGGAGGATGTAGTCAGCGGAGGGGAGGGCATGCGGGCTGATGAAGTCGGCGATGTCCTCGCTGAATTGCGTGCGTGGTCCAGGGGGTCGGTAGATCAGGGTGCCTCTGAGGGTGGTGTTCGGGTTGGTGTGGATATGGAAATGCCGGTGTTCGGCGCTGGTCAGGGTGTTGTCGGTGCTGGTCGTGAGACGGATGGTGTTCCTGTGGATGATGGCGATGCCTCCTCCCATCTGGTTGGCGTTTCGGTCCCTCCGGACGATCTTGTAGCCCTCTGGGATAGCGATGGCGATGTCGGGAGCTGAAGAGGCGTTCATCCAGGTCTCCGTGAGGAAGGCAACGTCAGGGGCTGTGGCGTCTAGGAGGTTCCAGAGTTCGATGGCGTGTCTGTGGACGGAGCGGGTGTTGAGCAGGATGCACTTGAGGTGGGTGCTGCTGGAGTTCGACTTGGCGGGTGCTGGTGCGGGGCTGGTCCGGATGCAGGAGAACTTGCAGGCGTGGCAGCTGAAATGGTCCGTGGGTGCGTCTTGGAGTGGCTTGGTGGCATTCTGGGAGTCGGCCGGTGTTGAGAGCGATGAGGGTGGCGGCTGAGTACGTCAGGCGGGTAGGTCGAGGTCTTCGAGGTCCAGGGGTCCTGGCGCTGGTCGCGATCCGGTCGCGGACGGGCGCAGACGGGCTTACCTTTGGCGCGCCTTCGGCGCACAATCGGCGCGCCCGCTGCGCGTGACCGCTGCGCGTTCGCACGGTCGCCATTTAAGGCGAAGTGCGCGGGTGGGCGGAGCAGCTGGGAGGCGGGAGCGGGGAGGGTTACAGAAGACAAAAAAGGGGCGGGGACAAGCGGCGGTGGCGGGAAGGGAGGGCGGGGGGCGGCGCGGTAGGCGGACAACAAGGAAGGAGAGCAAACACGGGGAAAATGCAAATACGATCAAACAGGCAAACAGGCACAAATTAACGCAAAAAACAGGGGAAAAAGAGAGTTAAACCAAGTTAGACAAAGCAAGCACAAAAAAACGTCAAAACAACGGCAAAAACACTCGCAGCGGCGGCAGCCGGCAAACGAGGCTGCAGCGAGGCAGAGGGCAGGCAAGGGGCACACGCAGCAGCTGGTGGCCGTGCGGCGCGGGGGTGTCCCACAAGTGGGTCACACTCACCTGCGTCGCACAGTCGCCATTTAAGGCCAAGTGCGCGGGTGGGCGGAGCAGCTGGGAGGCGGGAGCGGGGAGGGTTACAGAAGACAAAAAAGGGGCGGGGACAAGCGGCGGTGGCGGGAAGGGAGGGCGGGGGGCGGCGCGGTAGGCGGACAACAAGGAAGGAGAGCAAACACGGGGAAAATGCAAATACGATCAAACAGGCAAACAGGCACAAATTAACGCAAAAAACAGGGGAAAAAGAGAGTTAAACCAAGTTAGACAAAGCAAGCACAAAAAACCGTCAAAACAACGGCAAAAACACTCGCAGCGGCGGCAGCCGGCAAACGAGGCTGCAGCGAGGCAGAGGGCAGGCAAGGGGCACACGCAGCAGCTGGTGGCCGTGCGGCGCGGGGGTGTCCCACAAGTGGGTCACACTCACCTGCGTCGCACGGTCGCCATTTAAGGCCAAGTGCGCGGGTGGGCGGAGCAGCTGGGAGCACTGCACTCATTATTAATTAACATAAAAATTGTTATTTTAATTATTTTATATTATTTACTTTAATTATTTTAATTATCATATATTATTTATTTTTATATTAAAATAATATGTTTATTTATATATATGTCAATATAATTTTAATAATGTTCTAAATATTTTTTAATTAGGAATAATAATTATGTTATAATATTATTCAGTGAATATATATTTAAAAAAATGTTTTACATTTCATTTATTATTTTTACATTTTAAGCTTTTTTACATTATTTTAACTATTTTTTCTTTAATTCTGTTTATTTAATTCCTTTTATAGTATTTTTAATACATTTAAAACATTCAATATTTTTGTTAACTATATTTTAACTTTCTATATTTTGGAATCAATATTTTAGTATTTACCTGTTTGTAGATAGGCATTCTATATTCTGTCCCTTGATATTTTGGAGTCGATATTTTGGTAAGTCGATATTCGGTCCTTCAATATTTAGTCACTGAACCGTATGGGCCAGCAAAGTAATAGCCAAGCCGAGCCAAGGGTCTGACTTGACCTTAAGAGCCTGTGCACGAATCACACCATAAAACATTTGACATGTATATTGTGCAACAAACATAATGTAAACATATGATACAGTCTCTTCACAATCTAAAAAAGTGTATTTCTTTAGCATGCAGGAGCATTTCACTTTAGTGCATCAGATTATGTCACTGCATTAAAATACATATATAAAAAAAGTTATAGTTTTTACACATGAATTTAGCAACATTAATACTCGCCCCACAGAGTCAATGTCATTGGTCAACTGAGAGTCAACTCAGGAGTGATGTAAACCCTAATGTGGTTTAGATTATTATAATAGGTGGAGAAACATCATAGTGTAATGAATCATACATAAAAGATGCTTGTACAGCGCGCATGCTGAACTCAAGTATTTAAAAGTGCATTCATGCGGGATAATAAAGAAAAGGAGGCTCTAAGAAATCAACTGTGTGCCTAGGCTCGCACAATTTCGACAGAGAAGATGGTGTTGATTCCAAATTATGTGGTTTCACATTTTGAATTTAGCCAACAGATGTACACCTCAATCTCGGGTTTGCTCTCTTTTTTCCCATTAAAGGCCCCGGTTTTGTCTTCTATTTTTGGTGAATGATGAGAAAAACTGAGACTGACATAGCAGACCCGACTCAGGGCCCTCAGATCCAACTACCAAACAAAGAATTAACTTATTTGGGGGATGTCACACCCCAAACAACCTCCTCATGCTACAACTCTGGTCGCCGCCTCAGCCAAGGCGTTGCACAGTCAGCCTATAGCAGTTGTCCTCTTTGCCTTTGGTGTGTCTGTTTCTGTGACGCAAGTGATAGGCAAATTATTCTAGTGAACCAGAGGTTCATACTCAGGAACACATTATGGGCCTGTATGTGAGTAGCAACAGAAAAAACACTGACAAAACACATTTCAACATCAAAGCAGTATCCCTTGACAGAATTTCCTCCACCAGTCACAACTGTTGGGGCTGTCAAAGGGGGTCTACTATTTATTTTACCTCATGCGTCTTTCATTCAACAGTATACGTTCCCATGTACTTATAAGGTGCTCTTGTGGGTTCCTTTTTGTTGGAAATTGGGTTACTGTTTGAGAAAAGTGAGACCCTACTCAAGCAATAACCACAATCTCTGTCAGGGTAAAACACAAGCAACCCTTAAATTAACCTGTGCTTAACACAGCAGCCAGTCTTAACTTAGAAACAATGTGCAAAGTATTTATGCAGCACTTCAAACAGTAATAAAGTGAAAACACAACACAATTACCTCCCTCACTAATTTTAAAAATGCAGGTAAAATGTAATGAATTATTTGAAACCAAAACAACAAAAATCCAATCAGTAGAACTAGAGATCTGCAATTTTAAATATTTAAGTGGAAATAGTGCTTACAAGCACAAAGCACCAACTGTGCTGCATTCATTGGGCTTGAAATAATGGGTATAGAGGCAGGAGTTCAGAGCAAGAATTGCAAGGAATTGTGTATTTTTTCTCATTAATGCTGCAAGTTTCATGAAGATTACACAAATTTGTAGCTGCCATTTTAGCAGCTCGGTGTTTTAGGTGTATGTGTAATGCAAGTAAACGGTGTTCCTAATAATAAAGGACATAAATGGGGGGCACTAGTCACGTCGACCATCACTGCAAAGCATCACTATATTTAAAATGCATGTTTTCATCAGCAGCAGAACACTGTGCATTTACATGACAGTTCTCTGAGCCCTGCTGCTCCAAACAAAGCATACATTTGAAAGAGAAGAGCACACGTGTGGTACATGGGACACTTCATTAATTTTTTCAGCAACTAACACTCAGCTCCTACTGACACCTCTTCTGCTTCTCCTTTTGCTTTCCCTATTTCCTGTGGACATAGCCTGCTCCCTAAAACAACAGTGTTCCTTCCTCCTCTTCATCTCTTCACTCCTCTGTAAGTCATATTTAAGCATGGGCGAATTTTGCGAATCTCGCGTTCGCGAATTTTGCGGATTTGCGAACTCGCAATCCGCAAAATCCGCGAATTCCCGCGAATTTTTTTTTTTTTGTGTTCGCCCGTGTTTCTGCCAGTTCGCGAGGGTTTTTACAATTTCGCAATTTGCGAACTTACCTGTCGGGTCGCAAGTTTTGCGAACTTGTTGTTTCTACGTGTCCAGCCTGTTTGGGACACTCTTCTTCATCACTGCCACTCTCTGTCACCACTGCCACTCTCTGACTACTCATGCCACCCTCTGGCCCACCCATGCCACCCTCTGTTTCATCACCACACCCTCTGGTTGTCCAGTGTACATTATTTTCGGCAAAGCAAAGCACACCTTCCCTGCCTCAAGTGACCTGAATTAATTTGGGGCTGATTAATGTGTCACAGAATATTTTTTTAGCTGGCACCTGCTTCCTTAGTGCGCCCTGATTAGTGATCTTTTGCACTTGCTAAGTGCTTTCATTGTTGCAAAATTAGTTAAAACACCTGCCCTGCCCCAACTGACAATAATGAATTAGGGGCTGATTAATGGATTTTAACTTCCAGCCTGGCTCCTGCTTGTCTCCCTTAGCTGTAATTCAGGACCTTTGTGGCATATGTGTAACTATTCTGAGGTTCAGAGCAGGGTCACATAATAGTTGCAACTGGCAACTGAACTCTGGAGGGGCCCCTCAGGAAGCACTACAGGAAATGGCTACTAATGATGAGCCTGAACTTTTGAACCTGGTAAGTAGTTTCAGTTTTGCTAAGATCGTATTTCTGCAATTTAGCACTTATTCGCGGGGCGCGAAGTTGTACTGGGAAGCCGCGAACTCACGCGAACAGTGCGAGCAGTGCGAGCAAAATCCGCTGCTCGCGGATTTGCGGATTTTGCGGGAGATTCGCGAATCTTGCGGATTGCGAATTTCCCGAAAATCCGCAAAATCCGCGAGCGAAACGGATTTTCCGCCCATGCTTAGTCATATTGTGGCATTTCTTGTGTTTCCGGCGAAGGACTAACGAAAGGAAAATAAAAATGGGATGCACTGACCCAAGGGCATATTATCAAGGGGGTTTATCTCCGCTTTTTTGGCTTTAAAGGCCAAGAAAGCGGAGATAAAATTATCTCCCTATTACCTAGCTGTCGCTAACACCAGTTAGTGACAGCTAGTAGGAGATAGCGACCATCTTGAGCCCCACTTTGCATGTCAGTGATATTTATCACTAATGACATGCAAAGTGGGCGTGCCAAGATGTTAGCGACTGAAAACAGTCGCTAACATTGCTATCTCCTATTACCAACTTTTGGAGATATTCGCGCTAAGCGCGAATATCTCCAAAAGCTAACACCTGCCCTGAGCAGTTCTTAGCCATGTTATCCAATGGGAGGTGGATAACATGGCTAAGAGCATTAGCTTGGTAATGCATGAATATCGCTGACTTTTCAGCGATATTCATGCATTGCGGCGATTTTTATCGCATTTGTGATAAACCTTGGTAATACCAAGGTTTATTTGCGGTAAAAATCGCCGCAGCTCTGCGGTAAATTTTTGTCTCTAACCAAGCAATAGCGATAATTATCGCTATTGCTTAGTAATATGCCCCCAGTCTTTAATTTAGGAAAACAACCATAATTGTAAGCCAGTTCAATAGGGACCTTGGGGCATATTACCAAGCAATAGCGATAATTATCGCTATTGCTTGGTTAGAGACAAAAAGTTACCGCAGAGCTGCGGCGATTTTTACCGCAAATAAACCTTGGTATTACCAAGGTTTATTGCAAATGCGATAAAAATCAGGACCACTGACTGCTGGTGGTGTGTGCCTGGTGGAAGAGTGCACTGACGGCTGGTGGTGTGTGTGCCTGGTGGAAGCGTGCACTGACAGCTGGTGGTGTGTATGCCTGGTGGAAGCATGCACTGACTGCTGGTGGTGTGTGTGTCTGGCGGAAGCGTGCACTGACGGCTGGTGGTGTGCGTGCCCGTTGATAGGGTGCACTGACGACTGATGGTGTGTGTGCCTGGTGGAAGCAGGATCATTCACAGTGATAGAAAGCCTGGTGGAAGCGTGCACGGACGGCTGGTGGTGGGTGTGCCTGGTGGAAGCGTGCACTGACAGCTGGTGGTGTGTGTGCCTGGTGGAAGCGTGCACTGACAGCTGGTGGTGTGTGTGCCCAGTGAAAGTGTGCACAGGTGGCTGGTGGTGTGTGCCTGGTGGAAACGTGCACCGACCGCTGGTAGTGTGTGACGGCTGGTAGTGTGGGTGCCTGGTGGAAGCTTGCACTGACTTATGTTGGTGTGTGTGCCTGGTGGAAGCGTGCACTGACGGCTGGTGGTGTGTGTGCCTGGTGGAAGCGTGCACTGATGTCTGGTGTTGTGTGTGCCTGGTGGAAGCGGGCACTGACAGCTGGTGGTATGTGTGCCTGGTGGAATAGTGCACTGATGGTTGGTGGTGTGTGTGTGCCTGGTGGAAGCGTGCACTGACGGCTGATGGTGTGTGTGCCTGGAGGAAGTGTGCACTGACGGCTGCTGGTGTGTGTAGGTGGAGACTGGACAGGCTCGGGTGGAGGACCGTCCCCTGCTGTTGCGACAGAAGGTCCTCCTGAAGAGGCAGACGAATCGGGGGATCGACTGACATGCTGAGTAGCTCGGGATACCAGTATCTTCGTGCCCAGTCCGGAGCCACAAGGATGACTTGGGCCCGGTCTCGCCTGATCTTCTTCAGCACTCTGGGCAGAAATGGTATATTTGAAAGGCGTACAACAGACCGCAGCTCCACAAAGCGTCGCCGAGCGAGTGCAGCCTTGGACATTCCGACGCGCAGAACTGATGACATTGCACCTTCTCTTCGGTGACGAATAAATCTAACCAAGGCTCTCTCCACTGCTGAAAGAGACCTTGTGCCATGTCCGAGTTCAGACGCCATTCGTGATCCATCATGCACGGGCGGCTGAGTTCGTCCGCCCTGGCGTTCAGGGAACCTGCCAGATGTTGAACCACCAGGATGTTGCCCTGGTGTTCCAGCCATTGCCAAAGGCGCAGAGCCTCCTGGCAAAGGGTCCACGACCCCACCCCAACCTGTATGTTGTAGTACCACATGGCGGTGGTGTTGTCCGTGAACACCTGCACTACACTTTCCCGGACAGAGGGAAGGAATGCCTTCAGTGCAAGTCCGATCGCTGGCAGCTCAAGACGGTTGATATGGAGCCGGGATTCCGCCTGAGACCAGAGGCCTCTGATCTTCCTCTCTCCCATGTGGCCCCCCCCACCCCAGGAGGGACACATCCGTCACCACTTAGTGCTCCGGTTGGGGTAGGGAGAGAGATCTGCCGCTGACCCAATCGCGGTTCGTGAGCTACCACTGCATCTGACTCGCAGTGCCCTCCAAGATCAGGACATGGTCAGACAAGTTGTCCTGATGCTGTGCCCACTGAAACTTCAGGTCCCACTGCAGAGACCGCATCCGCCACTTGGCATGATGCACCAGAAGGATGCAGGAGGCCATCAGCCCGAGGAGCCGCAGCGTCAACCTGACCGAGATTCGGGATAAAGGCTGAAAGATCAGAATCAGAGCCTGAATATCCTGAACCCGCTGCTCAGGGGGATAAACCCGAAACTGCGCCGAGTCCAGAACCGCTCCGATGAAAAGGAGCTTCTGAAAGGGGCACAGATGTGACTTTGGCACGTTGATGGGGAACCCCAGCGAGTCAGGAGGTCTGGCGTAGTCTGGAGGTGGGAGACGACTGTTTGGGGTGAGCCCGCCTTCAACAACCAATCCTTGAGATAGGGGAAGACTGAAACCCCTGATCTGCACAGATGAGCTGCGACCACCGCCATCACTTTCGTGAACACCCGAGGGGCGCTGGTAAGGTTGAAGGGGAGCACAGTAAAAAGTGATCAAAAATGATCCAAAAAGTTAGTCTAAAAATGACTAGGGTACTGCTCTTCCTGGATCTGCACTTGCTGGCGCGGAAAAAAGAAGAACTGACGTCAGCGCGCGAGGGCGAAGTCTAAGTACTCCGATGACGTCATCCCGGCGATCACGACGATGTCGACGGACACAGAGCCACAGACGACGCCTAGCGACGCGCAGGGGTACTGCTCATGAAAACTTTCCGGATCCAGTCTGACATCTGGGGATATTCTAAGGTAAGGAATCTAACACTAACTTGTTGCTTTCAGATTATCACACTTGTGATGGTAAATGGGTGTGTTGATACTGGAATTGGCAGCGCTGGCAGGGGCAATAAGTGGTGAAAACTGCAGTGGCCTCCTGAGAAGGGCCCTGGCACAGACTTTTTTTTTTTAACAAATTAAGCACTGCCTTTAACAGAGGGCTGAACAGGCTTTGATTTGGAGGCAGTTTCATCACCATTATCACTTTTTGCGATTTGTTTTGTGTTAGAAGAGTTTAAGATCAACTTTTGTTTGGACTTTTTCCTTTGTAATTGTACAGTACAAGGTGGATTTCTTGTTCAGGCAACCTTCACGTTTGCAATCCCTTCTTGTATAGTTCTCGTTGGGAAATCAACTCTTCCTTGGTCAATATAATCTAGATAGTACCCCATTTGTCAATTGTGACAAATAGTCCCCCAAGACTGGTTCCACCGCTCCATCTCTATCCAAAAAGTTAGATAACCTAGAGTGTCAAGTGTCCCCACTTTCACTCACTCACCCCTCAGAGCCTGACAAGATAAGATAAAGTAAAGCCAGTGTGTGTGTACTTACGGTACCACAGCACTTCTTTGAGTAGGGTCAACACAACAACTTTCAAGACTCAGTAATAAACACCAGTAGCTTCCGCCGCCCTTCCCAAATAGACTGTTATTATGAGCGCTATATTAAGCGTGATGGGGCTGGTAACAGTCGTTATCAACTCCATTAGGATCATAAGTCATGTAGGAGGATTGTGGTTCCTGAATTGTTCACCCAGTAACTTCTCCTGCTTGAAGAAGATTAAGTATCCGGGAGAAACGTCAGTCACAAATGGAGTAAAATGTAGGAATCAGTGCGGAAACACCATTAACTTGTATCCTGCAATATGCGCTTATTCCCCTCTACACATAAAATTGCCAATGACAATGCTATAGGAAGTTCTGGAGGGGCAAACACAGGGGCAAAAAAGCCCATCCCACTTACAATAGCCAACACCTCACGGAGATAGTCACATATTGCGGTATCTTGTATATGTGCCTTGGCACTGTCACTTTTGTGACTCTGAACAGGGCAGATAAACATCTCGCTGCCTCTCTGAAACATACGCTGAGGCATATTAACATGTGGTGTTTCGATTAATTGATTTGGGGATGGATGGTAATGGACGATCCGATTTTTGGAGAAAGTACTAGATTAAATGGAGAAGGATTCAATGGTGGATTTTCCTCCCCTGCAGGCATACTGTGGCTGAGAGGTGTGCACTGGTGGACTGTCCTTCAGGGCATCACTTCATCCACAAATCAGAGGATTCTCCACTACAATCTAAAAAATGAGCCTCATAAACGTACATGCATTCTGAGGCTGATATGACAACATCATGTCATCAACTTAATTTCAACATAAATGTATACAGTTTCCGCACTTTTTAATTGAATTTTTAACATGTATGAATGGTTCTCAGTAAAGAAATTAGAGATTTGGGGGGATATTTACAAAAAAGGCACGCAACACAGTGCATCCCCTCAGGAGGCTGCACTGCGTTCTGCGACAGGGAGGGAACAGGAGAGCACCACATTTTCAAAAATATGGCTTCCCCATGCGCCGGTGCTGATTTTAGCTGCAGTGTGCCACGCACCACCTTAGCGCCATAGCGCTAGGGTGTGTGCCTTAGTGTAGCATAGGTTTTGTACAGAAAGGGTACCATTCCTGTACAAAATACTATGCTAGGCACAATGCAAAGCTTTTTCCACTTTGCATACGTGCTGCACAGTGCAGCTCGCATGCAAAGTCGGAAAAAGGAGAATGAAAGCATTTTTCCTTCCTTGCGCCTAGTTGAAAAGGGTGCAGGTTTCTCACGCTAAACTTAATCTACTTTATTTTGTAAATTGGGTTTAGCGTGAGAAACCTTGGGCGGTTGCATGGGAACACCCATGCACCACACTTGGTGTGCCCTGATGGCTCAAAATAATGTGAAGCAGTACAATGCGCTGCTTCGCATTACATTTGCGTTATTTCCAAAGCTAAACAAGTTTTGTATTGGAAAGTTAATTAGCAAAAAAGATTTTGCGCCGATTTGCGTCACTTTTGTGACGCAATCACGGTGCAAAATCTTAATAAATCCCCCCTTGGTCTAAAGTATGTTGGGGCATGAGAGGTGATCATGGGGAATATTCAAGTTTGCTGCAGGGATTTCTGACAAACTGTGATTTCAAAAAAGAGTTATATTGCCTGCTAAATCACAAAAACAACAGTCTGAAGATTCCACCGTTGTCAAAATACCTGCTTGGGATAATTGTTAATAAAATTCTTCTAAATAGAAACCATTTACATAATCAGTGGATATCCTGAATATATGTCATGAAAATAGCCCTAGCTGATGGGCTTGGACATCCATGGGCTATCTCACATAGAAAGTCAATAGACTCGGGCGACGATCTTACCTTGTCAAGTCGGAGACAGCAGAATGGGATCTTCTCCTGGACAAGATGGCAGAGGGTGGGTGAGCTTCCAATGTATGGCGTGTTTGTTGGGTACCCCTTCACCCAGCTGAAAAGAAGCATATGAATAGAAGCAAAAGTGAGTGAAGTCTCCAGCCGATATGGAACTACACACATGGTGAGCATCTCTGTTGTGAGAACAAGGTATTATTATTATTATTGTTATTTATTACATTTGTACAGCGCGCAGCTACCGGAGGTTTCCCGGTGCTAGAGAACACAGAAGGATGAAAGGCTAGGCAACAAAGTGGTAGGGGGACTACTGATAGAAAAGCCAGGTTTTTAAGTCTTTACGGAATTTAAGATAGTGTTGTTCAGTACGTAAGTGAGTGGGGAGAGAGTTCCAGAGTGAGGGAGCTAGATAGGAAAAGGAGCGTCCACCCATTCTGGCTCGTCTGATCCTAGGGACTTGGAATTTGCGTTGGTTGGAGGATCGAAGAAGGCGGGGGGGCAATAATGGTGCACTAAGGCCTTTAGATACTGGGGTGCTACACCGGAGTTGATTTTATGCATGTAGCATAGGGCTTTAAATTTGGCACAACTGTCAATTCGGAGCCAATTAAGGTCACGTAGTGAGGCTGAGATAGAGGTTTTATTGGGAAGTTTGCAGAGTAATCTAGCAGCAGAGTTCTGTATGACCTGTAGCTTGCGCAGCACTTCCTTGCTTGCTCCCAGGTACAGAACGTTACCATAATCCAATCTGGATGTTATGAGGTCTTGGATTACCGTTTTTTGGGTGGACAAAGGAAGCATCCAGAGAATTTTCCTAAGCCATGTAAGAATGGCAAAGCAGGTGGAGGCTACTTTGACCACTTGTTGCTTCATTGTCATTTGGTCATCGATAATGACACCAAGATTGCGGGCAGATTGGGATGGGAGTGGGGGGACCCCATCTGCGACGGCCAATGGTGGGGGCCCCAGTTGGTTTTATTGTTACCGAAAAGGAGGAGTTCAGTTTTTCCACCATTAAGTTTTAATTTATTGGCATGCATCCAGTCAGCAATGTTTATTAGTCCAGATCGAAGCACTGATGTATTGGAAGTGTCTTTAGAAGAAAGTGGAAAGATGAGCTGAGTGTCATCTGCGTAGGAGTATATAGTGAGCCCAGCTTGCTCAGCTATCGTAGCCAGAGGGCTAACTTATAGGTTAAAGAGCAAGGGGCTCAGTATGGAGCCTTGGGGGACTCCATACTATGATTCATGAGTTTTGGAATTGGCAGTGGGGGAAAAAATTTGGAAGGTCCTGTTAGATAAGAAGGTGGATAGCCACTCGAGTGCTAGGCCAGTGATACCACAGGAATGGAGGGTGTTAAGGAGGATAGTGTGGGAAGCAGTGTCAAACGCGGCACTTAGATCCAGAAAAATAAGTGTCACGGTTTCTCCTTTGTCGACGTGTTGACGGATATTTTCAGTAACACCCTACAGTGTTGATTCCGTCGAGAAGCCTGCTCTGAAACTGGACTGGGATGTGTGAAGGACATTTTGTGCCTTCGTGAAATTTGTGAGCTGGACACTGATAGGTTTCTCCAGAATTTTGGAAAAGACTGGGAGAAGGGAGATGGGGTGAAAGTTAGATGGTACCTCTGGATCGGAGTTAGCTTTTTTCAACAAGGGCACAATCATGGCATGCTTCCAAGTGGCAGGGACCCTAGCTTCAAGTATGGAAGTATTAAGTAGTTCCATGATTAGATTAAGTATAGGATGGTCCAGTGTTTGGAGGACCGAGGGGGAAAGTGGATCCTTGGGGGGCCCTGATTTAATACTGCTCAGAATATCCGAAGATATGTGTCCACCATAGGCATACATGCCAACATTTTAGAGCAGGCAAGTGGGAGGTTTAAAAAAAAAAATTGTCTGGAGTATTCTTCACACTGACTTATTTTGAAGAAGAGGCAATTTGCTTGTGTCAGGCATATTGTTATGTATGGGGCGGGAAATCAGCAATTCATTTTTGGCAATTTAATAACTTAGCACAAAGCATGGGAAAAAAGGGTACTCCCTAAAATTATGTAGGTCTAGAGGAGGGAGTGGCAAACCAACAATAAGCAAAGGGGAAACCTCTATAATTACCTATATTTCTTTATACTTGAGCAATAAAGTTACTTGAAAATTACACACATGATGCTACAAGAAACAGGAATACATTCACTTAAACTTGATTTTGGTATTTTATTTCTTTCAGTCATTTTCTATCATTTTCAAGACAGTTGAGTTTTTCTCATTTTTTTGTGATTATTTTATCAAAAATTACAATACAGTGACATGGAAACATATGTACTAATCAATTAAAATACAAAAATAAATCATGCCTAAACAAAAAACCCCTACACTTTGTATATACAATATTTTCACTCATACCAACATTCATACATGCTCAGACTTTCATCCTAGTGGTGCTAACATACCTGACACAATACACAACAATGAAAGAAAATGAAAAACAAGAAAAAATGTCCTATAGTGGACCACTCGAGATGTCGTTGAGACCAATTATTTTTAGATCATGCTGTACGCACCAGAGACCCTCACGCATAAACCAATTTAAAATTTGGAGAAACAAATGAAAGGATCCAAAAAGACCAACAACGCATATACAAAAAAAGCATGATCTAAAAATAATTTCTTTCATTGTTGTGTATTGTGTCAGGTATGTTAGCACCACTAGGATGAAAGTCTGAGCATGTATGAATGTTGGTATGAGTGAAAATATTGTATATACAAAGTGTAGGGTTTTTTTGTTTAGGCATGATTTATTCTTGTATTTTAATTAATTAGTACATATGTTTCCATGTCACTGTATTGTAATTTTTGATAAAATAATCACAAAAAAATGAGAAAAAACTCAACTGTCTTGAAAAGGATAGAAAATAACTGAAAGAAATAAAATACCAAAATCAAGTTTAAGTGAATGTATTCCTGTTTCTTGTAGCATCATGTATGTAATTTTGAAGTAACTTTATTGCTCAAGTATAAAGAAATATAGGTCATTATAGAGGTTTCCCCTTTGCTTATAATTTAGCACAAACAAAAACAGAATTCTAAACTCTGGCAAACAAAAGCAGAGTTCTAAACTTTGTTTTTGTTTGTGCAATGTAAAACGAAATATCCCCATCCAAGAATTAAGGACAAAGCGTTAACCTTTAATGTCGGAGATAATTGTTGAAGGGGGAGATTGGAGTGTGCGTGACAGACATAAACATTTTATTTTTGGCAGCTGAACAAAACTCCGAATTGGGTTTCTGCATGCAGGAATCGACGTGAGACTAGCCTTGAAATCGATAGTCTCCCGCCTGAATTAGGAGGGTTGGCATGTATGCATATGTTACTCGCTGATCATTTAGCACACGTAAGGAATTCCTCACACCTTCCTGTGAGACTGGCATCCAGTCAAATGATACAAAGATATGGGAGCTGATAGAGACCATGAGGTCCACTTAGAAAGCAAGCTTCAATGTCCCTTCTACCACAGAGTTTTTCAGGGTCTGGCCAGAATTAAGTTTAAGTTAAAAGTGCTTATAAAGCACAGCTACTCCAATCAGTGTCCTGGCGCTCATAGATTAGTTGGGCGAATTCCCACAGTAAGAGCAGTTTAATAAGCTATTTTAAATAGCCAGGTTTTTAGTTGACATTTGAAGGGGTTAGCTTCCTTTATAGCCCTACGATGTAGCGGTAGAGAATTCCATTCAGCCGAGGCTAAAGCTGTAAAAGAGGAAACACTCCATCTCTTCCTCTTCGATTCTGGTTTCGTCACTACTCCAGATGACTTATAGTAGGAAAGTTTCTTGATTAGATAAGAGGGTCCAAAGCCATAAGAAGACCTATGTGCCAGCACCAGCCCTTTAAACCTCACTCTGTCCCAAATAGTCAGCCAGTGCATCTCCTTAAGGTGGGCCCTAACAGAGATGTTCCTCTGGTTGTTGCATAAGGAGCCTTGCTGCAGCATTGTGCACCAGTTAGTGTCTTTTGAGTTGGTAGAAAAGGAGACCCCAATATAGCACCTTCGCAAAGTCCAGGCGCGTGGCAATTAGTGTGTGGACCACAGTCTTTTGACAAGAGGTCGGGAGCAAGAATAAAAACTTCCTGAGGAGCCGCAAAGCAGGATGAAAATTGCAACCACACTTTCTACCTGAGGTGTAAAGGACAGATCACTGTCAAATTTCACTCCTAGATTCCGGACCACTTCGCCGGAGTTAGTGGAGATGGTGCAAAGCTAGGCCAGACATCAGCATCCCAAAAAGGGGGAGGAGACCCAAAAACAGAAACTTCTATCTTGCTCGTGTTGCACTGGAGGTTACTTAAGCGCATCCACTGGAACACAGCTGACAGACATGCTTCAGATTTAAGATGGGTGATGGAAATATTTCATTCCCACGACAGAAGAATCTGTGTGTCATCAGCATCAGAAATTACCTGCACTCCAAAAGGAATCCACCCAGGGGCTAAGGAAGACATGTAAACGTTGAACAATGCTAGACTCATGGCCGAACCCTGCGGGACACCAAACTCAAGAAGTTTGGGGTCAGAATCATAAGGAGGCATCAACATGGCTTGGCCCCTATTTGATAGAAAAGAGCCCAATCAGGCCAACATAGTCCCACTGTGAGAAGTTGCCTGGCATATGCTGTCCATTATTTTAGTGGGCACCTTGCACCAGTCCAAACGACCCTTATTGATGGTAGGTTTAAGACAACCTTTATAGAAAGCTATCCTAGTGGTAGCTGTGGAGAGCAGCCTTCAGGCTAAGTCTTGAAGGAATGTAAAGCAGCTTGTTTTACCAGTCTATAATCTCGTGAATTACCAAATGAAAGGAGAACCACACCAGGTGTATATATAAAATATATGTATTTATTCTAAACACATCCCTCTAGTCTCTTTATGAGGCTAGAGGCAAAAGTACATTCAGTAAACTTAATTAGCACATAGTAAATTAGCAGAATATACGTTGAGCCCTAGGGGCGTACCATATATTAAGAAAGTAGTTTAAGAACCACTATTGTCATAGGGACAAGGCCTAGAGCCTGTACTACCGCTGGGGCCAATAGGAACCACCCATGGTAGTGACACAGGAGACCCACGGGGACGCGTGCAGTGTCTAAATACAGCCGCAAATCACCATTACCTTCTATAGGGAAAGTCGTGGTTGGAATTTTAAAGATAAAGGACACTTAGAAGAGGACTTGGAGCAACCCCCTTTAGAACTAGGAGGTTCTAGAGTCAACACCCATGGGAGCACCGGAGTACTCGAGTTACCTTGCTCAGGGAAGCCGGTGCATAGGTGTCTTTTCATGTCAGATTTTGTCATCGTTTTCAATGGCGATCTGCTGCAAAGTGCTGCTGGAGTCCAAGTGGAAAGTGTCCGGGTGGATCCAAGCCTGGATCTAGGATAAGAAAAACCTGAAAGCAGAGGGGGCAGAGTCCGGGTCACTTGCCAGTGACCAGGCAGACGATAGGCAAATGCCCACCGATCTCGGGTGATTTCAGGTGAAGAAGGTGAAGCTTGACGCTTCAGCCACGAGGACCAGGAGGTGTCAACGATGACCAGGTGCTAAATTTGAACTGTCCCACAAAGGATGTTGAGTGCTGCGGTGTTGTTTTCTGGATTGGACCCAGCAAGCCTTGGCAACAGCAACCCATGCAGGAAGTAGAAAATCAGCTACGGTACAGATCAGCAAGGTCTGAGGGACTCACCACGCAGTGGGGAGTCAGGGCACATCCGGAGCAACGAGGGATGCCCAAGGAAAAGTAGAGTTACCTTTGAGGGGACCCACCAGTCGACGGACCAGGGACCGTGAAGGGGCCTCAAGCAGAAATGCTAGAAGTGGGCTCACGGAACACTCGTGGAGTGTAGGCCCACAATCTTTGGTGCAGATGGTGCTCAGGGCTTGGGCTCCGAGCAACGCAATGCACACATTCGGGAAAGCTCGGGAAGTCAATGCACTAGCAAATGTACACGGTGTCCAGGAGTTCCGGTCCCACGCAACTTGTGAGGGCTGCGGGTCTTAGCTTTGCTGGGATCTCGTGTCGGCTTCTGAGAAGTGTGAAAGTCCATGTCCTGAGTCTAAAATACTTCAGAGTCTAGTGGGAGCTTTGGAAATGCAGACCAGCAAGATGCTTCTTGGGTGCCTGCTTGAGCAGGGGAGTCACTCCTTGACCCCAGAGGAGATTCTTCAGTCCTCTAGTCGTTAGTAGTGTATCGAAGTTCCAGGATTTAGCTTCAGAGTTTCGTCCAGGTATAATCTAGAGTCCTGTTGCCAGTGGTCCCTTACTTATACTGAAGAAAGGGGTTAGATTTACTCTGGGGACGCACCTATGGGAGGGTCTGGGAAGAGGGGTGGTTACACCCTTTTCCCTTTGTCCAGTTTCGCGCCAGAGCAGGGGATGAGCACCCGTGCAACTGGTCTGAACTGGGATATGCACAGGGACACCAAGTGTGCCCCCAGCACTGTCTGAATAGCACTCTCTGAGTGCCCCCACCCAGCCCCAATACACTAAAGCCTGTCTAGGAGGTGGTTACACCTCCCTGTGACAGGAAACCTATTGTCTAGGCCTCCCCTGCCAGAGTTTCGTCCAGCAGCACCAGGTCAGACCCGTGTCTGTGGCTGTGGCATCCTGTTTGTGATGCCAGGGCTCGTTTAAACTATATCGGGCAGACCAGTGTGTACATGTCTTCTCCCTCTAGAAAGGTGGAATTCTACCCCCACCGCCAAGACTGGTGGGGGGTAGGATTCCAAAGTGTTTGACACCAAACACAACATGTTTCCATGCAGCCACTCCAAAGTTAGCATTTATCGCGAGGTTATAATGCACTGAAGAGTATATGGTCTGGCTGCATCACAGAACAGCTTCAGAGAATAGATTACGAAAGCTGCAGAGGGGTCCTGCTCATGCAGGGCACCCTCTCACACAAAACCAAGCACTCTGCCTTCAGGATTGATAAGGCCTGTCATAAGAGTGACTGTGTCAGTGATTAAAGGTAGATATAGGTAACCTATATCCTAGTAAAGGGTGCATGCACCACCTTACCCTGGCTGCAGTAGCAGTCCTGTGGTGCCATTTTGGAAGGCTTCCCAGGGGTGGCATAATACATGCTTCAGCCCCTAGTAGGGCTCTGGGGTACCTATGCCCTTAGTACACCAGGGTAATCCAGTAACCAATCTGGAGTGTACCTAATGTGCATGCAATCAATGTAGAGAGGAAACAGCTAGGCTGGGGTCCTGGTAGCAGGGCCCCAGACAGACTAAAGTTGAGAAACAGTGAAACGCCAGCAAAAAGTGGCGGTAACCATAGTAAGCACGCTCCTACACCCACCTACCCCTGTGTCTGCAGGCAACATAGCAAAATTGAATGCAAAACCGTATTGAATGCTGCAGAGAGGTCCAATAGCAATAGAGTGATGTTCTTACTATTGTCTAAAGCCATTTTAATGGCTCTAGACAAAGGCCTAGAGATACGTAGTAACCGAAAAACTGCAATTTTATGACGATTGCCTTAAATCTGCCAAGCAGAGGTTTACCAAAGGCACAATGACTACCCGCAGACTAACCACTTTCGTGGTGCATTATTTCCGAAGTAATTCCACCTTCGGTAATCCTTTGATGGTGCTTTAACCTCATCCATGAGGAATTAGTATATTTCACTTTACCATAAAGCTCTATGTGAGGCTGAAAGTCTACAGCTCTGTCTACGGTCACTCTCGGATTATATTTTGCACATTATTCCTATAGCTTCTTGAATTCTGTTACTGTGCCTACAAAGACTCCTCTTTGCAAAATCAGAGACTGCAACAGGAAAAGCGCAGATTTGACTATACTAAAAGTACTTTGTGAGGTGGAAACGTCTTTCCAAGTAGTAAAATGTATTTTGTGGCTCCTTCCGAATCAGAGAAAGTAGAGTGTATGAAAGGGATGCTCAGTCCACATTGCGATTCGTAATTATTCTTTTCGAAGCAGCCCCTGTCCCTTTATATGTCACTGATATATTGCGAGTTGCAAAATGTACCAGCGATTTGTGACTGCAGTTGCAAGCTGACAGGTTACCCACACAGGATGACGGTGGCCACCCATTTTGAAAGTGCATATATAAATCTTTATTGCATGATTAATTAAAATTATCGCAATCAAAAATTCTTTACAATACGCAGTATTTATAAACTGTACCAAAAAAAGAAAATGACCAATTCAACCATAGTTATGTCACAAAGCCAGATCTATTCACCATACATTGAGCATACAAAGATAGGATATAAAATCAGTCAAGCATGGACTTAATAATGCATAGCTAATTACATTTGAGGCACATTTAAAAATACATCAATAATAACAAAATATTGCACATATTGCAGCTTAAAGTGCCAGCATTCAATAATTACAAATTACAAAATATAAAAACAAAAATTAAATGCAATAAAAATACATGAATAGTTTCTATAACAAGATATTGCACACATTGCATTTTAAAGTGCCAACGTGCAATCATGAATAATTCCATTGTATAAAAACAATAATAAAGTGCATCAATAATTACGGTAACAGGGCTTATATTGTCACCGTTCTAATTATTGCCCTTGCAGCAAACGAAGTAGCAAAATATATCTAATAAAAAAAAAAGATCATAGGTTCCAGGTAAATAAATCCGATACATCTCAAATTTGTAATGTTAAGCATTTTTCAGCTGCATTTAAAAATGTTGTCAGTTGGCATGACAAAGGGATTGATTTACCAGATAGTGACCTAATTAGTGCCTGGCGAGCTGATCTAACGCAGATCCTCAAGAATAGTGGTTTCAAAAAGGTACGTTGGATGTTAATCAATTGTGGACACACGCACACTATATGTACCAATCTCTCTTGTGGCCAACCACATAGTCTACAATTAAATATGGGCACTGCTGAATCCATGACTGCGTGCCCTCTTTTGTGGGATGTATTCCCATTTGTCATTTTTAAAGTATTTTTTATTTTTGCTGAAAAATAGGCAGTCAAATATGGCTGGGTACGTAAAGATTGGTATGAGTTCATCACAAACCATGCATAATTTATCCCCGCTAATGCACTTTTATCCAACTTGAGGGATGCAGCTTTGATCAGTTTTGTTTTAAATTAACTTATTGTTGAGCATTTTCAAGTCTTGGAAAGCTACTTGCAGAGCAATATCCCTTAGGGAGGTTCGGATGTGGGATCTCCTTGTGTCAGCATAAGCAGACTTATCTATTTCTAGACAGCAAATGTTCCCCAGGGATGCAGGAGCTGATGAAAACATAGAGTACATACATTTCAAAAATGTTCCTTCTGATACCAAGCACTGTCTCTGGAGACCAAACTCTAATCGTAGTCCTGCTTGGCCTACTGATCTGGGAATCCCAAAGGTTGCTTTAAAAGCCTTAACTACCAATAAATCCAGGAGCTTTGCATCTTTCCCTCTGGTAATGGGTGGGACAATTTGTAGGGTTGGCTGTAACTTGGCTTTCATGACATTAAGAAAATAGTCATATGATTAACAATTCAACGATTTTCTTAAGCATTTAAAAGCATGAATTAAAATCACAGTTTTAGCCCTTAGGTCTTTAAAATAGTATTTAAAAGAAACTCTATTATCAAATACCACCCCTAAATAGCTATACATTTTAACAGCTTCAATTGAGCCTGCCCTGGCCCTCCATATATTGAATTTCTGCTTTACAGATCTAATTTTTATAATGGTATTTATTTTAACATTCAGTTCAAGGCTATTTATTTGTATGTAATCTTCAAATGCATTTATAAGTCTTTGGAGGCCAATTGGAGTGTGGCTCAGTAAGATAATATCATCAGCATATTCAAGGTAGCTGATTTGCACGCCTCCCAACCTTGGAGCATGAACATTAATAGAATCAAGTTGCAGAGAAAGATCTGATAGAAATAGATTAAAAAGGCAGGGGGCAAGAACATAACCTTGCTTTAGCCCATTATATGTTCTGATTTTCCTTGATAAGGAACTACCATCACCCAACCTGACTTGAACCCAGATATCTGTATACAAACGGATGATGCCCCATCCAAGCAATTTTTTCCATAGCAAATTTCAACAAAAGCATTGTAAACGTTTGGTTTTTCAAGACAGCTCGCCCAGCAAGTAAGGTGAGTGCAAGCAGATAGGTGGTGGTAAACTGGCTCTTCCGAAAACCAGTTTGGTTAAATGGAATGATGCTCTCCTGTGTTGCCCACTTTTCCAATTCTTTCAACAAGATAGAGGCAAAGACTTTTGCATCAACATCAGTCAATGCAATTAGATGATAATTAGCTGGATTATCTACTGAACCATTTTTATAAATAGGCTGAAATATGCTACCTTGCCATGATGCTGGAGCGATTTCCAGACTTCATTGAACAATGTACACATTATTCCATCCCACATACCAACATTTGCACAAACAGGGCATTAGGCAGCCCATTAGGACTAGGAGTACCATTTGCACAAAGCCCACGTAACAAAGTCACTATTTGATTACAACGTATGCGTTCTAAATTAAAATTCAAGTCAAGATTAGAATCGCTAGGATTGGCTACGGTATTCATTCCCTGGCTCTCACCACTCTCCATATTGATAGATAATATACTCTTTTCGCTATAACCAATGCACGTATTTGGTTGGTTTACAGCCTGATCCGTTGTACCATACAGATTAGTAATAAAAGTTACCCAACTGGTTTCCGATATATTTACACAAAATGCCCTACAGCCTCCCCTTTCAAGCTTGTTAATTACTGCCCAGAATATTTTTGCATTATTTTGTTTAGAAGCAGAAAATAAACTATGCCAAAACCCTATTTGATAGTTAAATTTCACCTTCCAGACTTCTTGTTTATAAACTTTTCTATGTTCCTTCAAATTTTCTTTATACGCAGAGTAGGACTGTTGGAATCTATGAGCATACGCCTCCTGAATAGCTCTATTAAGTGATTTCTTTATTTTAAATACCTTTGATGTAAACCATATGTCTGAAGATATTAACGGCTTACATACTTTTCTAACCTGTTGGGCTGCAGATTTTCTCACCAGAGAAGTCGTAATAGAGTTCCATTTATTAATCCTATTGGCATCCCCCGGCTCACACTGATCACTTTACATTATTAATATTTTAGTAGCTAGTATGATTTCCTCTTCTTTAGCAATATGCCAGACTAACCCTTTCAGATTATATGATGTATGGACCATGTTGGGAAGTTCGTTCTGTCTAGGGTAGCACATCACTAAAAAGTTAAATGTAACGATCTCGTGGTTATGATCAATTTTGAGCAGAGCAATTATCGTTTATTCAGACAGTTTTTGCCTTAAATTATCTGAAATAAACGTGTAGTCAATAATTGATCCCTGTTTAGAATTTTTAAACGTGGAGATGAACCTAGATTTTGTCTTTTAGTGGACTAAGCCCGGCCTTGAGCATATTGTCTCAATAGTCTTTTAGAATTCCGTTAGTCTTACCATTTACTGAAGAAAACTTAATTAAATGCAAATTAAAATCTCCAGAAACTATAAGGCCTGCTTTGGGTTGTTGGATTGTTAATGTATTAAGGATATCTCGCAAGATATACAGCTACGGGATGTACGACGGTACAACACGTGCTTTTACAACAAGTACCGTTACGATGCAGGATTTACAACAGAGTCGTTACAACAACTTGCGTTGGGGGGCACTGGATAGTGAATAGTTTAATTTACTATTCCAACTCTAGTCCCCGTGGATAGTAGGGAAGGTGTTGGATAGTAAATTCAACTATTGCCTATCCTAGAGCGCCCTCCAGCGAAAGTCGTTGTAAAACTTGCGTGGTAATGGTACTGCGTTGTAAAACATTTGTTGTAAAGGATGTTCCCCAAGCTGCGTCAACTTATTTTTACTGACACTTAAATACACATTGAGTATAATTAGACTAGATTCAGTGTTATTTAACACAAGACATTGTAACCAGCCCAGAGACTATATTCATTAAACCCAAGCAAGGGAGTCATTTGCTTGCACCATGTTGCTTGAAATAATAAAATTGTAAAAGAGTTAAAAAAATATTGTGACTGGGTCAGAAAGTAGATGGTTCAGCCCATGAGCATTCCAGGAGCATAGTCATTTTTGAATTGCATTAACATCTGTTGTTAAGGACATTCAATTTCTATCTCCTTGGGGCGCCTTCTCCAGAGTAGCTGGAAGCCAGGACCAATCCTCCATTCGTTCAGTATTTTTAAGTAGCCACTCAAAAAATCAACCCCCTGTTTGTGAATTTGTGATCAACAGGCCAGAACTGCAAGATTGATTAGCTGATGGACCTGATGCGCCCCTAAGTACTGGATTTGGCTTCTTACTATCGACCGTTAATGTATTTTTTTCCACCTTAAGCTCCAATATCTCCATAATAATAGAGGGATAATGTAGACGGGACCAATTCTCAACCTTAATGTCACATCCCATAAATATACAGACTTAATTCTAATATTTTGGTCACAATATCATTTGAGAACCAGGTTGTAAAAGTAGATTCTTGAAGAGTGTTTGGCTGTATTTGGTTAAACTGCACTGACACCAAGTCTGTGGTTTTAATAAATGATAATTCAGGAATGGTTGACTTTATTTTCAGTATTATGCTCCGGTTAAGACTGTCATGGGACCCCTGAGATTCATACATTACTAGTTTCTATCCCGATTATTAGTACTATTATCCTGTCTGCAACGTAGGGAGTTTGATGGGCCTGGTTTACTATCTTTAGCTAAAGTGATATTTGAAAATATTTCTGGTGAAGTTGGACTCTGGGTGACAATGAGCTCTAACATTACTGCAGAACTTGGCCTATTCTGGGTATGAGTTGCTTGATCTTGGGATGGAAGCCTAATCTCCTGAGGCTTACTGTCATACCTAATCACCTCTCCCTTACTATGTCTAATATATCCGGCTTCATTATAGCACTAGCCATGAGAACTTCCTTTTTTCTACCAACCACAGGTGTCTGGGCCTTACACTTCGAAAGCATCAATAAATCTGTGGAAGATTCCTCACCTTTTTGGCACCGTCCTGAATTGGACATTTCCTATTAGCTTGTTTAAAAATGGGATAACAAACCTTAGGTTTAGCTGATGTAACTACTTAAGCAACTGATTTCGGAGCCTTATTACGAGCTTTCGGAAGCCTTTTTCCTGCCCTTTTAGATAGTGGGGGCAATCATTGAAACTATTGAGACTATCCCCAGAGCTTGAGCAAGGGGATTTGGCAGTTGGTGCTGACTTGATTTTCTTGATTCCCTGAGAATGATGACCTTCATCAATTTGTGTGTCTAAGCCCAGACTGACATCAGCCTCCCCCCCAGGCTCCTCTGGTACCCTAAAATTATCATGACACGCATTTGCCTGGAGTTGTTGCTGCTCCCTATTTCTTATGACAAACTGGAGAACTGTCCAGGAGTGGATTCCCAGCATTTTTTTTTACTTCGTAAACAAGTGGTCCTACAATTTTAGGGAGATCGGACATCTTATCCAAAATGTAAGAATATGTGCATCTTATTAAGCTCATTAACCTTAGTCTGGGCCTTAACCACCAAACCTGTCAAATTTTGTAATTTTGTGTCAATACCGGCCACATAGACTGCTAGTGTGTTTAGAAGTTCCACCTGTATTTCAAGCTTATTTGAATGAAAATCAAGTGCAGTAGTTATAGCATTCATTGTATTTAGCAGACTTTTCCACACACCAATATTATATTTGCTTTTATACATTGTAGGGTGCTCATCAGGAATAGGTGAAACATCATATTTATCTAAAAACGGGAGTTCTGAGGATGTCAGGAAGTTATCTACTTGACCATTGGTCTGAACATCATGTTCACTATTTATGGTTTTAATTTTTGACAGGATTAAAATTGAATGATCATCCAATATTGGATCATCACCACATATCCCTGGAACAAATGGGCTTAAAATACTTTTTTGTTTGATATCTCCATAACCGGCAATCCTAGACACTCTCGTATCTTCTCACCCCCAAGCCTAGGTGACTAAGGTATCAAAGAATTTTGATTCACTTGATTTACATGCAGTTCCCCCAATCAGATAACAGAAGCATTACTATCATTTGGGGGCTTAATACACTTAGATAGTACCAAAGAGTATCTTCCGCCTGGTGTGCACAATTCAGTCGAGGCTGCGTCGTCATTTGGGTAGACGTCACATTTACCTGCTCGGTAATAGGAGTAGGAACATCATGAACTTGAGCTTTAACTACTACTTTAATACAGGGTTTTCTTGCCACAGATGCATTTAGGTTTAAAGGCGTGAAATCTGCAGACTGTTTTTCACAATCTCTCAGGTAATTCCTGAGAGGTATGGCGTCCTCGCAAACTGCCTGGACAGTAGATGAACACATATTATTTAGAAAAGACGATGCCAGAGGCAATTCAACATCACAGTTACCTTCACATTGGGCATCAGCTTTCTGTTTGAAGAAGTCCTTTATACTTGGCTGGGAAAGTGTTCCCCCCCGACAGAGGGTTGATTGTGGGTTTGCCCCACCACACTCAATGCGTTCCCCAGACTTGAATTTGGAACAACGATAGATGGCAAGTCCTCAAGGGCTGTTTCATTTGCCTGTGAGTTATCCTTTTGGGTGCGGATTTTAGTTTTCCTTGCAGCTTTGCGCCATTTTTGTAATTGTTCTTGAAATTAAAGTTGTACTTGGCCCCGTAAACAGCCTGACCTCATGATGTGGGCCTAATAACTTCAAGGATGATGCAGGGGTAGCACAAGGATAGCATTGAAGTGCTTATATCAGAGTAACAAGGGGATGCAGATGAATCTTTGATCCCGTGTGCTTTCGCAAGTCTTTACTCCTGTAAGCCTCCCACAACTTCGGAGTGCGGCTTCCAGCTATGATCGCCCAGCCGGTACACCATGGATCCTCTATAAGTACTCCAAAATTCCACTCCCTAGTAGAGCAAAGTGGGAACTGATGCCACTGGAGCACAAGCAAGTGAGACTCAACCGGTTAGACAGCAGGCTGCACCTGGGCCTAGACGTGCCGCTGCTGCTGCTTACCGGCCCTCACTCTCTGCTAGAGCTGAGTAGGGCTCTTGCACTTGCGGTGCGGTGCTCTCAGTCCTTGATGCATGTAATCTAGGAGCACCTAGAGGCACTCTATAGCAGTTGGCTTAGCTGCCTAGAAGTTAATGGTAGCAAGTGGCAGGGCAATACAGAATGGGAACAGCAAAAAATAAACTAGATAGGGGCAAACGTAACAGGCCTGACCTTGCCCTGGTTCTTAGGTGTTTAGTTCCCCCAATTCCCCAATAGACATGGAGCACAGCACAGCACAGTGGGGGAGAGGGCTTATCTAACCTCAATGCTGGTCCTGGCAACTTCTGGACGTTTCTGTCCATTGAAGCACGCTCCTCCATGCACCTCAATACTCCTCTATCCTCAGCAGTGACTCATCGACGGTCACATCACACCGGTATTGGAGCCGACACTGACGGCAATGCCACATCAACTCCGCGGCCCGCATAATTGACCGCAAAAGACAATATGTCTGCTGAGACTGCCTTGTCTGCCCCCGTCAGCACCCACACGCCGGAGCCGCTGGTCTTGAAGCTGATCTCGGAGCACAACACTCTATGCTCTCCAGCCTCATGCAGCTACACGTTCTGACGCTGACGCTTCACACTCCAGTGAGTTTGAATCCCCATTTTTAGGTCTCGCCTAGCAAATTCAGCGCATGCGTTGCTTCGCCTTGGCGAGACTATTGTTGTCGGTTAGGTGCGTGAAGGGGACAAAACATGTGCGTGCCTGGAAAGGTGGTGTGCATGCGCAGGTTGTCTCGCCACGTCTCTTCTTCCAGCCAAATGCAAATCATTTAGCCTTTACATTGTCCATAAAAGGGCAGTCCAAAACTTTACATTGTGTCGGAAACATGTTCGGTGCAGCTCATGTCCTTTTCATTTCAACAATCTTTTATTAGCAAGTTTTCATATATACATACAGTACAGTGATAGCATTGCCTCGCGGACTCCGTAAGGGTTACAACGGGCTTGGAGGGCTTCATGGTGGAGCGTATATCACAAGATAGGTAGTATAGGCACATTGTTAAATCTTGTTGCACCCTTGTTGAAAAAGAAAGTGAGTGAGAGATGAAGAGAAGAGGGTGAAAGGGAAACAAAGTGGCGATAGAGATGAGTTATCGCATGGTTGTGCTGTGCCAAGCACAGGTGGTCGGTGGTGAAATGGAGACTGCTATAGGACCATCTCATGGGGGTTCGTATGTGCCCAGGTGTTTGTCTAGGGATGTCCACATTTTGCCTTTCGCTGTGTGGTTGGGAGCATATGTTGCCGCTATGTTGTCGGCCCCCCTTAGAAAGGTGATCCAGTTGACCCAGCCCTTAAAGGTGGCCTTCCCTGTGTTTTTCCAGTTTGCTAGTATCGTTTTGACTGCTGCCGTGAGGAGGAGGTCTATCAGGTCCCCGTCCTCTTTTGATTGGAGGTCTGGGGCCATGAAGGCCGTCGCTAGTCCTACAAAACCTGCCCTCCCCACTGCCTTTGTGATGAATTCTGTAAGAGTACGCAAAAGTCTCGGGTTACAGACTCAACAGAGACAAGTCGGAATGCAAACCTATGAACGTCCATACGACAAGTGCGGTCCTGGGCCATTCGGGGCTGACCTGGCAAAAGAAGCTCCTCAAATACCTCGGACTCCATTTCGGTGCAGCTCATGTTCTAAGAGTGTAGCCCCAATGCAGATTTTCATGTGTTTGTTTGCACCTGATCCCGGTACGCGGAGTTTTCCAACATATTTCACGTGGACTCTTCCCCTCGCATATTTTGCAAGGTAATACTTTAGAATATTTACACTGGGAACTCCTGCGGAATTGAGGAGGGGACTCAAAACAAGTGCGCTGCCCCTCATTCAGAGCTTAACAAGAGCAACAAACGCACCTCTGTGAAAAAAAAACTTTGGTCCAGTAGCGTGTTAAAATATTATTTCTCCCTAAAAACTGCAGTTTTAGAATGAGAGCTTTATTTTGGAGGGTATTTGTGTCCTTTTAATCTCCAGTTTGTGGTCAATATTATGGCAAATCCCCTTTGTTTATTCATTGCAGAGGTGAGGTAGTCTGCAGGCCGTGGTTCTGGCGCCAGACTTAAGGCATTGCAGTGCTATTGTCACGACTTGCCCCTCAATTAGGGAGAATTATTAGCTCCAGAGTAAGGCGTTTCGTTACTTGAACCGAGGTTTATTGTGGGCTCTCTTGATCTAAACCCCTCTTTTGCTGCACTCCCATAATGTTTCTCCGAGTCATCATCCCGATCTCTACTTTACCTCACGTGTCGATACCTCGCTCTCACCCGTCCCTTTCAGTTCCTCCTTCACCATCTCGCTTCTCGTCACTTCCCCTCCTTTCTCCTCCCAAACAAACCCTTTTCTCTCGCATTTACCTCCCATCGCCATTCTACCACCTCGTTTCTCATCCTACAAAACCCCGTCTTTGCCTTTTCCTTTTATTATCCCTCCCATCAAAGTGCCCTGCATCCGACTCATCCCTATTTCCACCTCACGGTCTCCGAGCACCAGTCTTCTTTCTCTCTGTTCTCACGTTCCCTCCACCCCTATTCCAAGTGCCCTCTTTTCACCCCAAGCAGTGCCTTCTATATTGCTGTCCTTTTCCTACTGTCTAACTTCCTCTGTACCTCATTTCTAACGTTCTCCTTTCCTGAGTCACCAATACAAAATAGACTACATTTGTTTCCATTACTTTCCATCACCCAGTTACCACTTCTCTCTTGTCTGTCTGTGCTCTCCACCTTGGGACCCAAATGCATGTCTCCTACTCCTCTTCCTGAATCAGCAAAACAACAAGCATTTGCAATGCAATAGGTCTCGCTTTTGTGAGAGTTTAAGCTATTAGCATTGTAAATGACAATGCCTTTTATTTATGTTTTAAAAACCAATATATAAATAAAAGGCATTGTCATTTGCAATGCCAATAGCTCTATTGCATTGTAAATGCTTGTTCAAAGTGAAATTGTCCCATAGAACGGCTTACATTTTGTGAATGGTGGCAGGCTCAAGGGAGCAGACAATGGTCCAGGGAACTACATCTTTCTCTCCAAAGTGTCAATACCTAAATGTCACTTTTGCAGTTTAAAGCAGCCGCTCTCCCTTTAAATGATAGAGACTCTTAAAAGAAATTAATATTTCAACATGCGGGAATGTGAATGAAAGACGGCAGTCTGCTGTCCTGTGGAGAACGCCTACTGGCATATATACAATAAAGTGCCATGAGTTTTTGCAAACTCCTGCAAATCAGCTTTTTTCAGTCCAACCAATTAGTACATCAGTGGTAACAAAACTGCAAAATGAAAGATAGGGGGCAAACCAGTCGATGTGCAAAAAACGCCAATTGTTTTGCAGCCTCGGATTTGTACATCAGGACAATATGACTTCACTACAGAGGAAGACAGAGTAAACACAAACTCCCTTTTCCCACCATTTCAGCTCTTTCTTTTTTTAACGTGTGAACCGTGCTAGTCACAGCTTATTTGACTTTCTAGTGAGTTTCCTTATCTGAGAACCTTTGATGGTTTTAAATAAATACTGACTGTGTACAAAAAACGAAAAGAAAATTCGATTATGAAAAGTTGACATTTTAAATGTTTCCCAGCAGTCGATAAAACTTGTGGTTGTTAAGACAACTTTTCAAACATAAGCAGGTCTTAACTACTGTCAGTCACTCATTAAACTGTCGGAGACGTTTTGCCTATGCCCGCGAAATAAGGAAAATTGAGAACTTTGCTTCAGCAAACTGAAATTCACAAACATCCCAAACTTCACCCAAGGTGTAGGGCCTGATCTAGAGTGTGACTGGTGGGTTACTCTGTCACAACGTAACAGGTATCCCATCAGACTTACTACAAGTGCTACAGGATATAACGCACTTTGGACGATAACCAGTACGCCAAACTATAAGGGGCTTATTTATAAGCCCCCTGTGCAGCCGGTGCGTCACTTTTTGTGACACTCCGGTGGCGCAGGAGCATGCTCCATATTTACCAGGCAGCACTATGCCACTTTTTTTTGGCTTAATGCTGCCTTGTAAATATTGTTCCCTTTAACGCAGTTTTCTGGATTAAAGGGGGCGTGTTGCTGGGGGCGTTCCCAGAAACATCCATGACTTTTTGACACTGCTCCAAATTTACGAGGAATCGTAAGTCTGAAGCAGCGCCAAAAATGTACCCCTCCCCAGGGGAGGCGTAAGGGACGCACAATGAGGAGCAATGTCTTTATTTATCCTCGTTTTTCCTTTTTCAATGTGTGCTGCATTCTGCCTCTTGTGATTGTTTTTGAAAAGGAAGGTGTCCCTTCCTACACAAAAATAATCATCCCTGCAATACAGGCACCCTTGTACCATGGTCCAAAGGTGCCTGCATTGGTTCACTGTAGCCCATTGTCCGCCAGTGCAGGGCAAAAGAACTGGAAAGTGCTGTATCTCATGGATACAGCAAAACACACAAGATGATGGACGGAATGTTGCACATTGGCAAAACATTCACCCCAGTCACAGATCTGGGTTGAATCCATTGTTATTTTGCTCACCACACCACCCCAGTTCAGACATGGCCATATTCAAATCAGTCTTTACCCTGTGCCTCATGGGAATAGTCCAGCCCGAACTGCAAAGCCATATCTTCCCTGGACTGGAATCAAGCATCCTATTACTGGTTTCTGGCTATCAGCCGTCATCAGCCAGGATAGCTTGACTCCAGTGGCGTAGTGAGCACAGGACCCACGTCTGGGCATACCCTTCCCACATAGGGCGAACAGCAAAACACACAAGATGATGGACGGAATGTTGCACATTGGCAAAACATTCACCCCTAGTCACAGATCTGGGTTCAATCCATCGTTATTTTGCTCACCACGCAGCCCCAGTTCAGACATGGCCATATGCAAATCAGTCTTGACCCTGTGCCTCATGGGAACAGTCCAGCCCAAACTGCCAAGCCATGTCTTCCCTGGACCGGAATCAAGCATCCTAGGACCGGTTTCTGGCTATCAGCCATTATCAGCCAGGATAGCTTGACTCCAGTGGCGTAGTGAGCACGGGACCCACGTCTGGGCATACCCTTACCACATATGGCGAACGGCAAAACACACAAGATGATGGACGGAATGTTGCACATTGGCAAAACATTCACCCCCAGTCACAGATTTGTGTTTAATCCATGGTTATTTTGCTCACCCTGCCACCCCAGTTCAGACATGGCCATATGCAAATCAGTCTTGACCCTGTGCCTCATGGGAACAGTCCAGCCCGAACTGCCAAGCCATGTCTTCCCTGGACCGGAATCAAGCATCCTAAGACTGCTTTCTAGCTATCAGCCGACATCAGCCAGGATAGCTTGACTCCAGTGGCGTAGTGAGCACGGGACCCATGTCTGGGCATACCCTTCCTACATAGGGCGAACAGCAAAACACACAAGAGGATGGACGGAATGTTGCACATTGGCAAAACATTCACCCCCAGTCACAGATCTGGGTTTAATGCATTGTTATTTTGCTCACCACGCCCCCCCAGTTCAGACATGGCCATATGCAAATCAGTCTTGACTCTGTGCCTCATGGGAACCGTCCAGCCCAAACTGCCAAGCCATGTCTTCCCTGGACTGGAATCAAGCATCCTAGGACCGGTTTTTGGCTATCAGCCATCATCAGCCAGGATAGCTTGACTCCAGTGGCGTAGTGAGCACTGGACCCACGTCTGGGCATACCCCTCCCACATAGGGCGAACAGCAAAACACACAAGATGATGGACGGAATGTTATGTTATGGATATAGCACAGTCCTGCCCTTTTCTTTTGCCGTAGTTAATTTCCCTGAAATTAAAACAAACATTGCCTGCAGCAAGCTTAAATCAATGCAATATTCCATACTTTGCAAAACACATATATACTACATGTCTTTACAAGTTCAAAACTGCCCCAATTTGCAAATATAGGCCACTTTTAAGCTATCTAATTCACAAAAAGATATCCCAGTCCGATCCTGCCAGTTGGTGAGAGTGGACCAAGCAGAGGATTTGTTGGGAGAGGATGTGGTCTAACGGCTAGGTTGGAGGACCCTGAAGCTGGGGAACCAGGTTCTAGTCTCTGCAATGACGCTCAACATCCTGTGAATCTAGGCAAATCACTTATTCTCCCTTGGCCTAACAAAAATGAATGTGCCTGTCTGTAACGCAACTGGTGCTCATGTAAAGCGTTCTGATACCTTTGGGTTAAGTTTGTGCTATGTTAAAACTCTGAAAGAAAAGAAAATGGAGATCCATCCTAAGTGGTGGCAAGTCCACCTGCTGGCTGCTTCTCTGTGAGGGAATGGTGGATGAAGCAAAGGTCTCTGAAACTTCCCCTCTTTTTTTAAACTTCACAAGCTTGAGAATTTGTGAAGCTCACAAAGTAAAAAACATTGACAAAGTTGCAAGTCGTAAGATTTTGCAGCTGTGCACATGCCCGTTCATAACACAGCAGTGTCTCCTTGTCAAAAACCACTAGTTAAGGACTACACAAGATAGTCACGCCCTAGAGCCCACCTCCATGGGGTTGATTCACCAAAAAGTAATAACTTTTCTTGGTAAAGGCTGACAATTTTCATAGTTACTGTTTTTCATGGGGTGTTCCTGACTCTATGAAAATAGTATAATTCTGTCCCTTTGCTTAACCCAGTTCAGGCGAATTTTAACAGCCTGTTGCAAATTCTGCAGGTTTTGCATTAAGCTGCAAGTACACTCTGATATTTTTCCAGGTGGAAACATCTTTTTCCCTACACAATACTGGGGATTTTCGGATGTTTCCACCCTCGGTTTCCTCATTGGTTTTTTTTTCTTTCTTACACTAAAGCTAAGGGTGAAAATTGATGAATAGGAAAGGTTTGCGATTCCCTAAAAAGTTAGGGGCATATTAACAACGGACATTTCTCCTATTATCAAGGATATCGCTAACCCTGTTAGCGATAAAAAAGCAGCACTAACTGGGGTTAACAATGCTTTTTTATGTCTGGTATTTTTCTGACTTAGCCATGATATCCTATGTAAAGTGGATATCATGGCTAAGTATGTCTATCCCTATCAGCAAGCTTTCATCATACCTTGTGGGATTATCGCTGTATTTCCAGCGATAATCTCACAATTGGCAGCATGCGCTCTGAATTTTATCTCTTTGGAGATAAGCGTTGCTGATAGCACGCTATCTTCACGATAAAATTCAGAGTTGGCCGGCGATAATTATCCTAGCGCTAAATGCGCCTAGCAATAATTATCGCCTGGCCTTGTTAATATGCCCCTTAGCACTTTGTTGCTGTTTACCATTTTCACACTGAAAACACCTCCCCTAGCTGCCTCTATGGGATCACCTATATTTCCACAACTAGCCCTAAAAGTAAAGCTTCCGAAAAGTCGCAAACATGCTTGGAGATTTTCAACAGTGATGTTTCATGAGAGGACAGATATATTGACAGGCCGTTAGAGCACAAAGTGAAGCATAGGTGCATTCATAAATCATTGTTACCATAGTCCGGCTTTCCATCCTCAGCATGAACAGAGATTGGCAAATCACGCTCAAATATTTAAGCTCAGGATACAGAGCTGAGACCAATACACTAATCACACGTTCACAATGGGCAGGACGGATTGTGGCTTACTACATAAATAGATAGACACGAGGAACTACAGCCAGCCTGTCAAGTCACTAGCCCTCCCTGAGGCCTACTACACATTTAATACATTTTTAATGCAGATTGTACATGTTCAGATTTTATATTTCATTTCTCTGAAATTGAAAGCCCTGCAATCCTATTAACTTGTAGAGAAATCAAAATCTTTGGTCCTTATGGCTAGGAGCGTTTTCTCCGTTCAAACTGAAATTTGCAGCAACCTCTACTGCAAAAAAATAATCTCTAATTTTTAAAAGGAGTGTTCAGCATACAAATCCAGCTGATTTAAATGCAAACATATTTTTTATTTTAATGTTATTTCTAAAGCATGAGTCGAAAAGCACAGGTTTACAGTGTGAAGCGAGTCGGATTTAGGCAGAGGGTGAGTTGATGGAAAAAGGTTGAGTGAAGGGTTTTTAGGTCTGGGCGTGAAGTAGATGATTCCTCCTTCTCCATCTCGAGAGCGAACTCTGGCCATTATTCCAGGATGGATGCGGAAACTGGCTCTAATAACGAGTTTGGCAGTGGATTCCAGTCCCGAAGATGACGCTTGACCATATGATGTGACACTAGGACAAACCACGTAATCAACCGCGGCCTGTGCAGGTAAGAGCGTGGGGGGTTGGGGCCGGGTGGGGGGTTTCGACCGACGATGACGAGGGGAAATTAATATTTTATTCAATATTCCTTCCTCATTATCTGCCAAAATCCCCCCTCACCTAGACCCACCGCCCCACCACTCTTACCTGCATGGACAGAGGCTGCACGTAATATCTCTGAGCCTCAGTTTAGGGTGACCAGACATCCCGGATTTCCCCAGGTGCCTCTGGAGTCTGACATAATGTATTTATTTCTAACAGGCAGCACAGGAGTAGGTCCCTGCCTGCTCCTAGCTAAGACGCAGAGTGGGTAGGAGGGGGCAGGGTGGCACAAGGTGGAGGTCCTGCGATTGCTAAGGATACATAAACATAGCCATTGTAAGTTAGTGTTTGTGCGTGTATAGGGTCTAGCGCGCACCCACATTTTTGTATTTGTTTTTTATTACATTTTTTAATTAAAGGCTTTGCAAAAAATGGGACATGCCAGCTACAGAAATAAGACAACATGCTTAAATCCTACTTTTATGTCCGATCTGTCCCGGTTTTTGCTCCTCAAATTCTGGTCACCCTACCTCAGTTGCAACACCAACTTAAATCCAAAGCGCTTGAAAAAAGGCTGAAAACTAGCATCAAGTGCTATTAAATTTCCAGCACACTTATTTTGATTCCTTGTCTTCCACCATCTATTACCGCCTAAAAAGGAATTACATTTTACTTTCTACCGAACATTTCTTTAGCTGTGCTTCCTGGTAGGGGAGTCAACAGTGCATCTAGCAATCCAGTCATTAATGTCTGTCAGCTCCCAGGATTGTTGGTCATGCGTACTCTCAAAACTGTGTTTCCGTGAGAAAACTGTGCACATGGAGTTGAAAAAATTATCTTTAATCAGTGTCTGATTACATATCGAGACGTAATATTTACAATCCTCCTACAAACCTTATTAAGCCCTATAAAAATCGGGAAAGTAAACTTCATAGATAAACCTTTGCTAAATGTAATCTAATGGTTTAAAAAATGAAAGTAGACAAACAAAATGAAAGTAATGCAGCAATGCAAACACCTCACTAAATATGTAGACACCTAAGTCAGAAAGGGTATTGCTTATATATATATATATATATATATATGTATATATATGTATGTATGTATATATATATATATATTACAACGTAAACAGGTTGCCCCGCATGAAGGTGATCACACAGGAGAGTTTGTCTTCAATATTTAATTGCAGGCTGAAGTGGCATAAGATCATTCCTTCCATTCAATAATTCATAGCCATACGGGTTTCAGATATCTTCGTATCCTTGTTCACTGGCGTATTCCAAAGTCACAGTTGCCATTCATGTGTTTATATTTAAACCCCCAAGTCCCGCCCCAGTGGGCGTATGCTCAATGCCTCAGTGTTTTAAATTTTTTCCAGGCACGGCAGCACCCACTTGGGTTTTATTTTGCAAGGACATCAAGTTCCAAGAGGCATTGAGCATACGCCCACTGGTGCGGGGCTTGGGGGTTTAAATACTAACAAATGAATGGCAACTGTGACTTTGGAATATGCCAGTGAACATTGCTATGAATTATTGACTGGAAGAAATTATCTTATGCCACTTCAGCCTGCAATTAAATATTGAAGACAAACTCTCCTGTGTGGGCACCTTCATGCGGGGCAACCTGTTTACGTTGGAATTTATAGCGGTCGGTCCGGCCACGAGGGCGCCCCGCTGCTTAGAAGCGGCTCAACGGCGTTGGAAACCCAGCGCCGCATGAAAGGAGAGCTCATGATTGTGGGATTAAAAAATGGCAGTGCGCTGTCGTTCTTTGCCTTTCCATCGACCCACTTGGGACTAATCAATGTTTTTAATTTTTTCCAGGCACGGCAGCACCCACTTGGGTTTTATTATGCAAGGACTTCAAGTTCCATGGGGCATTGAGCATACGCCCACTGGGGCGGGACTTGGGGTTTTAAATACGAACACATGAATGGCAACTGTGACTTTGGAATATGCCAGTGAACATGGCTATGAATTATTGAATGGAAGGAATGATCTTATGCCACTTCAGCCTGCAATTAAATATTGAAGACAAACTCTCCTGTGTGGGCGCCTTCCGACCTTGTCCGGGAGCAATCAGGCTTCCCCGACCCCCGCCCGCCCCGACATTGCTGCCCGCCCCGACATTGTGCAGCAGCCCAGCCCCCTGCCCGCCCCGACATTGTCAAGCAGCCTGACCCCCGCCTGCCCGGAGCCTTACCTCAGCCGCCGCTCCGCCCCCGCGCTCCTCATTTCACCGCACATTGTGCAGCAGCCCGGCCCCCTGCCCGCCCCGACATTGCCAAGTAGCCCGGGCCCCCGCCCACCCCGTCCCCCGCCTGCCCGACCCCCACCTGCCCCAACCCCCGCCTGCCCGGAGCCTTACCTCAGCCGCCGCTCCTCCCCCGCGCTCCTCATTTCCCCGCTCCACCGCTCCTCGCCGCTTACCGCTCCTCCCGCCTGTCCGCAGGTCCTCACCACCATTCTGCCTTTCGTCACCGCTCCTCCCCAGCGCATGTCCGCCGCTCCTCCTCACGTTCCTGGACAACGCTCCTCCCCACGCTCCTGAAGTCAGCACGCAGGTCGCGGCCAGCGCTACTTCGAAGGGACTACTTTTTTTTTTAATTTAAATTTTTTAAATAACGCAAATTTTTATACTTTATATAGCCTATGTCCATCTGCACACCCTGACGATTACAATGATGTATCGGGTGTGTGCATTGGCTCTGTGGTTCCCGAGTTTACCCGCCTCAAAGGTGCAAAGTTCGTCGTTTATAATAGTAGTATAGATATATATAGTAGCTATCTGGAGCCTAACACCTGGATGCCAGGGCAATAGAGGATGTAAGGGTTCAAAGTTTGTTATTACTTCATAAATGCTCAAGAGAAACTATAATTTGGAGACCGGTTAGTGACTTTGTTCAACCCCTATATGTAAGCGAGATGCATATATAAATAATTTAATTGGAGTCATCTGTGCAGTGCTGGAGTTTGCCCATGATGAAGATGCTTGTCCTCGAAACGCGTCGGCGATGAACTCACCTCAAATGGAGATGCTGACTTTCCCTTAATAAAGAACCTGTTGGTAACTGCTGCGAGTGCGCCCTTTGAATGCTTTCGGGCCATTGTTGAACAATACATTTGCCACACGGCTGCACTGCCGTGGAAGGATGCACCGTCTCCTAAGCATGGAGGGACTGCGTGGCATGTTGGAACTTTGCCAGAAATGCCGCGATCATTTCAGCAGTTTGGGAGACACTAAAGTCATCGTGCCAATTGGATGCCTACAAAGGTAAAGAAAGACTCTTTTACGAGCAGCATCGCATGGAGCTCACTGTGAGCAACAATGTTCCTCCGATTGGGACTCAGATCCCAGCATGTATCATACCATTGAACGCACTGCGCATGACCCACTGGGGGTCCGTGCATGCTTAAATAATTTAATTGGAGTTATCTGTGTGGTGCTGGAGTTTGCCCATGATGAAGAGACTTGTCATCGAAACGCGTCGGCGATGAACTCACCTCAAATGGAGATGCTGACTTTCCCTTAATAAAGAACCTGTTGGTAACTGCTGCGAGTGCGCCCTTTGAATGCTTTCGGGCCATTGTTGAACAATATATATATATATATATATATATATATATATATATATATATATATATATATATAAGCAATCCTCTACCCACAGTCGATATTTGAATGCACTAGTCACTTTATTTATGCTTTGAATGAAAATGCATTTTTTTAAAAACCGACTTTGTAATTAGTTGGGAAAAATACATGAGTTTCTAAAATGTTCAACCGTTTGTGTAATACCCGACCCGTAAAAACTACGAGTCTGTTTTCAGTGGCAATGGAATTGTAGTTTCATTCACGTAATTGTACGTAAGTGGGCTTTAAGTAATGCAAACTTTACTCGCACTGTGGTGAACAAGCCTGGTGAACAGGCGAAACGCGTCCCAGCAGCCGACTTGTAAAATAAAACTTGTTTGACAAAAGCAGAACATGGCGTCGTCTTCCTGTGCCTGTGGGTAGAGGATTGCTTTATACATAAGGACTCGGTCGAGTCAGTCTTTGACGACGACGCACTCTTCGATTTGGTGCTGCGGTGGTTGTGACTCTGCGACTGGAGCCGTATATATATATATATATATATATATATATATATATATATATATATATATATATATATATATGTACAGAGTTCGGTAGGGGTAGAGGCCGTCAATCAGGGTGGTCTGTGTTCAGGGTACTGGTAATCCTGTACAATACACCCCACAAACTTCTGGATTCCAGAAAGAATCACGGACGCCTTGGGCCGTTGCAGCAAATATCTTTATTGACTGCAACAACCCAATTTCTTCAGTAAGGCTCCCCGTGCTGACTTGATGCGGACATAGTTCCACTTCAACAGTCTCTTTAAAATTGACAGATGGTGCTCTTCTCCACGGCAGGGCAGCAGTGACCGTTATTTTAACTCAATGACCCGAATGCATGAGCGAACACTCGATGGGTCACCGCCATTCAGCTTCGCACTTCAATCCGCCTCAGTCCTCCGATTTCAGTTCTTTTGCTGATGCGTTTCAAGGTCTCAGACCTCTTCTTCATGGGCTGCTTTATACAACTGACACATTGAATACTCCCATTTAAACATATTTCCTGCTGTAATCTCATTGGTTGGCCCCTCGTGGGAGGTGTTTAGTACATTTGTGTCGTGGAGCATGTTGGGACATGTGGTCCAATGCGAGTTCAATATAACCTTTAGTAGGCTCAGTGCACAACCTGTAAATGTTTAAAAGCATATTGTTTCCTTGGTAGGATTACAGAGTACCAGGCTGAATTTCTTCAATAAGGCTCCCCGTGCTGACTTGATGCAGACTTAGTTCCACTTCAACAGCCTCTTTAAAATTGACAGGTGGTGCTCTTCTTCACGGCAGAGCAGTTGTGATCTTCATTTTAATCCAATGGCCCGAAAGCATAAGAGAGCACTTGACGGGTCACCACCATTCGGCTTTGCACTTCAATCCGCCCCAGTTCTCTGATTTCAGTTCATTTGCCGAAGCGTTTCAAGGTCTCAGACCTCTTCTTCATGGGCTGCTTTATACAACTGACGCATTGAATACTCACATTTTAACATATTTCCTGCTTTAATCTCATTGGTTGGCCCCTCGTGGGCGCGTTTAGTACATTTGTGTCATTGTGCATGTTGGGACATGTGGTCCAATGTGAGTCCAATATAACCTTTAGTAGGCTCAATGCGCAACTTGTAAATGTTTAAAAGCATATTGTTTCCTTGGTAGGAATACAGAGTACCTGGCGGAATTTCTTCAGTAAGGCTCCCGTACTGACTTGATGCGGACATAGTCCCACTTCAGCAGCCTCTTTAAAATTGACAGATGGTGCTCTTCTGCACGGCAAGGCAGCTGTGAGCTTTATTTTAACTCAATGGCCCGAAAGCATGAGAGATCACTAGACGGGTCACCGCCATTCGGCTTCGCACTTCAATCTACCTCAGTCCTCCGATTTCAGTTCTTTTGCCGACGCTTTTCAAGGTCTCACACCTCTTCTTCATGGGCTGCTTTATACAACCGACGCATTGAATACTCGCATTTAAACATATTCCCTGCTTTAATCTCTTTGGTTGGCCCATGTGGGCGGCGTTTAGTACATTTGTGTCGTAAAGCATGTTGGGGCATGTGGTCCTATGTGAGTCCAACTGACACAAATGAACTAAACGCCGCCCTGGAGGGGCCAACCAATGAGATTAGAGCAGGAAATATGTTTAAATGCGAGTATTCAATACGTCAGTTGTATAAAGCAGTGAGTTCATCGTGCAACCCAAACAGTTCAGCACAACATTAAATCCACAGTGGGTTGGTATGCATCCTTCCATCTTTTGTCAATAGCTCCGCACCTCCAATAACTATTAACAGTGATGAACTGTTTGGGTTGCACAATGAACTCACTGCAGTAATACCGAAGTACCACAAATACCAGCAGGCTAAACAATTAACCACGCCCACTGGGGCAGGTACTTAGAAGGAAACCAGGTGCTTTGATTATCGTTCATGCACTCCTGAACCAGTCAAGCCCAAAATGAAGTGCAGAAGCATGACACGCGTCTGCCGGAGGCTAAATTTGATTTTGTTTGTGTCATGCCTTTGACTTTCACTCGGCAACCTCCATTAAATATTTAAAGCCCGACTCACCTGCTGTTTGGCCCTTCGGTTTTGGATAACTTTTTAAATGGATATTAACGGCTCGCCTACGCCGCGGAAGGAGCCCGCTGCATCTTGGCAGATCCTTGGTAACGCTATCCGGCTGATCCACGAGCGGCAGGATCTGTTAATGGAGGTGCAGAGTTGTTGACAAAAGATAGAAGGATGCATAACAACCCACTGTGGATTTAATGTTGTGATGAACAGTTTGGGTTGCACAATGAACTCACTGCAGTAATTCCGAAGTACCACAAATACCAGCAGGCTAAGCGGTTAGCCACGCCCCCTGGGGCAGGTATTTAGAAGGAACCCAGGTGCTTTCATTATTGTTTGTGAACGCCTGAACCAGCCAAGCCAAAGATGAAGTGCAGAAGCACGAAACGCATCGACCAGGGCTGAATTTGATTTTGTTTGTGTGATGCCTTTGACTTTCACTCGACAACCTCCATTAAATATTTAAAGCCCGAAAAACCTGCTGTTTGGCCCTTCCGTTTTGGGTAACTTTTTGAATGGATATCTATCTATCTATCTATCTATCTATCTATCTATCTATCTATATATATATATATATATATATATATATATATATATATATATATATATATATATATATATATATATATATATATATATATATATATTACCTACTGGTGGTCGCCAGTAGGTAGTTATAGTTAGGACCTATTTTCCATAGGAAATCCACAACATTCTGTTTGAAATAACTTTGGCGCCGGTTGACAAATCTTCGCGAAATTTTCAAAACTAATGGCCACCTCCGGTCCGCTCCTATCAAGAAAGTCTTGGGGTGATTCGTCAAGCGGGGGCCGAGCAAAAAGGGGGTCCCAAAACGTTTTCCCAATGCACTTTTCCATAGGGACCTTTAGCCGCAGCTACAGCCCAAACTGCTGAATGGAATTACACCAAATTTGGCAAAGGGGTAGTCCTTAGTTCAGACTCATGCATTTTGCTTAAATGGTGTAATGACATTTAAAAGTACATATATATCTTTGGCCGCTGTGGATCCGCTCACCCTAAGGGCACCCTGCCGTGCGCAAGCTGTATACTAATTGGCTGTCAACATTCCAAATCAAGAAGTGTTGTCCGCGCAGGGTGCACGGATCTTGTCGTTGGAAAAAAATTATGAAACGCGGGCTCACGCGCTATTCTACTTATTAGCCCCAGGGGGGCCAAATGCCAGCGGCGATGAGTTATAATTGTGTATGGGGGGCTCATAGCCCCCCCAGCCCGGAGACCACCACCCCCGGGGTTTTAATCATAAGTGGGTGGGGGGGCTCAAATGCCACTCAGAGACTCATGAGACTCATGACTCATGCACTCACTCACAGACCCACTCGGAGACTCACACACACACACTCAGAGACTCACACACCCACTCACAGTCCCACTCAGAGAGAGGTGCACACATTCACAGACCCACCCAGAGACTCATGCACTCACTTACAGACCCACTCAGAGACAAGTGCAGTCACTCACAGTCCCACTCAGAGATTCATGCTCTCGCTCACAGACTTTTTCAGACACTCACACACCCACTGACAGATCCACTTAGACACTCTCACACCCACTTACAGACCTACTGAGATACTCCTGTACTCACTCAAACACTCACTGTCAAAGGTTAGTGGTTGCAGTTAGGAAATAAAATTTTAAAAAACTCTTAGAAATGCAATTGAAAAGAAATGCGTTACTTACCTATAACTGCAGTTATCCAGTATTGGTATCTTTCATAGATTCACATGCCTGAATCATTCCCCGTCGTCGGGATGGGAGTCCCCGGTACATAAATAAAGTAATGTCCCATTAGACATGAAGAGTAATAGGCCCAAGGGCCTCACATTAGTAACATATCCATGTCCTTTTGTAAAAAGGGCCAAACTCTAGAGAAGAGTCAATCAGCTATCACCTCCCTCTATAACCCTCCTGGAAGGAGCTCCTGTCCCTCAGATTTTCGTAAGCACCGTGCTAAGTAGGCGAACTACTGAGAGAATTAGATGAGCCCTTCCAGGGGAGGTGGGAGGGTTGCATGTGAATCTATGAAAGATACCAATACTGGATAACTGCAGTTACAGGTAAGTAACGCATTTCTTATCCAGTATTAGGGTATCTTTCATAGATTCACTTGCCTGAATCAGAGTAGCAAGCAATGATAAGCTCATTTCGGATGGTACAGTAGATACAAATTCACCAGATAATAACATATCAAAGTGACAAATAGAAAACATGAGAATGTAAGCAAAGATACCATCAAGAAATACAATAGAGAAATGTGCCTATACGAAAAAAGGACGGTGGGATGAAAAAGAAGGCTCACCTCTATTGAAATAGATGACGAAGTACTGCTTGTCCCACTGCAGCATCCTTCATAAGTTCTGAATCCAGGCAGTAATGCTTGGTGAATGTATGCAGCGTCTTCCACGTTGCCTCTCTGCAAATGTCTATTATAGGCACTCCTGCGAAGAGCGCCATGGATGTAGACATCGCCCTACTGGAATGTGCCCTTACTTTAGATTGCAGGGGGTGCCCCGCCTGCTCGTGACAGAAATGAAATAGCTGCAGAGATCCAGCGAGAAATACTTTGCTTAGTGAGTGGAAGGCCTTTTCTAGGTCTACTGTAGGCCACAAAGAGCTGGTTGGATTTATGGAAGGTTTTCGTCTTCTCAATATAAAACTTCAGGCAGCGTTTGAGATCCAGAGAATGCAGAGTCTTCTCTGCCATGGTGTGGGGATTTGGAAAGAAAGAGCGTAAAACTACAGGTTCATTGAGATGGAAGTCCGACTGGGCATTTGGTACGAATTTTGGGTTTGTTTGTAATATAACTCTGTCCTGTTTGAATTGCAGAAAAGGCTCCTGAATTGAGAAAGCCTGGACCTCACTTACTCGTCTTGTTGAAGTAAGTGCGAGAAGGAGTGCCGTTTTCCAAGAGAGGTACTTAAGATCAGTCCTGTGTATCGGCTCAAAGGGATGTTTTATGAGTTGATTAAAGACTGTGTTGAGCTGCCAAGTAGGAGGTAAAGTCTTCACAGGATGAAAAGTCCTGAAGAGGCCTTTAAGAAATTGTTTGATCAATCTGTGAGACCAGAGAGAAGGTCCAGAAGAAGATCTTCTGTAACGGGATATTGCTGCCAGGTGAACTCTGATGGAGGCATGAGCGAGGCCTGAGTTTGCCAAATGGAGAAGGTAAGGCAATATTTGTTCTGGAGAAGAAGAAAAGGGATGTATTTTCTGAGTTTTACACCAAATACAAAACCTCTTCCATTTTAAAGAGTATGTCTTGTTGGACTGTCTGCTCGAGCCCGAGCCAGAATGGCCCTACAATCCGGCGGAGTATTTAGATTTTGAAATTCTTTGTACTCAGGAATCAAGCAGATAACCTGAGAGATGCCAAATTCAGATGCTGGACTTGCTGGTTGTTCATTGTGAGGAGAGAAGGGAACTGCCTCAACAGTATTGGCGGTTCCAGAGAAAGAAGGTGAAGCTCTATGAACCAATGTTGGCATGGCCAAGTTGGGGCTATGAGAATGAGTGTGCAAGGTTCCGCTTTCAATTTCCTGAGGACTCTGGGAATCATTGGAAATGGTGGAAAAGCGTATGCAGAGACGTTGCACCATGCAATCGAAAATGCATTCCCTAGAGATCCTTTCTGGGGATGCCAGCTTGCGAAGTGTTGGCATTTGGCGTTGTGTTTTGTAGCAAACAGATCGATTAGAGGAGTGCCCCATTGTGAGAATATCTGGTCGAGGATCCCCTGATCCAATTCCCACTCATGAGACGTTGAGTGTTGTCTGCTTAGTGAATCAGCTAGAACGTTGCCATGCCTGGGACATACTCCGCCCGAAGGGAGATATTGTGGAGGACCAACCAGTTCCAGATTTTCTGCGACTTGCGAGGGAGTGTTAGAGAGTGAGTTCCTCCCTGCTTGTTGAAATAGTGCATTGTTGTGGTATTGTCTGTATGTACAAGCACCAGAGAATGTTTGATTCTTTGGAGAAAGGCTTGAAGGGCGAGGAAAACCGCCCTCAGTTCAAGGAGATTTAGATGTAATCCTTTTTTGAAGGGGGACCACTTTCCGCTTATCTGTAGTTCTTGAAGGAAAGCTCCTCAGCTTCCCCGCGAGGTGTCTGTTGTGATGATATGTGGTGAAGCTGGAAGCAAGAAGGGCAAGCCTAGAGAAAGGTTCTGAGGAGAAATCCACCATTGCAGAGCCTTGACCATCTGAGGGGTCATTCTTATGAGATTGTCAAATGAACCTGTGCATTGGACCCATTGTGCTGAGAGCGCCTCCAGGAGACGGCGCATTCGAAGGCGGCAGTGTGGAACCAGCAAGATACAGAATGACATCATTCCGAGAAGGGATTTGAAGAGGCGAACGGTCAAGGTCCTCTTGGAGGCTACGAGAATGGCCAGTGCCAAGAGCTTGTCCTTTCTTTCCTGTGATGGGAAAGCTTTCTTTAGTTTTGTGTTGAGGGTAGCACCTAGGAAATTTATATGTTGAGAAGGTAGAAGGACTGATTTGTCCCAATTGAGGGTGAGTCCTAAATGTTTGAAAAGTTTTAGACAAGCGTTGGAAGACCTGGACGCGTTTTCCAAGGATGGTGCCTTGATCAGCCAATCGTCCAGATATGGAAAAACTTGATGGTGATGCTGTCTGAGATATACAGCCACTGGAGAGAGGCACTTCGTAAAGATGCGAGGTGCAGACTTGAGCCCGACAGGCAGGACGCAAAATTGAAATTGTTTGCCCGCTACTGAAAACCTTAATAACTTTTTGTGATTCCTGTGAATAGGGATATGAAAGTAAGCATCCTGAAGATCCAGAGATACCATATAATCTTCCACATCTAAAAGTTGTAAAACCTTCTGGATTGTCACCATACGAAACAACAGCTTTTTTATGAATTTCTTGAGGGCTCTGAGGTCTAAAATTGGTCTCCATTTCTTTCCCTTTTTCTATATTAAGAAGAATAGGGAGTAAAATCCTTTCCCCCGTTGAGACAGAGGAACTCTTTCTATCGCCCCCTTCTGGAGCATTAAAGAAATCTCCCGGAGAAGTATACGTAGATTTTTGTGAAGCACAGCTAAGGGATGGGTTTGTGGAGGGATGTGAAGAAATTCTAGTGAATGGCTGAATTGATCTAATTGTAGAACCCAACTGTCCGTCGTAATTTGCTTCCAATTTGTCAGAAAATGGGAAATTCTTCCTCCAATCCTTGAGGGTGGAGATGAACTGGGGACTGGCTGAAGTGAAGGGTCATTGCCGATGATTGTTGCCTTTTGTTGACCTTTGCCACAAAAGGATGACTTTCCATAAGACGATTGCTGCTGCTACTGCTGCTGCTGGCGATGTTGATATTGTGCTCGATTTTGCTGACCAGAAGAGTATGAAGACCGATATTGGTAATCCCCTCTAAATGAGGACTGCCCTCTCCCCCTTAATCCACGAAAGGACGGACTGTTGAATTGGAGAGTTCCCAATGCTCTGGCTGTGTCTGTATCTTTCTTTATACTTTGTAGAGCCTCATCAATTTGTGGTCCAAAGAGAAACTTCCCATCATAGGGCATATCCAAGATCTTCGTCTGTATTTCAGGACGAAAAGAAGTTGCCTTCAACCAACCTTGTCTTCTTAATACAGCTGCGCCAGCCAGCTGACGAAATCCTGCCGACGCAATATCCATTGCGCAGTCTATTATTTCCGACGCTGAGTGTTCACCTTCAAGTAATATTTTCTTTGCCTCTTCTTTTGAGTATTCAGGCAAGGCCGCCAGATATGGAGCTATGTCTGCCCATAACTGTCTATTGTATCGCCCCAATAGAGCTAAGGCATTGGACGCTTTTACTGTCCACACAGACATTGAGGAAAAACGCTTTCCAATGTTGTCCAACCTTCGGCCTTCTTTATCCGGTGGAGCTGTTAAAGGGGCAGAAGGATTCTTGGACTTTTTCTGAGCCGCCTGTGTTATTACCCATTCCGGCTTGGGATGTCCTATTAAACAAGCTGGAGCAGTATCAGGCGCCCTATATTTTTTACCCAAGCGAGGTAACACTGGAGGCACTGAGGAAGGATTTTGCATAATCTTTACTCCTTGACCCCACAAGTATTCTATTATGGGTATCGATCTTACTGCTTTCTTGAAAGGCTCCTTAAAATCAAACAAGAAGCAGTCCTGCTGGTGAGGAGTCATGGGAATTTGAAAACATTCAGCTGCTCTCTCAACGACATTATGGAACCCCCGATGTCTTCAGGTGGTGAATCAGCCTGTGCAGGCACTGGAGAACCAGGACAGCGAATGACGTACTCGTCCCATTCATCATGGTTAGACTGTGTGTCCTGAAGTTTCCCCTCCTCATGCTGATCTTCCTCCTCATCATCAGTAGATGGAGGATGCTGTAAAATGACAGGTTCCAGCTGTAAATTTAAAGGTGGGGGCCATGGTCTTGGTGATGGAGACACCGCCGGGGGTTGAGGTTTAAGAGATGTTGGAAACCTCTGTTTGTAGTCCGTAATAAGGCATTACAAGTCCGAGACCAAAGAGGCTGGAAGACAAATCATTGGTGGAGGAGGTGGTTGATATTCTTCCTCCTGTCCCTGGTCTTCCTCATCTGAACTATCTTGATATTTTACATTAAGTTCAGAGGGGCTTGTCGCAGTTTGAAACATGTACCCCTCATCTGAATCCTCCTCTTCCAGAAGACATGCTGGAGGCAGTGGTTGGACCTACTTGGTGACTTTATGGCCGGCGTCAATATCTTTTTTGTAATCTTTAGATGCACATATGTGCTTTTCAGATTTGAATCTGTCACCGCTGACGAGCCCATCGACTGTGAAACGTCGACGGGTGGCGTAGTCAATGGAGTTATTTTCGACGGAGCCGTCGTTGACACTGCTGTCATCACTGGTGGAGATCTCGTCGACGGAGTTTTCGTCGATGATGGCGTGGACGTCGACGGGGCTGTCTTCATCGTCGAGCTCGTCTACGACCCAGTTTTCGGCGATCGCAGTGTCGACGGTTGCTTCGACGTCGACGATGTCTTCTGGATCTTTCTCGTTGATGACACGGTCTTACCTGCCGTCGACGATGGAGTCGTTGTCGTCGACGACGTGAATGACGACATTGCCATCAACGTGGTGACTGTTGTCGTCGACGTAGTCACACATAAGGTTGTATACACAACTTTTCTCGTCGCTAAAATTGTCGTCGAGTAGCAGTAGGCTTTTTGAAGGTGGGAACTTCCTGAGAGGACACCTTCAATGGTAGAGCCTTGGAATGGACCTCTGAAGACTTCTTAAGTGTCTTCTTTTGAGAAGCCTGTGACGAAGGGCCCGGAGAAGCCGCCCTCCGTCTTTTTTGAGAGGATTCCAGTTGGTCCTTGTCTTTCAGCCTTTGTAGCCAAATTAAAAGGCGTCCATCCCAATATTTGAGGGTTTTTGTGTAGAAGTTATGACATACCTTGCAATCTTTAGAACAATGGTCTGGATAAAGGCAATATAGACAATCTTGATGTTGGTCATCTATATGCAGTCTCTTCTTTCCACAGGAACCACAGGGCCTAAAAGACCCTTTTTAGGTGTCTCAGCCATGAAGAAATCAGGAACCTCAGTCCAGAATATGAAGAAAATCACCAGAAAGCACTGGAAACTCAGTAGAGAAGAAAACTGAGCAGAGCTCAGAGGAGACTCCTTTAGCACGACGTGCGGAAGAAAATCTGAGGGACAGGAGCTCCTTCCAGGAGGGTTCTAGAGGGAGGTGATAGCTGATTGGCTCTTCTTTAGAGTTTGGTCCTTTTTACAAAAGGACATGGATATGTTACTAATGTGAGGCCCTTGGGCCTATTACTCTTTATGTCTAATGGGACATTACTTTATTTATGTACCGGGAACTCCCATCCCGACGACAGGGAATGATTCAGGCATGTGAATCTTTGAAAGATACCCTAATACTGGATAACCAAATGTTACTAGGCCATTATAGTCAGGAAACAACATTAAAAAACCTTAGAAATTTACAGAAAAAAACAAAAGTCACAGGGAAGTTATAGTTAGGCTCATATTTCACTCGTACAAAACCAGGGAAATTCAGCAGTTATAGTTAGCTGAGCTAACTATAATCTATGCCCCAGCAATGCACTGCTTATGACCTAACATATAACATCACTCATGACATGGTCAGTGACCTCACTGGTGACTCCACTGATGACATCTCAAATGACATCACTGATAACAAGTAATGCTCTCTTTAAGCTGGGCAGGAGAGATGTGTGAATTTTTCTGTGTCCCACAGTATTCCAGATTTCCCTTACTCAAAGGAAGCAGTTATCTCCTCGTCTGACTGGTTAGCCTCGTCCTCCGACTGGTCGCTGAGGAGGTCGAAGGTAGAGTTTGGCAGAGCGTCCACTACTTCCAGGACTGGAGCGATGCTGTGCCGCCGCTCCCTTCCGGACTCCATGGGGGGGCTCAATGTGCTGCCTTCCACACTGTCGGGGCTGCTTCCAGAGTCATGCAGATCCATGGCCACTGTGCCTGCAGTGTAGGAGTTAGAAAAGATGATAGTTAGAAAGCTGTGCTACTGAAAAAGCCAATACATTGGAAGGACACACAGAGCCCAACCCCTTTATGGACAGCTCAGTTTGCCTTGGCACCACCATGGGTGAATCAGTAAGAGGGAGAAATCAAAATCAAGTTTTATGATATATCCTTCTTGGCAAAGACAGCCTTGGGTCCCAAATCAAGAAAGGACATGTGTTCTAGTGCACTGTTGACCATACACACTTCTCTGTTTTCAGATGATCAATTACTTTAAATTACGGAACTAATCAAAGATTCATAAGTTTATGGTTCAATCTGTCCATTTTGTGTATCCAAAATAATGACATAATATTGCATGATATACAGTGTGCTACATTACCCTGGAACACCAAACCATTTTGCGGTGTGCTCTTAATCAAATTAAGTAGAAAATATTGAAGCCAAAGTGTTGCATGGTAGTAACTAGTTAATGGAAGAAGGATTGCACCCAGACTCCATGAACCAAATGCTTCTGATTTACTAGATGGCATCTTTATGAGGTGGCTTGTGCCAATTTGTAGGCACTCTCTGGGCCTCTGCAGCGGTCCGTGGCTTGTGGCATAAGTCAGCTGGTACAGAGAGGACCAGACCATCCATCTTCTTCCTGCCCTCAATGAAGGGCACATGCCAAAATGCATTGAGGCACCAGACCAACTTAGCACGCTATATATATTGCAACCCTATGGGCATGATTTACAAAGGCACATTTACAGCCATAGATCTGTTAACATATAGATCTATCCCTACACCTAGGTGTGACTTTCCAATTATTTTTTATTCAGAAGACCCAAATGAAGATTTACACCAAGGGGTAGACATTAGATTCTTGTCCCCCTCAATGGAGGGGGTGAAGTCTCCTATAACTTAATTTAGAAGTGTAACGTTACTGTTAGTAACTTTATATCTGTTTATGGAGATCTCTGCCACTGGGGAAGAGCTGTCCCTATAGCAAAATACAGGGACATTTAATATATTAGTACTATTTAAACAAGTATTATTAAAGTAATCTAAATTAGAAATATAAAACAAATAATAGTAACCATGTACTACATAAAGAACAACATTCAACACATTACCTCCTAAACTTAACTTTCTTTGTTTTACATTTGAAATTAATTTAAATATATTCAACACATTTATTTTTTAAAAAACAATATTATATACATACACAGTGACAGAGAATTAATTTATTTTATGTTGCATTTTTTCCTAAGGAGTGTTAGTTTTATAGCCTGCCTTAAGTGTTTTTTATGAGAGTGCAGTACCACTGTTGGCCATGAGCTGTGCTTGATTTACTCCAGGGCTCGGCTGGAGGGCATTTGAGCCTATTTTAGCACTATTAGGACTGTAGTTAGAGGAGTATTTGTGAGTTACAATTGTCTTCCTCCAGTGTGGATGTGGGATTTTTATTATTATACTTGTAACAAGAGAGTAAGGGAACGGAACACACGCGCCTACTCCCCTCGAGAGAAATCAAGGAAACAACAGAGGAGCGTAATACCAATAGAGACTAGAAAAGAGCAAGCATGTAGTGGCACTCACGGTAAAGGTTACCTGTGAGGAAAAGCTCACAGGCTCAGAAAGCCCTCACTCACCAACCTAGTTGGTGACATGCTTCATCATCTGGCCCCATCAGGCTGAATGCCACCCTTGTGTGCTGCAACTCCCTGGCCTGAGGTTACTAGTTTTATAAAGGATTTAAAAACACTGTATTCAGGATCCGTCACTTTGGAGTGGAACCGAGTTTATTAGTAGGTGCAAAAGATCAGAGCACCATTCGGACCACGAAGAAAGAAGAGTTCTTCGGGGTGCGGCAAAAGAGGGTTCACGCAGGTTCCAAGCGGGTGCCTAGCATACAGGGCGGTATGCCATTTCGCTACCACCCCCCTCCCAAGACCCATGGTGCTCTGATCTTTTGCACCTACTAATAAACTCGGTTCCACTCCAAAGTAACGGAATCTGAATACAGTGTTTTTAAATCCTTTTTAACACTAGTAACCTCAGGACAGGTTGGGCCTTAGCGCGCCGATACCACCGGGGTTCATCACTACACTTTATTTCACTGGTCCTGACGAATGCCTGATTAACTACTCACACATAGGCAGAAACATGTTGACCACACAGCAGGGATAAAACTGGACTTTTAATTTTGGTCCTTTATCCTACACTTTTGTTTTATTTTTATTTATGTCCAATTTGCAAAACTAATAAATTAACTTTTTGACACAATTTGGACATTTTTAACTCACTCAATTCACACTTCACGTATCACAAAAAACCAGCTCTGCAGTAACCTGGCGTTGCAGCACACTAGGGTGGCATTCGGCCACTCCTTGCGGGGCCCGATGATGAAGTATGTCATCAACTAGGTTGGAGAGTGAGAGCTTTCTGAACAACCTAATCTGGTTTTCCTCACAGGTAAACTTTACCGTGAGTGTCGCTACATGCTTGCTCTTTTCTATTTTTATTAGTATGTCATATTTATCACTAAATCCCATACTTACATCCGTAGAGACAAATATCAGGTTTAAAATATTAGAAAACATAAATTTCCAGAAAAAAATATTGTGATTCAAAAATATTGTGGTATAGGATATACTTATCAAGACTATATTTGTTTAAATAATGTTTTTTTACAAATATTGTTGTTTTAAATATCATTTTCAGTAACATAGGGCCTGATTAGGATGTTGGGTGGATCATCACCGACAGGTTGTTGGTGGCGGTAAGCCTGACAACGAGGATAGCGGTCTGACCGCCGCATTACAATGCAGTCAGTCGGATGACGGCGGTCGAAGGGACAAAATGACACCTACGGTAGACTCAAGGAGCTCGTCAGGGCGTTGGTCGGGCCATAATCCCTAAAATGGGGGTGGTGCTTGCCCAGGCACCACTGTAGGGATTACAATGTCCCTTTCCAACATCCTTTGGCATGGGGGGCACATGTGGTAACCCCTAAACATCCATGCACATAGTGCCTGGCACACGGTGCATGGATTTCAAAAACATCCCTCTTTCTATTGCAGCTTGTGCTGCCGCCCTTTTCTGGGCTGCTGCACAAGCCACAATGGAAAATGGGATGTTTACGACCGCCTGCTCATCGATCGTATCGTAATTGGGCTGTCAGGTCAGCCAACTCCTTGTCGGATGGTCTAGAGCCCGAACCGATCATCCGACCACCATCATAATGAGGCCCATAGTTGTAAAAATTAATGTTTTTTCATTGTTTTAATGCATTTTAGTTAATATATTATTTTAGGTGTTAGTATTGTTGATATAATTGCTATTAATTGTAAAAAATATAGTTTGTAATTTTTTTGTAATTGTAAGGGATTTAGTATTTTTTTTTAATGTTTTTGTAGCACGTTGTTTGGTTTGTAGGGGGATAGGGTGGGGTATTATTTAAATTAGAAATATTTTTAATTTAAAAGGAATTTGTTATTGTTCATTCTTTAAATGATTATTAAATATGTACAATATTTACATGCTTTATTGTAGTTGTGATATAAAATTGAAAACTTTATTGCAGTTTTAATATTTGTAATAATAGGTTATGTTTTTGTAGCACTTCGCTGGGTTTGTAGGGCTTTAGGGTGGGAAGTTAATTACGTTCTAAATAATTAAAAATAATTAAAATTACTGTTAGTTTTTAATTGCTAACTAATTATTTATTAATGGCTGATTAAGTAAATTGTTTAATGCTGATTTATTTAAGTTGTATTTTAGTTGCAGGTTGCTGGGTTTGTTCAGGAATAGGGTGGGAATTTAAAATGACATGTATTTTAATGTAATGATATTTTTTAAATTAAATATTATTTGGTTATTGATTGTGTAAATTACCAAATGTATTATATTGTGTAACTACTGTAGTGTGTTGTTTCTTTTAATGTTTCTTTTACGAATGTTGCTGTGTTATTTTATTTAGGCAATTAGCTTAATAAGAATATACATATATCGTTTATTATAATAATTTAAATTTCTATGTTATTTATTCAGTGGAAATCAATTTTGAATAACGTTTTTATATTTATTATGTTGTTCAGAAACAACTCATGTATTAAATGGTAAGCACTTGTGAAACTTTGTGCAATTATGTTTTTTACTTAAATTGAATTTCTTTTAATTGAAATGAAATAAATTAGTAATGATTTCATAATTGTATTTAGGGAAGTTGTTATTATTATATTTAGTTTATTTTTCCATTATTTTTCAAATATATATATATATATATATATACATATATATATTGTTATTTAATACTCTCTTATATTAAGTGTTAAAGCATTTTCATTACATTCATAGTATTTATATTCATATATGTAATCCTTTTGAAGTCAAACATGGTAAATTGAAACCCTTCAAAGTCCAACATCTTCCCTGTTATTTTTAAGACTTCAGTGGGAATAGCAAACAGTCCCCACTGCTGCTTAGACTGTAAGGGCAATAGTACATCTTCACCCTCCAAATTCCAATGCTTTCCCTACTGTTGCTTATACTGGAATGGGAATAGTAAATCAAAGCCCTTCGAAATCCAATACTTTCCCTATTATTGATTAGACTAGAACTGGATTAATACTGTTAACCCCTCTAAAGTCCAACACTTTCTCGAATGTTGTTTAGATTTTAGTGGGAATAGTAAATGTCACTCCTCCGAAATTCAGCACTTTCCTTACTGTTGCTTAAACTGGAGTGGGAATAGCATATCTAGTCTTTCTGGAGTCAAATGCTTTTCCTACTGTTGGTGAAATCGAATGTATATTATTTTTTGCTTATTTTGTACATTTAATATTGTTGATTATTTTCTTTTAATATTATTTTCAGTAAATGTGTTTTTGAGTTTTTATATTTTACTATTTTATATATTGGCGAAATTAATTAACATATTTTGTTAGTGAATTGTGTATATATTTTACGTTTATGTTGTAGTTAGTATTTTGTATATTATACATATATATGTATTAATATATATGATTTTTATAGTACTAAATTGATCAAAAATACGATGAAAGCTAAATCGGTTTTACTAATCATTTCAATGTCTATATATATATATATATATATATATATATAAATTGTGTATATATATTATAATATTTAACATTTACTAGTTTAAACTGTATATGTTACAAAAACTATATTTTTGTATATGACGATATTATTGTCCACAATATATATTTGTTGTATTTTGTGATTTCCATTATAAGTTTAGGAACACAATATTGTGGTAAATTATTATTTTGACACCATATATTTGTCAATTATATTATGTACCATGATATTCTGTCATTGCACCTCGTACTGAAGATTACGAGAGAAAGAGATCTCCATCCAAATTGTTGTGAATTGTATTTGTAGTGCAAGAAATAGTGATACTAAATTACTGCTTTATGTATTCCAAAATGATTTTTTTAAATCGAGCCATATGAGAATATTTTAGATTAATACAATTGAATGACTGAACCATAAACCAATGAGTTGTGCTTCATACTAGTTTATGTGTTGTCAGCCTGAGGGATTTTATCCTGACTACACATTTTATTTGATTAAATACAATTAAAAAACGATCAATTAGAGAGTGCATTTACATTTACCTCCTAATAATTCAGGTTTGAGAACACGCTGAGGTCTTTAAAAATGTCCATTTTACCTGCTTTCTCCTTCTGCTTCTATCTGCACATACCTGCTGCTTAAACATTAGCCCTTAGAAACATTTCTGTGTCTGGGCTAGACCAGCAGTCGAAACCCTTGTAGGAAATACTAGTACTTTAACTGACAAGCCTCTAGAAAAGAGTTCATTCTATGCCAGTTGGAGATTCGGATTGGGGAAGCTCTGCTTCTGATTCAACTTGCCCTTTGGAGGCACAGTGTGTGGCGCGGGGGCTCAAAACCGAGTTGCCGGTTGGGACATCAATACAGAGCTACTTACCATCCAACTTCACCTCACTCAACCACATCTAAAATGGGACAAGCTTTTATGAAGGGCACGGTCCTCTAATTTTGGTTGTCCTAGGTGGACAAGTGTACCATGTCACATCACCCTCTTCCTACCCAAGCACCCAACCCACACCGACCAGTATGCTATTTATTTAACATTTCCCTTTTATTAGGTTCTTTGTCAAACAGGTGCGCTGGCAAAAAATCAATCAAGCTGGGAGTAAATCTTATTTCCGTTGGAATTTGTTGTCTTTTACTGCCCACGGCTACATGCAAATGCCGAGTTGAATATCTGTATTTTCTTTGAAATATCACACTGTGATTCCGAAGACATACCTCACTGTAGAAAGAAGTGCACTTTGGAGCTATGTCCCTGCAGAGCCTGGTCTAAAAGGCGTACGCTTCTGCCTGACCACATGTGTAGGATCTCATGTGTTATACTTGGCAGCTGGTTAACTGCACCTTCCTTCCATTCCTTCACCTAAGAGTGCTATAGTGGCATCAGACCCATAACACCATCAACGGTCTCCAAAGCTTCCCTCAGCAATCTCACATATAACTATGTAGAAGGTGTGATGCTTCCTTTAACTATGAAATAGTAAAATATATTTTACATTTCTTGTGTTTCAACTTCCTCCATAATCTTTCTCAATGCCAACATTGTTATTGTTATTGTTATTGTTAACTGAAGCTTGTATAGCGCCAAATCACAGTCAGGTCTCTAGGCGCTCATGACAATAAACTAGCAAAAGTTACTACTGGCATCTACTCATGGAACTACTAAATAGTTGTCCAACCTGGGAAATTAGTTGAAAATGTATGATAATATAACGTCTAACATTGTTCACAGAAAACACTCCAACACATATACCAATTCTCCTAATTCTAAAGAGTGAATAATGGAGGAAACCAATAGAATGACCGTTTCATGTTTGTGCGATTGATAAAGAATATGAGGTGTATTTCTCAGGGACATAAGGGTTAAGTTAATTGAATATATGACAATGATTTGGAACACAATTTTGAAAACACATCAAAGAATAGGATACATTTTCTGGCATTGAGAAAGCCAGGAATCTGGGGAAACATCTAAGGGCCCCATTTGGATGCCGCCACCCTAGCTGCGCTGGGACCAGCCACCAGGGGTGCAGCGGTCCTGCACCGAAAATTAGGATACAACCGCCACCCTGGCCACCCATATCTTTGATATTCTGGCGGGCGGTGCTGGAAGCAGCACCTGCCGCAATGCCAAAGAGGCATTTTGTGCATTTCCATGAACAACGTGACAGGCACCGCGCGGTGCCTACTGCCACCTTGTGCATGGCAATGCAGGTGGGTACCATAAGTACCTCCCAAGTGCAGTACCCACCCCGGTGGCCCGCAACGGGCCCCCATAGTAAATTCTTGCATGCATTTCCATGGCGGAGTCTCCGCGATGGAAAGGCATACCCACCGCAGCCATCATAATATGGATGGCGGTGCCTGCAAGGCACCGCCACTCTATTGTGGGCTATTTCCACCCGGCCGGCAATCGTGGTGATTGCTGACCAACAGAAAAGCGGCGGATGGACTTTCCGTCCGCAGTGGTTCCACCACCATGGTAATGTGGCGGGGTAAATGTAGTTGTGATGGCGGTTTGCCACTGCCGGCCGGGCGGTGGCAATCTGTCCACCATCATAATAGGCCTCTAAGTGTCAATAACATATTGAAACAAAGCTCTTTAAATTTCTGCCTACTATTCCTTTGCCTCATGTGGGTTGAAAACAACAATTGTGTATAGTTTCTCATCTGTGCACTTGTTTTGTGAATGAGATTGAAGAGCCTCAGACACGTGTGTTCATAATTATGTGAATAACATGAATATTTCGATCCATCAACTGTATAGGGATTTTACATTAGAATCTAGGTAAAAACAATTGCTACAGAAGGTAGTTGACATAGTGGTAGACTTCTTGGTTGGAGACTGGGGAAATATCACAGTCAAAAATAAGCAATGAAAGACAATAGAACAATTGTGTAAAATACTTTACGAGGCATCCACAACATAGGATCACAGGGTGACAAGATATATTGCCAGTAATAGCTGTAGAGGTTGGAGATCAGGAGTTGTTGCCAAGTTGGAGAGGTGAAGGCCAATGGTATTGTCCATCTAGCAGAGGCGGTGCTGAGTGCTAGAACTGAGGTGGATAACTTAGCCTGGCCCCTGCATATACTCTGAAGCATGAAGTAGCAAGAATTGATTTGGCACTCCCATCCAGATTACTATTCCCCAAGGGTGCCATCCCATTACTTACCCATGCTGGCAATAATGCTGTGCACAGGCAGGCGGGTCAGGCCATGGTAGGCTGACTTGGGAAGACCGGTCTTGTGGATCTGCTCTTGCTGCTTGAAGACAAAGGCTGAGTTCTCCTCTTTGGAGATGTGGATGTAGAAACAGGTGTCGGAGGTAGTCATGATGTGGCAGGGCCCTGGGTTCAACAGAATGTTGCTCTTCTCCTCACGGCACACTCCTATCAGGCACACTCCGTACCTGTCCGTGAGGGAGCAGAATAAGAGCAGACACATTATGACTCAGGCAGGAGACAAGTGTGAGTTACACAAGTAGTTGTTTAACAACAGTGATTCATGGAGTCAACTCACATTTAACCTTAAAGAAGTCAAAATGAAGTGTTACATATGTTCACAGTTTCAAATAGATGTAGACAGTTTTTGCTGGAAGATTTGGTTTTACATATGGCATGAAGGAATATTGCCTTCTTAAAAGAGTCTTAAGACAAGATAATAAAAAGATAAATAGCAAGAATGGCAGTGACCCCATGAGAGAGGAAGCCCCACAATGCACCACACCACATATCAGGAGGGCCTTAGATGAAGCACTTTTCTCTGTATGTTTGTTTGTTTGCTTATACTTTGTACAGGGTGCACAGATATGCATTGCATGTGAACGGATACCAACAGGAGGAGTGGACCTCTTGTGTGTGTGGTAGAATATAGGTAGAGGGAGGAGGAGTAACTTCCTGTTCATTTAGAATGATAGAGACAAGGTGAGCTGAACTACTTCCTAAGTGGGCCTAAGGATCTGGACACAGGGAGTGGACCTACTTCTTGTGAGCATGGAACGAGGCGTACGTGAAGCTTTTGCCCTCGTATTCCCCGAAGAACTTGCTTTCGCCCAACTTGATGTGATGCACCTCATTGGCCGAGCACCGACTGTAGATGCGCTGCCACTGTTCCGGGGAGGACGGCCCTTCCCTGGTGGGAGAAAGAGAGGAAGAAACTGTCTCTCAGGTAGGTATGAAATGTAGCATTAGCACATATATGGTGACTGCAGATACATGCTGCCATTTTGAGAATTTCTCTGCCACTGTAACCAACATTATGCTTCCAGATCCAGGCTTTTGCTGCAATGCTTCCAACCCCCTCCCCCCCATTACAACCAGTGGCAAAATTAAACCTATGTCTGGTTCTGATCCAGCTTCTTCCAGAAAGTTCTCTCTGCTTACCATGCTTTTCACTAAGCCCTTCTTGCTGTAACTTCTGAGGGCTTGCTCTTCCCCAACATGCCTTATTTAACAATGTCCGTTCTAAAACTTCACACCCCATCTGCAAGAGGCCCACCTCTACTGTATCAATATTTCAGGCTCATTCCAATGTCTCCAATGTTATTTCATAACCCCTCGTTCTAAAACTTCACCGCCCTCTGTAGGAAGCTCGCCTCTACAGTATTAACAATAGAGGTTCATTTGAATGGCCCCAATGTTATTTCATAACACCTTGTTCTGTAACTTCAATCCCCTCTGTAAGATGTTTTAATATCTCTAATGTTATTTCATTTTATAAATCTATTTCATTAGTTTTCTATGCTAACATAAACTACCAGAAATAATCTTACACAGCATTAATGCCATTTAAGTGTGGTACATTTCAGCTTATAAGGTATACAGTAATACATTGAAATAGTTCAAGGCTTTTCAATTTCAATTTCAAATCACTTTATTGCGGGTTTTTTTAACCATAAAAGTACAATCAATTTCTCCTAATACAGTTACAGAATTGTTTTTGAGAAAAAAAAGTTTGAGACATACGAATCAGTTCGGGAATAAAAATCAATAGAAGTACAAAGACATCATTAGGAAGGATAAAAAAGCATAAATATAGACAAACTTTTTTTAAAATTAGATTATATTTACATTTCTAAAAATCTAAATGCGACAGATAAATCACCCAGTCTTATAGTAAAAATAAGAGACAAAAAGAAGTACTTGTCTTCTCTCCAGTTTAAATAAAGTTTTGGTGCTCAGTAAGTCCATCAGCAGTAGGCAGTACTGTCCTGTGCTAAATACATATTCTAGTTTAGTAGAGTTCTACGGATTAGCCACATGGAAAATAGGAACTTTGCTATTGCAACCACATAAAGGGGATTAGAATCAGTTTTTAAAATCCTAAAAAAGTCAGAATAGTGCCTAGTTCTCAAATTCCTACATAGTTGAATTAGCCATTTCCGCCTAGGGAGTTTAAATGCCCCACAGAAGAGAACTACACGCACTACTGTTTCCTCCTCTTCTCGACATCCGGGGCATAAACGTCTTGGGACTCCAGCCCACTTACTAGTTAAAGCAAAAAGAGGTAGAGTACCATATCTAAACTGGAGAAAGAGCTTTTTTGCTAAAATCGGCTGAATGGAGTCGAGCACCTGCTCAAATGCATAGTGGCACTTAAAATCAAGAAATTCAGATGTGAGACTTGTAGTTTTAGTTGACCTTAAAACTGCCATCAATTTGTGCTCCTTAACTGCAGTTTTCAGTGCAGCTTTTGATATTGCAGGTTTAGTCCAAAGAATTTCCATATCTATTGCACTAAAGGAATTCCTAATAAAGGCAAGCCATGGTATGCTGGCTGCCCCAAACATCTTCATTAGCGCTCTCAGTTCTTCTTTATAACTGGCCAACTCAGGAGTACACCACAACCTCCGCCAATATAGCAGCGGACGGGTTGCAATTACTTCAGAAATTGGGAGAATATTTAAATCCATCCTGAGTGGCACTAAGGGAGTGGATTTTGGGAGAGTTAAAATTTGTCTAATGAAGTTATTATCGGTTTGAGCCAGAGAGCTACAGCTTCAATGGCCCCACAGTTCTGCCCCATATAGCGATGCCGCTCTCGCTTGGACCTTGTAGATTTCCAGGGGTGGGCCTACAGTTTTTACTGCACAGTTTTTTTGAATTTTGAGGACTCCCCCCATAGCCTGCAACAATCTCAAATTGGCCTTATCCATCTGCGGACCCCACCCCATTTTATCGTTTAATGTGAGGCCCAAATAATCAAAGACAGACACCCTTTCCAGGGGTCTGTCCTCCATTATTGGGTGGGGACAGTTTGTGGGGTTTGCATTGAAGACCATATACTTGGTTTTATTGATGTTGACCACAAGATTCCTTTTTCAGAATTGGCAAAACGTGTTTAACACACTCTGCATGCCCATAGATGACTTAGAGAGCAGCAGCGTGTCATCAGCAAACATAAGAGCGGGAAAACTATGTGATGCCAATTTCGGGCAATCTATATCCTTTATGGCTTGGAGGTCTTCTTCTACAGGAAAATGGGCTGTCAGTTGTCCCAACTTGCCATACCTTACTCTTGCGTAGAAGCCTTCGTGAAGAAGCTTAAGCTGGTGACATAGATATGGTGGGACCCCCATATCCAGAAGAATACTCCAAAGCTGGTTACGGTCCACCATATCAAATGCCGACTTCAAGTCCACGAATGTTAGATATAGGCTACCGCCACCCAATTTGACATGCTTCCAGTAAATTGGCTGGAGCCTGAACAGCTGGTCAATACTGGAGGTTTTTGCCCTAAATCCTGCTTGCAACAGTGTGAGGATATCGTGGTCACTCATCCATTCTTGGAGACGATGAAGTAAAACTCTCGCATACATTTTTTGGGAAACATCAATGAGGCTTATAGGCCTATAGTTAGCTGGTTCCATTGGTGATCCCTTTTTATAGACCGGGATAATCTCTGCACCAGACCATGTGGTGGGTGCAGGTGATCCCACTAAGATTGCATTAAACAATGCTTGTAAATATGGGGCCCAAACTGCTTGTTCCTCTCTGTACAGGTCTCCCGGGATCCTGTCCAGGCCTGGCGCTTTATTCCCTTGTACCTTGAGTAAGGCCATTTGGACCTCAGCCAAAGTACAAGGGATATCCCATAAGGGGTCAGGGTCCAAGAGACAGGCTGGTAACTCACTCGCATCTACTGAGTGGTTTGAGTATAGTTCTTTAAAATATAGGCGCCAAGCTTCTTCGCAGATATTTGGCTCAATAATGGACTTGCCCTCTGGCTTCCCGGTATGAACCGAATTCCAAAAGGTCTTCACATCTTTTACTTCTAGTACGGATTTGATAGACTGCCATCTTTCCGCTTCCCATTCTCTTTTAGCATTTAGAATGATTTTTTTAAAAGCAGCCCTAGCTTCCTTGATCCGTTGCTGGTTTCCCTCCTTAAGGGAGGATAGGAGTGTGAGCTTTCCTGCCCTACATCCTTTTTTAAACCATGGATTCTTGTCCCCATTATTTTTAATCTTAGAGGTCTTCGTATTAAAGAAGAAATCAGCCAGGACTGCAACCATTTCATGGTGGACATCTCCGAAGTCCTCTCGGGGTACATTGCTAGCAAAGTTTGCCGAGGCTATGCATGCCCTTTTTAACAAGGGGATTGTACTTTTATATATTCTAGCCATCGTTTCTAGGAATTGGGTGATTAAAGCCCAACGAATGCGCCTCCCTCCACTCCCAATTCTGTAATCTCCTCTTTGTAGAATTGCAGAGCTGGGGTCTGCATCGTTAAAACTAATATCTAGTGATGTGACCAAAGGATTATCGTCACTTTCAATGCGTTCCCAGATATCTCCTCCTTCCTCCCACCAATTCAAAGTTCCCTGGGATAGGCATGGAGTCTGGGGGGGGGGGGATATAGAAATAGCTTAGGTCTCTCACCTGAATGGGACTATATGGATTTGCCGGTATGCCCCAACACGCATATTCAGCTGCCCTATTTTCTTAAAGTTGATGACAATACAATCCCCTGTAGAATTTTTCTTTTTAGGTCCAACCCAACCCACCCGTCTTGCAAACAAAATCTTAAGATTGTGTATCTGTGGGCAGTGGTCTATTGGCATTTAGCCAGTACATTATTTTGTTCCTCAGTTGCTCATAAGTTTCTGACTGCCCTTGCTTGAGTGCTGGAACGCCGGTAAGAACAGCAACATATGGGGCGCACTCTGGGGGGGAGATCTAAATGATTGTATACACTTTCTGCCCCTTCCCATTCTGACTTACCCTGGGAGCAGAGTCCGCTAACTGGGACTGAGGCTGACCCTTAGGGTCACTGGCATCGGAACTTAAGCCACCATGGCGCGTTGTGGTTGCTAAAGGGGGTGGAGGAATTCTTTCTATCCTCTCAAGAGTTTGGTCAGTTGCACCACGGCCCACACTGGCGTTTAAAGAGATATTCAGGATCCCTGGTACAATGGTCACTACACCCCCCTCACCAATCCCCGCCCTTGAAACAGCATTAACATGCCCATCGGTTGTTAGACCACTCCTTGTCGCGCTTACAACAGAGGACAAGGATGCCTCAAGTTCATCTAGCTTCCTTTCAATCGAGGTAAGTCTTAATAGGATAGGTTCCAGCGATGATTTCATCAAAATACCCAAATTTGTCAAATAGTCATTCATCGTTGGAGGCGCACCAGTCTTATTTCCATCGCAAATTTCAGTAACTGGCCCTTGGGTGGATAATAAGTTGTCCATGATGGGAGCTGTGACAACAAATGAGTTTTCACCCGGTTTACTGAGTTTAGGAATTTTGGGGTTCCTCCCCCTTTGCTGCACTCCCCCTCTCTTCCTTTTTATAGGATTGCTCCTTGGTCATGGTTCGCCGGTCTAGTGGACTGATTATGGACCAGAACTTCACATACTACAGTATTTTTAGGAGTGGATTGAGACACTTCTTTGCCAGTCATTGCCTTTTTCCTTTACTTGGCGAACCTTTGATTGCGGGCTATTGCTCGTCGAATGAAGCAATAGAAAGGTGGGAGGTTCTTGAGTTGTCAGTGGTGAGGAGATATTCATAATCTGCCCCAGAGACGACCTTTTTGTGAATGCTGGGTCCATAGAGAGTCTTTGCTCTGTGATTTCAATCTCATGGGCTAGGACAGATGAGGCCCTCATGATAAATTGATTGAGTGTTCCGGCAACAGATCTTTCTCCACCCGCCCTCCTATTCCGTCCCTCCCGTGTGGCCATGGCTTTGCCTAAGGGTGTTACTTGGTTCAATTGCCCCACACAATTTAAGGAAAAGTGCACTTACTAGTCTCTTGTGTGGCGCTGGGTCCCGTTTGTTAGGGCAAAGAGATGTGGCCCAGCCCAGCCTCTCGCGAGCTAGAATGGGCTAAAACGGGTCCGCCCTTGGCCCGGCGCGCCCACGCGCTTCCCGCATAGCGGGGGCGTATCCAAGGATATAGGCGGCGCGGGAGGGGCAAGGCACAGCCCAGGTGGCTTCAGGTACTCCCTCGCGTTCTGTCAGCAGCTTAGCCCAGCACAAACTACCGCTGCGAGCGGCTCCCGCGAAGCGGGGGCCGCGAGCGGTGAAATAGGAGGCGTCGGAGGGGCAAGGCACAGCCCAGATGGCTCCAGGTACTACCTCGCGTTCTGTCAGCAGCTCAGCCCAGCACAAACTACCGCTGCGAGTGGCGCCTGCAAAGCGGGGGCCGCGAGCGGTGAAATAGGCGGCGTGGGAGGGGCAAAGCACAGCCCAGGTGGCTCCAGGTACTCCCTCGCATTCTGTCAGCAGCTCAGCCCAGCACAAACTACCACTGCGAGCGGCTTCCGCGAAGTGGGGGCCGCGAGCAGTGAAATAGGCGGCGTGGGAGGGGCAAGGCACAGCCCAGGTGGCTCCAGGTACTCCCTTGCGTTCTGTCAGCAGCTCAGCCCAGCACAAACTACAGCTGCGGGCTTTTCTAGATTCGTCGATTGCCATGTCAACAGAAAAAAGGCATTTTTGTTTCAAACATTTGCCTGCATAACTCCTAAATTACACAACCAAAACAGCTGGAGGTACAGTATATTGATAAATGCTCTGTGGAACTCTAGAAGGGAGAATACATATTTATTAGGGTTATAAGCCCAGGGACACTGATAATTTGTGTTTCGCAAGAGCCTGTCTCAATTCAATTATACTAAAACAATGAGTGACCCATACATTATTTGTTCAATATTACCCATTATCTTATTAGAGGGCAGAATCCACCTTGTACTATCTATAGATGGCCATACGCGCAATATCGTTTCACAAGCTTGGGATATACTCCTGTTTCCTCATACCCAGTTTTGCTTCTCTTTTTTCATTGCCGCCCCCTCGCACTCTCCCCATTTGAATAATTATTTTATCAACTGCCATAGGCTAATTCCATCTGAGGCCTTCCATCTCATTAAAAGCTATCAATGAGCTAATATTAATTCCAAGGGTCAGATTCTCTAAGGGTTTGCGCCAGGGTTGGTCATGTTTGTGTTGGGGCGGCATACCATGGGTTTAGCGTGGGCATTCTCCTGCATCATGCATACATTATGACACATTCCCAGATTTTCTAAAGCTAGTAAAAATATAAAAAGCTGCATCAAAATGCTACACCTTCCCCAGTGAGGTGTAAATATTTTTCTTTCTCCTCATTACTTCCACTTTCTATGTGTGTTACAAAATGCAGCAGACATAGAAATGGAAATATATCTCTAAGGGCTGTTTTTGTGCTGGAAGGTATCCCGTACCAGGAATGCAGGCACTCTTGCACCATTGTGCCCGGGTGCCTACATTGGCGCTAGGCAGCCACAAGTGCATCAGCGCTAAGAGAGAGAGAGAGAGCTGAAGAACGCCATATCCCAGTAGATATGGAGCTTTTGAGCTCTCTCCCAGTCAAGCAACGCAGGGCAGACACTTTTTCTGGCTGCACTGCATTGAGTAAATTCAAAGTAAATATGCCCCATTATCTATAAATCTTTGTATGGCAGCATTTCGCCATAACTCTTCAGAAAAGACCGTGGAGACAGTTATTTGGGTTTTTGGTGACATTTCTATCTGTGAATTCAATAACGAAGTGCACCACTGTTTAGATGTATGCTATCAACGAAGGACAACCCCACAGAATGTGATGATAGTCAGCTCCCTCTGTGTTGCACCTTGGACATGCTGTGTGTGTCAGGAAACATGAGATGGGTCCTTTTAGGGACGACGTGCACTCTGTGTAGGTAAAGATACTGAATTAATTGAAACCTGCAATTCCTGGAAGCTGGAGGGGTATATTTTCAAATGTTATCCAGTCCCAGTCATTAAGTGGTAACCCCATATCCTAGGCTTAGTGACCATGCAGCTCATTCAACTCAAACTTGTATGTGCAATTAATGCTCTACATAAAAGACCAGTCGCTCTGTGTTTACCATCATGCATATGTCCCTTAAACATCAATGCAATGGGGGTTCCAATATGCCTTACTTTCACCAACTTTGTATTTTAGCTAGGGCTCTCCAAACTTACAATTAGGGATGTGTGAAATAACTCCCAAAACATTAATCGTGACTACATGGGGGGAGGGGAATCTGCCATGCCAAAGTCACTGGTGATGTTTTATACAGAAAATAAATTAACAAAAACACTTCATTTCCTTCATGTGACCCAGTGTTCAGAATTCCCAGCTGCCCTGTGAGTCCATATGAGAGTTCATTTGAAGCTTCAAGTCCAGTTAGGGTTCCAGGAAGCTGGATGCATTTCCTTGAATGTCCCCCTCTGTCTTTTCATTTGCATGATTACATGAATATGTAGTGTTCTGGTGGACCCTGACTGAGCCCATGCACTGGCCTGTTGTCTCACAAAGTGCCCAGGATAGGGTTCTGTAGTCACTTTGAGGGCTCCCTTGCTTGGCTGGGTGAAAAAGCTCTGACTTGGACTCAGGTCAGTGCTCCAGTTGGCCTTGGGGTAGAAACCCCTATCCTGGGCTCCATTATTGGCCCACTGTGTCTCAAAGAGCCCGAGACAGGCACTGGGATGGTTGGGCTGAAATATGTCTGACAGGGCTCCAGGTCAGACTCTGGTTTACCCTGGGGTAGAACTCCCCCAACCTGGGTACATTCTCTAGCCACCTCTGACGCAAATTGCCCAGAAAGGGGTGCTGCAGGCCCAGGGAGGGATCCCTTGCCGGGATAGGTTAAGAAGCTCTTACGGGGTCCTAGATCAGCGCTCCAGCTGGCAGGGGGAACGCGTCCATCCCTGGGCTCCATTCTCAGACCTGCTGTGACACAAAGTGCCCCGGAAGGGGTATTGCAAGGCTGGGGAATGCGTATCTGCTTGACTGGGTGAAAAAGCTCCGACTGGACCCTGGGTGCGAGCTGTGGTTGGCCCAGGGGTAGAAGACCTGATCCTGGGCTCCATTATCTGCACTGATTACTACCTCTTATATTTTTGTTGCTCATTAGTGTCACTCTTGTTCCATGTAACTTGTGTTCTGCATTTGTATGCTGCTCCTGTATATCATTATTGTGCTCCCTACACTTTTGTTCAATCTCTAGTCCTGTATACTCCGATTGCTACCTCATATACTTTGGCTGCTCACTAGGGGCACTCTGTTCCATGCAACTTGTTATTATTGCACACCCTCCCGCACCTACCTACACCGTCATCCCAACATGGAGCCCATTGGTAAGCACACATATAGAATCAATTACCCACCCTCAGTCACCAAAAAAGCCGCTAAACGCTTTAAACACAACTTCCTAAGGTCCCTCCCTGAAACCCCCTTTGCAGACACCTACTTCTCACCGGTCAATGGTCCCTTGAACATTGATTTCATCTTCCACACCACACGCAGAGCTCAATGGAGAAAAGTGTTCCTCGCCTTACTCACCATCTCCTCCACCAGGAAATCCGCGCACAGCCTAACTCTCTCCATCACACCATCCCAACTCTTTCCAGGCAGAGCCACCATCACTATTTACAATAACGGGATTATCCTATCTCAATCCACAGACAGGAACCTGGAACTACTAGACAACTTGTTCCCCACTTTCAAAGAGCACCTCTCCAATTTGCGGACCAACACTCTTATCTCCTCCAGTCCCACCAATCATGACCTCACAGCTCCCACCACCCACAACCCTTCTAACCTACTTCAGCGCCAGTTAACTACTACATACTCCTCAATCAGGGACAAACCTACCACCCCTGACCTCCCATCTCCCACCCACAACCCCTCTTTCCCAGCTCAACACCAGGCAGCTGCCACACACGCCTCAACCACAGACACAGATCGCTCCCCCTCACACACCACGCACACCCCCACCCCTTCTACCAACCCTCGGACCTCCACACATATCATCAACGCTCCTCTCACACCTACAGCTGGCATTCACACTCCGCTCACCCCTGACAGCACAGCTCCCACCCACAACACACCTAACCTAGTCCAGCACCAGAACAACACGCATATCGACAAATCCCCCCCTTTATCCCCCCCCATTCTCAGTCCCCATTATCCTCTAACCACCTATGCAGAACACACCCCCTCTCTTAATTCAACTCCCCCTCCCCACAACAGGACCATCTCCAATCCCATTTCCCCTCCTACTCTCAGCCCCCACTACCCTACCTGCACCCCCACCACTACTATCAGTCTCCCATTCTACACCTCGACCCCCCGCCCACCATCAATGCCCTCACTCATACCACCAACCTCCTCCCTACCTCATCCACACCCCTACCGCCCAAAACTTCTCTCCTCCCAAACACCATCCCTTACGCTAACACAACGCAGCCCGGCTCAAACACCAACCCACTCTCCCACCTGCACGCGAACTCCCTGATCAGTCATTCACCTCTGACTGCCACCCCCACCTCCACCACCTACCCCTCGATGGACAGCATCATGGCCACCCTCATGCAGATCAAAGAAGAACTGCACATCATCAAAGAAATACTCTCCACACAACCCAAACACCCTTCACCCACCTCCACCTCCCCTCCCAAATTGTCCCCTACCCCTCCGGCTGACTCCCTCACACAACACGCCCTACATCGGGCGCCAAGCACTGCTCATAGTCGCAGCAACTGCCCTCGTCCCCCCCGTCGCCCCTGCAACCCCCCACATAACTACACCTCCCCGCCCAACTTGTCCTCCGCCCTTCCGATTAACTCTTTCACTCAACTCTCCCCCAACCGGACCTCAATCCCTGCTCGCAATCGCAACAACCGCCCTCGTCGCACCCACAACCCTACTTCTGACCTCGACACACTCACAATTCTCCGCTCCTATGACCCAGCCCCCCAAAATCACACATCCACCCCACACCTCACCATTCCCACGATACACTCAAATCCCCTTAGACCCCCCACACTAAACAGCAGATCCTCCATCCCCAATAACCTTAGAAAAATCCCTCTCTCTCTAGAACCACCTACCACCCTCAACACACCCTGTCTCAAATGCACTCTCCTCAACTGCAGATCGGCCTCGAAACATTCCGCCGCCATTGCTGTTCTCCTATTGTCGCTGGACCTTGACCTAATCATCCTGACTGAAACCTGGCTAACTGAATCCTCGACACCTATAATGGACATTCTAGTTCCTCCAAACTATCACATTATCAGGCTCGGCAGATCAGGCAAAATTGGTGGTGGAATCGCATGCATCTACAGGAACAACCTCTCTGTTCTGAAAGTCAATTCCACCACCCTACCATCCCCAACATCCTGGGAATACATCTGCCTTGACATTATCAGTGAGGGCAAACCGATATGCTCTCTTCACAGCATCTACCACCCACCCAGGGACAACTTCACCTTTTCCCAACAAATCATGGATATGATCTCAACCAATTCCGGACGGCAGCTCACCCAAATATACCTTGGTGACTTCAACCTCCACTGGAACGACCGCAATGACGCGGTAGTAAATAGTCTTAAAAACTTCCTCGATGCCCTTAACCTTACCCAAATATGCAACAGCCCAACCCACGAGAAAGGTTCTATCCTTGACCTGATCATCTCCAAAGAGGAATCTATCCAACTCGAGTCCATCCAACCCTGTGACTGGTCAGATCATCATATTATCACATTCTTCATCAATGAATAAGTTAAAGTTAACCCGGCTCAATTCTCCAAGCCCAAAGTCTGGAAAAGAGACATGAAGAAACTCAACCCAAACTCCCTACCCCCTAACAGTTGCAATCTCCTACTTCCACCGACAGGCGATACGGACGTTCAAACCTTGACTGACCACTATCTCAACGCTATGACCACGATAATTAATGAGGCTGCACCTATGCAGCTAAAAAGAGTCTCTACAAAAAGCTCCAATCCATGGTACGACGGGAGTCTCAATGAGGATAGACGAGACGTGCGAATGGCAGAGCGCACCTGGAGATCAGCTCCCTCTGCAATGCACCTAGAAGATCTGAAGAAAAAGAGAAACGCCTACTTCAGGAAAATAAAACGCTCAAAATCAGACTTCTTCAGCCTCCAGCTCGACCATGCGAAAAACCGCCCGAGAAAACTGTTTGAGCTAATCAGATCACAATCCAAGGATCAACCCCAACCACTCAACACGGTGCGTGAGGCTCCCTCCTGTGAAGACTTCGCTGCTTTCTTCATCCAAAAAACTGACAACATAAAGAGCGATCTCCTCATTGACGCAAGCCTCTACTCCAAACCCCAATGCCTAGCACCCATTGAACCAAAAAACAATGCTACATGGTCAACTTTTGGCACATACTCGGAAGAAGAAATTGGCAAACTGCTCAGCACCATGAAACCATCCAATCACCTCACAGACCCCCTTCCTGCTGCCGCAGTAAAAGACTTTACCCCTTTGCTTCTCCCTCTCTGGACTAAAATTATCAACAGCTCTCTCCAACAAGGAAGCGCACCTGACTCCCTCAAAGTTGGTCAAGTCACACCTCTACTAAAGAAACCTACAGCCGACCCCTCTGATCTCAACAATTACCGGCCCATCACCAATATTCCCACTCTCGCCAAACTGCTGGAAAAATGCGCACAACTACAATTGACTAAACACGTTGAACAATTTGATCTCCTCAACCCTCACCAGTCAGGCTTCCGAGCAGGACACAGTACAGAAACTGCTAGGACTCACATAATTGACGACGCACTTCAAATGCTGGACCAAAACGACACCTGCCTCCTCATCCTTCTGGATCTCTCTTCAGCATTCGACACCGTTAAACATGAGAATTTACTAGATCTACTAAAGACAAGAATGGGTTTATCTGGAACTGTTCTCAAGTGGTTCACTTCCTTTCTTAACAACAGGACGCAGAAATTCAAGAGCAACAACCTGATGTCCTCGCCAATACCTGTAACGCTAGGCGTCCCCCAAGGATCCTCTCTATCCCCAACTTTGTTCAACCTAGTCATGGAACCTCTCACCACCCTGCTACAAGCATCCAATGTACACTTTCACATGTACGCCGATGACACTCAACTTTATCTCAAATTACAATCCCCCAAAGACATCTTGCTCCTGAACTCAACGATCAGAGACACCCAATCCTGGCTTGCCGACAATCATCTCAAACTCAATGCCCTGAAAACAGAGTTCCTTCTGATCTCACCACCAGCGAAGATCTCCACTACACAAATTTGGCTTAAACACCTAACTGCACTCAATGTACAACCCACCATCGTGGACTCAGCAAAATCTTTAGGCATAACACTCGACACCAATCTCAACATGCAGCAACATATCAGCAAGGCAACAAAGGGAGCGAACTTCCAGATCAATACCCTGAGGAAACTTAAACCCTTCCTCCCAGCCAAAGACTTCCAAACCGCAGTGCAAGCTCTAGTCATCCCTCGAATTGAATACGGCAGGACCGCCCTCTGCGGACTCCCCCTAACTACAACCGCACCACTGAGAGCTTCTCTAAACGCTGCAGCGAGACTCATCACTGGGTCAAAAAAGCACTCCCATATTACCCCTGACTTGAAATCCCTGAACTGGCTGCCTTTTGAAGCCAGAATACATCTGAAAATCGCCTGCATGACACACAAGGCGGTACACCTAAACTCACCCTGCTACCTCGCTCAGAAACTGACAATCTCGGGCGGAGCGAGAAACACTAGAGGCACAAACAATCTTCTGCTGAAACCTCGAAGATTCCGGAAGGAAAAAACATATAAGCGCTCCTTCTCAGGAATGGCGCCTAGGATCTGGAACTCCCTCCCGAAACCAGGCTCATCTCCTCCACTACACTCTTTAAAAAAGAAGTAAAGCTATCCTCATGGCTAAATACACTTGAACTATTATCTCGAACTCTCTTAATACTCTGCACCAATCTGTACTACATGTTTGACCCCTCTGCTTATTTGTATGAGTTGTCTTATTATTCACATGACTGGCTTTGCAGCCACCTATTTGTACTGTTTGATTTATTGATTTGTATGTCTGACTTTGCTCCCTCATGTACCCCTCTATGTAAAGTGCTCTGATATCTGCAAAGATCTTGTCCGCGCTATATAAAACTTTCAAAATAAATAAAAAATAAATAAAAAAACTGTGTTACAAAGTTCCTGTGGTGGCTTACTGCAGGCACCGAGAGGGCTTCCCTACTTTGCCTGGGTGAAAAAGCTTTGAATGGATCCTAGGTCAGAGCCTCAGCTGGTCTGATGGTGGGTGCTCCATTATCCAGCCTGCTGTGTTACAAAGTGCATGGGACAAGGTCCCACAGGTAGCAGGTAGGCCTACCCTGCATGGCCAGATTAGGAAGCTCTGACTGGGTCTGGACCACAGCTCCAACTGGTCCAGGGGTGGAAACCTTCATCCCTGGACTCCATTCTCTGGCCTGCTGTGTTACAAAGTGCCCTGGAAGGATCACACAGGCTCTGTGAAGTGCACCCCTGCTTGGGTGGGTAAAAAAGCTCTGACTAGGCCTAGGTTAAAGCTGTGACTGGCTCTGGGGTTAAAGCCCCCAGCCCTGGGCTCCCTTCCTAGGCTCGCTGTGTCACTTAGAGCCTGGGACTGGTTCCCACTTGCTCGGGCAGAGCTCCCCTTGCTTGGCCCGTTTACAAAGTTCTGACTGAGACTCATATCATAACTCTGGTTGGTCTTGGACTGGAAGCCCCCACCCTGACCCGACATGTCACAAAGCGCCTGAACAGGCTCCCACAGTCAACAGGCAGGGCTACCCTGTTTGGCCAGCTGAAAAAGCTCTGACCAGGCCCCAGGCCAGATCTCCGTGAGGCCCTCTCTAACAGTCACTGGCCTGAGGCTCAGCTTTGGCTCTGTGAAGTGGGGGCCGGCAGGTCTGGAGAGATCTCCCCTGCTTTGCGGGGTCACAAAGCTTAGACTGGGCCCTGATTCAGAGCTCAGCCAGGCCTTGGATTGAAGTCCCCAGCCCTGGGTTCCATTCTCCGGCCTGAGGTTCCTCAAAGTGCTTAGGTATGTCTCCGTCTTGGCAGAGTAAGAAGCTTTGACTAGGTCAAGGTCAGAGCTCTGGCTGGCCCTGGGGAGGAAACCCCCGCCTTGGGCTCCCATCTCTGGCCTGGTGTGTCTCAATGTTCAAGAGGGTATGGAACTATTAAGAGGTAAATAAATGAGTTGGGTCAGGGCAGTTTGCCCAGAGGATTCAACACTGCAGTAAGGTGGGTCTCCTGGAAGGGCGGATCCTTTTTTCTGGACCAGTGCCTTGAAGAACCAAGGTCCCCCAGGGTGACTTTCCTCCATGGCAGTGTGCGGCAACTAGTCCTGGGTCATGTGAGAAAGCTTGTGGTAGCAGGTGGCTCTCCGCTCTGGTGGAGAGTGTTATAGCCCTCTATGAGCAGCTACGCCATGTTCACAGGCCTGTTGGAAATTGACCTCTTCGGTGCCCTCTCTCAACAACTGCCCTGCCACTCTCAGGGTGTACAGGGGTTCAGAAGCCTATGCCGGGTGCCAGTGGTCTCCTGCAATATCAGTTACCCACAGAATCTGTCTTGAAACACAAGCCAAGGAGTTTAATACATGTGCAAGTGTAAGGGCCGACCGAAACCTTGCACTGGGGTAGACCAGAAAATAAAAAATCTATATCAAGAACTATCGCCACCTACCTGCTTAAAAATGCAATGGTCTGTTGCGCTCAAAAAGAGCAAATGGTATCTTAATGAATACAAAAGCTGTGTATAACTATAGAAATCAACAAAGTGAAATTGTATTTCAGAGAACCCCAGACTTGTACATTGCTCACCCTTACATGTATGCCAGAGATATAATAAATAATAGAATTGCTAACATTATCAAAGCTCACAACCTAAAATTATCAGACAGCAGCTTCCTAGACATCTCTTTGCAATTATTAGCATCATATGACTGGAAAAATAAGAATTTGAAAAATTGAAAAAACTCCCTGTACAAGGAGATGGTATAAAATACTTAGAAGATAATCCAAAATCAACTTGTGGTGTGAAAAATAAATACAAACTTGGTGAACATTATCGGCGCCATCTTGCCCCTTTCCAGGCCCATTCGTGCGCGTAAGCGGCAGCCATTTTGAGCACCATGGCCTCCCTGCCCCTCACTAATAGCCAGCGCGTCTCTCTCTCTCTCTTAACCTCGCAAGCATTCCCCCGCACGCTGACAACCCCCGCTCTCTCATGCCTCGGGTCATAAACCCCTCTCCAGCGCAACTTCACCACGGAATCCCATCCTGTTCCCAGCGCGACACCTCCCTTCATTCCTTTCATGGCCTCAAACCCATTTGATGCAAACCCCCTTTTCCTGTGTCCCCGTTCGTCTTCCTCGTTCCCAGGCCGCCACCTGACCCTGCGGATACTGTTTATTACCCCGTACAGTAGGAAGCTTCCCCTCCCCATCAAAAGACCCCCGAACCGATCAAAGCCCCCACCCCATGAGATCCGATCAACCCCATGCATTCCGTGAATCGGCGGAATGCCCTGCTGTGCAACCACCATCACCTGTTGTGACCGGGGTGGGGAATCCAACTGTAAATATATGTGGGAACGGGTCTGGAGGGGAGATTCCGAGGATGTTCTTTCAAGTTCTAAATTATTGCGAGAATGTGTTATGTGCAATAAAGGTCGTAAACTCTAGTATAAGAGGCCCGGCCTCAGAGATGTGGTTAGAGCACCTCGTGACGATACTTGCTGTCTGAATTGATGTGTTCTCCTCCGGAGAGAATAAAATCCTCGTTTCCCGCCTTCCAGTCTCCAGCGCCTGCTTCTTCATTGATTAATATTGGTGGGTCATAGAGGCGATACCGCCGGGCAACATAAAAGGGTCTTTGGTTACCGGTTGTCTTTGGAACCCTTTTTAACAATTGGCGTCCCAAACGTGGGGCCCATCAGCGACTCGTGGATCCAGTGGGAGAGGTCCCGACGACAGAGTGAACGACTGCAACGATCGGAAGGTACCCTGTCCGATAGACCCTCGTCTGACAGCCGATCATCCGAACTTCACTGGTTCCGAACAGACCTCTCTCGAGTGATCTGCGGTCCTGACTGGGAACCATCAGGAGTGCCACGAGAAGTACGAAGAGAAGAGGACGATCGGGCGCTGGATTCGGAAGACGAGAAACTGTCCATGCGGTCCGGGTAAGGTCGTGTAAACACGACGAATAGCGAAAGTGATAGATAATCGAAAGTGATTGATAATTGTTGAGAAAATACTAGTATTACTTTTTGTTAATTTATTGGAGATTCACTGTCTACAAACGGAGAAACAACAGGCTCTCCCTTTATAAACAGCGAAGGATAGGTACGCACCCGTCGGACCTATCTTTCTCCCCCACTGAACAATTGCCCCTTCCCCCCATTGATTAACTGTTATAGATTGTTTTCTGGAGATTCTCTGTCTACAAACAGGGAAGATTAGGTCCCCTCTTTGCAGATAGTGAAAGGGTAGGTGACGCGAACCTTTGCGAGCCTACTTATTCTCCCCATTGACCATATTGATTTTTTATTTTTTGACCTAACATTGATCGCTCAGAATTGATTCATGAGGTATTCACTACGTGCAAACAACGTAGAATAGAAATATTCTGTCTAGTCTTTGCGCGCAGTGATAAGATAGGTAGTGCTGACTATTATCCCATTGTGATCCGTCATGCCTGTCTTCTCCCCACTGGTTAGTAGCCTGTTTAGCCCGGACCGCTTATTAGAGATGAACCATCCGGTTCCGCTGGAAGGTACCCCTAATAAGGACATGTTCACAAAGCATGGATTAGTCGCTATAGCCTATAGCCAGCTGTGGCATAAATATACAAAAAAGGATCGAGAAAGTCAGTGGCCACTGATAGGATCCTTCGAAAACGATAGAATAATCGCACTAGAAACAGCCCTTGGTAAAAACAAGACGACGTCCACTATGCTTGACAGCTTCGGTATGTGGCGCAAAGAAGCCACGCAACGAAGGGAAAGCGACGAATTTAGAAAAAGTGAAGGGACACGACGGACAAACCTCCAAACGTCTAGTAGGCAAAGGGAAGGGCCAGCGATGGCACAGCCCCGAGGAGTAGACATGACAAGCGAATGGTGTAAGGGGTTGTGCCGACAAGCCAACCCCGGAACACAACGACCTGAAGGTAATCCCCCGACATTACGCACAGGACGGACAGATTTAAAACAAAACCAATGTGCTTTCTGTAAATGTCTTGGACACTGGAAAGCCCAATGCCCGACTCTGCAAAGCATAGGTAAGAATGGAGGGGTGACAGAAAGGACGGACCGACAGAAAGGAAAAAGACGTGAGATAAAAACCAATCAGACTAGTGCAGACAGAACAGACAGGACCACCCCGTTCGATTATGCTCGGTGGCACAGATTTCGTCAGACCAATTTTAACGACATGTTAGAGTTCTGGGACTGATTGCTCTCTGTTGCTCCCCCACTCTGAAAAACAAACACAACTGCAGGTCAGTGTAAACAACCCCCCCGTTAGAGAAAAGATTCAAGAAAGCCAAGCGTCTATTATATAACTTAGGATTTAATTTCGGTAAAACACACAACCAACAGTAAATAGAATAACTAGTAGAACTCTCTAAAAAGCAAACTTGACTAATAGGAAAAATACAAAACATGTTATGCTCACTCCGGAAGTCCTCGAAATGTAACAGTTCGATGGTCCCGCCCATCCGAAACACATAGCACGTGTGGGGCGGGGCCTGCCAGCAACCATAGGCCAAAAAGAGATCGCTGGCGAGAAGGTACTGGAGACTCCACCAAGCAGGCAATGAAATGGTCTTCCCATACTGCCCTTCCAGGGATGGCGTCCCCCGGGCCGCGAGTAGGGAGGGGGCGGATGAAAATGACCCCCTCCCTCATATCTCCTGGTCCGGCCATCACGAATTCCTCCATCGAACGGATGCAGGGTGGGCAGGGAGGAAGAGGCGACGCGGACGAGCCTCTTCCACCTCCACAGGTAGGAGGCTCCCCTGCCCTGGCCCGACGCCGATGTCCTCCAGCCGGGCGACGGCCATATACCTACGCTGCACAGGAAATATAATGTCCGGCTGGTATATTTCCGCAACACAGGACATACAATGCCCGACTCGTATATTTTCTCAGTACAGGACATACAAGACCCGGCTGGTATACTTGCGTAGTACAGGACATACAATGTCCGACGGGCATATTTACGGAGCACCGGATGTACAGTGGTCCCCCAAGAGTCGGAATCAGGGGTGTAGGGTGGTCATCATGTGCGCCCCTGATTCCAAGAGACGGCGTAGGATGCACCGGGAGAGGAAGACGGCACGGTGAGCCTCCCTCACCTCCCCAGATGAAGGCTCCACTGCTGCACCCTGGCGCCCCGAACCAAAATGTCCTGCTCCAACCGCATGATGCTCTGTTTTTCGCCATCACAAGAAGTTTTCCTCCGCTCCTGATGGATACGGCAAAGGTTGCTGCAGGGCCTCAAAATGGCGTCTGGGCCCTTGAAAGGCGGGTCTAGGCCGCTGGAGTAACTTTGTCCGAAATTGCAACTCGGGCGCTTGCCCACCTGGGCGCAAGCCCCCACCATCGACAAAACATCCCCTCGACTTTGAAGATTCTACCAAAGTCCCAAGAGCCCTCGGCCCCTTCAGGCTTCCGGTGAGGAACAGCTGCATTGATCTCAAATGAAATAACCACGGCACAGCAACAAGATGGCGGTGCTCTCGTGTCTGCATCAGCTTCCGTCTGAACCACCCAGGAACATTATGGGCTAACGAACTCGAGCAAGTTCCGGCTGAACATCAACATGACCCGGTAAGAGAGACTTTACCCCCTCCCTCTCTTGATTGACGGTCCACACCACCAGCCCCTTTGTTAGCACAGTTTTCTTTTGGACTACCGAAAGGGACTCTGGTCCAACCGCCAATCGTCGGGGATATTTTGCCCCTGATGCTACTTCCGGACTAAACCGGCCTCGCCCAAAATGGCGCTGGTATCAATGGAACTTACGGGTGCCTCGTGGTGTTCCTTAGCTAATGAAACTTGATGTACTAAGATATATATGTATATATATGAACCATTGCGCACTCGATGTTAAAGGGAGGAGGGTGCACTTGGCAAACATTTAAGAAGAGGTTCTGTAAAAATGTTGATTTCAATGAACAATTTATTTTTGATATTTGTTGTAACTGATACATAACGTCGCTCATGATGCACGCCCGCGGTTTGCATTTAGGAAATGTGATTACGATGAGCTTGACTGTGTTTCCATCTATGAACTGAAATGCCCCTGATTCCTTCGTCACGCAATGAAATGTTTTTGGTTACTTACAAATAATTAATTAGACCTTTTTACATGTTCTTGTACTACAAAATAACCCCCTACTGTATGTGCTTCCATCGACGACATGTCAGGCCAAAATATGAATTGCGCTCTCACATTTTACGTACTGAATAATTCTACAAATAAAAGTCTTAAAAGCTATGGATAGGCTCCGCGTACTTTTGTAAAATACGAGTATCGGTGGGAGGGTTTTTCTGTGCGCAACTGTTCTGCTCTCTTTTTAAGGTTATCCGAGAAATGGTTGTTCGGCCCTGGGTTGATGGTCAAAACGAAGGTATGATACGCTGCTTATGAAGAAGGACCTCGACTTCAGAGAATGGGTAAAGTAAAATGGTGTGATTGATAAATTGTTATAAGGATATGGTGGTCGAAGGTACTAAGGTACAGGGTTGAACGAAGAACTGGTATGCCTTAAGAACATCACAGCTTTGGGAATGATTTAGGGACCCCGATGACCGGATACATCTACGAAACCGGGTACCTCGCGCTAGGCACCTCTGATTCCTCTTTTTAGCGTTTTTCACTACACACGATCCTTAATGCCATCCTCGAACCTCCCCATGAACCACCTATCACATTGCCTGCCCCCATGACTTTAAGAAACCAGAACCCTAAGGGATTATATCCCGAAGAGACAAGTACGAGTATGTGGTAAGTAAAGGATTTTCGTGCCCTTACATTTGATGTGTTCGAATGTTGTCCCCCTACCCCCCCCTTTTTTCTCCCCTTTTTCCTCTGCAGGTTACATTAGAATCCCGATTAGAGTATCATAAGGGATCTGGAACCACGTCACGCCCGATGCATGAAGACGGACTAGCGCTACAAAATGGCACAACAAGGACGCTCTCACGACCTTTTTACCAAATCTAACGCTTTTCTGTCCCAAAACTGCATGCTTCCCACCTCCTAACACAGACCCGAAACGTCTAACGTTGGGTAACGCACTGAATAGCCCAAACAATACACGGTCATTCTCTATGTCACACGTGTACTGTTCGGCCTATTGTCTCTCTCTCTCTCTCTCTCTCTCTCTCTCTCTCTCTCACTCTCTCTCTCTCTCTCTCTCTCTCTCTCTCTCTCTCTCTCTCTCTCTCTCTTTCTCTCACTCACTCTTCCACCCCTCCACACTTTCCCTCTTCCTAGCCACTGGCACCAAATTGGCGAACCTGGTGCACCTCCTGATTGGCCCCAAATACCACAAGTATTTGCGCAAATCTGTCTTAAATAAAATTGTATTGGTACCACGTTACTACCTCTCCTTTTCTACTAAAATGTGGATGAAATTTAAATTGGCCGATAGGAAAAGGACAGGTAAGATGACTAAGGTTCCCTAAATTTGACCCACTCTCAGGGAACTATTTGTCAGTGGCTCCTATGATAAAAATGTGTCTGTGGTAATGCGACCATCCCCATTGAAAATTGTCTCCGTACCCCAAGCTGTAAGAAATGATCGAGACACCCCCATCTACCCAAAATGCCCCCAGTTTGGTATCCATCAGATCCCTCCTTCCCCGAGGATAAGTTTAATAATTATTGCAAACCACCCCTCCCGAGTTTTTGTAGTAACCAGGTTGCGAGGATTTATATAGAAAGTTAGAAGGATGTGTGCAAAGTTGAAAATTAGATTGAAAAACGAAAGAACTTGTTGCAGTAAGCATGGTTGAAAATAAGATGTTTTTATGTAATGCAGACTTGTTTAGCCTATGTTCATCCCTCAGAAGGATGCTTATCAGACTATGGTGAATAGCACGTTGCACTTTTTGTAAAATACAAGGCCCTGAAGACCAGCCTAGCCTTTCAAGACTTGTACTAGGGAAATGGGTCTCTGCCAGAAGAACTGACATCTACTATAATAGACATATGACAAATAAACGTAATAATCATCAGAGCGTCAAAGAATTAGCCAACAAAAGGAAGTTGTAAGGAATCCAGCAAACCCATCATCAATTGTTTATACGTTAGCCGCAAGAATCTCCAATATAGCGAGTGCTTACCCCAGTTGCTTGGTGTTGGGAGAGAAATAGACTTATGTAATTACCTTTTTCTGCAAAATCTCTAAAGACTGTCTTTTCAACACTCATTTAAGGATATCACTGTCGGAGGAGAAAGAGACCGGATGTGGGAGCACGCGGCCTGACTGCGGATTGTGGAACGTCAGCAACGGAGGCCAAGGCGAGACCACGGCAGTAAGGAGTCGCAGGACGGGGCACTGTTTCAAACAAAGCTAAGGAAAGGGCTGACCTGAAGCCCCTGCTCTATGATCAACGTGTGCCAAAAAGCCCCCGCTCTCTGAACATGGTCACGGACTCGCCTGACGCAAAACTCTCCGCCTCCCCCTGATCTGTTCCCGACTTGGCCTTGCTCCATCCCCTCTTCCTCCGACCTACCATAAGGACTGTTCACACCCGCACCTTTCCACCCGAACTCCCAAGTTCCTCCAAATCCTACTGAGCTACCCAGAGAAGAGTACTCCCTACGTCAGAAGGGAGGGAGCTCCGACTAAGTAGACCACGAACTGTGTTAAATCCCAGAACGGTGACCTAGAACTCCACCAAGGGTCGCCCCCGAAGAAAAGATAAACAAAGTCTGTGGTTCTGCCCGCTACCAAGCACCTTGGAGATGATGGAAGCAACAGGAAATGCCCACCACAGAGACTCAAGAAACGAACTGATCTCACAATTACCCCCAACGACTCGATCCACATGAACATTTCTGTTGATAGGTAATCCAGGTGTTCAACAGTGCCGACAGAAGACGACAAAAGGACAACGAGAACTCTGATATTTTTACTGTATCTCCTTTCTCTCCCAATCACCATTGGATTGACTATGCACCCACCGTATACAAAAAGGACTTACTTATATGATAATTTACCAGTTCTTATTCTATGATCTGTACCCAACGCCCTCGCTACGTAATTCTAGTCTGATATTGCATTACGATGACTTTTTCCTGCAACCAACTTAACAATGAACCCGCCTACTGACTGATGAGATTTTTCAATATGATGTTTATAATGTGATGTTTACGTACAGTTCTTTCACCCAAGTCCCCTCTCCCTTACTTATGATCACTGCATATAGGGGTAGATAGGAAATAGGCCAGCAAGATGTCTTGGAAATGTTAAAGGGAGGACTGTGAAAAATAAATACAAACTTGGTGAACATTATCGGCGCCATCTTGCCCCTTTCCAGGCCCATTCGTGCGCGTAAGCGGCAGCCATTTTGAGCACCATGGCCTCCCTGCCCCTCACTAATAGCCAGCGCGTCTCTCTCTCTCTCTTAACCTCGCAAGCATTCCCCCGCACGCTGACAACCCCCGCTCTCTCATGCCTCGGGTCATAAACCCCTCTCCAGCGCAACTTCACCACGGAATCCCATCCTGTTCCCAGCGCGACACCTCCCTTCATTCCTTTCATGGCCTCAAACCCATTTGATGCAAACCCCCTTTTCCTGTGTCCCCGTTCGTCTTCCTCGTTCCCAGGCCGCCACCTGACCCTGCGGATACTGTTTATTACCCCGTACAGTAGGAAGCTTCCCCTCCCCATCAAAAGACCCCCGAACCGATCAAAGCCCCCACCCCATGAGATCCGATCAACCCCATGCATTCCGTGAATCGGCGGAATGCCCTGCTGTGCAACCACCATCACCTGTTGTGACCGGGGTGGGGAATCCAACTGTAAATATATGTGGGAACGGGTCTGGAGGGGAGATTCCGAGGATGTTCTTTCAAGTTCTAAATTATTGCGAGAATGTGTTATGTGCAATAAAGGTCGTAAACTCTAGTATAAGAGGCCCGGCCTCAGAGATGTGGTTAGAGCACCTCGTGACGATACTTGCTGTCTGAATTGATGTGTTCTCCTCCGGAGAGAATAAAATCCTCGTTTCCCGCCTTCCAGTCTCCAGCGCCTGCTTCTTCATTGATTAATATTGGTGGGTCATAGAGGCGATACCGCCGGGCAACATAAAAGGGTCTTTGGTTACCGGTTGTCTTTGGAACCCTTTTTAACAGTGGATTATGAAGCACTTGAAACTTAAGAAAAATCAATACATAACTATGCATATGCTGAGAGAGAATGTCATGAACACTAGAGAAATAATAACCAGAGGAAGAGATCAAGCATTCGCTAATTGTAGATATTGCGAAGATATATGTGAAATATTCGCTTATGTGTCTATTGTATGTCCTTAAACACAACTAAATTCTGGAGCTCCTCATTGATAGAGCCAATATATGTGGTCGGCATGCGATCAGTGAATCTCACCAAAAGAATAGTCAAGGTGAATTAAGAAAAATATATGTATTATTCACCTCTGTCTCTATCTGATATGTGAGTCACGTTTCCATAAGGGTAACATGAAGTGTAGTTGCCCTCTGGAACAATCTTTGTGCTGTTGGAAGCAAGGTTGATTTGACTCTGATTGGCAGCAATAGCCCAGTATCACATGGTGATACAAGAAAAGCCAAATGCCTCGTCATCTAATGCTCAAGAATGAATGAACGAGATCCCCAATGTCCCTACATACTATCTAGAGAAACCTCAGCCAAGAGCTTCATGTTCCTTCTGACTTGTTGGGTTTCAAGCAGGAGGTATGACAAAAGTTAGCACGGGGATAACTGGCTTGTGGTGGGCAAGCGTTTATAGTGATTGTGCTTTTTTGATCCTTTGATATCAGCACTTCCTATCATTTCATCAAGGGTTGGATTATTCACCCACTCATAGAGAACATGAGCGGGGTTTAGACTGTTGTGAGACAGGTTAGTTTTACCCTACTGATGATGTGTTGTTGCAGCAGTAATCTTGCTTGGTATTAGAAGAACCCCTCGCTCAGATATTTGGTGTATGTGTTTAGCTGAGGAGCCAATTGGCATAATCTAGGGTCATCAATATAAGCCTCTAAGTCACAATCCCCCTTAACACATAATGATACTGCACTGCAGTGGAGCCTTGGTTGGCCTTACATGGCCAGCCTCTGAACAGGTGCCTTGAGCCGCTCACATGGGGACTGGAGTATGGACAGAAGGGGGCCACCTCTATCGCTCTTAGTGCACCAAATGTCTGTAAGGCACCTGGTGCTAAATAATTCGAAGCCTACCTGATTCTTAGTCAGCATTTTGCAAGGACAGAGCAGCTAACTCACTGTGAGCTATTGAAAGTCATCCTCTGGTCCCAGCTTTTGTCTATGTCTGTGGGTACTGCTCGCCGGTGTACCTCTACCACTGGCCAGCAGGGGGATATGGGTGCGGGTCAGTGGGAGGTCACCTCCGTCATGCGCCATACAGCACAGGGGCCTCGCCCTCAGGCACTGCACTGCCTGGTGCAGGGACAGGAGTCCAATCCCTCACAGGTCAGCAGGATGACCAGATATGCAGAACGGGCACCAGGGGACTCCCTGGGAGGCAAGTTGGTAGGCGACTCTAGGAAGGAGACTACTGAGCACGGGTTCCAGTGTGCGCAGCCATCTGGTTGTCGTCAGCTCCCATGGGCCTGGGCACTCTGGCCACTGGGTTGGCCTAGGCCATCGGGTCACTGGGTCAGGCATGGTCACTAGATGGATGTCCGTATGACTGGAGGGCCAGGTGGCCACCAGATGACCGGAGGGTCACCTGGCTTGCCTAAATCTGACTTGTGCCTCCCCTGTGTTCTGTAAACCCCCACTTTTTGGGTACTTATTAGTCAAGTATAAATAGCTACTTAGGCAGACCCCAGGAGAGCAGGGGTTTGACTAGGGGCTTAACTCTCCGTGGCTCCCCAGACCTGGGCTTCAAAAAGCTGGAAGGATACCCAGGGTACCCTTAGCCAATGGACTGGAGTGATTATCCCTACCCAGGGCATAATTGGCTGCAGAACATGGACGACTCTTGTGTCTTTCCTGGGTGTGAGCGTTGCCCGGACTATCTTGCCCAGGGTAGAGTAGGGCCCCACATGCAAGGGTTTGTCAGGTTTCAAGATGTCCACCAATTTTCTTGTCATCTTTGAGGTGGCAAAAACGTCACCAGCGATGTGTCATTCTCAAAGTCGATCCATCCAATGGAAGATGATAGAAATTGAGTTATTAGTTGAGGGCGAACCTCAAATAATAATCACATTCATTGTCAGAGTGAACCACTAAAGTCACTATATAAACCTAATGTCAACCCCCTAGTAGCTCCATGCGGTACCCCTGGTACCCGCAGAGCAGACAGGCTTAACTTAGAGGCAATGAGTAAAGTATTTACGCAGGACTAAAACAGTAATAAAGTCAAATTGCAAAACAATAAAAAAACATTTTTATAAACATAGAGCAAATTGTAATAAAGAACATGACACCAACATGACACAAATTCAAAAAGGGGAAAAATGGAAATAGCGCCAAGAAGCACAAAGTGCCAAAGGCCACTGTAAAACAGGTTCCAGGTGCAATTTGACGCTGACTGTGATGGAGTGCTGGTCGAATATACCAACCAGGTATGTCCTGGTCATAGTTTTCCCTTTTACCCCTTTAAGTCCCAATCCACCAGTGAGTCCACTTCTAAAGCCTCTCAGGACCTATGGGGAGGCACTTAGAGACTCGCAAGGTGGCAGTTAGAAGCCACAGCAGGGTCCATTCCAGGTCCAGTTGCCACTGGTCAGGGGGACAGTTGTAGAAAAACACATTTTGTGGTTTGTTGTGTGTCCCTGGAGCTTTAACAGGGGGTCATCCTTATGATTTCTGGAGTCCACTTCTTTATCCTGAGTACAATGGAAAGAGTACGTTGTGCTTCAAATGTCACATGGGAAAAAACATTAGCTCTGTCAAGTAGGATCTAACAATCAAGCAGGACTTCACACTAATGCCAAAGAGGATGTCCATAGCCCAATACAGTGGTTACTCTGAACCAGTTCTGGGGCAGCTCTCCCTCCCACTGGGGTTGGTGCCTGGCTAACTAGAATGGCTGACCAGAAAGACAATAGAGGAGGCAGGCCAGGTAAGGACAACATCGTACTATGATAAAGGAGCTCCCTTTGAAATGCACAAAGGGTCTGGGCACTACCGCCAGATCACCCTGTCAAGGGTAGTTGTCCTCCCCATACTCAAGGCCTATTTTCCCTGTCCTGGGAGCAGTTCACACCACACCACAGGGATTCATAAAGCTACCAGGTGACAGTTGAGGCTTTAGACGGGCAAAAGGTAACTTTATTAAAGTACCTTTTCTGTAATAATTAGACAAAATTCAACTTTACTATTAAAGTAGATTTTGATTGACTATTACAAAGAGCCCTTGAAATCTTTCTCTAGGTGATTCCTAGGTTGAGATAACATTTATTAAACCTAATATTGTATCATATTGCTTTCCTATGGTGCATCCAACCCTGCTGTAGTAAAAATAGTTTTGATGTGCATGTCACCACGCAAAAGATGTTCATTTCCTACAGATAACTACAGGGGTGCTAATTCAGTGAACCAAGTAACAAGCCAGCAGGTCTAATTTAAATTTCCCACAGTCCAACTTTTAGCCACACATGACCCATATAACAAGAAATATTGTGCTGTGATCCCATATTCGCCGATTAGTTCCTGGAACTCCACTATTTCCACCATTCTCATACAGCTCCCCGTCTCCCTCCAGTTCCCTCTCCACCCATCCGTATAAGCTCCTTCAGCTACCCTCATACAGCAAAATTAATAAAGATAGTAACGGAAGCTCATGCATACAGTAATCGTGTATGCATCCTCTGGAGGATCCTTGCCCATAAGCATTGTAACTAAACGCCCCTCTTGGTGAAACTGTGTTTTCGGAATGGATTAAGGAGTAGATTCAGTAGAATATCCCAAGAGGGAACATCTAGACCTCCATTTTATGAAGCGCCTATGGAATATCCCTACACATTGCAGCCCACTTCTGCAGCCCAATAGTACAACTCCAGATCAGGAACCGCCAGTCCCCACTCGCCAGTTGGAAGTCTTAGTTTACTCAGTGCAATTCTACGTCTGTGCAAGTCCCAAATAAAATTTGGGAGTAAACCATCTACCTCACGAACGACATCTCTGAGGGTCTGTATAGGTAGAGTGGCAAAGAAGTACAGTGTTCACGGGAGTAATATAATTTGTTAGTGGAAGTGAATGCCATAATCTGATAGACTCTTGTAAAGTGGTCAAGGCTGTTTGGATATTTCCTTCTAACAACTGCACTTCAGTTTGGTAAATATGAATCCCCAGATATTTAGGAGTACTAAATATCCCAACCCAGATGATTGCCTTTTTTGGCTGGTTTATTCCTCTTTCTGGGAGCATGTATCAAATAAGCATTAGACTTGCATTCGACTTGCTGCCGTTCAACTTTATCCGTACAATCTGCCAAAGTGCTCGAGAGCCTCAAAGAGGTCCGCTACATCTGAGCACTCTCTCCGAAAATATAACAATTCACCCACATATAATGATATATACAAAAGTGACCTAGGGCCCGATGTAGGTAGCCAAATACCAGTCAGTAACGGCCGATTTCGTCCGTTACCGACCGGTATTTGAAGATGGAGATGTAGGGGCATGTTAAAATACAGAATCTGTAATTTTACTGATTCTGTAAAATACCAAATCGGTAAAATTACCGATTCTGTATTTTGACATGTAGGTAGCACTTAAATCAGTGCTACAGGGGTTTAAGAAGTCGTTATTTACCACCAACTAGAAGTTGGTGGTAAATAATGAAAACCGTTTTTAAAAGCATTTTTTTGCTTTTAAAACGGTGCCATGTGCAACCATGCACAATTGAGGGGTGCAACAGGGTGTCAAAGTGACACCCTGCCACCCTTCAACGTTTCCCCCAATTACCGAATCGGTATTTACCGATTCGGTAATTGACATTCATTCCTATGGGCCTCCAGGCCCATAGGAATGAATGGCAATTACCGAATCGCTAAATACTGATTCGGTAATTACCGAATCTTACCGATTCTGTAATGAATTCGGTAAAATTACCTAAATCCCGATTGCCAGTTCTTAAATACCGAATCGGTATGATTCGGTATTTAAGAATCGGTAATCTGGGATTACCTACATCGGGCCCCAAATATACAAACATGACCAATTAAACTGTAGGCCTCGATTATAGTTTCCCTGCTTGATCACCAGAGCCAGAAGATCCAGTGCTGTAGCAAATAGCACCAGTGAGAGTTGGCAACCCTGCAATGTCTCTCTACCAACCGTGCATATTTCAGAGATGACCCTCAATGCGGGCCGTAGGTCTAGTATCTAGTAATTGAGTCCATATCAGGAAACCAGACCCAAACTTGCCATGACTGTATAAAGAAACTTCCATTGAAGAGAGTTGAAGGCCTTTTCGATATCTATAGAGAGTGCTAAGGCCTAAAGATTGTCCCTTAGAGGGAAATGTAATATCCACACTACCTTTCTAACGTTGGGCATTGTACTACATATAGGGACACAACCCCATTGGTCAGGAGAGATCAACTCACGAAGTTTAGGGAACAATCTGTTTACCAGAACTTTGCTGAGTACCTCATAACTAACATAAAATACAGACAGTGGTCTGTAAGAAGCCACCAGTTCCTCATTCTTGTCATTTTTAGGTCTTGCCTGATACAATGCATGTGCTTTTGGTTAGCTTAATTGTTTCTCTCATTTACTTTCTTTTCATTAGTTGGCACTTTTGATATTCACAACCACTTCTTTTGTTTGTCCCTCCCCTGGATCATGGCCCAAGTACTTGTGTCCTTCCACTATTCCTTATTGGGTGGTACTTTTTCTTTTTGTCTAAGCACTCGACTAGAGTGCATGTCTTTTACAGCAGTCTCCTTTATGTACTCATCAACTGTGTTGCTTTGGTCCCACCGCTCATGTTACTTCGTCCTCTTTGTTACCTGCTCCCCCCGCTACCTGTGTTGTTGCTGTCCCTCCTGCCTCTCCCTCTACAATGTTGTTGCCCTTCCTCCACGCTTCCTCCATGCTGCTTTCCGCCCCACCCCACAATACACAAATAAACGCACTATGATGTGGCCAGCTCTGTCCATATCTTAGCACTTTTTTCTGCGACACCCTCTCTCCCTGTTGCTCCCATACAAACCCCAGCAAAAAATCAGAGGGTCAGATTTTGTTGCCTTGAGTGTTCTAACAGAGGACACGATAGGTCAGAGGATGTATGGGATCAGTGTTTTAGGCACTCAACTCCTACGAGGCCACATCTTGAAAGTGAACTCTCTTGCTGACCAAAGATGGGGCAAATCATCAACAAAAGATAAAACAACAAAACATCGCAGACTAGGGGTGCAGCTAGACCTGATCTTCGGGGGTGGAGGGGGTGTTGAGCGGTTGGTTAACATGTCAACCAAAGGCAGGGGGTATCACTTCAAACAATGGGACGGTGATATACTTAGAGATAATACAAGAACAAAAAAAATAGATTGTGCATTTTAAATACATTGGTTGAACCTGATCCACATATAACAAACCTGTTTTAGTGGACTTAACAGTGTTTATAGGCTATTGACAGAGATCTTTAAAAGGGGGAATGAGCGAGACAACCAAAAGTAACTTCTACAAATTTCAATCCTAATCATTTTAGAGCAGGTTTTTGCAACATTATTTCATGACAAAAAACTTTTTTGCCAATTATCAAAATAATTCCTTGAGTAAAATTTTAAGCTTGTAAAATATTTAGAATTTCATCTTCAGAAAGGCGCTCCTATTGGACTGTTGATCAAAGGTATATTTCGCGTCTGCTCCTTGGGACATTGCAATATTTGCATCTTCCGATCTCAGATTGTTGAGATTGGTGGGTTAACATGATGTTAGACTAGCTTGTCTCGGGCTTGATGCCTAATGCCTCTTCCATTCCTCCTGAGATTAAATAACCAGGTGGCAATCAGTTGGCAATATTACCACCGGTTAATTACTCTGCCAGGAATGTGTGCTATTCTAAATCAAAACCAAATGGCTTCAGGTACACCACACATCGAGCTGTGTTCATATGAGATACATCCATGGGGGAAGCAACCCGGCCTAACTGACAAAAAACAGTAGTTACCTTGAAATAACTTTGCAACAAATGGAGTTCAAGCATACAAAGGAATATGTAGTCCTTCAAGCTCCAGGACACGTAGAAATTGTGGCTGATGTGCACAGTCCTGCAAAGAATTCACAGAAACAGTACCACTTAACAGCATATATCATAATCACAGCAACTAGGCCTAGATGTAGGTAATTTTATTTTACCACTTCTTAAATACCGAATTTTACCGATTCGGTATTTAAGAAGCGGTAAAATAGAGGGGGGGGGGGATGTAGGTATTACAGAATCGGTAAATACCGAATCGTTAAGATTCGGTATTTACCGATTCTGTAAATACCTATTTGGTAATGCCCATTGATTCCTATGGGCATTGAAGCCCATAGGAATCAATGGGCATTACCGTATCGGTATTTACCGATTCGGTAAATCCCGATTTTTGCAAGGGTGCAGGGGGTGTCACTTTGACACCCTCTTGCACCCTAATTCCGGACTTGTGTGCCATGTGGCACATAGACATGCCCTAAGGGCATGTCTGTGTGTCACATTGCACAGGGGTGCATGCACAGATGTGCATGCACACCTGTATTCAGTATTTTACCACCCAATTGGATTGGGTGGTAAAATACCGATTCTTAAAGCCCTGTGGCTCTCAGACATGTGCCAGCTACATCTGCATTTACAGAATCTTTATTTTACTGAGTCTGTATTTACCGATTCGGTAATTTTACCGAATCGGTAAATACAGATTCGGTAAAATACCGATTCTGTAAATGCATGCCCTACATCTGAAAACCGTAATACCGGTCGGTAACGCCCGAATTCGGCCGTTTCCGACCGGTATTAGGGCACCTACATCGAGCCCCTAGTGCCTAATCTGAGTTGGTGGTTGTTGGTGGGGCCCATCGGTACTCCTTTTTTGGGATCAACACTTATTTTTCTTCATCGGATACTGACTGTGAGCATGAGAGAGCAAAAGCCACAAAAGGGAAAGAAGGAGGAAGAGAAAGAATGAAAAGCCATTACCAAGGGAGCCAGCAAGAGTGAAATAAAGGTGCAAGAAGTGTCTGGAATCATATTAAAGAGATATGACGTGGAATTAGGACTAAGCAGCCTTAGTTTTCGGCCCACTGACATTAAATAGGGCCATCCAGACTTCTGAGCAGTGCTTGAGGCACCCACACTCATTGGAATTCAAATTAAGCACAGCCAGCAACCATGCAATCATGCTTTCAATTTTGTTCTGAAGCCCCAGCACAAAAGTGTGAAATCCACAAAAATACAATTGTTGTTTTTAAATCCTACAGGGTCAATGTGCATTATAAAATGCATAATTTGTTACAAATTTCTCCAAAATTCCTTTGAAAAGAATGAAAATATTCTGTATACTGGTTGTCACTAAATGTTTATACTAATTATAGCAATTTAACTAGCCTGTGTAAAGAAAGGCACAACCTTGAATGGGGCACAAGAGAGGCCACAAGACAGAAACAAGGCAGACAACATGATTACCAGGTGTTCATTGTAACTCTGGTACATGTAGTGAACAAAGTAGTGTTTTCATTGTGCAATGCTTTTGCGTTGGCAACGTGTTATACCGAATATCAGAGTTATGCTGCTTTTGACAGATTCAGGCTTAATTTGGTAGCAGAATAAGGTTTTACAAGTATTTTTCTGCCAAACTACACTGGTTTGAAGAGGCGGGCCTATACAAGGGGAGTATTGGTACACTGCCTTGGCATAGTCACCATCCTGGAGAAAAAACACACAAGGCATGTCGTAAAGCACATTCCGATTTTTTTGTATATTTCATGGCCGTGTTTACTTTAGGTGGGAGAGGTGTGCCTCTGGTTAGGCATAAATTATTTGTTGACTCTTCACATACCTGAGCTCCAAGTCTGCCCATAAGTGCTCCCTCAGGTGACATTGCTCAATAACCAAAGAACAAGAGGCACAACCCATCATTTCTGCTCGATTTTTTCTAAAACGTGCCACCAGCCGTGTTTAGTTCCCAAGGGCAACCACTAAATTATCTTGAAAACCTGTTAATGCAAGTTATAATAGAATCTTGCATTCGCTGTCTTTTTGTTGAAGTTAAATTGGGATGAATTACTCATCGGTGCATTTGTTGATGTAGGGAATGTGATACCTAGGCCTTTCATGCCTGTTGTTCTATTTCCAGACAGTTTAAGTAGCCCACCATAGCCTGGATTGCAAGTTGCAACGTACTGGTATCGGGGCAGCAAACTCTGTGTCAGTAATTGCCAGTGCCGTGTGGTAACAACTCTCCCATACCGGGCAATTACAAGCTAAACCCCACGGAATTACCATGAGGACCCAGATTTACCTAGAGGTATTCCGTATGGTATCCCCTTTGTCATGGGTTTTGATGGACACATTTTTTCACCTGATTTCAGCATTTGGTAAGCATGTGCAGGGTTCTATGGTAAAAGTGTGCAGGGGGTTGTTTTAAGGCTGGGTGGAGGGAGAGGGTGGGGAGGGTGAAGGAAGAAGTGGAGAATGGTGGCTGGCAGGGGGAGCATGTGATGCTTTCCTGTGCCTTGTCTGAGATTTAGGAAGTGGTCAAGGAAAGGGTCCTAGCTAAAATGCATCCTTTCCCACAATAACTTTTTCTGCTGGATTTTCCGGTCAGTAAATTTGGGTTCGTTGTTCCTGCACCCAGTAAATCTGGTTGCAGGAACACTGGACCTTTTATCATTATGTGGAATGAATTTCCACATGGGAGTTTCCTTCCGCGCATTTCCCAATCAGAGCCAATGCCTTTTATGGGCGGAGATGAGAGGGGGATGTTAGTTATCTCAGGATAGGATACAGCGCTTTCCCAGTGTTGTGAATGAAGCCAAAAGAAGGGTTATCAATGCGGTGCAACAGGTGGGGGAAAACCCCTAAGCCCTTGATTAATGACACTGGCCCGTCTATACAAATGACAAGTCCTGTACACACGCATATAAGTAATTGCAACATAAAGGTGATCATTGTTTACAAATGATTACAAAGTGTTCTTTCTTCAAGTGTAGAGTTAATGGTGTGTAGCCTCACAGGCCAGCCAACACATGTTTTGTCATTGGGTGCATAACCCTAGACTTCTTCAGGGCTCACGTAGAATATGGTAAGTCTTCGGAACCTTCGAACTGGTGATAATTCCGACCCAGCGGGTCCTAACTGTCACTTTGATGTGCAAGTTTTCTTCTTTTAGGTTTTCAGTAAATCTCTTAGTAAAGGTAATAAAGTTCAAATTCTGTCATCGAGTCTGGCTTTGTGTGCCACAGTTATATTCCTCAAAGTTACGTTTGTACGCTTCATTAAGGCAAGAAAAAATAACATGGCACCATCCTCCTTAGCCAACTTAAGCAAGTACATCCAGTAACTTCTCTCTCTGGCACCGTGTTTCACCGGGAAGTCACTTTTATGGGCAGCTTGTCGGTGGGCTGAATAGGCAGAAAGAGTGCAACACCAAGAGGCATGGGAAGCAATGAAAAACAAACCAAGCCTCCTCCACCAGTAAATGGTTTTAGGATGACTTCAGTGGTTGAAGTGGGATGGCTCTATTGGGAGCATTTCCAATCTTTTAAACAAGAACAGTTAACATATTACTTTTTTTTTTAAACATCCATCCCAGACGGATGCAAACTTTAGGTGCACCTGGCTGAAAGGAAGGGAGTGGGTGGTCTGTTCCGTGAAGCAAAGGGAGAAGCTGTCAGCAAAAGAAACAAACCTACTCACCAGGGTGCCCGCTACCTGTGCAAAATGTAAATGTGCAAAAATGTTTGCACTAGGTACTGTCTGATTGTGTGTTGCTCAAAAACATATTTTTAACTCAATTGTTGTTTTATCTTAAACACATAGTGGCAGATTTACTAACAATTTGTACTAGGTTGGCATCACTAATGTGATATAAAACAGTGCAACAGGTGATTTGGGGTTTACTTTCAGTGCAAAACTTTCTTTGTGCTGATAAGTAGCCCTAAAGTAATGCAAAGTAGTGCTAGTGCTGCTTAACTTGAAGGTGGCATACCATGGGTGGTACATTGGCGTTCTCATGCATACACCCATGGCTTATAACGCAAAGCCCTATCTACTAACATTTATAGGAAGGGCTTTGCTCAGAATAAAGCAACATCTTGGAGACTGGCTTTGACTTGAAGAAATGTTTTTATTTCTCTAAATATTTCCCACTTTGCACATGCACTGCACTGTACAGCTCATGTACAAAGTAGGAGAAGTGTAAGCATAGTATCTTGTACTGGAAAGGTACCTTCTTTTGAAAAACCTATGCAAGCCATAACACAATTATCATTGCACCTCTCTAAAGGTGTGTGCTGGCATATGGCAACCTAAAATCTGGCAATGCAGGGAGAGAAGACAACAGCACAATTTCTTAGTAGGTATGGCACTATTTGCCATCTTTTAGTGGCTGTGGTGTGAACTGCACCATCCTTTTCATACAATGCAGCACAACTTTGGTTGCTGTATACTGCCAATGCGTGAAAAGTTATTAAACTGTTCCACAATCTCTTAACACTTTTTGCAGCAGCTTGTCTAGTCTTTCTTACAGTGTGTAATACAATTTTTTTTTAATGACTTGCATATTCGCAGTGCTTTTAGTTGCAGGCTGGGAGCCTGTAGTGGTATAAATACACATCACTATCGATTATTAAGTTGGGTAACTGCCTGGTTACACAAAGACTTCTGTAGTGACCCAATTAACCAATTAGGCTTTCACAGCATAAAAGAATTCATTTCACACCAATTATTTTGACATTTATTTTTCATTAAGGTGTGTGCCTTACTCTCTGTATTCTATTTGCCGGAAGGTCAGTGGTTGACAAAATAGTAGCACACTACTATTTTGTTTCATTTTTTAGCCACCTCTTTGGCTGCGCAGACATGGCACTCAGCTCCCACTTAAAAAAAAATGTTTTAAAAAAACTTTGGAAATACTTTCTACAAGGGTTTCATTGAGGACGACCTCCAGCGGAGCCCAGCAAGTACTGGCTAAAGAGTGGACCTGCATGTGTACTGGAAGCGGCAGCAGCTTAGGCTGAGATGGATGGCAGGAAATCCCTTTAAACCCGACGGGCGTTGCGCGCCTTCCGCAGAGCTCAGCTAAATGTAAATGTAAATGTAAATGTCAAGGTATTTGTAGAGCGCACTGTCACCAAGCGGTTTCCTGGCGCTATTACTCATACCGCTGTGGAACCCTTCCTGGCTTTCCCTGTGAAGTGTCCACTCCTGGGCCCCCCCAGGGTGAAGCCAGGCATCCACAGCGCTGTTGGGGCCGGTGTGGAGGTTAAGCAAGCTATTGCCCAGAGTTGCAGAGTGGGACCCATGATTAGAGTAGGCACCAAGGCGAGAAATCAGGTCCGAGGAATTATGAGCCCAAGACCCGCTGAGGTGGGAATTGAACCCTGGTCCCGGACCAGAACTCTGCATGAGGGTCTGCCGCTCTAACCATTGAGCCACACTCCTCCACACTCCACATACTTCAGTCGCCTCTCCCCAAAACACACAGAAGGTGCTACCCTGCCAATGAAGACCATCGGTTTTGTTTCAGACTGCTTTGCCTAGTTTTAAGTGCTTCTGCACCAGACTGTGGAAGGAGAGCGGGCGATTGGCACAAGATCATACACCGTGCTCCAGTGCACATGTCGAGATTGCACCCAGGGTGTGACTTTACATTAGGCCTGGAGTGTATCCCGCGGGCGGCTTTAGCTCTGGGCGTGTCTTGCCACCTCGGCTGCACCGGCGCTTTGTTTACTCTTTGGTGGCGGAAAGGTGAGGCTACTGGTGACGTCCTCTCGCTCCAGGCTTCCGATGCTGTTCCCTTCTCTGGTATCGAACATGCTTTGGCAGTGGATGAGTAGGAACAACTGTTGACTGGCAGCAGAACTGTTGCCAAGGCGTGATGGGCACTGAGCACCCAGCATATGTGAACCCTGGGAATCTAGACAGATGTGTGGCCGTAAACCAGGGCACAAGTCCTATAAAAAGAAGTGAGGGGAGTGACCAAGTAAGACAATATGCAAATTACCTCATGACGTTGCAATGTAGCGCTATAAAAGAAATAAAATAGTGCTATTTAAATTATTTCTGTAAATACTTGGACAGACTAACCCATCTGACAGTCTTACAGTGTCAGCATTTATATACAGGGACAGAACAAAGGCAAAAGCATGCCTCTCTTAAGTACCTGTGAACAGAAGGCAAGCTGTGTGCCTTTGTTTACCTCTGTGGCATTTACATTTAAATGTAAGGTTCCAGGCGGCCCCCAGTCAGCATATACAAACAAAAGGAGGCCGGATGGCCCCTTAACTTCGGCCCAGCTGGAGGTGAAAAAAGGCTTCCTCGCTGCCTGCACGTTGCTGCTGAGTATGGAAAGCAGTCAACGTGCAGGTGCTGCTGAATGGGTCCCGTGTCTGAAAATGACACCGGGACAAGTTCAGCATATTTCTGTGGGGCTCAACTTCTTGGCAGGGGGGACAGGATCCACCCTGTGAAAAGAGTGGGGGGACGCCGTGTACCTGCGTGTTCCCCTCGAGCCCCGGCGGTAACCCTGGGTCTGGCCATGAACCTGTGGGTAATGAGGAGTGCTCACCTCTAGGGCCAGATTTACAGATGTGACGCAACGTAGTAAGACAACTTGCTGTGCTGTCACTGGGAGAAAGCCGGAGTGTGCCATATCTACTAATATATGGGTCTATATGGCTCATTCCTGCTCTCTCCCTGCATTGGCGCACACAGTGTTGCTCCAAATGTGCTATGTCGCACTGAGCCACACAAGGTGGCCCTTCGTGGCATAGTAAATCTCATTTAAGACTTGCGGCGCCCTTGCGCCACCTTGTGTGGATCAAGGGTAATAAAATCCTTTTGTAAATCTGGATCCCAGTATATACAAATAGTCGAACTTTACTTTCACACAGTTTTCTACATTAAACATCTGACTAATTGAAGCAACCAAAAGAACGTCTGACAATGCCGCATTTCCACACACAGATACAAACACACACAGATTGCTGCTCCTACGTCTTTAATAAGCTTTGTTCATAGGCTCAAAATGGCCAAGTGACATATCTTTTTAACCTTCTGGGGTCGCAAAATCAAGTATCCTATCAAAGAATAAACGCCCGTTATTTATAGTGCTTAGAAACTGTACTGTATATCAAGTGCCACATAAATATAACAGATTATATTCCCTCCGAAAGAGAATTAATTGGAACCTTGGTAAGACATAGCTGACTGCAGAGAGTGCACGTCACAGATGTCTATGTAGGCTTAAAGGCACCGTTCCAAATTTGGACACTGCTGGTTCAGGCTTTTATCCTTTCCACATCGAAAGCCCTTGAAAGCATGCCGAGGTTAAGCGATGAAATCCTCAATCACACACTTGTTATAGCAGACTGCTCTCAGCTTTTCAGTTATCTTTTTATCTGGTTGTTTTCAAACCCCATTCAATACTCCATATATTTGTGTTACCGCTTCCTGACGTGGCCTTAGGCACTGCCTTTCCTGCCTCCGGCGCACGCAGTGGGCTCAAGAGGGCGGCGCCCAAGTGCCGCTTCAGGCACCTTCCCGCCACTTGTGGGGACCCCTTTCTTTGGAAGACCCCCCCCCCCCCCCCCTCGATTCTGGCGCCTCTACGGTGTCATTTCCGGTGTGTGGTGGTTGGGGACCGGTACTTATACCTGCCCCACCCACTGGCCACCCTCTTTGTTCTCCGTTGGACATGCTGTCCAGCCTCTTTGCGTCCCGTGGTCGGCCGATACCCTGTGCGTCGTTTATGTTGCAGTGAGTGTTGGGCCATTATCAGCTCCTCCTGATGTAGCCAGGTCCGGGGGCTTGGCTGTCCAGGGTCCTGACTGTTGGTGTGAAGGGGGTGTGTAAGTGGCAGTTACCCAGTACTGGTGGGTCATCCCATCGAGCTGGAGCCGAGCCGGTAGATGCTTTTTAGGTTACGGGCTGTAGGGGACAAAAGAACAACATAGGTTTAGGGCCCACGACCTGGGCCTGCCGGGTCTGTAGAATGCCCGACGGCACGGGCCGGCCCTAGCTCATAAGGGGTGCAGTAATGGCAGCACTGTCTTGCACTGTTTGAATTAAGTGAAATCCGCAATGCAGACCGCTTGGCCTCACCCTCTCGCTTCCGTCTAGTCTAACCTACGAACGGGGGAGGTGGGTGGCTCAAATCCCCATCAGGTTCATGGCTTCAACTGAGTAGCATTGCCGTTATTGGTAACATAGCAGGCTTGACACATTTTGGTCAATAAGCCGCCACGGAAAGTATGGGTCGTGTAGGGCAGGAAACGGGCATGACCGCAGAATGGCCGTATGTGCAGCTGTGAGGGGAATTTTGTTTACACGAACATAGGTCCACAGCAAGCGTGGCCACTGGCCCATGGGCAGCCAGCCCTTCCCCCTCCTCTCTGTGGCGGCTGGCGGGTCATTAGTGGGTTTCGGAGCGCGGGGAACAATTGAGCAGTATAGTGATGATGTGGGCATTGCAATAGTGCCGAGGAGGCCGATCGTCTTGGAGGGTACGTTGCCTACATTTCAGTACATATAGAGAGGGATGCGGGTTTGATCCATGCAGGCCTCAAAGTGGCGGAAAAGCAGGGCCTGCAAAGGGCGGAAACCGGGCATGGCAACAGAGTGTCCGTGATGCGCCGATGTGGGGGAACTCTTGGAGAGTTTCTTTCCACGTTACTGCGGCCCGGGTTCGTTCCCGGTAACACTGTTTAGCTGCTGCTTGCTGTGCTCCAGTCTAATGTGTTAGGGCCGCCCACTGTCTAACTCTCTGGTACTGTAAAAGTTAATAAAGGCAATAGTAGAGTATCACCGCATGCATGGTTGGACTTCACACCGCAACAGGGGATAGGACCCGGTTGTCCAGTGGCTGATGTTTGTTTGGCCAGGCAATGCATGCTCCACGATAGATTGAATGTGGGGAGGGTGGGGACTGCATTGCGGTAGAGTGCCAATGGGGGTTTTAGGCTCTGCCCGCATGAGATGACTGCTGCTGGGGAAGATTAGCTGTTCATTTTCAGTAGGCTGCGGTACATGCTCATGGGCCATATGTTGCATATTGTATAGGGAGACGGCTTCCGCAGTGGGGGTAAAATACCCATCAGTGCATATTCATTAGTTGGTTCTAAATCACGTTGCATTGTAAGTTTCAGAATGGCGGAAAGGGAAGGTATCGCTTGGTTTATTATGCGTTCCAGGTAAAGCACAGACCTATCGTTTTCATTCATCTTCTATGGTGCCATAAGGTTTTTAGGCCACCATATGGTACTGCTTTCAGTTATTCCACCCTCATTCGAGTTTCTGGATTGCACAATTTGGGCCAGTTATTCCTGCCGCGGGCATTTTACATGCCTGGCCTGGAGTCCATGGGGAACAAGGTGAGCGTTGTGGCCCGGGAGCTGTGCCCCAGGCCAGGGTTTACGCTTTTGAGGCAGTGATTTTGGGCTTTTGAAGGTAGTTGGATGTTCATATGTATTTCCCTGAGAGTACAATGAACCCCTCAGTAATGCCCAAGGTGGGCTCAACCTACCCCAACCGAGGTAGGGCTCGCGTCGGCCAACGGCCGTCGCAACCACTACCTCACTAGTGCTGCGCACATCCATTGGGCGACGCAGCCCCACCCACTCATTAGAGTTTCACCTCAACATAAGGATTGTACATCGCCATTCCGGTTTCAAAATGGATGTTGCTTTCCAGTTTGGGCCCATTGCATGGCAGGCCCGCATGAGACCGATCTGGCTGTTGCGGAAGTACTAAGGTCAGTCAGTCAGTCAATTTATCTTTATTCGATTATTAAAAATCATAAAAGAAACGAGCATAAATATATAGTAATTCATCAGAGCACAAATTCATACATGAGTTTACATAATCAACATCTTTAAAAAACTTTTTAAAATCGCAATAAATAAACAAAATGCATTAAAAATATTACGAAGTATTAAAAAGAGACCCTCCGGAAAACAAGGAATTAGGATTTAAAATTTAAAATGGGAGACATTATTCAATGGTCAGTAAGGTGCCTAACTCTAGTGCGGTTTTTATTTATCCGTGCTCCAGCTACTAAGAAGCTAGCTACATGAAAGGCAACTTTTGCATTAGGAAGGAGTTGCAGAAACATCATGGCTGGTTTAACCTGAGTAAAACCTTGGTTACGCAGGATTGGAAACAGATATTTTTTCCTAATATCAATATAATGTTCACAAAACATAATGAGGTGTGTCGTGTCCTGAATAGAAAAGTGGTCACAGTCACATGGTTCAGCATCAACAGGTCTACTCCAAGTTTTATAGTTGCCTAAGATAAGATGGATCAGGTCAAAACGAAATCTCGTTAAAAGGAAACAATGGTATGGTTTAGTTACCAGGAGGAGGTATGGTTCCATTCCTGGACCAGATTTCAACATACAATGTTTCCTTACTGTGGGTTTACTTAACTCTATAGCTTCCCTCTCCAGAACATACAACTCAGTCAGGGTATTTTTTACTGTTTTAAGATCTTCTTGAGTTATTAAGTCTGGAGAGGAAAAAAGCTCCGGGCGGCCAGCAAGAGTCAACTGTGTTTGTACGAATTTTATCCACGGGATATACAGGGCTCTATCCAGGGCTAAACAATCTTTTAAGATAATATGATTTAATGTGAGCTCCTGGTTGAGCCAAGTTTTCATCCATCCTATAACAGGGGCTAATTTTAAAGAGTCCATTATATAGCCCAAGCCTAACTCTGCATGTAATACATAAGTGGGAGTCGATTGGGGGACTGAAAGCAGAGATCTCAGAAATTTATTTTCTACTTTCTGTATTTTATCATGACTAGTATACCCCCAAATAGCAGAGCCATACTGGGCAATGGACACACATTTTGATTTGTAAATTTTGATGATGCTTTCCATGGGACGGGCACCTAATTTCTTAGCAAAACCGAGCAACCCTGCAGCCGCTCTAGCAACAGCGTTGCTTTTAACGGATTGCTGGGGGCCCCAAGTGCCCTTTTCATCAAAGGTCACACCTAAATATGGGAAAGATGGGACTCTCCTAACCTCTTTCCCTGTACAATAAAATGTTTTGGTCTTTCTTTTCCTACCTGCTGCTCCTGCAATCATCACATGGGATTTCTCTGTGTTAGTTTTCATGTCCAACAAGGTCATGAAATCTCCAAAGGATGAGAGGAGTTTATTTAGGGCCACTCCTGAGCGAGCTAGTAGGACTGCATCGTCCGCGTACAGTAGGACGGGAATCTTTGTCTCGCCTGCACGTGGAATATCGGTATGAGATGCGGTCATGACTTTCTCAAGATCGTTTATATAGAGAGTGAAGAGGAGGGGGGCAAGGATACATCCTTGCCTAACCCCCCTCTCCGAGTTGAAGTGGCAAGTGCATCTTCCTTCCCTAGTCACCCTGACCGAGGTCTTGAGCTCCCTATGTAGTTCCGCTAAGTAATTGACCAAGGGAGGGTCAATGCCCATGACCAAAAGGATCTCCCACAGCTTGCCCCTGTTAACCAGGTCAAAAGCTGACGAGAGATCCATAAAGGCCATGTACAGAGAGCCCCCCTTGGCAATTACATATTTATTTAAAATTAGTTCCAGGTTTAGGCATTGGTCTATGGTGCCCCTTTTTGCTCTGAAACCATATTGAGCGTTTGATAAATTTCCCTTACTCTCTATGAGCTGGGTCAGTCTTCCTAAAAGGACTCTCCCCAAAATTTTAACACTTGAATCTATAAGGGAGATTGGCCTATAACAGCCCGGATCTGTCCTTTGTCCCTTTTTAAAAATAGGTACTATGGTAGACTTTGTCCAGCTAATAGGAAAAATCAGGTCCCTTGTAACGTTAAAAATGTTTGTAAGGATCTTGGTACTAAGTTCTGGGGCGCTCTTGAAAAAATCTGCAGGGACCCCATCGAGCCCTGGTGCCTTTTTGCAGAGTGTATCATTGATCGCTTTCTTTACCTCATCAGGGGTAAAGGGAGGGATTGTAATCGTTGATGAGTGCGAAGGTAACGTCTCGCAATCTGAGCGATTATCAGGGTGGCTATAGATATTACTAAAGTGTGTCACCCATTGATCGTCTGGTATGATACAGTCTGCTCTCTTGTTATCTTTCCCAGCAAAATATGGGTGATTTATGATTGCCCAAAATTTAGCGCTATCTCGTTGTGTTTCGGGCAATAATAAATCACTCCAGGCGTCATTTTTTATCTCAAGTTTCCTAAGCCTGATAGCGTGATTGTATTGCTTCCTCAGCAAAGCTATCTGTGCTTTATCTCTTGGTTTGTTTTTTAAAGCCTTTAAGAGAATTGAATGAGCCTTAGAGCAGTTTGAATCGAACCATCTGGGGCCCCTAATCTTGTTTGCCTTTGTCTTTACAGTTAAATCTAGGTTAACCTGACGGCAAATGGCGTCAAAAGCATCAATCAAGTTGGGACCAGGGTTCTTATTATCCAGGCAAATTGCAACCCCCCCCTCTACTTTTGCCAGGGTTTCCTGTAAAAAGGCGATAGGGGTCACTTGGTCCCACTTTAGTCTTCGGTTCTGGTCTTTTAAGACTAGGTCTGTCGCACATAAAATATCGGCCTTTCTTTTTCCCAAAACTCCTTGAGATATAATCTCTAAAATCACAGGATTGTGATCGCTAAAAATTGTAGTTTCTACCTTGTAATGAATGACTTCAGGTAGAAAACTAGAAGATAAAAAAATATAGTCTATGATTGTGCCCGTGTTGTTGCCTACATATGTCGGTACCCTCGGGCCTGTTGGGCAACAGGATGACTCATACAAGTTAAAAGTGGCTAAGAGCAATTCTAACGTCTGTCCACGTGATGTATGTTCAAAATGTGGTGGAGAGGAATAAAAAGAGAAATCCTCTTGTTCCACCTGGCAATCCGTTTGGCAAGGATGAATATTGAAGTCTCCCATAAGGATCACCTCATCACCATAAGTACTATTCTCACTGTGGATAGACAGGAATTCCTCTAAAGCTGTCAAATGCTCGTTAATAGTTTGACTGACAGGCGAATTATAAAAATTAACTAAAACTATGGGGGAGGAATTTGGCATGGATAGTTCTACCGCTAAGCAGTTAGTGGAGTTAGATTTAATGTGTCTTGGCTTTCCTTGGAGATCTAAAGAAATATATATAGCCAAGCCCCCCTTCGCCCTTCCTGCTTTACTAGGGTCCGCAGGTACCGAAAAGTGGGAAAAACCATCCAGAACCAAGCTGTCTGATGTTTCCCAAGTTTCTTGGAAAGCAAGAACATCGTAGGAACTAATTATGTCCAGCCAGTTCTTGTCATTTAGTTTGGCTCTAAGACCAGCGATGTTCCAACTTATAATTTTACAAACTCTGACTCCTGCGGAACTCTGTACTAATGGACTAGGAGCAGGCAAAGGGCCATTACCTGTATTATCTTGTCTTGGGGGGAGTCAATCGTTTTGATCCATAAAGGATAATGGAGCATAACGGTTGAACAATTGAAGGGGTTGTGCAACTGGGTTGAACTGTCCTGGATAACGATGGTGAGCTGCTATGTTTTGCCTAGAGTCCTGATCCCATCTAAAATTCGAATCCCAGTTACTATCCCATCCCGGAGCTGGGGTTCTTGGGTAAGTAACATTCTGCTGTTCACCGTAAAAGAACTTTAAAGTCAAGGGAACAACAGTACCCCGTCTGCGTTGGGGGGGGAAGATATTAGCAAGGATATTGGGAAGGACATCATTTGTTGAAAAACTCACTGCCACACAGTCCCCTTTGAATTTTTTTGGTCGGTTTCCCAACCAAGGGACCCTGGTTACTGACTTAATGACACTAGCCAGATGGCGCTTTCCCCCTGGTGCAAATCGTGTATTACTGGTCAGCCAATGTAGAGCCTTACTACTAAGGGAAGTAGGGCTTTCCACTATACCCTCTTCCAATGGAGGCACGTTTGCTAAAACTAAGACCAGAGGTGTAGCTTCTACTAAAAATTGTAGAGGGTCTGATGAGTGAATTTGCGCTGAGGGAGTGTTTGCCTGAGGGATTGTATCTATGGGAATGTTGACTGACAAGGGGCCCTCGCTGTTAACAGTAGGTATTGATGGTTGAGATGGTAATATCTCCCCTGGTAATTGATTTACTACATTTTCAGTTACAACATCTCCAACAACATTTCCCCCTGTATTATCGCTTAGATGTGTAACTAGCGTGGTTATGTTTTCTATCCCACCAGCAACCGCAGTGTGAAGTCCACTCAACTGCTTGACCTCAGCTTGTAACTTGTCAATTATTGATTTTAAGGGTTTGATGAGAGTATTAATTTTTATCTCGAGGAAATCTGTAATTTTTTCATAAAAAGCATCCTCAAGAGATAATTTTGGTGTATCATCATCATCGCTAATCACTTGTTTAGCTTTAGGGGTAGTAACCCTCTTTTTTTTTGCACCTGAGCGAAGGCCTACCCTCTTTGGTGGATTTTTAGTACAAAGTCGTCTTGGTCTAGGACCATGTCTTGTGGGAGAATGCTCATCAGCTGATACGCAAATCTGTTTTTCCAGTTCAAGTTCAGTATCCATGTCTATATTACCCTCAGCCTCCTCGTGTAGTCCCTCAAGTGCTGGGGTAATGTTAATGGATATGTCAATGGAACCCTGGGAAATAGGGCCGCTGGAAATCTCCACACAGTGAACTTCTTGTGAGGTGATGTCATCGGTCAAAGTAGGTGTAGTAGGTGACAAACATCTCATGTCGGGGGATTGGCTCAGTCCCAAGGATTCTCTTCTCTGCATGTTAATTTTTTTGACAGTTTGCACCAGATAGTTATTTATGGTGTTGGACTGAACTTCGTCCTGTTTCTTAGGCATAGTGTACAATATTCACCCAGGGTCGGTATTTAAACGAACAAATAAAGGGGAACTGGGGAGTAAGTCTTACTTGTTAGATGTCTGCGGCAAATTTTCTGCAGCGTTTCTGGCCCAGCCCAGCCTCTTCTTGCCGATGAGGGCCGTAGAGGGCCCGCCCTTTGCCCGGTCTTAGCCCGGCGTCCCACTCGCGTCCCGCTCGCGTCCCGCGTAGCTGGTTCCTCTGGCGCTTATGTGCGCCTCCTGGCGCCCTCACGCTGTCACGCAGCGCGCCGCCGCGTAGGCTGCCGGGATTTGTGGTCCCGGAGCGGCGGCGCGTGTAGTCTGCCGGTAAATGACTCTTGGCGGTAGCGGCGTGCTTTCGCGGTGCTTGGCGGGCTTGCTGTGACTCCTGGCGGTGGCGGCAGGTAAGTACGCTTCTGTATTCTCTCCCCCGCTTCGCCCGTTCCTCTGGCGCTTATGTGCGCCTCCTGGCGCCCTCACGCTGTCACGCTGCGCGCCGCCGCGTAGGCTGCCGGGATTTGTGGTCCCGGAGTGGCGGCGCGTGTAGTCTGCCGGTAAATGACTCTTGGCGGTGGCGGCGTGCTTTCGCGGTGCTTGGCGGGCTTGCTGTGACTCCTGGCGGTGGCGGCAGGTAAGTACGCTTCTGTATTCTCTCCCCCGCTTCGCCCGTTCCTCTGGCGCTTATGTGCGCCTCCTGGCGCCCTCACGCTGTCACGCTGCGCGCCGCCGCGTAGGCTGCCGGGATTTGTGGTCCCGGAGCGGCGGCGCGTGTAGTCTGCCGGTAAATGACTCTTGGCGGTGGCGGCGTGCTTTCGCGGTGCTTGGCGGGCTTGCTGTGACTCCTGGCGGTGGCGGCAGGTAAGTACGCTTCTGTATTCTCTCCCGAAGTACTAAGGGCGCAGAAGGACACCGGTATTCACTGCAGTTTTCCTGTTATAAACCGCTTCTATTGGATTCCTCTGGTAACAGCTGGATTTTAAAATATGTATCTGCTTCACAGGGCGGTACAGTTGATTTCAGTTTGATCATGGTGCAGTTAAGTGGTAATGGTCTCATTTGCTGTAGAACTTGCTTTTCATTTGAATTGAGACATTTATTTCAATGTTTAAACCATAAATGCGACAGCCTCACCATTCAGAATGGAAGCTTTTTAATTATGCTATGCTATGAGGCCATAATAGTGACTCATTTATCTTATGCAAATAACAAGCATTGACAAAGCCAATAGTACTGGCTTGTTGTAGGTGTAGTGTTGCGTTTGTAGTATATATCTGGAGGCAATGACAGATGCTGCAAAATACCAGCAGGCGGCACACCACGCTAAGCGCAAATTCTCAGCTATAGTTTTAAGCCACGCCCATAATGCATCAACCACCCCTTTGAGGCTGCCTCGTGTGCACTGTGCTTCATGAGGACCAAAGCAGAGGTGACCAATGCCATTTGTGTGAGGCAACCAATGCCCATTTAGAGTGCTCCAACACCTGCTGGGCATGCCCGCTCAAGATAGAACTGCGAATTAGATAGATAATCGATGAAGAACGCAATGCAGGGGGGGCGTTTTGCAAGGAAAAGTACCCGGCGGGGTCCCGAGTGCAGAATGCGGGTATGTGAGTAACACTGTGATAAAGTTGCATTTGGGTGGAATTTCGTGACTGTGATGTAACTTCTAAGAAACTCAATATAGACCTTGCACAGTCTGATCATTTCAGAACTGAAGCATTTTTAATATTCTGACAAGGAAGCCATATATGTTGCTTATTCTCCGTTAGCAACTATCAACCATTGACTATGCCAATAGTCCTGGCTGGTGATAGGTCCAATGTTACAGGTTGGTTAAATAGTGGCAGTAAGTCCACAGCAATCCACTAGTCTGCCTCTAGCACAGTAGTATCTGGGCTGAAACCATGACCTGGAGCTCTGAGGCAAGGTCTTTTGCACCTGGTGGGTGGCTCCATGACAGGGTGTATCACGTTGGCCTAGAATGTAGAAGTCCCTAGGGGCATAGTAGAGGCACATGGGTCATCCATTTTCCTACACTTCCAGGTCCCCGTAAAGGCGCCATATGGCTTCATGCTTTAAATCTGGAGGTTTCTTAGGCAAATGCCACAAGTTTATGCTTCAATTGGCTAGAATTTGAGACCTGAAGGGCCAATTTGTGCAGCATGTGTCCATACAATGTGTTATAACAATAAATCTGGTTCTTCAAAGGCAGGTATTAGTCCTCCACCCACCTCAAGGTCACCCAGACTACGAATAATGGAATAAGATGTAATTTCAACAGGCCTGGGTAAACAAATGTAATGCATTTAGTCGCAGTTTCAGCCAGCTGATATCATTGGTAGTTTCAGAGGCTGAGGGGTTGTACCCCTATGCAATATGTTTCCAGTTCAGGAGCACAGGGAAGCAGATATTGGGGTAGGTTAGCATACCTCAAAGGTGTATCTGTGGGTTTAATGTATGTGTATCTCTGGTCTTAGGGCTTTGTAGAGCCATTCTAATTTGACAGACTGCCTGTGTCTTGTGTTATTCGGCCACCCCACCTTTGTGACATTCAGAGGTATGTCCATGGTAAATGTTGTGCTTATTAACGTTCTCATGACCAAAGTGGTTTGTTGTATCTTTTCAAGGGAAGCGATATAAGTTAGGTACTTAATCATTTACAACGTAGCACATTAAGGTGGAAGGTGTAGAATTTCAAGTTTCAACCGGTAAATTACCTCATTATGTGAGCAACTGCTCACAGTGGGCGGTGAAAAATTTCAACCTGCAACCAGGAGATTCCCCCATTAATGTCAGCAACTGCTCACATTGTAGCAGTTATGCAGCCTGGGAAGTCTGGGGAAAAACATCACAGGTCAAACTTAACAGGCAAAGGTCCTGTAAGAAAGTAAGGATACATGGCAAGTACAAGAGGACATCCTTGCTTAATGTCACCTATTTCTCCGATCATCGGATAGTTGAGACTTTACACATCATGGTAGGATAGTCACCTATGTGGAACCGGCTATTGGGTATGCCTTGCCAGGACATAGACACACACTTCATACGAACAGGAGCCTCTTTAGAGGATAAATGCTGAAAACACAGACTGGGGTATCTTGGGCTCAAAAACCCTCTTCACCAAGTTGCAGTGTGTCATGTTGTTGCCAGGTGTCCTAGAGTGACAGGCAAGTGCCCTAGAGGAGCTGTAGCAAAGTTACTTGCAGTGAGGCAGTGGGATCCCAGCGGACCACAAAAGATGGGCTGCTGCAAAACATGAAACCGGGAATCTTAGATTCAAACATTATCATTGGTTTAATAATACCCAAGACTCGCTGGCCAAGCGGGGGTAAAAATGTTCCAGCATGAATTACAAGGTGACTAGAAGGTAAGTCGAATTCGGCTTTGATTCTGTGGAGGGCAATCAATTCCGGGGAAAATGAAGTTAACTAGGTATATAGCTGGATTAAGCACCAAGGGTCACAGCAGGTTAGCAAGTAGTGTGTATCTGTGATCAGACTGCAGTTAAGCAAGCCTGGTGGACTGCGTAAGTTGCCAAGCCAAAAAGGGTGCAGTGACTGCAAAAGTATGCACAATAAAAACATTCCTTCAAACCAGATTTGACACCATTAATGTGTTCGCCATGGTTTAGCAAACAAAAAAGCTGTGCAAATGTCTGGTCAAATTCAGCAAAGTATGTGCACCCTGGAACATGGTCATGTTATAGGTTGCTTAAGTTAAGCAAATAATTCCCTGCCCTGATAGCCATAGCAGCTAGGCTGGCTGTGGAAGCTGTCAGCTAACAAGTGTGCTGCTGTCCCAAAAATTGGGGGAAACAAGGTGTTAAAGCACAAAAGGCTACAATGTATTAAGAACATTTGGCATGTCCATTATTCAAGAAAAGGCAGGGATCTGTACTTATTGTCCCCCCCCCTTTCCCCACCCACTTGTCTACTCCATGGCACACACTAGCAGAAGTTGGTAGGTGTACGACTTGCACCGGGAAGGGACAACAGCATGACGTCACAGCAGCTAAATAGAGAAGTCAGCACACTCAGCCTTTCATAGGACTGAGGTTGATTAAATGAGTACCACTGAGTTGAGTACACTGCAGGAAAAGAGGGAGGATCCAGCTGGATTGCTGATCGGGCAGCTGTTATTGAGCTAGACCTGGGATCTGGGCAGGCCCCAGTGAAATATTCTGAATTTATTCTGGTAAAATTTGCAAATGCTGGAACACATTCAGCAGTGAATGCAGGATGTCTGTTTTCCATTCATAGGAGGAATCTGCAGTGAATGTGGGAGGTTTCTTATTTTCATGACCAGCATGGTCCATTAGAAAGTCCTCACTTAAAGGGCCATAACCTCTCCTTTTATTGACATCTCATCATCGTTGGTAGCTATCTGGAGCCTAACACCTAGATGCCTGGGCAATGGAGGGATGTAAAGGTTTAAAGTTTGTTATTACTTCACAAATGCTCAAGGGAAACTATAATTTGGAAACCGGTTAGCGACTTTGTTCAACCCCTATATGTAAGCGACATGCATATATATATATTCACTGAAAAAAACATAGGTTTCAGGCCTTATATAGTTAGGAATTAACATATAAAAAACCATAGAAATTCCTCCTATATAGTTAGCTGGACATTTTATTGATATAAAACCAATGAAATTCGACATATAGTTAGTTGCACTAACTATTTATTTCGCGCATCCACAATCCAATGCTGATGATGTCACATATTACATCATTCATGACATGGTCAATGACATCACTGATGACATCACTGATGACATCACTGATGACATCCTCCAGTGTCTGTGTGTTTTTGTAAAGTTTAAATATGTTTTACATATTGAAGAATGAGTGGATGTATAAGAGTATGGATGAAGGATTTGATTGTATAAGTGAGTAAGTATGTGTTAGTATATCTCTGAAAATGTAAGCTGTTCTGTGTTTAACTGTATAGATTAAGAAATCAAAGTGTGATTGATTCTTTACAGGACTGACTAGGTGTGTGAGTAACTCCATGGATGAGTGGCAGTGTGTGAGTGTCTGCATAGGTGTATGAGTGCATATGATAGTGTTGTAATGATGAGTGACTGTATGTACGAGTGACCTTATGGGTGAATGAATAAATGTGTGTGTAGACGTAGGAATCAGTGAGTGCGTATGTAGTAAATGGTATTGGTGTGTCAATAGTTTAAAAAATGATACTCTGTATTTTACACTAGGTGTAACAGAAGTTATATTAGAGTGTAAGGAGGTGCATTGTATTATCACATGAAGTATATCATCAGTGGTGTGATCATTGATGTTAAATGAGATGTCATCAGTGATGTCATCAGTGATGTCATCAGTGATGTCACTGACCATGTCATGAATGATGTAATATGTGACATCATCAGCATTGGATTGCGGATGCGCGAAATATATAGTTAGTGCAACTAACTATATGTCGAATTTCATTGGTTTTATATCAATAAAATGTCCAGCTAACTACATAGGAGGAATTTCTATGGTTTTTTATATGTTAATTCCTAACTATATAAGGCCTGAAACCTATGGTTTTTTTCAGTGAATTTTCTAGGTTTTTTAAATGCTAATTCCTAACTATATATGGCCTAAAACCTATGTTTTTTTCAGTGAATTTCAAAGGTTTTTTAAATGCTAATTCCTAACTATATAAGGCCTAAAACCTATACTTTTTTCAGTGAATATATATATACATATACATATACATATGTGGGGTTTTTTTTGTCGCCCAAGGTGTTAAAAGTGACATCAAATGGAGAACTAAAGAAAAACCTGTTCTTGTGGCGGGTACGTGGATTTGTGAATATATTCATAGCTGCCAAGGTTTCAGATTGCAAAGTGTGACATTTTCATAATTTCAGTGTAATTATAAGTGACATTTCAATGACTATCAGTGACACTTTCTTTTGAGCAAAATCAAGCAATGAAGACACAGGGAAACATTTAAATATCAGAAATTACATCCATTGAGCAATGAGATGGTCTTTAGAATCATGTGTTCAAACACATGTATGTAGTTAAGCCAAACGGACGTGCATCATACCAAATATAAGGCCATGTCCATTTTGTGTGTGGAAAAGTGATGAGGTGGACGGGATATCACAAGGACAATGACAATGGCACAGTAAAAAAATCTCAATGAGGAAATTAATGTGCATGGGCAGAATTTCTTTACATAGGAAGAAGGGCTCATACGACAGAACATGCAAGTAAACATAATGGTGAATGGGTAGTAAGCAACATCATAAATATGCTTTTATGCTATAGATACATAACTGTAAGAGCAGTTTTATGAGTCATTGAGCATAGTACTCTCCAGTAATGGTATGCATAATTCATGCCATCTAATTAAACAGCCATCAAAAAGTAAAGTTATCTCTATACACCAGTATAATAATGTGGGCAATGGTAAAATGCGGCATTTACTTGCATTTCCAAGACTTCTCTCAGGAGCGCTTCTTTATCTTTCACCCACGCTTCTTTTTCCTGCTCATATCTGGTGCTTCCCCACTCGCACCCCTTTACACCCAAATGAGGCTTTTTGCTGTTTGCTCCTCAGCATACAAAGCCCGAGTGTCCTTTACCACACCGCATCGCACTGGCGTTGCCGCCGCTGCCACCAGATTGCAAGCAGCCCAGAAAAGCGGCAAACTGCACCTCTGCGGGAGCAGCGTGACTCACGGTTTGCAGCTTGCGGCTTGCTGCAGCTCCGTATCTCCGCTCCGCTCTGCTCTCAGTGAGTAGAAATGCAGGTAGCCGGTTGCAGGTTGTCTCCGCTGTGCCCGCTGTCCCCGCTGTGCTGTGCTTGCTTGCCGCCGATTTTCGTTCCGTTTTCTAGCGGAAATCAGTAATGGTGCAGGCGGGGGCTCCTCAGCACACGGAAGCCCCGCACAAGTACTGCACCAGCCCGCATCATTAACCGGTCTCCCCCTTGGCACGGGAGACCGGTCCGGACATCAAAGGCTTCCCCCAGGCAGGGGGAAGCGGAAACCACGTCCTCCTGGCCCCGCCCACAACCAGGCGGCGGCCATCTTGAGGCGGCTCAGGCCGCGGCGGTGATCTCGGGAGTAAAACGAGGGGTGGGCACCCTCGAAATTAAAAGAAAACACATTAAAATAAAAGACAGAAGCCCCCCAAGCCCCCCCCCCCAAAAAAATTCCGAAAATTCGCGGGGGTGCGCGCACCCGTGCGCGCTTATAGATATATGATTTGTTTCTCTTTTAATTTTCTCAGGAATCACTGGAGGGATTTACACTATTTAACCAAAAGTGTGATCTGCGTACCAGACACTACTATTTTGACAAGTTTGGTGTAATTCCCTTCAGCGGTTCAAGCTGTAGCCGAGTCTAAAGGTCCTATGGAAATTAACATGGGGAAAACACGTTTTGGGACCCCCCTTTTTTCTCAGCCCCCACTTGACGAATCCCCCCCAAACTTTCAGGGAAGGAGCGGAGTGGAGCGAGCCATCTTCTTTGAGAAATTTGCGAAGATTCATCAACCAGCGCCAAAGTTATTCCCAATAGAATGTTGGGGATTTCCTATGGAAACTAGGTCCTAAATATATATACCTACTGGCTACCGCCAGTAGGTAATATATATATATATAATATATATATATATAACTATGGATTGGTAGCAGGCACACCCCGGAAGAAGTTTCCTGGAGAAACGAAACATGTTGGTGTAAATGTCGTGCTTTTCTCGCTCTGCATAAATAAAACTAATGGAAAGGTCAAGTTCGTGTGCGGCCCGTTTATCTCCTGATGGGGATGTTTTTGAAATAGATATCGGCTTGGTTCTGCCGAGGAGCAACGCACAGCCACCCTGCAGCGCCATGCATCCCCGCAGAGAACCATGCTTTGGATAACCGACAAACGGATCAAGGGAATGTCAAGGTGCTCCCGGGGACTGGACTCCGGTATGTGGCCCTTTTTCAGCCCTGAAAGTTGGTTGTTATGGAGGGAACTTGTACCGATACCCACTGGAGGGTTTTAAAATACGGAACATTAAACGTGTAAACCACAGGTTTTAGAAGGTAAAAGGAATTGTATCCATACTGGGCGGAGCCTTCAGAGGAAGGTAATTCAAAACTATCGCAAACCTTCCTGTGGCAAACAAACTATAAATTGAGAGCGGGCATACCCATTGGAGGGCTTCAAAAAATACGGGACATTAAACGTGTGAACCACAGGTTCCAGAATGCAAAAGGAATTGTTTCCATACTGGGCGGAGCCTTCAGAGAAGGTAATTTAAAACTATCGTGAACTCACCTGTGGCAAACTAACTATGGATTGGTAGCAGGCACACCCCGGAAGAAGTTTCCTGGAGAAACGAAACATGTTGGTGTAAATGTCGTGCTTTTCTCGCTCTGCATAAATAAAACTAATGGAAAGGTCAAGTTCGTGTGCGGCCCGTTTATCTCCTGATGGGGATGTTTTTGATATATATATATATATATATATATATATATATATATATATATATATATATATATATATATATATATATATATATATATATATATATATATATATATATATATATGTGTATATATATATATATATATATATATATATATATATATATATATATATATATATATATATATATAGGAGCTGTAGTCGTCAACACTCGGACTACAACAACCCGTGACTTGGTGGGGTCAGCTGACTTTCCCTTCTGGGGAGGACCATAGGAGAACAAAAGGGAGGGGCTTGGTGGTTTCTGCAAATCGCCACAGCGTCTGAAGAAGGCAGAGATGACGAAATGCATCACGCTGGCGTTTGGTTTCAATAAAGAATTCTCCAACAAGTTCCCCGCAGTGGCCTCAGATCTCTTGGAGTGAAGTGGTCCAGTGACAAAATATATATATATATATATACATATATATATATGTGATCAAGCCACTCCGGTGGTGAAACGCGTTATGGCTGACTAACGAGGAATAAACGCTACTTTCTGCACTCAACTTGGGCTCGTGTCTGCTTATCGTTGCATGCTGGAGACAACACGCTGCATCTGATTCTCCTAAGCGGCTCTTGGGATATATATATATATATATATATATATATATATATATATATATATATATATATATTTATATATATATAATTCCTGAAGTTCGGCAAACGCCGACCAGCGCCATGACTCTTCGACAAATCAACAGCGGTTCGTATTGGATGGCGAATCCATATATCAAATCAAATCCACACTCCAATCCTTGTATTACTTCACAAGGTAAGTATGAAACTACGAACTCCAAACTGCATCAAATAGATTTTATTTTGACTTGTGAATCCTACTTTGTGAATCCTAATCTGATAAAAATAGATGTACCCGTATGAAATCTCTTTTAAACTCTGTATGTATTATTTTGGTTTTTATTTCAGGAACGTGCCTCTAACACAATTCTGCACTTCTGTTCCATAAAATTATCGAGAGAATAATACCTAATGCCCACTTGGGCTGGATTGTTGGTGATGCTTACGATAAGAATGTCATTAATGTTTGGTAGCATTTATCGAGTTTTCTTTCTAAATACTCTAAATTTATAAGCGCAATGTCCACTTGGAATGTAATTGATTATTGATCCTTTGATCGTTTTTCTTTTGAAGCGCTTTCAGCCCACTGGGGCAACAATCGAGCTGAATGAAAAAACTGTGTAAAAACCGAGAAAACTTTATTAATACCGCTACCTTTAGACAAATGCATATATATCAATTTGCTGAAACCGACTTTCAATGCACTTTGAATCTTTGTTTCTCTTGTATCAGTTCATTTGTTACATGCGGAACTAAATGTTTAAATTACACGCAGAAATTGAATTTATATGCACTTTCCGACTACTTAGCGCATTGGAAGCGCGTAAAGTAGTCTGTTGTTTTTGTTTATGATGCACGGTGATCACATGTTTTTGTTATTTAAACGAATCAAATACTCACTACTTGACTCGTGACCAAGGGTGTTCCCGAAACGCGTCGAGTATTTACTTTGTTGCCTTGAAGTCCGTCAAATAAAATCTATTTGATGCAGTTTGGTGTTCGTGTTTTCATACTTACCTTGTGAAGTAATACAAGGATTTGAGTGTGGATTTGATTTGATATATCTCTCTCTCTCTCTCTCTCTCTCTCTCTCTCTCTCTCTCTCTCTCTCTCTCTCTCTCTATATATATATATATATATATATATATATATATATATATATATATATATATATATATATATTCGGTACGTTTCTCCCTCCACAGAAAGAGCAGGAGCCCAGGGGGACAGTTCAGAGAGGCTTTAATGAACAAACAACAGCTACGGTGGCAGTGAATGCATTTCGGACCTCGCCTTCTTCAGCGCCCAACACCGTCTCCATGCCTCAACACAGTAGTCCTTTCTCGCTGCCCTTGAAGTACTGCAGGCTGGACCGCTCCTCCCCCGCTGGTGAATGCACACACCTGTTGTAGTCCGTCGTAATCCTTGGACCACAACACCCACAATGCCTGTTGTACAGCAGTGTAGGTAGGTGAGATAATAGCGGGAGTGGATCGTTGAGTTCTTTTTTGCGGCCCCCGGTATCAGCAGACTTGATGGTGCACAGAGCCAGTAGTCCGCTCATCAGGTCTCCCCTTGTGTCCCCCGGTACTGCCACACGCCTCAAAACTAGGTATCCGATGTGCAGGGGAGAATGCAACTTGCAATTCACCCGGGAGAGGCGGAATGCCTCAAACTGCTCCCTTCATCCCAGTTCAAAGGCGGGAACCAGGCTTTGTCCGTAACCGGACCAAAAGTTAAATATATATAAATTTAATTTCTTTTGTAGAGCCATTTGTCCCACTGAAGGGAGTCGGAGGAATTTACATCACACTCATATATTGTACACGGAGAATGAATCATTCAACTGTGTAAATCAATATATTGGAAATTGCATAAAACAATGAGAGTTACAAGGTGTAAAAGTCAGATATCTTCTATAATGGTTGGCACCATATGTTGAGAGTGCTTGGTTTAGAGAAACATAGCCAACTTCAAACATCACACAGTGGTAGGAGTTGCTTGTACTAATGAAACTTTATTACTACCCAAATAACCCATTTTAGTAATCTCAGAATAACGAAAGGCTGATTTAAAAAAGAAAATACGTTTCTAAATCCATGGTTTGTACTTTGCATGCAACTCCTCGATGCTGGTTCATAGCTCACTGTGCTGCAGTGGAAGGATTATATCTAGAGTAACTGGATATATGCGATTCGGGGCTGCTGCGTGTTCGTCATAACTATGGATTTGCGGCATTTGCCATTTAATCCATCATTCACTACATAATCTGCAGATTTTACCCAAAAAATGTGTTTCTAAATCGATTGGCTCAAAAGTTACTAAAAACATGGCAAGACGTGTTCCTGCTCATTGGAAGGCTTTACATAAAGGCTGTCTGCTCATTTCTCAGTTGTTTTATTGCAGTATGTTGTTGTTAAACTGATACTAATAAGGTAAAACGTTCGCTTAGACAGGTTTAGGGTGTATAAAACTGAGAAAAAAGGAAGCAATACTATAACAAAATGTACCACTTCATGCACCATATTTGCATTTTCTTGCCACATAATTTTATCCACATAATTCCAGTGACCCTGATTATAATTTATGCCCTGCAAGTGACACAAGGATGTGCTTTACAAAAGAAGTAACTCATTGAGCTATCTACATAAACTACATCAGTGATCTGCAAGCTACACGTTGTTCTTTGCAGCAGGCACACTAACCACGTGTGCTAACTTATGATGAGTCAAAACTGTGACTAGAAAGAACACAGATCTCTCCAGCAAGGGCATGTCACTCTCTGAAAAACTGGGCATGTGCTAGTAAATTAAATCATAAAATTTAGGCTGGCCAGTCCGTGATTACACCTGACCTTACAGCGAGCCCCTCAACCTTTGTGCCCCTCCCTCCAACTATGACCTAAGTGCAAAGGTCTGGCAGAGGAGTGGGTCAGATGAAAGACATTGCTTTAGTTTTGAGCAGGATGGCCCCATGGGGGCCAAGGTGAGAATGACCCAGCAGGAGCAAAGCAGCACCTGGCCTCTCAGCAAGACCTCTGCACACACTCACCATGGGCTGAATGCAAAACCCCGATGGAGTTGGGATCAGGTAACGGACGCAGCTTCTGGAGAGGGGAGGAAGGATGACAGGGAGAAATGGTGCAAAGGCCATCACCTGGCCTCTTAGCATCTTTACGCTCCTCACTCCTCCCTCACCATGGTCTCAATGTAGGAGCTGGTAGAGGAAGTACACTGCTTCTAGGGTGGAGGCTGGTCCCACAGGGGCCAAGGTGAAGGTGTGAAAAGCACAATAGTGGCCACCCAACAATGCAGCTGCAAGCCCAAGTTCCATACCGCTCCTCCTCTAAACTTAACACTATGTGTCTCAAGCCCACCTGGTCCTGCCGCCCCATATGACAATGGCCTGAGCAGGTAGGCATTGCGGTCGGTCCGGGCTGGGGGTGTTGGGGTAGGGTGCCCAGATGTCCCAGTTTTTGGAGAAGTATCCCGGTGTCCCGACACTTTTCTCCAAATTAAAGAAATGTCCCGGTTTTCGTGCAGTGCCCGTGTCAAACCTAGAATTGTCAAATTTTTAGGTCTTGCCTCAGCCAGCCCATGCACTGCTCTAGCGATATATTTAGTAACCGGGTTTTCTAAGTGCTACCCAAAGGCTTTTCCCGGCCTTCAGCATGCGGTTACGCACACATGGACATGCACAGGCCATCTGACTTTCTGTAATGGCTCATTAAGCCTTACAGTGCGTGAATCCCCTTCCTTCTCCCACTCCCTCCTCGTCAGCTTCTCTTATTACAAGCTTTCCGCGTCGTGCGGCCAATACTTGTTGGATCCATTTCACAGGGAAGCAACTAAATGAAAGAAGGAAAAACAACTGGGCTGCTCGTGCGCACCACTCGCAGGCTTGTTCTTTTGGTTATAGATTTGTGATTACTTGTTTTTTTTTTCTCTGGCTGCAGTGTTGTCCCGTCCTGTTGCAGCCTGGTGTCGAGTTCAGTTATCTGCTCACTGCCACACCACTGCTTCCTGATTGGTAGCTCTAACTCACAGCTTCTGAAGGTAACTTAAGCAATCATGATTGCCTGTTAAATTAAAGAAATGTCCCGGTTTTCGTGCAGTGCCCGTGTCAAACCTAGAATTGTCTAATTTTTAGGTCTTGCCTGAGCCAGCCCATGCACTGCTCTGGCGAGACATTTAGTAACTGGGTTTTCTAAGTGCTACCCAAAGGCTTTTCCCGGCCTTCAGCATGCGGTTACGATTGCGTGGACATGCACAGGCCATCTGGCTTTCTGTAATGGCTCATTAAGCCTTACAGTGCGTGAATCCCCTCCCCTACCCCCTTCCTTCTCCCACTCCCTCCTAGTCAGCTTCTCTTATTACAAGCTTTCCGCGTCGCGCGGCTAATACTTGTTGGATCCATTTCACAGGGAAGCAACTAAATGAGAGCAGGAAAAAGAGGTGGGCTGCTCGTGCGCACCACTCGCAGACTTGTTCTTTTTGCAGTGTTGTCCCGTCCTGTTGCAGCCTGGTGTCAAATTCTGTTATCTGCTCACTGCCACACCACTGCTTCCTGATTGGTAGCTCTAACTCACAGCTTCTGAAGGTAACTTAAGCAATCATGATTGCCTGTTAAAATTGAGTGGCTGGGCGAACTCTTATTCAACTGAGTTGCGGCATCTTTACCACTTTAAGAGTAGAAACAACTAATTCTGAACTTTACATCGGACGGCACAATTGAAACTGCTATTTCACCTTTTAGTATACCTTGAACTAGAACCTGAGGATTTCAGTTTGCGTCCGTAATCATTTCTTTTAAAGTGCCTGCTTGACTGGATTCTCTTTCGTTCAGAACAATCTTGCTTTCCTATACCCACCTGAACACTGCCCCGTCGTTAGAGGCTCAGGATATTTGACTGCTCTGTTGTGAAGCATGTAATATATTTCTGAATGCGCTGCATTCTAATCATGGCTATTGCATTCTTTGCTTTTTATAAATCTCCTCCAAAATGTTTGAGGAAATTAACTATATAGAAGCATTATTAGAAAAGTTAATAGGTTTCGTCTTTGAGACTATTGGTTCTGTCATTGACTTTTGTTCCTGGGGTACAGCATGGCATTGACAACTTTGGAAATGATATGCAGCTTTGCTGCATAGTAGGGTGGATCGTGTGCAGCTTGGCTACTATAATTTTTTTTAAAAGACCATGATGCATCCAGCATGCACTTTTAACAAAAGCCACACTGCAAAGCATCCTGACCGCTGTACAGCATGGCTACAAAACCTTGGTAATAGGTCCCACCACCATCACGTGTCAGCAGCACAGCCCACTGACTACAAGCATTGGCATAGCCAATAGTTCTCGCCTTTGGCACCTTATAAGTGTTTAACCATGCAACAGTTAATGTTGTTGCACCAAGGATATTGTGCTGCATAACTAAATACTTATAAGGTCTCAAAAGCGAGAACTATTGGCAATGTCAATGCTTGTTTTACTAGTGTCTCAGTTGAGCATGTGCACTGGTGTAAAATAGATGTGCCCATTCTCTCTTTGCACTGCTTGTTAAGGCTTAACGTCACTAAGGTGAGCGTTATGGCAGGAAGGGAAATCCTTTAAAGAGAGACATTTTATCTATGGATTTCATTTCTCTTTGTACAGTGCAGTGCCACCTAAGTCATCATCGTGCTAGCTATCGGCACAACAGCTGGTTGGCACCACCTGTGCCCAGCACGACCCTGCTCTCCCCGTCTGCAGCAAGATCCAACCAGAAACCAGAGTGACCCTGCTCTGCCCTTTAAAGTGAGTGCGGGACTGCAACAGAATTAAGCAGCGAAAAGTGAAACCAGCAGGTGTGACGCTTCCCCAGCCTAACCAGCACCATTGAGACTCTGCCTCCGCATCAGAGCTGCCTCAGCCGGGATCCTTCTGAAGCCACACAAGACCTGCCCTCCCAGCCTGCAAGCCAGCCAGCAAAAGACTTGCAAGGTATTTTAGTGGCCATTTTTTATTTTATTTCTCTATGATATTAATATCCTTTTAGTCTCCCTTTCCCTTCCTTCTTCATCTTCCCTTTTCAGCTTGGAGGGGCAACCTTTAAGCCTTTTTTGCAATACACCACTTTTGACAATATTAACCCATCCCACTCTTTTTAGTTGGCATCCCTTAACATTTTGGTTCTTGTTTTCTTCATGCTAAGTTAATCCTCCTCAGGAAGTCTCGTCTTGTACTCCTAGGAGGGCTGAGAGAGCTTTTGGGATTATGTAGACTGTGCCTGATTCACAAACATATGATGGAAACTTTACCCGAGATATTTAAGAATTCGCATACTTGTACCAGGTTACTCCTGGAGAGCTATAGCAGCCACAGCTTTTCAAGCATAATCCTAGAAAAGAATTGTGATAAAAAATGTTGGCGTCGGAGTGGAACAGTCTCCGAAGCGTAGTTGCATACATTGTACAAGTGTGCATTCTGGAAAGGTAATACCTTTGTACTGTTGCACAATTTATTTTCCTCTTTTCCTTACTGGAAAATATATTCCCCATGGAATAAACCTCTTCCACCAAGTTCCCATGAAGCTTGGGGTGTTTGCTTTGACTTCCCACACTGGAAAGACATTTACTCCTGCCCATGGCAGAAATAAATATCTGATTATTTTTCGAGTGGGAAGGGGTGGCAAGGAGTTGCTGAATACGGACAAACCAAGCGTTGGTGTGTGTTCACATGCTTTTAAGGTAACTATGTCTTGAAACACCCACTCCCCACCCCTTGTATAGATTTACTCCTGCATTACATAACACCATTGTGTGGTAATATTATACATGATTAACACCTTGGCTGCGCAGGATATTCCTCTGCTGTGCTGGGCCATAATGATAATGGGTGTGGTCATGACGAGCTCAGCTCGTCATGAGCACACGAGCACCGTGCCTCTTGATGCATGAGCACCGAAGGGGTTAAAAGGGTTTTTTATTACAAGGTCCCCTTTTCTTTTAGTTCCTGGCTATCAGCAACCCAGCCATTAATCTGTATAAGTTAAATTTACACATGCAGATGGCATTGAGGCCTAAAGTACCTGCGCACGTGTGTGCTAGCAAGTGTCTCCTGCGCATGTGCGCTTGTGTACTGATGGAAAAGATTTACGAACACATACTTGGAATTTCAAGGCAAGGGTGGTCACCAACTATAGCAAATGTTGAGGCAAAGTCTGTTGAAATGGAATTCATTGTTTACAGCCAATAAAAGACCTCTTATTTGTTATCTGTATTTCTTAGTCTCTCTGTGGAGGAAGTGGTCATTGTAGTCCCTTTTCAATGTCTAATACAGCTGTCAAATAGTCCTATTTTTATGTCACAGTTACTGCAAACTGTAAACCTACTTCTATGTCTATGACATGTCCCGGTTTTTTGTTTTGAGAATCTGGTAACCCTAATGGGGGGGGAGGGGAAGGGGCAGTAGGGCACTGTGGGCAGATAGCAGAGGCCCTAAAAAACCTAGCTCTCAGCTGTCACTCAGGCATCGGCCAATGCCCGATTGCCCGCTTTGCCAATCCGCTCCTGCTTACAAGCAAGGTTCACTAAACTAACACAGGGGACGCATCAAAGGATTCCACTCAACACAAATGGAACGGCCTGAGACTAAAGAGTATTAAGGGGCCAGCGAACACTGCATTATTGGCATTTTACAGTTCACTTCTACGGGGAAGTAAAGCCTGCTCCAAGTCGAATGATTGTTGTTCTTAATGTCTGTTATTGTATTTCTTTGAAACCAAAAGAGAGAGAAAGGGTGTTCTACATATATGTAGGGAGGGAACTCCTGGTCCCCTTCTTGGTATTTTTAAACAACAAATTGGAGGAGTGCCCCCTAGAGATTTGCAGAGAAATGCTCTACAACAAAAAAGAGGTTCAATGGTGCACGATGTGCCCAACCTGTTAGATGATACGGAAAGTCCTTCTATTTAGAAGAAGACCCCTCACTCACCAACCTAGTTGGTGACATGCTTCATCATCGGGGTCCCACCCCGAAGGCCGAGTGCCAACAGGGTGTGCTTCGACACCTGGTTACAGTGGAGCGGATATTTTTTCTTTTTTATATGTGCAGTGCTATAGATACAGTAAGTGGTTTAAAAAGGGGCCAACGCTACTCACTAGTGGACTTTATTCCTGAGTGGTTGGACACCCTATTAAAAAGAACTGTGACACCTGTGTCTAATTAGGTAGGCTTCGGTGTTCAAGAAGTGTGCTGTATAAAATCGCAACGTGTGTTATGTGATTAAAATACAGGTATACATGTTTCAACCATCTTGCAATTGTCGGTTTTCATCAGGACCAAAGTAAAAGACCTGGGTGGTGCACGCACACTAAGGCGTGCCCTGCCCTCTATCTATGAGACAACTGGAACCACAAACTTGTGGCCCGTTACAAAATTGTAGAGTAGTCTTCTCCCATGTCTGGAAAAAACTCAGAGCTAGGTAACTGTCAGCTCCATGGGCGTCCGGGTTCCAAGAGCGGAATGCTCACGTAACTTGTGGCTTCTTCCTTGCGGTATAGTAACCTACTTGGTCGCTTTCGCGGAGCCCCGGTGGTAGTAACTGGCTCTCCGTGCTGTAGCTGAAGTTATACTCGATCTCCCCTTTAGTTTTAGCCTGGGCAGTGCATGCACGGCTCTGCAAGACATGCTGTATTAAGGTATGAAATTGATGCTCCAACCACTCTCCGCCCATAGTTTTCATTGGTTTGTGTCATTGTCCTTTGTAAACTCTAGCTCTTCATTGGTCAATTGGCTTAGTAGTCCCTCCTTAGTACCGTCTTGTCTAGTCTTGTAACCTCCCACAAGGACTGGTCCTCTTACATGTGTAATTACTCGGTAGGCTTTCATTAGAGCCTCCAAACACTATTTAGTTTACATTTTTTCACCAGCCTGCTGTTGCGTGCAGGACATGCTCTACCCTAACACTTTTTTATTATGCATGGCGTGGAACACCACAGGGGAGGAAGGGCCTTTGGTTTATTTGTGCCGCAGAAAGCGGCTGCATGTTTTTTTTTAACCCTGTTTTAAACTTTTTTTTGTTGCTGTTTCCAAGTGCCCCATGTGTGTCCTATTGCATTGCAAATATTTTTTGTTTCCAAGCCCACCATGCGGCGCTTGCACGTTAATAGAGGCCACGCCCCTTTCTTTAAACGAGCCGTGTCTATAGAAAGGGGTGCTGACGCCATTAAAATGAAAGTGCTGTTTGGGGCGCTTTTACAAAAAAAGCATTTGTTTTTCAAACAACTGCTTTTTTGGTAAAAGCACCCCATACCGTGCTTTCACTTTATGGCGGCCGCCCCCCTTTCTTTAGCTGCGGCTCGTCTAATGAAAGAGGTGTGGCCTCAATTAAGTGCATAGGTCTTGCATTTGCAAGATCTTAAGCTGTTGCCATTTACAATGGCAATAGCTCAAACTCTTGTAAATGCGAAACCTATTGTATTGCAAATGCGAAACCTATTGCATTGAAAAGGCTTGTTATTTTTATCTGGTCAGTACTAATAGGCTTTCTCTTCGTGAACAAAAAAAAATAGCTCAGACCATCTGCTCTAAATCGGCTGGATAGTCTGATGTATTTACCAAATGTATGGAGTGAACTTTGTTAGGCCTTCAGTGTAGGGTTTCGACTGGCAGGGCCAGAGGGGCACTGCCATCAGAAGCATGACAACAAGCCTGACTCGAAATAGAGCACACAGACATTCAGTTTGGCAGACAGAATACTCTGCCACCTTTGCTTTCTTACAGCTTGGGCCAAACTCTGAGAGATGACGTCGATGTGCCCTTCAGAACTTGGGAAATTTTCCCTGCTGTCCCAACTAACCTCTCCATTATTACTGTTAGCATACCCTTAGGATACTTAAATGTCTCACTCAAATCACCCCGTCACTTTGATTTATACCTTTGGGCATATGGATGTCTCTCGCCTACTGCTTTCTTCCTTCTTTAGTGTATGTATGCACTGTAGCGTTTAAATCTCTCTCCCATAAATCCTCTCTTCTTCATTACTGTATATATCCCTCAAGAAACTTGAAATTCCCTCTCATATCTCCCCTTACCCTGTATTGCAGTGAGAGAGCTTTCCCCTGTCTCCCCACTCCCTAATCTCCTCTCGGATATAGTGGAGAAGTGTGGCTCACTGGTTAGAGGAGGCAGACCTGGAAGCAGAGGCCAGCCCGGGACCAGGGTTCAATTCCCGGCTCGGCAGGGTATTGAGTCCTAAATGTCCACGGACTCGACAATTCTCGCTCCGGTGCCTACTCGATTCATGGGTTCACACTCTGCGACTCTGGGCAATAGCTTGCTTAATCTCCACTACGGCCCCTCGCGGCGGGATGCCTGGCTTTCACCTTGTGGATACCCTGCCGGGGTTATCTCATAGGGGAATACCAGGACGGGTTCCCTAAGCAAGCGCTTAGATACCGGGTCGGTGATTTGCGCTATATATGTACATTTACATATAGAATTATAAGTCCTTGTACCCCTCTCCTGCTGGGCCTTCCCCTGGAAGCTTTTCCCGGCAAGCAGACAATCTTCGACCTCCCCTGCGGCGTCTGATGAAAGCAATGGCGAGATCTGCCACAACCCTGGCTCAAAGAGTCTAAAAGCGTCTTTTGTGAATGGAATAATGCAAATAAGAGAAGGGAGGTGAGAAGGATAAGGGACCTTTGTTAACACATTCTTTTGTATCTCCTTTACAGTCCGCGAGAAACATGTAGAGTCTCTTTTATTAAGGAGATGCAAGACCTTCACAGGGTGAAGAGCACATTGCACATCTCATCACAGGAATTTATGAAAGTCATGGACTGACCACTGGGAGTCACTGCTGCGCAAGTGTATACTCCTTCTAGGACATCCAACTGTACCATACTATGACTGACCACTGGGAGTCATTGCTGCAATGCAACAGTGTCTAGTACCTCCTGGATTTACATTGACTCTGTACTGTGACTGTCCATTTGGTGTCACTACTGCACCAGTGGTTGCTCCGTTCAGGTCCTCAGCCTGTGCCATACTGTTACGAGCCACTGGGTGTCACTCCTTCACCAGTTTAAATCTGCTCTCTCCTGCTAGTGGTCATCAATGTTTCATCCTGCAACTTTCCAATGTAGCAAGATTGCTCTTGAATCACTTTGAATGGTGGTGACAACAAGATATTGTTTAATCAATACATTGTACAAACATTTTTTTTTTACAAAAAACGTCCAACAATGCATTCCTATTTCTGAAGTCATTTACCTGGAAAGTGGTTGCCAGGTAGTTGCTCGCTGACGAAAGGCTTCCAAGGGGGCAGTTCTGTCAAGGATGGAGAAAGAGACAAAATAATTCTTTAAGTAAGCAAGCCCCATGTCTCTACACTGCCATCCTGTACCACGTCACTATGCCTTGTTGCTTCGTCCTTCACTCCACTAAGCAAAAGAGTTTCCAGATAACAGGACATTCAGGCACGTTTACTCCCTAAAATAAACCTAGTACTTGCCTAAGAATAGGAAGTAAAGATACATATAGCAAAAGAAATAAGGTAGGAGGACTAAATTATGAAAACCAAAAACAGGGACATTTGGCTACACTTTTGAATCTTCAGAGGTGCACAGAATCATTTAACTGGCAGCTAACATCAACATAAAAACCAAACGAGGCAACTTGATACTTTTTCTTGATCCTTTAGAACAGGGTTCTCCTATGTCGGTCCTGGAGGGCCAGATCCATGCCAGATTTTTAGCATATCCACATTTAGATAAATGTATTTATCCAAACTTGCCTCCCATCTCACTTAAGAAGAGAACATGAACATAGAGACTGGAGAAATAAATTCATTTAATGAACCATGCCTTCCATGACCCACCAACACAGAGAGACCCGTTTTGGCTGAAAAATAGCCTTTCTCAATCTGCTAAACACCATTTTGGTTACCTCTTTATACTGTTTGTAACACAGAAATAGAGAATATACTATGACGTGGTCTTAACCAGTAGTAATGAATGCTCACATGATCATAGACATATAAGTTACATGTAAAATTAAGCAGTGTTAGCAAGTGCATACATACAGGACTAATAAAAGAAAGCAAAATAAAAAACATGTACACATTCACATATATGACATCATTAAAATTTACGAAGCTATAGGTTACACAGTGTAGTCTAGTGGGACTGTAATGATCCAGAACAGTGCCTAACTTAAATGCTGGATGCGCCATGCCAAGTAAATTTGGCCCACTTAAATTAGTCAATGCAAAACTGATTTTAAAAATATCATTCACTGAAGCTGTTGTTTAAGCTATGACTTGTGAGACAAAGTGTTTCCTTCATAGATTGCCGTTTACTAAGACGTAACTAAACCATTTCAAACGCTACAAAGTGTCCATAGGGCCACTGGTGACTCAATGTTTCTCTGGAAGCTCGTGTAAGATACAAAGTCACCAGGAATGTAGGTATATTCTTGCTACGAAAATAATCGGCACTTAGCAGTCACAATTTCATCTGCTACACAAACAATTAAAAGTTTATTTAAACTTCATGGCATAAAAGAAATAATTCTACACAATACTAGTCACCTTGCACTACTGGCATTTCCGCTAGCAACTGTGGAATGTATGCTCACTGGCAATAACTCAGTCTCAAAGTTATCGAAACAAAAATATCACCACAACTGCCAGGGGTCTCCTTTCCCATATAGTTTGCGAGTGCTACTCATGCTGCGAAATCCCAAGGTGGCACAACATTTGTAAGTTATGTAGTCAGGACTTACTGATCCCACCAAAGTATCAAGGCTTCCAGACCTCACCGCTCAGCAAATGCTTAATGTGGTGCCCAGTTCCAGAATTACGGAGGCATCCTGAGTGAGGCTGTGAACAAAAAGCAGGGGAGCAGTGCCCCCATCAAGGGAGTCCTCAGACTCCCAGCGCCAAGTCTATGCCCCACCACCCTGGCCAGCACCTCTTCAACCTCTTCCCAAACTGTTCTGGGGGCTCACCAACTTATGCTTCTGACGTTTGAAGCACAGTTTGCAGTGCCTCCGGCATGCGCCTGAACACTGGTGGTACATGCCGAATGCCGGTGGCAGATAATTGTAGCTATCTTACAAATCTGGCATTGATCCAGCCTTACAGGACCGACATTGGAGAACCCTGCTCTAGAACATGGCCCAAAAAATAAGCTTTCTAGACCTGGCGGCATTAAGGACTTTTCAATGTGCCAACACAAGACAGAAAGCCAATTAGACTGCAACCTCCCGCAACACACTGGGCAGTTGTTGAGTGAGATTTCAGTTAATGATCTCTCTTGGGAAACAACACTGGGATGATTAGTGGAACCCACCCCTCTTTCATGATAGAAAGTCACACTCAAGAGCACTAAGAAACAAAGGATATTTTTTAAAGATCTATTTTAAAACTAAAATCCTATCCTAGAGCACACAATATGAGCTGTAACTATAATAATAACAGACAGAATAGTAGCTGCAAAGTTGACAAGAATTGTAAATAGCAGAAAATATTAAAACATATTGAAAGCGTACAGTTGTATATCAATTCCACCAACATTTCTTTGTCTTAGTAAGCTAAAGTCCGCACCAAAAGCAAAGCCTATTTCGAGTTTTAAAGATGGTTCACACCTACATACCTGTTTTGAACAATGTAAACACTGTTCAACGTAACAGTGTCATCTGCTGTTCTCATTGGGTAAGAAGGCAGGCTGTTTAGCCCAGCAAGTGAAGGCTGGGTATGCCTCCTGTTAGCCTTCGACAGAAGTAAGGGATAAGGCCTGTCTTGTTGCAGTCTTCTGACACGAAGTTCCTCTCTAACCCTTCTCACTCTGCTCACTACTTATATAGTATTATATTGCTATTGTTAAATCTTTCAGAATAAATAATAAGCAGAAATTGGCATAGAACAAATTACATTTTTTATCCCATGCCCTCAGCCGATCTGTTCTGAAAAATGGGAAATTGAAGTGAGTTCATTGACATTTTCCAGGACCGATGATAAAAAAATGAGAGCTGTCCATGCAAACCTGGAATGCTTGGTCACCATAAATAAGGAATTCTCGACCTTCCATTGTATCCACCGTGCTACATCTTGCTTTATATTCAGATTAGTGACAACAGCAGTGTCAATCCACAGAGAGGAGGTCTTGTGTAGTTGTGGACTTCTCTTAAAGCGAGTCTTTAAGAGAAACATACTTAATTTAATTTGCATATCTCCAAATTCATCTTTAACCTCAACATTTATACTTTAGGTGTAAAATGTTCCACATAAAGCATGGTTCATGTCTATGGAAATCACCAGATAGCATTTACTTGTATATCAAAATGTTGTGTCAAACTTCTCACCAGTACCCTATACCTTTACAGGGCATCCTGTATCCTCGCCCAGTTTATCTATCAACCCCAAATGCTGTTAGAAATGTGCACAGATGATGTCCAGCTTAAAATTTGTGTTTTTGTTAAGTCGTGTGGCTGCTGTTCTAGCTTGGTGTGCTTTCGCAGTCTACAAGACTTGTATGAATGGATGACGGAGATTGAGCTATCGATGATTGACTCTTAAAACTGAAGTCTAGAGACTGGGAGCTTCCTCAGATGACACCCTTCCTTTCGACTGGCCAGAGGAAGTAGAAACCTGGTTAGTCGTCCAAGGCTCTAATCGGACCTCTTATTTTGTCATACCAAACTACTAACCTAAAACTTTAAACTCCATCTCATGTTGCAGAGAAGGTTCCTCCTGTTGCTCCAGCATCCTTATTGAATTGATCTGATGAGAGGCCAGGACCTCAAGTGTGCTATTGAAAGTACTACTGTAATTTGATTCATAAACAAGGACCTCAGAAATAAATACATACACTACAGAGACTGCAAAATAAAGTAGCTTGATTATGCTTTAATATAAGAGAATCTCGCATCACATGGACCCTGAAAGAAATGCACTGGCTTATGGTGCACAGAGCATAATGTATAAAAGCCTGAGTATCATCCTCAAACCTCAGGTTGGATCCAGCTCACAATACCGCCAGGACTGTTCATGAAATACATCCCAAATAGAAATCCATGATCTAGCCAGGCCAACCTCCTTTTTCAGAATAGCATTAACAGGAAGACCCTTGCTGGGAAGTTTATCCCTATCGTAGGGACCAAGCTCAGAAATTCTGAGCCCAAATGTGAAAATCTAATCAAATCCAGCAAACTCGAAAAATAAATTAAGAAACGCTTCTTCAAAGAATCCTTCCCTTCCATCCTTGAAAACATCAGGAGTAACCCCCACCCACTCCTAAAGGGGAAGGGCTCCTCTGCTGACAGTTTGATCCCAGCCAAAGCTCATATACGGTCTACTGGATTTCTCAACCCAACAGTCTTAACCTAGGTCGGGGTATAATTGTAGAAAAGAGGGTGAGTAACCCCCAGACATTTCAACCCTATTTACCAACTCTTTGTGTCAAGAAGTGGCAATGGTTCACAAGCCATTGTTTTACAAACTCCATACATAAACAAATAAATAATTAAATAAATGTCAATTGAAGGATACCGGCCTACTTTATTAAAGTTTCTCTCTGGACTAAAACAACCTGAATGCAAACTGAAGAAGTAGCAGCTTACCCACTTGGGGGCTAAGACATTACTTTGTCCTTATCTCCTTCTTCCAAGAGTCTGAAGCTGTGCTAGTAGTCTTGACCAATGAGAAGAACTCATTCAGGTTGTCATTCACTATTTACTTAGAGTGCTAAAAGGCGGTGCTCTTTTGAATGGCGGTGGGCCTTCAAGATGGCCTCATGGTTCTCTAATGGAGTCCTGCTGGTAAGCAATTCTACCAATGGCAAGGCTCAGCCTCCTCGCCCAAACAGCGTGGTTGACAGTGCAGGGTCATATCAAGGATTACTGTTGTGGAAGATTAGAAATCTGCATAAATACTTATTTTAATTTGTACAATATTTTCTTTTCCTGCCAGAAAAACTTAAATAAGCGATGCAAACATATCCCATGACATCTCATTAAACAGTACTGCTAAAAGTGTTTTCTCTCTTTAATACTTTTTTAAACACCAGTTAAATTTCCAGCGAAGGGCTGCTGCTAACAAGACAAACACTTTCAGCTAAAATTCATGATTCATTTGATTTAACGATCTCCCAAACACAAATATTAGCACACAGGACATTTACAAAACTTTATAAACCCAAGGGGTAAGAATTCCTCTCTATTAAGTCCTACTCTGCATCCACCAGGCTCCTTACATTGTATCCCTTTTAAGAAGGTAGCCTTTATCCCTTTGGCGAAATCTCTCCTTGATGGGCCTGTAATCAGTTCTCCTTAGACCCCTATGATTTGCCCAGCTGCTCTTACCATGCTTCTTCTAATAGAGGGTCCTTAAGAAGCCGAAAAGCATTCATGGTGCTGGCATGCAGTTGAACTTTTTTTTCTCAAGACTCTTATTGCCCTGTTAAACTTTTCACAAGATGGCTGACTCCAGGCGAGAACTTCGGGCTATTCATAAAGAATACATTTGCATACATTGAATGTAATAGAACTCATGTATTCAATGGTGGTCCTGAAAATCGTTCATGAACCTCGTTGACCTTGGCCGACATTGGACATCCTTGTATTACTGTTGTGAGATCTCCTCTTAACAAGGGCGCCCTCTTATACATTTTAGAGGATCTTAAAAACTCGATTTTTTCAGTATTATACCTTTCTTGTGAATTGTTACCAATTAAAGTGACTGTAGTATTTTATAGAGCCTATATTGCACATGCATCAGCTTCGAAGTACATTATATGTGAATATGCTTGTGTATGTGCTACTATGTATGTGTGGGTGCATGTATACCTTTGTGTGGGTGTGGCTAAGTTTGTGAAACTGTGCGACACCTCGGTTGTGAATGGGTGTGTGTGTCTACCTTTGCGTAAATGTGGTTGTGTGTGTGTGTACCTGTATGGGTGCCTGTGTATTTGTATACATAGGTGCGCGTCCATGTATCCATGCTCGTGTGGCAGGTATGTGAGTCCAGCTGAGTAGAGTGTGGATGCCCTCTTCAACTGTGTGCTAGTTTGGTTGTGTGCGTGTATGTCACGTGCGTTACTTCGCATGCACGTACAGAGAGGTGTGTGTTGAGCTGTGAGGGCATGGAAGGAGTGCAGAGAGAGAACATTGGCTGCTTGAAGTCTGCAGAACAAATCTTTGAATTTCTAGTGCAGTTCCCAGGGCAGTGGAGAGTGTTGGAGAAAGTTATGTTTAAGAGATAAATTCGGGTAATGATGAAGCTATTAACTCAAGAACAGAGACACGGGCAGAGCCCAGAGGAGCCCTAGTCTCAGATTTAGCCATGAGCTGTCAGTGGGTCTGTGCCACGCTTACTAATCAGAAGAGGAAGAAAGTGAATCAGGGAGAGAAAGAAAGACAGAAGAGAGGAAAGGAGAGAAGAAAGGAGACAGTCGTAAAGTAAGGCAAAAGAGAGAGAGCGTGAGACAGGCAAGACAGGGTAGAAAGAGTGAAGAAGCAGATGAGAAGGAAAGGAGATGGAGAATCTCCGACTGAAGAGAGGAAATGAAAGATGTAGAGAATAACCATAACGTAAGACAGAAAACAAGGACAGAGGGACTCGGATAAAGAGAAGAGAGAGAGATGAAAAACTGAGATACAGAAGTAGAGAAGGAGAAAGACAGATAGAGAATAGCAGATAGAAGAGACGGAAGGAGAGGGGGGGAAAGAAATAAGCTTTAGGAAAGACAAGGGAGTCGGAGAAGGAGAAAAACAAGAGAGAGACAGAGAGATAAAGGAAAAGAGTGGTACACTGAGAGGAGAAGGAAAAGGAGATGAGAACAGGCAGGAAAAAAAAGAAAGGAGAGGAGGAAAGAGTCAAGCAATGAGAAAAACAGATGAGAAGGAGATAGAGAACGAGCCAGACAACAGAGGAGGGGAAAGACGGTAATGTGACAGAAAGCTGGACTCGTGCCACCAGGAAACACAAGGACAATGCCTAATGAGTAGTGAGCTCAAAGCCCTAGGTGACATCCGGAATGTTCTTGCAGACACATTATCACATTTCTTTGAAGGTCTCGCCCAAAGACAGGTTTCAGCTGTGTGTTGTCGAAGACATAATGTTGACGATACGAATACGTACACTGGTCTTTGGGCCTGCACATTGTTTACCATTGGATGACCTTCTTGTCAGTGTCTTCTGTCTGCTTTTTATTTAATGGCTTTCCTTCCTCTTCCTGTGTATGTCCCTTCCTTGGGGTTTAAATGCTTGTTTAAACTTTGTTTGCTTCCCAATTAACACCGCTGGCGTAGTTAATAAACTAACCTGAAAGTTGCAAGGGCTTTGACTTCAGAACTTCGCAGACCTCTGCTTTTGAACTGATCTTGGCCAGACTACAAATAAAACGTGCATTTGTCCTGTGGGATTAATGTTACGAGACTTGAATCTATCGATTGTACCTCCCTGAGTCAATGGCTAGACTACTAGATGACTAAACATGGAGGGGATTGAAAGGAGGTGTGATAAGCATACAGGAGAGAATTCACAGCAGCAAATCCGATGAGGCCACACTTTTGGCCTGTAGTAGCCCTGCATACATCCTGTTGGGAGCTCTTTGACGGAGAGTCCCCAAAGCTACTTGAACCCACTGGGAGGCAGCAAAACAAACCAGCAAAAGTGCCTTATCCGAAAGACAGACGAGACCAAAAACCAATCAGCAGAGGTATTTAAAAAAAATCTCTCCATCTAGACGTACAGAACTAAATATTTTTGGTTCAAGATGGTAATGTCTCCCAAATGCCATCTGACCTAAACCACCCTTCACAAATAAAATCCAACTCGCAGCAATAGAGCCTATGTTGCACACGTACAAAGGCTCTCATCATCATCATAATTCTTGTCTCACATCTTCTCCCTTCCTCATTGAATCAACCCCTCCCTGATCGCATTGACTATCTCAAGATTTGGATAACTTCACTGCTGTGTAAATAGTGGTACACAGACAAAATATCGATTTTTAAATATCGATATACAAAAATATCGAAGTTTAAATATCGATGGGACAAAATATCGAATGTAAGTAATATAGACAGTCTTAATATCGATATTAGTATGATATCAGTAATATCGAACTTTTAAATATCGATGTCAATAATATCGAAATAAATAACTTCGATGTTACTAATATCAATTTTTAAATAAATTTAGTGTATATTATATTGTATTTATTATGTTTTATTATTTATTTTTAAGGTAATTTAATTAAATATTGTCTTTTACTGCTGTAGCGGGTTGTGGGTTTATAGGGGAATAGGGTGGGAAGTAATTTAATTATGTTAAATTAATTATTAATTAGTAGGAATTATTAATTAATTAATTGAGAAATAATTTTTAATTAATTTAAATTAATTGATTAATTGCTAAATATATTCTGTAGCGGGTTATGGGTTTATAGGGGAATAGGGTGGGACGTAATTTAATAATAATTAATTAATTAATATATGTTTGTACATATTTTAATTAATAATTAATTGGTAATTAATTTATATTAATTAGTTAATTAATTAATATAATTTTGTACATATTTATAATTAATAATTAGTTGGTAATTATTTAATATTAATTATTTATTACATTAATTATAGTAATTTTTTTATATATAATTTTTTGTAATTCTTAATTAATTAATTGGGAAAAATAATATTAATTATTAAATTAAATTAATTACAGCTGATGTGCTAATATATTTACTTTATTGTTATTGTTTTTTTTTTTAAACTCTTTATTCGTGACTGTTACAGGATGACATACATTTCTGTACATTTTCTTATCACAACGTACATCAGTCTTTTCCGTTTTCAAACCCAGTAACTTGTGGGAGCAGTGCATTTCAGTTAAAAATTGTTTGTCAGAGCATTCCCGGGATGATTCCCATACGTACTCCGTACCCTCCAGAATCGTGTCCGTCATAAGTAGCACACCCCAACTGTCCCTTCCTCCCCAACCGCCCACCCACCCCCTGTCTCCTGGTCGTTCTCACTCGTACACTCCACATCCCAGGTCAAGGTGGCACTATTTATTTATGAAGTGGTAAAAGCCGTAGGTCTGGTCCAGCCCCTGTGAGTCGCACTGGTGCCCTTAAGCCTCGTCCCCCACCCGCCACATTTGTGAGTTCATCCCACCGGGCCTCCCGAGCTGTTCAGGTCTATCTCCTCCAGGTCTATCAGCATTAAGTCCCATTCCTGAGCTATAGGATATTTGCGCAGGCCCTTGCTCTCCTCGTCTCGCAGCGCCGCGGATTCTGCCTTGCCCCATTTCAGTAAGTCGCTGCGCCACATTTCTATCTGCGGGGCCCTGGGTGACTTCCATCTCATGGTGAGCACCCTGATCGCCAGCACCAGCGCCAGGTCCGTAAGTCTCAACTGTGCCTTGCATGTCTTGGGCCGCTTCCTGTTCCCCAGTAGGCATGGTAACGCTCCCTCTGGGATCTGGAGTGTTGTTATGGAGTGTAGTGTATGTTTGATCGTTCCCCAGTAAGAGTGTAACTTCGGGCATGTCCATAGCATGTGGAGAATATGTGCCTCATCCTGGTGACATCTCGGGCAGCAGTGTGCGGTGGCAGGGAACATCCGATGCAGCCTCTGGGGTGTAAGGTAAGCTCTGTGGAGAACCATGGCCTGTATGAACTGAAACTTAACATTCCTAGACACCGTCTATGATGGCCTAAAATAATTTTCCATTCCCCGTCCGTTATGTTTCCCCCCGAGTCTGCAGTCCAGGACTCCCTGAGTGTAGCAATCGGTGAAGGCACATGTTCCCTGATGCCAGTATACAACCATTTCACTAGGTGTCCCCCCGCGCCCATGTAATATAAGAGGTGCACTAATTCATGCTGTTCTGGTTTCGTCCTTTGTGGGGCCCAAGCCCGTCTGACACAGTGCGTCACCGAGGCGTGTAGTAGGTAGAAGCGTGAAGGTGCTCCCGTGGCCTGCACATACGAGTCATGGTCCAGCATGGTGTCGTCGCCGAACAGGTCTCCCACCCTGTCCACTCCAGTCTCCGTCCAGGGTCGTAATCTGCGCCGTGTTAGAGTCCCCTGCGGTGTCGGGAGTCCCAGTAGTGGTATATTGTCCGCATATGGGGAGGTCCCATTCGAGTACGACAGTGCTTTCTTCCAGCAGGTCAAGGCCACGTGCAGGAGGGGGTGGCAGTCCCCAGGAATCCTAGCATTGGGCAAGAGGAGGGAGTGCAGGTCTCCCCGCGCCAGTTTGTCCTCCGTGTAAGCGATCTCATGCAAGTCCCTGCCCCCCACCCATCGAGTCAGCCATTGGAGTTGGCTGGCATAGTAGTAACTGCGCAGGTCCGGCACTCCCAGGCCGCCCTGCCTAGCGTTCAGTTGCAGTTTTTTAAGGCTGATCCACCTCCTCCCCGAACCCCATATGAGGGTGACCAATAATGTATTCAGTGTGGTAAATATCTGACGCGGCAGCAGAACCGTCAGGTTCACAAAATAATACAGAATGCGGGGGAGTAGGACCATCTTCGAGACCGCCACTCGTCCCATCACCGATAGGGGCAAGGACGTCCAGAAGCCCACTCTACCTCGCATGCCAGTAATGGCCTTACAGATATTACCGTCAATCTGGGCCTCCGGGTCCCGGTAGACCTGTATTCCGAGATATTTGAATGTGGTTGGTGCCACTTGTATGTCGTAGGTCCCGAACTGTATGAGGGGGGGTTGTTGGTCATCTCGAAAGAAGAAGCCCAGGGACTTTCCTGGATTTATAGCCAGCCCAGATATGCCCTCAAATCGTCTGAAGATATCCGCCAGGGACGAGTGGTCTCCTCGCAGGTTTCGGAGGAACACCAGGATGTCGTCGGCATATATTGAAATCATGTGGTCGGTGCCTCCCACCGGTATGCCGTCCTCCGCAGCTCTATTGCGAAGCGAAATAGCCAGGGGTTCCAGCGTCAGCACAAACAGTAGTGGCGACAGTGGGCAGCCCTGTCGGGTGCCCCTGTGGACTTCATAACTGTTCGAAGTGTGTCTCCCCGTGCGCGCCCTGGCCGTCGGACCTGTGTATAATAAACGGATCCATTTGATAAGGGCTTCCGGGAAACCAAAGCGATGCAAGACTTTGAACATGAAATTCCACGTCAGAGAGTCAAACGCCTGACGGAGGTCTAGGGCTATACAGACCGCGTGTGGCAGATTGTGGGGTGTAGTTGTCATGAGGGCGTGGAGTCGCCGCGAGTTCTGGGAGGTACTCCTCTCTGGGAGGAAGCCACATTGATCAGTATGGATCAAGCCAGGGAGGTGATGTTGGATCCTCATGGCAATAGCTTTACTGAGAATCTTATACTCCGTGGAGAGCATGGAGAGGGGCCTGTAGTTACCTACATCCTGAGGGTCCCTACCGGGTTTCGGGATCGAAATCACCAAGGCCTGCATGGTGGTAGCCGGGAGATGGCCAGCCTCGTACGCAGTGAGGTATATTTTCTCCAGGACAGGGGCCAGCACATCAGCATATGATTGATAAAACTCCCCTGGTAGGCCATCCATACCTGGGGTTTTGCCCCGGTTAAGTGAGTGGATCGCTACCTTTATTTCCTGCTGTGTTATAGGCCCGGCTAGAGCCGCCTGGACTCCCGGGGCCAGCACTGGGAGCGTCAATTCGTCCAGGAATTCCGTCATTTCGTCCCTGTCCTCTACAGAGGGGGGAGCATAGAGGGTCTCCAGGTGTGTCTTAAACACAGTATTAATTCCCATTTGAGTGTGTATCAAATCACCTGCCGCGTTCCGGATAGACGTTATTGTAGGGCTCTCAGGGGCATCCCGGACCAGCCGGGCAAGCAGAGCACCGGACCTATCTGCCTCCGACTGTTGCCGTTTCAAATAGGCCCCGTAGTCCATCACCCTCAGGGTCTCTAGTAGTTCAGCATGTTCGATATTACACTGCTGTAGATCAGGTCGGCGGTCAGGGTCCTGCCCCACCGCAATTTCCAGGTCACTTAAGCGTGTCTCTACCTCGCACAGTTTACTATGGATCTCCTGTCTGGCTCCCACCAGGCGGCCCATAGCAGCCCCCCGAATTACGGTTTTCATTGCGTCCCACACCACTAAGTTCGAGGATGCAGAGTCCCAGTTTGTATCGAAGTAGCCAGTTAAGGCTTCAGCTATATGTGAGTGAAACGGGCCATCCGCAAGCAACGCAGGGTTAAGCCTCCAGGTAGGGACAGGCAAGGGTATTCTACCCCAGTGTAAGTCAAGCGCTAACGGCCGGTGGTCCGAGAACGTTTTAGCCAGATAATCTGATGCGTCGCATCTGGCCGCGAGAGAGCTGGAGCATACAAATCTGTCCAGTCTGGTATGCAGGTTGTGTACAGGGGAGTAGCATGAATATTCTTTATGTGTCGGGTGCAAAGGGCGCCAGGTGTCAACCAACCCCCAGCCCCGAAGCCATGTCCCAAACAATTCAGACAGTTTATGTGTTCCCGCCGCCTGAAGGGGGGGGTGTGACCTATCAAGGGTCACATCTAAGATCATGTTCCAGTCACCTCCCAAGATCCAGGGGACGTCCGCCCAGTCCGTCAGAGCCCGGCCCACCGTAGCTAAGAACTTATCTTGGTCGAAATTCGGGGCGTAGATGCTGCCCAGCACTACCACTTCCCCGTCCAGGGTGCCTCTCACTAGCACGTAGCGCCCTTGGTCGTCAGTCTGTCTCTCCAGTTCCACAAAAGGAGTACCATGACGCACCCATATCGTGGCCCCTCTGGAGAATGCAGAGTATGTGGTAGAGAATACAGTGCCTCTCCATTTCTTCCGCAGCAGGAGTGCTTCGGAGTGTGTCAAGTGTGACTCCTGTAGGAACACTATATGTGCCTTTTGTCGCAGCAGGAAAGCATGCACCCTGTGTCTCTTCTGCACTGCCCCCAGCCCTCTCACATTCCAGGTGACCAGCCTATACCTACCCTGTACGTCAGCCATAACCCCGTGTAGATGTCGCAATGAGTGTTCCCATATGTCCTAGTGAGTGACTCGCCCCTGTCAACCAGGAGACAGTACCCACCCTATCCCAAACCCCAACTGTGGAGGCGCAGCCTCTGAACTCCGCTGTGCCGAACAATAAACTGTGTAACATAATAAAACGGATAACGTTGCATACGCTAGTGGGGGGTCGGCCAAGCTCTGGCAGTGTCCTTAGTGCCATGCCTGATCAAGCCGCCGGCTCAACGGCGCCGCTGGGAGAGTTCCTTCGGAATTATTTGATATGTGTAGCCACGTCTTGTGGAAGGGGGGGGGGAAGAGGAAGGGGGCAGGGGCAGGGGGGTGGGGAAAACAGGGGGGGCCCCATACTGGTACAGCCAGTGAACAGCTGCCAAGCGCCGTAGGATCACAGGAGATACAGGAGTCACATCTTGCAGTCCTCACATCCGAGGCTCCCTCCCCACCCAAGGGTAGGGCACGTAGTGTCCGCCATCAGAGAAGGGCCACACATAATGTCAGAGCAAACACATTTCGCCTCTCTCCCCCTCCCCCCACCGCCCCCCCAGTTCACACATAAAAGGATATTGTGGTGTATTCAAGCTTCAGGTCTGGTCCACAGGAGGTATTACTCTTGGGCATTGTCCATAAGTTCGTCCGCGGCTCTAGGTGTCACCGTCGGAAACAGGACCATACTATTGTCCGAGTCCGAGTGGACTGTGCTATCCTCAGTGTCCGTATGAATTGTCTCTCGGTCTTCCCTGAAGGAGCCCACGGCTGCCACTGCATCCACCTGTCCTTGCCTTTGCTGATGGGCAGTCGGTTTACGCTGTCTTGGGTGAGTGCGTCGGACGCCGTCCCTGTTAACCTCCTGATTCTGGCCGTCTTTGGACCCAGCATCCGTAGAGTCCTGTGTCGGGTCCAGTCGTTCCTCAATGTCCATCACCTCCATCCATTCTTCCACATATGTGGGGCTTTCGAAAAAGTGAGTTTTCTTGTCATGGATCACCTTCAGGCGCGCAGGGAACAGTAAGGCATAACGTAACTTCGCCTTTTGGAGTTTCTGTTTCACCTCATAGTATGATGACCGTTGTTTTTGCACTTGAGTGGTGTAGTCCGGGTATAATGATATTTTTTTATTCTCCCACGGTATGACAGATTTTATTCTGGCCTGGTTTAGCAACATGTCTCTGTCCCGGTAATTCAGGATCCGGACAATGAGCGGTCGTGGCGGTTGTCCCGGTTTAGGTTGTCCTGTTGGGATCCTATGGGCTCTCTCGACACAAAAGAACGGTGAAAGACCTTCAGGGGCGACGTTATCTCGGAACCATTGTTCCATGAACTCCGCCGGACGGGATCCCTCGCTTCTTTCCGGCAGGCCAATAACGCGGATGTTATTGCGTCGATTACGCCCTTCCGCATCCTCCACGCGTTATTGTTATTGTTAATTAATAATTAATTGGTAATTAAATAAATTAATTAATTTTGGGTAAAGGAGTATTTTTAGGGTTCAGGGTCAGTTTTCAGTTTTTGGGTAAAGGGGTATTTTTAGGGTTCAGGGTCAGTTTTCAGTTTTTGGGTAAAGGGGTATTTTTAGGGTTCAGGGTCAGTTTTCAGTTTTTGGGTAAAGGGGTATTTTTAGGGATAAGGGTCAGTTTTCAGTTCATGGGTAAAGGGGTATTTTTAGGGTTCAGGGTCAGTTTTCAGTTTTTGGGTAAAGGGGTATTTTTAGGGTTCAGGGTCAGTTTTCAGTTTTTGGGTAAAGGGGTATTTTTAGGGTTCAGGGTCAGTTTGGGGTTTTTGGGGTACAGGGATATTTTTAGGGTTCAGGGTCAGTTTTGGGTTTTTGGGGTACAGGCGTACAGGGTAAAAACAAAAAAAAATTACATTAAATCAAATAAATAACATTAAAAAAATTACATTAAATTATTAAGTGTTTTATTTATTTTAAATGTATATGTATTCGTTTTAATTTTGTTTTAATATTTGTATTTAATATTTGTAAAATCATATGTATTTTAAAATTATTTTTACATTATTATTAATACATTTAAAAAAACGATATTTTTGATTCCGATATTTCTGTACTACGATATTATTTTTTCGATATTTTTGATGTCGATATTTTTGCTCTGATATTTTTGTATTTCGATATTCTGTCTGTCGATATTATGTCAGACATTCGTAAATAGTAGAGCCATCTTTGACTGGTAAACATGTCCACTGCTGTCATTGCTCTCAATAACATGGCTCATAATTTTTGTTGCTCTCAGTAGTAAATCAACTAGTAATTATCCATGTTCTGTAGCACTGGTTGTTTTGTATAGGTACAGGTTGAAAGCCTTTACAGTCTGTCTAAAGTATTTGCAAAAGGTGTCCATGGTCTCTGGAATGAAGACATATTAGTGGAAAGAGCCTACTCCATGGTCCTCCATATGACACGAATGAACAATTTGTGCTTTATTACATCAATGTTTGTGGAGCTCTCTGTTTCAGAGTGAGAGTGCAGCACATTCATTTTTCCAGTGGTCATTCGTCAACATGTAAAAGGACCATTTTGTAAGCGTAAGTGACCATTTCCACTGTTCTCTGCCTGATCCTCACTTTTATCATTGGGAGGGTGAGCAAGCATGTCCACTGTACTATACCATGTTTGTGAGGGTAAGGAAGCATTTCTGCTACTATGCCTGATTTTAGGTGCCATGTTTGTGAGGGTAAACGAGCATGTCTGCGGTACATACTTGATTCTGGTTGCCATCTTTGTGAGGGTAAGCATAGCATGCATATCTGCCTTTTCATGCCGGACCGGGGGGGGGGGGGGGGGGGGGGGGACACCTTTGAGAAAGCAAGACTTCTGTTCTATAAGTAATTCTGGGTGCATCTTTGTGAGTTAGGTGAGCATGTCTGCTAATCCACTATTCATTCTGGGTGCTGTCTTTTTGTGAGAAAGTGGGGCCATCTTCTAGTCTATGCCTGAACCAGGGTGACATTTTTGAAAGGTTAAGCAAGCATTCCTGCTGTTATAGGCTTGAACTTGGGTGCTATGCAAGCATGTTTCCTCTTCATCATCTCATTTTGAGGGCCAGCTATATGATGGCAAGTGAAGATAATTGCTCTCTGTATACAAATATTTTGTCATTGTTTTGAGGGTAAGAAAGCATGCTTGATGGTCTATGCCCGATTCTCTGCACCATCTTTGACTTCACCCCAAGACGTTAACTGTTAAATGCCGGATTATGGGTGTTATCGTTGTGAGGGGGGAGTAATGTTTAAGGAGACACCTCACTTATTGATACTGAAATCAGAACTGGCTTAAGGTTTCAGGACAATAATAAACTTTCATATGTATTGAAAACGATGAAAACTTATGGTATTGGGTTCTAAAAATACCCTTTGACATGTGCTGTACGATAAATTGGTTTCACATCCTTAACAGCGCCACAAAGGACAATCCTAGCTTGGAGTTCCAAGGTCATGCTGCGAAGGACCGCTTAAATTGATCACTACATAGGCGGATACTCAAAAAGGTTTATATAGGTATTGATTATGTAGTGAAGCCTGTAGATTATACAAATGGGTGCTTTCATTTCGCAAAATACAGTGGTAAAACCAATATTTTACCGGAACCATGAAATACTGAAAATATCCCATGGTTCCTTGTAAAGCATGGGTTTCATCATGATAATGCAGCCCCAAACCACTCTGCAGACCCCCACTGTCAGCGCTACCAGGATCATGTGGCATAAAGGACTAATTATGTGACAGTGTAATCTAAATTATTTGGAAATATAGAAATTATGAGACATTCTTTGGCAGTATTATTTTCATACATTTCAGATAGAATTTTTTCTGTGTGAAATCTGCAATTTATACCCCAAATGTAATAAATCTATAATCTTGCAGTAAACCCCACTGTCACAGAATCTCATCAATACTGGCTCTCACCGCCGTTGTGTTATCAAAAATGAACCAATGAAAGTTAATGAAGTCTGAAACATTGTAATTCCAATCAATGCAGATTGTTAGCAGCACTTTGAAGAAACATCCTTTTCAAACGACATACCCCCAAAATAAACATATAATATTCAAAATATAAACAAATAACGTATTTCATTTGGTCTTTTATTGCCATATCAAGGTTCCACTGATATTTAACGACCATTTGGCTTCAGCCTCCTGGTTTATGATGTTACCATAATCTCTTGATGGCAATATTGGACCATTTGACTGACACACACACGCACGCACGCACACACACACACACACGCACACACAGTTCTAGTCTAGTCTTTGCCATTTGCAGCTTCCACTACTGTACTTACTGCCCCCTGGAGGTGTGGATCAATAATGTGATAAGGGTGGAGGTGGCGGGACAGACGCAGTTTAGAGCCAACATGGCATACTTAAATTCTTCTTCGCAGACCACGTGATCTGTAGAGAGAAAACTCATTCGAGTGAGTATATGAGGGAGAAAGAGATAGAGAGAGAAAGGTAATTCATCCATAGAAAGTAACAAAAAGTGACACAGTGGTACCTTAATTAGGCAGATGTTAGTTATAATTGTTGTTCTAACATGGTGCACAAAACATGAAGCTGATAATATAGAGCATATATGGAAGCACGCACAGTGTAAAATGTTGTTTGTTACCACTGTTTGGATTTTAGTGGCATTTCAGAGGATTTTTAACACATTAACGTGTTCTAAGCATAAGAAACCATAACTTCCCTTTAACTACGTTTATTCCAGTGAATTTATTGAGGTTTTCGATGATATATCTCATTCATCTTCCGTAAAACCACCCCCACTGCACACACCTTTTGACTGTGCACACTGTGGGTTAGTTTCAGCGCCTTCAGCTGTACGCAAGCAGCTACAGGCACTCAACTCCTTCAGTCGAGCCCTGCTACATAAAGCCTTGGGCTGTGCACAGTGGTGGTCGTGCATTGCCTAACTTTTGGTCATTGCCTGCACCCAACCTCCTGTGCCTCTCTATCATGTTTTTTTTTGCTTTTTAGGATCTTGTGAACTTTAAGACTCGGTTGCTGGACCCAAGACTCTTTTGCGGCTCTTTAGGTTACCAAACCTGTGAATTGGATGGGGTGGAGAGTACCAACCCTTTCAGATGTTCCCTGTGGTTACGGAGTTCCCACCCTTGCCTCATATGCCATATTTGTTGCAATTTTTGTGACCCAGGGGCAATGGTCCTGGAACGATTTTTTGAGTCATTGTAGTCATGGGAAGTGTGAAAAATTCAAGGGTCGCACAAAAATCAAAGTTAGCAAAAGAGCCACGCACATTCAGTCGGAGGGTGGTAAGTTGTAGTATGTAGCAGGTGGTTCATTTTGGAGATCCCATATGTAAAGCATTGTGTGGTAGCTTGCTGTCATTTACAGACAGGAGGACATTTCCCACTGTAAAGACATCAAAATTCACACTGAAATATAGTTTTGCTGGTAAAAATATATAGCACATAAACGATAAAGTGTGGGAATCGGGTTTTAGCAAATATTTACCATTTGCACATCACGAAGTGAATCGTCTTCATTTGTTTAGATCTTATGAAAATCCTCGTTTCCATCACACTTCAGAATTACAAAAAAATATATAATATTTTGTGCTTTCCTAACTGCTGATGAATTTTGAAAAATGTGTACAGTTAATTTACAGGTTTTTAAGTGTTGCTGTGTGTTAGAAAAGACCGACATCCTACAGCCTTTCCTTTCACACTACCTGGGCCCCAACAGGATTGCCAGATAGGTCAGTTCACAACATTCTCCAACATTTTCAGCCAGAGAAAGAAAAGTAAACGTCAATCTACGTGTTGAAAGAATAAGCTTAAACTTGTCAGGAGACATAGGTTGGCCTCTGACGGAGGTCTTTGAATACCTAGCAAATGTGAAAAGAAAAAAAGAAAATTGAATGGCTTCTTTAAAATTCATTCATCTTCTGAACTCCCACATGTTTACCTTGGGGGTGCGGCAGCAGCCCAGAGCCCCTACTTCCAGTGCCTCTTCCAGGAGGCGAAACCCTGACTATAGTTTCCCTGCCGTGATCAGCCAATCAAAAAGCATAGGTTCACAATCCTGAATTTGACTTTGCGAATTTGCGTTTGACAGTGGGAGAAGGGCTGCCTTGCGAAATAGTATTTTTTATTTTGGGCTTGCAAACGCTTTACTTCACCATGATCACAAACTGCCTGTGAATGAACGGTCATGCTATACAAAAGTCTTCACAAATAAACACTTTGAAGCGTAGAACATATTTTCGTAACATTAATGTCTCTAAAACTACTAAATCTAGGTACACCGTACGGCGCACCTCTGAATATAAATATAATAAAGTTTGGTGTAATTCTGTTCAGCTTTTTTGCTCCAGCGAAGAGCAAAGTTTCCTATGAGAGGGAGAGGGAGAGAGGGAGGGAAGGGAGGGAGGAAGGAAGGAAGGGAGGGAGGGAGGGAGCGAAGAGGGAGGGAGGGAGGGATGGAGGAAGGAAGGAAGGAAGGAAGGAAGGAAGGGAGGGAGGGAGGGAGGGAGGGAGGGAGGGAGGGAGGGAGGGAGGAAGGAAGGAAGGAAGGAAGGGAGGGAGGGAGGGAGGGAGGGAGGGAGGGAGGGAGGGAGGGAGGAAGGAAGGAAGGAAGGAAGGAAGGAAGGAAGGAAGGAAGGAAGGAAGAAAGGAAGGAAGGAAGGAAGGAAGGAAGGAAGGAAGGAAGGAAGGAAGGAAGGAAGGAAGGGAGGGAGGGAGGGAGGGAGGGAGGAAGTAAGTTAGGGGCATATTATCAAGGGGGTTTATCTCCGCTTTTTTGGCTTTAAAAGCCAAGAAAGCGGAGATAAAATTATCTCCCTATTACCTAGCTGTCGCTAACACCAGTTAGCGACAGCTAGTAGGAGATAGCGACCATCTTGGGCCCCGCTTTGCATGTCAGTGAAATTTATCACTAATGACATGCAAAGAGGGCGTGCAAAGATGTTAGCGACTGGGAACAGTCGCTAACATCGCTATCTCCTATTACAAAATTTTGGAGATATTCGCGCTAAGTGCGAATATCTCCAAAAGCTAACACCTGCCCCTGAGCAGTTCTTAGCCATGTTATCCAATGGTAGGTGGATAACATGGCTAAGAGGTTTAGCTCGCTAATGCATGAATATCGCTGACTTTTCAGCGATATTCATGCATTTCGGCCAATTTTTATCGCTTAGGAGATAAACTTGATAATAGCAAGGTTCCGAAGCGATAAAAATCGCCGTAGCTCGGCGATAAAAATATTGCCCCTAAGCCAACATAGCGATAATTATCGCTAGTTGTTGGTAATATGCCCCTTAGTTAGTTCTGTACTTGCGGCCATAGTTGTCCTCAGCGCTGAGATACCCCTATAGCGGTAATTTGTGTGTGATAGTAAATTCAATTAAAGTACATTAAATTAAAGTAGGTAAAAAAACATTATTGGGGTTGTTTGGGGTCCTCACATCACAGGGCCCCAGTAGCACTGCTTCTTCTGCACTAATCACAGCTGTGCCCCAAACTGAAATCACAAAAATTATGGCCCATCACCTTTGTTAACTCCCACTTATATTCATGTATTCCCTGACAAAAACACAATTCAAAACTGAGTTATAGTTCTGGCTTAAACATGACAAATCACAGAAAGTCACCAGTTACTGTTCATGTGGCAACCATAACGCATGCCACCCCACTGTGCTGCATATGGCATCACAAAGCACTATTGATTACATCACTTGTTACATCACTACTATTATTATTATTATTATTATTATTATGTAATTTTATAAAGCACGCAGCTGCCCCAGCAGAGGGGGATCTCGGCGCTGACATCAATGATGACAACTTTACTTCTTGGCTTTGAATTAAGAATTAGATTTTTCTAAATATGAAGTCTTGTCATATGACTTTTATTTTCGGGTTCCTCTCCTTTTCTAATTTAATTGAATGTTTTTCTCTTGTCTTGTCTTCCAAATGTCTTTCCTCTGTATTTTACCATGTTTTTTTTCCTTTTTGTGTTAGTGCAACTGCTTCAATGTTTATTCTGTGAAATTTACAATAGTTTTTTTCTCCAACTTTTGGGGGAGATGATATAAATGCATTTAATTTGGTTCTTTGTGTTTCGCTTTTGATGTTGTTTTTGATGGGTGTACCCAGTTATGGGTTTTTTGTATTATAACTCTGCAACACTTTTTTTGCTACTTGTCAGCTGTGTGTTTTTTCAGTGAATATAGTATTTGTTTATTGTGCTTAATTAACACCCACTACACATTTGACTGCCTGTTGCCGGTTGGGTTCAGTGGCTTGTTGTGAGTCTCAGTTGTCTGTGCCGAGCAGTGTTTGGCTTCAGGCCCTGTCCTCCGACCCACCTGGGTCAACCATCACCTGTTGCACATGGTGACCGGCCATGTGCACCAAGGGTTGGTTGCTTGGCCACGCCTATGGCCAGATCCTGTGTCAAATCTCCTGTTGGCGACCGTCCCCTGCTGCCTTGGTCTTCGGCTGTGCGCAACATCGACTGATATTTGGCCAGGCCTTGTACACAACCCACCCTGGGAGGACTATCCCCAATGCACACAACCTTATGACGTGGGCAGTGGGCCTTGCCCATCGGGCCAAGCTGGGGTCAGGACCTGTGCCCAATCCACTGAAGGCCACCTGCGTGCCGGTTCTGGCATCGAAGCCTTTGACTGTTGTGTGGCGGCCTTCTCTTCCACCCCTAAACAATCTTTCTCTACTGATGAGGGAAGTCATCCCGAAACCCGAGACATGTCTCGGGCGATATCCTAAAACCCGGGACATGTATCGGGTCTAGAGATTCATCAGTCCTACAAGTACCGACGTGCACCCACCTGGGTGATCCACTGAAGAATTGCAAGTACCAGAGTCCCGAGGGGCGATCTGGTGGAGGTGCTAGCGGTGTGCGCTCCATTTATGATGAAACACAATACGGCTCTCTTGAGCTTTGGGCCGACGGGCTCTTGGAAGACGCACCTGCGTGCCGGTTCTGGCATCGAAGCCTTTGACTGTTGTGTGGCAGCCTTCTCTTCCACCCCTAAACAATCTTTCTCTACTGATGAGGGAAGTCATCCCGAAACCCGAGACATGTCTTGTGCGATATCCTAAAACCCGGGACATGTATCGGGTCTAGAGATTCATCAGTCCTACAAGTACCGACTTGCACCCACCTGGGTGATCCACTGAAGAACTGCAAGTACCAGAGTCCCGAGGGGCGATCCGGAGGAGGGGCTAGCGGCGTGCGCTCCATTTATGACGAAACACAATACGGCTCCCTTGAGCTTTGGGCCGACGGGCTCTTGGAAGACGCACCTGCGTGCTGGTTCTAGCATCGAAGCCTTTGACTGTTGTGTGGCGGCCTTCTCTTCCACCCCTAAACAATCTTTCTCTACTGATGAGGGAAGTCATCCCGAAACCCGAGACATGTCTCAGGCGATATCCTAAAACCCGGGACATGTATCAGGTCTAGAGATTCATCAGTCCTACAAGTACTGACTTGCACCCACCTGGGTGATCCACTGAAGAACTGCAAGTACCAGAGTCCCGAGGGGCGATCCGGAGGAGGGGCTAGCGGTGGGCGCTACATTTATGACAAAACACAATACGGCTCCCTTGAGCTTTGGGCCAACGGGCTCTTGGAAGACGCACCTGCGTGCCGGTTCTGGCATCGAAGCCTTTGACTGTTGTGTGGCGGCCTTCTCTTCCACCCCTAAACAATCTTTCTCTACTGATGAGGGAAGTCATCCCGAAACCCGAGACATGTCTCGGGCGATATCCTAAAACCCGGGACATGTATCGGGTCTAGAGATTCATCAGTCCTACAAGTACCGACTTGCACCCACCTGGGTGATCCACTGAAGAACTGCAAGTACCAGAGTCCCGAGGGGCGATCCGGAGGAGGGGCTAGCGGTGTGCGCTCCATTTATGACGAAATGTTATAAGTGATGCCATCAATGATGTCACTTGTGATGAAATCAGGGATGTCACGGTAATCGCAAAGGGTGGCTTGAGTTATGGATAGCAGCTACAGTAAATTTCCCTGATTTTTTTTAGTAAATTTATATATTTTTTTTAAGATTTGCACCTAATTACCAACCATCACTTTACTCAGTCTTTGACTATGCGCAGTGAGCATTACCTGCTGGACCTGCTCTATGGCAATGCCACAAGGCAAACTTGCTGCAGCAGCCAACACCCACTGAAAATGGTGTAATCTGTGTGCTATGGGGGTTGCCCATAAGACTGACTTCCAGGCAGGCCCTGTGCTCAAGCTGGAACAAGTGGCCATCCAATACAGTACATTAAAAAAAAAAAATGTTTGCAGTGAAAACAAATTGAGATACATTTTTGTAGGATAGCGGATACCTAAGTGAACTTTAACCACATCGCTGCTGTGGTTATTTTTACCCTGTGCTGGAAACTGGTATTTCCCTTTATTCATGACGAGCTCAGCTCGTCATCAGCACAGCTCAACTGTGCCTCATGACGAGCTGAGCTCGTCATGAGCATGGACGGGGTTAAACTCACACCTATAGTGGTAAATTTACATTTTACCACATTTTATACCTGTTATTTTCTTAGTACGGGGAACCAGAACCACCAGATCCATACATACTTCTTTTCTGGGAGCCATGGATGAACTACAGAGCCTTATAAATGATTGAAGAGCTTTCATTTATTCCTGAGAATGTTTTACTCCACATTCAAACAGTTCTTGACTTTTCCACCCAGAACACTGAACTTCTTGCCACAGAAGATCTATGCAGCAAAGGAAACTCTTTAGTTTTTTTTGCTATGCTTGTCTTTTTAGGGGTAACCTGTATGAACAACAAGGTGATGGATGTAATGCTTGAATTATTCTCAGCCACTGTCAATTGCTCTGGGGCGTTCTCTACTCCATCGTTTTTGCTCACCATGCCACTCTAGACAAAGCCCAACCTTATGCAAATTAGTAACGAACCTGCTCCTTGTGGGAAAGGTCCATTCCAAACTGCGAGGCAAGTCCCCTTCAAAGGGACCACAAGCAATGTCAGAGCAGCTTTGACCTACGTAGGTCTCATCAGCGAGGCATAGCCTGAGTCCTGAGGCACAGTGAGCACAGTACCCATGTCTAGGCATACCTATTAAACTTAGGGCATAAACTGCAGCAGCAGCCAGGTGATGGATTGAATGCTTGAATTAATCTCAGCCACTGACAACGCTTTAGGCCGCATTCCAGTCCATATTTTCGCCCACCACTATAGATACTTTCTGCTTTGGAATGGCTTCTGCACAGGAAGAACGGGACAGAGAAAATCCAGAACATGGACAGGAGACACGTGAGGACCTGCAAGATGCTCAGACAGAGGGTTCAAGATTGCTACGAGAATCCACTTTCTGGTGAAAAAGAAATATTATCTATGTGTGTGATGTGCATTTTGTTCAACAAAAAGTTGAGCAGAGGGAGTCGAGGGAAATAGAACTACGGACTATTCTCAATGCACTTAATGCTCGAAGCTGTAAAAAGGAGAAAGGGTGTTGAAGAGGCACCAACATCTTCTGCAATGCAACAAGTCATCGGGCGTGGTGAAACATTGCAGAAGATATCCTGCCTGAGGAGCAAGAACACATTGATCCTTGCTTTGAACTGTGGGTTTCCATTGCCTGCCGTTCCACAAGGCGATCTCTTGCAGATAACAAAGTGCAGGAACATTGAAAGATCATGTGCTTCTTCACCACAAAAAGTGTAAAAAATATTTTTTACATCTAGTTCTTTGCCCATTCTTTAAGTTGCCTTTATCATTTGTTTTCAAATAAAAAGTAAAAATACAGAATAAAATAAAAAACTTTTCATAAGGAAAACGGCTCTTTTTAGAGCACACTTCTGTTCAAAAAAGAAAGAAAATATATTTTTTAATTTGTATATCATTAAAAGTGAGAGACAGTGAGTGATTCTGATGGTTAGGAGAAGAGATGAGCGAATGAAACAGTGAGTGGGAGTGCGTGTAAGTGAGGAAGTGAGTAAGGCGGATTTCGCAGAAGGGGGCTAGCTGCAGGGCCTGGATTCTGGCCAACCCCCACCATAGCGGGACAACCCACACTGTGCACTGCCTTAAATGTATTTATATTCCTACCATGGCCATGTAAATAAATGGGGCCAATAAAGCATGTTATTTAAAGTGATTGCACGGCTAACTCAAAGATTCACGCATTTATTACGACAGTGAAAAGTTCAAATTTCGAATCATTACCACTGTACAGCCAAACAAACATGAGAAAAACTGGGGAAATATTATCAAAGACCGGTGTTAAAATTATCGCCGTTTTATCGGCAGGAAACTGCTGATAAAACGGCGATAATGGGCTTGATAATACGCCCTTGTTAATTCCCATAGAAGCCCATGTTCTGATGTTAACATGGGCTTCTATTGGAATTAACAAGGGCGTATTATCAAGCCCATTATCGCCGCTTAATCAGCAGTTTCCTGCCGATAAAACGGCGATAATTTTAACACCGGTCCTTGATAATATGCCCAAAGTTTCATGCCTCACAGGCGGCATGTTACCAAATGACTTCACACCCACCAGGAAACAACTCTTCTAGCCCTCATGATGCTTCTTCAATGTGATTTTACCCACTGCACAAATGTAATCCCTTGCAACCTGTTTTTGGTTAAATAATTGTTTTCTTACAGATGGACATGAAAAAACTCCAAGGCTTAAACAATAAATGCAGACCTGCAGAGTGTAATACGCTATTTATTACTGTTATCGGGGGAGGGGCATCCTGGTGACCTCAAGCTTCGCCTCTCTTCAGACATGGCTCCTCCCTACACGTCACAGCAGTAATAACTAGCTTAAAGCACGCTGAACATTGGAGAGAGATAGAGAGAGCACAATCATGGGCATTGACCCACCAAAATGCCATTGGTGACATTACAACTCAAACTATTTGTTCTCTAATTAACGTTTGCAAATCAGTAGGGGGAATACTGATAACCTCACTCACAGAATATATTCTAAGCATTGTGTTCCTATTGCTAGTTATGGGTGTAGAATTATGGGTTTATGGTGATTATCGTTAGCTGCAGTTCGAGGAGAATCACCTTTGTAGGAGTCTTTTCCTTCTTCCTCTTTCAACCCCCCCATTATTTTTGTCATGAATACATGGCCTTGCTGTATCTTAAGGATTCCATTAAGATGGGCCTCCTTTTGTTATGGCTATCTATATGGAACAACCCCAGGGCTTCTTTCACACATTACATAATCAATGATTCGGTCGTGGATATCCCATGGATCACTTATGTTAAACAAAATGTTATTATTTTGGGTAAATAAACTTTATTTGAAAATCCTTTGAGGCTGACAAGAATTCTGTGAAGCATCTGTTGATGGAAAAGTGTTGTGCTGAAAGGGATAGTTTAGAATTAGGCAAACAGCTTGTTTGGAAATATTCCACTTTAAAAATCAGTCCTGGTCCAGGACCTTATTTAATGGATGTGACTAATAATTGGGAAAGAGCCCTTTAGTTGCAGCTGGCTCCGTATGTTTTATGCTGTGCTTTCCGCGGGGCTAATATGGGAACTTGGCAGAGAAGACATGTGCTTGTGATGTTTCTTCCCAATCCTTGTGGCACCTTATGATCTTTTGTACAGTCTATAAATCTCTTAGACTTCACTATTTATTATCTCATCTTAAAACGCACAATTTTAAACAGTGTAGGGTTGCCCTCAGACTTCTACAACTGCTACCCAGCACTGATGTAGGTTTAGGAGTGGGTCGTTTTTTCAAGGCAGCTGTGTCATATTGTAAAAGTCTTGATTTTCAAACTGTCATTTTTTTGCATTGTTTTACTATGTATGATTGTGTATTCTGTATGTTTTATCTTTCTTGACTGTCAACGACATTCGAATAAAGAGAACATTGAATTGACTTTGCATCTCTTTTGATATACAGTGACTGTTCACCACTTGTCACACTGCTGCTCAACCTTCTCCTATTGGATGGAGAGAAAGAAAGAGAGAGCGAGAGAGAGAGATTTAAAGCGTGAACAATAAGGCTGTGCGCTAAGCCTCAAAGTCGTGTTCACTTTGCTTCCGTCGGGCCAGTAACGCCTACAATGCACAGGGCTGTATGAAAAACCAAGTCAGTGATTTAAGATTCACACTGTCCAATAGAGGAATGGCTTTTCTCCAAGTGGGATGCTGCACCTCAAGGTGGGGCACTGTTTAGTCTGTGTTCGGTACAGCAGCCTCGCAAGCTATGCTTGAGCAATAGTTGATGGGTGTCTTCTAACCGCACCCTAAACGTGCGCTAAGCTACGTTAGAGGGAGAGGCCGCTCTTTGCAAGGTCTCTTTAACACGCCAGATGGCATTAGATTATGACCCAACACGGCACGTGTTGGAACTCTTGACAGCGAACATTTGTTTTGAATTAGTGCCCTTACAAGTGGGCAGTCCTACACACTGATGCCAAGTGTGCCCACTCCGCTACTGATGCTAACCGATCTATCAAGCTCCAGCACATTGACGCTAACTGCACCTACCTACTGAGCTGCCACCCGCTTCATCACACGGAAGTGTGCTGTACTCAGCCATCTTTCCTTCACTACAGCACTTTGAAGAGAGCAGTTTCCACTCGCCCATACTAAGTTCAATCTATTGATGCCAACTGCACCCACTGAGCAATCCGAAGCTCTAAAACCCTGAGACAAGCGGTAACCATCAGCGGTCCATAACCCCAACATAACGATGCCAGCTGCACCCACGGAGCTATTATCAGCTGCAACACATGCCAGCTGTGCCCACTGAGCTATCCCCAGCTGCAACACATTAATGCCAGCTGTACCCACTGAGCTATCCTCAACTGCAACACATTTATTCCAGCTGTACCCACTGAGCTATACTCCGCTGCAACACATTGATGCCAGCTGTACCCACTGAGCTATCCTCAGGTTCAATGCATTCTTTTCAGCTGTACCCACTCAGAAATCCTCAGCCCCAACACACTGAGCACAGCCCACCCTTCTGCTCAACTTTGAACTTACCTGCGAATTTTATGTGGAATTTGTTCTCAGGTTTCAGAATCTGAACATACAGGGGGCAGTTTGGAGCAAAATCCTTTACTGCCCAGGCCCTCAGAATGGTTTGATGATCCTAAGTGAGAGAGAGGAAACACACAAGAGATTTCAGTGGCACGAGGAAGACTTCACTGGCACCAGAAATATTCATCAATGCAGGCCCCAACACCGTACTGAAGCGGACACATCAACGCATGCTGGGGTAGAAGGACAAAAGTAACCCAGGCAGGCTGCATGCAACACCATAGCGGAGGGGGCGGGGTGCCCACGGTAAGGGGTGCAACAAGTGTGCAATATGTAGATATTGAGATCGGGGACAGGCAACAGCGCTCAGTGGGTTGAGCGTCTGTTGCAGATATTTTTATGATATTGTTAATCAGAATCTCATATATAGAAATATTGTCTGACACAAATATTATATCGTCTACAAACATGTCTTTCCATTATGCACAGATTTTCCATTGTTATATCCAGTGGGGATGACGATATTGATCACAGACAATATTTTGACAATGAAATTCTGATCCCACACCCTGTAGGGAACATGCAGATCAAAGATTTTATCCAACACGTCCAAACACAACCGATTATCTTTTCACTACAGCCTGAATTGTTTTTTTAGTGCCAAAATAAATATGTTATTATTTCTCATCAGTAAGAGCCTCATTTGATTAACCTTGAAAGGATGAAAGGCAAAGGTGACCAGATATGTTTCGAGCTTGGAACAGACACGGATACACAGGTTGCTTCAGCAGGATCTATTACCTGCCTTCAAGTATGCAACCTGCAAGGTGCACCTGATCTATACATGAGGCACATTAACCCACTTAGTTATATAATCAGGATAGGAACTTCTGACCAGCGGGTTAGAGACAGATTCCTGCAGCAGGCACGTAACCCACAATGCTGGATCAAAGGCCTCACTGTGTCCCAAAAAGATCAATCATAGATCGGCCTTTGGGTCTCCCACCTCACTTGGCACAACCCAAATGGTCGTAGGGGTAGCCTTTATTCTGAAATATGTGATGGAGCAAGTGGGGAAGGCCTCGGAGGCAGAGAAGAGGTCCTAATCATGGAAACGGATCCACTTAAACTTGCCAATGTATGTGAGAGGGTCTATATTTTGGAGTGTCAGAGCTGAAAACGGCTCTCCTTTCACTAAACGTGAGGACCTGGCTCCCATCTGGACAGCTACCACAAGTACAGAAGTATGGACCACAACACAAATACAACACTGTTGAGGGAACGTACAGCAGCCACCCGATCCATGTCAAACCGGTTACTGAGGATAAAACAGGCCTCCGCATCGTCCATTCTTCAGCCGGCCAATAGGAGAGAAGGGAAATGCGGCAGGGGGGAACCAAGGTGGGGTTTAAAGAAGAGAGGGGGGAAGAGAAAAGAGGGCATAGGTTAGTGGTGGTAGGGAGCGAGCTGGAAAGGGAGAAAGCTCTTGCTCCTAGTGAGAGAGGTAGTAGGGAGCTGAGAAATGCCCCATATATGTGAGCATTGTTGATTGGTCACCTTAAACTGGTCTTAGCATGTGCATCCCTGTGAGAGCCTCAAATCATGTGTGGACCAGGGATTGGTTACCATTGGTTACCAGTAACCAATCCCTGGTCAACACATGATTTGAGGCTCTCACAGGGATGCACATGCTAAGACCAGTTTAAGGTGACCACCTCCCTATGGGTCATTTCGCACACTATTTTCATTCCTCGCCTTTCGCATGATAATTTAATGAATTCTTGGTATTGCAGTCATATTTAGCTTCGATTGAACTAAATTAGATTAACACACCTGAAAAAAATGATTTATCGGAGAAAAGTTCAGGATTGTAGACAGGGTTCTTAATGACCTTGAGACAGGCGGTCACCCTAGCATGGTTGGACATCCTTAGTCCTTCAGGACTGCAAAGATGTCCTGCTCCCAGGATCCTTGTCATGAATATTCCTGAGATAATTTTACATACAATAGATCGGAATAAGAATCATTTACCAATTGGTCACTTAGAGTCCGTCACAAATGAGTTCCTGACCTAAGATCTTACGGTTGACTTGATTGATTTAGAGGAGGGTGAATGGACAAGTTTCATGGGGGGCCTCAGCTGCCTCCACTATCAGAAACCTGTGACTCAGAGCTTATATTCCACAGGCTGCCGGTGATGGTAGCAATGTCCTTTATCAAGCAGGGCAACCACCATTTACGTCTCCTCCAGGTTCAAAGAAAAATAATGGGTCTGCTGCTCAGGGAAATTGATTTTTTGTTTTTCTCAAGCAAAACTTCTATATTGGGAGTTTTAAAAGCTTGTTTGAGAAAAACAAAAAAATGCAGAGTGGGCCACAAAAATATGACACCCGGCACTGAACACTGTATGCAGACCATCTGCATCACTCGTGAATCGCTTGCTGGCACAGAGATCTCCGCTAAAGAGACAGGGTTTTCTAAATATGTCGGATGATCCTCCGTTTGGTATTGGAGTTAAAGGTTTATGCTGAATTAACTGCCTGCCTTAGTCTAAACGACTCCCTTGTTAATTATCCAGAAAATCCTACATGTTTTCAGGTTTCATGGCTTAGGTTGAGCGCTATTTACAACAGCAGAATAGGTTCCCCCTATTTTTGACACAATCAAGGTAACTTAAACTTCAAAGAAGTTTACACTTGTAATTTACTCTTCCACTTTTGAGAATGTTTACTACTTTTGGTTAGTCACAAAATTCGAGTGTAAAGTTATGCAAAAGTGTAGACTTACACATCTCAGCCTCTGAAAAAGGGGATACAGCCAAATTTAAGGGTGTAAATTACTACTGCCAAAAAAGAAACTATAGTAAGTCCAGCACCACCCGTGGTCAACCTCTCATACTACAAAAATAATGGAGTCAGGGGATTATAATAAAACCCAATACGAAATAATGTTAAATTAATTTATTTACAACAGAGAAAAATAGAAATTAAATATTCTAATGTTAAAAAGATATAAAAAAATATTCATTATTTAATCCAAAAATATTTTAACAAACTTTTTTGAATATATGAATTAATGCAACATTAGTTACAATAGTATAATTTAGCTACTTGTACTTCATTCTATATATATTTTATCCTAAGAATAAAATAATATATATTTTTCAATGTATGTGGAAATTTAATTTTTAATTTAATCTTCAGAAAAAAGAATGTAATTTAATATATTTAAATTAATCAAAAATTAAGTTACCACTTCTGTGGCATTGCCTCTTTTATTTTACATTTAAAATAAATATATAAAACTAATTTAAAATCATTAATATAAAAATATTTATACTAATTTATTATAACGTTTAATAAACCTTATACATTTTCCATATACCTTACCATCTGGGGATCTCCTGCCTGACTGTGGAGTCTCCCTTTGGTAAAGTATAGGGGAAAAATAAAAAAGTGTATTTAACTAAAAATAACTACTACTAAACATACTAAAAAATTACCCCAATATGTTCCCAACTACTATGCACCAGCCAGTGTCCATCTTCAAGGATTGTCAATTGCACAGCTTTGATCCCCAAACCAAACTCTGTTTTTAAAGAGCAACATATTTCAATGTACTGCTCTTCAATCCAATAGTTTAATATTAGGGTATTTAATTTATGTCTCAATAACTTACTAACCAGCTCAGGAATGGGGTGATCACAAGCATATCTATTCTTTGGTCCTGCTTGTTATACATAAGCTACCTGAAAATATGCAGAATATATGGTAAGCTAAGAGTCACCAATCTTACCTCGTGAGCTGTATGCGAAAGAAAGGCATAGAGAACATCTCATCAAGCCGAGAAGCAAAGGTGTGTGAAGCTGTGAATTTGCTTCCAAGAATTTCATAAAATCATCGTCAAAGTTTTTGTTAATAATTGTGGCAAATAGTTTGTAAAAATAGCAATAGAAGGGCACTGCTCCGCTTTAGCACGATTTTGGTGGGGGGGGGGGTTCTGTTGTGCTTCTCTGAGGTACTGGGCTGGGACCTCCCCAGCTCCCCAAAGCTGGTCCTGCTGCATGTTATGGACGATGTAGGAGCTAACATATACAAAAGCCATCTTATGTTTTATAAGGTTCACTTTGGCCAAAAGGGATATCGCCAGAGCCTGGAAGGCTACAAAGGCGCCCTTGGTATCTGCATGGAAAATGGCCTGGATTTCTGTAGGGGTCTGGAAATCCCCATCTTCATGGCCAGGGGGTGCCTGCTTAAACATTACAAAGTCTGGAGGAGATGGGCGGAGTACCGTGGCCTAGAGCTGGAAGCTGTTTCAGTAGCCTGGTCCCCTGACTTGGTTTCTCTCCCATTCTAGTCGACATGCAATATCAGCCCTTGGATACTGGTGTATCATGTCTGGGGAGACAAGATAGTTCTCTTGTGGTGCTGCTCTGGGGTAGGTGTGAGTGTGACTGGGGTGGGTTTTGGGGTTTTTGTTTTATTTTCATTTCTGTTAATATTTCAAATGTATTGCTCCTAAATTGTCCTATTTTGCTATCGAAACTGTCAAAGTCAATTCAATGTACATTCTACATGCATGAGTTGCTGGGTTACAGTGCTCTGCGCTATATTTGTTATTTGGCAAATAAAATCTGTTCTTAAAAAAAAAATAGCAATAGGGGGATAATAAAACAGTAAATTGACTTTCTGTGCTGTAGAATGTTGCCAGTCAGTGATTGGAAAAATATTAATTAGTAGAATTTTATAAAATTGTTAATTTCACTTCATTACACTTCCCTGCTAAGGCTATCCCATCTCCACCCAATGAGTTATTATTTCCATGCCTGTATCTGAATGCTCTACTTCTCTTTCCTATCCTAGAGCTTTCTGTCTGCTCTGATTGTTAGAGAGTTTTCTCTACAATTTAACTTGGATGTTCTTCCTTTATGAGTAAATGAGTACCTCTTCTACTTAATACCTTCAGTGGTGTGGCTCACTGGTTAGAGGCGGCAGACCCGTAAGCAGAGAACGGCCCGGGACCAGGGTTCAATTCCCGACGCTGCAGGGTGGTGGACCAGGGTCAAAACGGATTCAATAATTCTCGCCTCGGTGCCTCCTCTAACCAGGAAACACACTCAGCAACTCTGGGCATTAAGCTTGCTTCATCTCTACAACGGCCCCCCACAGACGCCGGGGATGCCTGGTTTCACCTTGGAGATACCCAGAAGGGACCATCTCACAGGGAAAACCAGGATGGGTTCCCCAGCGGTCTTCAGCGCCAGGATACTCCATGGAGTCGCAGTGCGCTTTACAAGTACACCCACATTTACATTTACATTTTACATTCAATAAGTCATCTAATTCTTCTTCAATTACTTCCACTGAAATATTCATATATTACAGGTATATGTCCTCTTCGACTACTTATATTCTAAAACTTGCTGTCTCTTCTATATCTTTTTGGTGTTTACATTCATTAATCACAATAGTCACACTCTTTTTCTAGTGTCCGATGACACACGAAAACAGGTACATTTTAAGTTTTCCAGAGCAGAGTGGAGGCAACAACTGTACAGAAGAGGCAAATGGTGTTTCAGTCAGAGGGGCAGGGGTTGAAGGAAATAGTTTTCCTTCCTCTTCCCAAACTTACTGATGAGAACTAGCAGAACACCCTTGCACCACTTTTGCGTCACTTTTAACATGGGAAAAGTGACGCAAAAGTGGCACAAGGGTCTTGTAAATCTGACCCACAGAGTCTGCACAATTTCAAGGATTGGAGAAAGTACATCTGGGGTTTCATATGGGAGCTAGGTATCTGTGGGAGAAACACAGATTCTTGATGTGCACTCAATGGGACAAAGTAAGCATCAGGAGGACCCAGACTGTTAGGGATATTTAGAAATATATTGGCCTTCGGCTCAATGTTGGAAGTAATATTTATTGAACCCCGTACAACCTGACACCTCTTGTTTGGAATTTATCAGATGAGATAATTATTGCCGATTTAAAATTGTGCTCTAAAAAGGAATTATAACGTACATTTTGGTGCTCACTGCACCACAATCTGCATGTACTGATATTTTACCGAAAATTATTTGCTTGGCATTGTAACGGGCAGAGAATTTGGTTGCTTGCCTTCTGGTTAATGGAGAACTTTGCCCCGCAGTTAAGGATAGACTGCTCCCATTGGAGCAAGGTTAAGACTGATCTGCATATGGATAGGTCCAAACTGAGGGGTAACAGTGAGCAAAAGAACAGTGGGTTGGAATGCTACCCAGAGCGATTGCCAGTGGTTAAACTTATTGTAAGCGTCCTCCCATCACGTTTTGTGTGTTTGTAGTGAATCTGTACTTACATATATGTACTCAGCTCGACAATGTGGAACTAGACAGCATTCTGCATGCAATATTATAGCAGGTCAATATTAAAAACGAAATAATGGAGTCGCAAGTCAGTTTTTACAATGCTTATAGCATTGCATACTCTTTATTTTGATAATTTTGTAAGGTAGTGTAGCTTGGAACAAGCTTGCGCTGTGACTGCCAATCCACTTGCGAGGAAATGCTAGGCGTGGTATCCACGTGTGACCATTATGTAAGGTAGTGTATTTCGGTATATGCTTGTGCTGTGAGTGTCAAGTCACATACGATGAAACGCTAGGCGTGGTATGGACTTGCAGCCAAAATTCTTCCAAGTTACCGGTTACAACGCCAAGTGCAGGATAAGCTATTCTGAGGTGTAGATGAAGGAAAACAAGGAAACTCTGTGACCTATGTGAAGATCCATAGCTGGGTACTCTGCAAAATATTGTTGACATACTAAACCTTTGTACACCACTACTGTCATGTTTTTTTAATTGCTTGTTGTTAAAGGGATTAACACAGGAACAGCTAGAAAGAGGATAGAGCTGGGCAAATGGCTGCTTATTTTACAGACAGAACTTAAAACCAATCCATTCATCAGGAGGGAGGGCTAAATTACAAGAGGTAGATCAGGGCAGTCACTCTTTGGGGAGCAGGAAGTATTTGCGGGGGCGAGCAGACAGGCACTGGACTCGAATTCAAACAATGTGGAGATGGAAATGTGTCCTTTTACTGGACGCCTGCCGTTCTTAACACAGCAGTAATCCTCAGATTCTTTCCAAAAATGTTTTTCATCTCTTTGACTCCGGTTTGTTGCAACTTCATCGATTACTTCCTGGGGAGGGGGGTTCAGAAATGGTATTCTGTGTATGAATTTCTATTATTTGAAATCAATATTAATAATTAAATGAATATAGTTTATTCTAATTTTGAGAAACCACCCAATTGCAATGCATTTCTGCTTAGTGCCACCGTTGTACACCCAGATCTCTTCGCTTTTCCCGGTGACAGCAAATGCTATCAAGCAGTGACTGCTGAGCTACAGGGAAACTATCCTCTTTTTTTGAAGTGCCAGGGACAGCTTGTGACCTCTAAGAACAAGGGCTGCTGTCTAAATGTCTAAAGCGAGGTAATGATAGACAGGGCCACAGGGAACTGATCGCAGATGGAGGGTTCGATGAGCAGAGATGTCTCCATCCACAGAAGGCAACTTCACCACGGCTTGTGTTTGAGAGGACCAATATGTGAAGCCTCCAGGAGACAACAAGGTTTTTAACAACATCTTCAAAAGGTGCAACAAGTCAGAAAAGGTAAATGGAACCAGCAGGCTTGTGAAAAGGACAGCTGTCAGGCCAAGCTTCTCAAGGTCCCGGGATAGTACCACTAAATTTCACTCTAGAGAGTGCGATGGTTATTGGGGTCTTGAGCCTCCACAACTCAACAATGTGTTTTGAATGTTCGCGTCCTCGTGGCTGATAGCGTGTCATACCAGGACGCTATGTTCACCTCCCTGTAGGCACCATGTGACCTAGCTAAAACCCCAAAAACATCCCCCATTATGATACATTTTGCACTCACTGGCATTGCACTTCTGCTCTTTACCCTCTCTGGGGTTAGGCTGCAGGGACTGGTGGAGGGTGGCACTTACTTTCAGCTGTCCTTTTAGCTGAGTGGATGAGCGGCGTGCTGGTGAATTCATTTATAAGCGTTTTTGCTTGTTTTGCTGGGGTGGACTGCTGCTGGGCTACATGTTGATTTTGTGGTTGCTTGGCTGCTGTTTGCCCACCTTTCTTCCTAACAGCTTTTTACTCTGGTCTCAAGGCGAGCGTGGCTTTGGTGAAGTTGTGAGTATCCTGCCTCTAGTTTGTTTCTGCCATGCATTGTCATTGTGTGCCCGTGTATATTCTCAAGCCATGAGGTCGTTTTGCTTGGGTTTTTTATGAACAATTTTCTTGTTGATGCAGTTATATGGTATTACAGCTATGGCAGGACATATAGTGGAGACTGCCTCTTTGTAGGCCTCACTTCCTTGACTATTAGTTGATCTGTGCTTCATCCTAGATCTGGTCTTGGTCATGGTCTTGGCTGTTGTCTCCCCATGCTCTTTTGTCAGGACACCTGGATGTTGGGTCTGGCTTTTCTTTTGTGGCTTTCCTTTGTTCATGTTGATGGCCGGTTACTTTTTGTTCACATGTGCTCCCTTTATTAAGGCTTTTTCTGGTCTTTGGTTGATTCTCCACAGTTTTCCTTTTCTCATACTAGTCTTGAGGTGGTGTGCCTCTTTTCTGCCTTGTTTGGGTCTGGCAAGATTGGCACTCTGGCCAGCTGTGCTGGCCAGCCTCTTTTTTGGCGACTCCCTCTGTTCTCTACAGTGCAGAACGAGTTGTGGGTACTCAATGCCTCAGCCTGGTGGTTCAGTTACCTGCAGCTGTTTTCCCATCTGCATTGCCTCTGATGTTATGTTATGTTAATTTGTATAGCTCACTAATCACCCAATAGGTTATCCAGTTGCTTAAGCAAGTTTGTAGGCATGTGGTTACTGTGGAGTTATGCAAAAAGCAAGGTCTTCAGCTTCTTGTGGAACTCCAGAACTGAGAAGGAGGCTCTCATGTGTTGTGGGAGGTTGTTCCATGTTTTTGGTGTGGTGTAGGAGAATGAGTGAGATCCTACTCTGGTTTTGTGAATGAAGGTGATCTGTAAGAGTGAAAGTGAAGCTGAGTGTGGGTGTCTGGCAAGCGGAGTGGCCGGTGCAGGTAAACGCGGTAGAGCGGGGTGGGGGGGGGGAGGGAGTCGACAGACGACGAGGGAAAATGACATTAAAAAAAAGAAAGCCACTTACCTTGCACTCACCGAATCGTCGAGTCGGCGATGCGGCGAGCGCAAGGTAAGTGATTTTCTTTTTCTAATGTTATTTTCCCTCATTGTTGTCTGTCGACTCCCTCTAAACCCCACCACTTACCTGCACTGGCCGCTCCCATCTAGCAGATTGGTGAAAGGGAATACGGTTGTTAAGGTATGATGGGCCAGTATTACACAAGGCTTTATATGTGTGCGTGAGGAGTTTAAATTCACTTTATTTGGGAATCGAGAGCCAGTGGAGCTCTCTGAGTTGAGTTGAAATGTAGGTGTGGTGTGGGAGGTTGAGTAGTCTTGCATAAACTTTCTGGATTGTCTGTGTAGTAGCTGCTTGCAGATTCCAGTGTAGAGCGCCTTGATGAAGCCAAGTCTACTTGTGATGGCTGCATGCGTAAAGGTGCATCTGGTGTAACGTGGCAGCCACTTGAAGATCTTTCATAGCATGCGTAGGATGTGGAAGCAGGCAGTGCTCACTGTGTTGACTTGTGCGTCATGTTGAGCTTGTCATCCAAGATGATCCTCAGATTTCTACTGAGGTCGGTGAGTGTTGATCCTAGCTCTGTCACCCAATAGCTGGCAACCAACAGGGAGGTCCTGTTTCCGAAGACCAGCACTTCCGTCTTGTTGGAGATGAGCTTCAAGTTGTTGGTTCTCATCTGTTCTGCTACCATGGTCATGCAATTGGTGAAGTTGGCTCTGGCCATGGTTGTCTTGCTGGTGAAGGAGAGTATGAGTTGAGTGTTGTCAGTATCAATTAGGGTGACGCCTTAGGATCCGATGATGTTGGCAGTCGGAGTCATATAGATGTTGAACAGGGTGGGGCTGAGAAACGATCCTTGGGGAACTCAGCAGATCATGCTTTTGGTCTCTGATGTGAATGGCGGCAGCCTGACATTTTAGGTTCTTCCTATGAGGAAGTATCAGATCTAGTTGAGAGCAGGTCCTTCGATACCGAGCTTGAGGAGTCTTCTAAGGAATGTATTGTGGGAGACAGTGTTGAATGCCACAGAGAGTTCAACCAGGATGAGGGCCACTGCTCCTCCTGAGTCCAGGATGGTATGGATGTCATCAGTGACTGCAATGAGTGTTGTTATGGTGTCGTGTTTTTTTCTGAATCCTGATTGAGTGTTGTCCAGTAGGTGGTGGTGTTTGGGGTGTGTTGAGAGTTGCTTGTTGATGGCCTCCTTTATCACTTTGTCTGAGCCGGGGAGCAGGGAGATAGAATGGAAGTTGCTCGGTTGGCTTTGGTTGGCTGATGGCCGCTTAAGAAGGACGTTAATCACTGCATGCTTCCAGTCTTCTGGGAATGTGGTGGATGTGATGGAGGTGTTGATGTGGGTGAAGAAGTGCTAATGGGTGAAGCTCCAAGATTGTAGATGTGGTGGGGGCATTGGTCTTTTGTTGCTCCTTAGTGGATGGTCTGCATGATCATCGCTGTACTTTCCCTGCTGAGAGTTTTCCATTTGGCCAGGTGGACGTCTTGGTTGGTGATGGGCTGGTTTGCGATGAGATTGCTGGGGTCCGGTTGGTCTGCAAAGCTGTTGTATATCTTTGTGATTTTGCTGTGGAAGACATTTCATAGGTCATTGCAGAATTGGGAGGGAAGGGATGCTGTTGCTGGAGGCCGAAAGTGTAGTGAAGTTCTTGACAATCTAGAAGATATCCGTGAAGCCGTTGGAACTCCCTTCGATGCATGCAGCTTGTGCTCTTTTCTTGGTGTCTCTTAGCTGCTCGTGGTAGAGTCTGAGGGCAACCTTGTATGCGGTTCTGTTGATGTTTTTGTGGCTGGCTCTCCATTTTCTCTCTGGCTGTTTGCAGTCTTGTTTGGAGTTTCGGAGCTCCTATGAGTACCAGCTGGCCTGCTTGTTGGTCATTCTTTGCTTGTTGAGGTTGATCGGTGAGAGAGCATCTTCAAAGTTCTTGATCCAGTTGTTGAAGTTGGTGATGTCCTCGTTGAGGTTGTCTGTAGGGTTAGGCTGAACTGTGCTGAGAGCATTGAGCTAGTCTGCTTCTGAGATTTTGCCCCAGCAGTGGTTGGGTAGGCTCACGTTGGTGGGTTGCGGTGAGCTGATTTGGAAGTGGATGAGAGAGTGATAGGTCCATGTGAACAATATTGTGGAGTTATACATGATGCTGTCATTGGTGGTGAAGGTGGGGTCCCGTGTGAATCCTACGATGTGTGTTGGTTCTGTGGTGAGCAGGGTTAGTCCAATATTTTTCAGGCTTTCGAGGAGTGCTGTTGAGCAGGGGTCGGTTCTGTCTTCTAAGCGGAAGTTGAGATTGCAGAGGCATTGGAGTCGATGATGAGAGAGCAAAGAAGTCCGTGATGAAGCTGGTGTAGCTAGCTCATGGTTCAGGTGGTCGGTAGACAAGGATTCCATCCAGCATGAAGTGTTCGGAGATTTGCAGCTGTAAGTGCTGATGTTCCATGAATGAGGTGGAGCTCTCTGTGAACTTTAAGCACGTGACAGACTACGAGTCCACCTGGCTTGTGAAGGCAGTCCTGTCGTACAATTTTGTATCCTGCTATGACTGTAGTGGCGATGTTGGGTGCCGATGTGGAGTTGAGTCAGATTTCTGCCAGGATGAGGTGATCCAGTACGTTGCTTCTCAGCAGTTCCCAGATTTTGGTTGTGTGTTTGCTGAGACATTTTGTGTTAAGCATGCATGCAAGTGAGTGTTGAGGGCCGGTTTGCTCTAGCATGTGGTGTTAGGTGGGGGTGTTGATGGTGTTGCTGGTGCTTGCTTGGGCTGTATAGGTAGGCTGCTGCACATGAACCAGCAATGGGTGCAGGTGAAGGCTCCTACCATGGTGTGTGGCACAGATCACCAACAGTGAAAGGAGATGCATCGAGGGTTGAGCGATCGAAGGTGTGATGCTGAGTATCGCTGAGGGGCGACTGGACCAGGGTTCGTGGCACTGGGTGCGTTCTAGGCTTGGACGGTGCATACAGGGCAGCCTCTGGTGTAGCTTTGGTGTGCCAGCAGAGCAGACACACAGCAACCGCCATTAAGTGGGATCTGGGAGGGTGTAGGGGCGCACTGCAGAGGCGCAGGAAGAAGAGGCATGAAGGATACGTGGCAGGAAGAGCAGGTAAGGAGCGGGGAGCCGGGAAGAGGCACGGGGGAGGGGATGCAGGGAGCATGACAGAGGGAGACGAAGGCCTGAAACAGGTGAAAAAAGCCCAAGAAAATGAGTGGAAAGGGCAAAAATACACAAGGGGGGAAAGAGAAAGCATGCGGAAAAACAGTTAAAAGATTGACAAAGGACAAGTGAAAAGAGCACAAGGCGCAAGGGGGGAAAGATAAAGCCAGCAGACAAATGGGTGAAAGATTGACAAAAAAACGAGTGAAAAGAACACAAGGCAAAAGGGGAGAAAGATAAAGCAAGTAGAAAAAGGAGTGATAAAAAAGAGTGACAAAAACAAGTAGAAAGAGAACAAAGACACAAAGGGTGCAAAAGAAAGCAAACAGAAAAACGGGTGCAGACAGAATATCGAGTTGGAAATGTGAAACTACAGAAATATCGAGTCGTAAATATCGTGAGTCACAAATATCCACAGGAAGAATATCGTGGCCAAGAATATTGATTTTAAGGTAAGAAATATCATTAAAAAAATGTAGAAGTCATTAATATCATTTGCAAAAATATAGTTGTTTAAAATATCGATTTTTTAATTAGTTCAGGGCTTATAGGGGAATCGGGTGGGAAGTAATTTAATTATAATAAATTCATGATTATTTTTTTTATTAATATTTATTTAATGGAGATTGTATAGTGTTAATTGTGGAAAGTAATTTAATAATAATTAATTAGTAATTGGTCGTTAATTAATAATTAATTAATTGCTAATTAAGTATGGTAACTGTGTAATTTTTTTCTGGTGCGGGTTGTGGGGTTTATAGAGGTAAAGGGTGGGAAGTAATTTCTTTTAATTAATTAATAAGTTGTTAATTAGTGTTAATAAATTAATTGAAACTTAAATATGGAAATTGCATAATTAATTTTGGGTGCGGGTTTATAGGGTTAATGGATGCAAAATAATTTATTTTTGATTAATTAATAATTAGTTGCTAGTTGATATTAATTAATTGATTGAAAATTATTTATGGAAATTGTGTAATTAATTTTAGCTGCGGAGAGTTTTTAGGGATTTAGGGTGGGAAGTGATTTATATTTAATTAATAATAATTAGTTGTTAATTGAAAAGTAAATATGGAAATGGTGTAATTAATTTTAGGTGTGGGTTGTGGGGTTTATAGGAGTAAAGGTTGGGAAGTAATTTATGTTTAATTAATTAATTAATAGTTTGTTGATCATTAATATTAATGAATTAATTGATATTTAATTATGGTAACTGTCTATTTTTTGTGTGTGGGTTTTAATTTTATAGGGGTAAAGGGTAGGGAGTACATTAATTTTACTTACTTTATCATTAGTTGTTAAATACTGTAGGAAGGTGGATATCTGACAATATGGTTACCCCAACTTTTTGCCTAGTGTTAAGCTGGTTTTTGACTTAGTTGGCCGGGGATCCTGCTAATCAGGGCCCCAGGTTATCTGCTCTCTCTGTAAAATGGACTCCATGTACTTTAGGTACATCTCCAATTGGATATTGGGTAACCTTGTGAGCCCCTGTATAGTCTACCATAGGTCCCCAGGGCATAGGTGCATCCAAGTCCTTCCAGGGGCTGCAGCATGTATTATGCCACCCCTGGCTGGCCATACAAATTGACACAACTAGCTGATCACTCAGCTGGGGCAAGGTTGTGTAATCACCCCTTGCTTAGGTATAGTATCCCTATACCTACCATTACATATAGACACATATATACCTATAAGTCACTCCTATTGCAGTCCTTGACAATCCTGAAGGCAGAGTGCTTCGTTTTATGTGAGATGGTGCTCTAGCATGACCTGAGCCTGTCTGCAGCTTTCGGAACCATGTCCTTATAGCTGTTCTATGATATAGCCATACCATATACTCCTAAGTGCATTATAATCCTCGCGGTTAATGCTAACTTTGGTTTGGCTTTATCAAAACATGTTGTGTAAGGTGTCATACGCTTTGGAATACTAGCCCCTACCCCCCCCCCCCAGTCCTGGCGGCGGGGGTAGCATTCCAGCCTTCTAGAGGGAGAAGACATGTAGTTGTAGGTTTACCTGGTTAAAGTTAAACAGAGCCTCAGCATCACAAGATGGATGCTGCTGCCACAGACACGAGTCTGACCTTCTGCTGCTGGATGAAACTCTGGCAGGAGAAGCCTGGACAATAGGTTTCCTGCCTTGGGAGGTGCTAGCACCTCCCCAGACAGGCTATAGTGTATTGGGGCAGGGTGGGTTGAATGAAATGAGACACTGCCTGGGGCACACAAGGTGCTCCATGCATAGCCTGGTTCAAACCAGTTGCTGGGGCACCCCAGATCCAGCTCTGGCGTGAAACTGGACAAAGGGAAAAGGGTGTAACCACCCCCTTCCCAATTTCCACCCATAGGAGGGACCTAGCAGGTAATCCAGCCCCTTAGATTAGTATAAAGCTAGGAGCTGTGTCTAGAGACATTAGATTATCCTGAACTGAAACGAAACTCTGGACCTTCGACATTTTACTGGAACTAGAAGACTGAATAATCTCCCTTGTGGTCAAGGAGTGACCACCCTGTGCAAACAGGCACCATCAGTGACTTGCCGGTTTGCTTTGTTGACGTTCCTGCCGAAACCCGAAGACTTAGCGACGCAGCTTCTGGACTTCCAGACTTCTCTGTCTCCTACCCACATCCACAGCAAAGCTGAGACCCATGGTGGACACGAGATACGTGGGACCGGACTACCTGCAGTACCTGCTTTTTGCTAACTGTGCAGCTTCTGAGGCGTCCTCGAAGTTGTGCATTAGGACTTGAGAATCCCCAACCCCGAGCCGTAAGTGCACCGAAGCTCAGCCCTCCGCATTCCACGAGTGCCGCGTGGGGCCTGCGCCTGCATTTCTCCTCGACACGTCTTAGCGGTTGCTAGCCTGTTGGCTAGTGGCCCTCCTGAAGACATCCTTTTAAAACCACACTGCTTGCCAGGTTGCTCTGGGCTTGCTCCCGCTTTCCTGTAAAGGGGAAGCTCCCCAGACCTTGCTGGTCTGAACAGAAGCCGATCTTCCCTTCCTGCGTGGGTTGCCTTTGCCAAAGCTTGTTGACTCCAATCGGGAAGCCGACACCGCCAACAGCGAGATCCTTCGTGGGACAGTCCGTATCCAGCTCCTGGTTGTCGTCGACCCCTCCTGGTCCACGTGGCTGCAGAGACAAGCTTCACATCTTCACCTGATTGCAACTCAACATCGCCTGGTTCCTTCCTGGTCAATGGCTAGTGACCCAGACTCTGTCCTCTCTGCTTTCAGGCTCTTCACTGTTCCGATCCACCCTTGGATCCATCCGGACATCTTCCTCCTGGTCGCCTGCAGCATCTTTGTGCATCTCTCCATAGGATTAGACGACGAAACCCGACACGAAAGAACACCTGTGCACCCGGCTTCCCTGGGTGAGGTAACTCGAGTACTCCGGTGCTCCCATGAGTAATAACTATCCAAGAGTCCTAGTTTAACTGGGTTTTCCCGTAGTCCATCCGGAAGTGTCCGAAATCAACTACTTTGTAAACGTTACATTCCCATTGAAAGTCTATGAGAACTCGCGTGTGTGTTTAGACACTGCACACGCATCCTGTGGGACTCCTACTTCCTAACTTACGGTTGTTCAGTGTAGTCCCAGCGATTCCCTAGGCCCTAGGCCTATTCACTTTTCCTGAAGTGGTTCTTATACCACTTACTTAGTATATGGTTTGTGAGGCCCCTAGGGCAGAATTGTATTTGTGCAACTTATAGTATGCTTATTGAGTAACTTGTGCTGTATCTCAAACTCTGAACTCATAAAGAGTGCAGAGGGGTTGTGTTAGTAATAAATACGTATATATTTGATATATACCTTGTGTGGTGTCCTTTCATTTGGCATTCAAGGGGTTATTATTGATAAAACAATTGGCTTCACATGCTCTCTGAAGTATTAGCCTATGACTGCTTTGTCCATGCTACCACTAGGCTAGCTGGTCTATAAGGTTGACTTTACGACCATCACCATAAAGGTTGTTTGGACTGATACAGGGTGACCAGTAGAATAGTGGACATCACATATCAGGCCAACTTCTCACAAATACTAGTAGTTTTTTAATTGAAAATAAGTTTTAATTGTGTAATACATTTTTTTACAGTTTAATTTTAGGTGTGGGTTGTGAGGATTATAGAGGTAAAGTGTGGGAAGGTAATTCATTTGTATGATTTTTAATTTGTTTTTTAATTAATAATATTTCTTTAACTGGTAATTAATTATAATAGTTGTGGAAGTACATTTTTTTAAATTTAAATGTGGGTTGTGAATTGTGTGGGGTTATAGGGTAGGAAATAAAAAAACAAAATGTATGTAATAATGAATCTTTTGTTTCGAAATATTTTCTAATTAAAAAATGTTACTTGAAAATATTTTTTTCTTTTATTTCATATAATATTCATAGGTATTTGTCATATGTATGTAACATTATAATATGTTTTTATTTTTTTATTTTTTAATATTACATATATTTGCATTTAAATTTGTATCATATTTATGTATTTTTTATTTATTTAGTTTTTTTTAGATATTTTGTTGTTGTTAATATTTTATTTCTTTTAAATTAAAGTTACTCAAGTGGGAATATTAATTGTTACCCCTCTGCAATCCAACACTTTCCCTATTATTGCACTGATTGGAGTGGGAATAGTACATTTTATCTGGCCACTATCCAACACTTTCCCTACTGCAGCATTCACTAGAGAGGGAATAGTAATTTGTATTCCTCCGCTATACAACACATTCCCTACTGTTGCACTCATTGGAGAGGGAATAGCAGGTTTTAGCCATACGCTAACCAACACTTTCCCTACAGTTACAGTTACTGGAGTGGAAATAGTCATATTTACCCCAACGCAATCCATCACTTTCCCTACTGTTGCACTCATTGGAGTGTAAATAGTAATTTTTACCCTTGAGCTATCCAACACTTTCCCTACAGTTGCACTGACTGGAGTGGGAATAGCAAATTTTTAACCCTCCGCTATCTAAACCTTTCCCTACTGTTGCACTCACTGGAGTGGGAATACAAAATTGTACCCCTCTGCTATCCAACACTTTTCCTACTGTTACACTCATTGGAGTGGGAATAGTAATTTGTACCCCTCCGCTATCCAACACTTTGTCTACTGTTGCACTGACTGGAGTGGGAAAATGAAGTTTAAAGATTTTAAAATAGTTTAATATTTTAATTTAGAATATAATGTTTTTTATTAGATTTTATGTTATTGGTACATATATTTATATTTATAAATATATACATACACCTATATATTTGTAAATTTGTATATCATTTTAAAATTATACAATAAATTATAATTAATAGTTTATTCATTATTTTAAAGCATATATATATATATATATATGTATATTAATTTTTATGTGTGTTTAAATTTTTAAATTACGTTTATTTGTTATATTTGTTAAAATGTATATTAAATCTAATACATTTTTTTAATTCATTTGATTATTTAATATATTTTTTTTATTTTAAATATATATAAATATCGATATTTTGTACAACTATGTTTTTGACATCGATATTTTTTTCTATATTTTTGTACTTACCTATTTAAGTATAGGGAGTCGATATTTTTGCATTCTATATTTTTACCTCAATTTTTTTTACTTCTATATTTTTGAGGTCAATATTCTGTCAGTATACCCAGAAAAAACGAGTGGAAAAAGTGGCAAAACAAGTGTAAAGAGCACAAAAGCACACAGGGTGAAAGAGAAAGCAAGCAGAAAAACAGGTGTAAGATTGACAATAATGTGAAGTGAAAAAAAGGCACAGATGGGTGAAAGAGCTTTGGCAGAGGCCGAGGATTGGGTAAAAAAGAAAGGCCAAAAGGAGCTGGCTAAAAATGTACAGCAGAAGAGTTTGAGCAGAAGGAGTGGGGAGGGAGCCTAGAAACAAGAGAGCTGGATCCGAAAGGGCCTTGATCGGTTGGAGGACCAGTCACAGGAAGGTGGGTTGCTTGGTCTAGGCACCTGCTCAATGAGGTCCAGAGCAACTGTCATTAAGTAGGTCATGGAATTAGGTAGGAGTGTTTAAGCGGCGGGCAGGGCTGCAGAGGCACTGAAAGAAGATGCGGGGATGAGAAACATCAGGGAGGGTAGTGGGGAGGAGGGAGGTGGGAAAATGTACAGGAAGGTTGGGTGGCTGCGGAGAGCATGACACAGGGGGCAGAAGGCCTGAAATGCGTGCACATTTGATGATACCCTATTCTGTCATCTGGTACATCTTGTATTCTTTCAAGGTTATTTGTGCTTGTTGAGGATCAAGTGTGAGTTTACTGCTTTGCTTTGCTTTATCATCTATCAGAAAGGAACGGGATAAGGCAGGAGTGAGGGGATAATGCTCCGATTACTTACCGGTAATCTTCATCAATCTAATGACCCTTACTTCTTCCACTACATGAATCCCATCCTTTCTTCCAGTGGTCAAGACCTCAATCCCTGGTGCTTTGGGATTACCGGAAGTTCTGCTGATGTGCACCCCCTTTATGGCCCCTTCTGAGGCGGGGTCATAATGGGGAGTGGAGAGGGAGGGAAGGAGAGCTGTTTTTAGATTTACCTAGGCCACGTGGTGTCCAGGCAGGTGGATACGCCTCAGAAAGTGGAGGGGAAAGGAAGTGGTTTTGACTAATTATAAGGACATTTGGAAAAACTCTTCTGTGTTATAGGTAGTAGACCAGAAGGCAGCTTCTCAGTGACACCAGTCTCTACCAATGGAATCAGTCTTTGAATACAGTGGTGACACCTGTTCATTTGAAGAACAGGAAACAGTGGTAGCACATAGCCAGGCTCACTGGACTTATCCAGTTCTGCTGCTGTGGTGTTTTTCGCATTATTGTGGATTTGCAGCAATTTTGTTTCTAGCTCAAATGGATAAAAAGTTACTGAAAACAACTGGTCATCTTTCAGTTGCTTACTGCTGTATTTGATTGCTAAACTAGTACTAAAGAGATGGAATCAGCGCACAAACTGCCACCATGTGTAACAAAGTACAAAGTGAAATAAAACTATCACAATGTGTCCTGCATTATGCAGCACAATTTGCCTTTATTTGCTGCATAATTTAGTCAACCCTGCAGCATAATGTGGTCCTCCTCTGTCGCATAATTCCGGTGGCTCTGAACATAGCCTGTTAAAAACATATCTACATAGTTAGATCAGTGTGTTCTACCTCGAAAGGAAATCAAGAATCAACAACTAGTGAGTAGTATTTGTGATCTCTGTTCTGCAGTGCGGGTGCTGTCCAAAGTTTGGGGGAAATGTTCAGAGGTTCTGTTCGAACTTCATGTGCTGTTTATACATTTTATTTTTGTGTGAAGAGTAGTTTTTATGGACAGTGATGATTTATGAGCGGATTACATTCACCTAGTTCTGTATAAGAGTGCGGTCACTACTCATATGATACTGTTTTGAGAAAGCAAACAACTGGCCCTCTGATTTCTATTTCTGATGAAGACATTGAGCCTATGGTACTGTTATGATAGGAAGGTAGCATGAGTACTCAAGATGGGTTTTTTTCCTTACCAACTACCTGCCTGGCACTAGTCCCCCTGTAAGTCTTACAAAGTCATGAGCTCACTTTGCCCTCATGAGGTCTTGGTCCTTCAGTGCCGACCCCTGGAGGTAGATGACGCGCTGTGACCACAGCGGGATCTGCAGCACTCTGCGCACCTGAAGGTCCATCTCCGTGGGGCAGAGAATCACAACGTAGTAATCCTGCGCAGAGAAGAAACAGGATACATTAAACAAATTTTCAACTCCAGCAATGGTTGTTTTAATACAGCTTCACATAGAATGTATTCTGCTGCAAACGTCTGAAATAGCAGATTTTAGTATTACCCACCTCAGGGATTAAGGACCACAGAAGGATGAAGGGTTGAGGTGTCCACTCAGGCACGATTCAGACATGTGAACTTGCAGATTACACACAGGCTTTTTTTTAGAAGAAGGTGCATGAACCCCCTGAGCTAACTAACCAGGATTCTATCCATTGACACACAGTTTCGGAACAGGTATTTAGAGAAGATACTCTGCTCACTGAGCTATCAGCTTCCAGCTCAAATAATACTCTTATTTTAAACTAGTGCTTCGTTTATTATAGGAGTGTTTGTAACAAAGCACTTCATTCATCCCTCCCAAGAAATGCTCATCTCTCTTCCTGAAATCCCATCCAGCTACTTTCATGAAGGACACCATGGATAAAAAACACATCCTTTTAATGTCGTCCTATAGAGGTCCTCGCCATGAATATGCCGATTGTTTTCTGTGCCTAATAGTTTACGTAAATAACAACCGTATACTATTTCGAAAGGTTTACTTAATTCAGTTGCCATTTATTACTCAAACAGATACTTTGACAATAATACCCTTCTAAAATATAATTAGGCCAACTTAAATGCCAAAGGAATATATCTGGAAAAACGATGTGACCTTTCGTTAAACTCATACCGTTCAAAACGCTTTCACTATTAGCTTTTACTTAAAACTATGTTAAAAAAAGTGCTTTAATGAGTTTTAAAATAAATATCATCTTCTTCCAAAGGGAACTGTTAGCATTTTTGTAGCCGGGACCAAATCTGTTTAAAGTTACAAAAGTTGTTTGCAAGTTTTCTAAAAAAAAATTGCATTGCAAATCAAAAATGAAACACATGTACTAAAGAATATAAAAAGGTTTAAATGATGAGTTAAAAGGGAAGTTTACCTTTTATGTATAGGTTAAAGACAAGTGTCAGATTTTCTAAAATTTAAATATTATACATAAAAAACAAATATGGAGCTTTTCATTTTGCCAAAGCAAATTAGTGTGAACGGAAAAGTCACAGCTTTTGGCAACTTCAGAAAAAGTCTATCAGCTTTGAAATTAGTTGGTCGACATTTCCAAATCTTGCAACACCTGTTTTAGCAAGCTAGGGCAGAGAGAGACCTCTCGCTTTGCACTAAAGAGATACATACGGAGGCAGAAGAAGATTCCTTCCCTATACGACCTGAGGGCAATGTATCCCTGAACCTGTGCTGTTTACAGATTACATTATGGCAAAGCATACACTGGGGATTTAGCTTGAATTCTGTGTTCCTGCCTGAGCTATAAAACGTTCTTAGTATTTGGGTATACATATAATTTATGCTACAGATTTTTTTAAAAAAGCAACTTGAACTCTACCTTTCTGCTGATCAACCCCTTATTCTACTCTTTGTGCTTATTCAAGATGATGTGCTTTTAAGACAATTAAGCTCTGTCATTCCTGAATTTTGACATTGTAGTGAAACATGTTTGCAAATGACTGACCAATCTTCTCCATCTTGCATGTCTGGCATGACAATAGTGATGTAGTCCATGGACAGGAAATGTACCTTTCCTAATTAATGTACTTTTAATTTGATTCTAACACAAAAAAAATATCTTGCAATATTAAGTCACAAGAAATTCCCTAGCGTTCTAGCAACAAAGTATTGAAATAAATTCTCTTTCTATCTTATATCTACTACTATGGCAAAAATGGATTCTAGTTTGAAAAATGTGTTAGTAATGGCTTATTAACCAAAAGGCTAGTCAAAGTTGGATAGACACCACACATTGTAATATTAATTTAGGCCATGCCAAATATTGCATATGTGTTGTTGAAGTGAAGGTTTTTTTCTTTGGAACTATTTGTTTCTGAACTTTACTAGTATGAGCATTAAAAAATACATTCACTAAATGTAGATATCCAGAAATAAAAATGCTCTCACAAGCGATCCTGGGTGGATCTGGAAACAGATCTAACTTCTCATACTGTGTGTAGTGGCATGTTTGCTCATTTCACCCAACTTGCAACCACCAAGCACATATTACTGAAACTTAATTTGCGCACTTGCCATTCACAGTTTATAACCTCACAGATTACATCACTCATGACATGTTCTATGATAACATTGATAACATAATTGATGACATCTGTTTATGTTTACAGATTTCTAGAGCGCATGGCTGCCCGTAAGCGTTCCAGCGCTAGTGATAGAATGAGCGAGAACAACAGAGGAAGGGTTTAAGGGAATAGCCAGGTCTTTAAGAGTCTGCGAAAGGAAAGGATATTGGGCTGAGCGCGAATGTGTAGTGGAAGCGAGTTCCACAGTTTGGAGGCATTATACGAGAAGAGACGGCCTCCTGTTTGGGCCCTTTTGATCCTAGGTATTGAGGTCAGATGGAGATGCGTGGATCGAAGCAATCTGTTGGTTTTATGGGGAACAATCAGGTCTTTTAGAATGAGGGGGGGGCCTTTCCGTGCAAAATTTTGTGAGTGGTACAAAGGCTTTAAAATGTACTCTTTCCAGGATGGGAAGCCGGTGAAGTGACCTGAGGGCTGGTTTGGCAGAGCAACGGTTGTTGGTGCCCGTAAGAATCCGGGCGGCAGTGTTTTGTACTACCTGTAGTTTGGCTATCACTTTCTTTGGAGCACCTAGGTATAGGGCATTACCATAGTCCAATCTGGACAATATAAGGCCCTGAATCAAGAGCTTCCTATACTGAGAGGTAAGCAGAGGTAACATTTTGCGAGAGGTGCAAAGGAATCCGTAACAGGCTCCAGCGGTTTTTCTAGCTTGGGTATTGAGCGTATCCCCAAGACAGGAGTAAAGATCGGTGGAAGGATGGTCCTGATGGCTTAGAGATACAACAAGCTGGGTGTCATCGGCATATGTCAGAAGCTTGATTCCATATGGATTGACAAGTTTTTCAAGGGGGGACATATACACCTTAAAAAGCATAGGGCTCAGGGATGAGCCCTGAGGGACGCCACAGTGAACAAAAGTAGTTTTGGAGATGAAATTGCCCTCTGCCACCTGAAATGAGCGGCTGTATAGAAAAGATCTCAGCCAGGACAGGGCGAGTCCAGAGATACCCAAGTCACTACGCCGACGAATCAGCGTAGAATGATTCACGGTGTCGAAGGCCGCACTCAGATCGAGGAGGATCACTGCCACTGATCCCCCTGAGTCTATGATCTTTCTGGTCTCTTCGACAACCGCTATCATTGCGGTCTCTGTACCCTGGCCCGGGCGAAAGCCCGTCTGTGAGGGTTTGAGTCGGTCGCTTGATGCAAGGTAGTCAGCTAACTGATGGTTAATGAATTTTTCTGCCACCTTAATGATGCCCGGCAAGAGGGAAATGGGCCGAAAGTTGTTCAATTCCAGAGGGTCAAGGTTGGGTTTTTTGAGTAAGGCTTTAACTACAGCCTTCTTCCAACTCGGGGGTACAGTGCCCTGTGAAAGGGAGATGTTAATCAGATTAGCCATAGGGGCAAGGATGGTGGGTGCAACTATTTTTATGACCTTCAATCGGGCAGGGTCTAGCGGGGAACCACTTTTAATTGACTGAAGAATAGGGAAGAGAATGTCTTCTGTAATAGGGGCAAAAGTATCCAGTCTGGGCTCGTCTTGCTGAGGTGCTGACGAAGACAGTTCGGGTAGGTCAGAAAAATTATACCTAGGGAGGTGCTTCAGAATTTTTTGGCTCTTCTGGTCAAAAAACTCGGCTAGCTCATTGCAGCGATTGTCCGAAGAGTCCACGGGGCAGGGGAGGTCAGGAGTTTTTAAGAGTTTTTTCACGATTTGAAAGGTTTCTCTTGACGAACTCGAGGAAGATCTAATTTTTTCCTCGAAGAACGCAGCTTGCGCCGATTTAAGGGCCTGAAATGACATAATTAATTACATCATTATAGCTAGAGCGGAAGTTATAGTTACCTCAGTTAACTATAACTGGTAAATTTCATAGTTTTTTTCGTTTAAAATTGGTATATTTTACTTGACATTTTCACCTAACTATAGTGCGACTTTGAACTTTGTTTTTCCAGTAAATTTCAAAGATTTTTAATGTAAAGTAAGGCATTACTTACCATGCCTAGCTATAACGTCACTATAACCATTGTTTTTAGCTTATGCTAAAAACCTTAGAAATTCACTGGAAGAACAGAGGTTAAAGTAACATTATAATTAGGCATTGAAATGAGTTGAAAACTGACACTTAAAACCAAAAAAGTACTGACATTTGCCAGTTATGGTTCAGGGAGCTAACTATAACTTGTTCCCCCTCCATGTATTGCTTAACACCTTACATGTTACATCCGTCATGACTTGCTTGATGACATTACCTATGAAATCTCAAATGACATAATTGATTACATCACTGGTGACAACACTGATGACATCATTCTGTGAGTCTGAGAGTTTGTTATACACTTATCACACTGAAAGGTAATTAATAAGCTTCATACAGAGTAATTTTTCTCTATATAGTTTTTACTGCTAATACGTGTCATTTTGAGCAATATGCTTGGCCTGCTAACAAGGCTTGGATGTTTGAAGATTGTAGGGTTTCTGTCAGGAGCTCTTCACAGAGTGAAGGTTGTGTGTACTACAGGTTTGACCCATAAGGGTTGGTTGTATGAAGAGTGTGCTCTCTGTAAAGCTGTATGCGCAGGGAGAAGGCTGTGCGTACTAGCAGTTTAGTCCCCTAATGGGCATGGGGGTCTGGAAGGAGTGAGCTCTCTATTAAGTTCTGTGCACAGGGTGAAGGCTGTGCATAGCAGGGATTTAATCAACTAATGGGGCTTAGGCACCTGGTGGGAGTGAACTCTCTGTGTACAAGGCGATGGCTGTGTTAGCCACCTACTGAGCATTGTGTGTCTCGAGGTATTGTCTTCTAAGTGTATAAATATGCACCGGTGTAGAGTCTGTGTGTAGCAGGGCACTGGTCATCTAATGACGCTTGGGTGAGCAGAGAGTGGGGACTCTTCATCCCACTTCTGCCTGTCCACTGTTTACTATCTGCCTGCCCAAGCCCCATCCTCCCAGATCCTGTGGACAGCTTACTTACCATGCTGGTATTCTTGATGCCCCTGCTCCTATCACTCTCCTCCTGGTCCTTCACTCTCTCTTTGCTTGCCTCTACCTACTACCCCCTGCCCTCCCTGGTCCCCTGTACTGCCACTGCCCATGCAGGCAGTATGAAGGACCAGGGAGGCCAAATGCATAGGGAGGTCTATGGTCAACTTGCTGCCCTTGCCCCCCATTGCCTGAGTCTGTTCCCTGTCTCTGAGTCTGTTTCCTGCCCCGTCCCTCCTGCCCTGCATGGCCTTTTTTGCTGCCACTGCCTCTCCAGCTTTCTTTCCATGTATAGCTAGTGGCCCCTAACCACCTCCTCCTAGCCTTCTGTTGCCTGAGTCCATGCCCCTGAACACTCATCCTAGCCCTGCGTGGATCTTAATGGTGCCATTGCTCATCTTGCCTGCCCTGTGTGGTTAGCTTGCTGCCCCTGACTTGCTCGCCCGACATTGTCCATGTAAGTGCCTTAGCTCCCTCCCTCCTTCCCTCCATGACCCACTGAGCAACTACTGGTCCTCCTGCCTGCCCTGCATGATGTGATGTGTTGTGCTGCCACTCCTGCCTGTCCTGTGTGGTGAACTTGCTGACAATGCCCTGCTCCTCTTGCCCTACACTGTCTATGTATTTGCCCTGGCCCCCTCCCTCCTTCCCTACATCGCCCAATGAGATCCTCTTGCCTGCCCTGCATGGTCTGTTGTGCTGCCACAGCCTCTCCTGCCCTCCCTGTGTGGTCAGGTTACTGCCCTTGTCTCTGACGTCTGAGTCCAACACCAACCCCTCTTTTCTGCATGCCCCTGCCCCCCCCCCCAACTGCCATACACGGCCCGTTGGCTGCCACTAACCCTCTTACACGCTGCCTCTACCCCTTCCCTCCTCCCCCTTTTACCATTGTCCATGTGCATGCCCCTATTCCCTCTCTCTTGCCCCCCAGTGGTAGGTGGTACTTCTACTGCCATTCCTGCCTGTCTGTATGATCAGCTTGCTGCTTCTGCCCCTGCCCCCTCGCCCATGCCCTTCTTTGTCCATGTGTGGGTCCTAGCCGCTTCACAATGCCCCTTCATGGTTCATTGTGCTGCCACTGCCTCTCCTCCCTGCCCTGAGTGGTCAGCGTGCTACCCTTTCCTTCATGTCTTCGCCCCCTCCTGCCTGCTCTCCATGGTCTGATGTGCTGCCCCTGTTCCCCCACCTGCCATGCATGGTCTGTTTTACTTACAGTCCCCCTCCCACTGGGCCCTGTGTGTTGTCAGCTTGCTTACCTTGACCACTCGCCCGAACCCCTCATTGACCAATTCCATGCACCTGCCCAGTCCCTCTTGCTGTCCATGGTTTGTTGTGTTGCCACTGCCACTGCCCCCTCCAGCTTGCCCTCCATGGTTCATTATGCTGCCACTATCCCTTTCACCTGCCCTGCATGGTCAGCTTGATACTCCTGCCACTGTCCCTGCCCTCTGTTCCTGATGGCCTTACCCCTATACCTATCCCTCATGCCCTCCATGGTCTGTAGGTATACGCCTGCCCCATCCCTCCAGCCTGTCATGGCCTGTTGTGCATCCACAACTTCTCTTGCCTGTCCTGCATGGTTGGCTTGCTGCCACTGTCGCCTCCCCCTGCCCTCCATAATCCATTGTTGTGCAACTGCGCCTTCTGCCTGCCCTATGTGGTGCATTGTGCTGCCACTATCCCTTCCGCCTGGCACACTTGAAGTCATCTTAATAGAATTAAAGCTGGTGAATCAAAAGCATTTCCTTGAACAAAATAATGGGGTTCTTTTTCTCATAGGAATTACGGTTAAAGCTCCACAAAACTAAAATTAGGACATATTTTTTGAGTTCTTAATTAGCAAAAAACGGCTTTTAAACTAGCTGCTACTTTTATGTTATTATCCAATTGATCACCTCATTATTTGTTGCATGAGTTACTTAGCTGTTTTGCCCGCTTCTACCATTGGGCTACTATATTTAGGCTACACTTTGGTGATAATTGGGCTATATTTAGGCTCTTTTCTCGGACGGCCATCTTGACGGACTTTTTTGTAATGAAGCTCCCTTAACTTTTCATTTATTGCAGTGTCCTCTGTGGGAAATATTTTGATGTACATCTTTGATTCCATCTCGATGGCAATGAGATGTGCCACACTTTGTCAAAAATACAGAATATTAGGTACTATGGTTGCTGATTAGAACACTATGGTAGAGCTGCAGTTGATCACTAGGAGTGAACAGACAGCATGCTGCTGGTGTTGAAAGTACATGTTTCAGTCTGCATGGTGGAATGTTTTGCTAAAATGAATGAGGAAGATATTTGAGCACTCAGAGAAAATGTGTCCTAATTATGCTTCAGGTATGCCACACTTATGTCAGAAATAAGAATCTTAGAGCTCTGGTTGTTTATTACAACACTGACAAAGGTTGCAGTAGAACACTGACTGCATACATGCCAACATTAAGACACTACAAAGAGGGAAATTTTGGAGAAAAAAAATGGGTGCTTCATTTTCAAGCATTGACATACGCTGAAACAAAGGCAATTTTAGGCAAGAGAAAGCTAAAATAAAGTCTATTAAAAAAAAACATGAGTCTCCCGCTTCAAATCAGACTGTTGGCATGCGTGTGACAGGCCCCTGCTGCTGGAAGTAAATGTTTTACTTGGTATGTCAGACTTTATTCTCACATGGCTGATGCAGATAGTGTGAATTCATAGAAATGATGGTCTCATTTTAGCTTCTGAAGCACATTACTTAAATTCTATAAGAAATTCATGAGTTTTCACTCAGGCATGGTTCATCAAATCCCAGCAGAGGATCATAATTTTACACAGGGTAAAATTACCTTAAATACACCATAATTCCTAAGAAGAGAATAGTACCACCAACAAATGATTTAAATTGTGACTAAAATCTGTTACCACCCTTTACATGTGCTCCTTTTTGGGTTCCTCAAAAACAGGCTTTCCCTACAGCTCATCTCAGTGGGGACCATGTGTTGCCTCAACATGCTGTCTATATAGTAGCCAGCTAATCACGGATGAGAGGTCCTTTTGGGACCCGCCACATGTCATTTGAGGTCAGAGTGTGGCATGTGGCAGACCCGGTCTGCTCTCGACCCAACCCACTTGATTCAGCGGTCGGTTATAAAAAGCAATCGGGTTCTGCGTTGGTGGCTTGCGCTCACCCTTGCTGCTTCCTCCTCCCTCTCCCCTGAGTAAAGCATGGTGCGGCAGGAGGCCCCAAGGCTGCAGAGCGACAGTGACTGGACTGTGGGGGTCCGCTGGCCGTGGGAACAGCCTTTCCTTTGGACTTACTCTTCAAATTGCGGCCTCCCGCTGCCCGTGGATTGGGCCTTGAGGTTCTTGGCACACGTGTGGCCTCCCTGCTGGACAGCTGCTCTATATCGGGTACAGTGGCTCTTTTGGGGGTCCATACAGGTTTCCTTTTAATCACGGCCCTGGGTCAGGGCCTGTTCTGTTTATGTCGATTTCACCCTTCATAGGAGGAGGTCTACCTCGAATACTCTGTTATGTACTATTCTTACCTTGCTAAAGGGAGTTTGGTTACACATGCTTCTGGGGTGGAAGTGTGGGGGGGTGTTAATGTTGGGGATGTTTGGGTGCTTTGATCATGTTTGTTTTCATATTATTTGATGTGATTACTCCCATGTGTCGCACCTCCAGTCACAATCTGAATGGTGCTCCATCCATCACCACCTAATTTCCCATAACCACCTCATAACTGCCTTTAGTCTAATTTATTGGAATGTTAACGATCTCCTAGGTTGTATCCAGCGTACTGCAGTCCTCAAATTCCATAAACGCCGCCAACTGGGTGTTGCTGTTACAGGAAACTCACCTTCTGGGCACACAATTTCCATTTCTATGTAGATCCCTGGGGGCCCGCTACGGGCCCCCAGGGATTCTGGGGGGTTGGGGGTGCACATGGGGGGGTACCTATGGTACCCCCCTGCAGTTCCATGCACAACATGGCAGGCACCGCGCGGTGCCTGCCACGTTGTGCATGGAAGTGCACAACATGCCTTCTTGGCCAGTGTGGCGGGGGCATCCTAATGTCACTAAAGGAACCCCTGCACCGATGGCGGGCGGTCCCATTCCACGGAAGGATGGCGGGCGGACAAAGTCTGCCCACCATCTTAATGACCCCCTTAGTGTTCACACCCCCTACCTACATAGGCAAACCTTCAGGGACCTAATTGAAGTGACTGTTGAACTACCCTATGGTGTTCTGATTATTGAGGGAGAATTTAATGCTGCACCTCTTGGATAGGCTCTCTGGGTCTATTTGATACGTGGCGAACATGGCATTCCCAGAAGCGGGCATATACCCACACGTCTGTGGCTCTAAAAACCATCATGAATCGACCACATACTCCTTCCCGCCACGGATGTACCCTCCATCTCGACTTCTATTGTATTGCCCTGGGGTATCTCAGACAACTCTCCCCTGTTTCTCCAATTTGAAGTACCGGAGTAGCATCGGAGACCCTTGTGGCACCCTAGTGCCTGGCTCCTCACAGCCTACAGATTTCTAGATCATCTGTCAGAAGAACTGCACTCCTATTTCGAACTAAATAGCACTACTGTTGGGACAGTGAGTACCCTATCGGCTCCAAGTAAGGCCACAATTCGAGGGGTGGTGAAAACATATCCCAAACATGTAGATAGGGACCGATTTCGACACAGCAGACCTTGAATCCTGTATACTCCGCCTGGAAACGGCTAGGGCATCCAACACGACTGCCTCCCTGAGCCGCCAATTGGAAATAGACCGAACCTCCCTGAATCAACTTGCCTTTCATGAGACCCGTTAATGCTGATGTGCATCTATTCAATATGTTTCCGACCACAGAGAAAAGAGTGCCACACTCCTTTATAGACTTGCACCTACAGACGCGAGCTTAAGGTTCATTCTGTTTATTGATGACTCAACTGGATCTCCAATCACTGTCCCGGGGGGGATTACAAATGTGCTTGCAGAATATTATGAACAACCTTACTTCCCAAGCATCCTCAAACTCCCTGGGAGCCTGTCCGCCCTCTCTTGTCGTACGTCCCTCTCACCGTGTCTGTTTTTTGTTGCCATCTTTAATGGGTTTTATAGCATTTTTGATATAGTTTTCAGATCAGTCACACTGACCATTTACATATGTCAAGGCATCATCGTGATCCCATCATAATCACTGTACATACTACACTTACATATACTTTGGGTATAGCAAAAGCTGCTGGTTCTTTGAGTTATAAAACTAGAACATGTTAACGATAGGCGATATCAGCAGCAGTCTTATTCAAGAGGAACTAAAGGTAAGGAAGTGGTCACCCTTCCCATAACATGCCCGCCCTGCATGCGCACCCCCATTTAAAAAAAATATCAACTCAAGGAATGCTTGGCCCCTCACCCCGCAACCCCTGTACGCTTCTCGTCCTGTCTTAAGAAAAAGCTAACATGAGTAGACTGGGGATTGGTACTCTGCAGAGCATCAGCCTGTGTCAGCAGAGTAAGTGTCGGCACATGCCAATGTCCCAATCCGGGTAGTGTGTTAGCCTTCCATTGCATCGTGATCAGCCAACAGGTTATCAGCATTGCCCGGTCTATGAAGCAGTTTCGCTGTGCTCCCTGCTTTCCTACATCTAAAAAGCCCCAAGGTACCTCTCGCCATGTTGTTGAGGTCATTACGGCCTGTTATGTCAGCTAGTGTTCTTGTAACCTCACGCCACAGATCTTTGGCCAAGGGAAGGTTCCAGAAGATATGTGTCATATCAGTGTCAGGCTCAGTACACCGTGGATGAGGTGAGCCAGTTCTGAATATTCTGTGGAGTCTTGTCGGGGTAATATAATCCTTGTGTAGAATGTTGTGTTGTATGTGTTGAAATTTTACTTGGGTGGACGAGCCGCCTATCCCATTCCTTTGGGTCAATTTCTGACTTATGTCCCTCTACCAACCCCTGCGGGTTGCCAATAAGGGGTCGTATAAAGTGTTATAGAGGGCAAGGGTAAGCCATGTTATTAGGTGATGTCCCTCGCCTGTGGTGTGCAAGGTGAGTACGAGTGGGTGCGGATCAGGTTTTGTGTAGACGATTTGCCACAGCTGGCCCAGTTCGGCCACCAACTGGCTGTGAGCTAGGAAATACCCGGCTGGAAGGCCATTGTTGTCTCTCAGCTAGTGATAGAATGAGCGAGAACAACAGAGGAAGGGTTTAAGGGAATAGCCAGGTCTTTAAGAGTCTGCGAAAGGAAAGGATATTGGGCTGAGCGCGAATGTGTAGTGGAAGCGAGTTCCACAGTTTGGAGGCATTATACGAGAAGAGACGGCCTCCTGTTTGGGCCCTTTTGATCCTAGGTATTGAGGTCAGATGGAGATGCGTGGATCGAAGCAATCTGTTGGTTTTATGGGGAACAATCAGGTCTTTTAGAATGAGGGGGGGGGCCTTTCCGTGCAAAATTTTGTGAGTGGTACAAAGGCTTTAAAATGTACTCTTTCCAGGATGGGAAGCCGGTGAAGTGACCTGAGGGCTGGTTTGGCAGAGCAACGGTTGTTGGCGCCCGTAAGAATCCGGGCGGCAGTGTTTTGTACTACCTGTAGTTTGGCTATCACTTTCTTTGGAGCACCTAGGTATAGGGCATTACCATAGTCCAATCTGGACAATATAAGGCCCTGAATCAAGAGCTTCCTATACTGAGAGGGAAGCAGAGGTAACATTTTGCGAGAGGTGCAAAGGAATCCGTAACAGGCTCCAGCGGTTTTTCTAGCTTGGGTATTGAGCGTATCCCCAAGACAGGAGTAAAGATCGCTGGAAGGCTGGTCCTGATGGCTTAGAGATACAACAAGCTGGGTGTCATCGGCATATGTCAGAAGCTTGATTCCATATGGATTGACAAGTTTTTCAAGGGGGGACATATACACCTTAAAAAGCATAGGGCTCAGGGATGAGCCCTGAGGGACACCACAGTGAACAAAAGTAGTTTTGGAGATGAAATTGCCCTCTGCCACCTGAAATGAGCGGCTGTATAGAAAAGATCTCAGCCAGGACAGGGCGAGTCCAGAGATACCCAAGTCACTACGCCGACGAATCAGCGTAGAATGATTCACGGTGTCGAAGGCCGCACTCAGATCGAGGAGGATCACTGCCACTGATCCCCCTGAGTCTATGATCTTTCTGGTCTCTTCGACAACCGCTATCATTGCGGTCTCTGTACTATGGCCCGGGCGAAAGCCCGTCTGTGAGGGTTTGAGTCGGTCGCTTGATGCAAGGTAGTCAGCTAACTGATGGTTAATGAATTTTTCTGCCACCTTAATGATGCCCGGCAAGAGGGAAATGGGCCGAAAGTTGTTCAATTCCAGAGGGTCAAGGTTGGGTTTTTTGAGTAAGGCTTTAACTACAGCCTTCTTCCAACTCGGGGGTACAGTGCCCTGTGAAAGGGAGATGTTAATCAGATTAGCCATAGGGGCAAGGATGGTGGGTGCAACTATTTTTATGACCTTCAATCGGGCAGGGTCTAGCGGGGAACCACTTTTAATTGACTGAAGAATAGGGAAGAGAATGTCTTCTGTAATAGGGGCAAACGTATCCAGTCTGGGCTCGTCTTGCTGAGGTGCTGACGAAGACAGTTCGGGTAGGTCAGAAAAATTATACCTAGGGAGGTGCTTCAGAATTTTTTGGCTCTTCTGGTCAAAAAACTCGGCTAGCTCATTGCAGCGATTGTCCGAAGAGTCCACGGGGCAGGGGAGGTCAGGAGTTTTTAAGAGTTTTTTCACGATTTGAAAGGTTTCTCTTGACGAACTCGAGGAAGATCTAATTTTTTCCTCGAAGAACGCAGCTTGCGCCGATTTAAGGGCCTGAAATGACATAATTAATTACATCATTATAGCTAGAGCGGAAGTTATAGTTACCTCAGTTAACTATAACTGGTAAATTTCATAGTTTTTTTCGTTTAAAATTGGTATATTTTACTTGACATTTTCACCTAACTATAGTGCGACTTTGAACTTTGTTTTTCCAGTAAATTTCAAAGATTTTTAATGTAAAGTAAGGCATTACTTACCATGCCTAGCTATAACGTCACTATAACCATTGTTTTTAGCTTATGCTAAAAACCTTAGAAATTCACTGGAAGAACAGAGGTTAAAGTAACATTATAATTAGGCATTGAAATGAGTTGAAAACTGACACTTAAAACCAAAAAAGTACTGACATTTGCCAGTTATGGTTCAGGGAGCTAACTATAACTTGTTCCCCCTCCATGTATTGCTTAACACCTTACATGTTACATCCGTCATGACTTGCTTGATGACATTACCTATGAAATCTCAAATGACATAATTGATTACATCACTGGTGACAACACTGATGACATCATTCTGTGAGTCTGAGAGTTTGTTATACACTTATCACACTGAAAGGTAATTAATAAGCTTCATACAGAGTAATTTTTCTATATATAGTTTTTACTGCTAATACGTGTCATTTTGAGCAATATGCTTGGCCTGCTAACAAGGCTTGGATGTTTGAAGATTGTAGGGTTTCTGTCAGGAGCTCTTCACAGAGTGAAGGTTGTGTGTACTACAGGTTTGACCCATAAGGGTTGGTTGTATGAAGAGTGTGCTCTCTGTAAAGCTGTATGCGCAGGGAGAAGGCTGTGCGTACTAGCAGTTTAGTCCCCTAATGGGCATGGGGGTCTGGAAGGAGTGAGCTCTCTATTAAGTTCTGTGCACAGGGTGAAGGCTGTGCATAGCAGGGATTTAATCAACTAATGGGGCTTAGGCACCTGGTGGGAGTGAACTCTCTGTGTACAAGGCGATGGCTGTGTTAGCCACCTACTGAGCATTGTGTGTCTCGAGGTATTGTCTTCTAAGTGTATAAATATGCACCGGTGTAGAGTCTGTGTGTAGCAGGGCACTGGTCATCTAATGACGCTTGGGTGAGCAGAGAGTGTGGACTCTTCATCCCACTTCTGCCTGTCCACTGTTTACTATCTGCCTGCCCAAGCCCCATCCTCCCAGATCCTGTGGACAGCTTACTTACCATGCTGGTATTCTTGATGCCCCTGCTCCTATCACTCTCCTCCTGGTCCTTCACTCTCTCTTTGCTTGCCTCTGCCTACTACCCCCTGCCCTCCCTGGTCCCCTGTACTGCCACTGCCCATGCAGGCAGTATGAAGGACCAGGGAGGCCAAATGCATAGGGAGGTCTATGGTCAACTTGCTGCCCTTGCCCCCCATTGCCTGAGTCTGTTCCCTGTCTCTGAGTCTGTTTCCTGCCCCGTCCCTCCTGCCCTGCATGGCCTTTTTTGCTGCCACTGCCTCTCCAGCTTTCTTTCCATGTATAGCTAGTGGCCCCTAACCACCTCCTCCTAGCCTTCTGTTGCCTGAGTCCATGCCCCTGAACACTCATCCTAGCCCTGCGTGGATCTTAATGGTGCCATTGCTCATCTTGCCTGCCCTGTGTGGTTAGCTTGCTGCCCCTGACTTGCTCGCCCGACATTGTCCATGTAAGTGCCTTAGCTCCCTCCCTCCTTCCCTCCATGACCCACTGAGCAACTACTGGTCCTCCTGCCTGCCCTGCATGATGTGATGTGTTGTGCTGCCACTCCTGCCTGTCCTGTGTGGTGAACTTGCTGACAATGCCCTGCTCCTCTTGCCCTACACTGTCTATGTATTTGCCCTGGCCCCCTCCCTCCTTCCCTACATCGCCCAATGAGATCCTCTTGCCTGCCCTGCATGGTCTGTTGTGCTGCCACAGCCTCTCCTGCCCTCCCTGTGTGGTCAGGTTACTGCCCTTGTCTCTGACGTCTGAGTCCAACACCAACCCCTCTTTTCTGCATGCCCCTGCCCCCCCCCCAACTGCCATACACGGCCCGTTGGCTGCCACTAACCCTCTTACACGCTGCCTCTACCCCTTCCCTCCTCCCCCTTTTACCATTGTCCATGTGCATGCCCCTATTCCCTCTCTCTTGCCCCCCAGTGGTAGGTGGTACTTCTACTGCCATTCCTGCCTGTCTGTATGATCAGCTTGCTGCTTCTGCCCCTGCCCCCTCGCCCATGCCCTTCTTTGTCCATGTGTGGGTCCTAGCCGCTTCACAATGCCCCTTCATGGTTCATTGTGCTGCCACTGCCTCTCCTCCCTGCCCTGAGTGGTCAGCGTGCTACCCTTTCCTTCATGTCTTCGCCCCCTCCTGCCTGCTCTCCATGGTCTGATGTGCTGCCCCTGTTCCCCCACCTGCCATGCATGGTCTGTTTTACTTACAGTCCCCCTCCCACTGGGCCCTGTGTGTTGTCAGCTTGCTTACCTTGACCACTCGCCCGAACCCCTCATTGACCAATTCCATGCACCTGCCCAGTCCCTCTTGCTGTCCATGGTTTGTTGTGTTGCCACTGCCACTGCCCCCTCCAGCTTGCCCTCCATGGTTCATTATGCTGCCACTATCCCTTTCACCTGCCCTGCATGGTCAGCTTGATACTCCTGCCACTGTCCCTGCCCTCTGTTCCTGATGGCCTTACCCCTATACCCATCCCTCATGCCCTCCATGGTCTGTAGGTATACGCCTGCCCCATCCCTCCAGCCTGTCATGGCCTGTTGTGCATCCACAACTTCTCTTGCCTGTCCTGCATGGTTGGCTTGCTGCCACTGCCGCCTCCCCCTGCCCTCCATAATCCATTGTTATGCAACTGCGCCTTCTGCCTGCCCTATGTGGTGCATTGTGCTGCCACTATCCCTTCCGCCTGGCACACTTGAAGTCATCTTAATAGAATTAAAGCTGGTGAATCAAAAGCATTTCCTTGAACAAAATAATGGGGTTCTTTTTCTCATAGGAATTACGGTTAAAGCTCCACAAAACTAAAATTAGGACATATTTTTTGAGTTCTTAATTAGCAAACAACGGCTTTTAAACTAGCTGCTACTTTTATGTTATTATCCAATTGATCACCTCATTATTTGTTGCATGAGTTACTTAGCTGTTTTGCCCGCTTCTACCATTGGGCTACTATATTTAGGCTACACTTTGGTGATAATTGGGCTATATTTAGGCTCTTTTCTTGGACGGCCATCTTGACGGACTTTTTTGTAATGAAGCTCCCTTAACTTTTCATTTATTGCAGTGTCCTCTGTGGGAAATATTTTGATGTACATCTTTGATTCCATCTCGATGGCAATGAGATGTGCCACACTTTGTCAAAAATACAGAATATTAGGTACTATGGTTGCTGATTAGAACACTATGGTAGAGCTGCAGTTGATCACTAGGAGTGAACAGACAGCATGCTGCTGGTGTTGAAAGTACATGTTTCAGTCTGCATGGTGGAATGTTTTGCTAAAATGAATGAGGAAGATATTTGAGCACTCAGAGAAAATGTGTCCAAATTATGCTTCAGGTATGCCACACTTATGTCAGAAATAAGAATCTTAGAGCTCTGGTTGTTTATTACAACACTGACAAAGGTTGCAGTAGAACACTGACTGCATACATGCCAACATTAAGACACTACAAAGAGGGAAATTTTGGAGAAAAAAAATGGGTGCTTCATTTTCAAGCATTGACATACGCTGAAACAAAGGCAATTTTAGGCAAGAGAAAGCTAAAATAAAGTCTATTAAAAAAAAACATGAGTCTCCCGCTTCAAATCAGACTGTTGGCATGCGTGTGACAGGCCCCTGCTGCTGGAAGTAAATGTTTTACTTGGTATGTCAGACTTTATTCTCACATGGCTGATGCAGATAGTGTGAATTCATAGAAATGATGGTCTCATTTTAGCTTCTGAAGCACATTACTTAAATTCTATAAGAAATTCATGAGTTTTCACTCAGGCATGGTTCATCAAATCCCAGCAGAGGATCATAATTTTACACAGGGTAAAATTACCTTAAATACACCATAATTCCTAAGAAGAGAATAGTACCACCAACAAATGATTTAAATTGTGACTAAAATCTGTTACCACCCTTTACATGTGCTCCTTTTTGGGTTCCTCAAAAACAGGCTTTCCCTACAGCTCATCTCAGTGGGGACCATGTGTTGCCTCAACATGCTGTCTATATAGTAGCCAGCTAATCACGGATGAGAGGTCCTTTTGGGACCCGCCACATGTCATTTGAGGTCAGAGTGTGGCATGTGGCAGACCCGGTCTGCTCTCGACCCAACCCACTTGATTCAGCGGTCGGTTATAAAAAGCAATCGGGTTCTGCGTTGGTGGCTTGCGCTCACCCTTGCTGCTTCCTCCTCCCTCTCCCCTGAGTAAAGCATGGTGCGGCAGGAGGCCCCAAGGCTGCAGAGCGACAGTGACTGGACAGTGGGGGTCCGCTGGCCGTGGGAACAGCCTTTCCTTTGGACTTACTCTTCAAATTGCGGCCTCCCGCTGCCCGTGGATTGGGCCTTGAGGTTCTTGGCACACGTGTGGCCTCCCTGCTGGACAGCTGCTCTATATCGGGTACAGTGGCTCTTTTGGGGGTCCATACAGGTTTCCTTTTAATCACGGCCCTGGGTCAGGGCCTGTTCTGTTTATGTTGATTTCACCCTTCATAGGAGGAGGTCTACCTCGAATACTCTGTTATGTACTATTCTTACCTTGCTAAAGGGAGTTTGGTTACACATGCTTCTGGGGTGGAAGTGTGGGGGGGTGTTAATGTTGGGGATGTTTGGGTGCTTTGATCATGTTTGTTTTCATATTATTTGATGTGATTACTCCCATGTGTCGCACCTCCAGTCACAATCTGAATGGTGCTCCATCCATCACCACCTAATTTCCCATAACCACCTCATAACTGCCTTTAGTCTAATTTCTTGGAATGTTAACGATCTCCTAGGTTGTATCCAGCGTACTGCAGTCCTCAAATTCCATAAACGCCGCCAACTGGGTGTTGCTGTTACAGGAAACTCACCTTCTGGGCACACAATTTCCATTTCTATGTAGATCCCTGGGGGCCCGCTACGGGCCCCCAGGGATTCTGGGGGGTTGGGGGTGCACATGGGGGGTACCTATGGTACCCCCCTGCAGTTCCATGCACAACATGGCAGGCACCGCGCGGTGCCTGCCACGTTGTGCATGGAAGTGCACAACATGCCTTCTTGGCCAGTGTGGCGGGGGCATCCTAATGTCACTAAAGGAACCCCTGCACCGATGGCGGGCGGTCCCATTCCACGGAAGGATGGCGGGCGGACAAAGTCTGCCCACCATCTTAATGACCCCCTTAGTGTTCACACCCCCTACCTACATAGGCAAACCTTCAGGGACCTAATTGAAGTGACTGTTGAACTACCCTATGGTGTTCTGATTATTGAGGGAGAATTTAATGCTGCACCTCTTGGATAGGCTCTCTGGGTCTATTTGATACGTGGCGAACATGGCATTCCCAGAAGCGGGCATATACCCACACGTCTGTGGCTCTAAAAACCATCATGAATCGACCACATACTCCTTCCCGCCACGGATGTACCCTCCATCTCAACTTCTATTGTATTGCCCTGGGGTATCTCAGACAACTCTCCCCTGTTTCTCCAATTTGAAGTACCGGAGTAGCATCGGAGACCCTTGTGGCACCCTAGTGCCTGGCTCCTCACAGCCTACAGATTTCTAGATCATCTGTCAGAAGAACTGCACTCCTATTTCGAACTAAATAGCACTACTGTTGGGACAGTGAGTACCCTATCGGCTCCAAGTAAGGCCACAATTCGAGGGGTGGTGAAAACATATCCCAAACATGTAGATAGGGACCGATTTCGACACAGCAGACCTTGAATCCTGTATACTCCGTCTGGAAACGGCTAGGGCATCCAACACAACTGCCTCCCTGAGCCGCCAATTGGAAATAGACCGAACCTCCCTGAATCAACTTGCCTTTCATGAGACCCGTTAATGCTGATGTGCATCTATTCAATATGTTTCCGACCACAGAGAAAAGAGTGCCACACTCCTTTATAGACTTGCACCTACAGACGCGAGCTTAAGGTTCATTCTGTTTATTGATGACTCAACTGGATCTCCAATCACTGTCCCGGGGGGGATTACAAATGTGCTTGCAGAATATTATGAACAACCTTACTTCCCAAGCATCCTCAAACTCCCTGCGAGCCTGTCCGCCCTCTCTTGTCGTACGTCCCTCTCACTGTGTCTGTTTTTTGTTGCCATCTTTAATGGGTTTTATAGCATTTTTGATATAGTTTTCAGATCAGTCACACTGACCATTTACATATGTCAAGGCATCATCGTGATCCCATCATAATCACTGTACATACTACACTTACATATACTTTGGGTATAGCAAAAGCTGCTGGTTCTTTGAGTTATAAAACTAGAACATGTTAACGATAGGCGATATCAGCAGCAGTCTTATTCAAGAGGAACTAAAGGTAAGGAAGTGGTCACCCTTCCCATAACATGCCCGCCCTGCATGCGCACCCCCATTTAAAAAAAATATCAACTCAAGGAATGCTTGGCCCCTCACCCCGCAACCCCTGTACGCTTCTCGTCCTGTCTTAAGAACAAGCTAACATGAGTAGACTGGGGATTGGTACTCTGCAGAGCATCAGCCTGTGTCAGCAGAGTAAGTGTCGGCACATGCCAATGTCCCAATCCGGGTAGTGTGTTAGCCTTCCATTGCATCGTGATCAGCCAACAGGTTATCAGCATTGCCCGGTCTATGAAGCAGTTTCGCTGTGCTCCCTGCTTTCCTACATCTAAAAAGCCCCAAGGTACCTCTCGCCATGTTGTTGAGGTCATTACGGCCTGTTATGTCAGCTAGTGTTCTTGTAACCTCACGCCACAGATCTTTGGCCAAGGGAAGGTTCCAGAAGATATGTGTCATATCAGTGTCAGGCTCAGTACACCGTGGATGAGGTGAGCCAGTTCTGAATATTCTGTGGAGTCTTGTCGGGGTAATATAATCCTTGTGTAGAATGTTGTGTTGTATGTGTTGAAATTTTACTTGGGTGGACGAGCCGCCTATCCCATTCCTTTGGGTCAATTTCTGACTTATGTCCCTCTACCAACCCCTGCGGGTTGCCAATAAGGGGTCGTATAAAGTGTTATAGAGGGCAAGGGTAAGCCATGTTATTAGGTGATGTCCCTCGCCTGTGGTGTGCAAGGTGAGTACGAGTGGGTGCGGATCAGGTTTTGTGTAGACGATTTGCCACAGCTGGCCCAGTTCGGCCATCAACTGGCTGTGAGCTAGGAAATACCCGGCTGGAAGGCCATTGTTGTCTCTCAGCTAGTGATAGAATGAGCGAGAACAACAGAGGAAGGGTTTAGGGGAATAGCCAGGTCTTTAAGAGTCTGCGAAAGGAAAGGATATTGGGCTGAGCGCGAATGTGTAGTGGAAGCGAGTTCCACAGTTTGGAGGCATTATACGAGAAGAGACGGCCTCCTGTTTGGGCCCTTTTGATCCTAGGTATTGAGGTCAGATGGAGATGCGTGGATCGAAGCAATCTGTTGGTTTTATGGGGAACAATCAGGTCTTTTAGAATGAGGGGGGGGCCTTTCCGTGCAAAATTTTGTGAGTGGTACAAAGGCTTTAAAATGTACTCTTTCCAGGATGGGAAGCCGGTGAAGTGACCTGAGGGCTGGTTTGGCAGAGCAACGGTTGTTGGCGCCCGTAAGAATCCGGGCGGCAGTGTTTTGGACTACCTGTAGTTTGGCTATCACTTTCTTTGGAGCACCTAGGTATAGGGCATTACCATAGTCCAATCTGGACAATATAAGGCCCTGAATCAAGAGCTTCCTATACTGAGAGGGAAGCAGAGGTAACATTTTGCGAGAGGTGCAAAGGAATCCGTAACAGGCTCCAGCGGTTTTTCTAGCTTGGGTATTGAGCGTATCCCCAAGACAGGAGTAAAGATCGCTGGAAGGATGGTCCTGATGGCTTAGAGATACAACAAGCTGGGTGTCATCGGCATATGTCAGAAGCTTGATTCCATATGGATTGACAAGTTTTTCAAGGGGGGACATATACACCTTAAAAAGCATAGGGCTCAGGGATGAGCCCTGAGGGACGCCACAGTGAACAAAAGTAGTTTTGGAGATGAAATTGCCCTCTGCCACCTGAAATGAGCGGCTGTATAGAAAAGATCTCAGCCAGGACAGGGCGAGTCCAGAGATACCCAAGTCACTACGCCGACGAATCAGCGTAGAATGATTCACGGTGTCGAAGGCCGCACTCAGATCGAGGAGGATCACTGCCACTGATCCCCCTGAGTCTATGATCTTTCTGGTCTCTTCGACAACCGCTATCATTGCGGTCTCTGTACCCTGGCCCGGGCGAAAGCCCGTCTGTGAGGGTTTGAGTCGGTCGCTTGATGCAAGGTAGTCAGCTAACTGATGGTTAATGAATTTTTCTGCCACCTTAATGATGCCCGGCAAGAGGGAAATGGGCCGAAAGTTGTTCAATTCCAGAGGGTCAAGGTTGGGTTTTTTGAGTAAGGCTTTAACTACAGCCTTCTTCCAACTCGGGGGTACAGTGCCCTGTGAAAGGGAGATGTTAATCAGATTAGCCATAGGGGCAAGGATGGTGGGTGCAACTATTTTTATGACCTTCAATCGGGCAGGGTCTAGCGGGGAACCACTTTTAATTGACTGAAGAATAGGGAAGAGAATGTCTTCTGTAATAGGGGCAAACGTATCCAGTCTGGGCTCGTCTTGCTGAGGTGCTGACGAAGACAGTTCGGGTAGGTCAGAAAAATTATACCTAGGGAGGTGCTTCAGAATTTTTTGGCTCTTCTGGTCAAAAAACTCGGCTAGCTCATTGCAGCGATTGTCCGAAGAGTCCACGGGGCAGGGGAGGTCAGGAGTTTTTAAGAGTTTTTTCACGATTTGAAAGGTTTCTCTTGACGAACTCGAGGAAGATCTAATTTTTTCCTCGAAGAACGCAGCTTGCGCCGATTTAAGGGCCTGAAATGACATAATTAATTACATCATTATAGCTAGAGCGGAAGTTATAGTTACCTCAGTTAACTATAACTGGTAAATTTCATCGTTTTTTTCGTTTAAAATTGGTATATTTTACTTGACATTTTCACCTAACTATAGTGCGACTTTGAACTTTGTTTTTCCAGTAAATTTCAAAGATTTTTAATGTAAAGTAAGGCATTACTTACCATGCCTAGCTATAACGTCACTATAACCATTGTTTTTAGCTTATGCTAAAAACCTTAGAAATTCACTGGAAGAACAGAGGTTAAAGTAACATTATAATTAGGCATTGAAATGAGTTGAAAACTGACACTTAAAACCAAAAAAGTACTGACATTTGCCAGTTATGGTTCAGGGAGCTAACTATAACTTGTTCCCCCTCCATGTATTGCTTAACACCTTACATGTTACATCCGTCATGACTTGCTTGATGACATTACCTATGAAATCTCAAATGACATAATTGATTACATCACTGGTGACAACACTGATGACATCATTCTGTGAGTCTGAGAGTTTGTTATACACTTATCACACTGAAAGGTAATTAATAAGCTTCATACAGAGTAATTTTTCTATATATAGTTTTTACTGCTAATACGTGTCATTTTGAGCAATATGCTTGGCCTGCTAACAAGGCTTGGATGTTTGAAGATTGTAGGGTTTCTGTCAGGAGCTCTTCACAGAGTGAAGGTTGTGTGTACTACAGGTTTGACCCATAAGGGTTGGTTGTATGAAGAGTGTGCTCTCTGTAAAGCTGTATGCGCAGGGAGAAGGCTGTGCGTACTAGCAGTTTAGTCCCCTAATGGGCATGGGGGTCTGGAAGGAGTGAGCTCTCTATTAAGTTCTGTGCACAGGGTGAAGGCTGTGCATAGCAGGGATTTAATCAACTAATGGGGCTTAGGCACCTGGTGGGAGTGAACTCTCTGTGTACAAGGCGATGGCTGTGTTAGCCACCTACTGAGCATTGTGTGTCTCGAGGTATTGTCTTCTAAGTGTATAAATATGCACCGGTGTAGAGTCTGTGTGTAGCAGGGCACTGGTCATCTAATGACGCTTGGGTGAGCAGAGAGTGTGGACTCTTCATCCCACTTCTGCCTGTCCACTGTTTACTATCTGCCTGCCCAAGCCCCATCCTCCCAGATCCTGTGGACAGCTTACTTACCATGCTGGTATTCTTGATGCCCCTGCTCCTATCACTCTCCTCCTGGTCCTTCACTCTCTCTTTGCTTGCCTCTGCCTACTACCCCCTGCCCTCCCTGGTCCCCTGTACTGCCACTGCCCATGCAGGCAGTATGAAGGACCAGGGAGGCCAAATGCATAGGGAGGTCTATGGTCAACTTGCTGCCCTTGCCCCCCATTGCCTGAGTCTGTTCCCTGTCTCTGAGTCTGTTTCCTGCCCCGTCCCTCCTGCCCTGCATGGCCTTTTTTGCTGCCACTGCCTCTCCAGCTTTCTTTCCATGTATAGCTAGTGGCCCCTAACCACCTCCTCCTAGCCTTCTGTTGCCTGAGTCCATGCCCCTGAACACTCATCCTAGCCCTGCGTGGATCTTAATGGTGCCATTGCTCATCTTGCCTGCCCTGTGTGGTTAGCTTGCTGCCCCTGACTTGCTCGCCCGACATTGTCCATGTAAGTGCCTTAGCTCCCTCCCTCCTTCCCTCCATGACCCACTGAGCAACTACTGGTCCTCCTGCCTGCCCTGCATGATGTGATGTGTTGTGCTGCCACTCCTGCCTGTCCTGTGTGGTGAACTTGCTGACAATGCCCTGCTCCTCTTGCCCTACACTGTCTATGTATTTGCCCTGGCCCCCTCCCTCCTTCCCTACATCGCCCAATGAGATCCTCTTGCCTGCCCTGCATGGTCTGTTGTGCTGCCACAGCCTCTCCTGCCCTCCCTGTGTGGTCAGGTTACTGCCCTTGTCTCTGACGTCTGAGTCCAACACCAACCCCTCTTTTCTGCATGCCCCTGCCCCCCCCCCCCAACTGCCATACACGGCCGTTGGCTGCCACTAACCCTCTTACACGCTGCCTCTACCCCTTCCCTCCTCCCCCTTTTACCATTGTCCATGTGCATGCCCCTATTCCCTCTCTCTTGCCCCCCAGTGGTAGGTGGTACTTCTACTGCCATTCCTGCCTGTCTGTATGATCAGCTTGCTGCTTCTGCCCCTGCCCCCTCGCCCATGCCCTTCTTTGTCCATGTGTGGGTCCTAGCCGCTTCACAATGCCCCTTCATGGTTCATTGTGCTGCCACTGCCTCTCCTCCCTGCCCTGAGTGGTCAGCGTGCTACCCTTTCCTTCATGTCTTCGCCCCCTCCTGCCTGCTCTCCATGGTCTGATGTGCTGCCCCTGTTCCCCCACCTGCCATGCATGGTCTGTTTTACTTACAGTCCCCCTCCCACTGGGCCCTGTGTGTTGTCAGCTTGCTTACCTTGACCACTCGCCCAAACCCCTCATTGACCAATTCCATGCACCTGCCCAGTCCCTCTTGCTGTCCATGGTTTGTTGTGTTGCCACTGCCACTGCCCCCTCCAGCTTGCCCTCCATGGTTCATTATGCTGCCACTATCCCTTTCACCTGCCCTGCATGGTCAGCTTGATACTCCTGCCACTGTCCCTGCCCTCTGTTCCTGATGGCCTTACCCCTATACCCATCCCTCATGCCCTCCATGGTCTGTAGGTATACGCCTGCCCCATCCCTCCAGCCTGTCATGGCCTGTTGTGCATCCACAACTTCTCTTGCCTGTCCTGCATGGTTGGCTTGCTGCCACTGCCGCCTCCCCCTGCCCTCCATAATCCATTGTTATGCAACTGCGCCTTCTGCCTGCCCTATGTGGTGCATTGTGCTGCCACTATCCCTTCCGCCTGGCACACTTGAAGTCATCTTAATAGAATTAAAAGCTGGTGAATCAAAAGCATTTCCTTGAACAAAATAATGGGGTTCTTTTTCTCATAGGAATTACGGTTAAAGCTCCACAAAACTAAAATTAGGACATATTTTTTGAGTTCTTAATTAGCAAACAACGGCTTTTAAACTAGCTGCTACTTTTATGTTATTATCCAATTGATCACCTCATTATTTGTTGCATGAGTTACTTAGCTGTTTTGCCCGCTTCTACCATTGGGCTACTATATTTAGGCTACACTTTGGTGATAATTGGGCTATATTTAGGCTCTTTTCTCGGACGGCCATCTTGACTGACTTTTTTGTAATGAAGCTCCCTTAACTTTTCATTTATTGCAGTGTCCTCTGTGGGAAATATTTTGATGTACATCTTTGATTCCATCTCGATGGCAATGAGATGTGCCACACTTTGTCAAAAATACAGAATATTAGGTACTATGGTTGCTGATTAGAACACTATGGTAGAGCTGCAGTTGATCACTAGGAGTGAACAGACAGCATGCTGCTGGTGTTGAAAGTACATGTTTCAGTCTGCATGGTGGAATGTTTTGCTAAAATGAATGAGGAAGATATTTGAGCACTCAGAGAAAATGTGTCCTAATTATGCTTCAGGTATGCCACACTTATGTCAGAAATAAGAATCTTAGAGCTCTGGTTGTTTATTACAACACTGACAAAGGTTGCAGTAGAACACTGACTGCATACATGCCAACATTAAGACACTACAAAGAGGGAAATTTTGGAGAAAAAAAATGGGTGCTTCATTTTCAAGCATTGACATACGCTGAAACAAAGGCAATTTTAGGCAAGAGAAAGCTAAAATAAAGTCTATTAAAAAAAAACATGAGTCTCCCGCTTCAAATCAGACTGTTGGCATGCGTGTGACAGGCCCCTGCTGCTGGAAGTAAATGTTTTACTTGGTATGTCAGACTTTATTCTCACATGGCTGATGCAGATAGTGTGAATTCATAGAAATGATGGTCTCATTTTAGCTTCTGAAGCACATTACTTAAATTCTATAAGAAATTCATGAGTTTTCACTCAGGCATGGTTCATCAAATCCCAGCAGAGGATCATAATTTTACACAGGGTAAAATTACCTTAAATACACCATAATTCCTAAGAAGAGACTAGTACCACCAACAAATGATTTAAATTGTGACTAAAATCTGTTACCACCCTTTACATGTGCTCCTTTTTGGGTTCCTCAAAAACAGGCTTTCCCTACAGCTCATCTCAGTGGGGACCATGTGTTGCCTCAACATGCTGTCTATATAGTAGCCAGCTAATCACAGATGAGAGGTCCTTTTGGGACCCGCCACATGTCATTTGAGGTCAGAGTGTGGCATGTGGCAGACCCGGTCTGCTCTCGACCCAACCCACTTGATTCAGCGGTCGGTTATAAAAAGCAATCGGGTTCTGCGTTGGTGGCTTGCGCTCACCCTTGCTGCTTCCTCCTCCCTCTCCCCTGAGTAAAGCATGGTGCGGCAGGAGGCCCCAAGGCTGCAGAGCGACAGTGACTGGACAGTGGGGGTCCGCTGGCCGTGGGAACAGCCTTTCCTTTGGACTTACTCTTCAAATTGCGGCCTCCCGCTGCCCGTGGATTGGGCCTTGAGGTTCTTGGCACACGTGTGGCCTCCCTGCTGGACAGCTGCTCTATATCGGGTACAGTGGCTCTTTTGGGGGTCCATACAGGTTTCCTTTTAATCACGGCCCTGGGTCAGGGCCTGTTCTGTTTATGTCGATTTCACCCTTCATAGGAGGAGGTCTACCTCGAATACTCTGTTATGTACTATTCTTACCTTGCTAAAGGGAGTTTGGTTACACATGCTTCTGGGGTGGAAGTGTGGGGGGGTGTTAATGTTGGGGATGTTTGGGTGCTTTGATCATGTTTGTTTTCATATTATTTGATGTGATTACTCCCATGTGTCGCACCTCCAGTCACAATCTGAATGGTGCTCCATCCATCACCACCTAATTTCCCATAACCACCTCATAACTGCCTTTAGTCTAATTTCTTGGAATGTTAACGATCTCCTAGGTTGTATCCAGCGTACTGCAGTCCTCAAATTCCATAAACGCCGCCAACTGGGTGTTGCTGTTACAGGAAACTCACCTTCTGGGCACACAATTTCCATTTCTATGTAGATCCCTGGGGGCCCGCTACGGGCCCCCAGGGATTCTGGGGGGTTGGGGGTGCACATGGGGGGTACCTATGGTACCCCCCTGCAGTTCCATGCACAACATGGCAGGCACCGCGCGGTGCCTGCCACGTTGTGCATGGAAGTGCACAACATGCCTTCTTGGCCAGTGTGGCGGGGGCATCCTAATGTCACTAAAGGAACCCCTGCACCGATGGCGGGCGGTCCCATTCCACGGAAGGATGGCGGGCGGACAAAGTCTGCCCACCATCTTAATGACCCCCTTAGTGTTCACACCCCCTACCTACATAGGCAAACCTTCAGGGACCTAATTGAAGTGACTGTTGAACTACCCTATGGTGTTCTGATTATTGAGGGAGAATTTAATGCTGCACCTCTTGGATAGGCTCTCTGGGTCTATTTGATACGTGGCGAACATGGCATTCCCAGAAGCGGGCATATACCCACACGTCTGTGGCTCTAAAAACCATCATGAATCGACCACATACTCCTTCCCGCCACGGATGTACCCTCCATCTCGACTTCTATTGTATTGCCCTGGGGTATCTCAGACAACTCTCCCCTGTTTCTCCAATTTGAAGTACCGGAGTAGCATCGGAGACCCTTGTGGCACCCTAGTGCCTGGCTCCTCACAGCCTACAGATTTCTAGATCATCTGTCAGAAGAACTGCACTCCTATTTCGAACTAAATAGCACTACTGTTGGGACAGTGAGTACCCTATCGGCTCCAAGTAAGGCCACAATTCGAGGGGTGGTGAAAACATATCCCAAACATGTAGATAGGGACCGATTTCGACACAGCAGACCTTGAATCCTGTATACTCCGTCTGGAAACGGCTAGGGCATCCAACACAACTGCCTCCCTGAGCCGCCAATTGGAAATAGACCGAACCTCCCTGAATCAACTTGCCTTTCATGAGACCCGTTAATGCTGATGTGCATCTATTCAATATGTTTCCGACCACAGAGAAAAGAGTGCCACACTCCTTTATAGACTTGCACCTACAGACGCGAGCTTAAGGTTCATTCTGTTTATTGATGACTCAACTGGATCTCCAATCACTGTCCCGGGGGGGATTACAAATGTGCTTGCAGAATATTATGAACAACCTTACTTCCCAAGCATCCTCAAACTCCCTGCGAGCCTGTCCGCCCTCTCTTGTCGTACGTCCCTCTCACCGTGTCTGTTTTTTGTTGCCATCTTTAATGGGTTTTATAGCATTTTTGATATAGTTTTCAGATCAGTCACACTGACCATTTACATATGTCAAGGCATCATTGTGATCCCATCATAATCACTGTACATACTACACTTACATATACTTTGGGTATAGCAAAAGCTGCTGGTTCTTTGAGTTATAAAACTAGAACATGGTAACGATAGGCGATATCAGCAGCAGTCTTATTCAAGAGGAACTAAAGGTAAGGAAGTGGTCACCCTTCCCATAACATGCCCGCCCTGCATGCGCACCCCCATTTAAAAAAAATATCAACTCAAGGAATGCTTGGCCCCTCACCCCGCAACCCCTGTACGCTTCTCGTCCTGTCTTAAGAACAAGCTAACATGAGTAGACTGGGGATTGGTACTCTGCAGAGCATCAGCCTGTGTCAGCAGAGTAAGTGTCGGCACATGCCAATGTCCCAATCCGGGTAGTGTGTTAGCCTTCCATTGCATCGTGATCAGCCAACAGGTTATCAGCATTGCCCGGTCTATGAAGCAGTTTCGCTGTGCTCCCTGCTTTCCTACATCTAAAAAGCCCCAAGGTACCTCTCGCCATGTTGTTGAGGTCATTACGGCCTGTTATGTCAGCTAGTGTTCTTGTAACCTCACGCCACAGATCTTTGGCCAAGGGAAGGTTCCAGAAGATATGTGTCATATCAGTGTCAGGCTCAGTACACCGTGGATGAGGTGAGCCAGTTCTGAATATTCTGTGGAGTCTTGTCGGGGTAATATAATCCTTGTGTAGAATGTTGTGTTGTATGTGTTGAAATTTTACTTGGGTGGACGAGCCGCCTATCCCATTCCTTTGGGTCAATTTCTGACTTATGTCCCTCTACCAACCCCTGCGGGTTGCCAATAAGGGGTCGTATAAAGTGTTATAGAGGGCAAGGGTAAGCCATGTTATTAGGTGATGTCCCTCGCCTGTGGTGTGCAAGGTGAGTACGAGTGGGTGCGGATCAGGTTTTGTGTAGACGATTTGCCACAGCTGGCCCAGTTCGGCCATCAACTGGCTGTGAGCTAGGAAATACCCGGCTGGAAGGCCATTGTTGTCTCTCAGCTAGTGATAGAATGAGCGAGAACAACAGAGGAAGGGTTTAAGGGAATAGCCAGGTCTTTAAGAGTCTGCGAAAGGAAAGGATATTGGGCTGAGCGCGAATGTGTAGTGGAAGCGAGTTCCACAGTTTGGAGGCATTATACGAGAAGAGACGGCCTCCTGTTTGGGCCCTTTTGATCCTAGGTATTGAGGTCAGATGGAGATGCGTGGATCGAAGCAATCTGTTGGTTTTATGGGGAACAATCAGGTCTTTTAGAATGAGGGGGGGGCCTTTCCGTGCAAAATTTTGTGAGTGGTACAAAGGCTTTAAAATGTACTCTTTCCAGGATGGGAAGCCGGTGAAGTGACCTGAGGGCTGGTTTGGCAGAGCAACGGTTGTTGGCGCCCGTAAGAATCCGGGCGGCAGTGTTTTGTACTACCTGTAGTTTGGCTATCACTTTCTTTGGAGCACCTAGGTATAGGGCATTACCATAGTCCAATCTGGACAATATAAGGCCCTGAATCAAGAGCTTCCTATACTGAGAGGGAAGCAGAGGTAACATTTTGCGAGAGGTGCAAAGGAATCCGTAACAGGCTCCAGCGGTTTTTCTAGCTTGGGTATTGAGCGTATCCCCAAGACAGGAGTAAAGATCGCTGGAAGGATGGTCCTGATGGCTTAGAGATACAACAAGCTGGGTGTCATCGGCATATGTCAGAAGCTTGATTCCATATGGATTGACAAGTTTTTCAAGGGGGGACATATACACCTTAAAAAGCATAGGGCTCAGGGATGAGCCCTGAGGGACGCCACAGTGAACAAAAGTAGTTTTGGAGATGAAATTGCCCTCTGCCACCTGAAATGAGCGGCTGTATAGAAAAGATCTCAGCCAGGACAGGGCGAGTCCAGAGATACCCAAGTCACTACGCCGACGAATCAGCGTAGAATGATTCACGGTGTCGAAGGCCGCACTCAGATCGAGGAGGATCACTGCCACTGATCCCCCTGAGTCTATGATCTTTCTGGTCTCTTCGACAACCGCTATCATTGCGGTCTCTGTACCCTGGCCCGGGCGAAAGCCCGTCTGTGAGGGTTTGAGTCGGTCGCTTGATGCAAGGTAGTCAGCTAACTGATGGTTAATGAATTTTTCTGCCACCTTAATGATGCCCGGCAAGAGGGAAATGGGCCGAAAGTTGTTCAATTCCGGAGGGTCAAGGTTGGGTTTTTTGAGTAAGGCTTTAACTACAGCCTTCTTCCAACTCGGGGGTACAGTGCCCTGTGAAAGGGAGATGTTAATCAGATTAGCCATAGGGGCAAGGATGGTGGGTGCAACTATTTTTATGACCTTCAATCGGGCAGGGTCTAGCGGGGAACCACTTTTAATTGACTGAAGAATAGGGAAGAGAATGTCTTCTGTAATAGGGGCAAACGTATCCAGTCTGGGCTCGTCTTGCTGAGGTGCTGACGAAGACAGTTCGGGTAGGTCAGAAAAATTATACCTAGGGAGGTGCTTCAGAATTTTTTGGCTCTTCTGGTCAAAAAACTCGGCTAGCTCATTGCAGCGATTGTCCGAAGAGTCCACGGGGCAGGGGAGGTCAGGAGTTTTTAAGAGTTTTTTCACGATTTGAAAGGTTTCTCTTGACGAACTCGAGGAAGATCTAATTTTTTCCTCGAAGAACGCAGCTTGCGCCGATTTAAGGGCCTGAAATGACATAATTAATTACATCATTATAGCTAGAGCGGAAGTTATAGTTACCTCAGTTAACTATAACTGGTAAATTTCATAGTTTTTTTCGTTTAAAATTGGTATATTTTACTTGACATTTTCACCTAACTATAGTGCGACTTTGAACTTTGTTTTTCCAGTAAATTTCAAAGATTTTTAATGTAAAGTAAGGCATTACTTACCATGCCTAGCTATAACGTCACTATAACCATTGTTTTTAGCTTATGCTAAAAACCTTAGAAATTCACTGGAAGAACAGAGGTTAAAGTAACATTATAATTAGGCATTGAAATGAGTTGAAAACTGACACTTAAAACCAAAAAAGTACTGACATTTGCCAGTTATGGTTCAGGGAGCTAACTATAACTTGTTCCCCCTCCATGTATTGCTTAACACCTTACATGTTACATCCGTCATGACTTGCTTGATGACATTACCTATGAAATCTCAAATGACATAATTGATTACATCACTGGTGACAACACTGATGACATCATTCTGTGAGTCTGAGAGTTTGTTATACACTTATCACACTGAAAGGTAATTAATAAGCTTCATACAGAGTAATTTTTCTATATATAGTTTTTACTGCTAATACGTGTCATTTTGAGCAATATGCTTGGCCTGCTAACAAGGCTTGGATGTTTGAAGATTGTAGGGTTTCTGTCAGGAGCTCTTCACAGAGTGAAGGTTGTGTGTACTACAGGTTTGACCCATAAGGGTTGGTTGTATGAAGAGTGTGCTCTCTGTAAAGCTGTATGCGCAGGGAGAAGGCTGTGCGTACTAGCAGTTTAGTCCCCTAATGGGCATGGGGGTCTGGAAGGAGTGAGCTCTCTATTAAGTTCTGTGCACAGGGTGAAGGCTGTGCATAGCAGGGATTTAATCAACTAATGGGGCTTAGGCACCTGGTGGGAGTGAACTCTCTGTGTACAAGGCGATGGCTGTGTTAGCCACCTACTGAGCATTGTGTGTCTCGAGGTATTGTCTTCTAAGTGTATAAATATGCACCGGTGTAGAGTCTGTGTGTAGCAGGGCACTGGTCATCTAATGACGCTTGGGTGAGCAGAGAGTGTGGACTCTTCATCCCACTTCTGCCTGTCCACTGTTTACTATCTGCCTGCCCAAGCCCCATCCTCCCAGATCCTGTGGACAGCTTACTTACCATGCTGGTATTCTTGATGCCCCTGCTCCTATCACTCTCCTCCTGGTCCTTCACTCTCTCTTTGCTTGCCTCTGCCTACTACCCCCTGCCCTCCCTGGTCCCCTGTACTGCCACTGCCCATGCAGGCAGTATGAAGGACCAGGGAGGCCAAATGCATAGGGAGGTCTATGGTCAACTTGCTGCCCTTGCCCCCCATTGCCTGAGTCTGTTCCCTGTCTCTGAGTCTGTTTCCTGCCCCGTCCCTCCTGCCCTGCATGGCCTTTTTTGCTGCCACTGCCTCTCCAGCTTTCTTTCCATGTATAGCTAGTGGCCCCTAACCACCTCCTCCTAGCCTTCTGTTGCCTGAGTCCATGCCCCTGAACACTCATCCTAGCCCTGCGTGGATCTTAATGGTGCCTTTGCTCATCTTGCCTGCCCTGTGTGGTTAGCTTGCTGCCCCTGACTTGCTCGCCCGACATTGTCCATGTAAGTGCCTTAGCTCCCTCCCTCCTTCCCTCCATGACCCACTGAGCAACTACTGGTCCTCCTGCCTGCCCTGCATGATGTGATGTGTTGTGCTGCCACTCCTGCCTGTCCTGTGTGGTGAACTTGCTGACAATGCCCTGCTCCTCTTGCCCTACACTGTCTATGTATTTGCCCTGGCCCCCTCCCTCCTTCCCTACATCGCCCAATGAGATCCTCTTGCCTGCCCTGCATGGTCTGTTGTGCTGCCACAGCCTCTCCTGCCCTCCCTGTGTGGTCAGGTTACTGCCCTTGTCTCTGACGTCTGAGTCCAACACCAACCCCTCTTTTCTGCATGCCCCTGCACCCCCCCCCCCAACTGCCATACACGGCCCGTTGGCTGCCACTAACCCTCTTACACGCTGCCTCTACCCCTTCCCTCCTCCCCCTTTTACCATTGTCCATGTGCATGCCCCTATTCCCTCTCTCTTGCCCCCCAGTGGTAGGTGGTACTTCTACTGCCATTCCTGCCTGTCTGTATGATCAGCTTGCTGCTTCTGCCCCTGCCCCCTCGCCCATGCCCTTCTTTGTCCATGTGTGGGTCCTAGCCGCTTCACAATGCCCCTTCATGGTTCATTGTGCTGCCACTGCCTCTCCTCCCTGCCCTGAGTGGTCAGCGTGCTACCCTTTCCTTCATGTCTTCGCCCCCTCCTGCCTGCTCTCCATGGTCTGATGTGCTGCCCCTGTTCCCCCACCTGCCATGCATGGTCTGTTTTACTTACAGTCCCCCTCCCACTGGGCCCTGTGTGTTGTCAGCTTGCTTACCTTGACCACTCGCCCGAACCCCTCATTGACCAATTCCATGCACCTGCCCAGTCCCTCTTGCTGTCCATGGTTTGTTGTGTTGCCACTGCCACTGCCCCCTCCAACTTGCCCTCCATGGTTCATTATGCTGCCACTATCCCTTTCACCTGCCCTGCATGGTCAGCTTGATACTCCTGCCACTGTCCCTGCCCTCTGTTCCTGATGGCCTTACCCCTATACCCATCCCTCATGCCCTCCATGGTCTGTAGGTATACGCCTGCCCCATCCCTCCAGCCTGTCATGGCCTGTTGTGCATCCACAACTTCTCTTGCCTGTCCTGCATGGTTGGCTTGCTGCCACTGCCGCCTCCCCCTGCCCTCCATAATCCATTGTTATGCAACTGCGCCTTCTGCCTGCTCTATGTGGTGCATTGTGCTGCCACTATCCCTTCCGCCTGGCACACTTGAAGTCATCTTAATAGAATTAAAGCTGGTGAATCAAAAGCATTTCCTTGAACAAAATAATGGGGTTCTTTTTCTCATAGGAATTACGGTTAAAGCTCCACAAAACTAAAATTAGGACATATTTTTTGAGTTCTTAATTAGCAAAAAACGGCTTTTAAACTAGCTGCTACTTTTATGTTATTATCCAATTGATCACCTCATTATTTGTTGCATGAGTTACTTAGCTGTTTTGCCCGCTTCTACCATTGGGCTACTATATTTAGGCTACACTTTGGTGATAATTGGGCTATATTTAGGCTCTTTTCTCGGACGGCCATCTTGACGGACTTTTTTGTAATGAAGCTCCCTTAACTTTTCATTTATTGCAGTGTCCTCTGTGGGAAATATTTTGATTTACATCTTTGATTCCATCTCGATGGCAATGAGATGTGCCACACTTTGTCAAAAATACAGAATATTAGGTACTATGGTTGCTGATTAGAACACTATGGTAGAGTTGCAGTTGATCACTAGGAGTGAACAGACAGCATGCTGCTGGTGTTGAAAGTACATGTTTCAGTCTGCATGGTGGAATGTTTTGCTAAAATGAATGAGGAAGATATTTGAGCACTTAGAGAAAATGTGTCCTAATTATGCTTCAGGTATGCCACACTTATGTCAGAAATAAGAATCTTAGAGCTCTGGTTGTTTATTACAACACTGACAAAGGTTGCAGTAGAACACTGACTGCATACATGCCAACATTTAGACACTACAAAGAGGGAAATTTTGGAGAAAAAAAATGGGTGCTTCATTTTCAAGCATTGACATACGCTGAAACAAAGGCAATTTTAGGCAAGAGAAAGCTAAAATAAAGTCTATTAAAAAAAAACATGAGTCTCCCGCTTCAAATCGGTCTTTTGGCATGCGTGTGACAGGCCCCTGCTGCTGGAAGTAAATGTTTTACTTGGTATGTCAGACTTTATTCTCACATGGCTGATGCAGATAGTGTGAATTCATAGAAATGATGGTCTCATTTTAGCTTCTGAAGCACATTACTTAAACTCTATAAGAAATTCATGACTTTTCACTCAGGCATGGTTCATCAAATCCCAGCAGAGGATCATAATTTTACACAGGGTAAAATTACCTTAAATACACCATAATTCCTAAGAAGAGAATAGTACCACCAACAAATGATTTAAATTGTGACTAAAATCTGTTACCACCCTTTACATGTGCTCCTTTTTGGGTTCCTCAAAAACAGGCTTTCCCTACAGAGCATCTCAGTGGGGCCATGTGTTGCCCCAACACGCTGTCTATATTGTAGCCAGCCAATCACGGATGAGAGGTCCTTTTGGGACCCTCCACATGTCATTTGAGGTCAGAGTGTGGCATGTGGCAGACCCGGCCTGCTCTCGACCCAACCCACTTGATTCAGCGGTCGGTTGTAACTAGCAATCAGGTTCTGCGTTGGTGGGCTGCGCTCACCCTTGCTGCTTCCTCCTCCCTCTCCCTTGAGTAAAGTATGGTGCGGCAGGAGGCCCCAAGGCTGCAGAGCGACAGTGACTGGACAGTGGGGGCCCGCTGGCCGTGGGAACAGCCTTTCCTTTGGACTTACTCTTCAAGTTGCGGCCTCCCGCTGCCCTTGCTTTGGGCCTTGAGGTTCTTGGCACACGTGTGGCCTCCCTGCTGGACATCTGCTCTATACCGGGTACAGTGGCTCTTTTGGGGGTCCATACAGGTTTCCTTTTAATCACGGCCCTGGGTCAGGGCCTGTTCTGTTTATGTCGATTTCACCCTTCATAGGAGGAGGTCTACCTCGAATACTCTGTTATGTACTATTCTTACCTTGCTAAAGGGAGTTTGGTTACACATGCTTCTGGGGTGGAAGTGTGGGGGGGGTGTTAATGTTGGGGCTGTTTGGGTGCTTTGATCATGTTTGTTTTCATATTATTTGATGTGATTACTCCCATGTGTCGCACCTCCAGTCACAATCTGAATGGTGCTCCATTCGTCACCACCTAATTTCCCAAAACCACCTCATAACTGCCTTTAGTTTAATTTCTTGGAATGTTAACGATCTCCTAGATTGTATCTAGCGTACTGCAGTCCTCAAATTCCATAAACACCACCAACCGGGTGTTGCTGTTACAGGAAACTCACCTTCTGGGCACACAATGACCATTTCTATGTAGATCCCTGGGGGTCCGCTACGGGCCCCCAGGGATTCTGGGGGTTTGGGGGTGCACATGGGTGGTACCTATGGTACCCCCCTGCAGTTCCATGCACAACTACAGTTTACTTGCTTCTGGAAAGTTAGTGATGATGTAGGTGGTATTTGTTTCTTGTAGATACTGGTGGATTCTGATATTGGTGAGTAAGGATTCTGGGTATTGCTGACACTTTATGGAGGAAGGTGGGACGAAATGTTGAATAGAGAAGGCTCTGTCATACAACAGTACTGCACATTAATATCAACTAACATGAAGGGCTTAAACTCAGTAGCCCAAAATCTGAAAGAATGTTCAGCCACACAACTCTGATAGTGTGTTCTTAGATGGTAGGACCACTTTAGAATGTATCACAAGTCTCACTCACTTCACTTCTGGACATCGGCTTCCACAAAACAGAGTATGTAACCGCACTATCCATACATTTTTTTGGAAGGTAAGTGGCCAAGATCCGTTCGAGATCAAGATGGATGCCAGTACTGCAAATTAATCTTTCCTGAATAACATCCTAGAAACTCTGATAGAGGAGAAGTGGGGTGAAGTGAATTTGGGATGGGATTTTAACTTAGCGAGGCCTCATCATGGTGTCGGAATTGTAAAATGAGGTGGTGGTCCAGAGAGGGTATCTAAGTGATTGCAAAGGGGTTTCAAAGAGCAATACTTGGAGGATACACAGTCTACTCTACATCCCAGGGATAAGGATTACTCCTGCTCACAAGTACACCATAACCTACTCATATAGGCTACTATTGAGATGAAAAAGCCCTCCTCATGGTTAACTATGTATACCCCTGCCATTAGTGCCCAACTGTACTGTTGCCTGTATCCCTAATGCTGTTTTTTTTGTCATAGTCGAGCACAGATCATGCTTGTGCACCATGACATAGGCTGTCTCTCAGAGTGAAGTCTTGTTGGACTGGAAGGGGTGCCCAAAGTGCTACACTCATAGTGCTGGAAGGCTACCACCTTCACCAGGAGTTAAGCAGCACAAGCGCAGTGGTGGCTGCACACCATGAAGTGATCAGTAGTAGTGAGCAGGTCCGTTTTACCCTGTGTTACCGGAGTGAGACCTACCTGCACTTTCACCTTTTAAAAGTTCCACAGCTATGTGCTTAACTCACCCTTGGCCTACATGAGGTAGATGTGGAACGCGGCGCAGTGCCAGAGTAGTTACAGCGCTGGAGGTATGAGTACCTGGGAAGGGTTACAGTACTGGGATGGGATAGAGCAGTACTGTGCAGTGCATTTGTGATTAGTGCATATATTGAGTGTATGCATGCCTTCTAGTAATACATTACATGAGAGATATAGTGGTTAGCAGTGCATGCATGCCCAAGAAGAGCATGTGCTGGGCGTATGTGTGCTTGCGTGAAGTACAATACATGAAGGGTGAAGTGTTGTGCAGCATACGTATGGTGAGTGGGTACAGAGCTGGACTGGGAACCCAATGCAGCCCCCGCAATGTTGTCAGACCAGCCCCCCAGGAGGGAAAGGCGTGCAAGTGTAAAGCACTGCTGTATTTGTTACTGGGGGCCGATATTGCAGCACTACTGCAAATCCTGCCCCCTATAATGAGACCGGCCCCACCGCTGCAAAACCGGCTCCCACCCTACTAGCCTCGTGGGGAAACCCCCAATGCCAACTATGGCCAGTCAAGCCCTGTGTGTGTGTGCTGGCAGTATGTGTCTTTGCAAATGGCACAACCTGGTACATTATAGAAAAACTTCAGTGCTGAACAGTGCTTGCACACTGAATGTGTGTACCGAATGTATACGTACTTGAAATGGTACAATGCATTGAGGTAACAGTGCTGGACAGTAAGTGTTCTGTGAATGTACCCTGGGGAAGTGTGCTTTTATTGGTAAATTATATAGAGGACCCTGGGTTCCATTTTGGGAGACCCAGGCCTGCCTGGTGAAAACCTGAGCAGTAGAGATATCACCCCCCACCCCCCGGACGGATTTGTGGATTGCTGCATTCCTGTGGGCTGGATGGGACACACATTGGAGAAAGGGAGGAAGGGACCCTCCCTTTATTCTTCAGGAGGTTGCTCTTTGATTCAGTGATAGGTCACAAGGAAGGGGCCTGGGCACATCTCAAGGATGGAGACGGGGCTGATAAGGGAATCATAAATGTCGAGCTGGGTGCCTGGGATTAACCTTCTGATGCACATATCACTGTGGCTGGCATCCGATGTGAACTTTGGTCACTTCCATAAACTGTGTTGTGAGTCAATCAGCTTCTGAGTCTGGCCAGCTGTGACAGACATCCTTTCAGGAGGAAAGAAGAGAATGAGAAGTGTAAACTTCAAAAGAAGCAGAACCCCAACATTAAACTTCAAAGACTCAGACCCCAAATCACATTTGGTGTCTGGAAAAGGACTATAAGAAGGGGAGGTTGAGTCCCCAAAATGTGTCATCTGCAATGCACCCAGATAGGCTATGTGAGGAGAGGAAGCTCTGCAAGACTTTTGCCTGTGACCAGGACTGGGGGCTAAGGCCTGCTAGTCTCCTTGCTGGTGAGGGAACATCGCCCAGGAAACCAAGATCACCTGCCCTGGAGCTTGGAGCACCAGCGCCTGCCTGCTTGTCAAGACCAGGGAGGGGGAGGAGGAGAGTGTTAATGGGAACAAGGTCCCGTGAGGAGTCCTGATGAGAGGACTCCTTAAGCGAAGTGTGAAAGAGAGGCTATGCATTGATCAGATCCTTACCCATGTGCAGCATGGGCTTGCCGACCCCTGTATGACAGTAGAGGGCTGGGTGGACTGAGCCATAACTTAAGTGCTGCGCGGGACTGGACGATTTCATACCAGTGCGCTGTGGTGACCCCATATGCCAGAGAGGGCCACTGGTAAAGTTGCTACTGTGAAAAAGCACTGAGACTCCTAACCGTCTTGGCATGAGTAATTGTACCAGATGAGCCTGCACCTGTACTATTAGTAACACGGCAGCCGAGTATGCCAGGAGGGTCTGCCGGTACCAACACTGTCGAAGAATTCAGGACGCTGCCCGAAGTTGAGACTGAGGCTACGTTCACCAGGTTTGACCCGCACTGTGCGGGAACTGCCCCTGACTGACCACTGAGGACTGTCAAGGATGCAGTGGATGACATTGCATCTTTGCTGGGCTCCATTTGGGAGTTGAAGAAAAAATCTGATGAGGCACTGTCGACTGCGACCTTATGGTTAGAGAGACGCTCCCCGTCAGACATACTCTCAATGAAATGCTCTCTGAAGCGGTCTCCAGCGCCTAAACGTAGAGTGCTGCTTTGGTGATCCTGCTGCAGGTCACGCCACAGACTTCAGACACTATGGTCTGAGCTTAATGAAGGTAAGGTGAGGGGGTCCATGCGGGGATGTCGCCCGCCAACATAACATAACATGTGTATTTGTAAAGCGCACAATCACCCGTAGGTATCTTGGCACTGAATAACAGATGTTTCTTGTTACCCAACTCAATGGTACTCAGTTTATTGACCTCAGATGGATTAAAGGCTGAGTGACCCGGTGGGATTTGAACCTGTGACCATGAGGTCGAACACAGACTTCTGCAGTGGATGCTTTCGTTAACTGAGCCACCAGACCCGCTAGAATATGTGCAACACAACTGTCTGCCTACTGATGATGGAGGACATATCCAGCTGCCCGTTTGCACATACCCAACTATTGCCTGGGCACATTTTGAATGAACACTAGGCCCAGTGGCCTCTCCTAGGTGACTCTTGGTCCTGATTCCATGATTAAGAAGGAATGGGTCGAAACCTCCCCTTCTCTGTCGTTAGTAGCCTGACTATGTATAAGTTGGCCGCAGTAGGTTGGCCATCCCCACTCCTCTCATCAAAGGCTGTTGTGTACACTGATATACAACCTGAAGATCCCCATCAATGGGAATGTTATTTGATTGTTTGAGCAGCTAGAGGTGGCTTGGACGACCTGGGTTTGCTCTGTTCTTCTTGTTTGCACAGCCATCTAGCAAGATCTTAGCCAGCCTCGAGTGTTGCCTGCCCCCTGTGCCAGAAAACCGGAGGAGAGGAACTTTGAATCCCCCCAAACCCCTCCTTAAAGAGCAGCGACTATGGCTAGATTGTGTTTCACAACATGGAACGTTCGGTGCATGGGGACAGCATGCAAAAGATATGCACTACAGCAATACATTAAGGCCCAGATGTACGAAGCCACTTAGAATTTCTTGATGGGCCGAATCGCTATTTCGGCCCATAAGAAATGCTAAATGGCCTTTTCAAAGGTACAAAGGGCCAAAATCTGTGGCAATTTGTGATTTATACCCAGTAGAAATCTCAAATTATGACTGTGATTTAGGAATCGCAAATAGGGATAACCTATTTGCAAATCCTAAAACACATGTACTTAGCATTTCCTAAATGCAAATGAGGCATTTAGGCAATGCTATTACCATCAACTTGAAGTCCATTGGTAAACACGTGCAAAATAAAAAAACGGATTTAAAAATAAATTTTTTAATGTGACATGAAATGCACATATGACTCTTGGGCATATGCGCACTTACATGTGCACTAGGAAATTCGGGGTACCTCCAAGGGGGCCTTAAGCCTAGAGGCATCCTTGGGTTTGCATTTCTTAAATTGCGATTTCCTAGTAGGAAAGCTTAGGAACTGCAAACCATCTCCTATTTTGTCCATAGATCGGAATACAACGGCATTTCCAATTTACGAATCCCTAATAGCGATTTCTACTTTTTAAGAATCGCTATTAGGAAATATCAAATTTAGTACATATACTTTTGCTTTTCTTAAATAGTGATTCCCACAAAGTCGCTGTTTAAGAAATGCATGCAGGAAGCTTTGTACATCTGGGCCAAAGAGACAAGATGCCCAAATAGCATTTATTCAGAAACCCACATATCTAATGGGGAAGACACACACCTATAAAAGTGCTGGTGCAGTAAATGCTACATCACCACATATTTGGGCTTTGCTAGAGGGGCCCTTATATGGGAATGGCCCTCAGGACTCTTCAGATGTGTGGCCACAGAGATAGCCCCCAAAGGGCGTTAGGTCCTGGTGGAGAGACAGAAGATGATAGACCCCTCTTATCAGGGTGCAAATATGCACCAAACATGGCACAACATTCCTTCCTGGTGCACCTCTCAGTTATACTGAAAAGATGGGCGCACATACCTTGGATCATTGATGAGGATTTTAATTGCATCTTACATCCATACCTGGACAGCTCGCACCCTCCCCTACCGAACTCCTGTGTGGTGGCCGCAACCGCTTGTCTGCAGTAATGGCCCTGATTAATAGTGGCCAGTCTTAAACTCAGATGCCAGGGAATATTCTTATTACCCACCACCACATGACCTACACATGCGCCTGGACCGCATTCTTTGTCATCATGCAATTCAGTTGCGGACCCTCAGCGCTGAGTATCTGGGAAGGAACCTATTGGACCATAACCCAATCCAACTTCACCTGACATGGGTGTGCCACGTCCTCCTGTCCCTTCATGGTGGTTGCCATGTTGGAAGATACGGTATTCCGGGGTACGACGAGCACTGCTCTATCAAATTACCTGATAGAAAACTGGGGTACTGCTATCTTTAGACTGATGAAATAGGAGGCCATGAAGGTGGTATTTTGTTCTGGTCTTTTAATGGTTATTTTATATCTGAATAAAGATTTATTGAATTGAATTGAAGGTGGTCCTAGGGACCCTTGCATACACAGGGTGGGTAACACAAAGGCTAACCTGCCCCAGGACCTGGTGCAAGTTGAGGCCTTCCTGGGGGTTCTGGAGGCTGTGGCGAGGGCCTACCCCATTGGAGGACCAGCGCTAGCAGCAGCGAGGGAACATCATGCTTCCCTTAACAACTAACTGAGATGCCTGGATTATAGAGCATACCAAACAAAGATGAACAGTGAAGGATACAAGTCCAGCTAATTGTTGACGTGGCTGCTGCGAAGTGCTATACCGACTACCCCCATCACTATGATATGAGTATTGCCGACTTGACTAGTCACCCGCCAGGCGGACGCACACACACGCAGCATTTACTGCCCATTATAGTGCACTTTATGACTCCCTCCCAGCGGACCATCAAATCCCAATCCGGGAGTTCCTCAGGTAGGTCACATTACCCGTTATTGAGTCCCCAGATAAGGAGGAGCTAAACACCCTCATTACAGATCAGGATATCGGGGGAACTACTTGGGGTGCAATCATAAGTAAGACCCTGGGTTTCGACGGGATATCCATCAAATTTTTTAAGGCATACAAAGGCCTATTGACCTCTAAATTGCAAGAGTTATACACAGCCACTCTGACGGAGGGGCGGCTCCCACCGACGCTTCACAAGGCGTTACTGATTTCACTCCCGAAACGGACTACAAAATACTAAGCAAGATCATTGCAGTGAAGCTGCTCGAGCATCTCCCCCTCCTGATTCATCCAGACCAAAACGGGTTTATACTGGGAAGCTCTGCCACTCTTCACATACTTAGGCTCCACCGAGTACTAGAGATGGCTCCCTTTGACAATGGAGCCGCTGGCACAGAGACTCCGACAACAGGGCCAGGCATGGGGCATACCAGTAAAGGAGGTGTCACAAGTTGTCTCCTTATAAGCAGACGTAATTCAAATATATGTCCGGAACATACGAGAGGGCTTTACTGAGATAACAGTCATATTTTCAGAGTTTTGGGTTGCCTCAGGGCTGGGGGTGAACTGGTCAAAGACTTGCCTGTTCCCGATACACCCAGAGCGCCCACTGCAACAATTCATAGTTGACGCGCACCCACTCCGCTGGAAACTACACACCTTCCGATACTTGGGCATCGGTATTTACCATACCTCCCTGGACCTTATAGATGGCAACATTATGAAAGCCATTGCCTCCCTCCGTCCCCAGTTGGCGTTCTGGAGTACGCTTCCGCTCTTAGTGCAAGGCAGGATGTCACTGTCGAAAATGGTGATGCTTCCACGCTTGTTGTACTATTTCCATAATCTCCCAGTTAGCATACCTTTGAGTACATTTCACACATGACATGTAGGGGTGTTTCCTTCAGAATAGGGGTAGGTGCCAAATAACATTGTATAAGATGCAGCTGCCAATGGAGAGAGGTGGACCTTGGGGCCCAAAATGTCTAGCATTATTATCTAGTGACACAGTTGCAGTGGCCCGCTGGATGGCAGGTTGGTATGTGGAGGAACTTGGTCTGCCTATGAGGCCTGAGCACAACTAATGGTGCAGAAGGACTTCTTTCCACGACGGGTGACCCCACAGGGGGTCAACGACATACTGCTCGTGGCCCATGGCAGCATCCGTAGGAGCCTCATGTCGACTATACCCATAGACACTTATGGGATTTGACTCGGATCCATCCGACAGTTTAGGGACTTGATCGGGTGGGAAGGGATGACAGCTTTGGAGGCAGCCAGCTTAGGGACTCTGGGTGAATTTGTTCATGACGGTGCTGAGAGACAACAATGACCTTCCAGCCGGGTATTTCCTAGCTCACAGCCAATTGGTGGCCGAACTGGGCCAGCTGTGGCAAATCGTCTACACAAAATCTGATCAGCACCCACTCGTACAACCTTGCACACCACAGGCGAGGGCCATCACCTAATAACATGGCTTACCCTTGCCCTCTCTAACACTTTATACGACCCCTTATTGGCAACCCGCAGGGGTTGGTAGAGGGACATAGGTCAGAAATTGACCCAAAGGAATGGGATAGGCGGCTCGTCCACCCAAGTAAAATTTCAACACATACAACACAACATTCTACACAAGGATTATATCACCCCGACAAGACTCCACAGAATATTCAGAACTGGCTCACCTCGTCCACGGTGTAGTGAACCTGACACTGATATGGCACATATCTTCTGGAACTGTCCCTTGGCCAAAGATCTGTGGCGTGAGGTCACAAGAACACTAGCTGACATAACAGGCCGTAATGACCTCAACAACATGGCAAGCGGCACCTTGGGGCTTTTTAGATGTAGGAAAGCAGGGCGCACAGCGAAACTGCTTCATAGACCTGGCAATGCTGATAACCTGTTGGCTGATCACGATGCACTGGAAGGCTAACACACTGCCCGGATTGGGACATTGGCATGTGCCGACACTTACTCTGCTGACACAGGCTGATGCTCTGCAGAGTACCAATCCCCACTCTACTCATGTTAGCTTGTTCTTAAGACAGGACGAGAAGCGTACAGGGGTTGCGGGGTTGAGGGGCCAAGCATTCCATGAGTTGATATTTTTTTTAAATGGGGGTGCGCATGCAGGGCGGGCATGTTATGGGAAGGGTGACCACTTCCTTACCTTTAGTTCCTCTTGAATAAGACTGCTGCTGATATCGCCTATCGTTAACATGTTCTAGTTTTATAACTCAAAGAACCAGCAGCTCCTGCTATACCCAAAGTATATGTAAGTGTAGTATGTACAGTGATTATGATGGGATCACAATGATGTCTTGACATATGTAAATGGTCAGTGTGACTGATCTGAAAACTATATCAAAAATGCTATAAAACCCATTAAAGATGGCAACAAAAAAAAGACACGGTGAGAGGGATGTACGACAAGAGAGGGCGAACAGGCTCCCAGGGAGTTTGAGGATGCTTGGGGAATAAGGTTGTTCATAATATTCTGCAAACACATTTGTAATCACCCCCGGGACAGTGATTGGGGATCCAGTTGAGTCATCAATAAACAGAATGAACCTTAAGCTCGAGTCTGTAGGTGCAAGTCTATAAAGGAGTGTGGCACTCTTTTCTCCGTGGTCGGAAACATATTGAATAGACGCATATCAGCATTAACGGGTCTCATGAAAGGCAAATTTCCAATTGGCAGCTCAGGGAGGCAGTTGTGTTGGATGCCCTAGCCGTTTCCAGACGGAGTATACAGGATTCAAGGTCTGCTGTGTCGAAATCGGTCCATATCTACATGTTGGGGATATGTTTTCACCACCCCTCGAATTGGAGCCTTATTTGGAGCCGATAGGGTACTCACTGTCCCAACAATAGTGCTATTTAGTTCGAAATAGGAGTGCAGTTCTTCTGACAGATGATCTAGAAATCTGTAGGCTGTGAGGAGCCAGGCACTGGGGTGCCACAAGGGTCTCTGATGCTACTCCGGTACTCCAAATTGAAGAAACAGGGGAGAGTTGACTGATATACCCCAGGGCAATACATTAGAAGTCGAGATGGAGGGTACATCCATGGTGGGAAGGAGTATGTGGTCGATTCATGACATGGTTTTTAGAGCCACAGACGTGTGGGTATATGCCCGCTTCTGGGAATGCCATGTTGGCCACGTATCAAATAGACCCAGAGAGCCTATCCAAGAGACCAAGGTTCTCGATAGATCCCGGCAACTATGGGAAGGATTCGGTGCAGCATTAAATTCTCCCTCAATAATCAGAACACCATAGGGTAGTTCAACAGTCACTTCAATGAGGTCCCTGAAGGTTTGCCTATGTAGGTAGGGGGGTGTGAACACTAAGGGGGTCATTAAGATGGTGGGCAGGCTTTGTCCGCCCACCATCCTTCCGTGGAATGGGACCGCCCGCCATTGGTGCGGGGGTTCCTTTAGTGACATTAGGATGCGCCTGCCACACTGGCCAAGAAGGCATGTTGTGCACTTCCATGCACAACGTGGCAGGCACAGCAGAATGCCAGTTATGTGTTAGCTATATCCTGAGGTGAAGTAGGCGGGAACCAGAGTCTGTCTCTATCTTCACCACTACCAGATGAGCCTGGTTCCTGTTGTCGAGCCAAGCCAACAGTTTGCCAGCTTTATCACCAACATCATAAATTCTGCTGAGCATGGCCCTGTCATGCGTCTTGGTGGCATCGTTGGCCAAGCCAGTATATTCCTTGACTTTGATGCGCAGTTCCTGCTGCACCTCCTCTGAGCCATGGCCCCCTCCAAACGGGTCATCCCAGCACTCTTCTCCTTACCCAGACCTGCGATCTGGGCCAGAGACACCCCCCGTATTATGGTCTTGTATGCCTCTCAGAGCGTTTTGTCGAGTCTACGGAGCCACCATTCTCACGGAAGTAGAGATCTGAGTCGCTCAAAATCTTATCTCTAATTTGGGAAATCTGAAGATACGAGGGGTTACAATATTGCTGTCAGAACGTACCTTCTATCTTCAGACTTGCACAGGAACAGGAGAGGATAGTTCCCAACTCCCTCCACAAGATTCTCCAGAGCCCGTTAGGAAACTTGACTCTAGGTAACCCCGCAGGGGGAAAGGGGAGTGGATAAAATAATAAAGTTACACAGAAGAGACTGCACTGGATCTGTTCTACTGCTCCTCTTGTTAAATCTGCCCGCAGACCCAACTTCAGAGAAACCTAATAATTTCCAAAAGGAAGACAAGAATTATCACATCACCTGTCTACTCTATTTTCTCTAATATCTCTTCATCTATTATTCTTACCTATCATTCCAGTAAACTTGCTTCTCTTCTATTTAGTGTAATGTGTCTTACTTCTTTACTTGAAGAACACCCTAGAAACAGAACTATTTTTAATACTGAGATATTACCTTCTTTATCTTATCAATTTGAGCCTTTTTTTTATCTTACCTATTTAGTTTCTTCAAACGCTGTAAATATTCCTCTTGTATTGTCTCTTGACTATTTCTATTCCTACTACTAAATATTCCTAACTGCTCTACCTAAAGAGCTCTTAACTAGTATTATGTCCTGGAACACTAACTTGATACTTAACGCTTATTTCTCTCTTTTCTTTTTTAGCGTATTAAACCCAAACAACTGCTTCAACTTCTGTGGATTCGTCTTTCACTGGTAAGTATATCGCATAGAATTTGTTGTGCTGCTTTTAACTATTTACAAGAAAACATTCAGTCATTTATTGTAGTCTCTGGTTCACTTATCTCTCTGCTTCATTCTTTGCAGGGGGCTCGCCAATATTCAAAGTCGCAAAGCGTCTCTGCCGATGAAAGGTAAGTGTTCACTGCAACCACTGCTCAATTCTTAAACCGCCTGGATATCGGGACTTCACTCGCGTCTTTATTCTTGGACGTGGTGAAGTTTCTTCACTGAATTCTCCTCAGAATCTCTTTGGCAAACACGAACACGCAAGAACTCAACTGGCTCCAAAATCTTCTTCAGTGAAGTGCGCATTTGATTGCGCTCGCGCACTTCACATAGTTTCCAACAGCTGCAGCTTATTGGAAGACTAGAACGCGACCACCTCAATCACAGTGGCGGCCATCTTGGAATTCCGTCTACCTACCAAATAAGTCCATTTATTACTCCTTGGGCATTTTCCTTTACTGTACAAAGTCTTTTTGCTTAGGATGGCTGAAATTGTGTGTTTGGTGGAAGGACCTCACAAGTCTAGGAGGGTGAACATCAGCATGACATTCCCAAGACCGTTCCTCTGCTCCATAACCCTTCCAATCCACCAAATAGTACAGTTGTCAGTTGATTCTCTTGGAATCTAGAATTGCTTTGACCTCATATTCTACTCCTGACTCAAATTGAATTGGCAAAGGGAGTGTTGACTTACGCAAACCAGATCCTACCTTTTTTCAACAAGGAAACATGGAACACTGGATGTACCTTCCATTTATTTGGTAATTTCAGACGAAAGGTTACTGGGTTAATTTGTTTCTCGATTTGGTATGGGCCAATAAACCTAGGTAAAAACTTCCTATTGCCTTTTAGCCTCAAGTTTTTTGTATTTAACCAAACTTCGTCTCCTTCTAGTAACTCAGGACCTTCCCTTCTCCTCTTATCTGCATATTTCTTGTAACGCTGCTTAGCCTGTTCTAAATTTTGTTTAGCAGACTCATGAACCTGTACTAAATGAGTTACAAGATCTTTTACTGCTGGAACAGAGATTTCTACCCTAGTCAGGGCCAGATTTGGATGTTGACCATAATTTAGGTAGAAAGGGGAGTAACCCGTGGACACATTTCTAGCATTATTATGTGCAAATTCTGCTGCCCAAAGATAATCTGACCATTCCCCATCCTGTTTCAAAAGGAACAATCTCAGATATTGCTCCAATTCTTGGTTTACTCTTTCTGTTTGACCATCGGTTTAAGGATGGTAACTGGTGGAGTACCTTGTCTCGACTCCTAAACTCTCCAGAAAGGCCTTCCAAAATCGGGACAGAAATTAGGATCCTCTGTCTGAAATAATTATCTTTGGAACACCATGTAACCTGACTATGTGTGCATTGAAACATTCGACTAATTGTTTGGCAGTTGGAAGTCCTTTTAAAGTCAAAAAATGAGCCATCTTAGTGAATGCATCCACTACCACCAGAATTGTGTTATAGCCCTGACTAGTGGGTAAGTCCACTATCAAATCTAGTGTGACTGTGTGCCATGGACCTGAAGGTTGGGGTAAGGGCTGTAATAACCCTTTTGGAGCCAAACGTTCCGATTTTCCCTGTGCACAAACTTCACAAGATTTGACATAATTTTCGATGTCCGTAATTATTCTGGGCCACCAGTATTGCCTCTTGATTAACTCTTCAGTTTTTGCCTTTCCTTTATGTCCTGCTAGAATACTGTCGTGACATTCATACATCACTTGATGCTGTAATACAAGAGTTGGTACATACAAAGCTGCATGGTGATAAAGCAGATTACCTCGAATTTCTCTTTCTGGTTCTTCTTCTACCCAAATGTGCATTTCTTCCGGACTCAATGCTTGAGTGATTAATTCATCCAGTGCAACAGGTATAGTTGAACAAATTATCTTAGAAACTGGAATTATTGCTTGATCTTTCTCCAAAGATTTATAATTTTCAGTGCCCAATCGAGACAGAGCATCAGCCTTCCCATTCTGTGTTCCTGGCCTGTAGGTGATGACAAAATCACATTCAGCGAAGTACAACGACCATCTAAGTTGCCTTGGTGTTAAAGTTTTGGCTGACTTCAAAAACTTCAAATTCCTATGGTCAGTAAAAACTGTCACCTGATGTCTGGCTCCCATGAGATAATTACGCCACTCTTTGAAAGCATCTTTTATAGCTAACAATTCCTTTTCTGTTATAGTGTAATTCATCTCGGCAGGGGTCAATTTTCTAGATCGATAGGCCAGTGGGTGTAACTGCCCTGTCTCCTTCTGTCGTTGAGATAGCACTCCTCCTATGGCTTGATCTGAAGCATCTGCCGCGACATAAAATGGCTCTGAAGTGTCAGCATGTAACAAAACTGGAGCCGCGGTAAAGCTCTTTTTTAGCAACTTGAAGGCTTCTTCCGTCTAATTAGTCCACTCAAAACGGACTCCTTTCCTTAGCAGTTTAGTGAGAGGGAGAATTTTCAGCAAAAATTTGCTAATAAATCTCCGGTAGAGGTTTGCAAATCCAATAAAACTCTGGACCTCTTTTACACTAGCGATTTCCAATTCACAACTGCTTGAATTTTACGTTCATCCATATTCATTCCAGCTGGAGACAGTATGAATGCCAAGAATTCCACCTCAGAGACTTTGAAGGCACACTTCTCAAGCTTCACAAAAAGTTGGTTCTCTCTGAGCTTTTGTAAGATTCCTCTAACTTGTTCTGGATGTTTATTCAGATCATTGGAATAGACTAGTATATCATCAATATATACTATCGCACATTGATCAATGTAATCACGAAGGATGTCATTTATAAAGTGCTGAAAAGCAGCCGGGGCATTACACAAACCATATGGCATGACTTGGTACTCAAACAGGCCAAATTTGGTCCTAAATACCGTCTTCCACTCATCCCCTTCTCTCACTCTCACTAAGTGATAAGTCCCTCTTAGATCTAATTTGGTGTATATTTGCGCTCCTTTGACGTGATCCAAAAGGACTGAAATGAGCGGAAGTGAATAACGGTTCTTCTTGGTTATCTTGTTGAGGACGCGATAATCAATGCACGGTCGCAAATCACCCTCCTTTTTCGGAAAAAAAAACAGAGGTGAATAAACCCATTTGCCAAATATTTATCCAAATATTCACTCACATGCTGATGTTCCTATTCTGTGAGGGCATATACTCTGCCGCATGGTAAATTGGCACCAGTTTCCAAGTCAATTTTGCAATCGTACGGATGATGCGGGGGCAACATTTCAGCTTCTTTCTCATCAAAAACGTCAGAAAATTCCTGGTATTCCAAGGGAATTTCTCTTGAATTTATAATACACACTGACGCATCCGCCAAACATAATGAATGTGCCGGATTAGCTACATAGCTCTTATCAGTTTCTTCACAGCAATTTTCGCGGCAATACATTGAATCCATTGTTATTGTTCAAGTGCTCCAATTGATAGTAGGGTTATGCTCCGTTAACCACAGCAATCCCAGAATTAACTGAAACTGTGGTGCATCAATTAAATTGAACTGAATTATCTCTTGATGTCCATTATTCAGTACCATTAACAATGGTTCCGTGTGACTTACTATTGATACTGACGACAGGTTTGTTCCATCGACAACTCTCACTGGTTCACTCCTTGTCATTTAGATGGCCCTTACTCCAATCTTGTCTGCAAACCTTAAATCACAAAAGTTTCCTGTGGCTCCAGAGTCTACCATCACTGAAACTTCATTTAAAATCTTCTGTCTGAACTTAATCATCACTGATAAAGTTAAATGAGGAGATGACGATTGCAATGTATTAGCTAACTGGTGCTCTTGGGGAGGTGATTCTTGAGTCGCATCCACTTGTCCAACTCCTCCTACAAGTGGTGCTGCAAGTTTTGCTTCGGCTTATATATTGTCTTCGGTTTCTTGGGACAGTTTCTCACAAAATGACCACTGGAACCACAATACATACATAAATTCCCTGTTCTTCTTTTCTTTTTCCTCTTTTGTTAATGGGCCTCTAATTGTTTCAATTTGCATTGGTTCTGGATTGATTTATCCAACTGTAGTTCGATTAATTTCTGTCTTGGCTCTGTCAAACCTTGGTATTGGAGTTTTAAAATCTCTTCTTTTCTCGCCTTTCCGCTCTCCTTGGCGAATATCAATTTTCAACACTAAGTCTACTAGTTCGGAGATTTCCGTGGGTCGGTTGGGTATTTGCGCCAGAACATCTTTGAGTTCGTCACGTAACCCGCGATAGAAGACTGCAGCTCTCTTGCTCTCGGGCCAGTTTGTTTCAACCACCAATTTATTAAACTGGGCCAAGTATGCCACTAAATCCCAGTTGCCTTGCCGTAATTCTAACAGTTCATTATCTACTGCCTGTGAAATTCTTCATCCGTCGAAGATCCGAAGGAATTCTTTTTTGAACTCGTCATAATTCTGCAATATGGGATCATCTCTTGTGACTAATGGCATTGACCATGACGCAGCATCTCCGCTCAGATAAGATAGGGCAAACGCCACTCTAGATTGCGCATCAGGGAAAATGGAAAGGCGACACATGAAATGAAGAGAACATTGTGTAAGGAAAATCGTTGCCTTTTGTGGATCCCCACTAAATCTTTCTGGAGGGGCTAAGGGAACAACTGGGAATAAAGAGTGAATTACTTGAGTTGTTAATCTATTCGAACCTTCAGTAAACTGACCGGTACCTTCTCTACTAGAGCTCACTGTAGGACCTATCCTCTGAGCTAATTCTGCAGTTTCTTTTCTGGCATTGGTCATTTCCTGTCTAAGGCTCCTATTATCTTCTCGAACTGCCACTAACTCCTCTTGCAATGATTCCAATACTGCTCCTAGGTTTTGCAAGTTTAACCCTTCCGCCATTTTCTGTTCAGGTGCAAGAATATACTTGGGCACTTCACTCTGCCAGAACGTACCTTTTATCTTCAGACTTGCACAGGAACAGAAGATGATAGTTCCCAACTCCCTCCACAAGATTCTCCAGAGCCCGTTAGGAAACATGACTCTAGGTAACCCCGCAGGGGGAAAGGGGAGTGGATAAAATAATAAAGTTACACAGAAGAGACTGCACTGGATCTGTTCTACTGCTCCTCTTGTTAAATCTGCCCGCAGACCCAACTTCAGAGAAACCTAATAATTTCCAAAAAGAAGACAAGAATTATCACATCACCTGTCTACTCTATTCTCTCTAATATCTCTTCATCTATTATTCTTACCTATAATTCCACTAAACTTGCTCCTCTTCTATTTAGTGTAATGTGTCTTACTTCTTTACTTGAAGAACACCCTAGAAACAGAACTATTTTTTATACTGAGATATTACCTTCTTTATCTTATCAATGTTAGCCTTTTGTTATCTTACCTATTTAGTTTCTTCAAACGCTGTAAATCTTGCTCTTGTATTGTCTCTTGACTATTTCTATTCCTACTACTAAATATTCCTAACTACTCTACCTAAAGAGCTCTTAACTAGTATTATGTCCTGAAACACTAACTTGATACTTAACGCTTATTTCTCTCTTTTCTTTTTCAGCGTATTAAACCCAAACAACTGCTTCAACTTCTGTGGATTCGTCTTCCACTGCTAAGTATATCGCATAGAATTCGTTGTGCTGCTTTTAATTATTTACAAGAAAACATTCAGTCATTTATTGTAGTGTCTGGTTCACTTATCTCTCTGCTTGATTCTTTGCAGGGGGCTCGCCAATATTCGAAGTCGCGAAGCGTCTCTGCCGATGAAGGGTAAGTGTTCACTGCAACCGCTGCTCAATTCTTAAACCGCCTGGATATCGGGACTTCACTCGCGTCTTTATTCTTGGAAGCGGTGAAGTTTCTTCACTGAACTCTCCTCAGAATCTCTTTGGCAAACACGAACACGCAAGAACTCAACTGGCTCCGAAATCTTCTTCAGTGAAGTGCGCAGTGAAGTGCTTGTTGGAAGACTAGAACGCGACCGCCTCAATCATAGTGGCGGCCATCCTGGAATTCCGTCTACCTACCATATAAGTCCATTTTCCTTTACTGCACAAAGTCTTTTTGCTTAGGATGGCTGAAATTGTGTGTTTAGATTGTGGGGGAACTTATTGCCAAACCTGCGAGCACCGTGCCAGCTACTTGTTTGTGTTATTACCTTGCTGGAAAAGGACATTCAGTGCCAGGGGTCCTTGCCTGCCCGCCTCCCGCCGCCTAACTCCCTCAACCATCGTGGAGTAGGGCGGCCGAGCGGAGCGTGGGCGGGCCCTTGACAACTACAACTCCCAGCAGCCCTAGCAGGGCAAAACTACAGCGTTTGGCGCCAGGAGGCGCTCAAATAGAACGTCATCACTGACGAGTGGGGGAACTTATTGCCAAACCTGCGAGCACCTTGCCAGCTACATGTTTGTGTTATTACCTTGCTGAAAAAGGACATTCAGCGCCAGGGGTCCTTGCCTGCCCGCCTCCCGCCGCCTAACTCCCTCAACCATCGTGGAGTAGGGCCGCCGAGCGGAGCGTGGGCGGGCCCTTGACAACTACAACTCCCAGCAGCCCTAGCGGGGCAAAACTACAGCGTTTGGCGCCAGGAGGCGCTCAAATAGAACGTCATCCCTGACGAGTGGGGGAACTTATTGCCAAACCTGCGAGCACCGTGCCAGCTACTTGTTTGTGTTATTACCTTGCTGGAAAAGGACATTCAGCGCCAGGGGTCCTTGCCTGCCCGCCTCCCGCCGCCTAACTCCCTCAACTATCGTGAAGTAGGGCCGCCGAGCGGAGCGTGGGCGGGCCCTTGACAACTACAACTCCCAGCAGCTCTAGCGGGGCAAAACTACTGCGTTTGGCGACAGGAGGCGCTCAAATAGAACGTCATCCCCGCCTCGCGGGACGCCCGGGGCTAAGCCCGGGCAAAGGGCGGGCCCTCTACGGCCCTCATCGGCAGGAAGAGACAGGGACAGGGCCTGGAACGCTGCCCAAAACACCATCTGTGAGTTTTTATTACTTACACCCATCACTGCAATTGAGGAAAGTCATCTTTTGTAACAGTATTGTATGGTATAACTTGGGGTAACCAGTGTTACAACCTCCCAATATGTCAAAGCCAAAAATGACTCAAGCTGTTAATACTCTTGACAATTACCTGGTTCAGGTTGTTGCAAAAATAAACAGTGATAGGAGATCCTCACTGGGGTTGACCCTTTCCCCTGTACTGCCATCATCTGATAATATGCCTCCTGACACACCTGACCTTGATATTAGCAATGAGGTTTTTCAGCAACCTGAGAATAACCCATTAACCCAGCTATTAGTAGCCATAGCTGACTCAGACGCCGAGAGTATACCTGATGAAGACATAGTATTGCTAGAAGAGGAGCCCCCAGCACCGGTACCAGCCCCAAGAGCTGCTAAGGGGGGGTGCGGGGGGGGGAAAGAGTCTTCCAAAACAGGGCGGGCTTCGCTCAAGCAAAAAACGCCCAGATGTATCCCCACCGAAAAGTACTGGAGAAGATGTAAGGGGAATCTCTGGGGGGAAGCTACTTTTGGACGAAGATCAATTTAAGAAACTGTTAAACGCCCTAGACAGTAAAATCAAGACCATAACTAAACCTCTTCTATGCAAAATAGACCACCTCACTGAAGAGGTGAACAGGTTAGGGGGACTTTTGCAAAAATCATTAGAGGAAGCAGCAAAAATTCCTAAACAGGAGACACTTAGAGTCGAGTAAAAAAAAAACACGACAGCCCCCAGGACCAACGATATGGGGGGAGGGGGGTTCCCAGGGGACTGGGTACTAACATCGGTGATTCTGAAGGGCCAAGGCAAAGGGACAGGCTGGTAGACTCCAACATAGAGAATGAACCAGTAGAATTAATTGTAGAGGCATCCCCCCTAGTACTGGTCCTGGCGAATGTCCCACTCCTAGAATCTGGGCAAGTAGAGAACTCATCTTCCCTAATAAATAAATCATTGCACTGGCTAGCAAGGAACATGGCCTTTTCTCCGGGGGGCATGGACCAGTTGGCACAAGAAGTTGTGAAGGCTAGAAGAGTAGAATGGATCGGGGGTGGTAATAAAAAATTTAGAGGGGATTGTGTGGTGCTACACTTCTCTGATCCCGAAGTGCTGCCAAACATTCTAGCAAACATATATCCTCCCCAGCGCAGATCCACAGAGATAGTTCCTCTAACGCTAGATTTTTTCTATGCAAAGAAAGGGAATACTTTAAATGCCACAGTACTTAGAACAAAATGGAATCCTGTGGTAAGGAAAGACAAGCCCCTTGGTATAAGAAGTAATTGGGGCATGCCGATGGAAAATAGATTCTCTGCCCTTTCTGATCTCAACGAGTGTGACTGACTGAATGGGCGGATGAGTGCAGTCAAGGGTAACATAGTTGGGATTCAAGAGGGGTAAACTGGCATTGCTAAGAAGCTCATTGTCACTAATTCTAGTAATGGGGGGATACTCTGTCGTACTGGGGTTCATTCTTGTACTATGGGGCACTTGGTTCCCACTCCCCGCATTATTGAAAACAGCAGGGCAACTAGCCCCCCACCTATTTTGGCCCAACCCCTGCATGCCCAATATGCATCACCATCGAATGTGAGGGCTAGTCCGTTGAAGGAAGGTCTTAAATTCCTATCCTGGAATCTGGCGGGAATTTTTAGCAAACTAGAGTCCCCAGAATGGTGCGAATTTGTTGACCTCCATGATGTAATTATGTTACAGGAAACCTGGGCAGTGATCCCTGTTCATCGTCAGGGTTTTTTAAATTTCTTTGTCCCTGCGAAAAAGAATCCAAAAGGGCGGCTCTCAGGGGGACTAATCACATGGGTACGCCAATCACTACAATGCACTATTAGAGTGAGACCCGTTAATAATTGTGACTTATTGCCAATTGTGATAACCTGGGCTGACGGCCATGAGATGGCCCTCTACAACATATAAGCCAGGGGAACAATAGGGGGTAAAGCATCAGAGGTGGTAGTAGCACTAGATAACGATCTGGAGTATCTACCAACGCATATTACCATCCTAGTGGGGGGGAGACATGAACACTACATTCGAACCACTAGGCCAGGAGGATAATGAAATGTCCCTAGAGGAAGATACTAAATGGGGAGTCCCTCAATTGGATTTACCCGTGGTAAAGAAATGGTCTGAAGTGGCAGTACAAGTAAAGAGTTTGTGTTTGGCCAGGGGGTTGAGGGCAGCAAATGGCCGCACTCCGTCAGACCTTCAGGATGTTCATACCTTTGACAACACAAGGGCAAGCAGTCGGATAGATTACATCCTTGTAGATGTCAGAGATTGGCATAAGATGATATATATGAGAGTGACACCTAGATTGGAGAGTGACCACAACCCGTTGTGCTTGCTCTTCAAATTGGACCAAGGAGTAATATTGCCAAATCCTGAAAGGGGTGTCATGCCACTAGATATTATTTCAACCAACAACCAACGCCATGTTAAATGGGCAACTCTGTTGGATAAGCCAGGGAAAATGCAGGATTTATTGGAGGCTGTTGCAAATGAGGTTAGTAGCTTGCAGAATCATTGTAATGTGCCTAATTTTAATAAATTAATCGAAGAGTCACACCCCAAGTTTTTTTCTAAAATACAGGGGTTCTTTTTAAAAAAAGTTCATCAGGGAAAGGGTGCTTGTCCTCTTAGAAATAAAGGATGGTATGACCATTCTTGTAGAAAGGCACGGCAGAACCTCAGCCTAGCGTTGAGGAGTAAAGAAGGAGTGTTGAAGGCCAGGGACGACTATAGAAAAGCTCGAGCTAGGGCAAAAAGGCTGTGGGATGAAAATCAATGGCTAGATCTAAAAAAAGCCTGCGCAGCTAAACAGCAAAAAGAGTTTTGGGCTATCTTAAAATGGGGCAGGGGGGGAATTGCAGATTGTCCAAAAAATCATGTGGCTAAGGAAGCATGGGTGGATTTCTTCAAACCCCAATATGCTGATAACTCGCCTCCGGGCTCCCACCCACCCCCCAAAATGGTATTTTATAGTCATGAAGTATTCACATTGGGGGATGTAAACTTAGCATTGGACGGGGTGACCAGAGGTAGGGCTCCAGGAATTGATGGAATACCGGCAGATGTATTTTTATCGGACCCGGCTAACTGGTGTCAATACTTTGTTTGGCTTACAAACTCCATCGCTCAAGGAGCCGTGATACCAGTTTCATGGAAGGGCGCGGAGATCATTCCAGTTTTCAAAAAAGGGGACAAGGCTTTACCAAGTAATTATAGACCCATCAGCTTTATCGACTCAGCACAAAAACTGATGGGTAGAATGATACAAAATAAAATACAAGCCTGGATAGATGATAAGGATATCCTCTGCCCGTACCAAGCTGGCTTCCGCCCCCTAACTAGCTCTGTCGACCAGGTATTCCATTTTTTAACCCTTTACTGGAAAAACTTGACCTTGACAAATGGCCCATTATATGCTGTTTTTGTCGACTTAAAGTCTGCATTTGACTCAGTACGTCGTCAAAAACTATGGATTGTTCTTAGCGAGCTTGGAATCAGCCCCGAATTATTGACATTGTTAGTGGGTATGCACGAAAACAACTACACCAGGATTAGGAGGGGTGCACAGGGGGACGTCACTGATTCTTTCCTCGTGGAGCATGGGGTGAGGCAGGGATGCGTCCTGGCCCCCGCCTTATTCTCCCTTTATATCAACGGCGTAGTAGACTATCTAAAGATATCACCAACTGATGCCCCTATGCTAGATGGGGAGCGGGTTCCAGTATTAATGTTTGCTGACGACACTCTACTGGTCTCGCGGACCCCTAGCGGATTACAAAAGACAATTGATGCATTTGGAGACTTCTGTCGGATTCAGAGCCTGGAATTAAACACTACAAAGACCAAGTTCATGAACTTGAATCCTGCTAAGCAATTCAAGGGCAAAATACATTTTAATGGGTCTGTTTTTGAAGAGGTGAACGCTTTCACTTACCTTGGTATTTCCTTGCAGGGTAGTATGAATTGGAAATCTCACATTGATTCTGTGGTCTTAAAGTTCCATCAGCTGTCTGGGGCCATAGCACAAAAATATAAATATTCGTTAACAAAACCCATCCAGCCTATTATGGAGATTTACAGTATGAAAGTGCTGGGTGCCTGTCTTTATGGATCAGAGCTATGGGGCTTTGCCAATCTGAGTGTCTTGGCTATTGCAGAGAACAAATTCCTTTGCCGGTTGGTTGGTGTCCCGCAGAGCACTCCATCGTTCCCACTCCTATATGATCTAGGGAGGAAAAAGATCGAGGATATGGCTCGATTGCACCCACTTTTATATTGGAGGTGCATAAAGACAACACCTGAACTGGGCCATTATGCATCTGCTCTCATGGAAATTATTAGCTCTGACTGGTTCCATAAAATAACTTGGCTTAAAGAAATCAGGAACTTGTTACAAAAACTGCATTTAGACTACTTATGGACTACTACTGACCCTTCCGCCTTTCCATCTAAGGTGTTGTTGAAAAAAATGTATTGGGACATGGTACACCAATCTGTTTTAATTTCCAATCAACCCTCTATGCTGACATCCCAGTATTTGGAGTCCAAACTAGCCCCAAACTGTGAACAGTACTGGGATCTGATCACAAAACCTTTGGACAGAAAGCTGTATTTCCAGTTCAGAGTTGGTTGCCTACCTCTAAATGTTTTTACCTTAAAATGGTCACCAAGTAATGTTAATAAATGTTGCTACTGCAAGGTCCACGTTGAGGATATCCCACACTTTTTGTTTGTATGCCCCTTGTATGCTGCTCCAAGAAGTAGATGGCTAAAACCAGTGTGCAAGAACTAGGGGATAAGAAAATACCTAGAAGCACTAAGAATATTAAGATCAAATTGTGCCCCCAATCTTGCAATTGCCCTAGCAAAATATTTGGGTTGGGCCTGAATTATCCGCACCTGCACTTTAACTGCGATTAATCATGAATGATGAAAAGTATTTCGTTTTAAGCTAGATTTATTTTTTATGTATTAGGCATAGTGACCCTGTATTTTTAAACTGTATAAATTCTTTTTAGAGGAAAGAATTAGCCAGCATTCTGTATTTAATGTGCATCTTAAATCGATCTTAACTTAGTATAGTATTTATTTATGTTTAGAATAGGGATAACATGCTTTTATGACAATGCTGTCGAATAAAGTATTGAAACTTGACTTGATTGTGGAGGAGTCCTGACAATTGCTTAGTTCTTGATAGTCTAACCTCCTCACTAGGGTGACCACCTCACTTCAGGTCATAACGAACACTGCCTCCAGTCCAAAACGTTTAGCATACAAGTCATTGCTATCAGGTGTATTGGTCTAATTACTTCAATGGAAGCAACACAAGACTACAACAACAAAACTTCATTAGGTTATCACACAAAAGTCCTGGATTGCAAAAAGTGTCTAGAATGATTTAGAGGGAAGTGGTCAACCTACTTCTCACTAACGCCTCATTATCTTCTGTTTCTTAGTTGGGCGTAGTGCACTTCAAAGAGTGGCTACTGTCTCAAGAGACGGTGAGCAGGGCGGCTATATCTGGTAGGGCGGCTATATCTGCTTTAGACCTATGATGTTATGTGTTATGTTATTATCATTTATTTTGCGCACAGATGCTCCAGCTAAGGAGCGTCCTGGCGCATGGAAAAGGTGAACATAACACAACGCAAAAGGAAACAGAAAGTGCAGAGATCAGTGTGAGGGAAATTAAAACAAGTGAGTTTTCACGGCCCTACGGAATGCTAATAGATCCTCTAACAGGCGGATTTCCAAAGGGAGGGAGTTCCAGAGAGCCGCAGCTCTCACACGAAAGGAGCGACCGCCCATCCGGCTAAGCCTAAAACGCGGAACAACCGCAAGAGATTGCCCAAGTGATCTAAGAGAGCGCGTTGGGACATAGGCAGATAAAAGGTTATTGAGGATCTCAGGTGACGATCCTTTTAGAATTTTAAAAGCAAGGCTGAGGGCCTTAAAGTGGATCCGACTTTTAATCGGTAACCAGTGCAGGGACCGCAGGGTGTTGGAGGTAGGACAGGACCTCGGCAGACCCACCACTGCTCTCGCGGGTGCGTTCTGTACTCGCTGTAAGCGGACGATCTCAGATTGATTAACTCCCAGCAGGAGTGAGCTGGCATAGTCCAACCGGGAGATAATCGTCGCTTGGATGATCAACTGCCTCGTCGGGGCGTCAAAAAATTTGAGCACCGGCCTTAGCCCACGCAGGACACCGAAACAACAAGCCGCCACTTTCTTGGTGTGGGTAGTGAAGCAAAGGGTGTGATCTAGCCACACTCCCAGGTTTCTTAGTTCCATCACTGGTGTAGGGGCCGGCCCTAACTCCGGAGGCCACCAGACATCCCCCCAGCAATCCGCTCCCCTCCCAACGATCATCACCTCAGTTTTTTTCGCGTTCAGCTGGAGACAGTTGTTAGTCATCCAGCTGGCCATCTCTCTCAGCCCATCTCGGAACCTGGGGGCATCCTGTTCGGCATCCCCGCTGATCGTGACCGCTAGCTGCGTGTCGTCGGCATATGAGACCATGGTTAGGCCCCACTGCCTGGCGACATCAGCCAGCGGCTGCACGTACAGGTTAAAAAGCGTGGGACTCAGCGAGGAGCCCTGAGGTACCCCCAGGTCCAGTTGATGGACTTTGGACTGAAAAGGAGGGGTGGCAACGCAGAAGAAGTGATCGCTAAGGAAGGAGCGGAACCACTGCAGAGCAAGGCCACAGATGCCAATGTCCTCCAAGCGGTGTAGAAGGATGCGATGGGACACCGTGTCAAAGGCAGCGCTAAGGTCTAATAAAATAAGCGCGGCCATTTGACCTGCATCCAACACACTCCGCAGATGTTCTACCATTGCCAGAAGGGCAGTCTCTGTGCTGTGACCAGCACGGAACCCATTCTGCGTGGGGTCGAGGACGTTGGCCCGGGCCATATGCTCAGATAGAGCCTGGTTGACGTGGGCCTCCATGACTTTGGCCGGCCAGGGAAGCAATGAAATCGGGCGGTAGTTTTCCGGTTTTAAAGGATCCAATGTTGGTTTTTTCAGGATCGGGGAAACCACCGCCTGCTTCCACTTAACCGGAACCGTACCTGAAGTTAAGGAAAGATTGATCAGCGAACACACTACAGTACGCCCCTGAAAAGAAGAATCTCTAAAGAGGGCAGGTCTGAGCGGGTCCGCAGGAGAGCCAGACTTGACTCGTTGTGCCAACTTAACAAACCCATCCCAAGAAAGAGTAGGGAGAGAGTATAATGCCGGGCAGCTGCGAAGGCTGTTCAAAGGAATAAGTGGCAGCGTCATGCTGGGGAACGACTGATAGATGGTCTTAACTTTCTCCAAAAAGAAAGCGGCCAGAGTCTCACAATGGGAGGTAGAACCCTCTGCTTGCGGAACCGCTCTCTTAGCCATCAGATCTTTGAGGGCTTTGAAGATGGTCTTCGATGGATTGTGACTATTACGAAATTCCGTCGCATAAAACGCCGCCCGGGCTCTACAAAAAGCTCGATGGTAGAGCTTGACGGAGGCCAAATACGCGTTTTTTTTGGCAACATCATACGTCTTACGCCACTCCCTTTCTGCCCGTCTACATGAGCCCTTTAGGGCACGGAGGGCACTGTCATACCAAGGACTCGACCGCCTGGCGCTGGATTTACTTGAGATGACAGGCACCAATTTATCGAGCGCCTTGGTAATCCAGCTACAGAATTGGTCGTAGCCTGAGGTGGCATCGAGCAGAGGGCCAAGTGGCTCTTCAGCCATGATGTAATGATGGTTCTCTAGCCTGAGCTTATTCCAGTGCCGCCGAGGGATCCACTTAGGAGATGGAATAATGGGGATTTTGGGGAGAGGAAGCCAGACGGACACCAAAAAATGATCGGTCCAGCCCAATGGAGAGATAGCCAAAACTTGGACATCCGGTAAGTTAGTAAAAAATGGGTCCAAGATATGACCAGCCACGTGTGTAGATTGAGTGACAAGTTGGGTTAGCTGAAGGGCCTCCAAATCCGCCAGGAAACCACTGATAGTCGAGGTCTGTAGATTGTCAAAATGGAAGCTGAGGTCACCTAAGATGCAGAAATTGGCGCAGTCACTTGCTAGCGTACTGACCGCCATCCAGCCTCCTACGAGTCACTCTAAGTCTTCGAGTGCTGTGATTACACAATGTTGTCTCTGTTGCCCCACGAGGTAAGCTAATTCAGTGATAGTACAATCACCTCCCCCACTCCGTCCCCAGATATCCTTTGCTTTTGCATTGGACATCGCAAGCTTCAAACTGCGGTTGTTATCGTAAGTATCATGGACAGGGTGGGATGTCCTCAGATGCTCCAAAACCTCCAGCGGGAATTCTCGTCTCCCAATAGTCATAGAAGAGCTTTAGACAGGGCTTTAATGAGGATGTAAAAAGTTGGGGGTCTCTAGAAGGGGTGTGGCATGAGATGTGTATCTACAAATCCTTTCCAAAGGGGGCGCCCTAGGTAATTAAGGGTCTGGCTTAAAATATGCAAACTAAACTCCTGTGCTTTCCACAGCATCCCACATGACCATTATTTTGGTGCCTCTCTGTGAGCTTTGTCAATGCATTCAGGCATATATTGCTCTTCCAGTGCCCCTTAGCAGTATTTGATAAAGGAATAACAACGATTTTGTTGTGAATGAATGGAATTGAAAATGTTTCAGTTCTGAAATTGAGACTTTGAATTAAGCATTACTAAGGTCTTAGGAAGGGGTAGTGGTCTTCGGGGTGTCTCAATCAATCCCAGTTCTTCCCTTCACACCACTTTCCACTGCAGTCTCTCACTCTTTTAGACACTAACATTCTCTTTCTATACAAATCTTTCTGACATCCTCAATCTGCATAGCTCACATCTCATTTCGTTCCTCATCACCACCCTCTTTTTACTCCTTCCTGCATATATTTCATTGCATCTCTTTCACTTCACCATCCACCGCTACACACAAAACACGCCCACTCACCTATAAGCACTGCATCTACATTTATATTCATCAATTTGTCAATATTTTGACAGCAGTGTACTTCCTTCACTCACTATCACAAGAGCTACTGGTATTATGTGACAGGTGAGAACTATATTATGCAGAAGGGTTGACTAAATTATGTGGGAAGAAAAGCCAACTTATGTTGCCTAATGTAGCGCATTTTATGATATTATTATTTCATTATTTTGTCATTTTTAGGTCTTGCCTAGAAGTGTGCATGTGCTGTTGCTGTGAGGGGTTTTGTATGCAGTAAAGGGCTTGGAGCCTGCCCATTTCTTATCATTTGCTGGCTTGATTGGCATTATTTTTAAACTGTGTTCTACTTGGCCACCATATGCCTCACGTCACTGTGGAGCACAGACTGAGTACCAATTGAATACATTTGATTAGTGTCTGTCCACTGCTCTTCAGCTGCTCTCGCAGTGATTCAGGGTACCACTTTTTTCAATTTTGCTATCCATCAGTTCCACTTGAATGCTACACCTTTGGGTTGCTTTAAATATCCGTCCTACGGGTTTGTTGGGTGTCTTAATTTGTTTTGGAATTCATCGCTTCCTTTAACAGCACCAAACAAATGGCATGGACTATTAAAGTCGTTTGTGACTTTGTTTTACAGTTCAGTGTGTCCTTTTATAGCACCAATTAAATGGCCCGAAATAGTGACTTTTAAAAATGTCTTCATTTTTGGCAGAGCTGCAGTTAATTTCTCCTTAAAACGTGTGTCCTCAGTCTTATATGTATTCTACTTCTTCTCTGGACATACAAAGTATGTGACTGTGTGCAGCAACTACTCCTTTGCTCCTTAATACCTGTGACTAAGTTCTCGTTCTCGTTTGTATTCTATAGAAAGCGCTGTCAGGCACCCTACATTTATATGCACTTAGGTGCAAGAGATGTGGCCTATTAGCCACATCTACACTCCAATCCACCCCATTCAACTGCACTCCAATCTGCCCCATTCCACTTCACTCCAATCTACCTCACTTTACTCCACTCCAATCTACCCCATCCGGTATACAACCTTTACAACAAATCTTTTACCACGCAGTACCATTACAACGCAGTCATTACAACGCAAACCATTACAACGCATTGCGCTGGGGGGCGCTCTAGGATAGGGAATAAGTTTAATTTACTATCCAACACCTTCCCTAGTGTCCACGGGGACTGGAGTTGGAATAGTAAATTAAACTATTCACTATCCAGCACCCCAAAGCGCTATGCGTCCTAAAGGCATGCGTTGTAAAAACCGCGTTGTAAAGGTATGCGTGGTAAAAGTATGCATTGTAACGTCATACATCCACCCCATCCACTCCAGTCTCCCCCACTCCACTTCATTCTAACCCAATCAACCATAATCTATCCACGTCACTCACTCTACCCCACTCCGCTCCAATCTACCCTAATCCAATCTAAACCACTAAACTCTGCCCCAATCCGCACAATCTACCCAACTCTACCCCAATCTACCCCGCTCTACCCAATCTACCCCACTCCAATTTGCCCAACTCCAAAATATCCCAGTCTACCCCATTTCATTCAATCTACCCTAGTCCAATCCACTCCAATCTACCCCACTCCACATCAGTCTACCCCAGTCTACTCTACTCCAATTACCTCACTCAATCCACCCCACTCCAATCTACCCCACTCCACTCGACTGCAATCTATCCCAATCAATTCCATTCTACCGCACTCCACTCCAATGTACCCCAACTATTTCAATCTACCCAATCTACTCCACTCCACTCTACCCCAATCTAGCCCACTATACATTATCCCAATTTACCCCACTCCACCCCAATCTAACCCAGTCCATTTTACCACAATCTACTTCACACTACTCCAAACTACCCACTCCACTCCGTCCCACTCCAATCCAAACCAATCTGCGCCACTCCAATTTAACCCACTCCACTCCAATCTTGTCCAATCCACTCCACCCCAGTCTACCGCACTCCAATGTACATTAATCTACTCCACTCCAATCTACCCCACTCCATTCTAATCTTGCCCAATCTACCCCACTTCAATCTATCCCACTGCACTACACACCAATCTACCCCACTTTTCATCGCTATCTATCCCGCTCAACTCCAATGTACCCCACTCCCCCCTCTCTTCACCATTTGACCCAAGCTACCCCACTCTACTCCAATCTACCCCGCCCTACACCACTCCACACCACTTCAATCTACCCCATTCCGCCCTAGCCTAATCTACCCCACAATAATATACACCACTGCAATCTACCCCACTCTACACACTCTACCCCACTTTGACACACTCTATCCCACTCTACTCTACCCCAGTCTACCCCACTCCATTCTACCTCAACCTGTTCCACTCCAATCTAACCTACTACAATCTACCACACTCCAGTCTACCCTACTCCACCCTCCCACTCCACATAGGCGAGACTACTAATTTTGCCAATGCTTGTTACACTTGTTAACTCTGTGTGAACGCGGGTTTCCCTCCCACAGATAGCAATATGCAACAGAAAGGTGACCAGTCAAACATTGTAATGAGCCTTCTACGGTGCGGCAACAAGTCATAGTGTGTTTAGTAACTTTTGATCCATTTGAGCTACAAACAATTTTTTAATTAAATCTTCAGATGGATTATGTGGTACATGCAGCAAATCCATAATTATGCAGAAAACACAAAAGCTTCAAAATCTCATAATTCCAGTGGCTCTTCCTTTCATAATGAATCACAATTACAATTGGCACACATGACCCTTTCTCTGTGCGCTCTGCAGAGACGCCAAGTATATAAAAGATTTTACTTTCAAAACTAGTTTGATGATAAATGATTACAACTCTAAATGTTGACCTCTGTATTGGCTAGTTTTGTATTCATTTATTATAAGCATTTTCTTCTATATGCAAGTTGTAGTGAGACATGTAAAACATCTCATACTCTGCTTGAGATAATCTGTTTATGAAGAACTGAGATAACACTGACCTTGAACACAATCTAGGAAATAGTTCCGCCAAAATAGTCCATACACAAGATGGAACTTGCGTGTGTGCTGTGTGCTGGAAATAAATGTTACATCCTATAACTGTTTTGCAGCTTAAGTACTATGCCTCTAGGTGACAAAAGGAACAATTGATTGACAGAATGCAGAACACTGTCATACATTCACCCCAGTACAGAGAACTGGGCCTAGATACATTGTTTTTTTGCTCCCCATGCCATTCTAGTTTGAACCCAGCCATATGCAAATCAGTCTTGACCCTGCGCCCAATGGGAACAGTCCAGCGCAAACTGCCAGGCCAGGTCCTCCCTGGACTAGAAGCAAGCATCCTAGGACCGGTATCGGGGTTTCACCCCTCATTAGCCAAGATTACCGGATTACTTGACTCCGGTGGCATGGAGAGCATAGGGCCGGGCATACCCGTCCCACTCAGGGTGACAAATGCAAAAAGAACAATTGATGGACAGAATGCAGAACAATGTCATACATTCACCCCAGTACAGAGATCTAGGCCCAAATCCATCATTGGTTTGCTCCCCATGCCATTCCAGTTTGAACCCAGCCATACGCAAATCAGTCCTGACCCTGCCCAATGGGAACAGTCCAGCCCGAACTATCAGGCCAGATCCTCCTGGACTGGAAACAAGCATCCTGGTACCGGTTTCAGGGTTTCACCCCGTATCAGCCAGGATAGCTTAACTCCAGTGGCATGGAGAGCATGGGACCCAAATGTGGAATGACGGTTAGATGGGTCGTAGGGATGGAAGGGTGCTTGTAATATGTGGGTCCTTCATAATACGTCACCTCAAAAGAAGTTGATGTCTATTTATTATCGGGGTAAGGGGTGGGATGGTATGGGACTGGTGGGTTGTCCTTTACGGCTCTAGGCCACCTCCCCTATTTTTGTGTGGTTGCGGTTCCTCGGTTGTTACCAGAGGAACACTTAGAGTGTTTGTTTGGATGGGTGCTAGATTTGTAGAGCCTGTTCTAGGGGGGATTTGTTGGGGATTTATTTAGTTGTTTTTTGGGGTAGTTAGGGCCACCGGTGTAGTTGAATGGGGGCACAGCTGATTGGGAGATTCTGGCTACGAAATGGGGATGTTACTTGATTTGAAATGAATTACCTGGAATGTACGGGGGCTCCGCACGATGACACGACGCCATAAGGTGCATGTTTACTTGGTGCGGAGGGGGGTTCATATAGCCTTTCTCCAAGAAACACACATTAATCTGACTGAGGGGTTGGCGTTGAAGCGCAGATGGAGGGGGTAACTCTATTACACGACATAGTCAGCTTTTGCGAGGGGGGCCCTGATATGGATCAGGGCAGGAGTCCCATTTCAGATGATCCAACAGCTGGTGGATCCGGATGGGAGGTTTGTGGTGGTGACGGGTCGTCTTAATGGTATGGACATGACGCTGAGTAGTATATATGCCCCTGGGGAGTGGGTTGTGGCAGAGCCCATTGCTGCTTGTGTAAGCACCAGTGCGCATTCGTTTGAACTGTTTGCCATTCTGCTTTTAAAATTCTCTTTTAATTGTACTTGTGCTGGTGCAGACGGCGGGTTAGCGAGTTAGGCTTCCCGTCCAGGCGGTGCCTTAGCACAGAGTCCGGAAGACCTACCTGACAGAGGACGCACACCGGGGGGCTGATCTGTCATCCATCCTTCCCGCCCCGGTCCGACGCGGTGGTTAGCACCTTTGTGCGGAGGGCGCGGAAGGTAAAGACAGCCACTTCCGGTGCGCGGGAGGCCGATCAGCGGTCTAGTGTTTTCCACGCTGACGGGCTGCGGGATAAGTAAGGCACTGGAAGTTCCGCCCGCATTTGTGGTGAGTGGGTTGTGGCAGAGCCCATTGCTGCTTGTGTAAGCGCCAGTGCGCATTCGTTTTAACTGTTTGCCATTCTGCTTTTAAAACTCTCTTTTAATTGTACTTGTGCTGGTGCAGACGGCGGGTTAGCGAGTTAGGCTTCCCGTCCAGGTGCCCCCTTAGCACAGAGTCCGGAAGACCTACCTGACAGAGGACACGCACCGGGGGGCTGATCTGTCATACATCCTTCCCGCCCGGTTCGACGCGGTGGTTAGCACCTTTGTGCGGAGGGCGCGGAAGGTAAAGACAGCCACTTCCGGTGCGCTGGAGGCCGATCAGCGGTCTAGTGTTTTCCACGCTGACGGGCAGCAGGATACTTAAGGCGGATGCTTTCCTGGCAGCGCAGCGGGCGCGCCGAAGGCACGCCAAAGTCACGCTTAAGTCAAGCCTGTCTGCACCCGTCCGCGGGCCAGGGCCAGACCCTATGTCCCACGAGCGGGGCACATATGATGGAGCAGGCAGGAGCTGATGGCTCTTCGCAGCACCATTGCCAACCCATGTTTGCATAACATGCGAGTGGAGGACAACATGGACTGTGAGCACTGCCACTTCTCCTATGACTCTGGCAGGGATGTGGCTTCTAGAGACCACAACCTGGCCTGTGGCCTACTCAACGTACGTTCCCTATGGAAACATAAACTAGATCTCTACGATCTACTCACTGAGAAACAGTGGGATCTTGTGTTTCTCATAGAGACGTGGTTAGATGAATGCTCCACCCCTGATGCCTTAGAGGCGCTACCAGAGGGCTACATAATGCTGATGCAAGATAGACCTACTGGTAGAGGAGGGGGCATCGCTATTGTAGCCAAGCAAAGCCTACGATGCCAATTAGACTACTCCCCCATCCTGGACAGTGAGGCAGGGAGCTTCCCCAACAAAGTAAAGGAGGGCTGCACGCTGAAGGGTCTTTTGATCTATAGACCCCCAGGCCCTATGGCCAGGTTTGGGGAGAGTCTGGTAGACGGCATTATGGAGGCTGCGCTGAGCAGAGACAAGTTCCTGGTACTGGGGGATCTTAATTTACATCTGAATGACCCCATGGACAACGCTGCCAGGGACTTCTGCCAGGCGCTGGGAGCCCTCTAGCTAAACCAGATAGTAAGTGGTCCCACTCACCAGCTGGGCCACCTGCTAGATCCCATATTCGTCAACTGGGGGGAAGTAGAAGCCATGACTCCCATTCCTATACCCTGGTCGGATCATCATCTGGTACCATTCTCCATACGCATTCCAGGGGCAAGATCGCCGGAGCCAGCACCACTGTACCACCCCAGGCGGAGATGGGCCACCTTCTCCCAGGCTAAATTCTGTGCAGCACTAACCAGAGGGGGGAGCCCTGGGGGGATGATGCAGATACTGCAAACACCAACCTTTGTAAATGCATCACCGAGGCGCTTGATTGCACGGCCCCACTCTCCCACGCTAAATCGGGCGGCCGCACTCAAAAAACAGCCCCCTGGTATAGTGATGAGCTTCGAGTTGCGAAAGCAGCACTGAAGCGAGCTGAAAGGCAGTGGTGAGGGGCTTTTGCCGCAGATGCTAAGGAGATCTACCTAACTGAGAGGCGAGCCTATCATGGGCTAATCAGGAAGTCCAAAGCGGCATACTATGCCACCAGGATTAGTGAAGCTGGGAATTCCACGAAGGAATTGTTTTTGCTCTATAAAACTCTCTCGGGTGGGAAACCAGCCATTGCAGCAGATGATTGCTCAGTGGAATCCTGTGATAGGATTGCGGACTTTTTGCCGAGAAAGTAGCGAAATTATACTCGCCGTTCCCCAATCACCCCACCGCAGAATCGGAGTTTGTGGAAATCCCGAGGGAATGGGGGCTAGACACACACTGACCAACTTTGCCACCCCGTCCCCGGAGGCCCTCCTAAAGATCTGCAGGTCCGTTAAGTCAGGCTCCCCAAGGGACCCCACCACACCGAAAAGGCTAGTTGATAGATTGCCAGTGTTAGAACCATACATCAGATACCTGCTGGACGTGTCATTTAGGACTAAGACCGTGCCCAGAGACTGGAAACAGGCGGTGGTTCTACCTCTTAGGAAGAAACCCAACATCAGCTTTGAAAACCCAGAGAACCTCCGACCCATCTCCCTTCTGCCCTACCTGGCCAAAGTGGCGGAAAAAACGGTAAACATACAACTTATGGATTTCGTGGAAGAGGCTGCCCTCCTGCACGACACCCAGTTTGGTTTCCGTCCCCGCCACTCAACTGAATCAGCGTTTCTGATGGCTGTGGAGACCTTACGCCAGGGGGTGGATGAGGGTCAGACCATGGCCCTCATCCTATTGGACCTGAGTGCAGCATTCAACACTGTAGCTCACACCACCTTGTTACAGTGTCTGAATAGTGGCGGGTTATCTGGTGCTGCACTCAAATGGATCCAGTCCTTCCTGACAGGGAGAGGCTTTCAGGTTCGCCAGGGAGAATGTTATTCCAGGGAAATCGGGCTGGGCCAAGGCGTGCCCCACGGCTCGTCCCTGAGCCCCACCCTATTTAATCTATATGTCTCCCCTGTGGCACCTATCGTTGAAAGCCATGGTCTGCGCATAGTGTCCTATGCTGACGACACGCAGTTGGTCATCTCCCTTTCACGTGCGCTCGGTCTTGCGGTGGACAAATTCAGAGCTTGCATGCAAGAACTAGCAACCTGGATGTCCAACCAACTGTCTCAAGCTAAATGGCAGCAAGACCGACGTGCTCGTGGTGGGGGGGGAGCCCATCTGTCTGGTCGTCGGCATGGTGGCCTTCATGCTTAGGCGAGGTTCCAACACCCTGTCAAGAAGCCAAGAACCTCGGAGTTTGACTTAACGCGGACCTGTCCTTTGGACCTCAGATAGGCCGCGTTGTGGGTGTCTGCTTCAGCGTCCTAAAAAGTCTGCGGAAGGTTTTAGATCTCCTTCCTACTTCAGCCTGTAGGACGCTGGTGCATGCCCTCGTCACATTGCGCCTGGACTACGGCAATCTGCTGTACCTGGGAGCCACCAGTAAGGCAATAAATCGCCTCCAGGTGTTGCAGAATGCGGCAGCCTGCCTGATTCTGAAATTTCCCAAGAGATCTGCTTCCAAAGCAGCTCTTCAGACCCTTCACTGGCTCCCAGTAAGGAGCAGGGTCGAGTTTAAGGCCCTTTGCTCATGCCATCGCATCCTTACTGGGAAGGCACCAGCAGCGCTTCAGAGTCTGGTCACCCGATACGCGCCCACGCGCGCCCTGCGCTCCTCCTATGGAGGCCTAGTAAAGGTCCCCAGGATAAGAAAGGCTCGCATGGGAGGCAGATCTTTTCGTTACCTGGCGGCGAAAATCTGGAACGCCTTACCTCTGGACCTTCGCCTGGAGCCATCTGAACTTGGCTTCAGGAAGAAGCTAAAAACCCACCTTTACACACGGTAAACCGAGCAGACCCTGCGGCCCAGCTTTGCTTACTCTACTTGCCATAGTGCGGGGACACGCCATCTGAGCGTAACCAGGTGCTTTACAAAACTCCCTTAATAATAATAATAATAACGTGGACCAGATTTCTTTTTTCAGCAATCTGCCGGCGAAGTTGGCACTGTACTTAACCGGCTCGGTATTGATGGGAGGGGACTTTAACTCTATAGCGAACATTGACATTCATAGGTCCGATCTCCCGATGCCTGAAGCCCCTATACATAGATTGTCTAAAGCTCGGAGAGAGGGGCAACCTGACTAGGGGTTGAGGGACACGTGGCATGCACACCACCCGGAGGATCAGAATTATTCTTATTTTTCTGCACTACACAAATTGCATGTGAGGCTTGACGGGATATTATGTACCCCTGACGTCCATGCCAGAGTGAACCACAGTGAATATCTTGCCAGAACATGTCTGATCATAACCCTTTATTGGTTAGGATACATTGGGCCCAGGAAAGACCCGTAATACCAACATGGCGGTTATAACCGGAGGCACTAGAGAACCCTGTCTGCCGTGAGGAAATTGGGGCAGGTATAACTCAATACTTTACTGAGAATCAGAACACAGCATCAACACTGGCGCTGGAGTGGGATACCTTTAATGTGATGGTGCGGGGTTTATGCATCACTAAAATGGTGGGGGTGAGGAAAACAGTCTTGAGTGACATAGAGGCGGCAGAACAGCGATTGCGAATGGAAGAGAGGATCCACCCAGAGAACCTAGATGCGCAAGAGGAGGTTTTGGAAGCTAGGGAAGTGGTAGTCGCACAAATGGAAAGGTTGTGCTGCTTTGACCATTGGTCATATCTGGCGAGAGTGCACGAGGAAGGGGATAAGGCGGGCACATTATTGGCATAGTTGGCTGACCCGCATCCCCGGGGCACGCCTATATTGGGCCTGACTGCGCCGACGGGAGGATTCATGTATACCCAACAAGCTAATAATGGGTTGTTCATAGAATATTATGCTGAACTTTACAGTAGCAAAGTGCAAGACATTGGGGATGCTATGGAGTTGCAGTTACCCCAGCTGGATGAGGAGCAAGCTGATTTATTAGGAGGGAAATCACGATAGGAGAAATAAGGAGCGCAATTAAGCATATGGCGCGCAACAAGACACCGGGGGTGGATGGGTGCTCGTTGAGTTCTATTCTCAATACGTTGACTGCTTAGCGCCAAGGCTATTGGTGGTCTTTCAAGAGGCACGCAAGGAAGGGAAGTTACCGGCAAATACTAGGGAAGCTATTTTTATACAGCTCCTGAAACCTGGGAGGGACCCTTCAGATAAGACAGCATATCGCCCGCTCTCAATGCTAACCACTGATTACAAAATCCTGAGTAGGATATTGGTGACCGGCCTTCTCCCGAATATGGTGCGCCTGATCAACCAGGACCAGTCGAAACTCATCCCCACAGGGAATACGTCTATTAGCGTGCGGCGTCAGCTTCGCATTTTGGGGGAAGATCATGGCCGTGTGCCCTCTGCAATGGTTCTTACCATTGACATTGAAAAGGCTTTTGATAGCCTGGAATGGCCGTATTTGTTCCAGGTTATGCGAGTTATGGGTCTGGGTGAGTCATTTGTGGGATGGACGGAGATCCTTTATAGATTGGCGACAGATCAAGTGCCGACGGGTGCGACGATCTCTTCCTCTTGCTCGGTTGGGTGGGGCACGGGGATGTCCCCTTTCTCCTTTGCTATTTGCATTGGCCATCGAACCGTTGGCAGCGCAGGCTAGGACTGGGAGGCACTATGTTGGCCTGGGATTGCGCGGGGACCTGCAGTATATATTGCTTTATGCGGATGATTTACTCATGTTCCTGGCTAATCCGGGGGATGCCCTGCGGGGGCGACATATTTGCTGCATGCCTTTGGTGCAGCTTCAGGACTCCGGGTGAACTGGACGAAGACCTGCCTTTTCCCTGTAGATGCATTGACGTCGGGCCCTATGCAGACGGAGGTTATATGATGGGAACCACACTGCTTGACTTACCTTGGCACTAATATCTGCCAGAAGCAGGAAGATTTGTTGGAAAGTAATATAAGTAGAGCTATGAGAGGAATTAAGGGTAGTTTGACGTTCTGGAGTACCCTGCCGCTATCAGTAGCAGGCCGAGTGTCACTCCTGAAGATGGTGGCGCTTCCCTGTTGCTATATTACTCTAGAACATTGCCGATTAGGATTCCGAGCTCATTCTTTAAAACGATGAGATCGCTGGTGGGCCGATTTCTGTGGGGGACCGGCAGACGGCGGGTGGCCTTGGTCACAATGATGTGACCGTGGGCTCAGGGGGGATGGGCAGTCCCTGACTTTGAACTATACTACTTGGCGGGCCAGCTGCAGTGGCTTACGCAGGCAGTGCTAGGGAGTTTAGGAGCCCTGAAGGGCTGGTGGGTTGCTGGATACCATGGCATGTGTTGTCTTTTATTATCTCCTCAGCAGCGATTACACCTTGGGTCGCTAACCTATGAAGAACGTACGCTGCGGTTATGCTGGAATCGGAGCCGTACCCAAGGTGGGATAGCCCGACCATACGCCTTGGAGATTCCTCTTGGTATGTGTACTGCTCTCCCACATGGGGTGGATTGGACTGCTCTGGCTCTGTGGGAGCACCTAGGAATACAAGTACTGGGAGATCTTATGAAGATGGTACTTTTCTATCATACCAGGCTCTGCAGGATAGATATGACTTCCCAAGGGGTGATTTCTTATTGCATTCAGCCCTAGTGTCAGCAATTCAGCGTCATTGGGGAGGGGGGGGGGTGTTGTTGGAACCACAGACATCGCTGGTGTGCCAGTATGTGGCAATGGCAGCGGGAACCTTTAAAGCTATTACATGTCTTTATAGACAAATGCTTTTCGAAGAGACAAAACCCCTAACTCAATTACAACGGAAATGGGAGGCAGATCTTGGCAAGTAAATTCCAGAGACAACGTGGGCCCGACTAGTTGAGAGAGCGTGGAAGGGCATGCGCAATGCCAGGTTCCAACTGATTCATTCTTATGTCCTACATAGGGCCTATATATTCCGAATAAGATCAACAGATACTTTACAGTGGATACAGCCCAATGCCCACGTTGTAGTTTAGTGGGGGCAGACTTTCACCATATGATGTGGAGAAGCCCGCAGTTGAGAACATACTGGGAGGAGGTGGTTAAGATGCTCTGTGAGATTACGGACCGACAGATAGAGCCGGAAATGGGTAGGTGGTTATTACACTGGTTTCCGCGTACATCAAGGACAAAAGTCACGAGTACATTTTTTGACTTGGGGTTGCTGTTGGCCAAGAGGGAGCTTACGACGGAACTGGAAATCTAGGCGAGGGACTAGCATTATGGGATGGAAGACAGAATTATTTAAGTGGGCAACCAGTGAGAGCACAGTTAGGTTCCGGCAAGCTAAGAGGTGTAAAATGATAAAGCGCTGGAGACTGCGAGGGCGCAGGAGGCCTGTGATAGTTACACTACAGACCCTGGAGGTGGAGTAAGACAGTAACTTAACACTGAACGAACCACTGAGGGCATCCCAAACCGACAGAGAATAGGGGGAGCTCCTAGCATTCTTATGGGACATTGCTATAAAATTGGGGAATGTCAGATTGGAGTGAGCAGTCTGGAGGTCGCAGTACTACATTGAGCTAGAATGACACAGCATATTGTAATTTCCTCTGTGTGTACACTGAACATACCGGTGGCAAAAGGGGGGGGGGGGATTATAGGAATGAGACAGGCTTTTCTGTTAAACATAGTTCCGAAGTTCGGTAAAATCATAGATGCCTGCTTAACAAAAACGGCAGAGGATGCACACAAATTTGATTACAGGATACTCCAAGGTAGATGGGACATAACGGGTGAACATTCAATGATGGAATGTATGATGATATTGAATATAATCAGATCTGTCCAAATATAACGAAATAGAACCTGTATTGAAGTATATACTGAACAATGTTATTGTACAACAAATGCCAGATGTTTGCTGTTGTAGAAAATCAATAAAAATATATATTTTTTTAAATGAGACGCTTTCTCCATCTTGATGGTATTTTTTTGCTATCCTTCTATAAGTGAATGCTATCTTCTAGATGAGGTGCACATGAAGTTCACTTTTAAGTGCACAGTAGGAGGTTATTGACTTTACAGGCACTGGACACAATAGTGGACCTCCAATACATCAGAAATATTTAGTATTTTTATTTGGGTCAACCCCTTCTTCATGATTAGATGGGTTTGCTGTCTCTCTCAGTTCTTTGCTCTTGGGGCTTTCCTCCCTATTCTTCTGTTTAGCCTTCAGAGAAGCATTTTGATCTAACACTTTTCTGAATGGATACGTTGTATTCTTCCACTGCATTACTCATTGGACTCTTTTATTATCTTTAAATTCTGAGCTCAGAACTTTATGGGAGTGCATCTGTTTCCTTGCTTTCTTCACCTGCTTTTTTGTGCGCTTCACCCTTGGAATATTCTCTCAAAAAGCATTAGCAAAGCAAATATCTCGGCCTTTTAAAGACGCGACATGTTGGCTTTGCCAGTGCTTGTTTGTTTTTGTTAGAACGGAAAGCAGAAACGTTTCCCTTGTTGCCCTGGGGCTGCTTGTACTGACTTCACCCTTCACCAATGGGTTTATAAATTGTTTTGTTTTTTAATTATGATTTTATTCAGATCAACACATTTCAGCATGGCTTATTAGTTTATTCCTAAAAGGTTTTTTTTAATTAACGGTTTATTTTCCAAAGTTATATTCAACTAAACAAAACAGATACATCTGAAAACAATGAGCACATGTAGTAAGCTAATATAAAAATTGTATAATTGACTACTGAGTGACACTAGTAATTGTTGGATATGAGGCGCGTTTCAGCACATAAAGCAGGTAAGTCGCCAATTAGCAATTACACCGAAAAGAACTGCCCAATTAGACATTTGCTCAGCACATTCAACATTTACAAGTATAGAGCTATTATGCTTTGTAATTGCAGAGTAATTGGCATTTTTCTTCAGTAAACACTTTCATTGAATGGATGACTTGTAAGGAATGCTGATTAGATTTATAAGAGGTAAGCTCTGAGTCTTGGCAGGACGTGCGAGGCCTGGATATGTACAAGTCTCAGAGATGGTGCAGATTCTGTCTGACGTGGTGCACGGGGCTAATGGCTGCAATACAGACAGAAGGCATTTGGGGACAGGACAGAAGAAAACGGATGAGGCTGTAAATCCTGGAGGAAGTTGTACACTAGTGCAACAGTGACACCCGGTGGACAATTACAGTACATCATTAGATGTGGTCTTGCAAGGAGTAAACAAACACTGGGGCAGCATTGACACCTAGTGGTCAGTCACAATATGAAACTGGTTTAAGTTCGTATAGCGACAGTGAGCAGACACAAGTCCAGCAATCACACCTAGTGGCCAGTTAGAGTATTGCCTTGGCTGTAGTCCTATAGGGAGCAGAAGCACCAGTTCAACAGTGACACTGATTGAGCGATCACAATGTGGTGCTGGTTTGAGTTTCAGGCTTGGCAGGCAGACACAGGTGCTGAATTCAGTCACAAAATTACATGGACTGAGAGACAGATATAATGACACTAGTGGGCTTGCTGCAGGGAACTTGCAGGTACCAGTGTGACACCCACTACCTGATTCTCAGATAAACGTGTAAATCTGCACTCACAGGTTTACTATAACACAGGTGCACATTTCTGACTTTTTGGGATTCTCAAAACATTTCCAGGTCATACCATGAAACCTCTGCTAATCTCAGCATTCCTGGTATTATCCAATTGCATTTCATTTTGTAGAGCAAAAATATGCAGGAAAATATACAGGTGAATATTTAGGCATCAGAAACAAAACAGAGCAAGTGCAAATGCACCAGCTAACTTGCTTTCATAATGGTGAAACATTTTTCCTAGTTTAGAATCCTTTCTCTGAGGGTGTTAGGGTATTCCATTTCCCGCCTGGGCACGGATGTACTCATACCCTTGTAAAGATTATATCTTTAACCGTTATCAGGGTTGGATGTGCTTTGATAATTGTCAGTCCTGGCATTTCTTAGTGTGATTACCACTGACTTTTTGCCTCCTTTTTGACTACCTCCTCTATTTTTGATGATGTGATGGATTTCGTTTAACTGGCTTAGATGCTTTGGGCACTTTTCCACTGGTGGTCAGTGTCAAAGTGTAAGTGCTCCCTGTATAAAGTGTTATGGTAATTGGTTCTTCATAATTGGTATATTTGTTTCACTAGTAAAGTCCCTAGTAAAGTGCACTATGTGTGCCAGGGCTAGTAATGCAAATGCTACTAGTGGGACTGCAGCACTAATCGTGCCACCCACACCAGTAACTTTAAAGAGAGATCTCAGGCCTGCCACTGCAGTGCCTGCGCACAGTTTTTTAAACAGCCTTGTTGTCCTGACAAGTTCACCCACTTGCCAGGCCTTACCCTTTCCTTTTTATGACCATCAGACACCCCTATGGTAGGTCCACGGTACCCCCTGGTCAGGGTGCAGTGTATGTAAAAGGTAGGACATGTACTAAGCTGTGTACCTTGTCCTGACCGTGAAATACTCTCCATTTCGTTTTTCACTGTTGCAAGGCCACAGGACAGAAAGGGGGAGGCTGTGTAATATGTTTCCAGTCTATCTTCAGATAGGCTTAAGATGGAGAGGTGAAGTTTAGTGTGCCTGAACTCACAATTTAATAACACATCTTTTTGTGAATGTGCTTTTTGCATTGTGTGTTTAGAAACCACTCTTTTAGAAGTGGCTGGGTTTTTGTGTTTTAACATCTCTGTGTGTCTCTGACTGGTAGTGGATTGACTGTCTGGATTTGAATGTGATAGGCTCTGGGGAATGTCTTGACCCAGGGGAGGAGGTGAGACAGCAACAGGCTGACCTGCATCTGGAGTGTAGGGGGGAGGAGTAGCCCCTGGAGGTGAAGAGGCCTGGCCTGCTGCCATAAAACAATGGCTCTATCTCCTGCTGAGTGATTATGGATCCAACCCCCACTATCAAAGGAAAAAGGTGTCACTGGCAGGGAATGAGAAATAAACAAGGACCCCCTGGGTAGTAAGGTACGCAGACTCCTAGGGCAGGGTAAAAACCAATCTGAGAAAAAAATTCCTAGGCCATCAGCAAGGTTAGTGAGCAATTAGTCTAGACTATGCAGAGAAAAGAACAATAAAATGTGAATTTATATTAAAAATATATGTTTAATTAACATAGATAAAAATCATATAGAGACTACAACAAGTTGAAACTATATGATGCGATAAAAATAACATAAACAAATTATATCCACAATAAATGCATAACATATAAATCATAAACATTACAATTAAAACAGTTCATACACAGTTATCATAATAAATTGCTGAAGAATTATAATAAAAACTCAACGCGCGTTTCGGCTGAAAAAACGCCTTCCTCAGGAGTCACTGGTGATAACTCTGGAAATACATTTACAAGAAAGACATATATCAGTTCACTAGTAAATATTTTGTTTTAAACATTATTAACAAAAGACTAAATTCATATACAAATGCCAAGGAAAATTCATAAAAATAAAACAGTTTAACAATGCATATATTAGATTCAAAATTCTTCTCAAAATGAAAAATCTAGACTATGAATTTGAACACTAAAGTCATATGATAGACAATTATTTGTTAGAAAATTGAGCAGTACTCAGCTAGATAGCATTCAAATCATGATTTATATATAAGAAACACAATACTTTCTTCTTCTTCACAACGATATCAAACACACGATTAAAAAGAACCAATAGTTAGTCTGAGCCTTGATATGGCGCTCTTGAGTATTCAGAGAACAACTTACATTAAAAGTACTATATTCTTGCTTAGTACATCAGAAAATGGATAGCATCTTCTCATATCCAGTAAAGAGAGCCACTTGATAAAGGCTATATTAGCCTTTATCAAGAATTTTGAATTTAATATATGCATTGTTAAACTGTTTTATTTTTATGAATTTTCCTTGGCATTTGTATAGGAATTTAGTCTTTTGTTAATAATGTTTAAAACAAAATATTTACTAGTGAACTGATATATTTCTTTCTTGTAAATGTATTTCCAGAGTTATCACCAGTGACTCCTGAGGAAGGCGTTTTTGCAGCCGAAAAGCGCGTCGAGTTTTTATTATAATTCTTCAGCAATTTATTATGATAACTGTGTATGAACTGTTTTAATTGTAATGTTTATGATTTATATGTTATGCATTTATTGTGGATATAATTTGTTTATGTTATTTTTATCGCATCATATAGTTTCAACTTGTTGTAGTCTCTATATGATTTTTATCTATGTTAATTAAACATATATTTTTAATATAAATTCACATTTTATTGTTCTTTTCTCTGCATAGTCTAGACTAATTGCTCACTAACCTTGCTGATGGCCTAGGATTTTTTTGCTCACATTGGTCACAGCAGGGAGGCACCCAGATCTAGTTTGGACAGGGGTCAGTGATCCAATGAACACAAGACTTCAAAGACATTTAGGGGTATTACTATGAGAACTGAAACCACTGGACTTTGGAATTGAACTGTTCAAGACTGTAAAGGATTGAAACTACTTCGTGGTCAAGAGGAACCTCTGCCAAGGAAGAAACAGCTGAAGAGACTGAAGGAAAGGACTGACCCTTGCTGTGTGTTCTGGGGCTGGCCTGCAATTTTCTGATTTAAACAAGGAGAGGCTATAGGGACTTTGCTGTGCGCTGTGTCCCCCTGCTTGAAAGGACTTTGCTGAGTGCTGTTACTTAAGTAACTTAACCCCAAAGGCCCGAGGAGAGCTGGCTCCCTGTTGTGGAAAATCAGGAACACAAACGTTTCCAGGTGTGTGTCAGCAACGCTGTGTGCGGTTGCTTTTTGCAGCCTGAGACCCTCATAAGAATTGCCCTGTGATCGTGGGCACCGGGAATCCAAGTGAGTCTCGGTGACGCTGTGTGCGTGTGCTTGGTGCAGCCTGAGACCTTCGTGAGGATTGCCCCGTGATCGTGTGCACCCGGAACTCAAGTGTTTCTTAACGATGCTGTGTGCATGTGCTTTTGGCAGCCTAAGACCCTCGTAAGAATGGCCCTGTGATCATGGGCACCAGGAATCCAAGTGAATCTCAGCGACGCTGTGTGCATGTGCTTTGTGCAGCCTGAGACCTTCGTGAGGATCATCCTGTGATCGTGTGCACCCGGAATCCAAGTGAGTCTCAGCGACGCTGTGTGCGTGTGCTTGGTGCAGCCTGGGACCTTCATGAGGATTGCCCTGTGATTGTGTGCAGCCAGAACTCAAGTGTGTCTTGGTGATGCTGTGTGCGTGTGCTTTTTGCAGCCTGAGACCCTCGTAAGGATTGCCTCGTGATCGTGGGCACCAGGAGTCCAAGTGAGTCTCAGCGACACTGTGTGCATGTGCTTTGTGCTGCCCGAGACCTTCATGAGGATCGTCCTGTGATCGTGCGCACCTGGAATCCAAGTGGCTCTCAGCGATGCTGTGCGTGTGTGCTTTGTGCAGCCTGAGTCCTTCGTGAGGATTGCCCTGTGATCGTTTGCACCTGGAACTCACGGGATTCTCAGCGACACTGGGTGCGTGTGCTTCGTGCAGCCTGAGACTTTCATGAGGATTGCCCTGTGACCGTGCACACCCGGAGCTCAAGTGAGTCCCAGCGGCACTGTGTGCGTGTGCCCTGTTGCAGTCTGACATCTTCATCATTGCCATCGGCCCGGCCCGGAAGCCCCAGAGGAGCTGTGCCGCAGGTTCGAGCTGCCTTTGCCAAGGAGGGACCTCAAACCATCCCTGTTACACTGCCCAGATTAACGAAGTCGCATCAGAGGCCCAAGTCGCGAGGACAGGAGAGTCAGGTCGCACCCCCCAGGTAACGTTCAGCAAGCGTGCGTGCATGTGTCGCCGCCGGGGTGGGGTGCGGGCTCAGAGAGAGACGCTCTCATCCTTTCCCATTCTCGCAGCGCGAGCCTCCGCTCAGGCTCATATCGCGGCCCGTACTTGCCGAGGAGTGGCAGTACCGGGTCGGAACTACACTTTTATTACACCATACCTGTGTTGTGGGCATATTTTGGCAGTAGCTGATCGCGAGTCAGCAGGAGTGGCATAGAGACCGTCCCAAGCACAGTGATCGGTGCCGGAGTACATTATTTTGGTATTATGAACTGCCTGATTGTTGCATTACACATTGCATTATTCCTGCATAACAGACTGCCTGACTGTTGCATTACACACTGCATTATTTTTTCATTTTGAAATTGCAAAGTGACTGATTCTTGCATTAGGAACTGCATAGCATTGCATTAGAACTGCATTTGATCATATTTAGTTGCTCATTACTACTACAAGAACCTACAAGAACCTACAAGAGCTGGTCGCCCTATAAGGCCGGCCAGGTGAAATATTACAAATATGCATATGTTGGATTTTTATCGTGTGGTCTCATCTCATATATTTTTATATAAACTTATACTAGTTTTTTATGAAACTAATGTGGAGTCCATTTGTGGTGTCATCATTGGGTTACTGAGAGCGGGGTTGCAAATACTTTACACATTTGCCTTGGAGATAAGATTGGCTGCTCATGCCAAGCTACCGAGGGGGTGAGCAGAGGCTATCTGAGAAGGTGTCCTTCCTTTCCCTGACTTAGAAGTAAGGGTCTCTCTTTGGACTAAATTACCTACATCAGCCAACTAGAGACTCCCAGTTCTAACAATAATGATTACACAAAGTGTGTACATTTGTTGCCATTCACATCCTGGAATACCCACTCCTTTCCCAAAGTAGTTTTGCTTGCATGGAAACCTTTCCGTGAGTAAATCACTTTATATGCCTGATATCGCTCCTAAAGTAGGGAACGACATGCCGCTACACATAAGAGCCTCCTCCTCACATCTTGATTTTCGCAAGAAGCTGAAGACCTGGCTTTTCAAGCAGTTTCACTCGGCCCTAGGTAGACTCACACCTACTCAGCTCCAGGATAACCTCCTGGGTGATAGGGCGCTCAACAAATCTGGACAAATCTGCATAACATTTTGCTCTCCCAGTTAATCTTACATGTGCAAATAGATTTTTGATCATCCCTCAGGACACAGTCACCCTACAGGTTAGCATGAGGCCCTGGAACAGGCATACAAACACTGTTGCAAAAGTGACATTTAGTTTTCTGTTGCAGTATGACACTGTTGGAGGCCCTGAAAAGAGGCCTGAGATTCACTCGGGTCTAGGAGGGGCGCTGGAGCTTCAGTCCTTGTTCTGGATGGGAAGACAGTACAGACCAGTTAATACACATGGTTGAACTAAATACAGACATAGAGCCCGCCGTAGCGGGTTCTACTGACTATTAAAGGCCTGCTCCAGTGTTAATAGCCCGAGCCGAAAGATAGGGCATTTAACAAGGGAGTGGGCCTTGAATGGCTGGAAGAGACCACTATGGAGGGTTCTAAGGCTGTTAGAACATTCCACCCCTAGAGAGCAGAATGTTCTTATTAGTGAAACAAAGGCCTCGCGGTGCCCGAGGGGACTGAAATCCTCTCTGGATCTGTGAGGCCTTTTATTCACAGCAACAGCTGCGAACAAACATTAGAATGTTGGTGCTCCCGCCTTCTACCGGCCATTAGAAGCCAGGAGCACTCTTTTGTTTTCAATGGAGCTCCCACCATTCCAATGTTCTAATCAGTGTTAGAGAACTGGTCTTCCTCAAAGTCAATAGTGGACCAACATCTCACTGTATTTTTCTTGTATTTTACAGCTAGAGAGGTGGGCATGGAAGGTCCTTTTCTGAGGGGGTGGTGAATAATGTTCTTCACATAAACAAAAAGGATAAGTTACTTATCTGTAATCCTAGTTCACTTCCAGGGGTATCCTCATCAAAGACATAACCACATGAAAATTCCCACCTATGTGGGGGACCCTGAAAACACATCACATATATGTGAAAACCATATATGTAGATATATATATATATATATATGTATATATATATATATATATATATATATATATATATATATATATATATATATATATATATATATATATATATATTCACTGAAAAAACCATAGGTTATAGACTATATATAGTTAGGGATTAGCATTTACAAAACCTTAATTTACTCGCACAAAACCATAGAAATTCGCATATATAGTTAGTTGCAATAACTATATATCGCGCACCTGCAATCCACTGCTGATGATGTCACATATTACATCATTCATGACATGGTCAGTGACATCACTGGTGACATCACTGATGACATCTCAAATGACATCACTGATGACATCACTGATGACATCTCAAATGACATCACTGATGACATCTCAAATGACATCACTGATGACATCACTGATGACATAACAAATGACATCACTGATGACATCTCATTTGATATCAATGGTCACATCACTGATGATATCATTCATGTGACAATACAATGCATCTCCTCACACTTTAATATAACCTCTGTTACATCAAGTGTGAAATACAGAATATAATTTTTTAAACCATTGACACACCAATACTAGTTTCTACATACGCACTCACTGATTTCTATGTCTACACACACATTCACTCATTCACCCATACAATCATTCATACATGCAATCACTCATCTTTATAACACTATCATATGCACTCATACACCTATACAGACACTCACACTCTGCCACTCATCCATGGAGTTACTCACACACCTAGTCAGTCCTGTAAAGAATCAATCACACTTCCATTTTCTAATCAATACAGTTAAACATAGAGTACCTTACATTTTCAAACATATACTAACACATACTTACTCTCTTATACAATCAATGATACAAGAACACATTGATCTGCACAGAGTCACACATCTCCCAACCAGCCACACACACACTCAGTCTTCCATACAAATACTTGGACAATCAATCAATAACCCATATAGTTACTCATATAGCTACTGATCAACACATGCAGCAGTTTACAGAACAACAGACATAATGATGCACAAATTAAGACAGTTTAGTCACTAACCCATGCACTCAGTGAGACACATTTAATCACTCACTCACTCATGCACCTACTAAATCCTTCATCCAGACACTTATACATCCACTCATTCTTCAATATGTAAGACATATTTTAACTTTACAGAAACAGACAGTCACTGGATGATGTCATCAGTGATGTCATCAGTGATGTCACTGACCATGTCATGAATGATGTAATATGTGACATCATCAGCAGTGGATTGCGGGTGCGCGATATATAGTTATTGCAACTAACTATATATGCAAATTTCTATGGTTTTGTGCGAGTAAATTAAGGTTTTGTAAATGCTAATCCCTAACTATATATAGTCTATAACCTATGGTTTTTTCAGTGAATTTCAATGGTTTTTTAATAGCAAATATGAAAAGCTGTAAAATGTCAAGTACGTGGTAGGTAAAAACATTTTCGTATTTATGCACGCTGATATGCTTTGAACGCTGCCCCCCCCCCTCCTCTTTTCTTTTAAAAATTGGAAGAAACAAAAAGTATTCCCTTCCATAAATAACCCAAGACTTTTATTTTGTTATGGCAAGGAAACAAAATAGAGAATAAACTATAGTTGGTCACCATGGGGTTTAAAAAAGGGATGGTTCTTCACCAGATTAGATATTTACCCAGACCCTCATTCTCCAATGTAATGAACTTGGCTAAAATTCTTCTGGTGCCTGCACCCTGTCACAGAATATCACCCTAAAACATGAAAGCGCCCAAACACCAGATTGAGTTGAACACCACAGTAAGCCTTATTTCTTCATGGCCTCAGAATTTATTTTGCTTTGCTCATGGAAATTGTGGGATATAGGACAGATAAGGTGTCACCATTAAGAAAGGGTAGTATTTAAATTTGCATATCAATTATGTTTAACCTTTTAAAAATATGATATGCTAGCTTGAACTTATGCTTTACATTTGAAGCCGAATTCAACAGCTTAAGTAAGTAGGTTTTCGTAGTTGTAACTTTAAAGGATGATGTAGCAAACTGTAAAGATTTTCTAAAACAGTGGAGCGTATTTAGTTTTTTAATGTACATGTTTTTGAAACGATTACACAAATGAAACATTTGTGAGTTTTAAATTTCCGGAGAAGTATAATTTACCAATAGTTTTCTCTGTAGATGTTTTTCCATCAACAAACCCAGTTCCATCACCCGCCCAGGATATCACTACTGTTCCCCATGTCATAAAACCTTAAGATGTTCAATAACTGAAACAGCTAATATGGGTTTACTTACAGGGGACATCTTTTGTTCTGTTTTGTAAAGTAAAACTATTGGAACGCAAGTATTATACATAGTAAGTGTTTAATATAGCATTTGTCAGTCATTGGTAAAACAGCTAGGACCTGTTCACTCTTGACACCCCAGGTGCTGTGTATGTTGCACTATAGTACTGCATCGGGAATACGGACAACCCTATTGATGTCGATTTTTCATTATTGATTATTGTAAAGAAATGGCGACTCCCCCCTTAGTTCTGGTTAATGATGTTGCAGCAGGCTGCCATGTAAATAGTTGTTTAAAATGTTTTTTTTAAGTGTTTACTTTGTTGGAGCGTTGTATATATTTATAAGTTATTAAAGTGTTATAATCCTACTACTTTGTTGGAGTGCTATATATTTTTAATGTGACACATAATTGTGAAGACTTTGATGTACAAAAAGGCATCCCTGGAATCTTCCGCTTCAGGCTCGGTCCCACACACCGAGAATCCCCTCCCCAATCAAAATACAGGATGGTTATCAGATTGTAGGAACGCGTGTAGTGTGACGGATCTCATCGGGTGGGGGCCTTGATCTACTGTAATTCCTTTGAAGAGGGGTGATTCTTTACAGTTGAGGCCATAAACTACATCCGCAGGGCTAGGTGATAGCCTGGGACCGGCCTGGACAATCGGACACAGAGGAAGAGGAGTGTCAGAGGGTGCGGTAGTGAATAGGGTGAAAGGGAGGTGTCGGACGGGCACAGGGTGTGATTCTCAGGGAAGAGCAGCGCAAATGGGGGGAGGTTTATGGCCCATGCATAAGACAGAGAGCGGGGGTGACCAGTGCGTGGGGGAGATGCTTGCAAGGGTGGGGAGCCATGCTGAGGATCGGCAGCGTGCAGAGAGTGGGTCTGGTCAAAGCATCTAAAATGGCTGCCGTGCACGACAAAAGTGTGGCATTGGAAAAAAAGCAAGATGGCGCACACAATGTTTATCAATACGGATTCATTTATAACAATTATTTTTAACAATATATTTACTCGCAGTGTCAAAATGGCGGTCAACACTTCCTGATTTCCTTCGAATCGAACGTCAACAGACGTCACGCAGCAAAAAAAAAAAAAAAAAACGCTCACGCGCAGCCGCTGGAAGACAAGTATCAACATATATGAGCCTCCTCAACCACCCTCAGAAAACATAGGGGGTCAGGATACGTCTCCCGTACCCCCTTATACCCATTTCTCACATTGTTTTTCCTCCATCTTGTAATTTAAATAAATCGAAACACAAAATGGCGAATTCCCGTTTCGCTACCAGTTTGCGACCCGGTTCGCGAACCGGGAAGCGCTTCTACCGCGAAAAATTAAATTTTTTTTATTTGCCCCACGGGACCCTTTAATAACCCCAACATCATTCCTAGGGGGTCAAGAGGGGTCTACCTTGCCCCCTTTCAGTAAATTCCCCCTTCGTTTTTCTCCTCCTCTTGTCTCTCGATCCTACCGAGAGACAAGATGGCGGCCACACCGGACTGTTTAGAATGTTGACAGACACCGGAGAGCCAATCAGCTTCGCTTCGCAAAGCTCCGTTACGCGAAAAGTACGCGATCTGGAGTGCTATCCGGGACGCTGTCACAGATATATCTGTTTTTTAAAACGTTAATTTCTCAAAATCCACTGGAGCACATATATTGAGACCCAGCAAAGGCACATCGGGCTAACAGTCCCTACAATTTTGCCAAGTTTCGTGCAAATCCATTCAGCCGTTCAAGCTAAAAGTGAGGCCAAACGCCCTATGGAAAAATGAATGGGAAAAACGCGTTTTGGGACCCCCCTTTTTTCTCGGCCCCCCCCTTAACAGAACCCCCCCAAATTTTCAGGGGCTGCTCAGAAACAAAATGTGCAATTTTCCTGGAAATTTCAGCCGATTCCGTCCACAAACGCCAAAGTTATTAGACATAGAATTTTCAAAAGTTCCATAGAGAAAAAATCCTAACTATATATACCTACTGGCGACCGCCAGTAGGTAATATATATATATACAACAATTACTTTATGTTTGCTAAGAATGTCTGGAGACAAGTGCGAGGTGTGGCGATGGGATCGTGCTTCTCCCCCAGCTACGCATGCTTGCATGTGGGCTGGTGGGAGGAGCGCGGTCTCACTAACACCCCTGGATTTCATAAGGTTCAATACTGGAAACGGTTTATTGATGATGTGTTTTGTATTTGGGAGGGGGATGAGGAAAGCGCTAAAGTTTTTGTTGATGCTCTCAATCAGAACAATGATAATCTGTTCTTTACGGCCCACATCAGCAAAGAGCAAGCAGATTTCCTAGATGTACATGTCACCATTGCTAACAATACTGTTGCCACATCGTTATATCGTAAACCGACGGCGGGCAACAGTATATTACACGCCAGCAGTAAGCATCCCCAACACGTAATCACCAATATTCCGTATGGGGAGCTGCTAAGAGTCAAGAGGATCAGCAGCACTCCTGAAACCTTTGAACATGAGGCACAGATCACGATGAACAGACTGAAAGCCAGGGGATATAATGATAAGGTTTTAAACAGCGCACTCAGGCGATGCCGAGCGAAACCTAGGGAATCTCTCCTGACATCGGAAAGTGTTGAACTGGAGTCAGATAACCCTGCCCCTCGACTCATACTGGCATTCAGCAAACAAGAAAAACAAATAAGGTCCATTGTGAGGAAGCACTGGTCTATTCTTCTAACTGACAGTGTGCTGGGTGATATCATCCCCAGTGCCCCCACTATAACGTACAAAAAAGCACCTAGTATGCACAACTGTCTAGTCAAAAATAGCCCAGAACTAGGTAATGGTAGCGCATGGCTTAAACAAAAAGGTTTCTTTAAATGTTCCTCCTGTAGGGCTTGTAAATTCGGTGTCAATACATCACATTATTTTACACCTTTCAGTTCTAGGAGGAAAGCTATCCGGGGATGCTTTAACTGCCACAGTGAGTTTGCAATATATGTCCTGACGTGTACCTGTGGCCTACGATATGTGGGCAGCACAAAGCTACAGGTGCACGCCAGGATCTTGCAACACTTACGTGCCATTGTAAATAGTGACAGTACGTACCCGGTAGCACGTCATTTCAAGTCCACACATAACAATGATTTATCCAACTTATCATATTATGTTATTGATGTGGTTGCGCCCCTCGTCCGAGGGGGCGACAGAGAAAGACTGCTACGAAAAAAGGAAACCGAATACATCATTGAACTAGACAGCAAATACCCGAATGGGCTAAATACTACTGAAGACTTACATCATCTGTTGTAGTCTTATTCATCTCAATATTCACATGCGGTTTTTTTCATATTTTTCTTTTCAAGGTCTTTTCTGAAATCAACAACTGATACCAGACGGAGCCGACTCGGCACCGTATGGGAGTCCAGCAAGGATTCTTTGATCATACAGATCTTGATGTACATTGCCTTCATGTAAATATTATCTCTCTATCCATTCGAAGTAAAAATTGGTGACTAACAAATCTTATGTCAACCAATAACCTGTTTTTAGCTCACAATTTTGCACTTTCACTATAATTTCAATATAATTTGTAATAGGATTTATCACTAGTGGGTTGTTTAAATATCAGTGTTGGCACGTTACAAGTACATGTACATATTGAAGCCGTGCATTATTCAAATTATTAGTATGAATTATATATTGAGATGTGTCCATTTGTCTATTTAAATGTTATGGAAGCTCCAAATTGGGTTTATAATAGATGTGGATTTGTATATAGGAATAGAGTGTATATTTTTGTAAGATATAGATGGATATATATGTATATGTTTTTATATATATATATTTTTTCAACTTTGTGATATTGTATATAGATAGTATATATATTTTTCTAAGTGTATATAGATTTATTCAAACCTAATGGACACACTTCCGTATGGGACAGATATTTGTAAACATTTTGGTACATGGCTATTGTGTAACTTGTCAGTATAAATGCATTCATGCAGATATAATTTTTCTTAGTGCCATTATCACTGGTATCTTTTTGATTGTAAATATAGGTGTGCACGTAGCTTACAATTGAATACGTGTTTTTTCTATGTCTACACCTTGTGACTCACGTTAATGGGTGGAGCATCACTGGTAAAAAATGGTTTAAATTTGTAGCTGACCTGGTGCGCGGTGTGTGACCAAGGGCACTAGTTGCTCGAAACGCGTAACCAGCGAGGTTTTCATTAAAGATCTCCTTAACTGCAACCATTGGGTCCGTGTCTTCGTTTCCACAGCAGGAGTGTGGTTTACTTGAAGATTGCTCTGTTCATATATATATATATATATATATATATATATATATATATATATATATATATATATATATATATATATATATATATATATATATATATATATATATATATGTATATATATACATATATATATCATCAAACAAGTTGCCCTCAGGTAGAGACGCCGCAGAAGTGGAGTTTAAAACCTTTATTCGAGGACTTCAGGGTAGCATTTCTCCATTTCTCAGTCCTGTATCTGTGCCCAATGCGTTTCGAACATCCTCTGTTCTTGATCACGGGCTGAAAGAAGGAAAGAGGACAGCGGTCGTTACCTTGCAGAGCACCTGATAATGTTCCACAGTCCCGCCCTCATAGGCGTGTGTTCGCGGCATACTGGGACTTGTGGTTCTGCAAGATTTTTACCCCGTTGGTGCCGTCTGACCCTTTCAAATTGTTCCATTAAAATACCCCAGTGCGTGGACTGGATAGATGCAAATACTGCTGCACTGTTAGTTTCAATGTTCCTCGACGCAGGCTCCACTTTCCATTAGCGCGTGGGTTTCCAATCGCCGGATCTGTTTTAGCAGCAGGGCGACTCTGCGGCTGAGCAAGCCACAAATATCATCAAACAAGTTGCCCTCAGGTAGAGACGCCGCAGAAGTAGAGTTTAAAGCCTTTATTCAAGGACTTCAGGGTAGCATTTCTCTATTTCTCAGTCCTGTATCTGTGCCCAACGCGTTTCGAACATCCTCTGTTCTTGATCACGGGCTGAAAGAAGGAAAGAGGACAGCGGTCGTTACCTTGCAGAGCACCAGATAATGTTCCACAGTCCCGCCCTCATAGGCGTGTGCTCACGGCATACTGGGACTTGTGGTTCTGCAAGATTTTTACCCCGTTGGTGCCGTCTGACCCTTTCAAATTGTTCCATTAAAATACCCCAGTGGGCGGACTGGATTGATGCAAATACTGATGCACTGTTAGTTTCAATGTTCCTCGACGCGGGCTCCACTTTCCATTAGCGCATGGGTTTCCAATCGCCGGATCTGTTTTAGCCGCAGGGCATCTCTGCGGCTGAGCAAGCCGCAAATATCATCAAACAAGTTGCCCTCAGGTAGAGACGCCGCAGAAGTGGAGTTTAAAACCTTTATTCGAGGACTTCAGGGCAGCATTTCTCCATTTCTCAGTCCTGTATCTGTGCCCAACGATTTCGAACATCCTCTGTTCTTGATCACGGGCTGAAAGAAGGAAAGAGGGCAGCTGTCGTTACCTTGCAGAGAACCTGATAATGTTCCACAGTCCCGCCCTCATAGGCGTGTGCTCACGGCATACTGGGACTTGTGGTTCTGCAAGATTTTTACCCCGTTGGTGCCGTCTGACCCTTTCAAATTGTTCCATTAAAATTCCCCAGTGGGTGGACTGGATAGATGCAAATACTGCTGCACTGTTAGTTTCAATGTTCCTCGACGCGGGCTCCACTTTCCATTAGCGCGTGGGTTTCCAATCGCCGGATCTCTTTTAGCAGCAGGGCGTCTCTGCGGCTGAGCAAGCCGCAAATATCATCAAACAAGTTGCCCTCAGGTAGAGACGCGCAGAAGTGGAGTTTAAAACCTTTATTCGAAGACTTCATGGTAGCATTTCTCCATTTCTCAGTCCTGTATCTGTGCCCAACGCGTTTCGAACATCCTCTGTTCTTGATCACGGGCTGAAAGAAGGAAAGAGGACAGCGGTCGTTACCTTGCAGAGCACCTGATAATGTTCCACAGTCCCGCCCTCATAGGCGTGTGCTCACGGCATACTGGGACTTGTGGTTCTGCAAGATTTTTACCCCGTTGGTGCCCTCTGACCCTTTCAAATTGTTCCATTAAAATACCCCAGTGGGTGGACTGGATTGATGCAAATACTGCTGCAATGTTAGTTTCAATGTTCCTCGACGCGGGCTCCACTTTCCATTAGCGCGTGGGTTTCCAATCGCTGGATCTCTTTTAGCAGCAGGGCGTCTCTGCGGCTGAGCAAGCCGCAAATATCATCAAACAAGTTGCCCTCAGGTAGAGACGCTGCAGAAGTGGAGTTTAAAACCTTTATTCAAGGACTTCAGGGTACCATTTCTCCATTTCTCAGTCCTGTATCTGTGCCCAACGATTTCGAACATCCTCTGTTCTTGATCACGGGCTGAAAGAAGGAAAGAGGACAGCGGTCGTTACCTTGCAGAGCACCTGATAATGTTCCACAGTCCCGCCCTCATAGGCGCGTGCTCACGGCATACTGGGACTTGTGGTTCTGCAAGATTTTTACCCTGTTGGTGCCGTCTGACCCTTTCAAATTGTTCCATTAAAATTCCCCAGTGGGTGTACTGGATTGATGCAAATACTGCTGCACTGTTAGTTTCAATGTTCCTCGACGCGGGCTCCACTTTCCATTAGCGCGTGGGTTTCCAATCGCCGGATCTCTTTTAGCAGCAGGGCGTCTCTGCGGCTGAGCAAGCCGCAAATATCATCAAACAAGTTGCCCTCAGGTAGAGACGCGCAGAAGTGGAGTTTAAAACCTTTATTCGAAGACTTCATGGTAGCATTTCTCCATTTCTCAGTCCTGTATCTGTGCCCAACGCGTTTCGAACATCCTCTGTTCTTGATCACGGGCTGAAAGAAGGAAAGAGGACAGCGGTCGTTACCTTGCAGAGCACCTGATAATGTTCCACAGTCCCGCCCTCATAGGCGTGTGCTCACGGCATACTGGGACTTGTGGTTCTGCAAGATTTTTACCCCGTTGGTGCCCTCTGACCCTTTCAAATTGTTCCATTAAAATACCCCAGTGGGTGGACTGGATTGATGCAAATACTGCTGCAATGTTAGTTTCAATGTTCCTCGACGCGGGCTCCACTTTCCATTAGCGCGTGGGTTTCCAATCGCCGGATCTCTTTTAGCAGCAGGGCGTCTCTGCGGCTGAGCAAGCCGCAAATATCATCAAACAAGTTGCCCTCAGGTAGAGACGCTGCAGAAGTGGAGTTTAAAACCTTTATTCAAGGACTTCAGGGTACCATTTCTCCATTTCTCAGTCCTGTATCTGTGCCCAACGATTTCGAACATCCTCTGTTCTTGATCACGGGCTGAAAGAAGGAAAGAGGACAGCGGTCGTTACCTTGCAGAGCACCTGATAATGTTCCACAGTCCCGCCCTCATAGGCGCGTGCTCACGGCATACTGGGACTTGTGGTTCTGCAAGATTTTTACCCGTTGGTGCCGTCTGACCCTTTCAAATTGTTCCATTAAAATTCCCCAGTGGGTGTACTGGATTGATGCAAATACTGCTGCACTGTTAGTTTCAATGTTCCTCGACGCGGGCTCCACTTTCCATTAGCGCGTGGGTTTCCAATCGCCGGATCTATTTTAGCAGCAGGGCGTCTCTGCGGCTGAGCAAGCCGCAAATATCATCAAACAAGTTGCCCTCAGGTAGAGACGCCGCAGAAGTGGAGTTTAAAACCTTTATTCAAGGACTTCAGGGTAGCATTTCTCAATTTCTCAGTCCTGTATCTGTGCCCAACGCGTTTCGAACATCCTCTGTTCTTGATCACGGGCTGGAAGAAGGAAAGAGGACAGCGGTCGTTACCTTGCAGAACACCTGATAATGTTGCACAGTCCCGCCCTCATAGTCATGTGCTCACGGCATACTGGGACTTGTGGTTCTGCAAGATTTTTACCTCGTTGGTGCCGTCTGACCCTTTCAAATTGTTCCATTAAAATTCCCCAGTGGGTGGACTGGATTGATGCAAATACTGCTGCACTGTTAGTTTCAATGTTCCTCGACGCGGGCTCCACTTTCCATTAGCGCGTGGGTTTCCAATCGCCGGATCTGTTTTAGCAGCAGGGCGTCTCTGCGGCTGAGCAAGCCGCAAATATCATCAAACAAGTTGCCCTCAGGTAGAGACGCCGCAGAAGTGGAGTTTAAAACCTTTATTCGAGGACTTCAGGGTAGCATTTCTCCATTTCTCAGTCCTGTATCTGTGCCCAACGCGTTTCGAACATCCTTCGTTATTGATCACAGGCTGAAAGAAGGAAAGAGGACAGCAGTCGTTACCTTGCAGAGCACCTGATAATGTTCCACAGTCCCGCCCTCATAGGCGTGTGCTCACGGCATACTGGGACTTGCGGTTCTGCAAGATTTTTACCCCGTTGGTGCCGTCTGACCCTTTCAAATTGTTCCATTAAAATTCCCCAGTGGGTGGACTGGATTGATGCAAATACTGCTGCACTGTTAGTTTCAATGTTCCTCGACGCGGGCTCCACTTTCCATTAGCGCGTGGGTTTCCAATCAGCGGATCTGTTTTAGCAGCAGGGCTTCTCTGCGGCTGAACAAGTCGCAAGTATCATCAAACAAGTTGCCCTCAGGTAGAGACGCCGCAGAAGTGGAGTTTAAAACCTTTATTCGAGGACTTCAGGGTAGCATTTCTCCATTTCTCAGTCCTGTATCTGTGCCCAACGCGTTTCGAACATCCTCTGTTCTTGATCACGGGCTGAAAGAAGGAAAGAGGACAGCGGTCGTTACCTTGCAGAGCACCTGATAATGTTCCACAGTCCCGCCCTCATAGGCTTGTGGTTCTGCAAGATTTTTACCCTGTTGGTGCCGTCTGACCCTTTCAAATTGTTCCATTAAAATACCCCAGTGGGTGGACTGGATTGATGCAAATACTGCTGCACTGTTAGTTTCAATGTTCCTCGACGCGGGCTCCACTTTCCATTGCGCGTGGGTTTCCAATCGGCGGATCTGTTTTAGCAGCCGGGCGTCTCTGCGGCTGAGCAAGCCGCAAATATCATCAAACAAGTTGCCCTCAGGTAGAGACGCCGCAGAAGTGGAGTTTAAAACCTTTATTCGAGGACTTCAGGGTACCATTTCTCCCTTTCTCAGTCCTGTATCTGTGCCCAACGCGTTTCGAACATCCTCTGTTCTTGATCACGGGCTGAAAGAAGGAAAGAGGACAGCGGTCGTTACCTTGCAGAGCACCTGATAATGTTCCACAGTCCTGCCCTCATAGGCGTGTGCTCACAGCATACTGGGACTTGTGGTTCTGCAAGATTTTTACCCCGTTGATGCCGTCTGACCCTTTCAAATTGTTCCATTAAAATACCCCAGTGGGTGGACTGGATTGATGCAAATACTGCTGCACTGTTAGTTTTAATGTTCCTCGACGCGGGCTCCACTTTCCATTAGCGCGTGGGTTTCCAATCGCCGGATCTCTTTTAGCAGCAGGGCGTCTCTGCGGTTGAGCAAGCCGCAAATATCATCAAACAAGTTGCCCTCAGGTAGAGACGCCGCAGAAGTGGAGTTTAAAACCTTTATTCGAGGACTTCAGGGTAGCATTTCTCCATTTCTCAGTCCTGTATCTGTGCCCAACGCGTTTCGAACTTCCTCTGTTCTTGATCACAGGCTGGAAGAAGGAAAGAGGACAGCGGTCGTTACCTTGCAGAGCACCTGGTAATGTTGCACAGTCCCGCCCTCATAGGCGTGTGCTCACGGCATACTGGGACTTGTGGTTCTGCAAGATTTTTACCTCGTTGGTGCCGTCTGACCCTTTCAAATTGTTCCATTAAAATTCCCCAGTGGGTGGACTGGATAGATGCAAATACTGCTGCACTGTTAGTTTCAATGTTCCTCGACGCGGGCTCCACTTTCCATTAGCGCGTGGGTTTCCAATCGCCGGATCTGTTTTAGCAGCAGGGGGTCTCTGCGGCTGAGCAAGCCGCAAATATCATCAAACAAGTTGCCCTCAGGTAGAGACGCCGCAGAAGTGGATTTTAAAACCTTTATTCGAAGACTTCAGGGTAGCATTTCTCCATTTCTCAGTCCTGTATCTGTGCCCAACGCGTTTCGAACATCCTCTGTTCTTGATCACGGGCTGAAAGAAGGAAAGAGGACAGCGGTCGTTACCTTGCAGAGCATGTGATAATGTTCCACAGTCCCGCCCTCATAGGCGTATGCTCACGACATACTGGGACTTGTGGTTCTGCAAGATTTTTACCCCGTTGGTGCCGTCTGACCCTTTAAAATTGTTCCATTAAAATACCCCAGTGGGTGGAGTGGATTGATGCAAATACTGCTGCACTGTTAGTTTCAATGTTCCTCGACGCGGGCTCCACTTTCCATTAGCGCGCAGGTTTCCAATCACCGGATCTCCTTTAGCAGCAGTGCGTCTCTGCGGCTGAGCAAGCCGCAAATATCATCAAACAAGTTGCCCTCAGGTAGAGACGCAGCAGAAGTGGAGTTTAAAACCTTTATTCGAGGACTTCAGGGTAGCATTTCTCCATTTCTCAGTCCTGTATCTGTGCCCAACGATTTTGAAAATCCTCTGTTCTTGATCACGGGCTGAAAGAAGGAAAGAGGACAGCGGTCGTTACCTTGCAGAGCACCTGATAATGTTCCACAGTCCCGCCCTCATAGGCGTGTGCTCACGGCATACTGGGACTTGTGGTTCTGCAAGATTTTTACCCCGTTGGTGCCGTCTGACCCTTTCAAATTGTTCCATTAAAATTCCCCAGTGGGTGTACTGGATTGATGCAAATACTGCTGCACTGTTAGTTTCAATGTTCCTCGACGCGGGCTCCACTTTCCATTAGCGCGTGGGTTTCCAATCGACGGATCTATTTTAGCAGCAGGGCGTCTCTGCGGCTGAGCAAGCCGCAAATATCATCAAACAAGTTGCCCTCAGGTAGAGACGCCGCAGAAGTGGAGTTTAAAACCTTTATTCAAGGACTTCAGGGTAGCATTTCTCCATTTCTCAGTCCTGTATCTGTGCCCAACGCGTTTCGAACATCCTCTGTTCTTGATCACGGGCTGAAAGAAGGAAAGAGGACAGCGGTCGTTACCTTGTAGAGCACCTGATAATGTTCCACAGTCCCGCCCTCATAGGCGTGTGCTCACGGCATACTGGGACTTATGGTTCTGCAAGATTTTTACCCCGTTGGTGCCGTCTGACCCTGTCAAAGTGTTCCATTAAAATACCCCAGTAGGTGGACTGGATTGATGCAAATACTGCTGCACTGTTAGTTTCAATGTTCCTCGACGCGGGCTCCACTTTCCATTAGCGCGTGGGTTTCCAATCGCCGGATCTCTTTTAGCAGCAGGGCGTCTCTGCGGCTGAGCAAGCCGCAAATATCATCAAACAAGTTGCCCTCAGGTAGAGACGCCGCAGAAGTGGAGTTTAAAACCTTTATTCGAGGACTTCAGGGTAGCATTTCTCCATTTCTCAGTCCTGTATCTGTGCCCAACGCGTTTCGAACATCCTCTGTTCTTGATCATGGGCTGGAAGAAGGAAAGAGGACAGCGGTCGTTACCTTGCAGAGCACCTGGTAATGTTGCACAGTCCCGCCCTCATAGGCGTGTGCTCACGGCATACTGGGACTTGTGGTTCTGCAAGATTTTTACCTCGTTGGTGCCGTCTGACCCTTTCAAATTGTTCCATTAAAATTCCCCAGTGGGTGGACTGGATAGATGCAAATACTGCTGCACTGTTAGTTTCAATGTTCCTCGACGCGGGCTCCACTTTCCATTAGCGCGTGGGTTTCCAATCGCCGGATCTGTTTTAGCAGCAGGGGGTCTCTGCGGCTGAGCAAGCCGCAAATATCATCAAACAAGTTGCCCTCAGGTAGAGACGCCGCAGAAGTGGATTTTAAAACCTTTATTCGAAGACTTCAGGGTAGCATTTCTCCATTTCTCAGTCCTGTATCTGTGCCCAACGCGTTTCGAACATCCTCTGTTCTTGATCACGGGCTGAAAGAAGGAAAGAGGACAGCGGTCGTTACCTTGCAGAGCATGTGATAATGTTCCACAGTCCCGCCCTCATAGGCGTATGCTCACGACATACTGGGACTTGTGGTTCTGCAAGATTTTTACCCCGTTGGTGCCGTCTGACCCTTTAAAATTGTTCCATTAAAATACCCCAGTGGGTGGAGTGGATTGATGCAAATACTGCTGCACTGTTAGTTTCAATGTTCCTCGACGCGGGCTCCACTTTCCATTAGCGCGCAGGTTTCCAATCACCGGATCTCCTTTAGCAGCAGTGCGTCTCTGCGGCTGAGCAAGCCGCAAATATCATCAAACAAGTTGCCCTCAGGTAGAGACGCAGCAGAAGTGGAGTTTAAAACCTTTATTCGAGGACTTCAGGGTAGCATTTCTCCATTTCTCAGTCCTGTATCTGTGCCCAACGATTTTGAAAATCCTCTGTTCTTGATCACGGGCTGAAAGAAGGAAAGAGGACAGCGGTCGTTACCTTGCAGAGCACCTGATAATGTTCCACAGTCCCGCCCTCATAGGCGTGTGCTCACGGCATACTGGGACTTGTGGTTCTGCAAGATTTTTACCCCGTTGGTGTCGTCTGACCCTTTCAAATTGTTCCATTAAAATTCCCCAGTGGGTGTACTGGATTGATGCAAATACTGCTGCACTGTTAGTTTCAATGTTCCTCGACGCGGGCTCCACTTTCCATTAGCGCGTGGGTTTCCAATCGACGGATCTATTTTAGCAGCAGGGCGTCTCTGCGGCTGAGCAAGCCGCAAATATCATCAAACAAGTTGCCCTCAGGTAGAGACGCCGCAGAAGTGGAGTTTAAAACCTTTATTCAAGGACTTCAGGGTAGCATTTCTCCATTTCTCAGTCCTGTATCTGTGCCCAACGCGTTTCGAACATCCTCTGTTCTTGATCACGGGCTGAAAGAAGGAAAGAGGACAGCGGTCGTTACCTTGTAGAGCACCTGATAATGTTCCACAGTCCCGCCCTCATAGGCGTGTGCTCACGGCATACTGGGACTTATGGTTCTGCAAGATTTTTACCCCGTTGGTGCCGTCTGACCCTGTCAAAGTGTTCCATTAAAATACCCCAGTAGGTGGACTGGATTGATGCAAATACTGCTGCACTGTTAGTTTCAATGTTCCTCGACGCGGGCTCCACTTTCCATTAGCGCGTGGGTTTCCAATCGCCGGATCTCTTTTAGCAGCAGGGCGTCTCTGCGGCTGAGCAAGCCGCAAATATCATCAAACAAGTTGCCCTCAGGTAGAGACGCCGCAGAAGTGGAGTTTAAAACCTTTATTCGAGGACTTCAGGGTAGCATTTCTCCATTTCTCAGTCCTGTATCTGTGCCCAACGCGTTTCGAACATCCTCTGTTCTTGATCATGGGCTGGAAGAAGGAAAGAGGACAGCGGTCGTTACCTTGCAGAGCACCTGATAATGTTGCACAGTCCCGCCCTCATAGGCGTTTGCTCACGGCATACTGGGACTTGTGGTTCTGCAAGATTTTTACCTCGTTGGTGCCGTATGACCCTTTCAAATTGTTCCATTAAAATTCCCCAGTGGGTGGACTGGATTGATGCAAATACTGCTGCACTGTTAGTTTTAATGTTCCTCGACGCGGGCTCCACTTTCTATTAGCGTGTGGGTTTCCAATCGCCGGATCTGTTTTAGCAGCAGGGTGTCTCTGCGGCTGAGCAAGCCGCACATATCATCAAACAAGTTGCCCTCAGGTAGAGACGCCGCAGAAGTGGAGTTTAAAACCTTTATTCGAGGACTTCAGGGTAGCATTTCTCCATTTCTCAGTCCTGTATCTGTGCCCAACGCGTTTCGAACATCCTCTGTTCTTGATCATGGGCTGGAAGAAGGAAAGAGGACAGCGGTCGTTACCTTGCAGAGCACCTGATAATGTTCCACAGTCCCGCCCTCATAGGCGTGTGCTCACGGCATACTGGGACTTGTGGTTCTGCAAGATTTTTACCCCGTTGGTGCTGTCTGACCCTTTCAAATTGTTCCATTAAGATTCCCCAGTGGTTGGACTGGATTGATGCAAATACTGCTGCACTGTTAGTTTCAATGTTCCTCGACGGGGGCTCCACTTTCCATTAGCGCGTGGGTTTCCAATTGCCAGATCTGTTTTAGCAGCAGGGCGTCTCTGCGGCTGAGCAAGCCGCAAATATCAACAAACAAGTTGCCCTCAGGTAGAGACGCCGCAGAAGTGGAGTTTAAAACTTTTATTCGAGGACTTCAGGGTAGCATTTCTCCATTTCTCAGTCCTGTATCTGTGCCCAACGCGTTTCGAACATCCTCTGTTCTTGATCACGGGCTGAAAGAAGGAAAGAGGACAGCGGTCGTTACCTTGCAGAGCACCTGATAATGTTCCACAGTCCCGCCCTCATAGGCGTGTGCTCACGGCATACTGCGACTTGTGGTTCTGCAAGATTTTTACCCCGTTGGTGCCGTCTGACCCTTTCAAATTGTTCCATTAAAATTCCCCAGTGGGTGGACTTGATTGATGCAAATACTGCTGCACTGTTAGTTTCAATGTTCCTCGACGCAGGCTCCACTTTCCATTAGCGCGTGGGTTTCCAATCGCCGGATCTGTTTTAGCAGCAGGGCGTCTCTGCGGCTGAGCAAGCCGCAAATATCATCAAATAAGTTGCCCTCAGGTAGAGACGCCGCAGAAGTGGAGTTTAAAACCTTTATTCGAGGACTTCAGGGTAGCATTTCTCCATTTCTCAGGCCTGTATCTGTGCCCAACGCGTTTCGAACATCCTCTGTTCTTGATCATGGGCTGCTGCTAAAACAGATCCGGCGATTGGAATCATCAGCCTTTCTAATGGATTTTGTTGCCTCCAAATAGAATTTGAATACCCTCTTGAGGTCTAGCGAATGAAGAGACCTTTCTGCTGGTGTAGTAGGATTGGGAAAGAAAGAGGGTAGAGAAATTGTCTGATTAACATGGAACTCAGACACAACCTTGGGCAGGAAGGAAGGGTGAGTTCACATAACCACCCTATTATGGTGGAAAACCGTATAGGGTTCCTTAGGAACAGAGTGATTGTATTTCACCCACTCTGCATGCTGATGTAATTGCCACTAGAAAGGCTACTTTCCAAGTAAGGTGTTGTAAAGTGGCCTTATGAATGGGTTCAAATAGATGACCCATCAACTTGGACAAGACTAGATTCAACTCCCAAGGAGGAGAAGGAGGTCGCACAGGAGGATAAACCTTTTTCAACCCCTGTAGGAAGTCCTTGACCACATAAAGTTGAAAGAAAGAAGGTTTGTTAGGTGATTTACGATATGCTGTGATGGCTGCCAAATGTACCTTAATGGATGAGTAGTTCAAACCACATTTGACCAAATAGAGTAGATACAGCAAGATTAGCTCTTCTTGCCCGCTAACTGGACTCCAACCATTATAAACACACCACAAGGAAAACCTTTTCCACTTAAGAGAGTAAGAGGTTCTTTTGGAAGGTCTCCTTGACTCCCTCAAAATGTCCATGCAGTCCTGAGGGAGGTTCAAATGTCCATACTGCAAAACTTCAGGAGCCATGCTGCCAAGCGGAGCGAGGAGAGGCTGTGGTGCAGAAGCTTCCCTCTCATTTTGGTGAGAAGGTCCGGCCTGCACGGAAGTCTCCGATGCGGGCAAACCGAGAGTTGCAACAGGTCCGGATAGCACCATTGGCGAGGCCAGTCTGGTGCTATGAGGATCATCGTCATTCTGGATCGGAGAAGTTTGGCCACAACCTTCGGAATGAGAGGGAGGGGTGGAAAGGTGTATGCAAACGTCCCTGACCAGTGTATCAAAAGAGCATTCCCCCTCTTCCTGGCCAGTAAAACCTGGATGTGAAGGCGTGGCATTTTCTGTTTAGATCGTCTGCAAAGAGGTCGATGAAAGGCTGACCCCATTGATGAAAGATGTCTGCCACCACTTTGTCGGTGAGCACCCAGTCTTCTTGCCCTTTGAAGTGACGACTGAGGGCATCTGCTTGCACGTTCTGGTCTCCCGGCAGATGCACTGCCGTGATCGATAGATTCCTGGCTAATAGCCAGTGCCAGATCGCCTGGGATTCGAGAGACAGAGGGCAAGGGCGTTTTCCACCTTGTTTGTTCAAGTAATACATGGTGGATTGATCCTGACTGAATAGACTGCTGAAAAACCTTGAGGGTTAGGTGAACCGCCCGCAGTTGCAGCATACTGATATGATACGTCTGCTCTATGCTGGTCCATCTGCCCTGAGTTTACAGATGACCCAGATGCGCTCCCCAACCCTGAAGCAACGCATCCGTGATCAGGGATTGTTGTGGCAGAGGTTGATCGAAAGGGACTCCCACCAAAAGGTTCTGTGGTTGCACCCACCAGAGAATGGACTTCTTTGCTGCGGGAGAGAGGAGAATCCAGTCTTTCCACTGACCTGAGGATTGATTCCATTTGTCCTTGAGATCTTGCTGCAACAGTCTCATCCTCAATCTGGCATTGGGTATGAGAAAAATGCAAGAGGCCATCAACCCCAGCAGAGAAGCCACCTGCCTTACTGATGGCGGATGAGCTTGGAGGATGATGTTGTCTTTGTCTCTCATTGATGACAATCTCTCCTCCGAAGGAAACACTTTTCCGAGGTTGGAGTTTAGGTTGGTGCCCAGATAGTGGAATGATTGGGTCCGTTGGAGGACCGATTTGTCCAGGTTGACATGCAGGCCTAAGCACTGAAGAAGATCCAGGCAGATGTGAAGGTGTTCCTGCACCATGTGAGGAGCTGATCCCTTCAACCGCCAGTTGTCCAGGTATGGATATACGAACAGGCCTTGGCGATGTAATGCTGCCGCTACTACTGCCATGCATTTTGTGAATACCCTCGGAGCTGATTTTGGGCTGAAGGGTAAGACTTTGAACTGGTAATGTTTTGTTCACACCATGAACCATAAGAACTTGCGATGTCGAGTTGTGATTGGAATGTGGAGGTATGCATCTTTGAGGTCCACCGAACACATCTAATCACCTTTCTTCAGATGTCGGAATATTTGATGGAGCGCCAACATTCAAATCTGTGAGGCGCAACCAGGAAGATATTCGTGCACATATCTTCGTGCACATATGCCATGTGCATAAAAGTGAGGTGCCAGAGACGCACCATCTGCTGCAGTGCTGATTACCTGGTTGGCCACAAGAGCACCTTCCTGGAGGATCTCAGAGAAGTCCTGTTGATCCTCCTTTGGGAGTTTTTCCTTGAAACGATCCAGTGAACCCCATAAGGACCTGTCATAACGGCCCAGCAGAGCCGCAGGATTGGACACTTGAAGAGAAGACTTTGCAAAGACACAAGCCTTTCGTCCCCAAGAATCTTGTGCTCTACTCCCTTTATCCGGAGAAGCAGAGGAGGAAGTTGCAACTGTGTGTGTCTTCTTCGCAGTTGCAATAATGACAGAGTCCAGAGGTGGATCTGATTTGAGGAAAAGAGGATCTGATGCAGCTGGCTTATATTTCTTTAGGAGCCAAGATGGAGCAAGGAAGAAATCCATTACCGGATCGATGATACCAGGGACCAAAGGAAGCAATGGCCTAGCCGCAGACCTTTGATGGAGGGTCTCAAAAATGATGGACGTGGTTGTCTGATGAGCTGACATGGTAATGCCCAGCTTTTGAGCTCCTCTGGTGAGAACATCATGAAAAGTGTCCACATCATCAATAGGCGACACTCTGGAAGGAGGACTATCCGTCAGGGTAGGTGAGTAATCCCTTTTGGATGAGTGTGTTGAAGAGGAAGACTAAGATGGTGTATGCCGTCTCTTGCGATGCCCCTGATTCGACCTGCATTCAAGGGATCTGCCTCGGTGTTCTCTGGTCCGAGTAGGTGGTGACCTGTCCACTTCCTGCACAAGACGTTGCAATGGTGATCTGTGCAGTGCACTTGAATAGTTCCTAGGCCACTGAGTGTGACCTGTGGGTACTGCCTGCCAAAAATGGAGATGTTGGAGCCATGTGGGAGAGAGATGGATGGAAGGAGATTGCTGTCCCCTTGGAGAACCTCTTGGCGGTGATCTTAGAGGCTCCTGCGAATGACCAGAAGCACTGCATGATGATGCAATCATCTGAGGTGAGCTCCAAACAGAGTGAGGGGACTCGCTGCGGCTTCTAAGGCGTGATCGGCGTCTTGATGAGCAATGTGACATCGATGGGGAGTGTCTCAACGTCGACCGGCTCTGTGTCACCATCACTGGTGAATCCCTAGAACCTGATCATGTCCTCAACGTCAATCTCTCTGTGTGCTTCGACGTTGGATGGAGTAATGTCGAATGTCTGGAGCCCATAGACCTTGCTTTCGACGTTGAGCGTGCAGGAGACCTCAACGATGAGCGGGTGGATGGAGAAATCCTTCTCGACGTTGATCTTTCTTTCGACGCTGACCGTCTCCTAGAAGTCAGTGGAGTAGAGATCGGGGCACTTCTCGTCATCGACGGAGACTGCCGTCTCGACGTTTGGTATATTTCACTCTTGGTCTCGATGTTGAATCCTTCACCATCGTAGAGAATCGAGCCTTCGACGTTGAACACCACTTGGATGACGACGGAGGCGATGAGTGCCAAGCCTCAGGTGAAGAGGTGCATCTCGACGTTGACCGCCGCCTGGTTGACGGCAACGGAGATGTCTGCTTCAACGCTGATCGCCGGAGGCCCGGCGATGGCAGAGCCTGTTTCGACCTCCAACGCCAAATAGACGGCGACAACGGAGATCTGTTTCTTGACGCTGGGCAAGCCCGCACCAACGGAGAGCGACTCCTTGATGCCGATCGTTGCCGGGTTGATGACGGCAGAGGATCTGACATACCTGTGTTCTTCGTCGACGACCGGTGTTCTCTCAACGGCGAGCCCGCTGTCAATGGTCTTCTCGTCGATGTTTTCGTTGCCGATGAAGGAATTAGAGGCGCTGATGCCGATGGAGAGCATACTGGAACTTTACTTCTAGCTGGAGTGGTGGCTCTCTCTTTCCTCTTCTTCATCAGAGACCTGCCCCTAGAAGGAGATCTTCTCTTCCCAGCCAGCACATAGAGGTGAATCCTCTCCCTGTCCTTCAGAGTTCTATTGGACAGCAGCTGGCAATTCTGGCAGGTCTTAGGATTATGAGAGGGCATTTTTGACTGAAAAACAATGCTCAACTCTCTAAAAAACAGGAGAGAAATACTCCAACACCAAAAACGCGTCGAAGTAAAAGGGTTTTGACAAAAAATGTGAAGTATTTTATGACAGAAATCAGAAAAAGCTAGAGTTGAAGTAACCAGGGTCCTGACATAAGGAGCCGGAAAGAACTACTGACCTAACTGACCTAACTGTCACCCCTGAGGCATGATGGGAAGCTGGGGTCATGGCTGCCTTAAAGGCACGGTGCCAGTTTATCCTGAGTGTTTCTGTGGGTTAGCTTTTCAGCTTTCTACAATGCAGCCTATGTGCTGACAATGTTTTTTTTCATTCTTCCTTGCAGGATTATAATTTCTGCTGTATAATAAAGCAGTTTTCAAATCCTTTCTTTTTTCCTGCTTTATAGGAACGTATTTATGTACAAGGGAATTCCTTGCAACATTGCTCAGCATGACTATGGAAGGCTGCATTGTGTGTTTTTATATATATAAATATGGATATATATATATATATATATATAGCTACATATATGGTTTACATATATATGTGATGTGTTTCCGGGGTCCAGCACATAGGCAGGAATATTCATGTGCTTATGACTATTGATGAGGATCCCCTGGAAGAGAATGTCCATTCCCAGGTGTTCTCCCTCTTGATGGAGAGGCTGAAAGACAAAGACATCTACACTTGGGGACGGCTTTAGCGCTGGTGGAGCACACTGTGCGGCAGCCTCTTTTGAAGCCCTTCCATGACCTCCTTCGCCATGAATTCCCTCACTACCACTCTCCAAGAATGCACTTCATCACCCCAAAGCCTCTCTCTGACACATATTTTATTTTTTATAGTGCTACTCACAGTTCACTCACACTCAGTTCTGTGATCTGCATGGTAAACATTCTTTGCAGCAGACACATTAACCCTCTGCACTACTTTATGATGAGTCAAAATTGCCACCGCACAAAGTTCCATCTCTCACCAGCAGAAATATTATTCACCAGTTTATCTTGGCATTTTTATTGTTGGCTGAAAACTGATGGATGCACAAGGAAGTTCACATTCTTTTCAACTACTTGTTATTTTTAAACACAGTACCCCCCCCCCCCCCCCTCCCCACCAAAGTCAGCGCCAGGTGCTGCCCTGTCTACACTTCCCCACAGCTGATCACACTTGAACAACTCTTGTGCACAACCAGCATGTGACAGTCCATGGCAAGTGAACACTGAGCTAAATTTTGGATATGGGCATATTTCACCCTTGGTTTCCTTAAAATCATCCTGTGTCTAATACAATGCAATTGGATAGATTTTTAGAGAATTGCTTCTCTTCTGGAGTCAGAGAGCTCTACAGGAGTCGACTTCGGGATCCCATTGCCTGTGCACTATGGGATGAATAGTCATGCATGATTGATATCTTGCCTTTTGGGCAGTCTGTGGAACAGCTGCGAACTGAGATTTTCCTCTTCCTGGACTCTTGCCGGGTGGATGTTACACATGACTGGCACTAGTCAATGGCTGTGGGGACAAGCAGCATTTTAGCAGGGGTGTGTGATTTGCATAATTTGCTTTCCCGTAACTTTTTTGAAGTTTTTCAAAAATTACGTGAAATAATTGGCACTATATTTTAGCACAAAATACCTCCTAGCAGCCAATTGGCATGCAAGGACTTATTTTGAACAAAAAAATAACATAGAAAATACAGGCTTTGAAAACGGCAGCCGCTTGCGGTCTGGTCGTTTGCTTAGTACCCGTGAATTTATGAGACATTTTTGCTGTGACTGCCAAATAATTATGTGACATGTCATAATAGCGTATCTTTTAATTTCAGAAATTTTGCATAATAAATGTGATGCGAAATTTCCAAAAGTACGTGAGCTTACATCACAGTAAAATACATTTTAGCCGGGCCTACTTGTTTGTTGTAGTAGCACTGACAAATACAACAAAAAAGCTAATACAGACAAGACACAGAAGCCACTGCTTCCTCAAATACGGTTAGAACGGTGAGCACACAAGGCCCAGGTAACAGTGCATACGTGGGGAAGAGAATCTACCTGTTCAGGTGTAATTTAGGGCCATGGTTTCTATTGTAAATGGGTACTGAAAGGTGGAGGCAAATCGTACCTCCAAACACATACCTCCTCAATATTTCAGCTACTATACTGTGGTAACCCGATATCCCCTACTCGATAATCTACATAAATATGCTAGAACCAGACTGAAATATTTCAGTCAACAGTGGCTGCATAGGAAACTAATTTGAGACTTTACTACTGAAATAGCTCCTAAGCATGCTTGGTGGGTACGAGTGCCTCTCTCTTCTTTGGGGTGGCAGAAAATGGCTGTGCAGTGTACAAGGCCTGAGACACACTCCCTGGCTAAATATGGGGCTCTGAGTCCCAAGCTGGAAAGCTTGTAAGGTTTTTATTGACATACTGCTTTTTGTTTATCATAATAACGGTAATCACAGTGTGAACACTATGAGCACGATCATCCCAAGAGGGAGCTATTGGCAGAGCATTGGCTGAGACTCCTATTTCGAAGAAGAGTTTACATATAAATTGAAGTGCCCATTTATTCAGAGGACTCCGACATTTCAACAACACACTCCAAGTGATTTTGCCACTCTGGCTTTTTCAAAGTGCGGCTGTACAGTCACGTGACTATTTTATGGTAATCACTCTGTGTTTCCTCTGTTTCTTTGGGAATTCATTTACATTTTACAGTTTAAAGCACACATTTTTCTGTATTACACACTCAAACTTAATTAAATGGAGTACTCAATAATATTTTAACAGGAAAAAAAACTCCATGCTATACCATCTCATTTTATATAAATGTGTTTAAATAGCAATATTGTGTGTGCTATATGTAAATGGCCATGGCCCGTCCCCCTATTACATAAAAATGTACTCAAATCTTCAAACCAACACAACATATATACCTTTCCACGCATGAGGCAATCTATAAAACATACATAAATAAAATTGGTGTATATCAAATACACCAATTGGTGTATATCAAATACACCAACAAATCTCATTACTCAACAGAAATCCTTATCCGCAGATGCTCAGCAATAATCATTAATGTGAAAATATACGATTAATAGAAGAAGATGAATTTCGTCTTTATCATCCAGTCCATGTGGGAATCACATGTTCTGTTCAATAAAAAAAATCACTACCTTATAGCACAACTTCTGGCTAATTCATTTAAAGGGCTGAGGAGTCACTCCTAGCACTCCACAAAAGTGGAGTGGTACACTCATATGTACCACTGAAAATAGTTGAGCTACTTTGTAGCTTAAATGATTATTACGGATTCCACCAACATGGTGTAGAATGATTGTTTACATTTCTGGCTTGCACTTCCTAGGTACAACTGGAACATGTTCACAACCATAGATAGTATTTAAAAGAATGAAAGGTACCTGAAAACTGGTCTCAAAGAAAAAGATGACGTAGGACAGCCTGTCCAACTGCCGCATCCTCTTGACATGTAGATTGAAGGCAGTAATGTCTTGTGAAAGTGTGGACATTTTTCCATGTCGCAGCACAACAGATATTTTCTAGAGTAACTCCAGCAAACAACGCTGTAGACGCTGCCACAGTTCTTGTGGAGTGGGCTTTGACTTTCCTTAGCAATGGCCTGTTAGTCTTGTCATGACAGAAATGGATTGTAGATGCTATCCATCTGGCAATTGTGACTCCAGTTCCCAGTGAGGCTTGTCCATAAACCACAAACAACTGGTCGGACTTTCTAAAGGTTTTTGTTCTTTGTAGGTAGAACTTTAAACATCTTTGGATGTCAAGAGAATGTAAGGTTCTTTCCGCTGTTGTAGACGGATTTGAAAAGAAAGTCAGTAATCTCACTGGTTAATTGAGGTGAAACTGCGACGGCACTTTAGGTATAAATGTAGGATTAGTCCGGGGGGTCACATAATCCTAAGAGAAATGTAAAAATGGGTCCTTTATAGTGAAAGCTTGAATTTCACTCACTCTTTTAGTAGATGTTAGAGCTAAAAGTAAAGCAACTTTCCACGTGAGAAACTTGAGCTCGGCCTTGTGGATGGGCTCGAATGGGTGTTTCATTACCTGCGTGAGGACAGTGTTAAGTTCCTACTCTGGTGGAGGAGGCAGCACCGGAGGAAATGCTTGGAAAAGACCTCTCACAAATTGTTTGATTAATGAGGATGAACACAAAGAAGGAAGCTTAGCACCTTTTCTGAATCTGGAAAGTGCGGCTAAATGGACCTTAACTGATGAAAAAGTAAGTCCAGACCTAGCCAGATGTAGAAAATAAGGGAGAATTTGTTCCACATGAGCTTCTATCGGGTGAACCTTGTTTGCTTTACACCAACAGCAAAACCTCTTCCATTTAAGACAGTAAGTCTTAATTGTGCTCTGAGCTCGTGGTTTAGTTAAGATGTCACGACAGACCTGAGGGATGTCAAGGTCCTTGAATTCTAGGAAATCAGGATCCATGAGTGTAAATTTAAAGACTGAGGGTCCGGGTAAACCACCTGCCCCTTGTTTCTCCACTACATTGTGGGTGTTGAAAGAAGATGGATCGGCTGGTCCTGGGATAATAACAGCAGTTTTTGGAACCAGTACTGACGTGGCCACCGGGGTGTAATCAGGATGAGACGGTAGCCCTCCGATTTCATCTTGTGTAACACCCTCGGGATTAGAGGTATTGGGGGAAAAGCGTAAGCACAAATCCCTGACCATTGCATGGACAGGGCATCCCCCCTTGATCCCTGTTGAGGATATCTGCTGGCGTAATATCAGCATTTCTTGTTGTGCTTCGTTGCGAACAAATCCAATGTCGGCTTGCCCCAAGTTTGGAATACTTTGTTCACTTGAGTGTCTCTAGCTTCCACTGGTGACAGTCCGATAGGGACCTGCTGAGCGTGTCCTCCAGGGTTTTGTGGAGGCCTCTGACATGTTCCGCTTTGACGTTTATGTTGTGAAGTGTAACCCATTCCCACAATTCTTGAGCTTCTTTTGACAAAGTTGCCGATCTTGTCCCTCCTTGCTTATTCATGTAAAACATGCTGGTGGTATTGTCGGTTCGAACCAGTACCCATGAACCCGCAATCCTTGGAAGGAAAGCTTGCAGGGACAGAAAATCATTTGTAATTCCAGGCTGTTTATATGTTGTTGTCTGTACTTTTGAGACCACTTGCCTTGTGTCTGTAAATCCTGGAGATGACCTCCCCATTCTTCCATGGAGGCATCTGTTGTCAGAACAAAATCTGGGACATCCTGTATGAAAGTGAGTCCTTCTGCTAGATTGGCTATCTGTGACCACCAATGTAGAGCATTTACCATGCGTGGTGTGACTTTGATGTTGTCATTGACGGAACCCACGGCTTGCTGCCACTGAAGGTGCAGTTCTTCCTGTAGAGGTCTCATTCTGAGTCGTGCCAGCGTGATGAGATTTATTGTTGAAGAGCACATCCCCAGGAGCAAAGTCAACATGCGAACAGACACTGACTTTCTTCTTGAAATCAGAATTGCTAGCTTTTGAAGACAAACCTGTCGTTTGTGAGATAAGAATGCCTTGCACTTGACTGTGTCCAGAAGAGCTCCAAGAAATGGAAGGACTTGCATTGGACGTAACTGGGATTTGCTTTTGTTCACAGTTAGTCCCAGAGATTTGAAAAGATGAATTGACGTTGCAGTGGCAATCTTGACTGCTTGCTCCCAAGGACCTTTGATTAACCAAGTTCCAAGTTCAAGTTTTCAAGTTTACTTTATTTGCATAGTTAATTAAAACCATTGCAATACAAAAAATATACTCAATTAAAACTGTCATGTACATAATTAAAACACTTGTATCTAAAAAGCCATATTGTCTAAATTCCTGAATCATATACTCAGAGTGTTCACAGACCCATTGCGTTTATGCAAGTACTATTTCTGGTTCGGTTCCTATTGTCAGTATTTCTGGCATCTTGCTGCCGCACAGTCTCAGATATTTTACTGTTCTACAGTTCAATTGTGGGTCGCTCGGTTCAAAACATGCTAGCAAAGCTTGCCTCCTGGTGCGGATCCCTCGTTGATTGAAAGGTTGTTTCTCTCGTTCCTTTGTAAGTTCTTTACAGGCGCATAGTAGGTGCAGCATTTCTTCCTCAGCCGATCCACATAGGTGGCACGCAGAGCCAGCTTGGATCCGAAGCCAGGGAGGGAGATGCTCGGCGCAAGGGAGCAGTCCGAGCCTATATCTCATAAAAGCAATTTTTTAATTTTTATCATAACCCAAATTGAAGTAGGTTTGTATGGCCGGCTTCGTGTATGTGTTCAGGGTCATCCAGCTGTGGGATCTCTTTGATAGTGCATCCTTGTCCTCCAGCCATGAAAGGAGTTTCACAGTTTTCCACACTAATTTTTTGAAAGTAGGGGTGGTTGTCGGTGTCTCCCAGAGATGGTTTAGCCTCAAAATATGAAGGCTGCTGTGTAGAAATTCCGCGGCTGGTAATGCGGGGTGTGATTGTAGCTCCTTCCACAACTGTTCGTTTAGTGTGCCACTTTCTGCTCTTCGCACTTTGTCCCAAGTGATGATAAAGGCCCCTTGACTAGCAAGTTATTGTTTCAGAACGCCAAATTCAAGTCTAATTTTAGGCAGGTGAGGTGTATTTCGGCAGGCTAAAGATGACCCTATATGCTGTTGTTACTGTGGCATCGAGTATTTTTGCATCCTTCCCTTTCTGTACCTCGCTGCCATAGGTGATTGTGTGCAGGAGTTTTGCCCAAGCAACCTCGACAAGTGGTAGGATCGATGGGCCTGTTAATTTGGAGTTTAGTGTTTTTAGGGTAATTGCCAGTGCTAGACCTTTGTGCCTTATGCTGTTCTTCTGTGCCACAAACCGTCCGCCTGTATCCAACTTCACGCCTAGATATTTATATTCAGTTGTGTCCTCTATTCTGGTCTCACCCCAGAACCAGGCAGCAATTTGACGTCTTTTTCTCCTGACTGTCATTGTTCTTGTTTTGGCAAGGCTAATCGTCAAGACATTTGCATGGGAGAAATCCTGCGTTGTGTTTAAAAGATGTTGTAGCCCTACTTTTGTTTTGCTGATCAGGACTATGTCATCTGCATAGAGGAGACAAGGTAGTGAATTATCTCCTAATTTCGAGGCATGAGAGTTGCAGCTGGTTAGTAGCGGGACTAAATCGGCAATGTACAGATTGAAAAGGGTGGGTGCTTAGACACAGCCCTGCTTTAGCCCTTTTTCCATCGGTATGCGCCTTGACAGATGCGTTCCGATTCCCAGCTTCACCTGTAGCCATGTATTCGTATGTAGATTCATTATTAATTTGAGTAAAGGCTGGGGAAGCCCCCAGCTGTGTAGTTTGTACCACAGTCTGGAGCGGTTGACATGATCGAAGGTGGCTTTGTAATCAATAAAACATAAAAATAGAGACGACCGTGAGGCCTCAGCCTTGTCCATAAGCATAGCCATGCTTAGTATGTTTGTCGTTGTCCCAACCGATTTAATGAAGCCGGTCTGTTGTAGGGGAATTACGGATTTTTCTTCTGCCCAAGCCTGGAGATCCTCCAATAGCAAGCCAGCAAAAAATTTAGCTTCGTTGTCCAATAATGCCACTAATCTGTAATTTTGTGGATCCGACTTCTCGCCGGATTTATAGTTTGGGATATGATTGAGCCTCTCCATGAGCTAGGCAGGGTATTCAATGTTATAATTGCTCTGAAGAGTGGATCCAGAGCTTCTGCCCAGAAAGGTTGCCTCCTGTTTATAAAATGCTGGTGGCAGCCCATTTGGGCCAGGGGAGCCTTCTCTTCTCCCTTTTCCTATCTGTCTACCTTTGATTAACCAATCGTCCAAATACGGGAAAACCTGGATTCCCCAGGATCTTAATGCTGCTGCTACAGGAGCTATTCAGAAAAGGGGGGTGGTGATGGACAGAGTATCTGAATTAAACAGAACACTCATACCCAGTCAACAGATCAGGGCTTGATCCATCACCGTTTTTTAGCTCACTGCACCATCCCAGCTCAGAACCTGGCTATATGCAAATTAGTCTGTCCCTGGCCCAGTGCATCATGGGAACAGGGCAGACCAAACTACCAAGCCAATTCTTATACTGGGAAGGAAACAAGCTTCTGAGGACCGGTTTCTGGCATTACAGCCGTCTTCGGCCCGGCTTGCTTGAATCCTGATGGTGCAATGAGCAAGGGACTCACATCTGAGCATACCCCTCCACGCCCATGGCGGACAAAACGATTCAGAAAAGGGGGTGGTGATGGACAGAGTATTATCACCACCCCCTTTTCTGAATCGCTACAGGAGCTAGGCACTTTGTGAAGATCCTTGGAGCCGATTTTAGTCTAAACGGGAGCACTTTGAACTGATAATGGGCGCCAGCCATAGTGAAGCGGAGATATTTGCGATGTTTGGGATGGGGAACAGCCATTACAACGCGGGTTTTACAACGCATTGCTTTTACATCGCATGCATTACAACGCATGCGATGTTACAACGCGTGGTAAAACCACGCATACCATTACATTGCATGTGCTTTTACAACTGCATGCGATGTAATGTGCAATGGCAGTGGCGGCGGCAGGGGTGGCTATTCATGTTGTTGTGAGGAAACTTAGGCTGTTTCCTCACAATGAGGTGAAGCAAGCAGGAAGGAGGAAGCAGGATCCGTAGGCGACGCTGGAGAGGAGAGAGGTAAGGGGGTTTGTGCATGGGGTGGGGGTTCCTTATGTAGGGCTTAGGATAGTTTAAAAGTAGTGTGGTAATGTTTGTGTTGTGTGTGGTTTTTTTAAAACGATTTAGTGTGTGGTGTGGTTTTGTGTTTATTTAGTGTATGTATTAGGGAGGGTAGTGTAGTGTTTATGTAGTGTAATGATTTAGGTTTTAGGGTAGTGTAGTGTTGTAATGTTTGTTTATTGTAGTGTATTAGGGTTTAGGGTAGTGTAGGGGTGGGAGTAGTGTGGGTAGTGATGTAGTGTTTTAGGGTTTAGGGTAGTGTAGGGGTGGGAGTAGTGTGGGTAGCGTATTAGTGTTTTAGGGTTTAGGGTAGTGTAGGGGTGGGAGTAGTGTGGGTAGCGTAGTAGTGTTTTAGGGTTTAGGGTAGTGTAAGGGTGGGAGTAGTGTGGGTAGTGTAGTAGTGGTTTTGGGTAGTGTAAGAGTGGGAGTAGTGTGGGTAGTGTAGTAGTGTGGCAGTGTTTTTGGGTTTGGGCAGTGTAGGGGTGGGAGTAGTCTGTTGTGTAGGTGTAGGGATAGGGATGTAACTTACCTTGCATACTTTTACCATAAGTATAGCTTTACCATGCATGCCTTTGCGTTGTAATGGCATGCGTGGTAAGAGCATACTCGTGGTAAAAGTATGCAATGTAATGGCATGCGATGTCATTGATATCACGTTGTAATATCTGCGTTGTAATGGTATGCGTGGTATTAGAATGCGATACATCCGTTTGGGATGGATTGGGTTGTGGAAGTAAGCGTCTTCCATGTCCAGAGAAGCCATAAAATCTCCCTCATTTAGGCAACCTAGGATCTCTGAAAGTGTGACCATGCAAAATCCTTGTTTTTGAGGAATCTGTTCAGGCGGCGAAGGTCTAGGATCGGTCGCCATTCCCCTGATTTCTTTTTGATCTGGAAAAAACAAGAATAGAAACCTGTCAGTTTCTGATGTGCTGAGACTTCTCTATAGCCTTCTTGAGGAGCATTGTTAAAGCTTCCTTGAATAATAAGTGAAGACAAGGGGGAGGGGGTCCCTTGGGCGGAGTGTTAGGTGGCTTGGTGACAAACTCTAGGATATGTCCGTTGTTCACCAGGTCTAGAACCCATTGATCGTAGGTAATTTCTCACCACTTGTCCTCAAATGTTGAAACTTTCGCGCCCACAGGTTTGATGAGAGGTGTGATTGGCGACCTGCGGAGATCATTGTTTTCTGTTAGCGTCTCGCCCTTGATTTTGCAATCATTTCCGACCTCCCTGTCGAGAGATACCAGCCGTATTGGATTGCCGATATGAAGATTGGTAATTCTGTTTATATTGGGGGTGGTATTGTCTGTTCTGCTGTGTTTAGTATCCTCCTCTAGAGGAAAAACCCCACCCCCTAGTGCCTCAGAAGGTTCCACGTTTGTATTGCTATGAGCCCAAGGATCTTGCAGTATCCGTATCGGTTTTAATTGCCTGGAGGGCTTCATCGATGTGTATTCCGAACAACGATCCGCCATCGTTGGCTATGACCAATCATTTTGTTTGGACTTCTGGTCTGAAAGTGGTGGCTTTAAGCCAACCCTGGCATCTGAGTACTGCCTCCCCAACTAGTTGTATTAACAATGTCCAGTGCGCAATCTATTGTTTTAGAACGCGCACGTTCTCCCTCTAGTAAGATTTTCTGTCCTTCCTGTCTTCTGTCCTCAGGAATGAGGTCAATGAGCCCAGCCATATCTGACCACATTTGATGGTCATAATGCCCTATGATCGATAGGGAGTTAGCTGCCCTGATGGAAGCAGCTGCCATAGTTGAAAACTTCTTCACAATCAGATGCTTGTCCGGCGGTGTAGTAATGGGTGTAGCTGGGTTCTTAGATCTTTGTTGGGCAGCCTGGGAGATGATGGAATCTGGCCGAAGGTGTCCAATGAGACAGGATGAACTATTGGCCGGAGCACGATACTTCTTATCTATCCGTGGAAGCACTGCAGGCACAGATGCAGGAGTTTTCATGATCTTGATACCCTCGTTCCATATATAATCAATTATAGGAAATGCCCTGCTAATTTTTCTGGATTCCTCTTTAAAATCGTGAAGGAAACATTCTGTTTGTTCAACAGTGACCGGTAGTTGAAATCTAGCAGCAGCTCACTGCATGAGATTGTGAAATCCTCCTATATCCTCTGGTGGCGAATCAGATGGCAGAGGAGTCGGTGGTGAATGCATAGGGATAATGTAAGAATCCCAAGGATCAACATGAGGGTTTTCTGGCAAATCCCCTTCTTCAACTTCCTCATCAGAGGATGTGTCTTGACCCTGATGAGGGTCTGGGGGCTGTTGTTCCTGAGAAGGTTCTGTAAATTGAGGCATTGGGACCGGAGCCTCAGGTGGAGGTAAAGGATCCGGAACCGTCACAGGAGGAGGTGGAGTATGTGGAATAACCTGCTGCGGGGGAAACCGCTGTTTATAATCTGCAAGCATGGCTTGCAAGTCCTGAATAAGATTTGGAGTAAGCATGGGCGGAAAATCCGTTTCGCTCGCGGATTTTGCGGATTTTCGGTAAATTCGCAATCCGTGAGATTCGCGAATCTCCCGCAAAATCCGCAAATCCACGAGCAGCGGATTTTATGGCTTGCTCTCACTGTTCGCGTGAGTTCGCGGCTTCCCAGTACAACTTCGCGCCCCGCGAATAAGCGCAAAATTGCAGAAATACGATCTTAGCAAAACTGAAACTACTTACCAGGTTCAAAAGTTCAGGCTCATCATTAGTAGCCATTTCCTGTAGTGCTTCCTGAGGGGCCCCTCCAGAGTTCAGTTGCCAGTTGCAACTATTATGTGACCCTGCTCTGAACCTCAGAAGATTACATATATGCCACAAAGGTCCTGAATTACAGCTAAGGGAGACAAGCAGGAGCCAGGCTGGAAGTTCAAATCCATTAATCAGCCCCTAATTCATTATTGTCAGTTGGGGCAGGGCAGGTGTTGTAACTAATTTTGCAACAATGAAAGCACTTAGCAAGTGCAAAAGATCACTAATCAGGAAGCACTAAGGAAGCAGGTGCCAGCTAAAAAAATATTCTGTGACACATTAATTAGCCCCAAATTAATTCGGGTCACTTGAGGCAGGGAAGGTGTGCTTGCTTTGCCACAATAATGTACACTGACTGGACAACCAGAGGGTGCTGTGATGAAACAGAGGGTGGCATGGGTGGGCCAGAGGGTGGCATGAGTAGTCAGAGAGTGGCAGTGGTGACAGAGAGTGGCAGTGATGAAGAAGAGTGTCCCAAACAGGCTGGACACGTAGAAACAACAAGTTCACGAAACTTGCGACCCGACAGGTAAGTTCGCGATTTGCGAAATTGTACAAAACCCTCGCGAACTGGCAGAAACCCGCGCGAACACAAAAAAAAAATCCGCAAATTTGCGAGAATTCGCGGATTTTGCGAATTGCGAGTTCGCAAATCCGCAAAATTCGCGAACGCGAGATTCGCGAGATTCGCCCATGCTTAATTTGGAGGCAGATGGCTGGTCTCAGACTGTTGAGCTTGCCTATGATATACTGTATGATGCGGGATGACAATGTCCTCTTGATAATATTGTTTGTTGTAATCCTTCTCCTCCTCCTCCTCGTCATCTTGACATTTGATGTGCAGCTCAGAAGGATGATGAGCTATACCAACTGGTCCTTCTTCCTCATCGTCATTATGATCCTCCTCTTCCTGCGCATATGTTTCTAGGAGATGTGACGGAGTAAGAGGTGAGATATTGCAATAGTCATGTTTTTGAAATGTTTTGAGTTGAAAGTTCCTAGCAGGAACAGGCATGGAATGAGATGGAACCACAACCAAAACCTTAGATGGAACAGGTAAAACCACTGTTGATAGTATGGTCATTGACGGGCTCTCCGTTGATGGACTTTTCGACGGTGGGCTGTGTGCTAGTGTCGTCGACAGGGTCGTCGTCGACGGGATCATTGTGGGCGGGGTCATCGGCGGCGGAATCATCGTCAACAGGCTCGACGTTGACGGGTTTATCGCTGACGGGCTCGACGTCGACGGGTTCATCGTTGACGGACTTGGCATCTTCGTCGATGGGACAGTTGTCAACGGGACAGTCCTCGACGGTGTAGTAGGCAACTGCGTCTTCATCGACGATACATCTCTCGACGATGGAGCCTTCGTCGACGATTCTTCGTCGACTGTCTTTTTTGACAAGATAGTAATCCTCGTGGACAGTATAGGAGATGTGATAGACGTAGTAGAGATAGTCTCCGTCGACGAAGGAGCAGAAGAAGTGACAGAAATTGTCAACGAAGGAGGGAAAGCCAGAGATTTTGAGAGGCTTTTACTCACTGTTTTAGTAGATAGTTTCTTAGAGTCCTTGAGAGCAGAAGTCTGAGGAGACTGCGCGGACCCAGAGGAGATTAAGGGAGACCTCTGAGAAAGGCAGAAGTAGAGTGGGAGGATTTCAGATGTTTTCTCCCCTCACTTGAAGAACTATGATATACTGTATGATGCGGGATGACAATGTCCTCTTGATAATGTTGTTCATTGTAATCCTCCTCCTCCTCCTCCTCGTCATCTTGACATTTGATGTGCAGCTCAGGATGATGAGCTATACCAAATGGTCCTTCTTCTTCCTCATCGTCATTATCATCATCCTCTTCCTGCGCATATGTTTCTAGGAGATGTGATGGAGTAAGAGGTGAAATATTGCAATAGTCATGTCTTTCAAATGTTTTGAGTTGAAAGCTTCTAGCAGGAACAGGCGTTGAATGAGATGGAACCACAACCAAAACCTTAGATGAAACAGGTAAAACCACTGTTGATGGTATGGTTGTCGACAGCCTCTCTGTCGATGGACTTCTTGTCAGCTGGCTGTTTGCTAGTGTCGTCGACAGGGTCGTCGTCGACGGGATCATCGTCGACGGGGTCATCGGCGGCGGCATCATCGTGGAATGGCTCGATGTCGACGGGTTCATCGCTGACGGGCTCAACATCGACGGGTTCATCATCGACGGACTTGCCATCTTCGTCGATGGGACAGTCGTTGATGGGACAGTCCTCGACGGTGTAGTTGCCAACTGCGTCTTCGTTGACGATACATCTCTTGTTGGCGTTGGAGGCTTCGTCGACGGTACTTTCGTCGACATGTGCTTTGATGATGACTTCGTCGATGGAGCATTCGTCGACAATTCTTCGTCGACTGTCTTTTTTTACAAGATAGTAATCCTCGTGGACAGTATAGGAGATGTGATAGACGTAGTAGAGATAGTCTCCGTCGACGAAGGAGCAGAAGAAGTGACAGAAATTGTCAACGAAGGAGGGAAAGCCAGAGATTTTGAGAGGCTTTTACTCACTGTTTTAGTAGATAGTTTCTTAGAGTCCTTGAGAGCAGAAGTCTGAGGAGACTGCGCGGACCCAGAGGAGATTAAGGGAGACCTCTGAGAAAGGCAGAAGTAGAGTGGGAGGATTTAAGATGTTTTCTCCCCTCACTTGAAGAACTATGATATACTGTATGATGCGGGATGACAATGTCCTCTTGATAATGTTGTTCATTGTAATCCTCCTCCTCCTCCTCCTCGTCATCTTGACATTTGATGTGCAGCTCAGGATGATGAGCTATACCAAATGGTCCTTCTTCTTCCTCATCGTCATTATCATCATCCTCTTCCTGCGCATATGTTTCTAGGAGATGTGATGGAGTAAGAGGTGAAATATTGCAATAGTCATGTCTTTCAAATATTTTGAGTTGAAAGCTTCTAGCAGGAACAGGCGTTGAATGAGATGGAACCACAACCAAAACCTTAGATGAAACAGGTAAAACCACTGTTGATGGTATGGTTGTCGACAGCCTCTCTGTCGATGGACTTCTTGTCAGCTGGCTGTTTGCTAGTGTTGTCGACAGGGTATTCGTCGACGGGATCATCGTCGACGGGGTCGGCGGCGGCGGTATCATCGTGGAATGGCTCGATGTCGACGGGTTCATCGCTGACAGGCTCGACATCGACGGGTTCATCATCGACAGACTTGCCATCTTCGTCGATGGGACAGTCGTTGATGGGACAGTCCTCGACGGTGTAGTTGCCAACTGCGTCTTCGCTGACGATACATCTCTTGTTGGCGTTGGAGGCTTCGTCGACGGTACTTTCGTCGACATGTGCTTTGATGATGACTTAGTCGATGGAGCATTCGTCGACAATTCTTCGTCGACTGTCTTTTTTTACAAGATAGTAATCCTCGTCGACAGTAAAGGAGATGTGATAGACGTAGTAGAGATAGTCTCCGTTGATGAAGGAGCAGAAGAAGTGACAGAAATCGTCGACGAAGGAGGGAAAGCCAGAGATTTTGAGAGGCTTTTACTCACTGTTTTAGTATATAGTTTCTTAGAGTCCTTGAAAACAGAAGTCTGAGGAGACTGTGCAGACCCAGAGGAGGTTAAGGGAGACCTCTGAGAAGGGCCAGAAGTAGAGCAGGAGGATTTAAGATGTTTTTTCCCCTCATTTGAAGAACCGTCCTGTGATCTAGCTCTCTTGCTGGAAGTTGAGCCTCTATCATCATCTTCAGCCGAAGAAGATTTATGCCACAACAGGACTCTTGCCTCCCTAACTCTGAGTGTTTTAGGAAGGAAGGTACGGCAAATTTTGAAATCTTTTGCCTCATGTTTAGGGTAGAGGCAGTAGATGCAGTCCTTATGTTGGTCATCAACATGGACTCTCTTCTTGTCGCAGGTTCTGCAGGGCTTGAACAAGGCCTTCTTGTCAGACATCATGAAGAAAAAACTGAGTGGCACTCAGGGAGACTCCCTTCCACACGACGTGCGGTGAAAATCTGAGGAGAACTGGCTCTCCTGAGAGTGTTCTAGAGGGTGCTGATAGCTGATTGGTTGGGACCAATTTTTGGGTTCTTTTAGCATAATGATGTAGATTGGCCACTGAGATCTGGCCTCAGGCCTTTTTCTTTATGGGCCTACTGCTGTTATTTACCTTTGGCACTACTTTTGTATTTACCGTGGGACTCCCGCCTCGGCGACGATTGATTCAGGCATGTGAATCTATGAAAGATACCCCAATACTGGATAACGGCAACTCTGGTGTGGGAAAAATCTAGGCCATTTCCCCCCACTCGCAGAGTTCTTTACAGCAGGGATATCAGCAGCTACAGGGTGGGGAAAATCTCGTCAACTACAGGATAAACACTAATGAATCAGTAATTCTGGGTCTGATTTTCCAGGTAAGTCCTCATTTTCTCCTGGATTTTCTCGCAGAGATTTCATTTGCTTACAGCAACCAAAATCTCTATGTGAAAATGAACAGATCTGCAGAAACACCACAGATCTCATAGTTCCCATGGAGCCAGTATCTCTTGTTACAGACCCATTAGAATTAAGGGGCTACTCTTAATGGGGACCTATATCATCAAGTTAAATGCACTTTTGTAGATATTTTATATTGCTAAATCCACATTTATGTACCTTGAGGATGTATATATATATATATATATATATATATATATATATATATATATATATATATATATATATATATATATATATATATCTCAAAGGCACGTAGCTGTGGAGTTAAGAATAGTAAATCAATACTTAGATACATATACTTCCCTTCACAATATAACGGTAGCCAGTATTGTAGATTCAATGTTTTTGTAGACAACTAGAGGACCATCTGTCTTTGGCCCCACAAGGGAATACTTTTGTCGTTTCTGTGCTTCAATGAATCCTATTACTTATGCTTTGCACTACAATGAATTGCACCTCTGTTTGTACGAGCGGCGTCTTGTGGAGACAAGTGCAACCTTGTCCTTGACTTGAAGAGTGACAACCACGTCCCTCTCAAACTGATGTATCTCCCAAGGATTCTGACCCAACAAAGGGCAGAATTAATGATTGGTTCTATACAGCTGATGGACGCCTAAGGCCAGCCACCTCAACCAGGCTTTCTGTGGTGTTGACTGGGAATACTGGATCCAAAATATTGACGAGTCACACTATTGTGACCACAATATTAAGGGAATATTGAAAGTACGTTTTTATAAACTTTTTATACCTTACTCCACATATACATGCCTTCATGTTATGCATATATATATTCAAGGTACATAGCTGTGGAGTTAACACAATTAAATCCTTACCTCCCTGTGTGCTATTTGCTTGATATCTTGTCCATCGTTATTATGGTCATGATTTTATGACCCTTTGATAATTTGGATTCAATATGCCCTACTTCAGTCCCTTTTAGTTGACCTGATGGGAATGAAATGCTGCGTGGGGAAGAAAACTACATGTTTAAGACTTATGGAACCTGTTACTTTTACCCCTTGATCCCACAAACAAATGTATCAGTGCTAAGAAGCCCCCAAAGGCACCCCTCTTAAAACAGGCTTTTGAACTAGAAAAGCGTGGACTATCTTCAAACCTGATGACTCACTGTTCATCATTATTCTCTTGTCAACCAATATCGTACCTTGACTTGACCCCTCTTTTCCATCTTATTTTATTTATTTTATTTTTAAAGTTTTATATAGCGCGAACAAGATCTTCGCAGATATCAGAGCGCTTTACATAGAAGGGTACATGAGGGAACATAGTCAAACAAGTAAATCAATAGATCACACAGTACAAATAGTACAAATAAGTGACTGCAAAGCCAATCATGTGAGTAATAAGACAACTCAAACAAATACGTAAAGGTGTCAAACATGTAGTACAGATCGGTGCTGGGTGTTAATAGGGTTCGAGATAGTTAAACTGGAAAGCTCTCTGAGCAACCTCTGGGCTGAACAAAAGTTATATACAAAGCATGTAATGACAAGGCCAATATATACTGAGCACATACTGACAAGGCCAATATATGTCGAGCACGTACTGACAAGGCCAATATGTACATAGCACAGCAAGGCCAATATTGTTGATGTTAGTACTGTGCTCTATTGGCATTGGGGAGAGAGAGTGCAGGCAAAAACATCTGAAAAATGGATGAGAGCAGTGCTTTAAATGGTCCAGTACTGTCTGGCACTTTTAAGGTCTCGCCTATGCAGCGCGCATGCGCTGCTTAGGAGAGAGACCTTTAGCCATCGGCACAGCTTTGGGGGCAAAAACGTGCACGCGTTGCATTGTTTGCAATGGTAACGCATGCACATCTGGTGATTCCCTTGCTGAAGTGCGCAGCGCTATTTAGTGGTGCCATATGGTCGCAATCATCGCGCCTTGCTGCATGCTCCTGCAAGGGAATCGCGCAGGCCCCCTCCCCCAGCTTCTGTGCGATGCGCGCGCTTGTGCTGGTTCTTTCAGTGTGTGACTCACGGCCGCCGGGGCTGCGGTGTGCCTCAGAGGGGGCTCAATGAGATGATGCCGCGGTAAAACGGTAAGCAAGCAAAGAGCCGCGACGAACTCCACCTCCTCTCTCCAGATGCAACGTTCAACGTTTCAGCAGAGAGAGAGCAAAAACCTGGCCGAGGTTTCAACAGGAGTCTTCCAGCAATCAATCCTAAGTAATTAGGTCATTTTAATAGCTCCTGGAATAGTGGTTCTAGCGAGGTGGCCCACGTCAGACTCAGCCCATCAATCAATCAATCAATCAATCATATCACTTGTATAGTGCGCTACTCACCCGGGGGCGTCTCAAGGCGCTTGGGGAAGGGGGCCGCTACTGCTCGAACAGCCAGGTCTTGAGTTGTCTCCTGAAGGCGAGGTGGTCCTGGGTCAGCCGAAGGTGGATGGGGAGGGAGTTCCATGTCTTGGCCGCCAGGTAGGAGAAGGATCTGCCTCGGATGCGTGGTATGGCGGTGAGGGCGAGGCTAGCGGATCGTAGCTGGCGGGTGGGCGTGTGGAAGGTCAGGCGGTCGTTGAGGTACTTGGGGCCCAAGTTGTGGAGAGACTTGTGTGCGTGGGTGAGGAGCCTGAACGTGATCCTCTTGTTGACGGGGGAGCCAGTGCAGGTTCCTCAGGTGGCCGGAGATGTGGCTGCGTCGAGGGATGTCTAGGATGAGTCGGGCGGAGGCGTTCTGGATGCTTTGTAGTCTTTTCTGTAGCTTGGCTGTGGTTCCGGCGTAGAGGGTGTTTCCGTAGTCCAGCCGGCTGGTGACGAGGGCCTGGGTGACCGTCTTCCTGGTTTCGATCGGGATCCATCGGAAGATCTTGCGGAGCATGTGGAGGATGTGAAAGCATGAAGAGGAGACGACGTTGACTTGTCTGGTCATGGAGAGGGAGGAGTCCAGGATGAAGCCCAGGTTGCGTGCGGGGTCTGTCGGCTTGGGGTCGGTGCCCAGGGCAGGGGGCCACCAGGAGTCGTCCCAGGCGGAGGGTGATGGTCCAAGGATGAGGACTTCCATCTTGTCTGAGTTCAGTTTCAAGCGGCTGTTCTTCATCTACTCGGCGACGTCTTTCATCCCTTCGTGGAGGCTGGTTCTGACGGTGTCGGGGTCTCTATTGAGGGAGAGGATCAGCTGGGTTTCGTCGGCGTAGGAGATGATGTTGAGGTTGTGTTGGCGTGCGATGGCTGCGAGGGGTCTCATGTAGACGTTGAAGAGGGTGGGGCTGAGTGATGATCCTTGTGAGACGCCGCAGATGACTTTGGTGGCCTCGGAACGAAACGGGGGGAGGCGGACTCTCTGTGTTCTTCCAGCTAGGAACGAGATGATCCACTTCAGTGCCTTCTCTTGGATGCCGGTGTTGCTGAGGCGCTGGACTAGGGTGTGGTGGCAGACAGTTTAGAACGCGGCGGAGAGGTCCAGGAGGATGAGTGCCGCTGTTTCCCCTTTGTCGAGAAGGGCTCGGATGTAGTCGGTGGCTGCGATGAGGGCGGTCTCGGTGCTGTGGTTGGCTCTGAAACCGGACTGCGAGGGGTCGAGGGATCCATTCGTCTCGAGGAAGGCGGCAAGCTGTCTGTTGGCGATCTTCTCGATGACTTTGGCAGGAAAAGGGAGGAGCGAGATGGGGCGGAAGTTCTTGAGGTCGGTGGGGTCCGCTGTTGGTTTCTTCAGTAGGGCGCTGAGCTCGGCATGCTTGCAGCTCTCCGGGAAGGTGGCGGTGTCGAAGGAGGTGTTGATGACGTCTCGGAGTTGGGGTGCGATGGTGGAGTCGGCCTTGTTGAAGATGTGGTGGGGGCAGGGGTCAGTCGGAGATCAGGAGTGGATGGTGTTCATCGTGCGGGCTGTGTCTTCGGTGGTCACTGCGGTCCAGGTGCGGAGGGTGGCAGTGGGGTGCGTTGGTTCGACGGTTGGGTGCGAGGATGGTGTGCCGAAGCTGTTGTGGATGTCGGCAATCTTGTGGTGGAAGAACGAGGCGAGGGAGTCACAGAGATCTTGTGAAGGGGTGATGTCGTTGTTGCCGGTTCTGGGGTTGAAGAACTCCTTGACGATACTGAAGAGTTCCTTGCTGTCGTGGGCGTTGTTGTCCAGACGATCCTTCAGTGATTTCTTCTTGGTGGTGCGGATGAGCTGGTGGTGCTTGCGGGTCGCGTGTTTGAGGGCGGTCATGTTGTCAGTGGTCCGGTTGAGGAGCCAGGCTTTCTCGAGGGTGCGGCAGGTCTTCTTGGAGTCCTTGAGTTCGTCGGTGAACCAGGAGGCCTTCTTGCTTCTGGGTTTGCTGGGGGGGTTCTTCAGTGGTGCGAGGTCGTCGGCGCAGGCGGTCAGCCATTGCGTGAAGTTGCGGGCTGCTTCGTTGGGGTCCGGTGTGCTGGCAGGTGGGTTCTGGCTGAGGGAGGCGGTGAGCTGGTCGGCGGTGATCTTGCTCCAGCTCCTGTGAGGAACCTGTTGTGGGTGGTGGTTTTTCTGAAGCTGAAGTGGACGCAGCTGTGGTGGGTCCAGTGAAGTCCAGTGGAGTGGCTGAAGGCGATGTGCTTGCTGGATGAAAAGACGGGGTCAAGCGTGTGGCCAGCGTAGTGGGTGGGGGTGTTGACCAGTTGCTTGAGTCCGAGGTTGGCGAGGTTGTTCAGCAGGGTGACGGTGTTGTTGTCCTTGTTGTTCTCCAGGTGGAAGTTGAGGTCCCCTAGGAGGATGTAGTCGGCGGAGGGGAGGGCGTGTGGGCTGATGAAGTCCGTGATGTCTTTGCTGAATTGTGTGCGTGGTCCCGGGGGTCTATAGAGGAGGGTTCCTCTGAGGGTCGTCTTTGGGTCGGTGTGGATCTGGAAGTGGAGGTGTTCGGCGGCAGTGTAGGTGTCGTCGGCGTCGGTCGCGATGCGGATGGTGTTCTTGTGGACGATGGCGATGCCTCCTCCCGTCTGGTTGACGCGGTCCTTCCTGATGATCTTGTATCCATCCAGGATGGCGATGGCGATGTCGGGGGCTGAGGAGGCATTCATCCATGTTTCAGTGAGGAAGGCGACGTCTGGTGATGTAGTGTCGAGCAGGTTCCAGAGTTCGACGGCGTGTCTGTGGACGGAGCGGGTGTTGATCAGGATGCACTTGAGGTCGCTGTTGGGGTTTGGCTTGGGGGGCGCGGTGTATGTTTGGAGGCAGGTAAACTTGCAGGTTGTGCAGGTGAAGGGTCCGTGGAAGCGTTTCGGGGCGGCCCAGCAGCAGGCGCGGTTCCGGCCGGCATTGAGTGTGTTGAGGGCGGCGGCGTCGTAGGTCTGTCGGGTCGTCTTGCGTCAGTGGGGGCCAGGGGTTCTGGCGCTGGGCGCGGTCCAGGCGTGGACGGGTGCAGACGGGCTTACCTTTGGCGTGCCTTCGGCGCACAATCGGCGCGCCCCCTGCGCGTACGCGCGGTCGCCATTTATGGTGAAGTGGGAGGGAGGGAGGAGCAGCTGGGAGGCGGGAGCGGGGAGGGCACAAAAGGGGGCGTGGCCGATTGGACGGCGGCGGGAAGCGGGGAGCGGGGCGGGCACAGGGGGACAGAAACAGCAATGAAGCCTGGCAGTGGCAGAGTACAGAAAGACAAAAAGCAGTTATTAAAGGAAAAAAACAAGGTTAAAACACAGAATTTACAGAGTTGGCACAACACACGCTCGAGAAATACTGCGGAGGGTCTGGGGGCGGAGAGGCAGTCCCAACGAGGCTGCGGGCAGCAGAGGGCAAGGGGCACACACATACAGCTGGTGGCCTTGCGGCGCGGGGGTGTCCTGGGACAGGTCACACTCACCTGCGCCGCGCGGTCGCTAAATGGCCAAGTGGGAGGGAGGAGCAGCTGGGAGGCGGGAGCGGGGAGGGCACAAAACAAAAGGGGGCTTGGCCGATTGGACGGCGGCGGGAAGCGGGGAGCAGGGCGGGCACAGGGGGACAGAAACAGCAACGAAGCCTGGCAGTGGCAGAATACAGAAAAGCAAAAAAGCAGTTAATAAAGGAAAAAAACACGGTTAAAACACAGAATTTACAGAGGTGGCACAACACACGCTTGAGAAATACTGCGGAGGGTCTGGGGGTGGAGAGGCAGTCCCAACGAGGCTGCGGGCAGCAGAGGGCGAGGGGCACACACACAGCTGGTGGCCGTGCGGCGCGGGGGTGTCCTGGGACAGGTCTCGCTCACCTGCGCCGCGCGGTCGCCATTTATGGCCAAGTGGGAGGGAGGGAGGAGCAGCTGGGAGGTGGGAGCGGGGAGGGCACAAAACAAAAGGGGGCGTGGCCGATTGGACGGCGGCGGGAAGGGGGAGCGGGCGGGCACAGGGGGACAGAAACAGCAACGAAGCCTGTCAGTGGCAGAATACAGAAAGGCAAAAAAGCAGTTATTAAAGGAAAAAAACAAGGTTAAAACACAGAATTTACAGAGTTGGCACAACACACTGAGGTTCCGTGACAATTGTAAGTGGTGTTTTCGACTCGCACGAATATAGTCGAGTCTGGTATCTATGAACCGCAAATGACGAGTTTAGTAAGTGTGCGCAGTTTCGCTGTGCTAACTTAAACCGTTCGTTTGTTATGTGGGTTTCTCATCTGTACCCACGGGTTCCATCTTAGATACGGCATCCATTTTGTCTCTTGCCCTCAAGTAGCCAGCGAACGGACGTTGTCCGCTTCGCGACCCTGGGACTCCCAAGATATTTGCGGAAGACACATGTTCTTTGTAAGTGTCTTTATGACGAGGGGGATGCTACTGTAACGCAGATGGCGCCGCTCGAGGCTCATCTTGCCGCACGGGCTTATTGTCTCAGCCGTGCATCTCATTAGGCACGTCCCTTTGATGCCTGTATCTCGTGTTTTCCGATACCTCCCTTTTACACCCTTTCCGATTTCCCCACTGTCTCCGTCTTCCTCTACACCTGTCCTCGTTCCTATTTCGATCTGTTTTACTGCTGATTGGAATTTGTTAATGGTGGGAAGATGGTTTTTACAGTTGGGAACCGCCAAATGTTTCCGCACTTATGTTCCGGACCTTGCGTGTTTCAAAGTGACCAAAGTGACCCCTCTGGGGGATAATTGTGGGAACCGGGTTGTAAACTTTTGTGTTCAATGTTATCCTATGGGTAAAAACTGTATAAAAGGAGCGATTCACAGAACCAATTGGAAGCAGTCTCCCCAAGTTGCACGCTGTGTACTTGTCGTGATCTCTGTGTTCCCTGCAGCAAATAAACCTTGAATCTTTGACGTCAAAGGAAGTGTCCCGTGTCTCTGTGACTTGTACGCCGGAGCAGGTTACCCACGAAGGTTTCAGGTGTTGTGCCCTGGCACCGCTGGGTTCAGAAGAACCCAGTCCTTCAGTTGGCGCCCAACGTGGGGCTGCATCAGTGGTACCGGTCCAAGCCCGACGATCGTGAGGAACTTCGTGTGAAATCTCCGAGGGAAGGTGCACTCCGCTTCATCGATCCTGTTGTCGAAATAAGTGGCCCGAAGACTTTTCCCGCGAAGATTCCCGCCTCCTGACGGCTGCGACGGACTGCTGCCCTGACTGTAGACCTGTTTTGGCGCCTGGCGTAGACCTTGGTATAGCGAGACGATTGACGGGCCTTCCTGGTGACGCCATCGATCTTTGAGTTAAGTATTTGTGGGTCGCTCCCAGAGTTCTTAGTTGTGGTTACTTAGTGGTTGCATGGTTCCATTGCATTTGTGGTTCTTGATACTTTGTTGTGTTGTTTGACGACTGCAGCCGCCAAAAACCGAGGGTTTTGTTCTTTGCTGGGACTTGGTAAATCCCGTAACCCTTGAAGTTTGTGAAACTCGGCTAGTGTGTAAGATGCCTGGTCGCAGTACTTTGTTCAGTTGTTTTAGACCCTGTGGTGCAGATTCCCGACTAGAGGACTCGTGTCCGATACCTCCGGTTGGGACTCCTACTTATGACTTGTATAGCAAACACGGGCTAGGCCCGATTACCTTTAACGATTATTGGATTAAATATACAAAGAAAGACGGCGACCTTCGTTGGCCACCTCACGGTAGCTTCGAGGCGTCGATCTTAGATAATCTAGAAATGAAGCTGTTCGAACGTAAATCAAGGCCGGCCATGTTTGATGCCTTTCGGTTGTGGCGCAAAGAAGCCCGACAGAAAGAGATCAGACAGAATAAACGTAGTCAGCGAGATAATGTTGCTACCATAGTGAAGAAAGCTGAGCAGTTCCAGCGTGATAAGGAGGATAAGGATAAGGAAGTGTTTGAAAGACTACAGCGTATGACCATAGATAAATGTTATCCTGCTTTGCCTACGGAGTCGGATAAGAAAGAAGAGGCAGTTGAGGATTCTTTAATGTCCTATCTTATGAAGTCGCCACCTCCGTACGTACAGGGCACCGCAGCTCCTGTGGTCCCTGCCGTACCTGTTCTTCCACCTATTGTTCCTCCGCCTGTTCCTCAACCTGCACCCGCTCTTCCGTCTGTTCCTGCTCCTTTGTCTGTTTCAATTCCTACTGCTCCTCCGCTTCCCCATACTCCTGCTCCCGCTACTGCTCCTGTTTTGTTAACCCCTGTTGTTGCTACTGTTTCTACTCCTTCTCTTGTTAGTCCTGTGTCTTATTCTTCTCCCTCTACTCGTAGTCGCAATTCTCCCCTTGCGACAAGTTTTTTTCATTCGCTCGGACCTGTTCATGGGTCTGCTGGTTCCGATGGTCCTCAGAGACGTAGTCAGCTTCCTGGAAACAGAGAACGTGTTGCGCTATATAATATGGCGATGGGTTGGATGGTAAACCCTCTTAGAAATCCACCCCGCGTTGTCCTCGAAACGTTTTGTCAATTTAATATACCAACCCAGAGATATGTGTTTGATGAAATGTGCAAGTTCCTTCATGATCAGATAGCGGCCAATGCGCCTGACGAGGTGCTGACCGCCCTGTCTGAACTTCGGCTTCAGTTCGCCAACGGACTGATAGTAGATACTAACGTCCGACGTGCTATTGAGCGGTTACTATCTTTCCGTCCCGCTCCAATACCTCATGCATTGTTCGTTGAGGATATTGAAAACCAACAAGACGAATCTGGCCAATATCCTATGCGTGAAGTTCCGCCGGTTTGGATACCAGCTGATGCTAATGCTAATCCTCCGGTAGCGGCGCATTTCCAGAGAGTGTGGATACACCTCCCATGGAAACGTTCGGAAGTGTTACAGGTGAAACAATCTTTGCCTGATCCACGCAAGAATCCTACAGGGTATTATAAAGAATTATCGCAGCTCGTGGATGCTACGGTAATGAATCTTGCCGATATCGACATGTTGTTTGGCAACGTCGTACCGCAGCCGGTATGGGCTAAGATTCGCCATCAAGATCACGCAAATGAATTAGGCGGTGATTGGGCTGCTATTACAGCGGCAGACGCTGGACAAGTGGCTGCTACTAAACCCGACCAATTGATTACTGCTCTTCCTCAGCGAATAATAACATTAATGAAGACTCTTATGCCAGCTATGAGGGTAAATTGGGACAAATTGTCAGCTTGCAAACAAAAGAAAGATGAGAGTGTTTCGGACTTCTTTACGAGGTTTGAGGAAGCATTCATTGATCATAGTGGACAGGATATGGGTACTGAGGGTGGACAAAGGTTGTTTGTGGATAAATTTGTATCGAACTTATTGCCCGACTTGAGCAATAAATTAAAGAATTCAGAGAGTGCATGGGCCGTTTCTACCTCAGCTCAGATATTGGCTACGGCGCAATATTATGAGAATAGGGAGAAAGAGGAGAATGACCGTGCTGACAAAAAGACGAAAGAACTGAAAACTAAAGTGTTGTTGCAACAAGCGTATCCGCCGCGTTCTAATCAGAATGCGCCCCAACAGAATAGATCGCAGTCGCAATCGAATCGATCGCAGCCGCGTAATGATTCCTCCTCCCAAAGATCATCGTTAGGGTACAATCAATGTGCTTATTGTAGACAGGAAGGACACATCAAATTCAACTGCCCTGTTTTAAATGAACGTAATAGTGGTAATTCATCTAAAGGAGGCCGTGGTGGTTCACAGCAGGCATCGCGTGGTAGAGGTCGTGGTGCTCAAAACGATCGCTCAGACAACTCATCTAATTCTAATAACTGTTTCGATCAACGTGGATCATCGCAAGGCCGATCTGCGCAGTACAATGTAGATGATTATTACGTCGATCAAGGAACTGACGACAGTAATTACTAGGACAGCCAAAGACAAGGAGAGGGAGTGGTATCAGTTCCGGTTGATCAGAGAGGGCCTTACGTCGCAGTTGCTACATCGGGCGTCGTTGAGCCTTTTCTGTTGGACACTGGTGCAGCGAAAAGTTCTATCATGCATTCGAAACTCCCTGGCGCACCTTTGTCTGGCTTAACAAATGTTTCCGTTGGATTCTCTGGCGCCCCTGTTAGCAATCCAGTTTCGCGCCCCTTGCCCCTTCAAATTGGGCCACGTGAGCTAGAAGCTCCGTTGATTTTGACTACTGGTTGTGGTGAAAATCTTTTGGGTCTGGATTTGCTTAAACGTCTGTACGCAACTTTGTATTGTTCTCCTGCGGGTGTAAAGCTTACGTTAGGAGAGAGGGTAGTCTCTCCCATGTATTTGTCCCTCGATAAGCTCCCACCGGAATTGAGTTCTCTTCCTGCGTCTTTGTGGGCGACAGGTCCAAATGATGTGGGCCTACTTGATATCTCCCCTTATGTTGTTCAGTTGAAAGCTAATGTGCGATTGCCACGTATTCCCCAATATCGTATCTCTCTTGACGGTGAACGAGCTTTGTTGGCGATCATCTATGATTTGATCGAGAAAGACGTCATTGAAGAGACTCGGGGAAACGTGTGCAACAGCCCTGTGCTGCCCATTCTTAAACGTACTGATCCTTCAAAACCGCCTGTTTATCGCTTTGTTATCGATTTACGGGAGGTAAATAAAATTGTGGTCCCTCAATTTCCTGTTGTGCCTGACATCACGGCGCTACTGACTCTGATTCCAGCTACTGCATCATGGTTTTCGGTGATTGATTTGAAAAATGCGTTTTTCAGCATCCCGATTGCCGAAGAGAGCAGGGACCTTTTCGGTTTCTCTCTCGGTGGACGTAGCTTCCGGTTTAAACGCGCTCCTCAGGGCTACTGTGAAAGTCCATCGATTTACAGTCAAGCCTTGAAGGGTCAACTGGATGCGTTTCGGTTGCCGGTTGGTGCGGCCTTAATCCAATACGTCGACGACTTATTGGTGGCTGCTGATACTCAGGACATTTGTAAAATAGCTACGGTGTCATTGCTGCAACATCTCTGTGAGTTAAATCACAAGGTGTCACCTTCTAAACTCCAATATTGTTGTCAAGAAGTAACCTATCTAGGTCACTTATTGTCAAAGGAGGGAAGGAGATTGACCCCAGAGAGAATTGCAGCGATTGCGCGAATGGCTGTGCCAAAAACCCAAAGAGATGTGCGTGCCTTTCTAGGTATCACGTCGTACTGCAGGCAATGGATTCCTAATTTCTCATTGCTAGCGAAACCATTGGTGGCTCTTACGTGCAAGGATGTTTCAACTCCTTTACCATGGACGGAAGAATGTCAGAAAAGTTTTTCTGAACTGCGTGATTCATTGTGTTCGGCTCCTGTGTTAGGTACCCCTGACTACAGCAAGCCGTTTACGCTATATGTTCACGAGAGGGAAGGTTGTGCTTTGAGTGTTTTAACGCAACCTTTTGGTGGTAAACAGCGTCCATGTGCATATTTTTCCTCGACCTTGGACCCAGTAGCTAGAGCATTGCCGAGTTGTTTACGAGCAACGGCGGCAGCTGCGGTCTCCATCCGACAATCAGCAGGATTGGTCATGGATAATATGCTTACAGTGATGGTCCCGCATGCAGTCGATACTCTTTTGAATCGAACGAAAACTCAGCACTTGACGAGTGCGAGGTTGTCTGGGTACGAATTGACGCTCTTGGCAAGCCACATTCAGATAAAACGCTGTAATGTCCTAAACCCGGCAACTTTGTTACCAATTAGCACAGAGTCAGATGAAGTAGCAGAACATGACTGCTACTTGAGGACTGAAGAGGAAACGAAAGGTCGAGTGGACCTTAAAAACACCCCATTGGAAGATCCGGATGGCACTCTGTATGTGGATGGGTCATGTTTTAAGTTGCCGAATGGCGATGTGACTACCGCTTATGCTGTTGTAACATTGAACACTGTTGTTGAAACTGCAAGATTGAATCAGAATTCTGCCCAAGCTGCGGAATTGATTGCTCTTACTAGAGCATGTGTGTTAGCAAAAGGGAAACGTGTGAATGTGTACACCGATAGCCAATACGCTTTTGGTGTAGCGCATAGTTTTGGACGATTGTGGCGAGAGAGAGGTTTCTTGACGTCGCACGGTACGAAGATACAGCATGGCCAGCTTGTGAACGATCTTTTGGATGCATTGACCTTGCCTACGCAAGTTGCGATTGTTAAGTGTAGTGCGCATCGTAAAGTGACGGATGATGTTGGTCGTGGTAATGCGTTTGCGGATGAGATTGCTAAGGAGACTGCCCGGAACCTTAGCACTCGAATGTATGTGACGAGTTCGGTTAGGTGGCCTACAGAATCGAGTATGTGTGAAGATACCATTGAAAGCGTGAAAGAAATTCAGAATGAGGCCACTGAGACTGAAAAGACGAAGTGGAAAGAAAGTATGGGAAAGTTGGATGCGAATGGTTGTTGGATTGATTTGTCGGATCAGAAAAGATGGATGTTGCCTGATGCGTATGTGCTGGCCGTTGTGACAATGGCACACGGGTTAGCACATATCAGCGCGAAAGGTATTTGCAAGTTGTTGGCTGCTGTGTGGAAGAATGATGGCATTATGAAATGTGCTGAACGTTTGGTGAAAAATTGTATGGTGTGTATAATGTACAATCCTGGCAAAGGAACCCCAATTCCCCCTGGCAGTTTTGCTCCTCCTTCGTATCCCTTTGAGGTGATTCAATTGGACTTCATCCATATGGAGCGATGCAATAACCTGAAGTACGTTTTAGTTGTGGTTTGCGCATTCTCCCGATGGGTCGAGGCCTATCCCCTCAAAGACAATACTGCTTTGTCTACTGCGAAAATCCTACTGAAGGAATACTTTCCTCGGTATGGAATGCCTAGAGTCGTGTGGTCAGATAACGGAAGTGAGTTTGTTGGAAGTGTGATGAAGAGTGTGTGTAAGGGCCTTGGAATAAATCAAAAATTCCATAGCGCCAATCATCCCCAGTCAGCTGGATTAGTTGAAGGGTACAATGGCACCCTTAAGCTAAAATTAGCAAAGATTCAGGCTACGACTGGTCTTTCGTGGCCTGACGCTTTACCTCTAGCATTACTGTCAACTAGGGCGACTGTACACTCCCGAGTAGGGCTTAGTCCCTATGAGATAGTGTTCGGCCGTCCTGCGAATGTGTGGGGGGTTCCTAGGCCAGGAATGTTTTCTGATCTTGAGTATCCAATGTTGATTGACTATTTACATGACTTGACTGCTAAACTGAGGTTAATTCACCAACAGGTTTACGACGCATTGCCGACGCAGACGGAGGGTCCAGGCCACCAGCTCCAGCCCGGAGACTGGGTGGTAGCACGAAACTTTTCACGCAAGAATAACCTGGACCCAAGGTTCACCGGACCTTATCAGGTGCTCCTGGCCACGAGGACTGCCGTTCGTCTTGAGGGCCGTAAAAATTGGGTGCATGCTACGCACACCAAGCGAGTCCCTATCCCTTTGCCGGCAGACCCGTGGGTAAGGAAAGGCATTGCGTCAACAGAAACAGAAACATTGCCGGCGTTTGTGCCTTTCAGCGACGCACAGCCTGTTGGAGAATCCTCAGCGCAGCAGAAAGTCCCTGTTGAACAATTGTCAGCAAAAGACTCAAGACCAGAACAATCAACTGATCAGCAGGACGCTGTCTCTTCAACGGATCCTTTGTTCGACGAGCAGACACGTCCCGGGAAACACCGATATTCTCTGCGATCTCGCACTAAGGACAAATAAAATTCTTTTTGCTTTGCTGAAATTGACAACTGCACTATCCCTGTTTCCCGTGATCAGTTTTGAACATTCGTATCACTGTGATTTGTGTATACATATATATATCTTGAGCTTCCTCCCTTGTATCTTTTTACCTCCACAGCCGAGAGACTTTGTGCTTGTATATACATATTGTGTATTGAAGGCCGTAGGGCCGCGCGCGTACTTCCTTCTGGATAGTAGGTCTTGACGCTAGGTTAAAGACCGTCGGTTCCTAGGAACTCCTAGGGATTGACTATTGCTGCACAGAACGAAGTGCGTCAAGAAACGTTGCGGACGGTCGTAGGGAATGGCATTCTCAAAGCTGAAAGATTTGGAGGGAGTTCAAGTCCATAGATTCAAGCTGCAGCAACTCAGTCGTACCAAATGCTTCATATTCCAATTGTTTGTATTGTTTTTGACTGCTTCTACATTATTGGCGGGTGGGGTGTATTACACGATGTCTTATTTCTTACCTGCTACACCTACTCCTACTCCTTACCCTAACCTTACCTCTACTGCTTCTCCCCATTCCTTTCACATGTTACCGGAACACGAGCAGGCTAGACGTGTAGAATTCCGCAACAATTCCTTTATTCAGCTCCTTCACCAGCATCAGTTAGTGGTTAACACTACTAATTGTTGGGTGTGTGGGTTGATGCCACATACTACGGATAAGGGAATTCCATATCTGGTGTTACCGTATAGTTCCCAAGGGTCGGCTCGAGCATTTCAAACAATGTTTCGAAGCGCACTGGGTTTCCACCCCATTCGAGAACCACGTTCCCCCTACTCTGGCCCTACCTCGTATCAAAAACCTTTGTCGATAGCAATAGAGGATTTAGATAGTGAGATCTATGATCCTTCGCTTATTCCCGAAGAAGAGGTACAGGCCTATAGAGTCCTAAGTAGAGGTGAATATAGTGTGTTCACTAGTGAGAAGCAGCTTAAAAGCTCGCCTCCTATATGGGTCGTACCCCACACTGGTAATTTTTGTCTTATGGGTCGTGGCCGAAGATCGCAAGCCCGACTTGGAGCAAGTGCTTGTACTGAAAATTACATTCTGCCAATGTCCTCGTCCCCTGTGTTTCTGGCTGCCAAGGGTACATACTTTATCTGTTATGATCCTGCATACACATGGTTGCCCGCTGACTTCATGGGCTCATGTTTTATTGCAAATCTGTTGCCTCCGACGTTCACTGTAGATGCCGATTATCATAAGACTAGAGTTGTGCGAGGCGTAATTAGCGAAGAGGATACTGCCGGTCAAGAGGCAGGAGACTTTTTCAAGGGTTTCCTCCCGTTTTGGGGACCTATGGTCAATAGTAGGAACCTGAGACAATTGACTCGAGTGGTAGAATCGACAGCTAATATTACTGCCAGTGCCCTTGGTAACATCACCACAGAACTTCAGGCGGAGAGACTTATGACGTTACAAAACCGTATGGTTTTAGATGTCATCTTAGCAGATCGCGGTGGGGTATGTAAGGTGATCCATTCGAGCTGCTGCATTTTCATTCCAGATAATGCTCCTACTGTCTATCAAGCCATCTCGAGGTTGCATAAGATCTCCGAATCCATACACGTGGATGTAGGGGATTGGACGCTACTTGGATGGTTTTGGGGCCTGATGTCGACTTGGGGTTGGAAAATTCTGATGATCATTGGAGTTGTTGTAGTGTTCCTGTTCACGTGTTGCCTTTGTGTGCAGTGTGGTCCTGCCTTATGTGGCCTTTGTGCTACAACGTGTATGAGACAACCATCTGTTACCAAGGGGACTCGGTTGGACAGAGCTATGCTACAGCAACATCTCGATGGTCTGATGAATATCGAATATGATTCCGACTAGTGCTTGCCTACATGAGGGCAAAAGGAGCGTCTGAGGTTCCGTGACAATTGTAAGTGGTGTTTTCGACTCGCACGAATATAGTCGAGTCTGGTATCTATGAACCGCAAATGACGAGTTTAGTAAGTGTGCGCAGTTTCGCTGTGCTAACTTAAACCGTTCGTTTGTTATGTGGGTTTCTCATCTGTACCCACGGGTTCCATCTTAGATACGGCATCCATTTTGTCTCTTGCCCTCAAGTAGCCAGCGAACGGACGTTGTCCGCTTCGCGACCCTGGGACTCCCAAGATATTTGCGGAAGACACATGTTCTTTGTAAGTGTCTTTATGACGAGGGGGATGCTACTGTAACGCAGATGGCGCCGCTCGAGGCTCATCTTGCCGCACGGGCTTATTGTCTCAGCCGTGCATCTCATTAGGCACGTCCCTTTGATGCCTGTATCTCGTGTTTTCCGATACCTCCCTTTTACACCCTTTCCGATTTCCCCACTGTCTCCGTCTTCCTCTACACCTGTCCTCGTTCCTATTTCGATCTGTTTTACTGCTGATTGGAATTTGTTAATGGTGGGAAGATGGTTTTTACAGTTGGGAACCGCCAAATGTTTCCGCACTTATGTTCCGGACCTTGCGTGTTTCAAAGTGACCAAAGCGACCCCTCTGGGGGATAATTGTGGGAACCGGGTTGTAAACTTTTGTGTTCAATGTTATCCTATGGGTAAAAACTGTATAAAAGGAGCGATTCACAGAACCAATTGGAAGCAGTCTCCCCAAGTTGCACGCTGTGTACTTGTCGTGATCTCTGTGTTCCCTGCAGCAAATAAACCTTGAATCTTTGACGTCAAAGGAAGTGTCCCGTGTCTCTGTGACTTGTACGCCGGAGCAGGTTACCCACGAAGGTTTCAGGTGTTGTGCCCTGGCACCGCTGGGTTCAGAAGAACCCAGTCCTTCAACACGCTCGAGAAATACTGCGGAGGGTCTGGGGGCGGAGAGGCAGTCCCAACGAGGCTGCGGGCAGCAGAGGGCGAAGGGCACACACACAGCTGGTGGCCGTGCGGCGCGGGGGTGTCCTGGGACAGGTCACACTCACCTGCGCCGCGCGGTCGCCATTTATGGCCAAGTGGGAGGGAGGGAGGAGCAGCTGGGAGGCGGGAGCGGGGAGGGCACAAAACAAAAGGGGGCGTGGCCGATTGGACGGTGGCGGGAAGCGGGGAGCGGGACGGGCACAGGGGGACAGAAACAGCAACGAAGCCTGGCAGTGGCAGAATACAGAAAGGAAAAAAAGCAGTTATTAAAGGAAAAAAACAAGGTATTAAAGGAAAAAAACAGCCCATGAATGAATTAAGTGCAGAGGGCCGCTTTAACAGAACAGTTTTGCAGCAATACCCCACAGAAACCTAGGTATTCGCCTTACACACTGCTCAATTCAATTAAAAATACTTTATTCGGTTTTACATAAGCAAAAGACCATAAAAGTAACATTACAACAAGAGACGTAAGACACATTTGAAACAAGTACCATGGTCATATTTGCATTACTTATAAAATTCATTTCATTAAAAAAGACATAAAAAGATATAAATAGGCTACAAATATAATGACAAGATATATATAGCTGTCAGATCTCCCTACAATTTTTTGATTTTAGAGCACATTTCAAGAATCCAATCACGTATAAGGTGCTTTCGGATTTTAACATTTGTAAATAGCAAAGGGCGGGGCGGACCTGTTTAAACTTCAGTTTCTTTAAAAGTGGCTTCAAAAAGAACCTCGGGGGGAATTATAGAGGGAACAGATAAATAAAAAGTGCACCAAATCCTGCAGAGACGTATTGTCGCAGCCGCAGGGAGGTAACACTTGGCCTCTATGAGATCCCCTCAGTACAGCTAAAAGTAGATGAAAATAATCCAGCTGAAACCTTGTTAATAAAAACCGCTCATGGCTTGTTATGGGCCATGATAAATATGGCTCCATAGATGGTGTGGTTTTGAGCATCATGAAATTGCGAATGCTGGGTTTTGCCAATTCCACCCCATCTCGATTTAGTTTTTTCATTAATATAAAATAATTTTTTACAATCTCCACATCTGCAATAAAAATCGAATCTGGATTTAAAAAAAGGTCCGGGCGTCCCAGCTCAGTAAAACAGCCTTTTAGATATTTGAGCCATGGGATATCAAGCATATGGTCCAAAGACAGAACTTCCCTTAACCTCTGATGGTTGAGAACCAGATCTTTATTTAGCCAACACTTCAGCCAGAAAAGTAAAGGCCGTAGTGCTATGGTATCACCAATATAGGGTAAACCAGTTTCCTCATGCACTATTAAGTTAGAGGTTCCCTTGGGTGCCCCCAAGAGCTGTTTTAGGGAGCTATTCTCGACCACCCCGATACCTTCGGCTGGTACATACCCCCATAATTCACTGCCATAGCTACCCAAAGCAATACTTTTTGCCTGATAAATCTTCAGCAATGCGGCAACTGGGCATTTGCCCATTTTTGTTGCAAAGTTGAATATGGCGGAGTTTGCCCGAGTTATGTCCCCTCTTTTCCATTGTACCAACGGGCCCCATTTTAACTGGTCGGCGAATAAGATGCCCAGGTAAGAAAATGATGAAGTCAGGGGAACCTTCTCAGCATTTACCACAAACGAATACTGTTTCTTGGGACTCGCCCCCACCTGCATGATATAGGATTTGGTGTTATTGATGGCTAGATCTCGGTAAGCCATAAAACCACAAAAAGCATTTAGTAGGGACTTCAGACCTCTGGTAGTTCTTGCCAAGAGGACAGCATCGTCTGCGTATAGTCAAACCGGGCAGTCCCCTGCGCCCAACATATGGGAAATTATTCCAGTCTTAACCAAAAACGCGTCTAACTCGTTGATGTATTTATTAAAAGGGAAGGGGGCCAAAATACAGCTCTGCCTCACTACTCTCTCAACATTAAAATCTTCTGATATCCTGAGATCCAGCGAATATCTGACGTTGGCCTTTGTGTCCTTGTGAAGGTCCCTCAGGAAGTTGACCAGGGTAACCTCCACCCCATGGCCTTACACACTGCTCCTACGCCTCACTAATCCAATTCATGTACCCAACATTTCCACTCTGGCACCTTCACTAAAATTCTAAATGAGATTAACGAAGATGAATTGTGATTTCAAATTAGTACGCTGTATTTTTATTTTTTTTCATTGTTTTGTTAACTTTTCTGCAAAACATTTTACAAAAAATTGAGCCCCGAATAACCTCAATCTGTTGGCGGCTGGTGAGCTGGGTGCTGCAACCAGTTTCCGACACTCTTGCACTGCATTTTGAATTGTAAACATTTTCATCCCCATTTCAGTGGAAGGCCATTGTAAACAAGTTACATAGTTTCTGCTATGTAGGGCCTTGGACTTGGAGCCCTCCGGTTACTGGCTGTCACATGGCGGGGAAGTTCTGGGAGAGTGAAAGCCAGCAGACGTAACGGGCGGACGGACGGTTTGGATGTATTTTATACATTTGAGGAGAGCAAGCGGCCCTAAAGTGACAGAAGGAGTGATTTGTTTGTATTTGTGCTTAAAGGGCCCGGAAGATGAAACAAGCATTGGCATAGCCAATAGGTCTCGTTTTTGGGACCTTATAAGTGTTTAGCCATGCAACAGATGATCTGCATAACTAAATACTTATAAGGTCCCAAAGGCGAGACCTATTGGCTATGCCAGTTCTTGTTTCCTTTGAGAGGGAGTGTATCTGCACTTCTCAAGAGAAATGTAACATGTTTAATATGAGAGTACCATCACTTCTCAGAAACAAACAGGTACTCTGGTACAGGGTACCTGCACTTCTCTTTTTCCACTTCAAGCACTGGATGAGAGTGCCATACATAACTAGAATCAAGTGAACAACAGCAGTCCTGCCAAGAATCATGCATGAGGTGTGACACTCACGCATTTCAGTGCGGTGTTCCGCATCACCGCACTGAAATGCATTGTCACGCATTTGTGGACTTGCCAGTTTGCGCCACCAGCGGCGCCTGTGCACGGCTCCTGCTGCGAGAGAGACGTGCTGCCAGTGCTAGCAGCGTCTCTAGTAGTTCATAAATAGTTCATTGTGACTGAGTCAGTGAGAGCGCGGCAGCTCTAGGCGGCTACATTTACAATGTAACAAGTGGCTCCAGGCTGACGCTGCAATTATTCCTGCTGCACCACGGGGATTACGTACTTTACGTACTTTGACACAGTTACTGCCATTTAAGGCGTTTGGGCCACCCTGTCAACACGATGCTGTAACTGGCTCTGCAGCCAGGCACTCACCAGTGGGGCCCTGAGGTGCTAATTATCCGGATGTGATACCGTAGTTGCCGTCACCTCCGGAGTAAGATGAACGCAACGGAAGTAGTGAGCACAGTGAGGCAGAAGCGGCCACGGCGGGTGACTCAAATCAAGTTAGGAGTACTCCCCACACCAAGGCGTGCAGAACTGCTGACAGAGAAGTGCCTCTCGGAGCCCCAGTCCTGAGGCCCGAGGCAGGGAGTGACTTTCCGCCTCTGAGAAAGTTCGAGACATAATTAGAACTTAAGGAGTGAAAATGTACTGCCAGTCTCCCATTTTCGTGCGCAATTGGCTGGGATCCGTTACCACTTCAATGATCTCCCCAGGTGAAACCTCATCAGAAACTTCTCACCTGCAGCAGGGCTGCCTGCGGCTCTGGTAAAGTGAGTGCACTGCCCGGCAAGCATGGAGCGCTTAGAGAGAAACGACTGTGCAGACAGCAATAGTTTTTCTGTGTAAGCGGCAGCTAATGCTACCTTCAATATGTGTTTTTTGTGTAAGTGGCAGCGTGTTATTGGCAGTGTGTTGTTGGCAGTGTTATTGGCAGCGTGTTATTAGCTGCTTGTAGTGTTGGTGAAGTTTTGCCCTGGGCATGGCTACAGGCTCGAGGCTGCCGGTGGACAGCAACCAAGTGTGCTGCCTCACAGAGCCTGAGGCTGCCTTGCCCAAAATGCCCAGGGGGGCATGCTGCTGTGGGCTCAGGGGCCGGCACATAACCTGTGCCGTGCCCCCAGTGGAAAACCGGTTCTGGGCGCTTTGAAGCGCCCAGAAGCCAACCGTAGGGGCACGCCACCCGCCAAAAAAGGAGAGTGCCCTGTGTCGCCAAAAGACCACTAATGGGCAGGCACCACTAGGTTTGAACCCCCTCAATCAGGGGGCTCCACCTGAGCGCTAAGGTAGTAGGATGGCGAATATAAGTCGCCGCTCGCCCAGGTAGCTCCTAACTTCGTGGAGCAGGGAGAGCGGCGCACCAGACGAAGTTCTGCAGAGAAGGCCCGAAGAAGATGTGCAGGGCGAAGCTCTGTCGGAGAGGACGACCGACGTGAAGACTACTCGACCAGCAGACTGAGCAGCCAGGAGCACGGTGCGCCTGCCGGGCGAACGGTACCCTCCTTCACCGAAGACGCCCGACCTACCCACGGTGCCGGAGATTTTATCTCTGACCTTCCCGCGCTTTGTATCTCGGGCGGCGGGAGGCTCGGCTGAGGGGGACAGCGAGGTGCACGACGCACCACACCTACGGAAGCCCGATCCACCGGCTGTTTTTTGTTCGGAAGCGGACGAGGGGCCCGGAGCACCTCTCTGACAAGCCTGAACGAGCGGGAGTCCTGAGAGAGCCCCAACAGCACCCCTGGGCCTGGTATATGCCCGCGCTCACCTGCAAGTAACGGAAGCATCTGCCCCTTGGTCGAGACCTAGTGGTGGGGGCACAGCGTAGAACCAGGCGGCGAGGCCACACAAAAGGGGGACATCGCGAGCGAGCGGCGGAGAGCCCTCGGCTAGCGCCCGTTTTTGAGGAACCCCTACCAACAACAGCTGCGTGTGAGGGCACCGGCACAGGCCTTCCGTCACCCGCCAGACCCCCGCTGCCAAGAGTTGCGCCCGGTGCTGCGATCAGCTGTTCGAGCAGCGGGGTTCACCACAGGAGGGACACCGGGGCCGAACGGCTCGGTTCCGAAGCAGCACACACAAGCTTCTGATCGACGGGCAAAGAAAATATAAAGAGAGCTAACCTGCAGCAGCTGGTACAAGGACCGGCGTTCAAACAGCGGGCACAAATTAATATATCCCTATTCCCTCTTGATGCATCCAAAGGCGGCAGCACCCCACCAGGAGTTATGGCCGAGGGTCAGCCAGAAGAGCTCACAGAGCTACTCAAGCGTATCCGCGAAGTATCGGCGGTGCACAGCAATGACTGGCTGCAGCCACACCTGGAGCAGGCAGGAGGCGATAGCCCAGAAGCACGAAGGGAGGACGAGGCCAGCCCTTCTTCACCCAAAAAACGCAGGATCACACCACAGAAGAAAGCCCCCAGAGGAGAGAGCGGCCGACGAGGGCAGAGGACCACAGCGAGGCTACCAGCAGTATGGCGAGTGGTGAGCATATTACCAACATTGTGAAAGAGTGTCTTAAATCCATGGCTCCTATGTTGCTTAAGGGTACAGGGCAGGGGGCAGTAGGGCCAGAGGAGCAGCGCGCAGATGAGACATCAGGTCGGCCCTGGCACTTGCTGGACCCAGGCTGGGCGCGACAGACGAGAGTACAGGGACATGTAGGGCAAACTGCCCAGGGTGAGCAGGGATCTCCAGTTGCAGCATGGGGGTACAATAGTACTGCAGGTACCACAGCACACGAGGGTCCAGTTACTGATCCATACACCAGGCCGTCCCCCGGCCCGGCGTCATTAACCACAAGAGCCATCGGCTTAGCTTGTCTTATCCCCCTGGCAGTCAAAGAGAGGGTATGGGGTAAAGAATTTATAGATATTTTCTCCCTGCTTGAGATACAGCTTGAGGGACTGGACCTCACAACTTGCGATAAGAAGGACGAGGACAGAAGGGAAAGGCGCAGAGCTAGGAAGGAAAGGAACTTTGACAATTGGCTGGATGCATTTAGAATTATGGCATGCATCATAGTTGAAAGATTCCCGCGCTGCGCTGCAGATTTATGGCTCTACCAGGCCAATATTCACTGGGCACAGAGGCAGTTTCCCGGGGATGCCTGGCTGGAATATGACAAGGGTTTCAGGCTTAAGATGCAGAGATACCCTGAGATGGAATGGAATGAGGACAATGTTTCTGGTTTTATACATAAGATGCTAGTGGCCAAGGAGGTAAAAGCTTGGGCAGGAAAAAGCGACCAGTCCTTTCGGAGCTCCCACCACAAGGGGAGGGGCAGGTCATTTCACAGGGCGAAACAGTGCAGGGAAACCCCTATCCCCCAATGGAGCCAAGGCCATTTGCTGGAAATACTATGCTGGGGACTGCTCGTGGGGCGCTGCGTGCAAATTCCAGCACACATGCTCAAGCTGCGGGGGAGGGCACCCGGCAGTGGCATGTCGGAGCAAGAGCGAGCCAAAAAGGGACAAAAAAGACAAGAATCAGAAACACTAGATTCTAGACAACAGGTGGGGGGATTTGATAGACCTGCTAGATTGCCAGCTGGTCAGATCCCCAATTGACACACAACAGTTGCGCAGACTAGCTAACAAGTACCCTAACAGAGCAGACGCCACGGTCCTAGTGGGAGGCTTTGAGGAAGGTTTTGTAATTCCATTCACAGGCCCTCTACCACTAGAGGGGGCCAACAATCTAAAATCCGCAATGCAACACCCCGAGGTGGTGCGCGTCAAATTGGCTAAAGAAAAAGCAGTGGGCAGAGTTGAGGGACCTCTTCCAACACAGTTGTCTCCCCTCTGGGTGTGGTCCCCAAGAAGGAGCCAGGCCAATTTAGACTCATACACCACCTCTCATTCCCTGAAGGGACCTCCGTGTACGATGGGATCGCCTCAGAGGCTTGGTCAGTGGGCTAAGCATCTGTGGACGATGCAATTGACCTGGTAAAGGCAGCAGGAAAGGGGGCACTGATGGCCAAGGCGGACATTGAATCCGCTTTCCGCCTCTTACCCGTTCACCCCTCCGGCTGTCACCTGTTGGGCTTCCAATGGGAGGGGGACCTGTTTATCGACAAAGCAATGCCCATGGGTTGCGCCATTTCATGCGCATATTTTGAACAGTTTGCCACCTTTCTGGAGTGGACCTTACATGACAGACACCCAGGGGGTGGGAAACTGCATTACTTGGATGATTTCAGGTTTACAGGCCCTGCAGGGTCCTCCACATGCGGGGACACCCTGGCTGCTTTTGAAGAGCTGGCTGGGATACTGGGGGTCCCCTTAGCATCCGAAAAGACGATGGGCCCAACCACAAGACTTACGTTCTTGGGCATAGAACTGGACTCCATAGCTGGGACGGCCAGGCTGCCTGAGGAAAAGGTGAAGGATTTCAGGGAGGAGGTCAGGAACTTGTGTGGCCGGAGCAAGGCGACACTCCGCGAATTGCAGGGTCTGATTGAGAAACTCAATTTCGCGGCCAAGGTCATTCCCCCAGGGAGAGTTTTTGCCAGGCGCTTGACACAGCTGACATCAGGCATCACCCACAAACACCATCACATCCGGCTAGGAGCTGGGGTTAAACAGGACCTACTCATGTGGGATGAGTTCCTCAAAACCTTTAATGGCATCTTGATTTGGAGAGAGGGTTGGGTGACAGCCAGACAGATAGCCCTTTTTACAGATGCTGCAGGGAGCTTGGGCTTCGGGGAAATCCTGGGAAAAAGGTGGTGCGTGAGCCAGTGGCCGGAGAAATGGCACAGGCAGGGCACCACCAGTAATATCACATTCTTAGAACTTTTCCCAATAATAGTAGCATTAACAATATGGAAACAGGAGCTAAGAGACATGAAGCTGACCCTCTGGTCTGACAACAAGGGGGTAGTACAGGCCATTAACAAAGGCGCAGTGAGGAGCCCTGACACGTTGAGGCTAATGCGACAGTTGATTAAATTACAGCTGGAGGGAAATCTGGAGCTGAAGGCTCGCCATGTGCCAGAGATCACGGCAGTGGACACCCTTTCACGATCTCAGATAAAACGATTCAGAGAGCTGGTGCCAGGGGCAGACAAGGAGATGACCCCTTTCCCGGCATATCTGTGGGACCTGGGGGATAGACCTATACGCACTGGTAAATCACTCACTTACCCCCGAGGTAACTAGAAGGTACAAGAAGTATGCAGCCACAGTAATGAGAATTGGAGGCCTACAGTCACTGGGCAATAAGGCTGGGACACAAACAGCAGTGGAGAAATTTACACAGTGGGCATTTAATAACAAAAAGACAAGGTCATGGGCACAGGCCCATTTGGCAGCCATAGCCCACTTTGCCAAGATCCACACGGGGGAGGATCCCACAGCATCCCTATACCTCAAGGCAGCATTGAAAGGGTGTAAAAGAGCTGAGGGGGTAAGGGCGGACACCAGGCGCCCCATTGGTTTTAAAAAACTGGGCCAGCTACTAGAAGCATTGGTATGGGTTACGAAGGACAGCTTTGAACTTCAACTCTTCAGGGCAGCATTTACCACAGCATTTTTTGGCGCCTTCCGCATCAGCGAATTGGTAGCGCCTAACAAGCAGGGCCCGGCCCAATGGTGCCTCCAGGCCACAGACATCAGACCCTTAGTAAAGGCAGTAGAGATAATATTAAGAAGGTCAATAACTGACAAGGCAGGAAAGGGCGCGATTATACGGCTGCAATGCATTCCAGAGTCCAGGTTCTGCGCAGTATGCTGTCTGGTCAAATACATGGTGGCCCGCCCGGCAGGCGAAGGACCACTCTTCAAACACCGCGGTTATGCTCCAGGGCCTTGCAAAAGCCGGGCTCCACCCTGAGTTCTTTGCTCCCCACTCTTTTAGAATCGGCTCAGCCACCTCGGCATCGCAGCATGGCATGCCAGAGGAAAGAATTCAGGCTGTCGGCAGATGGCGGTCCCGAGCCTACAAGACGTACATCCGGCCTCAGCTTTTGTAAAACAGAACAGGCATTGAAAGGGGGGGGGGTCAGTCACTTTGGTATGCCGCACGGCAGGGTGAGCAACAAGCAGGGCAACCTTGGGATGCCGCACGGCAGGGTGTCAGAACATCCCCTCCTCACCCAAGACTGCAGACAAAGGATCCGGTGCGGCTGCATGCCACCTTTTTTTGCTATTCTTGTTTCAGCAGGGAGACGCCCACAGCTAGTATGGGTAGTGGGACATTCCTTTGTGTCCAGGATGGAGACCTGGTGGCAGCAGTCGGGCCACAGAATGGCGAACAAACCCAAAGCGACATGCATCCGCTGGCTGGGGCAGCCAGGGATGAAATGGAATCAACTGCCGGCAACACTTGACAATCTACTGGCAGACTCAGCATGGCATCCGGACGTCCTGATCATTCATCTCGGCAGCAACGACCTGACCCAGACGGGATGCAAAGCATTGGGGCAAGCCATTCAGACGGACCTCACCAGGGCAGCTACATGGTTCGGTGGCACGAAGGTCATATGGTCCGAGATGGTTAGCAGGAGGCATTGGAGGGGCGTAGAGTCCAACAAAACGGTGGATAATGCCAGGAGAAAACTGAACATTGCAATGCACAAATTCTGCAAGACCAACAGGTTGGAATCCATCAGACATGGTCTGATTCACCCAGGACGCCCGGAACTGTACGGGCCAGACAGGGCCCATCTCTCTGGCATAGGGATGAGAGTCTTTTGGGACAACTTGTGGGGCGCAATATCTCTCGCAGGTTGCAGATAAAAAAAAAAACTTATTTTCATGGGGGGTGGGGGGGGGGGGGGGGGGGAGCCGCAGAAAGACATTAGCCTCCCTGCGGCGTGGCCGAAATTGGTACAATGATTGGCCAAGGAAACACACCGACGGGCGGTGTGTAGGATGAGGGTCACTCACTTTTGGATGCCGCATGGCAGGGTGAGGTTGCCGCGCCAAGGAGGGGAGTAGCAAAAGGAGACGGCGCTCGGGATCCAGAACCGGCCGGACGGCAGGGCGCAAAAGGTAGCGAGCTGGGGGCCTAACTCCAGAGAGAGAAGCTACCCTCCACTACACGCAGAGGGCGTGGGTGATCAGCAAATGGTGATCCCGGAAATAACCAACAAAGAGGACTACCAAGGACTAACAAAAGGAACTGGTTTGGGTGTGCCATTTACGAACTGATATGTACCACAAAAGTACCGGCCCAGAAGCGGCCCAGGATGGTTTATGACATGTTTGATTTATGACCAACATACGGTAGTTCGCAAATGACAAATGTATAACCAGCATGTGTACAATCCTAATAAAACTGCGGCCAATAACGACCACAACATAGACACGCATTGTTGGCTATCTTTATTGTGATGAGGGTAGGCGGGCAGGGGGCGGAGGTATGTCTTCCACGGAATGGGCACAGTGCGAGGGTTATTGCAGAGGCCGCCTCACCCCCCGAAGGGGGCGGGGGGCTCAGGGGCCGGCGCCATAACCCGCGCCGTGCCTCCAGTGGAAAAACGGTTCTGGGCGCTTTGAAGCGCCCAGAAGCCAACCGTAGGGGCACGCCACCCGCCACAAAAGGAGAGTGCCCAGTGGCACCAAAAGATGACCAATGGGCAGGCAGCACTAGGTTTGAACCCCCCCCAATCAGGGGGCTCCACCTGAGCGCTAAGGTAGTAGGATGGCAAATATAAGTCGCCGCTCGCCCAGGTAGCTCCTAGCTTCATGGAGCAGGGAGAGCTGCGCACCGGACGGAGTTCTGCAGACCCACCCACCCACACCTAGGGAGCAGCAGTGTTGCAGGGCTGGATGGTGGCACGGGTGTTTGCGGAAATTGGTACAATGATTGGCTAAGGAAACACACCGACGGGCGGTGTGTAGGATGAGGGCCACTCACTTTTGAATGCCGCACGGCAGGGTGAGGTGGCCGCGCCAAGGAGGGTTGTAGCAAAAGGAGAAGGAGCTCGCGGCCCAGACCCGGCAGGACGGCAGGGCGCAAAAGGTAGCGATCTGTGGGCCTAACTCCAAAGAGAGAAGCTACCCTCCAGTACACGCAGAGGGCGTGGGTGATCAGCAAATGGTGATCCCGGAAATAACCAACAAAGAGGACTACCAAGGACTAACAAAAGGAACTGGTTTGGGTGTGCCATTTACGAACTGATATGTACCACAAACGTACCGGCCCAGAAGCGGCCCAGGATGGTTTATGACATGTATGATTTATGACCAACATACGGCAGTTCGCAAATGGCAAATGTATAACTAGCATGTGTACAATCCTAATAAAACTGCGGCCAACAACGACCACAGCATAGACACGCATTGTTGGCTATCTTTATTGTGATGAGGGTAGGCGGGCGGGGGGCGGAGGTATGTCTTCCACGGAATGGGCACGGTGCGAGGCTTATACTCGTGTTCTGTTGTAACTGTTACATGTTTAGGAAAAATCATGAAACTTATTAAACTAAACACGTTACTATAGGGTGCTTTTGTTTACTTGTAATTTTTAACCAGGAAGCGGTACATTGTTTTCTAAGTATGTGCATTCATGTTTTGCCTTGCCGGGCCGAACGCAAATTCAAAGGGTAACTGCTAAATTTACCTCATTAAATTGCTGATTCTATTATGGAAAGAGTTTTGTCCAACATTTGATGTAGGTTAATTTTAACAGAACAGAACTGAAAACATTTCCGTTCCAACTTGGAGTTACTTTGACAGTTGACATGTTTTTTTTTCTTCTTCATGTGATATTGTGAAGTGTGTGTTTTAAAACTGCCCCTCAGTCCACAGCCACAGCTATTCTCCTTTCTTTCCACACGTAGGTGCTAGTTACATTTTGAAAGTGCTTTTTGCTTTTGGTATTTTAGGGCTGTAGATTACTAATTGGACGAATAAAACTGTCTTGCATAATCTCCCTCGTGCACATTCCTTAGTCTTGCCCTAGCTGGCTGTAACCTATGTATGCTTCAGCCTCACTCTCCTGATGCTTGCCCAATGTGGAGTGTCAGTGACTAACTGTTCAGTCAGGTTTCAAGGCCACTTTTTAGGGCTCGCCTGCTGATGCGCTTGCGCATAGCTGGCGAAGCTCTATAGTGGCTTATCCAGTGTTTAACCACTGGCAATTCCATGCAGTGCATGTGCTTTTTTGGTCATTGTGTAAGCGCAAGCCCTAAAAAGCGCGTGCACAATGCCACCAGCCCCCTGCCTGCCTCGTATTACCACATCAAAGGCAGGCCAGCCTCCCTCAAACAAGCTTCTCAGCGTGCGCTCTGCATTTCTCCTCCCAGCGCCGGCCGTATTTTCAGTTTCCGTGTCTCCTTTTATGCTCCCATCGAAAATATCCAAACGTTAACATGAATAGAGAATTTGAAATGTCCAAGTCTACTCACAAGGGCTTCGCCAGTTCGCCCCCAAGAGTCTTGATTTAGTCGAATTTAGTAACATTTATTTTTTTAGTTTCAGCGCATTTTCACACGCGCATTCGCATTCCTTGTTTTCCTTTCATTGTGCCTGTGCTTGGCAATGTTAGCAGCAGACCGTGAACTGCTCGCACCCACCCTCTTGTCTTATTCCAGAGCTCCAAGCAGATGAGGACAGCGAATGCCTCTTAATGTGTTTTACATCAAAGGCTGACGTTCGCCCCCAAGAGTCTTGATTTAGTCAAATTTAGTAACATTTATTTTTTTACTTTCAGCGCATTTTCACACGCGCATTCGCATTCCTTATTTTCCTTTCATTGTGCCTGGGCTTGGCAATGTTAGCAGCAGACCGTGAACTGCTCGCACCCACCTCTCTTCTTCCCCTCCCTTTCTCCCTCTACCCTCTCTCCTTTTCCCTCTCTCCCTTTCCCGCACTTCCCTCTCCCTCTCTCCCTTTCCCTCTCTTCCCTCTCCTCTCTCCCTGTTTCCGTCTCTCCGTCTCTCTCTCCTCTCTCCCCCTCTCTCTCCCCCTCTCTCTCTCCTCTCTCCCCCTCTCTCTCCTCTCTCCATCTCTTTACCCTCTCCCTCTCCCTGCTCTCCTTTTCCTCCCTCTCCCCATCTCCCCCTCTGCCTGCTCTCCTCTCTCTCTCCCTCTCTCCTTCCCCTCACTCTCCCCTCCGTCCTTCGCTCTCGTCCTCCTCCTCTCTTCTTCCCCCCCTCTCTCCCTCTACCCTCTCTCCTTTTCCCTCTCTCCCTTTCCCTCACTTCCCTCTCTCCCTTTCCCTCTCTTCCCTCTCCTCTCTCCCCGTCTCCGTCTCTCTCTCCCCCTCTCTCTCCACCTCTCTCTCTCTCCTCTCTCCCCCTCTCTCTCCTCTCTCCATCTCTTTACCCTCTCCCTCTCCCTGCTCTCCTTTTTTTGCCGCTCCCCATCTCCCACTCAGCACCACCACAGCATCACTCAGCACCACCACAGCATCACTCAGCGCCACCACAGCATCACTCAGCGCCACCCCAGCATCACTCAGCGCCACCACATCATCACTCAGCACCACCACAGCATCACTCAGCATAACCACAGCATCACTCAGCGGAACCACAGCATCACTCAGCGAAACCACAGCATCACTCAGCACCACCACAGCATCACTGGTTCAAATATGTTCTTTCAATGTTTCAAGCTGTTTTCAAGCTTTCAAGCTTTATTACAAATCACAAAAAGATGTTAATATTTCACTTCTGTTCTTAGATTTTCGTCACAATAAAAAACACTTAACATAATCTTCCCAAAAGTTATTTACAAAAGTTTAAGCTATTGTCATTACAAATTAAATAAATTATTTAAGTATTAATTATTCAAAAAAATTTAAAGCAATTGTTATTTGTAATATCAATACATCTAAGTCCCGTAAATATAAAACATGTTGCATTACAAATGCTATAGGTGTCACATTTGCGAAAGTTATAACTATTGGCATTGTAAATGACAAAGCTATTAATCTAGCTATTTTAAAAAAAGAACACATAAATAATAAAAATTTCATTTATGAGACCAATAGCTCAAACTTTCCTAATGCGAGCCCTATTGCATTTCCAATGCTTGTTTTTATCTCTGGTGCTTTACAGCAATTTTAAGATCCCCTTAGAGTTTCTTGTTACTCAAATAGGTGTCATTTCTGATAATTATATGTTTCCCTGGTCTTCGTGGCTTGATTTTGCTTGCGATAAAGTGTCACTCATAGTCGTTGAAATCTCACTCATAATTACATTTAAATCATGAAAATGTCACAAATAGCAATCTGAGACCTTGGCAGCTATGCAACAGTACCAAAGGATTTCCAATGACCACGGTCCCCACAGCGCCTACCTGCAGTCGCGGATGTGCGTAGAACTCGTTCAGAAAGTCCATGAGCAGGTCGATCTTCAGCGAGCTGACGCACAGCACCACGTGCTTCTCCGTCTGCGCGCGGTAGCGGCTGTAGTTGCCCCCGGATTTCTGACGCTCCATCCACAGGAAGGCCAGCTGCTCGAACTGCAAGGAAGGGAGCGGATACAGGGAGTGAGCTATAACGGGGCGGAACTGTTGTAAAGGAGAAAAACATTGTGGACGGCCAAAGCAGTGGATCTGGGAGAAAAAACTTGAATGGAAAAGCGTTACATTTGAAAGAATTCCTTCAAATCAATAAATCTGACAAACATGCTTCCTTTCTGTTACGAAATAAATATACTTAAATTAATACATTTGAACTTCCACGTCATCTAAGAACATACCTTTTTTTCTCTTTATTTTATGGATAACAATGTGCATGACAAGCAGTGTCTTGTTTGGTGAGTGTGTTTGTACAATACTTAATGCACACCGAACATGTTTCTTGCACCAAGTGGCAGCACACCGCATTCTCTCCTACGCCTAAATGCCTCAGTCCCTCTTCGTACCCCTAAACCCCATTCCTAAACTGCTCAGTTATTATTTGAAGAACTCTCACCCCTTTACACCTCTCGTTGCACCCCAGTATGTTTCTCATACAAAGGCGGACACCCATATGAATCCCTTGAGCATTCCTTCCTCACTTGCACGTTGTGCCCCTTAATCCCTCTTCCATAGTGTTTATTTACCTTTTACAGAACCCCTTCTTACATTATTCACTCACTGAATCCCAGTAACTTTTCAATAAAATAACATTTACCATTTTGCCCTCATTTATTGCTTTTCTCTCTCATTACTTTTTTTCACTGATCCTTATTGTTGCATTTCTCACTTTTTCATTTAGATTTTAAATCTAATCGCATTTTACTTCCTTCCTCAATAGATGTAGCAATTAAAATATTGTGTGATCATGAATTGCTCTTCATACATTTATTTAAGAATGTCCCTTTCGGTACCAACTTAATTTTCCAATGTACATATTATATACCTAACAAAGAGTCAAGGGTAGAGATTATAGGCCCGATTACAATGGCGGGCGGAAAGCCATCCAACATCTAGACGGAGGCTTTGCGCCCGCCCTCAAGGGTTTCCCTCTGACTGCTGTATTACAATATATGCAGTGAGAGGGAATCCCGTGGGGAGATTCCGCTTCGCTTCCCACAGTCTCACAGAGCCTGTCAGGGTAGCCGGCAGAATGATAATCCCATAATGACAGCGGAGTCAGCCTCGGCTTGGCCGTTGGAATTATGATTTTGCTTTCCACCTGCCCTTTCATGGCGGTCCGCCTGCCACGAAAACGCAAGCGGAAAGTGACTTTGGGCGGCCCCTAGCAGGGCCCCCTGCCCTTCTGGCTCTCGCCTATGGGGCCTGGGTTGGGGCACCTATGGTGCCTCCCTAAACATCTCTAAACCGTGTGGCAGGCACCATACGGTGCCTGCCACACGGCACAGGATATTTGTATACATCCATTTTACAATTGTAGCTTGTGCTACAGGTGCATTCTGCCCTTCGCTCAAGCTGCAATTGTAAAATGCATGTTTCCGACCACCTCCAACCTACGGTCAGGCGGTTCCATTCCGTTATGATGTCGGTCGGACATCATAATTAGATCCTATGTGTTTAGAGATCGACCTGATTAGCTCTTTTTCTTCTAAAAGTGGTTTTCAATTTACTTTGGCCTGTTTTCATGAATCTGCACAAATCATGATTAAAAACATAATTTCCCTAACTAAATACTAAATTTTCAAATGTGCTGCAGATTTGTTGAAGAGGACAAAGGTGATTGGGGAGTGGGTGTTTTCAAAAGTTTTATTTCCCATTGACACTCCTTCAGGCGAGTTACGAAGAGTAGCCCAAATAGTGGGGGAAGAGGGGTACCTTCAAACTGGGTATCGATGTGTTTGTGCGCCTTTAAGTATCTGTTGCAGTGGGCGTTAGCTGTCTGCTGCGAGCTCTAATGTAATCAACAAAGAGCATTAGGATTTCGTGAAGGGTTACTCTGTGCCATTCACTTTACATTAAGGCTTTGGTGATGAGGTGAAGTAGGACCTGACAATATACACAACAAGCTCAGATCTGGACTGAGCTGAAGAAGCTTCTCCAGCCCTGGCCTCTGGTTGGGAGCTTGCACTCACCCAGCCCACTCCAGCTCAAGGCGATACTCTTGGGTTACTCGCTGCAGAGCTCTCCAAACAGTGTGTTGGCTTTACCCATGCTTGTTTAGGTTTAGCATAAGTTTGACTGTGGGCGTTTAAAAAAAAATACACAACCACGACCAACCACACCCTCGCCGCCATTCCACGCATCCGGAGAGCCACCATGGGAGGAAGATCCTTCTCCTACCTGGCAGCAAGGACCTGGAATTCCCTCCCCATCCACCTCCGTCTTACCCAAGACCACCTCTCCTTCAGGTAGCAACTCAAGACCTGGCTGTTCGAGCAGTAGCGGACCCCCCCCCCATGCGCCTTGAGACCCTCCGGGTGAGTAGCGCGCTATACACATTTCTTGATTGATTGATTGATTGAAATATGGTCCTAAAATGAAAAAAATATTATTGTGGTTGGATTCATGAGCAGCAAATGAAGATCTGCCGGCGTCAACATTTTCATCTGAGATGGCCATTTATTTGACTACCAACAGATAAACATTTTTGCGCTAGAAACCACGTTCGGGTCTGGGGAATGGCACTGCAAAAAGACGTTTCTTGGGATTCATATGGGGTAGCCTGCACACAGTTCACCCACAAGGAGAACCAGAACTCAAACCAAAATATTGGGAAATGACATGAAAAGGTAATTTGGCTCCTCGTCCACTTATTGAGTTCACCGGTCACAGACAAGGCGTGAAACTATATCACTGCATTGCCCAAGTACCCCAGATACCCATGCATTACGTGCCTGTTGGGTGCAGTGCCTGCGAGTCAGGCTAGCCCTGATATACAGTTTGAATATGATCCTTCACTGGAAACAAAGGAATTCCTAAAATGACGACAAACTGTTTCTGAAGTTCCATTTGTTGATCAGTTACAGGAATACCATGATATTGTTTATACTGAAGTATCTGCAGAACTTGCAACAGGCACAAAGCACTGGGACCCGCAGCCTGTGCAAGGAAAATGTAAGGGTTTTCATTTAAAATGTAAATGTAAATGTAAATGTACATGTATTTATATAGCACAAATCACCAACCCGGTATCTAAGCGCTTGCTTAGGGAACCCGTCCTGGTATTCCCCTGTGAGATAACCCCGGCAGGGTATCCACAAGGTGAAAGCCAGGCATCCCACCGCGAGGGGCCGTTGTGGAGATTAAGCAAGCTATTGCCCAGAGTCGCAGAGTGTGAACCCGTGAATCGAGTAGGCACCGGATCGAGAATTGTCGAGTCCGTGGACATTTTAGGACTCAAGACCCCGCCGAGCCGGGAATTGAATCCTGGTCCCGGGCTGACCTCTGTTTCCAGGTCTGCCTCCTCTAACCAGTGAGCCACACTTCTCCACTAACATGGTATGGCTGAAAGTTCATGCTGTGTGTCATACCCCGTGTGTACTACGGGCTGAGGAACTCCTATAGGCACCAGATTAAAAGGGATCCTGGTGGCTGAGCCTCACCAGTAACCTCGGGTAGCAGCCAAATGGTGACCCCAGGACCTTCACTTTGTTAACCCTGGATGGACCTGCCCAAGACTGAGGGAGGAGGGAGAGCCGTACCGTCTCCTGTAACTAGGAGCAGAGGGGGATGGGAGGAAACAGCTGACCAAGAAATAAGACATCCTTACAGCTATTAATGTCTGCAGTCTTGGGACAGGGGGGGTCTGAGACACACGTGTCCAAAGCCATTGTCATGGCATTAGCATCAAAGCATCGGGACATTAAATAAAGAACATTTGTTTTACTGATTGAAAAAAGGTATTTTAAATGTCCCAACCAAAGCTTATGAGCCTGGCGCCCACAGCGATTGATGTGTGCAGAGCCTGGAAGAAATCCACTAAACGTGTGCCCTGTGGCAGATGTGCTCGCCTTTGAATGAATGACATGCTATATATGACAGGTGAGAGGCACCCCTCATGCATGCCCACTCGGCTGAGGGAAAACATTTGGATGAAATTGTAAACTTGTCTGTCCCCCTTGCATTCATTGATTGTATTGGCACTGCCCTTATATAGCACTTCATATTTTTTGGGATTCTTTCCTACACTTGTTTTCTGAAACTGTAAGCAGAGACATTTTAATGCATGGGCAAAGTGGGCTCTGGCCCAGGGTCATAGCCTGTCAGGGGGCCCCCTGACAGAGTCAACTCTGTTCTCCAGAGTTTTGCCCTAATGACCTTGAATATTGCATAAACAGATTGTTTTAAATACCGTTTTCCTTTACTTTATTTTTTATGTACCTGATGTGTGATAGTCTAGTACAGCCATTTTGCAGAGAAATGTTGAGTTTATGTTTTTGCAAAAGTTTCAAAAGTTTCTTTTATTTAGGAGAAGTGATGCATCGCTGTGTGAAAACAGGAATGCGTCACTTCTTAGTGAGGACATGATGGATGTGTCATATTTACTGTATGACGCATCATGTCGCAAGGAGTTACAGATACGTCAGTATTTCTGACGTATCTGTAGGTGCAAAAGTGATGCATTGCCTGGGTGTGTCTGGAAATAGACACAACTTCAGCAATATGTCCTTTGACATGGGACTTGCCTGCATCAGTCTTACACGTGCTGTGAGGCAGGTGTAAGATATTGACGCAATGGTGTCCTAGAAGTGGCGCATAAGTTCTAATAGATTTCTGGTGCATGAGTTCTCATAGATTTCAAAGCGCCACTTCTACGAGGCTTTACGCGGTGCAACATACACCCTGCATACATTATACCTGGCGCAGGTATAATTTGGTGCAGGAGTTTTCAAAGTGACGCATCTGCCAAGATTCATATCTTTGTAAATAGGGTGCAATATGTCACATTTTTTACGCTGCTGGTGCGTCACAAAAAGTGACGTACTGGCGGCATTAAAGTGAAGCAAGGCCTCATAAAAAAGGCCCTTAGAATTTGCACAAGTGATCCTTTGCACTGTCAGGGACCGGATGAAATGAAATAGTGTGTTTAATAAAGCACGCAGCTATGACTAGAGTGTCTTGGTGCATGACAGCGGGAGGAAAACATGTGTAAAAGACCCATCAGTTATTAAAAATCCAGGTTTTTAAGTTCTTCCTGAAAGAGAATAGGTCTGTGGTTAGTCTCAGAGACTCAGGTAGGCTATTCCACTATTTTTCACCTAAAAAGCCGAGGTACCCGCCTCCAGTGCAGGCACAGCATATTTTAGGCACGATAGCCAGGTTGGCATTGGAAGATCTTAGGGATCTAGATGTTGTGTAGCAATTAACACTCTTATTTAGGTAGTTGGCTCCTAAGCCATGGAAAGCTTTAAATAAGATGGTCATCGCTTTGAAGTTGATCCGTTCTTTTATGCGGAGCCAGTGTAGAGACTAAAGAAGGGGTCATTCTAGATCTGGGTTTATATCTCAGGATAACTCTGGCTGCCATATTTTGTACCACTTGTAGGCGCTGGATAAGAGATTTGGGAAGACCGAGGTACAAGCTGTTGACATAGTCAGGCTTTGATGTCACCAGAGCCTGCACCACAATCATTCTGCTCTCAGGCGGTAACAGTGGCAGGAATTATTTTAGCATCCGCAGTATGCCAACGCAAGTGCCAATTAGATTTTGGATTTGAAAGCACATGGAGAGTGTCTTGTCTATAAGAATTCCTAAGTTTTTTACTTTCTCCTTTTCTGTGGGTGGGGGGCGGCAGATCTTTTGGCCACCAAGAACTCCAGTCAGGCGTTTCTGGATTACCAAAGAAAACAACTTCAGTTTTGTCAGTATTGCACTTCATCTGATTAATGTTAAGCCAGTTAAAAACCTTTGTGAGGCAAGACCTAATTATCGCCCTGTCAAAGTTGGTTCCTTTTTCACTCGTAAAAATCAGCTGAGTGTCATCAGCATAGGAAACAATTTTGGCACAATCTTCCTCTACCAGAAATGCAAGGGGGAATAGATATATATTAAAAAGGGTAGGACTGAGAATGGAGCCCTGAGGGACACCTACATTCATGGCCGGACCCGGGGATGAGAAAGGGGGGAGCGAGATGTCCTGAGATCTATTTGCATAAAAAGATGACATCCATGTTAAGGCGGTCCCCCCCAGGCCGATGTTAGAAAGTCTCTCCAGGAGCCTTTCGTGTGGGACCGTATTGAAGGCCGCCAACAGATCAAGCAGTATCAGAACAGCCTTGCCTCCCTGGTCCAGCTTACCCTTGAGAAATTCAGTCACTTTCAGCAGAGCGGACTCCGTACTATAGTTAGCCCAAAAACCAGATTGGGACTCATGAAGGAGCGTCCCATCTTCAATGTGTTTTTGGAGGGCCCTGTTTACATGCTTCTCTAATACTTTGGAGAGGGTCGGAAGAGGGGAGATTTGCCTGTAGTTGGCAGGGTCCGTCAGTTTGGTGTTAGCCATTTTTATTGGTGGAAGAATCTTAGCATTAAAGAGCGGTTTACTGTGGAGTTTATGGTGGGAGCTAATAGGTACAGGATATTCACTGGATATGGGTCGGTAGGAGAGCCAGACGTAATGCTTTGGAGAAGGATCAGTGACTCTTCAAGCTGAAACTCAGGGAAAGCTAGTAAAGATGGAGGATCCAAAAGATGAAATTTGCTATTAGAGCCAAGGTAGAAGGTCAGTTCTTCCTCTGAGATGTAGTGAAGGCTCATTGGATCACGGAGATCTTTTTGTGGAAGAATTGAGCTATTTGCTTAGACCATTCATCCGTGCATGGCCCTTCCTTTGTGCCGGCTTTCGGGGCGGTAATGGATTTAACTATGCTAAATAATTCCTTACTCTTATTTTGGGCATTTTCTATCTTGGTTTGAAGCACATTTTCTTGGCTGCCTTCCAGAGAAGGTAATGAGCTTTTAAGTTGTCTTTATACACCTTCCTGTCCTCAGGTAGATAGGATTTACGCCATTTTGGTTCATTTTCCTACAATTTTTTTTGCTAGATCTGATGGAATCGTTTAACCATGGATTTGGTGGGGCCGAACTCTTTGAGGAGCGGGAAAGAAATGCGTTACTTACCTGTAACTGCAGTTATCCAGTATTGGTATCTTTCATTGATTCACATGCCTGAATCATTCCCCGTCGTCGGGGTGGGAGTCCCCGGTATATAAAAAGAGTAATGTCATAAAGACATATACATAGCAATAGGCCGGAGGCCTCTCATTAGTAACATATCCATGTCCTTTTGTAAAAAGGACCAAACTTTGGCCAAGAGCCAATCAGATATCACCACCCTCTAGAACCTTCCTGGAAGGAGCCCTAGTCCCTCAGATTTTTGTAAACACAGTGCTAAGTAGTACCTACTGAATGAACCAAGGTGAGCCCTTCCAGGGGAGGTGGGTGGGTTGCATGTGAATCTATGAAAGATGCCAACACTGGATAACTGCAGTTACAGGTAAGTAACACATTTCTTATCCAGTATTATGGGTATCTTTCATAGATTCACATGCCTGAATCAGAGTAGCAAGCAACAACCAGCACGTTTCGTATGGTACAACATGTAAAATCACACGATATAAGAATACCATTTGTGAAATATAACAAGTACCAAAAACAATATAACAGAGAAATGTGCAAGTAGGCAGTAGGAAGGTGGCATGAAGAAAGAAGGCTTACCTCTAGTGAAATAGATGACGGAGCACAGCTTGACCCAAAGCTGCATCTTTCATAAATTCAGAATCCAAGCAGTAGTGCCTGGTGAACGTATGTGGTGTCTTCCATGTCGCCGCTCTGCATATGTCGATAATGGGCACTCCTGCAAAGAGCGCCATTGAAGTGGAGACAGCTCTGGTTGAATGAGCTCGAACTTTAGAATGCAGAGGATGACCTGCCTGTTGATGGCAGAAAGTAATGGCTGCAGAGATCCAACGAGAAATGCTCAGCTTAGTCAAAGGAAGACACTTTCTGGGCCTGCTGAAGGCGAAAAAAAGTTGGTTGGATTTCCGAAACTGTTCTGTTCGGTGAATGTAGAACTTCAGACAACACTTGAGGTCTAAAGAGTGGAGAGACCTCTCCGCTGCCGAAAGTGAATTTGGGAAGAAAGTCTGCAAGACTATAGGTTCATTCAGGTGAAAATTAGATGGAACCTTTGGGATGAATTTAGGGTTGGTCCGTAGGATAACTCTGTCCTGTTTGAATTGTAAGAAAGGACCCTGAATAGAAAGGGCTTGCAGCTCATTTACACGCCTTGCTGATGTGAGCGCTAGCAAGAGAGCGGTTTTCCAAGACAGGTATTTGATGTCGGCTCTGTGTATTGGCTCAAAGGGATGTTTCATCAGTTGAGCAAGAACAATGTTTAATTTCCAGGTGGGTGGTAAAGCTCGCACCGGAGGGAATGTCGTAAACAGGCCTTTTAAAAATTGCTTAACCAGTCTATTGGACCAGAAGGAAGTACCAGATGACGAACGCTTGAAGCGAGATATTGCCACCAGGTGGACCTTAATAGAAGCATGGGCCTGTTCCGAGTGTGCCAAATGGAGCAGGTAAGGTAGAATTTGTGCAGGTGTTGATGAAAAAGGGTGTATCTTATTTGCTTTACACCATACACAAAACCTTTTCCACTTTATAGAATACGTCTTGTTGACACTGTCCGCCCAGCCCGGGCTAAGACTGCCCTGCATTCTTGATTAATGTCTAGGTGTTGAAATTCTCTGAACTCAGGGGCCAAGCCGACAATCTGAGAGATGCTGGATCCGGATGCTGGACTTGCCCTTGGTTCATTGTAAGGAGAGTTGGGCAAGGCTTGAATAGAATTGGCGGTTCCAGCGACAGGAGATGAAGCTCTGTAAACCAGTATTGGCGTGACCACGCTGGTGCTAGTAAAATCAGGGTGCAATGCTCTGCCTTCAAGTTTCCGGAGGACCCTGGGAATCAGGGGAAATGGAAGAAATGCGTACACAAAGATGTTGCACCATCCGATCGAAAATGCATTCCTCAGTGATCCCTTCTGGGGATGCAAGCTTGCGTAATGTTGGCATTTTGTGTTGTGTTGTGTCGCAAACAGATCCAGATGAGGCCTGCCCCATCAGGTGAATACAGAGCTGAGAAGTTGAGGATCCAGCTGTCACTCGTGGCACACGGAACGTTGCCTGCTCAGAGAGTCCACTAGGACATTGTCCGTCCCTGGGACGTACTCCGCCCGAAGGGAAATGTTGTGCTGAAGAACCCATTTCCAAATTTTTTTAGATTCTTGAGACAACGACAGAAAGCGTATTCCCCCTTGTTTGTTCAGATAGTGCATTGTGGTGGTGTTGCCTGTTCTCACAAGCACTGGGGTATCTCTGATCCTGGGCAGGAACGCTTTTAATAGCAGGTAAACTGCCCTTAACTCAAGGAGGTTTATGTGCAGTTGCTTCTCTGCCAGGGACCACTGCCCGTTGATTTGAAGGTCCTGAAGGAACGCCCCCCCAACCTTCCAAGGACGCATCTGTAGTTATCACTTCTGGCGAGATTGGAAGAATGAACGAAAGGCCTCGCCGTAGATTTTGTGGATGAAGCCACCAGCTCAGAGCCTGGACCATGGTAGGAGTTATCCGGATGACGTCGTCAAAGGATCCCCTGCATTGAATCCACTGAGCTGATAGTGCCCCCTGAAGTGGACGCATACGAAGCCGGCAGTGTGGGACCAACAGGATGTTCGAGGACATCATCCCTAACAAGGACTTGTACAGGCGCACAGTGATGGACTTTTTGGATTGAATCCGGGCGGCCAAGGTCCGTAGTTTCACTTGACGTTCCTGTGAAGGGAAAGCCTTTCTCTGAGCAGTATCTAGGACAGCTCCGAGGAAAGTGAGACACTGGGACGTCTGAAGGACGGATTTTTCCTCGTTCAGAGTAAGACCCAGACCATTGAAGAGCTAAAGACAGGCGTTGGAGGACTTGGTCACGCCTGCGCGAGTAGGTGCCTTGACGAGCCAGTCGTCTAAGTACGGGAAGACCGGGTGATGTTGTTGGCGGGGGTATGCTGCTACTGGAGATAGACATTTGGTAAAAATGCGTGTTGCCGACTTTAGGCCGAAAGGCAATACTCGAAACTGGTAATGCTTGCCCGCCACCTCGAACCTGAGAAATTGTTTGGGGTTCTTGTGGATCGGTATATGAAAATATGCATCTTGAAGGTCTAAAGACACCATAAAGTCGTTCGAATTGAGGAGTTGCAGCACCTCCTGGATGGACACCATACGGAATGACTGTTTTTAAGGTATTGGTTGAGGTTTTTCAAGTCCAATATAGGTCTCCATTTTTTCTCCTTCTTTCGAATTAGGAAGAATCAGGGGTAGAATCCCTTGCCTTTCTGATTCCGGGGGACTCTTTCTATCGCACCTTTTTTTAGCATTAGGGAGAGTTCCAATTGCAGCAGTTGCAGATTTTTGTGCCGAATTGGGATTGGCGGCTTTTGAGGAGGCGTTTCCACAAACTCTAAAGAGTGTTCGAATTGAACAAATTAGACGACCCACCGATCCGTTGTAATATGTTGCCAATTGTGAAGGAAGGATGAAATTCTCCCGCCAACTTTGCAAGGTGGAGAGAAACTGGAGACCTGTGGCAGAGAGAAGTCATTGCCTTCTGCCTGCGTCCTTCTTTCCTCCTCGTCCTCGAAAGGAAGACTTGTTGTAGGATGACTGGTTTTGCTGCTGCTTTTGCTGGTACTGGGGTTTGTATTGTTGGCTTGAACCGTACATGGATTTGTACCCCTGATAGGTGCCTCTAGAGGATTGACCTCTTCCTCTGGAGCCCCGAAAGGAAGGATTCTTGTATTGGAGAGTACCTAGAGCTCTTGCGGTATCAGTATCTTTCTTGATACCCTGTAGCATCTCATCAATGTGTTGTCCAAAAAGAAGCTGACCATCATACAGCATGTCCAATACCTTGGTCTGAATTTCAGGCCGGAAAGATGTTGCCTTAAGCCAACCTTGGCGCCTCAGGACTGCAGCCCCTGCAAGCTGCCGGAACCCTGTGGATGCGATATCCATCGCCACATCAATCATCTCTGAAGCGGAACACTCGCCTTCAAGGAGAATCTTCTTCGCCTCTTCTTTCTGCACCTCTTCAAGCGAATCCAAGTATGGAGCAATATCCGCCCACATTTGACGGTTGTACCATCCCAACAGTGCTAAAGAGTTTGCTGCACGCACCGTTAAAGCTGACATGGACGAAAACCTCTTCCCTATGTTGTCTAGCTTTCGGCCTTCCTTATCTGGCGGCGCAGCCAATGCAGCCAAAGGATTTTTTGACCTGCGTTTCGCTGCCTGGGTGATCACAGAGTCCGGCTTTGGATGGCCAATAAGGCAAGCTGGGGCTGTGTCAGGAGCTTTATATTTTTTATCCAGTCTGGGCAGTACTGGAGCCAGAGATGAAGGGTTTTGCATTATTTTCTCCCCTTGTTCCCAGATGTAATCAATGATGGGAATGGACCGTACCGCCTTTTGGAATGGCTCTTTAAAATCATAAAGGAAGCAATCCTGTGGTGTTGCCATTACTTTTAGTTTGAAGCGCAAGATGTCTGGAATCCCCCTATGTCTTCCGGGGGTGAATCCGCTTGTGTCTGAACAGGGGATGCTGGACCAGGGATCACATACTCATCCCATTTGTCTTGTGTGTCCTGGAGCTCCCCTTCCTCACGTTGTTGCTCCTCTTCTTCGTCTTCCTCATCAGAGGATGGGAGAGGACGCGATGGAGCCGGATCTGGTCCAAAGGACTAAAGGAGTAGGCCGAGGCCTAGGTGGCGGTGTCACAACTGGCGGTGTCACAACTGGCGTTGTCACCACTGGCGGAGGCGGAGCAGTGGACGGGAACCTCTGTTTGTAGTCCGCAATGAGAAACTGCAGGTCTGTCCCTATAGAAGCTGGGAGACACACCATAGGCTGTTAAGGAGGTGGTGGAGGTTGGAATTCCTCTTGATACTCCAAATCATCCTGCCCTTGTTCCTCATAATCTGAGCTTTCGTGAAGTTTTACGCGGAGTTCAGATGGGCTTGTCGATTGTTGGAACATAGAGCCCTCATCCGAGTCCTCATTATCCAGAAGATGAGCAGGGGGCAATGGTTGGACCCTGCTCGGAGAGGTCAACCTTGGTGTAAGAGTACGCATTGTCACCCTGTAGTGCGTATAGGTACACTTCAATGGAGGCGATCCTACCGTCGTCGAACCCGTCGATGTAGTCGTTGACGGTGGAACGTTGACAAGTAACTCAGACTCCGTCGTCGACGGTGTCTTCTTCGATGACGATGTCGTCGACGGCAGCGTCGTCAACGATGGTTGCTTCGTGGACGGCTTCGTCGACGCTGGTGTCGTTGTCAACGACTTCGTCGACATTGGGGTCGCCGTCGACGGGCCCGTCGGCAGTCTCGCAATGCTGGTGTCGATGACGATGAGTTCATCGACGATGAACTTGCCGTCGACGATGGGCCCTTCATCGCCGATGACGATTTCATCGACGAGGATGAGGCTTTCGTCGACGTCAATGATTTTGCCGACGGCGACGGTTTAGACTTCGTCGACGATGAGGCACTCGTCGACGGTGGCGCCGTCGACGACTTTTTAATAATAACCAGAGATGGAACAGACCTACCCGTCGACGAGAATGTAGTAGTCGTCGGCGTTGATGTTAAAGATGATGCCACCGAGGTGGAGATAGTGGCTGTCGACATTGTCACAGGCAGAGCTGAAGTTGTCACCAAGGGTTTCTTGAAGGCAGGATCTTGTGGAGAAACCTTCACAGCAATAGCCTTAGAACGAACCTCTGAAGACTTGGGCGTCTCCTATTGAGGTGGCTGTACAGATGTTCCTGGGGATGATGTTCTAGGCCTTTTGGGAGAAGAGTGTATACTCCTAATGGAACACTCACTCTCACCTGAAGAGACTGGTTGATCCTTGTCCTTGAGTCTCTGAAGCCATATCAGCAGCCGGCCCTCTCTATCCTTGAGAGTTTTGGCTGAAAAAGAACGGCAAACTTTACAATCCTTTGCTGAATGGTCAGGGTATAGACAGTAAAGGCAGTCCTCATGCCTGTCATCCACATAAAGCCTCTTTTTGTGACAAGAGGCACAATGTCTGAAAAGTCTCTTTTTAGGAGCATCAGCCATGACTAAACGGATGATCGCTCACAGAATGATAATTCTGAGACAAATATGTGGAAATAAATCCAGAATACAAAGAAACTGAGCAGAGCTCAAAGGAGACTCCCTTATCACGACATGCGGTAGAAAACCTGAGGGACTAGGGCTCCTTCCAGGAAGGTTCTAGAGGGTGGTGATATCTGATTGGTCTTGGCCAAAGTTTGGTCCTTTTTACAAAAGGACATGGATATGTTACTAATGAGAGGCCTCTGGCCTATTGCTATGTATATGTCTTTATGACATTACTCTTTTTATATACCGGGGACTCCCACCCCGACGACGGGGAATGATTCAGGCATGTGAATCTATGAAAGATACCCATAATACTGGATAACAACTGGTACCGCTGCATCAATGTTGGTTCAGAGCCATGAATCTATTGAGAGGGCGTCTGAGTCGGGGCAGCCAGACATCTGCTTACATTGGGATGGATATTTTATGGAACGTTCTGTAATTAGGGGCACTCTGCCCTGCATTAGCCCGAGGGGCTGTGGCAGAGTTGGGAATGGCGACATTTAATAGGAGGTGGTCAGACCAGATAATGGGAAGAGGTAGGCTTACTGATATGTCAAAGTTGTGAAAGATTAGGTCTAGGGTATGGCTCTTCTCATGGGTGGCTGGAGAAATAGATGGAAACTTGTTGCAACCTGCAGCGTCTGCAACAAGGAAATTGTTTGAGGGTCTTTTCCATTGTCCGTATGTATATTGAAATCTCCCAGAATAAGGCAGTTGTTGTATGTTAAGGCCAGGGAGGAGGTGGCTATATTAAGCGTAGTAATGCAATTTTTAGTTGCACTCGGATGTCTGTAAATCAGAAAAACAGCTATGCTATGATGGGGGATAAGGTACAGTAGAAGCCTAAGGACTCTGCACCCTCAATGTTTTTTTATCGGGATGGGAGAGCAGTCTAGTTTTTTATTGTAAATTATGGCGACACTGCCCCCCTTCCCACTCGGTTGGTCCCTCCTATGGATTTTTTAACCCATAGGGATGGCCATGGTGATAGTAGGTTTGGAGGCTTCAGACAGCCAGGTCTCATAGAGAAATAAAAGATCAGGCTGTTCGTCTACAAGTAGGCCATAAATGTGTGGTTCATGCTTTTACATAGAGCGACAATAAGTGTGGCCTTTAAATCCTCTGTTTTCTTATTGTTTTTACACAATGTTGCGTGGGAGGATCTTGGGTGAGAGTTTCCTGGGCTGGAGGAGAGAAGAGTTGCACTTATTGCATCGAAAGTCACCTTCAAGATCGGATCAGCCGCTGTACACTGACATAATGGTAGCCGTCTAAGGCTAAACAGTTTTTCCCTATTGTAATATAGTGGAAGAAACTCACTGGAGGGGAACTGGATAGCATGGCCGGCGCCGCACGCCTCCAGGCACAAACAGGGTTGCCTTTGGCGTACCGGCGCCACGCTGGCTGCACTCATCCGTTTGCAACGGGAATATATAGGCCTATGATGCAAACTGGATTGCTAACGCAGCTGAGGAAGTGGAAACTGCCTCGGCGGCAGTGAGGTGCCCAATAGTAGCCCCAGCCCTCCGCACAATTGACGTATCAGCCGCGGTGGACCAGGACTGGAGGAAAAGCTAGATGCGAATCGAAGCAGCTGAGGTGTAGGCAAGCAGAATCAAGTAAAGTGAAAGTGCGCGTAGGTTTGAGAAATTGTTAAAAAGCACAGAGTAATTCAGCTACACATATACAAATAAAAAAGTAATAAAAATGTAGTAGTAGGACAGGAAGCACTAAATCCTACCGCTGTCAGCTGTGTGCGTCCATTTGCATCTGGAATATATAGGCTAATGCCTATGATGCAAACTGGATCGCTAACGCAGCTGAGGAAGCAGACACTGTGTGAGCGGAAGTGAGGAGCCCGATAGTAGCCCCAGCCCTCTGCACAATCGGCGTATCAGCCGCGGCCGACCAGGACTGGAGGAAAAGCGAGGTGCGAATCGAAGCAGCCACGGAGGTGTAGGCAAACAGAATAAAGTAAAGTGCAAGTGCGCGTAGGTAAGAGAAATTGTTAAAAAGCACAGTGTAATTCAGCCACACATATACAATTTAAAAACCATTAAAAACCTAGTAGCAGGGCAAGAAACACTAAATCCTACTTCTACCAGTTGCGCGCAACCAATTTCATCTGTAATATATAGGCTAATGCCTATGATGCAAACTGGATCGCTAACGCAGCTGAGGAAGCAGAAACTGCATGGGAAACAGGGGCTGAAATTGGATCATAAATTAAAAGCTGTTCTGCACAGGGGCCCCCAAAATATGTTTGGCCCAGGGCCCCCAAAATCCTTAAGATGTCCCTGACTGTAAGATCACCGTGGCATCAGTCAGTCATCTGCAGTGTGCGCCCAACCCACTGAGCTGGGTTACCAGAAACACACCCTGTGACCTGCTAGCTACACTCGTCGCTTGCCTTGGCCCAAACAGCGCCCTGGGCAGAATCAAATGTAGCGCCGCCTCCTACTCGACCTCTTTATTTGTCGACGTGTGAACAATTTGGGAGGAGTAGGAGGAATAAAATTGAGATGTACAATAAAAATAAAAAAACCGGGCAAATTACGGACATGGGTGGGCAGCAGTTTTCGGAAACAACGTTTAAACACACTGCTGCCGGCACGTAGACCTAACTCGCACACGCTGGTTACATTTATATCGCGAAGCTGAACTGTGCCCCAGGACCCCCCAGAGACATTTTATTAGCTTAGCCTTGAATGCGCTCGTCAGTTCTGCTAGCTGTACCACGAGGGGGAGGCAGAGAGCTGTTTTTCCGAGGCAGCTCGGCGTAAAAGCGCAAGGTCCGTGAGGCGAGGCCGCAGTTTCGAGGAACGCCCGGGGGTGCCTGCCTTCAGAATGATTTTTATCAGAGTTCTGACACCTTTAATCAAAGTCATTCAACTTGCAAACCGCAGGGAGGAAGATACAAGCTGCGAGAGGCTGAGGTGTGCAAGAGGAAAGCAGGGGCGTAGGTGGAGGGGAAGAAAATGGGACTGAAGGAGGGAGAAAAGGGACTGCGAAGAAATAGAGCAATAAGCATTGACAAAACCAAGGCTCGTTTTTCATATTTACTTTCTTTTTCATAGCAACTACTCGTGCCATCGCCATACAGTACAACTCAGCGACTTTAGCACTGCACTGTGGCATTCTGTGGTAGCACAGGTATCAAGTATTGCACTGTTTACAGGGTAATAGCCTGTAAGCAGTGGACTATTTGGGTCATGGAGGCAGTGTGTCTAGAGTGACAAACCAGATAATAAACTGCATTTGTTTTATAGGATTCGTGCCCCCAAACACATTCCCAGTAGACACTGCACTCATTGTTTTGTGAGGGTAGTGCAGACAAACAGATCGTCAGTAGGTATTGCACCATTTATAATATAGGTTTATTGCAGAACGACATGGTTAGTAGACTCTGCCAGTGTGCCAGGCCCAAAATATGTCTTAGGGGTACAGCACCCACTTCTCTGTACATGGACCGCTCACTTCATCACTTGAAGAGCCCACTACCTGCAAAGAGAATGCCAACGCTAGAGTGCAGTAAGCACGCCAAAGCAGGCAAGCCCTTTTTCCAACAAGAGGGTTATGCGAGGGGTTCTCGCTACAATAATCTTTTCCCTTGGTGCTTTCCAAATTTTGAAAGCTGTGTAATTCCTTAGCTCACATTATCATAGAATCATAATTTCAATCAGCACATATGTGACTACAGCTCTGTGTGCTCCGTGGAGAGGCCAAGAATTGGATGAGCATGTAATAGGAACACCATTATGAACCAGGGATTGGAACTGTCAATAAGTCATGTTACCATCCACCACAGAGTTCACAGTCGTGAAGTTATGAGCACCCCTCCACTTCCTGAACTCACCCTGACACCAAGAGCAAACTCAGTTCACAGGAAGCGCTATACAAGACTCATGTTACATAAAGAACAAAAGTGCAGACTACACCTAGGAAAAGAAAACACTGTGAGGAAACAAGGACACATATCGTGGACATGGAGCAAAACAAGAGTTCTTGCACACAGTGTTCAGAAATAATCGTGTTTGGTCGCAAAGTTAAGGACTTTATAAGGTAGGGGCGAGTTGTAAAGTGCGCTTGCAGATGCTACTCGTGCTGGGCCCCCACCCCACATAGCGTATTGACCCACACATATTGTGACTCACATATGGTCTCTCTCTCTCTCTCTCTCTCTCTCTCTCTCTCTCTCTCTCTCTGTCTCTGTCTCTGTGTCTCTCCCTTCCGCATTCATAGCATAGGGACCTGTTTCAAAGTTTAAAAATATGTCCTGCAGGTAAAGAGAAAACTTGGTAGATCCAGCTTTTGGTCCCATCTTGTGGTACTAGCCGTATCAGGACAGCTTTGCTTTAAAATAAATCTATGACTAAATAAAGCTTCATCGCAGGGCCCTGAAAGATAGTGGGATCTGGGGAATATTTACTCCTCTGCACTCTCCACCTCCATCCTCTGTTGGTATTATCAGGTTGGTGCAGACAGGGAGACATCGATTGACACTCCACCATTGTTATTATAGGGCTAATGCAGGCTTATTGCCAGAAGATACCATTGTATTAGAACTATTAAAAGTATAGGGTTAATGCAGAATGCTGGTCAGTAGATTTTGCACTCTAGGTATCCTGCAGATAGTACAGACACTCAATAACGGTTTAGTTGTATAGGCCTCCATGTGTATAGAACAACAAACAGGCCTTGTGCACACAGACCTAAAGGCACGTATGAACCAGCAGACTACCTGATGCTGACGCTTGCAGACCTACAGGCAGCCATGAACCAGCAGACTACGAGACACTGATGCACGCAGACCAACAGGCAGCCATGAACCAGCACGCTACCAGACTAAGACGCACATAGACCTACAGGTACGCATGAATCAGCAGACTACCAGGCGCTGATGCACGCAGACCAACAGGCAGCCATGAATCAGCATGCTACCAGATGTTGATGCACGCAGACCTACAGGCAGGCATGAACTTGCAGACTGCTAGACGCTGATGGCTGCACGCAGACCTACAGGCCCCCATGAACCAGCAGGCTACCAGTCGCTGATGCACAAAGACCTACAAGCAGTCATGAACTTACAGACTACTAGACGCTGATGCATGCAGACCTACAGGCAGCCATGAACCAGCACGCTACCAGACGTTAACGCATGCAGATCTACAGGCACCCATGAACCAGCAGGCTACCAGACACTGACACATGTAGACCTACAGGCACGCATGAACCAGCAGACTACCAGACAAAGACGCACATAGACCTACAGGCACGCATGAACCAGCAGACTACCAGACAAAGACGCACATAGACCTACAGGCACGCATGAACCAGCAGACTACCAGGCGCTGATGCACGCAGACCAACAGGCAGCCATGAATCAGCATGCTACCAGATTTTGATGCACGGAGACCTATAGGCAGGCATGAACTTGCAGACTGCTAGACGCTGATGCACGCAGACCAACAGGCAGCCATGAATCAGCATGCTACCAGTCGCTGATGCACACAGACCTACAAGCAGTCATGAACTTACAGACTACTAGACGCTGATGCATGCAGACCTACAGGCAGCCATGAACCAGCACGCTACCAGACGTTAACACATGCAGATCTACAGGCACCCATGGACCAGCAGACTACCAGACACTGACACATGTAGACCTATAGACACGCATGAACCAGCAGACTACCAGACACTGACGCATGTAGACCTACAGGCATGCATGAACCAGCAGACTACCAGAAGCTGATGCACTCAGACCTACAGGCATGCATGAACCAACAGCCTACTAGACGTTGACACATGCAGACCTACAGTAACACCCATGACCCAGCACGCTACCAGACGCTGACACACACAGACCTACAGGCATGCATGAACCAGCAGACTACCAGACACTGACGCATGTAGACCTACAGGCACGCATGAACCAGCAGACTACCAGAAGCTGATGCACTCAGACCTACAGGCATGCATGGACCAGCAGACTACCGGACACTGACACATGTAGACCTACAGGCATGCATGAACCAGCAGACTACCGGACACTGACGCATGTAGACCTACAGGCACGCATGAATCAGCAGACTACCAGAAGCTGATGCACTCAGACCTACAGGCACGCATGAACCAACAGCCTACTAGACGTTGACACATGCAGACCTACAGTAACACCCATGACCCAGCACGCTACCAGACGCTGACACACACAGACCTACAGGCATGCATGAACCAGCAGACTACCGGACACTGACACATGTAGACCTACAGGCATGCATGAACCAGCAGACTACCGGACACTGACGCATGTAGACTTACAGGCACGCATGAACCAGCAGACTACCAGAAGCTGATGCACTCAGACCTACAGGCATGCATGAACCAACAGCCTACTAGACGTTGACACATGCAGACCTACAGTAACACCCATGACCCAGCACGCTACCAGACGCTGACACACGCAGACCTACAGGCACCCATGAAACAGCAGACTACCAGACACTGATGCATGTAGACCTACAGGCACGTATGAACCGGCAGACTACCTGACGCTTGCAGACCTACAGGCAGTCATAAACTTGCAGACTATTAGGGGCTGATGCAATCAGACCTACAGGAAGCCATGAATCAGCAGATTACCAGAAGATGACACATGCAGACCTACAGGCACCCATGAACTAGCAGACTACCAGGCACTGACGCACGCAGACCTACAGGCACACATGAATCAGCAGACTACCTGGTGCTGACACTTGCAGACCTACAGGCACCCATGAACCAGCAGACTACCAGACACTGACACATGTACAACTACAGGCAGTCATGAACTTTCAGACTACTAGACACTGATGCACGAAAACCTACAGGCAGCCATGAACCAGCACGCTACCAGATGTTGACACATGCAGACCTACAGGCACCCATGAACAAGCAGACTACCAGACACTGACACACGTAGACCTACAGGCATGCATTAACCAGCAGACTACCAGACACTGATGCACATAGACCTACAGGTACGCATGAACTTGCAGACTACCTGACGCTGACGCTTGCAGACCTACATGCACCCATGAACCAGCAGACTACCAGACACTGATGCACATAGACCTACAGCTACGCATGAACTTGCAGACTGCTAGACGCTGATGCACGCAGACCTACAGGCCCCAATGAACCAGCAGGCTACCAGTCGCTGATGCACACAGACCTACAAGGAGTCATGAACTTACAGACTACTAGACGCTGATGCATGCAGACCTACAGGCAGCCATGAACCAGCACGCTACCAGACGTTAACACATGCAGATCTACAGGCACCCATGAACCAGCAGACTACCAGACACTGACACATGTAGACCTACAGGCACGCATGAACCAGCAGACTACCAGACACTGACGCATGTAGACCTACAGGCACGCATGAACCAGCAGACTACCAGACACTGACACATGTAGACCTACAGGCATGCATGAACCAGCAGACTACCAGACACTGACACATGTAGACCTACAGGCATGCATGAACCAGCAGACTACCAGAAGCTGATGCACTCAGACCTACAGGCATGCATGAACCAACAGCCTACTAGACGTTGACACATGCAGACCTACAGTAACACCCATGACCCAGCACGCTACCAGACGCTGACACACACAGACCTACAGGCACCCATGAAACAGCAGACTACCAGACACAGATGCATGTAGACCTACAGGCACGTATGAACCGGCAGACTACCTGACGCTTGCAGACCTACAGGCAGTCATAAACTTGCAGACTATTAGGCGCTGATGCAATCAGACCTACAGGAAGCCATGAATCAGCAGATTACCAGAAGATGACACATGCCGACCTACAGGCACCCATGAACTAGCAGACTACCAGACACTGACGCACGCAGACCTACAGGCACACATGAATCAGCAGACTACCTGGTGCTGACACTTGCAGACCTACAGGCACCCATGAACCAGCAGACTACCAGACACTGACACATGTACACCTACAGGCAGTCATGAACTTTCAGACTACTAGACACTGATGCACAAAAACCTACAGGCAGCCATGAACCAGCACGCTACCAGATGTTGACACATGCAGACCTACAGGCACCCATGAACAAGCAGACTACCAGACACTGACACACGGAGACCTACAGGCATGCATTAACCAGCAGACTACCAGTCACTGATGCACATAGACCTACAGGTACGCATGAATCAGCAGACTACCTGAAGCTGACGCTTGCAGACCTACAGGCACCCATGAACCAGCAGACTACCAGACACTGATGCACATAGACCTACAGGTACGCATGAATCAGCAGACTACCTGAAGCTGACGCTTGCAGACCTACAGGCACCCATGAACCAGCAGACTACCAGACACTGACGCACGTAAACCTACAGGCAGTCATGAACTTGCAGACTACCAGACACTGACGCACGTAAACCTACAGGCAGTCATGAACTTGCAGACTACTAGACACTGATGTACGAAGACCTACAGGCAGCCATGAACCTGCACCCTACCAGACGTTAACGCATGCAGACCTGCATGCACCCATGAACCAGCAGACTACCAGACACTGATGCACGAAGACCTACACGCAGCCATGAACTACCATGCTACCAGACAGCCATACAACATAGCAACTGACATGAAGGCACCCATACACAGACTTGTAATGTTATGTTTGCTGCTTGTATAGCAGCAGAGCAGAATGAGCCAATTAGTGAGAGGGAATGAGGAAGGAACTTTGTGAATGGCATGATCTTCAAAAAAGCCCGCAGAAGTCGGTTTCAACTGGACATGGAAGAGGAAAATAAGCTGGAGGTGAGAGGAGGGAGCAGGAGAGTGCAAGGGGGACAAGAGAGGAATCCGAGTCTGGCGGAGAGTTAGGTACAGTGTTCGAGAGATGATCAGGAAAACACAGAGCACACTGTACCCGAGTCTACAAACCAACTAACAGAGGCTGACACACAGAGACAACAAACATAAGGCACAAATGCAGTCCAACACACTACAGATAGGGGCAGACAGCGCGCCAGATTGAAGGATATTTTATGCCCAATGAAACACTTTGTAGATGAAAGCAAATTCGAGGGAGAGGAATATTTGTGGCAAAGCATAATCAATCCTTGGCTGCTACTTAGAGAAATCACTTCTACTGGATATTGGGTTTCTTCTCTCTCCCTGCCCATTCACTTGCTGCCTCCTATGGTCTGACTGGGCGTCTCACTCCTTTGCCTCTTTGATACAATCATGGATGTTTAGACTGCTATTCATCACCTTCATCTCCCTAATACTAACATACCATACCTGAAGGTTTAACAGACTGCTCCATGTACATCAACACCGTGGCCTGATTCACCAAGGGGAAAGTACACGTTTGTGTAAGTTTACTGTTTTTCAGTAGTCACAAAACTGCAGTTTAATAGCAACTTTACGACTGTGGAGACTGCGGGCGAAGTCCTCTGAAACATAAAAAGATAGGACAGACCTGTCTTTTTATGTGTGGATTTCTCCTCCCCGAATGCGGAGTTTCCACAGTTGTAGAGTTACTGTTACATTGCAGCTTTGTGAATACCGAAAAAGAGTAAACTTACACAAACTTGTACGTTTCCCTTTATAAACCATCCCCCTGCGTATCCAGTCCTGGATTTCCATTCGCAAACCATTGCTATGAAATGCATTGAATAATAGAAGTGAATGAAGACATTACAGATCCTGGAACGGTTTGATTGATAAACTGTGCACCCCAATGGGGTTTTCATAAGCTAGCACATTTCCAGTTTCTAAACCTCCATCGTGGAAAGACATCCACTAATAGCGCGCTCTCCTCATTCAAGCGCTGAATGGTGTGGACATAGTACCCCCTTCAATTACCAAACCATGCAGCGTTAGCCAGCCCCGCATGGAAATAGGTCACGAGCTATCGCATGAAATGCATGCACCGAAGAGCTCTGAGCACAGGTGCACTTTGTTTCTCCCAGCACCCGCGGACCCACACTAATACATAATTAATCAGCGTGTCAAGGATGAAAGCTCCGTTCCTTTCTCTCGTGATCAATATGCAACACACTCTACAAGCTAATCCCCCGGTCCAGTTTCATTTGACATTGTATGCATTCGTTTAAAATGAGTGGCACACGTGCTGTTCGGCGAGGGGCGTGGCTATTGTTAATGTAGCAGGTGAAGTGGCACTGAGGCCCAAGAGAGTGAAATGCCAATTGCACCTCAAATATGGCTTTTTTGTCCTACTCAACGAGTGGATAAGGTCCAATGTTTGTTGCTAGCACTAGGCACCTACCTTTGCTGCTCCACGGTAACAAGACAACCTTAAAGACGCATTAGAAAAGCCAATGTTTTGTTAGGGGAAGTTTTTGGTAGTAGGTGGGCGACTTTGCGTGTAGCCTGCAGCTGTTCAAGCAAAAAATCCCATAATGAAGAACTATCTTATGCTACAACACCACGGTAACGCTGGGAGTAGGGCCCATTTAACGAGAAGACTGCTTTAGCAGTTACATTTGCATTGAAAGCGGTGAACTTAAAAGGCATATACAGTAAAATATTCCTTAGATTACATGTTTGACAAAATACCAGTATATTGGTTGCATCTTTAGGAATGCTATGTTTGTACATGTGATAAAAAGCTATATATCCAACAGAATATGATCATGACAGAAAAGAACAACAAATGAACACAAAAGGGCAATTAGTTGGTAGTCTGTATTCTCCTAACAGGCCAAAGCGGCCAAACAGCAAGCACTTCCTTAAGAGAAAAGCCATAAAGAACTAGTTACTTGCCTTTGGTAATTCCTTTTCTGGTAGAGACTCTATCTAACGGTAGGTTCTTCACCTTGTGAGTTTAACAGGTGCTAGACTGGATCTGGACATTTTTGTAGCAATTCCCTTAAGCATTGGCAGGTGGCATTGTGCAGCTCCGCATTGGATCCGTCACAGCCTGAATGTGACATCGGGCCACTATATCTGCACCACCTCTGCGTGCTAATGATAGTTTCTTTCTGATATCTTTTCACACTGTTGGGCGCAGAGCAGATTTTTTTGATTGGGATCTTATGAATGTACTGGATGAGTCCGTAGGGGAAGGAGTATTGGTCGGTGAGAAATCTGAGGTTAGATAGAGTCTCTACCAGAAAAGGCGTTACTGATGGCAAGTAAGAAATTAGTTACTTACCTGTAACTGCAGTTATCCAGTATTAGTATCTTTCATAGATTCACATACCTGAATCATTCCCCGTCGACGAGATGGGAGTCTCCGGTACATTAGTAAAGTAATGTCCCATTAGACATAGAGAGTAATAGGCCTAAGGCCTCACATTAGCAACATATCCAGGTTCTTTTGTGATAAGGACCAAACTCTAGAGAACAACCAGTCAGCTGTCACCACCCTCTGGAACCTTCCTGGAAGGAGCTCTAGTCCCTCAGATTTTCGTAAGCACAGTGCTATATAGAGGTACAACTGAGTGTACTAGGTGAGCCCTTCCAAGGGAGGCGGATGGGTGGCATGTGAATCTATGAAGGATACCAATACTGGATAACTGCAGTTACAGGTAAGTAACTAATTTCTTATCCAGTATTAGTTTATCTTTCATAGATTCACATGCCTGAATCGGAATAGAAAGCAATAATGAGCATATTTCATTTTGTATATAAGCCATAAATGCACAAGTTGATAGAAAAACAATTTTCTTCAAAAGGAAGGTAATAACATACATGTACAACATACATATATGCCCAGTAAATAAACATATTAATGTTAAAGTGCAGAGCAATAAGTAGCAATTCTGGCATAAGTTATAGAAGTAACAGAGAAAAGTGCGGTTAGAAAGAGAGAGAGGTTGGTGGGAAGGAAGGAAGGCTCACCTTTATTGAAATAGATGACGCAGCACCGCCTGTCCCAACGCAGCATCCTTTATTAGCACCGGCTCCAACCAGTAATGCTCGGTAAATGTATGCAAAAGACACACAAATGCAAAACAAATCAAAACATTCACCCCCAGTCAAGAGATCTGGGTTAGATCCATCATTCTTTTGCTCACCATGCCACCCCAGTTTAGACCTGGCCATATGCAAACCAGTCTTGACCCTGTGCCTCATGGGAACAGTCCAGCCCGAACTGCCAAACCAGGTCCTCCCTGCACCGGAAACAAGCATCCTAGGACCAGTTTCGGGGTTTCACCCCTCTTCAGCCAGGATAGCTTGATTCCAGTAGCACAGTGAGTATGCGGCGTTTTCCATGTTGCTGCTCTGCAATTGTATGTGATAGGCATGCCTGCAAACAATGCCATAGAAGTAGAAACTGCCCTCGTGGAATGGGCATGAATATTTAATTGTAAAGGTTGACCAGCTTGTTGGTTGCAGAAGACAATAGCACCAGAGATCCACCTAGAGATGCTTTGTTTTGTAAGGGGAAAACCTTTCCTAGGTAAGCTGTAGGCCACGAAAAGTTGGTTGGACTTGCGGAATGCTTTTGTCCTGTCAAGGCAGAATTGAAGGCAGTGCTTCAAATCCAACTAATGTGAAGCTCTTTCAGCTGCAGTTTGAGGATTTGGAAAGAAGGTCTTTAAGACAATGGGTTTGTTAAGGTGGAAGTCCGACGGGACTTTAGGTATAAATTTCGGGTTAGTACGAAGAACCACCCTATCATTCTTGAATTGAAGAAATGGATCTTGTATTGTAAAGGCGTGAAGCTCACTGACTTGTCTTGGGGATGCAAGGGCCAGAAGAAGTGCAGTCTACCAAGAGAGGATTTTGATGTCAGCTCTGTGTATTGGCTCAAAAGGATGCCTCATAAGTTGTGCAAGGACTGTGTTGAGCTGCCATGTTGGAGGAGGAGACTTTACAGGAGGGAAAGTTCGGAATAGACCTTTGAGAAATTGTTTTATCAGTTTATGTAAACAAAGAGAATGACCCGAGGAAGATCTCCTAAAATGGGAGATTGCTGCCAGATGAACTTTGATGGAAGCGTGAGCGAGGCCTTAAGTTGCTAGATGGAGAAGGTATGGTACGATTTCTTCCGGAGAGGTTGTGATGGGATGCACATTAGAAGATCTACACCAGATACTGAACTTTTTCCATTTGAAATAATAAGTCCTGTTTGTACTATCTGCTCTTGCGCAAGACAGAACCTCCCTGCGGTCTGGAGGAATGTTCAGGCCTTGAAATTCGTGGAACTCAGGAGCCAGGCCGATAATTTGAGAGAGGCTGGATCCGGGTGTTGGACTTGTCCCTGGTGCATCGTGAGGAGAGAGGGAAACGGTGTCTAAGGAATTGGAGATTGCAGGGAGAAGAGATGGAGTTCCGTGAACCAATGTTGGCGAGGCCATGCTGGAGCTATTAGAATTAGTGTGCAAGGCTCTGCCTTCATCTTCTTCAGGACCCTGGGAAGCAGGGGAATCGGTGGAAAGGTGTAGGCACATACGCCAACCTATGCTATTGAAAATGCATTCCCCAGAGATCCCTGTTGGGGATGCCAGCTTGTGAAGTGTGGGCATTTGGCGTTCTGCTGTGTGTCAAATAGATCCAACTGTGGTGCACCCCACTGAGAGAAGATGCTGTTGAGAGTATCTTGGTTCAATTCCCACTCATGGCAGGTTGTCTGTAATCTGTTTAGCAAATCTGCTAATGTATTGTCTTTTCCTATCACATATTCCGCCCTCATTGAAATTCCGTGCTGAAGTGACCAGTTCCAAATTTTTTGAGATTCTTGAGAGAGTGATAGAGAACGAGTTCCTCCCTGTGTGTTTAGGTAGTGCATCATCGTGGTGTTGTCTGTTCTGAAGAGCACTAGTGAACCCTTTATCCTAGGAAGGAAAGCCAGGAGGGCTAGATAGACTGCTCTCAGCTCTAGGAGGTTTATGTGCAGACTCCGCTAGGAAGGGGACTACTTCCTGCTGATCTGAAGCTCCTTAAGGAAGGCTCCCCAACCTTCCAGAGATGCATCCATGGTTATCACTTGAGGAGAGGCTTGAGTTAGAAAAGGTAGGCCTCGAGAGAGATTTTATGGATGAGTCCACCAGTTTAGTGAGGCGACCATCTGAGGAGTCACCTGTATGTTGTCGTCGAAGCATCTATTCATTTGAATCCACTGAGTGGTGAGAGCCTCTTGGAGAGGACGCATGTGGAGGCGACAATAGGGAATTAGAAGAATACAGGAGGACATCATTCCGAGAAGGGATTTGAATAGGAGAACTGAAAGAGACTTTCTTTTCTGTATACGTTCTGCTAATTGCAGGAGTTTCTGTTGTCATTCCTGCATTGGGTAAGCCTGTTTCAGGTCCGTATCCAGGACAGCTCCCAGTAATGTTATCCATTGACAAGGTTGTAGGACCGATTTGTCTGGATTGAGGGTGAGACCCAATTTTTTGAAAAGCCGTAGACAAGCTCTTGAAGACTGTCTCGCGCTATTGAGAGAAGGTGCCTTGACGAGCCAGTCGTCGAGGTAAGGAAAAACGTGGTGATGCTTCTGCCTGAGGTATGAAGTGACTGGGGAAAGACATTTTGTAAAAATGTATGGGGCTTACTTGAGCCCGAAAGGCAGAACTCGGAACTAGTAGTGCCTGCCGGCCACAGCGAACCTTGGACATTTTTTGTGTTTCCTGTGGATAGGTATATGAAAATGGGCATCTTGGAGGTCCAACGATACCATGTAGTTGTTCGCATTGAGAAGTTACAAGACTTCTTGAATGGTGACCATGCAAAATGATTGTTTCTTCAGGAATTTGTTTAGATTCCGTAAATCTAGAATTTGCCTCCATTTCTTTCCCTTCTTGCGCACCAAGAAGAATCTGAAGTAAAAACCTTTTCCTCTTTGATGAACAGGAACCCGCTCTATAGCTCCTTTCTGGATCATTGATGATATTTACAGGTGTAAGAGGTGTAAATGTTTGTGAGCCATAGGTTGAGGAGGCGTTGGTGGGGGAGTTTGTACAAATTCTAGAGAATGTCCAAACTGTACTCGTTGGAGAATCCAACGATCTGTTGTGATTTGATTCCAATTTTGAAGGTAGTGGGATATTTTCCCTCCTATTTTGGAGGGTGGAGGTGAAACGGAGACAGGCACCAGAGAGGTCATTGGCGTCGGGCAGATTCCTTTTGTCGTCTAACCTTTCCACGAAAGGAAGAATTGTTGTAGGAAGTTTGTGTCTGTTGCCTCTGTTGAAATTGTGACCTATATTGCTGGTTAGAGGAGGAATAGGAAGGACACTTATACTGTTGGTAGCCTCCTCTGTAGGAAGATTGCCCTCTTCCACATGCACCACGAAAAGGGGTGTTTTTATATTGGAGGGTACCCAAAGCTCTGGCTGCGTCCGTAACTTTTTTGATCCCTTGAAAGGCTTCATCAATATGTGTTCCAAAAAGATATTGCCCATCATAGGGCATGTCAAGGATTTTGGTCTGGATCTCAGGCCGGAATGTTGTCTCTTTAAGACATCCTTGGCGTCTTAGGACCGCCGCCCCAGCCAGTTGGTGGCAACCAGTGGATGCGATGTCCAATCGATGATTTCAGAAGCCGATATTTCGCCCTCTAGCAACACCTTCTTTGCTTCCTCTTTAGTGTCTTGTGGGAGGGCCATGAGGCAAGGTGCAATGTCCGACCACATCTGCCTGTTGTAGGATCCCAATAACGTTGATGAATTAGACGCTCTTACAGTCAACGCCGACATTGAGCAAAACGCTTTCCAATATTGTACAACAGCCTGCCCTCTTTATCCGGGGGTGCAGATAGTGGAGCAGAGGGGTTTTTTGATCTGCGTTGAGCTGCCAGAGTAATTACTGAATCAGGCTTGGGATGGCCTATAAGGCATCCCTGGGGAGTCGTCCGGAGCTCTATATTTTTTATCCAATCTTGGCAAGACTGGAGAAACTGTAGAAGGGTTTTTCATTATTGTGATGCCTTGATCCCAGATATAATCTATGATAGGAATAGATCTAACAGATTTTTTGAAGGGTTCCTTGAAGTCGTAAAGGAAACAGTCATGTTGGAGAGAAGGCATTGGAAGTTGGAAGCGTTTTGCTGCTCTTTCCAGGAGATTATGGAATCCTCCGATATCTTCTAGAGGACAGTTTACTTGAGTAGGAGACAGCGACACTGCAAGAGGGATAACATAGTCGTCCCATTCATCATGATGTGACTGAGTATCCTAAATTTCCCCTTCTTCTTGTGGCACATCCTCCTCGTCGTCCGGTGAGGGGGTAGGCGGCACAAACACTTCAGTGGTAGGAAGCAGTGGAGGTGAAACCTGCACCATCTGAGGCAGAGAGAGAACTGGAGCAGGAGATGGAGCAGACGTAGGGAACCTTTTTTTATAGTCTGAAATCATGAATTGTAGGTCAGAGACCAGGGCTGAAGGAAGACAAACCATTTGTGGTTGTTGGTAATGTCTTTGTTCTTGATAGTACGTCTGTTCATCAAGATCTCGATCTTCATACTGGTATTTAACATTGAGTTCAGAAGGACTTATTGCAACCCAAAATATACTATCCTCGTCAGAATCATCATCTTCGTCCAAAAGATGAGACGGTAGTAAAGACTGGACCCCAATGGGTGATGTCAGAGAAGGCGCCAGCCTTTGTTTGCTGAATTTTTGCTGAAAATATGTGTTTTCCGCCTTTGACTTTGGCATCATCGACGAGGTTGTCGTCGGTATATTTATCGTCGATGAAGAACCGTTGATTGGCAAAATTAAGGACGTTCCAGATGGCACTGTTGTTGATGATGCAACTCTCGTCGACGAAGTTGTTGACGACAAATACGCTGCCGATGGGAGGGTTGTGTTCGTCATCGGGCGAGCCTTCAATGCCATCTTCGACGATGACGAAGACTTCCTGAAGATCTTTATCGTCAACGACAAAGGGGTTTGTGCTGTCGACGAAGACGTCGTCGACGAAAGAGGTGCAGACGAGACTGATTTTGTGGAGACGGTCATCATCGACTAAGTCACTCCGGTAACCGTGTGAGATGCTTTCATCCTTTGAACCACATTCAACGAGATGGTCATTGAAGGGGCTGAGGAAGGCTTTTTAAAAGTGTGTTTCACCCTCGGCGGAGGAGAAGGAGGGTCTGAACCTGGTTTCTGTGAGCTTTGAAGGGGAGGAGAGTCCCTGGAAGGCAAATCCTTATTTTTTGACGCTTTGAAAATTGTGTACGTCTTCTTTGGAGGTTGCTGCGGTGAAGGACCTGGAGAGACATCTCTGGGCCTTTTTTGAAGAGTTTTAGAGGAGGATTTTGATGAGCTGTCATTCTCCTCAGAGGACATGGGGTCATCTTTGTCTTTAAGCCTCTGCAGCCAACTCAAAAGCCTTCCCTCACAGTCTTTTAAAGTCTTAATAGAAAAGGTACAACATACCTTGCAGTCTTTAGGTGTGTGGTTCGGATAAAGACAGTAGAGGCAGTCCTTATGGGGGTTGTCAAAGTGTAACCTCTTTTTTCTGCAGGTACCACAGGGCCTAAAAAGGCCTCTTTTTTAGGAGTGTCCAACATGAAGACAATGGAGGAGTTCACCCAGACAATGACAATCTTGAAGAGAAATACCTTGAATACAATAAATAGCTGGATACAAGGAGAAATAAGGAAAAACCTGAGCAGAGCTCAGTGGATACTCCCTTAGCAATATGTGCAGTAGAAACTTGAGGGACTAGAGCTCTTTCCAGGAAGGTTCCAGAGGGTGGTGACAGCTGATTGGTTGTTCTCTAGAGTTTGGTCCTTATCACAAAAGGACTTCGATATGTTACTAATGTGAGGCCTTAGGCCTATTACTCTCTATGTCTAATGGGGCATTACTTGAATAATGTACCGGGGACTCCCATCTCGACGAAAGGGAATGATTCAAGCATGTGAATCTATGAAAGATACCCTAATACTGGATAACTTGTTCTTCTGATAGTGACTTCTAACAGCAGATTCCTTATCTTGTGAATAGATGCCAAAGCAGTATCTCCCCAGGTGGGGAGGGGCTGTAGAATGTCTCAGACCACAACAGATAAGTCCCACCAGACTTGGCTACCCAGACTGTAATGATTTGTGAACATGTGGAGGAATGCCAATGTAGCTGCCTGGCAAATGTCTAGAACTGATTCACCATATGCCGACACAGAGGCAGCAGCCTTCACTTTGGTGGAATCAGCTCGTAAGCCATTTTGTGGTTGTTTCCTGGCCAACCCATCTCAGATATGCAGAACACAATCCATCCAGAGAAGGTTCACTTTTTGCCACCACCTCCCCTTTTTTATCTACAGAGATACTGATGAAAAATTGTTCATCCTGTTGATAATTGCTGATCCGATCAACATAAAAGCTAAGAGCACTCTTCAGGTCTAGGCGATGAAGACTTTCTTCCTTGGAGGATGAGGTGGTACACAGAACACCAGCAAGGTGATTGCATAACGTGAAACGACATTGCTGCATTGGGAGGTAAGCTGCTTTTTTCACTAGGAAAAATATGTCTGGAAAAAATGAAGTGTATGGAGGCACCACAGATAATGCCTGGAGTTCACTCACTCGCCTAGCCAAACTTGTGGTTACAAGGTGTGCAGTCTTGAAGGCTAGCAGGAGAAAAGGACAACTGTGCATTGCTTTGAAGGGAGTGCACATCCATTCAAAAACTGCATCACAACGAGAGACTTGAAGAGGAATGTCTGATTTGGTAAACGTAAGAAGGCTGAAATGGTGGTAAAATAACTCTTAATTGTTTTCATAGCGAGGAATTACTGGGATAAGGACATACAAAACTTAAGAACAACTCTGCATTCAGAAGTGGAATGTTACAGAAAGAACACCAGACAACAAACTACTCCCAGCATTCACCAATGTAGCAGATAGAGCCCTGGCTGCTAAGATAGCACCAACCACTTCGGAGGGAAGATTGTAGGCCATCAGAAGTCACCACTCAGTCTCCAAGCATGGAGGAATAGGTTATGCAGACTTGGTTGATGACTCAACCCTTCTACTGTGATGGGAGATCCTCCCGAAGGGCAGTAGATAGGAGAACATTCTAATAGCCAGAAGTTCTGGGTTGAACAATCTCCTCACCCAATCAAGACCAGCTAGTATGACTTGGGCCAGGAGTCTTGTGATCTTTTTCCGTACTGGGTAGAAGAAGCAGAGGCTGAAAGGCTTACAGGAGTCCCGAGCCCCATCGAAGGCAAAAGGAATCTCCAGATCGAGGATGGCTTTGGGAACTCCAACAGACAAAAGCTTGGACAATGCACATTCTGTGTTGTGGTGAATAGATCAAACCAGGTGTCTCCCCATTGCTGGAAGACTCCCTGTGCCACCTCTGAATGTAACTGCTATTTGTAATCTGCTAAGCAACTTTAGATAGATTTGCTTGACCTGGCATTTAAATATCCTGTCAGGCCTTGGGTGTCCTGGGAGATGTCCTGGGCAATCAGCCACCTCCAGAGATAAAGAACTTCTTGTCACAGGACCCATGACCCCACATCACCCTCTTTGTTGTAGTACCTTGTGGCAATTGTGTTGTCTGTGAGCACCTGCACCAATTTCCCCTTGATAGTTGGAAGGACCGCCTTCAGTGCGAAGTGCATTACTTATAGCTGTAGCAAGTTGAGGTGGAAGTGAGTTTTCACCAGAAACCAGAATTCTCTTGTCTCCTCCTCTCCTAGATAACCTCCCATGACTGTTACCTCTAAATGGGGGAGGGAGAGGGATCTGTAGCTGGTCCAAGTGCTGTCAAGCAGCCACCACTACATGTCTTTCATAGTCAAGTCAAGTCAAGTCAATAAATTTATATAGCGCGCTACATACCCAGAGGGTCTCAAGGCGCTTGAATAAGGATGGGGAATTACTTGTCAAATAACCACGTTTTAAGTTGCTTTCTGAATGCTAGGTGGTTCTGAGTAAGGCGAAGGTGAGTGGGAAGTGAGTTCCAGGTTTTTGCTGCCAGGTAGGAGAAGGATCTACCTCCCATGGTGGTTTTGTTGATGCGAGGTACAGTGGCAAGGGCTTGGTTGGAGGATTGTAGCTGGCGGGGGGGGGGGGAGTAGAAGGCCAGTCGTGTGTTGAGGCATTCAGGTCCGATTTCGTAGAGTGCTTTGTGTGAGTGGGTAAGGAGCCGGAAAGTAATCCTCTTATTGACGGGGAGCCAGTGGAGGTTTTTCAGGTGACCAGAGATGTGTTCTTTACGCGGGATGTCTAATATGAGCCTGGCTGAAGCGTTCTGGATGCGTTGGAGTTTTTTCTGGATTTTTGCGGTGGTACCGGCGTAGAGGGTGTTTCCGTAGTCCAGTCGGCTCGTGACCAGAGCGTGGGTGACTGTTTTCTAGTTTCGGTGGGGATCCAGCGAAATGTTTTTTTGAGCATGCGAAGAATGTTGAAGCAAGATGAAGAAACGGCGTTGACTTGTCTGTTCATCGAGAGTGAGGAATCCAGGATGACGCCCAGGTTCCGTGCGTGGTCCGTCGGGATGGGTGCTTTTCCAAGGGCCTCTGGCCACCAAGAGTCATCCCAGGCGGAGGGGGAGGTGCCTAGGATGAGGACTTCTGTTTTGTCTGAGTTCAGTTTCAGACGGCTGTGCTTCATCCATTCTGCTACTTCTTTCATTCCTTCATGCAGGTTGGTTTTGGCAGTGTTAGGGTCTCTGGTGAGTGATAGGATCAGTTGAGTGTCGTCGGCGTAGGAGATGATGTTGAGGTTGTGTTGGCGTGCGATGACCGCGAGGGGGCTCATGTATACATTGAAGAGGGTGGGGCTGTGTGAAGATCCTTGTGGGACGCCGCAGATGACTTCAGTGGCCTCTGACTTGAATGGTGGAAGGCGGACTCTCTGGGTTCTTCCGGTGAGGAACGAGGTGATCCATTCCAGTGCTTTTCCTTGGATTCCGACGTTTCTGAGGCGCTGTAGAAGGGTGCTATGGCAGACCGTGTCGAAGGCAGCGGAGAGGTCGAGGAGGATGAGGGCGACAGTGTCCCCATTGTCCATTAGAGTTCGAATGTCGTCTGTTGCTGCGATGAGGGCGGTTTCAGTGCTGTGCTTGGCTCGGAAGCCGGATTGTGAGGAGTCGAGGGATTTGTTGGTTTCGAGGAATGCGGCGAGCTGGTTGTTGACCGCTTTCTCGATGACTTTGGCCGGGAAAGGAAGGAGTGAGATAGGGCGGTAGTTTTTGAGTTCGGTGGGGTCAGCTGTGGGTTTTTTCAGGAGGGCGCTGAGTTCGGCATGTTTCCAGCTTTCCGGGAAGGTTGCGGAGTTGAGGGAGCAGTTGATGACGTCTCGGAGGTGCGGTGCTATGATGGAGTCTGCTTTGTTAAAGATGTGTGAGGGCATGGGTCTGTGGGGGATCCTGAGTGGATGGAGTTCATCAGACGGATGGTGTCCTCAGTGGAGATTGGCTTCCAGTCATTGAGGATGTTCAGGGGGGGTGGGGGTCCTGCGGGGGGTTGGGTGGGTTGGTCTTTGGGTCGGTTGTCGAAGCTGTTGTGGATGTCTGCAATTTTGTTGTGGAAGAATGAGGCTAGGGAGTCGCAGAGGGCTTGAGAGGGGGTGATGTCGTTGGAGTTGGCTGAGGGGTTGGTAAATTCCTTGACAATGTCATTCCGGATCAGTTGGTGGTGTATGCGGGTTGCGTTTTTGAAGGCGTCCTTGGTGCTGGTGGTTGGGTCTTTTTTCCAGGCCTTCTCAAGGGAGCGACAGAGTTTCTTGGATTTCTTAAGATCATCGTTGAACCAGGAGGCCTTCTTGCTGCCTAGTTTGATTTGTCGTTTTTTCAGTGGTGCTAGGATGTCAGCGCTGTTGGATAACCATTGGGTGAGGTTGGTGGCTGCTTGGTCTGGGTTTGAGGAGTAGGCTGGGGGGTTTTGAAGAAGCGATGAGGAGATCTGGTCGATGGTGATTTTGTTCCAGTTTCTTTGCAGAGTGGGTTGGGAGTGGTTGTTGGATGTGGGCTTGTTGTAGGTAAAGTGAACGCAGCTGTGGTCAGTCCAAAGGAGAGCTGTGGTGTGGCTGAAGGAGACATGTTTGCTGGAGGTGAGGATAGGGTCGAGTGTGTGACCTGCGATGTGGGTGGGGGTAGTGACAAGTTGTTTAAGTCCGAGGTTGGCGAGGTTGTCCAAAAGGGTGGTGGTGTTGCGGTCGTTGTTCTTCTCAAGGTGAAAGTTGAGGTCTCCCAGAAGGATGTAATCCTCGGAGGGGAGCGTGTGTGGAGTGATGAAGTCTGTGATGTCTTCACTAAATTGTGCGCGGGGTCCTGGTGGCCTGTAAAGGAGGGTGCCTCTGAGTGTGGTCTTGGGGTCGATGTGGATCTGGAAGTGAAGGTGTTCAGAGTTGGCGAGATTGACGTCTGAGCTGGTTGAGATGCGGATGAATTTCTTATGGACGATAGCGATGCCTCCTCCTGTGTGGCCGGTACGGTCCTTGCGAATGATCTTATAGCCTTCCGGGATGGCAATGGTGATGTCTGGGGCAGATGTGGCGTTCATCCATGTTTCTGTTAGAAAGGCGACGTCCGGAGAGATGGTGTCTAGTAGATTCCAGAGGTCAATGGCGTCCCTGTGGACCGAGCGGGTGTTGAGCAGGATGCATTGTAGGTGGTTGGGGTCGGATATCTGTTGTGTTCGTAGATGAGGAGTTGTTCTTGGTGCCGTTGAACTTGCAGGAGTTGCAGGAAAAGGGTCCATGGGTGTGTCCAGGAGCGGCTAGGACGCAGTTGGGGGAACGGCCGGGGTTAAGGGCTAGGAGGGTGGTGGCATCGTACGTAATGCGGGAGGGGTGGACATTACGAGGACCAGGGGCTCTGGCGCTGGGCGCGGTCCAGGCGCGGACGGGCGTAGACGGGCTTACCTTTGGCGCACCTTTGGCGGGACTGGGGCGCGATCGCTGCGCGTGGACGCTGCACGTTAGGTCATTGGTCATAAGTGGATGGTGGAGGGGGCGGAGCGTGGGAGGGGCAGCAGCTGGGAGGCGGTGGCGGGAGGAGGGGCGGACCAGGGGAAAACAACAACACAAAATGGAGGGTCAAAGGCGAGCACAGCCAGGGGCAGCAAATGCACAGCGTGTTTTAGGGAAAAGAGCCTTACACGCACAAACCAGCGCTATAGTAGCCAAAATCAGGGTTACTGCTTCAGCGACGTTGCGCTACTAATTAAATAAATAAAGCGACAGTGCAGCGCAATTTAGTAAATAAATTCGACAGTGCAGCGCTATAAAGCGACCGTGTAGCGCTATCAATTAAATAAATGAATGAGTCAATGCAGCGCTAGAAACTGAAAGGAGGCAGGAGATCAAAACGATACCAGCGTGCAGGTCAGCTGGAGCGTGGGGAAGCAACCGGACTGAAGGAGGGACCAGGCTTCAACACTGGGATGGAAGCTGAAAGGTCCCCTTGGTGCTGAGCCCACTGAGATTTCAGATCTAACAGCAGAGCCAGCATGGGCCACCTGTTGTAGTCCACAAGCAGGATGCAGAAGGTGAAGAGCCCCAGAAGTTTGCGAGCTGCTCTCACTGAGTCCCAGGCTAAGGGTTGAAACATCAGGTTCATAGCCAGAATGTCCTGGAATTATTGTGGTGGAGCGAAGCACACCAAGATGGCTCTGATGAAGCGGAGCAGCTAATAAGGAGTCAGGTGTGAATTAGGCACGTTGATGATGTTAGCAGGCCAAGGGTCATGTGGAGCAGTGAATCTGCCTTTAATGGCCAGTCGTCGGGGTATGGGAAGATTGGTATATACCACCTCAGTAGCTGGACTGCAATCACCACCGTCATTTTCATGAACTCCCAAAGTGTAACAGTCTGTTCAAAAGGGGCATAGCACTGGGGCAGCTGCCGAGCTGGTGGAGCCAAACCCATAGTGCAGGTGGTGGCCTTGCTCTCTTTAAATCTTTCAAGTTCTGTGTCCACCTCCAAACAGCCTTGAGCCATCAATGGGCATGTCCATGAGGGACTGTTGCACGCTGGTTGAAAAGTCTGTGGAGCGAATCCACGCGTGGTGCCAAAGCACTACTGTAGAGCCGACTGCTTTAGCCAGACAGTTGGTTGTGTCCGGACCAATGCAAATTGAGTATTTCTCTGTGTTTTGATCATCCAAGATAAGCCTTTGTAATGCTGCCCGGGAGTCATTTGGGACTGCTAGAAAAATGTATGCCACTCTATCCTGCAGTGCATTCAAATACCTGCCAGGAAGCATGATGTGTTTATGGACCTTAGGGCAAGAATGGTGGAGGAAACCATTAATTTTGCAAATGTCTCTATCTTATTAAATTCTCTATCAGTTTGGATGGTAGGAAATGGGTTGAGGTTCAACTAGCAGTAGAGTCTTGAACCACTAGGCTCTCTGTAGTGGAATATGTGGCAGGAAGTCTCAATTTCCAGGAGCCATCTTGCCACCTATTAGCTGGAGGGCATCTGCCAGCAGTAGACCAACTAGAGGCTTCCTCTGATCCTTAGCGTCTGAAGACCCTTTAGAGGGATCCAGCTGGGCACTGATGATGGTGTCAAGGGCCTGCTACAGCTCTTGGAGCTGTTCTGGCATCGCCAAGGGCCTGGGTATATTTGGGTGTGTCGGAGTCGGTTCTGTCGAAGCACAACAACTCTGTGGCGTCCAAGTGATGGGAGTGGCTGGACTACATAGATCCATGTTTGGATTTCTTATGTTTCTTTTCTTTCTTGGATTTACCCCATTCCAGCAACCTCAATGAAGACCAGTCATGGGAGCAGCCTTAGGAGCAAGAGTGTTTCCATGCCAGTGAATTTGATCGGGATATGCCCCTCAACTTTATGGAAGTTCATCGACTTTAAGTTTCACTTCATGGTAGCTAATGACTTACTATTTCATCTATGTGCAACACAAGAACAACTCGTGTGGAGCTGAGGCACCACAAGCAGCTGACAAGGGTGTCCGTCACCGACATCTGTCAGTTTCAACACAGCTTGAACCCTGTTAGTTTCGGTGGAGACATATCTGCACATTTCAGCAGATATTTTGAGGGGAACTTTTCTCAGGATGACAGGATGGCATAGTTCCAGGTCAGCATTGAAAGGGGCAGAAAGAAAGGAACTGACGTCAGTGCGCTGAGGTGGTGCAGATATGGTGGCCTCATCCGACCTTCCTGGTCACATCGGGGGCATGACAGAGCCGATATTAAGTTACATGACGCCAACTGCCGACACACGAGGGGTTTGCTACAAATGTTTCCAGATTCAGTCCGGCACTTAAAGAAAGTTCAATAGTGATAAATCTGTGGTTAGAAATTTCTATCAGAAACAGCAATTACAATGTTGGTGTCCCAGCAAAGTAAATACATTAAAAACACTTAGTAGCTATTGACTAACAAAAGGACTATGTTGTACACGAAATGATGTCCAGTAGTCCATGTTAGATTATGTAGGTTGATTTATTAAATTAGGTGTTAAGATGAAGATCTCCACCAGGAGCAGCCTTCCTGCAGCTCAGCCCATCCTCCAACTGACACCACACTCATCCATCATTCCACAGCATCACCACACCAGCATTCCATAAACCCAATCACACTGCCTGAGCAGCAGGTATAATAGACTACTCGAGTCCCTTAACTAAAACTAATTGGTAACACAAACAGGACAAGCTTACCATCCACTAAATGTTATGGCCTCGATGCACGGCTTACCTACGCAACGGTAAAACAGGAAAACACATGAAAAGCAACAGCTGAACGGGGATGACTGAAAGCTCATATTCTCTGTACTCCTGATTCTACTTTTATGAAGTATTGATGGCATGAGGGCATCCAGACAAATAAAGATGCCAGACCTAAAAAGGAATGTGTAGAGAAATGAATAGAGAGGGATGCGAGCGAGGGAAAATAGAAGCAGGAAAATAGAACTGAGCGAAGAGATACAACTGCTGAGGGAAGCTGAGAGATGACAGCGTGAGGCACCTTTCTTTCTTCTCTGCCACCATAGTCGTTATAATGTCAGCTGTCAATTCGAACATGCCAGAATGGGCTCTGGTTGTGTCAGCGACAATTGCACTGCAAGGAACGATGCAGCAAGCCTGAGGGGAATGAGAGGAACAGGCATTGTGGAGGCTCTAAACAAGGCTGTGAAGGTCCCGCACTAGCCAGCCAGACGCGCAGCCTCGCACAACCACACGACAGCCAGGTAAAGGCTAGACAGTCGGCACAGCCCCAGCCCAACAACCTACAGGAACAGCCCATAATAGCTGTACCACAGGTACAGCAAAAATAAGTCACAAACCACATAGTTGATCACTGGGTAGTGCTTACTTTGAGCCGGTGGGACTTGAACCTGCTTCCCCAGCTCCAAAGTTGGCAGCTCTGGCTGCTATGCCACATCCTCTCGCCACTCTCATGGTTAGTAGTTGGTTCTGTTTTAGGCGGCGCTAACAGAAGAAATGGGCTGCTGCCTCCTGATGAGAGCCTCAGCACTTTTTTTTTTTTACAAATTAACCACTGTCACTGGGAGAGACTGGTACAGAAAATAGTGATTCAGAAAACGGGGTGGTGATGAACAGAGTGTCTGAATTAAGCAGACCACTCTTACCCAGTCCAAAGATCAGGGCTTGATCCATCATCGTTTTTTAGCTCACTGCACCATCCCAGCTCAGAACCTGGCTACATGCAAATTAGTCTGACCCTGGCCCAGTGCATCATGGGAACAGGGCAGACCAATCTACCAAGCCAATTCTTATACTGGGAAGGAAACAAGCTTCCGGGGACCAGTTTCTGGCATTTCAGCCGTCTTCGGCCCGGCTTGCTTGAATCCTGATGGTGCAATGAGCAAGGGACTCACATCTGAGTATACCCTTCCACGCTTATGGTGGACAAAAACGATTCAGAAAACGGGGTGGTGATGAACAGAGTGTCTGAATTAAGCAGACCACTCTTACCCAGTCCAAAGATCAGGGCTTGATCCATCACCGTTTTTTAGCTCACTGCACCATCCCAGCTCAGAACCTGGCTACATGCAAATTAGTCTGACCCTGGCCCAGTGCATCATGGGAACAGGGCAGACCAATCTACCAAGCCAATTCTTATACTGGGAAGGAAACAAGCTTCCGGGGACAGAAAATAGGCCTGGGCATCAAAAGAACAATGGCCCCCATTAGCAAATCAGAAAAGTGGCCTACTTTGATAAGTTGTAGGTATATGTTGCAGGGTATTGGAGACTGGTTACAATTATGGTCACTGCAGAAGATATTTGTGTTAATAGAAGAGAAATCAACAGTAACAACCAACCCATCAGACCTTTAATCGGCATCACAAACAGCCAAAAAACGAACCAGGGACCTGTCAGACCAGCCCTTCTGGAATTGCCAGATAGGCCGGATCGTAGCTTCAGGGGAGTGTACGAGGTGGAGACCCCTCTAATAATTTCTTAGTCGGTCTTGCCTGGCATTGTCAGATACATTGTCTGTCTGCCGCGACAGTGACATCAAGTCACTGTTGCTGCAGACTTAGTGGTCGGCGACCCCGAATAGTAACAGTTAGAGTCAAGCCAAGGGGCGGGATTGGCTATAAAAGTTCGTGCACACGCAGAGACATAAAGCAATCTGACATGTAAATCATGCAACAAACATCATGTAAAAATATGATGAAGTTGTTTTAAGAAACTGAAATAATTTCTTGAGCATGCGGATGCATTTCACCTTAGTCTGATTATATCAGTGCATTGAGAGGCATTTATTAAAAGTAATAGTTTTTAAAACAAACTTAGAAATATTTATGCCTTTCCCTGCCCTGACGACAATGCCACTACTGAAATTAGAGGCTAGTCAGTTGTTATGTGCACGCATATCTGTCCTAGATGATTATACATGGAGAAAAATGATAGTCTGGTAAACATTAGTGTTTTTTGTATGGGCCACTTCCTAAACTCATACATTTTAGGGTCCTCTCATTTGCGATTATGAGGATAATTATGCTTGTTGAAAAAACTTTTGACTAGATCATCCAATTTGTTCAAGTGGGGAAGCTGGGATTGACCCCCATATTTTCTGCAATTGAACTACTAGATAGATATCTCTTTCTCTTGTTGATTTTACCTCTAAGGTCACTGCATCGTTGTTAATTCTTGGCACATGTGGTCAAAAGGTGAGGGAAGGCAGATTCCTCATGAAAGTCCAGCTCGTTTAGAAGTTCGAGGGTTCAAGAGGACCTCGAGATGTGCCACAGCCAAGCTTCTGACTTCCAATATCTTGGCCCACCTCTAACACTGGGCCTGGGTTTAAAGAGTGACCTACAAACATGTTTTGGTGCGCAGGCAAAGTTGAAGGCATTGACCTGATTGGGCCCCTGCCTTTCACTGTCTTCACATCAAAGTGCTGCCTGCACGGCTTTAAGTGGGCCGAATCCTGCCAGGTCTCCGAGTTGGCAGTAGTTTAAAACTATAAAATGAGTCCCTATCAGGCTGTCCGACGCACACGCCCACCGTGTCGTTGGATGGCCGGGGGCTGCCCGATGCATGCAAAGGGTTAAAGGCCTGCTTTCTCTGTCCATTAAAGCCTGGTCTGCTGAGGTTATGTATGGGCTTATGCTAGCCTTCTCTCCTGGGCCTCCCTGCCCTACGTTCCTGTGAGAAAAAACTGGCCTAGAGTGGACAATATGGTAGACTGTCCCTTACTTTTCCAAATATTTGAAGATGAATTCCCCCTAATCCTATCCATTACTACTGTCCAATCACTCCGACCTGCCCTATCCTTTTTATTTGGGTACACCCCTTACCTAGTTGGGGAAACTCAGCCTCGCATACCCTGTAACATTACTGACCAAGCTATGCCCCTGCAGATTGCCCTTAGGACAGTGCACCCTGCTTATCACAAGCCTAACACAAACACTGCAATGGTTCAACATAATTCCAACATCAACGGCACAGTGCATCACCGAAAGGGGTCTAACTGAAGCACTCCCAGTAAGCGCTGGCAAGGTCCAAACAGAGATAAGTGTCAGGAGTGACCAAAGTGTTACTGTGCTTCAAGTAAAATAATATTTTTCCTTTGCAGAGAATCGTTGTACCAAATAATAGGCTGTTTTCCTATAATTTGACCTTAGAGGGAACACCATAAGGCAAGTCTTACCTAACTTTATGGAAATGGAAGTCTTGGATCAACCCAGGCTTAGCACAGACCAGGCAATACCGGAAGCATGGACCGGAAGCATGGACCGGAAGCATGGACACTGTCAATATGAAGAAGATGAGGTGGTGACAAGGGGCAGGAGAGATGGTGAGTCACACATGAAAATTGTTAGGGTAGCTCTGCTTCAGTGTGTCACAGTGGTAGAAAGCGGCAGGGCACAAGGACCCCCCTCCCCACGCACACACTGGACATCTGAACATGGGTTCATGTCAGAGAGAGGGACACAGAAAACACTCTCTCATGCAGGAAGAAAGAATGGGTCAGAAGGGAAGAGATGCTGCATGCTCCTGTAGACCCATGCCAAGAAGCAGAATAAAGAAAACCTGTCACCCTACCTGCCTCTGAGTGCTTCTTTTCTGAGTGGGGACATGACAACTGGCAAACGAAGGTGAGATCCAACTAACATCCCACACCTCTGTGGCAAGTAGCAAGGAGCGCAACCTCGGCCGAAAGGAGCCAGGCCTGCACAGCTGATGCAGAGGCCCCTAATAGAGCGTGACTGTCTGAAACGGCGGGCCGTGTGCCACTGCCAAGTTAAATGCAAGGAACAAGCATAACTGTCAGGAAGAAGCAGAACGCCTCAGAAGGCTGCAGGAGGACGCGCAAGCGCTTGCAAAACTTCAAAGCCATCTTTAGGTCAGGCAAGGGCTCCATACAAATCAATAAAAGCAGCTATTTTGTAGACAGGCGATCCAGAGGAGACTCCATAGAAACTCAAGATTGTGGCCATTTTGAAGTCAGTCACAAACAAATACCCATAGAAGTCAATAGAAGTTGACTTGTCAGAGTCATGCAACACCCAATAACACAGCAGGGCGGACAAAAAAGAGCCAAACAAAGCGGCTGTGACCAGGAAATAGGGACAAGACCCCTGACATGGCAGAAGAAGTCCTTCAAAGCTCCATTTTCGAAGCCCTTGACCATTTGAACTCTCCAACTCAAACAAAAGGTGCCGGTGGGAAAAATGGATCAGACGTTTCGAGCATTACTTGCAAGCTACATGCAGAACATTCTTGGATGAGCAAGCCAAAGATCTATACCTCAATATAGTCAGTGACAATGTAAAAGACCTGCTTGTGACTATCCCCCCTGATTCAATTACCACCTAGTAAGGCCTAGTCAAATGCCACATGTACAAGTTTGCTCCACAGGGGAATGACGCCTACAAAAGATACAGGTTCAACACTGCATGTCAAAGACAGGATGAATCGTTTGACAATTTTGTGTCCTGTCTGTGCAAACTAGTCACTTATTGCAAATTGATTTGACAAGTTCAACAATGAAGAAGCAATTATACTACACATAATTGAAATAAGTTACTCAACTGGATTTAGAACCAAACTGTTGAAAGAAACCTACACTCTTGACAAAGTATTAGCCATGGCAAGGACAGATGCCGAGGCCATATCACATGCCATAAACATGGAAAGTGATTGAACGCAAATGCTGGAACATGTGCACCGCATGGCGGAGGAAGCCAACTGTCCGTCATTCAGGCACCTCCACTTACCAAGGGTAAGAAAGCATTTTATCGCTGAGGACTGGGGTATCCACACGTTGGCGACTGTCCTGCAATGGGACAGAAGTGTCCACAGAATGCATTCCTTGCGAAGAGTAATGCAACACAGCGATTTGCGCTGCTTTGTATTTCTCCTTGCCATCCAAAATCTCGTAAAGGGGCTTTGCGTGGCTTCATAAATATGACTTAGAGCTTTGTGTGCTGCATGTACCATGTTGCCTGGTCCAAGAATGATGCAAAGCCCTCATAAATATGCCCCCAGTATCTTCCACATCTAGCATTAAGGGACACGTTGCGTCATTGTTAAAGATTTACCTCATTTTTTAAACCCCATACAGATGGAGCTCTCCCATCAGCTCAGAGTAACTGGATCCTTTACTTTCAAGGGCCGAAGTTTACTCTCTCATGGACCTATATAAGGCTAGAATGGATTTTCTGATGCTCGTCCCCTTTCATCACCCAGTGTCCACCACATGTCTATGAGAGGCTTTACTGGTGGAGTGATATTTGTCAAGAAATGGACTGGAAGGCATCATGCGTCCATGCATCCAGGACTTGGAATGGAAATCTAGCAATACAGGTACACAGTACCTGTCGTTTCAAGCCCATTCAGCATCGCTTAGCAGTGTTCTGTGCTACAGCCACTGGACCGATCATGCTAAATGCACATCCAGCCTTCACCATCATAGCATGGTGGCCAGTGCGGTGTCAAGCTAAGAGTGCTGCATGGTGGCAAGGGATAAAACGAGTTTATTAGGTGTATAGAGCTTTTAGAATGTACTTTCTCAAAGATTTTTATTTTTATAAAAAATGTTGTCCTTGTTCTTGATGAGGGTTCAGCAAACACACATGGGGTCACTGACATGTGGATGCACTGTACAGAGGCGGCAAGTCTGGGCATTTTACTGTGAGATGGTGAGTGTTGTGAGACTGGAGCTGGTCTGATCATATCTGGGCAAGCAACAGTGTGAGAGGGAAGCCTCAGTATCCCGATTGAGTTGCAAAAGCTGTGAACCTCTAAACAGGAAAGTTACTTGCCTGTAACCCAAGTAAAGGTTACATGACTCTAACACTGGCTATTCAGAGGGGGGCACATGATGGGTCTTGTGCAGGGCCAGATTTTCTTAACCAGGAGCACAAATGGGTGTGGAAATGAGGGGATTATCTGTTTCAGGAAGATGTCAAAATGCCTGTGTGGTGCTAGGTAAGCTGGATTTTAAGAAGATGGGATATTCAAGGAGGTTTGAACCACAATGGGTCCAGCAGCAGAGAGCCAGTCATCTAGTCCAGGACACAATGGGATGTGGAAATGAGCCAGGGAATGTATTATCAGATTTAGTAGAATTATGAGCATTCTTAGACAAAAACTTCTATGGGGTGTGAAGTGGTCCGATGAATGAGACCGGGAACACAATTGGGAGAGCTAATTACTAGGATCGATATCAAAACAGAATGTGGAAATGAGCCGAATATTTGATTACCAGGATCAGAAGCTGAAAGGAGTAAATCTGGATTAGGAGCTCAACAAGTAATGAGAAGCAGACATTTTACTTGGGTTGGCAGCAAAATGGACAAGAGATAAAGGGCCTAGCGGACTGGGAATATAGTAGGATTTACAAGTGGTGTGGATTGCTTTGATTAAGATCCCTATGGCATGCTCAAGGAAGAGGGTTATCTAAACTGGGAAACACTGTGTGATTTACAAGGGCAAAAGATTACATGGATCAGGAGCTCAGTGAGACAAGACCGAGTATCAGATTACCTAGATTAGGAGTAATATGAAGCATGCAAAAACACAACATGATCTGGATTAGTATGATGGGATGTGCAATGGTATCAGATTACCTGGGTGGATAGCACAATGAGACCTTAAAGATCCCCATGTTACCTGGATCGGTAGCACGATGAGCGCCACACAGATCATGATGACCACGAGAAGCTGGGATGGCCAGATTTTGGGGGTTACATCACCGAAGCCCACAGTTGAAAAGGTAACGATGCAGAAGTACAGCGAGTCAAAGAGGGTCAGGTTGTTTCCGGCCCTTTCCAGGTGTTGGATGCCACATATACTGCAGATGGAGAAAGGTAGGAGTAAGCATCAGCATCAAACAAGAATTATGGAAGACAAAAAAAACCTTCATTCAAACTAATAAGTGTTTCTTTTTTTCTCATTGACCTGTCACAGATCAGACCTCACCAACATTCTTTAGCAGTGGTTATAGAATACATTGCAAAACCAAAGGGGATGATGGACGGAGAGTTGAACAATGCAAGCACTCACCCCCAGTCAATTGATCTGGGTTTAATCCATCATCATTCTTTAGCTCACTCCGCCACCCCAGTTCATACATGGCCCTATGCAAATCAGTCTGAACCTGTACCTCATGGTAACAGTCCAGCCCGAACTGCCAAGTCATGTCTGCCCTGGTCCGGAAACAAGCATCCTGGGACCGGTTTCTGGCTAATCAGCCGTCATCAGCCAGGCTAGCTTGAATCCAGTGGCAAAGTGAGCAAGGGACCCACGTCTGGGCATACCCTGCCAACTTAGGGCGAACAAAGCAAAACCAAAGGGGATGATGGATGGAGTGTTTAACAATGCAAGCACTCACCCCAAGTCAATTGATCTGGGTTTAATCCATCATCATTCTTTAGCTCACTCCGCCACCCCAGTTCAGACATGGCCATATGCAAATCAGTCTGACCCTGTGCCTCATGGGAAAAGTCCAGCCCAAACTGCCAAGCCATGTCTTCCCTGGACCAGAAACAAGCATCCTGGGACCAGTTTCTGGCTAATCAGCCGCCCTCAGCCAGGCTAGCTTGAATCCAGTGGCAAAGAGAGCAAGGAACCCACGTCTGGGCATACCCTGTCAACTTAGGGTGAACAAAGCAAAACCAAAAGGGATGATGGACAGAGTGTTGAACAATGCAAGCAGTCAACTGATCTGGTTTAATCCATCACCATTCTTTAGCTCACTCCGCCACCCCAGTTCAGATATGGTCATATGCAAATCAGTCTGACCCTGTGCCTCATGGTAACAGTCCAGCCCGAACTGCCAAGCCATGTCCTCCCTGGACCAGAAAAAAGCATCATGGGACCGGTTTCTGGCTAATCAGCCATCATCAGCCAGGCTAGCTTGAATCCAGAGGCACAGTGAGCAAGGGACCCACGTCTGGGCATACCCTGCCAACTTAGGGCAAACTAAGCAACACCAAAGGGGATGATTGACTGGGGGTGAGTGCTTGCATTGTTCAACACTCCGTCCATCATCTCCTTTGGTTTTGCTATAGAATACATTGATCAAATGCTGTCAGAGATGTCTGAATAAATAAGCCAGTGCAGGCGCATTGTGTCCACATTTGGCACCCATAGAAGAATCTCCAGAGCCTACAAGCATCAAATATCCAGTAGAAATAAAAGGCACAAAGATATGCCAAGCTAACTGCAAACAACCACCCCCATCAAAATGTTTAGGAAACCTCATATCTTCACCAAGCCGCTGGCCGACACCTCACATTAGATAAAGAACATGGTTCTGAGTAGTTGTTTGTCAAACTTGGAAATAGATTCTAGCATAACAGCTTGAAATTAAATAATTATTCGCGTATAACTTGCAAATCCTATCATGGCCCATATTAATCATATTACGGTGACAATTTAAAAAACAATATTGATAATCACTTTGCACACTCCCACTTTGAAGCTGTTTGACACCATATGGTGTATAAGCAAATGCCATACAAATAAACACAAATGCTAATAGAGAAACACACTCATTTTGGCAATGATCCCAATGTTTAAACACAAAAAGTTGAGGATTATTCAGTAAGAATTTTCTTACACATTTAAGCAAAATGATGGTTCTTGGGAGTGCAAGCATGGGCAATAATCTATTCGTCTGTAACGAGACTACAGTATAGTAACTTGAACAAGGGCTCCTCCCTCATTCTAGAAGCCCATGATCTCCACCATCAGGTATGTGGAAATAGCATCAAAGCTCATTGTAGCCTCTAGTTCAATTGTTCTCAAACCGTGGTCCAGGGACCACTGTAGGTCCGTGAAGCCTACTCAGCGGTCCTCGACTGCTTAGAAAATAAATAATATTAACAGAATCATAAAGTGTATATAAAAGAAGAAGCAACATTTAAAGATTAAACCTTTTTTTTGGTCTGCAAATGTGATGGAATTTGAAAGTAGAGTGTAAAAATTAAAGTAATATCCTCAAATTGATTGGTGGGAACACTGCAAGTGCATGAAACACAATATAGTATGGACAATGCGTGACAAAAATTGAATTTAGAAAAGCTCCAACCTTCCCATTAAAACTAAAATTCAGATTTTTTTTATATTTGTGAATTCAATATTTCGTCATTTATGTATTTGTTTAATGAATGCTTATTTCTTGTTTTGTGCATTGTTTTGCAGTTTAAATCCTCGAAAATGCTTATTGCCGGCGTCCCTGGTTTCAGTAATGACTGAGTGGGGGGTCCTCAGATTCCAATAATGATTCCGTGGGGTTCTCTAGGGTTTAGTAATGATTAGGTGGAGGTCAACAGAAGTCATATGATTAAGAACTGCTGCTCTAGTTTACATGGTTCATCGGAAAGGCTGAATGAGGCGGGCATCAGTGCAAGCATGTGGGATCACCCATATGGATGCCTTCCATATCTCCATGCCAAAGGATGTGAACAGGTATCAAGCATGAACAAAGGTGGAAAAGAAGGTGAGGCGAGGAGATCTGGTTTACGGACTTTGGGGCATATTATCAAGCACTGCGTTAAAATTATCGTGGCTTTAGCGGCAGAAAACTGCTGCTAAAGCGGCGACATTGGGCTTGATAATATGCCCTTGAGAATTCCAGTAGAAGCCCATGTTGACACCAGAACATTCTTCAATCAATCATTACATTTGTAAAGCGCGCTACACACCCGTGAGGGTCTCAAGGCGCTGGGGGGGGGGGGCTGCTCCTGATCGAAGAGCCAGGTCTTGAGGAGTCTTCTGAAGGCCAGCAGGTCCTGGGTCTGTCGTAGGCCGGTAGGGATAGTGTTCCATGTCTTGGCGGCGAGGTAGGAGAAGGATCTGCCGCCGGCGGTGGTTTTCCGGATGCGTGGAACTGTGGAGAGGGCGAGGGTGGCAGAGCGGAGGCTGCGGGTGGGGGGTGTAGAAGCTGAGTCGGTCGTTGAGGTATGCTGGTCCGGCATTGTGTAGGGCTTTGTGTGCGTGGATGAGGAGTTTGAAGGTGATCCTCTTGTTGACGGGGAGCCAGTGCAGGCCTCTCAGGTAGGGTGTGATGTGGCTGCGTCGGGGGACGTCGAGGATCAGTCGTGCCGAGGCGTTCTGGATGCATTGCAGCCGTCTCAGGAGCTTGGTTGTTGTTCCTGCGTAGAGGGCGTTCCCGTAGTCCAATCTGCTGGTGACGAGAGCCTGGGTGACGGTTCTTCTCGTGTCAGAGGGGATCCATTTGAAGATCCTGCGGAGCATTTGGAGGGTATTGAAGCAGGAAGCGGAGACGGCGTTGACCTGCTTGGTCATAGTGAGGGCAGAGTAGAGGATGACCTCTAGGTTGCGTGCATGGTTGGTGGGTTCTGGGGCTGTTCCTAGCGACGTTGGCCACCAGGAGTCGTCCCAGGCTGAGGGGGTTGAGTCGAGGATGAGGACCTCCGTCTTCTCTTAATTCAGCTTCAGCCTGCTGTCCTTCATCCATTCGGCGACAGCCTTCATTCCTCTGTGGAGGTTGGCTTTGGCGGTGTGGGGGTTTTCGGTGAGGGAGATGATCAGCTGGGTGTCGTCGGCGTAGGAGATGATGTTGAGGCTATGTTGTTGGGCGACGTGGGCGAGTGGTGCCATGTAGATATTGAACAGCGTCGGGCTGAGGGATGATCCCTGAGGAACGCAGCAGATGATCTTGTGGTCTTGAAGCGGAAGGGTGGGAGGCGGACGCTCTAGGTTCTGCCAGAGAGGAAGGATGTGATCCAGGCCAGGGCCTTCTCTTGGATTCCGGCGTCATGGAGGCGTGCTGTTAGGGTGCGGTGGCAGACCGTGTTGAAGGCTGCTGATAGGTCCAGAAGGATGAGGGCGGCTGTTTCTCCTTTGTCCATATGGATCCTGATGTCGTCGGTGGCGGCGATGAGGGCGGTCTCGGTGCTGTGGTTGCTGCGGAAGCCGGACTGGGATGGGTCCAGGATATTGTTATCTTCAAGGTAGCGGGTCAGCTACCTGTTGATGATCTTCTCTGTGACTTTCGCCGGGAAAGGGAGCAGGGAGATGGGCCGGAAGTTCTTGAGTTCGTTGGGGTCCGCCTTGGGTTTCTTCAGTAGGGCGTTGATCTCTGCGTGCTTCCAGCTCTCTGTGAAGGTTGCTATCTCGAAGGAGATGTTGATTGTTTTCTGGAGGTGGGGGGTGATGGCTGTGCTGGCTTTGTTGAAAACGTGGTGAGGGCATGGGTCAGATGGGGACCCAGAGTGGATGGAGTTCATGGTCTTGACGGTGTCATCGTTGCTGACGTTGGACCAGGTGGTCAGACGGCTGGTGCGCGAGGTGGTTGCAGGGGTGGTGGTCTCGGCGGTGGAGGTGGGGGTGGTGGTGTTGAAGCTTTCGTGGATGTCGTTGAAGCTGTTGTGGATGTCGGTGATCTTGCGGTGAAAGAAGGTGGCCAGTGAGTCGCACAGGTCTTGTAATGGTGGAATGTCATTGGTGTTGGCGCTGGGGTTTGAGAATTCTTTCACGATGTTGAAGAGCTCTTTGCTGTTGTGTGCGTTGTTGTCTAGGCGGTTCTTGAAGGCGGTCCTCTTGGCGGTGCTGATGAGTTGGTGGTGTCTGTGGGTGGCGTTCTTGTGGGCTTTTTGGCTGTCTGGTGTTCGGTCGCGGAGCCAGCTCTTCTCCAGCTTCCGACAGGTGCGCTTGGAGGTCCGGAGGTCTTTGGTGAACCGGACGGCTTTCTTGTTGGTGTGATTGGTGGCGTAGGTCTTGAGTGGGGCGAGGGTGTTGGCGCAGTCGTTGATCCACTGTTTGAGGTTGATGGCGGCGGTGTCGGGTCGGTGGGATCGGCAGGTGGTCCCAGGGCGAGGGTGGTGGTTAGTTGGTCCTCAGTGACCAGGCCCCAGCAGTGGCGTGGCATCTGTTGGGTGCGGTGGTGTGTGGTGGGTTTCCTGAAGGTGAAGTGGACGCATCTGTGGTCTGTCCAGTGAGGTTCAGTGGTGTGGTTGAAGGAGACGTGGGGGCGTGCAGAGAAGATGGGGTCCAGTGTGTGTCCAGCGGCGTGGGTGTGTGTCATCATGAGCTGTTTGAGTCCGAGGTTGGCGAGGTTGTCGATCAGGGCGGTGGAGTTTGTGTTGTTGTTGCCAAGGTGGAATTTCAGGTCCCCAAGGAGAATGTAGTCAGTGGAGGTGAGGGCGTGGCTGCTGATGAGGTCTGCGATGGAGTCGCTGAACTGTGGCCGGGGTCCGGGTGGTCTGTAGACGAGTGTTCCTCTGAGGGTGGTGTTGGGGTCGGTGTGGATCTGGAAGTGCATGTGCTCGGCGGTGGTGAGGGTGTCGTCGGTTCTGGTCGAGACTCTGAGGGTGTCCTTGTGGATGATGGCGATTCCCCCTCCCACTCCGTTAGTGCGGTCTCTGCGGGAGATCTTGTAGCCTTCTGGGATGGCTATGGCGATGTTTGGTGCCGAGGTGGTGTCAGCCATGTCTCCATCAAGAAGGCGACGTCGGGGTTGGTTGAGTCTAGGAGGCCCCAGAGTTCCATGGCGTGCTTGCGAACGGAGCGGGTGTTGAGGAGGATGCATCGGAGGTGGTTGGGTTCTCTGATTGATGGTTTGGCGGGCCGGATGCTGGAGAAGCTGCAGTTCTGGCAGGTGAATGGCCCTTGGGTGCGCTTCGGGGTGGCCCAGTAGCAGGGGTGATCTCGTCTGGGATTGAGTGTGTGGAGGGTGCTGGAGTCGTAGTGCAGTCTGGTGTTATGGCGGCTTTGTGGTCCAGGGGTTCTGGCGCTGGGCGCGGTCTAGGCACAGACGGGCTTGCCTTTGGCGCACCTTCAGTGCGCCAGCGGCGCGGCCGCTGTGCGGCTTCCATATGAGGGGCTGCGGGAGGGGGGAGCAGCTGGGAGGCGGGAGTGGGGTGGCGAATGGGAACAGCAGGGGCCGGGGCCGCAAGGACGCAGTGGCGGGAAAGGTGGCACAGAGGGAAACGGGGGAAGCGGGGAGAGGACACAGAGGCAATACGGGGGGAAAGGGGGCACAGAAGGCAAAAAAGGGGGTACAAGGGCACAGCAGAAGTAAAATGGGGGTTAACAAAACAAAGAGCAAACAATCAGAGGAGACTCACGCAGCACCAGGCAGCGGCAGGGGCAAGGCGACAGCGGGGGCAGCGGCACAGGAGGACTGTGTGGTGGCTGTGGGGTGGCCTACCTGAGGACAGGGTCAAAGGTCGATAATATGCCCCTTTGACTTTAGGACTAAGTTGAACTCACAGCCTTGGAGCTTTATAGAAAATTGTGTGGTACTGTGCAAATCGCTTAATCTCCCTGTGCCTAAAAGGTGTGTAGCTGTGTAATTCGGAGATGTAATAGTGTAAGGAGCCTGTTGCTCCCAAGCTAGGATTGGACCATATAAATAACATTGCATAATATGAGTTCGGACATCTGGTTAAATGCATGTTGGAATGTACACACAAAAAACAGGCACGATTCACTGTATCCTGTTTCATTAAACCAATAAATGAATCACTGACATGTGCGATACAGGGTATCTGACTACAGAAAAACACACATACACATGCAGTGACCCCAAGCCCTGCACAATATTTTCTAAAATGTCCATTCCAAAGTTTAACTTTAATGGGACTATTAAGAAGCCAAACGGGCAAGGTGAGTGAGGTCTAGGCCTTGCTCAGCCTTAGTCAGGAGTGCACACACACAATACTCACCAGGTGAACATGAGGCAGACCAAAGTGCAGACGAGGATGAGGACTTGGTTGAACATGGCGGAGTGTGTCCGCTGGATTGCGCGGTGGAGATCATTCTGAGTTGAACAAAAAGAGGAGAGAGCGTCAGGAAGGGAAGCGCAATGAGAAGTCATTTAGAGAAAACGATTTAGTGTGTTTCTGTGTGCGAAACGTCAGTGGATCAATGGAAGAAGCACAAAGGTGTTATCAATGGAAGAAGCACAAAGGTGTTATGGTGCGGGAGGTGTTTTCATCCCAGACGAGGCCCCGTGTACTCTGTCATCTTTGAAATTCCCGAGCCGGGCTGTAAAAAGTATTGAAAGATGGAGCAAATTATTTTCTCGGGCGAGCTTAAACAGAAACAATCTTTTCGAGCAATAGCAAAATGGAAGCCTGGGCAGACCATATCAATGACGCATTTTCGATTCCTGCAGCTTCTCGAATTGTTGAAAGGGGATAGTGGCATTACTCACAGTGACGTCAGCCAACAGATGAAGTGGGCTGGCCTTTTCCTAATGCTGTATGCTGTAGTGGGCGGAATTCAAATGTGAATGACCCAACAAAACATCAATGGGTGAATAGGACTGGCTGAAAGCCTCTACATAGAAGTATTATACATATCATTTTAGTAAAATCAAAAGACCTTAGCTAATGGCAGACCTAAAAAAAAAACAGTGTGCACAGTCTTCCCTCAATTTTGTAGTGAGTCAGCTTCATTTAATGTGTGGCAAGTGTATAGCCTGAATTAGGCCAAAGTGTTCCCCAAGTCTTAGAAGTAGCCACTCTCCCAATCAAAGATGTGATCAAAAGATACCAGAAGCTCTGTTCCATGGGAGGGACAAACAAGATGAAGAGGCTGAAACAAGGAAAGCTATTCAATAGAAAGCAAGCAAATAAGATTGACAAACTGTAAAGCCAACTCATGGTAAGCAGTATTTTCTCGGTGGTTTTGTTCATATAAAAGAGTATGTTTTAACTCACATTTTGCCTAACTATAGCCTCCCTTTACCCTTACTTTTTTTCATTCAATTTCAAAGTTGTTTATGATTTAAAGTAACATATTATTACAATATCCTACTAGGATGTATGACGTTACAACGCATACTTTTACAACGCATACCATTACAACACATTTTTTACAACACAACATCCATTACAACGCATTCCATTACAACGCATGCCATTACAACACATTTTTTAAAACTACCTTTACAATGCATTCCATTACAACGCATACTACCTGTACAACGCATACCATTACATTGCATGTATGGTAAGTATTGGATAGTGTAGGGGTAAAAAGTACTATTCTAACTCCAGGGGGGTGCAACAGTAGGGTAAGTGTTGGATAGTGTAGGGGTAAAAATTACTATTCTAACTCCAGGGGGTGCAACAGTAGGGTGAGTGTTGGATAGTGTAGGGGTAAAAATTACTATTCTAACTCCAGGGGGTGCAACATTAAGGTAAGTGTTGGATAGTGTAAGGGTACTATGCGTTTTAATGGTATGCGTTGTAATGACTGCGTTGTAATGACATGGGTTGCAGTGGTATGCGTTGTAGTGTCATGCGTTGTAATGGTTGCGTTGTAATGGCATGCGTTGTAATTGATGTTGCGTTGTAAAAGTTTCGTTGTAATGGTAGTGCGTTGTAAAAGTTGCATTGTAAAGGTTGTTTCCCATCCATATATGCATATTTAGATATATGCATATATACAAAATCAAATGTAAACATTTTAAGAAAGCAACACTGATTTAAAGTGAAAGGTAAAAAAGTAAAAATTAATATGCATCATAAGTGTCTGTTTTTTTCCGTTTTAACCCTTACAATGTTTAGGCCACTCATTACTTTGTGGTCTTAGCATGTCAGTTGTTTTTAACCATGCACCCAATGCTTGTACATAAAAAAAATTGGTGGCCCTTAGGACACATTTTTAATATGCCTTCTGTGTCATTTTTTGACTTAATGTAGAGTGACGTCTCAGATTTTTTTAGGACCTGATATGTATTAGTTTATAAGCTATTGCAATACACTCCATAGTATATCTAGGAATGGTGACTTCTTCCTGCAAGCATAGCAGGGTGCCGATGATGACAGGTTAAGCTGGTCAGTTCAACCCCCAGATTGAATAACGTCCAATACAATGGCACAGGCCCTTACCTTAGAAGTCTTTAAAGGATCCATATAGCATATATTTGATATTTTGATAGGAGAGTGGGGTTCTTTTGTTGGGAATTGGCTTTGAGTGGAGGCCACGCCATAGGTCTCCATTTTCCTTCTAAAGCTCCTCGCTGTCAGTGGATACTGCGGACCCCAGAATGTGATTTTAGATACCAGGGGATCAGCAAACCCCCTCAAGGGTGCTGCAGATTCTATGGCTAGGTAACTTTTTTTTACGTATTCCAAGCTTCCTTGAGGGTCCTTCTACTATGGCTTAAGTGTGTGAGTGTACATACCCTAACCGATTATACAGCATTTTAATTATTTTCTATGGAATAAGGACCATGTCCAGCATCCTAAAATGGCTGCTGCAAGAGAAATTTTTCTGTTGAGGCAGCCACTTCGATCATTCGGATCCCGCCATTCCTACTTGCAGATCCAAAAGGACAACATAAGCTAAGTCTCACTTGTCCAAGTAGATTCCTTTGAAACGGCACACTTTTACAAAGTGTTAAACCTTTAAAGTCCACTCAGCAACTTTTTAAAACTCTTATGTCTCAAAAACTACTGAATAGATTTACACCAAAAGGGCATTTTCTAATGAAAGTGTTACGTCCATGCTAAGTTTGGTTTAAATTCTTTTAGCGCACTGTGCTGTAGTTGAAAGCAGGAATTCCTGTAGGAGTTAAAATGGGAAAATCTTTTTTTTCCATCATCCTCCCTTGAAAATTTTTCCTCCACATGGATCTGGATGAATATTGGCATGAAGGTAATTAGCTGACTACATCAAGTGATTGCCAACTTTGGTGTAAATTCATCCCGAAAGTTAAAAGGTATAGGACAATCAAAAAATTCCTTATCAATCAAATGAGTGCCTGAACCATGACTACACTAAAAAGAGTGCTTTTGTTAGTTTGGTATAACTCTGTTCAGTAGTTTTTTAGGTATTAGCATTTTTAAAAAGTAGCTAAGTGGTGTTTGTACATGTGTGGCATTTTGGATAGGCAACTCTTCCGCTTGTTCAGAAATAAAAAATTAAAAAGAAATCCTTTATAGTTCAATCAAAAATACATATTCACTGAAAAAAATTTCCATAGTGACTTATGGATTTGACTCAAATGTGTCAAACCTTTGAAATTTGCCACTTTGGGATAGCAACACGCCATAACCTGTGTGACGCATTATGCTGCCACATTGTTCTCTTGATCAGTCTTTAGTTTGTTTCTGTTCATTTGCCAAATTTGTGTTTGAAGCATGGGAGCGGATGCAAGTTATGATGTGAGTTGCTAACCATAACTGGTGAATTTCAGTGGTTTGACAATTTTGAGCCAGAACCATAATTAACTTAAATTTTTTTCAGTGAATTTATTTTATTACGATTTACTAATTTTCAACCCCCATGCTCATGCTCTTTGGCTGTGTGCAGCAGGTCCTGTGGCCAGGCCCTGCTCCCAACCTGCCATGGCCGCTCAACCCATACTGCGCACTATTTGGGTTCCACAGAAGTGGTGGGCTGTTTGGCCAGGCAATGTGCCCATCCATCCATGGCTGCCTAACCCCAACTGCGTTTGGTCTGCCATGTACCCATTTTTTGCTGGGAACAGCCTTCGGTCAGGCCCTGTGACCATCCACCTTCAACTGTGTGCAGTGTGAGTGGTTTCAGGGCTTGTTTGACCTTGGACTGTGTTTAATTTGCTAGCTTCTAGTTTTCATGCAAATAAATTGAACAATGCCACAGAGATTAGTGAATGAAACCTTAATTGCCCTCCCAGTTATCTTCATCTCTACCTGATACAGAATGACATAGCCAACAGTAAGTTAAATATGCTAAATGGTTTGTAGATTTATCTAACAATTACAATTTTATTAGCAAATAAAAACTTCTTTCACCCACTTTGATGGAAATTAAGAAAACCAAGAGCAGATTAAACAATGGTGAATCTCTACAAAATTCCGTACAGATCCATCAGATGGTGCCAACGTTATTATTAAACCAAAAATGTGTTGAACCTCTGTTTAAGTACCCTCCTCTCCACTGGATCTGCACAAAAGCTAAAAAACCTGCCCTGGGTGTAATTTTTTTAACAGCCATATTTGATGCAGGGTTGTCAACAAGTGATAATATTACAAGCAACTGCAAATGTTATTTATCCCCCACCCCCATTTAACGTTGTCCCCACTTGAAGGATTGGCACAAAGATGAAATCCCAATCAGAAAAAACCTTCCTGGCATCTGACAACTTTTGAGCAGACTCGTCACACTGTGTCAATGTTGTTAGCAAATTGACACTTTTTGCATTCCTCTGCATTTCAAGTAATCCAATGAAACTTTAAAATACCAAAATAAGGTTAAATGTACTAAGTCTATCAAAGTTTGTGTAGATCCATCAAATAGAGCCCAGGCTATTGGTAAATCAAAAAGATTGTTGAATCTCCTCTTTGGATCATCACAAAACCTGATATATCTGCACTGGATATCACTTGCTAACAGTTTGCCACACTTGACACAGATTAGTCAAAAACTACCAAAGCTAAAAGCATGTGAAATATATTATTAATTCCACCCTTTATTATGGTCCCCCTTTATAGGTTGACTGAACACTTTAGAAACCAATGGAACCTAACCCTTCCTAGCCTCTGCCAAATTTTGTGTGGATTCCTCACACAGTGCCATGCATATTAGCAAATGAACACTTTGCCCCCCCCCCCTTTTTTTAAATGCTTCCAGCTTTATGGATTTATGGAAACACACAAATTCAAATATATCGATCGTCTTCTTTAAATGGTGTCAAAGTTATAAGCACATTACCAAATTGCTTTTCAACTGACAATATGCACAAAAGGGGCTGGGGGATAGGGTACTCCTAAGAGTGAGAGACTGGCAACCGGATATAGATTGGTGTTGGCGAGCGGAGCGTACAATATACCAGAATAGAGGATGTCCTATAAAATGTGAGAAAATATGGGAACATTGGCGGGTATTACGAGGGCTGTGAGGAAGTGCCACATGAGTGAGATGGGTATTGTATCCTTATGGTAATATTCTCCCAGATGACTAAAGATAATGTAAAATGTAAACAAATTGGTCAAATATCACTTGGATCACTGATGTACTGCTGGTTATGCTGTTAATAAAAAGTTTTTTTTTTAAGTTACAAAAATGCTAACCCTTTAAATCCCACCTCTATAAAATGTGAATGTCTAAAAAACTACTGAAAGGATTTACACCAAATCAAAATATCATGCTTACGGAGTAAAGTTCTACTTTCATGCCAAGTTTGGTACATATCTGATCAATCTTTTTTAGTCTGTTGGCAAAATGTCCTACTGGAGAAACAATCGGAAATTTTACAACTATATTTTTACACCCCCCCCCCCCTTAACTTCTTTTGCCATGGATGGACAGCATGGCAAAGTATTGTATCCACCACATCGAACTTAGCACTAAATTGGAAGGCAAGTCTAGCTAAGTAATTGTTGAATTAATTATATGCTTATCTTGGTCAAGTTGTGCTTCAACTATCAGTTGTTTCACAGATAGGTTTCTACCCCACAAATACTGATACACAAATGTCCTATTACAGGAAAAAATACTGAGATCAAGTTGTGCTTCAACTATCAGTTGTTTCACAGATAGGTTTCTACCCCACAAATACTGATACACAAATGTCCTATTACAGGAAAAAATACAGAGACTCTGCAGTGTACAAGGAAGACTACACTTATATATGTTTTAGTACTTCCAGCCATGGATACTGTGCTAGCCGGCATAATGGGGTTTGAGAGCAAGTAATCACCCAAGATGCTTGAACAAATTTAATTAGATATTTGCAAAATAACTTCCTTAACTTCATATTAGCTGAGATCCCGCCCACACTTCTCCCCCACAACCTGATCCTACTCACAATCATGTTCTCCAAGGCATGCTTGGCCAGCCAGCAGTTCAAGAAGACAGGAATGAAAAGGTTCCGTAGAGGTGGCCAGAACACCTATAAGAGAACAGAGGAATTAAAGGCAATGATAGGTGAGACCGTAACCCTGTAAAATACAGAGGGTGGATCTCATAAATACAAACACTATATCCATGTGGACTCAATGTAGAACTTTTGCTCACTCTTTTTTTACATATGTTTTCTAGATAGAGTTACCAGAACAAAGCAGGCTGGAAAGCAATACTGGTCAATTACAAATGTCTTTTGCAACAGTGATCATGTTCTAATGCAGACACCACTAAAATACTTTCTGCAATTACAAAGAGCGAGTGTGTCAAATTAATTAAGACAGATACAATACAGCAATATCGACATGAGTTATGAAGGGTGCGAAGAATGCATACGATTAACTCAGTTTTGTTAATATAATGTATTAAACAGTTTTCGATTTTGTGAAAACTAGAGTTTAACGAGTGTGAGCGCTTCCATGCTTTTGTAAAATAGTTAAAAACATTGCTGCCACTTGAAATTCTCCTGGGACAGGAAGTTCAAAAGGATCTGTATAAAACAAATGCTTACAAAATAAGGCAGTGTGTTGGGAGGAGGAGCCCCGCCTAGAAGAAATCAAAACAAACAACAGGAATACAACACATCACAACTTTTTAGCTTGGATTTAAACTGGTAAAATAAGTGGCAGTTCACCTTATGTTCCCACAGTAGAGAGAGATATAACGTGGGCAGCCATTCCATTCTGAGAAAATCCACAGCAAGGCTGAGGCTCTTAGTGTCTTTTGGGGAAATCAGGTCCCTGACACATTTGCAGTCAGGGTCAGTTCTATATTACGGGCATTATAGGCAGCTGTCTTATGGAGCCTCCATAAATGGCCACAACAGGGCCCAGATAGTAACAAACAGCTTCAAAAAAAGGCCTTGTTGCTGGAAGAAAGAGAGCACCAAATAGCAAAATATAATTATGAATGGGCCTCCATAATCCTTACACTGGAGATTTTCTCCACGTGGTGGCAGATTGTGCACCCAAAGGCTGGTCCTTTTTGAGGGCTGAAGTCATGTTACTTTTCCTGTACCAGAGACACACTCCTTAGATTAGTTCTTCATTATTCAATATCCCTTATAAATATGTACGAAAGCAAGAGGAGTTTGGGACCTCGTGTTCAGTGACTGAGGAGTTTCAGATCCAGAAGTGTTAAACTAGTTACAAGCAATGAATCTAAATGGAAGTTATTTACATAGCCATTGGTGATCCTGAAAATCTGGCATGGCTTTGGCCCTGATGCTCCATCACTGGACATTGTTTTATTACCTATTTATTAATAGTGTCTTCAGCCACAGGTCTTGGCGCTGAGACTTCTCACTGCACAAATAAACACAGTTGGAGAAAGGTGCTATCAGGAATTTTTGCAGAACAGGTAAGATTTATGGTGTTTACAATGTTCATCAGTCTGACAAAGCTGGAGTGAGAGCGTGTTCTATAGAATGTGGACGTCGATTCTAGTGGTCTCCTTCCACAGTATTTTTTTTAAAGTGCAAGATTTTCAACAAATGTAAAGGGTTAGGACTCAGAGAAAATGAAGGAACAATAGGAGTAATGAAAAATGATGCTTTGAAAGAAAGATAATACAGGGCCTCATTGCGATGTTGGTTGGTTTGATGCTTGGTTGCGATCCAACTGGCATCTATTGCCACAGTTAGACCGCCTCATTAGGATGCGTGGAGGTCGGAGGTAGGGCGAAGGTGCCGTCCGACAGTTCCTACGAGCTCAAGGAGCCCGTCCGACTGTCAGTCGGGATGTAATTCCCTACGATGTAGGCGGTGCCGGCTCAGGCACTGCCATAGAGTTTACAATGTCCCTTTCAGACAGCCTTTCAATGGTGGTCTGACCGCAGCCTCCACTATGAGGCCTGGGGCGAACCTGTGGTGCCGCTCCAAAATCCATGCAACGAGTGATAGGCACCGCATGGGGCCTGCCACACAGTGCATGGATGTTTGGAAACATCCATTTTGCCAATCTGGCTTGTGCTCAGGACCGGACTGAGAACACAAACCAGCCCTGGTAATTCACCTCAATCGGCCCGAGGGGGGCAGCTGCTTGTGAAAAGCAGTGCTGCCGTAGTTACACTGCTGCTGGCCTCTTCTGTTACAGGAGACCAATATTGCAGCAAGGCTGCAAAACCAGCCCTGAGTAACAAAGGCGTCGCCACCGTTCAAAAACTGGCCCCCCACCCTTCCGGCCCACGGGAAAACGCCTGGTGCCGCTACGGCCAGTCTGGCCCTGCTTGTGCTGCGGCCGTTTTCTGACCACAGCACAGCTGCAATGGAAAAATATATGCTTCCAACCGCCTCATGGGCAGTTGCATCTTAATTTGTCGCATGGAACCGCTGACTACTAGTCGGTCGGTTTCCATTCCGACACGATGCCGGTTGGACGATCATCTGACCAGCATCATAATAGGCACCACACAATAGGAAACAAGCATTTGCAATGCAATAGGTCTCGCATTAGGAAAGTTTGAGCTATTGATATTGTAAATGACAAATTTTTTATTTATGTTTTGTTTTTGAAAATAGCTAAATTAACCTCTTAGGTGCTGCGCCTATTTCAACGGCCGACGGCACCACTACCTCAGGAGTGCTGCCGTCGGCCGTTGGACGTTCGAACCTCACCTGCGCAATGGAACGTTCAGCACTGGAGCTGGACGTTCCATAGCTGCTAAGGTGTTAATAGCTTTGTCATTTACAATGCCAATAGTTATAACTTTCGCAAATGTGACACCTATAGCATTGTAATGCAATATGTGTTGTATTTACATGACCTACATGTATTGATATTACAAATAACAATGGCTTTTAATTTTTTTTTAATTAATACTTAAATAAAAGTTATTGTAATTTATAATGGCAAAAGCTTAAACTTTTGTAAATAACTTTTGGGAAGATTATGTTCAGTGTATTTTATTGTGGCGAAAATCCAAGAACAGAAGTGAAATATTAACATCTTTTTGTTACATTTGTAATAAAGCTTGAAACATTGAGAGAACATATTTGAACCAGTTGTTGTTGAATGGTTGCACAGATTGATGCTGTGGTGGCGCTGAGTGATGTTGTGATGGCGAACGAGTGATGCTGTGGCGTTCAGTGATGCTGTGGTAGCGCATAGTGATGTTGTGGTTTCCCTGAGTGATGCTGTGGTGGTGCTGAGTGATGCTGTATGCTATGCTATGTTTTGTTTTGCTATACTATGTTTTGTTTTGTTATGCTATGTTTTGCTATCCTATGTTTTGATTTGTTATGCTATGCTATGTTGTGTTTTGTTATGCTATGCTATGTTTTGTTATGCTATGCTATGTTTTGCTATGCTATGCTGTGTTATGCTATGCTATGTTTTGTTATGATATGCTATGTTTTGTTGCGTTTTATTATGCTATGCTTTGTTTTGGTATGCTATGTTTTGTTATGCTATGCTATGTTTTGTTGTGTTTGGTATGCTATGCTATGTTTTGCTATGCTATTACATGTTTTGTTTTGTTATGCTATGTTTTGTTATGTTATGCTATGTTTTGTTATGCTATGCTATGTTTTGCTATCCTATGCTTTGTTTTGTTATGCTATGCTATGTTTAGTTTTGCTATCCTATGCTATGTTTTGGTGTGTTTTGTTATGCTATGCTATGTTTAGTTTTGCTATCCTATGCTATGTTTTGGTGTGTTTTGTTATGCTATGCTATTTTTTGTTCTGTTTTGCTATGCCATGCTTGTTATGCTATGCTATGTTTTGTTATGCTATGCTATGTTTTGTTGTGTTTTATTATGCTATGCTATGTTTTACTATGCTATGTTTTGTTATGCTATGCTATGCTTTGTTATGCTATGTTTTGTTATGCTATGCTAAGCTTTGTTTTGTTATGCTATGCTATGTTGTGTTTTCTTATGCTTTACTATGCTTTGTTGTGTTTTGTTATGCTATGCTGTTTTGTTGTGTTTTGCTGTTTTGTTATGCTATGTTTTGTTATACTATGCTTTGTTTTGTTATGTTATGCTATGTTTAGTTATGTTATGTTTTGTTCTGCTATGTTTTGTTGTGTTTTGTTATGCTATGCTATGTTTTGTTTTGCTATGCTTTGTTATGCTATGCTATGTTTTGTTGTGTTTTGTTATTCTATGCTATGTTTTGTTATGCTATGCTGGTGAGGGTGTGTGAGGGTGAGTGAGGGTAAGGGGGTGTGAGGGTGAGGGGGTGTGAGGGTGAGGGTGTGAGGGTGAGGGGGTGTGAGGGTGAGGGGGTGTGAGCGTGTGGGAGGGTGAGGGTGTGGGAGGGTGAAGGGATGTGAGGGGGTGTGAGGGTGAGGGGGTGTAAGGGTGAGGGGGTGTCTGAGGGTGATGGGGAGTGAGGGTGAGTCGGTGTGAGGGTGAGGGGGAGTGAGGGTGTGTGAGGGCGAGGGTGTGTGAGGGTGAGGGTGAGGGGATGTGAGGGTGAGTAGGTGTGTGAGGGTGAGGGGGTGTGAGGGTGTGGAGGTGTGGGTGTGTGAGGGTGAGGAGTGAGGGGGTGTGATGGTGAGGGTGTTTGAGGGTGAGGGTGTGGGGTTGTAATGGTGAGGGGGTGAGGGTTTGAGGGTGAGGGGTTGTGAGGGTGAGGGTGTGAGGGTGAGGGGGTGTGAGGGTGATGGGGTGAGGGTGACGAGGTGAGGGTGTGGGGGGGTGAGGGTGTGAGGGTGAGGGGGTTTGAGGCTGTGTGAGGGTGAGGGTGTGTGAGTGTGAGGGTGTGTGGGGGTGTGAGGGTGAGGATTTGTGAGGGCGTGAGGGTGAGGTTGTTTGAGGATCAGGGTGTGGGGTTGTGAGGATGAGGGTGTGAGGGTGAGGGTGTGAGGGTGAGGGGGTGTGAGAGTGAGGGTGACAGGGGTAAGGGTGTGAGGGTGTGAGGATGAGATGGTGTGAGGGTGAGGGTGTGTGAGGTGGTGTGAGGGTGAGGGTGTGTGAGGGTGAGAGGGTGTGTGAGGGGGTGGTTGAGGGTGAGGGTGTGAGGGTGAGGGGGTGAGGGGGTGAGGGGGTGTGAGGGTGAGGGTGTGTGAGGGTGAGAGGGTTTGTGAGGGTGGGAGGGTGTGTGAGGGTGAGAGGGTGTGTGAGGGTGAGAGGGTGAGGGTGTGTGAGCATGAGATGTGTGAGGGTGTATGAGGGTGAGGGTGAGGCGGTGTGAGGGTGAGGGTGTGTTAGAGTGAGGGTGTGTGTGAGGGTGAGGGTGTGAAGGGGTGTGAGGGTGAGGGGGTGTGAGGGTGAGGGTGGGTGAGGGTGGGTGAGAGGGTGTGTGATGGTGAGAGGGTGTGTGAGGGTGAGGGGATGTGAGGGTGAGGGGGTGTGAGGGTGAGGGCGTGAGGGAGGGTGAAGGGATGTGAGGGTGAGGGGATGTGAGGGTGAGGGGGTGTGAGGGTATGTGAGGGTGTGTGAGAGTGAGGGGGTGTGAGGCTGGGGGTGTGTGATGGTGAGGGTGTGTGAGGGTGAGGGTGTCAGGGTGAAAGGGTTGTGAGGGTGAGGGTGTGAGGGTGAGTGAGAGTGTGTGAGAGTGAAGGTGTGAGGGTGCGGGGTGAGGGTGAGTGAGGGTGTGTGCAGGTGAAGATGTGAGGGTGAGTGGGAGTGAGGGTGAGAGGGTGTGAGGGAGAGTGAGGGTATGTGAGGGTGAGGGTTTGAGGGTGAGAGGGTTGTGAGGGTGAGGGGGTGAGGGTGAGTGAGGGTGTGTGAGGGTGAGGGTGTGTGAGGGTGAGGATGTGAGGGTGAGAGGGTTGTGAAGGTGAGGGGGTGAGGGTGAGTGAGGGTGTGTGAGGGTAAGGGGGATGAGGGTGAGGGTGTGTGAGGGTGAGGGTGTGAGGGTGAAGGCGTGTGAGGGTGAGGGTTTGAGGGTGAGGGGGTGTGAGGGTGACGGTGACAGGGTGAGGGTGACAGGGTGAAGGTGTGTGAGGGTGTGTGAGATTGTGAGGGTTAGGGGGTGTGAGGGTGAGGCTGTGTGAGGGTGAGGGTGTGTGAGTGTGAGGGTGTGAGGGGGTGTGAGGCTGTGTGAGGGTGAGGGTGTGTGAGTGTGAGGGTGTGTGGGGGTGTGAGGGTGAGGATTTGTGAGGGTGTGAGGGTGGGAGTGTTTGAGGATCAGGGTGTGGGGTTGTGAGGGTGAGGGAGGGTGAGGGTGGGAGGGTGTGAGGGTGAGGGGGTGTGAGAGTGAGGGTGACGGGGGTGAGGGTGTGAGGATGAGATGGTGTGAGGGTGAGGGTGTGTGAGGTGGTGTGAGGGTGTGTGAGGGTGAGAGGGTGTGTGAGGGGGTGGTTGAGGGTGAGGGTGTGAGGGTGAGGAGGTGTGAGGGTGAGGGTGTGTGAGGGTGAGAGCGTGTGTGAGGGTGAGAGGGTGTGTGAGGGTGAGAGGGTGTGTGAGGGTGAGAGGGTGTGTGAGGGTGAGAGGGGGAGGGTGTGTGAGCATGAGGATGTGTGAGGGTGTATGAGGGTGAGGCGATGTGAGGGTGAGGGTGTGTTAGAGTGAGGGGGTGTGTGAGGGTGAGGCTGTGAGGGGGTGTGAGGGTGAGGGGGTGTGAGGGTGAGGGTGGGTGAGGGTGGGTGAGAGGGTGTGTGAGGGTGAAAGGGTGTGTGAGGGTGAGAGGCTGTGAGGGTGAGGGTGTGTGAGGGTGAGAGGATGTGAGGGTGTGGGGGTGTGAGGGTGAGGGTGTGAGGGAGGGTGAAGGGATGTGAGGGTGAGGGGATGTGAGGGTGAGGGGGTGTGAGGGTATGTGAGGGTGTGTGAGGGTGAGGGTGTGTGAGGTCGGGGGTGTGTGATGGTGAGGGGGTGTGAGGGTGAGGGTGTGAGGGTGAGGGTGTGAGGGTGAGTGAGGGTGAGAGGGTTGTGAGGGTGAGGGTGTGAGGGTGAGTGAGAGTGTGTGAGGGGGTGACGGTGTGTGAGAGTGAAGGTGTGAGGGTGTGGGGGGTGAGGGTGAGTGAGTGTGTGTGAGGGTGAAGGTGTAAGGGTGAGTGGGAGTGAGGGTGAGCGGGTCTGAGGGTGTGAGGGAGGGTGAGGGTGTGTGAGGGTGAGGGTTTGAGGGTGAGAGGGTGAGAGGGTTGTGAGGGTGAGGGGGTGAGGGTGAGTGAGGGTGTGTGAGGGTGAGGGTTTGAGGGTGTGTGAGGGTGAGGATGTGAGGGTGAGAGGGTTGTGAGGGTGAGCGGGTGAGGGTGAGTGAGGGTGTGTGAGGGTAAGGGGGATGAGGGTGAGGGTGTGTGAGGATGAGGGTGTGAGGGTGAGGGTGTGTGAGGGTGAGGGGGTGAGGGTGAAGGCGTGTGAGGGTGAGGGTGTGAGGGTGAGGGGGTGTGAGGGTGACGGTGACAGGGTGAGGGTGACAGGGTGAAGGTGTGTGAGGGTGTGTGAGATTGTGAGGGTTAGGGGGTGTGAGGGTGAGGCTGTGTGAGGGTGAGGGTGTGTGAGTGTGAGGGTGTGAGGGGGTGTGAGGCTGTGTGAGGGTGAGGGTGTGTGAGTGTGAGGGTGTGTGGGGGTGTGAGGGTGAGGATTTGTGAGGGTGTGAGGGTGGGAGTGTTTGAGGATCAGGGTGTGGGGTTGTGAGGGTGAGGGAGGGTGAGGGTGGGAGGGTGTGAGGGTGAGGGGGTGTGAGAGTGAGGGTGACGGGGGTGAGGGTGTGAGGATGAGATGGTGTGAGGGTGAGGGTGTGTGAGGTGGTGTGAGGGTGTGTGAGGGTGAGAGGGTGTGTGAGGGGGTGGTTGAGGGTGAGGGTGTGAGGGTGAGGAGGTGTGAGGGTGAGGGTGTGTGAGGGTGAGAGCGTGTGTGAGGGTGAGAGGGTGTGTGAGGGTGAGAGGGTGTGTGAGGGTGAGAGGGTGTGTGAGGGTGAGAGGGGGAGGGTGTGTGAGCATGAGGATGTGTGAGGGTGTATGAGGGTGAGGCGATGTGAGGGTGAGGGTGTGTTAGAGTGAGGGGGTGTGTGAGGGTGAGGCTGTGAGGGGGTGTGAGGGTGAGGGGGTGTGAGGGTGAGGGTGGGTGAGGGTGGGTGAGAGGGTGTGTGAGGGTGAAAGGGTGTGTGAGGGTGAGAGGCTGTGAGGGTGAGGGTGTGTGAGGGTGAGAGGATGTGAGGGTGTGGGGGTGTGAGGGTGAGGGTGTGAGGGAGGGTGAAGGGATGTGAGGGTGAGGGGATGTGAGGGTGAGGGGGTGTGAGGGTATGTGAGGGTGTGTGAGGGTGAGGGTGTGTGAGGTCGGGGGTGTGTGATGGTGAGGGGGTGTGAGGGTGAGGGTGTGAGGGTGAGGGTGTGAGGGTGAGTGAGGGTGAGAGGGTTGTGAGGGTGAGGGTGTGAGGGTGAGTGAGAGTGTGTGAGGGGGTGACGGTGTGTGAGAGTGAAGGTGTGAGGGTGTGGGGGGTGAGGGTGAGTGAGTGTGTGTGAGGGTGAAGGTGTAAGGGTGAGTGGGAGTGAGGGTGAGCGGGTCTGAGGGTGTGAGGGAGGGTGAGGGTGTGTGAGGGTGAGGGTTTGAGGGTGAGAGGGTGAGAGGGTTGTGAGGGTGAGGGGGTGAGGGTGAGTGAGGGTGTGTGAGGGTGAGGGTTTGAGGGTGTGTGAGGGTGAGGATGTGAGGGTGAGAGGGTTGTGAGGGTGAGCGGGTGAGGGTGAGTGAGGGTGTGTGAGGGTAAGGGGGATGAGGGTGAGGGTGTGTGAGGATGAGGGTGTGAGGGTGAGGGTGTGTGAGGGTGAGGGGGTGAGGGTGAAGGCGTGTGAGGGTGAGGGTGTGAGGGTGAGGGGGTGTGAGGGTGACGGTGACAGGGTGAGGGTGACAGGGTGAAGGTGTGTGAGGGTGTGTGAGATTGTGAGGGTTAGGGGGTGTGAGGGTGAGGCTGTGTGAGGGTGAGGGTGTGTGAGTGTGAGGGTGTGAGGGGGTGTGAGGCTGTGTGAGGGTGAGGGTGTGTGAGTGTGAGGGTGTGTGGGGGTGTGAGGGTGAGGATTTGTGAGGGTGTGAGGGTGAGAGTGTTTGAGGATCAGGGTGTGGGGTTGTGAGGGTGAGGGAGGGTGAGGGTGGGAGGGTGTGAGGGGGAGGGGGTGTGAGAGTGAGGGTGACGGGGGTGAGGGTGTGAGGGTGAGATGGTGTGAGGGTGAGGGTGTGCGAGGTGGTGTGAGGGTGTGTGAGGGTGAGAGGGTGTGTGAGGGGGTGGTTGAGGGTGAGGGTGTGAGGGTGAGGAGGTGTGAGGGTGAGGGTGTGTGAGGGTGAGAGGGTTTGTGAGGGTGAGAGGGTGTGTGAGGGTGAGAGGGTGTGTGAGGGTGAGAGGGTGAGGGTGTGTGAGCATGAGGATGTGTGAGGGTGTATGAGGGTGAGGCGATGTGAGGGTGAGGGTGTGTTAGAGTGAGGGGGTGTGTGAGGGTGAGGGTGTGAGGGGGTGTGAGGGTGAGGGGGTGTGAGGGTGAGGGTGGGTGAGGGTGGGTGAGAGGGTGTGTGAGGGTGAGAGGGTGTGTGAGGGTGAGAGGCTGTGAGGGTGAGGGTGTGTGAGGGTGAGGGGATGTGAGGGTGTGGGGGTGTGAGGGTGAGGGTGTGAGGGAGGGTGAAGGGATGTGAGGGTGAGGGGATGTGAGGGGGTGTGAGGGTATGTGAGGGTGTGTGAGGGTGAGGGTGTGTGAGGTCGGGGGTGTGTGATGGTGAGGGGGTGTGAGGGTGAGGGTGTGAGGGTGAGGGTGTGAGGGTGAGTGAGGGTGAGAGGGTTGTGAGGGTGAGGGTGTGAGGGTGAGTGAGAGTGTGTGAGGGGGAGGGGGTGACGGTGTGTGAGAGTGTGTGAGAGTGAAGGTGTGAGGGTGCGGGGGTGAGGGTGAGTGAGTGTGTGTGAGGGTGAAGGTGTAAGGGTGAGTGGGAGTGAGGGTGAGCGGGTGTGAGGGTGTGAGGGAGGGTGAGGGTGTGTGAGGGTGAGGGTTCGAGGATGAGAGGGTTGTGAGGGTGAGGGGGTGAGGGTGAGGGTGAGTGAGGGTGTGTGAGGGTGAGGGTTTGAGGGTGTGTGAGGGTGAGGATGTGAGGGTGAGAGGGTTGTGAGGGTGAGCGGGTGAGGGTGAGTGAGGGTGTGTGAGGGTAAGGGGGATGAGGGTGAGGGTGTGTGAGGATGAGGGTGTGAGGGTGAGGGGGTGTGAGGGTGAGGGGGTGTGAGGGTGAGGGGGTGTGAGGGTGAGGGTGACAGGGTGAGGGTGACAGGGTGAGGGTGTGTGAGATTGTGAGGGTGAGGGGGTGTGAGGGTGAGGCTGGGTGAGGGTGTGTGAGTGTGAGGGTGTGAGGGGGTGTGAGGGTGAGGATGTGTGAGGGTGAGTGTTAGACCTGACCTCCTCGGCGTAGCCCTGCACACACCTGAGGGGGGCCCCACTAGCGTGATCCTGTCCTATGTCCCCAAATAGTGTTAGCCACCCCAGTACAGCCCCCCTTTCTCCCTGAGAACAGGAAGCCTAAGGCCCAGGGCCGTCGATAAGAAAGTAAGGCCAGCCAGCGCCCTACCCACCGGAGCCCCAACCCTAGAGAAGCCAGAGCCCCCATCACCCCCTGGCCAGCGGTGGGAAACGAGCCTTGGACCAGCAGGATGGGGCGGAGGAGTTTCGATAACACCTCCTGCCAGGCCGGCCCAGCGGGCAGCAGAGAACCCCTCCCGCCTCCGGACTTCAAAGGGAAACTGCCAAATGGCCAGAAGCCCAGCACTCTGCCCCGGACCCCCAAGGAGCCATCTGGAGGGGGGGGAGGAAACTTGAGAAGGGAGGTGGGAGAAAAGATAACGAGAGCCGAAGGGGCAAGTACGGCAGTTGGATCCTGGAACTAGCGGATCGGGTGGTGTGCCACGGCCCATCCGGGAGAAGAAGGACATCACGCTCCCGGGAAGAGTAACCCCCCCCCCCCCCCCGAGCCCAGCCTATCTGATCGCGGCTCTCCTGAACCTAAGGGACGCTGACTAGTCCCCTTGGAGCCCTGCAGACGTAGTCGCGGCTTTCATCCCCCGTGAGGACTCATCGTTGCCCTCGACTCCAGCCCTGCTGACCGGGTTGCGGCTCGAGCTGTGCGGGGCCACTGGAACTGTACGCCTCACTGCGAGACTTGTACGCCGCATACCTGGAAGCTCAGCAGACCGATCGCGCTCCAGGGTACGCCTCGTGGCTGGACCTGTACGCCTCATTGTGGGACTTGTACGCCGCGTACCTGGAAGCGCAGCAGACCGATCGCGCTCCAGGGTACGCCTCGTGGCTGGACCTGTACGCCTCATTGTAGGACTTGTACGCCGCGTACCGGGAAGCGCAGCAGACCGATCGCGCTCCAGGGTACGCCTCGTGGCTGGACCTGTACGCCTCATTGTGGGACTTGTACGCCGCGTACCAGGAAGCGCAGCAGATCGATCGCGCTCCAGGGTACGCCTCATGGCTGGACCTGTACGCCTCATTGTGGGACTTGTACGCTGCGTACCTGGAAGCGCAGCAGACCGATCGCGCTGCAGGGTACGCCTCGTGGCTGGACCTGTACGCCTCATTGTGGGACTTGTACGCCGCGTACCTGGAGGCGCAGAAGACCTATCGCGCTCCAGGGTAAGCCACGCATCCCGCCCTGTTCGCCCCGTACTCCTGCCATCGCTTTGCCCGAAGACCCGCACTGACTGATGGGCCCCGTACTCCGGTAGCCGTGGGAGTACGCCTCGTACTCCGGTAGCCGTAGAGTACGCCTCGGGCGTAGAACACGCATCTGCTGGGACCCCGTGAAGTGGGAGGACTACCAGGCGAGAACGCTTCCCTGTAGGACACGCACCCGCTGGTGCGCATCACGGCCCCCGTACCTGCTCAGAAGTGGCGCCAGAGCCGTACTCCAGCCCAGCAGAGATTCCACACCGGCTCGTGACCCACGAGCCATCCCCCGACCTTGGGGTGCGCGCCCAGCTCCTGAACTAGACCCGCATAGGTCCTCCCAATATCTCCCGAGGCTCGAGGATTGAGAGCCGGACTAGAGACTGTGCAGGAGAGACTGTGAGTATCCCAAGAGAACCCCAGACTTCCTACTTGTCCCTACCAAGAAGACCCGACTATCCCCCCAAGGAAACTGATCCCTATCCCTGTGTGTAACCTACCTGACCTAAAGCAAAGTCCGATATAAAGACCTCATTTGTCTATATAATACTGGTGTGGTGTCCATTTATAGTGTGCTGGTGCCTCTGCGTGCATGACCATAGATGCGTAATTCTCCCCTCAGGGAGGCCTGACTCTAGCGCTCTGTAACGTTCCAGGAGGAGAGGGGTCCCTGGGTGGCCAGGAGTACTTACCCCCTGTCCTCCAGAGACCTCCCCCTCTAACAGTGAGGGTGTGAGGGTGAGGGGGTGTGAGGGTGAGGGTGTGGGGTTGTGAGGGTGAGGGGGTGTGAGGGTGAGGGTGTGAGGGTGAGGGTGTGAGGGTGATGGGGTGTGAGAGTGAGGGTGACGAGTGAGGGTGATGGGGTGAGGGTCTGTGAGGGTGAGGGGGTGTGAGGGTGTGTGGGGTGGTGTGGGGGTGTGTGAGGGTGAGAGGGTGTGTGAGGGGGTGGTTGAGGGTGTGAGGGGGAGTGAGGGTGCAGGGGTGTGAGGGTGAGGGAGTGAGGGTGTGGGGGTGTGAGGATGTGTGAGGGTGAGAGGGCGTGTGAGGGTGAGAGGGTGTGTGAGGGTGAGAGGGTGTGTGAGGGTGAGTGAGGGTGAGGGTGTGTGGGGGTGTGTGCAGGTGTATGAGGGTGAGGATGTGAGGGGGTGTGAGGGTGTGTGAGAGTGAGGGGGTGTGTGAGGGTGAGGATGTGAGGGGGTGTGAGGGTGAGGGTGGGTGAGAGGGTGTGTGAGGGTGAGAGGGTGTGTGAGGGTGACAGGGTGTGAGGGAAGGGGGTGTGAAGGTGAGGGTGTGTGAGGGGGAGTGAGGGGGAGTGAGGATGAAGGGGTGTGAGGGTGAGGGTGTGAGGGAGGGTGAGGGTGTGTGAGGGTGAGAGGGTGTGTGAGGGTGAGAGGGTGTGTGAGGGTGAGAGGGTGTGTGAGGGGGTGAGGGTGTGTGAGTGTGAGGGTGTGTAAGGGTGTATGAGGGTGAGGGTGAGGGGGTGTGAGAGTAAGGGGTGTGTGAGGGTGAGGATGTGAGGGGGTGTGAGGGTGCGGGGGTGTGAGGGTGGGTGAGAGGGTGTGAGGGTGAGGGTGTGTGAGGGTGAGGGTGTGTGAGGGTGAGGGGGTGTGAGGGTGAGGGTGTGAGGGAGGGTGAGGGGATGTGAGGGTGAGGGTGTGAGGGAGGGTGAGGGGATGTGAGGGTGAGGGGATGTGAGGGTGAGGGTGTGTGAGGGTGTGTGAGGGTGAGTGAGGGTGTGTGAGGGTGAGGGTGTGGGTGTGTGAGGGTGAGGGGGTGTGAGGGTGAGGGTGAGGGTGTGTGAGGGTGAGGGTGTGAGGGTGAGTGAGGGTGAGAGGGTTGTGAGGGTGAGAGGGGTGAGGTGTGAGGGTGGGTGAGGTTGGGTGAGAGGGGGTGAGAGGGTGTGTGAGGGTGAGGGTGTGTGAGGGTGAAGGTGTGAGGGTGCAGGTGTGAGGGTGAGTGAGGGTGTGTGAGGGTGAAGGTTTGAGGGTGAGGGGGTGTGAGGGTGAGCGGGTGTGAGGGTGAGGGTGTGTGAGGGTGGGGGTGAGTGAGGGTGTGTGAGGGTGAGGGGGTGAGGGTGAGGATGTGAGGGTGAGAGGGTTGTGAGGGTGAGGGGGTGAGGGTGAGTGAGGGTGTGTGAGGGTAAGGGGGTGAGGGTGTGAGGGTGAGGGTGTGTGAGGGTGAGGGTGAGGGGGTGTGAGGGTGAGGGTGACGGTGACGTGGTGAGGGTGATGGGGTGAGGCTGTGTGAGGGTGTGTGAGAGTGTGAGGGTGAGGGGGTGTGAGGGTGAGGCTGTGTGAGGGTGTGTGAGTGTGAGGGTGTGAGGGGGTGTGATGGTGAGGATATGTGAGGGTGAGGGTGAGGGTGAGGGTGTGGGGTTGTGAAGGTGAGGGGGTGTGAGGGTGAGGGTGTGAGGGTGAGGGGGTGGGAGGGTGAGGGTGTGAGGGTGAGAGGGTGTGAGAGTGAGAGTGACGGGGTGAGGGTGATGGGGGTGAGGGTCTGTGAGGGTGAGGGGGTGTGAGGGTGAGGGTGTGTGAGGTGGTGTGAGGGTGAGGGGGTGTGAGGGTGAGAGGGTGTGTGAGGGGGTGGTTGAGGGTGAGGGTGTGAGGGTGAGGGGGTGTGAGGGTGAGGGTGTGGGGGTGTGAGGGTGAGGGGGTGTGAGGGTGAGAGGGTGTGTGAGGGTGAGAGGGTGTGTGAGGGTGAGAGGGTGTGTGAGGGTGAGAGGGTGTGTGAGGGTGAGAGGGTGTGTGAGGGTAAGAGAGTGAGTGAGGGTGAGAGTGTGTGAGGGTGAGGGTGTGTGAGGGTGTAGGAGGGTGAGGGTGAGGGGGTGTGAGGGTGAGGGTGTGTGAGAGTGAGGGTGTGTGTGAGGGTGAGGGTGTGTGTGAGGGTGAGAGGGTGTGTGAGGGTGAGAGAGTGAGTGAGGGTGAGGGTGTGTGAGGGTGTAGGAGGGTGAGGGGGTGTGAGGGTGATGGGGTGTGAGAGTGAGGGTGTGTGAGGGTGAGGGGGTGTGAGGGTGAGGGTGGGTGAGGTTGGGTGAGAGGGGGTGAGAGGGTGTGAGGGTGAGGGGGTGTGAGGGTGAGGGGGTGTGAGGGTGAAGGGGTGTGAGGGTGAGGGTGTGAGGGAGGGTGAGGGGATGTGAGGGTGAGGGTGAGGGGGTGTGAGGGTGAGGGGGTGTGAGGGTGAGTGAGGGTGTGTGAGGGTGGGAGTGGGTGTGTGTGAGGGTGAGGGGGTGTGAGGGTGAGGATGTGTGTCGGTGAGTGAGGGTGAGAGGGTTGTGAGGGTGAGAGGGGTGAGGGTGTGAGGGTGAGTGAGGGTGTGTGAGGGTGAGGGGGTGTGAGGGTGAAGGTGTGGGGGTGTGAGGGTGTGTAAGTAGGTGTGAGGGTGAGGGGGTGTGAGGGTGAGGGTGTGTGAGGGTGAGGGTGAAGGTGTGAGGGTGAGAGGGTGAGAGGGTTGTGAGGGTGAGGGGTAAGGGTGAGTGAGGGTGTGTGAGGGTGAGGGGTGAGGGTGTGTGAGGGTGATGATGTGTGAGGGTGAGAGGGTTTTTAGGGTGAGGGGGTGAGGGTGAGTGAGGGTGTGTGAGGGTAAGGGGGATGAGGGTGAGGGTGTGTGAGGGTGTGAGGGTGAGGGTGAGGGGGTGTGAGGGTGAGGGTGTGAGGGTGAGTGAGGGTGTCTGAGGGTGGATGGGTGTGAGGGTGAGGGAGGGTGTGTGAGGGTGAGGGTGTGTGAGGGTGAGGAGGTGTGAGGGTGAAGGTGTGTGAGGGTCTGAAGCAAATGGTGGCAGGGCAGACATTATAAGACAGAAAGAAACACAAATGTTAAGATAACAGTGCTCGAAGGGGTTGTGAGAAGGTGGAAATGGGATTAAAGGAGAAAGGATGAAAAGTTAAGTAGGAAAGAGGCCAGAAATGAGACACAAAGGAGTGGAGTGTGTGGCGGAAACAGCGAAAAGCAGAAAAGAATGAAGATGGATCCGAGAGGGTGCAAGTAGGGTCACATGCGGGAGAAGGAAGACTCGTTAGGAGAGTGTGATGAAGCTCTCGGCATTGCTGGGGCGGGGGCGCGCATTCCTTTGAAGTCTGATGCGGGGGCGGGGGAGCGGATCCCTTTGAAGTCTGATGCCGAGGCTTGTGGTGTGCTTTGTGCACGCGCCTGGCTCACATGAACTGTACCCAATCCGCAGCAGTTTGGGTAGACTTTTGAAAGCCTCACTGTAATCTCGACACAAACATGCATTGCTAAAGCAATGCTGTAGGTCGAGACCTAAAAAGAGAGAAAGAAAAAGGTGATGAGAGAAATAAATCAAATATGAAAAATCGTAGCTAAGAATGTGTGTGTAGTTTAAAAAGATTTAAAAGAAGGATAAATAAGTTGAAGAGAAAAAGGAAACACGCATGAATGGAACATTGATGGAGGTTCAAGTACTTCATCTTATGAACAAGAAGGTTCAATACAAGTCGATTATGTTGCTGAATAATTTGCTAATGGTAACCCAAAAATATTCCTTTCAACAAAATTTTTAGTGAAAAAAGCAAGTGATCGACCTATTTTGTGATTTACCTCAACAATGAGGCGAGTTGCTGAAAAGCAGTAGAAATAAACCGATCTAGTATTTGACAGTTGTTAACACCATTGGTATTGTCCAATAGTGAAAGAGAATCCAAGTACCAGTTCGGAAGATCAGCATGTTTTGAATGCATTGAAATTTCCTCGGTTAGGCCTCAGCCAGGCTGAGGTAAATAGTGTTGTAAAGCTGTGCTAAAGCCTCCGACCCGACTACCTTGAAGAAATGTGCCTGAAGGAGACAGCTAGGCAAGGGCCTTGAACCCGAAGTTGCATGCCTACATTCCAAACAGCCGGACACCCTCTGTGGTGTTTCAGCCTGATCAGTGGAAGTGATGTCTGCGCCAATACTCCCGCATCACGCTGCTCACATGGAGGCCACGTGCTAACCCGGTAGGGTGACTATCGACATTATTCTGATGACCTGTTACTGCGGAGAGGAACCACTCGTTAAGTCTACTTCATTGCCGGCGTCACGCAGCGTGTTTTCAGATGACGAGGTGAGCCCAGGAGTGAAATTGATTTTGTTTTCTATAAATCCAGCTCAATTTTTAGATGAAAAATAGAGGTCGTTGGAGCATGGCTACGCGAGAGGCGGTGTGGGTTACGCACAGGAAGGCAGAGAGCCTAGACAGTCGGGAAAAGAATTCTCACAACAGGAGGAGGGGTCTTAAACCACTTCGAAGCCAGGGCTGGATACAACAATACACAACAATGCCGCTAGTGGTAAAAGTTAGCAGAGTAGTCAGGAAGGTAAGAAAATGGGAAAACTAGGTTGCCACAATTGATTTGGTGACAACTCTATTGGTACACCTCAAAACATATAGTAGTATCTTTACAACATTCAAACTATGTGCATCGGTCCTGCCATGCAGAGCCCCCTGCTATTCCTGTAGTGGGGCTCAGTGTACTTTAAACCTGGCCTGCAGCGCCCTCTGCTTTAGAGTACTGGGACGCGCACAGCTTTGCCAGTGTACCCTTGTCTTCATCAGCAGCAGCACCCCTTTCCGGTACTGGGAACCACGCAGATCTGCTAATGCACCTCAGTACTACCCTGCTGTTCCACCTTCTGTTAAAGTGCCGCGAGGCACGTGCAGCGTGGGAAGTTGTAGTAAGGTAATCCAGACGTAGCAGGTTGTAGAAAAGGTGTTTATTTAAGTAAATGTGACAAACAGGTGAGGGCCAAGGAAACGATCTCTTCTCCTCAGCAGCTCAGCCTACACAGTGAAAACCCTAGAACATAAGTACACTCTACACTCTACATTCTTAACTCGCGGTATAAAGAGAATACGTATTAAAGGAATATACAACATACCGCGAGAATACATATTAAAGGAATATACAACATAACAGAAGTGCACTGTAATCCAGTCCAGTCCCCCCTCTGCTGTTAGAGTACTGGGCCCTTCACAGCTCCGTCAGTGCACAACAATCTTGAGCCGGATCCTAGTCTCTGTTATAACAGTGGGACCAGTACAGCACTTTTCCAAAAAGCCAGAATTCTAACATGCAACACATACTACTGTTCCATTACTGTACTGGTGCCCACCAATGCATCTCAATCCTGGTCTGCAGTGTTCCCTGCGATTTAAGTAGTGGGGCAAACACACATCTCGGCCACAGCCCATCGATCCTGACTCGCAGTACCAGTAGGCCTTCCATCTCTGGAAAGGCACACAGTCCGATCAGCGCCCATCAATCTTGGTTAGCAGATCCCTTTTCGGTTCCAGTACTGGGGCTCAAACACAGCTCCGACAGTGCATCTCAGCCATGCGCTTCATCAATCCCTGCTCTTCCAAAACAGAAATCCACACACAGCTCTATCACTGCAGCCCATACTGCTCTGAGGCTCCCTCTTTTATTAAAGCGTTCAAGCCCAAATGTAGCTCTGCCAGTGCACCTCAATAAAGCCCTGCAGGTCCCTCCCTCTTCGATTAAAGGACTGAGAGCCACACACAGCTTTGCCACGGTCCCTCTCTTCTGACCTGCACCACTACCTGTTATTAAAATATTTGTGCACACAAATGCCAATGGACCTCAACGCTCACTAATATCCTTTTCTCGACACACTGACGGCTCCACTGGTACACACCAGGCTACAGGGGAACTGTACACAAGCAGAACAGCAAAGTGATGTTCTTTTTTTTTTATATATATTTTTATTAACAGTTTTTCAATAAAATTACATTACATCTCATTGTGTTTATTCGGACGACGACAGTATGGTTGTGCAGCCATAGGACATACATCCTGTACTCAAAAGGGGTATATGTCGTTGCGGTCCACTTGTCCTTTCTGTAAAGTGATGCGGGTGGGGGGGGGGGGGGGGGACTGGGGGGAAGAAACCGGGGGTACCTTGGGGGGGGGGGGGCTTCGTACAGGGCGCCTGGGTTATGTCAGCTACAGCCTGTAGGTGCGTCACCGCGTTGTTTGCGGGCTATCATTGGACAGTGTTGCTAATAGTAGTATCCGGTGTAGTACGTTGTGGAGTTGTGCATTACGCGTTGGTTGGGATGGTGGGATCGGCGTCTCGCGCACTCCCGCGTGCATCTGAGTTTTGGTGGGTTGCTGTGGGAAGAGCTTGGGCCGGTGCGCGTGTCTAATTGTTTGAACTGGTGGGATAAAAGGGCCCATTCCATAGATATGGGGTGTTTTCGTTGTCCCCTTACCTCCTCCTCCCACAGTGCTTCTTCTTCTGCCACCGCCCATTTCTGCTCCCACGCCTCAATCGGGGGGCCCAGTGAGGCTCACCAGTGCATGGCAATACTTTTTTTTGCTAGGAGCGTTGCGAGTGACACAAAGTGGACAGAGACTTTGTGTGTTTTTGGTCGTCGGAAGATTCTAAGAGCGACCGCCTCCCACGTGTGGATATCTGTGAGACCTGTGAGTTTTTTGAGTGTCTCGAGGACTACGGCCCAGTACGGTTGTAAGGTGGAGCAGCTCCAGAACATGTGCCGGAAGTGCGCATCAGGTGAATGGCATCTGGGACAGTAAAATTGGGTGTCCGGGTAGAATCGCTGTAGGCATGCTGGTGTCTGATACGCTCTATGTAGGACGTAATACTGTATGTTTTTAAAGTGCGCATTCCTAGACACTTTCTTGGGGAACTCTAATGCACTTTCCCACTCCCTATCGTGTAATTGACGCTCAAGTTTGTCCTCCCATGTGGCTCGGAAAGCAAGCAGTGGTTTGTTAGTAAGTTCTCATATGGCTTATACAGCCATGTGACTAAGTGTCGACCTGTACCCATATACAGGATGGTGTGAATGACTGGGTGTGTTGTTGGTTCGCCCTTAGTTAAGTCAAAGTGCGGCCGGTAGTGTTCTAGGAGCTGTCGGTGAGTCAAATACTGTCCCAGGGGAAGATCGTAGTCCTCCATAAGCTGGTCGTAGGGCCAAAATTGGCCATTTGTGAAGAGCGATTTAGCCTCAGTAATCTTTCGGTCCGTCCACGTGCAAAGCATAGTAGTCGTGAAGTATTTCTCCAGTTTGGGCCAGCCGACCAACGGCAACCGTGGGGAGTAGTGCGGGTCTCTGCCGACATGCGGTGGATTCTTTGCATGCATCAATGGGCTACCGGCACCTGCAGCGGATAAGTCGTACCTGGGAGTAGCATGCGAGGGAGGTCCGGGGTAGGGACAGGGCCACGAGATGTGTATGTTTCACCTGTATGCCTGCCTGCCGTCCAGTATGACAGCCATTGTAACTGTGCCACCAGAAAATACGATTCGAAGGAGGGGGCACCTGACCCCCTTGTGTGGTGGGCAATTGCAGGTTAGTGAGGGTTATCCGGTGACTACTTGCCCCCCAAATGAGCGAGCGAAGGAGTGAGTCGAGGTCGCAAAAGAAGGCTTTGGGAAGGATAACCGGTAAGTTCAGGAAGAGGTACAGCAGCAGGGGGACGATGATCATCTTAGCTACGGCCACGTGGCCTATCGGGGCCAGCGGGAGATTCTTCCAAAATCCCACCAACGATCTGATGCCAGCCAGCACTTTGCAGTGGTTCCCCTCATAAATGTCAGTGGGGGAGTGGTATAGGCGGATGCTGAGATAACGGGGGGAGGCGTTTGTGCTCCAAGATAGGTTCTGCTCACCAATGCATACCTCCCGTGGCGCGAGGTTGGGATGCAGTGGATATATTGTGGATTTGTCCCAGTTTACTTTAAGTCCAGACGCCTCCGTGAACTCCGTCTGTATTGTCCAGATGAGTGTGAGATCCGCGGTAACATCACGGATGTATAGGAGAAGGTCGTCCACGTACATGGAGAAACTATGAATGGTGTCCGCTATGGGAATGCCCCATTCGAGTCCCTCCTGGCGCAATCGTATTGTTAGAGGTTCTACCGCCAGGGCGAAGATCAGGGGTGATAGTGGGCACCATTGCCTTGTACCTCTCTCCACCTTAAAGGGGGACAATACATATTGGGCCAAACGAATATGAGATGTAAGCTTGGTGTAGAGAAGCTGTGTGTGTATGCTAGGAGAGTTAGACCTATTCTTGCGCGTTGCAGAACGGCAAAAAGGTATGGCCATATGAGGGTATCGAAGGCCTTTTCGAGGTCTAAAATTAAGCAGGCCGCGTTAGGGTGCATATCTTCCACTTGATCCTGGATGTGGAACAATCTACGTATGTTTTGGGACGTTTTTCTGCCGGGAACAAACCTACACTGATCCAGGTGAACTAGGGGTCGCAGAATTTGTTCATATCTATCCACCAGAATTTTCCCCAGTATTTTACAGTCGGCAGAAAGGAGCGTGACATGGCGGTAGGAAGATAATTGTTGCGGGTCTCAGTGTGGTTTAAAGAATGTTATGATGACCGATTCGCGGAGGGAGCCAGGCAATTCTCGCCTCTCGAGTGTGGTCGCAAACATCTCTGCGAGACGGGGACTAACAGGGAGGAAAAAGTTTTGTAATATTCGAGTGGCAGACCGTTTGGGCCCGGTGCCTTGTGCCTCGCTAGCGCGCAGATCGCATGAGTGACATCAGTCGGCGTTATTTTGGCATCTAGTGTGGTTTTCTCTGCTTATTAGTTATTTGGAGTGAGAAGGATAGCGGAGGGATAGAAGAGGGAAAAAGGTTTGCATTTATATAGCGATTGTTACCCCCAGTTGAAGCGATTTTTTGCCGAGTAGCACGCTACTCCAGAACCCATAAAGGATTAGTGTTGTATAGTGAAATATGAAAGTAATCAAACGTCTAAAAAGACCTTGTGGAAGTAATGTCTATCAGTAGCAAAGTTTAACAGACACCTGGTATGTATTTCATTTATATTAAGAACATATCATGAGTTAACCCGGAGGCAAACAGATCAAAAGGCAACTTTAGAAGCACACTGCACTATGCAGCTGAGGCAATGTTAAAAGCAGCGAAAGGCAATGCATATTTATGTGCAGACTACAATGATGGCAATTGATGTGTTAAGCATATGTTTAGCTCATGCCCCGAAGTCGAGGCCATCCACTACAGTCTTTAATGAATAATACAGTGATTGAAACAAAAAAAATCCCAGAGTTTGGTATTAGCAGGAGATGTGACGGTACCGCTGGCAGCAAGAGAAATTGAAACTAATGTTATATGCACAGGTAGAGCAACAAGGCAGAAACACATCCGGCCAAATCTGCAGAAGTAAATGCAAGGAAAAAATTGAAATTCAACCAACCAAAAAATGCCTCACTTTAAAACTAACATTTAAATGCAAATAGGTGAATTTTGGTATAAACACACATTTACCTTAACCCTGAATGAACGAGAGTGACGTATTGTGAATCTTGATAAGACCACAAAAAAAGGCTTAAGAAGTCAAAAAGGAAACTGCATTTTGATCCATTAGGCCTTTGCAACAGCAGGCACAATTATTTTCTCCATTCATTAATCCTTGTCTTATCTTTTTTTCTTTTATCGTTTTATTACAAATGACCCACTTTATGGGAGAAATATGTATCCCCTTGCCAGAAAATTACTCATCTGGAAAAAGAAACGAGGTTTTCATTTGTTTTATTTATTATGATTTTTTTTGCATAGGGAATGCAAAACGGCGAGATACTGAAAACCAAATTCCATTGATGTGGCAAGGGAAATAAGGGTAGCTACATAAGACCAGGATGCAGCAAGTCAACACTAAAAGTGTCAAAAGAAAAGCATGTAAGAAATTTGAATATGCAATTACTTATTGGCTCCAGGGATGTTAGTTGAGGAATTAGAAATGAAACCTGCGCAAACTGTACCAGGGTACTCAATGCAGGGCTACACAATATACAAAAATACCTCTTCGCGATTTCCAACTACAGAAATGATATCAATGTAACATTATAATGCTTAATGACATATCAAACAATGTTTCATGCTCAGTGTCTATACTGAATGCCTTGGGAATCAGTAATGTCAAGAAACATCATGCCACAATCGTAGAGACCAAAATACTTCACATGCTAGTAAATTATTTTTTGTGAACCTTAAATATTTAAGAGTACATTTCTAGTTCTTTGTACAGCAACTGCAAGAGATGGAACTAGATCTTAGAGACCAAAATATTTCACGCACTACTAAATTATAATTTTTTCCGAAAAAACAAAAGTCTACATTTTGCAGTTTATTGTGCAAAAATTCTAGGGCTGCAGGCAGATATATGAATAGTTCATAAGTATACTAAAGGATTTTTGCTAGACGCTAAATCCTTGAGTGCTAATTTCCATTCTTAGTATAGCAAATCCTAAGGGAACAGCCTGGTTTTAAGCCTGCCCAATTGTGCCAGATAAAGGAAGTGAGGTAAATTGATTCGTCCAGAATCACATAATGTTGCCTAATTAGGAAACTGGGATTAAAATTTGATCTCCTGGCTCTAATGCCCACAACGTCATCTCAAGCTACATCTTTAACCATTCGTGAACAGTTTGAATGTGGATGCTGGCTGCAAGTATCTTTAGAAAGTCTGTGAGAAATCTAAGCAATAAATAAAGAAATATGGTAGTAGGTAAGGCAAGCTGTTCAGCTGAGAACACAGATACAGTCTTCGGGAGAACAGGTTTAGAGTTCATGTGGAAGTGGGCCACACACTGTGTCCAGATCTGGAACATTTGCTTAGCCAAAAGAAAGAAGCAGAAAAATACAAAAGACTAAAACACTAAGGCAGATCCTGGAGAGAACAGGACCCAAAGGTATGGAACGCTCTTGCAGTAGACATGAGGGTCTTATTTAGAGTTTAGAAGTGCATTATAAAGCGTTATAACCTATGGCACTGGTAATAGGTCAGATGACTATCTGTCATGTTTTGATGGAGTATCCCACCTCCAAACTCTAAAAAAGGCCCATAGATTTTTATGTTTCGCAGACATTATCAGAGGGTTGTAAGACGGCCTTACAGGAAAATAACAACATGTAAGAATTCTTCACCCCATCGCTGTCTTAAGAACAGAACACGTTCAATTTTTTTATTAAGTTTGTCGTTGAGATTAATTAAAATAAGTATTCCACACTGACTATGTGTAAATTTACCATGTCTAGATTCCACAAACATTTCGAAAGAAGGAAGGCGATAATCCGGGCCAGAGTTCCCAGCGTTGATGTGCATCCTACAAAGAGTTTGACACTCTATTTTACTAATAAGAAGGAGGAAAGGATACACAGATTTTGTATCATAGGTATCAGGAAAAGCAGACAAATAGATTGAGATAAAGGAGTGGTAACTTGTATCAGTAATTATGAGGATCGCAGGGCAAACGTAGGGGAACACCCAAGAATCAAATTCATATTTACTCATAAATGAGGATTTTAATGTATAAGCGGTCAACACTGCCTTTGATGTATCTTTAAAGGGACTCGTTACAGTTCTTTTAACCCCTTGTATGCTCATGACGGAGCCGCTCCGTCATGAGCATCGGCTGAGCTGTGCTCATGACGGAGCGGTTCCGTCATGGCCCTGCCGCCGCACCTGCGCGGCGCTGATTTCCCGCCTGCGCGGCGCGTTCTATTAAGCGAGCGGGGCCATGACGGAACTGCTCCGTCATGAGCACAGCGCAACCGCGGCTCGTGACGGAGCGGCTCTGTCACGAGCATGCGAGCGCCGCTCGGCCCCCCCCCCCTCCAGCGCTGCGGCGGAATTGCCGCTGCAGCGAAGGGGTTAAAGTATCACCATTTCAGAACTGAAGCATTTTAACTACTTTACACAAAGATGCTATTGTTGTTGCTTGTTTATCGTATGCAACTAACAACCACTGAGAAAGCCAATAATCCTGGCTTGCTGTAGGTGTTATGTTACTTGTTGTATGCTATATCTGGATGCAAAGACAGAAAGAAGAAACACAATACCAGTCGGTCAGGACCTAATGCTAAGCAGAGATTTTTAACTTACGTGTTTTAAGCCATGTCCTTAATTATATCGGTCACGCCCTTTTGAGAGACACGCCCCCAGTTTTTTCATCCTACTTAAAGCCCTAGCTGAAGCTACTGAATTTCACAAGAAAGGAGACAAGTGTCTGAAGGGGGAACATAATTGATAGTAGAGGTTGAGGGTGTGATTGGAACTAGATGTAGACGTAATTTACGTAATTCATTGTAGCATAATCATGCAGAATTAACTAAGAATTCTGCGAGATTAAGCATAATTATGCAAGCAGTGTCAGTCTGCATTTAGTGCTATTGCATAGCACAAAAATGCCAGCTTTACCCCAAAATGGGAGCAAGAATGCATTTTGCACTAAGAAATGGCGCTAAATGCACCAGAACATGAATAGTGAGTGTGAGCAGCTGCTCGCACTTGCTAAATGTGCTCTTGGAGTAGGATTTTCCCCCAATTTACTCCAGGGATTTAGTGCTATTTTGTTACACAAAATGTACCCTTGCATCCAAAATGGACGTGAGGATGCAATTTCGCGATGGAATTGTGCTACATGCAACAGAACACGAATAGCGAGTGGCCATTCATGCTCACTAAATGTGTATGATTGTTTCCCTCCAGATTAGATTATTTTAGTTACGTGAGCAGGAGTAATTGCGCTATCAGTATTTCTACGTCAAAGACTAACGCAGAATTACCACAATTACTCCAATTAAACTCATCCCTGGCCTAATTGGAACCTAAGATTCTACACATACACATAAAGTTGAGCAACCCTAGATAGTCACATCCTTGATATGCAAGATTGATGCAGGCTGTGTCTGCTTATTACTTGAAAAGTCTCCACTGGTAACAGCTAAGAACGGTCTGGCCTGAAGAGCAGCATAATTGGCGTTGATCATATCACCAATCGTTGACTTTTTACTAAACATTTCAAATACCAATATTAATGTCATACTTAGTTCACAGTCACAAACTATACCCTCGTGATTAATTACATTGAAATGCAAGCACAGTGCTCTGAGGTGGCCAAAAATAGGAATCACGTAAAATTCCCAAATAAATAGATAAAGTGAATCAAAGTTTTGCAAACTTTGTGCACCTGCTTAAGTCACAAAACACTAGGCTTCCGGGAAGGACATCTTATAAACATCACAAAGTTTGCACATTCTCAAAAAAAAATCATAACTAGTGGGAAAAAGTCCCAAAAAATGATCGTTAGAAGTATGTTAGTAGATACAGACACAAATCTCTACCAAAAGCCGTCTTTAAAACAAAAAATTGTGAGAAGATTTTCCTACAGTAAAGTTCAGCAAATATGGACATGGTGCGAATGTCGTCTATTTCCAACTTTGGCCAACTTGAAATCATGAAGTTTATGTGCTTCAGTTCCTCACCAGCCTAAATTCCTATTTAGGTGCTAACTTTCATTTTTGCCTAAATCAAGATTATAATTTTGGTGTTCACTGTTCACCCAACGTGCATTTGCAGCATGGTTTTTGACCAGATAAGATTTGGTGCTGTCATACAAGTGAAATACACAAATTCCATGTTTGCACGCCTTGGAATGAGTAAAGCACAGACTGCTGGTGCATAATACCCCATTTGCAGAATTGAAACTGATTTGCAAATTCTTCACCCGTAATTACCACATTCAGCGAACATACCCTCCGGTACAAATTACTCCCTCATAAGCCAACTGGCGCCCATTGAGCTAATCCCCAACAACTCTGTTTCTATAAGCCCAGCCACTACCCAACTGTCACATATAACAGTGATCTCTTGGAACGTGGCAGGCCTAGCCAACAAAATAGATTGCACAGAGTGGGGTTCTTACATCAGCTCCAAAAATATACTCCTTTTTCAAGAGACTTGGGCGCGTGAGGAAATACTATTCCCGGGCTTTGCCTCTTTTTTCAAAGCAGCTAAATGGGGGGGCAGGGGTAGGCCGTCAGGGGGACTCACGACCTGGGTAGCAACGGACCTAGGTTGTCAAGCTATATGTCTAGAGAATGCCTCAGATGACATATTGGCTGTTTTACTTGAGTGGCCAGACTCCACGAAGTTGCTAGTCATCAACATTTACTCAAGGCCGGTACCAATGCACAAAGAATCTGGCACCATAGATGAATTAGCTGGGCTCTTAGAAGGCTTGCCATGTGAACTTGCCTGCCTGGTGGGAGGTGATTTTAATTCCCATTACGAACCACTCCCTGGACTACGCGATGGCCCTTCCCACGAGGAAGATTCATGTTGGTTCGTCCCTGAGACGGTGGCTCCACCCCCAAGGGCCTGGACTCCTTTGGCCTTGCAGATAACTGCCCTCACTCTCAACCTAGGTTTAAGAGCGTGCAATGACCGTTGCAAATCAGATATACCCAGTATCCATACTTTTAACAAATCAGGTAGCGAATCTAGACTGGACTACATTATGGTTAAACCGTTTATGTGGCCAGCAATAGTCGATTTCAAAGTCACTGAAAGAACGGACAGTGACCATAACGCCTTGGAACTGACTTACTCCCTGCCTGGGGGTGAGGTTACATCCCACGGAACGGACAAAGATAAGGCGGGTCTCCTACTCGAAAATAATCGGAGGAAAGTCAAGTGGGAGAAATTGGCCAATAGTTTAGATAGAATACCCCAGCTATATGAAAGGATCATCCCATTTCTGGAGAACGCCTTCCAGTTAGGAAATGAGGTGCAAGATGATGCCAGCAGAGGAAAGCTTGCACAAATACATGCAGACATCATCAACACCTTAGAGCAGGATCTGTTCTCATCCTCAGGGAAAAGGAAAGGCCCCCCGCCCAAGAGGTCTTGGTATAACGCTGCCTGTAGGGAAGCCAAGGCCCATTTGTTACTTGCTATAAAGGGACGTCTTAACAAGGAAGAAATCCGCGCCAGGAGAAGATCGTACAAAAACCTCCTGGAGAATGCGCGGGCAGAATGGGACCACGATTACTGGGAAAATCTTGTTAAAGCACTAACAACCAGAGATTCCCGCAAATTCTGGCGCATAGTGGCCAATGGCACGGAGGACTTATCCTCCGCAATAGAGCCTAACATAGCCCCTACGGTATGGCAGAGCCACTTTGAGGCGCTGTATGCGGAGGGAGGGGGGGATCAAAATATGGCTGGTATTATAAAGACACCTAGTCCCACAGGGGTTCTTTTTACAGAAAAAGAGGTGAGGGAGGCCATTAAAGGCTTAGCAGCTGGAAAAGCCCCGGGGCTTGATGGGGTGCCCGGGGACCTGTTCAAGCAGGAACCAGGGATATGGGCACCTTATCTCACTCTGATATTCAATGCCATTCTGGGGGGAATGGAGGTACCCGATACTTGGAGGGGAGCAGAGGTGGTCCCAATTTATAAAAAGGATCCCCTCTGCTTCCAGCCAACTATCGCCCCATCAGTCTTATCGACATATCCCAAAAACTCTTCGGTAGACTGATTCTAAATCGGCTCCAGGCCTGGATAGAAGAGATGGACATCCTGTCCCCCTATCAGGCAGGATTTAGGCAGGGAGTTTCGACCATAGACCAAATCTTCAGGCTAAATCTCCTTTATTGGAGAACAGCTGTAATCGAGGGCGGCACTCTGTATACTATTTTTGTAGACTTACGTGCCGCCTTCGATTTGGTACCTAGAGCGAGGCTGTGGAGAGTTATGGAAGAGCTGAACGTCCCCGTTGATATTCTGGCAATCCTGATGAGACTACACGATAACAACTACGCCCGCGTAAGGTGTGGCAAAGGTGGCAAGTTAACCGAAAGGTTCCCCGTTCGCAGAGGGGTGAGACAGGGTTGTGTGCTTGCACCGACCGTTTTGCCTCTTTGTGAACGGGGTTGTTGCCCACCTAAACAGGATTGCCAACACTGATGCCCCAAAGTTGACAGGCAGCAGGGTGCCTGCAATTATGTTTGCAGACGACACCCTGCTGCTGTCTAAATCCCCTATGGGGATCCAACGCATCTTGAATGGTTTTCTAGAGTTCTGCTCTGAACGAGGCTTGGAAATCAACCCACAGAAAACTAAATTCATGATTTTGAATCCCAACCCCCATAATCGAGCCCCACCTAGGCTAGGCACAGTCCAATTAGAACGTGTGCACAACATTGAATACTTGGGGATTACTTTAAATGAACATCTAACGTGGACGTCTCACCAGACTAAAGTGACCATCAAACTGGCTCAGTTGGCGGGTGGCACTATGCGTCTGGCGAATAAATCCCCCTATCGCCCACTAACCCCAATCATTCATATCTATAAAACTCAAGCCCGCGCGGGTGTCACATATGGGGGTGAACTGTGGGGACACTCTCAACTCCCTAAACTACAGTCAACCGAAAACAAATTTCTGAGACAGGTTGTTGCCCTTCCCCGGAGCACTCCACTACTTCCCCTCAGATTAGACTTGGGAATTCGACCTATAACGGAAGAGCTTGGACTTAAACCCCTAACATTTTGGAGGCGTCTATGGTGCAGCCCAGATCTTATAAACTATAGAGAGGAACTACAATAATTCCTGGAGTTACGGAATGCCAAGAGGATCCCGTGGATGATGTACGTCAAGGGAATGTTAGAGGAAATAGGCCACTCGGAGCTATGGACGGATCCTTTAAACACCTGCCTAAAGACTCCAAATAAGGTTCTTGTGAGAGCATACCAAGAACTTATGCTTACAAAAGCTATTGACGCCACTCGAGAAGGATCCTTGACACATTTGTTCCTAAAAGCGAAAGACTCCTATTGTCTCGAAAGTACTCTAGACGCTATTTCTCCTGTATTAACGAGGAAATTATTTTTACAGTGGAGATATGGAAGCCTCCCCCTAGCTTCATTTACAGCGTCCTGGTCATCCCGCTCCACCACAGAAACCTGCCCAGTGTGTGCTCATCCGAAGGAGGATGATGTTCACGTTGTTTTTTTCTGCAAGGGATACGAGAGGAGCAGGAAATACTGGTTAGCCCCGTTACTCAGGAACTTGGGTTTTAGATCTTTTCAACCAGCTTATAGAGTTTTAAAGACAGACCTCTCTCCCATTGTAGTTTTTGCCCTCTCGAAATTTTTAACCGCCATGTGGTTCACCCGAAGCCGAGTGGTCAAAAGACTTGTATAATAGCCTCCCCGAAAGTTATATTCTATTTTCATAGCACCCCTTGTTTTTTAAAAAATGTTTTAATCATTGGATCACATTGTGTTTAATCCGTTTTTAATTGTGTATAAATGCTATGTCTCTTTTATGATCTGTGATCGAAATAAAGATTTTTTTGAAATGAAATGAAATGAAATGTTCGTATATAGTGCATGTGCAATTTTTTTATTAAATTACTGGAAAGCCAGAATGAGGCCCTTAAAGTTCACATCTCTAAAAAGGCAGAGTCAGTCCATTTATTGATTTTATTTAGTTACCTATCAATAAGCAGCATCGTATTTAGAACACAAATGTTTAAAAAAAACGGTAGCCATACAGAGCATATGGATAGGTGGATGAAAGGATAGATGGTTTAAATGAACCACTGCATTAGCATTGGGAGTTGTGCGGAGGCACGCAGATATATACAGAAATAAAAAAACATTGCCAAAACCATCATTAATAGTATACTCTAGGTAAACTTGGTCCAAATCATAAGTCTCTATGACAAATTTGTGTTGGTCTCCATTAATACAAGTAACTGTTGCTTCCGATAGAGACATGGTTTTTGAGTGGCATGTCCATTGCAGAACTTCAGGTTGCTTTACAGCAGACCTTCAGTCCTCAAAACCATGTCTCATTTTTTTCCAGTTTAATATTTTTATTAGACTCACCCAAAAAAAAGATGGCATATACATTTTAACATTCTTTATAAAAACATGGAAAGATTAACACATAAAAAATGTACAACATAAAATATTAATATTACATGGGCAATGTACATTTTTTGTATGATGATTAAAAAAAAAAAACTTTCAAATATTCATGTTGCACATTGATTACAGTATGTTTAATAGTTGCATATTTTGAAAATGTAGCAACATGAATTAACATTAAAGCTTCGTTATGATAAATACATGTCATGAAACAATAAAAGGGAACAAAGGTGACAGAAAAAAAGAATGAAAAAGAAAATGAGATGTTGCTATTTAACTTTAAAATGGGAAAGCAAAAATCTAACATAATAATAATAATGTATAAAAAATAAGATCATAGGAACGTAAATAAGTACTGTCCTGTAAAGAAAACAAACACATATGTCCTAAATATATCATGATGGATTGAAAATATTGTCTTGAAACACCATTGCTACATTATTGGTGGACCTATATAATACAATATAAGTTAAAGGTAGCCATGATCGCTCTTGATTTTATCTGGAGTAGAGAAGATATGATAAAGTATGTAATACATAATTAGCACAAATGCCGTTCTACAATGTCTTAGAAAATTATTTAGGAATGCACTTTTGAACAGGTTGTTATTAGTTGAGGTGCAATGTATGTTTATGTATGTAGGTGGTATTTCAATAGTGCAAACCTAGCCAAAAGCAGTAGAGCTGTAAAGGATCAAACCAAGCATACAGTCAGTCAGTTATAGGAGAGGTAACTGGTTTGTGGCTGTTCAATGTATTGTGATGTAGTATTCTTTAGAGTTGTAACTTCAACTCTTTCCCAAATTGGAGCAATGTTATGATGGGCCCCTATGGATACGGGAATGTTGTTCCAAATCCTGGATGCATAGATGTAATATGTCTGTTGCCTTATTTCACACTTTTGTACACTTCTTACTCTGCAGGCTTGAGTGTGCCCAGGCTACCGGTGTGCCAAGAACCATCAGGAATGTAAATAAATAAAGTAATTTATTTAACGAAGCCACACCCTGAAAATATTTATTATTAATCAAAATGTCTTCCCTATCAGCATTTTCCCAATATCCCTTGAAAGAATCAGTTCTCAAGAACTCTTCCTTGTGCACTCTGACCCCAGCACTGTCCATGCAGGGCCAAACTTGCTTGAGAAAACCATGCCTAACTAGCTTATATTAGTCAACCTATGCGATAGTCAAATTAATGGCTTCTGCGCCCACTCTCTCTGCTCCACATATGCGTTTTTAGATGTAGTTGATGAAATGCTGGAGACCCGAAACACTTGCAAAGCATTAGCCCCAATCTGCCTTGACCTCTCTGTGTCCTTCATTGCAATTGGCCACGTCATTCTTCTGATGACACAACATAGCTTGTTGTTCAATTACAAAGAAGTGCTAAACTGGTTCTACTACTTCTTTTAAGGCTCACCCAAGGCACATGCTAGTTGAAAGAGCTCCCAAGGACTGCAGGACCCCCACACCCATCCTAAGAGCACCTCGTCCTTTTAAATCTCCATAATCTCATGTCTACTTTCTGGAGCTAGGGTCTTCTTACTCCCCTATGATGGTGCAAGGCATGCAGCGATTTCTAGAAGTCAAGAGCATGAGTACAACAGATAGCCAGTGGCCTTCCCAACATGCAACAGCTGATGCCTACCTGGCTCTTCCTGAACACTGAAAAAACAGGCTGTCTACCGCTGGGATGGACAAACTGCTTACGGATAAGGCACTCTTCACCCACTGTTTCCAATACTCCAGAATTTGCCAGTAATGGAGCCCTCTTCTCCCAATGCTTCAACCCTAGCACCAGTTGAATGTGAAATGCTACCAATCTTTCGTTTGCAATTATAGCTTGTGAAGACTTAAAATGCAAAAACATAGACTCCAAAACAAAGCATTCCAAAACCTTGAGATTACATTCAATGTCTCCTTACAAAAAAACGTGTACTTCTTCTAAAGCCTGCATCAGGTGCTTGTCTGCAAATATGCTACAACTAAAGTTAGAATAATGAAATTAACTTAGTCCACTATGCGGGAAGTGAGGCTGACTGGATAGAAGCAATAACAGGTCAAACTATTTGTAGGAACGTTCTTTTATGAAATGTATTGTATTAGCGTCTAAGGGCCATATGTATCATCAAACTATTTTGCATTTCCTAAATAGAGAAATTTAAGGATCGCTATTTAGGAAATGCAAAATGGTATGTATGAACAAAATCGCTTTTTATTTGCGATTCCTTAAGCTTCCTTATTTGCGAATTCGCATTTTGCGAATTCGCAATTAAGGAATAATTACCAATGCATTCCTATGGGCCAGGAGGCCCATAGGAATGAATGCAAAATAATTCTCAAATTGCGAATTCGCAATTTGCTAATCGCAATTGGAGAATTATTGCAAGGGTGCAGGGGTGTCTCAAAGACACCCTGCTGCACCCCTAAAAAGAACATGTGTGTGCATATGGCGCACATACATGCCCTATGGGCATGTGTGTGCATCATATGCCACCTTTAAAAATGCCAATTTGTGCATTTCTGGAAGAATTCGCAAGTTACCATCAACGGAAAGCTGGTGGTAATTTGCAAATTCTTAAACAAAATTCGCTAGCTAAAATTGCTACATACATAGCATTTAAGGAATCGCAAATTTGCGATTCCCTAAATGCTATGGAAAAATAAGGAATCGCACAAGTTTGCGATTCCTTATTTTGGGAATGTTTCATACATTCCAAAACTTGCAAACGGCCGTTTGCGATTCAAAAATGGCTTGATACATATGGCCCTAAGTTTTTGCAAAAGATGTGTTTTGCAGTGTAGTTGTTCACCCGGAACCTGTTCAGGGCCGGTTTTAGGCATGTGCAAGCTGTGCACCTGCACAGGGCCGCCAACCCCCTGGGGCCGCCACGAGGAATCGGATACAATACATATTCGTGGGCGTGGCGGCCCCTGGCAGGGATTTGGCGGCCTCACTGACTGTGCCCGTCACGGTGTGGCTCTCTCTGTTTGCTGGGACACAGGCGGCCGGCACCTCGAGCAGCAGAGTCTCTCTCTGCTGCTCGAGGTGCCGGCCGCCTGTGTCCCAGCAAACAGTTAACAGCAGTGCCCAGCTCTCTGAGAGCCGGCGCTACAATGTATCGGAGTATGGGTACTCCTGCGTCACGTCCGGCCGCCAGGAACTGACAGGAAGTCTTGAGCAGTCTGTTGTCCAGCTTTGCTGCTTAGCTATGATTTTTAGGTCGAGCTCTCGACCTATTGTGGCCAAGTTGCTCCTCAAGCGACGTAGATTGGTGCACGAGCGCCGATTGCACATCGTGACCGCGCATGCCCCGCCCCCCCCAGCCGTGCACATCTTTTGCTCCACATTCACAGCTGCAGCCTCTCACAATCACGCACGCACACAGCCACACGGAAGCACACACACGCACACACACACAGCCACTCTCACCCCCCTACAACTAAGCCCCACCCGCCCGCTCCACTCACCAGCTACAGGCTCAGTCACGAGGGAATCTTGCATCTGCGGTCTCTGCTAGTCTCTTATCATCAGTCACAGAAGCCGGCGCTTGAGGCTGGAACTGCGCAGGTGCGTTGACGTACGGTCACGTGAGTCTCCAGTTCCGATGTCTAGATTAAGTATGGACTTTCGTGATTTTCTACAAAGCAGGTCCCAAACATTGCACACATACACACGTTAATTTAAAGCACTCCACGTTTCCTGCTCGAAGCGTTCCCTGTGAGTAAGATCCGTTTGCTTTACTCTGTGATGTACGAGGTGGTGGATGCTAGGTTGCGTTCTGAAAACGTGCCCCGTACCATTCCTGTGTGTATGGTTCTCCGGGGAACTCTGCAAGTCCTTTATAGCTTGGACCAATAGTTAGGCACGCAGAGCAGCCAGACCAACTCAGACACTGTAGCTGCCCTAGTACTGACCCTACTTTAAGATGCACCGCGTCCACGCGCATCCCGTACAGTGAAGCACAGAATCAGCGCATGCCCGATGACGTCACTCCAGGACCGCCTCAACTGCGGGAGGGGTGAGAAGACGCACCCTTGTCAAGCGGTGACGCCCACTGTTTGCCGTCCCGAGCCTCTTGTTAGCTGTGCGTGTCCTGTCTCCCCCCCCCCCCCCCCCCCCCCCCCAACCACCACAAAGAGACCTCCCTCCCGGGGCACATGCGAGAGTGACAAGCGGTGGAGTCGGGTACGGAACGTCAGGTGAGAGACCCCCAAGGGCACGCAGGGGCCGTGCGACCACTGTGGAAGGGCGCCTGGAGCCAGCTTGTGGGTTAGCGGCAGCCCCTGCACCGAGTCTCGAGAGTTCCTTCAGTGTTCCGTAGTGCACCACAGTAGCAATCCACCTGCATGGGAGCTTGTGCCCTGCACCTGCGAGCTGAGTCCCCTCGCCACCAGTTTCACGGGCTCCCTTTGCGCTCGGCGGGTGCCCTCTTCACACACAGGACGGTTGGTGATCCTCTGGGAGCAGCAAACCGCGGATCTACTCGCCTCAGAGGGCGGGTGCTGCTGCCCTAGACCTTGGCTCTTAGTCCTGCTCTGACCCTGGTTTTCCACCCTTCGCCGCCCCAAGGTTGACTCTTTTGAGCCGGACTGCTTTGCGGTCTGCCCGGCTGTGGCTCTGGTGCTGGCCCGGGACTTGCAGAGCACTGGGTACCCACCCACGGACGGAAGGAGCCCATTGAGGCGCTAAACACCGCACAGGGCGCCCGGGATTTCATATACAGCCTGCATGCCACCGAGCGGAGCTGCCTGCTGCGGGAGCTGCACCGGTTCGAGTCCATAGCCATCGCCCAAGGTGGGTACTGCCGGGCACAGCATGTGGGTGAGGTTGTCAGGTATATTAGAAGCGGCAGCTACAGGAGCACTGCTGGGTTGGGGCAAAAGATGGGGAAACTAGAACGTCTAATCTGTAAATGCAGTCTTTGCAGTTCAGGTTCAGATAAACTGGTGTGAAATTCACGCACTTAGCAATGTTGATCGATTGCTCTCCAAGGAGGGCATATGTAACTCTTCAGCTTCTGTGTAATACTTTGTGGCCTGTTTGTGTCAAAAAGTGATTCTTTTTGAGTCAGGGTAGGCTTCACTGGGAACTTTAAAGCTTGTCTACCTAAAGAGTTCACATTTGTGCAAAACTCAAAATAATGTGCATGGTCTGGTCTGCTGATTCGTTTTATGACATAGCTATCTTAATTTTAGAATAAAGGTAATTTGTGAGCGCAGGCACACCCACCCATATCCCATCGTTTTGACTAATGTTTAAGCCGTAACTATGCTTACTGTGACTGCGAACACAATTATAGCTGCCCATCCCCTTCGATCTGTATTATTTGTATAGTACCGAATCACTCTATAAAGCGAAGAAGGAAAAAAAAACCTGCAACAACCCCTCTATAGCCGAAGTCAGAAAACACGAACATTTTGTATTGCTGCTATCAGTTGCTTTTCCAGTAAAACACATGAAAAGTGAGATTAAAATACAATGCACACTACAAGACACACTAAAGAGTTCCAGAAAAAAACCTTTAAAACCATTCTATTTAACAACGAATGGAGGTCTCTCTGCAAGGCAGGATTTTGCCTGTGGTAGCAGCATTGGCCTGGCTGTGTGGTATAGGTGACTGATTTGTTTAATAAGCTGGTTAAGGCGCCCAGATACAGCTAGGTTTGTAGTGTGCACCAGGCATAACAATGCAATATCACTCCTTAAAATGGAAAGCAAGGGAAACAAATTAAGTATGTGTGTGTGTGTGTTTATATTTACATACAATGAAGATTTAATCATACTTCAAACTTAAAATTGCACCCATGCTAATCAATTAAATGTAAAGTTAGTGTTTTTTCTTAATCAAATCACCCCAACCAGACGACCTCAATGCCAAAGGTCTGTACAATGGATCAAACCAATAATGGTGCTTGAATGCACATTTATAAATAGAAAATGTGAATGTACCCTGATGCTTTGGGGTAAAATGGCCCTTCCATAACTTTTTTCTGGCAATTTTAATTGAATAGTAGACTGTTCAGGAATAGCATCTGTGGGATCTGTCATGAAGCCTGAGTATCTGTTGAAATTGTTGAGCCAAATGGATTCAGTCATGTGTGGAGAGTTTTCTTTAGTCTAAAAGGATTTCCAATGAAGATCTGTATATATGGCTTTTTGTCTGTGAGTCAACAGTTAGCCACCCAAGTTAAACCGGCATTCCAGAGACATGATCAGATAGTGCAATCCAGATATAGTGCAGATGGGTCTTTTCACTCCTTGAAGTTTCAGCAATAAATGTTGAATTACCTAGTTCTCCCTCTGTGACAAGTTTGATATTGATATTATGTGTGCATCAATGATAACCTACATCTTTTTTTTAGGATAAGCACGCATGAACATATAAACCAGTTAACATCTTTGTCCTTTTGCTTTCCAGCACCGCATCACAACAAGTTGGCTTCATTTTAATGGTAGTGTTAGACGGACCGGGAGGGTCGGCCGAGGTTACGGGGAGAGGTCTCCAGGGAGAGCCGTCTCCAACGACTGTACAGATAAGTAACTTCCCCCCCACAGACGGACACCACACAAGGTTGAAGGTTAACGAGACTTTATATGCAATTCTTAGGTTACGAGGATGGATACAAGGAGGTCTGGACTCAGGGGTCCCCTCGGTTCTAGTCTCTAGTTTAGGAAAGGGGTAGCGGGACAGTCTTAGTTACCAATGAGTACAAAATAGCTCTCAATCCTCGAGCTCGGCGTTCTAGATGATCGGGCCGTGGAGGAGCCAAGCAGGTCCCGAGATGGATGAAGGAAGGACGACGGTCCGCGGCGGAGCCTGCAGGTCCCGGTGGAAGATGACGGTTACAACGGTCCGCGGCCACGCCAGCAGATCCCGACGACGATGAAGGATGAAGGTTACGACGGCTGTGGCAGCGCCAACAGGCAGGACGATGGTGCACAGGACAGAGCTATGGCAGCGCCAGTAGTCTGTCCAGGATGAGTTCCTCTTTACGTCTCTCGACTCCAAGATACAACTGCCTTCCTGCTCTGGAGCTGCCCCAGTTATAGGGCTGGCGTGCTTTGATGTCCGGACCCTCGCACTTGGAGGTCGGGAGGTCCGGGATGGGGGAGTCCAGACACCCAGCAGGGGGGTGGAGCCAGCGCCCGGGGAGGCGATGGGCGAGCGGCACTTGGTGGGGGAGAGCCATCGGCACCTCTTTCTCCCATTGACTTGCCAAGTAGCCCGCTCACCTCCTGGGTGGAGGGTGGTGCCGGAATGTCTGAGGCCGGGCCAGGCCCAGGGTTGAGGTCGATCGGGGGCCAGGCGGCCTCGTGGTGGAGTGTCCAAGATGGCGCCCCAGGCTGGGCGCGTGGGCCGGCAGTGGATCAGACCCTCGAGGTCGGCAGGCTCGAGGGCAGGGGTCCCTGAGGGGACGGAAGACGTGCAATGGTGGTGTGTGGTACTTGCGGGACTGGGCTCAGGCCTGGTTGGGCCGGGGGAGAGCGGCCCTTCATGTGGCCTGTCCAACATGCGTCCCCCCCAGCTGAAGGCGGGGAGAGTTACCCATCCTCTTGGGGACTCTCCTCGTCGAGGCGGAAAAACCGGGACAGGCCATCCGCGTTGGCGTGATCTGGCCCAGGCCGGTGTTCGACTGTGAAGTCCATACCTTGCAAGGAGATGGACCAGCGTAGCAACTTTGGGTTCTCCCCCCGCATATGCATCAGCCATTGCAGGGGTCGGTGGTCGGTCTGCACCCGAAAGTGGGTGCCGAAGAGGTAGGGCCGGAGCTTCTTGAGGGCCCATACCACAGCGAAGGCTTCCCTCTCTATGGTGCTCCAGCGTTGCTCCCGTGGTAGGAGTCTCCGGCTGATGAAGGCCACCGGTTGATCAAGGCCTTCGGTGTTCACTTGAGACAGGACTGCCCCAATGCCCTGGTCGGAGGCGTCCGTCTGGACGACGAACTCCCGGCTGTAGTCTGGGGCCTGGAGCACAGGGGCGGAACACATGGCGGCCTTTAATTGTTCAAATGCAGTTTGACACTCTGGGGTCCAGGTGACTTTCTTGGGCTGGTTCTTTGACGTGAGTTCTGTGAGGGGCCCCACTATGGTACCATAGTCTTTTACGAACCTTCGGTAGTAGCCCGTGAGGCCCAGGAAGGCTCGTACCTCGGTTTGGGTGATGGGGGGCTGCCAGGCCTGGATGGCGGCAATTTTCAGCTGTAGCGGGGCCACTAGGCCGCTTCCCACCTGGTGTCCGAGGTAGGTTACAGACCCTTGCCCAATTTGACACTTGCTGGCCTTGATCGTGAGGCCAGCTCGCTGAAGGGCTTGCAGCACTGCTCGGAGGTGGTGGAGGTGCTCGGTCCAATGGTGGCTGTATACAGCGATGTCGTCTAGGTAGGCGGCGCTGAATCCTTCGAGCCCCGCCAGGACCTGATTGACGAGCCGTTGGAATGTTGCTGGGGCATTCTTCATGCCGAAGGGCATGACCGTGAAATGGTAATGGCCATCGGGGGTGGAGAAGGCAGAACGTTCTTGCGCCCGGGGTGTGAGGCCGATCTGCCAATAGCCTGCTGTCAAGTCGAAGATGCTGAGGTAGCGGGCAGCTCCCATTCGGTCGACTAGTTCATCTGCCCGGGGGATGGGGTGCGCGTCTGTTCTGGTGACCGCATTCAAACCCCGGTAGTCGACGCAGAACCGGAGTTCGGGTGTGGTGCCGGGGGCAGCTGCTTTGGGGACCAGTACGACAGGGCTGGCCCAGGGGCTGTCTGAGGGCTCGATGACCCCGATCGTGAGCATCTTGGCTATTTCTTCCTGGATGCAGGCCCGTACCCGGTCTGGCACGCGGTAGGCCCGGTGGCGGATAGGGGGGCTGTCCCCGGTATCCACATCGTGCACACACCAGGAAGTGACACCCGGGGTGAGGGAGAACAGGCTGGCGAACTGTGATAGGAGGGCTTGACACTCCTGGCGTTGTTCTCTGGTGAGGGCCTCTGAGAGCCGGACCCCATCCACGGAGCCGTCTTGCTCTTGAGTCCGTAGGAGGTCAGGGAGAGGCTCGGAGTCTTCTTCAACCCCAGTGTCTGTGGCCATCAGGAGGCTGAGCTCTGTTCGCACAAAGTGGGGCTTTAGTCTGTTAGCGTGGAGGACCCGGAGAGGGTTCCGGGAGGATTCCATGTCGATGAGATAAGTGGCAGGCCCCTTGCGCTCTATTACTTTGAAGGGCCCCGTCCATTTGTCTTGCAGGGCGCATGGCTCAGTGGGGGACATCACCCATACCTGTTGGCCAGGTTCGAATTCAATGGATGAGGCATTCTGGTCATACCATTTTTTCATGTCCTCTTGACTGGCCTCTAGGTTGGCCTTCGCTAGTTCTCTGAACCGCCGGGTCTGGTTGCGGAGGGTGAGGAGGTACCGGAAGACATCTGGAGGGTTCTTTAGCGGAGGCATCTCCCAGCCTTCTTTGACGAGACTGAGCGGCCCTCGCACTGGGTGTCCATATAGCAGTTCAAATGGGCTGAAGCCCAGGGATTTCTGGGGGACTTCTCGATATGCGAAGAGGAGGCACGGCAGCAGCACATCCCACTGGCGACGGAGGGGCTCTTCCAACCCCCCGATCATTCCCTTTAGCGTGCGGTTGAACCGCTCAACGAGTCCGTTCCCTTGAGGGTGATAGGGGGTTGTGAATCTGTAGGTGACCCCGCACTGTTGCCAGAGGGACTTCATGTATTTGGAAATAAAGTTTGTGCCTCTGTCGCTGACGACTTCTCGGGGGAAGCCCACACGGGAGAAGATCCCCATCAGGGCCCGGCCGACCACCGGGGCTGTCACAGTTCGCAGAGGAACAGCCTCAGGGTAGCGGGTGGCGTGGTCCACTAGCACCAGGATGAATCGATGGCCTTGTTTTGTGCGTGGGTCCAAGGGCCCCACAATGTCTATTCCGACTCTCTCAAACGGGGTAGTGACCACGGGAAAAGGTTGCAGGGGAGCCTTTAGTTTGCGGCCGCTCTTCCCACTGGCTTGGCACGTGGGGCAAGATCGGCAATGCTGGTGCACATCGTTTCTCATTTTGGGCCAGAAGAAGTGGGTCACTAGGCGACTGTAGGTTTTATCTTGTCCCAGATGTCCTGCCAGGGGGACATCGTGGGCCAGGTTTAACAGGAAGTCTCTGAAACGGAGGGGTACCACTAGTACTCGGTTGCTCCCCAGCTCGGCGATTCTTTGCTCGCTGTACAGCAGATCATTGTCCCAGTAGACCCAATGAGTTCCGGGGGTATCCCCTGCGCTTTGGGCGAGCGCTTGCTGGCGGAGTCCCTCGAGGGAGGGACAGGTCTTCTGTTCTTTGCGAAATTGTTCTTGCGTGGGTCCCCCTTCTTGAGGCCACTGGTCGAGGTTAGCGAGGTCGGTGGGTTGAGCTGGTTCGGCGGGAATGTTACGGTCGGTGTTTTCGGCCGGGGCGACCGGAGGCGGTGGCGCCGGCCATTCGGGTTCTTCTGGCTGGTGGTTGGCACGGGCGGCCATGGAACGGGTGGTGACGCACGCCCAGTCGGGGACGCCCAACATCCCCAGGTGTTCCTTTCGCTCCACGGCGGCCCACGGAGAGCTTTCCAGGTCATTGCCCAGGAGGCAGTCTACGGGGGCATCGTCTCGGACCGTCACTTTCAACATGCCGGAGACCCCCCCCCATTCGAAGGGGACGCAGGCCATCCGACACAGGCTCTCCGAGTTATCGGCTGATCGTACAGGGCAGAGAATGTTCGGTAGATACTGTTCTGGGGCCACCAGGTGACAGCGGACGGCTGTTACACTGGCCCCGGTGTCACGAAGGGCTTCGGCCTGGTGTCCATTGATGCTCACCCATTGGCTGTACTTCTGGGTGTTAGCGGGTAGGGGGACCCGCGGGACCATGTCTTTCCCCCCTAAGCAGGCTAGAGTCATGGCGGCTGGCTCCCACTCTTGATGCTCTTGTTCGTACTCTTCCTGTTCCTCGGAGATCTGTTCTTCCCCTAGGGCTGCAGCGGCCACTTGGCGGGGTCTTGGGCTCTGGTACTGCGGGCAGTTTGGGTCGTTCGCATAGTGGCCGACTCGTTGACATCGGTGACACGTGACATTGGCTCTGTACCCCGGTCGCGCTGGGGTGCTGCCCCGGTTGGCCGGGGGGGTGGTGTTGGTAGCGGGGGCGACCGGGGCGTTGTCTCTTCCTCGCCCTTGGCCCCCTCCTCCTCCTCTGGGTCGGTGCTGACCATTGTTGTTCCGGTTCTGTTCGTAGGACCCATTCCGGCCCACTCTGGTGATCTCCCACCGGTCAGCTTCGGCTGCGAGCTGCCGGGGATCCGTTAACTTGCTGTCGAGGAGGTGTTGGCGGAGTTCAATGAAGCAATTGTTCGACAGATGCTCCCATACCATCAGGTTAAATAGTTGCTCGTAGGTCGTGACGTTGCTTCCTCGGATCCAGCCCTCGAAGGCTCGGCTAAAGTATGTTACATAGTCCACCCAAGTTGTACCCGGGATGCGGGTGCAGTCTCGGAACCTCTGACGGTACATCTCGGGTGTGAGACCATAGCGGGTGAGGAGGGCCGCTTTCATATGGTCGTAGGAGGTCATCTGGTGGTCCGGGAGCTGTAGTAGGGTGTCGCGGCCCTCATTGAGGAATCTTCCCCAGAGACCGGCTCCCCAGTCGCTTCTATCGATCCGGTGTGCAGTCATAGCGATTTCATAGGCTTTAAACCATTGCTGGATGTCGTCCTCTCTGAAGTATTCTCGGACAACATCCTTGGGGATGTGTACCTTTTTGTCTGTGGCCCCTGAGGTGGGGGGTCGCTCGGGTACCCCTGCTTCTTTATTCTGCTTGCGTAGGTTGATCTCGGCTAGGTTTCGTTCGTGTTCGTACGCTAGTTTTTTTTCCTCGAGCTCCCTTTGTCTCTGTTTCTCCTCTCTTTCTTCTCGGAGACGCAGGTGCTCTAAGTTGATTTTTTGTTCGGCCAACTTAAGTTCAACGTCCATTTTAAGTCGGGCCATTTCTAGTTCGTGTAGTCGGGTCCTTTCTCTTTCCTGGATCTCGCCTTGCGAGAGACCCGTTCTTTGCTCTTCCGGGGCCGTGGTCGTTTTTTCTACGGTGCTTTGATCAGGGGTTCCGGCAGCCCCGGTTTCTGCCCAAGATTCTAGGGCATGCTTAAAATCGTCCTTGGTACTCAGTCCGGTGGTAGCGATACCCAGTTCGATGCAGAATTGTTTAAGTTCACGATGGTTGTACTCCTCCAATTTCTCCATTTGGAATTTCTCGGTTGATCCGCTCTCTTTCGTGGTCATTGTGACTTCGTCGTGGGGTGAGCTACTCTCTGTACGTTTATGCGGTGATTCGGATCGCGCCGCTGGCCACCAATGTTAGACGGACCGGGAGGGTCGGCCGAGGTTACGGGGAGAGGTCTCCAGGGAGAGCCGTCTCCAACGACTGTACAGATAAGTAACTTCCCCCCCACAGACGGACACCACACAAGGTTGAAGGTTAACGAGACTTTATATGCAATTCTTAGGTTACGAGGATGGATACAAGGAGGTCTGGACTCAGGGGTCCCCTCGGTTCTAGTCTCTAGTTTAGGAAAGGGGTAGCGGGACAGTCTTAGTTACCAATGAGTACAAAATAGCTCTCAATCCTCGAGCTCGGCGTTCTAGATGATCGGGCCGTGGAGGAGCCAAGCAGGTCCCGAGATGGATGAAGGAAGGACGACGGTCCGCGGCGGAGCCTGCAGGTCCCGGTGGAAGATGACGGTTACAACGGTCCGCGGCCACGCCAGCAGATCCCGACGACGATGAAGGATGAAGGTTACGACGGCTGTGGCAGCGCCAACAGGCAGGACGATGGTGCACAGGACAGAGCTATGGCAGCGCCAGTAGTCCGTCCAGGATGAGTTCCTCTTTACGTCTCTCGACTCCAAGATACAACTGCCTTCCTGCTCTGGAGCTGCCCCAGTTATAGGGCTGGCGTGCTTTGATGTCCGGACCCTCGCACTTGGAGGTCGGGAGGTCCGGGATGGGGGAGTCCAGACACCCAGCAGGGGGGTGGAGCCAGCGCCCGGGGAGGCGATGGGCGAGCGGCACTTGGTGGGGGAGAGCCATCGGCACCTCTTTCTCCCATTGACTTGCCAAGTAGCCCGCTCACCTCCTGGGTGGAGGGTGGTGCCGGAATGTCTGAGGCCGGGCCAGGCCCAGGGTTGAGGTCGATCGGGGGCCAGGCGGCCTCGTGGTGGAGTGTCCAAGATGGCGCCCCAGGCTGGGCGCGTGGGCCGGCAGTGGATCAGACCCTCGAGGTCGGCAGGCTCGAGGGCAGGGGTCCCTGAGGGGACGGAAGACGTGCAATGGTGGTGTGTGGTACTTGCGGGACTGGGCTCAGGCCTGGTTGGGCCGGGGGAGAGCGGCCCTTCATGTGGCCTGTCCAACAGGTAGAAATATAGTGACTATGGTGGTGTAATGATAAAAGGGTTCTAAGTCACACTGATCACTGGTCACTTCTCTGTCAAACTTCCAATAAAACGTGAAGGGTTGGGTCCTTTTTTCTAGACTTTCAATTGACATGTTCCCATATTGAAAAATTATGACATTACTGACTCACTTTAACAGGCAGATCAGTTGCCCGTCTTTTTTTACCCTCCCATCATGACTACATTAATGCTCTGTCTTTGCCTATGGCTTTCCATACATTTACGTATGACACCGAACAAGGTGGTTATTAATCTAGTTGCTTCTGAAGAGGGAGAATAATTCACATTTAAGGTTAATACTGCACCTGAATAGCCCGTGCTTTAGCTCTCTACAGGCTGCAATGCTGCCTTCAAAACATGAAATATATGCTTCAGCCCCTTGCTGATTTCAGAATAACAACCAAAGGATACCAGTCGATGATAGTTCTCCGTTTAAGTGTTGAGGGTCTTGATTAGGCACCTGTTCACTTCTATTTCTTATTGGTATTTAAGAAGGATCTTAAGGTTAAGTACAGACTTCAGATGATCAGTAGTAACACACCACTTACGCCTTCATTGCGAGTGCCCCTGAAATCCTCTCTCTAACTTCACCCTTGAGAGTTCCCCGATATTGGAGGCATCAGCAACTCCAAGAGGGAGTATTTACTGGAGATTATAAGTGAGGCACCGAGGGTCCTTTAAGAAGCAAGTAGTGACCAGGGATTCGGGGCAGGAATCCCCTAATAATGCCTCATTTTAGTCTTGATTTTCATCTGGAGATTTTTGCCTGCTTTCAAGCTGTTGAAATCTCTAATAGAAACACAATGGATCTGCAGTCTTCCTGCAGATCTCCAAATTCCCTTGGTGCTGGTATCTCCTGTTACTGACCCTGGGAGAATTAAGTTCGGCCTTGCAATCAATGACTCACTGTTAGAACTATTCAAAGTAATAATGCTAGTGATGGCTTGGACAGTTGTCTTGAAGAACATGCTGAAACATTTATGTGTTGTAGAAAGATGCTGAATAAAGATAGTGTTATGAAGCGATGCATTGCCATTGTGAAGAGCAGCAGAGCCATAAGGAGAGGCTGAAGAGAGGGCAGCGTAATCGGGTCATGATTAAAAATATAATCGCAACATGTGAATTCTGTGGAGCTGCAGCAATACTAGAGGATTCCCAAAGGATTGTAAGCACCACAAGGGGATACTGAAGAGGGATGCTAAGGAGTTGCAACAATGGGGAGAATGCTGAAGAACATCAGCGGAGTAATTTGTGCCCTGTTGCCGCAGCAACACAGCGCTTTGCTAACAAGAATCACCACCACTGTGGGAAGTCCAAAGGTTCGCAGTACTGTGGGGCAATCGGAAGGGTGGCATCATCTCAAGGGGATGTTAAGATGTGGCAGCACCATTGGATGGGTATATAAAAATAGTAGAGCCACAGGGGCATGCTCATCACTGAGCTGACCTTGTGAACCAACTCCAACTGTGACAAGTACCACAGATCAATAAGAACCGAAAACAGCAACTATAAAACTCAAAAATAAATGTGGAGTAATGAGGCAACTGCCTCGGTATCCAAAACACACTGCTGTCAGATGCCATCTGACAGACTAAGAGAAGACTCAGACTGGGGCATGCTGAAGAGTGGTACCACCAGAGACAGATGCTGGAGAGAAAGGAGTATCAACTGGATGGCGAAGAAAAGGTGAGCGGCTAAAGTACACATGTGTAACCTGGTTAAGAGTTTGTAGTGCCGCTACTGCTCTGAGGGAGGTCAGTGCCTCAAAGGGATGATGGTGTATGAATAGAAGAAGTCAGGCAATACACTAAGAATGCGTTCAATTACTAGGGAGGTTACTACGGGAGGATTAATGCTTCATAGAGTTGGAATTAGACCGGTGCACGAGCAGACTCCGGTCAGTGAACGCGCTTCCCAGAAACAGTGAACAGCTTGTGCGCGCGTTAATTATAGTTGAGTGCTCCTCTCCAGAAGACGTGGTGCGCGTGCTCAACTATAATTAACGCGCGCACAAGCTGTTTCTTTTGTGCTGTTCGTGACACGCTTGTATTTGTTTTTCTCCGTGCCAGCTTAGCGCGACTATTTGTTGTGCTCTGATCTCCATATCCCTACACTGTAATGTTTATTGACACGTATTTCCACAGCTATCTTCGTGTACTTTAAATTCAGTAGCCGGTGATTGGTTCTCGCCTTCAGACACCACTCTTGACTGGGTCCTCCCCCTCTGACGCCTCAGCGTTGCCTGGTGACTACCGGAAGCGGGCTGCTGCTGTCAGAGCTGGGAAAAGATGGCGGCCCAGTGGCTGGTGTCAGTGTGCGCGCTCTGGCTCTTTCCACTTCTTATTTTCTTAGTACTCCACTCTGCAGTTGCAGCGCACGTGAAGAAGGGTCCTTTGGAAGAGAAGGAAGACCTGCTACACCACCGCGGAGGAGCTGGAGCCGCGTCTGCGAGAGTTGGAAACCGCTGCCGAATCCCTGCTCCAAGTGCTGCTCTATTCTATTGGGCAGTCGGCAGAGGGCAGCCCGCTTTGGGTACTACGGGTAACTGTGGCGGACCCCGGTGCACCGCAGGTGAAGCTGGGCGGCAACATGCACGGAGACGAGGTGCTGTCTCGAGAATTGCTGATTCGGCTGGCAGGGGTCCTGGTACGGAATTACCAGTCAGACCCTCGCATTGGCCAGCTCCTAAACACCACGGACGTGCACCTGCTACCGTCCCTGAACTCTGATGGCTACCGCCGCGCTCACGAAGGAGTCTGCAGCGGTGCACAGGGTGGGCGTGAGAACGGGCACGACAAGGACCTTAATCGGGCCTTTCCTGACCAGTATAATCCCGGGGAAGTCAAGGGTCCTTTGGAGCCAGAGGTGCGGGCAGTCATGGAGTGAATACATGCCAACAGGTGAGACTTCAAGAAATACGTTGGTGCCTAGAGGGAGCCGAGGTTCAAGACTCGCCTCTGTCTGTTGTAATTAATTGTAGTTAAATGTGTTAAGTGTGCCACGCCGTAGCTTGGTAAAAGTGAGTGTCTTTGAAGCACTAACACCAATTTAGGAGGCTTGGAAAGGCATGTAATTGGTGAATGATACACGTTGGTAACGCCATCTAATAATGCGTTTGTTTCAAATTATAGTGACATTTGAAGTTACGGTAACAGTAAATAATTCATTGGCAATATACGTGTATATAAATAATAGATGTATAACATTTTGTAAAAGTTTTATACTTTGTATTAGACTAGCGTGGATTTATTGCATTGTTTAAAAACCACTACATAACATAACCATTTAACTTCACAGCTTGTACAGCCCAACACCAGAGTATTGTTAAGATAATTTTATTTGTAAAAGTGAAACGCTGGTGAAGAGAAGCACAGAGATATGCACGTTCACTTGTTACCTACAAGTGCCTGTTTTATCCTTCTTGTTGGCATCTCTCTAATGGGCTTACCTCTCAACTATGGAAAAAATCAATCTGTTACACAATTGGCAGAACCAGTGTAATTAAATTCTTTCACTGTATAGATATATTATAATCTCCCACTCTGTAGAGCGACAGTGTTTTTCTTCCAGGTTATTTTAGAATACAATGCGGCCCCTCTGCCTTAGAGCCAGCACTTCAAGTTGAATTGTTCATTGGTCTGTCACTAGTAAGACTTGTTGTCGTTATGTTGCCTCCCCAAGTGATACAGACCGGTGCACGAGCAGACACCGGTCTGTGAATGCGCGAGCCGCAGGGAACGCCAACGTGCACGCTCACGGCGTCACGCTCCTGCCCTCCCGCGTCTCTTCCAAGGCACGCTCCAGGCCGACTCTACTTCCACATCTCCGCTCACAACAAGGGCGCTGCGCTTTAGGTTGCACCATGGCACCTGCGTTTGTACTCTCAGCTCCTCATTGCTGTCCTGCACCCAGGCGCCACGCTAAACTGTGAGCATTAACAACAACACGGGCACCATGCTTAATTTGTTAGCAGGCACCTGTTTTTATAAATGTTTTTTTGTTAATGGTATCTCATCAACACTTAATACAGGCAGAACATTTTATTTTATTGGCACTGCTATGAGCGTGTTTTCTATGAATATTGTCAGAGCTGGAGTTAGTTAAGGACTTTACAGTAGCCTAAATGAGTCTTTTCACCATTTTTATTTCACTTCAGGCATGTGACCTCTAATTTAAAATCACTGATGGGTTTGGGTTTCTCGCTCCGGCACTTTTAATGCGGCACGTTGTCTTAGTGCAGCATTTTCCTTTCAGATAAATACCTTCACACGCACATGCACTGCGAGTGTTTGCACATTCGACACGGGCAATCAATTACGGGCACCATTTTTATAATGTATTTCTCCTAGAGCACATTGTAAATTTGACACGACTTCGTGAGGAACACAAGCACAGCTAGTTGCGGCTCCCTAATATCACGGTGGACACTTTTCTCAACGGGTCCCCGTGTTACTCTGTGTCATTAGTCCCATTCAGGTACGACAAATTTCTCTTTTAAATTGGATGTCTTAATGTGATTCACATTTTTTTGTAGTTGCATTCCGTTTATCTCACAGCTATTCCGGGTTACCTCAGTACACAACTCTGTACTGGGCTTGCTGCTCGGGAACCAGACTGCCTGTTTGCAGTGCTCTGCACTTGGCTGCCTGTGTGTCTACAGAGGTATCGCTGTGCAAAGCTCTGCACCGGCGTGCCTCTTACTTTGCTTGGTTTTGGTTGCTGAACAGGACTGTCTGTGTAGAGAGCTCTGTACCAGGCTGCCTGTCTACAGACCAAGCTGACCCGGTCTACATTTTGTGAGGGCCGTGTGCATCTGAGTTGTAGACTCCACAGTGCATCGAAGCCTCCTTGGATTACCACGCAGATAAAGCCAGTGCAACTGGAGACCACGGTTGCTTAGTTGTAGTGAAGAGGTAGATGAAATGTTTTCTTTTCCGCCAAGAATGCGCAGCTGCACAGCTTCATCTTTCATTCTGTGTACAGGACTGCCTGCAGCGCAGCCTGGTCACTAGCCCCAGTTGCTTCAGTCTTGATTGTTTCTAGCACGCCTATATTGTGCCGTGTTTGTTTACATTTTGTATGCTCAAATTTGTTACATATCAAAAGATTTGAAACGGAAACATGTGCAGCAACATTTTCATAATTATTTGGCACACAACCCAGAAAAGTCATGTTTTGCAAAATAATGTAGTCTGTGCCATCCTGTTATGTTGGACTTGGCTGTAAGCCGGTTTGTTGACTATAAACTAAAAACAAAGGCCCCACTATTTGGTTTAATTGTTTTAGTATTGCGTGCATGGAAAAATCACTCCCGCACTACGGCACTTGAAACTAACTTGATACAAATGTCGGCTGCTAGCGTAAACTTGAAATGAATGGCCTTAAGTGGTAATGTGTTTAACTAGGTTGCTTCCACTCGGAACAGAGACGCTGCAACTGTTTTGCAAATATTATCATTAACATTGTATAATATGGTAATGTGCCAATTAGTGTCGAAGCCTCCATGTTAAACAGTAGATATTATAGAACCCAGCATAATGTGCTGCATGGCTAAATACTTATAAGGTCCCAAAGGCGAGACCGATTGCATTGAAAATGCTTGTTTTAATCATGCCGAGGCGAGCCCGCAGCGACGTCACATTCTGGTAGTGCTGCTGGAGCTGGAGTTCCCCCCTGGTTGTGGAAAATCATGGCAGTGCTGCTGCTCATACCACCGCCTGGCTCCAGTGAATTAAAGATCCTAATCCTGATCATGACCGTTCCCTCCACTCCGCCACCCCCGTGAAGTGAGAGGGAGTTACTGTTCAGGCCAGGACTGGAGTCTGAGGAAGCAGGCAGGACTCGGAATCTGAAGTAAGTCGGATAAATACTGTGTTACCTACAGCTGTTTTTTTAAATTTAGTTTAAGCCGCATCTGATGTTACCTACAATATGTGTTTTTGTGATCGATGCCTGTGCAAAATAAGAAGTGCGGGGTGGCTACAATTCAATGAAACTCGCGGCAGCGCTGCTCGACCAGCAGCTCAGATAAGACCCCTGCACAGACCGGGGTAGCCACTGGAGTTGCTGAGTCACCCATCATGCCCAGGCCGGGGTTTGCTGCTGCGGGAGCCATTAGGCAAGGTGCGGCCCGTGACGTATGAAGGATCGTGTCAGCAAAGTTTTAAGTAGCGCCTCGAGATGCATCTCTATGCTGCAAATTGCTTTATTAATGACGCGCCGCGGTGCTGCTTGTGGTAATATGATTGAGCTTGGATATACACTACAGGCACCAATAGAGCAGGTCTAGGAACAACTAGGCCGGTTTAAACTTGATGAATTGCCGAGTAGGGGCAAGAAGGTCTGCATTGAGCAGGGGTTACTGAGGTCAGAAAGCAGCAGAGAAGGTATTGAGCAGCTCGTTTTCTGAGTTTTCATGGAGTGCATGTTTCATCTTTGGGCCGAATTTAACTGCATCTTTATTTTTCTTGTTTTTGTTCATGTGCGCAGGCCTGCTTGGCAATACCCTTGATAGTTAATTTTTTTTTCTTGTGCCACAGATCTGGTTTTCTTCTGAGTTGCCACCTGTCTGCCCTGTTAGAGCTGAGAACTGACTGTACATCACATAGCAGTCTGTCTTCTCACTGACTGTAAGCTGTGTTAGTAGTGGCTGGCACCTGGGTCAGGTGATTGTGAGAGCCACTGTACCTTCTCAGTGCGCCAAGCATCACTGAGTCAGCAGAGCTTGTAGTGTAGCTCTGTGTGACAAACTGCGAGTGGGGTGATGGTGCCACCAGGTAGTGGGCGGCATGCAGGACCAGGGCACACTGCTCAGTAATACAGCTCGTGGATTATGATGTGACTTGTTTTAGAGGTCCTTGTTGCTCAAATGGGTGCAATTTCTGTGATGTATATATTTTTCTTGTTTTCATTTCTAGATTTTTCTCGTGAGAAAGTGTCACTCATATTTGTTGAAATGTCACTCATAATTACAATGAATTTAAGAAAATGTCACACATAGTAATCTGAAACCTTGGCAGCTATGAACTACATGCTTCCCGAGTTAGCACAAGGGTCTTTATTTTCATTTCCAATAGATGCTCATGCTCAGAGGAAATGCTCTGTTCCACCACTCCAACCCCAGACAATAGTGTCACCGGCTGCCCACACCGTCTCACTCCACAGTTGGACTGCAGGCAGTTCTAAATGGCACAAAGTGGTAATTGTGCACAGAGACAGTCGTGCACTGATTAATCTGCTAGCCACGGGGCCCGCCATATGAAAAGCAAAATTCCAGCCACACGCGTGCACCAAGAATTGACACGCACTCACCACGCCCCCAAGTGGAGTGGTGAGAGCACGCACTGTCAGTAGTGCACTCGTGGTGCACATGCGATAAGGAGCCAAATGCCTGGATCTCCTTAAGAGTTAATGTTAAAGTTGTTTCTCATTAACCGGAGGTATATACTTCTGAAACACCATTTCCAAGTAAAACATTTCTCAGCCCAGTAATAATTCTCCAGAATCCTTTCCACAGTGTGGCTATTTAGGTCACCAGAACGTTGTAGGAAAGTGTACACACAGGGTCAGTTTAAAGCCCCCCACCATCACCGAACTTTTCCCTTTCCCCACAAGCGGGGCATTGCGCTCTTCCGACACTGTCACCCCACCGGAGCCACAAATAAAGCGTGCCCCAGGTGCTCCTCGCTAGGCTCCCTTCTCCTTGTCATGAATGCTCATGGCTTCTAAATGTAACAATATGAAGGCACCGTACCTAATGGCGGAATTAAGGGCAGGCGCGCTGCAACATGAGACAAGCACTGTCAAAGCCAAATTGTCTCTCCTATACTAGAGCTATTGGCTTTGCCACTGTGTTTTAGCCATGTTGTACACCACTGTGGCTGCTGTTCAGCATGGCTAAAAGTTAGTGGTGTGGAGAGTCCTAGAATGGAGTGGTGGGAGTAGAATATCGTTGACTAGGTTTGTTGTCGTAGAGTGGAGTAGCAGAAGTGGAGTACAGTGGTTCATAGGCAGAGTCTGTCATACAGTGCAGTGTCGAAGAGTGAAGTGGCATAGAGTGGAGTGGAGGGGAGTGTGATGGAATAGGGTGGAGTGGATTGAGGGGGATTGGATTGGGGTAGAGTGGGTTGGATTGAGTGGGGTGGCAGGGGCGGCCTTAGGCATGTGCAAGCTGTGCACCTGTACAGGGCCACCAAACCCCAGGGGCAACAATGCCAATATATATCCTTAATATAATACATATTTGCGTGGCGGCCCCTGGCAGGGATTTGGTGGGCTGGCTCCGGCTCTGTTCCACTTTCAAACACCCTGACCCCCCTCTTCACTGGCCTCCACGCTCCGCCCGGACCCCCTCTTCCAGGGCCTCCTACCTACACTCCCTGCACAGGGCCACCATGAGCCTAGAGCCGCCCCTGACCTGTTGCATCACGCCAGTACAAAATATAATGCAATTTACAAACAGCACAGCATAAAGCATTATTTAACTTAATGGAACACAATGCCGTTGTGAATTTAAACCCTGGAGATGCGTGAACTGTGACAACATAAACTTGACAGAAACGCACTAGCCAAAGCTTGTCAGTCCTCGTTAGAATGGAATGCCACGCCGAGGAATTCCCCGAGGTAGAGATATGGTGGCTCAGGCTGCATCAGGGGTCAAGGAACATCTCACCAAGGATGCCCATAAAGGTCGAAGCACAGCTGGAGTTAGTTTTGTTACCCTGCAGAGAGTATGTGGCCTGGCAGTTTGGGCCAAGATTTATTTTCATATCGTGCACGCTCTTCTTCGGTTGCAAAGACATGCAAAAATCGATTGAATACTGCCTTGAATAATTCCCAGTGGTGAAGAGTTGGTTCCAGGATTTCTACCCACGTCACTTTTTTAATGTCTCAGTAAGTGGAGCTATGTAACACAGATATGCTGAAGGATGGTTCATGTATTTATTTATTTTGCAGTAATACAGCACAAACTAGACCCGATGGGCAACGGGGTGTTTTACAAAAACCTAGTGACAAATGCTTACGATTCCTAGTTCTATTACACTACATTTAGATGAGTAAACAGGAAGGAAGCAATTTCTAAGAGTTTGTTTGTGCGGGATGTTAACAGTGAAATATTCTGCTCCTCCACTAAGTGGGAGCGCCCGTTGCCATGGCGACACAAGCTACTCTGCCCCCATGATGTCTGCAGCGAGGCGATAGGGTAGGGTCTAGCCGTCACACACCACTGCAGACCAAGGTCGTCATTTGGTTAAAAATAATAATATGGAAACTGTTTTCAAGAGATTAAGCAGGCAATTGGTTAGTTTGGAGTTATCCTCGGCTTTAAGTGGGCCAGGTGTCACGGGTCGTAATCGGTCTCTGTTTTGTGGCCTGGCACAGGCGGTCTGTTTTTTTCCGGACTGGGGTGACAGCAGGCACATGGGTGTGCCCGTGCTCATAGTGCCCACACCGCCATCGCTCGCTCCACATGCACCCAATACATTTACAACCAAGAAGACTCAAGAGACATAATTGTGGGAAACGGTGGTGCAGGTTTATTTGCATACAAATAGCAGATAGGTGGGTCAACTTACAGGCGATCCAAGACGGCAGCCCCTCGCTGACCCGCCTGCCTAATTAGCCAATTTGCACGGTAAGTCGATGCTCTTGACGGTGCAATACTTTAATAGTTATCTCGTTTACTCCCGCCCCCCCTGTCGGGGCGGAGCGATGAGGCACACCCCCGGTCGGTTTAGGCCCCCCGACCGCCCGAAGGACTAACGGGGCGCCGACGTTGTTTACTGGAACCCCCTCGGCTCCAGGTTCTTGGCTCGGGCACCCCTACTGTGCCAGGCAGAGGTATTGCTGTCTCCTTCCGCCGCAGAGGTACCCTTACTGTCCATCTGCTTCCAGATCGCCCTGTGACTCCGCCTGCAACACAAAACAGACCATTAATTGTTCACACCAACCTGCTGCTCTGCCGCTGGGTCTGGGCCAGGGTGGGAACAGCGCAGAGTAGCCAGGACGAAGCGCGGCGGAAAGAGGAAGGACAGAACCAGGCTGGCCTACATAAAGGCCCTAGGACCGCCCACCACCTAACATGCTCGCCCTGCATTGGCCACCTCCTAAAGGGGGCGGTGCCCTGACCGTCGCGCTGATGATGTTTTGCTCGCGAGGCATGTGTCACTAAGACGCTGTCTCGCGTTATCTCCCCTTCGCGTCGCGCGGCCAGCGGCATAGTGCCCACACCGCCATCGCTCGCTCCACATGCACCCAATACATTTACAACCAAGAAGACTCAAGAGACATAATTGTGGGAAACGGTGGTGCAGGTTTATTTGCATACAAATAGCAGATAGGTGGGTCAACTTACAGGCGATCCAAGACGGCAGCCCCTCGCTGACCCGCCTGCCTAATTAGCCAATTTGCACGGTAAGTCGATGCTCTTGACGGTGCAATACTTTAATAGTTATCTCGTTTACTCCCGCCCCCCCTGTCGGGGCGGAGCGATGAGGCACACCCCCGGTCGGTTTAGGCCCCCCGACCGCCCGAAGGACTAACGGGGCGCCGACGTTGTTTACTGGAACCCCCTCGGCTCCAGGTTCTTGGCTCGGGCACCCCTACTGTGCCAGGCAGAGGTATTGCTGTCTCCTTCTGCCGCAGAGGTACCCTTACTGTCCATCTGCTTCCAGATCGCCCTGTACTCCGCCACAGCTCTGGAGGAGGCCCCCGTCGATGACAGAGCCCCCCCACCCACCTAGCTACTTCACCTCGCTCTCTCTTTCGCTCCACTTGTACTTCCGGGAGGGATATGTTCACCCCAGTCCCGACAAATGCACCCAACCTAGCATTCTTACAAGGCAACAATTGTATCGCCCGCAGATGGTGGGGCCGAGAAACCAGGACGCCATCGGGAAAGCCTCTCTTTAATTCCCTGTGGAACCTATGCCACGGTATTACGCCCCCCATTGTACTCGTTTCTCTTGTAGCCTGCCCCTTGTCACTTTCCTTCTGAATGCACTGTTAGCTACCTCATGTATTTGTTCACCTAATGGCGTTACTTATCCCCGCACACCACATTCAGGATCTATTCCAGAGGCACCCTTCACCTAGAACCCACCATTGCCGTTGCCACCCTTAATTTACCCCTTATTCAGGTGCTTAGCCTGATAGTGACCATTGCATTTGGGCGATTGCTTTAGTCTCTCCTCCTTACTAAGCCTTTGAGTACACCTCTATCATAGTACCCTTCCCCACACCACTATGGGGAGTTCTTGGACGGGTCTTGGGACACGCCACTAGAACATAAGCCGCACCTCGGATGGGGATTGCTAGCTACGCTTCTTATGCCACCCTTTAGTTGCAAAACCCACACCTCTTAAAGAGATTCCTTGGCGGTCAGTTGTTTTGTCCGATGTTTGTCCCAGCAAAGTAGGGCTTGTGAAAGACCTGTCCTGAGCTGCAATAATCATGACCGTGAATGTCCTGGCAACTCACTGCAATGTTGTTATTTGAGGTTGGTTAGAGCCCGCACTAGCAGATGCCCGTAGCCGTCAAATGTCATGCCAGTTATCTGTTGTATTGCAGTGTTTCCCTCTAATTATTTTACTTATTGCGACGAGCTCCGCCGGGCGGTTTCGACTGGCGTCCTTAATGACAGTTCTAATATGCCATATTTACAACTTTGCCTGAGCCTGTCTGTGCACTGCTAGAACAACCAGATATATTAGCTAATAATCTGTTACATAACGTATCAATCACAGTGCCTCGATGTCACCTACCGCACACTCTGCCATGTATGTACCCCAGCTCGCTCCTACAATGGATGCATTCTCAATGTATACATAAACTCTCTCTGACCTAACGATGGAACTGTTTAAATCTAAAACTACAGCAGGTGTGTGACGTAGCCAGTAAGGAAGACACATAAGCTAGCCTGAATGTCGTATACACTTCTATTTAAAACCTGAAGACACCTCTGCGTCATAATGGTTACCTGGTGGATGCAGTAATGCTTTCAGTGGCATTGGACCTGGACTAAAATAAGGGCAAAATATACTATAAGGGGGAGTGCTATTTCAGCCTGCTGCCCGTTCAGTTGCACGATATTGCATTAATATGCCAAAACGTCCGGAGTGTACACCTGAAGTGTTGTGGGTTACTGCCTAATACTGCAGTGCCTTTTAGGATTACATGTGTGAGTTTAGACACATTTGGCTTATGCTTGCAGTTAACCTCGTGCCCCAGCCTTGTGATGATTGCAAGATAAGTGCTTTTATTCAATTAATTGGTTCCAGCCAACCGCGGGACGACACTCAACCTTAGGTGCAAATCCGGGACAAAAGCCAACTTTACGGACACATCAGAAGGGGTCGTGCAGTAGATACACTCGTACACAGAGGATACCACAACAGAGAAACCCGCGTCACCCCATGCACCACTCCTCTACATGCCCCCGCCCTACCCGAGCGAGAAACACAGGTCGCATCCCAACTGCCCCTTTGCTCAACGGGGCTGACCAAATGGACGTTACCCCCGGCAATTACCTGCCGATCTACGCCTTTCTCCCGAGGGGGGCTAACCTTGCAACTTGTCCAAGCGGTATCTGAAAGAAGAATACAACCGTTATTTCTTGTAATCGCACTGAAAGAACATACAACCGTTAATACCTGTAACTGCCCTTGTGTAACAACGAACCTGACTGTAACCTTTAGCGCAGAGTAGCCAGGACGAAGCGCGGCGGAAAGAGGAAGGACAGAACCAGGCTGGCCTACATAAAGGCCCTAGGACCGCCCACCACCTAACATGCTCGCCCTGCATTGGCCACCTCCTAAAGGGGGCGGTGCCCTGACCGTCGCGCTGATGATGTTTTGCTCGCGAGGCATGTGTCACTAAGACGCTGTCTCGCGTTATCTCCCCTTCGCGTCGCGCGGCCAGCGGCACACTGCTCACTTCTCATAGTGGAGAAGTTACGGCATGACGTCATGCCAGGTGATGCAGGGAAGGGAAATCTTTCAAAGAGAGTCCTTTTCTCTCTGGATTTCCCTTCTCTTTTTGAAACTCAGGAGCAGCACATTGTCGTGGTGTCACCAGGGCTTAAGTGGAAGTTTTTTAATATTATATACAAGCCATAGTCGCTGCCTATTTATCTTATGCAACTAACAAACACTGACAACGCCAATAGTCCTGACTTGTTGTAGGTATGATGTTACTTGTTGTATTATATATCCAGGGCTCGAGTCGAGGTACCACGCGGGTGGATGGCGTCCCTCCACTTATTTTACTGGGTGGACGCCGTCCCCACTGCCAAACAGGTGGACTTCACTCTTTGGCCTTTCTGGGACGAGATCGGAGCGCACCTTTCGTGACGTGACTTCCGGCCGTGACGCCACTTCCGGTGACAGCGTCCCTCCACTTCTCTTTTTAGGGCTCGTCCCCTGTATATATCTGGATGCAATGACAGGAACAGCAAAATACAAGCTGGGCGGCACACTATGCGAAACACAGATTTCTAGCTTACAAGTTTTTAGAACACACTTACCACGCCACTTTGAGCGACCCCCAGATTTTCATCCCACTTAAAGGCCTGCAGACATCCAATTGGTGATGCAGCTTGTTCATTATCTCTGCTTAATTTGTAAAACAGTACATGCCAGGGCCCACATATTTGTTCAGCAACCCACTGCCTGTGCTATCGAATCTGGAGGGGCACTAAATACCAAGTCTTAATTCCACCTCATGCCTCTTTCATCCACCACCAGGCACTCTTGCCCCTTTATACCAGTGCTGCAGGCTATTTTTCATCCTGACTTTCTTTCTTTATCACTCTTTTTGCATCTTTCTCGTCCTACTTCTTTCACTTATGTGTTTTTTTACTCTCTTGTTCTAGTCTGATGAGGACAAATAAGTACTGCTACCCAAAAATGAATGCCGGGGGACCCCACCTGCAACCACCGGCTCAAATTAAGCACTATCTATATCTAAAATGTACTTTAAAGGACAATTTGTAAAAGATAACATATGTGACAGCCTTTTTTATATCCAGTATGGCTGTCACTCCACATACTACAGTATTATGTTTGATTTAGCAGATTACAGTCTAGTTTTGTGTTTAGTTGTCATCTCTTGATAATGCAGCCTCCAGAAAAAGGTTTTTGGAAGCAAGAGGGGAGACAAAAAGATGGCTGCATCCAACTACTGATATCTGAATGATCCTTTGTCTAGTGTGGGCCCAACTTTGGCAAGCCACCAACCAGGGGGAACTGTAGCATGAGGCCTGTGCACCACTCTGTCGCTTCATTGGCTGCCGCCAGACCATGTGTTGTTCCACTCTCCAACAATTTCCAAATGCCACCGCAGTCTGGCTGTTAACCCACCTCTGCAGCGCGTACCATCAAATCAGAAGGTGGTGGTCCCAGCATCCACCACAGAATTCAGGGAGTTGTGGGGTCATCCCAGAGGTCCCGATGGTGCACCGCCTCATGTGAAGTGCAAAGCGGCACAGAACGGCCAAATACCAGATGATCAATCCTTCAGACACAGGTCCTAACCTTCCAAGACTACACATTGGGCAGAGATATGTAGTCCTTTACGCTTCACTGATGAGGCCCAACAAAGCAGAAGTACAACTGGTTTCAGTTGTGTTTTGTTGCACAGTGGACATGGACTTCTAGTTGGGCCAAGAATTATTTGCACATAGTTGCAACCCCTTCCCTAATGGCAAAGAAGTGCTAATAGATGATGGCATGGAAGGTTACCCAACAAAATTCCAAGTTCCAAATTTACTAACTTTTGATGCAACGCAGCACAGCAACCAAAGTCACTACACTGAGTTGAGTAAAAAAGAGAAAGAAAAATAGCTCTGTATCTACTTTCCTCCTGCACTGGCGCGCTTTAGCTGCATACACCAATGCCTACACCCTTGTGCTCTCACTTCGTATGTGATCTGCACAGTGCAAGATACATGCAAAGCTGTAAAAGTGTGGAGATTTTGTTAAACTTACTCCACTATTGCATCTGCCTCGAGGAGGTGTGATGTTTTGACACAAATCCCTGTCTAACAATGTTAAAAGATTAGGGATTTACGTCAAAACCCATTGGTGGTTGCATGCAAACGCCTATGTACCACCTTACTTCAGGCAACTTTCCAACACAAATCATGATTTGCCTTGGAAAGTAAATCCCAACAAATCACTATGAGCCTTATACACATCACTTTTGTGATGCAAACCCAGCACAACGTGATAAAAAAAAACACCCCTTGCGCCTCTCCCACCCCCTGTTTAAGAGGAGTTGCTTCTGCGCACACACAGCAGCCATTCATAATAAACGAAATGGGCAAGAAAAAGTAAGGAAAAGCGACCCTTTCAAATACTTCCACATTTACAATCCCTCGCTACTTAGAAGGGTGGGGAGACACAAAGTGCAGAAAATGGCGCGAAACATGTTGCTGCACCCTTGCAGGAGTGCCAAGATACAGAAGAGAATTTCTCCATCCTGTAACACCTTTGGCCGTTGTGATTCATTAGAGATCCTGTCGGCTTCAATCATACAGCACATTTGTCAGTGAAGTGTGGAGGGTTAGGGATGGGGAGCTCTGGTTCAATTCCTCACACGGCGTGGGTGTTGAATCAGCTCTCGCCGGCGTCATGTAACACAGTCCCGCACGGTGGCACCCAAGCGGCAGCCATGTCTAACTTGCGTAAACCAGCCTAGGCAAAATGGCTCCCTCATATATGCGGTGAGCTTGGTCTGTGCTGCCAAAATAGGGAAATGAGGGCATATATACATGCTGGATTGGAGCACGCTTAATATGCAACTTCAAAGCAAAATGTAAGCTCTGATTATGTGGTTTGTATGCTTAAGTGTGATGGGGTCTTTTTTGTACTTTCTTACAGGTTTTTTTTTTTAGACGTACGTTTTATTTGTCCATCAATCAATGTGACCCCACCCCTTGCTCATAAGTAACAGGAGTTGTTGGCCATTAAAGAGCCTCATTGCTTTCTTCTACTGTACACTAATGTGGCAATACCGCACCTGCAATGACTGATATTACCACGGCGTTTGGTGTTTACTGGTCCTGCACCTCGGAGTAGGGACGGGGGTGTAACACAGTAATACTGTCTGCTGCTTCCCCATTCAGAGGTGTGTTGAAAAAGTAGAGTGTGGTTTACCCCTAAATGAATTCCATAAGGGTTTACCTACCAAAATGTTGCAAGAAAAACTAGGGGGGCGGTAGTTACAGCAACATTTCGAATACCAGAAATGTATTTTTGCGTCTGATTCGCCATTCCCACAGACGTTTATACCTACGCCCTGACAGCATTCACGATATTTGACATTGTGATCTTTTGGTTACGGATTTCTGTTGCAGGTGTATAAACCTACAAAGCTATTTCACCTGGGTTAGAATCACTGACCAAATTTGCTCAACCAATTATACTGCAGGAGCATGAACCGACTGAGTTGCAGTGCATGCATTGATCTCAGTACTGTAAGCCTTATATCGTGTCTGTAACTCCTGCAAGCCTCTCAAGTGCTTTTGAGTGATCGAGCAAAAGGCTACTCGTTGTCCCACTTAGCTGGAAGAGTATCGGTTCATATTTACGCCTGTGCAGAATTCCGATTACTCTAGATTAATTGGAGTAATTTTGGTAATTCTGCGTTACTCTTTGACGAGAAATTACTCATTAAAATGTTATTACTCTTCGCGTAATTAAGAGTAATATGGGTGGAGGGAATTCTACCACGAGAGCACATTAGCGAGCGCGAGTGGCCGCTTGTGCTTGCTATTCATGGTCTGCTGCATTTAACGCTGTTTCTTAGTGCAAAATACATCCTCACGTAAATACGAAAATAGCCCTGAATGCCGGTAGTAAATTGGGGCGAAATCCTATCCCAAAGACACATTTTTCAAGTGTGCTCACTATTCATGTTCTGTTTCATTCAGTGCCATTTTTGTGCCCAAAATGCTTCCTCATGTCCATGTTGGACTTGAGGGGTCTTTTTGTGCTAAGAAATAGCGCCAAATGCAGAATTACTCTTCTTGCATAATTGAAGCATAATCTATCAGAATTCATGGGTAATCAAGCATGATTACACTACACAGAATTATGCGAGTTACATCCACCCCTATAATATCGCCTGTGTGAGAAGAGTTTTGTTATACTGACCCTGGGCCGGAGAAGTGCACCGAATCTGTAGGCGCTAACTGGCTAACTTGTAGCTGTGCTTACTTAGGCATGGAGTGAAGGGGAGAGTAACAGTGCGGAAGCCCACTGACCTAACTTATCAGGATTCAATCCAATTTATTTATTTATTTTTTATTTTATTTAATGCGATTTAATATAGCGCAAACTTTACCCGAAGGTGTCAGAGCGCTTTACATAAGAACCAGTTGCAAAACATAAGGATTTAGGATTACATGTGTTACATAAAAGATACCCACAGAAACAAATTGCAAATGTACAAGATGTAAAGTCACACAAAGAAGAGACTGGTGATTATAGTTATTTCTATATACATAGGGAAGGGATATGAATGGATATACTCTAAGCGTCACAAAGGAATGGTAGAGAGTACAAAGGTCTACTCTATATACTAGTGATTAGAGTTATCTCTATATACATAGGGAAGGGATACAAATGGATATACTCTAAGAGTCACATAGGAATGGTAGAGAGTACAAAGGTCTACTGCATATACTAGTGATTACAGTTATCTCTATATACATAGGGAAGGGATACAAATGGATATACTCTAAGAGTCACATAGGAATGGTAGAGAGTACAAAGGTCTACTGCATATACTAGTGATTAGAGTTATCTCTATATACATAGGGAAGGGATATGAATGGATATACTCTAAGCGTCACATAGGAATGGTAGAGAGTCCAAAGGTCTACTGCATATACTAGTGATTAGAGTTATCTCTATATACATAGGGAAGGGATACAAATGGTTATACTCTAAAAGTCACATAGGAATGGTAGAGAGTACAAAGGTCTACTGCATATACTAGTGATTAGAGTTATCTCTATATACATAGGGAAGGGATACAAATGGTTATACTCTAAGAGTCACATAGGAATGGTAGAGAGTACAAAGGTCTACTGCATATACTAGTGATTAGAGTTATCTCTATATACATATGGAAGGGATATGAATGGATATACTCTAAGAGTCACATAGGAATGGTAGAGAGTACAAACGTCTACTACATATACTAGTGATTAGAGTTATCTCTATATACATAGGGAAGGGATATAACCGGATCTACTCTAAGAGTCACATATGAATGGTAGAGAGTACAAAGGTCTACTGCATATACTAGTGATTAGAGTTATCTCTATATACATAGGGAAGGGATACAAATGGATATACTCTAAGAGTCACATAGGAATGGTAGAGAGTCCAAAGGTCTACTGCATATACTAGTGATTAGAGTTATCTCTATATACATAGGGAAGGGATACAAATGGTTATACTCTAAGAGTCACATAGGAATGGTAGAGAGTACAAAGGTCTACTGCATATATTAGTGATTAGAGTTATCTCTATATACATATGGAAGGGATATGAATGGATATACTCTAAGAGTCACATAGGAATGGTAGAGAGTACAAACGTCTACTACATATACTAGTGATTAGAGTTATCTCTATATACATAGGGAAGGGATATAACCGGATCTACTCTAAGAGTCACATATGAATGGTAGAGAGTACAAAGGTCTACTGCATGTACTAGTGATTAGAGTTATTTCTATATACATAGGGAAGGGATACAAATGGATATACTCTAAGAGTCACATAGGAATGGTAGAGAGTCCAAAGGTCTACTGCATATACTAGTGATTAGAGTTATCTCTATATACATAGGGAAGGGATACTAATGGTTATATTCTAAGAGTCACATAGGAATGGTAGAGAGTACAAAGGTCTACTGCATATACTAGTGATTAGAGTTATCTCTATATACATATGGAAGGGATATGAATGGATATACTCTAAGAGTCACATAGGAATGGTAGAGAGTACAAACGTCTATTACATATACTAGTGATTAGAGTTATCTCTATATACATAGGGAAGGGATATAACCGGATCTACTCTAAGAGTCACATATGAATGGTAGAGAGTACATAGGTCTACTGCATATACTGCCAAGCGCAAGCCTAAGCGAGCGCGCACTTAGGACCCGGCCCCCCGGCCCCCGCCCCTACCTCATCTAGAGTTCCTGGCGGCTGGTCAGCCCAATGGGGTGGCCGGCCGCGTAAGTCCTTCCGGGGTATCTGGTGACGCGTTTCCGGTGGGGCAGAGGGCGGGGACTGGGGACCTATTTAGGTCCCTGGGGCAAGGACCTCAGTCTCTTCGCCCTCTCTTACACCGGACCGGTGGCTGGACGCAGAAGCGTCCCCCCCTCACTTCCCGCCTTTTCCAGTTTAACTTACTTCCCGCCTTTCTTAAGTTTAACCCCCCCCCCCCCCCTCCCCCCCCCCCTCCCCCCCATGCGAATTGAAGCGGAGGTCGGGGGATCCTCGTGTGGCGGCGAATCGGCGCAGCAGAATCCATGGAGAGGGGCGAGGAGGAGAAGAGCGTCGGGATCGAAGGCCGTCCATCTCGCCAGGTAAGGAGTCGGGTGTGATCGGGGGCCTGGTTGCAGCGGCCGAGTAGTGATATGTGATGCGGGGCTTTGGTGTTTGCTTCGGTGGTCTGCGGCTGCAGGCAGGGCCCCCGGGCTCGCGGGCTCCTTCCTGGGCGACGTGGAGGGGCGGGGGTAGGGACCGGGTGCGGGGATCTCCCTCCATCGTGGGGCTGGCGACATCATCTCCAGCGGGGGAACTTTCTCTAACTCGGGCAATTTTAGCAGTCAGAGATGGGAGCGCCGCGATATTTCTGGCGGCGCTTTATTAAGAGAGGTTAGCAGATTGGGGCATGGCATGGGGCTCGTGCAGTCAGAACTGTATGCTGAAAGTAGACAGAAGCAGATGGTTCCCGAGCTAATGAGCCATTGTATAGGTTACGAATCTGAGAGATTGAATGATGTACTCCACGGTTTAACACTTCCATTGAATTAACACGTCTATCAATGTCAAAAGGGGAAGGATTCAATCGATTAACTGTAAGCTATCTGTGGTGATGCGTTGCAATCTTTTGTCCGGAGCGCTGGCAGAACAGCACTCAGCTGAAGGTTATTGAGTATGTTACAACTCATTTCTGAGGTTGACAAAAATGTCCGAGACCAAGTATGTGGATCGTCATCGCTAGATGTCGATAGTTGTGGAGTATTCGTTTTTTCCTTAAATTGCCATTAGGGGGCGCCCATGCATTGTTTAGGGCCTTCCAATAAGCCTGAAATGAGGGCCAGCCAGGCTGTACTAATCGTAAAGGTTGGTATGGGCCACGAGCTTGCACAAGCCTGACAACTTCATAAAAAGTACAGGGGTAAATAACATAGCATTCAATGGCCCTAATTTTAATCTCTGAGAGATAAGCGGTATCCTCATCATTGTCATTTATGGATAACTGCGTTGTGTGGCGTTTCTGCACTGAATTGCAGAAATTTACAAAAGCCAAACACAGGCACCACAGCGGCCATATTGCGGAGAAGGTACTTCCCTGGTGCCGACTTTTGTGCTGGTAAAAAACGCAGTCAACAGGGAAAGCAAAAGATGGTGCGTTAGGGCGGTAAGGACACGAGAGTAGAGCAGTGCTTCTGTGCCTTCACTGTCATCAGTCCTTTCACCCGGCCAATATTTGCCACAGTTATGAGAGGTTCCATCAAGGTCAGGGGAAGAGTGCCCTTTGAGAAAGGCCTGAGCGCGACCACACGACCGAGACTCCAGCTCAAGGCTCTTGATTAAGATATATAGGAGGGTGGTGGTGGCGTGGGGAAGTGTAGCTTGTGTGTAGTTATAGGGGGGCTTAGTCATAAGCACTACATTCCTGTGTTTCCTGCAGCGGTGTCTGCCTTAGAGTGATGGAAGTTGCATTCAGATATACAACACGATAAATTGACGCACTTTAAACCAGACGGGACTGGGGGCCTAGGCAAGGGTTTGGGGTGCCTTTGTACACACATGTGGTGATGGTGATGTGATGCGCTAATGATATGAGGCATATGTGGTATTGCAATGATAATGAAGTGCCTGCTACACTCGTGCACAGCCGGCTCGGCACGCTAAATTGGCATGGTTGTAGTGCCGGGAGTGCTGGTTCAGCATGACTTCCCTTGGTGAGGGTGAAAGATGAATATGTACCTTCTGGTTGGAAGCGGTGTTTAAACTGCGGTGGCACGAATTAGAACGTAGGAAATAATTTAACACACTAGAATATCGTCTATATGCCTCCTGGCAAGCCACATTCCCCTACTCACTTACTTGCGAACTTACGGGGTTTTTTAAAGGCTGGCAATTTATGCCTCCGCCAACAGGCGGAACCTGTAGCGCGAGGCTTAGCTGTTTGATAAATGAAACGAGAAATGTTGCGACACCACTACACAGCTTTCTGCCGGTTGGAAAGTGCCCGGCGCGAGTTTAATGGCAAAAAGTGTATTCCAGAGACAATTTTAATCAAACAATACTGTCCCTAGTCCCCTTAACCTTCAGACAGTGCCCTATAAATCGTATTTAGGGGTATTACAGTGACGGTTATACCTGCCTTGAGGGATGACACTGTGCCCGATTGACACTCGTTTGTGGCGGTGAAGGGCTTTCCCCACGCGGCCTGGGTGAGAACAAAGTGCACGAAAAACCCCTTGCTTGGGAATGATGGGTGTGCTATTGGCTATCCGAATAAGTGAAGCAAAACTAGGGGTGTGAATTTTTCAGTGGGAAAAGTGCAACATGGACAGGACGGCTCTACTCCTAGTCATAAATCCGGGAAAAATGCCCCAGTTAAGAGTCATTAATAGGACTCCCATAGCGGGATAGGCCCTGCATTACCCTTAGGTCAAACACAACTACAAGAGAATAACGTCTTCAGTTTTCAAATAGCGCCAGGTTAGCACTGTTTCAAATAGCGCCTGGTTAGCACCGTAGCGGGATAGGCCCTTGCATTACCCTTAGGTCAAACACAACTGCAAGAGAAAAACTTCTTCAGTTTTCAATATCGCCTGGTTAGTACTATACATCGAACTAGGGTTAAATGCAGTGAGCGGCAGCTCTCTTACCACGCCTGTGTGTGGGTAGAATAATTTGCATAATATATGGCACTACCTATTTGTCTTGAGTAACTTAAGGGGGCAACGAAACTCACATTTCTAGAGACATAGGTTTGCACGGCAGGGAACTCCAGTGACGGCAGGGTTGGGTTTAATAATACAGCCCCCTCCTCTCCCCTTTACTCGTTTAAAAAGTTTCGGAGAGATTCCCACATCGGTGCGTTTGCACTGCTGGGCTTTGCTCGATTGAACCCCATGCAATCATAGTATACGCTGTATTGCATTTCATCTAATAGTTCCTTAGGGCCCTCGTACAATATTGTTGGGTCTGACTGAACTCTCAGGTTCGTCATGCTAGAGGCATGTAGTGACTATCGCGCTGGGTCTGACCGATCCTGTGAGGTCATAGTTAGCATAGTAAAGCTATGTATCACCTTTACTACTGTAACCGGCGGAACCCGCTGTGATCATAGTTGGTACAAGGTCGGGTCATGACTTGCATGGTAATGATTGTAACACAATACTGTGTCCGACCGAACCCGTGGGGGGTTGTTTTACACAACAGAGCCGTGCAATCCACAAGGTGCCTGGTGGAATACTGAGGCTATATGATAATACTGTACCTGGCTTAGTCCTGTATGATGACAACACGGCTGCATACCTGGTGGTCAGCTGCATTCATAACACGGGGTTTAGAGCTCTGGTCTTACAAGCCAAGGGTAGCGACTGCAGATCTCGCGGGGGGGTCTCACTTACCTTTGGACCGGTGTATGAATACTATGCCTCAGTGCCCAAAGGGGGTCCGGCACGACGACTCTGCCTCACTGCCTGGGGGCATCCTGAGTGTTTATACGGTGCCTGGTGGAGTCAGTTATGATAACACTGCGCATATATACATAGAACTGGACAACCAATGGTACGATTATAGTAGCGCATCTTTCAGGTTTGAGTTACACAAGCCAGTCCTTGCCGTTTGAGGGTCAGGAGAACCTAGCACTCCACTCCAGCAGGGGCTTCGGTCTGCGGTGGCGCACAAATTTGCACTACTGAGCCGACGGCCCCGGGGCATTCTGTTAGAGTTGGGGCGGCTGCTCTGGCGGTTAGGCGGGACCAGCATCCGACACCCGGATGAAATTGGGGGCTGGTGTTCAGCTTGTTTTGCCGCATATCAAGCCTGGGTGACGGGTAAACAATGGTTGTGATTTGGTCATGACTGTGCCTGAATGTCTATTTCTCTCCTGTGCATTAGTGTGCCTTGTCAAGGCGGAAGAGTTACTGGAGAGCCTGGCGGTCAAAGAGGCGCTGCTGAATGAGTATGCCCTGGAAGTGCAGCCAGGAGCCGTGAGGATTTCCTTGAAGCAACCCATGGGGGAATGGGCCAAGTTGCGCTCAGAGAAGGGCCACTTGCGTCACTTTCCGCACCGAATGGTTTTTGGTGAGTTGAGGTATCACAAGGAAGGGCCCGGAGCGCGGCCAAGAGCCTGGAATGTCTCGAGGGTGACGGCTCAAGGGGGAATGGGCGGGTTGTGCTCAGTGAAGGGCCGCCTGTCGCACATTCCACACCTAATGGTATACAATGAGGTGATGTATCACAAAGATGGAGTACAGTTAGCAGGCATCTCTACGGTTACTGGGATTATAGACTGTAGGTCTTTCATTTAGAGCGCTGGGGGGGAAGGTGACGGACCTGTGGGCCTAGTCACCTTTGTGGCGGTAGAAAGACCTTGCAACAGTATAATTGACCGACGGAATGGACGGAAGTCCGCCTTGCGTACTCCCTAGGCCAGCACTGAGGGGGGGAGACGGTAAGCTCTCCGGTGGAAAATATGACCCCGGCTGGGGAGGCTAGGGCGACAGGTTACGAGCCTCCTGGGTCCCTGGGCAGCCTGGTGGTCGGAGGGTGGGCCCCTGGTGAGAACGGACAAGGATCAGAGGTTTGGGGCCCAATCCTCATTGGCGCAGGTGCGTTGCACCTTGCGTGGATGCTCGGCAGGGAAGATGCGAGCTGGATGGCCCCTTAGTGCTGGAGGATTAGAATCTTGCTGAAGAAGATAAGGAAAGTCGATAATAAAATTATGTTGATATAAATAATAAAAATATGTTGATATAACTGTGAATAATGAATTTAAAATACATTGTCATGTTTATGAAATGTCAATTAATAAACATGGCCGTTTTTACACCCACGCAAATCTCTGTTGATGATTTAATGTCGGTATCAGGTTATCAGGAGGGAGCGGGGAGCATGCTGGGGGATCCGGGTCCTATGCCAAGCGCAAGCCTAAGCGAGCGCGCACTTAGGACCCGGCCCCCCGGCCCCCGCCACTACCTCATCTAGAGTTCCTGGCGGCTGGTCAGCCCAATGGGGTGGCCGGCCGCGTAAGTCCTTCCGGGGTATCTGGTGACGCGTTTCCGGTGGGGCAGAGGGCGGGGACTGGGGACCTATTTAGGTCCCTGGGGCAAGGACCTCAGTCTCTTCGCCCTCTCTTACACCGGACCGGTGGCTGGACGCAGAAGCGTCCCCCCCTCACTTCCCACCTTTTCCAGTTTAACTCCCACCCACCCGTCCCTTTAGCTCAGTAGTTTAGAGGGGCGTATTGCGGTAGAAAGACCTTGCAACAGTATAATTGACCGACGGAATGGACGGAAGTCCGCCTTGCGTACTCCCTAGGCCAGCACTGAGGGGGGGAGACGGTAAGCTCTCCGGTGGAAAATATGACACCGGCTGGGGAGGCTAGGGCGACAGGTTACGAGCCTCCTGGGTCCCTGGGCAGCCTGGTGGTCGGAGGGCGGGCCCCTGGTGAGAACGGACAAGGATCAGAGGTTTGGGGCCCAATCCTCATTGGCGCAGGTGCGTTGCACCTTGCGTGGATGCTCGGCAGGGAAGATGCGAGCTGGATGGCCCCTTAGTGCTGGAGGATTAGAATCTTGCTGAAGAAGATAAGGAAAGTCGATAATAAAATTATGTTGATATAAATAATAAAAATATGTTGATATAACTGTGAATAATGAATTTAAAATACATTGTCATGTTTATGAAATGTCAATTAATAAATATGGCCGTTTTTACACCCACGCAAATCTCTGTTGATGATTTAATGTGGGTATCAGGTTATCAGGAGGGAGCGGGGAGCATGCTGGGGGATCCGGGTCCTATAGTGATTAGAGTGATCTCCATTTACAGCAAAGCGGAGTTCCATTAAGTGGGGTCGGAGGGGGGAATGCAGTCACAGCACCAAGGAAGGGACAGAGAAGGGCAGGAAAGTGAGACAAACGAGAGAGGGAAGCAGATAGTAATGAGTAAGACAGCGAGGAGTGTGTCAGAGGCAACAGGAGCGACAATAAAAAGGTCGCAAGGACAGAGGGGGAGGTCAGAGAACGCTAAAATGGCGGAGGAGAAAGGTAGAAGAAGAAGAGCTTCATAAAAGAAAATGGAAAATGGCGAGGAGCACAAAGGTCCGAGTCCGAGAGTCCAGGAAGAGGGCTGAAATAGCCAGCAAGTCCGGGGGAGGGGGGGGTTGGGGGGGGTAGAGAAATCATCAATCACCAAACCCTGTTACCCAAAGATCGCTGGAAAGGGCACAATAACCCACAAAGCTGTTTCACTGAGATTTCAGTTTTGATCTGTATATTATCTCTGCCATGCGTGCATACACTCACTGAGCTATGTTTTCAGAATTGGAAGCTGTGACTAGCAGGTCATACATACATCTCAGCAGCATGTGTTTTGATGCACCAGAGTTGACTATGCATCCATCATTAAGTGCCTCCGGCCTTTTGCTTGGCACTGAACACACGATCAAGAGATAGCCAAACAGAGGATGCCTGGCTCTGCCTGCGGAGACTGGCAGCGCTGCCAGGCCTTGGTGGCAGAGCGGTGCGCCCAACCAAGGCTGGCGCAGGCCTTACAAATCCACGCCAACCCGCTGTCAGTCTAGCAAGGTTCAGCAGCGTGGCAAAGGGCCTGGATTGTGTATTGAATTAACAGCTCTGCAGCAGAGACTGGCATCCATGCCAGTGGATGGCGTTTATTTATGGGTGCGTTCGTCACCCTCGTGTGGCACGAGACGAGAGCCGCTTCGAAATGGGAGATCAGACACAACCCCCTTCTCAGGAGAGTAGGAAAAGGAGACGCCTTCCGGTTGATTTTTGCACTGCAGAAATTAGATCCCTTTGTCCATCTCGTCGACCCAGCTCGGCCGTCAGATGGAGGAAGGGGGGCGAGGGGGCACTGGAGGTCCGCCTGACTGATTCCTGGAGCCTCCGCCCAGTGTTGCCAGATTGGGCTAGATCACAAACAATTGGGCTATATTTCTCAAGGTTGTGCGGTAAAATTTTGGTTTGTGCTAGTTGCCAGATTATAAATATATATACAGCACCCCAGCAAAGTAGTATGTTAAAGCGCTTTCTCAGGCAAATATTTACTTGGCATCCTGCTGCAACATCAATTTAAATACATTTGCCGCCTGCTTGACGCTGACCCTGCCCCTCCTTCCTTAAAGTAGCAATATTGGGCTACTTTGGGCTACTTTTTGGTTGGCTTTGGGCTATAGAAAGCTTAAAAAATCTGACAACACTGCCTCCGCCTTTAGCCCTCTCAGTTCCCCCGCACTCACCCCGCCTGACTGATTCTTGGCACGCTTTCATGTTACCTTGTTTTGTTTCATCTGCAATGTATTATTTTCATAACAGCATCTCTTCTGGTGACGGTGCTCGCGTATTCCACCCCACAAAACTCAGGGTATTGCAGGGTTCTACACTCAGCTTCATCTCTTCTTCTGTTTTCCACCCCAAGGCAGGGTCGGATTGGGACCAATATAAGCACGGACAGCCCCCAAAAAGTGTCCCACATTTAAGGAGCGCGACCTTTCACAAAACATTGCTTGATTAGCATCAGGAGGCTCATTTTTGGAGAAATTTGTGGTACATTAAGCGGTTTTCAGCTTGAATGGTCAGTAGCACTGGTGAAGGCTGGAAACTCTTCAGCTGTAAAAACTGAATACTTACTAGAGTATCAACACCTTGTGCAAGGTTGCAAGAATCCTGCTCCCAATTAACTAGGTCCTCGACTGATTATAACATCAATCAGAAATCTGGTACAAATCGAAGGGGAAAAAGGGGTTTGGTTGGGATCCCTGGGAAAAGAACCTACAATGATAAGTGGTAGAGAACAAGCATTTACAATGCAATAGGTCTCGCATTATTAAAGTTTGAGCTATTGGCATTGTAAATGACAATGCCTTTTATTTATTTGCATCGGTGCGTAAACAAGCACTTTGAACCTATAGTCCTTGCTTACGATGAGCAAGGCTGCCAGTAAAAGAGACTGACAGTCTTGCTTCTCATAAACATGGACTATAAGTACAAAGTGCTTGTTTATGCACCGATGCAAATGAATAAAAGGCATTGTCATTTACAATGCCAATAGCTCAAACTTTAATAATGCAAGACCAATTGCATTGTAAATGCTTGTTGTTTATATTAATATTAAGCTCGGGATCCAAAAAGACAAATGGAATGCCGATCCTATGACTGCTTGTTTCTACACCAGCTAGCCATCTGATTGTTAGGCCCCTTTTACATTTGAGGCTGTCTATAATGAGGTCCTTGGTCAAACTGGCCTCCTTTTTTTCCATTTTGCTAGCCATAATAAGGTGGGGCGTTCTCTGATGTAATCCTATATGTATGCGACAACTAGTTCTTCATGGCAGATTAAATAGGGGGATGAAATGGGAACTGCCAGGACCTTTCTGCAATCCTGTTCTCTTCAGACTGAATGGCATCACCTTTGAAAGTGTCCCGTACACAGTGTTTTATAGATTCGAAGCAGCAGGATAAGAGCTCCCCTGGGGGATGATTGGGGCAAGCTGAGTAGTGATCCAATAGCCCTTGACAGTTTCATCCTAAACTGATATTTGGTACCCACGATCCTGCTGCAGCAAAAGTAATCCCCAGATATGAAAAAGTACTGGTGCATTTTAAACTGTTTGACCCAATAGAGTTGACAACTCATCTCTCTTCGGGCCACCAACCATGATATAGGATTTAGTAAAATTAGTTTGTAAATCCTGTGCGCCGATAAAATCCACAAAAGCATGCCCTAAAAGGTGCAGGGCTTTTGGCGTTCGTACCATCAGCACTGCATCGTCAGCAAAGAGGAGCAAGGGGAGAGATAAACCATTAACTTTCGGAACGTCTGGGATAGCAGAAGTTAAACACAGATCAGGGCTGGCTGATATATGTGCATTCATGTGCAGTGGTGGAGAGTACAAAGGACTAGAGTGGATGATGTGTGTGCATACATATGCAGCACTACAGAGTACACTGATGCCTGTAGTGGCTGGTACATGTGCATAACTGCATACACGTGTAGTACTGCAGAGTACACTGAGGCCTGGAGTGGGTGGTATATGTGCATACTTGTTCAGTCCCGTGTTCAGTCCCGTAGAGTACCCTGAGGAATGGAGTGGGTGATATCTGGGTACGTGTGCAGTACAGCGATTATACTGAGGCTAGGAGTGAGTGGTATATGTGTATACATGTGCAGTACTACAGAGTACACTGAGGCCTGGAGTGGGTGGTATATGTGCATACATGTCCAGTACTACTGAGCCTAGGAGTGCGTGGTATATGTGCAAGGCAGAGAACACTAGGCCTGGAGTAGATGTTGTATGTCTATATGTGTAGTAGTAATACGTATACTAAGGTGTGGCATGGAGGGTATGTGCATACATGTTCAGGAGTGCAAACGCACAGGCCAGGACATGTACATCTACTCTTGTGGTGCATATACTCATGTAATGCAGTACATGTGTGTACATGTGCACTAGTGGAGAGTACTCTAGGCCTTTTGGAAGAGTGGAGTACAGACTGGAGTCAAGGGTGCACATTCCTGCACACGTCAGTATTTTATGTTATGTGATGTGATGTAACGTGATGTTAGGGTACGGTATGGCATGCATGGTATGTTATATACGTATGCTTAGTGCAGACTGCCATTAGTATGGCCTCGTAGTGCTGTAGTAATAGTCACAACTTGAATCCACAGTGTGTGGTTAATTAATTTTGCTGGCGCTGACTCTTCTGCGACAGGAATGTATTTTAAGGAAACATTCTTTGTCTGGAATCAACAAAATAAAAAAAAAGTCTGCTGTTTACTCTCCTAGCAACACCCATCCCATGCCTGCAGCCAGCATGGTGGTGACTGCGGAGCAAAGCGCCTTACAGGCCCTGGCGGAGTTGATCAGGGAGGTGACAGATGCCCAATAAATACCTCATCATCAGCCCCATATCTGAAGTGTGCATGGATGTGTCAGAGCGATAGTCACTACGTCACGGGCTGTGTTTACAGTCTGCTCTGTGGTGGCGAAGGCGCTATACGCACTTCACAGCATGCTTACAACTACCAGCGGCATAGAGAGTACCTCAGAGCCTGTGGCTATGCATTGTGGCGGGAGTAAGCGTCCCTACCTTACAGTCTATGTCCGAAGTGAGCGTGCACGCACACAAACTTGCCCCTCACTCAGTTTACATCAACCTTGACATCCAGAACCTCCTACAATTATAATACAAAGAGAAAAGGGAAGAACGGGCAGAGGGCAGAGAGAGAAGGGACAGCAGAGATCGAAGGAGACAGATGGCCCAGTGAGAGGTAGAAGTGAAAGTGAGTGGAGAGGGAGAGCACAAAGGACAGAAGGAATGCAGAGCAAGTATTAAACCACTCCACTTTCAAAGCATCTTTTTGACTTTGTTCAACCCTTGTATGTATGTATGGGATAGGCATAATTTTGTATTTAATTTCTTTTACAGCGCTATGTGTCCCAGTGTAGGGTGACATAGCGATTTACATCACACTCACATATTGTACAGAGAAAATGATTCATACAAGTCTTAAATCAATTCACCGGAAATGTTACGTAAGACGGTGATGGTTACAAGATGTAAAAGTAGCATATTTCTATACTGGTTGGTATAATATGTTAAGAGTGCTTGGTCTGGTGAAACAGACAAGAATTAAAACATAACACAGTGGTTGGGGTTGTCTGCACTAATGAGAGTTTATTACTATTACCCGAAGAACGCTTTTTTAGCAATATCAAAGTAAAGAAAGATTGATTCAAAGTGAAATAAGTTTCTATGCATTGCAGTCTGCATGCAGCTCCTGTGTTGCAGTGGAAAGATTATAACTAGTGGCACTGGAATTATGTGATTTAGCAGCGATGGCATTTTCTGTTTAATTATGGATTTGACACATTTGCCACAGCCACTTAATTCTTCATCTACTGCATAATATGCAGATTTTAAGAAAAAAATTGTTTCTAGCTCAGTCAGTTTAAAATTTACAAAAACATTGGTGACACGTGTTCCTGCACATTGAAAGGCCCTTCTCAAATGTTGACTGGTCATCTTTCAGTTGTTACTACTGTATTTGTTAAATTGATACTAATGAGGTTAAACGTTTTCCTAGACTGGGATGGCAATGTTATAAAGTGACAAAATAATAAAACAATACCATCAAAAAGTTGCATAATATGTCTTTTTTTGCCCCAAAATTTAGTCAACTGCTGCACATTTGGTCCTCCCTACTGCATAATTCCAATGGCAGTGATTATCATTTATAAGCTGCAAGTAACAAAAGGACATCTAAGCAGGTGACCTTTCTACATAAAACACAAATCTGTGATCTGCAAGCTACATGTTGTGCTTGCAGCAGGCCTATAAACCCTCTCTGCTAACTTTTGATGAGTTAAATCTGACTAGACAAAACACAGATCTCCCCAGCAAGTAAATGCTACTAGTAAACAAAATATCCAGGGCACGTGCTGGGTAGGTTACTTAATGACATTTGAGGTAAAAATGACCACAACACTTGACCTGGCCTTTCAAGGAGGACTTTCCGCCTTTGCGCACCCTTCCACCCCCTACCACTATGACCGAAATGTGAAGTCCTAGTGGAGGAGGGGTCAGGTAAAAGGTGAATGACATTGCTTCACTTCTGGAACAGGCTAGCCCCTTGGGTGCCAAAGTGAGAACTGACAACTAGGTGAGAATGGCTCAAAGGTCACAACAACACCTGGCCTCTTCGCACACTGTGGGCAGTTGACAGAGGCCCAAAAAAGCAGCCCCTTGCTGACACTTAGGCACTGGCCCATCGGCCCGTGCCCGATTGCCCGCATTGGCAGTCCGACCCTGCCCCTAGGCATGCTCTTGATTAATCCCTCACATGCGTCCTGACATCTGTTTCTCCCCAGCGCCTGCTTCTGTCATTACTATAAGGGTAGGTACAGATTTCACCAAAAGCCTGGTCCTGGGTTCTGGTCATGTTCGAAGCCTGCAGGTCACCCTGTGATCCCCCTGGCTCCGTGCTTGTCCCAGGTTTGAGTGCAGGATATCCACTGGCCTCAGCTCTTGTCATCTCGGAGGCCTTGGACATGGCTCTTTTCCGCTTAAGCTCTGCTTGACAAAGGTCTGACTTCCAGTCCTACAAATATAAGACCAGGGGGCATATTTACCGAGAAAGTGGCGGAGTGTGTCGTTAAGCCTAGAAGGCTAATGCCACACTCCTTCACTTTAGAAATACAAGGCTGCACCATATTTACAAGAATATGGTGCAGCTCTGCGTTTCCCCTTGACTGGTGATAACTTTATCTGCCTAGCGCCAATGCAGTCACCCTTGCACCATAGTGCAAGGGAGCCTGAGTCAAGGGGAAGATTGTTTATGTGCAGGAAGGTCCCCGTTCCAGCACATAAACAAACTTGAAATGCCGTTTTGAAAACTTCTACATGTGCTGCTTAATGCAGCACACATAGAAGTTGCAAAACAGCTTTTTTTTTAAATGATTGTTTATGTGCAGGAAGGAGTACCTTCCTGCACATATACAACCATAGGCAATTTGTTGTTTCTATGTGTGCTGCACAATGCAGCACACATGGAAACAGAAAAAAACTAGGAAAAATAACGCATTTCTCCTTGTTTCTCCTGTTTAAGACCAGGTTTTACCTGCTGGTCTTAATTTTGGCCCTGCCTCCTGTTTACGCTGCCATTGTAAATAGGAGGCAGTGCTAAAATTAATGGGTGTTGCGGGAAAGCCCACCGCAGCACCCATTGCCTTCCCCTTTCACGCTAAATACAGCGTGAAAGGGTGCCTTATTTACAAGGCAGCGTTAAGCCATGTTAAGTGGCTTAACGCTGCCTTGTAAATAAGGCGAGGCACCTATCGCCATAACAACGTCACTGAAAGTGACTTTGTGGTGGCGATAGGTGCTTGTAAATATGCCACCAAGTTCTTTCGCTGGCCTGGGTCTTGGTCCTGTGGTAGGCCTTTGTTCCGCTTCTACCACATGCCTCTGTTCTTGTGCATCTTATAGATATTAAACCAGGACTGGCTTTGGGTTTTGGGGCGACCTTGTCTTAATTGTCATCTTGTCGTGGCCCAGTTCTACTGATAACACCACTGTAGTCTGTTCCTGCTTCTCTCTTAGAACAACACAATAGGGTGTACCCTCTGACAAGGAGGGGGGCTGGGGTAGCAAGCGTAACAACAATACAAAGAAAGGGGCCCCTTAGGCAATCATTATATAAGAAATACATTAACACCACTAGATCTAATGCATCAAAATAATCAATAGTAAACAGAGAATACTTGCATAATCGTTCTATTTATTACAAGAAGTCATAAAACAATATATATGTTATATGGAACCTTAACAAAAAATCCCACCCTTCAAGGCATATAACCAATGACAAAATAGAGACAATAAAACATTCATTAATAAAGAAAAATAGAATAAAGGGGAATTTAACATTGAGAAGTACTAAAAAGGCTGTTTCCTCTGAGTACTTCAAAGGGGAATATTCAAGGAAATTGTTCCCATCAAATATCAACCTCTCTGATGTCTAAATTAGTATATGTTTCAGTTCCTTTTCAGGATTTCTGCAGGACCATCATCAGGACTAGGAGAGGGTCAACATCTACTTCTCAGAAGGTTGCTGCAGATGCAAAATACAACGCTTCGTCCCTCGGCTTCACGCGAGGCGAATGCTCACAGCTCATTCACAATGATAGTTAATGAATGAGTTTGAATTGAATGCCGTTGGGAGGCTGCACACCGTGTCTCTTAGCGAGTGGTTCTAATTAATTAATTCCAAGTGGACTTGAGGACCGCTTTGTTTCCCGAAGTGCAGGGATAGTTTCCCTACCCACACCTGCTTAGGCGGTGCATGGTCTGTGGAAAAAAAAAAGCAGCAGCAGCAATCGTGAATGTGTTAGGAATGTTTGCCTGCACAAAGCAGAGGGACAATGCACTGTATTTTGCATCATTCTTCAGCAACCCTCTGAGAAATAGATCTTGACCCTTGCCTGGTCCAGTTGATGGGCCCTCATAAATCCAGCCATATACTGCCGGTGTCATTGGCATATGTTCTGTTGTGTCTGGCTAGATATTATGCTTGGTTTCTGGTCTGGTCATCAGTTGTGTTTCTCTCACAGGCGTGTGTATCGTTCTCTATTATGCTTGTTTTTTTGTGGTATCATAGGCAAAGATTCTGGTTCCTCACAGGCTTGTTTGTATCTGGTGTTCTGCGAGGCTACACTGTGGCTCTCTGTATGTTTGATTTCTGGTCCTATCATAGGCTCTGGTTCTTCCAAAAGCTGCGGTCTGGTTCTCCCATAGGCTTGTTCCTGGTTCTCCCATAGGCTTGTGTCTGGTTCTTAATTATGCTTTGTTTCTGGTCCTGTTACAGGCATAGATTCTGGTTCTCTCACAGCCTTGTGTCTGGTTCCCCTAGGCACTTGTTTGCAAAGGCTTGTGTCTGGCTCTCTATTAGGCTTGCTTTCTGGTCTTGTCATAAGTTCTGGTTTTCCCACAGACTTGTATCAGGTCTCTGACAAGTTGTGCCTGTCTTTCCAAGTGCTTGCTGCTTGGTCCTGGTATAGATTTTGGTTCTCCCAGAGGGTGGTTGTATCTGGTTCTATATTGTGTTTTTTTTTCTGGTCCTGTCCTGTCCTAGGCATAGGTTCTGCACTCTCACAGGTTTGTAGTGTTCAGACTGATGTTTAGGAAGGAGTTGAAGACCTATTTGTTTCACTTGTGAGTGCTGACACTAAGTCAAGGTCTGGTTGCATAGTTCCCCATGCCCATACCATCCCTTGAGCACTGGGACACATCTGTTTGAAGTAGCAATGCACTGAATACATTTCATATCAGACAGCATCGTTGAGACTGGTTCGCTATGATGCTTGCTTTCTGGTCCTGCCATCGGCATAGGTCCTGTTTTTCTTGTCGGATTTTGTCTGGTTCTCTATTGTGCTGGGCTACTGGGCCTGTGATTGGCATAGTTTCGGCATCTCCCACAGGTTTTTGTAAAGTTCTGCCCTAAGCTTTGTTTCTGGTTCTGCCATTGACTCAGATCAGCTGCACCTCTGCTGAAAGTCTCTTGCCATCTTGGCCCAGAACCCCCTCCTATAAGCCCAAAGACCAGACTCCACTGCCTGTCTCTGCTGGTGCCAGATTTGCAGTCTCTGAAGATCTGCAGTCTATTAAGCTGCTTAAAGGAGCTGCCAAGTGAACACGTTGGCATGAAAACCCCAGCACCAATGGCCAGAACAGGCTAGTGCCAGCAAGAAGCCACCTGCTCCCATGTGTACAGCCAGGACCAGACTCGGGAGCTAAAAGCAGCTCTGACAAAAACACTCAAACCAGCCGGCTCCATTCCTCGCTTCTCTTGAACTGTGTATTTGCATCTATTTATTCCCTCTCCTTCTCACCTCTTACTTTTCCCCTCTCTGATCTTTTTCTTGCCACCTCCCTCCAGCTCCCTCTATCTCTCTCTTTGTAGCCCCACCCCTATCTGCATCTGGGGGGCATCCCACCAGTGTTTAGTTTGATCCAGTGGCTGCTGGTGGGGCCCACATACATGTCACTGGCACTTATTTTAAATCTTCATACTTGCACCCCGAACAAGAGAGAGAAAAACTTAAAAGGGGAAAAGATAGAGGAAGAGAAAAACAATGACAAAAGGAGAAAGCAGGGATGGAGTAGTTTCTTTTCTGTAACTCCAGTTCTGTAGTAGGGGTATCTCTGTTATAGTCATAATCTAGTGAATAGTCCCGCCCATGTGCGTGGACCTCGGAGCAATCAAAAATAATCTCTTAAAGTGTCGAAAAAATGCAGAACTGTACAGACACTGAAGAGAGAATTTAAAGACATATAATGCAACCTTAAAAAAAACCTTCGATTCTTGAAATCATGTACCCAATTGATCTTTGTTTTTAATCTCATTGTTATACTGTGTTTTGTATTATTCATGATTGTTTTTACTGCTGTTTTAACTTCACCACATGTTTTAAATTTGAATTTTTATCAAAAGAATAAAATTGTATCTTTTTCTACCAGAATCTCATTTGTATTCGCATTTAGTTTGCTTCGGTGTCACCCGTTACTAGCAATATTCTGTAATGTTTTCCACGCTTGTTTATGTTTGTTAATGAATTCTGATGACCTTTTCATAACTATTACAAGGTATCTCAACTGTAGACTTGTTGCCAAATCCGCACTAGTTTTTCATAGACTCATATTTATACGGTTCTGTCTGATCAGACAGCAGGTCCCGTGGACCTGTAAACGTGGGACACCCCATATTTCCTAAGCCTATAAACGGGCTACACTGTCCAGTACTTCAACTAGAAATTCCACCAAAAATCCACAAACAGCAAAGCCTGTCCAGATTTCCTTTGCCCTAGCAGCAAAAACCCTCTGAAATGATAGAGAGGAAGACATGGACAGACAAGCCCCATGGGCTGCCATTATGTGGCTCAAAACAGGGTACTGTGCCATTAAGAGAACTTTCCAGAACTTCACAGTATCCCAGAATGCACTGCAGGTCCCTTTTACTTTCAGTTCTTTTTGAAGGCGTAACACGCCAGACCTGTAGCATTCCTTACATGAATATCTCTCCACCGGGGAGGAGGGCGGGCGCTTACGACTATAACAGAGATACCCGTACTACAGAACTGGAGTTACAGAAAAGAAACTACTCCTTCTGTAGTAGGGGATCTCTGTGTATAGTCATAATCTAGTGAATAGAATGGCAAGCCCATCCCCACACCAAAGCAGCGGTGTAGAAAGAAATCAACACCACTATTGTGCGAACAAATTGCGCAGCGAAGCCTGTCCAACCTGAGCATCTGCTCTGGCATCAGTGTCCAGACAGTAATGCTTAGCAAAGGTATGAATCGACTTCCACGTGGCGGCCTTGCATATTTCTGCAATCGGCACATTACGGAGCAAGGCTGTCAAGGCAGCTTTGCCCCTGGTGGAATGAGCCTTAGGCTTACCTCCTAAGGTCTTATTAGCTTTCTGGTAACACAGTTGTATGCAGGACACAATCCACCTAGAGATGGACTGCTTAGAGGTCGCAAGACCCGTCCTAACTGATCCATAATTGATGAACAATTGGTCTGACCTACGAATATCTTTGGTTTTATCCAGATAAAATTTCAGCACCCTCCTAACATCCAGGGAATGCAAGGACCTTTCTGCTGGAGACGAAGGATTGTGAAAAAACGTAGGCAAAGTTATCGTCTGGTTGACATGAAAATCAGAAATAACCTTGGGAAGAAATTTAGGGTGAGTACGCATAACAACCTTAGCAGCATAAAATACAGTATAAGGTTCTTGGCAACACAACGCCTGAATTTCACTCACCCTGCGGGCCGATGTAATGGCCACGAGGAACGCCGCCTTCCAGGACAGGTGCTGCAACGAAGCCTTATGAATGGGCTCAAAAGGCTCCTTCATCAATCTGGACAGCACCACATTCAATTCCCATGAAGGCGAAGGAAGCCTGACAGGAGGGAACACTTTCTTCAAGCCTTCCAAAAAATCTTTGATCACAGGGATCTGGAAGAAGGAAGTCTGTGAAGGGCTTTTCCTGTAGGCAGTCAATGCAGCGAGATGAACCTTAATGGAATGAACATTAAGGCCAGACCGCGCCAAATGTAGAAGGTAAGGAAGGATGACATCTTCCTTGCACGTCGTTGGGTCAAAGTTCTTGGACGCACACCAGATACAAAACCTCTTCCAATTGTAAGCATAAGAGGTCCGAGTGGAAGGTCGCTTAGACTCCTTCAGTATGTCCATGCAATCTTCGGGCAGATTCAAATGGCCATATTGCACTATCTCAGGAGCCATGCCGCCAAACTCAAAGACGAGAGATTGGGGTGCAACATCTGCCCCCCGAACTTCGTGAGAAGGTCCGGCCTGCACGGCAGCCGTATGTGAGGATGGAGAGACCGGTGAAGCAGGTCCGTGAACCACCACTGCCTGGGCCATTCCGGGGCAATCAGGATCATCCGTGCCCTGGACTGAGACAGCTTGATGAGCACCGCTGGAATCAGGGGAATGGGTGGAAAAGCGTACACAAAGCTGTTCGACCAGTTGATCCAGAGAGCATTCCCCAGCGTCCCTTGCTGGTAGTACCTGGAGGCGAAGTCTCGGCATTTGCTGTTTTCGGTGGTGGCGAACAGATCTACGTCTGGAGTCCCCCACCTTTCGAAGACTTCTCCTAGTACTTCGTCGTTTATGACCCATTCGTGGTTTTCCTGAATCAGTCTACTCAGTGCGTCTGCCTGAACATTCTGCACACCTGGTAGATGGGTCGCCGTTATCGTCAGTCCTCTGGCCAGAAGCCAGTGCCAGATCGCCTGCGCCTCCTGAGACAGGGTGCGCGATCTCGAGCCCCCTTGCTTGTTGAGGTAATACCTTGTGGTCGTATTGTCCGTCTGTACAAGCAGAGAGGTGGTCTGGAAGGACGGATGAAAAGCCTTCAGTGCCAAGTGAACAGCTCTGAGTTCCAGGAAATTGATGTGATACGTGGACTCCATCGGAGACCACGTGCCTTGAATCTGTAAGTCTCTCGAATGCGCTCCCCAGCCGTGGAGAGAAGCATCCATCACGATAGTCTGAGTGGGAATGTCCTTGTGGAAGGGAGCCCCTCTGAGGAGATTCTCCGCTGAGCACCACCACTTCAGGGACTGACGAGCATGCAGAGACAGTCGTATCTTGTCGTCCCAAGATCCTCTCCTCTGGTCCCATTGGTCCTCCAAGCACTCCTGCAGAGGTCTCATGTGTAGTCGTGCATGAGGAGTGAGGAAGATACAAGAGGCCATCGACCCCAGTAGAGAAGACACAGTCCTCACTGTTGTAGATGGAGCGGTCATAAGAGCCTGAGCCTTCCGAAGGATCGATCACCGTCGCTCCTCCGAAGGAGACACGCTTGATGACAGCGTATTGATGGTGGCTCCCAAGTACTGAATGCACTGGACCGGGATCGGGACAGACTTGGACATGTTGATGTGCAACCCCAACTTGTTCAAGAGAACGCACGTCTTCTGGAAGTGTGCTTGAGCTTCCGAGAAGGAGGAGGCCTTTATCAACCAATCGTCCAGGTACAGGTAGACAAACACCTTGTTCTTCCTGAGGTGTGCCGCTACCACTGCCATGAGAATGTTCTGGGCGCAGACTTCAGCCCGAATGGCAGCACTGTGTACTGGTAATGATTGGTGCCGACTTGAAATCGCAGAAACTTCCTGTGTTTGCACGCGATGGGCACGTGGTAGTACGCATCCTGTAGGTCTATGGCACAAAGCCAGTCCCCCTGTTGCAACTGAGGAAAAATCTGATGCAAAGACAGCATGCAAAACTTTTCTCTGCGAATCCATTTGTTTGCCTGCCGCAAGTCCAGAATGGGCCTGAACTCGTTCTTGTCCTTCTTGCGAACCAGGAAGAACCGGGAGTATAGACCTCTTCCTCTTTGAGACAGAGGTACGTCTTCTATCGCCCTTTTCCTTAACAGGATATCGGCCTCCACCTGGAGCTCGCGCAGTTGATACTGCGAGCTGACCGGAGGGATCGCTGGAGGAGGGCTGATGAACCGAAGACTGTATCCACTGCAAACAATATTCAGCACCCACTTGTCCTGAGTAATTTTTCTCCACTCTGCCAGAAAAAATTGAACGCTTCCCCCCACCGGAGCGGGTAACGGATAAAGGGGAAGTAACCGCTCAGGGTGGAGACCCGGCTGGGCCCTTGTTCGTGGTAGAGGACTACTGTCCCCCTCTACCCTTCTGTCGTTTCTGGAAGGGTCTCCGGAACTGCTGCTGTTGTTGCTGCTGCTGTCCCGAAGACTGCCCCTGTCCTCTTCCTTGTGCGCCGTAGCGCCTTTGGAATGGGCTGTAGGATTTCTTCTCTTTGGGCTTCTCCAAGCCCACAGCCGTAAGGGTCTCCGCCTCCGCCTTCATGCGGGCCATCTCATCATCTGCGTGTTTTCCGAACAAAGTATCCCCGGAAAAAGGCAGGTTGGCCACCCGCTGCTGGGCCTCCGGCTTGAGTGACGTGAGCCGGAGCCAGGCATGTCGTCGCTGATTGATTCCATGGCAGTAACCATGGGCAGCCAACAAGGAGACATCCGCAGCCGCGCTGATGACCTGATTGGACACCAGCATCCCTTCCTTAAGGATCTCTTGGAAGTCCTCCCTCTTGTCTCTTGGTAGCAGTTCCAGGAACTGTTGCAGGGAGTCCCACAGCGCCCGGTCATAACGTCCCATCAGAGCTGTATCGCTGGACGCCTTCATGGCTGTGGATGCGGTCCCACACTCCTTCCTCCCAGCTGAGTCGATCCATCGACTCTCTTTATCTGGCGGCACGGTGGAGGACGGGGAGGTAGAGTGTAGCTTCCTGGCCGCCGTCACTGTGAGAAGGTGGCCTGATATGCAGTGGTCACTATTCTAGTGAACACTATGTATCAGTCCAGCAACCCTTATTGATGATTGGTTGTAAGTCAACCTTATAGACCAGCTATCCTAGTAGCATGGATACGAGCAGTCTAAGGCTAAAGACTCGAGAGGGCGTGTTAAGCCAGCTGTTTACCACACATATACCCCTTGAATACCCAGTGAAAGGACACCACACAAGTGTTATGAAAATAAACAAGATATTTATTAAGAATCACAACAGCCCTGTACTCTTTATGAGGACAGGGTACTAAGCACAAACCAAAACTCTTACGAAAATACTTAAGTTAGCACAGTATATACAAATGCCCGAGGGGCACGGAAAACCATATACTCTGAAAGTGGAATGCGAAATTACTAGCAGGTAAGTACAGTACTAATAGACTTAGGAATCGCTAGGACTTGACTATAGAATCGTTAGATTACTTCTAGGAGACCCAGGGGACTCGGGTGCAGAGTGTGCACTCTGACGCGTGATGCGGGACAAAGTCTATGGTAGCTAGTAGAGACAAAGTTAGAGTTCTCGGGCGAACCCGACCTGGTAGGAGGAAAACGAAAGTGGATTCTGACCCTTGGATAGTGAGGCTATGCTGGGGCACCGAAATGCCGAAGTTACCTAGCCCAGGGACTGCACCTGCATAGGTCTCAAAAGACGTCGGGAATACTCGTAGACGGACCAGGAGCCTGAAGGAAAGATGCTGGCAGGCGACCAGTGAAGAGAGTTCGAAGTGATCCAAGCCTGGATCTTGAAGAGAGATGACACCTGAAAGCAGAGGGGACCAAGTTTGTGACTACTAGCCAGTAGTCAGGTGGCACCAGGAGGGCACCGGATGGTAGTCACCTCGACTAGGTGAGTGGGCGACGCTGGGCTCTGCAGATCTCACGGACCAGGAGGCGTTGTCGGCGACCAGGATGGAGGAGCGAGCTGTCCCACGATGGATGAAGCTGTCGGCGTCGCTGGACCCAGGATTGCGCAACAAAGCCTTGGCAAATTCAAGCCCACGCGGCGGACCTAAAATGGCGTCTTGAGTGGGCCAGGAGGGTCCGGGGTGCTCCTCTTTTGGAAGGGAGCAAGGGCCAGTCTGGAGCAACCAGACCAGCAGCAGTGATGTCGTCGGGCGTTGTTAAGAAGGCCACAAGCCAGCGGGCTAGTAGCCAAACAACGCGGTGAGCAGCAAAAAGCAGAAGGGCCCCACGCAGATCGTGGAGATGCTGGGAGGCTGTACTTCGGTGCTGGAGCTGCTCAGGGTCGGGGCTTCTCGGACCCCAAAGCACTCACCAGAGGATCCCTCGGCGGTCGTGCTGGAAAGAAGTCGTGCAGTCTTGAAGATGGCCGGTCCCTCGAGGTCTCGTCGCACCCACGGTTCTCAGCTTAGCTGTAGAGGTGAGTAGAGGTCAGAGGTGCCAGGGAAGCCGGTTCTCGTCGAGCTGGGCAGTCGGATTCCGGAGGAAGGACTTGCAGCAGACCGCAGTGTTCTTAAGATGGTGCCTGCGGATGCAGGGTGACTACTCCTTAGTCACAAGGGAGAATCTTGAAGAAGAAATCTTGAAGTCCTTTCGCAGAAAGTCGTGTCTTGATTCCAAAGATGATCTAATTTTAACAGGGGGCCCGCTCCCATCTTTATACTAAAAAAGGGGGCTGACCCGGTGACTAGGTCCTGCCTATGGGTGGGACTAGGAGGGGGGTGGTTACACCCCTCTGCCATGCCGGACTTCCCCCAGGCCGGGGGCTGGTGTGCCCCTGGAACTGGTTCTGACCGGCCTATGCGTAGTGAGCACCGGGGTGCCACTCAGCAGTCACCTTGCTGTAAAGCCCTGCCTACCCAGGATACACAAAACCATGTCTGGGACGGTGCTAGCACCGCCCCTGACAGGAAACCCTTTGTCCAGGCTCCCCTCGCTGGACGGACTCCCAGCTGCAGGGGGTCAGACTCGTGTCTGTGGTGGCAGCATCCATTTTGTGGAGCTGAGGCTTCGCTTAACTTTAACCGGGGTTCACAGTTACATACATGTCGTGTCCCTCTAGAAGGGTGGAATGCTAACCCCGTCGCCAGAATTGGCGAGGGGTTAGTATTCCAATTCGTATGACACCTTACTCGACATGTTTTGATAAAGCAATACCAAAGATAGCATTTAACCGCGAGGATTATAATGCACTTAAGAGTATATGGTATGCGATAATCATGGAACAGCTATTAGGACTTGATTCCGCAAGCTGCAGACAGGCTCAGCTCATGCCAGAGCACCATCTCACACGATTCCAAGCACTCTGCCTTCAGGATTGTTAAGGCCTGCCATAGGAGTGACTGATAGGAATCTGTGTGTCCATTTTAGGGTTAGATATAGGTATACTATATCTACAGCAAAGGGTGATTACACGACTTTGCCCCAGCTTTCATGCAGCCAGTTGTGTCAAATTTAGGAGGCCAGCCAGGGTTGGCATAATACATGCTGCAGCCCCTGGCAGCCCTGGGTACACCCATGCCCTGAGTTACAGGGTCTGATAGGGTGGCCCAGTACCAATTGGAAATGCACCTAGGGTACATGGAATCCATTTTACAGAGAGAGCAGTAGGCCTGGGGTCCTGATTGGCAGGATCCCAGGTCGACTATGTCCAAAACCAGCTAAAACACAGGGCAAAAAGTTGGGGGCAACCATAGTCAGGAGGTACCTTCCTACACAACCCCCCCCCCCCCAAACGAAAGGAGATAAGGCTATCCTTGTCCAGGTATGCCTCTATTACCTAAGTGGCCATATAAGGAAGGACCAGCTCTGGCTTGGTTTCCCCCTGTGTCATGGTCCACTAGGCAACCCCTCACCCTAAGGCTATCTGAGGGTCTCCACCATAGGGAATCTCTGTCTCTGGTGTGTCTTGGGAAAGTAAAAGGCTGATGCTGGGATGGAGTACTGAAGTGAGGCTCCTCTACCTTTGGGCTCAACTTCCTCCAATCACCATCCATCATGTGTGCCTTTCTTTCCTTAGCTGAGATGCACTGAGCTCTCAGGGTCAGCCTCTGGCTACCTAAAGCTGGAGGCTGAGTCCCTCTGTTTGGCTTACTGGAGGGACAGGTCAGGTTTGGGGTTTTTAGGCCCCAGGTTTGGCTGTGCCCAACAGTGTCCAGCTGTGGGAGGTCCCTAACTACTTTTAAGGGAGATCCCTCAGGAGTCTGTTTTATTTTCACTTGGCTAGGTTTACCAGCTTCAGTGATCCTAATCTGCTGATTAAGGGGTTCCTTTGGACAGGGGGCCCTTTGGGGTCCACCACTGGCCTCCCTGACCTCTTCAGCCCTGGGCTGACTGAGGCAGGGTAGAGAGGGGCAGGTTACCTGCTCCAGACTGGGTCCCACCTGGGAAGGGTCCACTGCCATCAGGGGCTCTGCCAGGCTAGGCCTGACTACCTCTGGGGCAGTTCCTTCAACAGGGGTAGAGTCAGTTCCCTGAGGAGGCTGGCTCTCACCTAGTGTCTGGGAGGGGGAAGACTCTTCTTCCTCCTCAATGCTCTCTGTTTGAGTGGAGTGATCCATTGTTTCAGGCTTCACAACCTCACTATCTGTTTGAGTAGAGGCTGAGACCATTGCAACCTTGCCAACCTTTTCAGGAGGGCACTCAGTTTGTGTTTGGGCTGTGACTGTCACAGCCCTCCTATCCTGTTCTGGAAAGTCTGTCTGAGCCTGGGCAGTGGCTACCACTGCCCTTCCAACTTTTTCAGGGAGGAATGGTGCTTGGACTGGGGCTGTAGCTATTACTGCCCCACTAACCTGTCTGGATAGGCCTATCATTCTGGAGTGAGTTTCTTGCTCCACCTTAGCCCATGCTGAGAGTTCCAGGTCATTCCCCAGTAAGCAATCTACAGGTAGGTTATCTGTCACTGCCACTCTCATGGGCCCTGTGACATTACCCCCAGCTGAGCTTGACTACTGCCATGGGATGCCTTCTCTTCACTCCATGAATGTCTGTCACCTGATAAGTAAAACCAGGGGTCAGTTGAGCAGAGGGGACCAGATGGTCAATCACCATGGTGATGCTGGCCCCTGTGTCTCTGAATGCCTCAACTTTCTGACCATTCACTATGACCTCTTGTCTATACTTTCCCAAAATGTGGGGTCCAGTAGTGAAGTTGGCAAACCCCATGCCAGTCTCACAGACAAGAGTGTGGTCAGGGGACCTGGCTAGGCCATAGTCCTCCTGATTGCCCAGAGTAATGCCCACCACATTCTTGGGGGCACTCCCACCACCTGGGGGATTACCACTAGTGGTAACAGGAGGTCTGGGAGTGTAACTTGGGGGTATGTTTTCCTTATTGCTATTTTTAGGGCACTTGGCATCACTTTTGTAATGGCCCACCTGTTTACAGGTATGGCAATAAGGTTTCTTCTGTTCTGAAGGAGTGTTCTGGGACCCACCACCCTTGTTGGAGTTTTGGGGCCCTGGGGAAGTCTTCTCTGTGGATTTATCCCCACCCTTCTCTTGAGGCTTGGTTGATTCCTTCATTTGGTCACCACCCTGGTTCTTAGGCCTGACCCTGGTTCTGACCCATTTGTCTGCCCTCTTACCCAATTCCTGTGGAGAGGTCAGATCAGAGTCTACCAGGTGCTGGTGTAATAACTGGTTCTGACAATTATTTAAGATTTGCTCCCTCATAATTAGATTGTACAATCCTTTAAAATCAGTAACCTTACTACCCAGTAGCCAGCCTTCAAAAGCCTTAGTGGCACAATCAACAAAGTCAGACCAATCTTGAGACTGAGTTTTCTGGGTGTCTCTGAACAGCATCCTGTATTGTTCAGTGGTTAAACGAAACCCATCAACCAGTGTATTTTTCAAGATTTGGTAATTGTTAGCATCCTCAACTCTAGTAGTGAGGAGCTTATCTCTACCCTTACCATCAAAGGAAAGCCACAAGATAGCTGCCCACTGACTTGGGGGAACACCCTGCACAGTGCAGGCTCTCTCCAAAGCAGTAATCCATTTGTGGATGTCATCCCCTTGTTTAAAGGGGGGCACTATCTTATTCAGGTGCTTTGTATCAAAACTCCTTTCCCTATTGCTAGGTATATTGCTGCCACCAGTGGGCTCTAGCCCACATAATTCTTGCTCTCTTGCAAAGGCAAGTCTCTCTTTGGCCAGGGCAAGTTCTTCCCTTTCAATCCTCAGTTTGACTGCCCTTTCTTCAGCTTCATACACTCTCCTCTGAGGGGAAGTCATCCCTCTGTGAGAAAAGTTGTGAGAGCCATTGGTTCGAAGGGATCTGTTAGAGCCTCTTGATAGAGACCTAACTCGTCCATTCCCAATGTTAAGCTGACCTGAGAGTGGCCCCAGGGGTCCCCTAGTACCATTCTCATGTCTGCTTAAGTTGGACCTGGTTAGTCTGCTGACTTCTACCTGTCCCTTATCTGCCTCATCCCCTGACAACTGATCCTCATCCTCATCCTCAGCATCATCTGCTTCCTGGAGGGGATGGTCATGGTTATCAAAGGGTCCCTGTAAGGAGGGCATACTCCCATCTGGATTAGAAGGGCCTGGGTTACCAGCCCTACTGGCATCATAAGCCTCTAAGAGACCAATCAGAAAGGAAGTTGTGGGGTTAGACCCCTGTCTTATCTTCCTGGAGGTACACACCTGTCTCAACTCCCTGAAGCTAAGAACAGTATATCTGGAAGTGGGGACCTGTGGAGGGTCCACTGACACAAGGGGAGACTCAGAGTTTCCTCCTTTGTCTGACATACTGTTTCTAGTGTGGTGTAAGTGATGCACCTACCTACACTCTTTGTTTGCCTACTGATCCCTTGCTAAGAGTTGCAGCCAAGGTGTGCTAAGCCTTGAGGAGCTACAACAGCTGGTTCAGTAGAAATTAGAGTATTCTAAGCTAAGTTATATGTACCTGAAGTACTTATGTGATCTTTCAACAAGATATTCTTAGGATACGTGTGGTAAAACAACAGCAAGCTCAAATCCCAACCGCTGCTCACCAATGTGAGAAGGTGGCCTGATATGCAGTGGTCACTATTCTAGTGAACACTATGTATCAGTCCAGCAACCCTTATTGATGATTGGTTGTAAGTCAACCTTATAGACCAGCTATCCTAGTAGCATGGATACGAGCAGTCTAAGGCTAAAGACTCGAGAGGGCGTGTTAAGCCAGCTGTTTACCACACATATACCCCTTGAATACCCAGTGAAAGGACACCACACAAGTGTTATGAAAATAAACAAGATATTTATTAAGAATCACAACAGCCCTGTACTCTTTATGAGGACAGGGTACTAAGCACAAACCAAAACTCTTACGAAAATACTTAAGTTAGCACAGTATATACAAATGCCCGAGGGGCACGGAAAACCATATACTCTGAAAGTGGAATGCGAAATTACTAGCAGGTAAGTACAGTACTAATAGACTTAGGAATCGCTAGGACTTGACTATAGAATCGTTAGATTACTTCTAGGAGACCCAGGGGACTCGGGTGCAGAGTGTGCACTCTGACGCGTGATGCGGGACAAAGTCTATGGTAGCTAGTAGAGACACAGTTAGAGTTCTCGGGCGAACCCGACCTGGTAGGAGGAAAACGAAAATGGATTCTGACCCTTGGATAGTGAGGCTATGCTGGGGCACCGAAATGCCGAAGTTACCTAGCCCAGGGACTGCAGCTGCATAGGTCTCAAAAGACGTCGGGAATCCTCGTAGACGGACTAGGAGCCTGAAGGAAAGATGCTGGCAGGCGATCAGTGAAGAGAGTTCGAAGTGATCCAAGCCTGGATCTTGAAGAGAGATGACACCTGAAAGCAGAGGGGACCAAGTTCGTGACTACTAGCCAGTAGTCAGGTGGCACCAGGAGGGCACCGGATGGTAGTCACCTCGACTAGGTGAGTGGGCGACGCTGGGCTCTGCAGATCTCACGGACCAGGAGGCGTTGTCGGCGACCAGGATGGAGGAGCGAGCTGTCCCACGATGGATGAAGCTGTCGGCGTCGCTGGACCCAGGATTGGGCAACAAAGCCTTGGCAAATTCAAGCCCACGCGGTGGACCTAAAATGGCGTCTTGAGTGGACCAGGAGGGTCCGGGGTGCTCCTCTTTTGGAAGGGAGCAAGGGCCAGTCTGGAGCAACCAGACCAGCAGCAGTGATGTCGTCGGGCGTCGTTAAGAAGGCCACAAGCCAGCGGGCTAGTAGCCAAACAACGCGGTGAGCAGCAAAAAGCAGAAGGGCCCCACGCAGATCGTGGAGATGCTGGGAGGCTGTACTTCGGTGCTGGAGCTGCTCAGGGTCGGGGCTTCTCGGACCCCAAAGCACTCACCAGAGGATCCCTCGGCGGTCGTGCTGGAAAGAAGTCGTGCAGTCTTGAAGATGGCCGGTCCCTCGAGGTCTCGTCGCACCCACGGTTCTCAGCTTAGCTGTAGAGGTGAGTAGAGGTCAGAGGTGCCAGGGAAGCCAGTTCTCGTCGAGCTGGGCAGTCGGATTCCGGAGGAAGGACTTGCAGCAGACCGCAGTGTTCTTAAGATGGTGCCTGCGGATGCAGGGTGACTACTCCTTAGTCACAAGGGAGAATCTTGAAGAAGAAATCTTGAAGTCCTTTCGCAGAAAGTCGTGTCTTGATTCCAAAGATGATCTAATTTTAACAGGGGGCCCGCTCCCATCTTTATACTAAAAAAGGGGGCTGACCCGGTGACTAGGTCCTGCCTATGGGTGGGACTAGGAGGGGGGTGGTTACACCCCTCTGCCATGCCGGACTTCCCCCAGGCCAGGGGCTGGTGTGCCCCTGGAACTGGTTCTGACTGGCCTATGCGTAGTGAGCACCGGGGTGCCACTCAGCAGTCACCTTCCTGTAAAGCCCTGCCTACCCAGGATACACAAAACCATGTCTGGGACGGTGCTAGCACCGCCCCTGACAGGAAACCCTTTGTCCAGGCTCCCCTCGCTGGACGGACTCCCAGCTGCAGGGGGTCAGACTCGTGTCTGTGGTGGCAGCATCCATTTTGTGGAGCTGAGGCTTCGCTTAACTTTAACCGGGGTTCACAGTTACATACATGTTGTGTCCCTCTAGAAGGGTGGAATGCTAACCCCGTCGCCAGAATTGGCGAGGGGTTAGTATTCCAATTCGTATGACACGGTGGAGGCAACGGAGGAGGAGTCCTCGGGGGGAGGCCCCTCGGCAATGGAGGAGGGGGAGTCACCTTCCCCGATGGGGTATACACCTCGGAGTACACCGAGCCCGGCGAACATCCATCTTTACCCGCCTGGGACGTTGGCGAACTTCCCACGGTGTCAGGCCTCTTTCCGCCTCTCTTTGACGTCGAGGAACGGCGACCAGACGGCGAGCACCGGCCTCATGACGACAAGCGCCTCTTCTTCGGCGACGAACGCTTTCGCCTCGACGTCGATCTTCTACGCCTCGATAGCGACCTTCTGCGCCTCGACGGCGATCGTCGGCGCCTCGACGGCGGCCGTCTGCGCCTCGACGGCGATCTTCCATGCCTCGACGGCGATCTTCCATGCCTCGACGGCGACCTGGGCCTTGACATCGACCCGTGCTTCGACGGCGACTTGTGCCTCGAGGGCGACCTGTGCCTCAACGGCGACCTTGACGACGAGGACTCCCTCGACGCTGAACGCCTCCTCTTCGCCGACGGCGAACGGCGTTGTCGCCTCGACGGCGAGCGCTGACGCCTGGCCTGTCGACGTCGAAAGCTCGACGCCGACGTCGACGAGGACGACGAAGAGACAGTCACCGGGGACTTCGATGGTCTAGTAACATCCCTCGACGCCGAGCGTCAACGTCGTTTGGTCTCCGACGATGGGGAGGGCGATCAACCGGATCCACCGGAGCGGGTGACTTGGGCTTGGACGGGGCCTTCCGTTTAGGCGTACCCTTGGGAGGCGTAGGAAGAATAGGCAACAAAGTCAACCTCGGTGGAATTGGAGGCAGCTTCACTGGTAACCCTGGTCCAGGTTGCGGTGGAGGCAACGGAGGAGGAGTAGGAGTCCTCGGGGGGAGGCCCCTCGGCAATGGAGGAGGGGGAGTCACCTTCCCCGATGGGGTATACACCTCGGAGTACACCGAGCCCGGCGAACCTCCATCTTTACCCGCCTGGGACGTTGGCGAACTTCCCACGGTGTCAGGCCTCTTTCCGCCTCTCTTTGATGTCGAGGAACGGCGACCAGACGGCGAGCACCGGCCTCATGACGACAAGCGCCTCTTCTTCGGCGACGAACGCTTTCGCCTCGACGTCGATCTTCTACGCCTCGATGGCGACCTTCTGCGCCTCGACGGCGATCGTCGGCGCCTCGACGGCGGCCGTCTGCGCCTCGACGGCGATCTTCCATGCCTCGACGGCGATCTTCCATGCCTCGACGGCGACCTGGGCCTTGACATCGACCCGTGCTTCGACGGCGACTTGTGCCTCGACGGCGACCTGTGCCTCAACGGCGACCTTGACGACGAGGACTCCCTCGACGCTGAACGCCTCCTCTTCGCCGACGGCGAACGGCGTTGTCGCCTCGACGGCGAGCGCTGACGCCTGGCCTGTCGACGTCGAAAGCTCGACGCCGACGTCGACGAGGACGACGAAGAGACAGTCACCGGGGACTTCGATGGTCTAGTAACATCCCTCGACGCCGAGCGTCAACGTCGTTTGGTCTCCGACGATGGGGAGCAGACCGTAGTCATTCCTCTCGATGCCGTAGAGGGCGCAACAGACCCAGGTGGAGAATGGTGACGTTTGCTGGCCTTCCTGCCCCTGGGGAGCCGCCCAGAGGTCTCAGCATTGGCAGAAGAAGCCCCTCCAGACCCACCTTGTGCCTTCAATCTTCTTTCCTCGAGGCCCTGAAGTCTGATCTTCTTCCTGTCCTCAAGGGTCCTGCCAGAGAAGCCTTGACATATCACACAGTCCTCTGGGATATGTGAAGAGGGAAGGCAGAGGATACACACCTCATGGGGATTCGATTTGGCCTTCTTCCTGGAGCACTCCGGGCATTTATCGAATAAAGCAGGTATATTCGACAAAAAACAGAGTGCAAGAACCAAGGAGAAAGGCACCAAAGTACAATAAAGCACTTAACTTGAGAAAAGTAGTGAAAAAATCACCAAAAACCCTTAAAAAGGGAGAGTTCAATGCTCCAGGGTCCTGCTTGCAGGAGCCGGAAAAAAGAACTGAAAGTAAAAGGGACCTGCAGTGCATTCTGGGATACTGTGAAGTTCTGGAAAGTTCTCTTAAAGGCACAGTACCCTGTTTTGAGCCACATAATGGCAGCCTATGGGGCTTGTCTGTGCATGTCTTCCTCTCTATCATTTCAGAGGGTTTTTGCTGCTAGGGCAAAGGAAATCTGGACAGGCTTTGCTGTTTGTGGATTTTTGGTGGAATATCTAGTTGAAGTAGTCAAGTCAAGTCAAGTCATAAAATTTGTATAGCGCACTACGTACCCAGAGGGTTTCAAGGCGCTTAGGAAGGGGAGGAGGATTATTTGTACTGGACAGTGTAGCCTGTTTATAGGCTGCATTATATGTCTTTAAATTCTCTCTTCAGTGTCTGTGCAGTTCTGCATTTTTTGGACACTTTAAGAGATTATTTTTGATTGCTCCGGGGTCCACGCACATGGGCGGGACTATTCACTAGATTACGACTATACACAGAGATCCCCTACTACAGAAGAAAAAGAACTCGCAGGAGTGAGATAAAGAGGCAGGGAGTATCTGGTTGTGGATTAACGAGGCCAGAGGTGGAATCAAGACTAAGCAGCCTTGGTATTCCGCACCTGCCCTTTGATAGTGCTGGTGGTGGGCTTCTGAAGAAAACTTTGGACCTGGCACTTATTTGTCTTCAAATTAAGCACTGCAACCCATAAGGGAAATAAATGCCAGATGGAATAAAAAGTCAGTCTGGTCCTCTTTACGGGAATCACTTACACAGAGCCAAGTCTCTGTGGTCCCTCCATCTCATGACCCTCTCCAAGGAACTATTAACCATGACCCTGAGCTGGGTCTGAGTTAAACAAATTACAAGGGTTGTCAGTCAGTGTTTCGTTGGAGCAAATTTGCATGGCCTTGCCCAAATCAGACCAACACACGTCTTTTGAGCACTGGTAGTTTTTGAAAACAGTGGTGCATAGTACAATAGGGCAGGTATGTAACACAAGCCCCTGCAATATGGGGGGCACACAACCCTTCAAGGGGGCACACATTCCGCTGAGAGCCAATTCATATTTTTCAGATTATACAAGACTCAAGGGCAGCTCTTCACATTCTGCAGGAAGGGCCCATCACTTTAGCCTGGTCTGGTGTCTTAGTGGCCTAATGCATCCATTGTAGGGGGCCTGTGCTTGACCTCATGGTCACAGGTTCAAATCCTGGTGGGTCCATTCCGCCTTTCACCCTACTGAGGTCAATAGAATGAGTATTGTTGGGTAACAATAAACACCTATTATTCAGTGTCAAGATACCTTTGAGTGAATGCGTGCTTTACAAATACACATGTTATGTTAATGCACAACTGTAGCCTCAAACCCATGCATCTAATTATTCCAACTGGTCAGTATTTAAGCTCCTAGTGGTAATTTCTGATATCCATTCAGTGGGGGAGCGAGTAAATCAGAAACCACTTGGCACTGTTGCATACATTCTGTCACTGTGCAGACAATGTCCCAGTAATTAAGAATTACATTATGCAGGATGGGTGACTAAATTATGCAGTGATAAAAGGCAAATTATGCAACGTCATGGGGCAATCCGTCAGTATTATCTCACTGTTTGTCCCTTTAAAATACATTGCTGCAAAATGGATGGCATGATTTATTGAAAAAAAGTATACTCATTAAAATGTTATTAGTTGGTAAATAATGATTTTGCCTTGCATGGAGTACAAGAACACAGTATTATAAACACTGTCCTTTCTAAATTCTAGAGTAAAGTACTTTGTGTAAAATATGCAATGTTTCATTTGGCAGAAAACATGCATAAATGTGCACACTCCGTGTGTGATAGAAAGAAAATCTCTTTTACGCATTCCGTCCATGTTTTGGAGCTGGTCTACAGTTCTGGATTTAATCCCTGCCACACTTGTCCAATAGAAGCAAGTCTTTCTGCTAAGAAACTGCACTTTTGAAAGAACTGCTGCTTCGAGAACAGCGTGTGTGGCATAATATATGAATTAGCATGAAGAAAATAGAACAATTGACTGGCAAGAAGGGATCATTATTTCTACCCCTTTTGAAGTACATTTTAATGTATGCATATTCTTTTCGCGCTGCAGAGGCCTTTCCCCAGTCCATAATTGGGGACATTAATAGTGCCTAGATTAAAGTTCAACTCGTTAGTACCAGTAAAATGCCTGAAAACGGCAATAAACAGTTGAAAAAGGTAACCAGGTATCCTTTGCCAAGAGCTTGCCGCTCTTTTGCACCACAAATGCGCATTTCCTATACTAACTTTCGATCTATTTGCACTAGAAACACGTGTTGAAATCTACACATTATGAAATTTATAATGCAACATGTGGCAGATAGGGTAAATATAGAATTAGACAGAAATCGTCAATCTGCGAGATTGCATAATTACCAATCTCTAATCCCCCCCCCCCCCCCCCCCCCCCCCCCCCATTCCCCCCAAAAGAAAAAAAACAGGCTGGCAGGTCATGCCATACTGTGGCTGGCCACAGCGTGTCGCTGCTGCAACAGTGCTTTTTTTCTCACATGAGGAACGTCTCATAGTGATGCCACGCTTGAACACTAGTTGTCACTGTTGCACCAGTACCTGCCTCTTTCTGAAGCGGCAAGAGCTGCAAACTTGTATTTCCAACTTAATAGCAGCCTCTAAGGCACATCTCGACCCAGCTGCAAAGGTCCTCTATGTATGAGGCGCTATGCAGGAAAGTGATAAGCCCACAAGCTATCAGTTGCAATAATTCACATATCCTGAACACGAAGCTCTAAGGCTGCTGGCGTCGAATGAACACGCACCTTTTAAATATGCACTCTCGCTCGCTCTCCGCTGTCACGAAATGGGAGCCTTTCTCGCGCCCACACTAACTCGATAGCATTATGTTTATGTCCCTCAGCACCCTTACTCATGCCAACCCCCGCTGCGTCTCGGCCCTCCGTCCGCACGCCCCCGTACCCCGTCACCTAAACATGCGTCTTTCTGTCCCCCTGCCCCTCCTAAGGCAGTCGTGGCCAAATATCACTCTTACATAAATCTACATAATGTGCGATAATCTGATGCATAATTCAGGGCCTTTTCATGTGAACTGCGGGGAGGTGGGCACAGCTGGAAGGAGTACCTGAGCAGACGGGCTCCCCCCCCCCCCCCCCCCCCCCCCCTACCACTGCCAGCCTGGACCTCCTGCCAATGGCATACGGAAAAGACCGCAAAACTGGCCAGAGAAACTCCACAATTTCTTTTTGGGAAATTTGATTTTAGACTTTTTGACTCAGGTGTGTGCGTTGCATTTTAAATGCAGAGGAACCCAGGGCTCCAGACCCTCTTTTAGAAGCAGCAAGGTGTCCATTCCGCAGCTACTCAGTAACTATCGCCGCTGCGTGTTTGGGGAACATGCAGGGACATCGTAAGAATTTTAGGGGTTGGGGCCAAATGTATTTTGGGAGACCCTGTTCGGAACAGCTTTGCATTTATGATCTAGTTACAGCTGGTTTATGCCCTCTTTGGCCAGGTCACTGACAGTGCACAGGGAACCTTGGCCCAAATTCTAAATGTGTTCACACTTTTAATTCAGGGATAGTGGTGTGTCTTTTCAATATTGTAACACAAAAGCAGATCAGTAATACAATAACTAATCTCCGTGACACCCTTCCATTTCATATATGTGAGGTCCTGTTTTAATCTAGAAGAAACTTTTTCATGAATGTTGCATGAAACACAACACAACATTTCTCTGCAAACTGACTATAATAGACTCTCGCACATCACCCACAATACAAATAAAGGAAAACAGTATTTAAAGGAATGTGTTTATGGATTATCCAAGTTCATCAGGGCCAGACTCTCTGCAGAACAGATCTGGCTCTATCAGGGGCCAGCTGAAAGTCTAGGGCTCCGGGCATGTGCCCACTATGCCCATGCCTTAGAATGTTTCTGGGAACATGCAACAGGCCGTCGATAGAACTAGGGTGCCTTTCTAAGGTTCTGCTGCGCGTCGGCACACTCACGCTTGTGTGATTCTACTTGTGCATGTAAAGTTGACGATGTTATTGATTCACATTTTTAGGTCTTGGATAGAAACAGCTTTAACTGTACTACAAAATAAATAAAAACACATACTAGAAGGGACTTTCAGTCAGCCCCCTTCACCCATAGTCTATGCGCCTGTCATTCATATTTTGTCTCTGCCCACCACATCACCCGGGAAGTGGTAATGGTTGAGCCCGTTTCTGCCTCTGGCTCTATTGCATAGTCAGTGTTGGCAAGTTGCATGGCATTTTTGCATGACCACGTAGGCACAACCACTTGAAAAGGAGAGCACTTTAGGATTAGGGCTGTGCGGCTGAGCAGCTAGGCCTCTATTTTTATAATTTTGCCAATTTGCCTTTTGAATATTGCATATGTTCGCAAAACATACATTTGAACGTTTGCCAAGGTCAGACCTATTGCCTTTTGCCAATGATTGTTAAGAACTACACTTACTTTTCAGAAATGTCTACAAAGAACAAAACCACTGACTGTAGGCGCCCACGATGCAACGTCAGAAGTTGAGAATGTGAGTGGCCATGGAGACAACTGTTGGGACAGGTACAGAAAGAAGACAGATGGTGAGACATGGGATCTATTAAGCAAGTGTGAAGATGCTGGAGTTCTTTCAGGGTGGGGTTGTGAAAGGTGCAGGTTTGGAGGTATAAAGGCAGTTCTTAGTTTGTAAAAGAAAGAGTGCTGTGCCCAAAGCCCCGCTCAGAAGCCCGTTGGTGTTATTAAATGTCAGACAGCCAAATACAAAGGCTACGTAGTCTTGAGTCAACCTCAGGCCTCTTTAACCCACTCACAGACAATCCCTGACCCCTTTTCTCGCTTTTACAGGGTCCTGCTTTCTCCCTTTGTCATGTTTTTCCATCCTTTTCTTTTTCCTTCTTTCCATTTTGTATGTTTTTCCCTCTCTTGCTCTCTGTAAATGTTTCACAAAGAAAAGTAAGTGCAGGCCCCACACCTCGGCAACTACCAGAAAAAATTAAGCACTTGGAAAAAAGCGTGAATATGGTGCTGGTTGAGGAAAGATGTTGATGTTGTTGCAGGGATACTGAAATCACTGTTGATCAGGTAGAGGTGTAGCGTGATACCGGATGGGGCATTTTGGGAGGTGTTGGTTGGGTACAGGTGTAGAGTGATACAGGATGGGTGCAGGGAATACTGTTAGCTGAGTACAGGAGTAGAACGGTACAAGTGGGCCACCGAATGGACATTGGCTTTGTGAGTGCGGCATCAGCTAGGGAGCGATAGAGCTTTCTCTGGTTACAGGTGTAAATACCAGAAGGTCGGTGGTTGGCTACAGTGGTACAGTGATGCTGGATTGGTGCTGACATTGGTGATTGTTGGTTGAGCACAGGTGCAGAGTGGTACTGCATGGATGTGAGGGGGCGACTGTTTGGTGCCGGTGTAGACTGCCAATAGATGGGCGCTGAGAGTGCCAGTGGTGGATGAGTGTGTGGCATGATGCAAGGTGAGCAATGCAAGTGGTGTTGGGTGAGTACAGGAGTAGAGTGACACAGAATTGGCATGAAAGATGATGTTGTTTCACTACATATGTAGAGCGATTCCAGATGCGCACTGAGAGCCCTCTTGGTTGGGTACAAGGGTAGTTACCGGGCAGTCACTGTTTGGGTACAGTTGTGATACAGGATAGATGCTAACAGGTGTTGTTCTGAGCATGGACACTGTGTTATTGCTACCAAACATATCTTCTACATAGATCCTTTTATTGTCTATTGTACAACCAGGTCTTGGATACTGTATCTATGTTTTGTTATGTACCTTATTCCCATGTAGATATGTTAGGAAGTTTATACTATTATTGACCAGCATTGAACCTATGTTATTTTCTTTGTTTTTATGTAACTTTGACACCTACCCTGTAAAGCGATCTGATACCCGCAAGGGTCTGGTTCGCGCGATATAAAACTTTCAAATAAATAAATGGACCTGAGGACAGGTGTTGTCTGACACTGGAGGGATGCTGATTGTACTGGGGGTGGGTACAGATGTAAATACCAGATAACTGTTCATTGAGCACAGCTGTATGTTGTTAGTGGGTGAACGTGAGGATGTTGTTAGCTGGGTACAGGTGCAGACTGTTCCTAGCTGGGTGCCATTGGCTAGGTACAGGTGCAGACAGTGGATCAGTACTGTTAAATTCCAGCCCTCGACAAGGAAAGCGCTGCATTCTGGGAAGATAGAGATACCTTGCACCATCACTCAACTTCTGCATAGGACAACCACAGAAGGTGACATATTCAGCTAAGGAGCTCTGGATCTCCGCCCGCAGTAAAGAATAACTGTTCTTGTATGGATCAAAGGCTGTTATCACTGGCATCGCCGCTTATTTATTCAGCGTGCAATCAATATATAAATCCGACTTTGAAGACAGGAGTGGACACAAACCCTTTCCTAGGTCCCTCAGGAAAGGCTGACAACATGTGCAAATCTAACAAATTTAATTGGGCCTTAGTTAATGCCGGTCTCTTCCAAAACATAAAATCGAGATCGCAGAGCTGATTGAAACATCAGGATTGGACTGTCTGTTTTTTACGGACACCTGTGGAGTTAGTGCATGCAGCCCCGATTTCGTGATTGCTGTCCCTAATGGCTACCCTCTCTTTAGGCAGGATAGACTGGCTAAAAGGGGTAGTGGTTTGGCACTTATCTACCGCAATGAACTCTCTGCTATCTGTACTGATGTGAGTATTGAAGCCCATGAGGCAGTTCAGTTTAAAATTGCTAGGGACAGCCAAGTCCTTTTCTCTGGTATTCTTCTATATCGACCTCCTGGAATCAACAAAAATGGATTCTCTCAAACATTTCAAGTTTTAGCAGAGAACAATATCCTCTCAAAATATTTTACCATTCTCTGAGATTTTAACTTCTACCTGGAGGCCAGAGAGGATAAGCACACATCTAATCACCTATATATTGCAGAATCGTTAGGACTTGAACAGTTACTCAAGGAGCCTACACACTCAGCTGAACATACACTGGATGGCCTCTTCACCAATTATCTTTCTTTAAAAATCTTAAGCATCTTTCCTGTGATTTGGTCAGATGATTCAGTTATCATGTTCTCAACGGAAAGCCTCAGAGATCTGGTGCATCCGCAGAACATGCTGGTCACCATTAGCTACAAAGACTGGAGCAAATTAGACCCAGTCACATTAGAACAGTCCTTAGCTGAGCACTAATTGCCAAGGCCGAGTCGGCTGCATCGTGTTATGCGAACTGGTTTTCAGACACTTTCAGGGAGCTGGTTCCCACCAAAAATCAGGGTTCATTCAGGAAGGAACCTACGGCTCTTTGGTTCTCAGAAGCCTTGAGGCTTGAAAAATAAGCCTGTAGAAGGCAAGAAAGGATCTGGAGAAAACAAAATGAAGATGACCAGATGAGACAGGCATACAAGAAGGCATTAACCACTTACAAAAATCTCATCTAGAAGGAAAAGAGTAGCTACTTTGTCCAAGTAATTGATAGGGCCACCAATTTGTTGAAAGAATTTTTCCAAGTTGTTCAGAGACTCACGAATATCTCAAATAAGACCCAACCCTCTGATAGTCAATACTTTTGTGATGCCCTCGCTACCGCCTTCAAAGAGAAAGTCAAGGTGATTTTTCAGGACTTTGACAGTGGGGACCCCCATCCTTTGGGAGCCCGTATAGGGAACATGTTAAGGGACTGTTCACTTACCCACTTTTCTGCCACCACACCAGAACAAGTGAGTTCCTTACTTTTGCAAAGTAAATCAGGTTCCCCTTATGACCCTTGCCCGGCAAAGATCTTAAAGTTGGTTCCTGACATTATTGCGAGGAACCTATCTCAGATTTCTAATATCATGTTCGCTACTACGACCTTCCCTTCTGTCTGGAAATTGGCTTCTATCCTCCCACTTAAAAAAAAAAATCCAATTTAACGGGTAATGACACGTCCAATTATCATCCTATTGCACATTTACCTCTTCCTGTAATAATCTGTGAGAAGATAATGAATCTGGAGTTATCAAAATACATTTTATAAAATCAGCTCCTAGACACCTCTCAGTATGCCTTTCAACCAGGGCATAGTACAGAATCCGCCCTGGTCAAGGAAACAGAGGAAGTGAGGAAGGCAGTAGATGGCGGAGGTTCTGCACTTATGATTTTACTGGACCTATCTGCTGCCTTCGATACTGGTTTTAAAAGATCTAAAAAGAGCCGTTTCATACATACCCAAGATATTCACTGAATGTGGAGAATCTTCAGACCTTCAGACAAATTGGTCCAAGTCACATTTATTCCCTCTTGGAGCATTAGGGACATTTATTTCCACACCTTTCTCACTGCCACGAGGAGTCTCTCAGGGATCATCTCTAAGCCCCACTCTTTTTAATCTTAATGTAGCGAAATTGGCCCTATTCATTAGAAGCTTCAACTTGGAGGTAACATCTTATGCAGATGACACTCAGTTGATAATTGCAGCAGCCATTAATGACTTGTCAGGCCCTTTAAGATGCTGTAACTACATCAAGGCAGTTAGTGTTTGGATGAGTGGGCATTGCCTGAAACTTAATTCAGGTAAAACCGAGATCCTTGTATTTGGTAACCCCTCCCCAGCTTGGTCCACCAAATTGGTGGCCTGAAAATTTGCCCCTGCCTAATCTCCCCATCACTAAAGCGAATAATTTGGGAATCATCATTGATGACAACCTTAATATGAGTGCGCAAATATCAGCTGTCATGTCCTCAGTCTACTATATCATAAAAATGATAAGAAAAATTCTTCCGTTCATCCCTGATAGCCACAGAAAAGCCTTACTAACACTTCTAGTATTTCCCAGGCTGGAATACTGCAATAGTCTTTATCTAATCGTTTTAGAAAAACACATGAGTCGACTACAATTAGTCCAAAATTCCACAGCAAGACTGATTTTCAATCTTCCAAAATTCCACTCCAACACGCAGGGACTTTGCAAGCTTCACTGGCTTCCCATGCACAGTCGGGCTAAATTCAAAGCCCTCTGCTTAGCCCACAAAGGACTGCATAATTCAGGGTCAGACATCCTCAGTTCAGCTTTTATGAGACATAAGCCCAACAGAGAACTCAGATCGGCCAATGCCAATCTATTAGTTGTTCCTAAATTTAAGAAGATGCAATGGGGTGATAGAGGTATAGTCCTCAATACAATCAAACTTTGGAACAGCCTCTCACCCCATCTCAGAGCTATCCCTTCATTAACATCATTCAGGAAGGAGATAAAGACCTGGCTATTTAACCTCTAATCATCACTCACTTGCTTTTTCAGACAGCGCCAAGACACCTTTGGTAATCGGGCGTTTTAAAAATATCCTAATATAACATAACATAACATAACTAAGGGCCACCAGGTAAACTCTTGAGTGGAAACAACCAATGATAGCCATTTTCACACTGCATGGGGCTTCTTCCAGCTGCATATAAGTGCAACTTCCACATTTGTCCTGTGTGCTGTGTCATTATTACAGCAAATGCCCTGCCTCATTGGACCTAGCTACAGATATTTGTTTTTTATTCAAAAGGTTATGCCGTGCCTGCTGTAAGCAGCTCACCAGAATGACTTACAGAAAATATGTGACAGTTTGTCACATGCTGTTTTAAGGCAAGTCATACACTCCTCTTAACGTATATTTAATCGTTCTCCCACCATAACTTGAGGCAACACATATAGTCCATATAACATTACAGCTTTTTGTCACTCAATGGATTGATATATTGTAATGAACTAAAGTGAAACAATTCCAAATGTTAAATGAATACACTTTTGACGATTTTAAATAGTATTTAGCATATTTTCACTGACATTTGTTGCATGATTTACTTGCCAAACAATGTGATGATATGGCTTGTGCTTAGGCTTTTAGAGCCACGCTAGAGACCAAGCTGAGCTCTGTCTCGACTCTCTTTATTAGGTTGCTGGCTTGCTCCCCTCTGCCCCAGATATCACAAGCTGTCTCATGGCAGCTTTGAATAACTGGTTTGGAGATCACAAGTTGTTTCATGTCAGCTGTGAAAAGGTCACCAGTCAAGCTCTCCTATATCAAGTGTAAGTAACCCTCCAGGATTTCCTGTTCAGATGCAAGGCTGTCTATCTGCCTCACACCAGGTGTGTGTTCCTCACCCATATAAGATCTCTCAAGCTGTCTCCTTGCTGGGGTTTGGATGGATCTCTTAAAACCCCCAGGGATTTGTACAATTAATGAAGGCACAAACAGCATCAGAGGGGGAGAGGATGTGGCCTAATGGCTAGGGCCGTCAACCTAAAATCTGGGGAACCGGGTTCGTGTCTCGGCAAGGACACACAACATCTTGTAATTCTGGGCAAATCACTTAATCTCCCCGTGCCTAACAAAAATTAATGTGTTCTTATGTAATGCAACTGGCACTCATATAGAGCACTCTGATACCCAATACCTTCGGGTCAAGTTCGCGCTATATAAAACTCAGTAAAACAAAATCATTAATAAAGACTTTTTTATCCACAGACTGGAGAGTCAATCATTTGTCCTTTATTTTTACCTACGATAACACACACCTCACGGACTCTGAAGGAGGCATTTTTTGCATACCTGGACGCCAGCTTCCTGTGACCAGCGCGGCCGCAGGGAGGAGGGGGACTACAGGTCCCGGGAGCACATTCAGGCGGAAGCTGTCACCGCCCATCCTGCGCCCGGAGGCATTAAAAGTCAATCAGAAGCCCGGGGGGAGGGGGCACCTCACGGACTCTGAAGGGGGCATTGTTTGCATACCTGCACGCCAGACGCATTTATCCCGCAGCCGGTCTCCTTTTGCCGGTCTCTGCCGCCGCAGCTTCCTGTCTCCAGCGCGGCCGCAGGGAGGAGGGGGACTACAGGTCCCGGGAGCACACGCAGGTGGAAGCTGTCACCGGACATCCTGCGCCCGGAGGCGTTAAAAATCAAGCAGAAGCCCCGCGTCGCGGGACCGCGCGCGAGCCGCGCCGGGCCAAGCCCGGGCAGTAGAGAGACAAAATATCGAAATTAAAATATCGATATACAATAATATCGATGTTTTAATTTCGATGGTATAGAATATCGATGTGCAATAATATCGATAGACAGAATATCGATATTAAGGTATGTATGTTACTAATATCGATATGTTGTTTATTGTTATGTATTTTATTATGTTGTTTATATGTTTGTTAAACATGTTTTTTAATGTATGATTAGAAATTAGTAATTTTGTTTACATTTTTCGTTTTAGTATCAGAGCAGGTTGTGGGTTTATAGGGGAATAGGGTGGGAAGTAATTTAATTATAATGAATTAATCAATACATTTTTAAAATATATTTGATTAATAAATAATAATTAATTAATAATTAATTGGTAATTAATTATTATTAATTAGTTAATTAAATTAATTAGCGTTAATGTAGTATTATTTATTACTTTTTGTTATTGTTAATTAATAATTAATTGTTAATTAATTATTATTAAGTGATTAAATGAGAATTACATTTTTTATGTGATTTATTTATGTGTAGTGGGTTGTGTGTTTATAGGGGAATAGGGTGTCACATAATTAAATTAAACGAGTTAAAGAGATTGTATTTATTTATTGGCATTTATTGTTAATTAATTGTTAATTCATTAATTGGTAATTCGTTTTTAAAAATTATTTCCTAATAAAAATTATAAATAACTTATTAATAAATATTGTTTATTCTTGTAAATGTCTTGTTAATTAATTATTAATTGGTAATTAATTATTAATTGGTAATTAATGTGTTAATTAGTTAATTTATAATTACATCAATGTAATAATATTAATTGTTATTAATTGCTTAATTGATATTTATATTAATTGTGTTATTTTGTGTGTGTAGTGTGTGGTGTGTTAAAGGGGGAGTAGTGCGGGAAGTAATTTTTACCCCCATGTTATCCAACACTTTCCCTACTACTGCACCCTCTGGAGTGGGAATAGTAATTTTTACCCCTGTGCTATCCAACGCTTTCCCTACTGTTACACCCCCTTGAGTGGGAATAGTACTTTTTACCCCTACGCTATCCAATGCTTTCCCTACTGTTGCACCCTCTGGAGTGGGAATAGTAATTTTTACCCCTACCCTATCCAAGGCCTTCCCTACTGTTACACCCTTTGGAGTGGGAATAGTAATTTTTACCCCTATGCTATCCAACGCTTTCCCTACTGTTGCACCCTTTGGAGTGGGAATAGTAATTTTTACCCCTACGCTATCCAACGCTTTCCCTACTGTTGCACTCTCTGGAGTGGGAATAGTAATTTTTACCCCTACGCTATCCAACGCTTTCCCTACTGTTGCACCCTCTGGAGTGGGAATAGTATTTTTTACCCCTACGCTATCCAACGCTTTCCCTACTGTTGCACCCTTTGGAGTGTGAATAGTAATTTTTACCCTTACGCTATCCAACACTTTCCCTACTGTTGCACCCTCTGGAGTGGGAATAGTAATTTTTACCCCTACGCTATCCAACGCTTTTCCTACTGTTGCAATATGTAGAGCAAGTATATATATTAATTCATATGTAGAGTTTTTAACTTATTTTAAATGTATGTGTATTAATTATTTTTTAAATATGTTTTAATGTTTATATTTATAATTTGTTAAAATATATGTATTTTTAAATTCTTTTTACATTATTATTAATACATTTAAAAAAACAATATTTTTAACTTCGATATTTTCGTACTACGATTTTTTATTTTCAATATTTTTGTACTTACCTTTATGTAGATAGAACTCCGATATTTTTGATGCCGATAATTATGTGTCGATATTTTTGTATGTCTATATTCTGTCTGTCGATATTATGTCATAGATTCAGCCCGGGCAAAGGGCGGGCCGTATGTGGCCGTCCGAGACCAGACAAGGCTGGGCTGGGCCCCCTCCCTGACAAGTCGGTCAGTAGTTGTTTTTTAATGTACTGTGGCGTCCTGCCCGTAGCAGAGACCTTCTGAAAGCTTGTCTGCAGCTACCTGGTGTTAGAACTCATTTGGAGCAGTTGGAGTGTGTTTGTTGTAGGAGGACTTTGCTTTCGTCTATGTTGGACCTAATGTTTTCTGTCCCTCAATAAGGTTCATTGGGGGTTGCGCAATTACTTGAGTTTGGGGACACTAAAGAGGCAAATTAAAGTTGATGGTTGAGCGTTACACTTTTAATATTTGATTGGTATGTTGTAACTACTCTACCTAGGGCCATTTAAGTGTTTCCCAGTTACCCGACAGCTCCTTAAATTGCATGATAAAATTCCACTTAACACCCCTGGATATTTGAAATTTTATAAGGTGTTTAGTGCAAACCGGGGTCATGACCTCTAAGCCAAATGGACCGGGGCAAAAATCAGGGGCTGGGGGAAGCTTTGTTGGTACTATGGATGCCTTTCTGGTTAGAGCTGGAAATATACTCCAGCATGAAATAACGCTAACATAGAAAAGGCTCTCATTAGGAGTTTATGCTGCCCAAAGAAGGTCTTCTATGGGCAATATTCAACTTGCTAAATCTGCTGAGATAATGGCCCAACCTTTAATTCATGTAGATATCTTAGATCACTCACAAGGGGCCACGGGGGTATAGCTCTCAGTCCAATTATTGAAGTGAGGGCTGGGCACAACCAATCACTTGTCGAATGTCTTACTGATGTGGTTAGCACTGTCCCTGTGGCTGCTCAAGATAGGAATGTGGCACCCCTAAATCTCCCTAGTGTGACCTGCCGTCCTGACTAGATTCCCTCTAACGCTAAAAACTATGTAACTATTAACAAGAAGGAAATTTGGGACACTAGATCAACTAGGCCAAAAAGGCCGGCCAGCGAATGTATTGGAGCAAGTGGTGGGCGGGCTGAGCCTTTGGCAAAAGGAAGAAGGGGCGGCCCAGCTACACGGTCACAAAATAACACCAAAGGGAAAAGTAAGGCCCCAAGACTAAATTGATAGGCACCTCCGATGTTGGGGAAGATCATGACGAAGTTGTTACCCCTGCTGTAAGTGACCCATGTGACCCAGGGGGCACCCAGGCTTTCTGGGTGCGCATGGAGTCATTGATATCGTCTACTCTCGCCCCTTTTTGGTCTAAGTTAGAGATCCTGGAGAGTAAGATTAGCAGTTTGTTAAACAATATCAAGGAAGGAAATAGCATAAACCAATTAAATGCTAGGGGAGAAGGCATACCCTTTACTCCTATAGGAAATTTAGAGTTAGGTGGGACTTTTGGCAAGCAGGGAACTTCTATGGCCTCAAATCTTTTGAATGTCAGGAAAGTCACCTCAAAACCATTAGTGCCCGACGGGAGCGTGCCTCTTGACGGCCAGATGCGAGCAATTGGCCAATTACAGCAGGACCCAGCTCAAAATTATAATTCACAACACCCAGGGGTAGATCATGGGCAAGCTTCGAATAACCCATCTGGGACGGAAAATGTGCCTAAAAGAGGGCAAGCATGCGGGCCTGATAACCTAATCCATGGTAGTGGGCTGAAACCAGCTCAAGACATTATAGACTTACCACCAGCTGCAAGCCCCCTGGTGGTAGTCTTGGCTGGTGTCCCCCCACTGAGATCAGATCAAACCGAAACATGGTCCCAGTTAAAGAACAAAACAGTGGATTGGCTTGTCAGGCACAAAGCCTTTAGACCCTTTCTTTCAAACAATATATTGATGGTCCGTAGAGTGGCTTGGCTCGGTAATTCTTCTAAAAAGATAAGGGGCGACTGCGTCATTATTAACCGCATCATTGCTACAGCAAATTCCCGTGCTGTGCTGCAATTTTAAAAATCCCTTGTTATGTGACAAGGTCAACTCGTCAAACGCACAGCGGAGGTAACACCCATGATGAGTTGACCTTGTCACAAGCATCGAAGGGGTTAATTTTAGTAGGTGCGATTTTGTTCAAATGATCTTGGAAGCGTAGAATTGTTCTTTTATTACCACTTTTATTGCTGCCCTCCCTTTGGGCTATTTTTATAAACCACAAACAAGATTACAAGGGGGGGTTCAATTTACCAACTCAGGTTTCAAACAGATATTAGGTTCTTTCTGGTTTAGATGATCAAGGCTGACTGCAGGATAGGCGTGAGTCCGAAATGCCTCAGCCAGTTATTAGGCAGATGACAGAGGGGAGGTTGCCGCCCATGACAGCTGACCTTGAAACAGAACATATTCACCAGTATGTCCAACCCAATTTAGCGAGTACAGCGGCCATGGAGAAAAATTGAATGGCCCAGCCCGCACCCATGAACAAAGTAGAGATCCTTTCATGGAATATAGCCTGGTTGCGGTCAAAAATAGGGGATATAAATTGGGAGGCTTTCCTGTCAAGATGTCATATTATTACGTTGCAGGAAACATGGGAAACTAGAGATTGTTATCATTTGGATGGTTACCTCTCCTTTAATAAGTTTGCTGAACCATCATTAAAGGGAAGACCGAGGGGGGGACTTTTGTTATTATTTTGCCTAAAACTGTTATATAGCCAAGAGTTGGTTGTGTCAAATTCCCCAAATATTTTAGCCGTTAAGTTGGAGGGAAAAAATCTTCCAGCTTTACTAGTGGTAAATTTTTATAATTCCTTTACTAGGACAGACAAATTAGGTAATTTAAAAGCGTTGTCCTTATTTTTAGATGATTTTGAAGTAAACAATGATACACCTTACCATCTTATAATTCTTAGAGATTTTAATATTCATGCTTGTCACCTAAACTGTTTGCAAAGTATTGAGTATGAATTCGCCCCGCAGGGGATCACACATTTTGAGCATACGAGGAGCGGGTTGTATTAGAGATTCTTTTAGCCGCCCACTACTTGTTTTGCACAGAACAATCAGATATTTTAAACCCGATCCCCAACCTATATAGGTCAAGGCCATGACAGCATTATTGATTATATCTTAGTGTCATGTCCCCTGATAGACCGTATTGTCTCTTTTGGAGTTAGACAGGTTGGGATGAGTGATCATAATCCCCTCAGGATGGAAATTAAAATTAAGGCCCTTAAATGTGAGATTCCTTTGACTCTCATCTCTAATTCTAATGTAGTCACTAATTGTCAGGGCCGAAGGCTGAGATGGGAGGTAATTACTCCGGCTGATTTCCTTGGTAACTTGTACAACAGTAACCGTGAGGATTTCAGCCTTTGTACTAATACGGGTGCTGAGTCAAGGGAAATTTTAGGTGCCTTTGACCGCATCACAAATCACATAGCGGTCAACCTGACTCGGCAAGGGCAAACCAAGACCAAAGAAACTAAAAAATTGGTTTGACCAAGCGTGCATTATCGCACATACTGCTCTTATGGCGGTCCTGAAGGATCCTGTAAGGGATACTATTAGGATCACTGAGGCTAGGAGGACTTAAAAAAATGTAATTAGATCGAGGAAAACCGAGCTCAAGGAGAAGGCTTGGGACGAGTTGAGTCAAGCCAGTACCCTAAAAAGTAATACCTATTTCTGGAAAGTGATTAATTGTCCAGTTTTTGATGAGGCAGATAATACAACCAAGGACTACCTCATCTCTCCAGAAAGATGGGTGGAACATTTCAGTGGTCTGTACTCTGTGAGTACTCACTCGTTACCTACCCCTCATGGGGATTTTATTCAGGCACCAAAAATTACTTTCCAGGAGGAGGAAGTTATGGAGGAAATTGTGTCCACAGCCAAGGGGAAAGCACCGGGCCCGGATGGGGTCCCGGCGGACTTGTATAGGGCTGATCCAAGTGTGTGGGCAAAGATTTTAACTTGTATTTTTAATGCCAATGTCTTGGGGCAAAGCAGTTATAGTCCCAATATATAAAAAGGGCTCAAGAGAAGATCCAGCCTGTTATAGACCCATCTCACTCTTCGACTCTGCTGCCAAGATAATGGGAAAAGTTGTACTAGCACGTCTTACAGATTGGCTGGATAAAAACTCCATAATTTCGGACTTGCAATATGGTTTCAGACAGGGGAAAAGTACAGTAGACCAATGCCTTAATTTACATATGGGCATAGGAAAGTACATGGTTGCAAAGCAGGGGGACATCCATTTAGCCTTCATGGATTTGTCCACTGCTTTCGACCTTGTAAATAGGCAAAAGCTATGGGCCTCTCTCTCTGACATTGGGATGGAACCTGCTCTAGTATCCTTTCTGGCTGATATATATATATATGGAAACAATACTGCAGCGGTCAGTTTTAATGAAAATGGGAGTTTAACTGAAGCGTGGCCAGTCAAGTGTGGAGTAAGGCAAGGATGTATCCTTTACTGTTCACGCTTTACATAAATAACCTGGGAGACGCACTAATATCATCTTGCAAAGATACCCCAAGCGTAGGTTTTAAAAAGATTCCAGCACTATTATATGCAGACGATGCAGTTTTGGTGGCTAGAACAGCAAGAGGGCTGCAATTGATTTTAGATCGTTTTATTAGTTTTTTGGACTCTCTCGATTTAATAACCAATTTCAAGAAGTCACATTCTGTGACAATAGGTGGGAAGCGGGCAAAAAAGGCAATATTTTTCTGTAAAGGCCTAGAACTCACAAAAGTTCCAACCTTCCCATATCTAGAGATATTATTTGATGAGAAAAGGTCATGGGCTATACAGCTTACCTTTAAAAAGAACAGCTTATCTAGGTCTACTGGGGCTGTTTTGGGTTTTGCAAAATAGATAGGTTCAAAGCCACTCCCAGCCCTTATGAAAATATATAATGCAAAGTGTGTCCCCATGGCTCTATATGAGAGTGAGGTATGGGGCTACATAGATGCTAATGAAATACAAGTTGCACAAAACATCTTTTTACGAAAACTGCTGTGGCTCCCAGCATCTGCTGCTACTTTTAATATACATGAGGACGTTGGTTACATTCTAGATCAGATTGCTATGGCCCCACTACTAGGTTGGTTAAGAATTTGGGCGCAGCAATCACCTAACCTAAACCATTTAATAATCCAAGACTGTATGTCCCTAGACAGATCCCTTGACATTCCATGGCTCAGATATATTAAAACACAAATGGATATATTGGGCAGCCCCGACTTATTTACAAATCCGAGGGTGTTAAGCAGGGTGGCTATTAAAGCCATAAAATCCCAGTTTTTAAACAGAGCAATGTTAATGAGGGAAGAAGGGGAGTTGGTCAAACCTTCAGTCAGGAGCTTTGTAATGCTGAGTATAGGGAGAGAAATCCAGCCATACTTGACTTATATAAACAAGCCATTTCATTTGTTTGTATTGACAAGATTCAAGTATAATATGCTCCAATGGCTGCTATCGTTTCCAAAAGGTTTTTCCAAGGAGGGGGTTCTTGGGCCCTGCCCCTGCGATAATTTCTCAGAGCAGAATACCTTACATATGATTTTTTTCTGCGACTTTTACGTTTAATTACGTAAGAAATGTATATTGCCATTGTTAAAGGGTTATAACTTTGACAGGTTAGGGCGGCCTTGGCATATTTGCAATGCCTTTAGGCCCCGTTGGTGTGCTTTGGGGTAGCTAGCTACATCACGGGGGCCATTAGACGAAGAAACAAGATGTAGTAACTGTGACACCAATTCCCCACCTTTGTATCTATAGTGACTTTATGAAAGAGGAAATTTTATTGGTTTGAAAATTTAATAAATGATTTAGGGAATTTTATAAGGAATACTCAACGGGTGACACATCTTTTAAATTATTAATTTGAACTCCAAGTATTGTTTAATTGTGGGGTTAGGCATTCTCCATGGTTTTTGCATTAATTATAAAATATGCATATTTGTAATCTGTTAATTACATGTAATGGTTGTATGTAATGTATTTTTTATCTTATGAAATTCTTGTTTTGTACTGCGCTTTGATGGTTTTAACATTTTAACCGAATAAAGCATATATTGACTGACTAACTGACTGATAACACACACATTCTGTGTCAAGGCCACGTTGTGTCACAATACTTAATGTGTGTTCTAATAACACCATTTTTTGGTATCATCAACGTTCATAACTGCAACTTTGTATTTTTTTAAAATACAAAATTCAGGGTGATAAGGCCATTAAATGAACAGAAGGGACAACTGACACATCAACAAACAACGTTTAAGGACTCTTGTTAGCTCACAAAAATTAACCAACAGTTACATAAGGTTCTATACACTATCTATAATGTTCACAGAATTACAACTGGGGAAGTGAGAGCAGATCTGTAAATGGGAAATATTTTCCTTGGCCACTCCCCGTGAACTCGCCAACACGTGGGCGGAGGGACGGGAAGGGGTGAAAGGGCAAGAAGCAGGTGGTGGCTGGCATGGGGGTGTAGTTAATAGGTCATGCAGGCTAACAGTTAATAGGCTGTCTCGGTGAACGATATTTCCTGGAACCATCATATAGCCTATACATATGGACCAGCACAGGTGTGCCTTGATTTTTCTGTGATATTGTCAACGCTGTTCAGCAGGGCTACCACACCTGTTGTGGATGGTACACAGTCAAAATATCGAGTTTTAAATTTCGACCCACCAAAATATCATGTTTGAAATTTCGAAGGTGCAGAATATCAATGTCAAGAATATCGTTGGACAGAATATCGACTCTAAGGTAAGTAATATCGAAATTCTTTATATCGGTGTAAGTAATATCGAAGTTAGTAATATCAATAGCATACATATCGATGTAACTAATTTCGATGACACTAATATCGATATTTGTATTATTTTTTTGTTTTTTATTATGTATGTGTTATATGTTTTAGTTAAGTATTTAAAATAAATTATATTATATGTGTATTAATTTTATATATTAATACATTTATTTATAAGTAAATTATATGTTTTAGTACCGGAGCGGGTTGTGGGTTTATAGGGGAATAGGGTGGGAAGTAATTTAATTGTAATTAATAAAAAAAAATTATGTATAATTAAATTAGTAATTAATTGGCAATTAATTATTTTAATTGATAAATTAATTATATAATTGGTAATTAATGTTAATTTTAATTAAATGTCATGTTTTAGTACCGGAGCGGGTTGTGGGTTTATAGGGGAATAGGGTGGGAAGTAATATAATAGTAATTAATAAAATATTTATTTATGTATAATGTATTTTGTAATTAATTTTTAATTGGCAATTAATTATTTTAATTGATAAATTAATTATTTAATTGGTAATTAATGTTAATTTTAATTAAATGTAATGTTTAAGTACCGGAGCGGGTTGTGGGTTTAAAGGGGGATAGGGTGGGAAGTAATTTAATTGTAAGTAAGAAAATCATTTTTTATGTATAATTTATTTTGTAATTTATTATTAATTGGCAAATATTTATTTTAATTGATAAATTAATAATTTAATTGGTAATTAATGTTAATTTTAATTAAATGTTATGTTTTAGTACCTGAGCGTGTTGTGGGTTTATAGGGGTATTGGGTGGAAAATAATTTTATTGCAAATATTTCATTATTTATACATTTTTAGTTATGGATAATTAATGTATTAAATAATTATTAATTGGTAATTAATCATTTTAATAGATATTTATTTTTTAAATTGTCAATTAATATTTGTAATTTGTAAATATTTTTAATAACTAGAACATTTATTTAATTATTTGTTAAACATTTTTTTTTACATAATAATTTGTATAATGCATTTTAATATTTAATATTGATTTAAATTTAAATAATATTTTATTGTTATGATAAATAATGTATTATTTAATATTTATTATTTGGTGAGTAATATTTAATAATAAATATTTTTGGGTGTTTATTGTTAATTTATTGTCAATTAATTAATCAAATGTAATTGGTTTGGCCGGAGTTGCGCCTGAGTTAAGCCCGTCTGCGCCCGTCCGCGACCGGATGGGACCTGGGGCCACCCCCCCTGCTTCTGGCTCTATTATCCCCAGACTCACCTACTCTCGCTCTACTTTGTATAGTTTACGACCTTCGCCCAGTAAGTACTGCTCTCGCATGCGTGGTCATGACGCCCCTCTATCCTGCCCTGTTTGCGCTTTGGCTCTTACCTCTCTCCCCTCAGAGTTGTGTACTCCCCCATCCCCTTTTTGGATTGATAACCCTCTCCCAGTGAATGCTCATCTGTCCAACTCCTCTCCTGCTTTTAGTTTTATTAGTTTAAATTGCCGCTCGCTGCCTAAACATAAGAGGGACATATTTGATCTCCTCACTTCATCTAGTCCGTCGGCCTTGTTTCTAACTGAAACCTGGCTCAAGGACTGTTCTGGGCCAGATATTGCCACCGCCCTCCCTGATGAATACACCTTTGTGGGGCGTAATAGACCTCTCAGGGATGGAGGAGGCATTGCCATTATTTTCAAAAGGATCTACTCCTGTAAGTGGGAAGACCTCGACATCCCTAACTGTGAAGCAGGCAGTTTTAAATTGCTATTATCCCTGAACTTCACACTGTCTGGTTCTCTTTTGTATCGCCCGCCTGGCGCGGTTGGAGCATGGGCAGCTGCCCTCCCGGAACTTATTGCCCCCCTTTTGTTGGATTCTAATAACTTCCTATTATTAGGTGATATGAATATACATTTTAACGACACTCTATGCCCTACGAGCACTCATCTTATACAGGACTTTGCCGCCCTTAATTTAAGTCTCCTAAACTCTGGTCCTACTCATAAAGGCGGCAACTTACTAGACCCAGTCTTTGCAAATCTAGACATTGTTACCTGCCTACCTTCCAGACCTATTACTTGGTCGGATCACTTTATTGTAGAGTTTCACATTAAGATAACGGGTGCACCCTACCCCCTTGGCAGCCCAGACCCCTTTAGAACTAGTAGAAACTGGCAAAGACTTAATTTGGAGCAACTTAATAATTCCTTAGTAAAAACCTTACCTCCTCTTGCTAATATTTCTACGGATGATGTGGGTAAAATCAGCACCTGGCTTACCTCTGCTATTGATTCTTGCCTTCCAACACGTAAATGTAAACAAAAGTTCCTGCACCCACCTGCCCCTTGGTTTAACGAAGAACTTAAAATGGAAAAATCCTGCTGCAAAAGATTGGAACGTATCTGGAGATCCAACTATTTTTCGGCAGACAAAGAAAACTACAAACTTGCATTACATAAATATCACACTCTATGTAATACTGCCAGGGCTAATCATGTTAACAACACGATACTGAAAGCCCAGAATCGTCCTAAAGCCCTCTTTAAGGCAGTTCAGGAACTATCTGGTATGTCATGTGCCCCCAAAGCTCCCTGTCTGGATAGCAATCAATGTCATTCTTTGGCAGACTTCTTTACAATGAAAATTGACAACATCTATGCAGGTTTTGGAGCTTCACCATCCGCTTCACCCAGGTCATCCATTCAGCAATACGACCGACCATCCATACAGGACGACCCTGAACGACCCCCTTCTCCTTTATTAGATAAGTGGGAACGTATTTCTATGCCCGTTTTCCAGAAACTGTTGGCAGAGATCAAATCTGGCTCTCCATTGGATCCCATGCCCCCCCAGATTCTCTGTACCTTAGCCACCGTCCCTCTGGACTGTATCTTGGCTCTCTTGAATGCCTCTCTTATGGAGGCAACTGTTCCTAACATCTGGAAACATGCGATGGTGGTTCCACTTTTGAAGAAAGCCAATGCGGATGTTTGCAACCCTGCCAACTTCCGGCCCATCTCCCTGCTTCCCTGCCTCTCGAAGGTGTTGGAGAAGCATGTTAACCGTCACCTCCCCAGCCACATTGAATCAGCGAACGTTCTCCACCCCTCCCAGTCAGGTTTCCGGGCGGGCTTCTCGACGGAGTCCACCCTTCTGGGAGTCTCGGAGACAGTCAGGCGCCAGGTAGATAGAGGGGAGACAGTGGCACCCATCCTTTTGGATTTGAGTGCCACTTTTAACACCGTCTCCAACAACATCCTTCTTTCTGCCTTGAAGTCCGTTGGTATCTGCGGCTCCGCTCTTGCTTGGATCTCTAATTTTCTTTCTAATCACACTTTTCAGGTCTTTTCCCCCTCTTCTGTGTCCACTGTTCACAATTCTCCGTATGGTGTTCCCCAAGGTTCTATTCTCAGTCCTTTATTTTTCAATCTTTATGTTAGACCTCTTGCTTTTCTTGCTGAACAGGCTGGACTTTCTATTTTTTCGTATGCTGATGACACTCAAATCATTTTCTCTCTTTCTTCTAATCAGCACTCCCCCTCCTCTTCTCTTCGTTCTGGACTCACTGACCTTGCCAACTGGATGCTGACGAACAAACTAAAGCTAAATGGCGACAAAACAGACCTTCTCTTGTTTGGGCCGGACTCTGCTCTCTGGGGCCCGCAACATTGGCCTCAGCAAATGGGACCATTGCCGGCCCCAGCAACTACAGCACGCAATCTCGGGGTCCTCTTTGATAATCAGTTATCCATGAGACAACATGTGGTCAAAGTCTCAGCCACCTGTACTACCATCATCAGGTGGTTGAGGAAGATCACATAGATGCTTCCTCCAGACACCCAGAAGTCAGTGGTCCAGGCCCTAGTGACATCTCGCCTGGACTACGGTAATGTACTTCTTCTGGGTGCCTGCAAAGAGGTCACCCGGAAGCTCCAAGTGGTTCAGAACATGGCTGCCCGTCTACTTTGTAATTTGCCTAGAACTACCTCAGTCTCTTCTTCCTTGCGTAGCCTGCATTGACTGCGCATAGAATCCAGGTCCAAATTCAAAGCACTATGCTTTATGCACCGTATCAAAGCTGGAAAATCCCCTCACTATCTATCCACTTTAGTTCAACAATATTGTCCCTCCCGCACCCTTAGATCCTCTACTCACTGCAGATTCTCTGTCCCCCGTTTCAAGCATGCTAGAGTCGGTGGGCGCTCTTTTTCATACCTAGCACCCACGCTCTGGAACTCGCTTCCCATCCCTTTGCGGTCTGAAACATGTTATCTTTAAGTTCCACAAAGGAGTGAAAACCTGGCTGTTCTCTCTGTAACCTGTTCCTTACACTCCCGTTTGCCCTCTATTACTTCTGTTCTCCTAGCGCCGGGAAACCCTCGGGTAGCTGCGCGCTCTACAAAATCAGATATAATAAAAATAATAATTATTAATTATTAATTGATTTTTATTGATGTTGATGTATTTGAAAAATTAATTATACATTATTTCAAATATAAACATTATTTAGAAGTATGTTAAAATAAAAATCTGTTATTAAACGCTTTCCCTACTGTTGCACCCTTTGGAGTTGGAATAGTAATTTTTCCCCCTACGCCATCCAAAGCTTTCCCTACTGTTGCACCCTTTGGAGTTGGAATAGTAATTTTTCCCCCTAAGCTATCCAAAGCTTTCCCTACTGTTGCACTCTCTGGAGTCGGAATAGTAATTTTACCCCCTACACTATCCAACGCATTCCCTACTGTTGCACTCATTGGAGTGGGAATAGTCATTTTTACCTAACCGCTATCCAACGCTTTCCCTACTGTTGCACCCACTGGAGTGGGAATAGTAATTTTTACCCGTACGCTATCCAATGCTTTCCCTACTGTTGCACTCACTTGAGTGGGAATAGTAATTTTAACCCACCCGCTATCCAACGCTTTCCCACTGTTACACTCTCTGGAGTGGGAATAGTAATTTTAACCCCTACACTATCCAAAACTTTTCCTATTGTTGCACCCACTGGAGTGGGATTAGTAATTTTTACCCGTACGCTATCCAACGCTTTCCCTACTGTTGCACTCACTGGAGTGGGAATAGTAATTATTACCCACCCGCTATCCAACGCTTTCCCTACTGTTGCACTCTCTGGAGTGAGAATTGTAATTTTACTCCCTACACTATCCAACGCTTTCCCTACTGTTGCACCCACTGGAGTGGGAATAGTAATTTTTACCCGTACGCATTCCAACGCTTTCCCTACTGTTGCACTCACTGGAGTGGGAATAGTAATTTTTACCCGTACGCATTCCAACGCTTTCCCTACTGTTGCACTCTCTGGAGTGGGAATAGTAATTTTAACCCCTACACTATCCAACGCTTTTCCTACTGTTGCACCCACTGGAGTGGGAATAGTTATATTTACCCACCCGCTATCCAACGCTTTCCCTACTGTTGCACTCTCTGGAGTGGGAATAGTTATTTTTACCCACCCGCTATCCAACGCTTTCCCTACTGTTGCACCCACTGGAGTGGGAATAGTAATTTTTACCCGTACGCTATCCAACGCTTTCCCTACTGTTGCACTCTCTGGAGTGGGAATAGTAATTTTAACCCCTACACTATCCAACGCTTTCCCTACTGTTGCACTCTCTGGAGTGGGAATAGTAATTTTTACCCGTACGCATTCCAACGCTTTCCCTACTGTTGCACTCTCTGGAGTGGGAATAGTAATTTTAACCCCTACACTATCCAACGCTTTTCCTACTGTTGCACCCACTGGAGTGGGAATAGTTATATTTACCCACCCGCATTCCAACGCTTTCCCTACTGTTGCACTCTCTGGAGTGGGAATAGTAATTTTAACCCCTACACTATCCAACGCTTTTCCTACTGTTGCACCCACTGGAGTGGGAATAGTTATATTTACCCACCCGCTATCCAACGCTTTCCCTACTGTTGCACTCTCTGGAGTGGGAATAGTTATTTTTACCCACCCGCTATCCAACGCTTTCCCTACTGTTGCACCCACTGGAGTGGGAATAGTAATTTTTACCCACCCGCTATCCAACGCTTTCCCTACTGTTGCACTCTCTGGAGTGGGAATAGCTATTTTTACCCACCCACTATATAACGTTTTCTCTACTGTTGCACTCTCTGGAGTGTGAATAGTAATTATTCTCCCTACACTATCCAATGCTTTCTCTACTGTTGCACCCTTTGGACTTGAAATAGTAATTTTTACCCGTACGCTATCCAACGCTTTCCCTACTGATGCACTCACTGGAGTGGGAATAGTAAGTTTTTACCCACTTGCTACCCCACGCTTTCCCTACTGCTGCACTCTCTGGAGTGGGAATAGTAATTTTACCCCCTACACTATCCAACGCTTTCCCTACTGTTGCACCCTTTGGAGATGGAATAGTAATTTTTACCCTTAAGCTATCCAACGCTTTCCCTAATGTTGCACTCATTAGAGTGGAAATAGTAATTTTTACCTATCTGCTATCCAACACTTTCCCTACTGTTGCACCCTATGGAGTTTGAATAGTAATTTTTAGCCTTACGCTATCCAATATAAATATTATTTATTTATGTATTTTATAATATTTTTATTATGTTACATAATGTTGTGTTTAATAAAAAATTTTATATTGAAAGTATATTTCATTGTTTTTATGTATTAAATATACATATTTATTATTATTTATGTTCATATTTTATGAATGGCATGTATTAGTAATTTATAGTATTTGTTAATATTTTTAAATTAACTAAAAAAAGTATAAATATTATAGTTAATTAAATATATATTCAATATTGTATGTTTAATTTTAATTAAATGTTTAACATTAAATATGTTTTATTTATTCATTTTAAACATTCTAAAATATTTTTACATAAGTTTAAATTATATAAAAGTAATATTTACTTTATATTTCTTTTTTAATAAAAAAACAATATATTTAATTACGATATTTTTAACATCGATATTTTATTTTCGATATTTTTGTACTTACCATGTTGTAGATAGGGTGTCGATATACTTGCCTTCGATATTCCAGCGTCGATATCCTGTCTCTCGATATTCTGTCAGAGATTCGTTGTGGAGAGTACCATCCCATAAGAGCAAAGTTGATTTTCCTTTAGTGGGGCAGATCCAGCATCTCTGAGAGGCCCTGGACTTGCAGTAGAAGCACCAGTACCTTTCAGCAGGGCTGACATAATGGTACTGGCGCCTGTCAGCAGGCCTTCTCTCAGTGGAAAGCTCAGTGTCCCCACTTCGAAAGTGGGCTGCTATACTTATGACACTGAAGACAGGAGGAGAGCTCAGCCAGCTGAACGTTTATCCCTTCCATCCTTCAGAGGTCGGTAAACTGACTACCACTGATTGTGTAACAGCAACATCTGCAACTTCCAACCCATTCCGCACGGGAGGAGTGCAGTACAAAAAGAAGCTAGAAATATTATTATTATTATCCCTGGGCCTCCTATCCCTATAATGGCCAGTGTGAGAACCTCTCAGCGGAAAACACCCGTTACAGCGATCGATGGCAAAACATCGTGGTGCCATCGCACCGCGACTTTTACATCGCATGATCGATGGCATCGCATGCATTCACTACGCATGCGACGACGGCACGATGCCTTTAACATTGCATGCGATTACCACGGACGCTTAAACCTGCTTTGTCTGCTGACGATAAAATACGCTATGGACGAAGACATGCCAACTAATTGTGCGTTGCCTGGACGCTTAAGCCTGCTTTGTAAAAGTACGATTAAATATGCCAAGAGGTGGAATTCAGCTTTTGCCAAGAGGTGGAATTGTAAGAAAAACACAAGCACGCAAGTACGATTAAATATGCCAAGAGGTGTAATTAAAAGTACGATTTATTATGCCACTAAAAGACAACGGACGATGAAATTAATAAAAACACAGGGGTTGAATTCTGCTTTCAAAAATATGAAAGCAGCGTTGCCAAGAGGTGCAATTGTAAGAAAAACACAAGCACGCAAGTACGATTAAATATGCCAAGAGGTGTAATTAAAAGTACGATTTAATATACCACTAAAAGACAACGGATGATGAATTTAATAAAAACACAGGGGTTGAATTCTGCTTTCAAAAAATGCAAGCAGCTTTGCCAAGAGGTGCAATTGTAAGAAAAACACAAGCACGTAAGTACGATTAAATATGCCAAGAGGTGTAATTAAAAGTACGATTAAATATGCCACTAAAAGACAACGGACGATGAAGGTGGATGGATGGTGGGTGATGGATGGGTGGATGGGGATGGGTGGATGGATGCGTGAGGGTGGATGGATGGGTGGATGATGGATGGATGATGGATGGATGGGTGGATGGATGATAGGTGGATGGATGCATGATGGATGGGTGGATGGCTTGATGGGTGGATGGATGGTGGGTGATGGATGGGTGGATGGATGCATGATGGATGGGTGGATGGATGCATGCTGATGGATGGATGGGTGGATGATGGATGGATGGGTGGATGGGTGATGGGTGGATGGAAGGGTGGATGGATGCATGATGGATAGGTGGATGGCTTGATGGAGGGATGGTGGGTGATGGATGGTTCGATGGATGCATGATGGATGGGTGGATGTATGTATGCTGGTGGATGAATGGGTGGATGATGGATGGATGGGTGGATGACCTCAATTGTGGAGGGATGCATGATGGAGGATGTATGATGGATGGGTGGATGGATGCAAGGATGACCAAAATTGCAAAAGTGTGGGTGGCAGGATGGCTAAAAGTGTGGATGGGTGCATGATGGGTGGTTGGATGGTTGGGCGTATGGATGGATGAATGGGTGGGTGGGTGGCTGGCCAAAATTGGTGATGGATGAATGCACGCGTTGAAATCGTTTGCGATGTAGGAACATACATCCCTCTCAGCGGGCTCTGGCAGCTTTCGAGCCTTGGTGCTGCCACTTCTTTGCCACATTGTCACACCTAATATGGGGCAGTAGTATCAATTCTATCACACGAAACACACATATAGTGAACATATAATTGCACCTGTTCCCTCACATTTTGCACTTGTACTGATCAAAAATATGCCACCATTACACACATTTAAATAATACATAACTCAGTTTAAAGTATCACAGCAAAAGACTGCATTGTAGCCGGTCCTATTGTTTCAATATTTGTTAATACTGGATGTTCCATGAAGCATCAGAGCACATAAACTGGGAGCCCCCTTATTTATTGCTCATTCCAGGTACTTTTGTGAAATCTGTTGTTTTTTTTAAATGCAGAAAATGCCAATCATTTTCTCTGCCCCAGTCACTGCTGCTGTACGACTCCGTGCTTAGTACAAAATGCAGAGCCAGAGACAAGTAGCATGAAAGTCGAGAAACTTGCTTTTGTGTAATTAAGTGAAGTTTCGGCAGAATTATGTGAAATGCAAATTCCTCAAATTTTTGACACAAGGACGCATTTCGCGTTAAAATAAAATGTACAAAAGCACCACTAACAGCAGCCACGCGCATCCTTTGTTTTGGTGCATTTGCGATACAATTTTCCAGCGAATGGTGCGCAGGGCCGGTCCTAGGCATGGGCGGTATGGGCAGCTGCCCAGGGCCTCGCGCTCAGGGGGCCCCCTGCCGACCCCGCAGAGTAGGGAAAAGCGCACTCGCGCAAGCAGTAAGGCACTTAGAGGGGCCTCACATCTTCCCTTTCGCCCGGGGCCTCAGACGGCCTCAGAAGGCCTAGGACCGGCTCTGATGGTGCGTTCATGGTAAATTTAAACTTCAAATGGTATATAAAAATGTGAAGTGGTAGAATTTTATCTTTTTTAGTTTTTTATAGCGCTAGGTAGACCCATAGGCATTAGAGCGCTTTACATATAGTTAAACAATACAACAATAAGTAGTTATAAAGTCACACAAGTATAACACATTGAGGAATGGCATTGGGGACAGAATAGGAGACTGAAAGAGTCCTGTATGTATGTATATACATGTATATACATATAAACATTTCCATGTTACCATAGTGCTACTTGTTGACATGGTGAGTCATTTTATTGGAATCCTTTTTAAAGAGGCCTTCCACTGGATGATATCGAAATGGGTATAATAACTCTCTCCAGAAATTATCTGACAGATGTGCATGTATAATCCGTATTGCTGGGACTGTTGGTGATGTTAGACTGAGTAAATAGAAAATGTTTCACTAGATGTTTAAATGTTATCTCGAAGTTAACCCGAATACCAGCGCCAGGACGCCCCTTTGCTCGGGCATCTGTGCGCTCAATAAATCCGGATAACATAACATAACAGGGCAAAAAATGACAAGCTGAAACGCACACCCCAAAATGAGCCCCAAATGAGACACAGGTCGATTGATTGACGGTGGAAGAGGTCTTTCCATTACACCAAATTAGACAGAAATGACCATCATCTAGGTTTACTTAATGAAAGTAAATAATTAATTATCAGGATGTATATAAACCTATATCAACATAGGTTGGAATCTCATCTTGAAAAGCTGCCTGAGACTGAACCTCTGACCCGCCCACCTCCACCACTTCTTAAGTCACATGAACGGACATCAACATACAAGAGAGGAAATTAAAACACAAAACATAACTATTGTAATGAGCGAGTTTTGCAAAACAGCCTGGCTTGTCCATTCAGATGTTGTGATCTATTTGTCAAAGCTCTGGGATCCTTTCGAAAACTGGTATACGTTAGCGCAATTGTAGCCCAAAAATGATGTTGCACCTGCCAAACAGCATATTGGGTGTTTTGGGCTAATGTGCAGTCAATAAGTTCTTTTTTTTTTAGGACACACTTTTTATTCACTTCGGTTAGGCGATGAAGATATGTGGACAAAATAAATTAAATCTTATGAGCAACAGCAGAACAAGTGAAAAACAAAATAGTCTAAGTTACGCGGCTGCGGCCGAGAGACATCCACAGGCTTCTACATATCTGTGTGTGGTGGGTGAAGACAATTACCATTTCTCCATGACAGAGAGACGGGGTGCTTGATATGACCTCGGGGTCACACAGCCCACTGTCAGGCTGGCTGGGAAGCGGCGGTTCCCTGTTTTTACAAGTTCATGGACAAAGCACGGTTGGACATGGCTTGTCAAGGTCACAGGCAGCCGAGGTCCTCCACGGGTAGGCCGTGTTCTCGAGTAGCCATTTTAACGGAACCCGTCCACAGACGGACAGATTGCGGCATCCTCGCTGCCGCTGTCTGCTGCTGGTGCTGTTTACCAAGGCTGTACGCACCCCGTCCCCAGCAGGCAGTCACGGCTCGCTGGACCATGGCGGGGACATTGTCCGCAGAGGACTGCAGATGGAACGGCGGTCCAGGGCGTCTGTTCTGACACAACAACAACACCGCCTTGCTGGTTTGTGGACACTATGGGGCCCATTAGGATGGCGGGCGGATCGACACCACCAGGCTGGCGGTAGCCACCGCTGGCCTGGCGAAGGCGATCCGCCCGCCATCCTACCCAGAATGACCCCTGCCATATTAGTATGGCGGGGGGGAACCGCAGCAGACGGAAAGACCATCTGCCGCTTAAGGCGACCGGGGCGGAAAAGGTTTAATATGGTGGCGGTGTGCCAGCCATATTAGCATGGGCATTCTCCAATGCCTTGCCGCCACGGAAAGGCATGAAGAGACACCCTGCGGGGGCCCGTTGCGGGTCACCAGGGACTCCGGGGGGATGGGGGGTGCAAATGGGGCGTACCTATGGTACACCCCAGCATTGCAAAGTACAACGTGGCAGGCACCGCGCGGTGCCTGTCACGTTGTGCTTTGTAATGCACAACATGCGTCTTTAGCATTGCGGTGGGCGGTGCTTTTAGCACCGCCCGCCGCAATGCTAAAGATAGAGGATGCGCCCGCCACTGTGGCGAGCGCATCCTAATACTCCCAACGGACCCCCCCCCCTTATGGTGAGCGGTCCCTACACACGTCATCCTAATGAGCCCGTATATGTTTCCTCGTTTTTTGTCCTGCATCATTTTAGGGTGCATTTTTCACGCACCAGTAGAAACTCATGCCGACATGTTCAGCACGTTCTGCATGTAGCCTGTCTCAGAAAATGAGGAATGAAATAGTTCATTTTCACCCATATTTTGATTGATGTTCTTTAACAGATGTATTCAGAGTATTTTGTGATACAAATGGATTTTATGTTGGTCTAGGGTCGGTCCCGGGCACAAGTCAAGACCCCTTACTGTTTTATGAAAGCGGCTTCAGACCCTTAGCTGGAGGTGGAGGAGGCGGTGGTCTCATCTCTGACATAAGGCACATAAGATGGGCACGCACGACCCCCCCTTCAACATTCAGATGAGTGGCAACTCTGCTCACGCCATATTTGTACCTCTGAAACCCATAGATTTTAAAAATGAAACTTTACATAAAAAAACGAAAATAGAAAAAATGAACCTCTTACATTTTTTGTCTTGTGTATCACTTAACAAAAGGCTGCCACCTGTAATTTTTTTTATCAAATTTGGACGTTTTTTCATCGGTCCAAAAAGAAAACCAGCTTATCACCACCCACAGGGTTATACATCCCCCACTATTTCTCCCTCCAACTAATGCCTACTCAAGACCAAAAACTTTTGAACCAAAATGTCTCATATTGGACAACCCAGTTCAGTAACCAACCGAAGTGTAGAATGAACAATGAATAAATACCATAAAATGACCTGCAGGGCTGCTCAAAGCTGCCATGGTAGTGAAAACCATAAACTGGGCGCCTCATCTCAGTCTTCTCCATCCATCACACTGCTAAGCGTGGCGTCCCATAACCACACAACCGCACAACAGTGGTCAATATGCACAACATGGAAACACTTCTCACAGAGGGTCAAAACAAAGTCAGCATCCTTCTACCCACACAACCTACATAATATAGCTTCCTACCCAGTTATGCAAACACTTCAGTGTCCTAACACAGGGCTTGTAAGTGATATATAAGTGTTGTAGTGCAGCGCAATACTTTGATATTGTCACAGACCTAATTATTGACACACGTCTGGTTATCTCCTGCTTTACACTGTGGTGTTCAAAGCAGTCACTCAGATTTGTTTAACTCATTCAGTGGGCAGAAGCAGTATGTGTCGAATTCCTGGCTTACATTTCTTTACGCATTAGCATCTTTACTCTCATAAACTTTGTCCCGGCTCTCCTTTGGATTCCATCCTACAAGGAGAGCCCTGGTGTGATGTCCATGTGCAGGCACCTTCTCAAATTTCTTCGGGCAGCCCCTTTCTGTATATACTAGCCTCTCTGCTTCTAGGGACCAGCCCATGCCTTTCCTTCAGTCTCTCAGTATCGATGGTTCCGGGCCACCCATCTTTGCTCTATGTCCCTCTTTGCCACTATTAGGCCCTGGTTTATATAGAACTTCTTGAGTCTAGTTAAGTCCTGTGTTCCCCCTATGAGTAACACAATAATGGAAGCCTCCATGTTCCCCTGCGCCCAACACTTTGCCCATGTCTTGAAGGATTTCCACTTAGCACCTTGTGATTTTCGGGCCACTCCTGATAGTATGTCGGAATGTAGCCTGGATTCCCCAAACTCTAATTTATCATGTGTCGCTCCTTTAACAGTGGTGGCTCCTCTGCGAAGGCAGTGGAGCGTCGCCCCACTGCTCTTAGAGCAGTGAAAAAGGGAAAAACTAAAATGATGACGTTATTATAATTTTATTTTTTGTTACTGCGGGGCTGTGTTAGGACGAGTTGGAGCTTGTGGCTCGGGGAGGAGGAGTGGTTTGTGCACACTTAAGAGTGCATGTCTGCTTGGCCGGCCATCTTGGCCCAGCCAAACGTCATGTACATTTTGCATATTCCCCACCAAGCTGTAATTCACAGCCTGGTGGGGAATATGCACAGGCTCCCTGTCCCCATCTGAGCGCCGATCGACGGCGCTCAGACCAATCACAATGCTGCATTGTAGCATGATTGGCTCAAGGGAACCGGTGTGCCCGGGTGCTTCCTGCAGCTTCTTACGGGCTGGAGTCCGGAAGAGAAGCGGAGACGGAGAAGAGGTGGTGGAAACGGTAAGTGAATTAAAAAAATATATTTTTCAACACCCACGTCCGCCCTGCCTCGCCACCTCCGTTCAATACCAGCCGCCACTGTTTGCCAAACCTCACCATTTGGATACTAATATAGCAGTAGGTTCTTCTGTGTAGGAAATGAAATTGCATCAACCTGAATTTTGACCTGATTGACACCACATGAAGAAACATTATGACTTCCCCTCAAGTCCCCTTTTCAAATTCTCTTTGAGGCACCTGCACCTGGCTTTTGGTTTTTCAAAGAACACCTGAATTAAACACGGATGCCCTGGAAAAAAACTACATTCCATGCACCTTCGTGACCACCGAATGAATGAGCAGCAGTGTCGTAACAAAAGGTTCCCGCAGTCCTGGCAGAGCGGGGGGGGGGGGGCGAGGTCCAGAGGGTCCCCTCAGAACAGTACCCTGGCCTGAGAGCTCCTGAGTGAGTCCGGAGGGGGCTCTCCATGAACTTTTCAGGGGGGACCCCTAAAGTTTCGGTACGCGACTGTGTTCAAGCCTTCTGCTGAGCACAAAAACATCCTTTTAAAAGTGCTCAGAGCAAGCAAAAACATGCGCAGGACCAAAAAATGCACACGAACGAAAATGCTGTGCAATTTCGACGCAGAGCCTATACCATTCAGCTCCAAATAAATATCACCTCTAGACAAAAAGAATGATCATAATGTAATAACATTTGTAACGCCTAAATATTCCATCTAGGAAAAATCTCTAGAGTGAAACAAAAGCTTGCTTCATGCAGGTGGTTCTATGCGGATTGAATGATGGAATACCTTATGCCTGCTTATGCTCTCCACTCCATCCTGTGGATAAAACCCACGCCAGCACCGCCTGCGGCGCTAATCCCTCACCTTCCGCAGGGGACGCGCGGTGGTAGCTGCTGGAGATAAATACATTGAGCACAGAGCTCGACGTGAATTTGATTGGAAGGGAACATTGCAGGAGCTGACAACAGCAGCAAAAATCAGAAATATATCAGATCTGGGAAGCCACAGGAGATACCAGTCAGAGAGACAGAGAGCAGGAGATAAAAATGAGAGCACTCACGCAGTTACTTACAGCAGGTGAGTGGATGCAGATGTGAAGGAATGGCAGAGACGACAAGTAGCATTTAAAGAGAGAGGGAGGAAGTGAGTTAAAGAGTTTCCAAACCTAGCTTTGATGACTTGGCATGACAGTCAAATTACCCCCAAAAATTAAAGATCAAATTACAATTTTTTTAAATGGGATTTCGTGAGATTCTGAGACACCTGCAGTATCCATCTTAGCTCACACTACTACTGGAATGCTCTGCGTCTGTACTACCAGTGGCAAGTTCAAGTTCAAGAATTTGTTTAGCGCACTACTCACCCAGAGGGTCTCAAGGCGCTTGGGGAGGGGGTTCATTATTTATCGAATAGCCAGGTTTTAAGTTCTTTTCTGAAGGAGATATGGTTCTGTGTAAGGCGGAGGTGAGTGGGGAGTGAGTTCCAGGTCTTGGCCGCCAAGTAGGAGAAAGATCTACCTCCCATGGTGGATCTTTGGATACGCGGTACTGCCATCAATTCCCAATTTTTAAATGAGATATCAAAAATTTTGGAACTGGGTATTAAAATATGTATTGAGTGGATGAACATTGGGTAAAACACACCAGGAATCGTCAAATAATCCAAAAGGAGAAGAAATCAGCAGAAATGCATACATCTTTTCAAAATGCTTCAAGAGAAATTTAAATTATCTTCCATACTGGAACCATTTTGTGATTCGCTCATTCTGCTGATGGCAATATTACTAGGGATGGGAGGAACTCATGGAGGTTCACTCTGCAGTACTCCGCAGAGTTACATTAAGACTCTAGATTTCGCAGAGTTCTGCAAACGGGCAGAACTAGGCATGTTTCATTGCTTGTGCTGGTTTGCAGGAGCTCGTTCTGAGCTGAAAAATCAGCGCAAAGGCACCATGTGGCACCACAGAGGGCACCAGTTCTCGAGTTGATTTTGCTGCCACTCGAGTAGATTTTCTACTCAGATTTCTGACCGTAAAAAGTCATGACTGCCTACATTGGGGAAATCTTGCCGGCTGCTCTCCTAGTGACTGGAAATCATGCTAGGGAACGCCAAATCTCACTCATGCTCGCCAGCTTACCGTTAGCAAGCCGTGGGTGAGAAAAAGCCAGCTACAAGGCGGAATGTGCACAGAACTCTGCATGCATAATGTGGAGGGGCCAAACTAGGCATGTTTCATTGCTTGTGCTGGTTTGCGGGAGCTCGTTCTGAGCTGAAGAATCAGTGCAAAGGCACCATGTGGCACCACAGAGAGCACCAGTTCTCGAGTTGATTTTGCTGCCACTCGAGTAGATTTTCTACTCAGATTTCTGACCGTGAAAAGTCATGACTGCCCACATTGGGGAAATCTTGCCGGCTGCTCTCCTAGTGACTGGAAATCATGCTAGGGAACGCCAAATCTCACTCATGCTCGCCAGTTTACAGTTAGCTAGCCGTGGGTGAGAAAAAACTCAGCTACAAGGCGGAATGTGCACAGAACTCTGCATGCATAATGTGGAGTGGCCAAACTAGGCATGTTGCATTGCTTCTGCTGGTTTGCGGGAGCTCGTTTTGAGCTGAAAATTCAGTGCAAAGGCACCATGTGGCACCACAGAGGGCACCAGTTCTCGAGTTGATTTTGCTGCCACTCGAGTAGATTTTCTACTCAGATTTCTGACCGTGAAAAGTCATGACTGCCCACATTGGGGAAATCTTGCCGGCTGCTCTCCTAGTGACTGGAAATCATGCTAGGGAACGCCAAATCTCACTCGTGCTCGCCAGCTTACCGTTAGCGAGCCGTGGGTGAGAAAAATCTCTGCTACAAGGCGGAATTTGCCCAGAACTCTGCATGCGTAATGTGGAGTGGCCAAAACTCTGCCAACTCTGCCAGCGTAGCGGAATTTATTGCTCACCCCTAAATATTACTAGCATCTGAGTATCAGTTACCAGTATTATTGTTTCTTAAAGAGCAGGCTTCTGAAAATGAAATCTCACTCTCATTGTTTTGTGATGTTTACAGGCTTCGCACTTCATGAAGGTTACAACATTTTTCAAAGTTAGGAAAACTTTAACACAATAAAAGTTTTTTTTACTAAAAACAATTGAGTTTTACTGCAAAAACGTTCTTTTTCCTGCAAGAAAATTATTCCATTAAAATGTTTCTACTGACATTTTTCTGTTAAACCTACTTTCAAGGGAATTCTTAACATTTTTGAAAATATACATTTTTGCTTAGTTTGAATAGTATTTGCCCTAAGTTCTGAAGATAGAAAAGAACTTTGCACCTATGAGATTAAATATAAAAAGCATTGGTAAAGCCTGCAGGTCTGGCTATGGCTAGCTTACAAGCCTTTACATTTTTTGTGAACAAATACAATGTAAAAAATATTTGGCAAACAATTTGAAAATATGGAAATAAAGATGTGGTCTAGCAGCCCAGGCACACCAGCACTATCACTGAAGTGCACTTCTTTTTAAATGGATGTGCTTATCTGATAAGGCAAAATGCTGTCACGCACAGTGCAAGACTTCTGTTGATGAAGTGAGCTAACCCTTTGTCACATGCTGTTTGATGTAGTAGCCAGAAGCAAAATATGAATGACACTTGAACAGACCAATTTGATGAAGATGGCTGACCAAAAATCTCTGTATGTTTATATTATGTATGTATTTGTTGTATGATTTTTTTTTTAAACATGAGATTGGAGAAAAAAGCTCTACTGCCTCTAGGGCTAACCTAAAAATTAGCCCCCCCAACAACTTTGCACCTGGGGCGTGAATGAGGATATGGGTAAACCATCTATACCCTACAAGTCCTGCCCTTTTTTGATTATTAGCCCAATCTTTCTGGATCAAGGGAAAGCACTGGCTTTTCTCAGACGTGCATCAAGGCCCCATTTTTAGGTTGAGGCTGCAAGCAGCGGACATGCGTTGTCACTTGGCAACACCTCTTGTAGCTAAAAATAAAAAATCTCTAAAAAGGGTTTTAAGCCCACCCATTACTTACCATTTGTTTGCATCCTTATCATTCTTCTTTGCTGCCTTCTTATTCGACAGAACTTACAAGGTGTCACTTACTGCAGGACTTCCCTGTGTTTGGACCATGGACAAAGTACAGATTGATTTAACCTAATAGTGTCTATCCGCTGGCCTCAGCTGTAAATTGAGGTACTATTTTTTGGGATCTTTTTATGTAATGTGAACTTGACCTGACCAGAAAGTATTGGGAGCATCACAAGTTCACTTACATTTTTTTTATGCCAGGAAATTAAGGGGGCGATTAGGATGGCAGGCAGAGTTTGTCCGCCCGCCATCCCGACGTAAAACGGGACCGCCCGCCATAAGGGCGGCAGTCCCGTGGGGGCCATTAGGATGCGCCTGCCACATTGGCCGGCGCATTCCGCATTTTTAACATTGTGGAGGCGGTGCTGAAAGCACCACCCGCCACAATGCTAAAAATGCACATTGTGCACTTCAATGCACAACGTGACAGGCACCGCGTGGTGCCTGCCATGTTGTACAGTGAAGTGCAGGGGGGTACCTATGGTACCCCCCATGTGCACCCCCCACTCCCCCGGAGTCCCTGGGGGCCCGCAACGGGCCCCCACAAGACAATCCCGCATGCCTTTCCGTGGCGGCAACGCATGTCCCTGCACACACCCTAATATGGATGGTGGTGTCTAACAGACACCGCCACCATATGAAACCCTTTTCCGCCCGGTCAACTCCTTGACCGGGTGGAAAAGCGGCAGACAGTCTTTACAGCTGCAGCGGTCCCGCCCGAGATAGTAATATGGCGGGGGGATATGGGTGGCGGGCGGGGAAGGATGTCGGGCGGATCGCCACCGCCCGCATGGCGGTGGCGATCCGCCCATCATCCTAATAGGGCCCTAAGTGATTTGGCCAGAATAACAGGATGTTGAGTCAACACCCCTTTTTTTGTTGCAGCTGAAGCCCTCCATTGCTGCCATTGTTAAGCCTTTAATGATGTGCAGACAGAATATCGAGTTTTAAATATCGAGTTGCACAAATATCGTGTCAGAAATATTGTGATTGAGAAAAATTGACAACAATAATATCTTGGTTAAGAATATGGACTTTAGGTAAGTGATATCAAATTGAAAAATATCATTTGCAAAAATGTAGTTGTTAAATTTTTATATTTTAATTAATGTTATATATTTTAGTATATATTTAAATTTGTATGTGATGTACTTTTTTTGTATAAGAATTGTTTATATTTTTTAACATATGTGTTAAATTGTTAGTAGTTATTATTTTTTTAGTTTGAATTTTGTATTTTTTAGTTCCGTAGCGGGTTGTGGATTTATTGGGGAATAGGGTGGGAAGTAATTTAATTATCTTAAATTAATGAATATTTTGTATTTATTAATATTTATTTAATAGAGGTGTTATATTGTTAAATGTGTAAATTAATGTGCTATTAATTAATTAATAATTGGCTAATTAATATTAATTAATGAATTGGTAATTCATTATGGTAATTGTGTAATTCGTTTTAGGTGTGTACTTTTATGTTTATAGGTTTAAAGGGTGGGAAGTAACTTTTTTATTGATGAAATAATAATGTGTTGGTTATTATTATTAAATATTAATTGTTTATTAATTATGGTAATTGTGTAATTAATTTTAGGTGTGTGTTTTGGGGTTTATAGGGGTAAAAGGTGGCAAGTAATTTGTGTTTAATAATCAATATATAGGTGTTAATTAATGTTAACTATTTTATATTTATTTAGGGTAATTGCTTTTTTGGTGTGTTTTTATTTTTAAAGGGTTGGTATTAAATACATTTTACTTACTTCATTATTAGTTGTTTATTAGTAATAACTTTTAATTTTAAAATACGTTTTGATTGTTTAATGCATTATTTTAAGTTTAATTTGGGTTTGTGTTGTGGGGATTATAGGATTAAAGTGAGGGTAGTAAATAAAATTTTTAAATTATTTTCGTTTCTTATATTTTTTTATTGATAATTAATTATGTTAGTTATGGAACTATATTTTTTTTAAATCATTAGAAGTGTTTTGAAGTTAATGTGGTGTTATAGGGTAGGAAGTAAAATTAATTCATTCATGTAATGAATAATATCTTTGTATGTCAACATTTTCTGGTTTAAAATATTTATTTTTTGGAAATGTATTAATTTTTTTATTTTACATAATATTTGTTGGTGTTTGCTATATGTAATAATTATTAGAATATTTTTTCAATATATGAAATATACTGTTTTAAAATTTGTTATTATATTTATAAATGTATTCATTTTTATAATATTCTTTTTTGATTTTTAAATATTTATTTAGTTTTTATTTTTGAACAGCTTGGAGTGTGAATATTAAATGTACCCCTATGCTATCCAACATTTTCCCTACTGTTGCACTCTCTGGAGTGGGAATAGTAATTTTTACTTCTACGCTATCCAAACTTTCCCTACTGTTGCACTTACTGCAGTGCAAATAGTAATTTTTACCCCTCCGCTATCCAGCACTTTCCCTACGGTTGCACTCACGGGAGTTGGAATAGTAGTTTTTACCTTTCTGCTATCCAACACTTTCCATACCGTTGCACTCATTGGAGAGGGAATAGTAATTTTTACCTTTCTGCTATCCAACACTTTCCATACCGTTGCACTCATTGGAGTGGGAATAGTCATTTTTACCACTCCGCTATCCAACACTTTCCCTACTGTTGCAATCACTGAAGTTGGTATAGTAAATTTAATCCCTCCATTATCCAACACTTACCCTACTGGTGCACTCACTGGAGTGGGAATAGTAATTTTTACCCCTTTGCCATCCAACATTTTTCCTACTGTTGTACTCATTGGAGTGGGAATAGTAATTTTTACCCCTTCGCTATCCAACACTTTCCCTTCTGTTGCACTCACTGGAGTGGGAATAGTAATTGTTACCTTTCTGCTATCCAACACTTTATCTACTGTTGCATTGACTGTATTGGGAAATTTAAATGTAAATATGATTTAATAGTTTAATGTTTTTACTTTTTATAGAATTTTTTTAAATATTTGAATGTATTGATATATATACATATATTTATATAATTTTAAACTTTTAAAATAAATTAAAAATAATAGTTTATTAATTATTTTGAAGTAAATATAAATATATACATTTATATGTATGAATTATTATGTTTGTATGTTTATTTTTGTTTAAGTTTATTTGATATATTTTGTTAAACTGTATATTATATGTAATTTATTTTGTTAAAATTAAGATTAACATTTATTATATTTTAAATATATTATTTTATTTTATATATATATTTAAATCTATATTTTTTTACATAAATATTTTTGTGTCAAGATATTTGTACTTACCTATTTAGGTATGGGAGTCGATATTATTGTAGTCTATATTTTTTAATCAATATTTTTAACATTGATATTTGTTTCATCGATGTTCTATCAGTGAACCGCCTTTAATGCACCACTGTGGGTGTGCTTCAGGCAGTGCTGTTTTCAGTCAGCAGCATGGGTGACTGGTGCTCAAGCGCGTGATGTATGTTGCCCTACCATCACAGGGGAGGAAAAGATGGACATTTGTGCACAATGAGCTACCAGATGCTTGTGATGTTTCAGCTTGGATAGCTTTTTTTAAAAGAGGGATTGGTGCTAGGAAGAGAGTGTCATATACATGTCCAGGACGTGGATGCCCTCGCCCTGGAGGCACAGGCCAGTCAGTGACATCACAGTGATGGGCGAGGCTAGGTTCACCAGTGATGAATAGGTTTTCATTTGGGAACTTACAACTGTGGCCCAGGGTAGGGCCAGCAGAACTCCTTTAAACCAAAGGGCCTGGGCAGAACAGACTGATGAGTAGAAGGAAGGATCTCAGTCTGGGCTTCGCCCCTGAGCCACTGTTGTTGTTTTTTTTTTAAAGTCAAGTGGCAGGCTGCAGAAAGATTGGCATTTTGACTTTCGTTTCTATTGAGTCAGAAGCTTTGAGGACCAGGCATGTTGTATGCTGAGGAACAGCTCTTCAACTTTCCCAAGCTCAGATGAGAGTAGCGAGTGGTTTTATTACAAGTTCTTTGCTTTAAAAATGTCTCCACTGCACAGGCTAGTGCCTTTATCATGTACTACCAGTTCAGTATTATTCAGGTGTGCTAGGAGCTCACATTAATTATGGAAAAGTAGGGTGAAACTGTTTTTACCATGTTAGGCAGATATGGAAAAGTGAAACCGAAAGTACTGCTGTTTTTCAGTCCTTGATGGGAAATGGGAGCACAGATGAAAACAGAATCTGTAAAGATATGCATGTTTTGCATTTCAAGTACATTTTGAAGTTCTTGCCCCACCACTTTCAGATTTCACCAGTGGTCAGCAGGAGTAACCACACTACCCATGTACCTTCAATGTTCCCATGACAAACCCTGACCTGGAGAATGCTTGCACTGGCTGAAAAACACCAGGGTCGGAAGAAGGCCCCCAGTTGGTAGGACCAGCTGCATTTATGTGACCTGGTCATTTATATGCAGTTAAAACTGTTATCAAGAATGTGGCCATTTGCATGTTTGACGGTGGCCACTGTTGCTTTGTAATCTACCCCAATCCACTCCAATCTACCCCAATCCACCCCGTTCCAATCGTCCTCACTATACCCAAATCCACCCTATTCCAATCTACTCCACATGACCTAATCTATCCCACTCAACCCCAATCCTCGCTATCCCAATCCATCCCACTCCACTCTACCCCAATCTACCCTTGCCCAATCTACTCCACCCCACTGTAATCCAATCTACCTCATTCCAATCTACCCCTTTCCAATCTAATCCACTCCAGTACAATCTACTGTAATGTGCCCTAGTCTTCCCCACTCCATCATCTCTGCCCCACCCCAATCCATCCTACTCTACCCCACTCATATTTACCCCAATCAACCCCACTCCAATCTACTCCATTCTAACCCAATCTAATCTACCCAAATCTACTCCACTCCAATCTACCCCACACTATCCCACTCTACCCCAGTCTCACTCCATTCTACCCCAATCTACCCTGCTCAATTCTACTCCAGTCTACTATACTCCAATCTACCCCACTCCACTCTAACCCACTTTAAACCACTCCACTGTACCCAATCTTCCCCAACCTACCCTACCCCAAACTACTTCAATCTACCACTATCCAACCCACACCATCCAACCCCAATCTACCATATTCCACTACAATCTACCCCAGTCTACTCCACTCCAATCTACATCACTCTATCCCAATCTACTCCTTTCCAACCTACCCCACTCTACCCCACTCCTCTCTACCCCAATCTACCCCACCCCACTTCACTCTACCCCATTATACCCCGCTCCACCCTACCCCAATCTACCCCACACAAATCTACCCCACTCCAATAAAGTCTACCCTAATGTACCCCACTCTACCCCACTCAGCACTACCCCAATCTACCATAACTTCAGCTACCCCTATCTACCCCATACATCTTCTCTCCAACCCAATCTACCCCACTCCAATCTATCCAACTCTACCCCATTCTACTCTACCTCAATCTACCCCACTACACTCTACCCCAATCTACCCCACTCCAATCTACCCCATCCACTCAAACTAATCAACTTTACCCCAATACCCAATCTATCCAACTCAAATCTACCCCAATCTCAACCCACTCTAACCCAATCTACCCCACTCCACTCAAGCCCAATGTATCCCACTCTATCCCACTCTACCGCACTGCACAACACACTACCCAGATTTACCCACTCCATTGTACCCCAATTTACCCCAATCTACCTCATTCCACTGTCTACCCCCTCAAACCTACCCAGTCTACCCAACTCCACTGCAATCTAACCGATCTATTCAACTCTGCCCCAGTCCATCCCACCCTACTCCCTCCCACTTTAATCTATCCCAATCTATCCCACTTCGCCCCCTTCCTCTCTACCCCAATCTACCTCACTCCAATCTATCCCACTTCATTCCAATCTACCCCAATCTACGCCATTCTGCCCCAATCTACGTCACTCTACCCCAATCTACTGTACCCAAAACTACCCAACTCCACCCTACCCAATATACCCGCTCCACTTTGCCCCAATCTACCTCACTCCAATCTACCCCACCCCACTCCAATCTACCCAGTCTATTCCAATCTATCCCAATCTAAGACACTTACCCCATTACAATCCACCCCAATCTACTGTAACCCAGTCTACCCCAATCTACCCCACTCCACAGTACCTCAATTTACACCAACTCTACGCAACCCCTTTCAATCCCGAAATACCTCACCCCACTCTGTCCCAATGTACCCATTCATTCTACCCCACTCCACTCCCATGTACTTCAATCAACTCCACTCAAATCTATCCTACTCTACCCCACTCCAATCTATGCCAATCTACTCCACTCCACTCCACTCCGCTCTACCCCAATATAATCCACTCCAATCCATCCCAATCTACCTCACTCTGGGCCACATGTATGTACCTTTTTTAAGGTCGCAAACGTCCGGATTCTCAGAATCAGGCCGTTTACAACTGCAAAAATGGCTTTCTCAATGGACCAAACCCTATTTTGCCATTCGGTAACCTATTACCGAATCGCAAACTGGGTTAGCGATTCGTTATTAGGAAGGGGCGTGTTTAGGGCATCCATTCCTAATACCAAATCGCATCCGGGTGTAGGAATGTTTTGTGACAGAAATGCAGTTGTAAAACATTTGCTTTTTAACACCTACTTCAAGTAGGTGGTAACCCATTCGCAAATAAGAAGGGGTCCCAGAGGGACCCCTTCCCCTTGTGAATGTATGCAAAAACTTTTTTTTAAGAGCAGGCAGTCCCACGGAACACTGCCTACTCTTAAAAAATGAAAAGAAAATGTAATTTTATTTTCTAAATGCAACTTCTCTTCCTTTAAGGAAAACGGGCTGCATTTAAAAAAAAAAAAGATTGCTTTATTTAACGGCAAGCACGGACGGACATGGTGGTCTGCTGACCCCAGCAGGCCACCATCCCCTTGATTTTACTGATTCGAAGTGGGTCGCACATTTCGACCTGCCTCTTTAATATTCATGAGGTTGGTCGATTTCTGACCCCCTATGAATAGCTATATAAAACTCTTGGAGTTTTGTACATTTGCAATAGCGACTACCAATTGCGATTAGCTGAAAATCGCAATTAGGTATTCGCTATTACAAATGTTGCTACATGTGGCCCCTTTTTCTACTCCACTGTGCCATAATCTTCCCCACTCCACTCTAACCCAATCAACCTCATTGCACTCTATCCCACTCTACCCCAATGTACACCCTTTCAATCTACCCCACTCTACCCCATTCCACCCTACCACAATCTACCCTGCTCCACTCTACCCCAATCTACATCACTCTACCCCATTGCGCTCTACCTCAATCTACCATAACCCAAACGACCCCAATCTACCCCTCCTCTCTACTCTAATTTATCCCACTCCAGTCTACCTCAATATACCCCACTTCAATCTGCCCCACTCCATGCCACTACAATCTTCCTCACTCTACCCCCACTTCACTCATCCCCAATCTATGCCTTTGCAATCTACACCAATCCACTTCAATCTACCCCACTCCACTCCAATCTACCTAACTATACCCCCACTCCACTCAAACCCCATCTACTCCTTCACAATCTATCCCACTCTACCCCACTCCACACTACCACAATCTACACCGACTCTACACCACTCTCTATCCCAATATACCCCACCCCACTCTGTCCCAATGTACCCCACTCATTCTACTCCACTACAATGTACTTCAATGTACCCCACTCAAATCTATACTACTCTACCCCACTCCAATCTACGCCAATCTACCCCACTCTACTCCACTCCACTCTATCCAATAGACCCCATTCCAATCTATCCCAATCCACCCCACTCTATTCTACTCCACTGTACCCTAATCTACCCCACTACATTCTGACCCAATCTACACCACTCCAATCTACCCGACTTCACTCCACTATAATCCACACTAATTTACCCCACTCAAATCTATGCCACTCAACCTCAATCTACCCCACTCCATTCTACTCCACTCTAAACCACTCCAATCTACCCCATACTTCCCCACTATGCTCTACCCCAATCTACTATTCTCCATTGTACCCCAATCTACCCCACTCCACTCTACCCCCACCCTAACCCACTCCACTCTACCCCAATCTACCCAACTCAACTCTATACTAATCTTCCCTATTCCACTATAATCTACCCCGCTCCAGTCTACCCCATTCCACCCCAATCTATCACACTCCATCCCACTCCACTCGACCTCAATCTACCACACTCCACTATACCCTAATCTATCCCACTCAATCTATCCCACTCCAATCTACCCCACTCCAATGCACCCCAATCCAATCTACTCCAATCTACCCCACCCACCCCTCTCCTCTACCTCCCACTAACTTTTACTCATGCCGAACAGCAATCACACTGGTGTACAACATGGCCAAACCAGATTGCCAATGCCATTGCTCTCACATAGGTGAGACCCACTGGCTTTGCCAATGGTTGTTTCCTTAGGTTAATCGCTATGTTATTGTCTTTCTCGAGATCTTGATATAACATACAATGTGTACTTGTAAAGCACACGTTCCCTCAGAAGGGTATCTAGGCACTGAATAACAGATGTTTATTGTTACGCAACTAATGGTACTCATTTTATCAACCGCAGGCGGATGAAGACTGAATTGCCCTCTCAGAAATTGAACCGGTTACTATGAGTTAAAACAAGGGTCCTTGCAGTGGATTCATTAGTCCACTGAGTCAGCAAATGAAGCTATATAGAAGTTCTGGTTAGACACTGAAAAACCAATAGATGACTGCCAATTCCTGCAGCGTGATTGTACCCCTGCTTTTAAGTTGTAGCCAGTTGGTCCCCATAGGGAAAAGGTGGCTTAGGTGCATGTGACTGAGAGGGATCTTGAATTAATTAATGAATTTGGATTTTGTATAACACACTCTAACACAGAGTATCAGATTTCTGGCCGAAAGGTCAGATGGGCCAAAGAAGAAGTAAGAGAACAGACAGTATTTGGGACGTTTCCTGTAAGCATCTATGTGCTATGAAGTCTAACATGGGTAAACTCAATCCAGAGATTAGGAGGCCCATACAAAAAATCACTGGCCACCGCACATGGTGTTTACCTGACTGGTATTCCACCTAAATATCATTTCAAAAACATCATACTACAATAATATTGAACAAAAAATATTGAGGACCAAAATATCGACAAGGTAAGAATATAAAGGTATGTATAAGTTTACTTTACTCAACTCCGTATAGATCTATGTATACAGTATATATCTCTTTAAGATATGCAGATGTGGAGTTAAGAATAGTAAATCTATGTGTACATAATTGCACTTAACCGTATTGATATTTTGGACCTCGGTATTTAGCCCATGGTATTATTGTAGCACAATGTTTTTGAAAAAAAATGTTGACATACAACCACTTGACTTGATGGGTGATAACCCTGGTGTCATCGGCGTCAGAGTAAAAATTAAATTCAGAAGAGCAAAGAAAGAGGGCGAATGGTGCAACATAAATTCTGAAAAGGGTGACCTAAAAGAGAATGAATCACCCTCCGTCTCCTGTCTCCAACTCTGTGCGTAAAAATCCGACTTGCTCAGCATCATGAAAATTGTTCCTTTCCAGTAGTGAAGAAAATTGAGCATTTCCTGCTCTTTGCAGCAAGGAAATCCATCAATCATTGCTGCAAGTTTTGCAATCTGCTGTAGACTCATTCCATAAAGGTAACACAATGGATTTTTTATTAGGGAGTGACAGAACCATATATAAGAGAGTGGATCTACACAAATGAAGGACAATAATATCCTCTGAGCTCCTGGGTTATTTAGCAGAGCAGAGTTGAAGCAGAAAAACACAAATTACTGATAAAAGATTCTGACAAGTGCTTTTATACGACAGGGAGATGAACTCAATGATGGGATAGTTTGAGTGCTCACAATCAGAAAAAAGAAGCTATAGGAAAAGCAAGAGTTGCAGGCAGTGGTTCTGAAGGCAGCTATTTTAATAAAGAACAAGTTACTCAGTTATTTGCAGAATTGCAAAGTAAAAGCCTCCTTATTAGGGCTAGAAGCTAAATATAACAGTTCCATGACTCTGAGTAAATTATCCTTGTTAGGGTTCAGTGCACTGCATTCCCTTGCCTGACAGCAGAAGGATTAAGCTTTACAGATGACCGTTTTTGTAGTCCATTAAATGTCTAGCCAAGATGATTTTTAAGCCAAGGTTAAATAATTTTCCACCGCACATTTTCAACCTATCTACCAGCCGATTCGGCCCTGTTAATTTGGCTGTAGCTAAGGAGCCAAAATGCAAGTTTACATCGTAATGATCACACTGGTAGTAGTAATACTGTCCAAAGGTGTACAAATTCAACCATTGTAAAGTGATACATTTGAGATGGATTCAGTTTAAAGGGTTTTAGGTATGTTGGTTGTTATACTTTCTCATTTAATTTTAGGCTGGCCTCTTTTCTGTGCGGCGGCACAGAACTGGGAGCAGGTTTCGTCCCTACATATGTAATTTGAAAAATGATGTCACTGGGCATAGAAAGCAGAGAAGAGACCCTTACTCTGTTGGAGCTACCACTAAAGTTTAGAGCAAGAATAAGGACAGTAGTTTGCATCTGACTACAAACAGACTGAGAAGGGTCAAGAGTTTCATTGGTCTCAGAATACATCTGGTCATTGGGGCACCCACTAAAATCCATCAGTGTGTTGGAGTCACAATGGGTGATGTCAGTTATGAATACATATGTGACAATTTTGTCAAAAAGCAATAACTTAAGTCAGATATCTATTGTCTTCTCCCCTTTTACATTTCTTTAATCCTGGCGAGAGGAGGGTGTTTTGTAGGGATATACATGGAAGTTAATCTTTGAACCATCTGAGGATGTCACATATTTGACCTTGTGCTCCACCATTTAACCTTTAACAGCCTGTGAGTTGATGCAGAGAGATTAGAAAAAAGGCAAGGAATTGATAGACTGGGAAGTAAAAAAAACTTGGTTTCAGATCTTAATTTTCTTTCACTTACTGAAGTGGTCTTTGTACGAAAGTAAGATCTGCTTCTTATGGTCACCCCCACTTTTTGTTAATCTAATACCGTTTTTGACTAGTCTGACTGGGATCTTGCTAATCAGGACCCCAGTCTATCTTCTTTCTCCTTAAAGTGTTATGTCTTGGTACTTAGGTACACTTCAGATTGTATACTGGGGGACCCTTGTCAGTCCCTAGTATATTGTATTGTACTGTAATTGCATTTATATAGTGCTTACTACCCCTGACGAGGCGTCAAATTGCTTTTTCGGCGAGTAGCATGCTACTCCGGGACCCATAGAGGATTAGTGTTGAATTAGTATAGTGAAACATGCAAGTACATTTTAAGTGGTGGATAGTTTAGTCAATTATTTGGATTTGGAATGATAGCAGAAGGATAGAGGAGGAAAAAAGGTTTGATTTATATAGCGCTTGTTACCCATGATGGGGTGTTGAAGCACGCAATTCAGGAAGCCCATAAAGGATTAGTGTTGAATTAATATGGTGAAATATGAAAGTATTTCAGTGGTGGATATTAGTTAGTTATTTGGAGTGAGAAGGATAGCGGAGGGATAAAAGGGGAAGAAAGGTTTGCATTCCTATAGCACTTGTTACCCTTGATGGATGTTGAAGCGCTTTTCTGGCGAGTAGCACGCCACTCCGGAACCCATAAAGCATTAGTGTTGAAAATGAGTATAGTAAAATATGAAGTCATTTGAGGTGGATATTTTATTCAGTTATTTGGGTAGAGAAGGGTAGGTGGCGGGATAGTGAAGGGAAAGAGGTTTGTATTTATATAGCGCTTGCTACCCCTGATGAGGTTTTGAAGCGCAAGTAGCACACTACTCTGTAAACCATCAGGATTTGTGTTGAATTAGTATGGTGAAACATGAAAGTAATTTTAGTGGTGGATATGTTAGTCAGTTATTTGGATTGAGAAAGGTCGGGGATGGTAGAAAAGAGGGAAGAGTTTAGAAAGGTTTATTTTGGGGGATCGTTATAGTAAAAGAGATGTCATATGATGCAAGAAGGGGTAGAGTAGGAGAGAGTCTAGAAAGGGTTATTTTGGGGGTCATAGTAGTGGTATGGGGTTTAGGATAAATGAGAAAGTGGATGAAGAGAATATATTGATAGATGTATAGGATGAGAGATAGGGTAGTGCATTGGAAAGAGTAGTAGAAAGAAGTTTGAGATGAGTCAGAAGGTTGGGCTAAAAGATATATTGAGCGAAGTATAGGCTGAGAAATAGGTAAGTGCATTTGAAACGCTAAATTAGAAGAAAGTAATAAATATATAGATCCATAAGTACATTGAAAGTATATAGATGCATAAAGGAAGTATGTATATTGGGCAGCATTTCTGGCCCTGGCCCTGGTCCTGGTCCTTGGCATAGGTACCCCAGAAGCCTCCCATGGACTGAAGCATGTATTATTCCACCCATGAGAGGTATAAATAGAACTACAGACCTACCATTGCAGCCTGTGTAAGATGGTGCATGCACCTCTTAGTTTAGATATAGCTTTCCTATATATAAGGGTAACTGCACTTAAAACCTATAAGTCACCCCTATAGCAGGCCTTAACAATCCTGAAGGCAGGTTGCTTGGTTCTTAGTGATAATGTGCCCCTGCATGAGCAGGACACCCTGCAGCCTATGGAGTTAATTCTCCAGGGTTGTCAGTGTATCAACCATTTATGACATATAGAGTGGCATTATGCAACCGCGTTGTAGGAGAGTAGGGTCTGCTTCCTATGGTTACCCCCAATTTTTGCTGTGATTCTCTGGTTTTTAGACTTTAGTGTGGCTGTGGACCTGCTAATCAGGCCCACAGCCCAGCTGTTCTCTCTCTAAATTACTCTTTTGCACACACCTCGGAGCTTGAATTGCTAATACTTGCACTAGCGCTGATCACCTAAGACAGAATTTGCACTTTCATACTGTAGGCTGCTAGTAGATGATTTAGAGACACACTGAATGAATTTTAGAAGAAATATATGAATTTTAAAAATTGTATTTTTAATTGTTGATCGCGACGACATAACTGCTGCACTGAACCCTAGCGAAATTTGCACACTCTTTGACACCTACCCGACCCGCCAGAGCGGAGGGAATAGGGCACTCGTCCACGAGCACCAGCCGCCATCTTGGGGCTGGGTCGGGACGCGGTCTAGCTCTTCTCCACTTCCGGGAGAGAGCTATTTAGTCCTCGCTCGTCTAGGATGCGCAGCGGACGAGTGCAGCGGGCGCGCGCCGAAGACGCGCCTAAGACAAGCCCGTCTGCGCCTGTTCGAGCCAGATCCGGGCCCAGGGCCATCCCCCCTGGTCCTGCTGACATCCCAATTACCGCATCGACCTTACGCTATACCTCCGCACAGCTGAAAGAGTGGAATACAGGATTGGTTACGTCTTGTCAAGCACTACCGTCTTTTAAACACTCAATAACCACACCTGTATCATGTGTAGGCTGTTCGTTCACTCTGCCACCTCCCCTGCCTGCGATAAATACTACAGTTTATTCATCTGTAATCGCCAGTGCCCTTCCCCCAGCGGCACAGTATACTAGAGCAGCACTGATTAATTCACGCTCCCTCCCCAACATAGCCTGGACATCAGGGAGAGCATTCTTAACCATGAACTGGACATCCTGTTCATCACCGAATCATGGGGAGATGAAGCATCAGGCCCTGATTTTGTTCAAGCCACCCCTGAAGGTTACAGTGTAGCCAGACAAGATAGAGCTTCGGGGCGAGGCGGAGGCCTAGCCATTATTCATAGGAACACTTATCGGGCCAAATTTGAGCCTATTCAAAGTACCAACTGTGAAGCTTTCGCATTTACTATTAATCTCACGCATAAACAAGCCTTCAAAGAAACCCTGGTGTACAGGCCACCAGGGCCTCGGACCAAATTCTTAGCTGCACTTACTGAAATTACGGAATCAGTAATAGGATCCCCGACCTATACGATCCTTGGGGATTTTAATTTTCCTCTGGAAAACAAGGATAACAAAGATACAGCTCAACTCATTACTGATATGCAGGCAATAGGACTGCAGCAGTTGGTGAAGGGCCCCACGCATGAGGCCGGGCACACGCTGGATGGCCTGTTTACTAATGACCACAGCATTGAGTTGATAGCAGTGTTACCTCTGATATGGTCTGACCACCAAGCCATTATTTTCAGGATTCGGATGCTACCATCCAAACCCCCTCAGACCAAAGTCAGGGCATCAGTGGGGGCGCGGATGTGGAAAAATGTGGATATACCACATCTCTCAAATCTCTTGTTGTCATCAGCCCCGGAAAGCGGAGGTGATACGAAACCATGTCTATTAAATTTCAGGAATGGATTCTAAAAGCAGCTAACGAAGTTGCACCTGAAAAAATCTATCGTCCTAATAGAGCGACTCCATCTGCCCAGTGGTACACAGAGGAGTTGCGGCTCCAGCGTCAGTTCTGTAGAAATCTAGAAAGGCGCTGGAGAAAGCACTATAGTCCCTCGGCTAAGCAAGAATATAAAAGTGCTCTAGCGATATACAAAAAAGCTATTAGCACACAAAATAATCTTTTCTTCACTGGTCGTATTGAGCACGCACAGAACTCAGCTAGGATGCTGTTTCAAGTGGTGAACTCTCTGTCCAGTCCTCCAGTGGGATCCACTATAGAGAACTCGCAGGAATTTTGTACCTCACTGGCCACATTTTTTACCACTAAGGTAATGGATATTTATTCCACTTTTTCTAAAGAGCTGGTGGGAAGAGCTGCTGATCTAACCAGTCAACCAGCATCGAAGCATTCCTCCCTTACTCAGTTTCAGCCAGTTACTGAAGACCAGGTCAACGCACTTGTTGGCAAGATTAAATCAGGCTCTCCGCTGGACCCATGCCCTCCGGCCATAATGAATCAACTACACAAGGTTATCACCCAGCCGCTGACCAATATATGTAACTCCATCTTCAAAACCGGTGTCTATCCACAGACTTGGAAGAAGGCCATTGTTAAACCTTTGATCAAGAAGCCTTCTTTAGACCCCACCATCACGTCCAATTACAGGCCTATTGCCTGCCTTCCTTTCCCCGCCAAAATCGTAGAGGCAATAATGAATATACAGCTCTCAGAGTTTATTGAACAACACAAACTCTTAGACGATACTCAGTTCGGGTTCCGGAAGGGACACAGAACTGAGACAGCATTGGTAAAGGCCTCGGATGAAATTTGAGAGATCATGGATTCGGGAGGAGCGGCAGTGCTCATCTTGTTGGACCTGTCGGCTGCTTTTGACACGGTTGACCATGTCATCTTGGTCGACCGTGTCGCAGCCCTTGGAATTAACCATCTGGCTAAAGATCTCATAGCCTCTTTCCTAGTTAATCGTAAACAGGCAGTCAAATTGGGCAATTACTACTCACCCACCTCTGAACTGCTCTGTGGGGTCCCTCAAGGATCCTCGTTAAGTCCCACGCTTTTTAATATCTACGTTGCGGACTTGGCGAGGGTCATTAAATCTCATGGGATGCGATTAACCACCTACGCGGATGACACCCAGCTTGTGTTGGCGGTACACAAAAACGGTCAAGTGGTAGCAGCGAAGTTTCAGGAGGGGTTACTGGATGTACAATCATGGATGCACAGTAACTGCCTGAAACTTAATGCAGAGAAAACCGAAGTCATGACCTTCGGAAAAATCTCTCCAGAATGGTCTTCAACTTGGTGGCCCAGTCAGATGGGCACCACTCCGGTTCCAGCTGCTAAGGTCAGGAATTTGGGAGTGATTTTTGATAACAGGTTATCTTTTGGTTATCACGTCAATAAGGTGGTCTCAGCTGCATTCTTTGTGCTGAAGAAAATAAAAAAACTCATGCCATACCTACCTGCTTCGGCAGGAAAAACACTGATCACCACCCTAGTGTTTTCAAAACTGGATTATGGAAACGCCCTTTTCCTTGGTACACACAAATACATCCTGAATAAACTTCAGTCTGTGCAAAATATGGCAGCATGGATCCTGCTTAATATTCCCTGGCGACACTCCACTTCAGTAGCCATACGCCATCTACACTGGCTAAGGGTGGAGAGCAGAATCAAATTTAAGGCCCTCTGCATCGCCTATAAGGCCATCCATCAGACCGGGCCGAAGTTCTTAAAGGAAGCCTTTCAGGTGTACATACCTGGAAAGAATCTAAGATCAGCAGCAAGTTGTCTACTGCACGTTCCCCGTACAAGAACGGCTACATGGGGAGACAGACGCTTCCTGGTAGCAACCCCCATACTATGGAACTCACTCCCCTTGCATATTAAAACTGCACCAACACTCATTGCCTTTCGTAAGGCCTTGAAGACCTGGCTATTTAATCAATAAGTTTGTGCCCTGAATCCTGTGTATCCCAGAGTATCTCACTGCGCCTAGACACCCCAGGGTATTAGCTGCACATTAAAAATCCCATAAATAAATAAAATACATAAATAAATAAATTGATACCATGTACCTTAGGAACATACCAGATTGGTTACTGGGTCACCCTTGTCAGCCCCTGTATAGTGTACCATAGGTACACATGGCATAGGTGCACCCTAGGCCTACCAGGGGCTGCAGCATGTATTGTACCACCCCTGGTTTGCCTTCCAAACTGACACCACAGGTCTGTTCACACAGCCTGAGTAAGGTGGTGTAATCACTCCTTACTTAGATATAGTATACCTATATCTATATACCTATATAGACACATATACACCCAAAAGTCACTCCTAAGACAGACCTCAACAATCCTCGAGATAGAGTGCTTGGTTTTATGTGAGAGGGTTCCCTAGCATGAGCTGAGCCCCTCTGCAGCTTTTGGAATCATCTCCTTATAGCTGTTCTATGATATAGCCATACCATATACTCTTAAGTGCATTATAATGCTCCCAACTTTGGTTTGGCTTTATCGAAACATGTCGTGTAAGGTGTCAAACACTTCGGAATACTACCCCCCCCTGCCAGTCCTGGTGGCGGGGGTAGCATTCCACCCTTCTAGAGGGAGAAGACATGTAGTTACTGGTTTACCCGGTTAAAGTTAAACAGAGCCTCAGCATCACAAAATGGAAGCTGCTGCCACAGACACTGCTCTCCTGCTGCTGGATGAAACTCCGGCAGGGTAGGCCTGGACATTAGGTTTCCTGCCCAGGGAGGTGCTGGCACCTCACTAGACAGGCTCTTTGTGTACTGGGGCAGGGAGGGCTGCATTCAGTGAATGCTTTCCAGACACTGCCTGGGGCACACTAGGTGCTCCATGCATTCCCCAGTTCAAACCTGGCGCAAAAATGGACAAAGGGGCAGGGGTGTAACCACCCCCACCCCGTGTCCACCCATAGGAGGGACTATAGAGTTAGTCCAACCCCTAAACTTACTATAAATATAAAACCCCAGTCCCTAGGTCTTTAGATTACCCTGGACGAAACTCTGCAACATATATCCTGGACCTTCGACATTCCATATCGACTGGAAGATGGAAGAAATCTCCCTTGTGGTCAAGGAGTGACCACTCTGTCCAAACAGGGACTAACAGCATCCTTGCAGGTCTGCATTTTCGAGGCTCCCGCTAGATCCCGAAGAATCTGCTACACAGGACAAGGACTTCAAGACATCTCTGACCCGACATTTGCTCTCAGCAAAGCTGAGACCCATGGCGGACACGAGAGACGTGGGACCGGAACTCCTGGACATCCTGCATTTTGCTACCCGCACCGACTTGCCGAGGTATCCCGAAGTTGTGCATTGGGGTGCTTGAAGCCCCAGACCCGAGCTCCTTTTGCACCAAAGCCCCACACTCCACGAGTGGCGAGTGGGCTCGCTTTGTGCATTTCCGCTCAACGCGTCTTCGAGGTTCCTAGTCTGTTGGCTAGTGAGCCCCCAAGAAGACAATCCTTTATTTCAACTTGCTTTCCTGCTTGCTCAAGGCTTGCTTCAACTTCCCTGAAAAGGAGAAGTTACACAGACATTGCTGGTCTGCACTGAAGCCAATCTCGACATCCTGCGTGGGTTGCATTTGCCAAGGCTTGTTAAGTCCAATCCGGATACCGACACCGCAGTCAACTAGATCTTTTGAGGAACAGCTCGAATCCAGCTCCTGGTCATCATCGACGCCTCCTGGTCCTCGTGGCTGAAGAGACAAACTTTACCTTTTCACCTGAAATCACTCAACATCTGGTGGCATCTTTCTATCGCCGCCCTGGTCACTAGCTAGTGGCCCAGACACTGTCTCCTCTGCTTTTAGGTTCCTCAGATCTTCGATCCACCCTTGGATCCACCCGGACAATTGTCCTCTGGTCGCCTGCTGCACTTCTTTGCAGATCTCCATTGAATTGGATGACGAAACACAACACCAAAAGAGACCTATGCACCCGGCCTCCGTGGGTGAGGTTACACAAGTACTCTGGTAGTCTCTAGGGTATTGGACCTCCTAGTGTCTAAGTTTAAAAGGGTTCTATCATAGTTCATTTAGAAGTGTCCTTAAATTGTAAAATTGCAACTTATTAGTTTCCCGTAGAAAGACAATGGTAACCCGCGGTTGTGTTTAGACACTGCACGCGTCTCCTGTGGGCCTTCAGTACTGCTTTCTATTTCTCACGTGGTACTTATACCACTATTTTAGTATATGGTTTGTGAGGCCCTTAGGGCAAAACGTATACTGTGCAACTTATCGTATGCTAATTAAGTTCCTTGTATTGTACTTTTACCTCTGACCTCATAAAGAGTCCAGAGGGGTTGTGTTTAGATTAAATACATATATATATATTTGATATATACCTTGTGTGGTGAGTTTTCATTTGGTAATCAAGAGATTATATTTGGAAAAATAACTGGCTTAATTCGCTCACTGAAGTCTTAGCCTGAAAACTGCTCGCCATTGCTACCCCTAGGATAGCTTTCTATAAGGTTGACTTTACACCCACCATCAATAAGGGTCGGTTAGACTGGTGCAAGGTGCCCACTAGAACTAGTAGACATCATATGACAGGCTAACTTCTCTCACGAGTAATGACCAACTCTAAACTGGCTGAAAGTAACCCTATTGTGCTTGGTGTCAAACATTGTGAAATCATACCCCCACACCAGTAACCGGCGTGAGAGATATGAATCCACCCATCAGAAACAAGCTTTGTGAGGTCCCTGGTGTTCCCGGTACCAGCCTTCTAGTCCCGAGCAGCCCAAAATGGTTGCTACCAACCAGAGACACATTTATGTCCTCCTACTGCTGAGCCAAGCTCGAGCAGGGGAAGGCAGAACAATAGGCATCCTGTCACAGGGAGGTGTGACCACCTCCCAGATAGGATTTAGTGTATTAGGCCTGGGTGGGGGCGCTTGCCAGCCACCAAAAGTCTGCATGAGTGGCACATTTGGTGCCCTGTGTATAGTCCAGTTCAAAACAGTCCTGGGAGCCGTTGCCTCCTGCTCTGGTGTGAAACTGGACAAAGGATATGGGAGTAACCTCCCCACTGTCCTGACCCTCCCCTGGGAGGGTCCCCTGAATCTGTCCAACCCTCTCCCTTGGGTACAAAAGGGCGTACCTGGCTGTAGGACCCTAGATTAAATGTGGACAATATTCCGAACCAGAAACCACTGAACTTCGACTGTCTGGACACGCTGGACTTCGCTAGACTTTGTTTGAGACCGACTTGGTCTCCCTCTCAGTCTGAAGCCTTGTCTGCGTCCATGCACCATACAGGCTCCAAGCAGGACTGTGGAGCATCAAGGACAACTGAAGATATCTCCCTTGGAGTGAAGGAGTCACTCCCCTGCAACCGCAGGCACCACATCACAATTGATTGGTTTGCTGCTCCTGAGCACCTACAGACTCCAAAGGCTCCAGGAACACAGGAGGTGGGTTTCCAAGTCCCTTGAGGTGGCCTCTTACCAAGCGTGAGGTCAGAATCCCTTGTGGGGGCTGCAATACTATACCCCTGTGCACTGTGTACTTTTGCAAGTGCATATGCTTGTTGGCAGTCCCAAAATAAGTGCACTGGGCTCCGAATAGCCCCGACCTCTGGCACCATTTCCACCAAAGAACTCCAGCCTCCTCACACCAAGTGTGGGCTTCTGCTTTGTGAAACTGCTCGAGGTCCCCTCGCGACTCCTGAGCCTCTGGCTCGTGGGTCTTCTTGAGGGTCAACACTGCTTTTCTTGGGCTCCCCTGGTTGCTCCAGGCTTGCCCTGATTCCTCTGTATTTGGTGAGTGTCCTGAACATTGCCGGTCCAAACCGTTACCATTCTTGACCTTCTTCATGGGTTGCCGCTGCCAAGGCTTGTTGGTGCATCTGCCGGACACCAACCCCTCAGCGCTTGATATCCTTTGTGGGACAGCTCGTATCTGGCTCCTGGTCATCCTCGACATCTCCTGGTCTCTGTGGCTGCAGAGTCAAGAATCCCCTCCTCGCATCTGAAGCACCGACATCGGTGGGCATTCGTCTAGTGAGCCCCTGGTCACTCCTAAGTGACCCAGACTCTGTCCTTTCAGTTTTCAGGTACTCTTCATCAAGAATCCACCCTTGGATTCCAACTAACACTTTTTTTCTTCCCAGCAGTGGCTCTTTTTTGAAGTCCTCCATAGAGATCGACAGTGGTTTCAGACACCACTTCAGACCTATACACCCGGCTTCCCTGGGATAGGTAACTCTGGTACTATGGTATCCATGGGTGGCGTGGCTCTCCAACCTCCTAACTTCCACTGGGTTTCTTCGAAGTCCACTTAGAAGGGTCCTTAAACTTTACAAATGTAAAACTGCAACGCGACTCTCCCATAGAATTGTACGGCGCACACAGTTGTGTTCCCACACTGCACCCGTCCTCCGTGGGGTCCCTACTTACTTGGATGGTTCCTTGGGGTCCCAGTGATTCTACATCCCCTAGACACTGTCTTGACTCAAGTCTTATACCACTATTTTAGTTTATGGTTTGGTCTCCCCCTGGAGCCCACTGTGAATTAATGCTGCTTACAATTGTTTCTGTGCTACACAATTTTGTGCTTTGTGTTTATCTGCATGTGAAAGATACGGTGAAGAGTTTCTTATTAATTTATGCAGTTTTGTAGTATGTGAACCAGCCAAAAAAACAACCTTGTGATGCTGTGCAGGTAGGATAGCAACAGAAGGATAAAACATCATCATAAACTGTAGTGGAGACCAAATGCAACATAATTAAAATTTGAAGGCAGAAACCTTGTGCGATGATGGGCATAATTGGAGGCAGAGAATATACATGAGAAAGATGACAAAGGATGTGTTCAAAAGCAATAGCCAGCACAGAACACAGAAAAATAAGCAAACAAAGAAGGAGGATTGACAAGCACATACATTCAAGGAAGAAGAATTGTACAGGGATTATGAAGTGACTGTTTAGCATCAATAAGTGTAATTCTTTATTTACAGTGGAGAATGCTGGTATTTCTTGGAGATCAAAAGGGAAGAAGGGGCAACCCCGGGGTACCATTTGTTATCCCTGGTACTTCTGATTATCAGTTGCAGGAACCTATTTTTGAAATAATTGGGACCAATTTAGGAGTGCTGTATCTCACTGCACCAAGTTTTTTGTACAAAGGAGAGGTGCCTCATGTCCTGTTCTTCTACAAGATGCTGGGTCTGGGCGGCTATCCCAAGCGGTGTTTTAAATGGGCATACCAATCTAATGGGAGTGCACCGATCCCGAAAGACCTTGGCATCCAAGGGTAGTGACCAGGTCTTTTTGGAGTTATGAAGAGGTCGTGCTCCTTGTCAATGAAGCTTTGCAAAGAATCTACATGTTGATGGTCAAGAAACTTCTGGTCAAGACATACATAAAGGTACCGCACTGCCACACAAGATAACGTTGTACATTATAAGGAATGATAATGTAGAAGTACTGATACAGGAAAAAGTGCTGGATCTCAAGTTCAATCCAGTACCAATATCAATATGAAAGATACATTTTCAGTCAAGAAGGCCAAAATGTTGGCAAACCCATTAATGAATTTGTGGAGAGACTCAATATACTCAAACACTGTATGGTTAATGAATTTAATGATAAGGAATCTATGCGACTTATAGTTATTGATGGATTTATTTATTTTTAAAAGTTTTGTATAGCGCGAACATGACCCTGAAAGTATCAGAGCGCTTCACAGTAATGGAAGAGGGAGCAAAGTAGGGGAACGTTGAGGTAAGAGAGGCTAACATGTTGAGCTAATAAAATTTACATAAATGCGAGCAAAATATAACCTAATAAGGTAAGGCAAAACGTTACTTAATAGGTAAGGCAAATAATCATAGACATTAACAGTTGAAAGGACAAAAAGAAGAAGCAAAAAAAAGGACATTTCGAATGGATCCTTGTCAGATTCTTTCAGATGATGAATGCTGAGAGAAACTCTTAGTCTGGAGCGAGTGTTGATGGCTGGCAGGGCTTAGAAGTGTTCTGAAAGACAATCTGCTGATATGGAGGCTGGAGAAGCCCAGAGTGAATCAGTCATGAGTATAAAAAGTAAGCCAAAGCAAAAGACTAGAGAACGCAACGTGATGTCTACATGTAAAGATAAGTTATGTTTTAGAGGTGGATTTTTGTTTCCACACGTAACAAAATCTCCTGCCATTGGACAGATATGGAAAGGATGTGGGAAAGAGAACCATTTTGTAATAGAGTGTAAAGCAAAGGAAAAAGTAAGTGAATCACAACACAAAGACAAAAAGCCTGGCAGAACATTCCAGAAGCAACGTTTGACGCCCAACCACAAAGCCAAGTTGTAACATCAATTGAGACAAAATGAAATTGAATGAGGTTGATCATCATCTAAATCATTATCCGTTAATTTGACTCTACATCAAGTGAAAGTGAGGATGATGGTTGCACCATTTCAGTGTTTACCTCAGAGAAATGTGTGCATATCAGACAGGCTGCATTAGAGGAAAAATGTCAGTCAAAGAAAAGTCAATACACCAAAGTACCAAAGTCATACAAACATTGTCTGAAAATTACATTGAAAATACAGGATTGCCCGCTGCCTTTCATATTTCACAGTGGTGTATTGATAAAAATAATGCCTGAAGAGAAATACAATAAATGATCTTCATTGCCTCGACTTACGCCATTAAGAACCAAAGTGTACACATGAGTGGCATCGACGCCCATAAAACGTCAAGGTTCATTTGTAGCAACACTGAAGCACAAGAAAATTAAGGTGCAAGCACCTATCCATGTGCTTCAAGGTACAGCGAAAAGTGCCTGCCTGCCTAATTTCAGTCCCGCTGCTGACATGAGATTGATTTCTGTGAATTACAACATGAATGCTCACCATGATAGTAAATCAATTTCCTTAATTGTTTCTTGGTTTGGAAAAGCTGATGACTATGAAAGTATAGTTACTTATTAATGGAGATATATACGTCCTGTTGCTCAGAGACATAGACAAGTTGCTTTTCATTTACAAGAAGCTGTTGAAAACAAAATTGAACTGTTACTTAAGCGTGACATTATTGAGTGCTCAACTGGTCTAATGTCATGAGTTTCTCCCAAAGAGGTAGTGCCCAAAAAAGAACAGTAAAGGAGCTCTATGCATACGCGTTGACATGCATCAAGCAAACAAGGCCATTGAGCGAGAACGACATCCAGGTCCACACTTTGCTGACATGATAACACAATTATATTGTGCAAAGGTCGTTTCTCACCTTAATTTAAATGAAGGTTATCATTAGTTGTAACTCGAAGAAGATAGCAGTTATATTACAACCTTTCTACACATGTTTGTCTGTTTCAATATAAGAGATTCAGTTTTGGTGTGTCATCGGTTGCAGAATTCTTCAAAGACATCATCCAATGTGCCATACAGCCTGTTATGCGTGCATTCAATTACAGCGATTACATATTGCTTTTCGAGCTACACAAAAGGAGAATAATAAAGCTCTCAACCAAGTATGTCATTTACTGACTGAGGCAGGCCTGACTTTCAATGCAGACAAGTGTGAGCTCCACAAGACAAAGTTAAAATTATTTGGCCATATCTTTTCAGATGGGGGTATGACACCTGATCCTGCCAAAGTACAAGCCCTGTCAAATGCGGATTCCCCCACTTGATGTTTCTATGATACATTCATTTCTTGGCATGGCCAGTTACTGTTCAAGATATATATGAGACTTTTCTACTATAAGTGCGCCTTTACAATAGTTAATGAAGAAAAATGTTTCATTCAAGCAGTCACAAAAATATAAGAGAAGTTTCAGGAAAATCAAATAAGCCATTGAAACCGCTGCTGAAATAGCCTTTTCTTTTGCAAAGCTTCATACAGAGGTTGTTGTTGATGACGCTAGCCCAGTGGGGTTAGGCGCTATCCTTGCGCAGCACTGTTTACACCCCAATGCTCGAAGACATATTGTGGCATATGACAGTTAAAGTTTGTCCTAGACAGAATGCGCTTACTCAAAACCTGAGAAAGAAAGTTTGACTCTGGTATGGGCTTGTGAACAATTTCATGTATTCCTGTATGGAAATCCTTTTACACTAGTAACTGATCATCAAGCTTTGCTGACTATCTTTGGCAATCCAAAAGCCAAGCTGCCTCCTCGCATTGAACTGTGGGGACTACGATTGCAAGAGTATGATTATAACATTGTGCATCGCCCAAGAAAGGATCAGAACCCTGCTGACTTCCTTTCCAGAGTGCTTATACATGGTCAGGGTACTACATCTAATATGGCTGAAGCCTACAGTAATTTCATAGTAAAATCAAATAAGCCACCTGCAATATCTTTAGCTCAGATCATCACTGCCATGAGCCATGAATGTGACATGCTGAAGTTGAAAGATATAATTACACATCAGTCATGGAACTGATACACTCAACCCTTCAACAGTGAGGGTGAATATCCGGAAGTACAAAAATGATTTAAGATGAACTATCTATAAATCAAGAAGGAATTATACTGTGAGGGTCAAAAATTCTAATATCGGAGAGTTTGAGACAAAAAGTAATTGAAGTGGCTCACCAATGACATCATGGTATTGTTGCCAACAAAAGAGCTCTCTTGGATCGAGTTTGATTTCCATATTTAGATGAGAGGGAATAAAAGGAACTCAAGGACTGTCATCCATGCAACTGTCTTTTTCTACAGACATTGCTAAACATACTCTTACCATGTCAGAACTCCCTAAGCATGCATAGGAGAGAATAGCCATTGATTTCTTTGTCCAGTCCATAATCGACATCATTTGATGGTAATTGTAGATGAAAACTCATGTTTTCCATTAATAGAGGATCTCTCATCCACAACTCATGAGTGAGTCCTTGCAAGACTAGACGGCAACTTTGCGAAATGAGGCATTCCAGCCATTTTAAGTCTGATAATGGCCTGCCATTTCTGCCATTTAACAATCAAGAATGCAAGGATTTCCTGGAGCATCTAAACATAAAGCATCAAAAGAGTACACCTTTGTAGCCACAAGCCAACAGGCTCATTGAGTGTTTTATGAGCATGCTAAAGAAAGCAGTGCAGAATGCAACTCTTGAGAGGCTCAGTTTAAAAACTGTATGGAATTCGACCCTACGAGCCTATTGTTTAACACCTCAATCAGCCATAGGCGAAAGTCCTGTGACTTTGATGTCCAGGAGAACAATGACAACCCAGTTACCTCAATGAACCAACCAAAGAGAATGAAATGAAAAACAATTTGGATGAAGGACTTGGTTAACAAGAAAAAAAATTATAAGCTTATGCCGGCAAGAGGCGATGTGCGAAGAACATTGAGTTAAAGACAGGAGATCTAGTGATAGCCTCACAAATGCGAAGGAGGAAATCTGATGCTCCATATGATGCTGAACCCTGAACTCAGTGACTGCTGTTACTTCTTCATGGTCCTCAAAAATCTCTGACAGTGACAATGACAGCTCCCAGTAACCAGATCAGGTCAAACAATGAAAGCACCACAAAGGTTGATTGAAGAAATGTAAAAGTGGATGTATATATATATATATATATATATATATATATATATATATATATATATATTTATTTTTTATATATATATATATATATATATATATATATATATATATATATATATATATATATATATATATATATATATTGGTATATATGGTAATCGTAATCATATTGAATTATGAACTTTGAAGACCTACTTGATATGCCACGCTTGGAATTTTTTTTTCATAAAAAAATGGTTATTTGCATATAAAATCACAATAAGCACAATGTAACAAATTATTTTATTTCAGTGGCATTAACTGATTACAAATGTAAATATCACAAGAATTGAGTGAACATTTAACTTGATGCCAGGAAGAAAATGTGCTTCTTAATATTTTTTCTATCTCTATGAATTTAAAGTGATTGTACCTTTAAAAGGTGGTATGAAGTAAACGCGGGTCATGTGACCAAGAACAACTTGTTGTTCGAAACGCGTTATCAGTGACTGCTAATGCTACTTGTCATTAAAATCGGCGCTGCAGAACTACGGGCTCGTCGTGAATTTCTTACCCAAACTTCAGGATTATATATATATATACACACACTATTTAACAGAGGGTGGGATGTAATGTCTGGCGATATTTTATGACTGAGCCCTTTTGGCTCCTAATGGAGTCCGTAGAGATGTGATGTAGGTGTCAGAGCGCAATGCCATTAACGCGTGTTTTAGAATGTTGAGTTTGCAGTTACAGCAGAATAAAGACGTGTAAGACTAAGCTCCATGTGTGGTGTAGTCATTGGCGAGTCCCCAGGCTTGAGAAGACGCTACAGACAGTAGGTCTATGCCTACTTTGAGGGCATGATTTTTGCGCTCAAGCAGGTCACAGAGCAGGTCCTTGACCTCATGGTACCTGAGAGAGGGCAAAGGCCTTGAGCACATGCAAGAGTAGTGTGCTGATAGGGCTAAACAAAATGTCAGGATCAGTGGCAGCTCCTCTGCATTGGCGGAGGAGCGTCGCCCCACTGCCTGGCACAGAGCAGGCAAAGTTAAATAAAATGATGCTCTTTCATCGTATTATTTTACATTTGCCCTCTCTGAGCCGCTGGTGTTGGGAGGGGCGGGGCTTAGGCATGGGAGGGGGAGGAGAGTGCTAAGTGGACTCCACTCCCTAAGTGCGCATATGTGTTTTGGTCGGCTGACTCAGGCTGACCAAAACACACATGCGCCCTTAGGATTTCTCCAGCCCAGCTGCATTGAGCAGCCGGGCTGGAGAACCCCACCAGACCCCCTGGTCTGAGTAGGGACTCCTGGGACCAGCCGGCATGAAGAGAAGATGAGGCGGCGCAATAAGACGCAACACTGGAGGTGGCTGGCGGCAAAAGGTATGTTTTTTAAAATATTGTATTCCGCCGTCCCGCTCAAGCCCACCCGCCCACCACCCTTTGTTTATGGCCGCCGTCGCTGGTCAGGATAACAGCTTTACACATAGGTGGGCTCTGAGGGCAGGGGTACATGCCGGTTTACCATGCAGTGGACATTCAGTGAATTCTAGTAAGGCTCTCACTTATGTCTGGATGGTGGGAACCTCCCACTCCAACACTGACTGTATCTTAGCATCTTTTGGGCTGCTCTCTCTGTTGATGGTATGATGCTCAGTGTAGATTACAGAGGGCTTCCCCAGATGGCATTTGTTGCCTTGATGGTCAGTTTCACTCTCTGTATTGTAACCAAGATTTGTTCTAGGTGCCTCATGCGGTCATCCCATGAACTGTAAGAATGCCATTGTCATACAGGTAAGCCATGCAGAACTCATTCAGCCATCAGAGCACATTTTATAGTTCACCAGCAGATGAAGTGACAGGAGATTTCTGGAGCCCAAAATGCATTAAAATAAACTGGTTCAATGCTTCTGGCTTGGAGAATGTAAGTTTCTCTTTAGCGCTGGGTACTAATGACATGTGCCAAAAGCCACTGGTCAGATCAAAGGTACTTAAGAAGTGAGCAGCACCCAACTGGTCCAGCAGCTTATCAGCTCTGAACATTGGGTGTGCATCTTTCTTGGTCAGCTCATTGAGGGCCCTGTAGTTCACAGAAAAACCCAAGACTATGGATCCTTGCTTGTTCACCAGGACTACTTGACTGGACTAAGGACTACGGAACACCACAAACCAAACAATAAGTCAGGAAACCAGTTTCTCGTGTAATCAGCCACTCTAAGTCGGGCTACAGATATGTTTACTGTGCAAGGGACATTTCTGTTCCAACAGAACACTTCTGGCGCCATTCCCACTGGAAGGTGACAAAGGTGCTCAGCAATGTTGAATGAATTGGGGGATGCAATGGGAGGGTGACGAGAAATCTGAAAATTTGGGGAAATGTTTCTGTTCGCCTTTTCCTCAAACACGTCTTTAAGTCCCCTCTGGAACCTTCTGGCATAGAAAACAATTCTGTCTACAGAACAACATTTTGTTTTGCATGGCTAATCACAGGTCTTATCTCATTTCCCTTTTCTGCATCCTTTCTTAAGTAGCGCCTCACATCCATCATGGTACTTAACATATTTTCCCTTTTATATTACATTACCAGGCACTTATATATCTTATCACTCAACAAGTACTTGCCATCTAAGTGTGTCAGAAATGTACTTTCTACATCCTTATGATTTTTTTATTCAAACTCTGTTACTCAATTAAACGCTTCCCAACTGAGTTACACTGAATTAATCAGTTCCTGAGGCCCCTGAGGCATGCACCTTGGGTCTGTTACTGGGCCAATCTTTCAAATAATTATTACAGGTCATCAGTGTCGTTATTGTGAGAAATTGGTAGAACTGGCAAATGTATTCAAGTTGTAATATTGTAATATAACTAATTAAATTGAAGAACCTTTAAACTAATTTCAGGTTTAAGACAGCCAATTGATTTAATAATATATGATAACTACACATGGATTCAATGGTCTGATAACAATAGTTGGTGTTCTTAATTAATATAGGTTTTGGAATTGTATATGAGAGTGTTTTAGCCAGGGCTGTATGATCAGTACTCCTTTTTAAAAAATTGAACATCTTTCCGAAGAAAGATTCCACTTATTAAATGTGCTTGAAAAGGGGGCGTGGCTTGGATGCCGCGCAAGATGGCCGGCTAGGTACGGAGCTCCGCCGCATCGATAACCTCACGGAGTATTTTTCCTGATGTAAATGGAACGATACTGAATACCGTCGCCGGATTTGGCTGGCGGAACATTAACGGAATCAGCGGAGTAGCTTTTCACCGCTTGTGGAGCCGTTTTCGCCCCTCTCCGCGATGACTTCTCTGCCCCTCACGGAGCTGCCGCCATTTTGAAGCTCTTCCGACCATCGGAGCCTCTGCTGACAGGAGCTGTCACTACACGACGTGTCACTGGACACCAACGACCTTTCAGACGCCGACTCCGCTTCAGGGGTGAGAACTATATATATTGTGCAAGACGCTTTTACTGCATTTTCTCTCTCCTCTTCCACATTAGAGGAAACGTCCACTTACGCAGTTTTTACGGCATTTCACCCTGACAACTGGATGTTTCCCGCCCTAACATGCTCATTGCTCTGAAATACTTTTTCTCCTCAATTTCTTCCTCATGGCGCTTTGACAACAACGTTCTCTGAGACTTTCTGCCTGTTTCTCCTGCGCCTCAGCTACTTCAGGATGCTCCTTCATGTGCTTCCATTTTAGTCATCCTCCCATTTTTGTACTCGTTACCTATCCCACTCTAATTCCCTGTTGCCTTTTCCATTGAGCTACGTCTGGGTGCCCCATCCTCTCTTTGAACATATCTCTGGAACATTTCATATGCACCTTTAGTCGTCTCACAGGGAATTGAGACTGTTTTGTCGCACGTTCATTTCTTTCTATGGTCAACTTACGCAAACCTAAATTTGTCTTCACAACATCGGGGAGTACTTCTGGGGCTTCTTCATCTGGTACAGATAGAGCCACTGCCTTTGCGAAAATGACGACTCCAAAATCATCATTGGCTCATACTAACACCAGTAAGTCTTCCCCACCCGCCCCGGCGGGCAAGCGCCTCAAGCAAAATTCTCCTACGCCTGAAGACAATCCTTCACATTCTTCTACTGACCAAATCCTAGAAGAACTACGTGCACTGCGACCATTTATTGAAAAAACGAGTACAGATATGCAGCTCTTAAAGGATAAGTGGGAAAATATGGATGCCCGTCTTTCTACTGTTGAACAGCACATTCCTGACGTTCAGTCCAATACACAACGTATAGACTCTTTAGAAAAAACGGTCCTCTCACTCCAAAAGCATACAGAGGATTTGGAAAATCGAAATAGGAGGAATAACCTCCGTATTTACAATCTGCCGGAAAATCTTGAGGGGGATAATCCAGTAACTTTCTTCACCACTTTCTTGCCGAAACTTCTGGACCTACCACCTTCCACCTCCATTAGTATACAAAGAGCCCATAGACTAGGCGCCAGAACGGGCTCCTCCTCAAAACCTCGTGGAGTCATCATTTTATTTCTCAAATATACAGATCTTTTATTGATTCTCTCAGCTGCGAGGAGTAAAAAACAAGTGTCTTGGCAAGGGCAACGAGTATATCTATCTCAGGATGTCTCTAGCGTCACAGCTTCCAGACGTAAAGAATTTCTGGCTATGCGTCCCTCTCTGCGCGCCTTGGGAGCAAGATATGGCTTGTTTCATCCTTGTACTCTCAGAGTCACCTATCGAGAAAAGTCTTGGTCATTTCAGGAACCTGGAGAATTAAGGAACTTTCTACTTCTGCACAGTGAGGAAGGGATGGACGCCTCCTCTTCTGCTTCGACCAGTGGCTGAAATTGGACTTTTATTATCTAACTTGTTTGTTCTCCTAATGGCTTGTCTTTGACTTCATGTATTCTCCTTACTTCTCTTCTCAGTTTTTTTTTTACACTCTCTTTTCGTATCTCCTTTTTCCTTTATCTATCTCTGGCATCTCCTATATATCCCTCTATTTTCTTTTTCTACTTTCTGGACTTCTGCTTTTACGTTGACATGTTGTGTATGTTAACATTTTTTCCCTTTTCTTTCCTCCCCAGACGAATTTGTATCGGATACTTCCCTCAACACCTTGTCCCATTCCATGTTCCTTTTGTGCGGTCTCGATGTGGCTCTCCTCCTGATCCCGATCCGTCCGTCTTGTAAAGCATCACCACCTCCCCACCTTCCCTATGTGTATTTTTTCTCTTTCAGGTATGTTTAATACAGTCATCCTTCTGGATTTGTACTGTCTTCTATGCACTCTCTCTTTTCTTCCTTCTTCCTTCCCCACTGATCTTCCTTTCCTTTTCCCGCCCTTCTCCTCCTCCCTTTTCCTTTTTCTTCTCCCTTTTCTACCTGTTCTTCCTTCTTCCTTTTTGAAGAGTTTTATGGTTAATACTTCTATACAGTTTGCATTATTACATGTACAGTATGTTTTTGCAATTCTTGATTTAGAACAGTTTAATAAGCTTTCACCTTCAAAGTTGTTTCATGGAATGTGAAAGGATTTAATCACCCTATCAAAAGGCAGAGAGTACTTTCCCACCTTTCCTCTTACAACCCAGATATCGCCCTTATCCAAGAAACTCACCTATCTGACATTGAATCTTTAAAGCTAAAGCGCCTATGGGTTGGAACTGTTTTATTTTCTCCCGCTTCTCAAAAAAAGAATGGAGTAGCCATTTTGATTCATAAACGACTCCAGTGTAAAGTCGTTCTAGAAGAAAAGGATAACGAGGGACGCTGGGTTTTAGCTAAACTACTAATTAACAATATCCCACTTACGATATTCAATGTTTATGGTCCCACATGTTTTGATTCCTCTTTTTGGCCCTCCATTACAGCCAAATGTATTCAACATAAAGATGACGCTTTTCTACTAGGTGGAGATTGTAACCAGATCATTGACCCATTTTTAGACCGTAGATCCTCTGTTCGTTTTTCCCCTCATAGACCACATAAACAATTCCTTGACACTATTACCCAAACTCACCTGGTAGATTCATGGAGACTCACTCACCCAGATGTTATGGATTTCTCCTTTTTCTCTCCTCCTCACGCTTCCTTCTCCCGCTTAGACTATATCTTTCTCTCCTCATCTCTTTCTCAACACCTTATTTCTTCTTCTATTGAACCGATTGTCATCTCTGACCATGCTCCTATTATTACTGTTTTTGACCTTCTTCCTCCCACTCCTAAATCTTCTCGCTGGCGCTTCAACCCTTCTCTTCTTACTGACCCTCTTTTCTCCTCCTCTTTTCGTTCTTTTGCTTCTGAATTTTTTCATCTTAATTCTACACCTGATACCCCACCTCATATTCTTTGGGATTCCTTCAAGGCCACAGCCCGAGGTTTTATTATTGATTTCGTCTCTAAAAAGAAGAAAAAATTCCTCCAAAAACGTAAACTCACACTTGCACATATTAAATCTCTGGAACATCAATTCTACACTTCCTCTGATAAGATTATGTCTCCTGAATTGCTTAAGGCTAAGATTGCTTTTAACAAACTTACCACAGACTCTGCCTCCTCTTTTCTTCTCCGGAGCAGCGCGCGATTTTATGGTGGTCGAAATAAGTCAGGTAAATTGTTAGCTAACTATTTAAAGTCTCGTAGGGAACGTACTAATATTGATTCTATTTATTCCCCCTCTAATGTACTTCTTCATACCAATGCAGAAATTTTGGAACAATTCTACGCTTTTTACGAGACTTTGTATACTCCGGAAAACCCTCCCACCCCAGAGCTTATTCAATCCTACTTTGACAACATACCTCGTCCAGATACTTCCCACCTTAATATTTCGGCCGTAGATTCTGATCTTACTATTTCGGAACTGTCCTCTGCTCTATCCTCCCTCACTAAGGGGAAAACCCCTGGACCTGATGGCTTTCCAGTTGAATTTTACCTACATTTTTCGGACCTTCTTTTACCCAAACTTCTATCTCTCTTTCAGTCTTTTTGTTCTACTGGATCAGCCCGAGGCTCTTTTCAGGACGCTACCATATGCCTTATCCCCAAAGATGGTAGAGACCCTAAGTTCTGTAAAAATTATCGACCTATATCTCTAGTAAATGTTGACTATAAAATTTTTGCGAAACTATTAGCTCTTCGCCTTGACCCGCTCCTACCACATCTTATAGGCAAAGAACAATGCGGCTTTGTTAAGGGCCGCTTGACCTCGGATAATTCTAGACTCTTCCTTAATGTTTTAAGTAAAGCCCCTTCACTATCGATTCCCCTTGCAGCCATTTCAGTAGATGCTGAGAAGGCCTTTGACCGGGTCGACTGGTCCTTTCTTCTGGCCTCCTTAAAATGGCACGGCTTTAACCCCAAATTCATATCTTATATTTCTTTGATATATTCTATGCCCAAAGCTTCTGTTCTCGTTAATGGTCAACTTACTTCCCCATTCACACTCCAACGTGGTGTTCGTCAGGGCTGTCCCTTATCACCTCTTTTATTTATTTTGGCGCTTGAACCTTTCCTTACCTCCATACGCAATAATCCATCCATCTCTGGCTTCCCGTACGGTAAACGTCATCTTAAACTGTCTGCATATGCTGACGATATTCTTTTATTTATTTCTGACCCGCCTACCTCAGTCCCTGCATTACTAGACGAATTTCAGAAATTCTCCTTGGTTTCTGGTTACAAAATAAATTCGGATAAAACAGAGATCCTTCCTTTAACCAAATTTTGTCTCCCCCACTATTTCACGGCCACTGGCTTTGCTTGGAATTCCACGAAAATTAAATATCTTGGTGTTCTGTTTTCTAACTCTATTTCTTCCTCTATTCAACTCAACATGAATGCAGTAATATCTAGAATAGAATCATTACTCACCTCTTGGAATCCACTATTTCTTTCCTGGTGGGGCCGCCTTGACTCCATTAGAATGATGATTGCCCCTATTCTGATTTACTTGTTATCCATGCTCCCACTTCGTATTCCAACCTCTTATTTCCGTCGCATTGATTCTGCGTTGTCCAAATTTCTTTGGAAACAGAAAAAAGCCCGCATATCACTTTTCAACTTACGTAAATCTAAGCTTAATGGTGGTACTAACTTTCCAGACTTTCGCCTCTACCATAAGTCCTTTTCCCTTCGACAGGCTTCCCGCTGGTTATCCCAGGAACCCTCCCCTTTCTCTCCCCTCTGGCTTTCTGTTGAACAGGAATTACTGCTTCCGCACTCTTTCCAAGAAGTAATTCGTTTTACCTCTAAAGCCCCATGCCTTAATCCCCTTTTATTCAAGCATACTTCTTCTCTTCTACGCCCTTTAGTTTCGCCTACCTCAGTGACGCAGGAATCCTTCCTACTATTGCCTATATGGTACAATTCACTTCTATTAATTAACAACCGACCTATTGCATGGCCCTCATGGAGAGCGAAAGGTATCATTTGGATACGTCATCTTTTTGATGGATCATCCCCTTGCTCATTTCCTGCACTTCGTTCTCAATTCCACTGCCCTCCTTCTTTTGCAAAGAAATTCCCTATCCTTATGGAAACCATTCTAGATCGTTATTACTCTCTCCCCTCTGAAGACCTACCTACCTCATCTTCCTCTCTACTCACTGTCCTTTCCACAACTCCTAAAGCTTCCATCATATACCGATACTTTTCAGCCCCCAATCCAGATCGTCTCAAATCAAAATTAGAATTGTCCTGGGAGACAGACTTACATTCTTCATGGCCGACTTCTCTCTGGGACAAAATATGGGCTCGATCCTTGAAGGTTTCCCGTACTGCCTCTCTTACTCAATCCCTATTTTTCTTTTATCACAGACTATACCTCTCTCCTCTTTCTATCTCTCGTTTTCAACCTGATGCGACATCTAATTGTTGGACCTGTAATGCCCCTTCTGCAGATCTTTTCCACCTCTTCTTTCTCTGTCCTTCAACTCGTATTTTCTGGTCTCAGATCTTCTCTCGCCTTTCTCGCATTTTCAACCTCTCTATTCAATTTTCTACTTCTTTAGTATTTCTTGGTAGCCTTTCAGAAGACTTAGACCTCCCCCCACATTCTCGCGGTCTTTTTGACCTTATGCTGGGTCTGGCATTACAGCATATTGTTTCTAATTGGAAATCTCTGAACAAATTGTCTCTCAATTGTTGGTGGAATCTTGTATGTCACTCACACAGACTTGATGTGGCCTTTGCCTCCTCCTGTAAACCCTCCCGAAATGTTGAACTTTATTGGCTACCTCTTACTCTCTACCTCGATCAATCCGCTAAAAAAAGTTACTCTCCACTATCTTCGGATAATTTCAAGCCCCCCTGAACACATGTACTCTTGCCTGTAGTTTTTTGCATGTTATTTTTCAATCTCAATATTGTAATTATTTAACTTATATTGACCTCATTCCTACCTCTTTTTCATTCATGCAATTACTCATATGTTGGTTTTTTACTGTACTTTTGAATGCCATTTACTGTATTTCTTATTATTGCTTACCCATCTTCTACGATAAATACCATGTTTTTGCTTTTCTTTTCTCCTCCCTTCCCCTCCCTCCTTCCCTCCCCATAACCTAAAATGCTTTGTTTTTCCATTGTGATATTGGCTGCTTCTATTTACCTTGTCCCAGCTTATAATTTTTTCTCATATTGCTGATGTCACCTTATTGTAATACTTATTTTTTCTCTAATAAAGCTTTCAAACATAAAAAAAAATGTGCTTGAAAAGATGCCAACCTAGAGAAAATGAGACACTCATTAGAGTTTAGTGGATGGGATACTCTGTCAAAACGTGACAGATATCCCGTCTGCTGTATTACAAGTGCCATAGACTGTAATGCACTCGTAACCTGTCGGATAGGATAGAGTATCCTGTCCGTCAAATTCTAAATAGGGCCCGAGTCCGAGAGTTAAACGGCAAATACACTGTGAATGTCGGAAGTGGTTCAGAGCCTCATGGAAAACATCAGGGGGCAGATGTATGAAGACAATCATACTCTCTTGCAACTGTGCATTCACACACATATGCACAAACACACACACATATCTATGTTTATACGGCACAACCACTTACTTCAATTAAGCGAGTCTTTACAATACTAGACTCCTAATCAACTTGAACAGTCTGAAAAATTCTACAGAGCACATAGACAAAGGTTTCTGGAATAAATATCTGAAAACACATCAATAAAAAAAATACAAGATTTAAAATAAATAAAGGTTACTAGCACCACTTCTCACACGGATAAAGTCATCACTGCTCCAATTTAGGATTGACCTGAAGACCAAATTATTGGTACACAAATGAACAACAATTCCTATCACTTGTTGACTTTACGCTTATCCTTGACCCTGTACAGTGCTCAACTGCCTTTCTGGTTGGGTTTGTGCTATACAAATATTACATACATATCTGCAGAGTATCTAATTCATGAATAGAGAGCAGCAATTAGACCAGGGGTCTCCACCCTTTTCTGTAATAAGAACTACGTATGTTCAATGAAAATCATCCAGAGCTACTAACATTTTTTGAGTTGTAATAGTGAACACAACAGACAAGAAATATAGTGACGATATGCAAGATTACCAGTTGTCATCACCTCAGTGAGGAAGTGTTCCTAGCATTGATGTAAAAATGATTTGTCAATGTGAAATGCCTTTACATTGGTACCAAGTTAACAATATTAGTAATAAATCTCCCCGATGCTGCATGATGTATCACTCAAATATAACCTTTGAAAATATTCAAAAATGTAACCATTTTTCTCGAAACAACACTTTATGAGTTCTGAAAAGACTCGCATTTTCATCTCTAATACACACTTTTCAAATTTGGTAGGAATATATTCATTCAACCGAGCAAAACCTTCTAATTAGAGTAGGCTGTGCTGCACACTGGAGAGCTACTTGCAGGGTGCTGGAGAGCTACCAGTAGCTCGCGAGCCACTCGTTGAGAAACCTGAGTTAGACAATTACACATTTATTTTATGGAGTGGACTGCAGACGCGATGCCGTCATGCCCCATAGAAGGTATAGGAGTCTTGTCAATCTCCCCTCGTCATTCACCAAGGCCGATGAACCCACAACACCCCACCAGAAAGCGACTGCGCATCAAAGCCACATTGTATCGCGATGGTCAATCAAAACGAAAAGCGAAAATGAGATATTCCTACTAAGAACACACTTCACAATCAAACAGGTATTCATGAAAACATCTTACAGTGATGAGAAACGGAAGGGTGTTCATCATCTCCAAGATGAAGGGGATCCGAAGGACCTGCTCCCAGATGTTTCCCTGGCAACAGAAAATGACAAAGAGACAAGAGGTCAGACCTCGGAATCGTCAAAGAAAGAGCAGCTGAGGAGAAGTGAAAGGACTTTCAAACCCGCGTTTGTGACCTTTGTCTTAGACCCCTAGGACAAACAAACGCACAGTAGAGACAGCTTTCTACCTGGCCCAACCAGAAACAGGTAGGGTAGACATGCAAGCATCTCTAACTTGGGATAGTGAGGATCTGGAAAACTGGTCAATTGCAGTGCTAGTTATGACAACAGATGGCAGGATTTTGTAGACTGAATTTATGTAATTTTACACTGACAATTCTGGATTACTTCAATTGCAGTGTTGTAATTTCGCACCAACCTTTACACAACCCTAAAAGTGCAAAAACTGCACTTATGGTCCTGTGCAAACATGCCATTTTTCACGATTCCAAAAGCCTGTTCATATGACCCAGTCACCATCTGTGCAATCCAACCTGTTGAGGTGGGAAAAGTTTGAGTAGCAGGTGCAAACCTAGTCATAACTGAACAAATAGGCAACATAACAGCTAAAACAATTGTAGGGCAATGAGAACATGCAGTTTAGTGTAAAACAATCGGTTTCACCAGGCAGGCAACACAACACATTGCTTCTTCTGAAGGACTGCTTATAGCGATAGTGCCCCTCTGCTTGAGTAGATTACAGAAACTTTGCTATGGTGCAAAAAAGTGCAAATCCAATTGCACCAGTTTTGCTAATATAAAATGGAAAGATGCTAGCGGTGTTTGAATTCGTGCAAAACATGGTGCAAACTCTTTTCACACTATTTTTACTACTTAGTTTTAAGGTGTGTATGAAATACAGTGTCTTCAATTTAATAATGCAAGATATCCATCAGTGTTTGAAGTGAAATCAGTTTGATCTAATTTTTTATCGTGCAAGTCGTACAGTAGTGCAAATTCAGGTTACAGTGACAATCTCTGTGACTCACAAAGATTTACAAGTAAGGCACCCAGTCTTACATTTTATACATTAAGTGAAACAATTTGTTTCCACATGCACATTTATGTTTTAAACGGACAAATAATAGAAGTGTGGTTTCCTTTTGAATGTCTTTCCTTGCAGCCAATTATGATGAACTGCACAATAGTTGTCCACATGGACAGCATAGGGAGTTAAAAAGTTAAAAAGGGAGTTAAAAAGTCGAACAGAATTTTATAGAGAAACTTCAATAGCTATAGATGTGCACACGTGCTGGTACCACAATACTAATGTTTTCAGGTAAGTATATTATTTTATTTCTATTGCAATTTAGCGAACTAACTGCTAGATTCATCGAAGACCCGTTTTGCGAGTCTTTAATAGCGATTCATAAGGAATCGCTATTACAAACTCGCAAAACGGGATTTATGTAGGAATCGCAAAATAAATTGTGATTCCTACACATTCCTTATTTGCGATTAGTTAATTGCTAATCGCAAATAAGGAATAACTCCCCATTCATTCCTAAAGGCCCATAGGAATGAATGGGGAGTTATTCCTTATTTGCGATTAGCAATTAGCTAATCGCAAATAAGATAGCGATTTCAAGGGTGCCAGGGGTGTCCAAAGAACACCCTGTAGCACCCCTGAAATGCAAATTTACACAGGTGTTGCGCACACACATGTCCAAAGGACATGTGTGTGTGTAACATGCTTCAGAGAAAAATGCATTAAAGTGCTTTTTACTATTTTTTCGCTATTTACCACGAAGTCAGACTTCGTGGTAAATAGCGACCAAATATTGCGAATAGCAAATTGGTTAATGAATTGCATTTAAGGAATCTCTAATAGAGATTCCTTAAATCCAATTCCTCGTAAATATGCGATTTGGCAAATAGAGATTTTTGCATTTGGGATGATGAATCCCAAATGCAAAAATTGCACTCGCAAAGGGCCAGATTCTCAGAATCTGGCTCTTTGCAAGCGCAATTTACCTTGATGAATGGGCCAGATAAAACCCTTTGTCTTCGTAAAGCCAACAATCCTTAAAATCGCAGGGTTTGTGACTGCAACAGGACTTTTCTTAATGTACAGAAGTCCTCCTAAGAGTCGGACAATTCTTTCAACTCTTAAAAGTTTTGCGATCCTTTCTGAATGACTAATAGCAGGGGGCGTGAAAGGGACGTCACCATTCTATTTCCGACTGGAGAGGAGGGTGTTAATGTTTTGTGACCTAATGGATGTCGCAAACCATTGATGAGTTACTGACCCTCTAGCTCGGATGGTAACTGATTTGCAAAAGGGAGGGTGTTCTGTAAGAACATCTTCCACTTTGTGAATCCTCTAAGGCGAACATGGTGGTTGTGGCAGTGATCCAGAGGACCACTGCCTGCTTATCCCCAAATGGCTTTTTTTTTTTAAAGCAGCACCTGTGCCTGTTAGGAGGGAAATTAAAATGATTCCGGGTTGGAAAGAAAAGACAGGGATGGACTTCTGCTACCCTGCTGGCCTCCACCCCTGCATTTGCAGCCAATCACAAGGGGTCTCAAATTGTGACCTGCCTAATTAATATTCATTACACAGGCCTTTTTTTGTACATAGGTCACATTGCAATTGCATCACCATTCACAAAGCTGTCCTCATGCAACCTGCAAATCCCTAGTTTGTGAATGAGAATGTTGGCATCAAAGGGTGACTGTATATTTTTCAGTTAAATCCATATGAAAATACGCTAACTCCGACTTAATTTTTCTCTGACTAAAAGATAAATCTGAATAATTACCAGGAAGATGATAAAGTAGGTAATAACCAATACCATAAAACCGGGTCACTATTTCTAAGAAATACATTTGTTGTATACGGCTTCTAGGCAAAAAGTGAAGTGATTAGGGGTACGTGAAATTGACATAATTTGCTTTCTTGGAAATATGTAAAAGTCCGCCAAATGTATGTGGAATTATGCAAAACCAGCATTTAGAGCTATATATTTTAGTGCACAATACGTATTCAGATCCATTTTGGACACAATGACGTATTTTGTGCTAAAAAATGTAGCACAAAAAAACACAAATGTCACAAACAACAATTGCTTGCATTGTAGTTATTATTATAGTTATGTTATGTTATCCTCCATTTATAGCGCGCACGGTTACTCGGAAGTGTCCCGGCGCGGAAGCCAAATGGTGGTGACAGAGAGGGGCAGACCCGGCTGGAAGAATTACTTAAATAACAAAGGGCCAGATGTAGGTATCAAAATACTGGTAGGTAACGGCCGAAAATACCAATTTTCGGCCGTTACCGACCGGTATTTGGATACTGAGATGTAGGGCTTCTTAAAATACAGATTCGGTAATTGTACCGATTCGGTAAAATTACTGAATCTGTATTTTAAGATGTAGATGGCACTGTAAACAGTGCCACAGGGCTTTAAGGATTCATTATTTACTACCAACTATTAGTTGGTGGTAAATAACGAATACCTGTGTATATGCAAATCTGTCAGTGGCGGTGCGTCCATTGGGGGCGTTGGGGCGTTGCCCCACTAGCCTGGACGACCGCCGACTGCACTGCAGCATAATAAAATATGTTTTCTAAAGCAAATTCCAATTCGATTAAAAATCGGAGCGCCGCGCGCACCAAGGCCCCGGGAGAAGCCCGACAGGATCGGGCATCCATAAGGAAGTGGGCCGGCCCGTGGGGGGTGGGGCTGCGCAGAGTGACTCGCAGGCAGCCTGCGCACAGTGCAGGCAGAGGGTGATGTGTACTGCGAGTGCCGTGCGCATGTAAAAGGCCGGAGTTGTCGAGATTTCGACTGGCCAGCGCATGCGCACACTTCAGATCTCCCACCCCACCCCCCCCTCTACCACTATAGTTATAGGCATTGACCCCGGGCCCCGGGTCTCAAAATGGGCAGATTTCAGTCTGCTCTTTAGCCAATAAGTAAGTCGAGATGAGATCATGTGATGTAGTCACTAGAGAGTCTGTGGGGCGCGTGACTGGGTGAGGAGAGGTCGACGAAGAGGACTGTTGTGGGACTGATAGAGGTCGTCGTCGTCGTGCCTGCCTGCGTGGGTGTGGACTCAGTCGGACCGCCTGCTGCCTGGACGGCCCGGGCCTGCTTTAGCAGCCCCTTGCAATTGCGTGCACGGTGCATGTTTGTGCACTGACTCACTGCTGCTGCTGCAGCAGCGTAAGTCGTCGTGTGATCTGCTGGCCTGGTGGTGATCTGATCATCTGACTACCAGTACTGCTGACTAGTGACTACATTCGGGTCCGGACCATCGATGATCGATTAGCACGACCGACCGGATCGCGTCCCGCACCCACGTGACGTAAGTTATACAGATCATGACATTGCAAAAACGGATCTGTTGTTTGTTTCCAGGATGCGCGCCACACATATAAACTTAGCATAGCAAAACATAATTAAACATATTCAAACATAAACAAAACACTAGCTCAGCAGGTGGAGTACCTGCTGCTAAGTTCTGTGTAACCTGTAAATCAATTGATACAGCATTGAAGAAGGGAGTACTGTGGATAGCAGTTGGGACGTGTTTTACAGCTCTTCAAAGCGCTATATGAGAATACAATTATATGTTAGAACGTGCGTCTCCAGCTACGAGGGTGAGTGGCGGAAGGTGGTAAGAGTAAAAAACAGGTAGACTAGGTGAGGGTTGTAACCAGGGGAGGGTAGAGGAAGGGCATTCCTGCAGCTCTGTCACGCCCTTGCGCATGTTCTCTGCAGTATTTATGGTCATGAAGACGGAATGACAAGGGACTCCTTCTGAGATTGTGGGCAGGCTCAGATATGTGCTTGGAGGCCCCGAGCTATAGAGAGAGTGGCTGAGTGGGAGCAGCATCCGCCACTGTGCTCGAGTCGGACACTGATCACCCCCTCCCTCCTCACACAACTCCCCCAACCAAGAGAAGGAGATGGTACTGGATGTGCCTTCAAGTCCCGGGTGGACGCGGGTGGACTGAGTCTCCCCACAGTTTTTTTTTTATAGAGGGGACTCCGTTCCCCTGACTGGAGGTGTGCCTTGTGCTTCAGTACAGCAGCTACTTGGATTAACTGAAAGATAGACTATTTAAAAAATGCATCAGCGCGTTTCGTTTTTGTCTTAAATGCAGTTTAAAATGTAATCTCTAGTTCCACGCGTTTGAATAAATATACTGTCCCTTTCAGCCATTTCTGGGCTCTACTACAGGTTGATGTGTGGAAAACCTAAATATGATTTATAAAATAGTCAAACAAACCAAATACATTTGTTTTTATTTTGCATGGTTAAATTGGTTATGTTAACTTGTATTTTCGTAAAAGAGGCGCTTTGCGTTGTGAGGATTGAGATTTTTGTGGCGTCACTTCCTTTGAATTAGTCCCCACGCTATTTTTCTGAGGACTTGCGCCCTCTTTCAGGTTTCTCCTTCACTCAATGGGAAAACAATATTTCTGACCAGTCATATAGCGCTGCTGGCAATCTTCATCGCTCCTTGGCGCCTCAGTGTTGCTTGCTATCCCTGCGCATAGTGCAGGCCAGGGCAGTGGTGCACCCAGTACTGGGTGCACCGTGTGCACGAGCCAGGCACAAGCCTCGGCTCTTCTACTACAGTAGCGATGTTAACTGAGCTTGCATCTCTGCAGTGCACTATGCACACAGCACACACAGGCCTAGGTGCACCTCTGCACTATGGAAACATGCCTCAGTCACAGCGTTTCTAATGCAAGTGTGTGCTGACAGCTTCCCCCTCGCCACACCCAGTTGTGACCGAACGTGCACTGTGCACATCTGCACTATGCACACAGGCCTCGGGCCTCGGCCCTCGGCTCTGCCTCTTCTACAGTAGATAAGTGCTGCCTGCCATCATCAGTCTGCTTCTGGGGCGACTGAGTATGTGTGAGTGCAGGTTGAGCAGTGTGCCTGTGTGAGTGCAGGGTGAGTGATGCCTGTGTGAGTGCAGGTTGAGCAGTGTGCCTGTGTGAGTCCAGGGTGAGTGATGTGTGTTTGAGTGCTGGGTGAGCAGTGAGCAGTGTGCCTGTGTGAGTCCAGGGTGAGTGATGCCTGTGTGAATGAAAGTTGACCAGTGTGCCTGTGTGAGTCCAGGGTGAGTGATGCCTGTGTGAGTGCAGGGTGAGTGATGTCTGTGTGAGTGCAGGGTGAGCAGTGTGCCTGTGTGAGTCCAGGGTGAGTGATGCCTGTGTGAGTCCAGGGTGAGTGATGTCTTTGTGAGTGCAGGTTGAGCAGTGTGCCTGTGTGAGTGCAGGGTGAGTGATGTCTGTGTGAGTGCAGGGTGAGCAGTGTGCCTGTGTGAGTGCAGGGTGAACAGTGTGCCTGTGTGAATCCAGGGTGAGTGATGTCTGTGTGAGTGCAGGGTGAGCAGTGTACCTGTGTGAGCCCAGAGTGAGTGATGTGGATGGGTGATTGCTGGCTTAGTAATGTGTCAGGGAAGGGTGAGTAATGGGTCTATGAGTGCAGGGTGACTGTGCCTATGTGAATGCAGGGAGAGAGATGTATCTGTGCAAAGAGACTTGTCTGGCTACTCCCAGAGATGTATTCGCCAAGCCACCTCTTTCTCAAATGTGCTTGAGAATACACCATTTGCCCACCCTTTTTTCAAAATGTTCTTGTGGGAGAACCCCCGAACCCCCCATAGGTGGTTCGACCTCGCTTGCTGCACTCGCTCGCCACAGTGCAGTATTTACGCCCCACCACTTTCAAATGTCACCAGCCGCCACTGAAATCTGTGCATGTACACCTGTGCCATGTGGCACATATAAATGCCCTAAGGGATGTGGCACACAAGCCCTAATCAGGGGTGCAACAGGGTGTCAAAGTGACACCCTGCCACCCTTGAATTATTCGGTATTTACCGAATCGGTAATTACCAATTCGGTAATTGACATTTATTCCTATGGGCCTAGGCCCATAGGAATGAATGGCAATTACCGAATCGGTAAATACCGATTCGATAATTACCGAATCTTACAGATTCTGTAAAAAATACAGAAAATTTACCTACATCAGATTTACAGATTCTAAAATACCGAATCGGTAAAATTCTGTATTTTAGAATCGGTAAAAATGATTTACCTACATCTAGCCCAAAGTTTTTAGATGTTTTTTAAACAGCATGAGGTCGTCGGTGTCCGCAGTTCAAAAGTTCGTAAATGTCTGGGTGGCACATAAAATGTGAACCGACTTCTGAGATACTGAGGCCCAGCCTTATAAATAGCACCGTGGGCAAGCATAAGAGCTTTTAACAAAATACGTTGGTCAACCGGGAGCCAGTGCAGATCCCGTAGAGTCTGCCTCTTGCTAGACCTTCCGGGAATTTATTTATTTATTTTATTTATTTAGCTGTTTTATAACGCGCTCTGTTACTACCAGAGTATCCTGGCGCGAAAAAAGGGAAAAACAGCAGGTGGCCAGAAGAAAATAGAGGAATCTAAAAAAGTCTAGTAAGCAGATCTGAAAAGATGCGTCTTCAGTGCCTTCTTAAAAGGAACAAAATTCTGGATCAGTCTCAAAGATAAAGGCAAAGTGTTCCAGGTCGAAGCCGCAAGAACGGCAATTGACTGGCCTCCAAGGCGCACTCGTCGAAAACGGGGTACACTCAGAAAATTACAGTCAGCCGACCGTAAAGAACGAGTGGGGGTGTAGCGACGGAATCTTTTTTTCAGCTAGGAAGGCCCAAGATTATTGACTGCTTTAAATGCTAGTATTAGGATTTTAAAGGTAATCCTTTGAGCCACTGGCAGCCAATGAAGTTTCTTCAAATAGATACGTGCACTCTCTCTACTAGGCACATTGCACAGAAGTCTCGCCGTCGCATTTTGGATGATCTGTAATATTGCGACTAGGAAGGCTGGCGTTCCACTAAGAAGAGAGTTGGCATAATCGAGCCGAGATAATATTAAAGCTCTCGCAACCGACTCTCTTGCTGAAGATGGAAGATATGGAAAGAACTTTCTCATAGCCTTGAGAGATCCGAACCACAGCCCTGTGAGTTTTTTATGTGTGCCTCAAACCTCAGATCCTCCCCAAACCATACACCCAAGTTCTTTGCAGGGATGGTAACTGAACTTGGTTGAGGAAAATCAGAAGGCCATAAGAGTTCTCTAAAATTGGGCGGAAATTGGCCATACAACAGAATTCCAGTTTTGTCTTCGTTGCATTTCAGCTGTGCCATAGCTAACCAGTTAAAAACCGCAGAAAGACAAGAACAAATGACCTCAGTGTTGAGTGCTTCATCGGGCCATGTAAATAAGAGTTGTGTATCGTCTGCATACGCTATAATTTTGGGAATACCCAGTAAGGCTCTAGCCACCGCGTTCTGGATAATTTGCAGCTTTTTTAGCTGATATGCTGGGAGACCAATGTACAAAGCATTGGCGTAGTCTATGCTTGAGACCATGAGGGCCCGGGTCACCATCTCTTTGGCCACTTTGGGCAAAAGTGGTAGAAACTTCTTGAGGCGTTTCAGTATGCCAAAGCACACACCGGCCAGTCTATTGATCTGAGGCTGAAATCTCAATTCCTCCCTGAACCAAACCCCCAAGTTTTTAGCCAGGCTCCCTGTAGATTTAGGCATGGGGTAACCCACCGGCCAGATGTCTTCTTTAAAGTGCGGGGGGAAGGATCCATAGAGGAGCACCTCAGATTTCTCTTCATTGCATTTTAGTTGGGCCTGCGCAAGCCATTTAAAAACTTCCACCATTTAAACACTTCAGTTTTTTATCAATGATCAGGGAGAAATCAGTTTTCTTCCACCTGAAGAGGATCTGGTTGTCATCAGCATAAGCTATGATCTTAGCGCGCAGCTCTTCTGCCAGATAAATAAGGGGCGTAATGTAGACATTAAACAGAAGAGGGATAAGCGTTGAGCCCTGGGGGATCCCTGTCGTCAGGCTTCAGGGTGATGAGGAGAACGGAGGCAGCCATACTTGTTGTGGTCTGTTGGCTAGAAAAGATTCAGTCTACTCCCACGCCTGACCAGAGATGCCGAAGTGAGAAAACCGTGCCAAAAGTTGGCGGTGTGGCACGGAGTCAAATGCGGTAGTGGTACACGTTGTTCTCGTGCTTATGCCAGATTGCGGTATGGCATAATTTCAGGAATTCAACAAAACAAGCTATACACAAAATTATGTGAAATTATGAGGCGTACTGGAACTTTTGCTTGGCCCTAGAAAATACTCGATTCTCTTCATAAAGCTGGTAAACACCTCAATAATTATCAGTGCTGCCAACCAGAAACAGAAACAAACCATTGGGTCAATGTTTACAATGATAAATGTGATGTGGAATAAACATAAGTTTTCGAATGACAAACTAGAAGTTGCGAAATGTATGATCCATTATGTTGAAATTAAACGGCGGCCTTTGATGCACCATAATACGTTGCCCCTGAGTAATTCAAGGGGGCGGTGCTGCATGATAAGGCTGACACGGAGAGGGTGAATTTTCATGCCTGAGAAGGGAGAGTCTCTTTTATGCGCATGCGATCTTGATGCCCACAAAATAGGTCCACAGTGATGTAGTTCTGTAGTCTGTTTGACACTAAATGAAAGACATCCCCTCGGAATCCGGCTTTGAAACAGCAAAACCCTGCATATGAAGCTTATCTCTTTCAAGAGAACCTGAGCCCGGAAAATTACTTTCTAGAAGTTCATGCCAGAGGAGCGAGCGATGTTATCGCTTTCAAAAGGAATTTCTCGTTTTCATTCAATTCGTCTGTTTCGGATAACTGTAGCCAGCCACAATGGGGCACTTTGTATTCAAAGTACTGTGTTTTGGGATATTATTCTATTCACTTCCGGTACATTTATGGCCAACATTGGCGTTAGGAGGATTGTGCTGCAGTCCATGAGCTTCATTTGCGTTTATTGAGTTTGGCTGTGTTTTCTTTATGTGTTTAAGATGTAGCTTCTTATCTACTCCGGGTACTTTTAGGGTCTGCAATACGGTCTAGAAAAGCGCAGTGGCAGTATTATGCAATATTAGGTGGCACAATGAAAATGATAAGCATGCACTCATAATACAATTGAAAAAATAATTTACTCAATCATTGTAATATCGCATGGCACAGTCAAAGGCAATATTGTATGTCAAAGTGAGGGCAATATATCTCTGGCTATATTTTGAATGAATCAAAGAATGAGTAGAGTCTTGTAAAGCGCATGGCTAATCCCAGGAGCATCCTGGCACTGCAGAAGAACAGTATGCCAACAATGACATTCAGGCATGAGTGAAGAGAGGTTTTAAGGTGTTTCCTGAAAAGTAATTCAGAGCTACCTTGTACAAAACTCAGGCAGAAGCTGATTACATGCATAAAAAGGACCAAACACCCTTCCTAACCTTCTTGACTTTGGATACCACCACCAGAGAAGATGTAGAGGACCGAAGAACTTGTGGCGCAGAGTCATGCACCAGAATGGCCGAGAGGTATTGAGGCCAACAGAAAATAGGCTCTATGTGCCAGAGTTAGCACATTATAGAAAATTCTCTTCTTCACTAGCAACCAAAGTAACACATTTAGCTGAGGGGACTTAGGCGTCCGAAAGGGGGGTTTTAAAATCAGAGGCACTGCTGCAGTTTGGACAACTTGCAGCGTAGCAATCAAATAGTCTGGGAGACAAAGATACAAAATGTTGGCATAGTCCAATCTGGACGTGACCATCATATGGACATCTGTCTAATTTTCAGAGCTACATGGACAGGAACATTTTTTAGGGCTCGGAGCAGAGCCCAAAGCATGCGCCAACCACTAATGAAACCTAGTGGTGAAAAGACAGCACTTGACAGCCAAATTCTTAACAATCACAAATGGCTGTGGAGGGGTGGCCGCAGAATGCCACGGATTTGGTTAAAAGGACCCCATAATAACATCTCAAGCATATCCGTATTGCACATCAAGTGGCTAGACTGCAGCCAATTAAAGACTGATTGGAGTCAGACCTTGAAGAGAAGAGCCACTGTCAGTAGGAGCTTGGTGTCATCAGCATAAGATACCACCTAAAATCCATGTGAATCAACCAAAGATGTTTGTGGAGTCATATAGGCTTTAATTAACATCGGGCTGAGGGAAGAAGCCTGAGGCCCCAGTGGAGAGGAGATTGTCGGCCAAGAAGAAAGGGCCCAGCCAAACTGATTGCTCTCTGAGCTCCAGGAAAGATTTAATCAAATCCAGGGGCAGCCCCCCTATCCCAAAGCCAGAAAGACCCGCAGAAGGACTGCAAAGCATACAATATCAAAAGCTGCAGATAGACTAATATCAATGCAGCTCTTCCTCAGATCGAATTTTGACTGAATGTATTCTGAAACTATGCTGTCTCCGTACTTTTCTTGGGGAGAAAACCAGATTGATTTCGGTGGAGTAACCCATATTTTTCCAGATATTCCGAGATCTGCTTATCAGGTTCCCAAGCATTTTCCACACTGCTGGAAGTAGCCATATTGATCTGAAATTGGCCAACACATTGGTGTCCGCTTACTGTTTCTTAAGAAGGGGTACCAGTTTTGCTTGTTTCCAGATGAACAGTACTGAAGCTGTTGATAGCGTGGTGTTAAAAACATTGTTCAAACCATCTCAACAGCAAGTGCCAGCATAGAAGATGGACACGTGTCAGCTGGAGAGACGGATTTAGTCATCGAAATGACAGCTTTGTACTCTTCCAGAAAGATGGAATAAAACTGGAGGATCAAACAGAGCCTGGGAGCAGCCTCTGTACCCAAAGAACACTCACCACAACAGTCCGGTGAAGATGCCACCACCAGATTGTTTTTATTTTGGTGATTTTTCTCCTCAAAGACAATTTATGGCACAAAGAAGGGCTGTATTATGTGGCAAAATGACGGGCTATACTCTCTGGCACACTGTTTGCAGCATTATTTGGCACAATATGGAGACAGTCTTAGAAGCATGATGAGTATACTCCCTGGCGCAAAGACTGGAAAGTCTCTGACACAATTTCCAGTCATTATCTACATTATTGAATGGCACACTAAAGGCAATACACTTTGTCACAGAGATGGCAATATTCACTGACACAATGATCGGCAATATTCCCTTGCACAATAAGGGCAATTTTCTCTGCCACAATTCAAGGCAATGTTCTTTGGTGCAACAAGGCCAATTTTCTGTAGAAGAAAAAAATCCATGTTCTATGTCTCAAAGAGAGTAACATTATGTGGCGCCATGCTGCACAAAATTCTATTGCAAAAAATACAGTTGATGGACAGAATGCAGAACAATGTCTTACATTCACCCCAGTACAAAGATCTGGGCCTAAATCCATCGTTTTTTTGCACTCCACACCACTCTGGGTCAGACAATGGCTATATGCAAATCAGCCTTGACCCTGTGCCTCATGGGAACAGTCCAGCCCGAACTACCAAGCCATGTCTTTCCCAGACCGGAATCAAGCATCCAAGGACCGGTTTCTGGCTATCAGCCTTCTTCAGCCTGGATAGCTTGACTCCAGAGATGTGGAGAGCCTGGGACTCACGTCTGAGCATACCCAGCCCACTCGGAGAGAAAATTGCAAAAAACACAGTTGATGGACAGAATGCAGAACAATGTCTTACCTTCACCCCAGTACAAAGATCCATCGGTTTTTTGCACTCCACACCACCCCAGTTCAGACATGGCTATATGCAAATCAGCCTTGACTCTGTGCCTCATGGGAACAGTCCAGCCCGAACTACCAAGCCATGTCTTTCCCAGACTGGAATCAAGCATCCAAGGACCGGTTTCTGACTATCAGCCTTCTTCAGCCTGGATAGCTTGACTCCAGTGGTGTAGAGAGCCTGGGACTCAAGTCTGAGCATACCCAGCCCACTCGGAGAGAAAATTGCAAAAAACACAGTTGATGGACAGAATGCAGAACAATGTCTTACCTTCACCCCAGTACAAAGATCCATCGGTTTTTTGCACTCCACACCACCCTAGGTCAGACAATGGCTATATGCAAATCAGCCTTGACCTTTGAACTTATTATGCTGTTCTGTAGGCATTCTTGATAACTAGCAAAGTTCACGATAAAATAATGAAAATGGAAAGTTCACCTTCAGAATGTGTAAAAATGTGCGGTCTTACTCCTCGAGGTGGTCATAAACTTTATAAACTTTGCTATTTATCAGGAATATCTGTATGACGGCATAGTTAGTTAAAATGTATTGGTTACACCAAATGTATTGGTTACATCTCAATGAAGTGAGCGTGTGCCACAAACACGTCAGCTTTGGATTTGTTCACACTGGATTAAATAAAATAGGAACTGACATATAGCCCACTGGTAAGACCAGAGTGTTTTAAGATGGTGCACCATTTATAGAGGGGTGACACAATGCTTCATTTGTTTCCTTTGTTCTCCAAACGCTGTGGGCCTGGCTAAGAGTTACGGGAAAGATTATTCTGTCACAAATGTGGGGGATATCTCGTGCCTATGGCACTAGTAATAAGGCAGGCGGGGTATCTGCCACTTTGATGACGGGTAACCCATCCACCAAACTCTAAATCAAGCCCTATGTAACATAACCTAAATATGTACTCAAAATTGGTTTGCTTCTTGATATTGAGTTAATACAATGTCAATGCTAATATTGCTTTATTTTCAAATGTCTTATGTCATGAATTTTGTATTGTTTCATTTGTGTGTTACAATAGTTATCTAAAAATGTGATTTCATTTAATACAATCGGATATGGGAGGTATCAAGAAAGAGATCTGGAGTCAAGCGATACAGAGGAGAATCAGAACCAAAACACTATCCCAGAAGGAGACTGGAGGGCTATCTCAGGTTAAACATCACAGAGGATTGGCGCTGCCCTCTGGGAAATGGTACTCAAGGAGTTTCCGGTCCCATCAACCACCTGCCAGCTATGTTTACATTTTTTTTAAAAGAGCTCTCTCATGTGATATTAAATGCCCATTTCCATATCAGAGGCACATCAATGAACCCTTGCACAGCACGCTTTAGCTTTCTGCGGCTTTGAAGGCGGCAGCGCCTTTGGAGTTGGAAATGCAGAAAAGCGACCATTAAAATCCATTCAACTGTCCTTTGTAGCTGCAGATGTCCCAAGAGCACAGAAGGCCACTGTGCATCTCCTGCCTCCATAACAGATATATCAAAATATAAAATCAGCTCTAGTACTGTCCCCATAGATGGGGAGATGTAATGACAACAAATGCCCGCCTGGGGGCAGACTCAGGTCGTGTTTAACAGTGGGAGGGGAGTAGAGTGCAAGAGCAAACATGCTCGAAGTCAAGAGGGCCCAGATTCGTATTAATACCCCTGCAAGTGGCACACCATCATGCAAGGAAGGTAAAGGCTAGTGTTGTCTCTGTTGGTAAAATGCTGCAGAGAGCAAGCTGGCAGACATCGGAGCATGAAGCTTGCCATGTGGTCATGCACCCTGGGCGGCTCGCTGGGTTTCTGGAGGGAGGAGACACCAGTACCGCAGTGATACTCACGGTCAGATTTATCAACATTTGGCACAGCGCAACAAAGCGAGACAACTTACTGAACTGCGTAAAATGGAGAGAGCACGAACGCACCATAAATACTAACATGTGGTGCATTCCTGCCACATTGGGCTAGTGCACTTGTGGCTGCCACGGTGCCTGTGTTACAAGGGACACCTTCTTGTACAACAACAATCCTCAGAGGCATTTTCCTCTTTCTGTGTTTGCTGCAGAAGTCAGCACACGTAGAAAGAGGGAAAAATGAGGAGAAAGAAAGATATTTCCCCTCGTTATGCCTCACCTGTGAAGGAGTTACATTTTTACGCATTCTGGGAATGCACGAAAAGCCATGATTGACTGCTGGGTTACACCTACGCACCACCTATGGAATGCCTTCCCCATGCAGATTAACGCAAGGGAGCAACTTGCACTGCCTTGTGTTACTCCAGATTTACTGTGCCAAGCAGAGCCAAACAAGATGGTTCTGCATGGCGAAATTAATCTGACTTAAGGGCTTGTGCCACCTTGTGTGACGCAAGGGCAACAAATGCCCTTAATAAATCTGGACCCCAATGTTAAACTACAGTACTGCCTAGGCTGAAATAATGTATGGAAAATAGAGTGCAGTCACAGTAAATATTAGTTGATGTTATTATGTGAAATTACATGAAGTAGCAGTAACACATAGGGACACATTTATTAACATTTGATGCAGTGTAATGTAGCAAGGCAACTTGCTGCACTGCGTCAAATGGAGAGGCAGGAATGCGTCATATCTATCACGATATGGCACATTCTTGCTCTTTCCCTGCGCTGGTGCAATAGTGGCTGCCAGCCACCAAGGCAGGCAGGATGAAAACAAGTTACTTACCTGTAACTTTAGTTCTCCAGTATTGGAAGCTTTCATAGATTCACATGCCTGAATCATTCCCCGTCGTCAAGACGGGAGTCTCCGGTACATAAAAAAGCAATGCTTAGTAGTATAGCAAGCTGAAAAGAGGCCTAGGCCCATTTTCCTTTTGCAACTCATAGCCTTTGTTATGTAAAAAGGCCCAAACTTTTACCTGAACCAATCAGAGCTCCTCACCCTCTAGAACACTCCTGAGAGAACCTTCTGCCCCTCAGATTTTCGCGAACTTGTGCATAAAGAACACTTTCCTGTTAAATCCAAGGTGAGCCTCTCAGGGGAGGAGGGTGGGTGCATGTGAATCTATGAAAGCTTCCAATACTGGAGAACTAAAGTTACAGGTAAGTAACTTGTTTTCTTACTCCAGTATTGGAACTTTCATAGATTCACATGCCTGAATCAGAATAGCGAGCAGTGAGATTACAAAGCACATTTATCTGATACATTTCATAATCATGTAATACAACTTGAAAAGACCAAGCATAACATGTAAAATGTGACTTTGTGAAACAAAAGAAATTACGGATGGAGGGATGGAAAGAAGGCTCACCGTTACTGGATGATATTCCGCAGTACCGCCTCTCCCACCACCGCATCCGACTCTGCGGCTGCCTCTAAGCAGTAGTGCATGGTAAGGTGTACGTAAATGCCCAGGTCGCTGCTCGGCAGATATCCTGGATTGGCACTCCTCCAAATAGTGCAGTGGATGTGGCCACTGCCCTCGTGGAATGAGCACAAACTCGTGCATTTAGAGGTTTTCCAGAAGCTTGATGACAGTAGACAATTGCAATGGAAATCCATCTGGCAATTCCCCTCTTTGATAAAGGGAAACCTTTCCTGGGTGCGCTGAAAGCGACGAAGAGCTGAGAAGATTTGCGAAAGCTCTTAGTTTCCTTCAAGTAGAACTTCATACATCTTTGAACGTCTAGTGAGTGTAACACTCTTTCCACCGGTGTTGACAGATGAGGAAAGAAACGTTTTAACACCAACTGCTCATTTAGATGAAAATCAGTTGGCACTTTCGGAATGAATTTCGGATTAGTCCTAAGAATCATTCTATCTTCCTGAAACTGTAAGAAAGGCTCCTGAATAGTGAGCGCTTGCAGTTCCCCATCTCTTCTCGCTGAAGTTAGTGCAATGAGAAGAGCCACTTTCCAGAACAAGAACTTAAGGTCCGCTCTGTGTATCGGCTCAAACGGTGGTTTCATCAATTGTGACAGTACTATATTGAGATTCCATAGCGGTGGTGGAGGCTTTACTGGAGTAAAGACCCTGAATAAACCATTCATAAACTGTTTGATGATCCTTGATGACCATAAGGACGGGCCCAATGAAGACCTCTTGTAGCGGGATAAAGCAGCCAAATGCACCTTGATGGAAGCGTGTGCCAATCTGACTTCGCCAACAGCAGAATGTAAGGTATAATCTGATGCAGCGCAGTAGTAAGAGGGTGAGTGTCATACCTCTTACACCACAGACAAAACCTCTTCCATTTCATCCTATAGGTTTTGTTGGTACTGTCCGCTCTAGCTTTGGACAGGATACTCCTACATTCGTGTGAGATGTTTAGATGACTAAACTCACAGTGTTCAGGAGAAAGGCTGCTAATTGCAAGGATTTCGGGTCTGGATGGAGCACCTGACCTCTGGACAATGTCAACAGTGATGGAATTGGTTGCAGCCGAACTGGACGGTCCTCTGACAGCAGCAGGAGTTCCGTGAACCAGTGTTGTCTGGGCCACCACAGGGCTATTAGGATCAGCCTGCACTGCTCTTTCTTGATCTTCACCAGTACGCGGGGGAGCAGAAGAATGGGAGGAAAACCGTAGGCAAAGGCGCCGGACCATGCCATGGAAAGCGCATTACCCCAAGATCCCTTCTGGGGAAGCCAGCTTGCGAAGCACCAGCATTTCCTGTTCTCTCTTGTGGCGAAGAGGTTCACTATTGGTGTTCCCCACCTTTGAAAGATGCTGTCCAGGGTCCCCTGGTCCAGCTACCATTCGTGGCAGGATGATTTGAGCCTGCTGAGAGTATCCGCCTTGACATTTTGATCTCCTGGGAGATGTTCTGCTGACAATGATATTCCTTGCTGAAGAGCCCATTCTCATATCTCCTGGGCCTCCTGAGATAGGGAGAGAGATCTGGTTCCTCCCTGCTTGTTTTAATAGTGCATCGCCGTAGTGTTGTCTGTTCTTACCAACATCGGTGAACTTCGTATTCATGATAGGAAGGCTTGTAATGCTAGGCGGATCGCCCTGAGTTCCAGTAGATTTATGTGTAATTGCTGTTCGTGTATCTTCCAATGACCGCTGACTTGAAGGTCCTGAAGGAAAGCTCCCCATCCTTCTAGGGATGCATCTGTCGTCACCACTAATGGAGCCGCTCGTGAAAGAAAGGTCAGACCCTGAGATACATTTTCTTTTTGTGTCCACCATGCCGCTGCCTGAACCATAACTGGTGTCATCGAAGGATCCCTCTGCTTGACGCCACTGAAGATCGATCTGTTCTTGCCATGGGCGCATCCTTAGTCTGCAGTGAGGCACGAGGGGAATGCAAGATGACATCATGCCCAGCAAGGATTTGTACCTGCGGACTGAAAAAAACTTTCTTTTTACAAAGTCTTGGAAGAGAGACACGATCTTCAATTGCCTTTCTTCGGAGGGAAACGCCTTGTTGCAGTCCATGTCTAGTATTGCTCCCAGGAATGTGATCACTCTTGCTGGTTGAAGGTTTGATTTCCCTTCGTGTAGAGTCAAACCCAGTTTGGCAAACAAATCTATGCAGGCCTGTGTTGACGCCCTGGCTTGAGCTTTCGATGGTGCTTTGACTGACCAGTCGTCGAGGTAAGGAAATATTTGATGTTTTTGCTTCCTTAACACAGCCGCCACTGGAGCCAGGCACTTTGTGAACACTTGTGGTGCTGACTTTAGGCCGAATGGCAGTACCTTGAATTGATAATGTCTTCCGGCTACCTAGAACCGAAGGTACTGTCTGTGTGCGGGATGGATCGGCACGTGGAAATACGAGTCTTGTAGGTCTAATGTAGTCATATGATCTCCTGGGTTCAATAACAGAAGGATGTCCTGTAGAGACACCATCCTGAAAGATTGCTGTTTGAGATAGGTATTTAAGGATCTGAGATCCAGAATGGGACGCCATTGGAGCTTGTTTTTCTTGATAAGAAAAAAACGGGAGTAAAACCCCTTGTTTTCTTGGGCATTCGGTACCGGTTCTATTGCTCCCTTTCGAAGCAATGTCCGAATTTCCTGTTGAAGTTGAGGTAGATGGTTGGCTCTCTGATGCCTCGGTGGCGAACAAGGGGGCATTTGAAGAAATTCAAGGGTGTGACCGAATTGTACAATTTTGAGGACCCATTGGTCCGTTGTTATTTTCCGCCATTTCTGAAAATGGTGAGCAACCTTTCCACCCAGGGGAGCACATGATCTCTGGAATGTTGACAGAGCCGAAAGATGGAGGTTGTCATTGCCGTCGGGTGTTGTCCTTCCCCTGACGGCCACCCCTTCCTCTTGGGGCTGATTTAGTATATCCTCCTGATTGTCGCTGATTGTACTGACGGTAGGGCTGCGAAGAGACAGAATAAGAGGAATATTTCCCTTGTTGATATCCTCCTCTATACGAGGACTGCCCTCTACCTCTGGAGCCATGAAAAGGTGTTTTTCTGTACTGCAGTGTTCCCAAAGCCTTTGCAGTATCGGTATCCTTCTTGATACTCTGCAGAGTATCATCAATATGCTTCCCAAATAGATCTTCTCCATTGAATGGGAGGTCTAGAATCTTGTTCTGAACTTCCGGCCTAAAAGCCGTTGCTCATAGCGCAGTCTATGACTTCAGCCTAAGTCTTTTCCCCTTCCAGGAGAATCTTCCTGGCCTCCTGCTTCTCTGGTTCCGGCACCTGGTTAATGTATGGAGACAGGTCACACCACATTTGCCTGTCGTACCATCCCATGATAGCGAGGGCAATAGCGGCTTTAACCAGCAGCGCCGACATTAAGGCAAAACGTTTTCCTGCGTTATCCAGTCTTCTGCCCTCTCTGTCTGGAGGTGTTGTGAATGGAGCAGATTGGTTTCTGGACTTCTGCTGTGCCGCCTGAGTAATTACAGATTTCGGCTTGGGATGACCCAAAAGACAAGCTTGTGCATCTATAGGTGCCTTATACTTTTTGTCTAATCTGGCCAGAACCGGTGTCACCGTAGCTGGCGTCTCCATGACCTTCAATCCTTCCTCCCAAATATGACTCACGATAGGCAAGGATCGCACAGATTTGTGATACGAATCCTTGAAGTCGTATAAAAAGCATTCCGCTTTATCCTCAGTCATGGTGAGTGCAAACCTCTTAGTGGCTCTTTCTATTAGATTATGAAAACCACCAATGTCCTCCGGTGGAGAATCTACTGGCTTTGGCATAGGAGTTGAAGGTGAGGGGATGAGATAGTCATTCCACTCTACACTTGGCTCCGCAATCTCTCCATCCTCGTGGTCATCATCCGAGGTATCGTGTTGCGACGTTGGTGGTGGAGACCTAGCAGTAGGCTCTGGCAAAATTTCTCTCCTACGCACTGGCGTCCCTGGTACAGACCGTGGACGTGGAATAGCCTCTGGATTTTCCTGAGTGGCTGGAGCCGTTGGATATCTTCTTCTATAATCCTCCGACATACCCTGGAGGTCTTTCAACAAAGAGGATGGTACACTTGTCATCTTCTCACGCTGCTGTTGGTGATATTGGTGCTATTCTTGGGGATGCTCTTGAAAACCCCCATATTCTTCCTTAGAATCGACCTCCTGGTACTTGACCTGTAATTGCAAAGGGCTACTCGCAAAACCATAAGGATCCTCGTCATCCCCTTCCTCCGAATCTTCCTCCTCCAACAGGTGAGATGGAACCAATGGAGACACTTTGCTTGGCGATGTAACCTCTGGTGTTATAGGCTTTTTCTAGGGTACCAATCTTTTCTCTGGTGTCTTTTCCGTCGCCGACGAGCCCGTCGACGAGATCCCCATTGTCGACCAAGTTATCGTCGTCGAGGCCACCGTCGACGTTGTAGTCACAGTTGACGCTGTCCTCGTCGACGCTCCGGCCATGGTCGTCATCGATGCTGCCATCGTCAACGCTGTCGTCGTCGACGCTGTCGTCGTCGACGCTGCCGTCGGCGCTGAAGATACAGCAACGCTTGTCGACACCTTCATCACCGACGAAACCGTCAACGATATTACCGTCGATGGTGAAATCGTCGACGCTGTCTTCTCATCAGCTTTTACTTCTTTTCTCGTCGACGACGTTGATGGTTTTTTCGTCGACGATGACATCTTTTTCGTCAACGGTCCCGTCGACAGCGCTGAAACACTTCCTTTCTCCTCAGAAGGCGCAGAGGAAGTTCTCTTGATGGCAACCTTGACTCCTTGAGGCGATTATGGAGGTTCTGAGGCTGACTTTTCCTGCTTTACCTCAGAAGCAGAACCCTGTTTCCCCTTAGCTTTACCTGAAGGGGATTTTGAGGGACTGCGCCCGGAAGACCCTGGAGTGGTCTTTTTTGGGGCCTTCTCAGGTCTTTCTCCTGAGGAATGTGTCTGAGGAGACCTATTTCTCTTTTGAGATCTCTTAGACAATACAGACTCTTCCTCACTCTCACTTGAGAGGATTTCCTTCCTTGCCTTCACCTTCTGGAGCCAAATCAGCAGCCTTCCCTCACGATCCCTCAGGTTTTATTTGAAAAGGTTCGACATACCTTACAATCTGCTGCCTTATTGTCTGGATATAGGCAGTATATGCAATCCTTGTGAGGGTCATCTGTATAAAGTCTCTTCTTAGAGCAGGTGGAACAAGCTCTATATAATCCCCTTTTCTCCGTCTCAGACATGTAGATGAATAAGGAATTCCAATAAGAAGAAATCAGAAGATGAGAGACCTCAAATCTCAGTCCAAATACTGTAAAAGTAAATAGTTTGAGCAGAGCTCAAAGGAGACTCCCTAGCACAACGTGCGGTAGAAAATCTGAGGGGCAGAAGGTTCTCTCAGGAGTGTTCTAGAGGGTGAGGAGCTCTGATTGGTTCAGGGAAGTTTGGGCCTTCTTGCATAACAAAGGCTATGGGTTGCAAAAGGAAAATGGGCCTAGACCTCTTTTCAGCTTGCTATATTACTAAGCATTGCTTTTTTATGTACCGGAGACTCCCGTCTCGATGAGGGGGAATGATTCAGGCATGTGAATCTATGAAAATTCCAATACTGGAGTAATGTTGTTATACAGAAAGGGACGCCTTCCAGCACAACAACAATCCTCTAAGGGGCTTTCCCCTTTTTTGTGTGTATGCTGCAGAATGAAGCACATCTATAAAGGGGAGGAAATGAGAAGAAATAAACATATTTCTCCTCGTTATGCCTTCACTGTGAAGGCATAGCATTATGACGCATTCCCAGACGTATTAGTGTCAGTCAAACTGGGAATGCACTAAATACCATGGCTGGATGGGTGGGAAAACCACAGTAGCGTAGCAAGGGGGGTTGGACTGCTCCGGGTGGCACATGTTTTGGGGGTGGCTGCCTCCTCCTGCTCTTACCTACCGTCTCGGGGCGGCGATCACTCCCCCTCTATATTGCGGTCGTTGCGGACGGCAATTGCTGCGGAATCTCGCCAGCACCCCTACCCCGGCTCTTCAATGCCTCCGCCTTGGGGCGGAAAATGCAGGGACCACCACGGGTAGCCATAGGGCTAGCTACTCCACAGGAAAACCCAAGCTCCAGCCATGGAACGCCTTCTCAGGCAGAGAAAAGCAAAGCAGCAACTTGTGCTGCCTTGTATTCCTCCAGAGTCGCTCTGTGTGGCATCGTAAATCACACTTAAGGGTTTGCGTTGCTCTTGTGTCACCTTGCGAGATGCAAGGTCAATGCAAGCCTTAGTAAATCTGGACCTAGCGTCCAGTTACAGTAAGGCATTGGCTGATGACTTCAAAAGAGCTGAATGAGGGCAGGCAGTGAGTGGCACCTTATCTGCACTGACTTCTTCGCATTGAGTAAAAGATCAGAGTGGGGCACTCAGACACCAATGCACCAGTGGCCAATCACAGTTTGGCATAAACTAAGCGGGCAGATTGTGTAGTAGACACTGCAGTTGATGATCAGGCAGAACGTGAATATGGCTCCGGCTGAGGTCCTAGATTGCGCAGGCAGGCTGTTCAAATTTCTTGAAGGAGCAAAGAGATTGTTAGGCAGTGCTGCCGGGGGGCTAAGCAACATACAGCACTGACTGAGGTCCCGGGTGGAGCAGGCAGTGACTGGACAGCAGGGTCATCTATTGCCTCGGGTCAAGACGGAACAGAAATAATACGCAGAGGCAGACAGACTGATGAATGGCCTGGCTGAGCCGTGGGAGAGCAGATACACACAAGGACAGCCGAGACATGCGATGGCCGGCAGGAGGATGAATTAACCTCAGTGTTCTCAGAGAGGACAGACACACACTGGTGCAGAGCTGTGTGATTTATGACTCTTACCCTAAAGCGGGGAGCGGGGTGGTTCAGGTGCCGCTTAACTCCCAGATGCAATGAGAACTAATGCTTGGGCCATGTTGTGTCATCTAAAAAGGAACCGCTGAAAATCTAGCCTTGATGGAAACCCATAATATTTCTTTTCACACAGTTTTAAGGCCCAGATGAGCAGCATCTTAAAGGCAGTGTGCTTAGTGAACTATTCAAATGTGTGACGACTAAGCAGTGTGTGTGTATGCTGAGGGCCTCCACGCTGTACGTCACTGACTGACGCACTACACCTAATTCCTCCAGCACGATCTAACACGGGTTGGGCAATAGTCACAGCAACCCATGGTGCCTAGCTGCTCTGAGCCAACCCTTACCACTTTTGTAGCCCACCCTGAGGGCAGCCATCACATCTGCGGTCAGCAGTGGTGGGGTTGCAGACAGATACTGCAGTTCTCATCTGATCCCAAGGACCTTAACCTCTGCAGTTGACCATTTGCATGTTGCACCAGTGCCCTCTCCTGGCCTCATTACTACCTTGCCTAGAAATGAGCTGGTCATTAGCACGAAAGTGCCAGAGGAGTGGGTGGAAGACATCTTTACTATCGACGATTCATCTGCCACAAAAAAAGGAGATGCCCAACATCTCTGCTCATTTGTCAGAGCTGGAGTTGCCAGAAGAATAAGAAAAAAAAGCCAATTAATGCAACAATGCTTAACTCAGACACATGGCCAACGTGGTGAGAAGGCAGCGGGTGGACATGTGCTCCACTCAACACTGATGTTTCCCCTCATGGGCGCTATTGTAATTACGGCCGTATGCTGAGATTTTTAAAAACCCATGTTACATGACGAGCTGGGCTCGTCATCAGCGTGCGAGGAGGCTACACCATGACGAGCCCAGCTCGTCATGAGCGTGGACATGGTGCAGCAGGTAAGAGGAGCCTTATAAAAGGCAGCTCTACGGATGAATCAGCTCAAAGCCATGCACAATATAACGAATGCTGCCCTGATTAGCATTCAGTGAGAACTGTCTGAATCCCACCCTCAAAACTTCGGGCCAAGCGCACAAATACATTGTACTAAAGGCCGTTTCTGCACAGTGTGACTATATGCAGCTGGAAATCTTTTTAAACAGGCCATGCCAGTATCGCTGTGCCTTAAACATCCTAAAAACCTTTGCTCATACATTATTATTTTAAAAATCTGACATTAGTATGAACTGCTATTGTTGAATGCATCGATGGAATTATAATGCTTAACCTGGAACTTTTTGTGCCTATAGAGAACACAAGGATCATACCTATAATTTCTCCATTAATGCTATGAACCTTTGTAAGTGAGTAAAAACAAAATATGCTTGATATGATCTATAATTGAGTATTTTTGACACCTAGGGGGGCGATTACAATGCGGCCCGGAAAGGCTCAGAGCGTCAGTCAGTGCCTTTCCAGGCCACATCTCGGTTTAATTTACGACCGCCGCATTACAATGCTGGCTGTAAGAAATTAAACCAGACGGTCATTCAGGCTGGCTTCCGATTGGCTCAAGGAGCCCGCCGGCATATCGAAGGGCAGCCAATAATCCCGAAGGATTACGATACTGGGTCTCCGGCAGGCTTTCCATGTCAGGCTTTGATATGGAAAGCCTGTCGGAAAGTAAGTATGGGGGTCCCTATAAGGGCCTCCTTGCCTTAGCGGTCTACAGTTGGGGGCAGAGGGGGCATCTATGGTGCGCACCCTGAGGTGCCTGCCACAAGGTGTAGGGATGAACACAGACTTCCATTCCTCTATGGAAGCTTGTGTGACGGCCTGTTTACGGCCGTAACATGAGCTCCTATAGAGGAAAGGGAGTATGCCATCGAACAGTGTTCGGTCGCATCATGCTGAGGTGGTCGTGACCACCAATCGAAGGTCGAATGGTCCCTTTTCCGAGACAGTGTTTGGTAGGCAGAAGTCCGCCTGGCATCGTAATAGGCCCCCAAGTGAATTCTTTATCATCATTAAATGAAGGTGAATTGACTGGTATTAGATTCCTGATAAATTATGCATGGTCTTCTTTTGCCTTCGCTTTCATTAAATCCTCTATCTGATCTCTTCTTTTCATATAGAAAGGTTTTGTAAAGTTTCGATGGTAGTAAGGTGAAAAATGTAATTATATAAATAAATCTTCACAAAAATTGAAAAGAGAATTACAGTAGAGTGCGTCTTTAATGCTTGCAATTTGAGGTAATAAGGCAGGCAGTTTGAAGTGGTGGATAAGGAGGCAAATACTCTGTGGTGTCAGATTCTGCTTGAGTGAACGTAGCCAGAGGTACTGGTGTGATACAGGGTTGTTTCATATCTGGAGAGGTGGAGGATGATAAGTATAAGAAGGAGGAGGGGTGTTTTATAGAAGAACAGGAGAAGGTAAACTTAGTGCGAGGGAGAAGCTACATGAGTGGGCGGTGAAAGAATATAGCTTTAGAGAGATATAGGCATCCGGCTTGGACGTTAAGGATAGAAAAATTAGTAAGCAGAGAAGTTGCTAGTCACATTTGGAGAAAAGGGAAAAAGTAGACAGTAATAGTAGAGGGAAAGTTAGGCTCTTGAGGGGTGGTAAAAAGGAATATCAAGGTGAATTTTCGTGTAAAACATTTAATAGGACTTATAGACCAAGGTTTCCGGATACCTTAGAATGTAGATGTTGGATTTTAGAGTAGTATCTCTTTCCTCACTGGCCTGAAAATGGCAATTCTTTTTACCTAAGTGGCCAGCACCCTTTTGTGTGACTGGTTTCCAAAGCTCAATTTACCTTGTACCCCAGGTAGGCAAGTAGCATTGTCTCGGAGAAGCTGATCAAGGCCACCAGCACCTGTAAAAAAACAAGGCAAGTAAATGAATGGGTGAATAAATGGGTGGATGAATAAGAACATGCACACAGGGCAGAGTAAGGCATGTAGGCGCTTTTCTGTGATAACTTAGCTTCAATGGAATCTACCTTTAAGCCACAGAGGAATATCTAGTCCCTAATACCCTTCACTAAATAGTGCTTTATCGAGAAATACTGAGTGCCCTAGTAACTTATTGAAGGATATTTGTCTAATGAAGCCCTGAGAGGTATAAACTGCCATTTTAATATGCTCACTTCCCGGAGTTAGTCCAGCCCATATTAGGGTTAGATAGATAAGTGGGGTGATGAGCCTGTGGGAAAGATATGTATGGAACCTGCTGCATACTATCTGGGCTGACTTTCCTTTAATCATTCAAAGGTTAACAAAATGAGCACCATTGGCCTACAGAGTGCACACTAGTATGTACAGGGTGCACGTTAACAAATACAACTGCTGGACTCTGGCAGGCATACGTCTCAAATCATATGGAAGGCCTATGCCAGACCATATACTGAATCAGACACCATGAACGGTGCCATGACCCTTCTCAAACAAACCTGATACAAACCAGGTGGACTTGTACAGACAGGGTGAATGAATAAATAATAAGACACCATATTGCAGAATGTGGCTACCATGGCACCCAGCGTCAGCATGGAGTTGTCGGGCATGCCTTTCGCATGTGTCACCATACATACACCAAGAACCAAGAGAAAGGGATCTCGACTTTATATCATTCAATTTAACATTTACAAAAATGACCAAACAAAGTAAATAAATTGATCATAAAAATATGTTTCATTCGATATAATCAGGAATTACTTAGCAAAAAATTGTTCAAACTAGTAAACATGCTGCTATATACACAGAAAAAATACGATATTATAGGTAGACACAACATTACTGAACATAAGTGAACACCATATGGGCAAAATAATGCCATGTGGGTAATATTTGTTATTGGAAAAATACAAGTTACAGTTTTCTTTTTAAGAAGGGTGATGGCACGAAGATGCTACTCAATTAAGCATCAATAAACCGTACATGTAGCTAATCAAATATTGTCAATGGGAAGGCTGCACAGGTATCATTAGGGAAACATCACAATATATTCTTTTGATCTGTTCCTGTCAGTTTCCTGGAATAGATTTGGCACTTGTTTCGACCCTTGAATATTGCAGGGTCTCATCATGGCAGGGAATTAATAGGCCTTTCTTGAGATACTGGGAATCCCATTATCCTTAGTGTGCCAAGCACACAGCTTTGGAAGCAGAAAATGCTGCTGCTTCCTACAATTCAAGTTGATCCAATTTACTCCACTTTACAAAACGCCCCAAAAGCTTTAGGCAACTGGAATATCCTCCCCCACACACTGCTCTTACTGTGTACCTACTATGATAGCCTTTAGATATCCATAGACTAATACACATCTCAAGAAATACTTACCGGTTTCCTACTGCATGAAACATATTTTTATGATCAATAAATTAACTGTTGTATAAATACTGAATCGAATGATATACACAGAAGGTTCCTTTCTCTTGGTTCTCATTGTTAATAGTCTAATCTTGAGTGTTGTATGGACCCACCCCTTCCCCTTGCTGGGATTAGGTGTACTATTAAACATACACCAGCACCCCAAGCATGCTAATGCATGGAAGCAATAAACACCAAGGGGCCGATTCCGATTCGGGAAAAACCACTCCTAATAGCCGTTCGGAGCGTTTTTCCCGTACGAATCGTACCCTGCAACGTCCCCCGTACGTACGACGAAGTACGATTCGTACCAGGAGCTGTACTCCGTACGAGTCGTACAGAAACCGTACGACTCTAATCTCCGTACGATTCTCCCTCAGAAACCGCTGTACACAACATCTGTACAGTTCGCGGCTGGTTTTTACGACCCAACAAGTACGATACGTGTCGGGTACGCAGTGTACGACCCTTTTTCTGCGGGAGCTGAAAACAGCTGTAAAAGCAGTGTTTGCGCCGAAACAGGTACGGAACGCCCCCCCCGGGTATGGTGCGTACCCCCCATGATCACAGGGGTACGCACCGTACCCCTGCAATCATGGGGTGTACGAGCCGTACCCCATGTACGATGGGTGTACGAGCCGTACCCCATATACGATGGGTGTACGAGCAGTACCCCATGTACGATGGGTGTACCCATCGTACATGGGGTACGGCTCGTACACCCATCGTACATGGGGTACGGCTCATACACCCCATGACCGCAGGGTTATGCACCGTACCCCAGCGATCATGGGGTGTACAGACCGTATGGTGAGTATGTGTTTGTGTGCTTTTCCGTACAACTCGCCCTTACCTGACGTGGACCGTACGAATAGCGTCCTCATACCCCGGTCCGGATCGTACTCGTCGGGTCGTACGGCATGTGTACGAGTCGTACGGCATGTGTACGAGTCATACGGTTCACGGTTTCAGCCTTGCAATACGTACGGATCGCGAGGATTCGGACGGATTCACGGAATACGGATCGTACTACGTGACACGGACGGACGGGTACGATTCGTACGGAGAGGGTTCCAGATACAAATCGTACGGACGTTTTTTTCCCTGAATCGGAATCGACTCCTTAGTCTTAATAGATGCTGTACGCGAAGGTCTATCTGTGGGGGGTGTCACATAGGGCACAGGGATCTTGATACATTAGGAGCAATCCCATTTGACAATCCATCAACTAAGCAGTATAACGAACATCAAACTGTCAGGATTCTGCCATCTGCCACTAGGTGTCATTCACAATGACCTTTTGAAAACCAGCCTTTATATCAGAAAAGGACAGTATACACAGCTTCACTTGGAAAATGTACTTTTGCCGCAATTACCTGTCCAGGTTTCCGTCCCACATCCCTGATGTATATGGCCCTTGTAGTTCCCTCTGTCATCGGTCCCTTCCAAAATCATTTCCTGATGGTGGCTCTGTGTTCCCTAGCCTGGCTCCTGGAACCTACAGTTCTTCTGACTCTCATATATCTGTATTCTAGACCACTTTCGGCTCTGATCCAACCTCCATTTCAGGCTTTCCTATTCCATGTCTTATGTTTACTGCTTTCCCTGGTGTTCCCGTTTATGAACCCCAGTTCAGCCCTCACTACATTGGAGGTTCCCTGACTCCTTGCACCTGGCCCTCTCCTTGCTCCTCTCCTTGCTCCTGTGTGCCTCCCCTGAGCCTCCGGTTATTTCAACCTGGTGAGCACAGAGTGCAGGGCTCTCAACTGACTTGGTTGTTAGGCCTCCTCATGCTCTGTCTCATTCCTGTTGCTGCTGCATTCCATGATTCCCCTTTGATTCAGTTTCTATGGCTTGCTTTCTTGCCTCTCTGTTTCTAGAGTTGTAATTGCTTCTTATTTTAGAAGAAAAGGAACGTTCAAAAGTCCATCCTTGATTTGTCTTTCTAAACGTCAAAGAATAATACTGTTCATTCCTTAACTAGCATCACTCCATTCAAAATGATAATTAAGGAATGAACAGTATAATTCTTTGAACTTTGGAAAGACAAATCAAGGATGGCCTTTTACACACTCCTTTTTTTCTAAAATTGGATTTTGCATGAACGTGGCCCTGGGGCAGTGTGACCTCTTAAAGTTGAGCGTGAGAGTATGATAATGGAATTGTCCTGATATTACACCAGTGCGCCCTTGTTCTTAGCTCACACTGTCAGTTGCAGAGTTCTGGTTTGCTTCTTATTTTGATTGCCCTCTTCCTGTTTAGTCCTGTTACATGTAGACTACGTGCCTTATGTTCGATCTATTCCAGTCCTGAACCCGACTTTTATTCCAGTCCTGCTTTCCGGAATCAAAAATTCCTGTTGCTGTGTTTTCCTTGCCTTAAATTCTGTGTATTCCAGCCCTATACCAGATATTGATTCCAGTCCTTATTTTCCAAGAGCCCAGTTCCTGTTTCTGTGCTCCATCCACTATTTCCCCTTGTCTTCTTGTCCACTTATAATATAAGCTTGATTGTCTTTACTACCAGGGGTGCTAGATAAATTCCACAGCTTGTTTCTCTGGCAAAGAGAACCACCCATGCTAAGTGTGCCTCCTCAAACTCCGTGAGATTAATCTGCTTCTTGCTTTCTGTAAGAGCCTTTCACTTCACAGAGAGATGTCTACCTAAGGGGCATACAAATGAATGTCTGACATAATATCGACAGACAGAATATCGAAATACAAAAATATCGGCACAAAAATATCGACATCAAAAATATCAGAGTCATATCTTCATAAAGGTAAGTACAAAAAAATCGAAAAAATAATATCGTAGTACAAAAATATCGAAATTAAAAATATCGTTTTTTTAAATGTATTAATAATAATGTAAAAATAATTTTAAAATACATATAATTTTACAAATATTAAATAAAAATATTAAAACAAAATTAAAACTAATACATATACATTTAAAATAAATAAAACACTTAATAATTTAATGTAATTTTTTTTATTTCATTTCATTGATTTAATGTAAAAAAAAATTATTTTTACCCTGTACCCCAAAAACCCCAAACTGACCCTGAACCCTAAAAATATCCCTGTACCCCAAAAACCCAAAACTGACCCTGAACCCTAAAAATATCCCTGTACCCCAAAAACCCAAAACTGACCCTGAACCCTAAAAATAGCCCTTTACCCAAGAACTGAAAACTGACCCTGAACCCTAAAAATACCCCTTTACCCAAAAACTGAAAACTGACCCTGAACCCTAAAAATACCCCTTTACCCAAAAACTGAAAACTGACCCTGAACCCTAAAAATACCCCTTTACCCAAGAACTGAAAACTGACCCTGAACCCTAAAAATACCCCTTTACCCAAAAACTGAAAACTGACCCTGAACCCTAAAAATACTCCTTTACCCAAAATTAATTAATATTATTTAATTACCAATTAATTATTAATTAACAATAACAATAAAGTAAATATATTAGCACATTAGCTGTAATTAATTTAATTTAATAATTAATATTATTTTTCCCAATTAATTAATTAAGAATAACAAAAAATTATATATAAAAAATACTCTAATTAATGTAATTAACTAATTAATATTAATTAATTACCAACTAATTAATAATTAAAAATATGTACAAAATTATATTAATTAATTAACTAATTAATATAAATTAATTACCAATTAGTTATTAATTAAAATATGTACAAACATATATTAATTAATTAATTATTATTAAATTCCCACCCTATTCCCCTATAAACCCATAACCCGGCACAGAACATATTTATCAAGTAATCCAAATTAATTCTCAATTAATTAATTAATAATTCCTACTAATTAATAATTAATTTAACATAATTAATACTTCCCACCCTATTCCCCTATAAACCCACAACCCGCTACAGTAGTAAAAGACAATATTTAATTAAATTACATTAAAAAATAAATAATAAAACATAATAAATACAATATAATATACACTAAATTTATTTAAAAATTGATATTAGTAACATCGAAGTTATTTATTTCGATATTATTGACATCGATATTTAAAACTTCGATATTACTGATATCATACTAATATCGATATTAAGACTGTCGATATTACTTACCTTCGATATTTTGTCCCATCGATATTTAAACTTCGATATAATTGTATATCGAAATTCAAAACTCGATATTTTGTCTGTGTACCCATACAAATGATCATTTCTGATAGTTTATCTTTCGTCTCCCTTGTCCCCCTTTGTTGCAGTACTTCTATTAGAAGTTTTGGAGACAGCTCTGAATTAGACTGAGGTTAAACATCGTGAAGAGTTGCTTACTACTAAGTCTAAACAGAAGACCAACAGACATGTGTTCGTGTCTAAATATTCATCAAGATCTCAAGCAATCAAACATATCATCAAATCAAGATGGGAACTGCTGAAACAGGAGCCTGATTTTAAGGGATTGTATGATGAAGAGCCCCTATTCGCGTACACAAGGAGTAAGAATCTCAAGGAAATTTTGACTACCACAGCTCTTGAAGATCAACCACTATTCAATGGAATGCAAAAATGTCGCAATTGTGTACATTGTAACAATGTAATAACAGGGAATGTCATTCACCACCCACAATCGGGGAAAAGCATTTCATTAAGATATAACGGGGATTGTAACAGTTTGAACGTAATTTATACCATCAGATGTCCATGCGGTCTGCTTTATGTAGGCAAAACTTCAAGGAAAATTAAGATACACATTTCGGAACACAAAAGTACATTCAGAACAAAATCTACCAAATCTTTCTTTGCCACACATTGGTTAGAACACCAACACACCAATGCACAACTCAGGTTTACTATCTTAGAAATTGTCACAGTGAAACCAGATCAAAATCATCCAATACACTTAGCTCAAAGGGAAGCTTGGTGGACAAAATACCTGCAGACCATGGTACCTAGCGGGTTGAACGACAGGATTGAATTACAGTGTTTTTTATAACTGCACTATTCTTGAATATTGTTAAATGATTTATATGATATCTGCAATGTCATTTGTTCTGAGTGAATAACACCCAATATGTAGTTCATCTTGGTTTTTGTAATGGGCTTTTTACACAGGTCAAACAATTGTTTATTTCTCTCTTTTTTTTGAGCATTTACATTTCACAATCCTGTTGCCTCATTTGTTTCTTTTTCTTTTTCTGTTTCTTTTCCTTTTTCTGTTTCATTTAGCTACTTTTTAGGCGTAATATTATCTATATACACTGCACACGGTGAACTTTACAGACCATCGCATCTCATTGGCCTATTCTTGACTGAGCTTGCTGCTGAATATTCTACTCGGCGGTTTTATGTAGTGATCGCATAACGACTTCGTGTCACTATTTAGGGTGAACTTGACAAGTACAAGATTATTTTTAGACGGTTGTTCACGGTTTTATTATTTTTGGCAACAAGTACTCACACGAAATAGTGGATCATATCTGTAGTGTTGCTTTCTTACATTGTTTATCAAGCCATTATGAGCAGAACATTTCCGTACGCTTTTTTGTTTTACCATTCCAAGATGGAAGACGATTCTCAGTCCTATTACACTGTCAATGGTGCTCACGCGGGAGCACAACTAGAGGATGACACAATGTAGTCTTGTTTCTCTGTCTACTAAACACACGCGGGCATATAATATCGCCGCACGCCACTGGAATCTTAATATGTGGCGGTGTCTGGAAGTACAACAGGTGTGAATCCGTGCAGTTAGAGGTGAGTCGATGTCGGGTAGAGTTAGTATCAGCAGATAGTTCATATACTTTGAATTTTACAAACAGATCTGCTTGTTTTGCAGATTGATACAGAGAAGTTCTTACTTTCATTGGTGAGGATCTACGGAATTTCGGTGAGCGTACATTCTTTAAAGGGCTCAGCTTTAAGATTTACATAGAGTTTTAAAACGGTTGTTTCCAAGTACTATTTTAATTTCTCAGTTCTAGCTCAGTAGACCCAACCGTCAAGAAGTTATAAGAGTAAATGGCTCACCGAGACATGTGGATATTAGACTTTCTTTAAGCAATAGGAGGTGTTTTTTCCTATTCGGGCAATAGTCGACGTTAAGGTGTTTAACTACAACAGAACAGCGGAACACATCAACCTAATGGCTATAAGCTGATTGCAGTTAGACAGCATTTAAGAGTGACATCATTGAGACTGATACATTCCTGTTACCTTTATTTAATCACTAGTTTTTCAGAACACAAGTGTTTTAGCGTGTAAGGGTAGTTCCTCATGTGTTTTGCTCCTTTTTCATATTATAGACAGTAGAGGACCTAGAGTTTCCCGGCAGCGGCTGGTTCACGCTTGAATAATGATGGCTTCAGCGTTTATGCACGTCTGAATTCTGTTACCCTACACTACTCCACTGAGCTCAACTTTTTTCGGTCACAGCTATTCACAGCATTAAGTAAGTGTATACTCATAGGAGTAGATTTTTTCACATGCCTCTGAATATATTGCAGTTAAGGTGTTGATATAGATGCATCTTGTTGTTTTTGTTCTTAGCTGAGAGACTTATACTTGACAATTCCATATGTTGGAGCACTGGAATACTCCTATATAACACCAAGTAGTTGAGATGTGAGTACAACAGCTACAATCTTGTTTGCCATTTACCTTGAGTCCTCTTTTTTTACACAAAACACAGTAACGTAATACCCATTAATGGCGGTAGAGGAGTTCCTTCAGTTTATTTTTTACCTTTCTCTTCTTTTCACTTTGACCTGCATAAGAAGTCCATAGTTTAGAGCTTTCACAAAATCAATTGTTTTAACCAGATGTCTGCACAAATATATGTACTACCATTGTATTTTATGAACTGCCTCCGCATACAATCTAATTAGTTGTTTGTTAAAGTGTTAGTTAAACACAAGGAAAGTAAATGTGAATTACTGATATATTGTTTTATTTTTACAGTGCCCCTGAAGAAGGGAACCCCCCTGAAATGCATTGGGCCTATTTCTCAACTATGTTTTCAACTATATCATAATAGTTTCTTAGCATTTGAGTTCTTATAATAATTTTGTATTCTGGTGATATAAAGCTGTTTATTTTCAAATTTTGTATCAATCTAATCCAAAACTGATTTGTTGAACACAAAATAAGATTTACATGCAAAAGATTACATAAAACTATGTTTGGAATAAGAACTTTCTTTTTGAGTGATTAATTGAAATACTTCAGGTTATCTCTTGTTTATAATTGTCATACTTTAAACACATTGGAGTGCGCTTGGTAAACTAGTAGGATTTTCCACCAGAGGTTGATTGATAGTACTTCTATTACCCCATACAGACGTTCAGTTTCTCGTTAAACTCCTGTTCCGGCCTTAACTATACCTCAGCTTCTGTTCTCCCTTCCATCCAGCCTTCAGGTACTTACTTGTATATGTTTTACCCCTACACTGGGAATCCTGTTTTCCCACAGAAAGCTTACTCACCCTCTAATCCAGTTTTGTCACAAACTTCCCCATCTAGTCTCCTGACCATCAAGGAGGGGGCGGGGTGGGGGTGGTCAGAGAGGAGACTTGTTGCTGCCCCAGATTTGAACAGAGAGTGAAAGTGTGGCCAACAGAGGGCCTATCACTGCTCACCCTCGAGCAGGGGGTGTGGCCAAAGGGACAGGCAGTGCCATGGATACCCAAAGCAGCAGAGTTCACAGTTCACATCTGCGATGTGGATACCATATTGACACAGCATCTGGTTTGCGTTAAGCAGAGCCAGAAGCAATAATAAGCATTTTGTAATGTTTATGAAATCGTGACATAAATAATGTTTGGAGAAGGAACTACAGCTTCGACAGGCACGATCCTGTAGCCAACCATCATCGTCGATTTTTGACAAAAGCAAAAAAAAAAGATTTGTCCCCTAGAGGGTCAATTTCAACAGTTTGATAGGGATGTGACATGCATGCACAGTATGCTGGGCATAGAGCAGGGGTAGTAATAGGGATCCGGAAAGTGGAGAGCCCCCTCTAGTGGTGGCGGTGGCTACAGAGGTAATAGGAATGTAGTCTGCGCAGTTCGGATGAGCCATTGCCATCTTGTCATCAAGTGACATTGCTGAGTAGCTGCACCTCACCAGTACAAGAGACACTCTCTTTTAGTGGGGCCCAGTCTGAGTGGGGGCAGTGCGGGCCGCTAAGCATTCGAGAGATATTGAGACAGGCTTTGGTGGTGGCGTGTTAATATATGACAAATGTTTCAGCAACCTCTCAATGACATATCAATATTGCAACACCCTTGAGGCCATTTGGCATAATGTCAAGATCTGTCAAAATGAGTCACACTCCTCTCAGTGTGTTGTAATTATATTAAATTAGTTGTATCTTTAATTTATCTTCAATTAACAACTGAAATAGCTGTCAGACTCTCTCTCTTAACATTCCTAGAGAGGAATAAAAGAGGTTGGTGGTGGCAAATTTAAATTCTGTTACTACTATAATGTTAATTATACTTATGAAGGTATCAGTCGTCTGTGTCTGATTTGTATGAATCCAGGTCCTAAATCATTGGAAAGGTGAAAGTATGGAACGTGCCACTTTGTCCAGGGGTGGAAGAAGATGTTTTGACGGTTGCTAACCAAGCTTGCCAACCACCATGGTGGCATTGTACGCAACAAGGCATTTCTTTTCTGAGAAACGAGAGCTGAAAAATGTTAGTTTTAAAAGTTATCATATAACCTTACTAGTGTGTACACGGTGGAATTCTAGTCAAGAAGAAGCAAGGAAGCTTAAGGCGTGAGTTGGGCAGTCTGATTGGCTAATCAAGTCCCTGACATTTTTGGTCTTCATGTGAGGCAGAGCAGCTTGACCTGGACATAAACAACAGGAGGAAAACAAGTAAAGAGATTGTTCCTTCCTAGGCCAGTTATGGACTGAGAGGGGAGCCATGGGCAGCAAACAGCGGTATGGGTACCCAACCTCAGGGGGATGAAAGAACAATTGTTACTTACCTGTAAACAGGTGGTTCTCCAGTATTGGTGTCTTTCATAGATTCACATGCTTGAATATTCCCCGTCGTCGGAGTGGGAGTCCCATAGTAAATAAAATAGCAATTATATACAATATATATATATATATATATGTATATATATATATATATATATATATATATATATATATATATATATATATATGTAACAACATAAAACCTGAAATATGTACTAGAAAAAAGGCATAAACAGCCTACCCACATTTCTACATTGGAATGCATGGGAAAAGGAAAAAACCATATGCAGTCTATCCTTGTCATTATGTTGGTCCAAACTGCAGCCAATCAGGCGTCAGCAACCCTCTAGAACCTTCACCTCAGAGCTCAGCACCTCAGATTTTCGTAGCACAAGAGTGACCAAAGAGTCTATGAGGAGAAGATAGCCTCTGAGGGGAGGAGGGAGGGTCGCATGTGAATCTATGAAAGACACCGATACTGGAGAACCACCTGTTTGCAGGTAAGTAACAATTGTCCTTCTCCAGTATTAGGGTGTCTTTCATAGATTCACATGCTTGAATATAGAATAGATAGCAGTCAGCACCAAGCAAAAGTTTCCATAGTTACAAAGCATATGAGAAGACTGAAAAGCATATGTGTGGGATACATATATATATCAACAGTCAATAAATACTTGGAAACCAATAGGAGGAGGGTAGAACAGAGGCTCACCTTATTAAAAAAGATTACGAAGCACAGCTTGTCATACTGCGGTATCCGCTTCATTCATGGCACCCAGGCAATAGTGTTTCGTAAACGTGTGCCTGCTGGACCACGTGGCTGCTCTGCAAATTTGATGCAACGGGACACCAGCAAATAAGGCCGTTGAGGACGCCATCGATCTGGTAGAGTGGGCTCCCACCAAAGACTGCAGAGGCTCACCTGCCCTCTGATGGCAGAAAGCAATGGCCGAAGACACCCAACGTGATATAGTAGGTTTGGTAACTGGACGCCCCGTTTGAAAACGTCCATAAGCCACGAAGAGCTGATCAGATTTACGAAACGGAGCAGTTCTGTTGATATAGAACTTCAAGCACTGCTTAATGTCTAAGGAGTGCAAGCGCTGTTCCGCAGGAGACTGTGGGTTTGCAAAGAAAGTCTTCAGAAGAACAGGTTTATTGATGTGGAAATCTGAAGGTACCTTAGGTAAAACGGTAGGGTTGGTGCGAAGCACCACACAATCCGGTTGAAACTGCAGAAACGGAGGCTTGATCGTGAATGCATGACTGTCACTCACGCGACGTGAAGATGTTAAATCAAGGAGTAGAGCCACTTTCCAGGTGAGATACTTTAAGTCAGCTCTATGTATGGGTTCGAATGGTGACTTCATTAGTTGTGCCAAAACAATATTAAGGCGCCAAGCAGGAGGAGGTCGCCGAATAGGTGGAAATTTACGGAATAGTCCCTTGAAAAACTGACATATGATTCTAGAAGAGCAGAGGGAGGTGGAGCCATCTTGGCGGAAGCCTGAAATTGCCGCCAGAAAAACCCTTAAAGTGGCATGAGACAGTTCGGACTGATCCAATTGCAAGAAAAAAGGGAGGAGCTGTGCAGGCGTTGCACGAATGGGATGAACACCAGCAGCAGCACACCAATGGCAGAACCTTTTCCATTTCAACTTGTAGGTCTTTACAGTTGAAGGAGCTCTGGCCTGAGCAAGGACTTCTCTGCAATCTTGTGGAATGGCTAGATGGGCAAATTCACAGTGTTCAGGTACCGGGCTGATAAACTCAGAGAAGAGAGTTCCGGATGGTAAATGAGACCCCTGTCCATGGTGAGCAGATCCATCCGAGGATGTAGAAGGATGGCTCGCATTGGGACAGCAGAAACAACTCTGAGAACCATGCTTGACGAGGCCACCTGGGAGCTATCAGAAGGATGTGGCAGGGTTCTCTCCACATCTTCCAGAGCACCAGAGGCACTAGAGGGTTCGGAGGGAAGGCGTAAGCAAACAGATTGGACCAGTTCATCAAAAGCGGTACAAAAGGGGGTGGTGATGGACGGAGCATCTGAATCAATCAAACACTCACACCCAGTCAAAAGATCTGGGTTTAATCCATCACTGTTCTTTAGCCCACTCTGCCACCCCAGTTCAGACATGGCTATATGCAAATCAGTCTGACCCTGTGCCTCATGGGAACAGTCCAAAACGAACTGCCAAGCCATGTCTTCCCTGGACCGGAAACAAGCTTCCGAGGACCGGTTTCTGGCATTCCAGCCGTCTTCAGCCGGGCTTGCTTGAATCCAGTGGCAAAGTGAGCAAGAGACTCACGTCTGAGCATACCCTGCCACACTTATGGCGGCCAAAAGTGGTACAAAAGGGGGTGGTGATCTTTTGACTGGGTGTGAGTGTTTGATTGATTCAGATGCTCCGTCCATCACCACCCCCTTTTGTACCGCTTTTGGCCGCCATAAGTGTGGCAGGGTATGCTCAGACATGAGTCCCTTGCTCACTTTGCCACTGGATTCAAGCAAGCCAGGCTGAAGACGGCTGGAATGCCAGAAACCGGTCCTCGGAAGCTTGTTTCCGGTCCAGGGAAGACATGGCTTGGCAGTTCGGACTGGACTGTTCCCATGAGGCACAGGGTCAGACTGATTTGCATATAGCCATGTCTGAACTGGGGTGGCAGAGTGGGCTAAAGAACGGTGATGGATTAAAACCAGATCTTTTGACTGGGTGTGAGTGTTTGATTGATTCAGATGCTCCGTCCATCACCACCCCCTTTTGTACCAGTTCATCAAAAGGGCATTGCCCTGAGACCCTCTGTGGGGATGCCAACTTGCCTAAGATGGGCATTTTCGGTTCCCTGGTGTTGCGAAGAGATCCAGCGCCGGGCGCCCCCATCGCTGAGAAATCATTTTGAGTGTTGGTTGGTGCAGCTCCCACTCGTGGGTCGATGACCGGGACCTGCTGAGGGAATCCGCCAGGAGGTTGGATATTCCTGGGAGATGAACTGCGGTGATTGCGATTTGGTGCGTGAGCACCCAGTCCCAAATTGACTGTGCTAGTCGAGACAGCACTGGAGATTTTGTTCCGCCCTGCTTGCTTATGTAATGCATGCAGGTTGTGTTGTCCGTTTGTATCAGGACTGACTCTCCTCGAAGCATGGGCTGAAACGACTTGAGCGCTAGAAATATAGCCATGAGCTCCAACCTGTTGATGTGCCAGGTTTTCTGTGGCAAAGTCCATCTTCCTTTTATGGAGAGGTCTTGGAGGTGCACTCCCCATCCCTCCAGAGAAGCATCCGTCGTGAGTGTGAGATCTGGAGTGACGGATAGGAATGATGTCCCTGCAGCAAGGTGCACTGGCTGTGCCCACCATCAGAGCGCCCTTTTCATGCGAGACGTGACACAAACCAGGTCGTTGAAGGAACCAGTGATTTGACGCCACTGTCCGTCTAATTCTTCTTGAATGGGACGTGTCCATAATCTGCAATGTGGAATGAGTGCGATGCACGATGACGCCATTCCCAGAAATGACTTCAGTAGTCGGACTGAAAAGCACTGCCTTGACAACAGAAGTGATACTAGACGCAGAATCCGTTGTTGACGTTCCAGGGACACAAATGCTTTTGCCAAAGTTGTATCCAATGTGGCTCCTAGAAAATCCTTGGAAAGAGCTGGACACAATTGGGATTTCTCCAGATTGAGACACAGGCCCAAGGAACGAAACACCCTCTGGCAAAGGGATGTATGCTGAATCAGCTGTGTGCAAGACTGCGACTTCAGGAGGCAATCGTCGAGATACGGAAATATCTGGACACCTCGGAGACGTAAATAGGCCATTACAGGCGCCAACATCTTTGTAAAGACTCGTTGGGCGGAACGAAGGCCGAATGGCAAGACCTTGAACTGGAAATGTTTCTGCCCCACCCGAAAACGTAGAAACTTCCGATGACGCTGGAATATTGGGACATGGAAGTAAGCATCTCGGAGGTCGATAGTTGCCATGAAATCTCCAACTAAGAGCAAACGCAAGATCTCTGTAAGCGTTAGAATGCAAAATGATTGACTCTTGAGATACTTGTTGAGCGCTCGCAAGTCCAATATTGGGCGCCAATCCCTGTTCTTCTTTACGATAAGGAAAAAACGGGAATAAAACCCCTTCCCTCTTTGAGACCTTGGCACCACCTCTACTGCACCCTTCTGAATCAGAAGATGAACTTGATGGAAAAGTTCCTTGATGTGAGGGGGTGTCGGTCCGGAAGGTGGAGTTGGAGGAGGGATGGTGACGAATTCCAACGCATGGCCCTTGTCTATGATGTCTAGAACCCAACGGTCCGAGGTGATGGAGGACCATTGAGAACCAAACAGGGAGATTCGACCTCCAATCTGCTGGGTTAAAGGCAAGTCATTGTCGTTTATTAGAGGATCCCCTGTAAGAGGATTTTCCTCTATAGGCTTTGGCCGGCTGTTGGCGAGACGACTGTTGTCGGTTATTGGAGTAACGCTGTTTTTTTTTATTATAGGAGCGATATTGATTGCTTCCTCCTCGAAAATTAGAGTTGGTGCCTTGTCCTCGAGCACCCCTAAAAGGGCTGCTTTTTAAATTGCAGGGTTCCCAAGGCACGTGCCGTGTCCGTGTCCTTTTAAATGGACTGTAGTGCCTCATCAATGTGTGCCCCAAAGAGTGATTCGCCATCATACGGCATATCCAGAATCTTTGCTTGAACTTCCTGACGGAAGGAGGTGGAGCGCAACCAGCCTTGTCTTTCTAAGACAGCTGCTCCCGCAAGCTGTCGGAAACCAGTGCAGGCTACATCTACTGCACATTCAATCAGTTCTTCTGACGTTCTTTCGCCTTCCTGGAGAAGTTGTAACGCCTCCATCTTGGAAGCATCCGGAAGCATAGCCACATAAGCGGTCATGTCTGCCCATATCTGGTGGTCGTATCGACCCAAAATGGCCATCGCATTAGCCGCCCTCACTGTGGTGGATGATATCGTGGAGAACTTGCGGCCTATAGCGTCAAGGTGACAGCCCTCATGGTCTGGTGGCGCTGTAGTGGATGCAGGATTCCGGGATCCCCGCTGGGCTGCCTGCGTAACAACCAAATCCGGCTTCGGCTGGCCTTATACTTCTTTTCCAATCTTGGCAATTGGGCAGGCAAGGAATTTGGTGTCTTCATCAATTTTTCCCCTTCAGCCCAGATGAAATCAGTAATTGGAACAGTATGAATCTGTTTAAATGGCTGACTTTTAAAATCGTAGAGGAAACAATCCTCCTCTCTTTGGACTCGTGGCAGCTTAAAACGATGAGCTGCTCTGTCCTTTAGCTGATGGAAACTTGCAATATCTACTGGAGGAGAATCCCCTTGCGGCACTTGAGATGGAGACGGTGTTTGAGCCTGATAGTCATCCCACTCCGCCATATTATCATCAGCATCCACATCCGTAACCTCCCTATCTTCTCGATCAGGTGGGTTCTCCTCCTCATCATCCGGATACACAGTTGTGTGTACTTGAATGGATGTATGTCTCTGAGTAACTGCAGGTGGTGGAGGCACGAAAGGAGCAGCTGACGGCTCCGCCGTAGGTGCTAAGATGGAAGGAACAGTAGACACCTGTGGCGATGGAGGGAAACGTCTGTTATAGTCATCTAACATATTCTGTAGGTTAGAGATGAGCGACAAAGGTAACGTCGCATTTGAAATTTGAACAGGCATTTCTTCATCTTGGCCATATTGCTCCTCATCATCATTGCTGAACTCTAGACATTTTATAATTAAATCAGATGGACTTTGAGCGTCAGTGAAGGACTCATGCACATCCACTTCAGACTCCTGGTCTGAGTCCGTAGCAAACAAAGGTGAGGGAGGCAGTGTATCACCAGGAAGTGCAAGGTGGCCACTTGGAACCTTATGACCTTTGTGAGGAGTGTCATCCTTTGTGGAACTGGTGGAAGACAGTGGCAGCAAAGGCAGAGAGGCAAATGTAGATGGCATCATAGTTGGAAATGTACTTTCCACAGTTGGAGACTCCATCGCTGACAGCAATGATCCTGCCGATGGTGCCGTCGTCAGCATTGACGACGACGAAGGCTTCTTGGTCTTTGTCGTCGAATACGTCGTCGACGGTGACATCGTCAACGGAGCAGCCGTCAACGGTGATGTCATCGACGGCAATGGTGTCGTCGACGGAACCATCGTCGACGTAGCCGTCGACGGGACCTTCGTCGACGGCAATGGCTTCTTCTTTGTCGACGGGGCCGTGGTCGACGGAACACTCGTCTACGGAATACTTGTCGTCAAAGGCGTCGACGAAGCTAGCATCTTTACACCTTTCATCGACGATGATCTAGCTGTCGACGGAAGTTTTTTCATCAACGACGCCGAAATTGGAATGACTGACAACACAGTCTTTGAACTGAGGATCACCTTCATCGTCAACTACGTCGTCGACGGAAAAGCTGTAGATGACCCAGAAGCATGCGTCGTCGTGACCGTCATCGTCAATGTACCAGAGGCAGCCAATCTCGTCGACGGAACTGTAGTCGACACTGTCGTCGACGGAGCAACAGTTTTCCTCACAGAAAAACCTGTGGAAGTCGTAGCAGTAGCCTGAGAGCCAGGTCTCGTGGGCCCAGAAGTAGTAGGAAGAGGTGAAGACACCGCAGGGGCCAAAGAAAGAGACATTTTCTTCTTTTTTATAAATGGAGAAGCCAACTCCTGCACACTACTTCTTTTTGAGGCTGCTTGGGAATGGCCAGACATGAGGCTTTCAGCATCAGAAAGTACATGCTCCTTGTCTTTTAGTCTCTGAAGACAGAGGAGTAAACGGCCTTCCCTATCTTTTAAAGTTTTTGTGGAGAAAGTTCTACAGAACTTACAATTTCCCACTTCATGGTCCGGGTAAAGACAGTAAATACACTTACTGTGTTGATCCTCTGAATAAAGTCTTAGCTTTCCACATGAAGAACAAGCTCTGAAGAGGAATTTCTTACTTGAAGACATGTTGAAAACCAGGCAAAAAGCAAAAGAGTAGAGAAAACTGAGCAGAGCTCAGGGAGACTCCCTTACACACGACGTGCGGTAGAAAATCTGAGGTGCTGAGCTCTGAGGAGAAGGTTCTAGAGGGTTGCTGACGCCTGATTGGCTGCAGTTTGGACCAACATAATGACAAGGATAGACTGCATATGTTTTTTTCCTTTTCCCATGCATTCCTATGTAGAAATGTGGGTAGGCTGTTTATGCCTTTTTTCTAGTACATATTTCAGGTTTTATGTTGATACATATATATATATATATATAGTATATAATTGCTATTTTATTTACTGTGGGACTCCCACTCCGACGACGGGGAATATTCAAGCATGTGAATCTATGAAAGACACCCTAATACTGGAGAAACAGGGGTACCTGTGAGCTTGGCTTCTTTGGGACAACATGGGCTCTCTCTACCAATGCAACATCCCAAAATAAAATGATGGACGGAGTGTTGAAACTTTTCAAAAACTCACCCCGGTCATAGATCTGGGTTTAATCGATTTATATTTTGCTCACCAATTCACCCCAGTTTGGACCTCAACACTCCGTCCATCATTTTATTTTGTGATGGTGCTATATGCACCCTAAGTGTCTAAGGGTATGCCCAGGGCTTTAAGTGGCCCGGGTCTCACCGGTGCTGAGCACCAGCACTTTTTTAAAGGAGGCCTCGAAATGGGTCTCTATCGGGCTCTGTTTTGTGCCCTGGTACAGGCGGTATGCTTTTTTAAGGACTGCAGTGATAGCAGGCACATCGATGTGCGCATGCTCACACTACTCACTTATCACTAGTGGAGAAGTTAGAGCATGACGTCAAGCCAGGTGAGCGTTGTAGGGGAAGGGAAATCCTTTAAAGAGAGTCATTTTCTCTATGGATTTCCCTTCTCTTTTTGAAACTCAGGAGTAGCAACATTGTTGTAGTGTCACCAGGGCTTTAAGTGGAAACTTTTTCAGTATTATATATAAGTCATAGTTGCTGCTTATTTATCGTATGCAACTAACACCCATTGACAAAGCCAATGGTCCTGACTTGTGTAGCACTTGTATCATATGTCTGGATGCAATGACAGAAACAACAAAATACAAGTCGGGTGGCACACTATGCTAAGCACAGATTTTTAGCTTACCTGTTTTAAGCCACACCCTTAATTACACTGGCCATGCCCCTTTGAGAGACCCCTCAGTTTTTCATACCACTTAAAGCCCTGGTGAGCCGCGGTCAGTAGTGGGAGTACCTGCTTGGCAGTGACGTGGGGAGGGGGAGGGGCATCCCCAAATGTGATGCAGTGCGCATAATGAAATTCGTTTTATTTCTTTATATGTTTACTTACCTGTAAACCTCCTTAATGCATAGTCTTCTACCCCCCACCATGCCCCTCCCCCTCCACACGTCACCACCCGGCAGGTATGTTTATGTTTATGTTTATTGGTTTATATAGGGCTGAACCGCCCATGAGGGTATCTCTGCGCTTGGACTGAACATTGTGACACAACCTGAATATAATTAAAAGAGATATGTTTTTAGCATTTTTCTAAAATGGGCCAGATTTGGGCAGGCTCTTAAATGTATCGGCAGGGTATTCCAAAACATCGGGGCCTGAAAAGAGAAGGCCTTAGCTCCACTGCGCGCTTTTTTGATCCTAGGAGTTGTGATCAACAGATCAGAACTAGATCTGAGTAAGCGCTTGGGACAATAGGGGGTCAATTTACGGGTCAGGTACACAGGTCCTTGCCCTCTAAGAGCTTTGTGAATAATGCACCCTATTTTAAACGTAATTCTTTTAGAAATAGGGAGCCAATGTAGTTGATTTAGAATAGGAGCAGAGGGTGTTCTAGCCGAAGCATCGAACGTGAGGCGGGCGGCGGTATTCTGGACAACCTGTAATTTCTTTATGGCTGCCGTATTGGCTGAGAACAAAAGGGCATTACAATAGTCTATCCTGCTAAGTACGAAGGCCTGCATCAGAGTTTTCTTAGTAGAAGTGGGCAGGAGGGGAAATATCCTGCGCAGGAGGCCTAAAATGTAATAGCAGGACCCTGCCGTGGTGTTGGCGTGTGTCTCCAAAGTCAGTTTACGATCTATTCTGACTCCCAGATTTTTGACCACCTCCTTAGGAGTGGGAGCAGTGCCCAATTCTTCTGGCCACCAAGAAGGAGTCCAGCAGATGTCAGCTCCTCCGAACAACATTATCTCTGACTTACCTGCGTTAAGTTGCAGGAAGTTGGACTGCATCCAAGCGGCAATCGCTTTCATGCCTTTCCGAGAATGTCTGTTGGATATGCAAATAGTTTTTGTCGAAAGTCAGGAGGAGCTGAGTATCGTCTGCATACGAGATCGGGATAAAACCGAGTTCTCTCATCAGTCTGGCTAGAGGGGAAACATAAATATTAAAAAGAGTCGGACTGAGGCAGGAGCCCTGGGGGACTACCTTACTAACCTTAGTCGTGGTTGACTTAAAAGTACCCAAAGTGACAGTCTGTGTCCTGTCTGACAAAAAGCTAGTGAGCCATTGTAAGGCCAAACCTCTGACACCTATACCGCCCAGTCTCTCCTATAAGATCTGATGGGAGATCATATCGAACGCCGCGGAGAGATCAAGCAGCACCAACAGTGCCGCTTGATCTCTATCCAGGGCCATCCAAATGTTATCTGTAACTTCAATGAGGGTGGATTCGGTACTATGTTTAACTCTGAATCCTGATTGGGAGACATCTAACTGTTGTGAGTTTTCCAGATATTCTGAAAGATGTCTATTTATATGTTTTTCGATTAATTTGGTCTGTAAAGGGAGCAGGGATATGGGACAGTAATTGCTAAGATCGGTGTTCGGAGCTTTGGGATTCTTTTGTAGGGGTATAATCTGTGCATCTTTCCAGGCAGGTGGAAGGTAGCCATTATTGAGAGAATTGTTAAGAATATCACAGATAGGAGAGGCAAGCTCAACAGCAAATTTAGAGGCAATGTTGGCAGGTATTATATCCAATGGGGAGCCTGATTTGGTTTTCTCTAATAGAGATGTAACTTCAGGAGGACTAAGCAAAGGGAAGACATGAAGCGAATGAGAAGAGCTACATGTAAATGCTGTGTTAGGTTTAACCGGTAAGGGAATAGGATTGACAGCAATGATTTTTAAGTAAATGGAATCAATTTTCTGGGTGAGGTTTGTAGCAACATTATTGCACAGTGCTTGGGAAGGGGATTCCCCTGTCTCACAGGCTTTAGGATTCGCATAGGATTTGACTAAATTAAATAAGATCCTAGAATTAGAGCCTGCTTCCTCCAATTGAAGGGAAATGTGTATCTTTCGTGCTTTTTTGATATTGGTGTGATATAGTGCTAATGCTTTTTTGTAGATATCTCTATCTGCGTCCTTGTGATGTAGACGCCAGATACGTTCTAATTTCTTGCATCCCTTCTTTTCTGCCCGAAGAGTCGGGGAGTACCAGTCGGCGGATGTCAAAGTATGAGCATGTGTGATAGGTTTCAATGGGGCATATTCATCTAGGATATTCAGGATGGTGTTATTAAAATGTTGCAGTTGTTGGTCCACAGTAAAGTGACGTGTGTCTACGTCCCATGCCATAAAGGAGGATACTAAGAGATTAGAGTTAATTTTGTGCCATGGTCTGTACCATCTGTCTGAGTCCGGTGCAGGACCGGATGGGGTATGAGGACTGGATACGTAAAAACTTAACAAGAAAAGGTCAGACCAAATCAGTGGAGAAGTATTCTCATAGGTAATATGCTGGGAGTTGGAGAGGATAAGATCGAGTGTATGTCCAGCTATATGGGTAGGGGCAACATTCATTTTGACAAGGCCTACAGAGGACATATCTTCCAGCCACGTTACCGCATCAAGATTTTGGAGGTCCTCACTGTGTATATTAAAATTTCCTAGCAAAAGGAAGTTTTGTGTAGCAATTATGTGCGGGGAGATAAATTCCAGTAAGCAACTGTTGAATTCTTTCGTGGGGCCTGACGGTCTATAGACCAGGGCTCCTTTCCAACTTTGCTGGGGATGAGGTCACATTTAAAAATAAGACATTCAAATAAATCTGTACTGGTTTGACCCAGGATGGTGACAGGTAAGTCTTCTTTATGTACTATCGCAATCCCTCCTCCCACTCTTTCAGTTCTGTCAAATCATTGTATTCGAAAACCAAGGGGGAGAGCCAAGGTGATCGCTGGTGTGGCCATGGGTTTAATCCAGGTTTTGGTAAAAAAACCAATAGCTGGGTTTTTTTCATTTATAAGATCCCAGATAGCTGTTGCATGTTTGGGGAGGGATCTGACATTAGCCAGAAGACAATGCCATTTCTTCTGGTTGTGCGAGCTATTGTAGGGTGTGTCCAAAGGGTCGAAGTTATGGCAAAGGTGTTCAGCAATCGTATTACAGATATAAAGTTATCAATGACATGTGGTACATCGATCTTATATGTGCAGGCAAGACATGAGAAGGGGCCTTCCGGTACAAAACCTCTGTGTCGGCTTGTATCACAGGGGGTCTGTCTAAATTTAAGAAGTATGTCTCTAGAGTAGCTGTAACGCTGACTTACCTTTAAATGCGACTCAGTGTGCAAACGAACAGGGGTCCTAGCGCCTGGTGACATACTGGCGCGGACGGGGGCAGACGGGCTTGCCTTTGGCGCGCCGCTGGCGCGTCCGCTGCGCGGACGAAAAGGCATGATACTTTTATACGGTGCAGAGGAGGGCGGGAGGTGTCCTACAGCTAGACTGCAACCCCTTCCTCCTCGCAAGATGGCGGCTGTGAGCCCCTGTCCCTCAGCGTCAGTCAGCTGCGCGGGGGATCAGGGTTCGAGGTGCGAGAGTTCCAAGACTAATTTAAAATCACACTGCAAGTAAGTAGATCTACTTGCGGTGAAGCGGCGAAAATTAAACGAATGCTCCCACTACCGACCGCGGCTGGCCCTGGGTATGCCTTGAGGTGGGTCTCTTGCTCGCTGCTCCACTGGATTCAAGCTAGGCTAACTATTAAGGGGTGATACCCTGCAACCGGTCCCAGCAGTTCGGACTGTACTGTTCCCATGGAGAGCAGGGTCAGACTGATTTGCATATGGCTGGGTCCAAATTTGGGTTACATGGCATGCAAAATAACAATAGATGAAACCCAGATCTGAGACTGGGGGAGAGTGGTTAAAAAGTTTCAACACTCCGTCCATCATTTTTTTTCGTGCTGTTGCTCCCTCTACCAATGAACACTGCCATTGTTATCTGGCTTTCCTAGGGGCAGAAATGTCAGTTGGGATTTCAGGGGTGATGGAGAAATGAAAACGAAGCCTGGAGAGAGAGTCTTGAGTGGAACAAGAAGTTGTAGCTCTTCCAATTGTTGTGGCCACAGCCGCGGAACCACACCACCAACGGTTATCAATGGGCATAAGGCGATACAAACTGCGTCACATGGTTGCGCTAACTATCTGACTATGGTTGAAGCCCACATCCCTGATTCTGTAAAGGGAAGAGTCCTGTGGCTCTATGTAAAGCGGGGATTCGATGTTTAGTGTTGCTTAGCTGCACCACCACCATGCCCTTGTTCATTGTGCATCACACGCCCTTATGTGTTTTTATGATGGTAATATACATTGAAAGCGTTGACATATAATAACACGCTCTGTCCTTCTTGCTGCTAACTGCCTTTGTGCATTTAAGGGCATCCACCTAGAAATGAGCTTGCGCAAGGCCTGGGTGTTGTTAAAGGCAGCCTTCTGGAGAGTCTACCGAACAATCATCTTTTCCTTTTGTCAGCAAATGACCGCAGGCCCTTTGCTCCTCACTGCCGGGCTTGGAGATGAACCTTTCACCCTCTGTCTTGTCTATTGTACGATGGCAGCCACGAGGTAACACTTTCCCTCCACAACCACCTTGTCAGGTTTCTGGCTTAAGCACTAATGTGTTCTTTTATCGAGCCTAGCGGCAGCGCAATTACACTGCTCGCTCTGCAAAACTGTTCTAGTAGAGTATGGGAGAGAAGCTGTGCCCACTCTCCGAAAATATTTTTCATTGGCTTGTGTCCTTGTCTTGCCTAAATACTACCTACGGATTTGTTAATAGGCTTGTTTGCACTGCCTTAGTACAGCCTTGTCTTAATTTGTAACCTCCCATGACTACTGGCCCTTTTACTTTGGTTGTTACACGGGACCTGTTATGTAGCCTGTAAGCACTATTTACTTTATTGAGTTTCTCTTACTGCAGGCCGGACAGGCTCTGCTTCACCTGAAATCGCTTGTGTTTTTTTAAGCAGCACAGCCACCTCCGTAAAACAGGCACCTGCTTTAAATCACTTTAACCTGGCATTAATGTAGTGTAGTTCCTATATCCCTAATAGGCTCTGCGCATTGGAATAATATACACTATATATTTAACATAGGACTGCGGTCAGTATGTCTCTATCGAGTACATTAAACTTAATTGTGTGTGCCAGCTAACTCAGAGGTCACTAGAAACTTTCTTGAATGAAAATGAAGGGATTAGTCTCTGACAACCGCATAAACATGACAACTTTGTTTCCCTTAGAGTCGGAAGGAACAATATCTTCAGAGTCGTGGAAACAATAGATAACTATTTCACTCAGTCAATCGTGCATGCTTCATTTCTACAGAGGTGCACAAAAATAGAGAGACGGGTGTTTGAAAAAAAAAAGGATTATTGAACTGTCTTCTTTCTCATGCAAGAGATATGAACTGCTACAATCGTAAGACAGAATGTGAAGTATAATGCGTACAGCGTAAACAGTAATATAAAATATTAATGTGATAGCATGGTCTGTTGCTATGACATATATAAAAATACATACATAAATAACAGGCTAAAATACTGAAATGGTGCTTCTAAAATGTGCCTACCCCAATGTACCTAATCTAGGTCTAGTACGAGGGAAGAAGTAGGTGCTGGTTTAGCATAGGTTTAGTTTTGCCAAGAATTGCCAAAGGTTTCTCTAGGTTCTAATCAGCTCCATACATTAGAATGAGAGAGATTGGTATCTCTCTCCCGGGACTCGATTTCCAAACACCCTGCAAGGGGAGTCAGAAACACTGGAGCTGGATTCTCGGCAGGAGGATGACAGCTTCTAGTCAGTGCGTCAGCTGGGGAGTTGGCTTCCTTCGGTACTTGCTGTGGCGAGCTGCGTCGTGCAAGTAGGTAGTCGAACTGCACTGAACCACACCGTGCTTTGCTTTAGCAAGTGAAAGTATATTTATACCTTGAAGGTGTTTAGGAATGCCAGTATTGACGTAAGAGTCGGGCATATGAACGTCATGAATGAACCTCTAAGGAATAGATGTTCATGCATAATATTGAGTTTCTTGGAGAAATCAATATTCAAGCAAGGGGATGTCCCTAACGCCTTAAGAGTCTGGTTGTCCAAAAAATCATGGTGACGTAGATGAATGGATGTAAGAAGCTTTGCCTGTATTTGGGTAGCATGGGCTACGCCTAAATAAGGACTGGGTTTCTATGTCTATATAAGGGCAATGTGAATTGTACCTATATAAGGGCATGAATCCGGAAATTCATACAGAATCTAAATCGATACACAACATTATCTCATGTCTGTTTCAACCCCCCCACCCCAAGTAAAATGGATTTAGAAACTATTAGTGAATTAAGTCATGTGAATTCCAGGTAGCACATAATCCTGTGCTAATGGGCTGAAGCTGACAACTGCACATCTATCTTTACATGCCATTTGCACTAAAGCCACCTGACGGGTTGTTTTCAAAAGCCTGTTTTATTACCAACACCACCACCAATACAACTACCACCAATACCCCCCCACCACCAATGCCACCACCAACAATGCCACCACCAACAATGCCACCACCACCACCAATGTCATCACAGCTAATATCACCACCACAATGCCACCACCACAAATACCAACACCAGCACCACAATGCCACCACCGCCAATACCAACACCCCCACCACCAATACCACCAATACCAACATGACCAATACCACCACCAACACAACCACAATACCACCACCAATACCACCATAACCACCAATTCCACCACCAATAGCACCACCACCAATACCACCTGTACCAATACCACCACCACCAATACCACCACAACCACAATACCACCACCACCAATACCACCTGCGATACCACCACCAATATCACCACCACCAGTACCATCACCTCCACCAATACCACCTCCACCAATACTACCACCACCAATATCACCACCACCACTACGAATACCATCGCCAATACTAATACCACCACCACCAATTCCACTGCCACCACCAATACCACCACCAATAACACCATCACCAATACCACAACAACCAATACCACCACCGCCACCACCAATACCACACCATCAATACCAATACCACCAATACCAATATCACCACCACCAACACAACCACCAATACCACCACCACCACCAATACCACCCCCACCAATAACAATACCACCACCAATACCAAAACTATCGCCAATACCAATACCACCACCACCAATACCATCATCACCAATACCACGACTACCACCAATACCACCATCAATACCACCACCACCACCACTAATACCAATGCCACCACCACCAATACCACCACCACCACCAAACATACCACCACCAATACCACTAAAGCCACCACCAATACCACCACCAATACCCCCACCACCAAAAACACCACCAATACCACCAACACAATACCAATACCACCACCAATACCACAACCACCACCACCAATGCCACCGCCAATACCAATTCCACTGCCACCAATACCAGCACCGATAATACCAATACACCCCACCAATACCACCACTACCAATGCCACCACCACCAATACCACCACCAATACCACCACCACCACCAATACCACCACCAAAACCACCACCACCAATACCACCACATACACCACCACCACCAATAGCACCACCATCACCATCAATACCACCACCACCAAGACCAGACCACCACCAAGACCACACCACCACCAATACCACCACCAATACCACCACCTCCACCACCAATACCAATACCACCACCACCAATACCACCACCACCAATACCACCACCAATACCACCAATATCACTAATACCACTAGAACCATACCAACACATCCAATACCACCACCACTACCAATGCCACCCCCACCAGAACCACCAGCAATACTACTAATACAAGTACCACCACCAGTACCAATATCACCACCACCAATACCACCACTGCCAATACCAGTACCACCACCACCAATACCACAGATACCAATACCACCACCACTAATACCACCAAGGCCACCACCAATAGCAGCACCACCAATACCACCACAACCAATACCAGCACCACCAATACCACCACCAATACCACCACCTCAGCACCTCTCGCTCACTAGTAATAGCAGGGGCACTGTACGAGGCCGTAGCTGCAGACCACCATGAGACCACCCCTCCCTCCCCCCCTCTATGCCTGCCATAAAGCACAGCCCGTACTGCGCCAGAAGGTGAAGCCAGGGCCCTACTACAGCTGGAGTGGGGGGTTTTAGGCCAAAGATAGCAATGACATTACACAATGCCACACTGCACACTCAAATCACAGAGAGGGCAGGAAATAGTCCCCCCTCCTGCTCTTCCTCCTGAGCCGCAACAGTGTAATCACAGAGCGAAAGGTGTTGAAGTACCTGTCTGTTGGCCTTTTCTCCACAGGGGCCAAGGCTATGCATTTGCTTTAAAACTTAGTACTGGTACTCCCAGACCTATTTTAAACCCACTACCACGTCTACACACCTTTGACCCCACACCCGCACTTCCCAAAACGGCTGTTGGATAAAAGATCTCTGGTAAAGTGCCTCTCTTTGAGGTGAGCCCGTTGGGTATTGCACCGCCGACCCGACAAGAAGCAGCCCAGATGATGAAGCATGACACCTGAAAGGGTGTGTGAGGGCATTACATCAAACAAAATGGATGCCCAACTGTAGGTCTCAGTGAGACTAGAAGCATCCAGACAGTAGTATGACACGTACATCCTCCCTCTGAGGAACAGCACAGCATTTCTTGTATTTATAAGCCAATGTTACCATGTTTTAAGCAGAGAGCACAGGCACTTTAGCACTGGTTAGCAGTAGTAAAGTGTGCAGAGCCAGAGTCCTAAGGTCAAAAAAATGAAGTAAGCAAAAATAGAGGAGTAAAGGCAAAACGTCTGGGGATGACCCTGCAGAAAGGGCCAAGCACAACAGACAGCATTACTTTTTGTTATCTAGGACTTTCTGACCCCTCAGAGCTCTACATCTTTGAAGCCCTGTGCTAAGAGCAGGTTTTCCTTAATGTGGGTGCCGGTCTCCTATCTAAGGAAGGCTCCCAGCAGATTAATGTGGAGTATATTCTGCTACTTCTTGCATAACAAAAGTCAAACTTAGCATCCTGGTTGGCTGAGTACTAAATGACTAGCCCTCAACACTTTTGAAGTCAGTGCCTAGACATTTAAAGGCGCAAGGCACTATAGCAATGTAGTACAGTATTAATAGGAGTTTTATGCTACTTCCACCTTTCACCAGAGTCTGTAACTTCAGCACAAGAAGGGAGGGATGCGATTGGCCGCAATGTGTGAACGACTTGCAGAGAAGCAGCAGACTGGTGCGAGTAGGGCATACACTCCACAACACCACAGGCATCACTGTAAGATTTCCAGCAGGGCTTGCGCTTGTGGGATTTCCGGGTTTAGTGAAGTTCACAATGACAGAAAAACTGAGGCTCATGTCACTTCAATGTCCATTTCTCTACCCAACTACAGACCACAAGACTTAAGGAAACAGGCCTCATGAAATACTCTGTTCTCAGATTCTATATCACAACACCCCCGACACTCTGCGAAGCAGTATACCAAATCTTGAGGTTGATATGGTCTTGGTAAATAGGTGTGGAGCTAGAATTGTACATTTACAATCCCCTAAGTATGCTTAAATTAAGGATATCAGGCAAGTTGATACCATCAATATTGTTGGCAGTGGATAATATTTTACTCAATATTCTGACACACAGCACACCTGGAACTTAAATACTTGTTTCACAACTGTGGAAGACATACCTGCAGTCCCCAGAGGGGCAAAGGTCTGTTCACCCAAATGATAGGCGTCCTGGAAGACACAAGAACATACAAATGGCAATTTTGATCCAACAAATATATATCTTGTGTAAGCCTGCAATACAGAGACCATGCCGCCAACAAAGTCAATCATGGACAATGGAAAACACATTTAGGTAATGCAACACGTTTGCTACACACAGACAATGTTTGGAATAATAGGACCAGACTTTTTAGGATGCAAAGCAAGCCTTATACACATGGGCTACATTTGGGATTATAAGGAATTGAGTAGGACATTTTATGATTCAAAACAGACTTGCCTTAGAAGGGCAACACTGGAGAAAAAGGGGAAATGAATTGGGCACTTAAAACTACTAAAAGCCCTGCAATACATGGAAAGCATTGACTTTATCATGACACTGCATTGTTCAGGAGATTTACTGAACGCAAGCAAACCAGACCACAACAAGACAGGCAAAATGGCAAACTTACCAATCAAATTTGGTCATCTGCAGCATCGAGTGATTTTGCTTAGGACACTCCCAGCTGCATTGCACAGGTAACCAAAACAAAAGAAAAAAAGAACCAGTGAACAGGGGAAACAAAAAGAATAACCCAATAACCCAGGCTTTCAGTCCTGTGATATTTTGAAGCTAGGAAATAGGGTGGTGGTAGTGACAACTAAAACCAGCAGCTTTATAATGCGTGGGAGCCCTCACAATGTATGCAACTTTAGTAGAGAAACCAGATTTTCCCTACCAAAATGCAGTTAACCCAAACGAACAGAGAGAGGGAGGCACTTGCCCCAACCATGTCCACTTTATGTATCTTCCCAGTGTAGAACTTTACTCGTATTCATAAGCCGAGAATGAATGTTACTGGTAAGTAACTGGTTCTACCATCACAATAACATATTCACACACTGACTCTTAACACATGTTCTCGTTTATCAGGGGTGGTCTCCAATAGCACTACAAATATTCTCTGACAATTCTGTGGATGGTAACCATGCCGGAGAACTATTCCAGGGGCAGCTTTAGAGCTGATGTCTTCCAGTGTGCCAATCTTTGTTGCCCTCATCAAAACATTATTTCTCCATGGATTCCCTCACTACCACCCTCCACCAGTGCCCCTCATCTCTCCATAGGCCTTCTCTCTCACACATTTAATTAGTTTTACAGTGCTACTCATACTAGTGTAGGGTGTCAGAGCTCTCTACATCACACAAAATTATACTGAGTCAATGAATCATACGTGTGTAAATCAGTCTATAGTAAATGTCCCATAACACAGTGAGGATTACAAGGTGAAGGGGTCACATGTCGCCAATTCTAGTAGACAGTATGTTTTAAGAGCGTTTGGTCTAGAGAAGCACAAGCTCAGGATTTAAATGTACAACAGTGGTTGGCTTATTTAATAAGAATGTATTTCTACCCAAATGAAACCTTTTTAACACCATTAGGATAATGAAACATTGGGGAAAGAACTAACAGTCTAATCTATACAATGCAGTTTGCATGCAGCTCTTTCATGACAGGTCATAGCTCACTGTTCAATATTAGGGTTGTAACTTATGAACTGCAAGTAACAAAATGACCACTGTAACAAAAGCAGTAACCTATTAAGCAATCGTTCCTTGCTGCAGGCATATTAACCCTCTGCGTTACTTGATCATGAGTCAAAACTGCCACTAGACAAAACTACAGTCTCTCCCCAGCTTGAATAATAATCACCAGAATTATCTTGACATTTTCATTGTTATCTGAAAACTGCCGGGTACACAAGGAACTATGCAACAGGTTCTTTTTAAAGCTGTGTTATTTCTAAACAAGGTGCCCCCCCCCCCCAAGTTCAGTGCCAAGTGTGGCTACACCAGTCGCACTACACTAGAGATGGCCCTGAATGTTACAGATGAATAGCTTTTTCTTCCATCATGCTACCCTCTTTATATGTGCACCCTTAACAATTTTCCACTGTGCTAGGGGCCTCTGTGATACCAGTAAATATGTTCTAAATGCAAAATGAGGATTATGTCCATGCTGGAGAAGTTTTGCTACAGCATTCCCTTAGTTAAGGTGACATTATGTGCATCCATATGTATCATGGTTGTAACTTGCAGTCTCCTAGCAATGAAACATATTAAGATAAACCTATACAATGCCCCATAGAACAAGCCCTCAACACTCTTGCCCCAGAGAGCATTAATGGAAAGTCTGACAACACTGGCAGATTTCTAAACTGCTCATCTTTTAGTTCCCTCATCCCATTTAGAGGTCAGGCGATGCAGCTTTGCTGATGATGGAGCTACTGCAAGCATCACTACTCGGAAAACAGGCTAGGTGGGGGAACCGATGGTGGCCATATTACCAGAAGGGTAACCTATTTAGTGTCCACCCACTCTTTTTCCTCTTTTCAGTACATGAGGTACTTGTATTATATTTTAATTTTGTTGAAAACAGACCCAACTTTGAGGAATTGTCTTTGAAATGAAAACAAGTGTTAGCAGAGCAGTCATAACGCCAGTAGTCTTAACATCACTTTTTTCCCTTCCAAAGGTGACTCTTACCATGGAGGCATGAGCTATTCCAGAAAAGTAGGCTGCCAAAAAGGAGGCGAGCTTTACATATGGTAGGCTAGGTGCCAGCCTTAGATGGCTTAACAGAAGCAGTGCCTTAGACCGACCTACCAACTCACACAATGCCACCTTGTCACACGATATTGGCTCTCCTCACAAGGTCATCTGGTGAAGAGCCGACATCACTCAGTTGGTGGGGAAACAGCTTAAACCACTGCACACTAGTGACTTTTCAGCTGTTTTTGGAGGCTCTGAGTAGCCCACGTCAATTAAGGAGTGTGAAAACACCTACGGACATTTGCGGCAGCAGCCTCTGCAAGCTTTTGCTCTTTTATTTTTGATTTGTTTTTAGGAGTAAGTGGCAATCAAGCTGGCAGAAGGGCCTCTAATAGAAGCAGTACCCGGCACAAGGCCAGCTGCATTTCCCAGCCACGCCCCGCCTCATACAGTGGACTGTTTCATTAAGTTGTCAGGTCTGCCTTAGCTGCCCCAGCCACACAGCGACCAGTCTCATAACTCCAAATGGGCCTCACTGTATTGAGTAACTCAAGCCTGGTAACAAGAACAATCACATTATTCACTCTTATGTTTAATTTAGCAAGACCCTTCGAGCCTCACCAGTGCCATGCTTTTTTAAGAACTCATCCAACATAGATCCAAAGCTTATCTCCGGAAGGCTTCGCTCATACTCTACGTGGCCTCCACCCTGAAGTATGATGGAGAGGAGCATATCTTATACCTTAAGTTGCCTGGTGGGGAAGTTCCTTATCCTCCCCATCATAGGGAGTCACACAGCAGCACTCACCAGCCTCCCCGCCCCTCCTGGGGATCATCCAGCAGCACTCGCACTATGTACAAAAGACAGCTCAGCAGCTTCAGGGAAAAGTTGAATAGACGCACCCGTAAACCTGTAACACAAGAGGGGGAGGAGCAAATGAGAGAGGTACAGGCATGACTAGGTAAGAGAAAGGGGCCTGTGGTAGTGGACGAGACATGCACGAAATGGAGAGGATTGCAGTTGTAAGGTTGAGTTACATGATCAAGGGTAGGAGTGAGGGTCAGGTGCGTGCAGAGGACGGAGCGAGAGATGCAGGGTGTAAATAAGTAGGAGATTCAAGAGTTTGAGGGAGTAAGAGTTGCAGGAGTAGAGTAGTAAAACGTACTAAGAATTTAGAATGAGAGAAGGGTTCATGGATAAGCATGAGTGAGAGGGGGTTTGAAAGAAATGTATTGGACTGGAGTGAGATGCATAAGGTTGTGGGTAAATTGACTCAAACATATGACTGCCAAAAAGTCCCATTCACAATAGCTCGTTTTGAAAATAAATACATAAGACATTTTCAACTCTAGGACGCACCATTCTGCCTGATACGGTGATGATCATGTACATGTTTTTTTCTTTGGCAGATGATTTAAGATAGTCATTTCTAACTGTAGGCTACTTTGACATATCTAAACTTCTAAGTAGATTATTTTGGGGCCCAGCTTTTATAGACGTTTTTTGTTGTGCTTTTTAAAGATACATCTAATTTTGCAGAAAGCAATTCTTATACAGGCTAATATTGTATTTGACATTTTTATTGAAGTTATGTTTAGGCATGAAATTCTTTACCTTGAACATTTTATTTCAGAAAGTATTCTTTATAAGTCTCATATATCTCTCATTTATTTAGAAGTTAGTTATGTAACACATACTTGAAGAAAATATAGTTGTATGAAGCACGTTTAGGAAGAATCAGAATTTTATGAAGAAATTTTAATTTGGATATACTTTTTATAGGATATATATTTTGTTGATTCCTGTCTTTCAGCAAACAGTTTTTCAAATATTTCTTTATAAGAGCTGTATTTGAGTGATTATTTTTTTGCTGAAAGGGATTTCTGTAAGTTTAGTAAAGGGTTATTTCTGTATATAACAATTCAAATTAGATACCTGCATATTGTAACCAACTTTAAGGAAGATTTTTTTAGCTGGCCATATAGCAAGAAGCTTTTTGTGATAAGAAAAATTTGTATGGTGTGTTTTTGTACCAGAATCTTTGGTTGGAAACTATTTTTGTCGAGAATCCATTTGGTAGGAATACATTTCAGTGTTTAATTGTTATTTATGAAGAACTTTTCTCCAAAGAGAAATTTTGTAGGAAGCATATTCCCAGATGTCATGTTTTTGTCAGTTACATCGGCATCTGTGAAATTATTTACAAAGAGACACAATTTTTAGTGATCATGAAACTCCATCATAAAATACGCAACAATACGTCTTTGAAAAGACACTTGCCTAAATATTTCTGCAATTTTCTTTCTGGTCATCCAGATCACTAGAAGTGGAACACATACTCAGAAACCCTCTAACCCACATCTAACAATTGTAAGAATTTAAATTCTGCCACAGCACAATCTCACCAGAAAAGAAAATCTGGCACTCACTTGATCTCTGGTTTTTGATGAAAAATAGTTTCAGCCTTTCCTTAAAAGAGTTTTCATTCACATAAAATTCTACCTGGACTCTGAAAAAGAAGAATGGAAAAGATTATTTGTTGCATTGGGATGAGAGTACAGATATGCCAACAAGTGAAACAATTGAAACAAATGTTCCCATCACAATAATTTATTTTGTCTATCTTTAGATGGATTTATATCTGTAATTAAGGCAACTAAATACTAAGGGCACATTATGGGGCTCATTATAAGACGAGTGCAGTGACATCCCAGGGAGATACAGTTCTACCTGATTATGAGTTGTACCGGTCGGGGAACACACCCAGTAGGACCCATTGCATTACACACACGTTTTTCACAGTCAAAAAGCAGGTGGTAAATATGCACAGTACAATGTGTGGAACAGGGAAACCACATGCAGGAATGTGATTTGTAATTCCTGGATCGCCAATGTTTCCCAGATTCCTGGCCAGAAAACTTGATGTCCTGTAACTTGAAGGTGGTTTGGGGGGAAGTGTGATTTACCGACCGAAATCGTTAACTCTGGCATCTGTATTGCTCACTCCAACTACCAGGCATCTTTTAGTGAGCCCCTAAGTAGGCTAAACAAATGAGTATCTTGGGTTTCTTCTTAGTGTAATATAAGATCTTTTTCCCCATTTCTACCATGACCAAAGATGGGAGCTGCATGGCGAGGTAACAATTGAGATACAGAGGAGCCGGATATTGTAAGGAGCAGTTCTACAAGCCCCTTGCAACACTTTTGTGCTGCAGTTGCGTCCCATTTTGTGACGTAGTGGAGCCGTAAACAATGCGCCACATTGCGCCCCATTTAGAAAGTGACGCCTCTAGGGAGATGCATCACCTTGTAAAGCCCTGTGACACATAATACCTGCTTCAGGTATAAAGTATTCAGGGTGTGCATTCCCACACAGGAAAGCCTTGGACCAGTGATGCAGTGAAATCTACAAGATTTCACTGTGCCACTTCTAGGAAGCCACTGCGTCAAAACACTACGCCTGCTTGCAGCAGGCATAAGGAGTGATGCAGTGTATTAGGAATAGGCCTCTCGATGCACTGCTGGAGTTGCGTTGTGCTTGCAACACAACTCCTTGCATCATGGTGCACCGTATTGTGAATACGGTGCATCCATGGTGGCTCAAGGGTTTTGCACACAGGCACAGGGAAACTGACACCTCTATACAAATGAGTCCGTTTTTTGTAAATAAGCCCCTAAGTGCAAAGGGAAAAACAAGAGCAAGAAGGAGGTACATCAACTCGTGGAAGGAAGAGATACTGAGAAAGGGGAAATGTGGAGAGAACCCCTCCACAGATTAAGTGGGGAGAAATACAGTTTGGGGTTACCCTCTATTGGATGCAGTAAGCAGTTACAAGGGAGTGGACGCCAAAGGGAGTATGTAGTATAGGTACGGGGAAAGGATGACCCACTCAAATGGAAAAGGGAAAACATTTGAGGGTTGGAGGATTGGAGTACAGGGGTTAAAAAATTTGGAGTGAAAGCAGAACCATTGAAAAAGAAATACTTGCATGGGCGTGTGGGTCCGTTCAGGGCCGGACTGGAAACCCAAAGCACCCCTGTAGAGGGGAGGGGGCGCAGCGTGCAAGTGTGAAGCACTGCTGCTTTTGTTACTGGGGGCCTATATTGTAGTATGGCTGCAAAACCGGCCCCCAGTAACAAAACCGGCCCCCACCCTTCCAACCTCCAGGGAACATGCCAAAGCCCTTCACACAACTTCTATGCAATATCGGTCGAAAATGCATCTGGTTAGATTCAGCAAAATTTGATTTGAGTGGTCATTCCCAAAGTTGTTATTCATCAACACAACATAAAATCTATTAAAAGTATCCAAGCCTGCTCAGACCTGAGCAGGTGATGATCCAAATCAGCCTGACACAAACCTGCTCAAATCATGACTAGAGTAATGGACTGAAATCACACCTGGAAACAAGTTAGGATAACTCAGAAAAATGTAATATGGTTGAAGCAAAATCAGATCAGTTTCCTGTTTCTAAGGGAGATTGTTTGTGTTGTTTAAGGAGACAAATTCCATAAAGCTTAGATCATTTTCTAGTCTATGGAAAGCTTTGTACCAACTCAGAAGAAAATACTTCTGACTGATTAATTTGTATTGTCTAGAACTTTGAGATATGTTGTAAGGGTGAAGATAACAGAATAGTCAGCTGAATAGCGAGGTCTCTGCATCTTGTTATTGAACAACTTAAAGTAGTGGAAGTTGAACTTTTAAAAAAATTAAAAGAAAAAGGGGGCTCCATGTATTCCAATGGAACTAAGGTAATGAAGGCCAAACTACAACAGTGTCTCAAAGTTAATCATTTAGAAATATTCAATACATTGGCAGGGATTATCACATTCAAAACATTTTTATTTGTATTTTATTCATATTGTTCTGTATGTGTTTTTTTAACTTTGATCCTGGCTTATTTGTTTGTAGGGACCTAGATGTCTGTATTGGGTACACCACTTGTATGCCTTTTCCGCAACGTCGGACTATACTTGCTAATATTTTCTTTCAACCACTGCATTTTAACTTTAACGTGTGACATCCTCTGTCTGCTATTGGCGCTGCCATTTGACCTCTTTTGCACTAGGCTGTATGGGCTACTCTCCGCCTGTCTGATATCATTTTGTATTGTGAGTGTACCACATTCCAGGGCTACAAACTGGGTTTGAATTCAAAGACTAGGGGGCACATTAGTATGGCAGGTGGACTTTGTCCGCCCGCCATACCAGTGGGAAATAGGACCGCCCGCTAAGGGTGCAGTGGTCCCGCACATCCCATTAGGATGCGCCCGCCACACTGGCGGGCGCATCTGCATTTTTAACAATGCGGCGGGCGGTGCTTTCAGCACCGCCCGCCTCAATGCATGTTGTGCTTTTCAATGCAAAACGTGACAGCTACCGCGCGGTGCTTGCCATGTTGTACATTGAAATGCAGGGGGGTGCCATAGGTACCCCCCATGTGCACCCCTCACCCCCACGGAGGCCCTGGGGGCCCGCACGGGCCCCCCAAGCAGACTCTGCATACACTGAAAGGCATTTTCAAGGCCACATTCTAATATGGCTGGCGGTGTTTTTCACATTGCCACCACGGAAAGGCATTTTCATGGCCACATTCTAATATGGCTGGCGGTGTCTTTCAGACACCGCCACCATATTGATCCCTTTTCCACCCGGTCGACATGTCGACTGGGCGGAAAAGCGGAGGACGGTCTTTCCGTCCACCGTGGACCCCCCTGCCATTGTAATATGGCACTTTCCACGCTACACAGCAGCCTCCATGGGTCTGCTACCTCCCACATTTGTCTCCATGCAGTCTGCTGCTCCATGGTGAGGTCTCTTGTGAGGAAAGTTGAGCAGTCTCACTGTAATCACTGTTGAAAGCGCTGCCTCACCGCATCATCCAAGGCGCCATCGCATCTAAAACTTACTTCCATGTTCCAACAGTGAAAAGGGCCTTTGAAAACACTAGCAGACAGAGAAGCACTGCTTCCTGTAGGGGCACCTAAGAGACACCACAATCTTGGGCTCTTGTTGAAACTCATAAAACTCATTTCTAGAGAAAATTTGCCAACCATAAAGGTTTTAGTGATACATTCCTATAGCAGACACTATCTTTCATGGAGAATATTGTATTGGGGTGAAGTTCGCAACCTCAGCTCTTTTGTGCGGAGCAAAGGATCTCCTGGCCCAGTTTCGTCGGTGGAAAAACACTTTCAGCTGCTATAGATATATATTCCTATTTAGCATTGAGGTGAGGTAGTGTAGTATGGTGTTGGAGGCTGAGATGTGTTGTTGCATAGTGAAGAATACTGAGGTCTGCTACAGATTGAAATGGTGTTGGGTGCTGTCCGTGGTGGTTTATGGTGTAATGTGGGATGTGGTATTAGATGGTACAAGTCGATGTGGAAGTATGTGCCAAGGGTGGTCGGTTTTCTCTAGTGCTGAAAGGTCTTGTTCTATGTGGAGCAGTATGGCATTTTATTGGGTGAGTGAAATGTTTTGGTGATCTCAAATGCAGCTATGAGAAATGTAGCGAGGAATGGTGTAGGGACATATAGGGTCTGATTACAATGTCAGTCGGAGTTGCTCTAACTGACATTGCCGCGGAATTGGTCGAGACCGCATTATTATGATGCAACTGTACTCCCATTTCCCTATGAAAGCTTGTTCTGCGGTCGGAAACCGGCCACAGCACAAGCTCCCATAGAGAAATGGAAGTTTGTGTACATCCCTGCACCCTGTGGCAGGGTGCAGGGGGGCACCATAGGTGTCCCTCAGGTCCACAACCGTAGGCTGCGGAGACCAGGAGTCCTGCTAAGGGCCCCCAAAGTTGCTTTCTGACCGCCTTTTCATATCGGAAAGGCCGGCATGGAAAGGCTGCGTGAAACGGACATAGTAATCCTGACGACGGAAACGCCGTCATAAAGGGACTACGTTGCGGTTCTGACTGGCCGATGGGCTCCTTGAGCCTGTCGGAAGCTGGCCAGAATGACCATCCTGTTTGACTACCGGCTGCCTACATTGCAATTAGGCGGTCGTAAGTCAAACCAGGTTTGTCGGTCCGACCGACATCATAATAGGGTCCATCCAGGGTGTAGCATGGGGCAGGATTGGTTTGTGAGGAGTACTGTGCTGTGAAATGGTGTAGTGTAGTGTATTGTGATTTAGCGCTAAATTGCCTAATGTATTGTAGCATGGTGTTGGAGGTGCCCTGTGGTATGTTAAGGACACATTTTAAGACTGTTTCAAGGCAGGAAAGACAAATATGGGCCTACTTTACAAAGGTCTTGTGCTGACTTAAGACTATCAGGTCTGAATTACAAAGAATTTTACGTGGCTTAGGGAAGTCTTACAACTGTTATTCCAAGACTAAGAAAGCCTGAATTCAGACTTAAGGCAAGGAAAACCCATTCCTGGATATGGACTGTCTTAAGTCTACCTCTGTAAATGAAGCCCATCTTGCTTCATTCAAGACTGTCATAAGACTGTATTAGGCTTGGAAAATATCCCTAGTAAATAGGATCTATAGATATTTTCTGTACTGCAGAATACTCTTTATGGCAGGGGTTGTATTATAAGGTTAATAACACAGATCCTTGTCGAATTTCCAGAAAACCACTGAATATAAGAATATGTCCTAGTTATATTGATTATACGCAAATGTATCCCACCTGGATATCTTAAAAAAATGCTTTGGAACTGGCCCTCCAGGGCCCACACTGAGGCTAAGTATACACAAAGAAATATCATTTCAATATTCTAAACTACCTTCATTACAGCACATCTTTCTGCAGAGGACCTTGGTGACTAGAAATGGATAAAAGGGAGTCATTATGTAAATGATCTACGAAAAGACTTATATATTTAACCCCAGACAGGTCCTCTGCCCCCAGCTAAATCTAGCCTTAGTGACTTTACAGGAGAGTCACAGCAAGAGCAAAAAATCAACACTAATTTGAAATTTGTTCCATGCAATATTAAAAAAATGGTAATAATTATAAGAAGAAACTGATTCGGATGTCTGTGTAGCTCTTGCACCCTTGACACTGATAGCTAATTGGGATACTCGTAAACAGCTGAGCACGATCATTTTGAATGGAAAAAATTGCAATTCTGATTTGATTGAAGTGGCTTCATCACCACAGAGCAAAGCGTTTGGCACCACTGCTGCTAACACAATTAACGGATCGCAGACATAATCAAGTTGACCTAGAACTCTTGGAGGTAAGGGAGTGCTGTGCTCAAAGGCCTGATACCCGTATATTTTAAAATTCGATTTTTTGTCTGAATTAGACGTGGGTGGAAATAAAAAATCTTCCAAATTTCATTTCTGTATTCGAATTTATCAGTGCAATTTCCTCCCCATACACATATTATGGTGGAGACTAATCAGCCAGCGTATTTTGGTATAGATTCAGGGGCAGATTTACAAGAAAGTGACACATCTATAGAGATCCATCACTTTCCTTGCAGGACCCTGAGAAACCTTTGCGCCACCATGGATGCACCGTATTTACAATACGGCGCACCATAGCGCAAGGGTTGACAAATACGTCAGAAAGGTTGACCCATCTGTTGGGGCAACAGTCACACATTGCTGGAGTCGTGTCCCAAGCCGACACAACACCAGCAATGCATTTTGAGGCCTATACTGCGTCACTCCTTACGCCAACTTCAAGCAGGCATAAGGTTTTGAAGCAGTGGCGTCCTAGAAGTGACGACGTGAAATCTTGTAGATTTCACAGCGTCACTTTTACGAGGCTTTCCTGAGTGGGAACGCCCACCCTCCATACATTATACCTTACACAGTTATAATGTGAAAAATGACTTTACAACGTGACGCATCCCCCTAGATGCATCATGTTGTAAATTGGCTGCATCTTTTACGCCGCCGCTGCATCACAAAAGTGATGCAACAGCGGTACAAATGTGTCGCAAGTGGCTTATACATCTGCACCCCAGTATTTCCTCTAGAAGTCGTGGCACTTTCTAATACCACCAAAATGTAAATGTTTCCAGTGTCCTCATTTACTAACATGCAGCAAACTTACAACTCTTGTGAGTTTTATCTTTGTCTCTCTCTAAGATATGCCTGTTGGGGATAATTACTAATCCTCTCTTCGCAAACAGGTGACTGGTGCAAGTGTATGAAATTTACTGAAACTTGTGCTTGCTTTCCTAACTCTTAATTTGAATTTTTCAGGCACTGAGTAAAATATGCCAGTTTAGGTTTAATTTGTTTGTCACATTTTAATTAACTTTAAAAACCTTTCTACACTTACTTGAAACTATTTTAACATAAAAGACATGTTTTCCTCCATTTCCCCCATGTGTGATCTGGAAGGTTGGTGTTCCTTTCCAAGCCCCACTTTGCGCAGAACTCAAGTCTGGAATTTTCATTTGTAAATGAAGTGTACATGTAAATGAGGGAAATGCACTCATAAATGTGTTATAAATTCCCACATACTTACCCCAGAGAGTGCCTTTACCACATTTGCTACAGTATTTCCTTACCACTCCCCTGACACCTCTAATAATGCCCAAAACTGAAACTTCAGGAAAGTTTAAGATTAGTACATGTACGTAACTTACACAATCCTACTTACAAGACGTACACTAGTTCCTGACCTTTTGCAAATGTAAATTACTCCTATTTAGAGGCATTCTGCAGTCGTTAGACTGAAAATCTACTAAACTGGCACTCTTCCGTTATATTATGTATACAGTGACCTCCACTAACCATATCATCTCTTGTTCCTTTTAACATGATTGTTATGATTGTCCAGCCAACACTGAGTACTTCATCAACCACGGAAAGACGAATGTCTTTGGTGGCATTTGCTCCTGCACTTTACATGACACTTTTTGCCAGACATGGCTTTTTAACTAACACTCAGTGCTTTGCCTTCTGAGATTTGAAGGCCCATACTGAGTTTGGGACAATTGCAACTTCAAGTCACAGAAGTCAAAGTTCCATTGACTAAAATGCACACTTGACTGATCATGAGAGAAAGGGTCAGGAGAAGAGAGGCAGAGAGAGGGAAATGGGAGGGTAAAGAGAGGAGAAAGACAGACTAAGGGAGAAAGGAAAAAAGAGAGTGTGAGAAATAGAGGAAAATGAAGAGAGAGATAAGCAAAATAAATGATTCCACATACATTTCCCAGAATTGCACACAACATTGAAAACAGCTTGAGGAAATTGAGGCAGAAGCCATGTTTGTGTTTTCCAAACAGGTGATGGCATTCTAGGCATGGCCCTATTCTATACATATCTATTTAGGATAACAATATCCTGGCAGATGCCTTAATAGATGAGCAAAGAAAATACAATGCATAATGTCCTGGATTGAGGGCTGAAAGGACACTAACAAGTTCCTGAAAATTTTACTATTTTCTGCACTTTTTCTAGGGAGCACATTTTCAGGGTGTCAAGACCCGAGGCAAAGTGATGGTTATAGGGCTGGAGGATGCGCTAAGTCAAGTATACCAAAAGTAAGTGAAGCATTCACAGCCTACTTAGCTGCAAATATTGTAAAGGGAAGAAATGTGGCTGACTGCTGAATGGAAGTGTTTAGCACTAGTCGCGTGTTTGCAGACTCCTCAGCTGTCCTCTTAAGTAACAAGGTCCACAGTCTACTTCAATCACCATCAACGAGAGATAATAGATGGTGGGTCAGACTTAAGTGTTTGTGATCCACTAAGTTCCCTTGATATTGAGCCATGGTCGGTTGATAAAGTTAAAAAAGTAATAAATAATAATAATAATAATAATACAGATGCTTATAAAGCGCGAACAGCTACCTCAGGTGAGGTGTCCCGGCGCTAGCGAGTCCTACAGCCAAGAGCGAGTAGTCAAGGGGAAGATCAAAATTATTGCATACAGAGCCAAGTTTTTAGGAGCTTCCTAAAGCTAGCTTCTGTTGTGGCAGATAGGATGACAGGGGGCAAGGTATTCCATAGTTTAGCCGTGCCAACAGAAAAGGACCTGCCTCCAAGTCTAGCTTTCCTCACACGGGGAGTAATTAGTTTGAGCAAGGAGTTTGAGCGGAGCTCTCGTTCTTGGAGGTAACGGGGGAGTCGAAGTTTTAAGTAGTTGGGACAAGAGCCTTTTAGTGCTCTAAAAGCCAAGGTAAGCACCTAGAACTTAATTCTGCTGGCCACTGGCAACCAGTGCAGCTCGTGCAGATGCGGAGAGATATGCTGCCTGAAAGGGACCCGTTTTATCAATCTCGCAGCCGCATTCTGCACGATCTGTAGGCGTTGCACCGCATATTTGGGCAGACCAAGAAAAAGGCCATTGGAATAGTCGAGACGTGATGTGATTGTTGCGTGAACAACTGTTTTTTGACACTCGACTGGTAGCAGGGGCAGGAATTTTCGCAAATTTCTGAGTTTGTGCAGGCAGCCAGCGGTAAGCTGTTGTATATGCGGCAAGAAGTACAGGTTCTCATCCCATCTTACTCCTAGGTTTTTTGCATGGGTACCAGGGGATGGGGCAGGGCCCATTTCCGTAGGCCACCAGAGGTCTGGAGGGGGGTGTTTGAGATTTCCAAAAAATAAGACCTCTGTTTTGCTCGCATTCATTTTGAGTTTATTAGTGTTCATCCATTTGGCCACGTCTCGAAGACAGCCCCTGATTTTACTAAAAGCTGCCTCTGACGTGTCTGTATAGGGGAAGACCAATTGAGTGTCATCCGCGTATGATATTGCCTTGACCCCCCATTTAGCAATCAAGGTGAAAAGCGGGGCCAAATAGACATTGAACAACAGAGGGCTGAGTGCAGACCCCTGTGGGACACCACACCAGAGGCTTTTAGGTTCAGAGGAAAAGGGGCCCAGAACCACTTTCTGGGACCGCTCTGTGAGGTAGGAGTGTAACCAGTCAAGTGCTTTATCTCCAAGGCCAATGTCCTTGAGTCGAATCAGCAGTCTGCTATGATCTACCGTGTCAAAAGCAGCGGATAGATCCAGGAGCACCAGCATAGCTGATGCCCCTGAATCTAAGGACCATCTGATTGACTCAGCAACCTCAATGAGGGCCGTCTCGGTGCTAAAGCCGGCCCTAAAGCCAGATTGAGTTTCATGTAGGGCACCGCTTTCTTCAATAAAGCTGTTAATCTGCCGTTGGATCAGTTTTTCGAGCATTTTGCCAGGGGCTGCTAAAAGGGAGATGGGTCGGAGATTGCTCAGGTCATCCGGCGCGCCTTGGGGTTTTTTTTTTAGCGGGAGAAGAGTGGCCTGTTTCCAACAGTCCGGGAACATGCCTGTTGTGATGGACGTGTTCCATATGTGTAGGAGGGGGACTGCGATTGCGTCAGACATTAATTTCCAGAGTTTAGGTGGGCATGGATCATCAGGTGCCCCAGATTTACATTTATTTATTTCTTTCAGTGCCTCCAAGAGGGTGATGGGCTGAAATTGAAATAAGGAGGAGGCGGGTGGCTCAGAAACTCTAAGCTCATCCATAGATGTCGGCTCGGGATTCGTGAAAGTATCATACACTTTTAATATTTTGGTGTTAAAGAAATCAGAAATGGTTTCACAGAGTCTTGCGGATGGAATAATATCCGTCTCAATGGCTCTTGGCTTAAAGAAAGATTTAACTATCTTAAAAACTTCTTTACTCGATTGTTCCGCCTGCTGGATTGAGGTCGCAAAGAAGATTTTTGTAGCTTTTTTTATGGATAAATGTAAGGCATGGAGGGCTTTTTTATAGCTGGTTTTGGCTGATTCGCAATATTTTGCTCGCCAAAAGCGCTCGAGCTTTTTGCATTTACTTTTTTCGGCCATCAGCTCAGGGGAGAACCACGGAGCAGAGGGAGATTCTCTGCGTGACGTAGCGATTCTGGCCGGAGCGATAGAATCCACTACATTGGTAATCCACGAGTTCAGTGATGTAGTATCGGAGTTAACGTCCGAGGTAAGGGGTGGGGGGTTTGCTCGAAGTGCCAGGCAGAGATTGTCCGTTGTTAAATTATCCCAGTTTCTTCGCATATAGGAGTGTTTCCCTGTGATCTGAGACTGGGAGGAGATTGAGATGGATAAAGTAGTTAAGTAGTGATCCGTCCAAAGCAGTGGTATCGGGGAATTAGCTGTTGTGTTCGATATATTGGAAAAGAAAAGGTCCAGCATGTGCCCTGCACGATGCGTAGGGCCTGCAATAGCCTGAGTTAGATTGGCCGATTGCAGGGTTGAGATGAGGTAAGTAGCCTGTGGACAGTTAGGGTTGTCAGCGTGAAGATTAAAATCACCGGCTACGATATAATGTGGGTGGGCAAGAGAGTTTAGGACTATAAAGTCCATAAGCTCACTCAAGGATGAGGCCGGGCAGTCCGGGGGTCTGTAGATAATTAGGCCTGTAAGGGACAGTTGGGGGGTAATTTGGAGACAAAAGTGTAGTCCTTCTGTGCCTGGGAATGTGGTAGGAGTGGAGGACAACAAGGTGTATTTCTCGTTGTAGATGAAAGCCACTCCTCCACCTCTTCGGCCTTCCTTTCTATTGGAGAAGCTCAATTTAAAGCCTTGCGGGGTTGCTAGTGAGACGGAAGCCAAGTTGTCCTCATTGAGCCATGTCTCAGTGAGGCACAAGGCGTCCCAGTTAGAGTCCGCTATTAGTAAGCATAAGTCGTCAGCATGCTTAGAAAGGGATCTGCAATTTAGTAGACCGATCCTAAGTTTGAGAGAGGAGGTGTTGCGAGATGGTTTGCTTGCTTTTTTAAAAGGTGATACTATTTGGGAAGAGACGGAGCCAAGAAACTTTTGGCAGCGTAGGCAGTGGTGCGGGAGATCCTGAGTCGTCAGATTAAGCTCAGGCGACTGACAGGGAGTGGGTGTGTTCAGTGACCGTAGCTCCGCACTGGACCAAACAATCCTTTGATTGTGTGAGTGGACACAGGCAGCATGGCTGGCGCTGGACGCGATCCGGTCGCGGACGGGCGCAGACGGGCTTGCCTTAGGCGCGCCTTCGGCGCGCAAACCGCGCGCCCGCTGCGCCCGTCCGCTGCGCTTCCAAGGGAAGCACATATTTATGTATTGAGGGGGTGTGGCCTGGAGGGGGTGGGCGTGGCCGCAGTCTTCCCTCACCCAGCGCCGGTGTGACAGAAACCCTGGTGAGCGTTCAGTCGGCTCGTAGGGGAAGTGCAAGAAAATAGCAGCAAGCTTATTGTTAAAACACAAGTTATTATCACAGGCAAAGCTTTAAAATACAATTTTAAAAGAACTCCCGGCTTTTCGCCTCAGGAGCAGCAGGACAATGGCCGCGCTAGAGGATCAGCGCGCTCTTTTGTAACTACGGGTAAAAGGGGGCGTGGCCTGGAGGGGTGGGCGTGGCCGCAGTCTTCCCTCACCCAGCGCCGGTGTGACAGAATCCCTGGTGAGCGTTCAGTCGGCTCGTAGATAAGATTAGATCTAATGTAGTGCCTGGCCCGAATGGAATTCCGAACGTTATTTTTAAAGCAAATATAAAAAATTGGCCAGAGGTGTTAACGCTCCTGTTTAATGAAGTGCTTAAGAAAGGCCTAATTCCGGAATCATGTCAGGGAAGTATTATCCAACCAATTTATAAAAGTGGCCCCCAGGACAACCCTGCAAATTATCGCTTAATAACATTAACAGATGTAGATGCGAAAATATTTGCCAGTTGTCTGTTGGAGGAATTGGAATCATGGGCTATAAGAGAGGATTTGATTCCAAATTTACAAACTGGTTTTAGAAAGGGAGAATCAACTTACACTAACTTGATTTTATTAACATTATTAGGCGAAAGAGCCAAATGTAGGAAACAAAAATTGTATATTTGTTTCCCTAAATGTTCTTTGGTTGAAGTTAATCAATTGGGGTATATCTGACACACTTTTAAAAATGATCAAATTACTATACTCCGATACTTGGGTACAGATCAAAGTAGGCGACGGTAGACATATGACCCGTCGCCTAGAAACCAATATCGGCTTGAAACAAGGATGTGTTTTGGCTCCTTGCCTCTTTAATCTGTTTATATCTGATCTCCCAGCCAATTTTAATGATGTTAATGCCCACTCCCCTTCTGTGTTGGGTAAAGAGAATACATATTTACAATATGCCGATGATACCATTTTACTAAGCCAAACTGTCATAGGACTAAAAAGATTAATAGATTCTTTTAACCTATATGTTACACAAAACGGTCTAACAATAAATACAAAAAACCCGAAAATAATGACTGTGGGAAAAGGCAAACTGGGAGTAAAAGAATGGAATATTAATGGTTTGGTTATTGAATGTGTAAAATCGTACAAATATTTGGTAATCACATTTGATGATTGTTTGTCATTTAGGCAGCATTTTAATAACCTTGAAGCTAAGGGCACTTCGCTCGCATTTGCTTTTAGAAAGTTGAGAGATAAGCTATTATTCCCAAATTATGATCACTTGTTGAAGGTTATGAGAGCAAAGTTAATTCCATCTTTGGACTACGGTTCCATTATCTTTCGGGGCAAAGATGCGAAAATGTTTGATGATATTGAATTAAGGACATATAAATCAGTTTTTAAGATTCCCAGATATATTAGTGCGGTGCCTGTCATGTTGTTCTGTGTAACGCACAACATGCATTTTTGACATTGCGGCGGACGGTGCTTTCAGCACTGTCGGCCACAATGTTAAAAATGCGGAATGCACCTGCCACTGTGGCGGGTGCCTCCTAATTCGGGGCACGGTACCTCCGCCCTTGTGGCGGACGGTCCCTGCCCCAGACAGGATGGCGGACGGACTTTGTCCGTCTGCCATCCTAATCGACCCCTTAATAGATGATGTGAGGAGTGAAATGGTTTATAAAAAATCAAATAACCAATTAGCTTCTTCACTGTCTACTTTAACGGATAAAGATGAATTAAGGAAAAAAAAACATCTATGGTCAATAGTTAATTCTTTTGGCAAATTGTCTCCCCAACCTTATTTGCTATTTCCTCTAAAACCGTTGATTATGAATAAATTCATGTTATTAAGGTTTGGGAGATATCTAACTAAAGAGGGAATTCCAGATTGGGAGAAAAAATGGCGGTCGAGCATTTGTAGGCTATGTGGCCTGTGTGATGAAATTTTACAGCACATAGTATCCCTATGCACAAATTTGTTAAAAGAGCGGAAGACCGTCTTAAAGCCTATTTTTAACGAATTGGGAGTAAGAACCTGTAGGACTGAAATTATTGTATGTCTAAGAGGTGTTACCATTCAAATTATTTACCAATTTCATAAGTTTATCTTTATAGCTGAAAAGAAATTCTGTAGAGTAGACATTTTAAGTAATGAAATCTCCGTTATGAAAGTTAACTAAAAATTGATAATGATCTTAAATGTTTTTAGGGAGTGTGTGGGCTATTTTAAGTTTGTTTTAAAATTTATTTGGTATTGAATGTTACTCCATAATAGCGGATTGTATCTCATGTATACTTTTTATTTTGAAAGTTTCCTTGATAACTCTTGCTGCTAACATAAGGCACTTTAATTCTTGCTGCTATTTGATGGAGTATACTTTATGTATCGAATAGTTTTAAATGAAATTTTATAATGGTGGACAGTATTTTAGGTATACTTTTTCAAGTTTTGGACAGTATTTTAGGTATACTTTTTCAAGTTAATAAGTTTATCTGCCGATTCGAAACTGCAAGCACAAGGCACTTTAATTTATGATGGTGTGTCGTATATCACGTGCCCTTACCAATTTAAAAAGTTGTTGTGTAATTTTTGCTGCTAGCACAAGTCACTTTAATTTATGATGGAGTTTACCCCCTGTATCGCTCTGTTTTAAATGTAATTTTATAATGGCGGATTGCTTTTTATGTACACTTTTTTTCAAGTCAAAAGTTTACTTGACAACTCTAAATTGTTATTCAGACAACAGTGGTCCCTTCAGGGAACGATATAAGGTGAGAATAAATATAGACTCAGTCGTAGCTATATTGTTTGGACTTGTCCAGCCGGTCAGAGGTCTAGTACTTACTTGTAATTGAGTAAAGGAAATGTTACACAACAATTCACAAAGTGGGGCACAAGCCTGCACCCTACTTAACACATGTGCAACAAACATTCAGTGACAAAACTGAAACAAAAGGGCTTATCGGCAAAAGATTGAGGTTTGTTGTACCAGTAATTGCAGTGTCAAGGTACATAAAAACATAACAAACACCTTTACATTAGAAGTACACATAAAGTTTTGAGCTTGTATAAGGTGTTATGAAAAGTCAACGCCATTTCGATCCGTTAACTTGATACATTGATCATCATCAGGACATAGATATTATGCCTAACAATTTGAAGCCTCAGATGCCTGGCGGGGAGAGAGGGAAGAAAAAAGCAATGGGCAAGGGGATTAGGGGTAGCGACAACCATTAATATATAACACGTTCGACAACAGAAAAAATTGTGCTAAGACATACTCCATGCATAATCAGTGCAATATTGCATTAAAATGCCATTGACACAGTTAGGCTTAGTCATAGTGTTTAAGAGCGGCATCAAACTTATTACGAAGACTCGTGAGGGTGGCCTGAGATTACGAAGTCAGCTAGAAGAAGCAATGCATAATAAGGTGGTCAGTATCTAACTCATACTGTAGAATTAAAAACATTTGACATCCGGCACAGCATTGCAATTAAAGGTATACTGAAAAGTGACGGCATGAAGAAGGCAGATCGGAAGTGAACGCAGTATAGAACCGCTGTGCTGAAAGTAATGTGGGAAACATGCATGCACGAGCTCGAGTATTGATGTGGGACCGCGAGATAGGGAAGTGGCAATGTGAGCAACAGGGGCTGGAGTGCTTACCGATTAGGGTGAACCAGTATGCAATACTGTGGAAAGTCCTACTGTGGATTTGTCTGGAATCACAGGATGTTGAGCTGATGCCGAGATTCGAACGTAGCTCCCCAGCTCTAAAGATCGCAATTCTAGAACTTGTGGCGGGAGGTGTGTCTAAAAGTGTATGTCGGTGCTGGCCATCAATGAGAGAGACCTGTGCATTTTTCAAATGGGTGGTGAAAAAATATGAGTATGTTGCTGGAGATATGGGCCGCTGTGCCACCAATGTACTTACCGGGGGAGGGTAAACACCCATTATTCCGCAGCTTTCTTTCCGCATACCATCACTCCGCATACTTTCATTACGAAAGTACCATGACTCCGCAATGCCATTATAATTTTTAGGGTTTAGGGATAGGTTTGGGTTTTGGGGTACAGGGTATATTTATAGGGTTAAGATGGGTTAGTGTTTAAGGGTGTTGGGGTATTTTAAGGAGCAAGGGTGGGTTATGATTATGGGGTGCAGGGGTATTTAAAGGGAGCAGAATGGGATTAGCACACGATATGAGACATGGCATGAAGGGCGGAACGTACCACACGCCCCCAGCATTGGTCACGCCCACACGGGACTACTTTGCTGGCACGGTTCTTTTACCTTTTAAATGTATATGGTGGGCGTCTGCATAGCCTATGTCCTTCTGCTGCAACTGCCCTTTCCAACGCTGTATTGGGTGTTGTGATTGGTGCTGTGGTTCCTGAGATTTCCCGTCTCAAAGGTTTGGGCTCTCTCTTTATTATATTAGTATGGATATATATATATATATTATGGAAAGGATTTTTTTTAGGGTTTAGGGTGGGTAAGAGTTTATGGGTTTTTGGGTTGTAGGAATTTGTAGGGTTTAGGGTGGGTTTGGGGCTTTTAATGGGAAGTGACTTTTTAGGGTTAAGGTTGGGTTTGTGATATTGGGTGGAAAGAATATTTTTAGGGTTTAGGGCGGCTATGAGTTTTTGGATACTAAGGGGTTTTTAGGGTTTCGGGGGGGTATGGCTTTTGGTGTAAGAAGGGTAATTTTAGGGATTAGGTCGGGTATGAGTTTTTGGGTGGCAAGAGTATTTTTAGAGTTTGGGGCAGGTATGGGATTTTGGGTGCAAAGGGGTTTTGATGGTTTAGGGTGGATATAGGGTTTTGTGTGGCGAGGGTAATTTCAGGATTTAGGGTGGGTATGGGTTTTTGGGTTTACGGTGGGTATAGGTTTGAGTGCTTAGGGTTTTTTAGGGTTTACGGTGGGTATAGGTTTTTGGTGACAAAGTTATTTTTAGGGTTTAGGGTGGGTATGTGTTTTTGGGTGAGAAGGGTATTTTTAGGGTTTAGGGTAGGTATGTGTTTGGGTGGCAAGGTTATTTTTAGGGTTTATGGTATTTGTTTGGGATTTATGTTTTTTTAGGGTTTAGGGTGGGTATGGGTTTTGAGGTGGGAAGGGTCTATGCATGTGTGTGTGTGAGTGTATATATATATCTATATATCTATATATATATATAGATATATATATATGATAACACTCCCACAGCGCACCGAACAACAGCACTCTCCAGGAGAAGACGGACACCAACTTGAGGTACTGTTGCAGCAGAATTCTTTTTATTTTACATTTGCAGTGAATCAGAAATCAGGGGTGCCATCACTGTGCATTCGGGGTCTGGCAGTCCACGGGAGTCCCGAGGACTGGCAACAGGTGTGCTGACATCTTTGGGGGCGTGGTCTGTTTGAATTCTCAAATAAGTGGCAGGACGTTCATTAAGGCGAAGGACTGCATCCTGATAACTTAGGCACTGATAAAGGCTTATAAACTGCCGAAATGCATTTGCCACTTCTTGTGAATAAAAAGTTTCCTTGGTTTTCCCCTACAGTGGCCTCTGCTTTCTTTCACGTGAAGGAGTTCTTTGGACATTTGCACACGTCAGCCAGCGACGTGTTACAGAGGCCCCTGCTCTACAAAGCGGCCCGGACATCACTGGCTCCCTGCCTACGGCAGTTTTTGTTTACTGAGTGATCGGTTGGTCTGGGCTCACCTCGGAGTTAGGGAAGAAGCAGGCAGTTGTGAGGTATTCCACCTCATGCAGGGCGGCAAGCATTGCCTTTCTACCCCCGCTGGAAGGATTCCCGATCTGTGAGGTTGGAGCAGTTGGGGACCCAAGGAGGCCGTATTTACAAGCACAAAAGCAGGATAATTGGCCTGACTTTCGCGCTGAGTCCTGCACTCTGCGCAACCACTTGGCAGAATTTCCCCCTTGCACAACCTACCTGAAATCTTCACTGTGCATTCTGGGTCTGGCAGTCCACGGGAGTCCCGAGGACCGGCAACAGGTGTGCTGACATCTTTGGGGGCGTGGCCTGTTTGAATTCTCAAATAAGTGGCAGGACGTTCATTAAGGCGAAGGACTGCATCCTGATAACTTGGGCACTGATGAAGGCTTATAAACTGCCGAAATGCATTTGCCACTTCTTGTGAATAAAAAGTTTCCTTGGTTTTCCCCTACAGTGGCCTCTGCTTTCTTTCACGTGAAGGAGGTTCTTTGGACATTTGCATATATATAAATATATATATGTATATATATTTAGGGGATATACTTATGTGGTACGTTTTTTCTACAAATATAAAGTCTTTAACATTGCAAATTTTGTTGTAACGGTGTGCGTGATAAAGACTTGAAGAATGTGTCGTTTGAAGACATGCGTGTTAATGAACCCAGCGCCCATTATGAGTGCCAACTGGATGAAAGGGCAACTACCTTGAGGCAATCAGAAAAGATGCTGAGCCATCAACCCACCCATTCATGACACCTGGGTGCCTAGCAACATGCCAACTTCTCGGCTGGGTACTTTGAGAAATATGTTTGAATTTACAGTGCAAAAATATGCTAGGGGGCTTCCATAACCTTTATCCTTATACTACACTTTTTCCAAGCTTCCACTGCATTCTGCCTGCAATCCTGTAGCCCAGGGCTTCAAACCTCTGCCGCACTTCATGCAGGAGGTAACCTTCCACTGTTAGTGAGTGGGTTGGTGGGCGGGGCTTCCCCTGCCAGTGTTCAAAGGAAGCTTGCACTAACCACCATGAACGTTTTCCAGCTGTGTGCAGTCCGCCTTGCAAAGACCAACTCCTTGAAATGTGCACATTCTAAGAACAAATGCCCCTGAGCATCCCCGCCTCTTACCTTCTGAACAAACACAGGTCCCCAGAAAAGCACTTGTCAGACACAGCTTCCAATTACAGCCCAGTCATCAGGAATAATGAAACACAGAAATAAGGCTTGAATGCTATATACAGAGCTCCTTTGATCTGCCTATTTCAGGCACTTAAGCAGCAATTTCCGGCATCACTAAGAAATCACAACACATCTTCAGCAAAAAGAGAGCAAGGGGGGGTGAGAGGAGATGGGAGGGAGAGTGGAGAGGAGACGAAGAGAGAGAGAGGAAGGAAAGAGAGAAAAGGGAAAGAAAGTGGAAACGGGGTGAGGGAGATAGGGAGAGAAGGATGTAAAGTGGAGAAAGAGGAAAAGGGGGCAAGGGTAGGAAAGAAGAGATGAGAGAGCTAAAGAAGGTTAGAGAGGGAGAGGTAGGGAAGTTAAAGATGGAAAAAGTAGGAATGAAGAAAGAGGAATGGGGAGACAGAGGGGAAATAGGAGAGATTGGAGATTATTAGATTAGAGGGGGTGGCGAAGATGAGTTTGAGAAATAATGGAGTTAAAGGGATGGGGAGCCAAGGGTGCGAGACAAGGTGAGAGAAAGTGTTAAAGGCCACGAGGAAAAGGATCGGTGTGAGAAGGGCAGAGAATGACAAAGATAGGAAGGGTGAAGAGAGGAGAGGGCAGGGCTAATGGTGATACAGTGGGCAAAAAGGTTCAGGGGAAAGCGTGAAAATTGGGAAAGGGAGGTACCTAAGAAGAGGAAGGAGAGAGAAAATAGAAAGGCAGACTAAGGGCTATGTGGCCGGGGATAGATGAAAAGGGTGATAGAAGTGAAAATGGAAGTTGGGTTAAGAAAGGAACGGGGCAGAAAGAGGGCAGGGAGGGCAGATGACATATGAAATCAGTGTAATGTGAGTGAAAGGGGTAAAGACGGGTAAGTGGAGTAAGACATTGTGACGGAGTGAGGTGGAGAGGGAGGATGGGGAAAACAGGGGCAGTAGATGGGCGGAGGTGCTGAGGCTAGTAGCAAAAAGTAAAGCAAGAGACAGAGGGAGACTAAAAGGAAGAGCACGGGCTGTGACGAAACCTAAGATAGAGGGGGAAGCAGAAATTGAACGACAGAAAGTTTGAAAGGAGTGATGAAAGTAATAGGAAATAGCAAAAAAATAAGAGGAAACATGCAAGAGGCATTAAGAGTGGATAAACGAAGAAAAACGGACCAAGATAAAAAAAATATGAGGAAATGCCAGATAACGAAAGACTGGAAATACAAATGAACAAAAAGATCAGCAATCAAGAGAGCAAAAGACTAATGAAAGGAAATGTAAAGATGTGCTCAAATGATAAATAGAAAATGACGAAGATATGAAAAATGTAAAAATAAAAAGGCTTGAAAAAAGCAAACAGATACATATGTGTAAAAAGAACATGTTACACTGGACCAAAAGTAGGGGTATGGCAGGTAACAGAGCGAGCCACAGGAACAATTAAAAGGAGCACAGATTAAAAAAAAGAGAACAAAGGCATAAGTAAATATATACAGAGACAAAAAGAAAAAAAGAGCAAGCGAAAAATTAAAATATATTTTAAAAAAAGATCAAGAAGAATATGACGGCAAATAAACAATAGAAATAAAGAGAACATTTGATATTGAAGACAATAAAATAAATTGTCGCACACAAGAAAAAAGAAATAAAGAGGAAAGAAAATAATGATCTGTGAAAGAAATAGCAACAAAGATTTAGAAAATGTAAGGAAAGAAGAGCAGACAAATCGAATGGAAGGGCGAAGTCAAATATGCAAAGGAAGAAATACACACAGATAAGTCAATAAATAGAAAGAAGTATGACAAACAGAAAAAAGTGAAGAAAAAAATTAAGGATAAGAAATAAATAAGTCAATTTTCTGGCAAATGATGGCTACCAGATGTAGGAAAGTAGGATCTGCTTTTATGGTTACCCCCAGTTTTTGCTTGATGTAATACTGTTTCTGACTAGTCTGACTGGGATCCTGATAATCAGGACCCCAGCCTCGGTGCTTTCTCCCCTAAATTGGTACGGTAAGTACTTAGATATATCCCAGATTGGACACTGGTGCAACCTTATCAGTCTCTAGTATATGGTACTAAGGTATCCAGGGCATAGGTACACCAGGAGTCCCCCATGGGCTGAAGCATGCATTATTCCACCCCTGGGAAACTACCCAATTTGCAAGTACAGGCCTGCCATTGCATCCTCTGTAAACTAGTGCAAGCACCACTTACGAAAGATATAGGTTTCCCTGTATCTATGATCACTGCACTTAAAACTTATAAGTCACCCCTACAGCAGGCCTTTGCAATCCTGAAGGCAGGGTGCCTGGTTCTAAGTGTGAGAGTGCCCTTGCATAAGTAGAACACCCCTACAACACACAGAGTCCATTCTCCTGAGTTGTAGGTGAGACAGCATATAACCTATAGAGGTGCACTGCATCATTACGAGGTGACCATCTCGAAACTGGCTGTAACAAATCCTATCATGTATGGTATCAAACATGTTGGAATCATACAGGGATTCTATGTACCGTAAAGGTCTTTTGGGACACCCTCAATGCTCCCAGTACCAGTCTTCCAGGCCCGGACAGCAAGCCAGGGCTGCTGCCAGCCAGAGACACTGCTGAGCCAAGCTCGCACAATGGAAGGCAGAACAATAGGTACCCTGTCACAAGGAGGTGTGACCACCTCCCAAACAGGATTTGGTGAATTGGGGCAGAGTGGGAGCGCTTGCCAGTGCCACATAGTCTGTGTGCAGGGCACACTTGGTGCCCTCCATACATAGTCCATTTCAAACAAGTTCAGGGAGCCGTTGGCTCCCGGTCTGGTGTGATACTGGACAAAGGACAGGGAAGTATCCTCCCCTTCTCCAGAGGGACCCCTGAATTGTCCCAACCCCAGGACTTACCTATGTGCTGGTCCATAGATTCGTTGTGGGACAAGGTTCATTTCAGACACCACTTCTTCTTCAACCGTCTTGGCACTCTGGACTTCGCTCTGGGCATCAAGGCTGCACCATGGATGATGCTTGCTGCTCCTTATCTCCTTGCCCTGCTTGTCTGCTGTAAAGTCTGTGCCTGTGCCCCATACAGGAACCTTCCAAGGCCTGTGGGCATTCAAGACACCTGAAGGAATCTCCCTTGAAGTGAAGGAGTCACTTCCCTGCATCCGCAGGCATCGCAACTAAGCTAACGGTCTACTGATCCTGAGCTCCCACAGACTCCGAAAGGCTTATCAACACAGGCAGTGATTCTTCACATCCCTCAAGGCCTGACCTGTCCTCTCACCAAGTTTGAGGCCAGTATCCCTCGTTGGAGCCACAGTAACCGAGCCTTTGTGCACCATGTGGGCCTGAAGTTGCAAAGGCTTGTTGACTTCCTTCCTGAAATCCTCCATTGGGTTTGACAGCGGTTTCCGATGCCACTTCTATGCACTCAGCTCCCTTGGGGCAGGTATCCTGGTTCCTAAGGTATCCACGGGTGGGGTGGCTCTCCAACCTTCTGTCTTCCATTGGGTTTCTTCAGGGTCCACTAGGTAGGGTCCTTCTTCTCCTTAAAATTGCAACCGCGACTTACCAATTGGTTGCATTGATTTTGCAGTTGTGTTCCCACCCTGCACATGGCCTCCGTGGGGCTCCTGGTTACTTACCTTGGGTCCCCAGCACTTCTACGCCTTCTGGGTATAGTTTTGACTCGAGTCGTGGTTCGCATTCAAATATTTCAGTATATGTTTTGGTCTCCCCCTGGTGACCACTGTGTATTCCGTGCTACTTACCTGTTTCTATTGAAAAGTATTGTGTTTAACTCCGGCTAGGAAATACCTGTATGTGTTAGTGAGTGTTATATAATAAATATATATTTTTATAAATACACTCTGTGGTTCTTTTTCACTTAATCTATGTTAATAAGATTATGTCCTGGTAAAACAAGCTGCTTTACACTCCTTCTGAACTAAGCCTGAAGGCAGCTCTCCACAGCTACCACTTAGAGAGCGTTCTAGAGTTGTCTAAGACCACTAAAATCACCATAAGAGTTGTCTGGATTGGTGCAGGGTACCCACTTACATAAGTGTGGATCATTTACCAAGCCAGCTTCCCGCACCAGACCTACCTAGTATACCCATTATTGCTTAGACCCGAATTACGAGTTGTACAAATACTAATGGGGTGGTAACTCGCTACTCATAAACACCGTTAGTGGCGGTAATACACCACTGGTACCATGCAATTATGAGTACCAGGCAGAATTCGGCAAGGTAGTCACTTCTTCTTGGGGAATCACCCTGAGACTATGGTAAATATGAGCAGGGGGCTGGAGCCCAGGTGAGAGTGAGAGAAGAAGCTTATTAATGGTGGGAGGAGAGGACATTGCTTGGGAGGGGGTGGGCAAGGAACCAGAGAATGGGGCAAGGCATGGAACCAGAGAATGGGGCAAGGCAAGGAACCAGAGAATGGGGCAAGGCAAGGAACCAGAGAATGGGCCCAGGATGCACTGCATCACACACCAGAAACATTATTATCTGTTGGATTTTCCTGCCAGTAAAATTATGTCTGTTTTTCTGCACCGGATAAATCTAGCTGTCAGGAAAAAGGCTCACTAGTGACTGAGTGGAGCAGAATTCTGCATGGAAACTTAACTCATAATTAATGTCTAGGGGACAGATGCATCCAAGGATTTTGTAATTGCAAAATAATGTGATTGACAAAATCACTGGATTTGTGACTACAAAATCCATATTTGTTTTGTACAAAATCAATTTTATTAGTCTCAAAGCTTTTGAATTTGATACCCAAGCCTAACTGAAATTTGGAAGGGGCGTAAAAGGGACGTTCTTTCTAAAGTGCGATTCAGCAACCTACACATCAATAGTTTGAAAGTTCAATTCTGGTAGAAAACCACTCACCAGTGAGGGTCTTCCTAAAGGAGGAGAAAACTGATTCTCACAGAGGACTTGCCGTTTGGGAATCAGATATGCAGCCTCCGGAGAAGTAGGCAGAGGTTCATGTGACTAGTGCATGCTCCATCAATAGTTTTTCTAAACTGGGAACTTTTTTAAAAGCAGTGTTCGTTCCATTAGAGAACTTGGCCTGCTTTAAAACAAAAGTTTCTGTGTGGAGATACAAACACATGGATGGTGGTCGTCTATCTGTTTGCCGCCAATCACAGGAGGCTGCAAATTGTGACCTGCCTAAAGAATATTAATTAGGCTGGTCATTTTGTGACTCGCTGATAATGATGATTTTGTGAACTGACCTAATAGCACATAAGTTAGTTCGCAAAATCTGATTCTATTTCAAAACTTTAGTGCTCAGTTTGGGACTATGTTTTGTAAATGGAATCTTAGTACATCAAGTCCTAGGTTTCTTAACCTGAGGGCACAGATTCAGAAATGTCACTAAGAACAAACATGGTCAACATTCCTCAGACATTTTTATGGATGAGAACGAGTAATGTTTTTTACAGTCTACATAAAACAAAAAAGCCAACTTTTATACTGTTTTCTAATTAAAGTGGACCTTAAATTGTTTGCATTATGTAAGTGAGAGTTACGAAAATTCCAGAACTTTTGCTTGCAGTGTGTAAGGGGTCTATTAGGATGGCTGTCAGATGACCCGCTATCGTAATTCAGAAAACCGCCGGTCCCATTAGCAGGGCGGTGACTACCGCGGTGGTGAGATTTTCCGCCCGCCACATTTCCGCCTGTAGCATTCAGCACGCATGCCTGGCAGGCGGAGCTGGACCGCTAAAAAGGGGCCGGTGCAGGGCTAGGATCTGCCAGCATGATTATGATGCCGCTGGTAGCCAGCCTTTCTGCAGAGGTGGAACCGCCATGAAAGTCATGCAGAGAATGTCTCCGGGGGCCCATTGTGGGCCCCAAATGTGTTTGGAGGTGTGTGGGTACACAGGGGTTACCCATGGTACCCCCTACATGTCCCTGTTCCAGGTGGCAGGCACTGTGCAGTGCCTGCCACGCAGTGCAGGGATATGCAGGACATGCTTTTTTGGACATCGCAGCACCGCCACAATGTTAAATGCTGTGATCCGACAGCCGCCGTCGGATTTTGACTGCGGAGCATACTAATAGGACCGGCGGTTATCCCGCAGGCCTAGCTGGTTGTGTTTTCCTGCTACCATGGCAGTCGGAGTGATTTTCCGACTGCCTTCCTCATAGACCCCTAAATGAGTGCTACAAAATTTTCTTAACCTCACGTTCTTATTGAATAACTTTTTTATTTTTCAATAAAGATTTTACCCCAGAAATGTATTTCTTCCTGTTGACTGAAAATATTTTGGAGACCTTTTTCAGACTTCCAGTGGTTGTTCCTGCAACTGTAAGTCCAACTTGAAGTTAATTATAGGTTGGTGCATAGTGAATAAGGCTCCCAGTTTTCTCTAAATACAGACAGAAAACAGTGTTTCCTCTCTGTATTTATTTTTAGATACAGAAAAATACAGACAGTTGTGCTTCTTGTTAGTGACTCTCTATGCTGTCCTTCATGAATTCCAGGTCAACAGCTGAGCACATAGACAGCATGGGGAGAAAAAAAATGTAATGAGATGTCCTTAAATACAGATATAGCCTCACAAATATTTGTATATATTGCTAATATTTACCTGTGACTGTAGCATATGTTATTTTTGGCAGCCTAAAACGTGACAGGCATCAAAGTATAAATGCAGCTTTCTCAGTTAAATAAATGTGGAAATATACAATTATACGACTTTATTTACGCTTACACAAACTAAATATGGATAAGTAACAATAGGATGAGTAAAAAATAAATATGGATAAATACAGATGGAAATGCTAAACTAATAAATACCATAAAAGCGGGAGCCCTAATTATGAAACGTTTCTGAGTGGAAATTTAAATTGGATTGTTTGGATATTCAACTAAATGCAAAACTATGTGCAAAGCACACAAATAACTGCTGTGTGTATGCAAGAGGGTGCAATATATATATACTTGCAGAGATTAGATGCATAAACATTTTGCTTAAACTATGGAAACCTAAACTGGTACCTTTTTCAGGCATAAATCAGACTTACTCCAGGAAAAACCTTTGTGAAATCAAATCTCTAACTTTTCTCATTAAATAATTTTCCAATTATATGTCTATTTTTAGCAAGATGTCCTCCAGTAAAATATGAATATTTTATGCTAAAATTTGAATTTTTTAACTATAGTTCACAGACATTTATCTCCAAGTCTATTACTTGTATATCGCAGTATTGAGGACAGTACATCTTTCCTGCAAAAATACTGACTTCAGAATATCTACTACCACTATAATGTGTGGAAAGTAGATATATTCATGTATAGATTTAATATTTTAACTACACACACACACACACACACACGCATACATCCCATAAAAGTAAATAGATGTCGAATTAAGAAAAGTAAATCTATGCCTACCGTTAACTTACCTATATATGCTTACCCTGAGTTTCTAGTGTTGGTTAACATTCTGGAATTGCTATTGTTGAAAGGTAATTAAATATTGATAAAAATCGTGACTGTGGCAGAACACCATTCTATTGAAATTACGAAGTTAATTAAAATGTTCTTGTGCTATATTTTTATTTCTGAATCAAAAACGTTTTCTTACCTTCCAAAATATACTTTTTTACTGTTAAATTACAGATTTCAATATTTCCTATTGCTGTTTGAGAGAACGAGGGTTCAGCTGTGTGTATGGATTTTATTGTTGACTTTATAAATATCAGTGATGCACTCTGTGCTCTCTGTAAAAAATGCACCTGATCAGACAGGCCACTAAACTGATCTGCTCAATTCCATTTACTAATCTAACTCCATTCCCAGAAATGTAAATGGAAGAGAAAATATGAGGTAGTGGCAAGACGAGTTAATGCCGATGTAAAGGTGGGATCAGTTCCGTAGTCAGGCACTATTTTGGGGTAACAGATAAAAGAGGTGCTACCAGTACTGTCGAAAAGTAACCGATTGGAACAACTACTATAAAGATGGCAACACCACAATATCTAGGAAAAGTCTCATGGAAAATGTAAATATAAACAGTGGTAGGGTGTGCAGACAGAATATTGAGTTTAAAATATCAAGCTGCACAAATATCGAGACAGAAATATTGTGGTTCAGAAATATCGACAGCAAGAATATCCTGGTCAAGAATATTGACTTACGGTAAGTAATATCAATTTAAAAAATATTGAAGTATTTAATATTGTTTCCAAAAATATAGTTGTTAAAAATATCGATTTTTTAACTAGTGTTATGTATTTTAGTATATGTTTTAAATGTATGTGATGTATTTTTTTGCATAAGAATTGTTTGTATTTTTAATATAAGTGTTACATTTTTAGTAGTTACTAAAAAAAGATTTTTGAATTTTTTATACTTTCGTAGCAGGTTGTGGGTTTATAGGGTAATAGGGCAGGAAGTAATTTTATTATATTAACTTTGTTAATATTTTTTATTTATTCATATTTGTTTAATTGAGATGTTATAGTGTTAAATGAGTAAAGTGATTTATTATTAATTATTTATGTGTTCCTAATTATTAACAATTATTTAATTGGTAATTAATTATGGTAATTGTGTAATTACTTTTAGGTGTGTGGTTTGGTGTTTATAGGTGTAAAGTGTGGGAAGCAATTTATTTTTAATTGGTGAATTAATAATTGGTTGTTAATTAACTTTAATTAATTAATTATTGTAATTGTGTAATTAATTTAAGGTGTGTGTTTTGGTGTAAAGGGGGAAGTAATTTATTTTTAAGTGATGAATAATAGTTGGTTGTTAATTAATTATATTTAATTAATTGGTAATTAATTATGGTAATTGTGCAATTCATTTTAGGTGTGTGTTTTGGGGCTTATATGGGTAAAGGGTGTTAAGTAGTTTATTTACTTTTTATTAACAATTATTTGTTAATTGATATTAATTAAATTAATGAAAAATGTATTATGGCAATTGTGTAATAGGTTTTAGGTGTGTGTTGTGGTGTTTATATAGGTAATGGATGAGTAGTAGTATGTGTTTAATTAATCAATATATAGTTGTTAATTATTGTTAATTATTTGATATTTATTTGGGGTAATTGTTTATTTTTTTGTGTTGTTTTTACTTTTAAAGGGGTAAAGGGTGGATATTAAATACATTTTAATTACTTTATAATTACTTGCTAATGGTGAGTTTTCAATTTAAAAATAATTTTTTATTGTGTTTTATTATTTTATAGGTTAATTTAGGTGTGTGTTGTGGACATTATAGTGTTAAAGTGTGGGTAGTTACTGCTTACTAGTTTTTTAATAATATTTTTTGAATTGATTAATAATTATGTTAATTATGGAAGTAAATTTAATTTAAAATGTTGAAGTGTGTTATTATTGGTGTGATATTATAGGGTAGGAAATAAAATAAATAATGTATGTATTAATGTATTTGTAAATATTTTCTAGTTTAAAATATTATTTTCTTAATGTATTTATTATTTAATTTTATATAATTGTTGCCGGTATTTTTTATATGTAATTAATATTATAATGTTTTCTTTTTATTTATTTATTATATATTTGTTTCAACTTTTAAAATATTATTTATTTCTTTTTCTCATTTTTCCTAATTTGTAATGTATATATTGTTTTTGACGGAATGTGAATAGTAATTTTTGCCTCTCCGCTATCCAACACTTTCCCTACTGTTGCACTCACTGGAGTGGGAATAGTCATTTTTTATCCCTCCGCTATCCAACACTTTCCAAACTGTTGCATACTGGAGGCGGAATAACACATTTTACCCATCCGCTATCCAACACCTTCCCTACTGTTGCACTCAGTGGAGTGGGAATAGTAAGTTTTACCCCTCCGCTGTTCAACACTTTCACTACTGTTGCACTCACTGGAGTGGGAATAGCCAATTTTACCACTCCGATATCCAACACTTTCCCTACTGTCGCACTCACTGGAGTTGGAATAGTAAATTTTACCCCTCCGCTATCCAACACTTTCCCTACTGTTGCACTCGCTGAAGTTTGAATAGTACATTTTACCCCTCACTATTCAACACTTTCCCTACTGTTGCACTCACTGGAGTGGGAATAACAATGTTTGCCCCTCCGCTATCCAACATTTTCCCTACTGTCGCTCTCACTGCAGTTGGAATAGTACTTTTTACCCCTCCGCTATCCAACACTTTCCCAACTGTTGCACTCACTGGAGTGGGAATTGTAATTTGTACCCCTCCGCTATCCAGCACTTTCACGACTGTTGCACTCACTGAAGTGGGAATAGGTATTTTTTACCCCTCAGCTATCCAACATCTTCTCTACTGTTGCACTGACTGTATTGTAAAATGTAAGTTTAAATATTTTTTTATTTATTATAGATTTTTGTTTTTTCATATTTTAAATCAGTGATATATATTTTTATTTTTTATATAATTTTAAACTTTTAACATAAATTAAAATGATAATGTATTAATTGTTTTAAAGTAAATATATATGTATACATAATTGTTTGTGTGTTTATCTTTTTTATTAAGTTTCTTTGTTATATTTTATTAACATGTAAATTAAATGTATTTTATTTTGTTAAAATTAAATGTAATATGTAATATAATATCTATATTGTTTTATTTTCTATTTAAATAAAAGTCGACATTTTATACATCTAATTTTTTACATCGATATTTTTGACAATATTTTTGTACTTACCTGTTTAAGTATAGGAGTCGATATTTTTGTTGTCTATATTTTTTACTCAATATTTTTACATTGATATTTATTACATCAATGTTGTGTCAGTGAACAGAGTTGTAGAGTCTCTGTAATAACTGAATAGTGTGACTGGTGTAGTGATTGTGACCTCTACTATACGTGGTCAAAGGACTCTGTCGTGACTTTGGTATTTGACTGCTTATAGATGAGGCGGGAGCCTTTATCTCAGCCTGTATGTTATGCTTTATGATCATGAGTGACAGTGCTTGAAATGGAAAAATAGAAGTGCACCTGTACAGAGTACCTGCTTGTTTCTGAGAAGTGTTGGTACTCTCCAATTAAAGGTATTATGTTTCATTTGAGAAGTGAAGTTACTCTCCCTCCCAAAATAAAAAAGTGCTGGTACTCAGTATTAGACAGTGCCAGAGCATTTAAAGTACTGATGAGTGAGGAAAGCGGCTCTTTGTATGAAGGAAGCTTGCTCTGTTACTGCTTATGCAGCTCCTGTTTCCTGTGAATGGTAAGCTTCCACTGCTGCCTGTGTAGTTCATTGTCCACGTCGAGGAGGAATTTCAATGCTGTTGCCATTGCTGTGCCAGTTCTTTATGTAAGAATAATGCCACTACAGCGGCCTCTGCAGTACATGTCCTGTGTGTCGGGGAAGCTTGCATTGCTGCTGCTTTCACTGTACTATCTGTGTGTGTCTGTGAGTGATGCTTACACATTTGTTGCTGCCTGTGGTGTACCTGGGTGGTGTGTGGAGGCTTCCCTCATGATATGTGTAGTAGCTGCCTTTCTGGGTGTGATTGAAGCTTGCATTGCTGCTAACTGTGCAGCTGTTTAAATGTACAAGGGAAATTTCCCGCTGCTGCCAGTGTGGTTCCTTTTCTATGTCTGATGATTGCCCTCCTGCTGTCTAGGAGATACTGGTTCACTGCATAAAAGGCCCTTGCACTGATGCAGCCTCTGCTGTACCTGTCCTGTGTGTGAGGGAAGCTTTCACTGCTGTTACTTTCACTGTACCTGTGTGTGTGAGAGGGATGGGTGCACTTTCATTGCTGCCTCTGATCCGTGTTTAAATGAATACTGCACTGCTATAGTCTGTGCCCTGCCAATTCTGTAGGTGACTGCGCTCTGCCCTACTGCAAGTTGATCAGCACTTGGTCAATGTTTGAGGGAAACTTTCACCAATACTGCTCCAACTGCACCTGTTCTTTGGGTGATATCTCTGTGTGTGTGTGTGTGTGTGAATGAGGCATGCACTGCTGCTGCCTGTGTTGGCACCTGTTCTCTGAGTGAGGGAAGAGCACCCTGCTGCTGCCTTTGCTGACATTTTCTGTGTGCAAGAAACGTTTCCTGCTCCGGTCCTTGCTGTCCTGGTTCTATGTCTGATGCTCGTCCTCCTGGTGCCTGTGAGGTACATGTTCTCTGTGTGCGAGGGAAACGTCTGCCAGTGGCGTAATGAGGTCAACACCGTAAGCAGTGAAGGACCCTCAGGTTTCCTATCATCAACACCTCCTTCGACACCGCCACCTTCCCGGAGAGCTGGAAGCACACCGAACTCAGCGCTCTACTAAAGAAACCAACAGCGGACCCCACCGAACTCAAGAATTACCGCCCCATCTCGCTCCTCCCGTTTCCAGCCAAAGTCATCGAGAAGACCGTCAACAAACAGCTGGCCGCCTTCCTCGAGACGAATGGATCCCTCGACCCCTCACAGTCTGGCTTCCGAGCCAACCACAGCACCGAGACCGCCCTCATCGCTGCCACCGATGACATCCGAGCCCTGATGGACAACGGAGAAACAGCGGCCCTCATCCTCCTAGACCTCTCAGCGGCATTCGACACTGTCTGCCACCGCACCCTAGTGCAGCGCCTCAGCAACGTCGGAATCCAGGAGAAGGCACTGGAATGGATCATCTCCTTCCTCGACGGAAGAACACAGAGAGTCCGTCTACCACCGTACAAGTCAGAGGCCACCGAAGTCATCTGCGGCGTCCCTCAAGGATCCTCGCTGAGCCCCACCCTCTTCAACGTCTACATGAGCCCCCTCGCGGCCATCGCACGCCAACACAACCTCAACATCATCTCCTACGCTGACGACACCCAGCTGATCCTCTCCCTGACCAACGACCCCGCCGCCGCCAGAGCCAACCTTCACGAAGGGATGAAAGACGTAGCCGAGTGGATGACGACCAGCCGCCTGAAACTGAACTCAGACAAGACGGAAGTCCTCATCCTGGGCTCCTCGCCCTCCGCCTGGGACGACTCCTGGTGGCCCCCCGCCCTGGGCACCGCACCCAAACCGACAGACCACGCACGCAACCTGAGCTTCATCCTGGACTCCTCCCTCTCCATGACCAGACAAGTCAGCGCCGTCTCCTCATCGTGCTTCAACATCCTGCGCATGCTACGGAAGATCTTCCGGTGGATCCCCACCGAGACCAGGAAGACGGTCACCCAGGCACTCGTCACCAGCCGACTGGACTACGGCAACGCCCTCTACGCCGGAACTACCGCCAAGCTCCAGAGGAGACTCCAGCGGATCCAGAACACCTCAGCCAGACTCATCCTCGACATCCCACGACACAGCCACATCTCCGGACATCTGAGAGACCTGCATTGGCTCCCCGTCAACAAGAGAATCACCTTCCGTCTCCTCACCCACGCACACAAAGCCCTACACGATCAAGGCCCGAGCTACCTCAACAACCGCATCAACTTCTACGCTCCCAAACGCCATCTCCGATCATCCAGTCACGCCCTCGCCGCCGTCCCCCTCATCCGAAGAACGACAACAGGAGGAAGGTCCTTCTCCTACCTGGCCACCAAGACCTGGAACTCCCTCCCTCCCGACCTGCGCCTGACCCAAGACCACCTCTCCTTCAGGAAGAAGCTCAAGACCTTGTTCTTCGAGCAGTAGCAGCACCACCCCCCCCCCCTCCCCCCCCCCCCCCCAAGCGCCTTGAGACCCTTGGGTAAGTAGTGCGCTCTATTAATGTCTTTGATTGATTGATTGATTATCTCTTAAAGATATTCACAGGCCTTGGTCCAAAAGGGGGTCTCCGAGTAGCTGGAGGCCTCCCTGTACCTCATGGGCTTGATTACGCCCCGGACCTCGGCTACACATGGTCTGTGTGACGAGGAAAGCCTCTTCTGTTGTATGTGCTTACCTGCCCCCCCACCCCCAACGCCCCAGCGCCGGCCTCGCTCGACGCCTCCCCTCTCAGAGCAGCCGTGCATGCTTTTGCAGCACAGCTGCTGCCCTAGCTCTTCTCACAGAACGGATGTCTTTAGAGCCGCTTGTCACACGGAGCTGTGTTGGGGTAACACTTGCTGACAGTGTCTAACAAACCCTGATGTGTCTCACTAATGAGGTGCCAAGTTTGGGAAATTGAAGATGAATTGGCTTCCTTACCAAGCGGTTCTAGCAAGGTGCCTGCTCTCCCGCCAGCTTTACAGAAAATGGCGGATGAGATAGAACGCCCGGGCTGTCACGGCGCGCGCCGCAGACGTACAGACGCAAGCAGCGCAGCCAGTGGCTGGTGAGAGAGCTCAGGGCGGTGCACGCGCCTGCTGAAGAGATACATATAACCTGCAGTTCATATGCTACAATCCTAGTAAAATGGCTCAGCGGTTTAATGCACGTGCAACAGAGTTAAGTAAATAACATGCACGCCACTCATATCAATTTGGTGGATTAAAACACGTGCAGAAGACACATGTCTGTAGTTTGTGGGTTGCAAATTCCAATCCCAGTCAGGTAGCGCAGTTGGGTAAATGCACTTATTGTAGAGATTACATAACCCACTCACACAGGTTTAAATCCTATTAAGATAGTTTTATTGGGTTACTATGCTGCTGAGAGCCACCCGTAACCAGCAGATCACAGGTTTTAACCCTAATAATGGGGCGAATGCACTGGCAGCAAAGAGATGCCTGCAGCGTGCAGATTAGAGGCTCCGTTACTGGTTAAAAATGTGAAGTAGGTAATTAATGCAAGTGCAGTAACCTGCAGGTCACAGGTTCCAATACAGAAAAGACCGCTGCAGCAGGTGCGTTACCCCACCGATCTATCTGGATATAACCGGCTGGGTATTCGTTCCACTCCCGAATTGATGTGCCAGTTTCAGGGATCTTTTGTACAGCCATCCTGTCACAGATTCCATTTCTTTTAAAACAGTGGGTTGAGCAGCGGCTCCAGGATACAGGTTTGAATCATTGCTGGGCCACCTCAGCCTTTCACCCTTTTGAGGTTGGTCAAAATAAGGCCTTTTGACTCAATACATTTAACACAAGAGTCTCACCTCCCTTACTGTTACTAATAATATATGCCGAGTTAGGGCTTTAAGTGGGCCCGGTCTCACCGTTGCTCAGCACCAGCAGTTTTTAAAAGAGGGCCTCGAAAGTCGAAACAGGTCTCTATTGGGCTCTGTTTTGTGTCCTGGCACAGGCGGTCCGTTTTCCCCCGGACTGCAGTGACAGCAGGCGCATCGATGTACGTAGCTCACACTGCTAATTTTTCACTAGTGGAGTAGTTACAGCATGACGTCATGCCAGGTGAGCGTTGTAGGGGAAGAGAAATCCTTTAAAGAGAGTCATTTTCCCTCTGGATTTCCCTTCTCGTTTGAAACTCAGGAGCAGCAACATTGTCATGGTGTCACCAGGGATTTAAGTGGAAGCTTTTTCAATATAATATACAAGCCATAGTTGCTGCTTATTTATCTTATGCAACTAACAACCATTGACAAAGCCAATAGTCCTGACTTGTTGTATGTATGATGTTACTTTTATCATATATCTGGATGCAATGACAGAAACAGCAAAATACATGTTGGCAGCACACTATGCTAAGCACAGATTTTTAGCTACTGTGTTTTTAAGCCACACCCTTAATTTAATTGACCACACCCCTTTGAGAGACTCCCCAGTTTTTTCATCCCACTTAAAGCCCTGTGCTGATTAGATGTATGCAATGTAAGGGAAAATTGTAGCGCATTGAAGCAATGAAAAGGCAAACTGTCGCCTCCGCACTACCAAGATACCTGTGCTGTGCGCTCAAGCGTGGTACACAGGCACTGCCAGGGCAAAATTATCTTGTCTAACATGTATTTGCAAAAGAACTCTGAGGGCCGCTGGCGGAAGTGATTAATTAATTATCCTGTGATTTTCTGTTAATTAAGAGGCCATTTGGATTAACGAGGGACTGGTAGGTGGCTGGGAACATGGAGTTCTCAGGAAAACGGAAACATGAGATGCTTCCAAAAGCGCGGCCGGTCTTAAGGTGATGTGCACAACATGGCATATAACTCAGTGGGATGAGCGCCAGCCTCAAATATTTGTCCTTAAACTATAGACATCTATAGGCAGGGCCACTGGAATTATGCGGCAGAAGAGGGTAAAATAATACGGCAGGGCTGGGTAAATTAGGAGGCAAGAAAAGCAAATTATACAGAATAATGCTGCACATTTCGTAATAATATTACTTCAATATTTCGTCATTTTTAAACTTGGTAACACTGTCTGGGCATGTGTTGCACCTCACTAGTACCAGTTTAACAACTAAATATAGCAATAAGCAACAGAAAGGTGACCATTTCAGCTTCGCAAAGGGCCTTCCACCACGCAGCAAAATGTTGCTGCATTTTTTGTAACCTTTGAACCGTTTGAGCTAGAATCAAAATTTTGTTGTTAAAATCTGCAGATTATGTGGCAGATGATGTATTATGTGCCAAATGTGGCAAATTTATAATTATGCGAAAATCACCAAGGCTGCGAAATCATATAATTCCAGTGGCCCTGTCTATAGGCAATCTGCAGTGCGCAATTTCCCTTCTCAAGGTGATAACTCAGTAATCGAGTCTACTCTGCTGTAGATGTCAGTGTGCCATCTCCAAGTCACAGGTTCCAATTTATCGTGCCGCTGGTAAATGTGTGTGCCGCAGAGATCTATGTGCAATCGGCCTGTCACATATCCAGTACTGGTAACACCTCTCACTGCTTTGAGAGGCTGCTTCAGAGACCTGCAAGTGACGTTAAATGTAGATGGCAAGTTACATTTTGGTATATGGTATGCCAATGAGTGCACTTAGCCACTACAGAAATCTATGCGGAACCTGAAGGTATCAATTACATTCTTGGTGGGGCCTTATCAGTCTTTCATCCTCGGAGGCTGCTAAAATGTGTATAAGTGATGGGAGCAAGAGGCACACCTGGCATTTACTGTATGGCATTTGTATTTTTTCCCTCTTTCTCTTTCAAACCATCTCCATCCACCCTCGCCCAGCTTCTGCCCACAGCTCACAGTCACCATCTGCTCAGTGCCCCCCTGCAGAATGTGATGAGGGACCATGGAGTCTCCCAGATCGCAAAGACATTCATTGGTCTTGGGCTCAAACGGGTCCCCCTGAATGGTTTGCACCCTTACGTTGCAAGACCCTTCTGCCATGCCATTGCATGCATTCTTCAAGGCATGCAATGGCATGGCTTAGAGGCTGAGGGACCCCTTTCGAAACAAGAAACCCTCAGGCCCCCTACACTGCGGGAACGGCGGGGGACTCAGTGATAGCTGCTAACTACCAAGAGTGGTGGAGCAGGGAAATGGGTGGTGGGGACATGCAAGCGGCAGAAAATTACATTCAATCAATCAGGGAATTTTAAAGCAAGCTACTCACCCGTGAGGGTCTAAAGACGCAGGGGTGCAGCTCCAGGCTATCCAAAAAGCCAGGTCTTGAGGCTCTTCCTGAAGGTGTGCAGAGTAGGGGAGCATCTAGATGTTGACTGGGAGGTCGTTCCAGGCCTTGGTGGCAATGTAGGAGAAAGCTCTTCCACCTGCTCTGGTTCTGCGGATGAGCAGGGTTTCTGTCAGGTCAATGTTGGCTGAGCAGAGGTTTCTTTTGGGTACGTGGAAAAAGACTTCCGTTGAGGTATCTGGGTTTGAGGTTGTGGAGGGATTTGTAGGTGTGGGTGAGTAGCTGGAAGGTTACTCTCTTCCCAACAGGGAGCCAGTGAAGGCCTTGCAGGTGTTGGGTCATGTGCTCATGTCGTGGGGTGCAGAGGATGAATCTGGCTGCGCTGTACTGGATGGTCTGGAGTTTGTGTGGCAGAGATTTGTTGATTCCAGTGTAGAGGGAATTTCTGTAGTCGAGTCTGCTGTATATGAGTACGTGGGTGACAGACTTTCTGGCTTTGGGTGAGATCCACTTGAAGGTCTTGTGGAGGATGCGGTGGGAGTTGAAGCAGGTCGAGGTGACAGCATTGATCTGGCGAGTCATGGTGAGGGAGGAGTTGAGGATGATGCTGAGGTTCCGGGCGTGGTCAGTAGGGGTGGGTGGGTTTCTGAGGGTGGGGGGGCCAAAAGGTGTTGTCCCAAGCAGTGGGGGAGGATCCAAGAATGAGGACCTCAGTCTTCTCTGTGTTGAGCTTTAGGCAGCCGTTGCTCATCCTGGCTGCAACATCTTTCATTCCATCCTGGAAGCTGAGTCTGGTGTCTTTGAGGTTCTCTGTGAGGGAGAGGATGAGCTGGGTGTTGTTGGTGTAGGATACTATGCTGAGTTCATGCTGTCTGACGATAATGGCGAAGAAGGCCATGTAGATGTTCAAGAGCGTGGGGCTGATGTATGATCCTTTGGGTACCACACAGTTGATTTCTGTTGGTTCAGAGAGGAAGGGATGGAGTCTTATCCTTTGGGTTCTGCCGGCGAGAAAGGAGTGGATCCAGTTGAGGGTAGTTCCCCATATGCCGGCGTATTGGAGTCTGCCTGCGAGGGTGCAATGGGAGACAGTGTCAAAGGCTGCAGAGAGGTCTAGCAGGATGAGGGCCAGGGTGTGGCCCTAGTTGAGGAGCATGCGGAGGTTGTTGGTGGTGGCAAGGAGGGCGGTCTTGGTGCTGTGGTTGCTGCGGAATCCAGACTGGGAGGAGTCGAGGATGGCGTTTTCTTCAATGAAAGCGGTTAGCTGGGCGTTGACGATTTTCTCGGTGACCTTGGCTGCGAAGGGAAGGAGAGAGAAGGGACGGTAGTTCTTCAGGTCGGTGGGGTAAGCAGAGGGTTTCTTGAGGAGGGGCTTGACCTCAGCCTGCTTCCCGTTGTCAGGGAAAATGCCGGATTCGAAGGTGGCATTGATGGTGAGGTGTAGTTCGGGCGCTATGGCGGCGGTGGCTCTGTGGAAGATGTGAGGCGGGCAGGGGTCCATGGGGGCTTCTGAGTGAGTGCTTTTCATAGTTGTTGTGGTATCGTCTGTGGTGACCGGGGCCCAGGCAGTGCTGTTGGGTTGGCTGTCTTTGCTGGAGGGGATGGTAGTTTCTGGAATTTGTTCGCTGAAGTTGTGATAAAGGGTCTTGATTTTCAGGTGGAAGTAGGAGCCAAGCTTGTTGCAGAGGTCCTGGGAGGGTGTGACGTCCGTGGCTTTGCAGAGGGCTTTGGTAAAGAACTGGATGATGTGGAAAAGTTCCTTTGAGTTGCTGGAGTTGGTGAGGATTTTGTTCCGGATGAAGGTCGTCTTGGTGGATCTTATGGGTCGGTGGTATTCTGTTATGGCGTTCTTGTAGGAGTTCTGGTCTTTGGTGATTTTGCTCTTTCCCCATCGTTTTTCGAGGTATCTGCAGAAGTGCCTGGCTTCTTGGCGGTCTGTGGTGAACCAGGTGGCCTTCAGCGGACGCTGTCTGTGGCAGTTGCGGAGGGTTGCAAGCTTATCTGTGCAGCTCGTGATCTAGTGGTGTAGTTACTTGGCTGCAGTGTTGGCGTGGGTCGTGGTGGAGGGGAGGTCATGGATGAGGGTGGAGTTAAGGTGCTCTCAGTGATCTTGCTCCAATTCCTTCGTGGTGGGTGCGGCGTGTGCTTGTGAGTGGTGGTAGTGTTGACAGAGAAGTGTATGCAGTGGTGGTCTGTCCAGAGGGGATGCGAGGTGTGGCTGAACAGGATATTGTTCCATCCTGCGAAGATGAGGTTAGGAGTGTGTCCTGCCTTCTGTGTGGGGGTGCTGATGAGCAGTTTCAGTCTGAGGTTAGCAAGGCTGTCTAGAAGGGCGGTGGAGTCGGGGTCACTCCAGGTGTTGAGGTGGAAATTTAGGTCTCTGATGAGTATCTACTCTGTGAAGGCGATGGTGTGGGCTGTGATGAGGTCCACAACGGTAGTGGTGAAAGGAGCACAAGGCCCAGGGGGTCTGTAGGTGACGGTACTGCAGAGTTTGGTTCTGGGTTTAGTGTGGATCTGGAAGTGAAGGTGTTCAGTGTTGGAGAGGGGGTCGCTCGTGCTGTTGGTGGAGAGTTGGAGGAAGCTATTGTGTACGATGGCGAGTCGTCCTCCTGGGTGGTGGGGGGGGTCCTTCCTCTGGATCTTGTATCCGTCAGGGATGGTGGTGGCGATGACAGGGGCGTAGGAGGCGTTGGTCCAGGTTTCCGTGAAGAATGCAACGTCTGGCAAGAGGGTGTCAAGGAGTTCCCAGATCTCTATGGCATGTCTGTGCAGGGAGCGCACATTGAGGAGGATGTACTTCACGGCTGCCGTGGTGTTTGTGCCCGGCGTGGGGGCGGCGGTTGTGGTGGAGCGGAGGGTGGTGAAGGTTCGGCGGCAGTGACGGCAGGAGAATTGGCCGTGGGTGGTGTTTGGCATTGACAGCTGGCAGTTGTTGTTCTTTTCGGTGTTGAGTGGAAGGAGGGCAGCTGAGTCGTATTGACGGGTGGCCGGAGAACCAGGGACCATGGCGCTGGTTGCGGTTGGGACGCAGATGGGCACTGAGGGGCTTGCCTTTGGCTCGCCTCCGGCGCACCAGCAGCTTGTCCACGGCCACCATTAAATAGGGGAAGGGGGAGGGTAGTGCAGCTGGGAGGAGGGAGCGGGAAACCCGGCAGGGGGGGGGATGCGGGGGCAGCAGCGGGGAAAAGCAGGCTGGGAGGGCAGGAAACAGAAATTAAGGCAAGATGAAATACAAGAACAAAAAACAGAAATTAAGGCAAAATAAAATACCAGAATGACACAAGGACTGCAGCCTCGAACCGCTACTTGGCGCTGTGGTGGAAGGGGCAGTAGCGGCGATGACTCAGTCAGCTGAGCTACACGGGCAGAGAGCTGGGTCTTTGACCAGGAGGTCAGAGGTCCTGACATTAAATAGGGGACATGCATTATGTTATCATTTTAAAGTAAAACAGGAATGTAATGCATGTTAGCAATTTACTGCATATTATAAATAAATTGAATTTGAAAAAAGAAAATGAACTTACGTCCTTGCTTCAGTGTCCTCCTCTTCACAGCACAACTCAAGTCCCAGCCAACTCGTCTATCTAATCCTGGTGCTGCGCTCATACTGTAGACTAGCCTGAGAAAAGCACTGGGATTGGATAGAGAGGGCTCTCTAAGGGCTCGCAAGAGCACTGGAGGCCTGTTCTTGCTCTTAACCAAGCTGTTAGAGTTGAGAGGTTTAAAGTGCGCATGTCTGGCTAGCTGTGGTACAACAGCTGGCCAAAAAGGCATGCGCATTTTAAACTGACCCAGCCAGCCCACCACTCCTCACTGCTGCTGTCACTCAGCAGCGGCCCGCCCCGTCCTACACTCAGCCGGGGACATGGGTTATTGAAAAAGAAAATAGTAATATATCATCTTTATTACCGTTTTATTTTTCAATTCAGGTGCATGGGGTGTTTGGGTGCCATTTTGATTAGTGGGCGATGCTTCGCGGCTCAAATGGAGGAGCCACCCTGGGGGGCCTCTGCTACCCTCTGCTACGCCTCTCCATCTGCTTAGAGCACGTGCTGACTGTGAGCAGCGACGTGGATTTCCATGTGGCTTTACGCCCACTAAAACTGGGTCTGGGCAGTTATTCCCCATTCCATGGGACTTAACATGTAATTGCACGGTACTGGCAGGGTGATACCATATCAGTAATTACAGGTGCAGAGGTTGCACCCCAGGTGCACCCGACAACTTGTAAAGAGGGCATATGTGGCTGGAAGTGCTGGGCCATGCTTCAGTCACTGAGAGACTGCCCAGGTCAGCCCTGCTGCAGTCTAACAGTGGGGGAGGGGCGGTACAGTAAAAATCTGCTGTACCCGTTCATGGCCTGTGCCAGGTGCAGTGCAAATGTCATAGGCGGACACAAAGGGATCTATCACATCGACTTAATGCAATTTCCGTGCTGGTTAATTCAGGCAAATGACCCAGGGGAAGGGTGAGTAACAGAAGCAGGCTCCGATAGGGCAGAGATAAACAGTTTACCAACCGCGCCAGCGAGGAGGACCCCATCCACAGAGCGGTCAGCGAGGCCTTGAATTAATAAAAAAGGACCCAGTGCTATCCATCAGCAGGAAGGTGCTTTCTGCCCCCGCGAGGAGCCCCCTAGGGTTCTTTCCCAGGTCTCCTGTGACCGCGAGACATGTGGCTTGTTAATCTCCTATCTACAGTGTCCCTTCGAGTCCTCAGGATATCAGGCATTTAATGGCGTTTGTTGCTCCACTTATCTGCCTAATTCCTATATCTTATGAATTATGTTTTTTCCCCTTTTCTGACCCGCCCTGAAGTGGCATATTGGGGATATTTCGCTCAGTGTTGGCCACCAAATATAGAGTTTTAAATATGGTCCTACTGAGGTATTATATCCAGAATTTTGGCCTCCACAATAACATGAAGGTAAGTATATGTAGGTAAGTGTATATTTGCTATACTTACCTCCACATATTTATGTACCTTGAAAAATGTTCGACCTCCATTTTGCTCTACAAAATTAAATATTTATATATATAATATCTACCCAGCTGCATCCTTCACAATAATGTGGTGCCTGTAACAGAGTTCAGGCTGATTGGCACACAAAGACGCTTTTTCAGCAAAAAATGCCCCTTTATACCACGTGGAGACAGTTTCATGTGTGTTTTTTGCACACACTAGCAACGGCCCAGTTAGTGAGAACTGCAACCATTTCCCTCTCCCAAGATGGCGACGGCAGATTGATCCCATGGTGTGTGCGGCAAAGGCCAGTGTCCCTCTACCTACTGAATAATCTTTTATGTTCTGGGGGGATTTTCATGCAGGAGTGAGAGAGCCCCCTTGACCCACAGCCAATGTCACATTCCTCTATGTGCCATACAGTGACATTTTAAGACCTGGTTAAAGTTGGCAATTGCCCAGGGCCCACACCTTTCAAGGGGCACTGGGAAAGGGAACTTTTTCTCTATCTCAAAATGTGTCTGTTTCTCCATTTGAACCTTTAAGGTATACATGGGTGATACAGTTCACAGATGTTCTCCAACAAGGGCCTCAAAATATTTCTTGTGCAGGGCTCCCAAAACCGTAAGGATGACACTGATTCCACTGTGCGAGTTGAAGGAGTCCTATTTCTTAAATATGCATCGCCCAGCAGCTGGGAAGCAGGCTGAGCCCTCTAAGCCCATGTCAAACAGGACTCCAAGGGAGGGGGGTGTGAAAATAAAACATTTGCACATTAAATTCTGTGACTTCGAAAGATTTGATTCAGGGAAGCTGGGACAAGTTTTATGAATTTGCTCGAATTGTTTGATGTGGAGGTTTGTAGCCTGGCAAACTTGGCTATTTTCAGCTACAGGATGTCTCACTTCTTTCTGGAGGCCAGAAGAAGCAGCAACAGTAAAACAGTCATGAGCCAACATTGTTGGCGAGGAATGGGAAATGGGTAAGGGTGCAGGCTTCTGGGAGGGGGTGGAGCTCTGGAAATATGTGCTGTGAGGTTGGACAGGCCAATGAACACCTTTGTGTGAAGGGGGTGGCAATGTGCCAGGGGATGATGTAAGGGCCCGGGGGTAGGGGGGCAGTGGGATAGCCCAGGGACTGGCCTTTAGGAGGGAGGCTTCAGCCTTGGGAGTGTGTATGGCACAACAACATGTATTTTAAGGTGGATAGACTGACAATAATTTGCTGTTTGTCCCCCCTCCCCTCAAAAAACGAAAAATAAAATATTCATGTGTGGTGGGCAATGGAGAAAAGGGTGGTGGTCACAACGGGGAGTGGGTGGGAGGGTGGAAAAGCAGCCCACAAGAAAGACCAAAATGGGGTAGGAGAAGCACATGAATGAGAAAACAACACTCACTCATGCGAGGGAGGGTGTAAGTTTAGCAGAGGAAAAGCACCTGAGAGCCAGAGAGAGCTTGAAGCATGAGGGAGACCGAAACACCGAGTGCAGGGGGGTGTCTGGCAGGGGAAAGAAGCACACGAGGGAGAGACATTGAAAACACATGGACTAATAATCAAAAAGAAAAAAGGAAGTTCCCTAAAACTGAGATGAAAGGATAGAAGCTAGCCAATCAGAGAAATGGTAAACAGGCTATGCTCCAGGGGAGGAACAAACACAAGGTTGCCAAGGAATGCTGTTGAATGAGGAGCAAGCCATTGAAAGTAATAATAAAGACAATGGTAGCAAGTAATGGGTGGGCTCTAAACCCTTGTAAGATTTTGTTTCTTGTTAAGCCCACTATAGGTCTTGTAAGAAGACAGCCTGTGTATGCTTGACATAAAAATACACCTAGCACATTTTATTTACTCTTTAAAATCAGTTGAGAAATATAGGTATGGCACTTTTTTAAAGTGTTGTCACTTTTAGTGATTTCTAAACTCAGTTACTTGTTCGTATATGGAAACCATACAAGTGACGTTTAAAAAGTCAAAGTGACTTGAAAAATGCTTTTTAATGTTCCTGAGGAACTTCATCAAAGATGTTGTTTTTGTAACGCACACATGCATGAGGAGACCTCTTCAAAGCACTGAAACAACATAAAGGTGACCTGAAACCGCATGCATTGTCACATTTTTTAAGGTATAAAAAATAATTGCTTTTCAGTGCCCATATCACCACTAATAAGAACTTCATTAGTTTCAAATATATATGACAAAATTAAGAGCGTGTAATGTCCTAACTTTTATATTCATACCTCAAATATATTAATTCGATTTTTTTGGACTGTAAAAATGATAGAATATTTATAAATGTATGGATTGTGCCTCAAATGTAGACTCACTTAGGCCCCCATTAGGATGGCGGGTGGACTTTGCCCACCTGCCATCCTCGTGCAAAACGGGACCGCCCGCCATATTTTATTTATTTATTTTATTTTATTTTTTACATTTGTATGGCGCACAGCTACCCAAAAAGGGTTTCCCGGCGCCGACAACATGTTGCTGGGCGAAGTTACGCAGGAAGGCTTGCAGAGAATTATTTATTGAAAAGCCAGGTCTTGATATTCTTTCTAAAACTGGCATAGTTTTCCTCTGTCCTGATATTAGCTGGGAGGGAATTCCAAAGAGTGGGCCCCAGAATAGAGAAAGATCTTCCCCCCATTCTTGCTAAATTGTATCTGGGAATCACAAAAAATGCTCCTGAGTGGGAGCGCAGCATCCTTCCAGGAGTGTAAGGGGTGACAAGTGCTTGCAGATATTTGGGGGCCGTGAGATTTTTAATTTTGAACATATAGGTAAGAGCTTTGAACCTAATGCGTTGCTCAATCCTGAGCCAATGTAAATCCTTCAGATGTTTGGATATACTGGTGAATTTGGGGATATTACAAAGAAGTCTTGCCGCTGAGTTTTGGGCAAGCTGCAACCTTTTGATCACGGCCTGATTTGATCCCAAGTACAGAATGTTACCGTAGTCGAGACGCGATGTTATCAATGCGTTTATTACAGTCTTTTGGGTTGCAGGGGGCAGCATCCAGAGGATCTTCCTCAACCATTTCATTATGGTGAAGCAAAGGCCAACTACTTTGTTGGCCTGTTGCCTCATGGATAGAGTGTCGTCAAGACAGACACCCAGATTTCTTGCATGATTATCTGGGGTTGGGATGATCCCTAACTCGGCTGGCCAGTGGGAAGGGTTCCACAGATGTTTGTTTTTCCCTAGGAGTATGACCTCCGTTTTATCTCCATTTAATTTTAGTTAGTTGTTGGACATCCAACTGAAGATGTTCAGGAGCCCCTGTCTGAGGAGAGAAGGGGCTGGGGATTTTGGCTCGGATAAAGAAAAGATGATTTGAGAATCATCAGCATAGGTCATAAGGGTAAGACCATAGGAGCGGTGGTCCCGCCTTGAGCATTAGGATGCGCCCGCCACACAGGCGGGCGCATCCTGTATTTTTACCATTGCGGCGGGCGGTGCAGAAAGCGCCGCCCGCCGCAATGGTAAAAATGCACGTTGTGCATTTCAAAGCACAACATGACAGGCACCGCACGGTGCCTGCCATGTTGCACTTTGAAATGTGGGGGTACCACAGGTACCCCCCATGTGCACCCCCCACCCCCCGGACTCCCAGGAGGCCTGCAACGGGCCCCCGCAGGGAGTCTCCGCATGCCTTTCTGTGGCGGCATTGCCGCCACGGAAAAGCATATCTGGAAGGGCATCCTAATATGGCTGGCGGTGTCTCATAGACACCGCCACCATATTAATCCTTTTCCACCCCGGCTGCAAGGCAACCGGGGCGGAAAAGCGGCGGACGGTCTTTCTTTCCGCCGCGGTCCCCCCACCATTCTAATATGGCGAGGGGGAATTCTGGATATGATGTCGGGCGGATTGCCCACGCCAGGCCGGCGGTGGCTACCGCCAGCCTGGCGGGGGCAATCCGCCCGACATCATAATGGGCCCCTTATTGTCTAAAACAGCAGATCTTAACCTTTTGACTTTTGTGGATCCCCCCCAATGAATCCTTACTGGATTCGGGGACCAAGCTATCACTGAAAGCTGGAGACGACTGCCATCCTAAGCAATTTCTATGATTTGAATTTCAAAACACTATACGAAAACAAGAATACACCAAACAAATACTCATATATTGAAATATTTTATTTAATTTCTAATCAGTTCAGTTCATGAAGCTTTATTCGGTACATAGTAAAAATGACCACAAAAGCACAGCAAACAGGCAACAAAGTTAAAAAAGTACAAACATGATTAAAAACTCATACTTTTTCTAAAAGCCATAGATTTACATATAAAACTGGCAGTATAAAAACATACGTCGGGGTGGTCCAAGTTATACAACAAACACATAGCATCCTCCACATTTAAAACTCCATACTTAAGAAATAATGGTTTTAAAAAGGAGATCCTAACATTCTGAAATAGGGAGCAGATGAGCATAAAGTGCATTGTGCTTTGCTTGGAATGTCCGTCACAGGGACACGGACCCACAGGGGGCTTTTTAGGGTGTGGGAAGGCCACTAATACATGAGCGATGCCAACTCTTAATCTGGTCAATACAAACCTATGCGTTGGCCTAGTTACTACATTCAGATAGCGCTGAAATCCCTCAACAGCAATATATTTATTGTAAACTTTAACAGTAGCGAGGGAGTTAGTTATTACTGAACGTTTATGAGCTTTATGTAACATAAAAATGTTTTTAAATTCCTGTTTCACAAGACCTCTAGGGGGACAGTTTTCTAACAACAAATTAATATCAAAGATACTTTTATAACAGTCTACAACATACTTGAGCCACGGTATCTGCATACAGTTGTCTAGTCCAAGGCAGTCCCTGATTATAAGTTGATTGAACTCGGTCTCTTCCTTAAGCCAGATTGCTCGGTGAAGCAATAGCGGCCTAAGTGAGGCGAGCTCGGTCAGGTGAAAAACCCCCGCCTCTCTATGGATCAACTCTGTTGAAGCGGATTTAGGGAGGCACAGTAATTTCTTAAGAAAGTTGTTTTCTTCTATCTGTAGACAATCAGTTTTGCAGTAACCCCAAAGCCCTGCCCCGTAAAGGGCAATGGATACACTGCGTGCCTTGTCGATTTCCAGCATATCCTTGATACGCCTGTCCCCTAGCTTAGACGCAAACCTAAAAATGCCATAAGAGCTTTTGCTCATTTTAGTTCGAAAATTTGTTAATTCTTGCCCCCACCTGCCATCACTAGTAAAAGTTACCCCCAGGTACCAAAAACTGTTCACATTCTGCACTTTAACCCCTTCTATAAAGAAGGAGTGGTTTCTGCCCGCCTTAGTCCCACAAGTCATCGTGTGAGTTTTATTCTTGTTGATCAACAGTCTCCTGCTCCCGATAAATTCAGTTAATTTGTCCATCAGACGCTGCAGACCGATGGGTGTCCGTGACAGGAGCACCGCGTCGTCTGCATATAGCAGAACTGGAACACTATCCCCTGCAACCTGTGGAGCATCGGCCTTGACACTTTTCAAGGCGACTTCAACCCCATTAACAAAAAGGGTAAATAAAAGGGGCGCAAGGACACAACCCTGCCTAATTCCCCGTTTCACATTAAAATTTCTAGTGCATTCCCCACTAACACCATACCGAACACATGTTTTCAGCTTGCTGTATAGTCTGGCGAGAAAAAAGATAATTTCTTTCGGGGCACCCATGTCAAGCAAAACTGACCAAAGAAATGAGCGATTAACTAAATCAAAAGCACTGCTAAGGTCAGCAAAGCAAAGATAGATGTTGCCGGGTTTGGCTCTGGTGTATTTGCCTATCAACAACTCTAGATTCAGGCACTGATCTAGGGTCCCTCTTCCCTCCTGAATCCATATTGTGAATTTGCAAGAATTCCATTCTCATCAGCCCACTCCTCTAGTCTGAAAAGCAGAACTCTGCTCATAATTTTAACAGACGAGTCGAGCAGGCTGATGGGCCGGTAATTACTTGCCAGGGCTTTGTCCCCCTTTTTATAGATTGGGACTATAATGGAGTCACCCCATGTTGGTGGTATCATGGTAGTTACGGCAGCGTTGAGTACCAAGGTAAGTATTGGTCCCCAAAGCTGCGGCTGAGCCCTGTAAACATCTATCGGGACTCCATCTGGCCCCTGGGCCTTACCCCCCTTACTATTTTTGATACCATTCTCCACCTCTCCCAATGAAATATCTAAAGGCACTACAGGCCAAGTCCTATTTCCGTTGGGCGTCATAGTATTATCTTGGAAAATCACGGAGAAATGGTTCACCCAGTCCTCGCTCCCCACATTAGAGGAAAGATGCGGGATTTTGGCATCTTGGAGGAATGGGGAGTTAACAGTGGACCAAAACAGGCGACTATCCGCAGTTTCTGCTGCCTGTGTGAAGTGCTCCCAGGCCTCCGGCTGTAATTCCCTCTTTCTTTTAGATAGCGCCTGTTTATAATCGAATCTTAAAAGTTTGACTCTATCCTTGTCCCTTGGGGTAACAGCCAAAGCTTGTTTAAGTTGGGAGAGCAGGGACGTACAGGCATGGTCAAACCATCCAATCCCTTTCCCTCCTTTGCCTACTTTTTTCCCCGTGAAGTTGTTATTAATGACAGTATTAATATTAATGAAATGAGTCATAACCTGAAGAGACGGACATCCTAAGGATAAAATAATGTCAATGTCCGTCATGCATTTATTTATGATTAGAGGTTCCACTGTGGCCGATTTTTCACCTCTACATCTTAGCCTAACCCCATTCGGCCTATGTGGCTCTATATTTGCCAATACACTCGTGGGTGAATCAGTTCTAATCATCCATGTAGTTATTTGCAAGCTAACCTAGTTATGGTCGCTCAAGGAGGATGTATCCCTCACTTTAATTATGCAATGGGGTACCAAGTTAGATGAGACCATAATATGATCAATGATGGAGCTCACATTCCTTCCAGTAAAGGTAGGAATTGAACCCTCGCTTCCCTCCTGGACCGAACTCAGTAGCTCTAGATCAAACGAGACCATAGTGCTATTGATTGCATCTCCATAAGCATTATGTGGAAAGTGGGACATATTCTCCCCATTGTTCGATTGGATCCCACAGACCCTAGAGGAGGATAAATTACATACTTGTAAATTAAAATCCCCCACCCTAACAAAAATAAAAGTGCATGTTGCTTCGCTTACCAGCTTCATTAGGGCACAGGATAACTCATCTATAGCTTTGTGCCGGGAATTGGTAAAAATATTTTTATAAAAATTAATTAGAAGCACATAAGTGCCATCCGGTAGACGTACCAACAGGATTTGTGAGTGTGGTTCGACTAGCAAATGTTTAATGATAGCCAACTTTACATCTACTGAAATAAGAATAAGAAGACCTCCCTTTGCCCTGCCGTGGCTGGATTCAGAGGCATCTAAACTGTAGCATGTATACCCTTCAAAGCTAGGTTTATCAATACACCACGTCTCTTGCAGGCATAAAATATCATAGGACCTTACAATGTCCTCCCATTCCAATTTGAATGCCTTAGATGCCCATCCGGCAATGTTCCAACTTGCCATATAAATCCCCATAGAGTGACAGTTATTGGTGATATCAACAGTGTTATTGGAACAATTACCCCTATTATTTTGTTCAGATACCGACCCGCCTATGCAAGTACCTATGGCATTCCTTGTAGTGTTCACAGTAACCTCAGCAATCACATTTGCACAGTGAACTACAGACCCACTTTCAGGATTACCCATAATGGTAGAAGGTAGGTCCTCTCTTGCCTCACTTGTGTTACTCTTGTTAGTACTTGAGATAACGTCCCTCCCAGTACCAGGCCCCATCTGATGTCAATCGTTTTGGTCCAAGAAACTCAAGGACTGGTACCTGTTCTGGACCGGAACTTGATAGACCATCCCATTAACAGGCGAGAAAATGTTATCACAGGTGGGTGCAAAATTAGGAGTGTGTGTTACAAATCTATTCCCACTAGAAACAGGGTTCAACATGGGCGTAGGCAAGATGGGTCTGCCACCCGTAAGTCCAGGGTTGAAAGTGGGCAGCAAAGATCTATTTCCATTAGATAGAAAGTTAGAATTGAAAACCCCCTCTCTACAGTTAGCAGAAGGCAACCTATTAAGATGATTATAAATATAGCCCAAAGGTCTTGCGGCGACATCAGTCTCACACTGCGTTAAGGCAGCTGCTCTAAGTAAGACCGTCGCAACATGTTGGGGAAAGCGCCGCCCGCCGCAATGGTAAAAATGCATGTTGTACATTTCAAAGCACAACATGACAGGCACCGCACGGTGCCTGCCATGTTGCACTTTGAAATGCGGGGGTACCACAGGTACCCCCCATGTGCACCCCCCCACCCCCCGGACTCCCAGGGGGCCTGCAACGGGCCCCCGCAGGGTGTCAAAGAAATGCCTTTCTGTGGCGGCATTGCCGCCACGGAAAAGCATGTCTGGAAGACATCGCCACCATATTAATCCTTTTCCACCCCGGCCGCAAGGCAAACGGGCGGAAAAGCGGCGGACGGTCTTTCTTTCCGCTGCGGTCCCCCCGCCATTCTAATATGGCGAGGGGGAATTCTGTATATGATGTCGGGCGGATTGCCCACGCCAGGCCAGCAGTGGCTACCGCCAGCCTGGCGGGGGCAATCCGCCCGACATCATAATAGGCCCCCTATTGTCTAAAACAGCGGATCTTAACCTTTTGACTTTTGTGGATCCCCCCCAATTAATCCTTACTGGATTCGGGGACCAAGCTATCACTGAAAGCTGGAGACGACTGCCATCCTAAGTAATTTCTATGATTTGAATTTCAAAACACTATACGAAAACAAGAATACACCAAACAAATACTCATATATTGAAATATTTTATTTAATTTCTAATCAAATATTGAAAAAGATTTAACATTTTCAATTTTGCTTCCTTATTTGCATATACTATTTGTCATTTCCATGTATTAACTTTAATATTATTTAATTTTGCATCACAGTCGCAGATTCTCCGATTAGGCCTCGCGGAGCCCCAGGCGACCTCCGACCACTGGTTAAGAACCACAGGCCAAAAGCAGTGACTGCTTAGGGTGAACTGTCTAGTTGAAATATGTATACGTTTGGCTTGAATATAAATTTATATATTTATACATATGCATGTCATTACTTCCTCTAAGCAGTCTCCCCACTATTTTTTATAGGACTTGCATCTTGGGGTGCGGTGATGACCTGCGGAGCCTTGGCAGAGAGGGTGGGTGGAAAGTGGACAGGGCAACTTGAAGAGTTGGAAAGTGGACTTGCCAGTGGTGGGGACTCCAACTGGGGACTGTTGCCCAGAGGTGTGTGTCCACATACTGCCCCTCATGGCCTCTTCAATAATGGGAAATGTCACCCACTGTCACAAAGGGCCACTGAATCTGTCTTTTTTTCCCCTAAATTTCTCCCAAAGCTAAAAAAAAAATTTTATGTGCAAGGTTGTGCATCTGCAGAATTTGCACCATTGCCCACCTCTACTTAGAATAACTACTAGAGTAAATTAGGATGTGGGCCTGTACACAAAGGGGGGAACAAGTGTCTTGTCAGAAAGGGGGAGGGTTCAACGGAAAGTCTTGTCAAAACGTGTGGTAAGTATACATAGAGCAACTGTTTTTTGCCAAATTTGCTATATTGGCTTAAACGTATTCCAACTTTACAAACCTGTCGACATTTTAAAGGCAAACCAACTGGTGAAAAAACACACCTGCAAAAAAAGAAAGCAGCATAACCTAATGTTATTACTTTTTCTGCAGAGAATTGGGCCTGCCTGTGAGGTTTTGTAAGGTGACAAATTGTTTGACATTGCAAACCTTTGCTAGAGGTACTATAATTCTACACTCACCTACAACAACAAAAAACGTGCTGTAGTTCTACAGTTTGTATTTTTATGTATTATAGTTAAAGGACATTATAACCACAAAATGCTGCCCAAGGGCAATGCATGTGAGCCACAGGAACATCAGCAACTGGTGGCATGCTGGGAGATAAACCTGTCAAGAACAATGACATTGCAGACATGGAAAACCTGACAACTTGCACATGTTAACATTGCGGCTGAGACACAAATGCATGTAAAAATGTACTCCTGCAACACTACCCTTATATTTCCTTGTGAATTGGCGCAAAAAATCTTAAATGGAAATACTCAGGTTATATTCCTATGCAATTAGTACAAATAGAAAGGAATGTGCCTTCTCAGCACTTTGATAATAGGGACGTTTTGAAGCCTTTTCACAAAGACTTGTAGAAGTATTTAAAAGAGCTTCCCGTAGTACTACTTCGTGTACACATAAATGCTTTTATGAATCAGCCCCATAGTGTTTAGTGGCATGATTCATGTGTTGTCTTATTGACCCTTACTTTCAAAGGTAGCAAATATCACGTGACGAGGACTTTGGTGTTGTGAGTTCCTGAAAACGCTGTCTTAGGATGGGCTTCAAAACCCCCGAATCTGGGGGTGGTTCAAAGATTCCCCCAGAAAATGGTGGCCACCAGTATGAGACCCCAACTTCCCCAAATGGTTTGATCCATTTTAGTAGAACAGATTGTGCACCATGGGATAGGAACAATTCTGCTGAAAAGGGCTGGATTTCCACCAAAAGGGGAGTTGCCAACAGTGAAAATTGGTGTGATCGTATCTGATAGAACCTGCCCCCTTTCCCCACTGACCTTCCCCGAAATCCCCTTATCACTTTCCCGGCTGCCACAGTCCGTTCTTTACAAAGCTGTTCTGGGTCATTTCTGTAGTTGACGGGGTGAACAATATTTCCTTCTGCTTGATAAGCCCAACCTCTTATTTATTTTTTTTAAACTTTTTTTTCTGCCATGGTTTTTTTTCCGCCATGGTTTTTTTTCCCCGTAAAGACAAGAGCAACACCATCTTCTCTTCTTGTAGATGGGCTACGCTTCTTCGGCAGCTCTGGCCATTATGCCACATTCCAGCTCCCCTACCTCAAGAGGGTCAGTCCATGTTCACAGCTCCTGGGCACAGCAAGAGGTTGAGCCCAGCCGGTTCTGTGGGGCTGGGCATTCCTGCACACACAGTGGAGTCAGTGAAGATGTGGTGTTGTAGGCACTGACGCTGACGGTGACGTATGTGATGGCACCTTTGATTCTAACAACGAAAACCTTTGACTTGCAGTTCTGTAACGGATTCCCAATGTTTTTTCCTAATTATTTTTTTTCCATTTACTCTCCTGAGCAAGGTTGCATAACTCTACTTTAAAAACATTTTAGCATTGTTTTTAAATGTTAACATATTTCAGACAAACACACATGCATACACAAACACACACAGAAAAAATCTTTGGTAGCCGAATTCCTGGGGACTTACAGACATGGGGTCATCAAGGCACAGCCTGAGTGAAAGAGACTAGATTTTGTAAACACAATGGTTTTTTGATGACATATCACGCCTGCCTGGCTCCACCTGAGCCTGTGTTCTGTGCTCTGAGTGATAAATGAATTACCAGAGCCGGGTTGTTGGCGGTGCCCAGGCGGCAGCTGTTCCAGAGTTCCTAGGGTGAGTTCTGCTTCTCTTGCAGGCCTCCGCAGCTGGGACATTCTCTGCACCTAGCAGCTGGTGTTGTTTTTTTTCAGCCCTATGGCGGGTGAGTAACATCACCCGTGTCACGCCCTGTAGAGCTGGGAAGGATCTGGGCACCGGGGCCTGACATGAGGGGATGGGGGTTAGAAAAGTACATCATGCAGCAAACAGACACCCACACAAGACTGGCATTGACGGACATGCTCTCAGCTGGATCTGCAAGTTCTTAACTGATAGAACACAAGCTGTCAACCTGGCACATTACCCCGCTAAAGCCTGCAAACTCATCTGTGGAGCGCCTCAAGGGTCATCGCTCTGCCCCACCCTCTTCAATGCATACATGATCCCTCTGGCCAACAGCAACAATGCACATGACATCAACATGCTCTCCTACACTGATGACATGCAACTCATACTCTCCCTCTCAGATAAGACCCGAGAAATAGAAGAAGAAACAAGTTCACTGCCTGCGTGACCGGCATCCTTAACTGGATGAAATCCACCTGTTTCAAGCTTAACACCGACAAGACAGAGGCACTGATCTTCATCAGGAACAAGTCACCATGGGACTCCAACTGATGAACAATGAATTTGGACCTGGACCAACACCTTACACCCAAGCCAGGAACCTCACAATAACCATCTACAACACCTGGACATGAGCGCACAAGTCAACGCCTTCACTGTATCCTAATCCCAACCCTGAAGATGCTGAGGAAAATCTTCAAATGGTTCTCAAGCAACACTAGAATAAATTGTCATTCACAGCCTAGTCATGAACAATTTGGACTATAGGAACACCATCTAAGCCAGGATCACAAAGCAACTCACTACAAGACGACCCTCTCCTCCACCTATGTACTACACCCTCGCCACTCACTTAAGGAAGGGACTGAAGACCTGGCTCTTCGACTGAGGACACTACACAATGCCTGGATACCCTCTCGGGTGATTTCCAGTGCTATACAAGTTCCGAATGATTGACAATTAACCATCCAGAACTCAGCAGCCAGACTCATCCTCAACTTAAAAAACACAGAACTCACATCACACCACACACCAGGGAGCTCCACTGGGCACGATACATTAATGAGCTAATTTCAAACTCCTCACACACACGCTCAAGGCACTACACAACTCTGGCCTCATCTATCTCAACAGTCGCACCTCCTTTCACCACCTACTCAAACAACCCCGCTCCACTGGACTCTTATTTGCACACATCCCATGCATACACAGAACCAGATCAGGAGGACGGGCGTTCTCTTACGTCACTCCTAAAGCATGGCATTGGCTCCCCCTGCACTTCAGAGTCTCCTCCTTTCGTCTTGACTTCTGCAAGAAGCTGAAGACCTAGATTTTCAATAAAGAAAGCTACTATAGGTAGAGTTAGGCACACAAGCCTACTCAGTACCAAGATACCCTCGTGGTTGATAGTGTGCTTTAAAATACACAAAACTTAAAACTTTTTATTCTTGTGAATTAATCACAAAACGTTTTTTGCAGCTCGTATTCAGAATTTAAGTATTTGAAGGTTCTTTCATATGTGGCAATAAATGAAAAGGAGGATGGGGAAATAAAATATTTGCCTACGGTCACAAAATTTGGTTATGCAGGAAAGCTGGGATAAATCCCTTGTTTTGTGGTTTCATTTCGCACAAATCAGCCACTAAATAGGTAGTTATTTGTCTCTCCATTTTACCTCAAATGTTAACGCTTTGCTTTTAACTCTGTCTATAAAGGTAGAGTGAGGGATGAAGGCCTAGCCACATGAAAGCTCGGCTCGTTTTGGGCTTGAGGTTCCAGGAGGACCTTGAGCTGAACAAGAGCCAGACATTTGGCTTGAGCCTGGCTTGAGCTTCAAGGGGCTCTCCCAACTCTATGGAAAAGAAAATGTTTCAGTGTGCCTAGTGATGTGAAGACACTTTGAGCTCAAGATGGGCCCAGACTGGGACATATAAGAGAACACTTTGATGGAAGAGGCTGGGGAACTACCCAACACAAAGAAAACTAGACAAGAGTAAATCTGTTTACCAGAATTTCATGAAGAGGAAACAGCCCCAAAATTGATAGGGCTATACGAGAAGAGGTTGCTCCATAGGGAAAGATATATTCCTTTTGAAGAAAAACAACATATGTGCAAATGTACTTCAGCGTAACATTTCTGTATGTAAAATATTTGAATTTGTCAGCACTGCTAGGAATCTGTGACACCCACGTACAGTATTTACAGTATTTACGTGTCCTTTAGGGATAGCTTGATCACAAGCTGTTCTTACCATCTGCATTGTATAGCAATCTAACTATTAAATTCCCCCCCTTACGTTTTACTTAAAGACCCTCTATAGCCCACTGGCTAACTGTTAAATCGTTAACAATTTTGATACAGATTACTGTTTAACTGTTAACAAGTTCTTCATTTTCAAATGCATATATGATGTTCGTTTGGTGGTTTTACTTGTTGTGTTCTTAAAATAGGGAGACCGAGTTAAAAAAATCAAGGTTCTGATTAAGAGTTACAGGATACACAAAACGTTACAAATATCCTGTCCGACATATTACAAGTGCCATAGGATATAATGCATTTATATGCCTGGTTGACCGGATGTTCATCACGTTCGGGGTGGTGTATCCCTCCGCCAAACTCTAAATCAGTCACAGCGCTTCAAAGAAAGTCTGGTAATATAGACCTGTGCTTGCTATAACAATCAGGTTGTATCAGAGGGAACTCGTTCACATCATCTTGAATCAGAATGAGTGACTTAAGGGGAACAAAGAAGAAAGTACAAATGATGATGGGTGAATATTACCAAGAATAGAACAAGTGACCATACAATGAGTCTTCCACCTGGTTACATCATCAATCAATGACCAAACGAGAAAGGTGTCATCTTGTCACATCGTCACTTGTTGACACCACAAAAGGGATGCCACTTCGTCATAAATAAATGGCATTGCAATAAGGTGTCATCAACTGAATCGCACTGCAGTAGGGCTGTCATACTGAGAAACTATCATTGAAAGGCACTAAAAAAGTTTTCCACCTTGAGGACCACAATTTATGATATTATTTTTAAGTTGCTTGCGTCGCCATTTTAAAGGCACGCAGTGGCATAGCTAGCTCTTTGACTGACCGTGGCGGTCCTAGCGTTTGCCGCCCCGCGGCAGCCGATTGCTGCCCCGCGACGGCCACGTTGTAGAGCAAGGAGTGTTGCGATTGCCACCCCGAGACGGCAGGTAAGAGCGGGAGCCCCCCCGTGCTACGCCACTGAGGGCACATGGTCATGTTGGAGCAGGACCATGGTTTATCTGCATTTTGTTGGTCCCTAGTGATACCGTGATCTGCATAATGATGGACTGGACTGCTTCCCAGAGTTATTAGCAATGGCTGAGATTAATTCTGGTATTCCACCCATCCCCTTATTTTTATTACAATAAAGCTGTCATATGTTGACGTCATCAATGAATGGACCTTCCAAAATGGCAGCCATCGAATGACATCATCAATGAATAATACAACTTTAGCAACCCACCTTGTGGCTTTATCTGTGAATGGAGTAATTTACACTGTATGAGGTATTCTCGATTGTAAGAACAAATAGTTTAGCAAAACCACTCTGCTTAGTTCATTTATAAAACATGAGTTTTTACATTTTATTAACAGACGGTTCTATTTAAAAATGATTTATCTTTATTTTCATCCACCGGATTAAACCCCTTCAATTTTCCATACAATTTATCATGCTATATTACCTTTTTTATTTCATTTGGAAAAAGACCTTTGTTTATGCAGAGCGCAGAATATATACAATAATATGAGATCTGCAATGTTATTAACTGTAATCTAATTTTCTAATGCATTCTTTGAGCGTTGAGATTTTGTTTGATACCTATTTATAGACTCGCAGCAACAAGGAAATAGAAACAAATATGTATAGTTAATGTGCTCTGAAAGCTTTTTAATTCGCTCCCATAACATATAATGATGAAATATAGCTCTTGTGCAAGTTGCAAGCCCTGATTGGTTATGGGGCCTATGCCATCATTTTATGGATTTGTTTTTGTGGAACAAAAAATACCATTTACCTGCATTTAATGACATACCTACCCTCCCTTAACTTTCTACCAGATAGCTGCAAACATCCTTGTCAACTGGAGCCTTGTCCTGCCTGCCTTCTTCTGTATCGCCTGTTCGAGCATCTTAAAAAAAATCCTTAAAAAACGGATATAACTCAGGGTAGATTATTAAACTCTTGGAGGAAAGATGGACTCTTGTGCCATGAAAGCTACTGTGAACCTGGACGCTACAAATGTTATTATCATAGCATTTCTAAAGTTTTTTTCTGGTTTCAACAACTGTGGGGACATCTGTTGAGTGTGTGTAGAACTGCAGCATATCGCTGCACGCAGTAACTGTGGGGACATCTGTTGAGCGTGTTTAGAACCGCAGTATATTGCTGCACGCAGTAACTGTGGGGACATCTGTTGAGCGTGTTTAGAACTGCAGTATATTGCTGCACACAGTAACTGTGGGGACATCTGTTGAGTGTGTTTAGAACTGCAGCATATCGCTGCACGTAACTGTGGGGACATCTGTTGAGTGTGTGTAGAACTGCAGCCTATCGCTGCAAGCAATAACTGTGCGGACATCTGTAGAGTGTGTGTAGAACTGCACCCTATCGCTGCATGCAATAACTGTGCGGACATCTGTAGAGCATGTGTAGAACTGCAGCCTATCGCTAAACGCAATAACTGTGGGGACATCTGTAGAGCGTGTGTAGAACTGCAGCATATTGCTGCAGGCAGTAACTGTGGGGACATCTGTTGAGCGTGTTTAGAATTGCAGCAGTAACTGTGGGGACATCTGTTGAGTGTGTGTAGAACTGCAGCCTATCGCTGCATGCAATAACTGTGGGGACATCTGTAGAGCGTGTGTAGAACTGCAGCCTATCGCTGAACGCAATAACTGTGGGGACATCTGTAGAGCGTGTGTAGAACTGCAGCCTATCGCTGCACGCAATACCTGTGGGGACATCTGTTGATTTTGTGAGGACACCTGTTGATTGTGTTCAGAACTGCAGCTTTTTCCTGCATGCAATAACTCTGAGACCTGCAGTCTCTCCCTGCATGCAGTCAGTGTGAGGACATCCGTTGACTGCATGAGGACACCTGCTTTTGTATGCAGAAATGCAGCCTTTTCCAGGATGAAATATCTGCGAGGACACCTGTTGATTGTGTTCAGAACTGCAGCCATTTGCTGCATACAACAACTAGGAGGACACCTTTTGGTTGTGCGTAGAACTGCAGCCTTTTCCTGTATGCCAAAACTGTGAGGACACCTGTTGACTGTGTGTAGAGCTGCAGTTTTTTCCTGCATGCAATAACTCTGAGACCCGCAGCCTTTCCCTATATGTCGTTAGTGTGAGGACATCCGTTGATTGCATGAGGACACCTGCTTTTGTGTGTGGAAATGCAGCCTTTTCCAGCATGGGATGACTGCGAGGACACCTGTTGATTGTGTGTAGAACTGCAGCCTTTTCCAGCATGCGATAACTGGGAGGACACCTGTTGATTGTGTGTAGAGCTGCAGCCTTTTGCAGCATGCGATGACTGCGAGGACACCTGTTGATTGTGTGTAGAACTGCAGCCTTTTCCAGCATGCAATGACTGCGAGGACACCTGTTGATTGTGTGTAGAACTGCAGCCTTTTCCAGCATGCGATGACTGCGAGGACACCTGTTGATTGTGTGTAGAACTGCAACCTTTTCCAGCATGCAATAACTCTGAGACCCGCAGCCTTTCCTGGGTGCCAAAACTGTGAGGACACCTATTGATTGTGTGACGACTCCTCTTTACTGAATGTGGAACTGCAACCTTTCCTTGCACGCAATAACTGTGAGTACATCTGTTGAGTGCATGCATAACTGCAGTTGTGACTGCTGTCAAGAGTGTGGCCATGGGAAGTGTAGAAGGGGTCTTATGGTTGCATTCCAATCCCTAACTGGAGCATTGTCTTGGTGTTAAGGATGTGCTATGAAATCATGAGGTTCTTTTAACTGGAGGCTTTCATAACATGTTAGTAAGTGATCTTAGGAGCCAACCATACGTTTATTGGGCTTTGCAGCCATCAATGGCGTAGCAAGGGCTACGCAGACCCAATTGCATGAAAGGAGATGGGCTCCATTTTTCTTGTTTGGTAATTATAAAATAGCTCCTAATTGGGGTAAAGTGGGCCGGTCACATCCTTTGGTCCCAGTGCCAATGGACCTACTCTACCAGTGATAGGTAGACCCCAGGAGATGATACACGTTGAGCCCTAACCATGACTGCATCTGGGAACACAGAAGGGCTCTCAGCTGTAATGTTTGCTCAGCATCGCGGATCCACTGACTGCTGTGAACAATGTTGTATCCTTAGCCACACCTTTGGCCCATTTCCCCAGAATCTTCTATCTGGTCGGAATAGGACCTAGTGGACATGTCCGATGGGTACCCGGTGGGGCATCGTCCTGGTCATGTAAGCAATACCATTCCTCAGTGACCATCGGGCAAGGTCTCTGCCTTAGTGCAGTGGCCACAACAGACACTCTTTACCAGTGCCCTGTCTTCTGTGTCCAAGCCATCAATGCCTGATAGGCTTGGCTTGTGATGTTGCCAAGTGGTCATTGGCTAAATGATGTTTCTTTCCACCAAGCCCTGTGACCAGTAACCATGCTGGCAGCACAAGCCCAGCAGAAACTGGACTCAGGAAGTGGCCTTTGCTCAGACCCTGGACCCAGAACCCATACCCTCACTTCCTGATGGGCATTGTCCTCTTCGGTCACATTGCGTGCCTGCGACCCTTGCCTGCAGCACCCACTGGGCATAGCTTCTTTGTACCCTGTGGAATCTGGACTGAAAGTGTGGCATTCAGCTACATGTAGCGCCCATTGATGATTACCCTCTGCATGTCAGCTCCATTTTATTTATCACTTTTCTTCTTTTATGAAACACTTTTACAATTTATTTCATTTGTCTCTACTTGGAAATGGGTTCCAAAATGTTGCGTATTGTTTTGCAAACTGTGTACTGGTCCACAAACCTTGCATCCCAATTATCCAATTTTTTGGTTGCAAAATTAGTTTTTTATTCGTCTATCTGGATTGATTTACACCAAACCAGAAAGAACACACAGAAGGCCTTATGTCTCTGTCTGCTTGCAAAGGTTGGCATCAATCCATCCGAGTAGTTAGGCTACTGATTCTCAAGACTCCCCTATGGGAATGTGAATAGGATGCGCACAATTTGGCGACCACCTATAACAATTGTTCCCTTCGAGCAATGTTTTTGACAGATGGCAGGCCCAACATAGTTACATGTATACTTAAAAAAGTAATGCAGATTTGTCAAAGGAGGCCAACGTTATTAACAACCCCTCCACTTGTAAAAAAAAAGTGCAAATCAGCCATAACTAACGTGTCTCTGCCCTGATTCTGTAGTGTAGATCTTATAGACTCAACAGACATCAGGAGATATTGTGTCCTGTGACCAGTAATGGCAAGCAAAGGTCTCACAACCAATAAGAAGGGAATGCCGGTATCCATAGCCATACTCATCGCTGGTGCTTCCATAATATGAGACACAGAAGCAGTCTTAAGCACAATCACTAGGTGGTAGAAAATCACAAGAAAAGGTCAGAAAAAATGACAGGACAGGGAGTGATCCATTGGCAAAATCTATATTTTTCCTGGAATCCCAACAAACACATTCACCTGTCCTACCAAAATTCTGTGTAGGAAGCAGAGAGGGCTAGATGAATCAAGCCAAACATGTATGTGTTCCAGGCAAGATCTTTCCTACTCGACCTCTCACTGCTGGCAAATAAGTGTCAAGCTTCTGTAAACAACCCAGCCGTGCCAGGTAGCCATTATCAACCACAGTTGTAAAGTGTTCTCACTTTCGGTTCAGCTTTGTGCAGGAATCAAGCATCAGCTGTGCCTGAAACTGAAGCCTGCCATTTCTACTTGACTTTGCTGATGTTCCAGGCGCTGAAGCCCGCCATTAATTTCCTAAATGACAGTGTTGCTGTTCACAGACCAGAAGCCATAAATGTCTCCACTGAAGTGATGACGAGCCGTCTGCAGTCCTGAAACCCTCCATTTCCCTGCTGTTCTGAGGCCAGAAAGCATCCATTTCTCTGCTGCCCATATGCCTACAACCAGATATTTTTCTTCCGAAGTCAATGTGTTTCTCTGTTGCCCTGAAATAAGGCTTTCCCCTCCTGATGTGATGGTGAAGCCAGCGGCTTACATGGAAACAGCCATTTCTGTGCCGAGGTTGCTTCGGTTTGCAGTTCTGAAACCAGAAGTTTATCAGACAAAGTAGAAATGGTTCAATCTGAAATTATCCATGTTTTGAGCCAGAGTGACAGTGTTTCAGCCAGGTGTTTTGAAATAAGCCATTCATTTCGCTGCTTAAGTGAGAGTGTTTCAATCTGATGCCCCTTCTTTGCTGGAGTGTGCCTCTGTTTAAACCCGAACTCCTGATTTTAACCATTTGTCAGCTGAAGTGACAGTATTTCAATTTGACCTCCTCCTGGAAGCAGCTATTTTTCTGCTTTTGTGACAATTTCTCAATCAAATCTCCTCCGATCAGTCATTACTCTGCTGAAGTGATCCAGTCCATCAATCTGATCTCTTAAAAATGACAACTTTCTCTCTTGAATTAACAGTGTTTCAATTTGCACTCCTGAAATCATCAATTTCTTTGCTGTAGTGATAGTTTTTCAATTTGATCTCCAGAACTCTGTCATTTCTCCACTGAAGTGAAACTGTTTCATTCTGATTTCCTGAAATACGCTGCTTTTTGGCAGGAGTCCCTAAAGCGCTGCCCAGGTTTATGCAGTCAACCATCTTTCTTCTCATACTGCTGTCAAGAGGCCTGAAAATAGCTATCTGCCTGCTAATTTTTAATTTCTGTCTCTGGCTCCTACAAGCAACCAATTTACTTGGAAACTGCGCCTAACTAGTAAAAAAGAAAAAAAAATGCCAGGGTTCTCCTCAAGAGGCCACTGCAGCTTGCACAACACATTGCCTCTGCCAGCCTGATGAATGACTGAACCAACACAACGCCTAACCATCACGCCCTACAACTGTGAGAATTCAGACTATTCCAGGACTCTAAATCTATGAGAATGGCTTAGGTGACAGCTATGGTCACTTTCAATGGATGTTGAACAACTGTTGTTGTGTTTATCTCTAATTTAGATAAACAGTGCCACCATGTGGCAGACTGTCATAAATGCTAGTATTGACAATTAAGTGCTGGTGTGAGCACCCAAAACCACCGGCTCAAATTAACCACTGCTTCAGAGTGGCTTTCGTGCCATCCCAAGTTAAAAAAAATTAGCAATTTCTCTGTGGAAGTGTCTATTTGGTGGTATGAAAGGAGCCATTTTCCTTGGCAAAATTTTAATTATGGTTGCGTAATCCATGTAATTTTAAAAATTTCATTTTATGCTTCTTATGAAAAATTCCCAAAGCTATGTCGTTACACAACTTCATATAAGTATGCACCATTCACTGTAAAAATGTACTGTGAATACACAGGAACAACAGAATGTGAGAAGCTTTCGTTTGCAGAGCTTTTGTTGAATGCGTTCTTTTGCCTAAAATGTTCCCTGCGCATTTTGCTCTAAAGTATGGTGTGAAACGATAGGCTTGCTTTTCGCGTAATTTTGTGGAAATTTAGAATCATTACTTAGAAGCAAATCACACAACTTTTTTACACTCCTATGACAGTTCTGCTTCCCACAATCTTTACATTAGGCAATTCTTTGTGCAAGTGACTGTACTACTGTGTGAGGGTAGGGCCTAAAATCCACTGTGCTCTTTTTTAACTGATTGTAGCATTATATAGGGTTCTAAACTGAGCTACTCCTTCTGTTCAAGTGCCCCTGTTGATAACCATAATCCTGGAACTGCCATTCCTCTGCTGGCTAGGACATCGTCTCAGCCAACCAGAAAGGGCGAGTTCCCAGAGAAGCCCAAAGCAGTATGGTGGTTTTACCGGAGCAATGACTTTTTTTAGGACTACAGAGAACACTCATCATGAAGTAGCACAGAGGGTTAACGTGGCTGCTGCAAAGCACAATGGGTAACATATGGATTTCAGATTTGTATTTTATGTAGATAGCTCAGTGGGATATTGCTTTTAGCACAGCGGTCATTTTATTAGTTGTAGTACACAAATTACAATCCTTCTACACAGTGAGCTATAAACCAGCATCAAAGAGCTGCACGCAAACTAAAAGTCATAGATTAAGAACCTTATCATTTTTTTATCACTCTATTGTTATTCTATTGTTATTCTACTTCTTCAAAATGTGGAGGTCGCCAGAGTAACGTATGCAACTGGTAAACTTTGCAGGGCTGCATGTCGTTTGCAGTCATAAAATCTGACCTTTCTCTGCTAAAGTAACCAGGGGGCTGTCCTCGGTCCTGCAGTCAGCCACGTCTCGTCTATAGCGGATACGGTGCTGTCCGCGGTGCTGAAGTCTGCAGTTTCCATGTTGAAGTTACTGTTGTACTGTCCGTGGTCCTGAACGCAGACATTTCTCAGCAAAAGTGACGTACGGCATGCGCGCAAGTCCGGAATCGGCCACTTCTCTGCTGAAGTATTTCTCTAATGACTGGTCGCAGTGTTGAAATCCGCCATTCTGATGTGACTTTCCTCCATGAGTCAGTAACACTGAAACCAGCTATTTCTCTACTGTAGTGGATTTGATCTTCTCCATGGGTCTGTAAAGAGCGACTTTTCTTCTAAATCAATCAAGATGTGATTCGTTGTACTGAATTCAGCCTTCCGGTTTATAAAGAGGGCCTCTGAAGACTAAGGTACTCAAAACAGTCATTTCTCTTCTGACGTCACGAGACTTCTAACCACAGGCCTGAAATCAGCCATTTTCAAAGGCGAAGTGGCAGCAATGAAGTCTGCAACCTTGGGAGACGATGTGGTGTAACAACCAGAGCTGCTAACTTTGAAACTGGGGAACCGTGTTCGAGTCTCGGCGTAGGCTCACAGGCCAGCACAATAACAGCTGTTGGTACAGGAAATACCGGTTTAATCCGCCATAGCGGCAAACAACGAATGGGGGCGTCCCACTCCCTCTCAGGGGAAGAAAAAGCACCAAGTTTGTTGTTATAACATCCAGACAAGAGGGCCCAGTTAAAAGCAGGGTTGTATTGGGATCAAAAATAGGCCTGGGCAGCCTCAAAAAGTAGCCCACATTTGAGGAGCGCGACCAGTCACAAAAAAATTGCTTGTTTAGCATTAGAAGGCTCATATTTGGAGAAATTTGTGGTACATAGGCACCTGCAACATTTACGGGATGTTATGTTATAGGGAATTTATTAAGCGCACGTACACCAAAGGTCTCTTGGCGCTTACAGTTATGAGCTACATTGACCAGGATTAGCAAAGTCCTGCCAGGCCTCAAGACCTCCCCATTAGTGGTGCGGTGTATGCAGTGTCACTGGTACAGGTAGCCCTCGGTGCTTTAGTGGTAATCCCTACCGTCCCCAGGCCTACCCATCAGTCATACTGTCAGCTCATCCTCTCCCATCTCCTCACGGGGGAGAGGGGTTGGCAAGAACCTAATTTCCCGCACCCTACCTTATGACAAGGCAAGGTGAAAAAGCAAGAAACTGGCAGCTGGAGCCTATGCATCACTCTGCAGACTCCAACATGGCGCTTCAGTTCTCGAGGATGGAAGAAGCTCTGTACCTGCCCTGAGAGTCTATCCAAATACCATTATCTGAAGCCCAACAGGTTAGGTAGCAGTAGGCAAGCAAATAAAATAAAACCCTGTGAAATGTTGTGTGAGAGTGTATGATTTCTGTGTATATGAGTGATAGTGTAACTAACAGGAGATTTAGTGAGTCAGAGAGAGATGGAATAATTTAGAGTAAGTTAGGAATAGAGAGTGAGTTAAAGTGAGTGCAAGTGAGTGTGAGTTAGAGTGACTGAGTGAGGGAGAATGAAGAAGAGTGAAGGTGGTAGTTCCTGCTATATGATGTACCTATGTAAAATGCAGGCACACAAGCTGTAATTCCTGGCATATGGAACAGCCGTGGCAAAATGATGGTGCTGACAAACTGGGCATAATTCCTGGTACAAGGGAAACCTATGGAAAAATGCTGGCACTGGAATATTGGAGGTAATTCTTGGCATATGGGATGCAGCACCCAAAGCAAAATGCTGGAGGCAGCACACTTGAGGTAGTTTTTTGTGTATGGGACGCCAGTCGTAACATGCTGGCACTGGAATATTGGAAATCATTCTTGGCAGATGGGACACCTATAACAAAATGCTGGTGCTACCAAACTCAAGATAAATCTGCGCATTAGTCAGGACAACCATGGCATGTTGTGTGGGGGGCACAGGCAACCACAACAAAATTCTGGCCTTGACATTCTAGTCGTAATTTTGACCTTTGATTCACCCATCACATATATATGAATGCAGCCAATGGCAACATTGTACCACTGGCATACTGTATGTAATTCCTGGCCTTAACAGAATGCCCATGGCATATGGGAACCATCCATACCAAAATAATACTAGCCCTGACTCCTGGAGATAATAATTCACATATAGGGGCACCCGCTGCACATTTTGAATTAAATGTGGTCAAACGTTTTCATTGACTTGGCCCACCTTTAAAGTACTTCAGTATTTAGCAAGTGCACTTTGAGAGGCAATGGTTTTTGAGCAGGTTTATGTGAAATTCTACTGTAAAATACACTATTTGACCTCCTTAAAAACGTGTTTTAGGAACATTTCTTGAAGCTGCTCATGCTCGCATTGATAGCTCACAGGAATGCAGAGCAAGTATTACACCACTTCACTTTCAAAGCAGCTTTTTGACTTTGTTCAACCCCTGTATGTAAGCGACAGGCAATATTTAATTCCTTATTTAATTTATTTTATAGCGTTATGTGTCCCAGTGTAGGGTGACATGGCGATTTACATCATACTCACATATTGTACACAGAAAATGTTTTTGTTTTTTTGTTTTTTGTACTTGTATAGCGCACAGCTACCCGCAGTGGGTTTCCCGGCGCTTGTACGAATACCACAAGGGAACCCTTCCTGGCTTTCCCTGTGAAGTGCCCACTCCTGGGCACCCCCATGGTGCAGACCAGGCATCCCTCGCATTGTGGGGGCCGTTGTGGAGGCTAAGCAAGCTATTGCCCAGAGTTGCAGCGTGGGACCCATGATCAGAATAGGCACCGAGGCGAGAATATCCGGTCAGGGGAATTAATGAGCCCGAGACCCGCCGGGGCAGGAATCAAACCCTGGTTCCTGGCCAGAGCTCTGCATCAAGGTCTGCCTGCTCTAACCATTGAGCCACACTTCTCCAAATGAATAATACAAGTCTCTAAATCAATTAATAGGCAATGTTACATAAGACAATGATGGTTACAAGGTGTAAAAGTAGCATATTTCTATACTGGTTGGTATAATATGTTAAGAGTGCTTGGTCTGGTGAAACACAGACAAGCATTAAAACATAACGCAGTGGTTGTCCCCCAACCCTTTTTTTACCAATATCAAAATAATTAAAGATTGATAAAAAATTAAATACGTTTTTTTGCGTTGCCGTTTGCATGCAGCTCCTTGATGCTGGTTCATAGCGCACTGTGCTGCACTGGAAGGATTATAACTAGGAGCACTGGATTTATGTGATTCAGCAGCCACACCATTTTCTGTGTATCTATGGATTTGCCACATTTGCCACTTAATTCATCTATTGCATAATATGCAGAGTTTAAGGAAAAAAATAGTTTCTAGCTCAGTCAGTTTAAAAGTCACAAAAAACTTGGCGAGACGTGTTCCTGCACATTGGAAGGCCCCTCTCAAAAGTTGACTGGTCATCTTTCAATTGTTGTTGCTGTATTTGATTGTCAAACTGATACTAATGGGGTTAAACATTTCCCCAGACTGGGATGACTACGTTATTGACAAAATAATGAAACAATACCATCAAAAAGTTACATAATTTTTCTTTTCTTGCCCCAAAATGTAGTCAACTGCCGCAAAATGTGGTCCTCCCTACTGCATAATTCCAATGACAGTGATAATAATTGATAAACTGCAAGTAACAAAAGGATGTCTAAGCAGTAACCCATTGACCTTTCTACATAAAATACACATCTTTGATCTGCAAGCTACACATTGTGTTTGCAACAGGCATATATAAATTCTCTCTGCAAACCGTTGGTGTTAAACCTGACTAGACAAAACATGGATCTCTGCAGCAAGTACAGGCTACAAGTACACCAAATAAACTGGGCATGTGCTGTGTAGATTACTTAATGAACTTTGAATCTGCCAGCTCGAGGTGAAAATGGCCACACCTCTTGACCTGGCCTTCCATTGAGGGCTTTCAGTCTTTGTGCACTCCCACACCCCCTCCCAGTAGAGGAGGGGTCAGGTTAAAGGTGAATGGCATTGCTTCACTTCTGGCCCGGGCTGGCCGCATGGGGGCCGAGGTGAGAACTGACAACTAGGTGTGAATGGCTCAAAGGCCACAAGAACACCTGGCCTCTTCACACACTGTGGGCAGTAGACAGAGGCCCCAAAAAAGCAGCCCCTTGCTGGCACTTAGGCACTGGCCCATCAGCCTGTGTCCAATTGCCCGCATTGGCAATCTGACCCTGGTTAAAAAGACTGCAGTGCCCTGCAGAAGGTACATTCGTTTAGCAGGGGCAGCATGTTGGAAATCAGTACAGGGAAAATTTGAGCTTATACTCCTCCTCAATTAGTGAGTGTTCTGAATATCACGAAAGACACCCATTTGGATTCTGTTGATTTTCGAAAAAAAACTTGTCTTGTTTTGAGAACGTTTTTTATTGGTTACATCCTTGTTTATCCTGAATGTTATATAGCAACAGTGTCCTTCAAGTTCTTGAATTTTTAAAACTGGCTCTTAAATTGCGACTTTGTCTGGACCAATGATGAATTACTGTATGTAATGCACACAGTTTTTTTATTCTCTGAATTTATACTGTAATTAGATGTATGTACTGTTTGTTTTTATTGTACTTTTATGGTTGAAATATTACCGAAAAAAGTCTGTTTTGAATTTGAATCCTGAATGTTATTTTATACTGTAATGATGCAACAGCCGACACATGTTTTGCCCTAGGTGGCCAGTAGGAACAGGGCTTTCTCAAGGCTGCAAGAAATGTAATATAGCAGTATAAGTCAATGGAATTAAATGAGCCGGATCTAGGACACCAACGAGTGCACAGTGTGGGACGTTCGGGAGTGACAACAACAAAACCTATTTAAGATGTTTGAGAGTGCAAATTCTAAAAACATCTGAGAACTAGTTACCAGGATGGGTGTGACAGGGACGTGCAGGTGAATGTTGTGAGAGGCGAGGTAATACAGAGAAAGGGAGAGTGGAGGATCAATTAAGGACGTTGAAGGTGCGTTTTCGGTGCTGGCAAAAGAGTGAATAGGAGTTTCAACAAGAACATTAAACAATTTCTGCATGCAAGCATGCTGGTACTTGTTGCATATATATAGTTACTCTGGTGATCATGCTAAATTATTTTTGATGTATATTAATTGACAGTGGTAAGTTTGTGAAAGTTGTGTGGAAGCCATAACCTTATAGGATTGCACTTTGTCATTAGTATCTGACAGAGAGCTTAGTAGGTGAATTAGAGCTAAAGCATTACATAGTTTCACAATTTAGTTACACCTTCTTAATAAGTCAGTAGATCAAAAACAGTTTCCTTTAGGCATATTAGATAATGCACTGTGGTTTATATGTTGGGGATGAAAAATCCTTCACATAATGGGTGTTTTTATATAATCACTTTCTTTTTTAATTTTGTTGGGATGCACTGATCTTGCATAACACCATCTAAATGTTGACGATTCTTTTCTATACCTTTTGAAAAACTTTTTGCACTTTTTTTTGTGCTTTTCGTCTATGACGGGCGACACTCTGAATCCATTTCAATTTCTTGTTCTACCCAAAGGTTATGATAGTATCTCAATACCTTATTTTCTTGATCTTCACTGTTTTTTCTAGCATGTAATGACATATTTTAGTTGGTCTCTGTATAGGTACTTTGCTGTTTTAATAAGGCATGAAGTATTAAGACGTGTAGCTTATAAAATTGTATGAATATTATAGAATGTTGAAAACTGTATGTTGCTTCAACAGCCTTGAAAAAGTCATATCAAATGACGAACCACGTGTTGGCTGTCTGCTTCTTCGATACGTATTTCGAATCAACTGAATCAAGACTCCTAAAGACTTTCTACTTTATGTTAAATTGCATTGAACACTTGTTCATTATTACTTATATTGTGCCAAATTGGGTTTATTAAAGTCATACTGACTACAAGGTCAGTCACAATACATATAAGTAGTTGTGCTCTATAATTTGTATATAGCTTTATTCCAAAGAGAGCCTGCTCCTGTGCAGTGTTAATGTTCCGGGGATGCACTCTCGGGACTCAAGCTTTCTGGGGGCGGCCTCCTCTAATTAGGTTAAAGGTGGTATTTAGGATGCGAGTCGGAAGCTTGTCTGCAGCCGCTCTGGAGGGCTCCCTGTCGTAAGCCCAGTCGCAGAGCATAATATATGGGTTAGTTACACATCACAGTGCCTTTAATGGGAGGCTTAAAGGGCCAGAGGTGTGCAGGCATGGTGGTAATGGGAATAGCCTCATGTCATCCATCTGTTTCATGGCTCAGCATTGCGGCTAACCTTCAGAATCCTGGTACGCTGTTGAAGCAGCCTGGCATGTAGCTAAAGCATTTCAAGATTACCTGTTAGGCAGGGCACGAGTTGGGGGGGGGGGGGGGTACATCAGGTACAAGGCATCTACCCACTCTTTTCACAGGGTGAACGCCATCCCCCCTGCCAGGAAGTTGGGGCCCACAGAAATATGCTGAACTTGTCCCAGTGTAAGACACGTTCAGAAGCGCGTGTACGTTGGCTGCTTTCCATTCCCAGCAGTAACCTGCAGGCATCCAGGGAGCTTTTCTTTTCACCTCCAGCTGTGCCGAAGTCAAGGGGCCATCCGACCTCCTTTTGTGTGAATATGCTGACTGGGGGCTGCCTGGAACCTCACACTTAAATGTAAACGTCACAGAGAGAAACCAAGGCTCACAGCTTGCTCTCTCTCCACAGGTACTTGAAAGAGGCATGCTTTTGCCTTTGTTCTATCCCTGTATATAAATGCAGACATTGTAAGGCTGTCAGATAGGTTGGCCTGTCCCAGTATTTACACAAATATTTTAAATAGCACTATTTTATTTCGTTTATCGTTGTGACGTCATGTGCTATGATGGCACGCTTTATGATGTCATTTACATACTGTCTTACTTGGTCAGTCCCCCCCTTCTTTTTATAGGACTTGTGCCTTGCTGTTAGGGTTACCCAAATGAACTCACATTTGAGTTTTCTGCAGCTAAACCAGTGTCACCAAGATTTTATAAAAAGATTAACCCTACGGTTGCAGGGCAGATAGCACTCATTCTAAATGGCAGCACATGGCAAGTAGGAACCAGGACAGCTCAGTCCTGACCCAACTGGATGCCCTATCGGTGGTGGTATTACAGCGCTAAGACATCAGAGGCAGGTGTCGGGTGCACCGCCCAACAGCACTTTAAATCCTTAAGTATGCCATACATGCCAGCATGTTAGAAGCGGAAAGCAAGCAATTTTTTTTTTAATGGGAGAACGCAATCCGCCGATTGACTTATATTGACTTACATTTAAGCTGGGGCAATTTCAGGCAGGAGACAGACCAAAACAAATAAAAAAACAAATAATAACATTGTTGGCTTCAAAATTCGTGAGTCTCCCTCCAGAATCGAGACCATTAGCAAGTTTTGGTATGTCTGAAGTTCACCTCAAAGACCACCCTACTCAATCCTCCAGCAGTAAGTGCATTAGTTAGGCGTGACCTTGACGTAAGCAATTGAAGATTTCACTTGAGGATCGAGAAGGCTATCAAACATTATTACTAGCGGGATGCAACCATTTTCCGGCTGCAGCGGTCAGGGCTTTAAGTGGGCCGCGTCCTGCCGGTGCTCAGCACAGGCAGTTCTAAAAAGCAGGTGCTGGGACGAGTCCCTATCGGGCTCTCCATTTTTGCCCTCACCCTCAAGGTGGAAAAACAAATCTTAACTCTGCAGCAGTACCACCCTTCATTGCTTCTGATGTAATTCGAAGAGACTCGTTATAGTTCTTTCAAAGTCTCATCATTTCAGAACTGAAGCGTTTTCAATATTACATACAACAAAGCTATAGTTGTTGCTTATTTATCTTATGCAACTAACAACCATTGACAAAGCCAAAAGTCCTGGCTTGTTGGTAGAATGCTATTTGCTGTATCATATATATGGCTACATTGACAGAAAACGCAAAATTCAAGTTGGTGGCAGGTGTGAATTGGACCAGGTGGATGCCGATGTAAAGAGACAGTACGTTTATGTGAAGGTCCTTTCTGCTGGTTGGCGACTCTCCAAGAACTGCCTCCCAAGTTACGGTACTTAGTTTACTGTATTATATATATGGCTCCCTGTTTTGCATTTTTACTGATTTTTACAGATAAATACAGACAGAAAACAATTATTTTCTTGTCTGTATTTATTTTTAAATATGGATAAAAACAGGAATTAGGTTTCTTTTTGAGTAATTCTAAATAATGTCTCCCATGACTGTCAGGCCAATGGCTATGTGATTGATAGGTAAGGGGGCTAAAAAAGAAAGGAATTTTAGTAAAGAGGCTTCAACAGAAGTAGATATGCACAAGGTGGATACTGAAATTTGCATATTTTCTTATAAGTGCATTGATTTAACTTTTGCAGGTGTTTCCAGCATTGAAACCTGGTAGGCATCAAGCATGAGTGCACATTTACTGGTTAAATAAATGTTGAAACATACTAATGTCAGCTTCATTTTCCCACAAAACCCAAAATACATATGAATTAATACAGGTAAAATTGAAAAAAAAATATATGGATAAATACAGATGAAAATGTCAAAAAAATAAACACCATAAAACTGGGAGCCCTAATTATATATCATCCTCGCACAGTAGATGAGTTGCGTACCCACCCAAAAAAACAGTTTTTTAATTTAGCTTGCATGGATGGGTGACGGAGTAGACTTCATGGGTATCACTGGGGTTTTGGTCACAACAGAGTATATAACAAGACACAGACGGTTCTGCAGGTTCCCCTGTGAGGCGGGCTTGAGGCATTCCAGCATCCATAACCTCATGATGGGAGACAACCTTTACAACGCAACTTGTACAACTCACTACCATTACAACAAAACTTTTACAACGCAACATCCATTACATCGCATGCCATTACAACGTAATCATTACAACGCATGACACTACAACGCATACCACTACAACGCATGTCATTATAACACAGTCATTACAACGCATACCATTACAACGCATACCATTACAACGCATACCATCACAATGCATCGTACCCTTCCACTATCCAACACTTACTCTACTGTTGAACCCCCTAGGTTAGAATAGTAATGTTTACCCCTACACTATCCAACACTTACCCTACTGTTGCACCCCCCTGGAGTTAGAATAGTAATTTTTACCGCTACACTATCCAATACTTACCATAAATGTAATGTAATGGTATGCATTGTAATGGTATGCTTTGTAAAGGTAGTATGCATTGTAATGGAATGCGTTGTAAAGGTGATTTTTAAAAGTTTGTTGTAATGGCATGCGTTGTAAAAAATGCGTTGTAAAGGTATGCATTGTAAAAGTATGCATTGTAACATCATACATCCCCTCATGATACACCATTGAACTGAGCTGGAGACGACTGCCTAGTCAACGGTCGTCCCTGTATTGCGGATGGATACAAATGCATTACTGCAGGGAAACGAGTTCTGAGGCTGTTCCTTTGGTGCTGTGGGTTCAAGGCTATTATTCTCATTCCTTCGACATTTCGCTACAGTTTGCAGTGACTTTACTTCCACATCGGCACAGTGTTCCTCAGGGATTCCACATGGCCGGGCACTGGGCTATTTAATCTGCAAGATGGGTGGTTCGGTCTGTTTTTACGACTGCCTACCATATATCGCTTATCTCTGATGGGGCTTATCAGCTTGTACAGTCAGGTGTAGTCACAGCCCTAATGTGAGTGAGGTTCTATTTCAATGCGCTGCAATTAGATGCCAACAATTTTGATCAGCTGATAAGTGAAAAGTGATTCTGGCAAGGATGGGGGAATTGTGATGGGGGAGTCCCTACAAAAGGGAGGCATGCAATTTGGATGAAAGAAGGATAACTGCGCCTCTGTCAAATATGATAGACAGAAACGCATATGACTTGGTGAGAACCAAACACTTCAATTTGCAACCTTTCTACAGGATTAGAGTAAAAGTGTGGTGACTATTTACAGTTAAGACACATTTGTAGCTGCTTTACACATAAAATGTGTATCGCACAGTGAGGGTTATATTTAAGCTTGCTGTAGAGAAGGGTAGAGGGAAAGAAGGAAGGGGATCCAGGTATCTCAAGTGAAAGGGATGAGGGTGGCAGACTTCCTTGGAGAGGGAGCCCAGGGAGTGAACATCAATGCCCCGAATGCTGCTTGCCTTCAGTGAGGAAGAATTTAGTCAGTTATGCTACATAATAGGATCCTCTCCCACCAAACAATTCCAATGGCCTTCAGTTTGATAGCCCTGTCAGGATAAAGGGGCAATACACAGCTTCACACTGTTAAGGATGCTCCAAACATCCATGCGTGAAATCCCAATACCGATTTGGCGATTCTCCGAGTTGTGAGCCACATTTAGTAGCCAACAATCTGGCAGTTTTTCTGATTAGAGGAGTGGGATTTAGCTGACCATTAGTACTTATCTTGGGAGAGGCAACAAAGAAAACTGATCGCCACAACGTTCGGAACGAGGGATTGACCCGGGATAGCTGCTCCACTCTAAATAGAAAATGTCAGAATTTATCATATATGCTTGAAGACCAAATTATCGTATATCAAATCAAAAGGAAATTGTTCTTTGATCCTCAAATTAATCAATAAGGTCTTACCAAATGATGGGGAAGCCCTAAAGATACAGATTTCAATGTGACTGATGCACTGATTTTGGATATGACAAGATGATTATACAAATACAATTTTCTGTCTACCTGACATGCTGTAGAGGTCTCCGTATCTACGGATATACCGCCTTTTTGACTACTTTCTGATGCACGTTATTTGAGTTCCTTATCCTGTTGGATTTCAGGAGTCTGTGATTTAAACTTGAAGCCTTGAGAAAGTCGATCTTGGACGAAACGCGTGTCGGCTGTTCTTTCCTACTTGTCAACATTACAAGATATTACCGAGCATTCTAATGCTCTTGCTAATGTGATTGGGTTTGTGTATATTGCACTTTGATAATTAAAAAACATTACTGACTTTCTTTTGGTCAGTTTGTACTATTGGTGTTGTGCTCTGTTTTGTATTGCTATAAAGAAACTGTGCATCAGGCTCACCACGCGCCTAATGAGTACAGTTAACAATGGATATCCCCTCCCTCTAGTCTGGAGTATGGCATTGGATGACCAAAATGAGGGCCTTGGGCGTTTCAGCAAGTGGCCTCTGGCCTATGGTTAGGCAGCTTAGCCAGGCACATAAGGGTCCACTGCTGAGCAAGTGCCTGTCACCAGACATAATACAGCAGTCTTTATTGAGACTGGGAGAAGCTAACCCAGCCCCAAACATCCAGGATGGGTAGGAGCAACCAAGACCATAGTCTGGTTGACAATGAGTGCACCAGGGGTAGATGGCAGAAGGTACAAGTTAATCTGGATGGAATATATTCGTACTGTAACACTAGAGCAGGTTAACAGGAAGAAACTCAATGTCTCCACAAAGCAAGGCTGCGGAGTTAGGGGTCCGGAGAGCCTCACAGGCCGCCTGGCAGTCAATGGGTATGTTGGTTGGTAAAAGAGGCACCCCGGAGGGGGGGGGTGCACAGGGAAGGCCACTTACCTTGGGATGCCTTACAGCAGTGTAAGTAGGCCGAATAACAGCCCAGTACGCACATCCTAGACCCGTCGTTTGGCATGGCACAAAATGGACAGGCAAGGTAGCGAGCTGAGCCTAATACCAGCAAGATCGGAGAAAGAACCAACAAAAACAACAACACAAATAGGAACTTTATGACCCCAAAAAGTGGCGTGGATGATGGCTTCAACAACAAAAAGATGGCATATCTATTAATAATGATGTATGGCCTTGCCATCTTGAACTTTTCATGGCCAATGCGATGTATGAGGATGATGATGTAACAGAGACCATGCATGCAATAAAACTGTGGCCAAGAATTCTCACAAAAAATACAAACAAAGGGCTGGTTTAATTGTATTCACAAATGTATTTGTGGGATGTTTACTAATTGGAGTGGGCCAAGTGCAGGGGTTATGGGCATGTCACTTAATCTCCCTGTGCCTACAAAAGAAATGAAAGTGATTGGTGCTCATGTAAAGTGAGCCAATCCCATCGGGTCGAGTTCGCGCTATGAGGGTGGCGCTGTCCGTGGTCCTGCAACGAGACTTTTCTCTGCTGCGGTGAACTCCTGCGCCACAGTTCTAAAACCCTGCGAGTTCCCGTGGTACTGTGCGTGGGACTGAACGCCGTACACTCACAACGGGACCTTTCATACCTGGTAAGTCCTGTGGGGTTGGACAGAGTCAGTCACATATTCGTTAAGAAGACACTTGTCTGGGAGGCTTCCTGAACTGACCCTCACTGGAACCCAAAAGAGTATTTTCCCCAGCTGCGAAAAGAGGGAAATGACCAAACCGAGGCAGGCTGGATGTGGTCTAAGCTTGGCAAGACGAGCGGCTGGTGCAGGGCAGGGCTGGGCTGCTGGGGCAGAGTCTGGAACGTAGGCTGGGCTGCAGGCCGGGACGAGGGGCAGAGTCAGAGCTAAGGGCAGGTCCCAGTACTGCGGAAGCAGAGAGACTACTGGAGCTCGGACTGAGGTCCCAATGAGGAGCCCCTGTGGACCTCAGTACTAGAATAGCGTGGGTACACATGTGAAAGGGATAGAATGTGGCCAGACGGCTAGGGCGGTGGACCTCGGAGCTGGGGATCCGGGTTCAAGTCTCGGCAGGGACACGCAGCATTTTGTGATTCTGGGCAAATCACTTAACCTACCCGTGCCTAACGAAAATGAATGTGTGTCCGTAGGGTATATGAGTCCCACTATGGATACAGCAGAAGGTGCCACAGGCACTGGCAGAGCAGTACGTGGATCTCAGTACTGGAACAGGCGATGACGCTACAGGACATTCTGAAGATGCACTTCCAGAGATATGTAGGTCTCGGCCCAAGACCAGAAGGTGCTTGAGGTGCAGCGGAGGAGGGCTCGCCGGGCCCCACTATCGGTACAGTAGAAGGCGCGACAGGTACTGGCAGAGCAGTACGTGGATCCCAGTACTGGAACAGTACAGGTCGCTGAGAGCAGAGCTGTACGCGGGGTCTCATTGCTAGAACAGGAGGGGGCGCTGCAGACCAGGTGATGGTGGAGCGCCTTTCCACGCCACGGCCTCCCGCAGCTTTTGCTGGCGCTGCTCAGTGCAACAAGCTATTTTTACCGGACCCATCAACTCCCGGGGCTTCTAAAGCGAGAACATGAAACGAATAAGAAAAGCGGGATCTCGCGCGCGTCCGGAGCCGGCGAGGATCAGAGGGACGGCCCGCTGCCTCCCACGGCACCGAGCAGTGTCAGCCATCTGGACCCACAGGTTCAGTCTCTGCAGCGGACTAGGACCCAAGCGCGAGGCCGCTCCGCCAAACTCAGAAACCTCCGACCTCGCTTATCGAAAGTTGGGTCAGAGGGCCCCAAAACAACCCCTCCCTTTCCCACGGCTGCCAGTTATGCATTGTTAACTGCAGGGGAGGCCCGCAGGAGGCACGTCTGCCGCAGCGGTGCTATGGTCGGTTAGGAGCATCCTCCGGCGGTCCTTGCCCGGCAAGGTTGCTTAGCAACGGCGAATTATCGCCAAGAGCACCGGCTATAGCGTGTACAGAGGCAAAGCCAGACTGAGGAGGAATCGCAGGATTTGGAAAGCAGAGAGATTAGTTCCAGCACTCCCCCTTCATTAGGTATCAGACCACCTTGAAAGAGATATGTCACTGGCTGCAGAGGCCACAACCAAACAAGGCAGAGACATCGGGGCCAGATTCAGATTCGGAAGTTCAGACTGAACAGCCAGGGTCGAGTCGGGGTACCACGCGGGTGGACGGCCTCCCCCCACTTATTTTCCTGGGTGGACGCCGTCCAGCTTGCCAAACAGCTGGACTTCACTCTTTGGCCTCTCTGGGACGAGATCGGAGCTCACAGGACGCTGCTCACGCGCTGATTTCTCAGATGCAATCGCATCTAAGGGGTGAGCGTGGGGAGGCAATGAGCCTGATGGTGCAAGACACCTTTCACGACGTCACTTCCTGTCGTGACGTCTCTTCCGGTGACAGCGTCCCCCCACCTCTTTTTTTAGGACTTGTGCCCTGCTGAGCAGAGATGTGAAGTGGGCGGGATATGGTGAAAAAAAGAAAGTTCCAGACAAGGGTGTGTGTTTAAAATAAGGCTTTGGAAGACTTGGGTCGTCATCACGAGTGGAAGTGTTCCACCAGAGCGCTAACTGCTGGGGCAGGGTTAGAGGCATGGGGGTGGTGATTCCGCCCCTAGCCAATCCAAGTGGAGCAATGTTGCAATCAGCCGCGGCTCGTGCAGTTGGGAGCGGTGTGGTGGTGAAGGTGGCTGGGGGGATTTCGACAGACGATGATGAAGGAAAATTATTTATTTATTTAATTTCCCCTTGTGGTGGTCTGTCGAAATACCCCCAACCCGCCCCACCCCGCTGCTCTAACCTGCATGGGCGCGGCTGGATGCAATTCTGATTCGGACCCAGACACATAGGGCCCTGGTTCGCCAGTTTCAGACCATGATTGAAGAGCATTTAAAAAAGGATGGCATTTGGCATCCTGACTGCGGTGGGCGGAGTCAGTAAGTGTGCGGCGGGGTCTGAAGCATGATCAAAAAGAACTACATATTCTGTAACTGTTTTATTGGAATTACACCTTCAGCTAACTGCATATAAAATATCACGCAACATGAATGAAAAATAAATGAAAGTTAAACTAATCAGAGGGAAATGCATTATTTTACGCTATGAAACCTCTGTTGCTTAATGCAATCACTGCAGCTATCCTTGTACCCATAAAATTGAATTCTGATTGGAGCAGTGGGAAATTGTGACTTGTGCAGTTTTAATGCTGCAAGATCTCAGCCAGTGACAGAAAGAATTGTGAATCTGTAAGTCATTATTTTAAACTTACATTACAGAGAGTAAAAGATAAGCTGCCATAAAAATTCCCAAAAAGATTTAGGTTTAAGATAAAAAAAGGGCTTCCCTAGATGTATATTTCAGTAATATACAGACTGCAACTTGTGCAAACATTTTTATCACTGTCAATTAAATGGACGCAGTCCACAGCTCAGCTGGTAACACCCTTACAGTACCTTTAAAAAAGAATACATCTTTGTCACAGAGCCTCCAGTGACTCCATCAATTAAAGACGATGCCGACTTCCAAACAGCCTTTAAATTTGCAGATTCACCAATTGCGCACATTACATTTCTGCAAGGCGGCGGGCTCCCTGGCAAGAAGGCTTTTTTCTTGTTTAGCTCTCTGTCCCTCTCTGCGTCACAGCACAGGACACTCCCTCCCTGCCTTCCACTTCACCTGAAACATCCCAAGTGTCCAAATGAACTGTCCTCGGCACGGTTTTAGTTTAGCAAGAAGTACGGGAACTATTTTTGTCAAATTTAAAAAGCATGGTCTTGTCATACTCCCAGACCACAGTGGTAAAACCACATCAGGGACAGGGGCCCTGATCAGGAGCTCAGTCTTGACCCTACCTGACCCCTGCAGCTCCATGGCGTGTTAGCACACAATATCCCCCATGACCTGGACATCGCTCCCCAAGTCTATCGAGTTAAGCAGGTTCCATGGTACATAATGTGTGCATTTCTAGAGGCTACATCTCAAACATTGTGTCCACAGATGGAGTCTAGGGGTGGAGAACTGAGGTCAGGTCTGGAGAATTTATCTAAAGGATTGTGTCCTGGTCTAGAGCCTGCCTTTTAAATATTGTGTCCAATTTGGAAACCTAGATCTGGACTACTATGAAACATACTGGCAGCCATATCTGGAGAAATGTGTCCAATTCTGGTGGCAACATCATGTTTATGGGCCATATCTAAATTATAGTGTTCAGTGCTTAAAATCATAAAAAGGCTATTTTTTTCCAATTCTCCAATCACACCTTGATTAGTATTTCTAGTTTTGGAGGTCACGTTTAAGTATTGCGTCCAGTTTGGAATTGCATATGGAACAATGTGTCCACTTTTAGAGGTCCCATCTGGAGAATTGTTTCTAGCGATGAATGTTTTATGTGCAGGGCTACTGGAATTATGTGGCAGGGTGTGAGAAGTTGGCCTGATATATGATGTCTCCAATTCTGGGGGCACCTTGTATCAGTCCAAACAACCCTTAAGGTGTCTGGTTGTAAGTCAACCTTATAGACAAGCTATCCTAATGGTAGCATGGACTAAGCAGCCTTAAAGGCTTAACTCAAGAGGTCGTGTTAAGCGAGCTGCTTTACCAATCACAATCCTGTAATATCAAATGAAAGGACACCACACAAGTTATATATTAAAAATATATGTATTTATTACTAAAATAATCCTCTGTACTCTTTATGAGTGCAGAGGCACAAGCGTTTAAACAAAAGCACAGTTAAACACATGAAAGTTGCACAATTATGTATGAGGCCTAGGGGCCACGCAAACCATACAATAAAAAAGTGGTATAAGAGATATCAATCGAACAGTGGTTAGGCCTAGGGCCTAAGGAATCGCTGGGAGCAGTCGGGACTAGCAATGCTGAAGTCGGGAAAAGCCCGCGGGATTCGGGTGCAGCGCTTAAAGCACACACATGCACCAAGGCAAAGTCCAAGGTGCGTAAAAGTTATAAAGTTACTGTTAAAGAAGACTTCCGCTCAACCTAGAAGGACAAAAACTTTAGACACATACACTAGAGGTGTGTACCAGTGTAGGAACACCAGCGTTGTTGAGTTACCTCACCCACAGGAAGCGGGTGCACAGGTGCGAAGTAGTGTCGGGTTTTGTCACGCAGGCTGCTGGTGCTTGGAGCTGAAGATGCTGCAGGCGTCGAGACGAGAAGTGTCCGGTGTGATCTAAGGGTGGATCGAAGTTAAAGATGATCTGAAAGCAGAGGGGACAGAGTCTGGGCCACTCAGCAGTGACCAGTGTGGAACCAGGAAGGAACCTGGCAATGTCGGGCGCTTTCAGGTCGCTGTCGAGTAGCTTCTCTCCGCTGCCACGTGGACTCTGGGGCACCGAGGATGCCCAGCAGTGGATCACAAGCTGTCCCACGCAGGTTCTCGCTGTCGACGGTGTCAGCTTCCGGATTGGAGCAAACAACTCTTGGCAAGCGCACCCCATGCAGGATTCAAAGATGGCTTAACACTCGGACCAGGAGGGTCAGAGCGAGTGGTCCTTTTCAGGGGAGCGAGTGCAAGTCTCAAGCAACCAGATTCACGAGTTTGTCGGCACAGGGGCCACAAGCCAACGGGCAAGTGACCAGGCCAATGCGTTGAGCCAAAAGACGCAGAAGGGCCCCACGCAGCCCTCGGTGAGTGTAGAGGGGTGAGCTTCAGTGCAAGAGAGGCTCAGGATTGGGGCTTCTCAAATCCCAATGCACAGCTTCGAGGGTCACTTGCGGGCTGCACGGTCAGCGTCTCGTGGTCTTTCCAAGATTGCGGGCCCCATGCTTCAGGTCGCCTCCACAGGTGTCAGCTCCGCAGGGACTGTGGATCGGGCTGTTAGAAGGCAGGCACGCTGAGTTTTGTTGAACTCTGTCACTCGACTTCCGGAAGGAACTGCAACAAAGCAAACATCGAGGTGCTGGATAGTGCCTGTTTGTACAGGGTGGTCACTCCTTGACCACAAGGGAGATTCTTCAGTCTTCTACATCGAGTAGGATGTCGAAGGGTCTAGAGTTTTGTTTCATAAGTTTCAGTCAGGATAATCTGAGTGCGTTGGCACTGCTCCCATTCTTATACCAATCTAGGGGGCTGGATTACCTGCTAGGTCCCTCCTATGGGTGGGACCCAGGAAGGGGGTGGTTACAGCCCTTTCCCTTTATCCAGGGTCGCGCTGGGACTGCGGCTGGTGTGCCCCAGAACTGGTTTGACCGGATTATGCAAGGGGAAGCCTTGTGCTCCCCAGGCACTGTCTGGTTTCTTTCAAACCTCCCTGCTACAATCCACTATCTCCTGTCTGGGGTGGTGTGACACCTCCCCGTGACAGGAAAGCCTTTGTCCAGGCCTCCTCGGCTGAGTTTCGGTCAGCAGCAGGAGGTCAGACTCGTGTCTGTGGCAGAAGCGTCCATTTTGCGATGCTGAGGCTCTTTTAAAAATCAACCGCGTTTCAGTAAAGTAACATGTCTTCTCCCTCTAGAGGGGTGGAATGTTATCCCCGTCGACAAGACTGTCGAGGGGATAGTATTCCAAATCGTATGACACCTTACACAACATGTTTTGATTAAGCCAAACCAAAGTTAACATATAACCGCGATGGATTATAATGCACTTAATAGTATATGGTATGGCATTATCCCGGAACAGCTGAGGGAGTTGTTCCCGACAGCTGCAGACAGGCTCAGCTCATGCTCGAGCACCATCTCACATTAAACCACGCACTCTGCCTCCAGGATTGATAAGCCTGCCATAGGAGTGACTTATAGGTTTATATGTGTCCAGATATAGGTTTAGATATAGGTATGCTACATCTAAGCAAGGGTTGATTACACCAACTTGCCCCAGCTGAGTGATCAGCCAGTTGTGTCAATTTAAGAACCAGCCAGGGGTGGCAAAAGCTATGCTGCAGCCCCTGGTAGGCCTTGGTGGCACCTATGCCCTGAGCACCTATAGTGCATGGTACAGGGGCTGACAAGGAGTCCAGTTCCAATTGGGTTATGTACCTTTAGTACATGTATGTGAATTTAGAGAGAGAGCAGCAGGCTGTGGGTCTGATTAGCAGGCCCACAGCCACATTAAGTCGAAAACCAGTGAAGCAAAAAAGCAAAAATTGGGGTGACCATAGGATAGCAGACCCTACTCTCCTACACAGGGGAGCACCAAATTATGCAGCAGGGTTGACTCAATAATGTTGCAAGAAAAGGCAAAGTATGTGGCCTAATGTGCCAAATTTGTTTGACAGGATTGCTTCATTATTTTGTCATTTTTACCAATAGTAGTATGTCTGGGCAAATATTTCACTTAATTTATTCCAGTTTAATAACCACATACAGAAATAAGAAACTGAAAGGTGCTCAGTTAACCTTTGTGAAGTGACTTCCACTGCACATGAATGCATGTGTCACTTTTCATCCTTTTCAGTTAGCTGCGATTTTTTTTTGTTTAAATCTGAAGATTATGCAGTAAATCATGGATAGTGTGGCAAATGCTGTAAATCCACAATTGTGCAAAAAAAAGCCACATAATTCCAGTGGCCCTGCATGTGGGATACAATATAAATTGTTACTGGCCATGTCTAATGCCTCGTCCATAGGCCATACTCTGAGTACTGCGCCCTAATGTGGATGTCACAGATCCATAAAAAGATTAAATGAGGAGAAACAGAGAAAAACAATAAAGCCTAGTTTAGACCAGGACCAGGATCACACCATATTATGTGTACACTGAAAGAGGAAAGCTTGGAAAAGGAGGGCAGAGAGTGGGGAGCAGGGGGAAAGAGAGCATAAGTGATATTAACGAGACATTCAAGTTCATAGAGGAAATAAACATAAATCCAGAGGTTGACTTTTCTGTGGAGCTGTGCTCTCGAGCTTAGAAGTGGCATTACAAGGGCGATGACAGGAAAGCTCAGGAGTACCAGCTTATAATATCAGGTTTTAGTGTCTTGCAGGATGAGGATTAACCTTTGAGAACGTTTTTTAATGGAACAAGCAGTGGCGGCTCGCAGAGGGAGACCTGCAGGGAGTGAGGCGGGGCAGGGTGGGGGGGGGGGTAGTGGTCTTGGACATATGACCGAACTGAGTAAAGTAAGTAAATAAATAAATAAAACTATTTACCTTGTGTGGGCTGCATTGCCGAATTGATTGGGTTAGAGATGTTTAAAGTGCGCATGTGTGGCTGGCCATCTCGAGACAGCCGGACAAAAAGACATGCACATAATAAGTGTACAGACAGCCCATCCTCCCTGCTGCTGTCAGTCAGCAGTGATTCTACCCCCGTCCCGAGGCTTGGCTCGGGACAGGGATGAAAAGTAATAATACATTACCATTATAATTTTCAGGGGGTTTTGGGGGGATTTTAAGTGGGACAACGCTCCTCTGCTGCAATGGACGAGCTGTCTCTGAAGGGACCCCTATTTCACTGCAGCTCTGTGTAGTATTCAAACAGTTCCGTGAGGCTGTGTGAAGGCTGTCTCACATTTGTAATATTCATGAACCGTAGGGAGCAAAGTGAGCGTCTAAATGGCGTATGCTATCGCAATATTTGGCCAGCACAGCATGCTTTAATTCAGATTCCTGCCCAAGTTGCTCTTGCAGAGCTGCCCTGGTGTTGGTGTCATGCAGGCCGACAAAAGATGCCTACAAATGACCAGTCTGCCAGAAAACACTGTATAAATAATGAAGTAGAGATTGAGGTGAATCAACATTAAACACAAGATTGTGCTATAGAAAGGTAGAGGCAGAAAGGCACCAGTTCATGAACTCTGGTGCATCTGCAGACATGCTGAAAGATGAGTGGGTGAATTGATGAATGAGTGGTACAGAGGGGCTAAAGTGGATCAGTGTTTGGATTGGTGAATAGATATATACATTTTGATGAATGGATAGATGAAAAAACGTCAGATGGATGAAGTGCATACACCTCGGCGCCCTTAAATACTCTGCAGTGAGGGACTGCTCCCTCTTCCCGCCCTGTTTAGAAACCACTGCAGTGCACACTCCTCGCCGAGGGGTCAGCACTGTTGAGTGATATGCAGTGGTTTCTAAAGTCTAGAAACCACTGCATAACGCTTGGCGGCGGGAACCTTACATACTCGGCAATAAGCACATTAACGTGAACAAATCAATCCTAGTGTGCAATTGATGTACAGGAGAGAGGAGGGAGTACTTCCTCAGAGTTGGATTCATATATCATCAAATATCAAATGGGTCTGTGGGCCACCCATGTGCTGAATTGGGCTAAAGTATAATTTCATTGGGTTCTTGGCAACTGAGCAGTTGCTCGATCTAAGTCTCGATCACAGACACAGTTAAAATCCCCACCTCATATACACTTGATCTGAGGATCCTAGAAGAGATTCAGGGACATTGTGTCCAGGAATGCCACATGGTTGAAATGAGGGGCATATATGGAGGCCAATGGCTCCCTATCCAGTGTTCCTTCAACCAGCATGTATCTGCCCTCAATATCCAATTTTCGATAGTGTATCTCGAATGGCAGGCCTGACTCCATCCAGATCAGCACGCTGGGGCATACAGTGAATAGGTTGTCTCAACAATCTGGCCTCTCCACCTCCTGGCTAAGTTTGATATTTCAAATGCGTTCAGGTGTGACTCCTGAATATATGTTATGTCAATAGATCTACGTCTCAAGTAGACATATGCCTGCTGTCGCTTGGTCGCCGTGCCTATTCTCCTTATGTTCCAAGTCAGCATACTATGTGTGAGTGGTGTCATTTTGATTTTTGTTGCCATATGGGTCATTAGAAGAGAAAAGCTTTAAGCCTACAACCCCAAGTGCTACATGATCAAGGAATTGCACCACACCCTTCTGATGTAATATAAAAGTCCTGGGATCTATTAACTTATTGCCAACTTCCACTCCTTGGAAGGGACAAAACCAATGTACTGGTATAATAAATAACACATGCATGAACAGGTAATCTGAGTGTTGTCCATTTTGCCTTAAGTGAACCATAAAGGTGTGGTACAGCAGCCAGAGCAGCTGACTCCATCGCGCAGGGCTCGTGGTCCGATTTTCGGCGCTGGAGGTAGCTCACTTCAGCATCATGTGACTCTGGGCAATAGCTCACTTAATCTACCCGGCGGCCCCCGGCGCCTTGAAACCCTTAGAAATAAGAATTATTATAGAGAGGGGAGGTGTGTTGAAGGAGTCCAACTGACTTGGCTTAGAGCATTCCCTTCAAGTAGAAACAATAGAACACTGTTAACTGAAAGAAATTCTACAACCTGACGTAAAGGAATAATAAGCAGGTGGCTTATATGAAATGTGCTCCAGGTTCTACACTTCCTATTCCACTTTGGACCCATCCTGTGGGCCAGCCAGCCTTACCCTCCACATGAGTACATCAAAATCGCTTTGCAGGTCCGTTGGTTGCTGAGGGAATGCTTGTTTATGAGTCATATAATCTCATTAGAAGTCATGGGCATGACAACTGGACCCCTCTCCTCTGGAGAGTCCACCTCATCAGATACATATCCATCCACCAAGTTATTAAGATACGTTTGTGGATATACGTCAAGCGATCCACTATGATCTTGCAGCTCATCCACTGTGTATGACCTCTCTTGCTCTTTTGTAGGCAATTTCTCATTGCGTCACCTGCTGTGTTTCATCTGCCATCCCCTATTCTCATCTTTGTTCAAGACTCCCGGTGGAAGGTGAACCCTTCAAATCCAGCAAGGACCAAGCATCAGCGACTGATGAAAAGAAGTGAGTTACACCATTGTCATTTACTCGTGTAGTCCAGAAAGATGTTCGCTTTGTTGCAGTCTATGGTCTAGAGGTTTTGTGTTCAGTAGACTTGCAAATTAAAATCCCTGCCCCTGAAGTTGAGTTATATCCCTACAATATGCCTCAGGGAGATTGAGAGAGGGACCCCATGTCCCTCTCTCATGGTTGGGGGACAGTGCTTGCAATCTATTCTCTGCACACATTCTATAGAAAAGAACTGTGAGATCTTGCCACTCAAGACTGACTGTTACAACCAGGCCTTCAATAAACAGTTCAGTACTCAACCTTTCGACTTTTCCAGGATGACCATGATTCGTACATTGTTGTGCAGTGAGAGCCCTTCCATATCCTGTGCCCTATCAGCTAGCTGGCAAACCTCGACTTTCAGGGCTTTATCTTGTATGTGAATGCCAGCCAATGATGGGCTCAGGGATCCCAGCAATGATTTATTTTCAGATCCCATGCCCGCTAACTTCCAGCTGTCTGCTCTCAGGATCCCACCATCCTAAGCGATCACATACATTTTGGCTTCCATCATGGTCCTTGTGTCTAATATCACCCACGGGATCCTGTCAGTGGAGTCATCTGGGGTAATCTCTGTTTATTTCAGGGTTCCACTCATATCCTTGTCTTCCTTTTGCCTCTCTGCGAGAACATCTCTTAAGAACAGGGATGTGCTCATTACTCGGCCCCATCATTTTTTCTGTTGGTAGCGTGACTGGGTCCCTGTGTTCCTTGTGAGCATCTCCGCGGGTACTGAGACTGGATCAATAACATTAATCACTGGGCACCTCTGATCTACTCCCAACATTCAAGGACAGTCAAGGGACCATCAGGGGCAAAAGACTGAGCTCGTTGAAGTGCTCGCTGTCGAGCAGTGCCACTCCACTCTTGCAATGCTCCCACGCAGTCTCTGGATCGCGCCAATTTATAGCTGGGAGGAGAGGTCGGACATCGGCAGCCCACATTAGCACCCTGCCGCCACCATCAATACGACACAGAGGCAAAGCAGCCTCCTCAGCGGAGAGAGGTGGCCTTACCATGGGTCTGGGGCTGAAACACCTCCCAGACCCTAGATATCTTCAGCCTGCCCCTTTTGTCAGCAGGGAATCTGCTCCCACTAAGTTTAGAGCTTCCTCCTTTCCAAGAGAAAAATACTGCCTATTTGTTACTGTTTTAAGATTCTGCAAAGGATCGACAGGATACTTAAATAAAACATATGAAATCTGGATTCATTATTAACATGGCGTTGATGTCTTTGCTAGCTTTAAATATCAGATAGAGATGACTAAGTCAGCTCTAAAACAATTTCCCAAGACTTTCTTCTTATATTTACACTTTAAATCATGTATCGATAAGAGGAGAAATACTGGACAGAGGTGATTTTCCTAATTTTTGTAGGGGCTGGAGCTGCAGCGGAAAAAGTTGCCCACTTTTTACACATCACAAATTACGACATCAAATGTTAACAGATACATGACATGAAGGTGCACTTAGCACATCTTTCTTACTTGAAGCAATGATCAATGGAATGATTCTATAAGACATTACTATTAAAGAAGTGCCTTTACTGTAGCATTACAGATTCTAGTCACAAGTATGTGTTTAACTATGATAATTTAGATGTTTTAATGAAGTTTGATGAATAATAAAACCATTCTTGTTCAATAGATAATGTACTTTCTTCGAAGAGGAAACTTGACTTTTCTAAATGTGTGCTACAGCATATAAATAACACGTACTAACTTGTAATTGGGATTAAAACCGTCCTCATATATGTAGAATGTGACCGTACTAGACCGATATAATGTGTGCACTAATGTTACATTTATATACATTTAAATGTTGTTCTCAGTCATACTCACATCTGATGAAATCTAAAGTTTACTGTATGCTACTTGTAGTATTGACTTGATGCAATGCACTAGAAGAATGTATATTCATCTGTGTTTAAATGTGCACATGCATTTTAAATATGCACCATTGAGTTAATGTTTAACTTGACTAAACGGTTTAGACCTGTTTTTCACCATGCTGCATTTCATGAAATACTGTTTTCCGTTTTCTGCTAACACAACATTCTTGCTGGTATTCACATGCACTGTTAGTTTAGAACAGATATATTACTGTACTAGAGGTAGGGAAAATAGCCAGAGAAAAGGACCTTGACGAAGGTACCTGAAGAAACAGAGAGCAAACTGGATGGACTCGTCTTTACAAATGTTACAACCTACGTGTGCCTGAGAAAGATATGTCATTTCCATGTCCAGTGTGGGGCATTCCAGCTATGTTGCAGTTTGCAAGTTTGGAGTTTGAGAAGGACAATGGACCTTCGATGGTGTGATCAAGGGGGTGTTGTCCAAATGGACTTTTCTCATTATAATATACAGTCCCCCCTGGATTTTTTCTGAGCCTTCTTTCAGACCCATCCAGAGCCCCTTTGAGAGTCCTCCTGGCTCTTGCCAGATTACCTTTCTGAACACCCTTTCTACAGACTCTATGCAAATCTCTTGCGGATTCCTTGCAGACGCCTTCTCTGATTCCACATTACCTGAATGGATTTTGAGAGATTTAGAGTTCAATGCTTCCTTTTGATTCTTACTTAAGTGTGGCTTAGGCAAAAATGCATTCCTGAGTCATAGAAGACTCTTGTCCGAGATTCTGAGATGCTAACTCTTCCCTACATGATTTGTTTTTGTCATGACCTGACTCCCTTCGTGGAAATCCAGAGCCTTAGATTATTTTCTGAGCATCAGATCTTGATGTTACTATTCTGTATTGCAGTTACAAATTGCTTGTTTGTTTAAAGCTAGCTTGACTCATTCTCTTCAGGTGTCTTGGGATGCCAGTCATTATTGTGTATCATTACAACATGGTTTTACGAGTTGTTTATTTGACCTTGATTATTGATTGTAATAAACCTTTTGAACTTGGCTACCGATTCCTGGTCCTCATTTTGTAGCCAAATGGGTTGTACTGTTAATTGAAATTTGATTAAATGCAAAAGACTAACTCCCATCACCTCTCAGTCGGATCTAAAATATCCATCGGAGGACCAATGGTAAGCAAGTGGGCCCTTAAAACGCTGTATCATTAAAATACTGGTTATTACGGTAAGTAACTGGCCAGGTAGTAACCCTTCATTTTAGGTCTTCAGCCCACGCTGCAGTCTCTGTCAATGGGTAAAGCGGAGGAAGGTGGGAGGTGCACACATCCACAGGTCAAGTTATCAACATGTGTGCCATCATGCCTGGGTGGCCGTCATCTAGTTTTCAGCACTGATAAACCAGGGCCAACTGCCACATCCATAGCGGCGCTAGTCCACCACCTTCCACTGAGACAGCTCTTCCACCAAGCCCAGACCTCCAGTCCCCCTGCTTGTCACATCTGCTATGATATGGTGAGTGTCATCTTGCCTCTGGTGCCAGAAGCAGATCAGAGACAGAATCCCCTGTAATTGATGTAAATGCGTAATTGCAGCGCAGCCTGTGGTTGCGTAGCTCCAAGAGATCATGCTATACACCATTGCTCTCCCCACCACACTTCCCCACAAATACCTCAATATTCAAATGGAAAATGGTACCAAAAGGAAACTTTGATGAACATTAAATACTTTACTTTTAATTTCAGCAAAATTCATTGACAATTGTTGTACATAAAAATGTTTAGTAGCAGTGCTTAATTTGTAAAAAAAAACATGAGTGCCAGGGCACTCATCACGAGGCCACTGCACCTTGCACCACTCATTGCCCATGCCAGCACTGCCAATGAAGGTACCAGCACAACTAATAGCCATCACACCCCTACAAGTGAGACAATTCAGAGAATTGCAGAACATCAAAGTGATAAGAATGGTTTGGGCAGTAGTTATTAGTAATTTTTTATGTATATTGAATTAATAAACTGTTTTTGTGCTCATCTCTAAGTTAGTCAAACAGCGCCACCATGTGCCAGACTGTCAAGTACCAATGTTGACAATTAAATGCCGGTGCTGAGCACCAGAAACCACTGCCTCAAATTAAACACTGCTTAGCTATAATGTGTTCACGTAGTGAACAAATAAGAAAAATAGAACATGTATATACAATGATCAGGCAAAAAGACAATCAAAAACAAACAACGGCACAGGGGCAAATTAAGATGTGCCCATACGAAAGGCCCAAACTAGATAATGAATTATTGTTCATGGAAAGCGAATTATGGATTTGATTGGTGACTTAAAGATAATTTGTTCTTGAGTTTTTTATTCTTATTTGACGCCTCATATGGTATTGTGACTGCCAATCTACATGTTTACACAAGAAATGGAGGCTCATTTCAATATATGCACACAGTGAACCATTGTTGCTCACGTATGAGGATTCATTTCTAACCATCAAAGCTATGACCTCTAGATTTGAAGCACTAACCATCCATCCCATTCCGTACTTCCAAAAATTACTCTGAGCTTTTACCCTTAGCAAACTAGAATAATGTAACCGCCTACTATCGGCTCTCTCTCTCTTCATCCGTTTCAATCTTTAGACATGGGACTAACCTTTTCTATACTGGCACTATAAAATAATTTAAACTCTGCCCAACCCCTCCCTACCAACATCATATTGGATAGTAGTCAGCAAAAACAACGCATTATACAAGCCAGGGGTGGGCGGAACTCAGGGAGTTTCACTCTGCGGAATTCCATAGAGTTACCTAAAAACTTTGTGAGATTCCACGGAGATCCACAAGCGGTCGAGTATTGGTACATCTCGCTGTTCGCACTGCTTTTTAGCACACAAGTTTGTTCTGCACTGTAAAATCAGTGCGAACAGCACCATGCAGCACGCCAGAGGGCACTGGGTCTTCCTGCCTCTTGAGTAGATTTTTTACTCGAGAGGCAGCTTTCACGAGTGGTAGCGACCTGCAGCAACCGCTCACGTTGAGAAATCACACTTGGGAGTCATCTTAGCTCTCGATTTTCTTGCCGCCAACTTGACATTGGCAAGCCGTGCACAAGAAAAACTTCACCATGCAGCGGTTCGCAGGGTTTTCTCCGGAACTTTGCACAGGGCAAAATTCTGGGAACTCCGCCGGTGGAGCAGAGTTTAACGCCCACTCCAATACAAACTACTGACTATTCTTTACAGTAATTAAAAAGACCATCACCTACCCAAGTGATTGCTAGATACTTCAGATCTTCCAATTTAAATCTTGCTGCTGTACAAAAACTTCATGTGCTTCCTTTGAATCCGACTCTTTAATATACCCATCCTGATTGCATGTAGAGCGATCTGATATCCGCAAGGATCCTGTTTGCGCTATATAAGACCTTCAAAATAAATAAATACTTGGAACCCATCATTTAAAGCAGCTTGCAGTTCAGCTTGACTCAATCTCATCTCTCTGATTTTAAAATGACAGTCTCTTGCTGAATGTTGAGATAAGGGCAAATAATGCATTTCATCTCAACCCAGCCATTCCTCAGGTCACCTCATTACTATATAATGAAAATATGTGCATGTTCAATTTTTTTTTGCTAGTCCTTCCCATGGCTCTCATTCATCATAGTCATGCCTCATGTCCACCTTATCTAAATATCTCTCAGCCATTTTTTTTCTCATGTACTATGTTCCTGGCTTCATAGTGCTATTTGGCGCTTAAATAAAAACATAAATAAAATAAAAACATTCCTCTCAATGAGGAAATCGTTGGGGAGCGCAGACCCTATCGCTGGACTCCCGCTGGCCCTACCCGAGAGCCATGTTCAGCTCCAGGACCCCATCATTAGACAGAGCTAGCACACGCTGCTCTCTTACAGATCTGCTCATTAGAGCGGTTAATTATTGCCTTCGACCGAGCCATCTCCTGTTTGTGTGGGCTTCTCTTTTATTTTTTCAATTACACTTGTCCGCGGATTGATGACAGTTCTTTCAGCGTGGAAGGCGCTAGTCCAAGTAATCACCAAGCCTGACCTTCTCCGTATTCCATCCCCTAAAGGAATCCAAATACTCTTCAAGACTCCTCGGGGCATATTTACAAGGCCCTTGCGCCACTTTTGCGTCACTTTTCCCATGGTAAAAATGACGCAAAAGTGGAGCAAGGGCCTTGTAAATCTGCCCCCTCGTCTTTAGCACACCTGTCTAATAAACTTTTTGATGGCCGCCCTGGCCCATGTAGGCAGAAGAGGAGGTAGTATTGGGAAAAGCCGACTAAAGGCAGGCACTGATGACAGTAAACCGCGATGATTCAGGTGTGTGGACTAGTGGCGGCTCGCACAGGTAACACTTTGGGGGGGTGAGGCAGGGCTGGGTGGGGGATAGTGGTGTAAGTCATACGACGGGAAAGTCGAGAGTAAGGAAATAAATAAATAAAAGCACTTACTTTGTGCTCGCAGCATCACCGAGTCGGCCTTAGCAAGAATAAAGACTGAATCTGCATTCCCTTCTGAAGTAATGGCACGGATCCCGCCATCTGCGGTTTGAGAATTCATTACTAGAGCTACTTGAGCAACACAATGCTGCCTTTTATGTTTTTTTTTTCTACTGCGGGCTGACACCTGTATAAGACAAGGTAAGGTACTGGTCTTAGAGCGCCGCCAAGTGGTGCTGGCAAATTACTGCTTAAAAACTGCCTTTTCTAAGTATATGGGACACTGCCATCCTTAAACCTATGCACCATTTCGGTGGTTTATCACACTGTTACTTGTGTCCCAGACCTGTCCATGGTCATTTTACATGTCCTACTTTGGAATACCCACCAAGGACATAGAGGGGCCAGAATATAGGGGAAAATCTAGATTTGAAGGTAGGACATGCATGAAGAGGTGCGTGATGTGTGAAGGTACCTTTTGGCAAACTCTGTGACGTATTTTTTCAAAACTTTGCAAGCATTGTAAGCATAAAAAATTATTCCAGAATAAAAAAGCTGGAAACTCACTCCCTCTGAAAGCACACTTTTCCTAGAACAATTGTTCTCCATATAAATAATTCCCTGCAAAAACATTTCTTTTGCAAATAAAAGGTCCAGGTGTCGAGGGAGGCAAATTTCACAAGTTTTTACACTTGCAAAATATGTCACCATGCAATACTTTCCTGAGGCAGCTATAATTTGAGCTCACAGTTTTATGGTTTTCATTTGTTTTAATATTTCAAACTGTAGTCATCTTTATTTATTTGTTGCTCATCTTACCAGTGTTTGATACATTTTATTCTGTTTTTACAAAAAAAGAAACTGCAAATAGTATATTTCTATGTTTGTTTTACCCATAAATGTGCGCTTGCGCTGATCCCAAGTTTTAGATCAACGAACAGCCACAATTGACACAATACTACAGGAATTAGCCATTATTAGTCTCACTCATGCTAGTCTAAGGGTTTCCAAATATATCATAAGAAAAATACATGCATACACGGAGGGGCTTTTAGTCAGCCCTCTTCATCTGTTTGTCTGTTCCAAAGACCTTCTCCGCATCTTCCACTCGCCACACCATACAGAATGGAGCAATGGGTCAGTCCAGTCCATTCATTGGCTGTCTTGCACTGTTAGTAAACACATTTCGCCATATCGCATGTGCATCAGCAACCTGAAAAGTAGTGCACTGAAGTGCCAGGAGTAATGTGATTCCCCTACTGGCCTACTCCTTGATTTTTATATTGTTTTCATTTCCCCCCAGTTTTTGTACATATTTGGAAAAAATTGAACTATCGGCAAGGACAGGTCTGTTGACTTTACCAATGCTTGTTTAAAATTTTATATGCAGTCAATCTGCGTAGACATTGGCCTAGTGGGCCTAATAGACAGTATGAAGAGTCAATCAAAGAAACACCTTTTTTTCTGCATATTTCTTCTTTGGATAAAAGTATAGAAATGGGGCAACTGTGCTTTCTGACTGAACGCCTGTGTAAAAATCTGTACAAAATGTAAAACTGACAGCATTAATTATGATTTGGCAGCATCACCAACAGGAGTCTGACCACAGCCCTTTAACAGCTTCGGTCGCCTGCATCGCTTCGAGTCTTTTGGGCAAATGGGTGGAAATGTTTGGGGCCTGGAGGCAGCAGTAACGAATCACCGTTGAAGATGGTTTTCTCGCCAAAATTACCAACCTCGGTTTGTCACTGATGCACTGCCCCTGCAACATTACGCAACATCTAATTCATTCAAAAACACAGAGCTTTCCCAAACTGAGACCTGCAGATGAGATGATAAACATCTGCCCAGGCCTACCGGCCTCCAGCCCTTGGTGCAAGGCGGTCTCCAGTCACCTGCAGCGGCAATGTACCCAGGACCTCGTGCTCCTGCACGTGTCCTGTCTGTGTGCGCGAGCTCTGGGCACGTGCCGCTCCAGGAGCAAAGTCACAGTGAGGGGAAGGAAGCATTGTGCTTCCCTTCCAGCAGCACAGGGCAGGGCCTGTCACATTCAGGGCACAAATCCTAAAAAAAGAAGTGGGGGGGAGGCTGTCACCGGAAGTGACGTCACGACAGGAAGTGACGTCACGAAAAGTGGCTTGCACCATCGGGCTCCTTGCCTCCCCTCGCTCACACCTTAGATGCGATTGCATCTGAGAAGTCAGCGCTTGAGCTGCGCGCTGTGAGCTCCGAGCTCCACGTCCCAGAGAGGCCAAAGAATGAAGTTCAGTTGTTTGGCAGGGGGGATGGCGTCCACCCGGTAAAATAAGTAGGGGGACGCCGTCCACCCGCGTGGTACCCCGACTCAAGCCCTGGTCACATTGTAGCACGTGCACATGCACAGGGTGAGGGGCCCCTTTGTCAAGGTCACAAAAACACCAGCTCTTGTTCTGCCTCCTGTCTTGTTCTCTTCTTCTGCTAAGAGACGTCAGGATATGCTTGCTCCTGTGTCTCTGTCTGTCTCGCGATTTCTGTCTTTCTTTGCCTATCTCTCTGCAACTCGCTCTCTCGCCACCTCTCTCATTCTCGAGCTCCTTCCCAATCCCATTCATACTCATCTCTCTTACTGTACCCTCCTCTCTCTCCTTTTAAATCACAATCATCAAGCCTTTGCTCCCTTCTGTGTCTCCTCTGTCCCTGTCTTTCGGTGTCTCCCTCTCTATGAATTTCTCTCTCGTCCTCTCATTTTGCCTCTCACACAAACGCCCACAACACATAGCTATATAAGCCTAAAGAGTAGCACTCTCTCTCACCTCGCTCCCCTCTCTCTTCCTTTCTCTCCGTTTCTCTCTCATTTTCTCTTTTATTTTTTAATTTTTATTCATAAAGTTTTATATAGCGCGAACAAGATCCCGAATGATATCAGAGCGCTTTACAAAAAGAATGGAAGGAGGTAACATACAATATTGACATGCATATTTTGTATTGATTTAAAGTATGTTTCACGAGCGGCCGGAGTCTGCTGTTACGGTGTCCTGGGATACGCCATACTTGGCGTTGGAATCGTAGCAGCTGGATCGCTCCAGTCGTGGGTGTTTCCTCTATTCAAATAAATCCTCTAAAAACTCACCTCCTGCGACCACCTCCTCACTACAAGAGGCCCAGAAGAAAAGTGTCCCAGGAGGGGAAAACTGGATGAACATCCTGCGAGTCTGTCTCATCAGGTTGTGGATGTTGTCTAGTTATGTGGCAGCGACTCAATATAGGAGACTACACACACAGTCGGAAACGTGCCCTCGCTTTCTAGACTCTCCTCATTCTCCATGTCTCTCCCTCCCCTCATCTCTCTCATTCATACTCAAATATTTCCCAACAAGAGTTTAAATACTTGTTTAGGATATAAATTTAAAAAATCATTTTTGTGGCTACTCAGACTACATTTATAGCCTTTTTAGAATTTGGCAAATGGTGTACTCTGTCAGAAGTCCTCTGTACTACAAGTGCCAGGGACTTTAGTGCATTGTAATACGGCGAAAGGACCTCTGTCACATTTTGTGAAAGAGTAACCAATCCACCCAACTCTGAATAAGGCCCTTAATCTTAATAACAAAAGTCTGACAAGCTATTACAGAAGACAAAGCATTTTGATACCCAAACACAGAACCTCAGGAGATTCTGAAAGTCAAATATGTGCAAGTGTTTCAGTGACAGCAAAATACATGTAATGGCATCTAGTCATAATTCGGACAAATCCTTCCAATTGTCTGTGAACCCCCACTTAATCCCAAATGGAACCCAAGGACCTCCCTGAATCATTATTGGAATCCAGTGCCCCCCACTGAATCATTGGAAGCAGAGGAACCCGGCGTAAGCATTTTCAATGACTTAAACCGCAACATAATTCACAAAAAAAACAGAAATGTGCATTCATCAAATAAATACACAAATAATGAAATAGTTTATGCAATTCACAAACAACTATTGAAATTTTTTTTTTTTTTAATTTTAATGGAAAGGTTAGAGGTTTTCCAATTTCAATTTAGGCCACTCATCGGACATACTATATCCTGTTTGATGCATTTCCACTGCTCCCACAAATCAGTCTGAGGATACTAACTTATTTATTAGCCTCCAATTTTACCGTTTGCTTCATTATCTATATACACTTTATTATCCTATTAATAATATTAAATTTTCTAGTCAGTCCTGGAACGCGTGAATAGCCTTTGTGGACCTCCGGGGGGTCCCCGGACCACAGGATAAGGAGCACCACTTTAACCTGTTTAAGTGAAGGTCAGAAACTATGTGTGACAGTACAAAAAAACAAAAGCAGGGTTTTGTGGGAGTCACTACAAAAGAGCCCCCAAACGCCTCATTAAGACAGAAGCGACGAAAGAAGAATAAGACCTCTTATATCGGTAATTCAGCCAGATTTGCTGAAATGAAGAAGAAAATAATGCAAAGTTTGAGATGTTGGAAGCATGCCAAGATTAAACCCAGCTGCCTTGTAATGAAATCTCTCAGATATGGAACCAGAATATCAGGACTAAATATAATTAATTAAAATATTGGTCCATTGCATATAATAATAAAAAATCTGCATCAAAGAAGACAATATTTTTGTTCATATTTAGGACACCATATTTATGTCAGATAATATTTTGGTCAATGATATACTGATATATAACCCTCTATCAACAACGAGTTGATTTAACCTTCAGAACACTGTGATTAGAAAAAAACGGTTTCTTTCTATGCAGCAAAAACTAACGAGTCACACCAAGGAAATTGGTGAGATTCAAACAAACTGGGAAGGACTTGCAAGAGAGACTTGAACATTTGGGGAATATGAGAAGAAAGAACAAACTGCATTTCCTAAATATTCGAAAATGTTCAGAGATCAAGCAAGATCTTGTAGCCTTTTTGACCAGTCTTAGTATGCAGTACATTTCAAAGGTGGATGCTCAGGTCGACCTTGACATAGAGATTCAGTAGGTCCCCAGGGAGTATTTTAAGTCCTAACCCTGAACACTACAAGCCAAGGGCGATGCTTTGTTATGCTTTTGAGTTCTCAAACTAAAAATCTTGCAAGAAATGTATCCAATTGGATGTCTTCATTATTTCTGTTCAATCTGATATGTGTAAACTACGAAACAGAGACAATGACTGTTAGGTCACAAAATTGAAAAATGTAGGTGTTTGTGAGCAATTGCACAAATGATATTCCCAATATTGTTCAAGATCAGGTATAATAACAATAGAATGTACAAATACGCACTCTGGAAGGCTGGGGCGATTTTCTTAGTAACAGCGAGCATTCACAGCATACTTTATGTTAGAATAGAAAATCCCACTAATGCATTATTTCATGTATGGTAGCATTCGCTGCACCATTTCATATGTCGCCACCATTTTGGGTTACAATCGAAACGTATACTTTGCCATTTCGGAGAAAAAGCCCCTGTTGGTTTCCATTTTTCCAAGGTTGGGTTTTTCTTCACTAATGAATAGACTGTTCTTATTAGCGTATACCTTTTCCTTTAGATAGAAGCCCTCTCCCACTTGTCTAGTGGCGGGCACGGGCAGAATGACCTTGACTGGTAGATAGTGTGTGCCCGGCCCCAGATTCGAAACTTAATTGTTTGTATTTCACTATTTTACTGCATCTGTTTGGAAAATTCCATTGTGGGAATGCCTTTGTTGGTTCTGAAATGTACATAATGTAACTTTATGCTTGCTGATGTCAATCCCTCCGCAGCACTCCTAAGCGTTTGGGCAGACTGGGCTCCACTCTGAGTGTACCTGAATAAAAAGATATTGGTTTGTGTTCTCTAATATCTGATTGACTCTTCCTTTGGCACGGAAGGCTGAGAAATGGTCATGAGTGACCCGGGTGGCCCTAATCGAGCCACTTGCTTCACTTAGAATTGTTGACTATTGAGCAGGTTAGGAAAGATGTGGTAAGAAATGGTGTAAACGCCATATCGGAGTAATTAGCTATTAGTGAGGGAGGAGGGATGTGTAATGAGTGTTGTTAAAATCAATGAGGATTGGTGGAGTATCTCTGGGGTGGGGTGAGGTTGGCGCCACTTCAGTGATGGGAGCCAAAGTATGTACAATGTACAGGGTGAAGAGGACTTGGATAGCCTAGTTATATTAGAGAAGGCAGCAATCCTATGAAAACAGTTTGATGTGGAAAAGCAGCTGTCCCTAACAGTCTTCTAGCTAAACTGCCCCACATTCTCTCTACTGTCTCTACTTCAGTGAAGACAGATTGGAGTTGTTATATCACTAATTCTACCAGGCGGGAGTTCATAGTTATGAATATTTCTGCACCGTTTCCATCCAAAACAAAAGATGCAAAGAAGTTTGTGAAAATACTGAGTTAGGATGAATAACTCCTTTCTAGTTTGGTTCAGGATAGCCAGAGAGGTTGTATAGCAGGCAGATAAACAATAAACATGAGAAGATTTGATTGGAGCTGTTGATGTTAGTTGTACTCATCAACCTCCATCAGATGGTACTGCCGGGGACACATCTAAAGCCTTAGATCGTGTCAATAGGCAATATCTTTAGAGTGTGTGTTACGGCACTTGCAAATGTGGTGCAATATGCCTAGGTGGTACTCCGTCGCCCTTCATTAATGACACCAAATTTTATGGGGTTTGGTTTAGAAGCCTTTAATGTTAAACAATGTCTTATGTGTTCTGCTCCTACATCATTGGCGATTTGATGGATTTGCAAAGATCTTCCTTACTTAGCTAGAGGCAATTACAAAAAAAAGAAACTCAAACTAGATTTTCCAGGTTCAAGTGCCTACATTTGGCCTTGTGGCTTAACAGTTTGAAAACAATGAGGCTTAAGATGCACATTTCAATATGCAAGAGCTCATTCATTCCAGTACCCTGTTTAGAATTAAATGGACATCTTAACTTCTGTAGTTTCCCAGAGACCGATGAGTTGGCAATGGTGTGACAGGAGTGGTTTCTGCAGGTCTACCTGGCAGATAGTTGACAAGTATCCATACGTTTGCTATGCTTTGCTGTACAGACTGCCAGGTTAAGTGAAACCACTTATTTATCCCTCACAGATTACACTGCAGCCCACCAGGAGATAAAGGATATATCTGGAGACCCTACAGGTGGACCGCTGCTGAAATGCCTCCTTTTCCGAGGACGCGTACGTGGCCTTCACCTGCCCCTCCTTATGAAAACACGGGAAAGCGGTGTGTATGGTGTTCTATGATTTGTTTGATCGAAAGGTGTCATTTTGCACCTTTATGATAATTTTTGTTGCTACAGCTGGTTGAATACAGTACGACATTCACGCAGATGCTGTTATTTTAATTGGTTATCTTAGCACGAGGACCGGCATGTGAAACGGATTCAAGGCAGTCCCACCAACTTTGGGTGATTTGCTCCTGCATGCAAAGCTCAGTGTGGGCTTTATTTAGAGTCTGATGAACAGGATACTCCTTCACAGGTGCTGCTGCGATCCAGTCCACCATTTTACGTGTTATATCATATGGCATTATCATATTTTGATCCATCTGCCAAATTCTCAATCAGTCCCAATGGGCTTTGGAAATTGGTGGTGGTAATCCTGCTCCGCTCTGTTATGTGGTCACCATTTTATGATTGCTGGCACAATTAATATGTATTAGTAATCTCTGGATTAATTATTTGCAAATGTGGTTGAGAGCTCGATATCGCAGTTTATTTTTTTTTATGATTATTCCGCCTCTTTTGATTTACCGCCTGGCCATCGTGAAATGTTCCAGAGAAGACATCAATAATATCGCGGCGCCAAGTCTGAGCAGCTAGGTCACGAAGCAATGCAACAGTGGCAATATTTTAATACAGTGCCTTAACAGTTAAACCTAGAACATCAAAGGGTTCGAAAAGCCAAACCTAGAACATTAAGAGTTTTTGAGAGACAAATCATCATGTGGATCAGGGGCGCAACTTGACTCAAACTTCGGGGGTGGGGGAGCTGACTCCCAGCCAGGGCTGGCCTTAGCACTGGTCGTGCACATGGTGCACAGTCTTTTTTGGCGCCCTACCCCATTTCCTCCTTCTCCCTGAATTCCCTCACTACCACTCACCAACAATGCCCCTCATCTCTCTATAGCCCCTTTCTGACAAACATTTCATTCTTTTATAGGGCTACTCGTAGTTTACTCACACTCAGTTCTATAATCTGCATGGTACACGTTCTTTGTAGCAGGTACATTAACCCTCTGGGCTGTGTGGGTGGCAGGCATGCCCATGTGGATGCATGGTGAGCAATGCAACAGTGTGAGAGTAGGGTGAGAGAAGTGACTGCAGGGTGAGCGAGGTGACCATATTAATTTGGGTGCGATTGTAAGTGCAGAGTGAGACGAATGAATGTATGGTTAGTGATGGGATTGTTTTAGTGAGATCGCAGAGTGAGCAGTGAGGGGGACAGGTGAATAAAGTGCCACATAAGTGCAGGGTGAGTAGTGTGCTCTTGTGACTGCAGGGTGAGGTACATGGTGAACAGCACAAGTGCATTGTGAGTGCAGAGTGATCACTGTAAGTGCAGAGTGAGCGATGTGCTCATGTGAAAGTAGGGTAAGTGGAGGAAGAACGGTGCGATTTCATGGTGAGTGGCATAAGCGCAGTGTGGTCACTGTGAGTGCAGGGTGAATGGTGGGAGTGCATGGATATCAGTATGAGTGCATTGTGATTGTTGTGAGTGCAGGGTGACTGGTGTGAGCTCATGGTCACCAGTGTGAGTGTGAAAGTGAAGGGCGAGAATGAGGAGTGAGTTGTCTAATTGCAGGGTGTATTCCGAGACACTTGAAGTAACTCAGCATGTTATTGAGGGCTGGTGTAGGGTTTCAGTTATAAGTTAAACTATTGCTATTATGGCATTATTCCACTGGCCATAGCAGGCACAGGGTGTTTTCTCAGTGTGCCGGAAGGGTGGGGGCCTGTTTTGGATCGGTGGTGGTCGTTTTTGGTACAAGGGGCCGGTTTTGTCCCCTGTTCCAAAAGCTGCCGCAGTGTTTTTCACGCCCCCACCCCCCAGCAGCTGGTCCAACTCAATTGCCAAGGTCAGTTCGCATTCCCAGTTTGGCCCTGTCAAGGGATCAAGGATGGAGGAAATAAATATTGTGCTCATCCTGCAACAAACTTCCAGTTTTGTGATTTCGGTTTCCAGCTCATTGTATTGATGTCACAGACATTACAAAAATAAGCAGTCACCCAAAGCCTCATTTCAGCACTTACCTGTGCATACTTGGAACAGCAAAAATAAATAAAAAGCATTTTTAATTCTGATCATTAAAGTGAACAAAGACAGAGAAGTCACATTATAAATGAATACATTCTATTTTGTTTATACCCCAATCATTGTCAAGACAAGACCTTTGCAGGCTCTTTAAACAACAAATGGCTGGTATTTTTCTTTTGGCAACCCTACTTTATATTCCTTTTCATGAAATGCATTCTCACACTGCAGCAGTAAAAGTTAAATACAAATGTAAGGAAGAGGCAGAGAGGGGGCCCAGGGGGAACTGGAACCAGAAAGAAATGAAGCCTCGGTAACCAGTATGCAAATATGCAAAGCGTTTTGGGAGAAAGAAAATGTTAGTGAGGAATCCTGCCAAGCAAACATGATCAAGCCCTTGAACTGGCAGACAAAAAGAGCATCACCAGGTGCCAGCAAAGAGCATTCCGGAGTACAGGGTTTCTAGCAATTTAAATCCAGAGCATTAGAGGTTCTACCACCCACACCATGAGAGTCGCACCTCGAACACGGCGAGGTTCTCAGACCCAAAGCAGCTCAGCAGAGGGCCCTGGCAGGGAAAGAAGAAGTTGAGGACCTCAGAGAGCTGTGACGGACAATTCAGACCATCAGAAGGTTATGCTATCATTCCTTGGGGCCGGCCATCGTCCCTAGGACAGTCGTTTATCTGCCTCTCCCAGCACGTCGCAGAAGATCACAAGGTGAGGCGGATGGACGCCGGGCCCGCGGGGAGCGCGCTCTGCTGTCTGCGCCGCTGACAGCTCGGTGGCACACATGAAGGCCTGTGGGGACCCGTCTCTGCTTACACTTCCTATTTAATTGACTTTTAACTCGTCTCTGGGGTTTTTTTCAGATTCAGAGAGGCGGGGAGAAGACGAAACCTGCCTGGCGGGCGCTGGCAGCGGTTCTCAGACCGTTTTCTTGATCACGATGGAGAAATTCAAACCTCCATGTTTTTATATGGCATTTAACAGGGGTGCTTCTCAGGGCCGGACTGGCTACCGGGCAGTTTGGAATGCTGCTGAGCTGCTGCCTGATTTTACTGCAGTGGGGGCTGATTTCGTCCATGGAGACCTGCATGTGCTTCGAAATACTAAAAGCAAAACAAATTTTGTTTAACTCACGCAGGTCCCCAATAACGAAAGCAGCACCCAGCTCAGCAGCATTCCAAACTGCCCGGTAGCCAGTCCGGCCCTGGTGCTTCTCCCGCTTCTAAGCACTCTCAGGTCTGGCAGGTAAGAGAAGGACTCATGCTCCACCGTTCACCTGCACCATCTGCACACTAGCCACAGGGCACACCTGCTCCACTAGACCACATCTAGATCCGAGGCCCCTTCTGAGGCTATAGGCGACGCCTCATCCAGAGGGCAATGCCGTCACCCCCAGGCCATAAGCTACTCTACCAATAGAAGGCCACTTCAACTCCACGAGAAGACATCTCCATCACTAGACCACGCCTCCTCTGCTAGGTCACATCCACCCACGAGCCCATCCTTCCACCATCAGAACACGTCTACTCAGGGCACAAGTCCTAAAAAAAGAAATGGGGGGACAATGTCACCGAAAGTGACATCACCGCTAGGCCACAACTCTTCTATAAGACTGTGCCTTCACCACTAGGGCACCGCAGCAACGAGGCGACATTCACTCCACAGGCCACACCCCCTCACTGCAGCTATCCCTTCCGGAATGCATTGTTTCTCTTGTCCCGTCCCTTGAAATAAACCTCTAACCCTTCATCAGGACTCCTCCTTCTACTAAGCGAGTGTCCAGTGCTTCAGATGGGTCGAAAAAGGTATGGGGAGGGCGGTCGAATAAAGTTGAAAACAGGGCCGGACTGACTACCGGGCGTTTTGAAATGCTGCCGAGCTGGGGGCTGACCAGTATTTGTGTGTCTCTGTGAGTTTTCTGTTTCTGCACATATCACACAACCAACTCAGACAAACAAGCCAGGCCTATTGGCTTTGCCAATGTTGGTTAGCTGTTTCAGGTAAATAACAACAGACATGTCAACGGTCATAGTGCCAATGTGTGTCACTTGATAATTATCGGCTTCTCACTGGGTCACCATGTGAAGGGAGACGATTAACGGCGAATCAGAAGGTGAGCAGGAAACCCATGCATAACATGGATTTCCAGCTCATGTTTTGAGTCTCTGCACAGCGAATGTCTATAAAGGGGTACGAAAACATCACAAGAAATTAGCAGAAGAATTAGAAGTTTGGGTCTAAGTGTCTTATGAGCAATATTTGGTGCGAAACTCCCAACCCAAAAATAGTAGAAAATGTTGAAAAATTGACAGATCTATAACAATGATTTTGTTGTGAAGAATTGGATTTGAAAATCTAATTTCTGCATATCTCACGCATCATCTCTTTCATCTTCACCATACTCTTTACACTTTTTCCATCTGCACGTTCTACCTTTCATCTCCGACACTTCACCAGGCCTTGGACAAGCATACAACCCACCAACCAACCTGCAAGCGCTTAATTTTCATTTCCTTTGGCGCTGTCCATATTTTGACATCTGTTACCTCCTGCACCCACTGTCCCACAGTTACAACCGGCACATACGCAACCATCACTCTGTGCACTCTGCACAGAGGCCAAGGAGTGGATGGGCATGTAGTCTGCCCACACTTATGACCCGCTGACAGAAGCTGTGAGAAACTATCACGTCTTCAGTCTCAACTTCAGAGATCTCAATCGTGTGTCGTCAAACATGCATCCACAATCTTGGCTCACCCAGACATCTGGAGGTGACTCCGTTTAAAGTGCACACTATACAAGTCATATGTTGCATGGAAATCAACAAAAAAGATAACACCTTGAAAAGAGCAAATTCACTACTAATGCAAGCTAAAGACAGAAATATGTGAAATGTAAGCAGCGATTGCATCACCAAAATGGACCACTTTAAGGGTGTTTCACAGTCATGGTTGAGAATTCGACCAGTGTTTTACCAGTAAAGTAAGAGACACAGATATAGAGTGCAATAAGTAACTGTTTTAAAGTCCATTTTTATTTGTACCCAGCAGGACCTACCCCACTTGAAGCCCCAGGAGTGTCTCATGTAAAAAAGAGCTTCTTCTATTGGGCCACACCTTCTTCACAAGTCTGCCTCTCTCCCGGTAGGCTACATCCCATACATGAGGCCATCCCTCGTGTTCTTTAAATTCAAAGCACTAGTTCAGCTGGTCTAGACCACACCTTTTCTACTTGACCACACATGTTCTCTTGGCTTTATCTCTTCCATCACAGCTTCTCCTCTCTGCTAGAAGAAACCCCAGATCACCAACAGAACATCAGAAACAAAAATAGCATGTGGCCATAATACTGTGTCAAATATATTGAGGACCAAGATATTGAGAATGGAAGTCCAAAAAGGTACGTATAGATTTGCTATTCTTAACCCCACAACTACATAGCTCGGAGATACATATATCTTCAAGGTACATATATGTGGAGTGATATAAAGTAAAACTTTGCTTATCAATAGAAGCTTACAGAAACTTATCTTCACAACATTTGTGTCCTCTATGTTATTGACATTTTGGTCCACGGAATTTCTGTTTTTGATATTCTGACTAAATCCCACAAACTCATTGAGTAGGCTAAATCTCCCACTACACCGCGCCTCTTCAACTAGGCCAGATCTCCTCCCCCAGGCCACCTACACTCCACAAGTCCACGTTTCCACCTGTAGGCCACCTTTGCTTCACTAGGCCACACACCCTGCACAAGACCATATCCCAGCTCCTCCTCTTGGTCACGCTTTTGCAACGTGTTGTGCCCAGTGACAGGAAGCCACATACTTCTTCTTTAACAATGCTTGGGTCTCAAAGTGTTGATGTAAAATGAATGCCCCTTTGCTCTGACCTGTGCATCCAACCAGGGAAGAACATGCTGTGGAATTGGAAAGACCTTTAAACAAATGCCACTGCAATTTAAACGTTTTGAGAACAAACAAAGGAATGGATGCAAAACCTTTATTTTTTGTGAATTTGATTATTTAGGTTGCTAAAAGAAAAATACAGATAGCATTGCTGCTTGGTACATTAGGCACATACGTAAACATCTTCCATAGTGCGATAGGTGTCAGGGTAGCGTAGGAGGGTCAGCAAGCGGCAAGGAGCAGAGAAACAGATCCATCCGCCACTCATGTTACCATACATGAGGAGTTTTGGAAGGATGCAAATCCTTTAGTCAATGCTTCTGAACCAATGGCAGTTCCTCTAGGGATTGGTCAATTTCATCCATTTTTTTGCTTATCTGCACCATTATAAAATATCTTAATATACTTAACCAGCCTTGACTTAACGAGAACTGAGAAAAGGAGGAGCCCAGATCAATTTTTAGACAACATATCTCCAGTGCAGATGAACACAATTAACTCCTTTTTTGTTTTAGTCTTCTTTGGCCTTAACAATGAGGTGCAGCTTGAGTCCCTACGTCACAGCGATGTCTGGTCTCACATCACATCTTGGCAAACGCGTCACCTGGGAGACTTACTCAAATAAAAAGCAATTGTGGATGGAAGTGCTTGAGTCAGTACTTCTGATCCACAGTGAATATCTTTGAGCATGATTCCATTGGAGGGGTAGTAGGCGCTACATAAATGCATTTACAATTACAATTGCAACAGTTTTAGCGTGTCCATGCCATTGCAGTAGGAGCAATAACCGTATTTAATTTGTCTTGTCTCTGACCCAAAGTTGGAGTCGAGATCAAATTGCTATTTCAAAATTCGCCAAGTGAACACGGGCAGATCCAGAGATGTTTTCTACCTATTGGGCAAGTGAATTTCTTGTAGCGCTGCAAAAACGGGGTCCACAACTAGGCGTTTCGTTGACATACCTGTGCCATTTAGGGTGGTTCACTGAGATAAAAAGAGAAACCTTTTTAATCAGAACCAACTCCTCCACATTTCCACTGCATTTTTATCCAGTTGTTTGTGGAATTAAAAACTAAGATCAAGAAGACCCAAATCAGTGTTGGCCCTACTATCCATCAGCTTAGCATTGGGGGCGGTTCTACCCGGGCAGCACGAGTTCTGGGGCAGCGGATTCCCCCGCCTTTCAACTCCGCCCGTCATGGGGAAGAAGACACAGTGACCATCGCCATCCCCCCCGCTCTCACCTGTGTCTGTCGCCGGGCGGCAAATGCCCCGACCGCCACAGGCAGCAAAAGGTCTCGCTACGTCACTGCTACTATCCTGACACCTGTTGCCGGTTAGCAAAAAACACAACACAACAAGGATTAAATTTATAAACTAAGAAAACTAAAAAGTGTGGACGGAAATGCTTCAGCAATCACACTCATTTCATGTACCTTCAAAGAAAGAAAAGCTGACTCAACCCTCACAGATGAGAACACATAACCTGTAGGCACACACAGATTTCTTTAGTCTGCACTCAATCTAGTATTTTGCTATTTTCCTGACACAATGGGTGGTGGTGGAGGCAGTACTGAGGCCGTCTTGCTCAAAAACCTCTACATGTGGAGGAAGATTGAGGCAAGCAGATGATATCAGTTTTTTAAAAAAAGTGAGCGGTTGTGGGAGGTTCAGGGCTAAAAACAGTCTTAAAAGCAGTGGTACCCAACCACACAGTTACCAGGGGTGGCTCCTCCACTAAGGCGGAGGACCGTCACTCCGCTGCTCCGAGAGCAGTGGAAAAAGGAAGAATAAAGTGATAATAACATCGTTATTATCATTTTCTTTTTCGTAGCTACAGGGCTGGGTCAGGGTGGGGCAGGGCAGGTGTCACAGCCTGGGAGGAGGAGTGGTTTTGTAGTGTGGGCTGGGCCCTGTTGCGCACATTGTTAAATTAGCATAGGCTTATTAGAAGTTTAAACGCCATTTTACCTTTTTGACGCTTTTGCACACAACACTGCATATAATTGTTGTTGTAAGTTAGGCTGCGTGAAATGCTTCACAAGAGAAGGGCTTGTTTTCAGCATCCCTAGACTTACATCGTGACTCTAGTCTGCACACTGAGTTCTAAAGCCTACAAGGTCATCATAACAATGTAGCTGTTTTTCGAGCTGATTGGCTTACGTTCTAGCCATACATATATGCAGCTCCAAGCCGACGTGATTCTGGCGCCTTTCATATCACACTCTAAGCATGATTTCGAACACTTGGAAGAAGCACGTTTTTCCAGACAGACAGAGAGCTTTTGCAGATCCTGATGTGATTCACGCCTGCTGATCTTGCAGGTATGGGGTCCCCTAAACAAGCCTAAGAGACCATCTATATTTTATAAAACATAGTTCCTAGCTAGGGAGGGTTATTCACTATGCGCTACAGGACCTATTTTCACCATCATTGTAATATGATTTCTCCCTTTGTGTGTTATGGAATTGTAACAATGCTGATCATATTAATTCTAATCATATGTCTGCTTATGTTAGCAAAGATACTGTATCTTAAAGCATGTCGTTAAAATAAATATTTTAGCCTTACCTATGTCTTGCTATAGGACGAAGAGCTAATGTGACACTGATGCTAGCTGGTTAGGGTTTCTAGGCACTGAGGTGAGTTTTTTGGTACACCAAAATTCCCTGAGGCCCTGGGTCTTTGTGCACAGTTCTGTGTAGGAGCAGAATCCCTGCGACAGTTTGTGCACAGGAAGTGCGCATGCTGGTTTGGCCGGTCATCTTGGGCCAGCCAAACAGTCATGCGCACTTAGCATGTTTTCTGCCAGGCTATAATACACAGCCTGGGTGGAGAACAAGCACAGGCTCCCAGTCCCAATCTGAGTGCCGAACCACGGCGCTCAGGCCAAACACAACACTGCTAACAGGAGCATTAGGATTAGCTTAGGAGAGCCTGAGTGCTTCCTGCTTCTGGGACTCGCCAGGAAGAGAAGCAACGACTGAGGAGCGACGGGAACCGTGAAGAGGTAAGTGATTTTAAAAAGAGTATTTTGTTTCTCCCCCCGCCCCTCCGGTTCCCTGCCAGCCACAACTGGCGGGTATGTATACTGTATACTAGATATGAACTGGACCCATCAATGGTTTCCATATGAACTCATGCAGGCTGCTCTCCCTATAAAGCGGGGTGCCCTGTGTTGCTCTGGGAGGGCCAAACACATCCCCAAATTTCAGGATCTCCACCTGGGATAAATGTACATGGAGTGACTTCAAATAGGAATATTTTACACAGTAGCAGATACTCTTGAAAATCTGGTATGGACTCAGCAGGTGTAACCTATCACGTCACACTACTGATCTAAGGCATTACCATGGAATCCCATTTACAGGAGATTCCGACAAAAGCAAACATCTCTTGAAAATCCAGAGGATTCTAATTCAAATCTGGCCAACTTCACAGGGTGACAGATCTACTACTCAGAAAACATTATCTTTGTCTATAAAAATGTCAGGAGAAAATGGAAGAACAAATAATATTGAAGGAAAACCCCAGTACAGGTAGATATTAGAGTTAATACTGTTTAAAAACTAAAAGGTTACATATTTAGGTTTAAGATTAGGATACACAAAATAGAAAGGCATAGGAATAAAATGAGGGGAGGGATGCAAATTGCGAGTGAGGTTAGAGGTAAGGGTGAAATGTAGGGAAAGGCAGCAAGCTATATATACATGGAGATGGCGAATAACAGGATAGCATGAGGGTTATCTGGAATTGAAAAGAAGGGAGAAATTTAGCCTAACTGGAACAGGAGGTAAGAGGGCTTTTCTACAAATAGAAAAAAAGAAAACAATTATTTCAAATCGCTGAAAAAAATGTACCATCGATATTGAAAAATTGTATTAAAAGTAGGTACACAATATTAATCACTCTGAGATGTACCACCCTTGAGATTACTCATTTCAATGTGCCACTGCACCCATACACAGCTCAGATATGACAGGTGCGTAAAACGTTGGCCCACGAGGCCAGATCCATGCCAGGTTTTCAGGATACTGAAAGGGGTACAATCTAAAAGGGTGTCTTCATATTAGATTCCATGTTGCTATGAATAAGTGCCTTCTTGAAGATTGGCTGAAAGCACAGAAGTCTTAAATATCCCTTAAAGCCTACAGTGTTGAAGGGATTTCACTTAAATCTGCAGGTCATCAATTTTACTAATACATAAATGAAACAAGAGGAAGTGCTGGGGTGTGGTGTGTTCTGTATATAGGACAAGCTACGGGTGGATGAAATGCCAAGCCTGCCGAAATGGAAATGGTCAAATTTTAAATTTTTTCAAACACAGTTTTCTGACTTTTGGAAATTTGGCTTGGCAAGTGCATTTTTAACTTTTGTAAAAAAAAATGATTGCAGAAGAAACTTCTTCCAAAATATATTTTGGCGTCAGAATTCCACCTCAATAATTGAGAACCTGCTGACATTGTTGTTTGGAAACCTTCTTTTCAGGAATTTGCTTCTGCTAGTTAAAGCATCACATACAAAGCTTGCAAACATTTATAGAAAATGTCATGTTAGCAGAGGGAAAGCTTTGCAACACAGCACAGCTCTCGTTCTCATTGTTTCATTATCTTCCCGGAGTACAGACAATCACATCTAATAATGGTATATCACCATCTTGTACTGGTTAAGAGTTGTGAAATAGCAAACAATTTCCTACGAAAAATATTAAAAGATAAAGCTCGAGGGTTCAAATTACACTGCTGTGGAAGATTGATCTTTCTTATATGCAATAATTTAGAAGGAAATCCCTACAAGGAATTTGAAGATATTAAAACAGAAGGTTTAAAAAAATCAGTGAAGAGAATGCGGAATAGAGTTTATGGTTCCAGACTGACTAAAAAGAAAGTGATAAGAGCAAACAAAACGATTGAATATATTATCTATGAACTCAATTTTTCGAGGGGATCAAATATCCCCTTCATAAATTTCCTCAGGAAGAGAAATCACTGTATTTCCCAGACTCATTCAGTAAAAGAAGTGATATCACTGGTTTCCTGCAAAAAATATCTCTGAATGAAGAAGCCAAGTAAACTGACATCATTCGCATCATCTATCTCCACAGGAAGTAACATCACTGCATTGCCTTGCATTCATCTGAATGCGAAGTGCCATTCGTGGTTTTGTGCCGAAAACTCATTTAAAAGAAGAAGCCAGGCAAGAGGACTTAATTGTCCGTCATCAATTCCACAAGAAGAGACATAATTGCTTTTTTTTCAGCATCCTTCTGTACAGGAAGTGACATCCCATCCTACCTTCTCCCAGCTTCAATCAACTCCTCAGGATGTCTAACATCCAGGTGTCCCGTGAAAGGAAAGATGTAGAAAGAGGCCTGTTAGGCCCTTGTGCCAGAACCCCTGTTTCAATGAGGCCTCCAACGTCATATATATATCATGCGCCTCATCCAACACACGACACTGAGCTGATCTGCCGCTGGTGCTGGGGATCAAACCGTGAGCCCAGTGCTCCGGAGTCAGTCACCCTGGCCGCTGCGCCACACCTTCCCTCTTGGATGGCGGTAACGCAATGCTCTATTGCCTTCCAAACTCGACAATGGTCCCTCCCAAACAGTATCCTACATGCTGCAGCTCACATAATCCAGGGCCTGAAGAAATATGATCAGATCGCCCTCTTCCTACTGGAACTCCATTGAGTCCTCTTGCCGGCCCTTATCATCCTCAAAACCAGCTGCAAAATTTACAAAACCATTAGGACCAGCCCCCCTGCTTAACGTGCAAGCAAGCTCACCATCTCTGGTGGACCGCGGCACCCCCGCAGCCAGGATATCATCAAATAGGAGACTAGGGAGTGGAAAAAATAAAAAAATATGACAGTAGGCCTTTTCTATCTTCGCAACGAAGAGCTGGAACAACATTCACATATCCACCAGGACCATGCCAATGCTGCTGCAATTTAGAAGGAAGTGAAAACAGACCTCTTTGAAGAACACTACCTCACCATGCAGTAACAATACACTCCTGCTCCCTGAATCCAGCTACTTTTACTAACACTTGTTGACTGTAGGCTTGCCTTTGATCCTCTACAGTGGTCTAGCAAGGGTGGGGTGGGGGGGGGGGGGGGTTGTGGATGGTCCGTCCGGGCTGGGTGTTGGTCTGCCCCAGGCAGCATGAGTTTTGAGGGCGGCCTCCCCCCCCACCGCTCTTACCTGCAACTGTCGGAGGGTGGCAAAGGCAGGAATCGCCAGCACCCCCCTAGTTCTTACATTCGGTCGCCGAGATGGCAAACACAGGCGCTGCTTTGGGCAGCATAAGCCCTAGTTACGCCACTAAGTCCTGCTGTGCATTTTGATTAAGGTTTGCACAATGCAAATACCACATACATACATTCATAGCTTTTGAGGTATTAGGGTCTGTCTAGGCACTGAATATCGGGCAATGTTCCGTGGAAATTCAATTTTCTATTAACCTAAGCTGATGAGTAGTCTTTCTCATTTGTTTTAATCATATATTGAAGTTAAGGAATTGCGCTTCTGCAAGGTTTTAAATATGGCTGAAAATTTAAATATGATTAATTTTATCCTAAGGTGATACATGTGCAAGCTAAAATAGGTATGTGCATACTTTGTGCTGAACACCTCCGAAGTAAAACAAAAAATAAAATACACAAACTACATACCTTTAGAAAATGCTAAATTTGTCAAAGTTTTCCACTTTGGTATGGAAATTTTAATTTTGCATACCCACAGTAAAATGCTATCTTTTTACAGGCAATTTTAGAATAAAACATATCAAATACTTCAATATTATATGGTCTGCAAACATTTACATATGTATTATTTCTCATTAGTAACAGATGATGTATTTGGTTATGAGAACATTTTGTGTTGTTCTTTTTAGAATTGCTGTTAGGATCATATGGCCTTTGAATCCCTTTGTTCCAAAGATAATGGTACATTTGTAGGTTCATTTGTAGGTCTGGGAGCAGGGGGGAATGACACAAACTAAATAAATAGAAGGTACGGTCTCCCGACATACCCTTGTTTTTACTCACTTCAAAAGGATTGAATAGGCACTCTGAAGCACAAGCACTTAGTCCATGCTTTTACCCACCTCAAAAGGTTTGAATAGACAATATAACTGAGACTCGATACGTTCGCCGCTTAAAGCATAACATCAACAAGCTCAGCTCGAATACTGTATTTTAAATATTGAAGTATAAATATAGATAAGGATTGTTTTATGTACTTTTGATGCCTCAATGGTTTTAAATTGTGAGTATTAATTAACTATACAATACATTACTACTACTACTACTACTACTATATATTTTATTGGTGGCTACCAATAGCTCTATGGGCTACCCATTGTTAGACAGCTCAGTTAGATATCCATTTTTGTTTATGATTCATTGTATTATTCAATTAATTTTCCACTGTATACAAAAAAAAGACAACTTTATTTAAATATAAAAATACATATTTTTCTTCCATCAAAAATACAAAAGGTAAAAAACATGAAAATGAAACAACAAATCTTTTTCTAAAGAGCAAATATACACAGAGAAACAATTGCTACATTGATGACATATTTAACTAAAGTGTGTGTGCACATGAAAAACCAACCATTAAATCCCCATACTGAGACCCTACTCACATCCTAACCTTTCACACCGTGTCACACCAGCACACATACATCACACACATACACCTCCCAGCCTTAGTCAGCATACACGTGTGAAATCACGGAGAGGACCCTTCGTGAATATCCGTATTTGTGTTGCCAGCTGGGAACCAATGTAATCAGGTCAACGCATGTTTCAGTGGGGATTAATATTTATGGCCACCTTCATCAGGACCAACCTTTCTAGATTCTTTTAAAAGTGAGTGGTAGGGGATCATTTGAGATGGTACATGGCAACAAGGGTGTTGATCTTCGCTTTCCTAGATGTAATAATACGATTGGCAACTCATTGGCAAGTCAGTACGACTGGGTACAAGTCCGACTCCAGTCAACATCGTAAAGCTGTGGACTCGTGGGTGATGGTGATGTGACCCGGCCGCTCTGTATGACATACAGCGTGGATAAGAACAATACTGCATTTATCTTTGAAGGAATTCACACCCAGGAAAGATATCTTACAACATAAGTGGCTGAATAAAGATAGAATATAGCCCAGGAGGCACATTCCCCACAGCTACCCTCCCAGGGCACAAGCCCTAAAAAAAGAAGTGGGGGGACGCTCCAAGTTAGGTGGTCACCGGAAGTGATGTCACAACAGGAAGTGACGTCATGAAAGGTAGTCCCCTCTCACTATAGGGAGTCTTTCACTTTGACCCCCCCCCCCGTCACACTGAGCCAGCCCGGCTGCCCTTTGTGACTTCTTAGCTTCACGTATTTCAACAGTGACAGGCACCTCTCTGCTCTATCCTATGGGTTCAAAATTGCTGAGACTGTTAAACCAAAATTAGCACGCGCAGGCTTAAAACTCTTGTATAATTACAGGTCGCGATCTCACCAACTGTTGCATGGTCGCATTTGTTAGTGTCTCTCAGTCTCACGAGTTGTCCCGGAAGAGCTCTGGAGCCTCAGGCATCCAGCTCTTCTTCCAGGAAAGAACAGTGAGACAGGGGGGACGGCGTCCACCCGGTAAAATAAGTGGGGGAACGCCGTCCACCCGCGTGGTACCCCGATTCGAACCCTGTACCCTCATATTGTTTTCCAATGGTGGAAGCGGCGTCCATAGCTTTACGATATTAACTGGAGTCAGACTTGTACACAGTCATACTGACTTGCCATTGAAATGTCAATCGTATTATTGCATCTAGGAAAGCGAAGATCAACACCATAGTCATGTGCGGTGGCGTAATGGCCAGAGCTGCAGACTTCGGAGCCGGAGAACCACGTTCAAGTCTCAGCATCGGCTCAATGTGCTATGATCACTTAATCTCTCTATAAATGAATATATCCTAAGCTGGTGCTCATGAAAAGCACTGGTGTCGATGATTAAGTGTCGGTGCTGAGCGCCGGAAACCACCGGCTCAAATTAAGCACTGCTTCAAGGGTTGGGCTTTATGGTATTTCAGACAGGGTTCTTTTTTGCAACAGGTCGGGTAATGCAATGAACACTACACCGTTACCCAGAGTCATGCAAGGGTGGGTTGTTACTATGAATTTTAGGGTATAGCTGCTACTTGAATCAAGCCTCCTGAAAAATAATAATACAGGTGAAAAAAGAAGATTTCTATTTTGTAGGTATTTTATTGCCGTGTGAGTTAAAGCCTCCGATTGGAGGCACTGCATGGGAAGCTGACGGGCAAGAAGCAGTCTTGTATGTCAAAGGCCACCTGCGTAGACAGTCCCGCCTCTGCGGGATGAGGTACACAGACCGCTGAGCAGCAACGCATCGCCTCAGAGGACACAAAGCATCCAGCAAGCTGGGGCCAGACCATGGAGCCTGAAGGAATATCCATCGACGCGCCTGCCGCTTCTAGGTACATGGCCTGCGTTGCCGTTTGCGTCATCCATACCTTGTTATACAAGACCGCCAGGGCACAGGCCTTGGGCGCACAATGATGAGCGCCTATAACAAATTCAGACACTGTTGAGGATCAGTGCTGGCAAAGGCCAACACAAATGCTGGAAACACAAGCTCACATAACAGGATCACTCTTTTTGGGTAGTTTGAGAGTTGGCCTAGCTGTCAGGCAGGTTAAGTGATTGCCCAGAATCACAGGAAGTTGAGCAGACGCCGAGGCTTGAACCTGGTTTCCCTCCTATGCAGGTGGCAGCTGAGGCCGTTATGCCACATCATCTCCCCACTTTCATGGTTAGTAGTTGGTTCTGTTTTAGGTAGCGCTAACAGAAGACATGGGCTGGTGCAAGCTGCCTCGTGACGAGAGCCCCAGCACTCATTTCTTTTACAAATTACCCTATATGTGGATTCAGGGAGTGAGTTGGCTTCTAATCCCTGCCTCGCCCTTTAGCACATTGTGTCACCCTAGGCAAATAATGCTTTTGTCTCCCAAAGCGTCAGTCACATTTTGTGACTAAGCTGAAAATGTGCCTCGAAGCAGTCTCAATGCCTGCTTGAAGCACTATTTAACAAAGTGGAGAATGCTTACATTCAGTTGGAAGCTTAGCAATCGACAAAGCTATTTATGGGCATTGAGGCCCCACCCAAGCCTTGTAAATACAGCCACCATAAACCACAGAGCTGCGACCACAGGCTTCTCGGACCTCCTCTGTCAAGGAAGTAATGCCTGGTGTGCAGCTCATGTTCGCAGGGCGTGATGCGATCATGCACCACTTTTTCTTTAATTCAGAACTAAGAGCCACTTTCACAAAGACAGTAGTTAATCGGGAAACAGCCTTTACAACAAGGTTTTTACCACGTTGTACCTTTACCACGCATTTTACCAAGCATGGTTTTAGATCGGATTTACCACGCATTTGAGGTAAGTTTGGGGGTGTAGACCCCCACACAAAAATAAATAAATAAATATATATATATATATATATATATATACAGACAATGCATAGTAAAGGCATACATTGTAAGCGCATATACGTTCTTATAAAATGTAGGGTGAAAATGCGTGGTAAAGTCATGCTGAGTATTTCCCTGCGCAGTTCCGTCATACAACCTAGTTAATCCACACTCACAGGGCCCTATTCACAAAGGTAAATTTGGCCATAAACATACATTCACAACCAACTTAATCTTTTTTATGCCTGCTGGGAATTCACAAAGGGATTCCAAGCAGGCGAGGCGAGGCCCATTTACAGCTGCCGAGGTCTCTCCTTTGTGAGTGGGAAAACTGCCAAAATGTGAGCATTGGTTTAATAAGAACTGCAAGAGGAAAAAGTCCACCTTAATGCTTGCCATTAAAAAACTCAAAATCCTACTGAGGTACGCCTTGCAAGACATCAGTATAGGCAAGCCATTTCAGAAGCAAAAAGGGCATGGGAGGAAAACCATTGGGCCAGCCTGAAAACAGCTAGTCAGTGTAAGAATAGCAAACATTTTTGGGCTTTGGTAAGGAAATCTAATGGTTGTGATTCGGACCAAATTCCCAATCATATCACTGACAGGGAGTGGTTCGAACATTTCAGTAGACTGTATGCAGGGGACGAGGCTTTAGAGAATAGTGGGCACTCTGATCACCTAACGGCATCTATGCTGAACCCATCAGTTCCTTTTGACCCTGTAGGGGAAAACGAGGTGGTGGTGGCCATAAACAAAATTGTATCCACTAAGGCTCCGGGACAAGATGGAATACCAGGCGATCTGTTCCGAGCCAATCCTGACCAATGGGCCACCTATTTTGCACTTCTGAGTAATGCACTCTTAGAGGGCCCTCCAGTATCAAGCTCTTGGAACGGGGCCGAGGTGATCCCCATCTATAAGAAGGGGCCCAGGGAGAGCCCTGCCAACTACCGCCCAATAAGTCTTATTGACGCTGGTCAGAAGGTGGTTGGTAGGGTTCTACTGGAGAGGATCCTTCTGTGGGCGGAAGAGAATAACATCATATCGCAATACCAGGCGGGGTTCAGGCCTTGTACGAGCACAGTTGACCAGGCTTTTAGGCTGGTACTACTGGACTGGAAAATTGTAACCATTGGAAAGGGCGGCCTTTATCTCGCATTTATAGACCTGAAGACCGCCTTTGACATGGTCCCCCGCGAGCGTCTCTGGTCGGTCTTGCGGGATATGGGCTTTCCCCCGCCCATTCTGAACCTTCTGGCCCGTATGCATGATAGTAACTATGCATGTATTAGGTGGGGTTCCCAGGCTCAAAAAACTGACAAAATCCCTGTGAACAGAGGTGTTCGCCAGGGATGCATCCTGGCCCCAACCCTTTTTTCGTTGTTTGTAAATGGGGTGATTTCCTTTCCATCAGAATTAACGCCGATGCCCATGTCTTGGCTGGTGTTAAGGTCCCCACACTACTCTTTGCGGATGATACGTTGTTGGTATCGAAAACTCCGGCAGGCTTACAGAAGCTGCTAGATCGGTTCTGTCTGTTCTGCAATCTGAGGGGTCTAGTAATCAACACCACTAAAACAAATCTCCTTTACTTTAATCCAAGCAGATCGGCCAATTCCATGCTTACGCTCGACGGGGAGCCTTTGGAGTGTGTTAAAGTTTTTGATTACCTGGGGATCAGAATTGCGGATAATCTAAAATGGCAGCCGCACATCAAAAAAATTGCCCTAAGCCACAAGCGGGTCATGGGTGTCATTGGGAGAGAACACCGAGCCTCAACGTCCAGACCGATTGCCCCCGTTCTGGAGATTTATGCTGCAAAAGCAATAGGCTGCGCATTATATGGAGCCGAGCTCTGGGGCTTCAATAATGTAGATGCCCTTGTTACATTAGAAAATAAGTTTTTTAGAGAGCTTGTTTCACTTCCCAGGGGAACCCCCAGTAAACCCCTCTTGAGCGACCTGGGCCGTTGCTCAATTAAAGATCTAATTGGCTTACGCCCCCTTCTTTATTGGGGTTGCCGTTGGCGTACCGCAGAGCTATCCAGCTATGCCGATGGCCTAAAGGAAGTAATGAATCTCCAGGGATCTTACAAGATCGCCTGGCTAGTTAACATCAAAAGACTCCTTTTGGCCACTGTCCTTAATCCTCTCTAGGAGTCAGGGGCCCCGCTGTCCAAAATGGCAATTAAGAGACTATATTGGGCATGGATCGATAAGCAAGGTCATAGAGATCCCAATCAGGGCAGACTAACTGATGAGTTTTGCCAGCACAAGTCAGTGCCTCGCCTCGAGCCCTATCTGGATTTTATCCAGAAACCTAGAGATAGGGCTCTCTTTATTCAGTTTAGAGTGGGAACACTCCCCGTCCATGAGCGTACAAACAAGTGGAACCCTCCCAACCAAACGTCTGCTGATTGCTCAGTTTGCGTAGGGGTAGTCGAAACCATCCCACAATTTTTCTTTGTATGTCCAGCTTACCACAAACCAAGTATGAAATGGTTAAGACCTGTCTGTCGACAGTTAGATACAAGGAACCATTCAACCGCCCTCAGAATTCTTAAGGTGGATGCAAATATGACGCTAGCATGTGAGGTGGCTAAATACTTAAGTTGGGCTTGGATGATAAGATCGAAAGCCATAAGATGAATTGACATAGCTAGTCCTCAGGAAAGTTGTCATTGGATCTAGATTTTTAATAATTTTTCTATTAACGTATTTTAATAATGTCTGTTGTATCGAAACCTTCATCAAAGCTGATTCTTGTTTTAATACCCTTTTACTATTGTATTGTAAAAATGATGCTTAGTTTTATTTTTTTATCTGATTACTCCCTGAAAGATATGTATTTTTACCTGTGATGTGCTTTTTAACATATTTTATATCAAAATAAAGCTTTGTTGAACTGATCATTACCACACAACTCAATTCTGATCCCTGTACAAACTTTTGTTTGCACGGGGCACTTCTAATCAAGTCCTCAATGTACTAAAACCCTACAGACACCTAACGCATGATTACACAAGCCTCTGTAATTATACCCCTGCACAAACCCGTTTGTCTTTGGTTCTGCAATTACAAGTTGGGCAGGGGTTAAATAAAGTCTGCATCCTATCTTTAAATATTGGCATGTCGAATCTGCTGACATTTATCGGCGGGAAAAGGCCCTGTAAATACCCAAACAAGCATATTTTGGCATGAAAAGCGCCAGAATTGACAGGTTATTCAGGGGTGGCTCTAGGCTCATGGTGGCCCTGGGCAGGGAGCATAGGTAGGGGCCCCGGAAGAGGGGGTCCGGGCGGGGCAGAGCATGGAGGCCAGTAAAGAGGAGGGGGGTTATGGGTGTTTGGATGTGGAACAGAGCCGGATGCCGCCAAATCCCTGCCAGGGGCTGCCACGCAAATATGTATCCATCCTCTGAGGATTATTATATTAAGGAAATATATATTGGCGTGGTGGCCCTTGGGATTTGGTGGCCCTGTGCAGGTGCACAGCTTGCACATGCCTAAGGCTGCCCCTGGGTGGATGTACCATGTTACAACGCATACCATTACAACTACCTACTATTACAACGCGACCATTACAACGCATACCATTACAACGCATAGCGCTTTGAGGTGCTGGATAGTGGTAAGTATAATTTACTATTCTAACTCCAGTCCCCGTGGACACTAGGGAAGGTGTTGGATAGTAAATTATACTTATTCCCTATCCTAGAGCGCCCCCCAGCGCAATGCGTTGTAATGGTATGCGTTGTAAAAGTTGCGTTGTAATAGTAGGTAGTTGTAAAAGTTGCGTTGTAACAGGTGTATACCCCCCTGGGTTATTGGCTAAACTCGAAGCAGTGAGTGAACGTGTATATTTACATAGCGCGCTTGAGACTGGAGAACTTCTATAGGCCAGACAGCAGGATATGAAAAATATTCAAAATCCAGACACACACAAAAGGTGAACTTTACACGGGAACACATGTCTATATCCGAGTGAAGGATGCGCTCCCGGACAGACACAACAATACATCGAGAAGTCAAATGCTGCAAAGTGTTCACATTTTTTTAATAGTGCCTTTTTTCCCCCGGAAACTTCCATTAAGCTGTATTTTTGTGCCCGTGGTGCCCGTCTCATTAGCTGGAGCAGGCGCTGCGCCCGCCGTGCATCGCCAGCCGCTGGGGCAGGGCTGCCAGAGAGGACGGCTTCCTTGCCAGCGGCAGGCAGAGGGCACTGTCCAAGATCACCCGCCCGTGTCTGAGAGCTGGTGGCGGGAGCTGGGCATGGGGGGAGCCGGCTCTGCTGGCAGCGGCCAGGGGCGCCGGGCCAGAGCACGGGCCGGGCGCCTCTGATTAACTGCTTAACTCTCTGCACCTGGGGAAATCAGGAGTGGCACGGAGGCAGCGCGTGCTGCTGCTGTATGTGGGTACAGACATACGGAGCGGAGAGGACAGAGGTCGGACTACAACAGAAAACATATGTACGAAAGGGGCAATGCACAAATGGCGGGCTCCGGCCACAGGTGGGGCCTGTACCTGACCCAGGGGAGGGGCCCATCAACACATTCTACCGCCTTGGTGATAGTTTTTTTGAGAAACGCAGAAAAAGAGAGGTTGGCTTCCATTGGATGACAAGGGCCACTAAGGTCATGTGTTCGGGCACAGGGGCACCAAATGGGGGAGGCCCTCTTGGCCCTCACATGGATTCCTGGTTTTGCTATGCCACCCCTTGACATGCTCCTGCTGCCCCCCGACTCAAGTAGTTTTTTTTGTTTATCTCCATTGCCGCCATCTTCTTTGTCCCGCCTGGAACCTGCTGCCCGACTGCCTTCCTGGGGCCTGTTGCGCTCTGGATCCAGTCAAAGGTGGCTCAAGGTCCTGGAGCCCGTATTTGGAGAGCCTTCGCTGTTGCTCTGGAAGTATGCGCTGTCGCCAAGGACCAGCGGGCTGCGTGACTGGGCGGGGATGGCCTAGGGTGCATTGTTGGCGAGTCGTAGTGGTCTGTGTTTTGGCCATTGCCCGAGTCAGGGTGAGGCCATGGTAATCGGGCGCAGCCGTGGCACTGCCGGACTGGTTTTTAGGTCGAAGCCTACTGTGGTAAATATTTGATTTACCGTCTTAATTTCTATGCAGGTAAGTACTTAATCAATAATAACTCAATCGGAAAGAAAAAGGCAGAGTCCGTGGTGTTAGAGTTCTTAGGGGTTTTATTCCTTAAAAAGGAATGGTCAAGACCTGGATATCATGTTCCTGCAACCACAGGGGTTCAGGAAGGGATAGAGCAATATTTTATTGACAATACATAGCTTATATACTTAAATCACATCATAGAAACCAATATAGTAGGCGTAACAGCTGAGAGAAGACAAGATAACAGCATCCACGTGGTAGTGATACGTAATTAGAGGGCGTGAACTAGGCGTGAACTAGAGGTGTGTGCTAGAAACGTCACAGATAGGTGTCACAAGTGGGTGGCACAAAGCAGAATGTTGCAATGTCAGCAGAAATCTGAAGCTTGGATGCGCGCGCAGCTGCATGACGTGTGATTGACGTGAAACTGGAGGGTGCAGGGGACTTGACATTTTCACTGACGGAAAGAGACAAAAGTCTGGCATGTCAGATCAACTCGTACTTCTATCATATCTGATATCTGATATTTGGGAACCATATTATCTAAACGGAAAAGGTCTCTAGGGCAGAAGCTGTTTTATACTAACTGTGAGTGCGTGTATAAGCGCCTAAGTGTCTACATGAGAATGCGAGGGGCATGGGCCTTCCATGGTAACAGAGCTATGAATTACTTGCACGGAGACAGTAGGCCGGGCCCTTTGCTCTGCAGCTGGGGGATGTTTACTTAAACTGGTAAGCAGGAATGTATTTTCGAGGAGCGGAACAGATAATTCGAAGGTTGAATTCAGTCTTGGCAGGCAGCAGGCTGTGCCAAGCGCCGGGAGCCGCGCAGAAAGTAAGTCAGAGGTCACGGGTACAGAGACTGCCTGGGCTGAGGCTTTCAGAGTCAGAAGGCAGCAGGAAAAGGCTCGATGGCAGAATTCAGGGCCTACTTTGCCAGAGCTGAAAAACGTGTAAAGTACACCACAAAAAGACGTTGGCATAGCATACTTAGGAACGGACTATTCAGCCCATTCAGGGTGGGTCTGAAAGAGGACATGTTAACGTTGGACGCAAATGTATTTGCGTCTTCATAGCTGGCACAGGAGAGAAGTTACATGCACTTTAAGCTGGTACATGGAGACGGTGGGGTACACGCTAGGGAACACAACTTGACCATAACATTTATATTTCCTCATTCCCTCCTTGTTCCCTACGGACCCTTCATGATATATCGATCCTCATGAATCGATCAGTTTGTTCTTGTAACATCATTTGCTCTTCTTTCTTTCTTTTACGGTTTGAGAAAAAAACTGGAATGTTCAATACATGATGTGGCACATAGTCCACAAATCGCTGGCCCACACTGTAGGCACAGGCAGCAACTGAATACTATGACTAGGCCAATGCCTAGGAAGGATAGGATCTTCCATCCCCAAGCTGTTAACGTTGTCCAGAACCAACCGGACCAAGTCCAGGTGCCTGGATTCTGGTGTATCTGACTTGCAATTTTATGAAGACGTGTAATAGCTTGATATACCGTTGGTGCGTTTTCTGGGATGAAAACACAGCAACTTGACCCGATGACCTTACAAGCTCCGCCTCTATCTGCCAAGATGACGTCAATAACAAGACGATTCTGAAGAACAACAACCCGCATGGCGGACTGCTCCTCTGTTAAGTTACCTAGGGCGGAGGCAGTTTCATTCACTACTGCTTCAAGAGTTCTAGTTAATCTGCGTATTAATTTACTATTTTGGACGGGGCCTGTGAAGAAAAAGAATCCTTTATTGAAATCTGTGTACTGCTCCCATGCCGTTTCAGTGTAGTCGACAATCGGGAGACCTCTTCGGAGTCTATTCTTTACTAGATTTGTATTTCTGTGATAATCAGGAGGGGCTAGGAAAACAGGTGGCAGAAGGAATGCAATGTAACAGGTACCATCCCAATCTGGAGGTAAGCGTATGTATGCGGTATGACCACAAACAAAGTAGGAATGATGAGTAGCTCTAAAGGACGATTTACCTTGATCACTGAATTCGACCACAGTAGTACATGTGCTATGACCTAAGTGTACTGAACCTTTCTTACTAACACATAATTCACCAGTGACTGGTAATACTGACATAGCAGCGAGAACTGGTGCAGCTTCGGATTCAACAGTAAGAATCATAAGGTTAATTGTGTAATTACCTAATCCATATACTTCATTTTCTAGATCAGTTCCTATTCTAGTGGGAAGTCCCTTCTTGTCAGGGTAACAGACGTTAAGCAGAACTAAGTTCAAGTTTCCCCAAACCCAGCTCCCTTTGTAAACAGCAATGTCAGGATCTAAGGAATTAATTATTCTAAACCATGCACCACAGGAGCCATTGTGAGTGAACGGGTACGGAAAGAGGGGCAGAACTCCCTTGTATTTCTGGTAGGGAGGGAGTCGGCCACATATCCAACAGTTTGTAGCATTGTTAGTCTGATGGGAGTGATGTAACATACTAATGAATGTGTTGTTGCACAGCGCAAGTCTGTAAGAAAGTTCGTGTGGAGGTAATTCACTAAAAGAATGTTCAGCAGTGACATTGTAACCAGATTGTTCACGCTTGAAAATAGGGTAATATATAGAAAGCAGTATACTAGCAACAATAATCAGAAGACTTAGAAAAAACATAATCAATAATGTCACTATACAGTGACTGCGGAGTGATTTGCAATATGTACGTTTCTTGAGTTGTCTCTCTCTCTCTCTATCTCGATCTAGGGGATACATGTCAGAAACTATTTAACCGATTCACCTAGGGGAGGACTTAAACAATTAAACTGTCTGACTTGCTAGATCGGAGTTTCAGTTTATACTCCTCTTGGGGAGTTTTCTCTTGTTTCAGAACTTTAAAGTCACTAGGTTCGATACAGTCTTTGGTGGGGGTGGATGAGTCGGTATCGGGTAACAGTTCGTTGCACTTCTTTATATGGCTGGTATGGATCCACCCCTTTCTGCCTTCCACCTTGATGGCGGTCCTCGTTGTAAGAAGGACGGTCTTCGGCTCTTTCCAGCGGGGCTCCAGCGGACTTTTCCTGTCGAAGTTCCTAATTAGGACCAGATCTCCTGGACGGACATCATGCGGTTTTACATCAGTGTTGTCAGGGAAGGCTGCGGCAACCTGTGAACGACATGATTGGAGTGCAGACATCAAGGAGGCAAGGTAATCTGTCAGCATATTACAATCAACATCGGTAATTTTCTTAGGTATGGGCGTCCCCCACATATTCGGTGGTCTGCCGAAGACCACTTCATACGGGGATAGTCCTGATCTCGAATGGGCAACCATTCTCATGTAGAACAGTGCAACTGGCAGGGCGACAATCCAGTCGACCCCTTTCTCTTTACATATTTTACCAAGGCGGGTCTTTAGTGTCTGGTTATGCCTCTCTACAAGGCCAGCGGCTTCAGGATGTCGGACACAATGGAATTTCCACTGATATCCTAGCAGCAGGGAAACTTGTTTCATTAATTCGGATGAGAACGGCTGTCCGTTATCTGAGTACACGACACGAGGCAAGCCGTATCGTGGGAAAAATTCTCGAACCAGCTGCCTGGCAGTGGTCGGAGCAGTGTAATCTGGGACTGGATATGCTTCGGTCCAACGGGAAAGTGCACAAACAATTACGAGGACATATTTGAATCCTCGACAACGGTCCATCTGGATATAATCCATCTGGAGGACTTCAAAAGGGTGATCGGGAGGATGAAATCCACCTTGCTCTACGGGGACACTTTTTCCTGGATTGAACTGACAACAGATCATGCAAGTACGCACTTTCTGTTTTGCTGCTGCTCGTAAGTGTTTGTTATACCAAAGATTCTGTAAACTGTCTAACATCGCTTTCTCTCCTAGATGTGCAGGACTATGTGCTGTATTGACTATGACTTGAACCATAGAGTCGGGGAGAAACCATGTAGATTTTCCCTTCGTCATCCAACCTTGATCTGTCTGGATCCCTTCTAGTTCGGTCCATTTCTTTATTTCATCTGTAGTAGCATGCGTCTGAATATCGATTACATCTAGTGCGGGATCCCTGACTGTCATACAATGTGTCGGTACTATTGTCTTGGTTACGTCAGTTGTCTGAGTATGAGTCAATGCTGTATGCTTTGCTGTCTGGTCTGCCAGGTCGTTACCCTGGGAAACAGAATCTGTGACTTTAGTATGTGCTTTACACTTCATGACGGATATGCCTGAAGGCAGATGTATTGCTTCTAATAGTGCTTGAATGAGGGGACCGTGTTGAATCTTGGCACCATGAGAGGTCAAGAAACCTCGTTCTTGCCATAACATTCCGAAGTCGTGTACAACTCCGAACGCATAACGGGAATCAGTGTATATGTTAACATTTCTGTTCTTGGCTAGGATACAGGCTCGGGTCAGAGCGATGAGCTCTGCCGCTTGAGCGGACAGTGTGTCAATACGATGTGTTTCTTTTACTTCAGTTTCAGTGGTCACTGCATACGCGGCCACTAATTCTCCTGTACTTGTTCTCATACATGAGCCATCCACATAAAGTGTCAGGTCTGGATTTATCAATGGAACATCTGTTAAGTCTCGTCGGGGCTTTGTTACTGCATTAATGATCTCTATACAATCATGCGGGGCTGGATCTGTCATAATGGAAGGTAACAATGTTGCGGGGTTTAGAATGCTGCAGCGTCTGATTTCTATGTGTGGCTGGAATAGCGTTAATTCATAACCTGTCAGTCGTGCTATAGTCAAGTGTTGAGTCTGGGTTCTGTTTAAAAGAACCTCTACAGAATGTGGAACTTGTACTGTTAATTGATGTCCTAAAACAATTGAGTCGCTCTGTCTTATTGCTAAAGCTGTCGCTGCTACGGACTTCAAGCACGCAGGAAGTGCCTGGGCTACTGAATCCAATGTACTTGAAAAATAAGCGCAAGGCTTATGTGAACCTGCTTGATCTTGGGTGAGGACAGACAACGATGTACCATCACGTTCTGTAACAAAAAGTGTAAAAGGTTTGCTGTAACATGGTGTCGCTAAAACTGGTGCTTGGCATAAAGCTTTCTTTAATTCCTCAAAGGCTTGTGTATGTTCCTGAGTCCAAGGGAGGACGGTCGAAGTCGCTGCTTCCTGTGTCGTTAACTGGATGAGTGGTTTAGCTAGAAATGCATATTGAGGAATCCATTGTCTGCAGTACGAGGTGAGGCCTATAAAGGCCCGCACTTCCTTTTGTGTCTGGGGTGAAGGACTGGGTTCTTTTGGACCCAGCGGTGCCAGGGCACAACACCTGAAACCTTCGTGGGTAACCTGCTCCGGCGTACAAGTCACAGAGACACGGGACACTTCCTTTGACGTCAAAGATTCAAGGTTTATTTGCTGCAGGGAACACAGAGATCACGACAAGTACACAGCGTGCAACTTGGGGAGACTGCTTCAAATTGGTTCTGTGGATCGCTCCTTTTATACAGTTTTTACCCATAGGATAACATGATACACAAAAGTTTACAACCCGGTTCCCACAATTATCCCCCAGAGGGGTCGCTTTGGTCACTTTGAAACACATCAGGTCCGGAACATAAGTGCGGAAACATTTGGTGGTTCCCAACTGTAAAAACCCATCTTCCCACCATTAGCAAATTCCAATCAGCAGTAAAATAGATCGAAATAGGAACGAAGACAGGTGCGGAGGAAGACGGAGACAGTGGGGAGATCGGAAAGGGTGTAAAAGGGGAGGTATCGGGAAACACGAGATACAGGCATCAAAGGGACGTGCCTAATGAGATGCACGGCTGAGACAATAAGTCCGTGCGGCAAGATGAGCCTAGAGCGGCACCATCTGCTTTACAGTAGCATCCTCCTCGTCATAAAGACACTCACAAAGAACATGTGTCTTCCGCAAATATTTTAGGAGTCCCAGGGTCGCGAAGCGGACAGCGTCCGTTCGCTGGCTACTTGAGGGCAAGAGACAAAATGGATGCCGTATCTAAGATGGAACCCGTGGGTACAGATGAAAAACCCACATAACAAACGAACGGTTTAAGTTAGCACAGCGAAACTGCGCACACTCACTAAACTCATCATTTGCGGTTCATAGATACCAGACTCGACCATATTCGTGCGAGTCGAAAACATCACTTACAATTGTCACGGAACCTCAGACGCTCCTTTTGCCCTCATGTAGGCAAGCACTAGTCGGAATCATATTCGATATTCATCAGACCATCGAGATGTTGCTGTAGCATAGCTCTGTCCAACCGAGTCCCCTTGGTAACAGATGGTTGTCTCATACACATTGTAGCACAGAGGCCACATAAGGCAGGACCACACTGCACACAAAGGCAACACGTGAACAGGAACACTACCACAACTCCAATGATCATCAGAATCTTCCAACCCCAAGTCGACATCAGGCCCCAAAACCATCCAAGTAGCGTCCAATCCCCTACATCCACGTGTATGGATTCGGAGATCTTATGCAATCTCGAGATGGCTTGATAGACAGTTGGAGCATTATCTGGAATGAAAATGCAGCAGCTCGAATGGATCACCTTACATACCCCACCGCGATCTGCTAAGATGACATCTAAAACCATACGGTTTTGTAACGTCATAAGTCTCTCCGCCTGAAGTTCTGTGGTGATATTACCAAGGGCACTGGCAGTAATATTAGCTGTCGATTCTACCACTCGAGTCAATTGTCTCAGGTTCCTACTATTTACCATAGGTCCCCAAAACCGGAGGAAACCCTTGAAAAAGTCCTGCCTCTTGACCGGCAGTATCCTCTTCACTAATTACGCCTCGCACAACTCTAATCTTATGATAATCGGCATCTACAGTGAACGTCAGAGGCAACAGATTTGCAATAAAACAGGAGCCCATGAAGTCAGCGGGCAACCATGTGTATGCACGATCATAACAGATAAAGTATGTACCCTTGGCAGCCAGAAACACAGGGGACGAGAACATCGGCAGAATGTAATTTTCAGTGCAAGCACTTGCTCCAAGTCGGGCTTGCGATCTTCGGCCACGACCCATAAGACAAAAATTACCAGTGTGGGGTACGACCCATATTGGAGGCGAGCTTTTAAGTTGTTTTTCGCTGCTGAACACACTATATTCACCTCTACTTAGGACTCTATAGGCTTGTACCTCTTCTTCAGGGATAAGCGAAGGATCATAGATCTCACTATCTAAATCCTCTATGGCTATCGACAAAGGTTTTTGGTACGAGGTAGGACCAGAGTAGGGGGAACGTGGTTCTCGAATGGGGTGGAAACCCAGTGCGCTTCGAAACATTGTTTGGAATGCTCGAGCTGACCCTTGGGAACTATACGGTAACACCAGATATGGAATTCCCTTATCCGTAGTATGTGGCATCAACCCACACACCCAACAATTAGTAGTGTTAACCACTAACTGATGCTGATGGAGGAGCTGAATAAAGGAATTGTTGCGGAATTCTACACGTCTAGCCTGCTCGTGTTCCGGTAACATATGAAAGGAATGGGGAGAAGCAGTAGAGGTAAGGTTAGGGTAAGGAGTAGGGGTAGGTGTAGCAGGTAAGAAATAAGACATCGTGTAATACACCCCACCCGCCAATAATGCAGAAGCAGTCAAAAACAACACAAACAATTGGAATATGAAGCATCTGGTACGACTGAGTTGCTGCAGCTTGAATCTATAGACTTGAGCCCCTTCCAAATCATTCAGCTTCGAGAATGCCATTCCCTACGACCGTCCGCAACGTTTCTTGACGCACTTCGTTCTGTGCAGCAATGGTCAATCCCTAGGAGTTCCTAGGAACCGACGGCCTTTAACCTAGCGTCAAGACCTACTGTCCAGAAGGAAGTACGCGCGCGGCCCTACGGCCTTCAATACACAATATGTATATACAAGCACAGAGTCTCTCAGCTGTGGAAGTAAAAAGATACAAGGGAGGAAGCTCAATATATATATATATATACACAAATCACAGTGATACAAAAGTTCAAAACTGATCACGGGAAACGGGGATAATGCAGTTGTCAGTTTCAGCAAAGCAAGAAAAAAATTTTATTTGTCCTTAGTGCGAGATCGCAAGGAATATCGGTGTTTCCCGGGACGTGTCTGCTCGTCGAACAAAGGATCCGTTGAAGAGACAGCGTCCTGCTGATCAGTTGATTGTTCTGGTCTTGAGTCTTTTGCTGACAATGTTCCAACAGTGGCTTTCTGCTGCGCTGAGGATTCTCCAACAGGCTGTGCGTCGCTGAAAGGCACAAACGCCGGCAATGTTTCTGTTTCTGTTGACGCAATGCCTTTCCTTACCCACGGGTCTGCCGGCAAAGGGATAGGGACTCGCTTAGTATGGGTGGCATGCACCCAGTTTTTACGCCCCTCAAGACGAACGGCAGTCCTCGTGGCCAGGAGCACCTGGTAAGGTCCGGTAAACCTTGGGTCCAGATTATTCTTGCGTGAAAAGTTTCGTGTTACCACCCAGTCTCCGGGCTGGAGCTGGTGGCCTGGACCCTCCGTCTGCGTCGGCAGTGCGTCGTAAACCTGTTGGTGAATCAACCTCAGTTTAGCAGTCAAGTCATGTAAATAGTCAATCAACATTGGATACTCAAGATCAGAAAACATTCCTGGCCTAGGAACCCCCCACACATTCGCAGGACGGCCGAACACTATCTCATAGGGACTAAGCCCTATTCGGGAGTGTACCGTCGCCCTAGTTGACAGTAATGCTAAGGGTAAAGCGTCAGGCCACGAAAGACCAGTCGTAGCCTGAATCTTTGCTAGCTTTAGTTTAAGGGTGCCGTTATACCCCTCAACTAATCCAGCTGACTGGGGATGATTGGCGCTGTGGAATTTTTGGTTTATTCCAAGGCCCTTACACACACTCTTCATCACACTTCCAACAAACTCACTTCCGTTATCCGACCACACGACTCTAGGCATTCCATACCGAGGAAAATATTCCTTCAGTAGGATTTTCGCAGTAGACAAAGCAGTATTGTCTTTGAGGGGATAGGCCTCAATCCATCGGGAGAATGCGCAAACCACAACTAAAACGTATTTCAGGTTGTTGCATCGCTCCATATGGATGAAGTCCAATTGGATCACCTCAAAGGGATATGAAGGGGGAGCAAAACTGCCAGGAGGAGTTGGGGTTCCCTTGCCAGGATTGTACATTATACACACCATACAATTCTTCACCAGACGTTCAGCACATTTCGTAATGCCATCATTCTTCCACACATCAGCCAGCAACTTGCAAATACCTTTCGCGCTAATATGCGCTAACCCATGTGCCATTGTCACACCGGCCAGCACATACGCATCAGGCAACATCCATCTTTTCTGATCCGACAAATCAATCCAACAACCATTCGCATCCAACTTTCCCGTACTTTCTTTCCACTTCGCCTTTTCAGTCTCGGTGGCCTCATTCTGAATTGCTTTCACACTCTCAATAGTGTCTTCACACATACTCGATTCTGTGGGCCACCTAACCGAACTCGTCACATACATCCGAGTGCTAAGGTTCCGGGCAGTCTCCTTAGCAATCTCATCCGCAAACGCATTACCACGACCAACATCATCCGTCACTTTACGATGCGCACTACACTTAACAATCGCAACTTGTGTAGGCAAGGTCAATGCATCCAAAAGATCATTCACAAGCTGGCCATGCTGTATCTTCGTACCGTGCGATGTCAAGAAACCTCTCTCTCGCCACAATCGTCCAAAACTATGCGCTACACCAAAAGCGTATTGGCTATCGGTGTACACATTCACACGTTTCCCTTTTGCTAACACACATGCTCTAGTGAGAGCAATCAATTCCGCAGCTTGGGCAGAATTCTGATTCAATCTTGCAGTTTCAACAACAGTATTCAATGTCACAACAGCATAAGCGGTAGTCACATCGCCATTCGGCAACTTAAAACATGACCCATCCACATACAGAGTGCCATCCGGATCTTCCAATGGGGTGTTTTTAAGGTCCACTCGACCTTTCGTTTCTTCTTCAGTCCTCAAGTAGCAGTCATGTTCTGCTACTTCATCTGACTCTGCACTAATTGGTAACAAAGTTGCCGGATTTAGGACATTACAGCGTTTTATCTGAATGTGGCTTGCCAAGAGCGTCAATTCGTACCCAGACAACCTCGCACTCGTCAAGTGCTGAGTTTTCGTTCGATTCAAAAGAGTATCGACTGCATGCGGAACCATCACCGTAAGCATATTATCCATGACCAATCCTGCTGATTGTCGGATGGAGACCGCAGCTGCCGCAGTTGCTCTCAAACAACTCGGCAATGCTCTAGCTACTGGGTCCAAGGTCGAGGAAAAATATGCACATGGACGTTGCTTACCACCAAAAGGTTGCGTTAAAACACTCAAAGCACAACCTTCCCTCTCGTGAACATATAACGTGAACGGCTTGCCGTAGTCAGGGGTACTTAACACAGGAGCCGAACACAATGAATCACGCAGTTCAGAAAAACTTTTCTGACATTCTTCCGTCCATGGTAAAGGAGTGGAAAAATCCTTGCACGTGAGAGCCACCAATGGTTTCGCTAGCAATGAAAAATTAGGAATCCATTGCCTGCAGTACGACGTGATACCTAGAAAGGCACGCACATCTCTTTGGGTTTTTGGCACAGCCATTCGCGCAATCGCTGCAATTCTCTCTGGGGTCAATCTCCTTCCCTCCTTTGACAATAAGTGACCTAGATAGGTTACTTCTTGACAACAATATTGGAGTTTAGAAGGTGACACCTTGTGATTTAACTCACAGAGATGTTGCAGCAACGACACCGTAGCAATTTTACAAATGTCCTGAGTATCAGCAGCCACCAATAAGTCGTCGACGTATTGGATTAAAGCCGCACCAACCGGCAACCGAAACGCATCCAGTTGACCCTTCAAGGCTTGACTGTAAATCGATGGACTTTCACAGTAGCCCTGAGGAGCGCGTTTGAACCGGAAGCTACGTCCACCGAGAGAGAAACCGAAAAGGTCCCTACTCTCTTCGGCAATCGGGATGCTGAAAAACGCATTTTTCAAGTCAATCACCGAAAGCCATGATGCAGTAGCTGGAATCAGAGTCAGTAGCGCCGTGATGTCAGGCACAACAGGAAATTGAGGAACCACAATTTTATTTACCTCCCGTAAATCGATAACAAAGCGATAAACAGGCGGTTTTGAAGGATCAGTACGTTTAAGAATGGGTAGTACAGGGCTGTTGCACACGTTTCCCCGAGTCTCTTCAATAACATCCTTCTCGATCAAATCATAGATGATCGCTAACAAAGCTCGTTCACCGTCAAGAGAGATACGATATTGGGGAATACGCGGCAATCGCACATTAGCTTTCAACTGAACAATATAAGGGGAGATATCAAGTAGGCCCACGTCATTGGGACCCGTCGCCCACAAAGACGCAGGAAGAGAACTCAATTCCGGTGGGAGCTTATCGAGGGACAAATACATGGGAGAGACTACCCTCTCTCCCAACATAAGCTTTACACCCGCAGGAGAACAATACAAAGTTGCGTACAAACGTTTAAGCAAATCCAGGCCCAAAAGATTTTCGCCACAACCCGTGGTTAAAATCAACGGAGCTTGGAGCTCACGTGGCCCAATTTGAAGGGGCAAAGGGCGTGAAACTGGATTGCTAACGGGGGCGCCAGAGAATCCAACGGAAACATTTGTTAAGCCAGACAAAGGTGCGCCAGGGAGTTTCGAATGCATGATAGAACTTTTCGCTGCACCAGTGTCCAACAGAAAAGGCTCAACGACGCCCGATGTAGCAACTGCGACGTAAGGCCCTCTCTGATCAACCGGAACTGATACCACTCCCTCTCCTTGTCCTTGGCTGTCCTAGTAATTACTGTCGTCAGTTCCCTGATCGACGTAATAATCATCTACATTGTACTGCGCAGATCGTCCTTGCGATGATCCACGTTGATCGAAACAGTTATTAGAATTTGATGAATTGTCTGAGCGATCGTTTTGAGCACCACGACCTCTACCACGTGATGCCTGCTGTGCACCACCACGACCTCCTTTAGACGAATTACCGCTATTACGTTCAGTTAAAACAGGGCAATTGAATTTAATATGTCCCTCCTGTCTACAATAAGCACATTGATTGTACCCTAACGAAGATCTTTGGGAGGAGGAATCATTACGCGGCTGTGATCGATTTGATTGCGACTGCGATCTATTCTGTTGGGGCGCATTCTGATTAGAACGCGGCGGATACGCTTGTTGCAACAACACTTTAGTTTTCAGTTCTTTCGTCTTTTTGTCAGCACGGTCATTCTCCTCTTTCTCCCTATTCTCATAATATTGCGCCGTAGCCAATATCTGAGCTGAGGTAGAAACGGCCCATGCACTCTCCGAATTCTTTAATTTATTGCTCAAATCGGGCAACAAATTCGACACAAATTTATCCACAAACAACCTTTGTCCACCCTCAGTACCCATATCCTGTCCACTATGGTCAATGAACGCTTCCTCAAACCTTGTAAAGAAATCCGAAACACTCTCGTCTTTCTTTTGTTTGCAAGCTGACAATTTGTCCCAATTTACTCTCATAGCTGGCATAAGAGTCTTCATTAATGTTATTATTCGCTGAGGAAGAGCAGTAATCAATTGGTCGGGTTTAGTAGCAGCCACTTGTCCAGCATCTGCCGCTGTAATGGCAGCCCAATCACCGCCTAATTCATTTGCGTGATCTTGATGACGAATCTTAGCCCATACCGGTTGCGGTACGACGTTGCCAAACAACATGTCGATATCGGCAAGATTCATTATCGTAGCATCTACGAGCTGCGATAATTCCTTGTAATACCCAGTAGGATTTTTGCGAGGATCGGGCAAAGATTGTTTCACTTGTAGCACTTCCGAACGTTTCCATGGGAGATGTATCCACACTTGCTGGAAATGCGCCAATACCGGAGGATTAGCATTACCATCAGCTGGTATCCAAACCGGCGGAACTTCACGCATAGGATATTGGCCAGACTCGTCTGGTTGGTTTTCAATATCCTCAACAAACAATGCATGAGGTATTGGAGCGGGACGGAAGGATAGTAACCGCTCAATAGCACGTCGGACATTAGTATCTACTATCAGTCCGTTTGCGAACTGAAGCCGGAGTTCAGATAGAGCGGTCAGCACCTCGTCAGGCGCATCGGCCGCTATCTTATCATGTAGGAACTTGCACATTTCGTCAAACACATATCTCTGGGTTGGTATGTTAAATTGACAAAACGTTTCGAGGACAACGCGGGGTGGATTTCTAAGAGGGTTTACCATCCAACCCATCGCCATATTATATAGCGCAACGCGTTCTCTGTTTCCAGGAAGCTGACTACGTCTCTGAGGACCGTCGGAACCAGCAAACCCATGAACAGGTCTGAGCGAATGAAAGAAGCTTGTCGCAAGGGGAGAATTGCGACTACGAGTAGAGGGAGAAGAATAAGACACAGGGCTAACAAGAGAAGGAGTAGAAACAGTAGCAACGACAGGGGTTAACAAAACAGGAGCAGTAGCGGGAGCAGGAGTATGTGGAAGCGGAGGAGCAGTAGGAATAGAAACAGACAAAGGAGCAGGAACAGACGGAAGAGCGGGTGCAGGTTGAGGAACAGGCGGAGGAACAATAGGTGGAAGAACAGGTACGGCAGGGACCACAGGAGCTGCGGTACCCTGTACGTACGGAGGTGGCGACTTCATAAGATAGGACATTAAAGAATCCTCAACTGCCTCTTCTTTCTTATCCGACTCCGTAGGCAAAGCAGGATAACATTTATCTATGGTCATACGCTGTAGTCTCTCAAACACTTCCTTATCCTTATCCTCCTTATCACGCTGGAACTGCTCAGCTTTCTTCACTATGGTAGCAACATTATCTCGCTGACTACGTTTATTCTGTCTGATCTCTTTCTGTCGGGCTTCTTTGCGCCACAACCGAAAGGCATCAAACATGGCCGGCCTTGATTTACGTTCGAACAGCTTCATTTCTAGATTATCTAAGATCGACGCCTCGAAGCTACCGTGAGGTGGCCAACGAAGGTCGCCGTCTTTCTTTGTATATTTAATCCAATAATCGTTAAAGGTAATCGGGCCTAGCCCGTGTTTGCTATACAAGTCATAAGTAGGAGTCCCAACCGGAGGTATCGGACACGAGTCCTCTAGTCGGGAATCCGCACCACAAGGTCTAAAACAACTGAACAAAGTACTGCGACCAGGCATCTTGCACACCAGCCGAGTTTCACAAACTTCAAGGGTTACGGGATTTACCAAGTCCCAGCAAAGAACAAAACCCTCGGTTTTTGGCGGCTGCAGTCGTCAAACAACACAACAAAGTACCAAGAACCACAAGTGCAATGGAACCATGCAACCACTAAGTAACCACAACCAAGAACTCTGGGAGCGACCCACAAATACTTAACTCAAAGATCGATGGCGTCACCAGGAAGGCCCGTCAATCGTCTCGCTATACCAAGGTCTACGCCAGGCGCCAAAACAGGTCTACAGTCAGGGCAGCAGTCCGTCGCAGCCGTCAGGAGGCGGGAATCTTCGCGGGAAAAGTCTTCGGGCCACTTATTTCGACAACAGGATCGATGAAGCGGAGTGCACCTTCCCTCGGAGATTTCACACGAAGTTCCTCACGATCGTCGGGCTTGGACCGGTACCACTGATGCAGCCCCACGTTGGGCGCCAACTGAAGGACTGGGTTCTTTTGGACCCAGCGGTGCCAGGGCACAACACCTGAAACCTTCGTGGGTAACCTGCTCCGGCGTACAAGTCACAGAGACACGGGACACTTCCTTTGACGTCAAAGATTCAAGGTTTATTTGCTGCAGGGAACACAGAGATCACGACAAGTACACAGCGTGCAACTTGGGGAGACTGCTTCAAATTGGTTCTGTGGATCGCTCCTTTTATACAGTTTTTACCCATAGGATAACATGATACACAAAAGTTTACAACCCGGTTCCCACAATTATCCCCCAGAGGGGTCGCTTTGGTCACTTTGAAGCACATCAGGTCCGGAACATAAGTGCGGAAACATTTGGCGGTTCCCAACTGTAAAAACCCATCTTCCCACCATTAGCAAATTCCAATCAGCAGTAAAATAGATCGAAATAGGAACGAAGACAGGTGCGGAGGAAGACGGAGACAGTGGGGAGATCGGAAAGGGTGTAAAAGGGGAGGTATCGGGAAACACGAGATACAGGCATCAAAGGGACGTGCCTAATGAGATGCACGGCTGAGACAATAAGTCCGTGCGGCAAGATGAGCCTAGAGCGGCACCATCTGCTTTACAGTAGCATCCTCCTCGTCATAAAGACACTCACAAAGAACATGTGTCTTCCGCAAATATTTTAGGAGTCCCAGGGTCGCGAAGCGGACAGCGTCCGTTCGCTGGCTACTTGAGGGCAAGAGACAAAATGGATGCCGTATCTAAGATGGAACCCGTGGGTACAGATGAAAAACCCACATAACAAACGAACGGTTTAAGTTAGCACAGCGAAACTGCGCACACTCACTAAACTCATCATTTGCGGTTCATAGATACCAGACTCGACCATATTCGTGCGAGTCGAAAACATCACTTACAATTGTCACGGAACCTCAGGGGTTGTGGCATATTTACAATTAACTGAATGCGATCAGGAGTGAGCTGTCTCCCCACTTTGGACAGCAAGTGACCCAAGTACACAACTTGCTGAACACAGAATTGTAGCTTCGAAGGAGACACCTTGTGTCCCTTGTCGGCCAGAAAATGTAAAACTGTCAGTGATGCTTGTTCACATTCTGGCTCACTTCGTGCGGTGATCAGCAGATCATCGACGTATTGCAGTAAAGCGGTGTTAACTGGCATTTGAATACAATCTAGTTGTCTTTTCAGTGCTTGACTATAGATGCTGGGGCTTTCTGTGAATCCTTGAGGTGCGCGTGAAAATTTGAAACATCGTCCATTTAAACTGAATCCGAAGAGATATTGGCTCTCTGGATCAATAGGCACACTAAAGAAGGCGTTCTTGAGGTCAATTACAGTAAAGAACGTTGCTTCTGAATCAATAGCAGTCAATAGGGATGAGATGTCGGGGACCACAGGATACTGTGGTAAGATACATTTATTCAGTTCTCGTAAATCAATCACCAGCCGATATACTGGCGGTGCATTGGGATCAGTACGTTTAAGAATCGGAATGATAGGGGAATTACAGATATTGGAGTCGGTCTCTACGACTACCCCTTGGGCAATGAGCTCTTCAATGATTTCCAGTAAAGCCACTACAGCATCGGGTGGTAACTTATATTGTCTGATTCGCGGTAAAACAACACCTGGTTTCAGTGTAACACGGTAAGGTGTGATATGCATACAGCCTACATCAGTTGGGCCTTGTGCCCACAAGTGATCTGGTACATTTTTCAATCTGACATCAAACTCTCGTAATACATAATGACCCTTGAAATCCCGCAGAAAGAGTCTAACTCCCTCCGGGGAACAACATATCACTGCTCCTAGAGCCTTCAATGTTTTGATACCTAACAGATTTTCTGGACATGATTTCGTAAGTAACAAGTCTGTGACACGTGACAACGGACCCACAGCCAGGGGGACTGGTTCTGATACCTCATTTATAATAGGCTGTCCTGAAAAACCAAGGGAAACATTCTGTGAGCCTGAGAGGGGTGCCCCTGGAACTTCATTATGGCTGATTGTTGTGCGGCTTGCCCCTGTGTCAATTAAAAACTTTCTGTCTTTTCCCAATACTTGACTGTGCACATAAGGACCCTCTTGATCTACAGGAATTTCAATAAGAGGCAAGCCAAATTCCCTCTCTAGGCTGTTTCATGTGTATCGGGGATAATCGGGGTAAGCAGATTGGGCATACTGGTACATCTGTTGGGAAACTTGCTGAGTCGCGGCAATGGGCTGTGGCTGTGACACCGCTACTGTCTGTGCTGCATGTGATGAAGCATGAATAGGCTGTGTATTCTGTGAGGTCTGTTGCTGGACCTGGTCCTGTCTTGGCGGATGCGGTCTTTCCTTAGTTTTACCTGTTGATATGTTATGTTTCAGGACTGGACATTCATGTACGTAATGACCTGGCTGCTTGCAATAGTTGCATGTCCCTTTAACGGGAGCTGCGGCGTGACCTGTCTGGGTCGTACCCTTTCTCTGGCCGTCGGCTGGAACCGATTGGGCCACTAACATCTTCATTTTCGTGTCTTTCATGCGTTTCTGTTCATGATCCTGTTCTTCTCTAATTCTGTTCTGATGGTATTGTAACATTTGTAACATCTGTGATGGCGTATTTGCTTGCCATGTACTCTCAACCTTGTATACACGGTTTTTAACGGCTAACAGGGAATTCTCGACTAACTTTGATACAAAAAGGTGCGGGTACGACTCGCTACTTGGTTTGAGACCACTATTAATAATGAAACATTTCTCGAATCTTGAATAGAAGTCACTAGTATCTTCATCTGGTTTCTGTTTACAGGCCGAAATTGCGTCCCAATCTTCCTTTCTAGTTGTCAGTAATCTTGGCAGAACCTGTACTATTAATCCTGGTAATGCTTTAGTTTTCTCCCCAAGGCCTAGCCCTGGGGTACGTTTTTCCTCCTCGTCTTCTATTTCTGCCCATACAATCTTTTTGTCTCCCACCTCCCATTCTTTTTCCTTGAGTTTCTCGTAGATGCCCGTGGGCAGCAGTACCTTTAACATTTTCATGATATCTTCATATGTGTAATACCCCATCAGCAACATGTCTTTAAGTTCTCTGTGAAAACCTGCAGGGTCTTTATCATGACAGGGTACTAGTTTCTTCATTTCTAACAGTTCTAACTTAGTCAGGGGCGTGTGTACATACACACGTTTCAAGGTCTGATCGGCACCCATAACTGGATGTACTTCTCGTAAAGGGTTCTGACTTTCAAGACCATGCAGACGCTCCATATGATACATTTTTCTTTCTGGAGGCGGAGCGGGAACATATTCGGCACTTAAGAAAGTGTTATATCTATGTCGTTGTTCTAGAATTATATGTATTAACTTGGTACTTAGACCTCTCCATCTATCCATGAGTAGTGCTTCTAATGTATCGTGTAAGGGACCTGGATCAGAATGTTGATTTCTGTATAACGTGAGGAGGTGCTGAATCATGTATACACCTGCTAATTTCTGCTCGTCTGGGGAGAGGTTCAGAAATGTCTGCGCTACTGTGTCATCATTGTATATACTCGGATTGTCAGCCCATAATACTGCTGACCGGGCTAGTTCTTGTTCATCCATAGAATTGAGTACATGGTACCCTATTCGGTCTCGAAGCCTTTTATCAGTCTCCTGGAACTGATGTTCCGGAGAATTCGGTTTTGTAATGCCAGAGAGAAAAACTCTCTTGCTTTCCGGACGAATGCCTTTCCTAAGGTAAGTTCCCTTACCTACATACGCTATCGTATCTGTAGTCTTTTCTAGTTCTTCATGTTCTTCCTCCTCCTCGGAGGAAGCTTTTTCTTTCTCTTTTTCGTGTATTTCTATCACTGTCTTTCTTATTCTCTTGTACATACTGGCTATGCAACTTCCTTTATCATGTTTTCCTTCGGATATATTTTGACCCCACTTGTTGAGTCCATCTAATTCATCCTGTTCTGTCTCAGGCCTGTCTCGTTCTCTTATTAGGCAATTTATGAAAAAACGTAATATATATGCTTGAGTGTCAACTTTCTGATGTGCCATGGCCTCCTTAATACTGTCAGGGTCTTCCCCAGTCTGGACAAAACGATATATTCTATCTAGGTGCGCTTTCATTCCTGAGAACAACAGTAGGTAATCTGTAGCATGTCGTAAGCGTAGTGATGCCATCATCATTCTATCATCTTTGCGGGGTACTGGATCATATCTGCAAACTGCAAGCGGTTCTTTGAGTATGTCGAGGCGGGGTGATTTGAACGCAAAGGGGTTCTGCATATCCCTAAGGTGTAATCTGTTTGTTGGTGGCGGGGTCCGGAATTCCCCGGTCGCACCTCCTGAGGCGGAAGCTTGAACATTATCTCTCTGTGGAGTCTGTATGTGTACTTGAACTTGTCTTTTAGTAGGATCAGGTAGAAGCGGTTTTGGTAGATTAATTTTAAGTGCGGGAAGTGGTGGAGGTGGAGGAACAGTGGGCTGTCGGACGGGAAAACCTGATTGCAGTAACGGTGGGATATGGTCTGGGGGCGGGTTGCCACCTCCGTCACCGTCTGTAGGCGGGACGCGGACAGGCAGATTAGTGTAAGCGGGTGCTACATCCTCTAGATAGGAATTCAGAAATATGTCTTTAGTGGTCCTGTGATTTACTTTAGTTGGAACCAATGGTGGCGGCAGATTTTTCGGTATTTCTGAAGTGGCTTCAGGCGAACCGTCGGCCACAAGATACATGCCATTTACAAGATTGTTTCGTGCGCGGTCTACTTGTTCTGATTTTACTCGGATACCTTCAGTAACTAATTTGTTTTCTCGAGCTTTATCTGATTCTTTAAGTCTGTCTTCTCTACGGAGTGCTTTTTCAGCACGCTTATGTGATTCCTTACGCCAAAATTCTATGGCGTCTTTCTGAGATTGTCTAGCTTTCTTTTTCCATAATGCTTCTTCTACCTTCATGATGCACTCGGCATCCCATGTTCCGGTAACAGGCCATCTATGTCTTTCGTCTAGATGCTTAGTATAATCGGCCCATAAATCTAGATACAATATGGCATCTAAGCCATGCTTGTGGTACATAAAATTTCCAGGAGTGTCCCTAGGGGGGATAGGAATTTCTTCCTCGAGTATCCCTTTCCTAGTTCCTCTCTGCTTTAACTTGTTGAAAAACGGCATCTTGTTTACTTTAATACTGAATGCTCAATCCTTGCTACTTAATACTGAATATAGCTAGTTACATAAGAACACAATAATGCACATTAAAAACAGTCACACTCATACCACGACATTAATCACATGAAAAAAACATTTAAGACATATATGACTAACCCCTATACTGGATGTACTGCTAAACAGCACAGATACACTGTCAGAGACAATGCAAAAACTTGAATAACGGATGTACTGCTAAACAGCACAGATACACTGTCTGAAACAGTGCAGACCGAATTTGTGTACCCAAACTCGTCTTGATACGTCCCAGCAATGGTACTCACCGGGAAGCACGGAAACAGAAGGCCTCGGAAAACTCGACTGGACTGGACCGGACTCGACTCGACTCGACACGTGGATACTTCGGAAACTGGTGGGCCTCTTGACACCTCGGACCTTGCTTCTTTCGGCTAGGCTCTGGTCGGGATCCTCCGCACTCCTCACCGCCTCGTCTGGGTGCTGATCGCAGTCTTCGTCACCTCCGTGGGCCAGAGGGAGATACAGGAAATCCTGCCAGTACGCGTAGTTTCCGTCTAACTGATGGCAGGGGACAGAGCTTGCAACGCACCAACCGGCGCGTGGGGTGGGGGAGGGGTCCCTGTTCGGGCGCCAAAATAATGTGGTAAATATTTGATTTACCGTCTTAATTTCTATGCAGGTAAGTACTTAATCAATAATAACTCAATCGTAAAGAAAAAGGCAGAGTCCGTGGTGTTAGAGTTCTTAGGGGTTTTATTCCTTAAAAAGGAATGGTCAAGACCTGGATATCATGTTCCTGCAACCACAGGGGTTCAGGAAGGGATAGAGCAATATTTTATTGACAATACATAGCTTATATACTTAAATCACATCATAGAAACCAATATAGTAGGCGTAACAGCTGAGAGAAGACAAGATAACAGCATCCACGTGGTAGTGATACGTAATTAGAGGGCGTGAACTAGGCGTGAACTAGAGGTGTGTGCTAGAAACGTCACAGATAGGTGTCACAAGTGGGTGGCACAAAGCAGAATGTTGCAATGTCAGCAGAAATCTGAAGCTTGGATGCGCGCGCAGCTGCATGACGTGTGATTGACGTGAAACTGGAGGGTGCAGGGGACTTGACATTTTCACTGACGGAAAGAGACAAAAGTCTGGCATGTCAGATCAACTCGTACTTCTATCATATCTGATATCTGATATTTGGGAACCATATTATCTAAACGGAAAAGGTCTCTAGGGCAGAAGCTGTTTTATACTAACTGTGAGTGCGTGTATAAGCGCCTAAGTGTCTACATGAGAATGCGAGGGGCATGGGCCTTCCATGGTAACAGAGCTATGAATTACTTGCACGGAGACAGTAGGCCGGGCCCTTTGCTCTGCAGCTGGGGGATGTTTACTTAAACTGGTAAGCAGGAATGTATTTTCGAGGAGCGGAACAGATAATTCGAAGGTTGAATTCAGTCTTGGCAGGCAGCAGGCTGTGCCAAGCGCCGGGAGCCGCGCAGAAAGTAAGTCAGAGGTCACGGGTACAGAGACTGCCTGGGCTGAGGCTTTCAGAGTCAGAAGGCAGCAGGAAAAGGCTCGATGGCAGAATTCAGGGCCTACTTTGCCAGAGCTGAAAAACGTGTAAAGTACACCACAAAAAGACGTTGGCATAGCATACTTAGGAACAGACTATTCAGCCCATTCAGGGTGGGTCTGAAAGAGGACATGTTAACGTTGGACGCAAATGTATTTGCGTCTTCATAGCTGGCACAGGAGAGAAGTTACATGCACTTTAAGCTGGTACATGGAGACGGTGGGGTACACGCTAGGGAACACAACTTGACCATAAAATTTATATTTCCTCATTACCAGACAGTGTGTTGGGTTTGATAAAAACATCTTCAGGACATTCCGAAAGCATTCCCGGGAATGTATGCTGGCCATTGTTTACCATTGGCTTTGTGGTTCCTAAATCACATTTGCTTGCTTTCTATTTTCTGGCTTTATTCGTGACTGGGTGACTGGGGATGGCACTGCTAACGATCTTGTTATCAATTTGGCTCGCGTGCTACCATGGCTTTCAAGATTGGGTGGTGTGGGACAAGTGTCCCAAGTAACCAGGAATGACACCTTTACCATTGCAGAGGATCAAACTGATCAAAGGATCAGACAGGACCGCCTGTGATTCATGACACTGGCCAGCGGTGCCGCTCTATACCCTGTTTTTATGCCAAAAGCACAATACATTTGACATTAGGTTTACACCTGTGGCCACAGCCCGCGGTGCTGCTAGAAAGCGTTCTATTTTCATGTATGTACATATTTCTAATTTTATGCACCGCATAAGGTGCTCTTTCTCTAATGGGGGAGAGGTTAGATTAGGAATTCTCCATAGTGTGAATACTATTGAGATCTTAACAATACGAGTGGGCCTAGTACTACTTGTAATATTTCCAAATGCGTTTTATGCCCTAAAGTATATGATGTTCATTTATTAATTATTATTGAATATGTGTATTGAATATAAACATTTTTAAATACATCCTATGTGCAGTCTCTTTTGTGATGCTCTGTGTATTTATCACAAGTGACTATTGTGCCTTTGCTTTACACATTGCCTGTGATATGCGCCTGACTGCTCAGAGCCACACTACCCAAGGGTGAGCACGGGTTGCACAGTGAGTGTAATCACCTGTTCTTGACAGGAACGGTAGGTTCTATATGGCTAGGGCATCCCTTCAGTCAACCAGACACTGCCGGCTCCAAGATCTTACTGAACACCAGACGAACAGTCACTCAGGCTCTTATCACAAGTAGACTTGAGTATGGAAATGCCCTCTACATTGGAATCCCAGTCCATGTCATATTCCCATCCAAACCACCCAGAACTCCACTGCCAGAATTATCCTGAACATCCCACGAAATAACCACATTTCTCCACACCTGTTCACTGGCTTCCAGTGCAGGAAACATGCAAGTTCAAGCTAGTCACCCACCCCTACAAAGCTCGCCACAACACCGGTTCAGCTTACCTCAACCACAGCCTCAACTTCTACCAACCCACCAGACACTTTCGATCTGCGTCCCAGGCAAGAGCACACCTCCCTCGCATTAAGAAGACCAGAAGCGGAAGACGCTCTTTCTCATACCTCGCAGCAAAGACCTCGAACGACCTCCTGAAACACCCCGGAACCTCCCCCTCCCTCATGGACTTCCAAAGGAAACTCAAGACATGGCTTTTCCAGATGAAACAGGCATGATCTCCTCCACACCCCTCTCAGGCCTGCCCTACTCAGCGCCTGGATACCCTCAAGGGTGATTAGCCGCTCTCTGCAAATTCACAGAACATAACAGAGCAAGGTAAGCCCTCGCACCGCTGTTGTAACATTGCTGGCATCAGACAGTTTCTATCAGGTTCCATGAACGTGTTTCACTGGGGATGGACACCTACACAAAATTACACTTTGCCTCATGTCCTAGGGGCATCTCTTTGGGTCAACACAGGCGAATGGTTATATTTAGTGTAAATGTTTGCTGACACATACATTCTCATCGGGCTCGTGCATTACAAACAATTTGACTGATACCTCCTGTATCCAGTGCTGGGTCACATCCAAGCATACCCTGTCGGAGAGAGTTCCTTCCAAGCAGGGCTGAGTGTGTGTAATAAATAATCCCTGCAAACCCCTGTCATCCAGGTGGGGTCCTTGAAGTGTGAGACCCTTCCAAGGAGGGTACTCTTAAGGTGAGCTCCCTCTCAACAGGGCACTCCCCATGTGAACCTCTTTCACCACGTAGCCCTGTCAGTGCATTACTTCTTCAGCAGTTGAGCTTCCTCCGGTGGTGAACAGTGGGCACTAAAGTACTCCAGCAGTGTGAGCTTCTTCCAGTACTGCACTGTCGATACTTTAGTCTTTGCATCAGTGTGAGCTTCTTTCACCAGTGAACCATCATCACTATAGTACTCCAGCAGTGAACTTTCAGCACTGTAGTACCCCAGCAGTGTACTGGCTCTTTGTCGGTACTATTAAACTCCATGAGTATGAGCTGCTTCCGGTTGTGCTTTGTCGGCACTATAGTGCTCCAGCAGCATGACCTGCTTCTAGCGGTTCTTTGTCGGCACTATAGTGCTCCAGCAGCGTGACCTGCTTCTAGCGGTTCTTTGTCGGCACTATAGTGCTCCATCAGTGTGACCTGCTTCCAGCGGTTCTTTGTCAGCACTATAGTGCTCCATCAGTGTGACCGGCTTCCAGCTGTTCTTTGTCAGCACCATAGTGCTCCATCAGTGTGACCTGCTTCCAGCGGTTCTTTGTCAGCACTATAGTGCTCCATCAGTGTGACCGGCTTCCAGCTGTTCTTTGTCAGCACTATAGTGCTCCATCAGTGTGACCTGCTTCCAGCGGTTCTTTGTCAGCACTATAGAACTCCATCAATGTGACCTGCTTCCAGCGGTTCTTTGTCAGCACTATAGTGCTCCATCAGTGTGACCGGCTTCCAGCTGTTCTTTGTCAGCACTTTAGTGCTCCATCAGTGTGACCTGATTCCGGAGTTATTTGTTGGCACTATAGTGCGCTATCAGCGTAAGCTGCTTCCTGCACTATAGTAGTGCTCAATGAGTGTGATGTGCTTCCAGAGGTGATTTGTTGGCACTATAGTGCTCCATCAGTGTGAACTGCTTCCGGTGGTACCTTGTCAGTACTATGGTGCTCCATTAGTGTGAACTGTGTCCGGTGGTGCTTTGTCGGCAATATAGTGCTCCAGCAGCGTGAACTGCTTCCGGTGGTGCTTTGTCAGTACTACAGTGCTCCATTAGTATGAGCTGCTTCCGGTGGTGCTTTGCTGGCACTATAGTGCTTCATCAGTCTGACCTGCTTCCAGCGGTTCTTTGTCAGCACTATAGTACTCCATCGGTATGAGCTGCTTTCGGTTGTGCTTTGTTGTTACTATAGTGATTCAGCAGCATAATCTGCTTCCGGCAGTTGTTTGTCCGCACCATAGTGCTCCATAAGTGTGACCTGCTTCCAGTGGTTCTTTGTCTGCACTATAGTGCTCCATCAGTGTGACCGGCTTCCAGTGGTTCTTTGTCTGCACTATAGTGCTCCGTCAACGTGACATGCTTTCAGCATTTGTCTGCATAATAGTGCTTCATCAGTATGAGCTGCTTCCAGTGGTGCATTGTTGGCACTATTGGGTTTCACTAGTGTGACCTGTGTCCAGGGGTTCTTCGTCTGCACTATAGTGCTCCATCAGTGTGACCTGCTTCTGGAAGTTCTTTGTTGGCTCTATAGTGCGCCATCAGTGCGAACTGCTTCCAGCGGTGCTTTGTCAGCACTATAGTGCTCCAGCAGTGTGAGCTGCTTTCGGTGGTGCTTTGGCGGCTCCAGCAGTGTGAGCTGTTTCCAGTGGTTCTCTGTCGGCTCTATAGTGCTCCATCAGTGTGACCTGTTTCCGGAGGTTATTTGTTGGCACGATAGTGTGCCATCAGCGTAAGCTACTACCGGCAGTAGTGCTCAATCAGTGTGAGCTGCGTCCGGAGGTGCTTTGTTGGCACTATAGTGCTCCATCAGTGTGAACAGCTTCTGGAGGTGCTTTGTTGGCACTATAGTGCTCCATCAGTGTGAGCTACGTCTGGTGGTGCTTTGTCGGCACTGTAGTGCTCCAGCAGGGTGAACTGCTTCCGGTGGTGCTTTGTCAGTACTATTGTAACCCATTAGTGTGAGCTGCTTCGGGTGGTGCTTTGCTGGCACCATAGTACTCCAGCAGTGTGACCTGCTGCCGGTGGTGCTTTGTCGGCACTGTGGTAGTCCAGTATTGTATTGTACTGTAATTGCATTTATATATTGCTTACTACCCCCGACGAGGGGTTGAAGCACAGTAGTGTGAGTCTTTTCCGGTGATGCCCTGTCGGTGCGTGAAATTCTCTCAGCTGTGACTTTTAGTGCAACAGTACCCCAGCACTATTAGCTTCCATCATCAGTGCCTGCCAGCACTCTAGTCCTTCAGTGGTGACCTCTTGTGCCAGCAGTGCCCACTCTGTGCAACGGGGCTCCAGCAGTATGAACATCCTCCTTTAGTGCCTGTCACTGCCCGACACCCACACTGCGAGCTCACCCAGCAGTGCCTCGTCACTACTATGTGACTCCATCAAAATCAATGCCTTCAGCTGACGTGCTTTTGCTGAAGACGCGCAGTCTAATGCAAACACAATAGCGCTTTAGCTCCTGTTCTAAATTATGAAGCCTTTCACATGCAGATACCTAGTGAGAATGACAGCGCAAATCACAATAAAGTCTTTATAAGGCATTTATGTGCTGTGCGCTCCTGTTAACCAGCTCTTTCTGACCTCAATCAGTGACCCGACAATGAAGATTTCTTTTGTCATTATTCTGCACAACATTAGGCTAAAATAATCTAATATTTGCACAAATGTATTACCTGTCATCCTGACACCGGGAGTGCTGGCTTGCATGCTAGCTAGGAACCAGCCAGTGGCGGCTCTTCTACTAAGGCAGAGGAGCATTGCCCCACTGCTTTTTAGCAGTGAAATAAAGGGAAAAAAATTATAATAACTTGCGTTATTATCATTTTATTTTCTCCCACTTCTGCAGCTTTGCTTGCAGGAGCAGGGGAGGAGTGGTAGCGCCCTCCTAACTGCGCAGTGAATGATTGGTCGGCCCTGTCAGGCCGGCCAAACAGAATTGCGCATTTCGCATGTTCTCTATGCAGGCCGCATTACAGCCTGCGTGGAGAACATGCCCAGGCTCTCAGTCAGCGCCTGAGCGCCGAAACACGGCGCTCAGACCAATCACAACGCTGCAGCGTAGTGATTGGCTGACTTGGAGCCTGGGTGTGCTTTCTGTTCAGGCCAGCGAGCGAGGACTACGGAGGAGAGATGCGGTGAGAAGGGACTTTTTTATTTTTAATACCAGCTTTCCCCGTGCCCCCCACTCCCGCCCCCTTACCTCTGATCCGCACTGACCGCCGCTGGAATCAGCGTTCTATGTGCTGTGAGAGAGTGCATCTAGCCTGATGTCAGACAGTCAGCTTGTGGACTGAGAAGTGACCCCCCCAACCCAGCCAAAAAAGAGACTTACTTTGTGTGATGAGAGGCAGTGCAGTGCAGCCTGTGAACTGAGGAGTGACTCACCCTAACACAGCCAGAGAAGAGACTGGCTATGGTCTTATCAGAGACAGCGATGTTTTTGGAGTAAGGAGTGACTGCCCCGATGCAGCCAAAGAGACTGACTGTGTGATCAGAGGTTGCGTAGCTGGTGGTATGAGGCTTCACCTCCCCTAGAACGGCAAGAGAAGAGACTGACCTTGGCCTGATGAGAGGCAGTGCAGCCTATGGAGTGAGGAGTGACCCACCCTAACAAAGCCACAGAAGAAACTGACTGTGTGTCGTCAGAGGCACTGCAGCCTTAGGGGATCACGGGTGGGAAGGTGTGGTCAAGGGAATGTTTGAGGTGCCCGCTCCTATCGTAATATTGCAAAGGCAATGGTTTTACTCTGCTGCATTAAATTTATGAGTGACTTATGTCTGAATGAAGCAGAGCTTCAGTCACTCACCTGTGGCGCTTGTGATCCACGGGTCCAGTGACTCTATGAAGTACTGGCCCATTAGTCCTAAACTCCATCTTGTTTTTAAGTCTCATCCTCAAAACAGCTGCCTGTTTGTGACAAAACCTAATGTCAGCTTCCGGTGGGCTCAGTTGTGCTTTCCCTCATGTACTTCTCTTCCCCATATTGCTTTTTTGCTAAATTTTTTAAATTTACTAATCCAAGTCAGGTCAGTAAATCAAGGCAAAAAAAAGCAGCTGCATCATTTTGTAGGTGATTGTATGTATAGTGTGCATGCCTTCTAAATCACATTTTCTTCTCACTTTAGCCATGCTCCACAGCATTGGGGATGCTAAAAATATTTGGTAAAACCATTAGGCCCCAAAAGCGAGACCTATTGGCTTTCCAATGCTTGTTTAAAATTAGGATTAACACCCCTTTTTTAGGCAGTTAATATTATGTTTCAAAGTATCTGTATTAACCTATGTCGCAGGTATTGCACGCCTATTCTCTGAACATACTGCCAAAGAGAACCACATCACAATACAATACAATACATATTAAGATTTAAATTTTTTATTGGCAGTAATTTATTTATTTATAAATGTAAATGTAAATGTACATGTATTTATATAGCGCAACTCACTGACCGAGGTCGGTATCTAAGCGCTTGCTTAGGGAACCCGTCCTGGTATTCCCCTGTGAGATAACCCCGGCAATGTATCCACAAGGTGAAAGCCAGGCATCCCGCCGCGAGGGGCCATTGTGGAGATTAAGCAAGCTATTGCCCAGAGTCGCAGAGTGTGAACCCATGAGTCGAGAAGGCACCAGAGCGAGAATTATCGAGTCCGTGGAATTTTTTAGCCCAAGACCCGCCGAGGCGGGGAATTAAACCCTGGTCCAGGGCCGATCTCAGCTTCCGGGTCTGCCGCCTCTAACCCCTGAGCCACACTTCTCCACTATAAAGTTTTATATAGCACAAACAAGATCCCGAAGATTATCAGAGCGCTTTACAAAAAGGATGGAAGGAGGGTAACATACAATATCGTCAGGCTGCAGAATAATAGGCCATGTTTGCCAGTGACAGGGCTGGCCTGAGCATGGCCAGTCTCATAACGTCACGTCTGCATTAGAACTAATGGACAGCGCTTGGCTGATACCCACTTCTGTTCACGTCACCGCCCACTTCGAGCACGGGTGTGCCCCACTTCCACGACTTACGCCCCCTCTTACAGTGGAAAACACTAAAAGGAAGTCTTACAGGGTGCTGATGGCAAATGTCTGGACTGGAGGAGGGGTCATGCGAGACACAGCTACTTGGATTTTCAGCAGACGTTCTCATTTTTCCACACATTTGGGTCAGACTCAGTCAGTGATGGTGGGAGCTCTTTAGCCCTGAAAGCTTGCAGACAGAAAACCTTGAAGATTTTGAAAACTTCACCTGTCCGTTGTAAGAAGGGGAGATAATGAGGTGCAGATCTGAGAACCTGGCTGTTAAAAAAAGTATTAAGCTGTGGCGGCGGCATTAAAAGGAAAGCGGGGTGTAAGTAGGAGATGGACAGGGGTGGCAGGGGACAGGGAAAATATGATTTTTTTAACTTACCGTTCCTTTCGCTGCCACTGCCTCAGACGCCCAGCTTGGCGCACTCCTAGCAGTCTCTGGAAAAGCATGCTCCCTATCCAATCCAAGAAAAGCTACAGTGGTTCTGTCGGCAGAACCACTATAGCTTTACTTATACTTACCCAGGTTCTGGGGGACACTGGGTTCCCCCATTGTATCTATACCCTATCCAATCCAGGCGCTGCTCTCATGCTTTGAGCGCAGCGCAAGGATTGGTCCGAGCAGACTGGTCTGCCGTTCAGACAGTCCCAGGGAGCCTGTGACTTTTCTCCAATCCAGCTGTAAACACAGCTGGGTTGGAGAAATAGAAATGCGCATGTCTGTCTGGCCAGCCTAAGACGGTTGGCCAAACTTACAAGCTCACTTCTATGTGTCCCCCACCCCTCCTGGCCCTACCCCGTCCTACACACATGCCTAACCATTCACAAAGAAAAAATAATGTTTTATAATCATTTCATTTTTTGTCACTGACTCTGACGAGTGGGGCGACGCTCCTCCGCCATTAGGGAGGAGCCTCCCCTGGGATTAAGACACACAGACTGCGCTTGCAGTGCTATTTACGCAACTTAGGTTAATGGTATAACGTTTACCATAGCAAAAACAATTCTACAGACAAGAAGCAAGGGTGTGGCCCCTTCCACCAATCAACAACACTTGGCATTCTGGAGACAAGTGGGCGCATATTTAGAATGCCTCAGACGCCCAGCTTGGCGCACTCCTAGCAGTCTCTGGAAAAGTATGCTCCCTATCCAATCCAAGAAAAGCTACAGTGGTTCTGTCGGCAGAACCACTATAGCTTTACTTATACTTACCCAGGTTCTGGGGGACACTGGGTTCCCCCATTGTATCTATACCCTATCCAATCCAGGCGCTGCTCTCATGCTTTGAGCGCAGCGCAAGGATTGGTCCGAGCAGACTGGTCTGCCGTTCAGACAGTCCCAGGGAGCCTGTGACTTTTCTCCAATCCAGCTGTAAACACAGCTGGGTTGGAGAAATAGAAATGCGCATGTCTGTCTGGCCAGCCTAAGACGGTTGGCCAAACTTACAAGCTCACTTCTATGTGTCCCCCACCCCTCCTGGCCCTACCCCGTCCTACACACATGCCTAACCATTCACAAAGAAAAAATAATGTTTTATAATCATTTCATTTTTTGTCACTGACTCTGACGAGTGGGGCGACGCTCCTCCGCCATTAGGGAGGAGCCTCCCCTGGGATTAAGACACACAGACTGCGCTTGCAGTGCTATTTACGCAACTTAGGTTAATGGTATAACGTTTACCATAGCAAAAACAATTCTACAGACAAGAAGCAAGGGTGTGGCCCCTTCCACCAATCAACAACACTTGGCATTCTGGAGACAAGTGGGCGCATATTTAGAATGAAGGGAAAGTCTGGGAATGAAAAGTGTTCTTTCCTATGATTCAGTGTATAGGAAAGGTTTGCATACGGCACAGTTGTACTAGCAACTATAGAGTAAATTAAATGGATTTAAAAGGAGAGCATTCAGTATGCACCTGTGCAGGGGCGTGATTTCCATCAGTGCAGCAGGTACAGTGGCACCTGGGCCCAGAGGCTTGAGGAGTCTAGTGAACCCTGGTTAGTCCTGTATTTCACAGACAAAATAGGGGGCCCATTTCCTTTCTTGCACTGATGCCCGTGACACACTGGCTACCTGACTTTAAATGTGACAGCTCAACTTGTCTGTGTTATTGCCATATATATATAAAACACCCTGTGAGAGGTTATAAAGGTTGAAAGGCAAACTCTGCCCATAAACGCAAGTCCCCTCTTCTTCCAAGGCAGAATATGTGATTTAAGGATTAAAAATGTGGGGGGCAGGCATTTCCTTGGCATGGATGGCCCTCACCTTTAAGCCTGCAGCAACGGACCACCCAAAAAACCTCCAGGAAAGGGCAGAAGCATAAGGAAATGAAGCTTCGAGGCAGGGCAGGACTAACCTATAGGGCAATCTGGCAGTTCCAAAAGGGCTGGCCTGGAATTGTGTGGGTCGGGTTTTTGCCTGTTTGTGGGCTTGCTTTATGTTCTTCTGAGATAGTTTGATTGTTGATTTCCCTAACATTACCACAAATATTGCCTTCATCAAGCACATTTCCCATATTAGGCAAAACATTATGTTGTTCAAAACTGCCATTTGAAAATGTGGGTCACTTTTTTAGCTCTCTGGTTCACTAATGGGGGCCAGTTTTATTTCGGTGCCTGGTCTATTTTCTGTTTCAGCCTGACTCTGCTTCACCAATAACATGTGCGTTGAGTCTGTCTTAATTTTAAAAGCGCACCAGCAGCTCCTCTCACAGGCACTACTGGTGAAATGTCACCCAGGCCATAGTGGCACCCAAAGAAGAGGTGACCTTTTCTCCTCCATCTGTAGACCCTCCTTTTGACGTATTGCAACATATGCTGATTTGGATATACAGTGCATGTACACATTTGCGCACGCTCGAAGCCTGACAGGAGTGCTTGTCTAGCCCCAACCCAACAGGTCAGAGCACCGACCCCAGAAATCTGCAAACATGTATAGGACTGGGAGTGATGCCTGCTTTTCACATGGAAAAAGAATAATTGATGGACAGAATGCAGCACAATGTCATACAGTCACCCCGGTACAGAGATCTGGGCCTATATCAATTGTTTTCTTGCTCCTCATGCCATACCACTTTGAACCCAGCCATATGGAAAACAATCTTGACCCTGCTCCCTATGGGAACAGTCCAGCCCGAACTGCCAGGCCAGGTCCTCCCAGGACTGGAAACAAGCTTCTGAGGACCGGTTTCGGGGTTTCTCCCCTCAACCGCCAGGCTAGCTTGACTCTAGTGGCATGGAGAGAATGGGACCCACGTCTCATCATACCCGTCCCACTTGGGCTGACAAATGCAAAAAGAAGAATTGATGGACAGAATGTAGAAGAATGTCATACATTCACATGGAGGCACCAAGCAGCTCCTGGTCCCCAAAGGCACAAATTAACCACTGGGCAGAGCTGAGGAAAGCTCAGTTGGATGACAGTATGCTGGTAGGGCAGACAAGTGTCATCCATATATCAGGAGCAGTGGCGTAGCAAGAATGCCATGGTGCAAACAAGGAAAATGGCCCCTTTGCTGTTGGAATAGTAAAATACAGCAATTATCAAGGTTCAATGGGCTCATCAGGACCCTGGTGCCACTGTGCCTACTACACCCATGGTCAGGATCCCTCATAAAAAGGGAGGGCAGTGTTGGAGGTAACCCTAGTATCTGATTGACTGTGTTCCAGCCCTGCCTGCCTATCAAATGTGTTCTGATGTTATCAGTGTTTCCCCAGCCCTACTAAAACATTTCAGAGACAGACTGGGGTGTGATGTGATCCAACATGTTATACTAGTACAATGCCATCTCTTTCCTGTTTTTGTTGAAAGCAGCCCAGCACCTAGGCATGATTGTGCTATAAAAACCTCTTAACCCCTTGCCTGCTAATGACGAGCCCAGCTCGTCATGAGGCGCAGTGGAGCTGTGCTCATGACGAGCTGGGCTCGTCATAACGGCCGCGCCACTCCCCAGCGCTGCGAATTCCACGCAGGTGCGGACGTTCCACAGGAGTGGGCGGAGTCATGACGAGCTCAGCTCGTCATGAGCACAGCTCCACTGTGCCTCATGACGAGCTGGGCTCATCATGAGAACTGTGGCGCCGCGCGCACCCTCCCACCCCCCACGGGAATTACCCCCAGGGCGAAGGGGTTAAAGCAGTAAAAATGTAGTCCAATGTGCATTGCTGTATTGGCATGGTGAGCCAGACATGTGTCTTGGAAGGAAGTGCAAGCTGTACAAGAGATACAGAAACAGCAATCGCTTCCTTTCGGGCTGTTTCCTCCACGGAAGGGTTTGATTCCTTCTCAGTACAAGAACATAAAACCCATGGGAGCCCTGTGTACTGACAACCAGGGTCTATTTCAGGAAACATTTCTCACTGCATGGTGATGCCTCACTGTGAGCTGCTCCATGGTCGCACTAAAACCTGAGCAGAAGGAGTTAAATCTGTGCAGTGGCAGAGAGTTTGGTGGGACTGGGAAACCAAAAGCAGCCAAAAATGCTCAAACCAGCTGCGCTCCCTTCCTTACCTTACATAATCTGTCTTTCCATCCATCCATTCTCTTTCTCTCCCCTGTCTCTGTTCCCTTTCTGATTGCTTTCTCTTTACCTTCCCTGCCCTCTATTCTCTCTCTCTCTTAAAGCCGTGTACCTGCTGTAATTAACCGAGATGAGTAGTGAAAATGAGAGATGCATCAGGTAATACCCTGTGCTGTCAAACTGGTCTCCAAGGGCCCCAGTCCATTGGGGAAATGCCCGGTGGAATAAAAGACCTGCCGACCCTGCACAAATATGACGGATATCCAGTCCGCCATATTACAAGTTCAATATAGCTAATGTATTTGTAATAAGGTTCATGCTTCCCATTTGTGACAGAGTGAGGTACCTCTAAACCAGCGATACTCTAAGTATGACTTGAGGAGATGTTGAAATAGGCCCTTTGTATGGTGGTGCTCTTAAGGCTACCAGTCCACAAAATCCTTTGAAGACCAAAGGGACAGGGTGACCATCATGGGTCATTCTGCATGATTTGTGGTACCAGTTCTCCTGAGCAGTGAAAGACAGTCGGTAAGGCCTGCCCAGTTATGTATGCATCAAACCGTCCCCTGGTACTGCAGGACAACGGGGGATTTACCCAGCTGTCGGATTACCCAGTCTGCCGGCCACTGACTCAGACCAGGACACACCATACACTGCCCTATATAGAAACACATTGGCAGTATTCCTAACATACATGCACCACTGCTCAAATGTCCCTTTAAATGGCTACTACAATACCTGAAAGCGCTCACCTGGCAACAGGCATGCCAATCATTCTGGATGATGTGTACGCGATTCAATTCAGACCTCCAGTGTCATCCATGAAACACCAAAAACATTCACCAACCCTGAGACACTGGAATTATGCGATTGTGCGGTTGCTGCATTTTTAGCATAGTTATAGATCTTCCGGATTTGCCACATAATACATCTGGCACATGATCTGCATATTTTACCCCAAAAATTATGTTTCTAGGTAAAATGGTTCAAAAGTTACTAAAAACGCAGCGACACGTGTTGCCGCACAGGGGAAGGCCATTTGGAAAGGTTAACTGGTCAACTTTCTGCTGCTTATTGCTATATTTGGGTGTTAGACTGGCACTAATGAGGTGCAATCAATGCTAAGACTGTTAACAGGTGTAAAAACGTCAAAATACTGTAGTAATATCACAAAATGTGCTATATTAAGCTGCATAATTTGCCTTTTTTGCCACCTAATTTACTCAACCCTGCTGCATAATTTGGCCCTCTCCTGTCGTATAATTCCAGTGGTCCTGCCGTCAACTCATTCATAATAGGCCTATTCACACAATATCCACGAAGACAAACCAGGCCCATCTGAGACGGAAATCTCAGAACAGTTGGGGAAAATCACCCCTGAACAACAGAAAGCGCTATAATACCGGCGGCAGATTGTGAGCTATACTAATGCAAACAAACAACAATGACACAAAACACCTCCAAAGCTTATTCTGATATGCGGGGGTCTTAGAGGCAGATCTGGTAAATTTCCTGAGCGACTTGTAGGACTCTTTTTGACGTAGAGGAGGAGGCTCAGTCACACCATAGTGAGAACATTATCATAGCTATTTCCTTGAGTAGTGATGCTGACAAAATCTGCACTGAACACCTGCACAATTTTGCACCAGGCTGATGCACTGACCAATATGTGCAAGATGTAACTTTCAGGTCATGCGAGTGTTATGATGACACTGATTGGCCAGAGCAAAGGTGATCTTTCATTGGTCAGTCTATGCTAAAAGCTGTTGCGAAATTTGCTCGATCACCGTTGCAAAACTCCTGAGTCACCGGCTCAGTGCAAGTGATCCTCGTGGGCGCTAAACACTAAAATCACGGTAAGTGCCTGGTCCGCCGCACGGCGGGAAGACAAAAGAAGGCGCTAATTATATGTCGACAAGGTGTCCCCGCTCGAGAGCAGTGGAGAGGCCTGCGGAGGAGTGCGCGCCGCAGAGCGGTGATACACGAGTGGGCGCGAGACAAAAGGGAGCGCTGGAGAGGAAACACCGCACACCTACGTCGCCGGCAAGAGCACTTTATACCGGAGCCGCGCGCGGCCTTTGAACCCGCGCGCGGCCTTTGAACCCGCGCGCGGCCTTTGAACCCGCGCGCGGCCTTTGAACCCGCGCGCGGCCTTTGAACCCGCGCAGAGCCGTGAAAAGACGTCAACCTGGCAGCTTCCATTCTAGGGGAGGGGGGCGCACTTTGGGGTATTTTAGAGTAAATGCTGCTGTTTATTAACAAGGCTACTAAAATGCTTTTTAAATTCTAGTTGTAGTTTTAAGAGAAAAAGGCATTTTTAGATTAAAAAAAGCTTTACATACTACTTACTACTGCTCCTAGAGCTGAATGCACTCTACACTTTCCAGACCTGAATCTATACAACATAGCTTGACGGGTAAACGCGCCTACTGCGGAGATCTGTATTGCAATGCATTAAATGGGCAGCTACTGCAATTGATTATTATTATTATTTGTTTTAATGCTCTGTAACGGGTTTAAAGTCAACAATACATGCAACAGTGGCATATCAAATAGGGTTCTGTTTGTCAGTGCTTAACATACAGGCGTAGTGCACGAACGTGGCCCTAGAATAAGTCAGGTCTTGTCAGAAATGCTACATTTAAGTGCCACAGAACATACAATCATGTCAACAATGTCTACGTTTCGGTCTGTTCGTCGTCGAGCCGTATTTTTCCTCAAACGAGGGATGCTGTCTGGGGAAATCATTTGAGCTATTAGTGAGAGAGCTGTTGCGTGACTTGTGTTCTGCGCTGCATCAATTAGTGGAGTTAATCTTCAGGTATCCCAAAAGGGCAAGCGAAGGATCATTTTCAGTCTGGGTGGCCTATAAATTCAGCAGCTCTACTAGCAAGCATTGGCAATGTCAACAGGTCTTGCTTTTTGGAACCTATTGGCTTTTGTTGATGCCGTACAGAATCATAATAAAATAAGGCAAAATTGCACGACTTCTACTAGCGGTCGCGTCATTGCTGTGACTCAAGCATACATCAGAACATGTGCAAACTGCAGCGTCATTTTTTTTTAATCTACCAATCCAAGATGGTGGACACCACTTGGACCAGTAAAAAAAAAACGTAGATTCTTCAGCGCGACAGCTAGAAAAAAACCATTTGGGGAGCTGGGAATAATGGAAGAGAGAAGGGAAAGACAATGTACGAGGGAGAGAAGTTTACCAGGGGATTGTGGCGGAAAGCACATGTGAGAGCAAAGACGAGGAACACTTTGGGAGAAGTGTAAAAGGGAGAGAGAAAAACAGAGTACGGGTTTGGGTGAAAAGTACACATTAGAGAGCAACACAGGGTGTGGGTGGCATGCAGTTTGGTGGGGAGGAGACAAGAGAGACATGCACTCTGTTGGAGTGCTTAAGAAAAACGTAGTTCTCTAAAAGTGGGCAATGAAAGGACACAGGTAAAGAGGCAATGCTCCATTGGAGGAACAAATACAAAATAGACAAGGAAAGTCACTGATTAATTCCCAAGGAAGTGAGAGCGAGAATCAAGTCAATCACTGGTAAGCAGAGAGTCGACTGTAAGCCCCTCTAAGTCTATGTTAAGCACCCACAGTAGGTCTTTTGCACCCAGGCAGCGTGACCTATCTGGTAGTCTCAACTCATAATTAGATTTTCAGGAATGAGCTATATATGGATAATTCTTGTCAAATGCAGAAAAACTATTGTCCTATAAGAACAATGGTGTCATTGTGGGTCTATAGTTGGGTCTATTTTGTTCAGCCGCATACTGGGTATATTAAATGCACGTCATTAACTTAAAGTGAACAAGTTTATGCCGGAATTTACAGAGAAAGCCTAGTTTGCTTACAACAGCACTCTATACACCCTCATCCAAGAATGACTGCAATGATCAAAAGATAGATGGCCAGAGACAGAAGAGAGGGTAGTAAACATATCGTACACAATGGGGACCCAGCATTTCAAGTCCGTGGTTGCTATTGTGTTTTTGTAATAGCGGAAGTGTCACAGGCTCTCGTGGGAAAACATAGACCTGGCTGAGTGTGGAGCCTATGATCTAGTAAAGTAGCTTAAAGGGATCTAGTTAATCTACCCACTTGTAAACAGCCCTAAGTGTTTAGAAAGTGCCCATTGTCAAACAGGTCATCAAAGCAATGCAGGTTTTTTAAAGCAATTATCCCCTTCTCTTTCTTTCCTGGGTTTATTGGTATCATAGGATTTTCAGCTAATTGTACATTTGGTGCATATGGATATGCTAGTCTTGCCTGCCTGCTGGATTCCTACAAGGCCCAATGCATTGTTAGGGGTGTGCAAAACGTGCATAATTTGTTTTTTGTTGCAGTTTTTTCATTGCATGAACTCGACCTGAAGGTATGGGAGCATTTTACAAGAGCACCAGTTACATTACACAAGTACACTTTAGAAACCTATTTTAGGCAAAGAATGATTATGTGATTTGCCCAGAATCACAGGATGTTGAGCTGTTGCCTAAACTCGAGGTTCCGCAGGTCCAAAGTCAGCAGCTCAGGCAGTTACACCACATCCTCTTGCTTTTGCATGAATATATGAAATGTCAGCAAAATTATAGGAAATTTGTATAACATCATGAAATGCAAATCCGTCATGTTGCTATATATTTATGGATCTGTTGAGTGGGTCTGGGGAGTAAAATGGGTAATACAGTCTACTGTACACAAGTTTTCAATCTGGTCCTATCACCAGGTGAGATTGGGAATTCCAGCTTCAGGCAGTTCACTGCAGAGCGAGATTGTTCAGCCTGAAAGCATCTCTCCCTATCAGGGATGTTAAATCCACCTTTTTCAAAAGGGAGTGAGAGTATAACCTAGCGTATCACATGGTGCTTACCCGCTCATACCAGTCTAGACATCGACATGTCGTCGCGCACAAAACAGACTTACTCGGCACAGCAGGTATACCGATGAATAGGTTTAGTAATTTAGGTAACACAACCATTGTAATGAGTGCAATATGACCTGCCATTGATAAAGGAAGTCTAAACTACCTCTCAATCCTAGATTTCATCTTCGATTTTAACGGACGTATATGTAGATATCGCCTACTTCTTGCCATTGCAATACCAAGGTATTTGGCCAATGTCTCAGCAGGTTGAAATGGGTATCCAGATAATATATCTTCTATCTTTTGAGTGAGATGAACAAACCTGTTTTGTTTCAATTAATGTTAATGCCTATGGGACCCCATTTATTGACCTCTCTAAATATAGATGAAATGTATGAACTAGGTTTCTGGATACATCCATTAGCACAAAAAGAAATCAACATTTTCCTTGAGGGCAAAGGTATGACTGTGTATTTATGTGTTTCAGGTGCAGACAGGCCAGTGGGTCCATTGCCAAAGCAAACAAGCATCGGCAAAGTCTACGGATCTTCACTACGCTAGACCTATTTATTGGCTGTGTCAGTTATTTTATGCATGTTGTACAGCAGCACGGCTGCTGTGCAGCATGGCTGAAAGTAACGGGGAAAAAGCGCTATGATGGAGTCAGCGATGGCAGTGTAATAGAGTTTTTCCCCCATTACTTTCATGAAAAACACTGCTGTACAACAATGCTGAACAAAACATTGACAAAGCTAATAGTGTTTGCATCATTGAGACATATTGGCTTTGTCAAACCTTATTTTCCTGCCAGGATGGGTGGGTGGGTGGGAGAGTGAGTAACAACATAGGAGGCACACGCAACAACAAGGAGGGTGGGACAGGACAAGTTTGTTTTTCTGCAGGAAATGGGAGAGTAGAAGGGAAAAGCAACAGTGTGGGAAGGTGGGAGGGGGAAGCAATAATGGTGTAGGGTGGGCGGGGACAAGTAACAATGGATGGAGTTGGGGAGACAAGCAACATTAGGGATGATGGAGGGCAAGGAACAATGAGGGGATAGTGGGAGGGGCAAGCAACAATACAAAAAGGGATGGGAGGGACGCATAACAAGGAACAGGACAAGAGGGTGGGAGTGGCAAACAATACCATGAAGTGGTACAGGAGGGTGGGAGGAGACAAGAAATAACATATAGCCATGGGGGAGGGTAGAAAGATTGGAGGGAAGCGGCCTGCAAGCAAATGCATCCTTGTGAAGTGCTGCAACTACAAGAAAAAAGTAGCCTATGTCCAAAAGTAAGAGCAATTGAAGGACACTCATTAGGCAAGGAATCAGTACTTGTGCCATTCTCTAAGGGAGGGACAAACACATGAAGAGGAAGTGAAGCCGGTGTTTGCTGACCAAAGAGAAGCAAGGAAATGAGAGCGACCATGAAGCCAGCCAATGATAAGCAATGGACAGGCTGTAAACGCTCTGTAAGGAAACAAAATGCCTTGTAAGCTTAAGCACATGTGCTCTTTCTCAGGCGAGGCATAAAAACAAAGGCAGCAGTGGGCACCCATGCCTAGTTATCCTACAGATTGGAATGAGAGATGAGAGGCAGCCATTTACCCCAATGGAACAAGTGGGACTGAAAGAGAGTCGTTTAACAACATCTAGTAAAGGACTCACGATGCCCATTCTTTCAAAGGAGAGTTCCAATGCTTCTCAGCAGGGGTGAGAGGCTTTTACAGGGATAGTACCAGCCCTTCTCAGCAGAGATGAGTTACTTTAAATGGGACAGTACCAGCACTTCTTAGAAGCAAACAGGTATTCTGGCAACTTCAAGCACGATCTGTGTGATGCTACAGGTGACACTTTTAAACGAAGGTAAGATAGTTAAGTTACTTAATGTGCCACTGCAGCATTTTCTTGCCTGCAAGTCACAGTTTCAAAAACTTAGGGCAGTCTTTCATACATCTGAGGTCAATACGAATTGAAAACCTGACAAAGTAAAAAAAAAAAAAAAACATTGTAAGTTGTTAAAATGTTTACACCTCTATGTGTAGTTTAGGGAATATCTGCAGTATTGTACCTAGACGGCCAAGTGATCAGCCGCGGCCCGTGCAGGTAAGAGCAGTGGGGCAGGGTGGGGGTAGGGGGATTTCGACAGACGACAATGCAGGAAAATGTATTATTTATTTAATTTCCGCCTGTGGTCGTCTGCCGAATCCCCCCCAAACCCAGCCCCACCGTTCTTACCTGCACGGGCCGCGGCTGCACGTGAGGGTTTTTGTGGCCAGATCTGAAGGCTCTATGACAGAAGTTTACACAAAGATCCAAAAACAACTCTCAAAGTGAATATGTCTGAAAAAAACTAGGGCAAAGCTGGAGACTATGTTGGGGGTGTTTGTTTAATGAAAAAGTAGAAATTGTGTCTAGAAGGCATGCCACTCTCCACCTGCTGCTGCATTCTAAGATTTTAAGGGAAGGCGTTAAAACATCCAGGGTCTGCCGTGAATAGAGGCGCCCGGCTTTTATTCCCTTTCAGAAACTACAGGAGGCTGGCAAAAACAAGATGCCCTCCTGCTGCTAAATGGGAATAAACATGGGCAAGAAGCTGGCAATGTCATCCTTTTCTCAGCGGCACTCGAGTGCTTCTGCGCGAGGAGTACATTTTTCGCTACCATTCTGCACATTGTCCGGACAATGGGTTTGTAAAAAGCCTGACTTCAGGGCAGTCACTTCAAAATAACAATTTGTCCTTTGGGGTATTTTCCACCGGTATGGTACTAGAATACTGTGGAGAAAATATTGCGTTAGAAAACATTGCAGCACATATATTGTTGTATGGGTAACTTAATCATATTGTCCTACCGGAATATCATGGACAGAATATTGAGGACCGAAATATTGTGAAGGTAAGTTTATATACTTAAGTACAGGTTTACTTTACTTAACGTGCACTTTGACCATATAGATATCTTCAAGTTACACAGATGTAAAGTTGAGGATAGTAAATTTATACTTACCAATATTGCCCTTACCTTCTTGATATTTGGCCCTCCATATTTTGGCCCTAATAATTTGGTAGCACAATCTTTCTGTTTTCATTATTTTGACATACCATCTTACATATGTTCCAAATGAATGCACCCGATTGACTCAGGGCTCTGCCCTGCAAGTCAGGTGCAAGGAGGTGGCCAGGATCTCACCAATAAATTGAAACAATTTCTCCAAACCTGAAGAAAGAACATTAACATTCCACTCCACTCTTCTTTGTATTGAGAAAACCCCAATTGTTTAGGGTTGGAATGCATGGATCAGCAAGCCATGCTCAATAAAAGCGATATCTTACTGCATCCTTAGTATAGTGCTGACATTACTCCTTCGGGGCTGAAGGAAATGTTTTAAGATATTTATTAAAAAGTGGCATCACAACTGTGTACTTATAGTTAGAACCGAGTTCCATTAAAAATACATTTTTTGGTTTGCTTATGACTTTGGCGCCGTTTGACGAATCTTTACTAAACTTTCACCCAAAAAAGTAACTCACCGTAGTTCCTTCCTTGCCAAGTGGGGCCTGAAAAAAACGGGGTTTCCCAAAATGTGATTTCCAGGGGTATTTTTGAACAGCACTACAGTCAAAACGGCTGAACGGAACTACACCAAATTTGGCAGAAAGCTAGATCTTTACCAGAAAGCATGTTTTTTGGTGATTTGGTGTAAATCCATTCAATAATTTTAAGGAAATTAAGGTTCTAAATGTATAGCTATCTGGACAGTTGGGTGTGGGAGACTCCTGCAGGAGTCCTGTGGGTTCGCAACTTCAAATATTAATGATCTGTTTGGCAGAGGGTGCTTTTTTCCCCCCATCAGCCGCCACGTACCTGTGAGTCCTGCGGGAGCTCGCGCTCTGACTGGCTGGCCTCAACATGAAGAGAAATGTTGTGGTCACCACTTGAAAACTCAGAGACTTGACCACTAGAACCAAGTGCACCCAATGGATGAGGCCCAATCAGGGAGAAAACAGTCTTGGTTTGTTTGTGTTCGGGTTCAAGGAGGACCTGGTCTGAGTCTTTGGGCTGGACTATTGGAGAAGGATCAAGACTGATTTTGAGATGGTTCGGTCCAAACTGAGGCAGTCTGGTGACCAAAATAAAAATCAACTGGAATGTGTCCTTGAGTAATTAGCAGTGGCTGAGATTAGTTCATCCATCACTTTCTTTGTATACTTCAGTGAAACACCCTTTGTTTGACAAGTATGCCCAGACGTGGCCTGTGTGCTGACTCTGCCACTGCAACCAAGCTGAAGCAGGCTGATGAGCCCCAATCAAGGCAAAACTGGACTTCGGTTGCTTGTGATGATATGACATGGTAGTTTGATCTGGTTTGATCCCATTGGAGCAGGGTCAAGACTGATTTGCATATGGCTGGGCCCAAACTGAGGTGGCATGGTATTCAAAATAATGATGGACTCGGATGCAGGCCCGATTAAATACTAGTGGCCGAGATTAATTCAAGTATTTCATCCAGCACTTCTTAACATTCTTACAAGATTTTTTGAAGCACACAGAGGGCTTTTGACACACAAGTTAGTCTAGGGCCAGAATACAGTGGAATGGGATCTCAAATGCCCATATGACCTCTGCTTTGTGTCGGTGGAAGTGAGGCTGAGTAAATGGCACCTCCATTGCTAAGGCAAGGCACTGTGTTGTAGTGCAATTAGGCATTCTGATGATTACTTACAGGACAAGGGAGACTCTGGAAAAAACATTAGGTTGGAAATGAAGCCTGTTTGGCACTGCTTTAATTGTCAGGGTGGAGAAAGGACCTTTATTGCATAAATATATCCAAATACTGCAGAATTCTTGACCAAAGAGTTGAAAGTGCCTCTGATATCAAGGCCATGTATGTGAACTCAGTTACTGCCCTTTACTGGGAACCTTGTTGTCCTGACTCCACCAAGGCATCTGCTCCCAGCACTCAATGAGGGCCTTTTGTAGGGTCTTTGTTTCCTTCTGTGTATAACCTGTTTTCTGCGTTTACTGAGAAAAACAAAAAAGTGTTGGGTGGAATGCTTGAAATTAGCAACTGGTGATTACTCCGTGGCTTTTTTCTGTCCATCATTTTTTCCCACCAAGACTTTCGTGACAGAGAAATCAGGCTTGGTTCTGCCCCAATAAGAACAGTCTAGCCCAAACTGCCCATCTAGGTCACTTCTAAATGGGACCACGAGCAAACCCAGAGAGGTTTCTCCCTGCTGGGCCTTAGCAGTGGGGTGCAACTTGAGTCCAGTGGCTCAGTTAGCAGGGGCCCATGCCGCTGCATACCTGTGATTGACGTGTTTCTTGAATTCATCTCAGCCACTGGTAATTACCTTAGGCTGCAACCAGTCCTTTGTTTGCCAATCCTTGTCTTACTTTCTTTGCCTTGTACAACTTTATATTGGAGATACATGTTCCTGCTCTATGCTGCAGGTTAGGTAACCAATGGTCAGTGAACAAGCCACCGGAGCAGCCTATCTACTAGGGCACTTGGGCTCCCCCAACCCACAATTTCCCATCAGATATGCACCTGAAACATGAAAGTTCAAATACATTACAGTGGTTGTCTGACTCTCGCCCTGAGAGGTCAGATAGCCAGACACTGTTGGGCTGCACAGAAGCAAGTGATCACACAGGTCATTCTAAGAATGATGCCATGCCACTGACTTTCCTCTGAACAGCCCCATACTGCAAATAAGGCGACAGCAGGAAGCCATCAGTTCAAGATGACCGTGGAAAATTTAAAAAAATTGCAATAAAGATATATTTTTTTAAATCAGCAAGCCAGAAGTGATGTCGTGCCAATGTGATGCAGTCCTGTTTGCTCCACTGTGTTGCTCAGTTTGAGGTGAGGTATCAGCATTATTCTATCCTTATTTATCCCAGGGTATTCGGTAGCATTTACTACTCCTCTGTGGAAAGAACTTCAAAACAAAGTAGCATGTCCAGCAAGGAGGTATCTGGAGGGAGCAATTGAGGACCTCGGGGTACAGCAACTCTGGGCTCTCCCAGTCTCCACACCAGTCTTTAAAAAGGTGATTAACAAGACAGTCCGGAAGGAGTCGGTGCTGCAGGACAAAGCCGCCCTAATAGAGCGGGCGCTTGGTTGGCTTACAGTACAATCACACACCGTGCCTTCGCCTCAAACTTATTTGCAGATAGGTTTTACCCAAAAAATAAAAGAGAAATTTTTGAAATTTCGCTTGGGGCTGCTGCCTTCAGCGGCCCACTTGCCTCCATGGCTACGGCCACCGTCACCAACCAGATGCCGACTTTGTGGGGAAGGAAAGGAAAACATAGTCCATTTGATTACCACCTGTACCGAGCTCACTCAAGATCGGCGAGTCTTCTTGCGACCGCTTTTTAACTTCCATAAGATACAGACCTGTAGACAAGCAGTCCTGGCCTGCTTTAAAGGGGACAACATCCAACTGAGTTGTCAAATGGTAAAATTTCTTGAAAGAGCCGAGTCCCGCTTCAAAAGCTTAACGGTACCCCAGAAGACCATCCCCAACATTGACACTTCTTGACTCTCACATTAGTCTGTTTTGATAAGATGATAGCCCCCTCCTATTGGAATGTCAATATTTTATCTAGTATTCTCGTTTATTTCCTTCATGTACAGAATTATTATTATTTTTTTTTTTTAACAAGTTTAATTCAGATACACATTTTATAAATCGATGTTTCTTCCTCTGTTAACATTGTAAAGGTTTTAAATAACCATGGACATTAATGTATGGTACTCCTCTGTAGGGTGCTGAAGCGCATACCTATATGGGCAGCATGCAACACCATATGGGGTGTATGGCTGGAAGGCTAGGACAGTCCTGATCAGGCTTGCTGGACCGCGCTCCCACCATGTGTGCTGGTTCTGTCAAAATGTAGCGACACAGCATGACTGCTGATCACATAAAAGGTGAAAGGGCCATATGTACCAACACATTTCCCCATAGGCATAGAAAGGGTAAATTTGATACATCTATCACAAAATGTTTTGCATTCTGAGAACCCAAAGGCACTGCTGAGTGGCATCACTGGATTGATAGGAGAAATATCAGCCCTTTTCACTAATCAATCCAATGATGCCACTCAGAAGTATCCTGTTGTTGCTCTCTCACTGCTTATGCTTACTTTCTCCACCAGTTCCCAGTTAAAGGTACAGCTAAGACCTAGAATGCTCTGAACACTACACTTCAATATTTGGGTTTGTGACTAGCAGGTGTTAGAAAAGGATTTCACAGCTGCTTATGTTACACGATGAAGAAAGTGAGGAAATGCATACAAATGCGAGACTGCAGGAGTTAAGGGATGGATTTGCGCCTCACTACTGTCTTAGAGCACCCAGCCGCCACTGGAAGGCCAAGATCCCCATTCAGCTGGGCCTTGGGGAGTCTAAAAGTGTTTACCTTGAGGGGTGCAACAGAGGATCCGATGGAACTGTCCCGGTCAGAACTAACGGTGTGCGAAATTTGTTTCCATGTAATTACAAAAAAAATTCAGGAATATTGTGTGAAATGCAAATCCGTCATTTCGCTCTACATTTTAGCACAAAATGTGGCCTCCCGTCAATTTTGTTTACTGAAAAACACATTTTCCTCTAAAAACGCAATTGTGGCAAACAACAAGCATTCATGTTCTGGTTATATGTGTTATTCCCACACTACGGCACTATAATTTTGTTTTTAATGGCGGCATATGTACGTGAGGTGAAGTGATAGCGTAATTTCAGGAATTTTGACTAACTAACAAGCATAACACAAAGTTCCAGAAATTATACGAATTGCACTTGCATAATTTAACTTTCACCAAGGCTTAGTTAGAATTTACGTCCATGATGTATACACTCCATCAGTCAAACTTGTTGCCCTGCATGAGAGGAAATCCATGGAAAAGAATACTACCATCGATCTTGTACCAATAGACATAAGGTCACCTGCAAGTGAAATTCCCCTCCCCCCACCAAAATGTTTTTGTCAGAGGTGTTTTTGCAGGAGAATTCTTTCACCCAAAAAGTAGGTTTCGCAATTTTTTTCCCAGCACACCTAATTTTAGCATTAATATTCACTTCTATTTTTTAAACTCTTGAGAACTTCATAATGTCAACAAACTCTTTAAAATAACTGCAAAAATGTGTCAAAAGCAGGTTTGTAACTTTTTCCAATTTTAAATGAAATAGGCCAATGAGATACTCCAGTGCTAACTCAATAGCTGTAGCCCCATCAAACCCCTATTGCGAAGCCATCTTTGAATGAAATATATTTTTCTCAAAAGACTGCAGGAAGTAGGATATTGCACAAAATCAGCGATTTAACAGGGGTACCCTCTAAGAGCCATCATCACACTATTCTTTACAAATAACAAGAATCAGAGATGTGAATACATTCCATGTCACTGGTTGAGCAGAGCAAACCTGGCAACTCTGTAATACCTTGAAATTGCAGTTTGACAACGGTGTGTGAAGCATGCTTAAAATAGTTTTTGCAGTACATTTTCCTTGTAATTTTTTTTTTATAAAAGTAGGTTTAGGAGGTTTGTTTACTTGCTTGTTTTTAAAACTTTGCCAGCAACTTGAAGTTTCTGAATTTGACAAAGCTTTAAAACACTTCTTGAAATCATAACTATGCTGTATTTTGGTCTGGAATGTTATGTGTCCCTGATTCAGAACAAGGGGCGTATAACCTATTATAAGAGGATCATTCCATGACCCACCCACAGCCAGTAATTTTTATTGGTTAAGAATCTCAGTTGTGGGGCGTGGCTTAAAAAAAATGAAAAAAAGAATAAAAAATTGAATCTCAGTTGCGATTGTCTTAAGCCCTCTAATATGTACGATCTTGAACCATTATTTAATAGATCTCTATCTGGAATAGTGGTTCTCAAAGTGTGGCCCGCGGGCCACCGGCGCCCCAGCACACCTTCTTTTGCAGCCCGCTGGTCTGCCTCCGACCCCCTGGTAACTAGAGAGTTGCAGCAGAGTACTGCTTGGGTGGCATTTTCTTTGCTGCTGGTGTTAGCCAAGCAACATCGTTTTGTAATTCTGCACCTGCTCTCAGTAGTTAGTGAAGCTTGTTTTATGACCAGGGCTGACCTTCCCATAAAATAAGAGAAATGACTGTAGAAACAAAGCCCAGAAACAACAAGCATTTTCAATGTGATAGGTCTTGCATTTATGAGAATTTGAGCTATTGGCATTGTAAATCTTTAAGTGCTGTTTTTAAAACAGATCAATAAAAGGCATTGTCATTTACAATGCCAATAGCTCAAACTCTCGCACATGCGAGACCTATTCCATTGCAAATGTGTGCAATAAAACTTTTTTGAAAGCGTTAGGAGCGAGTGTGTCCTACCTGCAACAGCAGGCAGGACAAAGCTATTTGAGAAAATAGTGCTGGGAGGCTGTAATTAAAGCCTATTGAGCAACAACGCACGTAAAGAGGGTGTCACCATGGGAGGTTACAAAATGAGACAATGCGGTACTAAGGAGGGACTACTAAGCCTTTTCACCAATGGACAGTCACAGTTTACAGTGGACAATGACACAAGCCAATGAAAAATATAGGTGGAGAGTGGGTGGAGCTTCATGTCCCTGCCTCAATACAGCATGCTTATCAGAGCAGCGCATGTGCTGCCCAGGCTCGACCTAAAAAACGATGTTGTAAGGGTATGTTTTGTGCTATTTTGATAATACAGGTATCTTAACTGAACAAGTATTCACAAAGTCAATAGGTCTTATTTATGAGACATTAGCGCTGGCAATTATTTTTTAGCCATGGTGTATATGCAGCATGGCCGAAAATAATGTAAAAAAAAGATACCATGACATGGCAGTTATGCCATTTTGTAGGCACACGCTAACATGGATGCTTGCCCCTGAAAAATGAGGTGAGCACTTTTTCTTTTTATTTATAAATCCAAGAAGGATTACTAAATAAAAGTTGACTGGCGTGCACTTTTTTGGTAATGCGCTAATGTGCTTTTTTGAAAGAGGGGTAATGCGCCTTTTAAAAAAGACAACAAGCAAATGGGGGAGTGAGTTAGGGATGGGGCATACCACTGCATAGATGCAACCTTCAGGCACAACCCAAACTGTACTTTATGGCCCAGAAAAAATGTTTGTTAGTTCCCATGATCTAGAACGTCTCATGTGCTAGACTTAGAACATCTACTTAGAATGCCATATAACCAGTTCTTAATTGTTATCTGTGGTTGCAAGAGGTGGGCACTGGAACTCATTTTTGGGAACTGGGTCTTATTTTTCACCATCAGCATTTGAACCATAGCAAGAGAGAAAGACAAAAAAGGGAGGAAGAAGGAAGAAGAAATAGATAGCAAAGCAGTAAAAGAGAAAGCAGCAATGAAAGAAGAGGCTTCTAGAGTGAGATAAAGAGACAAGAAGTGTAGGGTGGTGGAAGAAAAACATATGAAACAGAATAAAGACGGGAAAGCATGCAACCCCTGGCTTGCCCATTGTAACACTGCCTTTGCGACCCCTGGCTTCAGAGGTGGCAAAATCAGTGCTAAAAAATAGGTGCTGCTGGGCAAGCCTTGTTTCCTCTAAATTTTTCATTAAAAAATAATATTTTATAATGCACTATTAGTATAAGAAAATATTGAGCACAATTAGCTGGACCAGGACATTTGATGCCAGTTTAGATATGTAAAAGTTGCTTTTACATTAATGTTGTGTGCGTGCTTGTAGGTGAGATTGTGTTTATGTGAGAGAGAGCGGGTGTGTGCGTATGTGAACATGAGTGTCAATGTGTGAGCATGTGTGTCTACTTGTAAGCAAATGTGTGAGAGTGAGTGAGAGTCAGTGACAGGTGGTGAGTGAAAATGTGTCTGATGGTCAGTAAGGATGAGTGAATCAGTGAGAGCAATTAAGAGCGACTGCAAGTAAGAATGCATTCTTGTAATAGAGAGTTAGTGAGTGAATGTGACTGAGTGAGAATGTGGTATCGTGCTTCAGAGTCTGTCATTGGCCACAGAATACTGTAGGTATTCTTGTCTTACAGAAACAGTCATGGCAGAATACTGACACTAGATATAACTGAAGGGTATGCAGTTCCTAAGTGTAAGTGAGAGTGTTCAGGTCTGTGAAAAAGTGCCCTCACACACCCCAAAGGATGTCATGCTGCATCATATGGGCTTGCTCCTCGCCGGGCCGGCGCTGCAAGGCCCGACGAGCACCCGCAAAGGGGCTCTTTGGCGGAGATAGTTTTTGTTGAAGCCGTTTGGTGCATGTGGAATAAGTAGTGTAGTGAGTGCAGTGTATGGTCATAGGCCAGCGTATGCTGGCCTATGAACATTTACCAGCCAGTCACCATGCAAAGTATGTTATTCTTTTTATTTTGAATTTGAACAATTAACATTGAGACCACCACCTGCAGTGTCAGAAATTGTACTCTCAAATTAAGCATGGCTGTTACCCTTACCCTTCATCAACCCACCCATCCATTCATTCAACTTTCCTTGAATCTATTTACACTTCCACCCAAGAAGGCTTCCATCATCCACTTTTGCAAACTCTCACCCATTCACTGATCCATCTATCCTTCCACCCACCCATACATCCGTCTACCTTTTCACTCATTCACCTATACTTTCTACTTTCCACTCCACTTCATACATCCATAACCCACACAGTAATTTATGGATCTGTTCATTCATCCTTACTGCCGTCATCCTTTCACTCATCCATTTTTTCACTCTTCTCCCACCCTTTCACCCTTCCGTCTGTTTATCGCCTATCCATCCTCTCCACTACCATCCCTCATTTCATCTACCAATCCTTTCACCCTTCCATCCATAATTCCTTTAACCCCTCTCTCTGTCCCCTGGACACGTTCCTTGTTCCTTTCATGCTTCCTTCATCCTTTTACGCTTCCCACTTATCCACCCGTTCATCCATTCATCCTTTAACCCTTCCATCTATCAATTATTTCCTCTTCCATTTATCTTTTTATCAATACATCCTCTCCCCTACCATCCATCCTTTCTCTAACCCTTCTGTCCTTTAGACACACTTTCTTCCTTCCTTCTCTGGATCTTTCCACGTTGCACTATTCCCTCCTTTCACATTTCCATCCATTCCTGCTCCTTCTAATGTTTACTTCTTTCCTTGTCTGCTTTCACCATTTATTCCTACCCTAATTTTCTAGTTTGTTTTCTCCCCTTTCTATCTACTCATCTTTTCCCCCTTTCCATACATTTCTTTCTTTCCTTTCTATTTCCCGCTCACTCTGTTAGCCTCTCATGCTCCTCACCTCCCACATTTCATACTTTTTTTGTTTGTTGTTTTATATAGCGCCTCGAACCGAAGGTATAGGAGCGATTTACATGAGCACCAGTTACACAAGGACACATTCATTTTTTGCTAGGCAAGGGGAGAATGCCCAGAATCACAGGATGCTGAGCGGACGCCGAGACTCAAACCTGGTTCCCCAGTCCCAAAGTCGGCCGCTCTGGCCGTTACACCACATCCTCCACCAACTTCAGCTTGACTTTAGCTCTCTTTTTCATTTTCAGGGCATTGCTCTCCCCACACACCTCCCTCATATCAGGCATGCGCGATACAGTTTTATTTATGAGATTTGGTCTTCAGGCCTGGAGGCAGAAGAGGCCCATATAGAACTGATCTACATTTCAGTGCGACCTTGGCAACTTCTCCCACACCACCTTGAGCAGCCTGGGTTGGGTGAGAGGGGCTCATAACAGCAGAGAGTGCTCCCACTGAATGCAGGGCATGTTCTAGTCTCCTGTAAATAGTGCAAGGTCATGCGTGGTACTTGTGCCTATACTGCATGCACGCTGGTCTCTTGCGGCATCAGTGGGTGCTCACGTCTGTCTCATTTCCTGCCCATTTGTTTTGCCCTCTGTTCATCCTTCTGGGCACCAGGGTATGCTCCTGCCTGCTGGTGGTACCACCACTGCATCCTCCTACCTTTGTCTTGTGACATCTCTCAATGTTCCAGCCTCTCACGTCTGCAATAAGGGCATGCACCTGGATGTCTTTTATGATAGTCTGATATTGCTGCATGCACGCACGTCTCGTGATCACAATGGGTGCTGACTCTCTCACGTGACCACATCTACCTTAGTCTATGCTCCTATCCATTTAATGTGGCAATGGTGCATGCGTCTGCCTGTCACTTGTGCCATCAGTGCATGCGCCTGCCTGTCTCTTATAAGATCAGTGCATGTCCCTGCACTCTGTCTTATGATGTCAGTGCATGTACTTGCCTGTCTCTTGTGCCATCGGTGCATGTCCCTGCACTGTCTCTTATGAAGTCAGTGCATGCTCCTGCCTGTCTCTTGTGCCATCAATGCATGTATCTGCCTGTCTCTTATGAGATCAGTGCATGCGCCTGCACGCCCTCTTATGCTATCAGTGCATGCTCCTGCCTGTCTCTTGTGCCATCAGTGCATGTACCTGCCTGTCTCTTATAAGATCAGTGCATGTCCCTGCACTCGGTCTTATGAGGGCAGTGCATGTACTTGCCTGTCTCTTGTGCCATCAGTGCATGTACCTGCCTGTCTCTTATGAGATCAGTGCATGCGCCTGCACGCCCTCTTATGCTATCAGTGCATGCTCCTGCCTGTCTCTTGTGCCATCAGTGCATGTACCTGCCTGTCTCTTATAAGATCAGTGCATGTCCCTGCACTCGGTCTTATGAGGGCAGTGCATGTACTTGCCTGTCTCTTGTGCCATCAGTGCATGTACCTGCCTGTCTCTTATGAGATCAGTGCATGCGCCTGCACGCCCTCTTATGCTATCAGTGCATGCTCCTACCTGTCTCTTGTGCCATCAATGCATGTACCTGCCTGTCTCTTATGCTATCAGTGCATGCACCTGCCTGTCCCTTGTGACATCAGTGCATGTATCTTGTACCACCATTGCATGCTCCTACATGTCTCTTATGACGTCAGTGCATGCTCCTGCCTGTCTCTTATGAGGTCAGTGCATGCTCCTGCCTGTCTTTTGTGACATCAGTGCATGTCCCTGCACTGTCTCTTATGCTATCAGTGCATGCGCCTGCCTGTCTTTTGTGACATCAGTGCACCTGTCCATCTCCCGTGACATCACAATATGCTCCTTTCCATTTCTACACATCTCTGGATGCTCTGGCTCATCTCTTGTGACATCACTAGATTCTGCAGCCTGTGACGTCAGTTGTATGTTAGTGACAACACTGAATGCGCCTCTAGATGTCGTGTGATATTACTGGATGCACCTGTCCGTGTCTTGTGACATCACTAGATTCTCCTGCCCTGCAGTGCATGCACCTCCACTTTTATTTCGACCTCTCTTCTCTGCCCATTCCCTCTTGACCTGTACCCATCAGCTGATCCTCCCTCACAGGCCAAGTTGGACCACCTTCCAACTCATTGTTTCAAGATGTGGGCAATACCGAAATTGACCGATTCTTCTGATTTCCTGTTTATTGTTGTAATCTATCGGATTTCACCCTCAAATCTTAAATAGCAACATATTGAGACCTTGAAGCCACTCACAAAAGCTCCGGCATGTCCTATGATGCCCTTAAGAGCAGTGTTCCTTCAAAAAAAAAAAACAAAAACAAAAATGGAGGCCTGGGGATGCGTGTTTGTTGACCGAAGACTTGAGCCAGGTTGCTTTACTCGAAAAAGACAATAACTTGGCATCATGGAAGAAAGCCCCACGATCTCCCATCCTGTTTGCAAGCCAATGTTCATGCACAATTTGTTCTTCTTCCAAAGACCTATACGTGCTCTCCAGAGTAGGGCAATTTCAACCATGAATACCTCCTTGAATGGACTGTGGTTCAATGGGATAATTGCACCATTCAAGGACCGCTCACCTCGAACTGAATTGCGCAGACCACAACTGCCGTGCCCGCATGTCGAGCTTTGTCTTCCCATGAAGAGACCTCAAAAACCTGCCTCCTGGCGCTCCGTGCCCTACATATGCATCTTTTCTCTAGGAAAATCCACCTTTTCTTCAATTTCATCTCTGACGAATGCTTCTTCCGCTTTGTGACCAAAATGTCCCCAAGGCTTAGGATAAAGGATCTGCCCGGGCCATGAGGGACACATAGGAAGATGCTGGTGACCATGTGGCTGCCATTCAAGCGTCGACAAATTATGAATGCCTCCACAGGACAAAAAGTACACACATAACACTCATCCGGCTGTGCACGTTGATGACAAGTAAAGCCGGATGTGACAATAAGCTGAAAGATAAGATCCAATCAGATTTTCAGGATATCCACAAAGAACGCGTACGAGGAAAATTTACTTCTCATCGGTTTCAAGGGGGATCACATGGATTTTCGAGGGTCTTTCAGGAGCCTCGGCTGGATCTTACTCTTTTTCCGGAAGAGGTTACCCACCCTAATCCTGATGTATGAAATTCAAAACACAACCGCAAGTTGGCTCCGCAGATCCACAGTATGTCCATACTCCTTGCCAAACACCTACAGGTCTGAATATTTCCCCACTCATAGGATGGCGGGTGAAAGCAAGAAGCTAGACAGTTACTAGGTCCTTCTAGTGCTGTGTGTCCAAGGATGAGCCTTCAAGTCACACGCTGGAGGCTTGTGTTGCAAATGTGAGGCATAAGATGATCACTTAAATCATAACATTTCAAAATTAGCTATAACATCATTTAAATCGGGCCTCAGTTTTGCAACCTCAGATTGACTTAAGACCTGCAACTCTCTACGCTTTTTAATCTATATTACATTCCCTCTAAGCTATTCGATTGGGGCAAAAGGGAGGATAACAGATGTCCTAGATGTTTAAAGGGTCCAGCTGATTTTATACACATGTTTCATCAGTGTGAAAAACTTAAAATGATCAAAAGTGAGATCGAGGCATTCTGGGAGGGGCTGCTAGATGTTAAAATAAATCTATCCCCAACATTGATGACTTTAGGATGCGAAAGCAAACTCAATCTCAATGCCGAGACGGAGGCTCTGGTATTTATCTCAGTGGCAGTTCTCCGGATTCTTATTTCAGCTGCTTGAAAAGAAACGGGGGCTCCAACATTCCAAATGTGGCTGACTAGACTCCTAGGTATGTACAATGTGGAGGCGGCCCTGTATGAGCTCAAGGGCAAAAGAACAAGAGCTACTGGTCTAGAGGTTTGGGCTCCCGTGGCTGCTTGGAGGGCCACTAGGATGTTGGAGGAAGTAGTGTGGTGCTAAACTGTATTAGATTGTATTATAATGTATATAGTGGTTGTCTCTTATACTCCTCCCTTAAATTTATAATATTGAATTTGAGATCTATTCTGATGGCTTCTTTGTTTTAAGGTCCCATTTTAATTCATCAGATTTTAATGCTTCTCTCTATTTTTGTATATTGCTGGATGAAATGTATTTATTAATCTTTGTATAATGAAGTCAATGTTTTTTACACTGTGTCTTTTAAATTCTCAAATTAAAAAAAAAAGACCTGCAACTCTCAAATGTTGACAGATCCTAAAATCAGGTTTTTACTCAACACCACAACAGTCACCCACTGTCCGGAAGCATTTGCAGCTCATAGAGAAAAGTGGATCAGGTGAACGTTTCTCGTACCCCCTTCACATACATGTTTCAAAATGTACATCTACCCAGGAAACATTCAGCCACCGGGCCATAGCCGCTTAGGAAACACTTCTGATTTATCTTTTCTGTGTCGATGCTGCTGGTGACGTGAATTTTCTGGGCAGGAAAGTGCATTCTGGGTGTGTACACTTCACTGCACACTCACCAGTCACCATCTCAATGTCTCCTCACATCTATTTCCTTTCTATTACTTCTGGACCCCCCAGGTCTCAACCCTGCCTTTAACCATGTTCTGGTCACCCCTAGGCCATCAGGGCCAGCCAGCCCAATCTCTATCCTGTCTACTTACCTGGTACCGCTCTATACATCGTCTGCTGTGCATAGGTAGTTACAATACACTACCCACGTCTTTGCACTTCTTCACATTAAAGTAGGTGCCAATTTTTTTTACTATTTGACACACATACTGAATCTGTCCTCATAGTTTCTTTTCTCATAGAACAAGTAATATCTGGCAACTGTTGGCTGTTGTAGAGATCTGAAGCAGTCCTGTGTCAGATGTGAAAAACTCCCATGGACTTCAGATCACAAGCTGTTCAATAATGGCTACTCCGCTAAGGTGAAGGAGCATCGCCCCACTGCTCAAAAGGAAAAATAAAATTATAAATAACGTATTGTTATTAATATTTTAGTTTTCCGGAGACATGAAGAAGAGGGCGGAGGAGAGGCGGTGGCCGGCTGTTTTCAGGTAAGTCATTTTTTCCCCTTCTTTTTTCTGGTGCTTCAGGCTCAATACTCATCCAACAGTGCACTGATGCCTCAGAATCCACACTCAACACTCATCTGGCAGCACACTGGTGCCTCAAACTCAATACATGTCCAATGGTACACTCGTGACCCAGACTCAACACTCATCCAACAAACATGCACTGGTGCTTCAGGCTCAATACTCGTCCAACAGTTCACTGATGCCTCAGAATCCACACTCAACACTCATCTGGCAGCACACTGGTGCCTCAAACTCAATACATGTCCAATGGTACACTCGTGACCCAGACTCAACACTCATCCAACAAACATGCACTGGTGCTTCAGGCTCAATACTCGTCCAACAGTTCACTGATGCTTCAGAATCCACACTCAACACTCATCTGGCAGCACACTGGTGCCTCAAACTCAATACATGTCCAATGGTACACTCGTGACCCAGACTCAACACTCATCCAACAAACATGCACTGGTGCTTCAGGCTCAATACTCATCCAACAGTTCACTGATGCTTCAGAATCCACACTCAACACTCATCTGGCAGCACACTGGTGCCTCAAACTCAATACATGTCCAATGGTACACTCGTGACCCAGACTCAACACTCATCCAACAAACATGCACTGGTGCTTCAGGCTCAATACTCATCCAACAGTTCACTGATGCCTCAGAATCCACACTCAACACTCATCTGGCAGCACACTGGTGCCTCAAACTCAATACATGTCCAATGGTACACTCGTGACCCAGACTCAACACTCATCCAACAAACATGCACTGGTGCTTCAGGCTCAATACTCGTCCAACAGTGCACTGATGCCTCAGAATCCACACTCAACACTCATCTGGCAGCACACTGGTGCCTCAAACTCAATACATGTCCAATGGTACACTCGTGACCCAGACTCAACACTTATCCAACAAACATGCACTGGTGCTTCAGGCTCAATACTCGTCCAACAGTTCACTGATGCTTCAGAATCCACACTCAACACTCATCTGGCAGCACACTGGTGCCTCAAACTCAATACATGTCCAATGGTACACTCGTGACCCAGACTCAACACTCATCCAACAAACATGCACTGGTGCTTCAGGCTCAATACTCATCCAACAGTTCACTGATGCTTCAGAATCCACACTCAACACTCATCTGGCAGCACACTGGTGCCTCAAACTCAATACATGTCCAATGGTACACTCGTGACCCAGACTCAACACTCATCCAACAAACATGCACTGGTGCTTCAGGCTCAATACTCGTCCAACAGTTCACTGATGCTTCAGAATCCACACTCAACACTCATCTGGCAGCACACTGGTGCCTCAAACTCAATACATGTCCAATGGTACACTCGTGACCCAGACTCAACACTCATCCAACAAACATGCACTGGTGCTTCAGGCTCAATACTCATCCAACAGTTCACTGATGCTTCACAATCCACACTCAACACTCATCTGGCAGCACACTGGTGCCTCAAACTCAATACATGTCCAATGGTACACTCGTGACCCAGACTCAACACTCATCCAACAAACATGCACTGGTGCTTCAGGCTCAATACTCGTCCAACAGTGCACTGATGCCTCAGAATCCACACTCAACACTCATCTGGCAGCACACTGGTGCCTCAAACTCAATACATGTCCAATGGTACACTCGTGACCCAGACTCAACACTTATCCAACAAACATGCACTGGTGCTTCAGGCTCAATACTCGTCCAACAGTTCACTGATGCTTCAGAATCCACACTCAACACTCATCTGGCAGCACACTGGTGCCTCAAACTCAATACATGTCCAATGGTACACTCGTGACCCAGACTCAACACTCATCCAACAAACATGCACTGGTGCTTCAGGCTCAATACTCATCCAACAGTTCACTGATGCTTCAGAATCCACACTCAACACTCATCTGGCAGCACAGTGGTGCCTCAAACTCAATACATGTCCAATGGTACACTCGTGACCCAGACACAACACTCATCCAACAAACATGCACTGGTGCTTCAGGCTCAATACCCGTCCAACAGTTCACTGATGCTTCAGAATCCACACTCAACACTCATCTGGCAGCACACTGGTGCCTCAAACTCAATACATGTCCAATGGTACACTCGTGACCCAGACTCAACACTCATCCAACAAACATGCACTGGTGCTTCAGGCTCAATACTCATCCAACAGTTCACTGATGCTTCAGAATCCACACTCAACACTCATCTGGCAGCACACTGGTGCCTCAAACTCAATACATGTCCAATGGTACACTCGTGACCCAGACTCAACACTCATCCAACAAACATGCACTGGTGCTTCATGCTCAATACTCATCCAACAGTTCACTGATGCTTCAGAATCCACACTCAACACTCATCTGGCAGCACACTGGTGCCTCAAACTCAATACATGTCCAATGGTACACTCGTGACCCAGACTCAACACTCATCCAACAAACATGCACTGGTGCTTCAGGCTCAATACTCATCCAACAGTTCACTGATGCTTCAGAATCCACACTCAACACTCATCTGGCAGCACACTGGTGCCTCAAACTCAATACATGTCCAATGGTACACTCGTGACCCAGACTCAACACTCATCCAACAAACATGCACTGGTGCTTCAGGCTCAATACTCGTCCAACAGTTCACTGATGCTTCAGAATCCACACTCAACACTCATCTGGCAGCACACTGGTGCCTCAAACTCAATACATGTCCAATGGTACACTCGTGACCCAGACTCAACACTCATCCAACAAACATGCACTGGTGCTTCAGGCTCAATACTCATCCAACAGTTCACTGATGCTTCACAATCCACACTCAACACTCATCTGGCAGCACACTGGTGCCTCAAACTCAATACATGTCCAATGGTACACTCGTGACCCAGACTCAACACTCATCCAACAAACATGCACTGGTGCTTCAGGCTCAATACTCATCCAACAGTTCACTGATGCCTCAGAATCCACACTCAACACTCATCTGGCAGCACACTGGTGCCTCAAACTCAATACATGTCCAATGGTACACTCGTGACCCAGACTCAACACTCATCCAACAAACATGCACTGGTGCTTCAGGCTCAATACTCGTCCAACAGTGCACTGATGCCTCAGAATCCACACTCAACACTCATCTGGCAGCACACTGGTGCCTCAAACTCAATACATGTCCAATGGTACACTCGTGACCCAGACTCAACACTTATCCAACAAACATGCACTGGTGCTTCAGGCTCAATACTCGTCCAACAGTTCACTGATGCTTCAGAATCCACACTCAACACTCATCTGGCAGCACACTGGTGCCTCAAACTCAATACATGTCCAATGGTACACTCGTGACCCAGACTCAACACTCATCCAACAAACATGCACTGGTGCTTCAGGCTCAATACTCATCCAACAGTTCACTGATGCTTCAGAATCCACACTCAACACTCATCTGGCAGCACAGTGGTGCCTCAAACTCAATACATGTCCAATGGTACACTCGTGACCCAGACACAACACTCATCCAACAAACATGCACTGGTGCTTCAGGCTCAATACCCGTCCAACAGTTCACTGATGCTTCAGAATCCACACTCAACACTCATCTGGCAGCACACTGGTGCCTCAAACTCAATACATGTCCAATGGTACACTCGTGACCCAGACTCAACACTCATCCAACAAACATGCACTGGTGCTTCAGGCTCAATACTCATCCAACAGTTCACTGATGCTTCAGAATCCACACTCAACACTCATCTGGCAGCACACTGGTGCCTCAAACTCAATACATGTCCAATGGTACACTCGTGACCCAGACTCAACACTCATCCAACAAACATGCACTGGTGCTTCATGCTCAATACTCATCCAACAGTTCACTGATGCTTCAGAATCCACACTCAACACTCATCTGGTAGCACACTGGTGCCTCAAACTCAATACATGTCCAATGGTACACTCGTGACCCAGACTCAACACTCATCCAACAAACATGCACTGGTGCTTCAGGCTCAATACTCATCCAACAGTTCACTGATGCTTCAGAATCCACACTTAACACTCATCTGGCAGCACACAGGTGCCTCAAACTCAATACATGTCCAATGGTGCACTTGTGAGCCAGACTCAACACTCGGTAAACAGTGCACCCATGCCCCAGACGCCAGACACTCATCCAACAGTTAACTGGTGCTTCAGACTCCATTCCCATCCAACAAACAGTGCACTGGTGCCTCAGACTCAACACTCATCCAAAAAACAATACACCGGTGCCTCAGACTCAACACTCCTCCAACAGTGCATTGATGCCTCAGACTACAGATACTCATCCAACAATGCACTGATGCCTCAGAATCCACACACAACACTCATCCGGCAGCACACTGATGCCTCAGACTCAATACACGTCCAATGGTGCACACGTGACCCAGACTCAGCACTCAATAAACAGTGCATGCATGACCCAGATGCCAGACTCTCATCCAACAGTTCACTGGTGCTTCGGACTCCATTTTCATCCAATAAACAGTGCACTGGTGCCTCAGACTCAACACTCCTCCAACAGTTCATTGATGCTTCAGACTTCAGTTACTCATACAACAGTGCACTACTGCCTCACCCTCCACGTTCATCCAAAATGGCTCAACACTTGTCCAAATGTGCACATTCATCCAACAATGAACTCATGCCCTAGAATTGAAACATCATTCATCTAACCGTGCACTGGTGCCCTAGGTTCATCCCTCATCCAACAGTGCACTGATGCCTCAGATTCCAGACACTCATCCAATAGTGCACTAATGCCTTAGACTCAACACTCACCCAACAGTGCACTGGTGCCTCAGACTTCAAACACTCATCCAAAAGTTCTCTAGTCCCTCAGACTACACACTCATCTAACAGTGCACTGGTGCCTCAAATAAAACACTCAACCAATATAGAGTGCACTGGTGCCTCAGACTCAACACATGTCTAACAGTGCACTGGTGCCTCAGACTCCACACTCATACAAACAGTGCACTAGTGCCTCAGACTCAACACTCATCCAACAGAGCACTGGCGCCTCAGATGCCACACTCATCTAATAGGGCACTGGTGCCTTAAACTCAACACTCATCTAACAGTGCACTGATGCCTCATACACCACATTCATCCAATAAACAGTGCACTGGTGCCTCAGGCTCAACACTCATCTAATAGGGCACAGGTTCCTCAGACCCCAGACTCATCTAATAGGGCACAGGGGCCTCAGGCTCAACACTCATCTAATAATGCACTGGTGCCACAGACTCCAAACTCACACTATAAACAGTGTACTGATGCCTCAGTCTCAACACTCATCTAACAATGTGATGCCTCAGAATCCACACTCATACAAAAAATGTACTAGTGACACAGACTCCACACTCATCAAATAAAATGTGCAATGATGCCTGAAACTCAACACTCACTATCAGTGCACTGGTGCCTCAGACTCAACACTCATCAGATAGTGCACTGGTGCTTAGACACAACACTCGCCCAATAAACAGTGCACTGGTGCCTTAAACTGAACACTCATCTGACAGAGCACGGGTGCCTCAGACTCCACACTCATCCTATAAACAGTACACTGGTGCCTCAGACTCCACACTCATTCTATAAACAGTGCTCTGGTGCCTCAGACTCCACGCTCATTCTATAAACAGTGCTCTGGTGCCTCAGACTCCACGCTCATTCTATAAACAGTGCTCTGGTGCCTCAGACTCCACGCTCATTCTATAAACAGTGCTCTGGTGCCTCAGACTCCACGCTCATTCTATAAACAGTACACTGGTGCCTCAGACTCCACACTCATTCTATAAACAGTGCTCTGGTGCCTCAGACTCCACGCTCATTCTATAAACAGTGCTCTGGTACCTCAGACTCCACGCTCATTCTATAAACAGTGCTCTGGTGCCTCAGACTCCACACTCATCCTATAAACAGTACACTGGTGCCTCAGACTCCACACTCATTCTATAAACAGTGCTCTGGTGCCTCAGACTCCACGCTCATTCTATAAACAGTGCTCTGGAGCCTCAGACTCCACGCTCATTCTATAAACAGTGCTCTGGTGCCTCAGACTCCACACTCATTTTATAAAAGGTGCAATGATACCTGAAACTCAACACTCACTATCAGTGCACTGGTGCCTCAGACACAACACTCGCCCAATAAACAGTGTACTGGTGCCTTAAACTGAACACTCCTCTGACAGAGCACTGGTGCCTCAGACTCCAAACTCATCCAATAGTGCACTGATGCCTCAGACTCCAAACTCATCCAATAGTGCACTTGTGCCTCAGACTCCAAACTCATCCAATAGTGCACTTGTGCCTCAGACTCCAAACTCATCCAATAGTGCACTGGTGCCTCAGACTCCACACTCATACTATAAACAGTGCACTGATGCCTCTTAGTGAGAAGACGAGACCCCGGACACGTTGCAGGACTCTGAGCAGTGTCAACTTATCTGAAAGGAATTACTTGCCTTTATGTTATTGCACGTCTTGCCTGTACCACATTATATGGCCTCATCAGTCGGATGCATCTACGAAAGAGATTCTTAACGGGAATCATTCTGTGGCGGCGCACCCAGGAGTGTTTTTGTGAAAGGGACCAGCGTCGATATCTGACCTATTTGTAGGTTTATCCTGATGTCCCCACCTGGAGGTTAACTTGGGATCGATATTATATTCTGCCCTTTGCTGTCTCGGGATTTATACAGAGACAAAGGAAAATATGATCAGTTATTTATACTGATTCCAGATTTAGCCCCGTGCTACTAAATTGTTGGATTGGATCCACTGTACTATATATTCAAGAAAAAGATAGTGAGATATGAAAATATTGATCTAATGCGCCCTGACGAAGGAAGCTAGGCCAAAATTTGTTTCCCGAAACACGCGTCAGCGCTTCACTTTTTTTGTGTTGTGTTGTGTATATATTTTTGTATAATTTGTGAAGTCTCCCTATTGTGTCGAATTGTTTCTTCTGTTATTTGATTCATGTAGTGAGAGTTTGTGAGATTGGTAAAACAGTGTGTTTCGATGAACTGTGTGGTTGGTTTTGATTGGGCCTTTATGTGTGATGTTTTGCTTGGGGGTATTGTATATAGTATAAATATATGTATATAGAATGTACATACAAAATTGGTACCACGATTATGATATATTGTAATTGTTTTGTTCTTACGTATCAGAAAATCATTTGAATAAAAAAGAAAATATGTTTTGTTATTATCTTCTGCTTTGGGACAATAATATTTTTTGAATTGATGTAGGATATATTACCTAGATTTAAAGGATTACTAGTGAGAGGTTCTGTTCATGTGTTTGCCTGACTCCCTGCCTCCCTCTCCGAGTATTAGTTTTCAGGGACCCTCTGTCGTATTTTTGAAGCCTCAGACACAACACTCATCTACCAGTGCACTGGTGCCTCAAACTCCACACTACTCCACAAATCAGTGCATTGGTGTCTTAGACTCCACACCCATCCTATACACAGTGCACGGGTGCCTCAGACTCCAAGCTCATTCTAAAAACAGAGCAATAGTGCTTTAGACTCCATACTCATCTAGTAATGCACTGGTGCCTCAGACTCCAAACTCATTCTATAAATAGCGCACTGGTGCCCCAGACTCAAAATTCATCTAATAGTGCACTGGTGCCTCAGACACCACACTCATTCAATAAACAGTCACTGGTGCCTCGGGCTCAACACTCATCTAATAGGGAACAGGTTCCTCAGACTCCACACTAATCTAATAGGGTATGTGTGCCTCAGACTCCACAATCATCTAGTAGTGCACTGGTTCCTCAGACTCCACACTCATACTATAAACAATACACTGGTGCCTCAGACTCCGCACTCATTCTATAAACAGTGCACTGGTGACCCAGACTCCACACTCATTCTATAAACAGTACACTGGTGCCTCAGACTCCACACTCATTCTATAAACAGTACACTGGTGCATCAGACTCCACACTCATCCTATGAAAAGTGCTCTGGTGCCTCAGACTCCACACTCATTCAATAAACAGTGCACTGGTGCCTCGGGCTCAACACCCATCTAATAGGGAACAGGTTCCTCAGACTCCACACTAATCTAATAGGGTACATGTGCCTCAGACTCCACAATCATCTAGTAGTGCACTGGTGCCTCAGACTCAAAACTCATACTATAAACAGTGCACTGGTGTCCCAGACTCCACACTCATCCTATAAACAGTACACTGGTGCCTCAGACTCAACAAACATCCTATAAACAGTACACTGGTGACCCAGACTCCACAATCTTCCTATAGACCATGCACTGGTGCCTCAGACTCCACACTCACCTATTAGTGCACTGTTGCCTCAGACTCCACACTGATACTATAAACAGTACGCTGGTGCCTCAGACTCCACACTCATTCTATAAACAGTGCACTGGTGACCCAGACTCCACAATCATCCTATGAAAAGTGCTCTGGTGCCTCAGACTCCACACTCATCCTATAAACAGTGCACTGGTGTCCCAGACTCCACACTCATCCTATAAACAGTACACTGGTGCCTCAGACTCCACAAACATCCTATAAACAGTACACTGGTGACCCAGACTCCACAATCTTCCTATAGACCATGCACTGGTGCCTCAGACTCCACACTCACCTATTAGTGCACTGTTGCCTCAGACTCCACACTGATACTATAAACAGTACGCTGGTGCCTCAGACTCTGCACTCATCCTATTAACGGTGCACTGGTGCCCCAGACTCAAAACAAATCTAATAGTACACTGGTGCCTCACACTCCACGCTCATCCTATAAACAGGGCACTGGTGCCCTGAACTCTACAATCATCCTATAAACATTACACTGGTGCCTCAAACTCCACACTCATGCTATAAACAGTGCACTGGTGGCCCAGACTCCACACTCTTCATATAGACAATGTACTGGTGCCTCAGACTCTACACTCATCTATAATGCACTGGTGCCTCAGCCTCCACACTGATACTATAAACAGTACACTGGTGCCTCAGACTCCACACTTATCCTATAAACAGTGCACTGGTGCCTCAGACTCAGCACTCAACTAATAGGGCACAGGTTCCTCAGACTCCACACTCATAATTAGATATTAAGGGCAGAAGTGCCTCGGACTCCACACTCATCTAATAGTGCACTGGTGCCTCAGACTCCACACGTATCCTATAAACAGTGCACTGGTGCCTCAGACTCCACACTTATCCTATAAACAGTGCACTGGTGCCTCAGACTCCACACTCAACTAATAGGGCACAGGTTCCTCAGACTCCACACTCATAATTAGATATTAAGGGCACAAGTGCCTCGGACTCCACACTCATCTAATAGTGCACTGGTGCCTCAGACTCCACACGTATCCTATAAACAGTGCACTGGTGCCCCAGACTCAACACTCATCTAATAGTGCACTGGTGCCTCAGACTCCACACGTATCCTATAAACAGTGCACTGGTGCCCCAGACTCAACACTCATCTAATAGTGAACTGGTGCCTCAGACTCCACACACATATTATAAACAGTGCACTGGTGCATCACACTCCAACACTCATCCTATAAACAGTACACTGGTGCCCCAGACTCAACACTCATCTAATAGTGCACTGGTGCCTCAGACTCCACACTCATCCTATAAACACTACACTGGTGACCCAGACTCCACAATCTTCCTATAGACCATGCACTGGCGCCTCAGACTCCACACTCACCTATTAATGCACTGGTGCCTCAGGCTCCACACTGATACTATAAACAGTACACTTTTGCCTCAGACTCCACACTCACCTATTAATGCACTGGTGCCTCAGGCTCCACACTGATACTATAAACAGTACGCTTGTGCCTCAGACTCCACACTCATCCTATAAACAGTGCACTGGTGCCCCAGACTCCGCACTCATCCTATAAACGGTGCACTGGTGCCTCAGACTCAACACAAATCTAATAGTGCTCTGGTGCCTCACACTCCACGCTCATCCAATAAACAGTGCACTGGTGCCCCAAACTCCACAATCATCCTATAAACATTACACTGGTGCCTCAAACTCCACACTAATCCTATAAACAGTGCACTGGTGACCCAGACTCCACAATCTTCTTATAGACAATGTACTGGTGCCTCAGACTCCACACTCCTCTATTAGTGCACTGGTGTCTCAGCCTCCACACTGATACTATAACAGTACACTGGTGCCTCAGACTCCACACTTATCCTATAAACAGTGCACTAGTGCTCCAGACTCAACACTCATCTAATAGTGCACTGGTGCCTCAGAAACCACACTCATCGAAAAAAAACAGTGCACTGGTGCCTCAGGCTCCACACTCATCTAATAGTGCACTGGTGCCTCAGACTCCACACGTATCCTATAAACAGTGCACTGGTGCCCCTGACACAACACTCATCTAATAGTGCACTGGTGCCTCAGACTCCACACTCATCTAATAGTGTATTGGTGCCTCAGACTCCACACTTATATTATAAACAGTGCACTGGTGCATCACACTCCAACACTCATCCTATGAACAGTACACTGGTGCCTCAGACTCCACACTCATCCTATAAACAGTGCGCAGATGCCCCATACTCCACACTCTTCCTATAAAGATTGCACTGGTGCCTTAGACACCACACTCATCCTATAAACAGTACCCTGGTGCCTCAGAATCCACAATCATCTAATAGTGCAATGGTGCCTCAGACTCCACACTCAACCTAAAACGGTGCACTGGTGACCCGGACTCCATACTCATACTATAAACAGTCCGCTGGTGCCTCAGACTCCACACTCATCCTATAAATGGTGCACAGGTGCCCCAGATTCAATACTCATCTAATAGTGCGCTGTTTCCTCAGACTCCACGCTCATCCTATAAACAGTGCACTGGTGCCTCAGATTCCACACTCAACCTATAAACAGTGCAATGGTGCCTCAGACTCCACACTCATCCTATAAACAGTGCACTGGTGCCCCAGACTCAACACTCATCTAATAGTGCACTGGTGCCTCAGACTCCACACGTATCCTATAAACAGTGCACTGGTGCCCCAGACTCAACACTCATCTAATAGTGAACTGGTGCCTCAGACTCCACACACATATTATAAACAGTGCACTGGTGCATCACACTCCAACACTCATCCTATAAACAGTACACTGGTGCCCCAGACTCAACACTCATCTAATAGTGCACTGGTGCCTCAGACTCCACATTCATCCTATAAACACTACACTGGTGACCCAGACTCCACAATCTTCCTATAGACCATGCACTGGCGCCTCAGACTCCACACTCACCTATTAATGCACTGGTGCCTCAGGCTCCACACTGATACTATAAACAGTACACTTTTGCCTCAGACTCCACACTCACCTATTAATGCACTGGTGCCTCAGGCTCCACACTGATACTATAAACAGTACGCTTGTGCCTCAGACTCCACACTCATCCTATAAACAGTGCACTGGTGCCCCAGACTCCGCACTCATCCTATAAACGGTGCACTGGTGCCTCAGACTCAACACAAATCTAATAGTGCTCTGGTGCCTCACACTCCACGCTCATCCAATAAACAGTGCACTGGTGCCCCAAACTCCACAATCATCCTATAAACATTACACTGGTGCCTCAAACTCCACACTAATCCTATAAACAGTGCACTGGTGACCCAGACTCCACACTCTTCTTATAGACAATGTACTGGTGCCTCAGACTCCACACTCCTCTATTAGTGCACTGGTGTCTCAGCCTCCACACTGATACTATAACAGTAAACTGGTGCCTCAGACTCCACACTTATCCTATAAACAGTGCACTAGTGCTCCAGACTCAACACTCATCTAATAGTGCACTGGTGCCTCAGAAACCACACTCATCGAAAAAAACCAGTGCACTGGTGCCTCAGGCTCCACACTCATCTAATAGTGCACTGGTGCCTCAGACTCCACACGTATCCTATAAACAGTGCACTGGTGCCCCTGACACAACACTCATCTAATAGTGCACTGGTGCCTCAGACTCCACACTCATCTAATAGTGTATTGGTGCCTCAGACTCCACACTTATATTATAAACAGTGCACTGGTGCATCACACTCCAACACTCATCCTATGAACAGTACACTGGTGCCTCAGACTCCACACTCATCCTATAAACAGTGCGCAGATGCCCCATACTCCACACTCTTCCTATAAAGACTGCACTGGGGCCTTAGACACCACACTCATCCTATAAACAGTACCCTGGTGCCTCAGAATCCACAATCATCTAATAGTGCAATGGTGCCTCAGACTCCACACTCAACCTAAAACGGTGCACTGGTGACCCGGACTCCATACTCATACTATAAACAGTCCGCTGGTGCCTCAGACTCCACACTCATCCTATAAATGGTGCACAGGTGCCCCAGATTCAATACTCATCTAATAGTGCGCTGTTTCCTCAGACTCCACGCTCATCCTATAAACAGTGCACTGGTGCCTCAGATTCCACACTCAACCTATAAACAGTGCAATGGTGCCTCAGACTCCACACTCATCCTATAAACAGTGCACTGCTGCCTCAGACTCCACACACATCCTATAAACCGTGCACTGGTGCCCCAGACTCCACACTCATCAGATAGTGCACGGGTGCTTAGACACAACACTCACCCAATAAACAGTGTACTGGTGCCTTAAACTGAACACTCCTCTGACAGAGCACTGATGCCTCAGACTCAAAACTCATCCTATAAACAATGGACTGGTGACCCATACTCCACACTCTTCCTATAGACAATGCACTGGTGCCTCAAACTCCACACTCATCTATTAGTGCACTGGTGCCTCATACTTCACACTCATCCTATAAACAGTGGTCTGGTGCCTCAGGCGCCACACTCATCCTATAAACAGTGTATTGGTGCCCCGGACTCCACACTCACCAGATAGTGCATGGGTACTTACGGCCAGATTCATGAAGCTTCATTGCGCTCGCAAAGGGCAAGATTCTGAAAATCTGGCCCTTTGCGAGTGCAATTTTTGCATTTGGGATTCATTATCCCAAATGCAAAAATCGCTAATAAAGAATTCGCAAATTTGCGAGGATTAGCATTTAAGGAATCTTTATTAGAGATTCCTTAAATGCTATTCATGAAACATTTAAAAATTGCGAATTCGCGATTTTGGAGCGCTATTTACCACAAAGTCAAACCTCGTGTTAAATAGTGAAAAACCTAGAAAAATGCATTTTGATGCATTTTTCTAAGTTGCATGTTACACACACACATGCCCTTTGGACATGTGTGTGTGCACCACCAATGTAGATTACATTTCAGGGGTGCTACAGGGTGTCCTTTGGACACCCCTGGCACCCTTGAAATCGCATCCTTATTTGCGATTATCAAATTGCTAATCGCAAATGGAGTTATTCCTTATTTGCGATTAGCAATTTGCTAATCGCAAATAAGGAATTTGTAGGAATCGCAATTTTTTAGCGATTCCTACATGAATCCCGTTTTGCAAGTCCTCAATAGCGATTCCTTAATAATCGCTATTAAGGACTCGCAAAATGGCTCTTTGATGAATCTAGCTGTTAGACACAACACTCACCCAATAAACAGTGTACTGGTGCCCTAAACAGAAAACTCATCTGACAGAGCACTGGTGCCTCAGACTCCAAACTCATCCCATAAACAAATGACTGGTGACCCAGACTCCACACTCTTCCTATAGACAATGCACTGGTTCCTCAGACTCCACACTCATCTATTAGTGCACTGGTGCCTCAGACTCCAGATTCATTCTATAAACAATGCACTGGTGCCCCAGACTCAACACTCATCTAATAGCGCACTGGTGCCTCAGACTCCACGCACATCCTATAAAGAGTGCACTGGTGCCTCAGACTCCACACTCATCCTATAAACGGTGCACTGGTGCCCCAGACTCAACACTCATCTAATAGTGCACTGGTGCATCAGACTCCACACTCATACTATAAACAGTGCACTGCTGCCTCAGGCTCCAATATCATACTATAAATGGTGCACTGGTGCCCTAGACTCAACACTCATCTAATAGTGCACTGGTGCATCAGACTCCACACTCATACTATAAACAGTGCACTGCTGCCTCAGGCTCCACAATCATACTATAAATGGTGCACTGGTGCCCCAGACTCAACACTCATCTAATAGTGCACTGGTGCCTCAGACTAAATGCTTATCCTATAAACAGTGTATTGGTGCCTCAGACTCCATGCTCATCCTATAAACAGTGCACTGGTGCCTCAGGCTCCACACTCATCCTTTAAAAGGTGCACTAGTGCCCCAGACTCAACACTCATCTAATAGTGCACTGATGCTTCAGACTCCACGCTCATCGTATAAACAGTGCACTGATGCCTCAAACTCCACACTCATCCTATAAATGGTGCACTGGTGCCCCAGACTCAACACTCATCTAATAGTGCACTTGTGCCTCAGACTCCACGCTTATCCTATAAACAGTGCACTGGTGCCTTAGACTCCACGTTCATCCTATAAACGGTGCACTGGTGACCCAGACTCCACACTCATCCTATGAAAAGTTGTCTGGTGCCTCAGACTCCACGCTTATCCTATAAACAGTGCACTGGTGCCTTAGACTCCACGTTCATCCTATAAACGGTGCACTGGTGACCCAGACTCCACACTCATCCTATGAAAAGTGGTCTGGTGCCTCAGACTCCATGCTCATCCTATAAACAGTACACTGGTAACCCAGACTCCACAATCTTCCTATAGATCATGCACTGGTGCCTCAGACTCCACACTGATACTATAAACAGTACGCTGGTGCCTCAGACTCCGCACTCATCCTATAAACGGTGCACTGGTGCCCCAGACTCAAAACAAATCTATTAGTGCACTTGTGCCTCACACTCCACGCTCATCCGATAAACAGGGCACTGGTGCCCCGAACTCTACAATCATTCTATAAACATTACACTGGTGCCTCAAACTCCACACTCATCCTATAAATAGTGCACTGGTGACCCAGACTCCACACTCTTCCTATAGACAATGTACTGGTGCCTCAGACTCTACACTCATCTATAATGCACTGGTGCCTCAGCCTCCACACTGATATTATAAACAGTACACTGATGCCTCAGACTCCACACTTATCCTATAAACAGTGCACTGGTGCCTCAGACTCAACACTCAACTAATAGGGCACAGGTTCCTCAGACTCCACCTCAGACTCCACACTCATAATTAGATATTAAGGGCACAAGTGCCTCACACTCATCTAATAGAGCACTAGTGCCTCAGACTCCACACGTATCCTATAAACAGTGCACTGGTGCCCCAGACTCCACACTCATCTAATAGTGAACTGGTGCCTCAGACTCCACACTCATCCTATAAACAGTGCACAGGTGCCCCGTACTCCACACTCTTCCTATAAAGAGTGCACTGGTGCCTCAGACTCCACGCTCATACTATGAACAGTGCACTGGAGCCCTTGACTCCACACTCATCCTATAAACAGTACACTGGTGCCTCAGACTCCACAAACATCCTATAAACACTACACTGGTGACCCAGACTCCACAATCTTCCTATAGACCATGCACTGGCGCCTCAGACTCCACACTCACCTATTAATACACTGGTGCCTCAGACTCCACACTCATCCTATAACCAGTGCACTGGTGCCCCAGACTCTGCACTCATCCTATAAACGGTGCACTGGTGCCTCATACTCAACACAAATCTAATAGTGCTCTGGTGCGTCACACTCCACGCTCATCCTATAAACAGTGCACTGGTGCCCCGAACTCCACTATCATCCTATAAACATTACACTGATGCCTCAAACTCCACACTCATCCTATAAACAGTGCACTGGTGACCCAGATTCCACACTCTTCCTGTAGACAATGTACTGGTGCCTCAGACTCCACACTCCTCTATTAGTGCACTGGTGCCTCAGCCTCCACACTGATACTATAAACAGTACACTGGTGCCTCAGACTCCCCACTTATCCTATAAACAGTGCACTAGTGCCCCAGACTCCACACTCATCAGATAGTGCACGGGTGCTTAAATACAACACTCACCCAATAAACAGTGTACTGGTGCCCTAAACTGAACGCTCATCTGACAGAGCACTGGTGCCTCAGACTCCAAACTCATCCTATAAACAACAGACTGTTGACCCAGACTCCACACTCTTCCTATAGACAATGCACTGGTGCCTCAGACTCCACACTCATCTATTAGTGCACTGGTGCCTCAGACTCCACACTCATACTATAAACAGTACGCTGGTGCCTCAGACTCCACACTCATTCTATAAACAATGCACTGGTGCCGCAGACTCAACACTCATCTAATAGTGCACTGGCGCCTCAGAAACCACACTTATCGAAAAAACAGTGCACTGGTGCCTCAGGATCAACACTCAACTAATAAGCCACAGGTTCCTCAGACTCCACACTCATCATTAGATATTAAGGGCACAAGTGCCTCAGACTCCATACTCATCTAATAGTGCACTGGTGCCTCAGACTCCACACGTATCCTATAAACAGTGCACTGTTGCCCCAGACTCCACACTCATCTAATAGTGAATTGGTGCCTCAGACTCCACACTCATATTATAAACAGTGCACTGGTGCATCACACTCCAACACTCATCCTATGAACAGTACAGTGGTGCCTCAGACTCCACACTCATCCTATAAACAGTGCACAGATGCCCCATACTCCACACTCTTCCTATAAAGACTGCACTAGTGCCTTAGACACCACACTCATCCTATAAACAGTACACTGGTGCCTCAGAATCCACACTCAACCTAAAACAGTGCACTGGTGACCCGGACTCCACACTCATCTAATAGTGCACTTGTGCCTCAGACTCCACGCTTATCCTATAAACAGTGCACTGGTGCCTTAGACTCCACGTTCATCCTATAAACGGTGCACTGGTGACCCAGACTCAACACTCATCCTATGAAAAGTGGTCTGGTGCCTCAGACTCCATGCTTATCCTATAAACAGTGCACTGGTGCCTTAGACTCCACGTTCATCCTATAAACTGTGCACTGGTGACCCAGACTCCACACTCATCCTATGAAAAGTGGTCTGGTGCCTCAGACTCCATGCTCATCCTATAAACAGTACACTAGTGACCCAGACTCCACAATCTTCCTATAGATCATGCACTGGTGCCTCAGACTCCATACTCACCTATTAGTGCACTGGTGCCTCAGACTCCACACTGATACTATAAACAGTACGCTGGTGCCTCAGACTCCGCACTCATCCTATAAACGGTGCACTGGTGCCCCAGACTCAAAACAAATCTATTAGTGCACTTGTGCCTCACACTCCACGCTCATCCTATAAACAGGGCACTGGTGCCCCGAACTCTACAATCATCCTATAAACATTACACTGGTGCCTCAAACTCCACACTCATCCTATAAATAGTGCACTGGTGACCCAGACTCCACACTCTTCCTATAGACAATGTACTGGTGCCTCAGACTCTACACTCATCTATAATGCACTGGTGCCTCAGCCTCCACACTGATATTATAAACAGTACACTGATGCCTCAGACTCCACACTTATCCTATAAACAGTGCGCTGGTGCCTCTGACTCAACACTCAACTAATAGGGCACAGGTTCCTCAGACTCCACCTCAGACTCCACACTCATAATTAGATATTAAGGGCACAAGTGCCTCACACTCATCTAATAGAGCACTGGTGCCTCAGACTCCACACGTATCCTATAAACAGTGCACTGGTGCCCCAGACTCAACACTCATCTAATAGTGCACTGGTGCTTCAGACTCCACACTCATCTAATAGTGAACTGGTGCCTCAGACTCCACACTCATCCTATAAACAGTGCACAGGTGCCCCGTACTCCACACTCTTCCTATAAAGAGTGCACTGGTGCCTCAGACTCCACGCTCATACTATGAACAGTGCACTGGAGCCCTTGACTCCACACTCATCCTATAAACAGTACACTGGTGCCTCAGACTCCCCACTTATCCTATAAACAGTGCACTAGTGCCCCAGACTCCACACTCATCAGATAGTGCACGGGTGCTTAAATACAACACTCACCCAATAAACAGTGTACTGGTGCCCTAAACTGAACGCTCATCTGACAGAGCACTGGTGCCTCAGACTCCAAACTCATCCTATAAACAACAGACTGGTGACCCAGACTACACTCTTCCTATAGACAATGCACTGGTGCCTCAGACTCCAAACTCATCCTATAAACAACAGACTGGTGACCCAGACTCCACACTCATACTATAAACAGTACGCTGGTGCCTCAGACTCCACACTCATTCTATAAACAATGCACTGGTGCCGCAGACTCAACACTCATCTAATAGTGCACTGGTGCCTCAGTAACCACACTTATCGAAAAAACAGTGCACTGGTGCCTCAGGATCAACACTCAACTAATAGGGCACAGGTTCCTCAGACTCCACACTCATCATTAGATATTAAGGGCACAAGTGCCTCAGACTCCATACTCATCTAATAGTGCACTGGTGCCTCAGACTCCACACGTATCCTATAAACAGTAAACTGTTGCCCCAGACTCAACACTCATCTAATAGTGAATTGGTGCCTCAGACTCCACACTCATATTATAAACAGTGCACTGGTGCATCACACTCCAACACTCATCCTATGAACAGTACAGTGGTGCCTCAGACTCCACACTCATCCTATAAACAGTGCACAGATGCCCCATACTCCACACTCTTCCTATAAAGACTGCACTGGTGCCTTAGACACCACACTCATCCTATAAACAGTACACTGGTGCCTCAGAATCCACACTCAACCTAAAACAGTGCACTGGTGACCCGGACTCCACACTCATACTATAAACAGTATGCTGGTGCCTCAGAATCCACACTCATCCTATAAACAGTGCACTGGCGCCCCAGACTCCACACTCATTCTATAAATGGGGCACTGGTGCCCCAGATTTAATACTCATCTAATAGTGCGCTGTTGCCTCAGACTCCACCCTCATCCTATAGACAGTGCACTGGTGCCTCAGACGCCACACTCAACCTATAAACAGTGCAATGGTGCCTCAGACTCCACATTCATCCTATAAACAGTGCTCTGGTGCCTCAGACGCCACACTCATCCTATAAACAGTGCACTGGTGCCTCAGACTCCACACTCATCCGATAAACAGTGCATTGCTGCCTCTGATGCCACACTCATCCTATAAACAGTGCAATGGTGCCTCAGACTCCACACTTACCCTATAAACAGTGCACTTGTGCCTCGGACTCCACACTCATCTATTAGTGCACTGGTGCCTCAGACTCCACACTCATCCTATAAACAGTGCACTGGTACCTCTGCTGCAACACTCATCCTATAAACAGTGCACAGGTGCCTCAGACTCCACACACATCCTATAAACAGTGCACTGGTGCCCCAGACTCCACACTCATCAGATAGTGCACGGGTGCTTAGACACAACACTCACCCAATAAACAGTGTACTGGTGCCTTAAACTGAACACTCATCTGACAGAGCACTGGTGCCTCAGACTCCAAACTCATCCTATAAACAATGGACTGGTGACCCAGACTCCACAATCTTCCTATAGACAATGCACTGGTGCCTCAGACTCCACACGTATCTATTAGTGCACTGATGCCTCATACTTCACACTCACCCTATAAACAGTGCTCTGGTGCCTCAGGCGCCACACTCATCCTATAAACAGTGTACTAGTGCCCCGGACTCCACACTCATCAGATAGTGCATGGGTGCTTAGACACAACACTCACCCAATAAACAGTGTACTGGTGCCCTAAACTGAACACTCATCTGACAGAACACTGGTGCCTCAGACTCCAAACTCATCCTGTAAACAATGGACTGGTGACCCAGACTCCACACTCTTCCTATAGACAATGCACTGGTGCCTCAGACTCCACACTCATCTATTAGTGCACTGGTGCCTCAGACTTCACACTTATACTATAAACAGTACGCTGGTGCCTCAGACTCCACACTCATTCTATAAACAATGCACTGGTGCCGTAGACTCAACACTCATCTAATAGTGCACTGGTGCCTCAGACTCCACGCTCATCCTATAAAGAGTGCACTGGTGCCTCAGACTCCACACTCATCCTATAAACGGTGCACTGGTGCCCCAGACTCAACACTCATCTAATAGTGCACTGGTGCCTCAGACTAAACGCTTATCCTATAAACAGTGCACTGGTGCAGCAGACTCCATGCTCATCCTATAAACAGTGCACTGATGCCTCAAACTCCACACTCATCCTAGAAATTGGTGCACTGGTGCCCCAGACTCCACACTCATTTAATAGTGCACTTGTGCCTCAGACTCCACGCTTATCCTATAAACAGTGCACTGGTGCCTTAGACTCCACGTTCATCCTATAAACGGTGGCTGGTGCCCAGTGTCAACATTCATCTAATAGTGCACTGGTGCCTCAGACCCCACAGTCATCCAATAAACAGTGCACTGGTGACCCTGACTCAACACTCATCTAATATTGCGCTGGTGCCTCAGACTCCACAAACATCTAGTAGTGCACTGTTGTCCCGGACTCCACACTCATCCTATAAACAGTACACTGGTGACCAATGGTGCCTCAGACTCTACACTCACCTTTTAGTGCACTGGTGCCTCAGACTCCACTCTGATACTATAAACAGTACGCTGGTGCCTCAGACTCCAAGCTCATCCTATAAACAGTGCACTGGTGCCCCAGACTCTGCACTCATCCTATAAACGGTGCACTGGTGACCCAGACTCAAAACAAATCTAATAGTGCACTGGTGCCTCACACTCCACTCTCATCCTATAAACAGTGCACTGGTGCCTCAGACTCCACACTCATCTATTAGTGCACTGGTGCCTCAGCCTCCACACTGATACTATAAACAATACACTGGTGCCTCAGACTCCACACTTATCCTATATACAGTGCCCTAGTGCCCCAGACTCAACACTCATCTAATAGTGCACTGGTACCTCAGAAACCACACTCATCGAAAAAACAGTGCACTGGTGCCTCAGGCTCAACACTCAACTAATAGGGCACAGGTTGCTCAGACTCCACACTCATCATTAGATATTAAGGGCACAAGAGCCTCAGACTCCACACTCATCTAATAGTGCACTGGTGCCTCAGACTCCACATGTATCCTATAAACAGTGCACTGGTGCCCCAGACTCAACACTCATCTAATAGTGCACTGGTACCTCAGACTCCACACTCATCTAATAGTGAACTGGTGCCTCAGACTCCACACTCATCCTATAAACAGTACACTGGTGCCTCAGACTCCACACTCTTCCTATAAAGTGTGCACTGGTGCCTTAGACACCACACTCGTCCTATAAACAGTACACTGGTGCCACAGACTCCACAATCATCCAATAGTGCACTGGTGCCTCAGGCTCCACACTCATACTATAATCAGTACACTGGTGCCCCAGACTCAACACTCAGCTAATAGTGCACTGGTGACCCGTACTCCACACTCATACTATAAACAGTGCACTGCTGCCTCAGAATCCACAATCATACTATAAATGGTGCACTGGTGCCCCAGACTCAACACTCATCTAATAGTGCACTGGTGCCTCAGACTCCACACTCATCCTATAAACAGTGCACTGGTGCCTCAGACTCCACACTCATCCTATAAACGGCGCACTGGTGCCCCAGACTCAACGCTCATCTAATAGTGCACTGGTGAATCAGACTCCATGCTTATCCTATAAACAGTGCACTGGTACCTCAGACTCCATGTTCATCCTATAAACAGTGCACTTGTGCCTCAGACTCCACACTCATCCTTTAAACAGTGCACTGGTGACCCAGACTCAACACTCATCTAATAGTGCACTGGTGCCTCAGACTCCACGCTCATCCTATAAACAGTGCACTGGTTCCCCGGACTCCACACTCATCCTATAAATGGTGCACTGGTGCCCCAGACTCCACTCTCATCCTATAAACGGTGCACTGGTACCTCAGACTCCACATTCGTCCAATAAACAGTGCACTGGTGCCTCAGACTCCACACTCATCATATAAACGGTGCGCTGGTGCCCCAGACTCAACAGTCATCTAATAGTGCACTGGTGCCTCAGACTCCACACTCATCCTATAAACTGTGCACTGGTGCCCCAGACTCAACACTCATCTAATAGTGCACTGGTGCCTCAGACTCCACGCTCATCCTATAAACGGTGCACTGGTGCCCCGGACTCCACACTCATCCTATAAACGGTACAAGGGTCCCTCAGACTCCACACTCATCCTGTAAACAGTGCACTGGTGCCTCAGACTCCACATTCACCCAATAAACAGTGCACTGGTGCCTCAGACACCACACTAATCCTATAAACTGTGCACTGGTGCCCCGGACTCCACACTCATCCTATAAACAGTGCACTTGTTCCCTGGACTCCAAGTTCATCCTATAAACGGTCCACTGGTGCCCCAGACTCCACACTCATCCTATCAACAGTGCACTCGTGCCTCAGACTCCACACTCATCCTATAAACAGTGCACTGGTGCCCCAGACTCCACATTCATCCAATAAACAGTGCACTGGTGCCTCAGACTCCACATTCATCCAATAAACAGTACACTGGTGCCTCAGACTCCACATTCATCCAATAAACAGTGCACTGCTGCATAATTCCAGGCACTCACCCACTCAACGCGGCACTGATACCTGAGCCTCAACAACACTCATTCCCCCAACAGTGCACTCGCGTCGGAGCATCAGCACTTACTTTTCAACAGCGGCTTTCGTCCCAAGCTTCCATACAGATATGCAAACTCCATGGCACGGCTCCTGCTCTGGGCAGTGCCAGCTGGAGGCGACGCGCCATTCTCGTCTTTGAACTTAAAACAGCCATTAATGGTAGTTTCTCGCACGAGGTCCCTGGTCCCGTATGTACTCCCTGCTGGCCAGACATACCCAGCGCCAAGAAGCCAAGCAACCTGCGATCGCCGCTCTAGAGAGAAGCGCGCAAAATAACCTAAAACGATATTAACCAACTGTTGCAACCGATAGTAACATCGACGAACCTGACTACCCTGTGCTACTACTTAACACACCTGGTTCAGCCGCACAACGCCCCCGGCATCGAAAACAATCTAATTTTCTTTTAACAGTACTTTTAAGGTGTATGTTTTCACTTTGAAGCCGGGCGAAGCGCCTAGAGGCATTCAGCACAGCACTAATGCAAAATTGGAACATTCGATCCAATTCAGCTCCGTCAATTTCAGTTTTTATCAGACACAACCTTAGAATAGGGGAAGAAAGGACACAACAAGACTTGCAAGGCACAAAGATGTATAAAGAGCCCTGCGCGCGAGTGCCTTCCGTCGAGGGGTGGGCTGCGTGCAGGGCAGGCGCTTACCTTCCGGCCATGCTTGTTCCTCGGCCGCCTTATGGGTGTGTGGAAGGAAGGGGCCGCTGCGGTGAGCTTCGGAACCTCCCTGGGCAGTTTTCTTTCCATTAAGTTTTTTCCCCCCCGCAGGCGCTCTTCCTGGTCCACCCCCCGTTTGTCACACGTTATCGCCTTGTCAGGATAACTCTGAGAGGCAGTCGTAGGCAGTCCTCTGCCTGTGCCATGTGCAGCACCTCATATGTACCCTATCAACCTCCTCGCCCGACTTTAGCCTCCCAGGTGCCACCTTGCGTGCCTCGTATGAAAGAAGAAAACCGGCCACCACCACAAACGTGTGTATTGTGGCCAAGATGGAAATGAAAAAGCAAAACACACAGAGAAACCAAAAACCTCAGGGGCCGCCCCTCTAAATTACCGAGTGCGTGCAGGAATAATTAGACTGAGAAAAGAGCAGTCAGCAACTATTATTACATTTTTTTTATCCAAAACCTTCTATAATAGGTTTAAATCCGGTGGCCTAGGCGACGTGACATCAGTAAAGGGCCGACCCGGCAGCAGGAGGCTTAGCCGGGGAGAGGTGGCACTTTAGCGGGAGGAGTTACCATGGCGACGAGGCCTTTCAGTTCTCAGAAAAACATTTTTTTTTACCCGCTTTCGTTCTTCTTTTAACCAGCCCCTAAATGTGGGGAGAACTGCTAAAGTTACTTGTGTAGACAGGTGTGCGCAGGGATAGCACACGCATGCAAACATGCCATGTTCCAAGCAGCCACAAAGACATAGTTCATAATGGCGACCAAAGCATTTATATTAATGCAGCATAAACTGTAAAGTATATTGATGCCGGATACCAAAATATTATGTTTTGTTGGAGTAGTTAATGACACTTGTGTCTTCAATTTTAGAAGTGTGCAATTTTATTTAAACTTTGCCGGGAGTCAAATTAGTAAACTTCATGTAGCGCGCACACACATACATATTCATGTAAATATAGTATATATGCAAATACGCAGAGCGTGATATACTATTTATTACTGTTGTTTAGTGTGGGGTGGGGCCATGACTCATGAGAGACGAAGCTTCAAGTGAGTCACGATGCCGCTCCTCTCCCTCAAAAATGGTCATAAGTAGCATATTATGCTCTGCACATCTGCACGCATGGCTTGTGTAAAGGCACCTTTGCTTGGAATTTGGTTTGACAAAAAGTATTTAACCAAAATCAGGACGCAAGGGGTTACATTATTTGGGCAGCACCAGACCTCCTGACTAGTAGGAGAGTTGTTTCTGTTTATAAAGCATTGTTACATGAAATTTCTGAGGCGGTAAAAAAGTGTTTTCACGTATCAATTTTGCTGTACTGTGGCAGTAATCTTGAATTTGACCTTTGCCCTTGTGTAAAAAATAAATAATAATAATAATAATTAAAAAAAAAAAATATATATATATATATATATATATATATATATATATATATATATATATATATATATATATATATATGAAGCTCGTGCTTGGTTTGGTCGTTCAATTGGAAAGCACTCGAACATCACCGCAGAGTTCCAAGCTAACACTGTATTGAAGCGGAAAGGAAAACACCAGCCTGCTCCTTTCACAGATCCCACCAAAACGCCGACGCGTTTCGAGATAATCCTCTTCTTCCAGGGCTACTGGTGGAAATGCACTCCGGTCACTCCCCTTGGTGAATCCTGTCCATGGCACACCTGTTGATCGTCTGCAGCGTGTGCATTCCGCATAGTGTTATGGGCTTTGTAGTGCCGGTTTGAATAAACGTGCCAAATATGCTGCTGACTACGGAGCCCTCAATGAGCTCCGGCAGGCAAATGTCCTCCTCAATTCCTCGATGATACCCCCCCATACAGAAGCCCACAAATGCTGACCTCTGGGGCCCCCAGGTTCTCGGAGTGGTGCTCTTCAACGGCATGACCGCCGCCAATAACATGAAGCTCGTGCTTGGTTTGGTCGTTCAAGTGAAAAGCACTCGGACATCACCGCAGTGTTCCAAGCTAACACTTTTTTTAAGCGGAAAGGAAAACACCAGCCTGCTCCTTTCAAAAATCCCACCAAAACACAGAAACGTTTCGAGATAATCCTCTTTTTCCAGGCATACTTGATCACTTTTTTACCAATCTTGGGAACATCGTGTGTGGTCAGCCTAGTTTTGTTCCTTGGTCAGACCACGCCCTACTCTCCTTTGTGTGGTCCCCAGTAATACAGAATCACAGGGCCACCATTTCAAAGAAAGTTAGTCGAGTATGGTCTAGACTACCGGCCGAGGACTGGGAGGCAGCCCTGAAGAGCTGCCCGCCTGCTCCCCGCGAGGACCCAGTGGTAGCCAATGAAGCCTTTGAGAAGTGGCTTAATTCCACCTTAGATGCCACCCTCCCTAAAAAAGAGGTACGGCATCGAGAGGGCCCTAATAAACAACCATGGTACTCTGGGGAACTTAAGGAGCATAAACAACTGTGCAAACGAGCGGAAAGGAAGTGGAGAAAGGACTATGCCCCTGCGGCGAAAACTGAATATAGATCATCCCTGAGATCGTAGAAAAATTATTAAAAACTTCACAAGCCGCATACTATCAGGGTAAAATTGCGGAAGCAGCTAATGCCCCCCGAGAAATTTTTAAAATCTTTCAATCTCTGGTCACTACCCCTAGGGCCATTAGTCCTGCTCTGAACCCACAGAAACGCTGTGAGGACCTAGCTGCCTTTTTTGCGTCCAAAGTGTCCAATATCTACTCCAGTTTTGCGCCAATGGCACATATTCCAGACAAAATGGAGAGTGAAAACGAGGGGGCTTAGGAGGCAGCCCCAAACTTATCTGGAGGTCTTAAAGCCTTCCCGCCATTAGATCTGGGTAGTGTGGAAAGTCTCCTTAGCAACCTGAAATCGGACTGGCCTTTAAATGGCTCCATTCCTTTCTATAGGACAGATGCTTCTCCGTTTTTGAGGGAGAGGTGTCATCGAGCCAGCTGCAATTGAATCATGGCGTTCCCCAGGGATCATCACCCAGCCCCACCTTGTTTAACATTTACATGAGACCTTTGGCTGAGGTGGTGCTTCCCTGGGGAATCCAACTTGTCACCTACGCCGATGACACGCAGCTGGTCGTTTCTTTGGTGAGGGACGATGCCTTAGATCAGGGGATCAATAATTTGACCCCGTGTGTCACCAAAGTCCTGGAATGGATGACCTCTTCTTTTTTAAAGTTAAATGGGGCCAAAACGGAAATTATGCTTTTGGGCTATAAAGCCCCAATCAACTTGGACCCCTGGTGGCCGCATTGTCTGGGACCCCCTCAGGTGCCTAGGACACAAATAAAAAGCTTGGGGATCTGGCTGGATTCCTCACTAGGATTCCAATATCAGGCCAAGAAGGTGGCCGCGACTTGTTATGGATTGCTGAGAGTCCTTAAAAAAGTCCTAGATCTCCTCCCATTCGAAGCTAGACGAATGCTGGTCCAGTCGCTGATCCTTTCGCGGCTGGACTACGCAAACGCCGTCTACATGGTACCATAAAAACTCTGCAATCTGTTCAGAACTGTGCAGCTCGTCTGCTCATGAAAGTCCCCAAACGATGTTCGGCTAAGGCCTCACTTCGGTCGCTTCATTGGCTACCTATTCAGGAAAGGATTATGATTAAAACCTTGTGTTTGACGCATAAGTCCATCCATAGTGCTAGCCCTTCCATTCTTGATACCCTGTTTCGCCGCCATCAATCGGTGGGATCTCTTAGATCTAACCAGCGTAATCTGCTGGTAGTACCAATGGTGAAGTTGGCTCGGATGGGTGGCCGCTGGCTTTCTGTACAAGCAGCCAAAGGATGGAACAAACTCCCGGACAACATCAGGCATGAATCTAACCATCTGACTTTCAGGAAGCGATTAAAGACATTCTTGTTTCAATAGTGTCTTTCTAACGTCCTCCGGTCTTACAGCGCTGGGATGCTCGAGGGTAACCATGCGCTCTACAAGAGGGTATTCATTCATTGATTCATTCATGGTGGAAATGCACTCCAGTCACTCCCCTTGGTGAATGCTGTCCACGGCACACCTGTTGATCGTCTGCCGCGTGTGCATTCCGCATAGTGTTATGGGCTTTGTAGTGCCGGTTTGAATAAACGTGCCAAATATGCTGCTGACTACGGAGCCCTCAATGAGCTCCGGCAGGCAAATGTCCTCCTCAATTCCTCGATGATACCCCCCATACAGAAGCCCACAAATGCTGACCTCTGGGGCCCCCAGGTTCTCGGAGTGGTGCTCTTCAACGGCATGACCGCCGCCAATAACATGAAGCTCGTGCTTGGTTTGGTCTTTCTATTGAAAAGCACTCGAACATCACCGCAGTGTTCCAAGCTAACACTTTATTTAAGCGAAAAGGAAAACATCAAGCCTGCTCCTTTCACAGATCCCACCAAAACGCCGACGCATTTCGAGATAATCCTCTTCTTCCAGGGCTACTGGTGGAAATGCACTCCGGTCACTCCCCTTGGTGAATGCTGTCCACGGCACACCTATTGATCGTCTGCCGCATGTGCGTTCTGCATAGTGTTATGGGCTTTGTAGTGCCGGTTTGAATAAACGTGCCAAATATACTGCTGACTACGGAGCCCCCAATGAGCTCCGGCAGGCAAATGGCGGCGGTCGTGCCGTCGAAGAGCACCACTCCGAGAACCTGGGGGCCCTAGAGGTCGGCATATGCGGGCTTCTGTTTGGGGAGTATCATCGAGGAATTGAGGAGGACATATGCCTGCCGGAGCTCATTGGGGGCTCCGTAGTCAGCCGTATATTTGGGACGTTTATTCAAACCGGCACTACAAACCCCATAACACTATGCGGAATGCACACGCGGCAGACGATCAACTGGTGTGCGGTGGACAGCATTCACCAAGGGAGTGACCGGAGTGCATTTCCACCATTAGCCCTGGAAGAAGAGGATTATCTCGAAACGCGTCGGCGTTTTGGTGGGATCTGTGAAAGGAGCAGGCTGGTGTTTTCCTTTCCGCTTAAATAAAGTGTTAGCTTGGAACGGTGATGTTCGAGTGCTTTTCAATTGAACGACCAAACCAAGCACGAGCTTCATATATATATATATATATATATATAAATATATATATATATATATATATATATATATATTCACTGAAAAAACCATAGGTTATAGACCATATATAGTTAGGAATTAGCATTTACAAAACCTTATTTTACTCTCACAAAAAAAGGTATATATATATATATATATATATATATATATATATATATATATATATATATATGCAACAAACTCTCCATTTGATGAAGAAAGCGGCCACACGGGGAAATTTCCTGGTGGAATTTCCCCATGTGGCCGCTTTCTTCATCAAATGGAGAGTTCGTTGCATATTTCCACGCCAGCCAGGGGCGTGTCAAGTGGTCCCGTTCTACTAGCAGGCTGGAGCGTTACTGGTGTTTGCTTTTGCATCTGTTTCTCCTGTCAAGTTATTGGGACAGCTTCAGTCCGCCTCAGCGAGCAATTGAAGTAAGGACTGCTGCCTTGGGCAGTTCGTAACTGTACGAAGAGTTGGATTTACTGATTTCCAGCTCATGGCCCTACGGAAACCTGCTCAAAGAGGCTGGAACGTGTGTGGAGACCAGAGGGAACACTACGGACACTTACCTGACCGGTCACCTGACACCAGGACACATCGCGTTCAGTCCCGCACAGCACACGTCCATGGAGATGTGTATTTTCAACGAGGATTCCCCACGCAACATCTTCCCATCAAGGTGAACTCTGGGAGTTGTAGTCACCACCTGGCTACAGCAGATGGGCGATCACATGACCTGGGGCTAAGAGTGCTGGCTCCAATGGGAGCATAGCGGGACTATTTTAAACGTGGGTGTGGTAACAACCGGACATTAACGGCATCTGAGGAAGGCTTATTTTAGCCGAAATGCATCATGCCCAGCTAATTGTCCAATAAAGTGTTTCCTGATGGAATTTCCCCGCGTGGCCGCTTTCTTCATCAAATGGAGAGTTTGTTGCATATATATATATATATATATATATATCCTTGCGGTTGCCAGTAGGTATTGTATTGTATTGTAATTGCATTCATATAGCGCTTACTACCCCTACGAGGTAGTTATAGTTATGTTGTAGTGTCCGTATGAAGAGCGTTTTTTAATTTGCCAATAATTTTGGCGTTGTTTGATGAATCTTTGCAAAATTTTCTAAACTAATTTGCCAGTCATTTCAGCTGCTGTTTTGAAAATGTTGGCGTGGTCCGTCAAATGGGGATGAGAAAAAGGGGGGTGAGCGGTCCAATAACACTTTTTCTCAATTAACATAGGAACAGAATTACACCAAATTTGGCAGACAATTAGCTGTTGGTCCAGAAAGTGCCCTTTTTATATTAAATAGTGTACATCCGTTCAGTAGTTTAGGAAATAGTTAAAGAAATTTCCAGTTGTATATTTGGGCATGCAGAGGATTCGCCACCCCTCCCGATCTTGTGCCTGAGATCTGTTTGGCTGCCAACCTTTCATACTAGGAAGTGTTGGCAGCAATCTTATGACTCGGTCGAACCGAGTCACTAGAAAAAAACAGTGCAAAAAAAGAAAAGGGGACAGTATAAAAACATCCTGACCCCTTAGGCCTCTGCGGGTGGGGGTGGGGTGCAAAAAGCATTAAAAAAAAACTGGCGGATGTTACGCTGGATCCGCAGCTCCTGCTGAAATAAAATAATAAAACAACAAAGCATGGACTCCCGCACATTGTTAAATAGAGGCCGCTGGGTGTGCTGGGGACATTATACAAGTATAGGAGGAAACACATTGCCCACCTCCTGGGGCTTACTACTGCCTACCCGGGGTTTCATTACAATTAAATATGGGGAAAGCCCATACGGCCTCCCCTCTGCCCCGGGGACTACCACCTCCCCGGGATTAGGTTGGAAATAATGCAGGGAGCTCTGCGCCACCGCCACGTAGCACAGGGGACCACCACCTCCCCAGGGCACGTAACAATAGGAATGCAGAGGGTCCTGCTAGGCCCCCGCTGGCCCGGGGACCTCCACCTCTCCTGAGCACAAACACAATAAAGTGGGCTGTTGTGGACCCCTGGCCCCGAGGACCACCACCTTCCGGGGCTACATGAAAGAAAGGAGGGGGGCGGATTGCCCCCTCCTGGAGCCCTTGATGGCCCTGTGGGCTGCCATACCCCAGGGCTGGCTCCTGCAATAGCCCAGGTTGCCCATCCCCGGTACATTGCTGTTTGTTATCGATTGACAGAAGCACTGCTCCAGCCAAGCCATAGCAAACACTGCTCTGGTTGCAGAAAGTGAGAGCATGTTAAATGCTTTCGTTTGCTGAAGACGGAGCAGAATTGTTTTTGGAAGGAGGGATATGCATGTTAGCATCTCCCTCTGTCCAAAAGCAATGCCGGTCCTTGAGGCTTCCCGCGGCCACCAAGAGTAGGAGTCCTGGGTGGGACAAGAGCACCCAGAGTAGAGGCCTGGCCCTGGGGTCCCCGGTGACAAAATTAGCCCAGGAGGGGAGGGGCTGTTTGGTGCCCCTCCCCTTAGTATTATTTAAAAAAAAAAGGAATTGCAAAGGCCGGCGCTGAGGGATAGGGTCACTGGGGTGCAAAATGGTCTCGGGAGGCCACACGCCCCTTCCTAAAATGTGGAAGTATAAAAAATAAAATAAATAAAGGCTACTCGCTGGAGGCCCGCCCTCATTCTCAACCAATCTGCAAACGCGCTTCCTGGTATGCTGCTGGTTGAGGGATAAAGTACCCATGGCAGTTGCTGGCCCGTAGGGGCCTACAAGACCTCCTGTTACCTCCAGTAAGCCCCAAACAGCAGGATTGCTAAGAGGTGGTCAGAGGCCTTGCCCCCTTTCTCCACCACTCTGTAAACGCACCTCTCAGCACACTTCTGGTGGGGAGATGACGTCCCCTTGCCCCTGAGGGCCTCAGGACTAAAGTGGGCTTCTTCTTTCAAGCTGCAGTGCGGCAGCAGGCGCGTCTGTAGAGTGGTGGAAAAAGAGGCCGTGGCCCCCGACGACCTCTTAGTAATCCCACTGTGTGGGACTTACTGGAGGTCACAGGTAGGGAACCCCCATCCCCCAGGGCACAGCCTTTTCATTATTTTTTAATTAGTAAAATAGAATGAGGTGGCAGCACAGCCCCCCTCTCAGGCCTCATTTGGCCCCGGGGGCTCCATTCCCAGGGGCAGAGCCTTTTTTGAAAATGTATTATTCGAGAGGGGCCACAGAGCCCCCTCCCATGACGATTTTGGCCCGGGGACCCCATGCCCCAGGGCATACCCTCCATTTTGGGTGCCCTGGTCCACCCCAGTCACCCATTGACGTTTGCTAGGGAGCTAGAGATCCTTGTACTGGGGTGAATGTATGAATTGTTCTACATTCTGTCCATCAACTGTGTTTTTTGCAATTTTCACCCCGAGTGGGCTGGGTATGCTCAGACGTGAGCCCCAGGCTCTTCACACCACTGGAGTCAAGCTATCCAGGCTGAATGAAGGCTGATAGCCAGAAACCGGTCCTTGGATGCTTGATTCCGGTCTGGGACAGACATGGCTTGGTAGTTCGGACTGGACTGTTCCCATGAGGCACAGGGTCAGAGCTGATTTGCATATAGCCAGTATCTAACCCAGGGTGGTGTGGAGTGCAAAAAAACGATGGATTTAGGCTCAGATCCTTGTACTGGGGTGAATGTATGACATTGTTCTACATTCTGTCCATCAACTGTGTTTTTTGCAATTTTCACCCCGAGTGTGCTGGGTATACTCAGACGTGAGTCCCAGGCTCTCCACACGACTGGAGTCAAGCTATCCAGGCTGATGAAGGCTGATAGCCAGAAACCGGTCCTTGGATGCTTGATTCCGGTCTGGGAAAGACATGGCTTGGTAGTTCGGACTGGACTGTTCCCATGAGGCACAGGGTCAGAGCTGATTTGCATATAGCCAGTGTCTAACCCAGGGTGGTGTGGAGTGCAAAAAAACGATGGATTTAGGCCCAGATCCTTGTACTGGGGTGAATGTATGACATTGTTCTACGTTCTGTCCATCAACTGTGTTTTTTGCAATTTTCACCCGAGTGTGCTGGGTATACTCAGACGTGAGTCCCAGGCTCTTTTCACCCGAGTGTGCTGGGTATACTCAGACGTGAGTCCCAGGCTCTCCACACCACTGGAGTCAAGCTATCCAGGCTGATGAAGGCTGATAGCCAGAAACCGGCCCATGAGGCACAGGGTCAGAGCTGATTTGCATATAGCCGGTGCCAACCCAGGGTGGTGTGGAGTGCAAAAAAACGATGGATTTAGGCCCAGATCCTTGTACTGGGGTGAATGTATGACATTGTTCTACATTCTGTCCATCAACTGTTTTTTGCAATACCCACCGGAAGTGAGGCACGACCACTTCCGCCCGAAACTAGACGGGAGGTTAGCAGTCTAACTTACCTCTCTACATAAACCCATGCATGGACAGACGCGCAGCGGACGCGCCTAAGGCTTCTAAGTTGACCTGAACTGCATCAGTGCACGTAACTCGTGGAGCGCCTGGGAAAGGGCTCCTTTTAAGATTTCCTGCCATTTGTTTTAACTCGCACTGAGCTTAGCTTAATCACTGCACTAGTAGAGCGCCTGGGAAAGGGGTCTTGCATTAAAGTTCTGCTGCTTATATATTTTAATTTGCCGCATTAGCGCAATCATTGTGTACTTTAGACACTGTGCACATAATTTTTAGCTCACCTCTTGCACTCCTGAAACAGCGTCTCTCCCCGGTCCAACGCGAATTGTTCCGTTTGTTTGGAGGGAGATGCCACCCACCGGAAGTGAGGCACGACCACTTCCGCCCTAAACTAGACGGGAAGTTAGCAGTCTAGCTTACCTCTCTACATAAACCCATGCCTGGACAGACGCGCAGTGTACACACTGCTGGTGTGCCGCTGGCGCGCCTACGGCAAGCCCGTCTGAGCCCGTCTGCGCCTGGACGTCGCCAGGAGCAGGAACCCCTGCCGGTTTTGCCCAAAAAATAACAAATATGGTGAGGACTTTTCGCACCTACACAAGCCAAGAGCTGGTGAAAATGAATGAAGGCTATACTAATAGAGGGACAACAAATAAGGCATGCATCATACCCACAGAAGTAGTGGGACCGTTTTCATGCACTACCTGTAAATTCAAAAAAATACATTCTCAGCCTCAGAGAGTAAATAGCACCATTAATCAGGGCACTAGATCTCATCACCATTTATTAACAGCATTTTTATTTATTTATTAACAGCATTTATAGAGCGCGAACGAAGGCCCATGGGCATCTCAGCGCTGAAAAATATCTGCAGTATTTGACCATAGAAGGGGAGCCTGAGTTTACAGATTAAAAAGCCAGGTCTTAAGTTGTTTTCGAAACGACCAAAGTGAGGGGCTTGTTTTAATCGAGTGCGGCAGGGTGTTCCATAGTTTGGGCGCTGCTACAAGAAATCTTCTGTCTCCCCATAAAACATATTTGGTACGGGGTACCACAAGTTCATGTGAACTAGAGGAGCGTAGTGTTCTAGAGGGACTGTAGGGAATAAGATTTTGGGTGAAAAAGGCTGGTCCCACGTTGAGTAGAGCCTTGTACACTATACAGAGGGCCTTGAATTTGATTCTGTTTCTAACTGGAAGCCAATGTAACTTTCTGATGGTTTCTGACGCAGATTGATGTTTAGGGATTATTCCAAGGAGCCTGGCGGCTGCGTTTTGGATAATTTGCATTTTATTTAGTACTCTTTCTTGGGCATTTAGAAACAGTGCGTTACAATAATCTAATGTAGACAGTTCCAAGGAGCTCACCAAGGTTTTTCCAGCTGTCTCAGGAAGGAATGGCAACATTTTTTTGATCAACCGTAGTTTGTGAAAGGCAGAAGAGGAGATCTGATTTGCGTGAAGAAGGAAAGTAAGACGATCGTCGAACATGACTCCTAGATTCCTCACCTTACTGACCGGTACCGGCGGAGGACCCAGGGATAGCGGCCACCAAAGGGAGGACCATTCCGGGGTCAGATGTCCGAAAATGACCACTTCCGACTTGTCGGAATTTAATTTCAGACAATTGGAGGCCATCCAATTCCCTATTGCCAGCATGCCCAGATTGAAGTTATTTGCTATTTTATGGCCATCGTTCCTGACGGCGAGGACCAGCTGGGTGTCATCTGCATAGGATGTGAGGCTCATCCCATGTGCACGAATGACCATACCACCAACAGTAAGTGCCCTCCTAGGACAGATAATAGCGAAGGGTGGAACTGCTTTCTGGCCAATGTAAGGTCTCTGCCAAAGCATGCAGTTAATATATGGGTCCTGCTGTCCTCCACTAACCCTTATATAGGGTTCCTGACAGAAACCTGGACTAAGCCATGCTCCAACCCAGCAATCGCAGTGGCACTTCCAGATAGTTACCACATACAAAAACTAGACAGACTGCACAAGGTAGGAGGAGGAATAGCCATAATTTAATAAGACCCCATCACATTCTCCATCCTAGACCAAATAAACAACGACCAGCTGAAAATATTGATTTTTAAAATGGACTTACACAAAAGTCTTAGCAGGAAAGGAGCTTAAGTTTATCGCCCCTCAGGACCACTATCCAACACCATCACACCGCTTATGGAACTCATTGCTCCGCATGCTATATCAGCCAGGATTTTTTTTACTTCTTGGAGATTTTAACGTGCACAGCGAAAACCCAGATAATCCAGAGGCGACGTCGCTTCTGACAGAACTGTCCTCACTCAATCTAACTAAAATAAATAAAGACCCTACCCATCAGGCAGGTCACACTTTGGATATAATAATAACAAACTACCCCAATATATCCTATGTAGCAACGTTCCCCCTGACTTGGTCAGATCTTTCCATATTCATTGTCAACGGCATTAAGGCACAGACTGTCCCCAAGTACTACCCAAAAAAAAGCTACAGACATTGGCATAAATTTATGCCTTCACATTTTCAAGCCGCTTTCTGTCCACCCCAATACTCTGAAATGGACAATGTAGAGGAACGCTTAGCCTCCTTCAATTCCAGCCTATTATCCACTCTGGACAGCTTGGCTCCTTTCAAACAGTGCCCCATGAACATAAAACAACACCAGACACTGTGATACTCTACCCCCCTACGGCTCAAAAAAAGTCAATGTAAAAAACTTGAACGGCGTTGGTGGCGCTCACATGACCCAACAGAAAGAAAAATGACAGTATGCACTAACACAATACCACAATAATATTATAAACAAGTGCAAATCTCACATCGCAATTACACTTGAACAAGCAGGGAGCTCTCCGAAAATTCTCTACCAGATCCTAAAAACATTCACCAACCCCAAGGCCTGTGACATTGAATCCTTCCCATCTCAAACGTTGTGCGATAATATAGCAAGCCATCTAACACAGAAAATTGACGATTTATAATAAAATCACTTAAACGAAGGGCCCTCAGACTGATCCTGAGTTTGATCTCTCTCCGGCCACGCCCATTTCTCACAGGCTGGAGAACTTCCTGTTACTCACTACAGAGGAGACAGAAGCTCTATTAAGTAGCTCACAATTGGGGTCCCCATTGGATCTCATTCCTGCTAAAATAGCCCCTACTCTGTCCCAACAACTAGCCAGCCCCATCTACTCTATCCTAAACTGCTCCATGAAGGAAGGAATTTCTCCCAATTAGAAAGAATCCTAAAATCTCCACGGAAGACTTAACCAACTGCTGTTCCATTTCTCTACTTCCCGTACACAAAATCTTGGGAAAACACATTAATAAACACCTATCAGATGTTGCTGAATCCACAAACTGCCTGGATCCCTCTCAATTGGGCTTCCGTCCTAGATATAGCACGGAGTCCGTGCTGGTGGCAGTCAGGGACAACATCAGGATGTTGCTGGATAACGGTCAGGCAGTGCTCTCGGTGCTGCTTGACCTATCTGCTGCGTTCAATACCATTTCACACCAGACTTTACTTAGGAGATTGGGAGACATAGGCCTCACAGGGAATGCATTAAAATGGTTGTCCAACTTTCTTGCCGACAGATCTCAGACCATTAACCTAGGACCATTCCACTCACCGACCACCAGGGTGACCAAGGGAGTACCACAGGGCTTATGTTTGAGCCCCACCTTGTTTAACATTTATGTTACTCCCTTGGCAAGACTTTTGAGGAAGTTGTGATTCATCCTCATATTCTACACTGATGACACCCAACTGCTTCTCTCATTTCACAAATCCAATTCCAACATTCAAAACACCTTTGCAGAAGAAATGAAGGCCATAGCGGAGTGGATGAAAGTTAATTTTCTCCAACTCAATGCAGCTAAGTCGGAGATTATGCTATTTGGTGAAGCCACTGTGAAATGGTCCCTTAGCTGGTGGCCAGCGGAATTAGGTCCTACACCATGTCCCAAACATGTGGTAAAAATGCTTGGAGTTTGGTTGGACCACAAACTCACATTGGGAGATCATGCCTCCTCCACCACTGGAGCATGTTTCCCCAGCCTTAGCTTACTCAGAAGAGTTTTCCCTTTCCTGCCACTATCAACCAGAAAAACCTTGATCCAGGCACTAGTCCTAAGCTGCTTGGACTATTGCAACGTGCTGCTGATCTTAGCCAATGAAAGCTCCTTAAACGAACTCCAGGTGGTCCAAAACACCACTGCCTGACTGGTGACCAATGCCCCCCCAAGAACCCCATCCCTCCCTCTTCTTCAAAAACTACACTGGTTACCAATACGGAAGAGGATTACATTTAAGATCTGCTGTATGGCATACAAAGCATTAAACAACCTAGGCCTCAGCTATCCCATGATTTAAAAAGCCCGCCTAGGTGGGAAAGCCTTTTACCATCTGGTCCACACCACTGGAATGAACTCCCTATTCACATGCGTCAATGCACAGATTATTTAGCATTCAGAAAGCTGTTAAAAACCTCATTGTTCCGATTGTCCCTCCTCAGCTTGTTTTTGCGGTCCCAGCGCGGAGATATCCTAATGGGGTGATTTGGGCGCTCTTTAAGTAAATACATAGAAATTGAAATAAGGGATGAGCTCCACCCTGATGTTCATAAGCTAACTTCACACTTTACTTGGAGTTCATGCTTATCACAAACTGAATCCAAAAAGCTTTGTTGGTCTGTGAACATGTTTGCATTTGTTCGACTGCTCACTCTAGTAGACATTTTTAAGACTATTTTCACTGGTTTATGGAACTGAATATTGCAGCAGAGCTTGAATTTTAGTCTGAGTTTCAGGCCCAGTTCTAGAGGGTGGGCCAGACCCACCCAAACAGGGCTAGGCCCACCTGAACATCACCCTTAGTCCTCCTAGTCATGGCATAAAACAAATTGAAAAATGCACATGTTACATTTCTCTTTCTCTGTGTCATTGAGCTGAACGCTGTGGTATTCTTGAGCTGCTATGGGCTCGGATGGGCAGTGACTGGCTTCCTATCTCAGCCACACCAGAGTTTTTCACAGGTCTTTAAAAGACCATTTAGACTCCTTTGATAACAGTTTGACAAGGCTTTGTTTAGTTTTTTTCCACTGGTTCCAGTACCCCCTAGGTTCCCACTCTGCTTATTCCTATTTCTTACATATGTATTTTACTTTAACTGCCACAGAGGATGAATGCATTTCCAGAGAAGGCATATCACGAGTAGGGTTGTCACCTTTCCAAGAGAAAATTATTGGCCATTTGTTGTTTAAGGAGTCTGCATAGGCCTGGCTGTGATACTAAATAGGGCTGTAAATGAAATAGTATGTTGTATTTATTTGCAACACAACTCTTCTGTCTTTGTGTTCTTTAATTATTAGTCATAGATCATTAATATAGCTCTAGAACACATTTAAAAGTACTTTATATTTATATGTGCTGCTTGAAGTATGTACAGAATTAGATAAAAAAATACTGGCTTTAGGAGCTTTTTGTACTGGCTGGGACATCAAAATACCGGTAGTGCCATTAAAATCCGGTTACCTGGCAACCCTATTCACGAGATTTTGTTTGCTGCAAATTATTATTTCCTCCACCCTCCATTCCTGATTGATGCCATAATAGCAAAAGTTTATCTTATATCTGAAACTCTATTCACCAGCTGTCAATACCATGCTGAGTTAATCCAAGTGTCTGAGCATACAAACTCACTCCTTATTCTCACCACTCATGTTCACCCTGCACTCACAGCGATCACACTGCACTCACATAGCTCACCATGCATGCATGCTGTTACCCTGGACTCACACCATTTATCCTCCTCTTACCCTGCGCTCACACAAGCACTCCGTTCACCTAGCAACCACACTGCACTGAATGCCACTCCCCATTAACTCTCGCCGGTCTCTTTCTACTAACCCTGTGGTCACATAAGCACAACGCTCACCCTGCACTCACACCACTCACAATTCACTCACACTGTCCACCCTGCACTCACCCTGGAGTCACACAAGCACACTACTCACCCTGAACTCATGTGACACTTCACTCACTTGTCCCTCTCACTGCTCACCCTGCACTCTGACAAGCACATCACTCACCATGCATTCATTCCTCCCACTCTATTCTTTCACCCGCACCCAAACTCATATGGCCACATCACTCACCCTGCTGTCACTACTTTCACCCCACTTTCACACCGGCACATTGCTCACCGTGCACTCACATAAGTACTCCCACAGCTAACCCTTCACTCTCATGGGCACACCACTCCCCTTGCACTCACAACATGCAAACAAGCACATCACTCACCCTGGAGTCACACCACTCACCCTCCACCCCCTTTGTGTTTCGAGTTTAGGATTATTGCTGAACACTAATTTCTTCCTCAACTATTGGAGGACTTGTGACGTGAGAACACAGTGCACCTTTCTTAAGACTGCAATGGGATCGGCAGATTGGTGTGGTGGGATCGCCTGGACCCTGATGGAGCCAGATCATTCCAATGGCGTTACCTGTATTAATGGGAGCCCCATGCAGAATTAGATGAGAGGCCCCTAAGCTGCCATATCTCACAGATATTCATTGGCCTTGGGATGACTGGGGCCCTCTGAAGCGTTGACGGACCCCCTAGATCAGGGGTCTCCAAACCGGTCCTGGAGGGCCGGATCCATGCCAGATTTTTGGGATATCCCCATTGAGATACATGTAGTTATTTTACAAATCTGGCATAGATCCGGCCCTCCAGGACCGGTTTGGGGACCCCTGCCCTAGAGGGTCAGGGACCCCTCTGCACCGAAAAGCTGCAGACGCCTGGTTACACCCCTGAGCATTGTATCCTTAGCTACAGCAGTGTAGAAATGTGCAGTATTAAGGTGCTCTGGGACACAGCTCTCAAATGTAAATTACAATAGGAAAATTGGAGTTTGTCAATGAAAAGTTTAAGATGCCATCATATTAGGAAGAACAGGCACGTTTTAATCAACTTTTTGGGACTTTGATTGGTGGAAATGCACAGATCATTTAATGCATTATCAGTGGTCACCATTTGAATGTAATTGTAAATTGGGGGTGGTTGCTCGATTCTGGAAGAAGGAGCCTAGCTCCTGCTTAGGGGCATAGGGTTTGACCTCCTGCACTAAGTGGCAACCGACTCTTGTGAAAACGGCAAACACCTTAAAGTGGATGTAGACTGACCTGGTAGCCCATTGCAAGCCTGGTGCTTGTGTTGATGACTTGCTGTTGGCTTTACTCCACAGCCAGCACCACTGCAAAGTGTTTTGTGTAGTTGCATTAAACGACTTTGGGCCAGATGTAGGAGCCCTAATACCGGTCAGTAACGGCCGAATTCGGCCGTTACCGACCGGTATTAGGGTTTCCAGATGTAGGGGGCCTATATTTGACAAATTCTGTAAATTTACCGAATCGGTAAAATACCGCATCGGTATATTTACTGATTCGGAAAATCCACATGTAGGCGGCACTCCTAAGAGTGCCACTGGCCCTTAAGAATCGGTATTTTACCACCCAATCCTATTGGGTGGTAAAATACCGAATTCAGGTGTGCATGCACATCTGTGCACGCACACCTGTGCAATGTGACACACAGACATGCCCTTAGGGCATGTCTGTGTGCCACATGGCACACAAGTCCGGAATTGGGGTGCTAGAGGGTGTCAAAGTGACACCCCCTGCACCCTTGCAGGATTCGGTATTTACCGATTCGGTAAATACCGAATCTGTATTTCCCATTGATTCCTATGGGCTTCAAGGCCCATAGGAACCAATGGGAAATACAGAATCGGTATTTACCGAATCAGTAAATACCGACTCTTACAGAATCAGTAATTTTTTCCCTACATCTGCCTCCTTCTAATTTACCTACTCTTAAATACCGAATCGGTATGAGTCGGTATTTGAGAGTCGGTAAATCGGATTTACCTACATCTGGCCCTAAATGAGAGATTGACCCAGAGAGAGCTACCATGAATCCGTTGGATGTGCGCTACATGGCCGACAACCAGCTTTCATGCTTTCTGGGATGAAAGGAGGCATCTTATTGAAGGGCTTCATCTTAAAATTATGATTCAATGGGATCCTGAATCTCATGTGATAAGAGCTCTTTGGAGGTAGACCGCTGTAACGTGGAGTTCACTCACTACTTTTGGACCCTCAGCGTTTGATCTCGAGGATTTTCTTCTGCACATCTTCCCCAGTTCTTGTAGGTTTCTGTTATTTAACCTACTCTTGTTTATCTTCCTCAAACCTCTTACTCAGTTGTCTGAGATGGTGGAACTGCGTTTTTCACACTTCCACGTGAAAAGGCGTCCCCAAAGTCCTGTGCGAAGGACATGATGATTGGAGCCTGGAGAGTTGGTGAGTTCAATCAAATTCCAGCAGTTTCCTATAGGCGTCATTCCATTTTGAAAGCTATCTGGAGGTACAAGAAGCATTTGCTTGTGTGTGAAGGATGACAACTTCCCTCCATGTTGATAAGGACATTGTTTCAAGTCGTACACTCTAAACTCACAAATCATTTGTATTGGGTGTTTGTCTCATTAATTTGATAGAAGCAAACTACGACTACAACACGCAAAATGCTTACATACCTGTACCACTAATCTCCCTAAAACTAACCTTAGTTCAATTTATCAATACTCTACCCTCTATATTGTCTATATACACACAGAATACACCGTTTGTATGGCGGCGCCTGTTTGGAAGGAGATCTGATTGAATCTAGAGCTTGCAGGCTACCTCCAGAAGGATGAAAAATTGGGCCCACCGTGGCCCACTTTAAGGCACCCTTGGCCTATCCAGATGAACATTCCTGGAGCTGCTCCTGCTGGATTTACCGGAATCTGCATTTTATACAATCTGGAGTTTGTCAGGTGTGATGGCTCGTTTTCCATAAATAGCAGCAACACAAATTTGCCCTAAAATATGGAAAACGCAGAAAATTGTTCCCATTTCTACTGGAAATGGAGGTAGAATCTGTGGAGCCAGTGGTGAACAATGACATTCATCTTTCATAGGCAAATGGCAAAAATATCAGCCATAGTACATTGACCTGCACTCACTATGTTTCCAGCATTGCTAATTGAAATGTGTAGGGTTTATGTCCCTCTGGTGCAAATCTCTCTTCAACTGCAATGTGTGTCCAGATTCCATGGTCTCTGTCACCCTCACACAGATCCCCCGGCCCACATACACACATTTCTCAACCATCTTACTGTATCCTGATGCCATTGTATCTCCACCGTCACTCATCATTCCCCACCACACTTTCCAGGTATGTACAGCGCATGCGTGTTTTCTGCTGTCGGTTACAGAGGGACTTCTCCAGCCTTTCAGATACCTGCACACATTTTCCCTCTGGAAATGTATGGGGAGTGGGAGAAGGGGACAGAAAATCTGCCGGTAATTCCCAAACCGTCAAAATCTGTGGCAATTTTGCAAGAATGCCCAGAATCGGTAGGGAGCTAAAACATTCTACAGAAAACTAAGAAATTCCTTTTATGTACTCCAAAAAAATCATATATTTTGACTGGACCTACTCTGAACCAAGGAGGCAGCTACAAAATGAATATTCTAACAAATTTAGGTATTGTGTTTAATGTGAATAAGGAGGCCGATTGGAAGTTTGGGGGAAAGGGGGAGGGGGTATAAGAAATCCATCAATTTTAAAAGGCAGTGCTAAATCTGGAATGAAACCCACCACTGTAAATTCATCAACCTCACTATCCCCTCGGTGGAGGAAATATCGCTAATATATGCTTCTCCAGATTAAACACTTATTCCAGAAACGATTCTCTTTAATAAATAGTCTCTAAACAAATTCATGTCCATCAAATCTGAAATACTGTCTTGTACAAGAGCTCAAGTATCAGGAAATATGTACATGGTGTATTCTGCCAAATACTGTAAAAACAGTGGCGGCCGGCACAGGTAGGTGCGGTAGGGTGAGGCGGGCGGGGTGGGATGGGAAAGGGAAAGTCGATAGACTTCTGAATATGTGTAAAAAAAATAATACCTATTCCATCATCCGTGGACCCCCCCCCCCGCTGCACCGCACCACGCCCACCGTTCTTACCTGTGCCAGCCGCTGCTGTTTAAAAAACATGTTTCTCCTTGGTTTGGGGTGAACCCATGCTGTTTAAATGGCCTAAATAGCCAAACAAAATCCTATAGGAAGGCAGATCTTTCCACACTGCAAATTTTGCAAAATGACGCAGCCATTTCTGAGAAAAGTCTCATTATTATACCTTTTGCGCGAATTCGCAGAGGAACTTAGCTTTATTAGTACACTGAAGTAATATGCCTCCGCTTCTGTCTCCTACCCAAAGGTGTTAGGAAGCTCTTTACACTAAAGGCAAACAGGTTTGTGGTGGGCAGCCAGCTGCATCAGCACAGAACCTTACCTCCATGCTCCAAGGAGAGGACCACCCACCATGTATTGAGAATAGCTCGTCACCTGCCTGGTAGAGGATGTCTTTGCCTTCACTGCAACCAGTGGTCCTGTTGGACATCAACCACAGGCTTAAACAATTAACGTATTTGATTCAATTTAAATGAACCCAAAGGAATTACTTCTGAAACCAAGTAAGAGTACCTAGAAGGTACATCACACCATGGCAGTCATCAGAGGAGAAGTCATCACCATCTCTTCCGCAGACAACGCGGACCGTAAAGCAAAGAGGGAGGAACGGACACAGAAGGTGCGCAGCCTGCAAATGGAGACAGTTAACGGCTGCTCAGGTGCAGCTGACTGCTATTGACCGGGACAAGGCAAAATATGCTGCGATGCGGTTACGGCATTCCTTATACACCAGCAGGGACAAATGCGGTCGTCTACTCAGGCATAGGCTCCGGGAGGCTCGATTGCGTGAGGGTGTTCAGGAGATTAGGGACAGTGCAGGGGTGCTATGCTCGAATGACGCTGCTATTGCCTAGATCTTCCACAACTTCTACTCCCAACTGCTGAACTGCCTCTGGAGGGAGTGGATATCGATGCATACTTAGCCCAGGTTCGTCTCCCAACCCTGACACCAGCTCAAGCAGCCGATATAGAGTGCGGAGGAAGTCATCGCAGCTATTGCTTGTTTGAAACTGAGCAAGTCATCCCGTCCCGATGGCTACACTGTGGCCTTTCATAAGCAGTTTTGCACAACGCTCGCCCCCTTGCTCACCGGGCTCTTCATTTCCTTTGCAGTGCCCAGAGCGATCCCTTCCTCCAAGTTGGAAACAGCGATAGCTGTCATCCCTAAGCCAGGGAAGGACAAGTCAGACAGTGGGTCATATCGGCCTATCTCGCTTTTGAACGTAGATCTGAAGCTTTATACCAGCATACTTGCCAGCCGGCTTGCCCCTAATATACAGGGGCTTGTGTACCCTGATCAGACTGGATTCATACCGCAGCGGGAGACAAGTGACAATACGAAACGTGTCACGCACCTCATAGAAAAGGCCTCCCGTATCCCTGGGAATTATATGCTCCTCACAATCGACGTGGAGAAGGCCTTTGATCGAGTCCATTGGCCCTATCTCGAGCAGGCAATGATCCACATTGGCCTTGGGGAAAAGATGTGGACACACATTTTTAACTGCTATAGATCTCCCACTGCCACAGTACGGATCAACAGGCACACGTCCACTCCATTCCCTATCAATAGAGGCACGAGGCAGGGGTGCCCCCTGTCACCCCTGCTCTTCGCTCTCTACATGGAGCTCATGGCGCAGAGTCAGGGACCACCCTCAGATCACGGGCATCCACTTCAGAGGGGACACACACAGCATAAGCCTCTATGCAGACAATGTGCTAGTCACCCTAGCGAACCCCGGGATGGCATTGGGGACCTTTTTGGAGGGACTGGACACCTTTGCTAGCACTTCTGGGTTTAAGGTTAACCCAACCAAATCCATAGCAATGAATGTCTCCCTGTTGCCCCAAAAGCGGGCGGACCTGCAGGCTCATCATCATCTGCAGAGGTCTGATGATGTCGTCTCTTATCTGGCTATCCATTTGTCCCCCGACCTTGCAGGCCATGAGGACGGCTAACTACTCCCTTCTACCCACACACATCCACTCTCAGCTACGGAGGTGGAAACACTACCAGATCTCCCCAAAATTCTCTATCTTTCAGACGCTCCCCTTGCTGCCCTCAACTGGCTGGCTACATAGGGTGCAGTCGGAACTCTCTCTTTTCATCTGGCAGGGGTGCAAGCCACTACTGAAACGGATGGTTAGCTTTCTCCCACCTCACGAAGGGGAACTTGGGATTCCGGATCAGCTTTGACACTTGGTCGAATGGAGCTGGCCTGAATCTGAGAAACACTGGCTCTTTCAAGATCATGCTGTCGCAAGTACATCTCTCATAAAAATTCCCTTTCTCTTTAAATCCCATTGCCTCCCCAACTTATACGCTTCTCAGGTGACACGCAAAATCCTCACAGTCTGGGATCGGACTAACACGCGCCATGACCTCACAACTTTCCTTTCTCTACTCACATTAATTTTGAATAATCCTGATTTTAGCCTCAGGATGGGCCCACGGTCCATTCGATTGTGGCAAGAGGTGGGATGTTGTGCATTAGGCCTCTTATTTGCTAAAGGTGACATTATCCCCTTTACGCAGCTTTGGGCCGATTACGGCCTCCCAGAATCCGAACGCATGCAGTACCTACAGGTGCGACACTGGGCTATGCATCCTGGCAACCGCTCACAGGTGACTAGGCTTCTCACTCCCCATGAATGGTGGCTTATCACACGGTCCTCTGACAAAAAGTTGATCTCAGATCTGTATAAGATGCTACTGTTCAGATATAACCAAACTTACTATGCGGGGCATGCGCACTGGGAGAGGGACCTTGGACGAAATCTTAGCTCCAAGGAATGGGAGGGTGCATGCTATAGAGTGCGCCACATGGCAACACATGTAGATCTCACTGAAACACTCACCAAGTTAGTCCAGAGAGACTCCACCAAGCTGACACGACGCAGAGCCCTGACTGCTGGCGAGGGTGTGGGAAGAGGGGCACACTGGTTCACCTCCTATGGGATTGCGAATACCTCGGGACTTACTGGACGCACATTCATGATGACTTTGACAAACACCTTGACACCGAAATCCCTAGGCTTCCTGAATATGTCCTGCTGGGGGTGCCAAGCCTGCTTACCTACCCCTTGAAATCCAGGCAAGAGAAACAGATAGCCATAGCACTGGGCACAGCTGTCCAGAACATATTAATTCATTGGAGAAACCCCTGTATTCCTCCACACACAGGGTGGTATCAGTGATTATGGCACGTAGTGGGCATGGAAAACATCTCTCTTACCTTGGCTGGGAAAGGCTCCTCCTTCAGCGATCTATGGCAGCCATTCCTCACTCTGCTTGCACAAGAATTCCGAGAGCTGTCCTACCCGAGATACTTATGCCTTCTACGCCCAACAGCACCGGAGCCCTCTGCGTAGGCTAACTAGCCTTTAGGACCAATACCCCGCTTGGCGCAGCGCCGTACAGCCGGAATGGACCGTGGGAGGTTGGGTATGGTTCTTTCTGTGTTTTCTTCTTTTCTTCCTTTTCCATTTCTCAGGGTGGTAGGTGGGAACGTATCTTATTGTTGACTTTTGTAATAACGATGCACTTATGAGTATTCATGGTGGGCTTTGTGTGGCCCATTACATGCGAGCTCGCTTCCTGCATTGTTCAATAAAAAGAATTAAAACATAAAAGATGTTTGGGGGACTTGGCCCAATGCGTCTGGCAAAATCGTTTAGTCCCAAGATGGCTCCTTATAAAGTCTGTCTGTTTTTCGTGAGTAGAGGTTTCCAACTGAAACCCGAGTTGAGTAACAGACCCAAATAAGAGAAATCTTTCACTTTGGTTAAGACCTGACCCTGTGCTGTGAGGTTACAAGATCTGGGGCCAGATGTAGGTAGACATTTACCGACCGGTAACGGCCGATTCGGCCGTTACCGACCGGTAAATGGCTATTCTAGATGTAGGTGGCCTATTTTACCGATTCGGTAAATTTACTGAATCGGTAAATTTACTGAATCAGTAAAATACCGAATCGGTATTTTTACCGATTCAGTAATTTTATAATGTAGGTGGGACTCTTTTGAGTCCCACAGGCCTTACCGAATCGGTATTTTACCACCCAATCCAATTGGGTGGTAAAATACCGATTCCAGGTGTGCATGCACATGTGGGCATGCACACCTATGGCATGTGACAGACGGACATGCCCTTAGGGCATGTCTGTGTGCCACATGTCACACATGCCTTAAATCGGGGTGCTAGAGGGTGTCAAAATGACACCCCCTGCACCCTTGCAAAATTCGGTATTTACCGAATCGGTAAATATCGATTCGGTAATGCCCATTGATTCTTATGGGCTTCAATGCCCATAGAAATCAATGGGCATTACCGAATCGGTATTTACCGATTCGGTAAATACCGATTCCTACAGAATCGGTAATTCAATTACCGATTTTCCCAACATCTCCACCCTTCTATTTTACCGATTCATAAATACCGAATCGGTAAAATTCGGTATTTATGAATCGGTAAAATATACTTACCTACATCTGGCCCCTTGTGTCCTTGGGGCCTACCACCATAAAATGTGATTTCTTAAAATGTTTGCAGAAATCCAAGCTGTTCATAAAATTGATAAATGTATGGAGCATACATCTATCATGAAACATAAAATAATTCAATATGTCCCTAAATGATCATTTATGCAAAAGAATTTTAAAATATCAAACTGCATCATGTAAATAGGAATATAGGGCCATATGTATCAACACATTTCCCCATAGACACAGAATGGGCAAAACCCTTTGATACATCTGGCCCATAGAATCGATTTGTAGGGAGATGGGTGGGGAAATGGCCTTTTCATGATTTAAGAAGGAAATAATGAATGCTCTTTAAATGCTGTGTTCTTTATAATTTGCAAAGTGTTATTTCAGCCTAAAAGGCCTCATGACAGTGCGCCAAAGAATAACAATCAAGTGAAAAGTCTAGTTGTAACTTTTTCCAAGAGTCAACTTTACAGTGGCGATGCTCAGGTGGGGAATGTCAAAGTGTATACCCCTGTCCTCTCTCTTGTGTTATTTATAAATAGATTTCAGGACTTATTTACAAGCCCCTTGCGCCGCCAGTGCATCACTTTTAAAAGGGTAAAAGGTGACGTACCTGTGACGTAAGGGATTTGTAAATACGCCCCTTTGAATTTTTCAGCAATATTGAGATATACAATGGGAAAAATGGCTTGGGTGTATCTTGGAGAATTTATTGTTTCAAAATGGTACCCTGCATGCAAAATGCTCTGAGAACAAAACAGAGCATCATACACTGGGTGTGCTTGGCCACAGGAAGTCAATAGAGAGTCTAAAACCTTTTATAGATCATCAGATTTCCAGAGCCCTTTATTATTGTACATCACTTTTGAATTGATTGCACTCTTGAATGTTCTAAATCGAGATATTCGTGCAATAAAATAAGGTAAAAATACTACAGAGCTTTTCAAAGGAAATAGCATCACAAGATGGATCCTTATGATTCATGTAGGAAGCACTATTTTGATAAAATCTCTCCATCAGCCTTTGATCGTGATTACAAAGAGGAAGCTTTTGAGCCAAGATTACATCATACGAGAAAACTGACAGCACCAAAAGAGAAATTTTAACCACGAAAGGGGGAGCTGCAAAACTACAGGAGAACATGAGGATAGCAGCTGAGAAAGGTGTTATGGAGACGTGCTATGCCTTATAAGAAGAGGAAAGAGGTGCCGCAGTCAGGTTGATGCTGGAGAGAATGCTGACAGAAAAAAATCGATGCATGGAGATGGCCCGGGTTCTGGTGGTGGTCTCAGTTGAGGAATCAAAAATCAAAAAACATACAAACCTATTGCTACCAATTACAAACCACCATAAATGTTATAAAACTTTAATTGAATACTACTGTTCTTTTTCTTTTGTTTTTTAAATGTTGCCGTTGCTCATCATAAGCTTTACCTCTTTTCCCTTCCCTTCCCTGTTCTTCTCTTTCTCCCCTTTCACTCTTCTTCTTTTTATGTAAAATTAAAATCCACTTGGTTGCGGTAACTGCTTATTTTTTTCAATTCCGGTTATATGGTATTTTAATCCACCAATTGGGTAGCGTTAACTTTAGCTGGTTTTACACTTTGTTATTTGCTCACTTTTGTTATTGGAACTAATGTATGTTCTTATTTTATGCTTTCATTCATTCTGCTTGGATTGAAGTGCTTGTATATTTTGTTCTATCAAATGTACTTTTATAATCTTAATAACGCATTATAAACATTAAAAAAGTAACAGAAGTGAGAAATTAAAGGCTCTCTTAAAGTAGACAAGAAGCCAAGCCGAGTTGAGACAAGTGGAAAGTCAAAAGCTGAAAAACAGCCTTAGCAAGATTTAAATATCAAACACTAATATTGAAGTTTCAAATACAGTTGTACATTTTTCATTGACGTGCTACTCAAAACAGAAAAACGTTCAAAGACCGGACCACATCTACATATTTGGGTACCATTCATAGTGTTGGGCAGCAAATGACTCATATCGAAGTGATGTCATCTCGTAAAGCAAGCATAAGAGCAAAATGGCTGACACCGGAGATCACTCCTCTCGACAAACTGTAATATTGGCTACTTTGATAACCTGCTCTTGAGAAGCCGACACTATGAGTGTGACGAATGAGAGGAAGAGGAGTGCGGCCAAACACACCACAATTACCTTGTGATGGGAAAAATCTGTCTGCGGAGACAATTGGGCGTTTACTGTTAGCAAAGGTCTGTGGACAGATGATATAGGGTAGAAAAAACGCCACAGTGCTCACTTAGAGGGATCAGTTGCTATCCATGGTCTTGTTTGAAAACCTCAGGGACTGCTTTGTGACTGCTTTTACTTCCTGTTTCAGGTCTTTGGCTGGAGATGGTTTTTGTATCAGGTAGCTTCTGGCTATCGATGCTTCTTTATTGATGGATGGACTTCTGGTGTCAAAAAGAAATCTATGGCACAAGGATCCATCATCTCTGCAAACGACTGCCCAAGTCTGCATCACAGGAGAGGGCCAAAGGGTATGTGATGCTGCTACTGCTGTATTAATTATTGCAGTGGACTGAAGGGCCTGACTATGAGGGCGGTGGGACCGCCAACATCAGGCCGTCGGTGGTGGTCCCACTGCCATCCAGACGTTAGGTCTAGAATAAACTCCAGCACCAGGGCAGTTCTCCAGTTGCCAGGAAATAAAGTATTAAAAAAGATATTTATTTATTAGGGTTGTTCAAAGAGATATATTCATCTATTTAATTTATCATTAAAATACATAAAACAATATACGCACTAACGATGCAAAACAGTAAAAATCATGTACACAGTGTAAATAGATCAATGTTCATAGCAAAATAATCACGTTACAATCAATGAATATTTCATCACATAGTCCTATACATATATAACATATCACACAATAAATGTCATGGGAACTTTTTTCTACAAGTAGGCCAAAAAGCGACGCGTTTCGGAGGATTACACAGGTCCAACCTTCTTCTTCAGGCTTGCTACTAACCTGTTCCGACACTAATATCAAGGTATACACAGGTCGATATTCATAGTAAAAAATCTCCTCTTCTGGTACGCAATGTGGTATAAACAGAAACCGCTGCTGCTTTGATATTATGAGGAGACAAGTCTCCACTCTTTAGGCATTTATACCTATGATGACAAACGGGCCTGTCCGTGAAATGTTCTGGGTTTTCACACTCCTCACTCGTTGCCATATGAATATCCTTAGTCAATGTGGCGAAACTTACAATCTTCCGTTTTCTTTTTCGTTATCAATGTTCCTATATCGACGTTACTCGAGTGCCCGGGATTAAAAAATCTCCTGCATGTACGTCGAAAACTTCTCACTGATCCAGCCCATTGGTCCGACTGCTGCATTAGGATGCAGGCGGTCGGAGCTCGACTGTCGGGGGAGACAGAAGCAAGGATCCCGTCAGTGTGACAGTCAGACTGCCAATACCTGCAGAGAGGGCAGTGCCTCCTCAGGCACTGCCATAAGGATTACAATGTCCCTTCCCGCTTGCCTTTTCGTGGCAGTTCACCCGCTATGAAAACGTAGGCAGAAAGTGACTTTAGGGGCCTCTAGCAGGGCCCCCTTCCCACCTGATTCAGAAAAGGGGGTGGTGATGAACAGAGTGTCTGAATTGAGCAGACCACTCTTACCCAGTCCAAAGATCAGGGCTTGATCCATCACCGTTATTTATCTCACTGCCCCATCCCAGCTCAGAACCTGGCTATATGCAAATCAGTCTGTCCCTGGCCCAGTGCATCATGGGAACAGGGCAGACCAAACTACCAAGCCAATTCTTTACCAGAAAGGAGACAAGCTACCGGGGACCGGTTTCTGGCATTTCAGCCGTCTTCGGCCCGGCTTGCTTGAATCCTGATGGAGCAGTGAGAAAGGGACTCATGTCTGAGTATACCCTGCCACACCTATAGTGGCCAAAAACGATTCAGAAAAGGGGGTGGTGATGAACAGAGTGTCTGAATTGAGCAGACCACTTTTACCCAGTCCAAAGATCAGGGCTTGATCCATCACCGTTATTTATCTCACTGCCCCATCCCAGCTCAGAACCTGGCTATATGCAAATCAGTCTGTCCCTGGCCCAGTGCATCATTGGAACAGGGCAGACCAAACTACCAAGCCAATTCTTTACCAGAAAGGAGGCAAGCTACCGGGGACCGGTTTCTGGCATTTCAGCCGTCTTCGGCACGGCTTGCTTGAATCCTGATGGAGCAGTGAGAAAGGGACTCATGTCTGAGTATACCCTGCCACACCTATAGTGGCCCTGATCTCTTGACTGGGTGAGAGCTTTCTGCTTAATTCAGAGACTCTGTCCCTCACCACCCCTTGTTGTAAATACCCCTTCCCACCTGGCCCTACGCTATGGGGCCTTGGGTGCCCCCTAAACATCCTTGCATCATGTGTCAGGCACTGCCGTGAAGGCGGTCGCATCGTTATTAACCCTGGGCGGTGAACCCCGCTCCGCTCGCAGAGCTTGTGGAGTTTACTGCACTCCGCGTTACGCAGAGCTCATGAAGTTCCAAAAACTCCGCTTCGCACAGCGGAGTGGAGTTTTTTTCCTCGCTCGCGTTCACCAACGTCAAGTTGGCGAGCGCGAGCGAGGAAAATCTACCTCCCTGTGTAATTTTTCCTCATTCGCGATCGCCAACATCAAGTTGGCGAGCACGAATGTAGAAAATTAACCTCCCAGCGAGATTTCTCATTGCAGGGGTCAGGTTTCTTATTGCAAGTGGTCACGTATGCTCGCGACCACTCACGTTGAGAAACTGCCCGTTCGCATTGAGAAAGCTGCAGCTTGAGTAAAAATCTACTTAAGCGGCAGAAAAGGTAAGCTTGTGCTGTGCATGGTGCTGTTTGCAATGATTGCACAGTGCAGACAAGCATCCGGCACTGTGCAATCACTGGACCAGCATTTTTCTATTGTAGTCCACCGCTAGTGGAGCTACGAGTAGTGCGACAGAGGTTTTTTTGCACTTCGCATAGCTTCGCGTAGTGCAACTCTGCGAACTCCGCCCAGGGTTAATCGTAATGCGGCCAGCGGGACTGCAGACTTATAGGCGGGCAGTCATGCTCGTTTGGGGAGGCCACACTTTTGTGGTCCCCTGAATGGTGGCCTCTGGACCTAGGACCAGCACCGAGCCCTAAACAGACTGTGAAAAATCTGGGAGTGCGATTAGATCAGGCACTACTACTTAAAGAACATGTAGGTCAAGTTGCCGGATCTTGCTTCCGTGTCATCGGACTACTACAACAGGTTTTTCCTTTCCTGCCTGATAGTCACAGGAAAACACTTGTCCAGACCTTGTTGATCAGTAGATTGGACTACTGTAATGGTCTGCTCTTCTCAGCCAATGAGGAACAACTCAATAGATTACAAGTAGTCCAAAACACTGCGGCGAGACTTGTCCTTAATGTCCAGCCCAGGACTTCCTCACGCCCCCTTCCGGACAAACTCCATTGGCTGCCGGTGCGGCAACGCATTAAATTTAAAATCTGCTGCACTATACACCGATGTTTGTTTGGCACTGGCCCTAAATATTTGATTGAAAAATGTAATTCCTATATACCGGGATGTTCTCTGCGTTCCAATAAGCTACAACTACTTCAGATACCCAGGATTAGGAGATCTAGGCAGGGAGGACGAGCTCTTTCCTACAAGGGTCCTATCCTCTGAAATTCTCTACCCCCCACTCTGAAACAAACCACTAATTATTCATCCTTCAGGAAATCATTAAAAACGTACTTATTCTCAACTTCCTAAAATCTATAAATTATCAACCATCCTATAGACCATGGACCAACTGGGCAATTCTTAACTAAAAGCGCAAGCGCGGAGATACCCCTTCGGGGGTCGAGTCCTGCGTTATATATGAATATAAAATAAATAAAATAAATAAATAGAATGCTTCTGCCACAGTGCCGGACTCGTAATCAGGCCTGAGGTTACTAAACTCAAGGAGCATCTGGAACAATAAAATGTGAGAGGAAAGCTTGTGAAGGCAATGAGAACAGATGTTTCTTTAGGGACAAAGAGGAGTGAAAACTATATATATATTATAAAAATATATATCAAATTATAAAATAATTATGACTTTTCTGCAAGCTTTATTAATTAAGAAACTTTATTATATTTTAAGATACCTTGTTTTTTTCAAGATGTAAGACAAAGTTCCAGGAATGAAATTGAGCATGCTTTATTAGAAGATGGTGCAACCGGAAAAATAAAATGATATAGAACAGAATGTAAAATTATCAGGCTGTTGCTAATTTATTTTAATTACAGAAGATTTGACTATTTATATTTTTTTCCATGAAAAGATGAGTCACAAAATAGAGGAAGCTGATGAACGTTTGATATTTTTCTGATCAAAGCCAAGACGCCTAAAGAGACAGAAGTGCTTTTTTGTATTATGACTCCTCGAGTGGCAATGAATTCTGAATATTAGTCAATGACCCTAAAATGATGTGCAGCACTTATGCTAGTCAAACTACACAGGCATCTAGTGTGGGCTTGTTAGACCAGGCATCCTCTGGGTGGTTCTCTCCTAACTTTTTGCTTCAACCCCCTGTTATGCTGACTTTGTTTTTGCTGGCTTTTGGGCTCTCCACAGTTTACTACTGCTAAGCAGTGCTAAAGTGCTTGTGCTCTCTCCTTTAAACATGGTAGAATTGGCGTATACCCAATTGACATTGTTAATTTATATGCAAATTTCTAGTAAAATGGTACTACATGTGACCAGGGCCTGTAAGTTAAATGCTACTAGCGCCTTGCAACACTGATTAAGCCCTGTAAACATGTCTCGAGCCTGTCACTGTGGCTTGTGTGGGCAGTTAAACTATAGAAAAACATTTGTAGTATTGCACTCAAAGTAATCAAAGTATAATACTCTAAGGCTATGTATGTGTAGGAAATCTTAATCGTGCTTCATGTGCTCACAGCACGCAGGGCTCCATCCAGGCCCCAACATGTAAATACAAAAGAAACAAGAACAATTGTCCTCGAAGCTGAGTGTGCATTTGTGACCAAATGCTGCAATTTAATCAATGGTAATTAATTCAATACAAAAATGTAAACACATTATAGAATGCATTTTTTTGTAAAAAGAAGTAAACAATGAATAAAGAGCAAAAGCTAAATTTTCTTCCAAAGTGTTGTATTTTGTTGATTCACAAAATCATTCACAAATGTTGCAGTGTCACATTCATGACGTCCAAAAGCTGATTAAGTCTATCTCGTATCCTTCCTTATAAAAACAAAACCCAATGCATTTCGGGTCAATAGACCCTTCTTCAGGGGTCACTACAATAAAAAAATACAATGATATATTAAATTCATCCTTGTTTTTTTCGACAAGCACGTCATATGACTCATCAAGGGAAAATACATAAAGCAGAAAAAGTGCAGGTATTGTTACCCAATGGAGATGAAACTTAAATGAAGAAAAAGAAAGAGAGAAAGTAGGAACAGCTGTGCAATGCTGATTGAAAAACGAGCTCTTTTTAGGGTACTCAAAGTCCCAACATGCAATATACGGCCTCCCTGTGAGACACATATCCTAGTATCCTTAGTCAAGAGAGGAAAACTATCAACCAAGAACACCCATGACTTACATGCATGATATATGATTATGCTCTGTCATGGCAAATTTTACCTCAGGCTTATACCAAATTGGCATATTTAATTTACAGGCAAGCCCCTAGTAAAATGGTATTTCATGTGCCCAGGGTCTGTAAATTAAATGCTACTAGTGGGATGCAGCACTGATTGAGCACTGTAAACATGTCTCAAGCCTGCCATTGCAGCTTGGTTTGGGAAGTTTAAAGTGCCACGTCGACCTGGCTAAATAAACCTGTTTAAAACCTAAAAGCCACCCCTAGGATAGGCCTTAAACAGCCCAGAGGGCAGGGTGCAGAGTATTAAACAAGCATTTACAATGCAATAGGTCTCGCCTTCGCAAAAGTTAGAGCTATTGGCAGTGTAAATGACAAACGTTTTATTGAGGTGTTGGTTTTGAAAACGGATAAATAAATGGCATTGTCATTTACAATGCCAATAGCTTAATCTCTCGGCAATGCGAGACACATTGTATTTGCAATGCAATAGGTCTCGTATTTACGGGAGTTAGAGCTATTGACATTGCAAACAACAATGTGTTTTATTTAGGTTTCAAATAACAAAACATAAATAAAAGGTCTCTCACACTGCAGTCTTTCACACACTGCTGTCTCTCTTACACACACTGCTGTCTCTCTCGCACTGCTGTCTCTCTCACACACCATGCTCTCCCTAGAACACACACACTGCTGTCTCGCACACTGCTGTTGCTCTCACACAAACTGCTGTCACTCACACGCGCGCACACACACACACACACTGCAGTTATCAATATGGCCAATTCTCTCTAGTTTAATCAGGATTCACCGCCCTACCCATCATATGGAAGAACATTATAAACTCCTCCCTTGTCAAAGGCACTATTCACACCTCCCTAAAAATTTGAATAATCTGCTCAATTCTCAAACACACTAAGGCGAATCCTAGCAGCAACAAAAAAGCATCATCCCATTGCTGCTCTAGTGTTTGTAGTGACAAAAACTAAGACTACTGGAATTTCTGTAATCCAGCTCCAAAAAAGCAATACAGAAAAAGAACACCTTCTACGCCTTTGCTCTGAGTGGAACTTTTGCATTAGACAACTAACTTTACCATCTGCTGAAATAAAATAAATTTTAAGACCAGCTAAAACGAACTAAATCAAACAAGGTGTTCACCAGCAAAGACATTTTAAAACAAGTCACACAAGCCTCAGTAATATCAAGTCTTGAAATTGGAACTTCAATCTGTATCTCTGTTTCCCTGATAATTTGGCCAATCCCAGTAGTACTTGATGAAATCACAAGCTCTGGAACTAAACAGCTTTCATTATCATTAAAAAGTCCCGAGTAGCTGCGTGGTTTATTTTGTATGTATTCGTGTACACAGTTAAACTAACATACACTTTGCAAACTTTCATGTAACTTTGACACACACGAGAGTGAAAAGACGTTGCTACTTTCTTTATTAAACAGTTAAAAAAGGCTCGAAGTAGAAACATTTGCGTGCCAGAGACTCAACGTGAATATTTACGTAGGCATTACTTTTGCGAACGAAATTATTTTCTGCATTTCACTCAGGGGGCACTGGTCTATAGAGTCCATAATCGGACACTGGATTTTTCTCTTGAGGAACAGTTTTTTGACACGCCGATGTGGATTTGTAAATAATGGACAGATATCCAGCAATCATGTAGTGCAGGCCCTGAGCCAATATAATGAACTCTGCATATTACGGGGCTTTATGTGGCGCGCAGCACTGCCTATCGGGCACATAATGAGTATTACCTTTCTGGGCACCTTGCTCTAGGACGTTAATCGACCCTACCGCCAGCCGTGTGGCGATGACAGTGCAAGTTCGAAAATACTGCGGAAAAGCTTAAAGAGCCTGTCCAAGTGATATAAATATAGTGCAGCTCATCTCAGCCTACCAGAACTGCAGCGTCTAGGACAAAAGGTCACGCAGAGGTCAGGGACGGCACGTGGGGTAGCCGTGTCACTTGCTTAGACTGTCTTGGTGCACTTAAAAGTGGTCTATACATTGTGCATTAGTCGTGCATCATTTAAGTAGAGCAACACACAAGGCACTGGAGATCGAGGTTTTCAATTTTTGACTGAAGTTACTTGTAGTGAAATTAGACATATTTTTGTAAATGTGCAAATTATTTTTCTCTGTAATGATTTTTTATTGCAAGGAAAAAAAAATCAAGCTGGCAGGTGGCTAATTCAAGGAGAAATATCTCATTTGAGGAGAGACCATCTATCGGGGCATTTACTACAGGGAACTGTTTTCTCAACAAAATCACACTTCGTCCAACATTTCATATTACAGGAAATTGAAATAAAATCCACACGTTTTACGTTAAGTGAAATCCGGGAATTATAGAGGATTATGCTAGAGTAATAAAAATTTTACAAGGGCTTACCATTTTTGCTATAATGCAACTATACAAACACAACAAATCGCAACAAAACAAACAGCAGGGCACTGGAAAGTACTGTGAATTATGGCGAAAAGTAAACACTGAACGCAGCATAATAAGCGAGGCCTGTCCCTTGGACTGAGAGGCTTATGGACTGTGTCATACTCCAAATAAAACATTGATGAGACACATGTGGGTTCATTCTGCCTTCAGACAAAACGCTAATAAATAACATTTGGGTAATACAATGAATACGGGTGTGGGTGGTGGGCTGGGATGCAGAGCAAACGAAAGCGAGAAACAGGAGTGAAGGAATAATGAAAATATGGGATAACACAGAGAGGGATGAATAGAGCAAGTAATAGCCGTTCTAATGACTTACCACTGCTGAACCGCAATTACAATGCTCCGACAGCGGAAGCGAAAAATTCCTTGGGGCGGGATTTCCGTCTTTGGAATCCCGCGCACGCGCCCACGGAGAAGCAGTGCTGGTGACGCGGGGCCGAGGGAGAGCCCCGCGGAGGCTGCAAGAATGACGGTAAGTGGGGGGCGCTTGCATGTATGCGGGGGGCGGCACTTGCATGTATGCGGCGGGCGGGGGCGGCACTTGCATGTATACGGCGGGGGGCGCTTCTATGTATGCGGCGGCGGCCAGGGGGAGGGGGGCCCGCTTCTATGTATGCGTCGCCGGGGGGAGGGGTGGGGGGGCTTTTATGTATGCGGCGGCTGGCGGCGGGGGCCTTCTATGTAGGCGGCGGGGCGGGGGGGCGCTTCTATGTATGCGGCGGGGGGGGGAAGGGGGCCTCTGTATGTTTGTAGGTGCGTTCCTGTGTGTGTGTGCCTTCCTGCCTGCGGTGTGTGTGTTCAGTGTGCCTTTCTTTGCATGGGAATACGAGGGACGGCGACGTGCACGCTCACGAGGTAGAATCTCCGGCAGGAGGCGCTCGTGACAGTCTGCTGTCCACATTCCCCCAAAAGTGATTACATTAGTTGTCTCGCTAGACGCAAAAGCTTCGCTTTTGCTTTCGTCTAGCGAGACCTAAAAAGTAGGATATGTACTTTTAAGTTTTACTTGTCCCTGTAGTGAAAAACTGTTACATTTGTTTTTCACTACTCCAAGGCATGCCTCTTCCATAAAGTAACATTGGGGTTACATTTATTAAGCTGTAACATCCAATTACGAACAAGTGGACAGCTCGAGTTTGGTGTCAAAAGAATTGTAAGTAAAAGTTCTCTTTAATGATAAGGTTGAACTTTTATTCACAAATCAGAAAATGACGCTTTTAGAAAGTTTGACATTTTCTTTTTCTAACCATTTGGTGCCTGCAGACTGTTCCTGGGTAAAATGGCTAGACATAGCTGGCAGTTGCGGTTTGTGTATTGCTGCCAGACAGTGAGATAAAGGGAAGATAGTTATTGGAAGGATGGGCAACTCTGAGCTAATAAGAGGGAGGAGGTGTCTCCCACCACGCTTGCACATCACAAAGGCTCTGCCTGAGCACTCTCACAAAGGGGCTATTACTGGTGTTTTGTGGTTCCAGACAAGCTGGACAGAGAGCGAGGAAAGGCCTCAGGGGGGTGGAAAGATCTAGAAGTTTCCTCCACTTCAAAGTGGGCATCAGGACTAAATATTGCACCTCAGAACCAAACTTATGAGTACATTTCTGGACCTGTGGACTAGGCCTAGGAAGAAGGACTGCTGTGCTGCTGAGAGAACTGACACTCTGCTGGACTGCTGCTCTGAAGGACTGCTGCCCTGCTGACCTGCTGTCTGCTGCTCTCCCGTCTGGGTGAGAAGGACTGGACCGGCATCTGTTGAACCCATGAAGCAAGAGTGACTCCAAGGCCTAGCTGTCCTCTTAACTAGAGCCTCTGGGACAGAAGACTCCAATGGCCTTGAACCCAACGCCTGGACTCTGTCATCTATTAGTCCTATTCGGCTCAGTGGTGCCACCCCAGTCCTAGACCCTTGGAAATTGGCTTGAAGGTGCTCTGCCATCCCATCTGTGGATCTAGCAAAACTGAGGCATCTCCTCTACTCTGCGGCACAACCTACTATATATATATATATATATATATATATATATATATATATATATATATATATATATATATATATATATATATATATATATATATATATATATATATATATATATATATATATATATATATATATATATATATTAATTTACCAAAAAGATTCTGCGACTCATTTTTCTTTCAAAAGCGTTTTTTGTTACTTTTCATACGATTCCACCAAGAAATAAAATCACCCACAAGGTTGCAAAAGCCAGCTTTTGCAACTATTTTCCCACTGCTAGTCTGGATACACGAACAATGTAAAAATATTTAATTGTTTTTAACAACACCTCAGTGAATATTTTTTTTTTCCATTGGCTGATTGTTTGTTTTCTTACCACTTATAAAGTCTTAAAGTTTGTTCCGAACTATTTCTCTTTCAGCTGGATTTCTATTTCACTAAGATCTATTTCCTATGGCTCTAATTAACAGAAAACGGTGGCATGTAAAACTGTAAAAATGTAGACTATGAATATGAAAACTCAAATATAAAGAGAGCACAACTAAAGATCCTACAGAACGTTCTGCATGCACGTAGTCCCGCCACTAGCATGCTCTTGGACAGGACGTACAAAACTCCTTAAGGCATTCATTGCAAGAACAAGCTGAAATGCCACATACACACAGTGTCCCAAAATGAACCAATCAGGATTGGAGGGTACGAGTTTTCAGCCACCCAATGGGACCCCTCCCTTTGGCGATGTGAAGCAAGTTAGTCTACTGGCATTTCGGAAAGCATTAAAGTCTTAGCCACCGCTTTTATATATATAGGGGCTTATTAATGAGCCCTTTCGTCAGTTTTGCGTTGCCGGTGTGTCACTTTTTGTGACACACCAGCAGGGTAAAAAATGTGCCTGTTGCGTCATATTTACAAAGTGACGCATCTAGGTAGATGGGTCACTTTGTAAACCACTGCGCCACATTATACCTGCGCCAGGTATAATGTATGCAGGGTGGGCGTTTTGATGCAAGTAAGCCTCCTTAGAAGTGACGCAGTGAACTCTATGAGATTTCACTGCGTCACTTCTAAGACGCGAATGCGTCAATATCTTACGCCTGCCTCACAGCAGGCGTAAGACTGACGCAGGTACATTTATAATGGGACTTGCTCATGTGAAATGACCCATTGCTAGAGTTGCATCACTTTTGTGACACACTCCAGCAATGCGTAATTTTTGCGCCTACAGATACGTCGGAAATACTGACGTATCTGTAACTCCTTGCGACATGATGCGTCATACTGTAAATATGGCGTATCCAGCATGTCGCAGGGAGGACGCAATGAAAAGTGACGCATCGCTGTTTTCACGCAGCGACGTGTCACTTTTCATGAATGAGGCCCATACAATCTATCTGGTCAGCGCCATGATGCCCTCGGGAGAATAGTGCCTGACAAAAACCGTAGAAAAATAAATAAATAAATGCAATCGTGGACACCTTATATGCTTCCACCTTGGTAATGAATAATAATCATGTGATAATTGCAATGATATGTTATAAAGCATTCACAATAAACTAATCGGTCGCTAGATGCTTAAGGATCATATGATATGAGCACCAATGACAACGATAAATAACTTATAGCTCTTAGAAGGATGAAATACTGAGTCAGTACGATTGGGGTTTAAGTCTGTGACCCAAAGGTTACCTTGCAGTGACTGATCAGCCGCTAAATTACATTTTCTGTTTTTGGTGAGTTATTTCCTTCATGGAAACTTTATGTAATTAGTTTTCTTTCTTTTTTTTCTGTAAGAGTAGGCAGGTGAAGAGCCAAACTAACATGCTCAGGTAGCATTTACTTTTAGCTTGCTGTGACTACATTTATTTACTTGTACAAAACACATTTTGTTTTTAATGTCTTTAAGGGGGTGATATCATGGAGGGAATAAAATTGGTGCTAAGAAAATAGAGAAAAGAAATGGCAGAGAAAAGGTTAAAGAATTATTATTTCCAAGGAGGAGCGGTTGGTAATTACAGGGGCATAAATCCTCTTTACAGAAATCTAACATTTTTGGGGAATAAATTGTTTTAAAAAAATTGAAGAATTACAAACCTGGGAACACACACGTGTTCTTTAAAAGTGTCAGAGGCAGACTGACCTGGATGACACGAGACAAGTTTTTGATGCAAACTGTGTGTACGACTTTCAACGTGTAAAGAAAAATAAAGGCTACATTAGAAATGAAGTGGTAGGGTATGTAGAAACAGAGAGAACTGTTAAGGCAAATAAAAAATGTGCTAGGTGTAAAGACAAGCAGCACAATGTTCACGAAAGTGTTGCAAAGACTTGCACTTAGAAAGTCCTGTTTCCTAAAATCAACGATTTGGAGAGCACTGGGAGAAAAGGCTAGCCTCCATCTTCAATAGTTTCAAATGGTCTGGTGGGTACCTACCAGTGCTTAATTTGTGCAACTTAACTGTCAGCACCTTCTCTAGTGACAGTCCACCACACGGGGGCGCTTTTAAAAAATGTTGAGATGAGCACAACAACCCTGTTTATTAAGTCAACATATTGGAAATGAATAATACTAGCCTCTCATGGCATTATTATAGCTGTGTGTGGCCTGAAATAGTCTGAATTGTCACATTTGTAGGAGTGTAATGGTTAGGTTTTATGTTGATACTGTGATTGATAGCGCTGGCAGGGTATGGGTGGTGCATGGTGCAGTAGCCTTCCGAGAAGCGCCCTGACACTTAATTTTGAACAATTTAAGCACTGGCACCTATCTAGGAATGTTTCATTCCATTTTATATCATTTGAGAGTATATCATTCAAGTAAACAGCATTTCAGCCTATAACATCATTAATGTGATATTCATTTATTCGTTAAGCAGGATATAAGCATTTCTCCAAGAAGTGATGTACACAGCAACTGAATCACAGTACAAATGATCATACACAGTTTTTGCGTTAAACAATAGATTATTGTGTAGTGGATGGGTGATAGATGTTTTTGAGACACAAAATAGGGACTAGACAAACAATTAGACAGAATAATATACACTTTTATATATTTGCACTAGGGGTCGAGGGAGGCCATTGGAGTTTAACAGTGAGTTGGTAGTTTTTAGTTGGGGATACTTTGACGCATGTGTAGTTAAGTATTTAAATCAGGATAGAAAGCGGGAAGAAAAGAGAAAATATGTTAATTGGAAATAAGCAGAATCCTGAATCAGCAGCAGTTTTGGTGGAGACTAACAGATTTAGGTTGGTCGTGTGGCGGCAGCTAGAAGGCACTTATCTTGTTAGTATATGAGATAGGTGGATAGAGCACAGATCACTTTCAGCTTCAAAGACATAATTAGTAATCTGATTACTATAGGAAGATTATGAAGGAGTTTTTCACCAATGCTTAGGATTTAGGGAAGAGTATTGCATAAGGCCATCTTGTCCTCTGTTGCAGTAACCCAACTTGCTCAAAATGAAACCACATATTTAACATTTTGGATGTGTGGCATGGGATGTGGGGGTACATTTTCAGGATGTGAAGCATTTGGTATCTGGCAGCAATGGCTGAGGAAGTGATGTAGGATTCTAGGGGTCTTGTCTGAGTACAAATGCACTTCAAGGTATCTCGACGAAGGTGTAGGGAAGACAGTGCCGAAGGGAGGCAGAATACAAATTGGAAAATGTGTGGGTTCTGATTTAGCTGGGAAGAAGATGAAATCATTGACTTGGGGGAATTTAGCATAAGAGAACATATAGCCTTTTTGTGACTATGGACGAGAGCCCGTCGTAGACTCAGGAATGGAGCCAAGAGGTAACTGCTGATAAGAAAAAGAAAATGCATGTGGTATGTATGGTAAAGAGATACAGTGAGAGGACCAAAAACTGGAGCTTGATGTTCACCAAGTGAAAGATGAGATGGCTAGAGAGTGATGAACCCCATGAGGCAACAAGCACTGGCAAAGCCAATAGGTCTGGCATTGGCTCCCAGCCTTTTGGCTTTGTCAATGCTTGTTTTTTTGGTGGTTTTTGTAATAGTTTACTTTTGTGGAGCTGTCTGGCCCTCACCCTTGTAAAAAAGAAACTACAAGGGTTAAAAGCAAAAATATTTTTATGACTCATAACGAATGCTTAGCCATAATCGTGCCTTGTACTGATAGGGACTACTTTATGTGCAGATCTTCTCTTTGGGACAGTGAAGGACGTTGCCACCCAGAGTGAAATTAGCCATTGCCTGAAGTGGGCTGATCCGTTGCTCATGTAGTGGATAGAAGACAAATGTGGATGACACCACAGCAGACCAATGGATGGAGAAGGCTGGCTGAAAGTCCCTGTAAGTAAGTGTAATGTACATATCATTTTTAAAAAAATCCCAAAGTTTGGCTCATCTCAGACCTAAAAAAGGATTGGACTAATATAGGAGGAAAACAATGTGAGTGCTTGGTTAGTTAAGCCTAGAGAGGTGAGTGTAGAAAGGTGTATTACTATGGATGACATATGTTTTATGGTCTGTAAATGTGGTGAAGTTGGACATTTGACAAACTGCGGATTCAGAGGAGTTTAGATTTCTAGAAATTGACTGGAAACGATACTCACATTATGGGAAGTAAGAAACATGGTGAGTAAGTTCAAAACAAAGTCTTTAGAGTAGTGCTTCTCAAACATTTAAGCATCACAATCACATTTTTAGAATAACAAAATTTTGAGACCCACTTAGTTCTAAAGGACTTGAGGCTTGCGTGATTTTTTTATGTAATAACAACAATTGTTTATAAACATCACAACCTTGACCACGCCCTTCGATATCAGACTCTGAGCAAGATATTGATCTGCTCATAAAAGTGGCAGGTGTAGAACTGCACTTGAATGTGGAGTTGGATCACCTTTAAGAGTGGGTGGTGGGCTGTGGCATCTGTTCACTAAACTCACAAGGCTGAAAAATCTTGGTGTTGATACCAGTGCTTTTAGATAATTTCATAAACCCTTCTGCAGCAGAGTATGTGGTAGTAAATCATCCATTTTTTGTTTTAAAACGAGGTCCCGAGGTGCGTTTTGGGCTTCATATATATTTTGCAGTTTTATGTACCATGAACATAGCCCATGGGCATTGGAACACTTCACATGAGCACCAGACTACATTACGCAAGGTCAGATTAATTTAAGTACAGTAGATTAAATGATTTACCCAGCATCAAGGGAGAGGAGTTGGCCTAACGGCTATGGCGGTCGACCTCCAATCTGGGGAACCGGGATCGAGTCTCGGCAAGGACATGCAATGTCCTCTGATTCTGGGTAAATCACTTAGGGCCAGATGTAGGTGAAATAGATTTACCGATTTTTAATTACCGAATTTTACCGATTCGGTAATTAAAAATCGGTAAATCTATGGGGTGGACATGTAGGTATTCCAGATGTGCTGGAATACCGAATAGGATGATTTCGGTATTTACCAATTCGGTAAATACCGAATCGGTAATGCCCATTCATTCCTATGGGCTTTGAAGCCCATAGGAATGAATGGGCATTATCGATTCGGTATTTACCGAATCGGTAAATACCGATTTTCACAAGGGTGCAGGGGGTGTCACTTTGACACCCTCTGGCACCCCCAAAACAGGCTCGGGGGCCATGTGGCAGGCATACATGCCCTAAGGGCAGGTCTGCCTGTCACAAGGCATAGGTGTGCATGCACACATGTGCATGCACACCGGAATCGGTATTTTACCATCAAATTGGATTTGATGGTAAAATACCGATTCGGTAAGGCCTCTGGGACTCTGAAGAGTCCCACCTACATCTGGGTGGCTCAGATTCGGTAAATTTACAGATTTTTTATTTTACTGAATCTGTAATTTTACCGATTAGGTAAAATAATTTCCCCTACATACCTATCACCTATTTACCGATCGGTAACGGCCGAAAATACCGATTTTCGGCCGTTACCGACCGACCTACATCTGGCCCTTAATCTCCCTGTGCCAAACAAAAATGAATGTTTACTCATGTAATGCAACTGGTGCTCGTGTAAAGCACTCGGATACCGATACCTTCGGGTCAAGTTCGTGCTATAAAAAACTCTGTAAAAAAAAAAAGCTGTTGAGCCAAAGCCAGACCTTAAACCTGATTGCCCAGATTCAACATCAGCATCTCTGGCCATTTGGTCACACCCATATTTCTCAATTTATATGTGAAAGTTATACAAAGTGTTATGGTTGTGTCTGACCACATATAGTGAGCATATTCTCTCTTGAAATGGCCTTGTGAAGTAAAAAACACAAAAGCAAGATACTGGAAGGTTCACCCACAGCCTTGCTTGGAAATACTCACAAAGGTTTGTTTTAAAACTGGACTCAGGGACATTGTTCAACACCTTTGCAGTAGTGTACAACAGAGCTAATCATTTTAAATATTACTTGCATATAGGCAGGCAATCAAGCTCACAACCTACCAGTGGGTCGCGACGCAAAGTTTGGGAAATGCTGCTTTAGAGAAGAATAAATTATTGGAGACAGCAGTTGTTTACACTGTTCAATGGTTTCTGGAGTGGGGATAAGAAATGTATAGATTTAATGCCTAAAGTGGGAGTACTTGAATGAGAAAACAGCTAAAGAGTGATATCAAACAGGATGGGCCACATGATGAGAGGGCCAGAAATTTGATGATTTAGGGTCTGGAAGTATTGGTTGGCGTGCAAGCATGGTTAGCTTTCAGGAAGAATTCTGAAGATGTCGGGAGAGGGCTTTTAGTTTGGCTGCATTGGCAGGAGTTGACAGTGGGACATAGGATTGTAGACGATAGGCTGTTTAGAGTGAGTTTAGGGTGGTTTACATTTTTGTGCTTTTGGTGTAGAAATAAACTGTGAAGTCTGAGAAGGAACTTAGTGAGTGAGAGGTGAGGGGGCAGATGGCTGCTTTTGGGTCAAGAAAGTTACTGTGAATGGGCATCTCTGGATGGCATTATATCTTGAAAGTAAGGTTGATTTATCAGGGTTTTCTTGCATTAATCAACTGGCTCAACAGTAGTTTATATTTCTCAGGGAGGTGGCATTTGAATTTCCATCCTTTGCACAGAAGCATCTATTTTTTGTCTTTATGAGCAAATAAATGGGGAGATCTAAGGTTGAGGAGATGGAGTACGTTGGAGTGAAGGTACATAGCTGACAATGGCTGCCTTAGATTGTCCTTAAGGGGTTTTTAAGTTGTTCAGTGAGGTTGAGTGAGGCATATGTTTGAAGTTGTTGTGCAAATGGTCAAAGTATCAGACAAATGCTCTGGGAGCATACATCTGTTTAGTATCGGGGTGTTATATGTGTATATCAACACCTTCATCTTTATCATGCTAGTGCATATCAGTCGATTGCCTTTTGGTTGTGGAGGTGGAGAGGTGTGGTGCAGTGGCCAGGGCAGCTGACTTCGGAGCACAGGGTTCACGGTTCGATCCTCGGCGGCAGCTCAGCTCAGTGCCTTTATGACTCTGGGCAATAGCTCACTTAATTTCCATGATGGACCCCAGTGCCTTGAGACCCGTAGGAGTGAGTAGTTTGCTCTTTACAAATACATATTTTTGTGTATATATTGTTGAAACGAATGTTGTGCAATTGCATGTCCTTTGCCTGCACTTCGTTAAAATGTATGTTGTCCCAATGTGTAGCATTCAAGAGTGTATCATTCCGGTGCATATAGGATTCCAGTACATACTGCTTGAGTGGACATTGCTCGTGTGGCTAGTATTCAAATTTATGGTGTTTGAGAATGTATGATTGGAGTGTACATCATTCAAGTGTGTACTGTTTGAGGGAATGTATGGTTGCATTGTATACTGTACCCCATATATCATTTGAGTGTGAATCAGTCAAATGTGTCTCATTCGTCCATAGATTATTTGCGGGCATACAGCTTAACACCTTAGCAGCTATGGAACGTCCAGCTCCAGTGCTGAACGTTCCATTGCGCAGGTGCAGTTGGAACGGCCGACGGCAGCACTCCCGAGGTAGTGGTGCCGTCGGCCGTTGGAATAGGCGCAGCACTTAAGGTGTTAAACAAGTATTGTTCAGAGGTACATCACGTGAGTCTACATCAGTCAACTGTATTTCATCCCAGTGCACCAATCCAATGTAAACATTTTGCACAAGTACAATTACAGTATACATTATTCAAGTAGGTATCTTTGGTGCGTATTTTTGAATATCTGTGACTGGAATATACTTCATTCAAGAGTAGATTGTGTGAGGGTATATCATGCAAGTCTCAATAACATTTCAGTATATACCATTCAACAGTATATTTTTTTTGCGTGTATATTTTCCCCACAGTGTATGATTATGATTAGATAGCGAATTGTTTAGGTGTATACTTTGAGGGTGTATTTTTTGCGCTTGCATCTTTATCATCGGTCAACTACGCACCTATGTCATGCCAGTGCAAATAGCTGTGGCCCGTGCAGGTAAGAGCAGTGGTGGTGGGGAGGGGGGATTTCGACAGACGAGGACAGAAAAGTAATTATTTATTTAATTTTCCCTTGTGGTCATCTGTCGAACCCCCCCCCAACCCGGCCTCACTGCTCTTACCTGCACGGGTCACGGCTGAGTGCACACCATTTGCATGCATATCATTTGACACCGCTCAATTGCTCATTATTTAAATTTGACACAAATTATTTGGTTGTTTTATAAACTATACAATAGACATAAGGATGCTGGCTGACTGTATCGGCATTTTTGAAAAACAAAATAACCCAGTGAGCATGCCATGTGTAAAACTAACACTTGCACGCTTTATGGTTATCAACCTTAACGCCCATGTTGGTACTCTTTACAATGAAATGAAATCCAGTATTTGTAAAGCGGACAATTATCCAAGGGTGTCAAGGCGCTGGGGGCCGTCGGAAAGATTAAGCGAGCTATTGCCCAGAGTCACATGGTGCTCCGCTAACCTGCCGCCGGCACCGGGGATACAACTGTGAACCTTGTGGGCCGGAGTGAGGCACCCTGGCCGCTGCGCCACACCTCTTCCACTAAAAATAGCTGATTGATGGATCGAGACTATGTTTGAGTCCCTTAGGATGAGAGCCCTAAGAATACATTACAAGAAAACCCTGAGGTATCACGTAAGAAAATCCACACAGGAAAATCCACAGGAGACAGGGTTCAAATGCAAACCATGAAGATTTCTTTAAAATTTAGAAATCATTACAGAAAGCAAAAAAGTAAAAGATTGGTCAGTTCAAAATACTCAAAATGTGAATAAAATGTGAATTGGCCTTGGCAGTTAAAGCTGAGACCTAAACTAACCAATAGGCAGTACCAAATAGGGTCTAGCGAGAAGCACATACATGCATTAAAAAGCATTCGGTCATAAGTACTGCTCAATTAAAGGCAGGCGAGAAAATCATCAAAATCACTAAGTATTGTATATTTAGACTGACATGAAGTCTGCCTTCCAGGAGAGCAAGGGAAGGAATCCTGGCAATCATCCCAATACAGGTTTTTTATTTGTTTTTAGACAGATAAGTCATACAGTCACTGTGGTGTGAACAATTAGATGCATTATGTTACCCAGTAGTAAGAAAGAAAACACATTGCATGGTAAAATGTGTTTTGCTCTGCTTCTAATAGACTTGTGTTATGTCCTACAGAGTAAACAAAGCACCTTCAAAATGTAAACAGCACATACGTTCAGCCACTGCAAATGGCCTTCAAATGTTTCCATCAAAATCCATTCTTTCCAGAGAAACCAGATGAACAGAAAGTAATACATTTGTAAAACGTTACATTGCAAGTGGGCATGAAGCTAACTGAATTTCATATAATTAATAAAATACTGACTGGCACACTTGAGGCTCCACAGTACACAGGTAGAGGAAATAAAACATGCTATCATTTAACTAGCACATCAAACACATTTGAAAGGAATGTATGATGTTACAATGCATACTTTTACAACGCATACCGTTACAACGCATTTTTTACACCGCAACATCCATTACAACACATTCCATTACAACGCATGCCATTACAACAAATTTTTTAAAACGACCTTTACAACACATTCCATTACAACGCATACTACCTTTACAACGCATACCATTACAACGCATACCATTACATTGCATGCATGGTAAGTATTGGATATTGTAGGGGTAAAAATTACTATTCTAACTCCAGGGGGTGCAACAGTAGGGTAAGTGTTGGATAGTGTAGGGGTAAAAATTACTATTCTAACTCCAGGGGGGGTGCAACAGTAGGGCAAGTGTTGGAAAGTGTAGGGGTAAAAATTACTACTCTAACTCCAGGGGGTGCAACAGTAGGGTAAGTGTTGGATAGTGTAGGGGTAAAAATTACTATTCTAACTCCAGGGGGGGTGCAACAGTAGGGCAAGTGTTGGAAAGTGTAGGGGTAAAAATTACTACTCTAACTCCAGGGGGTGCAACAGTAGGGTAAGTGTTGGATAGTGTAGGGGTAAAAATTACTATTCTAACTCCAGGGGGTGCAACAGTAGGGTAAGTATTGGATAGTGTAAGGGTACTATGCGTTGTGATGGTATGCGTTGTGATGGTATGCGTTGTGATGGTATGCATTGTAATGGTATGCATTGTAATGACTGCGTTGTAATGACATGCGTTGTAGTGGTATGCGTTGTAGTGTCATGCGCTGTAATGGCATACGTTGTAATGGATGTTGTGTTGTAAAAGTTTTGTTGTAATGGTGGTGCGTTGTAAATGTTGCGTTGTAAAGGTTGTTTCCCATTTGAAAGTGCATTTGAAACTCGACTAATCCCACTCACGCCAACTTTAAAACGTTGTTATATTTGACACAGTATAAACACTTCCTTTCCGTCTGCTTTATATTAATTAAAGTACAGAATTATTCATTTCAGAAATTCAATCCTTTACCCAGATGCGGTAATATTATGCATATACTGCAGCAGGGGTCAATATCGTCTTGGAAGCATCGTGTCTTAGTTTCTTTTATATAGCGCCTTATACTTGTGGCGAGCCGCCAAGGTACTACTTAGTAGGCTGGTGACAGCTGCGCTATTAGCTGTGCTTGTTTGGAAGTGTGTAGCCTACTTACGTAGAGAGGGTGTCAGTGTCTCAGCGCTCAGACACCCCAGGGGTGGCAGTGCTGTGCTCTACAAATGCTAATTGATCGACTTGTGTGTGAAGATCGGAAGGGCACTCCATACTTGCCAACTTGAAAAACAATCTCACAGTGTGAGGAGGGGACACAGCCTTAAAGTGGCGGGCCTAGTGCCGTGAAGTACCTAGGAGGCACTTTGGAAACCTCAAGCCCCCGCCTCCTAAAAAAAACAAATAATCTTCCTGAGGCTGGTGCCCATGCCCAGGGGAGTTTTCATACCCCTTAATGGACGTCGGCAATTCAAAGCCGCTTGAAAACAAGCTGGAAAACCACTATTTACAGTGGCTTTCGCCTCGTTTTACCTGCCACAGCCTGATATCGGCTCCTCACCGGGGGACCATATAATGTTTCACACTGTGGCACCCTGTGAGTTGGCAGGTATGGTACGCTCAGCTTTTCATGGTGGCATAAGAGATACACATTTGTAGGGAAGTGGGTTTCTGCTGCAGTAACCCCCCCACTTTTTGCCTGATAACTGATGCACTTTTCCTTGGTGTGCCCTGGGTCCCTGCCAATCAGGTACCCAGGGCCTGTGTTCCTTCCCTAAAAACTGTACTAAAGCCTAAACACAATTGGCATCTCTGGCCACAGGTAAGGTACCCAGCTAGGTACCCAGCGCATTGTGACCAGAGAAGACCCCTAAGGGCTGCAACACTTATTGTGCCACCCTTAGGGGCCCTGTACCCTAACACACATACACTGCCTTTGCAGGCTGAGTGGCTTGGTACAGAACTAAACAGAGAGTCGACATGGCACACCTCCCCCCTGTGTGCCATGGCCACAAACACACTGCCCAGGCATACTCAGTCACCCCTCCAGCTGGGTGCACTATGCCAGTGGTGTGGGCACAGGTGCATGAGCCATGTGCCCCTAAAGTACCCAGGGCCATTCCTGGGCACTGTAAGTGCAGTGATGCCATTAAGAGTATTTGGTGCTGGCAGGTTGTCCTTACGAACTCCACAGCACCATAATGGCTACACTGGAGTCTGAGAAGTTTGGTGTCAAACTTCTCAGCACATTACACCTATACTGATGCACTACAGAGGGCATCTTAGAGATGCCCCTTGAAACCTAACCAACTCCCAGTGTCCTGACTGCGTGGCTGCCGAGGCTGCCACCACCAGACATGTTTTTGGACCCCTAGATTGAGAGCTTGCTCTCGGGGGCCTGAAACAATGAAACAATGCACATCCTGGGACTAGGTGCCAAGCCTCTTCCCCCAGGATGGGCAGGGGAAGCTTCAAAGGCATGCCGCCTTTTATGAGCTTCCTTAGGCCAATTGCTGTACTCAGCAATTGACCCCCACCGGTTCGGACCCCCACTCTGGAGGGAAGACAGGTGGAAACCCTAAGTAAGGAAAGGGGGTGTGCCAGCATCTGCCAACCCCACCCCTCAGGTGGGGGAGGCGAGGTGAAGCACAGCACCGGGCTCCAGCCATCTTGAGGATGGGGAGCCCTGCCCAACCCGAGCTAGGCTCCTGCAACCCTCCCACAGGAAAGGAGCAGGATAGGGGGTGTACTCACGCCAGCACTGGGACCCATTGGTCCCTGCCCTTACCCTACCTGTAACAGCCCTAAATTTTGTATTTACGGGCACCCTGAACGTTCCTTCCTCAGATCCCGATACCGAAACAAGCAAGAAGATCAAGAAACTAGAAGACCTGCCGTGCAGCTGCTAACAAGAGGACAACACCAACTGACTTGGCCCCAGCCCTACCGGCCTGTTGATCCTTGAACCTGCTCCTGCTAAACTCCGGCGCCTTCGGTGGTCAGCAACCTCAAAAACCCCAGAGGACCAGACTGCCTTGAGACTCTACCATACTGGGACTCCCATGAGCAGTGGTTCTGCTCAAACAAGCAACACCCCTGGTGCCAGCCAGGAACCGTAAATGAGCCACTCTGCTCCCGCTGAGCCCGGCCTGTGCCTGAGTGGACAAAGACCACGAGGACGTCCCCCCGGTGATTGTGACCACGAATCCAGTGCCCAAGGACCCTCCTCGACGACCCAGATGACGCCTGCAGCCTCACAACAAGGGATCCCTCCAACCGCGACCGCAGAGGTTAATATTTCCTGATGTCAAAAGACACCCCTGCACCTGGCACCCCACGGCCCCATGTGCCCAATCCCTGGGTGCATACCTATCCTCCAAGATCCCAACTTACCTCTCGAAGTGGTGGTCGCTCCTGAAGAATCTCCGTCCCGAGCCTGCAGCCTTTGTTCATCTTCCAAGTCATCCATTGAATAACATTGAGCGCCCTACGGCTCAAAAGCACCCTGCACCCAGCCGCCCGAGTGCCCCTGGGAGTGCAACCTTTGTCCTAATCGACTTCCCCATTTGCCCTGAGCAAGTAACCAGGAGCCCAGCTACCACAGCAGCGTGGCCTGCTTGCCAACAGCCACCAACCAAATGTCGCCTGCCTCCCATAAGATAACATTGGGTCTAATACCTCTGCACCCGGCTGCCCCTGTGCCGCTGAGGGTGTAACAACTGTACCTACCTGACCCTGGGAGACCCCTGTGTCTATGGCCAGAACCTTAACTCTGCCAGTCGAGTACTTATCCAAAAGCTGATAACTCACTTTTCTTCCATAGGATAACATTGACTGGGTTCACTTGGAAATTCTAAGTGTGGAATTTTGAAACTTTAAAATGTTCATCTAAAATCAGCCGAACAACGAATTCTGAATTATTCACCTGTCATCAGGAGATAACCCAGTGCTGTATCTTTTAGCCCAGCGGGAACCTGAAAAGTAATTATAACTGTGAATTACTGTTAACTCAATTTTTTTCCAGAGGAATCCATTGTCTGGTTTTCACCCGAAAAGTTTCTAAGTGTCGATTTTTGAAACTTACAAACATTCCTTCAAAATCGCCTGTATGACCTAAACACATTCTTTCAATTGTTTACAGGAGATGCACCAGTGCTGGATCCAGGATTCAACATTGAGCAAGAAAAAGTTACAATAACACTACTTACCTGCTAAGTGAATTTCCTCCCGTAGGATAACATTGGTGATTCTATGTGGAAATGTTTCTGTCAACTTTTAAAATACAATAATATTCCTTAAAAATCACAACTGTAACCAAAACGCTTTTTACTCAACTGTCTACAGGAGATATCCCAGGACTGAATCTAAAATCCAGTCCTGTGGTTAGAAAAGTAATCCATAAAGTAATTAATTGCATTTAACTAGAAATTCCCATTGAACTCAATGTAACATTGTGTTTGAAATTGTGTTGCCTATTGCAACAACTGTAACTATTGTACTCAAAAGTCTATTGCCTATTTGAAAAGTACTTAACTAAAGTAACTCATTCTGAGAAAGTATATTTTGATACCTTGTTGGTTCTAAAATAAAAGAACTATATATTTGTTATACAACCATTGGCCTAGAGTTCAGTTCTTGAGTGTGGGAGACCGTTTGCTGACTGAGTGTGTACAACAAATGCTTTACACTGTCCTCTGATACTGCCTTACTGCTCGACCAAGCTATCACTTTAGAGAGTAAGGTTATATCTAACTTTAGCCTCTGCCAAACCTCTGGGGACTGTGGACACTGTACCTTACTCTGGTCCAGTATATACAGAGCCACTTTCTTACAGCAGTATCGACCTGGGAGAGTAAAAAGCTGAGGGACACCTTTCAGATTCGAAAATGTGACTTGCAGGTGATACGCAGACCTCAGCTGTAGGCAGAAAGTCCCCATACCTGCCGCCCTCGCTTGGATAACAAGCAGGCACGTTGGAGTCCAGGCTGTGATGCGTGAATGCTCCGTCATGACGCTGTCCACGCTGAGCCACTTCAGCGACAAAACGTCTGTTGTTTACCAGGCCTGCAGGTCACAGAAAACATGGGTCTAGAGCAGGGATACTCAAAGTACAGCCCGGGGTCTGCATGCGGCCCTCCTGCCCTTTAATTGTGGCCCTCTGGTGAACAGCAGGACTGGGCTGTGGTTCACTTGACAGAGCAGGAACTTTCAGGAACTTTCAGGAAGCTGGGAAACAGGCATACTTTATTTGCAGGCTAACGAAACTAAAGGTAAAGAAGCAGAGAATGTTTGCTGGACAACTTATCTTTAGCATGCATCTGCTTTGCGTCCCCCTAGGCCTGCCTTTCAACAGCACGAACCTCCCCTGCTGGCATCGGTGCGGCCCTCTGGAAACCACAGACAGTACTTTGTGGCCCCCAGGGAAATGTTTGCGAGTACCCACGGTCTAGAGTCTATACGGCTTCCGTCCCTAGCTCCCCGCCACAGATAATGTTTCCTTATGCAGCATTTTGTAATATGGGAAGCAGCCTTCATGCCTTGCAGCAGAAGTCCCAGAGTGTTCCCACCAAGGAGGAAAGCAGCACAGTTAGTTCTTATCTGAGAGGAGACAGAAGCAGGGCTTTAAGTGGGATGAAAAAACTGGATGGTCTCTAAGCATGAGCGGAAAATCCGTTCCGCTAGCGGATTTCGCGGATTTTCGGTAAATTCGCAATCCTCAAGATTCGCGAATTTCCCGCAAAATCCGCGAACGAAAATCCGCAAATGGAACCGATTGGGTCAAAAGTTCAAGCTGACTTTTGTAACTCTTTTAGACTGGTGCCAGCAACCTGCCAGAGCCATTCTAAAATAGTTACAAAAGTCAGCTTCAACAGGAAGCTCTAATAGATAAAGTAAAGCAGGTGCTGCTCAAATTCAGTTACACAATCATTAATCACCCCAAACTTGAGGTGATTAATGATTGTGTAACTTAATTTGACCTTCAACTGGAGCACCTGCTTTACTTTATCTATTAGTGCTTCCTGTTGAAGCTATTTCTAACTATTTTAGAATGGCGCTGGCAGCTTGCCGGCGCCATTCTAAGTGGGGCTGGGGGCAGAAGGGCACAAAAGTGGGACAGAGGGCAGAAGGAGACAAAAAATGAGTGGGGCAGAGGGCAGAAGGGCACAGAAACAAGTGGTACAGAGGGCAGATGGGCATAAAAAACAAGAGGGTGGCAGTGATTAAGCAGGCAAAAAAAAACCCCCGCGAAATTGCAAAGCGCCTCGCGAACACCCACGAACACGCAAAGCGCTTTGCAAACACGCAAAAATAAAAAAAATTGCGAATTCGCGAATTTTGCGGATTGCCAATTCGCAAATCCGCAAATTCGCGAATTGCCAATTCGCAAAATTCGCCCATGCTTAATGGTCTCTCAAAGGGGTGTGGCCAATGTAATTAAGGTCATGTCTTAAAACACATAGGCTAAAAATCTGTGCTTAGCATAGTGTGCCGCCCGGCTTGTATTTTGCTGTTTCTGTCATTGCATCCAGATATATGATACAACAAGTAACATCATACCTACAACAAGTCAGGACTATTGGCTTTGTCAATGGTTGTCAATTGCATAAGATAAATAAGCAACAACTATGGCTTGTATATGATATTGAAAAAGCTACCCCTTACAGCCCTGATGACACCAGGACAATGTTGCTGCTCCTGAGTTTCAAAAAGAGACGGGAAATCCAGAGAATAAATGACTCTTTAAAGGATTTCCCTTCCCCTACAAAGCTCACTTGGCATGACATCATGCCATAACTTCTCCATTAGTGAGAAGTGAGCAGTGTGAGCACGCGCACATCGAAGTGCCTGCGGTCACTGCAGTCCGAAAAAAACGGACCGCCTGTGCCAGGGCACAAAACTGAGCCCGATTGAGACCCGTTTCGAGGCCCCCTGTAAAAAACTGCCAGTGCGGTGAGACCCGATGGACAGAAGCATTTTATTGCAGAAGAATGAGTAAACAATACAGGTGCACAGGATCGCTACTTCTCTAGCGAGTCTGGATTCCTCCTCGCCTGAAGCGAAAAAATATGTAATTCGTCTTGAGTCGACTCGGGTACACTATGGCTTCTGGGCACTATACGCACACCTCTAGCCCAGCTGCTGACAGTGAAGGGGCGACACTTGCCACAGGGTGAACTTGCTGCAGAGCAGGCGACAGTCACTGACTGGGCACAAAGAGAAACATTTGACTCGAGAGACTGCAAAGCACATTGAGAACTGTAAGAGGGCAAATACTGGTATATAATGACGCTTGGTGCAGGGCTTAGAACTTGGCACACAGAGAAATGTTATGTGAACAAAGCTTGGCCAAGGGCTCCGCGTAGCACGCTACGAAGCTTGGTACTGAGCAAACGTTGGTGCAGGGCGAAGCTTAGTGCAAGCAGCGTTTGGACCACACAGGCGCTTGGCACGCAGGGCATTGTGTGGTGAGGGAACCATGGCCCAGGGCACCTCTTAGCAGATAAAGAGGAGCTAGGCTGGCAGAACTTACCACGGGGTGAAGCGTTGCAGAGGACGAAGAGTTACACAAAGCGGAAGGAGGGCGAAAAGAGGGTAACATGGCATAGGGCAACATGGGACACCCAGGAATTCTCTCAGACTTGCTAAGCAAGGTTGACACTTGGCACATGGATATGCTCTGCAAACGCCTTGCTTGGTACATGGTAAGCCTTAACGAAGGGTGGTGTCTGCCACAGAATGAGGCTTGGTGAGGAGAAGCTTGGCACCAGTAGATACTTGGGCACAGAGAAGCTTTTGGTTGGTGAAGGATGGCACAGGTAATGCACATGGCAGATCTCAGTTACCATTGAGCAGGGTCACTGGAAATATGTGATTGTGCGGTTGTGGTGCTTTCCGCATAGTTAGAGATTTGCCGCATTTCCCACATAATCCAGCATCTGCCACATAATCTGCCGATTTTAACCAAAAAAAATCTCTTTCTGGCTCAAACGGTTCAACAGTTAGTAAAAAAACAGCGAAACATGTAGCTGCGCAGTGGAATGCTGTGTGGAAAAGTTGACAGGTCAGCTTTCTGTAGCTTATTGCTATATTTGGGTGTTAAACTGGCATTATTGAGGAACATCTAATGCCCAGATAGTACTAACAAGTGTAAAAATGTCAAAATAAAAATGTAATACAATCACAAAATGTGCTGCATAATGCCGATTAGTTTGCCTCTTCTTGCCGAATAATTTATTAAACCATGCCGCATAATTTGACCCTCCCTGCCGCATAATTCCAGTGGCCCTGCCGTTGAGTTAATCTTCTAACAGAGCAGAGCTGGCGTGTGGGGCAGTTTAATGCTGCACTCAGAATTTAGCCGAGGGAGGGTAGACCTTGGCACAGGGTGCACTCGATGCAGGGTAAACCTGGCATTGAGAAGCTTGGCACAAAGTCTGGCACATAGAAAGCACATTATTCAATTGAAGATGAAATATGCTTTCCATTGTGTGGCATTATAATCTGTTAGGGCATGATAGCACGCATGGATACCGACACTGAATGCAGCTCGCTGCTGAGGCAAAGACAGCTTTCTTCAGAAAGAACCCTAGACGGATACTACACAAGCTCAGATTCACCCAAAAACGAATGATTCGATGCATGACAGCACAGGAACATTACATCAGTAAAGCCGCCATTTTAGACGCCAGAATCCAAAAGTACAGCTAAACCGCGTACAATGTTGCAGTCAGCAGAGCAAGCCTTCCCGTGCACTCATGCCGCAAAAAAAGGTGCACGTTTTTTACTCTGCACGCAAGGCCGGACTGGCCGCAGCGGGCACCGGGGGCCTCATTTATGAGGCTGTGCGTCACTTTTACGCCGCGTCACTTTTTGTGACGCACCAGTGGCGTAAAAAATGCGCCTTGTTGCGCCATATTTACAAAGTGACGCATCTAGGCAGATGCGTCACTTTGTAAACCCCTGCGCCACATTATACCTGCGCCAGGTATAATGTATGCAAGGGGGGCGTATTGACGCAAGGAAGGGTCGTAGAAGTGACGCAGTGAAATCTATGAGATTTCACTGCGTCACTTTTAGGACGCCATTGCGTCAAAATCTTGCGTCTGCCTCACAGCAGGCGTAAAACTGACGCAGGCCCTTTCACATGGGGCTTGCTCCATGTTAAAGGGCCCATTGCTGGAGTTGCGTCACTTCTGTGACACACTCCAGCAATGCGTCACTTTTTCGCTTACAGATACGTCAGAAATACTGACGTATCTGTAACTCCTTGCGACATAATGCGTCATACATTAAATATGACGCATCAGGAATGTCGCAAGGAGTGCGCACTGAGAAGTGACGCATCGCTGCTTTCACGCAGCGATGCGTCATTTCTCATAAATTAGGCCCCTGGTGTTTCCCCGCTTGGGCTGCCAGGGCGGGGTCCAGTTTTGGCTGCAATATCGGCCCCCTGTAACAAAAGAAGCTGCAGTGTTTTCCACACGCATAGTCCCCCCCCCTCGCCGCGGCCGGTCCAACGCAATTGCCAAAGCCAATTTGCGTTTCCAGTCCGGCCCTGTGTGCACGCCAGCCGTGTCTCACGGTGTGAAGTGTCTAGTTTATTCACAGTATGCACCATTGAAGCTCTGCTCGCCAATATGAACTGTCTCTGTGGAACATTATACACTCTATATATTCATAATTTGGGCCTGGTTTCCAGGTACTTTCTTTAAAAAAAAAATTATCTCTATTTTCCCATAATATTAATAATTATCCGCATTTAGTTTTGGGTGAGTTAAAAGGTGAAGTTGCAGTTTCTCTATGTTTACTTAACTGAAGAAATGTACACTCTCCGATGTCTGTAGGATTTTAGTGTGCTAAGTAGACATGCACAGTAAAACAGTCCAGTCACAAAAAAATTTAGCATTTTACCACTAGCATTTGCGTACATCTACAGCTATTTAGTTTTCATTAGGAAATTCCTAACTTATACTGTTAGCATGGACATATATTGATCTTGCTGACCTGAATAAAGGTGCTCAAATGAAGTCTTAATTTCTGTATTTTTCTATTTCCAAAGAATATTACAGATATGGAGCAGGTTTGTTTCATTCTGTATTTATATGTAAAATTCAGCTGCAACAGTAAACTAGGAGTAAAATTGTGAACTACTTTTCTCACCGGAAGTGACCTAAAAATAATGACATTAGCCCATATGGGGGTTACACATTGGCAATGCATCACTTTATTTGGGGGTCATAGAGGTAGAAATGGTAACTGCAAGCACAGAACTCTTGTTGCGAGCCCCACAGAAATGTATATTTTCAGTTTTATGTAGCTTAAACCTGTGCTTAATTTGAGCCTTGGGTTCCGATAGGGTCAGTCTTGGGCCGGGAGCTAAAAGTAGTGATGGTGGGACTTCTCAGTCGGTAACTGGCCATTCACAACATATCGCCGGTTAACGCAGGATTTTCATTCGGCATCGCGATGATTGGTATGTGGGTTTTGACAACCCTTCCCTATTACTATTGCCATGTACTGCGGGCTTGAAAATAGCCCGCTAACATGACGATATTAATCAGGGTTAGGCAGCGTTAACTTTTCTTGCGATGACTGACAATGGCGATAGTTATTGCCCGTCTTTGTAAATATGCCCCTAAGTGATTTGCCCAGAATCACAGGATGTTGAGCCGACGGCGAGACTCGAACATGGCTCTGCAGGTCCAAAGTTGACAGCTCTGGCCGTAACGCCACAGCCTCTCCGATCAGAAGTATTCTGGAGGAGAAGCGAAGGCAGCTAACATGCTGCTGTGCCTTTGAAGTGCATCTTCTCTCCCACTCTTCCCTCTGAAATGGCTTAAATTGTTGTGAACCCCTTGAGCGTCAGATTTAACTTTCCAATTAGGTGCACTGAGCACACACCTCCACTGAGAAATAATAATAGGAATGTAGCAATCACATTTAACAATTTAATAACATAAAAAAAACTAACATAACAAATAAAAAACAATAACATATTCAAAATTACCGAGGTAAATCCATTAGCCCTTATTACAAAAGCTGCAAACAAGTTAATCACCATGGATACTCAACAAAATACAACTGAAAGAGAGCATCTACAGTTCTTAAGCGCTTAATTGCCAAAGGCAAAACTACATTTTTGTTAGTTAACTCTTAGCTCAAATACAAAGTTGTGGGCGTGATAGCGCGTTTTATAAAGGTTATAAAAATCGATACAAAAAAGTGTCTCCGGAAAGCAATTAGATCTGGCTTCGTCGATGTACAAATAATGCCCAGTCAGTAAATACGGGTCCAAGAGGAAATGAGGGACAATATTTTATCTTGTCTGAATTTAAACCGCAAAATCCTCTACGTAGTCTTGAGTCCAATTAAAAAATAAGCATGTGCAATACAATCGGTCTCGCATTTGTGAAAGTTAGAGCTATTGGCGTTGTAAACAACACTATTTTTTACCTTATTTTTGTTTGTTTGGAGTGGAGCGATCATATCTGCACAGCGCTATTGCCATTTGTATGACTTTGTGGCGCTGGAGAAGCAGAAAATGGGAAATAGGTTATGAGGGAGGAGAGGTGGAAAATAAAAGACACCAATGGAAAAGGGAATGAAAAAAACAGGGAAGGAGTAGCTATAAAGGGTCGGGGACAGGAGAAAGTGTGATAACGGAGCAGGATGTGTGCGTGAGAGACGGAGAGGGCAAAAGAGGGTTTAGAGAGAAGTGTGCGTGAGTGACATGGAGGAAAGGGCTGGTTAGAGAAATATGGGGTAGGGGAGAAGGAATATGAGAGGGAGTGGGAAACAGAGGGTTGTTCGAGTTTGTGAGGGAGAGAGCAGAATCGACAAAAGAGAAAGCTGGGGGAGTTGGTGCGTAGAGGGAGTGCAGAGAGTTAGGAGTTGTTTGGGAGTAGTCAGGATTCTTGGCCACAGACTTAATGGAAATACTTCTGGGACAGACACAGAAGGTCACAGGCACACATGGCAGGAGCCAGAGTCTACAGTGCATAATTAAATGCACTAAAAGTATTTTTTTAACTCTTTATTCGTGACTGCATCAGATATCACATTGTACAATTATGCATTATTATCCATATACAGTCTTTTCCTGTTTTACCCCTAATAAACTTCAATCGGTTGACATGTTATCTCGCTCGTAACTTCACCAATGAAAAGCGTCGGAAACTCCGTAATCAAATCAAGATATATATAATAAGCAATCCTATTGTGGTCTTTCCATGTATTACCATGTGTTACATCAGCGTTTGTGTAGCATTGGTCCCATATAATCAAGTCATAACCAGTCCCCGTCCTGCCCAACTCCCACCCCACCCCGTACGTCTCCTGGCGTCTCCACCTATTGGGCACCATAACCGTTGGCATGAACTCCCGGGAAAACAATCACACCTAGAGCAGTATACTCGCAGTCTTCTGGCTAACCTGTGGGCACCTTGGACTATTCCCCCTCCCTCGTTCCCACCACCCCCCGCCCAGCATTCTCAGTTATGAGGTATCTGCCTGTGAGGGCGTCAGGTCTATTTCCTCTATCTCCAGCAGCATCCGCTCAAATGCATTAAAAAGTTGTTAGATATTTGTTTCAGTTTAGTTCAAGTCAGATTTAAAAATACACTGAAGGTCAGACTGTGTAGAAACTTGCAGAGAGATTCTAGCTTTCCTATAATTACCCAAAGCATGCCAAAAAAATACAAATACAAATGTTGCCGTAAATATCTCCAATCTGCTAATCACTCTTCACCTAGAAAATAGAGCAGAAAAGGAAACGTGAGTTTTCGCTTTCGTTGTTTAAACTGAGCTTCAAACATACTTGGGTTCTACCTTCTATCTGGCTTTGGCAACAGGCACTGTAATCCAAGACTTCAGCTGTCACAAGTTATTACAGTTGAGCAGTCGATTACAGGCGGCTAGAGACATCACAAGTTGCCTGTAACAAGGACATTAAAGACAGGCTTTGATACAGGGACTGCAGGTCCCCATGTATTATAAGAAAAGTCCAAACTATTGTGCTCAGATCTAGCAGTGCCCATTTTAATGGCACAGAAGTTGCATTCTTTCTCTCTAGAGAACAGGCATATGACTTCACTGGGAGCTCCAACAATATCCCAAGGGCAATCAGACAAAAATAACATGCTTGCCTCAGGGTCCATTTAATGACATATTTCACGTTTTTGTGCATAGACAGAAAGACACGTGCCCTGATGGAAGTCAACAGCACTATAACATGTTTTTTCGCGGCCATCTTAACCGTTTGTGTGCTCGTGACGGAACCGTTCCGTCACGAGCCTCGGGTGGGCTGTGCTGGTGAAGGAACGGTGCGTCACGGCCCGCTCGCCGCACCTGCACGGCGCAAATTCCGCGCCTGCACTAACGTTCTAAAGAGCGGGCGGGCCGTGACAAGCACAGCCCACCCGAGGGCCGTGACGGAGCAGTTCCGTCATTAGTACGGGAGCGCCGCGCGGCACCGCCTCCGCCTTAGAGCTGCGGCGGAATAGCCGCCGCAGCTCAGGGGTTAAAGCAGTTTCCTTGATAAATGTTACAAAAAGGAGCGTGCACCGCTACTCCCACCCTGTATGCTATTTTATGACAATAAGGTATCCTTTGTAATAAAGAACCATGTTTTATGAAAATATATGGTATAGTCCTTGCAGTATCGTAACTAAAGAAGAATCATGTTAAATTATTTGGTGTGCCGTTGAATTTGGTGGGATGATGCAAAATTCTGTGGTGTGGTTTGGATGTATGTGGTGTGTTGTGTTATGCTGTTGTTGAGTTGAATTATGTGGTTTGCTGATTTATGTCTTTGACTTGTGTAAATGAAACCACTTTTCTTGTCCTGAATGCCCTCTGAGGATGCACTCTAGATACCCCGAATTCGTATTTGATGGAAAACCCTATAAAATATCACCTTAAGTCCTTTATATTTTAAGCACCTATGTGGCAGCTAGTGTGGGCGGAAATGGGCTGTATAAAAATGCACTAATGTTTCAAATCCATGTACTCCTTCAGGGCTGGTCCGACCGCCAGCACATAATTGTACAGTTGCTAAGCATCAGCATTCCAGTGGAATGTGGGGGAAGGAAGGAGCGGGTGGGACCTCATGGATTTTAAGAAAATAAGCGTCTTTTCCATATACTTTAGGAAAGGCTGGGCTGACTGGTCAGCAGCACGATTGATGTGAAAGGCTTGGCCCCAGTAGCCCAGGTGGCATTTTGCAATACAGCTTCCGACGTATGCAGAAAGCCCAGTGTGTAGCGCCTTAAATATGTTTTCTCAGCTTTTCAGGCCCATACGATTGGTCCGCCCAATAGTGCTTGGGATGGGTTCCGGAAGAGCACTATCCCGACTTAAAGCATATTTGCAACATGGCGGATGGTGGCGGGAGCGGGTCGAAGTAGGATCTCTGTGTGATAGGCTCATTGTTTATATGAATGTGACTTTAAATGCTATTATTTTGGCTGAGAACGAATATATGACGTTACAACGAATTCCGTTGCAACGAATGCCTTTACCACGCATGCGTTACAACGGAATTCGTTCACCATGCATAACATTTTCCACAATTACTAGCGTGGTGACGTCATAGTCGTTAAGAGAAAGCGGAAGTTTATTTTCCGTTTTCTCTTAAACGACGCTGATACCCGACGTGACTCCAGGTGAGTTTCTTTTTGGGGGGGGGAGACCCCCCCAAGCCCCCCCCCTTTTTTTTTTACCTTTACCACATATACCTTTACTACAAACCTCGTAGTACAGGTATGCGTGGTAAAGGCTTTCGTGTTAACCACGCATGCGTTGTACTGCATGCGTGGTTAACGATTTCGTTGTAAAGGCTTCGTTTGTAATGGCCGTTTCCCGGGTCGAAGTAGGATCTCTGTGTGATAGGCTCATTGTTTATATGAATGTGACTTTAAATGCTATTATTTTGGCTGAGAACAAGCAGAAGAGCGGTTCTTAGGCAATCTGTCTTGAATTCAAAAGGCTGTGGAGACAGAGGCTATCCTCACATGTGGCTTATCTTTCACTATTGTCTTCCCAGCCGGAGAATGGGCAAGGACCTGGTGCCAATATGTTGCACTATGATTCATGGTGATAGATTGCCACAAAGTGCTATTCCTTTGCTGCTCTGATGCAAATAGATTAAGCAATTACTGGGTATTTCAATGTCAGACCGCCTGAGACAATTAGTCATGTGAGCTGAAGAGCCGCTGCCTGTCTAGGTAGAAAGAAAAACGTTATAAGCGTGTGTTCCTGAAGCTTTTTACAAAATTTTGCTTAGAGACGATGCGGCGCTGGGGCAGTGATAATATCCCGCAACGGAGCTCAGGGCGGAACTACTGAAAGACAAGGCACGAGAAACAGCACAATGGTCATACAAAATAAATAACTCTCCCCTCCTTCCCCGCTTTGTGCCTGCCACTCCAGGAAGCAGTCATAAGCATTGGCAATTGATGCTTCAACAAGGGAAACAACAGTTACAACGGACTACTTTTACAACGCAACTACTACAACGCAGGATCCTTCACAACGCATGCCTTCACAACGCACATTACATAGCAGATGCTATTACAACGAATGCCATTACAATGTAAGTATTGGTAAGTTTATCTTTTTTTAAACATTCATTTAATTTGGGTTTTGGGGTACAGGGGTATTTTTAGGGTTCAGGGCTAGGTTTGGGTTATGGGGTACAGGGGTATTTTTAGGGTTCGGGGCTATGTTTGGGTTATGGGGTACAGGGGTATTTTTAGGGTTCAGGGCTAGGTTTGGGTTATGGGGTACAGGGGTATTTTTAGGGTTCAGGGCTAGGTTTGGGTTATGGGGTACAGGGGTATTTTTAGGTTTCAGGGCTAGGTTTGGGTTATGGGGTACAGGGGTATTTATAGGTTTCAGGGCTAGGTTTGGGTTATGGGGTACAGGAGTATTTTTAGGGTTCAGGGCTAGGTTTGGGTTATGGGTACAGGGGTATTTTTAGGGTTCAGGGCTAGGTTTGGGTTATGGGGTACAGGGGTATTTTTAGGGTTCAGGGCTAGCTTTGGGTTATGGGGTACAGGGGTATTTTTAGGGTTCGGGGCTATGTTTGGGTTATGGGGTACAGGGGTATTTTTAGGGTTCAGGGCTAGGTTTGGGTTATGGGGTACAGGGGTATTTTTAGGGTTCAGGGCTAGGTTTGGGTTATGGGGTACAGGGGTATTTTTAGGTTTCAGGGCTAGGTTTGGGTTATGGGGTACAGGGGTATTTATAGGTTTCAGGGCTAGGTTTGGGTTATGGGGTACAGGAGTATTTTTAGGGTTCAGGGCTAGGTTTGGGTTATGGGTACAGGGGTATTTTTAGGGTTCAGGGCTAGGTTTGGGTTATGGGGTACAGGGGTATTTTTAGGATTCAGGGCTAGCTTTGGGTTATGGGGTACAGGGGTATTTTTAGGGTTCAGGGCTAGGTTTGGGTTTTGGGGTACAGGGGTATTTTTAGGGTTCAGGGCTAGGTTTGGGTTTTGGGGTACAGGAGTAGCTTTAGGGATTAGGGATAGGTTTTGGGTATAGGGGTACAGGGGTATTTTAAGGGTTAAGTATTTTTTAAAAACCTACTTTAAATAAATTAAATTAATTAAATTAAATTAATTAAATTAAATTAATTAAATATTTATTAATTACAATTTTTAAAAAAACGATATACTTACCTATACTTACGTTGTAATGGCATGCGTTGTAATAGCATCTGCTATGTAATGACAAGCGTTGTAAAGGCATGCGTTGTAAAGGATCCTGCGTTGTAAAAGTTGTGTTGTAATGGTATGCGATGTAAAAGTATGCGTTTTAACAGTCATACATCCCTTCAACAAGAGTGTCCCTTCAAAGTTGCTCAATCCCCCTTCTCCCCACACCTTCTAGCTCCTTTGGTAAGCTACGTGGAGGCAATGTGGTTAGTAATATGAAAAGAGCACCCCAGTCTTGTAGTGTGTTGCTGGCTACGATGGGCTGCAATGATTCCTTTACAACCTTGCCCTGCAGCCATGCATGGTGGAATAAGCCACCATGCAGCGTATCTGTGCCACAGTTCTGATGTAGACAGGTAGCTTAGGCGCAGTATAGCATTATAGACAGTGGGTGATAGATTTCCTTTCAACGAGCTCTGAGGCCAGAGAGCTATTCTCAGCACTCAACGTCCTAGAGATGGGTCAGTTGCAGGGCACAAGTCCTAAACGAGCCACGTTACCCTGCCGTGCACAACGAAGAAAGGCATGCAGCTGCCATACTTAAAGATGAAGCGCGGCGGCTCTCGCGCTGACTGTAATTAAAATAGATTATGTGAGTGCATGCAGAAAAAAAGAAAGGCGATCAGCAGCTATGGTTAAAGATTAAGCGGGTGGCCGTGAAGCGGCACTGTGCTGATGAAAGGGAAAGCACAAACGTGCATGAAGAGCTCTGAAGAGCTGTTCTGACTTTTTTTAAAGTCCCTAAACAGAAAGAAATGGAAGAAGGCAAGTTCTGGGGGCGATCCGTGGGAGTCAACAATTTAGAAAAAAGGTGGTACAAGCAGGACCCATTATCCAATTAGGAGCGACATTTTTTAAAGGACACTCGCAAAAGCCAATCAGAAGTTGGAGGTGGGCTCTAAGCCCCTTGACTGAATACAGCATGACGAGAGACAGCGCAAGCGCTGCCTTGGCTTGACCTAACAACAAATATCATTGAAGAGTAAGCTCATGGCAGCTAGCAACTTAAGAGGTGCAAGGCTTTAAGTTGTAGGTTTAACTCAGACACTAACAGAGAAGCAGCATGTTCAGTTTACTAAATCAGGGGTGTCCAGTCTTTACCCAAAGGGCAGTGCCCATCCCAGATAAAAAGTCACTTAATCAGTGTTTACTCTGGAATACCCGTTCTAAATTACGACCACCTCTAGAATATCTGTTTCATTAAAAAACACTGCACCGTAAACAAGAACCAACATCAATGATTCATGAGCTTTAATTTACTGGACACCTAGATACACTGGCAACTTCATGAATGTTTTCTTAGAAGAAGTGGCAAGGAGTAGTTTACAGATTGCCAATTTTATAATTTTGGGAACTTTTGTCATTTATGCCAAACTATCAGCTAGCTCTGGTGCCTCTCCTGTTATTGATGCCTTGAATGTGCATCAGAATGTTTGTTGGACTGCGCATGTTGCTGGCCACACTTTGGATTTGTTTTTTACCTATGTTCAAGACTTACAGACCGGAGTCCCAGCTCCGTTAACATGGACTAACCATTTTCTGACCACTTATCGCTCTCTCTCTCTTCTGAACCTCCACCTATCGCTCTACTCTCTTAAATCTCATGACTTGTGGCATAAAGTGAACAAGACTATTTTAGCCAATAAACTGTATAAGCATCCCCTCTATTCCATAAGGATCTTGATCAAGACGCTATCGTAATTCGCAACTTGCTGCCTGCAGTGGTAGATACTATTGATCTTGTTTGACGTGGAGCATCTGTTAGATCTCATCCTTCTGCTCCTTGGTTTACGACGGCCTTAGTGGGTGAAAAAGCGAAATTTAAAAAACTTGCTCATTGCTAGAGAAAAAATTATAGTTTGTCAGACAGAGAGATTTATTTAACTGGCTTTGAAGGTCTATCATGGTGCTATTCGTAAGGCTCAAGCAGATTATTTTGCTGATCAGATCGCCTTAGCTTCCAATCCCCCCACCTCCAAGGAGATCTCAAAATAGTTCAGTCTTTCCTTGCACCCAGAGCATGCACACAACATATTACCTCTTCTACAGAGTTATGTGAAAGTCTCTCTCTTTTTTCCAAGAATGTTGAAAAACATCTGTGCCAGCGTTAGTGAATATTACACGGTTGATCCTGAGCACTCTTCGACGAATGGCAAACCATCTAGCCCGGTCCTATATTGATTTGAAAGCGCATCACCTGAAGTTTCGGCCCATGCTGTTTTGGAATGTCACCCTGAATCATCAGCTCTAGATTCATGTCCCAACTGGAATTCTGACAAAATACATGCAAAATTGAAATCTGGTAATAAATGATTTATTTACCCATTCACTGCATCAAGTCTTTGTATCTAAGTTTTGGAAACATGCTCAACTGGTTCTACTACTGAAAAAGCCGTCCGCTGACTCGGAGATCCTAGCAAATTTTAGACCTATCTTTCCTTCTAGCATTGTCTAAAATCCTGGAGAAAAATAGTTAATGGTCAGATTAACTGTTATCTTGAGCCCAATAGTCTTTTCCATGGATCACTGTCTGGTTTCAGGCCTTGTCATAGTAGGGAATCAGCTCTGCTGGAAGTTATCGAGTTTATAAAGATGAGCCTACATTACGGCCATGCGGTAGCAGTGGTATGATTATGTCCCTCTGGGCCTTTTGGCACTGTTTTATATCAGATATTGTTACAGAGTCAAGCAGATAGTGACATCTGCGGTCCGCCCTACTGTGATTAAAGTCTTTTCTATCCGACCCGTGTCAGTCTGTCCATCTGCCCCCTTTCACATCTTCTCCCAAGTTATTGAAACGCTGTTCCCTTGGTCCTACCTTGTTTAACATCTATATTGTCGCTCTGGCAGAGACCGTCCAACCATTTGGATTTAGGGTGGTGTCATTTATTCTCCTTCTCGGAGGTTAACAGTGCTGGACGGAACCCTTTCCAACCTTGCCTTGTGAGAGGGGCTCACTGGATGAAGAGCTGTTTTTACAAATAACCCAGACTGAAACCGAAGTACTGCTTTTTCATTGTTCCCCTTCAATCTGGTTCAGTGCACTGTAGCCTCCTGAGTTTGATCCCCCCCCCACCTCTAGCGGAGGAGGTAAGGAACTTGGAAGTCAAATTCGAAAAGGAGCTACATTTTTCTCCGCAGTAGAAAGCAGTCACAGGTGCATTCTTTGGCCTTCTAAAAAGCTTTAAGAAAATTCTTAGGCTAGTCCCTGAATCCACTAGGAAAACTATTGTCACCTCTCGCTTGGACTATGCTAACATTCTGTATCTGGGTCTTCCAGACTATCTCCTCATTTGCCTGCAGCTGATACAGAATGCAGCCGCCAGGATTTTACTGAACATCCCCAGACAGGAGCCATTTCGGACACCTGGGAAACCTACAATAGGCTGTAGTGCGACAAGTCATTCAGTTTAAATTTCTTCTAATAACCTTTAGGGCATTTCGTAGCATAGGCCCTGTATACTTGAGGGATAGAATGCAAGCTTATCCTGCAAGAGCTCTCAGATTATCTAATCAGTTGCTGCTGGTGGTACCTAGTGTTCAATGTGTTTGGGTCTTTTTCCTTCTGGGCCCCCAAATTATGGTATGCCCTTCCACCTAAAATTCGAACCTCCCCTAATGAACAGACCTTCAAAAAAACACCTTAAAACTTGGTTATTCGGGTCATGGTTATAAGCTTTGCACTTTTCCCACCCTTTAACAGCCAATGTAGCACTGTGACGTGTGTCGGATAGGTGCGTGCTCTATAAATGATTCATTCATTTATTCAGGGTCAGATTGGGAAGGCGAGCAGTCGGGCATTGGCCGATGGTCTGGGCCTAAGTGTCACCTGTGGGCTGACTTTTTTAAAGCTCTGTGTCACCCGGACCACGAAAACGTGCAATCTTCGACAGCCCCCAGCCAGGCCACTGTATTGTAAGGCAGGCCGACTGTCAGGGCAGGGACTTGTATCACTAGCCTGCTGCCGCACACATCAGCTTAGCCCCTGGGGGCTGCACAGACACCCAAAAGCAGTGTTCCTTCTCCCTTGCTGGGCTGTAAATCAGAGGCGTGACGGGAAGAGTAAGCAGCCTCGCTGGGGGGGTTCAGTGTCATTTGATAACGGCCGATGGCCCATCTTCACCTCAGACCCCATGGCTCTCCGCCTCCGAGACCTGCCCAGAAGCTTTGTTCTTTGCTCCTTTCCACCTCTGCCAGGCCATAGCCCCGAGGCTATAGCGATCTGGGGAGGAGGTGAGTGAGAAGCGGCCTCCATGGGGGCCAGTTGTTGCTCTGGCTGTAGGGTAATTTTCAACTCACCCCGAAGTGTTCAACCCAGCCCAAAATCACTGTCTTTCCCCTGTCACTTCCCCCAATGGTAAGTAGAAGAAACAACTCTCTTGGATGAATTGTTAATTGTACAAAAGTCCCTGTTTAGTTATCTCATGCTTTCATACTCATCCACATACACTTCAAGACCCCACAGACCAGATTAGTCAATCAATACATATATGATGAAATTGGCAAAGAAATACATAAAAAGGATATTTTATTTGAAATTCAATTTCTATATTCAATTTTTCTGATAAAAGCACAACAAGTGCCTGAGAAATATTAAAAACAGTACAGCCATATAAAAACAATGTAAAAAAACATGAAAAAGCTAGGAGAGACAGCAAAAATACAGTGCAAACAAATAATCACATCACTAGTACAGTTGTTTCCTATGGAATTAATCTATTAATGTGTTCACTAGTGCCAGTGTGTAATTAGGAAATAAATGTTTGGGGTTACAATGAAGCCATAAGAGCAGAATTCGATACTCCCTCGGGTCCATTTTTTATTCAAGAGCACAGGGACCTATTAGAGGCAATTTCAAGAAAGGAAGTGTATGGCCGCAATTTGATATGATCAGCGCGCTATCTATGGCGTATTGGCCCGAGCGTTATGATATAATAACAGAAAGATATGGTGGAGGCATATTAAAAGCAAGGGCGGGAAATATACCTCTGACTGGGACTCTAAAGAAGGAATTAAACCGCATATCTTCTGTAATACAACATTCAGGCCCATAATAAACAAGTATATAGCTACCTTCGAGAAGAATGAATTATCTCTTATAAATGAGGCCCTAGGTATACGTGACCAAAAATAAGCCATAAACCAAAGGTCACTATGAGGACAAACCCTATGCAGCTATTGATTATGCCGCAGGCATTTTTATAAACTGCTAGACATGAGACAACTGACCCAATAGATTGCTGGATTATCAGGTTATGTTTTGGCTCTCTTCTGGGGGGGTGATGATTTTAACTAATGCAATGGTCATTTATAGGCCTGACGTTATATGAAGACATCTGGGAACAACACCCATTTGAAAATAATATAATTGTTGAAACAGCGCGAGTCTCCACAACAGTTGACAGATCCCTAATAATATAATGGTGAGTGTTCCTATGGGCACCACATGCACAGTGGGGATGGGGTACCGATGTATAACATTAGATAATCCCATTTATGACTTTGATGATCCTTACCTTACTATGCAGGATTGCTACATAGGATCAAGAGGGTGGAGACTATTACAAGAATCTATAAAACAAACGCAGGACCCCCACCGAGGGTAGGTTGAAAACAGCTATATGGGAGTAATGAATCCTAATATACATAAAATAGAAACCAGAGGGTAGAGAATAATGCTGCTATATTTTATTTTAGAATAGAAATTATATAGCGGGTGTGTGGAGCGAAAGTGAGCCCCGCCTATCACAAGCGGAGGATACTGAATCGTCAGGTCCACCCAAGGGAAACATTCAGGTGGGTTGAATGTGATCAGGAGCCCGATTGTTGTGCATGTGAGAGGGTTGAATGTGAATGGGCAGACCCTGGTGGCCAATTACATGCATTATGTATGAAAATATGTTTGTGTCAGTTTTAACTGGGGATATTCATTAGGATCTATCTGGGACTCCAATGATATATGAATTTGTGAAATGAATATCTGTGAAACCTGTTGGTCCAGGGGTTGTTGACATAGAAATACATAGGTGGGGATAGGTCTTCCCCTTGGGATTATGAGAACTTAAGATGTATAGTATAGTTAAAGGAAGCATTTCTGTATGTCACTTTGGGCACGATGTAGGTAATTCCTATTTACCTACTCTTAAATACCGAATCATACCGATTCGGTATTTAAGAGTAGGTAAATAGGAAGGGGGCAGATGTAGGTAATTCTCATTTTAGAATTACCGAATCTGTAAGATTCGGTATTTACCGATTCGGTAAATACCGAATCGGTATTTCCTATTGATTCCTATGGGCCTTGAAGCCCATAGGAATCAACGGGAAATACCGATTCGGTATTTACCGAATCGGTAAATACCGAATCCTGCAAGGGTGAACGGGGTGTCACTTTGACACCCTGTAGCACCCCAATTCAATGCTTGTGTGCCATGTGGAACACATACATGCCCTAAGGGCATGTCTGTGTGTCACATGGCACAGGTGTACATGCACAGATGTGCATGTACACCTGAATTCGTTATTTACCATGCAATAGTATTACATGGTAAATACCGAATTCTAAAGGGCCTGTGGCACACTTAAAAGTGCCACCTACATCTGCATTTACAGATTCGGTATTTTTACCGAGTCTGTATTTACCGATTCGGTAATTTTACCGAATCGGTAAATACAGAATCGGTAAAAATACCGATTCTGTGAATGCATGCCCCCTACATAGGAAAAGGCATTTACCGGTCGGTAACGGCCGAATTCGGCCGTTACCGACCGGTAAATGCCTACCTACATCGGGCCCTTTGTATTTGTTATATTTATATATACTTTTTCATTTATAGGAATTTTTCAAGGGAGACAGCATATCATATTTTGTCTTGAAGAAGGTGGTTGCAATTAGACTGATACCACCGAAACGCGTCAACGCATTGGTTTACAGTATTGGGTTGTATCCAAGGAATGTGTGGGGGTCTAACAGAATATAGAAGGCTGTAGCCTCTAACACCCATGAATAGATTAATTCCATAGGAAACAACTGTACTAGTGATGTGATTATTTGTTTGCACTTTATTTTTGCTGTCTCTTCTAGCTTTTTCATATGTTTTTTACATTGTTTTTATATGGATGTGCTGGTTATAATATTTCTCACGCACTTGTTGTGCTTTTATCAGACAAATTGAATATAGAAATTGAATTTCAAATAAAATATCCTTTTTATGTATTTCTTTGCCAATTTCATCATATATGTATTGATTGACTAATCGGGTCTGTGGGGTCTTGAATTGTATGTGGATGAGTATGAAAGCATCAGATAACTAAATAGGGATTTTTGCAACAATTAACACTTCATCCAAGAGAGTGGTTTCTTTTACTTACCATTGGGGGAAGGGACAGGGGAAAGACAGTGATTTTGGGCTGGGTTGAACACTTGGGGTGAGTTTATTTTACGGTGATGAACAAGCTTTATTCGAGATATTTTCACTAGCTTAGTGTTATTCAGGGATACCTTGGGATGAATTTTACGGCGTGGGGAAAAGACCATTAATTTCGTCTTGCCCACATTTACTTCTAAGCCGTGCTCTTTGCAAAAAACATCAAATATGTTTAATGCACGTTGTAACCCTGCAGGAGTCTTTGACATAATTAGGGTGTCGTCAGCGAACATCAGGATCGGGACCCTGGCACCCGCTAACGATGGTGCATCTATACTCACGTCTAACATTCGCTCGACAATCCCATTGATGAATAATGAGAAGAGTAAGGGTGCCATGGCGCAGCCTTGGCGGACCCCCCTTTCCACCTGGAAGTCCGATGTTGACTCACCATTCCCACCCCACTGGACTCTTGCGAAATTACATTCATGCAGTCGCATGATTAGGGTGAGCAATTCAACCGGGATGCCTAGCTTTTGCAGGACCAGCCATAACTTGTACCTGGGGACCAAATCAAATGCTGCCCGCAGGTCAACAAATGCGACATACAGGCAGCCCCTGCCAAGCAAAACCGTCCTCCACCGCAGTATGGTAAAACGGAAGACCTGGTCAATTGTGCTGGTTGCCCTCCTGAATCCTGCCTGATAGGGGGAAAGAGCGTTGTTATCATCCACCCAATCCATAAGCTGATTTGTAACCATTTTCCCCATTACTTTTTGTATGGTTGCTATCAGACTTATGGGCCTGTAGTTGGCTGGGAGAGACCGATCTCCTTTTTTGTAGATGGGTATGATGATTGCTCCTTGCCATAGCTCAGGGACCACCCCCCCCTTGGCAAGAGCATTTCCCAGCAAAAAGATATACCTCGCCCATCTCTTCATGTCATGCTTGAAGACATCCGAGGGTATCCCGTCTAGCCCCGGTGCCCTCCCACATTGGACATTACTAATTGCATTCTCTACTTCTTTGAGGGAGAACAAATTGTCAATAGCAAAGACTGGCAGTATGACCTCCCCCATCCCAGGATACTTTACTTCTGCGTATTGTGGTCTGAAGTGCTCAACCCAGGCCTCTTCGGCTACATTGTTATCGGGCCTTGCGGGGGTACCTCCTCTGCCCCACTTAATAATTTTCCAAAAAAGCCTAGAGTCCTTACTGCTAGAAGCCTCCTTTAACTCTGCCCAGTGGTCTTCATCCCATTTCCTCTTTGCCTGGGAGTTTATTTTACTTACCTGTGGTACCTCCTCTCTTGGCTTTTGGGGTCACTCCCTTGCGTTTGGAGTACCTTCCCCCAATAGGCCATCACGCCACATTCAGGCCTTGGAGGGCGGGGAAGGAGAAGTAATTAGTGGATTTTGGGACCAGGTGTTGTCATCTCAGCCCCAGTGTCTTTCTGCATTGAGTTTGGTGGGAGCGTGGGCGGGGTTACGGTCTGTTTGCCTAGGCCTACCAGTGAGGCTACCTTGACCAGAGCTGCCAACTTTGGAATTCTGTAACTATGTTGGAGTGACGGCTTTAGCTCAACATCCTGCGATTCTGGGCAAATCACTTAATGTCCTGAAGCTGAAAAATGTAAACTAATTTGATCTCCTCTAAGCTAGCTGGTGCTCATGTAAATAGATCCAATGCCCTTGGGAGCAGTTCACATTATATAAAACCATAACAAAACATTTGAAAAGATAACCAGACATTGTACGTGTTTTAAAATGTTGCAAACACCAGCGCATGACAATTAAAGACGAAGTTTTATGTATAATAAATCCCTTATTCCTTTTTAACATGGCTTTTCTGCCTTTGCTAATTTTATGATCAGTCATGGGTCATTAAGGCACATTTAGAAATCAATATAAAGTGCATTTGCTTTATGTTTACTGTTTAAAATACATACTGATTAGGGGAAAAAATACTGGATTCTGTTTATTTGTGTCATTTTTGTACATGCCAGGATATTAAAATACCCATCTGATCAGGTGTTGTATCTCTGGCTCTATGAGCTATAAAATGTTACAACTATTAAACATTTCTATAAACTTGTGCCCATGAGACTAAATCAATTGGTGTTTAATGAAAAGACAGGACCAGGGAATGTTGGCCACTTTTTTTTAGGAGTGCCCGGGCCAAATTGTGATACCAATACGACCCTGCATTTATTCACTCATTCATTCAACAGGGAAACAGTACATTTTTCAGGAGGATTTATTCTACTTACTCTGAATCATTAAGTATGCTAGCTACCCAAGACAAAAGTCCTTCCTGAACCCATCACACAGCAGAGAAGTGTGATGATATTAGCGACGTCTGGGGAGAATATTTATGCCTACATGCCCCAATAAGACATTGGGGAGAGGATGTGGTCTGATGGCTAGATTGCCGGCTTTGCAGCTGGGAAACCAAGGTTCAAGCCAAGGGGTCGTGTCCACATCCTGTGATTCTGGGCAAATCACTTAATCTCCCTGTGCCTACCAAAAAAAAAAAAAAGAATGTGTCCTTGTGCAACGTAACCGGTGCTCATGTAAAGCGCTCCAATACCTTCGGGTCGAGTTCACGGTATATAAATCTGCAAAAATAAAAATCAATAACTAGGTGGAAGAGGATCAGATACCGTATTCCAGGTGGCAGGAGCGCCATTGCATTTTCTATGCTGCTTTCTTTGTAACGTTTGGTATTGACTGACCTCCAAACGTTTCTTAAATCTACAAATTATGAAGCAGTTGCGGCACATCGATAAATGCGCAGAGTTTACTGTATCCATGAAGTCACACAATTGTGCCGGCTCTGGCTGCATCCTTTTGTTAGGTGCAGCACCTGGAATGGCTTTGTGAGAGGACAGCAGAGTACCACTTGTTAGGCAGCAGGACTCCTTGTGCCTTTGTGTTCCTTCTGCAGCAGATTGCTTGCTCCATGCTGGGCCCGGTGTCCTGAGGTGCCTGAAGTGGAGGCGCATGTAAACAGGCAAACATACAGTCACGCAGCGTGTGGGGGAAGCAGGCCTAATGTACTCCTGACAGCATCAGATAGTATGCAACCACGCCGGCCTGTGGAAGCTTCCAGAACAAGTAAAGCACTCACAGCCGCATCCTAGCCCTCCCTTAGACACAGAACAGAGAGCAACATCACACGCTTTTCTCACACACAACAGAAATGGAAATATAACAGCAGTGCAAGCTTCCCTCACATTCAAAACACATATAGCATGGTCATTGGAAGTGCTAGCTTCCTTTACATGCACGCGCACACACAAACATACACACACACGCGCACACAGCATTTTCAGTACTGAAGTCAAAATATACTTTTATAATATATTCGCCCGCAGGTGAGCTTCACGTACCCTAACAAAAGCCATTTTATTTTTTTGGGTTTCGCATGCACAGCGCTTGCACCGTGCTTGTGAAATCTTTTGTATTAAATATATCTGGAAAGGGGCTTACATCCTGCTCCCTTGCTTTCAATGCTCTTTATTGGTTCCTGTGCTTGCCGCTTACCTTTCCCCTTTTTCTAATGGCTGTCGCAGACTTTTTCCTGCTTCCTCGTGTTGTTCCTCCTGTGTGCTTCTCTTATTAGTTTCCTGGCACTGAAGTACAGATTCCCTTCGCTTTTGCTGCACTTTTTTTTAACGTTTTCCCTGTACAGCGCCTGGGCTGTGATGAAATGCACAGAAGCAAAGGACCAGAGAGCACTACAGACAGCAACAGTGCAAGCTTACCTCAAATTGGACATAGGCACAGAATGGACAGCAGCCACATAGATGCAGAGCACAGGCGGCTCATATTCCCTCCCTTCCCAAAACAGTAAACAGATTAGGCATAACAGGTGCAGGAGAAACAGGGAGCAGCCATGCAGGCTTCTGTCACAAGCACAACAGGCGCGGCACTGACTGCAACAGTGCAGGCATGCATCAAGTACACTAGTGACTGCAAAAGTGCCCATTTCACTTACACACCCAACAGGTACGTTCCGAGAAATTACTGAAAACTGGCTGGTTTCATTAACATCACAGCTAATTCTAAACCATTATGTTTAGTGTTTTTAGCATAAAGAGGCTGCATGCGGTGGTGAACGTGTAATCAACAAATCCAGTGACGTAATAGAATAGTAGGTGGTGCACTGAACAAGCATGGCATGGACAGTGGCAGCTGCCATGTACCGAGGGTGGTGGGGCACAAATAAATAAATAGATAAATAAACAAAACACTTACCTTGGGGCGCGATGCGGAATCCTCTTCCACCAGTCATCTCTCCAACGAGGGACCTAGGAAACAACATTAACCAATCCCGACGCTGCTCTCACTAGCATGAGAGCAGCCCAGAATTGGAGGGAGCAGCCACACTCAGCGCTCTCAAGAGCACTGGAGGCCTGCGCTTTCGCTAACCCAGCTGTTTAGGATAGCTAGATTAGAGAAGTTTAAAATGCGCATATCTGGCTGGCCGTCGCAAGATTATTGGTCAAAGAGTCATGCGCATTTTAAAGGGCACAGATCTCTGCTGCCACTCTGCAGCACTGGCCCCACCCCGTCTTGTCACTCAGTTCAGGATGGGTCTGTTGCTGAAAAATAAAATGGCAATAAATAAAGTTTATTACCCTTTTATTTTCAGCTCTGGCCTGTGGGGCGACGCTCCTCCTCTCAAACAGAGGACCCGCCCCCAGGCATGGGTCCTTGCTGTGTGAGCGTTCACCACCGAACAAGAGGTATTGCATGTAAGCTGCACTCTATGCTTCACTCAGTGTTCTACCACAATACTGGGTGCAGGATATCACCCTGCAAAACTATCCACACTGGGATTTCAACAACTGTGACACCGATGAGGCATGAATACATGTGCAAGTAGTGATCCACATCTATGTGCCTTGATGACATACACAGTTAAGGTGCAATCACAAACACCCAGCATGTAAAGCACACCTAGCAGAAGTGGAAGCGTCCTTTAGAAACTGAACAGGTGCAGCATGGGTAGCACTGTGGCACCTTCCCTTCCCTCACTCACAAGGAACAGGCCCCGCACAGGCAGCAATGACTCACTAACAAACAGGGATAAGTCAGGTGATCAACAGCATGTGAGAAGTTGGCCTGATATGCAGTGCTCACTATTCTAGTGATCACTATGTATCAGTCCAAACAACCCTTATTGATGATTGGTTGTAAGTCAACCGATAGACAAGCTATCCTAGTAGCATGGACAAGAGCAGTCTTTAGGCTAGACTCTAGAGGGCGTGTTAAGCCAGCTGTTATACCATCACATATACCCCTTGAACACCAAGTGAAAGGACACCACACAAGTTGTTATGAAAATAAAGTGTATTTATTTAGAACACAACAACCCTGGACTCTTTATGAGGACAGGGTGCTAAGCACAATACAAAGCTCTTAAGAAAATACGCAAAGTTGCACAATTTACACAAATGCTCGAGGGGCACGAAAAACCATATACTCTAAAAGTGGAATGCGAAATTACTAGCAGGTAAGTACTACTCTAATAGACTTTAGGATCTCTAGGACTTGACTACTGAACCTTCAGATTACTAGCAGGAGGCCTAGGGGGATCGGGTGCAGAGTGTGCCCTCTCACGCGGGATGCGGGACAAAGTCTATGGTTGCTAGAAATTACAAAGTTAGTGTTATCGGACGAATCCGACTAGGTAGAGCTGAAACGAAAAAGGATCTGGACCCTTGGATAGTGAGGCTATGCTGGGGCACCGAAATGCCGAAGTTACCTAGCCCAGGGGCTGCGGATGCATAGGTCTGGAAAGACGTCGGGAATCCTCGTTGCAGTCTATGGAGCCTGAAAGAAGAAGTTGCTGGCAGGCGACCAGTGTTGAAGTTCGATGGGATCCAAGCCTGGATCGGTGATGGAGGATACCTGTAAGCAGAGGGGACCAAGTTCTGAATCACTAGCCAGTGATTAGATGGGCACCAGGATGGCACCGGATGGAGTCACCTTGACCAGGTGAGTGGGCGACGCTGTGCCCTGCAGTCTCTCGGACCAGGAGGCGTTGTCGGCAACCAGGATGGAGGTGCGAGCTGTCCCACGAAGGTATCTGCTGTCGACGTCGCTGGACCCAGGATTGGTGCAACAAGTCTTGGCAAATGCAAGCCCACGCGGTGGACTTAAAATGGCGTCTGGAGTGGACCAGGAGGGTCCGGGGTGCTCCTCTATTGGAGAGGAGCAAGGGCCAGTCTGGAGCAACCAGACCAGCGGTGTTGTCATCGTGGAACGTCGTCAGGAGGGCCACAAGCCAGCAGGCAAGTAGCCGGACAACGCGGTGAGCAGCCAAAAAGCAGAAGGGCCCCATGCAGATCTCGTGGATGCTGGGGGGCTGGTCTTCGGTGCTGGAGCTGCTCAGGGTCGGGGATTCTCGGACCCCAAAGCACTCACCAGAGGATCCCTCGGCGGTCGTGCTGGATAGAAGTCGTGCAGTTCTGATGATGGCCGGTCCCTCGAGGTCTCGTCGCACCTACGGTTCTCAGCTTAGCTGTAGAGGTAGGTAGAGGTCAGAGGTGCCAGGTAAGCCGGGTCTCGTCATGCTGGTCGGTCGGATTCCGGAGGAAGGACGTGCAACAAACCGCAGAGTTCTTAGATGGTGCCTGCGGATGCAGGGTGACTACTCCTTAGTCACAAGGGAGAAATCTTGAGAAGAGTCGAGAGTTCCTTTCGTAGAAAGTAGTTTCTTGAGTCAAAGATGATCTAATTTGGAAGGGTCCCCGCTCCTGCCTTTATCCTAAAGAAAGGGGTGGGTACGCGACTAGGTCCTGCCCTAGGGGTGGGACCAGGAAGGGGGGTGGTTACACCCCTCTCCCATGCCGGACTTTCCCCAGGCCAGGGGCTGGTGTGCCCCTGGAACTGGTTCTAGCCAGCAGATGCGTAGTGAGCACCGGGGTGCCACTTGCAGTCACCTTCCTGTAAAGCCCTGCCTACCCAGGATACACAAAACCCTGTCTGGGATGGTGCTAGCACCGCCCCTGACAGGAAACCCTTTGTCCAAGCTCCCCTCGCTGGAAGGACTCCCAGCTGCAGGGGGTCAGACTCGTGTCTGTGGTGGCAGCATCCATTTTGTGATGCTGAGGCTTGAGTTAACTTTAACCGGGTTCACAGTTACATACATGTCGTGTCCCTCTAGAAGGGTGGAATGCTAACCCCGTCGCCAGAATTGGCGAGGGGTTAGTATTCCAATTCGTATGACACCTTACTCAACATGTTTTGATAAAGCGATACCAGAGATAGCATTTAACCGCGAGGATTATAATGCACTTAAGAGTATATGGTATGCGTTATCATGGAACAGCTATTAGGACTTGGTTCCGCAAGCTGCAAATGGGCTCAGCTCATTCCAGAGCACCATCTCACATGATTCCAAGCACTCTGCCTTCAGGATTGTCAAGGCCTGCCATAGGAGTGACTGATAGGAATCTGTGTGTCCATTTTTAGGGTTAGATATAGGTATACTATATCTAAAGCAAAGGGTGATTACACCACCTTGCCCCAGCTGTCGTGCAGCCAGTTGTGTCCGATTTAGATGGCCAGCCAGGGGTGGCATAATACATGCTTCAGCCCCTGGTAGGCCCTGGGTACACCTATGCCCTGAGTTACAGGGTCTGATAAGGTGGCCCAGTACCAATTGGTAAATGCACCTAAGGTACATGGAATCCATTTTAGAGAGAGAGCAGTAGGCCTGGGGCCCTGAATAGCAGGGTCCCAGGTCAACTAAGTCGAAAAACCAGCAAAACACCAGGCAAAAAGTTGGGGGCAACCATAGTCAGGTATCCACCTTCCTACACAACCCCCCCCCCCCCCCCCCAAACGAAAGGAGATAAGGCTATCCTTGACCAGGTAAGCCTATATTGCCTGAGTGGCCATATGAGGTGGTACATGCACTGGCATGGTTACCCCCTGTATCATGGTCCACTAAGCAATCCCTCACCCTAAGGGTATCTGAGGGTCTCCACCATAGGGAATCACTACCTGTGGGGTGTTTTGGCAAAGAAAAAGGCTGGTGCTGGGATGGAGTACTGAAGTGAGGCTCCACTACTTTTGGGCTCAACTTCCTCCAATCACTACTCACCAAATCTGCCTTTCTTTCCTTGACTGAGTTGCTATGAGCTCTCAGGGTCAACCTCTGGCTACCTAAAGCTGGAGGCTGAGTCCCTCTGTTTGGCTTACTGGAGGGGCAGGTCAGGTTTGGGGTTTTTAGGCCCCAGGTTTGGCTGTGCCCAACAGTGTCCAGCTGTGGGAGGTCCCTAATTACTTTTAAGGGGGATCCCTCAGGAGTCTGTTTTATTTTCACTTGGCTAGGGCTACTAGCTTCAGTGATCCTAATCTGTTGATTGGGGAGTTCTTTTGGACAGGGGGCCCTTTGGGGTCCACCACTGGCCTCCCTGACCTCTACAGCCCTGGGCTGACTGAGGCAGGGTAGAGAGGTGCAGGCTACCTGCTTCAGACTGGGTCACACCTGGGAAGGGTCCACTGCCATCAGGGGCTCTGCCAGGCTAGGCCTGACTACCTCTGGGGCAGTTCCTTCACCAGGGGTAGAGTCAGTTCCCTGAGGAGGCTGGCTCTCACCTAGTGTCTGGGAGGGGGAAGACGTTTCTTCCTCCTCAATGCTCTCAGTTTGGGTGGAGTGATCCATTGTTTCAGGCTTCACAACCCCAATATCTGTCTGAGTAGAGGCTGAGACCATTTCAACCTTGCCAACCTTTTCAGGAGGGCACTCAGTCTGTGTTTGGGCTGTGACTGTCACAGCCCTCCTCTCCTGTTCAGGAAAGTCTGTCTGAGCCTGGGCAGTGGCTACCACTGCTCTTCCAACCTTTTCAGGGAGGACCGGTGCTTGGACTGGGGCTGTAGCTATTACTGCCCCACTAACCTTTCTGGGTAGGCCTATCATCCTGGAGTGGGTTTCTTGCTCCACCTCAGCCCATGCTGAGAGTTCCAGGTCATTCCCCAGTAAGCAATCTACAGGTAGGGTGTCTGCCACTGCCACTCTCATGGGCCCTGTGACATTACCCCAACTGAGCTCGACTACTGCCATGGGATGCCTTCTTTTCACTCCATGAACGTCTGTCACCTGATAAATGAAACCAGGGGTCAGTTGAGCAGAGGGGACCAGATGGTCAATCACCATGGTGATGCTGGCCCCTGTGTCTCTGTATGCCTCAACTTTCTGACCATTGATAAAGGGCCCTTGTCTATACTTCCCCAAAACGTGGGTACCAGTAGTGAAGTTGGCAAACCCCATGCCAGTCTCACAGACAAGAATTGTGTCAGGGGATCTGGCTAGGCCATAATCCCTCTGATTTCCCAAAGTAATGCCCACTACATTCTTGGGGGCACTCCCACCACCTGGGGGATTACCACTAGTGGTAATAGGAGGTCTGGGAGTAGTACCTGGGGGTATGTTCTCCTTATTGTTGTTGGCCTTGGGACAACTGCTGTCACTTTTGTAATGGCCTACCTGTTTGCATGTATGACAATAAGGTTTCTTTTGGGTTTTGGGAGAAGTTTGGGACCCACCCTTTTCGGAGGAATTTTGGGGCCCTGTGGTTTGATCAGAAGATTTATTCCCACCCTTCTCTTGAGGCTTGGTTGATTCCTTCTTTTGGTCACCACCCTGGTTCTTAGGCCTGACCCTGGTTCTGACCCATTTGTCTGCCCTCTTACCCAATTCTTGTGGAGAGGTCAGATCAGAGTCTACCAGGTGTTGGTGTAATAACTGGTTCTGACAATTACTTAAGATTTGCTCTCTCATAATTAGATTGTACAATCCTTTGAAATCAGTAACCTTACTTCCCAGTAGCCAGCCTTCAAAAGCCGTAGCGGCACAATCAACAAAGTCAGCCCAATCCTGAGACTGAGTTTTCTGGGTGTCTCTGAACATCAACCTGTACTGTTCAGTGGTTAAACCAAACCCATCAACCAGTGTATTCTTCAGGACTTGGTAATTGTTAGCATCCTCAACTCTAGTAGTGAGGAGCTTATCTCTACCTTTGCCTTCAAAGGAGAGCCACAAGATAGCTGCCCACTGACTCTGGGGGACACACTGTACAGTGCAAGCCCTCTCCAAAGCAGTTATCCATTTGTGGATATCATCCCCTTGTTTAAAGGGGGGCACTATCTTACTCAGGTGTCTAGTGTCTAAACTCCTGTCTTTTTCTCTTGGGAAAATGCTGCCACCAGTGAGATCTAACCCACTTAACTTTTGCTCTCTAGCAAAGGCAAGCCTCTCTTTGGCCAGGGCAAGTTCTTCCCTTTCAATCCTCAGATTGGCTTCCCTCATCTTAGCTTCATGCTCCCTTCTCTTAGGGGATGACATCCCTCTATGAGAAGAGGTCTGAGAGCCATTGGTTCGAATGGATCTGTTAGAGCCTCTGGATAGAGATCTATCTCGTCCATTCCCAATGTTAAGTCTGCCTGAGAGTGGCCCTGGGGGTCCCCCAAATCCATTCTCATGCCTACTTAAGTTGGTCCTAGTGAGTCTACTGACTTCTACCTGACCTTTGTCTGCCTCTTCCTCTGATAACTCCTCTTCCTCCTCCTCCTCAGCATCATCTGCTGCCTGGAGGGGGTGGTCAGGGTTAGTAAAGGGTCCCTCTAAGGGGGCAGATTCCCATCTGGATGAGAAGGATCTGTGTTGGCAGACCTCCTGGCATCATAAGTCTCTAAGAGACCAATCAGAAAAGGAATGGTAGGGTTAGAACCCTGTTTTAGCTTCCTGGATGTACAGATTTGTCTCATCTCCTGGGAGCTAAGAGCAGCATATCTGGAAGGGACCTGTGGAGGGTCCACAACCACAAGAGGGGTCTCTGAAGACTCTCCGTGGTTAGACATGCTTCTAGTGTGGTGTAAGTGATGCACCTACCTACACTATTTGTTTGCCTACTGATCCCTTGCTAAGAGTTGTAGTCAAGGTGTGCTAAGCCTTGTTGAACTACAACAGCTGGTTCAGTAGAACTCAGAGTATTCTAAGCTAAGTTATATGTACCTTAAATACTTATGTGATCTTTCACAATGATATTCTTAGGATACGTGTGGTAAAACAACAGCAAGCTCAAATACCACCCGCTGCTCACCAATGTGAGAAGTTGGCCTGATATGCAGTGCTCACTATTCTAGTGATCACTATGTATCAGTCCAAACAACCCTTATTGATGATTGGTTGTAAGTCAACCGATAGACCAGCTATCCTAGTAGCATGGACAAGAGCAGTCTTTAGGCTAGACTCTAGAGGGCGTGTTAAGCCAGCTGTTATACCATCACATATACCCCTTGAACACCAAGTGAAAGGACACCACACAAGTTGGCATGAAAATAAAGTGTATTTATTTAGAACACAACAACCCTGGACTCTTTATGAGGACAGGGTGCTAAGCACAATACAAAGCTCTTAAGAAAATACGCAAAGTTGCACAATTTACACAAATGCTCAAGGGGCACGAAAAACCATATACTCTAAAAGTGGAATGCGAAATTACTAGCAGGTAAGTACTACTCTAATAGACTTTAGGATCGCTAGGACTTGACTACTGAACCTTCAGATTACTAGCAGGAGGCCTAGGGGGATCGGGTGCAGAGTGTGCACTCTCACGCGGGATGCGGGACAAAGTCTATGGTTGCTAGAAATTACAAAGTTAGTGTTATCGGACGAATCCGACTAGGTAGAGCTGAAACGAAAAAGGATCTGGACCCTTGGATAGTGAGGCTATGCTGGGGCACCGAAATGCCGAAGTTACCTAGCCCAGGGGCTGCGGATGCATAGGTCTGGAAAGACGTCGGAATCCTCGTTGCAGTCTATGGAGCCTGAAAGAAGAAGTTGCTGGCAGGCGACCAGTGTTGAAGTTCGATGGGATCCAAGCCTGGATCGGTGATGGAGGATACCTGTAAGCAGAGGGGACCAAGTTCTGAATCACTAGCCAGTGATTAGATGGGCACCAGGATGGCACCGGATGGAGTCACCTCGACCAGGTGAGTGGGCGACGCTGGGCTCTGCAGTCTCTCGGACCAGGAGGCGTTGTCGGCAACCAGGATGGAGGTGCGAGCTGTCCCACAAAGGTATCTGCTGTCGACGTCGCTGGACCCAGGATTGGGGCAACAAGCATTGGCAAATGCAAGCCCACGCGGTGGACTTAAAATGGCGTCTGGAGTGGACCAGGAGGGTCCGGGGTGCTCCTCTATTGGTGGGGAGCAAGGGCCAGTCTGGAGCAACCAGACCAGCGGGTGTTGTTGTCGTGGAGCGTCGTCAGGAGGGCCACAAGCCAGCAGGCAAGTAGCCGGACAACGCGGTGAGCAGCCAAAAAGCAGAAGGGCCCCACGCAGATCTCGTGGATGCTGGGGGGCTGGTCTTCGGTGCTGGAGCTGCTCAGGGTCGGGGCTTCTCGGACCCCAAAGCACTCACCAGAGGATCCCTCGGCGGTCGTGCTGGATAGAAGTCGTGCAGTTCTGATGATGGCCGGTCCTTCGAGGTCTCGTCGCACCTACGGTTCTCAGCTTAGCTGTAGAGGTAGGTAGAGGTCAGAGGTGCCAGGGAAGCCGGGTCTCGTCATGCTGGTCGGTCGGATTCCGGAGGAAGGACGTGCAGCAAACCGCAGAGTTCTTAGATGGTGCCTGCGGATGCAGGGTGACTACTCCTTAGTCACAAGGGAGAAATCTTGATAAGAGTCGAGAGTTCCTTTCGTAGAAAGTAGTTTCTTGAGTCAAAGATGATCTAATTTGGAAGGGTCCCCGCTCCTGCCTTTATCCTAAAGAAAGGGGTGGGTACGCGACCCGGTCCTGCCCTTGGGGTGGGACCAGGAAGGGGGGTGGTTACACCCCTCTCCCATGCCGGACTTTCCCCAGGCCAGGGGCTGGTGTGCCCCTGGAACTGGTTCTAGCCGGCAGATGCGTAGTGAGCACCGGGGTGCCACTTGCAGTCACCTTCCTGTAAAGCCCTGCCTACCCAGGATACACAAAACCCTGTCTGGGATGGTGCTAGCACCGCCCCTGACAGGAAACCCTTTGTCCAAGCTCCCCTCGCTGGAAGGACTCCCAGCTGCAGGGGGTCAGACTCGTGTCTGTGGTGGCAGCATCCATTTTGTGATGCTGAGGCTTGAGTTAACTTTAACCGGGGTTCACAGTTACATACATGTCGTGTCCCTCTAGAAGGGTGGAATGCTAACCCCGTCGCCAGAATTAGCGAGGGGTTAGTATTCCAATTCGTATGACACCTTACTGGACATGTTTTGATAAAGCGATACCAGAGATAGCATTTAACCGCGAGGATTATAATGCACTTAAGAGTATATGGTATGCGTTATCATGGAACAGCTATTAGGACTTGGTTCCGCAAGCTGCAAACGGGCTCAGCTCATGCCAGAGCACCATCTCACACGATTCCAAGCACTCTGCCTTCAGGATTGTCAAGGCCTGCCATAGGAGTGACTGATAGGAATCTGTGTGTCCATTTTTAGGGTTAGATATAGGTATACTATATCTAAAGCAAAGGGTGATTACACCACCTTGCCCCAGCTGTCGTGCAGCCAGTTGTGTCAGATTTAGATGGCCATCCAGGGGTGGCATAATACATGCTTCAGCCCCTGGTAGGCCCTGGGTACACCTATGCCCTGAGTTACAGGGTCTGATAAGGTGGCCCAGTACCAATTGGTAAATGCACCTAAGGTACATGGAATCCATTTTAGAGAGAGAGCAGTAGGCCTGGGGCCCTGAATAGCAGGGTCCCAGGTCAACTAAGTCGAAAAACCAGCAAAACACCAGGCAAAAAGTTGGGGGCAACCATAGTCAGGTATCCACCTTCCTACAATCAACAGCAGCCATGCCCACTTGTTATGCTATGTTATGTTAATTTTGATTTATATAGCTCCAAATCACCGACAGGTATCTTAGCGCTTGCTTTGGGAACCCGTCCTGGCTTTCCCTGCGAGATAACCCCTACTGGACATCCCCAAGGTGAAGACCAGGCATCCCACAGACTTTACAGATGCACAACCCAAATGTGTTTGTACATCCAGCAGCAGTGCAAGCTGCCATCAATACTAGTGAAAGAAACACTGCAAGAGTGCAAGCTTCCCCCACACATCTCGTACAGCACAAGCAGCAATGGCTGCTACAAATATATATAGAGAACAAGGGCAGCACTGGCTGCAAGACTGTAAGCTTCCCCAACACACATCACGTAGGGGGCAAGGAGCAGTGCAATAATATGTACAAAGCAAGAGCAGTACAGGCTGCAAGACTGCAGGGCTCCCCCACACACATAACACATCACAGCAACAAACAGCGGTGAAATCAAACAATATCTACAAAACATGGGCCGTACAAACGGCAAGCTTCCCACACAAACACATCACACATGACCAGCCGCGGTCGGTAGTAGGAGTTCCGGCCGGGCGGTGATGTGGGGAGGAGGGAGGGGCAGGGTGGGGGATAGTAACGTATGAATTACGGAGTTTATAAGGTAAGTAAACATATAAATAAATAAAACGAATTTCGTTGCACGCACTGCATCGCATTTGGTGATGCAGTGCACGCAACGAAATTCGTTTTATTTATTTATATGTTTACTTACCTGTTAAACTCCGTAATCTATACATTACTACCCCCCACCCTGCCCCTCCCCACATCACCACCCTGCATGAACTCCTACTACCGACCGCGGCTGCACATGACTCAAGAAGGTGCAGACACTACCAATATGTACATAGCCAGGGCAGTACAGGCAGCAAGACTGCAAGGTTACTCCACACACATCACACATGGCACTAGCAGCAGTGGAAGCAACCAATATATACAGAACATGGGCAGTACAAACAGGAAGCTTCCCACACACACACACATCAACATGGCACAAGAAGGTACAGATACTGCCAATATGTACAGAGCAAGGACAGCACATGTTGCAAGCTTCCACCCACACATACATCAAACAGGGCATAGGGCATACGCAGAAGCAGATGTGACCATCATATACAAGAGAAGGGCTGCAAGCTTCCCCCACACACACAGCAACAGCAGCAGTGGAAGCTATTAATATATACAGAACAGGGGCAGCACAGGCTTGAGGACAGCAAGCTTCCCCCCACTAGGGTGACTAACCATCCATCATTTTCACAGACTGTCTGTAAATTAGCCCTAATGTCCCTTGTCCATGATTGGTGCCTTAACAGACAGCGTTTGTCTGTAATTTTAGCTAAAGGACAAAGGTTAGTTTTTAGAACTGAGATTCCCCAGCTGAAGTGGAAGGGAGGAGGTATCTTGTGTTGCATTCTAGAAGGAGGGGTAGACAGCTAAAATAAAAAGAAATTAGCATTCTTGTCAGGGTGTCTGCTTCCCAAAAGAAATGCAAATGTGTGCAATTGGTTAATCGGCAAATGTAAAGGCTGCTCAGGAGGCGTTAATTGATGGAGTCACTTGAAGCTTCCTGATGACAAAGATATTTTGCTTTGAGAGGGTACAGAAAGGGTTTTAAAGCTGAGCTGTGGAGTGCATGCTTTTATTTTACAGTTATAAAAAATGTTTTCACTAGGTATAATTGGGCTTATGGTTTGACGAAAAGGGCTCATTTTCTCAACACAAAATAGAGGTGAAAAGAAGAAGTAACTGTTTGATTATGGCCTTTCACTCACTATATAGCTCTTTGGGTGGTCCAACTTATCTTCCATTATTAAAGGTTATAAAAGCAAAATTAATGCCCAATTCTCAATTATGGAAGCGAAGTTCTATGCGGTATAGATTCTGCACTTTTGAACAAGGCTATAACAAAAACATTTAAAATTTAGTTTCGACTGCCAGTTAATGCATCAGCGGCCCAGATTCGACTGGAATTTGGCTTTTGTAATCAGCAAGTTGCGAGGATGGGCCAGTATGTAAAGGTATGGAAACAAATTAAAACTAATATACTTCATCCAATGAGCTGTCTACTCTGGCAGAAAATGCAACAGAACCAAACGCCGCGTTTTTATGCATACCTCAAACAGCACTAGAAGAACTGTCTGCACACGAGATTTGGGAGATGTCGATAACATCATTATCTTTTAAAAAAAACTAATTAACAGATTAACAAAACATCTATCACTTTTAAAGGATAACGAGTTATTCATTAAAAGATCACATGCTTGGATGATAGTGAATGAATACGCGACCCTCAAAGTGCAACCATAACTAGAAATACCGTGGACAATACAAACAAAGAACTTATTTATGATCGCAAGATTTGGCAACCTGCCGGGACTAATGCACGCTAAAACCAACTAAGCCAATCCTCTGTAGATTATGTAACCGATGGGAAGAAAATATTATACATTTGGTTTGCATATGTACATCATTGAAGGTTGAAAGAAAGAGGTATTTTAAAACCTGTTTTAATGAAAGAGGGATATGATCACGTGGACAAGCTCTGTTGGCTTGTTTTAAGCCAATGAATATAGTAATGATTGCAAACTTTACTAAATTTATGGCCCTTGTAAAAAAGAAGTTGGAAGTTAATGATTCAAGCATATTAGGAATGCAAGTTACTGGCAGTTAGAGCAACATTTGCAAATGAGATATTGCACAAGGGTAAAGAACTTATACCTGTAAATGATTGTTATTTTAATATTTGTAATAATGAATCATAATAATGATGAATTGAATTTGTGTATTTAATGTATTTTATGAAGTTGCTTGTGTAGATATGTTTTAATGATTGAGTACTGGTGATTTTCGAATTGTAAGATTTTAATTAATCATGCAATAAATATATATACTAAGTATAATCTACATATTACTTGAAATGTATACTTTAGAAGCACTTTTTATCTTTAACCTAAATGTATATGTGCCGTTTGTGGCAGCCTATATTATACTGTGTATAATGCAGGTTTAAAATAATGACTTAAATATTCACAGTACTTTCAGGGACCTCCTAGCACTTAAAATACTCAAGTCAATTTTCCCTGCTGCACCAAACAGAATTCAATTCTGGGGGCCTCTGGTTGCACACTTGTACATTTGTAGTGGTTGCATTAACCAATAGAGGTTTCATAACATAAAATAGTGCATTTTCCACTGATTATTTATTTTTCAGTTACGTTGTGCCTCCTTTTGCATGTAGTTACATGACAGGGAGAGAACAACGAAACAGTTACAGAATATTTTGCTCTTTTTAGCCTCGCCTTTCATTACGCCTCCATGCTCGCTGACCCCGTCCCCATGACAGTAAACATACTGTTTTTAATCCATTTGAACTGCTGCATTGAATAGCTTTGAGGTGGGCGAGCAAACAAATTAACAAGGAAAGCAGAGCCAAGGGTCTGGCTCTGATCTTAGAGCCCGTGCATGAGCCAAGCCTGGATGTGTTTGCAATGTAACTTATATGACAAACATTATGTAAAATGTAATAACATTTAAGAGATATTCATTTCTTTAACAAGTAAAGCACTGGCATTGATACATCACATTAAAATCTATTAAATCAAATACAGTATGTTTTTGTACTGCCACACAATCAGGCAGAGAAGCCGCAATTTATCCCATTTTCCTAATTGAATTTTGTACTAATCAGCCAGAAAATGGCTACTTGTATTTTCTTAAGTTAAGGCTTTTTTTTCACTTCTTTGTTCATTATTCTGTAGTGTTTATATAGCGTGAACTCGACCCAAAAGTATTGGAGCATTTTATACAAGCACCACTTACATTACACAAGGTCACATTCATTGATCATAAGCATGGGGAGATCAAGTGGTTTGCCACATCTCGGATAGAGGGAGGAAGGAAGGCAGAAGCCACATGACAATTTGGCTCATTTGGGCTCAAGGTTCCAACAGCACCTCGAGCTGAGCCAGAGCCAGGCTTCAGGCTCAAGCTTTCAGTGTCACGCCCACCTCTAGAACAGCTATGTACTACAAATATACTGGCATCTGATGTAGAACGTTTAGAGGATCGCCTAGAATTATAGGGAGAATGTAATCTAGACACGCAGAAGGAATCTCTAGCAATCGAGTTGGAAAAAGAACTGGCCATGATAGACACAAAGGCAGAAGGGGTGACTATCGACCCAAATCAACATAAATCCCTCACATGACAAAAGACAGCATAGACAATTTCTGAGAGACTATGGAAAAAGAACTATGGCACATAAATCTCTATTCTAACTGAAAGAGAAGATTCTGAAGAAATAAAGAAAAGACTTTCTTTGCCACAGTAGACGAACTTGAGAAATTGGACAATGTGATAGTGAAACCCTCTGTCAAAGGGGGCAACACAGTCCTGTAGGACAAACAACTCCACCTAAAAGAAGCATATTTGCAATTGGATGATACAGATTGTTACAAGTGCATCACCAACGAAAAGTATCTACAAGTGAAGGATGAGTTCAACAACAGATTAAGCATTTGGAGAGATCAAGACATTTTAAACTGGGATGAATACAGCTTTCTGAAACAAGACTACCATAAAGTACCAGTATTTTATTTAACAGCTCAAATATATAAAAACAGTGTACCATCACCAGGCAGACCAAGTATTGCTGCGCAAAACAGTATGGGGCCCATTAGGATGGCGGGCGAATTGCCACCGAAAGACCGTCCGCCGCTTTTCCGCCCCGGTCGCCTTGCAACCAGGGCGAAAAAGGTTTAATATGGTGGCGGTGTCTATCAGACACCGCCAGCCATATTACAATGGGCATCTGTCAATGCCTTTCCGTGGTGGCAATGCCACCTCGGAAAGGCAGGCGGTCTTCACTTCGGGGGCCCCCTGCGGGCCAAGTCCGCCCGCCATCCTAATGGTCCCCTATGTTTGAAAATTTATCAAAATAGAACAACTACTTTCTGAAACCGGATCACTGACAAAATATTGATGTGAAGAATATCGACCTACCAAAATATCAAAGTAAAAATATTGAGGGTCAGAATATCGACTTCCTATCTACAAACAAGTAAGTGCAAAAATATTGAATCCAAAATGTCAATGTTAAAAATATAGTTTGCAAAAATATCGCATTTTTTAAAATGTCTTAAAAGTAATATAACATTAATTAAATAAATAAATATAATTAAGTAAAACATACATTTTTACATATACATAATAACTTAATATTATCAAAAATAATGAAGATTTGTAATTATAAAATGTTAAAAACATAATTTACAATATAATTACATATATATATATATATATATATATATATATATATATATATATATATATATATATATATATATATATAAATAAGCCTATAATGTAAATGTAAAAATTAATTATATATATTAAGTTAAAACATTCAAATAAATTATTTTAAAAAAATTATATTTTACACTACATCAAATATAACAATACTGAAAATGTTGCATAGCATAGAGCATAAAATTACTATTCCCACTCTAGCGAGTGGAACAGTAGGGAAAATGTTGGATAGAGGGTATATAAAAATTACTATTCCCACTCCAGTGAGTTCAGCAGCAGGGAAAGTGTTGGATAGCGGGAGGGTAAATATTACTATTCCCACTCCAGTGAGTGCAACAGTAGGGAAAGTGTTGGATAGTGGTTGGGAATAATTTACTAGTCCCACTCCACCAAGTGTAACAGTAGGGAAAATATTGGATACCGGTGGGTAAAAATTACTATTCCAACTCCAGCGAGTGCAACAGTAGGGAAAGTGTTGGATAGCGGGTATATAAAAAGTACAATTCCCACTCCAGTGAGTGCAACAGTAGGGAAAGTGTTAGATAGCAGGAGTGTAAACATTACTATTCCCACTCCAGTGAGTGCAACAGTAGGGAAAGTGTTGGATAGCGGGAGTGTAATAATTACTATTCCCACTCCAGCAAGTGCAACAGTAGGGAAAGTGTTGGATAGCAGGTGGGAATAATTTACTATTCCCACTTCACCAAGTGTTACAGTAGGGAAAATGTTGGATAGCGGGTGTGTAAAAATTACTATTTACACTCCAGCGAGTGCAACAGTAGGGAAAGTGTTGGATAGTGTAGGGGTAAAAATTACTATTCCCACTCCAAAGAATGCAACAGTAGGGAAAGCATTGGATAGGGTAGGGGTTAAAAAGAGCATACTTATAAATTAAATAATTTTTGTAATTAAATAATTAATTATTAATACATTAACAAAAAAATTATATAAAAATACCAATAAATAAAAAGTGATAATTACTTTAATAACATTAAATTACTTCCCACCCTATTATCCAATAAACAAACAACCCGCTCCAATGATAATTCATACAATATATATATAACTATCAATTAATCAATTAATAAAAATTAATTACCAATTAATAATGAACAGTAAAATAATGAATACCAATAAATAATATCTAATATTTACTTAATTACAATTACAATACTTCCAACCCTATTCCCATATAAACCCACAACCCAGTCCTAAAAAATTGTACACAAGTAACATATTAACAAATTAATTATTAATAATTCATATTAAATTAATACCGATTTTTTTACACAATGCACATAATTACCAATAAATTCTTCATTATTATTAATGTATTACCACAATTAACTATAAAAATAATGAAATACAAAAGTATTAATTACTTTATTTGTTTATGAATTAATATAAATTAAATTACTTTCCACCCATTTCCCCTATAAACCCACAGTCCGCTCCAGAATAAAATTACAGAAAAATTAATTACCATATAATTATTAATTCAAAAACATTCTTATTTAACCCCTTTAGCGCGCCGCAAATTCGGCGCTAGTGCGGAACGTTCCATTGCGCGGGCGGGATCGGAACGTTCAGCGGACGTGCGCAGCACTAGCGAGGTAGTGCACGCGAAGTCCGCTGAATGTTCGCCGCACTTAAGGGGTTAATATATTATATTTACATTATTTTCCACCCTATTCCCCTATAAACCCACAACCCGCTACAGAACTAAAAAACGCAAAAATAATTGAACATAATATTCATTACTTTCAAAAAATTCCAACATACATAACATACATAATATATACTTTTAACACATACTAACACTTAAAACACTAAAAGAAATTCAATATTTTTAACAACTATATTATGACTGTTGATATTACTAACTTTGATATTATAAAAAATTATATTTCTTACCTGCATTTTAATATTCTGCACCACTATATTTTTGACAGTCGATATTATGTCTACTCAATATTTAAAACTTGATATTTTGGCATATTGATATTTAAAATGTGATATTTTGACTGTTCACCTCTGAACACTATACTAGCTACTCTACCCTCCTACATCAGGGACACTTCAGACTTTTTGTGTCAGATTTTTCATGTGTAGTGGGAGAATGACAGACATTTGATGTCCCTTAATGTGTCTAACTTATACATCAGTATTAGACACCATGATGGTTATGCAGCCACACAGTATTACTTAAGAATGAGACCCATCAAGTTTACACAACAAAACAAGATGATACTTGAAAAGATTGAGTGGTGTTTGAGCAAGAATAGTTTTTTATTCAATAATGATAATGTTAAAAAGCTGGGAGGAACAGCTATGGTCCCCTGCTTCGCTCTCAGGTATGCAAATTTTCATATGGGCTGGTGGTAGGAGCAGGTGCTTGCGGGCAGCACTATGGAATGCTGGTCACATAACATTTCCCTCTGGATCAGATGCATCGATTACCTTTCTATGCTATGGAAGGGCAGAGAGAGTGAGGCCAATCAATTTATATCAAAGATTAACAACAATGATTTAAATATGAAATTCACTGGCAAAAGCAGCAGTACCACTATTGAATTTTTATATATTCTGATTTGAGTAGAAGGGGAGTAATTAAAGAATACATTATATAGGAAGCCCATGCCACAAAACCCCATTCTCCATGACGATAATTTCCCCAGCCCATTTGATCAAAAGCATCCCCTTCGGGGAATTCTACAGATGTAGAAGGATATGCAGCACTAATCAGGAATATACTCATGTGGAAGTGCATATGACAGCACACTTCAAGCAGATGGGATAAGGAGAAAGAACTTTGCAAATTGGAAACATATTAAATTTTGGCGTTAGACAGTAATGAGCCATACAGCCTTAATATGGACAAGGAGATGCACACATGCCTAAGTTAAATACCTGCTAAACTTGTAAGTACCTTCCTTTGCAGCATATACACACACTCTTACGTTTATGAATTTTATTTAAAAGGGAGGTTTCTATTTCATTTAATGAGTTAGCACTGTTTGTATGCACTACTGAACACAGGATCTTAGAATTCACTTGTGTCATATATCAGACACCATTCTGGGGCCTGACATATCCATCTTTTCTAGTGGCGGGCCCAATGGTGTTAGTACCATTATGACTCACCTACATTAAAGAGTAAACAGAGTATCAATTAGACTCTCCCACTTGGGAACAGCAATTATATTCTTAGTATAGTAGACCCACTGGGGCTACTACGGATACACATTGATAATAATTTTGAACCCTATCTAATCAGTCCCACAATATGGTTCTCCGAAAGCTGGATGGCATTATCCTTAGTACTGTTGTACAGTATGTGTACATTAGATTTATGTTCAATAGTACTACCACATACCAGGGACACATTGAATATAGATGTAACTCGAAGAGTCTGTACATACATTATACTATGATCTTTGGATTAGCTAACACAGCTGATACCGTATCCATTGATCAATTTTGTGTACAGTTACTGGTCCAGGACTTGTGATAATAGGCAAATGGGGCTGATCACTAAACTGATTATCTGTTATTAAGCATGTTGCCTGTAGTGTGCCTCTTCTGACAATCTTGCATATAACATATGGGCACTAGCTAAACAGATTCATTGATATGCATGTTTTAAGATGGCAATCTTAAGGAATTCTGCTGTTTCCCCTTTTCTTCTTTTGTTTTGGTGATTCATGAACATGTGATACTATAAATGTGATGAAAAAATGGCGCCCATTTTCGTGATCAAGCTTGTATGCCAACAACCGAAACACATTGACTATGACTCGTTTCTTTCATTAAATCTTCTTTGGGATCTGTATACCTGGAGTGACCATCTCTTTCTTTACTGGAGAAATGTGAACTGTTACATTAGCGAGGCGCTTGTGGACGCCCCAGACCAGTGGCACCACCAGCAATTTGGCTGCGAGCCAGCACCCACACTGTGGAGAATATATATGTATATATGGATTTCAAGGTATTGAAACCTCAGGACCGCCACGGCCGAAGGGAACAAGAACCTGCTGTTAGCAACACACCGTGACTTCACAGTGAGACACAGTTCACTGCAATGATGCCTCCGGATATGTTTCAAGTCGGCAAGTCTGTGGCAGGATGTAGGGGGCCAAGAGACTGATTTTATTATTTGAATCAATGGCAAGGGGCACTAGTAAACATTTTACCCAGGCGACCACGCTTGCAATGAACAGCCTTTAATCACCATGATGTTGCAATCACCAAGGGCTGAAAGAAAGACGTTTTCCCAGTTGAAATAAGATGTATGCTGGGAATTGCAGTCCATGAGGAGGTGCTGTAGTATGTTCTTTCATCAAACAGTGGTCAGTTGTTCTCCCACCAATAGGAGTGAGGCAGCACGTTAAAGTCATGAACAGATAAACCCCGATGTCAAAGGCATTTGAAAAAGTTTTTGCACAGAAACTTGCACATGGTGTGTAAAAACAAATAAAGAACTGTAAAAAGCCTATCTGCTGCTGTGCCGTGACTTCTGCCGGTGGGGAACCAGAGGGCAAGAAGATTCAAAGCAATATATATATATATATATATATATATATATATACACACTAGCACAGTGCTGTCCTTGCCGAGCTGTAAAATGACAAAAGCCATTTATCACTCCAGGCACAGTATTACAACACTGTGCTAGTCCTATGCTGAAAGACTTTGCTGTAGAAATGGCAAAAGACTTTGTCCCTTTCTATCTCAGCGTGGATGGCACTGTGCTGATCCTATGCTTAAAGACTTTTATAGAAAAGCAGACATTTGAGGTGAGCAGATCTAGAGTGTTGCAGGTGTTGATAGTGCTCTATACAGGAGCTGCCTTCCACCTAAACTTGACAACTACCCAGAGTTCTCTGCTTTTTTTTGCATATATATATATATATATATATATATATATATATATATATATATATATATATATATATATATATATATATATATATATATATATATATATATATATATATATATATATATATATATATATATCCAATTACGGCTCCGGCGCCTGTGACCACCAATGGAGAGAGACACGGACTCACAAGTCAGTTTACACTGCTGGTTGCAATGACTTTATTCCATTACAAAAAGTGCGAGATGTCAGGCAAGATGATGCGTTTCGGCTAGCGTGTAGCCTTGCACACATAACATCGCTGCTCTAACAGTTCAACTTAAATACAATGATTAATTGTGCTCAGGTGAGTATTGAAACTACACACATAGTGAAAAGTGAAAACATACTGTGTTGTGAACTACAAGTCTGTTTTCTGACCACATAATACCTAAGTGAATGCATTGGTATCTCATCTATATTACAATAGGTATTTACATTATATCAAGTAATTTGAAAATATTTAATGGTCCAAATACATTTTTTTCAACCAGTCAGAAAACAATAATTAGCATTGTCTGAAAGATAGCGTCTCTCTGGATTAACTGTACAAATACATTAAGTCTGAACAACATGATAGGTCCAACGTAAGAGGATGATTCTGTGGTGTTGACCTACAAAGTAAAATAAAAAATTCGCATGAACCAAACAAAAGTATATATATTATGTTACGCAATTATAAATACTGCGTGAAAACACTTTTAGGTTCATGATTTTCCATTTGTATTTTTAGACTTAACTGTATTGACTGAATATCAATAAATAAAAGGAGACAAAGACAAGTGCAAATAGTCCCATGCTATGAGTTCAACAACAACAATATAAAGTGATGCTAAAGTGCAAAATTGTGTGACATGTAGTTACATAAAATGAGGGGCGTGGCTTGGACGCCGATCGGGATGGCGGCGTGAGCTCGCAGCTCCGCGCGGAATCCCGTTAATTCTCCTGTTTTCGGGACCCTAGGCGACCCGAAGACGACGTTCCTGCCCTCTGAAGTGTGAGGGGACAGCTGGGCACAATTGGAGGGTCGCTGGGGGACTGCTGGCCCCGAGAAGATCGAGAGAAGAGGCGGCCGAGGTGTTGCCGAGGGTGCGAAGAAAATGGCGGCGAGGAGGTCGGATGGCCCCGAACTTCAGCCCTGAGCCAAGTTGTCGCCGAGTGGCAAGAGCTCCTGCACTCGGCTGCCCGAGGCACTAGGATCGGCGGTGCTGTGTCCTGAGACCAGGGGACGCTGACCTGATTCGCCCAGGTGCTTGGGGACCTTCGTTGGCCGCCGCCCTAAGACTCATCCTTCCCCCCTCAGGCGTCGGAGGGGGGTGACGGAACGGAGCTCGTCTACCCGGCCACTGCTCCTGAGAACGTTGGTGGGGACATTGCACTGCCCGGTGCCCGGAGACTGGCACGGAACCACGGGCGTCCACGCAAGACTGGACCTGTGACGCAGCACCTTGGCATGGCGGCAATCGGAGGGCCGGTGCCCGGGAGTCGCGAGGGGGACTCGGCGACATCTACTCGGCTGAGCGAGAGTCCCTCCCCGGAGCTTGACCAGGAACAGCGGCTGAACCGGCGTTTGGATGCCATACTTGATGCGATCACCTCCACTAAGGAAGCATTGCACAATGACATTGCCCAAGTGGCCACGGGCCTGGGGCTGCTACGCGCGGATCACGCGAAGCTGGCGGACAGGGTCAAGGACCATGACCAACTGTTGCTGGACCTGAAGCCATCGGTGGTGACCGCGGAGCACAGGATAACGGACATTTTGGCCCGACTGGACTCACTGGAGCGGAGGGCGGAGGATGCCGAAGGCCGCAATAGACGGAACAACGTGCGGGTCGTAGGCCTGCCGGAACGAATTGAGGGGGAGGATGCGGTGGCCTATATGGAGAACTGGTTCCGCACTGTGGTGGCGCCGGAGGGGCTTACTCCTTTTTTCACCCTGGAGCGAGCTCACCGGGTGCCTGCCCGCCCGCCGGGGCTTGGCCGCCCCCCCCGACCGATGGTGGTGCGGCTCCTCCACTACAAGGACCGGGATCTCCTCATCCAGCGGGCCAGGATGTCGGGCCCGTATGAGGTGGAGAACAGTAGGGTCACGATCTTCCCGGACTACACTCAAGCGGTCCAGAAGAACAGGGCATCGTTCCTTGCGGTGAAGAAGGAGCTCAGGGAAGAAGGCATCCAGTACTCCTTGCTCTACCCGGCTAAGCTGCGGATCATAATGGATGGCTCTACACACTTTTTTCAGACTCCGGATGAAGTTTGGCAATGGCTGGAGTCATATAGAGCGGGGACGGACAGATCGCATAAAAGTAGGCGAGACCAACCCAAGCAGCCCCGGGTGAGGCAGTCACAACGCATCAGATCCCGCAACAGGCGCCAGCGGGAGAAACTGGAGGCTCAAATGGCGGCGGAGAAGAGGGATGCGCTCGCAGCGACGGCGGCCATTACAGGGTCGCAACAGAACAGTGAACGGGCAGAAACGGACTCGGGAGGGGAAGGCAGCAGGACGGGAGAGGAACTTTCAGAGGCGGAAAGCTCGAAGGGGCCGATAGTGACCCCACAGACATCGGATGGTATTTTCTGCGGCTGAGATAGAATTGGGACTAGATCGAGACTTCATGGTAGGGTGGTATCCTGTTGCTGGAGGGCGGGTTGCCGGGAGGGGGAGCTGTGTGCTTCGGAGGGGATGAGGGCGCGGGGCGCGGGCTCCGCTTGCTGGGGTCGGCGGTGACTCACCCCCCTTGGGCCCTTAAGGCCGACTGTGGTGGAGACCACAGGGTAAGAGTACGAGAAGTTGGTTCAAGGTTTGGATGGGGGCGGCCATTGGGTTCGTGTGCTCTGTCCTGGGGAGTGGGGTTTGGGGAGTTTTTCAGTTTTGGGAATGTTCGGGGGGGGGCAACTGCATTGGGGGGGCTATGAACCTTCGTTATTTGAATCGGACTGTGCGAAGTTGGAATGGGGACATTACCTAATTTGAAGTGCCTGACGTGGAATGTCCGGGGGCTGCGGACTATGGTGAAACGGCACAAAGTACATGCATATCTAGTACGCAGGGGGGTTCAAATTGCTATGCTCCAAGAGACTCATCTCACCAAAAAAGAGTGCGCTGCCTTGCAGAAAAGATGGCGGGGCCAGGTGTTTGGCACCACTTACTCAGCGTATGCCAGGGGGGTGTTGATCTGGGTGAGGGCGGGGATACCCTTTCAAGTGCTGAATCAAGTAGTGGATCCGGATGGCCGGTTTGTGGCGGTGGAGGGGAGGTTATACGGACGGGATGTGGTTTTCTGCTGTGTCTATGCACCGAACACTGACCAAGCTCGATACTTTGATAGCCTATCGGGGTCCTTGGCCTCTTTCCTGGCGGGTCCGATAGTGTTGGGGGGGATTTCAACTCGATCACGGATGTAGCTCTGGATAGGTCCCATCCCCCCCTGGTGGACTCCCCGGTGCGCAGGCTGGCCGCGCACAGGAAGGACTGGCAGGAACGATGGGGGTTGCGGGATGTCTGGAGGGAGCGGCACAGGGGAGCCAGGGACTATTCCTTTTATTCTGCTCTCCATGATCTGCATGTCAGGATTGATTCGGTGCTCTGCGGTGGATCCCTAGCCCCATTGATTTCCCATGCGGAGTACCTGGCTAGGACTATCTCCGATCATAACCCCCTATTAGTACACATTCAGTGGCAGAGAGAGCGCTCAGTGATTCCTACATGGCGGCTTCGGCCGGAGACGCTTGAGGATTCTGTGTTCAGCGACGCGGTTCGGCAGGGCATTGATAGCTATTTCGGAGCGAATGAGGGCACGGCTACGAGTAGGTTCACTGAATGGGATGCAATGAAAGTGGTGGTGAGAGGGGTGTGCTTGGGTAGGTTCTCGAATGCTCGCACGACTGTATTGAACGACCTAATGAAAGCGGAAGAAACTTTGAGGGACTTGGAGCGCTGCAGGCCGGCTAGACCAGATTTACAGGCCCAGTTATTGGAAGCGAAGGAAGTGGTTGCCTCCGAGATGGAACGTTTAAGGTGTTATGACTACAGGCAGTATATCCTCAGGGCACACGCAGAAAGGGACAAGGTGGGTACCCTCTTGGCCAGACTAGCTAACCCGGAACTTAGGGGCTGCCCGATCCTCAGCATTAATAATGCGCAGGGAGAAATGGTGTACTCCCAGGCTGCGGTATTGGAACGTTTTAGGGGGTATTATGAGGAGTTATACCAGAGTCAGTTGAGAGTGGGGGTTCAGGACATCGCGGAATACCTGGGGGAGAGGCAGCTCCCGGTCCTGGACGAGGAGGACGCGAAGGAGCTGGGTAGCCCGATCACGCTCACGGAACTACGGGTGGCCATCAAACATATGGCCCGCAACAAGACGCCCGGGGTGGACGGACTGCCGATTGAATTTTATCAACAGTATGTGGACAGCTTGGCTCCCAGGCTGCTGGTGGTATATACGGAAGCTTTCGAGGCGGGGGCATTGCCTGGGTCCATGCGGGAGGCCTTGATTGTACCGCTCCTAAAGCCTGGCCGGGATGCCGTGGATGTGAGGTCTTATCGCCCGCTATCCATGCTGACGGTAGATTATAAGATCTTGAGCCGAATCCTAGCCACCAGGCTGGCCCCACATATGACGGGCCTGGTACACAAAGACCAGGCCGGGTTTATACCCACGAGGAGCACGGCGCTGAATATCCGCCGCCTGGTGGGAATAATGGACGCCATCTTGGACGGGGAGGGAGCTCCGGCGGTCCTGTCAGTGGACATCGAGAAGGCCTTTGATAGTTTGGAATGGTCTTTCCTGGATGGAGTGTTAGAGAGGTTTGGCATGGGCGAGGGGTTCCGCAGATGGACGAGGGTCTTATATACCTCGGCAACAGCGAGAGTGCGTTTGGGCGGCCTAGTGTCTGCGGCGTACCCGGTGGGCAGGGGCACACGACAGGGATGTTCTCTCTCCCCCCTATTGTTTGCTCTGGCGATGGAACCCTTGGCGGTCCATGCGAGGTCAGGTGACAGGTACGCGGGGATAGTTAGCGGCGGGCAGTGGCATTATATATCGTTATATGCGGATGACTTGCTCCTGTACCTAGCTGACACCTCGGGGGCATTGGTCGGAGCGATGGATCTGTTGTCTGAGTTCGGCCGGCTGTCGGGCCTTAAGGTCAATAGGGTGAAGACTTGTGTGTTCCCACTGCGAGCGGGATCGCCAGTCCCTAGCAGCGATTTGGGTGTGGTATGGGAGCCCTCTTGCATCACCTATTTGGGTGTTCGCATCTACCACGCGACTGCGGACCTATTGGAGGGCAACATTGGTCGCTGTGTCCGGGCACTGCGGGGCAGCTTGTCTTTCTGGTCGACCCTCCCGCTGACGGTTCTGGGTAGGATTGCACTGATGAAAATGGTGGCGCTCCCCCGCTTCCTCTATTATTTCCGAACGCTGCCTGTCTGGATTCCCCAGGGGGTATTTAGAATCTGGCGGCGCAGTTGCAGGTCCTTACACAGAACGTAGCTAGGGTGTTTCGGGGTCCAGAGGAGGACCGGGATCGGGGGATACAACGCCACGTGCTGTCCTACATCATCATGCAACAGAGGCTCGAGCTACGGGCCCTCACCATGGAAGAGCGGACGCTCCGGCTGTGCTGGCAGAGGAGCCTTCGGAGAGCGAGGGCATCGCGGCCTTATGCACCGGAGATTCCGATCGGAATGCTGACGGCTTTGCCGCACGGGGGAGATTGGTCCCCGTTGCTGGACTGGGAAGAGGCGGGACTGCAGGTAGTGGGCGACTTGTACATAGACGGGGCTTTGGCGCCGTTCGAAGTGCTCCGGGACCAGTTCGGGCTGCCTGATGGGGGTTTCCTATTACACGCGGCAGTGGTGGCTGCCATGCAGAAGCACTGGAAAGGGGGGCTCATGGAACCCACAACGACTATGGCGTGTCAATATGTGGTGATGGCGGCTGGTACGTTCAAAGCTGTGACGTGCCTCCATAATAGGATGCTGAATGAGGGACTGGAACCACTCCAAGGGCTCAAGGATAAATGGGAGGTGAGCGTAGGCCGACCCATACCGGATACGGCGTGGGGCCACATCCTGCGGCGCACGTGGAAGGGCACGAGAAATGCACGCTTTCAGCAGGTACATTTCTATGTGCTTCATAGGGCTTACTTAACTCCTGAGAAATTACAGCGGTACTTTCAGGTGCCGGATGCCCGATGCCCACGGTGTTCGTCTCTGGGAGCGGACATGGACCATTTGTTTTGGGGGTGCTCACACCTGGGGACCTATTGGGCGGAAGTAGGGGAACTCCTGAATGAAGTGACTGACAGGGAGGTGGAATTCGATATGGCGGCGTGCCTGCTGCTCTGGTTCCCGCATACTGAACACACCAAAGTGACAAGCAAATTCATAGACCTGGGTCTGATATTGGCGCAGAGGGAGATATCGTGGCATTGGAAGTCCAGGGGGGGACCCTCACTGCGTAGATGGAAGAATGAACTGCTGCGTTGGTCTGACTGCGAGAGTGTGCTCCGGATGAAGCAGGCTGTCAAGATGGGGAATGAGAAGGCATTGGATGCGGCGCGTGCATGGGAGTTAGTGGTACAGGCTTTGCGTGATTCTTTGGTAGAGGATGAGGATGGTGAGAACTAAGCCGATGGACACCGCGGGGCGAACACAGAAGTATTATACCACGCGCTGTAGTGGATCCATCCAATTCGACAGGACGAGGCACACACCTTAGCAGTTGCCAGGGGAGGGGGGGCTTTGGGGGGCTGGTTAACGGGAGTTTGGGGGGGGGCGGAAGCCATTAGATGGTTGCTCGGTAGGGCACCTTGGATCTACTAGGACGGTGGGTACTGTGTGGAGTGTGGAATGGCTGGGGAGAGCGGCCAGGTGAGACAACCCATAGCACCTAGGCAGGTCCCGACAAGGGCGGTACCACTGATTAACACTGGGATGGCTGACGGGAGTGTTGTTGTGGGTGGGGGGGTAAAAGCAGATACGCAAAACGATATTTCAACCATGGTCCCTATGGGACGAGCACCGTGATGTTTTCCTATTGAACGAAGTATTATGCCGCCCGGCCTCCGGGATGCGGGCTGAATGGCTGTGTACAACTGGGATTTCTTATTGGACGGGGGGATATCACGAGTGAACTGGCTGATTAATTGTATCCTGTGGTTTATAACTCTGCAATAAAAATATATTTAAAAAAAAAAAAAATGTAGTTACATAAAATTTATTCACAATGACCAGAGTACTTAAACCAGATAGTGTCATATACACTAAAATAAACTGGTTTGAGAAAACAGCTCCGAAAAAAGAGCTACAAAAAAAGATACCAATTTGAAAGACATTTAAAGTGGAGCAATTCTGTATCTATCAAAATATGGAAAATTAGAAGATTGGATGTCAAGACTTGAATTACAGATTCGGCAAATTATATCAAAAGGAATAGTCACAATTAAACAATCATGTTACAATATATAGCAGGGAGATTAGATTTCAGGAAATGCATCCCATGGACAAATTACAATAATCAAAGTAATCAAAATATCTAAAATATGCTAAGTTACTTCCTATTGGCTCGGATATCACATACGGTTATACAACAAGGTCTGCAGATTCAGCTACATTGACATACTAGGACCAAAAAGTACTAAAGAAAGTGGTGAATATCTTCACAGATGTTTAATCCATTAGGTGTTTTGCTATTGAGTTTTAAAATGTACTTGGTCTCTAGTTGTCGCAGTCTTTTTTCACGATCTCCACCTCGTTTACTTAAGGGTACATTGTCGATTACAAAATACTGCAACATATTTAAGTCCCCACTGTGCTCTTCATTAATGTGGCGTGCCACCGGATATGTAACATCTGAGTTAACAGTGGCCCTCAAATGTTGCAGTATTCGTTGGTGGACTGGGAGTTTTGTGCTCCCCACATAGCGGAGTCCACAGCCACACTAGCACATAGACCGCATGGTCTGTGCGACATGTGTAGTGTCCCTTAAATTTAGTTGGCTATTCAGAGAAACCATCTACATATGTTTTGGTATTAACACCAAACTTACATGCCCGGCATGTATTACATTTAAAGAAACCTATACTTGCTGTGAGCCAGCTTTTGCTGATATCCTGTTCAGGGCTGGTTCTCACTAAGTCACTACACATAGATCTAGCTTTGCGATAAGTGTAGTCAGGTTTACTGGGCAAAGTTGGGGCCAAGACAGTATCAGTCAGAACAATGGGCCATTGTGCGTTAATGATACCTTTAATCGCTTTCGCCTGTCTGCTGTAAGTAGAAATGAACCTACATGGTGGTGTTCTGCTAGAACTCTGTTCTGTATCATGGGTATTATTCAATGATTCTGATGTTAATGTAGGACCTTTTTTTGTCTCTGTGCATAACAAATCATTTCTATCTCTGGCATTGGCTTTAGTCAATGCAGAGTCCAACAGTTTGGCTGAATAGCCACGTTGTAACATTCTACTTCTGGCTGCTTCCTGTGCTGTCTTCATAGCTGCGATGGTACTGCAAGAAATAATATATATTTGAGGTCTGCACCCTGCTGCTGCCTGTCATCCATTGACAGGCGGGGATTTCTTCATATATATATATATATATATATATTATTTCTTTCCACTTCGGTGTTGTATTTAAAGATTTTTTTTTCTGCCACAAACAACAAGCACTGACAGACGCGTTTCCTCCTCCTTGCCTTTGGCAGTGTCTACGCCGCCGACAACATCGCCATTTTTTAAAAAGATACTCAGTGTTGCATGATTGGGAGGCAGCACCCGTGCAGTAAAAACAAACAATGGTGTTACAAAAACCTTACACAAATCAATCAGTAAGGGTGGCTCCAGGGTCTTCAATAGTAGGGGTTCTTATTTAATTGATTCTAATAAAGTTTACATATAATTAATAGTTTCTTTCACAATATTTTTCATAGTGCCATGGAGTAGAAACATTAAAATTATGTGTTTGATAGAGCACCCTCTGTGAGTAAAATACTCCTTGTGAGTCGAGCTATTATCTGAATGTGCTGGGAAATGCCGAAATGACGTCTGTGCATATTTCTCATAGCAGCTTCTGGTCTGCTATGTGTTTTGCTACAGCAGTCAAGTTATGAATGACTAATGATGCTATTGCTGTTTGTCCCTATTGAACTGGATCGCCAAGTCCCATTGCGCACTAAATGAGCTAAATCCTCATGTATATGTATAGGATCACTTCTGTTGAGCGAGCTGCAGCATCGGCTGGATTTCAAGGAAACGTATATATATATAAATATACATACCATCTTCGTTACCCCGTCTCATCAAAACAAGGGAAGGCACTCGCGGGGTGAGGTCTTAGAACTGTATTATGAACTCTTGCAGAATCAGCAACAGACGCGTTTCGGCAGTCGCCTTTCTCAATATCATCGGGCACACATATACATATATATATATCTCCAACACATAATCGATTAACAGGGTAAATTACTTCCACCCAACCTGTTTATGGGCTCTTTGCATTGTGGGCACTGAATGGCCCACAATCAGAAATCCCACAGTTTTCCAGCCATTTCATTTTTTCAAATGTAACTTCTGCCATTTTTCAAATGTTAAAAGCTGAAAGTTAACGCTTAGCAGTCACCCTCTTCTCTATCCTTGTTATCCTCTGACACATTCCATGTGGAAGGGCCTGCCCCTGCGCTGGGCTCAGGCACAATGCTGCTTTGTTATGGGGTTTATTCCTTCCAGGACGAGTCAGCCGCGTTTCAAATTGGTAGGGCTGAGAAAGAACTATACAACATAACAGGTGAGTTTGGTTAGGGCAGAGTTTCTTAATTCCAGGGTAAGTGGGCTGTGGAACGGTCAATAGCAGTCAGTAGCATCTTAGAGCAGTGTGGCTGGGGTAGAGTCAGTTGCTTGGCAGGACAGCAGGTCTGCCTACAAATCAGCCCACTCCTTCCTTTTAAAGGGGAGTAAACCCAAGCCCGCCACAAGAAAACACTAGCAGCTAACGGTGTGGCAAATGTCCACTTGTCTTGCTGTCTGGCGACCAATTTGGCCCCGTCCTAAACCTTTGGGGGTACCCAGGTTGGGACCCTAAAGAAAAGAGCATCAGCCTCCTTGGCATATGTCTCCCTCTTCAGACACTTGTTTTTCCTTCACTCTAGAAGATTCCAGTAAAGGCAGACTTTGGACATAACCTCCCACCCACAAGCTATTTACATACTCACTTTGTTCACCCTGGCAAAGTAGCCCCGTCCATGTCATCCATTGCCACATAATCCCTTATCTGCTGCATAATCTACAAATTTTAGCCAAAAAATACATTTCTATCTGAAACGGTTCAAAAGTTACAAAAAACGTAGTGACACGCGTTGCAGCGCAATAGAAGAGCCTTTGCCACATTTCTGTTGTTATTTGTTTAATATGGTTGTTAAACTGGTACTAATAAGGTGCAACCAATGCCCAAACTGTGGTCACATGTGTAAAAAAAAGACAAAATAATGCAGTAATACTGTTATAAAACGCGCCCTATCATGCTGCATAATTTCGCTTTTCTTGCCGCATAATTTACTAAACCCTGCCGCATAATTTGAATCATTCGAGTGGCCCTGTTTATAGGTATCCGACCCCTAACACTGCCATTGAAAGAAACATGAAGTCATGAACACACGCCCTCCTAATCTTCTCCTGCCACATAGCCACATCAGTCACCAGACCACACACTTTGTAGAGGCCGGGGGGGGGTCGGGGGGGGGGGGGGGGGGGGGACTGTGTGTTTTGTACCCCCGGCGGGGCCACTGCGAGGCCGGTAACACTACGAGGAGGGCAGAAGGATTAGCAACTGGGAGAGGGGCATACTCAAGGCTGGGAGAGAGGGAGGGTAGGGCACGAGAGGTTGAACTAGAAGTAAAGGTGAGAGGAGGCGAGGTGGCGGTGTGGACTTGAACGTGAGAGAAGTTGAGGTGTTTTACAACGTGACAATGTGTCGACTTCCATACACTGTAAAGAAACGGACATAGAACAGCAGAAGCTAAAATTCATGCATTTAGACAAGATTAGACTATCCTCCGAATGTAATTTTGGCATTCCGCTCGCCCCACACACATTCACCCTCTTGCAGCCGGCACATTAACCAGCGGAGCTATTTTACAAGTGCCTGAATCCAAACCAGTTGAGCCACGTTAACAGGACTGGGAGCTGCTGTGACCAGCAGATTTCACACAAATCTCATATCATGCACACTAATCCGTTGACAGCTTAGACTGCAGCTGGGTGAGCATTTGTTTACACACATGCGCACACACATTGACAGGCAGAGATGCACACGTGCACCATCAGTCTAATAACTAATAGCATTCTACCCTCTAGTGGGGTGCATACAAAACAACACTCCGTGGTGACACGTACACACTTCCTTCGACGGAAAGAAGAGCTGCAATCCATTGCTGCAACTTTCTTCCAACTCCCTGAATCTCACATTCTCTGTCAGCTTTGAGAGTGGCTCATTTGCAGATTGTAAGCACGCGCTCTCACTCAGCTTCTCAAATATAGCCATCAAAACATTCAGTGGCTCTCTCTGAAACCAGACCGAATCCCTCCACCCTGTCCCTCAAAAAAGAAGTGGAAGCACTACTGATGAATGCCTTTCTGAACTGGAATTTCATTTTTTTTTGTTCAATATCTTTATTAACTTAAGAAGAAATATAAATAATTAAAATACCATAAAAAGCAAAACACCGACAAAGAGCATTACATAATAAATAAGTAGATACATAAGCAAACATCAGTATAAATAATGTCATATATAACCCCTACATATCAATTAATATGTTGTGAAAAAACGTAGAGGAACAATACGAGAAAGTCAGTTGTACCACTTGGGTAAGTAATTAGCAAGAGAAAGAGAGAATGGAAGAAAGAAAGAGAGACGGAAAAAGCGAGGAAGAGAATAGTAAAGAAAAAAGCGAGGAAGAGAATAATGGAGCTGAACTAGATTATGTTGTGATGCATACTCTTCTCTCGTCCCCCCCACCTCCCACGCCCCTATATATTCTCTCTTCGGCGTTGCTCTGGTTGGGACTTCACCTTCCCCCAGCATGGTGTTGTGACATCATGCACAGTTCATGATTTTATTGTTGCATCCCCCACCCATGTTTTTATTTACTATACATGTTCTGATGTACAATCGTTCAGCTTTGCTCTGGGTGGGTCCGCCTCCACCAGCTTGATGTCGTGACTCCCTGTATCTCTCATTAACATGTTGATACATTGTCTTATTTGTTCCTGTTCACTTGTAAGCCGGTCTGATACCTTCTGGGTCATGTTTCCGCTATATAAAACTCTATAAATCAATAAATGCCTACAGGGCCGGACTGGGAAACAAAATCGGCCCTAGCAAAGTGCTCAGCCGGCCCCCCTCTTCCCGGGCGTTGTGGTGCCGCCGAGCTTTTTGCCAGGGCCGTTTTTTGGCCGATTTTGTTACAGGTCCGATTTTGCAGCTATGCTGCAAAAACGACCCTGTAACAAAAATGCCAATCCCCCCCCCCCCCCCCCCCCCCCCCCCGCGCCCCAAACAGGCCCCCCCATCCGTACGGCGCACCGGGGGATTGCCCGGTGCCCGCTACGGCCAGTCCGGCCCTGAATGCCTACCGATCAATAATTTTCGGGTCATTAAATATGATGGACTGGAATGCAGATCGAGCGATGATCATTGACATAGACTTTTGCAGACGTTCGAACCGTCCCATTTTGTGTTTCAGTTAATAAAGGCAAAGCTCTCTTGGCAAATTGCTAGAGCCACCGACCAAGCATCGTCAAGCGATACTTGATTAAAGAGTCCTCTGAAAGTGGCCCTCATTCTGAGGGCACAGCAAACTGTACCTTCAATTCCTATTAAAAAGGTCCTTTGCCTTCAAGTGCCCTTCAAATTATCCCATTAGTTCACTATACCTTGAATAGCATCTCCAAAGCAAGAGGCCCCCTTGGTGTACCTACACCAGGCTTCTCCAACGAGAAGTTCGTGAACTACTAGTAGCTCTCCAGCTGCCTGAAAGTAGCTCTTCCGTGAGCAGCCCAGTGAACCAAACTCGAAGCTTTTGCTTGATTGAATTACAATATGTATACCAACTTTGAAAAGAATGCATTTGAGATGCAAATATATGTATTTTTAGAACTCATAAGCTGAAGTTTGGAGAACAATAGCTGAATTTCCAATGCATATTTGAAACAGATATTTGAGTGCCAAAAATCAAGTGGTGTTGGGGAGAATCTTTAGTAATATTATCAACTTGGTGCTACCTGCATTGCAGCTCTGGCTTTTATTTACTACCCATGTAAGGTCGTTCAACATTGACAAAGCATTTTGTACCTTGCAGCTGGCCACCATGCCCAATGCACTGTGATTACTGCTGGTAATCCTAAATATGGTTGACACAAATGTAATCTTGTCTGATGTGATCACTATTACAGCTCTAATATTAGTAGCTCAGGAGGATTTTCATTGAACATAGGAAGCTCTTACTGGAGAAAAGGTTGGAGACTCCCGATCACCTCTCTAAAAACAGTTACTAAAGAAGCCGATAAAACAAAATTGAAAGCGGAAAGTTCAATGAGGACCAATATTTTAGAGTCAGAGGGGAGGCTGTTCATTTAAGCTATGAAAAGTTGTGACACACAATCTATTTGGTAGGGTGTTGCATCATGGTGAGATAGGAGCGGTTGGCCAAGAGTCTCAAATGACCCTCATTTGGAGGGTCTGACCACCAATATACCCTCATTTTAAGATGACCTTCCTTTCATGAGTGCACTTGAAATTTTACATCAAAGTTTAAGCCAAAATATGTACGTTTTCCTTTGATGACGACCAAGTCTGCAGCCCAGTGCATTTCAACTGGAAATGCAATCAGAACCTGTAATTTATTGTCAGAAGACAGTACCCACTTTAAAGCTTTGGAAGGTTGAACACCACATGGCCTGCAGGGCCATTTGTGAGGATAGGTGGGAGTGGGATGGATGTGATTCTCTAGCCATCTTCAGTACTGGTGGTAGGATATGAATAAGGGATGATGGGTGGAGGATTAGACACTCATTTAAAATAGATGCAGCTTACCAAGTGCAGCATTCTGTGACCTTCACTTCGAGGCATATTCACAAACTGCATTTTGTCGTACATTTAGCAGTACTACCATAGTAATCCTCATGTACTACAAAATGCTATTCACAAACATACAGGTGAAGGTCTACAACGTTGGCACTCCTATCTTTTGGAGTGGAAATTATAAGCTGCACTTCAAAAGTTACTATAGCCAAAAATAATCCAAAACAGTGGTAAATGTACTCCAGTTATGTCCAACACCACATATGGCCAACCACTGGTGTTCCAACACCTTCACATAGAAAATAATGGAGGTAGGGACTTAAAATAGAGTCCCATAGGAAATAATGGTAAAATTAATGCATTTATTTAAACTTCTTTAAAATACATATTACCTAGACATACATTTTTGTTAAGTGTTAAAAATACATACATTAAAATTATTTACTTGCTTATTTTACGTTATGTTAATTAAAAAATTAAAGTTAAAAAATAATAAGATCTCAAATATTTCTATACATATCTTTTAATAATTTTTATACATTTTTAATAAATATAAACATTTTTATTTAAGTGTTTTTATAGGCATCTTTGAAAATTAATTTTAAATGTATTTAATTTTAGTTATATATTTTGATTCAAAATTAAGTTAATAGTGCTGTAGAACATTTTGCTTCTAAATTAAATATATACAATTATTTTAAATTGATATTTATCTTAAAAATACATGACCTATTTTTTAAAACTCTAATACATTTTTAAACTTTTCCTTGTACTTTACGCCTGGGAGATCCCTAGTTGTAAGGTAGAGATTTCCCCCTACATGTGAAAAGCTACAAGTCGTAACCTTACACTAAAAAATTAGGCTCCACTCCCTGGTTTCAGTGGGTGCAGACATGTGAGCCTATGCATTGTAGCAAATGTGTTCTCATAGATGGTGACTTCTCCACTCCTGAAGTTACTAATTCCAGCGATAGTGATAAATCTGGGGATGGGGATAATCCGGCCTTTTATAAGTTGGGTGTTGAGGGGCAGATTTGTTCAGCCCTTGTGTTGTCACTGTGTCCCACAAGGCTTAATTCAGATTTACCAAGCCACACAAAGTCGCATTGCGTGGTCCTGCATGGCATGGTAAATCCTAGTAACGCGAGGCAGCATAAGTCACTGCCTCGTGTTACTCTGAACCAGGGAGGTGTTATATCCTCTTAGGAGCGTCGAACGTAGGAGCGTCGAACGTTCAGCGCCCAGTGCTGAACGTTCGAATAACGAATGCTGACCCGTCGGCCAACGGTCGTGCTCAGCACTGGCAAGGTAGTACTCGTGACGACCGCTGGCCGACGGCAGCACTTAAAGGGATATGGATGAAAAGTGGGTGTTTCCACGCAGACACCTATGCATTTGGTGCACCCCCATATTTACTAACAGTAGTAAACCTGGAAATGCGTCAAAATGATATGCCTTACCAATAGAGGCACAGCAAGGAGAAATATGTTTATTTCACCTAATTTTTTGCCTCTTTCTAAGTGTCCCTTCCAGCACAAAAACAATCATGCTTCTAACACCTTGCACCCTTGCACCTTGCTGCAAGGGTGCCTGCGTTGATGCTAGGCAGCAAAGAGTGTGCCAACACATAGAGAGAGCAGGAATGCCCCATATATTAGACAATATGGCTCCTTCCTACCCTCTCCCTGTCACACAGTGCACTGCAGCAAGTTGTCTTGCTGTGTTACGTTACATGAAAGGTTTGTAATTTGGCCCCCCATGGTCCATCAAGAAATAGGGAATGCCCAGGGGGACTAGTAATTTTGCATCTGATTCCTCTAGTAGTTCCTCACTTTCCCCAGACTTTCACATGGAGATTTCGGTTATTTTCAGCAGCTGAAATGTCTGTATGAAACTAAAGACTTCCAGGGATGTTCATGCTGATCGCACAATTCTCATTTGGCCAGTAACTACATTTACCAGCCCTCATAGGCAGTGGCGTAGCAAGGTCCGGTGGTACTCAGTGCGGAAATTTCTTGTCAACATCGGCTTGACAAAATGTCAAAAATATTTGTTTAAAACACATATTTTTGCCATGTTGTCACCCCCACCTACGCCACTGCTCATAGGAATTAAGCAGCCACTCATAATGAGGGCTTCAGTGCACAAGCTGAGGTTTGTGCAAATCCCACTCAGTCCTGGTGCTTTCAGCACTCACATTTGACTCCTTGCTCTACCGGGGCGGAAAAGGTCCAATATATTGAGGCAGTGTCTAATAGACACCGCCAGCCATATTAACGTGGGCTTTTTCAGATGCCTTTCCGTGGTGGCATTTGGGCCCCCCTGTGGGCCCCCAGAGTGAAGGAGAGGTGGGGGGGTGCACACAGGGAATACCTGTGGTAACCCCCTGCATTTGCATAAACAAAGCGGCAGGCACCGCGCGGTGTCTGCCGCTTTGTTTATGCAAATGCATACGTGCATTTTTAGCATTGTGGCGGGCGGTGCTGAGAGCACCGCCCGCCACAATGCTAAAAATGCAGGATGCTCCTGCCACAGTGGCGGGCGCATCCTAATACCCCTCGCTGGACCCCCGCCCTTTTGGCGGGAGGTTCCAATAACCAATAGGATGGCGGGTGGACTAGGTCCGCCCGTCATCCTAATGAACCCCCAAGTCTTTACTTTGTCCCACTACACCTACCATGTTCAGCCTAAATAGGGGAAACTCTTCCATATTCCCTATATCTGTCTCAATTTTTGTAGGGGGGCAGGGGTGTAGCTTGGTCACTAATATTGGAGGGGGTGAGCTTCAGATTTCCCAACAGTCACACTGACATATAATGTTTAAATACATCACACAACAAGCAGGTCGAATAAAAAGGGCTGAAGTGTCAGTAGAAAAGGAGACGAATGCAGATTAGTGGGGGCACTGAGAGAAAATACAATATTTTGTAAAATATTCACAATTTTTTAGTGCTGCCAAAAGATGATTGTGTGTGTGCATTTTTGTCAGTGTGTGCATGCAAAAATCCCAGGTGAAATCCGCCAGACTTCTCACCATACACGACTGAAACTTTCCATCAGAAAATGCATTTATTAGGGGGTGTAACACCTCAAACACCCCCCACCCTCTGAAGCTACTCCCCTGGGGGGCGGGGGGTGGGGGGCAACCACAGCTGGTATACTACCCTCTCTGCTCCTATGCTCCAGTCTATGACTGAACACAAGAGAGTCGTAACTTGAGGCTACTTTTCAGTTCATCATTTTGCAATACTTCGTCTAGCAACAACTACACACGTTGCAAAGTAATTCCTTGGATTTCGATGGGGCAGATATTTCCAAAATCTCCGGGGCATTATTTTGGCATCCAGTTTCCTAGTGGTCTCTCAGACCTAGGATAGGTGATCTATTGCAATACCCCCAAAAAACACTATCTCATATTGAATCATATGGTATCATTTCTACGGTGTCTGTGATTGAGCAACTCCCTGGATGTGGAATTGTCAACATAATCAAGCATATGCCACATAATCTGTTGCATGATTTGCAGATTTCACCAAATATTATTCTAACACAAACGGATCAAAAGGTACTAAAAAATTGACAAAACATAAGCAATCCTAACAGGCGATTTGCTCTACCCATGTGTGCTACAGGATGCAGCACACGTGGAAAGAGCAATATACGAGGAGAAATAAAACATTTCTCCTCGTATCGCCTGTTTAAGACCAGGTATTTCCTGGTATTATTTTTGGCTCTGCCCCATACCTTGTAAATATGGGGCAACATTGAAGAGCAGTGGATGATGCGGCGGAACACCCACTGCAATGCCCATTACAAGCCCCTTTCATGCTAAGTGCTGCGCGAATAGAGGTATCATTTACAAGGCGGCATTAAGCCACAAAAAGTGGCTTAACGCCACCTTGTGAATAAGACGAAGGAGTTAACGCCACCAGAACATCAAAATAAGTGACGCTCTGGTGGTGTTAACTCCTTGTACATATGCCCCTCGGTTTCTTTGCAGTGACAGTAAAATCCTAACCGTAGTTCATGTCAGTGATGCAGACCCTGTTTACATTTCAGTTTCACTTGTGTTACTTCATCTTACATTTCCCCAAGAGTCGTTGCTTTTTCCCCAGATTATTTGTTTTGTATTTTTTTCATGCCATAAGAATTTTGTACAGGGCATAGCAGGAACTGAGTCACCTCTATGTGCCTTGGTGAGTTCAGGTGTGTGTGGGTGGTCATGTCAGGGCATGATTGAGGGCTCTGAAGGCGAGGGAGTTTCTTACAATGGCTGTCAGGGAGTCAAAAGGTGTTCAGTCAACACTGCTCATCCACTCCTGACATAGGTGTCAACTGTAATTACCATTTTACGTGAAAGTGTGTGAAGAACATATACGCTGCTTTTGAAACACTGACAGGTCCAAAAGACAGGAAAATTCTGTTTTGCAGGTAAAGAGAGAGAGTGTGTGTGTGTGTTTGTGTGTGTGAGAGAGAGGGCATGGGGAAGGGGAGGTGCTTCAAGAAAGTACATGCAGGACGGATTGAAAAGAAGAATGGTGAAGAGTAAGGAAATAAAGTGAGACATACAGATGGCGATTTCCAGAAGATGAAATGGGCTCAAGTGAATAATTGAGCGAGAGATTACAGAGGAAAGCACTGTGAAGGGCAGAGCGGGAGCAATTGAGGTGCTCCAAAGACCACCATTCCTTAGTACTGTTTAATTCATATTTCCATTAGCAACTCTTCTTATTCACAACAATATCAATGTTACTCATTTACCTGATTCATCCAACAAGCATTGGCAAAGCCAACAGGTCTAGCTTCTTTTAGTCATATGTTCGTTGTTGAGTGATATGTCTGGATGCAATGATAGAAAACTCACAGAAAAGCACCCAAATACTGGTCAGATATCATGCTGTGTGAAGCCCAGGATTTCAACTGACATCTTTTAAGCCATGGCCTTAATTACATAGGTCACACCTCTTGGAAAATATTCCTAGCTATGCCTTTTTTGGCCCATATCCCTTTCAGGGAACCCAACTTCCCAAATTTTTACCGCACTTAAAGCAATGCATATAGCGACCTCTCCAGGGCACCACCTCGCCCAGTCAGCATCATCGTATAGTCCTAGGCCCCTAATCCATCACTTTTTTTTTTTAATTCTCAAGAGCATTAGCATCATTAGTAATTACGTTATTATACATCACTTTCTTTGTCAGGGATACCAAAAGTATTCTATTTTGTTGGTGTGAGCTGACCTGATGTCTTTATATTTCCCCAAGGCTTGTTTCACTTGTATGTACCTAAAAGCCCAATATCCTCTCAAAGTAACTCATTGCATAGATAATTCAATTATTGCATGCCCGCCTTGCATAAATATCCCCAAATTTTGGAATTCCAATCATGACCTAATTTCTAAATCCCTTCAGGTTACCCAAGCCCTGCAGGGCGGCACTATCTTCATAATGGAGTTTCTTTGGTGATAGTCTCATTCCATTCTATAGGGCAACGCTCTGGTAAATCTGTGGGGGTCTTCTAAACTCGTAGCCAATTGGGATATCCACTACTTCCCAAAGTATGATGACCTGTTGCTATGAATGGTATTCCCATTTATTTATTACTACTAACTTTGGCGACCAGAATTATCTACATATATTTGGCAACGGAATACCACCGTTGTATATGTCTTAGTATAGTGTTGTCAGAGAAATGCTGAGTGTGCCACTCTTTTACAGTCCAGTGTGGAGTGCAAGATCTAGTTGGCAGAAAATGTCTTTAGTGGCCCCTAAGGATGTTTTTTTTTCTTTTTCTTTTTTTCAATACTCTCTGTTTATTTAGACCATACAGCCTTATTCATGAAGGGGCCGTTTTGCGAGCCCCTAATAGCGAATCATAGCGATTCGCTATTAAGGACTCGCAAAACGGTAATCATGTAGGAATCGCATAATAAAATGCGATTCCTACTGATTCCTTATTTGCGATTAGCAAATTGCTAATCGCAAATAAGGAATAACTCGCCATTCATTCCTATGGGCCAAAAGGCCCATAGGAATGAATGGGGAGTATTCCTTACTTGCGATTAGCAATTAGCTAATCGCAAATAAGATTGCGATTTGAAGGGTGCCAGGGGTGTCCACAGGACACCCTGTAGCACCCCTCAAATGATCTGTGACACAGGTGTTGCACACACACATGTCCAAAGGACATGTGTGTGTGTAACATGCAACTCAGAAAAATGCATTTAAATGCATTTTTCTGAGTTTTTGCAATTTACCGCGAGGTCTGACCTCGCGGTAAATTGCGCCTAGAAATAGCGAAATCGCAAATTGAAATAGGATGTTGAATAGCATTTAAGGAATCTCAAATAGAGATTCCTTAAATGTCATTTCCTCGCACATTTGCGACATCGCAATTAGCGATTTTTGCTTTTGGGATGCTGAATCCCAAAAGCAAAAATCGCACTCGCAAAGGGCCGGATTCTCAGAATCCGGCCCTTTGCGAGCCGATTTAGCCTTCATGAATAAGGCTGTATGTCTTTAAACACAAAGAAGATCTCAAACAATGAAACCATACACAAAAAGATCACATGAACAGATAAAACCAGTTACTTCCTCAGAATTCATTTAGCTTAATACTTAAAAAAGGGGACCAGTAACTACCTTTTCCCCTGGTGGCATCAACATTTAAATATTCTACACACTATTAAATAAATAAAATAGCATAAAAATAATTGATCAGCGGTATCGCCGGTACTCTCATTAAAAGGAAGTTCATTATCCTCATCCTTCCTTTTTAGCATCAGTTAATTAAAAACATTTGATCTATGACTGTTCCGTAAACTTCAATATTTATATACTCAGGATTAGGGGTTTTAACAATAAATAATATTTCTACCCTTGCTTAAGTTTATGCCATACAAGACACTTTAAACCTTTCATGTAGCTTCCAAATGCAAAGGCAATGTCAAGATTTATCATTTCTGTCAATAACACAATGGCTTGGGCTCGTGACCTTATTCCATATTTTAAAAATACTGGGCGTAAAAATGATTTTCTCAATTCTAAAACTGCAATGCAATCTAGCAATATATGCAGGATTTCAGAATTGGTCCCAAGGCCACATTTGCATGTCCCATCTGGGTGTAACATTTCTGCCTTTATTTTCCATCCATTAACTATGGGTTGATGCCAATTCGCATCCTTAGGATTTCGCACCGAAGCCCATAGTTTGGAACGGTTTCTAGGTATGGATACCATGCATTATTTACCCAAAACATAGGGTGGATTTCTTCTTCCTCACGTATTCTAGGTCATTATTCCTTGACTGCTCCATGCCTTGGTACCTGAGTGGCTTCTTTGTAAATTCTACATCAAAGGGGTGCTCTCTTGAGCTCACCTTTAAACTCCCTGTTATTACCTGGATTTTCCATCCCGCTTCCTTTGCCCATTTTAAACTGCTGTGCCGGATCTCCTCACTACACTTCTGTGAGACTTTCTGCTCTCCCCCTGGGTTCTGGCATTTCCAGAATCTTACAAAAGACATTTGGACCTGGCTGTTCCATGCTATAGTTCCTAACTCTATCCTAATTGCCTGGTTCATTGCAGAGCTTGGTAAGGATAATAACATTTTTAGGGCCTTGCCCCCCTCCCGATCGCACCCTCCTTTACCCCTTAGAAGGACGACTTCTGCCCCATACAGTACTTGGGTTGGGATCATAGCTTCATAAGCTTTTAACAAAGGTTTATGCGACATATCTCCGTAATCTTTTTTTTAATTTTTCAACCCACAGATGGAAGAAAAAGCTTTTGTTTTTTGGGCTTCTAGGTGAGTACACCATTTTAGGGAGCTGTCGAACCAAAGGCCCAGATATTTCTATTCTTTTACTATTTCCAATTTTGTTTGTCCTAAATACCAGCTAAAATTTTTGTCTCTTTTACCAAAACATAAAATCTTTGTTTTATCCATATTTACAACTAAAAACTTTGCGGCACAGTATTCTTTAAAAGCATTTAATTTCTTTTGGAGCCCCAGTTCTGTTTGATCAATTATCACAAGGTCATTGGCGTATAAAACACTTGCTACTTTCCTGCCGCTCATTCTGGGATTTGCACTTCTTTCTACCTCCAGCGCTGCAGGTAGGTCAGCCAGGAATATTGCAAAGAGCAGAGGGGCCAGGATACAGCCCTGTCTTAGCCCATTACATATGACTATTTTCTTTTGCACAAGATATAGATATGTCAGGAAGGTTACCATTTTATATAATGCCTCACAATTTCCTCCAATGCGACACATTTTTTTTTTATCTTGTGAGATCTTTTATGGTTTTCTCGAATAATTCTTCTGTGTATAGGTATATGAATGCCCAAATATTTAAAACCCTGATAAGGAGGCAGAAAAGGGTTAATTTAACCAAGTTTATGCTACAGCCGGAGTACACATATAGAATCTGTCAATCAATCAATCAGGGTTTTTATAGCACAACTACCTACCCGTGAGGGTCTTAAGGCAAGGTGGGGATGGGAGGATGCCGATCCATCTGCGTGCTGGGGTTCAGTCAAAGAGCCAGGTCTTGAAATCCTTACTGAATTGGTCAGCGACAGGGCTTGCCTCTGGCTGAGAGACTTGGTGGTGAGGTAGGAGACGAATCTTCTTCCGGTCCTGGTCTTGTGGATCTGTGGGACTGTGGGCAGGGCCAGTTGAGCAGAGCGGAGGTATCTGGTGGGTACGTGGAATGAGAGGCAGTGGTGCAGATATGCTGGTCCTGCGTCTTGGAGGGCTTTGTAGGCATGTGTGAGGAGCATGGAAGTTACTTTTTTGTTGACTGGGAGCCAGTGGAGTTCTCAGAGGTGTTTGTGATGTGGCTGCAGTGGGGGATGTTGAGGACCAGTCTGGGTGTGGTGTTTTGAATGGTCTGTAGTTTCCTGCGGACTTTCTGGTTGGCACGGGCATAATCGATGGTCTGTTCTAGGTCTCCCACAAATAACAATGTGTTATCTTCATTTATGGATATTCTTTTGGCCAACGTGCGGTTCTATCCAATTTCTTTAAACAGTTGTGTTTCTTTGCAGTCAGTCTACAATTGGTTCAAGGCCAGAAACAACTTGCAAGGGTGATATGGAACAGTCTTCCCTCATACCAGATCAAAGGACGAGGCCACAATGCCATTAACGTTCACTATTAAGGGTCACCTCAAAATATTCGAGTTGTACACTATAACTCTACCCTTGCAAGAAATATCTGGCCAATGCCCATTTTCAGGAGTGTTAAAATCTCCAAGTGGCTTTTGTACCCAACTCTAACATGGCACTCGGATGAAGGTTGAAAATCTATTGTTGTGAAGAACTCTGGTTAAGGGTGCAAAATACATGTTAATTAGAACATAGGAATGTTGAGACTTGCACTGAAGACGTTGGATAGCTTTGGCGAACAGAGGCTGGTATTGGTCTTCTGCTCCAACAGTTCATTGTTTGCTTTTCCTTTGCTCCCTTCTTAATTTGGAACGTTCTTCCATTAGTGGGTGGAATGTTCTAATTGCCCTAGAGAAATTCTTACTTGGCAATACTCTCCCTCGATATAGGTCCAAGCTGCAGTAGGCCTATACCTCCCTTCAGGATCTTTAACAATCGGTGCAGTCCTCAGCACTGTTTTATGAAGCTATTGTAAATAACTGTCTGATCACATTATCACTAGTAATAATGTAAGTTTGATAATCTCTGTATAGCAGTGCTTTAAATGGGCCGGTACTCACTGGGGCTGAGTACCAGCACTTCCTATTTTTATCACTCTGAGTACCGGCACTTCTCTGCTGCCAAGGAGAGTACCAGTACTCATCAAAGGTAGGCTCTGTAGCCTAAGCGGAGCCGCCTCTAAACTACTCAGCAGGGCTCATTTGCATAATGTCCGGTGTTCACCATCACACTGTGCTTGACTGAGCAGGGTCCATTCAATCCCTGGGCTGTCAATCACATTCACACTATTGTGTGAATTTGTGCACACACTGGAATCCAGGTATTTCCCTGGGACAGCAACAATTAAGAAAGCCACTGGAGATAAGGAGTGTAAAATGGCCTCTATCCCTATTGAGTCTTTTGTGTGAGTGTCTGCTTGTGTCTGGGTGTTTGCCTGCCTGTGTGTGCATTTTTGTGTGTGTGATAATAGTGAGTGAAAGAGGGAGAGAATCCAGACACTCAGGAGGTATTTTAAAGGACATTCTTAGAATGCTTTGTGTGTGCATTCCTGCTTGTTTCTGTGAAAGCGCACCCAAGAATATATAAGTATTCGGCCACATCCAAACATATAAGAGTATGACATTAAGAAGCTGCAGATATTACAAAAAGCAGGAAATATAGACATATAATTGGCCTTCATGTTGTATAACGAGGTAACCTATTTTATTGATAGTACATTTCTCATGTGTTTTGGTACATGCAACTAATATTCATTAATGCTGTTATTCCAGTCCCTTTCCAAGGGCACATGGATTATTAACCCCATGCGGGCGATGGCTTAGCTGCATTAATTGTGATTTAGGGCCTTTTCCTGTCAGATGTTCACACCACTGTTTGTCAACATAGGAATTTAAAAGTCTTCCCATGTCACCTTGTAAAGAAAGGCTGGCCCCTAGAAAGCATCCCTATCACACTTTATTTACAGTGTGCAGCTACATCCAGTATGGGCCTCTACAGGCGATTTCAAATGCAGCAACCAGAGAAGAGAACTAGGGGCACTTTGAGTTAAGTTAATGAACCGCCTCAGTATTATGCCAGCTGCACTGCAACTCCATAACAATCATTAATACAATCACTACATCTGGCAAACTTTGTGTTGAAGATACACATGCTTCTACATCAGGTGCAATCCATTCTACTTATCTGCAAAGCTGGAAAACCTTTATTAAGATGTATGATCAATTGCCTATACATAACATTGGTGCATTAGTAGGACTTATCTCTATATACAGTGTTGGCCCAGTCCACCTATATAGAAAGTGGTAGGCAAGATCACTCAACGTTGTGGCAGTATCACAAAAATTAGGCCAAGTATCACAAAGTGCATACAAATTACACAGCTCTAGTCCAATATATAGCAATGGCATACATTCACATACTGTGCTATCAATAATCATTATACCACAGTGGTCAGATCACATAACACTGGCCTACAATACTGTCCATGTCTAATATCACAGGCAGTGATGGCAGTGTGCACCTTGCAAAATCTGTCAAATTTGTTCTAAGGATTCTTTGACAGGGCTGCTGTGGCCAGGCCATATAAATACAACGGGCCTCATGAATATGCCACTTTCGTGCTAGGGGAAATTATGATAAGCCCTTAAAATGAGAACAACTTGAAAACTGTGGGGCTGAAGGGAGTGTGTGCCCAGAAATTCACAGATATGAATTGGTGTTGCCTGGTTAAACAGAAAAGGTTGAGAAAGCAGTGATGTGTGAGTGTGTGTGTTGAAACTGCTCTCCAGGAGCTTCACCCTAAATCTCTTTCTATGGTAGCAGAAGATAGGTGGAAGAACAAGGACCACTCACATTACACATCCTAACATCCTACTCTGTACCTGACAACATATTGGGAAAACCTATTAGTTTTAGAGACATACATAACAAAAAAGGTATTTTCTTCCTAGCTTTCATCAGAATGAAGACAGCATGGAAAAGTTGAAATATCATTTTTACTTCCCCGCATGAGGTTTTGCATGCACGCCATGCAAAATCTCATGCGGAAATTAGAAATAAATGGTGGTCTTCATAAGCTCACCGTGATCTTTTCATTATCTGTCCTCTGTGCGAAACAAAGCACTGAGCAAAGTTCTAAAGTGACTGAGCCATTATCAGACAGGGCTGAGCTAAGACCCATGTCACTGGCACAAGATAGTAAATCGATGGTTCAGTATTAGTACTGGCCTAAATTACAGCAATGGCTCAGGATCAGATAGGGATGGCTTAAAAACAAACTGTTTTGAGTGATGTCCGCTCGTTACAAGCCTAGGACAACACAGCATGGGTCAAGATCACACAGTGCTGAGCCAATTTCACACACTGTTTGGGCAATATAAACCACTGGCTGGCCCCAGATCATACACTACTGGACCACGTAACAAAGAGCAAAGCCAAGATTGCATACTAGTGGATAGAAATCATCATCAAGATTCTGCTGATTATTATACGCAGTGCTAAACCTGGTAAATTGGTACTGAATCTCCTGAGGCATCAAGATGATTGTCCAGAATAACCTTTCTCTTGCAATGGACTGCATACATCTTTCTGAAGGTCATGATATCATACTAGCTGTTAATTACTACATATATCTTGTGCCACATGTGCAGGGGGAATCTGCACATGTGGGGAATTAAAGACTACTACCAAGGGCGATATGAATACTCCACAGTAGAAGCCCCGCCCACTTGCCACACTCATAGCTCATTTTAATGAGTAACATGAACTTATTTTTTCCCATTTCAAGCACTGCTGTCTAGGAAGGTCACATTTAGGAATGAAGCCAGAAAAAATACATAATACTCAACAGCTTGTGTAAGGCCCCTCCCTTCGGTACCAGGATCTCTTACAATGGTCCATAGTTACTCATGCTACTTAGGCCGCGCCCCACAGAAGTTGTTTACACTTCTGCTGTCCTGCTTTTCTTGTCTCTAACAGCGGATGAGTCTCTGTCCTCATGAAGATGCTGCATTTTCATCCTCATTGATCCTGCTTTTCATCCAGGTTCAGCCCCCCTTCTCCCCATGCTGGTATTGGTCACCTATATGTTATGTATGTTATGTTAAGGGTGGTCTTATAAAGTGCTCAGCTACTCGGGCAGAGTGTCCCGGCGCTATACAGACCTGCAGAGGCTGGGCCAAAAAGCAGGAGAACTACTGCCCAGACAACCAGGTCTTAAGCTCCTTCCTAAAGGAGAGCAGGTTGTCTAGTTTCCTGAGAGAAAGAGGCAGTTTGTTCCACAGTTGAGGCGCCAAAAGTCTGTATGAGCGTCCTCCAATGCGCGCTCGTTTGGTTGCAGGAACAATAGCCAGCGCTTGAGAGGCGGATCGTAAAGATCTAGAAGGAAAATAGAAACGCACTCTTCTCCTTAAATAGAAAGCTCTGGTGCCGTGAAGAGATTGAAACGCCGTGATGAGAGTCTTAAAATGAATGCGTTGCGCACCGGCAACCAATGGAGCGAATTCAAAAGAGCAGAGGTATTAGACCTTCGGCTGAGGCCAAAAATGGCCCTTGCTGCCGAGTTATGAACAGATTGTAGACGGGTGAGGAGATATTCCGGGAGGCCTAGATAAAGTATATTGGCATAGTCCAGCCGTGAGCCGATCAGAGCCTGTACCGTAATCCTCCTGTGGGCATGTGACAAAAAGGGAAGACATTTCCTAAGAGTTTTTAGAAGGCCGAAACATTGGCCAACTACACTGAGAATCTGGGGTTTAAGGGTCAGGCCATTGTCAATTGTAACACCCAGATTTTTCGCCATCGAAGTAGCAGACAATGGAGGATACATATCGGCGGACCACCAAGATTTCCAATTGGCGTCAGGGGAACAGCCGAAAAAAAGGACCTCCCATTTATCAGAGTTGCATCTTTTTATATATGTTAAAAAGGTACAATAAAATCTCCCTCTTGGATGCAATAGAATTCTTTGAACGGAAAGTGTAGTCTATAGGGACCTAACTTTGGAGGTATTTGCTTTGTATATCTGTCCGGGTTAAGTATTGTGTTAAAATACTAATAAAAAGTACATAAAGGCACCCTGATATCTCAGTGGGTTAATCGTCCAGCTGTAGAAGCCTGCGCGTTTGTTGGTGGGGGGTTGCATACGTGTTCTGCAGCAGTGCCAGCCGGCTTTCCTGTGTTTTTTTAACATGTTGACAGTATGGGTAATATCAATACAAGAAGCCGGAATCCTAGCGGGGTCCCTCCTGCACAGCGGGCAGTTTGCAAAACTGGGATGGCCCTATTTTGAAGGGATGGAACGAAAAGCGCAAAGAAAGAGGAGAGTAGGGGATGAAAAAAAATACGAGGGGGGGGGGGTGCGGAGAAGCAAAAAATAACAAGTATCACAACCGAGTAAAGAAGCACAGAAGAGGGAAGGAAGGCCGAAGACAGGGAGTTCAGAGTAAAGGAAGCAGGATTGGAAGGCATAGGAGGAAGTAGAAAGGTAGAGAAAGCGAAAAGGAGAGATCTGGTCAGAGAGGGAGACTGTGGAGAGAGGGAAAGAGAAACTGAGAAAAAAAGAACCAATGTGCTTGAAAGAGAAGTAAACGAGTGCAGGTGTGAGAAAAAGCAGACAGGTGTCAACCTTACAGAATTATTCGTGATGGATGGCACACACTGGGCAAACTATATGGTTTTTCTGGGATCGGTTCTTACAGTCAAGCCAGACCCCTTTCTCGACTCCTGCCACAAATTGTCTGACTCATCCACCTCTAATAGGCTTTTCATCTCCTTGTTTATACACCTGTTTTCCCCTCTGGGAAGCTAAGACCCCTCGTATGAAACCCCACGCTCGGTACAAAAAATAAAAAAACAGGCCCAGCTGCAGAGAGGAAGGAGTGCGCTAGCATGGAAAAAGAAGTTAAAAAAACATTAAGCAGAGATTAAATTAAAAAAAATCTCATTAAAATGGGGTTGTGGGAGGCACATAATGCCCAGGGCTGAGTGCGGACAAGGGAGAGCCAGGGAGCGGTTAATGGGAACCATGAATACGCGCTGCGCAATACTTGGTCGAGTAGGCGGTCTTTCGAGTTGTCACTTCAGGCAGTGCTGGGAAAACACGGTTAACTGCGTTTGTGTTTGGTGCTGTGGTGGATAGGGAGGAGACGATGAGATATGTAGGACCGCTGAGGCCCGCGCTTTAGTGGGCGAGTTAAGGTACAAGCAGCAGGTACAGGCTACTGACTGGCATATGGCCACAGCATCCCTCCTCCCACCAGGAGTTCTTTTAAAACTGCATAGACAGAATAAACACCAGAACACACACAATAGGCACTAAGGGCCGGATAACGAGTTTGGTGGTGTGGCGGCTGGTCCACCCTGCAGCAGCACTGCCAAACCCGTGGTCGGGCTACCCGCCAGATTAGGAGTGGTTCTTGTGTCTGGTAGGCTTTTTTTTACTTTTCCACAGCGGTGCCTCAGAAAATGGGCACTGCAATGGGAACGCCAAAGACAGTTCCTGCACGGCATGGAGTATAAAGTGCATGCCGTGCAGGAACTGGGATGTATGCACACGGGGCACATGTTTTGCCCTCCCTGCATTCACCCCATGGCCCAGAGGCAACAGGGGGGCCTGTAGGGCCCCCTTTGTTTCCTCTCCACAATGGTTTTCATAGAGGAGGAACCGCTATGAAACCTGTGGCGGAGAGAAAACTTGTAATATGTTGGCGGTCCTGCCGAGCAGAATGCTGCCTCTGCACCACCGCACCACTGCAAGGGAACTGTGGTTTCCTGGCGGCTTCGGCGTGGCGGTCCGACCGCACTAGTTGTAATAGGATGGTCAGAGGACCACCACAGCCGTGCCCCCATGAGTCAGGCGTGGCAAAACGTCACTTGGCTGTACACACAAAAACGACTGTGATGCATTGTGATGAGGTCTAAGAGCATAATGGTAATGAAGTCTGCTGCGACACCCCATGCAGTTTTAACTCTCCTGAATTCCTTTGGACAGCTCTAGGAACTCATACTGACACCCTCCGTAACAATCCTGATTAGATCTTACAAGGATGCCCCCTGTTATATGAATAACTGCGCAAATCCAGCAATAATCAAAAGGGTAATCACTATTGGACTACGAGTACCAGAATGCCTATGGAGGATATAAGGCATGCGAGCCCATGGCATAATTTCCAATCAGACTCAGCTACTATGAACAAGACCATAAATGCTGAAACACATTGGTGGAGCTTTGGAGAAGTTGCTGATGTCAATTATAACCCAAGTGATTTTGAATTCCCTTGGGAGTTCAACGTTGTTATTTTTTGCTTGGAAATACTTTGGGGATAGTAGTCATATCCCAAACACTTGCACCAGCAGTTAGAGCGCGTAAGTGTAAGAAAGTCGACGTTTCGGTCTTTAGTTGGTCAGTCCAATCCATAAGACCATCCTCAGGACACAGCGTTGCTTAGTTTCAAACACTTCTCTTTTCATCCAATAATCCGGTCTTTATGAGCACACTTCGATGACTATAATGGCCAATTCGTAGAATTCAAGTCTCGAGTAAAGAGTAAATCGTCAATGGAGTTAATCCAAGCGGCAGCGGCTCGCGCACTCACAATCCGGATTGAGAAGTGTTTGAAACTAAGCAACGCTGTGTCTTGAGGATGGTCTTATGGATCGGACTGACCAACCAAAGACCAAAACGTCGACTTTCTTACACCCGCCTTGTTTATGTTTGTTAGACTTGCAGTGACATGTTTATGTATACAATTGTCATAACTATGCTAAGGTGTTGAGTGACAAATACCTTGAAATTGTGCCTCAGTTATGGGTACAAGAGGGTGTCGCACTGCTAATGGAAATGTAAAAGAATGTTAGTAGTGACAGTGATGCTAGATAGCTGTTTTAATTTAAATTCATTCTACAAATACAATATTTATGAATTTGTCCCTGTGTTGATATATTTTTGCTCATTCTCATGACTTATTGAAATAGTGAATGCTAGGTCGAATAAACCCTTAAGGTACATTTGCATATATGATATTGATCTTTTTTTTTTTTTTTTTCTTTTTTTTATCCTCATATTGCGGTTTAGGGGAAAGAATGACAGGCATTTGGGAGACCAGCATCCAACGAGCCAAGTGTTTAACTTGAGCTGCCTCTAATCGTCTAACGGAAGGTACAAAAGGCAAGCCTTGCTCTTGGTTTCATCCGTCCTCCACTGCATACCTCCATCTTATTCAATAATTCCATCGTCTTGGTAGATCTTTGCCCATTAGGCACTTAGCAGACTTCCAGTCATGCCAGGAATTATTGTCCGCTTAATCATTGGAATCAAAAAGAAAAAGAAAAAGAAAAAGAAAAGAAAAGGAAAAAAAAAAAAAAAAAAAGGACACAGCACATGGGCCTCTTGTACAGAGAGATAGGTTATTGTCTAGATTCGATATACTTTTCCAAAATCTCCCAGTATTTCATATTTTTGTTTTGTTTCCTTTTTCTATCTAGGTTACTAATTCTTATTGCAGTGTTTAACCAGCTTTCATGTGTTGGGGGAGATGGTTTTATCCAGTTGATACATATCTCTCTACGTGCTAAGAGAATCATAACAAATAATAGACTTTCTTGATGTTTTTCTAGCCTTGTCTGGTTGGATTGAGTATTGAGGTGTATCCCAAAAATAATTAAAGTAATACTCACAGTTATTGGAGTTGCCAGCATTGCAGTCAGAGTCTTACCAATTTCTTGCCAATACGGTATAAGCGAAGGGCACCCACCAAACATATGTATATCATCCGCTTTTTCCTCTCCACATTTACTGCATGATTTTACTGCTGCTCCTCTGAATTTTGACAGTTTTTTAGGAGTCCAGTAAGCTCTATGTATGGAGAAAAGGTGGTTTCTTTTTAATGGTGCGGCCTTTACACATGTCCAACATTTTTCTACTGATTTGTTCCACAGTTGGCAGAGATCTGAAACTTCGTTTTGTAAGTCTTTCTTCCATGTCTTTTCAACAGTTGTTTGATCTTCTTTTCCTATCTCAATTAATGCCCAATACCATTTTGATACTTCTTTCTTTATTGCCGTTTCGCTGATCATTTCTGATTCTAAATTTTCCGGATCTAGATCTCCTTTTGGAATGGTGCTTGCCCAACTGCTTAATTGATAATATTTAAACCTCGAAATTTTATGATCTGCAATTCTTTGCAAGTGATCCCATGATAGCAAGGAATTCCCAGATAGAAGTTGTCCCCATTTTTCAATTCCAGCTTGTCTAATTGGTTTTGATAAAGAATCTTTTAAACAATCAGGGGTGCCTGGGGAGTCCCATATTGGGGCTGAGTTACTATAGTATGGAATCTGTGTGATTGCCCTTATTTGATTCCAGATCTTAACTGCATTATTCAGAACTTTTAGTTTGACTTTTTTGAAAAATTTCGGATGGCCGAATTTGAAGAGGAAATGATCCTCCCCCTTTGTCAAATGAAACAGATGTGTTGGATATGCTTGATGTGCTCTTAATAAGACCCTGATGTTTTTGAATTGAAAGGATCTGTAATACTCATATATATCCGGACTTGCAATGCCCCCTTGTTCCTTCTTTCTCCTAAGTTTATTCCATGAGATTCTTGTGCTCTTGGATGCCCAAATGAAGCTAGCTAGTTCTCCTTGTATCTTTTTTAGGGCTTCCTTTTTAAATTCCAGTGGAATATTGTTGAAAAGATATGTGAATTTTGGAATGATTGACATTTTGATTATATTGGATTTACCTAAGAAGCTTAGTGGTAGACCTGACCAAGTTTTCAAAAGTTTTCTAGTTTCATTCATGACACGTGTGAGGTTTGTTTCTACTAGTTTTCCAAGATCTTGTGTTATGATGATTCCTAAATATTTTATTTTATCCTTCAAAAGTGGTGTAGTTAATTGTGAGTTCCAGCTCATTATTTCGGTTTTATTGATGTTAACCAGATATCCAGATACTTTACCAAATGTATTCATCTCTTCCTCGATTGCCTGATTCGAGTTATTATAGTCATCTGTGAGCACCATTAAATCGTCTGCATAGAGCGCTACTTTTCTTGTCCATTGTGAGTATCTAAACGGTGTGATGTTAGTATTATTTCTGATAGAACATGCCAATGGTTCAATATATAGATTAAAGAGTAATGGGGATAGGGGACAACCCTGACGTGTACCTCTTTGGATCTCAATATTTTCCGTTAGATTGTTATTAACAGCTACCTTTGCTCTTGGACTTGAGTATATATCCCTTACCATGTGATTAAAATTAATCCCGAATTTACTTTTCTCTATACATTTAGTTAGAAAAGCCCAGTTAACCCGATCGAAAGCTTTAGCAGCATCATAAGTAAGGAGTGTAAGGGGCAGATTTTCATGTGTAGCTATATCAATTGTTGCTATAAGCTCATGTGTGATTCCTTGTATCTGTCTTCCCTTAATAAAACCTTTTTGGTCCGTATCAATTAATTTAGCCATAACCTTAGATACTCTTTTCGCTATTATATTCATGAAGATCTTGTAATCACAATTTAGAAGCGATATTGGTCTATAAGAAGCGCAGTTCATCTGGTTTTTCCCTGGTTTTAATAGTATACTTATCGTAGCGTCGTGCCATGAGTCTGGAAGCCTTTCATGTTATATATATGATATTGATCTTACCCAGTTCCTTGAGGTATATTGGGTTGCCCTGTTGTTTGGTAGATTAATTTTTCTGCAGCACACATTTTTCAGAGCGAAAAACATACAAGGCGGAAAGACGGACAGAGAGAAAAACAGAGAACTTTCACAAAAGGAGAAAGCAGAGACTGGCAAGAGTGAGATAAAGGGGTATGGGTGTCTGGTGGTGGATTAAAGCGGTATGAGGTGGATTTGCGACTGCTCAGCACGCTGCATTTAATTGCACTGGCCGCGGGCTTCTGAGCAGGGCTTTGGGCTCCAGTATCCCTTCTTATACGAATTAAGCACTCGCCTAATGCGAGCCTGTGGTGCAGCTCTTGGTTCTTGCACATCTGCCTCATTATTCCAAGCTAGAAAATGTCTGCTTACATTTTGCAGCTGTGTTCGATTGCAGTGAAAAATAAAACTGGTTTCTATCACGTAGACCTTATGCAAATTTAAAACTGTTTCTTTTGCATAAAAGACATATATCTGCAATACAAATTTTGTCAAAAGCCACAAATTTCACACTGATGTCCTGAAATGAAAACAAGCATCTGCAATGCAATAGGTCTCTTATTAGGAAAGTTTGAGCTATTGTTATTGTAAATGACAAATTTTGTATTTATGTGTTGGTTTTAAAAATAGCTAAATTAATAGCTTTGTCATTTACAATACTAATAGTTTTAACTTTCGCAAATGTGACACCTATAGCACTTGTAATGCAATATGTGTTGTATTTACGTGACTTAGATGTATTAATATTACAAATAACAATGGCTTTTAATTTTTAAAAATAATTAATACTTAAATAAAAGTTATAGTAATTTATAATGGCAATAGCTTAAACTTTTGTAAATAACTTTTGTGAAGATTATGTTCAGTGTATTTTATTGTGACGAAAATCCAAGAACAAAAGTGAAATATTAACATCTTTTTGTGACATTTGTAATAAAGCTTGAAACATTGAGAGAACATAGTTTAACCAGTTGTTGTTGAATGGTTGCACAGATTGATGCTTTGGTGGTGCTGAGTGATGTTGTGGTGGCGACGAGTGGTGCTTGTCGTTCAGTGATGCTGTGGTAGCACATAGTGATCTTGTTGTGCCCCTGAGTGATGCTGTGGTGGTGCTTAGTGATGCTGTGGTGATGCGATAGAGTGAGTGTGATAGATAGATAGAGGGAGGACAATGACAATAGATAGATAGAGGGAGGGCAATAGATAGATAGAGGGAGGGCGATAGATAGAGGGAGGGAGATAGATAGAGTGAGGGAGGGCGATAGATAGAGTGAGGGCGGGTGATAGAGTGAGGGGATAGATAGAGGGAGGGTGATAGATAGAGTGAGGGAGGGCGATAGATAGAGTGAGGGAGGGCGATAGATAGATCGAGTGAGGATAATAGAGTGAGTGAGGGCGATAGAGTGAGTGAGGGCGATAGAGTGAGTGAGGGCAATAGAGTGAGTGAGGGCGATAGAGTGAGGGCGGTAGAGTGAGGGTGGTAGAGTGGTAGAGTGAGGGCAGTAGAGTGGTAGAGTGAGGGCGGTAGAGTGGTAGAGTGAGGGCAGTAGAGTGAGGGCGGTAGAGTGGTAGAGTGAGGGTGGTAGATTGAAGGTGGTAGAGTGGTAGAGTGAGGGTGGTAGAGTGGTAGAGTGAGGGCGGTAGATTGGTAGAGTGAGGGCGGTAGAGTGAGGGCGGTAGAGTGGTAGAGTGAGGGCAGTAGAGTGAGGGCGATAGAGTGGTAGAGTGAGGGCATAAGAGTGGTAGAGTGAGGGCGGTAGAGTGGTAGAGTGAGTGCGGTAGAGTGAGGGCGGTAGAGTGGTAGAGTGAGGGCGGTAGAGTGAGGGCGGTAGAGTGGTAGAGTGAGGGTGGTAGAGTGTTAGAGTGAGGGCGGTAGAGTGAGGGTGGTAGAGTGGTAGAGTGATGGCAGTAGAGTGAGGGCGGTAGAGTGGTAGAGTGAGGGCGGTAGAATGAGGGCGGTAGAGTGGTAGAGTGAGGGCAGTAGAGTGAGGGCAGTAGAGTGGTAGAGTGAGGGCGGTAGATTGGTAGAGTGAGGGCGGTAGAGTGGTAGAGTGAGGGCGGTAGAGTGAGGGCGGTAGAGTGGTAGAGTGAGGTCGGTAGAGTGAGTGCGGTAGAGTGGTAGAGTGAGGGCGGTAGAGTGGTAGAGTGAGGGCGGTAGAGTGGTCGAGTGAGGGCGGTAGAGTGAGGGCAGTAGAGTGGTAGAGTGAGGGCGGTAGAGTGAACGTGATAGAGTGAGGGCGGTAGAGTGGTAGAGTGAGGGCGGTAGAGCGGTAGAGTGAGGGTGGTAGAGCAGTAGAGTGAGGGCCGTAAAGGGAGGGTTGTAGAGTGGTAGAGTGAGGGTGGTAGAGTGAGGGCGGTAGAGTGGTAGAGTGAGGGCGGTAGAGTGAGGGCTGTAGAGTGAGGGCGGTAGAGTGGTAGAGTGAGGGCGGTAGAGTGGTAGAGTGAGGGCGGTAGAGTGAGGGCGGTTGAGTGGTAGAGTGAGGGCAGTAGAGTAAGGACGGTAGAGTGGTAGAGTGAGGGCAGTAGAGTGAGGGCGGTAGAGCGGTAAAGTGAGGGCGGTAGAGTGGTAGAGTGAGGGCGGTAGAGTGGTAGAGTGAGGGCGGTAGATTCAACAATGCTGCTTATCCAGCTACATAGAGAAGACGTGTTCATCTCAAGTCTCAGTGGGGCCAACTCACTCAACTGACGCAGTGCCTGCTTGCCACAGTACCTGCATTTCAATGCACACCACCTGCTTAGATTGAAAAGAACTCCTGCACCTCCATCGTTCAAACATATTTGATGTATGGAAATCCCCCCTGTGCATTTTCAATATACACATATTAAACCATGGGGCAAAAATGTAATTTCATAGAAATCGTTAATAGAGAAGCATGTTGTGAAATTGCAACTCGATAAAAATAATCGACCCTCCTCATCTTCTGAATAACCACGACTGCTGGAACCTGAGGCATGGGTCCTTGGAAGGGTATTTGAAATGCAAAGCAAATCCTCCATATAAATTCCACATACAGGGCACTCTGATCAGTAAGAAGGTAAACAACTAAACGAGCTAAGTGCAGGTCATCAGCCATTGCTACCGCCAGGCTCTTAACAGATACATAGAATATACTTTCTAAAACATAGTATTTTATTTATTTTGAAATTTACAAGGGTGATCCACCATTGGTGCTTGTAAAAAAAGAGCAGTGCAGAGCGGGTGGGGGAGAAGGACGCTGGCGACAGAGCAACATGGAAAGTAGATTGGGAGAGAGGTGCACATGAGCGACAGCTGAAAAGCAAAAGACACTCTGAATATAAAAATAAATGAATTAATGTACGAGGCACAGAAAAGAGGTATTGAAATGTGCACAGAAACGTGGGGACAATGGACTATGTAAAGACTTTCATTAGGGGAGTAGCATTGCTGTGGTGGGGGCAGAGGAGCGCATTACTTTGAAGTCTGATGGTGGGGCCGGGGAGCGGCTTCCTTTGAAGTCTGATGCCGAGGCTCAGACAAATGGTGTATGGAGTGCGATGTGCGATGTGGCTGGTGATGTGCACGCGCCTGGCTCACATGAACTGTGCCTAATCCGCAGTTTGGAGAGACTTTTCGGAAGCCTTACTATAATCTCGCCGAACCATGCTTACGCATTGGTTCAGCGAGACCTAAAAAAGTTGCATAGGGGCAAAGAGGCAACAGTTTTCATTGACCTTTATGAAATGTAAAAAAGGAGAAATAGCGTACGCCATTTCAAACGTAACAGCAGTTTTCAACTTTTTCACGCTGAACCCCCTCTCTTGTTCACTTGTTTAACATAGTGTCATCAGGTCCTCTTAAAACTTGTTTCTTCACAGATTTAAGAAAAATGCTAAACATTGCAGTGGTGTTTAAAGGCTTTTCTTGTAACAAAGCTCAACAGAGACTGATGTTCAGAAGTGTTTTGCTGGTTATCTCAAAAGGGATGCGCTATGCAGTGGTTATTTTGAAAAAAGACTGCTGCAGCCTAAAGCTTTTCGTATGCACTTGCTGCCAATACTGCTGAATGCCAGTGTTGCTAACTACTGAGGCTGCCTAGTTTTGATTCCACCTGATGCTCCTTTGAAACAACACCAGACACTTCCTGCCTCTTTATCTCACTCTCGCAGGCTCTCTTTCATCGCTCGTTTCACCCACTATTTTGAAACTTTTTCTTCTTTCTTCCTTTTTCATTAGGGTGAAGCCTGCCAGACAGTGCAGCTGACTGGTGTGCTTACAACTTTTTGTGGGTATTCTGAAAGCTTCCCTGGAAATGCATTTCACCATTGCTTATTGTTGGCTTTGTAGTTTGTAACTCACAGTTGCTTGCTTTCTATTTCCTGGCTTTATTTGCTTTAGGCACTCCAGTTTGAGTCTCTCCCTTCCTGTTAGCATTTATTGCTTACTGTATCGTAATGAGTACCCTCCTTCCGTAAACAGGCCTTTAAATCTAGTTCTTATCTTGTCACATTTGCTGTGCATTCAAAGACATAGGTAAAAATGTCAGGCTCTGTCTTCCGGGGAGCTTGGTGTTCATGTTTCTTTCTCAGACATTAAAGTAACAGAATTTCTGTGAGAATCCTGCTGGGTGCCCATGTGAGAGGAGAGGCTGTTGAATAGTTTTTCTAACACACAACAAAATAAACTGTCCTGATGTGTCAAAATATTTCGGAATTAGGAAAAGACAAATGAAGCACATTTTGTACAGAATTCTTACATGAGGTAGAACCAAATATTTGAATATGACCAAAAAACGTAAAAGAACTAAGTGATGATAACATCTTTGCAAATTATCAGAAAATGTGTCTGTAATGGCAGTGCTCTACCACACCATGTGTATGCCATTCCACTTTACACCACTCCACTCTACAACAGGCAACTCCACTCTATTCCCTTCCACTCTACACCACGCCACCAGTGGCGTAAAACAGACCCCCGCAGCCCCGCGGTGCGGGGAGCCTCAAGCTCCAGGGGCCCCCCTCAACACAGTACTCAGTCCGGAGACCTCCTTACTGAGACCAGAGGGGGCCCTCCATGTACCTTGCAGGGGGGCCCCCTCAAGTTTAGTTACGCCAGTGCACGCCACTCCATTCCAAGACACTCCATGATATGCCACTTCACACCACTCATTCCACCACACAACATGCCACTCTACTTTGTGCCCCTCCACTCCATGCCCCTTCACTCCACTCCACTTATCCCACTCTATTCCATCGACCCCACTCTACTCCAATCTACCCCAATCTATACCACTCCAATCTACCACTTCACTTCAATCTACCCCAATCTCCTCCACTACAATCTACCTCATTCAATACAATTTACCCCACCCAATCTACCCAACTCCAGTCCAATCTACCCCACTCCAATCCAATATACTCCACTCCAAACCACTCCACTTAACTTCACTCAAGCTACTTCAATCTACCTCACTCCATCCCAATTTACTATACCCCACTCCAATCTACCCCACTGCACCCCCATCTAGCCCAGTCTACCACACCCCACTTCACTCTACCCCAGTGTACCCCACTCCACTCCAATGTACCCAATCCACTCCACTATAATCCAATCTATCCCAATCTACCCCACACCAATCCACTACAATCTATCCCACTCAATTCCAATCTGCCCCATTCCACTCAATTCCAATCTATCCCATTCCACTCCTCTCCATTTTACCCCACCGGACTCAGTCTAACCCAATCAACCCCACACCACTCCACTTTAATTTCCGCCATTCCACTCTACCCAAATCGATCTCACTCCACCCAATCTACCCTATTCTACTCCACTCCATTTTACCCCACTCCTGTCTAATCTACCCACTCTTTTCCAATCTGACCGCTCTGCTCAATCTACCCCACCCCACTCCACCTTAATCTACCCCACCCCACGCCACCCCAACCTAATCTACCACACTCCACTTCAATCTAATCCCAATCTACCCCACTCCACTCTACCCCAATCTACCCCACTCCAATTTACCCCACTCCACTATAATCTACCCCACTCCATTCTACCCCAATCTACATCACTGCACTCCTTTCTAATATACCCCGCCACACTCAGTCTAACCCAATCAACCCCACCCCACTCAACTCTCATCTTCCCCACTCCACTCTACCCTAACCTACCAGATCCACTCAAATCTACATCACTCCGCTCCAATCTACCACATCCAATCTGCCTCAATCTACCACACTCCACTTGAATTTACCCCATTCTACCCCACTCCAATCTACCCCACTACACTTGAATTTGCCTCACTCCAATCTACTCCAATCTACCCCAATCAACCCCACTCCACTTTAATCTATCCTTATCCACTCTACTCTATCCCACCCCACTCCAATCTACCCAGCTTTTCGCAGCTCTACTCCAGTCCTTCCCAATCTACCCCACTCATTCCAATTTACCCCACTCCACTCGATCCCCCACTCTACCACAAGCTATCCCACTCAACTCTCCCCACTCCAGCCTACCTCAGTCTAGCCCACTCCAATTTATCATAGTCTACTCCACTCTTTCCAACTCCACGCCACTCTTCCTCAATCTACCCACTCCACCCCAATCTATCCTGCTCCACTGTATCCTAATCTACCCCAATCCACTCCACTCTATCCCGATCTACCCCACTCCACTCTACCCAATCTTCCACTCTATACTTCACTCCAATCTACCCCAATGCACTCTACCACGCTCCAGTTCAAAGTACTACATTCTTCTTAAATCTACCTCACTGCATTCCAATCTAACTCACTCCACCCCAATCCACCCACCCCAATCTACCATACCCCAATCTACTCCACTCCTCTCTACGCTATTTAACTCCACTCCAATCTACTCCACTCTACCCCACTCTATCACACTCTGCCTCACTACACCCCACTACACCCGCCCCATGGCACACCACTCCAATCTGCCCCACATCACCCTACACCACTCTTCTACACCACTCAATCTATCCCAATCTAGCCCACTCCACTCCAGTCTACCCCATGCCACTCCAATCTACCCTGCTTTAATTCACCAAATCTACCTCACTCCACTCCAATTCTCACTCCACTCCAATCTGCCCCACTATGATCTACCCCTATCCCCACCCCTCAACTCTTCCCCTATCTGCCCCACTCCACTCTCCACTCAATCTGCCCAAATCCACTCCAACTTACCCTAATTCAAACTATCCCATTCCAATCTGCCCTAATTCAATCTACCCTACTCTAATCCACCAAATGTACCCCACTCCACCACAATCTACCACACTCCACCCCAATCTACCCCGCTCCACTTCACTCCAATCTACGACATTCCACTCAAGTCTACCCCACTCCAGTCCAATCTAACCCACTCCACCCCACACCAATTTACCCCACCCCACTCCAACCAACCCCACTCCACTCTACCCCACTCAATTCCAATCTATACAAATCCACCTTACTTCAATCTTTCACACTCCACTCCGCCCTAATCTACCCCAATCTCCTTCATATTACCATACTCTACGCCAAGCCACTCGTCCCTAATCTACCCCACTCCAATCTTGTCCACTCCAATCTACTTTACTCCACTCCAGTCTACCCCACACCAGTCTCTATCACTGTAACCCAATCTACCGCAATACAATCTACCTCATTCTATCTCACTCTAGCACACTCCAATCTGCCTCACTATTCTCTACCCCAATCTACCCCACTCCACTCCAATCTACCCCATTATACTGTACTCCAATCTACACCACCCCACCAACTTTTAGCCATGCTGAACAGCAGCCAAACTGGTGTACAACATGGCTAAAACACATTGCCAAAGCTGATACCTCTCGCATAGGCGAGACCTATTGTCTTTGCCAATGCTTGTCTCTCTTGCTCTAGGCTGGTGCTGCAAAATAGGTTTTGATCCCCAAATGCCCCCAATGTCCGCTATAATATTTGGAAATCAACCATTAATCGCATGAATGAACAATTATCGGACGTCCACCAATACCTTCGTGGATTCACTGCTCAAAAAGCAGCTCATTTGGTTTTGGTTTTTGACAGTTAATATCCCATCCCATTGCAAATACATATGCATTTCGGAACAATGTCTTGGTCTACATCAAAGCAGTTAATGTCTACATTTATTTTCAAAGAAAAACTGTGTATTGATAGAAAATCATTATTTGAATTCACATCTGTCCAGCCAACCTATGTTTCATCCTCGCTTGGGGCTTTTTCAAGGTGATATGTTTCTAAGTGGATCAAGTGTTATTCTTGACAGATAATGCTGCTATCTGTCAGTATGTTAGAAAGGGTCAATTCTTCGAAGAGCGTTGATCGCAAGATTCTGTCTCATCAAATGATAGCGTTTTCTTAGTCCTTCAGGATGCAGTTACACACCTTGATTGTTTACTGGTTCTTTTGTTTACCTGTGTAAAAGCTATAAAAATATGTTAATAAAACATTAGGTCAATCACTTGGTTGAGCATGCCAAAGTCTTTACTTTCTTGGTACAAGTTGGGAATGGAGAATTGGTCTGCAGTAAGGCAGTCTACGAGAAGGCCAATGGAGCAGACATGTAACCCGAACTAGCGCGGGCCGACTAGTAATCAGCCCTCCTCAGCGTGAATTAATCCACTGCCTCCAGGCAAAATCCAAATTTAGAAGCCGGTGGCTAAAGCATAGCGAAAATTGGTGTCCGTCCTGTCCATCAACATCTAGCATCTCCTGCTTTTCTTTGAAGTCAGGAACATCAGCTTTCCCAGCCCTACCATCAGCTCTGCTGATGTGAAAACCCTCACTGCCCTCTTGATAGACGGCCTTCGAAGACCATGGCCACCTGCTCTCTCCCTCTCCATATGTATGCTTGCTATCCCTATCCACAGCAGCCATGCAGACCATGATGATCACATACAAGCAAAATGATCATTTTCCCAAGCTTAAAAGACCCTCGTCTTGGCAGACAGCCATGGGAAAGCAAAATGATTGCTGACAGGTCCGTAATAATGTCATGGCGGCCATGCCGCAATGATTTTTTTTATAGGAGGGACTCTTGCGATATAGGTCCACAGCTAAATTGAACAAAAACTGTCAAGGGAGCGGGAAAATTTACATTTGGTGGGACAGATTTAGAAAGGCTGGCTGAGGTGCTGCCTGTCATCCAGGTCATGGGCATGACTCTACCCCCAGCTACCTAATGTTTGCATTTCTGCCCAACTGAAAGCAATCAAAGCCCACACCAAACTTTACCACTCAAGCCCTGATGCATACAAGTATCTTTAAGGCACCACCCTAACCCACACCTCGTTCAGATCAAGTGTGTTCAATGCTCCAGGATCTCAACCTCCCCTCAGAGGAGAAAGGTGCTATGTGGACCGACTATCCGCCGTCTCTACTAAGAAGAGACAGATATCTTAACTTTCTTAAAAATAGAAATGCCCACATTCACATATCAGTGTTGCATTTACATTCATGTATCAATATTAGCAGAATCCGTGAGACACGGAAATCCGTGCAGATCAAGTGAGCATTTAAACCCATGGTAACCATGGATCCGAGGCATCAGTCTGTGTATATGGGAGATTAAGGAATTCCCTGGGCACTGACAAATTAGTTCTCAGAGTTTGCTTGCAGGGGAACATGTGATCCTGGCTAAACACAAAATAAGCTGCTTGATATTTTTCAGTACAACATTGGAATTATGTGACAATACCTTGCTGGGATTGTATGTCACTATAACGAGGTTGACAATATCGATCTACAATAATATTTTATCCACCTCTGGGAGTAGTATGCATAATGTTCCGTTCCGCCCGCAGAATTTTGCCCACTTCATGTTACTCTTAACACAGAGTTCTAACTAAATTCCACCTATCACTGCTTGGTGGAATTTTTCTCCCACAAGGCTCCAGAATATGCGCGCAAGATTTGACATCCCCTAGTGCCATTTTTTAAGGCAGGCGGTCATCGGCGTTGGTGAGTGGTCATGGTTAGAGCATCGCCGTTCGAGTAGATTTTCTTGCAGCCTGAGTAGATTTTCTATCCAAGCAGAAGCAAAATCAACATGAATGGCCGTGGGCTCTTGCACAACGCATGATACCAGTTGCATGGGTTTTCAGTGCCACTCACGCTACCAGTACTAAATAGTAACACGAGCTGCATATTTTCTGCCCGTTGGCAGAATATCGCTGAATCTCAAAGAATTTTTCTGTAACTCTATGGAATTACGCATGATAAAAGTCTGGATTTGCCTTTCTTAATACATGCTTACATCTGAGGGGATTTAGGAAGAGTAATTATACATTTACCTTACAGTGTAGCCTTTGCTTGCTGTACTATTGTAGTGTGATATATTGCATGCAATATTATGACCCAGCATCTTCGCCAGCTGTATTGCTGTTTACCAATCAATCAATCATATCATTTGTAAAGTGCACTACTCACCCGTGAGGGTCTCAAGGCGCTGGGGTGGGGAATACAGCTACTGCTCGAAAAGCCAGGTCTTGAGGAATTTTCTGAAGGTCAGCAGGTCTTGGGTCTGCCGTAGGTGGATGGGGAGGGTTTTCCATGTCTTTGCGGCGAGGTGGAAGAACGATCTGCCGCCTGAGGTCGGTCTTCGGAAGCGGGGGACTGTAGCGAGGGCGAGGTCGGCAGAGCGGAACTGGCGGGTGGGGGTGTAGAAGCTGAGTCGTCTGTTGAGGTACGTTGGTCCGGTGTTGTGGAGTGCCTTATGTGCGTGGGTGAGGATCTTGAAGGTTATCCTCTTGTTGACTGGGAGCCAGAGCAGGTCTCTCAGGTGGGGTGTGATGTGGCTGCGGCAAGGGATGTCGAGGATCAGATGTGCAGAGGCGTTCTGGATGTGTTGGAGCCGTCTCATCAATTTGGCCGAGGCTCCTGCGTAGAGGGCGTTTCCAGAGTCCAATCTACTGCTGACAAGGGCCTGGGGGACTGTTCTTCTCGTTTCAGTGGGGATCCACTTGTAGATCCTACGGAGCATGCGGAGGGTGTTGAAACAAGAGGAAGAGACGGCGTTGACCTGTCTAGTCATGGAGAGGGTGGAGTCGAGGATGACCCCTAGGTTGCGTGCGTGGTCGGTGGGTGTTGGAGCGGGTTCCAATGCGGTCGGCCACCAGGAGTCGTCCCAGGCCGAAGGGTTGGACCCGAGGATGAAGACCTCTGTCTTGGCCGAGTTCAGCTTCAGTCAGCTGTTCCTCATCCATTCAGCAATGGCCTTCATTCCTTTGTGATGACTAATGAAGGCTTATGCTGAGTATAAGATGGATGATGCCAATAACCAAGACATTTATTTGTTTCTGCTTTGGTGTAATTTAAGGCACAGTAAGCACACAGGTCTCAGAAAACTATTCAGAAAATATAGTTTCAGTAGACAGGGTGCACGATGTATTAGGTGTAAGGAAGATGGTGAATGAATGATGTTCATCAGTCTAAACAACTTGAGCTTTAACAAGCCACCAGGCCTACTGAGTCAGGCCAATCACAATGCCCCTTTATGTAGAACATACCTACAACATAACTTATGAAATGTGCCATTAGTGGCCATCTGGGCCGTCAGGGAAGAGGGCTCAATGAGCTTAATGCTTGCTGCTGATAATTGATCTAAACTTCAGTACTGAACTTTTTTCTTGGCAGAGTAAATTCAGTCTTACATCCTTCTGAGGTGGTAAATGGAGGTAAACTGAGTAACAACACATTGGAAGGTAGCACTACTTGTTAGTTAGAGCACTTCAATACGGCAACAACTGTGGCATGAAAAGCTATACAAAAATGTGCTTTTAATAATGAATGTAATAGTTTTAGAAGAATGAAAATTGAAATGAATTTCAAGTTTCACACATATTTCTGCTTCAAGCGCATTATTTATTTAATGAAGGTATTTATATGAGGCAGCCCTCAGCCGTTGCCAGCATACCCAACATAGCACTTTGCAACTAACTTGAGTAACCACAGAGTTGGACTTGCTTGGCAGGCACTCTGTCACTGCCAGATAAGCCAGATCGAAAGGACCAGTGTGGGGTGTTTCTTTTGGTCCAGTGGGCCGTAACCAAATTATTAATAATAATAATAATAATAATAATACAGTCATTTATTGAGCGCGAACAGCTACCTCCTAGGAGGTGTCCCGGCGCTAGAAGCGATAAGTGACACATGGGGCAGGCAATGATCAAGACACTACAAATTAAACCTGGTTAAAAAGCCAGGTTTTACCTGCCTTCCTAAATTGTGATTTAGAAGAAATCTGATGCAAGGAGTTAGGAAGGGAATTCCACAGCTTGGACGCCCCAAACATAAAAGATCTCCCACCTAGCCGGATTTTCTTCACTCGAGGAATGCAAAGTAGTTTCTGGGAACAGGTTCTCAAAGCACACGACTGCGTGTAGACACCCAGCCTCTGTTTCAGTTACCAAGGGCACGGTCTGTGAAAAGCCCGAACTGCAAGGTTCAAGGCCTTGAATTTGATGCTCTTGGCTACTGGAAGCCAATGTAGTACTCTAATATGCGGAGAGATGTGTTGCCGAAAAGGAACATGTTTGATTAATTTTGCAGCCGCATTTTCAAACATTTGGAGTTCCTTAACCAGGTAGGCTGGTAAGCCGATATAGAGGCCATTTACGTAGTCCAGGCGGGCAGTTACTGTGGCGTGGACTACGGTCCTGCGACAGCTCTCAGGCAGCAGATGTATACATTTTCGCAGGTTTCTCAAGCTACGGAAGCAGGCAGATTTGACCTGCTGAATTTGGGTAGAGAAGGATCAATCAGCTTGCCATTTTACAGTCAGATTTTTGACATATCCCGCTGGTACAGGTGGTGAACCCATTTCCTCAGGCCACCACGAGTCTGTGGCTGGAGGCTGGGTTTTGCCGAAGAACACCACTTCAGTTTTACCGGCTTTCATTTTGAGTTTGTTGTTATTCATCCAGCCTGCTATATCTTTTAAACAGCCTTTGAAGCACTTAAAAGAGTCTTCAGTTTGATCCTTGAACGGAAAGACCAGCTGGGTGTCGTCGGCGTAGGGAATTGGCTTCACTCCCCAGTTGGCTATTAGAGTAAATAGGGAGGCCAGATATATGTTGAACAGTAGCAGGCTTAGTGCCTACCCCTGTGGCACCCCGCATCATAAATGCTTGTGGGAGGATTGATACAGTTGTAGGGCCACCCTTTGAGTATGCAAGAGGAGGAAGGACTTCAGTCAGGCCAGGGCTGTGCCATTAACCCTGCTGTCCAGAAGACATTGCGTCAGTATAGAGTGGTCCACAGTATAGACTGCTGCAGAGAAATCCAGGAGCACCAGCATAGTTGATGCCCCTGAATCCAATGCCATACTGATGAATCTGCTACCTCTAATAGCGCTTTCTCTGTGCTAAACCCAACTCGGAAGCCATATTGGGTATCGTGCAGGATATTGTGACTTTTGATGAAATTGACCAGTTGCCGCTGCACTACATTTTCCAGCATTTTTTCTGGGGCTGGCAACAGAGAAATTGGTCTATCATTGTTTAGTTCCCCTGAGTCTATATTGGGTTTCTTTTTAAGGGTAAATAAAAAAGTGGCATGCTTTCAGAGATCAGGGAAAGTGCCAGAGGAAAGGGAAGTGTTCCAGATGTTGGACAGCACATTGCTCGTGGAAGTTGCTATCTCTTTCCAAAGTTTGGGGGGCACGGATCTTCCGGTGAGCCAGACTTGCAGCTCTGGATCACAATAAGAGCTTCCTTCTGAGAGATAGGGGTGAATTCGGAGAGGAGAGGCAAGGGTATTTTCCTAGCTACCACGTCGGATTTAACTGTAGTAGTTGTATCAGAGAAGGAACTATAGGCCTTACTGATTTTATAATCAAAAAAGTTTGAGATTCTCTTGCACAGTGCCAAAGACGGCTGGGCGTCGATGACCACCTCGCGGGCTTTGAGGAAAGAGTTGACTACCTTAAAGATAGCCTTGCCCGGTTTGTTGGAGGTGTCAATACACTTGGCAATGTGATCTTTCCTTGCCTCTTTCATGAGTTCATGCATAACCTTCAAAGATTTCTTATATGTCATTTTGGCCGAGGTATCATACTCCATCCTCCATTGTCGTTCCAAGTGCTTACACTTGCTTTTCATAGCCCTATGCGACTCGGAAAACCATGGTGCTGAGGGAGATTTCCTCATAGATTTTGTAACGCTGGCTGTTGCCGTAGATTCAACTGCAGTGGCAATCCAGTTGTGTAGGGCCAGAGTATCTATATTAGGGTCTAGCGATAAAGATGGATGGCTAGCTAACAGAATAGGGCTTAAGCATTCGGCTGTCCGCTTCTTCCAATTTCTCTTTAGAAAGTATCTGGCACTCTCAGGCAAGACGGGTTTAGCCAGGTTAAAAGAAAAAGGGATGAGAGAATTGTCTGACCAAACCACCTGATTTGGCATTTCGGTTCTCGTTGACGAGATATTGGAAAATATCAGGTCACGGGTATGCCCTGCTATATGAGTAGGGGATTTCACAACTTGGGGCAGATTCGCGCCTTCCAGCGAGGAAACCATCTGCATCGCTTGAACACAAGTGAGATTGTTTACATGCAGATTGAAATCCCCTAAGGCAGTGAAATTAGAGGATAAGAGGGATTTCTGAGCAATGAAATTACATAATTCCAGATGTAGATTGGGTGGGCAGTCAGGAGGCATATATACCAGCAGGCCAGAGAAAGAGGTTGTGGGGCCAGTCTTAATGCAAAAATGTAGGCCCTCGACCATGCCCATATTCACTAATACTGAGGAGGCTATGTCCCAGGAGTCCTTAAAAATGATTGCTACCCCCTCCTCTTTTGTCTACTGCCCTATTTGCACAAGGTATTTTAAACCCAGAAGGCATAGCTAATGCTACTGTTGCAAGGGTATCATCCGACAGCCAAGTTTCAGGTAAAAACATGACCTCCAACTCATTTTCTGTCAATAGCAGCCACAGGTCCTCTGCATGTTTTGCTATGGATCTGCAATTTATTAGGCATGCCCTAATCAGATCACTCGACTCTCTCTGCTCACTTATCATTCCTTAAGCCTAGGACTCCTAGCACCCAGTTACAGTGGGTACACAAACTGAGAGGGGTGACTGTCATCAGATCACACCTATGGGGCTTGGGACAGGTAATAGCATTAAGGGCCAGGAGATCGGCTCTAGACCATTGGATTACCTTGTTTTTCTGCAAACGGGTAGCTTGGCTGGTGCTGGCCGCGATCTGGTAAAGCCATGAGGTCTTGCCTATGCGAAATCCATTAGCTTTAGAAATATTTTTTTTAGCCATGTTTTACAGCATATGAAGCATGGGTGAATGTAAAAAACACAAGCACTCTGATGTGTTTACTGCTGGCTGAGTCATAGTGGTTATTTTTTTAATTTTCAACCATGCTGCACTGCTTAACAACATGACCTAAAAACACATTGATAAAGCCAAATACCTCTTGCGTATGCGAAAGCTTTTTCGCTTTGTCTGTTTTTTGTGTGGTGAATAGGGTGCGGGTAGGATGGGGCAAAGAACAATAGTTGGGATGTGGCAAAGGGGCAACAAACAATAAGTGGGAACGGCGTGATGGGGTGGGTGTCACAGGGAAAGGAAGAATGGGGAAGAGAAAACAGGGAAACAACAACGATGTAGCAAGCAACAACACAGGAGCGGGGTGAGCAACAATGTGGGAGGGTGATGGGGGAACAAGCAGCAACAATGCTGACGGACAAGAAAAAAAACACCTCACTCCCAGGGCAAGCAGCGGTGGGTCTATAATAAAAAATAAAAAAACACTTGGTCCATGCTCCACAGAAGGGAAAAACAAATGAAGAGAAAATGGAACTGGCCTGGCATGACCCATCGGGAACCAGCAAATAAGAGTGACAATGAAACCAATGAATGGTAAGTAATGGCTGGACTCGAAGGCTCCTTTAAATTAACAAAATGTCTTGTAAGCAACAGCGCATGCCCTGTCTCAGGCGAGACCTAAAAAACAACTTTTGTAAGCACTGGACCTTCACACCAGCTCATGCGGCTGTGACAGAGTCCCTCATAAGTCAGTCCAACCCTGAGCACAACAATAAGTAACAGTGTAGCAGAGGGAAACAGAAGAACTGGTAAATTGTGTCGTACAACCGGTGTGTCCATGAGGTTAAAAAACTGACGAATTGTTTATAGGCTTTTAATCCGAAGTGAATCGGTAGGGAAAGACTGTAATTACGGAAAAGTTAATTCCATCACAGAAGTCATAAGGAAGGAACAGGAGAAGTGGAACCAAAGCACAGGTGAGTCTGGAATGCAACTGTGAAGTGGTGAGTTTTGAGGTTTTTTCAGATGGGAAATTGTTTGTGGCCGACTCTGGGGGTGCACAGATACCTGCGCTGCATGCGGCATCCACAAGTGGACTGTGGCCAAGTAACTCAAAAGTTGTGAGTTTTGTGCAAATTGTTCTTGTTCTCGAGTTTTTATCTATGAAATGTCCTCTGGGTATGCCTGCATGGCCAAAACAGAGCGGTAAGGGGAATATCAAACAGTAATACTGGACACAAGGCCATTACCACAGATTACCCCCCCCCCCATACCCCCCCTCCGGGGAAGCCGGAATGAGATGCAAAAACCAACCTGACACATGAGGTAACAGCATTTACCCAAACACTAGCTTGCCCTCAATTTTGTTCTCTGCGCTTGTAATGAGGATTTAAATGTTGTAGATGGCACATACACGGCTCTGAACATTTGACAAACAAATAAACACCTCTATTATTTAAAATTAAAAGAAAAACGCCTCCATCCATTTACAAAATGCTAATACATCGAAAGGAGAAAGCAGAAGCGGGAAAGTACTGCTCTTACCGCTAACAACACCATCACATTATTTACAAAGCAAAGCTGAACAAAGAAGAACATAATTTCCTCCTGTCTGGCGCAAACAACAGACACCACGTCCTTGCCCTCTTTTACGCATAAAGTCAATCCCGCGCATCTAATAGCATGTCATTTTGAAATTTATTTGTATAGCGGCTAATAATGATAATAACTTGATGTCTTACGCTGTATGCTGCCACAGCTTCGTCGCTCCTTATTTGAACTCTGCTGTGATTCGAGTCTCTGACCTGCAGGTGCATTAACCACTTGAACTACCTCACTAGGATTGGGACTTGTGGCATACAGGCCACACAAACATCTCTGGAGCAAGGGCTCTAATCCAATGAGCTATCTTGCTTGGTTTTATCAGTATGTTACAATGAGTCTAGGTGGTGGCATTTTATAGTCCGAATATGCTTCTTAATTGGACAAAACCACAGATGAGGCCTTCAAACACTGCCCAGGACTCTCCAGGTTAGACACCCAGAACTAGGCGCAGACCTCCAAGTGAGGCAGCCCGAAATGACTACAATACATGAAATACGTCACGAAGGATTCGGCACAGTGCCGCAGATAAGGCCTCCAGAACAAGCCGCAATACTCAATAAGAGCGCACCAGGCGTGGTACAGTTCTCCACAATACCCCAGGCGAAGCCTCCAGAACTGGGCACAGTGCCCGGATGAGGCCTCCAGAAATGGCCACAACTCGAGGCCTCGAGAATTCAAATACATTACAATATTCGGAATGGGACGAAGTTTACTTTAGATTTCGAGTGAAGGACATTTTCCCATGTGTTCAAACACAGTGTAGTAATCAGGACAACACAGGTATCATGAAGACAACGTAGGTTTATTGAAGAGTAGATAAAGCAGGTAAGAAGGTCTCTCCACAGTCCCACCGGGAGCAGCCTGCTAGCTGCTCAGCCCCATCCAACCAACTGTCACTCTGCTCCCGTCGCCCAAGCATTCCACACGCAGCTCACACACCAAACATTCCACTCAGAACACTCACACAGGCTGAGCAGCTAGGAGCAAGTTATCATAGGAGATAAATAGACATAGGAGAATACTACACACAGCTTCCCAAAGGGCTAGCGACAGCGTGACACTTTTACAAAGCAACTGAAATTAGTAATGAAACCACTGAGACGGAGGCCTCGAGCGCTGGTGCCCCGCACGCGGGTGAGATTAGCTGAAATGTTGGACGGCCTTGTGCTCTGCTTTAAGAGCTGGGTTCTCCCCGCCGCCGACCGCTCAATTTGATCGATCCCAGAGAACGCACGACAAGAAAGGGCGGGAGATTAATCCGACCAGCTCCCGCTCGATGGTTTAAAGGTGCTGGGGGCCCGAAACTTGGGAAGGGAACTGCCTGATGAAAATGTGTCCGAAGGGCAGCAGGGGAGGGTCAAATTATGCGGCAGGGTTGTGTAAATTATGCAGCAAGAAAAGGCAAATTATGCAGCAGAAGCTGGATTATGTGGCAAACAGCCACGGCCCGTGGAGGGAGTTTCGGTGGGGCGGAGAGGCGGGGTGGGGGAGGAGCAGGGTGGGGGTGCTAAAAACTGGAGTATGGATAATTGAAGGTAAGTAAACAATTTAATAAATAAAACGAATTTCGTAGCGCACCCTGCATCGCATTTTGTGATACAGGGCGCGCTACGAAATTCGTTTTATTAATTACATTGTTTACTTACCTTCAATTATCCATACTCCATTTTTTTGCACCCCCCCCGCCCCGCCTCTCGCCACCAAAACTCTCTCCACGGGCCGTGGCTGGTGGCAAATGAGGCAAATCTATAACTATGCGAAAATCTCAGCAGCCACACAATTGCATAATTCCAGTGGCCGTGCCTAAGGGTATGGGGAGGGTGTAGTTGGGGTGCCCTGGGTATAAGTGTAGGCACAGAGAAGAGGCATGGGGAGGGTTGCTGCCTGGCCACTTTTTGACCGGCATGACCAGTATTTTAATGTCCCAGCCCCTGCAAGAATCAGGAAAATCACCTAAAGCCACACAACTACCCCCCTTATCACTACACGCATGAACCAGTAAGTATAAGAAGAATGCCTTGCAAACACCTGCTGTAGAGCTGCCTTAAGCATTCGTGACTAATAACTAAAGTAAACACAGACAGAAAGGCTATGTTAAAAATGAATAACGACAATTGTATAAAAAGTTCTATTTAGGCGGTGCTTAACATGGTTCGGTGGTTGCCAGAGGGGGCCACCGGCACTCTGTTTTTTGGGACCAGCCCTTATTTTTCCTCATCAGACATTGACAGTGAGCAAGAAAGACTGAAAGACAAACAGGAAAAAAGGAGGAAGAGAACGATGGAAAAACCATCCCCAAGCAAGGGCGATTAAGCACCAGCCTTGGTCTTCGGCGTGCTGACAGTTAATGGTGCCAACTGGGCTTCTGAGCAGTGCCTTGGTTACCTGAACTCTTTTTAAAATATTTTACAAATCAAGCACTGTTTAAGTGTCATGCCCCGGCATTTGCAGAGTTTTAAATACAAACAAATGCCGGATATATTTTTCTCCGGGAAAGGAGTCAGCCCTGGACATGCCGCCTGACCTAGGGCTGCCTAGGTAGGAATTCAGATTAGGTGTTCTGAGATTAGGGAGAGGAGAGTCATGCTGCCCAGGGTGCTTTCTAGGGTCTACTAAGAGTCCCTTTCCTAGCAGTGATCACAGGCACCCCGGTTAGGAATTGCTTCGTGGCCTAGGGGATCCCAGGAAAAGGAGTGCAGCTGGATAGCTCTGGTTGAGTGGACACAGGACAAAGTATTGTCCTATATTAACCACAAGAACTTTGATGCATTCCTGTTTCTTATGAAGACTTAGATTCAAACCGTGTCATTGCTGGGCAATCACCTGTCCAGTTGAGGAGTGGACATCACCTGACGTCGGTTTTGGAACCTCCGCAATCCACCAGTGCACACTTATATGTGCAGATCTTAAGCAATATTCCCAACTTTCATTATTTCAGCTTTAAGCATTGAATTTCAAACCTGAGGGTCTCACTTACAGTTAAGTGGGAGCCTTCCAGCTGAGTGGGCGAAGTCAGGGCTGTCTCTAGCCTTGGTGGCACCCGGCGCGACAGTCTTTGTGGCCACATCCTCTCCCCGTGAGCTACATCTCCACGGAGTGCCACAGGATCACCTTCCATCAGTGCTCCAGTCCTTGTCACTCCAGAGACCCTTCTCTCATGTATTTAATTCTTTCATAGTGCTACTAATCCCACACACACACAAATGATACTGAGACAAGGAGTCATACTTGTGTAAATCAAAGCATTCGAATCAGACTGTGGCAAACAGCCAGCCCATTGGGCTCGTCGGGGCGGCATCCTGTCCCTTTCTGCAAGAAGCTTATCTTACACTGTGCCCAATACCTTCACTACTGACGTGCATATTCAGTGCTTTCTGTCCCAGGCTCAGCCCTCATAGCACTATAAGTACACATCACTATCCCGCTGTTCACCAATCAGGATTCATTTCAGAGATCCCCAAATACACACTCTGACACCTTACGTGATTGCACTAACCAACTGGGCCTTCCTAGCACGCCATTGCATTTCCCATAGACAAGCTCAAATTGCATTTATTAGGTTTCGGCCTGGCCGTAGCACTGCGAAGCAGTGCTCCGCCCAGGGCGAAATCTAATGTTAGAGACAGTATGGGGCTTCGTCCCGCCTCTGTCTTCCATTGGCTAGCTCCATACATGGAGGCTAGCCATTGGAAGAGAATGGCTGTCAATCATTCTTTGCCCGTCGGAAAGCGATTCGGGGGCATTTCCGTGTCTATTTTAAGTCCCGCCCTCTCCTCTTCCCATTGGCTGGAATTTTACCTTCCAGGCAATGGGAAGGGTAGAGCGTGAAAAACACGCCCCCGAATCCCTACATGCACTCCAATCCCACCCCCGTCCATTCATTCCCCTGCCCTCGCCCTCCCTCTCTTCCTTGGCCTTGTTTTTATTTTATTTCTTTTTATTAGTCGTATTGGCTGTGTTTGTTTGTGGCATCATCTTGATCTATTATGCTTTTGCACAATGCCACCCATATTTCACCATTAAGTATAATGAAAAAGCGGTAAAAAAGGCAACATGCTTGAAGTTGAGAAAAGCCTGAGCATTTATGGACGAGCTGTGTATTTATACCTGGGTTATTGTATACTGTTTGTCCTTTCCGTAATTACCTAGATCGACCCGAAAGCTTTTTGCTTATTGCCCGGTCTCGTGTCTTCCACAGGGAAACACAACCCCCTCTAACCTGGATGGCAGCGACCCCATGATTGTCTTCATTGTTTGGGTGAGATGAGACCTGGTAACGTGGAAAACAACATTTGACACCAATCTGGCTACCACTGGGGGTTTGTTTCACGTCCTGCATTTAAATGAGCAGTGCTCTGGGTGCTATGGACCCCGTGATTGGCCGATAGGGGGTATTTTGTGTCGCATTGTTGATGGCAGAGCAGCTTGATTGACTACTGACACTGATATCATCCCGAGGAATGTCGGCGACACTGGCAAGCGTCTTAAAACTGAGAGATGCTGCTAAATATTGTGACCCAATTTTGTGGTGTGCCACGTTAGAATAGTGAAATATGCCACATAATTAACATATTCACGACTTTACGTAGGTCTTTGTGCTGCTTAATGTGCGCTCTTTATTTAATCTGTGTGTATTAGGGTTACAACGTATGTTATCAAAAGCGCCAGTTTCTGAAAGTACAGCAGCATGTCACAATGACTGAAAAAAAAATCTAAGTTCCATATGTCTCTTCCAGGCACTACGACGCACAGCGGGGTAACCTGCACTTGCCTGATTTCGTTATTTTGTGTATTTACATCTGAGCTTCTCTCAGTTTTAGTTGCACAATAATAAATGTTTTAATTTTAGTGGCACATAATGTAAACGCCTTTTCAGCTGTTCGAAATCAGGTGCAGGAGGTTGGCCAATGTACGAGTGGTGAACAAGTTTCTGGCACGTGACCTTGGTGAAATGAAAAGCTTGCTTAAGCAGGCATGGTTTCCTTTGGCAAGTGGAGGATAACTAAGCAGCCAGCGCTTCCTTTTGTTGCTAGGCTGTTGACCTTACAAGTCGCTTGTACCTGTTCGCGTACATTGTGTGTACTTTAATAGTATTGATTCCTTTATCTTTTTTACTTGCTGAATTTTTCCAAAAGCGTTTTTTTTTTTTTACACATAGCATAGTAGCCTAATTAATTGTAATCTAAATATGCTGTTATACTTCAAAGAAAAGCTGAACAGTCTGCCTTTTCCTTAATTTCACCCCAACCCTGCTGGGCTGTAAAAGTAGGTTTTCATTGAATTTTTCACGGCAGTAGTATATGTTTCTGATATCAAGTGCCGTATAAGAGGTAAATAACGTTTGGAATACGGTGACCAATTACATTAAAATATCTTTGGTTACACTTTGTGTAAATAAGATGTTCCTTATAATGAGTTTTTTGGGCCCCGAGGACGATCTTAATGGAGTCTTTATGTACTGCTTCTCACCTGAGGACAAGGTTGACCCGTGTTCTAGGCAGGCCAGTAGGGCTGAAGTGGCTGCACCATCCTGTACCCCAGATACCTTGTACCTCCAACTTGAACATTGTAATTGCATTTATATAGCGTTGACTACACCTGACAAGGCCTTGAAATGCTTTTCGACGATTAGCACGCTATTCCGGAACCCTAAAAGAATTGGTGGTGAATTAGTATAGGGAAATATGAAATTAATTTGAGCGATGGACAGGAGTCTGTTAGTTGAATTAAAAAGGATTGCGGAGGGATAGAAGAGAGAAGGTTCTAGAAAGTGTTTATTTGGATCTCATAGCAGTAAGAGGAGGTTTGGGATGAGTTAAGGAGAGATGTAGGGAAGTCTTTTGAAGGGGATTAGGGAGAGAGGTGGGGTATCGGATGAGCCTAGGATGGATACATGAGGGAATGGTTTAGAAAGGCTTGTCTGGGAGATCTGAGGTTTGAGATGATTCAAGGAGGGGGTAGAGGAGGGAAGAGTCGTCTAGAAAGACTTTTTTTTTAGATCATAGTTGTAGAATGGGATTTGGAATGAGTGCGAGAGTGGAGTTAGAGGATACATAGAGAGTGGTATTGGGTGAGAAATAGTATAGTGCATTGGGGAGAGTAGTGGAATGAGTTTTGAGATGAGTTACAGAGTGGAGACAGAGGATATATCGAGAGAGTTGTAGGGTGAAACAAAGTGTAGTGCATTGGAGATGCTGAATTAGGAGTAAAGTAAAAGATATAAAGATACATAAGCACATGGAAGGTATATGTATAAGGAAGGTAATCTATCTAGATTTAAGTTGTATTTAATATCAGTTTCAATTACTTTAAGCTAATGTATTTGTTTTTAATGTTTTTATCTTTTTAATAATTCAACAGTGAAGCATTTGTAGATAACTAGTTATGATAAAAGTTATATATACGTTATTATACACAATTATCTGGCTTCCCTCAGTCCTAGATAGCTGGAGCCCTCCCCTGTACTGATAAAAGCAGTAGCCTCTCCATTCATCTGAAAAAAAAGCTGGGCTGACTTATTTTTTTCCCTTCAATAAAAAATATTTGAAGTACATTGGCATAATTTACACTTACATATCGAGGCATTTTATACGTAGCATGTACTCTTATACATTCCATGCATAGTTCCTGCAATCCATACACAGAAATATCATAACAGTTCCATGTACAGTCTTATTCTATAAATAGAGAAACCCAATTAAGAACTTTTCACCCCCCCCCCCCATAATGTGCCAAGATTAACATGGTGCTCTCGTAAACAAACGACTATCCGTGCCCGGCATCACACCCCAAAGGTATTAGGTAAGTGGACAAAAGAGTTTCCCTCAGTGACACATTTTAATAATCTAGGCCTGGCAACCACTAACAATCGCTATTCAATATGAGATGACGTGTTTAGGTTTACATGTGTGCCAGGGGTGGATCACGATGAGTGACTATCCTCTTTGATGGTACCCTTAAATTGCTCCAGGAGCATCTCCCAAGCAAGGGATATGAAATATTTTCTCAGGCCTGCCGGTTCTTCCCAATGTAGCAGTGTGTTCTCATCTTAGCCCCACAAAACCACAAATTAAGCCCAAGTAGCAATGGTAGGAGCTAAGGTTTTTTCCCTTGCATTGTGATAGATCGCTTAGCCAGGAGCAAGGCAAGGTCCAGTAACTTAACCGCTGATCTCTGTAGGATGGGGCGAGAGAAGAGACGGAGCACCCCATCAGGCGAGTTTGTTATGGAAAGGCCAGTTGTGGTGTCAATGGTTTTCAAAAACAAAACACAATGCCAATAGCTCTAACTTTTACAAAGGCGAAACCGTTGCATTGTAAATGCTTGTTTTTCATTCAAGCCATGTGCATGACATGCTATATGCAGTTACCTGTAGCTGACAAGCAAACAGAATAGTTGCCGGATATTGTGTTCTTTTTTAGCTGCATGTCTAACCTTGTCCCCACACTTACTGTGCCCACCTCCCATCTCATCAGCACAGTTTTTATGTACTTCGACCACTTCTCACAGGTCAGTGATATATTTCTTTAATCCATGAAGCATATTTCAGCGAGTCACCCAGATAAGTCATGAGAGGCCATGAATCTGTGTGCTCTCTTCACTGACAAATTAGTCGAGGACTAGAAGATCTGGCACATGGTACCACCAGAGTTTGGCACCAGGTGCGGAAGCACTGTTTGTATTGCTCTGAAGCTGGCGCTGGGTGAAGCCCTTGCATCTGCCCTTCCAGCAGAGGGCGAGCACCATATCTGCAGATGCCCAACTCCCTGACAGGGATCTCTCCATCTACTGTGCAACGCTTGGGCACTCGAGTGGATGCTTCTCTGTTTACCCACATGCATTTATTTTGCCTTACATAGAATCCCACAAATGAAGCTTGCTATTCTAAAACTCAAGATCAATGGCCCTCATGTGCAGGACATTTTCATCCTGCACACATCAGCCTTTGGACGTTTTCGCTTCCCAGATGTGCTAGGCCCTGTATGGTTTGCTATGTGTCGCATGGGAGATCCAGGCTGAGGCAATCAGGGACAGGCCCCCTCCCACAATAGGGCATTGGTGACCGCCACTGTGACATGGTGGTTGAATGGTGGAGGGAAAGACGGGCTATGGATCTCCACTGGCAGAGTCAGCAGAGGCTCCTCTGGCTGAAACCATCCAGTTCTCCTGACTCTACATGAGACAGGAACTACAAGCGGAGGGGCGGATGGACACTTCCAACTTTGGCACTACGTACCCCCCCAGGTCTCTAGAAATATGAATTCTGTGATAATCTGGAGGTGTTTCGACCTCATGCGGTCCTTCATCAGGACATCGATTATCAAACATCCAAATTTCTTTAACAAAAACAGAAGGGCAAGGGTAAAAACTAAATGTTGTATTACAGGACTCTACCATCACCAAGTGATGTTAGCTCACAAACCTTAGATTTGGAACACTGCTGCCTCCACTAACGCCATGACCATTTTCCAAGTGTTTCTTGTGCCACAATTTTGTGTTTTCTACTGGTTTTATGTCCTAGCATAATCAAATAGAGGTTTCCCAGAGATTGAGGATCAGCACAACACCTCATGATCCTACACATTGCACATAGCAGTAACATGGGACATGGAAGGCAGGCATATATATGAATGCGATTAAAGTACAATACTTGTGACAGTAACTACACGTTGCCAACAAACATGACTTATACGGTGACCTATATACCCCACGGCATGAGTTGTATCCTATGACAGTAATATTGCAACTATTACATCAGACAAATTAGTACATTGCAAAGTATGTCAAGGTAAGTAGATGTGGAGTTAAGAATAGTAATTATACACTTACTATGGCCTAATAGCGGTTGGCGATGTTCAGCATACACTATTACTGTAGGTCAATACTACTGACCTTAATGTGGGGGCATACAACTCATTAGCATGTAGCACCTTGATGTACAGCAGCATAGTAGGCATTAGTAGTGTTTGGATTTAGCCAGACTTGTAACCACACTGGGTCAAACTGGGTAGTTGACATTCCGGATATCAATTCCTAAAGAGCAGAACTCCTTTCTGCTTGCTAATTCTGATCAGATACTCTCTTCAAACAATACTTTTCTCGAAAATTCAAATGTTGTCAAATTCAAACCTCCACTCGTATGGTCTCATGAGTGATGATAGAAATTCCACAACTTCACCCAACTTTATTTGGACCAAGTGAAATTATTTTTGCCCTGCAATCAAAAGTTCAACCGAGCAAAGTAGAACATCCATCTGCATTGTCTCACCTTCTACTCAGGGATGCTCTTAGCCATGATTGGCAGCTGGAAAATGTTAAAGCACACTCCGTACTGCGCCCACCGGATGTCCGGCCCTCAGACGCCGGGTTTCTTGTGGGCAGGTAATGTAACTGGCCAGCCATGCACCAGGTGTATGATAAAAAACAAGTATTAGCAGCCACGAGCACAGGGCACATTCTGCATCCTTCATCCTGCGCTCACTTGTACAGTGTGATCAAATGAATATGTTTTTGCTATTCTGTTCGTGCATTGTTCCATGGAAGTTAGCATTCGCGGCAGCACCATTTTATGTTTAGCCGCCATTTTGAATCATTCCCTTAACTGCGCATTCCCTCCTCGAGAAGCAAGCTGTGGAAAGTTTAATTTCTCCAAGGTCAGGCCTTGCTCTGCTAGTGAATACACTGGGGCAGAGTTACAAGCCCCTTGCATCATTTTTGCACCGCTATTGGGTCACTTTTTGTGACGCAGCAGTAGCGTAAAAATGAGGCCCATTTACAACGTGACGCATCTAGGGAGATGCGTGGCTGCCCTGCACCCCCACTCTTAAAGAAGTTCTAGCTCCATTGCACACGTGTGTAGCCTCTTGATGTGCAAATTTGCACATCCCCATTTGGACTCTGACAAAAACTGGGAGAGGTAATCTCTGTGTAAATTGATGATACAGACATTGAAATTGTCGCATAATACAACTGCTGGCGACATTGTCAAGTAAGGGGGTTCTGGGGTAACTGGATGAAGCGATTTGTCCAGGGTCACTAATCGTGCTTAAGTGGGGAATCTGGTAGAGAGATCCTGAGATCAACCTGATCTTAATTTACTAAGATGAGCCAACAACGAGCTACAAGCATAATGCAGATTCATTAACAATACTATTCTAAAAAAATCCACTCTGTGAGCTACAGTAAATGACAATGAATTAGACCCAAAATAGAGTCCCGACTTGACAATGCAGCAATCAGAGCTGTGGCATAATCAGAACCCATGCAGATCCAGAACAATGGCGTCCCGGCAGGGCTGACGGATTCCAAGCTCTGGCATACAGTAACAGCCATTGCAAAAAATAGGATTTAATAGCCCTGAAAAAATATCTAAGCAGCTGATAGCACGTTTGCAAAAAAAGATCTTAACGATGAGTGGTGTTTAAAAATGTATTTAAACGATATATAGAAACAAACACTGACTGGCTGGACACAGGGTGTGAGTAAAATGCAGTGAAAACAACACAGAAGGAGTTATTTACCAAAGATTTGCATGGGCATTCTGGGGATGCAAAGCAACACTGACCATTGCTTCACTTTATTTATCGTTACACAGCACCATATACGCGCCAGCGCAGTCCTGGTAAATACCCCCCACTGGGTGCAAAATTAGTTGCCTCTGTACTGGTGCATTGTGGGATGAATTGCTTCTTAGCATGAGTTAATAATGTTAAGGAACCAAACATGTCACTGAACTCATTTCCCAATCTTCACTTCTGTCTGTCTCTCCCCTTCCTCGTGTGATCTGATTTTCACTCACCCTTCTCCTCGCTGTTCTCTCTGGTCTCTCTCTTCTCATTTCTCTCCTGTTGTGTGTGTCTCTCACTCACTGTCTCCCCCTTCTGGCCAATATCATCAGTTTCTTCCTCCTATTCTCTAAAAGCTTTCTGGGATATTTATAAATTATTTTCTCCACCTTGTCCTTTCTGATATCCCTCATCATCCACTTCCGCCTTCTCTGTCTCCCCTCCTTCATCTGCATCCTGTGCTCCTGGATCTCCCTTACCTTCCCCTTCAGTCTGGTGTCTCTCCTCACTCACTCTCCTCTTTTATTTTCTGACCTGTATCTCATCCTTCCTCCTTCCCCTACCCTCTCTTTCATTTCACTTCTTCACCTGTGTTCTCGCACCTCCTCTCGTATTGTGCTCCCCAATCTTTCTCACGCCGCTTCAGCTGTCTCATCTCACCTCTTTGTCCCTCTGTGATCTTGCCTCTTTCTCATCCTGCTCTTTTCCCTGTGATCTGTGGCCATGCTACATGCGGCCTTGAAAAAGTGAGCTGCCTCCTTCATCAATGCATGTTCTATGAAAAAGAACCATCTAGGACCTGATCCCTGACTCAAACCTAGCCCTCTATTCCATTAACAAAGCTCAGCTAGGACACAACAAGGGCATCCCACTGGAATATGGGATTCTCAGCTTAAGATGTAACTGAAATACTAGAGAAGGACTAACAGTTGTTCTAAAGAAATTGTTTGTGACCAAAAGTTTCAAGAATTTGAAGCTCCTGGATTCGAATCACTTCTGGTCTTCCACATCCCAACCTTCACATGCTCATTCTTATTGATGTCCAGGCCTCTGAGGAGCAGTCATGGATGCCTTAATTGGAGCCACCTCAAAAATCACAGTAAACCACAATAATCTCAGATGGCAAATACCTTTCAAGAAAATCAAACACTTTGCCAACCTCCTACCACACCCCCCAATCCCAATGCCAAAGACAAATGCAACAGCATCAACTACTCTTTCTGCAAAAAAAGTAGGCAATCTGTCATACCAACAGCACCAACTCTACCTCCCTCTCACCACCTATCTCACCAGGTATGATTTCACAAGCACCTCCTTACTCACATACCTCACTGACGTCATCAACTCCATCATAACCAACTCCTATGAAGATCATGCCCTGTACTTGTCCTTCATCACAGTTCATTAGGGAGAAGCTTGCTCTTCCCTGCTCAATGCCATCAAGACATCCCTTGCCTAGGGCATCTTGCAGAAGCCCTCATGACTGTCCTGATACCCTCTCTCCTTATGTAGCCCACCTTACGCCATGATGACCTTGACGACTGTCCACCCATCACCTATCTACCCATCAAGACCATTGAGAAAACAGTCTTCACAAAACTGCAAGAACACATGAATATCTCCATTATGACTGCCAATCAGGTATCAGAGCAAGCATGATCCAAGCATCCCGATTCTTTTGGGCCTTGCTTTCTTTCACACAATTGACTAAACTACACTCAAGTTTACCATGACACCTCAACTGGATTTGGTTGCTATTTCCTCCAGGCTTTCTCATCCTACCAACCCAACCACTACCAGGTCCCTCTGTCATAAAGCTGGCGCCTGATTGGAGAGTCTTTGGTTGTGGGTCAGTCAAGTAACCCAGGTTTTCACCATTTCAGTCTGCTAGAGTTAGGGGCAACCCCCTCCGAAGCCACGTTGCTGCAGACACTAGTCAGTGCCTTAGCAGAGGGTGTCTCAAGGAAAAGGTCCTGAATGGAGGTAAAAGCCTGAAGACAAAAAACCCAGAAAGGACACAGACGTCCTGGACTTGGAGCACTGACCAATGCTTGTCATGGATCAAGGTCAGAGGCACGGCTGGAAAGGGAGATGTATTTCCAGAAGAATTCCAAGGAGAAGCAAGGAGAGGACAGGAGGTACAGGATAACCAAGAAGGAAGCAGGATAGGATGATAATTGGCAAAACCCCAGGAGAGTACATTGACTCAGTCTGGGGCACTGGGACAAGACAACAGGTCTGCACAAAGTGTTCCTAGTTTTATAGGTTAAAGGGAAAGGAAATTCCCAAGAGTCCACACTGCATTGGGAAAAAGCTTATACACTTCAGTACTGTGATGGGCATCTTGTATTGGATAAAACATTATTCTTCAGAAATCCTCACAAGACATTTTTGGGAGAGAGAAAGGATTGGAAGTATGGAGTCGCCAATGGACATCTCCTGATAGAGCACCCCCCCTTCCTGTGGAGGGTAAAAAGTACCACAGGGATTGACATAGGTGGGCCGGCCCCTAGATGGTAAGTGCCTGCCAATAATCTCATTCACCTCCAAGGTCTGCGTGAACCATGCATTTTGTCCTCCCGAGATAGGCTTGGGCACAAACATTGAGTGAGATGCCGGCAGCAGTGCAACACCCTCAAGATTTAAAAAGCTGCCTGTCGTATGTGCCCCGTTCGTCCATACTGGTCCATCTCTTCTTTAAGCCTCTATGGAGATCCTTGGAATCTTACACAGCAGCATCAACATGTTATGACACTGGCATACAGCATGACCTGAAATGCTCCTCAGCACTTGACATTCAACAACTTAAGTTCTAGCTTGGAAGTCCAGAATCTACCTGAAAGTCAACCCCACCAAAACGCTGACCTTGGAGTTTGGTCGAAGGGATACTCCCTCAAAAAACTGTCTGATAATCCACCCAAAATACTACAAGTGCCTTATGTTATAAGGCACTTTTAACATGGTGGATCAGACATTCCCAACATTTAAGACAGAGTAACCCAGCCGCCAAACTTTAAATAAATCCCCACAATACCTTATATTTGGCATCAACAACAAATTGATAGTAAAAACGTTTGTTTGACAACATGAATCTAGATTAGTTTAATCCCAAACTACCGACCATTGTCAAGTCACTTGGATTTACCATTGACAGCGTTTTTTTTCCTGTAAGAAACACTTCACTGAGAATACCAAAATAGCATGGTACAAATGACCCCACTTAACATAATTAAACTACACTTGCCTGAAATCAACTTCAGAAAGAAAGTCAAAGCCCGAAGGAGGCATTGCCAATGCCAGAGAGGCACCGTGCTTGCCGCCCTGAAGGGATTCTACCCACTGCAGCATACTCATCTAAGTCCAGGAGGAATTCAACCATCATTTCTCTACCTTGATGCAATATCAGCTGCATGCCAGAATTACATTAAAGACCAGCTGCATCGCTTGCAAAGCCACAATAAATAGAACTCTTGTCCACTCATCTCTGGTGGATCGTGACTTACCTGCAGACAAGAGGCTACTAGACTAGAGATGAAGATGTGTAAGAAAGTAAAGACCAGAAGACAAGCCTTCTCCATCACTGCTTTTAGGATTTGAAACAATATCCCCATAAACATCAGAACTGCAGGGCCTGATGACATGCCCCTTTTAAGAACAGCGCATCTCTACAACTTAGATGCCTCCTGTATCTCCTCCTGCAGCCAGCACCTTCCCTAGAACTCTCACATTTCTCCTAGATCATAATCTTGAGCAGTGGTCTTGTACAGTCATGAATATTTTTATTTGATTTCAATAAAAAAAATCATAAAAGTGTGGGGAACCACCATAAGTAAAAATACATTTTAAATTTAAAAACAGGAGAATTTAAAACATTAAGATAATGTCGTTGATGGATATGCTGGAACTTGTTAAATTAGTGAATGATTTCCTTTTTTTCCAGCTCTCTTGCTGCCGTTTTGAGAAATTTTATTGCTCTACTGGACAGTTGGATTGTACAGAACTCAGTTGCACTGATTTGGTTCACGCTACATATATACTCATACATGTAGGTGTTCAAGGAGACATGAATATCTGATTTGACGAATCAAAGCTCGCCAAAACAAGATTCCTGGTCAAGCACCTCTCATTTGTACTCAACTTGTCCCTTATCTCAACCCAGCTAGACTCACCTGAGATGCAATCTTGGCTCCACCAGGAATTATTACATTAAGGGGAAATCAAATATCCTCGGAACCTGGAGTAAACACCCTCTTGTCTCTTTCAAGTTCAGCCTTCCCACCAGGAGCAGTATTACAACAACAAAGACACCCAGTGGAACTAGCCTGACCTCCTTGCACCTGGCTCGCACCTACCTGCCTACTCACCACTCCAACACACAACAGAAATGAAGCAGTTTTATCGCTGGCTCTCCAAAGGCTTTGACAGCGTAATTCCCCACAAGCCTTCCTAGTGCCCAACGGTGTACGACTGGCCAACCACTGCTGCCAACATAGCAACTAGCCCGCATCAGTTGGAAAATGAGATAGAAAGTAGTAGTGGGGGATGTAGAAGAACCTGATGGGGTGACACACAATGAGCGAGGAACTCAATGCTTTATCTGTAAATAAAAAAATCAAGGCTAGCATTTTTTCACACCCTGAATTACTATTTTGATGGAATTTGCTTAATTGTGAATTTTAGAGCACATTTTTCCTACGGTAGAGGCTTAAAAGATATAGGAAAATGCCAACGGGATAATCCTTCCAAACATTGTGGAAAGCTAGTCCGCCACATTTCAAGTGCCATAGGCTTTAATGTACTTGTAATACAGTGCACAGAACATCTGCAGTGCTTGTGACAGAGTATCCCATCTGCAAAACTCTAAAAAAGGCCTGTGGACTTGAAGGATGTTCAGGAACAGAGTTTATAAATTCACAGAATACTGTATTACCTACCACAGCACGCAAAACACTCATCTACCCTTCAGAAGCATTCTCTGTTATTCACTTATAGAAAGCTGCACACCACAAAGAGGCAGAGAATATTCTTGGGCCACAGCATCGACCATGATGATCCACCAAAAGGAACAGCACATAAATGACTCATCATTAATTACATTTTATATCTATCTTGTTTCAGGACTTCTAATTAACTTCAAAATAGTACTCCGACCTGCAGAGCGTAGAGACCAGCACAGTAACACTGTACGCTGATAGAGATTTATGCAAGAACATTAAATATTTATACAAGAATAGCTAAACAAAATTAAGGACATGGATACAGAGAATACGGAGCAAAGGTATACCTGTCCACTGATTACTTTGAACAGAAAACCTATGCACTCAATCAATCAATCAGTAGATTTGTAGAGTGCTTCTTGTCACCTGTGAGGGTATCCAGGCGCTGCACTGATTGCGCTGAACAAAATACCTGCCCATTGAGTACTCTGAACATAATATCTGCACATTGATTACTCTGAATAGATTGACTGTTCATTGATTACTCTGAAATGAATGCCTGGCTATTGATTACTCTGAACAGAATACCCGTCTATCAATTACTGGGACAGATACCTATTCACTGAATATTCGGATGAGAAAGCCTTCTCATTGATTACTCTGAACAAACTACGTGACCATTGATCACTTTAAACAGAGTGCCTTTCCATCGATTACTCTGAACAAAACACCTGCCCATTGATTAATCTGCACATAGTGACTGTCCATTGATTACTCTGAACATAATGCCTGCCCATTGATTTCTCTGAGCAAAATACTAACTTAGCAATTACTGTGACAAAATACCGGTTAATTGATTACTCTAAATAGAATACCTGCCCATTGATTACTCTGAACACAATATCTGCCCATCGATTACGGTGACAGGATACATGTGCATTGATTACTCTGAACAGAATGCATGTCCATTGATTACTCTTAACAGGATACATGTCCATTGATTACTCTCAATAGAATACATGTGCACTGATTACTCTGAAAATAATTCATGTGCACTGATTACTGATTACTCCATAAATAATTCATGTCCATTGATTACTCTGAACAGGATACATGTCCATTGATTACTCTGAATAAGATACATGTGCATTGATTACTCTGAATAAGATACATGTGCATTGATTACTCTGAACAGGATACATGTGCATTGATTACTCTGAACAGGATACATGTCCATTGATTACTCTGAACAGGATACATGTCCATTGATTACTCTGAACAGGATACATGTCCATTGATTACTCTGAACAGGATACATGTCCATTGATTACTCTGAATAAGATACATGTCCATTGATTACTCTGAACAGGAGACATGTCCATTGATTACTCTGAACAGGATACATGTCCATTTATTACTCTGAACAGGATACATGTCCATTGATTACTCTGAACAGGAGACATGTCCATTGATTACTCTGAACAGGAGACATGTCCATTGATTACTCCGAATAGAATACAAATGCATGGATTACTCTGAATAGAATACATGTCCATAGATTACTCTGAACATGATACAGATCCATTGATTACTCTGAATTGGATACAAGCGCATTGAATACTCTGAATAGAATACATGTCTATTGATTACTCTGAACAGGATACATGTCCATTGATTACTCTGAACAGGATACATGTTCCCAACAGAATACCTGTGCGTTGAGTATTCTCAACAGAATACCTGTGCATTGAGTAATCCCTACAGAATACCTGTGCATTGAGTACTTCCAACAGGATGCCTGTCCATTGAGTACATCCCACAGAATACCTGTGCATTGAGTACTCCCAACAGAATACCTGTGCATTGAGTATTCCCAACAGAATACCTGTGCATTGAGTAATCCCTACAGAATACCTGTGCATTGAGTACTTCCAACAGGATACCTGTCCATTGAGTACACCCTATAGAATACCTGTGCATTGAGTACTCCCAACAGAATACCTGTGCATTGAGTATTCCCAACAGAATACCTGTGCATTGAGTATTCCCAACAGAATACCTGTGCATTGAGTAATCCCTACAGAATACCTGTGCTTTGAGTACGTCCTACAGGATACCTGTCCATTGAGTACACCCTACAGAATACCTGTGCATTGAGTACTCCCTATAGAATACCTGTGCATTGAGTACTCATAACAGAATACCTGTGCATGGAGTACGTCCTACAGGATACCTGTCCATTGAGTACACCCTACAGAATACCTGTGCATTGAGTACTTCCTACCGGATACCTGTCCATTGAGTACACCCTACAGAATACCTGTGCATTGAGTACTCCCTACAGAATACCTGTGCTTTGAGTACGTCCTACAGGATACCTGTCCATTGAGTACACCCTACAGAATACCTGTGCATTGAGTACTCCCTATAGAATACCTGTGCATTGAGTACTCCCAACAGAATACCTGTGCATTGAGTACGTCCTACAGGATACCTGTCCATTGAGTACACCCTACAGAATACCTGTGCATTGAGTACTCCCTACAGAATACCTGTCCATTGAGTACTCCCTGCAGAATACCTGTCCAATGAGTACTCCCTGCAGAATACCTGTCCATTGAGTACTCCCTGCAGAATACCTGTCCAATGAGTACTCCCTACAGAATACCTGTCCATTGAGTACTCCCTGCAGAATACCTGTCCAATGAGTACTCCCTGCAGAATACCTGTTCATTGAGTACTCCCTGCAGAATACCTGTCCAATGAGTACTCCCTGCAGAATACTTGTATATCAATTAATCTGGACCAGGCCCGGACTGGCCGTAGCGGGCACCGGGCAATCCCCCGGTGCGCCACACGGGTGGGGGCCGGTTTTGTGCCCCTGGGGGCCGATTTTGTTACAGGGCCGTTTTTGCAGCATAGCTGCAAAATCGTCCCTGTAACAAAATCAAACGAAACCGGCCCTGGCAAAGAGCTCGGCGGCACCCCCAACCCCCCGGGGGTGCCGGCCGAGCACTTTGCCAGGGCCGGTTTTGGTTCCCAGTCCGACCCTGATCTGGACACAAAACCTGATATTCCCACAGAATAACTAGCCTCTGATTACTCTGTATAGAACACCTGTCCATTGAATACTCCCTACAGAATACCTGCACATTAATTAATCTGGACACAATACCTGTTTATTGAGTACTTCGCACAGAATACCTAGCCTTTGATTACTCTTAATAGAATACCTGTCCATTGAGAACTCCAAACAGAATATCTGTCCATTAACTACTCTAAACAGAGTACCTGCTCTCTCGTACTTTCCCATTGTGTTCTCTCCCTCCCTCCCTTGGGGCGGCAGAGAGTGCTGTTCAAATATCCAACCTTACACAGCACTTCCCAGCGACCCCCTCGAAGGCTCCCACGTGGCGCACTTGCTTTCTCTAGATTGCATTCGCTCTTTTATCTTTTACTCATCTCCGGGTGATAAGACGTAAACGTCAAAAGGTGCCAAGGAAGGCCACCCGGGGCGCCCGTGTCCTGCAGGGACTCTTTACACAAAGGGCACATACCATGTAAATGTCCTTTGAGACTCGGCAAAAGTTTAAGTCTTGTGTTTTTTAAATGTAGGATGAGGTCCGGGCGTAGGGATAATGCACAGGTTGCAGAGCCCCGGCATGATGCCGGGGCCTGCTTAATGCGTAGGAAGGAAATTCCTCTGAGTGAAAGTAATAGCTGGTGTCACTGCCAAGCGTGTGGGCACCAAGACGTATCTGACAGCTGAGAATCATCACGAGGGGGTGCACAAGCAGGCAGCCCACCACATGCTAGCGCCGTCTGGGGTGCTGCTATCTGCACAGTCTGGCTGGCCAAGCAGGAAGAAACAAGCACTGGCAAAGCCAACAACAGCTCTTGCGTTGGCCACCAGCCTTTTGGCTTTACCAATGCTTGTATTGTTTTGTCATTGTTTTTGTAAAGCTTTATTGTTAGAGGGAGCCACCAGGCCCTCTCCAGTATCAAAAAAAGAAATGCCTAGAATTAAATATTTTTGTTTTTATGCAATGGCCTCCAGCGAAAAGGGAACCGCTTTGTGTGTAGATGTGGTCTTTGTGAAAGAGGGGAATGCTGTCACTCACACTGAAATTAACCACTGGGATAGGGGGCGTGAGCAATTGCCCCTCGTGCTATGCTGAAATGGGTGAAATTAAAATGTGAATGGCAATAACAATTCAATAGATGACGAGAGCAGGCGGAAAAGTCCTTATAAGTATATTCATCATTTTAGTAAAATCAAAAGGTCCTGACTAACACACGACCTAAAAAAGCCAAGTATCAGCAAAGTCAATAGGACTACCCTTCGCATGCTGGTGTGAGGATTATTTTTATTGCAAGAATATATCACAACCATAAGCAAGCATTGGCAAAGCCAATGGGTCTTGCCTTTGGGAGTGGTTAGTTTTCTAATCTTTTTTGGTAATGCTGCACAGTATCTGCAAGATGAAAAAAGATTTTAAAAAAGGTTTGATGAAGCGGATGCAGCAGCCATGTCATTTTATAGACAGGAAGATGCTTCCCACATGCACACACCTACAAGATGACACAGACACTAGTTTTTTCTATTTCTCAATTCAAGATGGATCCGTAAATAACAAAAATGTAATAGTAGCAGTGCGAAAGTGGATTTTTTTAAGACAGGGATGGTTGTCCCATCCAAAATATAATAGAAAATATAATATTATAAAATAAAAATAGAGGGCATGGGAGTGTTGGGAACAAGATGAGCAGGTGGAGGAAAGTAACGGGGAGTGGGCAGGTGGTGCTTGATTTTATCCCTGCCATTGTCCAAACCCTATTTACTGCATTCTTCAACAAGTGCTCGATTTCTGTATACAGGCCTTTCAATTTTGTTATTATCTTGCCACATTTGCTGTGCATTCAAAGACAGAGGTCAAACTACAGGCTCTGTCTTCCAATGAGCTTGGTGTTTGCTTTTCTTTCTCTGACTTCAGGGTGAGAGGATTTATGTGACAATCATGCTGGCTATAGGGGATGTGCCTGAGGAAGGCTGTACGATGTTATTTTTTTTCTAGCACACAACAATATTTAAATGTCTGTAAATGAACTGTGCAGATATTTCAGAATATACTGGACTTATAAAAGCACGAATGAAACAATTGTTTTGGTAATTCTGAAGTGTGCTGGAAATAAATATTTTATTGCGATCAAAGCAAATCAATACACTAGGGGGGCCATTAGGAGGACGGGCGGACTTTGTCCGCCCGCCATCCCATCGGATAACGGGACTGCCCGCCATAGAGGCGGGGGACCCGTGGGGGGTATTAGGAGGCGCCCACCACAGTGGCGGGCGCATCCTGCATTTTTAACATTGTGGCGGGCGGTGCTCTCAGCACTGCCCGCCACAATGCGGCAGAAAAGCGGTGGACGATGTTTCCGTCCGCCGCGGTTCCCCCTGCCATAGTAATATGGCGGGGGGGAAATGGGTGGCGGGCGGGCAAGGATGTCGGGCGGATCGCCACCGCCCGCATGGCGATGGCGATCCGCCCGACATCCTAATGGGCCCCATGGTAAGGACTTTTCCATACGTTTTTGCTTGTGTGTTCTATACTTTTATCAGTAAAGCTGTAAGTCTGTGCAAATGAAATGGTAATTTTAATTGAAGATGTGTTGCCTATAATGGCAGTACGCTACCACACAATGCATGCTCCACTTTACCCCACCCCACTCTACACCACTACAGTCTACTCTGCACCACTCCACTCTATGTCACTTCACTATACGCCTCTCTATTCTACACCACTCTTCTCTATGCAAATGCACTCTGCCTCACTCTACTCTACTACGCACCACTCCACTTCACTCTTACCCACTCCACTCTGGACCACTCCACTCTGGACCGCTCCACTCTATGCCACTCTACTATGCATAACTGCACTTTATGCCACTGCATTCTACGCAAACACACTCTACTCTGTATCACTTCATTCTACTCCAGTGCACTCTATTCCAGTCCACTCTACCCCACTCTAATCTACTCTGCACTCTACTCTACACCACTGTACTCTACAGTGCACGACTCCACTCTACTCTGTACCATTGCACTCTATGCTAATGCAATGTAAACTGCTTTACTCATAACCAATGCACTATGTGGCAATCTATTCTGCACCATTACACTCTATACCACAATGCTCTACTATGCAACACTTTACAGCACTGCACTATACCGTGTAGCACTCTATGTAACTGCACTCTACGCCACTCTATTATACTCTGTACTACTGGACTCTACGCCACAGTTCTCTATGTCATTCTGTTCTTCATCACCCTACATCACTGCACTCCATGTCAATGCATTTCACTCCACTCTAAAATACACCATTCCACTCTGCAACAGTCTACTCTCTGCCACGGAACTCTTTGCTACTCTACGCCACAGCACTCTACTCTGCATCTCTCTACACCACTCTACGCTCTACCTTGCACCACTCCACTCTACCCTGTACCACTCCATTCTACGTCAGTGCACTCTACACCACTTTACTCAAACCCAAATGAACTCAACGCCACACTACTCTGCAACACTGCACTCCTAACCACTGAACTCCATGCCACTCTTCTCTGCACCACTGAACTCCATGCCACTGTACCCTATTCTAAACCACTCTACTCCACTCCATTCTACGGCAATGCACTGTAAGGCACCACACTCTACGCCACTCTACTTTGCATCACTCCACTATATGCCACTCCACTCTACGCCGATACACTCAACACCACTCTGATCTACTCTACGACACCACACTCTATGCCACTGCACTTTACGCCAATGCACTCCACTCTGAAACAATCTACTCTATGCCACTGCCCTCTACTCCACTCTGTGCCATTCCATTCTATGCAATTCCACTCTACACCAATCCAATCTACCCTGCACCACTCCACTCCACAACACTGTGTTTTACGCTGCTTCACTCTATGCCACTGCACTCATTGCCAATGCACTCTACACCACTTTATTCAAAACGAATACACTCTACACCACTCCCCTCTATGGCAATATACTCTGTGCCACTGCGCTTTAAGCTACTATAGTCTACACTGCAACACTCTACTCTATGGCACTGCCCTTTACACCATTGCACTCTGTACCACTGTACACCAATGCCCTCTACATCAATGCACTCTGCACAACTCTACACTGCAAGACTGCACTCTCCACCATTGAACACTACTCTCCACCACTGCATTCTATGCCACCTCATGCTACGCCACCCTACAACATTGTGTTCTATGTCACTGCACTATATGCCACTCTATTCTACTTTGCACTGCTGTACTCTATGCCACTGCTCTCTGCACCACCCCATTGTGCACCACTCTACTCCGCGCCACTCTACTCCGTTCCACTGTACTTTAAACCACTGCTCTCGGCACCCATCACTCCATTGTGCACCTCTCTACTCTGCACCACTCTACTCTGCGAGGCTCTGCTCTGTGCCACTGCAGCACTCAACTCTATGCCACTCTACTGCACTCTGCACCAATGCACTTAACACCACAACACTCTGCATCACTTCAAGCCACTCTAATCTTTTCTGCACCACTGCAGTCTGCACCACTCTACTCTGTGCCACTGCACTCTATGCTACTCTACTCTACACCTCTGCACTCTATACTTCACCACTACACTCTACCCTGCACCACTCTACGCAATTTTACTATACTCTGATACAATCTACACTGCCGCCACTGCACTCTACACCACTGCAATCTACTCTGCACCACTCTAAGCCACTGCACTCTATGCCGCTCTATTCTATGCTAATGCACTCTACACCACTTTACTCAAAACCAATGCTCTCTAAACCACTGCACTCTACGCCAATCTACTCTGCACCACTGTACTTTATTCCACTTGACTCTAGGCCAATCTACAACACTTCACTCTACGATACTCCACTCGATGATGCTCTTCTCCAATAAACTCTATGCCACTCTATATATAACACTACTCCACTCTATGGCACTCTTAGCAACGCCCTCTATGCCTCTCCATGCCACTTTACTTCACCTTATTATGTGAAACATTACTCCACTCTACTCTATACCACTCCACTCTACACCACTCAACTCACAACACTCTGTGCCACTCCACTCTACGACAATCTAATCCACTCTACAGCGCTCTACCCTACTCTACATTACTGTGCAACACTCTACCCCACTCCACTCAACACCCTCTATGCCACTCCACCCCACTCTGCTCTACACCACTCCACGGCACTCTATGTCACTCCACTCACAACACTCTACTACTGTGCCACTCAATAACACTTCACTCTACTCCACTTTATGGCACTCCACGCCACTCTCCTTTACCCCACTAACCTTTAGCCATGCTGAACAGTAGCCACGCTGGTTTACAACATGGCTAAAACATATTGCCAATGCCAATACCTCTTGCATAGGTGAGCCCTATTGGATTTGCCAATGCTTGTTTTAAGCATATGCGATGAGGCAAAACGGTGAAATTCACAATGCAAGTGAGCCAATTGCTGAAAGGGTCCATTTCCGAAGGCCGTATGCTGTGGTGAATGGAACCAAAACCGGAATGACATTTGAACATAGCAGTAGGTAATTAGAGCTGACCCCCCAAAAAATCCTCTTATCTATGCATGTATTTATATTTGAACTCAATTTTTTTTATTATATGAGGCTGGCGAAACGTCTATGGGACAGACATGGTTTAGCTTTCATATAAGCAATAGGAAAGACAGAATTATGCGTATCTGTGGCAAACTGGAAATGATTACATTGCATTCCACGTGGTACCCTCTGCCAAACGCTGGTTGAGGAGGCAAAGGGCTACATTTACAGAACCAGGATTTGTGAAGTTCTATTATTCTAAAGCACACTTCTGCCACCGTAGTAAATGTAGGGTTTCGGAAAGGACTAGGGGTGGCTCAGCGTGGATCACCATACAAATGTACGTGTTCACATACATAGCTGATGGACATTCACATGTATTTTGCAGGTAGTTTCCCCACACTGGAAACTTTGCAAATATTCCCCTGTGCAATGCAAAAGTAAATGCTTTTAATGGGTGTCGAAGGTAGAGGGACAGTTCCATGATTAATGGGGATGCAGATGTAGATAAGTGTGGCTCAATAGTTAGAGCGGCAGACCCTGATGCAGAGGTCTAGCCCGGGACCAGGGTTCAATTCCCGCCTCGGTGGGTCTTGAGCTCAATTTCTTTGGACCTGATAATTCTCGCCTCGGTGCCTATTCCAATCATGGAGTCCCACTCTGCAACTCTGGGCAATAGCTTGCTTAATCTCCACAACGGCCCCCACAACGCTAAGGATGCCTGGCCTCCACCTTGGGGGTGCCCAGGAGTGGACATTTCACAGGGAAAAGCCAGGAAGGGTTCCACAGCGGTATGAGTACAGCGCCAGGACGCCCTGTTGCTGGGGCAGCAGTGTGCTTTACAAGTACAAATAATTCAAGTACAAATTCATTCATTCATATGGGCAGACGCGGCAGGCACAGGTAAGAGCGAGAGGAAGTCGACAGGATAGGTAAAATAAATAAATAAAACAACTTACCTTGCGCTCGCCTCATCGTAGAGTTGGTGATGCGGCGAGCGCAAAATTTGTGGTTTTATTGATTTTTTACATTTTATCATAACTATCGGGTACCACCCCGCCCGCCCCGCCCCACTGCTCTTACCTGTGCCGGCCGCGCCTGGATTAGGGTCTCGCCACATAAAATATTTTCACTGTGAATAACAAATGCTAAGTCATATTTCTGAATGATTTATTTCGTGGATTTTCCACCTACTAGAAAATCTGCATGATTACATTTGGATAAATACAGGTCTTGCTGTGCCTGCTGGGAGTTCTGTTTCTAGTGTGGATGACGTACTGCAAGCAGACCTCTAGCTCTCTTGTGTAAATCATGTCGAATCAAAACTACGCAACTTGGCATTTGGCAACTGCAATGTTTGTAGCTCTGGCCGCGGGCCTCTGAGCAGAACTTTGGGCTCGGCACTAATTGTTTTAAAACGGAAGCCTTGCCTAGAGATGCTTATGTTTGTGTGTGGATGAGGTGCGGGGGGGGGGGGGGGGGGCTTGAGTGTGCTGCTAAAGCCAAGACCTCCACTTGGCTGAGAGAGACTTGATGTATTCTGTTCATTTATTAGCATCACACCCTCGAGACCCTTGTGCTTATTCAAGCAATTTATCCCTAATTGGCGATCCGGGGTCGACATTTGAAAAGTGAAGGCTTGGGATCTCTGGGGGGGACATAATTAACATTAGAAACAATGAATTCCCTGCTCGGCGATAGATGGCTGGAAGTCCTCCTAGGCTCAGATTTGTCTGGAGTAAATGCCAATCGATCGTCACATTGTTACTGGGAAGCTGTGATTGACGAGCAACCCATCAGTATTGATCAATTGCAAGGGTCAGCATCCCCCACGCCCCAAACCTTTGTACTGGCATTCGCTGCTAGCTGTACATTACGTATGAAAATGCTCTTCTGCACTATGTATGGTTTTATGGTGTGTTTTAAGTCCAAGTTTGTATGCATATTCTAAAACAAGCATTGGCAAAGCCAATAGGTTTCGTCTATGCAAGAGCTATTGGCTTTGCCAATGTGTTTTAGCCATGTTGTACCTCAGCGAGGCTGCTGTTCAGCATGACTAAAAGTTACTAGCATAGAGAAGAGCGGAGAAGAGTCAAGTAGAGTGTCGTAGAGTTGAGTGGAGTGTCATGGAGTGCAGTGTCAGGCAAAGATTGTCGGGCATACAGTGTCAAGGCGTAGAGTGGAATAAAATGTCAGAGGGCCATAGAATGTCATGGAGTGGAGTCGAGTCGAGTCATAGCGTTGAGTGGAGTGGGGTAGAGAGGAGTGACATTGAGTGGAGTAGAGTCATAAAGTCGAGTGGCATAGAGTGGAGTAGAGTGGCCTAGAGTGAAGTGGTATATAGTGGCAAAGAGTGGAGCAGAGAGTTGTAGAGTGGAGTGCAGTAGAGTGCAGAGGTGTGGGGTGTTGTAGAGTGGAGTAGAGTGCCAGAGCAGAGGGGCGTATTGTGGAGGAATGTAGAGCTGAGGGGCATAGAGTTGTTTAAAGTGTTGTAGAGTGGAGCAGAGTTGAGTGGAGTGTCATATAGTGGAGTGAAGTGGAGTGGTATGTTGTAGAGTGGAGTAAAGTGTCGTAGAGTGGAGTAGAGGGGTGTAGAGTGGAGTAAAGTGGCATGGTTTGCAGTAGAGTGGAGTGCCATAGTTTTAGAGTGTCGTAAAGTGGAGTGTCGGAGTGTGGTCTAGTGTGAAGTGGTATAGAGTGTCACAAAGTGGAGTGGAGTGTGGTGGAGTTCCGTGCCATGTCGTGAAGTGTCATGTCGTTGAGTGGATGGTCATTGAGTGGAGTAGAGTGCTGAGAGTGGAGTGGTGTAGAGTGGAATGGCTTAGCGTGAAGTATGTATGGTGTGGTAGATCACTGCCAATACAGGCAACTCATTTCAATTGAAATGCCAATGACATTTGCACATACAGTTTTACTGATAAAACTATACAGCGCAAAATCGATAATGTGTGGAAATGGTATCAGCTAGAGTACTGATTCCCTTTGATCGGATTCAAATATTTGTTGCCATCACACTTTCGAATTTGAAAAAAATTTGCTCATTAGTGCTTTTGTAATCCCAATATATTCTGAAATATTGCACAGTTCATTTACAGACATTTAAATTTTGTTGGGTGCTAAAAAATAACCTTTTCCTTCCCAGTACACTACAAGACTGTCACATGAATTCTCTCCCTTTTAAGTCAGAGAAAAAAAAAGAAAACACCAAGCTGCCTTAGAAGACAGAGCCTGACATTTAACCTCTGTCTTTGAACACACAGCAAATGTGACCAGATAAGAACAAAATTTAAAGGCCTGTTTACAGAAAGAAAGGACCCGTGGAAGAATATAAGGCGTAATGGGGAACAAGGTTTGCTCCACTGGAGCGACAAAGACATGCTGGATAGCCTAAAACAAATAAAATCAGCAAATAGAAAGCCAGAAAATGTGGGTTACAAACTGCAGAGCCAATGGTAAGCAATGGTTGGAATGCATTTCCAGGAAGCTTTCAGAATGCCCACAAGATGTCTTTTCGCAGCCAGACAGCTGTGATGTCTGGTAGCTTTCGATCTAAATATTCATAGTAAAGAATGCGTCCCATTACTAAGTCAAACATTTAAGGATGAATGATTATTGTTCTTAGCAACAGATTTGGAATAACATGCATGTGTGTATGTGTTATTTGTATAGTACAAACCTAGTCAAAGTGCAGCAGAGATCTGTCTAGGGTCAAAGGCAAGCATAAAGTCAACAAGTGATAGGAGAAAAGCTAGTTATAGGATTGTTACTGTATTGTTATGCATTGTTCCTTAAAGAGCTGCATCTTCAACTCTTTCATAAATTGTAGAAGCTTTCGGTGGTCCTAATGGATATGTTGTTCCACATACAGGGACACAAATGAAACAGGCATTGGAAATGCCAACAGTTCTGTCTTTAAAGGCATGTTGTATGGTAATGTGAAGCATTAAAAGGAAATAGCATGGGAATTGATGTGTATTTCTGTGGAAGCAAATAACGTTCATATAATATTTGCGTAGATTAAAAGATCTGGAGGCAGTTGCACTGTCAAGGCAGACCTATAGCTCCATGTTGGATAATGGCTGCCCTCCTCCCACCTGTCCTGCTGCCAGTAAAAACAACATACATTATATAGGTATACAAGACTCTTTAATAGCATTCCTATGTCATGTGAGTGCCCCTGAAAGTCCAAGCTTATGCAGTGGATAAATACACAACATGTTCACAACTGTGTGGAGGGCAAGCATTTTTTTGTGGGAGAACACAACTTCTGTCCAATCAAAACATGTACTCCTGGCTCCCAACATGTGGGTGGAGCCAAAGCCCTCTCTAGTGATGCTCAGGTAATTGTCTTGCAACAGCTGCGCTGTCAAGGCAAACTATATAAAGTAGCTGGTCTTAAAGGCAGACCATAAAATGTATCCTGCTCTGTTTTTCTTTGAGGCACTACTTCATCTCTCAGCGCACGATCCTCTGACTGTGGGTGTGCAGAGAGCCACCATAGATAGTAAGTTTGTCTGCGATATATGCAGGGGTATTGGTCATGATGGTTTTATAGATTGTGTGGGGCAGCCAGCGGAGTAAATGGAGTTCCGTTATGAAGGGGGTGATGTGGTCATATTTTTTCAGGCATAGATGAGCAACCGCGGCCCCTGCAGGTAAGAGCGGTGGGGCCGAGTGGGGGGAATTTCAACAGACGAGGGAAAAATAAATAAATACATATTTTCCCCTCATTGTCGTCTGTCAAAATCCCTCCCACCTCGGCCCCCCAGCCACTCTTAACTGCATGGGCCGCGGCTGCAAAATGAGTAGTGCTGTTGGAATTAGGATCCGCTTACAGGGAACCTATCTGGAGTCTGGTAAGCCTTGAAGAACGTCTCAACCTCCAAAAGTAGCAGATCTATCAAAATGTAAAGGAACAAGAAGTCTGCTATGTTCAGCTTTTTTTTCCTTTATTGCACATTGTACTGTGATTTTTAAATTATTATTTTCAATGTATGCCATTTGAATTTTTAACATGTAAACATTAGTCTTGAAAAGTATTTGTGCATTTTAATTGGATAACTTTCATGTTTGAGATACTTGTTTAAAGGTATTGTAAACAAAACCTTATGTTTGTTGTAGTATCTTGCATTTGGCTTGACCTGCTCTTCCTGCTCTATGTTAACATACTATATTGTTTATAACCTTATCTGCTCTAGAGCCTGGAGTCCTTTGATTCAATGGAATCTTTTGTAATGTTGTTGTTTGGTCAGTCTGGGCTCCATGCATATGTCATGGTGGGGTGTTTCCTGGTGGACTTATATTGAAGTGTCAGTGATCATTCGATGGCTGTTGTCTCTTCTTCTTTTTTTAGGGCTTTTGTTGTGATGAGTGTTTACAGCCACCTTTCAACCAGCAAAACCCATGAACGTAGAGTTTGGCTGCACCATCACTGTACACCATGCAACAGATACCTCAATGTTGTAAAATTCTGTTTCATTGGAGTGACAACATGTCAATGAAGAACTACTTATTGGTATGCCGATTATTTAGAGGGTGGCAGTGTTTAGGCAGAGCCTGCAGGCAGCGCGCGTGCACTGCTGTCACTAAGAGACCTTTCTTATCTAACAAAAATCCTTTAAAGGGGCATTATGCCGGTCCATTACTTACCATTTGTCGGCATCATTATCTCTCTTCCTTGCTGCCTTCTAATGCGGCAGCGTGTCCCAGGCGGCAGGTCCTGTGCCACTTCCATTCCTTTTGTGGCGCATGGACGAAGCACAAATTGATTTCTCTCAATTAGTGTCCACCCGCTGCTTGTGTTGTAATTGATGTAATATTTCTTTATTTTTTTACAATTTTTTAATAGTCAGAGCTCAACTTGGCTGAAGGTATTAGAGCACTTTATATAAGCACAAGTTACATTACACAAGGTCACATTTATTTTTTTAGCATGTGCTTTTAGGGACTGAATTCCGTAAACTTTGTACTTGACAGCAATTGTGCAAACGACTCCTTGTGTGTGCCTTTGTATGTCCTTCTCTCCACACTGCTCCACTCTACTCTACTCCACCCTAATCCACTACACTCGGATCTACTCCAAAGCACTCTAATCCACTCCACTCCACTAAAATCCACTCTAATTCACTCCACTCTAATCTAATCTAATCTACTCTAACCCACTCCAATCGACTCTCATCCACTCCAGTCCACTCAACCTAATCCATTTAATCCACTTTAACTAAAAACCACTTCAATCCACTCCATTACATTCCACTCCAATTCCAATCCAATCCAAGGCATCTTAATCTACTCCAAACCACTCTACTCTATTCCATTCAAATTCACTCCAATTAATTCCACTCTAATGCACCCCAATCTAATCCACTTCACTCTAATGTACTCCAATTCACTGCAATCTATTTACTCCACTCCAATCCATTGTAAATGACAATGTCTTTTACCGATGTTTTATGGAGTGTATGTATGTGGTGTGTAGAGGAATTATGTGGGTTGGATTGGAATTGTTAGTTGTGGAATTGTGTGGTGTGGAGTTGTGTTGTGTGGAGTGGATTTGTGGAGTTAAATTATGGGGCATTGTGTGCAGTGGAAACTTGTGGATAGTAATTATGTGGTAATGTGTGTACTGGAATTATGGGGAGTGGGATTGTGTGTTATGGAGTGTAATTATGGTATGGTGTTGAATTTTGTGGCATGATGTTGAATTTTGAAGTGTTATTTTATTGTGCCTGAGTTTACTAGGCCTCAGAACACATTTACTGCCCATTGTTCCCCGTGCAGTCCGAATGAAATGCCTGCTCTGTGGGCAAAACTTAACAAATGTGTATTCTGCCACCTACGGTAGAAGGATGCAGAGTTGAGACCCTTTTACGTCAGAGGGTAAACATTTCTGCATTGTAACCTTAATGTTAGGGCAGCACTTTAAAGGGGGAGTTATGTCATGCATGTCATGGTGGAAACTGATTCATCTCCTGTTCTCTCTCCAATAGGTATCTTAACCAGGTGTTTCAAAGGCAGGCAAACCAGGCTTAACAACAGGTGCGGGGTGGGCAACTGTACATATGACAATCATACAATTCAATTTTAAACAGATGAAACGGGGTCCAGTAGAGGATGTGCAAATTTAGACATTTTGGGGCTCATTAGGATTGCAGTTAATCCGCATCCTCCGGGCCAGCGGAAGCCACCACCGGCCCGGAGGATGCAGATTAACCACTGCGGACAGAAAAAAGACCCCCCGCCAGATTAGGATGGCTAGGGGATCTTTTTTCCGGCCGCCGCTTTTCCACCGCGGTCGCCTTCCGACCGCGGCGGAAAAGCTCTAACATGGCTGGCGGTGTCTATCAGTAATACCCGTTGGTTAGCTAATAGCATCTGACTAAATCTGCACATCTCCATAATCAGCAAGGTAAATGCAACAACGAGAAGAATAAGCTATTGGTCAGCAGTAACAATCATCTATCTTTACAGCTTTCCTTGTTAAACAAGAATGCAGTGTTTTATGTACATCATGTGATTAAACCAACACAATTTATCAGGTTATTTTAATATTTGGCGGTCTTTCTGCTTTTGATGAAACATGGGCAAAAGTTGCATCACCCTACCCCAAACTCCCCCCTGCACCCAAAACCCTAAACGATCTACCTGTGGGTTGTTCGTTTGGGATGAGAGGTGTAGTCATCTTGGTGTGAAGAACAGCTTTACTGTTGTCGAATGAGAAGGTAGTGAGAGGCCAGGCAGAGGACACAGCAATAATCCAGAGGCACTGATTTACAATAACCCTGGGCAGGAACTCCGCTCCGCTGGTGGAGCTTGCAGATTTTTGCATACTCCGCGTTCTGCGGAGAACGTAAAGTTCATACAAAACTTCCAACTCTGCAGCGGAGCGGAGTTCATCCGCGGACCCTCCTGCCTCCACCGCCCCCAATAAATATTTTTAATAAAAATTAAAATGAGGGTAAATAAAACACACTTACCTTTATCATAGCATCTCCGGGCTGTCCTCCTCCTCCTCGCCGTGGCCCTGCAAAATCCCCTACGTCAGACGTGCGTCATGGTAGGACTGCGCATAGGAGCGCAGTCCTACACAACATACATTTGATGTAGGGGGTTCTGCGGGATCACAGCAAGGAGGAGGAGGGCAGCCCGGAGACACAGCGATAAAGGTAAGTGTGTTTTATTTATCTTACTTTTTATTTTTATTTTATAAATATTTATTAAGGGGTGTGGAGGTGTGGAGCGGAGCTCAACAGAGTTTTTGCCCAACTCTGTGGAGCTCTGCATAGAGCAACTCTGCCTGCTCTGCCCGGGCTTCATTTACCAGGCCCCGTACTTAAACCTGGATTGATTTACGAACAATGAATGTTAAGAACGTTGAGGTATTGTATGTCAGCCATTTAGTTCCTCTCTTATTTCAAGTTTTACTTAATCTTGCCTCTCTCAAGAAGTAGCTATTTAATCATGTTGTGGTTCTTTCTGTATTTTTTTCCTTGCATTCTTTGAGCTGTGCAGGTGTTTATGAAGGGCTTTGATTGAGAGCTTTGACGCTGAAGCCAAAGCAAAGTGCCTGTCAGTGGGTTGGCATCTATGCAGAGCACACAGAACAATGGTCATGTATTTCAGCTGTAATTGCAATTTTGTAAAAATGTGTGTGACGGGGTGCACAAATGGCATAATATTTACAGAAGTAAATAAATTGCTTAAATGTGAGTGGGTGCAGTGTATGTTTGGAAGTGGTAAAGTGAGGGAGATGCAAGGAAGTGAATTCGGGGAAGAGTGAAAAGAGGGTACTGTAGAGGAAAGAGAGGTGGTTGAAGATGGGCAGATGGACGAGATGTGCAGAGAAAAGAGCACATATATATCTAACATAAAGCGCATATATCTGAAAGCAAAAATTCCTTTCACAGGCCTCAATGCTATTGAAATTTTAGAATTTCAACATTTTGAAGGTTCATTATTTATAATAAATCCTTGTTGTTACTCATTTATGTTAAACAGCTTACAATCATAGACAAAACCAATCATACTGACAGGTTTTAGGTGTAGGTCACTTGTTGTGTTATATATCTGGATGCAATTACATCTCAGAGAGAAACCAAAATACAGATTGGGAAGCACACTCTGGGAATCACAGACATTGTTTTATGTGTTCCCTTTTAGAGAGTCAACGCATTTTTCATCCCACTTAAAAACCTGCCTACACAAATTTCTATATGACTGATTGCAATCAGCAGCTGTGGGTCCTTCTCAAAGCCTCGTTAGACACTTTCCTGCCAAAGTTGATGTTGCATACAGTGGAATACACTGGGAAGCACACGTTTTAAAAGGCTAAAGTTGGTGTGTTGTACAATTTGCACATTACAGTAACTGTTGAATATAATAATGCAGTAAGATACAGGGCAGTTTTTTATGTGTTTAATATTTCCAACTCAAAAAACAAAAGGTGTGGAGGGTCGAGGGGATAGTTTAACGACCTGTCTACTCACTCCCCAGATTAAGGATACATGACAACAAAAGGGTAGACCAAGTCTAAAAATAGTGTGTGTCTGAACAAGCGACCGTGTAACAATTCCGCTCGTTATATACAAGGGGCACCGACGGACAGAGCGGGGCCTCATTCTCCCGAGCGGTTGCCGGGTGAGGTGGGGTCTTCACCCACACAAAGCTGGGAAGAAGCCTTGTCGCCCTTCCTCCAGCAAACATTGGGAAACGCAGGGTTCCTGGTAGATATGTGATTTTTCATAAACACATTTTCCAATGTTCCTCATGTCACATATTACTGTCAGTTGCAGTAGCAAGCTTATATAAAAGGTCCTGAAGAAAGCCGGGGCTGTTCCCCTATTGGCTGAAACATGTCGACCACCTTGCTTAGCGCCACGGGGCAGTATTCATCTTAAACTGCCAGGCGTGTTTTTAATACTTTTGACACTCAGACCATTAACTGAAAAACTCTTTAGTCTCAGTAGTCAATTTTACTTACTATTATAATTTGAGCACTGCACTTTTTCAACACTTTTACACTGAGGAACGGTGCACATAGAACTTCTATGTTACCCTGGCACTAAATGGTCAGGAAAGGGTTTGAATACCTATAAATCCCCAAATGATGATATTCCGCCAACTGGGTGGTCTGATGGGATTTTTTCAAACCTCTGTAACGCAACAGTCTCTGGTATCATCTACAGATATCCAATTGTTACACGGTCGCTTGTTCAGACACACACTATTTTTAGACTTGGTCTACCCTTTTAATATTTCCAAACCATAAGTTTCCTGCTGCTTTATAAGCCTTGCTTTATCACTAAATATATTTGCTTTAAAATGCACCATTTGTCAATCTTTTTTCAATTTTTTTCTCTGGAGGAAGTTCAGCCTGGACTCCTTGTTTGTCCATTAAACTTGCCCATGATGCTCACTACATAAAAGTCATACCAAACTTTTATACCTAGCACTTTCAAATGCCACCATCCACCACTTGTGCGAACAATATTATCAAAGAAATCTCACCACCACTTTGGGTGGAAATTTTCTTTGTATATCAGCCACGTCACTTTTCTGAGTTGCTGTAAAACAAATACATTCTTGAATGAGCTAATTAAAATATACAGTCCTCAAACTTTTAAACCAACTCACAAAAATATACAAAGTTAAAAAATATTGAAAACTGTAGTGGACAATAAGCTGGTGAGGGAGTCAGAGCTGAGGCTCAGCACCACCGTGCATGATAATACTGATCACGCGGTAACGCAATCAGGGTGCAAGGCTTCATTTACCACCGCTTCCAGAACGAATGTGAAAAAAGGTACACTGGAGTGGATGCCAGCTGGTTCCTGGGGGGGGGTAGAGTGTGTGCTGATACAGGAGCACTCTAGTCCATTCCTGCTTGTGCCCTGGGGACACTGTAAAGGGCATGCTCGATCAGAGTGAAGGAATGCACAAAGACATGCAAAATCATCCGGTATCCACAGCGCTGAGCCCTACGGCAAACAATCGGGAGCAGCTGTGGGGCGCAGTGTGCTCTATGGTGAAACATGAAAGGGGGTACAGTGACAAGATTTACAGGCCTGTTTTCACTTGCGCTTGCAATAGAAAGGCAAGTGGAGCAGCTGTGCATAAGGAGAGCCTTCCCATGCCACCATGCCAGAGTTGAAGAAAAAAATAGTGCGCACAAACTAAACCAAATAGACAGGAGTGGAGGAGTGCATGTAATAGGGACGGTGGACATGGGAGCGAATTAAACACCAAAAGGAGGGACAAATACAGCCAATGCACCAATGAAAAGGTAAGTTTTCAGGAGGGCACAGAAAAGAATGAATGAAAACAATGGATGTGGTCAACGCCCACAAAGTAGATACAGAATGTCTTGAAGAAATATTTCATGCACTGTCTAGACAAGAAGTAAAAAATAAAAAAAGTAGTATGGGAGAATCAGAATACAAATATGGAGGAGGATAAAACATTGCCTCTGCTGGTGGATTCGGGGGTAAGGATAACTATGATCACCAGTGGACATTTTCATAATACATGAAGGCCAAACCACTACTGTCTCCTGACGGAGCACCCGTGTCCTATTAGGGCAGAGCACTTTCATTGTTATGCTTTTTTAAGACATTCTGGAATTCAAGGAAAGGAGAATCCAAAGCAACATTTATGTAGCCATTAGAAGCTTAACAACTAGGACTTGTTCCACCAGGGACTTTTTGCCATGATTTTGAGACCAGGTACCAAAGAAGCCATGGGTAAAAGAGAGGAAACATTTCTTGAAATAATGTTGAACAAATATCTGAGAGTATTGTCATGGGAATTAAGTATAATCATTGCTTTTAAGCATAAGATCAAAGTTAAAGCTTGTGCTGCCCATATAATCATGACCTGGGGTAGGGGCATTCAGTATTAGAGATGATCTAAAATGAGAAATAGATATCTTGTGCAAAAGAGTTATCATCAAAGCAGTTCAGTCTTTATTATAGCTTTGGCCACTTATTGTCGCTTGTAAGTGCAATGTGGAATTGAGGGTCTGTGTTGATCCCCACCGTTTAAACAAATAAATATGATGGATTCCTGCAGCTTCCTAAAACCAGTGAAAAGTTGGGTAGGGCAGAGTGCTTTCCAAGCTCAGTCTAGCTTCTACATATATCAATTGGAGCTTGAACAAAAGTCCAAAAATTAAACACCAACACGAAAGCCAATACTGCGACTACTATTTGACTTGAGTTTCTACACGCAAAGAGTTAAACTAAGTGCGAGTTTGGAAAATGTGTCAGATTAAATAGACCGCCTATCGACACCATAAGAATGTTATTTTCTAAATAGCTTATTTTGATTTGGCAACAAATTAGTGATCCAACCAAATAAGCCTCTTTGGTGTTTTTAAAAAAAATTATTTTGTGACATTCAAAATTGTAAATATTGATTTTTGTATGTATGGTATGTGTGAGAGTGTGAGATTTGAATGTGAATGTTGATCAACCACGTATGAATGTTATCTCCCCACTAATGTGTACTTTTATGAAAATGTCATTTTTATGAAGATTGTATTTTGTATTTTGTATTGTTCGTCCTTGATATTTGTGTTGAACTTTTGGTGAACTTTAACCAACGTATCATTCTGAAAACATTCATGAAAAATAAAAGTGATTTATTCTGACACATTTGTCCAAACTCGCACTTAGTTTATTGCGCTTAGAAACTCAAATCAAATAGTAGTCGCAGTATTGGCTTTCGTGTTGTTGTTTAGTGCTAAAGAGGCTTGGCCTTACTGTGGGAAGCCCACACCTAGTGTTGTTTTCTTTGCTGAACAAAAGTCCAAGCACTGTGGAGAGTTTGTAACTTCTTTTGGCACTCACCAATGTTGGCGGATGCTGTTCGGACTAGACTCAGTGACAGCCCTTTCTTAACGTCATGTATCATATGTTTAAAGATATCAATGGTATTTTAGTTTTTTAGGACAATGTTTTCATTTTCGTCTCTATCCAAAATCAGATTATGCCCTGTACGATCAGATTCTTGGACATCATCGAACACTTAGGCATTGTGATAAAGAGGAAGGCATGTGAGTTTCTGAAGAAGAATGTGAAATACATAGGCCATGCAGTCTCAAAAGACGGGAGAGCGGCGTGGCGGGAATTATTTATGGCCACATTGGAGCTGCTCTACCTGTGAACAAGGTTAGAATGAACTTCATTCTGTGCTTGTGCGAGTTTAATGTATAGTTCATCATGCTTGAAGTGTCTAAGCAAAATGCTCAAGAAAAATGTGGCATTCGACTGGTGTCAGGAGTGCCAGAAAACATTTAGATGGGTATAAAGGTAACTGGTTCATCATTGCCACATTGTGCCACCAAAGATAGCACCAGCCTTGTGTTTGGAGCAGTACTTTACTCAAAAAAAGATAATGAAGTATTCATGATAGGTATGCGACTCATGTTCTGAGAGATACTGAACTACACTACTCCATGTTTGAAAAACAACTGCTGGCATGCTGATGGGCTGTAAAAAAATGCTGCAGCTATTTGTGGGGAAAACATTCACTATTCAATATGTTTATAAACCATTGGTGTTTATCGTGATTGGAGGGAATGTAAAAAGCTACACACAGATTGCAGGTTGCCGACAAAATTGCTTCAGTATCAGTTTGACATTAGAAAGAATGAAAGAGCCGATTTTCTGTCAAGATTTCCCTTTTAACAGGAGAGGGTGAGTGAAAGTGAAGAACAGGGAGAAATACTTAATTGCTGTGGAGGAGATCGAATGAGCATGTGCTATCTCGGAACATGAGTGCCATGATGCTGTGAGACAGGGTGATGTATTTAAACAGATCAGGCTGTTTGTTAAGAATGTCTGGCCGAAAGAGAAAAATTTACTTCTAGTCTACGGTCTTTTTTCAAGATTTCTGATGAGTTGTCAATTGAAGATGGAATGTTGCTTATTGCAGATTTAAACCTCCTGAAACATCAATATGTGTAGCTATCGCTAATGCTCATGAGGGGCATGTGCGATGTACCATGGTTAATCACAGGTTTCATTCGATTTTTGTGGCCGGTTATGGATAAGGATGTGGAGGAAGTTATCAAGAATTGTGCGATTTGTGCAAAATAGGGAAGAAATTGAAGGTCTGTTTGCACCTCTCAAACAATTGAATTACCTTGCAGACCATCAGTTAGGGTTTGAGTGAATGTGGTGGGTCCTTTTAAATCTTTATCCAGTATCCTTTCGCTTTGGGCATGAAACCGGTCCTATGATGCTAGTTTCCAGTCCAGGGAGGACTTGGCCTGGCAGTTTGGGATGGACTGTTCCCATTGGGCACAGGGTCAAGACTGATTTGCATATGTCTGGGTCCAAACTGGAATGGCATGGTGAGCAAAAAATGATGGATTTAGGCCCAGATATCTGTACTGGGGTGAATGTAAGACATTGTTCTGCATTCTGTCCATCAACTGGTCTTTTTGCATTTGTCACCTCGAGTGGGACAGGTATCTACAGACGTGGGTCCCATGCTGTCCATGCCACTGGAGTCAAGCTATCCTGGCTGATGAGGGCTGAAAGCCCGAAACCAGTCCTAGGATGCTTGTTTCCAGTCCAGGGAGGACCTGACCTGGCAGTTCCGGCTGGACTGTTCCCATTCGGTGCAGGGTCAAGACTGATTTGCATATGGCTGGGTCCAAACTGGAATAGCATGGTGAGCAAAAAAGATGGATTTAGGCCCAGCTCTCTGTACTGGGGTGAATGTATGACATTGTACTGCCTTCTGTACAAGTGTTCTTTTTGCAACCTACAATACGTGGCCAGAAGTGAGACATATCTCTGAACCAAACACAAAACTTGTTGTGGATTTTCTGAAAGATATTTTTTCTAGAGATGGTTTTCCGTAGTTCCTGGTCGCAGACAATTATGTGCAGTTTGTGAGTCCTGAGTTAACAGAATTCTTGGAGCTGGTGTGAAACACTTGAAGAGTTCTGTTTATCACTCATAATTGAATAGTCAATTAGGGTGTGTGTATAGGGTACTAGGGAGTACATCCACTGGGTTTTAGCAAATAGCTGTAATAGAATAAATGCTGTATGGCCCATGTACCTAGCCCAGACAATTACAATAGATCACTGAAATAATATCGAGGGACAAAATATCGACTTGCAAAAATATCGTGGACAAAATATCGACAGTCAAAATATCGAGTTTGTATCTACAAACAGGTAAGTACAAAAATATCGAGTACAAAATATCGTTTACAATAATATAGTTGTAAAAAATATCGACTTTATTAAAAACAGTGTTAAATTAAATTAATATTCAAATATAATTACTAAAATATACTTAAAAATACTTAAATTAACTTATAATAATTAAATAATAAATAAAAATAATAAAAATATTTTTTTACAATCTTATTTGTTAAAACATATATATATAGTAACATACTATAATTAAATAAGATACTATTATATTACCGTACGATACCAGAAGTGTAAAAAATACTATTCCCACTCCAAAGAGTGCAAGCGTAGGGAAAGCGTTGGATAGCGTAGGGGTTTAAATTACTATTTCCACTCCAGTGGGTGCAACAGTAGGGAAAACTGACCCTGAACCCAAAAAATACCCCTTTACCCAAAAATCCAAAACTGACCCTGAACCCTAAAAATACCCCTTTACCCAAAAACTGAAAACTGACCCTGAACCCTAAAAATACCCCTTTACCCAAAAACTGAAAACTGACCCTGAACCCTAAAAATACCCCTTTAGTCAAAAACTGAAAACTGACCCTGAACCCTAAAATTACCCCTTTACCCAAAAACAGAAAACTGACCCTGAACCCTAAAAATACCCCTTTACCCAAAAACTGAAAACTGACCCTGAACCCCAAAAATACCCCTTTACCCAAGAACTGAAAACTGACCCTGAACCCTAAAAATACCCCTTTACCCAAAAACCCCAAACTGACCCTGAACCCTAAAAATACCCCTTTACCCAAAAACTGAAAAGTGACCCTGAACCCAAAAAATACCCCTTTACCCAAGAACTGAAAACTGACCCTGAACCCTAAAAATACTCCTTTACCCCAAATTAATTAATATTATTTAATTACCAAATAATTATTAATTAACAATAACAATAAAGTAAATATATTAGCACATTAGCTGTAATTAATTTAATTTAATAATTAATATTATTTTTCCCAATTAATTAATTAACAATAACTAAAAATTATATATATATAAATAAATTACTCTAATTAATGTAATTAACTAAATAATATTATTTAATTACCAATTAATTACTAATTAAAAATATGAACAAAATTATATTCATTAATTACCTAATTAATATTAATTAATTATTAATAAAAAATATTTACGAACATATATTAATTAATTATTATTAAATTACTCCCCACCCTTATCCCCTATTAACCCAACATCCCGCTCCTAAACATTAACTACAATTTATATTACTATTAATAAAAAAAAAAATTTTAACCTTTTTTCTACATATTATCGATTTTTTTGAGTCGATATGTTTGTATTCGATATTATTTTATCATTATTTTATACGCTATTTTGACCAACAATATTTTTGTAATCGATATTTTATTGTTGTCGATATTTTTAACTCGATATTTTGTCCATTCGATATTTTGTAGTCGATATTTTGTCTGTGCACCAATTACAATATCTGGAAGAAGCAGACTCTCTCGGAGTTCTGTTAATCTTCTACTGAAATCTTCATTCTTCCATAAGAAAAAAAACATATGATAGAGCATTCTCTGGAGCTGCACCAAGAATATGGAACTTGCTCCCACGAGCATCAGAAGAATCCGATCTTCTACAGTACTCAAAAAGGAAGCTAAGACCTTTCTAATGAGCAAATTCCTCCCTTAAATCCATTGCGGTCCGTGCACACCTTTGCTCTATAAGTTTCAACAGATAATCTCTCAACTTACTCTATTTTGCTGAGTGATACTCTCCGATCGTTCATCCTTGATCAGACTCCTGGATGGAGCTTTACATTCTATACCCAGCTTGTCTGCTATGAACAATCCTCTTTACTACATTCAATTTGAGATATCCTTTTGAGGACAACATATCTAAATGTGAACTGTGAATGTTTAGGACAAGTACGATTGTACTAGAAGTTTAGAACCTATTTTCTTTTAAACTGTATTATTGAATGTACAAATATTTCCCCGTTAAATGTAGAGAGATGCTTAGTAACTATCTATGGGACTCAATTTAACTGTTTTAGAATTACAATGCTTTAGAACTGTAAAGCGCTCTGATACCCAATGCTGAGTCTTGTTGGCGCTATACAAAACACTGAATAATTAAATAAATAAATAAATAAAATGAAGCCTGTTCAAAAATACCATACTATTTTATTTATATTCTTATCTCTTCTAGTGTTGTACCCTGTAAATAATGCCTGGAGCCCTTCAGTTCCATGGAGTCACTATTGGAATACTGATGTCTGAACTACCTTTTGCTCAGTTGGGGCTCACCTCCAGTGTTCGTGTGTCAAGGTGACTTGCTTCCTGTAGGATTTATCATAAAGTGTCAGTGACCATTAAATGCCATTGGCTTATTCTCCTCTGGTCGTTACATTTTTGTTTTCCAAAGCTGTACATTTTTTGTTTATTTTACTAGCTTCCCTGTTGGTTACAAATTACTGCATTTTTGATTGGCAACTTTGTGCCATTTTCCTAAGTTCAACATAGGTTCAAAATTGCAAGATCCTTGGCGGTTTTACAGGATATCCAAATATTACCATAAAGGTGAGACTTTTCACAAATGATTCTAATGTATATTTTTAAGACATTTTAATTGTGGTTTTATGAGAGGGAAGGTGAGTTAAGTTTACAACTGGGTCTGTCATATTTGTTGCCCATAAGGTTGCCACATGACTAGGTTCACCAGATGGCTCCATGTCATCAGGCAACCTCTTTTCCATTCCTAGACTTTGCTTTTACATACTGCAATGCAGCATTGTGATTAGTCTGAGCGCCGTGACATGGCGCTCAGCAAGGGGCTGGAGGGGTGGGCATATTCTCCATGCAGTCTGTAATGCAGCCTGCATGGAGAACAGGGAAAGTGCGCATGACTGGTTTGAGCACTTAGGAGGGTTCTACTACTCCTCCCCTGCTCTGCAGCCTCACGCAAAGCTGCCACAGCAGGAGGACAAAATAAAATGATAATAACATAAGGTTATTGTCATTTTATTTTTTGCTTTCTTTTACTGCTGCAGAGCAGTGGGGCAAAGCTCCGAGGAGCCGCCACTGAAGTCAACGCCCTGCATGGTGTACGTTGCTAGTTCAAATTCTCACCAGTTTCGCTAAAGTTTCTAGGGCCAAGTATGAATTGCGTCTTAGCCATATTTATGCAGAACTTAGTGGGCACTGCTCAATAAATCTTTTGAGTTTTTCGCCACTGACGGGATAGCCTTACTTAACTGTGACATAATGTTCTTGAATAGTACTACAACTATTCATAAATTGAAAGGAGAAATTAGAAATCACTTATCCAGCTTTGCCAAGCATGCTGAAGACCACTTCATTGCAACAAAGTGATATTACCCCTTAGTCGCTTCTTTGATAACAAGCATTGGAAAAGCCAATAGGTTTTACCTATGCAAGAGCTATTGGCTTTGCCAATGTGTTTTAGGTATCTTGTACATCAGCATAACTGCTGTTAAGCATGGCTAAAAGTTATTGGCAGAGAGGAGAGTGACGTGGAGGGTCATACAGTGGGTGGACAAAGAGTAGAGTAGAGTGTTGTGTATTGTCGCATAGAGTGGAGTCGGATAGAGTGGAGACGTGTACAGTGACGTACAGTGGAATTGCATATACTAGAGTGAACTCAGTTGTGGCTCTGGCAGGTAAACATGGTGGGGCGGGGGAGGAAGTTGACAGGTGGAATAGGATTTATTTATTTATTTTCCCTATTCCATCGTCTGTCGACTCCCCCCACCGTGCCCTGCCTCCCCGTGCTTACCTGCAGGAGCCGCGACTGAGTGAACTAGTGTAGAGAGCATTGGTGTAGAGTGTTACAGAGTACAGTGGCATAGAGTGCAGTGGCATAGAGTGCAGGAGCATAGAATTCAGTGGCATACACAGAGTACAATGCTGTGGCACAGATTAGAGTGTTGCATAGAAGAGTGCAATGGTGTAGAGTGCAGGAGTGAGGGGTGGAGTGGTGCAGAGTAGAGCGGTGTAGAGTACAATGGCGTAGAGTGCAGTGACACTGAGTGCAGAGGCATAAAGTGGTCAGAGAAGAGTGGCGTAGAGTGGTGCAGGGTAGAATATATTGCAATAGACTGCAGTGGCGTAAAGTGGAGGCCTGCAGAGTTCTCTGGCATAGAGTGGAGTGATGCAGAGTAGAGTGGCAAAGAGTGAAGTAGAGTAGATTGCATTGGCATACAATACAGTGTTGCAGAGGAGAGGGTCATAGAGTTCAGTGGCATACAGTGCTGTAGAGTGCATTGGCGTAGAGTGCAGTGGCAAAGAGTTCAGTGGCGTAGAGTGCAGGGGTACAGAGTACAGTGACGTTGAGTACATTGGTGCAGAGTAGAGTGGCGTAGAGTGGACTGATGTAGAGCGCATTGGCATAGAGTGTTACAGAGGATAGCGATGCAGAGAGCAGTGGCATAGAATTCAGCTGCGTACAATGCAGCATTGTAGAACGCAGTGGTGTAGATTAGAGTAGTGCATAGTAGAGTGCAAGTGGTGCAGAGTAGAGTGACAGAATGCAGTGGCGTCGTTTGGTGGAGAGTGGAGTGGCATAGAGCACATTGGCACAGAATACAGTAGTGAAAAGTGGAGTGGTGTCTAGTACTGTGGCATAGACTACAGTTACATAGAGTACAGTGGTGCAGAGTAGAGAAGCAAAGAGTGCAGTGGCGTAGAGGGATGCAGAGTAGAGTGGCGTAAAATGGCATAGAGTGCATTGGCATAGGATTCAGTAATGCAGAGTAGAGTGGGGTAGAGTTCAGTAGCACAGAGAGCAGTATTGCAGAGTAGGGTGCAGTAGAGTACCACTGTGTAGAATGCATTGGTGGAGAGTGCAGTGGTTCAGAGCGGTGCCCTAGTAGTGGCATAGAGTGCTGTGGTGTTGAGTGCACTGGTACAGAGTGCAGTGGTGCGGAGTGCAATGGTGTAGAGTGGCATATATTGGTGTAGAGTAGAGTGGATGGGTGTAGAGTAAATTGGCCTAGAGTGTTGCAGAGTATAGTGAGTAGAATGCAGTAATATAGAGGACAGCAGCATAGAATTCAGTTGTGTAGAATGCAGCATCATAGAATTCAGTGGTGTAGATTAGAGTGGTGCATAGAAGAGTGTAGTGGTGCAGTGTGGAGTGGTGCAGAGTAGAGTGCCATAGAGTGCAGTGGTGTAGAGTGCACTGATTTAGAGCAGAGTGGCAAAGAGTGCAGTACCATGGAGTGGTGCAGAATGGAGTGACGTTGACTGCAGTTGCTTAGAGTGGAGTGATGCAGAGTGCAGTGGCATAGAGTGCAGTGATGCAGGGTAGAGTGGTGTAGAGTGCATTGGCATGGAGTAGAGTTGCATAGAGTAAAGTGGTGCAGAGTACAGTGCAGTGGCATAGAGTCCAGTTGTTTAGAGTGTATTGGCATAGAGTGCAGTGGCGTAGAGTGCAGTGGTTTAGAGAATGGTGGGGTAGAGTGCAGTGATATAGAGTGGAGTGGTGCAAAGTAGAGTGCAGTGGCACAGAGTAAATTGTTTCAGAGTAGAGTGAAGTTACGTAGAGTGGATTGGGCAGAGTAGAGTGCAATGGCATAGAGTAAAGCAACATAGACTTCATCAGCACACAATACAGCATCGTTGAATGAAGTGGCATAGATTAGGGTGGTGCATAGTTGAGTGCAGTGGTGCAGAATAGATTGGCATAGAGTGCAGTGGCACATAGTGGTGCACAGTGGAGTGGCATAGAGTGCAGTGATGCAGAGTAGAGTGGTGTAGAGCACAGTGGCATAGAGTGGAGTGGCGCAGAGTGGAGTAGAGTGGAGTAGAGTGCAGTAGCATACAGTAGATTGTTTCAGAGTAGAGTGAAGTGGTGTTGAGTGGTGTAGAGTGGAATGGCGTACAGTAAAGTGGCATAGAGTGCAGTGGTGCATAGTATATTAAAGTAGCATGCAAAGGATTGACTTAGAGTTGAGTGTTACAGAGTCAAGTACATTGGCATAGAGTATATTGGAATAGAGTGCAGTAGCGTAGAGTGCAGTGTTGCAGAGTGGCTTAGAGCGGGTTGTGCATAGTATATTGGAGCGGCCTAGACTGGAGGGGTGCAGAGTGCAGTGGTGAAGAGTGCAGTGGTGTAGAGTAGAGTGGCATAGCTTACATTGACAGAGAGTATAGTGGAGCAGAGTAGATTAGAGAGGCGTAGAGTGCAGTGGCGTGGAGTGGCATAGAGTGCAGTGGCGTGGAGTGGTGCAGAGTAGAGTAGTGAAGTGGCGTAGAGTGCAGAATGCATTGTGTGCTGGCACTACTGCCAACACATTTTTAACTGAAATGACCATTACATTTTCATAGACATACGGTTTTACTAATAAAACTACACACCGCAAAAAACGATTCTTTGTGGAAAAGGCATCACCTAGTGTATTGATTTGTTTTGATCATACTGAAGTATTTGTTTCCAACACACTTCAGAATTGACAAAACATTTTCTTCATTTGTATTTTCCTTATTTTGAAATATTCTGAAATACTTAAACAGTTAATTTAAATGTCATGTGCTAGAAAAAAAATCCTTTCCAACTGCCAGTATACAGCAAGTTTGTCAAATAAATACTCTCACTTTGAAGTCAGATAAAGAAAAGTAAACACCAAGCTCCCTGGAAAGACAGAGCTGACGTTGGACCTCTGTCTTTGAATGCACTGCAAATGTGACAAGATAAGAACAAGATTTACAGGCCTATTTACAAAAAGGAGAACTCATGGATAAATACAAGGGGAGTTGGTGCGAAAAGGCTTTTCTCCTTGGAAGGGACACATACCCTGGACTGCCTAAAACAAATAATGCCAGCAAATAGAAAGGCAGAAAATGTGAGTTACATACCACTAAGCCAATGGTAAGCAACCGGTGGAATGCATTTCTAGGGAAGCTTTCTGAATATCCTGAAGATCTCTTTAGCAAACCAGACAGGCTTTGACCTAAAAATGATTAGCTGTCTGGCTTAAACATTAAAGCAACCCATGGATCCCCACATGAGTTTGCAAAAGGTGCAAATTCAATTGGAACATTTAACAAAACATGAGCCAATAGGAGTTTGGTGTTTTTCGATATGAAAGAATTTGTAGCTACTGCAGCGCTGTCCAAGTTGTATGAGGTATACATATCTGATTGTATAGTCAATTTGCTCATTCAAAATGTGGCACATATGTTAAAAAGATAGTTGCGAATTGGACAGTGGCCATCAAAGTGCTGAGGAAATAATTACATTGATTTGTGAGGTATGGAAATACTTTTTAGTCGAAGAGCTGCTCCTCCACCTGATATTGTGACATTATGTAAATTTATACCATGGTTAAATGCTATTTCAGGGTGATTTTGTATAATGAATATAAGGTTTTATCGGTAGGTGGGAGTGTACTATTAAAAAACACAAATACAATACAGAGGCTTGGTCCCTTCGATTGATATAATCAATTGAAATGTCACACCTGAACAAAATAAATTGTACAAAAACATGTCCTGCATTGCATCATTGGTAGCATGGAGTCATCTGGTAGCCTTCCATATTTGCAGCACAAAAACCCGCACTGGGACTTTTTTCCTAAATTGACCAGCGGATTATTTTCTCATGATTTATAAACCTAAAGCCCTACTTAAGCGTAAGGCTGTGTGTTGAGCTCATGTGGCTTAGCTGTGTGGAGAGAGAAGAGACAGTGTCCCAGTCTTCATCTGATCAATCCATCACTAGCGTAACGAAACTTGAGTGGGTCCCCTTTCAAACTACATGGAGAGGCCCCTCTGGGCTCAGTCAGGAGCTCTCAGGCCGGGGCACTGTGCTGAGGGGGACCCCTGGAGCTTACCCCCCCACACCGCAGGAGCTGCAGGGGCCTATGTTACGCCACTGATAACCATATATTAACAAGCATTGACAAAGACAATAGGTCTTTTGTGCATTCAGAGTTAGGATGTCACTGTTGGGTTCATTGTGGTTGTCCATGTATTTCTGGTTTTAGTCAAGGTTGTCTATTCTATTATCATGTTTGGACCAAGTACTGTATTAAACTGTATTCATGTTGTTATGTCTTTTCTATATTGAATTTGTCTTCGTCAATGTATATATATCTGTCTTTTTAAATGTCTTTGCCGCCCTGAAGAAGCCCGTGTCTGGGGTGAAACGCGTTGGTTGATCTGTTTATAATAGCTTCAAGATCAAAAAAGATAATAAAAAAGAACACTCAAGCAATACTGGAGTCTATGGATACATTTGCAAATTATACTGATAGCTGATCGAATGTTGAACGGATCTGTTTTGTACATGTTGCCTCTCATCACTTGTGTTTTACAAATACAATGGGTCTGGTGTGCATTTTGAGTCTTTACTAACGTGATGCAGTGAAAAAATAATGTTTTCTGTACTCAATGCCCCAATAAGATGAATAATCCAATGTATGATGAGTTAGTGTACATTTGGGATGCAAAATAGTCCTTCATGCACTGCAACACAAGCATTCCACAGGAGGCAGAAGGGAAAACTATTCAGCCTATAAAATAAATTCTGAGAAATATACTCTTCTGGGTTGAACCAAAGCCCACAATATGAATACTTTAAAGACTAAGGGGCAGATGTATCAAGATTCCATTTTGCGATTTCTAAATAGCGATTTTTAAGGAATCACTATTTAGAGATCGCAAAATGGAATGTATGTAAAAAATCGCTATATTTTAGCGATTTTTTAGACTTCCTTATTTGCGAATTCGCATTTTGCGAATTTGCAATTAAGGAATTATTTCCCATGCATTCCTATGGGCCAGGAGGCCCTTAGGAATGATTGTGAAAATATTCTCAATTTCGATTCGCAATTTGCTAATCGCAAATTGAGAATAATTTCAAGGGTGCAGGGGTGTCTCAAAGACACCCTGCTGCACCCCTGAAATCTACATGTGTGTGCATATGGCGCACATACATGCCCTATGGGCATGTGTGTGCGTCACATGCCACCTTCAAAAATGCCAAATTGTGCATTTTTAAAAGAATTCGCAAATTAACATCAACTTTAAGTTGGTGGTAATTCGTGATTTCTTAACCAAAATTCGCAATTGTAAAATGCTACATACATAGCATTTAAGGAATCGCAAAAATTGTGATTCCTTAAATGCTATGGCAAAATAAGAAATCGCAAATTTTTGCAATTCCTTAATTTGCGAATTTTTGATGCATGCCAAAACATGCAAATAGACCGTTTGCGATTCGCAAAGGCAGAAATTCGGCGAATTTCAGCCTTTGCGATTTGCAAAAGGCTTGATACATCTAGGCCTTAGTAACAATTGATTAAACAGAGCAATTGCACAGTCAAGCCAGACCCAACAATCACCCAACAAACTAGTTAAAATTAGACCTATTTCAGGTGAAAACAAGACCTGGGCTAGGACGTGTGAAAAATACCGTAAACTCAATATTGAGGTGACAGCTAATAAAAATGATGTTATTAGTAAAGAGGTGTGGTGAGGTGGTTGAGTAATGAGTTACTTAAGATGGATCAGTGCAACACCTCCTTTTCTCCCTGAGGATTATTGATTCATGAGATGAGGGATGATGTTAATAAAACTGGGGGAAGGGGACAGTGCCACAATCCGAGAATCATTTATTAAAAGCTGGGAAACAGCGCATCTTTTGTGATTTATTTGCACCCAAACAAGAAATGGTCAAATGATGTCCATATTTCCATTTTGTCCGAAACGGATAATTGTTCCCACTTATGAAGAGTTCAGCTTTTTTTCTGTTGCAAATTAATTCACAAAATTATTTGTATATTACATTTCTAATAATAAAATGAAAAGGTCTGGTACTAATATAATGCAATTTGTGTTGAAATACGTATTATCTGCTTCTACTTGTATGCCTGAATTTAGTTTGCTTCTAAACACTGTGTGTTTGAAAAAGAGAAGGACTGAAATGTAGAAATGTAAACTTATTTGCCCAGGAATTTAAAGTATGTACCTTCAAATGGAACACAGTAAGCATACCCAAAGCTGACCTCAATCAGCTGTGTTCATATTAACTATATTTTCCTTACTTGGGGGCCTGGTGTAGTATTCTCCCCTTTCAAAAACTGCGGGTGTGCACTTTGCACTCTGATTGGTTAGCAAATGGGAATGTAGTTTGCAAACTAGTTACCAGTCAAACTCCAAACTCAGCAGTCTGTAACTGATGATGTTTTGCAACTGCAATTTCGGTCACAAACCAATGATACATTCCATCGCGAACCTCAAAAGGAGGGAAAACCTATTTCACGTCCACTGCTATTTGAAATTTGTAAAGCATTGTAAAAGTCCTTTTGCCAATCGGAAAGAATCGTTTAACTGAGAAAAATGTTTTGATACATTTTAAAAAGGTGTCTTGGAGCCGCAACCCCTGCGTTTTATACAACTCTCTGAATTTGCATCTGGAAAGCACATTTTAACACGAGGTTCTTATTTTGCATAGCTAGGTAATGCTTTTCCAAAATAAAGATGACGTTTGAAGTCCATGCTTTTGATTATGTTTAACTGAGCAATCTTTAGGTTCGCCGGCTCAGAAATGAAAACTCTGGAGGGGAGGAAGGCTGCCTGTGCCCTCGTCCTCATCCATGACGCAGACAGTAGGCCAGGCAGCTCCAGGCGGTCACTTCACCCTCCACACTGCTGTGAGTGCCACCGGTATGTGACTCAGCGCTTTCCCACTGCGGTGTTGTGCCCGCCCCAGGCCCAGGCATACGTGGAAGTGCTTGCCACATTTCCGGTAATGACTGATGTGCGACTTATCCTGTATCTGTTTACAAGGGAAGCTTCGGCTGAGCGCGCGCTATGGGTGTGCGGGCGCACGAATGCAGGCCTGCACTGCTAAGGCCCATTCTGAACCTATGAGAGAAAGTGTGTGTGTTTCTGTGTGTGCGTGTGTTCGTGTGTGTGAAGCAGGAACCAGGGGCGTAGGAGACACTAAAATTCTGGGGGGGACAGGGACAACCTTGTGGACTTCCCAGTGACCCTATAGAAATCACCGCCCGTTAAACAAATACAATCGCATACTTTCGAAGTGAAATATTGTCACAGTTAGCATGTATGCTTTTTTATTTACAGTCATATAGTAATCAGACCAAATGATAAAAAAACATGTATATGAATCTTACATCTTCATGCACCAAGCAAACAAAGGTCGCAGACTTATGGTGGGGGCGTCTTGTTTGCAAGTGCATTATGGTTTGAAAAATACCTGCTGCTGCATTCCTGGTCTCCAGCAATTTTCAGGCAACAATAAAAATGTGAAGATAACTTCGGTGATTAATGTCCTTTATTGAGAGAGATTGGAGGTTTGTCTAGTGGTAGTTTTGACTCTTGGTAAAGTAGCCACAGTGGGGTAATATGCCTGCTGCAAAGAACGTATAGCACGCAGATCACCAAATGCATATCATGTAAATAGGTCAGTGAGTTACTGCTTTTGTCTGAGAGATTCTTTTGGTATTTGAAGTTTATAAGTTATAATCCTAACATTGAACAGTGAGCTATTAACCGTCATCAAAGAACTGCATGAAAACTTCAAGGTATAGATTAGAACGTTATGATTTTTCCCCAGTCTTTCCTTATCCTAATGTTGGAAAATGGGTTCATTAGGATAGAAATCAATTCTGATTATTAAAGAGAACCCCCCCAACCATGGTGTTATGTTTTAAATTCTGAGTTTGTGCTTCTTTAGTGTTGCAAAGCCATCCTGTGCCCTGGGCACTCCCCAACGTTTTGCTGACTGGTACTGGTGGTATCTGACTCTGACTGACCCTGGCCTCTGAACAGGCACAGGGCCAGTGCTATTCTGAAGGAGACACCTAAAGATACTGTGAAAACGCCTACATACACTAGGGTGCACTATGGATTAGGGTGCCCCTATCATTGGCATGCCCTCCCCTGTAAGGCCCTAGTACATAATAGGCCAGGGAGATTAGAACTACATTTAAGACCCTAGAATATATTAGGACATGGCAGTTTTGAGGCCAGCAGCCCTTTCTGCGTTTGCATGTGTGCACTGCTGAAGCCCGAGGTCAGTTTAAAAGTAGCCCTGTGTTGTAGGACTGCTTTTAAAATGCAAATTGTGCCCAAACTCGACTTTTGGGTTTGGGGAACTTGTAAATTGATCAACTACAATGCTGGGGCAAAATTAAGTTAAGTGGAAAAATGTTTTCCACTTAACTGTGGCTGTATCATATTTGCCACATAATACACCATCTGCTGCATAATCTAATGATTTGACCCAAAACTATTTTGTAACTCAAATGGATCAAAAATTACTAAGAGATTGTGACTTATGTTGCTGTGAAGTGTAGGGCCCTTTGCAAAGGTTGACTGGTCACCTTTCCCACTGCTGCATTTGTATGGTACTAATGAGGCAAAAGCTTTGCAGAGGCTGTTAGGTATTTATAAATATGTAAAAATAATAAAGTATCATAAAATGCACCGCATCACGCTGCAGCCTTTTTATTGTTGCATCATTTAGTCAATACTACAACATAATTTTGGCCTCCATAGCTGCATAACTCCAGTGGCCCGAAAGCAGGCTGCACATGTTAAAAGTGTTTGTGCATGAAGTAGAGACCATGAAGTTTGCAAACTTAGGGGCTGATTACGATGGCACGCCATTGAATCGGGGAATGGGACCGCTGGCCTTCAAGGTGGCTGCCCCACGATAGGCATTACAATGCAACCGCCACGATGGCATTCGCAGTGTGTATCTTTTAGAGTGCAGGAGGTGCTGCTGGCTGCATCATCCGCTGCAATGTAAAAAAGGGCATGTTACATATATCACTGCACTACGTGGCAGGCACAATGCGGTGCCTGCCACATGGTGCAGTGATATGTAGGTGGGCATCTTAGAGTCCCCCCCCCTCCCCCCCCCCCGGGACCCATGTCTGGAGGCTGGGTGGAAAGGGGCCTGCTACCGGCCCCCAATGTCCCTTTCCGCCTACTTTTCCTTGGGGGGTGAACCACCATGGATAGGCTGGCGGGTAAAGGGTATCGTAATCTCTACTGTGGTGCCTGGTAGGCACCACCAGCATTGTAGGAACCACAAGCCCCTCCTCCGCACTGGCAGGCTCAAGGAGCCAGTTGGGTGTGTGGGGGTGATCTTTCCGACCGCTAGGGAACTACCCTCCATTGTAATATGGCTGGCAGTAAAAAAGTCAATGATGGCGGTGGGACCGCTACTGAAGGGGTGACGTGGCAGCCCCACCTCCATTATAATGACCCCCTATGTTTGGGGTGCATGCAAATCCTTCATTGCTGATCCCTGGTGAGTTGCACCACTACTGCTGAAAAAGGCCAATGGATGTACCAATGGGTGCAGTGGACTGGCCTCAAGGATCTTGTGACCTCAGTGACTGTCACTGTCGATCTGGGGTGTGCTTCTTTGTATGCCTGCTCGCAAGACTGGAGGTGAACTGCAGTATGGATTGTAGTGGACAGGCAGGCCTTCAAGGTTAACTCACTCTTGCCACTATTAGGGTCCACCTGCGGGTGCTAAGACACCAGTGCTTCTAAGGTCTATTGGGCCTTCTAAGGTGTAGCATCGGAATTAGCTCTGTCAGGAGGGAGGTCTGGTGGACTGGTCATGAAGGCTGAAAATGGTGCTCAAGTTCCAAATTCAGCAGCTCTGGCCAGAGTGCCACATCCTCTCCCACACTAAACACCATACTGCCCCACTGAGAGAAACTTGCACTGCCTTAAGCTACAACTCAATTGTGCTGCGACTAAATTCAAATTATGCACTAGACAACAGTAAAATGCTGCCTGAAAAAAATGAATAACACCCTGGAAAAAGCAAACACTCGTAAGGAATGCAAGAATAAGCAAGGCATGTGAAATGTATTCAGCAACAACATGGTTACCTTAACAGTTTTAAACTCATTATTCAGAAATCAGTAAGTGATTTTGCCTGAGAAATTCAGGACATGGCTACAGGACCAGGCAGGAAGGGACCCGTTTCAATGTCTATTGCTTATATCCTTTCAAAATGTAAGCAGTTTGGTTTAAAAAAGACCACATCCCCGAACACAGAGCTGCAGTACACATTTTATAAGCTAAAATAATTAAAACAGTTGAAAACAATCATGTTAAACGTTTGTACCCCACTCATCAGCCAGGTATTGCAGTCCCTGTAGGAATGGTGCACTTCCCCACCCTCGAAAAAGAATGTTGCTCAAGGAAAGAAGAAAAAGTATCGCTTTCACTGGCAAACTCTGTAAAGTGTCACTAATGTGTGTGGGTGTAAATAAAAATCTGGCCTGTCTGCTGTAGGTATTTAATTATTTTTTCTCTCTGTCCTGAGGTTTTTCTTAGGAATTATAAAACGGTCAGCCAATGAGGACATTCCCAGCCAAAGTGTTCTGCCTATTTTGGATCCATTTAACAGGGAAACAAAGAAAGACAAGGAGAGGCAAGAGCGAGTACGTAAGAGCTGTCTCTTGCAATCAGAACTTAAGGAGGAGGGAGAAAGAGATGGAGGAATAAAAAAAGAGAGAAGTGGAGGATGGCAGCTGCCAGAGGCAGATCAGGAGAAGTTGACACTGTGCTTGCCTTCTCTGGGTATGAAGGGAAAGAGACAGGGTTATTTTCCTTCTCTGCCCTTCCCAGGACGCCGAGCCTTCCTGCAGCATAACAAAGGGCAGAGGGCGGGTGGCCTCTTTGACTCCTGGCAGGTCAAGTACAGGGCCATTAGGTAGCGCTTTCGCGTGCTAATGGCCCTTCGAATAACAGAAGGGAGAGGAGAAATTCTTTGTCCCCTCGTACCAACCACGCTTGTCCCCCCCAATTTAAAATTGGTGGGGGGGGATATATCCCCCGCGTCCCCCACACTTCCTACGCCCATGGCAGGAACTACTGGGATTGGTTGTATGTGCCGGGGGTTGAACTGCTAACGCAGATACTTTTCCGGAGGAGTGGGTGAGGGAAGATTGCAATGCTGCTGGGCGTGTATGAACGCGTGCATGCTTGTGAGTGAAAGAAAGGTGTACTATTTCGGACTGCTTTTTTAGGTCGAGCCTAGTGGCAGTGCTAATACGCTTCTCGCTCTGCGAGGCATGCTATATCAGGGTATGCACTGGAAGCCCCGCCAACTCTCCGCCCATATTTGTAGTTGGCTTGTGTCATTGTCCTCCGTAAATGCTGGCTTATAATTTCTAAATAGGCTTGTTAGTCCCTCCTTGTTACCGCCTTGTCTGTATTGGTTACCGCCCATAACGACTGGACCTTTTACTTGGCTTTTTTCATGGTCTGCCTTATAAGTGGGTGAGCACTATTTTGTTTTTTGGCAATAGTGGGAACAATGGTGGCCGATTTTCTTATACAGCGCTATGCGCTCTAAATTGTATGCTGAGCGCAGCGCCCGCTTCAGGGATACTGTGCTCGGTTTCATTTAAAGAAAAAAATCTTTTTTAATGAGCAAGGCGCCCGCTTCAGGGACACAGTGCTGGGTTTTTTGTTTTTGAAAAAAAATTAATAAGGAGCGCGGCGCCCACTTCACGGACATCGCGCTCTGCAGTACAATAGGAATTGCTTTTGAAAATCTTTGAACTATTGGTATGGTATTGTAAATGACAATGCCTTTTAAATATTATTAAAGGCATTGCCATTTACAATGCCAATAGCTTCAAAACTCGTTATTGCAAGACCTACTGCATTATAAATGCTTGTCTTTGCTATGTGGGAGAGAAGTTCACACTTTCGCTCCCCACGCTGGGTCTGAAGTAAGCGTGTACTGCTGCTGCCTGTGTGTGTGCGTACACGCGCCACCTGCGCTGTACCTTTTCCATGTGTGCACTGCTGCGGTGGTTGCTGCACCTGTTCTGTGTGTGTGAGGGAATCTAGAAGTGCTGCTGTCCAGGGTAACTTTCAGGCACTCCTTCTTAGTTTTGTTGAGTCTGGTAACAATAGCTGGTGGTCCCATCAGAATTTTAGGATCCGCTGGAACACCACACATCATTTCCCTTCCTGTTAACTGGAAGCAGCCCACATCTCAACTAGAAAGTCCCAATTCAACTTGGAATCCCTGTTAATTCTGCACCCCCACAGGTAATGAGACCTGTCCCGTCGGTATCAATAGTTCACCGTGGTAACGCAGAAATATAACCCTTCAGATCGGGAAGTCACAATTAGGCCAAGCCCCCCAAAAATCTACATTACAACAGAAAAGGAAAACTATTCATTTTGCCAATTTTTGCAATTCTTATTACGCAGATTGTTGGACTTGGCTCTTTTTGCAGGGTCATCCCTGAACCTTTAGCCTTCCTCCTAGCCTTTTTTCTGACATGGTGTTGGTGGTTCTAGGACTCTGGGCACTTTAGCACTGCTGTCCAGTGTAAAGTGCGTGTGCTCCCTGTGGTAAACATGGTAAGATTAGTCTACACCTGTTTGGCATATTTAATTTATCTGTCAGCCCCTTGTAAAGTGGTATCTCAGATACCCAGGGCTAGTAAATTAAATGCTACTGGTGGACTTGCAGCCTAATTGAACCATCCACCGTAGTTGCCTTTCAAACCAGTCTCAGGCCTCTGCCATTGCAGGGCCTGTGCAGGCAGTGTTACTGCCACTATGACGTGGCATCTAAAGTGTGTTCCATGTCTGTGACCCCCCTTTTACTGCACGTCAGTCACCCCTAAGGTAGGCCCTAGCTAGCCCTATGGGCAGGGTGCATTGTAGGTAAAAGGTTGGACATGTACCTTAAGTGTGTGACATGTACTGGCAGTGACAAACAGCCATTTTGGTTTCTCACTGCTGTGAGGCTGCCCTCTGATAGGGATGCATTGGGAATCCCCTGATAAGTGTTTCAGTGGTAATTCCTGATATGAGAGGAGCAACGTGGTAAAGTTTAGTCTGCCTGAACTCAGAATCTAAAGATGCATCTTTTGGTGAAGGTGATTTTTACATTCTGTGTTTGAAAATCCCGCTTTTAGAAAGTAGGTATTTTCTTGCTCAGTCATCCTGTGTGCCTCTGCCGGAATGTGGATTGCCTTGTTGTATTTCTATCTAGGACTTAGTGAAATTACTGCCTATTGTTTTCACACGACTCTAGAGATACACTATTTTTCTGAGGGAGCAAAGTTGTCATATTTGTATGGTTGTCAGAAGCTAATCCCTTCTTGTCTAAATCCGGAGAGTTAACTCTTTCCTGAACATTCAAGAAAGTTTCTAGTGACCTCTAAGCTAGCTGGCAAAACTAACTAAGTCTAATATAGTCAGTAGAGACCTAGTCAACCTCAGTCCTACGTCTACACTGCTGTTTATATTATTCTAATGCGCAGAGCCTATTGGGAATATAGAAACTACACTACATGGCGCCCAACGTTTGGTAAGGCGATAATCTAACGCAAGACACTAGAGTAACTCAGTCGTGCTTTTTCACACAGAACCCTTTTTTCCCGTAAAAACTCCAAAAGACGTCTGGTGTGGGTGAAAGGTTAATATCCGCCGGAACTTAGTAGGATGAGAATCCTATGTATTAGTTTTTGGTTTAGTCAACGTTGAAGGATACAGTGTTCCAAAATATTGTGCACCTAATCTTTGTTTCCTTGAAACTCGATCTGCAACAAAAAACTTTCAGTCAATAAAAATGTCCGAAAGTGACGACGAAAGGGAAAGAGCTAGAATAGCAGCTCAGCTAATAGAGGAAGACACAAGTCTCCAAGAAAATGACACGAGTGCTATACTCCTTCCAGTCAACGTAAGGAGAACTATAACTCTCAGACTTATAGTAAATGGACTGACATCACGAGGTGGTACAGTCATATTCGTGTTAGAGGCCCATGAATATCGGCAGACAGAGGTATTCTATTCATGGATAAATTTTCCAGCAGCACACGCTGTGACAAAAGATTTCCACTATTACAAAATAGAGGAACCTCCGGATATATACACTCCTTTCGAGGACGTTGAAATCCCACTAAATTACCACGAGCACCTGCTCTGGTTTAATGGCGCCCTAAAACATCGAAATCACATCACCAGGCACGGTCCACTAGGTAGACCAGGAGCCACGTGGCCGGTTCTAGCCAGCTACACACCACACCCAGACATTGAAAAAATGTTGAACGTGGAACTTTTAGCTCAGCTAAAACTCTTAATTAAAATACATAGACAACTGGTCCAATATGTCATGCGGACTTCAACAGTCCAACCCACAATTAATATTCCACAGCTGACCCCTCATCAGGGGAACACAAACAAAATTACACCACAGAACATACAATCATGTCTTGGTAAAGTACCCACAAAACGGGAACAAATTCCATTCTGGTTTGCACAAAAAATTACTCAAATAGAGGCAGTATTTCCAGATACTACTCCTACTGAGAAACACAGAATTCTGACTATCTGTCTTCCAATGAGGATCGCATCACACGTGGAAGACTGTGACACTTGGGGTACAGTCTTTGCTTCTATATACACAAAAACACATGGTGTTCCGTCTATGGCGGTTATACCAGATGTACTAAGACAGATTCAAAATGAATACGGCTCAGAACCTGCTTTAACTCTGGGTATGAAATTACTGAAAGACTTCAAGCAGGTCTCGGCTATATTATTAGCCAACATAAAAGGTGAAGCAGCATCTGTGGCGATCCGCCAGAAATTGAAGGAAACAGATATAGCAGACCAACCTTTTGAACTTGCCAGAATCATAGAAAAATCCTATGAAGAACTAGAAAGAGATAGTTTGGGTGGGAAACCGGTAAAACCCCAACTAACTGAAAATCCTGAAAAAACATTTATTAAAAATAATTTAAATACTCCAAAAAAGAGTTGGGGTGGTAATAAACAATCCACTCCCAGGGAAAAATGATTCCAGTCCAGAGGAAGGTCTTCTCAAAGTAGGGAAAATTCTCCAGACCGAGGAAACAATTCTCCCCAAAGGGAGCCCTCTGAGAAAAGATACAACCTTAGAAATAGGGATAATTTGAAAAAAACTGATAGATATCCCTTAGTGGTAACAATTGTAAAAATCACTAAGCGGTTCACTTCTGTGTCAAGGTATTAATTTGCATGGAGCCTGCGAAGGGTCTTCAAATAACCTTTCATGTCACCTGCATGGCACACCTGCAAAACAGATAGAGCCATTTTTTAGACAACTTTCTAACGGCAGTTACGTTTTAATAAGTGACCACAGCTGTTGTGGCATGGTGCCAGGAAAAGCCTATCTCATGACCGTAACTTCCAGGGTCGTTTGCTGTATGCAAGTATTGTATCCACACAGCAATCCAGATATGGGGGCTGCGTTATGGCCTTCCTTGAATATCTCTTCTATTCGAATTGATACTTTAAGCAGAATGAAGTCTATTCTTTTACAGACAACTGTGCCTTTAACGTCATCCAAAGAAACGTATGATCTACAAGGGGCAAGGACATCGGCAGAGATACATTCCCTTTTATCGACAAATTGCCCTGTGCATTTCGTAGAAATATTAAGCCAAATCTTAAACATGTCTGATACAAGTGGCATCGTACATGTATTTAAGACAGTTTTTTCAGGACTGTTAGCACCCTTTGAAACAGTTCTGGGCATCTTCATGAATTTTGTCCATTCTGTCTTTGGCGGCCTACCCTTAATCTTGGGACTCGTGGCAGGAATTTTATTTTTGCTCCTTCTGCTCCGATATGGCAAGCCAATCCACAGACAAGACTCCAGCAACGATGGATGAAACGATCCTAGCAATACAATACTGAGACCGTATCACTAAGGTCCTCGGATTGGCCCGGCTAAGAGATCTGAGTACAACCTGGTTTCTTTCATTCAGACCAATCTGGCAGGATTGCATCTTACATGTGCTTCGATGTCTGCTATGCGGAGAAGAATGCGTGTTGGACGTCTGTCTTACACTACCATCAGCAGTACCAATGGATATCGATACTTTGCTAGGTCCTTAAACGACTCATGCATCGTGTTGTCCCCAGCGGCTACCTATCCTGATGACGGCATTCGTTGAGACTTCACCACTACGAGTAGGTGGCGTGAGGTACGAGAGGAAAGCAGCACCAAACAGGTACAACCATCTGTGAGCATTGCTGATCCTAACATCGATGCTAGCAATCATGCAGAGAACTGCACAGTTGCAGCATTTTTAAACTTGGTCGAACTTTCACCTGATGTTGTAGACCAATTTTTTCCAAGTCTGTCTGAAATGATGTTCTCCCCTGAGCAATGAGAATGAAAAATTTTAACAAGCACACAGCGTTCCCTGAACTCTGAATTCGCCCTTCAGTTTTGATAAACAAGGCTACCGAAAATATTTGGAACTATTTTTTCCCCTGAAAGTGAAATTATTTTTTTACATTTTCCAAAATATTTACCTTTTTTTGGCACATGGTACTCTGCTTAAAGTAGAACTATTCTTAGAGAACAAAGCTTCTATTTTTAAGATACTAGAGACAATATTTTACCTCAACCTCTAGGTCTCGACCTTCTTTTCTGTATTCAGAGCCATTTCATGTGTAATTTTCGCAATTCATTCAGCTGATATATATATTCATTTAACTGAATGATGACACTGCTTGAAAAGCGTACAGTACCAACACTCATTTTCGTGTATTTACCATATACCATTTCAAATGCAAAATATGTATTTTGGGGTGGGTTGGAAAACACACATGCATCGTTATATGTTTACTATTGCTTAGTTTTTTAGTAATGATGGACATTAATCCGTGGAGTGGGTGTTGTATTTCTATCTAGGACCCTAATTCGATATTCCAGATTCATGCCCTTATGTGGTTATAATTAATAATATCCTTATAAAGGCATAAGAATCATATCCATATTCAGTAATAGCCCATGCAGTCCAAAGACCAGCACGGCTACTCCCATCGACTCCTAGAAAGCACAACGCGTTCTTTAAACAAACCAAGCCTCCAGCAGCCCGGGAAATCCCCCCTGCTTTTGTTTTGATTTGAACAAGAACTCCTGGAGTCCAGAAAGAACTGTTAGTTCTTAGTGACGTCTTATGTCCAACCTTGTAGAGTGGTGTGGCTCACTGGTTAGAGACGGCAGACTCGGAAGCAGAGGTCGACCCGGGACCAGGGTTCAATTCCCGACGCAGCAGGGTCTTGGGCCATGGTCAGCGGACTCGATAATTCTCACCTCAGTGCCTACTCCAACCATGGGTCCCACTCAGCAACTCTGGGCAATAGCTTGCTTAATCTCTACTAACGGCCCCATCAGCGCCGGGGATGCTTGTCTTCACCTTGGAGATGCCCAGGAGGGACCATCTCACAGGGAAAGCCAGGATGGGTTCCCCAGCGGTATACAGCGCCGGGACGCCCCTTTGCTGGGGCATCTGTGCGCTTTACAAGTATACAACATTTAACATTTAACATTTACGTCAAACTCAGCACCTTTCAGGTATAAATATACCAACAGTTGCCTTAAGCAAACACACAGTGGTTTGGAGCAGAGCAGCTATCTACTTGCCCGAGAGCCCAGCTGATGCGAGAGCCCACGGAAGCCGCCCCTCCCGTTTTGACGCACTGAGAGAGACGCTGTCTTTTTCTCCAGCCGAGAAAATCCAGCTCCGGTGTTTCCAGCTACCCTTGCGGGTTGCTGGGAGATCGAGTCCTGAAGAAAGAGATACCAGACCTCCCACATTCTATTACCAAGGTACAGAGCTGACTAAACCCTTAGGAGAATTCTTGATGCAGATTCTTGGCAAAACAATCTTAACCAACTTAACTTAAACTGCTACTTACTTACTCCTTCCCAAGTATTAGGCTTAGGTCAGGTACACCGGGGTAGGCGTCGTTAGAAGCACCAGTTGAGTATGTTAGTCAATGTTTTTATGTATGTATATATTTGATCCATTTTAGAGTACCATATGGCTAAGAAACCATATCAATGCTTTTACAGTATTATTTCATAATACTACTTTTACTGAACGCACTTTACTTTATGATAAGTATTGCAATTGTGGCAATTCAGTTCTCTTGCATGAGAAAGAAGACTGCTCAATAAATAACACCTTTATTGAAAACGCCCATCTCTCTATTTCTCTGCACTCTGGTGAAACTAAGTATGCACGGTTGACTGAGTGAAATAGCTGCCTATTGTTTTCACACAACTCTAGAGATACACTCTTTTTCTGAGGGAACAAAGTTGTCATGTTTGTATGGTTGTCAGAAGCTAATCCCTTCTTGTCTAAATCCAGAGAGTTAACTCTTTCCTGAACATTCGAGAAAGTTTCAAGTGACCTCCGAGCTAGCTGGCAAAACTAATTAAGTCTAATATAGTCAGTAGAGACCTAGTCGACCTCAATCCTACGTCTACACTGCTGTTTATATTATTCCAATGCGCAGAGCCTATTGGGAATATAGGAACTACACTACAGCCTGTATCGGTTTTGGATCAGGGCCGGACTGGGAACCACAACCGGCCATGCAAAGAGCTCGGCCGCCCCCCCCCCCTCCCACTGGGGGGGTGTCGGAGGTGCCACGAGCTCTTTGCCGGGGCCGGGTTTCGGACGATTTTGGTACAGGGCCGATTTTGCCCAGGGGCCCAAAACCGGCCCCCACCCGTGCTGCGGACCGGGGGACTGCCTGGTGCCCACTATGGCCAGTCCAGCCCACTTTTGGATGACCAAGGACTGGGAGTAGGAGTGGCTCCATATAGTCTAGATGGGTCAGGAAAGGGCTGAATAGGCTGGGGCTGCAATTGAGGAAGGGGGAGGAGATTTCCTTGCACCTCTAAGGGCCTGCTCTGCCTCTGACCATGTCGTCTCGACCTCCTGCTAGGAATTCACACCTGAGAAGGCAGAACTGGTTCTAGCTGGGCACAGACACTCGCTGCCTAGGAGATCAAAGGATTGGGAGAATAAGTACTTGGGCTGTGACCCCATCAAATGTGCTTCCTTGTGGCTTGGGGAGGACTGCTGCTGCTGGGCCCCTGGAGTTACTGCCACGAGGGACTGCCCCTCTGCTAGAGGTCCCTGTGAGCTGGCCTGCCTGGGCCCAGCCTTGCTTCCTGGATTCAGATTCTAGCGCTTCGTGAGTGCTATACCTTGTGCCTGCTGCTCCAACACGAGAGGAGCGTTTGGGCTCTGCAGCTCTGGACTGCGTAATGTCAGGAGGGGATCCCGGCTTGGGGATTCCCCCGTGGTCCTTGGAAGTGGAGAGGGAGCCTACCCTGCATGTTGTGCCGTCCAGGGGTGAAGCAGGAGCCCATCCTGCATTTTTTGTGCTTCCAGAAAGGGAGCAGGAGCCCACCCCGCATTTTGTGCACCTCAAAACCACAGCCTGAGCCTACCCTGCGTTGTGGCTTCTCCTGAACTGAAGCCGCCGCTGAGAACAGCAAAACCAGAAGTCAGGGGGGACTGGCCTGGTTGTAGGCGGGGCTGGCAGGAGAGATGAAGATGTAGCCCAGTATGTTGCTGCTTAAGTCAGGCCGTTGTAGCCTCGTCCTGGGCAGGACTCCCGTGAGCTGGAGAGAGCCCAGCGGAGTTGGCCAAGTTAAGACAGAGCCTCATAGGCTCGCCAGACCCCGAGGGAGACCGGAGCCTCGCTGGGTCTGGTGACTGCAAGAGAGCCCCGGAAGTCAGGCATTGTGGAAGCCTGATTGAGGGAGGAGTCACAGAGTTTGAGCCTCGCGGACTCCAGTAGCTGCAGGAGCGAGACTGGTTTTTCACACAGGTCGGTGGCTCACAGATTCAGCCAGCAAAGGAGATCACCAGTGAGTGTCAGCAGCAAAGGAGACCGACAGAGGGTGGGTGCCTGCCGAGGCACATTGTCGGTGCTTGCCCCACTTGTGGCACAAGGACGAAGACCCCGGTGATTGGGGGCTCAAGTTGGGCATTGTGAGAGCCAGCGCTGAGTGAGCTCTTTGGGTCACAGATGCACTGCCTGAGCGCAGGCTGCTACAACGGCTGGCTGATTTCTTTCTAGGCCACTGGGAGGCCTCATTTGAAAAGGGGGCCTTTTTGAAGAGACAGGAGTCCCGAGAAGGTGAGGCTCCCAAGGCACTTTTTGGTGCCGGTCTTCCCAGCTGCACCGCGAGGTTGCGGGCAGCTGCAACATAGAACAGTTTCTTTTCTGATGATATATTGGATCATATTGGAGTTCAAGGGATTAATGAAAATGAGTGTGAGTGACACAGAAAAGCCAAACAGAAGAAAGGGAGTATTTGCAAGACAGAAAACAGAACTGAAGTAAAACTCAAAGTGGAGTCAGATATTGAGACTGTGGAAAATAAAGGTATTGGAGTTAGAAAAAGAATGAAAGAAAGTGTCTATTGCAGGCAGAGGAGTGAGAGAGAGAGTAGATTTATAGACAGAAGAAGGAAGTGAGGGAAAGAGATTGGGGTGACGGAAATGAAAAAGAAGGAGGAGGCAGACAAGAAAAAAGATGGAAAATGAGAGAGAGGGGGGAAGAGAGGGAGGGAGAGTGGTAAAGGGAGAGAGTAAAATCGATGAGAGTGAGGCTAAGGAAGGGAGAATGAAAAGTTGGCATTATAGCTCGAGAGACAAACAGAAACAGAAAATCCAATAGATGCACCAGGTGCAAATGAGAGATTGGAGGTGAAATGAGGGAGGAAAGAAAGGGGCGAGAGGGAAGAGTGCCAGAAAAAGGAGAGAAAGACTGTTCCTATGTGTAGTTCAACAAAAGCGAGCAAGGATATAGATAATATATAGAAAATTAAACAAAAGGCTCCAGTTGGAGTGACTTCCTGTGGCATGCCAAGCAGATTCAGATCATGTTTCTTCTCACAACATAAAAGTCATCAAGTACTGAGCTGTCTTACACTCCGAAAATATCACATGCTGAGAGGCCTCCGTGTGACAACCAAAAGGGGGATTAATGAAAGCCTTAGATATGTACAACCATCAATGCCTGAGGTTTAGCAGGGAGCTTTGCAACCACCCAAGGATTGGCAGAAGCCTCACAGGACCTCAGAGTGACCAGAAAAGTCAGTGTTCAGAAGCTAAGCAAGAACCTTTGGATGTGGAAATAAGGAGGAGTTTTAATGACCTGGAAATGAGCAGGGACCTCAGAGGCCTAAGTTTAGCCAGAGCTTTGATGATCAATGTCCCTGAGAAGGAACTTTTGGGCTCCTGAGTAGGGCAGGGAGCCACAAGTAAATGACAGTGAGGAGCACTGGGCAGTGCATGGTGGGCAGGAGTCACTTGTGCAATCAGGAGCCTTTAAGACCTGAGAGTGAGCCTGAACCTCAGGAGGCTGAGGATGAGCTGCAGACTCAGAGGCCTAAATGAAGCAAATATTTACCCCTTCCTTGCCCATTGAGGGTAAACAGGATCTTTAGAGATCTGAGGGTGACTATCTGCCACACAGCAAGGGAATTACGTGGAAAACAAAACTTCACCAAAATCACCTGGTGGACATGGTTTTCAGTAAATTGCAAGTATCGTGAAGATTTTAGGTATGAGTGAGCAAGAGCTCCTAAGTCCGAGAGTAAACAGGGAAATCACATGACCAGAAGATGAGCTGGAATCCAAGGACACCTGAGAGTGATCTGGAGCCTCGGGAATCTGTGCCTGGGTGGAAATGAACCTTAGAGTCCCATTAGTAAGTGCTTAATTTAGGCACCAACTGATACTGAGTAAGAGCCTCAAGTACTTAGGATGTGCAGAACTCATGGGTCCTGAGGTGAGCAGAAGACTTGAGGAAGAGTTTGAATCCCTGTGGCCATGTTGGTTAGAAGAGACTGTGAATCCCCAGGGATGTCCAGGAGTTTTAGGTCCTGACCTGGAATCCAGAGATCCGAGGGTGAGCAAGGGCTTGGGGATCAAAGAGACAGCAATGCATTCAGAGGCCTGATGGTAAGAGCTTAATTGACCTGGATTCATGTGTCTGAAGAAAATGGTGTTTCCAGTCTTGGATGACACTACTGGCCTTTGAAACTTTAAAAAGCGTAGTTTACCGTAAATTCTCCCCAGAATAAGCTCCTGATGCTAACTACACAATGATTCATGAAAGGTTGTGAACTGCAAATGTAGGCCACTTTTCATTGGGTGCCCTCGCCAATTTTTCATCCCGTTCCGAGCCTGTGTGTGATCCGCAGGGCTGGACTGGCGGTAGCGGGCACCAGGCTTTTTCCCGGTGGGCCGCTAGAGTAAGGGCCGGGTTTGAGCCGCTGGGGGCCGTTCTTGTTACTGGGGGTCGGCATTATCGCCCCCCTGTAACAAAATCAGCCGAACCCCGCCCTGGCAAACTGCTCAGCTGCACCCCCCTCACCCGAGGGGGGGGGGGGGGGGGGGGGGGTGGCTGAGCAGTTTGCCAGGGCAGGTTTCGGTTCCCAGTCCGGCCCTGGTGATCTGTGCCACTCATGTGGTGTCCCGAGCAGGGACAATGCCAGAACAGAAGCTGTTTCCTGGTTACTGGTCCTGCGGCCCTTCCTGGCACCGCTTATCCGGTGACCAGTGGAGCTCTGTGGTGTCTGAGATCAGCTGCTATAAGCTGTCCCGCCCCTGAGGCATCTTGAAGTGGGACATCTTCAGAGGGAGGATGGACGGATGGTTTCACTAAACCTTGTTGAGAAGCCGGTGAAGATGGAAAACATAGGCTAGTTTCCTGAAAGTTGGAATTTCCCAGTTCTCCCCAATAATGCAGGCATAATACAAACACCTGTATGACTAAGTCAACGCACTATGGGTGAGTACAGCCGCATGCTTCCTTTTTCTCATCACAGGCTGGGGGCAGAGGCGTAATGCAAGTCCCTGCAGCACGGGGGGGGGAGGGCAGTCTTTCAGGGGGCCCCCAAACCTCCAGGAGCTCCCATTCACCTTAGGCCAATGAATATCTGTGAGATCCTCAGTACACCGGCAGGGGGGCCATTATTTTGCGTTATGCCACTGGCTAGGGGTCTCCTTTGTGGGGTGGATGTTATTTCTAAGAAAAAATACCGCACATTGGATAAGGGTGCCACAGAAACATAGCCCCACTTTTCTCTGTAGAAAGGGTTGGACCTATCGACAGCCTGCATTTAAATCAGTGACAGTAAAGAAAGTGCCTGAGAAATAGGTGGTGGGTAAGCAATGATTGTGAAAATGTGTCTCTTTCCCAGAGTTAAAGTAGAACCAATATAAAACGTCGGGCTGCACTAGGGTGCATTCCTTTCTTTACAGAGACAGGTCATCATCCCCTTTCCCTTTGCAGCATACCCGGGGTGCAACATATCCATGCCAGTTTTTTAGACTAACCAATGACAGGCTTGTGGTAATTTAACCAGTTTCACAATCGCGCAACAAGGCATACGCGCGAACCACTTAGAAGGCTAAAGCTGTGATTGTGGGTGAAATTATGCCTTATTTGTCAAAGCTGTGAAAACTAGACATTAACACTTCAGGAAGTTTCTCAAGACACAGCTTTTCCTTTTGGAGTCTGGGTGAAGTATTAAATCTTCCAATGATCTATTTCTTGCCCATACAAGGAAACGGATCACGATTGGGTGACCTTCTGCCTGCTGAAACGCATCTCCTGAAAACCTGGGTTTCTGCCTATCTCGTGGCTGCACTCAATGATGCACGTCCAATCTAGGTTGACTCTAACTGGAGTTCTTGAGTGCAAGCCGACTATCGTTAACAGCGCCCAATCACTGGCCACCATTCCTGAGAGTAGACTGATACATCCAAAACCCAAACACTTGCAATGGCTAGGGAACCAGTTATGTGGACTTCATTCCAGAGCAAGACCTCCAGACTCTTGCCCAATCCCTTGTGTTGTCAATGACCGCCTGTGACAATTCTCTTTTGGGCGGACTTGCTAAAATTAGTCCTCGCCACTTTGAAGGCAGTGTTACAAACTGCTGCGCAGTCTGACACCCGAACAATCCGCTTTGGGCATATAACCCGTGTTGCTCACTTTGCAGTGGTCCCCATAGCAGCCAGAGCTTTATAAAGATGGTATGTCTCACTCAGCAGGTTCTATATGGTTCTAACACTCATTACCTTGTGGGGCAGTTGATATAGTCTGGGAGGTTTAGACCCTTACATAGGGCCCTATTAGGATGGCGGACGGACCTGCGTCCGTCCGCCACCCCAGAGGAGGAGGGACCATCTGCAGGGGCAGCGGCGGTCCCTCCGTACAAATTAGGATGTGACCGCCGCCCTGGCGGTCACATCCTGTATGTTTAACATTGCGGCGGGTGAGCAACCGCGGCAATGTTAAAAATGCAATCAGTGCATTTGCATGCACAAAGCGGCAGGCACCGCGCGGTGCTGCCGCATTGTGCATGCCAACGCAGGGGGGTACCATAGGTACCCCCCATGTGCACCCTCACCCCCCATTCACACGGGGGGCCCGCAACGGGCCCCCAAAGAAAAGTCTGTATGCCTTTTCGTGGCGGCATTGCCGCCGCGGAAAGGCATTACAAAATTCAAATCCTAATATGGCTGACGGTGTCTGATAGACACCGCCAGCCATGTTAGAGCTTTTCCGCCGCGGTCGGAAGGCGACCGCGGCGGAAAAGCGGCGGATGTAAAAATGACCCCCCCAGGCCATCCTAATCTGGCTGGGGGTCATTTGTGTGTCCGCCGCTGTGAATCCGCATACTCCGGGCCGGCGGTGGCATCCGCCGGCCCGGAGTATGCGGATTCACCGCAATCGTAATGACCCCCGTAGTTTGGAAACACTGCTCTTAGACCAGCTTTAAAAAAGGAGCACACAATGGCAGAATCTGGAATTCTCTCACCCAGGACTATGAACCATCACTTATCTTTTACCTTTAAGACCGAGGTTATATATACCAATACCCTTCATATCCGTTCTAAGTTAAATGTATCACTATGATGGATTCCGCTTTCCCAGTCTCCTTCTCTTCTCTCCCCACTTCTTGTGTAGCTCTGGTGATGCCTTTATCCATTCCACTTCACGCATTTGGGATCCTCTCCTTAGTTTGCATCTTTCAGTTGCTTACTCTGTTGTATATTCTCCACCACTGAGTCCTGCTGATTAATGTTTGACTGATGTTTTGTAATTTGCTCCATCACTGTGCATACCCCCCCATCCTGTCCCCCCCCCCCCTTGTGTGACTTCTCACCTACATATGTCATTTTGTTGTTTTCCATGATGCGGGCTCAACTCTCCCTTGTACCTACCGCCTACATCTTTCACCTGTGAAGCGCTCTAATGTGTGGGCTGTGTTCCTGCTATATAAAACTTCATACATACATAGAAGCCCCACATCCCTATTAGCACCTCCCTGCTTATCTTCCCACAGAGCACTAAACCTTCCAGTGCTTTAATGAGGGGCCTCGCTAGGCACTGCTAGCCCTACTTAAACTCTCTATTCAATCTCTTTAGGCTGAAGGGATCATTTTGTGAGTCATAGCAGGTAAAAAAAATAGACAATTCTTCAATGTGTATATTATACCTATCAAACCTTGCATTTGACACTTACTATTCATGACAAAGTAACCTTTCTAGCTTGGACTCCCCAGATAAAGAATTTCAAATGAGCAACAATAGCAGCTCTCATTCATTTCTGTTCAACGGTGACATCTCCAACATGGCTGAAATACAATAGCCTCACGTTACTACCTTCCTGCTGGCACAAAATAGACATGAATAGGTTGAGGAGGAAGAAGAGGGACCTCCAGGCTGAAGTGGCCGGGTATCTCGTCCAACCGTAATCATGTAATCCTCACTTTACCACCCAGTCCCTTCTTCAGATGCTAGGGCTAACTGCAACAGAAGAGGTCTTGAGTTTTAAGCACCAACCTTGTAAAAAAGTAAATAGTCTTTCTAGCACCTAATACCACAAAAAAGACTCCATTTTATCACACTCTTTCAGTTCATTAGCCTCCCAACAGTAACATTTCAACTCGAACTTGTGACCTTGAATTTGCTAACAGGTTCCCATATTTCTTTCTTAAATTCTTATTAGCTTTATAGAGCGTCAAAACATGTAAGGTAGTTGTATTTGTAGAGCGCTTACTACCCCTGATGAGGAGTTGAATCACTTTTCGGCGAGTTGCACACTACTCCGAACCAAAAGGATTAGGGGTGGATTAGTATAGGGAAAGATGAGTTCTTAATTTGAGCAGTGGACATGTGAGTCTGTTACTTTGACTGAACAGGATAAAAAAAGGAAGAGTCTAGATTGTGTTATTTGGGAGATCACATAGTATTGGCATTGTACAAACATCACAACTGAGCATATCTGTTGTGCCCCATGTCTGAGAACATATTTCCCCTCAGGAGGCATGCCCAGTATAATCTTTGTCAGCTCAGGTTCGCCAACGGGGCAAGCTTACAAAATTCATTAACAAACAATGCAGCTTTCCCATTCCGGCTACATTCCTCCAGCAACAAAAATTAGGATCATGGAAGCCAAGCCGCACTGCTCGTTTGAGGTGGCATGGTTTAGGTCTACCATACCATCGCAAGGGCCCACCTCCGGGATCTCTGAGAGGTAAGTTTGTAGAGGGCATGAGAGCACTGCCAATTCCCAGGGCATCATATAGGCAGGGCTTAGTTTGTAAATAATTAAATAAGTGCCATGCCCTTTTGTACTGCTATGCCCTCGTTAGGTGGCCACTGCAGCTTGCGCCACACATTGTCCCTACTATGCTGCCATTGATCGTAACAATACAACTGCTAACCATCACACTTCTACAAGTGTGACAGTTTGGACTATTTCAGGCCTCCAAAGCCATAAGAAAGAATTGGGCACCAGGTAATAGTCATTTTAATAAATATTGAATTAAAAATTAACCGTTGTTGCAGACATCTCTAAATTTACACATTTTTGGCAATTAAGTGCCGGTGCTGAACACTGGAAACCACTGGTGCAAACTAAGCACTGCATATAGGAGGAGTACATAGGTACGCTGCAGGAGTAAAAACTGTAGATCAACATTGGGGTTCAGCATAATTTCTTAATATGATACGTACAGTCATGCAAAATCATGCTCTAATATTCCACTAAGGGGGTATTTTTGCACCCACTCTTCTCTTCCTTATGGAGGGACAGGACTTCCTGCCCCACCCAACGTATAACCTCACGTTTTCATTGCGCTATTAGTGTTGGTGAAGGAGATTTCCAGGCCATTGCCACTGGAGATTGCCAGGGGGAGGGTTGTGTCCTTCTTTTGTTTTGTATCCAAATCAAATGCAGGACAGGACACTTGTAACTACGTTACACTAGGTTCTTTTAGATAACCCTCATAAACGCTATGTTCGTTTTTGTCGCGGTTTATATCGTTTTTCCGCCCCACATAAGCGTTGTGGCATTTATCATTGGGTCATCTAGCGTGCTATATGCCAACCTCAAGCCTGAGGTAACCTCTGGTGTGGCGTAGTAGTGTCCAGAGATGTGCACAGATATCCCCTCAGTGAAGGTTTTAAATAAAAAACAAACCCATATCCAAAACTCCTTTAATTATGATACGGTGCGGTTTGTTATTAAAATTAGATGGGTATGTTCTTAGATCAAGTTACTGGATCTTTGCATATCACTTTAATCACAGAGTCAACATGTTTCTGCTCCTTTTTGCCCAGCCGGGTCTATGGAGCATTCCTCAGGACAAAACACAACACAATAAAATTGCTACTCACACCTTTTGTGCAGTATTCAGTGGTCTTATATTGTTACCCACTTAGTTTCATAATGTTCAATTCACCTTAATTGCGTGAATTATTTTCGTCTTCAGGGGAGCTGGACTCAAGGTCCCAGGCCGCAAGGAAAGGCGAATTCCGCGTCTAGTGCTGGCTCTGTTTTGGTCAAGGGAGCAACCCCAACAAACAGTGCTGGGCATCTGCAAGCTCTGTACGCTCAGCGGCCGGTGCAATATCACTTAGGGGAGGGGGACCATCTGGCATGGGTGCAAATTCAGGACAATAAGTGAAAAAATTCAGGACAGAAGGACAAAATTCAGAACAAAACTACAGGACAAAAGGTACGTTTTACAGACAAGTCAGAGCAAGTTGCGCAATCGTATAAAAGTAAATAAATAGACAACCACTTAAGTACAAGTCAAAATAAGTTTTATATTGGGTTGAGACAATAGAGCACTTCACGTGTTTTTGGTATGCGTGCAGCTTTAAACAACTGTGCAGGTCTTTTTGTGGTATTTCATATGATAATAATCTATTTATATGGTTACTGCACTGGTTTGTCCAGTATGATATTTTGTTTACAACTCATGGTCCTGAGCAGGCATGTTTGGCGAGAGAAGTGGTCAGGAAGATCTGCTCGGATAGACTTTGTTACTAGCATCTCATATCTGAGTGCCATTGTGAGATGTAAAGCGGCAAGCATAGGTGAACTAAAGGGAGGATTGCTGTGATGAACCCACTATAGAGAACGCATTATGGGCGTTTCAGCAAGTGGAACTTAAAATATGGAATCTGACTTTGCTTATGGGGGCTTCGCAGAGAGTTGCACAAGCTGACGGAAGTCACAAAGGTGCTTTTCCCTGCAGCTTTCTTAAAGAATACACTGTTGATACACTATTACATTGCTACAAATACAACATACATCTCAAGCACAGCTCATGGCACTATGAGGCTCCCCCTAAAACCTTACACCTAAAACAAAACATGCAGACATTTACAATTACTAGTGTAACATTCATGTAGCAGTTGGGTGTCACTCTAAATGACATATGCATAATGCATATATCCCACACATAAGCACACAGAAAATACAAAATAGTCACATATAGGCAAGGGAGTAGCCAGAAAATGTATATGCCTCCCACTATGAATTAAAGCTCTTATGGTACCAAGAAAGCAAAGTAAATCATCACAAACCTCCTCAGAAGAGCTCTCTTGTCCAATGATCTAGCCATTCATCCTTCCATCAAACCCCTGATATCCACCATTTCAAATGTACATTCTGTCATCTATTAATTCTTTCATCCACCATTCAGTCTTCCATCTGTGTGCCCATCCATATCCAAACCTTTTCAACCATTTGCAAACCTATCCATCATCTATCCTTTCATCCATCATTTCACTCATCCATCCATCATCCATCCATCTAACCTTTCACCAAATCCATACTTTCACTCATCCATCCACTCTCCCACCCACCGATCCATCCATTCACTTATCCAGCCAACCATTTACCCTTTCACCCAAGCCATCCTTTCATTCATCCATCTACTCTTCCACCCATCCTTCTATTCACTCATCCATGCAACCTTTTATCCTTTTACCCATACATCCATCCTTTCACTTACTCATCCATCCACTCAGTCACTCATCCATCTACCCTTTCACCCTTTCACTCATCCATCCATCCTTTCTTCCAGCTCTCCACCCTCCCTTTCCCTCACGTATGCATTCTTTCACTCATCCATCTTTACATTCTTCTTTTCACTCATCCATGCACCCATTCGCCCATCCATTTTGTCAGTCATTCATCCATGCTTTCACTCATCTATCCTTGGCCAGCCCCCTCCCCCCAAGAAACAAATTAAGAGCTTGGGTGTCTGGCTTGATCCAACTCTTAGTTTCCTGATTCAATCCCAGAAGGTGGCAGCCACCTGTTACGCCTTAATAAGACTAATAAGGAAGATTCTTAAGCTCCTCCTGTTTGATGCCAGGCGTCTTCTGGTTCAGGCCCTGATCCTATTGCAGTTGGATTACGCGAATGCTGTCTATTTGGGTGCCCCTCGGGGAACGATTAAAATCTTGCAGACAGTCCAGAATTGTGCGGCTCGTTTACTGTTGGATATCCCACGGAGGAGCTCGGCTAAGCCAGCATTACGCCAACGGCATTGGTTGCCGGTGCAACAAAGGATATGGTTCAAGGCCATGGCTATCGTGCATAAGGCGATGATAGACTCCGGACCTCCCCTGATCCAACCCATGTTCCAACTCCATCAGACCTCGCGGACCCTAAGGTCCAGCAATAGGAAACTATTGAAGGTCCCTAGGGTCAAAAGGACCGGTATGGGAGGCAGACGTTTTTCCATACAGGCTGCGAATTTTTGGAACCAGCTTCCCGACACCATCCGACTTGAAGTTAACCACCTGAGGTTCAGGAAACTTTTAAAGACCTTTCTGTTTCCTTGAGCCTTTGAGAAATGACTTGGTTGTCCAATGCGCTGGGATGCGTCCGGGTAGCCATGCACTCTATAACTGCGAAGTCATTCATTCATTCATCCTCCCTTTCTCTCTTCATTCCCCTTTCACTTAGCCACCATCCTTCCATCCATCCTTCACCCATCCATCCACCCACCCATCCACTTGCGGACAGAAGAGGACCATCAAGAACTTCACCCTCACTGTAGTTCCTAAAGCAAGAGGTGGGGTGGGGGAGGGTTCACTATGCCCCTGCACATAGGCAATCTGAAAACTTGGAAGTCACGAGCAATGCATAATGCACAATGCCAGGACGTGAGGTGACTGTGACATGGTGTTGTTTCCAGGGCTTTAAGTGGGATGAAAACACTGGGGGACTCTCCAAGGGGCGTGTCTGATGTTATTAACCTCTTCAGTGCTGGCCACGTTCAGCGGACGTCGCGTGCACTACCTCGGTAGTGCGGCGCACGTCCATTGAACGTTCCGGCCCCGCCCGCGCATTAGAACGTTCCACACCAGCGCGGAACGTTCAGTGCAGCCGAGGGGTTAAGGTGTGGCTAAAAAAACTCAGCTAAAAATATGTGCTGAGCATATTGTGCAGCCTGACTGGTATTTTTCTGTTTCTATCATTGCATCCTGTAACATTAGACCTACAACAAGCCATGACTATTGGCTTTGTCAATGGATATTAGTTGCATAAAATAAATAGAAAAGCAGCAACTATGCCTTCGTTTTATATCATAATAAAAATGCTTCAGCTCTGAAATGAGACTGTGTAAGAAATATAAGCTCTTCTTTGTAACTGTGTACATTTGTTTTGTTCATTTCTTCCATCTAACCCTAACAGAATGCCCTTCCCTTGACTGCGGCCGGCGGAGACCCACCACAAGCTGTAACTTCCCAAACTTGCCAATTGTCATTCTGTATGTTGCATTCAGCCGCACACAGAAGAACAATAGGCGGGGTGGGGATGCTCTTGTGCTCCAAGGATGAGTGCGAGGTGGCCCCATCAGGAAGCTGAGCACTCTTTCGGGGGAACTGCTCTGCTCCCCGCAAAGCCAAAAATTACAGACAAAAGGCGTCAGTAAAAGGGATCCTCACGGACAGCGGACGTAAGGTCCCAATTACGGACGTCCGTGAAATTTATGGACGGTTGGTCACCCTGATATCACTGAGCACTGTCCGCCAAGATGATTGCAACAACGGGCAGGACTAAACCATATGTAGAAAGTCGATTCGCGACACCTAACATTGCGAGCAAGTGTCCGCAGTCGTAGGTAGATCAGGTCTTAGGGTGGGGGGAGGGGTTCAGATATGCTCTGTGTAAGTTGTAAAAGTGTATGCACCGAACCCGAACCCTAGGGATTTCACGGGGTACTTGAGAAGTTAAAGTCCTGCCTCAGTGATTCTCGCCCCATTTAGCTCACGGCACCGCCAACATGGGGGAGGGGTTGCATCGGAAGGTCTTCGATAGCCATGTTACCAGGCGACTATCCTGCCCAATGGCTTGTAATGTATGGCGCAGCGGGTTAATGTCTTGATCTAGGCCTGCCATAATCCAGTGCTGGAGCAACGTGCTTTTAGTGGAGCTGTACACTAAGCACAGGCTCCCACATTAGGACCTTTCCAAATGGCTAACCTCCAGATGCATCAAGCAGCCATTTTGCGATTCCTTATTAGCGAAAAATAAGGAGTCGCTAATAAGGAATAGAAAAATGCTATGCAAAAAGAACTAGCTCAAAAAATAGCGAATTCTTAAAATTCCTTAATTGCGAATCGCAAATTGAGAATGCGATTTCAAGGGTGATGGGGTGTCCAAAGGACAGCCTGTTGCACCCCTGAAATTGATCTGCGCACACACATGCCCTTGGGGCATGTGTGTGCGCAACATGAAACTTTGAAAAATGCACAAAAGTGCATTTTTCAAAGTTTTTGCAAATTACCATGAAGTTGAACTTCATGGTAATTTGCCACTCCTATTAGCGAAATTGCTAATTTTTTACTTTGATGCATTGCATTTAAGGAATATCAATTTGAGATTCCTTGAATGCAAGTAATCGCAATTTAGCGAATTCTTAATTTGCGATTTTTGCATTTGGGATGATGCATCCCAAATGCAAAAATACCGGTCGTAAAGGGGCAGATTCTGAGAATCTGCCTCTTTGCGAGCGGATTTTTTGTTGATGCATCTGGGCCTAAATCTGCTGGTGAAGGCTCCCTCCTCGCAGTTCCGTATGTACTCAGCAGGACTCGTTTACCAGCACTGGTGCAAATAGCTCAAGCGGTCTATGTGCACACTGCAGAGCATTATCTGTAATCTGCAGGTCACAGCTATCAGTCCGAGAACTATATGCTCAGTGCATGCAGTCATTTGTTTCAGAAACCCCTGTGTAATGTGTAAGTCGCAAGATCCAAGCGTTTTAAAGTAGCTCCGTGGGTTATGCGCCAGCTGTCAAGGTCAAGGTGAATTTCAGAGTTTAAGATCCAATTCATTGTTGATTGAGGACTAACTCAAAACTGTTATTCCTCTGAGGTGATACAATGAGTACTTTTAAAGCGCCAAGAAACCATTTTGTGTTGAGCAATATACATGCCTATTGTTAAACTGAAGTGTCCACCCGTCCTACAGTAAAATACACATATGTGGCACTGGAACATTATATGTTAGGTGCATACCTTGAAGATAGAATGTAGTACATCGTCAACAAAGTCTGTTGTTCTGCACACTTTTGCTTATTTGTGTGCAGAAAATAGTTTGTGTTTTCATACATCTTCGAAGCATGTACCACACAGAAATATTCTTTCAGCTTTTCCATTAAAGAGTACAAGATGGATGAAACAGTCTCTAGGGCCTGGTGCGTGTAAAACACAGAATGACTCCAAATTCAGCTGCCAGAGCGTCAACTGATAGTCATCAGATGAGTGAATACGGAGAGAGCCCTTGCTGTCTCTTCTCTATCATCAGCCATTTGCAATGAACACATTTGAGGGCCTCTTCTACCTAATAAAGGCCTTTATGTACTAGATCAGTAAATTAAGATCAGATTTGAATGCACATACGGCCCTTAGCTTTGATCATTACATTTCCACACTGGCTGGTGCCTGTTTTGGCATCCTGAGGATGCTGCGGAAAAACGTATTGCCAGAGGCAGCTAAGAAAACAGTTATCCAGCCCCGAATGTTATTTAAAATCCAAGGCGATCAACGCTGGGCGCTGCCCTGGCTAAGTTACACTCGCTTCCAATACAGCACAGAGCGGCTTTTAAAGCACTTTGTTTCTGCTATAGAATTCTAAATGGCAAAGGTCTGCGCTTTCTATTCCCTTTGATCAAACCTTATCAGCCAATAAGGAATCTTAGACCATCAGGCACTGCCAAAGTGCTTGTCCCTAAAGTTTATAGGGCTCGATTAGGTGGCAAATCCTTCTCTCTATTGACAGCGAAGAAATTAAATCTTCTTCCCTTCGACTCAAGGATGCAGCCATCTTAAATGCTGTTTTGGAAAGATCTAAAAACTAGGGGGCATATTACCAACGAGTAGCGATATTTATCGCTAACTAGGCTTTGCAATGATTTTTCTTATCGCTAAGCATCGCCGGAAATTATCGCTGAGATAACTTGCTATTAGCAACGTTTATCTCAGAAGTGATCAAAATCCTCACGCTAACTGCCAAATGAGAGATTATCGCTGGAAAACCAACGATAATCTCTCAAAGTTTGGCGTTAGCTTGATGATAGGGGCTCACAAACTTAGCCATAATATCCACCTTCCATAGGATATCATGGTTAAGTCAGGAAAATACCAGGTGTAAAAAGAGCAGCGCTGACCGTGGTTAGCGCTGCTTTTTTTTCTAACAGGGTTAGCGTGAAGCTTGATAATAGGAGAAATGTCGCTAAGCGACATTTCTCCTATTATTTTGCTCTGGAACGCCCACTTTGCATCTCATTAGAGATGCAAAGGGAAGCGTAGTGAAAAAGGGTGCTAACATGCGAATTTGCGTGTTAGCACCCTGTTGCTGATAAGGAGATAATTTTATCTCCGCTTTCTTGGCTTTTAAAGCCAAAAAAGCAGAGATAAATCCCTTGATAATATGCCCCATGGTTTTTCAGGCCATCTACTATCAGAGAAGTCTAATGGTCCAAAATGTCGTTAATTCTAAGTTGAGGGCAAGGACAATCCCTAGCGCAGCGACACTCCGTTGGGAGTAACCAGGCGCTTTATAAAATACTAACATAAAAATAAATACTAACAAACGGAGTTCACAAGCTGGAGTGCCACGCTAATATTGATATTAACTGAGCTAAGGTGTCAAATGATTTAAGTGCACAAGTTGGCACAGCATATGTTAATGCTCGGTTGCTGTTGGTTTAATGAAAACATCCTATGAAAAACCAAGCACTAAAATAGATCCAAACAGTATAGCATCAGATTAATGCATAGAAATGGGTGGCAGGATTTAGAATATAGGCCTCAGAGTACCCACAATAAAAGATTGAGCAGAAAAATATGTCCTGACGAAGGTGAGGTGACCTTTTTTGTAATGAAACGCCACATTGACAGTCTATCATTTTTTATCACACTCAATTCAATAAGAATTATTGTTGAAATGAGTTTTAATGAATTGAACGTGAAATGGGAATAATTGCTTTAAAGTGTCTGTCATTTTTCATTTGTGTGTTCCTGAAACGTGGTTCAGGTGAATCTTTTAGTAAATTGAAATAAATAATATATTTTTTATGTATAACTGCAGAAATGTAATTTGTGATACAGACAGACATGCATAAAGCACGAAGTGAGTGATACAGAGTTTTTTTTAAACTCTTAAGGGTCCTTGAGGTCGCAGGAGAAACCTTTTTTGAGTGATACTTAAAACCCTGGGGCATATTATCAAGGGGGTTTATCTCCGCTTTTTTGGCTTTAAAAGCCAAGAAAGCGGAGATAAAATTATCTCCCTATTACCTAGCTGTCGCTAACACCAGTTAGCGACAGCTAGTAGGAGATAGCGACCATCTTGGGCCCCACTTTGCATGTCAGTGATATTTATCACTAATGACATGCAAAGTGGGCGTGCCAAGATGTTAGCGACTGGAAATAGTCGCTAACATCGCTATCTCCTATTACCAACTTTTGGAGATATTCGCGCTTACACCTGCCCTGAGCAGTTCTTAGCCATGTTATCTAATGGGAGGTGGATAACATGGCTAAGAGCATTAGCTCGGTAATGCATGAATATCGCGGACTTTTCAGCGATATTCATGCATTGCGGCCGATTTTTATTGCATTTGCGATAAACCTTGGTAATACCAAGGTTTATCTGCAATAAAAATCGCCGCAGGTCGGCGATATATTTTTGTCTCTAACCAAGCAATAGCGATAATTATCGCTATTGCTTATTAATATGCCCCAAAGTCCCTTCGGTGTAGAGTAGCTTTTCTATTTTTTTATAAGTGACTTAGTTGAATAGCTCTCTTGCCCATTGGAGTAATGGTTGAGCATGCGTTCTTTAATGGCAACTTGTGTGTTCTGTCCCTCTTACTCAGATCTCAGCGGTCGTCATTCAGCTATGGTGAGGGTGTAGGGATGGCTGGGGTTTGCTGAGCCTCCTGGGAGCTGGACTGTCCAGTGCAGCAGATGCAGTCGTGCAATAGGACATGCATTCATTTAAAGTGCTCTTTATGTGGAAAATGGCCTTTGCAACACGGGCCTAAGCACGTATGCCGTTTCCCTGCAAACTGAACAAAGCTTGCCTTAACCATGCATATGCCTTAACCACTTGCGTGGTTAAAGCGTGGATAAGCCCGTCAGCGTTCTAGCTCCCTGAGCGGATGGGTGGGGAGAACCAGAGGGCATGCCGCAGGAAGGACTGGGATGCAGCTTGGTAAGTTGGGCAAGTGCAGGTGGGAGGTGGCAGTAGGCTTTAGGGGTGGGGGCTGGTTTTAGGGCTCAGGGTGCGGGGCTGGTGTCAGGGTCGTTTTTAGGGCAGGGGCTGAGTTTTAGGGCTCAGGGCAGGAGGGGGGGAAGTGTCCATTTTCAGGGCTGGAGGCCAGCTTTTAGGGCTCAGGGTGGGGGTGCTGGGGTCAGGGTAGATTTTTTGGGCTAGTGGGCCGGGTTTTAGAGCTCAGGGTAGGGGGTTGAGGCAGTTAATAGGGCTGGGTAGGATAGACTAACACACAGGAGGGCCGAATAGTAGGGCTCAGGGCAGGGGGTCTGGGGTAGGATCTTTACCACATATATATACCTTTACAAAAATGCCTTTGAAAGGCATGCATGGTTAAGACACGGTCGTTGTAAAGACCACATGGTCAAGCCATGTGTAGTTTTGGCACGCATGGTTGTGTCATACAACCTCTTTATGTGAAACTCTAGCACTGGTTCTGTAGTGTCAGGAGTGAGGTTTCTTTAATCTCTGAAGGCAATTTTATCTAGAAATGTCGTTTTAGTGTGGATTTTATTGGTACTTCAAAACTGATTTTGAATGTGCACACATTGGTGGTGAGGTATGCTTTTGCATGCATAACGCCACATGCGCGCGCATGAGCAACGACGTGGGTGTCAGTACATTCATTCTTTTATTTATGGATGCCACTTGAAGTGGTAAATAAAAAAATTGGCACTTGTGTGAAACATTTTTTTTTTAAACGTAGCTGCCTAGCAGCAAAGGACAGCTGCTTAGTTATGTAAAAAAACTGAAAAAAAGTTGAATTTCAATTTTAAAGAGCGCAAGGGGCGGGGGCATCAACAGAGGAGCGGGCGGGGGAGAGAGAGAGAGAGAGAGAGAGAGAGAGAATGAGAAAGAGGGAAAGAGAATGAGAGAGGGAGGGAGAGAGAGAGAGGGAGAGAGAGAGAGAGAGAGGGGGAGAGACAGGGGGAGAGAGAGAGAGAGGGAGATGGAAAGAGAGGGAGATGGATAGGGAAAGGAATAGGGAGAGAGAGAGAGAGAGACAACGAGAGAGAGAGAGAGAGAGAGAACACATGCTTAACTATCATCAAGGGCTTATACAACTGTTCCCTGAATGTGATCAGTACAAGGATACAAGCTATCCAATAAAAAAGATCATAAACAGGTTATGCTCCAAGGGAGAGATAAACACAGGAAGATAAAAGAAAGCCAGCAAATAAGTAACATGCAAATGAGAGTCACAAGAAAACCAACCATTGGTAAGCAATTGGCTGGCTCTAAACCCACTTGTTTCTGGAATGCTACAAGAGGTCTTTTATAAAACACACTGATGAATGGTGTCTATATGCAAGACCTAAAAATGACTATGTCAGAAGTGCGGTATAGCAGATTCCATGATCGGGCAGAAAAAACATTAATAGTTAACATCTCTGAGTGGAATCAAGAGAAGGGTGTAAAACATAAAAAGGAGATTTTGTTATTGAAAATCGTATTTGGTCCCCAGCCTGTCTGAGCATGAGTGCTACTTCTAGGAACACGACTGAATCCTCATTCAGATCAGGGTTTTAACCTCGTTTCTGCGAAAAATAGCAGCTCTAACTTTATGTCAGTTAAGAGACCATAATGCTCAATGGTGTGATTGGGCAAGGAGCGTTAATATCACACTCTCTAAAAGTTGCTTTAAGATTATAAGCCTTCTTTACCTGGTCATTTTTTCACACCCTGACGCCGCTTCTCCTTCCCGCTCTCACTAACACCACCCAGCGTCCCGCCCCGCCCCTCCCAAGACCTATTTAATGGAAACCGCAGTGCGACCCCATTGAGTATAACCCTGGGCTGGCTTCCCCGCTGCTGCTGAAAGCTTTTGCGCCCTCCTTGAGTTCGGCCACACTGAACCGGGCAATGGCTGTTTCCTCCCCACGCGATCACTCATTTTTTCCCACTGTTTTCTCCACCTTATCACTCGTCTTTCTCCATCTAATCCCCTGTTTTTCTTCTTCTAAACACTCGTTGTGCTCCATCTAATCACCTATTTTTCTCCTTCTAATCACTAGATTTTCTCCATTTAATCACTAGTTTTCCTCCAATTAATCAATTGTTATCCCACTGTTTTCTCCATCTAATCAGTTGTTTTTTCCCCAACTGTGTTTTCCATCTAATCATTCATTTTCCAATATTTTTGATCTCCACTTAATTTTCCCACCGGAATGTCATTTTTCTTTACTGCTCATTTTCCCCGCCTTGACGCTACTTCTTCCTCTTGCTAACACCGCCCAGCACTGCCAATCCCCTAGTACCTACTTAATGGAGGCTGCCGCATGGCTGCTCAATGGAAATGCACCGAAGGGTGCCAAAGGCAAGCCCGTCTGAACCCATCGGTGTCTGGAATGTGCCCTGTGTCAGGACCCATGTTTCGCCTGCCACCACAGCTACACCAGAACTGAGTTGATAGCCCTGGACCTAGGAAACAACAACTGCAGCCACTACTCTGCACTCTCAATGGTCTGACTGTTCTCCTAATGCCACTGTCTCTTCTCCTGTGACTCTGGAGCACCTTCCCCCTAGCCACCACCATGCTCACCATGACTGGGTCAGGACAACTCCAATGCCTCCTGATCAACACCAAATCGCTCCGCAAACACACCACCGAGATCAGGGACACCATCACCTCCCTCACCCTGACGATTTCTTCCTCACTGAGACCTGGCTTAACCCAACATTCACGCCCAACATCGCTATGGCCATGCCCAAAGGCCACAAAATAGCCATCAACAGACAAGGAGATGGAATAGCCATCATCCACAAAGAATCCATCCACTACACTGCCGCCATAGGCGGCATCAATCTGATCGTGGAACACCTCAACTTCCAACTCAAAACAGATGGCAAAACAACCATCAGAGGCACCTTTACCTACAGACCTCTAGGCCCACACCCCAGCTTCTTCAACACCATCCTGACTTCATTGCCCCACTATCCATCAACACTGAAAACTGCATCTTCCTTGGAGACCTCAATTTTCACCTCGATGACCCCAACAACGCCAACAGAGCCACCCTCCTCGAAAGCATGAGAAACCTTGGCCTCCCCCAAATAGTCACTATTAGACCTGTCACTGTTAGGATGGCCTTCCCCTAACATTTTGCCTGCTTATCTCCACTTTTTCCTGTATCTTTTTGTTGGCCTTAGGACTCTGAGCAAATTACAATTGTTGACCAATGCTAATGTACATGTGCTTCTCCCCTAAACATTGGTTTATGCCTGATTGGCATATTTAGTTTAACTTGTAAAGTGGTAAACCATATACCCTGGGCCTGTAATCCAAATGCTACTCGTGGGCCTGCAGCACTGGTTGTGCCACCCACAAAAGTAACCTTTCAAACCTGTCACAGGCCGGCCATTGCACGGCATGTGTGTGTGCAGTTTATTGCCACTTCGACTTGGTATTTAAAACCACTTGCCAAGCCTTAAACTTCTCTTTTATTACACATGCCACCCCTAAAGTAGGCAAAAGGTAGCCCTATAGACAGGGTGCTGTATAACTAAAAGACAGGACATGGATGTTTAAGTTTTACATGTCCTGGTAGTAACAAACAGCTAAATTTGCTTTTTCACTGCAGTGAGGCCTACTCTTCTCAGAGGCCACCCTGCATACATGATACTTGACGTAGGTATAATGTAGCGCAGGGCTTTACAAAGTGACGTATCTCCTTGTGTTTACTTTGTAAATAGGGCTCAGTGTGGCGCAGTATTTACGCTAATGCATCATCACAAAAAAGTGATGACACAGCAGCGCAAGCCCACATAAATAAGGGCCTCCATTTCTAACAGTCACTCACTCCACTCACCATACCGGACACATGCTCACCCCCATTTCCACAGCCAGCAACAGAGTCAAGTACAGCCATGTCACTGAGCTCACCTAGATGAATAACTCAATCGCCCACTTCACCATCAAAGCAGCCGCCGCCACCAAGCTGGACAGCACCACACACAGGAGCTGAAACAACATATCTGAAAGTCCTCAACACCTCCCATCCTAACACCACTATCGACTTCAAAGAGGCTGTCAAGACCTTTAACGCCAGAATCACTGACTGCTCCAACAGAATCGCCCCCATCAAGCCCACCAAACTCAAGAGACCCACCAACCATACCAGTTAGTACACTGTAGAACTGAGAACCACAAAACGCCTTTGCCAGGGACTAGAAAGTAATTGGCGAACTAGCAAGGAGCCAGCTGGGTGTGTCATCCTCAAGACTGCACTCAACAACTCCCACAAACTGTTGAATGAGACAAAAAAGAACACCCTGGCCAACCTCCTCGAAGCCAGCTTTAAACACACCAAAGAACTCTTCAGCATCATTAAGGTAGTCTCCAACCCCTCAGCAACCATAAACATCATCACCACTTCCCAAGATCTCGGAGATACCATGATGAACTGCTTCCAATGCAATATCAAAACCATCTATAAATACTTTGACCCCCAGTTCTCAGCCGCCTGCATTCTCAGCCTCCTTGGCCCCGGCGGCGCCTACCCCAGCCACCGGATCACTGCATGGAACCAGCTCACCGAGTGGAGCACGACAGCCATCATGCACTCTGTCTACTCAGGAGCACCCACAAACCGCTGTCCCCACCAGATGTTCAATCTCGGAAACAAGACTATCAACGAGTTCACCGCCATCTTCAACATATACATCACATCAGCCACTTTTCCCAAGAATTGAAACACGCTGAAGTCAAACCCCTCCTCAAGAAACCGTCCTCAGACCTAAACGAGCTCAAGTGCTACGAGCCCATCTCCCTGCTAACTTTTCCTGCAAAGGTCCTCAAACAAAAAATTCCATTAACCGCCAACTCCCTGAACACCTGGAGAGCATCAACCTTCTGGACCCAACCCAATCTGGATTCTGCTCAAACCACAGCACGGAAACCCCCTAATCACAGCCACCGACGCAGTGCCCGCTATTTTAAACACAGTTGCTCTGGTGAAAGAAACCATGCTTCGAGTTGTTTGTTTTGTACTCCATCAATCAGAGATGCTGCCTTACTGCATGAGGACTGGAAAAATCAATGATTAAGACACAGATACATTCTACAAGTTGAAACAACATTCCTTCCCACTTTAGTCCAAATCAATGTGCCATGAAGTATTATGCAAACAACAAAAGTTCATAACCCATTCACATGAATAAAACACACGAACACACAAAAGCAATTTACAAAATCAGAGCTAAACATCCATTCACAAGACTAGAGCAACTGAGCCAATTACTCTCATTCGGATATTGCGATGACCTACTTACATTCCATCTCATGTCAGGCTGTAACAGTACCCATTTGTTTCTCCGAGTATGTATTCTAATGGGCTCTTAAGCCCAATTCCCTTCTACTGTCCAAAAATAGTTTCCCTCACTTTTACCCAATCTCTTTCTCCCACACCACACAAATGCACCCCTTTGCTTATTCCTTCTTTTCTTTACAGCAACAACCCATTCTATTTCATTCCATCCTCCAACTTGTATGTTGGTTGAGTGAGTAAGGCTATAAAGTATATATAACAATACCTACCCACTTTAAAGGCCAGGTCAGGGAATTATTCCACTCATTCTGCCAATCCGTCAGAGGATGGTAAACTGTGGCACATTTGCAAATCATTCTATCTTTTTACTTATGCCTGAGCATATCAACTTCAAATGTAGACTATTTTCCATACCTTAAATTAAATATTCTTTCCAGCAAGTATTTAAATTAAATCCTGCAAATATTATCTATGCGCCTATAGACATGTTGATTCTTACCACTGGTACCTGCTTTCCAAATCTGCAACCAACGATACCAATTTAAATGACTATTACAACATATTGACTGGGTGATATCGGAGCAGCACCCATCTTAAAATGTTTGACACCTTTATAGAATTCTAGCCCCTCCTTTACCCTATAGCTTCCCTTTACGATACACAATGGGCCACCAGAACCTCTCTAAACCTTGTCTTTGTAGAACTCATTCTTAAATGACTAGAACTGACCACAGTATCTAATCTGTCGTGTAATCTTCTCTGGGGTGCAAATGTATTTCCACAAGGAATATATACCTTGATCACATCTAACAACTTGCAAAGAAACTGCAGTTCCCTGCAAGGCTTCCATCAGTTTCAGGTTTGCACTCTATAAACGGTTAATATTAAAATGGGTATTATTTCTGTTAATATTGTTACTATGAATACTAGGAAGGAGTATAATAATATTAAACCACTTTACACTTACACTTTAAATTGTTTCTTTATACTCAACTGTGGGTTAATTGGTTATTATTATTAGTAGTAGTAGTGGTGGTATTATTATTATTACTTTTTCAGGAGTACTAGTGCAGACAGGGTTACTGGTCTTATACTGTAACAAGATCCTTTTATAGCTATTGTATCGGCAATATATATATATATATATATATATATATATATATATATATATATATATATATATATATATATATATATATATATATATATATATATATTTTGCAGTCTTTCATCCGTAACTCCACTCACAAGCAGGAAAGATGAAGTTCCTCGTGCCAAGGTAGTTTTTATTCAATCACCCTGCATCGCCGCCACGACGCGTTTCAGCCCCACCATATGTTTTTCTCCCAGTTACGCCTGTCTCCATATGGGGTACAGGGAGAGACAGGTCCTCAGTGGCGAGTACTCTGATATCTGCAGGAATCATATTGTTCGGTGGTACAGATACATCGATGATGTTTGCATGATCTGGAAGGGGACCACTGAACAAGCGACAGCATTTATCTCGAAGTTAAATGTCAATAAGTATAACTTGTCTTTTACATCTGACATCAGCCACACTCATGCCACCTTCTTAGATGTTGCAATTGACATCAATAATGGAGAAATCGAAACATCTTTGTTCAGGAAACCCACGGCAGGCAATACGGTGCTGCATGCCCAGAGCCACCATCCTCCACACCTGATCCGCAGCATTCCCTACGGGGAAATGCTGAGGATTAGGAGGACCTGCAGTACCGATGCTCAAAACCAAATAGCGCAGGAAGCCAGCAGGCAGAGATTCTTGGCTCGGGGTTATGATGATAAAGTGGTGTTGGCGGCAATTAGGAAAGCTAATGCCATATCCCGACAAGAAGCCCTAGAACACAGGGGGTCGCATAATTCTACCAAGACCCAAACACAACAGCCTGTGAGACTTATTTGGTCTTTTAGCAACCAGCATGGTGCCTTACACAAAATTATCAATAAGCATTGGGGTCTGGTCAAATGTGATCCAAGCATAGGCAATGAGTTGCCCGCAAAACCGGCAATAACTTATAGAAAAGCCTTTTCATTGCAGGACGCTTTGGTCAAATCCAGCCCTGAACTTATTACTAGGCAAGACTGGTTGGCGGGCAGTAGGGGCTTCAGGAAGTGCGCATCATGTAAGGCCTGCATTCAGGGTGTGAACAAGACAGAGTATACCATTCCCTTCTCAGAATACCCATGTAAGATCAGGAAGAAACTCACTTGTAAAAGTGAATTTTCTGTATATGTCTTGGAATGCCCATGTGGCCTACGGTACGTGGGCAGTTCCAAGTTACAGGTGCACAAAAGGGTCTTACAACACCTACGGGCCATAAAGACTAACGATCCAGCTTACCCGGTGGCCAGGCACTTCAGGGAGAAACACAACAGCAACAGTGAGCTCCTGAAGTACTATGTGATAGACTCTATTCAACCTATGAGGAGGGGTGGCAACAGAGAAGCAGCATTGAGAAAATTAGAGACGAGATATATCCTCATGCTGGATAGTAAGTCCCCAAATGGTTTGAACGCATCAGAGGACTTCTACACCTGTCTATAGATCAATCAGCGGTTTCTCCACTTATGCATATTCCATCAGGGCGATAGGTTAGGCCAATTTTAAGGAACCCCACACTATGGTTATGTAATGTTTTTCCAGCTTGGCCGTGGGATTCTTTCTGACCTAATCCTTGCTCGTTTGTCCAAATAACATACCCAGTGATCCTATCTCTGTTAGACAGGTCTGATTATAATCAATTTTAACATCATGGTCAGATTTATAATCAGTTGCAAGTTCTGTCTTCGGATTTTAATCACATTTCACTTTGCACTTTATTTGTATATTTTGGTAATGCAACCAATGTAGTGCTTCTTTGGGATTTGTTCGCCTTTTTACAAGACCAACAGAATATGTTTGATAATGTTTTTTGTGTATAATAGTACTTTAATATGTAATTGCGCCACATAGCAACACATTGATAATGAATATGAGTTTTCACTAACCAAATAGGATTTATCCAAATGCTCATGGTTTATTATATTGGCATTTTGGTTGGTGATTCCATTTACACAAATACTCTATGCGGATTTATCCGGACAGTGTTCAAATTCATGTGTTTATGGAATATATATACACTTGATTAAAGGGTCTTTATCGGGATTTATCCCGCTATTTGCGAACTGACCTTCACGTTTATAATGTACTAAATGGTATTTTCCTTATTTTATTTCATTATATGTGACACGGAGTATTTTTACCATGTCTATTGCACTACAGCACTTTACTCTGTTTTGATTGGTTACCATGAGCACTTTTGCACTTTATATTCGGCCATACCCTTGTGTAACACCATGTGATCAAGGCCTGTGAGAGGCCGAAACGTTATGCTGCTGTGTTGCTGAATAAATTGAGAAACTCACGGAATATATTGGGTCTGCCGTTTTCTTGTAGCAGCGTGACTACAGACTGCTCCGAGTGCTGAGTGCCTTGCTGAAAACCCGTGGTGGATATATATGTATGTATGTATATATACCGTGCCACAAACAATCCTCCTAAAGCCGGGACCCAGGCGACACCGGTGCGCATCAGGGTAGGGGAGCCCCGTCAAAATCCAAAGACACATGCAATATTGTGGTTGCAATACAATCAAATTCAGTCCAGAAAGATCTTAGATATACAAAAGTACCAAATAAGCAGGTAGAGTAAAGGCATGAGTCTGGCTTGATTATAGGAGCCCATGCATGAGCCGAGCAAAAGAAATGTCTGACATGTAAATCATCCAACAAATATCACGTAAAAATAAGATAATGTCTCTTCAAAATTCAAAAAGTACATTTCTTAAACATGTGGCAGCCTGTCAGCTAAAAACATCAGATTATATCACTACATTAAGAGGTATTCATTGAAATTGATAGTTTTAAAAAATGAACTCAGAAACATTCTTGCCCCCCCCCCCCTCCCCAGCACTGACAACAATGCAATTAGTGACCTGAGAGGAATGTCACTTGTCCTGTGTACCCTATATGTAGACTAGATTCTTATTATGCATGGGGAAATAGTATAGGCTGTTATTACAAACACAAGACGTTTTTTTTACAGTGCACACCCCGAACTCATGTATTTTAGGGTGCGATCCTATTTGATAATGAAGACAAAGATGAAATGAAATATTTGCCTATTGATCATACAATTTAGTCAGGTGGAGAAGATAGGAGGATCGCAGGTTTTTTGTACAATTCAACCCCTAGGTGGGTGCCCCTCTTCCCTGTTTTGCTTTAAAGGTAAGTGTGTTGTCCATTTGGCCCTGGAGACCTGCTCCACAGAGAGGAGAATCTTGGAGCCCTGCTCTGTCTCTAAGAGACACCGTGGAGTGCTCCCTCCCAGGTACTGCAGCAGGAGAGGAGGAAGACTGCCTTTCTGCTGTTTTCTACAACTCCTTCTTGTAATGTTCAGACATTGATTTATCCTGTCCTAGGGCAGGTGGGCAGCTTCACTGATGGATGGGGAACAAAACAAACACCACGAAGCAATGGCTTCTTTTATCACAGAAACTCTCTTTCAAATAGCGGGCATTGCCTGCCTCCGGTAATTTCACAAGAACATCGGGTTTTGGAAAATTGCTAACAGCTTGGGGCTCTGATGAGTGAAGTCGAATAAGCCAGGGCTTATTCAGGGAGGTGGCAGTGGTTAGAACCACAGAACGCAATGAGAAATCAAATAACAATTGATAAATCAGAGTCCAGCCAGTGCTTCTGCACAGAGAAGAATACTATTTTACTTCTGACACACAACATAATACTGTGTATCATCATCCTTGGGCAATTCAATTGATAAACAGTTTTCAGACAGCAGTTATTGTGAGCTGGGAAACTTCCTGGGCTGCTTCACTGGGACAAGGCAGGGAATGTCTCTTTGCCATCTTTGTCTCGATACCGTGTACAAGGCTATGGCCGAAACGCAAAGTACATTTAAGCATCCTGGCATTGTCCTGGTGTCTCCGTACTGGTGGAGACGTGGCACAAATATGTATATTTTAAAGAGAATTTGGCTATATGATTTCTGTGGAACAGGGCGTGACGAAGCCTGAGTGAGGGTGAAACGCGTTGCCGAATAAAACGACCTGAAAATAAGAAACTATGGAGTGCGGGTGTTCTGGAATAATATTCGTCTACACCAAGATTTGCGAGGTTATTATTGACGGGCCCTGCACCCATGTTTTCGCACCGGCCCCGCCAGCATGGTCGAGACCGGCTTTGCACTCCAGGGATCTACTTTGAGAGATACATACATATACATACATACATATATACATACATATATATATATATATGTATATATATATATATATATATATATATATATATATATATATATATATATATATATATATATATATATTTATATATATCATGTGATCAAGCCTCTTTGGGAGGCGAAACGCGTCATGGCAGATTGCTGGCACAATTTTGCACGAATAAAGCACTAAGGATCAGCACTTAATACTGGTTTCACTCTACGTTATTTGGTCTCCATTGAAATAGGGGGCATGGCGAATGGCGTTTTCCTGTATATATATATATCAAAGCTTCTTGGGGAATGTCCAACAGCGGGAAGCACTTCCACACAAACGAGCTTCTCCCATCAGCTTTATTAGGTAATGAAAACGTTTGCGTTGGTCCGTGAAATACACAGCAAACTGCACCCCTGACACGTTTCGAGGACTTCTTTTTCTCAAAGGGAGTCTGCAGTTCTACAGCACGCTCGCGGCCACACCTTCTTTTATCCCGCATATCGTGAGTCCTTATTGGATGGCTCTGGATGAGCGATTACGTTGTTTTATGGGAGGTGTAGTTCGATTACTGTGCCTTCGATGTTGGTGCTTAAAATTCACTGCAACAGAGCTCCGACTGAGCCCCGGACAGCGTAACGTTCTTAATCCTCATCTGTGCCCCACATGTGGAGCCCTGGATGGCTAAGAGCTCTGTGGCTTTCAAAGTTTGAAGCGGTGCAATCCCTGCGGCAGGACGGCCGCACATACATCAAAGCTCCTTGGGGAATGTCCAACAGCGGGAAGCACTCACACACAGACAAGCTTCTCCCCATCAGCTTTATTAGGTAATGAAAACATTCGCATTGGTCCCTGAAATACACAGCAAACTGCAACCCTGACGCATTTCGAGGACTTCTTTTTCTCAAAGGGAGTCTGCAGTTCTACAGCACGCTCACGGCCACACCTTCTTTTATCCCGCATATCGTGAGTCCTTATTGGACGGCTCTGGATCAGCGATCACGTTGTTTTATGAGAGGTGTAGTTCGATTACTGTGCCTTCGATGTTGGTGCTTAAAATTCACTGCAACAGAGCTCCGACTGAGCTGTGGATATATATATATATATATATATATATATATATATATTTATTCCAGGTTTTCTCTGCTCCAGGAGAAAGTGGAGGAGCACACGCCACAGGTACGGGAAACATCACGTTTATTTAAAAATAATTGTACATCGGCTCCAATGTCCTAATGCATTTCGGCCGCATCGGCCTTCTTCGGAGGAGAGGGGGAGCCTTTTGACATCAGATGGCCTTCCGGATGCATATTGAGACCTTTAATTGCTCCGTAGATTATTGCCCTCAGGTGGGTGACTCTTCCGGTCTGCAATGTCGAGCATTGTGGTCCATGTAGTGCATCCATTCGGCCAACCCTTCAGTGGATAATGTCAATTTACATAAATGCAATTTTGATTTTGCCTGTGTCCCCGTCGGTGCTATTTTCGAGCGTTTTGGGGGCCCATTCCAAAGTCTGGTCTTTGGTAGCGCCGCTGCCGGAGCTTGGCTTTCACTGTCACTGTTGTTGGTCCCGTTTCAGCAGAATCCGGCGCGCATTACTGGGGGTGCATCGCTCATCAGCCAGGACCCAGGCTGTAATTGATTCATTCCAGGTTTTCTCTGCTCCAGGAGAAAGTGGAGGAGCACACGCCACAGGTACGGGAAACATCACGTTTATTTAAAAATAATTTTACATCGGCTCCAATGTCCTAATGCATTTCGGCTGCACCGGCCTTCTTCGGAGGAGAGGGGGAGCCTTTTGACATCAGATGGCCTTCCGGATGCATATTGAGACCTTTAATTGCTCCGTAGATTATATATATATATATATATATATATATACTACTATTATAAAGAGAGAACAGAAACCTTTTGGCAAGGTAAACTCTAAAACTACAGCGCCAATCCACACACCCAATACATTGTTGGAATCCTCAGGGTGTGTAGATGGACATAGGCGACATAAAATAAAAATAAAACTTAAATTAAAAAATTAAAATTTAAAAACAAAGTAGTCCCCTAAAACTAGCGCCAGCCGCGACGTAGCGCTGACCGCGACCTAGACGTGCATGATGACGACAGGCGGGGAGGAGCGGTGACGAGCGGCGAGGAGTGGCGGTGAAGTCCGGAGCGCGGGAAGGAGCGGCGGCTCAGGTAAGGGAAAGGCGAGGCGGGAGGGAGGCGGGAGGCAGTCTGGGCAATGCCGGGGCGGGCGGGGGGGCGAGGCGGGAGGGAGGCGGGCGGGAGGCGGGAGGCGGTAAGGGCAATGTCAGAGCAGGCGGGGGCCCGGACGGGAGTACACAGAAGCCTAAAATGCTGCCCCCAGCCCCCTTCTGCCCCGGGCAACGCCGGGGCGGGCTGCTAGTATATATATATATATCAGAACAGGCAGACATAAAAGTGACACAAAAGACTTTTGTCTCACACTTATGCCTGACTTGCCTCGGTTTTTAATACTCCAAACAGGCCACCGTACGTTATGGGTGACGTTTGTAGGTTGTTCTTCTGGGTCCTGCTGATGCATCTCCAGAGTTCTTAATAAAACAGTCCCAATGCAGGTATCTCACCCTTGTACAGTACCTTTTGTCTTTGGTTGTCTTTGTTAGTATGCTAGGTCTGCAAGCACCAACGGGCATGCCCAAGACAGCTCCTCTTGGCAAGCTGGAGCACTCCCTAGTTTTTTGGTACTGAATCTGGTAAAGGGGAGTTACAAGCATAGCCCAATCTTGGGGTACAAAAGAATTTCTCTTTCAGACATCTTCGTCTTCTCCTCAGGTCTACATGACCCCACTGCTCAGCAACATCACCCTCACAGTGAAACACCTCCTCTGCCCCCCTTGAGCAGTTGTCAGCTCTCTCCCTCTTACAGCAGAGTCCAGGGAGTCTAAAGAAAAGATCCCAGGTTTCTGGTACCAGGCCTGGCAAGAAGAGTAGAACCCTACACCTGAACAGAGAACGTTTCTTGTATTACAGAAGACTCTAGATTCTGGTAAAAAAAATCTTGGCAAAGTGACTGGTTGTTTTAGCATCATACTTGAACTAAGTTTGCAGACAGTTTGTGTATTTACCAAGTCCACCCCTGTAGATGGTTTCAGGCTGTTCCTGTCTTTACTTATTCCTCCCAGAATGCTCCAGCCACAGTCTTTGTCTTGTAGCATACTGGTATGGTGGAGCTGGAGGTCTCCTGCCATGGGAGACCCCCAACAAAGCCACAAGAGAGATTGTGATTCAGCCCTACACTCACACTGCTCTCTGAGGCTCTCTCCAGCTCTCGAGCTTAGATTCCGCTCCATTAAAAAATCAATGGACTATTGTGGGGCCAAAACTGCATGTAATACACGCAGTCCTTGCACAGCTAACTGTACACACATAGGGGTGCGCATTGTAGGCCCCTCCAGACCACAGAGTTATACTCTGAGTTTCATTCCATTGCAACCAAGTCCATAGGCCCTTTAAACAGTTCTCGGCGTGTGTTTATAACTTGCTCTGTACCATCTGTTCCAGGCTCGGCCAATGCACAGAAAATTGTTGTGTGTGCTTCAAAAAAAACCTCAAAAACCTTATAAGGGGAACTCATAGCTCTGAAGAGCAAAGCTCCCTGCTTTAATGGTGACATTTTCTGCCAGAGCAAGATTAAAAATATGATTAAGGATAAGAATAAAAATAATAAGAAAACGAATAATAATCAGAAGTAGAAGAACAATAAAAACAACAGTCTTAAAATATTCAAGTGGAATCCAAGGATGTTTTACATCATACTGTGCAACCTAATTGTTGCTTCAAAGCCTTGCCAGGGGCGAGGTTGCTCCTTTAAAGCAATAGGTGTGGAACAACAACATTTGGCATCCTCTACACTAGCAAGCCACCATCATGTCAAGCCCTAATTGGGCTTGTGTTTTTTTTAATATGGAAGTTTTAGAAAAGGACATGAACAGCATGAAGTTAGACGAGGCGCAGTGAAGTAAGCACCTTTGATATTTTATGGCGCTGTCAGGAATCTATGGGTCATGAAGTTTGTATAATTGATCAAGCACCATGCTGGACGCTAAATAGAGATGGCACTCCGCTACTATACAAACGCCATAATCCATATCTGATTCCTGACGGTGACATAAAATATCAAAGATGCTTACTTCACTACGCCTTGTCTAACTTCATGCCAATTTATCACGGCAATTCTGTGGCACACTGTCACCAGACGGTCACCTTGTGGTGTCGCCTATTTGGCTTCCTGGCGCTGATACTCATACCGCTGTGGAACCCCTCCTGTCTTTCCCTGTGAAGTGTCCACTCCTAGGCACCCCCAGGGTGAAGCCAAGCATCCTTAGCGCTGTTGGGGCCGGTGTGGAGGCTAAGCAATTAACAGGTCCGAGGAAATTGAGCCTGAGACCCCGCCGAGGTGGGAATCGAACCCTGGTCCATGGCCAGAACTCTGCATCAGGGTCTGCCGCTCTAACCATTGAGCCACACTCCTCCTCTGTGTCCAGTTCTTCACCATACACCATTTTAAGTTCTTGGATGGTCAGTGTTAATAAGTAAGCTCTAATTCCCACAGAATCGTTTCTTCCTCCGGTCTATGGGCACACGCGATTGCTTTTATTCCAAGGCTGTCAAGTGGAGATCAGACGGGCTTGATACAGGGAAGATGGTGCATCCTTCGGGAGTATTTATACAATTTACAGATAGGACCACAAAGCAAGATAAGGTCTCGCCTGTACCACAGGCAATAAATTGGGAGTTGCTAGATATGGGAGAAGGAAATACCTCAGAGAGGGAGGATGTCTCAGAGCCCATGTGAACTAGATATTAAAGAGATAAACATAAAGAGCAGGCAGCTCATACACAATGATCAAACTAGCACTATCTTAGCATCTTCATGCAACAAAGGGCGGAGAAAGAAATATACCTGAGGGTCTATGTTGACATACGCTGGCAATTCGCAGTTTATAAGAAAATCTGCCAGGCATGTGCACGTCAAATGCACGTGCCCCAGGAGATGTTGAAGGAAGTATCCTCGAGTCCATGTGCACACGCATTGTCAAAAAGGGACGTAGTGAGAAATATCACATGCACACAGTAAGACAGAGAAAGAAGGATGGTAAAGTTCATGCACAAACACACTGGCAATAAAAAAGGTTGGAAGAACTATCTCAGAGTGTTTATGAATGAGCACAACACTTTAACACCATCGCTGCTGCAGCAATTCTCCTCATATGATAACTATTCTGCATTCCCATTGTTCATGACGAGCTCAGCTCATCATCAGCAAAGCTCAACCGTGCCTCATGATGAGCATCAAAGGGGTTAAAGAAATAAATTATCCAAAGCCTAGGAGCACGTGCACTAGAAGACAGCGGAAGATATATTCTCGGACCCACTTTTCGTTCACCGGGAGCTAGGAAGTGGAACATCCTTGAGTCCATGTATACGCACACTGGCCATTATTAGAGAGAGAACATTGTACTGGAGCCCACATGCATGTGCACTGGAAAGTAGAGAAAGGAATGTGCCAGTGTCCAAGTGAACGCAAAGTAGAAGATGAAGAAAGAAATACCAGAGTCAATGTGAATACATACTGGAAGATAGAGAAAGCAAAACTGAAGAGAGCGTTTGCATGCACTGGAATGGCCACTTAGAAGGGAGGGATAAATATCACAGAGCCCATAGGTACAGCCAATAGAACATATATATTTATTTATTTATTTATTTATTTATTTATGAAATTTGGTAAAGCGCGAACAAATGCCCGGAGGCGTCTCGGCGCATATTTATGCATTTATTATTTTTAGAGTACTGCCGGACCCCCAGGAACTGGCAGAGCACTATACAATAGTGTTCATTCAATATAAGCATAGAGGATCCAGCTGGGACAACTGAGGTCGGCATTAATTATAAGATATATACAGAGTAAGGCCAGCAAGTAGCTGGTCAACATAGTGAGGGACATACATAGCAATTGCAAAGCAAAACAATACATAAAATACAGACTGGTATTAATGGAAATATATGTACAATCTGTACTGGAGGTTCGACAAAGAGGACCGATGGTAAAGCAAAGGCATGTAAAAGGGAGCAGGGTGAATAAAATATTAAAGAAATAAACGACGGACAAGGATGGTAACGCAGAGAGAGCAATAGTCAATCTAGAGGGGACTGCTAGTTAGGGTGTTGGTAGATGTTCCTTCAATCTGTGTTTGGAGGTCTGGAGTTTAGGAATAGGGACCTTATTTAGAGTTTGGCTCCATCACAAGCTTGATTGATGCTCCATCACAAGCTTCCAATATCCCGTCCGCAGTATTACAAGTTCATTATAGCCCATCGCACTAGTAATGAGGTAGATGGGATATCTGTCACGTTTCGACAGTATTTGGGAGAATTTAAACACAAGGGCTTATATTTGAGACATGTTCTCCAATATGTAGAGGATGCTTTAAGAGACAGCCAAGTGAAGGAGGCTAGAACCAGAGCAATTCTATCAGATTTTCTCGAACAGGTAATCAGCCTGGCCGCAGAGCGAAGGATAGCTTTGAGAAGGGTTAAGCATGTCTGAAGAAGTCTTGTTAACAGAGTGCTGCTGACCTCGCTGCGTGATATCTCCAGAGCTGTACTCCAGACTTGAATACTGTTTGCAGATTAAATGCCTGATGTTAAAGAGCAGCTTGAGATGAAATATTGCTCTTTCCATGGTTTCCGTAATATGACAATCAACGTTAAGTGATTTCTCTAACGTGAAGCAACGTGATTGGTAGGGATTTTAATTTTGAACAACAGAGTTCAGGCTTCTACTGGACGGGTGCGTACAAAAAAAACTGGGGTTTTTTTGGTTGTGTTTTCAATTCATCTGGGACATTCATAGTTTTAACAGAAAGGTACTGGGCTGTTCCTAAAGGTAGTGAGTGTATGGGTCACACTAGTGTTTGGATGTGGTAGGGTCTCAAAGGAGTCCTACAGTTGGGCATCCATTTTGTTGGATGTAATGTCCTCACACACCCTTGCAGGTGTCATGCTTCATCATTGGTAATGCTCCTCGTTGGGTCGGCAGTTCAATACCCAACGGGCGACACCTCAAAGAGGGGCTCTTTGGCGGAGATCTTCTATCCAACAGCCGTTTGAGTGAAGTGCGGGTGTGGGGCCAGGATGGTGTAGACGTATTGGTGAGTTAAAATGAGGCTAGGAGTACCAGGATCAAGTTTTTCTGGGGGTCCCCTGCTTCAATTAAAATAGAGAACTAGCCTGTACTCGATGGATTATTATGTAACCTTATTCGAGACTCGACTAGTATGTGCTGAAAATGGTCGACATGTTTCTTGCAAGCGTACAATGATTAGCGATTCATCAGGACCTATGTTAGAAATTAATCATTACAGGGAAACTGTCTACAATAAATGATCTCCTGAGTATCAAATATTCATTACTGACTGTAAAGTGAAAAAGTGGTGTACCTGTGTTGCGCTGTATCTGCCTATCTGGTCAAGTATGAGTGTAACAACAGAACCCAGCGGGTAGTACCTCGGGTAACGACCTCTGTAGTTTTTAGGTTCTGATATCCCGAGTCCTTGTAGTGCGACCTACCCCTCTCCGCCGGGTCCGGGTGGAGGGGGGTAGGTCGCACTACAGTTTAACATCAAATAAGCATTGGGTGAGAGCGCCAATATTATAAATGCTGCTGATTCTGAGGTACAGCTGTGTGTCGTCAACATATTGTTGGAAGTCGACACTTCTGAGAAGATAACACTCATGAGCTAAACGTAACAATTGAAGAGTAGGGGGCGAGGAGGGATCCTTGTCCCAGAATGGACAGCAGTGGGCGTCAAAATGGAGCTACACGTTTTGTGTATTGGGTTCTGTCAGCCAGACATGCTTCAACCCATTTCGGCAGATAAGTGAATATCCAGTGTCCGTCCACACACATGCCCTCTGGAAGACTTTCATTTTAAGATGGAGCGTGCAATATCCCAGAATCCAGGTTCAGGTACACTAGACGATTATCCTCTGTGTCACTGAGACTTACACGAAGTGAGATCAAACAGCAGGTGTTTGTCTCACCGCAGACACACCTGAGGGAAGCTTCTACCAACACGGCCGCTCTGACACTTACACGTTTGCAGCCCACTTTCATTAGACAGTGACCCCAAATTCCAAACGGTGTACATGGGCAGAAAGGCAGCGAGAGGGGCCCGGCTCGAAGTCCAGGACCCTGGACAGCAGCCACGCGGCGCGCGCGTCAGCAACGCTGCCTTGTTTTCCCTGCAAATTACATTCTCGTCCACAGCCCCGGCTGGGGAAATTGCAACTGGGCGACCAGATCCGCTGTCAGACTCGCAGCGGGAGCCCCCGCTTAGGGACGTTTTGACATAAATTAAAGCTGTGAGTCAACCACCGTGCCTCGCAGCAGTGACACAGCAGCCATTTGTCAGGAGCAGGGGAGGGTGGGCGGCGGAGGGACAGTGAATTATTGGTACCAGGGAGAGAGTGGGTTGAAGGAGTCTTTTGAACGCACAACTACTTTTAGATACAGTGCAACCAATGCTGTAAAACTTGAAAGCCATCAGACAGGTTTGGAAAAGTCAAGGTCTAAGGTTGGCTTCCGCCACATAGGGCATGAGTTATAGTTTGGCACAGTGCTTGGAATGGAAAAATAGAAGTGCAGGTACTCTCTACCAGAGTACCTGCTTGTTTCTGAGAAGTGCTGGTACTCTCCTATTAAAAGTATTGCATTTCTCTTGAGAAGTGCTGGTACTCTTCCTCTCAAAATGAAAAAGTGCTGGTACTCCGCACCGGACAGTACCGGTCCATTTAAAGCACTGGTTTGGCAGCGAAATACTCTGTCAGTAATGTGACGGATATATCCCTTTCCCCTTCTTACAGGTGCATTTAAGGGCCGGCTTTAGGGCAGTGCTACCGGTGCGGCCTGGAGGGTGGGGCACAGACCTCAGGGGGTGCGCTGTGTTTACCAATAACTTAAGATTTAAAAGCACCTGCTTCAGAGTTACTTGTACTCCAGCTTTCAGGCAGCAATAAAAATGTCAAGATAATTCTTGTGAAAAATGTTACAGCTGGAGAGAGAGACCAGAGTTTTGTCTAGAGGCAGCTATGACTCACAATAATGTAGCACAGAGGGTTAATATGGCTGCTTTAAAGAACAGTGCTGTATTTATTGTGGATACCTGGGTGGATTAGTAAAGCCAGCCTTTACCAGCGCTTTATAACAAATAAAATGTATGTGAGAGAGGGGCTATGGAGAGATGAGGGGCACGTTTGCAGGGTGGTAGTGAGGGAATCCGAGGAGGAGGTGGGGCGCCAAAAATGATTGTCGCACTGGGCACCATCAGTGCTAAAGTCGACCTTGAGTGCATTAAGACTCTCACTAGGGCTAAGGTAAAAGATGCTGACCAACACATCTTTGCTTTAACATAAATTCAGACTGATTATCAGTTTATGTGCTAATGACAACTACAAGTGCATTAGGGGGAATAATGCACTTGTAATAAGGCGGAAAGGAAATCCATCACGTTTGTGAAGGAGTAAGCCCTCCGCCAAACTCTAAATCATGCCTATAGACTTTAAAGTCTTCGAGTGTCTGGAATTCATTTTTGTCCTCAGAGAGCTGGAGTTTTGCGAATATGTGATGTAAAAACATGATTAAAATGATTGCAGTATGTTACATCGCAGTCTTTACAACGCAAGTCATTACAACAACTTGCGCTGGAGGGCGCTGAACTTAGGAATAATAATATTTACTATTCTAACACCAGTCTACACACAGTAGGGAAGGTGTTGGAATAGTAAATCTTACTATTCCTTAGGGCATAGGGCCATCCAGCGCAAGTCAATGTAACGCTTGCGTTGTAACGGCTGCATTGCACCTGCATCGCGGTGCAATCACCGCAATGTAAAGGTTGTTTCCCGAATTTTGCATATGCTAGAACTGATAATTTATTATTCTCACACCACCCCTAGAATATTTGGGAAAAGTATTGCTTTAGTCAAAATAGTCCAGGAGGCTTAGATACTCTGCTGAATTCTATGCAGGATTAATTTGGGAAATCTTAAACAGTCTCTAAATATTGTAAAACAGATTTCAAAACTCAATTGTAATTTATACTCTCATTGTTAGGCGTGGACAAAATTTAAATTATGCCAGCATCATTTGTGTAATTCCAGGAATTTCACATTAGGCTTGTTGCATGAAATGTTCAAATTGCACAATTACACTACTACGCGTAATTACACATTGTTCGCAGTAGAAATCTACAACGAATGGCGCATTTCACAGTAAATTGCAGTAAAACTTTACAGCAGATACACATGAACCAAATAACGGAGTGACTGTTGTTCATGGTGCTCTTGTTTAAATGCACCCCTGTTCCAAAAACTGACATTTAAAATATAGCACCGAATGATGAATTTGCATATCACGTAACTAAGCATAATTTGAAGTAATTTTGTGCAACTATGCAAAAACAATTTAATCAAACTTTGCATACTTCCTCCTAAGCACTGTCCCTGCAGTTGCTTCCCCTAGGAGGCCTCTGAAGGCAAAAGATCAGAAATACCAATGTCAACATCCATGGGTCTTGATAATTAGCTATTTCATCTAAGAGCCATAAAAAGTAAAGCAGTAAACGTTTAAATATGTTTGAAGTTTTGTAACTGCATTTGAACAGATTGATTTGACATAAATACACATTTTGCAAATGTACACATTTTACAGCCTGCCTGGCAAAAGATGTGGACCATGCCCCCACGGACATAGCAATTCACAAGTCAGATGCAAATTACATGGATTCTGTCAACTGTTACAGCCTTTGTGACCAGGGCGGGGCTTTCCTGCTGGAGTGGTGACCCTGCAAGGAAGGGGCCCCTTAGGAAAAGCAGACACCAGGTTGAGGATTAAATAAGTAAAAAGACAATAGACTAAAAGATTAGCTAATTAAACAAAGTGTATCTTCATGCTGCTGTGATACCCAGGACACGCCAGCCCTAGTCAAACTCAGTGCTTAATTTGAGCCAGTGTTTGCTGGTGGCTGAGACAGGTGCTTAATTCTAAACGTCAGCACTTATGACAAGCTACCACATGATGGCGCTGTATGCCTAATTTTGAGGTGAGCACAACAACAGAGTGTTTAATAATGCAAAATACTTTAAAAAATGTTCATAAAAACACCTGCCGCCCAGGCTATTCGTATAGCTTAGGGTGGTCTGGAATATTCCAAAGTGTCACACTTGTAGGAGTGTGAAGGTTTGCAGTTGTGTTGGTACTGAAATTGACAGCACTGGCAGGGGCATTGGTCAGTACAAGCTGCAATGGCCTTCTAAGAAGGACATTGGCATTATGTTTTTTTTTTAAATTAAGCACTGGTCCAGTTCAGTCATAAGGTGCAGATTGCGGGTACACACGTCACTCCATTTTAACAATCACTTTGCAGCGGTTGGTCAAACTACAGGCAGGCACTAGGTATGCATTTGCCCAACAGTGCAGGGATATGTGTGAAGAGTCCAGCACATGAGACTTTCAGATGCACAGGTATGTGAGCATTATGTGGTCAGTGTGAGCTGTAAGACAAGCATGTGTTGCACATTTACATTGTAGCAGATAAAAGCCCAACTGGCCAATCACATTTCAGCAGACATGTGAAACCAGTCTTGTGGGCTCACCGCTGCCCTCTGGTGGAACAAGAATGAACATAAAATCTCTTCTGCATGGATAACCAAACTTTCATGGGCAAGAGCGCCCATAACATCCGCCTCCTGCTCCTACAGTATGTACCAGAAATAGATTCAGTACCATTGGACTTTCTTCCACAATTCCTGTGGTAAATTCTCCTCTGGACTAAGCAAGTCACAAAGAGCCACCTCAAAATCATTTCCACAATGCTAACAGGTAAAGACGGACACCTTTACATCAAAAGCCAGGATCTTTAGCACACTAATTCCAGATCAACATACTTAAAAGGATCACTATATGTCCTTGATCTGATCCTTTTCAATGAAGGTTCTATTTACGCTGCATAGTACATCAGGGGTGTCCAATGTAGGTTCAGGGGAGTAAATCCAGGCAAGATTTTCACAAACGATGTCACCTCTAAACAATTGTAATTTCAATGTATCTTATGTAGATATCCTGAATCTCTACCATGGATGTGACACTCCTGGACCACCTCTTCATGTGTTGGGCATCCATGCCATACATCACTATTCAGTCTCTCTGTCTGAGGCAATATTTACACACATATTACAACCTAGGGCTATGTTACATTGCAGCATATACAAAGGAAGCACCACCAAGTTTCCTGGTAACATAAAATGCAACAAACAAATAATAAGACTGTAAGGAGAACAAAAACTTCAACCACGAATATTCTCCTTTATGGGTTTTTAGTGACGCGTGGTGGTCATACAGTAATGTTCCGTCCAACAAGTGTTTCCTGCTTGTATAACCTGCTTTTTCAAGAGTCTTGAACACAAAACTATAACTATGATGTACAATTAAAATTATTTTAGTATATTTAGTATTAGAGATTTAGGAGCAGACCCCTTTGTCTTCAGCACCAGGTCAAAAAGCATCCATTCTTGGTAAATACTTTGCAAATTAGGTTATTCTGCTGATTTGTCCCGTGGATTTCTTCTTATTTTATTGGTTGGCCACAAATTTCTCTGAACATGGGTTAAGCCAAGATATACAATAACTTGGTCTCCACCACTCAAATTAACTCAAGTCTCACTATACTAATCCATCAATAATCCTTTTTGGGTTCCAGAGTAACGTGCTACTCGCTGAAAAGCTCTTTGATGCCTCGTCAAGGGCTACATAAAATACAATTACAACTGAGGGCGGTACAGGAAAGATGGGTGTGTGTGGTGGGCAGAAAATTATGAGATGAGAAAAATTGAACACCACAGGGTAGTACACAGGGGAAAGAGCCACAATCTGCAAGCTGTTCAAGGGCCAGAGTTTGAACCTCTAAATAGTCCCTATTTAGAGGTTCAAACTCTGGCTGGGTGGGTCAAGGGCAGTTGTGTCTTGGGTAGGGTTCTAAAATGAATGTTCTAGCATTCCTGCTGCCTGCCTTAGATGGTAAAAATTGAAGTAGAGGCAAAGACCCTCATTTTCAGAGGAAGACACTTCCAGTGCAAGTGAGAAAGAAGGGCGAGGCACTCGGCTCTGTTACGTGAAGGTGTCTGGCGGTTCAGTGTCTTACCTGTACCCAATTGCTGAACATCGAATGAGTCAATTAAGAGCATGTTACATTGTATAAACTACATTCAAATGGAAAAATTGACATTGGGTTATAGGAAAGGACAGTGTAGACTCGGCAGACTCATTTTGTTGATGCAGGGGGAAAGGGGATTCTGATGAGTACAAGGCACTCTGGTAGACACAGTACTCTTCAGGATAATTGTGGTGTGCTACTAACATCTTATGTTTGAATACAGCATACTATGGGTGAAATGAGTTGTCTCAGCAATACTGGACAGTGAATAACTCACTCGTCGTGCTGTTTGTAGAGACCCACATATTTTAGGAGTGGTGTCATCGGTAAAGGCAATTGCCTAAGTAATGGGAGTGCTGCCTCTTGAGATTTCAATTTTAGGAAATATTTAGGTTTGGCTTGACAGCACAAGTGTCTACAGACCGAGTTAGCACATTTTTCAAAATATGCATTGACTGGGCCTTAGCTCCACCCAGAGGATGCTATTGGCTATTAGTAGATGCTCTAATCAAACAGTCTAATGGTATTGGATGTTAGATGCATCATTCCATCTCATATGCAGTGCTTGTCTTGCAATACATGAGGGAGGATTTTACCATCTCATGAGCCTTTGATCTCACAGATGCACTGTAAACAAAAAATCAATAGTTTGTGTTTTGTTCCCGCTTTTTAAAACGTTTTACTCAGGACTCAAAATGCAGGAACTATTGGCTTTGCCAATGGTTGTCAAGCTCTATCTTTAAAGGGGCATTAAGGACCGATTATTCTGCCTGCCATGGCCAAACGAGGGAGCGGCAGGGAAGCGGTTATATATTCTAAAAAAAAAAAAAAAAGGATATGAACTACTAGGAGAAAAGGCCTGATTTATTCCACCTGCGTGCAGAGTGAGACGCGTCGTTTATGTCAGGGGAGCAGGCGCCGAAGGGAAGGCGGCCAATCGATGCACTGATTACAGAGCCATAATCGGAGCCATGCTCGGCCGGGTGGGCATGGCGCGCGCTCGCTGATGAGCCCTGCCACTTGTCCACCATCACCCTGACATTTACATTGCACGTGACTGCTTTATCGCGCCCATTACCTGTCATTGTTCCCACCGCTGGAGGCGGGGGCGGACAGCAGGAGCAGAAAGCAGCCAGTAGATGTGTGTCGGGGTTTGCTGGCAGGATAGTTCAGTGGGTCAATGCACCTATCCGGCGGACCTGCTTTCTAGGCTGCAAGCCAATGGGCCCAGACCTAGAAAAACAATTCAATTGGAATACAGACTGAAGATCACACGTCCTAATCTAACCAAAATAGCTCAGTGGGTTAACGCGTCTGCCTTGGAAATCTGTGTGTAGTGGGCAGGCGTCAATCCTGTGATGACTTACCAGTTCATACTTATGCAGATTTTTTTGCAGAAAATGCAGATTTCATAAGTCTCAGCAGATTTTGGACATTTTTCAGATTTTCTGCAGATTTTAGAACTTTTGGAAATTAGAACCAGATGTTCTTTCTCTAAATGAATTTTTAGGCAGCGAGATCATGTGCAAAAACACATTTTTTTAAATGAGTGTATCGTTTTTCATTTTCTTACAACATATATATAATACCAGAGCATGACATAACAAACAATTCAGAGGTTGATTGGACTTCGGGCATGGGAGTCAGTGACGTGGGTGACGATGGGTCCCGGCGAATGGTGACTTGGCTGCCCAGCCCGATGGAGGGTCCCGGGTTCAGAGTTTACGATCCAACAGTAAATGGTGTAGATTTTTTTATCCCCATATGAGACTGGTGACTTGTATTTGGGGGAAGTGTGTGCTCCAGCATAACCTAACCTATTGATGGGCTGGTGTGGAGTGGGGTAGATTAGGGAAGAGTGGAGGGGGGTAAAGTAGATTTGTGTGGGGGTAGATTTGGGTTCAGTGGAGAGGAGTAGATTGGGGTAGATTGGAGTAGGGTAGATGGGGTAGATTATAGTGGGGTAGACTGTCGTAGATTGGAGTGGGATAGATTGGGGTAGAGTGGAGTAGGAATGAGTGGAACCAATTGGGTTGGTTAGATTGTGGTAGAGTGAAGTGGAGTAGATTTAGATAGAGTGGGGTAGGGAAAACTGGGGTGGGGTAGATTGGGGTTGAGAAGAGAGAAATAGAGCGGGTGGATTAGAGTGGAATAGATAGGGTAGATTGTAGTGGGCAGACTGGGGTAGATTGGAATGGGGTAGAATGGGGTGGACTGGAGAAGAGAAGAGAGGGGTAGATTGGAGTGGGGTAGATTTGGGTAGAGGTGGATAGATTGGAGTGGGGAAGATTGAGGTACATTGGAGTTGAGTGTGACAGATTGGGAAAGGTTGGAGTGGAATTGGTTGGGATGGAGTGTGGTAGAGTGTGATAGATGGGACTGGGGCAGATCATAGTAGGGTACATTGGGGTAGATTAGGGTGGGGCAGATTGGAGTGGAGTGGGGTCAAATTGAGTGGGGTATATTGGAGTGGGGTAGATTGGTGTGGAGTAGATTTGACTAGATCACAGTGCAGTGAAGTAGATAGGAGTGGAGTAAATGGAAGTGGGGTAGATTGGAGTGGGGTAGAGAGGAGTGGGATAGATTGGGTGGGTTAGATTGGGGTGGAGTGTAGTAGACTGGGGTAGATTGGAGTGTGGTAGACGGAGTAGAGTGGGGTAGAGTGGAATGAGGTAGATTGGGGTAGAGTCTGGTGGATGGGTAGGATAGATTGGGGTTGGGGTAGATTGGGGTAGAGCGGAGAGGTGTACAGTGTGGTAGATTGAAGTGCGGTAGATGGGGTAGATTGGAGTGGGGGTGGGTTGGGTGGGCTAGATTGGGGGTAGAGAGGAGTGGGGTAGATTGGTGTGGGCAGATTGAAGTAGATTGTGCTGGAGTGGAGTAGATTTGAGTGTGGTAGGCTGGGGTAGATTGGGGTGGACTGGGGTAGAGTGGCATATTTTGAATGAATTGGAGTGGGGTAGTTTGGGGTAGACTGGAGTAGAGATGAGTGAGGGAGGGTGGGGAAGAGATGGGTAGACTGGAGTGGGGTAGAGTAGGGTAATTCATGGTAAATTGTAGTGGAGTGGAGTAGATTGAAGTGGGGTAGATTGGTGTAAATTTGAGTAGGGCTTTGGAGTTGGGTAGATTTGGGTAAAGTGGAGTGGGGTTGATTGGGATAGACTGCAGTGGAGTTGAATGGGATAGATTGGAGTGGGTTAGAGTGGGCTAGATTACAATAGATTGGAGTGGGGAAGATTGAGTAGAGTGGGGTTGGATTACAGGTAGACTGGGTCATAGTGGGGTAGATTGGAGTGGTGTGGGGTAGATTGCAGTGAATTGGTGTGGGATAGATAAGGGTAGAGTGGGGTGGGGTAGATTGGGGTACAGGGGAGAGAAGTAGTGTGGGGTAGACTGGAGTGGGGTATATTGTAGTGGGGTAGACTACTGTAGATTGGAGTAGTATAGATTGGAGTAGAGTGGAGTGGAGTTTGAGTGGGGCAGATTGGGTGGGTTAGATTCAGGTAGATTAGAGTGGGCTAGATTGGGGTAGAATGGATTGGGGCAGAGTGCGGTCGATTGGAGTGGAGGGGTATGGGGGAAATTGGAGTGGGGTAGATTGGTGTGGAGTAATATTGGGATAGAGTGAAGTGAGGTAGAGCAGGATAGGATAAACTGGGGTGGGGTTGACTGTGGTAGACACAGAGGGATAGATTAGAGTGGGGTAGATTGTAGTGGGCAGACGTGGGTATATTGGAATGGGATAGATTAAGGTAGCGTAAGTGGGGTGGACTGGGTAGAGTGGAGTAAAGTGGGATAGAGTCGGATAGATTGTAGTGCAGTAGATTGAGTTAGATTGGAGTTGAGTGTGGTAGATTGGGCTAGATTGGAGTTGAGAGTGGTAGACTGGGATAGATTGGAGTGGAATGGAGTGGGGTGGAGTGGGGTATGGTGGAGTGGAATAGATTGGAGTGGGGAGTGAAATAGATCAGAGCGGGGTAAATTGGGGTGGAGTGGGGTAGAATGGAGTGGGGAAAATGTGGGTAGATTGGAGTGGAGTGGGAGTCCATAGCAGACGTTCAGTCACACAGACTACTTTAATAGTCAATGCCATTTATTTGTTCATGTAAAAGGGAGAGCAGAATTACAAAAGAAATTAAGCAACTCAAAGGTGTTGGTAAAAGGAAATGCTGACAAAAAAGTCACATAGAACAAAGTCAAAGATAAAAAACTGGTCAGAAAAAAATTGCAGAAGGACACAAATTAAATGAAATCAAGTGGTTCTTGGTCCATGCTCCGGAGAAATAGAAAAAAGTGACGTGAGGCATATGGTGGCCCTTTAGGAGGCAGCTAACTTTTTTTACAATCAAGCCAGCTTATGGTAAGTAATGAATGGGCTCCAAGCCCTTTATTGTATATAATACGCCTTGCACCAACAGCGCATGCGCTCAGTTAGGTGAGACCTTAACATTTGCATGAGCAGTTGGAAATCGGAACCAGATGCCTGAAGAACAAGTTACTTGCCTTCAGTTATGCCTTATGTGATACAGACTCTATCTAACCACTAATTCCTCACCTTGGGAATTTCCCCCTGGGTGTCAACTGGATCAGGGAATTTTCATAGCAATTTCCTCGCTTGTTGGTAGGTGGCATCATGCCAGGTCCGTCCCACCCCGGATGTGATGTTGAGACCAGTTTATCTGTGCCACCTCCATGAGCTGACATATGTTTCTTACTGATCTCTGTGACAACGGGAACGTATCCATTCAAATCAGAATATGACAGTGTGCAGACTTTTAGGTTGGGAATTGACTATATAAGCCCATTCCACAGAATGGGGAGTAGGGTGGGTCAATGAGCAATCTGCAATTAGATAAGAGTCTCTACCCAAAAAGGAGTTAACTTGTTCTTCTGATAAACCTCTAACCGCAGATTGCTCACCTTGTAAATAGTCCCCAAAGCAATACTTCCCTAGGTGGTAGGTCCATGGAATGACTCAGACTAGGAAATCCTGCAGGACAGATCAGGTGAAGTACCCCTCCTGCCGGACCAGGGTATCGAGGCAGTAGTGTTTTATGAACATATGGCGGAATGCCCATGAAGCTGCCTGGCAGATCTCCAAATCTGGCAAACCACATGCTAGCGCAGGTATATCAGCCTTCACTGTGGTGGGATGAGCATGAAAGCCTTCTGGGGGGGTTGATTTGTGGCCAACCAATGGCAGCTCTTGATGCATAACACAAACCGTCAAGAGATGGTTCTCTCTTGGACTGCTTTGCCTTCCTTAGCTTCAGAGAAACCAACAAAAAGACGGCCATCCTATTGGTATTCTCTAGTCCAATCAACATAGAAGCTGAAAGTCCTCTTAGGGTCGAGATGATGGAGCTGCTCTTCTTCTGTGGAGGGATTCAGTGGTACATAGAAAGTCAGTAATGTGATGGATTGTCCTCTGTGGAAACCCTTGAACACCTTGGGTAGGAATGCTGTTTTGGTAAGAGGACTTATTTATTCGGACAGAAAGATGTGTATGGTAGCGCCATGGGCAATCCATGTAGTTCACTCACTTGCCTGGCCGATGTTATGGCATTGAGGAATACCGTCTTGATGGTTAGTAGGCAAAGAGGACAACTCTGCATTGGTTTAAAGGGAGTGCACATTAAGTAAGTGAGTACCAAACTAAGGTCCCACTGTGGCATTGCCAAATGTGTTTGAAGGGAACATGTGGATCAGGCTTCACATCAGGTGACTAGAAGAAAGATGGCTTATCCGGTAACCATAAGAAGCCTGAAAGAGCTGTATGGTAACCCTTAACTCTCACCCCACAAGGCCTTGCTGGACTAAGGGCAAACAACAGTAGAACATCCAATAACTTCATTCAGGGCTTGGAACTCTCGGAAAGGAATATAAGACTACAAACTTCTTCCAGTGTCCTGCATAAATAGATTTAGTAGCCGGGCGCCTGGCTGCCAGGATGACACCGATCACTTTAAGGAGAAGATTCAAAGCTATCAACTGTCGCAGTTTAATGCCCATGCATGGAGGTGCATGTTGTGCAGGTTTAGGTGTAAGACCTGACCCTGCTGCTTTGACAGGTGTTTCTCCTTACGGGGCAGCCTTATTGAAGAACATGAGTTCCTGGCCAGAAATTCACAATCTCTTCCTGACCAGCTCAGAGCCACTAGGATCTCTTACTGTTTTTCAGCACTCTAAACAGGAGAAAGAGGACAGAAAAGTGTTGAGGGGTCCTGACTCTCAAAGCTAATGGAAGGCATCTCCATCGAAGAACTGCTTTGAGGACTCTAACCCTCTAAAGATCTAGCCAGGTTCTCCCAATTTTTTTGACAATGCCCTGTGTCACCTCCGAGTGCAACTGCCTTTTGTGATCCAGTGAGTTTGTCTACCTTGGCATTTAATGATCCTGCCAGGTGTTTGCTGATTAGGTAAATACGCTGAGAATTCAGCCGCTTCCTGAGATACAGAGCCTCCTAGCACAGGACTAACAACCCTATGCAACCCTGTTTGTTGTAGTACCATCTGGTGGTCATGTTGTCTGTGAGAATTTGTACCTGTTTCACCTTGATGGTCAGGAGTAATGCCTTCAGTGTCAAGTGGATCACTTACAGCTCCAACAAACTGCTGTTAGGGCAAGCCTCTACCGGGATCCACAGTCTTCTGATCTCCACCTCTCTCAGATGAGCTCCCAAACCCAGCAACGATGTATCATCACAATCGTCAACTTTGGATGGGATAGACAGAGGGGTGTGCTTCAGCTCCAATTGTGGTTGGGTAGCAACCACTACAGATCTCTCTCCTTCAAGATGAAATCTGACAGGTTACCTTGGTGCTGAGCCCACTGAGACTTCAGATACCACTGCAGAGAGTGCATGTGCCACCTGGTGTGGCCAACCCGAAGGATGCAGGAAACAAAGTGGTCCAGAAGCCTCAGAGCCACACTCGCACCCAGGTCAGGGGTTGGAATATTGGGATCATAGCTTGACTGTCCTGAACTCATTGAGCCAGAGCTCGGAAGAGCACCATGTGCAGGATGGCTCCAATGAAGGGGAGCCATTGTTAAAAGGTCAGGTGTGACTTTGGCACATTAATGGAAAGCCTCAGTGATATCTACAGGTCAGTTGGCCATATGGACGTGGTTTACAACTGTCTGAAGTGAGCCTGCCTTGAGCATCAGTTGTCATGTATGGGAAGACTGATATTCCCAACCTCCACAGATATCATAACTGATAAGGTAAAATTGAAGCACAGAGAATTGCTCTCGGCCTAACCAAAACTGCAGCTAACATCTGTGGGACTGCTGGACTAGAATGTGAAAATATCCATCCTACAAATCCAACTCTACCATCCAGTCTCCTGGATCCAGGTCACACTGGACCAGGGTATGCATCTTTAACTTGTCCTTGCATTGGAAGAAGTTCAAAGGGTGCGGATCGAGGATGGGGTGAAGGCTCCTGGCTTTTATCAGCACCAGGAATAGCGGGAGTAACAACCAATCCCAATCTCTGATGCTGGCACACTCTTTATTGCTACCTTGGCCAAGAGAACCTGACTTTCTCTGCAGAGTATGGACAAGTGGTCCTCTGGGATTTGTTATGGTGTGGGTGGTATGTCCAAGGGGTAAGAGAGGAAAGGTAGGGAGTCCTCATGTTGCACGATCTACAGCACCCACTGATCGGATGTGATGTTACTCCATCCAGGGAGGTGAAAAGTGATTTGGCCTCCTAATGGGAGATCTGGGGACCCCTTAAGGGTGATATAAAGAAGCTTTACAGCAGCTGCTGTAGGAGGGGTTGGGTAGTTCATTTCCCCTAGGGTGTGGACCCTGTTGGTGTGCTCCCCAGCCTCTTACCAAAAGGTGTGGTTGGCCTGTTGTTGCTGAGACACTTATTGTTTTTTCCCCTGCTGGTACCCCCTTCTGAAGCCTTGGAATGGGTATTGCTGTTGGGGAATTGCCAAACAGGAGGAGCTATGTCCAGAGAGCGAGCCCGCCATCATATCTATCAGGGCCGCATCATATGGGAGTAAAGTATCCTGGCCAGATTGTGCTAGGTTGAGGACTTCTGTACGACCATTAGTCTAGACTTCTCAGGTAGGTATGGTGAGATGAAGAATCTCTGCTGCTTTCCGAATGGCTGTAGAAAGGGTGACAAATTCCTCAGTGGCCATAGTTAGATTTGATGAGGAAAGGCCAGTGCCCAGGTATTATCCAGATCGCTGGCCTCCAGGGGGTCATCTAAGAGATTGCATTCTTAATATTGGTTATCATCATCAATGTGACAGTCATCATCTCCAACAACATATTGTGGGGCATAGGTGTCCAGTTCTGAAATGGCATTCTTTTGAGTTCTGGATGGCGGGCGTGGGTCTTTGAGTATGGAAAATCTATCAGATCTGTTTCAGGCCCTGTTGATGTTGGTATCAGTATCATCATCAGCACTTGAGCAGGTGTTGCTGGTCAAGGTGCCAGATGCGCCCAGGGAGGTATTGTGCGTGACATAGAGACTGGAGCCAGCAACAGCGAAGCCGGGCATTAGGTCAGCCTGTGTCCAAAGTTGAGGGACACAGTTGGTGTTGAGGAGGATCTGCTTATAGTAAACCAACTGGAGAACCCAACAGATGCAAAGGGGTTGAATGCACTCCAGAGCAATCCGGGGAGGCTCCAAAGGTTTGAACCAAGGCCACCTTTAGCCACTATGTATGTTGCAGTGTCTCTGTGTATTCGGGGTGGAGCTGAAGCAGAACTAGCATAGGGGGAAATAACTCTGTGGCCTCGGGGTCCCTGGAGCGTTGAGCAACTCTGAATGGTGGGAGTGGTGGGAAGAGGGTGACACATGTTTCAACTTTTTGCATTTTTGTGTGGCTTTTTGGACTTACCTGAACTCAGGAACATCAATGATGACCAGTTGTGGAGCAGCCTTGGGAGCTGGCCAGCTCCCTTGACTTCGAGTGGAAGTGCTTCTTCGACTTATGGAGTTAGGCGATGGCGAGTTTTGCTTCATAGTCACTGATGGCCTTCTTGTTCATCGTGGTGCAGCATGGATACAAAACGGAGTGATGCTTGGAGCCGTGGCACCATAGACAGATGTCATTGGTACCTATCACCTAAATTTGATGGCTCTGGTCACAACATAGTTTAAACCCTGTGGTCTTATGGGTAGGGGTGGGCGGAATCTTTAGATCCAGCCACGGAATTGGTGGAATTCGGTTACTGCGTTACTCTTGTAACACGAGTTCTGGACAAAATATGTTGAGTGCCTTGTGGTGGAATTTTTTCTTGTGTGGCTCCAGAAATGCGAGCAAGATTTGACATCCCCTAGTGCCATTTTCTTAACGCGGGCAGTCGCTGTTAGAGTGCTTTATCTAGAGTAGATATGCTGCCCCTCAAGTAGATTTTCTACTTGAGCAGCAGCAAAGTCAACTCAAATGGCTGCCTGCTCATTCACACTGCATGCTGTCATTGCCTATGATTTTTCAGCAGCGCCCGCAGTACTGGCACTGAATTGAAGTGAGAGCAGGGCAACATGCATATTTCTGCCTGTTAACCACATGGCTGCTGGGCGTTTCCCCCCCCCCCCCCCCCCCCCCCCCCCTGTGCTGGAAATTGCCATTTTAGTGGCACCATGACGAGCTCAGCTCGTCATCAGCAAACGACACCCGTGGGTGATGACGAGCTGAGCTCGTCATCAGCATCGAAAGGGTTAATGGAACTCTGCGGAATCCTGCAGAGTTTTTACATAACTCTACAAAATTCAGCAGAGTGAAACTCAATGAGTTCCACCCACCCCTACTTATGGGGTGACATTGACAAATCCAGGACAGGATTAGAGAAGCTACAAATCTGCGTCAGCAGGTGTGCAAACAAAATAAGCGCATGGAGGTGGTGTATATACAGTGACCCTGCTTTCACATCCAGGGTGGCAAGGACCTGACACGGAGCTGCTCGATGCCACCTACAGACGTGCAAGGGATTGCTACGAAAGTTTCCTGATACAATCTGACACACTGGAGAAAATTTACAAGGTGAGAAATCTGCGGTTTGACGTCTCTATCAGAAACATTATTTACAGGGCCAGAGTGACAAACTTGCTTCTTTGCAACTGCAGTGTCAGCATTAGCAGACCCCAATCACAGGTGCCTTGGAAGTGTGAAAACTGCACTGAAGCAGAAAGGCAGTTTTAGTTCACACTGAATAAGTCACGCTCAGCGGTGGGGAGGCCTGCTGAGGGTGGCTCCAAAACCCTGCTAATGCTTTATTTCAGGTGAAACATGAATGTAGCCTACTTTCTGCTAAAGAGTCCTTTTAGGACGGCATTTCTTTGCAATGTATGTTTTCTCTGTGTTTAATTAACACTATGGTCTATTTATAACCATTCTCTGCTCCTCAATCGCACTCTTTCGTCCCCAGAGGCTCCTTTCTTTCTTTCTCTCTCTCTCTCTCTCTCTCTCTCTCTCTCTCTCTCTCTTCTCCTGTCGTGAAGGCTGTGCTCTCCTCTCTCATCCTTTCAATTATCCTCCTTCCCCAACTCTCTCTGCCTCAATTCCACTGTCTCATTTGCTGACACACTATCCTTCCTTTCCATCTCCCCACAGAATAGTTGTATACATCCTCTGATCCCCTTCAGATATTTGCAGGGAAAATAAAGTTTACTAAGACTACTAAGTTCATAAACACTAAATACACTTCTGTTTTCAAAACATGATAGAATTTGCTGTTAGAAGAACACAGAATCATGGCATGCCTAAATATATGTCCCTTGCTTGTTCTCAGGGCTGGCTTTAGCGCTAGTGAAGCCCAGTGGCATCCCCCAAATGACCTCCTTCTCCATGAATTCCCTCACTACCTCCCTTTAGAGTGCCCTTCAAGTCTCCATAACTCCTCTCTCTCATACATTTATTTTGTGTTATAGCGCCAGTCATACCAGTGTAAGGTGTCAGAGCACTTTACATCACATACACATTACAAAGGCAATGAATCATAAGTGTGTAAATCAGTGTATATGAAAAGTTACATCAGACAAAGGACTAGGAGTCACATGTCATCCATACTGGTAAACAGTATAGTTTAAAGAGTGTTTGGTCTGGAGAAGCACAAACTCAGAATTTATGGGGGTTGGCTTTACTAATATGAATTGATTTCTACCCAAGTAAACCACGTTTGCAACATTTGGATACAAAAAACTGAGGGGGGATCATAACGCTCTAATCTATACCTTGAGGTTTGCACGCAGCTCTTTAATGATGGTTAATAGCTCACTGTCCTATATTAGCATTTAAACTTATAAACTGCTAGGTAACAAATGGGTCTCTCTGACAGACGCAGTAGTGCTCTGACCAATTTACAGTATTTGTACATTGTGATCTGCATGGTACACATGCTTTGCAGCAGAAATTTTGACCTCCTGTGCTACTTTATGATGAGTCAAAACTTCCATAAGACAAAGCTCCTATCTCTCTGCAGCAGGTCCAATAATCACCAGTTATCTCGACATTTTTATGGCTGCCTGAACATTGTTGGAGGCAACAAAGGGGACAGCAGGTGCTTTTAAAACCAAATTGTACTTGAAAACATGGCACCCCTACCAAAGTCAGCGCCTGGTGTGGTGGCACCAATTGCACTACTCTACAGTTGGCCCTGCTCATTCTAGGTCATTTGTTCGATGTTCTTTAAATGCCAGTCTTCTCATGGGTCTCTGTCATCACTCTGTTCCGCACTCCTTTTAGACTTTCTCCTCCTCTGTATCGCAGTTTGGTTCAAATTCTCTCTCTCACCCTCTCTTCCTTTGTCCAATATCCACTCTTCATTTCTCTTGCCTCCTGTTTCTTTTGCTCTGCCCCTCTTTCCCCATAACTCGCTCTCCCTTTTCTCGTCTCTCTGCTTCCCCTAACCTTCTCTTGCTCTTCCTATATCCAGCATTTTCCTGCCCCCTCCTTCCTCTTTGGTGCGATCCTTCTGACTCTCTCCGTTCTCTGTCCGTCACTGCCTCCAGAGCGGCCTATGTTAAGACAGAACCCTGGGTGGGGAGAAATGTGGCGCCCTTGCTGAAGCTAGTCAATTAAATAAGGCAGCAGGGGGCCCCTTTTGAGTTCACTGGTCAGTCACTGGCTGACTTCTAAAGGACCCCGGAACACATGATGGTTTTGTTGGTGTGTATCAGCAGGGGTGAGACAGTGAAGGGAGGGCAAGGAATGGGGAAACGGGGGGGGGGGGGGGGGGTGTTACAATCTTTGCCCATGGTATAATAATGAAGGATTACAACCACTTTAAACTGGAAAATCAGGCAGAAACGAACACAGACAAGGCTGGAGCAAGATGACTGGGTGTAATGATGGTTCGTAGGCAGAAAAATAGTAATAGCTTTATTAAGAGATAAAGCATAAGCAAATACAGGTGAGTGCCAGGAAGCAGCTTAATCCTAAAACAGCTCCAGCATAACTGCCTCACACATATGAATGAAGCACATACCACATTCTAACCTAGCACGAGTCTTAAAGGTACATGTAAAATAGAACAACATAACACAGGGGTGATGCTGTTTGCATTACCTTAATGCACACAGCTCTGTGAGCCCCTCAGAATATTGCCGCCCTTGGCCTGTGCCCAACTCTCCCATGCTAAAGGCAGGCCCTGCCTGCGTCTGTTGCCCCCTTCACGCCTCTGTCTTTCCACGATCTTTAGCTCTCTCAGACTCTTTCTTCACCCTCTCCGTCCCTGTGTCCCTCTCCATCACCCCCTATCCTCCCTCTCCTTCCCTAGCTCTATCCTCATCTCTGCGCACCCAACTTCTCTCTCTCCTTAAATGTCCACCCTTTTCCTATCTGCTCACCTTCTCTCCCCGTTTCTATCCTAGACTCTCCCCTTGACCAATTTTTCCCCTTCCCATGCATCTCTCTCCTTCCATCTTCTCTGTTTATTCTCTAAATCGGAGTACTGCTAGGCTGTGTGAGTCTGTCTGCCCCTCTACTTCACCGTGTCTCTCTCCCCTATCCACCCTCGTTCCCTCCGCTCTCCCTCTTATTCACCCACTCCCCTTTTTCCTCTCTGCTTTTCTGTCTTGTCTCTTCCTCTCCCTTTCTTCTGACGCGCTACTATCAACTTCTCCCTGTTTCTTTCTCTGGTGTGCGCCTGCTCTCTCTTTCTCTCCTCACTCTCACTTTCTTACTCGAACATCTCATCGCGCTCTCTCTTATTCTATTCTTCCTCTTCTTCTCAGCGCCCCCTATTCTCTCTGTCCCCCTCTGCCTCATTCCCTCTCTCTGCGTACCCGTCTCCCTCGGCCTCGCGCGCCTCATGGCGCCTTCTCTCCTGAGCCTCTATTTCCCGTCCCTCTCGCGCGCGCCGCCCGGCGTCCCTCTCGGCTCTTGTTTGTTAATGACGTACTCGGGGAGGCTCTGCTTCCCATGGGCGGGAGTTGTGTTGTGCCACTGCTCACGAAAGAGGAGTACACTCGCCAGCTGGGCCCGAGGCAAGGGCTTCCGTGTGTTGTGTGTCCAGCTCAGAGCACAGGGCCAAGGCAATCACAAGTCACCAGCAGTGGGACCGTGACGCGCCCCAACTCACGAGGTTTCTTACATTTCTGACCTCCAGTATCCCTGTGACGAGGGAAGGGGTAGGAGGATGTCTTACATTTCTGGTCTCCAGCATCGAATAGGTGGGGTTAGAGGGTGTCTGACTCTAGCGTCTGAGGGAGTCTTTCATTTCCGGTCTCGGGCCTCCATCATGGGTGGTGTCTTACATTTCCGGTACTCAACTTCCAGCTTCTGGTGACGTCTTATATTCTGGTCTAAAGCCTCTGGGGGGGGGGGGGGGGGGGGGGGGGCAATTCTTGTCTCCAGGCTCCATCCTCTAGGGGTGTCTTCCAGTTCTGGTCTTCAGGCTCCATCATCTGGGGGTGTCTTACAGTTCTGGTCTTCAGGCTCCATCATCTGGGGGTGTCGTACAGTTCTGGTATTCAGGCTCCATCATCTGGGGGTGTCTTACAGTTCTGGTCTTCAGGCTCCATCAACTGGGGGTGTCGTACAGTTCTGGTCTTCAGGCTCCATCATCTGGGGGTGTCTTGCAATTATGGTCTCCAGGCTCAATCATCTGGGGGTGTTATACAGTTCTGGTCTTCAGGCTCCATCATCTGGGGGTGTTATACAGTTCTGGTCTTCAGGCTCCATCATCTGGGGGTGTTATACAGTTCTGGTCTTCAGGCACCATCATCTGGGGGTGTCTTGCAATTCTGGTCTCCAGGCTCCATCATCTGGGGGGCTCTTACAGTTCTGGTCTTCAGGCTTCGTCATCTGGGGGTGTCTTACAGTCCTGGTCTCCAGGCTCAATCATCTGGGGGTGTTATACAGTTCTGGTCTTCAGGCTCCATCATCTGGGGGTGTTATACAGTTCTGGTCTTCAGGCTCCATCATCTGGGGGTGTCTTGCAATTCTGGTCTCCAGGCTCCATCATCTGGGGGGGCTTTCAGTTCTGGTCTTCAGGCTTCGTCGTCTGGGGGTGTCTTACAGTTCTGGTCTTCAGGCTCCATCAACTGGGGGTGTCGTACAGTTCTGGTCTTCAGGCTCCATCATCTGGGGGTGTCTTGCAATTATGGTCTCCAGGCTCAATCATCTGGGGGTGTTATACAGTTCTGGTCTTCAGGCACCATCATCTGGGGGTGTCTTGCAATTCTGGTCTCCAGGCTCCATCATCTGGGGGGGCTTTCAGTTCTGGTCTTCAGGCTTCGTCGTCTGGGGGTGTCTTACAGTTCTGGTCTTCAGGCTCCATTATCTGAGGGTGTCTTACAGTTCTGGTCTCCAGATTCCAGCATGTGGGGGTGTTTTGCATTTCTGTTATACTCCAGCATCTTGTTTGGGAAGGTTGGAGGAGGAGCCACCATGAAGCTTCCAACATGGCTCTCCACTTTGAGCTCACTCATATGGGAAGAAGCATTGACACTTCGACTGTGACTGGGCACCTGAAGCCAGTCCTTTTCAGTGTGGTGGTCTAACCCATTTTACAAGCACAGCAGCCCTGATTCCATAGGAGATCTGGAAAACTCTACTGTAATGTGAAATAGGATACTGGCTATCGCAGGAATGGCTTGGTGTATGGTCAACATGGGACAGTAACTCTTACTTCCGGACTCGTCCCTGTAGTTAAAAAATTTTCTTTTGCTTGCCCTGAACACCATTGCTCACTTCATATTACAGACTGTGTTAAAAGGATCAATTCCTCTTTGACCTCCTCTCCCTGCTGGGAGCCCTAGGAGCAATGTTGGTCATTGAATCAGGGTCGCTGGCCTTTCTATTGGGTACTTTTTTTCCTGCCTGGTTCCAAATTTGGGGCCTGATTGTAGTGCGGTAAATAGGTTACTTTGTCACTAAAGTGAAGGATATCTCCTCCACCATATTATAAGTGCCTTATATCCAATGGAACTTGTAATACAGCGAATGCAATATTGGTTACGTTTGTGACGGAGTAACTCGGCCACCTAACTCTAAAGCAGGCCCTCGATTTAGGCTGTGATGCACCATGTCCCTTTGGACGGACCCTATTCCATATCCACAGGTGAGTTGTTCCTTTCAGTTACTTAACACCAGTGATACGCGTATCAGCCATTTGTTTTTTAGGCTGTGTGTCATCTTTCCGTGAGGATATATATATTTGTATACTTTGAAGCCCACAGGGGCCCCACATGAGATTTTCGACTTGACCCATCAAAACCCTGACAGGCCTGGGGGAAGTGTCTAAACATTGCCTCACAAGCAACAACCATTGGTAGGTTTCAAATTCTTAACATCTTTCCAGTCATCCATCCCCTCAGTCTCCATGCACACCATGGATTCATGTCAGCATAGCTGTCCAGAGTGTGGGACTTTTGTTGTTAAATACTTTTTTTTGGCTGGGTTTGACAGTAACATATCTATTGCTAACAGCAAAAATACAGTAAGTTTGTGTCTACCACTTTCAACCACAGTTTTCAGCCACTGGCCTGAGACACTGCCAATAACGTCTTGGATCAGCATAGTGGAGTATCCATCTGTCACCAAATGCTATTGGCTGTTAGGGTGTATTCATCCACCTCAGTTTACATTGACATACATGAGGGGGACTACTTTACAACCATAAACCCCTGCTCGATCTAGCAGGTTCCTTCTCTCGTGTCTCCCTATAATACTAACCTCCATGCAATAGCACATTAAACCCAGACCTATTGGCTTTGCCAGTCCTTGTTTTGCTCTATATTTAATGTTCTCTAACAACATAGGCGAACAATAGGCCTTGTTAAAAGGTAATGGCTCTGGATCGCGGAATGATTGGAGAACATGATTACCATCGTGCACCTGCCGCATCTCCACCAAGCTTCCTCCGCCTGGAGACAGGCCCGGCGTCTTGATGAGCAGATGGCTTTGTTTGCTGCAAGCATTGCCAGAGCCAGCCTGCTCGGAGATTACTGGGTACAGCTCTATCGTTTCAGCATTCCCCATCACTGTCGATGACTAAACAGGCGTCCGGAAACCATCGGGACTACTTCCCTGGTCCTAATCCTAGCAGCAAACAAACATGCCCTGGCGACGACGGTGGAGCTTAGCGAGAACAAACTGCTTGGCTCTGGTGATCGCAGTTAATAAGACACTATTTGTTTTTCCACTTCTCAATTTTACTCTGGTACACTGGACTCCGCGGACGAATGCATCCCATTGGCACCTGGCACACAAGGTCCTAATGAAAAACAGATTGTCCTTCCAAAAGGAAAGGGCGTCAGTAAGCCTGGTTTTAAAGGTTTGGAGGTTATTGAGTGATAGTTAAAGGGTTATAAACATATTGTTAAAGATTTATAGAGGTATAGTGAAATGGTTATAGAGTTATACTTATAGGAGTACAGAGTTACATTCAGAGGGTTATAAAGTTATAGTTAGAGGGTTATAGCATTATAGTTAAAGGGTATATAATTATTGTTACAGTGTTATAGATTAATAGCTAAAGGGTTATAGAGTTATGGTTACAGAGATATACTTAAAAGGGTTATGAAGTTATTGTTAAAGGGTTATAGGGTTACAGTTAGAGGGTTGTAGAGTTATAGTTAAACAGTTAAAGTGTTACTGTTAGATGGTTATAGAGTTGCAGTAAAAGTGATTTAGAGTTAATTTTAAAGGGTATTAGAGACTGTTGCAGCTAAAGAGTTATAAAGTATTTTAGTGCTATAATTCCAAAGTTGTCCAGCCAGGTCTGGTGGCTCAGTTGACGGATGCACCCACTCCAGAAACATTTGTTTTGTTTCATAGCCACAAACTTAAATCCACTTTATTCTTTCTGAGGTCGATAAAATGAGTACCTTTTACTTTGGGTAACAGTAAACGACTACTATACAATGTCAAGATGCCCCAGTAGGAGAAAGTGTGCTTTACAGATACGTGTGTTATGTTATGATTATTGACACAGGCTTGTGGTTATAGAGTTGTAGTTAGTGGGTTATACAGTTATAGTTAAAGGTTGTAGATTTACAGTTAGAGGGGTTCAGAGTTATAGTGAAAGTGTTGCAGTTTGAGAGTTAGGCTCAAAAGGATAGAAGTGAAGCTTTGGAGTCATAGATTTACAGTTTTAGTATTGTCATGGAAATTTAGGGTTAAATAGATGGGGGTTTAAATGGTAGAATTTAAAAGGTACACTTAAAAAAGATAGATTTAGGTGTAGGGTCAAATGGTTGGGGTTATAGATTAGCTTGTAAGAGTTGACATTATAAGGGATTAGAGTAATGTGGTATGGTTTATCAAAACAGTGCTATAGGGTTAAATGGCAGGAGTTCTAAAAAAGCATTATAAAGAGGCAATAATATTTGGGGTTATAAAGCTGTGCTAGAGAGATATTTTTATAATACAGAGACATATCTCTTAAATTTGGCAGGTGGCGTACCCTCCCTATGGCAGGAGTAAAGGACTCTGCCAGGGTGAGGTACCTAATCCATAAATCAAAGTTAAATTCAGGCCCTTTGAGTTAAAGGTCAGAGAAAGAAGTGTACAGAGGATTATGCTCTGGGGTAAAATGTATTGCTAACTGTGGTAATTAATCCACTCATAGCTTGTAGTTGAACATTGGTTTCTTTATTAAGTGATAACTAGAGAAGGCGAAAGCCTGTCTTCATGCCAGTCCATGGCCCAATTGATCTTCCCTGGAACTCAGTGACATCAGTGTGATCTCCCTTATGTTCCATTGAGGTCATCTCATTCCCGTCAAGCTTAATATTACAAGACTAACCCTTAAAGGACGACTGCCCATCGGATACTAGCCCAAGCACTGTTATCTTCATTTGGACTTGGGTCAGAGGACTGGTCATACATTTAGGCCAGCGTTAATGAAGGAGCAAGAGTGTCCAATGCGGGTCCAGGAGAGTTGGCTCTATGCCAGGTTTTAAGGATAACCAAAAACCTAGTGACTTTATTTCCTTTACATTCGTTGCCATACACTCATATAGTACGAAGGTTCTGGAAGTTTGTCAGACTGTGATCTCATGAGCCTGCCTTAGACATAAGAGGGAGGGTTAGAGGGCAATGGAAAGGGGAGCGTTATGTTATTATGGTTAGCATTATGGTGCTGGAGTATGATACAGCAATATGGAATTATCAATAAACAATTGAGGTTAGCTCTAGATTGCTAAGGTGGGTATTGAGGGTTTCATAAAGGTTATAGGCCTATGAAAGGGTTAATGAAAGAGGTGTATGGATAGCATTAGACAGTTTGTGGTTGAATAAAAGCTTTGTGGGAAGGATGAGGGAAAGAGGGTTAGCCTAGTATGGGTAGGAGTTGGGTAAGTATTAAATAGTTAGGGAAAGGGTTAGAAAAGAGAGCCAAGAGTGATGTAGTGAGGAAAGGGGTTACAATAGAATCAAGGAGATAGCATAATAAGTGAGCGCAGATGATTAGGAAAATAGTGAGAAAAAATGTTAGGGTTAGCTTTAAATGGTTACAATTAAACGGTAAAGGAAAAGGTTAGGGCTAGGAGATGTATTGTTAAGGGGAGCAGTCCAGGTTTCGGGGGAGGAGTCAATGATTATATGTAAGGGTAAGTGGTTTATACAGCAGGTTGGAGGTGTATTATCAGCAAGGAAGTCTAGGGCTCATGTTAGACCTTTTGTATATGTGTTTGGGGTTGGGGTGTGAGATATCATTAGACAGTTAAAGGTGGTGTTAGGAAATTATGGAAATCGTTAGGGTTGCAGGGATAGGGATTACAAGTTACCACTCAAGGGTTAGTGGAAGAGTGAAAGAGTTATGTCAAAGTAGAAAGGTATAGGATTAGAAGTAGGGTTAGTGGGATATGGAAAATACTAAGGTTTGGGGTAGGAGTACTGTTGGGTTGGGATAAAGTTAGAGGGTTATAGAAAGCGTTGACGGCAGAGCAAGCAGATTGGGAAGTATTTAGGGGCAGGAGTTAGTGTTAGCAATGGAAGGTTTTGCATATGTTTAGAAAGTAATACAAATAGTTAGGAATTGAGTGTCTGAGGTGGCAATAAATGGTTAGGGTAGATTTAGAGGGTTATGGAAGTAGGTAGATGCAGAGGGTTAGGGGTTAAGGGTTAGCATTAGAGGGGTGGTAGAGTTAGAAGGTCATGAAAAGGGATAGGCATAGGTGGTTGTGATTAGACTTAGGAACACAAGATAAAGGGTAGCTGAAATAGGGTTGGAGAAATAGGGTTAGCAGTATGGTTAAAACAGGCTAAGAAGATGATGGGCAGTTAGGGCCATTGTACAAGCTAATGAGAATGGTTAGGGATTTAGGGTTAGCGACAAATGGTCAGCGGTAGGAATAAAAGGTTATGTAAAGGGTTAGGAACAGAGGGTTTGAGTTATACGATTAGAGGATAATGGATAGGGGTATATTTAGGAGAGGATTAGGAGGTTTACAGATTTAACCAGGAATAGCATTTGAGGGTTAGGAAAATAGTTAAAGCTAGATGGTAGCATTACAGAGTTAGGTGTTAGAGGGTGGTTAAGTTTAGGGTAAGGAGTTATAGTTAGAGGTATAGGGCTACACTAGGGTCAGAAGATTTTGGAACCAAAAAGAAGTTTAAGGCTGGCATTAGAGGGTTAGGAAAGGGTTAGATGGTTAGAAGTAGCATAGTAGGGTTAATGTAGGATTAGCTTGTAAACCACTTAAAAGCAGTGGGAAAACAGTTCACTTCCACCACATTACCTTTGTAGTGAGGTGGATAAGGACCATTCATCTGCCGCACTGATTTAGAATATATTTGGTCTAAAAAATAATTCTGGGACACAAGGAAAAAGCTTCATCACTTTGCACTCATTGACGTCATATGTGATTGAAAGCAACATCAGTTGTTAGGTTTGTTACGACACTAGGCAAACATACATTTCTGACATGCATCAACCGCGCATTAGAAACCCTGACCAGTTCAGAGTCATGTCATGGAAAGTGAATGGCCTCTCAATGAGTGCTGAATTATGTAAGGAGACATTCCCCAGGGATCCTCCTAGAACAAGAAATGCATCTCCTGGGTATTAAGGGCCCCTTTTTGGAAATACGTTTATACCAGAGCCTGCCATGCAAGCTTCAGTGGAGCTCCAGAAGCATGGCGGTAATGTTACATCAGTTCTTCTCTTTTGTGACCACCAAGGTTCACGCAGATAACCTTGGATGCTTTGTCATCATTGAGAGGACTCTGAAGAGACATCCCTGGATTTTCTGCAGTGTTTATGCTCCTCCTGCACTGGCACGTCGCAGGCAATATCAGTCGACTTGCTCTGGACATTAGCTGGAGACTTAGCGATCAGGGTGTACTTAATGCTGTAATGGACAATGCTCTAGATGCCTATACACACGCAGCCTCTAGACAATACATGGTCTTGAATAAATGAGCTGCATCCATGGCCCGAGTCGATGTATGGCACAACTGGAACCCCGAAGAGAGACCCTACATGAAGTACTCAACCTCACACCATAGTCAATCTAATATAGACTGCTTGTTTGTGTCAAAAGTAAGCCTTGGCCTAACAGTGGGTGTACACATCCTGCCTAGAGGTCACAGACCACAACCCTTTTGGTCTCTTAAATACACCCAATAGAGGCCCTTAGGGCAAGTGGTGTCTAAATGCCGGGTGGATGAAGGACAGTGACTTAGCTGATCTCCTCAGCAAAGACATTGAGGAATTCTTTGATATTAACACCCCTCAGTGGCAACCCTGATTAGCTTGTGGGAAGTTTACAAGGAAGTAATAAGAGGTAAAGCCTTTTCGTTGGGACCGAGGTAGAAAACGCGGTAGGGAACATGAGATTTCAGAACTAGAGGACAAGAATCTTTCTCTTGAGACCGCTCCACTCTCCGGGGAAGGCGGTGGGGGAGCCAACTAGCTGAGGACCTGCGGGAGACCCTCTGACGTAAGCTAATAGACTCAGCGAAACTGGTTTGGACTATGCCCAGATACAGTATTTCTGAACAAGGAAATACAGCAAGAACGTTTCAGCACTGGTTGGCATTGAAGGAAGAAGGGTTCAAAGTCATCTCCTTCACCCATAGAGCTGGAGAACAGTTGGTCTTTAGGACACAGGAGATAACGGAGGCTCTGCAGAGTATTACACAGAGCTTTATCAGGAGCGACCTTCTCCAACTTTGGATCAAATGCACACAATTTCTAGGGATTTCCCAATCTGTACTCTCACAGTAGCAGAGCACGAAATCCTAGACACACCCATGACACTAGAGGAGGTCCAGGCAGCAAGTGCGGCCTTACCTCCAGGGAAGACACCAGGTCCAAAGTGACTCTCAGCAGCATTCCTTAACAGTGGCGTAGCAAGACCTTATGTCACCCAGGCGGTCCCTGAATTTGTCGCCCAGTGTCGGCCACAGGAAAGAGCGTCTGAGTGGTGTCGGCCAGTCAACAGACGACATTGAAGGTAAAAGTGCCACGCCACCCCCAAAAATCGTGCCACCCGGGGCGGACAGCCCACTTGCTACACCACTGTTCTTTAAGCAGTTCTCGGTACTTGTTACACCTCACCTGCTCAACTTCTTCACTGCCCTAGGTGACTTGGGCTCATTGCTGGTTGACCTCCATTGTGCCATGATCTCAGTCATACCTAAGCTGAATAAACCACCGAAGAATGCTCCTCTTTTACAGAAAAGCATTAGATACCTGATATTGGCTTTTTTTGCTACAGGATCTCCTATGGATGAACATAGACCCAAGATATGTGGTATTTACAGCAGCCCTATGCACCTCCACGAGTGACTGCAATAGAATCAATGGAGTGCCCTGCCCCCTCCTACGCCATTCAGTGGTGCACGAGACAGGTAAGCTCCTCGTCCCCCTCTTTGCTCTAGCAATAGAGCCCTTGGCAGAGTAGATCAGAAGGGACGCTCAGTGGAACGTCATTTGTCCAGATTTATCGGTGGACAGGGTGCCACTGAATGCAGATGACATGTTCTTCTATGTGCAACACCAAGAGCATTCATTACTATGCCTGGCATAAATATTACATATACATGGAGATGCCTTGCGATCATCTATTAATTGGAAAAAGTCTGCATATATGCATCTGACCGACATTGCCCCCCCAACATTTAAAATGAGGGATCTATAAAGCTTCGATCAAAGCTTTACAGATACCGATTACTAAATGGCCGACCCTCTTCAGTCCTGGTAGACTATGGAAAATGGACAACCTGCAATGCACACAATATAATGCACCAGAGGGCCTCCTACACCACATGATCTGGGCATGCCCTGTCAAAGACTACAATTAGTGAGAGATCCCCACAGCCCTAGAAGATGTTTTTTTATACCCTCCATAACTTTGGATCTCAACGTGGCTCTACTGGGGATAATGGAGGGCTGGGCTACAGGGCACAGGGGCTCCTGGTTGGAATTGGATTTTTAATAGATAAAAGGGACATAGCCAAGCATTGGTGACAGCCGGAATCCCCAATATTACAGGAGTGGATCCATGGTATGGACCAGTGCACCAGAGTGGAGAAGGTGGTACACAAACAGAGAGGCTGTGCCAATAAGCATGTTATGGTCTGGGGGCAGCGGGTCTCCAGATGAAGAGATAGCTGATCTCTGAGCTGGCATTATTGAAATAATGATGATATGCTGTCTTTATGTACTCTACTCTGTGACCTCATACACAATGCATATATTAATTTGTAAGATCTGCTCTTTTAGGTGCCACAGTTTATGGTTGGGTATTGATAAGTGGTTAGAATAACCAATAAAAAGACCATATGAAAAAAAAGAAAGTGAAAGCAATTGGGACCATTAGACGCCGACTGGTTTCATTTTGATTGGTGCTCAGGGGGATTAACTATCTCTGAGCAAGAATATAAGCGGAAAGGTAATACTGGAAAGGGGACAAAGCTCCTTTTCCAATGGTACCTCTACCCAGGGCCGGACTGGTGATGCCGGGCTATCCCCCTGTAGGCCGGAAGGGTTGGGGGGGGGCGGTTTTCTCACAGGGGGCCGGTTTTGTTACTGTGAAACGATTTATTAGCAAAAACAGCCCTCAGTGTCAAAATCAGAAGGCCACCTGTCACCGCGACAGTCTCAGGCTCTGCACTCTGACCTCTGTGAGGAGAAACAGCATCTTTTCTCCCACTGCACAGAGTTCAGACCGCACACGTACTACTAAATTCAAACAAAAATGCACTGGAAGTCAGAGTGAACTGTAGTTTAAATTTAGAAGTGCATGTGCAGTGCGCGCCGTGTAAACTTTCGGCGCCGCCCTGTGTACGCAGGTGCGGTGCCAGCTACACCAACCAATCAGGACTGGAGTGCCTGCCAATGACAGCAAGAGTATAGGACAAACTTGGGGAGGGGGTGCAGATCATTGGTCTGACTGGCGCATCGCGCAGTGCAACTCGCGATTCGGACCAATGATTTAAGCCCCTTCCCCAAGTTCACCTGCTGGCACCTCAGCGAAGTAGGTAGTGCGCACGTCCTCAAGGCTCCACACCGTAGAAGCAAGGTCCTGATCAGGCCTCCGGGTCCGGCCACATCACAGCAGTGAACAAAAGTAAGTAAGTGTCTTAAAAAACGTTGCACCGCACATGAGAGCAAAAATGTTTTAAAGGCACAGAGGCGTGCTCTGCCCTGGCAGCGAATATAAAGACCTTCAGGCCTGTCTGCCTTTTAATTGGAGATAACTTGTGACCTGGATGCACATCACCTCAACAGCCAGCAAGTAATGAGTGACCCCGACCTTGTGCTGTTCACTCTCTGGTTCACGCACAAGAGTCCTCATATCATGATGCTTGTCAGGCAGGGTCTTAAGTGGGATGAACAAACGGGTCTCAAAAGGCTGTGGCCGACGTTATTAAGGGCATGGCTCAAAATCATGAAAGCTAAAAATCTGTGCTGAGCATAGTGTGCCGCCCAACTGGTATTTTGTGGTATAGTGCAACAAATTACATTATACCTACAATGAGCTATTGGCTTTGTCAATGGTTGTTAGTTGCATAAGAAAAAAATCAGCAACTACTGTTTCAATGTAAATAAAATTGAAAATGCTTCATCTGTGAAATGATAAGACTCTCAAAAAACTATACAGAGTTTCTTTGAAGTTACCTAAAAGGCAGTGAAGGGTGGCACCGCTGCAGAGATACGATTTATGGTTTCACCCTGAGGGTGAGAGCAAAAATGGAGAGCCCAGCAAAAATGGAGAGCCCGATAGGGTCCCCTCTCAGCACATGCTTTTAAGAGCTGCCGGTGCTCTGGTGATGAGCACCGGCAGGACCCGGCCCACTTAAAGACATGCTCTCATCTCAGCCACATCTACTCGCAGTAATGTCTTTGTGGATCACGCCTGTTGTTTGCAAGGGGCATTGACTGCTGTGATTGTAGAACAGAAATTATGCCCAACTTCTCCAGACACAAGTCCTGTGCAAGCGCTTCAAGAGAGGACCCTCTTCCACAGTGAGAGCCTTCAGAAACTATTTCTAACAGACAAAATATTTAAAACTCCTAATTGCTTTACTAGCTACAACTGGTGGACACACTGTTGCTCATAGTGTGACGCACTTCCCTTGTGAGTGGCGCATTGAGATTCTGGACAAACCCTATGTGCTCACATCTCCCTATCCTGAAGGCATGCTGAGCGTGGATTTACTAAGGTTAGCGACTTGGTAGCTAAATATCTATTTATTTCGACATTTTTACACAGCACGGACTGGAACCAGGAAGTGCGAGAGCGGGCTTTACAAAGAGAAGAGTAAACATGATTGTAATACAGAAAGCAACTCATAAATATTCGTTCTTATGATGCACGAAGTCACAAGGCTGATCTATCCCAAACTTCTTGTCACTTTCATAAATACTACGATTACTGCCTGTAGATTATTTTTCACCTGGCCTGTGGGTGAGGGCAAAAATGGAGCGCATCTCAGCAGCTGCTTTTTAGAACTGCTGGGCACCAGCAGGACCTGGCTTACTTAAAGCCCTGTTGTCAGGCCTTTGAAAGGGTGCTATTTTAAACTAAAATGCACGATGCGGAAGGACTGTCTTCTGGTTCTCTTTCTTGCAGTTTCTGGTTCTTACTATGACAATGCTAAGACTGCATGTGCTGTGCCTGCTCTATGAATATGAAGTCTAAAATATGTACACAAGGTAGAGTGTCATGCAGGATGTAAATGTCCAGTCCATCTATAGTGTCATTTGATAAATCCGGTGATAACACTTTTAGACCGATTTGAATTTGTGAATGTGCTGGTCTAAAAGATATGTGGAAATGAACTGTGGCCTTTAAAGAAAAAGAAGAAAAGGACTTGTTGAACTAGAACTTGTTGAAAAGAACTGTGATTTTGTTGAATTAAAGAAGAAGAACATTTATTTTGGAAAAACAATTATCTGCCTATGGACTGGTTATTGAAAAGATTCCAAATATTGGCAAAATTTATTTTCAGAAATTGTTGGGCGCTCCTCTTGAGTGTAATAGTTTATTTAATTGCAAGGTGGCCCGAGGGCGGTGGACTACCAGGGTTGTAGCGCCTGTTCTCAAGTTGAAAGTTTACAAAGTTTTTAGAATAATTAACTTGTGCGCCCTAGTTCTAAGCCCTTACCGCTGAGTGATTCTGAATTGTATACTATTTTCATTGGTACAAGTGTAGGAATGCGGAGTGGTAGGAATTTTGTGGCTCACCGCACATTCCGGAAGTTTCCCTCACAGACATGTAAGGAGAATGCCAGATACCAACCAAACTGTGTTGTAAGTGGAAGTCTCAATATTAAGTATGACATTCAGTAGTTTTGCTTCTGCTAGATTTTGTCGCTAGTCTCTGCACTTTCAGGTAGGGCGAATGCTACGAATGTTGCCACTTTGGTTATCATTAGTGGTTTGCGAAACTCCAAAGTCTATTTTTTGCAAACTTTATAATGGTGAATGGAAAACTTTGCAACCTTGTAAAGGTTTTGCCACATCTGCCTGAACTTGTGTGAAGAACTATGTTACACATATTCTTATTTTTAAACTAGCAAATGCATACCACATAATTTGCCGAAATTAGTTAATGTTCTTATCTTTCTCTATGCCTTTGTGCTTAGAAGATCTGCAAAACGTAAACCTTCAAGCACATATGTAGCATGCAGCTTCTATCTCGACTCAATTAGAGTCAAAATTATTTCCCTATGCACTGAAAAAAGTCTAGAAATGAGCTTGTCTCAGTTAAAGGTAAAGTGTGAATCATTGCAAACCACTCAAAGCATGGGAACAGGGTTCTTCACATAACTTCATTCGTGAGAAAATGATCTTTGAACACCTCTGGGGTTGATCACTCTATCTCAGTCTCATTAACCCCTTCGCTGCGGCGGCAATTCCGCTGCAGCGCTAGGGGGTAGGGGGGGGGCGCGCGGCGCTCTCCTGCTGGTGACGGAACCGCTCCGTCATCAGCCTCGGTAGCGCTATGCTTATGACGGAACGGTTCCGTCATGGCCCCGCCCGCTCAATAGAACTCACCCCGCAGGCGGGAAATGAGCGCCACGCAGGTGCGGCGAGCGGGCCATGACGGAACTGCTCCGTCATTAGCACAGCGCTACCGAGGCTGATGACGGAGCGGTTCCGTCATCAGCGCGGAACGGGTTAACAGTCGTGAGAGCTCTGTAAATAAGTTCCGATAGCAGCTGACAGACTCAGTTACCCTAACCCCTGTACTCCTCATAATGCATTCCTATACTTTTATTTAGGTCTAAAAACGTAACCCTGCCCCAGGCACAAATAAATAAATAAATAAATAAGATAGCAACATCTCTATTTTAAGTTCTTAAAATCTGGTAACAGAACCAAGAAGTGCTACCAATATCGGCCACTTTTAGGAGAAACTAAGCACATGCGCAGTTAGCCTCATACGCTCTTTAGTTCACTTTACAATCAGTGTTTAGTATTGTATTGTAATGCAACATTTATATAGCACTTACTACCCTTTGTGTGGTGCTGAAGCACTTACCTACATGGGAGGCAAACAACACCGTGTAGGGGGTATGGTTGGAAAGATGCTGTCTTTGTTTTGATCCTATGTAAAGCCAAGTAAATACAAACACAGGTGTTGGACAGACTGATAAATGCACCACAACAAATTCCAGAATTTCTACATGATGTCTCTGACTTCCGCAAAAATTGAAGCTTCATGCCTAGAAACAGCTTTCCAAATGCAGAGAAGTTTACTAAATAACACTTAAAGTGATTTCTTAAGACATCTCCGCTGTGATTTATTCTGCAGTCTAGAATAATGAAAAGCCTCCCGAAGCTGACTGATTGCTTTAATTTGCTCAAATTGACTGAAATGGAATTAAAAAAAATAGAAGGTGAAAGTGTGAGCTTTCCACTCGTGTCTTTGGAATACATGAGCTGAGGGTGGGATGAGAGGGGGTGAGTGGGACACCCCCGCGCCGCACGGCCACCAGCTGCTGCGTGTGCCCCTTGCCTGCCCTCTGCCTCGCTGCTGCCTCGTTTGCCGGCTGCCGCCGCTGCGAGTGTTTTTGCCCTTGTTTTGACGGTTTTTTGTGCTTGCTTGGTTCAACTCCCTTTTTTTCCCCTGTTTTTGCGTTTATTTGTGCCTGTTTCATTGTATTTGCATTTTCCCCGTGTTTGCTCTCCTTCCTTGTTGTCCGCCTACCTCGCCGCCCCCCGCCCTCCCTTCCCGCCACCGCCGCTTGTCCCCGCCCCTTTTTTGTCTTCTGTAACCCTCCCCGCTCCCGCCTCCCAGCTGCTCCGCCCACCCGCGCACTTGGCCTTAAATGGCGACCGTGCGACGCAGGGGAGTGTGACCCACTTGTGGGACACCCCCGCGCCGCACGGCCACCAGCTGCTGCGTGTGCCCCTTGCCTGCCCTCTGCCTCGCTGCTGCCTCGTTTGCCGGCTGCCGCCGCTGCGAGTGTTTTTGCCCTTGTTTTGACAGTTTTTTGTGCTTGCTTGGTTCAACTCTCTTTTTTTTCCCCTGTTTTTGCGTTTATTTGTGCCTGTTTCATTGTATTTGCATTTTCCCCGTGTTTGCTCTCCTTCCTTTTTGTCCGCCTACCTCGCCGCCCCCCGCCCTCCCTTCCCGCCACCGCCGCTTGTCCCCGCCCCTTTTTTGTCTTCTGTAACCCTCCCCGCTCCCGCCTCCCAGCTGCTCCGCCCACCCGCGCACTTCGCCTTAAATGGCGACCGTGCGAACGCGCAGCGGTCACGCGCAGCGGGCGCGCCGATTGTGCGCCGAAGGCGCGCCAAAGGTAAGCCCGTCTGCGCCCGTCCGCGACCGGATCGCGACCAGCGCCAGGACCCCTGGACCTCGAAGACCTCGACCTACCCGCCTGACGTACTCAGCCGCCACCCTCATCGCCCTCAACACCGGCCGACTCCCAGAATGCCACCAAGCCACTCCAAGACGCACCCACGGACCTTTCAGCTGCCACGCCTGCAAGTTCTCCTGCATCCGGACCAGCCCCGCACCAGCACCCGCCAAGTCGAACTCCAGCAGCACCCACCTCAAGTGCATCCTGCTCAACACCCGCTCCGTCCACAGACACGCCATCGAACTCTGGAACCTCCTAGACGCCACAGCCCCTGACGTTGCCTTCCTCACGGAGACCTGGATGAACGCCTCTTCAGCTCCCGACATCGCCATCGCTATCCCAGAGGGCTACAAGATCGTCCGGAGGGACCGCAACGCCAACCAGATGGGAGGAGGCATCGCCATCATCCACAGGAACACCATCCGTCTCACGACCAGCACCGACAACACCCTGACCAGCGCCGAACACCTGCATTTCCAGATCCACACCAACCCGAACACCACCCTCAGAGGCACCCTGATCTACCGACCCCCTGGACCACGCACGCAATTCAGCGAGGACATCGCCGACTTCATCAGCCCGCATGCCCTCCCCTCCGCTGACTACATCCTCCTGGGAGACCTCAACTTCCATCTGGAGAACAACAACGACCACAACACCAGCACCCTGCTCGACAACCTCGCCAACCTGGGACTCAAGCAACTGGTGTCCACCCCCACCCACCTCGCCGGACACACACTCGACGCCGTCTTCTCATCCAGCACAGACATCGACTTCAGCCACGCCACAGAGCTTCAATGGACGGACCACAGCTGCGTCCACTTCACCTTCAAGAGAACGACGACCCACCAACACCAGCAACAGACCGCCCGCAGAAGCTGGAACAAGATCACAGCAGACCAGCTCGCCACCTCCCTGAGCCAACACCCTCCTGCCAGCTCAGCGAACCCCAGCCAGGCCGCCGACAACCTCACGAAGTGGATCAGCAACTGCGCGGACGAACTCGCCCCGCTGAGGACCCCGCCTAGCAGACCCGGCAGCAAGAAGGCCCCATGGTTCACCGACGAACTCAAGAGCTCCAAGAAGAACTGCCGAGCCCTCGAGAAAGTCTGGAAAAGGGAACCGACACCGGACAACAGGACCTCCTACAAACTTGCCACCCGGAAACACCACCAGCTGATCCGCGCCGCCAAGAAAACAGCATTCAAGGACCGGTTGGACAACAACGCACACAACTGCAAGGAACTCTTCAACATCGTGAAAGAGCTTTCCAACCCCAGCGCAGGAAACAACGACATCACCCCATCGCAAGACCTCTGCAACTCCCTCGCCTCATACTTCCACAACAAGATCACGGACATACACAGCAGTTTCAACAACCAACCAACGCACACCACGACCGACCAGCCACCCCCCCCCACCACCACCCTCCACGCCTGGACCCCGATCAGCACCGAAGACACCATCCGCACCATGAACTCCATCCACTCCGGATCACCGACCGAACCCTGCCCTCACCACGTCTTCAACAAGGCCGACGCTGTCATCGCACCCCACCTGCGAGACATCATCAACACCTCCTTCGACACCGCCATCTTCCCTGAAAGCTGGAAACACGCCGAACTCAGCGCTCTACTCAAGAAACCAACAGCGGACCCCACCGACCTCAAGAATTACCGCCCCATCTCGCTTCTCCCGTTTCCAGCCAAAGTCATCGAGAAGACCGTCAACAAGCAGATGGCCGCCTTCCTCGAGACGAACGGATCCCTCGACCCCTCACAGTCCGGCTTCCGAGCCAAACACAGCACCGAGACCGCCCTCATCGCCGCCACCGATGACATCCGAGCCCTGATGGACAATGGAGAAACAGCGGCCCTCATCCTCCTAGACCTCTCCGCGGCATTCGACACGGTCTGCCACCGCACCCTAGTACGGCGCCTCAGCAACATCGGAATCCAGGACAAGGCGCTGGAATGGATCATCTCCTTCCTCGACGGAAGAACACAGAGAGTCCGCCTACCACCGTACAAGTCAGAGGCCTCCGAAGTCATCTGCGGCGTCCCCCAAGGATCATCCCTGAGCCCCACCCTCTTCAACGTCTACATGAGCCCCCTCGCGGCCATCGTACGCAAACACCACCTCAGCATAATCTCCTACGCCGACGACACCCAGCTGATCCTCTCCCTGACCAACGACCCCGCCGCCGCCAGAGCCAACCTGCACGAAGGGATGAAAGAGGTAGCCGAGTGGATGACGACCAGCCGCCTGAAACTGAACTCGGACAAGACGGAGGTCCTCATCCTGGGCTCCTCACCCTCCGCCTGGGACGACTCCTGGTGGCCTCCCGCCCTGGGCACCGCACCCAAACCGACAGACCATGCACGAAACCTGGGCTTCATCCTGGACTCCTCCCTCTCCATGACCAGGCAAGTCAACAGCGTCTCCTCGGCGTGCTTCAACATCCTACGCATGCTACGGAAGATCTTCTGGTGGATCCCCACAGAGACCAGGAAGACCGTCACCCAGGCCCTCGTCACCAGCCGACTGGACTACGGCAACGCCCTCTACGCCGGGACCACCGCCAAGCTCCAGAAGAGACTCCAGCGGATCCAAAACGCCTCAGCCAGACTCATCCTCGACATCCCACGATCCAGCCACATCTCCGGACATCTGAGAGACCTTCACTGGCTCCCCGTCAACAAGAGAATCACCTTCCGCCTCCTCACCCACGCACACAAAGCCCTACACGACCAAGGCCCGAGCTACCTCAACAGCCGAGTCAACTTCTACGCTCCCAAACGCCACCTCCGATCAGCCAACCACGCCCTCGCCGCCGTCCCCCGCATCTGAAGAGCGACTACAGGAGGAAGGTCCTTCTCCTACCTGGCCGCCAAGACCTGGAACTCCCTCTCGTCCGACCTGCGCCTGACCCAAGACCACCTCTCCTTCAGGAAGAAGCTGAAGACCTGGCTGTTCGAGCAGTAGCGGCACCCCCCCCCCCCCCAGCGCCTTGAGACCCTACGGGTATGTAGCGCGCTTTATAAGTGTCACTGATTGATTGATTGATTGAGTAAATTCTCTGAACTTGATTGCTTTGCCATTCAAGATGAGGGGCCTGGATTTCTCTTCTTTACGTCCTGGCAGTGCTGGATGGCCTGTTGGGCAATTTGGCATTTCCAGAAATGTACATCTGACAGGTCACTGTGAGGGATTTTTTGGGCTGTTTGTGGGCCTGTGTTATGGTCTTGTGGGCCTGTTTTACTGTTGATTTATCTGATATTCTCACAAACATCTCAAAAGCCCAACTCGCCACCTCTCTCAGAAAAACCCCACCGCCGACCACCACGGATGCCAACACCTCAACATGCAACCATCCCCGATGGATCTCCAACTGCACCGACACTCTGACCTCCCTTAGGAAACCATATGGCAAGCAGCCCCCAGGGAAAGCAAGCTGGTTCTCCCCTGCCCTCCAAGAGTCCAGGCGCACCTGCAGACGGCTCAAAAGAAGATGGAGGAGCAGTACCACCTCGGCAGACTACGCAGCTCTGAAAACCACCGTCACCTCATCCCACCACCTTATCAAAACCACCAAGAAAACCACCATACAGGAACACATCAAAGCCAACGCGCACAGCAACAAAGAACTCTTCACTGTAATCAACAAATTCTCCCAAACCGGCACAGACACTACATACATCTCAAGAGCTCTATGAAAATCTCGCCACCGTTTTCCACTGCAAGATTTTAGACATCTACAACAGCTTCGCAATCCAAGACCTACCTACCCCAACCGCAACCACCGATCCCGAAAGATCCAGATCCCAGCCGACATTGCTCAACTGGACCACCCTACCCCCGATTTCACCCTAAAGATCATGAAAACCATCCACTCTGGGGCCCTCTTGGACCCCTGCCCCCACCACATTTTCAACCGAGCAGGCATCCCATCACCCCCAAATTCTGCCTTGCCATCAACTGCTCCATCAAATCCGCCACCTTCCCTGAAGAATGGAAACATGCAGAGAACCGCCCTCTGCTGAAGAAACCCTAGGCCGACCTGACGGACCTCAAGAACTACAGACCCATCTCTCTGCTCCCATTCCTAGCCAAAATCATCGAGAAGGCTATCAACGCCCACCTCACAGAGTTCATTGAAACAACCTACACCCTGGACCCCTCCCAATTTGGCTTCCAAAGCACCCACAACACTGAGACTGCACTCCTTGCCGCAACTGACGACATCTGCACTATCCTCGCTCGAGGCAAAACCTCAGCCCTCATCCTCCTGGACATCCCTGCTGCCTTTGACACTGTCTTCCACCACACCCTCTGCATGAGACTCCATGACACAGGCATCCTTGGCAGAGCGCTAGAGTAGAACCACTGCTTCCGCACCAGCCAAACCCAGAGAATCAGACTCCCACCATTCTTCTCAAATCTTACAGAGATCAGCCACGGTGTGCCCCAGGGCTCCTCCCTGAGCCTTACCCTCTTCAACATCTACATGGCCTTTCTCACAGCCATCGTAAGAAACCATGGACAACATTGTCTCTTATGCCAAAGACACACAGCTGTTCCTCTCCCTCACCGACAAACCCACAGCCGCGAAGAGCAACTTCCACGACTTGATGAAGGCAGTAACTACCTAGATAAAGGAGAGCTGCATAAAACTCAACTCCAACAAAACTAAAGTCCTCATCATGGGCTCCACCTCCTCCGCTTGGGGTGACTTCTGGTGGCCAGCAGCTCTCGGAACCCCCCCACACCCACTGACCATACACACAACCTCTGCATCATCCTCGACTCCCCGCTCTCCAAGAACCACCAGTTCAACGCTGTATCCTCCTCCAGCTTCCGTACGTGCCCCCTACTCCGAAAAACCTTCAGATGGATCCCCACCGAGTTCAGGGGAACTGGCACCCAGGCGCTCGTCAGCAGCATGCTCTCCTACTGCAACACACTCTACGCCAGCATCCAACAACTCCAGAAGAAATTGCAGGGCCTCTAGAATGCCTCCATCAGACTTATCCTGGACATCCACTGCCAATACCACATTTCTGGTCACCTGAGAGACCTCCACTGGCTTCTGGTCAACTAAAGAATCAACTTCAAGCTCCTCATGCTTACCTACTAAGCCCTGCACAACACCGAACCCGAATACCTCAACTACCACCTCCCCTTCTACACACTGACAAGACTCCTCCGCTCTGGCCCTGGCCACTATCCCACAGATCCACAAGACATTGGCTGGAGGCAGATCCTTCTCCTACCTTGCGGCGAAGACCTGGAACTCCCTACCTCTGCACCTCAGGAAATCACCATCACAGCCTCAATTCAGGAAGGTCCTCAAGACCTGGCTCTTCGACTGATCTGGACCCCCCCCCCCCCCCCCCCAACAGCATCTTGAGACCCTTTCGGGTACGTAGTTGCGCTTTATAGGAACCCAGATTGACTGCAGCAAGTATAAATGCATGCAGTGTCCTATACCTTGCAAATCATCCATACAAGTTAAAAACTGGCTTCATTTGCAAACATGGGCAATTACTTTTAACTATCTGATTTGCTGATGGGGCCAGGGGCCACTTTTATTTTGTTGCCTGGGCCTATTTTCTGTCCCAGTCCAACCCGATCAGGGTTGCTGATATTGGGCATCTGATTGCTCTGGGAGAGGAGTTAATGGGAATTATAGGAGGAACCCTGAGGTTCCCCTGAGAAATGGGGAGAAACCAATAGAAACCGTAACTATGGCTTCTCATTTTGCCTCTGATTTTCACCTAGATATTTTGGCTGATGAAAGCAGCCGAGATCTCCAGGCTGAACAAAACGCATCTAGGGTGTTCCCACAGTTCCCACATTTTTGATAGGGCCTGTAAGTCTTGTTACCAAATCATCAGGGTTAAGCGTCTCCTCATAATAATAATAATCCAATTTGTAAAGCGCAAACATGTCACCCCTTAACGCTTCAAGGTGCTGGGGGACATCAGGAAGATTAAGTGAGCCACTGCCCAGAGTCAATTGATGCTGAGCTGAGCTGCCGTCAGTGATCAAACCATGATCCCCGCCCTCCTGAGTCAGCCGCTCTGGCCGCTGTGCCACACCTCTCCCACATTGAGGGCCTTTGTGTCACTCCTGAGTTTTCTAGCCTCAGTGCTTCCTTCCACCATTTCTTTTCTGCTCTTGGTCTCTGATGCACACTAAGGCACTGACATGTAGAGCCGCGGTTACTGAACGCCTTCCAATTTTTGGGAGGGAATGCTGAATGCGTGGGTTGAATTTCATTCATTATATGAATAATATTGTGGAAGAAATTCAGACGGTGGATTCTACTCTGTTTTTAGCTTTTCATCCTGAAATTGGAGCATTTTTCTCTCGCCACTCAACAATACAAGAGAGCCATGAAGCCCTTCCTTATGCGCGCTGCAGCAGGCTATACTTGTTGCCACTGCCATTCATGTCAATAATGAGAAAACTACCTAAAAGTGGTGGATATTCTGTAAAATGTTTTTTAGCGGAATGTATCAATTTCTATTTTCTAACAGGTTAAACGTGGACCAGGGCACTGGCATAAAAGTAGTCTGCAAGAGAGGCGATAAAGAGGTAACTGTTCTGTTTTTGGGTAGTGCCTATTAGCAACATTTAGTCGGCTTCTAAGCTCTTTCACTTCAGGCTGATTAGAGAACTGAGGAGGCCCAGATCGCAGCAGTGTGCTCAGGGATTCCAACCCTTCTTACTTTATTTATTTGTTGTCCATGCTTTAGATGGTTATCCACATCTATGTGGTTTTCGATAAATAATGAAGATGAAAGGAGTATTTTTCTACATTAATGTCTCAGATAATGACTGCCACTCAAAGGCAACTTTCAGTTTTTTTCCAGTTTTTAAAAATAAATACAGATATTGATGCTGTACGTTTCGAGTGTACAAAACGATACAAACAGAAACCTGGGAGCCTTACTTGTGGGTCAGGTCTTCTGGCTGCATTGGTACTATCGGGTAAGATTACCTCGAAAGAGGAGCGTGTAAGCAGCCCGCATTGAAATGGGAGAAATTGGCGAAAAAACATGCAAAGGATAAAATCCTCAATCGGGTTTAGGACTCCTGAATTGAAGCTGCCACTAAACAGGGCTCTGAGGTGCTTCCCTAGAGAAAGAGATGAGCCCTCCTTGCAGAGTAGCTAATGCAGGCCGTGAGCCAGTTTCTAAAATAGTACATTATGGCTAGTGGCCGATTGAGGGGCTCATTTACAAGCCCCTTGCGCCACCGGTGCGTCACTTTTTCCCATATTAAAAGTGGCGCACCAGCAGCGCAAGGAGCTTGTAAATAAGCCCCAGAATCGTTAAAGAGATGAAGGCTTTCACTTCGGAACACACACTTTGTTTGCAGCTCTGATTTTTGGCTTTAAGCAAGCTTTCTTCTCTCCTCCTAACTGGAGATGGCAGGTTTGACAGAGCCTGTAGGCAAAAATTGGACCAGGTTTCAGTACCCAAAGAAGTGGAGGCCAGCGGCCCCTTGGAAGGGATGCCGGTTGTGCGCCCACAGTGTCAGGGCGGCTGTCCCTAGCAGTAGGCACCTAACGGGATGCAAATGATATATAGTAACACCCTCTTCTTGTAGGCCATGAAAGAGGGTCAATAGCACCTGATAATGTCCTTGCCTCCATGCAGGGGCTTACTCCTTTTTTATTGTTAAATATTAGTTTATTAAAATTTTACTACAAACAATGTAATTGCTAAATATAATAGGGTAATTTGTAGTAGCTATTATTGGCAAAAACACTAATTAATTTATAACAAGATTTGAGGTTACTATATTATAGACAAAAATAATATTCAGCTCAAAATGGTTTCTGTACTTCAAACCTAATAGATTCTGATTCATTAAACACATTGAGTACCACCATTTTTAGGTTTTGCCTACACAGGGCATGCACTGTCTCTGCAAGACATTTTGTTTACATACACCGAGCTTAGAGCCCGCCCACAGCTTACCATTTGTTAGCTTCAGCATCCTTCTTATTTCCTTTCGTTCCCATTTGTCTTGGCATGCCAGAGTCAATGTCCTCTTCTTGTATTTGGCCCTCCCCTGGAGCTTGGACCAACTCCTTGTGTCCTTTTACTGCTCCCGTTTTTGGATCTACTCTTTTTTGGGGTTCAAACATTTGATATGAGTTTTCAGTCCATCTCTCATATTGCTGTCCATGTAGCTTCTATTCCCTCTCACCTGCCTCCCTTCCAAGTTGCTTCTTTTTCCTCACAACCCCTGCCCAACAATGTAAGCAATCCAGCTCATTTACGACAGTGAATAGGTCCTTCGCTGTGGCACAGAATACTCTGCATCATTCTACTCTTTTCCAATGCACTCTGCGCCACTCTACTCTGCACCACTTCACGCCACTAGACTCTATGCCACTCTACTCTACACCTCTCTACTCTATGCCACTGTAGAAGTGTGGCTCACTGGTTAGAAGCGGCAGACCCTGAAGCAGAGATCAGGCCCGGGACCAGGGTTCAATTCCTGACGCGGCAGGGTCTTGGGCTCAATGTCCGCGGACTGGATAATTATCGCCTCTGTGCCTACTCTAAACATGGGTCCCATGCTGCAACTCTGGGCAATAGCTTGCTTAATCTCCACAACGGCCCCAACAGCACTGGGATTCCTGGCTTCACCTTGGGGGTGCCCAAGAGGGGCATCTTACAGGGAGAGCCAGGAAGGGTTCCACAGCATTATACAGTGCCGGGACGCCCCATTGCTGGGGCAGCTGTGCGCTTTACAAGTATACTACATTTATTCCATGCCACTCTATTCTGCACTACTGCACTCCACAGCACTCCACTCCACCATGCATCACTGCACTCTATGCCACTGCACTGTACACCACACTATGCCACTTCACTCTACACCGATCCACACAACTGCCCTGTGTGCCACTGCACTCTACACCGCTCTACTCTGCACCACTGCACTCTATGCCACTGCACTCTAAGTCATTGCACTCTATGTCACTCTACTCTGCACCACTCTACTCTATGCCACTGCACTGTACACTATACCACTGCCCTCTAAGCCAACCCATTGTACTATACCATTGCACTCTATGCACTCTACTCTGCTCTACACCACTATGCCACTGCACCCTAGGCCACTCTACTCTACACCTCTGCACTACTCCACTCTATGCCACTACAATCTATGCCACAGTTCTCTAAGCCACTCTACACCACTGCACTCTATGCCATTTAACTCTACACTACTGCACTATATGCAACTCTACAGCTCTGCACTACCCCACTGTGTGCCAGAGCAATATACACCACTGCAGCCTAAACAGCTGCACTCTAAGCATCTCTATTCTACACCACTGTTCTCTGTCATTGAACTCTGCACTACTGCACTCTAAGTAACTCTTCTATACACCACTCCACTCCATGCCACTATTCTCTGCACCACTCTACTCTATGCCACTACATTCTTCGCCACTCTACTTTGTACTATTCTACTCTATGCCACTGCACTCTATGCCACAGTACCCTGCATCACTGCACTCTATGGGCCCGATTCACAGAATGAACTTAAGACTCAATCCTAAACGTACTATTATTTTGGTATTCACAGAATGCACTTACTACTTTTGGCATTCACAGAATGAACTTACTACTATTGGTATTCACAGAAGTTAGGATTTTGTCTTAAGACAAACTTAAGACAGACTTAAGACAAACTTAAGACAGACTTAAGACAGACTTAAGACAAAATCCTAACTTAAGTCTGTCTTAAGTCTGTCTTAAGTTTGTCTTAAGTCTGTCTTAAGTTTGTCTTAAAACAAACTTAAGACAAAATCCTAAATTCTGTGAATACCAAAAGTAGTAAGTTCATTCTGTGAATACCAAAAGTAGTAAGTGCATTCTGTGAATGCCAAAAGTAGTATGTGCATTCTGTGAATACCAACATAGTAGTAAGTTTAGGATTGAGTTTTAAGTTCATACTGTGAATCGGGCCCAGAGCCACTGTGCTCAATGCCACTGCACTCTACGCTGCTCTTCTCGACTCTGCACCACTCCATTCTATGGCACTGCACTCTATGCCACTGCAGTCTGCACCACTTTACTCTATTCCACTGCACTGCACTCTACTCTGCACCACTCTGCTGTACCTCACTGCACTCTATGACACTTTACTCTATGCTACTACACTCTACTCAGAACCACTCTACTCTATGCCACTTCACTCTACACCAGAGCATTCTATGCCGCTGGAATTTATGCCACTAGATTCTACCCCACTACACTCTACTACACTCTATGCCACTGTACGCCTCTACACCCTATGCCACTCTACTCCACATCGCTGAACACCACTCCACTCTATGCCAATCCACATCACATCCAATCTACTCGATGGTTCCACTCTATGTTACTCTATCCCACTCCACTCCTGATAACGCCACTCTACTCTGTGCCACTCTGCGCTACTGCAAACCACTCTGCTCCACTCTATGTCACTCTACTCTACGCCATTCTACTCCACACAACTCTACACTATGCCACTCCATTCTACTTCAATACACTCTACACCAGTCCACTCTACCCCACTCCACTCTATGGCACTCTATTCTATGCCACTCTACTCCATGACACTACACTCTACATCACTCTCCTCTACTGTAGTCCACTTTACTTTACTCTATGCCACTCCACTCCATGCCCTCCACTGTACATCATTCTACGCCACTCCACTCAACTAAACTCTATGCCACTCTACTCCACTCGAGGTCACTCCAAATATTCTCTACGCCACTTCACTCTACACCACCCAAGTCCACTCCAATCTACGCCACTCCACACCATGCCCCTCTACTCTACTCTACTCTTCTCTGCTGTACAACCTGGCTAAAAGACATTGGCAAATCCAATAGCTCTTGCATCGGTGAAATCTATTGGCTTTCCCAATGTTTATTATCTTTTGAATTCATGCATGGATGCTATGGAATTGTGGTGAATATACTGTAGAGTATTTCACCATTTTTAATGGAAGGTTATTTTATGGTTGTTTCAATTACTGGCAATGGTTGTAATACCTTGGGGCACCCATAATATTAAACAGCTTAATTATCTCCTTTGAAGATAACATATTTAAGCATTGAATACTTAAGATAATTGTAGGCCAACTGAGAGAGGTCATTATTTTCAAGATATTCTTTATTTTCTTCCCGATATATATACACAAAGTTATCTTGGAAAAATTCGGGAGTATATATATATATATATATATATATATATATATATATATATATATATATATATATATATATATATATATATATATATATACAAATGTAATTTTGCCAATGCCAATATTTCTAATCCTATGCACACTAAGAAAAAGAAGGAGGACCCCCAAACTCTGTGACCTATGAGGAAAGAGAGTCATTTTGGCTCACTCTGAGCTCATGGGGAGGCTAGCAGGGGGCGGGGCTTTCACCTTCTCCACATCCAAGTTTTCTAACAAGGACTATATATTCAGGATGAACACGGGATGTGACATCCCAGACTTGGAGAGCCTGAAATAAAAAGTGAAGCACCCGCACCGGAATCATTAAGGGACTTTGTACCCCGCATTTCTCGGAAACAACTAACATCTGCTGCCGGGCTCAAAGACGGCCTTCTTAAAAGCACCCTCGGGGCAGCTGTTTTCTCAGGGGAAAAAAACTGCAAATAACCCTGCTTTCTCAAAAATAAATCTTGCAAAAGAGGGGCTGAAAAACTATTCGAGCCAATGACACATTGAATCGCCTCTGGCGCCACGAGAAGGACCAGCCATTCAGGGTCAGGGAGGGTCATACCACTCAGGACACTGATGCTCTCATATTCCGCATCATGCTTAGATCTGATGGCAGGCAGTCTGCAGGGGCATGTAGCAGCTACATGGTTTGTTGGAAGCATCAGGCTTTACAGGACTTTCCCCATTGAAAAACAGATGAAGCACATTCCTTCATAGGAAAAAAGTAAAAATCCCTTACATGTCCCTAGCATACCTTTAATCAGTGGGTAGTGCGGGGGAGGTGTTGACAATTATAGTTATTTATGACCATGTCCTGGCTGCTCTGCAGACAAGAGCTATTAAAAATCAAAAGAAATGGAAAACGATAAACAACACAGTGATCAGGAGGTAACCACAGTAAAGAAATTAAGAGAAAAAGAGAGGGAATAAATGAGAGGGAGGAAGAGGGGGCTGGAAGGAAGAGCAAAAGGAAGGACATATAAACACAAGGAAGAAACTGGATAAAAGGATGAATGCAAGGATACAAGGACTGATCGACAGAAGGGGAAAACAAGATTTACATGGGTGGATGAAAGAAAGTGTCTGTAATAAGGAAAGGCTTGATGAATAGACGACTGGATGGAAGAGTGAAAGGATTCCTTGGTGGGTTGATACAAGGAGGGTGAATTGGAGGATGGATGAAAACGATTGGATGAATGGGTTAAAGTATGGCGGGTTGGTTGGAAGGGTGAAGCAGAAAGATGGACACAAGACTCTAATGACGAGAGGGTGGATGGATGAAATGTCAAAAGGATGGGAGTATGGGTGGAAACATGAAAAGATAGATGGATGCATGCATGACAACTAAAAGGATGGAGAAATAGATGGACAGAAGGCTAGATTAAGGGGCCTCATCTAGAGTGGGTAGAGTTTACTCTCTTTGCTCACCTGACGGCATTTGAGGTATGGATCAAAGTGGAGGGTATTTTAATTTTCTGGCTACTCCCTTGCCGTTCATATTCTTCATAAGGCAAAAGACAGACACACGTTCACTTGCATTCATTCACTTCTAACTCAGTCATCAGGAAGGCAAGATCAGATTTACAACTTTGGAGTGCTGGTTTAACTGTGGACAACTTAATTGATTTAACTTCAAGCCCACATCACTTCCCACACTTCTACCCACCTATTCAGGTAGTGCTCTGAGTACTGGTTTGCTATTGGGGATGCATTTGGGAACTGGCAGAGATTTAAAGTCACATAATCATGTGGTTTCAAAAGTGATACACTTCTCTCCAATGACATCACCGTCTCTCAAGATTCAGAGGGCAAAGGCCTTCCCAAGATAGAAAGGAAACCTAAAGACCACTGCCCACCATTAAGGTCAATCGAAGACCATCACCCAACAATAATGAGCCTTGAAGCCACCAAAGGTACCAGAAGTCCACTGACCAACACTAATGGTCCCAGGAGGCAGCCAACCAACACCCAGGGTAGCCAAAGTCCAGTGCCTGACCTAAAGGTGATTGGCCACCCTTGTAACTGAAAACCCTCATTTGACACGGCAAGTACCTGAAGACAAAACCACTGACAAACACCAAGGGGACCCAATATGAACCGCCCGGCCTGAACTGAAGAAACTCCCTGTGCATGTAGGACATCGTTCTATTGTTTCTTAAAAGGAAAGCCCCAATTAGGGGGCTTGTTTTTGATAAAACAAATATAAAGCAGAGCTTGGCTGAAAGTGCATATGCCACTGAGTATATTGTCAAAGAAATCACTGCCAGGTAGGTAGGAGTCACTAAATGGAGTGGCCACTCGTACTCCCGGGAGTGGGGGTGAGGGTCGGCCATACATGCCAACAGGCCTGATTCAGGTGGGAGACTTCTGACTTTTTTAAGCCAAAAATGTCTTTCTTTTCCATGTGTCCCACCTAAAATTGCCACTCCTTCAATAGAAGTCAGTGGGGTAAATACATTCACCTGACAGTTTTGCAAAGTCTCCTACTTTTCTGTGATAAAATGTTGCCATGTATGGCCTGTGTCGATCGATGAGGAAGTGGGCCGCCATCTAAATGAGCCAACAATTCTTTTGCCACTTTTTATTTATACAAAACTAATTTGTTGATTTTAAATTAGGATAGGTAGCATAAACTGGTGCAATAGTCACAATTTTCAAGCAGATGTGGGACATGGGGGAAAAATACTTTGCAAACTTCGAGAAGTTGCACATTTTTCTCTAGACCAGGATCACCAACAAGCCTTGGAGAGAACAGCAAGAAAAATCATGTCGATAGGTTTCTGCTCTGCCAATCACAACGAGTCATGTTGGCAGGAAAAGAGTATGACCACTCCCTATTGGTCAGTTGAAGGAATTCAATAATTCCAACCTGGAGTTCACCCTACCCCCAGTAAGAAGCTCCAGAAAACAAACCGTCCTGTTTGCACTATTTTGGTAAAAAGTATAACACATGGAATGAAATTGTGTTTTTTCGGGAAGTACCATCTACCGACAGTCCCCGTCCGCTCTCCGGCTCCGAGGAGAGGCAAAGGATGTTCTGTTCCGCCTCGAGAGGAGGGTTCCGTGGGAGGAAGGTTTCCCTGCCAGTTGTAGAGACATCGGCGCCAGCTATTAGTCACAACCACGAGCGAGTAGTGACTAAGGAAGCCCTCACAACAACAAATCCCTCAAGAGGGGGACAAGCAGAGCCTAAAACACGGGGTTATTTCAGGGAAAAAAGTAAAACGAGGATCTTAAGATTTCAAACGTCACCAGGTCTCCTCACCGTCCACTTTGCACACTGAAGGAACTATGACAAAAATGGCTCATAAGGGGTAACGTGTCACAATATCGTGGTCAAACATAACAACACAACAATATTGACTACCACTATATTGTCAAGTAGGGTTTAAAAAAAACTTGTTTTTATTGCAATTGTCCACAAATTAAAGAAAGAAAAAGATAACACAAGTACTTTGTTCTCAGAATGTGGATTATATGAAGCATAGGTTGACAGATAGCGGCAATGAGTTGTCCATACAGAACGATAATAAGTTTAGCATCGTTAAGTATAAAAAAACAACAATACAGGTTCATGTAGTAAAGAAGTTTTTACAATACCGATGCATAGGACCAATTGGCTAATCCAATAAGCATTGCATGCTGTGTAATACACTAATAAGTACGTTCCGGATGTGCCAACAGATAGGTGCGGAGTGGCTGGTAGACGTTATTGAGGCAGGAAGCAGGTGGAAGCAGGGACAAAATACATCACTAGTCGTGTCACAATTAACCCTGGGCAGAGCACTTTGCTCCGCCCACGGAGTGCACGTAGTGTTGCCTACTATGCGATTCGCAAAGTAGGCGTAGTAGGCAACACTAGGCACACCCGTGGACGGAGCGAAGTTGCCCGCCGCCCGCCTCCCTCCCGCCCTCTTCTACACCCCTAATTTGGATTTTTAATAGGTTAAAAGGTAAAAAAAAACACTTACCTTTTATGCGGCGTCCCGGGGCTTCATCTGCTTCTTTGCGCTGACTTCATCCAACCAAATGCGCATGCGCGGGCGCCCGCGCATGCGCATTTGGTTTGGAAGAAGTCGGCGCAAAGAAGAAGATGGAGCCCCGGGACACCGCATAAAAGGTGGGTGTTTTTTTCATCACTTTATTAAAAATCCAAATTAGGGGTGTAAAAGAGGGCGGGAGGGAGGCGGGCGGCGCGTAGTGGGGCTACGCGAAGCGTGTGGGTGGGCGTAGATTCATGCCCACTTCACAAAGCTTCGCGTAGCCCCACTACGCCCAGGTATCCCTGAGCCATGCCCCCACCAAAGGCCATGCAGTGTCTCCCCAATTCAGAGAGACCTGTCTTTTGGCTAGCACTAGCGCAATGGCAGTTAAGCGCCTAATCCCCCACCTCAGCGGAAGCACATATCCCAGCAGGGCAAGCATGGGCCTGTGTGCGAGCTGCGTCTCAACCATCTGTTCAATATGGCCAAACACTGCTTCCCAATAGGACAACACCCCGGGGCAGCTCCATGCCTAGTGAATAAAATCAGCCTGTGCCTTCGCGCATCTCTCACAGTGGGTCCATCTTTGCGAGCAATACTGGGGTGACATAAATTCTATGCAAGTAATTAAAATGAAGAAGTTTGTGTTTATACTTATTGGACACTAATAACAGTATGCCCACATCTTATTAATCACATGGTGTTCCAGATCCCTCTCCCAGGCTGCGCGGGCACCACCCCCATCATCGGTCGCAATGCTTGTGCCCGTCAGTAGAGTCTGGAAACCAAGTGTGCACCAATTTCCGCCGTAATAATCGTGGTTAATGGAGGGAGATCCGCAGGTTCCCCAGTCTCTTATTGTTAAGTAGAGTTGCTGCCAGGAGCAGCGTAAAAATTCTGCTCCATAATCTTTATTGATAATATATTCATCTGTGTGCAAATGTGCGGCCATATACATATAAAGAAGCCACAATTTATGTTACCGAATTATAGCCACGTGTATGATAAATATTCATGTTAACTAAATGATTGTCCTAACTGCGACTAGGCTTCTGATGCCTGATGCTTTTGTTGCTAATTTAAATTTTTTTTAGGTCGAGCCTGAGCAGCGCATGCGCTGCTCTGCGAAGCTTGCTGTACTGAGGTAGGGACTTAAAGCTCTGCCCATTCTCCGCTCACATGTTTCATTGGCTTGTGTCATTGTCCACGCCTAACTGTAATGGTTCATTGGTCAAAAGGCTTAGTAGTCCCTCCGTAGTACATCCTTGTCTCATTTTGTAACCTCCCATGGTGACACCCACTATTACGTGTGTTGTTGCTCGGTAGGCTTTAATTACAGCCTTGAGCACTATTTTCTCAAATAGCTTTGTCCTGCCTGCTGTTGCAGGCAGGACATGGGGCCAGATGTAGGTCACCAAATACCGGTCGGTAACGGCCAATTTCGGACGTTACCGACCGGTATTTGGTGATTGAGATGTAGGGGGCCTAAATTTTACAGAATCGGTAAATTTACTGATTCGGTAAATTTACTGATTCTGTAAAATACCGATTCGGTAAGTTTACCAAATCGGTAAATCTATATGTAGGTGGCACTGCAAACAGTGCCACAGGCCCGCCCCTAAGAATTCGGTATTTACCATGTAATACTATTGCATGGTAAATAACGAATTCCTGTGTACATGTACACCTGTGCCATGTGGCACACAGACATGCCCTAAGGGCATGTATGTGTCTCACATGGCACACAAGCCTGAATCAGGGGTGCAATAGGGTGTCAAAGTGACACCCTGTCCCCCTTGTCAATTCGGTAATTTTACCGACAGATTCAGTAAATTAATCGGTAAAAATACCTACATAGCATTTACCGATTTGTAAATACCGAATCGGTAAAATTCGGTATTTACGAATCGGTAAATGCCATTTACCTACATCTGGCCCATGGTCTCTTCTAACGCTTTTTAAAAATTTCATAGCACACATTTGCAATGCAATAGGTCTTGCATTTGCGAGAGTGTAAGCTATTGGCAGTGTAAATGACAAAGCCATTTATTTATCTGTTTTAAAAACAACACGTAAATGGAAGGCATTGTCATTTACAATGCCAATAGCTCAAACTCTCATAATTGCAAGACTGCATTGCAAATCCTAATTGAAAATATGCTTTCCAGTTTTTCTTTCCTTTGCAGGATCGTAAGAGCTAACAAAAGTGGTTGATTGTTTTGTTTGTAGAGAAGTGCGCTTTAATTGATAGTTTGATCTGATTTACGTCCCCTGTAAAGATTGAGAAGACCCTCCTGCACCAGGCGGACCACACTGTTGCTACCTTCAAAGCCGCACAGCTGTGTGAACCTTTATTTGGCGATCGAAAAGTAGGAGTGTACCTGTTTCCAGAAGACGGCGTAACCTGATTGAAGTTTACCTGTTTCCAGGAGACGGCGTAACCTGATTGGCCCCATCTTCGGGATTATGGGGGAAAGCGTTCTGAGCGAGTTGTGTTATTTTAACTGTATATCTTAGTCGAGTTAGGGCAAATCCTATCCTGACTTCGCGGATGGAATACCTTTCCTTAACTTTGCTACTTAAGGCCTCATACTCTTAAATTCTCGAGTTAGACTCTTAGGGGCAGATTTACAAGGCCCTTGCACCACTTTTCCGTCACTTTTCCCATGTTAAAAATGAAGCAAAAGTGGTGCAAGGGCCTTGTAAATAAGCCTCTTAGTTTCTTTCCTTTGCTCTGAGCCTTCATTTCAGGCTGACATCTATGGCTTAGGATTTCTCCTTTGATACTTTTGACTGCTTTATTTAGATTAGTGAAGTGTGTTTATAGAACCAATCTATGCTCTGTTTTGCACTTTGTATGGTATTATGATTTGCACTGTCCTTTACCTGACATACCTAGAAGGACTGATTAACAGTACTGAACTTTATGCGTACTTGATTGACTGATTTAAAAATTGAATAAAGTCTGTAACTTTGATTAATTTACTAATAAAACCTTTATGGTTGGAAACCATCATCTGTTGTTTTTGTGGAGCCCAATTGGTTTCACTGTAAATTGAAATTGATGTTCTGATGCTAGGTCCCAGAACACACTTTCAGGGAATAACCAACGATCCAAACAACCAGTGGCACAATCTGTTTTCCGAGTTCACCGGAGCCAGAAGGCATAGAAAATTGTGCTGCATCCTGTCTTTCCGGAGAAAAATACTAGCCAAATTTTAACCTCTTGGATGCTTGAGTTATTTTTCTACTGTGCTGGACCACAATAGAAACGGGTGTGGTCATGACGAGCTCAGCTCGTCATGAGCACACGAGCACTGTGCTGCATGACGAGCTCAGCTCGTCATGAGCATGGAAGGGGTTAAGATTCTGCAATGGCCCAGACACTAGTCTTTAATTATCAGTCACATTCAGGGGTCATTAGGGCAGCTGCAGAACACCTTTTAAAGTGTTTTCTTCTAACATTTACTGTTTAAGATATGTACTGATATTGGGACAAATACTAGCTTTAGGTTATTTTTCTAAATTTTGCTTCTGGCAGGACATTAAATTACAAGTCGTGGTGGTGTAAAACTGGCCAAGTTCCAATCCTACTGTCAAGCTAAGTATATATAGGGACTAGCAGCCCGTCCCGACGTTGTCCGGGTATGAATTGCTGCCGGCCAGTAGTATATTGTTTTGTAGGATTTCGTTTTGATAGCATTTCTTATCTGTGACAGGCCTGTGAAACGCTCCGATTCACAGTGCACTGCTGATGCACTTAAGAGTGCGCGTTCAGTAGTGTGTGAACTCGAGTCTCCCCACTTTATTTTTCCTTGCAATATTATATAGCGCGAACTCGACAACATGGCATGAGCACAATTTACATTACAGAAGAACACATTCATTTGTGGTAGGCACGGGAGACAAAGCGATTTTCCTGGAATCACAGGATGTTGAGCTGATGCTGAGATTCGAACGTAGCTCCCCAGCTCTAAAGTTAGCAATTCTAGAACTTGTGGCAGGAGGTGTGTCTAAAAGTGTATGTCGGTGCTGGCCATCAATGAGAGAGACCTGTGCATTTTTCAAATGGGTGGTGAAAAAAAATATGAGTATGTTGCTGGAGATGTGGGCCGTCGTGCCACCAATGTACTTACCGGGGGAGGGTAAACACCCATTATTCCGCAACATTCTTTCCGCATACCATCACTCCGCATACTTTCATTACGAAAGGGTTTAGGGATAGGTTTGGGTTTTGGGGTACAGGGTATATTTATAGGGTTAAGATGGGTTAGTGTTTAAGGGTGTTGGGGTATTTTAAGGAGTAAGGGTCGGTTATGATTATGGGGTGCAGGGGTATTTAAAGGGAGCAGGGTGGGATTAGCACACAATATGAGACATTGCATGAAGGGCGGAACGTACCACACGCCCCCAGTGTTTGTCAGGCCCCCAGCACACGCCCACAGCACAATGCAGACACGCCCACAAGGGACTACTTTGCTGGAACGGTTCTTTTACCTTTTAAATGTATATGCTGGGCGTCTGCATAGCCTATGTCCTTCTGCTGCAACTGCCCTTTCCAATGCTGTATTGGGTGTTGTGATTGGTGCTGATGTTCCTGAGATTACCCGCCTCAAAGGTTTGGGCTCTCTCTTTATTATATTAGTATGGAAGTATAGATTGACCCATCTTAAATTCACATTTACTTACCTTAATATTATTGTGCTAGTTGGTGTTGTACAGTCGATATTGTTGCAGTTCAATATTTCAACCATGATATTGTGATGCCCACATCATCAGAGGGCGGTTAAGCTATGGAAAGGGATTTAAAGTAAATACGATTCCTAATACATTTCTATATAAAACACCATAAACAAAAGTGTGCCTTTTATATTAAATAATAAGTGTAACTGTGGCCAAATGCATTGTAACTTACTTTATCCACTTCTGAAGGACAAAGGTAGAGTAAGCGGCCAACTGAGAGTAAAGTTAGACAAAAAAATTCCCTTCATTAGACGCACAAACCAATGAGAAATATTATTGTTTACCTGCTCTACCTAGGAGATGTGTCAGGACCCACTAAATAAATGAGCTTGCTAGTACGAGGATGCCAATACCTCAAGACTGAAGGCATCTTTTAGATGAGAATTACTTATTGGCTCTTTAAATCAATGTCAATATTTTACTTTTGGGTTCCTGTTATGAATGCTTTTCACCCACCTGTGAGTTTGACGGTGCTGTGGAGGTTGTGAACGTCCCTCCGCTTCTGGGTCAGTTTCCTGTGTTGCTGCTGCTGCCCCTCGCCGCACCCGCTCCGCGGGTGCCGCTTCGCGGCTTCAGGGAGAGAAAAGCTGTGCTTAAAGGCTCCTGGAGGCGCTTGAGACAGACATTGCGCCAGCGCTCTAGCAGGGACTCGGAGGTCCAGGAGTCCCTGCTCTCCCAGGTGCAATTGCGGATGCGCCCACCACCAGACACGCCCCCCGCCTGACCAGCGAGAAAAGGCGCGTGTCTCCTGACATCCTTGGGACCCACCTGTGAGTTTGACGGTGCTGTGGAGGTTGTGAACGTCCCTCCGCTTCTTGGTCAGTTTCCTGTGTTGCTGCCGCTGCCCCTCGCCGCACCCGCTCCGCGGGTGCCGCTTCGCGGCTTCAGGGAGAGAAAAGCTGTGCTTAAAGGCTCCTGGAGGCGCTTGAGACAGACATTGCGCCAGCGCTCTAGCAGGGACTCGGAGGTCCAGGAGTCCCTGCTCTCCCAGGTGCAATTGCGGACGCGCCCACCACCAGACACGGATCTATGTCGTTACAACGCGTTATTTTACAACGCATTCCGTTACAACGCGATTTTTACAACGCAAAAACCATTACAATGCATGCCATTACAACGCATGGCATTACATAGCAGATACTTTTACAACGCATGCCATTACATCGTAAGAATAGGTAAGTATATCTTTTTTTTAAAAATGTAATAAAGTTAATTAAATTAATTTAAATTAATAAAAATAATATAAAATTTTTAAAACAGTAATTAATTTAATTATAGTAATTAAATTAATATTAAAATTGATATTAATTTAATATATTTAAAGTAATATAATTAATGAAATATAATAAATGTATAAATAGTAAATAATATAATGTAATTTATTACAATAAATATAATTTAATTAAATTATAAATAATACATAATATAATTATATTTAATATAATTAAAAGAATTTAATTAATTAAACATTTTTAAATAATATAATTTAATTATAATAGTTTATTAATTCAATTAAATTAATAATTGTAAATATTGTTATTAATTTAATAAAATTAATTTAATTAATTTAATTTATATAAAGTCGTAATACCCCTGTACCCCAAAAAACAAACCCAGCCCTAAAACCTAAAAATACCCCTGTACCCCAAAACCCAAACCCAGCCCTCAAACCTAAAAATACCCCTGTACCCCAAAAACGAAACCCAGCCCTAAAACCTAAAAATACCCCTGTACCCCAAAACACAAACCTAGCCCTAAAACCTAAAAATACCCCTGTACCCCAAAAACCAAACCCAGCCCAAAAACCTAAAAATACCCCTGTACCCCAAAAATCAAACCTAGCCCTAAAACCTAAAAATACCCCTGTACCCCAAAACCCAAACCTAGCCCTAAAACCTAAAAATACCCCTGTACCCCAAAAACCAAACCCAGCCCTAAAACCTAAAAATACCCCTGTACCCCAAAAACCAAACCCAGCCCTAAAACCTAAAAATACCCCTGTACCCCAAAACCCAAACCCAGCCCTCAAACCTAAAAATACCCCTGTACCTCAAAACCCAAACCCAGCCCTAAAACCTAAAAATACCCCTGTACCCCAAAAACCAAACCCAGCCCTAAAACCTAAAATACCCCAAAATTACTTAAAATAATATTTTAATATTTTATATTAATTTTAATATTAATTAAATTAATAAAATAATGTAAAATAAAATTAAATAAAAATTATATACATACCTATACTTACGATGTAATGGCATGCGTTGTAATAGTATCTGCTATGTAATGCCATGCGTTGTAATGGCATGCATTGTAATGGTTTTTGCGTTGTAAAAGTTGCGTTGTAGTGGTAGTGCGATGTAAAAGTTGCGTTGTAACGGTGATGCACCCCAGACACGCCCCCCGCCAGACACGCCCCCCCCGCCTGACCAGCGAGAAAAGGCGCGTGTCTCCTGACATCCTTGGGACCCACCTGTGAGTTTGACGGTGCTGTGGAGGTTGTGAACGTCCCTCCGCTTCTGGGTCAGTTTCCTGTGTTGCTGCCGCTGCCCCTCGCCGCACCCGCTCCGCGGGTGCCGCTTCGCGGCTTCAGGGAGAGAAAAGCTGTGCTTAAAGGCTGCTGGAGGCGCTTGAGACAGACATTGCGCCAGCGCTCTAGCAGGGACTCGGAGGTCCAGGAGTCCCTGCTCTCCCAGGTGCAATTGCGGACGCGCCCACCACCAGACACGCCCCCCGCCTGCAACGTGCTTACTTCACGTCTTGCTAGGCGCTCAGCGGGACGCGAGCGGGACGCCGAGCGAAGCCCGAGCAAAGGGTGGGCCGTCTGTGGCCGTCAGGGGCTGTCAAGGCTGGGCTGGGCCACGTCCCTTTCATTTCCATCATCAACAGTGAGTACATACGGCCTGTGTGAGACCCCGTGCTGTTTCCTGCAATCATGTCCACCCGCTCTGGAAAACTTCTTAGGAGTGATGGTGAAAGGGGGTCCATTGCCGGGAGCCCAGTTATAGGAACTATGGACCGCTTCATCACCAGGGTGGCGGCGGTGATTGAAAAGGAGATTGCCATGTCTGAGAGGCGCCTATCTGAGGTTTACCTCCCTTCAAGACGTTCTTCCTTGGGGGTTGCTGCCCAGTCGCTTACACCGGCTAGTGAGCGGGTTGACTCTGCTCCTCTACCCGGTGTGTCTGGCTACTCTATAGACCCCCCCGAGTTTGATGAAATTGGGCAAAATATAGATAGGCTGGAAAATCTGGCCGCACTTCTCCCCATTGCCCCTGTGGAAGATAGTGGTCCCAGTATACTGTCTTCGCCAGTATCACCTAAACCCCTTAAGGAGTCCACCAATGATCCCTTGCCTCCAAAACCGCCTACCCCCACCATAGTTATACTAGATGGGGAGATAGACAGGGAGTCTCTAAACATCCAAACTCCCGAAACCAGGCAGGAAAATAGGCTCCCAAATAAAAAGGCAAGGAAATGCAAAAAGGGTAGACTAGTGAGACAGGCCGCTCTTTACCAAAGTGTAAGAAAGCACACTGGTCCTGGCATGAGAAACATAAGGGGTCGGTCTATAGAGAATGAAGTCGACATAGGAGGGGATGTTGTGATTTCTCCCAGGGGGCCACACTCAGATGTTAACACTGCCAAGGCTTCTGAGCCCACTGACCCTGTAACAATGGATATCATCCTTGAGAAGTTAGATAGTCTCTTGAGGCCTCTACTAACTCAGGTTAAGGGTCTAGGGGTGAGGATAGATAAATTAGAGCAATCAACCCTTGACGGGTTCCACTCACTCAAAAATACATTTAAACAACAAACCAGAGTGAGTGAAAATCAGGACACGGGCGCAAAGGGGAATAAACCACCACCCCAGAGAAACTCTAAGCCCTCAACCTGTCAAAATAAGGTTGACTTTAATAGTGCATTAACCTCAGCTCCCAAATCTCCTCCCCGCCCCAAAGCAGGACCAATACACAAGGGGCCACCAACACACCTAGAACCTGCCTTAAATAAACCCAAGTCTCTCCCACAAAAGCAGCCACAGACAGCTAGTGGTAAAACGAAAGACACTCAAACACCAGGCACATGCAACAAATCGCATGAATTAGTGACAGGGAAAGCTCCTAGATCTGTACCCCAACCTATAGCCCCAGCTACCACTTTATCGGTCCCTAGTAACCCAGTACGCCGGATACCTCCAGTAAATCTCCCGCCAGACTGTCAACCTTTTGTTGCTGTTATGGTTAATGTTCCTCCCCTAAAGGAAGGCCAGATGGAAAACCATCAATCACTTAAGAATAAGTGCATCCATTGGCTGAAGGCAAACAAGCCAATTCCGTTGGGTGTGGATGGTATTATCCTAAGTGTCCGTAGAGTAGGGTGGGTAGGCCAGGGAAAAAAACCCAGGAGGGGGATTGCATAATCATAAATTTTCAAGACCCTAGAGTAGTGCCCTCGATCTGTACTCCTATTAAAAACATGGGGGCTCCAGGGGTTAAAGTGGTAGATCTTTCTTATTTCTACCCCAGGCATATTGTTAGCTTAACTGGAGGAAGTTTAAGCTCCCCTGATTTCAGTCAAAACTGGGAGACACAGTGGGCAGGGCCTACGGGGGGCACAAGGGTGAATTATTTGTGGGCACCAGGGCCCTACTGACTGGAAATTGGGAGTAGAGTAGACCCAATTGGAGCATCACCCACCCAAACTAACCTTGAAAGCGGGATAGTAGCCCCTAAAGCCACCCCCCACGCCCCCTGCTCCCCTCAGACACCCTTGAGGAGGATTACAGACAGGGATATTCTCGCACCCAGCGACACTCCAGCTGTGACGGACCTAGTCTTTAAGGTTTTCAGCTGGAATGTCGCAGGGATTGCAAGAAAACTGGCCCAACCAGGCTTTACTGCTTGGGTTGATGAGCATTCCCTGTGCATTTTCCAAGAGACATGGAGCCTGGTGTCGGTTCATAGGGTGGGATTTTCTTCCTATTTCTCCCCTGCACAAGTATCGGAAACAGGGAGAGGGCGACCTTCGGGTGGCCTTCTCATTTGGGTCGCAGCCTCTCTAGACTGTAGAGTAGAGGAGTTTCCCACAGGCTGCCCGGACATACAAAATATCACCCTAATAGATCAAAGGGGAAGACTGGTCCTAAATGTTTATAATGTTTATGCCCGGGGGACCAAGGGTGGGAGAAAGTCTCCTGTAATATCTCTCCTCGAGACTTTGCTAAAGAATACCCCATACAAGACACGCACACTGGTTGCGGGCGACATGAACTGCACGTACGAGCCCTTGGGCTCAGACGTTGCCCTCGACCAAGACGAGGAGGATGTAGGCTAGGGATCCCCGTACTGGAAATCCCACCGATCAGAAGGTGGACAGAAGTGGTGCTCCAGCTATATTCACTGACCTTTGAATCTAACTTAAGGGCAGCAAATGGGAGGACAACCTCGGATAGGGGGGGTGCCCACACGTTTAACAGGCCAGGACACACCTCTAGGATAGATTATTTACTAATAGATGTATACCTATGGTCATATGTAAGGGATATGCAGGTGGTCCCTACGACTGAAAGCGACCACAATTCAGTCTCTTTAAGCATGGACCAGTGGTGGTGTCCCACAAGGAAGGACAATACTAACCGGGTAGCTGTACCCCCGGATGAATCTGAAGTCTCCCCATGTGGTAGATGCATAAAATGGGCGAAACTGGTCCTCTCTGAGGCAAAGGTAGGGGAAATTTTAACCCTCTTAAATCATGTGGTGACAACCCTCGGGTCCTCCCTAGAAGGGGTGGGTAGAGTGAGTGGGCTTTTAGTCTCCTTGGTGGAAGCCTTGACTAATGTGTTTACCTCACACCCTAGTAAGTCGGGTAACAAAAAATTAAAAAAACTAGATAATGGTTGGTATACCCAAACATGTAGGGCACTTAAGGCAAACTTAGTTGAGGCAGTAAAACATAAACCCCGTAATGTGATACAGGAAGCAAGGAAGGCCTATAATGAATCCCTCAAAATGGCTAGGAGGGAGTGGGAGGAAAAATTCTGGGAAGACCTGCTCCAAGCCAGTAAAAGTAAGGATTCAAGGGCCTTCTGGAATCTCATAGCCACACGGAACAAACCAGATGCAGCTATGAGACCCTGCAGCATCCCGCCTCAAAATTGGGTAAAACATTTTGGGGCTTTATATCTCCCTCCAGATGGGGAACCGAATGGTGGGTGGAACCTTACGCTAGCAATTGAACCTCACGCCTATGATCTCTTCACTCCCATAGAGATTGAAAAGGTCATAGGGTGGGTAGCGCCTCGTAAGGCAGCAGGCCCAGACGGCCTCCCGGGGGATCTCATGAGGGCATACCCAGTGGAATGGGGAAGGATTATTGCTGCTCTCCTAAACGACATCATGATGGGAGGGGCAGTGCCAGAATCCTGGAAAGGGGCGGTGGTGGTCCCGATTTATAAAAAAGGATGTAGGGAAGCCCCGGGGAACTACCGCCCCATAAGCCTGATAGACTCCACCCAAAAGATAGCTGGTAAAGCCATCCTCGGAAGGATCCTCCATTGGGTGGAGGAGAATAAAATCTTATCGGACTTTCAGGCAGGTTTTTGGGCTGGAATGGGGACAATAGAGCAGGTGTTTAGGTTGGCACTACTGGGGTGGAAGGTGGTGGAACTAGGCAAGGGTAGTCTTTACTTGGCCTTTATAGACCTGAAGACTGCCTTTGACCTAGTCCCCCGGGAAGAGCTTTGGAGGGTGCTTTATGAGCTGGGATTACCCCCTTACATCCTGTCCCTCCTCATTAGCCTCCATGCCCATACCTTTGCACAGGTCCGTTGGGGTAAAAACGGAGAACTCACCGAGAAGATACCAGTGTCCAGGGGTGTAAGACAGGGCTGCGTCTTGGCGCCCACCCTATTTTCACTTTATGTGAATGGGGTGGTAGAACATCTTCAACAAGAACCAGCTGACGCCCCCTGTCTCGGAGGAGTCCAGATCCCCACTCTGCTTTTTGCGGACGACACGCTTTTGATCTCGAAGACTCCCCAAGGCCTCCAGAAATTGCTAACGCGTTTCCAGGAGTTTTGTGCCGCAAAAGGGTTAATAATTAACGTGGACAAAACAAAATATCTAGTCCTAAATCCACCAAGGAAACTGGGCCGCCCACCAACGCTTAATTCTGTTGCCTTGGAGAAAGTGTCCGAATTCGATTACCTTGGCATTTGGATAACGGACAGGTTGTCCTGGGCAAATCACATCAATAAAATGGTCCTTAACCACAGGAGAGTAGGAGGAGCTCTCATGAGGGAGTTCCGGGCCTCAACTAGGAGATCACTCACCCCGGTAATTGATATCTACAAGGCCAAGGTAGTGACATCAGCCTTGTATGGGGCAGAACTGTGGGGCCACTGCCGACTGGACACCTTGGCGACAGCGGAGAGCAAACTACTAAAATCCCTTATTTCTATCCCACTGAGCACACCGTCCGTACCAGTGTTGTTGGATACAGGCTGTAAAAACATTAAAGATCAGGCCCAGCTTCGCCCTCTGCTCTTATGGACACGAATATGGATTTGTGCCTGTATTTTATTGTGCCGTTTTGCCTCGTGTTTTGCCCTCCATTTGTGTATTGGTGCTTGTCTCCTTCCTGATTGCCCGCCTACCTCGCCGCCCTCCGCTCTCCCTCCCCGCACCCGCTTCCCGCCACCGCCATTAGCCCCGCCCCTTTTCTCTTCTGTTCCCTCCCCGCTCCCGCCTCCCAGCTGCTCCGCCCACCCGCGCACTTCGCCTTAAATGGCGACCGTGCGAACGCACAGCGGTCACGCGCAGCGGGCGCGCCGATTGTGCGCCGAAGGCCCGTCTGCGCCCGTCCGCGACCGGATCGCGACCAGCGCCAGGACCCCTGGCCCACGAAGACCCCGACCGACCCGCCTGACGTACTCCGCCGCCACCCTCATTGCACTCAACACCGGCCGACTCCCAGAATGCCACCAAGCCACACCACGACGCACCCACGGACCTTTCAGCTGCCACGCCTGCAAGTTCTCCTGCATCCGGACCAGCCTCGCACCAGCACCCGCCAAGTCGAACACCAGCAGCACCCACCTCAAGTGCATCCTGCTCAACACCCGCTCCGTCCACAGACACGCCATCGAACTCTGGAACCTTCTAGACACCACAGCCCCTGACGTTGCCTTCCTCACGGAGACCTGGATGAACGCCTCTTCAGCTCCCGACATCGCCATCGCTATCCCAGAGGGCTACAAGATCGTCCGGAGGGACCGAAACGCCAACCAGATGGGAGGAGGCATCGCCATCATCCACAGGAACACCATCCGTCTCACGACCAGCACCGACAACACCCTGACCAGCGCCGAACACCTGCATTTCCAGATCCACACCAACCCGAACACCACCCTCAGAGGCACACTGATCTACCGACCTCCGGGACCACGCACTCAATTCAGCGAGGACATCGCCGACTTCGTCAGCCCGCATGCCCTCCCCTCCGCTGACTACATCCTCCTGGGAGACCTCAACTTCCATCTGGAGAACAACAACGACCGCAACACCAGCACCCTGCTCGACAACCTCGCCAACCTTGGACTCAAGCAACTGGTGTCCACCCCCACCCACCTGGCCGGACACACACTCGACGCAGTCTTCTCTTCCAGCACAGACATCGACTTCAGCCACGCCACAGAGCTTCAATGGACGGACCACAGCTGCGTCCACTTCACCTTCAAGAGAACGACGACCCACCAACACCAGCAACAGGCCGCCCGCAGAAGCTGGAACAAGATCACAGCAGACCAGCTCGCCACCTCCCTGAGCCAGCACCCTCCTGCCAGCTCAGCGAACCCCAGCCAGGCCGCCGACAACCTCACGAAGTGGATAAGCAACTGCGCGGACGAACTCGCCCCACTGAAGACCCCGCCTAGCAGACCCGGCAGCAAGAAGGCCCCATGGTTCACCGACGAACTCAAGAGCTCCAAGAAGAACTGCCGAGCCCTCGAGAAAGTCTGGAGAAGGTAACCGACACCGGACAACAGGACCTCCTTCAAACTTGCCACCCGGAAACACCACCAGCTGATCCGCGCCGCCAAGAAAACAGCTTTCAAGGACTGGTTGGACAACAACGCACACAACTGCAAGGAACTCTTCAACATCGTGAAAGAGCTTTCCAACCCCAGCGCAGGAAACAACAACATCACCCCATCGCAAGACCTCTGCAACTCCCTCGCCTCATACTTCCACAACAAGATCGCGGACATACACAACAGCTTCAACAACCAACCAACGCACACCATGACCGAACAACCACCCCCCACCACCACCCTCCACGCCTGGACCCCGATCAGCACCGAAGACACCATCCGCACGATGAACTCCATCCACTCCGGATCACCGACCGACCCCTGCCCTCACCACGTCTTCAACAAGGCCGACGCTGTCATCGCACCCCAGTTGCGAGACATCATCAACACATCCTTCGACACCACCATCTTCCCTGAGAGCTGGAAACACGCCGAACTCAGCGCTCTACTCAAGAAACCAACAGCAGACCCCACCGACCTCAAGAACTACCGCCCCATCTCGCTCCTCCCGTTTCCAGCTAAAGTCATCGAGAAGACCGTCAACAAGCAGATGGCCGCCTTCCTCGAGACGAACGGATCCCTCGACCCCTCACAATCCGGCTTCCGAGCCAATCACAGCACCGAGACCGCCCTCATCGCCGCCACCGATGACATCCGAGCCCTGATGGACAATGGAGAAACAGTGGCCCTCATCCTCCTAGACCTCTCCGCGGCATTCGACACGGTCTGCCACCGCACCCTAGTACGGCGCCTCAGCAACATCGGAATCCAGGACAAGGCGCTGGAATGGATCATCTCCTTCCTCGACGGAAGAACACAGAGAGTCCGCCTACCACCGTTCAAGTCAGAGGCCTCCGAAGTCATCTGCGGCGTCCCTCAAGGATCATCTCTGAGCCCCACCCTCTTCAACGTCTACATGAGCCCCCTCGCGGCCATCGTACGCAAACACAACCTCAGCATAATCTCCTACGCCGACGACACCCAGCTGATCCTCTCCCTGACCAACGACCCCGCCGCCGCCAGAGCCAACCTGCACGAAGGGATGAAAGAGGTGGCCGAGTGGATGACGACCAGCCGCCTGAAACTGAACTCGGACAAGACGGAGGTCCTCATCCTGGGCTCCTCGCCCTCCGCCTGGGATGACTCCTGGTGGCCTCCCGCCCTGGGCACCGCACCCAAACCGACAGACCACGCACGCAACCTGGGCTTCATCCTGGACTCCTCCCTCTCCATGACCAGGCAAGTCAACAACGTCTCCTCGGCGTGCTTCAACATCCTACGCATGCTACGGAAGATCTTCTGGTGGATCCCCACCGAGACCAGGAAGACCGTCACCCAGGCCCTCGTCACCAGCCGACTGGACTACGGCAACGCCCTCTACGCCGGTACCACCGCCAAGCTCCAGAAGAGACTCCAGCGGATCCAGAACGCCTCAGCCAGACTCATCCTCGACATCCCACGAACCAGCCACATCTCCGGACATCTGAGAGACCTTCACTGGCTCCCCGTCAACAAAAGAATCACCTTCCGCCTCCTCACCCACGCACACAAAGCCCTACACGACCAAGGCCCGAGCTACCTCAACAGCCGACTCAACTTCTACGCTCCCAAACGCCACCTCCGATCAGCCAACCAAGCCCTCGCCGCCGTCCCCCGCATCCGAAGAGCGACTACAGGAGGAAGGTCCTTCTCCTACCTGGCCGCCAAGACCTGGAACTCCCTCCCTCCCGACCTGCGCCTGACCCAAGACCACCTCTCCTTCAGGAAGAAGCTGAAGACCTGGCTGTTCGAGCAGTAGCGGCACCCCCCCCTCCCCCCCCCCCCAGCGCCTTGAGACCCTACGGGTATGTAGCGCGCTTTATAAGTTTCACTGATTGATTGATTGGAGGAGTGAAGAGCTAAAATCCTACGCTGATGGCCTGGGGGAAATAATGAGTTTGGGGGGTTGGGCCAAAATAAGATGGCTAAGGGAAACTAAAAAGCTTCTGGAGAAGATTGGATTGGGGCACTATTGGTTAACACGTTCAGCCCCTCCGAAAGAAGTTGTTAAGGCCCTTTTCTGGAAGTGGACTGCGGAGCAACTAATTACAAGCTCAAACCACTGCAAGTCTACTGTTGCCTTCTTATTAATCAAAGACATTGTGGCCTTTGAACCCTACCTGGACCTGATTACCCTCCCCTTTGATCGAGCCCTTTATTTTAAATTTAGAGTTGGATCCCTCCCGCTTGGTACTGTGACATCAAATTGGAAATCAGCGGCCCGTACGTTCCCCAATTGTGCTTGTTGCCCGAGTAGGGTAGAGTCCATCGCGCATGTTTTATTTGAATGCCCGGACTATGCAAGGCCTAGGAGCCTTTGGTTGAAACCTCTTTGCCAAAATATGGGTACACGTAGCCACTTAGTAGCCTTGCGCATCCTAACTACGGACACATCCCCCCCTATTGTATGTGGAACAGCAAAACTTTTTAAACAGTTTTGGCTTATTCGATGTAAGAGATTGTCAGTAGCGGTTTAATACTTTTTTTAGCTAAATTATTTGGGCACCTCATGCCCTTTTATCGTTTTTAAATGAGTCCTTATACTGACTTCTTAAAGTGATGCTTTTTGTACATTGTAATGTTTGTATTGTAAATGTGCTTATAAGATATCTTGCATATCGAATAAAAGCTTATGACTGACTGGCTTTTCTTTTTCCTTAAACCTATGCATTATGTGATTATGTCTTATATTGCTGCGCCCTTCATCCTATCACCACCATCGCTTTATTCCCAATTGGTTCTGTCCACATCAAATTTAAACACTGAGCTATGAATGCTCTATGGGGGATATTCACAAGAACGTGTGATAATTACGGCAAAATTAGTTTAACGCAAATCTTCACATTGCAGACTATTGCAGGAAAATAACGCTGTGTTACTGTTGTATTCCCAACACAGCAGTACCATGCGATAGGCCCATGATAACGCATCAAATGTCCACGATAAAGTCAACGAGACGCCGTAAAAATGCAAAAACACGAACGCAAAAAAAGTTGCGATGAGGCCAATCGCAAAACTAAAATCAGAGAAAACCAGCGACAGGCCTGTATTCCACACACGTAAGGTGGGAAAATCACCATAAAAGTAGAAAAAAATCATACAAACAAAAGCCAAATAACAGTGAAACACAATGGATGTTTCCGGAGCAAGTACAGAGGGCAACCAGAACCCTACAAGCCCCCTGAAGGACCAGCCTGGGACCTTGGGGTCAGGGAAGGCCAAGGAGAAGAAGAGTAGGAAGAAGCGGTTCAGTCCGCAGGAAAACAGGATCCTGATAACAGAAGTGGTAGAACAAAATCACTACTGTTCATCGCATTCACTGTGTCATTGGCAACAAAAAATGGAATATGGCAGTCCATCGTGGACAAGGTGAATGCAGTCGGAGTGCTGAAGAGGACAATGGAAGAGGTCAAGAGACTCTGGAATGATATGAAGCGCAAAACTAAGCAGAAACTCACAAACAACCGGAAGGCAGCAATGCAGATTGGAGGTGGGAGTCCAGCCCCACAGGGGGAGCTGGACGATTACGAGGAAATGGTGTCCACAGTCATCAGTTGGGAGATGGTGGCAGGTGTTGGGGGACCGGACACTGCTCAACATGACCGGACACAACAGCACCAGGGTGAATAACGAACAGGGGCTGGGGGGAGATGGGCACAATGGCGCACATGCACAGTTAAGTAGAGCAGATCTGCGGACAAACCATGCCCCAGAACCCAACTCCCACCAAGAGACCAATGTACCCAAGTATGCAAAATCCTTGCACCGTACAAGCACAGAAGTCAAAGGCACAGCGCATGTAAGGGAGAAGGGGCAGCAAAATCAGAGCTGCAGGTGCAAAATGTAGCACACACACATAACATGCAGAGCACATCAACATTGACAATGATGTGGTACAAACGGCAACACATCCACAACAGAACACAGGACACAACTGCTGCCGCATGTGTGTGTGTAGAAACTGGCAAATCACATTTGGCATTGCAGGCAAATGTGAGTTGATAATGTACAGGTAAAACACACATCCGTGATGTTGTTGAAATGTCCACTGTCCCTCATCAAATAGGCAGCTCCTCCCAAACAGTCACAATGTAGCATGTCATGCAGTCTGTATGTAAACATGTACAATGCGACAACATACATGTGAACACAATGTTAAACTGCATCTCCCCTTCACATTGCAGAGGGAAGTCCAACACCTCCTGCAGAGCATCCCGAACCTCTCCTCTCTGATGATGAAGAAGACCACCGAACCTTCGACTCCAACACCCTCCAACAGCTCGTGGAGAGCCTCCGCAGCCCACCTCCAGGAGCGGGGTAGCCCAGCTGCTACGAGGAGGCCCCAGCCCCTGCACAGACCATACAGCAGGCAGCACCAACCACCACGGCTGCCACCCAGGACTCCACGAAGAACACATTGCCTTCCAATGCCGTGTGTTGGGGTGCCAGAAGAATCTGGCTGAACAGGTGTGGGTGGGGTTAGACCGCATGGCAGCCAAACTAGATGCCATATGTGGGTGTCTAAGTCCCATCAGGGACTACTCACAGTCCCTAACGGACACCCACAGTCCACTCCATGCTGTTCAGCAATCCATGGCTGACATCGCTGGAGCCCTGAATCAGAGACTAGAAACACAGTACAGCCAGAGTGGCTCCAGCAATGTCATCTGTGAGTTGTGACACATGCGGAGGTTAATGGAGACCTTGGAGCGGGCGCAGGCGGAAAGAGCAACTGCCACAGCTGCACACCAGCGAGAGGTATCTGGGTTCCTCAATGACCTCTAGACCATCCTCATGGCATTGCTACCACAAGGCCGGGTGCTGATGCATGCTGCTGCTACCACTACATCAACATCTCCGCCCCCTGAAGTGTCAGTGCCACACAGTGCACCAGACATTCCACCTCCAGCCCCTGAGGTATCACTGCCACACAGTGCAGAAGACAGAACACCACCACCCACATGTGAGGCACATGAAACAGCAGTGGACGAAGATGCAGAAAGACCTGCCTTCGTGGTACGAAGGAAGCAGTAGCATTCATCTCTGACATATGGCCGGTTTCTGCTTGATTCTGCCCTCTGCATCATCACCTTCCACTGTCCCCTGATGCACTCTGCGACACTCACCTTGGACCTCAAAATGAACTGTCATATCCTGTTTGAGCGCCAATGACACAGCAATCAGACAGCAGACTGAACTCTTCCACTTCCTTTAGGCTAGTCATTCCCTGAAGGACTCTGGCTGGCCCTCCACGGGCCAACATTGTAAAGTGGGGTTTGCAGGGCCCTGTACTGCTCCTGCTTCAACACTCCACTGAAAGTGCATTAAACATTCATAATCACACAGATGTGTCATGTCTATGGTCTTTCCAGTGTGGAAGTGTGGATGAATGCAGGGTCATTGATTCCCCCTTATGTCCATGTTGCTCATGTCGTTGGACTTCAGTCACAGGATGACACATTGCCGAATATAGTCAGGGTGGCGCCTACGCAGCAACAGGGACACACGCATTAGTTACTTCCTTGTCTAGACAAGTACGGAACCACGCCCAGAGCTCTGGGGTCATTTTTTAAACCCTTACGCTGGACTGGCATATGCCAGGCCAGCCCACTCTGCTTATGCTCACAGGGGAGGACGACAATGCTACATGTCCCAGCTTTTCCTTGCAGTGATCAGCTGACCACATGTCTAGTTGTCCGCATGTCACAGGGCCTCTCTCACGACTGTTTACACCCACACCACACCCATCCAGCACCCCATCACAGGACATACGACCCTGCCACTAAAAAGGGCCGGGCGCACGTGCTCGATGCCATTTCCACTGTCTCTCTGGGTGGGTGTATCCATGTGGTTATTATTTCTACATGAGGGCCTAGGGCCCCGCAACATCACATTCCCCAGGCCCGGAGGTGACATCCGCACTACGATACTCAATCATAGAGGGTCCATGACTTTTGGGGAATCAAGTTGGTGGCACCGGATACACTGCGGCTACCACGGGACAGTGACCTTCGGTGCACTGAGGTAGGGGGCACCTTAAGTGCCGAGTGGGTGTGCAGCCTGCGATGATGCCCTGTCCTGGCAATCCGGACTGTGACTATTGTTGTGAGTCCTTCTGGACCGCAGTGTAGGCCTGAGCCAGCGGAGAGTGCGGGCCTACCGCCACGTGGCGTTGCCTCACGGGTCACAGAGTTAGTGGCACCCAAAAGGGCTGAGCGGGTGTGCAGTCTGCGATGATGCCATGTGCACTGGTATGTTCTCTGCCATAGCGAAATCAAGACCCATAATCAAGTGTGAGACCTGGTGGCCCGTGGAGAGGGGCTGCATGATGTTGAGGGTGCCATGTTCGTGGGCCCCTGGCTTAGGGCTTGCACCGGCACGTGGTGGGCTTTCTTAGGGACACACAGGTGGTGGAAGGTGAACAGTGAGGCCTGGTGTGCAGGGGCGGGCATGCACCGCTGGGTGGCAGGAGGGGCTGGGGTGCAGCTGCTAGTGTGCGCAGGGGCGGACAGGCGATGATTGCATGTGCAATTGTATGTACTCTGCCATTTAAGTATCTGGACTCTGTTTCAGATGAGGGATTTGTTACAGATGAAGGACCTGATGCCAGCAGGTGAGCAGTGAGGCCTGGGTGCACAGTGTCAGGACTCTCTCTCTCTCTCTCTTTTCACTGTGTCTCTCTCTCCCTCGTTTTCCATCTTCCTCCCTCTCTCTCTCTCTTACCATCTTTCTCTCTCTCTCTCTTTCCATCGATCTCCCCTTTCTCTCTCGCTCCCTCTCTTTCTCTCTATCTCTCTCTCTTTTGCTCTCTCCGTCCTTTGATGTGCGCATGACACACCTTCTTATCTGGAATTTTGTCTTGCAGGCTGTGACCTACAGATTGTCCTGAGGAGACCCGCCATGAGTCTTCAGAATTGTTGTTTTGATTTTTTTAAATAAAATGTTTTGTTTAGTAATTCAAAGTTGAATGTTTGATGGGGCTGGTGGCGGTGGGTGTTGTGGCCCTGTTGGGGCTCCCAGCTGCATGATCAGTGGCACCATGGCATCTGTTGCCCTTCAGGTGTGGCTCTGGCCTGGGCTCCCTTTTCTGGTGCAGGCTGTCGTCTGACTTTACACCAGGTCAGAGCAGGTGTTAATTTCCTTCTGCTAACAAGCCTTATTGCCTGGTTTGGGTTCTCATCGCCAGTCTGGCTGGTCATTGAGAATGTTGCAGAGTGGTGTTGTTGCAGCTTTTTGCTACTCTGCATCTCATTAGCGATAGTTGCCGGGGTCATCTGTGGTGATGTATTTTTGCGGCTGCTATCGCAGGTAAACTGGTGATATGGGCTGTTAGCACCAGCTTGTGAATGAGGCGATAAATTTATCGCGACTTTGGCTGTGATAAAGTGCTGTTAACTCGGCGATACATCCTTGAGAATCTGTTCTTATGTGTCTTTGACAGTTACTGGCATTCTGTGTTCGGTTTTGTTCATGTTGTAGCTACCTTTTAGTGATTAAACTTTTAGAGCATACCTTTGATTTTTGTGAGATCAATAATTTATTGGTATTTGTGACAAGGACCGGGATGATTTCAATGTTTCTGCTGTGAGTTCTGGACCAGGCATGCTGGCATCGAGAACCGAAGCCGGGTGCTCACCCTGCTATTGGCCACCCCCACTCTACCAACATCCAGCAGAACGATCCTCTGGGTCGTTCTCTAGATAGTTAGGCAGTCTAACAGTTTCTTGAGGTGAGGTGGAGACATTGCACATCCCAGGCTGCGTGTCACGCTAACATCTTACATCACCTTACTCTCTGACTAGAATGAATGCCCCTGTGCATAACAAACTGCAGCCTGCCAGCACAACTCTCTCTCTTTCCATCGATCTCCCCTCTCTCTCGCTCCCTCTCTTTCTCTCTCTCTCTATATCTCTCTCTCTTTCGCTCTCTCCGTCCTTTGATGGGCGCATGACACACCTTCTTATCTGGAATTTTGTCTTGCAGGCTGTGACCTACAGATTGTTCAGAGGAGACCCGCACTTCCCGTTTACCTCATGGGACCAATCTTCTGTGGAGCTGCCCCTTTCCAACTAGTCTTCTTCGACAATTAGGATTACACGCCTCAAAGACCGCAGCGAGAACAAAGTGTTGCACCTATCAGCCCACCAAGCCTCATTTTCATACAGGCAGACATTTTGAAAACTATTTATGTTTATTGAACATTGTGTTCCATTACAGTCAAGCACCATTTTATGAAGGGGATGCCGAAGAGTTAATTTTCTTAAAACCTGAGAGTAAATTATACTTTTCTTGCAAGCCTAAGTTAATTAAAGTTTGCATGGCAGTGCATTATATTCATATTGCTTTAATAGTGAATGCTGTTGTCAGTGGATGTATGTTATCTTTCCAATCCACAGATATATCGCTTGCATATTTAAAATTGTCTCCATTGTCTTCAAATTATGTGGAAATATTTCACCTTCACTTCCACTGCTGGCACTGGTTCACCACATAAATCAGTATGCCGTTTTATCCTCCTCAAAACAGTTGCAAAACGGGGCAGAGCCAAGTATCCCAACGTGGTGGACGTGCTCTGAGCGAGCTCCACTGGCCCAGCACATATCCTCCATAATCCTGCCTGTCATTACACTTCTTATAAAGCAATGGTGATGTCCATATCCCGGTAACCATCGGGGAAATTGAACGGTCTGGTTCCGGTGGCCCGGGCTGCAAACCGGATTGCCTACTGCCTGATCTGCAGCGGCCGGGCGGAGACATATCGCCGGTAGCTGGCGATGCTTGGGCATACCATCGAACAGAGAGGTAAGCGGCCGCTTTGGAGGCCTCCCGGGCCGGGGATTATCGGACCGGGGCCAGAGTCGACGTTGCCATCGCGACGGGGGTCAGGTCAGACCACAGGGAAGAGAGAAGCCCGTAATCGGGGCGCAGCCAGGACTGGAGTCCCTGGGGACACACCACAGAGAAGTTAGAGTGGCCCGGCCTGGCGGTGCGAATCCTGGTGCTGCTTGGGTGGCCGGACCGCCCTGTTGGAGGGTGAATAGTCGCATTTTGCTCAGAGCTGGACCGGGCCTGTGTCTCTCCGACGACCGGTCTTGGCCTGGCGGCCTGAGGCAGGGTTGGGGCTACTGTGCTGATCGCTTTGAGGTGCAGAGTGTGGTCGTGTCCTCGCTTCGCAGGATCGCACTTGCAGATGGGCTGGGCTGCGCTGTGGGTGAGTGCTTGCGGGTAGTGCTTCGCCAAGGCCTGTGGCATTATAGGATACATCCCAGTGGCGCTGTTGCGGCCTGACCCGGCGGCCCCTGATTGACTGCTGCTTAGACGCCCGGGCTGGCCTGTTGTTTAGTGCTGTGGCACTAGTCTACCCGGCGCCTGAAGAAGACCTTCATCAGGCCTAGGTAGATTCGACGATCAGGGACCAGGGAGGTGTTGGGGACTACCATTGGTGTCGACTGAAACTGTGGAACATTGCCTTGGCCCTTCCGGTGACGCCACCCGATAGAGGAGGGTGGGCGTACCCCTGGTTCCGGATGCGGCCAGACTAGCGTCCGGATCAGCTTGTGGCAGGGTGGGGCCCTCCCCTGACCATTACTGCTGAGGTGCAATAGCCTCCTGGCAGCCATTATCCAGTCTAGACAGATTCTTGAAACATAGATTGGCGCGGTGGGCTCGGAGGTCACGCTCCTGCGCAAGGACCTGCGTAACGCAGTTGATCGTATAACAGAAGGTGAGACCAGGGTTTCTGGAGTTGAAGACCCTGGTAGAGGAAAATATATCTATTAACAATACTGTAGTCATGATCAGTCACTACAGGAGAGATCAGTCCACCTCAAGGGAGATACAACTAGATGTCTCTGCCCCAGCTTAGAATCAGCTGTATTTATTCCTCCAAACCACAAGAGAAAAAAGTTACAAGCATAGGATGTACATCACAAATGAGTAGATTGAAATCAGCAGTTACAATAATTTCCTGAAAAGAAAGCACATAGGCCACATGGCCCTCGCATCTCATATTGGCGGAAACCTCTTCAGTGGTTTTCCTATTCTCAGACTTTTTACACACATCTGTTTTCCTGTGAAGCAAGTGGTTATATTTTCGCCTAACGCTTTTTGGCCACGCTTATCTGACCTGTGGTTTCATCCCTCATGTCAAGCATCTTCTAAGTGTGACATGTGGTTTTCAACTGAAGCAACATCCATGTCATTATGAGCAGTGGCAAGGCTTGCACCTGGGCCAGTCCATCCTGTGTACGTGCTTAGTCTATGTGCGCATGCATTAGTAACACGATTGCAAAAGACATGATTGACACCTTCCAGCTCATTCTCTCAAGCAGGTGGGCTTGTGGTTTGTGGTTTTTGTAGTTCCAACGTTTAAAACACTGCTGGTGTCCTGAGTCTGGAAGAGTATATGACCTACGCTTCTTGCAGTAGCGTATCTTTGTGACTGCAGGCCATTTCCTGACCTTTCATCAAACTCTGTGACCTGATAAGTTCAGCTAAACTCATTGTCTTTTGTAACATGCTTTTTTCTGAACTATTTCTTGTGCATGAGGCCTGGGCCTGTATTTCTACTGAGGCCTAAAGCTGCTTTTAACTTGAAACTTCTGCGTAGAAGTTGTAGGCCTAAACTCTGTGTGTGTTTGTACAAAATGTATCCTATCTTTCCCCATATCAACGCAGTGACTACATTACAACATAAAGTTAATTCCCTGGAACAACCAACAATAGGTCTGGCCCTACGAGTGGAAGATGCTGAAGGACGCGCACGAACAAATAATCTACGCTTCGTGGGCTTTTCCAAAAACTGTGAGGGCAATGATGCAGAGAAGTTTCTCACTAACTGGCTTACCTCATGGATCCCAGGCGGCATCTCTATTCGTGTTTCGTAATTGAGCGCACCCATAGGGCCCTACAGTCAAAATCCCCCCCGGGTGCCAGGCAGCGGTCCTTGACTGCACCACATTAAAATTTCCATGATCGTGATGTAATCCGGCAGCAGGCTTGATTCAAAGCAGATCTTATATTTGACATGATTTTTCCGAATTACACTAAAAAAGTGAAACAACAATGTCAGTCGTTCATTGCCGCCAAGGCACGGCTGCGATATCTCAAAATTCCATATATGTTATACCCGGCTTGCTTGAGGGTGGTCTTCAACTCTCGCACTATCTTCTTCGACACCCCAGAGGAGGCCTTTGTCTGGATGGAAGAACGATGATCCATCAAGCCGCACTCTCCACCGCCTATGGACTCTGATTCGTCGACCGGAGATCCGGGCCGTACACAGCCAAAACCCAAAAATAGATGACGCCATAGTTTTGTCGCATGGTTCGCTTGCGGAGCGCATCACCGCCAGTGCAAGGAAATTACTGCCGCTATGAAGGCCAAGATCATCGCAGCACCTGTTGCCGCTGCCAGAGTCATTGCATCCTTCGTTTGCAGGATGCACCAGTCCGGTGAGGGAAGATTGCCATTGCTGCGAGTGTCATCACAGAGCCTGTCGTCGCTGGGTGAGATCGTCGCACCGCTTGCTTGCGGACCGCATCACGTTGCTGCGAGTGTCGTCGCAGAAGCCATCGCATCGAGGAGCTGCGAGAGGAAGATCACCACTGGTCCACGCATCGTCGCCCCAGAGATCTTCGCAACTCCAAAGATCATCGCATCGTGCTTTTGCAAGCTTCTTCACTATGGAACCTCCGCACCGGAATCCATACAAGGTATTGCATCCCTCCCCATACAGACCGGAGTCACCGCTTCACGCCCGCTACATCCAGCGGGGCTGTCGCATCACCTCCCCAGGGTCTCAGGAGTGACGCATCGCTTGTTTTCCACCACCCCAGTTTCTGTTTTGGAACTTTATCGCATTTAAAGGTACTGTTGGCTAAACGTGACGCAAATGTGAACTTTTCACGCAACTGTGGATTATTGTAGCGCAACTTTAAGAACTCTTTTGCAACCATAATCTTGAACTGTGTATGTTGGATTTTTGTCATTTTGGTCTTGTGTAGTTTAGATTAAATACCTTTATTTTTCTAAACTGTTGTAGAGTCAGTTTGTGGTGTTTTCACTGTGTTACTGTGAGTGTTTGTGCAAATACTTCACACATTGCCTTTGATAAGCCTTGACTGTTCGTGCCAAGCTACCAAGGGCGTGAGCAGGGGTTATCTAAAGAGTGTATCCTCCTTACCCTGACTAGAAGCAAGGGTCCCTATTTGGACAGTGGTACCTACCTCTGCCAACTAGAGACCCCCAGTTCTAACAAGTCGTTTTTTGGAACAGGTGAGATTTCCTAATTTGCCCAGAATCACAGGATATTGAGCTGATGCCAGGACTAAAACCTGGTTCCCTAGTTGTAAAGTCAGTAGCTTTGTGCCTAAAGCCACAAAACTCCCTGCCTCCTCTCCCACCCTGTGATAAACACCCGTCCCCCAACAATCCCAGACCACTAATGCTCCCCTTCTCCTCAGCCTAATTTCACTTCCATTCTCGAGTCACCAGTATGCCTGACACTCCATTTACCAGATTCTCCATCAATGGGCAAGATGTATTTTTGTGACAAGCACACGTTTTACCTACTGCAAATATACCACAAATTGTGCGGTTTTAGATCACAAAATTTGCATTTTTTGCTACAAAATTTTCCATCCCAGGCCACAAAATCCTGGAGGCGTCTGATTTGAACTTAGTAGGTGCTATTTCCTATGGGATATGAGCTATCGTGTTCTAAAGGACTTGATCTCAAGAATAAACAATAGTTTATGCCTACAAAAATGTAATGAAACAGAGTCAAGATACGCTGTGATACAGCATGAACTTCTGGTGTGTGTTTGGGTGACAAACCATTGCCGCCAAATTATTTGGGGTAGCAGTTTTTGTTACAAACGGATCACAGGTCATTAATTCACATGTTCTAACCTTTGAGAGGGTTTATCACCCACTGCTCACATTGATTGCCTTTCTTCAAAATGTAAAGAATATTGTTTTTAAACTTCTTATGTGCCAGGGAAAAAGAATCAATCACCTCACTATCTAACATGCCTACCACACCTTAATAAGGAGAAATTTGAGTAAGATGATGAAGTGGTTGATGCAGTTGAAGTTGATGTGGTAGCTACTATGAGTGATGTTTGCATGTCTCAAAATATGATGTCAGAGGAAGATGCATGGTGGATGGAGGATGTGAAGGGTGATGTGCTGAGATTGCCAAAGGAATATATTTTTGAAGGTGAAAATAAACCCTTTTCAGGACAAGTGCATTCTTTGCTCAAAGGTCTGCATTTTAAGTGTGATCAACAACATTGTGTTCTTGAATAACTTGTGTGTTTCCCCTCGAGGACAAAATGTACTCAGTACCCAATCCTGTTAAGAAGAGATGGACAGGAAAGCTGGTAATTTTTTTAAAGAATGTAAAGTGTGTAAAGGGGTGACAACAGTTTCATTACCGCCACAGCACCCTTGACATTTTTCTTGGCAGAAATTGGGAATTTACATATCAGGAACATTTGAAAGACTTCCCTCACATATGCAATTCGTCATGGTATTGATTGATTATCATTCAGCATGGCCAAAAGTAAGGTTTGTTGATGGAGTAACTAATAATGAAGTGTTGATAGAGGTCTTTAGCAAGGACGGGTTTCTGGAAACCCTAGTTACTGATAACAGTCTATAACCTGTGTCCTCTGCCATGTGGGAGTTACATTACATATGACTAAGCGAGTTCTATCAAGACATTTTTGTCTAATAAAAACATGATGATACCAACCTTTCCCTACTTAAATTCTTTGCCTTGTTAGTTGAAATATAAGAAGGCATGTTTCTCCTGAAGAGACCCATATAAAATAAAGCAAGGGTCGAAACGTCAACTATTTTATTGGGATTGTATGATTGTTCCGCGTATATTGTGCACAGTAACCAATGATAGTATCCTGGAGTATTTTATTCTTATACAAAACCAAAGCCTCAGGCATCCCTTTGTACACATGGATCATTGTAAATAATGCACTTCACTGCCTTTGTTCCAGATCCTGTGTCATTGAGTGGTTAGTGGGCCATTACCACCAAGATGTAATCCAAAATGTTGGCTAGTATTGCACCGCCTTAAGGAAAAAAACAATCCTAATTTGGTTTTGACTCGCATGGGGTAGCGAGTCTGAGCACTCAATGCATATTCCAGGAGGTGGTTATGGGTTTAGAATCATCTTCAATAAAATAGATCAAATAATATTTAAAGACTGATGTCCAACCAGATCCATATTCAGAGCAATGCAAAGTATGAGTGTGTATTTACATAATAAACCAAATGAACAATAAAAAGAAAAAAGGTTTTCCAAAGAAAATCTGAAGATGCTAGCACATTCTCAGCTGGAATATGATCCCACACATTATTTCAGCATTTAAGCTCCTTCATGAAGTATGAGATGGTATCTTGGAACCCCATGGACATTATTTATTACTGGGAAATATTTCTCAAAAGTCACTATTCTTTTTTGAGGTTTCTGGGAGCATGGACAGATGCTTCCCGTCGGTGGGGGAGCAAGGACTGCTATAGTTTACGATGGATGTTTGGAATTGGGTTCAAAATACTTTCAAATAAAATAAAGGACAACATTTGTATTTTCCATTCTCCTAGAACTTTAAGCACCCTTTGTCTTAAAATGAGCTACATGCAGTCAAAATGTGTAGATCCAGAGTTCATCAAGGGTCCATCTGCAGCCCCTAGACATGGGTCTACTGAAACATCTGGGCTACAATGGCATTCAGAGATAAAGACCCAGAAAAAGGCTAATTGCAATATCTGGGCACAGGTTGGCTAGAGACATATAACAAATGGTCCACAAATCAGTACCACTGGGTCCACAAAAATGTAGGTACATTATGAGGCTCAGGAGGAAGGGGTATCCTAAATTTCCACTGAGGAAGATTTGCAGGCCATATGGCTGATCCTCAGGAGTCTATGGGATTCTTCTCCACCAGGAGAGACGTACTGGTGGCTCAGAAGAGAATCCTCCTCACGTAATCCTGCATTGCATTTGACACTGATTGACTTTCCAAAAAGTAGGGCTTTTTTCTGTAGCTTCTGTGCAGCCCTTTATCAGAGTTCTTAGTCTTAGTTTTGCCCCCTGGTCTATCCCACTAAATTGAAGGGAAAACGTGTTGTGCAGTGTTATTCTACCTCTCCTTCTTTCAAACAGTACTAGTAGATGGGTGGTCAGGAAGTTCTAAACCTAATCCTGGCCTTGAAGATCACAGCACTCCAATGGGCCTGCACATGTTTCATGCCATCAGAATGTATTTAGCATTTTCTATCAGAATATCTTTAGTATTGCATCTCAGAATGCCTCTCAGAGGGGTTTTATTATTGTTTCTGAGAATCTCTTTAGTGATTTAATATTGCATTTCAGAATGGGTTTAGTATTTTAACTTGGAATGTTTTTGATATTCTTTCTATGTGTGCTTAAGAATTTTATCATGATTGTTTTAGGATTCTAACTCAGATTTGAACATTGGAATGTTGGGAGCTCCATTGTAGACAATGGAGTGCTCCATGCTTCTACGGGCCGGTAAAGGCCCGCAGAGCAGCATTACAATGTTTTACAAAGGCCTCACAGAGCTCGAGCTTTGAGAGGCCTTAGTTTTATGTGTTAGAACATTCTGCGCTCTGGTGGCAGAATTTCTAATAGCCTTATAGCCCTTCGTAGGAGGGCTATACCGGCTATTAAAGTCCCAATCCCTTGTTAAAGTCCCTTGCCTTCGGCTCGGGCCTTTAACGCAGGAGTGGGCCTTTAATAGCCAGTATAGCCCACTACGGCGGGCTATAAGGCTATATTAGAACATTGGAATGTTGGGAGCTCCATTGTAGACAACAGAGGGCTCCCTGCTTCAACGGGCCGGTAAAGGGCCGCAGAGCAACACTTTAATGTTTTACAAAGGCCTCTCGGAGCTCGAGGGGATTTAATTCCCTTCGAGAGGCCTTTGTTTTATTTATTAGAACATTCTGCCCTCTAGTGACAGAATGTTCTAATAGCCTTACAGCCCTTCGTAGCAGGGCTATACCAGCTATTAAAGTCCTGGTCCCTTGTTAAAGTGCCTCACCTTCGGCTTGGGCCTTTAACGCGGGAGCGGGCCTTCAATAGCCTAGGCTATATTAGACAATTGAAATGCTGAGCACTCCATTGCAGACAACGGTGTGCTCCGGGCTTCTACGGGCTGGGTTTTTCATTTACAGCTGCTGCGAGCAAAGGCCTCTCGGGACTCCGAGAGGCCTTTGTTTTATTTGTTAGAACATTCTGCCCTCTAGTGACAGAATGTTCTAATAGCCTTATATCCCTCCATAGCTGGGCTATACCAGCCATTAAAGTCCTGCTCCCTTGTTAAAGGCCTTTGCCTTTGGTTCAGGCCTTTAACGCTAAAGCGGGCCTTTAATGGCCGGTATAGCCTACTACAGAGGGCTACAAGGCTATATTAGAACATTTGAATGTTGAGCGCTCCATTGAAGACAATGAAGTGGCTCAGGGCTTATAATTGCTGGTATAAGCCTTCTGCTCCTACATTCTAATGTTTGTCTTTCCTTTTCTTCCTTTTTCCCTCAGTTTGTGGAATGTTCTAAAAGCTTTATAGTCCTTCTGCATCTTTCTATACCAGCTGTTAAAAGTATTCTTCCTCGTTATAGGCCCTCGTCTGCTGTTTGGGTCTATAACGAGGGTTCAGTGACTTTAGTAACTGGTATAGCCCTCTGCAGAGGGCTGTAAGGTTATAATGTATTTAATATTTTCTATCAGAATGTCTTTAGTTGTGTATTTAGAATGTGCTTAGTATTCTGTCAAAGAATGTATTTAGATGTCTCAGAATGTGTTTAGTATAATACTGCAGAGCAGTTTAGTATTGTGTGCAACAATATCTTTAGTACTGCCTCAGAAGGTTTTTAAAGTTGTATTTCAGAATATCCTAAGCATTCTCTCCCAGGATGCCTTTAGTATTTTGTTTTAGAATATCTTTAGTGTTGTGTCTCAGAATGTCTTAATGTTATTTTAGAATGTCTATAATTCTCTGTCTCGGAATGTAGTTAGTTTTGTATCTCACCATGCATGTGGTATTTTATCTCACAGAATGTCTTTAGTGCGATATCTTAGAATATTTGTATTATTCTATCGCTGAGTGATTTATTATTGCATGTAAATGTAAATGTGCAGGAATTTATATAGCACAAATCACCAACCGGTTTCTAAGCGCTTGCTTAGGGAACCCATCCTGGTATTCCCCTGTGAGATAACCCCAGCAGGGTAGCCGCAAGGTGAAAGCCAGGCATCCCGCCGCGAGGGGCCGTTGTGGAGATTAAGCAAGCTATTGCCCAGAGTCGCAGAGTGTGAACCCGTGAATCGAGTAGGCACCGGAGCGAGAATTGTCGAGTCCATGGACATTTTTAGGACTCAAGAACCCGCCGAGCCGGGAATTGAACCCTGGTCCCGGGCTGACCTCTGCTTCTAGGTCTGCCTCCTCTAACCAGTGAGCCACACTTCTCTGCATGTCAGAGTGTTTTAATATTGTATCTCACAATGCTTTTAATATTGCAACTCATAATGGCTGTGGTATTGTATTTCAGAATGTCAACAGTATTCTGTCTCAGAACGCTTTACTATTTTATCTCAGAATATCTTTAGTATTCTATCTCAGAATGTCTTTTTGTATTGTATCTCAGAATGTTTGTAGTAATGCATTTCAGAAAGTCTACAGTATTCTGTCTCAGAACACTTTTAACAATTTTATCTCAGAATGTCCTACATTTTCTATCTCAGAATGTCTTTGGTATAGTATTGCAGATTGTTTGTAGTATTGTATTTCAGAATGTCTTTAGTATTTTCTCTCAGGATGGATTTAATACTATATAGTCTTAAGTGTTCTCTCTCAAACAATGTATTTGCTGTTGCATTCTCCCTGTTACACGTTTAGTTGATGAGGTGGTATCTGAAGTCAGGAGTTCTCATCAAGATATGTAGGTGCAATACTCTTGGGTGTTCCTTGCTAGTGTAGGTGAAATGTTGCAAAGCAAGAAGAAAGAAATTTGACCTGTTTCATCCAGTGGCCAACAAAAAAGCAAACGGGCATCCACACAATATTACATATTCTTGGCACTTGAAGATTGGGTGTCCTTGTGAGAGTTCAAGTTCCCATGGGATGTGTCTCTGAGCAATTTTGTGAGAGTTCAAGTATGTGTGGTACTTTCGACCAAATTTGACTTTGATGGTTTGTTTTCCTGGTCCATATTCTTGGCACCTTTTTCACTCACAATTTGGAACCCTGAATAAACATGTTTGAAATTCTCCTTCTTTTCTGCTGCTCTCACCCACTAGGCCTGGCGAAATAGAGTGAGGTGGAAAGACATAGTAGCTGCTTTACCATTATAGCTTTTCATTTAATCGTGATGCTCTAAGAGCCCAAGGTAAGTTATAAATTAAAGTTAATTCATATATGCACAGTTGGTTTCCCACACTTTATACAATGCAATTTACTCTCATTAACGGAGAGGTGTGGCTCACTGGTTAGAAGTGACAGACCCTGATGCAGAGGCCTGACCCGGGACCAGGGTTCAATTCCCAATGCGGCAGGGTCTTGGGCTCAATGTCCATGGACTCGATAATTCTCGCCTCAGTGCCTACTCTAATCATGGGTCCCACTCTGCAACTCTGGGCAATACCTTGCTTAACCTCCACAACAGCCCCGAAAGCGCTGGGATGCCTGGCTTCACCTTGGGGGTGCCCAGTAGGGGGCATCCCACAGGGAAAGACAGGAAGGGTTCCACAGCGGTATACAGCGCCAGGCTGCCTGAAAGGTGATAGTGCGCTTTACAAGTATACATACATTTACATTTACACATTTACAATTGTATACAATCTTGCAGGCTGGTCTGACCTGAAACCCAAACAGGGTAGCATTGAGAGCTTGGAAATAGGATATCCTAAACCAGAGAAATACAACGCTGTAGTAAATAGGTACCTACTTTGGGATCTGAATCTATCATATCTCAAAACCACTTGCATTAAATGGCCAGGCTGAGGATACTGCAAGGTCGTGCCAGCATACGTTCAAACTCTGCCTTCAATGAACGCGTTTTAGAGGAAAATGTTCCATATTGGGTGTAACTAAGTTTCTTCGTTGGATGAAGCCTCCATGGCAATAACCAAGGATGTATTTATTTATTTGTCAGCTATATGAAGCACATAATTATCAATTAGATGTCCTGATACTAAAAGAACTAAAGGACAGGAGTAGTAGCCAATTACACAGTAAAATGCCAAGTTTCCAGGGACTCTTAGAACTTCAGATGGTGAGCCACAAGGTATGCACAGAATTCCAGGAGGCTCTTTTAGACATGTTTATGAAAAGCCAGAGGAGCTCCTATAGCTTGGTGCACTGAGCATGGAGATAATAAAGTACGGCAATCCCCTCAATTGCACACCATTGAGAGAGGTTAAAACAACCTAAAAAATATGGAGTCTGCTTGCCCACCCCATCAACAACATTGGCTATAAAGTTAAGAAACTCTCCTTTTCTTGCCCCGTCAAGGCAACATTGAGCTCTCATCTGGCATCCAAATAGTGTGGGGTTGCCTCTGCAATACTACAGAGTTATCTCTTGGTTGATTTGGAAACCCAAAAGGACATCCAAAGGTTGTTTGGGGTAAATTCTTTACTCTGTAAAAACCAACATGAATTTAAGAAAGGCCTGATGGAGGTGATGCCTAGCAACAATAATGACTTCCAAATCTAAAATATCAAATCTCAGAATGCACTAGTCTGAAAGAACGTTTTGCTGAACATAGCCAAAACACAGTTTAAATCTAGTGGAGGATGTGGCTGCTATGTCAAAAGTATAGGCAATTCTGTGAGCCCTATTAGCAGCTCAGTAACAAGGGTTGTATTTAGAGTTTAGGGGATGGGATACAACATCACAAATGTGGCGGATACCCAGTCACCTATATTACAATTGCATTAGAGCTTATGCCACTTGTAATACAGCTGACTGTATATCCCCAACTATTTGATGAAATATCCTGTTTGCCAAATTCTAACATTTCCTGAGGTTAATCTATTGGAATTTACTCTATATTTGGACGATAGGTCAGTACTTATCTCCCACACACCCTGACCTCACTAGGCACTAACTAGCAGGGAGTGGAGCTCATTTTCAGCGCAAACTCTATACTTGACTTCTCTGATTTTACTGACAACTGTTATGTTTTGTTGATTTGTATAGCCCACTAATCACCTGAGAGGGTATCCAGGCGCTTGAAACTGAAAAAAAGCAATGAAGGCTGTTTGAGATCTGGGCAACACAAGGCTAACTGAAGCATCTTTCATGTCAGAGAGTCAACTTCAATGTGTGACATGTATCCCTGAGCCGGTTGCAGTGAACTTTCAAATCACCATGGGGCATATTATCAAGACAGGCGATAACATTTTCGCTGTTTTAGCGGCAGAAAACTGCTGCTAAAACGGTGATAATGGGCTTGATAATATGCTCTATGGAATTCCAATTGAAGCCCATGTTAGATGTCCTTCACGTTTAACATGGGCTTCAATTGGAATTCCATAGAGCATATTATCAAGCCCATTATCACAGTTTTAGCGCCGGTTTTCTGCCGCTAAAACGGCGATAATTGTATCGCCTGTCTTGATAATATGCCCCCATGTCTCTTAGCAAACCTGAGTCTGAGGGTCGGAGCAAAATTCATACACCTGGTGGACCACACTTTTTTCTTGATCGCAGATAAGGAACTGTGCTGTGTAGTAAAGGGCGCACAGGAGTAAGTATGCCAAGATATACACGATAAAGCATCCGTAATGAGCTGCTAATTAGCATCTTGTATTCTGGTGACATCATTAAGCAAAAGACGGATGCATGAATCACCGGAGCCCAAGACGCCAATTACAGCCTTAATTATGTATCGCTGGCAAAAGACGAGGCTTATTAATGTACATGCAAAAGAGGCCCCGTGGGATCGCGCTCTCTCTTGGCACCAGATCTTCTTGGCCATTCTTTCTGTCTGCCTTCTGGTCTTGGGGACTACTCTCTCTCTTGCTCAAACTCTGCATTACATATTTTATACACTAAGTACATAGGCTTAGCTCCTGCAACCGATTGTGTCAGTACTTTAAAACCCTTACTCTAGGGTCATCAAGGCCAGGCTGGGGAACCGAAAGCAGCCCTGCTCAACCAGCCCGCTCCCTTAATCTCCTTGAACAATCTCTCTCTTGTCATCCATGCATTCTCTCTCTTTCTCTTCTTTCTCTGGTCACTTCCTCTGTGCCTTCCACCCACTCGTTCTCTCTCTTGAAGCCTACTGTGCCTGCACTTAAACTCGGAGAGTAGGGGAAGTGGTAGAGGCCCCAGGAGCGGCCCTAGGATTTAAAAAAACTGGCCTCAGAGGGCTCCAACCCACTGGAAAAATGTCCAGAGGAATCAAAGGCCTATCTGGCCATGAGGGTTACACAAATCACCAACCAAGCAGCCAGATATTAGAATTATAGCAAACACAACAAGATGATGGACGGAGTGCTGAAACTTTTCAAACATTCTCCCCCTGCCAAGAGACCTGGTTTGAATCCATAGTTATTTTGCTCACCATGCCACCCCAATCGGGGCCCAGCCATATTCAAATCAGTCTTGACCCTGCTCCTCATGGGAACTGTCCAGCCCGAACTGCCAAGCCTGGTCCTCCCTGGACCGGAAACAAGCATCCTGTAACCTGTTTCTGTGTATCACCCCTCGTCAGCCAGGCTAGCTTGAATCCAGTTACACAACGAGCATGGGACCAATGTCTGTGCATGCCCTTGGCCACTTAGGGCAAACATAGCAAACACAAGATGATGGACGGAGTGCTGAAACTTTTCAAACACTCATCGCCAGTCAAGAGATCTGGGTTGAACAGATCATTCTTTTGCTCAACATGCCACTCCATTTTGGATCCAGCCATATGCAAATCAGTCTTGACCCTGCTCCTCATAGGAACAGTCCAGCCCAAACTGCCAGGCAAAGACCCCTGCTGGAACTCTGTGCTCCAAAAGGAGCAGGCAAAACTCTGCGAACTCCACCGGCAAAGCCAAATATTTCGCCATCCCCTACAAATGGCCTACACCCCCACTATGATACACCCCCACAAAGACAACCATCAAAACTCCTTGCCCTCACATAGGTTCGGCAGATCCCTATAACCCTACCACTTCAGACCATTACTGCATAGAAAAAAACAACATTCAGCACAACACAATTGTCGCTAATTTGACTATGATCTGTCCACGGAATACCCAATAGAGGACCCTCCAAAGACAAGTACATAAGAGCAGACACATATGTCTACAAGAAAAAGCAGCAAGTTACACATGTGCTGTGCAGAAACTGCACAATATAACATATTCAATGCTGTTTTTGGCATTACTCGCATGACCTCCAGGTGCTATTTTTCAGGTCGGATAATCCGTACCCGGCAGTGACTGGTACTGGGATGGGCAGCATCAGTCAGTGAGGCCAGATCCAGAGACCTGACTTTCAGGACAACCACTGAATACGTAAATAGTCCCATTTAGATCCATACAGTGCCTTGAGACCCTCCCGGGTGAGTAGCGCGCTATATAAATGCCGTGATTGATTGATATATATACACTTATTCCGGATGGGTACAGTGAAAAACCGGTAAGAGATCCGGCCCTCATGGGATAGGATGGACAGTCTTGCATTGATAGGTTAACGTGGGGGAAAAGGTAGGCTTTAATACTATCCTGAACTAACATTAATCACTTCTGACCTTAAGGTTGAACAGCAGAGACTTCCCTTGTGTGGCTCCCAGACAGAGAAGACACAGCCTATGCCATGTATTGCTTTGTTTCTTGTGAAGGTAGCAACAAAGGAGACGAGTATTTCGAGTTCACTACTGCTGCATAATAGATACATTTCCCTATCAGATATAGAGGATCTCTGTCATATAATGACTCATGAACAATGCACATTGCTTTAAATTCAACTCAGGTTACCGCTGGTAGCTAAAGCAGTTATCTGATGACATTTTTAAATTGAGTTAAGATCACAATCGCCACTGATCCCAAATAGTTACAAAATTAATTATTTTTTTTAAAAAGTTTTATATAGCTCGAATTAGTCCCGAAGAGATCGGGTATCAGAGCGCTTTAAGTAGCACCAGGTTTGTTACAAGAGGACACATTCATTTTTGTTAGATACAGGGAGATTAACACCTTAGCAGCTATGGAACGTCCAGCTCCAGTGCTGAACGTTCCATTGCGCAGGTGCAGTTGGAACGTCCAACGGCCGACGGCAGCACTACCGAGGTAGTGGTGCCGTCGGCCGTTGGACTGGCGCAGCACTTATGAGGTTAAGTGATTTGCCCAGAATCACAGAATGCTGAGCATCGTTGCCGAGACTCGAACCCGGTTCCCTAGCTTCGATGTCAACCGCTCTAGCCGTAAGGCTACATCCTCTCCCCATAATCATTAACAAAGCCTTTATACAAAAATCATAAAAGTGTTAAAAAGGAGGGATTAACACATGGCAGTGTCTATTCAGCCATTACACATATAAGTATATCATAACAAGCATTGGCAAACCCAGGAGGTTTAACGTTTGTTGACAACCATTGAGTTTGGCCAATACTTGTTTTGTTTTGTCATAGTATTTGCATAAATGTGTTGTTGGTGGAGCGGCAGGGCCATTGCCAATATTTTCTTTAAAAATTGCTTATAGCAAAAATATGTTTGGGGTCTCAAAGAGCACACTTTGCCATAATACCTGGAAAGGAAGGGAACTACTTTGTGTGCGAATGTCCTCCTTTTGAAACAGAAGAACATAGTCACTCTCAGTGAAGTTAGCCGATGGCTGAAGTAGGCTGACTCATTGCTCATGCTGTTTGCTGTAGCGGGCCGAAGAAAAGTGTGGGTGACACAACAACAAATCATTGGATGGAGAGAACTGGTTGAAAGTCCTTCTCAGTAAGTATATTATGTATAAACATTTTAGTAAAATCAAAGTGTCTTGGCTAACGCCAGACCAAAACGCACATTAGCTTCTAAAACAGTGGTGTCCAGGCTGACCCTGAAGTGCACAATCCATGGCATATTTTCATGATATACACTGCTCAACCAAACGCGCCATGCCATACTTCAGCACCTTTCCATGGTGCAGAAATCCTAGTTTGTAGCAGAATCTTGGCTCAGTTGGCCCAAAAAAGCCAAGTGGCTTAACCAAAAGGAGCATCTGCTTTTAGGGCTTTATGTTTCTCAACCCAAAACCTCAACCTGTGTTTGAGTTTTCACTCCCATCACTTAATTGTGCTGTCTGATCCTGAGAGCAATTGTCAACAGAAATCATTGTTCCAGTCGATGAAAAGTCCGCCTGCACCCCAAAGGGATGAAGTAAGCGATAAAGTCCTTCAGTACGCACATCCATACACATAATGCACCACAAAAAGCAGCGATAGGAGGAGGACACACCCTGCTTGCCGGTCATCCAATACAAACCACTACAACTAACCAGGCATGGCCCGTTCAGGTAAGAGTGGTGGGGCGGGTTGGGGGGGGGAGTCGAAAGACGACGACGATGGAAACTTTAAACAAAAAAACACTGAGTGGCGATGCGGCGAGTGCAAGGTAAGTGATTTTCTTTTATTTTAAATTTACATTTCCCTCGTCGTCTGTTGACCCCGCCTCACCCCGCTCACCGCTCTTACCTGCACGGGCTATGCCAGTAACAACCTACATTGGGCATCTCATGTAACCAAACACAATGTCTTGAGGCCACCTTGGTGCCAGACATTTACATTTCCAGAAGCTTAAAATGCACCCAGACTCCTTTAGTGCCAAAGGGACATACAAATGGTAGAAGTGTGTTTTACAAATGCCATCAACATAAAATAACCTGATTATCTATCAGTAATGTACAATAGGGGATGATGTGGTATTATTTGGTATCTTGGTTATTATTTCTGTACTAGTCAGATGTAGCATGGCGTGTTGTAGCGTGTGATGGTGCCGTCCAGTGCGCACAGTGGTGATTTGGACAGTTATAGTGCAGAATGGTGTTAAATTATTGGGTGTGTTTGGGATGTGGTGCATGCTGTGGTGAAGTGTGATGTAGCTTTGTGCTGTGTGGATGCTGTATTTTAAGTTGTGGTGTTTAGTGATGTTGCATGGTGTGGTGTATATAGTCTGATGTGATGTTGGATATTGAGCTATTGTGTTTTACAGAGTGATATGATTTTTTGTCATGCAGCACACTGTGATATTGTGTGCAGTGGCATATTGTTGGATAGTATGTGAAGGTGCTGTGTGATGTTACATGGTGTTTTCTACAGTGATGTGGTATAGTATGGTAAGTATGGAAGAGGTGTGGATTGGAAAGATGCAGTGCCATTTGGTGTGGTCCATTCGGGTGCTGTAGGCTTTTCAGCAAACCTTGGGCCACTTTTTAGCGTTTTACAAAGTAGGCAATTGCAGTTATACAAAAAAAAACAGTTAATTGTTCCATTTTGTGTTATATTTTTTTTCTCGATTTCCTCTCCCTGTTGCGTGTGTCTATCTTTGGCTGACCTCTGAAATTCAACTGGTGAATACAAACGGGAGAGTTTTAATAATGTATTGCCCGTCTGTTATTGTGTTTGCACTAATGTCCCTCATCGGCTAACTTATCAAAATTCTATCAAAATGTTTTTTTTAATAGAAGGCAAACCAGACCTGGCCTCTGGCATTCTGTTTCTCGCCTCACCTCTGTCTCTTTCAGTCAGATTCGCTCCTCCCCTGCATGTCTCCTTGAGTCCTCTAAGCTCCTCTCGGCCGCCTCCATATCTCTCTCATTCTGCCCCATCCCTTCTTCACCCCATTACCCCCAGCCTGCCTGTGTTCTCTGTCCTTGCAGCTCTCTCTCTTACAGTCACAATTCTGCTCCCTCTCTCTCATCAATCTCCCCCGGCCTTTTTTTTGTTCTCTCTCTCTCTCTCTCTCTCTCTCTCTCTCTCTCTCTCTCTCATCCTTCTGTTCCCGTTTCCATCTGTCCGTTTCTCTCTCCTTTGGCCTCCCCTTTCCTGTGCAGTCTCGTTTCCTGTCTCCATATACACACTTTCCCATTTCTGTTTCGCCTTTACCCCTCCCCTCTCTCCAAGTGCGCTCTCTTGAGTCTCTCTTTCCTCTCACTCACCTCCACTCTCTGTCGCCACCTGCCTCTCTAGCCCCCTCTATTCCACCTTCCCCAGTTTTCTTCCCCCAAAGTTACTTTTCTGTCTCATTCCTGTCTGATTCTCACCTCTCTCTCTGTCCCTTCTAGCATAAATGCACACACTCGTTACTGCCCTCTCTGTTTCTCTCTTTTACATTACTCGCTCTCTCTTGCTTCACCTCTCTTTCTACTCTTGTCCGATTCTCTCTCCACCGCCCTTTACGCCTTCCCCCTCTCTAGCCTCTTTCACATTTCATTCTCTTTCTGTTTCCATCTCCCATTTTCTCTCTCCTGTACAACCCCCACTCTTACCTCTATCTCACTCTGCCATTTCACATTCTCTGTACCTTTGTCTGTCCCTCTCCTCCTCCTGTCTCTCTATTCACACCTTCTCGTCACCTCTCTCTAACTATGTTTCTCTTTCTCCCACACTCCCTTCGTCTACAATACCGTTTGTCTTGCTTCTCTTGTGCCTTTTTATTTTTTTATTTTCTGCCTCCTTCCTCCACTTTTCCAGTCCCTGCAAACACAAACATATCCATCTATTTGCCCCCCCTCCCAAACTCTCTTTTCTGAAAAAGATTTTCACGTCAGCAGAGAGCGTGTCCATTCTTCGAGAACTGGGGAAGAAGCCGGGGCCAGTGGCGTAACGAAACTCGAGGGGTCCCCCTTGCAGGGTACCTGGGGGGGCCCACTCTGGCCTCAATCTGGAGCTCTCTGGACAAAGTGCTGTGCTGAAGGGGACCCCTGGAGCTTGCCCCCCCCCCCCCACCTCGGGGGCTGCGGGCCCTGTGCTCCAATTTTCCCCTTACACTTACACATCGCTGCCTTTCCCCCTGTTTTACATAGTCTCTAGCTTTTCCCTTACACACCTCTGACTTTTCCCCCTCTACTGCCTGGCCGTTGACTTTGTATTATCTGACTTTTCAATCACTCCTAGAAAGCTTATTCTCATTCTACATGGTATTTGTCCATTCCCTCACTGTAACCCTATTTATAGCTCTTCCACTTCCTGTACATACTCTCTAGATTTTCTCTCACACATTTAAACTCTGTTTTCCTCACCTCTTCATAGTCTTTCACCTTTCCCTCAATCCTACAGGGTGTCTGGGTTTTTCCTCACCAGTTACCTGCCTGGTTCTCCCTCGCTCCTGCACACTCTGGGGGATATGTACAATGAAGTGGCGGAGCGTGTGTTGTTAGCCTCCTGGGGAGGCCTGGTAACCTACGCAAGTAACATCTGCGCAAATTCTGTCAAACTAGTGTCCTTAACTACACCAGAATCCATTGCTATCAAAATCTCCTCTATAAAGGGGCACCTAGGGAATAGGCACAAGGAGATAGTAATAATAAACACATATATACACCCTGATAGGAAATCTAACGATGCAAAGCAATTAGTCAGCTTTGTAGAGTCTTGTATGAGTGAAGTGAATACACCAGACACGATATTGACAGGAGACTTTAATTTGCATCTAGTTGGGTCATCTAAAGTAGAGGAAGTTTCTTTAATTAACCAGCTATGGAACATCCCGCAACAGAGAACCAACTCAACAGCAGTTCCATCAAAAGTTGGACAACTTCTTATAGAGGATCTTGAACATCTTATGCTGCGAGCAGCAAATGGCAGAACTACAGGTGATATACCTCCTGCATTCACCCATCAATCTTTAAAAAAAGTTCAACGCTGGACTATACTTTTGTATCCATAACTCTCTTTAAAGAAATCTTCTCATTCAGTATAGGAGACAAAGCAGATATTGATCATTGCCCCCAGGAACTTATATTGCGCACAAACATCTTAAGATCAACGAAATGGGAAGGCTTACCAGGCACTACTGCTAACATCCGCTTTAGGAAAATAAAATTCAAGCTATCAAAGCAAGACAATTTTCAAGAAGCTGCTAAACTCTTATTTGAAGCACGGGAAGGGAATAACGAAACTGAGAAATGGACAAACTACACGCATGCCTTGATAACATCTTTTGCTGTCCCAATCAAATCTATACCAAAGCAGGGTCCTACCAATTTCACCATGCTGCAAAAGAGCAAGATAAAATCTATCAAAAAGACTATTAATTACTCTTTACGGCAAGGGCGACTGTATCCAACCGACAACACAAAACTAGCTGAACTGCGACAGCAGAAACTATACCTAAAGCAAGCAATCTGGGAAGCTAGGCATGACAACGAGGATACCTTATGGGCGAAACTGCATGCGGACTCTAAGCTAAAAAATAGTGCGAGCTTCTGGGAAACGATAAAAAGATTTACCCATCCAACGCATGAGGGTCTATCTTCAAACATATCTGAGGAAGACTGGGCCACTTTCCTGGGAAATCATTTTCATCAAAGGAACAACGCATTGCAAGCTGAAATTAGCATGGACTACGTATTGCAGTCTAGGATTCGGAACCATCAACCGAATAAGGAAAATGCAACTACGGAGGAACTGCATGAAGGAGAATTACTGGGACTTACTCCCTTAAACGATCATGTGGAGAAGTGTGGCTCACTGGTTAGAGCAGGCAGACCCTGAAGCAGAGGTCAGACCCGGGACCAGGGTTCAATTCCCGACGCGGCAGGGTCTTGAGTTCAAATGTCCATGGACTCGATAATTCTCGCTTCGGTGCCTGACCTAATCATGGGTTCACACTCTGCAACTCTGGGCATTAAGTTTGCTTAATCTCCACAACGGCCCCCGTGGCGGGATGCCTGGCTTTCACCTTGGGGATGCCCTGTAGGGGCTATCTCACAGGGAAAAGCCAGGACGGGTTCCCAAGGCAAGCGCTTAGAGACCCCTGGGTTATAAGCGCTATATAAATCCAACATACAATACAATACAATACAATATAAAATCTATCAATAAATACATCAAGAAGGGAAGGCAAGAAGGGGCACCGGGGCAAAATGGAATCCCACCCGTGCATTACAAACAAGATACTGAATACTGGGCGAAGGCATTCAGTCCTCTGTTCCTAGAGATAAGAACAACAGGCCGTCTTCCTCCATCATGGCGTACCTCGATAATTTCACCAATTTTTAAATCAGGCGACAAGACTCAACCTAAGAACTACCGGTTAGTTGCCCTTCTGGACAATGAGGCAGAATATTTTGCCGGGACGCTGCTGGATGAACTGCAATTCTGGGCGGAAGACAACTCAATCATCCCCCTAAACCAAACCGGCTTCTCCAAATCTGTTGGGACCATAACAAATATAACAACAATGGCTCTGCTAATCGATAAGGCTGAGAATACAAGAACACCATTACACCCGTGCTTCATCGATTATCGGGCAGCTTTTGACCATGTAAACCGACATAAACTTTGGTTGAAACTGGCAGGCTGGGGCATTCCCCAGGCTCTTTTGAACCTGCTAATTAATTTGCACACTGAAACCTGGCTGCAAATAAAACTCGGTGACGGGTCAACTCTATCAAGAAAAATTCCAACAACAAAAGGCCTCAAGCAAGTCTCCGTACTGGCCCCAACGCTATTTAATCTGTTTTTAGCAGATCTGATTCCGTTACTGAATGCAACCAACTCGCATTCGCCAAAAATTGAGAATCTAATATTATCTTGCCTACTCTACGCTGACGATCTGGTGTTGATCAGCCAAGCGAAGGTGGGTCTACAGCGTCTTCTTGACATCACATGTAAATACTCTAAGGCTAATGATCCAAATATCAACCTGGAAAAAACTAAAACCATGACAATTTAAAAGAATTTCAAGAAAACACCTGTCTGGTTTTGGGACAAGATTCAAATATATTCAGCCAATGAGTATAAATACTTGGGGATGATCATTGATAAAAGTGGGCACTTTGTAACCCAGAGAGAAACAATTAAAAGGAAAGGCATAGCCTTAGCAGTCTCAATGAGAAACCTCAATTCCAGACTGACGGGTCCTTCGCTCGCTCCTTTGGTAGAAGTTATACGGGCACAACTTCTACCCACAAAAACCTATGGGAGCGAGGCACAGAGGGGGAGGGACTCGAAGCTCTTGGATGCTGTGGTTGCAAAAGTATACAGAATAATTTTTGGTTTACCAATACGAGTCTCTCCAGCGCAAATTAGGCTTGAGTTTGGTGTGCAAAAACAGACCAACAATCATCTTCTGGGACAAAGTAAGGAAATATGAACCTGGCACCCTAAATTGGCACTTATGGACAGAGCTACAACAGAAGGAGTCATCACCAGCGGCAAAATATTTAGCAACCTGCGTGGCAACGCTGGGTCTTACCGAACTTTGGGCAACACCCACAAGTCACAACCTCCTTAAAAAACTAACAAAGAAATTGGTGCGAAATGAATCCTGGATTGCAGATAAGGCAGCCTTGACCCCTTCGCTGCTCGGGTTAATCCCCTGCACAGGCTCGCATGCTCATGACGAGCTGAGCTCGTCATGAGCTACAGTGCTCCTGTGCTCATGACGAGCTCAGCTCGTCACAGGTGCATTGGCTCTGTGGAACGTTCAACACAGCGGGGGAGTTATCCCCGCGTGTGAGCGTTCCACGGGCCATGACGAGCTGAGCTCGTCATGAGCACCGGAGCGCCGTGGCTCATGACGACCTCAGCTCATCATGAGCATTCAAGAGGTTAACAAGGAGGTCGCATGGTTGGATGATTCTGAACACCTATTCCTCTCTGGGGGCTCAGAAGTATCTAGCTTTGGGATTTGCTAAACATACAAAAATTTCATTTTTGAAATACAAACTAAGCTTGTTGCCATGCACAAAGTACTTCCCACATTGGCTGAAAACCCAATCTGATTCCAACTGCCGCTTATGTGGGACAATGCAAGAAGATAAGCTGCATCTCCTCTGCACATATAAAGAATTAACTGAGGAAAGGAGACAGTTTTTAAAACCACTTTTTAACCAGAGAGGCATTCGCACACAGAGACAAGCTGTGTTGGCATGTTTTGCACCCGAGGACACGCAGCTTAACTGTTGCTTTGTAAATTTTTTAATACAAGTAGAGAAGAAAATGCCAAAGCCTGAATTATCACACAGCAGATAGGTATAAGGACAAACGCTGCTATAATAACTGCTTGTTTTAATGTGTTGCAAATATCATTAGGTTATAAAGTCTTTTAGTTGGTTTTAAATTTGCAATGAGATATTTTGTAGCAACGGTTTTAAGTCACTATGCTAAATAAACTTTGAACTTGAAATTGAATTTGACACGCTCCGCCACTTCAGAAACACAAAACTGCACCATATTTACATGAATGTGGTGCAGCCTTGCAGTTCCCCCTGTGATGGTGTTAAGTTTAACAACTGAGCGCCAACTCAGGCACCCTTGCACCAGAGTGTCCCTTCCGGCACGTAAACGATCCTAAAATGTCATTTTGTAACCTTCATGTGTGCCGTTTCGTGCAGCACACATGAAAGTTACAAAATGGCATTTGTATTTAAAAAGATTTGTTCATGTACAGGAAGGGACACCTTCCTGTACTTAAACAAACCATGACATTTTTCTTTTTCCACGTGTGCTGCACAAGGCAGCACACATGGAAAAAGCAAAAACGAGGAGAAATTATTCATTTCTCCTCGTTTCACCAACTTAAGGCCAGGATTTTCCTGGTCTTAATGTTGGTGCTGTCCCCTATGTTCACCGCCCTTGTACATAGGGGGCAGCATCAAATACAATGGGTGTTGTGGTGGAAGGCCCACCACAACACCCACTGCACGCCCCTTTAACCCTAAGTTAGCGTGAAAGGGTGCCTTATGTACAAGGCAGCATTAAGCCACGTTAAGTGGCTTAACGCTGCTTGTACATAAGGCAAGGCCCCTGTCGCCACCGGAACGTCACAAAATGTGACTTTTCTGTGACAATAGGGGCTTCTACATATGCCCCAATGTTTCTTCTCCCCAATGTTTCTTCTTAGAGCCATCCTTTCACTCCAACACTTTGCAGTGTGTGTCTGGCTGCTCCCTCAAACTTACACAGTGTATTAATTTCCCAAACTGCTGCAGAGTACATGGCGTTTACCCTCACTGACAAAGAGTTTCTGATTTACAATCATGCATCCTTACTTACTTTCCCCTCACTGACTTTTCTCACACTTAGACTCTGGTGCCTCAGTGGGTCCTATCTATCCTCTGTTTTCTCCCTCACTGTAAGATAATAGCACATATTTTTTCTTTTACCGAAGGATTACTGTCAGTCCTTTCTCTTGCTGCAAAATTATAGTCTCTGAGTTTTTCGCACTCTAAAATGATAATACCTGCCGTTTATCCGTCTGTAAAATTATAATATCTGACTTTTTCTCACATTAAAATTGCAGTCTCAGATTTTTCCCTCGTGGTAGGATTACAGCATTTAGGCGTTCTTTCCTGGTAGGATTATAATATCTAGGGGCCCGATGTAGGTAGCCATTTACCGGCCAGTAACGGCCGATTTTGGCCGTTACCGACCGGTAAATGGGTTTTTGGGATGTAGGGGGCCAATTTTACAGATTCTGTAAATTTACCGAATCGGTAAAATACCGAATCGGTATTTTTACCGATTCGGTAACTTCTAGATGTAGGTGGGACTCTTCTGAGTCCCAAAGGCCTTTCAGATTCGGTATTTTACCACCCAATCCAATTGGGTGGTAAAATACCGAATTCAGGTGTGCATGCACATGTGTGCTTGCACACCTATGCCATGTGACAGACAGACATGCCCTTAGGGCATGTCTGTGTGCCACATGGCACACATGCCTGTATTTGGGGTGCTAGAGGGTGTCAAAGTGACACCCCCTGCACCCTTGCTGGAATCAGTATTTACCAAATTGGTAAATACCGATTCGGTAATGCCAATTGATTCCTATGGGCTTCAATGCCCATAGGAATCAATGGGCATTACCGAATCTGTATTTACAGAATCGGTAAATACCGAATCTTAACGATTCGGTATTTACCGATTCTGTAATACCTACACCCCCCTCCCTCTATTTTAACACTTCTTAAATACCGAATCGGTAAAATTCGGTATTTAAGAAGTGGTAAAATAAAATTACCTACATCTAGCCCTAGATCTCTTCACTGTAAGGTTATAGTATCTAGCCTTTTTCTGACTGTAAGATTACAGAATCTAGAGTTACTCTCACTGTAAGGTTATAGTATCTAGCCTTTCTCTCACTGTAATATTATAGTATCTAGGCTTTCTCTCACTGTAAGATTATAGTATCTACAGTTTCTCTCACTGTACAGCTCTAGTATCTCGCCTTTCCCTCACTGTAAGATTGCAGTATTTAGAGTTTCTCTCACTGTATGGCTCTAGTATCTCACATTTCCCTCACTGTAAGATTGTAGTATCTAGAGTTAGTTTCTCTTACTGTAAGACTGTAGTATCTAGAGTTTCTCTCACGGTAAGGTTATGGTTTCTAGAGTTTCTCTCACTGTAAGATTGTAGTATCTAGAGTTTCTCTCACTGTGAGACTGTAGTATCTAGAATTTCTCTAACTGTAAGCTTATGGTTTCTAGAGGTTTTCTCAATGTAAGATTGTAGTATCTAGATTTTCTCTCACTGTAAGGCTGTAGTATCTAGAGTTTCTCTCACTGTAAGGTTATGGTTTCTATACTTTCTCTCACTGTAAGATTGTAGTATCTAGAGTTTCTCTCACTGTAAGACTGTAGTATCTAGAGTTTCTCTCACTGTGCAGCTCTAGTATCTCGCATTTCCCTCACTGTAAGGTTGTAGTATCTAGAGTTTCTCTCACTGTAAGACTGTAGTATCTAGAGTTTCTCTCACTGTAAGGTTATGGTTTCTATAGTTTCTCTCACTGTAAGATTGTAGTATCTCGAGTTTCTTTTACTGTAAGAATGTGGTATCTAGAGTTTCTCTCACTGTACGGCTCTAGTATCCCGCATTCCCCTCATTGTAAGATTGTAGTATCTAGAGCTTCTCTCACTGTAAGACTGTAGTATCTAGAGTTTCTCTCACTGTAAAGTTATAGTTTCTAGAGTTTCTCTCAATGTAAGATTACAGTAGCTAACCTTTTTCTCACTGTAAGATTATAGTATCTAGCCTTTCTCTCACTGTAAGATTATAGTATCTAGAATTTCTCTCCCTGTACGATTACAATATCTAGAGTTTCTCTAACTGCAAGATTACAATATTTAGCCTTGCTCTCGCTGTAAACATATAAATATATAGTAGTTAGTGTTTCTCTGCCTGTAAGATTACTGTCTGTAGCATTTCTCTCATGCATTTATAGTAGCTAGGAATTCTCTCACTGTAAGGCTAAAGAATCTTCACTTTCTCTGATTGTAATTTGATAGTGTGAAGCCTTTCTCTCACTGCAGGTTTATACTAGCTAGCCTTTCTCTCACTGTAAGATTACAGTACATAGTTTCTCTCCCTGTAAGAGTATAGTAACCAGACTTTCGCAATAAGGTTGCCATATCTAGAGTTTCTCTCAATGCAAGATGACAGTATTTAGCCTTTATTTTACTGTAAGTTTAAAGTATCTACTATTTCCTTCCCTGTAAGATTAAAGACTCTAGCCTTTCTCTAACCATAAAAATGATGTTTTTCTCTTGCTGCTGTTTATTGTCCGGTTGTCACCTGAGTCTCGCTCTTAGCGGTGAAGCCTGGTATTTACTCCAACATTAGGTCAGGGGTATCGGACTAGACCTTTCCATTGAAGGTACCATGGTTCCCCCCGCTCCCACCTTGTTCATTCTCAATAAGCATCCAGTGGGCATGACAAGTTCCAGACTACTTCTGGCCCATACTATAACGATTCTCCAAAGAAACTTACAACAGTAGTAGCCTCTAAGTTTCTTCGTGGTTATTTGACCTGCTGCAAACGTGTCTGTTCCAATCCTAGTGAGGCAGCTCAGCAGTTAATGCACCTGTTACATAACTTGCAAGCCACACATTCCAAATCCCAAAGACACGTCCATGGGCTACAATGCCTGCTGCACAAATCTGTGCCTTACCGACAGGTCCCGGGTTTGAACCTTGGTGATATAACTCATCCGATGAATGCCCCTGCTGCAGAGCAATGGAATCCTTGAAGGGACGACTCACTCTCGCACTGATCATGGTGGGTGGTATGAGTTCTGTTACAAAGTTTGAAAAGCGGCCTCCGCATGACATCTTTGGCATTTTGCTAAAGATCCCCATCAGTATTGTAACTTTTTTTTCCGTATAGGGTGAGACTATGCATTTCTGCTGTTTCTGAGTATGGTAAATAGCAGATGCCACTATTATGCACTTTAGGATACCTAAATTACTCACCTTGAAAGGCTGGAAAGATGTTTTTGCTGTGCCAGGATCCAACCGCATCTCCTGCAGAGCCCTTGGCGAATGTTTAGTACTTGAGCCCTCCTCTCCTGAGACTTTGCAAGTACCATTGGTTGCTGAGCAGGATTTTTTTGTTACTACTACTACAGTGATGATGATTATCATTAATATTACGACCTAGGCCCCGATTCTGAGTGTGCTGGATTTTGCCACTGGATTCAAGCAGGCCGGGCTGAAGATGGCTGGAATGCCAGAAACCGGTCCTCGGTAGCTTGTTTCCGGTCCAGGTAAGGCATGGCTTGGCAGTTCGGGCTGGACTGTTCCCATGAGGCACAGGGTCAGACTGATTTGCATATAGCCATGTCTGAACTGGGGTGGCAGAGTGGGCTAAAGAACAGTGATGGATTAAACCCAGATCTTTTGACTGGGTGTGAGTGTTTGATTGATTCAGATGCTCTGTCCATCACCACCCCCTTTTGTACTGGATTTTGGTGCAGGAGCACAGGAGCTCGGGGTGGAATTTTCTATTCCAACCCAATACCCTTCATTAAAATTCACTCATTATGATTTATGATATGTATCCTCTAGAATGGGGATTAACCACATGGACTCAGTTGTTAGTCCCCCCACCCCGCGCCCCTGATTCTGGGGCAAAATCGGCTGACATTGAAACCAGCTTAGAGTAGTGAAGAATGCCAGCTGGAGGGTTAGTGGGGGTATGGGGGGAGAACAGAGGGTCGAGCAGACCAGTTGTTAGGGTGGAGCTAGGCCAGGGGGCTGTGTATGCGCTCTCCATGGTGCTGAAGTGCTGCAGCACGAGCCGGATCTTGCTCCTTGCCGCAGCCCCTTCCTCTGTCGTCGGGTGTGCATCCGCATCCGGTGACACCGGAACCGGAACCTCCAGGCCCAGAATCATCAGGACTGGGACACAGGGCTCCTTGGAATGACCCGTGGTAATCTCCTTCATCCTCCCACCCCTGAGTTACCGCTCCAAAGTGAATACGCCCAACGGTGATTGGGGCTCTAGTGTGTATCTTCCTGCCCCTCTTCGAGACCCTCTGTCGGCAGGTGAAGAAGGGTTTAGGGACCCTACAGGCTGTCCCTAACCTTTCAAGAGTGCAACGCTGCCAGGAAACCCTCAATTGACCTCTTCATTGCCGAATCCAGGACGCAGAGGCAACACCCTGTAAACTTCTTATAATAATCTAGTCTGACAAGGATTCTCTGTGCAAGCTCGTGTCTTTAAGTAACAGAAAGAAACCATTAAATCCCTTGTAGTGCGGCATCATTAGAGTCAGGTGGTGCGAATGACAGATGTGGAAATGACTAGGGTGACCCACCGTCCTGTCCGTAAATTGAACCTCACGTCCGTTGTCCGTGAGGATCCCTTTTACGGACGCCTTTTGTCCGCAATGTTTGACCTTTCAGGGAACAGAGCTGTTCTCCTGCAAGTGACCTCAGCCTCCTGAATGAGCGCCTTGCACTCCTCTTGGAGCACTAGAGCAGCCCCACCCGCCCATTGCATTCTGTCTGGGCTAACTGCCACATACAGAATGACAATGGGCCAGTCTGGGCTGTGAAAGCATGTGGTGGCTTCCTCCAGCCTTGGTCCAGTGCAGGGCATTCTGTCACATGGAAGTGCAAAAAACGTCCATGCTGCGGCTACCTGAGAATTCAGTTAATAAAACAAAGGCGGTGAAAGAAGTTCAAAAGAAAGGGTTACAGTTCTTTCAGAGTCGCATCATTTTAGAACTGACACATTTTCAATATTATATTCAAGGAAGACTTGGTTACTGCTTTTTTATTATATGCAGCTAACAGCCATTGACAAAGCCAATAGTTCTGGCTTGTTGTGGGTGTAACGTTACTTGTTCTAGGTGTAACATTGTTGTATTATATACCTTGGTGCAATGACAGAAGCAACAAAAATACCAGTCTGGCGGCACATTAAACTAAGCATAGATTTTTAGCTTAGGCGTTTTAAGCAAAGCCCTTAATTACATCGAACACCCCCTTTGGAGAGACCCCCCTAGTTTTTAATCCTACTTAAAGCTCTGGAAACACCATGTCACAGTCGCCTCACGTCCGGGCACTGTGCATCATGCACAGCTCATGCCTTTCACTTTTTCAGATTGCCTATGAGCAGGGGCATAATGAACCCTCCCCAACCCCATGCTTTAGTAACTACAGCGAGGGTAGAGTTCTTGATGGGTCTCTTCTGACTGCAACTCTGCAGACAAAGGGTCAGCTCATAATTAATGTGAAAAGGTGAGTAAGTAAGTAAGGGATGGGTGGATGGATTGCTGAATGGCTGAGTGAAATGATGGATGGATGAGTGAAAGGGTGGATGATGGGTGAGTGAATGGGTGGATGGATGAGTGAAATGATGGATGGGTTGACAAATTGATAAGTGAAAGGGTGAATGGATGGACAAAGGAGTGAAAGGGTGGATGTAAGGCTGGATGAGTGAGTGAAAGGGTGGATAGATGAGTGAAGGAGTGAAAGGGTGGATGGATGAGAGAAAGGATGGATGAGTGAAAGGATGGATGAGTGATAGGTTCAATGGATGGATCCATGAATGGATGAGTAGATGGATGGATGGGTGGGTGGATGGAATGATGGACGGCTAAGTGAAAGGGGGATGAAGAGAGAAAGAGTGGATGGCTGATTGAATGGTGAATGGGTAAATGTAAATGTCAAGGTATTTGTAGAGCGCACTGTCACCAGGCGGTTTCCTGGCGCTATTACTCATACCGCTGTGGAACTCTTCCTGGCTTTCCCTGTGTCCACTCCTGGGCACCCCCAGGGTGAAGCCAGGCATCCTAGCGCTGTTGGGGCCGGTGTGGAGATTAAGCAAGCTATTGCCCAGAGTTGCAGCGTGGGGCCCATGATTAGCATAGGCACCAAGGCGAGAATTGTCAGGTCCGAGGAAATTGAGCCCAAGACCCGCCGAGGTAGGAATTGAACCCTGGTCCCAGGCCAGAACTCTGAATCAGGGTCTGCCGCTCTAACCATTGAGCCACACTCCTCCACCAATGGGTGGAAGGATGAGTGACTGGGTGGATGAAAGAGTAAGTGAAAGGATGGCTGGATAGGTAAATGGATGGATTGATGGGTGGAAGAATGGATGAATGAATTTACAGATGGATAGGGTGAAAGGGTGGATGGATGGATAATGAGTGGATAAGTAAAAGTGTGGATCGAGAGATGGATGAGTGAAATGATGGATGGAAGGATACGTGATGGATAGGTTTGTAAATGGTTGAATATGGACATGGATGGCACACATACATGGAAGGACATAATGTATGGTGATTACACATTGTAAGCCCCATTATCTTAAGCAACATTTTCCATACATTGACTTTCACGTTTATATGAGTCATTGTCTCTATATAATACCACAGGGTGGACGGAAGTAAAAAAGGGATTCACATAATGGAAACTGCCAGAAATTTTAGGAATATCAGCAGTGACTCCTTCGCGCCTTGGGCTGCCAGCCTTTCTATTACTGGCTTGGACAGCGTACAGACCGCGGTTGGCCATTTCGAACAGGTCACTACTAAGGCCTTGAATGAACTGGCCCCAGTACAGACCCGCCGCCGAGCCAGAAAGAGACCATCTGCCCCATGGTTCTCAGATTCCCTCAGACTCCTCAGGCAAGAAGTGAGGAGGAAGGAGAGGCTCTGGCACTCTAGTTGGGACCTTAAGAACAAGGAAGCCCACAAACTCCTTGTCAGGAAATACAAGGCTGAGATTGTACAGGCCAAACAAGATCACTTTGTGGCCTTGACAACTTCGCTTTCCTCGCCGAAGGAGCTTTTTAAAATCGTTGATTCCTTAGTCAACCTACAAGCCCCTGACCATGTTGTACCATCACAAGATCTATGTGATAGGATTGCCTCCTTCTTTCACACCAAAATACAGGACATCCACCTGGCTCTCGAGGAGCAAAGAGCATGTACCAGTGTGCCCCCTGCTCGGGTTGAGATGAATATGACCACCATTGACATCTCCCCATCGTGCACTCTGGACTCCTTTCCCCCGCTATCTTTGCAGGATCTGGAGATCTTGCTTAATAAGACCAAATCTGGTTCCCCCCTGGATACCTGCCCACTGAAAATCATCAAGCAGTGTAGGGAGACCTTCCTACCTCCTCTGCTAGAAATAATGAATCTAGCCATGAGAGACGGTATCTTCCCCTCGGAGTGGAAGAGCGCAGTAGTGAAACCCCTGCTAAAGAAGGCCTCCCTTGATCCGGAGGTCCTAAAAAACTTCCGTCCAATCTCGCTGCTTCCAGCTCCAGCGAAGATGCTAGAGGCACATCTAAACAAGCATCTCGCTGCCTTTGTGGAAAGCTCGGGCTGCTTGGACTCCTCCCAGCACGGATTCAGGAGGGAACATAGCACCGAGTCGGCCCTCACCATCGTGCTTGATAAGATCCGCACAACAGTGGATGGGGGCCAGACCACCCTCCTGGTCCTGCTAGATCTAACTGCGGCCTTCGATACCCTCTCCCCCTCAGTACTTACATCTCGCCTGAGGGATGTGGGGGTGAAGGACGCAGCTCTAGATCTATTGACTTCCTTCCTTGATGGGCGGGAACAAAGAGTCAAGCTGGGGGAGTTCCTATCTCCATCCCGACCAGTGCTGTGTGGGGTCCCACAAGGGCCGGCTCTTAGTCCGACCCTATTCAACATCTACGTGATCCCACTAGCCAGATTAATAAGAACTTTCGGGATGGAGGTAGTTTCTTATGCAGACGACACCCAAATACTCGTCTCTCTTTCCCATTCAGATGTACAAACTGCCTCCAAGTTTAGATCTTGTATGGAGGCGGTTGGTCATTGGATGATCCAGAATTCACTCAAACTGAATGGGGAGAAGACTGAGGTGATGGTGTTAGGAGGGAAAGAGAACATCTGGTCAGCCAGCTGGTGGCCTGACTCGCTAGGAGAGTGCCCTTCCCCCACAACATCTGCTAAGAATCTTGGGGTGATGATAGACCCTGCCCTGGATATGGGCAGGCAGGTGAGTAGAACCATCTCCACCTGCTGGGGCTTAATTCACACCCTGCGAAGGATCAGGAAATACCTCTCTTTGCAGTCCAGAAAGCAAATAGCTGTCGCACTCATTGGCTCACGTCTGGACTACTGTAATGTGCTGTATGCGGGGCTAAATAGGAGCCTCCTGCAGCGCTTACAGGTAGTTCAGAATGCCACAGCCAGATTTGTTCTGGATGTTCCCAGACGCTCCTCGGCCACGCTGGCCAGGAAATCGCTGCACTGGCTACCGGTAGAACACCGAGTACGGTTCAAAGTCCTATGCATGACCTATAGAGCCATTGCAAAAAACAGCGACATGGGAGTCGGCTCCATCATCTCCCATTACATTCCCGGAAGGAACTTGCGTTCCTCCGGGAAATCGCTCCTGGCAGTTCCCCGCATACGAAGAGCCAAGTGGGGTGGCAGGGCCTTCTCTACCCTAGCTCCTAAATGGTGGAATGATCTTCCTCTGGATCTTAGGTCTCTACCTTCCCTACAGACGTTCCGATGTGCCCTTAAAACTCGCCTCTTTCTGCAAGCCTATATGTAAGGATGTATGTTTCAATTTTCTGATGGTATTGTTAGGCGCCTTGATACCTGCGGGTTATTGTTTTGCGCGTTATACATTTTTATCAAATCTAACGCACTCCAACACCCTGCCATACCTACGCCGAATGAGCAGCACTATAAAAGAAATAAATACACATGAGAGAAGGTCTATGTGAAGATATACTATGGCGAAACCACCTCTGATGTGTCTGTAAAACGTACCTTTTGTCCTGAATTTTGACCTCCTGTCCTGAATTTTTGTCCTAAATTTTGACCCTTTGTCCTGAATTTTTTCACTCACTGTCCTGAATTTGCACCCATGCCAGTTGGTCACCCTAGAAATGACCCAAGTAATGATTCCTTATTTTATCAGTTCAAAATGGACAATATTGGTGCCCCGTGGATTGGGAACCTGTGAGCTGAGGGCTACATAGCAATATTTATTCTCTAAAAATATAAAGTACTTTGGTCTCATTTAGGATGCCATTGCAGCTTGCACCGACCGCTACCATTGCCAGTGCCGCAAATAGGCAGACAGCGCCATCATGTGGTGGACTGTCAAACAAACGTGGCAAATGTAAGAATTAAATGCCAGCGCTGAACACCAGTAAACACCAGCACAAATTACCCACTACATATAGCTTTGTACCTGTGACCTGCTGAACTGTGTTATCAGGATTTGAACGTGTGGCCCGCTGGGTTATAAGACAGCTCTACAGCAGGCACAGTTAACCGTGTTGTTATCTAATTAGGATGTTGTCCTGCATCCTCCAGTATACACACAGAACTCTCTATTATGGACCCTAATCCACAGGGATATACTGTTAGCATTTGAAAAAAGTGAGCAGTGTTTTTATCACCATTCTCTACAAAAGGTACATTTTCCCACCAAGCTTTTTCAAAACTATAATTCAGAGCACTGCGGCTACACACAGCTTTCTGCAAACAATATATTAAACCCCAATCTAGAATCCCACACTTGAACCCTGTGATCTACAGGTTACATTCAGATCTCCATAGCATGCGCATTAACCCAGCGTGCTGTATCACTAAAAGTTACACATCTGTGACCACTCAGTTACACGCAGATTTCTGTAAGCAATACATTAAACCCCAGCCTAGATTACCGGCCACGAAACCTGTGATCTACAGGTTACATACAGATCTCCATAACATGCACATTAACCCAGAGAGCTGTATCACTAAAGGTAACACATCTGTGACCATTAAGTTACACACAGATTTTTTTTCAGTAGGTGTAAACATTTTCGTTACCAGGATTCTACTCTGTTGGCTGCAGATTGCAGACAAGTGTTGTCAGCAGGAACATTAACTCATTGGGACATTATTCGGTCCATTCCTGTGACCTGGAGCTTATTTCTCTACAGCAAGTCCAGTAACAGTAAGAAAGAGAGGGACATAGTCCACAGGACTAGGGGAACAGAGCACACAGGAGAGAAACTCACTGGTGAGAAGGTAAGACACAAACCATGATAACCTAGTGAAAACATGAGGAATAAACACACCAATGAAAATGATACAATAATGGTACAGTGGAAATACGCCTACATACTAAACACCTACACTGCGAAAAGGCCTAAATGCTACAAATCTCCTGCAAGAGAAAGACCCCGAGGCTGCAGGATAGACTCTAAATAGCTTTTTTAGTTATTGTACATGTTATTTATTTCGGCAGTGGTCTTTCAAATGCAAAGCAAATAAAAACAGATGCAATAAAATACATATAACAAATAATATAATCAATACAATAGTTTATTAAGACATGATATTTTAAAATTGTAGGGCACATTCCTTCTGAGCAGCCATTACAAACCGTGCTAAGGTTATTGCAACAACAATAAAGCTCATTTTAACCAATATTATTTTAGCTTGCTAACGAGGCCACGGTGCTGTATTTTATAAAGATGGGCTTTAAAAGGCGGCCATGACAAGAAATGAAAAGGACCCAATCTAATACAAAATGTGTACATTTCGACTGCAGAAAACACCAACACACACCTCCTGAGAGCTTCAGTTTTGCTGGATCAAAGGGATTCAAATAAAATGTATTTTTAGTCAATGTCTAAAGGTAAGAATTAATTGACCATAATACCATCAGGGAGCGAAAAAGCACGTTTTACCGCAGAGTCGGACCCCAAAGAACTGATTGCTAAGCTCGCTGAATTCTTTTTTTCGAGATACAATTCCTCAGTTTGAGTGGAAGTATTTACAGATTTCATTATCCTTTCCTCTTTGATAACCTCCATTATGATGGAGACTTTTTATATTCCATATTAAAAGCATTTTTAATTGCAATAATTTGCTTTCTGGTTTCCCTGGCAAATTGCAGCTCACTACAATTCAAACAACTCGAGCATAATGCTGAACTTTCACTTTGATCACATTTTGATGAGCAGTGTTGGTAGTGCAGGGCGGAGAGACTATCTCTAATCTTACCTCTTGTCTCATGGTATAAGACGACATACCTGGTAATTGTTTCATTGAGCTCTATAGCGCCCTAAAAAGAAACTCTGGGGTGCTAAATAAAAAAAGTTTGTCCCTATATGAAATCTGTGGAGGCATCTTACTTTTAATGGCCTTCAGAAGAGGATCAAGTCATTTTTACTAAAGCACAGAGCAATTAAGGTTGCACTGGCTTGCATAGCTACTCACATTAAATCGTAGGTCATAGGTCAACCACTTGGATTTGTTAGGGACTAAACACCAAGAAAAATGGCCATGCTTTTTTTTAAAAAAAGGCTTGTTTATAAGACCTGGTTCCTGTGGACTCATGTCAGCGGACAAACGTTGGCATGCACCCATCGATCCCAATGAATTTAACTACACACCCATATTAGGCCTGTGAATATGACGAGAAAACACAAAAACAATCAGGATGCCATCCTGAAAGGATCATTCGGAATCCTGCAGTAATTGACAAATCATGAACCGATTGTTTGTTTATGATGATTTGACCTTCTGAGACTGGTTCAAATTGTGCATGGATCCCCAACTGTTTTTCCATGTGGTTCCCTCACATATAGCAGATGAATGTGCACAGAGAAAACATGCATAAAGGGAGAAGTCTGCATTTATAGAAAAATCTAAAGTCATATCCAACAAGCAGAACTCAGATTCACCTTGCAACATTGCCCAGAGGCAATGGCGTTTGCTCAGGGGGTTTCACAGAGTGCATTCCGCTGCACCTCAGAATGAGGGGCTCAGAATTTTAATCTAAAAACGAGGAGACATTTCCCACAAGAGGTTGAATTAATAAGAAATAAGCTGTTCAAAATAAACACGAGCTAAGGCAAACAAAACAAGAAGTCCCCAAAGGCACATATAAACATTTACAGGGCAAGGACCCTGTAGTTGTTCGGTGCTGCCGAGGGAGAAACGGAACTGATGCATCGGGAGCACCAACCAATGAGGAGCCAGCAAGGTAAAGTGAAGCAGGAGTGAACCAATGGCCAGCAGCAGACGGGATTACACTACTGTACTGATTACAGCAGGTCTTCCAGACAGCACATGCGCTGCCTAGGCTCGACCTAAAAAGTCAGACTGAAATCAGCAGGAGTACTTGTGCTGTATGCCGGGCCTTGTCCAGATCCTAGCACAAGCTGGACAAACATGCACATCTAATGTGATGTTGGCGGCCCCCACTCACCAGGGCAATGAACACTCGGGCCTTATTCACAAAGGTAAACTTACACATTCGTGTAAGTTTACAATTGTTTGCTATTCAGAAATGGATTTATGAATAGAGTCTTTATGAGTGCTGAGTCTCCACATGGAAAAAGATCTATCTGTCTATGTGCAGCGACACTTGTACAGATACTATTAGTAAATCCCTTTGTGAGTAGCAAACAATTGTAAACTTACAATATGCTTCAGTTTTGGAATCAGACCCTCTGTCTGGGATGGGCCATTTGCCTCCCAAGCACCATGGACTCTCCGGGTAGTGGAGGGAGAGCAGCCCAGTTCTAGCTCGAAGGAGGTGGCATGAGGGCTGAGTTAAGGGACAGTACAACATGAATATCACCGATAAAATAAAGATGCACATTTTCAGCCAGTAGACAAGACTTTAATAGCGTCTCCTAATGTAAGTACTTGGTTAGTAAAAACAAAGATGAGGTATTACCAATCGCACAAATAACAACACACAACAAAACGGCAATGCCAAACAATATTAGGGACCCCCTAAGTGCAGTATCCTAGCCTGAGAGCGCCTGAGTATGTCCAGAAGGGGGCCTCTCCAGTGCTTGAAATGGAAAAATAGAAGTGTAGGTTCTCTGTGGCAGAGTACCTGCTTGTTTCTGAGAAGTGGCAGCACTCTCCAATTTAAAGTATTACGGGGCAAATCATCAAGGCCCCGCGATGAAATTATCGCCACTTTAGCATCCATTTTTGGGCGAAAAGCAGTGATAAATTTATCGCACTATCAGCATGGACACGCTAACGCGTGTTCCAATGCCTCAGCGCCGGTTTCCCCAACGCCCATCTTTGCTTTTTATTTTAAATTCTCTTTATTGAGTTTTTACAGAGGTTATATTGTCCCACCCCTGAGGCCCCCCCCCCCCCCACCGACACAGGCAACTTTCTACAATTGCAAAAGCAACATCTTGGTACTGTCACAAATAAGTTAATATCGAATAAGGCTACACAAAACCGAAGAATAAGAAGAGAGAAGAAGAAGAAAAAACAAAAAAAAAAAAAGAACCGCAGAAGAAACAAGAAGATCAAAGGACTTCTCCATTTTAGTAATTACATTCATTACTAATTCGAGGTTTCATTGCTAGTCTGGTCTCCCTGCCCATAGTCTGACCGGCTCCCAGATTTCTAATCCCTTTTTTTTCTTCTTAAAGCCCTTCCGACTATCAATAGCTATTTCTAGGTTGTATGCAGCTAACAAGCGCGTCCGCTATTGTTGAAATGTAGGTGGATATTGATCCAACCAAGCTGATGTCAAACAAATTCTTAGTACGGCCATCGAGATAAATATGCGTCCCTGTATGGCGCTAGGTCTAGTAGCCCTATCCACCCCTATTACTATTTCTACTGTAGTAATCTCTATATTAGTCTCTAAAATTCCAGATAGGAAAATAGAGATTTCTCGTTTAATCGTATCTAATGTGTGACAAGTGGCCAGCATATGTGTCAAATCAGCCTTGGGCATAGCACATCTAGGGCAAAGTGTACTTTTACCCTCGCACCATTTGGATATCTTTTAGGGGTGTAATAGAGTCGGAAAAAGGTTTTGTAGAATTGGGCTTGTAGCTTGGTGGACATTAATATAGAGCTGGACAATTCTAATGCTTTACGAGCAAGTTCCTCTGTAATAGCTATTTTGTTTTGCCATTTACATGCATGTTTATCCACATCATCTGGTAAAGCTGCAGTTAAGTCTTTATAGATATCTCCAATTTTAACCGTTTCTGATCAAACCACAGTATCGATTGCTAGAGTTTTTTTAAAACAACCGCTGCCACCCCCCTTTTTTAAGATGAAATCCCTGATCTGCAGATATTTGAAAAAGTCGCAGGAGTCTAACCCATATTTGGTTTTTAGGGATTCAAAGGAACAAAAACCCATAGAATCATATAATGAGCAGAACTGTGAAATTCCACATCGAACCCATCGCCTCATAACTGAATCCGTAAAAATTCCAGGAAGATTAGTGTTATTCTCTTACGTTGTATAATAGGAAAACCTACCTGTGAGAAGTTGGCCTGGTATATAATGCTCACTAATTCTAGTGATCACTTTGTACCATGCCAAGCAACCCTTATGATGATGGTTGTAATTCAACCTTGTAGACCAGTTATCCTAGTGGTAACGTGGACAAAGCAGTCTTAGGCTAAACTCTGAAAGGCATGTGAAGCCAGCTGTTATACCATACACAACCCCCTTGAATACCAAATGAAAGGGACACCACACAGATATATATTGAAAATATATATTGATTTATTAACTATAAAATCCCCTGGACTCTTTATGAGCACAGAAGCACAAGCGTAAAATCACAAGACAGTTTAAAATACACAAAAGTTGCACAATATGGATGAGCCCTAGGGGCCACCTAAACCATATACTAAATAAGTGGTATAAGGGATACCAGGAGGAAAGTGAAGAGGCCTAGGGCCTTGGGAATCGCTGGAGCTATTCGAGACTGGAGTTAGCTAAGTCGGGAAAGGCCCACGGGACTCGGGTGCAGTGTCCAAAGTGCACGCACTTCTCAATACAAAGTCTATGGTGCGTAAAAAGCACAAAGTTAGAAAGTTAGGAACCTTCCGAGTGACCTACGGAGCTGAAACTTAAAACACAGGCCCTTGGGATGTGTACCAGTGCAGGAGCACCGGCGGAGCTGAGTTACCTCACCCACAGGAAGCGGGTGCACAGGGTCGAAGATGTGTCGGGTTTCGTCACGCTGGTCGATGGTGCTTGGAGCAGGAGATGCTGCAGGCGGCTCGATGAGAAGAGTTCCGGTGGATCCAAGGGTGGATCTGTAGATGTGAAGACCTGAAAGCAGAGGGGACAGTGTTCAAAGTCACTAGCCAGTGACTGCCGTGGAACCAGAGTGGAACCAGGTGATGTCGGGTGCAAACAGGCGTTGTCGGGTAGCTTCTTTCTGCAGCCACGTGGATACCCGGGGTCGAGGACGTCCAGGAGTCGGTCACGAGCTGTCCCACGTAGGCTTCTCGCTGTTGGCGGTGTCGGCGACCTGATCGGAGCAAACAGGCCTTGGCAAATGCAAGCCACGCAGGAGTTGAAAGATGCTGTTCACTCGGACCAGCAAGGTCAGAGCGGGTGCTCCTTTTCACAGGAGCTTGGGTAGGTCTGGAGCAACCAGACCTGCTGTTTAAATCTTCGGGTTCGTCGCCAAGATGGCCGCTGGCCGCGTGGCTAGTGGCCGGGATGGCGCGTCGAGTGGCACAGTGCAAAAGGGCCCCACGCAGATCGTGGAGATGCTGGGGGGCTGATCTTCGGTGCAAGGGCTGCTCGGTGGTGGGGGTTCTCAATCCCCAAAGCACAACGTCGAGGATGCCTCAGAAGCTGCGCAGTCAGCTTTTCGGGTGTCTTTCAAGAGGTCCGGTCCCACGTCACTCGGTGCCTCCACGGGTCCCTTCTTTGCAGGGACTGTGGATCGGGCTCTGAGAGGTCTGGGAATCTGGTTCTTGTCGGGCTCTGGGCTCGGGCTCCGGCGGGAGGCGGCGGCAAAGCAGACGTCGAGTTGCTGGTTGGTACCTGTGTTCACAGGGTGGTCACTCCTTGGCCACAAGGGAGATTCTTCTTCAGTCTTCTGTGCAGCAGAATGTCGAAGTCCAGTCTTCTTCTTAGTTTAAGTTGATTTCGGGATGATCTGCTGTGCAATGGCACTGCTCCCCCTCTTATTCCAATCTAGGGGGTGGATCACCTACTAGGTCCCTCCTCTGGGAGGAACCAGGAAGGGGGGCGGTTACACCCCCTTTCCTTTGTCCAGCTCCGCGCCAGGACTGGGGCTGGAAGGCCCCAGAACCGGTTTGGACTGGCCTATGCACGGGGACACCTTGTGTGCCCCGGGCATGTCTGATTCTTTTCAGCCCTGTCCTACCTAATACACAAAATCCTGTCTGGGGTGGTGCTCGCACCTCCCAAGGCAGGAAACCCTTTGTCCAGGCCACCATCTGCCGAGTTTCGGTCAGCAGCAGGAGGCCAGACTTGTGTCTGTGGTGGCAGCGTCCATTTTGTGAAGCTGAGGCTCTGTTTAACTTTAACCGGGGTTAAGGCTACACACATGTCGTGTCCCTCTAGAAGGGTGGAATGCTATCCCCGTCGCCAGAACTGGCGAGGGGATAGTATTCCAATTCGTATGACACCTTACTCGACATGTTTTGATAAAGCCAAACCAAAGATAGCATTTAACCGCGAGGATTATAATGCACTTAAGAGTATATGGTATGGCAATATCCCGGAACAGCTTAGGGAGTGGTTCCCGACAGCTGCAGACAGGCTCAGCTCATGCTAGAGCACCATCTCACATATTTCCAAGCACTCTGCCTCCAGGATTGATGAGGCCTTCCATAGGAGTGGCTGATAGGAACATATGTGTCCAGTTTAGGGTTAGGCACAGGCATACTGTACCTAAGTAAGAGGTGATTACACCAACTTACCCCAGCTGAGTGATCAGCCAGTTGTGTCAAATATGGAGGCCAGGCCAGGGGTGGCACAATACATGCTGCAGCCCCTGGCAGGCCTTGGCTACACCTATGCCCTGGGTACCTATGGTACACTGTTACAGGGGCCTATAAGGTGAACCAATTCCAATTGTGTTATGCACCTAAGGTACATGGAGTCCATTTTAAGGAGAGAGCAATCAGCCTGGGGCCCTGAATAGCAGGATCCCAGGCCAACTAAGTCAAAAACCAGCTAAACACCAGGCAAAAAGTTTGGGGGTAACCATAGTCAGATATCCACCTTCCTACACTACCAATCCCCAAAAGTTTTCGAACCTGGTTCCAAACAGTATAAATACCCTTGAGTGTTTTAAAAGGCTCTTTTTTGAGATGGCAATCATATGGTAATTTCCATAGATGGTTATTGGCCTTATTGCCGAGAATAAGTTCCTGTGGAGTTGGTACTGAACAAATGGAGTTAGAATCTTTCCTTGGGGTTAGAAGTAGACGACTGTATTTAATAGTTGTAGCCCACCAATACAGTTTGAAGTTAGGCAGGGCTAAACCACCTCTTTCCCTTGAATGTGTAATAAATCTATGGGCTCTTCGTGTTTTCCCGTATCCCTATATAAAGCGAGAAAAAACGTTGTTTATTTAATTGAAAAGCGAGAAATCAAAATTGAGACAAATTGCAGGGAAGAAGTACAAAAATTTGGGGAAGAATACAATTTTAATTAGGTTACACCTTCCAATGATTGTTAAGTGTAGATTACGTAACCTAGTTAATTTTTTTTTGTTTGTTTCACTAGTGGGTCCAAATTCAGGGTCACTAAGTTATTTAGGTCCGAGGTGATATTTACACCAAGATATGATGCATTGTCCACAACTCTTCCATCGGCAAAGTTAATCTTGTTATTGATTGCAATCTGGGTTTTTGTTTGGTTCAATTTATACCCAGAGATCTCCCCGAACCTCTTCGCTTCTTCCTCCATTTCCTTGATTGTTATATTGGAATCAGCTGTAACAATCGCAATGTCATCTGCGAAAGCTAGGGTTTTAGTTTTGCCATTGGATGTCTTGATGGGTTGTATTGTTTGGTTCATTTCCAGCTTTGCGATAAATGGATCGATAAATATGGCGAAGAGTAGGGGAGAGCAGGGACATCCCTGCCTTGTACCTCTCGTCACTTTAATGGTATCAGAGGTGTCCCCATTTACCATAACCACTGCTTCGGGTGTAACGTACATTTTCCGAACACCTTGAATGAATTGGTCTCCAAACCGGTCTTCGACATGGCCGACTATAGATACTGCCAGGAGACCCTATCAAATGCTTTTTCTGCATCCAGCAATATTAAGCCCATAGGGTCTCTTGCTACCTCTGCCATGTCGAAGAGAGTGATCACCCGCTGGACATGGTCGTGGTTGATCTCCCTGGGACAAACCCATGCTGCCTAACGGAAATAATTTTATGGATTATGGGTGCCAATCTACTTGCTAACAATTTTGAATATATTTTGGAGTCGTTATTAATTAGGGTGATTGGGCGATATGCACCTAATTCGGTTGGATCTTTGTTTTTTTTAGGGAAAACAATGATTTTAGCTCGTGCCCAAGATGCCGGGAGATGTCCCCTCAGAAACACATGGGTAAAAAACTTGGTTAAAATGTCTTTTAGTACACTACTGAATCTGGCATAAAATTCCACAGGGATTCCATCTAAGCCGGATGCTTTACCAGAGGGAAGACTGCGTATAAATAGTAGTATTTCAACCCAATCTGGAGTTTCAGCAAGAGTTTCTTGATCTACTTGAGATAGGCATGTCCTTGAGGCTAGGTCTAGATATTCGTCTATTTTATCCTGACTATTGCCAGTTTCGGTATAAAGCTCTGAATAATATCTCTTAAAGGCATCCCTAATCTCTTTTGGATCTTGAGTTAAACCGTGAACAGGATCTCTGATTGCTGTAATCATAGTTTTGGAGTTTTGTTGTCTTGCAGTAATTGCCAATTGGTGACCCACCTGTTCGCTTCATTCATAAATGTTCTCTTTATTCGCGGTAGCCTTCCTGATTGCTTTGCTAGTGAATATTTCGGATATTAGGTTTTTTGCTATAGTTACATCTCTGATAGCCCCTTCTATATTGTTCCCATCTTGTACTTGTCTAACTAAATCTTCTTCCTTCCTGGCCAGATTATCTTGTAGGTTTTTCAAACTTTGTTTTGCCTCTTTGTTATTTTGGATAGAAAATCTGAGGGTTTCCCCCCAATCCCTGCTTTTAATGAGTCCCAGACCACCTCCAATGGAGCACTACCCATATTAAAACTTAAAAACTCGATGATCCATTTATCCATATGTTTGCAGTATTTGTCATTAGTTAATAAAGCTCTTTCGAAAGTCCAGTTACTGCGATTGGATTTAATTGTCTCCGTATCGAGGCTCATAAGTAGCGGGTTATGGTCAGAGAAGACCCTGGGCAATGCGCATCTTTGCATCGCCAATGAGATGCAAAGTGGGCATACCCTAGCAAACTAATGTGGAGAATGTCGCTAAATGACATTTCTCCAATTAACAATGTAATCTCTAACCTGCTTAGTGATCATAAAAGTAGTGCTAACCGCGGTTAACGCAGGTTTCTTTACGCCTGCTTACAACCTTACTAAGCCATAATATCCAATGGAAGGTGGATATTATGGTTAAGTCTGCCCTGCCCTATCATCAAGCTATTGCTGTTCCCTGTGCGATTATCACTGGATTCCCAGCGATAATCACACAGTCAGCAGCTATTGCTTGGATTTTTTTCGCTTTGGAGATAAGCGTCGCTGATAGCACGCAATCTCAGCAATAAAATCCAGCGATAGCCGTCGATAATTATCCTCGCGCTAAGCGGGCGGAGCGATACTTATCACCGGCCCTTGCTGATATGCCCCTACGTCTCTTGTGTGAATTGCCGGTCCTCTCCCTCTCAAAATAAAAAAATGCCGATACTCAGTACCGAGAAGTACTGGCCTATTTAAAGCACTTAGGGCCAGATGTATCAAAGGGTTTACCTATTCTGTGTCTAAGGGAAAATGTGTTCATACATATGGCCCTTAGCCCCTCCATGTAGGAGGGTGGGGGCTCAAGTTTTGTTATGCCACAGCCCTGAAGAGCACTAGGCCAGATGTAAGGAGAGGAGGGCGAGGAGAGAACAGAGCCCCTGCCCGGTCACGGCTCGATAAAGTTTCAGGAACAAGCTATGAAGTGTATAGAGACCATGAGCCACAGGCGAGCTCCCCCAAGGGTCAGTCACTGTCCTAAGTTAATGTTAATGTTAATGTTAATGTTAATGTTAATGTTATTTGTATTTGTAAAGCGCTGACTGATACCCGAAGGTGTCTTGGCACTGTGAGAAGACCTACCGTGAGCTTGGACCGGGACATATCCAGGTAAATTGCGAACAACCACGTTTTCCATTAGTTGGAGTCAAAAGAAGGCCTCTGAACTTTATCGGAAAGCGAACCTAGCCACCAGTCACCCATTATGAAAACTCAAACTAAAATTGACAATCATGCTTGTGGCAAAATAAATGTAAAAGGAAGGGGGGAGGCGAGTCCTCATGGTAGGAGCTGATTCGCTGAATAAGAGTTTTGCTGCTAGAGCGGGGGGGGGAGTGTGTGAGATATCCCCCTTGTGATAATATGTACCAGGTTGGGCCTGTTCATGCTCACTGTGGGGTGCTTGTGATGTTCTGTGCTGGAAACCCTTGACAGTCGTAAGGACGTGCTCGCACGAGCCCCCTGTGCAGCAGTGTGATTATGCTATGATTAATTTCAGTACACGTTCTCATTAGATCTCCCTGCCTCATTTTTGGGAGTATCTGAGGTGACTCAGAGAATGCATGTACTCCTGCCTTGTGACTTACTCCTCTGAGGACTTGCTGGAGCGACTCAATGTAGATGAAGGTGTGCTGCAGTGACAGCTTGAACCTAAGCCAGTACCACAATGACTGCACAATGGTTGCTACTGCAGCACAAGAGTAGGGCCACTGGCATTATGTGGCAATGGAAGACGGATTTATCCGGCATGGGTGAGTAAATTATGAGGCGAGAAAAGGATAATAATGCAGCACGAAACGTCCATTCTGTGGCAGGATTATGTTGCTGTGTTTTTTAATTTAACACACATTAATACTGTCCGGGCAAAGGTTGCACTTCATTTGTACCAATGAAACGCCTGAATATTGCAATCAGCAACGAAAATGTGGCCAGTTAAACTTCATAAATGGTCTAACGGGTTGGACAGTGGCCCCGCACATGCCTTGATATTTCCCGCTGAAGCCCTTTCCCGGAGATAGATATAGATGTGGAACCATTCCAAGATGGCTGACTCTTCTACTGGACTCTATGGAAAAGCCCAATCTAAGCCAGCAGGCTAGGAAAACCCTGGAGACCGAGAGGGACCAGAGCTGCTGTTTGCCCTGACATAGTTTAAAAACTGAAAGTAAAGAAGGACTCATATTCTGGTGGTTTATTTAAAAGCGCAACAAACCATCAGGTGATAGCCTCAGAGTACTGTCGGACAGATACAACGAAGCAGCAATGCGATCACAAGATACACGGAATGGCGATAACAAGAGTAATCGACATTACTAGGGGACCTAGGGGAATTAGGGGAATTAGAAGAGACTAGATTTAATCCTTCACCCAGATGAAGAAAAAAAACTGATTTTAGGAATCCAGCCGTGAGCCTGGATTGGAGAAGGAATCCGCATTGGCTGGTTCAGGGAATGGTCGATCCATATGCATTTGCTTGTAGAGGATCCTTCTGAATCTGAGAGTGGCAGTTATTAGTCTCATGTGGACTAGGAGAGAGATATATGGAATCCCTTTTGTGTGAACGGCTCTTCCTCCAAATTCCAAGTTGAGATTTTCAGATCTTTGGGCCCGATGTAGGTAATAGTGAAATACCGTTTTCTAAATACCGAATTTTACCGATTCGGTATTTAGAAATCGGTATTTCAGATGTAGGTAAGAATTCGGTAAAAAACACTGAATTCCTAATATTCGTTATTACCGAATCGGTAATTGAGATTCGGTAATAACGAATAGCTACCCATTCATTCCTATGGACTTGGAAGCCCATAGGAATCAATGTGAAGACATTCGGTATTACATAATCGGTAATACTGGGAGGAATTTCAAGGGTGCCAGAGTGTCCAAAGGACACCCTGTTGCACCCCTGAAATATGCATGTGTGCACGTGTGGCACACATGCATGCCCTAAGGGCATGGATGTGTGCATCATGGCACTTAAAAAAAAGCATGAAAGTGCTTTTTTAAAGGAATTCAGAAATTACCACCAACTTGAAGTTGGTGGTAATTACCGATTCCTTAAGGCCCAAAAGCACTCTTTTATGTGCTTTCTACATTGCATTTAAGGAATCGGTATTACCGATTCCTTAAATGCAAGGCCAATTAGGAATCAGTATTAAGGAATCGGTGTTTACCGATTCCTTATTACCGAATCCTTCCCTACATCACGAATGCCTCAATACCAGCCGCTAACAGTGAAATTTACAGAGTTTCATCGTTATCGACCAGTATTTGGGCCACCTACATCGGGCCCTTAGTCTCCAAGATGAACGGCGAGTGTCAAACAACTTGGTCAAGTAGAGCAGTGATCGACCGCGTGATGCTGTATGGACAATGCAGAGGGGTGTGAAGATAGTTCTTTCCTTTACAGCGAGCCAATGGGGAAGGTGTGATGTGGGCAAAGTGCCTGAGGGCGAACAGAAGATGGGCAACAAGTTCCTGGACACTTTTAGGTTTAGCGATCGATTAGTTGGGTAGGCCCATGTAGACACTGTTCCAAAAATGAAGGTGGAGATCACCCCTCCAAGAATTCTAGAAATTCTGAAATATGTAACATTTCAGATTTTTTCAATTTCTTATGTCTCTGTTCTGGGTAGTTATTTAGATCTTTGTGGCGCCACAGCAAATTGCTGCAAATTTTACAGAAATAGCTCAGGACACTTTGAAATGGGGCCCAGCTATTGAAGAGAATGATTTACCTTATTAAAATCCTGTCTTTTATGCTTTTATCGTGGCCCAAAGTAAGGAACTATCTTTTGAACTCAAGAAAATCATTACAAATTTGCTAGGAAGGACTGCTGTGAGCACAAAAATTCATAAGGCCTTGTGCGCCATTTTGATGCCTCCTTTTCAGTATCACATCTCAGAACGATGGAGATTCTGCAAAATGATGATGCCATCTCTACCTAGTATTGGCAAAGCAAAGAGATCTCGCCTTTGGAACGTATTGGCTTTGCCAATGGTTTTTAGTGAGGCAGTACAGCATCCTTGATGCTGTGCAGCACGGCTTAAGAATTTAAAGAAGCTTACAACGCCACCACCCATGTCATTTTGTAGGTGCGCACACCACAAATGCACAGACCTACTGAATGAAACAGGCACTTTTTGATACTTTTATTTACAATGCTAGTCAGACTAGTAAATAAAAAGATGAAATAAGCAAATGTATCTATTATTTAACCCCTTCGCCGCTGGCCCGTTTTTGCCGCTGTGCGGTAAACAAACGAACAGGGCGGGGCCGTGACGAACCCCAGCCGTCATCAGCACACGAGCACGGCGGAGCGTGACGGCTGGGGTTCGTTACTAGCATGCTAAGGGTTAAAGCACCATTTATTATTTAACCCCTCCCATGCTCATGACAAGCTCAGCTCGTCATGAGCCACGGTTCCCGTGTGCTCATGACGAGCTGAGCTCGTCACGGCCGTTAGAATGCTCGCACGCGGGGATAATTTCCCCGCTGTGCTGAACCTTCTATGAAAACAGGTGTGGCCGTGACGAGCATGAGCACACGAGAACCGTGGCTCATGACGAGCTCAGCTCGTCATGAGCAAGGGGCGCTGTGCCCGCCCCCCCTCCCCCCAGCACAGCGGGAGAAACAGCCCCACAGCCAAGGGGTTAAAGCAGGTGAGCGATAGCAGTGGGGGGTGAAAACAACACAGTGGGCTAAAACAACAGAGAGGGTCGGGGGCAGTAGCAACACGGGGGGTGCGGTTGAGCAGAAGCCACATGGAGGGAGTAGGTGCAAGGCTGACAAAAGCATACAGAAGAGGGAGAGAACAACTGAGATCTGGGGCAGAAGCAGACAGGCAAGAAAGCAATGCCGGGAAGAGAACACACAAGGATTAGCGCATCGCGGAGGGGAGTGGGGGAAGCACATGGGCGATAGAGAGCAATACTGAGTGTGGAGAGAGGGAAGAGAAGCACACTCGGGAGACAGCTGGAAACACATGCACTCACATAGAGTGCTTAGAAAAAAATTGAAAAAAGTAGTTCCCTAAAAATGAGCAGTGGAAGGATACAAATAAATTGGAGACAAAAGCTCCAGGGGAGGAACAGAAACAAGTTGGACAAGGCAAACAACCAAATAAGAAGCAGGCAAATGAGAGTGACAGTAAAGCCAACCAAACAGTAAAGCCAACCATTGGCCAGCACTTGGCGGGCCGCAGCTCCTCTGTGTTCTTGGTACGCCCACAATATGCCACCAGATAGTGGCACTGTCGGGCAGACTGGACCTAAAATGGACAGAGATATAACACAACGCGAACGCGTCCCAAGCTCACCCAAGTGACAATATTCATAAACTGGGAGCGCCTTGATCTGCGATAAAGCTTTCAGACTCCTAATAGAGACACAATTTTTCTGCTTTTTGGAAGCGAAACGACCTAATGGATTCAGCGGTGGTGTTTTTAGAAAAAGAAGAGCAGGATTGATGACAGAAGGCTTGTTTTAACCTTGGCAGGCCAGCGTAGCTCTTAATCTGGATGAGAAGGATGCAGGGACAGCCAATTCCTCGTTCCCCAGCTGTTCGGCACTCTGCTGGGATTTCTTAGCATATTGGTGGAGTTTCTCGATGTCGGGAGCAGAAAGAACGGGGTCCAGGGGGAGCTATTTCAGTTGAGTGTTGGGGAAGCCTGGGAGATCTTTGAGTAACCTGCTGGCCACAGGTTGGCATGGAGGCAAGCTTGGCTGCCAAGTTTCTCAGGCCTATGCGTGATGAACTGCTCAAATACGTGGTTTTTTCCTTCGAAATCTGGGACATGTAGTCCCGGTTTCATTATGCAATAAGCAAGACTACAAGTTTCAGAAGTCCCAGGAAAAACCTGGATTGGAGCAGCTAATCACGCGTGGACCTGGGAAACCTGGCAGGGGCCTACTCCATCTTCCATCCTTGTGTGGCCGATAGCATGAACATTATTGTGTTGAGAGGGAAGAGCACCTAGTGGCAAGCACCTGACAGGTAAGTCTAAGAGTCTGGATTCAAGCCTGCGGCCGGCAGGGTGCACACATTTCTGCAGCAGGTGCATTAAACTGCAGAGCTATTTTACCAGATTGTATTATGTGATCTACAGGTTTCGAATCTCTGTTCCACGCACATTAACTCGCACCTCATTCTGAACTCCAGAGCTATATAGGTGGCTAAAAATCCCTTTGAAAATCCTGTATAGCATCTTGCATTTTTTCCCCCGTGGCTTTTCTGCTCTAGTGGGAGTTTTCGCTGTTGAAATAGGGAATAACGTGCAGTGGTGGTTTTACTACCCACATTTTCCCCGTTACTGACTTGTTTTCCTGGTCAAATTTCTCCAGGTTATAATTTATAAAAAATTTGCATGGGAATTAGTTTGTGGGTGACATAGGACAATCAGTGGGTCGAGGGATTCAACTCAGCCAGCCAGTCACTCAGCTAACTCTGGTGTCCTCCAGCCTCTGTACTAGTGAATGCGAAGTGAGCACCAGCACACCCCTTTAGCACTTGACGCGGCAGCGCAGCCCAAAGCTTACTCCGGGAGGCGGTGTGGTGAGAAACGCAGCCCTACACAGGCTACCAACTCTACTAGTTCTTCTACCTGACACAGAAAGGCAGTTCCATCTACCCATGCTGCTAAATGGTACAAGTTGAACAATGCAAAAGTATGTTGACATTACACTCAGATCCAAGGTTGCCAAAAAGTTCATCCTGTAAAACTTCTTCCTACTGTCTTCGACAAAATATTCACCATAAAAAACACTGGCCCCTCAATCTTCCTGTAGTGCTCATGAATGCCACGCTGTTCATGAGCTTTGTTCGCTGCTCTCCTTCTTGGTCCAAACCTACTGAGCATGTGCATACTCCGTTAATCAAGAAGGCGCATACTCAGTTCTTCAAGAAGGCGTTGCTCAATTGAAGAGAGTGATCATGGACTTAGGAAGGTTTTTCTGAAGGGTCAGGAAGATCACACATTACACCAACATCTCCCAAATAGGACCAGGCTTCTTCACAGGGTCTTACTCAATCAATCAATCAATCAATCAATCTGTACATTTGTAGAGCGCGCTACTCACTGGTGAGGGTCTCAAGGCGCTTGTGGGGATGGGTGGGGGGGGTGCTGCTACTGCTCGAAGAGCCAGGTCTTGAGTAGCCTCCTGAAGGTTAGTAGGTCTTCAGTCTGCCGCAGTAGGATGAGGAGGGTGTTAAAGGATTTGGCGGGAGGTAGGAGAATGTTGAAGAGCTCTTTGCTGTTGTGTGTGTTGTTGTCTAGGCAGTCCATTAAGGAGGTCTTTTTGGCAGATCTGATGAGGTGATGGTGTTGGCGCATGAGGGTGGTGTTTAGCTGGTCTTCGGTGATTTTGCTCCATCTGTGGCGGGGGATCTGTTGGGTGCGATGGTGCGCGGTGGGTTTCTGGAAGGTGAAGTGGATGCAGCAGTGGTCGGTCCAGTGGGTTTCGGTGGTGTGGCTGAAGGAGACGTGGAGGCTAGCGGAGAAGATGAGATCAAGCGTGTGGCCGACGATGTGGGTGGGCGTTGTCACGAGCTGTCTGAGTCCGAGGTTGTCGACCAGGGTGGTGGAGTTGGTGTTGTTGTTCTCGAGGTGAAAGTTCGGGTCTCCGAGAAGGATGTAGTCTGTGGAGGCGAGGGCATGCATACTGACAAAGTCGGCGATGGAGTCGCTGAACTGTGGCCAGGGTCCAGGCGGTCTGTAGATCAGAATTCCTCTGAGGGTGGTGTTGGGATCGGTGTGGATCAGAAAGTGAAGGTGTTCGGCGGTGCTGAGGGTGTCTTTGGAGTTGGTCGAGACCTTGAGGGTAGACTTGTGGATTATGGCGAATCCCACTCCTACTCCATTGGTGTGGTCTCTGTGGGTGATCTTGTAGCCGTCTGGGATGGCTATGGCGATGTCGGGTGCCGAGGAGTCATTCATCCAGGTCTCAGTCAGGAAGGCAACCCCCTGGGAGGATGTGTCCAGCAGGTCCCAGAGTTCGACTGCGTGTTTGCGTGCGGAGCGGGTGTTCAGGAGTATGCATCTGAGGTGCGTGCGATATATCTTGTGGGGTGGAATGGCGGGTTGGATGCTGGTGAAGTTGCAGTTACGGCAGGTGAAGGGTCCTTGGCTGCGTTTCGGTGCGGCCAGGAAGCAGGGGTGATTTTGTCCAGTGTTGAGTGCGTGGTGGGTGCTGGCATCATAGTGGACACAGGTGTCATGTCATTTGCGGGGACCAGAGATTCCGGTGCTGGGCGCGGTCCAGGCGCAGACAGGCATAGACGGGCTTGCCTTAGGCGCGCCCACTGTGCGCGGCAGCGCAGCGGCCACTATATGAGGGGAGGTGGGAGGGAGGAGCAGCTGGGAGGTGGGAGCGGGGCGGCAAATGGGAGAGCAGGGGTGGCGGGGCCACAGGGGACGCAGCGGTGGGAAGAGTAAAGGGGAAGCGCAGGCAGGGGGTACAGAAGGCAAGAAGGGCACAAAACGGGCACAACAGGGACAAAGATACGATAAAATGCAACAGGGGAAAAAGGTACAATAAAGCAACAGGGAAAGCAGAAACAAGAAGGCTATGTGAGGCACAAACTTACACAAGCAGCAGCAGATGGTTCAGGGCAGCGTCACACAGATGGTGCTGTGCGGCGAGAAGAGCGACCTGCTTGGTAGCAGGGTCAAGGGTCACTCTCTTCACCGCGCAGCGGCTGCTATATGAGGGGAGGATGGAGGGAAGAGCAGCTGGGATGCGGGAGCGGGGTGGCGAATGGGAGTGCAGGGGGCAGGCCGCAAGGGACGCAGCGGCGGGAAGAGCGAAGGGGGAAGCGCAGGAGGGGGGTACAGAAGACATGAAGGGCACAAAACAGGCACAACAGGGACAAAGATACAATAAATCCAACGGGGAAAAAGGTACAATAAAGCACCAGGGAAAGCAGAAACAGGAAGGCTATGTGAGGCACGTACTTACACGAGCGGCAGCAGAGGGCTCAGGGCAGCGTCACACAGGTGGTGCTGTACGGCGAGGAGAGCGACCTGCCTTTTAGTTCCCATTTATAATTCACGTTTGACCTAATCTTGCATTCCCTGAGAGTTTGAGTGATGATTTTCAGGATGCCGTCTTTCTGTTTTTTGTTACGGCAGCATTTTGCTCTTGTATGGCTCATACTTTGAACAGAGTTGCCGCCAAGTGTTTATAACGGGCCACGAATGAGAGCTCTGGAGCATAGGCTGAAGACAGGGCAAGCATCTCACTGTGCCTGTTGGAGTGACAGGTGTTCAGGAAACATGCTCATTCAATCTTTGGCATCTCTGAAGAGTGCACAGAGCAATGGTCATGTATTCCAGTCGATATTGCCGTTATGTGCGAATGTATGTGAAGAAGGCACAGATGTCAAAATATTGACATGGTCGTAGTACAAGAAAATGCAGTGATTACTAGTGAGTGGGTGCGTTGTGTGTTTGCGGGTGGGCAAGTGAAGGAGATGCGAGGAAGTGCATTCAGGAGAGCGTGTAAAGAGGGCACTGAAGAGGAAAGAGATGAGGTATAAGATATGCAGATGGATGAGAAGTGGAGAGAAAAAGGGTGATCATGTCTAACACAATGTGATCATAACAGGGGGTGAATGAGACCCGCTGAAGACCGCTACCGGTAGTGATTAATTCACAATCTCAGAATTGAACATGTTTCAATATTAATTATTTACAACAAAACCCATGTTGTTAATGATTTATCTTAGGCAGCTAAAAACCATTGACAAAGCCAGTAGTCCTGGCTGGTTTTAGGAGTATGTCAGATGTTGTGTTATATGCATGGATGCAATCCCAGAAAGCTCAGAGTGGAGCCAAAATACCGGTCGGGTGGCACACTATGAGAATCACAGAAATATAATTTATGTGGTTAACCCTTTCCATGCGGCCGCGATTCCCCTGGTGTGCTGTAAACAGCACGAACAGGGGCGGGCCGTGACGAACCCCAGCCGTCATCAGCACACGAGCACCGTAGTGCATGACGGCTGGGGTTCGTCATCAGCATGGAAGGGATTAAGCTACGCCCCTATTTAAGTAAGCAACAGCTCTTTTAGAGACCCGCACTTTTTTTCATACCACTTAAAGCCATTTGGTCATACAAGTGGTACGATAAACGGGGACAAAGGCCGCCATATGTGCCTATTGTGGGGAAGTTTGGCCATAGCGCCCACACGTTGAATGTGGATGTGATTCTGCAGCATCGAATGTTTGAGTGCACCACCATTGACGTAGCAAAGGATCCTTGGCCTTAGTGCAGGCAAGGAAAATGGCCCCCTAGGCTGTTCTGTCGCTAGTAAAATACAGCAATGAACAGGATTCAGTGGGCCCAAGTACAGCTGCAGCTGCCTCACATTATTAGCATTGTTCCTGTGCAGAACTCATAAACCCCTGCTCGCGCTCAACGTTTTCCCACGCGGGCAGGGAGATGGTGGTGAGAACAAAGCTTCACACAGACCGGAATTTTAAGAAATAATAATTCTGCAGCCACCTTGTGGATTAGGACTCAGTTGACGGGGTTCTACTCAGCAATTCTACTTTATCCATACTCCTCCTGGCCAAATAGAGGACCAAGGCGATTTTGTGGCCCCGTTGGAGGTACAGGAGAGCTCACTGGTGGTGTCAGACCATCACAGTATCCTAGCGCTAATCCTTCCCCTCAGCCTAAGTCAGAGACGTTTTAAGGCATGGGCAAAGTGTACAAATGCCCAGACCCCTCACCCTCCAAGGGGCCCCTGGGAAAGTACACTATCTTTCTCTAGCTCACATCTGTCTTTTTCTGTATCTGAACTTCTCTTCTTCTCTCTCTGCCTACTTCTACTTCTGCCTCTCTTTGCTCACTGTCATCGTAAGGATTTTGGGGGTCCTCAAGAAGACATATTTAATCTGTTTTTATGTGAAACCCATTTCTGCAAGTTTGGCATCATGAGGGCTACAATTAGAACAAATGTGGGTAGCAAAATTCAAAGGCGTTATGGACAACGGCCCTGAAAATATATCTTGCCCTGCCTGGAGTAGGCAGAACATTTAAATATCCCCCACTTTGAACGAAAACTTTTATGGCTCCAACCAAGCAAAGCAGGTCATTGCAACTCTCCCCCAGAAGAGCATGCGTATCTCTTCCATCCAAGCATCTGTCCATTCATCATTTCAGCCTTCCCTCCACCCGCTGATATCCACCATTCCACCTTTACATTCTGTTATCCATTCAGTCTTTCATTCAGCATTCAGTCTGTCACCATTCCGTCCACCCATTCATATGCACACCTACCCATTTATCTTCATACCTATCAATCAAAATATAGCCATCCTTTCACTCAATCATCCATCCTTTCACTTTTCCATCCCATTTATCATTCATCCATCCATCATTTCAGTCATCCATCCTTTCGCTCATCCATCCAACCTTTCACTCATCCTTCCATCCTATCATTCCATCTATCAATCCACCCTTTCACTCAGTCATCCATCCCTTCACTCATCCATCCACCCTTTGAACCTTCCATCCACTCATCCATCCATCTATTTACCCTTTCACTCATCTATATATCCTTTCACTCACTCATTCATCCACCGGTCACTCATTTGTCCATCCATTCACAGTTTCACTCATCCATCTGTCCACCCTTTCATCCAGCATCCATCTAACCTTCTTTTCATTCAGCATCCATTCTTACGCTCATCTTTCCTTACATCCATCTATTCACTCATCCATCCACCCTTTCACTCATCAAGCCGTCCTTTCACTCACCCACCCAAACTTTCTTTCATCATCCATCTATCCACCTTTTCACTCACTCACCCATCCATCCATCCATCCAGTCTTACCCCCTTTTACTCATCCATCCATGCATCTATCCATCCATCCATTTACCCTTTCACTCGTTCATCCATCCTTTCACTCACTCATCCATCCACCCATTCACCATTTCACTGATCCATTTGCCTACCCTTCCCTCAGCCATCCATCTATCCTCACTTTCACTCATTCATTCATTCTTTCATACATCCCTCTTTACATCCATCTTTTCATTCATACTTCCATTCCATCAATCAACCAACCATTTCACTCATCATCCATCAATTCACTCACTCACTCACCCATCCATCCTTTCTCTTACCACCCATTCATCCACCCTTTCACACATGCATCCATCCTTCTTCCCTTCACTCATTCATTTATGCATCTATCCATCGATCCCTTCACTCACCCACCCACCTTTTCACTCATACATCCATCCTTTCACGATCTCACCCGCCCACCCTTTCACATTAATTATGAACCTTTGTCTGCTGAGCTGCAGGCAGAAGAGGCCCATCAAAAACCCCAACCCCGCTGTAGCTGCTAAAGCAGGCGGGTTGATGACGCCCCTGTACTCAGGGACGGGAAAAAAGGCAACACTGGCATGTCAGTATATAAATTGATGGCTTCTGGTGCTTCCTGCACATTAAGTTGATCTGTTGCAAATATTGGGGCACATTTGGTAAACCTATATATTGGTTAACATTGCTAACCATGAAGTCCAGAAACCTGTGAAAAAAGCTGAAAAGTGCACTTTGTGACACTCCCCCTGACACTGCTATAACTCTCTGGTAACTGCCAGAAGCCAAAAGGTATAGACTATTAAGCATCTCAAGCCTCCTTCTACTGCTAGGAGCTCAAAAAAAGAAGAAAAAAATTCAATAACAGCAATAAATCTAAATCCTTCCCTCTTCTATCCCTCTATCCTTTTCAATCCAAATAACAGACTAACATATCCACCACTCAAATTACTTTCATATTTCACTATACTAATTCACCACTAATCCTTTATGGATTCCGGAGTAGCATGCTTCTTGCTGAAAAAGCGCTTTGACGCCTCATCAGGGGTAGTAAGCGCTATGTAAATGCAATTACACTACATCTTACAGTCCAGCCACTAGCCTTTCAGTCTCTTCTGCCAGGTGCATCCACCTGTAGGGGTGCACACTAGCCCCCTTCACAGAAAGAAAAGCCCCTTCTTCAAGGCAGGTCTCCGCCAGAACTTCTAGCAGGATGCAGGGCGTCTGGTTCAGTTCCCAACCTGAGTGGGAAGCCAGCTATGACAGATGACAGCCTCGAAGCACAGCCATCTTTTGGGCCTCCACACATATGTGGGCCCTTCCTTTGGTAAATCAAAACCCCTAGCACCCTCCCTGGGCATGAACATCCAGGCTTCCCGCTCCCAGGCCAGACAAAGGACCTGGCATCCTGGCACAAAAGCTTTCCTTTTGGAGTTGACAATCACACAAAGGAATCCCACAATGGATTCCTGCCTAACCCAGTCAAATACAAACATGGCCGCCACACTCACCCAACCTCACACATACAAAGTGTACATGCACTATGGCCACACCGATGAAAGTAGGACCCAGGTACGGGAGACCCAGGTAAAAGACCAGTCCATCCCACTAACATCCAATGCCGCCACCACAAACATTCACCCCAGTACAGAGATCAGGGCCTAAATCCATAATTTTTTCTTCTCTCCATGCCATTTCAGTTTAGACCCAGCCATGTGCAAATCAGTCTTGACCCTGTTCCTCATGGGAACAGTCCAGCCCGAACTGCCAAATGCTACCAGGCAATGGCAGGTGGGTGGTGGCAGCAGGGAACTGCCAGGCACTGTGTGGGTGTGGCACATAAGTAAAAGCAACATCAATCAGTAGATATTCATTTTTAGAATAATGTCATTTTTAATTTATCCTACCTTTTGAACACTAAAACAATGTTATCTACATATACACATATATTCAATTTACATTTCAAAATAATGTAGTTTATTTATTAATATTTACTGTGTATGGCGTTAAGTCCCTGCTTCTGTTTTTTTTTCTTTTGGAGTGTGGACTGGCCATAGCGGGCACCGGGCATTTCCCCAGTAGGCCGCTAGGGTGGGGCACGGTTTTGGGCCAGCAATATCGGCCCCCTGTAACAAAATCGGCCGAAACCGGCCGTTGCAAACTGCTCGGCTGCACTCCCCCTCACTTCAGGGGGGGGGCAGCTGAGCAGTGTGCCAGGGCCGGTTTCTGTTCCCAGTCCGGCCCTGGTTACTGTACTTGTGAGTGTGTCATGCTAGATTTACTCCTGGGGCTGAGCTGTAGAACATTTACTATCATGTTGGGACATTAGCAGTGTGTTGTGGGAATACCAATGGGCTGTTTCTATTTGCATGCCCTCCTTAAACCTATCCTTACCCTTCCCTGAGCCCTACCTTTTCAGGAGTATACATTCCATCATTTCCAGACACTCCTCCTTGTCCTTCCCACCTCTATTACAAAATGTACACTAACATGTTGCAGAGATCTCTACAAAGAAAAGATAGGAGTGGCAGAGGTGGAACTGCTCTGGGGAATTTTTTTAGTGGGGCGACTGTCCTCCTCTCTCAAGGAGAAGCCACTACTGATAGTACTAACAAACATACTACAAAATGAAGTAGCTAATCGGGCCTTATGGTTTTACATTTATCAAAGACATCTACTCCAGCATTTCCCACCCTGCGGGTTGTGACCCACTGGTGGGCCGAAAAAGTCCAAGCAATAAATTAAGATGCCTTGAAATTCTATGTTTATCTTGTCACATTTGCCTTTCTTAACACCTTCAGCGCAGCGCAAACTTTCGAACTGTGCTGAACGTTCTATTGAACAGGCGGGGCCATGACGGAATGGTTCCGTCATAAGCACAGCCCAACCGGCGCTCATGACGGAACCGTTCCGTCATGAGCACCGAAGGGGTTAAAGAAGAGGTCAAATTTCAGGCTTTGTCTCCTGATACATTGCTACTTATTCTTTTAACATGAGATGGGTGTTTACCTGTTTCTTTTCTGACTGCAAAGTGAGAGTTGTTTTTAAAGTGAATTGTGTGACAGTCTAGCTGGAGTGCAAGAGGTGTGAAAGAAAGGGCTGCAGGGTGTATTTGTTGTAACCCACAACAAAATGTAAATATCTGTAAAATGAACTGTTTCCTTTCGCAGTTAGGAAAGCAACAATTAAGCAAATTTTTTAAAATTATTAAGGGTGTTGGAAACAAGCAATTTAATAGGACCGAAACAAATCAAAACACTTTACTTGTTGATGCACAAATGATAAATATACACGTTTGCAGAAGCCGGATTTCCACACATTATCATGTGTGTGCTGTATATTTTATCAGTAAAATTGTACATCAGTGCAAAGTTAGTTGTCATTTCAATGGAAAATGTGCTGTCTGTAAATGACAAAACTATGCTTTCATTACATTAAATAATCACCTCTTGTCATGTCCATTAAAAGTAGGATGCTCTGGGGCCACTGCCATGGCCAGAGGGCCCCCCATGCACTATCAAAACCCAAATACTGAACTTCAGTGTCCGCGATACAATTTTACAAGCTGCACTCTCTCACAGAGACCTACAATACGAGAATGGAATAATCCGATTTTTTCCAGACTTCACCCTCCAGGTGCAACGCCAAATAAGATCATTTGATACGGTCAAGAAAGGGCTGAGGGATGAAAATCTCAAATACATGATGCTATTTCCTGCCAAACTCAAGGTCTGGATGGAGGGGAAACAGTTCTTCACATCTCCGGAAGAAACCTGAGACTGGCTAGAGGGCTGGAGGGTTGCCGCTGGGGAAAGAATCAGAAGAAGGCAAATGCCCAGAAGAATCGACCTCCAGAGGCACGCGGCCCAGCGCCTTCGGTCAGCCAGCCCAACCAAACAACAGGGCGGGATGAAAGTTGACAGATGTCACACAGAGCTCTCCATTTCCTTGAGCCTCTGACATAAAAGATGGGGCATAACCTGGAGAAAAATTGAACTGCATCTCCTATGAGTCATTGGACTTGGACACCTATCCTCTATATCTAGGTAGCAGTTTGACCAATGTATATGATGGCTGGGGGCCACATGATTTAAGTGGGTTAACCAAGATTCGATAACTTTGAGTCGGCATTGAACCACCTTCCAATTGTTCAATGCACAGCTTTACACGTCAGGCACTCTTCAGGTTGGGGAAGTGAGAGGGTTCTCTCTCACTAAGCAGGGATGCAGGGATGGGGGATCTTGGGGTTTTAATTATGTTGATTGGTTGTATAGTTATGCTCATTCATCTAACAGTCAACGCATAGTATGAACACACAGAACATCAACTCCGGATGGGTGTTTAGATGGCAATGTATCGACAAACACTCATGGAGGACACTAAACAAGCGACCCTATGAATATGGTTATGGAACGTAAATGGATTTGGTAATAAAATTAAATGTACCCTAGTCCTACAACACATTAAACGTCACCTCCCCAACATTGTACTACTACAAGAGACGTACCTGAAAGGTGAATCACTACAAAGCCCTAGGCTGGTTTGGCTACAAACTAGTAGCCCACTCAGGGTTTTCAGACAGTTCTCACGGGGTGGGCATCCTGTTTATAAAACTCTTGCCATTCACAGTTGAGAAAATATGGTGAGACTCCCTGGGATGTCACATGCCTTGACTGGTAGTTTAGAGGGTCGATCAGTAAACCTCTGTTCCCTATATATTCCGCCAAAACTACACACGGGTTTCCTACCACAAAACAGTACTCTACTCAAAGTCAAAGTCAAAATAACCTTTATTCGGATATTACATTATCCATAAAAGTGTACACATAATTACATACATGGTCAAATACAAGGATCACAGTTGACCCAGCAACAATATATACATAGGACATATATCTAAGAACATATGTCAAACACGTACTTTCTAAAAGGCATAGAGCGTACATCCTGGTTTTTAAACTGTCTGGATAAAGAGCACAATGTAATAGCATCCAAGGATCAGAGGGTGAATTAATATCTATGTCCCCATATTTTACTACGATACTGACACTTGAAGAGTAGTACACATATTTACAAATAACAGCATAGGTTTTAAAGTGCCGATGTGCAAAAAACTGCAAAGATCTTAAAGTGCCAATGTGCAAAGGTACAAAGAAACCTCCTTACAACCTTATTAAAATAACATGGCTCTACTCCTGGAGCTGCCCCCCCAAGATCCTCCTGGTAGGGGGAGTCATGAACGAGGTGATGGACCCGGCGCTGGACTGTCTAGGCTCAGTAAAAAACCAAGCTGGGGGCGTCCCTCCCGGACTTCACCTTGGCGATGGGCCTGACAGACCTGTGGAGAACTCTGAATCCTCTTCTAAAGCAGGACACTTGCTACTCTGCGCCTTGACTATTTCTTTATGCGGCACAACCAAGTTGGGAGCTTCCAGGGCTCTGAGTATCTGGTGTGGGGCATATCAGACCATTCTCCAGTGGGAGTATCATTGAGAGGGCCTACAGTTCACACCAATAGCTACCCTAGACTAGACCCCTGGTATTTGAGAGACAGAAACATTAACTACAAACTGAACTCCGGGGCAGAGTTATATTTTAAAGAGAATAATGGATCAGTCTACTCCTCTTGCATGCTTTGGGAGGCATTTAAGGAAGTGATACGAGGCCAGGCTCAGGCTCTGATTGGTGGGAAGAGAAAGGAGACACGGGTTGCATGCAACACAATAGAACAGGACATCCTGAGGCTGGAGAGAGAGAATCTAGGAAGGGAAGTGTAGACCTCCGACACACATTAGCACAAAGGCAACACGACTTGAGGGCCCTGGCTGACAAAACGGCCTGATCGTATGCCCTGGCCAGACAGTGCCGCCTGTACAACGGAGGTGACAAGTCCTCCAAACTATTGGCTTGGTTGGAAAAGAGAGATAGGGATAGGGATAGGTTTTGGGTGGTGCAAGTTAGTGATCTGGAGGGATTCCTACAGACGACAAGTTTGGCGATTGCAGACACCTTTGATTCCTCATACGAGAGTCTCTACATGCCAATTAGCAAGAGGTCAAATATGGACTATGAGGAGCTCCTGAGTGACTTCATTATTCCGATGCTTACAGGTGATGCAAGGAATAGTATTGAAGCTGAAGTGACAGACGAGGAGATAGCAACGGCCCTTGGTTCCTTGCAGTCTAGTAAGGCAGCGGGGCCTAACGACCTGCCGGTCGAGATGTACAAGGGGCTGTCAGGCAAAATCAAATAGCAAATGCTGGAGATGTTTCGAGCAGCAGTGGAGGTGAGATGCCTGCCGGAAGACCAATGAACTGCTGCGATAGTGGTCATCCATAAAACTTGTAAGCCCCCTAGGACTTGCAGCTCCTACAGACCGATCTCCCTCCTGAATGTGGAGGTGAAGGTCCTTGCAAAAGCCTTGGCGGCTAGACTTACGGTGGTCCTCCCCGACATTATTCATATATTTCAGTTAGGCTTCATGGCACGCAGGAGTACCAGCCTCAACTTGAGCAGAATGTACAGAGTTCTTCACATGACAAGTGGGCCCTCAACTCAGCAGGTCTGCTGAGTTGAGGGCTCACTTGCCATGTGAAGAACTCCGTACATTCTTCTCAAGTTGAGTCTGGTACTAGTACTAATGGCACTGGATTCCTCCATGACATTTGTTAGTATAGAATGGCCCTACCTCTTTGCCATCTTAGCTAGACTGGGATTTGGTCAGAAATTCTGCGCTTGGGTCAAATTGCTTTACGAGGCCCCACTGGCCAGGGTGCAGGTCAATGGAGAGCTTTCTCATGTATTTTCACAGGGCAAGGGCACCAGACAAGTAGGCCTATTGCCGCCCCTGCTCTTTGCCTTGGCCGCTGAGCCACTAGCAGTCTACATATGTGGTGCCCTGATAATATGGGGCATTCTATCGTCGGATGTATGGGAGGAACGCATCTCCCTATATGCAGATGACATACTCCTTTTTTTCTCCAGACAATGTGTCTCCGTTACGCGCATCCTACATATTTTTTAACTGTTCCTGAGCTATGCGGGATATTAAATAAACTGTAAAAATCACCAGTTTTTCCCCTATCGGGCACCCCACTGAGGCGTCCATTGAAGTGCATGGTACCGATAGTGTTGGATGGCTTTAAATACCTTGGGATATTTGTGACAAGGGGCCAGCACTTATTTATGCAGTGAAACCTCATCCCACAGCTGCATCGCCTAAGCGCTGACACGGAACATTGGCGCACCCTCATCCTATCATTAATGGGTAGGGTGGCATTATACAACATCTTATTGGGTCCCACAAACCTTCTTCAAATAAATTGCTCAAGAACTCTGATCGTTACAAAGAGGGATCTATGACATCGGACTGGCAATTCAAGACATTAAAAATTACTACTGGGCCTCACAACTCCTGATTGTTCATGACTAGGAGTGGGCGGAAGTCGCGTAAGGGACTATCGCGGAGAGGCACGGAGATTGAACCAATCTCCGTGCCTCTCTGCGATATTTCCGTTACAGGACGCCCGCCGGCCTCCCGCCCACCTTATTAAATTATATGTAAAAACCTAAAATTAAACTTAAATAAAACTTACCTTACTGCAGCAGCATCCTTGCCCATTGCGGCTTCACCTGGAAACTGCACATGCGCGGGAGTCTGCGCATGCGCAGTCCTGGCGAGGACTGCGAAGGCTCCTGCGCATGCGCAGTTTCCAGATGAAGCCGCGATGGGCAAGGATGCGGCCACAGTAAGGTACGTTTTATTTCAATTTAATTTTAGGCTTTTACATATAATTTAATAAGGCGGGCTGGAGGCGGGAGGCGGGCGGGCGGCCAACTTCCTTTCCGCCCCCGAATGTGCGGAGATTTGCCACAAATTTCCACCTTCTTTGCGCAAGGGCAAATCTCTGCACATTCCGTGGGCGGAACGGAGATGTCCGCCCACCCCTATTCATGACTGGGTATATGCAGACCGGTGTGAGACGTCTTATAGGGTCAACCAAGCGGCCATGCAGGCTGGTAATCATGAAATCATCATATATGCTGGCAAAGGGAAAATAGTGCTACCAAAACATACAGAGACAGTGGTAAGGAGCTGGACTGAAGCCAATCAATATCTGTGATGGCATTCTAGATCGACAGCCATAACCCCACTCTGGCACAGGGACCAGCTGGGAGAAGTGCCCGGACTGCAAGGGTTTGCACAGTGGGCAAATATAGGAATTGAACATCTGGGAGATGTAAGGAGAAACGGCTTGTTACTCTCCTTTGAGGCCCTTAGTCAGGAGTATGACCTCTCCCCCACGCAGAGACTCCGCTACTTCCAGCTTGGGCACGCCCTCTGGAAGCATATCCGAGAAGACACAACTCCCCAACTTTTACCCACTGGAGGACCGATTGTTGACTGACCTCATCCCAGAAAAGGGAATATCAGTGAGCTATCAAAAATTGTTGAACAACTCCCCTGGCCCGATGGGACAACTCAGACGCACTTGGACGGATGACGTTGGTGATATTGATGACGAAGAATGGGTGGAGTCCCTGCAAAGCCCCAAGGCATAGCGATTCAAGTTGGATTTAGCCTAATACAGCTGAATGTCCTACATCGCTCGTATTATTCACAAATCCTGCTGCATAGATTAGGAGTGGTAGAGACACCCCAGTGTTTTAGAGGATGTAAACAGGAGGGGTCCTTCTACCATATACTCTGTGATTGTCCAGTCATACAAGGGTATTGGAGGGAGTTAAAGGACATAATGGCCGAGGCTTTGGGGGTGAGGGTACCCATGAGTGAAAAGTGGTTAGTCTTGTTTATCCAGGGAGAGGAAGAGTGGCCACGACATACTAAGATCTGGCTGGCACAGGCAACAGGGAAATATAACAAGGAAATGGGGGGCCTCACATCAACCACCGGTAGTGGAGTGGAAAGCTGATATGGACTGGTGCCAGAGGGCAGAGTAAGTTATCTATAAAGCAAGAGGGTGCCCCAGAAAATGGGAGCAAATATGGTCCCCAAGGAGGAATTACAAAGGAACAACATTGGGGTCATGATGTACCCGGGGATAGCAAACAGGACACTAAATAACAAAATAGAGACACAGGGGCACCCCCTGAAAAGCACAAATTGGGGGGTAAAGATAGAGGACTAAGACTCATTTGCTCACCATGTAAAACTAATCCCATGGGAAGACAACACATTATAATGTGAGATGATGTTTGTACTGAACTTTCAGCTTGTATACTGTATAATGAGCCAGTTTAATAAAATGATATTAACCCCTTCGGTGCTCATGACAGAACGGTTCCGTCATGAGCGTCGGTTGGCCTGTGCTCATGACGGAACCGTTCCATCATGAGTCCGTTGGCTCAATAGAACCTTCAGCACAGCGCGAGAATTTGCGCCGCGCTGAAGGGGTTAAACAAAAAGGTAGGTTGGTCGTGAATGTTTGCTGTTCTAAAAAGTGGGTTGTGGGTCTAAAAAGTTTAGGAACCACTGGTCTTGTCAATTTCGACTAACCCTAATTCTACGATGAACTCCAACTTAAAAATTAACCCTAAGGCTTAAAATGAAGAACTATCCATAACCTCAACAGGTAACCCTAGCCCGGCTATTAATCGCTACACTAAACAGAGCTCTAACACCAGCAGTTTCTCATAACCCTAACCGTATCCTAATTAATTCCAAGAAGTTCTTTCAGGTGAGAAGTCTATGCCACAAGATTGATTGGCATAAAGATCTTAACACTGAACTGTATTTTCAATATTTTAATGGTTGTGAATAAGTCATATCCTGAGCATGGTTTCCATGTCTGGCTTTTCTCTGTGGGGAGATCACTTGTAAAGTTGCATGATGCAATCAGATTTCCCTAGGTCAGCTGTTCTTAACCTGTGGTCCATGGAACCCCGGGGGTCCACAATGCCTACTCAGTGGGTCCGTGACATTTTAACAAAATGAAATATAACAGATTTACAAAGCAGATATACATAACAAAGCGAAATGTAAAAGTAAGAGCAATGGAATTTGAAATTGGAGGTTAAAGAAACAGCTGCTATCCTTAACTGGAGTCATGGATGCAATGCAAGTCCAGCAGGCAGAATGCATTATGGGTGAATGGTGGCCTCACTTGAAGCACTTGTCGGGGCGACACAAAATAAAGCTTACAGCTGGAGAAAAAAGACAAAGTGTTGCTATAGAATATCGCTTTCTCATTAGGAAATACATTCGAAATTTAAATAGAGACAATCTTCATACTAAAATTAAAATGTCGATGTTTGTGTATTTTTTTTCTTTCTGAACTAAATAAAGCTATTTCGAAATTTGTGCGGTATGTTTGACACATACCGTTTTTTAAAATTTTTTATATTGTTTTGAGATTCAAATTGTCAAAATAGCTCAGTCCACAGTCCCCTGCTCCCAGTAGTAATTCACTGGTTTTCCACGGAAGTGAACGGGTTACGAACCACTGCCAAAGAAGGATAACAAATTAACTGTTACTTCTTTTGTCTTTTTCGAGTCCTTTCCTGACAGAAAGGTAGTTTTTTTTCTCGAACTGTCCTTGAAACGATCTCGGATAGCGTCCTAAGAGTCCTGTCCTAATCATATATAGAAGGCATCAAACCATTGACCGTAGGAAGGTCAAAGGCCACAGGGAGATGATGGATGCATCACAGTGAGTGCGCAAATGGAATGCTCGACCCCTCAGAGACATGCCTTCCCTCCTCATGTGTAATATTGGTTATTTCAGGGGACAGGCGCGTATATATGATGTGTGCGCTGACACAGAGTCACCTCATCCTCCAGTGAACCAAAGTGTCTTCCAAGCCCAGAGACCACAAGGGTTAATGTCACCTGACCCGAGACAAAGAGGCGGAAATTAGAATGAAGGAACGCTCACCATCAGCAGCAATGGTGGTGAAGCTGCTAAAAATCAAGACAGAGCCCCCCCCCCCACCCCTTCAAAAAGTAGACCAAAACGTTCCTAATGAGCAAATTCCTCTCCTAATGTTCACGTTACAATCAACTCCGTACCCTGACTTTACCTATCGTTACGGCATTATCCCTTGGCCTCCTCTCCTTATGTTACCCTCCCGGCACTTCCGAGCAAACCTCCAGGGTGCTGCGACTGCTTTTCTAGCTTATTGTATCATTTTGTTCCTATCCCAAAAGGTAGTCGGATATTATGATTGTTTGTCTTGCCATACACTGTATCTATATCTACTTGTTCTCTATCCCTTCGGCTCTCCTCCCCCTTGTGTCCTGTATCCCACCTGATACTACTGTAAAGCGCTCCGATACCCTCAGGTGTCTGGTTCGCGCTCTATAAAACACTAAATAAATAAATAATAAATAAATAAATAAGTCAAGATGGCACGGTCTAACTAACATGGAATGAGGCACGGAACACTTGCCGCAATCACTCTATCTGCTGAGGGGCTGGAAGAAGAGACTGGGGGTGGGGGACAGTAAGAGAGCGAAAGCATGGATGGACGTGGGAGACAAAGAGGAGAGAGGGCACACCTGATTGAGCTGGCATGTAGATCACCGCTGGAGATGTACAAACAGATCTTTTCCTTGTTGGAGGCTGCCTTCATCTCACCGCCCAGCTCCTGCCTTTGTCCTTTATCGTGCTTGCACATATGGTGGTCTCAAATTCTGGCCCTGGTCAGCACTTCTCAAACTCCACCCATGTGGTCTACGGACGGTCAGGCCTCCATGCACTCAATGACCAATCTCTCTCATGCGTCAGGGCAACCTTTTTGTACGCTAAGCATGGGGACACTAATAAGAATTTTGGCCAGTCGTGGTTCAGTTGCTCTTTATTGTATAACTTGATCGTTCCGAAACGACTTTGTGGGCTGGCAGGAAGCGGAGAATTCTGGGAGTCCATGAAGATGGCTGGTGGGGATGCCTTGGAGTGACAGCTGGTTTCGGCAACATCCAGCCCAATTCATTGTATTCCTTTTTCAGTAGCAAAATGAAAACATTTTGACTTCTAGAAAAGGCACGCCTGGGTACAGTACAGCTCCTGTGAAGTAGAAAAGTTGGTGTCCATGGTGCGCAGACTAATTTAACATGGCCGCTGTCAACATCTCATTCCTGAGAGGAGCAGATTTGGATTTCCACTTTTTGCATACCTTTCCCGCTGAATGACCACCACTCTTTTTATAAAGATAAAGTAAAGTGTCCCCATACAAGATGGTGGCAGGTAGGCATGACCAGCCATATCTTACCAGTCCATCAGGCACAAGCTATACCCTAAGTTTGAGAAAGGGGGGCCTGCGTCCAAGATAAACTTGCCAGCCGCAGGGAAAATACTAATTGGAAAAAAAAAACGTAGGCAAGTGACAATATACAATCATGTGCAGGCATAATCTAAATGGAACAAACAAGTTACTACTCACAGAGTATATAGCATGTCTGACGACGTATATTGTTGATGCCAAATTACTTTTAATTATTATACATTGTCACATTAAAAAAGATAATAAACAATTTTATTTACACAAAACACAATGGTTTTCATCAATGTCCTATATTACAATAAATACCAGGAATAGTACACAATTAATTATACATTTATGACATTTTTTACTTATTAAACCTAGTTTTTGGGTGTGCATGCCATTAGTTAATCAAACCAGGGCACAATAATTAGAAACATTCAAGGTGTGAATATCTAATATAGTAGCGAAGTGCTGGGGGTATGTTGACACACTATAAAGATAAAGGGTCCCCGTAGAAGACGGTGGCAGGTAGGCATGACCAGACATATTTTGCCAGTCCATCAGGCACAAGCTATGCCCTATACATTCAAAATCATTGTATACTTCCCTAGACTTTAACCTTCTTTCTGTTTTTATATGCACACGTCCTACACGAGGGGATGAGGCTGTTTCACAAATCAACTGCTCTACTCATGAAGGATTTTTCGTCAAGGCTCAATCTTGGTCTTAGATTTAGGAGCTCTATGTCAGAATGGCCCACACGATGCCAAGTGGTGTCACTAAAGATGCCGACCATGAAATCCAAAATGGCGAGCACACTTTTGACAACTCTCCTAAAAGATGACCATACTCTGTGATTCAAAACCCAGATCTGTTGACTGGGTGTGAGTTTTTGATTGGTTCAGATGCTCCGTCCATCACCACCCCCTTTTGTACTGCTTTGTTCGCCATAAGTAGGCAGGGTATGCTCAGACGTGAGTCCCTTGCTCACATTGCCACTGGATTCAAGCAAGCCTGGCTGAAGACGGCTGAAATGCCAGAAACCGGTCCTAGGAAGCTTGAGTCCGGTCCAAGGAAGGCATGGCTTGGCAGTTCGGGCTGGACTGTTCCCATGAGGCACAGGGTCAGACTGATTTGCATATGGCCATGTCTGAACTGGGGTGGCAGAGTGGGATAAAGAACGGTGATGGATTAAACCCAGAACTGTTGACTGGGTGTGAGTGTTTGATTGGTTCAGATGCTCCGTCCATCACCACCCCCTTTTGTACCGCTTTTGGCCGCCATAAGTAGGCAGGGTATGCTCAGACGTGAGTCCCTTGCTCACATTGCCACTGGATTCAAGCAAGCCTGGCTGAAGACGGCTGAAATGCCAGAAACCGGTCCTAGGAAGCTTGAATCCGGTCCAGGGAAGGCATGGCTTGGCAGTTCGGGCTGGACTGTTCCCATGAGGCACAGGGTCAGACTGATTTGCATATGGCCATGTCTAAACTGGGGTGGCAGAGTGGGCTAAAGAACGGTGATGGATTAAACCCAGATCTGTTGACTGGGTGTGAGTGTTTGATTGGTTCAGATGCTCCATCCATCACCACCTCCTTTTGTACCGCTGTGATTCAAAATGGCCGACAGACTGTTGAGAATTGTCAACCAAGATGACCACCGGGCAGTTTATCACGGCCTAAAGGGAGTTAACAAACTGCTAAGAAGTGCCTTTCAAAGATGGCATCTAGGGTGTTCACTGTGAATTGGAAAGATGGACATTGTGGAAAAGTGCCATTCAAGATGGCCGCCACTCTGTTCATTGTGATCTAAAATGCTCAATTCAGCAAGAGCAAAATAGAGAAACAGTTGACATGAATTGCAGATCTCAAAGACCATTTTTCAGCTTCGTGGTTTTGCGCTTTCCGACTGACAACGGAAAACTGCAGACACCTTTCTGATGAGCACATCGATTCTTTGCCCTCTGCAAGTCGCTTGTCATGGATCTTGTCACTTCTTGGATGGATTAATTTCATTTAGTTGCGTTTCTCGCTCTTTTTTCTTGGCTCGTCGCAGAGTTGGGCTAATTGAGTGTCATCTCGTTTTAAACATCTTTGTTATGAAAAGAAGGAAGTGCCAACCCAATAAGAATAGAAATTAAAATTGGAAATCAGTGATGGAAATTTCCAGCCCTTTCAAAAATAGCACAAGGCGCATTCAGTCTTATGACAAAGGCTGACATGTAATTGGAAACCGAACAAAAAAGCAAAATCTGTTCCCTCTGAATAGGGCTTCTGTGCACTGTAGAATCAGGGGGATGAGCGATAGAAGATAAGTAGTCGAGGATTGGCCCAGGATCCTGACACAGGCCTCTCTGGCAGTGCACCTCAGGCTGGACATGTAGTGCAGACACACAGCTCTGTCGATGCACCTCAGGCTGGACATGTAGTGCAGACACACAGCTCTGTCGATGCCCCTCAGGCTGAAAATGTAGTGCAGACACACAGCTCTGTCGATGCCCCTCAGGCTGGACGTGCAGTGCAGACACACAGCTCTGTCGATGCAGCTCAGGCTGGACATGCAGTGCAGACACACAGATCTGTCAATACACCTCAGGCTGAAAATGTAGTGCAGACACACAGCTCTGTCGATGCACCTCAGGCTGGACGTGCAGTGCAGACACACAGCTCTGTCGATGTAGCTCAGGCTGGACATGCAGTGCAGACACACAGATCTGTCAATACACCTCAGGCTGAAAATGTAGTGCAGACACACATCTCTGTCGATGCACCTCAGGCTGGACATGTAGTGCAGACATACAGCTCTGTCGATGCACCTCAGGCTGGACGGGCAGTGCAGACACACAGCTCTGTCGATGCACCTCAGGCTGGACATTAAGTGCAGACACACAGCTCTGTCGATGCATCTCAGGCTGGATGTGCAGTGCAGACACACAAAGCTCTGTTGATGCTCCTCAGGTTGGACATGCAGTGCAGACACACAGCTCTGTTGATGCTCCTCAGGCTGGACATGCAATGCAGGCACACACAGCTCTGTCGATTCACCTCAGACTGGACATTCAGTGCAGGCACACAGTTCTGTCGATGCACCTCAGGCTGTGCATGCAGTGCAGACACACAGCTCTGTCGATGTACCTTAGGCAGGACGTGCAATGCAGAAACACAGCTTTGTCGATGCACTTCAGCCTGGATATGCATTGCAGACACACAGCTCGGTCGATGCACCTCAGGCTGGATTTGCAGTGCAGACACACAGCCCTGTCGATGCACCTCAGTGGTGATGATAGTTTCTTCTGCAGTGGTAGGACTCACACACTGCTCTGCCAGTGCACCTCAATTCTGAATTCCAGCAGCTCTCCTATCCAACAATCAGGGTGAGGCTTGGATAAAAAGTAGGCCCAGGCACCAAAAGAAAAAGTGGCCTGCATTAGCGAACTTATAGTTAACAAAGTAATAGATGGGAATTAAACAGTAAAAACCGGCCCATCTGGACATAAAACCGGTCCAACGCAAAAGAAAACTGGTCCACACACTGACACACTGACAGTGGAGAAGTGTGGCTCACTGGTTAGAGCGGCAGACCCTGATGCAGAGATCTGACCCGGGACCGGGGTTCAATTCCCGTCGCGGCAGGGTCTTGGGCTCAATGTCCGCGGACCCGATAATTCTCGCCACGGTGCCTACTCTAATCATGGGTCCCACTCTGCAACTCTGGGCCATAGCTTGCTTAATCTCCACACCGGCCCTAATTGCTAAGGATGCCTGGCTTCACCTTGGGGTGCCCAGGAGTGGGTGCCTCACAGAACAGGCCAGGATGAGTTCCTCAGCGGTACAGGGCGGGGACACACTGGTTAGTGTAACCAGGCGCTTTATAAGCTCAGTTACTTACATACTTACTTACTGACCTGTCAGACCAACCTACCGGACACTGCCTGAGCACCCGGTAGGCCCCTTCCGACCCTTTCCGCAATTGAATTTTCCAGCCTTTGGTAGTGCACAGCAGGGTTGGCATGGAGCTGAGCCCAGTGCCAGTAATGGAGGATGCATGCATCTCCTCCAGTGCACCTCGGTGCTGGCCTGCACCCCTGGTGCTGGCATTCCAGGAATGGGACCCAGCCACAGTGTTTTCAATGCACAGCTCTTCGTCTGAACCCTGTCTGGGACAGCTCCAATGAACTGATTCTTTTTAGTTGCCTTGAAATGCCCGTCTGTCTTTTATTTTTGCTGTGATCCTCTAAACCCAAAAGTCTTCAGGGACCCACTCTAGAGCTTGCTAGTAGAGCTGCAGGCTTGGAAGACAAGGGGGGTGTCCTCTGCTTTGTCCACAAGAGAGGGATCCCTCCCGCCTGCTTGTGTGTGTGTGTGTGGGGGGGGGGCAAGTTGGCGATAGTTTACCAAGTTTACCAGCCATTGTCCTGTACTGTTAGGGTGATTATGTAGTAAACAGGTAGACCTGCATGATCGGGCTCTGCCTTTACTACAATGTGTAGTAAGATACTACGAAGAATGCGTTATTGAGCATTTGTAACCCAAACTACTGCCAAGAGTATATAGTGTCCGAAGCGTTGTAGGTACGCCTGTATGATTGGTTGGAGATAGTTGCGACCTCTGCTTGTTGCATTCATGACTCCATCATAGTAGTTCCACACTTTTAAGAGCCAGCTTGTGGCCATGGCCCCTTTCAGTCTCCCCACTTTTGGAAATGCTATGTGCTTAAAAGAATCTGTTCTTCAGATGTCTGACCATGGGCTGGAATACACATTCCGTCTTGCCAAGCCCCCGTGCCACAAGTGTGCTGCCTCCTTCTGTCCAGTTGAATCAAGCTGAGACGCAGCTCTTCCCTTGGCACCTCGCGCCAGATACTTCCCTGCCGGAAAGTCTTGAGTGTTGACCAGAAGCATCCTTTCCCTATAAGGAGGACATGAGCAGCCTTTCATGACCAGCCTGCCTGTGATCTTGGAGCATCACAAGAAGCAGTACAGTACACTACTGCGGAGAACTGGCCGGACCGACAAAGAAGACTATAGGAGCCAGTGAATACACTTTTTGGGGGACGAAAGCCCCGGCCCGAAGACTACGCAGTCAATGGGCTCACCTCCCTTGCCAGAATACTCCTCTCCCTTGCTTTTCCAGTACTGAGACCCACACTCGGCTCTGTCGGTGCAGCTCAATCCAGGTCTAGCAGGGCCGGCTCTGTCAGTGCACCCCAATCCTGATTCACAGTTCTACTGGTGTATGCCAATCCCTGTCACCGAGCCTCCGTCCCAACCTGTAGACCCTTGACTCACCAAGGTCACACCACCTGGTGGTAGTAAAGATTCCAGTACTGGGACCCAGCGGCGGAGCGCAAGTTACCAGCACCTGGGCGACATTTTTAAAGATAGTATTGCACCAGGTTGGGGGGGGGGGGCGCAATACTTTGATTTCAACTTTTACGCCGCCTAGAATTTTGAACCCAGAACAACCACCCCTGTGGATCCCCCCCATGCTACGCCACTGCTGGGATCCATGCACAGCTCTGCCAGCACACCTCAATCCTGGCCTACAGCACTACTTCTCTTCCAGGACTGGTTAGATGTAGACATAAGCAAAATACTCAACTCCCATGCGCGCCCGGAAGGTTTCCTGCTATCTTCTTAATGTCTGTCAAGTGTTTTCCTCCAGCAGAAGAGTCTCCAAGGGGCTCAATACTTCTTGTGTGATGACAAGAGCTGCGATCCAGAATTCCCCATTCAACAGAACTATTCAGCTGCCCAACAGGCAGGAAAGGATGAGAAAAAAATAGAATACTAATATGATCGCGCATTTATATAGCTCCAATCCAACCATACATTGAAATACTTATGGCTTTTTTATGTCAGGTGTTACAGTGAGGGCAGTTTGGAACAGCTCCTGATTGACCCCATGCATTTTGTGATTCCCTGAACCAATCCTGGTTGATCAACCAAAAGTAACTTAGTGTAATACACTCTATCCAACCACCACAAATCCGCTCATGCACTACATCTTACCTACTTGACGCGAGGGCTTAAGGGGCTTCCTGGGCAAGAGGGAAAACACATGCAGATTCACATTGATACTGCTAAAATTGTTGTAAAAACTTCAAGGATCTTATAAAGGTCTAACATGGATATCGAACAATCCAAATCCCAACAAAAAACGTAAAGCAAAGTGAGATGTTGAAATCCAATTCGCAACCAGACGTATTCAAATAAAAGGATGTTCTGGAATCCCAACCACAGTTGGACGCCATCAAACAAAGGGCATTCACAATACAAAACTGTACTAGACATCATCAAACAAACGTACATTCTAGAATATAAAGACCAGTCAGACACCAGGAACGAGACATTCCGCAATACAACTGGATGTCTTTAAAGTGGCCTTCCAGAGTATAGACAAAACTCGGTTTTCCCAGTGTGCTGCCAACAACAGGTATTCCAGAGTATTTGTTTGTTTGGTAATATCCCCTTGGATGTTGAGCCCTATCGTGTCAGCCTTCATCGGATGGTCACTTTGAAAAAAGGGAATGTTGGCTTCCAGACTCCAACAAACTTCATCCAAGGTTATTGTTTTTAGACCCCATAACCTAAATTAGTCATGATCATACAATCTAAAACCCAAATAGGCAGCATTGAATAAAGGGGCATTCCGGAATCCATATTTTACAAAATGGTGTTCTGGAATCCAGACCTCAAGCAGATGCCATCCAACTTTAGTGCATTCTAGAACCCAAAGCCCAACCAGACCCCATCAAATAAAGAGTCATTTTGAAATCTACAAGCCATATGTGGCCATCATTCAAACAGGCATTCTGGATTAAGAAACCAAACCAGACACTTTCATTCTGGAACCTAAATACAAACAGGTATCAGCAAACCAAAGCCATTCCACAATACAAAACCAAACCAGACATTATCAAACAAAAGTGTGTTCCGGAATTGAGAATCTAATCCGATATCATGAACCATAGGTGCATTCTAGACTCCAAAGTCCAATCAGACATAGTAAAAAAAAGAATATTCTGGAATCATAAAAACAACTAGGCACCAAAGAAAAATATACTTTGCCGTCCAAAACCCAAAAAAAAACTTGGCAAAAGAAAGACATTATGGGATCCAAAAACCAGGCAAATGTTGCCAAACAAAGATACATCCTGGAATACATAATCAAAAATGCGAACAAACATAATCGAACAAATTTGCATTTTGTAATCCAAAGCCCAAACAGATATGAACAAAAATTGATCATATTGATGTCCAAAACCCAACCATTCGTCATCAAGCAAAGCACCACCCTGTGAGCCAAAACCCAACCAGATGTTATCATCCTACAATTCAAACACAACCAGACATTGTCAAACAACACACATTCTGTGATACAGAAACAAATCAGACACCATCAAACAAATGGGGCATTCTGAAGTGTAAAACCCATTTACGAATCTAAACAAAGGTCCATTCTGGAATCCAAAACCTAATCAGACATGTCAAACAAAGAAACATTTTGCAATGCCAATAGGCAACAATATATCATAAAAAAATAGACATTCTGGAGTCCAAAAGCCAAACAGACTTCACCAAGCACAGCAACATTTTGTTATCCAAAACACAGCCTAATAAGATCAAAGAGAATGATCTGTGATTGTCAGCAATGCAGGGTTTGGTTACACAAACAATGTATTCTTTTCACAGAATCAAACCGAGCTCAGACTCAAAATCTCTCCGGCCCTAGGCTGTGTTTTCAAGTCTTCCCTCCCCGAATAGAAGGTACTAACAGCTGACATAAAGATTCTCCATTGTTACAAATGATATACATTTACAAGTATGGGGCAGTGTGCCAGGCATCATTCAGCTTCCCACAGAGGTGAATTGAACCTCAGCACTACCATCTGCTTGACTGGGCGCCAGGCCGCCATGACCTAGCCATGCCCAGTTGGATCCCGCTGCCATCGCCTTACAAATTCTGATTGAATTCCCAGCCTGCACTGCCACGACCGCTGAGATAATGCCTGCTAGAGATCAGCAGGTGCTCCTGCCGGTGCATGGTAATGGACGTGGAATATTCCAAGCCTGGTGCCCGCGGGAGTATGAAAGGACACAGCAGTAGGGACAGTGGAGTTCACGGGTAATTAGCGCTGTGCCAAGTAGAGCAACACCGGTGCCTGGCTTGCCTCTAAGGCTGCTTCTATCCTGCAGCACAGGTCATTAATTACCATATTATATTGTATTTAAGTAGCGCAGAACCCCATAGGCACACTAATGCCTGAACAAACTCATTGCGCATTGCCAGCAGACATTACGATCGCTATTGACCTTTTGCTTAGAGCAGCCACGACCTCACATTCATTATTCGAAGCATCTTCTGCAATGGATGGGACCAACCTACATGAATTTAGATAGCTCAGAAGTGAGGACATCAACAGCATCAGTCTGCCTTTGGTTTATTAACTTAAAACAAGATCACTTTTTGAGACCTCTTTTATGCCCCTCCACATCATGTCACAGTTAGCCTTTCCATATGGCCTTTCATTTCATTATCGGTATATGATAGATAAGTCTCACATTTTATTAGGTCGAGCCTGGGCAGCGCATGGGCTGCTCTGAGAGGCATGCTGTATTCAGTATATGGGCTATCAGGGCTTTTAGACATGCCCACAGCTTTTGGTTGGTTAGTTGGGCTGCTTTTTAAAATTCCCTTTCTCTGGTTGGTTAATATTGTGCATCTGCCCCGCTTTTCGGTGCTCGGTTCCCTCCCAGCAGACATCACCAATTGATTCTTTTGGTTGGCCAGCTTGAACCATTTCTTGACTCCTTGCTCCCTCACCCTTCCCCCTCCCCTCATGTGCAAATGCAGCGTCCATCCATGTTGTTATCTGGAAGGAAACATTTAGGCCGTTTTCTACAGACCACCGGCCTGCTGAATAATGTCATGGGATACCGGAGGTAAGATGAAGATTTAACAAGCATTTGCAATGCAATAGGTCTCACCTTACTGGAAGTTTGCCTTATTGGCGTTGCAAATAATAGTGCAAGGCCAATAGCTCAAACTTTCTGTAATGTGAGACCTATTGCAGTGCAAATACTTGTTTTGTTTGTTATGATCCCGTTGTTGAGATGCAACATTGGATCACCAAAACACGTAAGACCCCCCCTCTTTAGCCCCACTAAAATATGTATTTATGGAGGAAGCCAGGCTTACTGGAGCCTCACCTAATCATCCTGTGTACTGGAAGAGAGGAAGAATTTATAGTCAATCAGAAAAACAAGCATTGCCAAAGCCAACGGGATGAGCCATTTAGACCTATTGGCTTTGCCAATTCTGTATGCCGATGCCATGCAGCATCAGCAGATAGCAAAAAGCAGTTTGCTGATGCTGAAGAGCATCAGCAAAAAAAAAGGGGGTGAAAAGCCATGATTATAAGGCTGCTGTTTCCAATTACATATGAACATAATGATGCAGATGCAATTACCTTTTTTCAATTACCAGTCTGAGATGGTGTCACCACTAGATTGGTCAACAACAAAAAAAAAATGCTAAGTGTGCAAAATCGCTTTTGATGAAGCGGAGCACATGGCGATAAAAGGGCAACAGTAGAGCCCTCAAAAAATAAGTCCAACCCCAAACATTTAAATACCCACCTGAAAAGGAGATGCAACGATGGAGCGAGTGAAGGTAAGCAGGTCAGGGATAAAAATAAAAATAAAGGTGGATGGGGTGGAGGGAAAAAGCAGCACACCATGGAAACCGCAACACAAAGTCCAGGGGTGGAGGAGAAGCAGATGAGCGAAAGAGCAGGACATGAGGGAGAGAGCAGTGAGAAACTTAAGGGTGGTGAGAAGCACACAAGAGAGAGAGTAGGCAACACGGAGTGTGTGGGGGTTGACAGGTGTTTAGGGAGGGAAGCAGCACATGAAGGAGAGAACTAGAAAACACATTCCACCCACGGAAGTCCACCTTGTGATAGTAATTACACATGGTGCCATTCTGCCTCCAAACATACTTAGGGCCAGATGTAGGTGGCCGTTTCAGGCCATTTACCGACCGGTAACGGCCGATTTTGGCCGTTACCGATCTGTAAATGGGTGACAGGTATGTAGGGGGCATTTTTTTACCGATTCGGTAAAATTACCGATTAGGTAATTTTACAGAATCGGTAAAATAAAAATTCGGTAAATTTACCGAATCTGAGGCACCCAGATGTAGGTGGGACTCTTCTGAGTCCCAGAGGCCTTACCGAATCGGTATTTTACCATCAAATCCAATTTGATGGTAAAATACCGAATCCGGTGTGCATGCACATGTGTGCATGCACACCTATGCCATGTGACAGGCAGACCTGCCCTTAGGGCATGTATGCCTGCCACATGGCACCCAAGCCTGTTTTGGGGGTGCCAGAGGGTGTCAAAGTGACACTCCCTGCACCCTTGTGAAAATCGGTATTTACCGATTCGGTAAATACCGAATCGGTAATGCCCATTCATTCCTATGGGCTTCAAAGCCCATAGGAATGAATGGGCATTACCGATTCGGTATTTACCGAATCGGTAAATACCGAATTTTTCAGATTCGTTATTCCAGCACATCTGGAATCCCTACATATCCACCCCTCAGATTTACCGATTCTCAATTACCGAATCGGTAAAATTCGGTAATTTTCGGTAATTAAGAATCGGTAAATCTATTTTACCTACATCTGGCCCCTACTTCCCAAACATTTTTCTTAACAAAACCCCTTGTGCCACTTTGTTATTCCTATTGCTGGGTAATGCGCTTTGCTGCTGGACAACAGGGGACTTATTTGCAGGTCTTCCTGCGGCACTGCTCTATGGAAAAAGAAAAAGGTAGGAATGTAGGAATGCGCCGTATCTATCAGATACAGTGCATTTCTGTAATCTTCCCCTGCGCCGGTGCACAATGGGCTTCCAAGCGCCAAAGCAGGCGCTTTTGCGATGGTGCGAGGGTGCCTGCGTTGCAGGGATGATTGTTTTTGTGCAGGAAGGGAAATCTCCTGCACAAAAACAATCACAAGAGGCTTTTTCCTCTTTCTATGTGTGCTGCAAAATGCAGTTAACATAGAAAAAGGAAAAACTAGGAGAAATAAAGGTATGTCTCCTGGTTGCGCCTCCCTTATGCCTCACCAGGGGAGGCGTACATTTTTGGCATTGCCTCAGAGTTACGATTCCTCGTAAATCTGAGGCGGTTTCAAAAAGTCATGGGTGTTGCTGGGAACGCCCACTGCAACACCTGCGTTAAAGGAAACAATATTTACAAGGCCACATTAACCCTCACAAAGTGGCTTAGTGCGGTCTGGTAAATATGGAGCAAGTCCCTACGCTACAGGAGTGTTGCAAAAAGTGACTCTCCGGTGGGGGAGCCTCATTGTAAATGAGACCCCAGGTATGTGGGGGGAAGGTTCTTTACTTATCGGGCCTGCCGTAGAGGTCCGGTTTTCTGTGCCTGCGGCTTCCATCGGCTTCTCGCTAAGGGCAGCAGTCAGGGTGGGAAGCATTGTTTGATGTTTTGGTCCGTGCTGGGAGCTAGCAAGGTTTTTGCATAGTTTCTTTTTCTGTCGGCGCTCATGCACACGCTGATCAGTGAAGGCGTGCACGTGGCGCCGGTTGCAATTTTAAATGTTACCAATGGCGGTTGATTGTTTAATTAGGTAATTGATTGTGACTAGGCACCCTATACATTTTCAGTTGCAGCTTGTAACGCAACCTCAGTTCTAGATGGAGCCTGTCCCTAGCACTCTAGCCGCCTGATGAGGCGTTGACAGTCTCCAGGTCAGACCTCCAAGTGATGATGGATGATGCTGTGGCAACAGCAATGTCTCAGCCAGCTCCTAAGAAGCAATGACCATGGCCGAGGAGGAGGAGGAGGAGGAGGAGGAGGAGGAGGAGGAAGAGGAGGCAGATTCTACTTCTGACGGCAGATATGTTCAAGGGGTACAATTTCAGGAATTATTAAACCACATCAGAGAGTTGTTGGCTTTTCAGCCCAAAGTGCTTTCTCAAGAGGAGTTTTTTGCCTAGTATACTATAATATGTCTGATGATCTACCTATGCACGAAGTGATTGCGACTTTGGTCTCACAGGAACGGAAGGACATCGATAGACGGCTTTTCCGCGTTTTCCTTTTCAACTCTATCCTCTGGAGAGGTGTGAGGAGAAGTGCCCACAGGTTCCTAAAGTAAATACAATACCTACCAGTATGACGTCTGCTGCATCTCTGGTGTCTGAAGAGGCATCTTTAATGGATCCTGCAGATAAGAAAGTGGAGGGTTCTTTGAAGAGGGCTTATGCAGCATAAAATGTTGCCCTTAGGGATGCACCTTATGCAGCCTAATCTTCTCAAACTCTCTTGAAAGACTTTCAGCTCTTTTTTGATTTTCTCCCAGGACAGAAGGATCTTGCGGAGATCTTGGCCAACATGGAGCTTTTAGCGCAATTCCTTTCAGATGTTTCATTTGATTTTCTTTGGTCATATTCAACTTTGGCAGCGGCATCCATTGCAGCTCGACTTCTTTTATGGTTAGAGATGTGAAAGTTGGATCAAGCTCAAAAATCTCTCCTTTTGAAACTTCCCTTCACGAATGATAGAATTTTTTCTCCCCAACTCGATGAACTGTTGAAAAAAGGCACGAAGGAGAAAAAGCTGCTTCAGCCTTTCAAACCTTTTGGGAGTAAGTGTTCCTTTGTGAACAAACGTTTTAATCGAGCTTTTCAAAATGAGCAGCCCTTTCAAGGCCGGGCTCGAGGTCAGGGAGCTGCATCAGCTGGAAAACTCCAGCTGCAACAAGCACAGAGCCTACAACAATCCCAAACAAAGCAATGGCAATTACTTTCTTACAGTGGGAGGAAGAATAAACCTCTTTTCCAATCACTGGCGAAGAGTGGCGTCTGACGGATGGATGTTGTCAGTGGCGGATCAGGGATATAGGACAGAGTTCCTTTCTTGCCGCCAGATCCCTTCTATCTGTAAACACCAATGCCCAAGGATCATTGAGGAACCCCGGCTTTGACTTTGGGAGTCCAATTGCTTCCAAAGAGGGGAGCGATATGGCCGGTTCCCGAGTTGGAAAGGGGAACTGGGTGTTATTCCCGTCTCTTTTTGGTTCAAAAGGTGGACAACATTTTCCGTCTGGTCCTGGATCTGAATTCTCTCAAAGGATATGTGAGGAAATGTACATTCAAGATGGTGATTCTGCAGAGCATTATCCTTCAGATATCTCAGGCACTGGCGTAACGAAAACTAAGGGGGTCTCCCTGCACGGTACGAAGAGGGGGCCCCCTCCAGGCTCAATCAGGAGCTCCCCGGGCAGAGTGCAGTGCAGAGGGGGCCCCCTGGATCTTCCCCCCCCCGGCACTGCGAGGGCTGCGGGGACCTGTGTTACGCCCCTGATCTCAGTGGGAATTTCTCTTGACTGGACTTGCAGGATGCTTACTTCCACATACCCGTTCACAAACTCTCATAGAGGTTTCTTTGGTTTGCTGTGGGGGAAGAGCATTTCCAGTTCAGGGTGCTGCCTTTCGCCCTTTCCTCTTCACCTCTGATTTTCACACAGGTACTAGCACCAGTGGTGGCACATTTGAAGTGTTTCCCCTCAACAAATATTGGGGTTCCTAACATCTCTGATTCTGACCCTGCTCACTCTTTCCCTCAACCTGTTCACACCTCTACTCAACTCCTCTCCCTCTTCTCATATTCTCACTCCCCTTTCCGACGCCCCCTCTCTCTTTTACTTCAATATTCATTGTCCCCTTAACTATCCCTCTGTTTCTTTGCCCCCTTAGCTCATTTAATGCAATATTTATCTCATGTGAATTTTCTGCACATTTTCAATTGTATATTGTATCCTAATATGTTCACCTACCTTGTAAAGCGCTCTGATACTCTTAGGGCCAGCAGCGCTATTTAAAACCTTTTAACTAAATAAAATAAACAAATTCCTCTCTTTCCAAGGTAGGGGAAGTTGTGGTCGGAGGATGCAACTTTCTCGAATCCCTGTTTTTTTCTGGTGAAAAAAGTCAAAGAGCGGCTGTGCCACAGCTGCCAGAAGAAATTCATTGGAGCTCTCTTCGATACGGAGCATGCATGAGTCTTTCTACCGGAGAATTGGATGATATCTCTGCAGCATCATCTCCAGTCCCTTCTTCGTTCTCAGTTGGTGCCAGCGCATCAATGGTTAAGGATTCAGGGTCTCATGTCAGAGTGTACAGCGGCAGTGCCTTGGACCCGTCTCTAATGGAAACTGTTGGCTCAGCATGTTCTGGCTCATTCGGCTCCAGAATCTCTAAATTACAATTTCCCTATTCCAGTATCTTGCACAGTTGCTCAGACTCTCCAGTGGTGGCTGTCTCCTTCAAATCTCCTGGAAGGAGGTCCATTCATGTAACAATTACCGTTGATTCTGACAACTGATGCGAGCGAGTGCGGCTGGGGTGCAACCTTAGGAGGGTAAGTGACGCAGGACATTTGGTCCAGGCGGGAGGCCGACAGTTCGTCCAATTGCTGAGAACTAGCAGCGTTTTGCATCTCTGATCAGGATTGCGCCCGAGATTCGAGGTCTTGCGGTTTTTGTGAGGATAGGTAATCAGGTGGCGAAGTCTTTTGTGAACAGGCAGGGGTGTACAAAATTGCCTTTTCTAGCACAGTTAGCCATCAAGATTCTGTCTTGGGTGGAAGTTCAACTCACCTCCATCAACGCAATGTATATCCCAGGAGTGGTCAACCTGCACCTTCATCGGTGGAATTTCATCTCAGTGTTCGGGCTTTTCAAATGCTAATATCATACCCGATTGTTTCCTTTCTGGGCCTGTTTTCATCCCCGACGAACATGCTGTTGCCCCGATTTTTCACAGAGAAGACATGTCCAGAGGTGTGGGGAATAGATACCCTGGCAGTTTCTTGGGCTCAGGTACTCCTGTATGCCTACCCTCTGATTCCCCTCCTACCGAGGGTGCTTCAGAGGATTCGGAGGGAGTGACAGAGATTATGTTAGCCCCTTTCTGACCCATGGGGCCATGTCTTCTTTTGTTAGATCTCCTGGCAATAGAGCCTCCTCTTCATTTTCCCTTCACTCCCAGTCCTCCTCGGTTTATGGATCTCACTCTCAAGCAGGTCTCCCAGTTGAGGCTGATGGGCTGGATGTTTAGAGGCTTGGATTGAAACAGTTAGGATGTTCATGGGAGATTGCTTGCGACATTGAGTCAGTGAAGAGGAATTCCACTCTCAAAACACACTCTAAACACTGGCAAAACATTTGCCTTTGGTACTTTAAGGAATCCTGTGACCCAGTCTTGGGGAATCCATTTCATATTTTGAATTTTCTAAGGGATGGGTTCTCTAAAGGTTTGGCGCCGTCCATCTTAGTGTCCCCATGGGCAGCCATTAGATCATGCAGAGAATCTAGGGGTGATCTTTCGGTGGTCCTTCCATTAGCTTTGAAACATCTGAGGAGTTTTAGGTTGCGAAAGTCGGTAGCTTCTTGTTCCGTAACTTCCTGGAACTTATAAGTGGTGTTTGAGTGACTTCAGAGAGCACAATTTGAGCCCTTGGAGCAGGCATGGTTGTCCTTGGTTTCATTGAAGGTGCGATCACTTTGGGAAGGAGAATAGGAGAGTTGTCCTCCTTGATTGTCACCTATCCTTACCTGAAGTGCTTTCCAAATTGGATTGTCTTAAGCCCTGATCCAATTGTTCGTCCAAAAGTTCAATCAGGTTTTCACTGCTCTCAGGAGATCATCGTTCCAGTTTTCCAATCTACAGAGGACCTACCATGTTCTTCAGAAGTACGCAGAGCTCTGTTGGTTTACTTAGATCGTACTAAGTCCTTTCGGTCTTCTCAGTTCCCGTTTGTGTCTCATGGTTCAGCATGTAATGGGAAAATATCTTCAGGTACAATTATTAGGAGATGAGCCAGGCAGGCAGTTTCTCAGGCCTATTCTTCTACGGAGGTGGATTTACCAGAGAGAGTTGTTGGCAGATCTCCGCTCAGTAGCCACTACTTGGACTGAGTCAAGTGGAGTTTCTCTACAAGAAATCTGTAGGGCAACTAAATGGGCCAGTTCAGAATACATTTCTGTATCATTACAAGTTAGATCTGTTTTCACATGCTGTGGACAATTTTGGTAAAATGGTGTTACAAACAGCACTGAATTAATTATTGTAAATATATTTATGATTCAGAAGCATATAAATGTTCTTGTCTGATTTTTGCACTTGGGTACATTCTCATGTGTAATTATGATGAGGAGGACTTCAGTGGGGAGAATGGATTAGTTACTTACCTGAGATCTTCATTACCCTTCATTAGCCTCATCATAGTGGGATCCCACAATCCCTCTCTGCCGGGACACATTTCTATGTGGTTGTAAACTACAGGAAGGGGAGTGGGAGGGGAAGGGTTTCGTTAAAAAAGGAAAATATACTTGGCGAATGTCTGAGGCAGAACAGCCTCATGTGTAATTACCTTGACAAGGAGGACTACCTAAGTGTAATGAAGATTATCGGTAAGTAATGAACTCATGCTCTCTCATTGGGCACTGAAAGAAAAAGAAAAATGAAGTTTCCTAATGTGAGCAGCAGAAGATTACAAACCATCCAGTCAATAGGATGGTAAAGAGACCATGCTTCACAGGAGAGGCAAACGATAAGCCATCGAATCAGAAGTTAAGAAATGAAAGTGAGTTTAAAGCGAACCAATGGTTAGTGATGGGAGGTTCTAAGATCACTGTAGAATTTTTGGTAAGCCCGCAATGGGTCTTTTGCAACCAGACCTCTTGCATTGTCTAGTTATGAAGACCTAATAAATGGCAGAAAGGGCTAGCCATTCAAGAAGCTGCTGGCATCTCTTACCTGCATGAGATGAATGGTCAGACCAAGATCCTAGACAGCATAAAACCTTACGAGATGTATTGGCTCACAACAAGAAGTCACCTTTTAGTTACATGGGGGACCCTTCGCCCCTGAGCTCTGCATCCTGCTTTCTGTAAGGTCTTATCGGTGAAAAGCTTTATAGAGCTATCTCCCTGTACATATCATCAGACCTGGAGTAGCTAGGCCCGCGCTTATTTCAATTAACGTTGTAAGTAAGAATTTTCCGGTCTTTGTCTGTTTTGTGCTGTGCACAATAGAGGTGTGGGGTCCTACTACTAATCAGCCTGGACCTCAATAATCACAAAACAGAGCAAATTGGCTGATCAGGATTGTTAATAATGGGTTATGAAACAACACAGCCTGACCGTACTGTGTAGCCAAGAGGTTATATATTTCCAAACATATTTATTGAATTTTAAGAATAAGTTTGTATTATTTCATCAAAACACATGACATCAAATAGACACTCCATCAAAACAGTTAGTGCAAAAACATGGAAGAATATATACAATATATACAAGAATATAGCAATAAAGGAAACATACACTTAAGGAAAAAATATAATCAAAATCTTATAGTGACACCAACTACTGTACTGCACAACAAATTAAATAGCACAATAATTGCAATTTAAACACATTTTTTGCAATTTATGAGAAAGATGAACCAGTCCTTTGGTAACAAAACCTGTGATCAAGGCGGATCTAAGATGGATTTGCCTGCCTGTCACACAACACCTGTGGGTAATGATTTATAAGAAATGACAGATAGGGCCCACATCAGTGGTCTGAGTTTGTCCCTAGCTGCACCCTTTGTTCTTGACACAGGCTGGGGGTCAACGCGTTTCGAACCTTATCAAGTCTAGGTTCTCCTCAGGACGAGGACTGGGTAAAGGTGTACCTGAAAGGGAATTTGGGAAGGTGTCAGCAGCTGTATAGATAGTATATACTTAACGAGATAATACTCTGACTGGCTACCCATAAGTAGATTAGTTTACCTTCTCAGCCAACACAATGGCTGCGTGGAGAGAAGTAGAAAGAACCACTGGATTGTTCTGCAAAAACAAGGGTGGAAGCTATCAGTATATGCGTATGCAATTGTATAATGCGCAGGGACGGAATATGTAAGGGTGAACCAAGTACCTGGATGCAGTGTAAAAAATGCCAGGATCCGGGGCGCCCTGGGCAATCTGTTTTATTCGGTGGAGGCTCACATTCTCTTTTTTATTGTGGAAGGCTGGGGGACAAGAACACAGAGTGGAAACATCAGGCTCTAGCGCGGTAATGGCCACGCGTCAGGTAATTTGGAAAATGCGTCGCAACGAGAGCGTTTCCTACCTGCACCTAAATGTGCTCGTTTGGAGGGAGCCGGGCCGCGGGACGTTCCAAGCGGCGGGGCGGGAATCAATCAGCCGCTGCGTGCTGTGAACGAGCAGAGACCAGGGGATTAATTATTAGACACGTTAACTGTGCCGCGTCAAAAGATGGACACAGCCCGGGGTCCACTTACTTTAAACCTTCAGAGGTCGGAGTCCGTGGTTGTTTGTGCCTGAAAATCAGATCAGCGAGTGGGCGCCGCCCTCGTAAGGACAAGTTAAAAGCACGGGGGTGTGTTGATGGAAAACGGATGTGGACATATCGCCAAGGATCTTGGTAATAGTAGTCCACTGGATGTTAGAGGATGCCGACTGCGGGAATAAAGGGAGCGTAACAGCGTTCCCATACCGTAATGTCTCTCTGACACGGTACAAAGGTGAATGTTAATCAGCCATGTGCACACATACTAAGGGTGTATTAATAATAACAGGACATTAAGGACATGCACGACAACAGCATCGCCGAGCATATGTATTGGAAGCACTTCTTTTATCCGAAATACATGCCTCAGTGGAACACAGTATGACATTAGAGACGTTGCACATTAGAGACATTACAGACAGTCCCAACAAAGACTACCAGGGCATAGATTCGTCATCACGTTATTTCTTAATCACATAAGGTACCCTCAATGAATGGCAGTATACCAGGATATCATATTCTGTGAAAAATGTTTGCAACACTTTGCCCATTAAAAACACAAAGTACAGAGTCGTGACAAAACGTGAATATATGTCGTAAAACATACACTCAGGGTACACAGCGGCTCCCAGTGTGACATAGCATATACATCTGAACAAATTTGGAGCATTACCAACATCAAAACAATGCACTGTAAAGGTTCTAATTTAAATGACACTCATTAATACACCCGTCTTATACCATCATTGTTAGCAGAATTTGCAGTGGAAAAAGGGAAAAGTGAAACACAGAGTTAGCAGCAAAAGGAGGGGAAGCATAAGTTTAGTGCAGCACAAAAGGCTACAGCAACAGCATCAAAGCTCAAACCAGATAACACCGGGGCAAAAATGGTGCATGAGCTTGCAGGGAACAGTTATGATCCCAAATTGGAAAGTTCAGACATTTCGTTTAATCCAGTGTTGGATGTGTCGAATTTTAAGATGAGATAAGCTTCCTTTTGGGACAGGCGTACATCTGGGTCGCCACTGCCACCTCGGATCACAGCCAGCACAGTCCATCGCATGTCATTCACAGTATGTTTGTATTGTAGGAAGTGGGCAACCAAGGGTGCCGTAAGGTTCTTGTTGTTTATACGGGACCTGTGTTGTATGATTCTCTGACGCACCTCCTGCGTGGTCTTGCTGATGTATAGCTTTTTGCAGGGGCACTGGATACCATACACCGTATATTTGGTCTTGCAGTTGGTGTGTTCTTCGTGGCGCCAGAATTTGTTACCATCAGTGAAAAGCGAGCCTTCCATTGTGATGTGACAAACAGTGCACGTACCGCATTTGCGATGTCCCTTGACTGGAGTCGACCCAAAGATGGTACTCTGGGTGTCTTTTTTGGCAGGCGGCCTTGTGGAGGTGATCATCTGGCCTATACTTCGGTTCTTTTTTAGGGCAAACAAGGGTGTACCAGCCTCAGGTAAGATTTCTTCGACCAAATGCCAGCTCTTTCTAATGATCTTCTGCAGTTGGCTGGTGTGGGGTCCAAAGGTAGACACACACACGATCCTTTGAGAGGCTGTTCTCGATCTTTTCTCCAGGAGATGTTCCCTGGGTGTCCATCTTGCTCTTTTCATAGAGTGTTTGAGCAGCTTCTGTGGGTATCCCCTTTCCTGTAATTTGGCCGTGAGTGCTTGTCCATGAAGCTCAAACTGTTGTACTGAAGAACAATTCCGCCTGACCCGGAGGAATTGTCCATATGGGAGGTTGTCCCGAAGGCTCCTCGGGTGGTAGCTCCTGTAGTGGAGCGCATTGTTCTTATCAGTTTTCTTTTGGTATAGTGAGCATGAAAGTTCATCGTTTCTAACTGCAATCTCCACATCCAAGAAGGGCAGGGATTTGGTATCTTGGCTCAAACTGAATTTAATGTCCGGGCTCCTGTTGTTCAGCCATGTATGAAACTCTTCGAGGAGGGCTGGAGAACTGTTCCAGATGCACCAGACATCGTCTATATATCTGAGCCACTGCTCAATATGCTCTTTATAGGGATTGTTGCTGTAGACATATTTCTCCTTGTATTGGCCCATGTATAAAATAGCCATTTCGGGCGCGAATGGACAGCCCGTAGCTGAGCCTTTCACCTGTAGGAACATCTCGTCTTCAAATGTAAAGAAGTTCTTTTTGAGAGCCAATGTGGCAAAAGAAACAATCAAATCGGTAGGGACTCTGTGGGGACGAGGTCTGCTTTCCAGGTATAGTTCAATTACGTCTAAACCGTCTTGTTGGGGTATCTGCGTATACAGAGAGCAGACATCCATAGTCACAAGCAATTGGGAAGATGGATCAAATTTGCGTCCCTCCACCTTGTTAATGAAGTCCATAGTGTCCCTGAGGTATGATGGAACTTGGACCACCAGGGGTTTCAAGAAAATGTCTACAAATTGTGAAATAGGCTCCAGCACAGAATCACACCCAGACACGATAGGGCGTCCTGGGGGTATTTTCGGGTCTTTATGTACTTTCGGCAGAAAGTACAGGTGAGGAGTCCGTGGGTGCTTCTTCACGAGATATTCCGATTCTGTTGGCTGAGAAGGTAAACTAATCTACTTATGGGTAGCCAGTCAGAGTATTATCTCGTTAAGTATATACTATCTATACAGCTGCTGACACCTTCCCAAATTCCCTTTCAGGTACACCTTTACCCAGTCCTCGTCCTGAGGAGAACCTAGACTTAATAAGGTTCGAAACGCGTTGACCCCCAGCCTGTGTCAAGAACAAAGGGTGCAGCTAGGGACAAACTCAGACCACTGATGTGGGCCCTATCTGTCATTTCTTATAAATCATTACCCACAGGTGTTGTGTGACAGGCAGGCAAATCCATCTTAGATCCGCCTTGATCACAGGTTTTGTTACCAAAGGACTGGTTCATCTTTCTCATAAATTGCAAAAAATGTGTTTAAATTGCAATTATTGGGCTATTTAATTTGTTGTGCAGTACAGTAGTTGGTGTCACTATAAGATTTTGATTATATTTTTTCCTTAAGTGTATGTTTCCTTTATTGCTATATTCTTGTATATATTGTATATATTCTTCCATGTTTTTGCACTAACTGTTTTGATGGAGTGTCTATTTGATGTAATGTGTTTTGATGAAATAATACAAACTTATTCTTAAAATTCAATAAATATGTTTGGAAATATATAACCTCTTGGCTACACAGTACGGTCAGGCTGTGTTGTTTCATAACCCATTATTAACAATCCTGATCAGCCAATTTGCTTTGTCTGTTTTGTGTCACATATGTAGTTACAAAAACGACAATAAAAAATTAGGTTATTGAGAAATAGGCCATGATGAAGTGAAGTACATTTGCCGATCTAGAAATACTGGGATGGGCATATAATGATGAAAGCCTATAGAAAAAAAGAAATGTACATAGATAGGCATATAGATCTTTAAATTCAGACAAGCAATAAAGACAGAAAGATACAGTGTTTATAGATTTATTGATAGAGGACACCACAGAGCAAACACAAAATCAAGTTTCCAAAAATTCCGCAAAGAATATCGGCATAAGGACACCTCAAGCCAGCCTAACCTAAGCGCGAGGTGCAGTATTGCCATTCATAAAGAACAATTGATGGACAGAATGCAGAACAATGTCATGCATTCACCCCAGTACAGAGATCTGGGCCTAAATCCATTGTTTCTTTGCTCCCCATGCCATTCCAGTTTGAACTCAGCCATATGCAAATCAGTCTTGACCCTGCACCCAATGGGAACAATCCAGCCTGAACTGCCAAGCCAGGTTCTCCCCAAACTGGACCTGTTTCGGGGTTTCACTAGGGGTGGGTGGAATTTGCGTAGTCGCGCTACGCAAAGCTCTGCGAAATGATAAAAAATATCCGCAAGCACGCAAAAGTTCTGCAAACACGCGGAAATGCTTTTTCCACCTGTTTGCGATGCTTTTTTCCTGTTCGCGAACGCTGTTTGCATGCTTGGTGAGAAATATCTCGCGAACACGCATTTTGGAAGCGTAAACAAGTAAAAATTCCGCGAAGCCTCGGATCGCGGAATTTTTGGCAATTGTGCGTTCTCTGCAGAACGCAAAATTACCCAAATTACACGAGCCGAACGGAATTTACCGCCCAGGCATAGGTTTCGCCCATCATCAGCCAGGATAGCTTGACTCCAGTGGCATGAAGAGCACGGAATTGCTATTCATTGCACCAGTCTACTAGACACAAAAGAAGGACAGAGCTGGTCTGGTCAGGGTACAAAAGAGACAGTCCATTGCAAGAGGATGGAAAATGGGCAATTTATGGTACAACTATCATGAACAGATCGCACAGTGGTGTCATACTGGACAATAAGCCTTGCTCCGACAGCATCCACCTAGAGCCTCCATTCCCGGACACCCAATGGTAGCGCAGTGGCCATGGCTGTCAGCAGGTTGGCTGAAGGAAACATTGCCCCGGCCCTGCTTCAAACCGCCCCATACTGTGCAGTAGAGTTAAACAAAAACAGGACACATTGCAAGCCTGGCCATCATGAGTGACCAACATTCACCCTGATAGCAAAGTTTGCTCCTTTGCTGCTCCTTCTAGCAAGAATACATTTGGAACAAACATTGTCAAATTTAAATCCGGCTTGAAGGACGTTGACCACTCTCAGCAATTTTATGTTAAGGGCATAAGAAGGGGGTTAAAAAGAAGGACACTGCAAATGACAGGACGTCCCAGAAGACAGCACTGACATAAGCTGAAGTCCTTGAATGCAGTGTTCCTTCCTGTTTAGCTCCATTACTCAGACGATGGAAACAGGATTGTTTTTACAATGTCTATGTAGGTGTCTGAATGCACTAAACAAATAAAACATAAACAACTATGTGGTAATTATAATATGCCTGCGTGTATTCCTCTGTGTGTCTGCTTGTGTAAAGCATGATGTAAACAGTGTGGAGTGAGATGTATTCCCTTCTGTCTGACTGTCCATATCAGGGGACACTGTGCAGCGGTTACAGCCTGTACCTGGCTACTCTTATTACATTCCACACCAGGGCAGTGCTACCATGTGTGTGGCTGTCTGTGTTTCTTCTGAAACTTTACAGAAAGTGCAAATAAAGAATTGTGTACAGGCTGTACCTGGCTACTTTTATTACATCCCACACCAGGGCAGTGTTTACAATGTGTGTGGCTGTTTGTGTTTCTTCTGAAACTTTACAGAAAGTACAAATAAAGCATTGTGTGCAGCCTGTACCTGGCTACTTTTATTACATCCCACACCAGGGCAGTGTTTACAATGTGTGTGGCTGTTTGTGTTTCTTCTGAAACTTTACAGAAAGTACAAATAAAGCATTGTGTGCAGCCTGTACCTGGCTACTTTTATTACATCCCACACCAGGGCAGTGTTTACAATGGGTCTGGCTGTTTGTGTTTCTTCTGAAACTTTACAGAACGTGCAAATAAAGCATTGTGTGCAGCCTGTATATGGCTACTCTTATTACACCCCACACCAGGGCAGTGTTTAAAATGTGGGTGGCTGTTTGCGCTTCTTCTGAAACTTTACAAGGTAGACAAATAAAGTATTGTCTGCAGCCTGTACCTGGCTATTCTCATTACACCCCACACCAGGACAGTGTTTACAATGTGTGTGGCTGTCTGTGTTTCTTCTGAAACTTTACAGAAAGTGCAAATAAAGCATTGTGTACAGACTGTACCTGGCTACTTTTATTACGTCCCACACCAGGGCAGTGTTTACAATGTGTGTGGCTGTTTGTGTTTCTTCTGAAACTTTACAGAAAGTACAAATAAAGCATTGTGTGCAGCCTGTACCTGGCTACTTTTATTACATCCCACACCAGGGCAGTGTTTACAATGTGTGTGGCTGTTTGTGTTTCTTCTGAAACTTTACAGAAAGTGCAAATAAAGCATTGTGTACAGACTGTACCTGGCTACTTTTATTACATCCCACACCAGGGCAGTGTTTACAATGTGTGTGGCTGTTTGCGCTTCTTCTGAAACTTTACAGAAAGTGCAAATAAAGCATTGTGTGCAGCCTGTATATGTATTGCGATTTATATAGCGCACGTATCACCCGAAGGCATCAAGGCGCTTGCCTTGGGAACCCGTCCTGGTATTCCCCTGTGAGATAACCCCAGCAGGGTATCCACAAGGTGAAAGCCAGGCATCCCGCCGCGAGGGGCCGTAGTGGAGATTAAGCAAGCTATTGCCCAGAGTCGCAGAGTGTGAACCCGTGAGTTGAGTAGGCACCGGAACGAGAATTATCGAGTCCGTGGAATTTTTGAGCCCAAGACCCGCCGAGGCGGGGAATTGAACCCTGGTCCAGGACCGATCTCAGCTTCCGGGTCTGCCGCCTCTAACCCCTGAGCCACACTTCTCCACTATATGTATACTGTATATGGCTACTTGTTGTATTCTCTTTACTTGTATTTTGCTGTATCGCTTTAAGACTCACATTCTATGTTCCTGATGTCATATTCTGCTTTGCTTTGTCTGGATTCTTCCTTGTCAGTTAGCTCCCTGGCTTTCTGATGGGAACACCAGTTATTCTCTGTAGTGCTTAATAAATATCCATTAAGCTTTTATCTGCCTCTCAACTTCATTTATAACACATGGCGACGATGAGCAAAGGGAGCTGGACAACTACAGAGGGAGGAGAACTCCACTGGTGAGAAAGGAACCACGCAAGTCCTTTTTGGCTAAATTTCTAACAGAGAGAAGTTATTGCCAAGAAAAGAAAATTTTCAAGCTGAAAGAAATTGTACTCAAGAAAAGAAATTTTAAAACTGGGAAACACAAGAGAGAAACTTCAAGTTAAATGAAATTGTGACCAAAAATCTATCTGCAACTGCATCTTGAATTTGATTGAAACTGTGAGAACTGCAGTCTACATAAAGAAGGAAAATTCAGCACTTCAAAAGCCAGAATAGAAACCTGCTTTCTTCTCAAACAACTGGTGAGTTTGAGAAAATAATTGACTTTGCTTACTTGTATTTTGGACTTTACTGAAATTGTGACCTCGTTACCTTGACAACTTAGAAAACGTAAATTTGTAGAGAAGAAACAGAAATTGTCACTTTAAACGTTTTATTCATGGTCCAATTACAAGAGGAACTACAACTGTGAGTAAGAGCATCTTTTAAATGCACCTGCAGCTCGAGCAAAAAAAAAACGAAGACATTAATTAGCATTGCGTCTTTTGAAATTTCACCTGAGCAGGCAAACACGAGCGTACTCACCGTTAGAATCTTCATGTTGACATCGTCCGAACGGAGCCATTGTCAATAGCTCACAGCGTCAAGCAGGAAGAGGAAGCAAACGTCAAGCAGGAAGAGGAAGCAAGCGTCATCACACCAAGCGGCAGTGACGCAATGACGCTACGTGGCGGCCATTTTAAGACAGCCTTCGGTTACTAGGCAACCGATTTTACCGGAGCAATGCGTTTAGGAGAACGCATTTCGTTTTCAGTGAAAGAGCATCTCGTTAACCAAAACAGAGTAACTAGAGCGGTAAGCGATAAACATTGCTATTTACAAAATGAACACCTTTTGAACCAAACGGAGTAACTAGAGCTGTAAGTGGTAACTAATACTATTTGCAAGAGGATTATCTCCCAAATCAAAACCGAGTGACTAGAGCGGTAACCAGCAATTACTGTTAAGAATACATCATGTCTCAGTGAAGGAGCATGATTATACGTCACAGCTTGCTGGGTGAAACAGTGTATTGTTGTTTATGTGAAGTACTCTACAGAAGCACTGTGAATTGTGCAAGACTTGTTCTTTCATTGTAAAGTACCTTATATTAGGAGGTTACTCAAGTGTCTGTATTATACATTATAAACTGCGAACAAGTACAAACAAGAGGTACTATTTGTGATCTAACTTGAGGATTATTTCTGTTACAAAAATAAGAAAACTGTAATTACAATGGAGAACCATAATGTCATTATGCCGCCTATGTTTTTACAAACAAGTGGAGATCCACCCATTGAGTGGGATGAATGGATAGACATTTTCGAAAACTACATAGAAGCACTCGATGGGAAGGATTTCAGTGCTACAAGGAAAAAAGCTCTTTTGTTAAGTGCATTGGGGAAAGAGGGTCAACATTCTTTCAAATACTTACCAGTAGGGCTAAACCAGGATGGTAGAATGATAACCAATGTTTACACAGAAGCAAAGGCGCGAATGAAAAAACAATATTCAAAGGAAGTAAACATCGTTATGGCTAGACACAAATTTTACACGCAACCACAAAGAGCAGAAGAATCAGTAGATCAGTTCGTAACCAGACTGCGTGAATTGTCCATTAAATGTAATTTCGGGGAAATAAGAGATGAAATGATAAGAGACCAGTTAATAGTACAATGCAGGAATAAAAAAATGCAGGAAAAATTGTGGGCAGCGAAAAACCCTACCTTGCAAATGGCTATTGATATAGCAAAAGTAGTTGAGGAATCGAATGCATGCATGAAAGAGATGGAAAAGAAGGAAAGTGTAAAGGAGAGTGGACAAGGGAATGGTGTTTCTTGTATTGAACAGGAAGAAGTTGCTGCTGTGAATAGGAAAAGTGTAGACTCAGGGGAGAAAGGTCCTAAGAGATTTAATAGTGGATATTTCAGTAATGAGAGAAGTAGATTCCAGGGAAGAATGTGCAGTAGGTGTGGGAGTACGTTTCATACCTCAGATTACAAAAAATGCTTTGCCCTAGATAAGGTGTGTAGAAAGTGTGGGAGGAAAGGCCATTTCTTTAAAATGTGTAAAGGAGTGAATAGCGAAAAGGTAGCAGTTGTGGAGAAGAGAGAGATAGGGAGAGGCGAGGTTGGTGTTGAGGGCGCCAATAAGATATTGTGTTTGGGTGAAAGTAGTACGTGTGAAGGAGAACCAGGCAGAAGGGAGAGGCCTAAAGCTCAATTCCTTATTGACAAAAAAGTAGTCCAGTTAATGGTTGATCCTGGGTCGTTTTGGACTATTATCCCAGAGGAGATGTATTTGGAAAATTGGAAAGATGTGCACTTGCTAGCTAGTGATATTAGCCCCTGTGGGTATCAAGGAGAGAGTATAGAGTTGATAGGATACATGGTATGTGAAATATCATTTAAGGATCGCTCTGCAAAAGGGAAAGTTTATGTAGCCAAGTCGGATCCTGCGATTTTGGGATGGGGACAACAGTATGATCTCAGTATTGTCATTAACCCTAGAGCTGAACAGCAAGTGATGGTAGTGGATAGCATAACTACTGAGTCGATAGTCGAAGGCATGACTGGTTTGTTTGATGAACACATTGGGGAATTGAAAGGTTACGTGCATAAGATTGTTCTGCGTGATGATGCTGTACCTATGCAACACAGGGTCAGAAAGGTCCCATTTATTGCACGTGAGGAGGTGAAGAAGATGTTGAAGGAGATGTTAGATCAAGGGGTGATAGAACAGATCGAAACGTCACCCTGGATTTCTCCCGTTGTTATTACAACCAAATCCGACGGAAAATTCCGGTTCTGTGTGGACCTTCGCACCTTGAACCAAAACATTGTTGTAGACAACTTCCCATTGCCGAATATCAACGAGTTAGTTCTGTCATTAAAGGGTGGAAAGTACTTTTCTAAGCTGGACCTCCGCAGCGCTTATCATCAAATTAAATTGCATCAAGACTCTAAGGCATTGACTGCTTTCATAACAACTGAAGGAATCTATCAGTTCACGCGTATGCCTTTTGGACTTGCCTCTGCAGCAGGAGTCTTCCAACGAATGATGGGAGTTGTATTAAAGGGAGTGAGCAACGTAGTGTATTTTCAAGACGATGTTTTGATATTTGGGGAGACTGTAGAGGAACACAATTTGATTTTGAAAGCTGTTTTGGAAAGGATGGAACGGGCAGGGTTGACTCTAAAGAAAGAGAAATGTAAGTTTGCGGTGGAGGAAGTCGAGTACCTTGGCTATACTCTGTCTGTTAATGGGGTTAGACCCAAGAGAGACTTGTTAGAGTCCATTAGGAATGCACCAGCTCCATGTGATAAAGACCAGTTGAGGTCTTTTCTTGGTCTCATCGAGTACTATGCAAAATTCGTAAGAAATTTTGCAGGGAAAACTGAAAAGATTAAGATGCTGTTGAGAAAAGGGTGCAAGTTTGTGTGGGATGTAGAACAAGAAGATTGCTTTCAGAAGATCAAAAGAGAAATTTGTGATGCTGGTATCTTAACACCGTTTGATATCAACCGTAAGTCCGTTGTGACAGTGGATGCAAGTGCTGTGGGGGTTGGCGCGGTGTTAGCCCAGATGCATGATTCTGGACTGAAGACTGTTGCTTTTGCGTCAAGAACTCTCACAACGGCAGAGAGGAATTACTCTATAATCGAGCGGGAAGCTCTAGCTGCAGCATGGGGTTGCGAGTATTATAGAATGTATCTGTGGGGGTTCAAGTTTACATTGTTGACGGATATTACACCCCACACCAGGGCAGTGTTTAAAATGTAGGTGGCTGTTTGCGCTTCTTCTGAAACTTTACAGAAAATACAAATAAAGCATTGTCTGCAGCCTGTAACTGGCTATTCTCATTACACCCCACACCAGGACAGTGTTTACAATGTATGTGGCTGTTTGCGTTTCTTCTGAAACTTTACAGAACGTGCAAATAAAGCATTGTGTGCAGCCTGTACCTGGCAACTCTTATTACACCACCCCACCAGGGCAGTGTTTACAATGTGTGTGGCTGCTTGTGTTTCTTTTGAAACTTTACAGAAAGTACAAATAAAGCATTGTCTGCAGCCTGTACCTGGCTACTCTTATTACACCCCACACCAGGGCAGTGTTTACAATGTGTGTGGCTGTCTGTGTTTCTTCTGAAACTTTACAGAAAGTACAAATAAAGCATTGTCTGCAGCCTGTACCTGGCTACTCTTATTACACCCCACACCAGGGCAGTGTTTACAATGTGTGTGGCTGTTTGTATTTCTTCTGAAACTTTACAAAGTAGACAAATAGAATATTATTTACAGCCTGTACTTGGCTGCTCTAATCACGTCTTACAAAAGGGCATTGGTTACACTGTACATGGCTGTCTGTGTTTCTCCTGAAAGTTCACACAGGGTGCAAATCGGCAATGTTTTTCCAACCTGTCCCTTAAGTGCATCTTACAGAAGGGGAGTGATTAAGGCTGTGTGTGTATCCACTCACATTGTAAACAATACAGTGTAGTGTTTGCAGCCTTTCTGAATATCTGCCTGCACTAAACACGTGATAAAAACATTGCAGGTTTTTTTAATCAGATGCTGCAGCGCTTACACGTATGTCTGCATGAAGCAATATACATGTGCGGTACAAGGTATCCGAGCAATACCACAGCTGTTTTCTTTGGCAGTGCCCAGCAGCTCCCCGAAGGCTTCAATGTTGTACGAACCTTACTTTACAGGGTTTATCCAAAGACTCCTGGCTCTTCGCAGCCAAGCTGTGATATTAGTTCTGGCTTCCCAACGTATTCGTTCACCCACCCTACACCCGGCTCTAGGGTGGTGCGCTCAGTGCCACTGCACCGGACACTAACTTGGGGTGGGGGCATCATTTTTGCAAGTATATTATTAATTTGAAAGCACCTGCTGCCATGTTTCTTGCCGCCAACAATTTTAGGGCGTCAGTTAAAATGTCAAGATAACGTCAGTGATTAATTGTCTTCCTGGAAAGCGACCAGATGTTTGTCTAGTGGAAGTTTTGACTCATCGAAGGTAGCGCAGAGGGTTAAAATGCCTACTGCTAAGAACATGTACCATGTAGATAACGAAGTGCACATAATGTAAATAGGTCAGTTGGTTACTGCTTGTGTAAGGGAGCTTCTTTTTTACTTGTCGCTTATAAGTCAAAATCCTAATATAGAACATTGAGCTATTAACTGTCATCAAAGAGGTGCATGCAAACTGCAAGGTAAATGTTAGAGCTATATGTCTTTTTGCCAAGCCTTTCATTATCCTAACCTTGCCAAAAGGGTTCATTTGGGTAGAAAATAATTCTTGTTATTACATTTAATGAGAACCCCTTACAATGATGTTGTGTTTTATATTCTGAATTAGTGCTTTTCTAGAATAAGGACTCTTAAACTATATAGCCTACCAGTATCGATGACGTCACTCCTACACTACACCTTGTAGTCCTGTATGATGTAACATTTGCTATACACTGATTTCCAGACATATAACTGTCTCTGTGCAATGCGTGTGTGATGTAAAGTGCTCTGACACCTTACACTGGTATGAGTGGTGCTATAAAACTAAATGGATCTGAGAAACAGTGGTTATGGAGACTTGAGGGGCACTGTTAAAGGGTGGTAGTGAGGGAATCCGTGGCAGGGGTGGTCCTTGGGGGGCGCCAACAGAGGCGCAACTAGAGGCAAATTTCAGGGGGGCTACTAAAAATGTCAGGGGGGCTAATTCTTCCAGCAATAGGGAGAGTGGAGATGAAGCGGTGAAAAAAACTACAAAGCCTCGTTAACATGTAAATGGTCTTTTAAACACCTGTGAAGTACTCTGGTGCGGTTGCAATAAAACGGACGCCAGACCAGCCAGTGTACAGCAGCTCTAAACTGTGTGTGTGTGTGCCCGGGAAGCTGTCTCAGCCTGGCCTGACACACACGACGGTGGGGGGGGTGGAAGAATCCCTTTGAGCCCTATGGGCGTTGCGCGCCTAGGCATCAACAAACATTGTAGCACAGGGCGCCACCAGTGTTAAAGCCGGCTCTGCCTACACCTCTACTGACAGAGCCCTCCCGATGATGGCGCACAGTCTTCGAAAAGCGGCCTTGATTTTCTCAGCTGACTGAATCCTCTTTCACCCATGGATGCCCGCGTGCACCCCGCAATGTGTGCATCTATTCAACACCAGGACACTCCAGTTGCTAGAAGACAGGGTTGTGGAGAAGACAATCTTGGGGCGTCTGAGTGATTTCACGCAGGAGGAATAGCCTCTTTGCTGTCAATTTAAATCACAGGGGAGCCTGCTTCCGCGACGCAGGAACACGCGCATCAGCTCTGCCTTATTTACTTCCAAGCGTCTGCCTAATAGATTCTGATGCCATTTTCTTCAAGGCTTCAAAAGGGCTCTTATTTGCTCAGATTTCAAGCAGGCTGAGTATACAACCCCGGCGTGTCTCGCGCCAAGCACCCAGGGAACCATGCGCGTGCAATTGGTTATTCCGTTCCAGGCGCACCCCGGCCACTTTAGAGAGGCTTTCTGCACAATTTACTCCTCATGCTTTTCCGTTTATGTGAGTTAGAGCATCTTGCCTTGAGATGAAACTTAACATTGCTCCACTTCAAAATAGCTCCAGTGCGCTACAGCTGGGGAACAACCTCACAAATGCGTCACTTCTTCATAATCCATATAAAGTTGCTGACTTCGGAACTGGGAAACAAGGTTCGAATCCCGGCGTCGACTCAACACCGTGTGTAACTGGGCCATTGCACTATGTAAAAAGGTACATGAGTGACACAGCGCTCTCATAAATATTTATGAAGCCATGCAAAGCCGCACTAGGTGGCTGTGAGTGGCCTCATACATCATGAGTAAGGTGATACAGCACAAATCGCTGCGTCGCCTCACTTAGCGCCTGGGAGGCGTTCGTGGGTGTTGCAGTGTGTTTTCCCACGCAACACCCATGGAATTTGACGCTGGACAGTATTACAAACTGATGTAAACCTGGGCAAGTGTCAAATCCGTTTGCCTCTCGAGGTGAGTCATAACGAGAGAAATATATTAATTTCTCCTTGTTTTTTTGTCTTTCTATGTGCGTTGCAATCTGCAGCACACATAGAAAGAGGAAAACGCCTCATAGGATTGTTTTTGTGCAGGAAGTCGCACCTTCCTGCACAAAAACAACCCTACTTGCAATGGAGGCACCCACGGACCATGGTGCAAGGGTGCCTACATTGGCGCTAGACTGCCAAAATGGAGCCAGTGCAGTCAAAACAGTGGCGTAGCAAGGGGGCGGTCTGCCCCAGGTGACACTCGTTTTGGGGGAAGCAAGGTCAGCAAGTTGTGTCTGTCGACTACCACCATCCCCGAGAATAAGTCATCATCGGCCGCCACCCTCCATTCCTCCCCAGAACAAGTCGCCCCCAGCTCTTACCTCCACTGGGCGGAAAACTTAGGGGTCGCACCGGGTGCCAGTAGGTCTAGCTATACCACGGAGGCAGGAGGGGCAGAAAGGCACCGTATTGCTTAAATACCGTGCATTTTTGCCCTTTCACTTTGGTGTAGGGCAACGTAGCAAGGTGGCTGCTGCGCTGCACCACGCCAAAATGCCATTAATGAGACCCCTAAACTCCGGTACCTCAAAATAAAAATGAAGCTGACCTTGTGTAATGTAATCTGGTCATGATGTAAAGTGCTCTAATGCCCTTTAATGTTCGCGCTATATAAAACGATACACCCCATACATATTTTAAATAAACTCTGGACCATTTCCATTTCTGTGCATTGATGTCTCGCACAGAGCTTTTGTTTACCGCAATACATAATTGATCAAATAACCAATATGAAAGATTCTGCATATTTACTACGACTACAGATGTTCTCGCTCGATGACATGGGAGCAAAGAAAGATAAAATAATAATACAAAATGGAAATGAAAGTCGTACACAGAGTTATGTTTCAGAAAAGTGCTCACAAAGGGCTAACAAATATTGTATTGTAATTGTATTGAATTGTTATTGCATTTATATAGCGCTTACTACCCCTGGCGAGGCGTCAAAGTGCTTTTTCGGCGGGTAGCACGCTACTCCGGGACCCACAGAGGATTAGTTTTGAATTAGTATAGTGAAACATGCAAGTAAGAAGAAGAAGAAGATAAGAAGAAACTTTATTGTATAGTTAATTAAAACCATTACAAAAATACAGATGTGATAATATACTAAAAACACACTGATGTGAGAGTAATAGAATTTAAAATTGGTAGTAAAAAACAAATGTCTTTCTGGGGTAAAACAATGTCCATGGTCAAGATTTTGCCAATGATCTTTGCTTTTTCTGAAAATGTTCGATAAATTTGATTGATCTGCAAATGAATTGGGGGTCTGTGGTACATAATGTTTGTATAATTGCAGACTTACAGGTACGTGTTCCAAACTGCTTGAACTTGGCTTTCAACCAATTCCGACGTTCCTGTATGAGAGCCGGGCAGATGCAAATCAGGTGGGTAAAGTCTTGCCTTGCTGTACCGCATAGCCCGCACCCTTCACTTTCTTGGGACTTCGACTTAGAACACTCAGCGTTGGTTGGCAAACTACCCAGCCTTATATTAAGATATTTATGTTTGATATAAGGCGAAAAGGTCAGGTCCAGGTAGTGCGCCAGCACTAGTTTTTTGTATGATTGGATAGTCATCCAAGCATGTGACCTGAGACTGAAAGCTATTTTGTCATCCAAGTGTGTGATGGCTGCCTTCCTGACCACCTGTTAGAATAAAGGTACTTGGAGCTTGGTTTCCCAGAGTTCAACCAGATTTGTTGATTCCAATGAGATTTTGAGGTACTTGGCATAGTTTGAATTTGGACATTTTAAGATGGTTTCCCACATAGCACGATAGAGCATGATCTCTTGGTGCATCCAGACATTATACCAGAATTTTATGGTCTCATAGTTCCTCAGTAGCACTTGAGATTTTAGGCCCAGTTCCAGTCCTACCTGGGCCGGGGATGCTTTACTTGGTAGCGCAAAGATGCGCTTGTAAATTCTCATTTGCACCTTATCCAAAAGTTGTGCACTCTTGCCATGGTGCAATATGCTCCCGTAAGCTATCGTTGGAATAAGTTTAGCTTTCATTATTGTTAGCAGTGGCGAGACCAAAGGACCTTTGAGTTCGGTAGCTAAGCTCGTGAAGGCATGCATTAGGGCCATGCCCTTCTTTTCCATGCTGTTGAATTGTGCCTGGAAGTTAAGATGCTTATCCAGCAGTATCCCGAGATACTTGTAACTTCCCACCGCTTCAAGTTTGACATTGTCTATAGCAAATGTTTGTGGCGGTTTGTGGCGTCGGGTTATGACCATGGTTTTTGTTTTCCCCCAGTTTATTTCTATCATATTCTGTTTTGTGTGGCGGGTCAGCTCATGTAGTAGCCGATGCAGGCCTATTCGAGTCTGGCTTAACAGGACCACATCATCGGCGTAAGATAGGTGAGTTACACAAAGCGTCCCCAGCCGAGGCGGGTGGGCATTGACCAAATCGAGCCTTGGTGTTAAATCGGCCATAAATAAATTGAAGAGGTGGGGAGCCAGCACACAACCTTGCTTCAACCCATCAAAGGTGTGTATCTTCCTGGTTAACCTTTGCCCATTGTTGATTTTTACCTGCATCCAGGTGTTGCTATACAGGTCAATAATCGGCGTTAGGATTGACTCCGGCAGGCCCTGCTTTTTCAGTTTGGCCCATAGCAAATTCCTATTAACACGGTTGAATGCCGCTTTAAAGTCGACAAAGCAGGTATATAGTTCCCGATGGTTAAGTAGACTGCTTTCGCCAATCATGCACAGCGCCATTGCATTAGCCATTGTGTCAGTTCCGCGACTAAACCCTGTCTGGTTTAACGGGACCTTGCTATTCATATCAGACCACTGTACCTGATCGGCTAGCACCAGGGATGCATAGTATTTTGTATCTGCATCAATCAGGGCAATTAAGCGGTAGTTTGATGGATTTTTGTGATCTCCGCCTTTATAGATGGGGTTGATGATAGCACCCCTCCAACTTTCAGGCACCCTACCAGAGTTGCTAATGGACTGGAATAGAAGATTAAATTTGCGTGCCCAGAATTCAGGATCCTCTTTATAGATCGCCTGCAGGATGCCATTTGGCCCCAGTGCACTCTCTTGCTTGCCTTTCTTTATTATAGAGCATATTTGTTGATCGTCAATTGACCAGATTGATTAGTCCAAGCCCTCCTTGCCATTAGATATGGCTCTGGGCCTGGAAGAGGATTTGCTTTCCTTGACCCTAGTTCTTGTAGTTTCAGGTGTTGTTGTAGTCATCGTGGCCTGGAGCTCCAATGGTTTTATCGCGAATGTATCCACTATGTGTTGGACCTAAAGGTTTTCCGGGACGCATGTCATGCTTGTGGGTTGTACTGCTTTGTTGATTGCATTAATTTGCATCCAGAACGCTCTGGAGTCTGCTTTTTAATGTTATGCATCAATTTGGCCCAAAAGTCATTGTGTTTGTTCCTTTTTTCCATCCATACTAACTTTTTGTATTCTTTCCTAATCAACCGAACTTCTTGCCAGGTGCTTTGCTTTGTCCTTGATCCTTGTACCCGTCTTGTGAGCTTTTGAAGATGGGGCTTCATAACTAGAGTGGTTGTTGAAAATTTGGTTTTGGTCGTGGGACTGCTATGCCTCCTGGCCTTACAGCTCGATTTTGGCAATATTTCTACGAAGTTAGCCCAGGTTTCTGAACAAAGGTCATTCTCTGCCATGACCATTTGTAATAGTTTCTTGCCATCCAACGCTATTCGAAATAAAGTTTTGCTTGTCCACTTAAGCCGCTTCAGGTTGAAAGTTGATAATTGACCTGGTATTTTTGGAGCCATTATATACCTAGGGGAGCTTAGTTTAATTTCAATGTGTTGCATGGAATAATCACTGTCTAGAGTGCCAATTATTTGACATTTTTTGACCAGGCTCAATAGGGGCAATGTTATGAATGTGTAGTCCAGAGTTGAGTTTGTATTATGGCCTATGTATGTAGCAGCTGGCGGTTTGTCGTGCTTCGATCTTCAATTTAAAACCCGTAGATCGAGTCGTTCCAGGTCCCAAACCAGTTGCTTACCCAGTTGGTCTGATCTCACGGGCGATATAATCTCCTGAGGTTCGACAGTCCACATTTCATTTGCCACTGAAATATTGTCCTATTCCTCCGATTGATGCAAAAGATTGGAGTTAAAGTCGCCCGTAGCAATAATCTCCCAACTTGGGTGATCTAAACGGATGGAAGTTACAACATTTACTACACGTTGGAACAGTTCTTTTTTTTGCTATTTTTTCGGGTGGGCGTATATATTGATTAGGACAATTGTCCTTGGCACGCGTTTGATTGTGCTCTCCAGCTTGATGATTTGCATATCCATTGCTGAAGCAGGCATTTGCGAGACATTGATATTTAATGAGGTGGAAACGTAAATAGATAGACCTCCCCTTGCGCGGCCGTAGCGCTGACAGCGTGTCGCGTTTTCATGGAAGCTTATTCTTCCCAGTACATCAATTGGCTCAGTTGCCCAAGTTTCCTGCAGCGCTATGATATCGTATTGATCACAGGTAGCTGTTTTCCTGCTTTGATTTAGGATATTTTTTGCTCCTGCGATGTTCCATGAGAGCAGTTTTATGCAAGTACATTTTAAGTGGTGGATAGGTTAGTCAGTTATTTGGATTTGGAATGATAGCAGAAGGATAGAGTAGGACAAAGGTTAGTATTTATTTATCGCTCGCTTGTTGATGCATGCTATTCAGGGAGCCTATAAAGGATTAGTGGTGAATTAATATGGTGAAATATGAGGTAATTTCAGTGGTGGATATTAGTCTGTTACTTGGAGCGAGAAGGATAGCGGATGGATAAAAGGGGAAGAAAGATTTGCATTCATATAGCACTTGTTACCCCTGATGGGTGTTGAAGCGCTTTTTTGGCGAGTAGCACGCCACTCCGGAACCCATAAAGGATTACTGTTGAAAATTAGTATAGTATAAATATGAAGTAATTTGAGTAGTAGATATGTTATTCAGTTATTTGGGCAGTATATTAGTATAGTTGAATATGGAACATGGAATTTGAGAAGTGAACATGTTAGTCTGTTAATTTTGATAGAAAAAGGATAGTGGAGGGATAAAAGAGTGAAGGATTTTTTTTTAGGAGAAAAAGGGCAGCATTTCTGGCTCTAATCCCGACCAGTCTCGAACAGGCCCAAACAGGCAACTACCCTTGTCCTCTCCACCCTTAGCCTCGATGCCCGGGCTGAGATGCCCTAAGCCTGGCCCTTTATGTAGCCCTAGTAATCAGGTGACCCCTTCAGCCATTGGGAACCCTAGCCCTAACACTATCCAATCACAACACTAGCCCTAACATCTAGAACCATTAGGAGACCAGGACCTTGCAGCCAATCTTAACCCTAGTCCAAGCACCCAATCAGTTCAAAAATCCTGATCGCGACATCCAATAAAGGCCTTAGTCCTACCACTAGTCGCAACCCAAGTCCAAGCAGCCAATGGTACAGGTAGCCCTAGTCCCTACTTCCAATAGAAAGCCTAACCCTACTCTTAGTCCCACAACTGGTCCAACAACCAATCACACCAGAAGTACTAAATAGCTACTTCCAATTAAAGGTCTAACCCTAGCCCTAGTCCCACCCTACTCCCAACAACCAATAACATAGGAAGCCCTAGTCCCTACTTCCTATAGAAATCCGAACCCTAGCCCTAGTCCCAACCCTGCAATGATTGAATTACAGACCGAGAAACCAATCAGAACCCTCAAATACCCAACCAATGAGGATATTACCCTAACCCAATAGAAACAACAGATACAACTGATGGAGCAGGGATTCGCATGTAAAGCGCCCTGCTCGCATACAAAAACCTTGCCTAACTGTATAATCATATTAACACAATTGTTCGTCATTTATTAAGCGTTTTCCCAAACACGCGGGTGTCCCCGGGATGCTTGCTTGTATGTCTTTCTCATACTAACGAAGCTTGCACTAAAGACACGGCTGCTTCGCTGAAATTCAGTCTGCGCATGCGTCGGTCATACCCATGTGATGTGACGCACTCGCATTCTGGAGGGAATCTGTGCTCATGCGCACTGTTGCAAACATGGCCGCTTGTCTCTCATCACGCTTTCTGCTTGCCACTGCTGCTTTAGCCTATCTGTCTTTTCACACTAAACAGTAATGCTATAGCCATTATAAAGTAAGGGTTGGTTAGAATTTTATCATGGTATACAGTGTGATCATTTTGTATGTGATCTTAATTTGTTCTCGCTTACTTTTCATGTACCGCGTCTCTGGGGCTGGGAAATCGGGAGCGGAGCCATACTTGAGGCTCTGCTGGGCACCGTCACATGACCGGAGAAAAACTCCATTGCGCAGAAGCTGAAACAAGCCAGCTGGCTCCTGAAGCCCAATGCGCCTGAGAAACCAGCACAAGATGATGAAACTCACCTTGAAAATCCAGAGACTTTGTTGCAATGCCTTGTGCACTCATATTTTCTATTGTATTCTATGGATGGGAACGTGAACCTAAGGGGCGGACAAGAAAAATTTAAATTCATGATGGGAACGTTGAATTCTAGGAGGTGGTAATGACCGCACCACCTCTCCTGACCAATCATAATGTGAGAAATTGTCACTTGCAACATTGGTGGGTGGTCTGAGGGTCCCCAAAATAGTATAATTACCCTAGTTTGGCTTAGGAAAATTGTCCGACTTGTCCGAGTAGCAGACCTGTCACTGACCCTACGAACTCTATAGGTGCTCAATCTGAAGTGCTGCGGAGCACTCTGTCCATACTTTCCACAAACTCCTAAGGGGTGGAAATAATCCTAAGTGCTGGCGAAGCACTTTGCTGGGAAATTCGAAAAAACCCAATCGGGGTTACTGGCGGATTACTTGCAGAGAGGGGTAACGCTGGCGTTGCTTCTGAAGCTGTGGGTGTTGGTCGTACCTTGGTGAGCCCAGTCCTGATCCCAAATCCTGAGGGGTATCCTGTCCTTACTGTCCGTGAGCTGTACCTGCTCGCATTCTGGCATTCCTTCCTGAGGGTCCTTGTCCCCGTCCTTCCAACTGACCCGTGGCCAGGGTTAGACTTCTCTCTGAACTAGGTAAATATCAGCCCGTGGGTTTGCGTCTCTCTTTCTCTCTCTATCTCTCCCTCTCTCCATTTTTCTTAATAAAACACTCTCGCCTGTGATATTGCTCTATCGCCTTGAAAAGCAAGTTATATGAAAATTGTTTATTAGAATTGTTCCACTTCTCTCCCCACCTTTAGAGAATTACCAAACTGTTATATTTTATTAGTATGTTCCAATTTTTCCCTTTCCTTTAGTTTGGTTGCGGTGAACCTAGTAAGAATAGTTTAAAGCACTTAGGTTAAGTACATGTTCTAGGTCCCATTCATGTCCTGTGTCCTAGTATAAAGTTGCAGTGACTAGCTCTGTTCTAAAATTCCTACCTCTAGTTTTCCCATATACTCAATGGTCCTAGTGTTAATTCATAGTTATGTTATTATTAGTTACCTAATAGTTTTAATTTTGATGTTTGACGCATTACTCTGCATATCACTTATTGCCTTGTCATATTCTCTTTGAACTTCTATATAAAGTTTTGAACATCCTCAGGTGTCTGTGGTCATTATACAAAAATTGTGGATAAGTATGTACGGATTATAAAGAGTAATTGTTCCTAGGTCCTGTCTACTATTTCCCTGATAGCTCCAGATCTGTCATAATAATTGTGCCTGTGGTAAGTCAGGTGCATGGTAAGCAGAGGTGAAACCAATTCTTAATGCTCCTAGAAGCGTGCAGGAGGAAAATAAAAGCAATCATCACCCGGTTCGCCCAAATTGTTAGTGTGGTATTGAAAATTTGCACGACAGGGCCCAGTGCGTGTAAAGAATAGGTAACCTTGGTGACCCGGGTGGCCTGCGCGCTCTAGCAGTATTTTCTGGTAACCAGAGGATGGTTTGGACTAGTTAGATTAGGTAGACAGGATAGTTGACAAACAAACCGTGAAAATAAAATGTGCTGCTGATTTTTTTACTGTATTGATTCAAAAATTTTGAAATGTTTTAAAGTTTTATATGTAAATGTATATGATTTTTGCATTGCTGCTATAAATGTTATATTAACCGAAAAACTGTTTGTGGTTGTTCAGTGTAGTCTGAATCCCCGGGGAAGTATTTAGCTAACGGTGAGCAGAATCCGGTTAGCTGTGGAAGTCACTAGGTTTGAGTCATTAGTGCAGGGTTAAGAATAACTGGAAGCACTAATTAGGACCTTTATTTCTGGAGTAAATGATAGCTACGAGTCCTTTATAAAACTTTCATTGCGATATCACCTAGTAAGGGTCGCATATGGAAGGAGTCGTAGGGTCTCCAAGGCTTGTCTGGTAAGTAAGATAGTTCGCTGGTGAAATCCTGGCTCAGTACATATCCCCGACTAAGGTGGATGAGTCAGAAGAATAACGGGTTCTATGTTACTAGTGTGAAGGGACAGGCAAAGAAGTCTATCCAGAGTGAATGAAAAGTAGACAGAAGTGGTTTACTAGTAGTGAAAGAAAATTCTTTTATCTCTTTAGAACACTCAGACATAGTGGCAAACGTTGTGTGTTGTTGACTAAAACTTGCATTCGCACTTTAGAGAGAGTAAAAAGTTTCCGTTACCTTGTGAAGGAGGGAGTCAGTCGGAGAGCTGCTCTGACGTCACTCCGTGCCGCGCTGGTATTGGTCAAAACAGCGGGTGTGTAGTGGAGCTGAATTTGTAAAGGAGGGGTGAGTGCCGAAGCGTGAGACTCTGTCTTACGAAAAGGCCGCGCACCCATTGGTTAAGGGTGTTTGTATTCTCTGACCTGATTGGGTAGTGCGAAATATAAGTCGCGCTAGCATTGGAAGCACAAAAGTAAACAAAATTAATCAAGCCGAGTTAGAAGCGAGTCTGGAGAGTTGTATGTGGTATCCAGATTTCATACCGAATCCAAAGTACCTAGGATTTCATAAGGATCAGCTTATACGAGGTAGACCGCACATGATGTATGGAGTAAAAAGGAAACTGTCACTTTCTGATAAAATAAAGAATTTTTTCAAAACTGACAAGCCCATTAGAACGAGGGAAGGCGTGCTCATTCCCCCGCCAAATACCCCTGCTTCCTTCATGCTGTTTGATAAAGGGTACCACACCTGTGTCTGGTTAGAAAATTGGGCAAAATATACTGCAGATGACGGAGTCCTAGCATTCCCGGTTGAAGGTACATTTAATGGTCGGATCCTGTTTAACTTAAGGACCCGCATGAACGAATTACACCCTAGACCTAGGTTGACCCAGTACGAAGCCCTGGAAGAATGGGAGATTGAGGCTGTAGAGCGAGATAGACCCCGGATGGATAAGGGAGTGAGTAAATGGTATCCGATGGTTCAAGCGCAGACCAAAGAGCAGAAAATGAAACAGTGGAGGCAATCTATGTTGACTGAAGGACTATTTCCTATGATGGGGGTATTAGAGGAGAGGAAAGGAAAATGTAAAGAAAAGACCCATCACCTAATGCCTGTAGGGGACTCAGAAGATGAGCACCTGGAAGATTTGTTAATGAAAAATCCACCTCCCTATGTTGCAGAGTCAGAACCTGTGCATTCTCCAAATCCCTTTTCAAAATATCCCAGATGTAGGAGGGATAGTGATACAGATGGAACGGGTACAGACAGTAAAACAAGTGACGGGGATGGGTTTTGCAGACCTAAATCCACGGTCCCAAATTATCAGCCGTTCGGAGAGGGTCCACCCCGATTGGTCACTCCGACTGCTCCAAGTATTTATCCTTCCTTGGTACCTCAGGTATTGCATGATAATTCTGCAGAAAAGGCGTTGCGGGAAAAAGAGAAAGAAGCCCTGGCTAGACAGCGAGAGGATTTAGTTCGAACCATTGCCCAGATACATCCCCATCCTGATTCCCTGACTATTCCAGTAACTATTGGTCCAGCTATTCCACTGTATAGAAATGACCTGGCTAGTCCCCGTCCTCCTGTTATCACCCCAATACTGCCTACTCCTAGCGTCCTTTCCCCGAGGAAGGAAGTATTCATAGATGAGGATCAAGAGAGTGAATGTGAATCTGTGGTCTGATGGATTTGCCCATTAGAGAGCCTAGGACTAGTACATCGGGGGCAAGAAGTCAAACTAGACCAAAAGAGGTGTTGATTGAAGGTGCATCTGGGGTTAGGAGTGCCACCGTAGTTTCCCCAGAAGAATTGGACAGATGGACAAAAGAGCTGGAGAAGGAGACCACTCCCCAACCTAAAGCATTGGAAATATATAAATTAAGAATAGAAATAGAAGAAATGATGGCTGGAAATGTAGGAGTTGAGCGCCTAAGCTCGTATAATGAAGAAGAGTTACTGTTTATCAGCAAAAATCTTACCCGGAGTGCTAGGTTGCTCCATGAAAGGATAATGGATACAGCCACAGAAATGGGAATTGATGTTAGTCGTTCCAAAATCCTTCAGAAACCTTATAGAGTAGACTTTGCAGACAAGGATTTGGAAAGCTTGAATGTGGTGGGAAAACAGATCCAAATAAAGGAATTATTGAAACTCCTGCAAAAGTGGGGAGAGGTGGGAAAATGGAGAACCCGGTGGGCAAAGAAAAAGGAAGACAGCAGGGCTAAGTCTCAGGCTTCAGAATTCGTGTTAAAGGAAGTAACCCCAACAGAAAAATTGTGCCCCATGAGAGAGGTCCCGGGAGGGAAATATGTCCATGTCCCTTGGTCCCGACAGGCTATTGTGTCATTTAGCAACGACTTCCCGAAATTACGGGAAAAGCCTGTTGACTGGTACAGGCAGGTAGAGCGCTTCATAAAAGTTCAGAAGTGTCTGCTGAAAGACCTGGATGGGTTTTTCGACATTGTGGTCCCTGTAGATTTGTGGACCGACTGTAAAATTGAAATTGATTGGCCCAGTGAGGAATTCCCCAGAGATGAGAAAACAGGAGCTCCCGCACCTGAAGTAATGAGGAAGTATGAGCAAGTCATACAATACCTCAAGAAAAAGGTGCCCGCAAAGGAGACAGATTGGACTCGAATAGATAGAACCACCCAGGAACGTGATGAAACGGTGCATTCATTTTATGAAAGGTTACTGCAGGTATTTAAAACTTACAGTGGTATTGATAACGTAGACATGAAAGACATGACCCATTTCAGTTACAGATTTATGCTAGGATTAAGGCCTGAAATCTCACAATGGATTCGAGATAATAAAATCAGTTGGCAGGGAAAGCCCATAGATGATGTCCTGAAATATGCAAAATACTGCGAAGATGAAATCGAAAATAAATAGAAAGCCCTCAAGGAGAAAGTAATGTGGGCACAGGTGAAATTAGCTGAACAGCAAGAAAAACAGTTAAGTAAGTTGACTTCTAATAATAATGCTCAGAATGCCACTGCTGGGGGGGGGGGGCAAGCCCCGAGCTAAAATGAGTCGGGAAGAAGCCATGAAAAAGTTTCCGTGCCATGGGTGCGGCCAGATAGGACATTGGCGAGACGAGTGTCCACACCTGCAGGCCGGTAATGCCCCTGTAAATGGTTTAAATCCACAGGTGCCGAAAGAGGGGACAAGAAAAAACCAGCAACAGGTAAAATTACCTCCAGTACCTCGCGCTCCTAGACAGAATTTTAAGAGTCAGGGTCAGCAGAATGAGAGGGCGGAAGTATGGGAAGTCGAGAGTGAAAGAAACGTAATCATTCCACAGTATTTGTTAAATGATACCTTCCTCTGTGAAGATCAAGATTGACGGGGCCTGAGAGGGGAGGATGAGGAGTGCGTGCTTGGCGCCTCCTTACCGGTAGACCAGACTGGACCATACATTGAAAGAAAGGTTGAGGGAAAAGACGTCACCTTTCTGTTGGACACTGGGGCTACCAGATCTACTGTAAGAACAGTGGATGTTCCTAACCTACCCCTCTCGGGAGAAGCGATCCAAGTAGTGGGTGTCTCCAATCAAATAATAAGTACTCCAGTAACTGAACCAATGGAAGTTTCTATAGGAAATTTCAAAGAAATGCACAGATTTGTGGTCTGTGATTCTAGTCCTGTGAACCTGCTAGGACGTGATTTGTTGTGCAAGATGCATTGTACCATCTATTGCACACCAAAAGGCGTCGAAATTCAGACCCCCGATGAAGATGGTTTGTACAAGCTGATGTTGGTCAGACAAGATTCGGATATCAAAACTCTAACAGTTGAGGATTTACCAGAAGAGCTCCAGTTAAGAGTAGTTCCAGAAGTGTGGGATTTCACTGGAAAGGATGTAGGTTTAATGGCAAATGTGGACCCAGTTAAAATAGCAATAAAAACAAATGCTGTATACCCCAAAACGAGACAGTACAAAATGAGTGCAGAAGTAAAAACAGGAGTAGCGACTGAGATTACCAGGCTGCTCGAAGCAGAAATAATAGAGGAAGTGATGAGCAGTCCCTGTAATTCGCCGATCATTGGGATCAAAAAGCCTAGTGGAAAGTACCGGGTGGTGCAAGATTTGCGCAAGGTAAACCAGATTGTTGTGCCTTGCTGTCCTGTGGTGCCTAACCCTGCAGTGATACTATATCAGATTCCCTGGAATGCAGAATGGTTCACTGTCATCGACCTGTGCCATGCATTCTTTTCCATCCCATTGCATCCAGAAAGCAAGTTCCTTTTCAGTTTTGAATTTGACAGTCATATCTATGTCTGGAATCGTGTCCCTCAGGGGTACACCGAAAGTCCATCGATTTTCAACCAGATACTAAAGAAATGCCTTGAAACCCTAGTGCTGCCAAGAGAGTCTGTTTTGGTACAGTACATAGATGACCTGTTAGTGGCATCTAAAACCCAGACGGACTGTGTCACTGACACAATTGCCTTGCTGAATCATCTAGGAAAAGGAGGACATAAAGTGTCACCTGACAAGTTACAATTTTGTAAGAACTCAGTGAAGTATCTGGGGCACCAGATAGAAAAAGGAATCAGGAAAGTTACTTCAGAAAGAATCAAAATAATTAAAGCCATGGAACTGCCCAGAACACAGAAAGAGGTGAGAATGTTCTAAGGAGTTGTGGGTTACTGCAGACAATGGATTGTAGGATTTGCGGCCCTAGCAAGACCACTGATAAAAATGACAAAGAAAGGAGTAGAAGACCCCGTCAGTTGGGACAACGAAAGCATGAGCGCTTGGGTAACTCTGAGAAACTGTCTATGTACTGCTCCTGCATTGGGTATGCCTGACTACTCTAAGCAATTTGAGCTATTCTGTGACACGAGAGAAAATTGTGCTCTTTCAGTCCTGACCCAGGAGCACGGATTAATTAGACGACCGGTGGCCTATTTTTCGGCCACCCTAGATCCGGTGGCTGCTGGATTACCTGGATGCCTGAAAGCAGTTGCTGCTACTTGCGTCAGTCTGGAACAGAGTGAGAACATTGTCATGGGACATCATGTCACTGTATATGTTCCTCATTCTGTTGTAATCCTACTGACTAGAACTAAGACCCAGTACCTCACACCTAGTCGACTGACTAAGTATGAGAGAATTTTGATTGGTGCTGAAAATGTGACCATTTCCCGGTGCAATGTCCTAAACCCTGCGACATTGTTACCTGTTCCTCTGGATGTAGAAGTTGAAGAGGAAGGGGAACATAATTGCATCGATCTAACTGAGTTCAGTACTAAGCCCCGTCCTGATATCCGTGAAATAGCATTACTTGATGGGGATACGACAATGTTCGTGGACGGCTCATGTTTAAGACATGAGAGTAGGGGTCTGTGTGCTGCCTATGCTGTGGTCACATTGACGGAAACCATAGAAGCATCTTACCTGAGCGAGGTGAAATCTGCACAAGTGGCAGAGCTCATCGCGTTAACCAGAGCATGTAAGAGGGGTAAGAACAAGAGAATAACTTTTTACACCGACAGCCAGTACTGTTACGGGGTTGTTCATGACTTCGGCCAATTGTGGTTGCAAAGAGAATTCATGACTTCCTCCGGCACCCCTATCAGAAATGGAAAAGTGGTGCACAACTTACTGGAAGCTATTCAATTGCCCAAAGAATTGGCTGTGGTCAAGTGTGCGGCTCACCGATCAGGAAATGACGATGTGACAGCCGGTAACAGGTACGCTGACCAAATTGCACAGTTCTGTGCCCGATACCAAATGTCCCTCCAAATTGCGTTGTGGGGTGGAACCAGCTGCCAACTTATGTTGTTTGAGAATGTGTCAACGTGGGAAGAATTAAAGGATTTGCAACAGGCAACAGACAGACAAGAGAAAGGAAGGTGGGCAGAAGAGGGATGCAAATTGAGAGATGATGGTGTGGTGGTAAACTCGACTGAGGTGCCTGTATTGCCTGACAGCCTGATAGACCCCATGGTCAGAATGATACATGAACCAACACATATGGGAAGGGATGCAATGTGTCGGGTGTTTGACAAGGTGTTCTGTAATTCAAGGTTCAGGAACCAGGCGGAAAAGCTTTGCCAGAGGTGCCTAGTGTGTCAGCAATTCAATGCAGGAAAAAGGACTGTGGTAGAACAGAGTAATATCGGAAAGGCGATAGGTCCCTTTGTCAGAATGCAGGCAGACTTTATAACAATGCCTAGATGTCAAGGGTATAGATACATCTTAGTCATAGTTTGCCTATTCTCCAGGTGGGTGGAAGCATATCCCGCAAAGAAAAATGATGCCCTAACTACAGCCAAGTTATTGCTTAGGGAGTTGATACCTAGGTACGGAATTCCCGAGACAATCGAAACGGACCAAGGTGGGCATTTTGCCAACGATGTCCTAGAAGAACTCTGTAAAGCATTCAAAATGAAGCAAAGACTGCATTGTGCCTACCATCCAGAGGCTTCTGGGGTAGTGGAGCAAATAAATGGCACCCTGAAATCCAGACTGGCCAAAATGTGTGATTCCACAAAGATGAACTGGATAGAGGCTTTGCCCCTTGTGCTGATGAGTTTGAGAAGTATCCCGAACAGAAAAACTGGCCTAAGTCCCCATGAAGTGTTGATGGGAAGAGTGATGCGACAGGCATGGGTACCCGGACACAAACTGCTAAGCATTTCTGATGATATGGTATTAGAATACTGCAAGCAGCTGGGTGACCAAGTGCGTTCTCTCTCTCAGCAGATTGGAGAGACTGAAGACGAGTGGCCAAAGACTCCAGCACACAAACTGCAACCTGGAGATTGGGTGGCGTTGAAGAAACACACCCGGAACAGTTGCCTGAAACCCAGGTGGGGAAAGCCACGACAAGTGATCCTCGTCACTACAACTGCTGTAAAGTGTGCTGGTGTACCGAAGTGGATCCACGCCAGCCACACAAAGCGGGTAACTGGAGAAAACGCGACTGGAGCTGAAGGCAGCTCAGCTGAAGAAGCTTCCGAGGAGGAAAGTCCGGAGCTAGCTGACATCGAACTGCCGAGCACAAGTCGAGACGTTGAATGGTTCCCCGCCGACGACCAGGTTCATGACCCAATACGAACCAGGAAATATTCCTACTTAGACAGTGAGTGGGATAGTCCAGGTGAGTTAGAAATAGAGGAAGAAGGTCAGGTCAACGAAAATCACAACACACCTGATCAGGAAGTAGGCCAAGTAGGGTCAGATCAAGACATCGAAACTCCTCCTGAAACTCCAGAAATTGGAGAGGGACAGTTAGAAATTAGAGCTGACGTTCATGCAGAAGAAAACGAAGAGATCGAAGAGCATGAACAGGAACAGATAGAAGTAGATCAACGTGCTCAGACAACAGGAATAAAAACAACCAGAAATAAAAAGCAAGTACGATTTGAATCTGAGCAAGGTCAGATTAGGGACCAGGCAGAAGAAATAGATGAAAGACCTGGAACTAGTCAGACAGGCAGGGAAACAGAGGTGCCACATCAAAAAGTAAAAAGAGTGCACGAAGAAGGCCAAGTTTCCTCAACTACTGGGAGGCACGGAGGCAGAAGTGCACCCCGATACGTCAAGAGACTGAGGCTCAGACTCAAGACAGTCGAAGAAATATGAAAGACCGAAAAAGGGCTGAAAGTGAAAGAAAGGCAGCCCAAGGAAAGTCGCTAAGAAAGAGCGACAGAATAAAGAAACAGAACAGACTGTATCGGAGCCCTGAGTGGACGTACTTTGTGTTGGAGGAAATTGACGAGCCACACCACAGTGGCAACAGTGACGAAGAGTCCATTGCTGATCGAAGTTCTGACGAAGACCCTCCTTGAGAGAGCCCCGAAGTGAGCCTTTGGTGCAAAGAAACGAAGAGGGGTAGCAAAAGCCACCTGTAAGCTAAAAATGTCTGATCCGAATGTCTCTGGAAGATCCAGATGTGGGTGTCTTAAAACCTGTTGTAAAATATGCTTGTGTAGCATAGCAATGCTAATAGTAATGTGGATAGGACTAACAGTTTTTCTACCTTTTATGATAAGTAAAAATCCTAACTTGTCCCCTACTGAACCAGAAGCAGTAGACGTAGGGGCTGTACAGACTGCAGAGACACCACGAAGCCTAGAAAGACGCGACCAACAAGTCAGACTGACACACACACGACCTAATTTAGAAGCATCAGATGAGGATGGACTACACTTTCACAAAATGAGAAACAAGACGCATTTAAATGTCTTTGCTAACTTGTTAGTGCATTACGTAGAAGCTATGGAAATAGAGGACTGTTATGTCTGCATGAAGCTGCCAACCTCAGTGGCTGAAGGCGTGACATACCACCATCTACCTTTGACCTATGGAATCTCCTGTAGTATACTAGCTAGCTTGTTTTATAGAAGCACTTTACAGTACTATTATTCAAATGCTGACGTAGTCTTTTCCGAACTACCCATTAGAGGACACCTGAACCTTGTACATACTAAAAGTGACGTGACCCGTTATATGGGAGAATATTTTCTGACTATAGGTAACATAGATTTAGATGAAGCAAGACAAGCAAATCTGACCTGTTCCCTGCAAGAGCAGGAAAAGATGTTTATAAAAATGGCAGACAGAAGGAGAGAAAAGTTTCAGAAGAAGGCAAATGACGAAAAGGATAGAGTCCCTAGGTGGGCTGAGCACATGGATAACACCTCGCAAGGCGAAGCTAGTCCTGCCTTGTTGTTGGATTTTGAAAGAAAGGGGAAACTTTGTATCCATAGGGAAAAGACAGAGTACTATAACAATGTATTCATCGGTTCCAGCGAGTGTGAACATAATTACAAGGTAATTGGAGGTTGGGGTTTCAAAAATGGGTCAGAACCTGTGTTTCCCGGAATATATTATATATGTGGGGACAAGGCTTATTTCAAATTGCCGGATCACTGGTATGGAAGCTGCTACTTTGGCATTGTCTTCCCGAAAATATACCATGTGAACAATGCAGCTGGAAGCGATGAAGAAACTAATGGCTTAGTGCGTAGTAGACGTGAAAGTGTAGGTGAAATTATAGGTGATATTTTTAGTGCACTGATACCTGGAATGGGGGTAGTTCTGAACACTCATAGAATCTGCAAATTGTCTACAGTAGTGGACCGGCTATCAACGGACACTGCTGCTGGATTCCTGATGGTCAATACTGAAATGGTTGCGATCAGATCAATGGTTTTGCAAAACCGTCTTGCCCTTGACACCCTATTAGCAAAAGAGGGCGGAGTCTGTAGAATGCTGAAAGCGCAACATTGTTGCACTTACATTCCTGATAAAAGTATCGAACTAAAACAATATGTGAAGAACATAACTAATTTGGAAAAAGAACTCAAACCATTGGAGGTTGACAGTGCCTGGACGAGACTAACTGGAGGTCTCTCCTCTATAGGTAGTTGGTTTACTAACCTAGGTAGAAATCTTTTGTGGAAAATACTGATGCCAATAGTTGTAATAGGTGTAATTGTATTGATCATTTTTATTTACTGCAAATGCCAGAAGTGCAAAAAGAAATATACCGTGAATAAAAGGGGGGTGAAAAGAAATATTGATGAACTAGAATTAGAAGAGTTAAAGAATGAAATATACAAAAAGGTGAAGAATCACCACTCTCATAGAGAAGCTGAAAGAAAACTCAACAATAAGTTTGTTGAAATCCAAATGAGTGATGTGGATGAATGAAAAAAGTTGGCATCTGTTTCCCTTTATGTGGTGATGATAGTAAATATCATCAAAGAGGGGATTGATGGAGCAGGGATTCGCATGTAAAGCGCCCTGCTCGCATACAAAACCCTTGCCTAACTGTATAATCATATTAACACAATTGTTCGTCATTTATTAAGCGTTTTCCCAAACACGCGGGTGTCCCCGGGATGCTTGCTTGTATGTCTTTCTCATACTAACGAAGCTTGCACTAAAGACACGGCTGCTTCGCTGAAATTCAGTCTGCGCATGCGTCGGTCATACCCATGTGATGTGACGCACTCGCATTCTGGAGGGAATCTGTGCTCATGCGCACTGTTGCAAACATGGCCGCTTGTCTCTCATCACGCTTTCTGCTTGCCACTGCTGCTTTAGCCTATCTGTCTTTTCACACTAAACAGTAATGCTATAGCCATTATAAAGTAAGGGTTGGTTAGAATTTTATCATGGTATACAGTGTGATCATTTTGTATGTGATCTTAATTTGTTCTCGCTTACTTTTCATGTACCGCGTCTCTGGGGCTGGGAAATCGGGAGCGGAGCCATACTTGAGGCTCTGCTGGGCACCGTCACATGACCGGAGAAAAACTCCATTGCGCAGAAGCTGAAACAAGCCAGCTGGCTCCTGAAGCCCAATGCGCCTGAGAACCCAGCACAAGATGATGAAACTCACCTTGAAACCAAGAGACTTTGTTGCAATGCCTTGTGCACTCATATTTTCTATTGTATTCTATGGATGGGAACATGAACCTAAGGGGCGGACAAGTAAAATTTAAATTCATGATGGGAACGTTGAATTCTAGGAGGTGGTAATGACCGCACCACCTCTCCTGACCAATCATAATGTGAGAAACTGTCACTTGCAACATTGATGGGTGGTCTAAGGGTCCCCAAATAGTATAATTGCCCTAGTTTGGCTTAGGAAAATTGTCCGACTTGTCCGAGTAGCAGACCTGTCACTGACCCTACGAACTCTATAGGTGCTCGAACTGAAGTGCTGCGGAGCACTCTGTCCATACTTTCCACAATCTCCTAAGGGGTGGAAATAATCCTAAGTGCTGGCGGAGCACTTTGCCTGGGGAATTCGAAAACCCAATCGGGGTTACTGGCGGATTACTTGCAGAAAGGGGTAACGCAGGCGTTGCTTCCGGAGCTGTGGGTGTTGGTCGTACCTTGGTGAGCCCAGTCCTGATCCCAAATCCTGAGGGGTATCCTGTCCTTACTGTCCGTGAGCTGTACCTGCTCACATTCTGGCATTCCTTCCTGAGGGTCCTTGTCCCCGTCCTTCCAACTGACCCGTGGCCAGGGTTAGTCTTCTTTCTGAACTAGATAAATATCAGCCTGCGGGTTTGCGTCTCTCTTTCTCTCTCTATCTCTCCCTCTCTCCATTTTCTTAATAAAGCATTCTCGCCTGTGATATTGCTCTATCACCTTGAAAAGCAAGTTATATGTAAATTGTTTAATAGAATTGTTCCACTTCTCTCCCCACCTTTAGAGAATTACCAAACTGTTATATTATATTAGTATGTTCCGATTTTTCCCTTTCCTTTAGTATGGTTGCAGTGAACCTAGTAAGAATAGTTTAAAGCACTTAGGTTAAGTACATGTTCTAGGTCCCATTCATGTCCTATGTCCTAGTATAAAGTTGCAGTGACTAGCTCTGTTCTAAAATTCCTACCTCTAGTTTTCCCATATACTCAATGGTCCTAGTATTAATTCATAGTTACCTAATGGTTTTGATTTTGATGTTTGACGCATTACTCTGCATATCACTTATTGCCTTGTCATACTCTCTTTGAACTTCTATATAAAGTTTTGAACATCCTCAGGTGTCTGTGGTCATTTTACAAAAATTATGGATAAGTATGTACGGATTATAAAGAGTAATTGTTCCTAGGTCCTGTCTACTATTTCCCTGATAGCTCCAGATCTGTCATAATAATTGTGCCTGTGGTAAGTCAGGTGCATGGTAAGCAGAGGTGAAACCAAACCTTAAATGCTCATAGAAGCGTGCAGGAGGGAAATAAAAGTAATCATCACCCGGTTCGCCCAAAATTGTTAGTGTGGTATTGAAAATTGCACGACAGGGCCCAGTGCGTGTAATGAATAGGTAACCTTGGTGACCCGGGTGGACTGCGCGCTCTAGCAGTATTTTCTGGTAACCAGAGGATGGTTTGGACTAGTTAGATTAGGTAGACAGGATAGTTGACAAACAAACCGTGAAAATAAAATGTGCTGCTGATTTTTTTACTGTATTGGTTCAAATATTTTGAAATGTTTTAAGGTTTTATATGTAAATGTATATGATTTTTGCATTGCTGCTATAAATGTTATATTAACCGAAAAACTGTTTGTGGTTGTTCAGTGTAGTCTGAATCCCCGGGGAAGTATTTAGCTAACAGTGAGCAGAATCCGGTTAGCTGTAGAAGTCACTAGGTTTGAGTCATTAGTGCAGGGTTAAGAATAACTGGAAGCACTAATTAGGACCTTTATTTCTGGAGTAAATGATAGCTACGAGTCCTTTATAAAACTTTCATTGCGATATCACCTAGTAAGGGTCGCATATGGAAGGAGTCGTAGGGTCTCCAAGGCTTGTCTGGTAAGTAAGATAGTTCGCTGGTGAAATCCTGGCTCAGTACATATCCCCGACTAAGGTGGATGAGTCAGAAGAATAACGGGTTCTATGTTACTAGTGTGAAGGGACAGGCAAAGAAGTCTATCCAGAGTGAATGAAAAGTAGACAGAAGTGGTTTACTAGTAGTGAAAGAAAATTCTTTTATCTCTTTAGAACACTCAGACATAGTGGCAAACGTTGTGTGTTGTTGACTAAAACTTGCATTCGCACTTTAGAGAGAGTAAAAAGTTTCCGTTACCTTGTGAAGGAGGGAGTCAGTCGGCAAGCTGCTCTGACGTCACTCCGTGCCGCGCTGGTATTGGTCAAAACAGCGGGTGTGTTGTGAAGCTGAATTTGTAAAGGAGGGGTGAGTGCCAAAGCGTGAGACTCTGTCTTGCGAAAAGGCCGCGCACCCATTGGTTAAGGTTTTTTTTGTATTCTCTGACCTGATTGGATATAGTGAAATAAAAGGCGCGCTAGCATTGGAAGCACAAAGGTAAACAAAATTAATCAAGCCGAGTTAGAAGCGAGTCTGGAGAGTTGTATGTGGTATCCAGATTTCATACCGAATCCAAAGTACCTAGGATTTCATAAGGATCAACTTATACGAGGTAGACCGCACATGATGTATGGAGTAAAGAGGAAACTGTCACTTTCTGATAAAATAAAGAATTTTTTTAAGACTGACAAGCCCATTAGAACGAGGGAAGGCGTGCTCATTCCCCCGCCAAATACCCCTGCCTCCTTCATGCTGTTTGATAAAGGGTACCACACCTGTGTCTGGTTAGAAAATTGGCCAAAGTATACTGCAGATGACGGAGTCCTAGCATTCCCGGTTGAAGGTACATTTAATGGTCGGATTCTGTTTAACTTAAGGACCCGCATGAACGAATTACACCCTAGACCTAGGTTGACCCAGTACGAAGCCCTGGAGGAATGGGAGATTGAGGCTGTAGAGCGAGATAGACCCCGGATGGATAAGGGAGTGAGTAAATGGTATCCGAGGGTTCAAGCGCAGACCAAAGAGCAGAAAATGAAACAGTGGAGGCAATCTATGTTGACTGAAGGACTATTTCCTATGATGGGGGTATTAGAGGAGAAGAAAGGAAAATGTAAAGAAAAGACCCATCACCTAATGCCTGTGGGGGACTCAGAAGATGAGCACCTGGAAGATTTGTTAATGAAAAATCCACCTCCCTATGTTGCAGAGTCAGAACCTGTGCATTCTTGTGAGAAGTTGGCCTGATATGTAGTGTTTCCAATTCTGGAACCACTGGGTATCAGTCCAAACAAACCCCAAAGATGTCAGGTTGTAAGTCAACCTTGTAGACAAGCTATCCTAGTGGTAGCATGGACTAAGCAGCCTTAAAGGCTTAACTTAAGAGGTCGTGTTAAGCGAGCTTGTTTTACCACATACAATCCTGTAATCAAATGAAAGGACACCACACAAGTATATATTATAAAAATATATGTATTTATTACTAAATTACTCCCCAGTACTCTTTATGAGGAAAGGGGCACAAGCGTTAAATCAAAAGCACTGTTACACATATAAAGTTGCACGTTTATGGATGAGGGCGGGTGGCCACTCAGACCATATATCAAAAAAGTGGTATAAGTAACACTTTACGAACAATGGTTAGGCCTAGGGCCTAGAGATTCGCTGGGAGCAGTCAGGACAAGCAATGAAGAAGTCGGGAGTAGCCCACAGGAGACGGATGCAGCACGGAAAGTGCAGCGCGCACCAATGCACTGTCAATGGTGCGTAAAAGTCAATTAAAGTGAATAAAAAGATACTTCCGCTGAACCTAGGAACACAAAACTTTAGACACAGACCCTAGAGGTGTGTACCAGTGTAAAGACACCGGCGTTGCAAAGTTACCTCACCCACAGGCCGTGGGTGCACAGGGTCGAAGTGGCGTCGGGTTCTGTCACGCAGGTTCTGGGTGCTTGGAGCTGTTGCAGCTGCAGGCGCTGTGAAGCAGAAGTGTCCGGTGCGATCCAAGGGTGGATCGATGTAGAAAAGTACCTGAAAGCAGAGGGGACAGAGTCTGGGTCACTCAGCAGTGACCAGGGTGGAACCAGGACGGAACCAGGCAATGTCGGGCGCAATCAGGCGGTTGTCGATAGGCTTCTCTCCGCTGTCACGTGGGCTCTGGGGCATCTGCGACGTCCAGGAGCAGGTCACGATCTGTCCCCCGTAGGCTCTCGCCGTCAGCACCGTCGGCTTGAAGATTGTAGCAAACAGCACTTGGCAAAAGCAATCCACGCGGAACCGGGAGATTGCTTATCACTCGAACCAGGAGGGTCAGAGTGGGTGCTCCTTTTCACAGGAGCTGGTGCAGATCTGGAGCAACCAGAAAAGCAAGTCGTATTTCGAAGTTCGTCGGCACAGGGGCCACAAGCCAGCTGGCAAGTGACCGGGCCAACGCGTCGAGCGCACACAAGCAGAAGGGCCCCACGCAGCACTCGTCGAGTGTGGAGGGGTGAGCTTTGGTGCAAGTGGAGCTCGGGGCTGGGGCTTCTCAAACCCCGGTGTACAGCTTCGAGGGTCACTCGTGGGCCGCACGGTCAGCGTCTCGTGGCCTTTTCAAGATGGCGTGCCCCACGCTTCCGGTCGCCTCCACGGGTCTCAGCTCTGCAGGGACTGTGGATCGGGCAGGTAGAAGGCAGGCAAGCTTGATCTCGTCGATCTCTGTCGCTCGAGTTCCGGCGGGAACTGCAACAAAGCAAGGGTCGAGGGCTGGATGGTGCCTGTTTGCACAGGGTGGTCACTCCTTGACCACAAGGGAGATTCTTCAGTCTTCTCACGTCGTGTAGAAAGTCGAAGGGTCCAGATTTCGTTTCTTATGTTTCTTCAGGATGATCTGAGGTCCGTTGGGACTGCTCCCCCTCTTATTCGAATCTAGGGGGTTGGACATCCTGCTAGGTCCCCTCCTATGGGTGGGACCCAGGAAGGGGGTGGTTACACCCCTCTCCTTTGATCCTGGCCGCGCTGGGACAGGGGCTGGGAGGCCCCAGAACCGGTTTGGCCGGATCCTGCCAGGGGCAGCCTTGTGCTCCCCAGGCAGTGTCTGGTTTCATTGAAACCTCCCTACTCCAATCCACTATCTCCTGTCTGGGGTGGTTTGACACCGCCCTGTGACAGGAAACTCTTTGTCCAGGCCTCCTCTGCCGGGTTTCGGTCAGCAGCAGGAGGTCAGACCCGTGTCTGTGGCAGGGGCATCCATTTTGTGGATCTGAGGCTCATTTTAAATCAACCGCGTTTCAGTAAAGTAACATGTCTTCTCCCTCTAGAAGGGTGGAATGCTATCCCCGTCGCCAGAACTGGCGAGGGGATAGTATTCCAATTCGTATGACACCTTACACGACATGTTTTGATAAAGCCAAACCAAAGTTGCTATATAACCGCGAGGATTATAATGCGCTTAAGAGTATATGGTATGGCATTATCCCGGATCAGCTTAGGGAGTTGTTCCCGACAGCTGCAGACAGGCTCAGCTCATGCCAGAGCACCATCTCACATCAAACCACGCACTCTGCCTCCAGGATTGATGAGGCCTTCCATAGGAGTGGCTTACAGGCTATATATGTGTCCAGATATAGGTTTAGATATAGGTATACTATATCTAAGCAAGGGGTGATTACACCCACTTGCCCCAGCTGAGTGATCAGCCAGTTGTGTCAATTTAGATAGCCAGCCAGGGGTGGCAAAAGACATGCTGCAGCCCCTGGTAGGCCTTGGATGCACCTATGCCCTGGGCACCTATAGTGCTCTGTACAGGGGCTGATAAGGTGACCCAAGCCAATCTAGTTATGCACCTAGGGTACATGGAATCCATTTTACAGGGAGAGCAGATAGCCTGGGGCCCTGATTAGCAGGGAACCAGGCCAACTAAGTCGAAAACCAGCTAAACACAAGGCAAAAAATCTGGGGTAACCATAGTCAGGTAGCCACCTTCCTACATAACCCCCCCCCAAACGAAAGGAGATAAGGCTATCCTTGGCCAGGTAAGCCTTTATTGCCTGAGTGGCCATATAAGGAAGTACCTGCACTAGCATGGGTACCCCCTGTCTCATGGTCCACTAAGCAGTCCCTCACCCTAGGGGTATTAGAGGGTCTCCACCATAGGGAATCACTACCTTGGGTGTGTTTATGCAAAGTTAAAGGCTGGTTTGGATATGGAGTATTGAAGTGAGGCTCCACTATTTTTGGGCTCAACTTCCTCCAATTATCTTCCACCATATGTGCCTTTCTTTCTTCAACTGAGTTGCACTGAGCTCTCAGGGTCAACCTCTGGCTACCTAAAGCTGGAGGCTGGGTCCCTCTGTTTGGCTTGCTGGAGGGACAGTTCAGGTTTGGGCCCTTTGGGTCCCAGGTTTGGCTGTGCCCAACAGAATCCATCTGTGGGAGGTCCCTAACTACTTTTAAGGGGGCTCCCTCAGGAGTTTTTAAAGTTTTCACCTTACTAGGGCTACTAGTTTTGGTGCCCCTAATCTGTTGATGGGGGTGCTTTATTTGACAGGGGGCCCTCTGGGTCTCACTGTCCTTCTTGTCCTCTGCAGCCCTGGGCTGACTAAGGCAAGGTAGAGAGGGGCAGGTTACCTGCTCCAGACTGGATCCCACCTGAGAAGGGTCCACTGCCATCAGAGGCTCTGTCAGGCCAGGCCTAACAACCTCTGGGGCAGTTCCTTCATCAGGGGTAAGATCAGTTCCCTGAGGAGGCTGATCCTGTCCTACTGTCTGGTGAGGGGGAGATTTCTCTTCCTCCTCCATGCTCTCAGTTTGGGTGGAGTGATCCATCATTTCAGGCTTCACAACACACATATCTGTTTGAGTTTGGGCTGTGGCCATCACAGCCCCACCAACCTTTTCAGGAGGAGACTCAGTTTGGGTTTCTGCTGTTATCATAACAGCTTTGCTATTCTGTCTTGGAAGAGCTTCTGGTAAAGATGGGGCAGAGAGTTGCTCAGCCCTACCAACCTTTTCAGGAAGGACATCTTGAATTGGGGCCATAGCCAGTACAGCCCCACTAACCTTTCCATTGGAATTTACCATTCTAGAATGGATTTCCTGTTCAACCTCAGCCCAGGCTGAGATTTCCAAATCATTACCCAGTAGACAGTCTACAGGCAAGTTTGGTGACACTGCCACTCTCTTTGGGCCAATGACACCTCCCCAGCTGAGACTTACTACTGCCATGGGATGATTTGTTTGGATACCATCAATGTTTGTTACCTGGTATGTGGCACCTGGTAAAAGTTGCTTAGAGGGGACTATACAGTCAGCCACCATGGTGATGCTAGCCCCTGTGTCTCTAAAAGCTTCAACTTTCAAACCATTGATGATGGGTTCCTGTCTATATTTGCTCAAGGTATTTGGGCAAACAGAGAAGTTGGCAAACCCCATGCCAGTCTCATAGACAAGATTATTTGGGGATGGAGACCTGGATAGGCCAGGGTCCCCTTGGGCTCCAAAAGTAAACCCACCCAGATTCCTGGGTGTGCTCCCACTTCCTGGGGGATTACTGCTGACAGTAACAGGAGGTGTTGGAGCTGGCTTTGGAGGTATGTTTTCTTTATTGCCATTCTTGGGACAACAGCTGTCTGTTTTGTAATGCCCAACCTGTTTACAGGCATGGCAATAAGGCTTTTTCTCTGTTGAAGAAGTGTCTTGGGACCCACCCCCCTTCTTGGAGTTTTGGGGCCCTGGGGAAGTGTTTTCTTTACTTTTATCCCCACCCTTATCTTGAGGCTTGGTAGACTCCTTCTTCTGGTTATTGTCCTGATTCTTAGGCCTAATCCTGGTTCTGACCCACTTATCTGCCCTCTTTCCCAATTCTTGGGGAGAGGTCAAATCTGAGTCCACCAGGTGCTGGTGTAAGAGCTGGTTCTGACAATTACTAAGGATCTGCTCCCTCATAATCAAATTATACAATCCTGTGAAGTCATGTACTTTGCTGCCATTCAGCCAACCCTCCAGAGCCTTAGTTGCACAATCAACAAAATCAGTCCAGTCCTGAGTCTGTGTCTTCTGGGTATCTCTGAACTTTAACCTGTACTGTTCAGTGGTTAAGCCAAACCCATCTATCAGAACACTCTTCAGGACTTTGTAATTGCTGGCATCCTCATGTCTGACAGTGAGGAGCCTATCCCTCCCTTTCTCTGAAAAGGAGTACCATAAGATTGCTGCCCACTGTTCCTCAGGAACCTGCTGTACCATGCAGGCTCTCTCCAGAGCAGTCATCCATTTGTGGATGTCATCCCCTTCCTGATAGGGGGGCACAATCTTTGTCAGGTTTCTACTATCATAGGACCTGGCTTTTTCTTTAGGAACTTTGCTGCCACCAGTGGCATCTAAGCCACACAATTTTTTCTCTCTTGCTAAAGCAAGTTTAGCTTGAGCCAAGGCTACCTCTTCCCTTTCTATTTGGAGTTGGACAGCCCTCATCCTGGCCCTATGCTCTATTCTCTGGGAGGAAGTCATTCCTCTTTGAGATTCTCTTGAGGCACTAGAAAGGTGAGAGTCCCTTGACAGAGATCTCTCCCTTCTATTACCTGGGAGAATTTGGTTATGAGATCTGGAGTGGTGCTGGCCCCCTCCATTCCCATGTAGGTCCAAGTTGGCCTGGTTAAGCCTGGCAACCTGTACCTGGTTTCCCACCTGATCCTGATCTTCAGGCTCTTCTACATCAGAGCCTTCCTCTGGGTCTTCCTCTTCCTCCTCTATTCCTTCTTGAAGATCCTCATTCTCAGGGGAGTTTATCCCTTCCTCTGTTTCTAAGGGAGTCTGAATCGCCTTGTCTAGGTCATCCTTTTCTAGGAGAGCTATTAGGGAAGGAATGGTAGGGCCTCTGCCCTTTTTTAGCCCCCTGGCTGTGCACAAGGCACTCAGGTCTTTGTGGCTAAGGTTGTCATATCTGGATGTTGTCCCTATAGGATCAACTATTACAGGAGCAGAGCCTGAAGCTCTACCTGTATCAGACATGACTGCTAGTGAGGTGTAAGTGGTGCACTTACCTACACTAAGTGGTTTCCTACTGTACCTTGCTAGTGAGTTGTAGTCAGGGTGTGCTACTCCCTTTAATCTACAACTACTAAGTTCAGTAGAACTTAATATGCTAAGCTTTTGATTTATATGTACCTAGAGGTACTTGATGTGATCTTTCAATTTGATAAAGATTGCAATGGTAAAACAAACAGCAAGCTCAAATCCGCACCGCTGCACACCAATGTGAGAAGTTGGCCTGATATGTAGTGTTTCCAATTCTGGAACCACTGGGTATCAGTCCAAACAAACCCCAAAGATGTCAGGTTGTAAGTCAACCTTGTAGACAAGCTATCCTAGTGGTAGCATGGACTAAGCAGCCTTAAAGGCTTAACTTAAGAGGTCGTGTTAAGCGAGCTTGTTTTACCACATACAATCCTGTAATCAAATGAAAGGACACCACACAAGTATATATTATAAAAATATATGTATTTATTACTAAATTACTCCCCAGTACTCTTTATGAGGAAAGGGGCACAAGCGTTAAATCAAAAGCACTGTTACACATATAAAGTTGCACGTTTATGGATGAGGGCGGGTGGCCACTCAGACCATATATCAAAAAAGTGGTATAAGTAACACTTTACGAACAATGGTTAGGCCTAGGGCCTAGAGATTCGCTGGGAGCAGTCAGGACAAGCAATGAAGAAGTCGGGAGTAGCCCACAGGAGACGGATGCAGCACGGAAAGTGCAGCGCGCACCAATGCACTGTCAATGGTGCGTAAAAGTCAATTAAAGTGAATAAAAAGATACTTCCGCTGAACCTAGGAACACAAAACTTTAGACACAGACCCTAGAGGTGTGTACCAGTGTAAAGACACCGGCGTTGCAAAGTTACCTCACCCACAGGCCGTGGGTGCACAGGGTCGAAGTGGCGTCGGGTTCTGTCACGCAGGTTCTGGGTGCTTGGAGCTGTTGCAGCTGCAGGCGCTGTGAAGCAGAAGTGTCCGGTGCGATCCAAGGGTGGATCGATGTAGAAAAGTACCTGAAAGCAGAGGGGACAGAGTCTGGGTCACTCAGCAGTGACCAGGGTGGAACCAGGACGGAACCAGGCAATGTCGGGCGCAATCAGGCGGTTGTCGATAGGCTTCTCTCCGCTGTCACGTGGGCTCTGGGGCATCTGCGACGTCCAGGAGCAGGTCACGATCTGTCCCCCGTAGGCTCTCGCCGTCAGCACCGTCGGCTTGAAGATTGTAGCAAACAGCACTTGGCAAAAGCAATCCACGCGGAACCGGGAGATTGCTTATCACTCGAACCAGGAGGGTCAGAGTGGGTGCTCCTTTTCACAGGAGCTGGTGCAGATCTGGAGCAACCAGAAAAGCAAGTCGTATTTCGAAGTTCGTCGGCACAGGGGCCACAAGCCAGCTGGCAAGTGACCGGGCCAACGCGTCGAGCGCACACAAGCAGAAGGGCCCCACGCAGCACTCGTCGAGTGTGGAGGGGTGAGCTTTGGTGCAAGTGGAGCTCGGGGCTGGGGCTTCTCAAACCCCGGTGTACAGCTTCGAGGGTCACTCGTGGGCCGCACGGTCAGCGTCTCGTGGCCTTTTCAAGATGGCGTGCCCCACGCTTCCGGTCGCCTCCACGGGTCTCAGCTCTGCAGGGACTGTGGATCGGGCAGGTAGAAGGCAGGCAAGCTTGATCTCGTCGATCTCTGTCGCTCGAGTTCCGGCGGGAACTGCAACAAAGCAAGGGTCGAGGGCTGGATGGTGCCTGTTTGCACAGGGTGGTCACTCCTTGACCACAAGGGAGATTCTTCAGTCTTCTCACGTCGTGTAGAAAGTCGAAGGGTCCAGATTTCGTTTCTTATGTTTCTTCAGGATGATCTGAGGTCCGTTGGGACTGCTCCCCCTCTTATTCGAATCTAGGGGGTTGGACATCCTGCTAGGTCCCCTCCTATGGGTGGGACCCAGGAAGGGGGTGGTTACACCCCTCTCCTTTGATCCTGGCCGCGCTGGGACAGGGGCTGGGAGGCCCCAGAACCGGTTTGGCCGGATCCTGCCAGGGGCAGCCTTGTGCTCCCCAGGCAGTGTCTGGTTTCATTGAAACCTCCCTACTCCAATCCACTATCTCCTGTCTGGGGTGGTTTGACACCGCCCTGTGACAGGAAACTCTTTGTCCAGGCCTCCTCTGCCGGGTTTCGGTCAGCAGCAGGAGGTCAGACCCGTGTCTGTGGCAGGGGCATCCATTTTGTGGATCTGAGGCTCATTTTAAATCAACCGCGTTTCAGTAAAGTAACATGTCTTCTCCCTCTAGAAGGGTGGAATGCTATCCCCGTCGCCAGAACTGGCGAGGGGATAGTATTCCAATTCGTATGACACCTTACACGACATGTTTTGATAAAGCCAAACCAAAGTTGCTATATAACCGCGAGGATTATAATGCGCTTAAGAGTATATGGTATGGCATTATCCCGGATCAGCTTAGGGAGTTGTTCCCGACAGCTGCAGACAGGCTCAGCTCATGCCAGAGCACCATCTCACATCAAACCACGCACTCTGCCTCCAGGATTGATGAGGCCTTCCATAGGAGTGGCTTACAGGCTATATATGTGTCCAGATATAGGTTTAGATATAGGTATACTATATCTAAGCAAGGGGTGATTACACCCACTTGCCCCAGCTGAGTGATCAGCCAGTTGTGTCAATTTAGATAGCCAGCCAGGGGTGGCAAAAGACATGCTGCAGCCCCTGGTAGGCCTTGGATGCACCTATGCCCTGGGCACCTATAGTGCTCTGTACAGGGGCTGCTAAGGTGACCCAAGCCAATCTAGTTATGCACCTAGGGTACATGGAATCCATTTTACAGGGAGAGCAGATAGCCTGGGGCCCTGATTAGCAGGGAACCAGGCCAACTAAGTCGAAAACCAGCTAAACACAAGGCAAAAAATCTGGGGTAACCATAGTCAGGTAGCCACCTTCCTACAATTCTCCAAATCCCTTTTCAAAATATCCCAGATGTAGGAGGGATAGTGATACAGATGGAACGGGTACAGACAGTAAAACAAGTGACGGGGATGGGTTTTGCAGACCTAAATCCACGGTCCCAAATTATCAGCCGTTCGGAGAAGGTCCACCCCGATTGGTCACTCCGACTGCTCCAAGTATTTATCCTTCCTTGGTACCTCAGGTATTGCATGATAATTCTGCAGAAAAGGCGTTGCGGGAAAAAGAGAAAGAAGCCCTGGCTAGACAGCGAGAGGATTTAGTTCGAACCATTGCCCAGATACATCCCCATCCTGATTCCCTGACTATTCCAGTAACTATTGGTCCAGCTATTCCACTGTATAGAAATGACCTGGCTAGTCCCCGTCCTCCTGTTATCACCCCAATGCTGCCTACTCCTAGCGTCCCTTCCCCGAGGAAGGAAGTATTCATAGATGAGGATCAAGAGAGGAATGTGAATCTGTGGTTCTGATGGATTTGCCCATTAGAGAGCCTAGGACTAGTACATCGGGGGCAAGAAGTCAGACTAGACCAAAAGAGGTGTTGATTGAAGGTGCATCTGGGGTTAGGAGTGCCACTGTAGTAACCCCAGAAGAATTAGACAGATGGACAAAGGAGCTGGAGAAGGAGACCACTCCCCAACCCAAAGCATTAGAGATATATAAATTAAGGATAGAAATAGAAGAAATGATGGCTGGAAATGTAGGAGTTGAGCGCCTAAGCTCGTACAGTGAAGAAGAGTTACTGTTTATCAGCAAAAATCTAACCCGGAGTGCTAGGTTGCTCCATGAAAGGATAATGGATACAGCCACAGAAATGGGAATTGATGTTAGTCGTTCCAAAATCCTTCAGAAACCTTATAGAGTAGACTTTGCAGACAAGGATTTGGAAAGCTTGAATGTGGTGGGAAAACAGATCCAAATAAAGGAATTGTTGAAACTCCTGCAAAAGTGGGGAGAGGTGGGAAAATGGAGAACCCGGTGGGCAAAGAAAAAGGAAGACAGCAGGGCTAAGTCTCAGGCTTCAGAATTCGTGTTAAAGGAAGTAACCCCAACAGAAAAATTGTGCCCCATGAGAGAGGTCCCGGGAGGGAAATATGTCCATGTCCCTTGGTCCCGACAGGATATTGTGTCATTTACAAACGACTTCCCGAAATTACGGGAGAAGCCTGTTGACTGGTACAGGCAGGTAGAGCGCTTCATAAAAGTTCAGAAGTGTCTGCTGAAAGACCTGGATGGGTTTTTCGACATTGTGGTCCCTGTAGATTTGTGGACCGACTGTAAAATTGAAATTGATTGGCCCAGTGAGGAATTCCCCAGAGATGAGAAAACAGGGGCTCCTGCACCTGAAGTAATGAGGAAATATGACCAGGTCATACAGTACCTTAAGAAAAAGGTGCCAGCAAAGGAGACGGATTGGACTCGAATAGATAGAACCACCCAGGAACGTGATGAAACTGTGCATTCCTTCTATGAAAGGTTACTGCAGGTATTTAAAACTTACAGTGGTATCGATAATGTAGACATGAAGGACATGACCCATTTCAGTTATAGATTTGTGCTAGGATTAAGGCCTGAAATATCCCAATGGATTCGAGATAAGAAAATCAGTTGGCAGGGAAAGCCCATAGATGATGTCCTGAAATATGCAAAATACTGCGAAGATGAAATCGAAAATAAAAAGAAAGCCCTCAAGGAGAAAGTAATGTGGGCACAGGTGAAATTAGATGAACAACAAGAGAAACAGTTAAATAAATTGACTTCTAGTAATAATGCTCAGAACGCCACTGCTGGGGGGGAGGAAAGCCCCGAACTAAAATGAGTCGGGAAGAGGCCATGAAGAAGTTTCCGTGCCATGGGTGCGGCCAGATAGGGCATTGGCGAGACGAGTGTCCACACCTGCAGGCCGGTAATGCCCCTGTAAATGGTTTAAATCCACAGGTGCCGAAAGAGGGGACAAGAAAGAACCAGCAACAGGTAAAATTACCTCCAGTACCTCGCGCACCTAGACAGAATTTTAAGAGTCAGGGTCAGCAGAATGAAAGGGCGGAAGTATGGGAAGTCGAGAGTGAAAGAAATGCAGTCATTCCACAGTATTTGTTAAACGATACTTTCCTCTGTGAAGATCAAGATTGACGGGGCCTGAGAGGGGAGGATGAGGAGTGCGTACTTGGCGCCTCCTTTACGGTAGACCAGACTGGACCATACATTGAAGGAAAGGTGGAAGGGAAAGACGTCACCTTTCTGTTGGACACTGGTGCTACCAGATCTACTGTAAGAACAGTGGATGTTCCTAACCTACCCCTCTCGGGAGAAGCGATCCAAGTAGTGGGTGTCTCCAATCAAATAATAAGTACTCCAGTAACTGAACCAATGGAAGTTTCTATAGGAAATTTCAAAGAAATGCACAGATTTGTGGTCTGTGATTCTAGTCCTGTGAACCTGCTAGGACGTGATTTGTTGTGCAAGATGCATTGTACCATCTATTGCACACCGAAAGGCGTCGAAATTCAGACCCCCGATGAAGATGGTTTGTACAAGCTGATGTTGGTCAGACAAGATTCTGATATCAAAACTCTAACAGTTGAGGATTTACCTGAAGAGCTCCAGTTAAGAGTAGTTCCAGAAGTGTGGGATTTCACAGGAAAGGATGTAGGTTTAATGGCAAATGTGGACCCAGTTAAAATAGCAATAAAAACAAATGCTGTATATCCCAAAACCAGACAGTACAAAATGAGTGCAGAAGTAAAAGCAGGAGTAGCGACTGAGATTACCAGGCTGCTCGAAGCAGAAATAATAGAGGAAGTGATGAGCAGTCCCTGTAATTCGCCGATCATTGGGATCAAAAAGCCTAGTGGAAAGTACCGGGTGGTGCAAGATTTGCGCAAGGTAAACCAGATTGTTGTGCCTTGCTGTCCTGTGGTGCCTAACCCTGCAGTGATACTATATCAGATTCCCTGGAATGCAGAATGGTTCACTGTCATCGACCTGTGCCATGCATTCTTTTCCATCCCATTGCATCCAGAAAGCAAGTTCCTTTTTAGTTTTGAATTTGACAGTCATATCTATGTCTGGAATCGTGTCCCTCAGGGGTACACCGAAAGTCCATCGATTTTCAACCAGATACTAAAGAAGTGCCTTGAAACCCTAGTGCTGCCAAGAGAGTCTGTTTTGGTACAGTACATAGATGACCTGTTAGTGGCATCTAAAACCCAGACGGACTGTGTCACTGACACAATTGCCTTGCTGAATCATCTAGGAAAAGGAGGACATAAAGTGTCACCTGACAAGTTACAATTTTGTAAGAACTCAGTGAAGTATCTGGGGCACCAGATAGAAAAAGGAATCAGGAAAGTTACTTCAGAAAGAATCAAAATAATTAAAGCCATGGAACTGCCCAGAACACAGAAAGAGGTGAGAATGTTCTTAGGAGTTGTGGGTTACTGCAGACAATGGATTGTAGGATTTGCGGCCCTAGCAAGACCACTGATAAAAATGACAAAGAAAGGAGTAGAAGACCCCGTCAGTTGGGACAACGAAAGCATGAGCGCTTGGGTAACTCTGAGAAACTGTCTATGTACTGCTCCTGCATTGGGTATGCCTGATTACTCTAAGCCCTTTGAGCTATTCTGTGACACGAGAGAAAATTGTGCTCTTTCAGTCCTGACCCAGGAGCACGGATTAATTAGACGACCGGTGGCCTATTTTTCGGCCACCCTAGATCCGGTGGCTGCTGGATTACCTGGATGCCTGAAAGCAGTCGCTGCTACTTGCGTCAGTCTGGAACAGAGTGAGAACATTGTCATGGGACATCATGTCACTGTATATGTTCCTCATTCTGTTGTAATCCTACTGACTAGAACTAAGACCCAGTACCTCACACCTAGTCGACTGACTAAGTATGAGAGAATTTTGATTGGTGCTGAAAATGTGACCATTTCCCGGTGCAATGTCCTAAACCCTGCGACATTGTTACCTGTTTCTCTGGATGTAGAAGTTGAAGAGGAAGGGGAACATAATTGCATCGATCTAACTGAGTTCAGTACTAAGCCCCGTCCTGACATCCGTGAAATAGCATTACTTGATGGGGATACGACAATGTTCGTGGACGGCTCATGTTTAAGACATGAGAGTAGGGGTCTGTGTGCTGCCTATGCTGTGGTCACATTGACGGAAACCATAGAAGCATCTTAACTGAGCGAGGTAAAATCTGCACAAGTGGCAGAGCTCATCGCGTTAACCAGAGCATGTAAGAGGGGTAAGAACAAGAGAATAACTGTTTACACCGACAGCCAGTACTGTTACGGGGTTGTTCATGACTTCGGCCAATTGTGGTTGCAAAGAGAATTCATGACTTCCTCCGGCACCCCTATCAGAAATGGAAAAGTGGTGCATAACTTACTGGAAGCTATCCAATTGCCCAAAGAATTGGCTGTGGTCAAGTGTGCGGCTCACCGATCAGGAAATGACGATGTGACAGCCGGTAACAGGTACGCTGACCAAATTGCACAGTTCTGTGCCCGATACCAAATGTCCCTCCAAGTTGCGTTGTGGGGTGGAACCAGCTGCCAACTTATGTTGTTTGAGAATGTGTCAACGTGGGAAGAATGAAAGGATTTTCAACAGGCAACAGACAGACAAGAGAAAGGAAGGTGGGCAGCAGAGGGATGCAAATTGAGAGATGATGGTGTGGTGGTAAACTCGACTGAGGTGCCTGTATTGCCTGACAGCCTGATAGACCCCATGGTCAGAATGATACATGAACCAACACATATGGGAAGGGACGCAATGTGTCGGGTGTTTGACAAGGTGTTCTGTAATTCAAGGTTCAGGAACCAGGCGGAAAAGCTTTGCCAGAGGTGCCTAGTGTGTCAGCAATTCAATGCAGGAAAAAGGACTGTGGTAGAACAGAGTAATATCGGAAAGGCAGTAGGTCCCTTTGTCAGAATGATGGCAGACTTTATAACAATGCCTAGATGTCAAGGGTATAGATACATCTTAGTCATAGTTTGCCTATTCTCCAGGTGGGTGGAAGCATATCCCGCAAAGAAAAATGATGCCCTAACTACAGCCAAGTTATTGCTTAGGGAGTTGATACCTAGGTACGGAATTCCCGAGACAATCGAAACGGACCAAGGTGGGCATTTTGCTAACGATGTCCTAGAAGAACTCTGTAAAGCATTCAAAATGAAGCAAAGACTGCATTGTGCCTACCATCCAGAGGCTTCTGGGGTAGTGGAGCAAATAAATGGCACCCTGAAATCCAGACTGGCCAAAATGTGTGATTCCACAAAGATGAACTGGATAGAGGCTTTACCCCTTGTGCTGATGAGTTTGAGAAGTATCCCGAACAGAAAAACTGGCCTAAGTCCCCATGAAGTGTTGATGGGAAGAGTGATGCGACAGGCATGGGTACCCGGACACAAACTGCTAAGCATTTCTGATGATATGGTATTAGAATACTGCAAGCAGCTGGGTGACCAAGTGCGTTCTCTCTCTCAGCAGATTGGAGAGACTGAAGACGAGTGGCCAAAGACTCCAGCACACAAACTGCAACCAGGAGATTGGGTGGCGTTAAAGAAACACACCCGGAGCAGTTGCCTGAAACCCAGGTGGGGAAAGCCACGACAAGTGATCCTCGTCACTACAACTGATGTAAAGTGTGCTGGTGTACCGAAGTGGATCCACGCCAGCCACACAAAGCGGGTAACTGGAGAAAACGCGACTGGAGCTGAAGGCAGCTCAGCTGAAGAGGCTTCCGAGGAGGAAAGTCCGGAGCTAGCTGACATCGAACTGCCGAGCACAAGTCGAGACGTTGAATGGTTCCCCGCCGACGACCAGGTTCATGACCCAATACGAACCAGGAAATATTCCTACTTAGACAGTGAGTGGGATAGTCCAGGTGAGCTAGAAATAGAGGAAGAAGGTCAGGTCAACGAAAATCACAACACACCTGATCAGGAAGTAGGCCAAGTAGGGTCAGATCAAGACATCGAAACTCCTCCTGAAACTCCAGAAATTGGAGAGGGACAGTTAGAAATTAGAGCTGACGTTCATGCAGAAGAAAACGAAGAGATCGAAGAGCATGAACAGGAACAGATAGAAATAGATCAACGTGCTCAGACAACAGGAATAAAAGCAACCAGAAATAAAAAGCAAGTACGATTTGAATCTGAGCAAGGTCAGATTAGGGACCAGGCAGAAGAAATAGATGAAAGACCTGGAACTAGTCAGACAGGCAGGGAAACAGAGGTGCCACAACAAAAAGTAAAGAGAGTGCACGAAGAAGGCCAAGTTTCCTCAACTACTGGGAGGCACGGAGGCAGAAGTGCACCCCGATACGTCAAGAGACTGAGGCTCAGACTCAAGACAGTCGAAGAAAAACTGAAAGACCGGAAAAGGGCTGAAAGTGAAAGAAAGGCAGCCCAAGGAAAATCGCTAAGAAAGAGCGACAGAATAAAGAAACAGAACAGACTGTATCGGAGCCCTGAGTGGACGTACTTTGTGTTGGAGGAAATTGACGAGCCACACCACAGTGGCAACAGTGACGAAGAGCCCATTGCTGATCGAAGTTCTGACGAAGACCCTCCTTGAGAGAGCCCCGAAGTGAGCCTTTGGTGCAAAGAAACGAAGAGGGGTAGCAAAAGCCACCTGTAAGCTAAAAATGTCTGATCCGAATGTCTCTGGAAGATCCAGATGTGGGTGTCTTAAAACCTGTTGTAAAATATGCTTGTGTAGTATAGCAATGCTAATAGTAATGTGGATAGGACTGACAGTTTTTGTACCTTTTATGATAAGTAAAAATCCTAACTTGTCCCCTACTGAACCAGAAGCAGTAGACGTAGGGGCTGTACAGACTGCAGAGACACCACGAAGCCTAGAAAGACGCGACCAACAAGTCAGACTGACACACACACGACCTAATTTAGAAGCATCAGATGAGGATGGACTACACTTTCACAAAATGAGAAACAAGACGCATTTAAATGTTTTTGCTAACTTGTTAGTGCATTACGTAGAAGCTATGGTAATAGAGGACTGTTATGTCTGCATGAAGCTGCCAACCTCAGTGGCTGAAGGTGTGACATACCACCATCTACCTTTGACCTATGGAATCTCCTGTAGTATACTAGCTAGCTTGTTTTATAGAAGCACTTTACAGTACTATTATTCAAATGCTGACGTAGTATTTTCCGAACTACCCATTAGAGGACACCTGAACCTTGTACATACTAAAAGTGACGTGACCCGTTATATGGGAGAATATTTTCTGACTATAGGTAACATAGATTTAGATGAAGCAAGACAAGCAAATCTGACCTGTTCCCTGCAAGAGCAGGAAAAGATGTTTATAAAAATGGCAGACAGAAGGAGAGAAAAGTTTCAGAAGAAGGCAAATGACGAAAAGGATAGAGTCCCTAGGTGGGCTGAGCACATGGATAACACCTCGCAAGGCGAAGCTAGTCCTGCCTTGTTGTTGGATTTTGAAAGAAAGGGGAAACTTTGTATCCATAGGGAAAAGACAGAGTACTATAACAATGTATTCATCGGTTCCAGCGAGTGTGAACATAATTACAAGGTAATTGGAGGTTGGGGTTTCAAAAATGGGTCAGAACCTGTGTTTCCCGGAATATATTATATATGTGGGGACAAGGCTTATTTCAAATTGCCAGATCACTGGTATGGAAGCTGCTACTTTGGCATTGTCTTCCCGAAAATATACCATGTGAACAATGCAGCTGGAAGCGATGAAGAAACTAATGGCTTAGTGCGTAGTAGACGTGAAAGTGTAGGTGAAATTATAGGTGATATTTTTAGTGCACTGATACCTGGAATGGGGGTAGTTCTGAACACTCATAGAATCTGCAAATTGTCTACAGTAGTGGACCGGCTATCAACGGACACTGCTGCTGGATTCCTGATGGTCAATACTGAAATGGTTGCGATCAGATCAATGGTTTTGCAAAACCGTCTTGCCCTTGACACCCTATTAGCAAAAGAGGGCGGAGTCTGTAGAATGCTGAAAGCGCAACATTATTGCACTTACATTCCTGATAAAAGTATCGAACTAAAACAATATGTGAAGAACATAACTAATTTGGAAAAAGAACTCAAACCATTGGAGGTTGACAGTGCCTGGACGAGACTAACTGGAGGTCTCTCCTCTATAGGTAGTTGGTTTACTAACCTAGGTAGAAATCTTTTGTGGAAAATACTGATGCCAATAGTTGTAATAGGTGTAATTGTATTGATCATTTTTATTTACTGCAAATGCCAGAAGTGCAAAAAGAAATATACCGTGAATAAAAGGGGGGTGAAAAGAAATATTGATGAACTAGAATTAGAAGAGTTAAAGAATGAAATATACAAAAAGGTGAAGAATCACCACTCTCATAGAGAAGCTGAAAGAAAACTCAACAATAAGTTTGTTGAAATCCAAATGAGTGATGTGGATGAATGAAAAAAGTTGGCATCTGTTTCCCTTTATGTGGTGATGATAGTAAATATCATCAAAGAGGGGATTGATGGAGCAGGGATTCGCATGTAAAGCGCCCTGCTCGCATACAAAACCCTTGCCTAACTGTATAATCATATTAACACAATTGTTCGTCATTTATTAAGCGTTTTCCCAAACACGCGGGTGTCCCCGGGATGCTTGCTTGTATGTCTTTCTCATACTAACGAAGCTTGCACTAAAGACACGGCTGCTTCGCTGAAATTCAGTCTGCGCATGCGTCGGTCATACCCATGTGATGTGACGCACTCGCATTCTGGAGGGAATCTGTGCTCATGCGCACTGTTGCAAACATGGCCGCTTGTCTCTCATCACGCTTTCTGCTTGCCACTGCTGCTTTAGCCTATCTGTCTTTTCACACTAAACAGTAATGCTATAGCCATTATAAAGTAAGGGTTGGTTAGAATTTTATCATGGTATACAGTGTGATCATTTTGTATGTGATCTTAATTTGTTCTCGCTTACTTTTCATGTACCGCGTCTCTGGGGCTGGGAAATCGGGAGCGGAGCCATACTTGAGGCTCTGCTGGGCACCGTCACATGACCGGAGAAAAACTCCATTGCGCAGAAGCTGAAACAAGCCAGCTGGCTCCTGAAGCCCAATGCGCCTGAGAACCCAGCACAAGATGATGAAACTCACCTTGAAACCAAGAGACCTTGTTGCAATGCCTTGTGCACTCATATTTTCTATTGTATTCTATGGATGGGAACATGAACCTAAGGGGCGGACAAGTAAAATTTAAATTCATGATGGGAACGTTGAATTCTAGGAGGTGGTAATGACCGCACCACCTCTCCTGACCAATCATAATGTGAGAAACTGTCACTTGCAACATTGGTGGGTGGTCTAAGGGTCCCCAAATAGTATAATTGCCCTAGTTTGGCTTAGGAAAATTGTCCGACTTGTCCGAGTAGCAGACCTGTCACTGACCCTACGAACTCTATAGGTGCTCGAACTGAAGTGCTGCGGAGCACTCTGTCCATACTTTCCACAATCTCCTAAGGGGTGGAAATAATCCTAAGTGCTGGCGGAGCACTTTGCCTGGGGAATTCGAAAACCCAATCGGGGTTACTGGCGGATTACTTGCAGAAAGGGGTAACGCAGGCGTTGCTTCCGGAGCTGTGGGTGTTGGTCGTACCTTGGTGAGCCCAGTCCTGATCCCAAATCCTGAGGGGTATCCTGTCCTTACTGTCCGTGAGCTGTACCTGCTCACATTCTGGCATTCCTTCCTGAGGGTCCTTGTCCCCGTCCTTCCAACTGACCCGTGGCCAGGGTTAGTCTTCTTTCTGAACTAGGAAAATATCAGCCTGTGGGTTTGCGTCTCTCTTTCTCTCTCTATCTCTCCCTCTCTCCATTTTCTTAATAAAGCACTCTCGCCTGTGATATTGCTCTATCACCTTGAAAAGCAAGTTATATGTAAATTGTTTAATAGAATTGTTCCACTTCTCTCCCCACCTTTAGAGAATTACCAAACTGTTATATTATATTAGTATGTTCCGATTTTTCCCTTTCCTTTAGTATGGTTGCGGTGAACCTAGTAAGAATAGTTTAAAGCACTTAGGTTAAGTACATGTTCTAGGTCCCATTCATGTCCTATGTCCTAGTATAAAGTTGCAGTGACTAGCTCTGTTCTAAAATTCCTACCTCTAGTTTTCCCATATACTCAATGGTCCTAGTATTAATTCATAGTTACCTAATGGTTTTGATTTTGATGTTTGACGCATTACTCTGCATATCACTTATTGCCTTGTCATACTCTCTTTGCACTTCTATATAAAGTTTTGAACATCCTCAGGTGTCTGTGGTCATTTTACAAAAATTATGGATAAGTATGTACGGATTATAAAGAGTAATTGTTCCTAGGTCCTGTCTACTATTTCCCTGATAGCTCCAGATCTGTCATAATAATTGTGCCTGTGGTAAGTCAGGTGCATGGTAAGCAGAGGTGAAACCAAACCTTAAATGCTCATAGAAGCGTGCAGGAGGGAAATAAAAGTAATCATCACCCGGTTCGCCCAAAATTGTTAGTGTGGTATTGAAAATTGCACGACAGGGCCCAGTGCGTGTAATGAATAGGTAACCTTGGTGACCCGGGTGGACTGCGCGCTCTAGCAGTATTACCTCCTTCACTTTCGTTTTCATCAAGTCTTTTCTTTCTAGGAGGTCAGCTCTACTTACTGCACTCGCTAGCGTTGCCTTTGAGTACCCTCTATCTTTGAATCTATGTACCGCTTCATCCCGAGCCTGTAAGAAATCTTTCGGATCTGTGCAATTCCTTTTAAGGCGGAGTAGTTCCCCAAAGGGGATGTTTCTTATCATACTCCTGGGGTGATGACTATCCGCATGTAATATGGTATTGCCCGCTGTGGGCTTGCGGTACAATTTTGTTAGTAAGGAGCTCCCTTTCACGAAGACTTCCAGATCAAGATAATATACCGTCCTGTCACTAATGGTACTCGTAAATCTCAAATTGAGATTGTTGTCATTCAGGGACGTAATATAGTCCTCAGCCGAGGACCTATCGCCCCGCCATACGATAAACAGGTCATCTATATATCTTGCCCAGATCATAATCTGGTCCAACCATTTCTCATTGGTCCCCCCCCAGGCCACGTGCTTCTCCCACCAGCCCACGAACAAGTTCGCGTAGCTGGGGGAGAAGCACGTGCCCATGGCAGTCCCCCTGGTTTGTCTGTACATATTTCCTGCAAAAAGAAAGACGTTATTATTGAGACAAAACTCAGCCATCTTCAAAAGCATACAGTTATGTTGGTGGTGCTTCATGTTTTTCATGCCTAGAAACCATTTCATTGCAAGGACACCATCTTGATGTTCTATGCAGGTATAGAGATTGGCCACATCGAGGGTAATTAAAAGCATATCCGGCTCCCACTCGATGCCGTCAATCAATCTTATAAAGTCTTGGGTGTCCCTGACATAGGAGGGTAAATCCTTAACAAAGGGGGCTAGGTAGGTGTCAATAAACCTTGAAGTGTTCTCCAGAAGGCTCCCTATTGAGGAGACAATGGGTCTCCCCGGAGGATTTTTCATGTCTTTGTGCACCTTGGGGAGGTGATAGAATGTTGGAATTATTGGGTGCTCACAATGTAGATATTCGTATTCATGTTTATTAAGCATCCCTTCATCCCTCCACCCCTTCAATAAAGCATGATAGTCAATGGTGCATTTCACAAAGTCTTTTCTGTTAATGATGGTATAACAGTTCCTGTCCTGTAATTGTCGTAGAGCCTCTTGTTTATATTGATTTTTGCTGAAGATCACAATATTTCCCCCCTTGTCCGAGGGCTTGATTTCAATTGTTGTGTCCTCCTTTAATGTTTTAATGGCTTCCCATTCCAGCCGAGAGATATTCGAATTGTTCCTGTTCAATTCCAAATTTTTGTTGGACATTGCTTCCAGATCTTGGAGGATAGCATTATTAAAGACGTCTATTGCGTCATGTGTTACATGGGGCAGGAATCTGGATTTGCGTTTCAGATTACTGGGATCTCTGACTTGCGTAATCTCTTCTCTTTGTAGTACCTCCATGGTACTAGGTACTTCACCTATTTCCGCCAAATCATGGGTGGTTACAAGCAATGGCAAGTCATTGTCCCTGAGAGTGGTACCAGTGGCCCCAGATGTTTCAAGAGGTCCTTCTAGTCCAAATTGGGTTTTCTGTGCGAATATTTTTTGTAGCTTTAGCTTCCTTACAAACTTGAATATATCTATTTGCGTTTGTACTGGGTCGAATTTGGATGTGGGACAAAAAGTGAATCCTCTTTTCAGGACATTTTCTTCATGGGCGTTTAATTTTCTTTCAGAGAGGTTCACTATGGTTTGTTCATCCCTTACCATCTCCCTCTCCTGCCCCTGCTGCGAGTCACCAATGGTTGCGTCACTTGCGTGTTTCCTCCTGCCCCTCCTGCCCCGCCTTGTTTTCCTCTTTTTTGTTGAGGTTTCTGTGGTGTTTGGCCTTGGGGGCGATGTCGTGTCTCCTTGAGGACCTCGTACTCGTCTAAAAAAGGATCCACAGTTGTAGTGGGTGGTCCTTTCTTTTTCCCTTTGTCACCTCTCAATGATTCATCCTCCGATATAGATGCGTCTAACTCGGAAGTTACAGCTTCTGTAGTAGCCAGGGTCCCCTGCGCTAGTCTCTTCCTTATTGCGTCAAACTTTTTCGCAGAAGTCAAGATTCTACCTGTCAGGTAATCTTGTTCATCCCTTTGGAATTTGGTTTGTTTGCGTTTCTTTATACCACTTTCATAGTCTTTTAATCTTTTCATCATTGATTCACGCAGGTCTTCCGCCATCTTAGTGTCTTTTTCTTTTCCAATGAGGTCCTCCAGTCTCTGGATCTCGGCGAGGGCTTTCTCCCTATCGCTCCAGGCGTATTTAATCAACATAAGCAACATTCCTTTGCTCATATCTGCAGTATACGCCGCCCAGTCTTTCAAAAGTTGCGGGTCCGGATTTTCATATGAGGGTATTGTAAAAATTCTCAATCCCCTTGGGACCCGGTTGCATTCCACATAATTCTGGAGCGAGGTAGCCTCCCACCATTTTCGAATTTCCCTTTCTTAGGTTCTCTCTAGCTGTTGAAACAGTGTTTGTAAATTGTTCAAGGGCGCTCTGGCTGTTGTTGCACCTTCTGTTCTTATTACAGCCGTATTCGTGCTTTTAAAGATGTCGGCAGCCTCTTTCTCTCTCTCAGCTGTTCGGGACATTGTTGAAGAGCAGGGATTTAACGCACTCACTTCGCGCTGTTATTGTCTATATTGCTATGGGGGGCACAACAACAGTTTTGGGGGGTCTGCCTCGGACGACTTCAAAACGGGACAGAGGTTTCAAAATAGATATTTGGTACTTCGGGTATTCGTGCATGCAACACTCACCCTCGCCAGAGTATCGCGTCGGCCAGACAGCTGTCAGCGTCCTCCCGGCTCCGGTCTGCGGCGTGCAGGTTTCCCCGTCTGTTGATTTTCCGAACTTCCGCGATGCGGAGGCTTTGCTATGTAATCCACCTCGGGGCAAACAGCCAAATTAACTTGGTAAACAGCTCCGCCACCGCCGTTGCTCCTCCTTCTCCCGGGTGCTCAATCATGCAGTGGTGAGCCGCCTTCTATGTACGAAACACTTCGTTCTCCAACGAAAGATGGACGGCACTCAAAGTCTATTGTCCAGCAAAAGAATTTTATTAGGCAGACCCCCTGCCCCCTCGACAAACGCGTTTCGCCACAAAAAAAATAAAATATATATATATATATATATATATATATATATATATCATGTTTATTAATATTGTGAGGGTTTTAATGTATGGCACCTAGATACATTGCCCCTCTAACTCCAGTCCAAAAATATTTGTGTCCAGGGACTTCCTATAGATTCCACGTATGATACTATTCACTACATCATCACACTGTATGATGAAATCTGATGTCAAGTTAATCAATACATACTGTAATCTCTGAGCACACCCACAATTCATATATATAATTCAAACATAAGTATGGCAAGCAACTCCAATCTCCAGGAGCAGGAGTAATGTGTATATTCTCCAAAGTCAATGCGCAAAAGAATCCACTTTCAGAATATGAAGTCCATGTAATTTATTTCACAAGTTGATCAAACCAGCCAACACGTGTTTCGTCGTGCATTAAATAATACTTCGACTTCTTCAGGGCTGTAATCAAACAAAACATTTTCCATAATCAATAGTAACATTTACCTTATGACTCATTATAGATGTGGGATAGTACCAACCACCATCTAGTAAAGTAAAAGCCTGCAGTGTGAAGGGTATGGAGTATGAAAATAAGTATTCAGAGAAACCCATCCAGTTTCAGTAGCCACCATTTGTGAAAAGAAAAGAAGAACCCTATCACCAAGATGTATAAACAAGGTTAGGGTAAATATATCACCTCTGTATCTGTCTGTATTCTCTCAATCTAATGTGATCCTCACAACGTCAACAAACTAATCAATCTGAAAAAACAAAATTATATCAAAATAGTGTACACCATAAGTACTGTCTCTACTATCAAACAAAACCACTGAATATTCTACACTCGGATCCAAACAGAAATTATTTGCCAGCTTCTAGTTAAGCATCCACCCCCTATGTTCCTAATAAATTAGATTTACCTTCCAATTCTCCTCACAATTCGTCCAGCAATATACCAATTATCTGTTGCTCCATTCACCTATAATTGCCACTGGAATCAAAATCAATATATTATATTCAAAATTTACTGCTGGATAGAATTGGTACGTAACGTGTATCCTATAACACTCACCCAGTAAGTATCATCTGGTGAGTGTTCCTGTTGAGCAATCTTCAAAACTTCATGTATCCTCTGTATACAGAACAACAAAATTAGCACATGTCACTCCCTAGTTTATGGTCCATGTACCAAAACTGATATGATTACCCTCAAGCGAGTAAACGAGTCTCACTCAGTATACAATTCTGATAAAGAAGCTGGGAATACCCACATTGATATATTACACAGCTTATACATAAGTTTTTGAATTGCTGCAATCCTAATATAAAAATACATCGCTATTCAGAAACGAAAATAATCTCATTACTGTAACTAAGTAACACGTCTGAAGGACAATAAACTATGCATTTCCACAGTCAATCATGTAAGACTACTTCTACTCACCAATGGTAAGTATTCAAATAAATTGTACACAGGATCGTCGTCTTCTTTTAGTTCAAAATATGGTTATCTGTGTCAAAATAATGTCTCAATGAGATAACCCATAAGAATAATAATATTACTCCAAGTGAGCAATGTTATACCACACTCACCACTTGTCGATTTCTCCAATTCTCTCGACTCCCTAGAATATATACATAAAAAACGGCAATTATTATCTTACTCCGTTTTAATTTCGTCTCAATACGACCCCAGTCAGCGTACCTACAAGTTTACCTGTGTTAAGTTCATTCTTCGTATATCCTACTATCGTCCGATCTGTCCAAATCTTGGCGTCTAGCATGGGCGCCATCTTAACGCATCCTTAAATATGCTTTTGTGTGTGCGCCATCTTATAATATGTTCGTATTTTTTCTTCTTTTTTCTTTTTCTTTAGCATATAAACATCTTCCTGCCCATATAAACGGGCAAACAACTATCCGCATACCGATATCATGCATCTTTATACACGTAATCGATGTCATATTATAGAACATTAGCTTTACTCAAATTCCTAGTATCGGCGACTAGCATAGGCGCCATATTGGAGCGTCTTGAAATGCGCTTGAATACACGCGCCATCTTGTAATATCTAAGTACCATTTCCAAACGTATGGACATGCTGACACCCGTGTGAATGGGCAACGTATACCAGCAGTCCAATGTTAAGCATACTCACATAAGTGATGCATCTAGCTGACAAGCACGTTGACTGACTCAAATACATTCAAATTAATTATTATATCTGTCCAATTATCCTATTCCAACCGTGTCACCGAAATCATCCCTAGTTCAATATCTGACCCTGTGCTCCACCATAAGTCCCGGGATAATGCACCAATTTGTTAGTATATATTTATGAACACACGTCACATAATAAAACCAGTATATGTATATATCTCATGCCATAGGAATGGGTGAGTAGGGTTCATGAAGGGCGAGTGTTAAGCCAGTTAGCCAAAAGAGAGGCACCGAGAGTGCAAAGTTATCTCAACCTTACAGTATCATTCCAACATAAAACATATAATAATCAGATGGGGAGCGTAATCCAATCCTAGGGAACAAGAGTCCCTGTACAGTCTAGTATCAGAAATCTGCCAGAGATCCACAGTAGGCATATCATAATTGCAGTCTAAACCCAGTGATAAGCTCTATATTGTTCAGAGATCAGCTCAATTATTACTCATTGCCCAAGAAGTACTGGTACTCATTATCAATGTTAAGCCCCTGTTGGACCGATTTCAATCTCATTATCCAAAGTACTTCCCTGCGCCTGAGTTTCAAAGTTCTGTTACCTCCCCTGGGATCCTGAGGTACATGTTCCAATGCATGGTAACAAAATTGATGATCTCCCTGATTGTCCATGTTCTGTACAAAATGAGCAGCTATTGGGTACCTAGTGTCCCCATTCTTCCAGGCCCTAATATGCTCCATCATCCTATCCCTAAGTCTTCTTATCGTGCTGCCCACATAGATCTGTCCGCATGTGCAGACAATGGTATATACAACAAAGGAGGTTTCACAATTAATAAAAGTATCTATTTCATACACCGCTGAGTTGTTATAGCTGAAACTCACAATCTTTTTACAAGCCCATCTGCAACAATTGCATCGCCCACATTTATGGAATCCTTTAGTTAAGTACCTGGGCCAGATCTCTCTATTCCTAATAGGATAGCTCGGGCTTAAGTCACTTGCTAAGGTTCTACCTTTCCTAAAGGTCACAGCCGGTCTCTGTCCAATATATGCCGTTAAGTCCTTATCCGCTAACAGCAAATGCCAGTGTCGATTCAAAATAGAGTATAATTTATTAGACTCTGTATTGTAATTGGTAACTAGGCGGACCTGTCGTTCTTCCTTCTCTATGGTCTCCTTATCCTTTAATGTATAAGATCGTTCAAGTTTACAAACACGTTTTTTTGCCTTTTCAATGTCTGCCCGTTGGTAACCCCTAGCTAGAAATCTGCATGACATATCCTGTACTGTATCTTTAAATTCATCATTCTCCGAACAATTTCTCCTTGCACGGACCATCTCTCCATATGGGATGGATTTTATCTGAAAATTAGGGTGGCAACTCTTAGCATGTAATAATGAGTTACAACTAGTTTCCTTTCTGTACATCTTGGAACACAACTTATTCCCCTTGATATATAGCTCAACATCCAGAAAATAAATTTTCTCCTTGTCATATCGTGTCGTGAACCTCAAGTTAACATCATTACAGGTGGATTGAATATATTCAATATTGGGGTCGTTTCATAGACGACTGTCTCATGATCTGGACCGGCAGCCTTGAGGACCTTCTGTGTTTTTTTGAATACCTTAACAGTAATGATGTTAACTTGAGGTTCACGACACGATATGACAAGGAGAAAATTTATTTTCTGGATGTTGAGCTATATATCAAGGGGAATAAGTTGTGTTCCAAGATGTACAGAAAGGAAACTAGTTGTAACTCATTATTACATGCTAAGAGTTGCCACCCTAATTTTCAGATAAAATCCATCCCATATGGAGAGATGGTCCGTGCAAGGAGAAATTGTTCGGAGAATGATGAATTTAAAGATACAGTACAGGATATGTCATGCAGATTTCTAGCTAGGGGTTACCAACGGGCAGACATTGAAAAGGCAAAAAAACGTGTTTGTAAACTTGAACGATCTTATACATTAAAGGATAAGGAGACCATAGAGAAGGAAGAACGACAGGTCCGCCTAGTTACCAATTACAATACAGAGTCTAATAAATTATACTCTATTTTGAATCGACACTGGCATTTGCTGTTAGCGGATAAGGACTTAACGGCATATATTGGACAGAGACCGGCTGTGACCTTTAGGAAAGGTAGAACCTTAGCAAGTGACTTAAGCCCGAGCTATCCTATTAGGAATAGAGAGATCTGGCCCAGGTACTTAACTAAAGGATTCCATAAATGTGGGCGATGCAATTGTTGCAGATGGGCTTGTAAAAAGATTGTGAGTTTCAGCTATAACAACTCAGCGGTGTATGAAATAGATACTTTTATTAATTGTGAAACCTCCTTTGTTGTATATACCATTGTCTGCACATGCGGACAGATCTATGTGGGCAGCACGATAAGAAGACTTAGGGATAGGATGATGGAGCATATTAGGGCCTGGAAGAATGGGGACACTAGGTACCCAATAGCTGCTCATTTTGTACAGAACATGGACAATCAGGGAGATCATCAATTTTGTTACCATGCATTGGAACATGTACCTCAGGATCCCAGGGGAGGTAACAGAACTTTGAAACTCAGGCGCAGGGAAGTACTTTGGATAATGAGATTGAAATCGATCCAACAGGGGCTTAACATTGATAATGAGTACCAGTACTTCTTGGGCAATGAGTAATAATTGAGCTGATCTCTGAACAATATAGAGCTTATCACTGGGTTTAGACTGCAATTATGATATGCCTACTGTGGATCTCTGGCAGATTTCTGATACTAGACTGTACAGGGACTCTTGTTCCCTAGGATTGGATTACGCTCCCCATCTGATTATTATATGTTTTATGTTGGAATGATACTGTAAGGTTGAGATAACTTTGCACTCTCGGTGCCTCTCTTTTGGCTAACTGGCTTAACACTCGCCCTTCATGAACCCTACTCACCCATTCCTATGGCATGAGATATATACATATACTGGTTTTATTATGTGACGTGTGTTCATAAATATATACTAACAAATTGGTGCATTATCCCGGGACTTATGGTGGAGCACAGGGTCAGATATTGAACTAGGGATGATTTCGGTGACACGGTTGGAATAGGATAATTGGACAGATATAATAATTAATTTGAATGTATTTGAGTCAGTCAACGTGCTTGTCAGCTAGATGCATCACTTATGTGAGTATGCTTAACATTGGACTGCTGGTATACGTTGCCCATTCACACGGGTGTCAGCATGTCCATACGTTTGGAAATGGTACTTAGATATTACAAGATGGCGCGTGTATTCAAGCGCATTTCAAGACGCTCCAATATGGCGCCTATGCTAGTCGCCGATACTAGGAATTTGAGTAAAGCTAATGTTCTATAATATGACATCGATTACGTGTATAAAGATGCATGATATCGGTATGCGGATAGTTGTTTGCCCGTTTACATGGGCAGGAAGATGTTTATATGCTAAAGAAAAAGAAAAAAGAAGAAAAAATACGAACATATTATAAGATGGCGCACACACAAAAGCATATTTAAGGATGCGTTAAGATGGCGCCCATGCTAGACGCCAAGATTTGGACAGATCGGACGATAGTAGGATATACGAAGAATGAACTTAACACAGGTAAACTTGTAGGTACGCTGACTGGGGTCGTATTGAGACGAAATTAAAACGGAGTAAGATAATAATTGCCGTTTTTTATGTATATATTCTAGGGAGTCGAGAGAATTGGAGAAATCGACAAGTGGTGAGTGTGGTATAACATTGCTCACTTGGAGTAATATTATTATTCTTATGGGTTATCTCATTGAGACATTATTTTGACACAGATAACCATATTTTGAACTAAAAGAAGACGACGATCCTGTGTACAATTTATTTGAATACTTACCATTGGTGAGTAGAAGTAGTCTTACATGATTGACTGTGGAAATGCATAGTTTATTGTCCTTCAGACGTGTTACTTAGTTACAGTAATGAGATTATTTTCGTTTCTGAATAGCGATGTATTTTTATATTAGGATTGCAGCAATTCAAAAACTTATGTATAAGCTGTGTAATATATCAATGTGGGTATTCCCAGCTTCTTTATCAGAATTGTATACTGAGTGAGACTCGTTTACTCGCTTGAGGGTAATCATATCAGTTTTGGTACATGGACCATAAACTAGGGAGTGACATGTGCTAATTTTGTTGTTCTGTATACAGAGGATACATGAAGTTTTGAAGATTGCTCAACAGGAACACTCACCAGATGATACTTACTGGGTGAGTGTTATAGGATACACGTTACGTACCAATTCTATCCAGCAGTAAATTTTGAATATAATATATTGATTTTGATTCCAGTGGCAATTATAGGTGAATGGAGCAACAGATAATTGGTATATTGCTGGACGAATTGTGAGGAGAATTGGAAGGTAAACCTAATTTATTAGGAACATAGGGGGTGGATGCTTAACTAGAAGCTGGCAAATAATTTCTGTTTGGATCCGAGTGTAGAATATTCAGTGGTTTTGTTTGATAGTAGAGACAGTACTTATGGTGTACACTATTTTGATATAATTTTGTTTTTTCAGATTGATTAGTTTGTTGACGTTGTGAGGATCACATTAGATTGAGAGAATACAGACAGATACAGAGGTGATATATTTACCCTAACCTTGTTTATACATCTTGGTGATAGGGTTCTTCTTTTCTTTTCACAAATGGTGGCTACTGAAACTGGATGGGTTTCTCTGAATACTTATTTTCATACTCCATACCCTTCACACTGCAGGCTTTTACTTTACTAGATGGTGGTTGGTACTATCCCACATCTATAATGAGTCATAAGGTAAATGTTACTATTGATTATGGAAAATGTTTTGTTTGATTACAGCCCTGAAGAAGTCGAAGTATTATTTAATGCACGACGAAACACGTGTTGGCTGGTTTGATCAACTTGTGAAATAAATTACATGGACTTCATATTCTGAAAGTGGATTCTTTTGCGCATTGACTTTGGAGAATATACACATTACTCCTGCTCCTGGAGATTGGAGTTGCTTGCCATACTTATGTTTGAATTATATATATGAATTGTGGGTGTGCTCAGAGATTACAGTATGTATTGTTGCTTCATTTGAAGCTGTAGATGTAGGATACGCATCTTTCCTCTAGAAGCACCTTTGGATTACTGCTAATAATTACGGTTAGTACCCTGAAGTTTAAGGTAGTGCGCCCATATTAGGTTGGTATCCCCCACTACATCAAGTTAATCAATACTGGTCTTGTTTTAATAAACTAAGATGAGAACAATTACTATCCGAACCGCATTCTCAGTGAGTTTATGCAAAGTTGATTTCCACAGAACCTAGGGCCAACAACCTTCCCCAAGCTTTAATGTACAACAAAACACAAGTTATACATTTGTTGATAGTTTTGAGTCTTATCACCAAAAGGCACTTCTTTCAAAGACGTTTACCTGCTTTTTTTCAAGCTGTTTTTTTTATCAGTTGGTTTTCTGCCACTAGTTTTGCAGCAAAAGATCTAATAAGGCTTTCAATTGCTACATTAATGAAATACAAGCACAATCCAAGAAGCCCATGTCGCCTGAAAAGTCATATATTGCTATCATGTATTAAAACCAGTTTGAAGCTTTTGCTGAGCATCATCTGTGCCACAAAGGCAAGGAGCGCTCCCCATAACAAGAAAAATCACGTACAGTCATTTAAGGTAACTTCACTCACTTGTTTAACCCTTTCTGATCCTATTATACTGTTCAATAAAGGTTTAGCGTGACAACCGGCGGCATCATTGTGCCATATGTGCTCTGGGATTTCTTTTTTAATTTGTCCTTGGACTACTACAGTCTACTAGAACCAAAGTGACTCAGTCTTATTGTTTACGCCTGGGAGCAAGTTCACACCTCATTCATGCCTATTTAAATGCTAATAATCTTGGCTAGCGTAAGTGGGAGGGCAAAATGCAGATTTAGCCTTCTGGGAGCTCAGTCTGGGCAATTTTAATTTGTCCGTAGTATTTAGAAAAATACAACTTCACACCTGAATTGGATTTTTAATAACTATGAACATAGTTATTCAATTGTTTTCTAGCTTGTCCCATTCCCGAGATACAGTGATAATATTTCACACCTTAACCCAGCGTTTTCCTGTAAAACAGCCCGCCTTGCTACAGTGAAAATAGCTTTGAGGTGCTAGTCACTGTAAGGGCATGTTGAACATTAAACGTTTACTCGTCCTACTCTTAAATACAATGCATCCTGTCTTATGGACAATAAGGTCCATTTAGGTGTGACCTATCAAAATTTAAAGAGCCAGTTTATGTTTGTCAAGATGTGGAAGGAATCCAATGTGTTAACTAAGAGAGATTTGTGGATGGCAGAGATTTTGTGGTCTGTCCATTCCTCAAGAAGGACCTTTTTCTTCCAAGGGACTATAATGAGGATGCTCCACTAAAATGGAAGCATAAGGCGTCAGGGTGTGTCTGAGTTGCAGGTATCTGTAACACCGGTTCAGTAGAGATCGCCCTCTTCGTATGAATCTGAGAAAGATGTAAGAGCTGTCCCCAACAGGCGGTCGCCCAATTAAGAAATGCCAATGACATTCCAGCGATTGAAGCCCTGCAAGTTTGAAACCTTAAGGAGCCAGGCCCCACACCCCAATAGGGTTTTCTGCATCAGGCGCCGAGTCCATCCCAGGGCCCCAAGTGTCTCACGCCAAATTCGAAGCACAATTTTCATGGCAGGAGGAAGGGATACAGGAGGAGGACCTCCATATAGCAGGTGCAAAATCTGAGACTCCTGCATTGTTCATAATTCAGAGACATCCGCGGGATCTTCAAGGTTATTGAACCACCATTCATTAAAGACAACTAGGTGGTAGGCTCTGTAGTGAGAGACAATGTCTGGGGTCTCTAGACCCTCCCTCGAAGGATGACCCACGTATTTCTGGGGGGCTAAAGATTCCACAAGAACCTCCTCAGGAGACCATTAAGTTGGGCAAAGAACACACGAGGGAGATGGTATGGGAACTTCTGTAGCTGATACAGGAAGTGTGTTAAAGCAATCATTTGAAAGATCGCCAAATGTCCCAGGAAAGATAATGGGAGCACAAATCATACCCCAGGTTCGGGAGACAACCGCTCCAATTGTGGTTGCAGGTTACAATCCCTAGCCAGCTGTAGGTTCCTCGTCACATACACTCCCACGTACTTAAACCCCAAGACCCAAATATTTGCACTGGGGCCAGCTCAACCAAACAAATCAGGACATCGTCTGCATAAAGTGCCACCCTATCTGAGACGTCGGGTTTCTATTCTAGCCCCTTCATTTGTGCATTGATCCCCATCCACTTCACCAAGGATTCAACTGGTCAACTGGAAGAGCGAAACCAAAGGGCAACAGCGGGCAGCATGTTGAATGCTTTGTGGACATCAAACAGGAGCAGAACCTGAAAACCCGACAGTCGATCCAACAAGGCCAGAGTATTTTGAACTCGTCAAATATTTTGTCTGGTGGCCTGGATAGGCATGAAGCTGGTCTGGTCTGGATGGACCAAGGAGCCCACTACTTAACAGGCAGTCCATTAAGGCTTTCACCCAAGTCTTCACCACAACATTGAGGCGAGACAGGCCTGTATGTGGAGCCTGGTTTGGTAATTACAATTATGTCCCCTGTATGCACGTCAGGCAGAAGCACACCCCTCACATTAGCCCCAGAACACCTCCAGAAGAGGCATTCCCAGCTGTGATCAGTAGGCTTTGTAAAATTATACCAGGACCTATTGGGGTCTATCACTCACCAAATAGTTTTTTGGGGGAAATAGAAAGTCCAGCACCATCCCCCACTCTTCACTTTGCCCAACAGTCTATTTACGTTCCATGTCAAGATCCCCAAGTGATCCAACTTGGTTGTACCACCGCGCTGTGCCATCAGGTAGGTTGCCAAGGCAGACGGTGGGTTCTCAAGCGACGTGTTTGTGTGTTGAATCTGTGGAGTGTGTGCTAGTAGATCGTCACAATACAAACAATATGCAAGAAAATCAAACATAATTCACCCTCCCACCACCCCATACTTTTAGAACATGAAATATATATTGTGGAATTAACTACGGGTGATTGCTAACTGGGCAAATGTACTCCAATCCCATCCTCTTGCACCAGCATCCCCAAATATAATCCTATATTCTGTCCCAAAAACAAACGATTCCCCCCCAAGGAGCATGCCCAACCTTACGGGACATCCCCTATCATATAGCATATACTAAAAAAAGAGGGGCACAGATGACAATGATCAGGCCAGCAGGCATCCACATAAGAGTACAGGACAGAAACATTAAGTTCAGTAGGTCACGGTCCTTTCCTGTCTGAGGTTGAGCAGTGTTGTTCAGAGTTACTGCAGAAGGATCTTCAGAGTGCTGTCTTGGTCTACTCTTTTTGGTCCTGTGCAACAGTTGTTTGCAGGTGAGAAGGTCCCTCACCCTCCAGGGCGAGTGTCTATTTTCAAAGCTGGGATGTTCCTCCACCCTGTCCCAAGGGCTTTCAGGAGTGTCAAAGAAGAGCGTCTTGTCTCCAAAGAAGAGCTTTGATAGGCCAGGAAAGGAAGCACATACTTGATTTGCATGGCTAAAATGTTCTGCTTCTTCTCAAAAAAAGAGTGGCATTGTTGCTGTACCTTCAGAGTGTAGTCAGAAAAGACCATGACACTTGAGGAGCCACACAACAGTGTGTGAACATAATGGGAGGCTCTCAGGATAGCATCTCTATCTGAAAAGGTGAAGATATGGGCAAAACTGAGTGGTAGTGGTGCCTCAGGGTGGGGCTGGGGGGAAGAGACTTCCTTGGCCAGGACCCACAACTTCAGCTGTGACATAACCTGTGTAGGAGCCTTCCTCTCTCACCCTTTATGTATGCCCACTATACGGATGTTGTTGTGCCTTGAGCGACCCTTGGTGTCTTCCAAAACTGTGCCATCTCTTCGGAGGCTGGAAGTTTTAGTTTGAAAGCCATTGATGGTGTCCTTAGGGTATGGTATGCAGCCATCTTCCTTTGAGACTCTTTCTAATGTGTTCTGCAGATCGTGGTGGAGCCAAAGCAGATCTTGGTTAAGTTCTCTGATATTACTCTCCAAAGATGAATGTGAGTCCTGGATTGCCTGTTAAATCAAAGCAGTAGGGTTTGCAGATAGTTCTCCATGATGCAGCATAGCCCCTGCAAGACTTTTGCTCTGGTCATGGGCTGTCTTTGGGAATGTATTGATCCGTCCCTGGGTGGGCTTGAATGCTTGTTTAGTTTTCCCCATTGGCATACTTAGGACGGTGCTCGGTGTTCTCTAGAGCCAGTAAAGGGGTGGAAAGCAGCACACCCCTAATGAGAAAAGTGCTTGACCCACAATCCAAGCTGTATGAGGTATCAAGGGAGAGCATGGAGGCGAGCCTGTGCCCAAAGCGTCAGCACTATGAAACTCAACATGTCTTCAGGATGGGCGGGGGAGAAGGGGAGGTGTCTGATCTTGATCAGGGGGGAAAGTTCCACTTGCTAATGTCCAGTTTATTTTGATACCTGACCTCTACCCTGTGTAAACAATGTTCGGTGTCTCGAGATGACAGCACCACCCCATATGAGCTGCTGATGGGCTGGTCTGCTTTGTGTCTCACAGCGGGAACCACCCACCTTTGCGGCTGCACAGTGACTCTGCGCCTTCTTCACGGGATGGGAAGTACCACACTGGGCCAGAGGTCTCCCAGCACAAGCGATTGGGCCTGCTGGGGTCCTCCACTGCAGCCACTGACTCTTAAGTGAGGATCCCTCTCCAGGCAGCACCATCACTCCTTCACTCCTGCCAGCACTGGGGCACCCGCGGCATGCACCGTGGTCCCGGAGTCCTTTCAGCCACAGTCCCCATGGGGAGACGAGGCATGTAGAGACGGGCCAGGCCCAGAGATCGGCCAGGTCAAGACAGGCCACATTGTAGGGGAGGGGGCCAGGGTACATTAGTGCATGGCTCCCGCCGTGGGTCCCACATAGACCTCCAGCCCGAGATCTAGCTGGTGGGAGGGGTTCTTCTGCATCCCCCACTCCCTCTGTTGGCGGCTTATGAGTGCAAGCTAGCAGGCCTCTGTTGCTTTCTCAGGCTTCGAACGTCCACCAACCAGGTCACAGTACGTTACCCCAACTAAGGGGTTCAGAGCCAACTCCAGCAGACAAGGAGGCACTTCAGGAGATGTCTTCTGTGCCCACATTAGTAACGGATGACAGTAGGGAAGGTGGCAGAGCTCAGGTAAAAGTGCTCGCCATCTTCGGTGGCTTGCCCATGCCCCCGAAGATTCCTGTTTTGAGAGGCAATGTTGCAGATATCTTAAGTTTCCTTGATCCATCCCTGAGTAGCTAATCCAGTCCAGGATTTTTGCTTTGGCGCCTGTGACTTGTCTCATACAGTCCCACCTCCCAACTTTTTGAAACCAGGAAATATATTTTTTTCTTTTGAAAAGGAGATTTCCATAGAGTTGATATTTTTTAAATAAATCATTATTATAAACACCCCCGAGTAATCATTCAAGTTATAAGTGCAAAGCTGCACTATTCCATAACAGAGAATATGAACCTTCCCACTGGGCCTACTTTCCTCCAATCAGACACCACTAAACTACCTGTGGTTAGCTGTTCATTAAGATCCACATTGGCTTGTGTAAGGTCAATACTCTTCCCAGAAGGTCATGGTTCCATAATATGATCTACAGTAGAGCAACAGCATAGCTTACAAGGTAATGAGCTTGTGTCAGATGTGCAACTTACTAGACACAATGAAAGAATTTCAGCAGGGTCTTTAATAACATTTGTTATTGACAGTACTTTGAGGCTGCAGTCCCTTGTCTGTGAAAATGATAAAAGTTATGTTATTTCTCCTTAATGTCCTTAACCTGTTATTTGTAGTTTTCTCATTACTAATATTAGTAACTGATATGTTAACTAGAATTCGCTATTATTAATAATAATAATATTATTGCAGTTAATATCGTTACCACATTTGAGTTATTACTATTTTTTATAATATTTTGATTACTACCATATTCAATGTTATCATTGCTATCCTCAAATTTGTTATTATAAAAATGAACACTGTTCATATTATTAACATATTATCATAATCATATTACCACAAATAATATGATGTTTAATGAACAATAATAGCAATAACGTTATTAGTACTGGTAGTAATGTATTTTGATCATTTGAATTATGCATAATCATGATCCTAGCTCCCTCTGCTGACCCTGAACAGTGCACAAAGGTGATCATGCTCTTCAGCACATCCTGACAGATGCCCTGAGCAGGAAAGCTCCCTGATGCCTCCCTGGAGTCTTCTGTGCTTTGATCTCTGTTGGACCTTTCTGCAGCTTTTGATACTAAAGATCAATGAGTGCTATCAGGTGATTGCAGAAGAGTGGCAGGTGTTTACTGTACTTGTCCGCAAAGGTATTTTTTTTACTCTCTTAGAGATGAGGCTGGAGAGGGAGTATTAACTGACCGGTGCTTGTCCTCCTCAGTGTTGGCTTCTGCAAGATCCCTCGCTGCAGAGTGAGATCCCGTGAGGGTGTAACAGACCGATCAATCTGTGGAGCGATAAGGCTACATCACGCACAATGCTGGGGGTGGACGTCAGTTGGTTATTGCCACAGGAGCGGCCCGTCAGGTAAGAGCGGTGTGGCGATGGTGGGGGGTGGGGGGGACTCGACAGACGACGACGAGGGAAAATTAAATAAATAATGCATTTTCCCTCGTCGTCGCCTGTCGAGTTCCTCCCCCACTCTGCCCCACCGGTCTTATCTACACGGGCCGCTCATGCAGAGCCATGTTACTAAAGGTGAATCGGTGTGGGTCTGCTCTTTAAGCGACATCTTTAAAATTGCTGAGTCTTACAGCCCCAGGACCAGCACGAGCTAGAAATCCTATTTGAGGGCTGAAGGGAGACAAAAGGCATAATTATGAATCGTTTTGTCCCATATATTTTGTCTAAACTGTGCTGGTAGGCCTTAAAAATAAGCCAGCATCCCAAGCCTGGAAGCCAGGCCCACCAGCTTAGCCAGACCTGCCTTCCCAGATCATGCTGGCTGGCATGATAGGGTCATCGCAACAGGTACTGCGTGTAACTCTTGGAGGTGGGCACATGGAGAAAAAAAAAATAATAAACTTACCTTTTGTGCCGCTGCCGCACGTCTCTTCTCCGTCCGGATCACCCAGGCTCCCGGACTCTCCCAGCCAATCACGACGCTGCATCAGCAGCATTATGATTGGTCTCAGTGGCCTGTTTGGCCACTAAGGCAGTACCTGGGAGGCCGGGCATGTTCTCCACTGGCTGTGCAACAGAGCCCATGGAGAATATGCTAAGCCGTCATGCACACTTAGGGAGTGCAAAACACTCCTCCTACCTCTGATGGCGGGGAGCCCAGCCCAGCACCTAGCATGGTCTTGAGTGGCACAGAAAAATAAAATTATAATAAATTCTTGTTATCATTTTATTTTTATTTTGCACTGCCCAACGAGCAGTGGAGCAATGCTCCTCTGCCTTAGCGGAGGAGCCGCCACTGGTATCAAGAAGGGTCGTGAGAGGAGACCAAGAGAGAGAAGGCTGACTGAATAAGAGGGCACCTACAGAAGAAAGCCTAGGAGGTGCCATTTCTCACTTAACTCACACTTCCTGGGAGTGACAAGGTTTGACGTATTCGCTAACATCCTACCGGGAGCTGTCGCGGCTTTCAGAGACATATTTCTGCGAAGCGCCACAGAACCTGCCAGATTTCTCAGTCTACGTTATTCACCCCAGAGAGATGCAGGCCTGGTGCATCCCCGGTTCCCTGAACTCATTGAAAGGTTGCCTCATTCTCAACAGGAACCTCGGGGCATAGTGTGAACTCAGGAAATATCTGACTAGGGTATTGATGAAAGATACAGAAACCACCAGAAAAAAAGTACACTTTGAAACCAGTAGAATTAGTGCTGAGCCTGCCTTTTTTGGACTGGAGGAGGTTTCTGACATGGAGGGCGGAGCCACTGGAATTATACGGTAGGTTAGGACCAAATTAAGTGGCAGGGTTCACTAAATTATGCAGTAAGAAAAGTGCAATTAACTGGGGTATTGCAGCACATTTTTTGATAGGGTTACTTCCTTATTTTGTCATTATTATACAGGATAACACTGTCTGGGCAAAGGTTTCCCTTGACTAATACCTATCGTTTAACACCCAAATACAGCATTATGTAACAGACAGGTCACCAGGCAAACTTTTCAAAAGGCCTTCCACTGTGATGAAACATGTGTTGCTCTGTTTTTAGTAACTTTTGATCTACCTGGGCTAGAAACAAATTGTTAAAATCTGCAGGTTATACAGTAGATGATGGATTATGTGGAAAATGCATCAAATCCATAATTATGCAGAAAACACCACAGTTGCAAAATCACATCATTCCAGTGGCCCTGGCTGAAGGTAAATACAACAATGAAGCTGTCATATTGGTTTCACACTCAGCCAGCAGTCGAAGTGCATTAAAAATAGTATGGAATCTTTGATGCTGCATGCAATGGGGGCGGGGTCAGTGAGCATGGTGGCGGGGTCAAAGGTGTGGCTAAAAAACTAAATATTTTGTACCTTATTTGGTCTTTCTCCATCTGGTAATTACCCATATAATAACACACAGGTCAAATGAAAAATAAATACGAGTTAACTTAATCAGTGGGTAATGCTCTATCATACAACCTCTATTAGTTAATGCACTGCAGGGGTCAAACGAATTCTGGCTGGTGCAGCGGAGGTATAGTGACTACTGTATTTTTAGTGCTACAAGGTCCCAGCCTGTGACAGAAAGCATTGTGAATGTGCAAGTCAATATTTTAAACTTGCTTTACACACAGTATAAGATAGGCTGCCATGAAATTAGCAAAAGGTTTAAGATAAAAAATGTGCTAAAAAAAATTAAGGGCCATATGTATCAAGAAGTCATTTTGCGATTCTCAAATAGCGATTTTTTGTGAATCGCTATTTGAGAATCGCAAAATACTATCTATGTAGGATTTGCAATAAATTTTGCGAATCCTACATATTCCTTAATTGCAAATTGCGAATTGCGATTTGCAATTAAGGAATACCCCCCCATTCATTCCTATGGGCCTAGAGGCCCATAGGAATGAATGGGAAGACATTCTCAATTTGCGATTAGCAATTAGCGAATCGCAAATTGTGAATGCAATTTCAAGGGTGCAGGGGTGTCCAAAGGACACCCTGTTGCACCCCTGAAATAAGCATGGGTGCACATGTGGCGCACAAACATGCCCTAAGGGCATGTATGTGCTTCACATTGCACTTTGAAAAATGCAAAAAAAGTGCATTTTTCAAGGAAATCGCAAATTACCACCAACGTGATGTTGGTGGTAATTTGCGATTCCTTAAGGCCAATTTGCATTTTTTTTATGCTTCTTACATTGCATTTAAGGAATCGCAAAATTTGCGACTCCTTAAATGCAATCGCAAAATAAGGAATCACAAATTTTGCAATTCCTTATTTTGCACACAGATTTCTTTGATACATACCATTTAGCAAAAATTGCTTGATACATATGGCCCATAGAATTTTAGTAATGTTCAGTCTGTACATAGTACAGTTTTCTTCTAACTGTCCTTTAGAAACACAAACTACGCAGGAAAGCTGGCAATACCCTTGCAATATCACTTAAAAATCTGCGTCATCAGGAAGCTTCAAATGATTCAAACAACTAAAGACAATACCGGGTTCCAAGCAACATTTACATTTGCAGATTAGCAGAATGCGCACATTAACATTTCTTTCAGTCAGGCAGACACCCTGGCAAAAAGGCTTGTTTCTGGTTTAGCTCTCAGTCTCACCTTTGGCTTCACAGCACAGGAGACTCCCTCTCTCACACTTGAGCTGAAGCATTTGTTTCATCGGAATTAACCATCCTGGGATGGTTGTCTTTTGCAAAGCCAATAGGTCTGGGGAATGCCTGAGCTATCAGCCTTGTCAATGAGAATGTTTTTTAGTCACATTGTGTAGCAGCACATCTCCTGTCCAGAGTGGACCGGGATGTTGATCTGATGCCAAGTCTCTTCGCCCCCTGTTTTGAGTTTATTGTCCTGCCCCTGCTAACAGAAAAAAAGCACTGTGATGTGACCTGTACTGGCAGCATCATAGCACTTTTTTCAATGACTTTCAGTTATGCTGGGCAGCAGATGTGCTGCTAAACAACATGGCTAAAAGGCATTCACATTGACAAGGCCAATAGCTCTGGCATTGCCGAGCTCTATTGGCTATGCTAATGCTTTTTTGCTGTTGAAGGGGAAAGTGATTGTTGAGCAAATGTGAAAGTGATAGTGAGAAACAGTTGAGGAGTTTTGATGAGAAGTGAGGATGTGGCAAAACGGCCAGAGATGCCGACGGAGGAACAGGGGAACCAGGTTAAAATCCCAGAGGATGCACCATTTGTGATCCAAGGCAAATCACTTATGCTTCCCCTTGTCTATGACAATTAATGTGTCATTGTGTAATGTAACTGGTGAGCACTTAATGGGCTCCAATACCATCGGCTGGTGTTAGCACTATAGCAAGATGAAAGACAGCACAAGTACTCTAATACCATTGGATTGTGCAAAAAAAAAAAAAAAGCAGCACGACGAGGCAGACTCTGGGGATGGGTCAAGCAGGGAAGCAGGAGGGAATGGAGAGATAGGCAAGCAATGACGGGAAAAAAACTTACAGTTAAGCAGGATCAGTGACAAATATGAATGTGTCAATGTGTAATGTAACTGGTGAGCACTTAAAGAGCGCAAATACCATCAACTTGTGTTTGCGCTACTGCAAGATGGATGATGAAGCGAGCGCTCCAATACCATCATATTGTGCAAATAAAATAGACAATTGCTGTTTGTGTTTTAATAACTTTTTCAAAAAAACATTTGCTTATGTACACATGCATGCATTTTAGTGGTATGTGTGAATGTGTACAAGGAAGACAGCCTGAAAACACAAGTTCTCATATGGAGCGCTTGAAAACAAACAAAAAAATAGCTCTGCAAACCGGGAGCAGTGTAAGGAGACATGTACTTGGTGCATGCGCTATGAGAGGGCCAAACATAAAAACAGGGCATTACGCCTGCATGCCATGACAAATGGCATCAAAGAAACCAATGGTAGGAGATGGGCGATCTGTAACCCCACAGATAGAACACAACACATCTCTTCCAGACAACTCATGCACTGTGTAGCCAAAACCTAAAAAGTAGGGGAACTGTTTTTCTTAAATTAAAAAAGTATGGGCACGTCATGTCCCTCAGATCCCGCCCACTCAGCCTCTGGGTTCAGCTATATATTTTCCTCGATACTGTCACAGTACTCCTGGATATTTGGTCTCTCCAAAGGTTCATGTGTCTAATTTAGGCAACACTTTTCCCATACTTGTGCAGATTGGAATACCAGCAATAATAGTGAACAGCCGACTGCAAACCAATGCCTCTTCTCTTAGGCCGAGAGAGTAGAGCCGGCCACTGATGTTATGCCATTGGTTGTCTACCAAATGACAGGTTCATAGGTCATCCATGGTGGATCACCATGTCACCTCTCAAATTTATTGACATCGTGCATACCAACAAGACACTTTAGGCCGCTTCCCTGAGGACTCCTCTTTGACTAGACATGGATAAAACATTGTAGGGACAAACGGTACTCATGCTAACCATCTTGCTGTGAAATGTACACATATAGCCATTTGCCTCAAAACCAACTTCCAAAGGTTGGAACATTTATTTGTTCCATAAGATCTTTGGATCAGTCCAGAGTTAGCTTTTCTGAAAGAAGTGACCAACTGAGAGTTTTTGCTGTAATTGGTGATGACTTTTCCCTGTAATTCCATCTCGCCCTCATTAAGTGCTTTGAAGCGACCTTGATGCAGCATTTTCACAATGTAAACAATAAAAAAATCTAATACTCATAAAAATAATAAATAGGCTATATTTCTGAGTCAAGGTGTATATGCACTGTAAAATGTAGAACATGCATCCTTTTTATACTCAACTGTTTTTATTAAGGTTTTTCAGTCGGCACAGATCAATACAGTCAGCATGGAGACATGGAGAGCTCACAAGGACGAGCATGGTGGCACTTGAAGCAATACCTGGGCACTCAAAAAGGCCTCATGATGTGTGATATAATGCCCAAGATACGTCACAAGCTCGAGATCAGTTATTTTTCAGACCTGTTTTCTTTGAGCCCTTTGGCTGATTTTAGTTGAAGAGTCCTTGAGACTTTTCACATTCACTACATGTATTCCAGGGCTTTTAAAAACTCTAGTGATGACTAGAATGAACTCCATTGCTGAGACAGGAAGCAGTAAGATGTGTTAAGTGTGTGTGTCAAGAGCACTGAAAAAGATATGGCAAATTAGATATTTATGCTAAATGTTTATGTGTGTGCACAAGAGTCTTTTCTGTACCACTCCCACAATTAATTCTTTTGTGGTGTGATGTCAGCATGTGTTTGGTGGATGTAGGTGATTGATGCCTACATCTATCTTAAGACGTCCAAAGTAAGACAAATTGAGTGCTGTTGTAGGTGGATGTGTACATATGTGTTTATGTGAATCTGAGGTTGGTGTGTGCACTGTACAACTCTCAGGTGTAGTCCTTTATGAGGTGTGATGTAATTGAGAGGCTAGTAGGGTGCTCAGCTGCCCCAGTCAAAGGCGCCGCCATGACAGACTAGGTGCTGATCGCAAAAGGGTTAGGTAGAGTAGAAAAGGAAGGGTTTAAGAAGTCTCTGAAAGAAACAATGGTTGTGATGACCACGCGATAAAGGAACATGCGGGTTCTAGGACTTAGCGGTACAAAGTCCAGGACTTAGCCATGACCTCTAAAAAAAGGCATGACGACGGGAACGTGAACATTTGAATCTGGGTACAGTGAGGACAGCCATGTTTGTAGAGCGAAGAACACACAGGGTTATTCGAAAAGGTGGAGCATGGCCATACAGGTTTATGGCAAAGGTAAAGGGACTCTAAAAAGGTGGCTGGCTATTGTAGACAGGCAGTCAATGAAGTGCCTTCAAATGGGATGAGATATGTAAGCCACGGTTCAGACTAAGTGTCAACCACGCTGTCACAGTCTGTATTTGCTGGAGTCTGAACACCAACGCCCAAGGGAATTCTCTACAGCGGGAGCTGCAGTATTTTAGTCGTGAATAGATAAGCTTGCACTTTTGCTTCCTGGGAGTATGTAGGAAGAAAAAGAAGGGCCTTGCAAATAATACTTGAAAGAATGAAGCTTGTAGCAATCAGCTTGCTAGTTTGAGCTGAAAAAAAAGTCACTGGTAGTCCATGAGGATGCTTAAATTGTAAGAAGAAGAGATTGGATAGTATAAGCAGCGTGTTATCAGTAAGTATGTATTCAGGTGGCCAGCTCAAAAGAGTGCCCTGGGCACTCTGCAGGAGATGGATCTGAGAGATGAAGGGAAGGGAGCAAGGGAACGGTATGAGTCCTGCTTGACATAAAAGCAGCAAAACAGTCAAGTACCACGCATGGAATGGTTACAGAAATTGGCCAGGGCAGAAGGACAGAGTGAGATAGTCTGATAAACATCAGAGAGACCCAAAAGGATGAAGGCAACTTCTCAGCCTGCATTCAGGCTCATACGAATATCTTTTGCAAAAGAGAAAATTGTGGTCTTGATGCCGAGAGATGCACAAAAGACTGACTGAACACGATTTAGGATATTTTGTGACTCACTAGGTACAAAGAGCTGGGAATTTACAAAGTAGTGTGTGATTTTTGCTGGATATATCCAGCCACGGCCAATGCAGATAAGAGCTGTGGGAACGGGTAAGGGGGGATTTCAGCAGATGATGATGAGGGAAAACTAATTCTTTATTTAATTTTCCCTTGTGGTCGTCTGTCAAATCCCCCCCAACCTGACCCCACCGCTCCTACCTGGAGGGGCTGCGGCTGTATATAGCAGGAGAGAGTTCGGCCTATTGTTGGGTAGAATCATGGGGTCGGCTGCTAGCTTTTTGTTTTAGAAGAGGAGGAACTATGGATGATTTCATCTCACCTCGCTGTTTCCGAGTTTGGGAGTGCGGTGCCTTCCTTCTAGTTGCAGGGGTGTTTCTTGGTTGTCAGGGAAATTGGTGAATCCGTGGCAGCCGCGTAGATTACAGAGTTTCTATTTGGCTATTTTTTTTTTGGGACTATGGTTTTTAGATCGAGCATTCGAGACCTCTTGTATATACTTTAGTATATACTTATATAAGTATGTAGTTAGTGGGCTCTGGAGATCATCCCTAGGACTTGTCTGCTTCCGCTTAGGGACTTTTTTTCTGTTCAACTGCCTCTATTTAACTGTCTTGATAGAAAACGACCAGTAGAGGTCAGTAAAATACTAGAATTGCTTTCTGCTTGTTCAACTGCCTCCTTTTAACTGTCTTGAAAGAAAACAACCAGTAGAGGTCAGTGAAATACCAGAATTGCTTTCTGCTGAGGGACTTTCAGTTTTTTTATTTTTCTGGCAACTGCTTCTATTAAACTTTCTTGATAGAAAACGACCAGCAGAGGTCAGTAAAATACCAGAAACACTTTAGCATTCTCTAGATACCAGTCCATAGAAATTGTCTTCCACTAGTACCCGGAGACAATAATATTTTTTTTGAATCTTGTATTTTCAGTGATATGACCACCAAAGGCAGTGATTTTATATTAAAAACAGAGCTTTGGACTATACCATTTCCCACTGAAAGGCAATATTTCTCTCCATGTGTTCCCATTCCTGGCGTGTCACGCAGTTTGGTTATTACTTTCCCACCATGTTAAAGAACAGTAGATGTTTCAGCACCCAGGCTAATGTGCTGAACAGCTAAATACATATAAGGTCCCAAAGGTGAGGCTGATAGCATTGCAAATGCTTGTTTAACTTGTGACATTTTCTTTTTTTTTACTGGTTATTTTGGATTGGAGTACTCAGAGATTTACATGGTGATAGGTTCTTATTTTGGGGGGAATGTTTATCCAATCGGACAAATGTCTTGATTGTTTAATATAGGCATGTATTAAAGCTAGTTATTATATATGCGATACAATGGGGGTGAGAGAAGCTTCTAAAAGACGGAGTTCCCAGTCTCCTTCTTCTGCTGAGGAGGATGACCATAACCAGGATGTGCAGAGTATGGGGGCGGCCAGTACCCCAACTGTTGGTGCAGTATCACTGTTGGTACTTAATTCAAGGCTATGAGAGATGCGGCAGTGGCTAAAGTTTTGGCTGTTAAGCATAAATCTAAGAAGCCCCCCTATCAGTCTGACAAACTAGATTTGGATCCATCTACGGAGCTGGGACCTGAAAGACAGGTGGCAGCTGGTGGAAAATGTATATCCAGAGAGGAATTGGCGGATATTTTGTCTCATATCAGAGATAACCTGGATATGGCACCCTCTCCAGTGGAGGGGGTGGCTGAGGGTCTCTTGCTGCAATTCACAAAGCCTGCGGCATTGGTATTGGCATTGGCATTGCCTTTGCACCCTAAGATAAAGGATGCCATCTTCCGGTCATGGGAGGAACCTCGGCAGAGCCAAATTCCACGGTTTCTTGCAATCTTACGCTTTGGAGGATGATAATAAGGAGTTACACCACACCATTAAAGTGGATTCCATCCCGGTCCCTCTGATTGGCTGATCATCTTTGAATCTGGATGACTGTTTTCCCATGGATCAGGTAGAATGCAAGGTTGATGGTGGCCTTAAAAAATCCTTTGCAGCTTTTCATATGTTTTTGAGAGCTGCTTTTATGGGCCTTGACTGTGCAGTCTGTGGTGAAGGTTTTCGAGGTTCTGGCGGAGGCCATGCAGAAAGGTTCAGATGTGGCTGATGTTCTGATTAACATAGAGCAGCAGTCTAAATTTCTGGGGGATGTGTCAGCAGACATTCTCAAGGCGTCGTCAGTGGCTTCTTCTTATGAAGTCATGGCCTGGAGAAATCTCTGGTTGTGGGATTGGAGGGCAGATCTGGCCGAAGAATCATCCTTCCTGAAACTACAGTTTGAGAGGGGTCACCTGTTTGCTGAATATTTGGGTGAGCTTATCAAAAAGTCCTTTAAAGACAAGAAACATACTTGGTCTCATAGGGCATCTTCAGGGAAATCTGGAAAGTCTTTAAATTTGATGGATTCTTGGTACTCCAGAAACTTTTCTCAGAAGAATTCCTGCTCCTATTCTTATAAGAGAAGGTTTCAGCCCTGAAGTGGTAAGCAACAGGATGTTGCAGCTAAGGCAGGGCCTTGAAATAAGCGCTCCTGACTATGGGAGTTCTTCAACTCCATTCCCTGTGGGAGTAAGAATAGGAGACTTTCTTTGAGTATGTGATCCCCCTGTTACAGACACTTGGGTTCTGAATATCATTCGGACAGCTTATCGAATGGACTTCGTCTCTCTTCCTTCAGATTCGGAGTGCATCCCTACTCCTGTGCCAAGGAATTCTTTGAAGAGGGAAGCCCTTTTGGCAGGAGTTGCAACCCTGCTGAAGAAAAATGCAATAATCCCAATGCCTCTGGATCAAGTCGGTCAGGGGGGGTATTCTAGTCTCTTCTGGTCCAGAAGGTGTCGGGGGAGTTTCAGCCTGTGTTGGATCTAAACAACTCAATCGCTGGATTGCTATAATTTCATTCAAGATGCTGTCATTGCAGCAACTCATCCCTCTGATCGTACCGGGAGATTTTATGGCAAACATCAACCATCACTCTGATATATGGGATTCACTCTGATCTATGGGACCTGATGTCCGCTCTGTTTCAAGTGGTCTCACTCTGGATGAGGATGCAGGGGGACCAGATGGCACCTCAATAGCCTCATGAGATTCACTCTGATTCAGTGGGTTCCCAATGTGCAGGATATGTCTTGTCTTCTTCCAGCTACAATGTTGATTAAGCAGGAGATGGAATAGTGATAAGTTCCCTCAAACTTCTTCCGGGGTGTGCCTTTGACTGCTCCTGTTCAGGTGGTCATCACAACAGGAAGTGATTTGGGGGCATGGTTAGGGGCTCTTCAGGTCAAAGGCTTATGGGATGTCAACCAAGGTTGTCGGTCCTCCAATTAGAGGGAACTGGAGGTGATTTGGCTAGCCCTTCTGCACTTTTCTCCCCTGATTGGGGGCAAGGACGTTGTCATTCAGACAAACAATACCACTTCCAAGTCCTATGTCAATTATCAGGGGTAACGAGAGCTCTGCCAGTGTCAAAGATTGTGGATTCGATTTTTCCGTGATCTCAGTCACATGTGGGTTCTCTCTGGGCCATTTATATTCAGGGAGTTCCCAAATGTCAGGCTGATCACCAGAGCAGGGAGATTTTGTCCTCCCAGGAATTTTGTCTCTCTGTCCTTGTATTTGCCAGGATTTCTCAGTTGTGGGGATGCCCCACAGTGGATTTGTTTGCAACTGGTTGCAATGCCCTTCTTCCCCAGTTGTTTTCAAGGGGAATGGAGGAGTTGACTTTCGGAGTGGTCGCCATGACATGTCCTTGGCCATCGGGCCTGATGTTTTGTTTCCCTCCATTTCCTTTAATCCTGAAGTTTCTGATTCGGATACAGAGGGAGAGGGCTGAGGTAATTCTGGTGGCTCTGGCAAGGCTGAGCTCTGTCTGGATCTCTCTTCTGATGGTGATGACAAGGAGTCAGGAGATGCAGTTTTCCTTGGTTCCTTTCCTTCTGAGTTTTCCGTTTCTCCAGGACAAGTCTCTGATGTGAATCAAGCAGACGGCTTGACGTTTGAATGGGCGGATTGATCTTTCAAGGTCGGTCTGACTCAGTATCCTATTCTATTCAGGCTTCCAGGAGGTTTCTCACCATGTCTTTGTATGCCAAGCACTAGAAGACTTTTCAGCAGTGGTGTGTTTAGAAGTGGCTGCTTGCCCTTTAAGTGTCTCTTCCTTAAGTCTTATGGTTTCTTCAGGATTGGTTTCATTCGGGCTCAGTCTGACCACTCTTAGAGTAGGTAGCCATTAGAGCATTTTGGTCTCCTTGGAGTGGTTTGGCTGATGATCAGGGGCTGGTTTCTCAACTTTTTAAGGCATTCTTGAGTTTGTGTTCTACCCCACAGATAGAGTGCCCTTCCTGGGACCTGCCTTTTGTTCTTCAGGCCTTAAAATATCTTCCATTTGAACCTGTGTCCTCTGCAGGTCCTCGTCTTCTGACTCTGAAGGTGTTTTTCTTGGTGGCCATCACTTCCACTTGGCACTAAGGGGAGTTGGGTTCCCTACTTGGGGCATGCAGCCTCCATGAGAGAACTTCAGGGGCATTTTTCAAGAAATTTGTTGGGAGGCCACTTGGTCGGTTCCGTCTACTGTTGTTACCCACCATCGTGTAGTGCATGGTCAGGAGGTGCCTGATCTTTTGGGTTACAAAATGTTAGCATCTATGTTGTAACAGTTGTTTTTTCTTTCTGAATAAAGTTTAGTCTCTGCATAATGATTTCATTTATTCTGGTCCAGTTGTTGGCTTGGGTACATGTCATGGGGAGAGGGACAAGAAGGTAGTGCTTCGATTACTTACTAGTAATTGCATTACTCTGAGTCCTTCTCTTGCCATGATGAATTTGACCATCCTTCCCTGTAGACCAGTCTGTATGTATGTCAGTATGGTATCATGGGCTTGGTATGAACAAGAAGTAAGGAGGGGACTTTTATAGCGTTGAGGTTGTGAAGGTAGGCACAAGGGCCTCATATTTGTAATTCATCACGGCGAGAGAAGGACTCAGAGTAATGTAATCAGTAATCGAAGCATGTCTATCTGTGCATCTGTCTAGCCATCTGCCTAACCAAGCTTCCTTATAACCAGGACTTTAAGTGGGCTGGGTCCTGTCGGTGCTCAGCACCGGCAGCTCTAAAAAGCTCTATCGGGCTCTCCATTTTTGCCCTCATCCTCAGGGTGGAAAAAATATCTTAACTCTGCAGCAGTACCACTCTTCACTGCCTTAGATGTAATGTCAAAGAGACGTGTTAGAGTTTTTTCACTCTCATAATTTCAGAACTGAAGCATTTTCAATATTTATACAGCAAAGGCATAGTTGTTGCTTATTTAGCTTATGCAATTAACAATCATTGACAAAGCTAGTCCTGGTTTGTTGAAGGTATAATGTTGTTGTATTATGTATTTGGGCGCACTGGCAGAAACAGCAAAATACCGGTCGGGCAACACACTATGCCAAGCACAGATTGTAGCACACTTTGCCAAGCACAGATTTGTAGTTTACATGTTTTTAAGCCACACCCTTAATTATACAGGAGAGACCCCCAATGTTTTCATTGCACTTATAGCCCTGCTTATAATCATCCATGTACTTGCGTAACCATCTGTCTACATATCCATCTGTCTATACATGTGTCTTCCCACCGCTATAGACGTTATGTCTTTCTATTTATCTATGCAATTATTTATGTATCGCTGTACCTATTTATTCACGTATCTGTGGGGTTTTCCATCTAACTGTCCTATAATCTATCTGTTCTATCCATTTTTCTGTGTACGTAGGCCTTTCCATTTATATTTGTAGCAATCTACTGAGTTGTCTGTCTATCGATTCATCCATCTTTCCATCCATGTCTGTCTCGCGCTATGTGCTGTGCTTCTATATATACACCCATCCGCCTGTGTTTCTCTCCGTCCACTGCTCTGTGTCTGAGGCAGCTTGAGCGACAGCTTAAGACCACACTCGCCACTGGATGCAGTCGGAAGCGCTGCCTTTGGCCGGCCTGAGAGCCCCTTCATCCCTTGCGGCGAAACTGTGGTTTTGACACCTTTCTCTCCTTGCTAAAGTGGTTCTTTGTCTGTAATTATGAGAGTGAGCGGCGGCACTAAACATTTGCACATATGTACCGCTTAAGCACTAAACGCTGCCATCCATCATGGCTGCCCCGCGCGAAGCTGGGGGATCGGCATGCGCATGCGCAGAAAAAAGACCGACGTGGAAAAGCGGTGCAGGAAGGAATATAGGCAGAAAGAAGAGGAACTGGAAAGAAAGAAAGAGGGAGTCTGGAGACGCTGGTTTAAGATACAATGCAGGGCAGGAAGGGTCGTATGGGATGCAGGGGAAATCCCCGGCACACTGTGGAGCACAGGGCTGCTTTCCGGGGCGAATGAACAGAAGGGTTAATTAGCTCCCTAATCTGACACAACAGTCCGTTGAGAAAGGACACCGTTTGCTTGCATATACAATCTGTCAAGCAAATCTTTCTGGAGACGGTTGGACCGGTGCTCAATTTGAGCCGGTGGCTGCAGGTAGGCCCATCGGCCCTTATTTTTTTGGAAGACGCTTATTTTTCCTGAGCAGATTGTGTCTCAGAAAAAAGGAGGGAAAACACACGAGAATGAAAGAAGGAGGAAAACAAAGACCAGGAGAAACGGTGCGAAACGGAGAAAGCAGACATCTGCAAGAGTATGATAAAGGGGTAGGGGTGTCTAGTGGTGGCTTAACGAGGCATGAGGCGGAATCAAGACTATGCAACGTTCGTATTCGACACCTTCAACAAGTGCTTAATTTGAGCCAGCGGTTTCCAGTCGGTGTCAGCACCGACACCTAATTGACGCACCTGTACCTATGACAGTCTGCCACATGGTGCACAGATGAGCACAACAGCTGTTTATTATTTCAATATGCATAAACATGATTATTATCTCCCTGCTAAGCCATTGTTATAGTGTTGGTTGGCCTGCAAGAGTCAGAATTGTCAGACTTGTATGATTGCGATGGGTAGTAGTTGTGTTGGTAGTGTCACTGGCCAGTGTCTGACCTAGGGTGGTGTGGAGTGCAAAAAAACGATGGATTTAGGCCCAGATCTTTGTACTGGGGTGAACGTAAGACATTGTTCTGCATTCTATCCATCAACTTTGTTTCTTGCAATTTTCACCCGAGTGGGCTGGGTATGCTCAGACGTGAGTCCCAGGCTCTCCACACCACTGGAGTCAAGCTATCCAGGCTTAATGAAGGCTGATAGCCAGAAACCGGTCCTTGGATGCTTGATTCCGGTCTAGGAAAGACATGGCTTGGTAGTTCGGGCTGGACTGTTCCCATGAGGCACAGGGTCAAGGCTGATTTGCATATAGCCAGTGTCCGACCTAGGGTGGTGTGGAGTGCAAAAGAACGATGGATTTAGGCCCAGATCTTTGTACTGGGGTGAATGTAAGACATTGTTCTGCATTCTTTCCATCAACTGTGTTTTTTGCAATGTACTGTCACTGGCAGCGCAGGAAGGCAATGGGTGGCGCAAGCTGCACTAGACACCTGACAAGGGCCCTGGCACTTATGTTTTTTCCATGTTGAAGGTGTTCTCTGGTACCGACGGGGTGGTACTATTGGCCACCAAGAGGAAGATGAGGATTGAATGCAGCAAATTTCCTCAAGGGAAAGTAACGCTAACAACACCAGGGCCTATTCTATGCCAGATTTCTAGGACCTTCATGTGAATTAATCTACATATAATGACCTAAATGGGAATTGTTCACATTGGCAGTGGATATCCTGAATATCTGGCATGGCTCAGCAGCTCTCCTGAAGTTAGAGGTATATGTTCAGCAATGCATCTTGCAACTGCTGGCCTTCTGGCCCACAAATCATAATAGCTGAACATCTAGTCATATTATATCAACTTTATCTTGTGGGAAAAAATGAAAGCAGGACAAATCCATGTATGCCCTTCTTGCTGTTTTTGTAACAGGTAACAAAGCGTAAGCCATGGAGCACATTCAGTTCACACCGTTTTTGCAGAATAACAAATGGAGAAAATAAATGTTTTCTGCTTTTCATACGTAAAATAGAGGACACAGTTTGAGGCAAAATCAATTTTTGTCTTTCTAAACTTTGTTTTATTGAGTTTCTTGCAAACACAAAACAGAAACATGTAGTGCAAAAGATAGGATACCAATTACTGGGAATAGAATTTCTGCATACCTGGCATACTTTGTTTTATTGTATATTACATATGTGGCAATGTATTGTACACAACTTATTTCATTTTGCGTCATATATGTAACCACATATAGTGCAAAATCAGTTTGCTCCTTTTTCTTTTTTTAAAGCATTTCATGAGTGGACTAGGCTGTCTTTGTTAAAGTCTCTACTAAGCATTTGTTATGATTTCTAAGAAATACAAGTGTTATATGTGGTTATCAATTGTTCCAAAACCAATTTCGTTTTTTGGGGGCTATTGAAAAAATCTTTTTGCACTATGAAATGGAGCAAAATGTGTTTGATCTAGTCCATATTACTCAGGCAACAAAATAATGCAAAGTTAGGTTTGCCTTTTTTTTTTGCTTCAGAGTAAAGTTTCTGCAGTAAAGCCAGATTCACATCAATGTCAGTCAACTCCTTTCCTGACATGATTGATTATATATGTATATATCTATATAGATATATGTATGTTTTATTATGTTATAAACTGATTTTTACGTATGCTTTATTTTGAGTTCTCTTTTCACTTGAGGTACATAGCCTTGAAAAAGTTCACAGGCAAAGAAAAGCATGAGCGAAACAGGTGTCCAAATCACAGACTTGCAAGCTGAAACAAAACACTTGTTGGTTAAACATCGTCTGAAGTCATACCTTTGGACCCAGGGTGCTTTGATAGAGATGAGTCTAATAAAAGAAAATGTGTCTGAATTCAAGAGATTCAAGAACTTGTTATTCAATAATCATAAAAGCAGAGTGTACATAGAGCCATAGCGCCTCAAAGACCCCGATTACAAGTCGGGTGGAACGAAAATCTCGTATGGAATCCCGCTCCACCTGATCACAAGTGGTCTGAGTTTCATGCTGCTGGATTTACCATGAGCAGTAACACAGGCTCGAATTTGCTGGCTGGAAATTCCAGTCAATGAAAGCACATGAGGCTTTGGCCACAATAGCAGCCAATTCTCATCCCCAGCCCCTGCCAGAAGGATCCTTTACTCTACTGCCCTCCCTCTGCCTCTCTCCAAACCTGACATCCACAAAAGCCACTGCACACTTTTACCACTTGCTCAAAGTAGGTGTTAAATCTATCCATGAAATCTCTTGGAACAGAGAATAACGTGTGATATTCCACATGGCATTTCCTCGTTCCGAGGGCTTTAATTTTTAATACCAGAATTCCATACTGAGATACTGGCCAGTAGCAGTAATTCAGGCCACCTGGACTTTCCTGAAGGAACTCATATTTGGGCTCTTAAATGACTGTATATGTGGGTGGTAAGTATCCCCCGTCGCAATGGTGAAGGAGTATTCTTACCTCTAACATAATGGTTCGCCCAACAAATTAAGATGCGGGTGGACCCTTGGTTTAATCACCGGGGAGACTACTCTGTCTCTGCCGTGATCAAACCCCTCCGACGGCCCTGTGGAGCAAGGGCCATCGGAGGCAGACCTCTAATTCCATCGACCTAAATTAGATGGGCAGAATTAGAGGTCAGTTTTCACTATTTGTCACTGCCAAAAAGACCCTGGTGGTAAGGAGCAGAGAAAACTGCTAAATGTCACCCCCCCTGCCTTGGGAGAGGACTTCCACGGCAAAATGAGCATTTTATTTTTTTCCGCTTCGGGATTTTCTTTTTGAAAAGAAAAAAGAAACCAGTTTGATACAAGGCTCTGTCATGTTGACAGAACCCTGCACCAAACTGCAAATAGCAATGACAGGAACCACGATGACGACAATTTCTGGCAATTGTTTAAGAAATGACTGCCTGCTTTGTAGACATATCTGAATCTGGTGGACGGTACCTCTATCAGAGCAAGAGTATTTAGCTCCCTTGCCATGTTGGAGAAACTGGCAGTCCGCTAGACAAAAAATCTGTCTCTTAGTGATTATTCAACCAACACATTGGCAGTTATAGTTCACCTTCTGTCCACTGAGCATCAGAACATCTATACATCCTTCCTTGCATTTCCCCCCCAAAAAGAATAATATAGAAATCACTTGATTTGTTTACCCAAAGATGCCTAGGTCATCCTACCTCAGTATTAGGATTACGTTGTAATTTAATGCAGCAGCTTTTTTCTGTCCAAGGTCGTCAGGGCTCTGCCCACTTAACATTTACAGTAAAAATGTTGCAACCATAGCAATGCTAAATCTGATTTCATTTAAAACAAAATGCACACTTGTACGTTGCCAGTACTGGGGCACTGTCTGCCCCGCTCACCGCGTTGTTGGTGTGAATGATAACAACACACACATGACTCACACTGCTTGCCTTGCTCCCCCTGGGCAGATCCAAAGCCTTTTTATTTGCTGGCCTTACAATTTCATAGCCCTGAGATCTGCGAGGTCATCAGCTCGGCAAAGACTGAGTATCAAGGCCCAGTCTCCACCCCCTATTGACGAAGTGGTAAAGTTAGTCTCGGGCTCATCAGAAGAAAGCCTGGTAGCTCGAAGCCTCCACATCACTCAGGGAGTGGAGAGCATTGTCACTCCACCCTTTCCCAACTCGTCACAGAGTGGGGTGGAACAGAGGCTGCAAGCGGGAAGGCAGGAAATCGAGTCTACGCAGACTCGACTTGTGGTGAGACAGACTGCTTCCAAGTGTTAGTTGCACCTACTGCCGGAGGATAGCCGCAGGGTAACAGTTCACACTACAGTGAAATCTCAGCAGGACCATGCTAACCGTCTGTACTTGGGAATGCCTTCTTACCTGATCAATAGACTACAAATGGTACAGAATACGGCAGCGAAATTAGTATGACTGGTTTCGTTCCATCATCACATCTCCCTGGACATCAGACAACTTCACTGGCTCCCTGTGGCAAAAAGGATAGAGTATAAGTCCCTGACCCTGGCCTCCCGTTCTTTACACAACAGTGGCCCGGGGTATCTCAGGTGCAAAGTCGCACATTGAGATCCTATTCCCAGCACCTGCTTTGTGTACCTCGATATGCTAAATCCCGAACGGGAGGCAGGTCCTTCACAGTTAGGACTGCCAGGTTGTGCAACACTCTGCCTCCCATATGCGTGTGATTGAGTCAGAACGTGAGTTTAGGAAATCTTTAAGGACTTGACTCTTTAGTCAAGTCTATCTTCACTGTTGGGCTGATCCTCGCCTGCATGTACCGGTAAGCGCCGGGACAGCTCTGTATGAGGTAGCTGTTGCACTCTACAAATGCCACTATTACTATTATTATTATTGGAGCTGAATGCTATTTCAGCTCCAGTTTGTATCTGAGTGTTTAGACACATGACTTACTGCAGTCTGTAAGCAGTGCCGGCAGTGTCCTTGCTCACAGCACTGCCGGTGTGTGTGGTCACTTCGACTCGTCGCCGCCATGTTTGTCAGTTAGGAGTCAGCAGAGTAAGGTAAAAAAAGTGACAGCTGCAGAGCCCAGGCCCATTTGGCTTTGTTGTGATTGGGCCAGTTTCAGGTTAGGCTCTACTGTTTGGTCCTGCTGGGATAGAGCTTAGCCAGAGAGCAGCTGCACTGGCGGCAGGGTTGGCCTAGTACAGTCCAGTCGGAGAGTGCAGGGGACAGGGCGATGTGCCCAGACCAGGAGGCTAATACACAGGGCGGCCTGGTCTATTTAACTGCTGATGCGTGGACACGGGAGTAGGCCGCGTGCCTCGTCTGGGCCCGGCTACCCGGGATGTGAAGAGCCCAGTCTATATTTATCCTGTCATTATAGGCAGATGCCAGCGACTGCAAAATGCACTGCACATTGATGCTGTACATGAAAAGGCTCTCTCCACCTAGCCCTTGTTGGCTCAGTGCCCTTTCATCTGAGTGAACCGCGTCGCACCTGCTCCTGCTCACTCACTTAGCAATGGAGCCAAGGCCGAGCATAGCTGCAAGGACTGGCGACTACCATGGTATGACGCCTCCAAAACGGAGGAGTGCAGAGAGGGGTGCTTCACACAGAGAGCCATCCTCAGCTGCTTCTGGCAGTGCTTGTGCCACAACAGTGTAAAGCGTCTTCCAGAGTGACACTGTCTAGCTCAGGCCCTTACTGAGGATGTGTGGCTAGTCCCAGTTAATCAGTAATGAGCAGGGTGTTGTAGCAAATCATTTTTAACTTGGTGGAGTCTTGGGGAAAAAACTGAAAAGGCCTTTAATCACTTTCTTTCACATTGATGGATTATTTTATATTGTTATATATATTTTATGTGTTATATTATTCCATCCACGCTGTTGTGCTCTCAGGCGCCGGGAAACCCTTTTTGGGTAGCTGTTTGCGCTATATAAGTTTAAAAAATAAATAAATATAAATAAATTTAAGGTTGTCGGGTGTTGTTGGCTGGCCTGTATGAAATGTTTAGCCAGTTCTGGATATTGATTACGAACAGTTAAAAAAAAAATCACGATTGACTGAAAATCTTTCCTGTTATGGGATGGAGAGTTTTCAGTCTGTGAAGTGGCATGTGGCTAGCTTAGTCTGAGTCCAATATAATTAATGTTGTTTTGTAAAATTGGAGACCGTGTTAGAGGGATGCCCGGCAGGTGATGGTTCCAGCCTGGTCCCTGAAGGAGACATGTTGGATGGGCCCATTATGGAGGAGGCCCACTGTGATGAGGAGCTCTGGTGATGGTGAAGAGCTCATCTCGGACACCAGAATAGTGATGGATGGGGGCAGTGCGGAGAACACAGTGTGGAGATGCATATAGTACCTCGGGGATGCAGCCCTGCCAAGTACCACGCATCAGGCTCTAGACTAACGCATTTCAGTGAGGTCGTCTGCATCACTGCATTGAAATGTGAGGTCACGCAAAATAGCGCCTCCTCAGAGCTAAGTAATCATGCATCAATACTGCCTGATTGAAACAAAAGCTGGTGTGGTCTAGAGTGGCGCGCTGCTTCCGGCAGGCTTGGGGGCGAGTCTGTAGCTATAGGCTGCTGCAATGTAACAGATTCAACCAACACGCACCGCAGCATTATTGATAACTGTAGGTTCATGGCGCTGCCGACCGAGTAGTGAGCGGGCAGCTGCAGTGTGACTAAACTAGTGGCCGGCTACAGGGAGTGGCTATGGCAGTTTTCAGGTGCGGCTGGTGTTACTGGGCAAAATGGGCGTCGCCCTGCCCCTACCACTCTGAGGGGAGAGTCAAAAAGAATTTATGAAAATGCCACGCAGATGAAAACAAAGTACTACTTGTTGCTCTCTTATTTTTTATGGGCAGCTGGGATGAACTTTGCAGATGTCCTGCTACTGCTGTGTTTGCGCCTGCTGGGCGAGGTATTCTTCGACCTGCAGGCACAAGCTACAGCTGTGATATCAGGGCAGAGGGAGTGCCGATTTTCAATGCAATAAATAAGTTTGGATTTTGGGCGCTTTACACAATGGCCCTGGGAGTAGTTCACAGAACTCCATTAATTTCAATGGCATGGGGCGGGGCAGGCTGAGAAAGAGAACGTGGTAATGGGTGGGAACAATTTAAAGTCACCACGAGAGGGGGCGGGCTGTAGGAGGGGTGCAGCGGGATTCTCTCTTCATTCCTCGTGCGTCGTGTGCTTTCACTTTTGGAAACCTTACTTATGAAGCTGAAGCCAAGGCCCTGCTTTCTCTGTGTGCACCTCTCTCCTCTTGTTTGTTGCAACACAGGCCCGAAAGAATACAGGTTGGCACTTATGTATGTTTACAAGGAATCACCCTTACAAACGATTGTTGTGATCGTTACTGGATGGGGAGTGCAAAGCCCTGCTTATTTTCCACTGCTATGCTTTCTCTCTACCCATTCGTTCTCCCTTTGGGTCACCTCCTCTTTCATGCTACCTCTGTCCCTGCACCTTTCTCTCCGACTGTGTCTTAGTCCACACCAGCGCTCTTCCGTCCTTCCCACTTTTCGGTTTTCAGAGTAATGTTTTGAGCCTGGATAGTTACATCAAAGATGGCCACCCAACAATATTGGCTTGTGCAACAACTTTACAACCATTGGTAAAGCTACTGCCAGCAGCGGTGAGCCATGAATGGTAGTACAGACAAACTGAGACCTGCTTGTTTTTGCAGACAATGTTTTTCCTGAAACCCTCACTGTGTTTTTTGTGCACCTTCTGATGATTGTGTAGCGGCACCAGGCAGTTGATTTTGTAGTGTGCGTTGCATACAACTTGTCACTCCAGTCTACAAAAAGGTCAACTTCTCCCCAAAATCGCATCGTTTTCCCCTGAATGGAAACGATAAATGAGAGGTCAGTGGTTTGGGAGGCAAGGTTGACGAATGTGGGAGAATGAAATTCTCATGGTCTGTTGTGGGGGTGAGGAATTTTTATATTGGGTATGTTGAGGTTAGGAATGGACAAAATAGGTTTTTATAATTTTCACAAATGCGTAAATCTGGGTTCAGCGAATACAGGCAAAACGAAACTGAAGCAATGTGTTTCTGTGAAAATTGTGTTGTTTTGCCTTCATTTCGTTTTTCACAAATTGGTTTGTTTTCAAGAACAATTCGTTTCTCCACAAATCAATTAATTTGTGACATAATTTGATGAATGCGTGTAAGCTTATTTCTTATTTCATGTATTTTCAGGGAAACGTTTCTATGCAAATTAGTAGTAAGCATGTTGCCTTACAATACGGAGACATACCCTCCTTGATTAATAACACTGGTAATTATTTTATAAAATGTAAACAATGCACCTATTTGTCTATCTCACATCATTCGAGCCTTTGGCCTGTAGGCGACTGCCGAGCTATGCACCTCGTGCCTGTACCCACTCAGTTATCCTATGGGGCATTTCTTGTGATATGCAGGATAACCGCAGTCATCAGCAGTAGGTGCTGTCACCCAGAGGGCTATCTTAATTGGGCTGAGATCTCCGCCCTGCGGGTTTTGTGTATTTCTATGCAGTTAGTACCGCACATATGTCTTAATGGGGTGCAGGCCGGACTGAGGAGGCCCGTTTTGTAGCAGTACAGTAATTTTTAAAGCATCCAATGCAGAGTTCCCTCTACATCCACTAGTTTCAAGATAACTCTAATGATTAATGTTCTTCCTGCAGTTAGATCACAGTTTTGACTCATTTAAGGTAGCACAGAGGGTTCATATACCAGCTGGAAATAACATGTACTATGCAGATTACAGAACAGCATTTTATGTGCATAGCTTAGTGGGTTGCTGCTTTTGTCACAGAGGCCCTTTTGTTACTGTGCAGTTCATAAATTACAATTGTATCTAACACAGTAGCTGCATGCAAGCTACATGGTACAGGTTAGAAAGTTATGTTTTTTTTCTAAGTCTTTCATTGTCCTAATTTGGCTTAAAAAGGGTTTGTTTGGATAGAAATAAATTCTTATTAGCAAAGCTAACACTAACCACTGTGTTACGTCTGAATCCTGAGTTTGTGTTTCTCCATTTCACCAAGCACTCTTAAAAATGCCTACTAATATAGAAGACATGAATCCTACTGTCTTATGCAATATTTTCTATACACTGATTTACACAAATATGATTCATTGTTATCTCAAAGTCTGTTATGCAGTTCTGTGGTTATACTGTATAAGCAGCTACCCACATCATTAACATTATCATATGAAATCTCTTTATTGATGTCATAACTACTTTTTCGCAATTGTTTTATTAATCTTCTCACTTTCTCAAAATTGTTTGAAAATGCACCATTTGCCCACTCTTGTTTACAAATGTTCTTGTGGGGAGAAGCCTCCCGAACCCCCCTTATAGCGATCAGGCTCACTTGCTACTCTCACTTACCACAGGGCACTCAGAACTTTTAAGCCCCACTACTTTCAAATGTCACCAGCCGCCACACACTGACTGAGTTGTGCTGGGGTTATTTTATTATCTCAATCAAACACGCAAGGGACCCGACCGGCGGTTCAGCTAAACCCCGCATGGACCGCAGCGGCCTCTGCCAAGCGCAGAGTATCGCGAGGCGCGCCCTTAGGACCCGGCACCTCCGGGCCCTGCCGCGCAGTCGTTGTGGTTGGGCGGCCGGGCGGCCAATCGGCGGCCGGCCGCCCCTTGTGCATCCGGGTCACGGGCGACGACGCACATCCGGAGTGGTGGGGGGCGGAGACCTTTGGCCTATTTAGGGTCAACTCCCTGTGACCGGGGTCTCTGTTCCCTCCACCACTCCAGGACTGCATAGTGCCCCGTTGCTGCCTTCTCCGCGAGCAGGACCAGCCTTCATTGTTAACTCCCGCGTCTCCCGTTGGATTGTCGAGGGAGAGCGAGCTACGATTGAGGAGAGCCTTCTCGCGGCGGGCGGCGGATCAACTTCACCGCACCTCCCGTTGGATTGTCGAGGGAGTGCGGCGGGCAGCTGGAGTCGGTGGCGGTCCCCAGTGAGCGCGAAGAAGCAAGTGCTGACCACGCGGCCAGGTAAGGAGTCGGGTGCCTTGGGGGGCCTCGTGGGCAGCCTTTGACCTCGGGGGGGAGTGTCGGGTACGAAGTTCTTGTGGTTCTGCCTTGCGGGTGTTGCGGGCGGCGTGGGCGATGCGCAGGGAGGGACCGGGAGCGGGGAACGGGGATTCTGTGGGGCGCAGCAAGGTTGCTCCATAGCGCTGCTTGAGGGTGTGTTGCCAGGCGAAAGAGACGCGCATAGGCATAGTGAAGGAGACAGACACCAGCAGCAGGAAGCGTGGTCACGAGGCAGCGCGAGGGGCATATAGGACACAGGCAGTATGGTGCCCAAGAAGGGGGGCCATAAGAGGAAGGACACTGACCCCGAGCTGGCCCAAATCATGAAATTACTTTTAGCAAAGTTGAGCAAGGACGCTCCAGAGAGCGACGAAGAGAGCGAGGGGGAGCAGCCTGAAGTAGTTGAGAGGCCACGCAGAGAAGGTGTGCCTCCAAGGGCGGCTTTTCCCCTTAAAGAAAAAGAGTATGGCACAGCCAAAAAAGAAGGGGGACAGGAGCAAAAAGCGTAGGCCTACCCCGGTGGTAGGGGGGGAGGACGAGGGATCAGTAGGTCCCGACCCCCCTCCTCCGATCGAGCCCGAGGTAATTGTGGTTCCCACACCCAGTCCAGCACCGGTAAACACAGTGCCGCAAGTTATTGATCTCCCTGCAGGCACTGGGGTGCCGGCAGACCCAGTGGGGTCTTTATTAACTGAAATCAGAGAGGCATTGAAAGCACTATCCCCGGGGGCGGTAACCAATGTTCCGGCCCCGCTCCCACCACAGCCGGTGGCCGGAGTGGCGGTCATGCAAGACCCATTGGATGGCTTATTGGCATCAGTATCAACATTAGTAGGACAACTATCGCCCCCAGGTAGGGTGGGGGAGCGACTGAGCGCAGGGGTGGCAGCGCCTTGGGTCCCACAACAAGCGGCAGATCAGGGGGCATTGCAGGACATCCAGAGGCAGATTGCGCAGGTCGTAGAAGCGCGTAGAGCCAATCCAAATGGGGCGAATGGAACTCAGCCCCCCGCAGCCGCATTGGCGGCGGGACCCACAGGAGGTAAGCCAGGTGACACGATGGCCAGGAGCAGCTAGGCTGTGGGATTACTGTGGGGGATGCAGGGGAATGTGTTGTCTCAGTCAGGGATGCTGGCGACGCATATGAGTCTGGAGGTGCGCGAAAAGATCTGGAAGGGCGCATACGTTGACATCTTTTCCCTGATCAGGCCCAAGAGGAGGGATGTTGATTACAAAGAGAGAAAGGGCAAGGAGGCATCCTTCAAGGATAGAAGGCCAAGGGTAGAGGAAACTTTGACGAATTGGCTCTTTGGTTTCCATGTTTTTGTCACGATCCTATTAGAGAAGAGACCGGAGTTGGCTATTCCGCTAGTGTTTTACACTAACAAGATTGTGAAGGCACATGCTACTCATGGGGGCCTGGTGTGGTTGAATTATGATAGGGAGTTTCGGTGGGCTAAGGAAGAAAATCCAGGCATTGGCTGGGACCAGGTGGAGGTGAACGCCTGGTTGGAGAGTGTAAGCAGTAGAGAGCATCCCGCTAGGCAGCCCTTTCGGACGTCCCAGGGGGGTCCGGGGGAGAAGAGGGGGGCTTGCTGGGCTTTCAATAGCAAGGGGTGCACATGGCCCCCAGGGCAATGCAAGTTTAAACATGCATGTGCTTATTGTGGACACTCCTCACATCCCGAGTTTAAATGCAACAAAAAAGCTAAAGAGCGTGGGGGGGGGGGGGGGGGGGGGGGGGGTGGAAGCAGCTCCAAGGGACATCAAAACCCCGCAGGCCTAACCTGCCTACCCCGGTGGATATTGGTAGACTGATTTATTGGCTGGACTTGTACCCGGATAGGGCGGCAGCCAAGGTCTTGTTAGACGGTTTTTCTGAAGGTTTTCGCATCTCAGCGTTGCATGTCCCCCCCATTAGCCAATGCAACAACCAGTTGTCAGCCAGAACTCATTCATCAGTGGTGGTCGCTAAAGTAGAAAAGGAGAGGGCCTTGGGTCGGGTAGCTGGGCCTTTCGCGGCCCCGCCTTGGAGAAATTACGTTTGCTCCCCACTGGGGGTGGTGCCCAAAAAGGAGCCGGGTCAGTTCAGAATGATTCATAACCTCTCCGCCCCAAAAGGTTCATCTGTAAATGACTCCATTGACCCTGCGCTGTGTACTGTGACATACTCGTCTTTCGATGCCGCTGTCCAGAAAGTAAGGGACTTGGGGCGGGGTGCCCTGTTAGCGAAAACAGACATAGAATCGGCATTTCGCCTGTTGCCCGTCCACCCAGCGGATTATCATTTATTAGGCTTCTAGGTTCACCAACAGTTCTACTATGACAAATGTATGCCTATGGGGTGCGCTGTTTCTTGTAAATACTTTGAGACCTTTAGTTCCATGTTACAGTGGGTCTTTTCCTACAGGTCCGGGTGCACAGATGTTATACATTACTTAGATGATTTCATGGTGATGGGCCTTGCCGCATCAGAGGTTTGCGCCCAAGCGCTGAGTGAACTAGTAGCAATGTTCCAGGAATTTGGGGTTCCTCTGGCGCCCAACAAGACAGTAGGCCCAGACATGTGTATGTCCTTTTTGGGTATTGAAATTGACACGGTTGCAGGCGAGTGCAGGTTGCCAATGGACAAGGTGGTTGCCTTCTCCCAGGCTATTGAGGCTGCCTTGGCAGGTCCAAAAGTTTTTTTGCACCAGTTACAGATCTTGGTGGGACAGCTGAACTTTGCGCTGCGTATCATTCCTATGGGGCGCCCTTTCTCCAGGTCGATTGCCAGGGCTATGGTGGGCCTCGCCCAGAAGCACCACAGGGTACGGTTAAGGGCGGGAGTGAAAGAGGATCTTAAGGTGTGGCGCAGTTTCCTGAAGGACTTTAACGGGCGGGTGGTGTGGCCTTCCCCTCCGGTGTCCAGCACGGAACTGGGCCTCTTTACTGATTCAGCAGGCAGCATTGGCTTTGGCGCTATCTTGGGCTCTGCCTGGTGAAGGGCAGTTTGGCCGGCAGCATGGCACGAGGCCGGGCTTACTAAGAACATAGCCTTCTTGGAACTCTTCCCCATTTGGGTGGCGGTCACTATCTGAGCTGAACGCTTCAGGGACAGGGCAGTAACTTTCTGGTCTGACAACATGGCTGTGGTTCAGGTCATCAATAGGCAGGGGGCCACGTGCCCGCACGTACTAAGGTTACTGAAATTATTGGTGCTGGCTTGCTTGAGATTGAATTTAACTTTCAAGGCTGCGCATATACCAGGTATTGATAACCACGCTGCTGATGCTTTGTCTCGATCCAAGTTGCAGGAATTCCGGAAGTTTCACCCACAGGCGGAAGATCGCATGACTATGTTCCTACATCACTGTGGACAATTCGAGCCCCGCTTTAGCGGTGCTGGTAGGTGCCTCCCTGAGCGACCGCACGAAGCGTGCTTATCAACAGCATTTCAATGTTTACAAGTCTTTCTTACAGCAGGCAGGGATTGCTAAGATTTTTTCCCCCGAGTCAATCTACGGTTTTCTACAGGTATTAAGGGACCAGGGCAGAGCCGTGGCTTATGCTAGGGCGAACCTGTCGGCAATCGGTTTCTTTGCTAAAGTAGCGGGGGAGCGGGACCCGGGGGCCTCCTTCCTAGTTACGAAGGCCTTGGCAGGATGGGCTAAACTGGACGGGCAAAGGCGGGATTGTCGTAAGCCTCTGGATTTCCCTACCTTGATTGATGTTCTGGGGGTCTTACCGTCAATATGCGATTCACTGTTCGAGGGAGTCTTGATGGGGGCGGCCTTCTGCTTAGCTTTCTATGGGGCATTCCGCCTAGGGGAGATAGTCGGGGCCTCCAGATCTGACATGGGGGGGGGCCTGCAATTCCGGGATACGGTCCTTTCTCCGGGGGGGCTGGTGGTACTGTTAAGACGTTCCAAAACTGACCAGATGGGTAAGGGGGCCACCATTCACTTACGGCCTGCTCCGGGCGTGGTGGCCTGCCCCGTAACCCGGATGCAGGCGTACCTGGCCTTACGTCCTGCTGGGCGGGGGGCCGGTCCTGTTCATACACGAGAATGGACATTGCCTGTCTCAGTATCAATTTAAAGCAGTGTTCAAGTTGGCCCTGGGCGAATTGGGTCTGGGTACAGCAGGTTTCTCCTCGCATTCATTTAGGATTGGCGCTGCCACCTTGGCGGCTAGGGCAGGCCTCTCTCCCGACGCAGTAAGGGGCCTGGGGCGCTGTGTCATTTCTCTCCTTCTGACTAGTATGCCCGCGTCGGTGGTGTGGGTACTTGGGCACTCGTTTGTGCGTCGCGCGACAGTGCTCTTGCAGCAACGACAGGTGGTGAAACCAGCGGACTTGAGCGAGACCGAATTCCTGTGGCGTGGCGTCGGGGGGATGCGAATCCGACACTTGAGGCGGCTCGTTGAGGAGCTCAGGGCGCAGGAAGGGAACAGGCCCCCTGACTGGATTATCTTACATTTGGGTGGCAACAACATGGTCGACAGAGGACGCTTGGCAGTCAAGGAGGCTTTACTTGCAGAGTTTGCCTGGTTGGGGCACATTTTTTCAGCAGCAAAGATTGTTTGGTCGGGCATGCTCTCACGCAGGACATGGGGCCCGGGAGTCCGTGTGAGATCTTTGAATGTTTCAGTGAGGAGATTGAACGGTGAACTGGCAAGGTTGTGCTCAGTGAAGGGCCGCTTGCGCTACATACAACACCGGATGATTTCTGGAGAAGCAATGTACCACCAGGATGGGGTACACCTGTCGGACTTAGGGACAGACACTTTCATAAGAGAACTTTGGTCATTTATCTTGAACGCAGGTGGGGGGGGGGTGTCAGACCTGAGGGCCTTGGACACCCTTGTGGCGGAAATGTGACCTGTGATCAGTAAACAGTGGTTGATGGGAGGCCGCTTGGCGGACTCCATAGGCCAGCTGTGAGGGGGGATATGGTAAGCTCTCCGCTGAGAGGAAATCACCACCGGCTGGGGAGGCTAGGGTGACAGATTTTGAGCCTCCCGAGCGTCCCAGGGCAGCCTAGTGGTAGAGGGGTGGGCCCTGGTAATGCCGGACAAGGACCAGGGGTGCGGGCCCACCACTCTAAGGGGAAGGTGCACGGCACCTGTCATAGGATACCCAGTGCGAGATGCGAGCCAGATGGGGCTCCTCCCTTAGGGCTGGGAATGTGAGAGGTACATGAAATGTTTTGAAAAATGTGATTTTGAATATCAGATATGCATGTTATGTGCTTGTCATGTTTATTCAATGTTGTGATTAAACATGGCCTTTTACCCCACCGGAATCTTTTTGGTTATTACAATGTGGGGGATACTGCATTGGGTATTCATGTGGAGGGGGAGGCGGGGGCAGAACTGGAGGGTACGGGTCCTATGGAGTTGTTTCAGTCAGCAGCCCAGCAGCGCACCAGCCCGGCCTGTGCAACGGCTGCTAAGCCACACAATCATGCCCGGGCCGGTGTTTGCTGCAGCGGGAGTCAGTGCCGCGAGGTGCGGCTCTTACAATTGCCGCTCTTTGAGGCGCCTCACTAAGTAAGTTGTGCCTCAGTGAGGTATCTATCTTTTCTTCAAAATGTGCATTACCATAATTTACTCAAGTTATTTCATAACTTGTTGCAGAGGCCTGCTTGGGAATTTTTTTGCATTGACTCTAGCAAATTTAAACGCGAACCCCTTCCATTTGCTGATCCTACCTGTAAACTGATAGTAGTTTCTTCCTACGATTCCAAGCTTCTCAAAGGATGAGGTGGAGGATTACAATTTCACATCTAATGCTGCATGGTCATGCTAAAGATTAAGAAACAGTAATGTTATGTTATACATCTTATTCCGATAGCGCTTATGGTGCCTTATGGCTACCTCATTGTACTTAAAGTCAATTAAATATTAATGAAAATGGTGTGGCGTAGCTTTATAGGTGTGTTATTTTGGACAGCCGTCTTGTTTTGCACATGCTCTGCTTCTGATCGCCACAACTGCGTTTTTGTCTAAACGATTGCACTTTATTTTGCATGGGCTGTTTCTTTAGCGCATTATGGCGTCTTGAGGTTGCCTAAAAGCGCTGGAGAGTTCCGGAGTTCGTTTTCATGTTACACCCAGTGCGACCATGAGTGAGTGAGTGAGTGCTGGTATTTGTAAAGCGCACTAATGCCGAGGCGTCTTGGCGCTATACAGGGTAACGTACGGGAGGGTGCACGCGCCCTGCTCTCCACATCCGACCTAAACAGCATATTGCTTGTAAGACCTCAACGCTTCTGTTTTTATAAATGCCAAAAACAAAAACCCTATCTGAAAAACAGCATGAAAACGCAAAAGGGAGGAATGGTCCCTTTAAAAAAATCTCCACTTGGACTAGTTACAGTTCACAATTAATGGTTCTAAAAATTATTCCTTAATTATCATGATTGATATCATCTGTGTGCAATTTCTATCTCCATGGAGTTTTAAAATACAAGACGGTTGCTAGCCTGAAATATGAAATGGCTCCTCTCGGATCCCCTTCCTGTAATCATCATCTTAGGAAGGGGTAGTTGGTTAGTGTCTTTGCATCTCGGGTTTAGCAGCAGCTTGAAAGTCCTTCCAAAGCTTATTGTTGTTTTAGAGGGCAACATTTCTCGTATTTAGCTTTTTCCATGCACTTAGGTGCCTGGTTTTATTCGGGGGGAAAAAGTCTGTCTCCGATTAGTGCCCTTCCATTTCTGCTGCTTTTCTGCAGTTTTAAGATCTTCTTAGAGTTTCTTGTTGCTCAAATGGGTGTAATTTCTGATATTTATCTGTTACCCTCGTTTTCATTGCTTGATATTGCTCGAGAGAAAGTGTCACTCATAGACATTGAAATGTCACTCATAATTACACTGACATTATGAAAATGTCGCACACAGCCATCTGAAACCTTGGCAGCTATGGGGATGTGACAGGCCAATATGGTGACAGCTCCTAGTACCATAAATAGTCAGAGACACGCTGAATATAATGCGCACAGCCCCTTATGTCTGGAATATTGTATGTGAGAGTGGACCAATAGCTCTGCTGTCTGAGACCTGCTTTAGCTGTGAGAAGTGCTGAATCATACTTGAATATGTAAAATCCGTGTAATGTAATCTGGAAGATACGTTTACGGCTTTATTCTGTGAGACTGTTATAGAAGGATAACTCTGCTGTCTGTAAGTTTTTATTCATATTTCCAAGCTAGGGACTGTATAAGTGGCAAAAAAGATTATTATTTTTTTCCTCACAAATAAACAGAATTTTGGGTTCCCTGCGAATTTTGGAAAGATTAGAAACTGTTCTCTATGCTTCGGAAATTTCTTATACATTTTGGAAATTTTCTAAAGAACCCATAGATTTTCCCTGCATTTCAAGAAAGAGCATGAGCCTGCAAAAGGTTCAGAAATAAAGATGGAAGGATGGTGGTCGAAGAAAAGGGCCTCTGCAGGAGCTAGGAACATATTTTCATTTGTAATTATATTTATTAATTGCAACATTCATCCCAAGGGACATCATGGTGCTAGGAAAGCGTTATCCTGATAAGGGGAAGGCGATTGTGGACAGTTTAAAGGGGTGAGACCTCAGCAGGATGACAGTAGGTATCTTTGGCTATTTTCTAGGGAACATCCATGTTTTCAATTTCTTCCTAAAAGACAAATATTGGTCCGTTAGGCGAAGGTCTAATGGTAGTTTGTTCTAGTGAATGGCCGCCAGTTTAGGGAAGGATCGACCTCCTGCTCTAACCTTCTGGATCCGGTTGATCTTGGCCAGGGCATGATGGCGAGATCTCAGATTTCGTGTGGGAGTATGGATTTCCATTTTATCTTGCAGGATGCGGGGGCCACTCTGTGTGCATAACACAGACACTTGAACTTAGCCGATTGTCATACGGACAGCCAATGCAGTTCCCTCAAACTTTCGGATGCTGAGCTGTATTTGCTTTTATTGCAGACCAGTTTAGCAGCAGCATTCTAGACCACCTATAGTCGAGAAAAAAGATACTCTGGAATGCCCACATAGAGCGTATTCCAATAGTCAAGTCTGCTAGAAAGGAAAGCTTCGGTAATGGACTTTCTACAGTTTAAAGGGATCCATGAAAAAAGTCTTCGTAGTAGTTTCAGCATAGCAAAGCTTTTACCGCACAGCGCTCGAACTTGATCTTGCATTGTCAGTGCATTATCAATGAGTATGCCCAAATTTTTTGCAACTCGCTTGGGTTCTGGGGCAGTTCCTAGCTCCTGGGGCCACCAGGTGTTGTCCCAACCTAAGTGTGCTCCACAGAAATGGAGGGTCTCAGATTTTTCAGCATTCAATTTCAAACAGTGTTCCATCATCCAGGTTGCTGTTTGTGAGACAGTAAATACAATTAATTTTTATTATCCTCATGCTTTTCTTCAAAGGTAATTATCAGCTGGGTGTCATCCGCATATGAGCAGCTATAAAAGCCCAATTTCCTGCTAATCTCAGCTAAGGAGGAGGCATAAGCATTGAAATGGGTGGGGCTCAGGGAGGCCCACTGGGGGACTCGGTATTTGATAGTTTTTGAACTGGAAGAAAAGGGACCCATTTGGATTTTTTATGTTCTATTTTGTAGGAAAGAGGTGAACCACTGAAGAGCTTTCAAATGTATTCCTTTTTCCTGTAAGATACGCATCAGGTGGTGGTGAGATACAGTATCAAAGCTGCCATTAGGTCCAAAAGAATCAGTGCAGCAGCTTTACTTTGGTCCACCAAGGATCTGATGTTGTCTGATACTGCAAGTTAGGTGGCTTCTGTTTTGTTGGCAGTCGGAGAAGGATCTAAAAGTTCATTCGTTTCTAAAAAATTGACCAGTTGTTTATTGACCAGTTTCTCCAATACTTTGGACAAGTATGGTAGTTGAGAGATTGGTCGGTAGTTTGCAGGATTCTAGATTTCCAAGCCTGCTTTATTTAATAATGGAAATACAATGGTTTCCTTCCATATAACTGGGAATGATGCTAAATCCAGAGATTTATTGGTGATAAGGGTAACATAGAAGCCTTGAGAAGATAAAGTGAGGGCAGGGGTCGAGCGGAGATCCTGCTTTAACCTCGGTCATGGCTTTTGGAACCTGTTCTTCCGAGAAAGGGGCCAGATTGCTTAGGTAAGCATGTGCTTTAGGGTGTGGCGCTAATGTGTCCCAGTCTGTGTTGTTAGCAGTGGGTTGGCTATTGAAGGAGGAGTAGATTTTGGAGACTTTATCGGTGAAGCAACTGTTAATTAGCTGACAATTTTAAATTGAAGGAGTCGTAGTATTGGACGTACTAGTTGGTTTACAGAGTTCCTTCACTATTTTATATAATTCTTTAGATGAATTACAGTTATCTTCTATTTATTTTGCATAGTAGTGTTTTTTTGCACTTTTTAGTACATTATGATAGATTTACAGTTCCCCTTTATAAAGCTATCATTGCTTTCTTTGGATAGTCTCCGCTTATGTTCCAGAGATTTACATCTCCTTTTTAATAGTTTCAGCTCTAATGAATATAATTTCTCTGATTGTGTTTTCCTGCTAGATTTACTTTCTAGTTTAGGGGCACATTGATCCAGTGCGTTTATAATCTCATTATTCAAGCGTTCATCCTCTGCCTGAGCAGAGACTGTTCTGGCAATGCTTTGGTCACATGGGGAGAAATGGGAAACAAACAAATCGGGGTTGATAAGATTCCATGGTCTTTTTACCATTGCTGATGGTGTGATCACGTGGGTTACCTTGATTGGCAGGTTGAGAGAGGAGATTAAGGAGCGGTCAGTCCAAGACAGAGGTGGTGTAACCTTGGAAACGTTAATAGTCTCTATGTTGGAGAACAAGAGGTTTGGTGTATGCCCAGCTATGTGGGTTGGCCCTTTAATCCATTGTTTTAGCTACAGTATCTGCACATCACTTTCTAAGTGTTTTACTACCGGGTCCATAGAATTTTCAAAATGAACACTGAAATCGGCAATTGCTAGGAAGTGTTAATGTTTTAGACAAGGGGGAATAGTTGGGACAACAATTTGGTGCTAAAATCTGGCTTGTATCCAGAGGGATTGTAAATTACTGCTCCCCCTAGTAGTTTGTGCTTACCATTGGACACTGAAAATGCTAAGATCTCATGTTCACCCCATTGGGCCACTGACTCTGGAACGCAGGTCAAGCTGTCTTTGCACAGGACAGCTATACCCCCTCCCTTCCATCCTTTTCTATCCTGTTTTAATAGGGGGAATAATTATCATCTAGCCAAGTTGCTGTAATAAATGCTACGTCAGGTTTTATGCCCGCTAAGATGTCCCAGATCTGATGGCAATGTTTAGGCATTGACCTGGAGTTAAAATAAATGCAGGTCATTTGAAGGCTATCCGAACAGAAAGCTTTCCTAGTGTGTTGTTCGGATGTTGCGTCACAGCCCCATTTACAGTGGAGGCATGAGAATGGACCCTCCGTGTCCCCAGGAGATGTTTTCACACAAGGTTATTTGTTATGTTGATGTGGTTTGGTCAATTTCACTTCTCTGGAATATTGGTGAACATGACTATGGTTTTGTAAAAAAGGGGCAGGGTTCCTGCCCCTGGTCCCATTCGGGCGTGGACAGGTGCAGACAGGCTTGCCTTTGGTGTGCCTTTGGTGCGGCAGCACCGCGGCTCTGTTTTTGTAGTCTCCTATGTTGAAACAACTAGACTGCTGCCCCTCCTCCAGCACTACTTCCAGTAACTTCCAGTTTGCGCTGAGGCTTGACTGCGGTTGCGCAACTTCGCAATTGATCTAAATGCGGGTAAGCTTCAAGTCAAATTCAATAAAATGACAGTTTAAAATTCCAAACATAGGCTATCAACACAGTTGGCAATTACTGAGTTACTAATTTATTGCAATGCTAACTCGAGTTGCAGATGGTCTGAGGTGTGTGCACTTGCATAGGGAGTTTTGGTGGAATGATGTACGCCCATAACCTTTCACCCCTGAAGATTCTCTTCTGTCCACTATAAGTGAACATGCCAAGCACTTGTGTGCACTTAGGGGTAGAAAGACTCAGATGGGGTGTCAGGCATGGTGTAAGAGGGTGCAACCCAGTGCTTTAAATGGAAATATAGAAGTACAGGTACTCACTATTTAAAGTACTTGTTTCCTGGTGAGATGTGCTGGTATTGCCCCATTAAATGTATTGCAACAATGTTGAAAAGTGCAGGTACTCTCACTTTCTAGTGAAAGAAGTGCAGGTACTCAGTACCAGAGAGTACCTGTCCATTTAAAGCACTGGTGCAAACACTCCTGTATCAAAACATATAGACTGACAAGATTTGTATGCGGGCAGATATCGTGACATGACAGGCCTGACAGGACCATATGTGTGTGTGAGACTTATACTCTACATATTTCAAACACACAGGCTTTCTACGCATTTAGCAATGTTCAAGATAAATACATTCAGTGAGGGAAATTTGAAGTAGTCTATTTGGTTATTTTTGGCCACAACGAGAGACTTTGTTTCGCTAGATATGTATAACCTTAGGGATAGATCTCATGTGTGAGGCTTACATCTACTCTATCTGTTTAACCATAGGCATACCTCTGCTCTCTGAGTTGCAAGTCTGTATGGTCTGTATAACAAGCAGGTTGATTTCTATGGCTTGAACCTGTAAGATCTATGTATCGCGAGTGATAGTTCTGCTGTCAGAGGCATGGCTATGCAAGATTGGTTTGATGTAAAAAATGCTTCTCTTTCCGTTTTTTGTGAAGTAAGATCTGTGTAACATACGGGGCAGGTCTGCCCTCATAGGCATACGCATGCACTATTTGTGTATCCTGAAGGATAGCCCGGCTATTTGAGATACCAGCCTATAAGACCTTTGTAGATCTGCTCTCCAAGACAAGACATTAGATGATCTCTGTAACTAGAGTTATAATTATGCAGAACGTGGCCGGATGCAGAAAAGTCTAATCTGAGGGACAGACCAACTGTAAGTGACCTGAGACTAAAATCTCTATAAACCAAGGGGTCGCAAGAACGTCAATATCTTAAGTATGTACGATTTCCAAAGGTTTTTTCTGATGCTGGATACCCAAGTGGGTAAAGTATTTAACTTTCTTTTTTTTTTTAAAACCTTTATTAATCTTGCAATCAATTACAGGTACGGGCCTACAACCTACTTGGCCGGCCGCGAAATAAAGTAAAAATGTAGCAGTTAATGCGGAAAATCAGCACAGTTCAAAAGCCAGGGCGATACGTAGATCAGGAGACAACTCGTGAACAGATGATCAGGTCCGGAATCAGGATTACAGAGGTTCATTTTTAAATTTATAAGAACTAAGAAAGTGCCGTACAATCACATGTGGTCCTGCGACACAGCACGCAATCAGGATGTCAACAATTGGTATAAATACAAACGAAGTAGTGGGGTAAGGCACACAAATCAGGAGAAGCGTAAACACAAATCCTATGGATAGCAAATCCTAACCCCACCCCTTAAGACAATACACGTTACAGGAACCATGGGTGAAGACGACACTATAGAAAAGGGAAAAAGACTAAGGGCCATGGAAACAAAAGAAATACTAATCTAACACCCATCCCACAACCCCCCACCCTGCACACCCGCAGAAGGTCATGGCCTACCCCCCAGCCACGTGCCTGTCGCCCTAATAGACCCGAAATATAGAGAGATAGGGAAAAGGAAAAAAAGGGAAAAGAAAAGAGAATAAACAGAGGAGGGCCCTCATCTCGCCGCCCGGCCCCGCCCTTCACCCCTACACTTCGGAAACACAAGTAGGAAGCAATACCATAAGGAAGAATAACACATCCCGAGTACAAAAACAGTGAAATATCGATCAAAGTTACCCACTGCACCGTCTGTCAATAATAAAGCAGATAGATTGTAAACCACCTCATCCCTGACCCCGTTTGGCGGTAGTACTGCCTGAAGCCCTCTCGTTAAGCAATGTAAGGCACAGTCCTGAGGGTCCAAGCAGCATGGATGAGCCCGGACGGGGCGAAGCCATAAAAAAGCATAGTAATCCAAATCTGTCCAAATATTGAAAGCGAAAATCAGGCAACAACAACGCCGGTCCCATGAACCTCCCAAAGCTGGCAGATAATAACATCATACAGGAGAGGAGAGACAAATAGTTTGGCCACCATCGCGATACAACCAGGCCAGTCAAAGAAGAAAAACAGCGCTCCACCCCCAGCCACCAGCCGGACTTGTGTCCCGAGGATTCCTCCATACAAGCAGCCGAGACAGTCCGCGCGGGCACGGGAGCCCGGTCTTCAAGTGACCCAAGGTGCCTCCAAGGATCCGAAACCTCCACCACGGATGCAGCAGCAAGTCCATCGGTCGACCCATGGAATAGGACAGTGGCCGCCATAGATGGCGAAACAGTAATGGCGTCTATCCTTGCACCCAGGTCTCGGGCGTGGCGATCAATAGTCTCGTGCAAAACTGTTAGGGCAGCCAACACGTCCCAAGATGTGAACTCCGTCATGCGTTGCGGGCATCTCGGCCCCTTCCTTGCATCAGCCGCCCAACATGGACGTGGACCACAGAGAGGGGCACCGGCCGCCATCTTAATCCAGTCGGCCCCGTCCCTCTTCACCATATTCAGGGATCAGGCCTTACTGTACGGGCACCGCAGGATGCGTCCCCAGGGCAAACGAACTGTGGGGCAGGGTCCAGGAAGGAGAGCCACCAAAAGGCTAGAGTCCCGCAGGGCCCCAGGACTCGCCCGCCTATGTCGGGGGCAATCTTCGGCTATGCCCGGGCAACAAAATTTAGAGAGGGGGCAGGAGTCCAGCGCCCCCCTCAATCCTGGGTCGCCACGCTGCCCCTCAAGGGTCCCCCGACAAGCGGGTCAGGTCTTCAACGCTGGCGCGGTCCTTCATATCATCGGCCCCCACCGGCAGGCTCTCCGCCGCCATCAACGGCCGTTGGTGCAGCAGCTGCGGCCGTAGGCCCCGCCTAATCAATGCCCCGGTCTCACCATCGCATGGGCCGCCAAGCAATCGGGGAGAATTCCCAGGATCAGCGGCACGCAGGAGCTCCGGAAGCAAACGGTAGTTGCTTGTTGTCTTCCCTTTATCAAAGTATGCCTCCGTGGGTCAGGATATTCGGCAGGATAGACGTGTGGGGCGAATGGGCTCGCGGAGCCGAGCGACTATGCGGCCATTTCGAAAGCCTGCTTGGCTCCTCCCCCGTATTTAACTTTCTTGAAGGGTATATCTGCTTTTAAAAGTCTGACCTAGCAAGATAAACCTAATCAAAGTGATAGTTGCTCTATTGTGTATATATTGTGATCAAGTCTAGGGAAAATGTATTCACACTAAATGAGGCATCTGGTATGGTAATGCCCATGTACAGTTTAGCTGACTCAAAGCTATGAGAACTGCCCAGTGGCCTTTTCAGTTCCCATCAATATATGCTGCTCCAGTTTTGACCAAGCTGCCTGGTTCTGGTATCGTTCGCAGAACTTGTTTAAATACAATCAGGTCTGGTCTTGTTAAAACTGGAACACTTGAGCCCCTGTGATGAAGTATGTATGGCCTTTTTTGTTTCACAGAGGGTGTGTGTATACCCCGTTATATGCCTGAATCAGTTCTGAATAAAATAGCCTATTCTGCATTCATTTGGGTTCATGATTCTGGTATTTCTCATAAACTGTGTTCGGGTTTTAAGCATATAGACCATTTCAGTGACATTGTCAATTCTTTTGAACAGTGTCTCCGGTCTTGTCAACTCATTCTGTCCAGGCTGATAATGCATTCTGTTCACATGTAAGAACATACATTTTTTTTAGCATTTTATCCCATTTTTGTTAAATACGATTTGCACAGGAAGTGTCGACTAAGCTCCCGAAAAATGATGGGCCTGTCTGTCCACCAGGATATCTACCTAGGGCACCTGCACCTGCCCCTCATTATCCCCCCACCAAGGTCCTGTGCCAGTTTGGCACCTGTTGCGCTTGTGCAGAGATTGGCCAGAAGGGCCTATTGGTAGTGAGCACTCCCACACCCATGCGCCTGCACCGTTTAGCTGACTAGCTGCAAGCATCCTTTGGAGGATCCCGTGGGACCACTGTCCCGCTTATCACAAGGAAAAAGATGCTTTCTACGGACTCGTACTGACCCATCACTCATGACCTCACCCGCCACAAGCCAGCATAATTCACCTATTATTGGCATCTACCCCAAAAAAACGGTCATGTCAAAGTGGTCGATGAATTAACCACGCCAGACAATTCTCAAGAAAGATCTCATTGCCAATTTTGGACAAGTGATCACCATCACACATGAAGAAACCTTTCCCTTTTATGCAGCCATGTAGGATGACTTGCAGCTTCAGTGACCTTAACAGCTTATCCACTGTATTAATAAAATGGAACATAATCCAGAAGTTATCTGTAATGATCTTACAGATAAATTGAAAAAGGCAGTAGACCTTGTGGCACCAGCACGAAGGATGAAGGTTGTAGACAGAGGACCTGGGGCCCCTTGGTATAACGAATCCCTTAGGGAAAAAAAGAGGGCTCTACGTAAATCTGAGAGAGCATGGTGGAAGGATTATAATCTCAACGCACGGAGCCTTTACATACAGGAGCTCGCTTTCTATAAACAGGCCATTCTGTTAAGGAAAGCTGAGTTCTACGAGGATAGGATTTCTAGAGCTAGGGACCCACAAAGAGAAATTTTTAAAGTCCTTACGGAACTCAGGAAAAATAAGGAGCAGAGTCCTGAGTTCAAGCAAGAAGACTGCCAAAAATTCCAGGACTTCTTTTCCAATAAGATTAAAGATCTCCTATCAGAAATCGCCCTTACCCCTATTATGGGCTGTCCTCTACAGATTTCCCCGGCTACTCTTCCGGTGAATAACCCCTTGGTCACTCTGCCCTTGATTTCGAAGGACAGGTTGACAAATCTTGTGGGGCAGGTTAAATCCGGATCCCAGGCTGACCCTTGTCCCCCGGGGGTTTTTAAGTTAGCTATGCCAGGTATTGAGGAAGATGTTTTGACTCTACTCAACAATTCGCTACAAACAGGGCAAGTCCCATCCTCCTTTAAGGAGGCACGGCTGATCCCCCTGTTGAAAAAAACTGGGGTGGACGCTAAGATTCTAAAGAACTTTAGGCCTATTTCTCAACTACCATTCTTGGCCAAAGTTCTGGAGCAGCACGTCCTTACCTATCTCTCCGATCATTTGGAGAATAATGCCTTACTTGAACAAACCCAGGCAGGGATTCGTGCACATCACAGCACGGAGCTAGTGATGCTATCCATCTTGGATGAGTTAAGGCGTAGAGCAGACAAGAAACTCCCTGAACCCTGGTGCTATTGGACCTCTCCGCGGCATTTGACACAGTTTGTCATAGTCAATTGTTGTCGCGGTTGAGGGACTTAGGCATCCAGGGCACAGCACATGTCTGGCTCTCCTCCTTTCTCCAAGGGAGAACTCAGAGAGTTCAACTGGCAGACTTAGTCTCAACCGCAGTGCCAATTACCTGTGGTGTGCCACAGGGCTCTGCCCTCTCCCCTCTTTTATTTAATGTTTATTTACAACCCCTGATTTCGGCCCTTAACCAGATGGACTGTCAAATTTACAACTACGCCGACGACACCCAGATTATCATCCAAATGGAAGATTGTCCGGGCGCACATGCAAGAATGCAGAATATCCTAAGATATACAGCTAATTGGATGTCTGTGAACTCCCTGAAAATTAATCCAGATAAGACCGAGGTGTTGCCAATCACTATCATGGGCAACCCTGGAATGATCGGTTCTGGCCAATAGAACTAGGGGCACCCCCAGAACCTGCAGCAGCAGTGAAAAGCCTGGGCATATCTTTGGATGGGAATTTGACGATGCAGAAGCAAGTCTCGCGTGGGACTCCTTCGACAACTAAGGAAAATCTCCTCACTCTTGTCCTTTGCCACCCTGAGGCGCGCTGTATCTGCCATGATCCTAGCCAGGATGGACTATGGCAACTCACTATATGCAGGGCTCCCCCAAAAACATCTGAACCGATTGCAAATCGTCATGAATGACGCTGCAAGATTGATTTTCAAAAAACAGAAGAGAACGCATGCCTCCCCTCTACTGCTTGAACTCCATTGGTTGCCTGTTAAACAGAGGGTATTGTTTAAAGGGCTTTGCATTACGCATAAAGTCCTGTATGGAAAGGCGCCAAGCTATATTAAAGCCCGCTTGGCCCCATACAGGCCTGGTAGGCTGCTGCGCTCCTCAGAAGCCACCCTCCTAACCCAACTGCGCTTCAGATTATCCACCTTGGGTGGTCGTGCATTCTCTAACATCTTTCCAGCTGTCTGGAATAGCCTACCAATCGAACTGCGCAAAGAATCCAACTTGCTGCCTTTTCGTAAAAAATTAAAAACATTGCTTTTTCAGCAAGCATATGGGTGTGTTGTAACTTGATGATCGGCTGTAAAATTTTGGTATGTACCCGACAAAGCGCTTAGAGACCCCGGGGTGGTTATGCGCTATATAAATCGAAATAAATAAATAAATAAATAAATAAATTATCAATCTGCTTGGCGGAGTGATTGAGGGCCCTCATTGACTCACCCCCTAGCCATTGCAACCTCGGGATGATGTGAGACCATGCTATGACCGCCTGAGGAGCCTCTTTGCCAATCAGCCAATCTCAGTAATGAACAGCTCAAAGAGCTCCCTCCTGCCACTGTGCACCAGATCATTGTCACCAAGATGCACTACCAGAATCCCTGGTAGCAACCATGCATCCACTGCGGGCCTCCAATTTGCAAAACGTAGCCCTGCTTGCCCGGGAAAGAGCACGCTCTAGCCTGCCTGGTGGGCTCAGTATGGAAATTACCTGCCAATTAAACATCTTTAGCACATCGCACAAAAAGATGGCCAATTACCCACACATCTGTCATTTCTGCCCCTACACGTGCACAGGGTTTGCACAGAAATACAGCCGCTGCCTCACATTCTTCTGGCATTCCACCTGCATCCACATGAAAGAAAATAGGGGAGGGAAAAAAACGGTGATCAGACGGCAACCCTGCTATAAAGCATGTGCAGCCTCACATAACACTTATAACAATCAGAGGACCATCTGCTGATCCTCTGCACTGCTGGGCCAGAGAGACCCATTGCCATTGCTGCGGTGGCTGCTCCAATTCTAAACGAGTGAGAACCGAATTACGCAGGTCTGAATCCTGCTGCCCTCAGGGCCAGTCCTAGCATCTTGGAGAACTGATACCTCGTCAAAGGCAGCCATCAACAGGGACCAGGTGGGGACCTCCCCTCACATGCAGCCTATGTGCCGTAAACACTTCTAGGTTGCTCAAAGGACAGCAGAAATGTCACCAGGACCCTATGCAATAGAACGTACTCGCACCTGCCCCTCTGGTCAGTCTTAGAGCACATGATAGTAATTGCCAGAGAAAACTCTAGCCATTGTACATGCGCTAGCTCCAGCTCCCTTCAATATCCTTATTCTTGGTCACCAATTCACCCTGAAGGCCCCAAAGAAGGCCAGGGTAAAGGCCACCCTCAACAAGTGGACCTCCTCCTCCGGTGTCTTGCACAAATCCCCCAGGGAGCCCAGGATCGATGCCAGCTTACCGATGTCAATGGGGCCCCTAGGTTCTGGCCTGGTTCCTTCTAAATGCTGCCATTCCCACAGCGCCCTCTACATGAGGAATGATCTGGTGATATTTGGGAGGCCAAGAATTTTTGCAAAATAAGAAATTGCCGCTATGTGGCATCTAGTACAGGCAACCGAGCGACCCAGACCCCTCAGAGACCCCAGAAATGACAGGATGGAAGATAATGAGAACTAATGCCCTGCCCCCTTGCCCCAACAGAGCTTCAACATGCGTTGAATGTCTCCTCATATACACGTCTTGTCTTGGATGCTAAACTGACTGCCGCAAGGTCCGGTAGGCCTGGGCACCAAGCCACCACAGATGGTCTGGAAATGACATTGGAAATTCGGCTGCTCCTTGGTGGTAGGACCTGAAAACCTGCATCTTGAAATGAGAAAGAGCATTAGCAGCGCTGTTCAAGAAACCTGGGACATATTTGGCCCTAATCAACACATTAAGCTTTAAGCACTGCAATACTATGTCTTTCAACAATCTGAGAATCATCCTACACTTAGCCGCCTGTTGATTAATGCACTCTACTACTGTCATATTATCTGACCAAAATATGACTGACTGGTTGCAGAACTAGTCTGGCAAATGGACAGCACCAGCAGCATGGGAAAGAGCTCAATAAAACCAATGTTGGTAACCAGACCAGACTCCACACAGGCAGGGGGCAAGTGTTGGGCGCACCAGGCCGGGCCCTGGATGGCATTAAAACCCTCCCTGCTCGCAGCATTCATGAAGAGACCAAGTTCCTCACTAGATCTGCCAGGGCCGGGTCACAACACTGCCACTGAAGTCCCTCTGACATGCCTCCCAAATGTGCATGTCCTGCCATACCTCACTCGACAACTTGGTGTGGTGGTGCTTCTCCTTCAAGACCGACATCGGCCGAGCAATGGATCACAAGAACTAGCGGCCCATGCGGATCACCCTCAGGGAAAAATTCAGCTGTCCAACCACCATTTGCAACTGATGCAATGCAACCTTTTTTTGTTCCCAAACAGTCATGCAAGGCCTGGGACAAGGCGGAGCCGCGACACACTCGCCCTGGAATCCACCACAATTCCAAGGAATGTAATGACAGTTGCAGGGCCAATATCTTCCCTTGTGCCAGCGGTACCCCAAACTCCCACATCAATGCACAGAAGGACTGCTATGCATTGCTGCATTCCTGCAAACCTGGTGGACCCAAGAAAAGAAAATTATCTAAATAGTGCAACACCCACTGGTGATGGCCCATTCTCCTCCTGAAAATCTATTTGAGGAACAAACGGAACTTCTCAGAATAGGAGCAGGAGACCGAGCTATCCATAAGCATACACTTGTTGAAGTAATATGATCCCTCAAACTGGAAACCCAGCAGGTGGAAATCCTGCTGGTGTTTGTGAAGCAGGTGGATGGCTGACTTTGTCTGACTTAGCAAGAAGGGTACCCGACCCCAACTCTTGGAGCATCAAAATAGTTTGGTCCAAGAAGGCATACTTGACAGAGCATTGGGAGCCGTCAATCGCCTCATTCAATGACTGACCCTTGGGAGCAGATACGTTCTGAATCAATCTGAATTCCCTGTGGTCCTTCTTAGGGACCACGCCAGGGGAGAGCAGATGAAACCCTCAAGAAGGACTGAATCAAAGGGACCGGCTACCCTCCCTAGGCCCACTTCCTTGATAATCTTTGCCAGTGCAACCCCAGGATTGGACATCGGGGATTGCTGGTTTCTGCAATAGGACTAGGGGTGGGCGGAAAATCCGTTCCGCTCGCGGATTTTGCGGATTTTCGGGAAATCCGCAATCCGCGAGATTTGCGAATCTCCCGCAAAATCCGCAAATCCGCGAGCAGCGGATTTGGCTCGCACTGCTCGCACTGTTCGCGTGAGTTCGCGCCCCGCGAATAAGTGCGAATAAGTGCAAAATTGCAGAAATACGCTCTTAGCAAAACTGAAAGTAACTACTTACCAGGTTCAAAAGTTCAGGCTCATCATTAGTAGCCATTTTCTGTAGTGCTTCCTGAGGGGCCCCTCCAGAGTTCAGTTGCAGGTTGCAACTATTATGTGACCCTGCTCTGAACCTCAGAATAGTTACATATATGCCACAAAGGTCCTGAATTACAGCTAAGGGAGACAAGCAGGAGCCAGGCTGGAGGTTCAAATCCATTATTCAGCCCCTAATTCATTATTGTCAGTTGGGGCAGGGCAGGTGTTGTAACTAATTTTGCAACAATGAAAGCACTTAGCAAGTTCAAAAGATCACTAATCAGGAAGCACTAAGGAAGCAGGTGCCAGCTAAAAAAATATTCTGTGACACATTAATCAGCCCCAAATTAATTCAGGTCACTTGAGGCAGGGAAGGTGTGCTTGTTGCCACAATAATGTACACTGACTGGACAACCAGAGGGTGCTGTGATGAAACAGAGGGTGGCATGGGTGGGCCAGAGGGTGGCATGAGTAGTCAGAGAGTGGCAGTGGTGACAGAGAGTGGCAGTGATGAAGAAGAGTGTCCCAAACAGGCTGGACACGTAGAAACAACAAGTTCGCGAAACTTGCGACCCGACAGGTAAGTTCGCAATTTGCGACATTGTACAAAACCCTCGCGAACTGGCAGAAACCCGCGCAAACACAAAAAAAAAAAAATCCGCAAATTCGCGGAAATTCGCGGATTTTGCGGATTGCGAATCCGCAAATCCGCAAAATTCGCGAACGCGAGATCCGCAAAATTCGCTCATGCTTAAATAGGACACATCTGTGCACCCTTTGGCTGGTATCCAGAAACCCTCCCTAAAACTTTAAACGACCTGAGCTGCTGAAGGATAGTTGTGCTCATTAAACCATGGGACCATCGCCATCAAGTTAACCAGTGAGGCAGCTTTGACTAAGCGGATGATCAGTCTTGTTTCTTGCCCCCTTTTTCTTTGGACTTCCTGAAACATTTCCACTCTGGGTGGGATATCAAGCTGCAGGAAGAGCAAGCATGTTTAAATGTACAAGTCCTCGGGGGCCTGGAGCAAGAAAGCTTGTTGAAGTCCCAACAGGAACCCTCCTCTCCACCCCTCCAGAGCTGCCAGAGACCCTTGAGCCTGCCAGAAAGGGCTAACTGGGGGTATGGCCCTCCTGAACTCTTTGTCAAACTCCTTCCAGGCTGTGCCACCATACTCATTGTGTACTCATGCTATACTATTCCGATAACAAGCCAACTGGGCGCCTAAATTACAAAGACGCTTGGCCAAAATGGCCTGGTAAATCAAGAACCCTTCACCCAATTCACCAGCATTTCCTCAACCGCCTCTTGTAGGGCCAGTGGCCACAATCCCTTGAATGAGAACACTCTTTGCAACGCTTCACCTCCTCCCTATTTGGCTTACCAATAAGGAGGTTGAGAATGTCCACGTAAGCCCGTTTCCAAATATGCTCTTTCACCTCCACCGACACACGCCTGACTGGTTGTTCATGTCCGGACTGTACTTCACCAAGGCCAATACTCAGTAGAGGCATCACAGTACATGCAGTCAGGGAATCTTTGACCAGTGGAGCTGTCTCCGCAGCTGCTGAGCGCCCCGGCACGCCATCCAGTAGTGTCCTGGTAGTAGCCGAAGGCCCTTGGGTCATTCCTATGGGAATCCCGGCACTCCCTGCCACAGAAGTGGCCCCAGGAAGCCCAACTGAAACCCCTGCTGTGGTGCATGGCATACCGGGAGACACCACACCATGGGAGGGCCCACCTGACTCACTGCTGGGGCCACTGGAGCGACGGAGAGTTCCTGAAATTGCCTGCACCTGTGAAACCAAACGCTCAATGTAGTCACCAACTGCCAAGCCTTCTTTAAATCATCACCATTCCCAAAACTGGCAAGAGCTCCTCCACAGAGAGGGGGAAGACAACAATACAAACTTACATAGCCAAGGCAAGACACTGGCCAAATTAGCCACTGGATCTGGCTGGCTGGGGTCCACAGCCGGTGTAACGCCAACCGCCACGCAGCTCTTGTCACTTAGCACAATGCCCCCACTTGCTGCCGATCCCGTCGCAGCAGACTCAGTACCTTGGGCCAACACTGGGCCTGAGGTCCTTGACATTGTGTACAACCCCACTGGAACAACCTCAGAACAGCCTTCTGAGCCAATACTGGGCTACAGGGGCTTGGTACCAAGGGCAACCCCACTTGCGCAGCCACTGCTAACCCCTCCCCCCCCCCTTGCTTGACGAGCTAAACAAATTACACATTACTGAATAAACCAGCATCTGACAGCTGAACAGACTCTGAGTGATCGCTTTATCCAAAAATATTTACAGATACGATGTCCGGCGCGCTCCGCCAGCTATAGCGATCCTCTGCCAAGGGCGAGGGGGGACAGAAAGAGCACTGATTTTGGAAATATATATATATATATATAGCGCGCCACACAAGTATTTGGAAGCGCAGAACCATACACAGTGTCCTCAATCAATAACGTTTTCTTTGGCAAAGCGTTTCAACCTGAAAAGGTTGAAACGTCTTTGTCATAGCCAGTTACCAGAAGTGCTCCACCAACCTTAGAAATAACCTCTAGGGTCATAAACAGTTAAACAATACTACCACCATGCCGTCTTATGCACATGGAAAACAGACTGGAATTACAATGTTAAAGGTAGTTAATAAACATAGTTAATAAACATTGATGCAAAAGAAAAATACAACATGATAATACAGTCAATGACATTGATGAAAAATTCATAACAGTGGCTTGCCATGTCAACTGGTGATTCGAGTAAATCATTTTCATACTAAAATTCTCAAATTGCTTGTGGGAATCAGCAAATTGCACTACCCAGAAATGTGACATAATCTATGGTCATAATCTAGTGATCAAGTCATGTTCCTACTACACGCCAAATGGCTGATATCCTTAGATATGTCACGGCCTGGTGCAATAGCGGTCAAGAGACCATTCCATGACTAACACAAGAATTCCAAGCCCTAAACAGAAACAAATGTCTGCCAAGTGGCCAAATGGCATTTTAGTGTCCAGCATGCAGTCAATGAGGCACATTGTAAATACACCTATATATGCCAGTCTTCTATTCAATGCAGAAAGGCAAAATACAAAGGGGCCAATTCCGATGTCGGTTGGAAGGACTCCAAACGCGATCCGGACGGAAAAAGTACGAGCCGAACGCGTGTTTTCCGACCGACTCGTACAGCTGTGCGGGCGAGCAAGTACAATGCGAGAAACGGGAAATCGCCGACCAAATCAGTTCTGGGTCCAACCGCTCCGTACGTCTCGTCCATAAGCAAACCGTGCCGTGCGATGGAGGCGATTTCCGACCAAGCCAGTACAATGCACAATTCCGACAGCCTGATCGAGTCAGAGCTTCCGACACATAAACGCTCCGGAAGGCGGACTTCGGGGTTCAGCATCGGACCCCCCTTCACCTGTAGTCATACGAGTCGATCACAGCGGGGGACCCAAGAGTCCCCTTTATGTGTGGTGCGGGTGTCACAGACGTGTACCCACTACAGGGGGCGACCTTGTGCGCAATGTACCTTTTTCGTCAATGGGAGCCTATGTACGTGTCGTACAGCAGGCTCCCATTGACTTTAATGGGGGTCCGAGTGACCCGTGTCTGTCAGCGCTTGTTCGCATCGTACTTGGGCGCTCAGTACCTCAGAGCACGAGTCGGTCTCAAAGCCCTCCGGATCCGAGTCGGACGGAGCCTTCTCCCAGCGAGATCAGAATCGCCCCCATAGTGTGATTTCCTACTCAAGCTGAGCAGTCAATAAAGGTGAGAAATACAAAAATAAAATAAAGAAACATTAAATAATGAAAGAACACAATTTGTCATAATAACAGGTAGACCAGAGAAAAGGGAGCTATGGAGCACAATGTTCATATTCAATCATGTAAATACAATAATTAGGCCAAAATAACCTTCAAGTAGGTAAAACCAGTAGCCGTGAGCAAGTTGAAACGTGTTGCCAAATATATATATATATATATATATATATATATATATATATATATATATATATATATATATATATATATATATATATATATATATATATATATATATATATGAATCCCACCTTGCCTTGCTACTTCAATAACTTTGAAAAGACCAGCGTGGACCCAAGATTTCTTCAGTGCATTATTTTATTTTTGCCAATGCCGCCATGACGCGTTTCGGGAGATCCCTCCCTTGATCACATGACATCTCATTGATTTTATATAATTTTCTTTGAAAATTGTGTTAATGTATGGAGCCAAGAGCGCAACATTTTCTAGCCTGTGTGGCAATGCATAACAGAGTCTAACAATCACCACAGTGCCTGGGGGTGGAATCCTTGGTGAGACAAACGACAGATCTGTGGAAAATAGTGTGACATCCTTCTTGGCTGTCAAGAACCTGTAAGTAAGGAGCAGAGGCAGACAGCAGGGCGCTGGGCTGTATCAGAGTCAGGCCAGGGGCCAATCAGACAGGAATACAAATGACGCAGAGCTGTTTCTGTCCACAACGCCAGCTATCCACTGACACTAGACCTTTCCCAACAGGCCGGTTTCTCTGATAAATCAATGTGGTTCAGCGGCGGGCGGCACAGGTGAGCGCGATGGGGTGGTGGGGTGGGGCGGGGTGGGACGGTGTGGGAAGTCGAAAGACGACGGAATAACCATTCTGTGCTCATCCCTCGATGCAAGCCCAATGCTTTCCTTAGATCCAGAATACCTTGCTTTTTATGTGAGAAGCATCCTCCTGACCATCTAGAAATTCCTCCAAGACCACTTCCACGTTCATGATTAGGAGCAAATGACATTTCTAGGTTAGAAAGTGAGAACATGGTGAAAGGAGGCTCACTCTGCTTCATTGTTTTGACTAGGATAGCAGCTTACTCAGACGTAGTAGTTCTTTCGTTCAACCATGGCCCAGTAACTCTCTGACCCATGAGCCTTGTAGAAAAAAAACACCTTTTAACATAGGTCTCCACAAGTTAATGGAAAAGCCGTCCTGGAGGCAGCTAAAAAGAGATAAACCTCTGCGTTTTCTGTCACATGAGACTCAAAAAACAGATTATTCTATAAATGCAAATGACAGTGGTGTTGATACTCTGTGGCATACCCTTTGTGAAGCCAAATCCATTTTATATGTCATGTATGTTTAGTTACATTGCTTTCACTTGATGCATTGCACAAGCACTTTTCACTTCGCACATATGTAGCAACCCCAGTCAGTAAAAAATGTGAATTATTACAAGCAAAAATTGCTTTGAATATTACATACAAATTGTTGATAGAACCATGTGTGATGTTGTTCTTTCATTTATTGTTTTGTTGAATTTTTCTTTTCAAGTCTTTTTCTTTCTAAATAGATTAATGCCTTATTGATATAGTTGCTAATCAACTGTATTATTCAGTGTTGTCTTTGTTTCAACTGAACCAGTTGTTTCTATATTCTGTAAAAAGGGGCCGGCCTTATCCCGTAAAGTCCAGGGGGTCTTCCTCAAAGGATGCCTGAACCGACAACCCATTTATTCCTATCTCTGCTGGCTCTGCTGTCCTAATCCCCCTGTGAGCCCTGAGTGCCAGGATCTTCCCTGGGTCTAGGGTACTGATGCTTAAACCTCTTGACCCACACACTACGACCCGCTAACAGCCAGCTCGCACACTTCTGTTCTCGGAGGCAGTGAGTGGTACCCAACACATAGCAAGAGCACCCTTAATGGCTCCTGTGGACACGGCCATGGGGAATATCCTCAACGAGTTGATATCCATAGTAGCAACTCTCACCACCATGGATCTGAAAATGTTGGATTTGGATCCCTTTACCGGTCTTCCCGCAGCCAATGAGGGAGCTGTAGTGGGGAGGGGGTTGATGGAGACTATTCCCTTCCATGGGAGCTTCTTTAGGGAGACAAATGCATCCGGCTTCAAAGACGTGCCCTCTACGGGGTGCTGAAGTAATAACAGAAGCTTATTTCTAATAACCCAGAAATTTGAAAACCCTTTGAGGTAAAACAAAATGGCATGCATACAGTTTGGAAGAAAGCAGTAAAAACGCTTCCCCTTCCAACAATAGTTAAAAGATCATGTTGATTTACTAAAACAAAAAGTTTAAATACCTATGCCGCATCCCAGTCCGTTTTTACCTTGCCCACCATACAACCTTCATTTGGACCCAGCCATACACATAACAGTCTAGACTAGAGCCTGGTCTATAGGAACAATCCAGCACGCACTGCCAGGCCGGGTCCTCCCTGAACTAAAAAGCAAGCAACCCAGGTCCGGGGTCACCTTAAGGCTCATCAGTGGCTGATGTCAAACTATACCTCAGTGAAACTGAGGTGAGACAGGCCCTGTGACTTAAGAGCTAAATATAGTGCTGTCTTGTCATCAGAACATAACAGTGAATTTTTCTAAGCGTAAAGTAAAGAAGCTGGCACAGAGTTGGAGTCTAGTATCAAAGAAAATAAATGTGCAACCTCCAACTCTTTGTTTACAACACCTAGGAGCTCCCGAAGGATTAGTAGCAAAATAAATAGCAGAACATCCCCAATAAAATCTGATTTTAAACTGGACCCTCTGCTCAACTGGAAGCCAATTAAGTTCATGAAACAGTAGGAAACTTGAGTGCTTCGTGTTGGCAACCTCAGCGGTGAGGCCAAGTTTTGAATGTGTACAGTGCCCTGACACCCTCTATCCCTGCTGTGCAAATTGGGGGTGCGCATCTAGGAACCTATTCTGTTTTTGTGCAAAACCCAGTACTTAAAATGGAAATATAAAAGTGCTAGGACTCGCTATGCAAAGTACTTGTTTGCTCCTGAGATGTGCCGGTACTTTGACAATAAATGTTTTGCAACACTGCCAAGAAGTGCAGGTACTCTGTATTTCAAATTAAATAAGTGACGGTACTCAGTACTGGCCAGTGCCCGCCAATTTAAAGCACTGGTAGAACCTAGCCCGCAGTGCTCCCAATCCAGCACTTTTAGCCTGTAGCAAATGTAAACAAACATTGGCATAGCCAATAGGTCTCGCATTTGGGACCTTATAAGTGTTTAGCCATACAAGAGTTGGTGTTGTTGCACCAAGGATATTCTGCTGCAAAACCAAATACTTATAGGGTCCAAAAAGCGAGATCCATTGGCTATGCCAATGCTTGTTTGTTTTATGTTGCTGTTTTATTTAAGGGCCAGATCTACAATAGCTGGACATGGTTTTTGTTAACAGTTCTTTGGATCAAATTAACTTGTTTTCATTGCTCTGAATGTTGTTTTCATTCTGGTTGTAGGAAGCAGTCATTCCCGGGGGTGGGGGCTGCCTAGCTGTGCGCATGCGCCGAACTTTGCAAATGAGAAAAAGCCTGGTGCAAACGCAATTTAAGTGGAGTGAGTGAGCCCCAGGCAGCATGACTCCCTCCCACAGGAGTTCGTGCACTGCACCTGCATACTCAGCATGGTTTAAGGAAACTCGACCCACTCTCTCACAGGCATTGAACACATATTTACCAAGAAACTCTGAGAAGAGCCAGCCTGCTGCACTGACGGCTGGTGGTGTGTGTGCCTAGTGGAAGGATGCCCTGACTGCTGGTCGTGTGTGCCTGGTGAAAGCGTGCACTGACCACTGGTGGTGTGTGTGCCTGCTGGAAGCGGGCATTGACGGCTGGTGGTGTGTGTGCCTGGTGGAAGCGTGCACTGACGGCTGGTGGTGTGTGTGCCTGGTGGAAGCGTGCACTGACAGCTGGTGGTGTTTGTGCCCGGTGAAAGTGTGCACTGACGGCTGGTGGTGCATGTACCCAGTGAAAGCGTGCACCGACGGCTGGTGGTGTGTGTGTGCCTGGTGAAAGCGTGCGCTGACGGCTGGTGGTGTGTGTGCCTGGTGGAAGCGTGTACTGGTGGCTGGTGGTGTGTGTGTCTGGTGAAAGCGTGCACTGACGGCTGGTGGTGTGTGTGCCTGGTGAAAGTGTGTACTGACGGCTGGTGGTGTGCGTGCCTGGTGGAAGCGTGCACTGATGACTGGTGGTGTGTGTGCCTGGTGGAAGCGGGCACTGACGGCTGGTGGTGTGTGTGCCTGCTGGAAGCGGGCATTGACGGCTGGTGGTGTGTGTGCCTGGTGGAAGCGTGCACTGACGGCTGGTGGTGTGTGTGCCTGGTGGAAGCGTGCACTGACAGCTGGTGGTGTTTGTGCCCGGTGAAAGTGTGCACTGACGGCTGGTGGTGCATGTACCCAGTGAAAGCGTGCACCGACGGCTGGTGGTGTGTGTGTGCCTGGTGAAAGCGTGCGCTGACGGCTGGTGGTGTGTGTGCCTGGTGGAAGCGTGTACTGGTGGCTGGTGGTGTGTGTGTCTGGTGGAAGCGTGCACTGACGGCTGGTGGTGTGTGTGCCTGGTGAAAGTGTGTACTGACGGCAGGTGGTGTGCATGCCTGGGGGAAGCGTGCACTGATGACTGGTGGTGTGTGTGCCTGGTGGAAGCGGGCACTGACGGCTGGTGGTGTGTGTGCCTGGTGTAAGAGTGCACTGACGGCTGGTGGTGTGTGTGCCTGGTGGAAGCGTGCACTGATGGCTGATGGTTGTGTGCCTGGTGGAAGCAGGAGCATTCGCAGTGATAGAAGACACAAATGAAACTTACAAAGAGGAGGGGGAGAAGGGAGGGGGAGTGCGCGCAGAGGAGCATGATTCCCTGTTAAAAGACACAAATGAAGCTGACCAGAATGGAGGGGGAAAAGTGAGGGGGGGTAGTGCAAGCAGAGGAGCCTGATTACAGCAATACAAACACAGATGTCAGCTGTGCACGAGCACAAGCTCGTGAACGCAAGCTGTAGGCCAGCAAAAGCCTCTGGTGGCAATTTTAAAAGACACTTTCTAAATGTTTCGAAGAGACAGCACGTGCTGTCTCATGCGAGACCTAAAAATTCCTACAGCCATTCTGGACTGCGGCCCTCACCGCCAAGAAAAGGTAACACGCGCAAACCTGCCCGCCTAGGGGAGGCACGTCACCCCTCCGCTTACCATCGCTTTGTCTAATTAAACTCCTTGCATGTCACGAGCAGCCCCTTAAGCGCCAGAAGCCAGCATCAAATCAGAAGGCAGCAAACTGGAAGTACAGGCTAATTAAATTCCCCTGCCAAACACTGGAGCGATTAAGAACAGCACGTTGCAGCACTTTCGCAATAATACCATATCTTCCACAAAAGCTTCATCTGACACCTCCGACGATGTTTCCGGAGACAGGCTTATTAAGTTAAGCGCGATGTCTTTGGCGTCAATGCAGTCTTTTTGACCTGAATGAAACAGTATGCAAATTACTCCAGGAATCTTCTGCGGCCTGTGATGTACCTGTTCTTTAAGTATGCCGAAGGGAACTTGCACAGCTACTGCCCTTTCTCTACCAGGGTGGGCATGGAGAGAAAGAGAAAGAGAGAGAAAAAGAGAGAAAGAGGGAGAAAGAGAAAAAGAGAGATAGAGAGAGAGAAAGAGAGAGAGAGAAAAAAGAGAGAGAATAAGAGAGAAACAGAGAAAACGAAAGAGAGAGAGAGAAAGAGAGACAGAAAAAGAGAGAAAGAGAGAGAAAAAGAGAGACAGAGAAAAAGAGAAAAAGAGAGAAAGAGAGAGAGGGAAAGAGAGAAAAAGAGAGAGAGCGAGAGCGCTGTGAGGAACAAATCGATCTTCATAGTGTGGGTAAACCCTGACGGAGCAAGACAAACGCTATCTTTGAGAGGACCAGTGCATTAGGAGGACCAGTGCCTGCAGTGTGTTTAGGTACTTTTGAGCGAATGTATCAAAAAACTAACAGTGGTTATATTTGCCTCCATCTGCTTTATAACCTACCCTACTATCAAAGTGTGCATGGGGTTAGAATAGTGAGTGCGCACTTTTGTGTGTGTTCCGTGCCTGTGTGAAAGAGAGGGAGCGGCAGCAGTTGCAATGCTGCTGGCTGTGTATGCAGCAAGAGCTTGCACTTTTGCAACTCATGTGCAGACTTTCTTGCATGAGGGTGGGCTTGCACAGCAGCTGTCTATGCTGTACCTGTTTCACATGGGGGGGGAGGGGGCGCTTGCACTGCTGCGGCCCAGGATGTTCCTGTTCTAAGAATGTGAGGGTGAGCTTGTACTGCTGTTTCCAGTGCTCCCCCTGTCCTGTGTGTGAGGAGGGAGCTTACACTGCTGCTGCCAAAGGATGTATCTGCCTGTTTATGTGGGTGAAAGGCTTGCACTGTTGCTGTCCATGCTGTAAGTGTGTGTGGGGGGTGAGGGGAGCCTGTTGCTACCATGGGGAGCACTGTCCAGTGTGTGTATGGGGGAGCTTGTACCACTGCTGTCAGTGCTCTAATGGTTTTTTGTGTGTGGTGTGTGGGACTTGCACGGCTGCTGCTGCCCAGGATGCACCTCTCCTTTATGCGAAGGAAGTGTGCGCTGCTGCTGTCTGTGCTCTATCTGTACTGTGTGGAAAGAGCTTGCACTGCAGCTGCCAAGGATGCACATGTGTGTGGGGGGAGCTTGCACTGCAGCTGCCCAGGATGCACATATGTGTGGGAAGAGCTTGCACTGCAGCTGCCCAGGATGCACATGTGTGTGGGGGGTGCTTGCACTGCAGCTGCCCAGGATGTACGTGTGTGTGTGTGTGGGAGGGGGTTGCAATGCAGCTGCCCATGATGCACATGTGTGTGTGTGGGGGAGCTTGCACTGCAGCTGCCCAGGATGTACGTGTGTGTGTAGGAGGGTTGCACTGCAGTTGCCCAGGATGCACATGTGTGCATGGGGAGGTTGCACTGCAGCTGCCCAGGATGCACATGTGTGTGGGGGGGAGCTTGCACTGCAGCTGCCCAGGATGCACATGTGTGCATGGGGAGGTTGCACTGCAGCTGCCCAGGATGCACATGTGTGTGGGGGGAGCTTGCACTGCAGCTGCCCAGGGTGTACGTGTGTGTGTAGGAGGGTTGCACTGCAGTTGCCCAGGATGCACATGTGTGCATGGGGAGGTTGCACTGCAGCTGCCCAGGATGCACATGTGTGTGGGGGGGAGCTTGCACTGCAGCTGCCCAGGATGCACATGTGTGCATGGGGAGGTTGCACTGCAGCTGCCCAGGATGCACATGTGTGTGGGGGGAGCTTGCACTGCAGCTGCCCAGGGTGTACGTGTGTGTGTAGGGGGGTTGCACTGCAGCTGCCCAGGATGCACATGTGTGCATGGGGAGGTTGCACTGCAGCTGCCCATGATGCTCCTGTACTGCGTGTGTACGGTGGAGCTTGCTCTGCTGCTGCCTGTGTTCGACCAGTTCTCTGTGTGTGAGGGGGAGACTTTCACTGCTGCTCTGCAGCATGTACCTCTACTGTGTGTGAAGGGAACTTGTACTGCAGCTGTCTATGCTCTACTTGCTCCATGTATGTGGGGAGACTGCTCTGCTGAAGATGATGTACCTGATGTGTGTGTGTGTAAGGAAATATCGCTTTTTGTGCGGTCACCCCCAAGTTTTTTGACTGTTGCTACTGGTTTTCGGCTCATAGTACACTGAAGTCTGCTAACTTGACCTCAGTGCCAGAGACCCTGAACCCAAAACATGTATGTTACATTGGCTATGCCCAGTGGGCATAGGCTAACTTACCTGTAAGTCCCTAGTATATGGTACCCTGGGAGTCCAAGTTAAAGAGTGTCCCAAGGGATTGCAGCGCTGGTTGTGCCATACTTGGTGTGACACAGGTAAAATGAGTCTCCCAGTCCACCACTGCAGATTGGAAGAGCAGTTTTAAACTGCTAGCCCCACTGTGCCGATTAAAGCAACGGCAAAGCCGAACCTCCCTCTGAAATATGTGTAAGTCGCCCCAATGGCAGGTCTATTGAGTCAGGGAACGGGCAGAACATGTCTCTTACATGTTCTAAAGGTAAAAATGTGAACCTGTCTTTTTTCCTGTGGAAGCATTTGCTCATCCTAATGGTGAATACAGGGTTACATGCTGACCCCTCAGCTGAGCTAACTCCTGAATAGTGTGACTAAAGTTGACACTCCAAGGCATCAGACAACTTGTTACATTAAGCCCGACTTGACTCTCAAGTCGAAATTAATGTAACATATTGAAGTTTGCAAATTGTATAAAATTCCCACTTTGTTGCTTTCAATATCCTGTGCCCTCAATGTTTGCGTGAGGAGCCTGTCCCCGAAACACCTTTCTGCCCTCCTTGGGAGACGTGCTTATGACTCTGAGGAAAAAAGACTATAGGAGGCAGCATTGGAGAAAGGTGTTACCTCCCTCCTGCAGGAACCCACACGGGTGTTGACCCAAAAGATGAGCTTCATAGGAGAACCCGCCTTTGAAGGACAAATGAGTAACATTTGGAAGAGGGGCTGCTCCTTTGTCTAGGTAGACAGGCTGGTACTAGGGAAAACCAGTTGCTAACCTGGTTTTCCAGAATGTGCAGCCCCCTTGGTAGCCACACCTCTGGTTTGAGCTAAGGGATTCTGGACACAGAGAGTTATGCCATGTTGGGAGTGGGAAGAATGGTGCATCTTTGGATAGCCAGATGCCACACTTTCCAGGAAGTGGTCATCAGGAGGGAGGGAACCTTTTAGCTGATTGGCTACTGACCACATCTACTATGAGGGCACTTTCTGAGCATAAATAGGGCACCCCAGGTGCCAAGATCTCAACTGGACTGGATGAAGGACCGAAGAACTGCCATGTTACACATGGAACCGGGAAAGAGAGGCTGCACCAGCATGAACTTCACCTGCTGAACCTGGTTGCTAGCAAAAGACAAGTCACTGTGCCTACTGTATCCTGCGTCACATCCACAGCATCCTTGAGCATCTTCAGCATCATGTATCCCTTGCATCAGGACCCATCCATAGGAAGCCACTGCAATGGATAAAGGTGCCTGGAATTGATAAAGAAGGTTTCACCTGCTAACATAAACAGTTTCTTAAAATATTTCTGGTCACCCTGACTAAAGTGACTTGAAGTGTCTGCAATACAACTAGACCAGTATATGCAAAAAAAACAAGTGTCTTAGTGCAGGGGCGGCCTTAGGCATGTGCAAGCTGTGCACCTGCACAGGGCCACCAAATCCCAGGGGCCACCACGCCAATATAAATCCTTAATATAATAATCCTCTGAGGATCGATACATATTTGCGTAGCGGCCCCTGGCAGGGATTCGTTGGGCTCTAGCTCTGTTCCACTTCCAAACACCCTGACCCCCCCTCTTTACTGGCCTCCGTGCTCTACGCCGCCCGGACCCCCTCTTCCGGGGCCCCCTACCTACGCTCCCTGCCCAGGGCCACCATGAGCCTAGAGCCGCCCCTGCTTAGTGTCAAACCTGTTGAATTTTCCAATGAGTATTCATGGTAGAGTGAAATGCTTTGATTTATATACCTTGTACATTCTATGTCTCTGGAACCCTCTGGTGGATCTTTTTCATTGTGGTATCTAAAAATACATTAAATACAGTCTATACAGTCTATTTTTATACATTTGTGTCGGATTTCTTGAATGTCTTGCGAATGTCTTCAATTGTGTTGGTGCTGTTTGAATGCTTTACACGTGTTTCTTTATGTAAGCCTTGCTGTTCAGAGCCACAGCCACCCAAGATTGAGCTGAAGGTTTGACAAATGAAACCTATCGGTTCTTAAGGGGTTGGTTAGTGTATTACATGGTAAGGTTGCACAACCACACCCTTTCCTCACAGTGTATCTGTGAGAGAGAGAGCTTGAACTGCAGTGGCCTGTGGGCTACATATTCAGTGTCTCTGTGTATGGGGAGAGCTTGCACTTCTGAAGCCCGTACTAGATCTGTTGTACACAGGTGACGGGCTCTTGGACTGTAGCCGTCTCAGCTATACCTGTTCAGTGTACGGGGGGAGAGCTTGCTCTGGATCTTCGTGTAATGTGAGTGGAGATAGGGGAGGAGTTTGCCCTGCTTTGACTGTGATCTGCCTGTTCTGTGGGGGGGGGAGGGGTTTCACCGCTCCTGCAAAGAATGTCCCTGGTTTGTGTCTATGAGGGGAGCTGGTACTGCTGCTGCATGTGATGCACCTGTTCTGTGTGTGTGAGGAACGCTTGCTCTGTAGCTGTCTGTGCTCTGCCTGTGGTATGTGTGGCCCTGGTTTGTGTCTATCGTGGTGAGCCTGTACTACTGCTGCCTGGTATGTGTGTGTGTGTCTGTGTGTCTTTCACTCTTAGGGAAAATTACAGAAGGGTGTACTCTGTGCACTGACATGCACCGCTGCTGTCTGTGCCCTTCCTCAGGGGGGTACCCAAGGCCCCTTCAGCCTTTGCAGTCCTGGAGGACCCCAACTCTTCAGGGGCCCAAATACCTTCAGAAGGGCCCCAATCCACCATAGGCCAATGAATATCTGTAGGATATGGGAGATGAGAAACCGCTCAACATTATGCTTGGGGGCCCCCTCATTTTATGTTACACCACAACTGCCTGTTTTGTAGAAGTGTGTGTGAAGGAGGCTTGTATTACCACTGCTTACAGTGCTGCATCTTTTCTTTGTGTGATTGAAGCATGCCCAGATGGAGCACAGTCTCCAACTTCACTGTGAGTGATAGTTTGTTTACTGCTTGCCATGGATCTATTAGTTTCTGAGGCAGGCTGCGCTTCTTCTGTTTTATCGATTCTCATGTGAGGGCCGCTTATGCCGCTGTTTTCTACCTGTTGTCGCGAGAGGGGTGCTTGCGCTTCTTGTGCTGTGCCTGTTGTCATGAGAGGGGTGCTTGCGCTTCTTGTGGTGTGCCTGTTGTCATGAGAGGGATGCTTGCGCTTCTTGTGCTGTGCCTGTTGTTGTGAGAGGGATGCTTGTGCCGCTGTCTTCTACCTGTTGTCGCGAGAGGGGTGCTTGCGCTTCTTGTGCTGTGCCTGTTGTCATGAGAGGGGTGCTTGCGCTTCTTGTGCTGTGCCAGTTGTCATGAGAGGGGTGCTTGCGCTTCTTGTGCTGTGCCTGTTGTCATGAGAGGGGTGCTTGCGCTTCTTGTGCTGTGCTGTTGTCATGAGAGGGATGCTTGCGCTTCTTGTGCTGTGCCTGTTGTTGTGAGAGGGATGCTTGTGCAGCTGAGTTCTGCCTGTTGTCGTGAGAGGGGTGCTTGCGCTTCTTGTGCTGTGCCTGTTGTCATGAGAGGGATGCTTGCGCTTCTTGTGCTGTGCCTGTTGTTGTGAGAGGGATGCTTGTGCAGCTGAGTTCTGCCTGTTGTCGTGAGAGGGGTGCTTGCGCTTCTTGTGGTGTGCCTGTTGTCATGAGAGGGATGCTTGCGCTTCTTGTGCTGTGCCTGTTGTTGTGAGAGGGATGCTTGTGCCGCTGTCTTCTACCTGTTGTCGCGAGAGGGGTGCTTGCGCTTCTTGTGCTGTGCCTGTTGTCATGAGAGGGATGCTTGCGCTTCTTGTGCTGTGCCTGTTGTCATGAGAGGGGTGCTTGCGCTTCTTGTGCTGTGCTGTTGTCATGAGAGGGATGCTTGCGCTTCTTGTGCTGTGCCTGTTGTCATGAGAGGGATGCTTGCGCTTCTTGTGCTGTGCTTGTTGTCATGAGAGGGATGCTTGCGCTTCTAGTGCTGTGCCTGTTGTCGTGAGAGAGATGCTTGTGCTTCTTGTGCTGTGCCTGTTGTTGTGAGAGGGATGCTTGTGCTTCTTGTGCTGTGCCTGTTGTTGTGAGAGGGATGCTTGTGCAGCTGAGTTCTGCCTGTTGTCGTGAGAGGGGTGCTTGCGCTTCTTGTGCTGTGCCTGTTGTTGTGAGAGGGATGCTTGTGCCGCTGTCTTCTACCTGTTGTCGCGAGAGGGGTGCTTGCGCTTCTTGTGCTGTGCCTGTTGTCATGAGAGGGGTGCTTGCGCTTCTTGTGCTGTGCCTGTTGTCATGAGAGGGGTGCTTGCGCTTCTTGTGCTGTGCTGTTGTCATGAGAGGGATGCTTGCGCTTCTTGTGCTGTGCCTGTTGTTGTGAGAGGGATGCTTGTGCAGCTGAGTTCTGCCTGTTGTCGTGAGAGGGGTGCTTGCGCTTCTTGTGCTGTGCCTGTTGTCATGAGAGGGATGCTTGCGCTTCTTGTGCTGTGCCTGTTGTTGTGAGAGGGATGATTGTGCCGCTGTCTTCTACCTGTTGTCGCGAGAGGGGTGCTTGCGCTTCTTGTGCTGTGCCTGTTGTCATGAGAGGGGTGCTTGCACTTCTTGTGCTGTGCCTGTTGTCATGAGAGGGGTGCTTGCGCTTCTTGTGCTGTGCTGTTGTCATGAGAGGGATGCTTGTGCAGCTGAGTTCTGCCTGTTGTCGTGAGAGGGGTGCTTGCGCTTCTTGTGGTGTGCCTGTTGTCATGAGAGGGATGCTTGCGCTTCTTGTGCTGTGCCTGTTGTTGTGAGAGGGATGCTTGTGCCGCTGTCTTCTACCTGTTGTCGCGAGAGGGGTGCTTGCGCTTCTTGTGCTGTGCCTGTTGTCATGAGAGGGATGCTTGCGCTTCTTGTGCTGTGCCTGTTGTCATGAGAGGGGTGCTTGCGCTTCTTGTGCTGTGCTGTTGTCATGAGAGGGATGCTTGCGCTTCTTGTGCTGTGCCTGTTGTCATGAGAGGGATGCTTGCGCTTCTTGTGCTGTGCTTGTTGTCATGAGAGGGATGCTTGCGCTTCTAGTGCTGTGCCTGTTGTCGTGAGAGAGATGCTTGTGCTTCTTGTGCTGTGCCTGTTGTTGTGAGAGGGATGCTTGTGCTTCTTGTGCTGTGCCTGTTGTTGTGAGAGGGATGCTTGTGCAGCTGAGTTCTGCCTGTTGTCGTGAGAGGGGTGCTTGCGCTTCTTGTGCTGTGCCTGTTGTTGTGAGAGGGATGCTTGTGCCGCTGTCTTCTACCTGTTGTCGCGAGAGGGGTGCTTGCGCTTCTTGTGCTGTGCCTGTTGTCATGAGAGGGATGCTTGCGCTTCTTGTGCTGTGCTTGTTGTCATGAGAGGGATGCTTGCGCTTCTAGTGCTGTGCCTGTTGTCGTGAGAGAGATGCTTGTGCTTCTTGTGCTGTGCCTGTTGTTGTGAGAGGGATGCTTGTGCTTCTTGTGCTGTGCCTGTTCCCTCGGCCAACTCCAACGACATCACCCCCTCTCAAGCCCTCTGTGACTCCCTAGCCTCATTCTTCCACAACAAAATCGCAGACATCCACAACAGCTTCGACAACCAACCCGGAGACCAACCCACCGAACCATATGCTGAACATTCTCCCCCCTTGAACACCCTTAACGACTGGAACCCAATCTCCACTGAGGACACCATCCGCCTGATGAACTCCATCCACTCAGGATCCCCCACAGACCCATGTCCTCACCACATCTTCAACAAAGCAGACTCCGTCATAGCACCGCACCTCCGAGACGTCATCAACTGCTCCTTCAACTCCGCCACCTTCCCGGAAAGCTGGAAACACGCTGAACTCACCGCCCTTCTGAAAAAACCCACAGCGGACCCCACCGAACTCAAAAATTACCGCCCCATTTCGCTCCTTCCATTCCCGGCCAAAGTAATCGAGAAAGCTGTCAACAACCAGCTCGCCGCTTTCCTCGAAGCCAACAAATCCCTCGACTCCTCACAGTCCAGCTTCCGAGCAAAACACAGCACTGAGACCGCCCTCATCGCAGCAACAGACGACATTCGAACACTACTGGACAATGGAGACACAGTCGCCCTCATCCTCCTCGACCTCTCTGCAGCCTTCGACACAGTCTGCCACAGCACCCTTTTACAACGCCTCAGAAATATCGGAATACAAGGAAAAGCACTTGAATGGATCACCTCGTTCCTCACAGGAAGAACCCAGAGAGTCCGCCTTCCACCATTCAAGTCCGAGGCCACTGAAGTCATCTGTGGCGTACCACAAGGATCCTCACTCAGTCCCACCCTCTTCAACGTATACATGAGCCCCCTCGCGACCATCGCCCGCCAACACAACCTCAACATCATCTCTTACGCGGATGACACTCAACTGATCCTTTCTCTCACCAATGACCCCAGCACCGCCAAAACTAACCTACACGAAGGAATGAAAGAAGTTGCCGAATGGATGAAACACAGTCGTCTGAAACTGAACTCAGATAAAACAGAAGTCCTCATCTTAGGTACTTCCCCCTCTGCATGGGACGACTCTTGGTGGCCGGAAGCCCTTGGAAAAGCACCCATCCCGACAGACCACGCACGGAACCTAGGCATTATCCTGGATTCTTCACTCTCAATGAACAGACAAGTCAGCGCCGTATCCTCATCCTGCTTCAACATCCTTCGCATGCTCAAAAAAACATTTCGCTGGATCCCCACCGAAACCAGAAAAACAGTCACCCATGCTCTAGTCACGAGCCGACTGGACTACGGAAACACCCTCTACGCAGGCACTACCGCTAAACTCCAGAAGAAACTCCAACGAATCCAAAACGCCTCAGCCAGGATCATATTAGACATCCCGTGCAACGAACACATCTCTGGTCACCTGAAAGACCTCCATTGGCTACCCGTCAATAAGAGGATCACTTTCCAACTGCTAACCCACACACACAAATCACTCTACGACATCGGACCAGAATGCCTCAACTCACGACTGTCCTTCTACACCCCCTCCCGCCAACTACGTTCTTCCAGCCAAGCCCTCGCCACTGTACCTCGCATCAACAAGACCACAATGGGAGGCAGATCCTTCTCATACCTGGCTGCTAAAACATGGAACTCACTCCCCACTTACCTTCGCCTTACCCAGAACCACCTAGCATTCAGAAAGCAACTTAAAACGTGGATATTTGACAAGTAATCCTCCTCCCCTCCCTAAGCGCCTTGAGACCCTCTGGGTATGTAGTGCGCTATATAAATTCTTTGACTTGACTTGACTTGACTTGTGCAGCTGAGTTCTGCCTGTTGTCGTGAGAGGGGTGCTTGCGCTTCTTGTGCTGTGCCTGTTGTCATGAGAGGGATGCTTGCGCTTCTTGTGCTGTGCCTGTTGTTGTGAGAGGGATGCTTGTGCAGCTGAGTTCTGCCTGTTGTCGTGAGAGGGGTGCTTGCGCTTCTTGTGCTGTGCCTGTTGTCATGAGAGGGATGCTTGCGCTTCTTGTGCTGTGCCTGTTGTTGTGAGAGGGATGCTTGTACAGCTGTGTTCTGCCTGTTGTCGTGAGAGAGATGCTTGCGCTTCTTGTGCTGTGCCTGTTGTTGTGAGAGGGATGCTTGTACAGCTGTGTTCTGCCTGTTGTCGTGAGAGTGGTGCTTGCGCTTCTTGTGCTGTGCCTTTTGTCATGAGAGGGATGGTTGCGCTTCTTGTGCTGTGCCTGTTGTCGTGAGGGAGATGCTTGTGCTTCTTGTGCTGTGCCTGTTGTTGTGAGAGGGATGCTTGTACAGCTGTGTTCTGCCTGTTGTCGTGAGAGTGGTGCTTGCGCTTCTTGTGCTGTGCCTTTTGTCATGAGAGGGATGCTTGCGCTTCTTGTGCTGTGCCTGTTGTCGTGAGGGAGATGCTTGTGCTTCTTGTGCTGTGCCTGTTGTTGTGAGAGGGATGCTTGTACAGCTGTGTTCTGCCTGTTGTCGTGAGAGTGGTGCTTGCGCTTCTTGAGCTGTGCCTTTTGTCATGAGAGGGATGCTTGCGCTTCTTGTGCTGTGCCTGTTGTCGTGAGGGAGATGCTTGTGCTTCTTGTGCTGTGCCTGTTGTTGTGAGAGGGATGCTTGTACAGCTGTGTTCTGCCTGTTGTCGTGAGAGTGGTGCTTGCGCTTCTTGTGCTGTGCCTTTTGTCATGAGAGGGATGCTTGCGCTTCTTGTGCTGTGCCTGTTGTCGTGAGGGAGATGCTTGTGCTTCTTGTGCTGTGCCTGTTGTTGTGAGAGGGATGCTTGTACAGCTGTGTTCTGCCTGTTGTCGTGAGAGTGGTGCTTGCGCTTCTTGTGCTGTGCCTTTTGTCATGAGAGGGATGCTTGCGCTTCTTGTGCTGTGCCTGTTGTCGTGAGGGAGATGCTTGTGCTTCTTGTGCTGTGCCTGTTGTTGTGAGAGGGATGCTTGTACAGCTGTGTTCTGCCTGTTCCCGTGAGAAGGATGCTTGCGCTTCTTGTGTTCTACCTGTTCTTATGTGAGGGCCGCTTGTGCTGCTGTGTTTTGCCTGTTCTCGTGAGAGAGATGCTTGTACTTCTTTTGCTCTATCTGTTCTCGCGCGAGGGACGCTTGTGCTCTACCTGTGAGGAACGTTTGCGTCACTTGTGCTCTACAGCTTGTTCTCGTGTGAGGGCCGCTAGTGCTCTGCCTGTTCTCTTGTGATGGACTATTGCACTGCTTGTGCTCTACCTATTCTCACATGAGGAACACTTGCGCTGTATGTGCTCTACCTCTAGCTGTTCTCATGTGAGGGCCACTTGTGCCGCTTGTGATCTGCCTGTTCTCGTGTGAGGGATGCCTATGCTGTTTGTGCTCTGCCTTTTCTTGTGTAGTAGACGCATGTGCTGTTTGAGCTCTGTCTGTTCTCGTGTGAGGGACACTTGCACTGCTTGTGCTCTGCCTGTTCTTGTGTAATAGACGCCTGTGCTGCTTGTGCTCTGCCTGTTCGTGTGTGAGGGATGCTTGCGCTGCATGTGCTCTACATGCTCCTGTTGGAAGAAGGCTGCACAGGTTGCAGCCTTGCAGCACCCATGCATGCTGCAAGAGAAGCCAGTACAGCTCCTGATATGTATGTTTTTCAATGTAGTTTTGATGTCTATTGTGTTCATTTGTCCATGATTTGGACAGACTTCCTTCAATGACACACTGCCTCATGTACACCTGTTAGAGATGAACGTCTGTTCAGTAGTTGAACTTTAGCTTTTGACATATGATTTCAGGGCCCGCATTTTAAAAGCAAGTGGCGAGTTATTGCTTGTTTCATCTGGCAGGACAAAAAAAGTGAAAAAATGGCCGCTTTGGCATGTGCTATGCCTCGACATCAGAAAGTACGCCTTAAGAGCCAATCAAAGATGCCGCTGTGGCATGCGCGCAAACAGTATGTACACGTGAGAAAAGAAGCAAGCAGCCTGGTGGCAGTGCTCAGCTGTGGCGCCTTGGCAAAAAAATGTGCATTTTCTCTCAAATAAGTAAAAACCACAGGAATTGAAGCAGAGAGGAAGCAAAGCACAAGCCAAGGTATGGAGAGAGAGAGACCAAGACTCATGTGGCCCAGTGGCAGTATCTAACTGCCATGCCCTCTCCAAAAAGTGATTGTGTTAAAAAAAAAACTAAATAAATAAATAAGCACTGGCAATTTCAACTCACACATAAAAAACTATATTTAAAGTCATGTTATAGTTATGTGTTGTAATGAGACACAAGTTGATATAAAAAAGAACAAAAAACACTGAAATGCATCAGTTTTCGTTGAGTGAACTCACTAAAACCTGCGCCCCAAACATGCATTGTTTTTGACCTCACATATTACATCACTCACGTCATGTTAAATGACATCAGTGCAGCATCTGGAATTACATTATTGATGACACCACTGTGCATGGCGGGGTCGTGAGTTATATTACTTTAGGGCACGAGTTATAGTTACTTGCATGAACTCTAACTGGTGAATTCTCAGTGCTTTTATTCCTTTAAAATGTAATGTTTTAACTGTCAATTTCAGGTAACTATAACGTCCCTTTCATCTTTGTTGTTTCAGTGAATATATATAGTTGGAAATGCCGATTTTTGCCAAGATTGACAATAACAAGCATCGTGGCAGCTTTTGCCCTCAGCCCCCACTTGGGATTTATTGTTTTGTGCCCACTTTCTTGGCCAGCTACCACCTTGGTTCAGTTACAGACTTCTCCTCCCAGAATGCAACTTTGCTTTGTAAAGACCCATTTGGGCGGGGTTAGAGGCATATATCCTCGCAGCTGCTGAGACTGTGGACACGCAATCAGTGAACAAGGGCTATCGAGCCCGAAACATGTTTGGCACTTTGCTGTTGGGGACTGTATGTGCTATGCCTGTTACCTGCATTAAAGAAGGCTACATTTCCACCAGTGTTGGCGACTCAATGCAAGGCAACTCTTTGGTTATGAATACACACACACACACAAACACACACACATATTTTGGAGTGAGCTGACTTCCTGTTTGACCCTCGCCACCCTCATTCTGGTTGGACATATATCCGTGACAGGCATCTACGGATATATTATATATTATATATATGTATAATATCCAGAGGCATCTGGTGTCCACGGGCGAGATCGGCATCGCCTTGCCACCCTGGGGGAGTAAAAAAAATCCTGATAGAACACTGAGCAGCTAGTAAAAAATTGTGCTGGCTGCTCGTGCTCCGTGAACAAACGTGCACATTTGTTTTTTTCTTTAAGGGGGTAGGGAGGATGGCTCTTTCTCTGTGCATGCTTTTTTTGCTGGGCGAAGATATCTGTCACCTAGAGCCAAAAAGCAGAGCAGTGACGACGCACTGGTGGATGCAGCCTGTGTCTCACTGTCAAAATATCATTTCGATTTTGGGCGTTATTCGCTTGGCCCAGGGAGGAGTTGGAGGCCCTCCATTAATTCCAATGGCTGAGGGCGAGGCAGTCCGGCAGTCTTCGAGATGTATTTTCCAGTTTTGGCCTTATCGTGGCTTGTGCGTGCTACCCTTGCTATTGCCACACTGACTGCACTGCAGTCCTCCTGGTCACGACGAGGAGCCTGGCTCGAGAACGTTGAGGTCACGGTGACAAAGGTAAGTGTTTTTGTCACTGCTTGCTTCGATAATTATTGATGCCTGGGGGTCCGGGGTGACTTTGATTCCGTGCAGTACCAGTATCTGGGGGGTGGCTTAGTTGCCTTGCCCAGGTGGCGTACGTTGTTGTTGGTTTTGTTTGTTGGTCAGCAGTTTGAGGCCCTGCCGGCTGCCGTGCTGTGGCGGTAGTTACTGGAAGTGGCAAATGCTTTGGGAGAGCAGGAAATGGCGCCCTGGTCTATTTTTTCTAATAAATAAGACCCCCTTCGTTAGTGTTAACTTAACGCCCGTTGGTGGCTGCTTTACAGTCACTGTAGGCTACGCCAGCGGGACCCTTGCCTCTCCCTCTGGTACATCTGCGCAGTGCTGAGACAGAGTCAGATGGCATAGGGACGGCCAAGTTCACTGCACAGTGCACACAGGATTGTGGCTGTCCAGGCTCAGTGGCGGGCATGGGCAGAAGGAAGATTCTCGAGTCGACCATCCCTCAGACTCTGCACGTGAAGGTTGAACCAGTGAGTGGCATCGGCTGAGAGAAATCTGCTGCGGCTGCCCGAGACTCCGCAGCAGTTCTGCCGAGGGTAGAAGATGGGGCCGCCTCACAGGAGCCGGCTTCTTAGCACGGGTTGCTTCTGTGTCAATGCTTTGTAATGGTACTGAGCTCGGGGACCGGTGGCTGCACCCTGCGGTGGCAGACATGGGAACCATCTCACCATACTGACAGCTGCTGAGACGTGCTTTACACGTCAAACAGAGCACTTCTACTGAACACTGTTAACCCTCTCTGGTTACAAGTATACCAGCCCTGGCGAGACATGATGCTACTGCCCCAGTAAAAGTATAGCAGCCCGATGGGACGTCCTGGTACTGCCCCAATAAAGCTATAGTCATGCTGGAGACAAAGGCTGATACTGTCCTATTCAAAGTATATCAACTTAGTGAGAATGGCTGGTTGGTATTGGTCCTATTAAATCATAGTTTGCCACAAATGCTGGTACTGTTGCATACAATACACCAGTCCTGTTGAGATTTGTTGGTGCTATCCTGTTAAAATACAGCAGGCTGATGAGAAGTGCCGGCACTGTCCTAGTGAAAGTGTAGCCGTGATGGTGCCAAATACTGGTACAGTCCCATTCAAAGTATATCAGCACTGATAAGAAGTGCTGATACAGTGCCCTTAAAAAATAGCAGGCTGGTGAGAAGTGATGATACTGTCCTAATAAAAGAATAGCTGTGCTGGTGGGAAGTGATGATAGTGTTGCATTCAATTTATAGGACCCTTAATTTTAAAAGAAAGAGTTGGTACTGTCCTATTAAAATTAACACATGAGAATCCTGCACTACCTCATTAAAGTATAGTCATCTGATGAGAAGTGCTGGTACTGTCCCATTACAATATAGCAGCCTGGTGAAAAGTGCATTACTGCCATGTTTAAAGTATAGCAGGGCTGATGAGAAGTGCTGGCACTGGCACATTAAAATATAGCAGCCTGCGAAGAACGGCTGGCAGTGCCCCCTTCTAAATATAACAACGCTGGTGAGAAGGGCTGACATTGATCCATTACGAGTACAGCAGTTCGAGTTTGAAGTGTGAGTGCCTTTCATTTAAAATTACAGCATCACTGCTGAGAAGTGCTACTGCTATTCCATTAAAAGCATAGTCACCATACTTTCAAAGTGCATCAGCCCTATTGAAGTGCTGGGGCTGTCATTTAAATGTATAGCTGCTCAGATGAGCAGGGCTGGTCCCATACAAGTATAGCATCTCTTCCCTGAAGTGCTAATAACATCCCATTAGAAGTACAGCATTCAGGCTGAGAAGTGCTCATTCTATCTATTAAAACCATAGCAGACCCATTGAAAAGTGCCAGTGCTATCTGATTCAAGTACAGCAACTGTAGAGCTGAGAAGTGCATAAAACGGCGCCAATAAAAGTACAACAGCCGTACTCCGAAGGGCAGTCACTGTCCAATTTAAAGTACAGCGTCCCCGCTAAAATGGTTGACAATGTTCCCAATAAATTATCTACTGAGAAGTAAAGATACTGAAAGATACTGTGCCATTAAACATCCCGGAGCCCGGTATTGGAATTCTAGTGCTGACTCATTAACAGTGCTGAGGAGCGTGGACACTGTACTAATAAATGTGCATCAGCATTGCTGAGAAGTAGCAACCAATGGTGTGAGCCTTGATGACTTCATCAACCAATACAGTAAAGAGGTAGAGATGTGTTACAGGTAGAAAACACTTAGAGGGTATGTTTCCGTTGGTTGTGTGTGCTTGGCTTGGGGGTCATTTTGCAAGCAAGCCAGTTAGAAGTTCGGGCACATTTGTTATATGTTTCTAATGTTTTCTTCACACTTGTGCTTTAAAATGCTATATTTGGATCCAGTTTTTGCAACAATTTGCAGTAAATATGTGGTGTAAAAGCCACCATTTGAGTAAATTTTTTTGCAAAATGTTCTTGGGGTAGGGAAACCCCCTCACACTCCTTTTTCAGTTCGGGCTCGCTCGTTGTTCTAGGGTACAATATTTCGCCCCCCACCACTTTCAAAATTCACCAGCCGCCACTGATAATATAGTCGTGGCCGACTAAAGATTAAACTACTGATTAAGCACTGAAACGTGGTGCGTGCCTGCTTTTTGTACCTGGAAGGATGAAAGGTGAGAAGCGGCGTTTGAAAAAAAAAATATATATATATGTTTTCATTTATACACAGACACACACACACATATACAGGGAGCAAGGCTTTCATACACGCTGATATGCGTAGGGTGCTCTTTCCATGATTTGCTGAGATGAATTCTAATTCTGTGCAATACACCACGGTTTTTCAGCAACCACTGTGAGTATGCATATTACTCGGTTTCAACAAAGCCCGGAATGGTGCCGTTTCCGTGTTTGGGGTGCCTCCCCAGTCCACGCCCCAATGCAGAGAGGAATCCTGGGGCAACAAGGTTGAAGGAGATGTGGGGGGTATATAGATATATCTATATCAAATAGTCTTGACCAACCCCAGGCCTAAAAAATGGATAATGCAGGGTGGCGGAGCAATGGACTCGCTGAGGTGGGTTGGGGGAGAGCATGAACCACTCAGCAAGGTAACAGTGTACAGCCACTGCACATCATCAAAAAATTGTTTATATATGTATTTTATAATATAACATTTTTGGTTAATAGAGAGTCAAGGAGAGCAACATGGAAGAGAGCAAGGAAATACGTGCTTCCATGGAATGTACAAAACAAAGAAAAAAACACAGGGGCTTATTTACAAGAAACTGCTGCATCTGTCCAAATTTTGATGCATCTGTTGGTGCAAAAGTCACACATTTCTGGAGCTGTGTCGCAAACACGACGCAACACCAGCAATGCACAGGGAGGTCTTTTCCTAATACACTGCATCACTCTTCACACCTGCTCCAAGCAGGCGTAGAATTTTGATGCAGTAGCATCAAATCTTGTAGATTTCACTGCGTCACTTTGAAAAAGCTTTCCCGAGTGGGAATGCCCACCGTGCATACATTATGCCTGACGCAGGTATAATATGGCGCAGGGCTTTACAAGGTGACACATCTCCAGAGGTACGTCACATTGTAAATAGGCCACAACGTGGCGCCTTGTTTATGAAAAAAGTGACGCAACGGTGGCACAAAAGTGTCGCAAGGGCATGTACACCTGCCCCATAGTTCCCTAATGTCAGCAGTGGAGTTACATGAGTCATGAAATCAGAATGCAGTAAAGGCGAAATGCTCCGGTGGTAAACAAACAAAAAAACAAAAAAAACAGGGAGTAACACTGTTGCATATGAAAACAGGAAATAAGACAAACAAGAAAGCCATCCAATGAAATGCAAGGGCCATGCCATAACCTACTACACGTGTATTATTTAAATGTTTTTAGACAATAGATCTTCAGTAACGGACAGCTAAAGCGATGTGTAGGCCAGACCTAATAAAATCCTCTTAGTGACTGGAGCAGTCACGACGGTTGATAAGGAGCACAGAGTGTTCATTTGCGGTTAGCCCAGGCTCTCTTATCTCTAATGCTGCTGACCGGTTCCCAAGCACCTCTGATACCGTCTCCGGAAAAAAGGAAATTAAGCTTTTTCTTGAACCTTGGGGAGGGCACAACGGTCTTATCGCTAGCCTCTTTGTGTCAATCGTGGATAACCACTCTCGGGACTCTCCTTCGTTTTCAGCGCCTGATGCCCTCAGGCAATACGTAACAGTGTAACATTCAGTTGTTTTGAGAGGCTGCCTTACGGCTCCACCAGAAGTGTTCACAATTGGATGTCAGGTTGCAAAAAATAGCCTTAAAGTTGTGCTCAGTAGTGGCCGGTATGTTGACAGAGTGGCCAGGCAGGGGAGGGGGATGGAGGGCAGGGGGGTCAGACAGCAAGACAAATAAAAAAAAATGAAAACACTTACTGGCATCGCGCCCCTCTCTTCTGCAGGCACAGGATCCCAGAGTGCACTGCGGCAATCCTGACGCTGCTTTCATGCTGCTGAAAGTCACGTCAGGATTGGCCTGAGTGCCAATGATTTCCACTCCCAGTTAGACTGGGAGCCAGTGCCTGCTCTCTCCAACCCGGCAATGCAGCTTGAGTTGGAAACAGCTTCAGTGCACATGACGGTTTGGCAGGACTGAGGCAGCCAGCCAGACCGTTATGCGTACTGAATAGCAGTGCAACCACTCCTGCATAGGGTGACCAACTGGCATAGGTGCAAATTCAGGACGGTGAGTGTAAAAATTCAGGACAAAGGGACACAATTCAGGACAAAAATTCAGGACAAAAGGTCAAAATTCAGGACAAAACTTCAAGACAAAACGTAAGTTTTACAGACACGTCAGAGGTGGTCGCACAATAGAATATAAGTAAGTAAATAGAGAACCACCTGAGTGCAAGTCAAAATAAGTTTATATTAGGTTGAGACAATCGTGCATGTCACGGTTTTTCAGTATGGCCGCAGCTTTTTACCTTAGTGTAAGGTAAGAGCCAAACGATTTATATTAAAAAAAAAGGATTTATTGAAGGTGGAAAGGCACAGAGCATCCAGCTGAACAGCAGGGCAGGCTTAAACTGCCAAACAGAGAATCTGGAACATAGAACCAGGAAGGCTCACGCAGGAGCAGGGTTCTAGTTCCAGCAAAGGAAATGAATAAATAAAAGGTGAAATGCAACACATCTCCTTCCTATAAAACAAGCCAAACAGTACAGTGAAGAGGAGAATTAAGATAAAAACCTAGAAGGCATAACAACAGGTCTGGCATTGGTTTTAACTCTATGAGCCACAGATTGGGAGGGCAGAACACAGTTGCTGTCGTCATGAGAAGAACTCTGAGCAGAACATTTGTCATGAGTAGATGTCTGGGCAGGACCTGGAGGAACAGACTTACACTTGGCAACCCTCCTTATGTTCCAGGCTCTACCATCTTGGGTAATGACAGAATTCCTGAAAACTTTGACAATCTTAATGGGATTGCCGAACTTAGAAAGACCTTTGAGAGTGAACCCAGGTTTCTTGATCTTGACCCACTCGCCCACAACAAAATCAGGAACTTTCACATTCATTTTCCGGTCAAACAAAGTCTTCATAGTGTTCTGCTTGGTTTCAACCCGACTGGCCACTTGCGAGATGTCTAAGTGGTCAACCTTAACATCCAACTTCTTAACCCACCAGGGACAGATTTCGGAACTAGGAGTTCTCCCTCTCAGAAGCTGGAAGGGACTGACCTCAGTGACGGCATGTGGGGTGATGCGGTACATCCAAAGTCTTTCCCTTACCACATCCCTCCAAGATTCACCCGTAGAACAAGCAAGCTCCACAGCATTTTTGAGGACACGGTTAAACCTCTCAACCTGGCCATTTTCTCTAGGCTCATACAACGAGGTAGTGTGATGCTTGATACCACAAGAAACAAGAAAATCCTCCATGTCCCGAGAGATAAGTTGAACGCCATTATCAGTAATAAGAATTTCAGGGGAACCCTCTCTAGCAAAAACTTCCCTAAGGAAAGAAGTGATGACCAAGGTGGTGGCACAGGAGACAAACTTAACTTCCGGCCATTTGCTGTGATAGTCAATTAAAACTAAAGCAAAACGAGCATTCTCTGGCAGGCGATGGAAAGGACCAGAAATGTCAAAAGCTAGCTTCTGCCAGGGATGGTCAGGCCAAGAAACAGGATGAAGGGGAGCAGAAGACACCTTAAGCATCTTATCACTACTAATGCAATCCACACAGTCACGGACAGTTCTGTCTACCATCTTGTCAAGGCCAGGCCACCAAAAGTTGGTCCTAATGAGACGTTTCATAGAGGACATTCCAATATGAGTCCTATGGGCCAAAGAAAGAATCTTGTTGTACAAAGAAGCAGGAGGAATCATTTTCCCAGCCTTAAACAAAATCCTTCCTACAGCCTCAATCTCAGACGAAACCTGACAAATAGGGGCAAATTCAGGTAAAGCAGATTTATCCTTGGGCCAACCTCTTTCCAAACGGTCAAACATAAATGAGAAAATAGGATCCTTCTCAACTTCCGACATCCACTCAATCTCAGAGATACCCCTGAAATCACTAGAAATATAGTCATTGACCACAGAAACAATATCAATTTCACGATTATCTGGGTTGGAACCAACATCAGGGCAAGGCAACCTGGAGAGAAAATCCGCCGTGACATTACTCCTACCAGGAACATACAAAACCTCAAAATCATACTCCTGCAACTTTGAAGATAAGCGTGCAATGCGAGCAGTTGAGTTCCAACCTCCCCCAGGAGACAAAATTCCAACCAAGGGCTTGTGGTCAGTTTTAAGAATGAATCTGTTGCCCCAAACATAATTGCGAAAATGCTCCACAGCCCATGTGCAGGCTAACAACTCCCTTTCGATGACCGCATACCTCCTCTCAGTGAGAGATAGGGTCCTTGACGCAAAGGCAACACACCATTCTTCTTTGCCAGAAACCTGACCTAACACAGCTCCAAGACCATAACAACTGGCATCCACGGTAATAATGCACTTCTTGTTAAGAGAGAAGGATCTCAAAGTGGGAGCATTGACGATATCTTCTTTGATAGAAGAAAAGGCAGACTCCTGCCTTTCAGACCACACAAAGTCTGAGGACTTCCTGGTAAGCTCCCTGAGGGGTTCCATTTTCGTGGCGAAATTGCGAATGAACTTACTGTAGTACTCGCATAAGCCAGCGAAGGAAAGCAATTTCTCCTTGTTATCAGGAGAAGGGGCTCTTACAATGGCATCAACAAGGGAACGCTTGGGAACTACACCGTCAGCAGACAAGGTGTGACCCAAGTATTCAACACTCTTACAAAATAATTTACACTTGTTAAATTTGAGGGTAAGACCAGCATCACATAACTTGTTGCACACATCCTTAAGATGGACACGATGATCATCCACATTCTTGGAAAAAATGAGGATATCATCCTGGAAACACTTTACGAAAGAGCTAACCTCCTTAAAAATATGGTGCATGGCCCTCTGAAATACCGAAGCGGCGGAGGCTAGGCCAAAAGGCATCCGCTTAAATTGAAAAAGGCCAAACGGAGTGATGAAAGCGGTAAAATGCTTTGCATCATCAGTCAATTCGATTTGGTGATAAGCGGAACGCAAATCAAGGGTAGAAAAAATGCAAGCACCATCCAACAAACAAACCATTTCGTTTATATTAGGGAGAGGGTGACAATCAGTGATTAAATTCGCATTGAGAGCCCTTAGGTCCACACACAACCTGATACTTTTATCGGGTTTCTGAGCCAAAACGATGGGCGAAACCCATTCAGAGGACTCCACTTCCTCAATAACACCTCCAAGGATCATGTCGTCCAATAAGACCTTGAGTTCAGCTCTTATACTAATGGGTACACCCCTCAATTTTTGTTTGACTGGGATGGCACCACTTTTAACTTTGATCCTATGGGAAAAACCTCTAAGTTTGCCAAGTTTCTCAGAAAAAACCTGAGGAAATAACAAAGGGAGGTCCTTCTCAAGATCACACACATTCTTGGAAGATTCAGAAGCAATCATACTATCATCAGACAGAAGAGTATTGGCCCTACAGGAAGCAGTGTTGTCCAAAGGTGCAGTATCACAAGTGATGGCAACCACAGAGATAGGATCTTTGTTCCTGGGATTTAAGGTAATTCCAAGTCTGAATTGATCCCTCCAGCCCAGAACATTCACACCTTTGACAGCAATATACATCTTGATCCAAGCACTGTTCCCTCTAAATTCAATGAGAACTTCTTTATAACCAACAACATTAATAAAAGATTCATCAAAGTTTTGTGCAACAATGTCAGACTCACATAAGGTAGAAAGATCAACAAGGCTCCCAAAAATTTCATTGCAATATGACTTGGTAATAATGGTCCAGGGAGAGCCTGAATCAGCCATAAGTTTGAGCTCTTTTCCTAAAATATTAACAATACAATCCGGAGAACTCAAAGTTTCTGCAGATTTGATATCAACCACATTGCGGATAGAAACAACAATACCATGTTCTAGGTCTTGGGATGAAGACATACCTTGTGACACAGTAGAAATTTTGCCTTTAGATGAGGAGGAAGAATCTTTTCTAGTACCAGTGTCTTTACACATTTTTGAAAAATGACCTACACGTCCACACTTACTGCACTCTTTTCCAATAGCAGGACAACGAGAATACGAAGCAATGTGGTTGGGATTACCACATCTAAAGCAGTAATAATTCTTAGAATTGGACTGAGTTTTGGTATTAGCATTAGGCTTGCTATTGGAAAATGAGCTAGAGGAGGAAACAGCAACAGCATTAACATTGCCCTCGTCAACAGTAGAGGATGATTTGCCAACAGCACCAGAGGCGGCTTTACCTTCTAGAGTTTTCATCCAACGCTCAGATTGTTCAAGGGCTTTGGAGGTACTGATAGTCACTTCTAAACTGGGATCACCTAGGATCCAAAGCTGTTCCTGAACCTTTTTGCTTCTTACGTGCACAATGATTTGGTCCCTGAGCATTTCGTCGGTCATTAAACCAAAGTTGCAATGTAGGGACAAAGCTCGAAGTGCAGTGAGAAAATCATCAAAACTCTCATTTTCTTCTTGAGCCCTAGTATAGAATTTATACCTGTTTAATGCCACACTAGTATTTGGTTTAAATCTATTTTCAATACGCAATAAGGCTTCATCATAAACATTGTGATCCCCTCCTGAGCGCATAGGAGGAAGAGTTCTGAACACATTTTGACCCTCTGAACCCAAGCAGTGGAGGAAAATATTCTTCTTCCTCTCAGCAGACATACGCTCACCATCGATAGCCTTTAGATAAGTAATAAACTCTTCTTTCCAACGTGACCATGGAATAGATGGTTCACCTTTGCTTTGCAGAAACTTGCTTGGAGGATCAAATTGCATGGCTGAATAATATGTTAATAACACAAAATAAATAAAGTAGTGTCTGTAATAGTACAGAAAATGCCCAGAGTGAAATGTAAAAAAAAAATCGTGTCAAAATGCACACAAAAATGACTGCTGGGAATGTCAAAATGTCAAAAAAAAATATACTGGAACTACACTGGAAACAGCAAGCAAGGACTAATATCAGTAAAGTATATAGTGCCAATCTTTACAGAGCAGTGGAAGCAACAAGTCTCTCAGGAAAAGTCAGTCAACAACAACTTTCCAATGTAGAAGTACCAACCATTGTAGCGTGTAGCATTTAGCCTGGAAATATATCTCCTCAGCGCGCTGAAGGTGAAATGACTGCTTAACCACGTTGTTGTGCGTCAAATGTAAACACAGCGTTGGAATCCCACTCGATCAGCTTAGACAGAGTCCTCTGAAGCGGACGCTGATCGAGGACGCTGATCGAGGACGCTGATCGAGGACGCTTTATGACGCGCTGTGTGACGAGGCAAACAAGAAAACAAGACGGATTAGCTCTAGAAAGAGCGTGATCCGTGTGATGACGCGTTAAACGCGGTGACGTCTTGAGCGCGATGACGCGTGGAGCAGCAGGCTGGTTGGTAGTTATGGCAACCAAACGGCAATCCTCTCGTAACGGGGAAAGTAATGAAAAATCAATAACTTTGGCAAAGTACATACCCCGAGGCTGCCGATGAAACGTAAGGGAAGAGCCTTTGTTCAACAGTGCTCCGACTTAGTTGAAAGTTGAAAACAAACAGACGGGTTCGTTTTTTGAAGGAATCCTCGCACCTGTGCCTTCAAAATGCCGCAAAAGGACTCCTTAGGTTCTCCAATCGTCGCCAATTTTGTAAGGTAAGAGCCAAACGATTTATATTTAAAAAAAAGGATTTATTGAAGGTGGAAAGGCACAGAGCATCCAGCTGAACAGCAGGGCAGGCTTAAACTGCCAAACAGAGAATCTGGAACATAGAACCAGGAAGGCTCACGCAGGAGCAGGGTTCTAGTTCCAGCAAAGGAAATGAATAAATAAAAGGTGAAATGCAACACTTAGACTATTTAACATTTGCATTTCGCTCCAGCAGGTACATTAGTCACCAGACAATAGTAAACCACACCGGAATATAAGTGAGGCTGCTATTATTTCTTTCACCATTCATTCTGTCCTTCCATCTGTGTGCCCATCTGTATCCAAACATATTCAACCATTTGCAAACCTATCCACCATATATCCTTCAATCCATCATTTCACTCATCCATCCCTTCATCCACCCTTTCACTCATCCATTATTCATCTACCCACCCTTTCACCCCATCCATCCATCCACTCTTCCACCCATCCATCTATTCACTCACCCATCCAGCCATTTACCCTTTCACCCATCCAGCCATCCATTCACTTACTCATCCATACACCCCTTCACTCGCCCATCATCTACACTTCCACTCATACATCCATCTATTTACCTTTTCTCACATCCATACTTCCACTCATTCACTCATCCATCCATCCTTTCTTTCACTATCTATCCATTCACCCTTTCATTCATCCTTTCAGTAATCCACCCAGCCATTCACACATTCCTTTACTTATTTACTCACCCACCTTTTCACATTATGAGCTGAGCCTTTGTCTGGAGAGTCGCAGACAGAAGAGGCCCATCAAGAAATTCACCTTGCTGTAGTTCCTAAAGCAAGTGGTGGGGGATGGTTCACTATGCCCCTGCACATAGGCAATCTGAAAACGTAGAAGTCATGAGTCATGCATGATGCACAGTGCCAGGACGTGAGGTGACTGTGACATGGCGTTGTTTCCACGGCTTTAAGTGGTGTAAAAAAACTTGGGGGTCTCTTCAAAGTGTATATTAGATGTAATTAAGGGTGTGGTTAAAAACACCTAGGCAAAAAATCTGCGCTTAGCATAGTGTTCCGCCCGACTGGTATTATGTTGTTTCTGTCATTGCATCCACCAACAAGAAGCCAGGACTATTGGCTTTGTCAATGGGTGTTAGTGGCTTAAAATAAAAAAGCAGCAACCAGGGCTTTGTTGAATATAATATTGAAAATACTTCAGTTCTAAAATGATGGGACGGTAAAAGAACGGTAACCCGTTCTTTTTGACTTGTTTTTCAGGCTTCTTTAAATAAACTATTCTTTCACGTTGCAGCATGGGCGTTTTACCTTTTTTCTAACTGATTGCCCCGATGTACACTGAGGTAGGAGGAGACACCACAAGCTTTAACACCCCAGACTGCCCCATTGACATTCTGTATGTGGCAATTACCCGGCATACAGAATGACAATGGGCGGGAGGGGCTGCTCTTGTGCTCCAGGAGGAGCGCGAGGCGCCCCCATCAAGGGGAAGTGAGGCCTCTCACAGGGAGCAGTGCTGCTCCCCTGTGATGGCCAAAATTACGGACAAAAGACGCCCGTAAAAGGGATCCTCACGGACAATGGACGTGAGGTCCCAATTACGGACAGTCCGTGAAATTTACGGACGGTTGGTCACCCTACCTCCATCCTGTCATCACCCTGGCCCTGCCCCAAGCCTCGGCCCGAGAGGAAGAATAAAACGATAATAAACAAGGGTTTTTATCATATTATTTTGTTTTTTTTTGGCTGCGGGCAGGTGGAGCGGCACTCCTCTGCCATACAGGAGGAGCCGCCGCTGGCTGTGCTACTAGAGGAGGGTGAAAGTCCAAAAGACCAAACATTATTTAGGCTGGTGCTCTTAAACCCCTTGCACATGAGCTGCCTGGAACCCCTTCCAATCAAGGAGAAGTAACCAAAACCACTGAATTCATTCATCTTACCACCACTGCATGATGGAACATCACTCTGGTTGAATGAGAGAAAACAGAAGAACTGAAGCTGGGCCAAGGAGAGAAAACAGTACTTACTTTACTGGGCCCAGGTCTGGAAAAGGAAATAGCACTACAAACTCCCCATATGGGTGCACTTAGCAGCAGAGAAAAAAGACACAGTGAATAGGGAGAAAGTTCAAGGGAAAAGTAAACGTTTCGCATCTAGCAGCTAACAATCGGTGGCCTCCTAATCCTGTGCATTCTTTTTAAACGTTGACCTAGAACGATCTTTCCTTTCTCCACTTGTTTTCAGCTGGAACATAAACTCTCAAAAATGCTTTAGATAGTAGTTAAACTTTGCTGAATCCATTCAATCACTGCTAGAATGCTGCCCACATGTGTTCCTGCCCATGTTTTGGCCTCTGAATGAACAGAGCTCCCCTGCTCTGGTTCCACCACTAAACGCCACACCCCGGGGCAAGTAGAGCACCCCCAACTCCTTCATAAAGTCTGGTCCCAGCGAAAGGTGTGGCACTGAGTGAGTGCAGCGGTAGGGAAGAGAACCATGGAGGCTGGTGCCATTGTGGAGGGGGAGTCCGCTCACCGAGGACCTCAAGGAAACACAAGGACAACGTAAGCGGGAGGAAACCACTAGCAAGTATGCTCCGCCTTCATAGCGCAGGCAACTCTGGTAGGGCCCCATGCTCGCTCTCACACCGACAGTGCACCTGACACCACTGCCTAATCAGGGACAGGGCTACAAAAAGGCCCAGCCACATTAGGGGAGAGTCTCAGTAACTTTCTCAGTATGAGGTCTGGCTTGCTAAGACTGCCTCTGTTGACCATGCCTGCTTGTGCTTTCCTGCCTTCATTGCCTATGTGTGTAGACTTGCACTGTCCTTGTTCCAGTTTCTACCCCATTCTCCTTCCTCCACTCGGAGAGCTCCCTTGGTTCTTGTTGCTCCCTGATTTCTACCCCACCCCTGACCCTCCTAATGTGACTCATTCCACCCCCAGTCATTGGAGAATTTTCTGCGGCTTACACCACTCAGTTGTACGGGTGTCAGATTCCTGTCATTTTTCAGAGAGGTTATCCCATTGCCCTAAGGTTGGTCCTGGGGATATACATTTTCAGCGATGGTGCACTCTGGATCTGGTAGTTCTCATAGAAAGTCTGGGAGTGGGCAATTGATCACACTCTCCCATCGGGGCATCTCACCAATATTTCCACTTGTCTTGTTTCAGCTCCGTTGGTGTCACTCGTCTGTGCTTCCGTACCACTGGGGGTCTTCTCGCTTTTAGTCTAATATACTTGTGAGCAGTGGTCTCGCAAGGGGTCTCTGTTCAGATCCACTCCTGAGGATACATCTGTCTCCAGTTGCCAGAACCGAACGCCATGACTTGACCTAATGTTTTGGAGAAAAGCATTCACTCGCCTTTAACACAGTAAGACATGTGATCATCTTACCCATCAACTCAAAGTTGATCATCTCCCCTTATGCAGATGCAGGGATGAAGGGAAGAACTTTATGCATTTCATGAGGTACTCCCATCCTACTCTTCAGAGCAGGAAATGGAAGCAGTCGAGATAGGTCACATGGTTTACCCCGAGAGATGTGCGAATTGTGCCCTAGATGTAATATCTCCTTTGGGGGGTGACAAGCGCACTGCTATGTACAGACCGCCTATCTCCCTGGCTTATTAAGGACACCCTCAAACTTCCAAGAAGCTGTACAGAAATGAAGCCAAAATGAATGGCTGCCCGGCGACCAATCAGATTGGCTTGAACATAAGAGTTAATCCTTTAGATCACATGATGGATAGTCAGATAGACCTGGAGAAAGCCTATTGCACAAGAAGGTCACAGGCATCACGCGTGGTGCAAAGAGGGAAATAAATGGATAATGTCGCCATGCAGTTTTAAGCGTGAAACCTCTCTGGTGAAGCCCTAGCAGTCTGCGGCAGGTTCTACAGTTTCATACTCCAATTAACTTTAAAGGCCAGGGCTTGCACAGCAAGTAAGTAAAGATAATGTAGCGCAGTTGGAGCTGACTCATCAATGTTATTGATGCCTTTCAGGTGTATTGCTCCAATTGGAAGGCACTCACCCCTGCAGTTTTGATTGGACTGTAAGTAAAGTCATGGATGCCGTTGATACATGACGCATCCTACAGGATTAGTTTTATAATGGTGGATGCCGGTTGTCCTATAAACTGTATATGCTAGAAAAGCTGTATTTCCTATCAGTATATAATGACTGCTGTTCCAGTTGAATGGAATTTTAATAAATGCATGCAGTTTTCAGACTGCATTGGATGCAGGTTTTTACCCTTGAAGGGATGCCGATTGTGACACTATTGCTATGCGGCATCAATGTATCGGGTATCCATACCTGTCCTGTTGGTGGCCTTGTTCGAATTATTTTGTGCACCGAAACATTGACTTATACAAACTGATTGCACAACTGTTGCTTATTTTATTTTAATGTTCCACTATAAGTTGTATCATTTGTATGATGTATTTTGTCTTCCCTTATGACAGTCGTATTTGTTTTTTTGTTTTGCTAAATGTGGTAGTTTGAGGTTTGTCATTTGTGTCATTGTGTTTTTTTTAACTGTTTTATTGGTTTATAACAGTGCAATTCGTGGTTACCTCAACAGATAATGCACCAGGAGCATTATCAAACTGCATCAAAACAAAAAGGTAGAAATAGGTCTAAATGAAAACAATATCTAGCCATGTGGTCAGTAGTTCTGACCCGCGTCTCTGATGTTGAACGTTAAATGAGGAGACCAATGCCCCAGGAGGTGCAGAGGGCTCATCAGGATGCCTATCATGAAGAGACCGAACCACTATGGGGCTCTTACAACTTGGAGAGCCCTCTACCCCATTTGTGGGCTATCGGGCGGCGATGGAGGCCCTGGCCTCTTTGCTGTGTAAAGCCACTGCCTTTGCCCTCGCCCATAATATCAGCGCCTGACACTGAACATCACATGAGGGCCTGTGGGTTCTTCCATTGCACGGTGATTGGTTCTTTTGGCGAGGATGAGGGCCAGGTTTAGGAAGCATAAGGCTGTTCTATATTTCTTCAGCCATTTGAAAATCCCCACTGCCCCCTTTCCCAGGAGTCTACTCTCAGCAATCTAGTTACCTTCTCTAGCTGCCTTCTCACTGGCCCAGAACAGACGTAGTTGGGGGCAGTCCCAAAGCATAGGTCTAAGTCCTGCAGCCTGAGCGTTGCACCAGCACACAAGTCCGCGGCTCCAGTAAAGTCTTTTGTGTTGTTGTTTATTGTCAACATGCTACTCTGTCCTCATGGATTTCGTTGAAAATACAGATTCATGAATTGTAAATAAAATTGATATATTTATGAAAATAATTTGTCCCCATTGGAGAATTGTTTTATATAATGAGATGGATTTTCATTTCAGAATACTGTTATTAATTCACATTATACTATGAATATAAGTGACACCTCAGGAGTGATTTTGTGGTGTTCAGTATTTACCCATGGTCTATGGGAGGATATACAGATTGCTCTGTCTGTTGTCTATGGTACTGAATGAGACAGCCACAACATACCGCAACTTGTATACAACAAGTAGTCAGGGTTGATCAAAGTTACAAAGCCTTTCCTCTGCAAACTTAGTGAAGTTTTCTTCAAAATTGGTTTTACATTTCGAGAAAATAATTTTAATAGAAAATGATCTTGCACAAAAAAAGCAATTTGCAAAGAAAATCAACTAAAGAGCAAGAATTCTCAACTGCAAGCAAAGTTTTGTAAAGTTTATAAACTTTGCAGACACGCTATACATTTAACCCAGCCTCTACAAGAAGTACAAACTTACCATTAAAATTCTGTATTGGATCAAATTCAGAAAATTGTACACCATATAAAAGAGGTTCTGGAGCCAGTTCAAAAGCTGCGTACAGAACTGCGCTACGTACAGTACTCATCCATCCTCTCCCTCTATCATCCAGGATCCCAACGTTCTTCTCCAATACACTGGAATACCTAGTTTTCACAACTGACCTTTCCTCCAACAATCTTATAACTCCTTCTAGTCAGGACTCTGCACCCAACACACAACTGAAATTTGACTCTCGTGTTGCAAACTTTATTTCCTCTGCTCACCACACTTACCTCTCTTCGGTCCTCATTCTTCGTAATATGTGCAGCATTTGACAATGTAGTATGCCCTACATTACTTTCCTCTCTCAACAATTTTGGTATTGAGGACTCTGGCGTTATTTCAATTAAGTCCCTCTTTCTCAATGTAGGGTGTCTCCAAGAGATCTTCACCGACCGCTCCAAGTTGCAGACCTTCCAGGGTCAGACATTTCTCTGATTTTATTGTCTTCATAAACCACCTCCGTTGGCGAAATCATCTCAACTTGTGGTTTCTTCTAACACCCTTACGATGGTGACAAACATAAGTGTCTCTTTCCTAAACTCAACCCCTGTCTCCATCCACACATCTCAGACTGCTTTGGTGGTAATAGACACTGGACGGCCCTCAGGTCTCGCAGTATGTCCGTCTCCAAATCTGTGGTACTCTACCTTTCTTCCTCCTCTGTGCACCACTCCACCTAGACCAATCCATCTCTGGACATCTTTACTTTTTACTCATCAGATAGAAATGATGGTGTACTTTTTAGCCGTTCAAGGTGTAAGGAATAGCTTAGTAAAGCTATCAAGGTTGCACAGTGACTAATACTAGAAATGTGAGGGATACGCCCTATCTCGCTTTCCACCTAGCCAAGACACTCATTTAATCACTATTAGTTAGTAAATTGGATTAATGCAACATCTTGCGTGATGGCCACACTCAATAGTCATTCTATCCACGGGACAAGGTTCTTAACCTTGCCACCAGAACTTTATTCAACCTTTCCAGGTGTACACATCCCAAAGACCCTTCATCCCCGCTCTTTTTTGTCAGAGCTGGGACGGGAGGCTCTCAGCTAAAAAAAGGACCCTCTACAAGTTGTCAACCCTTTTATACAAGCCAAGCAATTGCACCACTCCGAGCTACCTTGCCAACATTCGGATGTAAAACACCTGCACCCAGAACTTTCATCAAGCAGAACTCGCAAGTGATGCCCACGCAACACTCTTTGCAGTGCCTAGATTGCGAAAGGTGTACCTTCTAGGCCCACAACACTGTAATTCACTGCTTCCTGAGATCACTGCATATGCCTCACTCAGTGAATTCAAACCTACGCTGAAGCGCCTTCTCAGCCAAACAACAACAAAAATTTGCTAATGAGGCAGGTTGTACCCACATATAACACAGTTCTGCCAAGTTTCCCAGGTCCATGTGTGACATGTTGCCGCAGTACAAATTCTCCACAAGGGTTCTATTTAAGTTATCCACCGCCGCTGAGTGTTAAGCTGCGTCACAACATTGTGCTCCTGTACGGAACTTCTGTTGGAACTGTCATGCTACTCCTGCTAAAAAAAAAAAAAAATGTTTAATCGTAATTGCATTTATATAGCGCTTACTACCGACTCTGTTCCCCTTAGGAGGCTGAGAGGTGTCACCCTGTGCTCCAGCACTGCAGCTGCTTGCATCTGTAAACACTGCAAGTGCGTAACCGGGCCTAGGGATGCTTGTAATCCTCCATCCCACTCACAGCATCCTCTTTATTTGTGGAAATGGCCTAGTAGGGGGTTATGTTTAATCTTCTATCTGAGCACAATAGAACCTGACACCATTAATCCCTGTATTATCAAACAAATTGCAAATGTAACGCACTTTTGTGCTTAAGTGCTAGATAAAGAACAGCATCAGGAAACTAACATGCTTAACAGCAAGTTTAATGTTTAAAAGATACACCCAGCACATTTTGCTTACTCACTAAAAGCAGTTTTAAAATGTAATTTACAAGATCCGCATGTCTGATTAAAAATATAGTCACGTGCAGCCATTTCCCAACTCAGTAGCACCTTTGATATCTGGAAAGGATATGTGCGATTTATGAAGAGTAAACTGTTGTACAGTGCTTTGCTCTACTCTCGAGCCAGCACTCTAGATCCCTCCGTGTGTTCCTTGTTCTCGAGTTCTCCTCCGCCCTGTTGGCAGTTGGAGCTCTGGTCGGATGAGGGTTGGACCTACCTTTACCTGTGCTGCAATAAAGATATTACTTCACTTACCTGTTCCTGTGATCTTCATTCCGTGTACAACATTTGGCGACTTGGACTGGCGATGCGTCCGACCACTGCTCCCTCGCCTGGTTTTGCAGCCTGAGAAGACTTCACAGTAAGGTGTAGCGCTCCAAATCCCTCGAGAACCCCGTGTAGCATGCAGCGTGGATGCGGATTAAGCTTTCCATAACAGCAGTGACTACTTCCTCTCCAAATCAACTTTCGGATGATTTCATCTCAATTTCCGTGTTGCCGGTGTTGTGAGTGACGTCACTTCTCCCAACGTCCATTTGCCGAAGCTTTCTACGAATCCTGCTTCGCCTGGTGAGTGAGTCGCCTAGCAACACGAGCTGCGTCACGGAGACGCATTTCCGAATTCAGCTTTGTTTGTGAGTCGCGTAGCAACGCGAACAACGTCACTGAAGCGCATTACCCTTGCGCGCCTATCCACGCTGTAGCCCGAACGTCTGACGTGTGACGAAGCACACGCACGACGTTATCGGCCATTTTGAGTGCATTGTTTTGGTGGTTGTCTAGGATACACAACTCGCCGAGATCTTCTAGAAACAGCGTTAAGAAACAGCGCTAAGAGTAAACGGATCTTCATTTTCCTGTCGTTTTAAGCACAATCTACAAGAGTAAGCAAACTTTTACAATACTTTCTGACAGTTTCTTTATTATTACAATTTTATTCTTTACCCTTATATTGTAGTGTGCAAATTAACATAATACCCATCTTCTATTTGTGACTCATGGCTCACTCAATTAATGTTGCCCTTCCACCGCAATTCTTAAGCGAGCCAGGCAATCCATCTATATCGTGGGAAGACTGGATAGTCATGTTCAATAATTATATTGAGGCTCTAGATGGGGAAGATTTTTCGCCTAAACGGAAAAAAGCTCTTCTAATGACCACTTTGGGTAAAGAAGGACAACGTCTTTTCAAATATCTACCGCAGGTATTACCTTCAGGGTCACAAGCTGACTTAGATGAATTCAAAGAGGCGGTAGCAAGACTAGAAACCAGGTTTGGTAAAGAAGAAAACCTTGTACTGCAGAGATATAAATTTTATAAAAACAGACAGTTGGCTGATGAAAGTATTGACGAATTTGTAGCAAGATTACGTGAACTTTCAGTTAAATGTAACTTTGGTCAGATGGCGGACGAACTGATCAGAGACCAACTAATTGTTCAAGCCAACAACAGGAAAGTTCAAGAACGACTATGGGCAGCGAAGAATCCAACTTTGAAAGTAGCTATAGAATTAGCTAAAGTAGTAGAAGAGAGCGAGAAATGCATGAGAGAGTTACAGAAGAGTAGTTTGGAAACAAATGTTGCAGAGGTTTCCAATAAGAGTGTTATTAGTGATAATAGTGATGATGAAGCTGCAGCTATTGCCATTGTTAGGAAAAAGGGTTATGTTCTTCAAAAGAAAAATGTGCAGCAATCATCATATAGTAAGAATAACAAAAAATGTGTTCTAGATGTGGAAGTTTTTCTCATACCTCAGATGGGAAATTTTGTTTTGCAAATAACAAGGAGTGTCTACGTTGCGGTAAAGTAGGACATTTTGCAAAAATGTGCAAAAATAGAAATAATTCTAGAGTAACTGTGATTAATGAGTGTGATGACTTGAAGCGTGATGTGAACAAAATTCTAGTCCTATCTGATACTATATGCTCCTGCAGAGATCGAAGAGGTAATGCTTTTAAAGATGATTTTATGATTGATGGGAAAGTTGTTTCTCTCATGGTTGACACAGGTTCCAAATGGACCATCATTCCTATTTCATTAATGAAGAGCGTGTGGGGTGAAAGAGCACTGAAGGAGTGTGACATTTTCCCGTCTGGTTACCAAGGCGAGAAGATTGACATGCTAGGTTTCTTTGAGGCCAAGATTGACTTCAAGGGTAGATCAGCACCTGGTAAAATATACATTTCAACTGATGGACCGGCTATTTTAGGTCGTCACCATCAGTATGACCTACACATTGTAGTTGACCCAAGGTCTGATAACCCAGTCTCTATTGTTGAAAATTCATCTTTAGAAGAGATTTTGAGCAAATTTAGGAATGTCTTTAGAGATCAGTTAGGAGAACTTATAGGCTATTCACATCGCATTATTCTCAAGGAGGGTAGTTCACCTGTCCAGCACAAAGTGAGGAGAGTCCCTTTCGCTTTGCGGAATGAAGTAAAGGCTACTTTAGAGGAAATGCTTCAAGGGGGCATCATCGAGCCTATAGAGGCGTCTCCATGGGTTTCACCAGTAGTGATCTCACAGAAACCTGACAATAAAATCAGGTTCTGTGTGGACCTTCGTTCATTGAATAAGTGTGTTGTGGCTGATGTGTTCCCACTACCAAACATTGGTGAATTGGTCTCGACTCTAAAAGGGGCAAAACTTTTTAGTAAGTTGGACCTTAAACATGCGTACCATCAAATTTGCCTTGATGACAGTTCCAAACACATGACTGCATTCATCACCAGCGAGGGGACATTCCAATTCACGAGGCTGCCCTTCGGGCTCGTCTCGGCTGCTAGTGTGTTCCAGAGACTTGTCACTGAGGTTTTTAAGGATCTTGACAAAGTGTTATATTTTCAAGATGATATCTTGATCTATGGGGATTCCTTAGAGGAACACAATAGGATCTTACAGGATGTGTTACAAAGAGTGGATGAAGCTGGTCTAACGTTGAGAAAAGAGAAGTGTGCGTTTTTGTTGAAAGAAATAGAGTACTTAGGTTTTTGCCTGTCTGAGGAAGGCATTAAACCAAAGAAAAATCTACTGGAGGCCATCGAACTGGCGCCTTCCCCCGTTGACAAGGATCAACTTCGGTCCTTCATGGGCTTAGTAGAGTTTTACTCAAAATTTGTGCGAGATTTCTCGTCAAAGACTGCTTCTCTGAGATCCTTGCTAAAAAAAGGTGTCAAATTTGGTTGGACTACTGAGCATGAATCTTGCTTTAATACGATCAAAGGGGAACTTAAATCTGCTGGTGTCCTTACCCCTTTTGACACTGCTCGGTCTTCCATTTTAATGGTTGACGCCAGTGCTATAGGTCTCGGTGCAGTTCTCTTACAAAAACATGGTGGTGTAGAAAAAACTATCGCATTTGCTTCTAGGCCTCTTTCTACCTCAGAGTCTAACTACTCTGTTATAGAGCGTGAAGCTCTTGCTGCTGTATGGGGCACAAGTTATTTTAGAACCTACTTGTGGGGGTACAAATGTATTCTGCGTACGGACCACAAACCCCTCTTGAATGTTTTGGCTCCAGGAGGCGCTGGAAAAGGGTCTCCAAGGTTGGCGAGATTGGCCTCTCGTCTACAGGACTATCAATGTGAGATTGAGTTTGTTCATGGTTGGAAATACATTCAAGCAGATTGCCTGTCCAGGCTTCCTGTTCGATCCTCTAGTTGCAACTCTGAAGATATTTTAGATGACCTAGCTGTTGCCTTAGTAGAGGATGTTTTGTTTGTGGGGGGCGGTTCCTTTTCTCACGACGAGTGGTTAAAGGGCATGGAGGAAGATCAAAGTTTAAAGGCTGTTATAAATCTTATCTCAAAAGGAGCAAGAAGAGAAAGCACAGTCGATCCCCATGCTAGACCGTTCTTGAAGGTCCTGGATGAACTTTCTTTGGAAGGTAAAGATATTTTGATGCGTGGTGACCGCTTTGTTCCTCCTAGCTCCTTAAGAAGTAGGATTCTTAACTTGGCCCATGAGGGACACTTGGGTCAAAGTCTCACTCAACGTCGTGTTAAGCAAAACTTTTGGTGGCCCTCTGTTGACAGTGATGCAGTGGATTGTGTGCTGAAGTGTGGCTTCTGCAAGGAAGGGGAGAAGCGTTTGAAGGTTCTAGGATCTCAGTCTCCTCAAAAAATAGGGTTTGAAAGTGCTCCTTGGCATAGTGTTTGTATAGATTTCATAGGTCCCATGAGTGAGTTACCATCAAATCAACGTTTTGCCATTGTCCTAATCGATTGCTTCTCAAAGTGGCTTTGTGTGCAGTTTGTCAAAGAAATTAATACTGACACCACCATTAACTTTTTGAAGGGTGTTTTCTTAAATGAAGGTTATCCTTCTGTTCTCATTTCGGACAATGGCACTCAACTGACATCCTCAAAAATGACTTCTTTTGTACATGAATGTGGCATCAGGCATCAGAAGACAAGTCTTTACAATCCACAAGGAAATGGTCTTTGTGAAAGGGTAAATCGTCTCATTAAGGGGGTGATTCAAATGTTTGTGGAAACTGGTTGTTTCTCACATGAACGTGTCCAAGAACTTGTCTGGGCTCACCGATCTACACCACATAAGAATGGTGAAAAGTCCCCTTTTGAACTAATGCGTGGGCGTACACCAGTGACAAAACTGACTCCCGCTTGGTTGAAGTGTCCGGATTATGAGGTGCCCCTACCTCTTAACACTTCTCTACCCATCTCTGTGGGTGACTTTGTTAAGGTAAAGCCGGGTAGGTGCTCCAAAGGCCTTAGCAAATTTAGGGGTCCCTACAAAGTTAAGAAGGTCTTTCCACATTTTGTCGTCCTAGCCAATGGGGAAAGTTGGAACTATAGGAGAGTAGCTCTTTACCAAAAACAGAAAGATTCTTCTTCTGATGACCTGTTTGCTACTGGGACGGGTGGTTGCAATGGCTATTTGTTGTCATCTGGCACTAATTCTTCTCCCACCCTTTTGCCAACTGGACGGGGGGAGGTAGGTAGTGGAGATGCTTCTACTTCTTTGTGTGCGCATGGTAGTTCTTTGGTTGATTCTTCTCCTGTCACTCTCGTTCTCACTTCTTCTTCTTCTTCTTCCTCGTTTGAAGTCAGCTTGAGGAGCCCTCGTTCTCGGCGTCCACCCACTTATCTGAATGACTATGTTCATTGATCTTTCCTTTTCTTTTCTTTCCTTTTCTTTCCTTGTGTTTTCTTTCTTGCAAAGGGGGAAGATATGTTGTACAGTGCTTTGCTCTACTCTCGAGCCAGCACTCTAGATCCCTCCGTGTGTTCCTTGTTCTCGAGTTCTCCTCCGCCCTGTTGGCAGTTGGAGCTCTGGTCGGATGAGGGTTGGACCTACCTTTACCTGTGCTGCAATAAAGATATTACTTCACTTACCTGTTCCTGTGATCTTCATTCCGTGTACAACATAAACCCCCCCAAAAATGATTTCACATTATTTTGTGATTGTGTTAATTTGTAGTTTCTGTAAAATAAGCCCTTTACCTTTTAAGTAACTATTATTCGAAGGCCATGATATCACTACTTGTGACGCCACATCATGTGTCATTTGTGAACGGTACACATGTTTAGAAGCAACATGCCGGCCATCTTGGAAAAGTAAAACAGTGATTCACTTTATTCCAAGACAAATGGCCACATTAGAAGCAATGGCAATTCAGGATGTGGCGCACTGAATATGAAATTAGCAGCACACAAGCGGCCCAGCAGGGGTGTCTGGCGAGCTGCCAGGCACTCAAAGCAAATAAAGGAAACAAGTGAAAGGGGATCTATAAAACTATAACATTGTACAAAATGGAGAACTGAAAAAGTGGCTAACAAACTCAGGTACTGAAGCATGTTCAATTTCAGGTGGATGTGCACATGTGATCAGACAATATACCATCACTCACAGGGCAGTAGTGCCAATGCAAGAATTTGCTGACACACTGCCCCATTCTAGATGCTGTCATGGGTATAAACAAATGTGAATTACTCTGCAACACATTAGTGACAGAAGAGGACTCACTCAAAACCAATTGGTGTAGGTAAACGTATGTATGCATTTTTATTAAATATTCAGATCACATGCCTTTAACATAATGTAACAATCCGCCTACGAATGCCATAGCATATCTTTTCACTATAAATAAGTCAGCTCAACAGCCTTTGCTATAACTTTTCATAATAAATAGGTCAACACATGACATCTCGCATAACTTTTTCAAATAAACCAGTCAAGCTGAAAGCCTTTATTGTCGGCTTGTCACCATAACCAACTACACAGAGCATAACATTTCCCACAAGACGATCATCTGACATACAGTTATAGGATTACAAATATGTTAAAAATTACAGATGGCAAAATAATATACAACCCTTCCTAAGTGGGCCTAACAAGGATACTCACAACACAAATCTTCTACCCCATTGTTCCCAAAAGAGAGTAACTACCACGAAAACCTTTGTCTACAGCAGTAATTTGTGAGATTCCATGCAATAAAATATGTGTATAGACTTTACCACAGATTAATAACAACCCACCCTTAAACACCTGTTCGCTTTAACAGGTGCTTTTCACAGGAAGTAAGTCAGGCCTACTGCCTTTGTCAATCATTTTCCTAATAAACAGATCAGACACATGATTTCTGACATAACCTTTCCCTTTAAACCTATGAGGCCTATATACTTTATCATTGGCTTATCACCCAAACCAACTCAGGCATACTGACTAGGGCATAAGCATCCCAAATGCAACCCTCAGGCCCACAGGTGGAAAATGTAAAATAGATACAAAGTTAAAGTTGTCAAAACAATTTACCATCCCTTCCAATTGGTTCTAGAAAGAGGTATCACAGTGCACTTTTTCTGCCCACAGGGTTCATCAGATGGGGTAACCAGTGCCTTAACCCTTGGCACTTACAGTAATCTATGAGTCAATGTAACAAAATAAATTTCATTGGCATTAACACTTTGTAATAACAATCCACTAAAAAGGCCTACTTGCTTTAACATATGCTTTTCACAATAAATAATTCTGACCTGTTGTCAGTGTCATTTTCATAACTTTCTCTGATACACAGCTCCGACCTTTGGCAACTGACATATTCCATTATCATTGGCTTGTCATCATAACCAACTCAGGCGCACTACACTGAGCATAAGCATCACAGCGAGGCATAAAGTGCAATACAAGCACTCATTTTCAGTGGAAGCACATATCTTCTACCCAATCAAGAGCTGTAGTTAGGGTAATCAACATGTGGGCAGAACCGAAGCCCCTCCCCGAGTAGTGCTTTTTTTAACCCCTTCCATGCCGATGACGGCCGGGAGCCGTTATGGCACACAGTGCTCGTGTGCTGATGACGGCTCCCGGCCGTCATGACCGCACCCGCGATCGGAATGTGCCGCACAGGCGCAGTATCGCGCCCGCACCCAAGGGGTTAAAGCGCCTTTCTATTAATCACATAAGGTCTGACAACAGTTCTGTTGTAAAGCCAGACATAAAAACTGTAGTTTCCAAATGAAGAGGTCCCTGTCATCAGATGATCAGTGTGTGTAGTCGATGTCACTTTCTCTGGCGACTCACTCGGGGTCTCGGTAATGAGAAAGAAGGAGTCCAGCGGATGAACACACAGCTGGCACTGGCCCCTCCCTCCCCCATGTGCAGCCATTTCCCTCGCGGGCAGCCAGACTGAATATTGATCAGCCAGCGGCTCCTGATTGGATCCAATTAGAGTACAGCAGGTCAAGGCGCCAGAGCCCGCCGTTGCAGCTTGAACAAGAAAATGCATTTCAAAACTACAGAGAGTTGTGCTTTAAGATGATTGGCTGACAATAAATACAGCAGGCGTCGCGAGCCGCTAGATGCGCGGCCACGTGAGAGCACGTGCAAGAGAACATGGCGGAAACTCAACTGCAGACCTCCTCCTCTGCTAGTAGAAGGTAGTAAAGCGACTCATTTCAGACCGAAAAGCTAAAGAGCAAAACATATAAACTCAAAATACAGACTGACAGCATATCGACCATGATTAATAATCTTCATGCAAACATTTTAAATTGCACCTAATTCCACCAGCTCTTGCTGCAAAGTAGGCTGGGAACGGACTTGGAGTTGTAAACTGATGCATTTCTAAAATAGGTAGGTAGTGAGTTTTTCTGGATTTAGGAATTTAAAACAGGTTTAATTTTGCATTAATCATTATTTAAATATGATTGACATAGTTTGGTGAGCCATATATATTTTAGTCAAGGTTTTCATATGGAAAAGGTGGAGGAGACTTATTTCACCCAGTCTTTTCAATATTTCATGTATTACCTCCTTCACAAGTCCCCTCACTATGAAAACTGAAGAAGGGCTTTAAGCACTAGATTATGGAAGCGCTGCAGACATTATAGTTCATCTTAGTGAACAATTAGTAACTATTCTTTTCCATTCTGATTGATTCTTGTATATTAAAACAATCGCCCTAGATTATCACACCAAAATTTTGATTCAGTAGCAATATGAATAAGCTACTTTGCACGAAATTTCAGAGACCTACCATATATTTTCCTGTAATGACCTAAAGCTTCGATTTTGAAATTCTGCATGCCCCCATCAACTGCATTGTAAGAGATTTGCGCCACTCTGTCTATATTGGCCTGCTGAAAATTATTAAAAAAAAGATAAAAGGTTACATTCGAAATAATAATGTACATTTATTATAAATGTATAAATTTAATAACCTCCAGGATTGGTTATGTGGTACCTTGCTAAAGTAAAGAATTTTAAGATTGGACTATGGCATGCAGAAACTTTTACACCATATTCTCCTTCATTTACTATGATGGGCAAATATTTTGTGAGTGGTAATTAAATTAAATGAAAGTGTTGAAAAAAGTAGAGTTAATTAACTTTACACGTAAGGCGTGATGGAAGAAACGGATTGTGGGTGATAAACATTGCAGGGAGGCGGTGAGGCATCCCATCAATGCTCTTCCTCCTTTTATATTTTCTTAGAAAAAAATCAATAAGCAGGCTGCACTATAATTATAATTACAAGCACTTACTGACTGTGGGGCTGGTCTCCCTGCATGTAAACGTGCAGCACACTACCTCTCAGGAGTACACTCTATTTATTTTATTTTGAGGACGATTTCCATAGGGCACTGCTAGTGTCACTTAAATATTATAGGATAATATTAACCAATCAGTGGTATTCATTGAGGCAAACTCAGATGTATGAACATAGAAGAAATATCTGCAACAGGCACTCAGCTCCCTCGGATATCTTATAAAACGACGCAGCCCGACGGGCGGTCTGGACCACTTTGAGACCTGAACTCGACATCCAGAATAAAGGAAGAGGCCATGGTTTTGCTTCGTACACAGGCCGTGGCCGCCGAGAGGATGTGGATATTATCTGGTAATGGCAGAGGGAGCTCTGGCCGGTTTTGTTTTCCCAGGTACTTCAAACCCCCCGAGTGGCTCATTTCATGAAGATAATTGCGTTAGGATTGCGGCCTTGCAGGCTGCCCCTTGGACGCCGAGCACTTTGCAGCCCGCGGCGCCACGGCTGGCTTCGCCCTCCGGATGGAGCTAATGTGGCCGGTTGTACACAAAGTCTCCCTTCCCGCTGAGCAGCCAATGTTTAACGACGCAGGGGCCTGCAAGCATGGCGGCGAGATCTGCTGGCGGAAGAAACGGCTGTGCGGGGGTCTTAAAATGGAGGGGACACCTGCCAGTTATAAGGCATAATTTACCTGCGAAAGCTGCAGGGGCTTCTGGGAGCAGGGAGATTTCTAGACTTGTGCGGCCAGGATTTTTGGTCTGGAGAATTGAGCGAAACCATGCCCAGGTCTAATGATATGACATTTGTCACTGGGCAAGAGCCTTTTTTTGTGTTGCCCACGCAGGGTATCCAACAAACTGTGACAGAAGGATGGAACATGGCCATACCTGGTTACAATGTATGCAAGTTGAGGTAATGTTAGTGGTAAGGATGAGTACATGTATTTTGACCACGTGACCTTTTCCCTCCACAGGCAGGAGGTCAATGGGATAGCTTATTCATATGTTGTCAAGTTTGTTACCTAAGAATTACTAATAGGGTTTTGGGAAAGATGACAATTGTCTCTATCAAACACGAAAAAAGGGTGTGCAGAATTAGTGCAACACTAAGAGCTATATTGTTGTGTAAACTGCATATTGCCATCAATTTTTGACGCAAGGACACATTCTGTGCCAAACAAAAAGCACAAAAAACACAAGTGTTGCAAATAACAGCTGCTCACATTCTACTCATTAGCTTTGTTCCTGTGATCATCCCAACATTTTCCTGTGAACACAGCGTAATTACACCACGTGATAGAATGGTGTCATTTTGGGAGTTTCGCGTAATATGTATAATGTGAAAGTCATACGCACGATTATGCTAGTTTCATTTAAAATTTGCCCACACTGATTTAGAGGATGTAGGGTACAAATCCTTGCACCGACAAAAAGTAGCATGAAGACAGCGGCGTAACGAAATTTGAGGAGGCCCCCCTGCAAGGTGCAGGCCCTGCAAGTTGCAGGGAGGGGCCCCGCTCCGGATTTGATCAGGAGCTCTCGGACGAGAGTACTGTGCTGAGGTGGCCTCCTGCAGCTCGGGGGCCACCCGCACCGCGGGAGCCTGTGTTACACCACTGCATGAAGATAGTTGGACTAGGGCTCGGTGAAGAATTTTGCTCCGCCGACAGAGTTTGCTGAGCTTTGCTCACTCCGTGCGGAGTTCCGAAAAAGTCAGTAAAGTGACAGGGAGCGGTAAGTTGGCGAGCGCTCGTGTGAAAAAAAATCGCATGCTAGACCTCCTCTCGGCAAGATTTCTCAATATGAGCATTCGCGGCAGGTCCAGACCACTTTGCTCGCATTAAGAAATCTGCTGCTCACGTTGAGGAAACTGCCACCCGAGTAGAATATCTACTCGAGTGGCAGAAAGCAGCCGCGCCTTCTGGTGTGATGCCTAGTGCTGTTTGTGCTGATTTTACAGCACAGGACAAACTCCCAGCTCTAAAAATCAGTGCGAGCAGCGCAACTTAACAGACTCCGCCGCTGGCGGAACTCCACAGAGCGCAGCAGAGTTTAACACTTCACAGAATTCCGTGGAGTAGAACTCTGCAAACTCGCCCAGGCCTAATTTGGAATAATTTTTGTGAAAAACACACCGACTCTTTGAAGGAATTCTTCAATGAAGCCCACTGCATCAAATTTGTACTGGAGTTCCAGTGGTCGTGCAAACCACAGGCTGCCTAGCTTTGGATATTCCTATTGGATATTCCTAGTACTTTTGCCTTGAGACGTGACCCCAGGGCAGCATGTTCCACAGTGCGACTAGAATGGTAAATAAGCCTCCTGAAATATTTGGGGAAAAGTAGAACTTTTTCGAAATACTCTAGGAATGTAGTTTAGTAAATTTGACCACTGAGTGTCTGCTGCCCTGAACAATCAGTTCCAGGCATGAAACAGAAAGTTTTTTTTTACTAGGGTATTGTTTTTACAGTGAGGATGGCTTGTAAATAGGGCTTCCGGTTTTATGGTATTTATATTTTTGTCATTTCTGTCTGTATTTATCCATATTTATTTTTTTGCTAATTTACCTGTATTTATCCCTATTTATTTTAGGTTTTGTGAAAAAATAAAGCTGAAATGTGTATTTTTCTGCATTTATTTAACCAGTTAACGTGCACTCGTGCCTCAAAGCCTGACGGATTTCAATGATAAATACACAGACAGATGGTAAAATATGCACTTGTAAGAAAATATGTACATTTTAGTATCAAGGTTGTGCAAATCTACAGCTATTTAAGGCCCTTTATTCAAATCTCTATTTTTTGATACCCTTGCTTGCCAATCTGCACATCCATTGGCCTGACAGTCATGATTGACAGCATTTAGAATCACTCAAAACAACCTCTATTTCCGTTCGTATCCATATTTAAAAATAAATACAGACAGGAAAATAAATGGTTTTCTGTCTGTATTTATCTGTAAAAAATCAGTAAAAACGGAAAACAGAGAGCCTTACTTGTAAAGGTGCAGAATCTTCCCTCTGCTTCGCATAAAAGCCAGAAGGATAGCTGTTTGAGCAGAACCTTTGCTTCAGGAACAAAGCAGTGATCAGCAGATCATGGCCTTGAAACCCTGCATGGCTGGTCTAGCTTTCCATCCTCCGGAACATAGCGCTTAGAAACTGCAGAAGTGTAAATGTAAATTGATACTTGTATAGCGCACTACTCACCCGCAAGGGTCTCAAAGCGCTTGTACGAATACCGCTGTGGAACCCATCCTGGCTTTCCTTGTGAGTCGTCCACTCCTGGGCACCTCCAAGGTGGAGGCCAGGCATCCTTAGCGTTATGGGGGCCGTTGTAAAGATTAAGCAAGCTATTGCCCAGAGTTGCAGAGTGGGACTCAATGATTGGAATAGGCACCGAGGCGAGAATTATCAGGTCCGTGGAATTTTGAGCCCAAGACCCGCCAAGGCAGGGAACTGAACCCTGGTCCCAGGCTAGACCTCTGCATCAGGGTCTGCCGCTCTAACCATTGAGCTGCACTTCTCCACACACTTGACTCCATGCTTCCTGCAATGCCACAGTGTGCTCTGGTACACCAACATATATTCATTTGATTTGTTATATAGTGCTTCACACCGCACGTGAAGCACTATATAACAAATCAAATGAATATATGTTGGTGTCCCAGAGCACACTGTGGCATTGCAGGAAGCATGGAGTCAAGTTGCTTAGAAAATGTGTCAAGGGAATGTCAAAACAAGTCTTGGGTTTGATAAACGATCGAACGGCTTTAATCTTTGGATTGATTATCACAGCTGCAGTGTTGTGCTAGAGAAGTGTCTGAAAACATGTTCCCTTTGTGTTCCGTATTTTTCGTAGGATATCTGTAATATTCATGTTATGTGAAAATCTCAACGATCATTTGGATCAGACAACGGCAACATTTTACTTAAACTGGTGAAATTTGCAAAATTACCAAATTTTGCATTATGCAAAACTTCTCAAATGTATGCATTTTTCTGCCTGCGAAAGGTTCATGCAGAAAATATCTTGCCACGATACATATTCTCATAAGTTTTTTCACGTATGGTTCATGTAAAAAAGTCACCCGAAACACCAGCAAACCACATTTAACTCGGAAAGCATACATTTGAAAATAATAATAATAATTTTGTGAGACTTCACAAAACAATTATATTTTCAAAAAACCATAGTTTGGACCACTCTATTGTCAAATTCCGTGCAAGCATGAAAAGCAACCATTTCAAAAAGTGTAACAAATATGGCAATGTAATAGAACACTGTTTTAAGCTGTGTTGCAATGCCCCGCTGTCCAAGCACCAGAAAGTGGTTGTCAGGGTAGCGAACATATAAGCATGAAATATCAAACATGAGAAAGAATTAGCAACTTACAAGACGGTGACCTCATGATCTAAATACTGATCCTCCTAAAATATCTCACAACAATATTGTCCTACAATAACAAGATCTGGGCCAATCCAGGTTTGTTGAATGGGTTTCATCTAAAACCGTTGGTGTTTATGTTACAATGCCTGCACATGTTCAGACTTCTTCTTGCATCTATCCAGGCTTGCTTCAAATGTAGCTAGAGCGTTAGGGTGCATTGTAGGGGTCAGATTTTCATTCCATGCCCTGTGTCCTACCACTAAGTAGATACAGCTGCATCTTCACTAAGAAGTGTTGCGAATCCACCATAAGACCCTAAAATACTTGTGCAAACCTCCTCCAGGAACTACCGAGATGTGTCCTAAGAATGGGCAAGACTTCGCTTCCGGGAAATAGAATTTGGGGTAGATGTGTTGAATGCCAGATGGCAAACCACGCCCAATCCTCTAGATGGAGAGAAGATGTTGTTTGAGCCACTGCAGTACAATAGACAGAGGGGTGTGTTGAAAAGTTTAGCCTCATAATCAGGTGCCAATTAGGCCTGCACCTTTCTATAAAAAAATACTGGCAATTTGTCTGCTTTTGCTATTCAGGAACTGCCACGAGCTGGTAGGGGAAATATAATTTGAGTAAAAGTGTCAGGATTCTTTGATAACATGGCAATTATCCCTCTGCTTGCTCTAATGCTCATTCTGAAATGATTTAGACAGCGTTAAATACATTTTAACTGATTTATTTATGCATTTACTGTTACAGGTTAGTTTCAGAGGGGAAAAATACCGAATTTCAATCCTTTTCCCGATATTTTCACCAGCCTGGACTTAAAATAGCAGGCCAGGCTGGAAAAAAAACCCAACCAGGTGACAATCATAGCTCCCATGGACAGTCTGGCCATACAGCCAGGTGCCATTTTGAGGCAGATGATTTAAGCATTGGTGGGCGGAGACAGCTCAGCACATTGTTTGCTGAACACAATTTGAGTCTCACTCCTAAACAGGCTTATTGAGACAGCCATTGTGTTTAAAGCTGGGCTCCTTCTTTCTACACTTGTCCCCTCTTGATGACAATACAGAGCAGGATAGAAGACGACTCATTATTATGGGATGCTGCGCGCTCATCACTGACGCAGGGCATAGGACTCGGAGAAGGCACTGTGGGAGGCGGGAGAGGCCAGCAATCCTGCTTGCACCTGATAGTTGGTGGCAGAACTTTACTAATTACAATAAATATGTGCAGGGGGGAAGGTTTTTCTTCCAAGCTTGCAAGCTTTCCAAGGCTTCTTAGATTTTAGTCCCTCTGAGTTTTCTTTAATCCACCGCCCTCAGCTCCTGTCTCTTTATTTCCCTGTTGCTGGTTCTTTTTCACCCGTGCATTCTTCATTTGTCCCTCCTTCCTTTATGTTTATTCTCCCTTCTTACTTCTATTTCTTATCTTTTGCTCTGGCTCAAAGTTTTAAGACGAAAAATAAGTCCCTGTTCCCAGAAATGAGTGACAGTGCCCGCTACCTGCAACAACCGGCACAAATTAAGCACTGGCCCTCTGTTGCCGAGCATAAATGATGTTGTACAGCTTAATTCTGTGAACCAAAGCACCTCACGTGGCTGAAAGGTAAGCCTGGCTCTGAAGGAGGTTGGGAGTGGGGCTATGCTCTGCTCTGTGCTTCTCTGCAGACTTCAGACCCAAGGACCCTGTAGTGCTGTTAGCACTCTAGTTGATGCACGCTTACACGCACTCCTACATCCGCAGGCCAGGCGTGGCCTGCGGGGCTGAATAAATGGAAGGCGTGCGCTCAGGCACGTCACTTCCGACTGGCACCAAGTGTGTGTGACTGGCTCCTTGCTGCGCGCTGCCACCCCTGCGCAAGCGACCAGTCCACCAGGCAGGCCCAGTACCCTGCCACATTACATTGGCGACGAGCGGAGGGGGCCCAACCCTCGCCCGTACACGTCTGCCCGAGCGGAGCTCTCTGCTCGCTCCCGCGGTGCTCACAGCGTGTGACCCGGCGGTCACGACGACGCCCCAGGAGCCGGTGCGCTCCTCTCCGTCGTGCTCCCGCTTGCTGGAAGGTGCCTGCTGTCCATCCTGCTGCCCTAGGCTGAGGGCACATGCCACCGCTGCCTGCCGCTACACCATCGTGGTTCCCGCCGCGAGTGCCGTCTCTCACGCATCTCGCGTGCGACGCGGACCCGCCGAACCCTGCTATTCCCCACGCATCTGGGGTGAGGTGCACGTGCAGGTGCCTGGACTGCCACTAGCCCTGCGCACTCTCTCCTTCTGGCTGCTGAGGCCTGAGACAGCCTGGTGTTGCCCGGAGTGGACGCAGCGGACGCCGGAGGCCCACAGCTGGACGCTCACCGGCCAACCACGTGGCACGCAACTTTTGGTGGCAAGCACTGTCGCAGGAAGACGGACGAAACGGCGGCCTTCTAAGGAACACGCACTGCCTCAACTCTACACAGGTACTCTTGCCCTGGCAATTCGTGGGAGTCGCTGCCATGGGGGACGATGCTGCTGTGGCGCCCGTCATCAACATCCCATTCCAGCACGCTGCTGCTGGGGTGCTGCCACCCTTCAGTGAGGCGAGTGACCCGTCCATGGCCTCGCCCCGATGGAAAATTTGGCTGGAAAGGTTGGAGAACTATTTTGTGGTTACAAGGGAAACGGATGACGCAGTGAAAAGATCCCTACTCCTCCACTATGCAGGTGACGAGGTCTTCAGACTATTCAAATACCTCCCTAACCCTGGTGCATTGACCACCTACGCCGCCGCAGTCACCACCCTCAACAACCATTTCGACCCCCAACTGAACTTGGACTTCGAAGTCTTCAAGTTAGGCCAAGCTCGCCAGTGGGATGGGGAATCCATGGACCAATTCCACACAAGAGTGAGGGAGCTGGCCAGCTCCACTGATGAGGACCAGCCAAGAGCCATACGACGCCAACTAATCCAGGGGTGCCGAGATAAAACGCTACGGGGCCACATCCTGCGCAAACCGGGGATTTCCCTGGAGGATATCCTCATCCTAGCCAGAGCCCACGAACTGTCGGATGCCAGAGCGACGGCCATGGAACAGGCCCTACACAAAATTCCCGCCAAAACCGAGACCATCAAAGTAGAACGGGCTGATGCAGTACGACCACGGACACGTCGCCAGACACAGAAGGGATACCGGAGGGACCCACTTCAAGCCCGCTGCGGATACTGTGGGCACGGACCCCATGCGGCCAAAGACTGCCCAGCTCAAGGACAAACCTGTGGAAATTGTGGGATCCCAAACCATTTTGCGTCAGTATGCCGCAGGAAGAACCAACCCAGGAGTTCCAAGAAGCATTGGACACCCACAAAAGCCGTCCGCCAGCTATCACTAACAGATCCACCCACAGAGAGGGCTGACAAACACCTGCCCACCATCTACGATGACTCGGAGTCGGAAGATGAGGAAGCGTATGTGATCTCGTTTGCCCGGGAGCTGAAGCAGAGACGACGGCCAAAACCGACATGCGTGGTACGCATGGGGGAGAATGAAATAAAAGCCATCATCGACACAGGTGCCACTGTTAACGTCATGGGGCTGCAACAATTTAACAAGCTACGTCCACGGCCCGAGGTCCTACCCTCAAAGACGAGGATTTTCGCCTATGGAGCGGACTCCCCACTGCCGCTAAAAGGAAAGATCGTGATACCCATCCGGGCAGATGAATCCGAAGTAACAGCGACAGTACACATAATTGACCGGGAAGCTGATACCCTACTAAGCAGCCACACTGCTGAGGACCTGAAACTGATTGCATTTGCTAACCGTATCAGAGCTCACCAAGTGGACGAGTTGCTGAAGCGTTTCCCTGAATTGTTCAAAGGACTAGGCTGCATCAAGTGCGACCCCATTAAACTTCATATCGACAAGTCCGTCTCCCCCACTGCCTTGCGCCATAGGAGGCTACCATTCCACCTTCGGCCGTTAGTGGAAAAAGAACTTGAGAAACTTGAGAATCTAGGAGTTATCGAAAAGGTAACAGGACCCACCCCATGGGTCTCTCCTATGGTCATAGTCGAGAAGCCCAAGCAACCAGGCGAGATCCGCCTATGCATCGATATGCGGCTGCCAAACACCGCTATCAGAAGAGAAAGACACTTGACGCCCACTATGGACGACATAGTGGCCGACGTGAACGGCTCGAGATGGTTTTCTAAAATCGACCTCAATGCAGGCTACCATCAACTGCCCCTCGCCGAGGAAAGCCGTTTCATCACGACATTCAGCACTCACCTTGGCCTACGGCGATATAAGCGCCTTAATTTCGGAATATCATCGGCAGCGGAGGTATTTCAGAATACCATCAGAGAGCTATTGTCAGGTTTGCCGGGGGTAATTAATGTCAGCGACGACATTTTAATTCATTCGGCCACCGCGTCTGAACATTACAAACATCTGCGAGACGTCTTAAAAAGACTGAGCACACACGGAGCAACACTTCATAGGGACAAATGTCAATTTTTCCAATCCTCAATTGAGTTCTTTGGTTACGTGTTTAACCAAGAAGGAGTTCAAATTGACCCCAGAAAATCCAAGTCCATAAAAGACGCCCCAGCTCCAAAATCCCCAACGGAGGTGAGAAGTTTCCTCGGGATGGCCACGTACTGTGGCCGGTTCATACCAGGTCTGGCAACCCGCAGCGAACCTCTCCGTGCACTAACGAAAACAGACGCCAAGTGGCAATGGGGCATGAAAGAAAATGAAGCCTTCCAGGGGATAAAGGATGCCCTCCTTGAAAACGCAACATTGCCATACTTCGACCCTGCCAAACGAACCGAAGTAATTGTGGACGCCAGCCCGGTGGGCCTAGGGGCAGTTCTAACCCAAGAACACAAGCCTGGACAATGGACAGCGCTGGCTTTTGCCAGTAAGGCGTTAACCCCGACCGAAACCCGATATGCTCAAATCGAGCGAGAGGCCCTGGCAATCAAGTGGGCCTGTAACCACTTTCACCTCTACCTCCAGGGGCATCCATTTGTGATGGTAACCGACCATCAGCCCTTGGTACCTCTCTTCAAGGGCACCGCCCCCCACCCGCCACCACGTATTGAGAGGTGGGTGATTCAGCTCCAGACGTACGGCATGGAAGTAGTGTACAGACCGGGAGCCAAAAACCCGGCTGACTATTTGTCGCGCCATCCACTACCTCAAGAACCAGTCCCCGTTGACGATGACTGCGAGGAATATGCCCAGTGGATAGCCCTCACGTCCTGCCCCCAATGCATGACCATTGCAGAGATCAAGGAGGCGACAGTGGACGACAACCCATACATGAGAACGCTACAAGCTGTGCAGGAAGGATCCTGGACTAACTATCTGCACCCGCCTGACACGTGGACAGCATCAGACAAGGAAGCCCTCACGAAGTTCTGGCACGTCCGACACGAACTCAGCGCCACGGAAGAAGGGGTGCTGTTGAGGGGGACACGCCTGGTGGTACCAAAGCGCCTCAGACACCGGGCCACACAACTGGCTCATGGCGGCCACCAGGGCGCCAGGAAGATGAAGGCACGCATGCGTGAAAAGGTGTGGTTCCCGGAGTTGGAAACGATGGTGGAGGACTACGTGAGAACCTGCATGTCGTGTCAACTGACGAGCGACCCTGAAAGGCCGGCCCCGGTAATCACTGAGGAAGTATGCACGACCCCATGGACCAAGATCAGTCTAGATTTCGGGAGCTTCCCGGGGGATGGACACACACTGGTAGCTATTGACTCATATTCCAAATACCCCCTGGTCGAGAGGGTGCAATCCACGGCATTCACACACGTGGGGCCGGCACTAGAAAGACTGTTTTCCATGTTTGGCTACCCTGAGGAGATTAAAAGTGACAATGGCCCACCGTTCCAGGGAGTGGAATTCGCCACGTTCTTGAAAAACAGAGGGATTACCCACCGGCGCATCACGCCCCAATGGCCGCAAGCCAACGGGGAGGCAGAAAGATTTATGCGAACTTTAAACAAGATGTTTAGGATAGCGGTGGTAGAAGAGGCTGACCCTGAACAAAGGCTACATGAATTTCTAAGAGAATATCGAGGAACCCCCCACTGCACAACCCAGAAGAGCCCGTGGTCCCTCATGTTCCAGGGCCGCCGTTGAGATCTTCTCCCTACAGTTCCGGAGTCAGCGCCGGTCACGGATAACATGAGGGAGACTCAAAGACGTCGATGCCAGAATAATCAGCGAGCGAGCCAGCGGCGTAGAGCAACACCACGACGACTATGCCGAGGAGACCGGGTAGTCATCAGGAACAGGCGCCCTGGAGGGAAGTTCCAGACATTCTACGAACCAGGACCGTGGACTGTTACTGCCACGAAAGGGACCATGGTAACCGCCAGAAGAGAGGGGGAGGAAGTGTCAAGGAATACATCATGGTTCAAAGCGGTCCCCCCTGGGCCGAGAGCGAGCACAGAAGACGCGGATAGAGTCAATGAACCACCTAGACCCGCGACACAAGAAGGTGGAGACAACTCACCAGTCGACCCCCGAGGAACAGTTCCGGAGTCTGAAGGGAGACCCCCACTCGCATCTACCCCTATCAGGAATTCATCCCACAGCCGAGAGCAAGGACCGGACCACACCCCACGATACAACCTGAGGCCCAATCCTCACCCAAGTCAGAGATTAAAAGACTATGCCTGTCAGCTGAGACCCTGAAACCGTCATCCAAGGGACACGCAAGTACAGAGCATTTCATTATAAACTGTTATACTGTGATGAACATTTATGGTCTGGATGTTCTGAAAAGTTTATGAAGTTGGATAGAGATGTAGTGCTGTTAGCACTCTAGTTGATGCACGCTTACACGCACTCCTACATCCGCAGGCCAGGCGTGGCCTGCGGGGCTGAATAAATGGAAGGCGTGCGCTCGGGCACGTCACTTCCGACTGGCACCAAGTGTGTGTGACTGGCTCCTTGCTGCGCGCTGCCACCCCTGCGCAAGCGACCAGTCCACCAGGCAGGCCCAGTACCCTGCCACATTACAGACCCCGCTGTTCCGGGGCTGGCGTTCCGCGCGGTGGGCTCAAACAGGGCGCGCCATTCGCCGGGCCCTGCTGTCTTGTCACAATACAAGCCCGTCCGCCACTGAGGCGCGAAAAGCAGCAATTTATGTGCGCAGACAAAGTGTTCCAGCGAACCTCGCCACCTCCAAACAGTCCGTGTTTAAATGACATTCCCGAGCGGCTTTCATGGGGGGGCGCGCCCACACGCAGTCCCAAACGAACGTTGCGCTGTGGAGGTTCACCGAGCGGGCGCGCGCGCGAGCACGCGGCCGCCTGAGGCCTACTACTGCAAGACAGGCGTCGGAAACCGAAACCGAGGCGGCCTTTGAGCTCAGCTCAAACCTCCCAAGCTCCTGAGTTATCAAGGTGTCCTGAAGGGAGACGCTGTCCTGCACACTTTTATTCAGGGACTCTAGCTACTCAAAGCAGCTAAACTCTCCTGGTGGAAATGTGGCTGTGAATGAGGAATAACCATGGGGATAAGATACAGTAAATTCAATTTCCGGGCTACTATTCCCAATTTTGGGGTGAAACTTCAAGGTGCAACTAGTAGTTGTCCTGTTTTTCCAGCCTCTGCATTTACCGTACTAGTAAGTACTAGTCTGATTAAGTCGACTTTGTAATGGTGGCCTTAACATGCGACAGCTTTGGTTTGTTCCATTACATCACATTGGTGCCTCTGCTCGGAGTGAACCTGCCGTTGGCACTGAACTGTTTACATTTTATATTTCCACTGTCGTTTTATTGACTGTGGCTCATGATAAGGGTGTTATTAGGAGCACTAAATAAATATCTGCCTGCTCTCTGATGTCATTTTTTCTTTGCCAAGCGAGGCTCTATTCATGCATTTTGTTGAGAGCAGATTTCCTGTTCCTTTGTATTAGGCCACATCCTTGGTTACTGCTGACCCCTTGAGTCCAATTGGCTCGGAATCAGGACTTCATAATGAGGTCCATATTCTATAGGAAAAAAGTAATGTTTTAAAAATCTCTAAATTTGCATCAAGTGATGAGAAAAAATACAATGCTGCCTGAAAGGAAGAAAGTGAAGACGGAGGTAATTCAGAGATGTGGGGGTTTGAAGCACCACTTGACGAGGGTGCCCAGCAGGCACGGAGATGCTACAGAAGGGACTTTGTAGGCCAGGAACCGTGTGAGCCTTTTAAGACACTGTTGGCTTTGTTCAGACGCTTTCAGGCTTTGCTGCTTTGGGCTTCATTGCATGTTATTTGTCCTTTGCGACCCTAATGCATGGGCTTTGCCTGGGGAACAATCAGGGGATCCACTTAAGATTAGGTCAGCCCTTCGCCACCTGGTGCTGGAGTGAGGGGGAGGGGGGATAGTGGTGTGTGCGGGGAGGGGGTGGGGGGATCTGGTTTAACTGCTCCTAATGGATCTGCGTACATGTACGCCTCAATTTTCCAAGGTCCATGTGTGAGTAGAGGTGTGTCAAGGTTTTTGCTGGGTATTCTGGGACTTGTAGTCCTGATTTTAGGTTTGGATAAACAATACTACAAGCCCCATAAAACAAAGAAAAAGCAGTGAGAGAATGGGCTGCTCAAGCATGGACCTAAGACTGGAAAAGTTGGGTGCTCTTCTAGCCCCAGGTTCATATATGTGGCAAGCATCCTAGTTGTACTGACTGCCGGTATGACCTTAAAGCAGGTGAGTTGAGGCCTATCTGCATCTGCCAGTACTTTGCTATTTGTATAATGTAGAGCATATCACTCCAATGTGAATGGCTCTACATGGGCTCCCGCACCAAGCGCCAAACACCTTCTGGATAGCCTGTATGACAAGCAAGGCCACCGGAACTGACACTCGTCTTCATACCGCAAAGAAGAGAATTTTCTCAGGTAGATTGCAACACACCTGAGGCCAGGGCATTGTCAGGCTGGACTAAAAAAAAACTGCGAAAATGAGAAAGCCAGAAGGCAAATCTTCATCTATGCTCCGAAGATCTGGAGCAATATCCCCATCAGCATCAGAACATATGCAATCCAGAAAAATGTGAAGAGCCAGCGATTCAGACACCACTTCGGTCCCACAAATAGCAGCATAACCCGCAAACATCCTGCTTCATCACAAATGTAACTGAATCATTACTCAAGGACCTGCCCTGCATCAGTGCTCTGTTATTCACCACCAGGGTTTGCGCCTTATGAGTACCTACACAAACAGATATAGATGAACATGCAAATGTCCAAGATCCAAACCCACTCCAGGTCTACACTCTTCATTCTGGAACTTGCCAGGCTGATTTTATGATGAAATAAACAGGACTACAATGCCCAGAATGCAAAGCTTAAGCCTGAAGTGGATGAGCTATTCACGGAGGGACCTGTGAAAATTGAGAGCTATGTTTTATATAGCTTAATGTTGTGCCACAATGGCCATTTTGTTGCACTGAAAAGGATGCACTAGCAATTACTGTAGCATACTTATGAATTCCTAGAAAAAGAGACAATCAGCTGTAAAATCAATAACTTGGCAACTCCTAACAACACACTCCCTGTTTCGCAAGTTTAACTGACTCTGAGTTTATTGTGTCGGCTTCTTTTTTGTTGATTTCTTATCATCTTACTTTTTTTTCTTCTTTTTTTAACGTTTCTTTTTATTAAACAGTTAGAAATCGACAACACAGCTGTACTTGAGAGGAGGCGAGGCAAATCCGCATTCACAATCTTATATACAACATATGATAATAGGTCTTACATGAGGAGACACCACCTTTAAGGTACAAGAGAATCATCAATTGAGGGAACTACAGGGAGGTTACATATACTTCCTCGATACACATTCCATATATTCCAGACTGCTGACCATTTTTGAGGACAGCCCAGCTACGTATACAGTCTTTTCCGTAAACATGCACCAGTCTATGTCTGTTTTCCATTTCACAATTTTGGGCGGGGACACCGCCTCCCACAACTCTGCGATGTTTCGCTTTGCCACCATAAGACCTAGGGTAGCACATATTTTATCTTTACTAGTTAAATCAGTTGGCTTATACGTTCATACTTTAATGGTAGTGGATATTTGAGATGATTGTTTGAAACCAAGCATATGATGTGCTAGCACAAATGCATCCTGCTTTGTCATATTATTTCAAAATCGTATCAAAAACTTGTTGAAAAATACAAGATAACAAATGTTTGGAAACATGTCAATATAGTTATGCAAAATAAATCCTGTAGGAAATGTCATTAATTCAGGAAATGGTGCAATTCTCTATCCTGGTTCAACCCATTATCAACACAATGTAATTTAGCAAATCATTCAGCCTCCAGTCTACTTAATGTTAAAGTTCTACAACACCCTCAAGGGTGACGCATCACTTGTTATGTCATGGAATCTGACATTTTAAAGTTTAAGCATTTTAAGAAAATCCTTGAAATTAGTAGCAAAAAGATATTTTGGTGCCTTGATTTTTATTTATTTTTATTTTGTATTATATTTTTTATTGAGAGTTCCTATTCACAGTTGTTCATATACACAAATAAAGTGCTTACGGTATTCAATTCTGATTGACACATTTCATACAAACATGATCCATCAGCAAAGCATATCGCCATAAAGAATGCTAAAAAAAATAGATGCATAAAAGCACGTCTAAACAAAGCCACATATTGTACAATTTCCGTTTAGTGTTTAGTTTGATCTAATTTGCTAATTAAATTCATATGAACTTCCAGCGTTTCTCAAATTTTGTAAACATGCCTGACCTTAGGGCGTAACATTTCGCCAGCTCTCCAACTCTATGCAGTTTTGCCTGCTAGGCATGGAAAGAAGGTATATTATTACTTCTACAATTGTGAAGAATTAGTGATCTCGCCACTAGACCCGATATATATAAACATTCCTCTTGTGTTTTATTCATCGTTATGTTTGGTGAACACCCTAGAATTGCACAAGATCTATTGATGGTTAATGCGTTTCCTATCTTCATTCTACAGTGTTTCTCAATTTCTTCCCATAGTTGCTTGATCTTTGGGCAATCCCAAACAATAAGGGTTCAGGTGGCTGCTCCCTCTTCAGAGCAACAAAAACATCTATTCTCAATCTGAGGGTTTATGTTGTGGAGAAAAGAAGGAGTCCTGTATAATAACTCTTGAAATCTGGATGTCTTTTTTCTCCTGCCAGTTATTTCTGGCTTTTTCGTAGACAGTAGAGGTCTTATACCATTAAAAATGTTCACCCGACTGCTTATTGACCTCTTACTCATTGTTTCTAGCAGCGGCCCGCTGAGTTCTAGTCTTACTCTTAGGGCTCCATTAGGATGTCGGGCGGATCGCCACCGCCATGGTGGCAGTGGCGATCCGCCCGACAGAAATGCCCGCCCGCCACCCTTTTCCCCCCCGCCACATTACAATGGCGGGGGGGAACGCAACGGAGGGAAACACTGCCCGCCCCTTTTCCGCCCGGTCGCCTTGCGGCCGGGGCGGAAAAGGAATAATATGGTGGTGGTGTCTAATAGACACCGTCAGACATATTATGATGGTTGGTGTGCAGTGCTTTTCCGCGGCGGCGATGCTGCCACAGAAAGGCATGCGGTCTCCACTCTGGGGGCCCCCTGCGGGCCCCCAGAGTGAAGTACAGGTGGGGGGTGCACGTGGGGGGTACCTGTGGTACCCCCCTTCATTGTCATTTGCAAAGCGGCAGGCACCGCGCGGTGCCTGCCTCTTTGCACATGAAAATGTTAAAGTGCATTTTCAGCATTGTGGCGGGCGGTGCAGAGAGCACCGCCCGCCACAATGCTGAAAATACAGGATGTGCCCGCCACTGTGGCGGGCACATCCTAATGGCATCCCCGGGACCCCCGCCCTTATGGCGTGCGGTCCCAATTTACGATGGGATGACGGGCGGGCAAAGTCCGCCCGTCATCCTAATGGAGCCCTTAGTATGTGTTAGATCAATATTTTCTAAAAAGTGCTTCATTTGAAAAAACAACCATGTAAGCATGTCTTTAGAATGACGCAGCCCATTCTCGATCTCTGGCCATTTTTCCAGGACTTTGAATTGAAAAAGTCTCCCGCATGTCTATACTCGTTGTCCTCCCAATTCTTTACTACACCAGGTTATATCGACCTTTGGAAAGTATACAAATATATTTTGCTACTTCTTCACGTGGCTCTTTTTTATTGCTAAACTTAAATGCAACTGGTTCAAAACAAACAACCCTGGCGACAAGATAAGCCTACTCAGACACAACTGAACATGCAAGTCTACCATCAAAAAGGCTAAAGAACTATACTATTCCAACCAAACCCACAATGCAAAGTGTGCTAATAAAGATTTTTCTAAAATACAGAATTCTGTAAGCCAAAATGAACAGAAGCTACTTACACCATTTCTCAAGAATGTTGTCTCAAACTGACATATCTTTACAAAACTAAATCAAAAATGTTCATGTTGGATTCTTAAAAAACAAAAAACAACAACCCCAACCCGTTTCCTACAAAACCCGTCAGGGAAAGGCAAGCACTGCCTCTACGCTCTTTCAAAGAACTATCACCAATTGAATTTTTGGATCTTGTCAAAGCGAGTAAGTCAGCAGGCTGCCTCTCTGACCGTTGTCCACCACAAATCTTCAAAAACATACTACTACCAACTTCTGTGGCCTTCCGCGTCAGAACACTCATCAACACCTCCTTAACAACACTTTTCCCAGAACACCAAAAAAGACAAACTTACACTTGAAATAAAAAAAACTCATCACATCCTACCTACGCAATAAAACAAGTGGTATACATGCTCCTCTATTCTCTTCTAAACCATAGAGTATTAAAGCTGAAGAACCCCACGAATCAATCATACCACCCAGGCTTTTCAATATCTACATCAAATCACTACCAGATCTGATCACAGGGTTTGACATCACCTGCTATAACTATGCAGATTAAGTACGTGCTTCTAATGGTGCATTAGTTGCATCCGTGTAGGCACACTCATGCTCCTCTGTGAGAAATGAGGATTCCACACTAGTTCATGATGAAAAGTACTTCATTTTTTATTTCACGTAATTTCTTTGAATTTCTTTTTTTTCATTCAAAATTGTAAACGGGTTCAAAGCGGCATTACTGAAGCAAACTCCAATGCATTTCGGGCATATAGAACGCCCTTCGTCAGGGAGCAATCCTGGGGAATAAACAATAAAACATAATATATTCTGATGCTGTCAACATCAACAATGTAATATATATGCCCATGTCCTTCTGGTGTTCTATGGTGCTTAACACACGCTTCAAAGGATAAACAACTGGTGGTGTGTCATGTGCTGTAGATCCGTGACTCTATGGTGTCACCTTATAACCTTAATGCCCGCATGGTAATAAGTGAAGCAGTCAAAAACGCTCAAAAAGGAACTTACATGCCGTCTGTTGGTGGCAAACTAACAATCTGTGATAAAAATGATACATAAAGACGGATGAGTCCAATGATATCCAACATATTAATCCTCGTATGGTAACCAAACTCCTACATATCTGGTCTGTAGCCAAACTAACCTGCAGATGCCAACGTCCAAACTTGCAGCTCAACAAACATCCCGAGTGGTTTCTCAAGAACCGGCACGCCAAGCGCGTTTCCGTGTATACCACAGGTCGCGTTCTAATTGGTTAACGGTCCGATCATGTGACAAGAAACAGACAACAGACTATCCGACGCTAGACAACTATTTAATCCCTTTTACATGTCTCAATCCTTCGTAAAGATGCCCAAAGTAATGTTAGTGGTTTAAAGAGCAAAATGTAATAAAGAGCAAAATGTAATAATCCGAGACTAACAGGAAATCCGGGACTGAGAAAAAATAAAAATTAATGAAAAAATTATAAGGTGAATTGAACCCTGTCCAATGTAGTGGTGGTGTGTGTATGGGCAAAGTGTGCTACCGAGCATTCATGAAGATCATAGCCTAGGTATTGTACATGTATGTTGAAACATTAAAAAACAACAATAAATAAATAAACAAACAACAGGGGTCACACTAGTGACCAAGGAACTATGCAGATGACATACAGATAATTCTGAAATTTGAAAACCCAAAGGACATTGAAACATTAAAAATCTTCAATTGCCTCTGGGCCATTGACCAGTGGATGACATGGAGCCACCTCAAAGAGAATGAGTCCAAAACCAAAATACTTACCTGTGGTGATTGGAAAACCTATGACTTTAACTCCTCCTAACCTGAGGATCTAGGACCACTACGAAAAATGTCTAAGGAGATAAGAGACCTTGGAATTGCCATAGACGCCAAGCTGTCAATGAATGCACAAGTGGACAAGGTAGCCAAATCAATCTTTCGCTCAATGAAAACTCTGCAACACAGCATCCCACAGCTGGAATTTCCTCAAAAGGTTTAAAATATCACGTCTCTTGTCCTTTCAAATCTGTATTAGGCTAATGGTCGGTATCACTGCTCACCTCTCAACTATGACGAGATTACAGAGAATTCACAACAATAGCTTTTTAATACTCCAATATGGAAAGCAACAAGCACACATCTCCTTGCCTCGAGGGCCATACACGTTTTACTGATTGCCAGAAGATCCACCTTAAAACTGTTTTGTATTACACACGAAGCAATACATGGCAAAGTATCAATCTTCATCAGGAAGAAAATCAACAAATACATACAACATAGGAGCCTACACTCAAGAATGGCATCCCAATTCAACCTTTCATACATACAAGAAAAAAAAGATTAGAATATTTTTTCTCTGTTCAAGCAGCCAAACTATGGAATTCACTGCCCACACACATACCTTCCACTGACAACCATCTTAGCTAAAGAAGATTATTCAAGAGCTGGCTCTTCACCTCATCACAACTATACAAACAACACAACAGAGCACCACAACAAGATACACAGACATGACCAACTATGCTTCTCACAGTATAGAGATGAATTTCTTGTTAAACGTGTTATTGTACATTGAACTATGCTTCTGTTATACACAGATATATTCACTTAGGGAGAAAATGTATATTACACCACAAGATACATATGTAATACCAGACAATGTCATAATTTCTGCTTCTGTGTACATACAGGTGCATATATAGAAGAGTTTATGCCTGCTACCAAAACTTGAAAAAAATGTTATGAACACATTTGTATTCTTCCCACAAGATAAAAGTGCACATCAGACATTTAAATATTACTGCTTCTGGGCACATGCGGGTATTTATATAGAGGTTTTCCCCCAGCCAATACAACCTTACCAAGTGTCATGTGCATATGTGAATATGCATCTTACTTTCAGGTTTTTTGATGAAAAATCTTCTGTCCCATACTTCCTGTCTCTGACTCATTCCAAACCTTCCAGACTGCTATGAATCCCCAAACATCCTTTTCAAACTTTCCTCTCCTTTTTTAGACATATCACCCAACTGATAGACACACACAACCACTTCTTACAAAAACACATTACTACTTCTCGGTTAAATCTATTCTGATCATTCTGTCCCTATTCTCAACTCTACTAACCACACAAGAATTCAAGAGCACAAACCTAACACAACTAATGCACAAAGAAAAGAACAACATTACAAATCTACTATTAACCTTCAATCTTGGGTTCCGGAGTAGTGTGGGACTCACCACAAAGCACTCCAATGCCTTTTTAGGGGTAGTAAGCGCTATATTAATACAATTTACAATTACAGTATTGAAAACACGTGGTTTGAGAGCTCAAATCCAAAAGCTGGTATGTGGCTCTGTGGGTTTATGTGCATGCTGCTGAGCTCATGTTTAAACTGCCGGTTGCTTGATCCTGTTCTGTTACCTGAGCTCAGTTGGATAATGCAACGTCTGAAGAGATCTCTGTGTAATTACACGTCACAATATCAATGCTGGTGACAGAGCTCAGTAGGTTAATGTGCCTTTCACAGTAATCTGTGTGTAATCACGGGTGATTAAATCTAATACCGGTATTAGTGGGTTAATGTATATACAGCAGAGATATCCGAGTCATCAGCAGATTACAAGATCTAACTTTGAATACAGTACTCTTTCGCTGCAAAGACCCCTGTGTATTGTACAATTCACAAAATGCATTAGAAGACAGAACATAGAAGGTTGATGCACATGCTACAAATTCTATGTGTAACCTGTATATGGTAGGATGTTATTGTGGGGTCAAATATCAGTGGCTGCTACAAAGATCTGGCTGCAAGCTGAAGTCACAGGTTAAAATCTTGGCGGGAAGAGCAAGCCTTTCCAACTTCTGGGGTCAATTGGGCAACTATGACACTTGTTAAGATCAACAGGGCAATTTGAGTTGTGGTGTTCACTGTACAAACCCCTATGGTAAGCATTATTTTTACAGCACTCTCTGGCCTGACAGTGCGGCAACATCTGCAACCAGGATGTTGGACCAGTTGCTGTCTACAGGCCCTTCGCATCACACTCAACAGGTAACCCACTGTTCACAAGGTGGCGCCTCAACATGGTGCTCTCTTGAGGCACTATATCTATCTTAGGACTTCCACAACTGTATCCATAATGCCAAGGCCGTCGGGCCATTCTGTCTCTCAGAGCAGAGTGGGCTGCCGTCACCCAACTACGCCACCATTGCTCTACTCTAGGTTTGAAAAGTTGTCTAGGACTGATCTTGTTTTCCAGTTCACCCCTGAATAATGCTGTCAGAGCTTTTCCCTATATTCCACCACCTGACTATTCTTCAGGCAGCCCTACCAGACCACTAACCTAGGGATCTGCGGAGACCTGAAGCAGATCTTCAACGCAACTGTCAAGGCCCACATCTCATGCTCAAACCCACCACTCTCCCCACGTTTGACCCTGTTGCAGAATCTGACCTCATCAAGGCAGGGACACCAAGCAGTGATAGCGAGCAACGACTGCCCCTGAGTTGCTCTCCAGTGTGCATGGCTTGCTACTTGCCACCCCTGTCCATAGAGGTCAAAAAGCAGCCGCCAAAGCAAAACATGCCTAATGAATGAATGAATGAATGACTACTCATTTATATAGCGCGTGGTTACCCGGAGGCATCTCAGGTCCAGTATCAAACAAGAGTGTCAGTGGGCTTATTGGGTGTCAGGAAAATTGGGCTTGCCAACCCTGTAAACCCTTTTTGGGTAGCAAAATTATGTCATAAGTGGGGTTGCAGGCCCCTTTGCCCACTCATGTGTTTCAATAATGGTATACACTCCCCGATCAAGCCTAGTGTACTTACTGTAGTTTAATTTCATATCTCCCATGTCCCAGGCCCACTACAGACTTCAAAGACCCTGTCCTGTAATCTAGGCATTTAATCTGACACGCGCTTTGTGACTCTCTGGGGTGCGATTACTCTGTATCTTGAGTGTGTAGTAATGTTTTCAATTACAAGCGAGCCAGGAGTTACTCAACTAACAATTTGGAAGAATGAAAGATTGGTGCCAAGAAAGGGGGGGCGGCTAACGTCCAACAGGAATGGACGCGTAGGATCGGAGCTCCAGACCCGAGCGGCTTTTGACCATGGAGCACGCTTGCTCACCCGGACATACCATTGTGATGGCTAATAGGGGCACCCGATGCAGTAATCGGAGCACTTTTAAAGGCGCATGTCTCCCCTTTATTTGCCAATCACAAGACCTGAGGTAGAGGCCGACAAGAGTCCCAAGATGGAGCCCATGGGGCTTCACCTCACTAACAATTGTCTGGATGAGCTTACCTTATCTGTAGCAGCATGGAAGTGCTCCATTTCTATTATGAGAGCGCTGCAAAACTCGCAGTGCCTTCATGCTGAGTGCTCTGCTCCCCCCGCCAGCCCTGCGTTACTTGATTGGGTTTCTTGTGGCGAATGAGTTTTTTTTAACTACCTCCATTCCTATTTTCTGCAAGGGGAGTAGCATGCTTCTGCAATTAGGCTGCTACAAACAGTGCTAATCAGATCTATGTGGCCTCTCTTTTGCTATCCTGAAGTGACATTGCTGTTGGCATTTTGTCTCTTCACACCGCCCACACATTTTGCGTGTCTCAGAATTTTTTCATACAATTAGGGGCCACCTTGCTGGCACATTTGGCTTTTGATGAACAGAACATATTTATTTCCAATCTACAGCTACCCTGCACATTCCATCTTGTGGCCGTTTTGCGACTTTGGGATCATCGTTCTTTGCCATCACTTACACATATCTGCGTCACCAGAGACAATAGATCAGTATCAGTCCACTCCACCTAAAAATTATCTCAATCATGTCCGATACGAAGGAAAAAGACAAAAGGGGGAGTCACAGAGGTACCAAGGAACAGAGAGAACAAGAAACATAGCCAAAAGCACTCTAAAGCCACTCTTGCCTTGCCAAACTCCCCCAGTAGAGGATGTAACAAGATCTCTCTAATATTATGGAGACCGTATTACAGCGGATCAACTTCCTGCATGATCTGGCCCAATCATCAAAATCTAACACGGAAAGTCTTCAACTGGAAATGGTGGGTCTACAGCAGGATGTTAAGGCCCTAGCTAAATGCTTTGAGGAGGTGGAAGCTAAGATCAGTAGGGTTGAGGACAACCAGAACTCACTGATGAAAAATGGGATGTAATGCCAAGTAAAGTAGTGTCCCTGGAGAGGGAGTTATGCGATTTGGAAGACAGAAACAGGAGGGGACATTTAAGAATTTTTAGCCTCCCAGAAAATATAGAAAGCAGTTGCTTTCCTGGCTCCCACGATTATTTGAAATTTCGTTTGAAAAGGAGTTTGAAATTGAAAGAGCACCCAGAATCCAGATGAGAGCCACCTTTGCTTCATCATCAAATCCAAGAGCCCTTATCTTCAGACCTCTGAGATACCAACATACAGAGTTAATCCTGGATTGCATGAGATGGATTAAAACCATTGACTGGATGAGTCATAAAGTGGAAATCTCCAAAGACTATGCCAAACCCTCGGTGGACCGCAGGAAACAATTCATAGAACTACGCACGGAACTGAGGTCACACTATATTATGTTCTCTTCTGTTGACCTGGTAATGATGAGGATTACACACAAGGGCCGCACATCCAACTATGATGAGCCTAGAGACGTTTGTGAAGAACCTGTTGGACTTCCATATGTCTCATTTCACCCAATTTTTTTCCCTTACTGTTCTAGTACAGGTGCCTCGCTCTAGTATCTGCAATCATTATCGACTCCTGACAGGTATCATTATGTATCCGCTATTGTTTTGATCCAATTCCTGTTTGTCATCAAGCATATAGTTGTTGGTGCCTTATCCTTGAAACAATATGGTCACATGTATTTTAGAATGGGTTCTTTCATATGATTCAGAGTCTGTGTTACAACCTACTTTTATGAACTAATTGCAGTAATGTTATGCACTGTTTTAGACAACTTAACTATGAACACTCTGTGTGACAATATCAGCCCATTAGTTGGCCACGTTCTTTTTGTAGGCAAGTAGGTGTTTGCCGTTTACTGTTTTTATGTTTCAATGTCCAACTAGCATTTCCAATAGTTTGCCACTCAGTTCCTGAGGGTCTCCTCTAGGCTGGTTCTTGCTGAGGCCTACATGGCTCCCCTTTCTATGTCTGGAGGGGCTATGGGGTGGGTTGGTGTAACAGGGGAGTTGTGGCTCTGGACCTGGGTTTTGTTCATGGAGTTTTTTCTTGCAAACTGTTTTTGTTGATGTGACTTATACCCTTTAGATATTTTGTACTCCATTTCTTTTTTTCTCTCAAGCTTCCCCTTCTCTCTGTATCTTGTCTTTCCTCTACCCCTTTCCTGAAGGTGTTCTATCAGGTACATCATAGCGAATCGGAATTTGAGATAGGCTGATGACTCCATCTTGTCTCAAATTCATATCCCTCAACATAAAAAGTTGCAATCATCCAATCAAGTGAAAGAAAGTTCACTAAACAAAGATACTATTCTCTTCCAGAGCTTGGACTGTAGAAGCTTGTAGTATGCAATATGCTTGGGTTAACGATAGTGGCTGTTCCCCTGCGGTTAAGAAGAATAATGGATTATTTCCCCTGACTACCTAACAAGCCACATGCACCAGCAAAACTATCACACATGATGACCAGGGTAGATGGTTATTATCTAAGATCACCAAAGATGGAGCTTCCTTCTTTATTATCAATATATATGCCTCCACGGCGGACGACTCTTCCTTTACGACTTCACTGAATAATAAGTTGCATGAATTGCCCAAGGATAGTAATATTATCGTGGGGAGGATTTTACCTTACCACTCAACACTTCACTAGACAGACTCTCAGGTTGCCATTATAGGCCCAATCACTCTCACATACGTACACATACTCTAGCTGACGATAACGATTTGGTGGATTTATGGAGACTATACAACTTGACGGGTAGTGAGTTTATGTTTTATTCTCACACTCACAAAAACTTGTCCAGAATGTTTTATATTGATGTCAGTAAACGTTTTGTTCATACAGCCACTGATCCCACTACTGAACCAGTCCTCATATCAGACCACTCATGGATTACACTAACCATCAACCTCTCCATACAACACTTGAAAACCTGCTCATGGAGAATGAGCGATAATATACTGTCATCCCAGTCTTCAAGAACTGAATCTCTTGCTGTTTATCACAATCCTTTCATGACAATAAAATTTAGGGCATTGATGTCGAAACGATCTGGGATGCAATGAAGGCGACTGTCAGAGGAGAGATGATTGGTGTTTTGGCGCCAAAAAATAAACAGCTAAATGCAAGGCTGAATCATTTGGAGACACATATTTAAAATGTATTGAACTATAGGAAACAAACCCTAGATACCTCAAGTACCGTCAGAATTAAACACCTTAAATATGAATATAGCAAAATCCTAAGTGAAAGAGCTCATGTTTGGTCCTCTAAAACTAAAGCCAAAAACCTCCTTGATTGTAATAAGGCTGCTAGACTTTTAACCTTAACCTTTAAGACTTTCCTTGGGGCTGCTCTGGAAAAGTTTAATCTGGGGGGGTGTTTTATTCGTACGGCTATGGCTGTCTACCACAAACCTTCAGCATTCTTCAAACTTAATGGGCAGTTAACCTATACATTTTTTGTTATTGCAGGGTACCAGACGAGGTTGCCCTCCATTTCCCCATGTTTTTCTACTTTCAATAGAACCACTCCATAACTCTATTAGGGAAAACAATAATATAAAGGGTATCTCCTTCAACAGTGGTCCTCAAAAATTGGTGGCCTATTCTGATTATGTCTTAATCTTTTTGGCAGATGGGGAGTTTGGCAGTCCGTGAAGATCTTGATATCATTTCCAAATACGCTTTGGGCTCAAGATACTCTTTAAACAAGGATAAAACAGAGATACTCCCCTTAAACATGCTTTGCCTACCATCCATCTATCATGCTAATCTACATTTTTAGACTACAATATCTAGGTATTGAATTTGTGAACTCAATTGAAGCCACCAGAATATATATAGAGGATACCGTGTTAAGTAGATTTCAAAACATTATGTGAGAAGTGGTCGCCTACATTCATCACATTGAGGGGATGCTTGGAAACGGTCAAGATGATGCTAGCCCCGCAAATTAGTTTTTTCTTAAGGATGTTCTGAGTTAATCTTTCTATCTCCTTTTATACTTCAGTTAATGAACTGGTATCATCCTTCATCTGGAACAATAAGAGAGCAAGAATGTCATTTGCCAAACCAATAAATTAAAAGATGATCTGCGCCTTCCTAATTTGAAAATTCATCAAATCACTTTGTTGGCTAGACAAACTATTTGGTGTTTTAATCTGAAATTTCCTGCCCAACTGGCATGGGCTGATATTGAAACAAACCCAGTTAGTCCGCTTTCCCTTATCAGTATCCTGCCAATTAAACAGCTTAAAGCTCCTCACTCATTTAAGATTCGTAAAAACTCAATTTTGGTGATAAAGTCTCTGGATAGAGGCTTCGTACACAAAATAAAAGTTTCAGAATGTGCTTTTTTGTGGTTAAATAGCGCCATCAAATTAGATCCTATCTTATAATTTTGGACGGAGTGGGCTACTCTTAGTATACTTTATGCAAAAAATCTTGGCGATTCCGGTAAACCCATCTCCTTTGCTATGCTGTCTGAAAGATTCAGCCGTAAGCCATATGTTTTTTACAACTTGCTGAAACGTAAAGTTGCATTACGCGAGATCAAGCATCCCCAGCCTGTGGATTGGCAATGCTTCCTTGAGAAACTTGTGTTCAAATCTCAGACTGCTTCACAGATTTATAGAATACTGCAAAAGAATTCCAAACCGGACACTGCACATACCCAACACATATGGGAGGATTCCTGCTCGAAGTATAGCATTGAACCCATCTCCCCCACCTCTTAGGAAAAATCTGGGATTCCCTTCTGTATCACAAAATATCTCCATAATTCTTCAATGTAAGTTTTGGACTGTGTACAGGTCATTCTGATCTCCTGCCACCCTCAGATGCCTTTTGGCATTGTGATCATCCCTATGGTGAGCTTAACCCCATACCATTTTACTGCAAACATGTTCACCCTCTCTGGAGAGAAATCAGATAGACACCATATGAGAACATTGATTTCAAGCTCACTCTAAATCACTTAATCACAGCACTAGAAATAATGGCCTGTTCCGATGTCCCTTTATAAGCATGTGGGACCACTTCCTGATTAACATTTTGCTCTCTATCAGTATAAAAACCATCCTTTCCAATTTGAAAAACTATAATAACATCTCATATCATATATCGGGGATCTCTACGGAGACGGAGTACTTCTCTTTGAAGACCTATAAGTGACCTTCGAGCTACCGGGGGGATAATTCTTATTACACCGGGCAGTAGTGGTGACACTGCAAGATCATTGGAGAACTGAGGCTGCTGAACCCCCTGCTCATAAATGCTGTCAGGTACTCTGCCCTGCGACTGGTCGCACCAAGGCAGTTACATGCCTATATCAGGCTTTACGGGCTGACGTCATTACACCATTAGTAGAGCTGTGAGAGAAACTTGAAGGGTACTTCACGCTCCCAATCACAGATGCACAATGGGCCTAAATCCTAGCCAGCACATATGCAGTATCTAGAAATGACAAATTCAAATTAATCAATTTCTATTTCTTGCACAGGGCCTACCTCACCACGGGTAAAATCAATACGTTTTAGCGAACGGCCAAGGCGACCTGTCCCAGGTGTGGTGAGCATGGTGCTGAATTGCTCCATATGGTGTGGGTCTGCTCCCCTGTGACAGAATTTTGGGACAAGGTGATAGACTGCATTAACAAAGTTATCCAACAGGTGATCCGACAACTACCAGATTTCCATTTGTGGACCTTGTACTGATCCTCATAAGTCAGAAATAACCACACATTGGAAGGCCACCAGAGGCCCTAGACTATACAAATGGAGGGACGGCCTTGTTAAATGGGCAGGATTGGAAGGCGCTGTATTACTTCGAGAAGCGAGGAGAGGGCGCGGATAGATTGATAGGGCCCGAACCTGGGATCATCCAATAGATTGTCTTACAGAATCCAAGGCGGACACCCCGGACTACTTCCCGCTCACTGTAGACGGATTGGAAGAGGAGCATGTTTAGACATGCTCGATCCCTGAGCGGTGCATATTCTGTGAGTGTTTGAGTATTGAGGAGGAGTGAATGAATGCTATGTGCGTGTGATACTACAGATTGTGATGCACTATGTACATTGCTGTGATTTTCTATGGTTTTATACTTGCTGTTTTAACCAAATTAATGTATGGCGTATATGGACACAAAACTTCTTATTGTATTGAGCCCGGGATTGTGTGGCTTGCATTAATAACAATAAAAATGTAGTTCGGGAAAAAAATCACATTCTATACATGTTGGTCATGGGTATGTTTCATTAGAAGCGCCGACAACAATTTACACAGCAAATCCTCATGCTTTTTGTTATCTACACTGGACTTGTACCTGCAAAAATCAAATCCCCTTGAGTTAGACCTGCCCACGACTCTTTTTTTAACTTCATCTTCCCCTCCTTTACCCTTCTCTTGTACTCTCCCTTTCTTCTCTATTAGGGGCTTAAAATGTATTTTCCTTTATCATATGTTGGTACGTTGAATTAGATTTACACAATTTTACAATGTTTCTTTTTATTATAGGATCGCATTCTCTTCCTATTTTCAGTTTGAAATACTTGCGAAATGTCAGTTTGCATTTGTCAGTTTTTAAATCCTACTGTAATGCCTGAGGATGAATCTCTCCAATAAAAAATCATCTTGAAATAAAAAAAAAATACACCCACTTCTATGCAGCAGACACAATAACCCACACATCTTTGCTGGACTTTAAAATGGGATTCTCCTGAGTGCCCGCAGCAGCCTTATTCTCAGGTCCGGTGAGCACCGACTTCCAATGGGACCCAGCCTGCCCTATCATCACCTAGGACCAAGGCGTTGTGGCTGGCCCGGCGTCTCAATCACTACTGCAATCCTACCCTCGAGGACGGCCTCTTTCCGACCATCGCAAGTTAAGGCCATGCTCAGTAACTGACCCTTATTCTTCCTTTAGTGCCACATCCTAGTCAGCATGGCTGTACGTTGTTACAACGCATGCTTTTACCACGCATGCCTTTACAACGCAGGTTTTTCAACGCAAGTCGTTACAACGACTTGCGCTGGGGGGTGCTGGATAGTGAATAGTTTAATTTACTATTCCAACTCCAGTCCCCGTGGATAGTAGGGAAGGTGTTGGATAGTAAGTCGTTGTAATGACTTGCATTGAAAAACCTGCATTGTAAAGGTACTGCGTGGTAAAAAGTTGCGTCATAAAGGATGTTTCCCGGCAGGAACTGGCCTGACCGCTACTGGGGAAAATTCATACACTCTGGTTTACCCACCCAACCTCTCCAAAACTGCTGCAAAATCCTTCAAGCACTCCACCCTGAAAAATCACCCTGAGACACTGATCTCTGACCTACGTTACAGTGCAGACAATGGCACAGTCATTAATTACCTCATTTTCCACTCCAGAAGAACATCCTCCTGGCCCAAAACCTTTGCACACCTCCTCAATGTACGCACAACCGTGAACATTCCATACGGCACCAAGCTTACAATTGTGCTCTCCCCAACCCTGCGAGCTGACCTCACCATCACTCTCTACAAAAACGGCATCGTCCTGATCCAAGCCTCAACGAAAAATCCTGAATACATTTGCGGACCTTTTTAACCCTCCTCAGAAACTGTGTGCAAGACACTGGCAGTGTAACTAACACCCGCCCCAATGAGCCTCCGACCAGCCTATCTAGCATGACTAGCCACCCTCAAAATACTGCTCCAAGGTTTCCCAACGCAGTTCTCCCCAACCGCTTCAGCACGTCTCCCGGCCCTGCCAACAGAATTGTCCTTGGACCTTTGGTCTCCTCCCCGCTATCTCCCCAATATGACTATGAGACCAGTACGCCAACTAGCACCTTCGATTCAAGTCGAGCTAGCCCTTCCAGTTCACAAACCACCCCTCCAAGGGGTTTTAAAACAGGTCTTCTTCTCCCCTCTAGCACATCTCCGGCCTTGCCAACAGAATCGCCCCTAGACCAGGGGTCTCCTCCCCGCTAGCTCCCCACTCTGACTATGAGACTGATATGCTCCCAAAGACCCACAATACAGGTCTAGATAGCTCCCTACCCTATCACCTATGCAGGCTGATAGAACTGCTCTTGAACCACTGCCCCCCTGCCCACTAGCGCCTAGCTCTTATATGGATTTCATAACTCTGCACTCCAAAGCTGGCAAACTAACTCAGAGCATCCATATCTCCATCCCGGATCTAATGAACCTTCTTCACCTTGCAGAACTCTCCCTCGCTAACCTCATGCCCCCGCCAAACTCCACCCCCTCTTATCTCAGAGTTCCCCAAAGACCCACTTCCATTATCCTTGAGACACCTTCGCCCTCGCAAGCAACCATGCCACCTCTCGGAGGAGGAAGCACTAGATCTCGTCCTCTCCTACAACTCTATCCCTGCCGCCCCAAGTCTGCATGACCTCAATGAAAAAGAAATCCATGCCATCCTCCGGGACTACAACTCTGCCCCAGCTACCCCTTGTTTACTTGACATGAGTGCCGAACATGCCATCTGCATGGTCTCTATTAACCCCAAAAGATCAGCTACCCTCCGTAACAGAAGTGTGATCAAAAGCAATCTTGCGCCTGTTCACCTGTCCGCCCCAACACCCGGCACTCCCTCCGACCCATCTTTGTCTGGTCTCTTAATCAACTGGTGATCAGCAGTTAAGCACGCCGCCGATATTGCCGCTCTCATCCTGAACAAAAATTTCGACATAGCAATCCTAACAGAATTGTGGCTCAACGAATCCTCATCTCCTTGCCTGGACCTCTAAGTCTCTCCCGATTATAACATTGCAAGGTTTGACAGGCAATCTAGCAAGAAAGGAGGAGGCATTGCCTGCATCTACCACTCTAACCTTTTAGTCACAGAACTTCTGGCGTATAACACTGACTCCTGTGAATACCTTGCCCTCTCCATTTGCAGCAACTCCACTCAACTGTGCAATCTACACATCTTCTACCACCCCCCCAGGCATGAACGACTCCTTCACTGATCATCTCATTGAAATCATCACAACCAGGATTTCTTCCAACGCGAAGGATTTTTTCCTCCCAAGGATTCTCATGTCAATGCCATCAAAGACCTCCTGACCAATCAAGCCCTGTCCCAATACTGTTCACTCCCAACTCACTCGAAAGGGGCCACTCTTGACTGGATCATCTCTAAGGAATCAACACTCAAGTTTATCTATATAGACCCTTGTGACTGGTCTGACCATCATGCCATCTCCTTCCTACTACCAGGTACGCACAAGACATGGGCACCGCAATCGGTGATTCCTAAACGCTGGATCAGAGAAACCAAGAACCTGGACCATAGGGAACTGGTGACACGCTGCAATTCTGATCTCCCCCCCTCGCATATCACAATGGTCAATGACCTCAACGATCATTACTCTGCGACTATATCGGACATTCTGGATGACCTAGCCTCGCTAAAGCTGAAAAGAACCCAAATCAAAGACGGAAACCCCTGGTTCACTGGATCCCTCAATAATGAGAGGAGATCCCTACAACAATCTGAAAGAATCTAGAGACAGCACCCCTCTACCGCACATCCAAAACTTCTCCACCAGGCCAAAAACTTCTACAACAGGAACATCCTTCACTCGAAAAAAGAATTCTTCAGATCAGAACTAGGGAATGTCAAGAACAGACCCCGCAAGCTCTTCAAACTGGTCAAACGCCAATCTAATAAACTGGCCAAAACATCAAATGAAACCCCAAAGTCTCTAATATCATCTGAGGAATTCTCCTCTTTCTTCGCTGACAAAATCACAGGCTTAAGAATAAACTCAGTTCCGCCACATTCTCTAAACCTTTTCCTGACCTGCCTCCTCCCTACGCGTCGCCACAGGCCTCACCTAAAAATCAAGCTCACTGGACCGACTTTAAACTCTATGACGAAGATTCTGTCTCCAAAATCCTATCTACCTTAAACCTGAACAACCATTTTAATGACCCGCTCACCTCCAACTTCCTAGCAGCCGCCGCCCAAGCCATTATTCCTAGCTGGACTGCAATAATTAAAGCCTCCCTCTGGCAAGGATCAATTCTCGACTCTCTGAAAGCCGGCCAAGTCCTCCCTATCTTGAAAAATCCATCGCTGGCTGACAACTTCAGACCTATCTCTAACATCCCATTCTTAGCAAAAGTGCTGGAGAAATGTGTACAACAGCAGCTAAGTCAACATATTAATAACTTCCACCTACTCGACGACTTCCATTCTGGGTTCCTACCTGGGCACAGCACTGAAACCACCATGCTCCACATCATCGATGATGCCATCCAAGCCCTTAACCAAGGTAAAACCTGTCTCCTAATCCTTCTAGATCTATCCTCGGGCTTCGACACGGTCAACCACGAAAACGTACTTGAACGCCCCACACTCAGGATGGGTTTGGATGGCTCTGTTCTAGAATAGTTCAGGTCCTTCCTCCCAAACCGAACACAGAGATTCCTAATTAACGCCAACCTATTTACTCCCTCTCCGGTCATGATTGGAGTCCCTCATGGATCAACCCTGTCCCCCACCCTTTTCAACCTTTACCTAGAACTGCTTGCCGAAATACTGCGCACTTCGAATATCTCCTACCATATTACCATATGTATGCTGACGACACTCAGATCTACATCAAAACCTCATTTCTCGAGGAAATCCTCTCCCTGAACAAGGCACTGACACTAACCGTCCAATGGCTCGTCTCCAATCAACTCAAACTCAACGCAAAGAAAACTGAATTCCTCCTAATTTCCCCTCCAAAAGCCAACCCTGAGATTCAATTGTAGATTAAAGCTATCACAGCCTTAAATTGCCCTCCAACTATCGTGGACTCGGCCAAATCCCTGGGAATTACCCTTGAATGCAACTTGAATATGCGGGACCACATCAACTCGATGGCCAAATCAGCTAGATTACACCTGAGCTACCTAAGGAAACTGAAACCCTTCCTTGATGCTCCTGACCTAAAAATGGCAGTCCAAGCACTTGTCATCTCTATACTTGCATATGGCTGTTCTACCCTCACTGGTTAACCAAGATCTCCCTGGCACCTTTAAAAGTCTGCCTCAACGTGGGGCCCGACTACTTACCGACATAAGGAAATTCCACCACATTTCTCCACACCAGAAAACTCTGAACTGGCTTCCTCTTAAGGCGAGAATACAGCTTAAACTAGCTTGCATTACACACAAGGCTTTATACTGAAACTCCCCTGCATATCTTGCACAGAATCTTGTGGTCTCCGGAGGAACCAGAAACTCTCAGTCCGCCAGAAACCTCTTGCTCCAACCTGCACGTTTTCAGAAAAGAAAAACCTTCAATCTGGAATTTTCCGGTGCCGCTCCAAGAATTTGGAACTCTCTCCCACCCGCCATCAGAAAAATCCCTTCTCTGGCACGCTTCAAAAAGGATGCCAAAATCTTCCTTATGGGGAAATTCCTTGTTTAAATTCTGCCTTCAAATACCACTGAGTCCCCTTTCTATTTCCGATTATTGCCTCCCCTCGGATTACCCAGTCACCCCACCAAGAAACCTGTGGCCTTATCTTGAGTAATTTTAATTGTAAACTGTACATATGTGTCATCTATCCACTATGTAACCATCAATGGGTTCTTGTCTGGAGTAATTGTAAATGTATACTGTAAATACGTGTCTTTCTATCCCTTATGAATTCAGCACCCCCCTCCTTATTGATTGTTTACTTTGTGATTCCAAGCCTTTTGTACAATTCTATGATTCCCGTAAAGCGCTCTGATACCCTAACGGGTCAAGTTAGCACTCTATAAAACACAAAAATAAATAAATAAACAAAGAACCTGTTATCTGTTGATACACAAACATCTCTGCAACAGACACCCTAACCACCAAGGTTGTACTTCAAAGATTGGAGCTCGTGGCCTAAAAGGTGAACATCGTTTTCTGCAGCTGGCACAATAATATATCTTACCAAGATTCTAGTGACGTACCAAGGGGGGGGTGGGGGGAGCGGGGGAGTTCGGTCCACCCTGGGCTGTACGTGCTTTGGGGCCGTGGCCTCCCCCCAGTTCTTACCTGCCGCCTCGGGCGACAATCACCAGCCCCTCTCTTCAGTGCGGCCGTCGTGGTGCAGCAACAATCTAAGGAATCCGCCCCCTCCCTCCCCCTCTTCAATACGGCTGCCGTGAGGGGCGACAAATGAAGGGACCACCCCCGACGGACTAAGGTCTAAATAAGTCACTGCAAGATTCACACCTGTGGCCTTTAGGTCACGGAGGGTGGGGGGAGGAAAGGCGACCCACCCACAATGCGGGCAGCCCTGTGAGAGCCCATGCACACACCACTCTCCCCCCATGCACACACCACTCTCCCCCCATGCACTGGGCACATTAACCAATAGCCCCTCAGCAACATTCTTTGCTAATGGAAATATGTGATAGTGCGGCTGCAGTGTTTTTCGCATACTTATGGATTTGCGACATTTGCCTCATATTCTATCATTTGACGCATATTTTGGAGATTTTAACCCCAAAAAATAGTTTCTAGCTCTGCTGGTTCAAAGGTTACTAAAAACGCAGTGACACGCGCTGCTGTGTAGTGGAAGAACCTTTCCAAAAATTGACTGATCACCTTTCTGGTGCTCATCGCTTAATTTGAGTGTTAAACTTTTACTAATGAGACACAGGCAGTGCAAACAATTGTAACAATGACAAAAGAATGAAATAATACTATTAACTATTACAAAATGTGCCACATTATGCAGCATAATTTGGCTTTTTGTGCCGCATAGTTTAAGCAACCCTGACGCATAACTTAGCCCTTCCATGCTCTGTATTTCTAGTGGCCCTGGCTAGAGTATAAAGACATGAAAGCAAAATTGAAATAGTGATCACAGAAGGGCGGAGTAAAAGTCAGCTGTGCTATAAAGGTAAGCTCACAAACTTGTAATATATATATATATATATATATATATATATATATATATATATATATATATATATATATATATATATATATATATATATATATATATATATATATATATATATATATATATATATATATATATATATATATATATATACAGGATTCAGTGTTGCCCAAAGTTCTTTTAATTATTCAGCAGCATCCAGTATACAGAGGAAATACTGATGCGTTTCATTATCGTTAACCGTGATCAAGTTATCTAACGATAACGAAACGTGTCAGTATTTCCTCTGTATACTGGATGCTGCTGAATAATTAAAAGAACTTTGGGCAACACTGAATCCTGTTGAGTGCGAACTATTATTTCCTCATGTAGGAAATCTTTGGTGAATATATATATATATATATATATATATATATATATATATATATATATATATATATATATATATATATTTACGTTTCTCCCACAGCCTGCGATGACGCGTTTCGGGCTTCACGAGCCCTTGATCACATTCCAAATATATATATATTTTCTCGCCTGTTTTCACTGAGCCCAGTGTAAACAAAAAGGAGGTCGCACTCTCGCAGGTGAGTTATATATATCCACTCCATTTCTCCTTAGTGCCTCCGCGCACAAACAGGATCACAGACGCAAACTTCGCTGATGCCAGAATTTAATTTTATTTAATTTAAATTGCTGGAACAGTGCATGCCTCAAGACGCGTTTCGGACACGGGGCTGTGTCCTTGCTCACTTGACAAGCGGGGAAGCATGAAACATCTAATTTAAACACCCTTTGTGGCGCCAAACAGCTACGCCCATTAACATCATGGACATAGAGGACATACTTCAGAAGACAGACTGCACGTATATAGATCTTATTTAAGCAATAACTGTATGCCATCCTATGCTCACATTAATTTCATAAATAGATATAAACCTGCACAATGTTCTTATGGTACAGTATGTTCAAAAGTACAATACTTATTTTGCACAAAACAAGACCGATTAGTTGTGATGCTCAAATGCAGGTGCAATTCTGTATGCGTTAAAATACCTGAGCTGCCATATTGTACTGTTCTAAAATACTCAGTGATATATATATGTATATATACAAACATAGAGAGAGAGAGTGTGCACGCATGTGCATGCATAGACTATTTGCCCAATTGCTGAGTGTGGGTATGGGCCATGACTCATGAGTGGACCCCTCACTGAACAATTGTATGGAAGAACGAACAGCATATTACCGGATGAGGAGCTGCATAAAAGTGTAATGCATGCTGCCTTTATTTAAAGAACTTGCACAGAAAAGTATATAATTAGATGCAGGTGAATCTCATTAAGTAGAGCTGGTGAGTGTGGAGTGGTTCAGTTGTTTTTCGCGGTAAACATTTTAACATAGAATCAGGGAAGTAGGCTGCACGCTCCTGATAAGGTGGAATTTGACTTAGCACTATAGTAATCAATGTGTGAGTCTTTGCCTACTGCTGCAAATGTTCCTGTATACATTTTGAAGAGATGGAGGCAATAGCATGAGTTTCACCACCATGCTGGGGAGAGGAGTTGGCTTAATGGCTAGGGCAGTCAATCTCGGAGCTGGGGAACCAGGTTCGAGTCTCAGCAGAGACACGCAACATCCTGTGATTCTGGGCTAATCACTTAATCTCCCCGTGCCTAACGAAAATGAATGTGTTCTCATGTAACGCAACTGGTGCTCGTGTAAAGCGCTCTGATACCCGATACCTTCGGGTAAAGTTTGTGCTATATAAAACTCCATTAAAATAAATAAATTAAAATGCTAGTTAGAAAATGTGCTACTTTTTTTGCACAGCAGAGTTTTTCACGGCCAGGGCTTCTCTTCGCTGCAGGACGGGGCGCCAAGTGCCACCTTAGGGACAGGCTGTAGCAGGATTTTACTGTACCCAAGGGGGCCCTTGCCGCCCCGGAGGCGATGCGATGAGTGACGTATACGCAGCCGCAGACAGGCTGGCTGCCACCAGGGCCGGAGAGGTCTTTTATTCCACCATGCATTTCCCCAGTGGACTGGAGCCCTTGAGGACCGGTTTTGAAAACCCAGGGTCGCTGCTGGTGGCCCTGTGACTTCCTCCAGATGTCTGCAGTTAACGGCAGCAGACCCAAGGCTTCAAGAGAGAGAGCAAGAGGGGGAGGGGGAAGATAGAGAGAAAGCAAACAGAGAGGGAGAAGAAAGCGGGTGGAGGAGAGAGAGAATGGATGGATGGAAAAGACAGATTATGCAAGCAGACCACGGGGAGTGGGGCTGGTGTGAGGGTTTTTCTCAGCTGCTTTTGGCTCCCTGGTCTGGCCCTGGCTGCCACCGCCTATGAGGGAGCTCCGGGTGCACTCAAATGGTCAACAGGTCCCAATGTGACTGCACGAGGAGAGGTAGGGTGTCGCCAAACCTACTGCACGTAGGGAAAATGGGTTTCTACTTGTTGATTGTCTAGTAAAATACCCCACCATTGATCACTGGGGGCACTGGCCCCCTGTACCCGCAGCCACACTGCCAGTGCAACTGCTACATGAAGGATAGCTACGTCACCAGAGGTGGGGCCCGCAGTATATCACGCAAGATGTCCACTCAACAGAGGAGATGAGCTAGTGGTCTTAGAGGACAAATATATATGTTTATTGTGTATATAGGGCATAATACTAGTATCTAACCTGCTTATAAGTGTTCCCCACTTTGACAAAGGAAAGCACAGAGGTAGCCAGCGATGACGCCATCAAACACATTTTGTCGATGGGAAGGGCAGTTTTAGAAGTCACAGCTTTTGCTCCCCTAGGCTCAGCTCAACCACCAGGCACCACCTTTCTCAGAATAGAAGGGTGGGTGTTCAATGCCTGGGGGGATATAGAGGCCAAAGTGTCACCCCCTCCTGATCCAGAGGGAAGGCATGACTTGAAGGGGGTCCCATGACTTCATCTTTAAATGTGGTGGCATTACCAGCTAGTGAGGTCACCCATGCACCCCATGACTGGGCACAGGCGCTAATAACAGGCACACCTTGCACACAGCGTACACTAAGAGCTAGGTAGCATCTAGTCTTTGGTCTTCTGCAATCTATGACGGTGTCGACTGAAGTTGGTGGAGACTGAGCTGATCCCCACTGTAACGCCATGTGCCCTAACTGCCCACATCAACTTTGTACCCAAGTCCTCACTCGGTGTGGCTTTGTGCCACTCAGGTTCTACTGCCCTCACATTATATGTCCATATGATTCAGGCTCCTTGTTCCATGAGCGGCAGGTCCCTCACTCAGTACAAGTGCCCCATGCTCCTTGCCATGTAGGTTCATGTACCTGAACTCTCACGGTCTGTCCTTCTGTCCTCAGCTCAGAGATTGTTTGAGGCAATACATGAGCCTACCTGTTTACATAAAATGTTAAGCAATACTTTGTACGTGTGTGTGTGCATATAGCTAAATTTACACAGACATGTACACACATACATACAAAGTCATATTTAAGCCTTTTAAGCAAAAGCGTGTACATATCAGAGGTGGACGAGCCAATAAATTGTAATGGAGAGCCAAGCCAAGGGTCTGGCCTGGCTCTAAGAGCCCGTCACGAGCCGAGCCCTAAATAGGTTTGCCATATGAATCATGTAACAAACATCACATCAAATATGATACAATCTCTTCAAAATTAAAACAACACATATCTTTAATATACAGTAGCATTGACATTAGTAAGGCGCATTAAAGGTGGGTGGTAATTATTAAAAGTGACAGTTCTTAAACATGAAAGTAGGACCATTGCTGTCCCCGTCTTGGCGACGATTCCATTAGGTTGTCTTGTGTAGGTTGTCATGTGCATCCAGCATGTGGCCCACATTCTTATAGATGCATCCACATTGTAGTGTACTAAATCAAATACAATACAGTTGTGCATCTCGTATTCTGAACGCATTTATTATAAGGTACTTTCACATGCAATAATAGAGAAAAATGGGCACTGGTGGCAAAAAAAAGATTTGCCTAAAATTACACAGTTTGGTTAAGTGGGGAAGCTGGGGTTAACTTAATGTTTTCTGGCTTCACTTTCTGCAAGTTAGCCATTAAATGCTTTTTTATTCATCTCACGTTATCTCAAATGCTAATGCTTTTTTAGATGAAGCCTAGTTTGTTAAAGACATCTTGGGGACATACAGAAAGCTGGCCTAGCAATGCATTCCATCCATTGCGGACCATTGGCTTTGCGGTTTGTAACTCACATTTTCTGGCTTTCTATTTGTTGACTTTATTTGTTTCAGGCTGTCCAGCTTGAGTTTGTCCCTCCCGTTTCCCAAACCTTGTTTACTGTATTTTTCCACAAACTTGCTTTCTGTAAACAGTCCTTTAAATCTGGGTTTATCTTGTCACATTTGCTGTGCATTCAAAGACAGAGGTCAAATGTCAAGCTATCTTCAGATGGAACTTGGTGTGCACTTTTCTTTCTCTGTCTTCAAAGTGAGAGAATGTATGTGACAATCCTGCTGAGTATCCATGTAAAAGGAGAGGGTGTTTGACGTTTTTATTTCTAGCACACAACAAAAAATAGAACTGTGCTGAAGTTTCAGAATATATCAGAATTAGTACAAATGAAGTACATATTTTTATAATCCTGAAGTGTGGTGGAAACAATTTGAATAGGATCAAAACACATCAATACACTTGGGGGCACATGCATCAACCTATTTAGGAAGTGCAAACGGTGCGAATCGGTAAATTCGGCCGTTTGCGATTCCTAAATAGGTTTTTGGGATGCATCAAACATTTTTGGGAAAATCGCTATTTTTAGCGAATTCCAAAAATGCGATTGCTTTTAAGGAATAGCAAAATTGAGATTCCTTAAAAGCAATGCATGATTGCTTTTAAAATTGCGAATTCGCAATTAGGGGGTGCAAATTACCACGAGGGTGGACCTCGTAGAAATTTGCGAAAAACTATTAAAATGCTCAAATTAGCATTTTCAACACTGTCATGTTACAGACACAGATGTCCTTAGGACATGTGTGTGTGAAACATGCACTTTGAAATGCATTTCAGGGGTGCAGGGGGGGTCCTTTGCACCCCCCCCTGCACCCATGAAATGCATTAACATTTTGCGAATCACTAATTGAAATTCGCAAAATTTCAATGCCTTCCCATTGATTCCTATGGGCCTTTTGGCCCATAGGAATCAATGGGAATTGCGAAATCGCAAATTAGAATTCGCATAATATTTGCGATTTGGTAAAAATTGCGATTTTTACCAAATCGCAAAAATTATGCGATTAAATTGATGCATCCCGTTTTGCGATTCCTTATTTGCGATTCCCTATTTTTCGAAAATAAGGAATCGCAAAACCTTACATTGATGCATGTGGCCCTAGGTGATGACATTTGCACACATTACCATTTATATGCAGTAAAGCCGTATGTCAGTGCAAATGTAATGCTCATTTCAGTTGAAAATATGTTGTCTGAATGCATTGAGCTACCACACCATGCATACTCCACACTACGTCACTGCACTCTATGTCCTTCCACTCTTTCCCACACCAATTCATTCTACAACATTCCACTCCACAACATGCCATACCACTCTACGCCCCTTCACTCTAAGACACTTTACGCCCTCGACTCCACGCTACTCCAATCTACACCTCTCACTCCACAACACAGCACACCACTACATTGCATTCTGCAACCCTCCATTCTACACCACTTACCTCACTCCACTCTACCCCAGTCCAATCTACCCCACTCCAATGAACCCCAATCCACCCAATCATCTTTGCTGCAATCTACCCCAATCTACTTCATTCCAATCTACCACACTCCACCCTACCCCACCTCACTCCAATATACCCCACTCCAATTTATCCCACCCCACTCTAATCTACCACACTCCACCTCACTCTATTCCAATCCACTCCACTGTGATCCAATCTACCCTCTCCAATCTGCTCCAATCTACACCACTCCACTCCTATGTACTCCACTCCAATCTACCCCACTCCACTTAATCTAACCCAGTCAACTTCACCCTACTCCAATCTACCCCACTCCACTCCAATCTACCACACTCCACTCAAACCTACCAAACTATCCTCCCTTCTACCAGGTCTTCTCCACTCCAATCCACACCTCTCCATCCAACTCCAATGTACACCAATCCAACCCAATCATCCAATCTATCCCTCTCCAATCTACTCCACTCCAATCTACCCCAGTCCAATTTAACCAGCTCCATTCCAATTTAACCCACTCAATTCCAAACTGTACTTCAATCTATCTATCTAACTCCTCTCCACTCCAATCTACTCCACTCCACTCCAATCTTCCCCACTCTACCACAAACTACCCCACTCCAATCTAACACAATCTACCCCACTCCACCCCTACCTACCACTCTCCAATCCACCCAATCTACCCCACTCCACTCCAATCTACTCACTCCTCAAATCCTCCACACTCAACTCCAATCTAACCTACTCCAACCCAATCCACCCCACCCCACCTCACTTCAATCAACTTCACCCCACTCCAATTCAATCTACCCTTATCCAGCTTATCCCTCCCCAATTTACACCACCCCAATCTACCCCTATTTATTACACTCCAATTTACCTCACTGTGCCCCAATCTGCTCCACTCCACTCTGCCCCACTCCACCCTAACCCCACTATCTACCCCACCCAACTGTACCCCACTCCAATCCAATCCACCCCACTCCAATCTACCCCAATACACTCCAATCTATCCCACTACAAACTACTGCACTCCAATCATTCCTCTTCAATCTACACCACTCCAATCTACCTCACTCCATTTCAATTTACCCTACTCTAATCCATCCAAACTACCCCACTCCACCAAAAGTTACCCAACTACACTCTACTTCAATCTACCCCACTCCACTCTTCCCCAGTCTATCTCACTCCATTCAAAACTTGACTCCACTCCAATCTGTCCAACTCCACCCCACTCCAATGTACTTCACCCTAATCAAGCCAGTCCAATCTACCCAATCTGCTCATATCTACTCTCCCACACTCCATTCGACTCTACCCAATGTACCCCACTCCACTGTAATCTATCACACACCATTCAAATCTACCCCAATCCAGTCCAATCTACTTCCTTGAAAGTTTCGGGGTTATTCGTCAAGCAGGGATATAGAAAATTGGGGTCCCAAAATGTGTTTTCCTATTCATTCGGTCAAAGCCTAGCTGTCTGGTTTGCTAATGACATCTTGGGGACATTTGGAAAGCTTCCTTTTGGAATGCATTCCACCTATTGCTTACCATTGGATTTGTAATTTGTAACTCACATTTGCTTGCTTTTTATTTTCTGGCTTTATTTGTTTTGGGCTGCCCTGTTTGAGTTAGTTCCTTTCATTGCCCAATTCCTAATTACTATGTTCTTCCACCAGTGCTGACTTTCTATAAACAGGCCGTTAAATCTTTTCTAATTTGTTGTGCATTAAAAGACAAAGGTCAAATGTAGACTCTGTCTTTCCAGGAGCTTGGTGCTTACTTTTCTTTTTATGACTTCAAAATGAGAGGATTCATATGACAACCAAGCTTGCTACTGGGAGAATGCTTGAGGAAGGCTGTACAGGGCAATTTATTTTCTGGCACACAAGACAAAATGTAAATGTCAGTGAATAAACTGTACAGATATTTCAGAATATATCAGAATTAGGACAACATAAATGAAGCACATTATTTGATAATTCTGAAGAGTGTTGGAAGCAAAAATTTTAATATGATAAAAGCAAATAAATACACTAGGTGATGACATTTCCACACATTATCATTTGTGCGCTGTATACTTTTATTAGCAAAACTGTACATCTGTGCAAATGCAATGGTCATTTCAATGAAAGATGTGTTGTATGTAATGGCAGTATGCTACTGCACCATGCATGCCCCACTCTACCCAACCCCAGTCTATTCTGCACCAATCCGCACAACTGTGATTTACGCTACACCACTCCACACTACATAACTCCTCACTGTGTCACTGCACACTACTTTGCACCACTCCTCTCTGCACCTTTCTATTCTACACCACTTTACTCTATACCAATGCACTTTACCCCACACTACTCTATTGTGCACCACTGCACTCTTCACCAATGCATACTACGCAATTCCACTCTGTGCCTCTACACTCTATGCCACTTCACTCTGCAACACTGTACTCTATGCCACTGCACTCGACACCAATGCATTCTACTCTGTACCACTCCATTCTACTCCAGTGCACTCTATGCCAAACCACCCATGCCACTTTAATATACTCTGCACCACTGCACTCTACTCTACACCAGTGTACTTTAACAGACACCACTCCATTCTGCTCTGAAACAATCTACTCTATGTCACGGCACTCTACGCCAATCTATTCTGGACCACTGCACTCTATGTCACTAGACTTTACTCTGCAACCCTCTACGCCACTGCACTGTAAGCCAACTGCACTCTACATCATTATACTCGACATCACTGTACTCTACACCACTCTAGTCTACTCTGAACCACTGTACTCCACGCCACTGTATCCTATGCCACTCTACTGTGCACCACTCTGCTATACACCACAGCACTCTACAACCGCCTACTCTGCAACACTGCACTCTACGCCACTGCACTCTATACCACTGCACTCTATGCTACTGCACTCTACTCTACACCAATGCACTCCATGCCATTACACTGCATGTCAACCTACTCTGCATCATTCCACTCTATGCTCCTGCATTCTACTCTGCATCACTCTACGCCACTCTATGCCATCGCACTGTACACCACTAAAATGTATGCTGCTCTTCTCTGCATAGCTCTACTCTGCATCACTAAAATCCACCACACTGCGCTCTATGACGCTCTACTCTATACCACTGCACTCTATGCCACTCTATACCACTCTCCACCATTTCACTCTACTCCACTCCACTCCATGCCACCGCAATCAACCCTGCACCAGTCCATGACACTCTATTCTATGGCGCTGTACTCTATGCCAATACACTCTACACCACTTTACTCAGAACCAATGCACTCTCTGCCACTGCACTCTACGCCAGTCTACTCTGCACCACAGCATGCCACTATACTTTACTCAGCAACACTCTTTACCACTGCATTCTACACCACTCTACGCCATTGAAATCTATGTCACTTTACTCTAAAACACTCTACGTCATTGCGCTGTACATCAATGCACTCTTCATCACTCTTCTCTACACCACTGCACTCTGTCACTCTACTCTGCAATGTAGCACTCTCTGACACTGACGTATATGCCACTCTACTCTGTGTCACTGCACTCTACTGTACACCACTCTACTCTTTGCCGCTCTACTGCATTCTACGCCAATTCTGCACCATTTTACGCCATTCTGCACCATTTCACTCTGCGCCGCTCCACTCCATGCCACTGCAATCTACCATGTGCCACTCCACGCCACTCTATTCTAAGCCGCTTCACTGTACGCCAATGCACTCTACACCACTTTACTCAAAACCAATTGGCTCTACTCCAATCCACTCTGCACCACTGTACACCACTATACTTTACTCTGCAACACTCTAACGCCACTGCACTTTACACCACTCTACACCATTGAAATCTATGCCACTTTACTCTAAACCACTCTACGTCACTGCGCTTTACATCAATGTACTCTATGCCACTCTCATCTACACCACTGCACTCTGACACTCTACTCTGCAATGTTGCACTCTCTGCCATTAAAGTATATGGCACTCTACTCTGTGTCACTGTACTCTACTCTGCACAACTCTACCCTATGTCACTCTACTTCAATCTAACCCAATGCCCTCTATGTCACTCTACTCTAGGCCACTACACTCTATACCAATCCACTCCACGCCACTGTAATCTATTGTGCACCACTGCACTCTATGACAATGCACTCTACACCACTTCATGCTACGCCTTTCTAATATACTCTGCACCACTGTACTCTATGCCAGTGCATTCTACCTACTCTATCATGCACCACTGCACTCTTCACCACTTAATATAGCATTCCTGTTTTTTCAAGGTTCTACCCATGGGTGGGAGTTTCATCTTTATTGTGGTTGCTCTACTTGTGTTACACTCTATCTTGCCACAGTCTTAACACCACCTCCTGTGAGCTAGTCCTCGGTTGCTCACCCAAGCTACCCCAGAGATCCAAAAAGACTTTGGGCACCCAGTTTTCTGTCTTAGACTATCCCTCACCCTACTCAATGGGGACACATGCTGTCTCACCTGTGATACTGGTAGTCGGTCCCCAAAACTGCTGTGATCTGGAATAAAATCTAAGAGTAATTCTCACAAGGCTGGAGAGAGAGGTTTGGCAGTGGTCTGTGAGGCGGCAACACATTGGAGTGTAGGTGATGTCCAATCCTTGGCAAATGTGTGACTATAGGATGACATCACGCCCCAGACACACACGACCCATGAGAGACCCAGAATAAGGGTACCCACCAAGGTCAAAACACCGAAACAGGTGAGAGCCTTAAGCCTCATGAATATGCATGGTATGCATACGAAGCAAGGCAGGGATACTTTAGATAGCCCTGGTGAATGCCCCAGACAGAATTGGGCTCTCAGTGCGGGCCAAAACATGTTGGCACTTCTATATTAGGGTCAATTGGACAAACTAAATTTAATGGAGACCCCAAAACAACTTTTTATCCATACCCCAGGTACCCTACAAGTAAAGAAATTCTTTGGGCATAGCTTTCTTCCCTTCTGGATCCCTGCTTATCCAGATAGATTTTATCTAAGAACTCCCATTCTTTTGGTTGGGTCCTCCCTGGTGGTACCACCAAACCAGGGTGTGAATAGGTGCCAATGATGAAGCATGTCATAGTAAAGTGAGTGAGACGTCTACTCCAATATCTTTGGTTACCCAACAGGCACTAGGAAATGGAATCTTCCTAGAACAGGATCCATATTTTCCTTTCTCCAAGTCAGTCCAGTTGCGCTTGTGTGTGTATAGTAATTCTTAAATGTCATCTGAAAAGATGTTCGTCAGAACTGGGTGTATCATTCGAGTAGTGCTGAGAATGGTAGCAGCAATAGGTAATGAAAAACATGGAGTTAAGTTGCATTGAAAGGACACAACCTAGTACTGCGTGTAAAGTATATATCCCTTAATGCAGCCAAGAAATGTTAAACACACTCGGCTCGCTTTCCTAGATTGAACTTATCCAAGGTTCCCATTTCGCACTTGGCCATCTGCATGTTTGGCCTCTGACTAGAAAGTGTGGGGAGACTGATTTCAACCTAGGCGTGGGAAGGGAAGCAGGAGGCGTCTTCTTCAGGCCATCTGCTGCAATGAAAGGTGTGATGGAATTTGCAAGGAAAGTCACAACTGATGCGAACACCACCACTGGTCAGAGAGTAGTCTGTGGGATTTCTGTGATGTTATATCAGCACTCATGATATGTAGGAACCTTACAGGTAGGGCCACTGGAATTATGCGTCAGGGAAGGATTGACAAATTTATGCAACAAGAATAGGAAAATTATGCTCTGCAGTGCGGCACTATTTGACACAGTTTTACTTCCTTATTTTGTCATTTTTACATGGGTTAACATTGCTGGGGTAGGGTATTCATGCCATTAGTACCAGTTTAACACCCAAATACAGCAATATGCAACAGAAAGGGACCAGTCAACTTTTGCAAAGGCCTTCCACTGTGCGGTAACATTTGGCAACAGGCCTTTAGTAACTTTTGAGTCGTTAGAGTTGGAAACAATTTCTTGGTTAAAATCTGCAGATTATGCAGCAGATGATGGATTACATGGCAGATGCAGAAAGTCAATAATTATGGGGAAAGCACTGCTGCTGGAACTGGTACTAAGCGGCAGGGTAGGATGGAAGTATGTAGCGAGGATATTTAAATCATTTAACAAGAAAACGCAAATTATGCAGCACATTTTGTGTTAGTATTACCCCATTACTTTGGCTTTTTTACTCCTGTTAATACTTTCTGGCCAAATGATTTACCTCATTACTACCACTTTGATCCAACTACAGAAATAAGCAACAGAGACGTAACCAGTTGATCTTTGTGAAGGGTCGCCCACTACACTGCAACATGTCAACACATTCTTTATAACTTGTGATCCATATAGGCTAGAATTTTTTGTTTTTAAATCTGCAGATTATACAGCAGATGATGTGGTATATGGCAAATGCGGCAAATCCATATTTATGCAGAAAAGGCAACAGCCACAAAATTGCATAATTACAGTGGTCCCGCATTTAGGCTATGGGCACAATGGTTGCACGTTACCCATTACAAAGATCTTTAGCAGGTTCAAGCTAATTTTATTTTCATATTAACCAACACAATCCCAGACAAGACAACCTAAAGATATGGTCCCCCCATGTTAGGCTACAGTGAAGGAAGAGGAGAGGCATTAGAGAGGCAGGGTCATGGACAGGGGGTGGTATGAGAATCCAGGACTGCTTAAGCATTCCCTCCTACTCTCCCAAATACACATACAAAGGTGTTAGAGGCTGCCTCTCCTGGGGAGGTTGCAAAAGTGGAATAGACTGCAAAAGTGCAGAGCCTCCACACACAAGCTCGAAACCTAATCTATGTAAAGCTTACCAGCTCGCCTTAGTGTTCACTGTGTGATCAATCGTCTCCACTGGTTATCCATATGAATGCAAATTGTGTGCACACATTGGCATCATTTGAGTTGGCAACTTGGCAATCCATCACTAAACTAGACCCTCGACCTATTTCTCTTTATCATACTCAAACAATTATTGGAAATGCCAGATTAAAAAAAATGCTTCGGTGTCATACTAATGGTAGAAGGCACTGTACAAATGCTGAAGACATAACAGATACTTGACAGGACCAGAGTTGCTTGTCACTAAGCGGAGAGTAACACTGGTTCTCTCTTCGCATGATATTTTACAAGCCCTCCATTTATTAAAACAAGCATTTTCCATGCCAGTACCTCTGGGTTATAACTGAAAGCGCCTTTTAAATAACCCCCAGTATTTTGTGGCTTTGGGTGGCCAATTTTGCAGCTAAAAAAGTAATGTTTGTGGCCCAAAACCTAAAAATTTCCAGTATTTTTGTGGTGGGCAAAAAATGTGCCCGCCACAAAAATACTGAGTGCTGTAACATTGCAGAGTCTCCAGCAGCACAGCGCCTGGAACCGGAGGGTGTGTGATACCAAAGAGAGCAGATTACAATATGAAGGGCAGCAGGGGTGCAAGGCTGCAGGGGTGGAGGGAGGGGTGGGGGCGGTGGCGACAAAGAAGGTTGAGGTTCTGTAAAAAAATGGGGGAGGTTAGGGTTTAACTGGAGACAATGAGGATCCAAGGGAAAGAAGTGCTCTGGAAGGTTGGGGACAGGATAGCCTTTCAAGGGCAACCAGGTGGCACCCAAACGTGTGAGGCGGCCTGCAGGCTTATTGTTCAGGAGTGGGGGAGCTGCATGTCAAAGGCAGGTGACAGAGGAATTTAACACCTCTGTTGCCTACTGCCCTGTTGCTCAAACTCCCTGTACTGGCTCAGTGGCAGGACAGACCCAGTAAAGAGAGGGTGAACGCCAGATTTTCTTTTTTAAACATATTTTGCTGGCACTTTTGTAAAAATCACTGCTTTTTGTGGGTCTGCTTTTAGTCACTCAGCAATTCATCAAACATTTATTCTATCACCCATCCTTGCACTCTTAGTAGGAAGGTGGAATATGACTATATGGTTACCCCCACTTTTTTCCTGGTATTTTGCTGGTTTTCGACTTAGTTGGACTGGGATCTTGCTCTTCAGGGCCCCAATCTATCTGCTGTATCTCTAAAATGGGTTCCCTGTACATTAGGTACACTCCAGATTGGTTACTGGGTTACCCTTGTGAGTCCCTAGTATATGATACCTTAGGTACCAAGGGCATAGGTACCCCAGAGCCCTACCAGGGGCTGAAGCATGTATTATGCCACCCCTGGGAAGCCTTCCAAAATGGCACCACAGGTCTGCACTTGCAGCCTGGGTAAGGTGGTGTAAGCACCCCTTACTGGGATATAGTATACCTATATCCACCATTTAAAACAGACACATATTAACCTATAAGTCACTCCTATGGCAGGCCTTGACAATCCTGAAGGCAGAGTGCTTGGTTTTGTGTGAGAGGGTGCCCTAGCATGAGCTGAGCCCCTCTGTAGCTTTTATAATCCCTTCCTTATAGCTGTTCTGTGATATGGCCATACCATATACTCTTAAGTGCATTATAATCCTTGCGGTTAATGCTTACTTTGGTTTGGCTTTAAACATGTTGTGCTTGGTGCCAAACACTTTGGAATACTACCCCACGCCAGCTCTGGTTGCGGGGGGTAGCATTCCACCCTACTAGAGGGAGAAGACATGTACACAGTGGAATACCCGGTAAAGGTTTAAAAGAGCCTCAGCATCACAAAATGGATGCTGCTGCAACAGACACGAGTCTGACCTCCTGCTGCTGGATGAAACTACGGCAGGGGAGGCCTGGACAATAGGTTTCCTGTTCAGGGAGGTGCCAGCACCTCCCCAGACAGGCTTTAGTGTATTGGGGTAGGGTGGGTTGCATTCAGTGAATGATTTTGAGACACTGCCTGGGGCACACAAGGTGCTTCATGCATTTCCCAGTTCAAACCGGTTGCTGGAGTACTCAGCCCAAGCTCTGACACAGAACTGGACAAAGGGGAAGAGGTTTAACCACCCCCTCCCCAGGTCCTCCCATAGGTGGGACCCTAGAGTTAGTCCATCCCCTAAACTTAGTATAAGTATAGGAACCCAGTCACTAGGACTTTAGATTACCCTGGACGAAACTCTGAAGACGAAATCTTGGACCTTTGACATTCCATATCAACTGGAAGATGGAAGAAATCTCCCTTGGGGTAAAGGAGTGACCTCCCTGTTCAAACAGGTACCAAAGAAGCATCTTGCTGGTCTGCATTTTCGAGGCTCCCGTCGGATCCCGAAGAATCTGTGACACAGGACACGGACTTCCAGACATCTCTGAGGCCGACACGAGATCCCAGCAAAGCTGAGACCGCAGCCGACACGAGAGACGTGAGACCAGAACTCCGGGACATCCTGCAATTTTGCAGCAGCACCTACTTCCCGAAGTTTCCCGAAGTTGTGCATTGGGCTATTTGTTGCCCTTGCCCTGAGCACCTTTTGCACCGAAGCTGAGAGGCCTACACTCCACAAGTGTTCCGTGGGCCCGCTTTCTTCACCGCAGCTTGAGGCTCCATTGCGATCCCTAGTCTGTTGGCTAGTGGGTCCCCACGAAGGACAATCCTTTGTTTCTTGAGATTTCCTGGTTGCTCCAGACAAGCTCGAACTCCCCTCCAAAGGGTGAGTCCCTCAGACCTTGCTGATCTGTACCGAAGCCAATCTTGTCATCTTGCGTGGGTTGCTTTTGCCAAGGCTTGTTGGGTCCAATCCGGATACCGACGCTGCAGCACTCTACATCCTTGTGGGACAGCTCGAATCCAGCTCCTGGTTGTTGTTGCCACCTCCGGGACCTCGTGGCTGAAGAGTCAAGCTTCACCTACTTCACCTTAAAGCACCCGACATCGGCTGGCATCTTCTTGTCGCCATCCTGGTCACTGGCTAGTGACCCATACTCTGTCCCCTCTGCTTTCAGGTTCTTCTGATCTCCGATACACCCTTGGATCCATCCGGACACTTTGATCCTGGTCGCCTACAGCACTTCTTTGTAGCTCTCCATAGGAATCGAAGACAAAACCCGACACCAAAAGACACCTATAAACCCCGGCTTCCCTGGGTGAGGTAACACGAGTACTTAGGTGCTCCGTGGGTCTTGACTCTTGAAGTGTCCAGTACTGAAGGGGTTCCCTTGCATTCCACTCCTAAGTGTCCTAAATCTTTAACTTTGTAACTTAAACTTTCCTCATAGAAGTCTATAGTGATTTGTGGCTGTGTTTAGACACTGCACGCATCCCCCGTGGGTCTTCTGCGTCCCTACCTTGTGTGGTTCCTGGTTGCCCCAGCAATTCTACAGGCCCTAGGCCTCACTTCTATCCCTCACGTGGTTCTTCTACCACTATTTTAGTATATGGTTTGTGAGGCCTCGAGGGCAAAACCTATTCTGTGCTATTTACTGTGTGCTATTTAAAGTTTGTGTATTGTACTTTTGCCTCTAGCCTCATAAAGAGACTAGAGGGGTTGTGTTTAGAATAAATACATATATTTTATATATATATACACCTTGTGTGGTGTACTTTTATTTGATCATTCAAGACATTATAGACTGGTAAAACAAGCTGCTTTACATTCCTTCAAGACTTAGCCTGAAGGCTGCTCTCCACAGCTACCACTAGGATAGCTTTCTATAAAGATTGTCTTAAACCTACCATCAATAAGGGCCGTTTGGACTGGTGCAAGGTGCCCACTAGAATAGAGGACATCATATGCCAGGCCAACTTCTCACACTCATGTATCCATTTATTCGGCCTCTGACAAAATCTTGCTTTTACCCACTCACCCCTCCACAATAAAACATGCGCTCAGACTCAACATGCACATGCAAGGTAAAAAAAGTAAATGTGGAAAAATATAAAATATCACTAAATAAATGTGGCAGGAGTGTGCTAGCAATATAAAATAAGTAAAACATTAAACATAGCAGTGGGCAGCCAATTCAGAACGGTATTGTGAATAGTGATTCATTGTTTTACAGATTCAAGATTGCTGGCATCCTGCTTCTGAATGTGGCAGCCACCTTGGAGTGGTAAAACCAATATACACTATTGCCAATACCATTCCAAGATGACTACCAGATTTAGAGACAGTGGTCTCATGGCTTGCGGAACGCTTTAGATTAAATGAGCAGCAAATGAGTGGTTTGTTAGCACTGTCTTGGGACCTGATGGATACTCCAAAAAGAAACAAACCAAGTAAAATCAAAGGATAACATTTCAAATGGCCCTGGCACCCTGGGACTAAAGCACACTCAATTTAAAGTGGATATGCATGTCATAAGGCGAAACGCATCTCACACAGGGAAACAGAACCAATGGTTTGGGCTGACCCCCTGCCGCAAGCTGTATGTTCTCATAGGCAGAAAGAGAATGTGAAAGGGGCTCATACAAATGGCTGAAGAGGATAAACCAAAGCCCATCTATACATATTTATAGGTATTTTTTATGAATTGTTTTGATTACAACAGCCAAGCCAACAGCTTAAGCTGCCAATCCAGATCAAGAATGAGAATAACCGCTTCGCTGCGGCGCGAATTCCGCGGCTGTACTGGGACATTTCAATCTTGGGCGTGGCTCGGATGGCCCCCAGCCTCGTGCGCACTTGCCCACTGTGACTCATTATGGCCGGGGGTCGTCATGAGCACGGAAGAGGTTAATATACAGCTGAGCACTATGAGGTGAATTAAAAGTACATACAAAATTACTGTTGTCAAGACAATATACAGTCTTTCCACTAAGAGGGTCTAGCCAGTGCTTAATTTGTAAAACAATAAGTGCCAGGGCTCTTGTCAGGAGCCACTTCAGCTTGCATTACCCATTACTAACCATCACACTTCTATTACAAGTGTAACAATTCAAACTATTCCAGTCCCTGAAGCTATAACATTGGCTGGGCGGCAGGAATTACTATTTTTTTTTATATATTTTCAATTAATAAACAACTGTACTTGTGCTCATATGACAGTTAGGCAAACAGTGCCATCATGTGGCAGACTGCCATAAGTGCTGGTGCTGATAATTAAGTGCTGATGCCGAGCCCTTGAAACCACCGGCTCAAATTAAGCACTGGGTTTAGAAAAGACTATCACACTGCATATTTTCTACTCCTAGAGTTTTTCAGAGGGGATAACCAACAGTAATACTTTTGCCTATGAATGTCACTAGTGAGATTCCATATAGCAAAATACCTGTGTACAGGCTTTTACATAGTCTAATAAGAAAACCCTCCTAAAGGCTTCTCTGCTTGAACCTGCTTTTTACAATAAGAAAGCCAGGTCTTCTGCCTTTTTCATAAATTATCCTAATCTAAGGTATCTGGCATCATTTTACTAATAAATCAATAAGGCATATATAATTCATTGTTAGCCGACTCCTATAACCAACTCAGGCTTACAGCATTCGGCATAAGCTTTACCACTACCCACTTCTGGCAGTGTGTTGCAGGGAAGTAAACAGGTGGTATGTGTCCAATACACAGACCACAGTACCAACTTCACGGAACCGTATCTCAATAGCAGCATATAGTTTTCATTTGGCAGGGACCACCCTTGGAACATGGGACATCCATTTTACCTACAGGTTGAAACCGAGGAACAGGGATTTTGTGTCAGAGTCCAAAGGCAACTTCAAGCCACAGTACCTCTAGAACCACAAGGGCTAGAGAAGGGAATCAATGGTTCAGAAAACAAGACAACTGGCTTCAGACAAAGGAAAGCACTAAGTTCTATACTGGGGGAACAGAGGGAAGACTTCTAAGACCCTATGAACTGGAAATGGGGTGAAGTGGGCGCCCACAAAACCAAGGATGGTAGAGTTGCCATGGACAATGGTGGTTTACTGGCTCAGAGTACTGTAATGTTCCTCACAGGGTTCTCAATCCTCTTGATGTTGCAGAAGTTCTTGGGCCAGTTCTGGCCAGCTCGGCTGCAAGGTCACTAGGCCTTTACTAGATTCCAGACTTCATTCGGCTCTTGGAAAAAAGCAACAAACATTACACTGCAAATATCCCCTGTTGCTCATGCAATCATGTTATGTTATATGTGATGTGTTACGTTATATGTGATACGTATTGCTATATGTGATGTGTTGTGTGTGATATGTGTTGTGTCATGATATGTACTATGTGTTATGTTTTGTTATATGTGTAAATATGGTGTTGTGTTGCATTGTGTTATATGCTGTTGTGTTATATGTTATATGTTATGTAGATTTGTAGAGCGCTTTATCACCCAGTGAGAGTATCCGGGCGCTAAGCATGTGAGAGTTTAGGCACACCTAGGGCTTAGTAGGACTACTTGGATAGCCAGGTCTTCAGCTTCTTGTGGAATTTAAGAAGTGAGGAGGGGGTTCTTATAATGACGGCAGGTCGGTCCATGCTTTAGGAGCGATGTAGAATAAGGCTCAACCACCAGATCCGGTTTTCCATATGCATGGGAGTTATGAAAGTAGGAGTCAGGATGAGCAGAGGTGTCTGGAAGCTTTGTGAAAGCAGAGATTATGTATACTGGGTCAGTGTTATGCAGTGCCTTGAAAGTGTTGGTGGGGAGTTTGAATTATGCTTGTTTGTGGATGGGGAGCCAGTGGAGATCCTTCAGGTGTGGTGTGATGTGAGTGCAGAGTGGGAGGTTGAGAGTGACTCTGGGCGTCAAGTTTTGAATGGTCTGCAGCCTTCTGGTGAGTTTTTTGTTGATCCACAATTACAAAGTAAAGAGGAGCACTCAAATTTATAGCAATTTACCAAAGTAAACCAAGGGTGCAAACTGCTAGACTATGTTGGCTACATAGTACAAAAACAGTGACTGAAAATGCAAGCGGAGCCTACAAGCAGGATGCACTGTTCCTAGGAGAAAATTATTCTCACAAAGTAAGCATATAATAAAATTCTAATGAATCAAAAGGTCTATAAATTGATGTTACCAACATAAATTTTATTTTTCACAGTGATTATTCAGAAATAATACTGTGTTCTCAACTCATCTTGCGGATCATGCGATAAAGACTTTACATGAATCTGTGTGGTTCATAGCATGAAAGAAAATACAAATATATATGTGTGACCTTATAAGCCACTATATTACAAGTTTGTCCATTTGGAGCAATAACATTGTGTGTAGTTCCTTATTGTCGCCCGATGCATTTCGGGAAGCCCTGTTCCCTTCTTCAGGGGCGAATACCAGCCGGAGGGTGGTAAGTAATGCGATATCTGAATCTTCACTGGTATCTATCACGTTAAAAAACTGGAGTCGTGAGTGACTATAGGCGGATACAGTAACTCATGCTTTAAACAGAAACGTTCTGTAATGTGCGATAAATGCTCATCGCAGTATTTGAGGAGGATTCGGTTCTTTCGAGAACGTGTAATAATCCTGGCTGGTTTAATGGTGGACTTCAGTAAGATGTGTGGACGCGACGTGTCACGCGACAATAGAATCCAAATGCGAATCGCGCTTTGAGACCTGTCGGTGAGCTGGCGCGATATAAAACCCAGTACAAATACAAATACAAATACAAATACACATCTTACTGAAGTCCACCATTAAACCAGCCAGGATTATTACACGTTCTCGAAAGAACCGAATCCTCCTCAAATACTGCGATGAGCATTTATCGCACATTACAGAACGTTTCTGTTTAAAGCATGAGTTACTGTATCCGCCTATAGTCACTCACGACTCCAGTTTTTTAACGTGATAGATACCAGTGAAGATTCAGATATCGCATTACTTACCACCCTCCGGCTGGTATTCGCCCCTGAAGAAGGGAACAGGGCTTCCCGAAATGCATCGGGCGACAATAAGGAACTACACACAATGTTATTGCTCCAAATGGACAAACTTGTAATATAGTGGCTTATAAGGTCACACATATATATTTGTATTTTCTTTCATGCTATGAACCACACAGATTCATGTAAAGTCTTTATCGCATGATCCGCAAGATGAGTTGAGAACACAGTATTATTTCTGAATAATCACTGTGAAAAATAAAATTTATGTTGGTAACATCAATTTATAGACCTTTTGATTCATTAGAATTTTATTATATGCTTACTTTGTGAGAATAATTTTCTCCTAGGAACAGTGCATCCTGCTTGTAGGCTCCGCTTGCATTTTCAGTCACTTTTTTGTTGATCCGGCATAGAGGGTATTCTCATAGTCCAGCTTGCTTTCGACCAGGGTGTTTTTAATGGGTTTCTGGTTGCTGGTTGGGAGTAATTTGAAAATCTTCCTCAGTATCTTCAGGTTATGGAAGCATAATGCAGCGACGACTAATTTAGGAGGTCATGTTGAGTTTGCTGTTGATGATCCCTTAGTTCTTGGCGAGGGTGGTGGGCATCGTTGTTGGTCCTAGCTGTGTTGGCCACCTGAAGGAGTCCCACAGTGATGTGCTCTTCCTAAAGATCATGATTTCCGTCTTGTCTGTGTTCAGCTTCAGATAGTTGGTCTTTATTCAGTGGGCGATTTCAGTCATGCAGGCATTGAACCTGATCCGGGTACTGGGTGTCTTATCTGTGAGGGAGAGACTGAGTTGCACCTCATAAGCATAGAGAGAATGTCAATATATTGTGAGAGCGGATGATACTGGCTAGAGGAATCATGTACGTTTTGAAGAGGTTCAGGCTCAGGTAGGATCCTTGCAGAACTCCGCAGATAAGTTTGCAGGTGTTCGAGGTGTAAAGTGTCAGGCTGGCTGTCTGGGTCCTTCCAGTCAGGAAGGAGCAGATCCATCAGAATGTGTGTCCTAATATTTAAATGTCATGGAAGCGTTGGATGTGGATTGAGTGGGAGACTGTGTCAAATGCTGCAGAGAGTATCTATTATGTCCAGAATTATGCAGATGTCATAAGTGACAGTGATGAAGACAATTCCGTGCTGTGGTTGCGTCTGAAACCAAACTGAGTGCTGTCAAGTAGCTAATGGTCATTGGGGTATTCAGTGAGATGTTTGTTGATGATTTTCTCTAAGACCTTGGCTGGGAAAGGTAGCAGCAGTATTGATCTGTAGTTAGTGAGTAATTAAAGGGTCCTCTAGAGTTTTTTCAGCAATGGAAGGACAGTTGTGACATGCCAAGCATCTGCGAAAGTCGCGGAAAATGTGGAGGCAATCAGAATAGGTGTGAGCATGGGACTGGTGGATGGCAGTCCTCTAGGGTAGGATTGATGGGGGCAGGGGTCCAATGGGGCACCGAGTGGATAGCCTGCATGGTGATGGCAGTTTCTTCTGGGGTGATGATGGGCCATGTGGTTAAAAATAGGTTCTTTGGATAAGATCGGGAGGTGTTATGCGAGGTATGAAGTTGCTGTAAATGGCAGTGATTTTGAGAAGTTCAAAGGAAGTACAGGTTACCAGCTCACATGAAATGTTTATCCAACTTGGGAGTAAGGATGGAATATCCTGTCCATTTAGGAGGTGTCTGCATCGAGGGTACTAGTGTGACAGTAGCACACATGCCTGCAGATTTTGAAGCAAAAAAACTGATTTGTTGTGGCTGTGTCTCACCAAAAATTGCTTCGGATTGAATTTACATCAATGTGGAAAATACACTCCATTGATTGATTTTTTTCCCCAAATTTCCCACTTCCCTCTTTTAAAATGTAGGTATGTATGCAAGAAGTGGAACCACTGTTTTGTGCAACACTTTCTATGCAATCGATGTACATCATTCACAACGCATGTGGTTTCCCAGTCACACACCATGGGTAACACACCACAAGCACACTCAGCAGCAATACTGTGGACTCCAGTTATACCCTCTTGTTCTTGTTTGGCATGTGATGTGAGAGGCTTTGGCCCAAGTGGTTTAGAAAGGGGGGTGGGGAGGCGGCCTCCCCGGTAAGCACGAGTTTTGGAGAGGTGGCCTCCCCCCTTACCTGCGGCCATCGCAAGGCAGCCGCCGCAGGAATAACCAGCAACCCTGCCCCCTCAATACCTGCGGCCGTCACTGTTTCACCAGCATCTTACCGCACGCTCACATATGGCCGCCATGGGGCAGCAAACGCAGGGGCCACCACTGGCGGCCAAAGATTTAGCTACACCACTGTTTAGGCCACTTCCCCAACAGAGGTGCCGATACAAAGGCATACGCTTTCTGAGCCACAACCAGCTGCCACCAATGTCTCTTGACAGCCTGGCTTGTTTTTTTATTTATCTAATAAGCCGAATAACAGCGCACAGTCTTGTCAGAGTGGGGGCAATAAGGCGAGGGCTGACAGGACTTCTCTGTGCCGCCAAACCCTCCCTCGCTGCATCTGCTAGCAATAAACAACGACCACGGCTGTGCACCCACTGGAAATATAGTTTTCAAGAACGCATTTTAGCATATTTCCTTCACACACAAGTAACATTTTATTTACATTCTGCTGCCATTTTTTAAAACTTCTGACTTCAGCAGATAATGGAACCAAGGCAGATGTAGAGGAGGGAATGTGCTGAGGATCAAAAAGATGTATTTTTAAACTTCATTGCAAGCATAGGTTTCTGGTTGTGTTGAAAGTCAACCTTCAGCAGCCCACACAGTCAGCAGAGGAGTCAGGGAAGGACAGATGTAGTAAACACTATCTTCACTGTTCCTCTCTGGCTAGACAATACTACAATACTTATGACATCATAGAATGCCAGAGTATCTCTCTAGCTGGTTGTACCTCTCTATTCCCTGGTTGTGGCAGTTGGTCACCTGAGGCTGAGCTACCAACAGTGAGCTCCTGGTGGGGTTTCCTATCTATCTACATTACAAAGTAATCTATCTGTCTAACCTGGAAGGAACCTGAATAAAGGATCTTAACCTATCAAGTGGACTCCCGCATCCTCATTTATTACAGCTTGGCGACGATTTTTAAAAGGAGGAACCTACGCGTGGTAAAGACTATTTAAAGGACTTTTCAAGTTAAAGGAAGGACCTCAAGGAATCAAGATTTAACAAGAAAATCTGTTTTCAGACTGAAGGTAACGCCCTGCCTACCCCACCAGTGTCCTGTTCCACCTGGACAGCCTACACTCTGGGCGTGTGCCTCTACAGTCTCCAACCGCCTGTGTTGCCAGTTTGCCTGCTGTCACCCTGCTGCTGTCTGGATGGTGTCTTTCCGGCGGCGCTCTTCCCTGAGGCCTGTGGTGTTTGTGTATTGATTTGGCCTTCATTCTGAATGGGAGGAGTCTCGGTTGCACAGTTGGTTCTATCCACTTCATGGGAACAGTGACTGCGTACTTTTCCTGCAGTGTCTGCACTGGGTTTTTGGTGTTGTTGTGCTCCAGAGCGTTTTTTTTTGAGCAGCAATGTGGCTCACGGATTTGGACTGTACACACGAGCGTCATTCTTGGTGAGCCGACGTGCGTGTTTGGGGAGACTGCACTGAGGGAGAGTTTTGCCGGTCCGTGAGAGACGCTGCTGATCTTCGGTTCAACCCCTGCTTCTAGGGAAAAGCAGGTGAGCCGATGTGCGCGGTTGAGGAGGCTAGACGGAGACAGAGTTTTGCCGGTCAGTGGGAGGCACTAATAATTGGCAGTTCAACCACTGCGAGCCCTGCACGCGCTCTCCATGCACAGAGTCTTACCTGGCTCGTGCTCCCTGCACCGTCGACCGTTGGTCACAAGCGGTCTTTCCACCTTCTTGCCTGCTGTCCATCTGATGACGTCCATGGAATCCTTCTGGAGTTGGTGAACTGAGATTCTCCTATGACGCCAGTGTTATCTTTGGAGACACGCTCCTTACGTCGCTACGAGCGACGTGGCGGCCATTTTGGGTTTGTTGGGTTACCATGGCAACAGTGTACTGTGAACCACTCTGCGCTGCGTGAGGCAGCGTGCTGTCATCAGCATATGACTTTCGCGTTTAAGCTAGAAGGTTGACTGTGGTAAACGTGCTTTGTCCAAACTACTGTATTTTTACAAGTTCAGTGTTGGAGTTTCACACGAGCGTACTTGGAACAAAACTTCATTTTCGCCGGGGTGCGATGCCAAGGTGTCCGATCTTCCTGGTCTTTCTTGCTCCTTTTCACCATGCTCCTGTCGAAGTTCGACTTTTGTTGCTTATGTGAGCAGTGGCAAGGACTTTGCCTCTCGAGGGACTATGGCTCCGGGAACAGTGTTACCAACACTGCATCAACCTACAAGTCTTCTACTGGGACACAGCAAGTTGACTTCATGCATATCCTGTTTAGTAAATGGTCTGTGCATTTGGATCCCGGGTGAGAGGTCGCTCACCGGAGATAATATCATTATTTATTAATATATTTGTGTTACAGATATTTCATGAATGCATTAGAGTTAACACTGTTTTTTTTTCAGGAATGTGGTGTGTTTTTAATATAGCAAATCTGTTGTGCTCATATGAAAACTCTATATTCTACGTTAGAGATATAGTAAGGTGTCTTTAGGTAGTAAATGCTATGAGTTGTCTGTATTCTAAGTTAGGGATGTAATTTGGTGTTTTTGGGTAGTCCATGCCCATCCATATTATCTGAATTAGTACCCTGAGGTTTTTTTTGTGTGGGTAGTCCATGCCCATGTTATAGTGCATGTTCATCCATGAGGTCAGACCCTACATAAAGGTGGTGTTTTTGGTGTGAGTAGTCCATACCATGTACTTGGTGTTTAAAGGTAGTACTTACTCCACCTCTTGTCCCAGGGTTATAGTCTTTACTCTATGCTGTACCCTCTCATAGGGACGTTGGTGTCTATGGTAGTCTATGTCATGGTTGGTTGTTCGGGGATGTTGATGGGTAGTCAACACCCATAGTATGTTCCATAAGTATTTATGGCTAGTCCATGCCCCTTTTCCCAGAGATATTTTTGTTTACTCTGCGGTGTACCCTTTTTCAGGGGAGCTTATGTGTTTTTTTTGGTAGTCAACGCCCAAATTAGATTTTTAAGTTTTAATGGCTACTCCATGCCTTGTTCCCAGAGATATTTAGTCTGCTCTGCGGTGTACCCTTTTCAGGGGAGGTTATATGTTCACTTTGGGTAGTCAACGCCCATAGTATGTTTTTAAGTTTTAATGGCTACTCCATGCCTTTGTTCCCAGAGATATTTAGTCTGCTCTGCGGTGTACCCTATCCAGGGGAAACTTTGTTTTTTTTGGGTAGTCAATGCCCATGCTGTCCTGCAGTGTAACCATGCTGTCCTGCAGAGTACCCTTCTCAGGTTCAAAGTCTCCTGTTATTGATAAAGATTGTGTTTACACTATGTTTTATCTGAGTCTACCTTCTTGTAGCTACTGGCCAGGGCTTCATTTAGGTGAGATTTCAAGTTACATTCTTGTCATACATCAAGTGTCGACATTTCTTCATCAACGGTTGTGTTGAGGGTACTCTTGGTTTGTTTCAAAACCTCACTCTTTTGTTAAGGAGAGGGGATGTGGTATATTATGTCATAGTCTGATGTCATAATATTGAATCTTTGTTGTTTTCTCAAATAATAATACCTCATGTTAAAGTCATCTTTTATTGTACACTACTACTTTTGGTTGTTCTAAAATGTGTACTTCCTTGCTGTTTGAGACATATGAGGTATTGTTACTGATTTTTCCTTTGTTTTGATATTACTCTATAAAGAGAGAGGATATGTAGTAAACACTATCTTCACTGTTCCTCTCTGGCTAGACAATACTACAATACTTATGACATCATAGAATGCCAGAGTATCTCTCTAGCTGGTTGTACCTCTCTATTCCCTGGTTGTGGCAGTTGGTCACCTGAGGCTGAGCTACCAACAGCGAGCTCCTGGTGGGGTTTCCTATCTATCTACATTACAAAGTAATCTATCTGTCTAACCTGGAAGGAACCTGAATAAAGGATCTTAACCTATCAAGTGGACTCCCGCATCCTCATTTATTACAACAGACACTGGAGGTTATGCTTTCATTCATGCCCTCTCATCCGCACTGGTTTGTTTTGATGGCAAAGTGAAGCAATGTATTTATCTGTAACATGGCTTTAAACAGGTGTGACCGGTCCGGTGCAGAGATGAATGCGCACATGGATCCGCATCATGGGTTTTGGAATACGTGATGCCGGACATGCTCTGCCTGGAGGGATGGTAGTAATGTGTCATGGGTTCCAAACAGGGGGGTGGGGGTGGGTGCATGGCGCTCTGCAGCTGCTAATGCCCCCTGCTGCCCTTCATAATTTCACCCAAAGCAAAGTGGCAACAGCACTCTCAGCAACATCGTAAAAAAGCATCACATGGTTATTTTACAATGTTGCTGGGAGCAATGCCGCCAACACTTTGCTTTGGGCGAAATCATGGACGGGAGACAGGAGTGCAGTCGCCATCATTTTATACAACGGGGAGGGAGGGCGTGGGGCGGATATTGAAGGCACAGTCAATGAGTAGGGAGGGTGGGATATTGAAGGTATGGACAATGTGGAGGGAGAGCGGGGGATATTGAAAGCATGGACAATGAGGAGGGAGGGCGGGATATTGAAGGCACCGACAACGAATAGGGAGGGCTAGGGGGATATTGAAGGCAAAGTCAACGAGGAGGAAGGGCAGGGGTTAGACGGCACGGACAACGGCAGGGAGGGTGGGCAATGGGAGAAGGCACCAAAGCACGTCCACTCGCTTCCGCATGCCAAATGCTGTGGGAGTGACCCACGAGTACGAGGAATGCAGCTGCCACCCTGCGCGCCTTTGCTCGCTACTGCCGGCAAAACGCCGTGGGAGTGAACATCACAAAAGAGGTGGGATATGCACCCGCCTATAGCCATTTACATGATTTAATTATTGAAAGACACACGCAAAAGCCAATCGAATGTGTGGGAGGAGTCAGACCCACACAGAGTAGACACAAGAAGCTGCGCAGAGCAGCGCCTGCGCATTGCTAGGCTCGACCTAAAAAAACATAGGCCAGGTCAAAAAAGACAACCATGGCAGCGTGGAGCAGCTCTCCATGCCACGGGACGTAGATAGCCCTAGAAGCCTGAATGAGGCATGCTGCCAGGGATGAGTGAGCAAAGCAGGCAGTGGCAATGGAAATTGGCCACTAAGCCACTAAGTAATGGAAACAAGACAAACACATGGAAACAGGACTCAGCTGAGGAAGCGTGCAGGTCAGCTGTAGAAGGGCTCAGCTTCAGATGCATGCTGTAACAGAACAAACCGGAAGCAACCCTAAAGCAGGAAGGTGCGGGAACCAGGGTACCATTCCGCTACTCCAGGAAGGAGCTAGCAGCACAGAATGCAGAGGGCGGGGAAGGGGCAGAAGGTTTGGCATACATTGTGAACTGAATGAGGCAGAAATCAGTCGGAGGCCCAGGAGGCATACCACTCAGAGCCACCTCTGGATAGGGAACGAATCCGCAGAAAATAAATAGAGTGCAAGAAGTACGATCTAGCGACCTGTGCCCAGAGGCAGGAGCCAGACAAGCAGATAGAGTTCCAGGAAGCATGGCACCACACTGCAACCTGTGGCCGGTGGAGGAAGGCCAGTACGTATGGTAAGCTCCTGGAAGCATGGCCCAGGTCCTGCCTTCTAGAGGGAGTCATCAGCTAAGTAAATACAGTCATGAGAAGCAAGACGTCCAACTTCTAGAAGCATCTAGCAGTCCAGGAAGCAGGTTGAGACCCCGGAAGCAGGGCACTATCCCACCCCCTTTGGGCTGTGGCAGCAGCCAGGAAGCACGGTGAGTCTCAGGGCCATAGCTTGACTTCGGAGGGAGGCAGCACCCTAGTAACCAGGAAGAGTCCTGGGGGCAGGGCACCATCCCCAGACCGCTGAACGCAGTCCATGCCCATGAGCGCAGACAGCAGCTCAGGAGACAGGCACGTCTGTTTACGCAGGGTGCAGTCACGTGAGCTCACGCACGTGCCGTTTGTACGTGCCTCTTGCCACAGCTCCGACAGGGAGCGCAGGAGAGTTAATCACAGGGCTGTCACCCCGGTGTGCAGCGCGAGCGCCTGCCTGAGCTGCCAATCAGAGCCGTCGCTACCTAACCGGCGCGAGCCTCCTTCGCCCACGGCGTCGCACGTGCGCAGAGGGATACCTGCGCCCCTTTCATTCTTTTCAATTTCATTTTAAGATGTCAAAGGCGATTAACCTGTCCTGGGCAGCGCAGACGGACCGATCGATGAAGAGATAGAGAGCATGACGAGACAAGCTTTGCACACTCACACACACGTTTAACATAGCAGCTTGCCCTAAGCTTCACTCTGACACAGAACTGGGGTAAACCAGGGCAGCCTTCCACCAACATCAGCAACACAGACACACAAGAGACAGCAGGGAGGCAAGCGGTGATCGCACATAGCACGAGGAGTTTGCAGGCCAGTATTCCCCCTACACCCTCTCCACAGTCTGAGACAAGCTTCGCTCATACCCAGAGCACAGGGACAAAGCAAGCCAGGTTTCCTCTCATATCACCGGACACAAATAGGCAGTGCTTAATTTGAGCCAGTGGTTTCCGGTGCTTGGCACCCACTTAATTGTCAACACCAGGCTTGTAACAGTCTGCCACATGGTGGCGCTGTCTGTCTAATTAAAAGATGAGCACAATAATAGTTGTTTATTAATTCAATATAACATTAAAATCACTAGTGATTGCAGCCCAGGCCATTATAATAGCTTTGGGGACCTGGGATAGACTGAATTGTCACACTTGGAAGCGTGTGATGATTAGTAATTGTGTTGGGACTCCCATTGGCAGCGCTGGGAGGGGCAATATATGATACAAGCTACAGTAGCATCCCGACAAGGGCCCTAACACGTATTTTATTTTACATATAAAGCACTGAACATAGAGGCAGGTCGAACGGCGTGAGACAAAGCATGGACAGCTTCTTGCACACACAGAACAGTGGTGCAAAATGAACAGCTTCCCACACGCCCAGTATACAGACGGCAGCGAGGATAGCTTCGATCACGGACAGAACAGAGCGCGTATGAAAGGCCGGGACAGTTTCAATTTGGTGAAAAGCTGGTAGGCCTGAGTGCTGTTAAAGTTGGGGAGCGACTCAGGGGTGCTGCAGATGCTCAAAATAACTTTACAGGTATTCAGATAGAGAATGAGCAATACAAAAGTCCTTTACATAGTGTTTTTTTCATTTTGTTACGTTTGCTTTGCACTTAAAGACCGAGGTAAAAGTCAAGTAGTGTCATCTGAGAATTCGGCGCATATTTTAACATGGAGATTAATGTTTGCTTTTCCTTTGTGTGACTGCAACTTTGGGGGATTTTGTAAATTAAATCCAGAAACAATCTTGCTTGGGACATGGAGAGTGTAAAAGGACAAACGGCCAAATGTTTTAATGTTTCTAACACAAATTTGAATACTGTTACTGAACAAAACACATGTTTAAAAAATGTCAGTAGGACAGGAATTATAAATGAGGCACTATTTGAAAATTCTGAACTATGAAAGAAACAAATATTTTAATAGACTCAAAAGAAGCCAAGACACTTTCCTTGTGTGATGCACAAATATTACCTTGTGTGATGCATAAATAATAAATATGCGCAGAAACCCGATTTCCACATATTATTGTTAGTATACTATATCGGTTTAACGGTTAAACTGCATTGCGTGTTTGACGCAAATGTATTGGTCATTTTCCAGAGGCTATTTCAATAAAGCATGGGCTCGCTGTAAATGGAAGTACCCTACCACACCATGCTTTAGTCTTCCAACAGGGACGATGTGCCCCACAATGCACCATGGAGACATACTACTCCCTTCTCACTTGCCTGCTGCATGGACGGGACTCATTTAAATTTTTTAGCTTGCACTTTTATATAGCGTGAACTCGACCCGAAGGTATCAGAGCACTTTACATGAGCACCAGTTGCCTTACAGACGGACACGTTCTTTTTAGGCAGGGGGAGATTAAGTGATTTGCCCAGATTCACAGGATGCTTGAGCCTCCCGCCAGACTCGGACCTGGTTCCCCAGCTTCAAAGTCGGCCTTCCTAGCCCTTACTACACTTGATCTTTGAGTAGCACCCGGATTTTTCCCACTCCTATGTTTTCAGTGATGTAGCACTGAAGGCAGCACCTCTACTCTGAAAACAGTTCTAGAACCAGTCCAGTTCGTAGGCCGGCGGCAATGATTAAAATGCCATGCAGGCACCTCTGAAGTCTCTTAGGCCTGGTGCAAAATCGGTCACAAATCATGCAGTATTTGTGAAAAGCCAGTGGGACCGAGGTAAACAGTCATGTGTCAGGCCAAAGCCATTAACTGTCACTACAAGGACATGATACAGTAGGTTGCATTCTGTTGACAATGGACTATCGCTCTTTCTGGTCAGGCCCTTACATGGTCCCTCTTTTACGTCTCTCGGGTTCCCCCAGTGCTTTGAGACCAGCATGAGGTGGCATCCAGCCACTATGAATACACCCAACATAAAATATCAGACTGAGGCCTCTAAACAGACTCATCGGGGAGAGTCCTCTCAGATGAGCCTGGTGACGTGCTTAAGGGTACACAGACAAAATATCGAGTTTTAAATATCGATATACAATAATATCGAAGTTTAAATATCAATGGGACAAAATATCGAAGGTAAGTAATATCGACAGTCTTAATATCGACATTAGTATGATATCAGTAATATCGAAGTTTTAAATATCGATGTCAATAATATTGAAATAAATAACTTCGATGTTACTAATATCAATTTTTAAATAAATTTAGTGTATATTATATTGTATTTATTATGTTTTATTATTTATTTTTAATGTAATTTAATTAAATATTGTCTTTTACTACTGTAGCGGGTTGTGGGTTAATAGGGGAATAGGGTGGGAAGTAATTTAATTATGTTAAATTAATTATTAATTAGTAGGAATTATTAATTAATTAATTGAGAAATAATTTTTAATTAATTTTAATTAATTGATTAATTGATAAATATGTTCTGTAGCGGGTTATGGGTTTATAGGGGAATAGGGTGGGAAGTAATTTAATAATAATTAATTAATTAATATATGTTTGTACATATTTTAATTAATAATTAATTGGTAATTAATTTATATTAATTAGTTAATTAATTAATATAATTTTGTACATATTTTTAAGTATTAATTAGTTGGTAATTAATTAATATTAATTAGTTAATTACATTAATTACAGTAATTTTTTTATATATAATTTTTTGTTATTCTTAATTAATTAATTGGGAAAAATAATATTAATTATTAAATTAAATTAATTACAGCTAATGTGCTAATATATTTACTTTATTGTTATTGTTAATTAATAATTAATTGGTAATTAAATAATATTAATTAATTTTGGGTAAAGGAGTATTTTTAGGGTTCAGGGTCAGTTTTCAGTTTTTGGGTAAAGGGGTATTTTTAGGGTTCAGGGTCAGTTTTCAGTTCTTGGGTAAAGGGGTATTTTTAGGGTTCTGGGTCAGTTTTCAGTTTTTGGGTAAAGGGGTATTTTTAGGGTTCAGGGTCAGTTTTCAGTTTTTGGGTAAAGGGGTATGTTTAGGGTTCAGGGTCAGTTTTCAGTTCTTGGGTAAAGGGGTATTTTTAGGGTTCAGGGTCAGTTTTCAGTTTTTGGGTAAAGGGGTATTTTTAGGGTTCAGGGTCGGTTTTTAGTTTTTGGGTAAAGGGGTATTTTTAGGGATAAGGGTCAGTTTTCAGTTCATGGGTAAAGGGGTATTTTTAGGGTTCAGGGTCAGTTTTCAGTTTTTGGGTAAAGGGGTATTTTTAGGGTTCAGGGTCAGTTTTCAGTTTTTGGGTAAAGGGGTATTTTTAGGGTTCAGGGTCAGTTTTGGGTTTTTGGGGTACAGGGATATTTTTAGGGTTCAGGGTCAGTTTTCAGTTCTTGGGTAAAGGGGTATTTTTAGGGTTCTGGGTCAGTTTTCAGTTTTTGGGTAAAGGGGTATTTTTAGGGTTCAGGGTCAGTTTTCAGTTTTTGGGTAAAGGGGTATGTTTAGGGTTCAGGGTCAGTTTTCAGTTCTTGGGTAAAGGGGTATTTTTAGGGTTCAGGGTCAGTTTTCAGTTTTTGGGTAAAGGGTTATTTTTAGGGTTCAGGGTCAGTTTTCAGTTTTTGGGTAAAGGGGTATTTTTAGGGATAAGGGTCAGTTTTCAGTTCATGGGTAAAGGGGTATTTTTAGGGTTCAGGGTCAGTTTTCAGTTTTTGGGTAAAGGGGTATTTTTAGGGTTCAGGGTCAGTTTTCAGTTTTTGGGTAAAGGGGTATTTTTAGGGATAAGGGTCAGTTTTCAGTTCATGGGTAAAGGGGTATTTTTAGGGTTCAGGGTCAGTTTTCAGTTTTTGGGTAAAGGGGTATTTTTAGGGTTCAGGGTCAGTTTTCAGTTTTTGGGTAAAGGGGTATTTTTAGGGTTCAGGGTCAGTTTTGGGTTTTTGGGGTACAGGGATATTTTTAGGGTTCAGGGTCAGTTTTGGGTTTTTGGGGTACAGGTGTACAGGGTAAAAACAAAAAAATATTACATTAAATCAATTAAATAACATTAAAAAAAATTACATTAAATTATTAAGTGTTTTATTTATTTTAAATGTATATGTATTAGTTTTAATTTTGTTTTAATATTTTTATTTAATATTTGTAAAATTATATGTATTTTAAAATTATTTTTACATTATTATTAATACATTTAAAAAAACGATATTTTTAATTCCGATATTTTTGTACTACGATATTTTTTTTCTCGATATTTTTGTACTTACCTTTATGAAGATAGGATTCCGATATTTTTGATGTCGATATTTTTGTTCCGATATTTTTGTAGTTCGATATTCTGTCTGTCGATATTATGTCAGACATTCGTGCATTAGAAATGCCAGTAGGGATGGAGAAGAGTGACTCCCATGTCAGCAGAACGGCAGGGAAGGCTGGGACCGAGTTAGCCTCATGTCACAACCGATCACCTGAAAGGGTAGTCAGGTGTCATGTTAATGCTTCTAAACTCCTGTAGGTTTGGTGAAGAGATAATCACGCAACTAGAACATAAGGCAGAAAGGAAGGTATTCCATAATGTTAAAGGGAAAACACAGTTATTCTCTGCCTATAAGCTTCTTTTGCCTTTACCATGCAAAACCTGGTGGTACCACAATTTTTTTTATGTCTCCAGGAAAACCACCAATTAAGTGGTCAAAACGGAGGAAAACTTTTGAAAACTATAGTATAGTGTGTGGGTTAAACTGAACAACTGTAAGAAGACTTCTTGCTAATTCATTGTTAACTAGTGGAAGACTAGAAAGTGTTCAAAATGTACCAGACTTGCAAAATGAAGAGGAGCTGGCTTTAAGTGAATTTGAAATGTGCAAAAAAATAGATCTACACTATTTACCTAAAATAAGTATATGTACTGGACAGATATCATTTAGATATGATGGAACAGAGGTATGGTGAAAGTGTAGATGAATATGTCACTGCACTGAGAAAACTGGCCTCACCTTGTAAATTTGGGACTACTTTGATTGGCTTCTTTATATTATTTTATGTGGATTTTTATTGTGCCTTATCACTCATGAGGGTGTCCTGGTGCTTTGAAGGCATAGGGGGCAGGCCTCGGAGCCTTACTCGAAGAGCCGGTGCTTCAGCTTCTTGGTAATTCAAGAAGCGATGATGAGGCTCGCTCGAATGTAATGTGGGAAATCATTCCCTGCTTTAGGAGATACTTTTGAGAAGGCACAACCACCTGATCTGCTTTTGCAAATGTGTGGCATGTGTGCCAGTGAAAGTCAGGCTAAGTCGACATGTATGTTAGGTTGGTGGAACTGCATGCAGCTGTTCAGGTAGGCTTGCCTTCTATTGTGTAGTGCTTTATATGTGTGGGTGAGGAGATTGAACTGTCCGTGCTTATTATAGGGAGCCAGTGTTGTTCCCTTACGTGTGGACCGGGGCGAAAAGTTGAGGGCGGTCAGAAGTCTTTTTGTAGGTTGGTTGGTGATTCCTGCTTAGAAGGGGTTCCCGTAATCAAGTCTGCTGGTAATGAAGGTTTGGGTGACCGTTTTTCTGATGTTGCTGGGTAGCCACTTGAATATCTTTTTCAGCATTCTAAAGGTATGGAAGCAGGCTGAGGAGTTGACCTGGTTGTACATGTCCAGATTGCTGTTGATAATGATCCAGAGGGTTTTTTCTTATATGCCGTGGTTGGAGGTAGGTAATGGTATGAGGTCCCTAGGCCACCAGGCTGAGATCCATGGCAAGGTCTCTTTGTCGAAGATCACCACTTCGTCTTGTCTGTGTTAAGTTTAAGGCAGTTGGACTTCATCTAGTGGGCCACTTCAGTAAGCTGCAAGTTGATGTTGTCCCCAGTGTTGGGTGTTTTGTCCAAGAGAGACAGTATTACTTGTATGTCATCAATATATGTGAGTATGTAGAGGTTTTTTGCATGGATGACATCTGACAGCAGCTTCATGGAGATGTTGAAGAGGGTCAGCCTGAGCGAAGATCCCTGCAGGACTCTGCCAATGGGTTTCCAGGTTTCTTAGGAGTATGGTGGCATGTTTACTCTTTGTTAACTAATAGAAATAACAAATCCTTTATCAGTACCGTTGAAATGAGGAAAGTAAGAAAGTGGTGTTAAAAACTAATGGGGTTTGGGAGGATTGTAATTGTTGTTATAGTTTTGGAAAGTGAAATGAAGAAGCAGGATGTTAAGTTTTTAGTAAAGTTTTCTGGGAGAAGTGGAGTTGAAGGGCACTGATGTAATTCCTGTAGGGCTATGGAGGAAAATCCATTAATTTAAGAGGTTATTTTGAAGCTGAAATTGAATTTCTGGGTCAAAAGCTATGCGTAAAGTTTAAGGGGTCATCTGGCTCCCATTTCCCCCACCACATTAGGATGGCGGGGGGCAAATCGTTTACTGACCGCGGCGGTCACAAAGACCACCCTCCACGCTTTCGCCACAGCAATCATCACGATTGCCTGGTGGAGTGGTCAGCATGTGTGACATGACGGCGGTGCCTAGCAGGCACCGCCCGCCAGATTGCAATGCAGGCATCAGCCAGCCTTTCCGTGGTGGTTCCACCGCCATGCAAAGGCTGGCAGAGGCTAGGTTCTGGGGCCCGTTGCGAGCCCCCTCTGTGTGGGGGGAGGATCAATGTGCACTGGGGGGTACCTGTGGTACTCCCCTACATTTCCATGCACATGGTGACAGGCACCATGCACTATGTGCCATTTGTGCATTGCGGAAGGGGCTGCTGCCAGCAGCACCGTCCGCAATGATCAGGGGCCTGGATGTACCCGCCATAGTGGCGGGCACATCCTATTACAGTGAGCGGAACCGCCGCCTTATGGGCTGCCGGTCCCAGCTCTGCAGCAATGGCGTGCGGACTGATGTCCGCCCGCCATCATAATGAGCCCCTATATTCCTACAAAAGGAGATTGTGTCTTGTGCTGGCCACATCAAAGGGATGTGGGGTATTCTTTGCCCCAATGCCAATACTTTGGTCCAACTTAGGGAAAACTATATAAAAAAACTTCAAGGAAGCTACTGTAGAGCATTTGAATGGATTGATTTGAAAGTGAGTGAAGACTTTATGTCTGAATTCCTTGACGTGTTTGCTGACAGATTGGGGTGTCTGAATGGTTTGTGCCCCAGATAAGGTTGAAAGATGAATTAATTCCCGTGGTCAGCAAAGTCAGGGGTTCTCCTATATCAACGGGGGAAGCAGTCCAAGTTAAATTAGAACAATTGTGTCCAGACGGAATTGTTGAATCAGTTGAATGCACATGGTGGGTTGCTAGTATCGTCGTTGTCCGTAAGCAGTCGGCTAATATTTGACTATCGGTGGATCTTACAGCACTCAACAAGTGTGTGGTATTGACCATTTTCTAATATAACAGAAATGGTAACAATGTTAAATGGAGCCAAGATTTTTTTTCTACACTGGATCTTATCACAGAGTAACCTCATATTAAGCTATATAAAGACTTAAGGGATTTAACAACTTTCATGACACCTTTTGGAACTTTCTATTTCATAAACACTCTCTTTAGTCTGGTGTTCCAAATAATGATGTACAACATATTTGGAAAACTTAAAGGAATAAAACTCTTCCTGGATGGACGATATTCTGGTTTTTGGTGAGGCTTCAGAGGTACATGACTCAAGAGTAAGACACGTTTTAAAGACGTTTTATGAGAAAGGTGTACGTTTGAAACTCTGCAAATACAAGCTTGCAAGGGATGTCACTGAGAAACAGAGCATTGCATCATGTAGCAAGTATTAATTCGGAAAACCAATGATAGTGGATGGAAGTGATGGAATAGGACCTAGCACAATTTGAAGCCGACCGTGAGGGTCCCAGTGGAAGTAAAAAAAGTTAAAAATGTTTCTAAGTCCTAACTTAGAAAGGGATTGTGTGACTTTTTGAGAAGAAAATGCCAGCCTGAGCGGGCCACAGCTGAAATTGCAACTATCGCTGTGAAACTGAAGGCTGGACACTTGATCCAGCCTTTAGTTTCACAGCCTTGATCAAAAATTAATTGAAAGGCAGTCCGTCATGATCCCAGCATGTCATGATCCCTGCGATTGCCTCCAATCGGATTGTATCACATTTAGCAACCTACCTCATGAATAGTAATGAGGAAGGTAGCTTGAGACCCACTCATAATTTGAATTTTCCAAATCAACCTATTTGTACATAGGTCATTTGGGAAAAATGTTTACTGGTCGCAAAAATACTTTTTGAACAGTATATGGCACATCTGCGGCCACATGCATCAAAGTCCGTTTTTGCGATTCCTTATTTACGATTTTTAGGGAATCGCAAATAAGGAATCGCAAAACGGGATGCATGATTGAAAATGCATAAAATTTGCGATTCTGTAAAAATCGCAATTTTTACCGAATCGCAAATGTTATGCGAATTCCAATTTGCGATTTCGCAATTCCCGTTAATTCCTATGGGCCAAAAGGCCCATAGAATCAATGGGAATTGCGAATTCGCAAATTAGAATTCGCAAAATGTTAATGCATTCCATGGGTGCAGGGGGGGGTCCAAAGGACCCCCCCTGCACCCCTGAAATGTATTTTAAAGTGCATGTTTCACACACACATGTCCTAAGGACATGTGTGTCTGTAACATGACAGTGTTTAAAATGCTAATTTGAGCATTTTAAATCTTATTCGCAAATTACCACGAGGTTCACCCTCGTGGTAATTTGCCCCCGTAATTGCGAATTCGCAATTTTAAAAGCAATCATGCATTGCTTTTAAGGAATCGCAAATTTGCGATTCCTTAGAAGCAATCGCATTTTTGGAAATCGCTAAAAATAGCGATTTTTCCAAACATGATTGATGCATAGTAAAAAGATATTTAGGAATCGCAAACGGCCGATTTTACCGAATCGCACCGTTTGCGATTCCTAAATACCTTGATGCGTGTGGCCGCTGGTGTTTAGTCACTTCAGATGCATGGCCATTGTCCATGGTGCTGAAATTAATATGATAATCACATTATTTCAAACAGGTTTAGGTAGTGCCTTGGGAAATCTGCAAAAGAAAACAAATCTGCTTGCATTTAGAAAAATTATGAAGGTATATTTGTTCAGAGGCAAAGTCATTTAACACATGCTGGGTAATGTGTTATTATCTATTGTTCACATGAAGCAATACACAAATGACTTGGGCATGCGCAAGCACTTTGAAAAAGCTCTTAATACTGATTTGGATGGACACTCTGCTGGTATTACTGCAAGGGTTTCCAGCGACAAATACTGTAGGTCAAACTTTGGCGAATGCGTCCCAAGAAATCGCTAAGGAATGTTACGTGGTAATTGGTACTGTAACATAGATTTCCCCATGTTATTTCCAATTCCATAGGAAATCTGTTCAGGATTACCTATAATCCCAAATAGTAACGAGTACTGTATTACCGCACCAAAATTGCCACTTCAGTCATGATGGAAGCTTTAGTTTTAATAAACCAGTAGAAGTGCTTCCAAGACATGTAATTCAAATTGGAAGCTTCTTTTTCAAGCAATGGAAATCACCCAAAAATAATTTGTAACATACAATTTAGAAAGTACCTACAGGGTCAATGTCTTATCATCCAAAAATGTCACTCAGGTGTTCTGAAGACAGTTACAAATCACTTTGTTGCTCATTCTCTCTACTGGCCTGATAATGAGTTTGGCAGACGGGTTACTCCATCACAGATGTGACGAATATACTGCCCGCCGTATTACGAGTTCCATTATATTCCATTGGATAAAATGCAACTAGTAATACGGCACACAGGCCGCCATATAACGAGTTCCATTATATTCTATTGGATAAAATGCGACTCATAATACGGCGCACGGGCCGCCATATAACGAGTTCCATTATATTCCATTGGATATCCGTCATGCTTGTGATGGAGTAACCCCTCCGCCAAACGCGTAATCGGGCCCTATGCATTTATAATATGAATGTGCCAAACGGCAATGTTTTTCCTGTACAAACTTGTGATGATTTTTTTAAACTGCGCAAGGTCTGTAACCTCTGACAATTGCAAAATTTAAATTGTAATCCTGCAAAAGTCAGATTAAATACATATATGTGAGCATAATTCACTTTTAAGGGAAGAACTCTGTTGCAAAAAAAAAGCTTTTCCTAAAAAAATTCTTCCTCAAGCAAAGTTTTATAAAACTATAGAATCATTATAAAGCATGAAGTAGACAAAATGTAAGTTTTACTCATGCCTATTGTTTTATATTCACTTATGTTCCCAGAACAGCTCAGTGGCCATAGAGGGCCATAACACATGGATAGCTTCTATTCTTGACTCCTATCTCGCGTTTTTGCGTAGAAAAACAATTGTTTGTATCAAGGTTTAAATGCCCCTTTTTATCGGGGAACGTTTTTACGGCCTTGGAAAAGTTTAAAGGGCATATTCCTTTCAATGAACGTAAAAGTGTCAAGTCCGGTTGTAGCTGGACGACAACCTTTAAATAAAATCATGAAACACAATGCAAGCCATGACCAGTGGCCTTTGCGTGGCCTGACCTCTCAAACGAAACCCCAGGCATGAACGGGGGCATTGCTACAAGTTCGCCCACTTATCTGACATTTAAAGGGTACAGTTACTCAAGCCTCTCTCTCTCCTTCGGGTATGTTGTGGCACTGTTATTAAATGCACACCGACGACTTTCAAATAAGACAGACGCATAATCAATACAAATAACATTCAGACAAGATGAACGGTGCCTTCCCCTGTGTTTCCGGGGTTTTGTTTCCAAGTTCTACATGAAAAGATTGCAAAAGCATGTTTGGTTTCAACAGAGAATTTAGACACGAGCCCACATGCATCTCTTCTTTACACTATATCCGCCTGATTCATCAAACAAAATTGCGCTCGCAACGGGCCAGATTCTGAGAATCTGGCCCTTTGCGAGTGCGATTTTTGCATTTGGGATTCAGCATCCCAAATGCAAAAATCGCTAATTGCGATCTCGCAATTTTGCGAGGAATTACATTTAAGGAATCTCTATTTGAGATTCCTTAAATGCAATTCATCATCCAATTTTATTTTGCGAATTCGCAATTTCTGGCCGCAATTTACAGCGAGGTCAGACCTCGTGGTAAATTGCAAAAATCCGGAAAAATGCATTTAAATGCATTTTTCTGAGTTGCATGTTACACACACACATGTCCTTTGGACATGTGTGTGTACAACACCTGTGTAAAATTTCATTTGAGGGGTGCTACAGGGTGTCCTTTGGACACCCCTGGCACCCTTCAAATCGCTATCTTATTTGCGATTAGCATATTGCTAATCGCAAATAAGGAATACTCCCCATTCATTCCTATGGGCCTTTTGGCCCATAGGAATGAATGGCGAGTTATTCCTTATTTGCGATTAGCAATTTGCTAATAGCAAATAAGGAATATGTAGGAATCGCATTTCTTTATGCAATTTCTACATGAATCCCGTTTTGCGAGTCATTATTAGCGATTCGCTATGAATCGCTATTAGAGGCTCGCAAAACGGGAGAATGATGAATCAGGCTGTAAGCCACGAAGGTGGCCCAGTGAGTTAAAAAAACGTACCACTGGGATCAGTGAGCACAATTTGAATCCTGGCAAGGTTGAATCTGTCTTACACCTGTCTAAGGTCTCGATAATTCTCTCGCCTCGGTGCCCACTCTGATCAGCGATCACACTCGGCAACTCTGGGCATTAGCTTGCCTCATCTTCACTAACGGCCCCACCAGACCGCCGGGGATGCCTGGTCTCACCCTGGAGATACCCATTGAGGGACCATCTCTCAGGGAAGCCAGGAAGGGTTTCGCAGCGGTCGAAGCGCCTTGGGACCCTCCGGGTAAGTAGTGCGCTATATAAATGCCTATACATACATACATACATACATTGGATTGCTGTAACTTGGTAATGATAAATCCTGGGTGAAAATTGCATTACCCAGGGCGCGGGGGGGGTGTTGTGTTGGAGGTGCCGCGGAGCTCTTTGTCGGGGACGGTTTTTGGCCGATGTTGCAGCTATTCTGCAAAAACGACCCTGTAACAAAAACGGCCCCCAGGGGGCAAAAACCGGCCTCCACCCGTGCGGCGCACCGGGGGATTGCCCGGTGCCCGCTATGGCTAGTCCGGGCCTGATTACACCAGCATAATTAGTATAATTTCTGTCATTTTGCATCACTCTTATTATGCGAAATTCCTGAAATCACTCTGTAATGCCACATCACATAATTACATGGTGTTCATGGTAAAAATCTACCACAAATGCTCTGTTTGCTATAAACATTTACAGCGTGCACACAGGAACAACACGAATACAGGGCACAAGTGGCTGTTCATGGTTCTTTTGTTTTTTAGGTCTCACCTACGCAGCGCGCAAGCGCTGCAAAGGAGATGACCTCTTGGAATCACTCAGGACTTTTTGGGAAACTCGTGCATGTACTGCACTGTTCCCAATGAGCCCTCGTGCATGTGTGGCGTTTACTTTGCAGAAGCGAGCAGTGGCGCCATCTGTTTGCAATTATCACACCAGCCGCTGCTCGCTCCCGCAAGGTAAAGGCTGGCGATGGACTGTGGGGCCACGCTTGTCTTTCAGCGCCTGTTTTATTAGCCATTTGCTCCCTGATCACTACTTTTCCATTCCGGTCGGAGTCTGTCCACCACCTCTTGCATGTCATTCTATTTCGCAGCTACGTCTTTGTTCAACCTATGACCCTTTACAGAAGGAAGTACTTTGGAAGGTTTTTGGCAATCCTAGCAGAACAAATGTACAATTAAAAAACATCACTGTCACGTCAAGCATCTAGAATTTCTGTTCCTTTGGCTTCTCACGCTTACAGAGCAAGTGTTCAACCAACTCCCCCTCTCTCTTTACTGAAGACTATGGGACCAAAGCGCTTTTACTCTGTGCAAAAGTGGCTATGCTATTCACTTAGGGCCATATGTATCATCAAACCAATTTGCATTTCCTAAATAGCGAATTTTAAGGAATCGCTATTTAGGAAATACAAAATGGTATGTATGAACAAAATCGCTTTTTTATAGCGATTCCTTACCATTCCTAATTTGCGATTAGCAAATTGCTAATCGCAAATTACCCATTCATTTCTATGGGCCAGGAGGCCCATAGGAATGAAGGGGCAATTTGCGATTAGCAATTTGCTAATCGCAAATTAGGAATTATTTCAAGGGTGCAAGGGTGCCTCAAGAACACCCTGCTGCACCCCTGAAAAAGACATTTGGGGGTATATGGCGCACATACATGCCCTAAGGGCATGTATGGGCGTCATATGGCACCTTTGGTTTTATGGAAAAAAGCATTATTAAAAGAATTCGCAACTTACCACCAACTAGAAGTTGGTGGTAATTTGCGATTCCTTAATGGCATTTTTTCCATATTTTTTCTTTGATACATTGCATTTAAGGAATCGCAAAATTTGCGATTCCTTAAGTGCAATCGCAAAATAAGGAATAGCAAATTTTGCGATTCCTTATTTTGATGCAAAAAAGTTTGATACATACCATTTTGGTAATTAGCATTCGCAAAGGCCGAAAGTCGCAGAATTTCGGCCTTTGCGAATGCTAATTAGCTTCATACATATGGCCCCTAATCACTATGCATTAGCAGCAGCTGGTCTCCTCCAAATCAAATTGATAGCTTAATCATTTCTTTTCCTAAAAATGGCTGTTTTACAAACGTATTTTCCTTTACTGTGGCTTTGGCCACCATGGTTCATGTTTGTTGTAAATCACATAATTTCCCCATGCAACCCCCCACCACCTCCCGAGTCTCCCGCTCCTCCAGCTCTCCGCTTGTAACTGCCAGGCTCAGAGGAGGCACTCTCTTCTTGAGTAGGCATCAGTTCCTTGGCGTGTCCCTTCCCGGTACAGCTTCCCAGGCCTCAGCCATGAAGTTTGAAGAAGCACAAAGCACTGCACTGTGTGGTGAGCAGGAGACTGCTGGAGAGATAAGGAGAGATGTGCAGCTGCAGCACGGGCAGGGGCACGGTTTAAAGAATGTATTTTTCATTTTATTTTTTTGCTCCCCACCTTGCAGCTTGCCCTGATCATTGTATCTCTCCTGCCTGAGGAACTGGACATGTAGCGCAGCACCTTACATTAATGAGGCGAGAAAGGTGCATAGCAGAGAGTTTTAATTATTCTATGCAGGTCAAGCCACAAGAGACTATCTGTCTGCATGTATTTCTGTTCACCTACCCGGGCATTATAGGCGTCTGCATGTTCGTTACAGGCAGATAATTGTTCTCCGGAGTTTACCGCCTAACACAATGGTGTATTGCTTTGTGTCACAGTGTGCAGTGGCTTTCCACATTCCCGGTTCTTTATCAAAAAAGACAGTGCTCTTTTCAGTGGGGCTCACGCCAAAATGGTTAAAATTGAAAAGAAAGTGGCTCAGTAGTATTTTGCTAAACTGGAACCCTTTCAACAACAACAAAAAATCTATCCCATTACTCTGCGTTTCTATAAATTGCTTTTATGTGATAGGTGCAGTTCTGCCAGTTGTTTTGTCTCCTGGACGTTTCTATAGAGAAATTTGGTTTCGTTGTTCGCCTGCAGTTCTTAGCAATACAATGTATTTTGGGGTTTGTGTGTGTTATAGCTGGAATAACAAAGGGGGACTTGAACCCCAGCCATTCATCTTGTCTCTGCACTCTATTTTTAGGTCTCACCTAGCACTGCCAATAGGTCTTGCCTTTAGGACCTTATAAGTGTTTAGCCATGCAACAGTTCATGTTGTTGCACGAAGGATATTGTGCTGGATAACTAAACACTTATAAGGTCCCAAAGGCGAGATATATTGGCTATGCCAATGCTTGTTTTTACTTGTTTTGGTGCAAAATAAATCCTGTTTGGGTGCAAGAACACACTTTGTACTATAATGCAGCGCCAAATGTCAGTAATGCATTTCTTGTAATTATGTGTAATCTTGCATACTTTTGCAGAAATTCTGCATAATTTTATGAAAGCAACGTACTCCAATTTCGATCAGGCACAACAAAAAGGACATCAACAAACTCCAGGTAATCCTGAATGCTGCAGCTGGAGCTTTCACTAATATAGCTCCCCGAGATAGTCCCTGCAATGGATGCTGATATAGTAATGGCAAAATTCAAGGTTTTCCACGTAAGCCAGTAAACGGCAATGCGACAGATTGCATTATATCTCTCATGCACAGTATAGGTCCTATGGAAACAACATCTTTTCACTACCAGTGACCAGGGTCCAGTTGTACGGAGCATGTTTGTGATCACAACAAGCTCAATCGCAAAAGTGAATTTTCCTGTGTACAGACCACAAATTGCGTTCGGTAACAAGTTACCAAATCGCAATTTGGGTTTGTGACTCAATAGCGATTTGGTATTTTGAAGGGGCGTGTTTAGCGTCCCTTCCAAAAACCTAATCCAAGTGATATCTGTTCTTGTTTTGCGACTGAATTCTAGTTGCATACCACCTTCTAAAAGGAGGTGGTAAGCCATTCACAAACAGGAAAAGGAACATTTTGTTTAAGAGTAGGCAGTGGTCCCATGGAATTCTTCTTTTTTTTAAATGCATCCTGGTTCCCTTTAAGGTTGAATTTTGAAGAAAAAAAATGCTTATTTAAAAGTAATCAAAGATATGGCTCTCTGCTGACCTCAGCAGACCACCATCCCTGTGATGGCTGCCACTACTGGAAGGCAGGGGCTGACTGGGAACCACAACCGGCCCTGCAAAGTGCTCGGCCGGCCCCCCTCCCCACTCGGGGGGTTGGAGGTGCCACCGAGCTCTATCCCGGGGCCGGTTTTCAGAGGATTTTGGCACAGGGCCGATTTTGCAGCTATGCTGCAAAAACGGCCCTGTAACAAAAACGGCCCCCAGGGGCCAAAACGGACCCCCCGTGCGGCACACCGGGGGATTGCCCGGTGCCCGCTATGGCCAGTCCGGCCCTCCTGGATGATCCCATTTTGCTACATACATCATTAATATTCATGAGGTAGGTTGAATTGCGACCCAGTAGGAATTCCTAATTTGCGAACTGACCTATCAGTACAGAGGTCAGTTCACAAGTTACCACACTGGTCACAGATAGCGATCAGTCCTTAGTACATTTGACCCCAAGTCCTGAAATAGATTTATAGGAACACGTGCATCCAAACAACCACCTACATCCTTCTCAGAACGCTTTAAAGATTAAGAGCCGAAGAATGTGTTTTTATGCCCTTTTGAACCCTTGGATTTTAGTTGTGTATAAGAGAACCAGTGACATGACAGTAACACCATTAATTTACATCGCTTAGAAGTGGCAGTATAAAGTGTCATATGAATCACCCGTCATTATTAGGGGTAGGGCTATCAGTGCTGTAACGAAAGTTGAAGGGGCTACCCTGCAAGGTACACAGAGAGGGCCCTCTCTGGATTTAATCCGGAGTTCTCAGGCCTCAGTACTGTGCTGAGGAGGCCCCCTCCAGCTGCCCCCCCACACTGCGGGGGTCTGTGTTACGCCACTGGACTAGGTGGCTAATTATTGTTGATGTATTACCCATACATTTTGTGAGAGCTATGGGTTTTCCATGGGGGAGAGTCACCAGGGGCGTAGCTTCCATTGGTAAAGCAAGCGCAGTGGCACCGGGGCCCAGAGGTCGGAGGGGCCCACTGAACCCTGCAAAATGTTTTGTATTCTGTCACCCTCAGAGGTATGAAAGAAAGCCACCCCACAGCATTTCAAACCTGTAACTAGGCGTGCATATTCATACACAGACACGCACGCACTCATACATGCACACAATCATCCACAGAGCATTTTTTACCAGCACTAAATCCTGATTTTTTTGTTGTTGAAGTTCTATATAGCGCAAACTCGGCCGAAAGGTATTGGAGCACTTTACATGAGCACCAGTTACGTTACACAAGGACACATTCATTTTTCTTAGGCACGTGGAGATTAAATGATGTGCCAAGAAAAAGAGGATGTTGAGCCAACGCCAAGACTCGAACTTGGATCCCCAGTTCCAAAGTGGACAGCTCTGCAGGTTATAGGCAAATTTGTGCAGTACGCCATTTAACCAAAAGAAAACATTCACTTGAATGTAAAATTGTGACCTGCAGGTTGCACACAGCAGTGGCATTACCTTGTTTAGCTTTTTTTCTGGAATTCCAGTGCTTTGAGACCCACAAATTATGGCCAACTCTCTATAGCACAAACAATGGGATTGCTTTTCTAAATTCAGTTGAAGCCTCTCATCGTCCATATTATATTCCGTTTGATGCAGTTGCACGACTCCCACCAATCATTCTGAGGATACCAGCTTGATTTTTAGCCTCCAATTTCAAATTCCTTCACATTTACAGAATGTTTTAGAATTGTTAAATTTCAATGTAGTTTTGCCATTTAAATACACTTTATTCATCTGTTTTTATTATTTAATTTTCTAATCAGTCGCCCCTATGCAGACATTGATGTCCCCGGATCACAGGTTAAGAACCGCTGAGCTAGGGGATCACAGTGGATGCTGGACTAGCTCCAGAAATATGATGTCACAAATGTTTATTTTATATGGGATATATAGCAACCACACCCATTCACCCAAAAGCCTGCAACTAACATTTAAAGGGGCAAAAATATTCTGCATTTAGCTAAGAAGATAAATAAAGTGAAAAACAATTGGAGGTATGGTCAAGGAAAAGTGTTTAGAAAATCAGGCCGCAAAAGCAATATTGGTGGGAGCTAAAAAAAATTCTCTGTGGCCCTAAATCCCTAAATCGTCAATAGCTCCCTATATTGAGAGGTCAACTGAAAGCGTCCAGAGGATCGATTTTTGATCTGATCCTATGCTCCAGAACCTTCACATCCACTTGTACTGTAAAACTGACATTTGGATTCAGAAATGTGATCTGGGGAAAGCCCAGGTAGGAGCCATATTGGACGGGATCCATAAAAGCTCTAGTGTGAGTCAAGCTTTGAATGAGTGATCTCTTTTGTGAAGGGAATCAGGTGCAGATAAGGAAGAGCGGCTATCAGTCGTGCGCACCAACGGAAAGTTTTTAGGAGGGAATTAACCAGGGATCAGAGGGAAAGAACAAGATTAGGAGAGGATTAAATATTAAAAAATGATTAAATGAGCTGAGGCGGATAAGAGTTAGAAATAAAGTGGCAGATCATACGTATTAAAGTGTTGGCTCAATGCCAAATCCTAATGCGGCTCAAATTAAGATTTAAGCTGACAGTCCTAAACGACAAGATGGGAAGATGATTAAACGAGCACCATGATGTCAATGCAAATTAACGTACATGTGGATCTGCAGCAGGGGAGAGCGAGGACATATACTTTGGGAAAGTCATTGGGAGGAGATGCTATGGAGGCAGCTTCGAAGGAAGTCCCTAGTACACTGAACAATAGAGGATCAGGAAATGACGATTGTGTTTACAAGTCTATGGACACGTGTCTTTATAGTGTCAATTGCAGAATCCCATAGAAAAGAATTTGTGTAATAAATAACATGAACTTGTGGTTAGGCAAAGCTGGTGTGAGGTTGTAGTAAGCTGGGATAAGGAGCATGGGATTGAATATGTGATGTTTATTATGTGACTATACTTGAAGAAATCTTTATGTAAGGACAGTACGCTAGTGAATGAAGATTCCATAGACTTGAATTGAGCCCGGCATGATTAGATGTCAGGTGCAGATTTTGCTCAATTTTGAAAGCTATCTTTGTGAGCTATAAAATTGGACACAACTCTCCAGGGGCAACCTCCCTGCATGGACGCAACTCTCTAGAGGTAACCTCCCTGCATGGACACAACTCTCCAGAGGTAACCTCCCTGCATGGACACAACTCTCCAGGAGCGACCTCCCTGCACGAACGCAACTCTCTAGAGATAACCTCCCTGCATGAACACAACTCTTCAGGGGCAACCTCCCTGCATGGACACAACTTTCCAGGGGCGACCTCCCTGCATGGACACAACTATACAGAGGTAACCTCCCTGCATGGACACGACTCTCCAGGAGCGACCTCCCTGCACGAACGCAACTCTCTAGAGATAACCTCCCTGCATGAACACAACTCTTCAGGGGCAACCTCCCTGCATGGACACAACTTTCCAGGGGCGACCTCCCTGCATGGACACAACTATCCAGGGGCGACCTCCCTGCATGGACACAGCTCTCCAAAGGCAGCCTCCCTGCATGGACACAGCTCTCCAGATGCAACCTCCCTGCATGGACACAGCTCTCCAGGGGAGACCTCCCTGCATGGACACAGCTCTCCAAAGGCAGCCTCCCTGCATGGACACAGCTCTCCAGATGCAACCTCCCTGTATGGACACAGCTCTCCAGGGGAGACCTCCCTCCATGGACACACTCTCCAGGGGAGACCTCCCTGCATGGACACAACTCTCCAGGAGCGACCTCCCTGCACGAACGCAACTCTCTAGAGATAACCTCCCTGCATGAACACAACTCTTCAGGGGCAACCTCCCTGCATGGACACAACTTTCCAGGGGCGACCTCCCTGCATGGACACAACTATCCAGAGGTAACCTCCCTGCATGGACACAACTCTCCAGGAGCGACCTCCCTGCACGAACGCAACTCTCTAGAGATAACCTCCCTGCATGAACACAACTCTTCAGGGGCAACCTCCCTGCATGGACACAACTTTCCAGGGGCGACCTCCCTGCATGGACACAACTATCCAGGGCGACCTCCCTGCATGGACACAGCTCTCCAAAGGCAGCCTCCCTGCATGGACACAGCTCTCCAGATGCAACCTCCCTGCATGGACACAGCTCTCCAGGGGAGACCTCCCTGCATGGACACAGCTCTCCAAAGGCAGCCTCCCTGCATGGACACAGCTCTCCAGATGCAACCTCCCTGCATGGACACAGCTCTCCAGGGGAGACCTCCCTCCATGGACACACTCTCCAGGGGCGACCTCCCTGCATGGACACACTCTCCAGGGGCGACCTCCCTCTATGGACACACTCTCCAGGGGCGACCTCCCTGCATGGACACACTCTCCAGGGGCGACCTCCCTCCATGGACACACTCTCCAGGGGCGACCTCCCTCCATGGACACACTCTCCAGGGGCGACCTCCCTGCATGGACACCCTCTCCAGGGGAGACCTCCCTGCATGGACACAGCTCTCCAAAGGCAGCCTCCCTGCATGGACACAGCTCTCCAGATGCAACCTCCCTGCATGGACACAGCTCTCCAGGGGAGACCTCCCTGCATGGACACAGTCTCCAGGGGCGACCTCCCTGCATGGACACACTCTCCAGGGGCGACCTCCCTGCATGGACACAGCTCCCCAGGGGAGACCTCCCTGCATGGACACAGCTCTCCAGATGCAACTTCCCTGCATGGACACAGCTCTCCAGGGGAGACCTCCCTGCATGGACACACTCTCCAGGGGCGACCTCCCTCCATGGACACACTCTCCATGGGCGACCTCCCTGCATGGACACAGCTCTCCAGGGGAGACCTCCCTGCATGGACACACTCTCCAGGGGCGGCCTCCCTGCATGGACACACTCTCCAGGGGCGACCTCCCTGCATGGACACAGCTCTCCAGGGGAGACCTCCCTGCATGGACACACTCTCCAGGGGCGACCTCCCTTCATGGACACAACTCTCCAAGGGCCACCTCCCTACATGGACACAACTCTCCAGGGGCCACCTCCCTGCATGGACACAACTCTCCAAGGGCGACCTCCCTGCTTGGACACAACTCTCCAAGGGCCACCTCCCTGCTTGGACACAACTCTCCAGGGGAGACCTCCATGCATCAACACACTCTCCAGGGGCGACCTCCCTGCATGGACACAGCTCTCCAGATGCGACCTCCCTGCACGGACGCAACTTTCTAGAGGTAACCTCCCTGCATGGACACAACTCTCCAGGGGCAACCTCCCTGCACGGACGCAACTCTCTAGAGGTAACCTCCCTGCATGGACACAACTCTCCAGAGGTAACCTCCCTGCATGGACACAACTCTCCAGGAGCGACCTCCCTGCACGAATGCAACTCTCTAGAGATAACCTCCCTGCATGAACACAACTCTTCAGGGGCAACCTCCCTGCATGGACACAACTTTCCAGGGGCGACCTCCCTGCATGGACACAGCTCTCCAAAGGCAGCCTCCCTGCATGGACACAGCTCTCCAGATGCAACCTCCCTGCATGGACACAGCTCTCCAGGGGAGACCTCCCTGCATGGACACAGCTCTCCAAAGGCAGCCTCCCTGCATGGACACAGCTCTCCAGAGGCAACCTCCCTGCATGGACACAGCTCTCCAGGGGAGACCTCCCTGCATGGACACACTCTCCAGGGGCGACCTCCCTCCATGGACACACTCTCCAGGGGCGACCTCCCTGCATGGACACAGCTCTCCAGGGGAGACCTCCCTGCATGGACACACTCTCCAGGGGAGACCTCCCTGCATGGACACACTCTCCAGGGGCGACCTCCCTGCATGGGCACACTCTCCAGGGGCGACCTCCCTGCATGGACACAGCTCTCCAGGGGAGACCTCCCTGCATGGACACAGCTCTCCAAAGGCAGCCTCCCTGCATGGACACAGCTCTCCAGATGCAACCTCCCTGCATGGACACAGCTTTCCAGGGGAGACCTCCCTGCATGGACACAGCTCTCCAAAGGCAGCCTCCCTGCATGGACACAGCTCTCCAGGGGCGACCTCCCTGCATGGACACACTCTCCAGGGGAGACCTCCCTGCATGGACACACTCTCCAGGGGCGACCTCCCTGCATTGACACAGCTCTCCAGGGGAGACCTCCCTGCATGGACACACTCTCCAGGGGTGACCTCCCTGCATGGACACACTCTCCAGGGGCGACCTCCCTACATGGACACAACTCTCAAAGGGCCACCTCCCTACATGGGCACAACTCTCCAGGGGCCACCTCCCTGCATGGACACAACTCTCCAAGGGCGACCTCCCTGCTTGGACACAACTCTCCAAGGGCCACCTCCCTGCTTGGACACAACTCTCCAGGGGAGACCTCCATGCATGGACACACTCTCTAGAGGTAACCTCCCTGCATGGACACAACTCTCCAGGGGCAACCTCCCTGCACGGACGCAACTCTCTAGAGGTAACCTCCCTGCATGGACACAACTCTCCAGAGGTAACCTCCCTGCACGGACACAACTCTCCAGGAGAGACCTCCCTGCACGAACGCAACTCTCTAGAGATAACCTCCCTGCATGAACACAACTCTTCAGGGGCAACCTCCCTGCATGGACACAACTTTCCAGGGGCGACCTCCCTGCATGGACACAACTATCCAGGGGCGACCTCCCTGCATGGACACAACTCTCCAGGGGCGACCTCCCTGCATGGACGCAACTCCCCAGAGATAACCTCTCTGCATGGACACAACTCTCCAGGGGCGACCTCCCTGCATGAACAAAACTCTTCAGGGGCGACCTCCCTGCATGGACACAACTCTCCAAGGGCCACCTCCCTGCATGGACACAACTCTCCAGGGGCAACCTCACTGCATGAACCCAAATCTCCAGGGCGACCTCCCTGCACGGACGCAACTCCCCAGGGGTGACCTCCCTGCATGGACACAACTCTTCAGGGGTAACCTCACTGCATGGACACAACTCCCCAGGGGTGACCTCCCTGCATGGACACAACTCTCCAGGGGGGACCTCCCTGCATGGACACAACTCTTCAGGGGCAACCTCACTGCATGGACACAACTCCCCAGGGGTGACCTCCCTGCATGGACACAACTCTCCAGGGGCCACCTCCCTGCATGGACACAACTCTCCAGGGGCGACCTCGCTCCATGGACACAACTCTCCAGGGGTGACCTCCCTGCATGGACACAACTCTCCACGGGCCACCTCCCTGCATGGACACAACTCTCCAGGGGTGAACTCCCTGCATGGACACAACTCTCCACGGGCCACATCCCTGCATGGACACAACTCTCCAGGGGTGACCTCCCTGCATGGACACAACTCTCCACGGGCCACCTCCCTGCAAGGATACAACTCTTCAGGGGCAACCTCACTGCATGGACACAACTCTCCAAGGGCCACCTCCCTGCATGGACACAACTCTCCAGGGGTGACCTCCCTGCATGGACACAACTCTCCACGGGCCACCTCCCTGCATGGACACAACTCTTCAGGGGCAACCTCACTGCATGGACACAACTGTCCAAGGGCCACCTCCCTGCATGGACACAACTCTCCAGGGGTGACCTCCGTGCACGGACGCAACTCCCCAGGGGTGACCTCCCTGCATGGACACAACTCACCACGGGTCACCTCCCTGCATGGACACAACTCTTCAGGGGCAACCTCACTGCATGGACACAACTCTCCAAGGGTGACCTCCCTGCACGTACGCAAGTCTCCAGGGGCGACCTCGCTGCATGGACACAACTCTCCAGGGGTGACCTCCCTGCATGAACAAAACTCTTCAGGGGCAACCTCACTGCATGGACACAACTCTCCAGGGGTGACCTCCCTGCACGGACGCAACTCTCCAGGGCCGACCTCGCTGCATGGACACAACTCTCCAGGGGTGACCTCCCTGCACGGATGCAACTCTCCAGGGGCGACCTCACTGCATGGACACAACTCTCCAGGGGTGACCTCCCTGCATGAACACAACTCTTCAGGGGCAACCTCACTGCATGAACACAACTCTCCAGGGGTGACCTCCCTGCATGGACACAACTCTCCAGGGGCGACCTCGCTGCATGGACACAACTCTCCAGGGGCGACCTCGCTGCATGGACACAACTCTTCAGGGGCAACCTCACTGCATGGACACAACTCTCCAGGGATGACCTCCCTGCACGGACGCAACTCTCCAGGGGTGACCTCGCTGCATGGACACAACTCTCCAGGGGTGACCTCCCTGCACGGACGCAACTCTCCAGAGGCGACCTCGCTGCATGGACACAACTCTCCAGGGGTGACCTCCCTGCACGTACGCAACTCTCCAGGGGCGACCTCGCTGCATGGACACAACTCTCCAGGGGTGACCTCCCTGCACGTACACAACTCTCCAGGGGTGACCTCCCTGCATGAACAAAACTCTTCAGGGGCAACCTCACTGCATGGACACAACTCTCCAGGGGTGACCTCCCTGCACGGACGCAACTCTCCAGGGCCGACCTCGCTGCATGGACACAACTCTCCAGGGGTGACCTCCCTGCACGGACGCAACTCTCCAGGGGCGACCTCACTGCATGGACACAACTCTCCAGGGGTGACCTCCCTGCATGAACACAACTCTTCAGGGGCAACCTCACTGCATGAACACAACTCTCCAGGGGTGACCTCCTTGCATGGACACAACTCTCCAGGGGCGACCTCGCTGCATGGACACAACTCTCCAGGGGCGACCTCCCTGCACGGACGCAACTCTCTAGAGGTAACCTCCCTGCATGGACACAACTCTCCAGAGGTAACCTCCCTGCATGGACACAACTCTCCAAGGGCTACCTCCCTGCATGGACACAACTCTCCAGGGGTGACCTCCCTGCACGGACACAACTCTCCAAGGGCCACCTCCCTGCATGGACACAACTCTCCAAGGGCCACCTCCCTGCATGGACACAACTCTCCAGGGGCGACCTCGCTCCATGGACACAACTCTCCAGGGGTGACCTCCCTGCATGGACACAACTCTCCACGGGCCACCTCCCTGCATGGACACAACTCTCCAGGGGTGAACTCCCTGCACGGACACAACTCTCCACGGGCCACCTCCCTGCACGGACACAACTCTCCAAGGGCCACCTCCCTGCATGGACACAACTCTCCAAGGGCCACCTCCCTGCATGGACACAACTCTCCAGGGGCGACCTCGCTCCATGGACACAACTCTCCAGGGGTGACCTCCCTGCATGGACACAACTCTCCACGGGCCACCTCCCTGCATGGACACAACTCTCCAGGGGTGAACTCCCTGCATGGACACAACTCTCCACGGGCCACATCCCTGCATGGACACAACTCTCCAGGGGTGACCTCCCTGCATGGACACAACTCTCCACGGGCCACCTCCCTGCAAGGATACAACTCTTCAGGGGCAACCTCACTGCATGGACACAACTCTCCAAGGGCCACCTCCCTGCATGGACACAACTCCCCACGGGCCACCTCCCTGCATGGACACAACTCTTCAGGGGCAACCTCACTGCATGGACACAACTCTCCAAGGGCCACCTCCCTGCATGGACACAACTCTTCAGGGGCAACCTCACTGCATGGACACAACTCGCCAGGGGTGACCTCCCTGCACGTTCGCAACTCTCCAGGGGCGACCTCGCTGCATGGACACATCTCTCCAGGGGTGACCTCCCTGCATGAACAAAACTCTTCAGGGGCAACCTCACTGCATGGACTCAACTCTCCAGGGGTGACCTCCCTGCACGGACGCAACTCTCCAGGGCCGACCTCGCTGCATGGACACAACTCTCCAGGGGTGACCTCCCTGCACGGACGCAACTCTCCAGGGGCGACCTCACTGCATGGACACAACTCTCCAGGGGTGACCTCCCTGCATGAACACAACTCTTCAGGGGCAACCTCACTGCATGAACACCACTCTCCAGGGGTGACCTCCCTGCATGGACACAACTCTCCAGGGGCGACCTCGCTGCATGGACACAACTCTCCAGGGGCGACCTCGCTGCATGGACACAACTCTTCAGGGGCAACCTCACTGCATGGACACAACTCTCCAGGGGTGACCTCCCTGCACGGACGCAACTCTCCAGGGGTGACCTCGCTGCATGGACACAACTCTCCAGGGGTGACCTCCCTGCACGGACGCAACTCTCCAGAGGCGACCTCGCTGCATGGACACAACTCTCCAGGGGTGACCTCCCTGCACGTACGCAACTCTCCAGGGGCGACCTCGCTGCATGGACACAACTCTCCAGGGGTGACCTCCCTGCACGTACACAACTCTCCAGGGGTGACCTCCGTGCATGAACAAAACTCTTCAGGGGCAACCTCACTGCATGGACACAACTCTCCAGGGGTGACCTCCCTGCACGGACGCAACTCTCCAGGGGTGACCTCCCTGCATGGACACAACTCTCCACAGGCCACCTCCCTGCATGGACACAACTCTCCAGGGGTGAACTCCCTGCATGGACACAACTCTCCACGGGCCACATCCCTGCATGGACACAACTCTCCAGGGGTGAACTCCCTGCATGTACACAACTCTCCACGGGCCACCTCCCTGCAAGGATACAACTCTTCAGGGGCAACCTCACTGCATGGACACAACTCTCCAAGGGCCACCTCCCTGCATGGACACAACTCTCCAGGGGTGACCTCCCTGCATGGACACAACTCTCCACGGGTCACCTCCCTGCATGGACACAACTCTTCAGGGACAACCTCACTGCATGGACACAACTGTCCAAGGGCCACCTCCCTGCATGGACACAACTCTCCAGAAGTGACCTCCCTGCACGGACGCAACTCCCCAGGGGTGACCTCCCTGCATGGACACAACTCACCACGGGTCACCTCCCTGCATGGACACAACTCTTCAGGGGCAACCTCACTGCATGGACACAACTCTCCAGGGGTGACCTCCCTGCACGTACGCAACTCTCCAGGGGCGACCTCGCTGCATGGACACAACTCTCCAGGGGTGACCTCCCTGCATGAACAAAACTCTTCAGGGGCAACCTCACTGCATGGACACAACTCTCCAGGGGTGACCTCCCTGCACGGACGCAACTCTCCAGGGCCGACCTCGCTGCATGGACACAACTCTCCAGGGGTGACCTCCCTGCACGGACGCAACTCTCCAGGGGCGACCTCACTGCATGGACACAACTCTCCAGGGGTGACCTCCCTGCATGAACACAACTCTTCAGGGGCAACCTCACTGCATGAACACAACTCTCCAGGGGTGACCTCCCTGCATGGACACAACTCTCCAGGGGCGACCTCGCTGCATGGACACAACTCTCCAGGGGCGACCTCGCTGCATGGACACAACTCTTCAGGGGCAACCTCACTGCATGGACACAACTCTCCAGGGGTGACCTCCCTGCACGGACGCAACTCTCCAGGGGTGACCTCGCTGCATGGACACAACTCTCCAGGGGTGACCTCCCTGCACGGACGCAACTCTCCAGAGGCGACCTCGCTGCATGGACACAACTCTCCAGGGGTGACCTCCCTGCACGTACGCAACTCTCCAGGGGCGACCTCGCTGCATGGACACAACTCTCCAGGGGTGACCTCCCTGCACGTACACAACTCTACAGGGGTGACCTCCCTGCATGAACAAAACTCTTCAGGGGCAACCTCACTGCATGGACACAACTCTCCAGGGGTGACCTCCCTGCACGGACGCAACTCTCCAGGGCCGACCTCGCTGCATGGACACAACTCTCCAGGGGTGACCTCCCTGCACGGACGCAACTCTCCAGGGGCGACCTCACTGCATGGACACAACTCTCCAGGTGTGACCTCCCTGCATGAACACAACTCTTCAGGGGCAACCTCACTGCATGAACACAACTCTCCAGGGGTGACCTCCCTGCATGGACACAACTCTCCAGGGGCGACCTCGCTGCATCGACACAACTCTCCAGGGGCGACCTCCCTGCACGGACGCAACTCTCTAGAGGTAACCTCCCTGCATGGACACAACTCTCCAGAGGTAACCTCCCTGCATGGACACAACTCTCCAAGGGCTACCTCCCTGCATGGACACAACTCTCCAGGGGTGACCTCCCTGCACGGACACAACTCTCCAAGGGCCACCTCCCTGCATGGACACAACTCTCCAAGGGCCACCTCCCTGCATGGACACAACTCTCCAGGGGCGACCTCGCTCCATGGACACAACTCTCCAGGGGTGACCTCCCTGCATGGACACAACTCTCCACGGGCCACCTCCCTGCATGGACACAACTCTCCAGGGGTGAACTCCCTGCACGGACACAACTCTCCACGGGCCACCTCCCTGCACGGACACAACTCTCCAAGGGCCACCTCCCTGCATGGACACAACTCTCCAAGGGCCACCTCCCTGCATGGACACAACTCTCCAGGGGCGACCTCGCTCCATGGACACAACTCTCCAGGGGTGACCTCCCTGCATGGACACAACTCTCCACGGGCCACCTCCCTGCATGGACACAACTCTCCAGGGGTGAACTCCCTGCATGGACACAACTCTCCACGGGCCACATCCCTGCATGGACACAACTCTCCAGGGGTGACCTCCCTGCATGGACACAACTCTCCACGGGCCACCTCCCTGCAAGGATACAACTCTTCAGGGGCAACCTCACTGCATGGACACAACTCTCCAAGGGCCACCTCCCTGCATGGACACAACTCTCCAGGGGTGACCTCCCTGCATGGACACAACTCTCCACGGGCCACCTCCCTGCATGGACACAACTCTTCAGGGGCAACCTCACTGCATGGACACAACTCTCCAAGGGCCACCTCCCTGCATGGACACAACTCTCCAGGGGTGACCTCCCTGCACGGACGCAACTCCCCAGGGGTGACCTCCCTGCATGGACACAACTCACCACGGGTCACCTCCCTGCATGGACACAACTCTTCAGGGGCAACCTCACTGCATGGACACAACTCTCCAGGGGTGACCTCCCTGCACGTACGCAACTCTCCAGGGGCGACCTCGCTGCATGGACACAACTCTCCAGGGGTGACCTCCCTGCATGAACAAAACTCTTCAGGGGCAACCTCACTGCATGGACACAACTCTCAAGGGGTGACCTCCCTGCACGGACGCAACTCTCCAGGGCCGACCTCGCTGCATGGACACAACTCTCCAGGGGTGACCTCCCTGCACGGACGCAACTCTCCAGGGGCGACCTCACTGCATGGACACAACTCTCCAGGGGTGACCTCCCTGCATGAACACAACTCTTCAGGGGCAACCTCACTGCATGAACACAACTCTCCAGGGGTGACCTCCCTGCATGGACACAACTCTCCAGGGGCGACCTCGCTGCATGGACACAACTCTCCAGGGGCGACCTCGCTGCATGGACACAACTCTTCAGGGGCAACCTCACTGCATGGACACAACTCTCCAGGGGTGACCTCCCTGCACGGACGCAACTCTCCAGGGGTGACCTCGCTGCATGGACACAACTCTCCAGGGGTGACCTCCCTGCACGGACGCAACTCTCCAGAGGCGACCTCGCTGCATGGACACAACTCTCCAGGGGTGACCTCCCTGCACGTACACAACTCTCCAGGGGCGACCTCGCTGCATGGACACAACTCTCCAGGGGTGACCTCCCTGCACTTACACAACTCTCCAGGGGTGACCTCCCTGCATGAACAAAATTCTTCAGGGGCAACCTCACTGCATGGACACAACTCTCCAGGGGTGACCTCCCTGCACGGACGCAACTCTCCAGGGCCGACCTCGCTGCATGGACACAACTCTCCAGGGGTGACCTCCCTGCACGGACACAACTCTCCAGGGGTGACCTCCCTGCATGAACACAACTCTTCAGGGGCAACCTCACTGCATGATCACCACTCTCCAGGGGTGACCTCCCTGCATGGACACAACTCTCCAGGGGCGACCTCGCTGCATGGACACAACTCTCCAGGGGCGACCTCCCTGCACGGACGCAACTCTCTAGAGGTAACCTCCCTGCATGGACACAACTCTCCAGAGGTAACCTCCCTGCATGGACACAACTCTCCAAGGGCTACCTCCCTGCATGGACACAACTCTCCAGGGGTGACCTCCCTGCACGGACACAACTCTCCAAGGGCCACCTCCCTGCATGGACACAACTCTCCAAGGGCCACCTCCCTGCATGGACACAACTCTCCAAGGGCCACATCCCTGCATGAGCACAACTCTCCAGGGGTGACCTCCCTGCATGGACACAACTCTCCAAGGGCCACCTCCCTGCATGGACACAACTCTCCAGGGGTGACTTCCCTGCATGGACACAACTCTCCAAGGGCCACCTCCCTTCATGGACACAACTCTCCAGAGGTAACTTCCCTGCATGGACACAACTCTCCAGGAGCGACCTCCCTGCACGAACACAACTCTCTAGAGGTAACCTCCCTTCATGGACACAACTCTCCAGGGGCCACCTCCCTGTATGGACACAACTCTCCAGGGGTGACCTCCCTGCATGGACACAACTCTCCAGGGGCGACCTCGCTGCATGGACGCAACTCTCCAGGGGCGACCTCCTTGCACGGACGCAACTCTCCAGGAGCCACCTCCCTGCATGGACACAACTCTCCAGGGGTGACCTCCCTGCATGGACACAACTCTCCAAGGGCCACCTCCCTGCATGGACACAACTCTCCAGAAGCCACCTCCCTGCATGGACACAACTCTCCAGGGGTGACCTCCCTGCATGGACACAACTCTCCAGGGGCGACCTCCCTGCATGGACACAACTCTCCAGGGGTGACCTCTCTGCACGGACGCAAATCTCCAAGGGCCACCTCCCTGCATGGACAAAACTCTCCAGGAGCCACCTCCCTGCATGGACACAACTTTCCAGGGGTGACCTCCCTGCATGGACACAACTCTCCAGGGGCGACCTCCCTGCATGGACACAACTCTTCAGGGGCAACCTCCCTGCATGGACAAAACTCTCCAGGGGAGACCTCCCTGCATGAACACAACTCTTCAGGGGCAACCTCCCTGCATGGACACAACTCCCCAAGGGCACCTCCCTGCAAGGACACAACTCTCCAAGGGCCACCTCCCTGGATGGACACAACTCTCCAGGGGCCACCTCCCTGCATGGACACAACTCTCCAGGGGTGACCTCCCTGCATGGACACAACTCTCCAGGGGCCACCTCCTTGCATGGACACAACTCTCCAGGGGTGACCTCCCTGCATGGACACAACTCTCCAAGGGCCACCTCCCTGCATGGACACAACTCTCCAGGGGCCACCTCCCTGCATGGACACAACTCTCCAGGGGTGACCTCCCTGCATGGACACAACTCTCCAAGGGCCACCTCCCTGCATGGACACAACTCTCCAGGGGTGACCTCCCTGCATGGACACAACTCTCCAGGGGTGACCTCCCTGCATGGACACAACTCTCCAGGGGCCACCTCCCTGCATGGACACAACTCTCCAGGGGTGACCTCCCTGCATGGACACAACTCTCCAAGGGCCACCTCCCTGCATGGACACAACTCTCCAGGGGTGACCTCCCTGCATGGACACAACTCTCCAGGGGTGACCTCCCTGCATGGACACAACTCCCCAGGGGTGACCTCCCTGCATGGACACAACTCTTCAGGGGCCACTTCCCTGCATGGACACAACTCTCCAGGGGTGACCTCCCTGCATGGACACAACTCTCCACGGGTGACCTCCCTGCATGGACACAACTCTCCAAGGGCCACCTCCCTGCATGGACACAATTCTCCAGGGCCACCTCCCTGCACGAACACAACTCTCCAAGGCGACCTCCATGCATGGACACAACTCACCAGGGGCCACCTCCCTGCATGGACACAACTCTCCAAGGGCCACCTCCCTGCATGGACACAACTCTCCAGGGGTGACCTCCCTGCATGGACACAACTCTCCAGGGGTGACCTCCCTGCACAGACACAACTCTCCAAGGGCCACCTCCCTGCATGGACACAACTCTCCAGGGGCCACCTCCCTGCAAGGACACAACTCTCCAGGGGCCACCTCCCTGCAAGGACGCAACTCTCCAGGGGCGACCTCACTGCATGGACACAACTCTCCAGGGGTGACCTCCCTGCACGGACACAACTCTCCAAGGGCCACCTCCCTGCATGGACACAACTATCCAGGGGTGACCTCCCTGCACGGACACAACTCTCCAGGGGCCACCTCCCTGCAAGGACACAACTCTCCAAGGGCCACCTCCCTGCACGAACACAACTCTCCAAGGCGACCACCCTGCATGGACACAACACTACAGATACATCCAGACCTGGGCTCAGTGCTCCAGAGGAGGTCCACAGAACTGCATTCAAATGTGCAGATCCAGCTGTCGGTACTGGACTCAATACTGCAGATGTGAGATGTGACCTCCGGAAATGGGACAAATATTCCAGAGGCCAGCTTCAGATTTGGGCTTAGTACTGCAGATGTGATCTTGAGAAAGGGGTCAATATTCCAGATGTGGCCTCCAGAACTGGACAGAAACCTTTAGAGGCTGCCATCACAACTGGACAAGGCACCAAAAATGTCTCCTCCGGAATCTGGCTCAATCCTCAAATGCCACGTTTAGAACTGGATTCAATACCCTGTCTATGCCCACTGCCATTGGACTCAAAGTTGCAGATGTGACCTACAGATGATGTACAGAACACGATTCAATACTCCAGCCTTAACCTTAAGAACTGGACAAAATACTGCTTGTGTGACACCCGTCCCTGGAGTTATTAAAACTCCTGATGCGACCTCTGGCACTTCCGTCAGTACTATGCATGCAATCTTCAGAGCTAGAGTCAGTACTCCAGTCAGATGGCACTTCCACATGTCTCCAGGCGGCATCTCCAGAACTTGGCGCTATATTTAAATGCCACCTCCAAAACTGGTACAAAACGCCAGGGGCGGCTGGGGGAACGGAACCCAAGACTCCCCATACGAGCGCCAGAACTGCACTCAGTACTGTAGACGCGACTCAAAATGCAACCTGCGAAACTCAACCCAGTAATCCTACTGCAGCCTTCAGAGCTGCGTCGACCGTTCACCGGAAATAGACACAGCACTTAAGATGCAACATCCAGAGCGGAACTCTATCAGCAGAGGTGTTCGCATGTGCACTCCACTGTGCAGTGTCCCTAGCGAGGCATTCCATTGGCATCTATCTGTAAATAGGTTCTATGCTCATGGCGCCAAAGGGCTCGTACTGCGCCCTGGTGATGTGTCGCACATTTGCTGAAAGCGGCCCGGGGGGCTTATGTTCCCTTCCGGGGGAGCTCTCCTGGCAGTCTGGACTGGACGGTTCCCATATGAGCAGAGCACATGGCTGGTCCTTTTCCAGAGCAGTAGGGGGAGGGGCAATTAATGAAGGACTGGAATCCGGCCAAGTGATTGAGATTACTTTGAGCATTCCACCTGTCCATTTGTTGCTTTTCTAAGTGACCTGTCCATTTGTTGCTTTTCTAAGTGACCTGTCCATTTGTTGCTTTTCTGAGTGACCTGTCCATTTGTTGCTTTTCTAAGTGACCTGTCCATTTGTTGCTTTTCTGAGTGACCTGTCCATTTGTTGCTTTTCTGAGTGACCTGTCCATTTGTTGCTTTTCTAAGTGACCTGTCCATTTGTTGATTTTCTAAGTGACCTGTCCATTTGTTGCTTTTCTAAGTGACCTGTCCATTTGTTGCTTTTCTGAGTGACCTGTCCATTTGTTGCTTTTCTAAGTGACCTGTCCATTTGTTGCTTTTCTAAGTGACCTGTCCATTTGTTGCTTTTCTAAGTGACCTGTCCATTTGTTGCTTTTCTGAGTGACCTGTCCATTTGTTGCTTTTCTGAGTGACCTGTCCATTTGTTGCTTTTCTAAGTGACCTGTCCATTTGTTGCTTTTCTGAGTGACCTGTCCATTTGTTGCTTTTCTAAGTGACCTGTCCATTTGTTGCTTTTCTAAGTGACCTCTCCATTTTTTGCTTTTTTAAGTAAGAGAACCTCAGGGAAATGGCTACTCCCAGCCATGGGTCCCATGCTCCCTGCGCCATTGATCTCAAGCCACACCTCACTGATGAGGCCCAAGTAGGCTGAAACAGGTCTGAGGATGGTTCAGGCTTGACTGTTCCCACTAAAGCAGGACTACGTCTGCTTTTCATGTGGACTACAATTATAGAGGCCATATTGGTAAAAAAAAAACATAGGACTAACAGACCAATAGACTCAGAACAGTATCAGTAAATAGGATTCGTTCACTCTTACCACACATCAGGTTTTTTGTTTATTTTTCTTTATTATTTGGGAGAAAGTCGTGAAACTTCCTGGCCCTTGCCCAAGAAGTGTTCAGGAGACATGTAGCACGGGATGCTGCATCACCCTGTTGGAAGTGATTGGGGCGCTCATGGCTTTGTCCCATTTTCCCACTGCATCTGCGGGAGAAAGACTGCGGCTGGACCAGTCCTGGATGGAATACACAAAAGCCAGGAGTTGATCCAAACCAGCCCCAAACGTGGGCTCCTGGAAATATCCTGCATCTGCAATCTCGGATTATAAGAGCCCCCCAATATCTGACCAGACAGTCATGGATCACCCGGAAAATTAATACTGGGAAGATATTCTCACTTCCTGGGCCAGGAATACTCATGAACAGGGATAGACGCTGCACACCGGTGTGTCTGGTAAATCTACTGAGATCAAGGGATGGAAACATAGATTGTTAATGCTCCTGCAGGTTGGGGCCAAGCCTAGAACAGCCAGCCCCCTGCAAGGAGCGTGGGGAAGATAAGTCTACCCCCTGTAAAAAGTTTGTATTTTTTACTATATCCCCCTGAGAAGAGCCTGATGTTTAAAGCCGTGCCCCTTGGAGAAAGGGGAGGAGTGCAAGGGAGTACACAGTCCTGTATCTGGCTGGAATTGCTCCCTGAAACGTGGGCGTAGTATGCGTAGTGGGGCTACGCAAAGTGGGCGAGAAACTACACCCACCTACGCACTTCGCGTAGCCCCACTACGCGCCGCCTGCCCCCCTCCCCTACATACCTAATTTTTGTAAATACTCAAAGAAAAGTAAATAAAAGGCACTTACCTTGTCCGCTGCGTCCCGGGGCTCCCTCTTCTCGTGCGCGCCGCCGTCTTGGATACCAATGCGCATGCACGGCCGCCCGCGCATTTCTCATGAGAAATGCGCATGTGCGGGCGGCCACGCATGCGCATTGGTATCCAAGACGGCGGCGCGCACGAGAAGAGGGAGCCCCGGGACGCAGCGGACAAGGTAAGTGCCTTTTATTTACTTTTCTTTGAGCATTTACAAAAATTAGGTATGTAGGGGAGGGATGGAGGGAGGCGGGGGCGGGCAACTTCGCTACGCCCTCGGAGTGGGCGTAGTGTTGCCTGCTACGACTACTTTGTAAAGGGGGATGTAGGCAACACTACGCCCACTCTGTGGGCGTAGCGAAGTCCTTCGCCCAGAGTTAAAGGAGAAATCCTCGCCTTGTGGTGGAAGTGGGTATTGGGGTACACCCCTGAAGAGGCTCTAAAGCCCAGCAGCCTCCCATCCCAGGAGCCCACTAAAATAAATGTGTGTGTGGCCCCGGGGGAGGGGTGGGGCTGTTTTTCGAGGAACTCTGTTGAGAGACCCCACTGTCCCTGGAACCCTCAAGATGCCCATTGAGGCCCCAAAAGGATCTCAGGGTTACTTGGCCCTCAATCCAGGCCTGAAGGGCAGTGTTGTTGTTGGGCGAAGCTTTTCCTTGTGTTGCCCAGCAAACTGCATGCATATCCATATAGTGATTGAAGGGAAATGACACTTTGAAGCCTCTTTTTGTGGCCCCATTATGTCCACCGACTTCCTGGATGTTTCCGACATGAGGAACAGTCCAGTGAGTCCGGCGGTTCCTGAGATGAAAGCATCGACGTGCTCTGCCTTTAAAAGTTCCGAACCACGTTCAGCGGTTCAGAAGATACTTCCACTCTCTCTCTCTATCACCACACCGACATGGGGGTTTCCATTGCACAGAACCTGGAGGACAACACTAGCCCCCCCTTTGTCCTCCCTCTGGCCCGCCTCCACCGGAAGAGCATCATTGGTGCAGCGAGTAGAGTGTCGCTTTGGGTGTGTGGGAGAGATTGGTCCCAAGGAAGTAACAAGAGATGTCGCTTGCATGGTGCAGAGAACTTTACTGCACTGATGGATGGTGACAGCACCATGGCCGCTCTACCACCGTGGTCTGTGTGCGCATGCGCACTCACTTCAGCTGAAACCACAGCTAAACTCTGCAGGCCCGCGAACTTAAGTTACAAGAAAAAGAACTGCAGTTCGTTCCTGCCCTGAAAAGACACCACGGGTTAAAAGCAAAGGGCAGCAGCTTGCACAGTGAGAGGAACCAGTGTCCAAGAGCTCCCACCCCCGTCCCCACCGACCACTTTTCACACATTTTCTATTTTTGTGGCTAAAAAAAGGTCAACACCTTCATTTTTCACGCTGCTCAGCATCCATACTCCCTTCCGTCTGGCGTGTGTGATGTGATCTCCCCCTGCTCCTCTCAGGGTGATTCCCAGGCCCTTCTGGTGAAGAGGAGAGGGCTGTGGAGCTCCCTAGCTACCCCCACCCAAGCACCCACGCACAGGGCCGGCTTTAGCGCAGATGGTGCCTGGTGTGATAATCGTTTTTCAACCCCATGGCCTCCTTCGCCTCGGATTCCCTCACTACCACCCTCCAACAGTGCCCTTCATCTCTCCTTAGCCCCCCTCTCACATACATTTCATTTGTTTCATAGCGATACTACTGGGTGTAGGGTGTCACAACACTTTACATCACACACACAATGAATCATCCATGTGTAAATGAGTCTATAGGACATGTTACATAAGGCAATGAGGATTACAAGCTGTAGGAACCACTTGTCATCCATACTAGTAGACTGTGTATTTTAACAATCTTGTGTCTGGAGAAGCACAAACTCTGGGTTTAAAAAGTACCACAGTGGTTGCCGTTTAATTACTAATTAAGAATGTATTTTTACCCATACTAGGCCTCTTTAGCAACATTTGGATAATGAAGTACAGGGAGGGAACGTAAGGTTCCAACCCTATGCCTTGCAGTCTGCATGCAGCTCTTTAATGACAGTTCATAGGTCGCTGTGCTATATTAGGATTTTAACTTATATCAAAACGATCTCTGTGACAAAAGCAGTAACCCACAGAGCTATCCACATAAAACACAGTTCTGTGATCGGCATGGTACACTTTCTTTGCAGCAGGCATATTAACCCTCTGCGCTACTTTATCATGAGTCAGACCTGCACCCAGATAAAACTCAATCTCTCAAGCAGTAATATTAATCATCAGAGTTATCTTGACATTTTTATTGTTGCCTGAAAACTGTCCAACACACAAGAAACTCTGCAGGGGGTGCTTTTAAACCCATAACTTCTTTTTAAACACCACTCCTCCTCCCTCCACAAACTCCCGGCCCCCAACCAAACCCCGTTCACCCCACCCAAGGTCAGCACTAGGTGCGGCTGCACCAGTCGCACTGCCCTAAAGCCGCCCCTGACCACAAACCCCTGCAGTCTCCAGGTCTGTGACAGCAGATGAAGCTCTGGTGAAGGATATTTCAGGCTGTTCCCCTGGACGATTGGACTGTACAGAGGCACACCCGCAGGATCTTTAGAGGAAAGAACATGTGGAGCTACCTGCATGGGGCGTCTGCAGAGGCCGACCGCCCTGGCGGGAAGGCATCATGACTGGGTACCGGGGGTCTGTGGCCAGCCCTACATCTCGGTGTCTTGAAGGGCCCAGCTGTAAGGAGGACACCCACCGCATAGGAAACTAAACCCCACTCCCCATATAGCATTTATGGGTGTATTTTACTCTAACATCAAGGCACGAACAACAGGTGTCAGGGAGAAGCCGACCTCCCCCTCCCATGGTCTTCTCCACACGGGGTACTGAAAACAGGCAAAGTCAGCGCTGTTCTCCAAGGCCTGCCCTGCACAGGGTACCCAAAATAGACACACTGTCACTCCTTACCAAGGCCAGTCCAAAACAGGATACAAAAACAGGCAAACTCACTGTTCCTCATCCATGCCTGGGACCACAGATGCACAAACCCGCCAGTCCTAGCCATGGCAAGCCCTTGGCGAGGCGCAGGTGCACCAAATACAGCCAGACCCACACACATCACCAAACTCTGCCTACACATGCACCAAAACCAAGCAATCCACTGCCCCTGGTTGAGAACCGTGACAAGCAGGGCCATGACCTGTTGCCATTAAGAAATTCATTGTTTCTCGCCCAAGCCAGAGACTCGGGTAAAACTGGGGCGCTTGCCTTGCAGGAGGCTTGTTGGGGTTCCCACCACCTGGGTTGGACTCACACACACCTGGGCCAGGCTGGAGAGTGCCCGGTAACCTCTTCTTGGACATGGGCAAGCCAAAGAAGGCCACCATTTCATAACTTGAGAGAAACTCAGACTACAAGTGTTTTGTGGCCCTCCCAACCCATGGAACCGCTTTATTGATTTTCATGCTTGACAGTCGATCACCCGCCTCAAGAGTCCTGCAGTTTTTTGTCAATCAAACTTGTGAATGGAACGCCAAAGAAATGACCAATGAGAGCAAGTATCTCAACCGATCAGATTAAACATTTCCATTCAAAATTGTGACTTTCGAATTCTTTTATGAACCCAGTGGTGCTGAAATCTATAAATGCTATCATGTTTTTACATAATTTGGGAAAAAAGGTATATATCAATTATCCTAGTTTAGTGATTTTGAGTGTTCATGAATACCTTCAACCCACAAAGTGAGTCTACAATGGACACAAGATCCTCTTCATGTCACGTTTAGTGTATTTCATTGAAACGTTTTTTTGCAGTAGCAGAAAGCAAAAATGCCCAAGGATATCGACAAATATATGTTTTTTAATTTCTACTATAACTTTCATTCCTTTTAACCTCACCTTTTTACTCTTTAGTTATGGTATGATTACTTATTCTTTTGGAAAATAAACTTTGTTTTGATGATAACTCTGGTATTATTTCAAATAGATAAGAGACTAGACAGAGAGGCAGACAGACGGAAAGACAGACAGATATTGAAACATTAATGTAGAGTGAAGACTGTACCAGACCTTGACAGTTGCAATCCCAGACATACATAAATGTACACTTTAGAAATTAGTTCATTCTGCTGTTCTGAGCCACCTGTAAAAACAGCCAGTTTGTGGACTGTCTGGGGACAGTGGTTCCTGTATGCATGCACAGGGGTCCTGAGGTTTTTTTTTTTTTCGTAGGCTGGAGATGGAAATTGGAGAATTTGCATTGAACTAGTCTTGGATATTTCCCCAGCAGGCTTTATTTTTCAGTGGCGTTGTAAGGGCGCCGCGGGTCCTAATGCAACATGGGCCCCTTAACCCCTATTTGGTAGTAACATACAGCCATTCTTCTGGCCTAGTAAATGTAAATTGATACTTGTATAGCACACTACTCACCCGCAAGGGTCTCAAGGCGCTTGTACGAATACCGCTGTGGAACCCGTCCTGGCTTTCCCTGTGAGGCGTCCACTCCTAGGCACCCCCAAGGTGGAGGCCAGGCATCCTTAGCGTTGTGGGGGCCCCTTACACTACTGGTGCTGCTGCACCTGCTGCACTTTTGGTAGCTGTGCCCGTGACACGATGGGACTGGTAGTTTCAGATTTAACTTTTGGCTTAAACATCCCATTGTGCAATAACAGTGGATGACAGTAAAGTGTGACACGTCAGGTGGGGCCAATTTTCAGTTAAGGGTAGGGTGGCCGAATCATGCGACCCAAAATCCGGGATATTTCACAAAAACAGACTAAGGATTACAATTTTACATCAACGAGGAGGCAAAGAATGACAACTGTCGTCCACACAGACACACAGAAGAGGCAATAAAAAAAAAAATAAAATGTCATTTTCAAAAATAGCATTGTGCCTGTTAATTAACTTGCTTACATATATAACAGCTGCTAATTAGCCCTGATTTGGAACACCTAAAAAGTGTCTTTCACTGTTTTGAGATGACCCTCTCCAGAAACCGGGACATGGCCCAAATTTGCCAAATCTACTTGGACAGCAGTTGAAAAACGGAGACTGTCCCGGCAAATTGTCTCCCTAGTTAAGGGTGATATAATATTGTGAACAAATAAATGCCAAGGATGAACATGAGTAAATGGTACTGAGGCCCTGCAAAGCTCCTCATATGTTTTAGCTCATTTGCGTGCAATTTATTTCAAATTACACATATGAGATTTGTTGCAAAAGAAAAAAAAATAATAATAACACAAAACATTGGTTTTAAATTAGACTGCAATCTCACTTGAGATGCTTGGCTGGCAAATGATAAATGTGAAAAATTAAAAAAGCTCTTCCACATATTAGTTTGGCATACATTAGCCAGAAGATGTGCCGTCAGCCCAGACAGTACGGTCAGAAGGTGCCCTCAACCCAAGCAATATGGTCAGGTGTGCCCTCAACCCAGCTAATATTTTTCAAAAAGTGCCCTCAACCCAGCCAATATGGTCAGGTGTGACATCAACCCAGACAATATGATCAGGCGCGTCCCCAACCCAGCCAATGTGGTTAAAAGGTGCCCTCAACCCAGCCAGTACGGTCAGGTGTGGACTCAACCCAGACAATATGATCAGGCGCGTTCCCAACCCAGCCAATACGGTCGGGTGTGGCCTCTACCCTGCCAACATGGTCAGGTGTGCCCTCAACCTAGCCAATGTGGTCAGAAGGTGCCCTCAACCCAGGCAATATGGTGAGGTGTGCCCTCAACCCAACCAATATGGCTAAGCATGCCCTCAACTCAGCCAATATTTTCAAAAGGTGCCCTCAACCCAGCCAATATGGTCAGAATATGTGCCCTCAACCCAGCCAATATGGTCAGAAGGTGCCCTCAACCCAGCCAATATGGTCAGAAGGTGCCCTCAACCCAGCCAATATGGTCAGAATATGTGCCCTCAACCCAGCCAATATGGTTAAAAGGTTCCCTCAACCCAGCCAATATGGTGAGGTGTGTCCTCAACCCAGTCAGTATGGTCCGGTGTGCCCTCAACCGAGTCAGTATGGTCCGGTGTGCCCTCAACCGAGTCAGTATGGTCCGGTGTGCCCTCAACCGAGTCAGTATGGTCCGGTGTGCCCTCAACTCAGCCAGTGTGTTCAGGTGTGCTCTCAACCCAGCCAATATGTTCAGGTATGCCCTCAATCCAGCCAATATGGTCAAAAGGTGCCCTCAACCCAGCCAATATGTTCAGGTGTGCCCTCAAACCAGCCAATATGGTCATAAGGTGCCCTCAACCCAACCATTATGTTCAGGTGGGCCCTCAACCCAGCCAATATGGTCAGGTGTGCCCTCAACCCAGCCAATATGGTCAGAAGGTGCCCTCAACCCAACCATTATGTTCAGGTGGACCCTCAACCCAGCCAATATGGTCAGAAGGTGCCCTCAACCCAACCATTATGTTCAGGTGGGCCCTCAACCCAGCCAATATGGTCAGGTGTGCCCTCAACCCAGCCAATATGGTCAGAAGGTGCCCTCAACCCAACCATTATGTTCAGGTGTGCCCTCAACCCAGCCAATATGGTCAGAAGGTGCCCTCAACCCAACCATTATGTTCAGGTGGACCTTCAACCCAGCCAATATGGTCAGAAGGTGCCCTCAACCCAACCATTATGTTCAGGTGGACCCTCAACCCAGCCAATATGGTCAGAAGGTGCCCTCAACCCAACCATTATGTTCAAGTGGGCCCTCAACCCAGCCAATATGGTCAGGTGTGCCCTCAACCCAGCCAATATGGTCAGAAGGTGCCCTCAACCCAACCATTATGTTCAGGAGTGCTCTCAACCCAGCCAATATGGTCAGAAGGTGGCCTCAGCCCAGCCATTATGTTCAGGTGTGCCCTCAACCCAGCCAATATTGTCAAAAGGTGCCCTCAACCCAGCCAGCATGTTCAGGTGTGCCCCCAACCCAGCCAATATTGTCAAAAGGTGCCCTCAACCCAACCAGCATGTTCAGGTGTGCCCCCAACCCAGCCAATATGGTCAGAAGGTGCCCTCAACCACGCCAGCAAGTTCAGGTGGGCCCTCAACCCAGCCAACATGGTCAGAAGGTGGCCTCAAACCAGCCAGCATGTTCAGGTGGGCCCTCAACCCAGCCAATATTGTCAAAAGGTGCCCTCAAACCAGCCAGCATGTTCAGGTGGGCCCTCAACCCAGCTAACATGGTCAGAAGGTGGCCTCAACCCAGCCAGCATGTTCAAGTGGGCCCTCAACCCAGCCAATATTGTCAAAAGGTGCCCTCAACCCAGCCAGTATGTTCAGGTGGGCTCTCAACCCAGCCAATATTGTCAAAAGGTGCCCTCAACCCAGCCAGTATGTTCAGGTGTGCCCTCAACCCAGCCAATATTGTCAAAAGGTGCCCTCAACCCAGCCAGCATGTTCAGGTGGGCTCTCAACCCAGCCAACATGGTCAGAAGGTGGCCTCAACCCAGCCAGTATGTTCAGGTGTGCCCTCAACCCAGCCAATATTGTCAAAAGGTGCCCTCCACCCAGCCAGCGTGTTCAGGTGTGCCCCCAACCCAGCCAATGTGGTTTCACTTGTTTGCAATATTTAAAATGTTACAAAATACTTGTGAGAAAATGTATTTGTAACTTTGGCTAATGGTGCTCGAATAAATGATTGTACCAGGGGGTGGGGCACAGAATCAAAAATTGTGAAGACCATTTGTCTGATGACAAGCTGCTGACGTTTGAAATCAACACTAAAGCTATAACGTTCAAATAATTCCTTCTCTCTGTGCTTTCAATTGCTAATAAGTGCACTTGTGTAATGCACGTATTTGCAGAATCCCGTGTATTGTGCAGAATCTACACATAACATGTTTCAAACCCCATCTTTAACCTCCCCCCTCAGCCCCCTCAGCCCCCTCAGCCCCCCCGCACGCGTTGCAGGCAGAAGCTTTGAAGCACTGACTGCACAGCTCTTCATCTGAGCTGTTAAGCACAGGGGGCATTGTGGTAAACACAGCTTAGTGGGTTAATGCATGTGCTGGTGAGCAAATCTCTGTGTCAAGGGACAGATGAAGTCATTTCAGAGGGTTAATGTACCTGTAGCAGAGCTCACTGTGTAACCTCCAGGTTCCAATCCGGTAAAATAGCACAGAGGGTTAATGCACCTGCTGCAGAGAACCAGCAGGGAACAGACTATAATTCTGCCTATATCAAAAGTTTTCAGTGGGACAGTCCTTATCGGGCCCTCCTATTATGAGGTCCTTAAACTTTACCGGCAAAAACACTGGTCAGTTTCACAACAATGACTGTAAAAATCCCCGGGGTGATCTACCACACCCATGCAGCCCCTGCTTACATTTCACATTTTACTTCTTCATTCCCTATGACTGTTTGCTGTGTTTCGGCAGTTTTTACACAAAGTATGACTCTTGTATAGTGCATACTGTGAACTGGTTTAGGAGTACGGGTGAGTTCAGGTTGTGGGTGGGTGTTTATGATGCAGCAGGACTGAGAACTCCGCCGCTGAGGCTGAAGAAGAATGAGTTTCCTTCAGGTCCTGTCACTGGGTTATACAGACTGCATGCACATCCCATCCTTGGCCTCTCCGCAGAGCGCACAGAGCAATGGTCTCATATGTTCCAATTATAACTGTGGGGAAGTGTGTGAAGGAAGTACACAGCTGTCAAAATAGAGACAGTGCCAAAGGAATAGAAATGAAACGCTTCCAGGTGTGTGGGTTGTGTGCAGCAGGGATGGGGAAGTGGAGAAGATAAAAGCGGGTATGTGCAGAAGAGAGAGCGAAAGGAATGGTGCAGAAGAGGGAAGAGATGATACAGTTTTGCAACTGCGTGAAACAGAGAATTTTAGTTCTTGTGTTTTCAGCCGTGCCCTTGCTAACATAGACCAAAATAGTCCTAGTTCTACGTCTTTTGCCACATCCCTTCAGGAGACCCCCTCTCCGTGTTTATCCTACTTTAGCACTGGGTATGTATATAATACAGCAGGTAAATGCGCATGTTGCCCATATGCGCGCATAACCCGCAGACAGCAGGCTCGGTTCTTCATTTGGCGCATAATCACTCGTGCTGCAGACATCTAAAGCTGCAGGTTCAAATCCCAGACCCACATTTCATCACCCTAAAGAGATAAAAGGAGGACCATCTAGATATATCATGGGGAAACATCAACGTCTTTATCAATATATTATGTGCTGGAAGACATGAAAAGTCGCTACACGTGAATAGGAACAAACTTTACTGCCGACGACATTACTGTAAACAATTCATAATTAAATCGGGTTGGGCTTACCTGTCGTCCGCCTGCCACTCTCCCAGCAGGAGGTCCCTGAAGCGGTATCTCGGGGGCAGCGGCAGGACGTCCTTCTCCAGCTCCCCCATTTTTACTTGGACGACGGGGGGGCACAGCTTGGAAGAAGGGGTGGGCACTGCCGGGTGGATAGGGGTGAAGTGACAGGTGGTCACGGGCAGGCGGGTGAACTTTTGGAGGGGGCTGTGGGTGATCAGATGGGAAGCACCACCTGGGGTTGAAAGGGGGGGGGGGGTAGAAAGGGCTCTGGAACAGAGCTGCAACTGTGAGAGGGGCACGGGGTGGGGGTGGGGTGTCGTGTGTAGTAAAAGGGGCCCAAGTGGGGAGAAGGGGCAGCTGTGTCGAGTGTACTGGTCTCAAAAGAAGCGCGGTGCCAAGGGGGAGCTGTTTTATGAGGGTGGACGGGAGGGCACTGGGGTGATCCGAACCATGTGCTCGGTTTTAAAGGGGCGGGGACATAAGATATGGAAAAGGTTTGTTTTTAAGGAATGGTTGATGGTTTATTGGGTGGGGGCGAATCCACCTGCTTGAAAACTGCCTTTGCCCCTGTCGGCCAGCAGGGTAAGCAGGGGGCGCTCCGGCAGCGGTGAGCGGCGGTAGTGCACCGGCAGGTGTGCAGCTCTTGGGGGGGGCGATTCTTCGATCCTTGGTCCTGCAGAGGTGGGGGCAGTGGGAGGCAGAGGGCCCGGTGATAAACGGAGGACGGTTCCTTGGTCCTGCGAGAGGAGGTGCTGTGATGAGGGGCGGGGGGTTCCTTGGTTGGGTTGTCGTTATAAGTGTGGGGGGAGGGGACACCTCTTCCTTGGTCGGGGGGGGGGGGGCGGTGTTGTTATAAGTGTGTGGGGCTGTTCCTTTCTTGGTTCTGCCGGGTGGAGGGGGCCTCGATTGTTTCTTGGCTCTGGGGGGTAGGAAGCTGCAGAGAAGGCGGTGTTGGTGATGCGTGTGTGTGTGGGGGGGGGGGCGTGTGGTCCTGATGCTGCAGGTCGTCGGTTCTGCACGGGGGGTGAGGTCAGCAGGCTCGAGGCTGGGGTGCGGACTGGACGAAGGAGCCTCTCGGGCGCACAACAGGTGCCCGTTCCTGAGGGGGGTGGGGCTGGGTGAGGACGAGGACGGAGAGCAGGGTGGCGAGGCCCTCAGTGCCGGGGGCTGCAGGCAGGGGGCGCTTCAAGTGGTGGGGGGGTCGCTTGAACTGCAACAGGTGTTGCTTCTGTGAGAGACACGCTTGTATATAAAGGGGGCCTGAATTCACGGGGGGGGGGGGGGGCAGCTTAATGCTCGCTGCAGAAAATGTGCTTCATGCGGGACTCGCGAAGAGGAGGCGCTGGCTTTTGAGAGAGGGTGCAATGGGGGCGGGAGGGGGGTGGATGGAGGGACTGTCAGCTGCGGCAGAGGCGCCTTCGGGGGAGGCGGGGCTGGGGGCTGCCAAGGGACAGTGAATGGGTGCCACCTGTGGGGGAGGGGAGGGGGTCGCGTCTCTTGCAGTTCAGGTGGAGACAGGTAGGGGGTGCGCAGGGGAGGGTTTTTAAAGAGCCGCTGCTGCGTGCACGGGTTGCTTCCAGAACAGTGCAGGGCGAGTTTAAAAGTGAAAAGATGCGATGACTGTGTGTCGGGGCGGCTGTGGGTGCACTTGGGCCGGACGGGAGGTTTCTGCGGAGAAGGCTCGAGGCAAGTGCTTCGGGTCACGGCGTCTCTTCCCCTTGCTTGTTATGTAAGCCGTGGCCCGTTTCCCAGCATCCCTGTGTCCTTCTTTTCCGGCCCTTGTGAACCACCACTGCCCTCTCGACAGATGTCCGTGCAAGGCGTAGTCCCCTTTGCCAGCAGTCCTTGTGTAAGATGTACCCTCTTTCCTGAGCCCTGTGAAAGTGGCAGCCTCCCCTTCTTGGCGCTCGAGCTATTAGTCTCTTTTTCCTGTTCCGCGTGGAAAACGCAGACGCTCTTTTCCCCTCTCCTCTTAATTGTCCCCGTGTGAGATGCGGAAATGATTCTTATTCTTGGTGCAAAGCACAGACTCTCTTCCTGAATTCTGCTCGCGATGTAAGACCTCTGGTATGGTCTTCGTGCAAAACTTGGAGCCTATTTCCAGTATGTTGTGTTAAATGTAGCGCCTCGAGGCCCCTCTGCAAAGCGTGCCAACGCTTTCTCATACAGACGCGATGGGTAACCCGCTCTTTAAACTCATCTTTTCAGGTCCGTGCGCAATATCTGCCCATTCTTTTGTAGGCTTCTTGCATTTGTAGCAAATCTTTAGTGTTAAAGATGTAGCTCCTCTTCCAGACACTCGTGCAAGGCGTAGCTGGTTCTCGTGCAAGTTCTAGCGCCTGTTTCGGGGAGCTGTTGCCCCACTCGAGCCACTTTTGCAATCTAACGTGCAGGTGCTTCTGATTCTTGCGCGATGTACCCGTGTCTGCGGTCCTCGGGCACAGCGCGCCCCCGATTCGGTGTCCGTGTGGCGCGCGGCTCCTCCGTCGCTAGTCGCTCTCCGTGGTCCTGATGATGCCGTTTCTCGCCCTTACTGATTTGCTCCGACTGACCCCTCCGTTCCCTCCCCGAGGTGGGTTCGTTTATGTTCCAGCATCCACCAGGCTGTGCGAGAAGGGACCCGCCACACTCCGGGTCCCCTGAAGGATGCGAGGCCCGAGGCCCTCTACCTGTGGCCCATGGGAGCAGGGGGGATGGTCAGTTCCCAAAGAGCGGTAATGTCTCCGTCACCTGGCCTAAAGCGGGTGAGGCTTGAGCTACACCTCTCCTTGGGGCCACATGTCCCTGGAAGTGGGCCCCGTCTTCCGCGGGGAGCCTCCTGCAAGACGTCACATGTTGCACCCTTTGGCCGTCTTGCCTTTGACTCGCCGTGCCCTTTTTTCCCCTCCTTGGACGGAGAAAGAGCTATTTTCACCCCAGTGTCCGCCCCAAAGGGACGAGGAAACTCAAAACATTCAGTGGAACGATCTGTGTAAGCTGTTGCTCAAAAGTTCAGTCCCAGTTTGTTTTTTTCGATCCTCTTGCTTAACATACAACCCAGAGGCTCCGATTTGCCTAGGGTAGCTTGTCGGGTTAGCGCACTTGCTGTAGAGATCGGGGCGCAATCTGCGGATCATGCATTCCAATCCCTGCAGGGGGGGGGGGGGGGCACATCAGGAGACTAACCCTTCCGAGGATGAAGAAACGAGCTGGGAAATCACAAAACCAGGTGGCACACTACGTACAGGGCATAAACCTAACAGTGGACAAGAAAAGAAGCGCAGCTCTTCCTTCCCCCCGACAATGCCAAGCTCGATCTGCCAGCCCCGCCTGTCACCTGGTACCCCGCAGGGCCTCTCTTTTGGAAGTTTCCTAGCTCCCGCGGGCAGGAGCAGAAAGAGGCCCCCTCAGTGATTGGTCAGCACTGCGCACCAGGGCTGGGAAGGAAGCGGTCCCGCGGCCGGGCGTGGCTGGTACGCTCGACTGCGCACCTCGGATGTGTGTCGATCTGGGATGGCGCTCAGCGCCCTGTTGCTCTGCCGCTCTCCCAGCTCGCAGGCGGCTCCATCCTCAGCCCAGGGCAGTGGAAGACAAGCGAGCAGGCGGCGAGAGGGTGAGCCGGCTCGGCTCGCCCGCCTCCCCTCCGTCAACGCGTGAAGGGAGCGTATGGGAGCGCCTCGACGAGGAGGGAGCGAGTCTGCCTGCTGTAGAGACAGCACCGCTGCCGGGGACTGTCGCAGAGGAAGGCGACCTGCCTCCGCGGCACAAAACACCCGATCAACAGACACCCGTGGAAGGCACGCTTGGGACAAGTACTGATGCGCAGCCTCCCAGCCTGGGCTGCGGAAGGGAGGCGCCCCGTGCCCTGCCCGGAGAGAGAATCCCAGACAACCACAGGGATCAAAAATAGGCCCGGGCACCCTAAAGAAAAGTGGCCCACCGTTGCGGATTGTGCCTTTTTTGCAAACCACTACAGTGTTTTAAGTTTAATGAAAAGAAGGAGGGGGCAGGGCTTTAAATGGGATTAAAAAAACAGGGGGGGGGTCTCTCAAAGGGGCGTGGCCAATGTAATTAAGGCCGTGGCTTGAAAACACATATGCTAAAAAACTGTGCTTAGCATAGTGTGCCGCCCTGCTTGTATTGTGCTGTTTCTGTCATTGCATCTAGATACATGTTACCACAAGTAACATCATACCTACAAGAAGTCAGGATTATTGGCTTTGCCAGTGGTTGTTAGTTGCATACGATAAATAAGCAGCAACTATGGCTTGTTGTACATAATACTGAAAAAGCTTTCACTTAAAGCCCTGGTGACACCACAACAATGTTGCTGCTCCTGAGTTTCAAACAGAGAAGGGAAATCCAGAGGGAAAATGACTCTCTTTAAAGGATTTCCCTTCCCTGCGGGAAACAACACTTACAACGCAACTTTTACACGCACTACCTTTACCACAAAACTTTTACAATGCAACATCCATTACAACGCATACCATTACAACGCAACCATTACAACGCATGTCACTACAACGCATACCACTACAACGCAGTCATTACAACGCATACCATTACAGCGCATACCTACACTATCCAACACTTACCCTACTGTTGCACCCCCTGGAGTTAGAATAGTAATTTGTACCCCTACACTATCCAATACTTACCCTACTGTTGCATCCGCTGGAGTTAGAATAGTAATTTTTACCCCTTCACTATCCAACACTTACCCTACTGTTGCACCCCCTGGAGTTAGAATAGTAATTTTTACCCCTTCACTATCCAACACTTACCCTACTGTTGCACCCCCTGGAGTTAGAATAGTAATTTTTACCCCTACACTATCCAACACTTACCCTACTGTTGCACCCCCTGGAGTTAGAATAGTAATTTTTACCCCTACACTATCCAACACTTACCCTACTGTTGCACCCCCTGGAGTTAGAATAGTAATTTTTACCCCTTCACTATCCAACACTTACCCTACTGTTGCACCCCCTGGAGTTAGAATAGTAATTTTTACCCCTTCACTATCCAACACTTACCCTACTGCTGCACCCCCTGGAGTTAGAATAGTAATTTTTACCCCTACACTATCCAATACTTACCATACATGCAATGTAATGGTATGTGTTGTAATGGTATGCGTTGTAAATGTAGTATGCGTTGTAGTGGAATGCGTTGTAAAGGTAGTTTCAAAGAATTCGTTGTAATGGCATGCGTTGTAATGGAATGCGTTGTAATGGATGTTGCGGTGTAAAAAATGCTTTGTAAAGGTATGCGTTGTAAAAGTATGCGTTGTAACGTCATACATCCCTTCCCTGCATCACCTGGCATGACGTCATGCCGTAACTTCTCCACTAGTGAGAAGTGAGCAGTGTGAGCACGCGCACACCAATGTGCCTGCTGTCACTGCAGTCTGGAAAGAAATGGACCGCCAGGGCACAAAACAGAGCTAGATAGGGACCCATTTCGAGGCCCACTTTTAAAAACTGCCGGTGTTCAGCACTGGGGAGACCCGGCCCACTTAACCCCTCCGCTGTGCTGAATGTTCCTCGCTGGTACGGAACGTTCTATTGCGTGGCTGGGGCCGCGACGTTCAGCGGACATGCGCAGCACTACCAAGGTAGTGTACGCGACGTCTGCTGAACGTGCGCAGCACTTAACGGGTCAATGCCCTGGAGGGGGGTTCTCCAAAAGAGTCATGTTTTCTTAATTTCCCTGAGATAAAGAAAAATGCAGTTGTTGCCAGCACCCTTTGTGCACGGATTAGTTCACAATGGGAACCACACCTGAATTTAAGTGAGGCCACTTCTCCCCAGGCCCCGGCCCCGTTTCAATCTGCATTAATTGATGGGTCGGCCCAGCAAGAGACTGGAAATGACACCTCAACCCCGTTGGTAAAAGGAAGGAAATAGAGGCCCATCTACCTCCAAAATGGCTGCTCAGGCCCCCACCGGGCTGCTGGTGGCATCTGAACAGCACAGATACAGTCCAAATCAGCCACTACTACGCTGGCCAAAAAAGTGACCACAGCTGTAACTCAGATACCGTCCTATCGCCTGAGTCCCCGCCTTACCAATCCTTTCCCAGATAACTAGGTGTGAGCGGGAAATCCGATACGCCCGCGGATTTTGCAGATTTTTGGGAAATCCGCTATCCGCGAATTTTGCGGATTTCCCGCAAAATCTGCAAAAAAAAATCCGCGGACGTAACGGGTTCAAAAGTTGAACCCCCACTCATGGAACTATTTTACAATGGCGCCAGCAAGCTGCCAGCGCCGTTGTAAAATAGTTACAAAGTTAGCTTGCACAGGAACCACCAGACAAAACGAAGCAGGTGCTGCTTTATTTTATCTAAGTGCTTCCTGTGCAAGCTAACTTTGTAACTATTTTACAACGGCGCTGGCAGCTTGCTGGCGCCATTGTAAAATAGTTACAGCTCACAGGCAGCTCACTCAAGGGACCCCTGCGCCCTTCGGGGCGATTGCATAGTAACACACACATGGTCGCTCGAACTAGTTGATGCTCAAATTCAGTGACTCATTCATTAGCCCAAAACAATCGTGAGCGTCATCGAGGCTGGACAGGTGTGCCTTCTTCCCAAATCTACCGTGGAAAATCAGCTGTGATGCTGGATAGGCTTTGCATCTTTGACTTTCACGAGCGCAATACCCGTGCTGTTCCTGTGACCAGGAGCTTCTTTCTCTTCATCTGCTGAACTGATCTTTCTCTGACCTTTTATACACACAAGAGGCACATACCCTACTGGGCACATTGTGTTCGCACGGGTTTCTGCAAGGTCGCGAGCGTTTTGTACAATTTCGCAGTTTGCGAAATTGTACAAAACCCTCGCGAACCCGCAGAAACCCGTGCGAACATTAAAAAAATAAAAAATCCGCGAGGATTCGCGGATTTTGCGGATTTTGCGGATTTTGGCAATCCGCAAATTCGCAAATCCGCAAATTCGCGGATTGCCAATCTGCAAAATCCGCCCATCCCTACAGATAACCACAGGAGTCATTGCAGTCCGGGTCGGACTGGGGATGGAAGTAGGCCTGGGCACCAAAATAAGAGTGTCCCCCCCACTAGTGGATTGGATAGCTAAAAATTAGCAGATGGCTGCAATCTGGGGCAGCTTTGAACTTGTAAAGGCAGGCTGTATAAGTGTTTGCACAGGATGGACGGCTGCATGTATTTGAGCTTACTGCAGGCAATGTTTGTTTTAATATCAGGTAAATCAACTGGCCCAGCAGACCATAATTCAGGCCCACAAACAGCAAAAAAACAAAACTCCAACACTCACATCTGTCAGATCAGCCTGTTGGGCACTCCCTGGTTGCCCTATAGGCCAGTCCGACCCTGATTGCAATCAAGTACTTGCAGTTTTGCTAAATTAGTTGGGAATGCAAGACTAGAGGTACCAGAATGAACATTAAAAAAAACAAAGGCTGTGTGCACTGCTCATCTCTGACGTAAGATTACTTGAGATCTATGGGCCAAGCAAGAGTCTTGCACCTGACAGAAGGCAGTTTAAGCTCTCTGGCTGGACTATTCACATCTATTTGGAAAAAGGGGACCCCTATATAATACTGTTACACTTGCTATACATAGGGAAAATGTAAGGTTAGGAAAGGTCTATAGCTAAGTGACAAAGTAGATAGACACAAATTATTTTACTGTTTTTTTTAAAAAGAATCCAAAAGTGTTATACATCACATATATTTATATGATGTATAAGTGTCCAACTGTATATAACACCAATAAACATTAAATATTTGTGATATAACTTTATTGTTCTTTTTTTGTATATAGATATAAACTTTTATATTCTTTTTTTCTTTTCTTTATTATACTGTTTTGTTTTTTTGAATAGTTGTTTTTTGTTATGTGTTATTCAATTAAAGTTACATAGAAAAAGATACAAAATCAATAGACTAAGACACTGGTGTAGAATGTTGAAGGCAAAGCGGTAGACACCACTGCGCGCGTTTCGGGTCTTGAGCCTTCTTCAGGTGACCGTCTATTGTTCTCTAAGTAGTAAAAAGACATACATAAATAACTATACAAACAGCATGTGTAATATATACAGTGGACAAGAGAAACAGATATACAGCATATTTACATTATATTTACAAGTGTGACATTGTTATGTAGGGCAGCAAACTTAGATCTTTGTATGAATGAGTATCTTTTTCACATACATATGTATTTCATCAAATTATTATAAATCACAGGACCATGAAGAAAATTGAATACAGAAAAATATATTTTTTGCTTAGCAGATATTAACACGTAGTCTGAGTTGGTCATATTGAAAGCATACCTATAGCTTTTTATACTTAATATGTCACAATAAGTCATTCTGTTTTAACAGATGTACTAATTATAGACTCTCATCTATAATTTATCTCTAGATGTTCAATCAATTCTTACGTCCTGTAACCGTCATTTTCATGATCCACCTAACATAAAGTTAACATGTGAAGGTAATTACATATCGCCAAATATTGTTTTCTAGACGTTATACACTCTGAAGTTTACATTTACGGTCCATTTTTCTCCATTTTCAGATACCCCAAAATTTCAGGTCATATTCCTGACTTTATCATATATTTTGCTTGAAGCTAACAATTATTGTAAAAGTAAATATATAGTGGAGAAGTGTGGCTCAGTGGTTAGAGGCGGCAGACCCGGAAGCTGAGATTGACTGTGGACCAGGGTTCGATTCCCCGCCTCGGCGGGTCTCGGGCTCAAAATTCCACGGACTCGACAATTCTCGCTCTGGTGCCTACTCAACTCACGGGGTCACACTCTGCGACTCTGGGCAATAGCTTGCTTAATCTCCACTACGGCCTCTCGCGGTGGGATGCCTGGCTTTCACCTTGTGGACACCCTGCCGTGGTTTCTCACAGGGGAATACCAGGACGGGTTCCCTAAGCAAGCGCCGGGACGCTTACGGGCAGCTGTGCGCTTTACAAGTCCAGTACATTTACATATTCTGCAAAGTATCCATTCGAGCCACTACAAGTCTATGGATTAGAAATTTATTGTTTTGCTTAGTGCTTACTACTTTCCCTATTTTCTCTACTTTTACTCTACTAGATATCAACTCAAACTATAATTATTCTTATTACCTGTCTGGAAACAGTTTACCAACAGATACGTCATCAGGTATACATTTCGTTATTTCTGAGGTAACTAAAGTATATTCACTATACTATACTATTCACTATGTAATTAGTTGCCAACTTTGATAATGATGATAAATGCTTTCTCCAGTACTTTAATACAATTCATAATATCTGCATCTATGTGTTTCTAGAAAGAAACATATGTACATATCTCAATATCCAACACTAGTACATATATACAAGTATCCATACAGACCCCCCTTTTCTCTTAGTTTAGTGCTAATTAATACCACCTGAACTGTCACCACAAACCTTGTTATTTATACTTATAGATCTCAAGAAGCAATCTTTTTTCAACTGATTGAATATATCCGCCACACTCTATGCTGACTTATCCATTTTTTGAAAATCTGTAAGTATTCTCTAGCAAGTCTAGTCCTTGCCTCTTACGTCAAATTGCAATTCAATCATCTTATAAAGAGGGTGTCACTAATAAGTTAGTCTTTATTACTCTTCCTTATACTGTGTTTATCTGTAATATATCAATACAACTGTATCATATTCCACTCAGTCATTATCATTACTTTTTCTTTATAGGTAGTATCCTTTCTGTTATTATGTAGCATGTTATTTATTTATATCATATTTCAACATAAGGATACTCCACATGAAGTAAGTGGTTTGTTTCCCAAAGTCCAATAACTATTTTAAAAAATGATTGTTCCGTTGAAAACATACAAAGAAGGTTTAGAAGATGTCAAAAGATCTATGTTTAAGTACAAATCATGAAAAATTTAAAAACAAAAAAAGTTTGTCTCCCGATACTAATAGACATATTAAGTATAAAAAGCTATAGGTATGCTTTCAATATGACCAACTCAGACTACGTGTTAATATCTGCTAAGCAAAAAATATATTTTTCTGTATTCAATTTTCTTCATGGTCCTGTGATTTATAATAATTTGATGAAATACATATGCATGTGAAAAAGATACTCATTCATACAAAGATCTAAGTTTGCTGCCCTACATAACAATGTCACACTTGTAAATATATTGTAAATATGCTGTATATTTGTTTCTCTTGTCCACTGTATATATTACACATGCTTTTTGTATAGTTATTTATGTATGTCTTTTTACTACTTATAGAACAATAGACGGTCACCCGAAGAAGGATCAAGAGCCGAAATGCGCGTAGTGGTGTCTACCGCTTTGCCTTCAACATTCTACACCAGTGTCTTTGTCTATTGATTTTGTATCTTTTTCTATGTAATTTTAATTGAATAACACATAACAAAAAACAACTATTCAAAAAAACAAAACAGTATAATAAAGAAAAGAAAAAAAGAATATAAAAGTTTATATCTATATACAAAAAAAGAACAATAAAGTTATATCAGAAATATTTAATGTTTATTGGTGTTATATACAGTTGGACACTTATACATCATTTAAATATATGTGATGTATAACACTTTTGGATTCTTTTAAAAAAAACCAGTAAAATAATTTGTGTCTATCTACTTTGTCACTTAGCTATAGACCTTTCCTAACCTGGACTATTCACATCTGGCATCTGAAGGGATGCACTACTCAAACCAGACAAGGAACAGTTTACGCTCTCTGGACTGAGAGGGCTACTCACACTTCACACAGTGAAGAACCGGTTAAACCCACTTACTGGGTCTCTGCGGTGGGGGAACAGCCCTAGTCTTCCATACCTTCCATACTTAGTAAAAGGAGACACAGGAGCCTTCGTCTGCAGGAGGAACCCAGATATATTCCAATAGCCTGGGCTATGGAACAGAGTCCCAAGCTAGTCAGAGACAAGACTGGGGAGGCTGCTACTTCACTTTGTATCTTACAAGCCTTTTATACTTTTTCATCCCAGTCTGTTGGCTGTTAGTTCATTGTTTAATCAGGGCAGTGTTTGCAGTTGATAACCAGATCCAGACGATATTTGTAGATGGTGGCCTGGTCAAAGCTTGGTACACAAATCATTGTTCACTCGGCTTTATTCAAGGCTTAGTCTTTTCAGGTCATTGTTCAATTGCCTTGATCAAAGCCTGGTCTTTCAAGTCATTGTTTAATCAACCTGATCACGGCCCAACAGTCAGACCATTGTCCAGATAACCTGATCACGGTGTCAAGGATGTTTACCAGGCTGGGAGCAGGAGATGAAAAACAAGCTTGTTTACACAGGGCGTGGGTGTCTCATTGCTTTCTGTTGAACTGCAAAGAACAGGGGGTTGGGTGTGCAACAGTTCCTGGGCAGAAATGCAGGCTGCAAGATGGTCTCTGTCGTGTCAGTTTAGATTTTCCCCAGGCATCAGCAGAAACGACCAGTTGGGTCGTGTGGAAATGTTTGACACAAGATTGCAATAAAAAAGCAATGGAGTCCCGGTACAAATGATGCCGATCAGAAGACACTTTTCCTCAGACCCTCTTTTTGCCATTGAGTGGCAAATTCTTTAAGAAATGTCAATGTTCATAAGGCCATCAGTTTCTTGTTGGAGCATCATCATCATATTGGTGTTGTGAATGTTAGAGGGTGGAGGCTTGATGGTCTGGACACACATTGTACAGAGCACTGGCAGACACTGGTTGGGGATACCACCAGCTCCGGAGGAGATGTAGAGTTTAAAGTTTTTGTATCACACGTACTGGTACCAACTTTCTTAGTCCTTAGGCCATAAATGCAGAGACGGCCTGGCACATTTATGACATTCACAGTGTCTCGTTCATCAGGCAGTATCCTTCTTGTGTGGAATCTGGAAAATGTTCGTCGATTAGTTGAGTTTCAATACAACCATCTCACCGAGTTCATCTGGTGGTAGTAGCGTTGTGGATGAGCCGGTCAGGCAAAAAGGAGCATTGTCATGGCCGGATCTGTTCTGCCATAAGTCATCCCGAAATGTTCCAAGGGCAGAATTGGCAGTACCATTGACAGTGTAGAACTCCTGCATCAACATCCACCATGCAAGACAAGACCCAGAGATGGAAAAGGGGTAGGGAAAAAATGGGCAGGGTGTATCATGGAATGTGGCATCAGTCCACACACCCAGCAGTTGGAAGTGTTCATGATCAGCTGGTGATGATGCAACATTTGGATGAAGGTGTTGTTGAAAAATTCTGCACGGCGGGTAATTCGTGGGCTGGTAATGTGTAATACTGGTGTTCTGCAGGAGTCGGGGTAGGAGTTGGTGAGGTAACAGGATGGTAGATTAGTAACAGCCTACCAAGGATAGACAGGATGAGGGAGACAAACAGCGTCACCACAGTGACCATGAAGCATTTACTATGTCGAAGGCTGACATCTTGTTTCTGGATTCGTGTGTCTTGGACGGTGGCCATTATGCTAAGCCAGGGACCTCTAGTGGCTGTCTGTGATTGGTGGTTGCTTCACTGGGTGCAGGTGCCAAGGGCCCTTATGGCTTACCTCAGTCTGACACACCAGCACTACTCTTAGCCGGGGGAAGATCACAGCCTTACAGCCTGTAGGTACCTGGCGAAGTCAAGGGCAAGCTTTCCCTCGGTGGAGCAAAACAATTGTTCTTGGTGTTGAGCAGAGTTAAGGGAGGGTTCCACACATCCTTTCAGTATGCTGTCACTCTCTGCTTCCGTAGATGTAGAATGCAGTCTGGCATCGCTGAATGGGACATACATCGGGACTGTTTCTGTAAAGAGTACGAAAGGTATTAGTTAGACCAGTGGTTCCCAAACTTTTCTGACCTGTGGCTCCCTTGACCTAATCGGCAGTTGACTGTGGCTCCCCGCCATTTTTTTACCGGTGGGCGGGATGTAAGCCCGACCTCGGGAGTACTTCCTGTTGTCTTCCTTAAAGTAATTGGGATGCAATGACGGTATTATAATCATATTTGTAACAAAATAAGAAGATAACATTTGACGTAAGCATATCAGTTTATTTGAAAAGTATTCATTAAAAGGGTGAGTTTTTAAACATGAACTGAGAAACGTTACTGCCCCGGCTCTGATGACATGATATATCAAAGCATAGCTGCCAAGGTTTCAGACTGCTTATGTGTTACATTTTCAAAGTTTCAGTGTAACTATGAGTGACATTCAACAACTATGAGTGACACCTTCTCGTCAGCAAAAGCCAGCAATGAAGACAAGGAAAACATATAAATATCATAAATTACACACATTTGAGCAACAGGAAACTCTAAGATCTTAAAACTGCAGCAAGGCACCAGAAATGGAAGGGCCACTGTGAGACCTGACTATACCAAACGGGATGTGAGAGGCCATACTGCTTGCAAATAGAACTCATGTGTGACATTTTAGCGGTTTCAGTGTGTTTCACAAGAGTAAAACCAAGCAATGAAGTGCACGTAAACTCATAAATATCAGAAATTAAATCCTCTTGAGAAATTAAGTTCTAAAAGTATCTTAGCCCCGCTCCCACACTCTCACAGACAAAGCCCCCATTGCACAGATCAGCAAGTGTTCTCTTGCTGGACTTACCTTTGCTACCAGAAGTAAGTCTTCCCTGCAGTGCAAGAGAGCTTATTTGGACCTTGGACATGAGGGCAAGAGAATTTGCTGGAGGTGCTCCAGTAGTCTATAAGTGGCTGCAGCTCACCGTCTCTGCATCAGTGTTTAGCGTTTATTTTCATTAAGAAACAACTTGCCTTGTAATGTGCTGCCTTTGTCTTATTCCAGCAAGTGGTAGCAGAGACTCACCATGGACTACGTTGTCCCTATCAGCATTTATATATGATTCAGTCATGCTTCATTTGGCCATTTCTTTTGTGTAAAGATGAGGCCTACAGCCTACTTGCCATTTAGAGTGTGACATTGTAATATTGCATTATGCTGGTATTTAGAATGAAAAGTTGTATGCCATCAATCAAATGCAGGCACAAATGCTTCAGATTTATATTGCTCCGTTGTCTGGCCAGGACGTCTCAGACTGTCTCTCAGGCAGCACCTGCCTGGTTGCAGCATACTTCTCTTTCACCACACAGGGTCCCCGAGTTGGCAGGATTTTGAATTAAAATAAAAAACTTCCAGGTGCCAGTCAATGACGCCGATCCTTTCTAGGCTGGCTAGCACACAGTGTACTGCTAATGAGGCTGGGCTTATGACGCCATGTGTACCAGAGTTGCAAGGCCTCTCACTGAATCTGACTGGTTCAGGGGCACCGGACAATTTGAGGCCTAGTCAGGTGCATCCAACTGAAAAAAGTAAGAGGTCAGAAGAGCTCTTTCAGGCATGATCTGAGGCAAGTTAGTTGTCCTGTATGAAGTACATGTGGCCTTGCGTTTTTGTAGATTGCACCTCCTGAATTAGTATTTGAGCTGCTCTTATATGTGATCACTCTGTGCCATTTAGCCACTCTTCCGCCCATAAAAATGTATTGCTTTTTGCTTAAATACTTTGTGCTTAATTCCTAAATGATGTGATTCAGTTTTGGCGACAGGCAGAATCCAGTTTATTTTATGAAGTTTTACATAACGCGCACCTTCAACCTTGGGCAGTTTTACCCAGCGTTTTACAACAGACACTGTATATTATTTTTTACAGTGCCACTGCCAACAATCAATACATTTCTGGATCGGGCTCCCGGACGTCACTACTGCTGCTAATTCCTTGCAGGTCCCATGTCCCGACACTAATAGAGCAAGCAGCATATGTAATGTAACAGCTGCCTGCTCTAAACTCGGAGACACATTGTGGTAAAAACCCGTTCAGACTAAAGGCCTTCTTAAATGTCTGCCACTGCTCCTCGCATTTCATATACAAGTAATCAATCGTCAGCGTCAATTAAAGTTTTAGTGCCTATCGAACCCTCTCTTGCATGGGGCAATGAAGTGCGCACTTTGGGAGAATATGTGCGCGCTGGTACCAAGTAGTGTGGATGCCCGCAGAAGCGTGCATGGTACAAGGAACAATGCTCGAAAGTGGCCTTTTTTGTGCATTTTAGTTTTTGTTGTGCAATTAGGGCGGTAGACTTCACTTACCTATTTCCTTGACTTGAGAAGAGGGTCCTATAAGGCACGGCGGCAGGCAGCACAAACATGTCTCATATGCTCAGAACAGTGTATGACCGTATGCCAGTAATGGTGGAGACTATGCCTCGGAAAGCACGTACGATGCATACGTACGCACGTCACTCTTGGGCCAAACCATGTTGTAGGACGCTGAAGGTGGCATTTCTAATTCCCCGGTGTATGTTCCCAAATTGTGCGCGGCGCCCTTGGCTACTCATTACAGCGCACCGGGGCGCCGCGGCGCACAGTTTGGGAACCACGGAGTTAGACTGTACAGACAATCAGCTTTTATACCCAATGCTGTACAGACATATCATTAGTGTGGGAATGAATATCAATCACACTCACACTTTGTACTGTGTTTTCAACCATGCCCTTGTGTGCCACCCACCTAGCAGGACCTCCTACATACATTCCTTCCCTTTTCCTAAGAGCTGTTTGTCTGGCCGTCTGGTCAGCCAGAGCATTGCCTTTTCCAACATCATCTGTCACTTTCTTATGGGCCTTACATTTTATAATGGCCACCTTTCTGGGGAGTGTCAGGGAGTCTAACAGTCGGTGAATTAGGGGGCCAAGTTGAATCTTGGTCCCATGGGAAGTAAGGAAATTCCTTTCATTCCACAACCTCCCGAAGTTGTGGGCTACCCCAAAGGCATACTGACTGTCAGTATAGATATTTACTGTTATTCCCTTGCTTATCTCACAATCCCTAGTGAGGGCCACTAATTCTGCCGCCTGAGCAGAGCATTGCAAAATCTGAGCTGTTTCTACTACTTGCCCTATGTCTTGAGGGCGTAGGCGGCTGAGGTGTTACCATCTGCCCCTCTGAGACATGATCCATCCACATAGAGTGTACCTTCTGGTTCTGCAATTGGGGTATCCTGTAAGTCAACCCGTCCCTTCGTCTCCTCCTCTGTCCTCAATATACAGCCATGTGGGTCTAAGCGGACATCCTGAGTATCCAGTGGGAGTAATGTGGCGGGGTTTAGTGCAGTGCATCTTTTGATGTTAATGTGGCTGGCAAAGAGTGTCAGTTCATATCCTGTAAGTCGAGCGCTAGTGAGGTACTGTGTCTTGGTGTTATTAAGGAGGGTATCTACAGAATGGGGGGCCATCAGAGTAGGGGGGAGTTCATAACGATTCCCGCACTCTGACAGACCATGAGGGCGGCCGCAGCTGTCGCCCGTAGGCATCCTGGGAGAGCCCTTGCAACAGGATCTAAGGTGGCTGAAAAATAGGCACATGGCCGTTGGTGACCTCCACACATCTGGGTCAGGACAGCGCATGCACAGCCGTCTGTCTCATGTACAAAAAGAAAAAAATTGTTTGCTATAGTCAGGAGTACCGAGGACTGGAGCAGTACACAGGGCCCTCTTCAAATCTTGGAAGGCCTGCGCATGCTCTGTAGTCCATGGAAAGGAACTGTCTGATATGTCTTTAGTGGTGAGGGCAAGAAGAGGTTTTACCATTAGCCAAAAAATTGGAAATCCACTGTCTACAGTATGAGGTTAGGCCTATGAAGGCTCGCACCTGCTTTTGTGTTCGTGGGGCCGTCATAGCATTGATAATGGCTACACAATCAGCGGTGAGCTGCCTTCCCTCCTTCAAGAGGAGATGACCTAAGTAGGTCACCTTCTCTTGACAAAACTGAAGCTTTTTCAAAGAGACTTTGTGGTTATGGAGGGCAAGGTGGCGTAACAGACAGAGTGTCTCTTCTTTACATGTTGGGGCAGAATTTGCAGCAATGAGGAGTTTATCTATATATTGTAATAGTGTGGAATTATCAGGGAGTTCCAAGGAATCTAGTTGACTTTTTAGGGCTTGACTATAGATACTGGGGCGCTCGGTGAAACCTTGAGGGGCGTGGCAGAATCTAAAGCTCCGCCCACCAAGGGAGAAACCAAAGAATTGTCTGCTGTCAGGATGTATAGGAATGCTGAGAAAAGCATTCTTCAGGTCTATGACAGAAAAGTGCGTGGGGTCAGAAGGGACCATTGTTAAGAGGGCTGTAATGTCGGGGACAACAGGGTATTGGGAGATTGTTATTTTGTTAAGGGCTCTCAGGTCAATCACAAATCGGTATATTTTAGGAGAGAGAGCATCTCCATTGGTCTTTTTAAGAACAAGAATAATGGGACTGTTACAGATATTGCCAAGTGTCTCCTCCACCACGCCATTGTCCATCAATTCAGATATTATTGTCACAAGGGCCATTTCTGCTTCGGCGGGTAGTCGATACTGCCGCAGATGGGGGAGAAGTGCACCTGGCTGGATGCGTACCACATGAGGGGTATGTTGAGACACCCTACATCAGTGTCTGATGATGCCCAGAGGGAGGAAGGTAAAGACTGCAACTCTGGTGGGAGGGGACCGGACAGGTACATATAGGAAGCTGTGGTGGGAGAAATTGTTAGGGATACACCTTGAGGACTACATGATATGGTTGCATACAGAGCTTTCAGTAAATCCATGCCTAACAAGTTTTCACTGCTACCTGTAGTAAGGACCAAGGGAGCGCCAACATGTTCGGGGCCAATATGGAGAAGGAGGGGTTCAGAGACAGGGCTGGTCACAGGTGTTCCTACAAAACCCATGGAGACATTCATATTGCCAGAAATGGGTGCCCCCGGGACTGACAGACGTGCAATAGAAGACCTGGTGGCCCCAGTATCCAAAAGAAAATTCTTATCGTTCCCCACAACTGACATTTGAACATATGGGCCTCTTTGATCCACTGGAATTTGCACTCTGGTAATACCCCTTTCCTGGCTGTCCTATGCTTGGTAGGATCCTGTCTTATCAACTTCGTCATAATCATTATTATAATAAGTGCGTGTTGCTTCGTACCCATCAAACCTATTGGCCGGGCGCGGCCGGACGGGAGCGTCATCCCAGGGACTACGTTCTTTATCCTGTGGATGGGGCGGGCCATGGTCCCTAGTCGGCCTCGCTTCCCTAGGAGTGCGAGGTCGAGTCTTCCCTGTTCTTATGTTTTCAGCTAACATGGTACACTCATCTATCCAATGGCCGTACCCCTTACAATAAGCACACTGATCTGTTTGGAGGGCTCCCGTACGTTGAGGGCTGGAGGGGGTAGACTGGCGAGCCCTCGGAAGGGGTTGGAGTTGAGGTCTTAAAATTCCTGCTGGCATCGGGACCTCGGGCGGGTAAGCCTGCTGCAGAAGTGCCCTAGTCATAAGATCCCTAACCTTCTTACTTTCCCTGTCTCTATCTTCATTCTCCCTATTCTCGTGATATTGTGCCATAGCCAAGATACCAGTCATAGTTTGGGTAGACCACGTGCTTTCAACTTTCTTAAGCCTGGTGGAGATCTCAGGAAGAAGGTTGCAAACAAACTTATCGACAAACACTGGGCCAGAACCTGGGGTCCGGGGATTCAAACCACTATGTCCCTTGTATTCTGTCTCAAAACGGGTAAAGAAGTCAGCCACATTCTCATCTTTTTGCTGCCTACAGGCGTTTATTTATCCCAGTTAATGACATTTTCCGGCAAAAGTGTTTTCATAAACCTCATTATTTTATCGGGCACAGTCAGGATGGCAGCTTCTGGTTTAGTCCCTCCTACCCTTGCTTCTTCCATAGCCTCTAGGTCAGCCCATTTACCTCCCAATGCCACTTCATGGTCAGTATGTCGAATCTTGTCCCAAATTTCAGTGGGTACAACCGTACCAAAAAGTAAATCTATATCCTCAAGAACGAGAGTACCTGCAGATATAATCTGACCTAATTCTCTGTAAAAGGCGGCCGGATTCTTCCGGGGATCTGGTAATTGTCCTTTTAACTGCATTACTTCTGACCTTTTCCAAGGAACATGAACCCAAAGCCTGTGCCATTGTGCTTCAACAGCCCCTCGGCCATAATTTTGGGCATCGGTAAGTGCGTTAACAAAGACAGGGGGCACCTCTCTCATTGGCATAGCTGTTTCTAGAGGGGTGTTGGAAAAAGTGGTCATATCACGGTAAGCCATTAAAACAGGCATAGAGCCAAACATCCCCTCTTCCTGAACATCGCCTCTTTTTATTTGCGACCTAAGGTTCATTAAACCGGTGGGTATCTGCATAAGCGCATTCTCAAATTTTTGCAAGACCAAAGTACACATGTATTCAGCCCAGGTGGTCTGTTCCATAATCGTCCACTGAGAAAAGGTGGACCATATTTCTTTAAAGGTATAAATATTCCCGTGATTTATCCAACATTCACACTGTTGCCTCTGTAGGTCATTTTCTCGAAAGGACGAAAAGCTGACTGCAGAGCGCAAGGAGGCCAGTCGGGGGGAATTCAACAATTTATATAAATCTTGCTTAACTGTAGACCACGGGTAAGTAGGAAAAGGGCGGGTAGGGGTAAAGCCGCAGGGGTTGGGCGGATGGAGATTTGTTGTCATTCCCGCAGCGAGGATAGGGTTAACAGGCGTGGTCGGTGTCATAGGAAAAGTCGGGAGGGTCAGTGTAACAGGGAGAACAGTAGGAGGGTCAGTGGTAGCAGGAGTGGGCGGTGGTGGGGGGACATGCGGGGTGGGAGGCGTCAGGGCAGGGTACATTGGGGTATATGCAGGAGGGCTTTCTAGCATGGTATCAAGCAACAAATCACCTTCTTCTCCCCTTCCATGTGGCCCTTTCCTTTCTCCTCATGAGCGGGATAACATTTTTGTACCCGAGCCCCATGCTCCCTATCGGCTATTTCTACCGATTTTGTCATTTGATTTTGTACATTTTCTCTAGCGTGGTCGGCCATTGACATATGTTCCTGTTTCCTTTCTTGGGCCTTCTGCTTTCTAGCTCTCTGCTCTAACTCTTTCCTCCAAAATCGGACACATTCAAACATAGACGGGCTCCTTTTCTTTTGATTAATTGTTCCTCTAAGTTGGTGAGAACTTGGGAATTAAAGGAGCCATAAAGTGGCCACTGTAATTCCGTGTTACTTTTTTTTGGTATACTTTACCCAAAATGAGGAAAACATTATGGCAGAAGGGCCATGTTTAATATACATCGTATGGCCAGGGGTCCCGTTTGGAGGACGCGGACAGTCCGCCACCAGCTGGGAGTCCTGCGTACACATACAACAACATAAATTCTTGAACTTACTACTGACTGGCATGCTTAAAAACAGATAACAGACACCAGCGGGTTTCTAAAACTCACCTCGCTTGCTTGGCTTTTGCAAAAGTCAATAACAGCAGAATCATACAGAACAGACACCAGCGGGTTTTTAAAACGTCACCTCGCTTGCTTGGCTTTGGCAAAAGTCAATAACAACTTGGCTTTAGCGAAAGTCAATAACAGAATCATACAAACTTGGTGGATGATCAGTCCACCCTTACCGTACAGGGCTAGTTCTCTTCTGCAGACGTAGGGCTGTGTCCTGTTCCAGAAATTATTTGCTAGGGGACTCCAGCGAGGACGCGGTCATGTGGCCCAGAACGGGTGGGGAGGGACAGAGGGTGAGTCGTTCGGTCTACCGGAATACAAGAATCCCTCGGGTAGGGCGCCTCCATCGGAGTCTCTCCCTGCACCTCCTCACATCCACCGGGCCTGACCTTCGTGCTTGTGGAGTACCTGTTCAGGCGCCATTTGAAGAACCGGTTAAACCTACTTACTGGGTCTCGGCGGCGGGGGAACCGCCCTAGTCTTCCATACCTTCCATACTTAGTAAAAGGAGACACAGGAGCCTTCGTCTGCAGGAGGAACACCGTTATTTAAATAGCCCTGGCTATGGAACAGAGTCCCAAGCTAGTCAGAGACAAGACAGAGGAGTCTGCTACTTCACTCTGTAGCTTACAAGCCTTTTATACTTTTTCACCCCAGTCTGTTGGCTGTTAGTTCATTGTTTAATCAGGGCAGTGTTTGCAGTTGATAACCAGATCCAGACGACGTTTGTAGATGGTGACCTGGTCAAGGCTTGGTACACAAATCATTGTTCACTCGGCTTTGATCAAGGCTTAGTCTTTTCAGGTCATTGTTCAATTACCTTGATCAAAGCCCGGTCTTTCAAGTCATTGTTTAAATAACCTGATTAGGGCCCAACAGTCAGACCGTTGTCCAGATAACCTGATCACGGTGTCAGGGATGTTTACCAGGCTGGGAGCAGGAGATGAAAAACAAGCTTGTTTACACAGGGCATGGGTGTCTCCTGGCTTTCTGTTGAACTGCAAAGAACAGGGGGTTGGGTGTGCGACAGTTACTGGGTAGAAATGCAGGCTGCAAGATGGTCTTCGTCGTGTCAATTTAGATTTTCCCCAGGCATCAGCAGAAACAACCAGGTGGGTCGTGTGGAAGTGTTTGACACGAGATGGCAATGAAAAAGCAATGGAGTCCTGGTATAATTGATACCGATCAGAAGAACGCTTTAGCTCCATGGATTGGGTGAACTAATCATATCTGACATGCAACAGCTTAAGGTCCCTGGGCTGGGTGAGTTACACCTGTCGCAGGACAGCACTAGATCTCTGGAAGGCAAGAGCTGCTCACGCTTGAAATAGGACAAATTAAGATCGCTCAACTGGGAGAGCTACTTGATACATTCCCTCTTGAGATCTCTGGACCGGGTGAAGTACTCAAACCTAACACGAGAGAGTTTGTGATCTGTTTGTACTTATGGTCTGGGATTAAAGGGTTATTTGGCATCCCTCGCCACTGCTTTTCCGTCGAAAATCTCCAACTACATCATTGTCCATACTCTTCCTCATTCCTACCCTCCACATTGTGATGTCCCTTGAGTACACGTAACCAAAAGAGTCATTCTTATCTCAGTCTCTCTCTAGTGCAGTGCAGAGAGTTAATATCGATGTATAAATATCGACTTGCACCAATATCGAGGTAAAAATATTGTGGGTGAGAAATATTGCCAGAAAAATATCGTGGTCAAGAATATCGATTGTTAGGTAAGTAATATTGATCTTTAAAATATCGAAGTGTTTAACCCCTTGCATGCGCCGGACAGCCCCCAGCCATCCGACGTCACAGTGGCGTGTGCGGATGGCCGGGGGCCATCCTATTTGCGCACACGTGGAATTCACCCACACTGCCATGGAATTCCAGCCGCTCCCAAAGGGTTAATATTGTTTGCAATAATATCGTTGTTTAAAATATCGAAGTGTGTAATATCGTTCGCACAAATAAAGTTGTTAAAATTATCAATTTTTTATTAATGTTATGTATTTTAGTATATATTTTATATGTATGTGATTTTTTTTGTATTAGAATTGTTTGTATTTTTATTATATGTGTTAAATGTTAGTAGTTATGAAAACAAATTTTATTTGAATTTTGTGTTTTTAGTACAGTAGCGGGTTGTGGGTTTATAGGGGAATAGGGTAGGACGTAATTTAATTATATTACATTTATTGATTGTTTTTAGTGGTTGTAAAAAATGTTTATATGAAATTTGCGTTTCAATACCGTAGCAGGTTGTGGGTTTATATGGAACTAGGGTGGGAAGTAGTTTAATTATATTAAATGTATTGAGCATTTTTGATTTATTAATATTTGTTTAATTGAGATGTTATAGTGTTAAATGTGGAAAGTATTTTTTATGAATTCATTAATAAGTTGTTGTTAATTTTTAAATAATTAATTGGCAATTAGTTATGTTAATTGTGTAATTAAATTTGAGTGTGTGTTGTGGTATGGATAGGTGTAAATGGTGTGAAGGGTGGGGAGTAATTTATTTTTAATTGATGTTTTAATAATTAGTTGTTAATGCATTTTAAATAATTTATTAGCAATTAATTATGGTAATTGTGTAATTAGTTTTAGGTGTGTGTTGTGGTATGTATAGGTGGAAAGGGTGGAAAGGATGGGGAGTAATTTATTTTTAAATGATGATTTAATAAATAGTTGTTAATTAATCTTAAATAATTAATTAGTCATGAATTATGGTAATTGTGTAATTAGTTTTGGGTGTGTGTTGTGGTATGTATAGGTGGAAATGGTGGAAAGGGTGTGAAGTAATTTATTTTTAATTGATCATTTAATAATTAGTTGTTAATTAATTTTAAATAATTAATTAGTTATTAATTATGTTCATTTTGAAAATAGTTTTAGGTGTATGTTGTGGTGTTTATAGGTTTAAATGGTGGGAAGATTAGGAAGTAATTTATTTGTAATTGATAAATTAATAATTAGTTAAATAATTTAAATTAAGTAATTAGAAATTACATATGGTAGTTGTGTAATTGGTGTGTGTTGTGGATATTATAGTGTTAAAGCATGTGTATTTAATGAATGTTTATTATTTTTTAAATAATAATATTTTTAATTGATTATTAATTATGGAAATGCAATCAAGGAAAACGTTTTAAGTGTTTTTTCATTGATGTGGTGTTCTAGGGTAGGAAACAAAATAAATACATTTATGTTTTACATAATTCTTTTGATATTTGCTCTTTTTAAACAATTATTGTTTTTAAATATATTATACATTTTTTATATAATATTTGTAACTTTTTGTTATATGTAATTCATATTATAATAGGTGTTTATTTTATATGTTTAATATATTTAAATATATATTTTTTTATATATTGTTTATTTATTTTTATGATTTGTTAAAAAAAAAAAACGATTGTTTAAATGTTATTAGTAATTTTTGTTTCCCTGCAATCCAACACCTTTTCTACTGTTGCACTCTTTGGAATGGGAATAGTAAGTTTTTTACCTCTTTGCTATCCAACATGTTCCCTACCCTGCACCCACTGAAGTGGGAATAGTAATTAGTACCCCTCCACTATCCAGCACTTTCCCTACTGTTGCACTCATTGGAGTGGGAATAGTATTTTTTCATCTCCGCTATCCAAAACTTTTCCTACTGTTTCTCTTACTGGAGTGGGAATAGTAATCCCCCGCCCTATGCTATCCAGCACTTTCCCTACTGTTGCACTCACTGGACGGGAATAGTAATTTTTACCCCTCCGCTATCCGGCACTTTCTCACTGTTGCACTCACTGGAGTGGGAATAGTAATTTTTACCCCTCCGCTATCCAGCACTTTCCCTACTGTTGCACTCACTGGAGTGGGAATAGTAATTTTTACTCCTCCGCTACCCAGCCCTTTACTTACTGTTAAACTCATTGAAGTGGGAATCCTAATTTTTACCCCTCCGCTATCCATCACTTACCCTACTGTTGCACTCACTGGAGCGGGAATAGTAATTTTTACCTCTTTGCTAGCCAACATTTTCCCTACTATTGCATTTAAAGTATGTATTTATTAGTGGGAATAGTATTTTTTTCCTCTCCGCTATCCAACTCATTCCCTACTGTTTCTCTTACTGGGGTGGGAATAGTAATTTCCCCCCCTCCGCTATCCAGCACTTTCCGTACTGTAGCACTCTCTGGAGTGGGAAAAGTAGTTTTCACCCCTCTGCTATCCAGCACTTTCTCTACTGTTGCACTTACTGTAGTGGGAATAGTCATTTTTACCCCTCTGCTATCCAGCACTTTCCCGACTGTTGTACTCACTGGAATGGTGGGAAGGTTAGGCTGTAATTTATTTGTAATTGATAAATTAATAATTAATTAATTATTTAAATTCATTAATTAGAAATTACATATGGTAATTGTGTAATTAGTTTTAGGTGTGTGTTGTGGATACTATAGTGTTAAAGCATGTGTATTTAATGAATGTTTATTATTTGTTTCAATAATAATATTTTTTAATTAATTATTAAATATGTAATTATGGAAATACATTTAAATAAAACATTTTAATTGTTTTTTATTGGTGTGGGATTCTAGGGTAGGAAACAAAATAAATACATTTATGTTTTACATAATTCTGTTAATATTTGCTCCTTTTTATTGTTTTTAAATGTATTTAAACATTCTTTATATAATATTTGTAGCTTTTTGTTATATGTAATTCATAATGTAATATGTGTTTATTTTATATGTTTAATATATTTAAATATATATCTTTTTTAAATATTGTTTATTTATGTTTATGATTTTTAAAAAAAACTTTTGTTTAATTGTTATTAGAATTTTTTGTTTCCCTACAATCCCGCACTTTCCCTACTTTTGCACTCATTGGAGTGGGAATAATATTTTTTTCCTCTCCGCTATCCAACACTTTCCCTACTGTTTCTCTCACTGGAGTGGGAATAGTAATGTTTCCCCCTCAGCTATCCGGCACTTTCCCTACTGTTGCACTCACTGGAGTGGTAATAGTAATTTTTACCCCTCCGCTATCCAGCACTTTCCCTACTGTTGCTCTCACTGTAGTGGGAATAGTAATTTTTACACCTCCGATATCCAGCACTTTCCCTACTGTTGCACTAATTGGAATGGGAATAATATTTTTTTCCTCTCCGCTATCCAACACTTTCTCTACTGTTTCTCTTACAGAAGTGGGAATAGTAATTTCTCCCACTCCGCTATCCAGCTGTCAGATCTGTCTGTCAGTTTGTGCTCTTCCAAACTCACAGGAGCAGAATGCAAGTTCCTAATTCACTCCTGAAACTCCCCAGCTACACACGATTAAAGCATGAAAGCTGACAGAGTTCCACAGGGGAAAGGGGATGGGACAGAGAAGAGACAGCCACACTGCGCCTGAATTTTTCTTCTATTATGACTTAGACGTCTTAGTCTTCTGGTATCTTCCTTGCAGGCTAGCTTGTAGTTATTGCTGCAAAAGAAACCCTATTGTGTACAATTTCTATCCTTTGTGTATCTTGGTTAATGTTTAATTGCTATTATATGCTCTACCTTTAACACCTACCCGCCTTTAATGTGACCTATGCTCCTCTTCTTATTAGATTGTGTCTTTTCTTTCTTTTCTCTTCGTATGCTGTACCTAAATGTATTTGGAAAAGGTTACTTCAGATTAATTTATTGTCTTAACTCTAATGCTTGTCTTTTTACCCCTACAGGTCCTCTCACCTATCATGTCACAGCTTCTGCCTTAAGTTGGACTTCTATATGGTAAGTATTGTATATTTGTAGCTTCACTTGTTATGGAATTACTCTCTCTGTTTGTTCTTTCTCGAAATAATAAATATGTAATTATAGTTGAACTCACTGCTCAAAAATCGCGTCTTTTAATATAACTAAAGGTTAAATATGCTTCCTTGTCTACTGTGTTTCCTTAGGGGTGAGTATAATTGTGCAACTCGAACTAATCAATTAACTTCCCTCTGAAGCTTCTCCCAAAAATACACTGCCGTTTTACTAACAAAAATCGCTTGTGCTGACTCTATTTACAGTTCTATGCTTGCCGTCTTTTCACTCTGCACATGCTCTAGTTCTGAACACTACGCATGTCGTCTGCGCTTGCCTCTGTTGAATTTACCACAGAGTCTTTGTTTGCATGCCTCTATATATGCACACTGAAACAGTCTTACTTGATTATCCTATCACTCCTTCTTGGAACCGAACTCCGAACTGTCTTTACCAAAAAACGCGAAGCGCAACGCATAATTTCCCTATCTAACTACATGGCGCTTCAAACTGGAACCTCCTCTTCTCCTCGCTACTCAGGTGAAGTGCGCCACACAACGGGCGCTTCACCTGCTTCTTCATGATTAGCCTCCTCAGCTGGAATGCTAACCTGCCTACCCAATGTAAGATTCTTGGCTGCCATCTTGATGTAAGTTTGTATTGGCTTCCTAAATGTTCTGCAAATGTTTTTTGTATCTACGTTAATTCCGGTTGAGATCACAGTAATGCACTGCCTTTTTCGATTTCTTGGTTTTCACAGTTTTGTGATCCTGACACCAGCACTTTCCCTACTGTTGCACTCATTGGAGTGGGAATAGTAATTTTTACCCCTCCGCTATCCAGCACTTTCCCTACTGTTGCACTCACTGGAGTGGGAATAGTAATTTTTACTCCTCCGCTACCCAGCCCTTTACTTACTGTTAAACTCATTGAAGTGGGAATCCTAATTTTTACCCCTCCGCTATCCATCACTTACCCTACTGTTGCACTCACTGGAGCGGGAATAGTAATTTTTACCTCTTTGCTAGCCAACATTTTCCCTACTATTGCATTTAAAGTATGTATTTATTTATTTAAATAATTTAATGTTTTAAATTATTATAGATTTTTTTTATTTTAAAATATTGATATATATATATATATTATTTTTATATCATTTTAAAGTTTACAAATTAAATAGATACTATTTAAATATATATGTATAAAATATTATGTTTATGTTTTTATATTTTTTTAAATTACGTTTATTTGTAATAATCAGTGAAAATGTTTATTAAATTTAATTTAGTTTGCTAAAATTAATATTATTATTTAATATATTTTATTTTATTTTATATATGATTTTAATTCAATATTTTTTACATCTATATGCTTTACTTGTATATATTTTTAATTCAATATTTTTGTACCTACTTGTTTAAGTATGGGGAGTCGATATGTTTGCATTCTATATTTTTTCTTCGATATGTAGAACATCAATGTTTGTTACATCGATATTCTATCAGTGAACCCTCTAGTGCCTCCAGGGATCCACTTTAAAAAAAGATCCCTCTGATGGAAGCTGTCACAAACTATTATATTGATGCACAAGTGAAATATTGGTTATAGAAATGTAGAAGGCACCAACACCAATGACTCTCTCCCTCATAATGTTATCTTTTTTGTGTGTTCTGTATGGCACCCACTTGTCTACAAGATGTCTTTTGTGTACTTTTAGACACAGTTACCTTAAACAAATAAAAATAAGACAGCAGAAGGAGGCATAAACCTTTTCAACTATAAACTATGGATTAATGTTTTGACTTCTAGCTAAAAAACTCCTTACAGTGTACTTTTTTTTGGGTTAGCATTTTTGTTGTGTGGGTTATCCTCCATCTTGTGACATGGGTTTAAACTAGGGGAAGCATAACTCGCGTAATTCAGTGTAGCTAATCATGCAGAATTAACCAAGAATTACGCAAGATTTTGTTTAATTATGCGAGAAGAGTAATTCTCTATTTAGCGCTATTTTTTAGGGCAAAAATGCTTCCTCAAGTCCAAATAGGGTATAAGAATGCAATTTTGCAGTAAGAAATAATGCTAAATGCAGCAGAACACAATTAGCAAGCGCAAGCAGATGCTCACGATCGCTAAATGTGCTTGCGGGTGGAGATTTCTCCCACTTTACCCCGCCATTTGGCACTATTTTCTTATTCCGAAAATGCCCCCTAGTGTCCCAAATGGACGCAAGATGGCATTTTGCTGTAAGAAATAGCACTTAAATGTACTTTTGGGGAGCATTTTTCCTCCAACTTACTCCTAGCATCTAGCACTATTTTCTTTGCTCAAAATAAACCCTTGCATCTAAAATAAAGGCGAGAATGCATTATTGCATCAAGAAATAATGCTAAAGGCAGTAGAACACAAATAGCAGGAAGGAGCGGTCACTAAATATACTCTCATGAAAGGATTCTTTTCCACCAAATTACTATTAATTACACGAGGAGGCGTAATCACGTTATTATCATTAATTTCAAGTCAAAGAGTAACGCGTTATCACCAATATTACTCCGATTACACCAGCATAATTGGAATGACACCTGGGCCTAGCTTAATCTTTGAACCATGAAGTGATATCAGAGATGTACAGGAAGAGCAATCTGCAGATCTATTACAGCAGTGAAGATGGTTCGGGCCGAACAGACCTTTTATTCCATCAGACATTTCCCTGGTGAGCTGGGCCAGTTTTGCAAGCCCAGGGACACACCTGGCGCCTTCAACACTTTCCATGAAGCACACAAAAGGTGATTGAAGGCTGATTGCAAAACGTCTCACCACTGGCAACAGCTAGGGGAAGCACTCCAACCCATCATTCTTTTGCTCACCATGCCACCTCAATTTGGACCCAGCCATATGCAAATCAGTCTTGACCCTGCCCCCACATGGGAAATGTTCAGCCTGAACTGCCAAGCAAGGTCCTCCTTGAATTGGAGCGCAAGCCACCCAGGCTTGGTTTAGTCCAAGTTATGGGCTCATCAGCTGGGTACAGCTTGGTTCCACTGACACAGTGAGTACAGGACCCACATCTGCATACCCATGCCACTTAGGGCGAGTTGGCACAGTGAGCAAAAGAACAATGGGTTGGAGTGCTACACGGAGCTATTGCCAGTAGTTAGACGTATTGCTAGCCGCCTTCCATCACCTACGGTGTGTTTCTCCAACACTTTCCCCAGCTTCCATAGATTAATTGAAGCAGGCACAGGAAGGCTTCAAGAGAGAGAGGGAGGGGCAGGTAGAAAGAACGCAATCAGAGAGGTAGAAAAGAGAGAGTGGAGAACAGGAGAGAGTGGGTGAATGGCAAGAGAGCAATAGGAAGAGGAAACACATGGACTAGGACATTATTGAGCATTTTTGCTCCATAATCTTCGGTCCGCCACTGTAACTGTCGGATATTGTGGGAAGTGGTTTAAGGGTCTCAGCATTGTCAGGGTTTACTGGAGCTGAATTGTGTAAACTGGGGCCTATTATCTCTGGTGCCCTGGGGTAACCTTGTTAAGAGACTTAAAACTGACCTCCAAGTACACACATTTAGCACTTGGCTCTCAGTTAGCATGGGAGCATTGAGTAATGCTACCAATCCAGCTAGTGCTTTTACTTCATAAAGACAAGTGCTATATTATTCACAGCCAAATGCTACAAACTGGCACAGAGAAACAGCAAGCAGTACAATGCAGGCTATACACACTAAACAAATGCCAATCAAAAACAATAAGCCACTCCCTACAAGCTCTGACCACAGGCTGTCACAATCAATAAACCACTGCTATCGGATTGGATGAAAAGTTATCACAAGCAATTATTCATTGCCTATCGGCCTTAGCTACACGTTTCCCCAATAAACCACTCCCTGCCCACATACTTTGACAGAGGGGTTTCCTTGTACAAGCAACAGGTCATTGCCATTAAGCTCCATTGAAGGGTTCTATCCAGTCAAGAAGCACCTGTCTATAATCTTTGGAAATAGGGTTCAAGCAGCACAGGAGACAAGTCTGATTTAGAGATTGGTGGACTGGTTACTCCGTCACATGATGAATATCTCGTTCGCCTTATCACAAGTTCATTATACCCAATAGGACTGGTAAGAAGGGGGATGGGATATCCGTGGGATTGTGATAAAGCAAGCTGCTAGCCAAACTATAAATCCAGCCCCCTAGTGTTTTCTTTCATGAAACACTGCTCAGAAGCAGGCGGAGGAGCTCCTGAATGAGATTGTAAATGCAAATAACTCTGCAACCAGAGGATAGTTTTTCAGCCTGTTTACAGGGTGGGCCGTGAAAGCTTACAACCTCACTGTCGACCCCAGCCACAGAGGAGGACTGAGGAGGGACACATAGAGTTTCAGGTATGGGCGGATGTACCATCCGTTTCTTGGGGAGCTGATCCCCCGTCTCCACTTAGATCTCACAATAATGGTAGTTCTTTGTTTTCATTTCACAAAGGTGGTCTTCTAGCTAGACCCTTCCAGCGGGGACACACTTCAGCATCCCTCTCACAGCAAGCTTACCTCTTCACACAGTGCATATGTAACATCCCCAGCAGGGCCAGGATCCAAGTCCCACTGGCATCTACTAGTCACCAGGAAGCTTGACTGACAACCCCATAAGGCAAGCTTCCAGTGGTAGATGCTGTTCACCAATTCCCTGAATCTGCTAGGCACTTTGACCTTCTCTCAAGCCCTACACCCCAGGAAGAGAGCTTCGTTCCTCTCACCTGGCCCTCTTAACTGTCCCCCGTTTCAAAAAGAAAAAGGCTGGTGGCACCAAGTTTTCTGTTCTGGCCCCTGCCTTTTGGAACTCCCTGCCCGCTGCACTCCGCACAACATCCTCTTACACTGAATTTAGGAAAAACCTTAAAACCTTTCTTTTCTCTCGTGCTTTTGCTGCCTAAATCTCCTTGCTCGCCATCTCCTCGCAATCTGAAGCGCCACGAAACCGCACGGTATAAGCGCGCTATATAAATGTTTTTAAATTCAAATTCTCTAGGCAGTCTTCAGCATATCTTGCAGGGCCTTGCCTCAGCATTTGTTTCCTGCCTGACCTGGCTGCTGGATTTCAAAAGGCACTTGCTTTGGAGCTCAGAAACCATCCCTCCACACTGCCGTGTGAAGCCTGGACATTGATCAGTGAGTAATCCCATAAACATTGACCCAAGGCTTTTCCTAGTAATTATTCTAGGTGGGCAGACCAGATGTGCATTCAAGATCCCACTCTCTATTTTGGTTTAAGGCTAGTTGTCAGGGTGTTTCAGAACTTCACAGAGTCTTCTCTAGCCACATAATCAGCAGAAAAAGGGGACACAGTTGGAAATTCCTTGACAGGAAGGCAGATAACAAAGGCATAAATGAGAGTGAGGCATTCTTACTGTCCTCAACACACACTTGTCTGCAATGACATTGATAGGGAGAGAGGAAGCCGGAATGGGCAAGGGTATCCGCTGCACTTCAAAAAGTGATCACCCTCACCCTCAAGATAGTGGGGCCTAGCCTACGTCAAAGGCCTGACTGAAAAGTTCCAAGATGTCCCTAAATAGACAAAAAAACCTAAGCAGGCTTCCAGACAGCGCCCATCTTGTCTCGTCCACAGCGTTCCCAATATGGATTGTGTTCCCATACTTTAAAGGGCAATACACACATTCCATGCTCACCCTACCAAATACATGCAGAGTAAATGTGCACTCTCCCTCCTTGTCTTATCTGGATGAAACAAAGGACCCAGTCGAGGGGACCAGGCAGATCTTTTACTAAGAGAAGATAGAGGTTATCTAATTTTTGCATATATGTAAGAAAGTGGGTTATTAGTTGTGTAGGATGTGAGTCCTGCACAAGTAAGTGGTCAACAATTTGCTTCTTACTGGGAACCAAGCCCCCCATTGCAGCACTTGACTCACAGGGTAACGAAGCTGAACGGTCTGAGGCCTACTCAGAGGAGACGGTGAGGGCTGGTAATCTCTATCCGCTGGCACACAACAACACTCAAAATATCATTGTCATGTCTGTGCTTTTTCTTTGAAATAGGAAACGTACATTTATTACACACTTTGTTTTAAATACTACGCATTAATTTACAAATATATACATCAGGAGATGGAAATAAAGTTTGTGACATTCTCACATTAAGATTGAGGGTCACAACCCCCCCCCCCCCCCCCATAATAACAATACCACCCACCTATACCAGTTGTCATATCACAATCAAAGGGGGCGTCATTTTAAAATAAAGGCAGTATATTGGCTTTGTCCCAGGGCTACCACATCAATATATGAAGCAAGCCTATGGGCTTTTATGAAGGGGGTCGCCATAATAATATAATAGGCAAGCCTATAAGCTTTGTCAAGGAGTCGTCAAATTAATATAAAAGGCAAGCATATTGGCTTTGTCATGGGCTTAACACATTTTTAAAATAGTAAACAGATAATCTGATTAATTGTTAAAATCAGTGGAGTAGCCATATTCAAATGCATTCATTATTAATTGAGCAAGGCAATCTTCATCAGTGATCATTGTCAATAAACCGTTTTAAATAAAGATTTTTGGTTCAATGACCATTGTGTCAGCAGTCCTTCTGTCATATTTCTCAGGATATGTAAGGGAACCACAGGACCAATTGCTAGGGGTCCCGCAGCCCCCACACTCATTTTAACTGTTGTAGTGCCCTACCCCCCCTTGGGGCACCACAGAGCAGGAAGCATGTCTAAACAAAGCCAGACAGGGCATTATGGGGTTCCTCTAGGTGAAAGTTTTATTAGTGGTGCCTGCCCCTTTTATTTACCTGTGCTTTTCCTTTTATTATTTGCTCTGGGTGTCCTGGTCACACAGAGGACACCCACAATTAGAATGGACTCGTTGGGGACAGTGGGGGGAGCCCCAAAACTCCTATACACAGCTCATGTGCTGCACGTGAGCCTGCACTTTCCTTTCTACTCCCGCTACAGCAGGAGCAAACTCCTTGTGACTCCCACCCGCGGGCAGGAGCATGCACACTCTCCTGCACTTGCTGAGAGCAGGCAGCGAGTAAAGCCGCTGGGGCAACCTACCCCCCAGACAAGGATCCGGAGGAGGGCAATGCACCTGCCTAATGCACTTCTCACTTCTGTCCCAGGGAATGGGCTAACATGGATGGCATATTGTTGCGGCAGGCCACAGGAGGCATATATGGTGTTGGGGAGATGGGGTCCCCAAAGCCATATGATCCTCTGGGGAGGGGCCCCAAAACATGTCCCCTGTCTGTGACTGTGTGCACTGGCCCACCCTGGAATTTGGATGAAATCCATTGGAGCGCCTCACACTCCATTTCCTATTCATGAAACAGTTAAATGTTTGCAGGATCATAATTCAAGAGCCGTTGCGTTGGTTTTCTTCATGATTTGCCCATTTTGCTCCAGGTGGTGAGCTCTAGCCATCAGGAACATTTCCAACAGGGCCCCAAATGGAAACTTTGCCAGGAGCAGGTTTTACTGGCTCCCTGCTGTGGTCATCTCTTCCCCTGGCGCTCCTTTCCTGCTGATGGGGACATCTTGTGCAGCCCCTCCACTCCCAGCCAGCAGAGTACCCTCCTGTCCACACTCCAAAGCCCCAAAGTCTACTCCCTGTATTACAGAGCACTTGTGGTGGAAGTGGAGTCCATGTATTCCCACAACTAGTTCTGAGGGGACTTTAAGGGGCCAGTGCCACTGGCACCGGAGAGACCCATCGAGGCTTTTGGGTCAGCTGCAGAGTTCTTATCAGGGCATCAGGTGCTTCTCCTTCCAGCTGTCCATGTTTCTCCTTTTGTTGCCTCCCAGGTCCAGGATCTTGTTCTTCACCCCTCTCTTGTGCAGGTTTATAGGTGTGGGTGTAAAGTTCTAGGTGCCAGGCACCCCCATCCAATCCAAAATGCCACATCATCCCTCCCCCTCTTTCAAACCCTCCTGCACAGCATTCTCGGACAATCCAATGACAGAACCCTTCTGTCTCTGTGCAGAGCATGTGTGGCCAAGGAAATGAGCAGCTCCTCCTCTGTGGTCATTGTTATTCAGTCTGGGGCAGCTTCCTCTCCTACTGGGATTGTACCCAGTCTGACTAGAAGGACGATAGAGGGGGCAGGTGTTTGCCACATCAGTCTGTGAGTCTGTGACAGGGGCGCCCCTTTTGAAGTTAATCAAGTTACTGGGCCCAGGCTGCAGGCCATCCTGTCAAGGGAAGGACAACTCCTTCCCACACCCAAGGCCCTTTGTCCCTATCCTGAGAGCAATTCACACCTCACTAGAGGGTAGTCATCCAGGTGCCAGGTGACAGGTGAATGCTTACAGAAATCCCTCAGGGGGCTTTAGGTAGGAAACGGGTAACTTTTAAAAAAGTACCTGTTGTTTAATAGTTAGAGAAAAAGCAATTTTACAGCTAAATTGGATTTTGAATCATTGTGAAAACTATTTCTTGAATTATTTCTCTAGCTGCAACCAATCCAAATTTAGCATTTATTAAATGTAACAATATAGCCCAGTGTTTCCCTATGGAAGCAGCCAGCGTTGCTACAGTGAAAATAGTTTTAAGGGATATTTCACTGTAAGGACATGTTCAACATTAATATTTACACATCCCACTTCTAAATACCATGCACCTTGCCTTTATGGGCAATATGGTCTACTTATGGATGACTTACTTATATTTAAAGGGAGGGTTTAGGCCAGTTAAAAAGAGGTATTGTGACATATATCAAATTAGCAGTTTAAAACTTCCACAGGCATGCTACCTGTGTGCAGCTACGAGGCTGAGCACAGTGGTAGTCTCTCATGCACAGACCGCACATGTGTGCACAAGCATGTGCCCACAACTTCACGTGTAACAAGTCCAATGTCCCTCACCCAAGCTGTGCTGCAGCAACCCTATCTTAAAAGACATACAGTGGTGGTAAATCCAATTACCATGAAATTACAGTGAGTGAGACTCATGTAATGAGATTTACCCATGGTAAAGGTCCAAAAATTGTGTGGTCAAATGCAAAATATCCTTGTGCATTAAATGGGTGGAACACATTTCCAACAATATGAGAGGCAGAGATGCTTATTTCTCCTCCTATAATCATGTACTGTCAAAACTGTCAGTCCCCCTTAGCTCATTCTGCAGAAAGTTGTCACTCTTTCAACCTCACAGCCACGCTCTGGGGTCTCACACTATTATATTGGAGACTCTCAGTGAATTTGGGTCATTTTTGTGCTCCCTGAGACCACAGTTTTCCTTAGACTATCCCAAAACACTTCACACAATAGTAAGGAGAAACAACAAATATTTATAAAAGAATATGTAGGTATATGTGTTAACGAAGAAGGTGATAGAAAAATAGTGACTCTACACAGGTGTCTCCAACCAGTATTGTAAACTTGAGTTTATTTTTAATTAAGAACAGGGTCCCATTTTTCTTTTAAAGTTAAGGGAAGGCTGCGCTTACCTTACATTATTATCATCAGGCTGCCAACAGCATGGTCTGATAATGAGCAGTGCTTAGTCAGATTGATAACTGGGGCTTGGGCACAAAGGTGAAGAACTGAATCACTGAGGTATTTAACTCTTGAATAAACGTCTTTATCAGCTCTATATTGGAGCCTGAGAAGAAAATGATTTTTCTGAATGCTTTTAAATGGAATAAAATGAAAATGAAAAGTTATCTTAATGATTAAGGGGTCATTACGATGGTGGACGGACTTAAGCCCGTCCACCATTGTCACAGGAATTGGGAGCAGCCGCCTTTATGGCGGTTGTCCAGCACATGGCATTACAATGCGACCAACACGGTGGCGGTCGCATTGGGCATGTTTACTATTGCGGTGGGTCCTGCCTTTTTCATTATGCCAGAAGAAAGCAGAATCTATTGACCACACTTGTGTAAAGTTCTTTTGTTAAGTGTGCCCCAGATCCTTACACTGACATTCCGTGTGGTATTGAGTCTGTGTATGATTAGTGTATGGGGGAGGCACACATAGGGCCTGATTCTGATGCGGGTTGGAAAGCTTCCCGACTGAATCAGTTTAAACATGGTTTCCGACCCACTCGGATCGGGAGAGTCCGACCGACGGAGTACGATGCATCCGGATGCTTCCAGATACGAATTGGTTGGACTCCCATTGACTTCAATGGGAGCATATGTTCCTAACCATATCATAATTGGGCCCTGGGACGGGAAGACAATTTCCCGATCCGATTCGGAAGAAGCAAATGCCATTAGGAGGCCTTCCTAACCGCATCAGAATCAGGCCCTAGGTGGGAATGCTTTCCCAACTGCATCAGAATCAGGCCCCTTGTAGCAGTAGAGAGAGAGCGAGTGAGTGTGTGTGTGTGTGCGTGTATGTGTGTGTGTGAGTGCACTTGTTTGTACTGAGAGTATAAGTACTGGAACCAGTGGGATCCATTTCAGATGACCATGTTTTGGATGGCAAATGATGGATACAGCTCCACAATCAGTGGATGTGTATTGCCTGAATTTTCATGTAAATGCAAAAACATTTTTATTATTTTTATTTATCAGGCATTTGTAAGTAGCAAAGCATATACATACAAAAAAATACATCTCCCTATCCAGGTTAATGGCATGTGTATTTCATACCACACGCAGTATAACAATCAGTCCTCAAAAGACCATCGTGACGTGAGGAGTAGTGGTCAGCGTTCAGTACTCAGAACCTATAGATGGGATATTGAGGTCTAGACAGTGAAGTGAGGGGGTTAGACATAGGGCTGCCTTTAGAAAATCAATGAGGACCATGTTACCCAAAGGGCTGCTGATTAATTCTTCCTGAGAACTGGAATGTAGATGTAGGGGTGAGGGGTGAGACTGCAGTTTAAATTGTTCATTATGAGGGAGTTTCTAACAGGCACTGTCCTTTTGAGTTTTCCTGATTACTGCAGAATGTCAGAAAGGCGGATGACAGCATGGTGCAGAGATCCCACATTTCCATGTCCCCTTGTTTTCAACACTCCTGCTTGGATCCAGCCCCAGTGCTACCTGCTGCGAAAGATATCACCTTGTAAAAAGACAGTGTCTGAGGAGCAGCCTGAAAATAAATGAAATTTAGAAAGAAACCAACCCAAACTGGTTCAGAGACTTTAGGCAGTGTATCCACACCCTTTGCCCAGAATATGTGTATAAAAGTGAGATCCAAGCCAACCCACTTTGTTCCAGTTCCAGGTTTTTCGTGACTAAGGAAGGGAGTGTGAATAAAAGTATAATAATATATACAGTTAATTTGAAACAGAGTGCTTCAGAGAGTACTAGGGTGACTGTTGTCTGATCAGGGCTGGTATTTGCATGACCGCCAGTCTCCCAGAGGTGAGAGGAAATTAGCTGAAGTCTGCTAATATGTGGAGAAGAAGCTGAGGATTTGCCTAAGCACATGGAAGCCTGGTTACCTGCTTAGAGAGGGAAGGAGCATCCCTAACTGTGCAGGAAGAAAGACTGTACAGGAAGGAAAGCCCAGAATATTCCCAGCATGTGAACCACCTGAAAGTAGATGAAAACTAACCGAAAACATGTGTGTTTCCCTGGCCACCTGCTATAGACCTTGCCATAGCTGTGCAGAAGTTGTTTGCCTAATTGTCATTGTTTTTCCTGGACTTCCCAAAATTGTCCTCGAGGTCGAATGCTGTTACTGCCATTAAGGGTTCCTATATGTAGTGGAACCACTTCATTGGACCGGAGGCCATAACTGTCGGACATGTATGCCCACCCGCATTTGCCAGGAGGCTGCCTCTGCCAAAGATGGGCATCCAGCTACATTGGCCCACCCTAGAGGTTTCACCTGTCGTAAACAAATGCCAACCTGCATCGCTCTGGAGGCTGCAACATCTGATGAGCCAACTGCATTCTGTGTTAAACTCCAATTGGTCCTGGGAGACAGAGGCCCAGTGTTTTCTGTTCCCCACTGCTCATGTTGAAAACCAAGGGTGCGAAGCCGCGGACTGCACTAGCCCACACCACTAACGTTTCCTGCCATTTAGCAGGTATCGTTGGGCTGAGCCTGCACAAACTGAAAGACTGTGCTAATATGGGCAAAGGGACCTTTGACTGCTATCATGATAACCTTTGCCAGAAGTAACTTGTTTGGCCTTCAGAATATTGGAGTAGCCTTTTGGGATTACTGATAGTGATCTGCACGTGTGCCTAAACTATGCCTATTTCCTTATATTTGCCAAAGTTACCCTAGATGGGGTAACTTCCCAGAGAGAGAAAGGGGAAGTGGGCACCATCGGGGGTCACCTTATTTAACTAGGCCTCGTAGGAATATCACAACTCAGTCAACTGGAATCAAGTCATCATCGTTAAGATTCTAAAGAAGGGAGCATTAACCATCTGTAATAACCGGTGTGGAATCGCTGTTCTGTCAATCCCAAGTAAAATCGTGGCTAAAATCATTGTACTGCACATTTATGATGCCATGGACAACCCATTATGAAAATAACAGGCTGGGTTCCGCAAGGGTAGAGGGTGTGTCGATCATATCCTTCCACTAGGCTACATCGTAGAGCAGTACATGGAGTGGCAGAAACAACTGTACATCAGCTTCAAATGTTTGAGAAAGCCTTTACAGTAACCACTGTGGCAGCCTCTGGCACATACTGAGAGCCTATGGTCACTTCATCCAGAGCTTTAATGATAATTTTACCTGCAAGGTGGAAGATAGTGAGTATAGCTCCAAAGTCAAGACCGATGTGAGACAGGGAGGCATGATGTCAGCATTGTTCTTAACTTATTTATTTATTTATTTATATTATTATATAGCGCTGGAAGTCAATCCTCGAAAGGGTATCTCCGCGCTTACGTATTACCAAAAAAGAGCCAGAAGCTAGTATTTAGACAGTGAGATGAGGGAGAACAAACCTAACAGGCGACAAATAAAAAAGTTTTCAGGGACTTCTTAAAGGATTGAAAGTTGGTTGTACTTTTGAGAACAGAAGGCAATGAGTTCCAAAGGATGGGGCCTTTGTAGGACAGGGCTCGCCCTCCCTGCCTGGCTTTTTTTATCCTAGGAACCTGGAGTTGTTGCTGGCTACTGGATCGCAGAGTTCAACTGGGTATGTAGGGTTTGAATATATCTTTTAGATATTTGGGTCCGTTGCCAAACAGACATCTATGAATTGTGCAACAGATTTTAAATTGTACACGATTTCTAATTGGCAACCAATGGAGTTTTGTCAGCAGGGGGAGTGAGGCAGACCTTGGCTGGGCGTTGAGGACTAGTCTTGCGGCAATGTTCTGGATCACCTGTAGTCTCTGTAGTTGTTCCTCATTTGCAGAGATCAACAGGCCATTGCAGTAGTCCATCCTACTTATAACCAAGGCCTGGACGAGAGTCTTCCTATAAGAGTCTGATAAAAATGGGAAGACTCGTCGTAGCAGACAAATGACCTGGAAGCAGGAACCTACTACTTGATTTGTGTGTTCTTTGAGCAGGAGTGTTCTGTCTAAGCGCACACCAAGATTTTTGACAATCTGTTTGGGGCTCGGAGTTGGTCCTAGGTCCAGAGGCCACCAATCCGGGGACCACAGAAGTGTGGCCTCCCCGAACAGCATTACCTCAGTCTTGCCTACGTTGCACTGGAGGCGATTAATGGCCATCCAGTTGGATATTGCCCTCATTCCGTCCGCAAAAGATTTTTTTATTGTGAACCCATAAGATCTTACAATATCCGCCAAGGGAGCCACATACACGTTGAAAAGTGTGGGGCTTAGGCAGGAGCCCTGTGGTACTCCCTTGGTGAGCTCCCTTGAGATTGAATGGTGAGAGCCCAGTCTCACCTCTTGTTGGTGATTCGAAAGAAAGCTCTACAGCCAAGAGAGAGCCACCCCTTCCACTCCCCTCTCCTTCAGACGAACGAGAAGTATCTCATGGGACACAGTGTCGACGGCAGCGGATAAATCCAACAGCACTAGGATCATTGACTTTCCTCCATCCAGTGACATCTTGATGTTATCAGTCACTGAAAGGAGGGCCGATTCTGTGCTGTGGTTGGGCCTAAATCCAGATTGAGAGAGGTCTAGGCCCTCCCCTGCCTCGATGTATTTGGACAAATGAATATTAACGTGTCTCTCGGTCATCTTACTGAGAAGGGGTAGGAGGGAGATGGGTCGGAGGTTGGAGAGGTCAGTCCAATGGAATTGCTGCATTCTTTCGGATAGGGTTCACCACTGCTTTTTTCCATTCTGTAGGCACAGATCCTTCCCTAAGAGAGTGATTGATCAATGTTAGAATGTGGGGCCTAAGCAGATTTTGCAGGGAGGCAGCTATTTTAGCTGATAAAAGATCATCTGGAGATCCAGATTTTATATGACTCATTAGGGAGGTAAGATCTGATTCATTGACTGCTGGGAATGCCGTAAGTGTGCTTTTACTCCATGTGGGTAGGATGGAAGGGGAGAATGAGTTGTTACTATTTTGATTGGAGACCAATAAAATTTTATCGTAAATCAAGTTGATTTTATTTTCGAAGAACAGGGAGATTTTGTCCCATAGTTGTTGGGAAAAGTCATCAGGGCTTTTACATGCTGTTGGTTTTACAAAGTCCTGAAGGATTTTAAATAATTCCTTGGAGCGATTTCCCGCTTCTGCGAGTCGTTGAGAAAGGCTATTCCTCCGAGCAAGTTTGATATTTTTGTAATATCTAGCCTGAGTCTCATGATGTGCCTTCTTGTTTTCTTCGGTACGAGTTTTTCTCCACTTCTTTTCCAACCTCCTACAGTTTTGTTTTTCTGTTCTAAGCTCCTCGGTGTACCATGCTTCCTGTTTGGTGGCAGGGTATTGTTTGTGTAGTTTTAGAGGAGCTATTTGGTCAATTGCTTCTTTAAGGGACGTGTTAAATTTGGTTAGAACGGTCTCTGTACTGTCTGTCTCTGTGGGAGTGGGCTGCTTCCATACCTTTTGTAATTCCTCTGCGGTGACTTTATGCCATTGTCGACGCCAGACAGATGGTAGGGAATTTTTATTGGAAGGCTTGGCCGCCTTGGATATAGAGAATTCCACGATATGGTGGTCGGACCAAATTATTTGAGTCGGGAAAAGGCAGTGTACTTTGGGGAAGTTGGTGAAAACCAAATCGAGAAGGTGTCCACCTGTGTGGGTGGGCTCATGGTTTTGTAAAGTCAGACCGAGGGAAGATAATTCAGAAAGCAAGGAAATTGTTTCAGGGAGTGAAGGATTATCAGCGTGAACATTAAAATCGCCAAGAAGGAGAAAATCTTCTTTAGCTTTAAAATGTGGGGCCAGGAGTTCCAATAGTGCAAGGGGGAAGCCTATAGAAGGCCCCGGAGGGCGATAGACTAAGGCTCCTTTCCAAAATATGTTTGTGGCATATTGCATTTTAAAAATCATAATCTCGAAGAGAGGGCTATATTTCTGTTCTAATATAATGACCTTCAGGTGTTCTTTATGCATGATGGCTAAGCCACCACCTGTTTTCTCTGGACGGTCAAAATGAATAAACTTGTATCCAAGAGGAACTCCTACAGCGATTGCGGGGACCGTATGGGGTTTCAACCAAGTTTCCATTAGGAAACAGAGGTCGGGTTGTGTAGTATGTATTAGGTCCCATACCTCAAGTTGATGTCTAGGTAGGGAGCGAACATTTAGAAGGAGGCACTTTGTCTCCTTTGTCCCTTTGGGTGGAGTTTGTTCCTTTTTGTTTAACGTCTCAGTAGTAGGTTTTATGTGGGTGGCTTGATGTTTGCAGTATATGCATGAAAAAGGGCCCTCTAGGCACGGCCAGGAATCTCTAGAGCATTCTAGGAGAGGGGTAGGTCTTAGGTGTAATAAGGTTTGGGCCGAATACCTGATATGAGGGGCTTTTGCAGAAGTGATAAACGTGGATGTCGGGACCATGGTCCCTGGTCCCGTCCTGTCGCGGACGGGCGCAGACGGGCAGGACTCTGGCACGACTCCGGCGCAGGTCCGGCGCGTCCGCAGTACGCGTCCGCTGCGCAGAGTCGTGACCGTTCTTTTTAAGGCGCTGCTAGAGCGCGTCACCCGCCTGGCCCACACCCAATATGGCCGCCACAAACCGGGATCCCAGCCCTCGGCGTCAATACTCGGCCGAGGGCGGTCCGGAGGCAGGAGAGGGGGGAAGGCACACAGAGCGCTTAGAAGCGCTGACGAAGTCTCTAAAGTCTCGAAATCTCTCACGCTTATTATTCAAGCGCTACAGGGAAAATGCTAAAATATGCAAGGTGACAGAGAGAGACCTCCCGGCTTCCGCCTCAGGAGGGGAAAAGGTAGCTTCTGTTGATTATCACAAAGCTGACGCACATTTCCGTTTTTAAGGCGCTGCTAGAGCGCGTCACCCGCCTGGCCCACACCCAATATGGCCGCCACAAACCGGGATCCCAGCCCTCGTGGTCAATACTCGGCCGAGGGCAGTCCGGAGGCAGGAGAGGGGGGAAGGCACACAGAGCGCTTAGAAGCGCTGACGAAGTCTCTAAAGTCTCGAAATCTCTAGCGCTTATTATTCAAGCGCTACAAATCACACAATGTTTAAAATACAAAATACAGGGAAAATGCTAAAATATGCAAGGTGACAGAGAGAGACCTCCCGGCTTCCGCCTCAGGAGGGGAAAAGGTAGCTTCTGTTGGTTATCACAAAGCTGACTCGCATTTCCGTTTTTAAGGCGCTGCTAGAGCGCGTCACCCGCCTGGCCCACAACCAATATGGCCGCCACAAACCGGGTTCCCAGCCCTCGGCGTCAATACTCGGCCGAGGGCGGTCCGGAGGCAGGAGAGGGGGGAAGGCACAGAGAGCGCTTAGAAGTGCTGACGAAGTCTCTAAAGTCTCGAAATCTCTAGCGCTTATTATTCAAGCGCTACAAATCACACAATGTTTAACATACAAAATACAGGGAAAATGCTAAAATATGCAAGGTGACAGAGAGAGACCTCCCGGCTTCCGCCTCAGGAGGGGAAAAGGTAGCTTCTGTTGGTTATCACGAAGCTGATTCGCATTTCCGTTTTTAAGGTGCTGCTAGAGCGCGTCACCCGCCTGGCCCACACCCAATATGGCCGCCACAAACCGGGATCCCAGCCCTCGGCGTCAATACTCGGCCGAGGGCAGTCCGGAGGCAGGAGAAGGGGGAAGGCACACAGAGCGCTTAGAAGCGCTGACGAAGTCTCTAAAGTCTCGAAATCTCTAGCGCTTATTATTCAAGCGCTACAAATCACACAATGTTTAAAATACAAAATACAGGGAAAATGCTAAAATATGCAAGGTGACAGAGAGAGACCTCCCGGCTTCCGCCTCAGGAGGGGAAAAGGTAGCTTCTGTTGGTTATCACAAAGCTGACTCGCATTTCCGTTTTTAAGGCGCTGCTAGAGCGCGTCACCCGCCTGGCCCACACCCAATATGGCCGCCACAAACCGGGATCCCAGCCCTCGGCGTCAATACTCGGCCAAGGGCGGTCCGGGGGCAGGAGAGGGGGGAAGGCACACAGAGCGCTTAGAAGCGCTGACGAAGTCTCTAAAGTCTCGAAATCTCTAGCGCTTATTATTCAAGCGCTACAAATCACACAATGTTTAAAATACAAAATACAGGGAAAATGCTAAAATATGCAAGGTGACAGAGAGAGACCTCCCGGCTTCGGCCTCAGGAGGGAAAAAGGTAGCTTCTGTTGGTTATCTAGTAATCAACTGAGTGATGCGACACACAACAGATGACCAAGCCAGAGGCTACAGATGGACCTTATTCTCTAGACTGAAGGACCACGATTATGTGGATGATCTAGCCTTGCTCTCTAACACATGCCAGCATATGCACGAAAAGATGTCTCGCATCAACATCTATGCACAGCAAGAGGGCCAGAAGATGAACACGAAGAAATCAGAAGTCATGCCACTCAACATTCCAAATCCTTCATCAGTCAAGGTGGGTGGAGAGGACCGAGCCATGACTGAAGAGTTTACCTACCTAGACTTGTTGGAGGGGCAGGCAGTGACATCAAGAGTGAACAAGGCCATGAATGCCCTCAGGATGCTGAACAATGTGTGGAGGTTACCTCAGTACAGCAACAACACCAAGCTGAGGCTTTACCAGAGCTGTGTTCTGTCCATACTCTTGCATGGACCAGAATGCTGGTAGTTGATGAAAAGCAACATCACCAAACTGTCAGCATTTGACACCAGTAACCCGAGAAGACTCTTGTGCATTTCCTGGCCACAAACCATCTCCAACCAGGAACTACTCCCCAGATGCAAGCAAGAGAGTATGGACAGCATCATTATGAGAAAGAGATTAATAGGACACACCATCAGAAGAGAACAAGACTCCATCACAAGAGCAGCTCTCGGCTGGAGCCTAGAAGGCAAGCGGAAGAGAGGCAGGCCAAAGAACTGTGGAAACAGAACTGAAGACCACCGCTTGAGGACCGTACACAAACTAGACCAAGACAGAAAGAAGTTGAGGTCCTTTGTTTGCACACAACATACCTGTTGGCGAGGGAGGAGCCACGCTAGCAACCAAGATGGCCGCGTAAGCTCCCGGCTCCGCCGACCTCGGCCTCCCGCCGGAATATCCTGTCAATTATCCTGTCTTTGCGCCCCGCCACAATGTGTATGAACCTGCCGTGAGATTAATGGTGCTATCCCGAGATCTCTACTTGCTCGCCTGACGAAGATATGTCGAGTGGAAGTTTGCGGCCTAGATCTGTCCGGAAGCCGGGGTCTCGAGTACTGGCCCATCCGGGTTTCAGTTCAACAACATCGGTTGTTGTGGTGTGATTGGGTCCGGCTACCGGTGTGGACAAAGAAAAATATTCTTACGTTTCTTCGAATTGATGTGGACGACGGCGGGCTGCCTTGGTGAAGGTTGGAGGAGGGGTGACAGCCTAACGCTAGCAGTTGTGGATGGGGGCCCTGCCCGGTGACCCGGTAACCGGCCCGCTGGTGTTCGCTGGGTTTGGTTCTCTGCCTGCGGTGGCAGCCCCAGGATACCATCGAAGCAATAAGTCTCCCTCTGCAGTCGACCGTTTCCTATTCGCCCGTTCCCCTCTGAGAGATCGAGCCGCGGGGGGAAGCGATCATGATCGACACCGATCGAAGAGTGGCTGAACAGACCGCGAGTGGCCCGTCGCTGCGAATGGTGTTGGCGGCCATTGAGTCACTTCAGGTATACGTTGAAGACCCCATTCAGGCGACGATGGAGCGCTTGGTTGAGATGCTACGAATTGGACCGGACTCTACTCCACTACAAGAAACAGCGACAACCGAGACACCCAATATGGCCACTCTGATGAAGGAAGTAGACCCCCCATTGTGTGAGGTATCGGAGCCTTTGACCAGTGTTTTGGAAGATGAACACAAGTTCAATGCCACCAATGGATTGTTAAACCTACGATCGTTGCCGACTATGGGAGGACTAATTGATGTTCCCACTCCAGAAACTTTTGATGAGAACTGTTATCGGAATGACACTGCGTCACTTCCCTATGTATCGAAGCCGCTAAGATGGCGGACGAATCAACGCTGTGTGTTCATAACGGGGAATGCAGTCTCTGGACCTGACGATGTTCACGGCACTTTCGTTCTACTACCTTGTTTTGCATTGAGTTCTCTGATAGTTTCTTCGCACTCAGACTGTCTTGTGGAAGAGGTGGTTTATCAGGTGGGGACTCATGTGTCTGATCGGAAGGGGCAAGGATGAGATCGAAAGACTGGGTTTGACTCAAGTATCGATGGGCACGGGATTTGCTAAACTAAAGCTATAGTAAGGCTGGGCGGTGTTTGAGGACTCCCTTGTTAAGACACATATTTGTTGTCCGATTGATTTCTTGACTTCAACTTGGGGGTCCTTGGTTCTGGCGGGGGGGGGGCGACCGGGAGCCTGTACGACTATGCCCTCCTCCACTTCTCTTCTCTACTTCTGTAGATTTCTTCTTTTAGTACCTAGTTAGTTGGGGCGACAGGCACACTGCTACTGGGGGTTAGGCGATAGCCGTTTGCAGGGGTGCAGGGTGGGGGGATGGGTTTATTGTTTTCTTTCTGTTATCGCCCATATGGTTTTCTCCTTTTTTTTCAATTTTTTCCTAGTCTTTCCTTTACACGTAATATTGCCGAAATATCCCGACGTTGATCCTTAACTTCTAGTACCTGGTTGCCTTGATTCTCCTGCTGTTTTGATTTTATGGATGGGAAGGTTTTGAAGATTCGCAACTGAACTGTTGTCGGGTTATAGTGATGCAATTTTATATTGTGCTTAATCGTGCGAGCCTCTCGAATATCTTTGCTGTTCCAATACTATCCTGTTTTTTTGTACCAACTCACCCTGTCATTATTGGATGTATGTATGGCACCAGATATGTCTGTTTATTTTTTGCTTTAAACAATAAAAAGATTTATAAAAAAAAAACATACCTGTTGGCATAAGGGACAGTAAGTAAGAATAATTTAAACCAACTTTGGAGTGTGTAGTATTTCGTTTTGTTGTATGATTAAATTGCTTTCTTTTAAATAAAAGGTAAGATAAACACTGGCCTGGGCAATATATTACCATGTCTTTCAATGTCTCGTCTGGGCACAGTTCTATCAGTATCTAGGTCGGTACCTATGTAATTATCTATGCCAAAATCTATGTCAGTATCTATGGCAATGTTCTTGTCATTAACTGTCAATGTCCATAACAACAATTGGTAATCACTATAGCTATAAATACGTTAATACATATGCCAATAAGTTTGCCAATATCCACGCCAAAAAATATTACCTATGCTAGTGTCGTAGCCATTATCCTTGCCAATTAACATGTGAATAGTTACACCAGTGCCAGCATGAGAAACCGATTGCAATGAAGCTGCCTAGTGAATGTCCAAGGAAATATCAACAACAATTCACTTACCTATTGAGTATAATTATGCATATACTTGTATGCATCACTATGCCAACAACTGTATGTATCAATGCCAATGACTATCTCTATCACTAAGGCAGCGAATATTCATATAGCTGCTTATAACTCTGCCTATTCCAACAATCTTACCAAATAAACTCCACAATGCATGAATCCATGGCAAGAACTTTTCTAATCACTATGATTGTTATTATAGCTATAATAATGTCCATAGACATACATGTAGCAATACGGCACTAACACATAGCCATATCAATATGCATCATGGCATCTATGTCAATTAAGTGATACCAATGACCATTCCTTTAATAATGCCCTCGGTACAACTGAGGCAACAGGCCTCGAACACAGAATAGCCAATGGGGCATCAATAAACCGGTAGGCGAGCTCGCATCACGACTGGACCACAGAGGGAAAGTTATGCTCCACAATAACATCTGTTATTATCTTACTCTTATCACAGACCAAAGCACATTTCCAAAGAGTGTACCTGGCAACTGACAGCAATTGGGCATGTGCCCGTAGCTGTCTTCGGCGTGGGCAAGGATCTGCTGGCTGGCAGCTACATTAGTCTCTTAATTCAATGCCACCTCTAATTAACATGGGAACTGTAACAATGTTAATCACAACTTGTTCCTGTGGCAGCCATGTTGAGTCATTTGTAGATTTCTGGCATCAACTATGGAACTTAAATGAATGGCAAAGAAGCTCCCTCGGAGGTGTTATGAATAAATCTTCAACGCAGAAATAAAATTCCACGCTGCAAGAGAAGGTCTTGAGCAAGTCTTATGGCTTCGGTACTCTTCAACACGGAAGCTACCGGTGTGGCATTTTCTAGACATGCAAAGAAGGCAAGCACTAAAACTGCCATTATCTGTGAATCTCTGGCTGAGCTTCTTAGCCTGCATGGATGCATGAATTCCTGTAAACTGCAGCCATCTTAGACTTGCAAACGCCAGTATCTGCGCTCTCTGTGATGCAAGACCAAAGGAAGTCAGATGGATCAACCACAGCCTACACACATAAGTGTGTGGAGCAGACTGCATGGGTGCTGTAGGTAAGTACTCTGTTATAGTAAGTCTCAGCATAGACTTAAGTCCTCTCTTACCTGCTACTCCCTATGGCTACTGCTACTCACCACTCTGCCCCAGCCATATAGACCATGGTTGGAGCAGGCACTAGTTGAGAAAGACAAGGTCCTTGGGTGGGACTCCTGGACTATGTGTACACAAGGCCACAAGGCGTTTATTTTTAGGTCTCGCCTAAAAACAGCCAAAGCTGTCTCTCCAGTTTCATGTTTTCCAAAGCAATTATGATCAAAATACATACATAAGTGTATACATAAAAGGGGACTTGCTAAAACCTCCTCTATTATTTATGTGCTCAATTGCCATTCATTATTTGTGTTGTACTTGTGTCTGCCCTATTCTCTGCGTTCCTTTCCCCGCATTCCCTCATTTCCATAGTGCGAGTCTACATTCCAGTTCGACTTGTGTCAGTTATCTCCCTGGTCAGCTAGAGAAGTGTCCGTTATGCTCTCAGCTCTAATAAAGTAACTTTTATTAAACGTACCTACCGTTGAGGAGGGTTGATTCTTCACTTCAGATTTTGGTGACGAGGATGGGAAAACTCTGGGGTCTCACACCATCACACTTCTCTCTACAATCCCCAAGCTAATGGTCTTTGTGAAAGAGCTAATTGTGTTGTCAAAGGCATCATTCAAATGGCATGTGCAAGTGGGGGTGTTGCTCAGACTATGGTGGAAGAAATGGTCTGAGCGTACCGCACTACTAAACTCACTCATTCCGACAAGTCAACCTTTGAACTTAAGAGGGGTAGGCCTCCAGGTTCTAAACTGGATCCCTCTTGGATCAAAGAGTGGGTTTTAAAGGGAGCTCAAACTACTGTTAATCATCCCTCAACATCTAGTTTAAGGAACTCTCACTTTTGAAAAGGTGATCTTGTCAAGGTCGAATCAGGTAGAGTCAACAAAGGTCTTTCCAAGTTTAGGGGACCCTTCAAAGTTAAGTGCATTTACCCTAAATTTGTAGTTCTGGAAAATGGTGAAAGGTGGAATTTATGTTGTGTAGCTTTATATCAAAAGGGCATCCAATCAAAAAGTCATCTTTCACACCATTCAAAACCTGATACTTTGCTAAATGATGGTAACGTTGAGCATTCTTTCATGCGTCACCTGTTTGGTCTTCCACAAAGCACGCCCCTGCTACCATTACGCTTGGACCTGGGTCTGGAACCTATTACTGATCTGGTGGCAGCTCGACCTCTGCTCTATTGGAGAAGGCTCTGGTCTGTGCCGGAGCTTGAACCGTTCAGAGCAGAATTTAATACTATTTGGGGGCAGCTAAAGAACAAGAATATACCTTGGTTGGCACATGTTAAGACTCTCCTTTACCAAATTGGTCTTCCCCAACTTTGGGATACACCGGAGGATAGCTGTATGAGGATACAAAGGACTGTATTGGTGGCAGCTGTAAAATCGCATAACCTCAAACTGCTACACTGTTCTACTTCCATGGGCAGATTGTCCACGGAGTTCCTCATAACAAAAGTTGAATACAGGATGGAGGCGTTCTTGGACCTGGTGCAGCCTCCACTGGCAAGAAAACTATATATTCAATTGAGGCACGGCTCCTTACCGGTTGGGGCATTTACATCCAGATGGGCAAAATCGATGAAGGCTAACTGCCCTTCCTGTAATCATGTCAGGGAAGACATTATACATATCCTCTTTTTTTGTCCAGCATATAGTGAAATTCAGAAGTGCTGGATTATCCCATTATGTAAAAACTTGAGTTTTAGACACTGTGTACATGCTTGTAGAGTCCTAACTTATGACACTGCCCCTCTCATTGTTTTTGCCGTTTCCCGGTTTCTATTCTGCATGTGGGGGAGAAGAACTGCATTTATCCACAAGGAATAATGGACTACTGCTTTTATGCTTTACTACTCCTTTGATAACCATTGTTTAATAACTTTTTAACTCTGAAGTATTTATGTTTTATTAATGTGCTTGTACATATTTTATTGCACTTTTATGGCCTTTGACCGAAATAAAGTTATCAAAGTAAGTAAGATGGTAACAGTTCTAACAGTGGTTATATGTTGGCTCAGAACCTTAATCACAATAACACCCATATCCAAGAAAGTCTCAAGGCTGGTGCTAGCCATATCCAAGAAAGTCTCAGGGCTGGTGCTAGTTTTCATGTAACAGAAAGGTCTGGTGGTAATGGTGATGTTGGGCAGTCTCATGATTCCTCTGGAAAAAATGTGGATAATGTTACACAGCCACTTGTTTTCTGAAGTACAAGAAACCGAGGGCCACCTGTATTCTTGGAAGTTTTTGTTTATTAATTCACTCATATTTTGTTCTTTTTCTCATTATTTGCATTCCTCCTTTCGTTTTTCTTTTCTGTTAAAGGAGGAAGATGTGTTGTACTTGTGTCTGCCCTAACCTCCGCGTTCCTTTCCCCGCATTCCCTTGTTTCCATAGTGTGAGTCTACATTCCAGTTCGACTTGTGTCAGTTATCTCCCTGATCAGCTGGGGGTGTGTCCTTTATGCTCTCAGCTCTAAGAAAGTAACTTTTATTAAACTTACATGACGTCGAGGAGTGTTGATTCTTCACTACAATTTGCTTCCACTCACCACAGCCTCCAGCAAGAGGCCAGCCCTTTTCAGCCATCTTCGCTCTTCACTTTAAGTGCATATCCATCTAAAAAGGTAGCTGGTAAGCCAATGTTTGTATTCACGTCATGTTCTTTTAATCTTGCAGTGGTTCATTTTTTGTTTGTTTGCAACCCTGCACTGCACCATTAGATGGAGTTATTTTACTTTTTATTACACCTGTTCAATGCGTATGTCTGCAAATAAAAAATGATTGCAGGCTTGCCAAGGCTTGATCTATTGGCTTTGACGATGCTTGTTTCGCTTGCTATCTCCTGTGACGAACAGATTGGCTGCTTTTGTGTGCAAATATTTCTTAAATCTTAGTGTATGCATTGATCATATATTACGTAGCATGGACGAAATCAACCTATAAACGACCCAGTGGAAATATTTCGCTGTGTGACCTCACATCAGGGTCATGGAGAGTTACCAGGGTACAATTCCTAAAAAAAGAAGTGGGGGTGACCCTGATGTCACAACAGGAAGGGATGTAACGAAAGGTGGCTTGCACCATCAGACTCATTGCCTCCCCTCGCTCACCCCAGGGCTCAAGTCGGTGTACCACGTGGGTGGACGGCGTCCCCCCACTTATTTTACCGGGTGGACGCCGTCCCCCCTGCCAAACATCTGGACTTCACTCTTTGGCCTCTCTGGGACGAGATCGGAGCACACCTTTTGGGACGTCTCTATTTCTGTTGTGACGGCACTTCTGCTGACAGCGTCCCCCCACTTCTCTTTTTAGGACTCGTGCCCTGGCTCACCCCTTAGATACGATTGCATCAGAGAAGCCAGCGCATGAGCAGCGTTCTGAATGAGCTCCAATCTCGCTCAAGAGAGGCCAAAGAGTGAATGTGTGGCTCCATTTGCCCCAGTTATCGAGCTCCCGGTAAAATAAGTGGGGGGACGCCGTCCACCCGCGTGGTACCCCGACTCGGGCCCTGAGAGTTACCCACATCAGCCCTCTCTCTCCCGCTCTCTCTCACCTTAAAGCAGGGGTCTCCAAACCGGTCCTGGAGGGCCGGATCCATGCCAGATGTTTAAAATTACTACATGTATCTCAATGGGGATATCCAAAAAATCTGGCATGGATCCGGCCCTCCAGGACCGGTTTGGAGACCCCTTCCTTAAAGCCTGCTGTCCCCTCTTTACTTGGAAATATCTCCGAAATAGCTCTCTCCGTAGCCTCTTTGCCCTTTGGTTCGACCTGTTGTCGTGAACCCTACCCCCGATCTCTTTTGCCCTCTCTCCTGTCAGCCTTTTGAATTTCCCTTCAGTCTCCATCCTGCCTCTCCTGCTTGTTTCCTTCTTCTTCCTCTCTTCTTTGACCTCTCTCGCTTCTTTACCAGTTTTTCTCTCGTTCTCCTCTCGGTGTCCCAGTTCTCCAGATAGGTCTCTCTGTCCTTGCAGTCTGTCTCTCATGTGTCTGTCCTCCCTGTCTGTATTTCTATGTCTCTCGCTCTATGTTTTCTCACTGTCTTCTCTCGCTCTACTCTGTCTGTTCTACCAGTAAGTTTCTCATTCGCTCTGTCTCCCTTTCCCTCCTCTTTCCAGCTCTCTCATTCTCGCGCTTCTCTTCTAGCCGTCTCTTCTAGTCTGTCTGCCTCGCCTTCCCTTTCTGTGTTCGTCCATAGATTCCGTACGTCTCTTCTGTCTCTCTGTTCTTGGACCCTCCCTGCCTGTCTCTCCCTTCTCTCCAGTCCCCTTTTCCCTGTCCTGTCTCTCGCGCTGTCTCTCCCTTCTGTGCCTCTATTTTCTGATCCCTCTCTTCATTCCACCGAAGTCCTCCCACTTGGCTGTCTCTTCTCTCTAGCTTTCTGCTGTCCTGCTCTGTCTCGCTCTCCTCGATGTGATCTCCCGGGCTACACTATCCTCTCCGTTCTCCCAACATGTCTCGGACTCATCTCGCCGTCTTCCAGTCTGCCCCCCCCCCCCTCCCCTTCTCTGTCTCTGCCAGTTCTCTCCTCGGCTCTTTCAGCCTCCTCTCAGCCTCTAGTTCCTTGCTCCCCTCCCTCCTCGCTGGCTGCCTTCTCGCGCTTTACGTCCTTCTCCAGCTCTCTGCTCCTCTCTCTTCTCCTCATCAAGATTCTCCCCCCTTGGCTGGGGTTCCCGCCTCTCGGTTCTTTCAGGCGTTTCGCTATAATTCGCTCGGAAGGAAAGAGACGGGCAGAGAGAAATCAAATCCATGGGATGTCACGGAGCGTCGCCATGGCAACGGATGCAGAACGGGAATGTTGCTCCCGGTAACGCATCTCTCACAAACACGGGACACGCCCCCGAGCACCCGCGGGTGCCGCCTCCCAGATCTGTGGCACACCCATGATTACCGGCAGGGAGGACCTATCACATCTGTGGCACACAAACACCAGCAGGGGGCGCCTCCCAGATCTGTGGCACACCCATGATTACCGGCAGGGAGGACCTATCACATCTGTGGCACACAAACACCAGCAGGGGGCGCCTCCCAGATCTGTGGCACACCCATGATTACCGGCAGGGAGGACCTATCACATCTGTGGCACACAAACACCAGCAGGGGGCGCCTCCCAGATCTGTGGTACACCCATGATTACCGGCAGGGAGGACCTATCACATCTGTGGCACACACACACCAGCAAGGTGGAGCCTCCCAGATCTGTGGCACACCCATGATTACCGGCAGGGAGGACCTATCACATCTGTGGCACACAAACACCAGCAGGGGGCGCCTCCCAGATCTGTGGCACGCCCATGATTACCGACAGGGAGGACCTATCACATCTGTGGCACACAAACACCAGCAGGGGGCGCCTCCCAGATCTGTGGCACGCCCATGATTACCGACAGGGAGGACCTATCACATCTGTGGCACACACACACCAGCAGGGGGCGCCTCCCAGATCTGTGGCACACCCATGATTACCGACAGGGAGGACCTATCACATCTGTGACACACACACCAGCAGGGGGCGCCTCCCAGATCTGTGGTACACCCATGATTACCGGCAGGGAGGACCTATCACATCTGTGGCACACACACACCAGCAGGGGGCGCCTCCCAGATCTGTGGCACGCCCGTGATTACCGGCAGGGAGGACCTATCACATCTGTGGCACACACACACCAGCAGGGGGCGCCTCCCAGATCTGTGGTACACTTGAGGCCACCAGCATGGAACACCTTCAGCTTCCACACACAAGTACCAGCTGGTTCCGCCACTCTCCTCTAATAAACTCCCTCAGGCACCAGCAAGGGCAGCATGTGGCATCTGTGGCACACATACACTGCAGGGGCAGCCATCCGGTCTATGGCGCACTCGAGACCACTAGCATGGGGGCACCCACCCACAAGTACCAGCTGGGCCCGCCACTCACACCTGTGGTACACCCTCAAACTATGCGGTGGCAGCCGCTGATGTACGTGGCAGCACACGGACAAGGAAAGAAACGCAGGGCCGCAACTCAGATCTGTGGGCCACAGGTGCACCCGCATACATCCCCTCTCAGACACCTCTTGCACATCCTTGCACACCGGTCGTGGCCGTTTTTGATATCCGAGTGCGCACCAACAGAGAACGCCTCTGAGATGGCGGCCGGCAATTAGCCAAAGAGAAGATACCATCTCTCTGATCTCAAGCAAAAGGACGGTACAAATGATGGACGGAATGCTGAACAATGCATTCACCCCCGGTGACAAAGAGCTGGGTTTAAACCATTGTACTTTTCCCCCCACTCCAGTTTGGACCCAGCCATATGCAAATCAGTCTTGACCCTGTGCCCCATGGGAACAGTCCAGATCGAACTGCAAAGCCATGTCTTCCCTGGACCGGAATCAAGCATCCTAGGACCAGTTTCGGGGTAACAGCCGTCTTCAGCCAGGATAGCTTGAATCCAGTGGCACAGTGAGCACAGGCTCACCTCTGGGCATACCCTTCCCACATAGGGTGACAAAAGCAAACGGAGCAAAATGATGGATGGAGTGCCACATTCAGCCCCGCCACAAAGATCTGGGTTGGGTTTAATCCATCGTTCTTTTGCTCACCACGCCACTCTCTGATCTGTGGCACACCCATGACACCAGCATGGGGCGCCTCTCTGATGTGTGGCATACAGAGTCGCACAAACGGGGCCTCCTTTCAGAACCGTCTCAGGCACATATGCACTAAGAAGGATTGGCCGCCTGCCTCCAAGAACTGTCTCAAGAGCGTCAATCTGCGGCACATCCTTAAGATTCCATTAACCTACTATTTCCACACGACCACACCTTTGAACAGAAGGCAGCACACGAATCTCTGCACCAGTGCATTCACCCGCTGAACTGTCTTCCTGGAAATGGACGTGCACTTGTGACGTGCAAGTAATGTGTCCACACATCGCGGCATCAGGGAAAATTAACAATCGAGCTCTCGTACCGGGACTGGTCTTTGCAACCTGCCCGTAAGACCTCTGCATAAGGTACATTTCCCCATGAGCTATTTTACCAGGTGTGGCACCCGCGGCCTCTTATTAACACACAGATCTGTATAGTAGGCGGCCAACCCGCTGAGCGGTTTCACCGGTTCTAAACAACCAGTACCTACAAAGCCGATATATTTCAATGTTAATGCATTTTTGTCTCGCATTACAACTCCAGTCCGGTCTGCGGGCCGCCTCGACTGCCCAGGGAGCCACCTGGCGCAGAGCTGGGAGCTCTGGGCCTAGTTAACAAGGTCTCGAGCTCTCCATTGGCTTAACAAAACATGTACTTTTGCACATTTTTATCCAGTCTGACATGGCCTATGAATACAGATCAGGGAATTAGCAGCTGATTCCATAGCTGGTATCTGGCTCCCCCTGCTGGCCATCCACACACTTTATCAATCTCAGAAAGCTGAGCTTGCCTGCAGATATTGAAACCCGATTTCCTGCAAAGATGTCTTCGTAAAAAGTAAATATTGATGGATGGAAATCTTGAATTCATTTGTAAAAAATAAATTGTAAAATAAAGTGCCAGAGCACAAAGGTTTCCTTATAGGGCGCCGGTTGCCACTGCTCCTGGTGCTGTCCACTTCCCCTATTGGCACCAACCACCGCCTGAGTAAGTTGCAGACACAACCTTGTCCAGGGTCGGATTGGGTTCACAATTAGGCCCCCGGTATCCCCCAAAATTTTGGCGCACATTCCTGGATCATGGATCACCATTTGTCTCATTGGACTCGTTTTTAGATCAATGTTTGATAACTTAAGCATTTTAAAGATGATAGAGCCAATAACATTGATGAAAACAAGAAGCACTACATTTTGGGCGGGAGAGTGAGGTGAAATCAAATGGTCCGAAGGCCATAACACCTGATCTGGGTAGTGTTGTCACCTGTGCGTTTTTTTACCGCCATGACCAGTATTTTAATATCCTAGCCGGTATGGAAAGGAAGAAAATCACCCAAAGCTGGTATTTCTTTCCTCTGATCCCTATGTATTTCAAACAGTAAACATAAGGCAAACGTGTAATGCTGTTTTACTGACCCTTGACTGATAGTTAAACTAAACAAAACCAAAAGGCCATGTTAAAATAAAAGATGGATGTTTTTATATAAAAGAGTCTGCTTTAACCCCTCCCCTGCTGGTGACGGAACCACTCCGTCATCAGCCGCGGTCGTGCTGTGCTGATGACGGAGCGGTTCCGTCATGGCCTGCTCGGAACGCCTGCGCGGCTCGGATTCCGCGCCTGCGCTGAACGTTCTATTGAGCGGGCGGGGCCCTGACGGAACCGCTGCGTCATGAGCACAGCGCAACCGCGGCTGGTGACGGAGCGGTTCCGTCACCAGCATGCGCCCACCGCGCGGCCGCCCCACCCCCTTAGCACTGCGGCGGAATAGCCGCCGCAGTGAAGGGGTACATTATCATATCCGGCCTTTGCAGAATACCAAAACATTGTCAAATAGCATTTTTTAAATTTCTTTTTTATAGTTTTATATAGGATGAACTTGACTCAAGAGTATTGTTAGATTTGTTTTAGCACCAGTTACACTACACAAGATCTAATTTATTTTTATGGTCTGGCTTGATGACAATTATGTGGCCGTCACTGGGTGGGGGGATTTTGGCTCCGCTCACACCTTGGGAGTATGTTTCGATTGAGCAGAAGCCTTATGCTTCCACAAAAAGTGCTTACCCTCTGTGCAGCTGTTAACATTTTGTTTGTCCGGTTGGCTGGGCTTGAGCTTTCAGGGGCACACACATGACATTGTAATGATATTAAAGTGTCTTAGATAACTAAAACATGTAAGGTAACCTGCATGGATTTTCAGGTCTCGCTTGACAGTGCAGCAGTGCTTAATTTGAGCCGCTGGTTTCCAGTGCTCAGCACCAGCACTTCATTGTCAAAAACGGGACTCATGACAGCCAGCCACATGGTGGGCTGTTTTCCAATTTTGTGATGAACACAACAACAGTTTATTAATAATTCTATTTACATCAAAATGACTGATATCTGCCACTCAAAGCAAGAAAAATAAGTGGGGTGGCAGGTATTACTAATTTTAAATGTATAAAAAGTCTGAATTGTCAGTAGTAGTGCAACAGGTGGTGCACGCTGCTGTGATCTCCTAACAATGGCCCTGGCACTTATTTATGTACAAATTAAGACCAGCAGTGCAGAACAGGTCCACATATCATCCCCCCCAGACTGCAGCTACCTCGCGCCAGCCTTTGATCTGGTTTGCTCTGTGTTCATATGTTGTGTGTATATTACTGTTGTAACTGGTGGTTACTGCTATTGTTTTTTCACTGTTCTGCATCTGCTGTCTTGTTTTTTCTCCTTTCTTTTTCACTACCACTCTGCTCTCTTGCTTTTCCAATGATTTTCCTCGCACTTTTCCTCCCGCCACTAGCAGAGTCCCTCCCACCACCTAGGACCTACTTATGGAGCTTGCTCCAGTAGCTGGCCACTGTATTAGCTCCCTCTCACTGCTGCTACCTTGTGCCATTCTTTGTTCTGGTTTGCTGTGTGTGCATAGACTGTTTTTATAATGCCGTTGTAATTGGTGGTTGCTGTTGTTTTTTCACTGTTCAGCATCTGCCTTCCTGAAGTTTTTTTGCCTGTTTCACTACCGCCCAACTCACTTGCATTCCTACCATTTTTCTCCCGCTCTTTCCCTCTCACCGCTAGCAGGGCCTTTCCCACCGCCTAGGACACTACTATGGAGGCTGCAACGCAGCCATATAGCAGCCGCCTGCAGTGGCCATGCCGCAGTCGCACCAAAGGCAGCCTGCCAGCGCCCATCCATGCCTGGATCCAGTGGTGTAGGAAGTGGGGTGCAGTGGGTGCGGGCGCCCCAGGTGTCATCACTGAGGGGGGTAACAAAATGGCAAAAATATGTGTTTTAAACACATATTTTTGCCATTTTGTCAGGCCTGGGGTGACAAGAAATGTCAGCACTAGGTACCACCTGACTTTGCTATGCCACTGCCTGGATTGTGCCCAGGGCTAGGAACCCTAGCTCTTCTCCCCACACAGCTATAATGCCGTAGACCTCCGAGCCCTGGATCACCGGGGCATCGACAACAACTGCTGCCGCACATATCCACGCTACACCGGAGGACAGTTCTCCTGCAAGCACTGCCCCTTCACTTGCAACAACGAAGCAACCAACAATGTCAGAGACTGCGCCCACCACGCCAACCGAGAACACCATGGCGCAACCCCAGTGCATTCTACTCAATGCACAATCGCTCAGCAAACACGCCACACAGATCTCGGACATGATCTCATCCCTCACCTGGACGCCATCTTCCTCACAGAGACCTGGCTGATCTCCACCTCCACGACAGACATCACTATCACAAGCCTCAAAGGCTACAAGATAACACACCATGACACAATCAACAAACACGGAGGTGAAATTGCCATCATCTACAGGGACACCATCTGCTGCGAGACTTCCTAAGATGACTCAACCCCGATAATGAAGCATCTTAACTTCCAACTTCACACACATGGAAAAGGCACCATCCAAGGCACTTCTGCCTACAGACCACCAGGATCATGCCCCAGTTTCTGCAGCACCATCCCTGACGTCATTGTGCGGATTGCCATCGACTACGAGCACTACATCTTCTTTGGGGATCCTAACTTCCACCTCGATGACCCCAGCAACACCAAAACAACCGACTTCCTGGAAAGTCCTGAACACCTCCATCACCTCCGCCTCCTTTCCTGAGGCCTGGAAACATGCCGAAGTGAGGCCCCTCCTGAAGGTGGCTTCCGTCAACATCAGAAGGACCGTGATGCAGGCCCTCATCACCAGCTAGCTGGACTATGGGAACACACTCTATGCAGAAATCACTGCACGCCTCCTGGAGACACTACAGACTATACAAAACTCATCATCAAGACTCATCTTTGACCTCCCCAGACGGACCCACATCACATCCCACCTCAAGAAGCTACACTGGCACCCAATCCAGAAGAAATGCCACTTGAAGATGTTGACCCGTGCATATACAGCCCTGCACAGTGAAGGACCAGCATAGATCAACAAATCACTCCACCAGCAATCAGACACCTACACTCCGCCTCCCTCTTCCTCGCAGACACCACCCGGATCCGCCAAGGCAACAGCAGAGGGTGCTCCTTCTCACACCTGGAGGCCAAAGCTTCGAACGACCTTCCCATGCACCTCCGGACTGCCTTATCGCCCCAGCAATTCAGTAAAGGATTTAAGATCTGGTTATTCCATTGAACAGATCAACACGAATCAGCTTGAAACATCAGCGCCTTGAGACCCTCATGGGTGTTTTGCTGTGCTTTATAAATCCTTGATATATTGATTGATTAATTGCAACTCTCACAAGCCAGACCTATTGACATTGCCAACACTTTTTACTTTAGACATTGGGATAAGGTGATGTGGACAGAATCAAGAGATGTTAAGCCAATGTTAGTACTCAAACTTTGTTTCACAGTTCCAAAGTCAGCAGCTTGGGCCACAAAACCACATCCTCTCAAATTTTGTCTCAGGGCCACTAGGCCTCACATCGAGCCCCTTACAAATGACCACTCCATTCACGAGGCTTAAAAGACACCGAAGCCAAAGTGACAACACCTGTCCCCAGCAAGGCCGAAGCCGCTTCTCTTACTCACCTTCCCCTCGTCCCCAGCCCACCATAGTCTCAGGATGGTGGCCTGGCAAGGTTGGGGTCAGGAAAAGCACACAGCTGCCATTGCTCCAAGAGGGCTGAAGTGAAGTTGCCCCAATGGCCACAAAATCGCCTGGCCCCGAGCAAGTCCCTATCAAGGCTTACCTGAAGTTTCCACGGGAACGAGAGACGAGAAGCTGAAGAGGAGGTCCCCAATTCCCGTTATCACTTAGTCTGCCGAACTTAGTCAAACCAAGACCACTGTACAGGGGTAGGAGATGTAACAAGGGAAGGAGAAATGAAGAAGGCCCCTCGGTGTTGCCTGGGCAGCAAGAAGTCATCACTGGAAATGTGTGTGACCCTAAAAATAGAGAACCAGAGTAAGACACAGTAAAGGGAAGAGTGTAACAGTTTTTATTGACACGAGTAAACATATAAGTATCGTCCCTACCTGATTTACTCCCCTCTTCCACTATAATCCAAAAGAATTCCCTCAGGAGTTAAAATAAACCTGTAGTGATAAGACGAAATTCAAAGACAGAGATAAGCCAATGTATACATTCCTTTCTGCAATTTAAGCGTTCATGGTGACTTGCTTACCATAATTGAAGAATAAGGAAAAGTAAAAATATAGCCCAAAATAGTTTTGATACTTGTATACAATGGACAAGAAAGATATAAGTATGATTTTGATAAAAAATAAAATGCAAAAAATGTGTAGGCTGATATATTATTTCCTTAACTGCAGAAAACAAATCACTGACTGCTATTCTCCAGCACAGCCAAGAACAAGCAACAAAAATAATACAGATGCCCAACAGGCCACAAGGACTTAGTCAGAAACGTAAAATCAATGCCTTTAAATCATACCTTCTACATGCTGCAGTGCTAGCACGTTGCCACAAAAGCATAAGAGTTGATTCTTTTCAGTATTTTCTTCTTCTTTGTCTATACAGGAAATGTCGCAGAGATCACTGTAGGAATAGAGCTCTTAACGGTTGTATGACATGAACACGCTGGCTTTTACCCCGCGCTGCCATTACGACGCTGCTTTTACAACGCAAGTCGTTACAACGACTTGCGCGCTGTAAGCGCTGGATTGTGGAATAGTTTAATTTTCTATTCCAGCTCCAGCCCACGTTACAGTAGGGAAGGTGTTGGAATAGAAAATTAAACAATTCCCTTTCCAACAGCGCCCTCCAGCGCAAGTCGTTGTAACGACTTGCGTTGTAAAAGCAGCGTCGTAATGGCAGCGCGGGGTAATGCCCGCGTTGTCATGGCTGCTTACCACGCTTAACACGGCCACCCCCAGTGAGACAAGAGAGGAACAGAAGACAACAGGCCAACAATATGCCGCCTGGAGAACCGGCGTGGGGAGCAAGGAATGATCTGACAGGGAGGATAGAAGCTGCCTCCAACTCCTGTAAGGAGATTTTCTCTATAGTTAGAGAATTTATATCTCCACGGTCTAACACATCTGAGGAGAGGCCTTCTGACTCCTGGGCCTCTGATCTTGCTAATTTTTTTACTAGCAAGATCCAACTTATACAGGATTCTTTTCCATCGGCTGTACCCGCGGGGCTGATTAACTCTGAGGCTAACCGATCTCCCCCGGCTTCGCCAGGTTTGACGCTGGGCGTGTTTCCACCTATATCTGCGCCCGCCTCTTTAGCACTTATGGGCAACTTGAAATCGGGCTCGCCCCTGGACCCGTGCCCTGCTAAAATTCTGGCGAAATTGGCCGAGGTGATTTATCCGTTGGCTAACCCGTTACTGAATCTCTCGCTGAGCCAGGGAGTGGTTCCGCAGGCTTGGAAGCAGGCAATAGTCATCCCGCTGCTCAAGAAGCCTGGTCTGGATCCAAAGGCCCCAGTCAACTACAGGCCTATCTCTCTGCTGCCGGCTCTCACGAAAATTGTGGAAAAGCACGTGCAGACGGTGCTGTCCAATTTTCTAGAGACAAATGAGATTCTGCATGCCACCCAGTCGGGCTTTCGCCCAAATCTCAGCACGGAGACTGCGCTCCTCGAGGTCTCAGAAACCATTAAAGGGGTTCTGGATACTGGGGGCAAAGCCATGCTGGTGATGCTGGATTTGTCGGCGGCTTTCGACACCGTCCCCCATGATGGCCTTCTCACAAGACTCTGTGAGATTGGTCTACGGGGGACGGTGCTCAGCTGGTTTTCCTCCTTTCTAGCCAACCGCCGGCAAACGGTCTGGGCCTCACCAGATTCCGCCGTGATGCCGCCTCTGGGAGTCGGGGTCCCTCAGGGCTCTATTCTGAGCCCGACCCTCTTTAACATCTTCATGGCCCCTTTGGCGGCGTTGGCGGAGTCGTTTGGGGCCCGGATCGTATCCTATGCAGACGACACCCAGCTCCTCTTCTCGTGTAAGAGAGGAGGAGACTTTGATGGGGAGAGTATCCGGGATTGCCTTGGGGCTGTGTTCCAATGGTTTCAACTGAACAGCCTCAAGTGCAATTCCGATAAGTCCGAGGTACTCTTCTTTGGGTGTGACACGGAGCCAGACTGGCAGGCTTGGTGGCCTAATAATATGTTCCCCCCAACTTGTTCATCCCAAATGGCTAAGAACTTGGGGGTCAAGATGGACAAGGGGTTGACTATGAAGTCCCAGATCCTGGGGGTGTCGGGCATCTGCTTCGGCCTCCTTAGGATGCTGCGGAGGTTTCTTCCCCTCTTATCGGAGGAGCACAGGAAGCTGACTGTGCAGGCCCTGATAGGCTCTAGGCTAGATTACTCAAACGTTCTGTACCTGGGCCTGCCAGAGTACCTGCTACAGCGGCTCCAAGTTGTGCAGAATGCTGCGGCGAGAGCGATTTTTGGCTTGAATAGACGCGCTAGTGCAGCGCGCTTGTTGCAGACCCTGCATTGGCTCCCAATCCGCAAGCGGATCGCCTTTAAGGCTTTGACCCTGACCTACAAGGCCCTCCATGTGAAGGGAGCAAAATACCTCCAAAAGAGACTTGCCTTCTACCGTCCGGCTCGTTCTCTGAGGTCAGAATCCCTGTGTTTGGCGACTGTTCCACGAGTGAAGAGAGCGCGCCTGGGAGGTCGCTCCTTTGGACTACTGGCGCCACAGCTGTGGAACTCTCTGCCGCTTATACTTCGGGGAGCCACCAGCTTACTTGCTTTTAGAAAGGGCCTCAAAACCTGGTTGTTTACCCAGTAGGCCTTTTTGCTTGTTGTGTTCTTTCTGTCTGTGATACTTTCTTTTTTAATGTGTTATGTTAGTATACTGTAGCCCTCCTTACTAAAAGCGCCGGGACACTCTTTTTGAGTAGCCGTGCGCTCTACAAAAGCCATTATAACATAACATAACATAACATAACATAACATAACATCTGGAAGAAAAGAGCGCCACGAGGACCCGGAAGCAAGTGAGCGAACCCGGACATGAAGGAGACGCTTGAACAACTACAGCGTGAAGTGCCCCTTCCATCTCATCTGGTGCCGATAAACATGCTCGGCTCCGCCCCTGCTTCAACCTTCCCAGGGATGAAGCAATCCAGACAGTCCCTGCATACTCCCGCCCTCCCCACCCACTCTTGAACATGGCTGAAGTGAACTAATGGAGACGTCGGCCGGGGAGACCGGCGACACGCAAGTTGACACTACCCCTTTCTTTCTTTTATTCTTATTTTCGTTGGGGTATCTGCTGATAAGATTAAGTTTTCCTTGAGTTTCAGATCTTGATCAAAGTTACGTCTGGGCGCTTAACCCGGAAAATTTGTTATACTACATCCTTCTGAGGCGGGAACTGTGAGGCATAACTGAATAGAGGGAGGGAGAGGGTGGGCGACAGACCGACCCCTACTGAAAGCTCGATCCTCTGTGGGGATGAGTCTGGATGGGGAGGGAGGTGGGGAGGGGGGGGGTCGCGGGAAGGGAAGAATTCAACAAGTTGGGGTTGGGGGGGTGGAAGGGGGGGACAGCCACAATCATACGAGCTAAAACACTACTACTGGCACACATCTCGGACATCCACGGAACATGAGAGTCACTCCACGCCATGGCAGGTACACTAACTAACCCACGACAGGAAGGCAGGGGGTCTCAATCCTCACATGGAATGTGAACGGCCTGGGATCCAGAATAAAGAGGGGACTGGTGAACGCATATATCAAGAGGGTAGCTCCGGAGGCAACTGCCGCTCACCCTACTAGGCAGGGCGGCAATGCATAAAATGATTACCCTCCCAAAATTCCTCTACGCACTTCAGAATGAGTACTACCCACTCCCGGCCACCGCACTCCCCAAAATACATGCAGACCTACGTTCGTTCCTGTGGTTGGGGAAACAACCTCGAATTGCCCTCCAGACACTCCAACGGCACCAGTACAGCGGGGTATCTCATTACCTAATCTAGAGGCGTACTACTGGGCGGAACACCTGACACCCATAATGACTGGATTCACACCCCGGCCGAACATCCGACTTATGCACTAGAGCGGCACAAGCTGTCACCTCATAACATACTTTATGACCTGGATGGGGGAAGGGCGCGGAAGTCGCTCCTACCGGCAACATTGATCACACTGCGGGCATGGACACGAGCTACGAAACGTATGGGATGGGCGGGGAAACCGACAAGACAGATGCCGCTATGGCAGTGCCAATGGCTGTCAGAATTTAAAAATCTGAAGGGATTCCAAAGGTGGGACGACATAGGTATCTCACATATTGGGGATGTGATATGCAAGGGAGAATTGAAATCGTTCAACATGCTACAGGTGGAATTTGGACTGCATCGCTCACAACTTTTTAAACACACCCAGTTGGCGCATGCATGGAGGGCACAGAATATCACACTCACGGACATACCGGAATACGCCCCGCTAGAAGGTAGACTCCTTCAGGAACAAATGGTACACCAGGCGGTCTCCCTCACATACAAGGCACTAACTAACAACATGCTAGGTGACTTAAGGAAATTGAGGGCGATCTGGGAGGCAGATGTGGGGGAGATGGAAGACCTAGATTAGGAGATAGTCCTGATGCACCCCCGGTAGGTAGCGATCAAGTCAAGGCTGCGGCTTATTCAGTTAAATGTGCTACACCGGACATACTTCGATAGAGTGCGTCTCCTCAAGGCAGGGAAAATAACAGATCCCACGTGTCTCAGATGCCAGCAGCAGCAGGGAGATTTTTACCACACCATATGGTCTTGCGACAAAATACAAATATACTGGGCGCACATCTTCATGGAATTAGGGGAAGTCCTGGGTGTGGAATTGGCAAGGGACCCCAAGCTGGCGTTGTTGGGCATGACAAATGAGGTAGACCTGCCACGCCCGCTACTCATTTTCCTAGTGCTGGCACTAGTGGTGGCCAAGAGGGACATCGCAAAACACTGGGGTGCCGCAGAGACACCAGAGGTAGAGGAATAGAGGAGGGGTTTGGATCTCTACATGGTGGCAGAAAGGGTGACATATAAGGCTAGAGGTTGCCCCAGGAAATTTCGAAAAGTGTGAGCAAAATGGAGACAATACCATGGTCTTGAAGGGGGACAGTTAAGTGGGGTAGGCTGTTCACCGTAGGCAACGAACAGGTTTGGGACTGGACATGACTTTGTAACGACATAGATAGGGGAGAGGAGTAGCGCCAAGGGGCTACACACGAGATGAGTAATGTTATGTTCTGTAGAGTGCTGTCGGGAGGGAGGGTACAGAGCAGTGTGAGACTCTGATTGTGGGAATGGGGAATCCTTTTTATGGTGCAACGAAAGGTATGATGTGGCAATTTACACGTTGGGGAATGTTTTCTCGGTTTTACAGAACACAGTTGGGGGGAGGGAGGGGAGAAAAGTATAAAAAGCAGGGATTTGACGTGATACGGGAAGCCCGAAAGGAAAACTATATCACATGTTTTGGTGACTGATCAAGAATGCGCCGCCCGACCTCCGGGTTGTGGGCTTAAGGGCCGTGATACAGGTTTTAACCTATATATGGACTCGGGGGTTAAAATGGAATTTATGTTCCCAGGGCTGGTGATATCCGGGTGCTTCCTGCTGCAAAAAATAAAGTTTTTTTTTAAAAAAAGAACTCTCCCCATAGAAAAGCATAAAAACTACAATCATTGTGGTGTTAACAATTAAATGGATTTTCAACAAATTAGAATAAGAATTTTTAAATTGTCAAACAAGCCTACCGCCTAAGCACTAACTCACTACATGGTTCAGAGTGTCTGACCTAATGTCATCCGGAGGTGACAGAACAAACTAGTTACATGAACATGAATGAATGTAATACTTGATGTAAGCGGAATACTCTTGGAAATGTTACATTAGTGAGCCCATGCTAGAGAGCCTTCTTCAAGAACATTGTCATTCAAAAAAAAAACACAACTTGCTTGAATACATGCAGCAGAAACAATAAACAGTGAATGTGACATCTATTGTGGACAAGATACGCTGAAGACTAATTGAAGCCTAGTTAGCATAAGCTAAAAAATGCAACTTAACCGGTCATGTAAAAACCTTCTCAAAGGCAATAGCACAATGTCACTGTATCAGTGTAAATTAGAGTGTAGATTACTTACTCAGCACACTATTGCAGAGTCTTATTTAATATATAAAAGTTTCCTCAGTTTCCGTCCTCTGATGATTTTTATCATCATTAGTAACCCTCAACTATTTATAATACAGTCTGCATCACTCTTGGTCTCTTGCGTTTTCATTCTTCCAGCATCTTGAGTTGAGTCTGGTATCTTCCATCTCCATCTTACACCGTTTCCTTTTGTACAATATGTTTCTCTTACGCCTACATTTTAAAAATATCATTTCAGAAAATGTGAACATGGGAAACAGAACAATTGTACAAATTAACACAATAATTACAGGAGTCAGTAAAGCTCTTAGCGTGCCCCCACCCAAACTATCAAACTACTCGCCAACCTTACTAAACACTTTCCAATCTCACCAACTCAGGAACCCACTGATTCCCACAAGCCATGCTCTTCAAAAGCTTCACCTGCATGAGAAATATTAGTACTTCTAGAAACAAAAGCATCAATAACCCGACTATTATCTAGGATAAAGGTGCAACACTCTCTCACCTTCAAAACCCTACAAACGCTACCTTCCATCACCTAGAAGAATATCAAGCACTAAGCAGTTTTGCATAATCTTTACATGCATAGCAAATAATTTGTTATTTATTTGAGTTAATGCACTAGCAATATTAGAAACAAGCTGATCCTCGAGCCTACGTAATATTCTAATTTTCACAACATTTATAGCCACTTCAACAGATGGAATCATAGCTCTTAGTACATCAAGCACAATTTGCCCGAAACCTAATTTCACTCCCTTCAAACCAACACCATCACCTAAGTAGTGGCTCTTTACCACTCAAAAATTCACCTTCAACAAAAACCTTTCACGCTCACTCTTTTTTGGGATTCACTTCTCCCCCTCTGGATTCACACAATTATCTTGTGCTTGACTCTGTGAATTAGTGGTTGTTGTCACACCTTCTTTATCTGCTGTCTTCACACTTCTGGTATGAACTGTGTGGATTCTAGCACACTTCACAGCAGTGTCAGTCACATACACAAGTTGATGTGGCCCCTTTGATCTTGGTTCCAGGCAGCTTTTGTGAACTTTTGTCTTGATCAAGATACTATCACCTGATTTTCTTTTGTCGGTGCGGTTGCCAAATTCACCTGAAGAGAGGCAGATTTCTCCAGATCAGCTGACCATAACAGTAATGTAATTTAATAAACAGTTATTGATAGAGGTGTTTCTCAACAGATGTGCACAACTCTGCCCATCAAAACTTAATGGGGCGAGAGGCCAGTCTTTTAATTTGGAGTGATTCTAATACTCACGAGAACAAGAAAAGGAGCATCAGGCCACTTAAGATTTGTTGATACACATACCATGGTCAGCTTACTTTTGATGGTGCAATTTATCTTCTCCACAACTCCTGTTCATTGTAGATGATAACTACAGTGGAACGTTTTTTTTCTCCAATTTGAATGTTGTAAATATTAGCTTTATGATCTTACTCTTAATGAGTTCCTCGGTCTGTCTCAATAGACGCTGAATTGTGGTATTAACTCACTAACTAAGAGTTTGGTCACTGTCATTCTGTCAATCTTCTAGTAGGATAGGCCTAGTCCCATTTAGAAACCATGCAGACAATCACAAGACCATATTAAAACCCATTAGAATCAGCCATTTCAATGAAGTCTCGAAGTCTAGTAAAAGGGCCTTCTGATTTGCCTGTGAGGGACTGGACTACGAATGTTTTCTTTCCCTTATTATGTCTCTGGGAAGTAACACATCTCTGGACCAAATCATCTGCTACACTTCTGGATTTTGAATTATATGAGTACTTTTTGAAAGTCGTGGTCATGGCTGCCCTCCCTACATTGGTATGGCCATGTAGATAATGTGCCATTGAATGTAACATGGAATCTGGGGATATATATTCATGACCAGGAGTAACTCACACATTATTGAAACTTCTCTTACAACCAGTCGATTCCCATTTCTTTCTTTTACTATCTGCCATTTTCTCATGGAAGCACCTCAATTCACTTAATGTGGTCTGTTTTAGATTCAAAAGAATACTATTTAAATTTTTTGCATTCTCAGCAGCTCTTACATTCGTTTCACATTGTTCTGATTCTTGTAATGGAGTTATCTCATTAAATATCAAAGTTGTATTTTAAAGGGCACAGTATTTAGCTACTTGCTCAGCATAAATATTACTCATCATGACTATGTCATCACCAGCTCTGTGGTTGAATAGTTTACATCTGCTATTTCTCTAGGTTGCTGTATTGGTTCCAAAAGATCGAGAATGTAGAAACCATTCCTGGTGGCATACCAAAGGATGTCATAAAGCCCCTTTGTGACCATAGCTGCAAAAAATCATGTACGACTCCAAATCCATACTGGCTGTCCCTGTCAATTGTCACACTCAGTTAATTTGTAAGACACCGAGCTCTTGTCAGAGCAATGAACTCTGCCGCTTGATGGGGTGTTTAGGCTTTGTTATTTTAGAATTGAACTAGTGGTCTATCTTCTTGATGTGATAGCTGCTATGCTTGTGTTCTTAATTATTGGTCATATTTCTGCTTCTGTAGCAGTGGCTGCTAAGTGATTGTCATTAACCTTCAAAGCAATCTCCTATGGTGGAGGTCTTCCTATGCATTTGGGGGAGTAGTACATACACTTCCAGTACACCCTGGGTTGAGTAATTTGTCCTTTGAGAGACAACAGGCAATGTCCTTGCTTCTATCTAACACCTTGGCTGCTTCAAACGTTCAGCACCCAGTGCTGAACGTTCGAATAACGAGCGCTTACCCGTCAGCCAACAGCACTGGGGAGGTAGTGCTTGTGACGACCGTTGGCTGACGGCAGCGCTTAAGGGGTTAATGTTTGTTGCTATGTCTGTGTTTTTCAAATTTAGTGGAAATCTCTGAAACATGTAATGAGTGATTTAAAAAAAAACTTTTTTGTAGTTTAGAAAGGGAGAGTAGAGTGGATTTTTAATTAAATAATATGTCTCTACTCGTTATTTTTATTTATTATTTAGAATAGTAGTCTTCTATTTTCTATTAGGATCTCCCCCCTTTTGGTTTGTCAGAATCAGTCTCAATCTGAAATGATTTTATGTAACATGCTTATGATTTTTTCTTTTACAGTATTGAAAAGAGGGTAAAACGATTCTACAGGTTTTTATTTGATTTACTTTTTGTTTTCAAATAATTTTTATTGGGTTTCTCAAGAAAAAAAAAGAAAAACAGAAATGTAATAAAGAGAATACAAATTAGCATGAGTTGAAGTGCAATTACAAATGAGATTATAAAAGATAATTACAATATGTTAGAAATAATTGTAAAAGAAGAGGGAATTAAAAAGAGGTTACATATTAAGTGGCAGTTGGAATTGAAGTTAGATTGAAGTCACAGATGGTCCTCATTGTCGACATCTTATCTTGACTGATCACAATGATCACATGATAAACATATAGTTGCAGATATAAATGTTTGTATGGACACAAGATCTATATTAGAAAGTGCCAAGCCCTCCAAAAAACTGAGAACATCTATTATTGGGTGATAACGGCAAGGAGGGAGTACAATCTAGGTCATGACTAGGATGGGCTCTCAACGAATATATGATGTCACAACAGCTCCAACAGCGCTGGGAGGCCTGGCTTCACCTTGGGGGTGCCCAGGAGTGAACATTTCACAGGGAAAAGCCAGGAAGGGTTCCACAGCGGTATGCGCACAGCACCAGGAAGCCCTGGTTGGGGTATACGTGCGCTTTACAAGTACAAATTCATTTAATTTCATTACAGTGATGACATTCTCAAGTGGTATCACTTGATGGACATTAGACATTCTATGTATCTGGGCTAACTGAGTTGTGTTGTCAAGATATTTCTTCTTCTCAATTCTGAAGATGGAGGATTTAATTTAGACTCAATGTGGGATTCAATTTTTAGGACGCACATCTTGTAACTGATCTGGGGGGGTAAGAGGATTTGGCTGCCTCCTCTGGGGTGGAGGGCAAATGGTGGAAATGCATGTGCCCTTGCATTTTTTGCAAGCCCCTAAGCTGCTTTATTTTTTTATTAATTGATTTCTTGATTGTTGGTCCTTCTTTAAGACAGATGCTCGAGGCTCCGATGAAATTAGATGGCCCTTACATGCTTCGTGAAGACTGGACATGTTGATAGACTATCGGCTTTACATTTAGGCATCGATGCTGGAGGCTTGGTGGGGTTTTCCTGCAATAGTTTTTAAGTGAATAAACTTGATCAGTTAAATCAGGAATGAGAAACTTGGATATAGAATCTCCTTTTCTCCTCTTCGAACATGAGTTAACTTGATGGGCTTTGCTCAAACAGGTCTTTTCTAAAGAGCGAGGACAGATGAGTTAAAGGAGGACATCCTTGGACTAGAAAAGGCCCTGCACGAGATTCAGGACCAGGAGTTTAGGCACCAGCTCCGACTGAAAGAACCTGTGTCGCCAGTGCTTTAAATGTGTTGTTACTGGCCGGCACGGAGTACCAGCACTTTTTTATTTTGAGAGGGAGAGTACCGGCACTTTTCAAGAGTGACGTAATACTTTTAATATGACTGTACTGACACTTCTCAGAAACAAGCAGGCACTCTGGTTCAGAGTACCTGCACTTCTAATTTTCAATTTCAAATACTGAGTGTTGCTGAGGAGAATGCATGCTAGTTTTCCGGCCTCGCAGTACATGATCAGGGCCACTGGAATTATGCGACAAGAGAGGGTGAAATTATGCTGCAGGGTTGAGTCATTTATGTGGCAAGAAAAGTAAAATTACGCAGCACATTTTGTAATAGCATTAGTTCATTATTCCACCATTTTGTAACAGAAAGGTGGCCAGTCCAGCTTTTCAAAGGGATTTCCACTAGGTGGCAACTCGTGTTGTTGCAGTTTTAGTAACTTTTTAACCATTTGAGCTAGAATTTGTTATTTGTTAAAATCTGCAGATTATGCAGTAGATGATGGATTATGTGGCAAAGGCAGAAAATCCATAATTATGTGAAAATCGCCACAGCCGCACAATCACATAATTCCAGTGGCCCTGCATATGATATACAAACTGGGGAACACATCTAACAAGTTATATGTCTGGCTAGGGCGCAGGAAATACAATAGGAATAGGGTGATGAAGGAGGAGTCACTCTCTGGGCAGATGAGACAGGGTAACAGGAGGTAGCAGACGGTGTTGTATCTTATTATCAGTAGGTGTGCTCACCAGTTGCCACAATGACCTCAGTGAGAGTAGCTGGTTTTTGTTAAACTACCGCAGCTCTCACCCTCAGACAGGCAGGCAGGCACTGGAGCCCCCAGTGACAGCTGATGAAATGGACACAATGGTTGGAGCAGATGTCTTCAATCCGTGTGGTGTGAACCCCTTGGGGGTCGTGGAGTCCTGGGAAGGGGGTCGAGCATTCCACAGCCTCACTTGCGCTTGGATTCTAAAACATTTGCTTTGGTTTTGAAAAAAGACAGCCGTCCTGGGACGGCTGATTTCCATTGTTTAAAATGCTTCAGCTGAGTCTCCTGTGCTCTGAAAAGCTTTCGTGCCAGGGTGCCTGCTTGCCTGAAAGAAATGCAAATATGCCCCATTAGTTAATTGGCAAGTGTAAAGGGTGCTCGGGACCCAGTTAATCACTCTGAGCTTTGTGATAACAAAGAGGTTTTTTTTATTGATAGTGCAAAGAGTTAACAACTTAAGTGTTTGCTGCTAATTGTACTTACAGAGCAGCTCTTAGTACCCCTAAGGAGGTGTTGAAGGGACAGTTATGTAAAAAAAGAAATTGCATTACATACTCTATGGTAATACTAAAATGTACATTTTGGAAGCACCATTTTATTGTAAAAGTATTTTGTATCAGTCTATATTTTACTGTGTGTAATGCAATGCAAATATAAAAAAAAATAACTTACACATTCATAGTGATTTCTGTCACAGGCTGTTACCTCGTAGCACTAAAAATACACTATTCGCCACTGCACCAACCAAGATTTCATTTTGTGTCTCCCTGATAACACACATACCTTATGCAGTTAATTAACTAATAGTGTTGGTTTCGTAACAACTTTTTACATTTATTTTTTTATTTACGCTGCCCATTATTTTATATGTAGGTACCTGATGGTGAAAGACCTAAAAAACATACAGAATGTTTGGGGCTTATTTATGAGAGGCTTGCGCCGCCAGAGCATCCGTATTTTTGACGCTGCGGTAGTGCAAGCGTCTCAACCATACCTATGAGGAGGCGTAAAGTCACCCTGCAGGGCTTTGCATGGCCTCATAGATATTGAGTAAGACAAAGCAGCGCAAGTCACTGCCTTGCCTAACTCTGCTTTAAAGAGGTGTTCCATATGCGCTGCATGGGTGTTCCGTGTGATTTTGATACTGTGCCATATTTACAACTCACTTAAACCTGGAGCAGAACCAAAAACGTACGTCTCCTCAGTGAAAACACTTCATCTCCTTTTTCCATTCTGCAGCTCACATAGAAGGAGGAAAACATCTCTCAGGATTGTTGTTGTGAGGGAAGGTGCCCATTCCTCTACAAATAAACTCCTGCCTATGTGGTGCCAGGCAGCAATGTGTGCGCCAACGCAGGGGGAATGGACTGGAATGCCCTGCGTTTCATAAATACGGTGCACTCCTGCCCTTTCACATTGGAGTAGGGCAGCGCAGCAAGAAGACTTGCGGCGCTGCCCTACGCCAATTCCTCATAAATGAAGCCCTTTGTTTTTAGCGACACCTTTGACCACGCCCCCACGCTCACTGACCTTTGGTTTGCTAAACACTGTTTAATAATATTTCCCCACTGTAAAAATTATTTTGTGTGGGAAGTGGGGCATTTATGGTTGTCGATGGTGAGTACCAGGTTCTAGAAATCTTTGTCAAGAGGGGGCCCTTACTCCTAAAAAAGCTTGACAAGGGGGTCTCTGCATCAAAAATGTTTGAAGACCTCTGGGTTAGAGGATTGCAATCGGGCAAAGCAGCAGAGCGATGGAATTGTAAGAAAGTATTTCCTGCAAACTGACAACTCACATGCTGTTCATGTTTCAGGAGGCGCGGAGTAGGGGACATCTTCCTTTTGACCAACGACTATCTAGGATTGCGGTAATATTGAAGGAATGCAAACCACATGACAGTTTTGCCTCATATGCTATGTTACATATTCTTATAAAGCGCTTGAATGCCAAAAAAGATAGATTGGCGCTAGCTGAGCTGCAATTCAGTGTGGAAACTGGCCTGGAGTTATCCAAAAGAGAACAGCCACATCGTCAAAGACTTTCTGAAAGCCAGAAGATTGGATATTTCTCCGAGATACAGAGGCAGGGAATTTCAGATCTTGGGGACCCCGCCTATAAAAACCTCTGCCTCCCCAGTTTAAACGCTTGATTCTGGGGACAACCCCATGTCGGCAGAGAGTAATGGCCTACCTGGTGTATACCAGGAAAAACAGTTTCACAAAAAAACAGTGAACACTGTTTTATGCAAAAATTTCTCATTTTATTAAACATAATAAAATCTTTAAACATGCAAAAATCATGTCTTGATTAAAAACATATAACAAAAAAACAATATTCATCACAACTTGTGATGAATATTGATTTTTTTTGTGTGCAATATATTACTTAGAATAATCATTGTCACTTTTGAGATTGTGTAGAATATATATTTTTTTTAAACATTATCATTTTTTTAAACCTGTATAGAGGTATTTATGTGATGATGAATGCACATGGCACTAATAGTTTTTTATTATCTTAGAATAAACACAACATTGACTTATATAAGTGCAATATTGTATACAGTATGTTTTCAATTGAGATGACTTTTGGATATGTAAAGATTTGATTATGTTTAATAAAATTTGACATTTTACTTAGAACAGTCGTCAGTGATAAGATAGCGGAGTGTATAAGTGAGTGTTATTGTTTTCTTTTAACCAAAATACGGCATAAACAAGTATATGGTATATATGGCGAGAGTGTGTGACACAAAAGGGACCCTTTTCTTCTCTTAATTTGTAACTGATCCTGTTCCTTTTGGTTATAAGGGTATCTCTCCTATAATTGTGTAGTCTCAAAAAACAGGTCCCTGCTGATGGAGTGCCTTGTGAACCTGACAGTGCTTTGAAAGTAATCCTCTTCCTAACTAGAAGCCAGTGTAGTTTCTTAATTTCTTCAGAGACTTACTGGTACTTGGGATTCTGCAGAGCACGCATCTGCCACGTTCTGTAGGATCTTTTAATGTGTTCAAAACATGTTGATGTGCATGCATGTATAGTCCATTACAATAATCGACCCCGACAAAACCAATGAGAAATGAACTGTCTTCTGAGGGTGAACCAGAATGAGTGGTAAGATTTTCTGAGCCATTTTTAAAGTGGCATAGGCCTATGTTATGAAACGCAGAGGTTAAGATCCTCATGAATGCTTCAATATATATTTGCTGCACGTCATATTGACCCTGGTCCATCCAGACCAATCAGGGTTTTTTTATTTAATGTTTTTATTGAGCTTTCATTAACATTTATAAACCTGTACATCTCTGTGAGCATGGGCTCACTGCAGTATGCAGTAGTCAGTCGCCTTAGGCAGGGAAAACACCATCAGCCAGATTCATCAAGGTAAATGCGCTCGCAAAGGGCCAGATTCTGAGAATCTGGCCCTTTGCGAGTGCAATTTTTGGCATTTGGGATTCATCATCCCAAATGCAAAAATCGCTAATAAAGAATTCGCAAATTTGCGAGGATTAGCATTTAAGGAATCTCTATTAGAGATTCCTTAAATGCTATTCATGAAACATTTAAAAATTGCGAAATCGCAATTTGGGCCCGCTATTTACCAAGTCAAACCTCGTGGTAAATAGCGAACACTTAGAAAAATGCATTTAAATGCATTTTTCTAAGTTGCATGTTACACACACACATGTCCTTTGGACATGTGTGTGCACAACATCAGTGTAAATTCACATTTCAGGGGTGCTACAGGGTGTTCTGTGGACACCCCTGCACCCTTGAAATCACAAACTCAAAATGCGAATCGCTAATAGCGATTCGCACATTGATATGTCTTCCCATTCATTCCTATGGGCCTTTGGGCCCATAGGAATGAATGGGGAGTTATTCCTTATTTGCGATTAGCAATTAGCTAATCGCAAATAAGGAAGCAGTAGGAATCGCAAAATAAGTTGCGATTTGTACATGAATCCCGTTTTGCGAGTCTGTAATAGCGATTCCTTAATAATCGCTATTACTGACTCGCAAAACGGGACTTTGATGAATCTAGCTGCATGTGTGCAATGCAGCACAATAAGTCAGGACAGTTTGGATGTGTATCCAAGTGGCAGTGTTTCAATGCAGGAGTGTAACTAACTCGAAAAACTTGTAGTGAACAATCAAAAGATTCAGTCCGCACTAAATAGTTACTTGCAGCCACGGCAGAGCAGGAAATAGCGGTGGGGATGTGGGGCCTGGTGAGGGGGGATTTAAACAGACGATGGAGAGGGAGAATTAAATAAATAAGGATTTTTTCCGCTTCACCGTCCATCAAAATCCTAACTCACCTGGCCCCACCGCCCACCGCTCTTTCCTGCACGCGCCACGGCTGGTTACTTGTCACTGTGGGTAGTGCTTGAAAAGGAAAAATAGATGTGCAGGTACTCTTGACAATTTTTTGGAAAGACTGGCATGCAAAGTGCCTTCATTGGGTCTCTCAACTTTTTCAAGGTGCTACTTGCATCTCGTTTGTCAAAACTCAAACAAAATTCTCGCTACCCTCTTCCTGGGAATCTAAATTAAATTCTTTAACTGCAGTGATTCAGGCTACTTATCATTCTCTCCTACCTTCCCATGATTCTTCTATTCCCCCTTCTAATATACCTACACTTTTGGAAGCCTACCCATCAGCTTCCCAATTATATAAACGTTTTCTACCTCATCCATCTACTAGAGATAAAACCGAAGTAGAACTTCTCTGGAAGACCTACCGCCATTCTACTTTCTCTATTCATACTTGGAATAAGATTTGGCTAAAATTATGACGATCCTCGAGAGCAGCTAATACCACCCAAACATTATTTTATATATATAATAGACTTCTTTTTACTCCTGTTTTACTCCTGTTTCATTAAACAAAATTATTTAATCTCTTTCCCCTTTCTGTTGGTATTGTTCTTTTGATAACGCTAACTTACGACATATATTGTTTGAGCGTCAAAATTTTCTCTTTTTGTGGACTCAAGTTTGTCAACAAATAAATTATATTTTCCACACACACGTCTCCCTTACATTCTCTAAAATTTTCTTAGGCAGTATTTGCAATGATTGGGCATCACTAACCACAAATTCTTCCATAACTGACCTTCTTCTAGCTGTTGCTTTCAACAAATCACACGAGAATGGAAAAACTCTGCTAATATATCTTACAAAGCTTGGTGGTAAGCAGTTTGCTACCATCATAGACTGGATAGGGCATATTGTTCTCCCATTTCCCTTGCAATTAAACATGACACCCTTTGGCAACCTATAACTACTTTTCTGAATACATCTGCCATGATTGTTTACTCACACAATCCTTGTATTGTAAAGTGCCTAAGCCTCCATGATTGTATAATTCATTTTATACCTATTGTGACATATTAACTATTGTTTTCTCTTTGTACTTTTATGCTTAATTGGTAATTGGTGATTGTTGGACTCTGATAATAATTGTTTCTCCCCCTTTCCTTCCCTTCTTTTCCCCTTTCTCATTTTCTTAACTATTTTAACTATGTATATATATGATTTTTATTCTTATTCTGTACATTTTCCTATATTCAATTATTTGCAAATAAAATCCCTTTAAACTAAAAAAAAGAAGTGCAGGTACTCTGTACCAGAGCACCTGCTTATTTCTGAGAAGTGCTGGTACTCTGTAATTAAAAGTATTACATTTCTCTTGAGAAGTGCCGGTACTCTCCCTCGCAAAATAAAAAAGTGCCGGTACTCATTACCGGACAGTACAGGCCCATTTAAAGCACTGACTATGGATTCCCTTGCCCTCCGGGTATTTCGCAATCTCCATGTGTCAAGGGGTGCCAAGAGCATGGGTTGGGGAGCGCGTGGAAGTCTGGGAGTGGGGGCTCTGGAGTACTGGTAACATCTGAATCCCGTTATGCCTCCATTAGGGGGGCGCAAGCGCCGGTCGACCTGTCCCCTTAGCGCGAAAATTACTGTCAGTACCTCCTGCCTGGGGCAGAGGGTGCGCTCTTCCAGCTGGAAATGAAACCAACAGATCTCAGGTGTGTATGTCACGTCAGTCCCAAGTCCTCTCCAGGGGCCCCCCCACCCCTCGCCAGAAGTGGGTGATTATCGGGCAGTGCCACCCACACATATGCAAAGTCAGCGTCAGCCAAAGCGCTTCTGGTGCAGCAGAGGGACTGTGCCCGCAGGATCACATTTAGTCTGTGTGGGGTAAGGTATGTCATGACTCATGCGGAGGAAGTTAAACTGAGTGTACTTGAATCTTGTGTTTCTCAACACCCTAAATGTGTGCTTCAGTGATTGTGTCCACTCTGACTCTGAGGGAGTCGGCTTGGAGTTCCTCCCATCCATCTTTGACACCCTGTAGGCCATCTGAGTTCTCTAGGATCAGCATCTGACAGAGCTGGTGGATCTGTTTTCGCCTGTCCCCAATGATGAGTAGGGTCTACAGCAGATCGCTTGACTTTGGTCTAGGGCCTGCCTCCCCTATTAGACTCCGCAGAGTTCGTGTAATTACCCTGTATGTCATGTACTGTGCGCCCAACTGCCCATTGTCACTAGACTTTCAAAGTTTCTGAAGGTACTCCTGTTATAGAGGTCCCCCCAGATGCCACCCTCTGCTTCCAACCATTATCTCAGGCCTAGTGTCTTAAATAACTCACTGACAATTAACTTAAACAAAACAAAAATCATGATAATTAACCACCACAGAAAACGGAACTTTACATGGCTATTGAATGGACAGAAGTTAGAGCAGGTAACCTCCTACAAATACTTAGGCGTCATACTAGATAGCAAAGGCTCATTTAAACAACAACAAGAGGCTATCCGGCGGAAGGGCACGACATTCCATCTGTCGATAAAGCCGTTGCAGAAAGCTCTTCCTGACCTGACACTGGGTCCCCTCCTACAGGTAATAAGAGCTCGCCTACAGCCAATGCTCACCTACGGCAGCGAACCCATGCGTGGTAAAGATGCAACGACATTAGACAGCACCATCAGTCGAGCCTACAGGGCAATATTCCATCTGCCCACTTACACCTCGCCTGCCCAAATCCGCCTTGAATTTCGGCTGCAGAAACAAACGGTGGAGAGAAGAGGCGTAAAATCAGAGACGCAGAGTATGGATCCCTAAACACCCACCTGTGGACTGAACTATCCATTAGAGAAAATTCACCAGCAAGAAAATATCTAATGGAATCATTGGAGACCCTAGGACTAACAAACTTATGGGAGTCAGCAACTGGTTCCAATACTTTTAAAAAAAATGGTATTGAAGGTCACCAAGATGGTCCCATCTATTGAGGACAAAGCAGCTCTTGCTAAGAGAGCACATGGATGGGTGGTACTGGAAGGCTACACAGCTCTCAAGCCACAACCGTATTTAACAACGGGTCTTACACAGACAACAAAAAATAAGTTCCTCAATATGCGTCTTGGCAATATACCGATAATGCCTCACTTAGCACCCTGGAAAAGAGAAAACGCAGCAAACTGCTGCCGACTCTGCTCTACTGGAAAAGAGGACTTGACGCACATAATCTGCATCTGCACAAAACTTCTGGACATAAGACGCTACCTGCTTCGGCCCCTATGGATTCAGAAGGGAATAATTAGCTGCAGGCAGGCTGGAATGCTCTGCTTTAACCCTGGTGAAACCCAGTTAAACTGTAGAACAACAAAATTCTTTGACATTGTGGCTAATAGACTAAAAGAATCAGCTGCCAGGCCAACTGGAAGCACTGCTTAAAACAAAAAACTGTAAGCATCCAGTCGCCCAAATGGACAGCAACATACCAAAATGTGTTTTATTAACTATCAAGGAGAACTCACCTGTTATTTTAATTACAAACACTTTAGTTAGAGGTTGTCTTATAAATTTGCTTGTTTTAATAATTGTGAGTTTTTATTAACTGTGCAATAAATCTTTACCTTACCTTACCTTACCCACCTCTCTGTGTAGTCAGTCCATAAGGGGCAGTGCAGGCACATACAGCGGGTCCTCTCTGCTTCAACTCAATGGACATTTCCAGCAGAGCAGGCCACTGATCAAGGTTTAGGCTTCCGCACCGATCCCAGCTTCACCCCATCAGGAGTGCTACCAGGGGACCCGCTCTAAGGGGTTGTCCAACCGTACCTAGATCTTGTATGTTCTGGCCTGCTAGCCACCTGGCCAGCCACTGTAGTGGCACTGCCAGGTAGTATCGTTCGTAATTGGGACCTCCGGTCCTCCACATTATGCCAGGAGCTGCACGGTACGGTGCAACACTCAGTGCCTGCCTCCATCCCATCCCACATTAGCTCCCTTACCCGCGAGTTGAGGGATTTGAAGCAGACCTGTGGGACGATCATCTTGGATAGGGTGATCCTAGTCATAATGGGCAGTTTCAGGGAACGCCAGCATGTCACACTACCATGCAGTCCACGCAAGGCCACTCTCAGATTGCACTCCAGCATGTCTGTGTTTGAGTGTTAAATCTTAACCCCAAAATATTTCAGAACTCAGGGTTCCTACCTGATTCCCACAAGGTGCACGGCCACTGTAGCTTTCCCCGAGTCACAGCCACTGGGAACAAACAAGTCTTTTGCCAGTTGGTGCATAGGCTAGAGACTCTCCCTAGTGCCTACAAGGGTTCCATTCTACCTGGCGCTTCTGTTTTTGCATTTCTCAGATAAAGCAACATGTCATCCGCATACAAGGGGACTAAGTGTTCATTGGTTCTTAGGGGGATACACTTCCCGCACCCTCAGCTCGGAGTATAATGGCAAAAAGTTCCACAGCCAAAGCAAATAGCAGCGGGGGAGTGGACACCCCCCTGCCTAGTGCCTTTATGGATTGGGAATACCTCTCAATATGCACCTACCCCACTCACACCCTAGCTTTTGTGCCTGAATACAGGAGTGCTACTCTCATGTCCCAGCCTGATCACATATGCATGCAGCACATGACTGCCCTCAGGTAGCCCCAGTTCAGGATGTCAAAGGCTTTGCGTATGTCGACGGACAGAACTATCGCTCTTAGATGGTGAAAGATCCCCATCTCCTCCAGGGCCTGGTAAAGCCCCGAGGAGTTACTCAGGGGGATTAAGCCTAGGTGTTGTAAATGCTGCAATAGGCGCTTGGCCAACTCCTTGCTCAATATATTAAAGTCCAGATTCAGCATAGAGAGCGGTGTGTGGGCCGATCCTTTAAGCAGCTCTCAAAGAGTTTTGAGCAATCAGGCATTATGCCAAACAGGGGAACAGGGTACTCATTTTTCAGTGGCTACTCTGGTGTCTTGAGTTCACCAAGAATTATATGTGGCACAGCCCGAGCGGACTACTGCAAATATTTGGAAACATTGGACAAAAATTCCAGGTATAGAATAAACTAGGGGAAGTGCCACCTTTATCTATTGAGAGGAGAAACTCCAAGGGTACCAAACTATTGGTCAATACAGCTAACACTCCAGGGCTTTTGATATCTGGGTATCAATGTCACCATAAATTGGAGTGCCTTCCTAGAATGCAATCTCTACACAATATGGAATACATTTAGCAGGATGCAGGACATTGGAAGTCTCTATTGCTCTCGCTACTCGGCAGGGCTGCTTTGTTCAAAATGATCTACCTGCTGAGTTGTTGTGTTCACTTCATAAGTCTCCACATACAGTACAGAACAGCTTCTTTCAGCAACTGGGGGATAAAATCCAGTTGTTGGTGTGGAATACGGGAAGGTGGGAGTGGTGCTAGGGATAGCACTCCGCAAGTTGATGAGGGAGATGTATGATGGAAGAATAGCATTGCCGGATTTATACTATTGGACCATGCAGATGGCAACGGTCAATATTTATGTATTCACACAACAGGATGAGTGTTTAGGATAGACAGGCATCTGATGAACAATAGGAGTTACCTGGCAGCGCTTTAGTGACATAGTGTAGCGGCAGCCTTGCCGACAGACCCACAGACAGTGGTGCCAATCTGGAGGAACGCCACAAGATTTCTGGGGTGGGAGACAGTGTTGACGAGTGATACTCCCCTCTAGAATGGTGACCCTGTTATCCAAAGTGGGTCAACTGTCAGGTTTTCATGGCTTGGATTGCATTGGCATATTGGGGATGGGTGGACGGTTGATTAGTTTATCCAATTCAGTGAACTTCATAACGAATATCTAAGGATGGAATATGAAACCTGTAGGTACATCAAGCACCAGCATGACCTAATGACTGGCATTAAAAATGGAACAGCAATTCCCCACTGAATGACACCCGAGGAAAGAAGCAGTCTTGCTGATCTATTAAGAAAATACTAAAGAACTCCCCTAATGTCCTTCAGAAATTAAAGGAAATTTGGGAGGGAGATGAGGGTATTTTGGAAGATGAGGAATGGGAGTAGACACTGAGAGGCCCACATGGAGTGCCAATGAGATCGGTTTCAAACTAGGTCTGTTGCGTATCCTGCATGGGTCATACTATTATACAACGGTACAGAAGAGAACAGGCAAGACTGACCAGATTGTTGTCTCAGGGACTGGGCCTAGGCTGCAGTGGCGGCTCCTCCGTTATGGTCGAAGGAGCGTTGTCCCCCTGATGAAAGACCGTAGAGGCAAGGAGATAAATAAATGATAATACAACATTTTTATTATCATTTTATTTTGCGTCCTGCAGGCTGCCTGCCAGCAGAGCCGAGGGAGGGGTGGGGACAGACACAGGGACGCTGTAGCACCAGGGAGGAGGGGGAGTGGTGAGCACTGCTAAATGTGCATCATGGTTTGGACAATCCCAAAGGGCCGGCCAAACCGTCATGCGCACTTAGCCTATCTCCACCTAGCTGTGTTGTATAGCTGGGTGGAGAAACCAACACAGGCTCCCAGTCTATGTCTTAGCGCTAAACCGAGGCGCTCAGACCAATCCCAGTGCTGCTCACATGCTAGGAATAGCATTCCCAGCATGTGAGCAGCGCTGGCATTGGGAGCTGCGAGCCTGCGCAGTCTGCACCAGGTTCCTGACAAGGACGAGAGGATCGGGGGAAGGCGACAGCCATCTGAGTAGGTAAGTGATTTATTTTTGTAGTCTTTTTTTGTGTTGCTCCCACCCCACCACTTCATAGTATGAACGAACGTTCCAGCTACTTTGGCTCTTCTTCCATATCCTGTGGACATCGGGGAATGTATGACCACTGTGCCTTGGGCTCGAGTACAATGCTCAGCGAAGTTATCCATACTTAAAATCTGGGAGAAAGAAAGAGTCCTGAAGTATGCCAAACTATGGATTACTCTGGAGCGGGGAAGTAAAGAGGAACACTGCAAAGCTCTGGGGGATAGAAGTGCATCCGGCCCTTAATATTTGGTAAAAAGATATGGACTGGTGCATGTTGGCCAAGCGTCAAACTTACGAAGGCAGGGGCTACCCTCGGAAACGGACAAAGATTTGGGGAGCATAGGAGACACATAGAGGGCTGCTATTGGTTGGGTAGAAATTAAACACATTAAAGCTAATAGGGAATGAAACAATGAACCATGTAGAGTAACATAAGTATGATTCAATGATATGTTTATCCAAATAGAAGTTGCTGACAATTGTTGGGGAGGTGACATGTCAGTGAAATGTTTTTGTATTGTTGGTTAACGCAAAACAATAAAAATATTTTTTTATAAAAAATGTCTTCTCCTTTTTGATTTTTGTGCATGGAGGGGTCTGGTTGGACTCAACTAGATCATATTTTATTTCATATATTTTCATCATGTCATTACAATTGAATAGAACTGCTAAAATGCAAGCTAACATCTCCAGAACATGATCAGAATTTGATGAACTTTTTTTCCAACAGCAACATAATGGAAGTGTTGCAAGTTGTTAACAAGAATATGCATATTTAACATATCTTATTATGGTTTGCCTCACACCCTCCTTACCGCTAGGACTCCTTGTTCCATTCCATTCCATTCCGATTCCGTTACTCTGACTGGAGTTAGGTTGAGTTTCTGTCAGTTGCCCTTGGCTGTCGCATAAATAAATTCTCTGCAAACTTCCATTTTGTTGAAGTCCTTTCTAAATTTATTTGGCGATGAGTGCTGGTGGAAGAACAGCACAGCGTGTGGCAGCCTTCCTCCAAAGCTTATTGGCATAACGCTTCTCTTATTTCGTACCTTGGTACTCGTCTGTGTGGCAACATTGCGGCTGTACCGGTCTAGTCTTCGAGAGGCAAGTGCTGACGCCGCTGATTTACGCTTAGAGGACGACTAGCTACTGCAAACGAATTCTATTACAGGACCGGAGTCTTCAGATTATGCTTCTCATTTCTATACTGCAAAACACAGCAGCCAATGAAAACATGCAATTTAGTATAAAACAACTACATTGCCCATGATGTACACATATAAGCCAAGCCTCCATAGTCCATAAGAACCTCTTGCGTGGTCCCATCATCCTCTTTCTTTGCTGCTCACAGCAAGAGTTAAGTGCACCTTTACATGTCCCCTCACTCTGCTTTTGCATGGGGGGTTTCATTGTGTAGTTGCTGAGTGTATTCTTTAATTTAAGACCTTGCTAACATTATACTGTGTATTTGAGCACTTTAATTGGTTTTGAGTGTTTCTTTCAGTTTAGGAGCGTGCGCTCCGGTCTTTAGGCAGTATTCAGCCTACTAGGCTTCATTGATTGTGGCCCGATACAAGCGGAGCATTCTTTCCGCTTCCGATGCATGTGATGCTGCTTTGTGGCATTTGAGTCACGGTCTTTGACTGGGCAGAGCGGCAGACTTTTTTCCCCACACACTTTTTTCCTAACAACTTTGTTACCCGGCATTGCGCAGGGCGCCGGCGTTTGGGCTCCCTAATTGCCCTCCTTCTGCCGCACGCGCCGAGTGGCTCTCTGCTGACGCACGCTCCTGAACGCGTTCAATTGGGCTTCATTTGGGCTGCTTTTGGGCGCGTTTGGGCGGCGCGCCTCAGCGCGATTTCCCCGACAGTTCAAAAGCGCATTTTGGATCGGTTTTGCCGCTCTGCTTAGGATCGCCTGTACCAGGTTGTAAAATACTGGCCAAAAGAGTGGCACACGCTCTTTATACATATCACTGATATCACTGATTGCCCTGGTCTCTGACCTCTTTGACTACAGCTTTGCTGAGGGGGTTATAATAGTACATTGAGAGTTTCTGCTGGTGTGCTTGTGGGCTGACCTCCCCCATTACCCCTCCTGGTGGCTTTGCATATTGCTGTCTCAGCATTACTATATAATATTACTTGTATAATATCCTTCAGTCCACCTTGATTATGGAAGACTGGGTTAAATACCCCAATGAGAATGATGATGAGGAGGTGGTGTATGTCGGACAGCAGGAGGCTGTCCTAGAGGATAACTTCGTTGAAGCATTGGACGCCTCGGTCCAGTCCTCCGTCAATAGGACAATGGAGACCACGGTTCCACAGACCGTTCAGCAGGCCCTAGCGGCAGCCCTGCTACAGGTCAGGAAACAACTAAAGGGTTTCGCTAAGCGACATGGCTATGGCAAGCGACCTCGGAAGAGGAAGTCAGAGACTTCAACTTCGGGCCAGGGCATGGCTACTGTTACACAATGCCCACATGCCCAGGCACTGTCAACGCTGCCCGGCAGTGGGGCAGGCGACCATTAACCTTGGGTTAAGGCCAAAGCTAAGCTAACAGCTTATACCGACACGGACACTACCACGACGGGCACAGACACCGATACCTCGGAGAAGCCTCCCCCTCCAAAGAAGGCGAAAACTTCACTTCCATCGGCTGCGGAGCCCTCGAACACCCCTTTTACATTCGACCCGACTGACATAATGCACCCCCGATCCTCTGACTGGTCACCGTCTTCCGCGGTTTCTGACTATTCACATGAGAATTTTCGGAAAGGGTTTTCTCCGGAGGTGCGCAATCGACTACGGTCCGAATGCCCACGTCCGGAATTGCCTGGTAAAGTGGCTGAGACGCCTGAAATAGACGCGAGTCTCCTAACGTTCTTAAAGAAATTTTCTAAAGATCCCAAACGTGGCATCGACCACGCCTGGTGTGGCTGCCAAGATAAGATGCTGGACGTTGTGGGCCCTTTGGCAAAAATCTTGGAGATGGCCTTGGCGGCTAAGGAAAGCGCTGCACCAATAGACCCTGATATTCTGGCGGGCTGGACCCAACGGGCCATATGCCTCATTGACAACGCTAATTGTGCGATTTCTGTGGAAAGACGCAAATCGCTGCTCATGAGGATGGACAGTAATCTCACGGAGTTGGTGGATGCCGAACCTGGTCCCTTGGCGGGCGGACAGCTCTTCGGGGAGCGCTTCGTTAAAGACGTTTCAAAGTATGTAGGCACGTTTACATCCCTGGACAAAGCACAGACTGGAATAAAGAGGGTTTTCCAGCAGGGTGTTTTTAATCGGGCCGGGTAAGGCAGGGGCCGCTCGTCAGGCCGCAGTTTCCAACAAGGCTCCCAGAGAGGCGACTTTGGGTGCGGCCGAGGGGACTGGGACTCCACTCGTGGAGGTACCTTCTACCCATCATGCCGAAGATTCAATAGGGGACGATTTCAGACCTGCATCAATAGGGCGAACTTCAAGGCCCAGCAGTCCTCAGGTGAGTGTCACAGATCACTCTCATCTTCCTTTGGGGGGTTGTACTCAACACTGTCTGCCGCAGTGGCAGCAACTGACTCAGGACGCATGGGTGTTACAAACCATCATGGGTTTTCATTTAGAATTTTATTCTCCTTCGTTTCAGAACGTTCCCCGTCCGAGTCCCCCCCCACCCCAGAGTCTCCATTTTTCCCTACAACATCACTGTTTTATAGACGAAATTGCAGGGTTGCTGCAGAAACGCGCGATAGCACAGTGCAACGAGGGGCCTCACGGTTTCTGCAGCAACATATTTCTTGGGCAGAAGAAGGGAGGTGGGAACAGGCTTGTTCTGAACCTCAAAGATTTCAATCAGTTTCTCACCTACAATCACTTCAAGATGGAGGGGATCCATCTTTTAGTGGACTTATTGCAGAGAGAGGACTGGATGGTCAGGCTGGACCTCAAGGACGCCTACCTCTCCATTCCAATTTTCTGACCGCATCGCCGATTCCTCCAATTCCGGTGGAACGGCCTGTGATACGAATATTTGGCCCTTCCTTTCGGGCTCTCATCAGCTCCTTGGTGCTTCACCAAGGTGATGAAGCCTGTGGTCACCCACCTACGAGAGCGAGGGGTAAGACTGATAATATACTTAGACGATATTCTGATCATGGCGCAGAGCCAAGCCACACTTTTACAGCATCTGAACCTCACGACAACGCTGCTTCAGAGCTTGGGGCTTGTGATCAACCTGGCAAAGTCGGTGGTTCACCCGACACAAGTGATAGACTTCCTCGGGTTCACAATAGATTCCAGGTCGGCTCAGCTAAGTCTTCCCAAGGCGAAGCTGAAGGATCTAAAGAAAGAGATTCTGGCGCTACTGAACAGACAGACAGTCTCTCTCCGAGCCATTGCCAGGGTAGTAGGGATCTTAGCCTCATCAATTCAAGCCATATTCCCAGGCCCTCTTCATTACCGGGCCCTACAGCGTCTGAAGATCAGACACATTCAAAAAAGGTTTGTCCTACACGGATGCCATACCACTGTCTCAAGAAGTCAGGACCGAGCTGCAGTGGTGGCTAGGCCACGTAGATGCCTGGAATGGCAGAGCAATCTTCGGTTCTCAACTCGAAGTGGTTATAGAGTCCGACGCCAGCCGTTGGGGCTGGGGCGCGCGCTGCGGCGACATCTCCACTGGCGGAAGATGGTCTCCATAAGAGTTGTCCTTGCACATAAATTGCTTGGAGTTGCTCACCGGTTCGTTTGCAATTCGATCGTTGTCCCAGAGACAGACCTCATGCTGCATCCTCCTCCGCATGGACAATGGGTCCGCGGTGAGGTATATCAACAAGTTGGGCGGCACAAGATCGTCTCTTCTTTTCGAGATAGCCAAAAAATGTTGGCATTACTACCTCAATCACCAGATTTCGGTGATTGCGGAGTACATTCCGGGATAGTCCAATCAGGTGGCGGATTGGAATTCCAGACACCTCAGGGACTTCAGCGATTGGATGTTGCTTCCCGACGTCTTCCAGTGGCTTCAGAAAATATGGGGTCCATTTCAGACGGACCTTTTCGCTTCCAGACTCACTTGCCAGATACCCCAGTTTTTCAGCTGAAGGCCGGACCCAATGGCTCAGGCGACCGATGCTTTCCTACAGGATTGGTCGGGCGCGATTCAGTAAGCATTTCCACCGTTCCTACTGATCCCCAGGTTGATGTCACAGGTGATCAGGCAACAGGCGGAAATAGTCCTAGTGACGCCGTGGTGGACGTCCCAACCGTGGGTTCCGACGTTACTTCAATGGAGCTGCGATCTCCCCAGGTTGCTCCCCGAGTCGAACTCGTTGTTGCTGGGCCCTCATCAGGAGCGTCATCCAATGATACAGGAAGGACGACTCACTCTGATGGCATGGAGGCTTTCAGGGAACAGTGGCACATGCCAGGAGTTTCAGATAAGGCTTCTGAGTTCATCAAGCAAGCCTGGGCACCTTCCACCAGGAAACGTTATTTCTGGGACTGGAAGAACTGGGTGCATTGGTGCTTGGAACGACATTTGGATCCCGTGGGGTCGGAGCCATCCCAAGTGCTAAACTTCCTGTCGGATAAAGCTGCGGAGGGACTGGCTTATCGCTCAGTCAACAATTTCCGATCTGCCATTTTGGCGGGACATGAGCTGGTAGATGGTAAACCAGTGGGCATGCATCCGGTTATATGCAAACTGCTCAAGGGAATTAGGGTAGCTAATACTCCTAAACCCAACTATACGGGTCTTTGGAATGTGTCTTTAGTTATTTCATTGTTCAATAGCTGGCCTGTTAATAGTGTCCTTTCCAGGAAACAGCTCTCAGCCAAGTTGGCTATGTTGTTGTGTCTGTCCACGTGCAGACGTTCCTCGGACGTGAGAGCGCTCCACATTACAGGTAGAGTGTTTACCCCAGAGGGGGTTTCTTTCACTATTACAGGACGTACCAAGACAATGTCTCGCCATATTGATTATAATGCTTTCCCAGAAAATGAGAAATTATGTGTAGTGAATTGTTTAAGGGCATATGAAGAATGTACAAGGGCATTGAGACCTCAAAATTGCTCCCAATTGTTAATTGCTCTGCAGAAACCGTACAAACCTGTGGCGGCTTCCACTATTGCCAGATGGCTCAGATTTATAATGCAGGAAGCTGGCAGGGCTCGAGTCGGGGTACCACGCGGGTGGACGGCGTCCCCCCACTTATTTTAACGTATCTTACAGGGTGGACGCCGTCCCCCCTGACCAAAAGCTGGACTAGACAATGATGGTGTTACTTACCGGACCGGTGCACCGCCGATCTCCGAACTTTGACGTACTCCTCGCATCCTGCTTTCTCCTCTCTCCACCCCTCCCATCACCCACCCCTGCCCACTCACTCGCTACCCATCTCATGCTCCCTCTCCTGAAGTCTGTGCCCCGCTCTCCCCTCTCGCAGATGCTCCCCCCCATCTGTTCATGACCTGCTCACGACCCCACCCCCTTTGAGCCTTCACACTTTCTTAACTATGAGGCGCGCATCCTTTCCCCATTTCTCGTCCCATCACTCCTCTCTTCCCGTGACTTCATTCACCCCCCCCTCCCCCCCCCCCCCCCCCACCCCCAGGGGCGAGCTGCTACTGGCCCTGGGCCTTTTACAAACCAAACCACAACTTCACAATGATGGGCCCCACCTCTGCGGGCTTCTTCGGACCCTGAGCCAAACGAGGCAGACAGAGGCTGACAAAGTGGTTCTGAACGCAACGACCTTACACACCCGTGGGAAAACTCCATCTGCGTTGTTGCATTTTTTAATTCCAGAGTTCCCAGTCTGCCCGAGACATACAACTCATTAAGAAGACGTTGAAAAAGACGAACTTGCCTCGGACAGTTTCAAAGTGAATGTGGACTATAAAGATCCCTCAGAAACAGTCATTTGTAGTCATTATTGACTTAGGCAAAAGAGGAGTCCCTGCAGCATCATTTGCTAGTCGGTCAAACAAAGAAGACTAGTTTATAACCCACAAATAAAAGGTTTTATGTGAACTCAATCACAGTTTCACAAGTAATGTTGCCACATCCCCCCCCCCCTAAGGAAAATTCCGGCTATTCGTTCAAAGTAAGATTCTGCAAGACATTAAGATACTATAGTTGTTTAAAAAAACAAAACACTTATGATAGTGTTAAGGAGCGGAGCCTTAGATGGTTCTGGAGTCCCCTAAATTTGAAACTCGCTTCATCAAACTGATGTAGCTAATAACACATTGTTTATAACAAAGTTACTACGAACTGGATTCCACTAGAGTGGCACACTGGCAGTACCAAGTATCACATTCCAATTTTAATTACTGTATTTCTGTTTTTTACCTTTCGTGACGTCACTTCCTGTCGTGATGTCACATCCTGTCTCTGAGCGTCCCCCCACTTCTTTATTTAGGACTTGTGCCCTGGAAGCTGGCGTTGACATACAAATGTTTGGTGCACATTCTGCTAGAGGAGCTATGGCCTCGAAATCTTACATGTTGGGTTCTAACATTCAGGACATTATGCGTTGTGCAGATTGGTCCTCAGAGTCAACCTTTAAAACGTTTTATTATAAGCCGGTGGGGGATATTACTTCTGTGGTATTTGGACAGCGTTAAACTAGCATAATCTGAAGCCTCCGGTCCTGTAATAGAATCAAAAATTTGCTAGCATTCGCGCCAAGAATTTTCAATTCTATTAAGGACACGGAGGCGAGGATTATCCCACCCGGCTTTATTATTAATGGTATTAAAGCTTACCCGACCATGTTTTCTTGTTATGACATGATGGATTATGCAGTGGTTACGGAGGTTCATTTCCTTTATTTCAGGAGCAGATAATAAATCTGAGTAGACGACGATGGACAGCGAGGGTTTGCGCCTGACGACTTCAGTTTATTCTTCCAAGTTTGAGGAGGTTTTGGGACTTATTCAAGTTGATGTTTGGACTTGTGTTCTCTACAAAGAAAGAGGATGATGGGACCACGCAGGAGGTTCTTATGGACTATGGAGGTGTGGTTTATATGTGTGCATCATGGACAATGTAGTTGTTTTATACTAAATTGCATGTTTTCATTGGCTGCTGTGTTTTGCAGTAAAGAAATGAGAAGCATAATCCTCGCCTCCGTGTCCTTAATAGAATTGAAAATTCTTGGCGCGAATGCTAGCAAATTTTTGAGTGTAGCTGGCTGAGGGAGCAGCTTCTGGAATTGAGGAAGTCTGGGAGCCAGCTGAGGGAGTGGTTTTTGCATAGAGGTACAGCTCGCGTCCTCGTTCCTGTCAGTGAAGGCGGAACCACTCCAGTCTTTGACACTGTTGGGTGGATTAATTCCTCTGCGGGCTGAATCTCTTCTGCCTTCAAAGCTGCAGGTGGAGTCTCTTCAGCCCTCTTTGCTGCTGGCATAGTCTCTTCGGCCTTTCCGATTATATTGTTAAAGGTGGGTGGAGCTGGTGTAGTGACTCTACACGTAGCTCCACGGAGTTTGAAAAAAACTCAGTGGAGCTAAGCATGGCTCCGCTCCCTTCTCGCTCCCCCCCCCATCTCAAATGCTTTAAAAAATAATACAATTAAGGCACTTACCTGTGTTTCTGCTGCCTCCCCTGCCTGGCCGCTCACCTTCCTGCTCCTCTCTGCCTCGCGTCCTTTATTGAAAACAAACAATACTTTGTAAGTCTTGCGCGTGCGCATGTGCACATGCAAGATGGACAAAGTGGTGTTTTTTTAATGAAAAAGGACGTGAGAGGAGCAGGAGGTAGAGCAGCCAGGCAGGAGAGGCAGCAGAAAAACAGGAAAGTGCCTTCTTTATATTATTTTTAAAGTATTTAAAAGAGGGGAGGGAGCGGCTAACTCCGCTCTGCCACGGAGGCAGAGTTTTGCCTATCTCTGCATTTGCCATGGAGCATGGAGTAGGCAAATCTCCGCAAACTCCGCTGGCGGAGCGGAGTTACACGCCCAGGGTTAGATATTTTCCTGCATTAGGGCTTCATTGTCCTACGTGGAGAAGTTCTTCTTTATTATTCCTTCTTGTAGAAGGCGGGGAGTAGACGCACGGTTGGGTGAGGCATCTATCAGTGGTGCGGGGACTGCTCTTTTGTAAGTAAATAATTAAGCAGCTGTTGGCGCCTACGTCTTCTGTGTTTCCCGCACGTACATGTTATCTGCAAACTGTAATTTTTCTTCTTTGTGACTTTTGATTATAGAAAGTGTGCTGCGCTTTCTGTTTTTCAATACTTCATCAATCTTCTATAGTTGTGGTTGCTTTGCCCTATCTTGATGCGCCTCTTTCTAACTTATCGTGCCTCACTCTGCCTATTAATAAAGTACTGCATTTTAAATATTTGTGCCAAGTGAAGTATCTAGGATTTGCGCTCAGTGATTTTTACTCTGCATCTTATCTTACACGCCGATTGCCACAGCTTAAGAGTATTGGAACATCTCTGCAATCGTCTAGCTGGCACAGCTGCGGGTTATGTGTACACACAGACGGGCACAGCATTTAGCTGGTTATGCGCACATGCTGAGTGGCACAGCTGTATCATCCTTGAGTACCTTATGTTGTATTTATTGTGCTATCTAGAAGTTTGTTGGTTTACACGCACTATCCTAGTCAACTGTAGTTTGGCACACTGTTATATCTTTATTTCTTTTACTTTTTAAACTTTAGTCTCTATTAGCATGGCATCTACAAGCATGAATCAACCACCTACGTTCCTTAATGAAGAAGGCGAACCACTCATTCTGTGGAAGGAGTGGGAAAATGTTTGTTGTCTCGTATTTAATAGCTGTCGGAGGAGAGAAATTTTCACCTTTGAGGAAGCAACATATTTTGTTGCACAATTTGGGCATTGAGGTAAGGAAGGTATATGAAAACCATATTGATTCAGGAGGGAAGGAAGGTCAGGGGGGTGTATACTCATTAGCATTAACAAAACTGGGAAGACATTTTGGACAAAAAGTTAATGTGGTTCTTGAACGTCACAAATTCTTTTGCAGGGTCCAAGGGAAAAATGAAAAAAACACAAGTTTTTTTGCTGTTCTTAGAGGATTGGCTAATTTGTGTGACTTTGGGACATTAATTGATTTCTTAATCAGGGACCAGCGGGTCCATTGTACCAACAATCTTGAAATTCAAGGAAAATTACTAACTGGGGATCCTGCTTTGAAGGTGGCTATTGAAATTGCTAAAAGTGTAGAGCATACAGCAGAATGTATGAAGGAAATTAAAGGAGGTAATGTGTCAGATACTGAGCACATCGTAAAAATAAATTGTCCCAAATGGCTCAGGGAGATGTAGATGTTGAAAGTAAGAAAACTAATGACAATCGATGCAAAAATGCAGGGGAGGACAACAAAAAGGATAAATTAAGATGCTTTTGTTGCAGAAATTCCAATCACTTGGCCAACAATCCATGTTGTCCTGCGAGATCAATCACATGTAGGAAGAGCTACAAAAGGGGCATTTTGCCAGATTATGTGAAAATTTGCAAGGGGAAAAGAAAAATTTAAACTGTGTTATGGACAACGATGATGAAGGGAAAAAGTTAGTGTTCCATATTGATGAAAATGCAGTGGGATTGGTGCTCTCACATCTGACATGCTTGATCTCTTTGGATGGGGAGTAATTTTACAATTTTGCAGACTCTTGCTCTCCGTATACTTTAATTGACTATGGCACATTGAAAGATAAGTTCAAAGATAAGGTTCACGAGTCGACTCCACCTGACATCAAACCAGGGGGGTACAATAAAGTTACTATTCCATTGGTTGGAATGTTGACCATGGAAATTACTTTCAAGGGTAGATCAACAGTGGGGAAAGTGTATTTAACTAAGAGAGGATCCAGTTTACTTGGTTGGGCTCATCAAAAAGATCTAGGTATTGTATTAAATCCTAACAAAGAGAATCCAGTTTTAACAGTAGCAATCCCCAGGAAGCAGGTTCTTATGGCCTTGTGCTGTGAGTTTCCCACTGTGTTTTCTGAAAAGGTGGGCCTTCTTAAAAAACATCAACATAAGATCAAAGTAAAAGACAATGCTCTACCAGTTGTACACAACGTGAGACAAATTCCATATCTCACGCAAGATCCCCATAAAAATTAATTGAACAAACTGGTAAATCAAAGAATAATAGAAGCAATTGACAGCTAATTATGGTTGGCTCTGATTGTGGTAACACAGAAAGCGGAGGGAGGGGTCTCGGTCTCTGTGTTGACTTTGAAGATTTGACAGATTTCCCTTGCCCAGAATTAATGACATTTTCAGTGTAATAGGTGAAGCAAAAGTGTGTAGTGTTATTGATTTATCATCTGCCTATAACCATATTGAGCTTCTTCCAGATTCCAAAGCGCTTACATCTTTCATCGCGCTATTTGGAGCTTATCAGTTTTGCCGTATGCCGTTTGGCCTCATCTCTGCAGCTGCAGCATTCCAAAGGGTGATGCAAGATGTACTGAAGGGGATCCGGAATGTCCTTTGTTTTCAAGATGATATCCTGATCTACGGAGATTCTGTGGCACATCATGATAGTGCTTTAAGAGAAGTACAAGGGGCATTGAAATCTGTTGGACTTACAGAAAGCAAGGATAAGTGTCAAGTGGGTGTAGATTCTGTAGAATATTGGGTCGCATCATTTCAAACAAGGGGATGAAGCCCAAATTTGATTTGTAGGAGCTGTTAAGAGTGCACCACCTTCCAAATATCTTAACCACATGACTGCTAAGGCAATCCCCCTCCTGTGCTGGAGAGCCTTGAAATACATTATTTCATGACGAGCTCAGCTCGTCATCAGCACACGACCAGTGTACTGCATGACGAGCTGAGCTCGTCATGAGCAGCGAAGGGGTTAAGGCACAGATAGAAGGGAACTAATGTCAGCAAGCACGGGTGGTGTTTATATGCGGCTCCATCCATTACTTTCAGTGTGGAACAACAGCAGCATACAACACCACCAATTGGCACACAGAAGTACTGATTTTAAGTTTCCGGATCAAGCCTGACGCCGGGGAATATTCACAATGTGCGGAATCTGTAGTTAGAAGTATCCATCAGAAAGGCTGAATATTCCAAGAAAAGGGTTTGTTTGTGTCGCCTGGGGCTCCACAGCCTGTTACACTGCTTGAAGGAACAAACAGAAAGCTAAATAAACACCACCAGTAATACCTACTAGAATACAGAGTACTCCATTGAAGACAATGGAGTGACTCTGGGCCTATAATATAGCCTTATAGCCCACCGTAGTGGGCTATACCGGCTATTTAAGGCCCGCTCCAGCGTTACATGGGAGCGGGACTTTAATAGCTGGTATAGCACAGCTACGAAGGGCTATAAGGCTATTAGAACATTCTGCCACTAGAGGGCAGAATGTCCTAACAAATAAAACAAAGGCTCTCGAAGCCCGAGGGGATTTAAATCCCCTCGAGCTCTAGATGCCTTTGTGAAAACATTGGAATGTTGCTTTGCGGGCCTTAACCGGCCTGTGAAAACACGGAGCACTCCATTGTCTTTAATAGAGTGCTCCGAATTTCAATTTTCTAATAGGTGTTACAGGCCTTCTGCTTCAACATTCCGAAGTTTGTCTTTCTCATCCTCCATATTTAATTTTGAACCCTCGATGGGTATTGCATAGTGTAGCCCTGGGTAGAGACCTATAATGCTATACCAGTTGTTAAAGGCCCTGAAGCAGAGTTATAGGTGTGCGCCAGAGGGTCAACAAAATGTTCAAAAAAAAGACATGATTAAGTTGTTTATAATAAAGTAAAAATTATTTAGTAAAACAAAGTCACACCGAAATACGTCTATAAATAAAACAGAGAAAAATGAACCAGTACTACCATTAGATTAGTTTAAAAAAAGCCAATTTTATCTGTGTTCTGATAAAGGCAAGAAAAGTGAATTAAGTGAATGTGAATACAAATCACAGTTATAAACCTCTCTTACACTCATACTTTCGCCGGGTGCCTGATTTTAGGAGAAGGGTACACAACTTTTTTCCTACTACACTGTCACAGCGGCTTCCTTATTCCTAAATTGACTAATGATGCCTGTAACAGGCGATCTCACAGGCATCCAGTTTCTGTGTCCAAGATGTGCTAGTTCACATTGCTTTCTTACAACAATATGAATCCTCATAAGGTATACAGTCTTTTGCTTAAGGGAACAGTTTGGTTTACAAAGCTGGCAGATGTTCATTCCAAAGAACTAGTTTGTGGTCGCGTAACATCAGAGCTGAATGAAAAGTAACATTATTTCTAGATCACGCCCCCTTCACATCACTGTGGAAGATGTTTGTCCTTCTTGGTAACAAATGTATTTCTGGCAAACAACCTGTTATTTGGTGCAGCATTTCTTCAGCTACTAAAAAATTCAAGACTAGATTGCCTTTGAGGAGAACTTTCTTTCCTCCATTAGAAATCAAAAGAAATAAATCTGGATAGTCACAGTCAATGTCAAATATAGTTTTGCACTACACCGTTCCCGAAAGACAACTTGGAAAATGGGAAAAGCAGTAAACAGATCCTTTAATAAAAACCAATTGGAAGGTGTTAAAATGATACAGTTTGATCTTTGAATACATAGCCAACACACCTCTCTGCTACCAGGGTTATCCTTCTACGTGTGTGAACAAATGGATCTTAACCCTTTCCTTGCACCCGTCGGCCAACGGCCGTTGCGAGCACTACCTCCGTAGTGCTGCGCACGTCCATTGGCCGACACGACACCGCCCACACAATGGATCGCCTTCCGTAATTAAGGCGTTTTAATGTGAAACATTTCACTGCAAAAGCTTTTGTAAATATATAAATGTTTATACTTAAAATAAAATGCCTATACTTTGTCCCCCTTCTTCCAAAAGACCCATTCCCAAAATGTCCAATACAAGGCTTTGTTACACAATCTGATGGTCCATGTATGAATTCCTTCTTGGGGAGTAGGCTAGTGATGCTACATGATGCATAAAATGCAGCCATGCTGTTGGCTGTGAAACAAACGCCATTTAATTTGGAACTTTTACGAAAGCGTGTATGAAAGTAAAACTGGTAAAAATTACTCCACTAACATTTACATGTTAAAATAGCATTATACAAAAGTTTACCAAAAAGGAAAGTATAAAAATGCAAGAGTTAAGAGTACGGAGTGATCGCATGATCCTGATGGGCCAGGAATGAAGGAGACACGGGCAAAGCGTTAATAAAGACTCAGAAGAGGAGAGAAGTTTTCACACCTAGTCTTACCGCAGACGATAAAATCAAAATTAGAGTCAGCTCTCACAAGAAGGCCAGAGAGCTCAGGGAGACTTCTCAAATAAACAACAAGTTACTAGGGAAGGGGAAGGGAGGTAAATTAGTAGCCAATGGCAACAATGATAAAACTGTTCAAGAGTTGTTTACCCCAAAAATGCCCAGATGCAGTGTAAGCTTCACCAGGTGAGCCATATACATTCATAGATTCATAACGTAATGTCTTGACACACCAACATTTCACACTTTCCCTACTACTTCTTGGTATATCTGTGGACATGGTATTTCTTTGGCCTGTGCATTCTTGTGAGATACAGGACCATTTAGCACATAAACAAAAAGGTGTTAAAATACATGCGATTAGGAGATTGATTTTCCATGTTCTCGCTCTACCCATCTCGTGGACTATAATCAACAATGAAGACGCAGGAACAAAAATCATCACCAGCGAACTCCCCGCCACCACTGCATATTCCTGTGCCTTGGTTACCAAACAGCTCTCATCAACCCTAGGAAGTGCTCACACACCCAATGCGGCACAGCAGTATGGACATACAATAGTGAATAGACACGCATGCAATTTTAAGTCTATTCCTCCTCCTGCACTTCCAAAAGTCCTACATCAAAGGCAAGCGGTACAACAAATTCAAGGATCTGAGGCACTGTTTACTGGAAGCAGATCTCCAGACATTTGCTTTCTACTGTTTACCCCTTCATCAGCTGTTAGGTGAAAACCATGCCGCTCTGGATTCTGGTGTGCCCTGCCCGGCGCTCTAGTACTAGTTCTTGATTAGGGAGATCCATGGAGCGAGAATGAACAATTCCTTCTGGTACATGGGCTTCGGTCCTTGGCTTGAGTGGTCCCGTACAACTTAGATACGAGCTAATAGTCCCAAAAGTCAACTTTGGGAGGTAGCGTTAATGACTGTCCAAGGGCTTGGAATCACAAGTCCTTATGCATTAATCCAGAATGATGTTGACTGAGGTCAGTGCATCGACGGCCCATTTGGGATACTTCTTGTCACTGTACATGGTTCTCATGAAGTCCTGCACAAACTCCGGGAAGCGCTGCTGTAGGATGCTCTCTCGCACAGAGAGCATCAGATTCAACTATAGGAAGAAAAGAATTGAGAAGAAATTGTGAGACAAACAGTGAGGCAGTGGAGCAGCAACAAACATGAGGCACTGGTATCTATTAATGCTCTCATTTCACCCCCTACTCCAACGGATTCTTGTTTCCCACCATAGCTTTGTTTCAATAAAGTGAAGATTCCAGATCTGTGCCACTAGCTTTTCCACCAGTTGTTCTCTAAACTACCTCGATGTTTGCAAATCGGCAAACAGCTGAACACACCATAGACATTTTTAAAACTTTATAAATAAATCCGTAAAACTGTATCTCTGTGCAAAAGTAGTGGTAATTCAATGGAAAATGTGCTGTCTGCAAATGACAGTGTCCTACACAATGTTTTAGAAATAGATTTGCGACAGTGGGCGTTAGAATGCACCACCAGCAACATTGTACAACCTTGCACTCTCCTGATGAATAAATTTGCTACACTTCGTGAGAAGCTAGGATTTTTCACAATCCATATGACTTCAGTGATGTAATAATGATATCTTCACCCCCACTCTCAAATCGTTTCAGCACCACTGGTGCAAAGGTGCTGAACTATGTCCCCAACTCCAGTTTTAAAACAAACCCTTGCAGGTATTCCCAAGCAAAACCTTGGGTGAACCTCCCAGAATCTCCTCTGCTATTGATTTACTTCACAAAACTATTTAAGCATAGAATTTGCTCACTACAGATATTTAGCCTCCCCACTTGTGTATAACTTTCACACATAAATTGAGAAATATGGATGCGGCCTTATGGCCGGAGCTACTGACTTTGGATCTGGGGAACCAGGTTCGAGTCCCAGCTTTGTCTGTCAGCAAATCAATTAATCTCCTGTGCTTTAAATAAAATGAATCTGATTGCATAATGTAACCTGGTGGTCATGCAAATCTCTTCAATGCCCTTGGGCTAGGTTTGAGCAATATAAAACTGCAAAGGAGTCTAAAAAGCACCACTGGGCCTCGTTTTGACACAAAAATGGATAAGAGGTCCTAACCCACACTCTGCTTCAGAAGGGGTTTTCAAACAGGTGCCGCAGGCCAGCACCCCACTCTGAAAAGAGTTTGAGCTCCAGTGCAGTTCACCATCTGCACATCAATATCTTGGCCACAGTCCGATGAAGACATATCGAAAGGCATGGTCATGACATTTACAAACAAATGCTGTTAGTGAGGAAGGCAAATAATTGTAAAAGCATGTTATTTTGGGAATTCACAGCATTTTGAAAGCATGTCTACTATTACATTAAAAAAATCGCTTCCGTCTGATGTCCGGTAAAGCTAGATGAGTCCCCAAAGTGTGTTTAGGGAACCACTGGACCACAGCATCGAATGTCAATCTTGTGATGGCAGTTTCACTAACAATATTAGGCTGGAGACTAAGTAAGTACTACCGGCTCACCCCGTTAAAACCAGCCGGCATATCGGCAACACATGGCCTGTCAGTTAAATATCTCCCGTTTTTAACTTTCAGATCCCGGTTCCGAAAAGCAAGACATTTAGGGCCCGATGTAGGTAATTTTATTTTACCACTTCTTTAATACCGAATGATACCGAATCGGTATTTATGAAGTGGTAAAATAGAGGGGGGGGGATGTAGGTAATACAGAATCTGTAAATACCGAATCGTTAAGATTCGGTATTTACCGATTCTGTAAATACCGATTCGGTAATGCCCATTGATTCCTATGGGCATTTAAGCCCATAGGAATCAATTGGCATTACCGAATCGGTGTTTACCGATTCCAGCAAGGGTGCAGGGGGTGTCACTTTGACACCCTCTAGCACCCCAAATACAGGCATGTGTGCCATGTGGCACACAGACATGCCCTAAGGGCATGTCTGTCTGTCACATGGCATAGGTGTGCATGCACACATGTGCATGCACACCTGGATTCAGTATTTTACCACCCAATTGGATTGGGTGGTAAAATACTGAATCTGAAAGGCCTGTAGCACTGGAAACAGTGCTACTTACATCAGGAATTTTCCGAATCGGTAAAATTACCGATTCGGTATTTTACAGAATCTGTAAATTTACCTAATCGGTAAATTTACCGATTCTGTAAAATATAGCCCCCTACATCTCATTCACCAAATACCGGGTGACCTACATCGGGCCCCAAATCTTTTCCTCTCAATTCCAGCTCTTGGAAAACGGCGGAAATCATACAACACAAGGTAATGCCTTCACGTCGTAATTACTACGGGATCTCCCGCTCACAGGAGTTTTTCCTTCCCAAAAACCCTACCGGCAAGGGCAGGGAGTGTAAATTGTTCCCGGTTTTAATTTTCAGATGCCGGTCCTGAAAAGCACGACATTTAGAGAGTAGATAATGCACGACCCGGTAACCACTTAGGATTATCCCCCCGCCTTTTTATTACTAGAACTTTAAATACTTTTCCTCGCAATTCCAGCCCGTGGAATACGGCGGAAATCTTACAACGCAAGGTAGTGTCTTAACTAAAGTGACGTTGTAATTGTAACTGGATCTCCCGCCCACAGGTGTCATTACTTCCCAAACCCTCCAGTCCTTTACTGTAACCCAAGGACCAGTATCAACTTCCGGATATTAAAGAATAGAGTGTCTGTTACTTACACTTAATCATTCGTTTTACATCCAATTTTATTGATTATAAGTACAAATAAGGCCAGCACAGCATAAGCAGCTCTGCACAGCTGCTGTATCCAGATCAACCTCCTCAACTGATCACCAATGACATCTTGGAATTCCAAGTGTCATCAGTGATGCAGTTCAGAGAACACAAGACAATTAAAGGCATACAGTAGGTATAATAAGTATAAACACAACACATCTTCCCACTTTAACATTGAAAACAGTATAACACATGCAGAGTAGGAAAATACAATAAATAAAAACTTAAAAGCTTTCTTAGAAATACAAGATGAAATTCTCACAAATACTTCCTCTATAATACATTTTTTTTAAATACTTTCTACATCCTAAACAAAAAAAAAAATACACCCTAGAATACTTCCTACATCCTAAGCATTAGAACACCATTCTTCCCTTTAGAACACAAACAAAAAGGAATTCGCTTTTTGTTATATAATCCTCAAGATAAGAAGGTAGTTTAATGGTCCTACCAAAACTATTGACAATTCCTGGAAGATTAGGAACCTGAATATTTTCTGTGTCCAGAACAGGATTATTTCCTGTGTCAGTCAACTCTGAAGAAATAGAAATATTTTCCAAAACAGAATTATTTTCATTGAGACAATGAGTACTAGAGTCAGATGAAATTCCATTCTCTACTGTTGCAAAATCAACAAGATTATCCGTTTGACCATTTTCTGAAGAAAGATTAACAGATGGTTCCTCATCCAACCAATGAAAACTCCGAGAATCTTTGGAAACACTTTGACTCTCCAACATTTATGTACATTACCATTACATTTTACAATCCTACTTAAATGCCAAACTCTACCATCTGACAATTTTACTGAATTCTTGAAAGTTTCAATCACTTTTAATGGTGATGAAAATGTATTCTGTCCTTTCTTTACTTTAAACGGTAACTTTACTCGTACCAAATCTCCGACTTCAAAAGTCAATTCTTTAGTATTATGTTTGAAATCATAAAATTCCTCATATTTATTTTGATGCAATGTTATGTTATTCTTTTTTTTATATTTCTTTTTCTTGAAAAAGAAAAACAAAGCAACGCATCAACAAAGTACAAAAGTGCATAGCCTATACGAGGGCAGTGCGACCTTCCGTAGATATTACAATAAGTAACGCATTGATGAGGGAAGGGGGGAGGAGAAGAGGGTGCAGCAGTAACATGAAAGCAATCAGGAACACCAAGGGGTCAGGGGGAAAGCGGGACATCAAGGACTGCAGTCGCTGGTGGTACACATATGTCCCCTCTATATCTATTCCAGGGACCCCAAACCTTATGCCATTTTCGGGGGCGAGCCAGAGCCAAATATACAGTTTTTTCCCTGAACATTCACCAGTCCACGTTTTCCATCCACACCTCAAGAGTAGGAGGCCTCTGGGACCCCCACAACTGTGCAATGTTCCGTTTGGCAATCATGGCCCCTAGAGTCACCCACTGGGTCTGTGCCACATTATGATCCGTGGGCTCCCAAACATTCAACAGGCAGCACATGGCCTCTGGCAAGAGAGCCACACCTGTAACCTCCTGCATCACCTCGTGTATCCTACTCCAATAGTCAGTATCTTCCCGACACTCCCAGATGATGTGGAGGAACGTCCCCAGCTGTCCACAACCCCGTTGACACAGACCCTCCTCGGCAAAACCCACCCGGACCAGACGGGGACCCGTGACATAGACCCTCTGCAATATCTTGAGCTGAACTAATCGGAGTTGTGCCGGAACCGCGACCTCCTTCGGTGAGGAGATCGCCGATTGCCAGTCTTCATCATCAAGCTCAAGGCCGTCACGGGTCCAATGATCTCGTAATTGCGACAGAAGGTCCGCCCTGTGATTAATCAGTTTTTTATACACCAGGGAGATGGTACTATCTGGCATATGGCCATCCAACACACGGTCCTCCAATGGGGTATATTCCGGTATTTCCTCCCCTTCCGGGAAGACTGACATCAGTGCATGACAGACCTGAGCATAATGGAAGTACTCCGTCCCTCCCAGTTCAAACTCAGTCTGCAAGGCCGCAAACGATTTCACTTGTCCCTTAACCCAGAGGTCTCACACCCTGGAGATGTCAATGAGATCCCACTTGTCGAACCCCTTAGTGTTCCACAATTTACCAAACCTATCAGAGCTGAAAAGCGGGGTCGCCAAGGTCAAACGATCCTTCCACCCTAACAAACTAGTAGCATCTTGCCATATCCGTACGGCCGTTCTCGTCGGCCCCGTAAGAGTTTTTACCACAGATTTAGAATATAACGCTCAGTAATAATTGCCGCCGGGAAGTAGCCACCTATCCATGGCGAAACCAGGATTTAATTCAGGGCTATACATACCGTGGATGATGGCCCCTAACTGCGACGCCCAATAATATCTTTTAATGTCGGGAAGAGCAATGCCCCCGTCATACCACGGGAGCGTTAACTTGGCAAGCGCAATGCGAGGTCTGCCATCCCACAACAATTCTCTTTGCAGACCCTCAACTACACAAATGAAACTAGCTGGAACAATTTTAAGTGTGTTCTGAAGGGCATATAGAAAACGAGGGAGAGACATCATCTTGAAAAGAGCCGCTCGTCCGAGCAGTGACAGTGGGAGCCTCCGCCAGCCCGCAACATCTCGCTTCAACCGACTCAAAGGAGGGAGAAGGTTCTTTTCATATCGAACCACGGGGTCCATCGATACATAGATGCCGAGATATTTGAACCCCTCTTGCACTATCTGGATGGAGCAGTTACGCGGTAGGATCAGAGCATCACCACAAAGAACATAAAGATAGGATTTCACCCAGTTGATAACCAAGCCAGAGTTTCTACCGAAGGAAGCCAAAGCATCACATAGTACTATCAAAGATTTCCTTGGCGAAGTTAAGTAAAGCAAGATGTCGTCCGCATATAATGAGATGCGATCTTCGAACTGCGGAGACCAATGAATACCCCTCATTGAGGGCTCCCAACGGATCCAAGCTGCGAGAGGCTCTAGGGCCAATGCGAACAAAAGAGGAGACAGCAGACAACCCTGGTGAGTACCCCGCCCAAGACAAAATGGCACAGAGACGCGTCCATTAACCACTATCTGGGCTAGAGGGTCGCACAAAGAAGCCACACCCAGCTAATGAAATCCGACCCGAAGCCAAATTTAGCCAACACCGCCCACAAATACGGCCATTCCACCGTATCGAACGCCATAGTAGCATCTAACGATGCCAAAATGGCCGGCTCACGCAGCATCGCGGCCCTCGCGAGAGCCCCGTGTAGACGCCTAAGGTTCAACGCCGTATTCCTGTGCGGGATAAAACCAGACTGATCCGGATGGACCAGATCACTAGAGACCTTGATCAGTCTATTAGCCAGCAGCTTGGCCAGAATTTTAGGTTCGGCATTTAACTGTGAAATCGGTCAATACGAAGCACACTTATTCCTCGGTTTCCCTTCCTTATGTATTACCACTATTGATGCCAACCGCTGATCGCGGGGGAGGAGACCACGATCTCAGGATCCAGGAACATGTCTCTTAAATACGGAGCAATCTTGTCCGGACGAAGCTTGTAAAGCTCAATCGGGAGACCGTTGGGACCCATCGCTTTCCCCGAGTGTAGGGAACGCATAGCTAACGCTACCTCATCCGCAGTGATTTTACAGTCCATGAGGTCTCGGTCTGCCTCAGAAAGGCTCGGGAGTGCAATATCTCGCAACAGCAAGCAAGAGTCCTCCTCCGGCCTATCCGACACGGAAGAGTACACAGTGTGGAAATGATCGGCGAAACATGTCACTATCCCTTGCGGGTCAGTGATCAGTACCCCACTCTCCATTTCGATTTCAGGCACCACACGACTAGCTCTATCTTTCCTATCCAACCATGCAATTAATTTGCGCGCCTTGTCCCCAACATCATAGAGACGCCCCTGCTGTTCCCGACTAAGGGCCTTCGCCTCATCCATTACCAACGTTCTATATTCCAGCTGCTTCAATTGCAGGACTTGCAGTTTAGAGCGGGTTACCTCTTGTTCTAGTTCCAGTTCAAAATCAGCTATCTCCGTCTCTACCCTTACCACATACTCCTCCTTCTGCTTCTTAACTCCAGTAATTAACGAGAGAGCTTGACCCCTAAGGACAGTCTTGAAAGCCTCCCACAGCGATATCGAGGAAGAAACCGAACCCTCATTCTCCCGGAAATAATGATCAAAAGCTTTTACAAGCTCACTGCGAGTCTATTGTGCTACCCCTGGTTTGCCTTCCAAACTGACACCACAGGTCTGTTCACACAGCCTGGGTAAGGTGGTGTAATCACCCCTTACTTAGATATAGTATACCTATATCTACCTTTACATATAGACACATATACACCTATAAGCCACTCCTATGGTATGCCTCGACAATCCTGGAGGCAGAGTGCGTGGTTTTATGTGAGAGGGTGCCCTAGCATGCATTAAGTGCATTATAATCCTTGTGGTTAATGCTAACTTTGGGTTGGCTTTATCAAAACATGTAGTGTAAGGTGTCAAAAGACTTTGGAATACTACCCCCCTCCCCCTGCCAATTCTGGCGGCAGGGGTGGCATACCACCCTACTAGAGGGAGAAGACATGTAGTTACTGCTTTACCCGGTTAAAGTTAAACAGAGCCCCAGCACCACAAAATGGATGCTGCTGCCACAGACACGAGTCTGACCTCCTGTTGCTGGACGAAACTCCGGCAAGGGAGGCCTGGACAATAGGTTTCCTGTCCAGGGAGGTGCTGGCACCTCCCCAGACAGGGGTTTTGTGTATTGGGGCAGGGAGGGCTGTATTCAGTGAATGCTTCTACACTGCCTAGGGCACACAAGGTGCTCCATGCATAGCCCGGATGAAACCAGTTGCTGGGGCACTCCAGCCCCAGCTCTGGCACAAAACTGGACAAAGGGAATGGGGTGTAACCACCCCCTTCTCAGGTCCACCCATAGGAGGGACCTAGTCAGGTAATCAGGCATCTCTACTTAGTATAAGTATAGGAGCTGTGTCCCTGGGACTTTAGATTATCTTGGACGAATCTTTGAAAGACATACCTTGGACCTTCGACATACCATTCTGACTGGAAGACGGAAGACATCTCCCTTGTGGTCAAGGAGTGGCCACCCTGTGCAAACAGGCACCAACAGCAACTTTGACGGTCTGCAGTTTCAAGGCTCCCGTCGGAACCCGAAGTCTCTGCGACACAAGAACTGGACTTCCAGACTCCTCTGACCCCGACCCACATCCACAGCAAAGCTGAGACCCGTGGCGGACATCCTGCATTTTGTTACCTGCACGCCTTTCCTGAGGCCTCAGTAAGTTGTGCATTAGGGTACAAGAAGCCCCAGCCCCGAACACCATTTGCACCAAAGCCCAGGCCCCCACACTCCGCGAGTGTTCCGTGGGCCCCACCTTTGCATTTGAGCTCGACGCGTCTTCCCGGTTCCTTGCCCGTTGGCTTGTGAGCCCCCTGAAGACCTTTCTTTGAATTTAACTTGCTTTCCTGGTTGCTCCAGGCTTGCCTGAAAAGGAGAAGCGCCACAAACCTTGCTGGTCTGCAAAAGAGCCAATCTCGACATCTTGCGTGGGTTGCCGTTGCCAAGGCTTGTTGGGTCCAATTCGGTTACCGAAACGACAGTCATCTAGATCCATTGTGGGACAGCTCGAATCCAGCGCCTGGTCATCGTCGATGCCTCCTGGACCTCGTGGCTGAAGAATCAAACTCACCTCCTTCATCTTCAAGCACCCGACATTGCCTGGTTCCTTCCTGGTACCTTCCTGGTCACTGGCTAGTGACCCAGACTCTATCCCCTCTGCTTTTAGGTTCTTCACATCGCCGATCCAACCTTGGATCCACCCGGACACTTTTCCTCTGGTCGCCTGCAGCACTTGCAGCTCTCCATAGAAAACTACGACGAAACCCGACACGAAAAGACCCCTATGCACCCGGCTTCCCTAGGTGAGGTAACATGAGTACTCCGGTGCTCCCGTGGGTCTTGACTCTCGAACTGTCCATCCGGAAGTGTCCTTAAATTGTATATTTGTAACTTCTTCGTTTCCCATAGAAAGTCAATGGTAACCCGCGTCTGTGTTTAGACACTGCACGCGTCTCCCGTGGGCCTCCTACTTCCTAACCCTTGGTTGTTTAGTGTAGCCCCAGCGATCCCACAGGCCCCAGGCCTGCTTTCTAACTCTCACGTGGTACTTATACCACTTTCTTAGTATATGGTTTGTGAGGCCCCTAGGGCATAACGTATACTGTGCAACTTATTGTATATTAACTGTGTGACTTGTATTGTATTTTTACCTCTGACCTCATAAAGAGTGCAGAGGGATTGTGTTTAGATTAAATACATATAAATTTGATATATACCTTGTGTGGTGTCCTTTCATTTGGTATTCAAGGGGTTATATATGGTAAAACAACTTGCTTAACTCGCCTACTGAAGCCTTAGCCTGAAGACTGCTGGTTCATGCTACCACTAGGATAGCTTTCTTTAAGGTTGACTTTACAACCACCATCAATAAGGGTCGATTAGACTGGTGCAAGGTGCCCACTAGAACTAGTGGACATCATATGCCAGGCTAACTTCTCACAACATAGATACGGGGGCAAAGTTATTCACAGAGATCCTGGGGTTGGCAGCTAAGAAGATAGCCCCCCTTAGGGTAGCTAGGCAAAAAAAACTTTCACCATCAGCCCCTTGGTACAATGACAGACTGCGAACGCTCAAGCAGGCATGTCGCCAACAGGACAGCATATGGATTTAAAACCAAGGCAAGCAAGAAAAAATCAGCTATAGAAATCATATTAAGGAATATAAAATAGTCCTGACAGAGGGAAAATCCAAGTATTGCACTTAAAGGGGTAGTGTCGCAAATCTCCACCTCGCCGAGCATTAGAGAACCTGAGGGCTCTCAACTATTTTCAACCAGCTAGCAAACTTCTTTCAATCCAAGATTGTAGACTTTCCTAAAGGTTTCAAAGCAGCCTCTAATGAATCCAAATAGCCAATTCAGACCAGAAGGCCGCATCTGGTATCTCGGCAGACCTCTGTTCAAACAGACCAGGAGACCAATTTATTGTCTGTCTTTCCATCTCTTTATCCTAAGATGGTGGAACAATATCTTCTTAACACAAATTCAGGGTCTCCCCTTGAAGCCTGCCCACATTCAGTACTCCACATGGCAGCTAGTACCATAGCCCGACCTCTTTCCAAATTAATCAACCAGGTGATTAGCTCCAGGCACTGCCCTGGGAGATGGAAGGAGGCAATCATCAGACCCCATTTTAGGCCTCGCATGGCGTACTGCGCACATGCGCAGTCGAGCTCGTGAGATTTTATGTTTTGAGGAGAACTTCACTAGCGAGGGTTAAGCCCCGCCCCTCTTCTCCTTTGGCTGGCCTCCTAAACGGTGGCCAGCCATTGGAGAAGAGGTCCTAGTGACGTTCTTCTTTCTCTTTTAGCCCCGTTCTTTTCAGACTGGGCTCCTTGACTTACTGCTGTATTAAAAGCTTTCTTATCTTCTTTATGGGGCGACAGATGGCCCCATAAAGAAGATAAAAAAACGTTTACGCCAGCAGCTAGTCACCCGAGGCCGTCCGAGTGGGACGGGGCTAAAAGAGAAAATGACACATCACACCAGCGCTTGTTGTGGAGGGTCGCGGGAATACCGAGGGCGGTAAGTTTACTACACAGATGCTACTGAGTGAAAGTTGCATGTCATTACCCGGTGCTTGCTTCGACCTGTGAGAGATGACGCCTCGCGCCCGATGGCAGGGGAGGGGGCGGAAGTACAGTCCACTTCCCTGCTACTCGGACTTGGTGATTCCCGCCCCCAAGAGGTTATGCATCCAATAAATTTCTCTCTCCTTATACCCTTCCTTCCCCGGTAGATTCAGCTCCCCAGATCCCGTACTGATCTATTTTTCGCTGCTATATCTCCCTTCCCCGGGTGAATCTCCCTTCCCGGAGGAATCCTCGGCTCTCCGGTTAAAGACTCCCTCGCACACTGCTCGATATTTGAGCAGTGTCCTTTCTTGGAGGATATCTTCAACAAGATCCCTCCTTCCCGGGGGGTTCCACCTCCCAGTGGATGTCTCCCTCCCGGAGTGGAGCTCAGATCTTGTCCTCCTGCAGGCCCGCGATCCCGCATCGCCAGAAGGAGGCAGCGACGGGCAGAGCCGTCGGACCCTGAGCCTACCCCATGCCCCGGCCACTGCTCCCCGGAGGCGTCTGCACTGCGGACGGCAGCGATGCTGGATGAGGCCGGAGCCTGGTGCTGCAGCCGCAGCGGAGACCAACTCTGCCCCCTCTCCTCGCGCCTGCCATGAAGCACAACCCGCCCTGCAACGATGGCCCCCATCATGGAGATAAGGCCCCGGGTATAGCACTGCACGGAGAGAGCACTCGGACGGAGGCTCCCTGTTCCTGCTGTGTGAGGGGCAGTAAAAAAGTGTGAACTCTAAACCGCTGGTCTCCTCATGCCCCCACCTACAGAAACCAACACCTTGTCTCTTTTTGTTGATAACATCTGTTCATGTATGAATGCATTTACTGTTTTTATAGAGCTAAACATACCGCTGACATTAGGCAATGCCAGGCTGCACACTCCAATCACGAAGAGGGCAGGAAATAGCCCTCCCCTCTCTCGCCCCTGAGCTGCTACAGGTGTGAACTGTCCTAGCAGACTGGTGTGCACCGGCCATAATCTGCTGTAATCACAGAGAGGATTTTGTTCGCCCAATGGTTCCCCGGGGTGACTGGCACGCCATTTCTAAGCCCACTCACCATATACTTTTATCTGTAATGAAAGGGGCCTTGTTTTTGCCATGTTCCCAGGGAATGTGCCCAGCCTGGGGTGTAGCGCGGCCATTCACCTGCGCACCAGTGGGGCAGACGTGGGCAGGATAGCCGACATATTTGTCAAAGGTTCGCCTTATTACATCCTGACTAAAAATATTATGACTCACGCCTATGACGTCAGCCGGTTGCAGTAATGCGCAGGTGCCGCAATTGAATAATGTCCCTGTTTGTTTCATTTTAAATCGTCATACCACCCTATTAATGACCCTTCTCCATGGCTAAAATAACAATTTTTAGGCTTTAAAAATCGGAAGTCTTAAGCCTCACTCAGGTAATGTATAAATCTTGGCCTTTGATGAAAGTCCTAACTGCATTTGACCTTCGTAAGGTGCAAGGCTTGAGGTCCCTCGATGCTGTGAAAGCAATTAATTGGGACTACAAAACAGAGGCTTGTGGGTAGCCGTGATCGGAAGTGTTGTGTCCCAGCAAGGGATGCCGGGAATGCGAGCAGTATCTGTGTGAATGTGGAGGAACTAGAAGACAAAAGAAAAGCAGCATGACAGACAAAGGTAGCCCGCGGCAGTGACACCTCTCCGAGAGACCTCTAGCCAGATCAGGAGCAAGGTAAGGGAATGGGGTTTTAGGGTACAGGGCACCCCATCACACACACTGAGGCCACTGAAACAAAAGAGCAGCCTTTCTTCTCCCGCGCAGCAGTCGGGCATCACTATGGTAGTAACAGAGCCTTTACTACCCACCTGCTTTAACAGAGCTTCACTTTTCAAAACCAATCCACCAGTCATCGATCCTCCCTTACCTCAGCTTGCTATCACCACCCCACCAACTAAACATCACTGCTTCACCCGTACCCAGGAAACAAGCAATCACCCTCAATCTGCCTGAAGCATTGCTCGTCCACTTATTCCAGCAACAGGTTATTCCAGCCTTCTGATGCTTCCAAGCAGCAAAGCATCATTCACTCCCGCCTATTCCAGCAACAGGTTACCATAACTTCTTGCAAAATCGGCGATGGATTTACCCCTCACGCCCATAGCAGAGTGGCAGCAATCCAACCACATGACATCAGTCCTCCACGTGTGCCAGCTGCAAGCAGCATTCCTCACGCACCCCAGGTACAAGGAAACACCCTCCTAGCCACACCTGCTTCATTATGTCACCTAGGAAGACGGCACCATTTTTCACTTCCTCAGGCTCTCCGCTTTCCATCTTGGCAGCAAAACACATTTTCGTCACGCCTCCGATCACAATCGGCCCCCAGCACCAGCCATCACAAGGCCTTCGTCTCATCATTGCTATAGTGCATTTGCACAGCCATGCCAATAGCAGCACAGAAGCTGCTTGTCTCTCTTTAGCAACTTGGCTTCAGCTATTCCTGTCATGCCAGTGCCCCTTCACGTATACAGTATGTTTGCTGCTCCTAGTATGACCATTAAGTCTGTATTTATAAAAGAACCGCATGCCAGCACTGCTCCCTCTCTCCATACTGGTATGCCAGCTTCCAAGTTAAGTAGGGTACCTGTCTGTAGCCCGCAATCATGCCATCATTCCTGTTTCCTATTTCTTTACCAGTACACCGGCCTCCATTTCTGTGCGAGTGCCAGTACAGAGAACCCTTACATATCTTTACTTATAAATATACCAAAAATGACTTAAATTCTTCTTTTTCCGACCCAGTACACCAGCTCTTCAAACTATACCAGTGCGTCTTCCTAATTCTGTACTAATACACCTTCCAAAACTTGTGCCAGTACAGCAGTCCTCCTTACCACTTTTCTATCCCTGCACTAGATGGCCTTTAAATGTACCAGTACACCAGGCCTCTTTCATAACTCTGTACTAGTATTTCGGCCTTCTTTTATATCCTGACGCTGATTTAGCAATTTATGGCAGCCATGTAACATTACTCCAAACCCCCTTACTATCACTTTACTACTGAACTGGGTACCCATCCCATCCCTATACCCCCCAACTAGTACATAATTCGCACTTACTATTCCTGTACCCTCACATAAGTATTGTCATATCTCCCTTACCTGTACGCCAAATCTCCTCTTGCTATCGCAGTCTACTGGCCCGATTCATCGCCCCACACCTGTACCCACTAATTAGGACATTCTTCACTAATTACCCTTTTTATTCGCGTACCTGTACATACGTATTGCCATCTCTTCTATACCTGTACCAGTACACGAAGCACCTCGTTCCAAAAATACTGGTAAATGCCTAGAAAAGGCAAAATGGGTTACTAGCCTTCAAAACCTTTCTTAAGCTTTTAAAACATGCCCATAAACAATTGGGAAATGTGCCAGGAATATCACACACTGCTCTCTGGAGCTTGTTCTGCAGCCTTCCTTGCAGTATGAGTTTTGTGGTAATGGTTGGTGACACATTGTTTCCACGAGTTTCCCAAAAGTCTGGAGAAGTTCAAAATATTTCAGATATTGATTTTGGTAACTCTATTACCAATACCAGACCTACTTTGGCCAAGTATTTTCCAGAGGGTGTGGCTTTGGGGCCCGCCCCTCCTTTTTGTTATCACTCTAGCACTTGATAGGCCACCCTTTCGATCCTCTACCAGTACATGCTCATTCTTCTGTTTCTCTTCCAGTACCCCACTCATCTTTTCTCTGTTAGTCCCAGGCCAACAAAGATCATTCATGCACCAGCATAGTACAAACTCATGTACCAGTGCATACGTCATCCTTACTATATCTGTATTAGTGTATCACTGACCTGTCCTAACCCTTCCTCAGTACATCACGCCACCGGTCTATCACTATAACGTCATCTCTCCTCCCTATACCTGCACCAGAGCATCACTCTGCTTCATAAAGGTCAGTATATCCGTCCTTTCTAACACACAACACACCGTAAACCTCTGTGAACATTAGCTCTGCCTATCTTCGTACATTATCCCACTTTGTGTCTGTGAGCCAATTAGTACCTCCATTGCCTGCTGCAAATCATCCCTTTTAAGCACATACCCTTTGTTAGGAGAGACGTAGGGAGCCTCGGTGTACTACTATTGGTTTTTTGATTTTTTGTCATTTTGTTGTGTGAAACTGTTTAATATTTGGCTTTATGCACGACATGTTTTTAATACAAATATTCTTGTACCCTTTCCCCTTTCTTCTTAACGGTCTTTCCTCTATTCCGCTGCCCCTCTACTGTGTTGCTTCACCACACATTGTGATGTATATATGTTTTTGCCTGCCGAGCTCAGACTCGTTGCCACCTGTAGTTTTTTTAGGTCTCTGTCGGCCTCGTGACGCAGGGTGTTTACCTCAGCACCCAGTGATGGAGCCCCGGGCGCACATAAGCAAATAAGCTGTCAGCGCCTCCACGGTGCCCCGGATGCTTCTTCACAAGTAATTTTTTAACTACATTGGCTCTTGAAATTATGCTCTGTGGCTGTGTGTGTGTGTGTGTGTGGCTCTGTGTGTGTGTGTGTGTGGCTCTGTGTGTGTGTGTGTGGCTCTGTGTGTGTGTGGCTCTGTGTGTGTGTGTGTGGCTCTGTGTGTGTGTGTGTGGCTCTGTGTGTGTGTGTGGCTCTGTGTGTTTGTGTGTGGCTCTGTGTGTGTGTGTGGCTCTGTGTGTGTGTGTGTGTGGCCCTGTGTGTGTGTGTGTGTGTGTGGCCCTGTGTGTGTGTGTGTGTGTGTGGCCCTGTGTGCGTGTGTGGCTGTGGCTGTGTGTGTGTGTGTGTGTGTGGCTGTGTGTGTGTGTGTGTGTGGCTCTGTGGGTGTGTGTGTGGCTGTGTGTGTGTGTGGCTCTGTGTGTTGCTGTGTGTGTGTGGGGGGGGGGGTCTGTGTGGCTCTGTGTGTGGCTGTGTGTGTGTGTGTGGGGGGGTCTGTGTGGCTCTGTGTGTGGCTGTGTGTGAGGCTCTGTGTGTGTGTGTGTGGCTCTCTGTGTGTGTGGCTCTCTGTGTGTGGGGGGCTCTGTGTGTGGGGGGCTCTGTGTGTGTGGGGAGCTCTGTGTATGTCTGTGTGTGTGTGGGGCTCTGTGTGTGTGGGGGGGGGCTCTGTGTGTGTGGGGGGGGCTCTCTGTGTGGGGCTCTGTGTATGTAGGGTTCAGTGTGTGTGTGGGGCTGTGTGTGTGTGTGGGTCTGTGTGTTTGTGTGTGACATTTGCAAGAGATTAAGATATTGGCATTGTAAATGACAATGCCATTTATTTATCTGTTTTCAAAAGCAACACATAAATAAAAATGTTGTCATTTACAATGCCAATAGCTCTACCTTTTGCAAAGGTGAGACTGTTGTATTGTAAATGCTTGTTAAAGAAAACTAACCAGAATAATATGGACTGCAAAAACTTTTGTCCCATCTCACCGCTTCTCTGTCCAGCAAAGGTTTTAGAGAAACACCTCAATATCCACATGATGGAGTTGATGGAGCAGCAGGGCGGGCTGGATAATTCTCAGTTGGGGTTCAGGAAACATCATGGGATGGAAACCGTGCTGGTTTCAGTAACAGGCTGCATTAGGCGTCTAGTGGATGGAGGACAGAGGGTAGCATTGATACTCCTCGATCTACCAGCAGCGTTCGATACCATTTCGCCTCTGCCACTGATGGAGCATCTTCAAGATCTGGGTTTCACTCATCAAGTTCTGGCCCTTCTATCCTCCTTCCTTTTGGATCGTAAACAAAGGGTAAAACTACAACACTTCTACTCAGAGGTTTTCGTTCTGCCATGCGGAGTGACTTCGCTCTGCCATGTGGAGTGCTGCAGGGCTTGGCATTAAGCCCCACGCTCTCTATCCTTTATGTGGCCCTGTTGGCGGCCTTAATCCAAACATTTCGTCTGAAAGCATTCTCTTATGTGGACGATACACAGATTGTGTCAATTCCCAATAACTTATGCTCTACAGCAGATAATTTCTCATTATGCATGTCAGCAGTGGGCCAACACTTTTTAAAACTGGATGGGGAAAAAACTGAGGTGGTAGCCTTTGGCACAGGACCATCCAGCTTGAACAGTAGATTGTGGTCAGACACACTAGGTACCTGTCCCAGTCCGGAGAATAAGGCCAAAAGTCTCGGAGTTCTTTTAGATATGGAACTCAATGTCAAGGCCCAGACTCATCATAAGGTGGCAACGTGCATCTGGATTATTAGGATACTCAGGAAAATCTTCCCACTTATTCCGCAGTCAGCACATAGGCAAGTTGCTCTTGCCCTAGTCATGTCCAGCCTAGATTATTCTAACTCGCTATATTTGGACGCCAACATGAGCACCCAGTACAAACTCCAGGTGGTACAAAATACACTGGCCAGATTGATCCTTGATATTCCTAAGCGCCAGTCAGCCGCCATGGGACTAGAGGCCTTACATTGGCTCCCCATTAGAAAATGTATTAAGTTAAATCTCTCTGCATAGTGCATCAGGCCATGTTCCTCCCCAGTCCAGCAAGAATCAGAAGTATGTTCCGCTGGTATCGTCCAGAAAAAATCCTGCAATCAGCACATCAAAATCAGCTCATGGTACCTACAACTTAAAAGAAGAAATGGGGACAGAGCATTCTCAGCTGCGGCAAGTAGACTTTGGAATTGAGGGTTAGCCCTCAGCTGTTGCCATTCAGGAAGGCACGTACACGTAAGTGGTAGTATAGTTTTTTTCCCTCCATTTTATAGGCTAAGCTTGGTTATTTGGACGGCAGTGCCTTGATGCCCATGTGTAATTGTGGCACTTTACAAATTTCAAAATCAAATCAAATGTAGCCCTTCCGTTAGAGCAAAAAATATCAATCTAGTTTATAGAAATCATAATTTCTTTAGTTCATTTCATTCAACATATATTATAATAAATAAAAAAAATCCGTAATGTAAACAAACGACAAACCATTTCAGGGAAGCAATGTCCGGAGGATGTCACAACAGAGTTTTTTAGTTGGGGATTAAAGGATTGTCAGACCCTGTTCGACAGACCACAGGACTATCAGGGGCTCGTAGGCAAGAACCGTGGCTGGTGATGGTGTTTGCCATTGGTGTCTTGGGGCTGGGCTAATATGGCTATGCAAACTTGGACAAGGACACCCCTTCTGCATTTGCCTCTCATGGTAGGGAGGGCAAGCAGTCCAAGCCTTCTCCGGAGCTCACAATATGGCTCGGGTGAGCAGCTATTAAGCTAGGTAGGCCATAGCTAAGCCTGTTAATAATCATCTTTCTGAGTTGCAGACACAGTATTTTACTTCAGGCTTTGTGTTACTTGTTTGGAGTGATGCTGGTCAGCAAAGGTGAGTCAGTACCTCAGCCAGGAGGTATAGGATTGTGGAAGGCACCCCTGTGGTTTGGATCTTGTTTCTGTGAACGAACAGCACAGTAGGACTCTGCGGCGAATATATGTCTTTAGCAGTTTCTACCACCAGGCCTGTGAGGGTCCTTTGCTATGGTATTGTTGTTGGGAGCCATAAGACTCGCGCATGTTGGGGACAGTGGCAGAAAATGTCTCTCTGGTCGTTTCGTGATGATCCCAGAGGACACGCCGACCCTCAAGTTTGTCTATAATTTGCGCAGTTCGTGTATGAACTATATAGGGAGGCAGGGAGATCTCTCACAGCTCAGATCAGGCCTGGTTTCAGAACCAGTAACAAGTCCAGACCTTTGAGAGCTCCACGCTGCTTGAACAGCACTGTGCTTCACTGCCAGGGCAGTCCCCCATCCTGCAGGGCCAGATACACTCTTTCCATCGCTGAGCAAGCTGGCAGGCTTCTAGGTACTCAGCCGACCACAAGTTCTTCAACAAGCTCTGTAGACTTCAGGTGAAGTCCCCTCAACTATGGGAAACTGGCTCACAGACTGACATCAGGCCAGGATCACAGTAGCTCTTCGAGTACTCTGAAGAGCACTTCTTCCTTGGCCAAGAAGAATTTAGAACCTGAGCAAAGTGGGGTGTTTTTGGGTCCCATCCTCTTACTGATTTTGATCTTGTGTCAAAAGCCTGGGAACAGGTATGGGTGGTTCCTTTTCAAATTTAACTTTCTGACTGTAGTGTAGGTATAGCCTTTGATCAAGATTAACGTTTCTCGCTCCATGTACTAGCCATCTTCAACCAAAGATTATAAAATAGGAGCACTAAGGAAATACAACCTCTAACAATAGAATCTGCTCATATATAATGAAGGGAACTTTTCACTGGTGGGGCTGGTAGGGATAGGCATCGCACTCCGACTGCACCAGAAAAAAGGCTGGTATTATAATCTATATTCACCACTATACTGCCACTTTACATCAACAACTAGGACATGGCCAATAATCCAATATGAGGCTAGAGGTCACCCCTTGAGCACCCTTTTAGATCCCAGGATGAGCCCTGGTACTTCAGAATCAGCCGGACTGGCCCGCACCCCGAGTGCATTCTACATTAGTGTTCACTTTGCCAAAGAAAAAGCCAGGATACCAGTTCCACAGGCTGTCGGGTCACATAGGGTATAATAATAATAATAATAATAAAACATTTATTAAGCGCATGGCTGCACAGCTGTGTATCCCCGCGCTGATTGCTGAAAAATCTCACAGAGAATCGAGTCAGAGGAAATGAGTGGCAGATTTATTGAGGGAAGAGGTGGGTTTTCAAGTTAGCTCTGAAAAGGGTTTCAGAGGGTTCCATTCTTAAATGAATCGGGAGAGCATTCCAATTCCAATGTATAGAAACATGCTGTTCACCATGAGAGCCCATTCTTGCGCCAAGAGAGATCAAACAATGGCACTCTGCTTGGTCTCAATCTACAGTACAGGGACCTTCATCATAACATTGTCCTACAGTATGTTAAATACTGTTTTAAGACAGAGATGCATCTTTGTGAAAAGACAGATACCCGGTCCTTTTTTTTTTTTTGGAAAACCTTTATTGTTACTTCAGCCAGTTACAAATATGGGCCTACAACCACCCGGGCCGGCCTCTAATCAGTTTCATCACTGCAAGTCAGTTAGGACACGATTCGGCCACCCGGGAAGCGAAGGTACCACAAATTCGGTTGAAACTGGCTATTAAGCATACCAAGCAAATGACAGGATTCTAAAGGCTCCATTTTATAATATAAAAAAAGAAAGGATCAGGTGCCATACAATATCACAGAGTCGCATAAATGGTGGGCAAAATAGTAGGACTTTCACAGTTAGATCGATCTCATTTAGGACAGTGGCGCTAAGGCATACAAATCAGGATAAACAAGCATACAATCACAGTTTGCACCAGTTAAGCGCCCGCCCAGTGATACTGATATACTGCAGAAAGTATAGGCACAGATAAGGAAAAATCGATAATAGACAAGAGTGGACCCACTACGCTGACCTGAAAAAGGAAGAAACAAAAGAAAAGGCAAAAGGAAAGATACGAAAGAGAAAAAGGCCATAGAAACAATAAAGGCAAAACAAAAAAAACCCTCCCCCAACCCCCCGCCCTGCACCCCTGCAGATGGCTACGGCCTACCCCCCTAGCAGCGTGCCTGTCGCCCCAATAACTGAAACCCGAAATATAGGAAGAACAAAGAGATATAAAAGAAGAGCTAAACCCCTACACTAAAAGGAAAAATGGAGGAGGGCTTTATCGTACACATTCCCGGTCTCCCCCCACCGCCTTGACAAAGAATCCCCCACAAAGCTGACGCAATCGAGCAGAACACAATAGAAGATTACACCGGAGGAAACTATAAACCCCGCCCGGTTTCCGTTAACCTAATAAAGCAAATCCCGTTAACGATGAAGCCACAATAGGAAACCCAAAACAACAGTCTCAGCCTTGACCCCTTCGATCAAACTTGCTGACTCCCTCCGATAAGTAGAGCCCCATCCACAAATTATCAAAATATACATAGAAGTTGCCGAAATATAGTCTGCTAGATGGAGAAAGGATGGCAAACCCCAAAGTACATGGCCGGTTCCAACGATGCCCCTCCCCGACTCCAAGGCCAGACACTGTCCCCTGCGCCATCTTGATGAACCAGCTGGGAAGGGGGTGCGACACAATCCAACACAGTTCACAGTCTCGACCAAAAGTTTCCAGAGTGGGAACAGCAGTTAAATGTTCCACTGGTAGCGAAGCCAAAGATTCCGACCATATAGTCGATACACAGATCTCAGCATGTTCAATCAGTTCCACTTCTGTAGGGGCAGGCACAGTTCCATGCACCAGGTCTGAATGCACCGCTGGGGTGTCTGTCGGGAGTAGAGCTGGCCGCCGAGTCCCGAGCAACGAGTCAGGGTCCGGTCCCGATCTCCTAATTCCATCTGCTGCCGACATCAGTTTCCAGACCTGGGCCTCCATAGTCACCTGAAGTGCATCGAGGGCTGCCAAAACTAACCGCAATGACGGGCCGCACTTAGCCCGTTCCGCAGGAACTCGCATAACATCAGGCATAGTGATCCCTCGGAGAGTCGCCCTCCCCGGGGGAAGATTAGGCGGAGCAGGAATGAACCGTGAGGGACAGATCGTCAACATGCGTTCGTGCGCGCCAAGTCCCCAACCCAAAGGCACCGGCGACACAAACTCTAGGCCTCCGGGTCAGGGACCCCCGCCACACCGCCTCGGGCGTCGCTCGTCTCCTCACCTTCGATACGAGGCCAGCCAGCAGATCGGCAGCAAAGCAGTCCAAAAGATGTCGAAAGTTTCATGGACCGGACCCTGCCGGCCTCACCGGTCCGCTGTTGTTCAACTAGGACCCGGCTGGACCAGCAATCGAGACCCCGGCTTCCAGACTGGGTTAGGCCTCGAGTCAAACCTCGACATTACTCCACTCCACAATGTCGGAAAAGTCTTGGGATTGCTCCATCGGACTGCCGATTAGTTCATAGACACGGATATGGGGCGGAATATCAGGATAGATGACAGGATTTTCAAGCGAAAGACGGAGGTCAGCGGAGCCGGGAGACTATGCGGCCATCTTGTTTGCTGTCGTAGCTCCTCCCACAACCGGTCCTTCTTGTTGCTCTCTTGGAACTTCAGCCCTGTGATCTATGTGTCCTACTCTAGGAACAACACACTCAGAGAAGTATTCTGTACCAGCCTCACAGTTAAAACAGCATTTTATTAAAGTGGGAATCCTCTCCATTAAATCTTAAGTGATGTACATCTCTTTGAGCTGGTGATGTGGTAGCATTTCCCGCTCTCACGGGTCTGAGAAACAAGCCTCAAATCCGAAGGCCAGGAGCAACCATGACAGGTGCAAGTCCCTGCACAAGAGGACTCATGAACTATGGGAATTGTTACAACAATACATAGAACAGAATTTTGGAAGAATACGGATTGGGAAGGGGAAAGATTAGGAGTTACCTGGGGAATCACATTACCAACATGCACTATCAAAGGCAACAGGACCAGCATTGGCATGCTGGTACAATGCTAATTTTTTTGCTTACATTGTAATTGCCAGGATATACCACAAAAAGAAAAGAAAACAGACCAACACCTAGCTAAATGTAGTCACCATATGCTAGCAATAAAATGTTAATTTAAAAAAAAAATCACTGGCATGGATAGATTACTAGTTTTTTTTAACAAGCCTTTTCTTTGTGTCTCACATTTTGACCATTTTTAGGAAGCTGGCAAGAAGAAATTGTCACCCAACCAAGCTCTCAAATTGCAAGCAGCCACAATCTCATCATGCCAAAAAATCAACAGCTAACAGTGCACCTGGTATGTAAGCAAAATAAATAGCTAGCTTGCACTGAAGAGAAAGGAATTATTTTTAAACGGATCTGCACAATGTGCACTTGCTTTGTTCCGTCGCTCAACGTTAAGGGAGTTAATGGGTAAAGATGGCTGACCCACTGACACCTGCTGCATGCTGTGGTCTGTGAAGCAAAATGTGAATGACAATTCAGGTGAATGGATGAAGCCTGCTGACCAAAAGCACTTCTATGTGTGGTGTGCATGTTAGGTCTCATATTTTAGAAATCGAGACATCTCACCAGACTATTGAAGGCTACATTGAACAAGCACTGGCAATGCAGATTGTCTGGCTAATGCATGAAAGTGAGTTTTCGGTCACTTATGGGTTTACGCACTCAATAAGTAATCAAGTATGCCCTCTATCACCAGTCCTTGCACTCATGTATTCTTTCATCCATCCAATGAGTAATTCTTGCACTCGCCCTCTGACAGAACCAGAATAAGGGACACAAACTCAACTAAAAATGTAAGACAATTGAAAAGAAAACAAGTAGGAAAAAAAAGTATGCTGCGGTCTAAACACTGCGAACATATGCTTGCAATAACTAATTGAAACAGTCTCATGTAGTATGCGGTCATGGATGGACGGTTAGTGTAAATAGCACCCAGATAGGCCAATAACAGAAGGCGGCTGACCCAAAGGCCCTCTATGTATCTATTAGGATATATATATGGAAAAGTTTACTTACCCTCTAAGCATTTATTTGTATTGTGTAGTGCTGTAGATTCACATGCTCTACATACTTCTGGCGTCTAGTATTGGGCTTCGACATTTGCAACTTGCTATTCTTCAAACAAGTCTTTTGAAGCCTGAGGTATATGGTAACTCCTCCTTCAATTCACACTGTGGTGTTTGGTAAAAGTGTGCTGAGTTGACCAAGTAGCTGCCTCACAGATAACAGCTAATGGATTTCTTATGAGTTGAGCGTGCCCAGGAAGGGATAGCAAGAACTTGTTTGGCTTTAAGGTAGCAGGTCTGGATGCAATTGACTATCAATCTAGCAATTCCTGCTTTAGAAATAGGCCGACCTTTTCGGGGGTTACTAAAAGCTACAAACAGCTAGTCAGCCTTACAAAATGGTTTGTTCCTGTCAATGTTGTACATGACAGCCCTATTTACGTCTACAGCGTGAAGGGCTCTCTCTGCCACTGACTGTGGTTGTGAAAAGAAAACAGGGAGTTAGTTCTATGGTATGGTTGAGATGAAAGGGGGGAAAAAATCACCATAGGCAGAAACGTTGGATTGGTCTGCAGTACTACCCTGTCTTTGCGGACTTGGATGTAAGGTTCTTGTAATGTAAGTGTTTGCAGTTCACTAATACATCTGAGAAATGTTATAGCCACTAAAAATACAACTTTTCAGGAGAGGAACTTAGGGGGGCAGGATTGCCTTGGCACGAAAGGAGGACCCATGAGTCTGGGAAGGACAATGTTGAGGCATCCTTGGGGAAATCACTTTTGAGGCACTTAGTACAGTCTTTATGACTGGTAGACAAAACAACGAGGAACGTTCTCTATTCTGCATTAAGTGGCTATGGCTGTTAAGTGGAGTCTAATGGAAGTGTATGCTAACCTGGCATGTTGTAGATGAAGGATGTAGCATATAATGTCCTGGACTGCAGGGTTTAACGGATCTATATGCTTTGGAATACAATAGTGGACAAACCTCTTCCATTTTCCATGTAGCTGGCCTGCGGGCTTCCTTAAGGATGTCCGTGGACTCCTGTGTAGGTAGCTGAACTTGAAGTTCTCAGGTGCTAAATTGCTAGATTGAGCGGTTTGAGTACTAGATGTCCGATCTGATTCTGGTTCTTGGTGAGAAGATCTGGCCTATTTGGGAGCTTCTCGTGGGGGGTTGAAAGACATTTCGGGTAGAGTGGAACAGCATGGTTGTCAGGCCCAGGTGAGAGCTATGAGGATGATGCCTAGGATGTTTGCTACATCTTGCTCACCACTAGTGGAAGGAGCAGGAGAGGTGGAAAAGCATCAGCAAATATCCCTGAACAGTTCATTCATAGTATATTGCCCATGGGCTGTGGGTGCGCAAACCTGGAGGTGAAGCTTGGGCATTTTGCGTTCTTTGTGGTGGCAAACAGGGCTACCTGCGGAGTTCATCAGCGTTTGAAGTAGCTGTGTAGGATGAGAAGATTATGTTTCCATTTGTTGACTTCTTGGTGTGACCTACTGAGTAGCTCTGCTTGGTCGTGGTCTGCCCTTTGAATATACTGTGGTGAAAAGGGGCCCAAAACCAACTTGCTAAATCTACAAGAGAAAGGCAGAGAGAGCGGGTGCCGTCATGCTTCTGCAATGAGTACATTGCTGTCATCTTGTCCGTTTGGACTAAAACTACATTGACCTGTTCCTGGACGAGGAAGGCTTTGAGGGCTAGCTGGATGGCTATGAATATGATGCTGTTGATGTGGTAACCCTGCTGTTGTGGGGTCCAAAGTGATTGCACTGCTGTAAGATGGAGATGTACCCTAACCTGCTTGTGATGCGTCCGTGGTGATGGTGGCTTGTAGTAAAGGGTCTTTGAAAAGCGGACTCTGTAACACATTGTTTCTGTTGCACCACTGCAGGAAGTGATGAATTCTGGTCTTTACCAACACTAGATCATCTGTGTGAACCTTCCTCTCTGGACCATTGTAGAGAAAGGCAGTGTTGAAGAGAACATATGATCCGTCTGGCATCCTTAGATCTGAAGGCGATCATATCCCTTTTCAAATGGTTCTGTGCACACAGTTCCTCTAATTCCAGATTTATCTGTTTGGATACTACATATTCTTCACACAATCTTTTGCTGTGACACAGCAATTTGAATATTCACATAAGAGAATGGGATATTACTTTGTAGCTTCATGTCAATATTACCCTTGAAAAAGTCCTTTGTGATGAAACATGAGTTGGTTGTAGTAGGCGTCACCCGATTGGGTTGAACACCTATTACAACATACCTACCTCACATCACATCATTGTTCTCCATGTGACTAAAAACCCAGTACACATGCGTTTTTTACCTTATCAATACAACAAAACAGCTGTTTTGTCAACATTAGCTATGATTACCAAACTTGTGTTTGAATCAATAAATATATAAAGTTCTAAATCTATCCGACATCCTTTGGTTAACCATCAAACACAAATAATGTATTTATTTTCACTGCTTGGGTGCTCCTGAAATACTTTGTTCCTGTTACCAGTGATGGTTTTCCCCATCACTCTAGAGACACTTTTGGGTAGCAGAGTGGATTCTAGTGTTGCACACTATCCAATATTGCTACCATATACTGTTACTCTGTTGCCTCGAATTGGGCGCTTTAATATGTGATGTGTGTGGTGGATGGTCTCCACTGCTATCATTGTAAAGTTGATAAATCGATTCTTAGAATCAGACAGGCACACACTACAGAACACTACCAGGGGTCTCCAGCAGGGATAATGTTTGGGAAAGCAATAAAAGATATACTGTGAGAAGTTGGCCTGATAGGTAGTGTTTCCAATTCTGGAACCACTGGTTATCAGTCCAAACAAACCCCAAAGATGTCAGGTTGTAAGTCAACCTTGTAGACAAGCTATCCTAGTGGTAGCATGGACTAAGCAGCCTTAAAGGCTTAACTTAAGAGGTCGTGTTAAGCGAGCTGTTTTACCACATACAATCCTGTAATCAAATGAAAGGACACCACACAAGTATATATTATAAAAATATATGTATTTATTACTAAATTACTCCCCAGTACTCTTTATGAGGAAAGGGGCACAAGCGTTAAATCAAAAGCACTGTTACACATATAAAGTTGCACGTTTATGGATGAGGGCGGGTGGCCACTCAGACCATATATCAAAAAAGTGGTATAAGTAACACTTTACGAACAATGGTTAGGCCTAGGGCCTAGAGATTCGCTGGGAGCAGTCAGGACAAGCAATGAAGAAGTCGGGAGTAGCCCACAGGAGACGGGTGCAGCACGGAAAGTGCGGCGCGCACCAATGCACTGTCAATGGTGCGTAAAAGTCAGTTAAAGTGAATAAAAAGATACTTCCGCTGAACCTAGGAACACAAAACTTTAGACACAGACCCTAGAGGTGTGTACCAGTGTAAAGACACCGGCGTTGCAAAGTTACCTCACCCACAGGCCGTGGGTGCACAGGGTCGAAGTGGCGTTGGGTTCTGTCACGCAGGTTCTTGGTGCTTGGAGCTGTTGCAGCTGCAGGCGCTGTGAAGCAGAAGTGTCCGGTGCGATCCAAGGTTGGATCGATGTAGAAAAGTACCTGAAAGCAGAGGGGACAGAGTCTGGGTCACTCAGCAGTGACCAGGGTGGAACCAGGACGGAACCAGGCAATGTCGGGCGCAATCAGGCGGTTGTCGATAGGCTTCTCTCCGCTGTCACGTGGGCTCTGGGGCATCTGCGACGTCCAGGAGCAGGTCACGATCTGTCCCACGTAGGCTCTCACCGTCAGCACCGTCGGCTTGAAGATTGTAGCAAACAGCACTTGGCAAAAGCAATCCACGCGGAACCGGGAGATTGCTTATCACTCGAACCAGGAGGGTCAGAGTGGGTGCTCCTTTTCACAGGAGCTGGTGCAGATCTGGAGCAACCAGAAAAGCAAGTCGGATTTCAAAGTTCGTCGGCACAGGGGCCACAAGCCAGCTGGCAAGTGACCGGGCCAACGAGTCGAGCGCACACAAGCAGAAGGGCCCCACGCAGCACTCGTCGAGTGTGGAGGGGTGAGCTTTGGTGCAAGTGGAGCTCGGGGCTGGGGCTTCTCAAACCCCGGTGTACAGCTTCGAGGGTCACTCGTGGGCCGCACGGTCAGCGTCTCGTGGCCTTTTCAAGATGGCGTGCCCCACGCTTCCGGTCGCCTCCACGGGTCTCAGCTCTGCAGGGACTGTGGATCGGGCAGGTAGAAGGCAGGCAAGCTTGATCTCGTCGATCTCTGTCGCTCGAGTTCCGGCGGGAACTGCAACAAAGCAAGGGTCGAGGGCTGGATGGTGCCTGTTTGCACAGGGTGGTCACTCCTTGACCACAAGGGAGATTCTTCAGTCTTCTCACGTCGTGTAGAAAGTCGAAGGGTCCAGATTTCGTTTCTTATGTTTCTTCAGGATGATCTGAGGTCCGTTGGGACTGCTCCCCCTCTTATTCGAATCTCGGGGGTTGGACATCCTGCTAGGTCCCCTCCTATGGGTGGGACCCAGGAAGGGGGTGGTTACACCCCTCTCCTTTGATCCTGGCCGCGCTGGGACAGGGGCTGGGAGGCCCCAGAACCGGTTTGGCCGGATCCTGCAAGGGGCAGCCTTGTGCTCCCCAGGCAGTGTCTGGTTTCATTGAAACCTCCCTACTCCAATCCACTATCTCCTGTCTGGGGTGGTTTGACACCGCCCTGTGACAGGAAACTCTTTGTCCAGGCCTCCTCTGCCGGGTTTCGGTCAGCAGCAGGAGGTCAGACCCGTGTCTGTGGCAGGGGCATCCATTTTGTGGATCTGAGGCTCATTTTAAATCAACCGCGTTTCAGTAAAGTAACATGTCTTCTCCCTCTAGAAGGGTGGAATGCTACCCCCGTCGCCAGAACTGGCGAGGGGGTAGTATTCCAATTCGTATGACACCTTACACGACATGTTTTGATAAAGCCAAACCAAAGTTGCTATATAACCGCGAGGATTATAAGGCGCTTAAGAGTATATGGTATGGCATTATCCCGGATCAGCTTAGGGAGTTGTTCCCGACAGCTGCAGACAGGCTCAGCTCATGCCAGAGCACTATCTCACATAAAACCACGCACTCTGCCTCCAGGATTGATGAGGCCTTCCATAGGAGTGGCTTACAGGCTATATATGTGTCCAGATATAGGTTTAGATATAGGTATACTATATCTAAGCAAGGGGTGATTACACCCACTTGCCCCAGCTGAGTGATCAGCCAGTTGTGTCAATTTAAGAACCAGCCAGGGGTGGCAAAAGCTATGCTTCAGCCCCTGGTAGGCCTTGGTGGCACCTATGCCCTGGGCACCTATAGTGCATGGTACAGGGGCTGACAAGGAGTCCATTTCCAATTGTGGTATGTACCTATAGCACATGTATTATAAATTTAGAGAGAGAACAGCAGGCTGGGGGTCTGATTAGCAGGCCCACAGCCTCAGTAAGTCGAAAACCAGTGAAGCAAAAAGCAAAAATTGGGGTGACCATAGGATAGCAGACCCTACTCTCCTACATAACCCCCCCCCAAACGCAGGGACATTAAACTTAACCTTGACCAGATAAGTCTTCATGTTCTAAGTGGAAGTACCTGGAGAGACCATCTGCATTACCATGGTCAGTCCCTGGGCGGTGCTCCACTGTAAAGTCCATCCCCTGTAGGGAAATGGACCACCTGAGCAGTTTGGGATTTTCACCCTTCATCTGATTTAGCCACAAGAGGGGCTTATGGTCTGTCTGAATTAGGAAGTGAGTACCAAACAAGTATGGCCTCAACTTCTTCAGGGCCCAAACCACAGCAAAGGCCTCCCTCTCAATAGCTGACCAACGTTTCTCCCTGGGGGTCAGCCTTCTGCTAATAAAAGCAATGGGCTGGTCTTGACCATCTTGATTAAGTTGTGAAAGCACAGCTCCCACCCCCAACTCAGAAGCATCTGTCTGTACAATGAACTGTTTGGAGTAGTCAGGACTCTTCAGGATAGGTGCAGAGCACATGGCCTTCTTCAGGTCATCAAATGCCTTTTGACAGCTAACTGTCCACTGAACCTTTTTGGGCATCTTCTTGGATGTCAAGTCATTCAATGGTGTCACAATGGACCCATAGTTCTTTACAAATTTTCTGTAATACCCAGTCAGGCCCAAGAAGGCTCTGACTTGTGTCTGGGTAGTTGGAGGAGTCCAGTCCTGTATGGTCTGGATCTTGCTCTCCAGTGGTTGAACTTGACCCCCACCTACTAGGTGGCCCAAGTACACAACCTTGCTCTGCCCTATCTGGCACTTAGTAGCCTTGATAGTCAGGCCTGCCTTTTGCAGGGCCTCCAGAACCTTCTTCAGGTGGATCAGGTGATCCTCCCAGGTGGAGCTAAAGACAGCAATATCATCTAGATATGCTGCGCAAAAGTCATCCAACCCAGCAAGGACTTGGTTCACCAACCTTTGGAAAGTGGCAGGTGCATTCTTCAAACCAAAGGGCATTACCACAAACTGATAATGCCCACTAGGGGTAGAGAATGCTGTTTTGGCTTTTGACTCTTCAGCTAGTCTGATTTGCCAGTAGCCAGCTGTCAAATCAAATGTGCTCAGAAACTTGGCAGAAGCCAATTTATCAATGAGCTCATCTGCTCTTGGAATGGGATGAGCATCTGTCCTAGTGACAGCATTGAGACCTCTGTAGTCCACACAAAACCTCATTTCTCTCTTCCCATCTTTGGTATGAGGTTTTGGCACAAGGACCACTGGGCTAGCCCATGGGCTCTCTGATGGCTCAATCACTCCAAGCTCCAACATCTTTTGCACCTCAGCCTTTATACAATCCCTGACATGGTCAGGTTGCCTGTAGATCTTATTCTTCACAGGCAGATTGTCACCAGTATCCACCTCATGGGTGCACCAGTTAGTCTGACTGGGTGTGAGTGAAAACAAATGTCTGTGGGCCTGCAACACCTGTCTGCAGTCCACCTGTTGCTGCTCAGTGAGGCTGCCTGCCAAGGCTACTCCATCAACTGAACCATCATCAGGGTTCTGGGAAAGCAGGTCTGGGAGAGGGTCACTCTCTTCCTCCTGTTCCCCATCTGTGGCCATGAGGAGACTCATGTCCTCCCTGTCAACAAATGCTTTCAAACGATTGACATGGAGCACCCTGTGGGGGCTCCTAGGGGTGCCAAAGTCAACCAAGTAGGTGACTTCTCCCTTCTTTTCAATGATAGGGTAGGGTCCAGTCCATTGGTCCTGGAGAGCTGCTGGCCCCACTGGGTCCAACACCCACACCTTCTGCCCTGGCTGGTACTCAACCAGAACAGCCTTTTGGTCATGCCAGGCTTTCTGTAATTCCTGACTTGCCTCAAGGTTTTTGGATGCTCTCTCCATGTATTCAGCCATCCTGGAGCGGAGACCAAGTACATAGTCCACAATGTCTAGTTTAGGCTTTTTGAGAGGTAACTCCCATCCTTCCTTCACCAAACTCAATGGACCTCTTACAGGGTGGCCAAACAAAAGTTCAAAAGGGCTGTAGCCAACCCCCTTCTGTGGGACCTCTCTGTAAGCAAAGAGCAAGCAGGGTAAAAGGATGTCCCATTTCCGCCTAAGCTTCTCTGGTAAACCTTTTATCATTCCCTTTAGGGTCTTGTTGAACCTTTCCACAAGCCCATTGCATTGTGGATGGTAGGGTGTGGTAAACTTATAGTTTACTCCACACTCTTTCCACATTGCTTTTAAGTATCCAGACATGAAGTTGGTACCTCTGTCTGAAAGAACCTCCTTTGGAAAGCCCACTCTTGAGAAAACTGCAATGAGGGCTTTTGCCACCACAGGAGCTGTGGTGGTCCTCAGGGGAATTGCTTCTGGGTACCTGGTGGCATGATCCACTACCACCAGTATAAATCTGTGCCCAGATGCAGTTTGAGGATCCATGGGACCCACAATGTCTATTCCAACTCTTTCAAAGGGTACCCCCACCACAGGTAGTGGTATCAGGGGGGCCTTTGTTGTGCCACCTGACTTACCACTGGCTTGGCAAGTGACACAGGAGCGACAAAACTCCTTGACATTTTCTGACATGTGAGGCCAGTGAAAGTGTGGAAAAAGCCTGTCCCAAGTCTTATTCTGGCCTAAGTGTCCTGCAAGGGGAATATCATGGGCCAAGGTAAGAAGGAAGCCCCTAAACTTCAAAGGTATAACCAACCTCCTGGTTGTGCCAGGCTTGGGGTCTCTAGCCTCTGAATAAAGGAGTCCTTCATCCCAATACACTTTATGGGTACCTTGAGCATTCCCTGCAGCCTCAGCAGCAGCTTGCTGTCTGAGGGGTTCAAGTGAAGGGCAATCTAATTGGGCCTGCCCCAGGTCTGCCCTTGAGGGTCCCCCTGTCCCCAGAAACTCAACCTGATCAGGTTCAAGCTCCTCTGAGACAGTCTCCTCTTGGACTGCAGAATCAGTTTCCTGTGAAACCTGATCCTCAACCTGGGGCAAGTGGGAAGGCACAGCCTTAACCCTCTTGCTCCTTCTCTTGGGTTGTGGTTGGTCTATTGTTTCAAGATCCACCACTGGTTCAGGAAGGCACTTCTTAGCCTGAGACCTTGTCACTGCAAGGACATGAGCTGAAATCCCTAGCATTTCTGCATGAGTCCTGTACTCCACTTCTGACCAAACTGAGCTTTCAAGATCATTGCCTAACAGACAGTCTACTGGGAGGTCTGCACTCACAACAACTTTCTTTAGGCCATCTACCCCTCCCCAGGAGAAGTTCACAACAGCCACACTATGGGAAGTAGTGGAGTTGCTTGCATTGGTCACTAGGTAACTTTCACCTAGTACAATTTGTCCAGGGTCCACAAAGCCAGGTGCCACCATTGTGACACTGGCACAAGTGTCCCTGTAGGCCTGAGCCAGTTTCTCATTAATTAAGGGAGTCTGCCTATATTTGCCCAGGTTACTGGGGCTTACTGCAGTGGGCAAAGATATGTCCACATCATATAGGAGAACTGCCTGTGTGGGGATTCTGACTAGGCCAGATTCCACCTCAGTACCCAGGGTCAACCCTACTAAACCCTTTGGCTGTGTACCACCACTGCTGACTGTACTAGGGGGTGCAGTTGCTTTAGGAGCTGCAGTGGTGGGGACTGGATTTTTCTTAGTGCATTCACTGCCCCAGTGTGAAACTGATTTGCAGGTATTACACCAAGGTTTCTTTGGGCCATCATTCTTCTTTTTCTTGTTTCCATTTTGGGAACCCCCCTCCTTATTGCTAGTTTGGGGGCCTGAAGACTTCTGGTCCTTTTCTTTATCTTTCTGATTCCCACCCTTCTGGTCTGTTTTCTTCTGGTCACCTTGGTTCTGGTTTTTCTGCTTAATCCTTGTTCTGACCCATTTGTCTGCCTTCTTTCCCAATTCTTGGGGAGAGGTCAAATCAGAGTCAACAAGGTATTGATGCAACAGCTGGTTCTGACAGTTATTAAGGATCTGTTCTCTCATCATAAGATTGTACAATCCTGTATAGTCTGAAACTTTACTTCCCTGCAGCCAACCCTCCAGAGCCTTAGTGGCACAATCTACAAAATCAGTCCAGTCCTGAGTCTGTGCTTTTTGGGTGTCTCTGAACAACAACCTGTATTGCTCAGTGGTTAGGCCAAACCCTTCAATAAGAGCACTCTTCAGAACAGAGTAGTTTTTGGCATCCTCAGGTCTAACAGTGAGGAGCCTGTCCCTCCCTTTCTCAGAAAAGGAGTACCATAAAATTGCTGCCCACTGATCCTCAGGGACCTGCTGTACCATGCAGGCCCTCTCAAGAGCAGTCATCCATTTGTGGATATCATCCCCTTCCTTGTAGGGGGGCACAATTTTTGTCAGGTTTCTATTGTCATAGGCCCTGTCTTTTTCTTTAGGAACTTTGCTGCCACCAGTGGCATCTAAGCCACTTATTTTCTGTTCCCTAGCCAAGGTAAGTTTAGCTTGAGCTAAGGTCAGTTTAGCTTGAGCCAGAGCTACCTCCTCCCTCTCTATCTGGAGTTGGACAGCCCTCATTCTAGCCCTATGCTCTTTTCTCTGGGAGGAAGTCATTCCTCTTTGAGATTCTCTTGAGGCACTAGAAAGGTGAGAGTCCCTTGACAGAGATCTCTCCCTTCTATTACCTGGGAGAATTTGGTTATGAGATCTGGAGTGGTGCTGGCCCCCTCCATTCCCATGTAGGTCCAAGTTGGCCTGGTTAAGCCTGGCAACCTGTACCTGGTTTCCCCCCTGATCCTGATCTTCAGGCTCATCTATATCAGAGCCTTCTTCTGGGTCTTCCTCCACCTCTCCTTCTTGAAGATCCTCATTCTCAGGGGAGTTTATCCCTTCCTCTGTTTCTAAGGGAGTCTGACTCACCTTATCTATGTCATCCCTTTCTAAGAGAGCCACTAGGGAAGGAATGGTAGGGCCTCTGCCCTTTTTTAGCCCCCTGGCTGTGCACAAGGCACTCAGGTCTTTGTGGCTAAGGTTGTCATATCTGGATGTTGTCCCTATAGGATCAACTATTACAGGAGCAGAGCCTGAGGCTCTTTCTGTATCAGACATGACTGCTAGTGAGGTGTAAGTGGTGCACTTACCTACACTAAGTGGTTTCCTACTGTACCTTGCTAGTGAGTTGTAGTCAGGGTGTGCTAATCCCTTTAATCTACAACTACTAAGTTCAGTAGAACTTAATATGCTAAGCTTTTGATTTATATGTACCTAGAGGTACTTGATGTGATCTTTCAATTTGATAAAGATTGCAATGGTAAAACAAACAGCAAGCTCAAATCCGCACCGCTGCACACCAATGTGAGAAGTTGGCCTGATAGGTAGTGTTTCCAATTCTGGAACCACTGGTTATCAGTCCAAACAAACCCCAAAGATGTCAGGTTGTAAGTCAACCTTGTAGACAAGCTATCCTAGTGGTAGCATGGACTAAGCAGCCTTAAAGGCTTAACTTAAGAGGTCGTGTTAAGCGAGCTGTTTTACCACATACAATCCTGTAATCAAATGAAAGGACACCACACAAGTATATATTATAAAAATATATGTATTTATTACTAAATTACTCCCCAGTACTCTTTATGAGGAAAGGGGCACAAGCGTTAAATCAAAAGCACTGTTACACATATAAAGTTGCACGTTTATGGATGAGGGCGGGTGGCCACTCAGACCATATATCAAAAAAGTGGTATAAGTAACACTTTACGAACAATGGTTAGGCCTAGGGCCTAGAGATTCGCTGGGAGCAGTCAGGACAAGCAATGAAGAAGTCGGGAGTAGCCCACAGGAGACGGGTGCAGCACGGAAAGTGCGGCGCGCACCAATGCACTGTCAATGGTGCGTAAAAGTCAGTTAAAGTGAATAAAAAGATACTTCCGCTGAACCTAGGAACACAAAACTTTAGACACAGACCCTAGAGGTGTGTACCAGTGTAAAGACACCGGCGTTGCAAAGTTACCTCACCCACAGGCCGTGGGTGCACAGGGTCGAAGTGGCGTCGGGTTCTGTCACGCAGGTTCTTGGTGCTTGGAGCTGTTGCAGCTGCAGGCGCTGTGAAGCAGAAGTGTCCGGTGCGATCCAAGGGTGGATCGATGTAGAAAAGTACCTGAAAGCAGAGGGGACAGAGTCTGGGTCACTCAGCAGTGACCAGGGTGGAACCAGGACGGAACCAGGCAATGTCGGGCGCAATCAGGCGGTTGTCGATAGGCTTCTCTCCGCTGTCACGTGGGCTCTGGGGCATCTGCGACGTCCAGGAGCAGGTCACGATCTGTCCCACGTAGGCTCTCACCGTCAGCACCGTCGGCTTGAAGATTGTAGCAAACAGCACTTGGCAAAAGCAATCCACGCGGAACCGGGAGATTGCTTATCACTCGAACCAGGAGGGTCAGAGTGGGTGCTCCTTTTCACAGGAGCTGGTGCAGATCTGGAGCAACCAGAAAAGCAAGTCGGATTTCAAAGTTCGTCGGCACAGGGGCCACAAGCCAGCTGGCAAGTGACCGGGCCAACGAGTCGAGCGCACACAAGCAGAAGGGCCCCACGCAGCACTCGTCGAGTGTGGAGGGGTGAGCTTTGGTGCAAGTGGAGCTCGGGGCTGGGGCTTCTCAAACCCCGGTGTACAGCTTCGAGGGTCACTCGTGGGCCGCACGGTCAGCGTCTCGTGGCCTTTTCAAGATGGCGTGCCCCACGCTTCCGGTCGCCTCCACGGGTCTCAGCTCTGCAGGGACTGTGGATCGGGCAGGTAGAAGGCAGGCAAGCTTGATCTCGTCGATCTCTGTCGCTCGAGTTCCGGCGGGAACTGCAACAAAGCAAGGGTCGAGGGCTGGATGGTGCCTGTTTGCACAGGGTGGTCACTCCTTGACCACAAGGGAGATTCTTCAGTCTTCTCACGTCGTGTAGAAAGTCGAAGGGTCCAGATTTCGTTTCTTATGTTTCTTCAGGATGATCTGAGGTCCGTTGGGACTGCTCCCCCTCTTATTCGAATCTCGGGGGTTGGACATCCTGCTAGGTCCCCTCCTATGGGTGGGACCCAGGAAGGGGGTGGTTACACCCCTCTCCTTTGATCCTGGCCGCGCTGGGACAGGGGCTGGGAGGCCCCAGAACCGGTTTGGCCGGATCCTGCAAGGGGCAGCCTTGTGCTCCCCAGGCAGTGTCTGGTTTCATTGAAACCTCCCTACTCCAATCCACTATCTCCTGTCTGGGGTGGTTTGACACCGCCCTGTGACAGGAAACTCTTTGTCCAGGCCTCCTCTGCCGGGTTTCGGTCAGCAGCAGGAGGTCAGACCCGTGTCTGTGGCAGGGGCATCCATTTTGTGGATCTGAGGCTCATTTTAAATCAACCGCGTTTCAGTAAAGTAACATGTCTTCTCCCTCTAGAAGGGTGGAATGCTACCCCCGTCGCCAGAACTGGCGAGGGGGTAGTATTCCAATTCGTATGACACCTTACACGACATGTTTTGATAAAGCCAAACCAAAGTTGCTATATAACCGCGAGGATTATAAGGCGCTTAAGAGTATATGGTATGGCATTATCCCGGATCAGCTTAGGGAGTTGTTCCCGACAGCTGCAGACAGGCTCAGCTCATGCCAGAGCACTATCTCACATAAAACCACGCACTCTGCCTCCAGGATTGATGAGGCCTTCCATAGGAGTGGCTTACAGGCTATATATGTGTCCAGATATAGGTTTAGATATAGGTATACTATATCTAAGCAAGGGGTGATTACACCCACTTGCCCCAGCTGAGTGATCAGCCAGTTGTGTCAATTTAAGAACCAGCCAGGGGTGGCAAAAGCTATGCTTCAGCCCCTGGTAGGCCTTGGTGGCACCTATGCCCTGGGCACCTATAGTGCATGGTACAGGGGCTGACAAGGAGTCCATTTCCAATTGTGGTATGTACCTATAGCACATGTATTATAAATTTAGAGAGAGAACAGCAGGCTGGGGGTCTGATTAGCAGGCCCACAGCCTCAGTAAGTCGAAAACCAGTGAAGCAAAAAGCAAAAATTGGGGTGACCATAGGATAGCAGACCCTACTCTCCTACATATACCTCATGCCAACTCCTGGCCCCCAGAACCACTAAATAAAAACTACAGTCGGCAGAAGCGAGGAGCCAATAATGACAGAGCTAGCAAAGGTTGACATGCCAGAGAACCCAACATTCTGGAAGGATATCAGGTATTGGTGCGAAACATACAAAGTGGAGAAAAATTATGCTTACCATTAGAGAGAAACGCCTGGACAGTGGTGAAACGGAAAGGTATAACGATAATATCATAGAAAACCGTCACCCGCAATAGATCTAATTTCAGAAAGTGGACGATGGAAGAAGGACTTGTTAAACTAAGTAATATGCCCCAAACACAGCATCCATGGGAACAATGACAGTTGGAAAGTCAAAGGGACAGGTGATTATGTTGATGGCCCTCTGAAAAGGGATAACCCCCTCCAAGACGTGGACAGGGGTGGGTCTCTCTCCAGGAGGTCTATGGGCCAGAGGAACCTGAGCCAGAAGGAATCCTCACACTCTTGCAGTCCACCCAACAACTCGAGACCCGAGCCACAGAGATCCTGAAAGTTGAAAGACTATTTGTTGACACAGTGGACTCAAAGTGAATGAACAATCCTGTATGTTAGTTTTTATTGGCCCAGGATTTGTTGCACATGCTTTGAAAAAGTTGCGAAGGAATGCACTGTGTCGTGACACACGTAGGACATGTATCAAACGTCCACACATCCCGATGCAGCATCAGAGGATACTATAAATATGACCCTGGCTGCATGGTGTGGTCTAGTCCTTCTGAGCTCAGAAAAGGTCTACAGTCCTCGCTCCTTACTTGAGAATTCTCAGAGTGGAGCAGGAGAATCTAGTGGGACATGGTTTGCAACCCTGGCTTCCTCCTTATGGGATACATCTTTTCCACAGGGTCCCCCTCTAGAACTGTGAAAGGGATTTTGCTAAAAAAAAAGACCAGCACTGAGATTAACAAGAGCCAGTTCAAAGGACAGTGTTATCAATGGGAAACACAGGTTTGATCAGAAATGTGACCTTCAAATCTATACTGTACCGAAGATAAGCCATAAGAGAACCAACTGTAAACCGTGTAAGTATATAGCTCAGTTATCCTGGAGTCCTTTCTAGGTGTTTTAAGGAGAAGGCAATGGGATAAACTGGTTAGGTTGGTGATTTTATTCTGAAGAAAGACAACGATTTTAACTTTAGCTCCCTCACTAAATACATTGTTTGAGCCTGAGTATATTCTTTTGTCTGCCTGTGCCCTAATTCCTTAATCTGACAAAACGATGAGCCAACAAAGAACGTCTCAATGGGGACACCAATTATTAAGCAAATAAAAATAAGTCCAACACAACAGAAGTGAGGGCAGCATTGTCTCCTGTGAAAATACTGAGATATATTACTTTTTAGGTCTCGCCTGAGACAGCCCATAAGCTGTCACTAGTGAGAACTTTTGTAAGAGAATAAAACATACCTTTTATCTTTACTTCTAGCACTCCATAAGGGTGCATGTGTTTGCAAGGCGTTCCCTGCTCTGCATGCGTCGCTGCTTGCCCTGTTCCCCTTCCTGCTCTCCATGGCGTGCCCCGGTCCTCTTCCTGCTGTCTATCATGCTACTGCCTCCTGCTGCTGTCCGTCATCTCGCTGCCCACTCCCGCCATCTCGCGTGTTGCTTGCCTCTGCTGACCTCTTCCTGCTGTTCCTCAAATTGCTTGCCCAACCCAACCCAACCGCCACAGTACTTAGGCGATTAAGCCAGAGCCCCTGAAATAGTTTCAACAACTTGTGAGGCCTAGGAAACGAAACTTAGTGTACACTCTGAGCCATCAGATTGCTAGCAGAAGGTGCCATACATTTCAGTGTGAAATCAAAAAATGATTACATTCAAACCATCTGCATCCGTTTTACAGGTGTACGAGGAGCAAAACGTCTATAGGGCTCACCAAGCACTTCATGCATAGACTAATTTGCATGTAGCCAGGTTCTGAGCTGGAATGGTGCAGTGAGCTAAAAAAATCGAAGTGTGGGAGGGTATACTCAGACGTGAGTCCCTTGCTCATTGCACCATCAGGATTCAAGCAAGCCGGGCCGACGACGGCTGAAATGCCAGAAACCGGTCCCCGGAAGCTTGTTTCCTTCCCAGTATAAGAATTGGCTTGGTAGTTTGGTTTGCCCTGTTCCCATCATGCACTGGGACAGGAACAGACTAATTTGCATGTAGCCAGGTTCTGAGCTGGGATGGTGCAGCGAGCTAAAAAACGGTGATGGATCAAGCCCTGATCTCTTGACTGGATAAGAGTATTCTGCATCATTCAGAAACTCTGTCCATCACCACCCCCTTTTCCAAAATCGATTTTGTCCACACTAAGTGTGGGAGGGTATACTCAGACGTGAGTCCCTTGCTCATTGCACCATCAGGATTCAAGCAAGCCGGGCCGACGACGGCTGAAATGCCAGAAACCGGTCCCCGGAAGCTTGTTTCCTTCCCAGTATAAGAATTGGCTTGGTAGTTTGGTTTGCCCTGTTCCCATCATGCACTGGGACAGGAACATACTAATTTGCATGTAGCCAGGTTCTGAGCTAGGATGGTGCAGTGAGCTAAAAAACGGTGATGGATCAAGCCCTGATCTCTTGACTGGGTAAGAGTATTCTGCATCATTCAGAAACTCTGTCCATCACCACCCCCTTTTCCAAAATCGATTTTGTCCACACTAAGTGTGGGAGGGTATACTCAGACGTGAGTCCCTTGCTCATTGCACCATCAGGATTCAAGCAAGCCGGGCCGACGACGGCTGAAATGCCAGAAACCGGTCCCCGGAAGCTTGTTTCCTTCCCAGTATAAGAATTGGCTTGGTAGTTTGGTTTGCCCTGTTCCCATCATGCACTGGGACAGGAACAGACTAATTTGCATGTAGCCAGGTTCTGAGCTGGGATGGTGCAGTGAGCTAAAAAACGGTGATGGATCAAGCCCTGATCTCTTGACTGGGTAAGAGTATTCCGCATCATTCAGAAACTCTGTCCATCACCACCCCCTTTTCCAAAATAGATTTGTTTTAATATCGGCATACTGTCTTCTGCAAAAACAAGCAATGGCAGAGCCAGTAGGTCTTGCCTGGGCGAGACCTATAGGCTTTATCATTTTTTCATAGTCATGCTGTACTTCATGGCTGAAAGTAAACAAAAAGTGACAAAACCGAAAATTCAAGCTATTTAGCTATGTTGATATTTTATTTTGTCATGTTGTACAACAGCGTGCCTGCTCTGCAGCAAGGTTGTAAATAAAAAAATAAAAATAAATAACAAGTGCTTTGACGCTGTTAGCGATGATTGCATTGTGGTGCTTCTTTTAGGTCAAGCCTGACAGGCAGCGCAAGCTGCCTGCTCGTGAAAAACACACGGTGGGCTTACCAAGAACATACAGGGGCTTGCAGCCCAACCAATGCTTATCACTGGTTGATTTTTCTGTCAATCCTATTTGCTTGATTTGTATTCATGGTTTTCCTTGTCTCGGCCTGCCCATCTTGGGCTGTCCCTCCCACGGAGCACAAACTCTTAACCATCTCTCTGATTGGGTGTCTTCAATCCTTTCGCCTCTCAATTTTAGGAAACTACTGTTTTCTTTTTGTTTAAACACTGCATGCAAGTATATCTGTTTCCTTGCTTTCGCTCATGCGCTGCTGCCCCGAATCTTATTGCTTCTAAATCTTTCTTTGATTTTTTCAAATTACTTTTTATTTGGCAGGAGGCAATATTCTGCATTTGCACGTATGAAAACGTTTTTAAGTTCTATACACTGTATGTAACGTTTGCAACATTGCTGTTTGAGACACTGCAATAAAATACTACAGGTCACACAGAGAAATGGGTGCCTGTTTGTTCTGATGTTTGGCTGATGCTAAAATATTTCATCTAATTTTTTCAGTCTAATGCAGCACAGAACTGCATTTCCTAACATATTCGTTTTCAGGTGCTCAGAGTGACTTCTTGCACACAGATGGATATTCTACTTTTTTCTTTCAGGGCTGAGTAATTCAATATGTACACACCTCGAAGCAGTAGGGCTGCATGTCTGACATCAAGGAGATGAATGCCAGCCTCCTGTTCTCAAGACAAACGCCTTGTACTTATAAAGGCCCTTTCAGTAGGATGGTTGAACTGTAGGTAGTAAAGGGGTATTCCTATGCAGCCTGAAATAAGAGCTCACACAAAAGAAGGGGCTTTGAAGTGTGTAGAGTTGTTTTTGCAACATTTCTTTTCTACTACACTTCCCTAAGGATTTTTTTCACATTTTATACTTGTGTGTATTACTAGCTATGTTTTTGTAACACCATATAAAATGGCACAGCTACCTCGCTTACATAAAATGGCAGATGAGAGTATTCTATGGAATAAGCATGGGATGGGGACATTATTTTCCTGGTTAAAAAATGCTGGCATTTCGCTTTCTGTTCCTGTGCTGACCTGAAACCTTTTTCTTCCCAGACGACATGAAAAGAGTTGATGCAAACCACAGGCAGGCTAGAGGCAGGATGTAATTTCAATCAATCAGTGCTTGTTGAGAGCGAGTAGTGAGTTTGCAGACTGAGTGCAGAGTGTGAGTGCAGAGTGCAAAGTAGTGAGTGCAGAGTAGTGAGTGCAGAGTAGTGAGTGCAGAGTAGTGAGTGCAGAGTAGTGAGTGCAGAGTAGTGAGTGCAGAGTAGTGAGTGCAGAATGCAGAGTAGTGAGTCCAGAGTAGTGAGTGCAGAGTGAGTGTGCAGAGCAGTGAGTGCAGGTGCAGAGTGGTGTGTGCTGTTGAGTGCAGAGTGCTGTATTTATGATTTAAGGGAAAAAAAAGAAATGTCATGAGCAATGCCAATAGCTCTACTTTTAATGATGCCGAGACCATTGCATTGTAAATGCTTGTTTTAAATGGTGTCCTTGTGAAACTATTGTTTCCACCAGCCGTGTTTAATTCTGTCTGTAAATCATCCCTCTAATTCTCTACCCAATCTGCTTTCTTTTTCTCCAGTACCTGCTTCTTCCGCAACCCCTCACCCGGGTGTCATATAGAAGGGTTTCTTTGTTTTCTGGGGATGCTCCTGCCGTTTCTCCTTCCATAGTTTGCAATGTGCTGCCCCACAGACCTCTCAAATAGCAGAATGGCACTGGGACATTTGAAACTTCAGGTGATAACTTGTTCTGCCTTTGGTGTGTGAGAACCTCATCCCAATGCACCCATTAGTAACTTCCCCACATTGAGTGAGGCTTGAAAAGTACAAACACAAATGCAAGTATATGCTGCCTTGTGCCTTCCTTTGACTCTTGGCCCTCTTTTGTGAGTTACTGAAATAGAGCGAAATAGGGGTGAGATGAGGAGAGCGAGAAGGCACCTCCGTCATCAGCAGAACACACATACATCAGCCGTCTGCAGTACCAGCCAAGCCTCCCACACCGAGATCACCTCAGCTCAGAGTGCCTTCTTCTCGGTTGGGGTTTTGCACCGCTTTGTCATTAACCATATTCTCACTCTGCGCGTGCACGCCTCGCAATGAAACCAATTCATCACAAAACACATCGGCCTGGAAAAAAAACGTACTCCATTTTATTTGCTTTGTAAATGGTTTTTTACACATCGCTGTTAACACTTTCTTAGGAATTTTAATCCTCCAGAGCAAAGGTCAAACAAGCGCCTTACGCCACTCGTTGCTGTCTTGCTTGTGGCATTCGATTCAATTTTGGGTGAAAGTTGGGAGCACCGACTGTTTTTTTGAATTGGGAAAATTGTCGCTTCTGACTTTCAAAGCTGTACTGGATGAATCATACCAGCAGCTCTATTTTCGGTATGTATCGCAGGAATTCAGGTTATTTTAGAATTATATCAAAAAAAAATCCTAGATGACTTCTTGTATGACCAAATGCATGCATACACAGCCAACTTGAAATGCTTGACCACACAGTATCCCAAAGACAAGAAGCACGGCTACAAAACGCACAAAGTGAATAGATCTGGACCATTGCCTTGCCTACGCGTGTTCAGACAAGTTGAAAATGATGTAAATAAAAGTAAATTAGCCAGCTCACGTGACCTCATTTTGTTCTCCTGGAGAGGACGAACAAAGACACCCGGGATAGGATTTGAACTGCAGAAGAGTCAATCCACTAAGCTATTGTACTCGGGCGGGCGCAGCATTGCCTTAAACTCGGATCTTTTTTTAGGTTTCTCAGAAGGAAAGTAATTTGTACCGAACGGGAAGGCGGCAATTAGCGGCTCCGGCGGGCGGCGGTGTTAAAAGTAGCAGCGCCCGAGAGCCGGCCGGCTCCGGGCGGAGGCTGCCAGCGGGAGCGGCAGGTAATTGGAATGATTCCGAGCACGGACTGCCTGCGCCAAAGCAGGGCGCAGGAGTGAGGGGAGCCCCGCATCCCCTCCCACCGACTCTGACAGAGTGCTATGGAAGCAACATCGGACATCTCGTGTGCCAGGCAGGAGGCTGGCATCCAGCCTTTTGATGCCACAGCGTGGAATGTACCCCGGGCATCCCCTCCCGCCATTCCAAGTCATTCATAAACCGAGTCGGTAGTGACTTTCTGTGCTCTCGGGCAAAGTCCAGAATGTAATTCTTACCTTGACCAACTCGAGCTAAAGGCCAGCGCACCGACCCGCACTACTCTTTCTCATCCTGTCCCAGGATCCCAACGGGATCACTGCCGATCCCAGCACTGCCTCCCCCGGAAGCATCGGCGATCCGAAGCCTCTGCTGCAGGCACTGCAGACCCCAGCAGTGCCCCCCACCAGGGCCGGTCCTAGGATTTGTGGGGCCCCGGGCAGAATAGGAGCATGCGAGGCCCCTATAATTTGCATAAGATTTAACCTGACAGGAAGATACCTCATAGGGTCAGGAAATAGGCCCAGCACAAAAATAAAAGTGGCCCCCATTAGTGAATTAGTTAGCTAGAAAAGTGTCAAAATTAGGGCAGTTTTTAACTTGTAAAGACATGGGGCCTTATTTATGAAAAGTGACGCATCGCTGCGTGAAAACAGCGATGCGTCACTTTTCACTGCGCACTCCTTGCGACACCAATGATGCGTCATATTTAATGTATGACGCATCATGTCGCAAGGAGTTACAGATACGTCAGTATTTCTGACGTATCTGTAAGCGCAAAAGTGACGCATTGCTGGAGTGTGTCACAAAAGTGACGCAACTCCAGCAATGCGTCCTTTCACATGTGGAAAGCCCCATGTGAAAGGGCTTGCGTCAGTCTTACGCCTGCTGTGAGGCAGGCGCAAGATTTTGACGCAACAGCGTCCTAAAAGTGACGCAATGAAATCTCATAGATTTCACTGCGTCACTATTACGAGGATTTTTGCGGGGGAACGCCCCCTCTGCATACATTATACCTGACGCAGGTATAATGTGGCGCAGGGGTTTAAAAAGTGACGCATCTACCTAGATGCGTCACTTTTTAAATATGGCGCAACAAGGCGCATGTTTTACGCCGCCGATGCGTCACAAAAAGTGACGCATCAGCAGCGCAAAACTGACGCAAGGCCTCATAAATGAGGCCCAAGCTGTTTACGTTTTTTTGTAAGGTATGAGAGATTGCATAATTTGATTTTGCTGCAGGCAATGTTTGTTTTAATATCATGAAAATCAACATTAAAAACATGTTCATCTGGCCATAAAGCAGGCAAACAAACAGCCCCAAAAACAGGTCAAATACTAACCTGGCAGATTGGACCATTACACACTGCCTGATTGCCCTAATGTCCAACCCGGCCACTGTGTTATTGTTATACAATTATTGTGCTGATACAGGATCATTGTTTTTGTAGGTAAAGTAAAGGACATGAATATAGGGTCCGGTAGGGCCTGTTTCAATATTTTAATTTACCACCAGGTAAAGACTCGAGGGACCTAGCACACTGAAAGCCCTAGTCCAGCCAATTTTACATTCTGATTGTGCTACTCTTCCTGCACCTCTTGTCTGGCTGCTATCACACCTATCTGCTCCCCCCGCCCCCTCTCACTTGATTCCGTATTTCGCACCCCTTTCATTTACTTTGTGCTCCCTTTCCCTAGTCCTGGATGAGCTGAGCTGTTTTCAGTGTGAGGCGCCGTCAGGGGCAGGGCGCACTTCACAGGTGATGGCTCTTGAATGACCTGTCTAATCGCTGCTATCCTCATGCAGATGCAGCGATTAGGCCAAGGCAGGCAGATATTGATTAAATCCCTTGGGCCTCCTGGGCCCCCTGGGCCTCCAAACTCTGAAGCATTTGAAAGCGCGAGGCCCCCTGGCTGCGAGGCCCTGGGCCGCTGCCCACGCTGCCCATGCCTAGCGCCGGCCCTGCCCCCCACGCCAGGCACTGCAGACAGGTCCAAGCAGTGCTTTCTTTGCAAGCACTGCTAACACCCCACTGGTGCCTGCACTGCAATCCCAGCAGATTCCAGTACTACCTTAACGGTAAGCGTTGCCGTTCCAAACAGCGCCTTTACTGAAAGCAATACAGGTCCCTGCAGCACATCCACTGCAAACGCTGCAGACAGATCGCGGCGCTGCAGCCAACGTCAACGACACGAGTTGTTCTGTAACAGCAAACATCCTTTGCGAGGGGGCACCGGAAACATTAATACCGAGTCCTGAAGGCCCCCTCTGGATTCTTGTGTCCAGATTATTTCCGGAAGCAGCGCCAGGGTCCCTATTTCACTATGTGATGTCCATTATCTCGAAGTTTCACCATAAATGTTGCGCCCCGTTTTTTTTGGCCTCGTGTAGAGAGTACTGCGCTCATTTCTGGAAACACCTCATTTTAGGTGCGTGTACAACGCTGGGGCCACGTCCCCGGAAGCAAAGGGTCCCAAGCAGAACTGCCAATATACGACAAGCTCTGCCCCGGAAGTGGTACACAGAGACCCCTACGAGGCTTTCTCATTCAGAGGGGAGAGGCATACCTGAGCTGCACGAGTACCGAGGGAGAGGGAAGTACGTACGTCCACAGCAGCTCCATGTTAGAAGGGGGTGATATGACAGGCGTAAAGACTGCAACTGCCGCTGTACAGTAGAAGAGAGATCACAGAGGTCTGAGAGGGAGACTGGAGGTGAGAGAGGGATTTATACTTCCCAGTGGTATCAATACAGTAGAGAAGATCCCACATCCCCAGTCAGATCACTGCAAATAAACCCCAAATTTGCAGAGGCCGCCGCATCCCCCCCGAAGGGGGGGAGGAGGCTCAAGGGCCGGCGCCTTAATCCACGCCGAGCCCCAGTGGAAGAACCGGTTCTGGGCGCCCAGAAGCGGCAGGAAGACTTAACACCTCGCAGGGGAACATCCTGTTGACACCAAGGACCCCTCAGCCAATCGGGGGGGACAGCATGGTACAAACCCCCCAATGGGGTGGCCAGCTACAAGGAACGGACGTACAGAAGTGGGGGGATATAAGCCACCGCTCCCACCAGTTAGCTCCTAATTTTTGCGGAGCGGGGGAAGCGGCGCACCTGAACTTTTGGAAGACGAAGACGGTACCCCGTGGGTTGGTACGAAGCAAGCTTCGCCGGAGGAGAAGGAGGAAAGCGCCCGCCTTAGGAGGAGGGAGAAAATCCCGAAAGCCGAAAGTCCAAGAAAGTAGGCAGAAAGCAATGGAGGAGCGCCTGCTCCCCGCCCGCCGGAACCGACAAAAGCACCTAGAGCCAGAATGGCCTGGGTCAGGAGAACTCGAGCCCCCCCCTTCTCGCACGAGGCGTAAGGAGAGAGACGATGGACCTGACCGACGTGCAGCTGGGCGGCAGGGCGATCGAGGGAACCCAAGGTACTAGCGAAGCACCTAGAGCCAGAACGGCCGGGGTCGGAGAACTCTATCTCTGTCTCGCAGGAGGAATAAGAAGAGAGAGGGCGGACCTGACCGACTGCACAGCAGGATCCAGTGATGAGCGGCCATACGGAGCAAGACGCTGCGAACGAGTCGTGGGCGAAGAAGGACAGAAATTGGCTCCGAGGCTGCAACGCTCGAATGCGAGCGCATACTGGTAAGCGGTAGCTACGACCAAGGGTGAAGCAGCTGCGCTCCGGTGGGCCAGAGGAAGGCCCAAGTCGGTATTACAAGGAGGGTAAGCGCAGCCGCGTGCGTAATAGTTTTGTTGAATTCCAAAGTCGGCAAACGGCAAACAAAAAAAAAAAAAAACAAAAAAAAAAAAGATAGGTGTCACCCCTCGCCAGCTTGGGGGAAATGGTGCTGCTATATCAAGGAAGTTCCTGACGGACACAAAGCCTAGCCCGCACGGGTAACGTGGCTGCACGGTCCATGGGGCGCGTGTAACGCCCCAGTCTCTATAGACGCGGGTTTCAGATCCCGGTGCCGCAATGGGCCGGCTTTGGGCTACAACTGCGAAGGAGTAAAGTTAATTTAAGCAGAAGGCTCGCGTGAGGTGTGCACACTGAGTCAGTCACGCCACGGTTGAGCTCCCCTGGGTTGAATTGTGGGGAGCCCGCTGCTACTTACGGGGTCCGCAGGGCCTCCCTCAGACGGAGGTGGTTCCTTTCAGGTCAGGGACACCTCAGCTGGGGAGGGGAAGAGGGACGGCCTAGGTGCGGCCTATTGGCGGAGTTTTATTGTGGGACCATGAACTGCAAGGCTCTCCTCGCAGCAGGCCCATTTCAGTCGATAACTTTGCAATCTCCCTTACATTATCCCTTTTTGAACAAACTTGGGAGCAATTCGAAATTAAGTGAAAGATCAGTACTAAAGGATATAGAAATATCTCTGAAGTTCAGTTTTTGTTTCGGCAAGGGGTCTCCTTGGTTTTATTGGCCTCGTGTTGAACCAAAGCCTAGCAAGCTGTTGTATGCAGCCCCCTGCTTCCGGTAAGAAGACAAAGCCCGCTGGATATATGATGGGGTCTGCCGACTTTAGAGCTGGAAACCCAGGGTTTCGGGCCTCGGGTCGACTCCCACTTTCAAAAAAAAAAAAAAAAAAAGACTGCTGGCGGGCTAGTTCAATAGTAATTAAGACCCGCTATAGGGCCGTGTGTGATCGTAAGTAGGTAGGGAAGAATCCAGGTTGTCAGGCGAGATGTATCATAGAAGCTCACACGATAGATTGGGCAGACGGAAAGGCACGCTAAGCCAGGCAGGCAGAAACACTTACCTGGCATAACCTCGCAGGGCACCGCAGAATAATTGCCCGGGATTGGGCGACTGCGGCACAAGGGAAGGGCATAGAAACGAACGAGAAGCACCAAGGTATGGTCATGTTGCGTGCAGAGTCCCCCAAGGCCATAGAATCGGTTTACATGCACGGAACCCGTCGCCGAAATAGCTCAGTTGAAAGAGCGTTTGACTGAAGAGGTAAAGGTACCAGGTCCGATCCCGGGTTCCGGCAGAGGCCCAATCCTCATCGCAGTCCTTAACCCCTTTACTGCTAAGGCATTATTCCTCTGATCATATAATTTGCATTGAAATCAATGGAAAGTCCATGACGAGTTACCCTTGTCATTAGCGGCGAAGAGGTTAACTACTGGTTATTGATGCATCACAAAGTGCACTAACATCAATACAGGTATAAAGAAAATGGCTACGAGTAGAAGTACAGTATTTAGAAAAGGCCACGCATCGTGAGATGTGACACCAACAGGCATAGATCGGTACGAGAGTCTAATAATACTAGCCAGTTCCAGAACTGGGGCCACAATTTGACTATTACTCTTGCCACTTTCGCACGGATAGCAGAATTGACCTCAAATCCTCACGACACTGGTCTTAAAAAAAAAAAAAACCTTACTGGTGTCTTAAAGAAACGAGACGCGGGATAAAAAGGTAACACATTCACAAGGCAGGCCGTGTCCGTCGGTAGACCCGACTGTTGTGCCAGCGAATCAGCACACACCTTTGGCGTGCCATGCATGCACTACCTCCGACAATGTAAGTGTAGGGCCCCTCCCCTGGCATGATAACCGGTGAAGCACTGTGGGTGAAGCCAGGAGCACGCGCCCTGCCATACGTAAACACTGTTGGGGAGATGAGCTTCCTCTGTGGCAAACTCCCACCGAGCCAGGGGATAGACCAAATGAACAACGTGGCGCGCATTTCTTTCAAAAGAAGGGCAACACCGGCCTTGAGTAAGGCTTTTCGTTTGTGCGATGGTGGATGCCTGTTGACAAGTGGGTAATCCATTTATAGGCGCTGACCACCACCTGTTCCCAAGCGTCACGTTCGTAGAGGCACCATCTGGTGTATCAGTGGTTTTTTCTTTACCCATCACCGGGGCCGGGGGTTTGACATCAGGGTCACAGGTTCTAATCCCGGTGGGGCCCAGCCAGCCTCTCATGCATCTGGGGTTGATAAAACGAGTACGACCATGAAACAGCGGTTAATCAGCAGCGAGGGAACGCGCTTTAGAAAATACACAGGTTCGGATATGTCATGCTAAGTAATCCCAGAGCCATGGCAGTGTTGGGCAGAACGGTAGCAAACTGTCGCACACCACCGCAAGCGCTCCAGTGGTACTGTGTTTGTAACGCCTGACATTGTTTAAAGGGTTTTAAAGTAGGCAAGGCTTCTGTCGGGCCTAACTACGTTAATTTAGCAAGCAGGGGAGCGATGCCTCAGAAAACAAGCACGGGCGGTCTTTAGACAGCCGTGTGAGACTATGTCGCGTGAGGAACTTGACATATTGGTTGCGGCCTGACCGCCCCGGATGTGAACTTGGGGCCCTCAGACCAAAAACGGTGGAAGGGGAGCACTGAGGATGAATACATATGCCACAGAGCGGGACTTTGTGGTGCAAACAGTGCGCAGCCAATTGGCTTGGTTTAAGTGAGGGCGGCCGCCTGAAGCCCGATGCGAATATCACGACACCTAAGGCCGGCAGATTTCATTATTAAGCGCTGGAACGCGCAAAATCACGGAAGGCCACAGTTCCGGGAAAACCCCGTTGAATATTAAGTTCACTAGGAGTGGCTAACCTCCAGGTCGGGCTGGGAACGGCCGGGCAGCTAATGCAGCATAGTGGTTAATCGATTTGTGGAGGAAGGTGAGGATAAACGCGCCGCACACAGGCGGCTCCCACGTGGCTGACAGAGCCAAGCAGCGTTTAAAAAAAAACAAACAAAAAAAAAAAACGTAGAGTGGAAGGCAGACGGCTGCCGGGCACGTGTTGCCATTGAATACCGCAAGGAAAACAAGAGTTGATTGTCGCGCCGGGTGCGAGGGGCCCCGGCGCAGATCCTGCGCCCACCTCGGCGTGGAAAGGGAGGGCCGGCCTCACAAATAAATGGAAAACACAGCTGCGCAAAAGTACGCAAGGCCGGCTCAGGATATGTGTGGCGGTTTTCCACATTGGGTGTTGTGCAAGGTCGCACAGACCCCCTCGGCCACGACCGAGTATAGCTGACGGAAAAAGGGGTGAGAGTCAGCGAGGTGCCGTCCGGTGACGCAAGTGCGCACTTAAGCCACAAGAATCACGGGAGCTGGGGGGAGCCGCAGGAAGACGTGCGCCTCCCTGCGGCGTGGCGGGAATGGTTACAATCGGATGGCTAAGGAGACACACCAACAGGGCGATGTGTAGAAGTAGGCCACTCATTTTGGGATGCCGCACGGCAGGGTGAGGTGGCCTGGCCAAGGAGGGGAGTAGCGAACGGAGACGGCGCTCGCGGCCCAGACCCGGCCGGACGGCAGGGCACATAAAGGTAGCGAGTTGGGGCCTAACTCCTTGGAGAAGCTACCCCTCCATACACGCAAGGGCGTGGGTGACCAGCCAAAATGGCGGTCCCTGAGGTAACACGACAATGAGGAATACCAACGGACCAACAAAAGAACTGGTTTGGTAGGCGTGCCATCTACGAACTGAATGTACCACGAAATGATCTGCACAATATGTTGATTGACATGTTTATGACCCAGATATGATTTATGAAAATGATGATGACATGTATGATTTATGACCCAGAGATGATTTATGATGATGATGGCATGTATGATTTATGACCCTGTTATGATTTATGACCACGGCGATGGCATGTATGATTTATGACCCAGACATGTTGTATGACACATTTATGACCCAGATATAATTTACGGGATATTGTGTTGACATGTATATGACCCAGATATGATTTATGATCCCAATAAAAAACTGCGGCCAACAACCACCACAACAATTACGAGCTTGTTGGCTAAGTGTGTTGGGGATAACATTGGTTTGGGTCTCTGGGTAGATACTTCCACGGTATGGGGGAGTGCGGGGGTTATTGCAGAGGCCGCCGCATCCCCCCCGAAGGGGGGGAGGAGGCTCAAGGGCCGGCGCCTTAATCCACGCCGAGCCCCAGTGGAAGAACCGGTTCTGGGCGCCCAGAAGCGGCAGGAAGACTTAACACCTCGCAGGGGAACATCCTGTTGACACCAAGGACCCCTCAGCCAATCGGGGGGGACAGCATGGTACAAACCCCCCAATGGGGTGGCCAGCTACAAGGAACGGACGTACAGAAGTGGGGGGATATAAGCCACCGCTCCCACCAGTTAGCTCCTAATTTTTGCGGAGCGGGGGAAGCGGCGCACCTGAACTTTTGGACCCACCCACCCACACCTAGGAACCAGCAGTTGTCGCAGTGCTGGACAGGAACACAAGCATTGACGGGAATGGTTACAATCGGATGGCTAAGGAGACACACCAACAGGGCGGTGTGTAGAAGTAGGCCACTCATTTTGGGATGCCGCACGGCAGGGTGAGGTGGCCTGGCCAAGGAGGGGAGTAGCGAACGGAGACGGCGCTCGCGGCCCAGACCCGGCCGGACGGCAGGGCACATAAAGGTAGCGAGTTGGGGCCTAACTCCTTGTAGAAGCTACCCCTCCATACACGCAAGGGCGTGGGTGACCAGCCAAAATGGCGGTCCCTGAGGTAACACGACAATGAGGAATACCAACGGACCAACAAAAGAACTGGTTTGGTAGGCGTGCCATCTACGAACTGAATGTACCACGAAATGATCTGCACAATATGTTGATTGACATGTTTATGACACAGATATGATTTATGAAAATGATGATGACATGTATGATTTATGACCCAGAGATGATTTATGATGATGATGGCATGTATGATTTATGACCCCGTTATGATTTATGACCACGGCGATGGCATGTATGATTTATGACCCAGACATGTTGTATGACACATTTATGACCCAGATATAATTTACGGGATATTGTGTTGACATGTATATGACCCAGATATGATTTATGATCCCAATAAAAAACTGTGGCCAACAACCACCACAACAATGACGAGCTTGTTGGCTAAGTGTGTTGGGGATAACATTGGTTTGGGTCTCTGGGTAGATACTTCCACGGTATGGGGGAGTGCGGGGGTTAATTCACACGATCATGCTCTTTTGGGTACAAAGTGCCAAAAAGACATGCAAGTATCAACAGAGAAATTGGTAAATGACTCAAACTACATAGCTGACAAGGTTTCAGATTGCCATGTGTGACATTTTAAAAAATTTGAGCGAAATTATGAGTGACATTTCAACGACTATGAGTGACACTTTCTCGCGAGCAAAAATCATGCAATTAAGACGAGGGAAACTTCTAAGTATCAGAAATTACAGCCAATTGAGCAACAAGAAACTCCAAGAACTTATTGAAACTGTTGCAGAGCACCAGCAATGGAAGGAGACTAACCCTATTGCTCCCCCCTGTAACCGGACTGTACTGTAAACTAATGCATAACCATGAAATTACACAAGTTAAGTTTTCCAGCAGCAGTACTCGGTATTAGGTAAAACTAAACCAGGACTAAGGCAGCAGGCTCTCTGACTTCGGAAGGATGATCAGACAGAGCAGCCCTGCAGATCGATGTTTTTTATTATGTGAAATTATTTTGTTTCACATCATGACTCATGTTAGTAAAGGTCACAGTGGTGCTAAGGCGGGGCAAGCAGATGTGAATACCTGACGCAGTGCTTTGTAGAAGGACTAAAGGGAATGGGCTGTAATAATGCTGAAGGGTTCCTCAGTTTTTACCTCTCTGCGTAGGTGCTGTGTGACAGTGTTTTACCTTCTGGCTGGCCTACCGGTACCCAATTTCGTTGTAAACTACTGTTCCTACATTCACAGCCTAGGCTTTCTCATTCTGCCTTTTTCTTTAATAAACACATTTCAATGGAGGCAAGCGGCTACAAAGAAGTTAACAGCTCTGAGCTCTTTTTGAGTGTAATTTATTTATTTATTTTATTTTATTTTGCGAGTTTTATATAGCACTGGCTAGACCCGGAGGTATCAGAGCGCTTTACATAAGGTTCCACAGAAATTACAAAATTACATCAGTTACATGTTACATCAGCTACTAGAATTCTTTTTTATTTTTTCAAGAGATTAGAAGACAAAATAAATGGAGCTTAGAAGGGTAAGGGGGTATAGATAAATATATGCAACACATTAAAGAGCGAGAAGGGGAGACAAATAGAGCGGATAGGGGGAGAGGAGGAGTGAGAAGGGAAGAGGAGAGGTAGACGGTAGGAGAGACGAAGGGAAAATCTGCCCAATGACCGACTGGGTAGGTGACGGCCGCGGAAGGAATCCACAGCCAGTATCCCCTTTAGCTCTCAAGGTAGCTCCATCGGGCATCAGTCAGATAGTTAGGTCTCTAGGTTACATCAGTTACAGGTTACATTGGTTGCTCGAAACTTTTAAATAGCATATAAGACGAGATTAATGGCGAGAGGAAAGGTAAGGGGGTATGGGTAAAAGGGAAACGAGGAGCAAGATACAACGGGGAGACGAAGGAAAAAGTCTGCCCAATGTACGGCTGGGTAGGTGATGGCTGGGTGGGAAGTCCATAGCCCATCTCCTCTGTAGCTATCAAGTTAGCTCCACCGGGCATGGGTCAAAGTGCTAGGTCTCTGATGTCGGTGTCGGACCATAAATTGCAGGTTACATCATTACAAAAGGTTACACAGTTATTAGAGCCTGGACAACAGGCCAATGTGATGTCAGCACAGTGAAAGCCTTATAGCCAGTCCGAGTTTCAGGCAACATTAACAACTGCAATGTTTTTTGATGGCAGTTTCAAAACTCACGATGGAAATAAAATTGTCCAAGAACTTAACGCCCAGAATGGAAAGTGATGAGATGTTGCTTAGACATCTTACTATAGTCTTATACTGCATCAGAATCCCCGGTGTCAAAGTCTGTAGTAACATGCAGTTTCAGTGAGGTTTTACTTTTTGTACCATCTAGTGTCAGCCAGCCTTGCAGCGCTCATAATGGCTACATAATAGTCTGGATTTGATTGCTCCCTAACCTACATACATACATACAGCATCTCTGAGTCAGTCAACAGTGCTACCTGATTAAACACAGGGCTTTCGTTTCCACAGTTGCCACTTATTTTAATCTAGCTTAGTTATGCTACTACCTGTTGTACCAAAAAGTTTTGCAAGCATTGATGCACGTGGCAGTGCATCAATGTGCAAAGTTCTCCTCTTTCAAAGACACTTCCAAAGTTAATTCAGGCCCTCTATTATCTGATGGAAGAACTTCCATTATAGAAAATTCTATTATCCTTTGACTATGAAAATGCCTTCCCAGTGTGTTCTTGCGGTTTGAGTGTCTGCCATTTATTGCAGTATTACCCTTCTACCGGTGTTTAGTACTCTTTTGTAACATGGACACATCACTTATCTCTTGTAACATACTGATTGCTACCTCCTACATTTTGTTTGCTTCAGACACTTGCACGAGTGCCACCATTGACTACGTAACGTTTGTTCTTGTGCTTGAGTGTCTGCATTTATTGCAGTATTATACATCTACTTGTACTTTGCACGCTTTTATAACTTGCACACATGTGCCACTTTTTCCTCCAGTATTGTACCGTTTGCTTCCTCTTGTATTTTGTTTGCTCACAATCGTCACCTTGCCTCATCTAACTTAACGTTTGCTTTTGTGTAATTGTTGTGTGTCTCATGTAATTTTCTCTTCATGTTGTATCATTACTGTTCCTATTGTGAAGCGCTATGACTTTCGGGTAAAGTGCACGCTATTTAAAAAGTAACGCATAAAATAAATAAATAAAAACTATTACCATAAGTGATACTCAGCGTGGACTGACACTGACTCTATAGTTGAGTGTCCTGCTGCTGCCCAGCCACGATGTGCACTGCCACTCTGCCAGATCCTGGAAAGTGGATAGTACTACATCTTGATGTGTTCTTTAAAGAGGTGGGTCTTCAGCATCTTCCTAAATTGGAGCTGGGTTGGCGCAGGCCTGCTGGGATGTCATTCCAGACCATGAATGCAAGGAGTCAGAAGGCCTGTTCCTTTTTTTTTTTCTTTTATGCACTTCTTTTTTTAGAGAAAGATGACAGCCTTGCTATGGGTGTGCTGAAAGCCACCAGACGGACATGCCAGCCAGACTGACTGGGGTGTTGGCCATGGTAGCTCTGTAGATGAAGCAGCTAGTTTTGAAGATTGTGGAGTTCTGTTCTGATGTGGTTGCTTTCTTCAGGAGTTGTGCTGCTGCATGTAGGATGCCCTTGGGTGGGGGAGGCCCTTGAGCAGGGCATCACCCCATCCAGAATCAACAGTATGAGTGTATCAGCAGCAGTTCTGAAGTCGCTTTCTGGGAGTAACGGTTTCACATTATTTAATAGAAAGAGCCTGGACCAGGCAGCCTTGTATTTTTTGTGGTGTTCACGAAGGGTCCAGTCTGAACCCTAGAGACTCATTATCAGTTTTCCATAGGTTGGGGCAGAGCTTCTGATTCTGTGTAGCATATCTGGATGTTTAGTGTGACACACAACACCACACATTTCACAGCCACATAATTCGATACCACCCAACAAAATTACACTCCACATATCACCACTCAACTAACATGCTTAAACTTCACACAATTACACTCTACTCAATACAACATAAATACACCTCACATAAAACTACTCTATGCCACCTAGCAACAATCCACACAAATACACTCCACACCGTACCACACAATTCCAACCAGCATAATTTCACTCAACTGCACACAGTTCCATGCCACACAATTCAACTCTACACATTTCCAACCCACACCACATAATTTGACAACAAACCACATAATTCAACACAATACACCACATACATCCAAACCACACCACTGAATTTCAGATCATGCGACAAAATTCAACAGCACACCACATAATTAAACTCCATTACATTCCACTCCACAACACAAAATACTATTCCACATCATTACACACCATGACACACAACCGCACTCCACATATCTCCAGAACACTCAATACCACATAATTACTATCCACATAATCCCACTGCCCATAATGCCACATAATTCCCTTACACAAATCCACTCCACACCACACATTTCCACAACTAATAATTCTAATCCAACCCACATAATTGCAGTCCACACCACATACATCCAGTCCACTCAATAACCCATGTGAAAAAGACATTGTCATTTACAATGCCAATAGCTCCAACTCTTGCAAAAGCAATACCTATGGGTTTACCAAAGCTTGTTACACCTGGTAACAGTGCCCGGAAAAAGAGATCACCTTAGTAGCACCAATTTAACACCCAAATACGGCAAAAAAGCTACTGAAACATGACTAGTTATCCTTTGCGCAAAGCCTTCTGGTGTGCAGGGACCAGTCGCCATCTTTTTTGTAACTTTTGATCCGCTTGAGCTAGAACCAATTTTTTTTGTTTCAAGCTGTCGAATATGCAGCAGATGCTGGATAATGTGGCAAATCAATAATGAGAAAATCGCCACAGAATCGTATAATTCCAGTGGCCCTGAATATTGTGCATGCGCAATATTGGGAGGTTCTATGTTGGGCACATGTGCCCTGTGATATTAATGGTAATTGTTTGAGCTACGTGACATTAGCCGAACAATAAAAGGCACTGCCAATGATTTGTGTCCATGTCTTCACCACTGCGCTCCTAACATCATAACGCTCTACATCAATGTGAGCTTTTCAAAGGGCATCAAATCTGCTCCAATAAATCAGGAAAGTTTATAGACTGCACCCATTTATTCCTTGGCCCTCACGCGAGACTGCCAATATGAGAGGGTGACGAACCTCAATTTTACGCTGACAATTTATAAACCTTCAGAGACAATCTTGTGGCATATGGGAAATGCTGAAGGGACTAAAATGCTGTAGGACCGATCGGCAGAGTGAGAGAGAAAACAATTGGAGGGGGGAAAAAACCTCAATACTCATTTTTCAAATGATGACTCCAAGTAAGTGTGCCAGTCAGAAGCAACGGGTATGTCACACCAGTGCTGCCAAATTTCCCAGGTCCATGTGTAATGTACTACCCCAGCCCGGGTTTTTTCTCTCTGAATTCTGGGACTTTAGGGCCTGTTTTATTTTAGAAGAAACACAGCGACATGTGTCTCACAGCCTCCGGAGCTCCCTGTGTCCTCTGCACTGAGATATGTATACAAGAGCCCTGCACCTGTAGCACCACGCCACCAGCAGGCCTTACACTGCTCTTAGGTTAAAGAGGGCTCCAAGCAAACCTTTGGCTGACTACTACCTGTTGCTCGACCAAAGCAGAGGTTGACGTAAACAACAGGCCCAGGGGAGGCTTTCCCGCCAGTGACGCCAAACCGCCCCAACTGTACCTCCCCCGCAGCTACCATCGGGGTCTTCCCGGCAGGAACCGCCAGGCCTCCCGCTGCAGCACCGCAGACACGGCCAGGTCATCGCCGGCGGCAGTCATCTCTCCCAGGTACTTTCTTGGAAGGCATGGATTTATTTCTAAGAACTCCTCTCTCAAACTGGACACGCGCACAGCAAGGCCTTTATCGATTGCTTATGAATGTCTTCCACCCCCGTGATCAGAATCGGCCGCTCCAGCCAGCCGCAGGGCTAAACGAGGCTGCGGGGAGCAGCAGGTGAGGCGTGGACATGAAGGCCGCGGCGCGTGGACGGTGAGCCAGCAGCGGGGGGCCCCTGGGGCGGCTTCAGAGTCAGCTGCGCGAGCACAGATTAAGGCCTCGGTAGCTCTCAGCAGGATAAAGATTGCTTCTTTAGCCAAATGGCTACTTATGGGAAATATACACAAATATTTTCAGTTTGGATCGTTTTGTCCCCGAGTGCAGAAAAACACATCGAGAACGGACCGCATTAGGCACATATAATCTAGGCCTGATAATAGTTTTTTTTTTACCTGTTGTTGGCCTTTGAGAATGTGACAGATTCCTCTCTCCTAATGCGACTGGAGATTTGTGGCATACAAGCCATCTTTCTGCGTATCCTCAGCCATACTTTTCCCTCCTTGGTTGCAGAGTACCGCAGGGGCTCTTGCTTGTGCTCCACTTTTTGTACAGGTGTGTCCCCACTCGCCGGCCTCGTTCAGTCGTTTGCCTTTTTGGTGCTGACATATGTGGATGCCCCTCATATGAGGCTTCGCAGGCACCAGGCTTCCAGCCAGACTCAAGCTAATGTTCACTTCTGCCTATTCCAAGTGTCTCTTTGGGTGGAACATAATCACCTCAAGCTCAATTCTGATAAAAACCGAGCTCATCATCACCTTTGGTGCTGCTGAAATATGACCAGTCGCCGATGAGCTGACACATTCTGTCCTTGTCCCGTTCCCTTCCATGAAACTAGGACTCTGGTGGCCGCACCACCAATAGGGCACACTATGCTGCACGCACCTTCACATTGGTGTGCTAGGTGCAAACTGAGACAGGGTGCGCTTTTATAATCAATATTTTGCCCTACAGAGGATGCCTAAGGACTCATTGGTTACCTCTTCTGCCCCCTCCACATGGCTGCCCTCTGGGGTGTCTCAGATTGGGCACCACCATTTTGCGGCACACAGTCAAAGCACCTCCTGACAGCCTATTTGCCTCTGTGCCAGAGTCCATAATAGAGCAAACACAAGGAGATGATGGTCGGAGCTCTGAAACTTTTCAGACACTCACCCCCAGTCACAGATCTGGGGTGATTCCATCATCATACTTTAGCTCACTTCGCCACCTCAGTTCAGACCAAGCTATATGCAAATCAGTCTTGACCCTGTGCCTCATGGGAACAGTCCAGCCCAAACTGCCAAGCCAGGTCTTCCCTGAACCGGAAACAAGCATCCTGGGTTCGGAGTCCATAAAAGAGCATGGGCACAGAAGCAAAGACTTTTCCTCATGAGGGAACATTCTCTTAAGATAGTTTCAGCACTGTATGTGCGCCGGCACTATCCTTATTAGAAAAGGGGCCACAAAAGCATCTGAGGCCCCCTCCTGTAATACAACAGTGCCCAAGTTGAGCAGAAAACAAACTCTCACACCCTTTGTGACTCCGGGGCACTGTCTGTAATGCAGTCCTGGGCGTCAACGTTGACCCCCTTTTAGCATTTTCTACGCAGATCAATAATGTTTGGTCTGGCTGTTTTTACTATCCAAGAATGCTACAAAAATTCCTAACTAAGCATTAACACAGCAGTACAGTCAGTGATCATTTCAACACAGGATCAGCCAGGATAGGTTAAAAAACGATGGATTTAGGCCCAGATCTCTGCACTGGGGTGAATGTATGACATTGTTCTGCATTCTGTCCATCAACTGTTGTTTTTGCATTTGTCACCCTGAGTGGCACAGGTATGCTCAGACGTGAGTTCCGTGCTCTCTATGCCACTGGAACCAAGCTACCCTGGCGGATGAGGGCTGAAAGCCTGAAACCGATCCTAGGATGCTTGTTTCCAGTCCAGGGAGGACCTGGCTTGGCAGTTCGGGCTGGAACTGTTCCCATGGGGCACAGGGTCAAGACTGATTTGCATATGGCTGGGTTCAAACTGGAATGGCATGGTGAGCAAAAAAACGATGGATTTAGGCCCAGATGTCTGTACTGGGGTGAATGTATGACATTGTTCTGCATTCTGTCAATCAACTGTTGTTTTTGCCTAAGGCAAGGTGCAGTATGTTTCATGGGCAGAACATGTATTTTACATGTTCTGGCAGTAAGAAAGCGAAAATGTTGAAGCACTTGGTGGTACAATTGATGAGTGCATGGTTACACACTGACCCCTCAGCTGTGCTAATTCCTGAACGGTGTGACCAAAGAAGATACTCCAGTTAATAAAGAAATGCGTTACTTACCTGTAACAGCAGTTATCCAGTATTGGTGTCTTTCATAGATTCACATGCCTGAATCATTCCCCGTCGTCGAGACGGGAGCCTCCGGTACATACAAAAGTAATGTCCTATAGACATACATAAAGAAAATAGGCCTAAGGGCCTCACCTTAGTCGCCTATCCTTGTCCTTATGTAAAAAGGACCAAACTCTTAGAGCCAGCCAATCAGCTATGACCTCCCTCTAGAACCTTCCTGGCAGGAGCCTCAGTCCCTCAGATTTTCGTACGCACCCAGCTAGGTTGGCGTAATATTGTCCGAGAGGGATGTGAGTCCTTCCAGGGGAGGCGGGAGGGTTGCATGTGAATCTATGAAAGACACCAATACTGGATAACTGCTGTTACAGGTAAGTAACGCATTTCTTATCCAGTATTAGGGGTGTCTTTCATAGATTCACATGCCTGAATCAGAGTAGTTAGCAATACCTTATGCACATTTCTGATGCAATGTTGCCATGCAGGCATGTTAGACAATACACATATTATCATATAACATTGGAATGATAGCATAAAGCAGAATATCATAAAGACAAAGAATGTGCATACCCGGATGGCGGGATGTTGGAAGGCTCACCTCACTGGAATAGATGGCGAAGCACCGCCTGGCCCACTGCTGCATCCTTCTGAAGTTCGATATCCAGGCAGTAGTGCCTGGAGAAAGTGTGCGGCGATTTCCAGGTCGCCGCTCTGCATATGTCCAAAATCGGCACTCCAGCGAACAGTGCTGCCGATGTGGACATCGCCCTGGTGGAATGCGCAGTAACATGATCACTCAAAGGGCGTCCGGCCTTGTCATGGCAGAATGCTATCGCTGAGGAGATCCACCTTGAGATGCTTTGTTTCGTGAGAGGCAGACCCATTCTCGGTCTGCTGTAGGCCACAAATAGTTGTGATGATTTTCTGAAAGTCTTAGTTTTGTCTAGGTAGAACTTTAGACACCGCTTGAGGTCCAAAGAATGTAGTGCTCTTTCTGCTGCGGTGGAAGGGTTCGCAAAGAAAGACCGAAGGACTATCGGTTCATTGAGATGAAAGTCTGAAGGCACTTTCGGTATGAATTTAGGATTCGGTCTCAGCACCACCCTGTCCTGTTTGAACTGCATGAATGGCTCCTGAATGGACAGAGCCTGTAGCTCGCTTACTCTCCTGGCAGATGTTAGGGCGAGTAAGAGAGCAGTTTTCCATGAGATGTACTTGATGGATGCTCGATGAATGGGCTCAAAAGGATGCCTCATGAGTTGGTTGAGGACTAGGTTGAGATGCCATGTCGGAGGGACCTTCCGAGGTCTCGGGAAGGATCTATAAAGTCCCTTTAGGAACTGCTTTACAAGTCTACTGGACCACAGAGAAGGTCCTGTGAAAGTTCTGGTGAACCGTGAGATAGCCGCCAGGTGAACTTTTATGGATGCATGCGCCAGTCCTGACTGTGCCAAATGCAGGAGATATGGCAATATCTGTTCGGGAGTGATATGCAGCGGTCGCAGGCCTTGCTCCGAACACCAAATGCAGAATCTTTTCCATTTGAGAGAGTAGGTTTTGTTGGTACTGTCTGCTCTCGCTTTTGCCAATACGTCTCTGCATTCCTGCGGGATATTCAGGCTACCGAACTCTCTGTGCTCAGGAGCCAGGCCGATAACCTGAGCGATGGCAGGTTCGGGTGTTGTACTTGCCCGTTGGACATTGTTAGCAGGTTCGGGTGCTGCCGCAGACGAATCGGTGCCCTGATGGAGAGGCGAAGAAGATCCGAGAACCAGTGCTGTCTCGGCCAGAACGGGGCAATTAGGTTCAGGGTACAAGGTTCCGCCTTCATCTTCCTGAGGACCCTTAGGATCATCGGAAACGGAGGAAAAGCGTACGCAAATACGCTGAACCAACCGATGGAAAAAGCATTTCCGAGTGACCCCTGTTGGGGATGCCAGCTTGCGTAGTTTGGGCATTTGACGTTCCCCCTGGTGGCAAACAGGTCGATTCCTGGGACTCCCCATTGTGAGAATATGTGAGTCAGTGCGCTTTTGTTTAGTTCCCACTCGTGGGAGAGGGATCTTTGCCTGCTTAGGGCGTCCGCAATGGTATTGTCCTTGCCTGGTACATAGTCCGCCCTGAGCGTGATTCCATGTAGTACCAGCCAGTTCCAGATCTTCTGCGATTCGCGTGATAGAGTGAGCGAACGCGTTCCTCCCTGTTTGTTGAGATAGTGCATCGTCGTGGTGTTGTCCGTTTTGACGAGCACCTGGGAGTTCTGGATGCGTGGTAAAAATGCTTGCAGTGCCAGATACACAGCCCTCAGCTCCAAAAGATTTATGTGTAGCTGTTTTTCCTGAGTGGTCCACTTGCCGCTTATCCGAAGGTCTTGGAGGACAGCGCCCCATCCTTCCAGGGAGGCGTCCGTGGTGATCACCAGAGGTGCTGGCGGAAGTAGAAATGGCAGCCCTATAGATAGATTCTTGCGACACTTCCACCAGTCCAGATTCTTGGATATTTTTGGTGTTATTTTTACAACGTCCTCGAAAGAACCTGTACTCTGTGTCCATTGGTTCGTGAGGGCCTCCTGCAATGGGCGCATCCTGAGTCTGCAGTGAGGGATGAGGAGTATACAGGAAGACATCATGCCCAGGAGAGACTTGTAGGTCCGGACTTTTAGGTTCTTCCTTGACGCCACAGCCGTGGCCAGAGATATTATCTTGTTTGTCCTTTCCATCGAGGGGAAGGCCCTTGCGCACTCCGTGTTCAAGGTCGCCCTGAGGAAGGTAATGTTTGTTGTAGGGATCATGCAGGATTTCTTGAGATTGATAGTTAATCCTAGCCTTTGAAAAAGATTGGTGCAGGCGTTGAAGGATTCGGTAACGCCGATAGCTGAGGGCGCCTTCACCAGCCAGTCGTCGAGGTAGGGGAAGACTTGGTGACCCATTTGACGCAGGAAAGCTGCCACCGGTGCAAGGCACTTTGTGAAAATCCGTGGCGCGGACTTGAGGCCAAAAGGCAGGACCTTGAATTGGTAATGTTGTCCTGCGACTTCGAACCTCAGGAATTTTCTGTGACACTTGAGGATGGGGATATGGTAGTAGGCATCTTGGAGATCCAAAGATGTCATGAAATCTCCTTTTTCCAGCATGCCTAGTATTTCTTGAATCGTCACCATCCTGAACGATTGGCTCCGTAGGAAAGCGTTGAGCGCTCGGAGGTCCAGAATGGGCCTCCATTTTTTCTCCTTCTGGCGTACAAGAAAGAAGTGGGAATAGAAGCCTTTCCCTTTCAGAGATGATGGAACTCGTTCGATTGCTCCTTTCTTCAGCATCACAGAAATTTCCTGGAGAAGCAGGCGTAGATGCTTGTGTGGCCGTCTGCGGGGAGGTGTTGTAGGAGGGATGGTGGTGAATTCCAGGGAATGGCCGAATCTTATTAATTGGAGAACCCACCGGTCTGTGGTGATGAGTTGCCAATTTGTTAGGAAATGGGTCAATTTTCCTCCAATTTGTAATAAGGGATAGGGTGGCTGGACTGGCTGGAGTAATAGGTCACTGGCGGCCAGCGCCCCTCTTCTGATTTTTGCCTCTGAAGCTTGATCTTCCGTAAGAAGACTGACGACTCTGTTGGTGCTTCTGTTGGTATTGATTTTTATTTTGGTAGGAATACGAGGACCTATTCTGATAGGAACCTCTGTAAGAGGTTTGTCCCCTGGATCTGTTGCCTCGAAAGGACTGGTTCCGCGCCTGCAAGGTATCCAGTGCTCTGGCAGTGTCGGTGTCCTTCTTTATGGTTTGTAGTGCCTCATCGATCTTGTCCCCAAAAAGGTGCTGGCCATCGAAGGGCATGTCTAGCACTTTTGATTGCACCTCCTGTCGGAACGACGTCGCTTTAAGCCATAATTGACGGCGTAGGACTGCTGCTCCAGCAAGTTGACGAAAGCCGGTCATGGTTGCATCAATGGCAAAGTCTATTATTTCAGCTGCTGAGGTTTGACCCTCCGTAAGCAGCAAAAATACAACAGAGTATTGGGGGGTCCTAGGGGAGTTAGTTTATAGACAATGTAAGTACCTTGTCCCCCAACTACTACTACAAAAAACAAGAGAGGTACTAAGAGTCTATGAAGTGAAGAACTGACAGGACCAGATTGTGTCCAGTATGAGTGTTCAGATCAAACCGTTGATCTTGAGCACATGACACTATTATGTCATAGAGGTGAGGAAAGGAAGATACAGGGTTTAGAAAGTTAGAACATAGTACCCATCCGCCCACTCATCAGTGGAATTTCGTCATCTGGGTTGGTGAAAAGAAAGGTGTCCTATGGGCTTCTCCTCAGGGAGAGTCTGAGGCAGCCAAATGTTGGACCCTTAAGAACCATATCCAACCAACAGAGGATAGTGTGTGAGTGGAAGGGGCAAATAAATTTGCAGTGCTCAGAAAAGAAAAGAAAAGGAAACTAATCCTAGTGATTAAAAATACCTACTTTGATGACATAAGAAAACTTTTATTCGGTGTGACCATCAAAGTGGTATTGTTAAAAACAGTATGCTGATAGCATGTAAGGAATTGCTATCTATCATGTATGTTAATCGGTCGACATGTTTCAGCCTATACCGGCTTTCTTCAGGACCTATGATAAGCTACTGCAACATATACTTATCGTGAGTTGGAACTTGAACATGAACAATCTCCAACAAATGAAGGTGTATCTCCTCCCCAATTGTAGGGAGAAAAAACCTCACCTCGCCTGGCAACAGCTCAGGTTGGAAGGAGGCCACGCACTCTCCGTCGTTACCTCGGGTAGAATCCTGAGCCTCCGTAAGCAGCGCCTTGACTTCCCCCTGAACTGCGTCAGGCAGTTCCGCTAAATAGGGGACTATGTCTTCCCAGAGCTGGCGATTATAACGCCCCAACAGAGCTATGGAATTGGCCACTTTGATGGTCATGGCCGATGTTGTCGTAAATCGTTTCCCGATCGTGTCCAACTTCCTGCCTTCTTTGTCCGGAGGTGCCGACAGAGGGGAGGAAGGGTTGCGGGAGTTCTTTTGGGCCGCCTGTGTCACCACCGAATCTGGTTTCGGGTGTCCATTGAGGCAAGCTGCCGCTGTAAGTGGGGCTTTATATTTTTTGTCCAGGCGTGGAACGACCGCAGGTACAGAAGCGGGCGTCAGCATTAGTTTCTTGCCTTGCTCCCACAGGAATTCTATTATTGGAATAGATTTCGTTGACTTCTGCGTCTGCTCCTTGAAATCGTGTAAGAAGCATTCAGTTTCAGTAGATTCCATAACCATATGGAATCGCTTTGCCGCCCTTTCCACAATTTTATGGAAGCCGCCAATATCGACAGGCGGTGAATCTGCGTGGCGTGGTTGGGGTGAAGCTGGGGAAGATGCCACATACTCATCCTCCTCATCATGTGTAGAGTGGCTTTCCTGTACCTCTCCTTCCTCCAATTCGTAATCATCATCATCGTCGTCTGACGACACTACCACCTGAGGTTGGACCCTCTCATGGTGGACTTGAGGGAGAGGCCGAGACTGTTTTGGGGCTGACGCTGGATTATTTACTGCAGGCGTCTGATTCCCACTTTCCGTTGCCGGTGTTTCCGGGAAGCGTTGCTTGTAATCCTGTATAAGGTATTTCAGGTCATTGACAATAGAAACCGGTAGGCATACCATCGGGGTGACCTCCGTGCGGACACTGGTGTGGATCGAGTGTTCCTGGTAAGTTATGTCCTCCTGTTCCTCGTCTGTGCTCTGGCATTTGACATGAAGGTCTGAAATAGAAGTAGCTGGATCCAGGAGGTCCTCTTCCTCAGAGTCTTCGCTCTGGAAGATTTCTGTAAGCAAATGTGTTTGCACTTTACTCAGAGACGTTGTTTCCGGCGTAATTTGCTGTTTGGCAATCCTGCCAGACGTAGAACTGGTTGTAGAAGCTTCTGCTGTCGTCGCTGGTGTCGTCGACGGTGGCAGCGTTAGAGATGACATCTCTACGAGCTTGGATTTCTTCCACAGCTCAGAAAAGGCCAGCGTCGACGACGAGTCCTCCGTCGACGGTGTCTTCGTCGACGGTAAAGTCGTCGTCGAAAGATTTTCCGTAGACGGCATTTTGATCGTCGACGATGTCCTCGACAACGGTGCGGTCGTCGTTGGTGCGCTCGTCAGCGCGTCATTTCTCGTCGACGGCGAGCTCGTCGTCGAGGTTTTCGTCGTCGTCGTCTTCGTCGTCGACGCTTTAGTCGTCAGTGTCTTAGTCGTCGATGCCCTCGTCGACGTCTTCGACGTCAACGTTATCGTCGACGGCGGGCTCTTCATCGACGCCGCCGTAGTCGATGGTGTGATCTTCGTCGTCGACGAGGTTTTCGACGTCGACGGCGGTTTCAGCAGGATAATAGATGTAATAGGTTTACCTGCAGACGACGATGAGGGAGTTGTCGTCGTCGTCGGGGAAACCGACGACGCTGTCGTCGTCGACACAGTAGTTGTTGCTTTGGTAATCCTTTGCGCATGCCTGCTAGATGACTGAGCAGGCTTCTTAAAAGTCTGGGTATCTTTGGCAGACACTGAAGATGTCGTAGATCTTGCCTCTGAAGACTTCTTTAGAGCCTTCCTAGGAGGAGTGTCTGAGGGGCCAGGGGAAGTTACCCTTGGCCTCTTTAGAGAGACTTCTGAGGTCTTAGAAACGCTACCCTCCGAAGATTCAACATTGTCTCTCTCTTTAAGCCTGTCAAGCCAGATGAGCAGGCGACCTTCTCTGTCCCTCAAGGTCTTGTTGGGGAAAGACCTACATATTTTGCAGTCTTTAGGGACGTGGTCTGGATAAAGGCAATATAAGCACAAGGCATGCTTATCCTCCACATGGAGCCTTTTCTTCCCACATGAAGAGCAGGCCCTGAAAAGGGCTTTCTTCTGGGACTCAGACATTGTAGAAAGTGGTAGGAAGAAGGCACTTACTGCAGAAATAAGTGGACTGAAGTAAGTCTTGACGAGATGTAGATTGAAGAAATCACTTTTAAGAGTGAAGTAGCTGGATTTGAAGAGATCCTGAGAAGAACTCAGGCTGGAGACTCCCTAGCACAACGTGCGGTAGAAAATCTGAGGGACTGAGGCTCCTGCCAGGAAGGTTCTAGAAGGAGGTCATAGCTGATTGGCTGGCTCTAAGAGTTTGGTCCTTTTTACATAAGGACAAGGATAGGCGACTAAGGTGAGGCCCTTAGGCTTATTTTCTCTATGTATGTCTATAGGACATTACTTTTCTATGTACCGGAGGCTCCCGTCTCGACGACGGGGAATGATTCAGGCATGTGAATCTATGAAAGACACCCCTAATACTGGATAACAACTTGTTACATTAAGCCTGACTTGATTCTCAGAATTAATGTAACATTGTGGTGTGCAACTTTTAAAAAACTGCTGCTTTGTTGCCTCCAATATCGTGTGCCCTCACGGTTGCACGAGGAACTTGTCCTTGAGAAAGCTTTCTACCCTCCAGGGGAGACGTGCTAATGACTCAGGAAAGGAGACAATAGAAGCCTGCACTGGAGAGAGGTGTTACCTTCCTCTTGCAGGAAGTTACACATGGGTTGGCCCAAAGGCGAGTTTCAAAGGAGAACCTGCCTTTGAAGGGTAAATGGGTAACACTTGGGAGAGGGGCTGCTTCATTGTCAAGGTAGACAGGCTAACACTAACTCAGTGAAAGAAAACCAGTTGCCAAACCGGTTGTCAAGGGTCGTGTAGCTCTCTTGGAAGCCACACCTCTGGGTTCGGAGCTCTTGATGCCGAGAGAGGAGTTCTGTCATGTTGGAAATGGGCAGAATGGTGCACCAGGGCTCGAAAACCCGTAACATTTTACTAGACCTGCAGGTTGAGTACCATGAATAATCTACTCAATCTAACTGCAATGTCCTTGACCAATAAACTGGTCTCTCAAATTGTGTGATCCTAGGCAAATATTTTATTTTACAGAGCCACCTTTTCATCATTATCACATTTGAGTGCACTTTCAAATATACAAGTTCAGTATTTCTGCTGCACAAAGAAAACTTTGTCTTTGATTAAATATACTAAACATTTTCTCCATGAATAATACGAATCATACCACATATAGGGTACATTGATTTATGATTTGCCTCTAGTTTATGTATAGCATTGCATTCAGGCCAGAGGTAGGAGTGTTTCCAAGTTCATTTTTTTTTTTTAAATATGTTTTTATTGCAGAATTAGAAACCATTGCATACAATTGCTCAACCAGTACACCCATGGTGCCTTTCTCACATCAATCATAAGAGCTCAGATCATACACAGCCATTCAGCCCGCATCCCGGAGGCCGGGCGGCACAGTGTCCCAGTTAGTAGCAAGACATCATGGTGAGCGTCCCTGAGGGAAAATGGTCGAAATCGCTTTACGTATCTGCATTTTACCCCCCCAACCCCTAACCTATCCCCAACATCAGCCATCCTAGTCCACCAGTTCAGTGCTACGGAGCCGCTGCAGTCCCATTCCCCGTTCCCTACGAGGCCTCGTCACGTCCGTCTCATGCTCCCCTGCTGCCCCCCGCTATCCACCCACTCTCCACAGACCCAGTGAGCAGTCCCAATCCAGAATCGTTGCCGTACCTAGCCTGCCTCCGGCCCCTAGCCCACCCCTCAACAACCCCTAAACAACCCCTAGTCCCACCCCACTTGCAACCGCTAATGGTGTGTGCCATGTTCCTGACTATTGCTTGGGTCTCACTACAGATCCGCTGATACCTCCATACCCGTAAGCCTCGCGGTGTCCTTGAGTCCTATCCATTCAGTCCACATCCTCCACCAATGAATCACGCAAAGCCTGCACTATCAATTCCCATGCACGCGCCGATTCCAAGGTCTTTTCATTATCAAGCTTGACAGCCTGCCTCATTCGGAGCACACTCTCGCACTCGGACCACCTCAACAAGTCATTCGTCCACCTCCTCACAGACGGTCCCTCCCTGGACTTCCAGTGCCAAGTAATCTCTCGCTGCGCCAGTATTAACCCTAGGTCAATAAACTTGCTTGTCACCTTAGTGTGTTTGGTGTGTGGGAACCAGAGCAACAAACACGCCGCCATATCAAACTCCACCTCCCTATCAGTCACTGCATTAAGAAGTTCCCCTACCTCCGCCCAGTAAGCGTCTAGTTTCGGGCAGCCCCAGAGCAGGTGATCCATATCCGCCTCCGGCGCCGAACACCTCGGGCACCGCGCTTCCTGCACCTGGAAGTACCGTTTGATCTTCTCCGGAGTCAAGTAGGCCCTATGTAAGACAAAGAAGTGCACCTGCTGGAAGCGCGCGTTCCTCGTGCCCTTCCACGTGGGCCTAAGAATATGGCTCCATACCGTGTCCGGAATGGGCCTACCTACGCTCGCCTCCCATTTCACTTTCAGCCCCAGGAGCGGCTCCAGCCCCTCATGCAGCATCCTATTATGTAGGCAGGTCACCGCCTTAAAGGTGCCAGCGGCCATCACTACGTACTGGCATGCCATAGTCGTGTCTGGTTCAATGAGCCCCCCTTTCCAGTGCTTCTGAACGGCCGCCACCACCGCCGCATGCAAAAGGAAGCTCCCCTCCGGCAACCCAAACTGTTCCTGCAGTACCCCAAAGGGCACCAAGGTCCCATCAACATACAGGTCCCCCACCACTTGCAGTCCCAGCTCTTCCCACTCCGACAGTGGGGAACAATCGCCCCTGTGCGGCAGTGCAGTCAACATGCCTATCGGTATCTCCGGCGCATACGGTCGGGCCGCCTTCGCCCTCCTCAGACTCCTCTGCCAGCACGACCTGAGCGTCCGCTCCTCCATAGTGAGGCCTCGCAGCTCCAATTTCTGCTGCATAACGATATAGGCCAGGACATGGCGTTGTATCCCCAACTCTCGGTCGCACTCCGGCCCTCTGAACACCCTAGCCACGTGCTGTGTAAGAACCTGAAGCTGCGCCGCTAGGTAATACAACTCAAAGTCAGGGACGGCCATTCCCCCCTCAATCTTGGGGCGAAGCAACGTGTTAAGTGCCACTCTACGGCGGCCATGCCCCCAAAGGAAGTCAATAACCATCGTCCGCAAGTCCCGAAAGATCCTCTGAGGAATCCAAACGGGCAGCGTTCGAAAATAATACAGGAGTCGTGGGAGCGCTACCATTTTCAACAGAGCAATCCTACCTAACACCGTCAGGGGGAGGGATGCCCAAAAGGACATACAACCTCTCAGCGCCCGTACGCACCGTCCAATATTGCCCTCTAACAGGTCCGCGGCCTCGTGATAGATACGGACTCCCAAATAAGTAAAGCAAGATGGCTCCCAGACCACCCCCAAGTCACGTGCGGGGCAAGGTGTGTCCGCGCGGAGCGGAAAAACACAGGTCTTCGCCCAGTTAACCCTGAGGCCCGACAACCGGCCAAACTCAGATAGCATTCCCATCGCCCCTTCCAGAGCCCGTTCCGTGTCCTCCAGATATAGCAGCAGGTCACCCGCGTACAGCGAAATGTGGTGCAGCGGCCCACCGCTTGCAATCCCTGCATACCCGTCTCCCGATCTGGCCCGCACCGCCAAGGGTTCCATCGCCAGTGCGAACAAAAGAGGGGAAAGGGAGCACCCCTGTCGCGTTCCCCTACCCACTGGATAAGACGCAGACACCAAATTGCCCAGGCGCACTCGCGCCGTTGCCGAGGAATACAGCACCTACGTCCACCTGCGGAACCCTTCACCAATACCAAACCTCACTAGCACTTCATCCAGATAGACCCATTCCAAACTATCGAAAGCCTTCTCAATGTCTACAGACAACACCGCCTGGGCACCAGCCGTATCCACTGTACCATCCAATATCCCGACCAGGCGACGAATATTTAACGCCGTGCTTCTCGTGGGGATAAACCCCGCCTGGTCCCTGTGCACCAGGCCGGTCACGTGGGCCTCTACTCCCAGTTGACTCTCGTACAGCTCCGCATAATAGGCCCGAAAGCACTCCAGCACCGCTGATTGGGAATACACCGTTTCCCCCTGCGCATTTTTGATGCTTAGTACCGGGCAGCCTCTGAGTTCGGGATTAGCAAGTCTGGCCAGGAGCGTACCCACCATATCCCTTTCATCATGTGCTCTAATGGCATATTGCCTGTAGTCATAGCTCCGGAGCCGTTCCGTTTCGGTGGCTACCACCTCCTTCGCCTCCATCAACCGAGCCTGCAATTCCGGTCGGGTCGGCGTTCGCCGCTCCAGGTCCCTCAGTTGCTCTTCCGCACTGGCAAGCGCATTCAGCACCGACAATCGCGCATTTGAAAACCAACCCAAGCATACACCTCTCACCACCACTTTCATTGCATCCCACTCAGTGGACCTGCATGTAGCTGTGCCCTCATTCTCACTGAAATACTGATCAATGCCCTGTTGGACTGCGTCACTGAACACCGAGTCCTCCAGCGTGTCGGGCCTGAGCCGCCATGTTGGGATCGCCGAGCGCTCCCGCTGCCATTGGACATGCACCAGCAGAGGATTGTGATCCGAAATGGTCCTGGCCAGATACTCCGTATGAGAGACCAATGGGGCTAAGGACCCGCTACACAATACCGAATCAATTCTAACATGTAGAGCATGGAGTGCTGAGAAAAAGGAGTAGTCCCTAACATCCCCGTGTTGTTCCCGCCACACATCCAACAGCCCCCACCTATCTTGCCAGTCCTTCCTACACATGGCTAGCTTGCGTACCGGGGAGTCAACAAAGGGAGGGTGAGATCTGTCTAAGGCCACATCCGTGATCGAATTAAAGTCCCCCCCCAATATCACAGGGCCCGCTAGGAAGGAGGCCAAGGACCCGGACAAACCATCGAAAAAGCGGGCCTGATCAACATTAGGAGCATATACACAGCTGAGAACCACATCCCGACCATATAACCTCCCCTCCACCGCCACATATCTGCCCTCGGGATCCACCACTTGATTCAGCACCTGAAACGGTATCCCCGCCCTCACCCATATCAGTACCCCTCTAGCGAACGCTGAGTAAGTGGTGCCAAAAACCTGACCCCGCCACTTCTTCTGTAATGCGGTGCATTCCTGTTTGGTTAAATGAGTCTCCTGCAGCATGGCAACCTGAATCCCCCTCCTCACCAAATACGCATGCACTTTGCGGCGTTTGACCATAGTTCGCAGCCCTCGGACATTCCACGTGAGGCATTTCAAATTAGGTAACGTCCCCATACCAGCATAGAGCGATCCAGTTCAAATGCAGCCGGTCAACGTCCACACCATAGCAGTTGCTCCCCTAGAACAAACTATTGAAAGAAAAACTCCCCGAACCCCACTCCCCAGGACAGAGCCCACCAACCCGGTGTCAGCCCCGATCCAAACCTGAAACCAAACACACATTCGACTAACCTGTGGCCACCACCACAGAAGGCCTTAAGGGCCCAGGGGGGGTGAGTTATCGCCGACCCCGGCTAGCAGAGCCCGCGCCCCGCGCTCTCCATCCCGCCAAGCCAACGCAGCACCCTGCCCTGCAACCCACCCAAATCCAACAGGATTGCCCCCCTACCAAAAATCATGTCCAAGTCCCAATGAATAATCAGCCATGAAAAATCCCATCAGATGTCTGGGGGGTGACCACCGGCCCCTTCAAGCTTTCCACCTCCGAGAGTTCCTCACCGGTCCTGCTGCCGTCGTCGCCAGAGTCCGTCGCTGCCAGTTCACTCTCCGGCTGCGATCTTGTAATGGCCGCCGTCGCTGCGAGCGCCTCTCTCTTGTCTGCAGCCATTTGGGCCTCCCGCTTCTCTCGCTGGCGCCTATTGCGGGAGCGGATCCTTTGGGACTGCCGGACCCGAGGCGGTTTAGGTTGATCTCGCCGACTTTTGTGACTCCTGTCCGTGCCAGCTCTGTATGATTCCAACCACAGCCACGCTTCATCCGGGGTCTGAAAAAAGTGCGTAGCCCCATCCAGGATTATCCGCAGCTTGGCCGGGAAGAGCAAGGAGTACTGAATGCCCTCCTCCCTCAGTTCCTTTTTCACTGCCAGAAATGATGCCCTATTCTTCTGGACCGCCTGAGTGTAGTCCGGGAAGATCGTAACCCTGCTGTTTTCCACCTCATATGGGCCCGAAGCCCGAGCTCTCTGGATTAGGAGGTCCCGGTCCTTATAATGAAGGAGCCTCACCACCATCGGTCGAGGGGGGCGGCCAAGCGCTGGCGGGCGAGCCGGCACCCTGTGGGCTCGTTCCAATGTAAAGAAGGAAGTAAGTCCCTCCGGTGCCACCACAGTCCGGAACCATTCCTCCATGTAGGCCACCGCATCCTCCCCCTCAATCCGTTCCGGCAGGCCTACGACCCGCACGTTGTTCCGTCTGTTACGGCTTTCTGCATCCTCCGCCCGTCGTTCCAGCATGTCCAGCCGGGTCAGGATATCTGTGATCTTATGTTCTGCGGTCACCACCGCCGGTTTCAGGTCCAATAAGAGCTGTTCATGGTCCTTCACCTTATCCGCCAACTTGGCGTGATCCGCTCGCAGGAGCCCCAGTCCCGTAGCGACCTGCGCAATGTCCTGTTGCAATGCCTCCTTGGTCGAGGTGATGGCGTCTAGTATGGCATCCAAGCGTCGGTGTAGCCTCTGCTCCTGCTCCACCATAGGCGGGGGGCCCTCGCCGACCTGGGTTAGTGCAGCCATCTCCTCCTGGCCCTGCTCTGTGGTAGTCGCTCCCCCAGCAGCCGCCATCTTAGGTTGCTCCGTTGCCTCTGCCCGGGCAGAGGGCCTCGCCAAATCCCCACTACCACCGTCCTCTGGGACGTGCGACTCGGCAATGATCTCGACAGAGTGCCACCACAATGCCCGCAACTCCAGGGAGCTGGAGGACCGGCGCCGTTCACCTCACTGCCGCCAGGTCCGGTGGGTGGGGGAGGGGGAGAAGGAGTAGAGACGAGTGGTCGCCCCCAGTCGCCCGAACAAATGCAGAGCACCAATCTCCCCGCCTTCAGGACCGCATCTTCAGCTCCCACGACTCCGATCTCGTAGAAGCGGGCCACCCCGCCAGTCTAGGCCAATTCCGTTCAGTTTCGGTTTCCGAGGCCAGCGGTCCGCGCCGCCGCCATTTTCTTCACACTCCGGGCAACACCTCGGCCGTCGTCCTACGATGTCTCCACGGGGCCAGCGAACCCCAAAAGTGCATGCCGCCACTACCCAGTGGCTCCCCACTTCTTCGTAGGCCAGTTAGACCGACCAGGGGTCGCTCCGGGTGCTGATTTCAGGAGAATTAGCGGGACCCTGCGCGGAGCTGCAAGCTCACGCCGCCATCCCGATCGGCGTCCAAGCCACGCCCCGAGTGTTTCCAAGTTCATGTTTAACAACTCACCTTTAATAAATACATTATTAAAGCATGTCAATTAAAGACAGAAAATGACCCATTAAAATGGCCAAAATATTTCCCGCCAACTGCGGCTTTACTGACTAAGCCATATAGTTTATAAACAATATGTGAAAAAGATGTTTTCTAAAATCCAATTATCATTTGCACATCGCCAAGTAAAGTGTTCTGATTTGTTTTCATCCTATTGAAATATTTTTTTCATCACACACAAGTACAAAAAAATTGGCTTTCATAACTACTGAAATGTACTTTGAAATGTTTGTACAGCGGAATTAGTAGCTATTTAAACGTTGTGTGTTAGGAAAAACCTTTCACCCTAAAGTCTTTCATTTCACACTCTGTGTACAGCAGGTCAGATAGTTCACTTTACAAAATTCTTAAACTCTGCAGTCAAGAGAAAAAAAAGTAATTGTAAGAAGACGTAAACTGACTTCCATCCTCTATTTCTGAACACAGACCAAATGTGACAAGATAAAAACAAGATTTAAAGGTGTCTTTATTTCTCTTTCACTTTCTGAGTGAACAGAACATCTGTTCTTTGTCAGCTCGCCAGAACGATTGAGTAGCTCCCAAATATAGCACGCCCTGGTAAAATCTGTCTTGCCACAGCAAGCGAGCAAGTAGATTTTTCGAGGTCTGTGCATCCTGGGATAGCTAGATGCCACGGTTCACAGGAAGAGGTCATCAGGATGGAGGTAATGTGGTAGCCCATTTGCACCAACCACATCCGAGCCTGAGGGCATTTTCTAAACATAAAAAGGGCACCCTTGGAACCCAGAACTCAGATCTCGAATGGGTAAAGGTCAGAAGAAGGACTGCTCTGCTGCACTGTGGAACAATCAAAAAGGCTTGGACTACACCTGCTGGCTAGCAAAGGAGAAGGGACTATACCTGCAGTGTCCTGTTCATGGAGAAGTCGTCTTCAGAGCCCAGCCAAAGCAAGAGACTCCAAAGGTCAGTTGGCTGACCTCCTGCTCGCAACACTCGGCCACAACATCTGAGTAGGCCTGCTGGGCAAGTTGGTAACCCAGAACCTGTAGACTGCCGCCAATGGCTGCGAGAACCACCAGGGACCAGCACCTGACGCTCAAAGTTGCATCTGAGTTTGCGGATGCCGAAAGAGTCGTCGAAGTGCAGCTTTATCAATGAGAAGACATGTTATCGCCCAGGGAAGGATTTAGCTATGATTGCAATACTGGGTGACTGGTGGCCCAAAGGACATCTACCAAACACAGAGCACTTTGAGGGACGTCAATCCTGTACCAGTGCCACCTCATCCTATACATGGACTGAGCAGTAGCTGCAGGAAGACACCCATCGACCACATTGCATCCACAATAACCATGAGCATCTTCAGTATCCTGTATACTTGCATCAGGACCCCTTCTATAGAAAACCACTGCAACTGGAAATGACTGAGGAATGCCTCACCTGCTGAGGCAATTTGTTCTGAGGATCCTGTAGGTGTCCCTGACAGGCTCCCTACTGGAGTTGGTCACCTAAAGTGACTCCAAGTAACCACATCAGAACGAGCCCAACATTTTTTGTGAAAGAGGTTTTAAGTGTCAAATTCTTTGAATTTGCCAATGCTTGTTAGTGATTGACAGAAATCATTGGATTTACTATACCTTGCAAATCCTATATCTCTCGAACCGTCCAATATATCTTTTTCATTGTGATGTCTAAAATACAGTCTATTTTTATAAATTGATGTTGGATTTCTTTAGTTTCTTGTCAATTTCTTCTTCAATTGTTTTGGTGCTGTTTAAATAATTTATGCCTGCTACTTTGTATAAGCTTTGCTGCTCATAGCCACAGCTACCCAGGATTGAGCTGAAGGTTTGACAAATGAAATCTATTAGTCCTAAAGGGGTTAGTGAATGTATTACATGGTAAGGGCGCACAAACACACCATATAATACACATCCCATTTCCTCATAGTAGGGTTTCCTTTTTAAGAGATGAAGTGAAATAGAGGACTCCAGCTTATCACTTTGTTTTTTAGCTCCTAATAGATGCTTTCTTTCTGTCAGCACATAGCACTGCTGCTTCAATTGAGTGTACCAATCACCCATATTAGATTCTGTTTGCTCTATTTTGTTGCTTCCACAAGATATGGATGCCAATTTAATGTTTAGCTTCCAATTTCAAATTCCTTCACATTTACAGCGTGTTTAAAACGTTCAATGTTGCTTTTTTAATTTCCTTTATTAATCTGCTAATATTTCATTTTCTGGGGGTGCTAGGTGGCATACGACCAAGATGGCCGCACGCCTGTGAGGCTCCAGCCCAACGAGCCGGAAATATTCATAACGCCTATCCTGCATCACCTATAGGCGCTTTAAAGCCCACCACGCGAAACAGGCTTCCCTGCTGATACCAACGATATCAAACTAGTGACGTTTGCCCGAAGTGCGGCGGAGGAAGAGTGAGCTGAAGATAGAGGCGGTGGGCGGTGTGCAGCCCCTGGTGCCGTACTGCGGGCCGTCAGATCAGGAAACGATGCGGCTGTGCCGGCCTCTGGGCCGGAGGAGCGGGAGACCGTTGACAGAGGGGAGTTGCCGCATCGGAGGAGTGCGGGGGTGACTGGTGGCTCCTGTGGTGAGTGCAACAGTGCAGAGCACCCGATCCCACTGCGGAGTGAAGGTGCACCCTGACCCGACATTGCTGAATTGCACGGCCGCCCGGCGACTGGAGGCATTCGGGGGCTGCGCAGAAGTGCTTCATTGCGCTTTTCCTGGACCGGGGTGCCACCCGACTCCCTCCCCGCGATAGACAAGCCATGGCCGGCCCTTTGTGCGGACACCCGCAATGCCAATAGCCCGCTGACGGAGACGGCCGCCATTTTGGACATTGCCGCAAAGGGTGCCTAAAACTGCCGATTATACCACTTACTGTCTGTGAAGATCCCTGCCTGACCAGCATCAGCTCCAACGACCCCAGCCTACATAGAGAGCACACTTTTCGCCCGTGGCGGCTTCTGGAGCTGCTCGTGCACCGTAAGAGGCAGCCATTTTATGAAAGCTGAGTGGGCCGCCCAGCGGAGGGGAATGCTGAAGGTTGGCTGCGGCGAATGGATGCGCGTCCATAAATAGAAGTGGACACGGGGCCATTGCGGGGAGTGTGAGGTGCCTCCTCTGGATCGTTTCTGCACCCTCCTCACTTCACCTCAGGACGCCTGTGCCTTTGAAATTGGGGTCCTGCTTTTGTCCTATGCCCATATCAGCACGCGGAGCTGAGGGTTAGAATACTGGTGGGCCATGCCTGCGCAATACCTCACACCACGCAGTTTCCATCGTGCTGCCGTGACCCATGGCGCAGCTGCTAGGGCTCTTGCCTCCTCCACAGGTGTAAACTGCTTTACACCCCCTGAGTCCTACAATCTTGCCTTCCTAACACTTAAACAAGGATAACAGGTGCTGCGGGACATAGTACTGCCCTCCACTGTTCTGCGCGCCAGCTGGTGCCATGGGGCGCACTGATACCAAACAGACCAAAATCCTGTTTGAAGCGCGCAAGACCCCTAAGTCGCGCTCTGAGGAACATGAAGACACAGATACCGCGGACCCGCCTGAGGAGGATTGGAAGGTGATCCTACTTGGCATGCAACAGAGTTTTACATCTATTGATGCTAAAATAGATACGATGAGCGCTCGGTTGGACTCAGTGGTCACCAAGCTGGGGCAACATGAACAGTTGCCCCGTGGTGAATAGGAGCAATCACAAGTGAGTACAGTCGGGGCAATAGAACAAGGACTGGAGAAACCACGTGATTTAAAGAACCAATAGGGCCTTGGGTAACAGAGGTAAAAGACAAGCCCAAACAAACTGGCAAATGAGTTTACGCTACCGGATACGAGTAAGCACGAGAAAACGCCGCTTGAGTAAGGTAAGGGACCCGCAATAGTTATAAAAATGGGGGGTCTGAGAGAAAGTGAGGGGGGTGGCGAGTTCTACTCATTCTTGGTTGTTTGGTCTTTGTCTTGGCATCTACACAGAAAATCAAGCAGCCCAAGACTGGGGGAATTAACGTGCCGATATCTCAAGCACTAAACCGTGTATCAGGGGAAGACGCCCTTTGAGGTAGGCTATTGCTCATTCGCGCATAAAGGAGAAGGCAGGGCGGCCACTTGCTCATAGACAATGATTTAAATTTAATTTTGAGCAGCAGTAAAGAAAATGGGGAACTTATTGCACTCAGGCTTCTCTCAATAGTGAATTGCATGAGGGAGCGCAGTGGAATACAACAATTAACAATTTTATCGTGAAATTTTACAACCAGACCCCAGAAATATACGGACGAGCTGAGCTCTCTGACAATCTGCCATAAATCAGAGGTAATTAGGAGAAACAAACAAGACAATCTTGTTATAACATTGATAATAACGAAGTAACGGGGGATATTCCTTTCCTTCTGTAGATGCATGCAGATGGACAAGCATAGAGAAAGAAAAACGTTTTTTAAAACTTGAGAAATAGATGTTAAATAGCCGAAAAAAGAACACAGATACTGAATATTCTAATAATAGGTAAGACACCTACAGTGATACCCCAGGGGGAGAAAATGAATTAGATTAAAAAAGAACCAGGGTAATAGATCCAAAAGAACCATGACAAGTAACATTGAGAGTGTGCAGTGGTAGGAGTATAGGGTGCCCCAAACTATATGGGAGGGGGAAGCAATGAAGAAAGCGTGAGGATCTTACATATATTGAGACAATAGTCTTGACTATAGAAAAGAGAGGCACTGTAACGAGCATGTGATATTCAGACCTCTAGAATCAGTGGGAAAGGGGTACTAGGAAATCAATGATAGGAGGTGGGATCAAATTGACTACATTAATGGTGGATACAATTTAGATCATTGATTATAAACATTTGTATCTGTTTTTATTTAGGATACAGAGACATGTTATTTGACATTTAATTGAGAGACAGAGAAAACGATATTGTCTTGATAAAGATGGTGTGAACCGATTGAAACCATCGAAATGAGTCGACGCTGTTACAAAAGCACAATTCATAGACTGTCACGGACAAGCATTACATTGATTGTGTCATTTTAGCTATTGTGTACTCTAAAGTCCAATTGAATGTGCAATCGTTATTGACAAGGGTTAAGTCTTACGTTTGTTCTGTCTCTTATATCCTTTTCTTTTTGCTGGTCAAAAGTTGTTTTCATTGTGTTATCTGAAATTTTGTGTACATGACATTGTATGTAACTTTTTTATAAAATGTGAATGAAGAAATTATGTTTTAAGTATATGATATGCTAGCAATAAGTACAATTTTAGATTGTGTATAATTGAATGTGATTTTGAAGAATAAGGCAAGAAATCCTTTTTTAATATAAAATAAAATATCAAATTAATTGGAGCCTCAGGGGCAAGAAAGAGGGTGCAGGCCGCTCCCCACTCAAACTGTAATGAACAACAAATGGCCTGTCCCTCCTGACACTCTTATTATTTCTATTATATATACAAGGGATGTAGTGGTATACAATTTCTACTACCACTGGCCCACTATTTTTAGGCTATTCATACCTGTACATGTATCAGAGACTATCAAGGTACACACAGGATCCAAATAAAACTGTCACAATACCATCACCCACCAAACACTTAAGTGGAAAAAATGTGGGAGAAAGAGTGAGCCCCTCACGGAAGTACCGCCAATGGGGTTTTCTGACTAGCAGTTGCCAGTATACCCATTTATCATCATCGGTAACTCACTCTTATAATAGTGGAAAGGAAAGACAAACACAAGAAAAAGACCAACAATATAAAACAGTGCTTTTTCTTAACATCAGCCACACACTCTGCTGATTGTTCTTCCTATAGCAAGTTAGCATAAATCCTTGCTATTTAAGTGTGCACATACACCAAACCCCTAGTGAGAAAGGAAAACGTGAATCTCACACAATTAAAATCGAAGAATTCACTGGCCACTCTGGATTTATTCTGGGCTGCGAGTTCTTCAAATTAAAACGACTCACACCAAGCAACATCTTGTGTGAATCATTGTCGCCAACATGTTTCGTTGCTGTTAATTTGCGCAACTTCTTCAGGGCAAACAGGGGTTATCCACTTTAATTTCCACTCTCTTGTAAACCACACCTGTGATGGTAAAAGACGAAAAATCGCAAATAAAATGAGCCAAGGGTTCAAGACCCTTACATACCAAGTAGATGGATCAAGGTATAGTACATTGCTGTGACACTCGAGACATCTGTAGCATAATTACCTGGGGTTAGCGTCTCTCACGCATACCTGCTACCCCACTTGATTAATACATCCGTGTATGAAGGATCACGTGTCCCTCTGAAAACCCGCTATCGTCAGGTGTTCTATGTAAAAATACAAAAATACACATACACAGACCAGAGTCAATCAAGTCATAGCCATATTCTTTTCGGCTGTGCACCCAGTCATTACTATCAATGCACCTAACTCATATAGGCAAAAGATGCACTACCCGCCTGTACTTTAAAACGCACACGTTCAGCCACACAGCCATTTCCTGGCTGATTATTTTTCTTTTTCTGAAATGTAAATGTAAATGTATGTGTCTTGTAAAGCGCACTGCTGCCCTGAGGCGTCGTGGCGCTGTAGACCGCTGGGGAAACCGTCCTGGCTATCCCTGTGAGATGGTCCCTACTGGGTATCTCCAAGGTGAAACCAGGCATCCCCGGCGAATGTGGGGGGCCGTTGTAGAGATGAGGCAAGCTAATGCCCAGAGTTGCCGAGTGTGATCCCTGGTTAGAGTAGGCACCGAGGCGAGAATTATCGAGTCCGCTGACCCTGGTCCACAACCCTGCCGCGTCGGGAATTGAACCCTGGTCCCGGGCCGTTCTCTGCTTCCGGGTCTGCCGCCTCTAACCAGTGAGCCACACCACTCCACAAAGACATGTCCAGGTAAAAATACCAGATTGCTACTTTTACCGCCTGAGAACGGGCCTCTTACCCACGCCGGATCGCCGGCAACTTTTGATCTCCGCCGTGCTCAGCCCGGAACCCCACCATAGAATATCAAAAGACGTGAAGTGACGTGCAGAGCGTCTAGTGTCACATGACACCAGTGTGTATCCCGTGGCGGCCATTTTAAAACGGACCCGAAATAACGTATTTAGGTATGCGGGCCAAACTTGACTTAACATATTTCAAAGCCCTGAGCCCTACAGGTGACAATGCGTGTTTAATGATGTTGTATATTATCCAACCTACACCGAGTGGTTGACTATCAAACCCCCAATACGTAAGGGTCCTCCGATTTTTGCAGTCCCAACTCAATATGGCAGACATCTTAGCACAGGGTAAAGATAATAATCTGTATAGATCACATTACAGCCCTGATATACCCAAATAGCACAGTTCCTGGTTACCCAGAGTATCAAAACCCCAATATGTAAGGGTACTCAGATTTTTGCAGTCCCAACTCAGTATGGCAGACATCTTAGCACAGTGTAAAGATAATAATCTGTATAGATCACAATACGGCCCTGATAAACCCAAATAGCACAGATCCTGGTTACCCAGAGTATGGGACACCCACTTATTACAATCATCGTTTGCTGATTTTATTCCATTCGATCAAATCGTTTAAACCCTCTCGATCAACCTGTTCCTGGTAGATCCAGCGTGCTTCTTTCCGGGCCAGAATATTTTCAGCATTGTGACTCTCACACATTACTCTCTCTAGTACAACCCACTCAAGATCCTTGGGATCATGTCCCATCTCATCGAAGTGTTGCACCAGTCTCGTAGTCAGTTTTTTTGCTCAGAGAGTACTAAGGTGTTCTTGAATACGAACCTTCACCTTTCTTGATGTGAATCCAATGTAGTGGAGGCCACATTTACAAGTTAATCTGTAGATAACATTTACAGTATTGCAATTGCTAAACCTGGTAAGGTGCCAGATTCTGCCATCTCTCAAAGTGACTGCCTTGGTGGTTTTTGTCAGACTACATACTGAGCAACTAGTGTAGGGACGGTGACCCACCGGTAACCTGTCTGTATATGGGGTATTTATGGTCCGAGAATGGACCAGTTTGTCCTTCAAATTAGTGGCCCTTTTGAAGGCAAATCGTGGAGGTGGCATCTTTCCAGCACTGGTATCAAGAATCGACCAGTGTTTCCTCACAATTTGTCTCAATTTAGTTGATAGGGGATCATAGGTCGTAACTACTGGTATACATTCCCGTTTAGTTCTCACATGTCTTTCAAGGAGTGCCTCGCGGGGCGTGTTCAGTGCACGTTTGCGGGCTTGCTTCACAACCTTCTTGGGATATGACCTGGCAGACAATATCTCAACCAATTCTTCGGACTGTACCATAAATCCCTCCGTGGTGGAGCAATTGCGCCGATAGCGCAAAAATTGCCCCACGGGAAGATTATCTCGTAAGGCTCGAGGATGGAAAGATGTATAATGGAGCAATGAATTCTTGTCAGTTGTTTTGTGGTGTACAGTCGTAACCAGTTTTTGGTCAACTGCCAAGCTATCCACATCTAGGTAAACAGCCTTGGTTCTATTAATAGACCAAGTGAACTTCAGGCAAGCGTCCATCAGGTTTAACCATGTTAGGAAGTCCAAGAGACAGTCTTCTGTACCTGTCCAGATACAGAGGACGTCGTCAATATACCTCCTCCAAAGGGAGATATGGTTCCTGAAGGGGTTGCTATTCCCATCGAGGACCACATTCCCCTCAAACTGGCCCACATAAATGCAGGCCAGACTTGGGGCAAATGTGGTCCCCATAGATGTACGAGACACCTGCAAGTATAATTGATTTTTGTATTCAAAAAATATTTTTGTCAATGCAAGCTCAATACATTGCATGACAAAAGTAACAGGTGTGTTGTAGAACCACTCCAATGACCCCAGGGCCCGTGCTGCTGCCACCAGCGTGGAGTCCTGGGGAATGCTGGTATAAAGTGACTCGCTGTCGATAGTCACTAGTAGTTGTGAATCGGGATCAAATTGCACTCCCTCAAGAATATTCAAAATATCCGTCGTGTCCTGAACATAGGACTCCTGGGTGATCACTGCCTCACGTAAAAAGAAATCAGCGAATTGGGATAGAGGCTCTAACACTGATTGGATGCCCGAAACTATCGGGCGTCCCGGTGGTGGTCGTTGGGGTTTGTGGATCTTCGGCAAGATGTAAAATGCCGGAATGCGCGACTTTTTGTTGACGATGAAGTCCGCCTCTTTTGACGTTATCCACTTCTTTTCTAAAGCAACTGCCACCATGTTAGTAATCATCTCAAGTAAGGCAGGCGTGGGATCCTTGGCCAGAGGATGATAATTTGTGCGTACACTAAGTAATCTCAATACCTCTGCCTTGTAATCACATGTGTTTAACACCACGATCGCACCCCCCTTATCCGCTTGTTTTATAGTTAGAAGTGTGTTCTCTTGTAGGGATTTAACAGCTTGCCAGTCCTGTTTACTCATATTGCAACCGCGATGTTGTTGAGGGGCTTGTTCCAGAGTAGCAATGTCACAGAGCACTTTCTGTTCGAACACTGCAACCTCTGGACCCAAAGAGCCACTAGGAGGACAAAAATTGGAAGGGCGGTGAAGATTCGTATTGAACACCGATGGGTCAACCTTTTCTTTGTCTGAAAAAAATGTATGTAATTTAATTTTCCTCATCATTTCATGTAATTCTAATCTGCAGGTGAAAGGGTCGTGGAGTGGGGACAAACCCTAGTCCCTTGTTTAAAACTCCTATTTCTGCTGGTGTTAATACATGATCAGACAAGTTTACCACAATATCATTTGATATTATGTTCTCTCCAAACAGACTCATTGCTGTTTGGAGAGAACATAACTTTTGTATGAATTATGGTATGGTATTTTTCATTCTTATTGGTTACTGTTTAGAATAGAGATATTTCTAATTTGTTGGGCCAAGGGAAACCTCTCTTTTTCAGTTAGATGTACCTTATTTCCCTTGAGTAATTTAAGGGGTCCCTCTCTTTGTTTTATCGCAACATGAACAGCGCCACAAGGAGGCAGAGACTAGGGTGACTGATCTGGAGGATGGCGCCACAACGAGCAAAAACCAGATGTCGCAGATGGACAAATTACTAAAAGTAATTGCTGACAAAAATGAGGACTTGGAGGCACGTTCCCGAAGGAACAATGTTCGAATTCTTGGCCTGGCGGAATCCACAAACACGGGGCTTTATAGAAAAACTGGTTGTGGAACTCTTTGGCAGAGAGGCTTTCTCGGCGCATCTCACAGTTGAGAGAGCCCATAGGTCTCTTGCGGCCTGCCCGCCTCCGGGGACAGCGCCACGTACTGTGATAGCCCACTTTTTAAACTATCAGGACCGAGATGCAGTGCTACGCCTTGCACGGGAAAGGAAACAGGTGCTATACGAAAACACAACATTGTCCTTCTTCCCAGACTTTACACAAACGGTACAGGATGCCAGGCGGAAGTTTGCAACAGTCAAGAAAAAACTACAGTCGCAGCAAATGCCCTACGCCATGTTGTACCCGGTGAAGCTGAAGATCACCCATCATGGATCACAGCATTTCTTCTTGAATCCACAACAGGCTGAAGATTCGACGCCACCGCCGCTCGGCTACTACAGAGTCAGAAACGAGAGATTGCAGGTCCTCGTCACCTGGGTCGGACCAGAGTTGAACTATATAATTGACAGTGACATTTGTTGGAACTCTCACTATTGCTTAACTCAAGGCGAAACAAACTATGTTGGTGATGTATTAACATACTTACTATTTTGGTATGATGTCTGGCTCGGCTACTTGCCTCCATCATGCCGCAACTGCCTGCCTACGGGTGGAGTAGTGGGTGGGTGAGAGTATGGAGGGAAGTAGGCAGTTTGTGAGCCCCTAGCATGTTCCTGAGAGGGCGAACCCCCAGAAGCTAAGTTTATGGGGAATGCAAGTAGTTTCATTATGTTGGGGTATTGGGAGGGGGGGGTCCTGTACCCGGCAAGTTGGGGGAGCTGGTGTGGGTGGAGGGAGGTTATTTGTTTTTGATTGCATTACAGTTTGTCCAGTCCACTGGGGTCATCACTACATGGGTTTATGTTGAAGGTCACACATGGTACAATGGCTGACGGCACACAAGGCATTAATAGCATAATTGTAGCATCGTGGAATATACAAGGTCTAAACAATCCTAGGAAAAAGGGGCAGATTTTGAGTTACCTTGATAGGCACCACATTACGGTAGCTATGTTGCAGGAGACACACTTGAGTCCTGGCACTACTCCCCAGTTCGCCTCGAGGTGGGCCTCGCACCACAGTTTTGCATCATACTCTACGTTTTCCCGGGAAGTGGCTATATTGGTTAAGAGAGGGGTTGCATTCGTTCCCAGTGCGTCGGAAGCTGATGCGGAAGGCAGATTCTGCCTACTTTGGGGCAGATTTCACTCCCACGATGTGACCTTTGCTAATTACTATGGACCCAATACTGACAACTCACAGGCCCTCCTCAGTTTATGGAGCAGGATTCAGGAGATAGGCTCCACCTACATTATCTGGGGTGCAGATTTTAATACTGCTCTGTAACCCTGTATGGATAGATCCCGAGATTCCCCAACACACTACACGACCACCCAGAGAATGCTGCGTGACATTATTGATGATAACTACTTACTTGACTCCTGGAGACATATGCACCCCACACAGCGGAAGGGAACACATTTTTCGGCAATCCACTCCACTTGGGCCAGACTGGATTATTTATTTGTATCCAAGGGTATAGCACATTGGCTAGGACGGCGACCCATTTAGCTCGTACTCCCTCTGATCACTCCTCGGCCGTCACTGTGTTGCATGACCCCTCAACCACTCCCCATATAATAGTTGGCACCTCAACCCGCTGCACCTTCAGAATGCGGTGTGCAGAACTGAGTTAGAGCAGGACATACAAGATTTTTTTTTCCACAATCTAGACTCTGTTCCCAGTATCACAACTGTTTGGGAGGCGTTCAAAGTCACGATTAGGGGCTGGTGCATATCTAAAGGTCGGGGTATACTTAAGTCACTGCGTACTAGCTTGTCCACACTAGAGAGAGAACTCAAACAATTGGAGGGCGGACTGGGCTTCGATCCCGACGTGAATGACATCAGAGCCACCATGAGCTGTAAACGTGCAGAATATGAAGAACTGGCTGATAGAGAGTGCAAATTTCGGGGGAAACACCATATAGCAAGGGTTTATGGTGAGGGGGATCGCCCAGGGAAGGCTCTGACAGCTGCGGTCCAACCACCTAGATTCTCCAATTATGTGATGGAATTGCAGGATGCGTAAGGCGACGTGCACAGAAACCTCCCCGACCAATTGCGTACGCTTAGAGACTACTATGGTGCCCTGTACTCTTCCCATAGAGGCACCCCTCTCGACTTGCCCGACTACTTTGAAGACACTGCCCTTGCCTGGTTGGGGGACACCCAACGGAAATTTCGTAGTTTAGATTTGGAACTAGACAAAATAACGGAAGCTATCATACAAATGAAGTCTGGGCAGGCCCCGGGGTCTGACTGCCTGCCAATAGAATTTTATAAAACATACATCTGCCTAGATTCTGAAGGTGTACTACGCAGCGCTGGAGGAGGGCGGTCTGCCTATGACGATTCGGGAGGCGCTTATAACATCCTTATTAAAGCCGGGGAAACCCTCACATTGCTGTGATTCTCTCTTAAATTGGAATACTAAGATACTAGCTAAGGTTCTGGCAATCCGGCTCAACCTACTAATGCAACGCCTGGCACTACCCAACCAGGCTTCTTTATTCCGAGCAGGGCCTCTTCGCATAATCTCCCAACCCTGGCCGGGGTATTACAAGACATTGACTCGAAGTGCTCGGCAGTACCTGTATTCCTTGACGCTACCTAAGCGTTTGACTGCCTGGAGTGGGACTACCTGCTGGGCACACTGGGATATATGGGGATGCCTACTGCCTTCCTCCAGTGGATCCAATTATTATATATGCGCCCGGTGGTCTCAGTACTCCTGAATGGGACCAAATCCTCTCCTTTCCCTGTATCCAGAGGCACGCGGCAGGGCTGACCCCGGTCTCCCATCCTATTTGCCCTGGCCATTGAGCCCTTAGCCGCTAAACTCCGGCAACATCATGATAATAGAGCGCTAATCTACCCGTCCAGGCAACTACTCATCTCCCTATATGCAGATGATATGACACTATATATTCATAAACCCTACGATAATCTAAACCCTATACTTCGAGCGATAACTACATTTGGAGCAATTTCCGGGGTGCAAATCAACTGGTCTAAATCTGCAATCTTCCCCCTTACCGATAATATTCCCCAGCACCAGCTGGATTATCCCCTGGTTTGGGATAAACTATGGCACAACTATAGACAAAATCACAGACACCATCACGAAGTGGCTTCGCCTTCCACTCTCCATGGCAGGGAAGATCGCCTTAATTAAAATGGTCATACTACCCAAATTACTGTACCTCTTCATTAACATACCTTATCATCCTGGGGCCTTTTTTATAAAAAATGCTGGACTCGCAACTTACAAGACTTATATGGGGCGGGAAACAGGCGAGGCTAAGCCTGACCACCTTGACGCTGCCATACCATCAGGGAGGGTATGATGTCCCGAATTTTGAGCTATACTACTACTGTGCACAGGCTCATTTCGCCATGTACTGGTTTCATCCGCCACCTTTTATGCCATATTTGACGGTGGAGGCTGGTTATATGACCCCCAACACCTACAGTGTGCCATCTCTTCACAGCAGTGAAAAAGCGCGAGCATGACCCGTCCACCGTGGACTGTACTATAACGGCATGGCAGCGTACAGCTCGCAGGCTAGAGATACCATGTTGTACTCGCCCAAGATGCCTCTACTGCGAAACCCGCTATTGCAAGTCACTTATGAGGGGGTCTGCCGGAAGGTGCTAGAGAAACATAAATACAGCACCTGGGGGGATCTTTATGTGGGTGGGCAGTTCCGCACCAAGGAACAATTTTTTGAGACCTGTGAGCCGATGACAATGGACACATTCATGTATACCAGTCTTCGGCAGAGCGTGAAGGCTGTAACTCCTGATTTTCCGATTGAACCGGATACATTAGTCCCACTACATGCTTTTTTGCAGGCAGATAACCATCAGCACACCATATCTCTTCTTTATCACCATGCACACAGTTCGCCTTCCCCCGGCCAAATTACGTGCTAGGCAGGAGTGGGATACTGACTTAAATATGACTCTGACCGATGACCAGTGGGTGCCTAGCTATGTGCAAACTGAGGCAGTGACCGGCAATAATAGGTTACGCCTCATCCATTTTAAGTTTCTGCACCGCCTATATCACACCCCAGCCAGGCTCTATAGGTTCCGCCTTCGGGACAGTGATGCATGTGCAAGCTGTGGTCGGGAGGGTGCGGGGTTCTTCCACCTGGCGTGGGACTTCCCCAAGGTGGTGGCCTACTGGACACAAACGTTTCAGGGATTATCGGCCATGATAGGTACCCAGATAGAACTATGTCCCCTCATGGCCCTTCTGGGCTTGACCCAGGGAACCCAAAAAGTACACAAGAAGTTTCTAGCAATGGGATAACTGATTGCAAAGCGTCAGGTGGCGTGTAGGTAGGGGAGGGGCCGTGCTCCTCAATTTAAGGACTGGATACACACCATGCAACACTACACAGACATGCTTTCCATCAAATCACGCCCAATGGACATTTGGGGCCCGCTTACCACATATCTACTTACACAGGAGGCAGCTCGGAGGAGGAGGATGACGATGCACCCGGGGGGGCAGGAACCTGCTCCCAAACCTCGCGGGAACATTCCTAAGAGACATGTCTTAACACAGCGGAACAATGTGATATCTTGATGGGGAGCTGGGAATGCCGAGCTCCTAATTGCCGCACTCAGCAGGGGATGGGGAGGAGGGAGGTGGGATAATGTGTGATCTCTACTTGTAATGCTTAGTTCCAAAGAGTGTGGTGACTCCATGCAAGTCATAACGCATCACTATGCTAATATTTGCATATTTGGATAGTGAGGCCAGGGACTGGATGGTTCTGTTTTATTTGTTTTTAAATAGAGTTGTTTCACAGGATGAATGGGGCGGGGGCAAGTTTGGTTTGTATGTGCAAGTACATGTGAAATTGTACTACATATAGCAATGACATTTGTACTTGGAATGTGATATCTCTCTTCTTTGCATTGTAGCACTGTGCATTAAGTCAATAAAGGTTTTTGAAATCTAAAAAAAAAAACGGTCAGACGTGAACTTCTGAGCTTAGGGACCGTCAGGCTGGCTATATGATAACAGAGGCGTCTGCTGAATGTAGTGTCCTGTATGTTTGAGCTGGTGTCTGGAGTGAATGATGCAAAATAATGTTGGTGTGTGGTCTGCTGTGGAAGCTATGGGACAGGGAATATAGGATTTGCCTCCTACCTGAATGGCTGCAGATTCTTATATGAAGATTCTAGCTACATTTTGGTGAAGAGTTGTTTAGGGCCTGTGGAAAATGGCTGGTTGGCAGTCAAGAGCGATTTATGGCAAAAGAGGAGGCCTGTTGTCAGAAGGATTATGGCCCTGGGACCGTTACAACTAGCTTGGGGCTACTCACCCTTTAAACCACTGGCAAGTGATGTAAGCTCAATCTGCTAGGCAGGAGGAGTGCAGTGAGGAGGGTGGCCACGGTCAAACCACAACAGAGTGCTTGCTGAAGGGATTTATGAACAAAGGTGATGTATCCCAGTGAATAGTTCTAAGCATAATGACAATGCTATTGAGAGAATGTTATGAGGACAGCATTGTGGAGACAAAGCTGTAGAGACAGTGGGAAAAGGCATAATCTCCTTCACAATAAGTGTAACCCTGAAAAGAGCTTATGGAAGTAATATAGTCAACAGCGACATTAGAAGCTGCATTGGTACATTCCTTATATTGGTGCCAACTGCAGTGACCAGAGCAGTTGTTGCAGCTCCTGCTAGCTCTCTGGTCAAGGAGATTAACAGAGGTCTTGTTACAATGTGCAGCACCAGGTAAATGGGAACTTTCCTCTCCGATGTGAGTCAGTTGGCGATGGAAGAAGAGAGTATCATATTTGGAGGTAGAACAGCACAAATTGCTCATGAAACAGGCTCACCAATGACTTGGATTCTAGACTTGAGTGTTGGAGTGAAGGTGTAGACTGCGACATCATGAAGAAGGGTAGTAAGCAGATGTTTGACTGGGACAGGTCTGGAGACCTTGAAGAAACACCACCAAAGGACTCCTGGTTAACATACAAAGAAAAGTAGGACTATCTCCAAGGACACTGGAGATAGAAACTAAACTGTGTTACTCAAGGGTCTGAAGTCTCATGGAGCTAAAACACCGCCGGCCTGGGATTTGTCCTTTTGCGATGTTAAATATGACGTTCAGTTAATCATTATGTGGGGCTATTTGACTTTCAAGCAGTTTACTTCATTATATGTGCTTCTGTGAAGAAACATACCATGTTTCCATTAACTAGGAGGTTTATTAGTTTGGGGAAAAAGTTTGATTAGCGAGTCTAACATTTTGACATGTTCATCCACGTCTTATTGGTAATGAACGTGTCAGATTAGTAACTTTCTATGTATGTTGCCTTCTTTAGTTTGGGAATTGCCGTTAAGTTAATGGTTATAGTATGCTGAATATTTAGTACTGGAAGACAGGTTGGGAAGTTTAAATTATCCACATATAGGTTGTTTTAAGAGTAGTGTGTGAGCATTGTCTGTTGATTCCACAAGGAGCCTCAATAGCAGTTTGGGGAAGTGGGTGCAGCGCCCATCTGCATGTTATGTAGACATGCGGGCTGTGCGAGTCGAAGTGTCGGAGAAGTGGGTACGAGTAGTTTCCTGTCATAACAGATAAAAGTGCAGTGCAATTTTGTGCGTGTGTTGGTGTGCATTGAGAAAGAGCAGTGCCCTGTTGCTTGAGGCTGTATGGGGGAATACCTCCTGGTATCAGACATTGCGAAAGAGTAGTACCAAAGTTGCGGGAAGTTGCATGGGGGAGTACACCATGGTGTACTAAGTTGGGGAAGAGTACTGAGTCATGAGAAACTGCATGGTGATGTACTATGCTGTGAGAGGTTGCAAGTAAAAGTAACCCTTGGGAGTGAAATTGTGGGGAAAGGCAGCGCTCCATGGTATAATGGGTGAGTCATGCGTTTTGCCTGAGTGTTGTTACATAATAGCTATACATTTCTCCTAAGTTGTCATTCTGAATAAGCAGAGAGATTTAGCAGGTGTGTTGCACAGGAGGTAATGTATGGCTGTGATTGTTTTGTGTTGCACTTTATTCAGTTTGTGCGAGGATATGGGACATAGCGTAAGAAGGTGTTGTGTGACCTCACTGTGTAATACACTTACCAACCCGCCTTTAGGGACAGTAGGTTTAGCCTGTCAAACCATCAGCTGAATCCGGGTTAGCTGTGAAACTGAGCAGCTAGGCGTACACAGAGGAAAGAGTGTAAACAGCACTACAAAACATTGAAGAAGAAAGCAACACAACACTCAAGAAATCTGACACCAATTTATAAGACTATTTTTGTAAGAATTTAGGCACTAGAACGAGAAAGATCCACTGGAGGTATCTGGAGATATTGATTTTGCAAGTAATAATAAATCAAAGCAATTTCACTCAACCGTGAACAAGCCTTGGCTAATTCAACAAATTTGACACTTAGAAACGTTTTCAAGGAAAACTTGGATAAGTGTCAATGCAGTAGGGTAGAAGTACTTGGGGTGACAAACTCCGGCAGTTAGCTAGTCAGGGGGATCAGCAAGTAAAAAGATCCAAGGCAGATTAAAGTTGACTTTCATGAAAGTTTTAATATAATAGCAAGAGTTGAAGCACAGCACATCTTAACAGGTTCAGGTACAGGTCTTGTGATACAGTTGGTCTGGAATCTGGAACCCAGGATGTAAGATGCAGGCACGCATCATACATTCCAGGCAGCAGATCCAGAGGGGGAAAACAAGGAGAAAGGGCAAGGCAGAATGAAATGTACAACAGAATGCAACACATCTTATCCCTTAAAAAAAAAACATTAATCTAGATACCTGCTGGGAACACTCTTATGCCTATTGGAAATTTTAACTCTAGAGGCAACAGAGGAATCCAGATGAACAGAACTGGGTGGAGGCAAAACGGGAAACACATCAGGTCTCCTCTGGTAACTACGCTGAGTAGAGGAAGAAGAGCAACGTACATTTTCAGGATTGCAATATTTAGCCACTCTGCGGACATTCCACACTCTACCATCCTGTGTGGCAACGCTGTTTTTAAAGACTTTAACAATTTTGATAGGAGGGTAAAATTTAGAAAGACCCTTGACCAAAAAACCAGGTTTTCTAATTCGTACCCAATCCCCCACCACAAAGTCATTATCTTTGGTTTTCATTTTGGAATCAAACATGGTTTTCATTTGTAGTTGTTTGTTTTCAACCCGTTTGGCCACAGCAGCAAGGTCACAACCAGAATTATTAACATCAAGTCTTACATCAAGTTTTTTAATCCACCAGGGACATATATCAGAAGGAGGCTCCCTACCCTTAAGGAGTCTGAAGGGACTAACACCTGTAATAGAGTGAGGAGTGATACGATATGTCCACAATCTTTTCCTCACAACATCCACCCAACTATCATCCGAAGTCTGCACAACATTCAAACAATCCTTGAGAACACGGTTAAAGCGTTCAACTTGGCCGTTTTCCCTAGGCTCATAGAGAGAGGTGGTGTAATGCTTGATTCCACATGCACTAAGGAATTTCTCAAAATCATCTGACACAAGTTGAACACCATTGTCTGTGACACAGGTTTCAGGAAATCCCTCCCTGGCAAAGACCTCCTTTAGGAAAAGAATGACTGATTGGGAAGAAACAGAGCTAACGAATTTTACTTCGGGCCACTTGGAGTGGTAGTCTACCAAAACTAAGGCATACCGAGCATTACAGGGCAACTGTTTAAATGGGCCAGATATATCAAAACCCACTTTCTGCCATGGAAAAGTGGGCCAAGACACAGGCTTGAGGGGAGCTGAGGTCACATGAAGCATTTTGTCACTGTTAACACAATGCGAACAATCTCTCACCAGCCTATCCACCATTTTGTCCACTCCCGGCCACCAAAAGCTCTCTCTAATTAGGCGTTTCATCGATGACATGCCAATGTGACTCTGGTGAGCGAGACGAAGAATCTTCTCTTGTAAGGATTGAGGTGGAATTAATTTACCAGCCTTGAACAGCAAACCAGAAAACACATCAATTTCCGATGAAACCTGGCAGAAAGGAGCTATATCCGGAGAAACACCCCTATGGGGTGGCCAACCATTCCTAACAAAATCAAACAGGTGTTGGCAGACCACATCCTTGCCAAGTTCAATAAACCATTCATCCTCCGGTAACGAGATGAATTCCTTGGAAACACAATCTCCAATAGAAGCAACAACATCAATGTCATTATCCGTGTTTGGAGCATCTTCACAAGGAAACCTTGAAAGAAAATCAGCAGTCACGTTACATTTACCAGGAACATACACAATATCGAAATCATACTCTTGAAGACGTGAGGACAAACGAGCTATGCGCGCAGTGGAGTTCCATCCACCTCCAGGAGATAAAATCCCAACCAACGGTTTGTGGTCCGTACGTAGTACGAAACGATTTCCCCAAACATAATTCCTGAAGTGCTCAACAGCCCAAATGCAGGCCAGAAGTTCCTTCTCAATTACCGAGTACCTTCTCTCCGTGGGAGATAAGGTCCTTGAGGAGAAAGCAACACACCATTCATCCTTACCAGATGACTGACTTAACACACTACCAATGCCATAAAGGCTGGCGTCAACAGTAATAATGCACTTTTTGTTGACACAAAAGGACTTCAAAGTAGGAGCATTAACGATTTCCTCTTTGATTTGTTTAAAAGCTTGTTCCTGCTTCTCCGACCAAATAAATTGGGCAGAACTCCTAGTAAGTTCTCTGAGAGGCTCCATTTTGTTAGCAAAGTTTTTGATAAATTTGCTATAATATTCGCAAAGCCCTGCAAAAGATAGCAACTTTTCCTTGTTGTCAGGGGAAGGGGCCTTAACAATAGCATCAACAAGGTTTCTTTTTGGTACAACTCCATCCCCTGAAAGTGAGTGGCCCAAATAGTCTACCGTCTTACAAAAAAACTTGCATTTACTAGCTTTAATGGTCAAGCCAAATTTCTCCAACCTGGAACAAACCTCTCTAAGGTGACAATCGTGCTCAGAGATATTTTTAGAAAAGACAAGAATGTCATCTTGAAAGCATTTGACATATACATTCAGATCCCTGAATATGTGATACATTGCCCTCTGGAAAACAGAAGCGGCCGACGCTAGGCCGAAAGGCATTCTTTTAAATTGAAACAATCCATGGGGAGTGATAAAAGCGGTGAAGTGTTTTGAGTCTTCTGTGAGCTCAATCTGGTGGTATGCGGACCTTAGGTCTAATGTGGAGAACACACAGGCACCGTCAAGCATGCACAACATTTCATTTATGTTGGGTAACGGGTGACAGTCAGTAACCAAACATTTATTTAACGCTCTCAGGTCTACACACAACCTAATTGTTTTGTCAGGTTTAATCGCCAAAACAATAGGCGAAACCCATTCTGAGGATTCTACCTCTTCTATGACCCCATCTTTAACCATGTTGTCAAGCATGACTCTGAGCTCCTCTCTGACACTGATGGGAACACCTCTCAACTTCTGCTTTAGGGGTACAGTATTTGGTTTAACTTTGATTTTATGCGTAAAACCATTCAATCTTCCAAGCTTCTCAGAAAAAACATTGGGAAAAGAGATGGATATCTCTTTAGACATGGATGTCAAGTCATAGTCCCCATCTGTTATGGCAAGGACACACACAGGATCTTTCAACCTAGGATTTAACGAGATCCCCAACTTAGCTTGGTCCCGCCAACCTAGAACATTCACACCTTTAGATGCTATATACATCTTAATAATGGCTGAATTATTTTTTACAATAATAGGGACTTCTTTAAAACCTATAAAGCTAATTTTGGAAGTATCAAAATTATAGGCATCAATATCAGGTTCACACAAAGAATTAACATCAATTAGGTTACCAAATGACTCTACACAGTAATCATGAGTGATTATGGTCCACGGTGAACAGGAGTCCACCATGAGTTCCAGAGTTTTGCCTAGAATATTCACTGAACTCTTTGGAGGAGGCAAAGTATCTGCTAATGTCATGTCGAATGAAGATTGTATAGAAATTACAATACCGGACTCTCTAACCAGCGGATTATTATCCTCTCTCTCCGCAACATAGGATACATTACTATTAGTACGTCTGGGAGTACTATAAGAAGACTTCTTGTAATCATTAACAGGTTTAGCAGAGGTTTTGCAATATTTAGAAAAATGACCAGTGCGATTACACTTGTTACATTGTCTATTTAGAGCAGGACACTGTGGAAAAGAGGCAATATGATCCGGACTTCCACATCTAAAACAATAAAATTGTTTACCTTTGCCCTCATATTTGTTGGAATTTTGAGTTTTGACATTTACAGTGCTAACCTCACCCGTGGAAATGGACGGAGTAGCTTGAGTAGAGGCTTTGTCTAAAGATTTGATCCATTTGTCGGACTGTTCCAATGCTTTAGCTGTACTAATGGCAGTCTCTAAACTAGGATCCCCTAAAATCCATAACTGCTCCTGTACTTTCTTGCTTTTGACATGCACAACAATTTGATCCCTAATCATTTCGTCGGTCATAAGACCAAAATTGCAATGAAGGGAAAGTGCACGTAAAGCAGTTAAAAAATCATCAAAGCACTCATTCTCATCTTGTACCCTGGTATAAAATTTAAACCTGTTTAAGGCAACACTAGTTACTGGTTTAAACCTTCCCTCTATTCTGTGTACAGCCTCATCATAAACATTTGAATCACCACCTGACCTCACAGGAGGTAAAGTTCTAAAGACAAGTTGTCCTTCTGAGCCAAGACAATGTAAGAAAATGTTTTTTTTTCTTTCTGCAGACATTCTTTCGCCATCCATGGCTTTAAGGTAGGTAAAGAATTCCTCTTTCCATCTGGTCCAAGGGATGGGTGGATCACCTTTGGTTTGCAAAAATTTTGAGGGTGGGTCAAACTGCATTGTAGCTTGCTCTTATTATTTTTTTTTTGATTAAAAAAAAAAAATATCACAAAATGATAACGTACATAAGAGTTAAAAGAGTTTTAAAGTATTCCTTTTAAATAGTAAAATAGCAGTCACAAGTAAATATCCTCTCGTTAGATGCTGAATGTAAAAAAAAACGGTAAGAGTACTTGAATATGGAATAAAAGCGATAATAAAGTTACTTCAGTATTGTTTTGTCATCCGGCGTGTAAATGTATTTTGTTTTACCTTCCAGCGTGTGGAAACATTAAGTAGAACATCGACATCCGTTCCGGCGTGTAAATGCAGTTTCTTTTTTTCTTCCGGCGTGTGGAAACGTTAAGGAGACATCGGTTTTTCAGCGCAACGGAGAGTGTATACTCCGTTGCTATAGAAACAAAGATGGCGCTGAGGCGTGCAGCGTGATGATGACACAGCGCGTGAAGCGTTACACGTGATCACGCAGCGCGTGATGACGACACAGCGCGTGAAACAGAGGAAGTCTCGAGCTGGCAAAAGCCTCGCGCCAGAAGAAATGTGTAAAACGTTTCAAATTGAAGAAAAGTAGTTTTATACTTCACCCATCCGCCGGAGTAGAAGTGGTGGAAACGCCAGGAAAAGCGCCGATTATGGAGGTAGAAGCGATGTTCTTTCGTTGTGAAAATTGTGGTCTTCGTTTTTTTGCTGAAGACATGAAATGTTTAAAATAAGCAGGAAAACGCTGGTATGTCGTAATTTGTAGCAAAATCGACGTTTCAGTAATATTTGGTGTTGTCAAGGATGACAAACTGATGTATCCCAGGTTTCCTCCTTTGTAAATTGGTTCCAAAAATTAAAATTTTCTGCTCCTGTGCTCCAAGGATGGTGGCAGAAATAGTAGGGTTTACCTCGTCGCCAGTAAAAAGATCCAAGGCAGATTAAAGTTGACTTTCATGAAAGTTTTAATATAATAGCAAGAGTTGAAGCACAGCACATCTTAACAGGTTCAGGTACAGGTCTTGTGATACAGTTGGTCTGGAATCTGGAACCCAGGATGTAAGATGCAGGCACGCATCATACATTCCAGGCAGCAGATCCAGAGGGGGAAAACAAGGAGAAAGGGCAAGGCAGAATGAAATGTACAACAGAATGCAACAGCAAGGTCCTTAGAAACCGTTACCTCCACAGAAGAGCAGTCCTCAGGCAGATTCGGTCACTTTATCTGCATTGTAATGGATTCCTATGGAGTGGTCCTGATGCAAGGGATGAAGGATGCTGAACAGGTTCTCAGTATGCTGTGGATGTGACGCTGTTGACAGGGGTCTTCATGCAGGTGCTTCTTGGTCCACGAAGATGGTGCTGGTCGTCTGGTTGCAGGGTTGACGTCCCACAAGGTCCTTTCTGGCCTGGTCTAAGACCAGTCGCCACTGGACTGCCAGTCACCTAGTGTTGCGATCACAGGCCAATCCTTCCTGGGTCGATAACTGGTCTTCTGAGGGTCCCAGCAACTCTTTTACAGCACTCCCAGCCTCGGCGACCTGGGATACAACTCCGTGCATCGGGTCTGGTCACTGGTGCTGCAAGGCAGCGGTGGTAGCAGCTGGAAGACTTTGGGCTAACAGCTTGCCCCAGCAGACTTCTTGAGCTGTTGTGTCCGTTTGCTGTGTACAGGAGGCCAGTCAGCTGGAACTTGGAGCCCCATGGTTTTGCTAAGCTATGGAGACGGCTCTTTTTGAGCAGGACACACAAGCACAGTCCCTTACTTCGCAAGCCACCAGGTGCAGTCTTCTTTGGTGCAGCCGGGCAGTCCTTTTTCAGTCGTTCTACCAGGTCGGTTGGGATCTGAGATTTAGGTGTCAGGGTGCTCTATTTATGCTTGGAAAATCCTCTCAGGATAGGATGTGATAGGTAACCAATGGGCTTTCAGGCTCCCTCCCACCTGGTGACAATTTCCTGTGGAGTGTGGTATCGGACTATCCAGGTATGCACCATTCTGGCCACTCCAAAGATTACAAGGCCCCTCTCTCTGTGTGTTCAGACCTCTCTAGCCCACCCCTAGGGTATGGCTACCTCAGAGTTACCCGCCTCTAGGGAAACTGGTTTGGCAACTGGTTTCCCCACTCTGCTACCTGAGACAGTCTGTCTGCCTAAACAATGGGACAGCCCTCCTCCCTAGTGTGACACGCCATCCCTTCAGAGGAGGCTTCTCCTTTGAAGCCTGCCTTTTGGGGCTAATACCCAAGTGGTTTACAGTAGGAGGAAGGCAACACTTCCCTGGCCTTCAAACCCTCATTGTTCTCCTGCATGGGAGTCGTTGGCACGTCGCAACACCTCCCTGGCCTTCAAACCCTCATTGTTCTCCTGCATGGGAGTCGTTGGCACGTCTCTGAAAAAGGGCAGAAGGCTGTCCCGTGGAACAGCCTCTATGTGTGCTCGGGATGGCATAGGAGTTGTAAAGGCAACAACGTGTTAACTTTTGAAAAAGCTGCACACTGCAACAAGTTACATTAATTCCGACTTCAGATACTGGCCAGGCTTAATGTGACGAATTGTTTGATACCTGTAGTGTCCACTTTGGTCACACTGTTCAGGATATAGCACAGCTGAGGGGTCAGTGTGTAATCCTATATTCGGCAACCAAGTATTTCCACAGTAAAAATTGTAGATTTGTGTGTTTAGTGTCAGGACATGTAAAATACATGTTCTGCCCATACAATATGTTACACCCTGACGTAGGACTTGGTAGACTTGTTAGAGGGGTGACTTACACAGCATACAGGGAGAAGTAATGGCGTTGCCATTGCTTTCAATGGCAAAGTCGCGCTAGCAGTGCACAACTGATCTGCCAGTCTGTAGCGTTAGACTGGGGTACCCGTTTTACTTGGGGAACCTCCAGGGTGGCACAACTAGTGTTGTAAGCCCTGGGGTACATCTCTAACTTAAATGCCCCGAGTACCAGGGTACCATATACTAGGGACTTACAGGTAAGTAGCCCTTTCCAATTGGGTATAGCCAATTCGACATACACTTGAAGGTCAGGACACTGAGGTCTATTTAGCCGCCTCAGTGCACTCAAAGTTGCACTGGATGGTAGATATAAATGTAGCACCAGTGTGTAGTACGTGGGTACGTCTTTATTTTCTGACTGGTCTGGTGTCAGTGGTGGTACTGCTCAACTACTCTAGTGTATGGTTGTTGTGCCAATACATTTTCAGTGTGTGTCTATTAGAGGCTGTCATTATTGTGTTCAGAACAGTCGGCGTTCTTTCTGGTGCAGTTGCCAATGGGCCTGTTTACAGGTGTAAATAAAGTGTTTTCTTCGACCTGGCACTTGGTAATGCTGTTTTGGCCAGTTAATTTAACTGGATGTGAGGGGTGTGTTGGAGTGGTGGACTGCACCTTTGTGTATAAATGTACAGTTCAATATGTTGTACTTCTGGGATTGTGTCTGTTGCTTGCAGAAGATGGATAAAGTGTGAGAGAGTTACATTTGTGTCATCTGCATATTTTAGCAGCATGAATTGGGTGTCTTGGGACATTGTGCAGTTGTGATAACAGGTTTTGTGTTGGAGTCTAGCGAAGGTAACTTTGAGTTGATGTGTTGTGTGGCTACAATTTCAATGTTTTGTTTGTTTTGTGTCTTGTTTGGTTCTGTGTAGACTTGGGGATAGCAGGGAAACCTTTTGTAGAAAAAGTGGACTTCCAAGACTACGTGTCATTTGTGCATAAACATTGTATGGGGTCATTATGGGTGTGCAGATATGAGGTGGTAGGGCATCATGTCTGATGCCATTGCAAGTCTAGCATGTTTTGGGCTATTGTGCAATCATAATCACAACCTAGTAGTAGTCTCATTTATTTGTAGAGTGGTGCAGAGTCAAGTGTGGTGGCGTAGAGTACAGTGGCGCAGACTAGGGGTGGGTGGAATTTTTAATTACGCTGGTGGAATTGGAGGAATTTGATAATTTCACATTACTCTTGTAATGCAAAAATAAGAATAAATTCTGCCACTCTGCCGTCAGAATTAATCTGCAGTGTTTGGTTTTTAAACAGGCATGGAACAGGGAGCAGCCCCTTTATGTTTAAAAACTACTGCAGATTAAACATTAATATACAGGGATTTTTAAACAGAGGGATAGCACCCCCATTCTGGCCTTGTTTAAAAAACACTTACAGCACGGCTGTGCATACTCCTCAGCGCCCTTACATACTCAATATAATCACTGCAGAGTACGAAAGGGCACCAAGGGGTGTTAGTACGAAGTGCCTACCTCTCAGAGCAATTACATAGTCTGCCGTGATTACTGCAGAGTATGCAAGGGCGCCAAGGGGTATGCACAGCAGTGTCAAGTACCAAATGCACTTACAGTGCATACCCCTCAGCGCCCCTTCAATGTGTGTAAAACAAACATCTAACTAGTGTGAGTGGGGTGAGCTTCCTTACTGCTGTTTCTTTTAAAAAACGATTACCATTATTTTAAAAACGGTGTGAATGAATTGATAATTTTTATCGTGCTGTGAGGACACTTTTAGAGCTGCACAAACTTACTTGGTAGCTTCTCTTTTGCACTTTTACGGATTTGTTACCTGTGACCCCCCCCGGTCCACCGCAGTCAAGAGCGGACTGTTTGTGTGGAGAGAGGTCACAGGGCAACTCCGCATCTAGTGTTTCCAACCCACTTCCGGGTTGGGCCACTCAACGCCGCCATCTTGGGGATAGGGACGCTCTAGTTGTTTGAGCTGCCTCCCAAGGCGGGCCCTACAAAGGGAGGCGGTGGGACTCACGTGACCCAAAACAAACATCTAACTAGCGTGAGTGCGGCGAGCTTCCTTACTGCTGTTTCTTTTAAAAAACTATTACCATTATTTTAAAAACGGTGTGAATGAATTGATCATTTTTATCGTGCTGTGAAGACACTTTTAGAGCTGCACTAACTTACTTGGTAGCTTCACTTTTGCACATATGCAGATTCGTTACCTATGACCCCCCCGGTCCACCGCAGTCAAGAGCGGACTGTTTGTGTGGAGGGAGGTCACAGGGCAACTCCGCATCTAGTGTTTCCAACCCACTTCCGGGTTGGGATAGGGACGCTCTAGTTGTTTGAGCTCCCTCCCAAGGCGGGCCCTACAAAAGCAGCCCATGGCACTAACGCGCAGCGGGCTCGCCGGAGGAGCGCCGAAGGCAAGCCCGTCTGCACCCGTCCGTGCCTGGCCAGGACCCAGGGCTCAAACCCCTACTTCTTCTAATAGCGATACGATTAAGTTCTCTTCTACCCAGTTGCGGAACCTATGTATTAGCCCTCAACCCAAGTGCACTCGTCTTAATGCTGGGGAAACTATGGCAACATGTCCGGCTGTAGTTTTCAGCTAAAAGTGAACACTGATGACTCAGGTACTGCGTCAGTGTCCGCCACTACAGCCCAACAGCATATACAATGCAACATAAAACCTAATCAATCTGCCCCCAATAACTTTTCCTTCTACAACATTAACTGCAGTTCCCTCCTTAAACATCTGGCGGATGTATTTAATCTCCTGATGGATCATCAACCAGACGCTATCTTCCTGACCGAGACATGGCTTAACACCAGCTCTGATCCTGATGTAGCCAGAGCCTTACCATCTAACTACGCTATTGTCAGGAAAGATAGAGAAGACAGGTTGGGTGGAGGGATCGCCATTATTTTTAAAACAACCTTTAGTTGCAAGTTCGACCAGCTCACGACCCCCGGCTGTGAAGCAGCAGTGTTTAAACTATCTCTCTCCCCCCACTTTCACCCTGTCTGGGATGTTGGTGTATCGTCCCCCCGGGCCAGCTGGCTCGTGGGAAACAAATTTCCCTGACCTGGTCACCCCTTTTTTGTTTAGCTCGGCCAATTTCACAATTTTAGGAGATCTTAACCTTCATTTAGAGTAGAGGATCCCTCATGTACTATTAGTAATACTTTTATTTCTGATTTGGCTGCCATGAACATCTTACTTCACAATACGGGCCCGACTCATAAAGCTGGCCACCTGCTTGATCCTATTCGGTCTAATCTGCCCTTTTTAAAGTGTCCGCCGGCCAGTCCCCTATGCTGGACCGACCACTTTTTAGTGGGTTTCGGTCTTGAAGCTCCTCGTCTCTACCATGCGGTGAGCGACAGTGCTGCTAAACCAACAAGAAACTGGAAAAATCTGGATATTGCTAAATGTAATCTTCTTCTTTGCACTAATACCCCTATCCTCAAAAACAACTTTACCTCGGACCTTGTGGCCTTTCAAGGTGGATTCCGTCTGCACTTGATACTGGTCTTCCTGTCTCGATCCGGAAGTTAAATAATCACCGCCCCCCTGCTCCGTGGTTCTCCGAAGAGTTAAAAAAGGAGAAAACCAAATGCAAAAACCTGGAATGACGGTGGCGTAAGACATAAGCACCTGAAGCTAAAAACACATATCTCATAATGAAAAGGGCCTATCACTCCCACTGTAGGCCCGCTCGCGCCAACTTAGTCTCCTTAACCATCACCCAAGCTAATAATTGTCCTAAAACTTTATTTAAGATGGTTAAAGAACATTCCGGTTCAACAACCGCGCAGCCCTCCCCTAGTCTGAACGTGGCGCAATGTGAGGACCTTGCCCAATTCTTTTTAAATAAAGTGAAAATAATCTATTCTGCTTTGGCCAACACTACCCCTTCTTGTACTCCTCTGCCCACTAGGATTTTTGACCAACTGGCCCCTTGCAACCTGCTACCCATTAAAGTACTTCAGCAGCTTGAACAACCATCTCTTCGATTCATCCTTGAACCCCTCAATGCTTCCTTAACGAAGTCTCTCGTCCCTACAGATTGGAAACATGCCATGGTTGTCCCACTATTGAAAAAAGCTAACTCTGACCCCACACTCTCCTCGAACTATTGCCCAATCTCATTGCTCCCAGTTCTTTAAAAAATCATGGAAAGACACATTATCGGCCATTTATCCAATTTCATCGAGACTAATGGGTTTCTTCACCCCTTCCAGTCCGGATTTAGAACCGGCTTTTCAACAGAATCTACACTGCTAGGGGTCACAGAAATGCTGCACCAGAACCTTGATGCAGGTAACACAATGGCCCTGATACTTCTTGATCCTAGCTCGGCCTTTGATACGGTCTTGCATACCGTACTCTTAAAGGCCCTTCCATCATCTGGGGTCACCGGTTCGGCACTAAGTTGGCTAATTTCTTTCCTCTCCGACCGCACCTTTCAGGTTTTCTCCTCCACCTCCAAATCCAAGACCTACTCTGCACCGTACGGGGTTCCACAGGATTCCATTCTCAGTCCCCTGTTATTCAACACTTATGTTAAACCCCTGGCAGCCATCGTGGAAGAATCTGGGTTGTCGCTATTCTCTTATGCTGACGACACCCAAATCATCTTTTCCCTTTCAGCAGGCAAATCCTTAGAGCCTTCTGCTCTCAAGACAGGCCTCAGCAAAGTCGCAGCTTGAATGCACGCCAATTTTCTAAAATGTAATGGCGAAAAAATTGAGATTCTGGTTCTGGGCAAAGACAGAGATCTGTGTGGCCCCCAACATTGGCCCCCAGAAATGGGCGCACTACCGCAGCCCTCCACTCAGGTGAGCAACCTTGGCTTTATCATCGACGATTCATTATCCATGCGTCACCAAGTCACCAAGGTTGCCGCCACATGCTTCACCATTCTGAAATGGTTGAGAAAGATCACCTAGCCACACCCAGCGTATCATAGTCCAGGCCCTCGTTACATCTAGGCTAGATTTTGGGAACATCCTATATTTAGGTGCCAACAAAGAGGTTATGCGTGAACTGCAGCGAGTGCAAAACTCGGCAGCCAGATTACTTTGCCAAGCGACCAGAACCACATTGATCTCTAGCTTGCTGGGGAACCTTCACTGGCTCTCAGTGGAGAAACGGATCATGTTCAGGGCCCTTACATATATGTTCCGTATTAAGCATGCCAGATCCCCCAGCTACCTACAACACTTAGCCTGTCTTTATGTTCCCTCGCGCTCTCGTCGGTCATCTACCCAAGCTAAATTCCAGGTCCCAAAGGTGAGACTCTCTCGCATGGGAGATCGTTCTTTTCCATACTTGGGCCCTGTGAGGAAATATAGATTTTTGGTCAAGAAATGTTCCCTAACGTGTACCCCACCGTCTCCATGTACTAGCTTGAAGTGCATGTAATTTCCCTCCTGTGCCAGCTATGAAGACGCTAATACATTTGCGTCCATCTTTAACATGTCCTCTTTCAGATCCGCCATGAACGGATTGAATGTACAGTCTCTATATATGCTATGCCAACGTCTTTTCGTGGTATACTTTACACGTTTTTCAGCTCTGGCAAAGTAGGCCCTGATTCTGCCATCGAGCCTCTTTTTCCTGCCTTCTGACTCTGAGGGCCTCAGCCCAGGCTCCCTCTGTACCAGTGACCCCCGCCTTACTTCTTGCGCGGCTCACGGCGCTTGGCTCAGCCTACTGCCTGCCAAGACTGTATTCAACCTTCGAATTATCTGTTCCACTCCTCGAAAATACATTCCTGTCTCGTCGTTCAAGTAAACATCCTCCCAGCTGCAGGAGCAATGGGCCCGGTTTTTCTGTCTCCGTGCAAGTAATTCATAGACTCCGTTGCCATGGTAGGCCCATGCCCCCTCACCTCTCATGCAGACACGTAGACACGTAGACACAAGACGCTTATACACGCATTCACAACCAGTATAGAATAGCCTCCGTTCGAGAGACCTTTCCCTTCCAGATACTACAGTTCCTTAAACATAAGATATCAGATACGATTTGGGATAATGTTGGTCTGACATCCCAGACTTATGTCTGCACTTGTAGAGCTAAATGTCAAGTCCCCTTCACCCTCCAGTTACACGTCAGTCGCACGTCATGCTGCTGCGCGCGCATCTCTGCCATGTAATTCTGCTGACACTGTAGGATTCTCTTATGGATCCACCTACTTGTGACCTCATGATAAATGACGTTTTTAGTGCACGCCTTTGTACACGCCTATTGCAACGCCTTTTTCCTGCTACGTATGAGCATTTTATCTCTCTTCTCAGCTGTTACGCCTTCTGCATATGTTTTTACTGTAAATGCATTGACTATATATATGAATAACTGTCAATAAAATGTTGTCTGTCAGCCCCTTCCCGAACCTGTGTGGTGACGGAATGGTATGCCACCTTGGCTCGAGCCAAATACCCAATTCCTTTTTAAGGAATAAAACCCTTTTGAGTAAACCTCAATATCACGGATTTTGCCTCTTATTTATCTGAGTTATTCGTATTGACTTTACCGTATAAATTAAGCATGGGTAATTAGATTTTACCACAGAACTGGCGCCCGAATAGGGACCCCTCCCCCATCTCACGCGCCGGCAGTGCGTTGCAGGCCTGGCCCCCTGCCACAGCCGGACGGACAACTACGCGTACCCGCAGGATTTCCTGTATCTCCCTCAGGCCAACGGAGGTGACTGAGGCTGCGATCGACACCCAGACGAGGCGGTGAGGAGTGCGGAGGATCCCGACCAGAGCCTAGCTGAGAGAGCAAGATCCGAGGTATACGGAGGCCCACCAGGTTCCGAAAATTCCGAAGTATCTGCGTCACGAGTCGAGTCCGAGTCCAGTCCAGTCCAGGGTTTCCGAGGCCTTCTGTTTCCGTGCTTCCCGGTGAGTACCGTTGCTAGGGACGCATCTAGACGTGCGCATTAGTTTGTGCCGGTCAAGACAGGTTTGGGTACACAGACATGGTCTGCACTGTTTAGCAGTGTATCTGTACTGTTTAGCAGTATATCTAGTTTCACGCAGTTAGTAGGTTTTGTTATAACCGTTGTTCGTTGTGAAATGTTTTAATGTGTCATTCAAATGTCGTGGTATGAGTGAATGTTCGATCTTCTTTACTGTGATTATTGTGTTCAGTGTGTTCATATCTGAGTAAGGACCAAGTAGCTAGATTTCAGGATGCCGTTATTCTCCAAATTAAGACAAATAAAAACTAGAAAAGGAGTACTAGAAGAAGCCGTCCCCATTCCACCTAGGGACACTCCAGGGTACTTTATGTACCACAAGCATGGCCTAGACGCCGTTTTATTTCTCGACTTATGGGTGGACTACACTAAAGACCTATCAGAGATGGCCCGCTGCTGGGACATGGGATGCAGATTGTATTATGAGAGTCGAGGAAGCATTATGGAAAAAGAAAGCCAGACAGTCACAGAAAGATGCCATTGAACTATGGCGTAAAGAATCGCATAGACGCACAGAAAAAGCACACAGACTAGAAGAGAAAAATAAGGAGGAGCCTGAAAAGATCCGAGAAAACGCATTAGTTGAGGAAGGTATCCGAGTAAAATTAGAACAAGTAGACAGACAGCGAAACACATTCATGAATGGCATGTATCCCCTCTTGACTGAGGGTTTGCCAAAAGCCACTGCGGAAGTCCCGAAAAACCTACCACCCCCACTGCTCCCGACTAAAAAGCACCCGAAAACAGCAAAGGACGTTTTCCTTTCTTCCTATCTAGACGATGTAGCTCCTGCATATGTTAATACCGTACCGCCACGCACACCTCCGCCTGGCGGTCAAGATGGTCAGGCACTACCTCCCCGACAAGCTACTCCTCCTCCCGCTGTCCCTCCTGGTCTTCCAATCCTCCTTCCACCTCTTCCTGGACCTGCACCCCTTGATATGGCCCCAACTAACCCCTTCGGAGCCGGCGCCTCAGGTGGCGCGTCCGGAGGAGCAGTAGGTTTCCAGACCCCGCCACCCGCCCATCGGATGACTTTTAGAGAACAAGCACAACAACGTACACCTAGAACAGGCGATATTACCGTCTATGGAGATCGTCTTGCAGACTGTAGATATGATCCAGTACCTGGTAAAAAGAATGATGAAAGAATGTTGCTCGCATCAGTACGATTACGGAGAGTCACGAACTTCTTATTAACACTACCTGGAATGATAGATCATCTAGATCGAATATATCGGTTTGTCCAGACAGGAGTAGGGCCCGAAAGTATTAAGGAGGCCATGGCCTACCAGAAAGTAGATACTCAAGCCAAGATATTACGGTTTCTTATAAACTGTTTCATAAGAGAAGTGGATAGGCCGGGCATGAACCCGGATGACGTAAAAGCACTCCACAGGTGGGGCCAGAATATAGCAGATGGGAATCATGACAAACAGGCCTGTATAGAAAACATGTACCGAAGAATCAGAACTGCAATAAATAAAATGCATGAGAAAAGACAGCCACTACCGGAAGTAGATTCAGACAAAATTGAATCCTCAGAGGAGGAGAACGAACAAGAAGAGACACCAGAGCACACACAGTTACCAGCTAGAGAAATGATAGCTTATGTAGGTAAAGGAAGACCGTTCAATAATTCAATGCGTCCAGTACGTCCAGAAAGTAAAAGGATTTTTCAGGAAGCCATGTGTAATCCGAGAACCCCCGAACACTTATTCCAGGCCACTGATAAAGTACTACAAGAACGAATGGGGTACCATGTACTCGATTCTATGGACGAACAAGAACTAGCTAGGTCAGCCGTGCAATGGGCTGACAATTCTGAGAAATATGGTGATGATGCATTAGCACATACGTTTCTGAACCTGACACCGAGTGAACAGCGTTTAGCTGGTATATATATGATACAACACCTGCTCTTATTGTATAGAAGCCAACATTCTGATCCAGGCCCCCTTCCTGATATATTAATAGAACTGCTCATGAACAGATGGAGTGGTCTAGGTACTGATCTAATTAAGGTAATTCTAGAACATCGTCACAAGTATAGTACCTTCTTATGTCCACAGATCAACTCAACACATGTCATGGAAAGAAAAATGTATTACATGGACAGACAGAATCCGTTGCGAGAAGTGCACCCAGTACAGAACGCAGACAATACACTTAGGCGCGTGTTTGTGTACACACCCATAACTAAAATGGAATTATTGGAGATGAAGAAATTAGTACCTAGTCATGACAAAGATCCCGCAGGTTTTCACCGTGAAATAAAGGATATGTTATTAATGGGTGATTACACTTTTCCAGACCTCATGAAGATATTGAAAGTATTATTGCCTCCAGGTATATATGAGAAACTAAAAGAAAAAGAGTGGGAGGTGGGAGATACAAAGATCGATTGGGCTGCATTAGAAGGTGAAGAAAATACTCGAGTTCCAGGCCTAGGGCTTGGAGATAAAGTCAAGGCGTTACCAGGGTTGTTAGTACAAGTATTGCCACGTTTATTGAGTACGAAAAAGGAAGATTGGGGTGCAATCTCAGCCTGCAAACAGAAACCAGATGAAGACACTAGTGATTTCTACACCCGATTTGAGAAATGTTTTGGTATAAATAGCGGTCTGAAAGCAAGTAGCGAGTCATATCCACATCTTTTTGTGACGAAATTAGTCGAGAATTCCCTGCCCCAGGTTAAGAACAGAGTACTGAAAGTAGAAAGCACTTGGCAAGCTAATACTCCTTCACAAATGTTACAAATGTTACAGTACCATCAGAATAGACTTAGAGAAGAACAAGAACACGAACAAAGACGTATGAAAGATACGAAAATGAAAATGTTAGTTGCTCAGTCGGTTCCTGCCGACGGTCACAAAAAGGGTGCGACCCAGCCCAGTAATTCAACGGCTCCCGTTAAGGGAACATGTAACTATTGTAAACAGCCAGGTCATTATATAAACGATTGTGCAGTTCTGAAACATAATATCGCCACGGGTAAGACCAAGGAGAGACCGCGTCCACCTAGACAAGATCAGGTTCAACAACAAGTACCCCAGAATATACAACATATTCCGCCTATGCCAGCTTCATCACAGACCGTAGCGATACCACAACAACAGCCTATCACTGCAACACAAAACACGACACAGCAGATGTACCAGTATGCACAAAATGATTACCCCGATTATCAACGATACACATGAAACAGCCTAGAGAGGGAATTCCGCTTGCCTCTTATTGAGGTTCCTGTAGACCAAAGAGGTCCTTATGTACACAGTCAAGTATTGGGAAAAGACAGAAAGTTTCTCATTGATACAGGGGCAAGCAGAACCACGATAAGTCACAATGAAGTACCAGGGGCACCCCTCTCAGGCTCACAGAACGTGTCCCTTGGATTTTCAGGAAAACCCATTATTAATGAGGTATCACAACCTCTTCCTCTTGCAGTTGGTCCTTTGACACGGACTACAGATTTATTGCTCACGAAATCATGCCCAGAAAACCTGTTAGGCATAAAGACATTGAAAGCTTTAGGAGCTATTATATGCTGTTCTCCGGAAGGAGTACGATTGTTTTTGCGAGATTTCAAAGGCCATTATGTATTGAGAGACATGGATCGCAGGTTACGGGATGTCCCTGCACACTTGTGGGCGCAAGGCCCCACTGATGTAGGTTGTATGCACATTACACCATATCGAGTCACACTCAAAGCAGGAGTGATATTACCACGTATTCGACAATACAAGTTACCTCCGGATGCTGTAGTGGCTTTACTGAGAATCATTGACGAGCTCATTGCACAAGGAGTGGTTGTGGAAACTGACTCCAATGTATGTAATTCTCCTATTATTCCAGTTCTTAAACGTACTGACCCAAATGTACCACCTGTTTATCGATTAGTTATTGATCTGCGCGAATTGAATAAATGTATTGTACCACAGTATCCTGTGGTCCCAGATATCTCTTCATTACTGACAGCTATTGATTCAGAAGCGACGTTCTTCACTGTAATCGACCTCAAGAACGCCTTCTTCAGTGTCCCGATCGATCCGGAAAGCCAATACTTGTTCGGATTCAGTTTAAATGGACGATCTTTCAAATTTGCACGCGCACCTCAAGGATTCACAGAAAGCCCCAGCATTTATAGTCAAGCATTGAAAAAACAACTCGACAGTATTCACATGCCAGTTAACACTGCCCTGCTTCAATATGTCGATGATCTGCTGATCACCGCTCGAAGCGAACACGAATGTGAACATGCCTCACTGACTGTCTTGAATTTCCTGGCTGACAAGGGGCACAAGGTGTCCCCTTCGAAGCTACAATTCTGTGTTCAGCAAGTTGTGTACCTGGGTCACTTGCTGTCCAAAGTGGGGAGACAGCTCACTCCTGATCGCATTCAGTTAATTGTAAACATGTCACCACCCAGAACACAAAAGGAGGTGCGGGCTTTCATAGGCCTCACTTCATACTGCAGACAATGGATTCCCCAATATGCATTTCTAGCAAAACCACTCATTCAGTTGACAACACAGGAGGCAGCGACTTCGACTGTCCTCCCTTGGACTCAGGAACATACACAAGCTTTTGAAGACTTGAAGAAAGCCCTATGTCAAGCACCTGTTTTAGCAACACCATGTTACAGTAAACCTTTTACACTTTTTGTCACAGAACGTGAAGGCACTGCCTTGTCAGTCCTCACTCAGGAACAAGCAGGTTCACACAAACCGTGTGCTTACTTTTCTAGCACATTAGATCCAGTAGCCCAGGCCCTCCCGGCGTGTTTGAAATCAGTTGCAGCGACAGCTTTAGCAATTAGACAGAGTGATTCCATTGTATTAGGACATCCATTGACAGTACAGGTTCCACATTCTGTGGAAGTCCTTTTAAATCGAACACAGACTCAACACCTGACCATAGCAAGACTAACAGGTTACGAACTGACATTGTTTCAACCACACATAGAAATCAGACGCTGCAGCACATTAAATCCTGCCACGTTATTACCACTCAATGGAGTAGATCCATTGGCACATGATTGTATTGAAGTCATTACTATTACAACAAAACCCAGACAAGACTTGACAGATGTTCCATTATCAGATCCAGACCTGACACTTTATGTGGACGGTTCATGTATGAGAACAAGTACAGGAGAATTAGTGGCAGCCTATGCAGTCACGACAGACACCGAAGTTATTGAAACCAATTGTATCGACACCTTGTCAGCTCAAGCAGCAGAGCTCATCGCTCTGACACAAGCATGTATTCAAGCCAAGAATAAGAAAGTCAATATATATACTGATTCACGTTATGCATTCGGAGTCGTTCATGACTTTGGAGTCCTCTGGCGAGAGAGAGGTTACTTAACTTCTCACGGTGCCAACATCCAACACGGTCCCCTCATTCAAGCTCTGTTAGATGCAATACATCTACCCACTGAAATCTCTATCATGAAATGTAAGGCACATACAAAAGTTACCGATACCATCTCCCAGGGTAACGACCTGGCAGACCGAACAGCAAAACAAACTGCTCAAAACCAGACACGAATAGTAGTACCGACACACTGTATGTCAGTCAGGGATCCCGCACGTGATGTAATTGACATACAAACACATGCCACTCCAGATGAAATTAAGAAGTGGACTGAATTAGGAGGGATCCAAACAGACCAGGGATGGATGACGAAGGGAAAATCTACATGGTTTCTCCCCGACTCTATGGTTCAGGTTATCATTAACACGATACATAGTCCTGCACACCTAGGAGAGAAAGCAATGCTCGACAGCATTCAACACATATGGTTCAATAATAACTTACGAGCAGCAGCCAAGCAGAAAGTGCGTACTTGCATGATTTGTGGTCAGTTTAATCCAGGTAAAAGCATCCCCGTAGAGAAAGGTGGATTTCAGCCTCCCGAACATCCTTTTGAAGTCCTCCAGATGGATTATATCCAGATGGAACGATGTCGAGGATTCAAATATGTCCTCGTAGTCGTATGTGCTCTTTCCCGATGGACAGAAGCATACCCAGTCCCAGATTATACTGCTCCGACCACTGCCAAGCAGCTGGTTCGTGAATTCTTCCCACGGTATGGTTTGCCCCGTATCGTGTACTCAGATAACGGTCAGCCATTCTCATCCGAGCTTGTGAAACACATTACACTCCTGTTAGGCTATCAGTGGAAGTTCCACTGTGTCCGGCATCCCGAGGCAGCAGGTCTCGTGGAGCGCCATAATCAGACTCTAAAAATCCGACTTTCCAAGATCTGTAGAGAGAAGGGTGTGGACTGGATAGTTGCTTTGCCGGTTGCCCTCTTCTATATGAGGATGGTGGCCCATTCTCGAACTGGGCTATCCCCGTATGAAGTGGTCTTTGGCAGGCCACCGAATATGTGGGGGACGCCTATTCCACGAAAAATTACAGATGTTGACTGTATTATGCTGACAGATTACCTTGCCTCCTTGATGTCTGCACTACAATCTTGTCGTTCACAGGTAGCTGCAGCCTTTCCCGACAACACCGAGGTGAAGCCCCACGAGGTGGTCCCGGGGGATTTTGTCTTCGTGCGCAACTTCGATCGGAGAAGTCCGTTGGAGCCCCGCTGGCAAACCCCGAAATTGGTTCTTCTAACAACCAGGACAGCGATAAAAGTAGAGGGCAGGAAAGGGTGGCTGCATTCCAGCCACGTCAAGAAATTCCACGGACTTCCTTCGGACTTGGACTCTAAGCCCTGCCCTCCTACACAAACTGATTCAAAACTCCCTTTGGTTGAGAAAACTGCCTCTGAAGAATATAGACTGAAATTACGATCTAGCAAGTCAGACAGTTTAATTGTTTAAGTCCTCCCCTAGGTGAATCGGTTAAATTAGTTTCTGACATGTATCCCCTAGATCGAGATAGAGAGAGAGATAGGCAAAGACAACAAAAGAAGTGTGCATATTGTAAATCACTTCGTAGTCACTGTATAGTGACGCTATTGATTATGTTTTTCTTAAGCCTTCTGATTATTGCTGCTAGTATCTTGCTGCACATCTACTACCCTATTTTCAAGCATGCACAATCTGCTTATAACGTCACTGCTGAACATTCTTTTAGTGAATTACCTCCCCATGAATTGTCTTATAGACTTGCGCTGCGCAACAACACTTTCATTAGTATGTTACATCATTCCCATCAGACTAATAACGCTACCAATTGTTGGATATGTGGCCGACTCCCTCCCTACCAGAAATACAAGGGAGTTCTGCCCCTCTTTCCGTACCCTTTCACTCGCAATGGTTCATGTGGCGCATGGTTTAAATTGATTAATTCCCTAGATCCTGATACCGCTGTATATGAAGGAAGCTGGGTTTGGGGAAACCTGAACTTAGTCTTGCTTAAAGCCTGCTACCCTGACAAGGAGGGACTTCCCGTTGGGACAGGAACAGATTTAGAAAATGAAGTGTATGGGTTAGGGAATTACACCGTTAATTTCATGATTCTAACTATTGAATCTGAAGCTGCACCAGTCTTACCAGCTATGTCAGTATTGCCAGTCACAGGCGAATTATGTGTCCGGAAAAATGGTTCAGTACATTTAGGTCATAGCAAATGCACTACTGTGGTCGAATTCAGTGACCAAGGCAAATCTACATTTAGAGCTTCACGTCATTCCTATTTTGTTTGCGGCCATACCGCATACATACGCTTACCTCTAGACTGGGATGGTACCTGTTACATTGCATTCCTTTTGCCACCTGTTTTCCTAGCCCCTCCTGATTATCATAGAAATACCAATCTAGTAAACCATCGACTCCGAAGAGATCTCCCGCTTGTCGATTACACTGAAACGGCATGGGAGCAATATACAGATTTCAATAAAGGTTTCTTCCCCTATCTAGGTGCTGTTTTTAATAGTAAACTGATACGCAGACTAACCAGAACTCTCGAAGCAGTAGTGAATGAGACTACTTCAGCTCTAGGTAACCTAACGGAGGAGCAGTCCGCCATGCGGGTTGTTGTTCTTCAGAATCGTCTTGTTATTGACGTCATCTTGGCAGATAGGGGTGGAGCTTGTAAGGTCATCGGGTCAAGTTGCTGTGTTTTCATTCCAGAAAACGCGCCAACTGTATATAAAGCTATCACACGTCTTCATAAAATTGCAAGTTTGATACACCAGAATCCAGGCACCTGGACTTGGTCCGGTTGGTTTTGGACAACGTTGACTGCTTGGGGATGGAAGATCCTATCCTTCCTAGGCATTGCCCTTCTCATAGTATTCAGTTGCTGCCTGTGTCTACAATGTGGACCGGCGATTTGCGGCCTGTGTGCCACATCATGCATTCCGCATTCAAATTCTCATTCAAAACGCGAAAAGAAGAAAGAAGAACAAATGATGTTACGTGAACAGATTGATCGATTCATGAGGATCGATATATCATGAAGGGTCCGTAGGGAACAAGGAGGGAATGAGGAAATATAGATTTTTGGTCAAGAAATGTTCCCTAACGTGTACCCCACCGTCTCCATGTACTAGCTTGAAGTGCATGTAATTTCCCTCCTGTGCCAGCTATGAAGACGCTAATACATTTGCGTCCATCTTTAACATGTCCTCTTTCAGATCCGCCATGAACGGATTGAATGTACAGTCTCTATATATGCTATGCCAACGTCTTTTCGTGGTATACTTTACACGTTTTTCAGCTCTGGCAAAGTAGGCCCTGATTCTGCCATCGAGCCTCTTTTTCCTGCCTTCTGACTCTGAGGGCCTCAGCCCAGGCTCCCTCTGTACCAGTGACCCCCGCCTTACTTCTTGCGCGGCTCACGGCGCTTGGCTCAGCCTACTGCCTGCCAAGACTGTATTCAACCTTCGAATTATCTGTTCCACTCCTCGAAAATACATTCCTGTCTCGTCGTTCAAGTAAACATCCTCCCAGCTGCAGGAGCAATGGGCCCGGTTTTTCTGTCTCCGTGCAAGTAATTCATAGACTCCGTTGCCATGGTAGGCCCATGCCCCCTCACCTCTCATGCAGACACGTAGACACGTAGACACAAGACGCTTATACACGCATTCACAACCAGTATAGAATAGCCTCCGTTCGAGAGACCTTTCCCTTCCAGATACTACAGTTCCTTAAACATAAGATATCAGATACGATTTGGGATTAGGTTGGTCTGACATCCCAGACTTATGTCTGCACTTGTAGAGCTAAATGTCAAGTCCCCTTCACCCTCCAGTTACACGTCAGTCGCACGTCATGCTGCTGCGCGCGCATCTCTGCCATGTAATTCTGCTGACACTGTAGGATTCTCTTATGGATCCACTTACTTGTGACCTCATGATAAATGACGTTTTTAGTGCACGCCTTTGTACACGCCTATTGCAACGCCTTTTTCCTGCTACGTATGAGCATTTTATCTCTCTTCTCAGCTGTTACGCCTTCTGCATATGTTTTTACTGTAAATGCATTGACTATATATATGAATAACTGTCAATAAAATGTTGTCTGTCAGCCCCTTCCCGAACCTGTGTGGTGACGGAATGGTATGCCACCTTGGCTCGAGCCAAATACCCAATTCCTTTTTAAGGAATAAAACCCTTTTGAGTAAACCTCAATATCACGGATTTTGCCTCTTATTTATCTGAGTTATTCGTATTGACTTTACCGTATAAATTAAGCATGGGTAATTAGATTTTACCACACCTGTCCTGTGGAATGCTTTGCCTTTATCTCTCCGCACGCAACCCAATCTTCTACTCTTCTGAAAGTCTCTCAAGACTTGGCTTTTCAGCAAATAGGCCTCCCCTTCCCTCTGCTGTTTACTCTGAGCGCCGGGAAACCCTTTGTGGGTAGCTGTTGCGCTGACATATAAATTTAACAACAATAATAAAAATAATAAGGGCACTAAGGGGTATGTACAGTTGTTCCAAATACACTTACAGTGCAAACTTATTGGCAACCTTACATACTCTGCAGAGTATGTAAGTGTGCCAATGGGTATGCACTGCAGTGCATTTGGTATTTGGCAGCGCTATTTCTTAGAGCAAAATGCATCCTCACATCGATTTTAGGAAGCGAGGGTGCATTTTGTGCAAAGAAAATAGCACCAAATATGCACTCCATCCCATCACAGAATTTTAATGTAATTCCGCATAATTCTGCTGAATCAAATTCCACCCACCTCTAGAGTAGAGTGCAGTGGCATAGAGTGCAATGGCGTAGAGTAGAGTGGTGCAGAGTAGAGTGCAATGGCGTAGAGTACAGGGTGGAAGGGGGAGAAAAAAAATGCTTGAACACAAAACAAAGTAGCTCCAAAAGCGGGAACAGTTGATGGACACAAGTACTTGTTCCATGTTCCAGTGGAGTGCCAAACACAAGAACAGGACATAACACGCATGCCATGGCAAAGTGGAAAGAAGGAAATGAGAGCGACTCTGAAGCTAATAAATGGTAAGCTATGGGCTTGCTGTAAGCTCACTGTATGTAAACAAAAGGCTTGCAGAGAGTGCATGCACTGTTTGGGCGAAACCTAAAAAGTATCAATACAAGCACTGAGATGTACTGACACAGACAACAAGAAAAAAAACACACATAGTCCCTGCCAGTCCAACTGCCTCACCTGATACGGCAGCTATCAAAGGGGACACCGGCTTTACAAAGAATGACCTCTGATCTTGTATAAAAGACCTAGTCAAGGAATGGAAGTACAACCTATATCAGGCACTGGAGAAAATAAAAAGTAGCATTAAATAAACAATAGTGACAAGGAGAAGGGATGTCAACCAAACAGACATGAGGGTGGCTGAGGAAGAGAAATTGAAATAGGAACGCAATGTTAAGTCAATTGAGTCGCCCAGTCAGCTAACAGCCTTAGAAACAGATGTGAACATACTGCAATTAAAGTGCGAGGACCTGAAAAACAGGGCAAAGAGAGAAACCATCAGGATTCACAATTTAAGGGAGGAGGTGGGGGCTCAGACATATGCACCTATGCTCAGTTTGCCTTTGGTCATGTGTAGAGACTTTGTGACCGCACTATTCCAAAAGATTCTCCCTTCTTCAGAGTAGGACCCTTGGGATTGAATATCAATGCGTGGCCTTGAGACATACTAGTTCATTGTCTCTCTGCCTGCAAAAGGAGGCTAACTTGAAAGGAGCTTGGAGACTCTCACCAATATTCATCGGTGAAAATAAACTAATCTTGCTGCAGACCTCATTGAGTCCACCCAGAAAAACACAACCAAGTCCAACCCTTAACTGATGTTCTAAATAGAAGATTAGTTTCAGATGAACGTATCCCAAGTGATATCCACTCAGAATATCAATTTATTGAGAAGAGATTCCCCACTTGACCGGTGGTCTCAGTACTCCTGAATGGGACTAAATCCTCTCCTTTCCCTGTATCCAGAGGCACGCGGCAGGGCTGACCCCGGGCTCCCATCCTATTTGCCCTGGCCATTGAGCCCTTAGCCGCTAAACTCCGGCAACATCATGATAATAGAGCGCTAATCTACCCGTCTAGGCAACTACTCATCTCCCTATATGCAGATGATATGACACTATATATTCATAAACCCTACGATAATCTAAACCCTATACTTCGAGCGATAACTACATTTGGAGCAATTTCCGGGGTGCAAATCAACTGGTCTAAATCTGCAATCTTCCCCCTTACCGATAATATTCCCCAGCACCAGCTGGATTATCCCCTGGTTTGGGATAAACTATGGCACAACTATAGACAAAATCACAGACACCATCACGAAGTGGCTTTGCCTTCCACTCTCCATGGCAGGGAAGATCTCCTTAATTAAAATGGTCATACTACCCAAATTACTGTACCTCTTCATTAACATACCTGATCATCCTGGGGCCTTTTTTATAAAAAATGCTGGACTCGCAACTTACAAGACTTATATGGGGCGGGAAACAGGCGAGGCTAAGCCTGACCACCTTGACGCTGCCATACCATCAGGGAGGGTATGATGTCCCGAATTTTGAGCTATACTACTACTGTGCACAGGCTCATTTCGTCATGTACTGGTTTCATCCGCCACCTTTTATGCCATATTTGATGGTGGAGGCTGGTTATATGACCCCCAACACCTACAGTGTGCCATCTCTTCACAGCAGTGAAAAAGCGCGAGCATGACCCGTCCACCGTGGACTGTACTATAATGGCATGGCAGCGTACAGCTCGCAGGCTAGAGATACCATGTTGTACTCGCCCAAGATGCCCCTACTGCGAAACCCGCTATTGCAAGTCACTTATGAGGGGGTCTGCCGGAAGGTGCTAGAGAAACATAAATACAGCACCTGGGGGGATCTTTATGTAGGTGGGCAGTTCCAAACCAAGGAACAATTTTTTGAGACCTGTGAGCTGATGACAATGGACACATTCATGTATACCCGTCTTCGGCAGAGCGTGAAGGCTGTAACTCCTGATTTTCCGATTGAACCGGATACATTAGTCCCACTACATGCTTTTTTGCAGGCAGATAACCATCAGCACACCATATCTCTTCTTTATCACCATGCACACAGTTCGCCTTCCCCCGGCCAAATTACGTGCTAGGCAGGAGTGGGATACTGACTTAAATAGGACTCTGACCGATGACCAGTGGGTGCCTAGCTATGTGCAAACTGAGGCAGTGACCGGCAATAATAGGTTACTCCTCATCCATTTTAAGTTTCTGCACCGCCTATATCACACCCCAGCCAGGCTCTATAGGTTCCGCCTTCGGGACAGTTATGCATGTGCACGCTGTGGTCGGGAGGGTGCGGGGTTCTTCCACCTGGCGTGGGACTTCCCCAAGGTGGTGGCCTACTGGACACAAACGTTTCAGGGATTATCGGCCATGATAGGTACCCAGATAGAACTATGTCCCCTCATGGCCCTTCTGGGCTTGACCCAGGGAACCCAAAAAGTACACAAGAAGTTTCTAGCAATGGGATAACTGATTGCAAAGCGTCAGGTGGCGTGTAGGTGGGGGAGGGGCCGTGCTCCTCAATTTAAGGACTGGATACACACCATGCAACACTACACAGACATGCTTTCCATCAAATCACGCCCAATGGACATTTGGGGCCCGCTTACCACATATCTACTTACACAGGAGGCAGCTCGGAGGAGGAGGATGACGATGCACCCGGGGCAGGAACCTGCTCCCAAACCTCGCGGGAACATTCCTAAGAGACATGTCTTAACACAGCGGAACAATGTGATATCTTGATGGGGAGCTGGGAATGCCGAGCTCCTAATTGCCGCACTCAGCAGGGGATGGGGAGGAGGGAGGTGGGATAATGTGCGATCTCTACTTGTAATGCTTAGTTCCAAAGAGTGTGGTGACTCCATGCAAGGCATAACGCATCACTATGCTAATATTTGCATATTTGGATAGTGAGGCCAGGGACTGGATGGTTCTGTTTTATTTGTTTTTAAATAGAGTTGTTTCACAGGATGAATGGGGCGGGGGCAAGTTTGGTTTGTATGTGTAAGAACATGTGAAATTGTACTACATATAGCAATGACATTTGTACTTGGAATGTGATATCTCTCTTCTTTGCATTGTAGCACTGTGCATAAAGTCAATAAAGGTTTTTGAAATCTAAAAAAAAAAACGGTCAGACGTGAACTTCTGAGCTTAGGGACCGTCAGGCTGGCTATATGATAACAGAGGCGTCTGCTGAATGTAGTGTCCTGTATGTTTGAGCTGGTGTCTGGAATGCTGAGAGTGAATGATGCAAAATAATGTTGGTGTGTGGTCTGCTGTGGAAGCTATGGGACAGGGAATAAAGGATTTGCCTCCTACCTGAATGGCTGCAGATTCTTATATGAAGATTCTAGCTACATTTTGGTGAAGAGTTGTTTAGGGCCTGTGGAAAATGGCTGGTTGGCAGTCAAGAGCGATTTATGGCAAAAGAGGAGGCCTGTTGTCAGAAGGATTATGGCCCTGGGACAGTTACAACTAGCTTGGGGCTACTCACCCTTTAAACCACTGGCAAGTGATGTAAGCTCAATCTGCTAGGCAGGAGGAGTGCAGTGAGGAGGGTGGCCACGGTCAAACCACAACAGAGTGCTTGCTGAAGGGATTTATGAACAAAGGTGATGTATCCCAGTGAATAGTTCTAAGCATAATGACAATGCTATTGAGAGAATGTTATGAGGACAGCATTGTGGAGACAAAGCTGTAGAGACAGTGGGAAAAGGCATAATCTCCTTCACAATAAGTGTAACCCTGAAAAGAGCTTATGGAAGTAATATAGTCAACAGCGACATTAGAAGCTGCATTGGTACATTCCTTATATTGGTGCCAACTGCAGTGACCAGAGCAGTTGTTGCAGCTCCTGCTAGCTCTCTGGTCAAGGAGATTAACAGAGGTCTTGTTACAATGTGCAGCACCAGGTAAATGGGAACTTTCCTCTCCGATGTGAGTCAGTTGGCGATGGAAGAAGAGAGTATCATATTTGGAGGTAGAACAGCACAAATTGCTCATGAAACAGGCTCACCAATGACTTGGATTCTAGACTTGAGTGTTGGAGTGAAGGTGTAGACTTCGACATCATGAAGAAGGGTAGTAAGCAGATGTTTGACTGGGACAGGTCTGGAGACCTTGAAGAAACACCACCAAAGGACTCCTGGTTAACATACAAAGAAAAGTAGGACTATCTCCAAGGACATTGGAGATAGAAACTAAACTGTGTTACTCAAGGGTCTGAAGTCTCATGGAGCTAAAACACCGCCGGCCTGGGATTTGTCCTTTTGCGATGTTAAATATGACGTTCAGTTAATTATTATGTGGGGCTATTTGACTTTCAAGCAGTTTACTTCATTATATGTGCTTCTGTGAAGAAACATACCATGTTTCCATTAACTAGGAGGTTTATTAGTTTGGGGAAAAAGTTTGATTAGCGAGTCTAACATTTTGACATGTTCATCCACGTCTTATTGGTAATGAACGTGTCAGATTAGTAACTTTCTATGTATGTTGCCTTCTTTAGTTTGGGAATTGCCGTTAAGTTAATGGTTATAGTATGCTGAATATTTAGTACTGGAAGACAGGTTGGGAAGTTTAAATTATCCACATATAGGTTGTTTTAAGAGTAGTGTGTGAGCATTGTCTGTTGATTCCACAAGGAGCCTCAATAGCAGTTTGGGGAAGTGGGTGCAGCGCCCATCTGCATGTTATGTAGACATGCGGGCTGTGCGAGTCGAAGTGTCGGAGAAGTGGGTACGAGTAGTTTCCTGTCATAACAGATAAAAGTGCAGTGCAATTTTGTGCGTGTGTTGGTGTGAATTGAGAAAGAGCAGTGCCCTGTTGCTTGAGGCTGTATGGGGGAATACCTCCTGGTATCAGACATTGCGAAAGAGTAGTACCAAAGTTGCGGGAAGTTGCATGGGGGAGTACACCATGGTGTACTAAGTTGGGGAAGAGTACTGAGTCATGAGAAACTGCATGGTGATGTACTATGCTGTGAGAGGTTGCAAGTAAAAGTAACCCTTGGGAGTGAAATTGTGGGGAAAGGCAGCGCTCCATGGTATAATGGGTGAGTCATGCGTTTTGCCTGAGTGTTGTTACATAATAGCTATACATTTCTCCTAAGTTGTCATTCTGAATAAGCAGAGAGATTTAGCAGGTGTGTTGCACAGGAGGTAATGTATGGCTGGGATTGTTTTGTGTTGCATTTTATTCAGTTTGTGCGAGGATATGGGGCATAGCGTAAGAAGGTGTTGTGTGACCTCACTGTGTAATACACTTACCAACCCGCCTTTAGGGACAGTAGGTTTAGCCTGTCAAACCATCAGCTGAATCCGGGTTAGCTGTGAAACTGAGCAGCTAGGCGTACACAGAGGAAAGAGTGTAAACAGCACTACAAAACATTGAAGAAGAAAGCAACACAACACTCAAGAAATCTGACACCAATTTATAAGACTATTTTTGTAAGAATTTAGGCACTAGAACGAGAAAGATCCACTGGAGGTATATGGAGATATTGATTTTGCAAGTAATAATAAATCAAAGCAATTTCACTCAACCGTGAACAAGCCTTGGCTAATTCAACAAATTTGACACTTAGAAACGTTTTCAAGGAAAACTTGGATAAGTGTCAATGCAGTAGGGTAGAAGTACTTGGGGTGACAAACTCCGGCAGTTAGCTAGTCAGGGGGATCAGAAAAGTCCTTAGAAACCGTTACCTCCACAGAAGAGCAGTCCTCAGGCAGATTCGGGCACTTTATCTGCATTGTAATGGATTCCTATGGAGTGGTCCTGATGCAAGGGATGAAGGATGCTGAACAGGTTCTCAGTATGCTGTGGATGTGACGCTGTTGACAGGGGTCTTCATGCAGGTGCTTCTTGGTCCACGAAGATGGTGCTGGTTGTCTGGTTGCAGGGTTGACGTCCCACAAGGTCCTTTCTGGCCTGGTCTAAGACCAGTCGCCACTGGACTGCCAGTCACCTAGTGTTGCGATCACAGGCCAATCCTTCCTGGGTCGATAACTGGTCTTCTGAGGGTCCCAGCAAGTCTTTTACAGCACTCCCAGCCTCGGCGACCTGGGATACAACTCCGTGCATCGGGTCTGGTCACTGGTGCTGCAAGGCAGCAGTGGTAGCAGCTGGAAGACTTTGGGCTAACAGCTTGCCCCAGCAGACTTCTTGAGCTGTTGTGTCCGTTTGCTGTGTACAGGAGGCCAGTCAGCTGGAACTTGGAGCCCCATGGCTTTGCTAAGCTATGGAGACGGCTTCTTTTTGAGCAGGACACACAAGCACAGTCCCTTACTTCGCAAGCCACCAGGTGCAGTCTTCTTTGGTGCAGCCGGGCAGTCCTTTTTCAGTCGTTCTACCAGGTCGGTTGGGATCTGAGATTTAGGTGTCAGGGTGCTCTATTTATGCTTGGAAAATCCTCTCAGGATAGGATGTGATAGGTAACCAATGGGCTTTCAGGCTCCCTCCCACCTGGTGACAATTTCCTGTGGAGTGTGGTATCGGACTATCCAGGTATGCACCATTCTGGCCACTCCAAAGATGACAAGGCCCCTCTCTCTGTGTGTTCAGACCTCTCTAGCCCACCCCTAGGGTATGGCTACCTCAGAGTTACCCGCCTCTAGGGAAACTGGTTTGGCAACTGGTTTCCCCACTCTGCTACCTGAGACAGTCTGTCTGCCTAAACAATGGGACAGCCCTCCTCCCTAGTGTGACACACCATCCCTTCAGAGGAGGCTTCTCCTTTGAAGCCTGCCTTTTGGGGCTAATACCCAAGTGGTTTACAGCAGGAGGAAGGCAACACTTCCCTGGCCTTCAAACCCTCATTGTTCTCCTGCATGGGAGTCGTTGGCACGTCTCTGAAAAAGGGCAGAAGGCTGTCCCGTGGAACAGCCTCTATGTGTGCTCGGGATGGCATAGGAGTTGTAAAGGCAACAACGTGTTAACTTTTGAAAAAGCTGCACACTGCAACAAGTTACATTAATTCCGACTTCAGATACTGGCCAGGCTTAATGTGACGAATTGTTTGATACCTGTAGTGTCCACTTTGGTCACACTGTTCAGGATATAGCACAGCTGAGGGGTTAGTGTGTAATCCTATATTCGGCAACCAAGTATTTCCACAGTAAAAATTGTAGATTTGTGTGTTTAGTGTCAGGACATGTAAAATACATGTTCTGCACATGCAATATGTTACACCCTGACCTAGGACTTGGTAGACTTGTTAGAGGGGTGACTTACACAGCATACAGGGAGAAGTAATGGCGTTGCCATTGCTTTCAATGGCAAAGTCGCGCTAGCAGTGCACAACTGATCTGCCAGTCTGTAGCGTTAGACTGGGGTACCCGTTTTACTTGGGGAACCTCCAGGGTGGCACAACTAGAGTTGTAAGCCCTGGGGTACATCTCTAACTTAAATGCCCCGAGTACCAGGGTACCATATACTAGGGACTTACAGGTAAGTAGCCCTTTCCAATTGGGTATAGCCAATTCGACATACACTTGAAGGTCAGGACACTGAGGTCTATTTAGCTGCCTCAGTGCACTCAAAGTTGCACTGGATGGTAGATATAAATGTAGCACCAGTGTGTAGTACGTGGGTACGTCTTTATTTTCTGACTGGTCTGGTGTCAGTGGTGGTACTGCTCAACTACTCTAGTGTATGGTTGTTGTGCCAATACATTTTCAGTGTGTGTCTATTAGAGGCTGTCATTATTGTGTTCAGAACAGTCGGTGTTCTTTCTGGTGCAGTTGCCAATGGGCCTGTTTACAGGTGTAAATAAAGTGTTTTCTTCGACCTGGCACTTGGTAATGCTGTTTTGGCCAGTTAATTTAACTGGATGTGAGGGGTGTGTTGGAGTGGTGGACTGCACCTTTGTGTATAAATGTACAGTTCAATATTTTGTACTTCTGGGATTGTGTCTGTTGCTTGCAGAAGATGGATAAAGTGTGAGAGAGTTACATTTGTTTCATCTGCATATTTTAGCAGCATGAATTGGGTGTCTTGGGACATTGTGCAGTTGTGATAACAGGTTTTGTGTTGGAGTCTAGCGAAGGTAACTTTGAGTTGATGTGTTGTGTGGCTACAATTTCAATGTTTTGTTTGTTTTGTGTCTTGTTTGGTTCTGTGTAGACTTGGGGATAGCAGGGAAACCTTTTGTAGAAAAAGTGGACTTCCAAGACTACGTGTCATTTGTGCATAAACATTGTATGGGGTCATTATGGGTGTGCAGATATGAGGTGGTAGGGCATCATGTCTGATGCCATTGCAAGTCTAGCATGTTTTGGGCTATTGTGCAATCATAATCACAACCTAGTAGTAGTCTCATTTATTTGTAGAGTGGTGCAGAGTCAAGTGTGGTGGCGTAGAGTACAGTGGCGCAGAGTAGGGGTGGGTGGAATTTTTAATTACGCTGGTGGAATTGGAGGAATTTGATAATTCCACATTACTCTTGTAATGCAAAAATAAGAATAAATTCTGCCACTCTGCCGGCAGAATTAATCTGCAGTGTTTGGTTTTTAAACAGGCATGGAACAGGGAGCAGCCCCTTTATGTTTAAAAACTACTGCAGATTAAACATTAATATACAGGGATTTTTAAACAGAGGGATAGCACCCCCATTCTGGCCTTGTTTAAAAAACACTTACAGCACGGCTGTGCATACTCCTCAGCGCCCTTACATACTCAATATAATCACTGCAGAGTACGAAAGGGCACCAAGGGGTGTTAGTACGAAGTGCCTACCTCTCAGAGCAATTACATAGTCTGCCGTGATTACTGCAGAGTATGCAAGGGCGCCAAGGGGTATGCACAGCAGTGTCAAGTACCAAATGCACTTACAGTGCATACCCCTCAGCGCCCCTTCAATGTGTGTAAAACAAACATCTAACTAGTGTGAGTGGGGTGAGCTTCCTTACTGCTGTTTCTTTTAAAAAACGATTACCATTATTTTAAAAACGGTGTGAATGAATTGATAATTTTTATCGTGCTGTGAGGACACTTTTAGAGCTGCACAAACTTACTTGGTAGCTTCTCTTTTGCACTTTTACGGATTTGTTACCTGTGACCCCCCCCGGTCCACCGCAGTCAAGAGCGGACTGTTTGTGTGGAGAGAGGTCACAGGGCAACTCCGCATCTAATGTTTCCAACCCACTTCCGGGTTGGGCCACTCAACGCCGCCATCTTGGGGATAGGGACGCTCTAGTTGTTCGAGCTGCCTCCCAAGGCGGGCCCTACAAAGGGAGGCGGTGGGACTCACGTGACCCAAAACAAACATCTAACTAGCGTGAGTGCGGCGAGCTTCCTTACTGATGTTTCTTTTAAAAAACTATTACCATTATTTTAAAAACGGTGTGAATGAATTGATCATTTTTATCGTGCTGTGAGGACACTTTTAGAGCTGCACTAACTTACTTGGTAGCTTCACTTTTGCACATATGCAGATTCGTTACCTATGACCCCTCCCGGTCCACCGCAGTCAAGAGCGGACTGTTTGTGTGGAGGGAGGTCACAGGGCAACTCCGCATCTAGTGTTTCCAACCCACTTCCGGGTTGGGATAGGGACGCTCTAGTTGTTTGAGCTCCCTCCCAAGGCGGGCCCTACAAAAGCAGCCCATGGCACTAACGCGCAGCGGGCTCGCCGGCGGAGCGCCGAAGGCAAGCCCGTCTGCACCCGTCCGTGCCTGGCCAGGACCCAGGGCTCAAACCCCTACTTCTTCTAATAGCGATACGATTAAGTTCTCTTCTACCCAGTTGCGGAACCTATGTATTAGCCCTCAACCCAAGTGCACTCGTCTTAATGCTGGGGAAACTATGGCAACATGTCCGGCTGTAGTTTTCAGCTAAAAGTGAACACTGATGACTCAGGTACTGCGTCAGTGTCCGCCACTACAGCCCAACAACATATACAATGCAACATAAAACCTAATCAATCTGCCCCCAATAACTTTTCCTTCTACAACATTAACTGCAGTTCCCTCCTTAAACATCTGGCGGATGTATTTAATCTCCTGATGGATCATCAACCAGACGCTATCTTCCTGACCGAGACATGGCTTAACACCAGCTCTGATCCTGATGTAGCCAGAGCCTTACCATCTAACTACGCTATTGTCAGGAAAGATAGAGAAGACAGGTTGGGTGGAGGGATCGCCATTATTTTTAAAACAACCTTTAGTTGCAAGTTCGACAAGCTCACGACCCCCGGCTGTGAAGCAGCAGTGTTTAAACTATCTCTCTCCCCCCACTTCACCCTGTCTGGGATGTTGGTGTATCGTCCCCCGGGCCAGCTGGCTCGTGGGAAACAAATTTCCCTGACCTGGTCACCCCTTTTTTGTTTAGCTCGGCCAATTTCACAATTTTAGGAGATCTTAACCTTCATTTAGAGCAGGCATCTCCAACGAGTAGCTCGTGAGCTACTGGGAGCTCTCAAGCTACCTGCGAGTAGCTCTCCTGTGTGTTGTCCAGCCTACTAAATTAGAATCTTTTGTTTGGTTGAATTAATGTCATACCTGCCAGCTTACAACATATTTTCGCTGTGTGAGGAGGCAGGGCCTAGTGCTGAGAGTGCAGAGGCACTCTGCCCCTCGTCAAGTCCCCTACCCACTCCCCTTTGAACAAAAACAAAGGGTCTTCGAGGCTGTCGCCGATGTTCTGGGGTGTTTTCACATCTCTTTTGGACATTGGCTGGTTACTGCCTCCAAAAATGAGCTGGAAATACACTGTTTACAGTGGTTTTCAGCTAGTTTTCCCTACCACAATGTGATTTCAGCTCATCCCTGGGGGACGTGTGAAGGGAGTCAAAATCGTGTGACACACAATGGCACTGTGTGAGTTGGCAGGTCTGTAATATATGGATCAAATCCATAACAATTGCCCTTTTGTGCCTCCTATCAATGTTCAGGATCTATTGTTAATCAGAATGCACTTGAATAAAGAACTTAAACTATCTTGGCTCTTCCAGAAATAATTACTGTTTCCTATAGTGAAAAATATATTTAGTTAAATTATTTACATGAAATGTATTCACAGTGTATGAATCAAAGAAAAAATCTAAAACCACCAAGTGCTTAAATAAACATCACCTATACATGAAAATTAGGAAAGGTCTCTAAAATAAACCACCTATATCTAATGGGCACCTCTTATAATTAATACATTCTCGTCATTTTGAATATAAACAATAAAAAGTAGCTCAAGTTGCACAAATATTGTTTCTGAGCAAGTTGTTTATAGAAATACTGTCACATTCTTTATAGAGATACTGTCATTGAGGCTGTCCCCGATGTTGTGGGGTGTTTTCAAACCATTTGTGCACATCAACTGGTTACTGCCTCCAAAAACAAGCTGGAAATCCACTGTTTACAGAGGTTTTTAGCTCATTTTCCCAACCACAGTGTAATTTCAAGTCCTCCCTGGGGGGCTGTGTGAATGGAGCCTAAATTGTGTGACACACAGTGGCGCCATGTGAGTTGGCAATATATGTATACCAAAATTGAAAAGTGTGTATTTGATATGAAAATGTATGTTTTTTCAAAACCCATAATTTCCAATATCTATTTAAATCTGGTATCTGAATGATAAATAAAATGATAGACGTATTACTAACGTTATTACCTTGGGCCAGGGGGCATTGCATCTGTGGCTGATACGCATTGCCCTTGTAGAGGCATTCCAAATTGCATTACTGCTGGCAATCCTACACTGAGGAGATTGTGGCTGGTAACCGTGCATAGGGAGACTATTAATACACTCTTATCTTATGGGTTCAAAACTAATATTATTAGTAGCTCAGGAGGATTTTCATTGAGCATAAGTAGCTCTTGTAAGTGGAAAGGTTGGAGAACCCTGATTTAGAGGATCCCTCATGTACTATTAGTAATACTTTTATTTCTGATTTGGCTGCCATGAACATCTTACTTCACAATACGGGCCCGACTCATAAAGCTGGCCACCTGCTTGATCCTATTCGGTCTAATCTGCCCTTTTTAAAGTGTCCGCCGGCCAGTCCCCTATGCTGGACCGACCACTTTTTAGTGGGTTTCGGTCTTGAAGCTCCTCGTCTCTACCATGCGGTGAGCGACAGTGCTGCTGAACCAACAAGAAACTGGAAAAATCTGGATATTGCTAAATGTAATCTTCTTCTTTGCACTAATACCCCTATCCTCAAAAACAACTTTACCTCGGACCTTGTGGCCTTTCAAGGTGGATTCCGTCTGCACTTGATACTGGTCTTCCTGTCTCGATCCGGAAGTTAAATAATCACCGCCCCCCTGCTCCGTGGTTCTCCGAAGAGTTAAAAAAGGAGAAAACCAAATGCAAAAACCTGGAACGACGGTGGCGTAAGACATAAGCACCTGAAGCTAAAAACACATATCTCATAATGAAAAGGGCCTATCACTCCCACTTTAGGCCCGCTCGCGCCAACTTAGTCTCCTTAACCATCACCCAAGCTAATAATTGTCCTAAAACTTTATTTAGGATGGTTAAAGAACATTCCGGTTCAACAACCGCCCAGCCCTCCCCTAGTCTGAACGTGGCGCAATGTGAGGACCTTGCCCAATTCTTTTTAAATAAAGTGAAAATAATCTATTCTGCTTTGGCCAACACTACCCCTTCTTGTACTCCTCTGCCCACTAGGATTTTTGACCAACTGGCCCCTTGCAACCTGCTACCCATTAAAGTACTTCAGCAGCTTGAACAACCATCTCTTCGATTCATCCTTGAACCCCTCAATGCTTCCTTAACGAAGTCTCTCGTCCCTACAGATTGGAAACATGCCATGGTTGTCCCACTATTGAAAAAAGCTAACTCTGACCCCACACTTTCCTCGAACTATTGCCCAATCTCATTGCTCCCAGTTCTTTAAAAAATCATGGAAAGACACATTATCGGCCATTTATCCAATTTCATCGAGACTAATGGGTTTCTTCACCCCTTCCAGTCCGGATTTAGAACCGGCTTTTCAACAGAATCTACACTGCTAGGGGTCACAGAAATGCTGCACCAGAACCTTGATGCAGGTAACACAATGGCCCTGATACTTCTTGATCCTAGCTCTGCCTTTGATACGGTCTTGCATACCGTACTCTTAAAGGCCCTTCCATCATCTGGGGTCACCGGTTCGGCACTAAGTTGGCTAATTTCTTTCCTCTCCGACCGCACCTTTCAGGTTTTCTCCTCCACCTCCAAATCCAAGACCTACTCTGCACCATCCGGGGTTCCACAGGCTTCCATTCTCAGTCTCCTGTTATTCAACACTTATGTTAAACCCCTGGCAGCCGTCGTGGAAGAATCTGGGTTGTCGCTATTCTCTTATGCTGACGACACCCAAATCATCTTTTCCCTTTCAGCAGGCAAATCCTTAGAGCCTTCTGCTCTCAAGAAAGGCCTCAGCAAAGTCGCAGCTTGAATGCACGCCAATTTTCTAAAATGTAATGGCGAAAAAAATTGAGATTCTGGTTCTGGGCAAAGACAGAGATCTGTGGGGCCCCCAACATTGGCCCCCAGAAATGGGCGCACTACCGCAGCCCTCCACTCAGGTGAGCAACCTTGGCTTTATCATCGACGATTCATTATCCATGCGTCACCAAGTCACCAAGGTTGCCGCCACATGCTTCACCATTCTGAAATGGTTGAGAAAGATCACCTAGCCACACCCAGCGTATCATAGTCCAGGCCCTCGTTACATCTAGGCTGGATTTTGGGAACATCCTATATTTAGGTGCCAACAAAGAGGTTATGCGTAAACTGCAGCGAGTGCAAAACTCGGCAGCCAGATTACTTTGCCAAGCGACCAGAACCACATTGATCTCTAGCTTGCTGGGGAACCTTCACTGGCTCTCAGTGTAGAAACGGATCATGTTCAGGGCCCTTACATATATGTTCCGTATTAAGCATGCCAGATCCCCCAGCTACCTACAACACTTAGCCTGTCTTTATGTTGCCTCGCGCTCTCGTCGGTCATCTACCCAAGCTAAATTCCAGGTCCCAAAGGTGAGACTCTCTCGCATGGGAGGTCGTTCTTTTCCATACTTGGGCCCTGTCCTGTGGAATGCTTTGCCTTTATCTCTCCGCACGCAACCCAATCTTCTACTCTTCTGAAAGTCTCTCAAGACTTGGCTTTTCAGCAAATAGGCCTCCCCTTCCCTCTGCTGTTTACTCTGAGCGCCGGGAAACCCTTTGTGGGTAGCTGTTGCACTGACATATAAATTTAACAACAATAATAAAAATAATAAGGGCACTAAGGGGTATGTACAGTTGTTCCAAATACACTTACAGTGCAAACTTATTGGCGACCTTACATACTCAGCAGAGTATGTAAGTGTGCCAATGGGTATGCACTGCAGTGCATTTGGTATTTGGCAGCGCTATTTCTTAGAGCAAAATGCATCCTCACATCGATTTTAGGAAGCGAGGGTGCATTTTGTGCAAAGAAAATAGCACCAAATATGCACTCCATCCCATCACAGAATTTTAATGTAATTCCGCATAATTCTGCTGAATCAAATTCCACCCACCTCTAGAGTAGAGTGCAGTGGCATAGAGTGCAATGGCGTAGAGTAGAGTGGTGCAGAGTAGAGTGCAATGGCGTAGAGTACAGGGTGGAAGGGGGAGAAAAAAAATGCTTGAACACAAAACAAAGTAGCTCCAAAAGCGGGAACAGTAGATGGACACAAGTACTTGTTCCATGTTCCAGTGGAGTGCCAAACACAAGAACAGGACATAACACGCATGCCATGGCAAAGTGGAAAGAAGGAAATGAGAGCGACTCTGAAGCTAATAAATGGTAAGCTATGGGCTTGCTGTAAGCTCACTGTATGTAAACAAAAGGCTTGCAGAGAGTGCATGCACTGTTTGGGCGAAACCTAAAAAGTATCAATACAAGCACTGAGATGTACTGACACAGACAACAAGAAAAAAAACACACATAGTCCCTGCCAGTCCAACTGCCTCACCTGATACGGCAGCTATCAAAGGGGACACCGGCTTTACAAAGAATGACCTCTGATCTTGTATAAAAGACCTAGTCAAGGAATGGAAGTACAACTTATATCAGGCACTGGAGAAAATAAAAAGTAGCTTTAAATAAACAATAGTGACAAGGAGAAGGGATGTCAACCAAACAGACATGAGGGTGGCTGAGGAAGAGAAATTGAAATAGGAACGAAATGTTAAGTCAATTGAGTCGCCCAGTCAGCTAACAGCCTTAGAAACAGATGTGAACATGCTGCAATTAAAGTGCGAGGACCTGAAAAACAGGGCAAAGAGAGAAACCATCAGGATTCACAATTTGAGGGAGGAGGTGGGGGCTCAGACATATGCACCTATGCTCAGTTTGCCTTTGGTCATGTGTAGAGACTTTGTGACCGCACTATTCCAAAAGATTCTCCCTTCTTCAGAGTAGGACCCTTGGGATTGAATATCAATGCGTGGCCTTGAGACATACTAGTTCATTGTCTCTCTGCCTGCAAAAGGAGGCTAACTTGAAAGGAGCTTGGAGACTCTCACCAATATTCATCGGTGAAAATAAACTAATCTTGCTGCAGACCTCATTGAGTCCACCCAGAAAAACACAACCAAGTCCAACACTTAACTGATGTTCTAAATAGAAGATTAGTTTCAGATGAACGTATCCCAAGTGACATCCACTCAGAATATCAATTTATTGAGAAGAGATTCCCCACTTGAACAATATGAGAGAGGGGAGACCAAGTGCAGAAGGCGAGAAGGAGCAATACCCACCCAGAAGCGAAGGAAGGCACATTGCTCACCACAAAGAGTCAACACAGAAGGGGAAAAGGAAGGGTAACCTGTCTCCTTCCACAGGAAACTCTCAGTGAATGAAGATGTACCAGAGGACCAGTCGCAGGTACCACCCTTGTGGGGTAAGAACTCATACGTCCAATGTAGAAGGTAATTAGATGCCCGGATCCTTTAGTAACGAAGCATAATTAAGCTAAACTAAACTTTTAGTATGCATAGCTACTCTAGGGTGAATAGTATCTGAAGCCGGAAAGGGATGCTGGAATCAGAATCATTTGATCATTACTGCAGATGTAATGTTTTACACTAAGTTTAAGTAGGTGAATGTTGTTGTAGTGGAAGGGGGAGAACCACGTGAGAAGGAGGAAAAACAAAGATAGAACACAAGCATCACATCAGCCTGTAGGGGAAACACACCTTTAGGCGAATCACATTCTGTGCCCTTTCACTGAATGGTTTAGGACTTAATTTCTCTTCTAACAGGACAACGGTTTATAGCTTTTTAGCCTCTGTAAGTTTAGAATTCATGGGGGGAAGCAATAGAGAGTCCCATGGCAAGTAGTGCAGCTCAGCCTACAAGGGAATAAAATCCGCTATTAAATATTAATCCTGCAATCCAACCCCGTGATCCCATGTCTCACTGAGCTTTAGCCGGCATACCTTAGTGAGGGTGCAAATGTCAGCTTATTTGTGGAACTGCTGTAGTCGGGAGGTGATTTTCTGATGCTGGTCTGACTGCTATGCTGCTTGGGCTGCCAAGAGGGCCTGGACCAGAGCTTGCTGGGACTGGGGCTAGTGAGCAAGAGGGACCCAGTGTGGTGACTACCCGTGGGGAATTTATCTAGCAGCCGGTCCTGAAGCGCCGCTCTCGTGACCAACTGTGTGGTGCCAGTAGTGCGGCCAACGCCGTAGAGCCATTCTGGCCGGGGAGCAAGCAGCGATCATCTGAGAAGCCTGGTAGGGTGAGGCAGGCGGTGGGTGGCGAAGGCCTGCGCTGCTGGGACCGATCAGCCCCAGCTTATCCAGTGGCGGTGCATGATCCCTCCTGGTTTGATTTGGCAATTGACTGGCAGAGAGCTTGCGTGATTGCCGCTGTGCGGGGGGAGCAGGGCCTTGCTGGACAGCACCCAGAGCGCCTGACAGGCCCTGTGGGCCTGTTCAGAGCGGCGCACAGGCGCACACCTTGATGATCTCCTTATCCTTTTTCTTCAAGTTATATACTGAATTGTCATGGCCGGATTGCTGCTGTATCTCCCTGGCCACATCCGTATATATCCGGCAGCTACAGCTAGGACTCTAGCAACGCTCTAAGGGTAGACCTCGAAGGTTATTGATGTGTGATCCTTTTTACAATTGCAATTGGTTGAACAGCGTATCTATTGTATCCTTCTCAGTTGTTATTTGAACTTCTTGGGAATGTCGTTGGAACGATTGGGATGCTAATGTTGGTGACAGTTGTTTGTGTTGCAACAGTTCTACGGTGACTCTGTCTATCGCACCTATGGTTTGCTCTTTGCTATGCCACTGTAATGCTGCAGGTTTTTGTGCCACACTCACATGCCATACATCACAACCGATATGGCCATTCCTGCAACCCTCCCCCAATTGAGACAAGATGACGGATCCACCCAGAGGTCAAACTTCACTCCTAACAGGGAAAGTGCGGGCCTTAACAACCTGTGGAAAACACAGCAGGTGTTGCATATCTGGATCACCAAAGCATTCATTTTGCGTTTCTGCAAAAAACACATCTTACACGGCATACAGAACCTATCGTAGGCACCCGCTGGGCTGCACACAGGCTAGCCTCCTCATATTCCTCCTATTTGAGAACAATAATGATCTTAGTTAAAAAAAGGGACTGCCTTTCACCTCACTCACATTCTAACGGATGACCAGGGACAATACGTAATAGTACAAGCAACCCTGTGTGGCACCCCTGTCACCCTGGTCAACACCTATGGACCAAATGTAGATGCCCTGATTTCTATATGGCGCTCTGTGTAAGAAAGTGGCTCTGTATATACTGGACCAAAGTAAGGTACAGTGTGTACAGAGTCCACAGTCCTCAGAGGTTTGGCAAAGGCTAAAGTTAGATATAACCTTACTCTTTAAAGTGGTAGCTTGGTCGAGCAGTAAGGCAGTATAAGAGGACAGTGTAAAGCATTTGTTGTACACACTCAGTCACATGGTCACACACACTCAAGAACTGAACTCCAGGCCAATTGTTTTGTATCAAAATATATAGTTGTTTTATTTTTAGAACCAACAAGGTATCAAAATATGCTTTCGCAAAATGAGTTACTTTAGTTAAATATTTTTCAAATAGGCAATAGACTTTTTGATTACAATAGTTACAGTTGTTGCAATAGGCAACACAATTTCAAACACAATGCAACTTTGAGCTCAATGGGAATTTCTAGATAAATGCAATTAGTTACTTTATGGATTACTTTTCTAGCCACAGGACTGGATCCTAGATTCAGTCCTGGGACATCTCCTGTAAACAGTTGAGTAAACGCGTTTTGGTTACAGTAGTGATTTTTAAGGAATATTGTTGTATTTTAAAAGTTTACACTTGGAAACTTTTTCGCATAGAATCACCAATGTTATCCAATGGGAGGAAATTCACTTAGCAGGTAAGTAGTGTTATCGTTACTTTATCTTACTCAGGGTTGGATCCTGGATCCAGCCCTGGTGTATCTCCTGTAAACAATTGAAAGAATGATTTTAAGTCATACAGGCAATTTTTAAGGAATATTTGTAGTGTTTGAAAATCGACACAAACCTTTCTGGTGAAAAGCTGCCAATGGATTCCTATGAAAGGAAATTCAAGTTACTGGTAAGTACGGTTAAAATTATTTTTCAGGGTCAGTGCTGGGCTAAAAGATGCAGCACTAGGTTCTCTCCTGATAACAGGTGAGTAAATCGGAATTCGTTGTTCAGCTGATTTCAGATGAATATTTTAAAACTCCACACACAGAAGAATTTCCAAGTGAAATGAGTCGATGTTACCCTATGGAAGAAAAGTGAGTTATCGGCTTTTGGGTAAGTACTCGACTGGCAGAGTTAAGGTTCTGGGCATAGACTCAGGGACCTCCCAGGGTCCGGTAGGTACAGTTGGTACACCCTCAGAGGCCTTCAAGGTCACAATCAGGGTAATTTGCATCAGTACACAAGCCGGCAAACTGAAGTCCCTAGGCACACAACTACAGAACATTGAACAAACTCTACACGCCCTCGAACGAGACTATGAATCCAATCCAGACCCTTGCTGCTATATGTGAGCACATCACAACCTTTTTTTTTTTTTTATAAACATTTTTATTAGGAAACCTCAGGATTACAGTGCGCGCAAAGCAAATAGAGGCCAAAAGGCCAGCAAACAAGTACATCCAGTCATCAAAGCAGCGCGCAACAGAGGATAATGACACTGCGTTCTCCGGCAAGACCGGACACATCAGATCAGGATTAGCGAGCAAAATCATCAGCAGTGTTACAGGATGTGGGAGGAGTCCAGTTTAGAATAAGATTGAAGGATCAGACTAAAGGCAATATTACGACAACAGTTCACCATGCTATTCTCACGACAGGATAGTAGCCTTCAATTGAGTGCATCATTAGGAAAACAACAAGAGGATACAAGTCCGAGAGCAGTCCACCGAGTCACAGTAACCCGCTCACTAAGCAAGCAATATTAACAGGATCTAGCATCATAAAGGACTTAAGCAATAATCCTCCCGAGGAACCCAGACCCCGAACTCCAACCATAAGAGATATGAAAGAAAGATATATTAGAAAAGAACAGGAAAGAAGAAAGAACAAGCATTTACAATGCAATGGTTTTGCCTTTGTTAAAGTTAGAGCGATTGGCATTGCTCTTGACATTATTTTTATTTATGTTTTTTAACATAAATAAATGGCATTGTCATTTACAATGCCACTAGCTTTATCTCTTGCAAATGACACACACCAACACCCACAGAGAGCCCCCCAACACACACAAACGCCCCCCCCACACACACACCCACACAGAGCCCCCCCACACACAGCCACACAAAGCCCCCCACACACACCCACACAGAGCCCCCCCACACACACACCCACACAGAGCCCCCCACACACTGCGAGCCCCACCCCACACACTGTGGGCTCGCTGCGAGCCCCCCCGCAGGCAACAGAGGCACGAAAACAGGGTCCCAAGCAAGCAACAGGGTCACAAGCAGGCAACAGAGGCACGAAAACAGGGTCCCAAGCAGGCAACAGAGGCACGAAAACAGGGTCCCAAGCAGGCAACAGTGGCACGAAAACAGGGTCCCAAGCAGGCAACAGTGGCACGAAAACAGGGTCCCAAGCAGGCAACAGTGGCACGAAAAGAGGGTCCCAAGCAGGCAACAGAGGCACGAAAACAGGGTCACAAGCAAGCAACAGGGTCACAAGCAAGCAACAGGGTCCCAAGCAAGCAACAGGGGCACGTAAAGAGGGCCACAAGCAGGCAACAGAGGCACGAAAACAGGGTCCCAAGCAGGCAACAGCGGCAGGAAAACAGGGTCCCAAGCAGGCAACAGCGGCACAAAAACAGGGTCCCAAGCAGGCAACAGAGGCACGAAAACAGGGTCCCAAGCAGGCAACAGAGGCACGTAAAGAGGGCCACAAGCAGGCAACAGAGGCACGTAAACAGGGCCACAAGCAGGCAACAGAGGCACGTAAACAGGGTCACAAGCAGGCAACAGAGGCACGTAAACAGGGTCACAAGCAGGCAACAGAGGCACGAAAACAGGGTCACAAGCAGGCAACAGAGGCACAAAAACAGGGTCACAAGCAGGCAACAGAGGCACAAAAACAGGGTCACAAGCAGGCAACAGAGGCACAAAAACAGGGTCACAAGCAGGCAACAGAGGCACGAAAACAGGGTCACAAGCAGGCAACAGAGGCACGAAAACAGGGTCACAAGCAAGCAACAGGGTCACAAGCAAGCAACAGGGGTACGTAAAGAGGGCCACAAGCAGGCAACAAAGGCACGAAAACAGGGTCCCAAGCAGGCAACAGTGGCACGAAAACAGGGTCCCAAGCAGGCAACAGAGGCACAAGCAGGCAACAGAGGCACAAGCAGGCAACAGAGGCACGAACACAGGGTCACAAGCAGGCAACAGAGGCACGAAAACAGGGTCCCAAGCATAGGCGCTTTCTGACTCAACAGTGAGGCCCTGTTTTTTCCTCGGTGTTTAATCCAGCCTGTTGGCTTGCTTTCTCAGTTTTGCCAAACATGATACCGATTATAGTGAAAGACAGGATGATGTGCGAAAAAATACAAAATGTTGTCCTGAGCAAAGCCATAATTAAAACCCAATTTAGTGGTTTCAGCAACTTAAGCATTAAACCGCATCTCTTCCATTCGAAGTCACATACAGATCTCAGCAGCAGGTGGTTAACCCACTGTGATGTCTCGCAACGTAGTTTGAAAACTAGAATTCTAACCTTAGCTACCCCCATATGAATTAATGAACGGTGTGATCTTAGGCAAATGACAATGCGTACAGTGCGTGTGCCTCACTTATTTCTATTTACAAAACTGTTAGCTCTTAAAACATACTAAAAGCTGGCAATGTTGACTACAATAAAACCCGACATGTGCCCGACTCCCCCAGCCCCCCGTCCTCTGAAGACGACACTTCACCGCGGGTTCTCAAAGACGAGCGAGCGCTGTTGACCCAAGCCCGGCGTCGCCTGATAAATCCTCGGCGGAGGAGGGCCTGCACACAGCATTCATCTGCTGCACCTTACTGTCAGCGGTAGATGAGTCCTTTATTGGTTAGCGCGCGTAGTGACGTAGTATGCAGGCCTTTTACAGTGGGCACCATGTCACCTTTGATATATGCATCCTTTATGCGAGAGACCACGTTGTGGGTTTGAGAGATTCCTTTATGGACCGCGATTATGCCTTTGCAGATGTACTTATTTATGGCAAGAATGAAGTAATCTGTGCGAGATGAGTCCCTTGCACGATGAACGAATTCAGTCTGTGGGAGATGGGGCATCCTTGCTGTCGGAGATGGGGTGGGGTGGTATGTGGCAAGGGACCATGTGATTGGTTCTCTCTTTTTCAGATCGTGTTGTCTGGAAAAGCAGACCATATTTTTGGAAAGATTGGTCCTTTATTGCAGAAACCGTTTCATCTTCGGGGAGATAACTCTTTGTTCTAAGTAGTTAGGCAAGAATCATTTGAAGCAGTAGACTAGGTAAGCGTCGGTGGGTGAGCCCTTATGGCTTTAGCCTGTCTTGGGTGAAAGAAAAGCATTTTATCCGAGGAAGAGGAGTCCTTTATTGCAGAAACCATGCCATCTTCAGGGAGATAACTCTTTGTACTACTCAGTTAGGCAAGAGTCATTTGAAGCAGTAGACCATGTAAGCAGCTGGGGATGAGCCCTTATGGCTTCAGACTGTCATGTGTGAAATAAAGCATGTTATCCGAGGAAGATGAGTCCTTTATTGCAGGAAATCATGTCATTTGCAGGGGAATAATCTTATCTAACTTCTGGTTCTAATCTTTTGGGTAAGTGTCCTCCTTTATCATAGCAGAAGACCATGCAATCCGCAGACGATGAGTTCTGAATGGCCTAGAACTGTCATGTGATACAGGAGAGACCATGTTATTTGCGGAATGGAGTCGATGAAACCTGTAAAAAGCAAGTGTTTGATGGGGGGGGGGGGGGGGGTACCGTCCCCAATCTGTGGGAGATTCATTATTTGTGGTTCAGGACCGTATGTTCACTGGAACGTGATTATTTCTGGTCTGAAACCATATCTTTTTGCAGAATGCGTCTCTTGTGGCAGGGTGGGTGTTTATTCTGCGATTGGTGAGCACGTAATCCCGGGTAAAACTTGCAGCCCGGTCGGCTACCGATACCTACACCACCCACAAGACATGTGAATTGCATTTATGAGCGATGGCATTTTTTCCAATGCAATGCTGCCTTATTTGTCGCCTTGGCATGGCAAGACGGGGGCCTGACACCCTCGTTACCATTTGACTGTTTTTACCCCACCCCCGCCGGCCGTCACAGGAGGGGAGAGGCTTGGCACGTGACTAACTGCCTGATTGCGGGGGGGGGGGGGGAGGGGGAGGGGGGAGGGGGGGGGGGGTCTCATGATATAACCAGATGTGTCGTCGACTCGAGGTCGTCAATGTCCCCGGACCCCTCTTTTAGGGTCAACCCCTTCAGGCCGGACATCTGGGCATTTTACGCCGCGCTCAAGAGGAACTTTCGAGTGAGTTTTTCGTTCGGAACTTCGCTCCCGCGCTGTCGTCGAACCTTAGTGGGGAATACTATTATTTTAAACAACACTTCGAGAAAACACACAGATGTGCTCTAAAGCAGAACAAAGAGCACAACGAAGCAACAGTTTGCCGAGTCTTTCAGCCACAGCTGAAGATGGCTTTTTAAAACATATTTTCAAGGAAAAAAATAAAGCTAGCAAAACTACTTTTTGTTGAAGAATATTTACGCAAAAGTTTTAGCGGGAAAAAATATATATCGTCGCGATATTGGACACATGGTATATACAGTGCCTCTAAATATGTTAACATTTTTTATCAGTATTACAAATAAGGAAAAAAAACACTTACCTGTATCTCCCGGGGTTCCCTCCAGGCCACGGGAGCCCCGCGGGCGCCGCCATAGTGCTTGCCGTCTTGCTCTCCTTCTTCCCCGGGCTGCGGGGGGCGGGCACTTCCGGCCGGCCACGCTAGGATTGGCCGGCCGGCCAGTCACGGGGCAATGCAATCGGGGAGGAGGAGACTGGAGGCCGGCGACGGAGGAGAAGAGACGCAGTAGTGCCGGCAATGCCGGACCAGACACGGGGGCGTTCCCGGCGTCGCGTGACGTCGGCAAAAGCCAAAGAATGTCGGGAACGCCCCCGTGTCTGGTCCGGCATTGACGGACAGGCCCCTCGTCCAATGGCAAGGCTCCGTTTACGGAGCCAGCCAATCAATGACGAGGGCCGAACCAAAGCACCCTACAGTTCTCAACAGGATTTCGCCTGCGCGAAAAAGCTGCGCAGAGCGCAGCTTTCGCTAGGCAAAACCTAAAAAGCGGGCCATAGAGACAAAGAGAAACACAAAAACACGCCCCACCCCCACCCCCCACCCTGCATGCAGCGGAAGGCCACGGCCCCCCCCCCCATAGGCATGCCTATCGCCCCAAGAGTCCCGAAAAAGGGAAAACGGGAGGAGGGCCCTAGCTCCGGCCCCAGACACGCCCCCCCCTCACCCATCCTGAAAAACAAGTGAGCCCACCGTAATGGACGGCGATCAGCAATGTACAGTCATCCCAGTCAAGCCAAGACACAACAACAGGCCATGTTACGATCCGGCACCAAGATCATCCAGCATATACTTAAAAATCCAGGTTCAGCCTGGTCCAGTCCGAGCCAAAGTAGAAATGCGCCACACATTGTAGGAAGGCAGGTTCGATGAATCCACAGTCACTAATGGAGCCCATATAGCAGCGTGGACGGGGAAAAAAGTCAATGCGGTAGTGCAACTCCATAACTCGCTATCCGCGGCGAGGACAGGGTAGTGAAAGGCAGGAGCGGTAGTAGCCGGCTGGGAGTTGGAAAAATCAGCAGACGCAAAAACTTGACTGCAGGACCCACCAAGTCCACTATCCAATTGCACACAATGCAGGGGGTCCCCAACGTAGGCAAACCTGGAGAGGTCGGGCTCCGGAGCAACAGTATGGCCATCTGCCATCGGACACGTTGCCGCCATATGTAAGTCGTCAACAGGTAGCCAGCGACATCTCAATGCGGAATGTAAGTCTGTAAGGGCTCGCAAGACGTCTCGCAACGTGGGTTTCATCTTCCGTGCCCGGGTCACTGTATCTCGCCTATTGTAGGGGGCCCCAGAAACAGGCAAAGGAACAAACCCCACCAACAGCCAGGAAGTCGGGCGCCGTCCACAACACTCTAGCAAGTCATGGCAGGCACATTAGAGACCAGGAGCAGCCACAGTGTTGCAAAACCCACTCTGGGCGCGTCCGAGTGATTCTGCAGAGCAGCGCCGCAGAAAAGTGCCTCGGTCGCCGACAATACGTGGGGCAAGACAAAGCCCAGCCGTGCGTCGGTAGATGTAGCTGACGGGCAATGGCAGGCAACGGCGTTCTATATGAGGTACTCCGGGGTGTAAGCGCTAATCCCCGATCCACCGTCTCAGGCTGCTTCAGTTCAAAAGTCCCGGTCTGGATCACCGGGCGAAGGCTACCGCTCGGGGCCGATGTTGTGCAGCTGCGCGTCGGCTGTAGCGCCACTCTAGGTCCCGGCTCACCCGATGCAGAGGCCGGAAAGTCTGAGGCGATGGAACTCGGCCATCCAAGGCAGGTTTCGTGCCGGAAGAACGCCGCCGGTCTCCACGGACATTCGGCCGTATTTAGCCACAATCAGGATGCAGGATCAACGCCAGGATGGTGTGGGAGGTGAGGGCGAGCGGCGGAGCCGGGCGTCTATGCGGCCATTTTGGCCGCCGTCTTGGCTCCTCCCCCACATCACAGCCTTTAATGACACTACCAATCAGGAAATTTGCTATCTTATGTGGCAAGAGCATACTGGAAGGTGGGGGGTGCCCGGCACGCAGTCTGGCTGCTAAACTGAAGACACCATGGGCTCATGTACATATTGTTAAGATTATATCCCCAGAGAGCACTGAATACCAGGATAACCCTGCTATTCTGGCCAGCTTTACTTGTTTTTACGTGCATCTCTATGGCGCGCAAATGACCGCCTCAGCAGATGGCACAACAGACTATCCCAACCTATTACAGTGGATGAAATTAAGGAAGCAATCATTAAACTATCTAATGGCAAGGCACCAGGCCTGGTTGGCTTAACAAGTGAATTTTATAAAGAATTTGCCTCAATCCTTGCACCGCACCTCCAGACCCTGTATGAGGAAGCGTATATTGCCACCCTCCATTCAGGAAGCACGGATTATTGATATACTTTAATCTGACAAGAGACTGAAGTAGAGAAAGTCATATCGACCATTGTCTCTCATTAATACAGATGTTAAAATTCTGGACAAAATATTAGTGGTCCCTCTACCGCCACTCCTCCCTAGCTTAGTGCTGCCCGATCAATTGGGATTTATTTCGGGTCACTCCACCTGACTTGCGGACAATCTTTGCACAACTGCACCAATTAAACCCTTTCCTGGAAGCAGCGGCAATCCTCCTGGATGCCGCAAAGGCTTTTGATTCCATTGAGTGGGAATACATGCATACTATTTTACGACCTATGGGGATTTCAGCGTGCTTCCTACAATGGATTAATTTGCTATTCACTGACCTAGTCACCTGGATGTGAATCAATGGGACAGTATACAATGAATTACATATTTAGAGAGTAACCCGACAGGGCTGCCTCTTATCCCCATTACAATTTGCACTTGCACTGGAGCTGCTCACATGTATCCTCCATCATCGACATGCAGCCTCGACCTAACACTGCGACCCTGGGGCATCTCTTTTTATGCAGATGATATGGTGATGTATGTTAGAGACTCCGCCATACATTTGGCGCCCATAATACGTGAATACATACGGTTCAGACACTATTGGGGCCTGGGTATTAATTGGTCCAAGTCTATTGTCTTCTCTCTGACTTCAAGCACTAAGTCTCACATGTTGGAATTCCCATTACAGTGGAGTACGTACCCTGTGAAATACCTGGGATCTGGATTCATAGAAACCTAGATCTCGTGCACCATTACAACTATGGCAGGGTGGTGCCGCAACTTGAAGATCTGGTCAATAAGTGGTCCAGATTACCACTGTCCATAGCGGACAGGGTGGCCATTATGAAAATTGTGGTATTGCCTAATTTTCTCGGTTTACAAATATACTAATTATACTGACACAGCACTTCTTTAAAACGGTCAAGACCCACTTAATGCTAGCATGGAAGGGAAAGCAACCTAGAATTCTGCGGAAAAATCTTACTCTACCATATATGCATGGTGGATTCAGAGCACCGCACATGGAACTTTATTACCCATGTGCGCAAGCTCATTTTGCACTTTACTGGTACTGGATTCACGACTAGATCCCACATTTAGCAATTTAACATGATGATGATTCCCACCCACTAGCTGCTTTCCTGCCACATACACACACTCAAATTGATTGAATTCAGCACCATTCATTGCACCACGAGAGTGTGGTGACTACTTGGGAGGTACGCAAATAAGGTTCCCCTAAATGAGCCAGGATTTCCTTTGGTGTTTCACCCGGCCAGCTCAATTACACAGGAACCGCATGTACTCGAGATCCTTGACAGGGCGGGTTTGCAGACTATGGGAGACATCTACGTTGGGGGACCATTCATTGTCCTATTTAACATCTCTTATACGCAGTGCCATACACCCTAACTTACTAGCAAATATTTTGATCTTTGAGCTGCAATACGTGCATTATTCCCCCTAGATACCTGGGAGAACCTCCAACCCTACAAGCACTACACACACTGTTATGCAGTCCCACATGTAAGGGACTCTTCACTAAGTTATATGTCTCAGAGCAAAGGGAAAGGGGTATTGGATCAGCCACGAGCTAGCAGACAGGACAATCTGTTTTTCACAAGCCAGCCTGCTTACACCTAACTGTAATTTACGTATAATACATTTCAAATACCTTCATCAAACATATCATCACCCTCCTAACCTATACAATATTGACCTACATACAGATGCTAAATATTCCAAGACCATCGAGCCCGAGGCAAATTTCTAACATCTGGGATGGTTATGCCCCACAATACACAATTCTGGGTGCAGGTCAGTGATGCCCTTACTGAGATGGCGCTGGAACCTGTGGCGTGCCGACTGCACAGGTGTTTTCTTGGTCTGGTTAAAGACTTGGAACTGACACTGACAACGTGTATACTGGTGGCAGTTGCCTTACTCTTGGCCAAAAGATGGGTTGCGATGAACTGGGGAAAGCGTGCAACACCCACTAAACGTCAATAGTTGTCTGATATGTCTAACAGTAAGGAACAATTGCAACATTATGCTGAGGAACTACCGGCTACCTCACGACCCAAGGATATTTGGGTCCCCTCACTGCATATTTGTCGACACTCCCAGATCTCTCCTAAGGGTGGGAGCAAGCACACAACTTTTTACACTGGTCATAGTGAATTTAATTACTATGAAGCGGATATCTGAACCTGTGGCTCCTTTAGTGTATTTATTATAAGTGGCACTGTTTGGTTTTGTTTTCCTTTATGTGCATATTGCATAAACTAATAAAAACATTTTTTTAAAGGTGCAGCAATCACATCTTTACAAAAAACTCATCATAAGGAAGGCGATGCAGGAAGACTCTGTTCCAATATGTACACTAGGCAACTCCATTGAAAGCACTCACCAGAGGAAATAGAATAGTGATCCAGATTTCATAATCCTTTAGGCTGGTTGTGTTGGAAATACTAAAAGATAATGCAGGCAGATATGTTATAGTGAAAGTTAAGGCGTGAGGAGAGAGCATCACTATTTGAGCCTTATATATGCCCCAACCAGGGATAAGACAGATTTTTAGAAAAGGTTTAGAGAAATGAGGAAGGGACCCTCGTTCTTTTGGAGGACTTCGATGCAGTAGTGAAGGATAGGCTTGATAGATCAACTGCTACAAGTAACCCACAAAATAAATTTTAGGAGATGTCCAGGAACAGCCAAAGGATATTGGCATAAAAGGTGCTTGGAGAGCCATGCACCAAGGGGAAATACATTAAATATTCGATTCCTTGATATACTGTAAATAATTCAGAATTAACATGATATTCCCAGTCACACGATTAACACATTGGGCAAAGTAAGAAGTACAACCTCAGTTTCCAATAATGCACCTATATGGATTACGCTCTGCAATCTGATAAAACTGTGCATGGAAAGGAACTGGAGACTGGGTAAACTCATACACAAAGACACAGCCAACACAGATGAACAGTCTAAAGCTGTGGACGGCTATGTAGCAATAAATCATACACATTATACCTTTGCCACGATGTACTAGGGTGCATTAAAACTACAATACAAGACCAACTTATCACTAGAGCCACAGTGGCTAAGAGAGAAAGGGGCCCGTGCAAGCTCGACTTGAGAGAGAGCTTAAAGTGGCTGAAGAGAGATAAAAATAATTTCAGCTCCAAAGAAGGTCTTAGGGCTCTGACTAACATTAAAGAGTAGCTATAAATTATTTTTGTTAGTAAAGTGGCGAGCGCTCTCCTTACACTGAAAAGAAATGTCTATGAGACATGCAATAAATATCAGCTAATAGGCTCAGGGATAGAACAAATTGAGAAAACACACTCAGACTGACACTGCTGATGGGGGATGTAGAGTACGAAAACACAATGAAGGGTAGTATGTGCAATTCTCTCTATGCCAGAATATATACTTTGAAGAACAGCAGATCAGACAGGACCAAGAGCTGGATGCTCCTAATGAGTAGGACAAGAGCTATAAAATGTCTGAAGATGGCTCCCTGGCCAGACGCCTTTAGCAGTCAATTTTATAAGAACTACTCACCTTAACTGACCCCACTTCTAAAGAGTGTGTTCCAGTCTTTCCAGGGTTGAGGCAGAGTTACACCAACCAAGGACAATGCTACTATCATAGCGATTCCAAAACTTGAGAAAGATCATTCAGACTGTGCTGATTAAAGACTGATCATTTGGTTAAATTTAGAATAAGTTTTCCTTAAATACAAAACGGACCAGTCAGGATTTGTCTTGGGGCAACAGACTTTTGATAACTGAAGGCTAGCTCACTTGGTCAAAAACCCGAAATACACAAAATGAAAGGAAATCTTTCGGGTTTTACATGACGAAAAACCTTTGTCAAGGTGGACTGGTCCTTCTTGATGGCTGTCCTCAAAAGTGGTGGACAGGGGGGCCACATATATAGATATAACAGCGAGTTATCAATCCAAAAGGCCCAAATGGTGGTAGATGGAGTGACTAGAGGGACTTTTAATTTATCACTAGGCAGGGGTAGCCCCCCACAACCATTATTATATGCACTGGTAATAAAGCCTCAGGCCATGAAAATACCACCTATTAATGATATAAAATACATCTCCTTTGGAGGAACAGGGCATAAAATAATATTATTTGCAGACTATGTTCTCTTGTCGCTGGACATTCCAGAGATGTCATTGCCACCATTACTTCTGGTGCTGGAGGAGTACCGTTGAGAATTTGGATGCAAGATAAAGGAACATAAATTAATCTTAGGAGTGCAACTGGCATCCCACCTTAAGGGATGGTGGTTCACGAACACGCCAACCCTCTGGCAAGAAATTAAAGCAGAACTTCATAAATAAGGAGGCTTATATATCCTGGTTCACAGCACAGCACAGCACAGCAATAGAAATTATTTAAATACCAACATTGTAAAGTGCTTTCCAGGCGTTGCAGATATGCATCAACAACAGTTGACCTACAGAGAGCCCTAAAAAAAGTTTTGTGGTGGGGGAACCTCCAGAGTGGCAAGGACAATTCTGATAGCCACACAAGGAAAAGGTGGATTAGGCTTCCCATTTGTACTCAATTACTATAGGCCACATAGTGAGTGAATAGTCAAAAAGCACCCTGACAAACAAGGAGTACAAAAAGGCCAAGCGGAAGACGTAGGTCACTAGCGGGACCATTCATGGGTTGCTAGTAGACACAGGCCTCAGAATATTTACTGTAGACATATCTCCAGCACTTTACTGCACATCTGTGAAAAGATAGCATTGGCAAACCATGTACGGCAGTGGTTCCCAACCTGAGGTCCGGGGACCTCTAGAGATCCGCAAAGCCTTCTCAGCGGGTCAGAGACTACTTAGAAAATGTAATAATATTAACAGATTAATAAAGTGTATATAAATAAACAAGCTAAATGTACAATTAAAAACTACTGTAAATGTGACAATCTAACAATTAAATTAGTATCCACACATTGATTCGCGTGTGCATTACCGGTGCAGCAAACAGAATATAGTATGGGCGATAAATGGCCTCCACTGACTTTAGAAAAGCTCCAACCTTTCTATTTTTTTTTTTTTTTTTAGGGGCATTTGTAGAGCGCCTGGTGTACGCCTGCAGGCGTGTCCCCGCGCTATAATAGTGGGGTAAGCAGTAGGACAGCTAGCGCAGCCAACTACCGTCTGAAAAGGTAGGTCTTAAGTTTAGATCTAAACAGAGGTTCTGATGCCTCCTGGCGTATCTCAGACGGAAGGTCATTCCATTGCTTTGGTGCCAAAAATCTGAACGACCTTCCCCCCATACGCGCTTTTCTGATTTTAGGAATTTTCAAGAGGCCTGTACAGGAGGAGCGCAGAGTTCTAGTGGGCTCATACCTGGTCACCAGGCTCTGTAGCGGGGCAGGGGCTTTGCCACCCAGAATTCGGTGACACGTAGCGAGGGCTTTGAATTCCACCCTGCTCCTCACAGGCAGCCAGTGCAGAGCCTGAAGTGCTGCCCTGGAGGAAGATCTTCTAGGAAGCCTTAAAATAAGGCGAGCGGCGGCATTTTGCAGCACCTGTAGGCGGTTGAGAGCCTTTCCCGTGGCCCCCAGATACAGCACATTGCCATAATCTAGGCGTGAGTTGACTAAGGCATGCACCAACGTCCGACGAGCGGAAGTGGGCAGGAAGTCCAAGACCTTTCTCAGAGTTCTTAGGACTCCAAAGCATGTCCCCACCACACGACCAATCTGGGATTCGAAGTCAAGATTAGTGTCCAACCACATCCCAAGATTCCTGGCAAGGAACCGGTGTCTCTCCAAGGCAAGATGGCCACCACGCCGACGTCCACACAGATGGGCATCCCCCCACCACGAGCACCTCGGTTTTGCTGCCATTAAGTTTCAGGCAGTTGGCGGACATCCAGGCTGCCAGTTCTTGCATGCAAGCTCTGAAATTGTCCGCCATCAAACCGGGCGCGCGCGAAAGGGAGATGACCAGCTGCGTGTCGTCGGCGTAGGACACTAGGCGAAGTCCATAACTTTCCACTATGGTCGCCAGCGGGGAGACATACAGATTGAACAGGGTCGGGCTCAGGGACGAGCCTTGCGGCACACCCTGTGCCAACCCAACCTCCCTAGAGTAACACTCTCCCTGGCGGACCTGGAAGCATCTGCCTGTCAGGAAAGATCGGATCCACCCAAGCGCAGCCCCTGAAACTCCTCCATCATTCAGACACTGTAGCAGGATGGAATGAGCTACAGTGTCGAATGCTGCGCTTAGGTCCAAGAGGATCAGAGCCATAGTCTGGCCCTCATCCACTCCTTGCTGTAGAGATTCAACTGCCATCAGCAGTGCTGACTCGGTTGAATGCCGCGGACGGAATCCAAACTGCGAGTCATGAAGCAGGGAGGCTTCCTCTACAAAGCTCATTAGCTGAAGGTTAGCGATTTTCTCGGCAACCTTCGCCATGTATGGCAAAAGAGAAATAGGGCGAAGGTTGTCCAGCCTGTCATAACTAATATTGGGCTTTTTCTGTAGCGGAAGGACTACCGCTTGCTTCCAGGCCTCAGGGACAGAATGAGTCCCGAAAGAGATGTTCAGAAGATGCCGAATGTACGGCTCTATAGTGGGCAGACTGCCCTTCAGCCGCCTAGGGGTGGTAGGATCCTTCGGGGAGCCTGATTTTATCGAGCCACAGATCTGAATCAGTTTTTCAGTGGGTGGTGCGACAAATGTGGTTAACATCTTATGTCCCACCCTTACCCCACAATCCTCAGCTGTCTTGGAGGAAGTGATGGTTTGACTAGGAAAGGCCGAGTAGATAGTAGCAACTTTATTAGCAAAGAACTCTGCTACTCGGTTGCAGCTATCCACCGTGCAGAATTCCTAAAATTAAATTGTGTTTTTTTTATTTATATACATTTGCGATTTAAATAAAATTTAACATCATTTGTGTATTTGTTTGTTGAATGCCTTTTCGGTATTTCTAGTATTGCTTTACGGTTCAAATCGTTGACAATGCTTAGGTTGGGGTTCCTGGCTTCCAGTAATAATTAAGTGGGGGTCCCCAGAAGGTTGAAACCACTGATGTACCGCATACCACGTCCAGGGACACACCTATACTTGATAATCCAGATTTTACATCAGCTTGAGAGTAGTCAGCTTTCCAAAGCTGGAGAAAGGGGGATTGTCAGATGCTAGCTGACATTTTTATAAATGGTCAAGTTAGATCCTTCACGGACTCTGGATGAACCTACAGATTTCAGTATACCAAATGATTTGGATACCAACAAGTCCACTTTTGGGTTCTCCAGGAAGAGGCCAAGGAGACAGCTGCAGAACCATTGATTCACAGGGGAGGGGGGTAATAAACTCTTAACCACATACTACTGAACTAACGGTTGGGTTTCCCCTTCTCTACATGCTCCTAAAGTCTCCTCGATAAGAGGAAACCTGGAAGTATATGTCTTAGTCGGAAAGGATATGCACAAAAAGACACCAAAGGACAGATTGGAAATCCTATGAGAATAGTTCACAGATTCAAACCCAGACATTCAGCCCTGAAAATCATTACGGAGTGGTATCTAGCTTGTCACAACCCTACAAAAAGTTTCCCGAAATATAGGATAGATGTTGGAGGGAGTGTTGAAGAGGGCTCACTTATTCCTGAATGGTTTGCAGATACAAATTAAGATATATTGGAAGGCGGTGTTGTCATCAAAGATATAGTGGGATTTTCCCTGTTTGCACACCACTCCACCACAATATTGAGCGTTTGCCTAACAGACAGGGAGGAGATCGCTACAACTTGGCAGGCGGCCAGTCCCACATGGCACGCATGATTCAGGAGAATCTGGTAAACAAGGGCGGTGGAGAAGCTATCTGCACATCTAACTAAAAGGCGGAACAATATACGGGTGGTTAAGTATCATATTGAAGGAGATTAGAGAGGTATAACGTTCTGCCCTCAATTGAGAGCTATGAGAAAAAGGAAATGCACAGTACGGTCGTACTAAGTCAGAGCAGAAAGGCAGTTAGGCTGTCAGGTCGAGCGGACTGGATATGTGACCTACAGCAGGGGGAGCAGGAATAAAGTTCTGCTCCTTCACCAGAGTTTAAGAACAAAAAGCCACACTTTCCCTTCTCATTGTGCGGTCGAGGGTTCAAAGGTGTGCATGTCTCTCACTCTTACTAGTGAAGACATCATAAGATAACCTTCTCCTGTCCTGGGCCACTAACAAACAAGCATTGGCAAAGCCAATATGTTTCGCTATGAGAGATCTGTTGGCTTTGTCAAAGTTTTCTAACATGCTGCACAATAGCACGAGCTGCTGTGCAACATGGCTCAAAGTAAATAAATAAATTAAAAAGGGCCCTGGGGCGGCCAGCATTTACAGCGCCAAGCAAATTGAGGGAGGAGGGTGGAGAACAAAGCACCGACAGAGGAGGTTGAGGCAAACAGAACGGACAGCTGGAGGAGGGTGGGCAAGGGGTTAAAAGAAAAGTATGGTCAATGTTAGCATTATTATTGTCATTTTAATCTGACCTAGTGTAATGTAATATGGTGCCAATGTAAGCACTCCAATGCACATGGGCCATGTTCGTGCAATATAAAAACAGCAGAAAAAAAGATGTCCTATGGGAGGCTGTTTTGTAATCTCGTGATCACATCGTAAAATGTATCCAATGCTGTAGTTAGACCGCCAGCCGGTTTCCCAAATTATGATCATATGATGGAAGTCAGAAAGAAGCTTCATTGGCTGCCATCTGAATCTGGTGAGTAAATGTCTTTTAGCGACAGGTGACACCTACATTGCTGCTCATATCTCAGTACGGAGGACCAGTGCCTAGAGACCATTTATTCTGAAGAGGCGCTTTACTCACAGACTCAATCAATGGAAATATTACTTTCCAAAAACAATACATGCATATAGAAACATTCGGTGGTTACAGATCAAGATTGAATAAAGAAATGTGCATATCTGTCGGGGGCGGAGCTATAATAGTTCAGCAGGTGAAGTGACAAAGGACCGGTGCATGTTAGGGTCCATCTAAACTCCAGTCATGGCTCTATTTTACTAGGCCACCAATAGAGAGGGGGTCCACTTTCCATGCTTGCAACTGGGTCACAAAGAGGGCTCTCTGATACCGGTCAACAGCAATGCACAGTTTATGCAGTGCAGAGGCTGACTCAGTGAACTGTTCAATTGCATGCTGTTATCATTTATATTTAGAACTGCATGGCAAGGTACATGAGGTTTGTCATGATGTTTTTATTAGCGCTCTGAAGTGGAGTCCTGAATTTGTGGGTGCTATACATACACAACTATGTAGAGAATAGTATTGATCACACAGAGCGGGGGAAACAATATTTATATGCGTTATAATTGTTCTGATATTACTCAGTGGCATTTTACAGCAAAAGGGTACCAAGTTTTGTTTGTCTGTTTAAAGTGGGTGTTTTTAAAGATATACTGCTGAAATGTACATGGGATCTACAGGAGTTGTTGAAGTAGCAACACATTTTTTAACAGAACTGCTCCTGCCGACTTGGGAGCTGGGGAACAAGGATAGAGTCTTGGCGTCGGCTCAACTTCCTGTATCTGGGCAAATCGCTTAATTCATTCTCAATTAATGTATTGAGACTTCATGAACAGTAAGACATGATCATGCTACCCCAAAACGCAATTGCACATGAAGAAGAATCTGGAAGGGATTTTAAGTGGTCACTGAAATGATTCTTAATTTGGACGCCGTCCAATTAAACACAAAAAGGTGGTGGCTGGGCAGGGTGGTTGTGGAAAATGGGCACAGTGAAGGAGAGTTAATTTTGGATATGGCCTCAATAAGTGTGCATGTCCAAAAGTAACAAGAGTACCTGCAGAAGCCTGTGGCCAGTGGAAGGATGCTGGCTACAGGAAGCAGTATTTGGTCATGGCTCCATGACATTAACAAAGACAGGAAGCCCAGGAGGAAGTTTGAGGAGATAACCAATAGGAAGCAAGCAAACTAGAGTAACGTGGGAGCCAACCAATCGTAAGTAAAGTTAAGTAATGAGCGGGCTCTATGCCCCTTTAAAGATGTTTTAGGTCTCGCCAACGCAGCACGCATGCACTGCATAGGCAGAAAGACCTTTAGCGGTCATTTAGTCTTTTCAGCTAAAAAAGTGTATGCATTCCATGGCCTTCAATGGCAACGCATGCACGTGTAGTGATTCACTTGCGGGAGCGCGCAGCGCCATATGGTAGCAATCATCGGTCCTGACGCTGCTCGCAAGTGAACTCACCCCCTCCTCTCGCCCCTCCCCCTGCTGCCTCTTTTTAGCACGAGGAACGCGCTTGTTTACACAGGATATTAAAAGACATGTACATACAAAGCATCTGAATCTGGCTTTATTTTGAGATTTACTTTTCGCGAGCGTGTCCTGGTAGTGACCCGACTGCACGGTAAGGTTTTTGGGCCACCTACCTTCCCCCTAAGTTCCCTGCTGGCTTAGAGCCGCCTCGTTGCATGCGCTCTTCCCCCCCAGCAAGGCATTTATTTCCTTAGAAGAGAAAATATGTAAATACCTTATTTGCAAGTCAAAAAATAAAATGCTGCTGAAGCGGAGCTGTGCGTGATACCTTCGGAACTGCAGCACCTTGCTGTGTTAACTGCATACTGTTAACAGGCGCTTTGGCACGTGGTGTTCACAATGAGCACCGCTGGGCAAGGGGCACGAGGCAAACTCCTAAACTGAATTCATATGATTAACACAACTAAATATGCAGACAAATGCATTGATTCATCTAATGGAGATGCTAGACTTTTTAGGTCGATCCAAGATGCCTGCTTGCAGAAGGCCTACTGGTTCTTTTTTAATCTTTTTTCGAACAACATGATTTGAGCCACACTCATGTGTGCAACTTGAGGCCTTTGACTCTCTGAAAACAGACTGGGAAAAATAAATTGCCACCCAAATACGCCTCCCTCCGGCTGGCATTTCAGAACAGATTTTGCCGGTGCTACGTCTTTGTTCAGCTTCCTTCAGTACTTGGCCGGCTTTCGGTGCTCTGCCTTTTCTTTTCAGCTCGGGGGAAGCTTTTAAGAGCAGGCCTGCTGATTTATGTGCAGCGTGGGCATGAATGGTGTTGTTATGTTACCTCTTGTGTGTGGTCCGCCTGAATGCATGCCATATTTCTCCACATAAGAGAGCTCTCTGTGCAGCAAGCATCATTAAGTCTGGTGTGTTGTCTCAAGGCTGGTGGCCTGCATCGCCCAGGCTTTACTGGCTAACTTATTGTGTATTTATGTATCAAAGCAGTTTACACAGCTACCTCACAGAGCTGCCACTGCTAGTGATTCATGTCACATATGCTCGGTTTCACTAATAAAAGTGGAGAAGTGCATAAGTGTCCTTTTAAGCACGCGTTTAACCTGTTTCTGTGAACGGGGCAGAGTATGTCAGGCTGCAGGTTTCATAGTTGTCAAGTGACACCAGGGCATGAGTGCTGTGTGACTTTCAGCCAGCCCTGGTATTTGAGCCCACAGCAGTATGCGTGCTGGGACTTGTAGTTTCACATTTCCCATTAATGGTGGGGTCTTACAAGAGTTAATGGAAATTGAGGAGAAAAAAAACTTGCACTCTGGATAAGACCGACTCTGTCAGTAAGCGGCGAATTCCTTGAACGAGTTTATTATATAAGCATTAAACTGTGAACGTATGCTCATATGTGCAACCACTGTTTCTCCCAATCAGCCCCTAACCGTGACTAAATTTCCGTTCAGGGCCACTAAAATTATGTTGCAAGAGAGCACTGAGTAATGCAGCAGTTTTGGTGAAATTATTCAGCAAGAAAAGCCGAAATATGCCGCATTTTTAAACAGTATTGCTTCACTATTTTGTAATTTTTGTACACCGTAATACAGTGTGAGTAAATATTTCACCCCAGTTCAAGTCTACAACCAAATGCATAAATAAGCAACTGAAAAGTGACCAGTTAACCTTTACAAAGGCTCTTCCAACATGCGGCAAACACATATCCCCATTTTACTAAATTTTGGTTGCTTGAGTTCGATTTTTTTTTTAATTGCAGTTTATGCAGCAGATGATGTTTTTTCTGGAAAACTCAGCAAATCCTTATTTATGCGAAAAAATCCTCAGCCGCAGAATCGCATAATTCCAGGGTTACTGAGTACAGAGGACACATTCTGATACATGTCAACATTTTGAATGTGATGTGATAAGCGAGAGAGGGTTCGGAAGAAAAACAAGCATCAGCATAGCCAATAGGTCTCACCTTTGTGACCTTATAAGTGTTTAGCCATGCAACACTTGATGTTGTTGCACCAAGGATATTGTGCTGGATAGCTAAACACTTATAAGGTCCCAAAGGCGAGACCTATTGGCTATGCCAATGCTTGTTTTCATTACAAGAGATTTTACAAGTGCTATGATGCAGGCGAAATCTAAAAAGAAGCTGATGTCTGGACAGAGCCCACGTTACAAGGGACTGCATTTCCACATAATCTGGACTGCTGGAATTATGCAGCAATTGAAAACCAAATAATGCAGCAGGGCTGACTTAATTATGCAGAAAGAAATGGAATTATGTGGCATTTAATTCACATTAAGACTGTCTGAACAATGGTTAGACCTCATTAATATCAATGTAATGTCTAAATACATCAATCAGCAATCGGAAGGTACCCAGGTAACCAATTACCCTTTGCAAAGAGTCTGCCAATCCATGACATGTGTAATATTTTTTTGTTGTTGTAATTTTTGATCCACAGATGCTAGAAGCAAAATGTACTGCTGTTGAAATCTACAAATTGTACAGGAAATACAGACCTCCCAACCTTGCAAAAATTACTACTGTGTGCGAGTGCAGGTGAGAGGGTGCAGTGTAGAAAAAGGTGAGGCTGAAAGCCTCTCAATTCCTGAGTAAACAAAGGCAGACATTGGAGACTGCGTGGGAAAAGGGAGCATGACAACCACTCCTACCCTCCCCCAAAACTCTACCACACATATGCTGGGGAAGGTGATAGAGCATAACTCTGCAGCACATCTCCACAAACGAGCTGGAAACCTTTTCATACGGTTTCCAGCTGAATCTGTTCACCGCCCGAGATCGGCCTTTCACTGGGACACTGTGCAAAGAGAGCTGATATTGTGTGAAACACAAAGGCATCGTGTGACTTGGCAAGTCTGTAAATAGTGGGATTATGTTGCAATAGACGGAAATCTATAAATATGCGGAACGCACAGCAGTTGCAGAATAACACAATTCCTACGACCAGTCATATTAAGTTTGCAAATGCCAGCAAGTTGGGCCAACTGTGACAGATTGAACACCTTCAAGTCTCTGTCACCCCAGGCTACGGAAACCAGGCTTTCCTCTCTAATAATATTGTAGGGGTGGCAAAGCCAGACAGCCGTGTTCACCCCCGACCTGTGCCCTGATGTGGGTGATGGAGGAAAGCACAGAGAACACAAAGAAGAGAGAGGAGGAAGAGGAGGTGGTACAGGGATGTAGAACGAATGGGAGAGTCAGCAAGTGATCAAAGGTTGGAAGTGGGTAGAAGGATCAGAGGGTACAAGTGAGAGCAAAGGAATGAAGATGGAGGAGTGACTAGATTGTGACTAGGGAGTGGTGGTAAGAAGGAGAGTCTATGATGGAAAGCATGGGAGGAAGGAGATGGTAAGACGGGTGAAATATGGGGTGAATGAATGGGAGGGTGGAGAGAACTCAAAGAGGATAGAATGAATCATCAGGGTTAAAAATGTCTAGGTCCATCAGTCGGCCTCAATTTGTCATAGGCTAGAGGGAGAGGGAGACACAGAGTTTGGTGAGCTTGTTTGTGCCCCAGTATAATAAGGTTAGAATGTAAGAGCAAACCATTGCACATTGCTGCCAGCATCCCAGTCTGCTCTGGCTGCCACTGATGGCAGAAAATACCAAGGTATGTACCTAGTGGTAGGGAAAGTAACTGAAAGCTCAAACCTGATCTAAAGCTCTGGCTGCACTCGAGGTCCTCTTGGACACTCGAGACCAAAGCGAACTGAGCTTTGATGTGACTTCTGTGTGCCACCTACGCTCTACCCCCATGCGCCAAGAATTATAGGCAAAGCACTAACTTTTGAAATAAACCATGCAAGAAAAAGATACTCATTGAGTGGCTGAACTGTACAATGTGAAAACCTGTGATCAATCCAGGCTTCCCTGCTTCATAAAATTGTATGATCTGTGACAAATATTTTATTTCACCAAGGCTCCTTTTTAAAATTATAACATATGAGAATAGTTTGAATATAGAAGTTCAGGATGTACGCTGTATGAAAATGTCTTTGTTTGATTTAATATATTATAACGTTTCTCCATCAAAGAATCCAGACCACATATTATACCGTACACCTGAGTGACGTGCCCTTTGGTTCACCAATGGCATTGTTTTCGGGGTGGGGGAGGGTGCAGGAATGTTTAAAAATGATCACTTTTAATATCTAAAGAAATTATGCTCACAAAGTTTTGAAAAAAACTCACACAGTCTAAAGCAAAAAAACTTTGAACCGCCATTTACACCCACTCAGTGCCCAGAAGATTTAAACTGCACACGTTCTCCTTTCAGGTCTAGTTCCAAACTGCTAGGGTGACATTGTCTAATGCATTCAGTCAATAAAGACCCTCAAGAAAACCTACAAACGGCAGAGAGGGTCTTCTGTAGCCCCATCAAAACCACATTGCTAGGAAATCTATTCTAGCCCAAGAAAATTTGATTAGTTCTTCAGACAAGAACGTCTAAGTATAGGACAGAACATTATTTGCACTAGGCCAGAGGACTGCTCCATGTATGCCCAGAGGCTGTGGAACAACATCTCCCAATCCATCAGGACTCTTTCATACCGCAAAGAACTCAAGGCACACTTCCTTAAAGAACACTACATCATAATGCACTAAACAGTAAAGCTATCTCCACAAAACTGCATCTCTCAGATAATCTCGGACTGTATCTAAACCTTCATCCCCATTCAGCGCTCTGCAGGCTCTTGCGAGCTCCGCACTATATACATACCACTTACATAGATACTTCTGATTTAAACCCAGATGGATTTGCAATACGTTCAGACTATTATTTCAAGCTACCTAGAGGGGATTGGCTATACACCTGTGCAGGGAGATTTGACCAGGGCTTCCATCCCAGCAGAAGGGGTATGTTATATTCTTTTGGTCAGAGGATCTGATATGCAGTCTGGAATGCACTCCCATCTAACACTCAAACACCAAAGCTTTTCTGAGAAATGTATAATCTGGGAGAATATACTTTGCAGATGTTTCGCTTGGGTATCTTCCAGGCAGCCCTAGACTGTTATTTCACGCTGGTAGGCATATTATGGACCTTAGTGTACTGGTCTGTTTGAATGGCCACGTGGTCCTGCCCTAACGTCCCTCCTTTGCCACTCCCAGAAAACCTGTTGCACACCCCTGTGCATGTTTAGACTGCTCGTTTTTGCAGATTAATTCTTGTTCTGACAACTGCACTTAAGCTGTCAGTCAGCACACTTACCTGGTACACAATGTTGTGGATAGTGATGTGGTGGAGTGCGGCTGTGTCACTTCTGAATAAGGCATGGAGGTAGGCCCGGGTGTGCCTGCAACAAGTGTAATACAACTGTATTAAAACTCGAAATAGGAAGAGACGAAGAACTATGATCAGAAATATTTCATGCTTGACTACTCCCCTGGCCCAGACAGCCATGGTTTCAAACTAATAGTATAGAGCAAGTAAGCCAAGCAAATAAACTATTTTTCATAATTCATGGAAACGTCACCATTTTGTGAATTGTGTATACATCTCAACACATTGGAACCCTACAAAAGTAGGTCCTCAGGCTTACTTTCTATGTGTCAAGTAATTTAGATAAAGTCTTTGAATAATCATTAGATTTCATATCAGAACTTCAATACAGAATAAACGTGTTCCTAGAACCAACCTTCTGACGGACATAAGTCAAATATACTGGAACATTCAATTTACTGCTTTCAATCAACATTCTCCTTGGTGAAAAACACATCTTTTCATATCAAACTACACCATACACTAATTAAAAACATATTTTAAGGTTAGATGAGCTCTGTTCCAGTGATACAAGTGCAAGATTCTGCTGATATTTACAAATAACTCTATCTGTAGCCTTGTGGTTTTCAACCGTAGTTAGATTTTGTGAATGACTATACTTCTCCTTCCCCAGCTGCCTAGAGCCATCTATGACAAGTTACTCAAGACTCTTCAGTGGGGCTGGCAACCGGAATTAGCACCCCCATAGAGATTCAGAGATTCGTGTGAACACAACAGACCCCCTAAGTAAAGGATTCCTGCTGCAGATAGCAAACAAGATTTCCAGAGGAAACCACGCGGAAGAACTGGACTTGGTTTTACTAAGTCCTCTGGTGCTTCCTCAGCTCTCAGGATTATAGGACCCAAGCCAGAAACTCCTGCAGTAGGGAATAAACAACCAGATAACCGAACACTCATAATGAAGCCCTTAGTGTTGTTTTGAGGGGGCACATGCTCAGTTCCCACAAGAAAAGGCCCGTGATCTCTCTGGAGTATCAGTAGGGTGTGCTGTTATGGGGAGAGATGACATTCTATACCAGGCTACCCATTATAATGGAAAAACACTAAAGTGTAGCCACCGCCTCTCCATGCCAGCAGCAGCCATCAAGTTCAGTTAATTATTTTAAGAACACTGATCGCAGTGTTTCGATACAACTTATTACATATAAAACTAAAATCAAAACAGCTGCCTGTAGAAAAGTGCTGCTTTTTAACATGGTCACTCCCATTTTGCCTGGTATCTGATGCAATTTTGACAGAAATGTACTTGGTTTCTGCTATCCAGGTCCCCAGTTCGATCACTTGCCTAAAAATTGAACAATTGTTCCCCTAATTAGCAATACCTTTGGCATCCTGTGCAAGTCCTTAGTAAATGGTACCTCTGGTACCTAGGGCAAGGAGGCTAAAGAGAGTCCCTAAGGGCTGCAGCATGTATTGTGTCACCCTAAGAGACCCCTTAGCACCAACATGCAAACGGCCACGGCAGACTGCATTCCGTGGTGCAAAGAAAATTGAAAACATGACATGGCACACCCCATGTGTGTCATGCCTGCAGACATTGCATGCAGTATAGGTAAGTCACCCATACAGCAGTCCTTACAGCCCCAAGGCAGGTTGTACTATACTATATGTGTGGACATAACTGCTAGAACAGATATGCCCCTATGACATCAGAGTTGATTCTTAAATATTACAAGTGGACAGGGAGGCCATTTTGAGTACATGTGCTGGACACTGGTATTTACGAGTTCCCCAGCTACATGATGGCTTCACTGAAACTAGAGATGTTTGGTATCGAACACCTCATATTAATAAACCCACACTGATTCCAGTGATGGATTTATTAATACATGTACCCAGAGGGCACCTTAGAGGTTCCCCTTGGAAACGTACCCGCTGCTAGTGTGCTGACTGACAGGTGTAGACCAGCTAGCCACTACAGACAAGTTTCTGACTGCCTGCAGGTGAGAGCCCATGCTCTCGGAGGTCAAAAACAATGCCTGCTCCTACAGACTGGTTAAGCAATCAGTATATTAAAGAGGGAAGCTTCAAAGGCCTCTGCCACCTTTGAGATGCAACTCAAAGCTTCTCCAGATAGGGGAAATAGCCCTGCCCCGCCTTGCCTGGGCCCATTTGGCACTAGGACAGGTGGGAAAGTTAGCTAGTCAGGAGATGTGTCCCCCTCTCAGGCTAGTTCCACCCCTAAGGTGGGCTACAGGATGTGGACTTTTAGAATTCCACCATCTTAGTTTTGGTGGAATTAGGCTCTCTTGGTCAGTGTTATGCCCACTTCCCACAGGAAGTGGTCATATAGAGGATGTAGACACCCTAAACTAAAGGTAAGTAGCCCATTGACTATAACTTGCCACTCCCCTTAACATCCCTAAATTGAGTATTTAGGTGGCACCCTTGACACCAGGAACTCAGATTCGACGGATCAAGAAAAAGAGGGCAAAGAAGAGCCACAAGAAAAATTAGAACTGAAGAATGCTGTAGAGTTTTGGTGCCAAACCTCCTTGCACCATTCTCAATAATTGTAATCAGGGACTAGTCCTGCAACTGACCAGCTTCTAAGAACCACAGTAGACTGCCAGCCCTTGCAAATTTCAAGTAACATTCCTTGGAGCAGAGGAGCTACTCCCCGCAGTCTGCAGGCACCGAAAAATCAAAGTATGGTTTACCAAGTGTACGCTCCTTGGCCAGCCCTATGCAGCAGCCTCCCAGGAAGAGGACCATGTGCTCCTGAAGGTCAGATCGGTCCCCCCACCATGTGAGAAGACACCAGGAGCCGCACAAGACCAATACTCTGGGTACAAGACTCCTTGCAGAAAACAAAGCCTGTGAGAGTCCAATCCAGATTCCCACTGCACCAAGACAGAGCAGCTGTCGAGGGACCTCAGCACTGCTGAGACCCACTTCCAGAATTACCTAGTTGTCCCGATTTTGCACCCTCAAATGGCAAAGACTGGCAAGCGTAAGGCCCTAAGACGCACAAAGCCCAGCCAACCTTTCCACTCTGCAACCAAAGGCCCCAGCCCAGGTACCGACGAACCGGCTGTGTCCCCTTGCCCCAGGACCCTTGTGATCTGAGCCCCCCCCCCCCCCGTTGGGAGTTCCTGTACTTGTCGGCAAGTTCCCTTCTGCAGCCTATTTCTAGGTGGCTCTCTTTCCTTCCACAGGTGTAGCGCGCAGAGCTACCAACCCGACCAGCACCTCTGCACCCGGACTCCCCAGGGCAGATAACGAGTAGCTGTTGGTGGTACTTTGGACCTTGGCCCCCTACGACCCTAAGTCCCAAAGACGACTCCCAGAACACAATCACAAATAACTATATGAAACATATACCTTTTCTCCCACAGGGAAGCATTGCTACATAAAGACACATTTAAGTGAAATGTTTACTTACCTGTACAAATTCATATTTAAGGAAGTATTTACTTGATAACGAAGTTCTTGGTATTAAAATTTATATAAAAATACCAGTTATTTTTCTAAATTGTTCGAAGATTTATTCTTGAGTGTGTCTCATGTATTGCCTCTGTGAGTACAACTAATGCTTTGCACTACTCTCCGATAAGCCAAAACTGCTCGGCTCGCCCACACTACCACAAGAGAGAGCATTTAGCGTTATCATTTTTGCCTCTGTAAACCAATAAAGGTTGCCTGGGCTCTTTACACAGTGTACCTCGTTTTGCCCACTATATAAAAAACCAGCTTCCTACACTACCTATGATGGGAAGTAATTGAAATGCTGTCCATGGCCCCATACACACTATTGGAAACAACCCAGCCAGGGCCGGACTGGGAACCAAAACCGGCTCCGGCAAAGTGCTGAGCCGGCCCCCCTCGCCATTCGGGGTGGGGGGGGGGGGGGGGGGGGGGTCGTGGTGTCGCCTAGCTCTTGATGCAAAAACGGCCCTGTAACAAAAACGGCCCCCAGGGGCCCAAAACCAGCCCCCACCCGTGGGGCGCACCGTGGGATTGCCCGGTGCCCGCTATGGCCAGTCCGGGCCTGAACCCAGCCCCTATTTGATGACCCAGGAAAAGGACAGCATGAGCTACTCTTAAAAGAAGACCATAAACTCACTGACTCAAGGTGAAGTAAGAATAACCATCCACTCGAAAAAGTAAACAATTTCCTGATGTGGCAAGATGCGCTCACAGGAATTTCAATGCGGTTAGCTTCTCACGAGTGGATGAGCCGCCAATCTCAAGTTTGTCTCGTGGGAAAAGAAAGCCTAAACTTTAGATGCGTAAGGAAATGTATATCAACCCTGTAAAGGAGCATCCAGGCAAAAATAGAAACTACTTGGGTGGTGAGGGAAAAAATGCAGTAAACACCTTCACTTTGGAGAGATTCAGCAAATGCTTTAGGAGACAACAAAGTCGTGCTTCTCCTCTCCTTCTGAGTCCTCTCTCCAGTAAAGCAGTCCCTAGAACAAATCCCCTTCTACTAAAACTAGGAAGAACTTCTAAAAGGCCAACGAGCAATCTAATCCTATACCACAATCACAGCTGACAGGCACACTCAGAATTCAGACACTGTCTTACCACTAGTACCCACCAAACTACCCTTCAAGGGAGTAATGAGGGTCAGGCACTTTCACAACCCATCCACACACCACCTCACACAAACTAAATTAATTTCCAATATTGAATGACATTAAGCAGTCACCATGTGGTGCTGAAATGCTCCCATGTTCTCAAGGGGAAATAAATCTCCTGCATTTAAATAGCACAAATGATTAAAAAAAAATATATAACAAATATATATATATATATATATATATATATATACATACATATTTTTCATTCACTCAGTTCCGATTAACATGAACATTTTACAGGAGCGTGATAATGGCATTATATATGGGACAAAGTATTCTCAATTGTAAATTATAAACATACTGGGAGTCACTGAGAAGCTCTGTGACTTAAAAGAAGAACAAAGCTTAAAATGCCAGAAACCGGTCCCCGGTAGCTTGTCTCCTTTCTGGTAAAGAATTGGCTTGGTAGTTTAGTCTGCCCTGTTCCCATGATGCACTGGGCCAGGGACAGACTGATTTGCATATAGCCATGTTCTGAGCTGGGATGGGGCAGTGAGATAAATAACGGTGATGGATCAAGCCCTGATCTTTGGACTGGGTAAGAGTGGTCTGCTCAATTCAGACACTCTGTTCATCACCACCCCCTTTTGTAAATCGATTTTGGCCACTATAGGTGTGGCAGGGTATACTCAGACATGAGTCCCTTTCTCACTGCTCCATCAGGATTCAAGCAAGCCGGGCCGAAGAGGCTGAAATGCCAGAAACCGGTCCCCGGTAGCTTGTCTCCTTTCTGGTAAAGAATTGGCTTGGTAGTTTAGTCTGCCCTGTTCCCATGATGCACTGGGCCAGGGACAGACTGATTTGCATATAGCCATGTTCTGAGCTGGGATGGGGCAGTGAGATAAATAACGGTGATGGATCAAGCCCTGATCTTTGGACTGGGTAAGAGTGGTCTGCTCAATTCAGACACTCTGTTCATCACCACCCCCTTTTGTAAATCGATTTTGGCCACTATAGGTGTGGCAGGGTATACTCAGACATGAGTCCCTTTCTCACTGCTCCATCAGGATTCAAGCAAGCCGGGCCGAAGAGGCTGAAATGCCAGAAACCGGTCCCCGGTAGCTTGTCTCCTTTCTGGTAAAGAATTGGCTTGGTAGTTTAGTCTGCCCTGTTCCCATGATGCACTGGGCCAGGGACAGACTGATTTGCATATAGCCATGTTCTGAGCTGGGATGGGGCAGTGAGATAAATAACGGTGATGGATCAAGCCCTGATCTTTGGACTGGGTAAGAGTGGTCTGCTCAATTCAGACACTCTGTTCATCACCACCCCCTTTTGTAAATCGATTTTGGCCACTATAGGTGTGGCAGGGTATACTCAGACATGAGTCCCTTTCTCACTGCTCCATCAGGATTCAAGCAAGCCGGGCCGAAGAGGCTGAAATGCCAGAAAACGGTCCCCGGTAGCTTGTCTCCTTTCTGGTAAAGAATTGGCTTGGTAGTTTAGTCTGCCCTGTTCCCATGATGCACTGGGCCAGGGACAGACTGATTTGCATATAGCCATGTTCTGAGCTGGGATGGGGCAGTGAGATAAATAACGGTGATGGATCAAGCCCTGATCTTTGGACTGGGTAAGAGTGGTCTGCTCAATTCAGACACTCTGTTCATCACCACCCCCTTTTGTAAATCAAACGGCAAAGAGCTCGGCCGGCCCCCCCGTCCCCACTCGGGAGGGGGGGGGGGGGGGGGGGGGGGGGGGTTGGAGGTGCCTCCGAGCTCTTTGCGGGGGCCGGTTTTCGTCCGATTTTGATACAGGGCCGATTTTGCAGCTATGCTGCAAAAACGGCCCTGTAACAAAAACGGACCCCAGGGGCCCAAAACCGGCCCCCACCCGTGCGGTGCACCGGGGGATTGCCCAGTGCCCACTATGGCCAGTCTGGGCCTGAACACAGCCCCTATTTGATTACCCAGGAAAAGGACAGCATGAGCTACTCTTAAAAGAAGACCATAAACTCACTGACTCAAGGTGAAGTAAGAATAACCATCCACTCAAAAAAGTAAACAATTTCCCAATGTGGCAAGATGCGCTCACAGGAATTTCAATGTGGTTAGCTTCTCACGAGTGGATGAGCCGCCAATCTCAAGTTTGTCTCGTGGGAAAAGAAAGCCTAAACTTTAGATGCGTAAGGAAATGTATATCAACCCTGTAAAGGAGCATCCAGGCAAAAATAGAACCTACTTGGGTGGTGAGGGAAAAAATGCAGTAAACACCTTCACGTTGGAGAGATTCAGCAAATGCTTTAGGAGACAACAAAGTCGTGCTTCTCCTCTCCTTCTGAGTCCTCTCTCCAGTAAAGCAGTCCCTAGAACAAATCCCCTTCTACTAAAACTAGGAAGAACTTCTAAAAGGCCAACGAGCAATCTAATCCTATACCACAATCACAGCTGACAGGCACACTCAGAATTCAGACACTGTCTTACCACTAGTACCCACCAAACTACCCTTCAAGGGAGTAATGAGGGTCAGGCACTTTCACAACCCATCCACACACCACCTCACACAAACTAAATTAATTTCCAATATTGAATGACATTAAGCAGTCACCATGTGGTGCTGAAATGCTCCCATGTTCTCAAGGGGAAATAAATCTCCTGCATTTAAATAGCACAAATGATTAAAAAAAAATATATAACAAATATATAACAAATATATATATATATATATATATATATATATATATATATATATACATACATATTTTTCATTCACTCAATTCCGATTAACATGAACATTTTACAGGAGCGTGATAATGGCATTATATATGGGACAAAGTATTCTCAATTGTAAATTATAAACATACTGGGAGTCACTGAGAAGCTCTGTGACTAAAAAGAAGACCAAAGCTTAAAGTATAGTATATTCCTTAAAATGCAGGATCACACCATCCGTTTTCCCCAAAGTGATTTCAAATGCATGCTCTTGTGTGCTTTATTCTGAAAAAGATACTATAGGTGCAAATGCATAAAATAAATGTGTACTGTGAAAAGCTTCAAATAATTGGTGGCAAAAACATATTTAAAGCAGTTAAAGCAACTGTAATTTTGTATGTGTGGTAAGTAACGTGTAGAATAATTTCAGATTTCTTGTAATGAAATCCAGCAGTGCAATAAATAAACATTCTATGACAACTTGTGAGGGTAAAATAGGCAAGAGATAAAAAAAACTGATTAAATAACTGATGTAATTCTGCTCAGTGACCTGGCATTTGCACTGTCTATTGGTTTTGGCTGGAGGCATAATGAGGTCACAACTTAACTGTAATAAGGCATTACAATACAGTAGACTGTCGTTTTCTTATTAGAAATGACTACTAATGTCACAACTAGATTGTAATAAAGTTGGAGACTGAAATTGCAGGCTCCCAAGCATTGATGGGCCACAGTGCGTGATTACCCATTATGTATCAACAGATAATAGGTTTTTGAACAGACATCAGTTGTTTCAAAGTACAGGTTTCACATGGATGATGTGATGCAGAGGATCATTTTCCACTGTTTTAAGGCAATAACATAATTCCAGTGGATGATACATTTAATTCCAATGGTAGAGTAGGTTCAGGGTGATTTTCTTCTTACCAGCCACTGGTTTGAGAGGTGACAACCATTTACGCATAGAAGCATTAAAGCATGGTGCCTAGTTTCATCATTGTCCTTTACAGTCTGGTGTGTTGTGGAAATTCTGTACCTTTTGCACGTTGGGCAGCTGCAGTTCTTGTCGATTGGCTGAAAGTCCTTGGCATACTGCTTGTGCTTTAGCTGCAGAGCGCCCCATGGGACCAAAGCAGAGCCAAACCGCTATAGAGATACAAGACACAAAGACAGATCAGAACAGAATGTAAACAGGGCTCAGCAAAGCAACATGCAATCTCATCCATGTACTGCTCTGTGATGTACATATAACTGCACAGTAATGGTAAATAAACATGCTGTTCACAAACTGGAAAAAGAAACACGTGGTAAGCATTTAGCCACAAAGTTTATTACGGTTAAATGGACGCTGTGACTGACAATTTGATCCAGTGGCGGCTGGCTTGTACAGAGGTTGGTAGACAGGGGGAGGGCAAAACCTGCTTCGGACCATGAAACTGCACTACCCAATTCTGGCGCTGCTCTCACAGGATGAGAGCAACACCAGGATGGGATAGAGCATGCTCTCATAAGGCTCCTGAGAGCACTGGAGGTCTGCGCTTTCTCTAACCCAGATGTCTAAGATAGCTGGGTTAGAAAACTTTAAAATGCACATGTATGGCTGGCCGTCCAAAGACGGACAGCCAAAGAGAAATGCACATTTTAAAGCACACAGCTCCCTGCTGCTGCTCAGCAGCAATGGCCCTGCCCTGACACTTATGGGTCCATTAGGATGACGGGGGGGACTTAGTCTGCCCGCCATCCCATTGTGTGAAGGGACCGCCCACCATAAGGGCGGGGGTCCTGTGGGGGTTATTAGGATGCGCAGCCACAGTGGCGGGCGCATCCGCCACAATGCTAAGAATACATCTTGTGCATTTCAAAGCACAAGGTGACAGGCACCCCTCGGTGCCTGCCACGTTGTTCCTTGAAATGCAGGGGGTGCACCCCCCACCCCCCTGGAGTCCCTGGGGGCCCGCAATGGGCCCCGCAGAGAGACTCCGCATGCCTTTCCGTGGTAACATTGCCGCCACGGAAAGGCATTGATGAATGCCCATTGTAATATGGCTGGCGGTGTCTGATAGACACCGCCACAATATACACCCTTTTCCGCCCCGGTCGAAAAGCGGCGGACGGTCTTTCCGTCCGCCGCGGACCCTCCAGTCATGTTATTAAGGCGGGGGTTCTTTGCAGCAAGGATGGCGGGCGGATCGACCCCGCCAGAATGGCCTTAGTTCGGGACGCGTCACGGGTTGCATAAAAGTAAAATGGTAATAAACGTTATTGCCATTTTATTTTTCTGCTCTGGGGCTTGTGGGGGCGACGCTTCTCTGCATAAATGGAGGAGCTGCCCCAGATGAGAGCATGCAAAAGAGGGGACAGGGAGAGCCACTGAAAGTCGACGAGACAGCTGGTTCATCCACCCTTTCCACTCTCCTCCTTTCACCATATTCTGTGGGGTCCCTCTCTCCTATGCATTTTAACATTATATCCATCCTTATATATTTCTGCTCAATTCCTTTCCTTGCACAGCTATTTTCTATGCCAACGACACAAATTATCACCAGTCTCAACTCTTGCGCTCCCCTCTTCAATTGCTGGACTTGGATGCCATGTAACTATTTGAAGCTTTTTTTTTTTTTTATTTTTTTTTATTTTACCATGATGAACATTATACAGATTATACTTTTGCTCCATTTCTGTCGGAACCCCCCCCCCCCCCGGCACCTTCTCGCAGCACTTGCACTAGTTCCCTTTCAAGTTTACGGACAATAGACTGAAAGGAAAATAAAATAAGATCTGAGAGAAAGAAGACAAGCGGAAAAAGAAATAAAAATAACCAAAGAAGAAAAGAAAGAAGGGAGAACAGCAAACATTTCCTAATAAAAAATTGCTACCTCAAATTCCAAAGTAGTTAGAAGATAAAAAATTAGTTTTTGCCAGCATGCGGCTTAATTCAGCCTTGTGTACCATCTGCACATTTCTCTAACTGTTCCCAGAGCGCGAGACCCTTCTTTCTGGCCCTTTTCCCTTTTTTTGCATAAATTGCCTTTTCCAGTTTATAAGTCGCCAGCAATCTGGCCTGCCACTGTGTAAATGAGGGAGGGTTAGGGTCTTTCCAGTGTGCTGCAATGCAAATTCTGTAAATAGTCATCGCTACAAAGATAAATTGACTCCCTGGCCTTGTACTTCCATCGTAACCTAACAGTAATTCGGCTGGTGTAAGTTGTATCCCTTGCTCTAAAACCGCCCCTACAAAGAGTTGAATTTGCTGAATGAGTGGATTAAGTTTTGTGCAGGTGGCAAACATATGAGTATGATCTGCAGAGTATTCTTGGCATCGAGGACAAACAGTCCCCGCCCCATTCCCCCACTTAGCTATCCTGCCCGGTGTAATGTATAGAAAAAAAGCAGTTTTATAAAACTGTGCCTGCAGTTTAGTGGAAAGTAAAAACTTTTGGGACAAAACCAGAGCATTGGAAAAAATATTTGGCTCTATATTCAGTTTTGTTTGCCATCTCAACCCTATCCTTTCTAAATCATCAGGCATTTTATCATTAAAACTGGAATAAATGGTTCCTATCCTAGGCGGATTATTTGAGCACAGTCTATCAATGATCTCATTTTTCTTGAATTCGGTCGGTCCACCGGTCTTTTGATCCAAGAAACTTCTAATCGCATAGTATTGAAATAATTGGCTCTCTTCTATCTGAAACCGTATTTTAATTTCTTGAAAGGTCCGAACCCCTTCTTGATTAATCAGGTCGCCCAATTTGGTAACCCCCGCATTGTACCATCCAAAACGCAGTCGCAGTGATAAAAGCCGAGATTGCCTCAATTTTTGCTGAAAGAACAGCGTCCAAATGGGCGGCAACCAAAGGGAAACTGTACGAATGTGGGGAACATGTCGGACATCAACTGGCATTAACGATAAGACAACAAACAACCTTAAACACAATAGCGGAAATTGAGACAATCAAGGGAGGTCTGACTAAGGATCCTACCGAAATACTTATAGCTTTCAGGGAGTATTATAGTAAACTATATACAGAGGAGGATGTCAGGCCCACAGGTGATCGGAGACTGAACATTACAGGCTATTTAGACTCTATGGACACACCTAAATTAAACTCAATTGAACAAGAGGAATTAGAACTCCCTCCTACCTGGGAGGAGATACATAACGCGATTAAAAGCCTTCCAGATGGAAAGGCCGGCCGGCCTTGATTCTATCCCCGCTGAATTCTATAAGATCTTTGAAAGTCAGATTAAGGAGACATTTTCTTTAGTAGTGGGGTTAATATTCGGAGGCATGTCACCACCTGCTTCTTGGTCACTCGCAAAAATTATCATCTTTGCCAAAAAAGAAAAATCACCTCTAGAAATGGCATCTTATAGACCGATCACTCTAATTAACACCGACTCAAAAATATTCTCCAAAATATTAGCCAACAGGATCTCACAAAACATCCAGAAACTAGTTTCTAATTGGCAACATGGGTTTATCCCCAACAAAGGTACAACAGAACATTTCAGGAGGGCTATTATGTTAATGGATGCAGCAAGGGTAACAGAGGACCCGATCGCTTTAATATTGCTAGATGCTGAGAAAGCATTCGATCGGGTCTCCTGGTTATTTTTGTGGGAAGTACTAAAAAGGTCAGGTTTTGGCCCAAATATGCTACAGGCAATTCAGGCACTATACCAGACACCCAGGGCTCAAATCATGATCAATGGAAACTTGACCAATCCAATTACCATCACTCGGGGCACCCGGCAGGGTTGTCCATGCTCCCCTTTGCTGTTTGCATTGTACATAAACCCACTTATCACAAAAATCTTAGCAAACCCAGATATTAGACCAGATGTTAGGCAAGGGGTAGAAACTAAAATCATGGCATATGCGGACGACCTGGCAATAGTTACACCCGATCCCGAGAAGTCCATCAGGGCCTTGGAATATGAGGCACAGGAATTCGGAGAGATAGCTGGCTATTTATTAAATAGAACAAAAACCCAGGTAATTATAAATGAAAACATAAGCTGGTCCAATCCCCTTGTAGTCACAAAAGCAAAGTATTTGGGGGTAAGCATCACTGCAAATTTAGACGCAATAGTAGGTAATAACCTGAACCCACTTGCCAAGGATACAAAAAAGGCATTAAAAAGAATTGATAATCTACACCTAACAATAGCTGGCAGAAGCAACGTAATAAAGATGACTTACTTTCCCAAACTACTGTACTTCCTTAGAACTATCCCTCTGGAACTCAGTGATGCTTTCCTTCTACTATTTGAGCACATTTTTTGCCAGTTTATTTGGTCGTATTCTACCATAAGAAGGTCTTACAAATGGCTATCTTTGTCAAAAGAACGAGGTGGTTGGGCGCTACCGAATCTTAAACTCTACTATTGGGCAGTCGTTTTACAGTACAGTCCTGTGTTATTGCTAGATTACGACATACAGTCCACCTCAGATCTTCCATCTCCTTATTTTGCTTTAATTGGAGTGAATGCTCGAGGTATTCTCTGGAGACAACTTGAATTCGGTTATTTTAAGCGGGTGCGGTTCAAATCTTTAATAAATATTTACCGGGTTTTTACCAAAGTACGGAAACTGGTAGGGTTAGGTAGACTAAACTACTACACTCCAATTAAAGATAATGTAATACTTCCAGCAATTTTTAAAGGATCATATCTTCATAAATGGTATTTGAAGCTTAATGCTAGCCCAGCCTCGAAACTTCTGCCCCCTCTTCTGCTGGACTCTAAACCTTTGAAAACAGATTTCATACAATTATTTGAAGCCTAATGCTAGTAAATCAGAGATATTACTTTGTGGGACCCGCATAGACTAGTGGATCCCCACCCTGTGGAACACCCTCTCCATGTACAGCGCCCAAAGAGAAATCTTTGTAGTTTTGTTTGAGAAGGCCCTTTCACTCTAATCTCAACCTAATTCGGTTTCTGTTAATTAAAACTTCCGGGGGAGAAATCTCCCTTCTCTGTCAAATTATATGCAAGTGCAAGTGGTCGCAGTCTGTATTCTACAAATGGGTCTGTCAGACTTATAGTTCACGAAACTGAAAAGAAATTAAAGTTTTTTTAAAACAGACAATTTATTTTCTATTGTGTCAGTGTCTCTCCCATTAGGCTCCAGCTAAATCTCTATGCTACAGCAGACAAATGCTCTCTTTGCCGAGGGGGAGGCTTCCCTGTGTAATAGACTGCTCCTTGCCTGGCCGCGCCTCTTGAATAACTTGCCTCTCCACTTCCGAGGCATTTCTTCTAAACTATCTTTCAGGAGAGAATTAAAAGCCTTCCTTTCCTGTTAGTCTGTGCACAGTGTTCTCCAACTTCATCACTAGTTCCATTGGCACTAAGAGGCCTGTATTGATGAAGGAGTGCTTCATAAATTCTCAAACTAATATCATTTTATCTTAATTTTCAGAATTCAGTGATGTTACCTTAGTTCCAGCTCGTGGTCCTGTAATACTAGGCTATGATGAGCCTGTCCATCGCAGCAAGAGAGGCTCATTGGTTATATGTAATCCAGACCACTATGCCTGTCATCAGAAGCCTCTACAGCTCTAGCTATAGATATTTCAGAATTACCATCAGTGCACTAGGAACCACTGCAACATGGCCAAATGAGAGGTTAAATCAGTTGCGTGGTTGGGATATAGATCAGAGTGGTCTTTAACAAATCAATGTTGGTCTGATAAAGGTGGATTTTTCCTTCAGTATGAATTGGAGACTTTTTGGTCACATTGGCCATCCTTTAAAGCCCGATAGGTGATAAAAACAAATGTATAGATGTCCATAGTAACTCACCCAAAGTATGTTTGGGAAAAGAAACATACAGAAAATTGTACTTTTTATTTAAAAGAAATTTTAGAGTATGCTGTTAAAGTTCTCCCCACGGATCTTTGGTAAATTAGTGGTAAAAGAGGCATTTTCAAGTACATTGCATTAGATTTAAAGACACTTTTTGGGGATGTTTGGGGTCAGCGCCCCCAAGAAATTATTAGAAACTATTTTTGAAAAAGGTGCACTTTAAAAGCATATTGGTTGGTATTGCTCGAGCATTCAAGATTTACGCAAAATTGTGATACACTAGATACTCAAAATTACTCATATTGCCCTAGACATCTCAACATTAGTACTGATGCTGGGTTATGAAGCACGAATTCCATTGTCATGTTGCATGCTCACAGATTTACTTTCACGTTCGGTGTTTAGCAGAAACTAATGTCATGGATGAGTGGCCCTCTTCCAAGAAAAGAAGACTGGCTAGAAGACACATTCTCATGGAATGATAATGCAGAGATATATCGGACTTTACAGCCTGTATCAGCACATCCAGAAGATGTCTTTTTCATGTTTTACTGGAGTATTTCGGACATTCTTTTTATTACGAGTGCCTGATATTTCTTCACAGACGCGGTTTCTTACTCCTTTTCAACGATAGATAGGGTTGCTGTGCCGGTCTGAGGACATTTTTTATATGGATTTTCATATGCTTGCCTTGACAAATACTGTCTTTCTTTAGCTGATGAAAATCCTATAAATAAAAAGGAAAAAATTATAGCGGCATAGCAACATTGCATGGCCCGGTTACAAGGTGCCAGCCACCTCCAAATCGAGCGAAGCCCCTTCCAAAAGAATTAGTAGCAAATCTGACATTTTTTCATTTTTGATCTCATATGCTCAAATAGTCAAATCTGAAAAGAGTTAAAATGCACTTCGACAGGGGACTATAAGGGAGGGATTTTACATTGAATACTGCAGCAAGTAGCATATTTTAAGGTACATTGAGCATTGAATACAGCCAAACTGAACAGGACATAAAAGCTTATTTACAGAGGCGCGTTACAGTTCTTGCCCAAGGGGTTTTGAGTTTATTACTGATAAACTGTCATTTAAAGCACATCTGATCAGCAACATTATCTCAAGGTACAATATGTGGCAAAAGAAATTTTACAGAGAGGTTTGGGACCCTTCTAAATACATTTTTCTGAAATATTTTTTAAACTGGTTCATATTAAGGTGTGTTGGACCAGGAACACTGGTATGTAGGGTTAACAAATCTTCAAAAGAGGAGGGTAGTTATCACCTTAAAGAAGTTTTGCAAAACATCAGTAGAAGTAGGATATTTTACCTCACCCTGAAAAAATGTACATTGTTTGAAACTGGATAGGTATTTTAAAGGTGTTGTGAGCTGCCAAGCATCAGAATGTCATGTTTCTCAAATCAAGTAATTTTAGGCCATATAATGATTTTCAAGGATAGAGATGCTCTAAATATTTGGCTGTCTTTTCGATACATCTCTTCAGAAGTATATAAACGAAGTGTTCCAGCTTAGGCAGGGAACCTGCTCATTTACAGAACAATACAGGAAACATTTCTATATGAAAGTTTACTCACTTTCATAACTAAGCATTTTGTACAGTAAGAATGGTGACCGCATGGAACAGATTCAAGACATCTTGCACATGCAGCTGAAATTAATGTTTTAAAAATTAGGATGTATAATTTAACTGACTGCATGGAGCTAGCAAGTACTAAGATGGTGCTAAAATTAATTTCATGTTATACATTAGATATCAAGTTGCTATACATTTAGGGAATAGAAGACATGTTCTACTTTTAGAAGAACACCGAATTAGCTTTAATAGGGTCAATTTTTCTGTCCTCCCCTTAGCCATCACTAGGAATTAAACTACAGTTTTTAAAGACTGACACCAACAACAGCAGCAGCCTCACTAGAAGTGAAAAGTTGGCACTATCACCTAGATCTCCAGTTGGTCTGTGTCAAATGTCATTAACTAATACAGCCCTGTTTTGGTTCTTCTCTATAATTAATGTCCTGTCTAATTAGAAACCCATTTGACTACATTCCCCAGGATGCAACGAAAGAGATAGGACTGCCTATCGTAAACCCAAACACATTCATGTATTAGTTAGAGACTTTTAACACCCTCAACTCTTCAGACCTCAAAGGGCTCACAATCTCAGCTTCTCAACACCCTCAACTCTTCAGACCTCAAAGGGCTCACAATCTCAGCTTCTTAACACCCTCAACTCTTCAGACCTCAAAGGGCTCACAATCTCAGCTTCTCAACACCCTCAACTCTTCAGACCTCAAAGGGCTCACAATCTCAGCTTCTCAACACCCTCAACTCTTCAGACCTCAAAGGGCTCACAATCTCAGCTTCTCAACACCCTCAACTCTTCAGACCTCAAAGGGCTCACAATCTCAGCTTCTCAACACCCTCAACTCTTCAGACCTCAAAGGGCTCACAATCTCAGCTTCTCAACACCCTCAACTCTTCAGACCTCAAAGGGCTCACAATCTCAGCTTCTCCAAACAACCATGTTGCATAGGTCATCTTCAGTCAATCTTGGCCTTCTAGTCCACGTCATATTCATTTCTTGTAAGTATAGGCACAACAATCAACACATGCAAAGAACTATTGGCTACAGCATCATACATGATAACGGGTACCATGGCAACTATGCAAATATTTCTGTGCACCCATAATACAGTTGAGTGCACGAGGTGTATCACAGGCAAGCAAAGTTATCAAGCATTCAAGAGCAAAGTGCCTCTCTTACTTTCAGCCTAGTCATAGGAAACGAAGTCAAAGTCATTGGTGATAAGGTGACCGATTGAGTCAATAGGCTCACCAAGTTACCAGACGTCAACTTTCATTCACCAATTGGGTGTATCCTGGGAGCAGCTATACTCTCAGTTTAACTTGGTGAACCAACTGTGCTTTTCATTTGAGAGTATTCATCTGTAAAAGGAAAGTCAGGACTGGAAAAGTGACCCTAGTTAACATGTAGCCCTTGGCCACACTTATTTTTGTGATTAGAATATAGGACCAAGATATATGTGGTGGCCAGGATGTGCTTGTTTAGCGAGACTGACCCAGCCCTCTAATGGGCTTTCTTTTCTACATTTGCTGGCGGCACGCTGTTCATGGAAGAGTGAGTTGAGAGCCCTGGAAAGTGAGGGCATAGTGGTACTGCTTTCCATTCCACCCTAGGAGAAGGCGGCAGAGTGGTCCAGCTTCAGATAGAGAAGGAATACTACAGGCCCACCCTCACAAAATGGTGGCCTTTGCATAGAAGTGCAAATGGAGCCGGGTTTGCTACCAAGGGCAGCTGGAGCTCACAAAAAGTGTGTAGAAAATACTGTGTAGGAAGCCCTTGCGGCTAAATGCCCTGAAGAGTGGGCGTTTTGGGCAGCACCACCTGGAAGAAGTAGGGGGTTTAATTGCTGATGCTGCTACTCCTTCCAACAACAAAACCCTAGCAAGTGGCTGAGATCTGGGTGAACCACGAGTGGCCCGAATCTTTTTTCTGTGAAAAATAATCAAAGTAATGGTGTTTTGCAAGTGAGTGTACAAAAGAGGGTCGGACCCACTGATAAACTCAGATATGCCCTAAGGGGTGGCACCTTGAAATAAACCATTTCAGCCAAAAGGAGGACTGAAGTGCAGAGCACATGCACAACCCAAGTGATTCAGTGGGCAGTAAAAAAAGCTACAGGAAGGACTCTGAGGCATCATGTGCACGAGGAAGCAGCTAAACACAGATGGGAGGACCAGTCAATCTCCTACCAGGCAACAGTGTCAGCAACACATGAAAACAGTACATTCTCAGTTGTGTATATGCTCTCGCACTTACTAGATCACACCGGTCTGAGTCCGTATGCTGGCACATGCACGTATGACACACGGCAAACCTAGGGTGGGCAAGAAGTGAGCTTGTAAGGGTGATTCAGTTCTCACCCGGAGACACACAACGTGTTGTCGGATTGCCACAGAGGACAAACTAGCAACTGGAGAAAGAATATCAGGAAGGCATTTTTCTACTATGGCATGCAGGAAGGAGAGTGCAATTTGCACCCGCAACACATGGGCTATGCGATCATCAGGGCAATGTCAAGCATTAAAAGCAGAGTGACACCTCGATAAAGCTGTGCTGCAGAAGGGAAACTGTGTAAACAGGAAGTGAACACAGCATGCTCATAACTTCAAGGCTCTGGTAGGAAGATGAGCACCCAACCCTGATTGGGGAAAACAGCCAACTTATAGAAATGATTTTCCTGGAACTGAAGGGCAAAATAGTCTCTGTTAAAATAGGCATGCAGAAAGGAGTGAAAGATGCATTCATACCTTTTTGCCAGGGGCGGATTGGCAAGGCGGGCATTCGGGAATGGGCCGAAGGGCCGGTGCCTCAGTGCCCTCTGTGGGCCGTTTTTTTCTCCCCTGTCCCAGTCCACAGAGAGTGGACTAGGAAAGGGGAGAAAAAAAAACGGCCCACAGAGTGCACGGAGACAGAGACTGAGAAAATGAAAGCAGCCTCGCTGTGCGGCCAGACAGCGATTGTCAGCTGTGGCCTCTCCTTCACCCCTGCCCTGCCAAGCAATCAAGCTGAGGCTGGGCTGGGGAGGGGTGATTGCAAGAATCGGTCTCCCTGGGGGCCAGGTGTTTCTCAGGCCTTTGAGCCATTTTCACCTCGGCCCCCCTGGGGCCCATGCAGCCCAGAAACGGTGTTAGTCTTAGCACCTCGCCCACAGCCCTTCACATTCAGGGCATAGTGGGCGAGGAAGAAGGGGTCTTGCTGTGGGGGCCTGGTGATGTTTGGAATTTTTTATTTTATTTATTTATTTATGCGATTTTATATAGCGCAGACTTTACCCGAAGGTGTCAGAGCGCTTCACACAAGGAACAGCAATAATACATGAGGAGAAAAATTACAAGTGGACAAATTACAAAAGCAAACGTTAAGTTACATGAATCAAAAGTGACAATAGTGAGCAACCAAAATACATGAGGTAGCAATCGGTACATTACAGGAGGAAAAAGTGATATTTGTGCAGGTTACAAAAGCGTACAAAGTACAAGTAGAGGTATAATACTGCAATAAATGGCAGACACTCCAGCACAAGAACAAACGTTACGTAGGCAATGGTGGCACTTGTGCAAGTATCTAAAGCAAACAAAAGTGAGAGGTAGCATACAGTGTGATACCAGAGAAAAGTGACGTGTGCAAGTTACAAAAGGGTACCATACACAGGTACAAGGGTAATACTACAGTAAATGGTAAACACTCAAACTGCCAGAACACACTGGGAAGGCACTTCCCATGCACCAGCTTCACCTCAGCCTCCCCCCTGGCTACCTGGCTACCTTGGATGACCCAGAAAGCTGTGTTTTGTGCTTCCCTGCCAGGACATTTTCGCGAGGCCTGGAGGGCTGATTAATTTACTAATTGCAGGGGCCTTACCTGTTCATGTGCTCCTGAGCTGAAGGTCTGGGGCGGGCTAAGTAGGTTAGTAATAGCAGGGGCTTTGCTGCTTTTCAGGTGCTCCTGTGCTGGAGGGCTGGAATAATTTTGTGACAGAAAGGGGCCTTGCTATTTTTTTTTAGTTGCTCAGCATGTAGGCCATTGGCACCTTTGCCCTGTGTCCTGTGCAAGAACAGTATCCTCCCACTTTCATTTCTTGTCTGTACAAATAGTGTTTCATGAAAGGGCACGCCCCTTGAATGTGGGCCACGCCCCTTAAATATGGGCCACGCCTCTTGAATGTGGGCCACTTTTTTCGTCAGTGCCCGGGCCGAATTGTGATCCCAATCCGACCCTGCTTGCCCGGATGAAGCCTGTGACACTGCTACTGGGGTAAACACGAGCACTGCAGGGACGTGCTGGAGAGTTGACGCGGCTGACGCCAGGGGACTACATACCCCAAGATCCTTTGCGGCACGCACACCGCACAGTTGAGCGCCAAGGAGGCGTTCAGAAGGGACCCAGGACTTACGAATTGCGGGCGAAGCCCGGTCCAAGGACGGGCCCGGGCCAAGGGCGGGGCCGATTAAGCCCGTTAGAGACTGGACGAGGCCGGGCCGGGCCCCCCCTCTAACACCAGCGGCTCCGCAGGCCTGTTTGATAATCATCTTATGCAGTTTCCCTGGGATACTAACATTTTGGGCTTTTTGTTTTTACAGCACTCAGCTTGAAATGAATACTCGTGAAGGAAAGAGTAGATTTGCATGTTCGGGGGGGGGGGGGGAAGCGTGGCAGGGACTTTGGACCAATTTTTTATTACGGCCTGCTCCGTCTTTGCACACGAGATTGCTCTGACCGAGCGTCGTCTATCCTTAGATGTTCTAGAAACTAAACGTTCATCATTGGGCGGCCTGACATCTGCCTGAACGCTGTTTGGTCGCAGGCTCTGACTAGTGGTTTAGTTGAAGGTGTTAGTCAATCTTCGCATGCCTCGCTGAATTTATCGGCAATAGTGGAGGTCCCAAATAGTGCCCCTGCTGATGATTTGGCCCGTGAAGGTACATCTACTGGCACCCTAACACGCGTTGCTACAAGGTTTGTGCCCAAATCTAAATCTCAAATTAAGGAACCCACAGTAACGATGCCGGAGCCATCAACCAAGAGGAAGAGGGGAGGGGGTCTGCAAAGGCAGAACAGTGCAAAAGACCAACAAGAACGGCGGGACAGTGACTATGACATCGCCATTGATAACAGAACCGCAGTCTGTTACATCTATCACTGGCACTTTGAACCTTGACCCATTGGGTGTTCCCACTGAAGCTTTTGAGGTTCTATGGGTGAAAATGGGGGCGATAATAGAGTCATCTCTCTCTCCTATCCTTGATAGGTTAACTCGTATTGAAGAAAGATTGACTAATTTTGAATCGCATGTTGTGCCTAATCTTCATACTATTGAAGCCTCTCTGATAGAAACTGGTCGGGCGATTGAAATTCCATCGAATGTACTGTGCAATCCTTTAATCCCAAAATCCCCTCCGCCGACTACTTCAACATCCAATTCTAGGTTTCCATCTTCTAGTAGAATCGGTAGAGAAGGTTTAGTTCCTGCTGCGGGGTTGGTAGCTCCGGGTGGTCAGGAGGATGAGGATGGGAACATTTCAAGCGAATTTGCCCAGTTAATACAGAGTACTCCAATAGAGGTAGGAAATAGACCCCGGGGTAGTTCAGTAAGTAACATCACACATAATCGCTCTAATCGTGGCTTAGGCACTCAATTAACGCTGGCCAATAAACAGTCTGGCCGAGATCCCCCTGCAATGCATAATGGTTTGGTCCCTAGCTCTGTCGAGGATGGTCTTAGGGTATTACATCTCCCACCGGCCGCTGCCCCTTTGGTAGTAGTCCTGAGGAATGTACCGACCCTATATGCCAGGCAGCTAGAATCAACTGACCAGCTAATGGCCAAAACAATGCACTGGCTTACAGCACAACTGAAGCTACCTGGGGCTTGGGACTGGGACATCTGTAATCAAATGTTAATGGCAAGACGGGTTTCATGGGTTAGACATTCTACGAAGGATGGGGGGAGGGGTGATTGTGTAATTGCCAACTTTAATAACGAGCAGGTTGTTAGATTTCTACTGGAGCATCTAGGGAGCAGAAGGCAAGAGTGCTATCGTGGGGAAATCTCCCTCCTACCACTAGGGTTTTTCTATAGACCCGGTCATCCTTCTTTGCTAGGGGGGAGGGGGAGGTCGGAGTGTACCCCGTGTGACACATAGGCAGATCTTCTGACCTTGAACTAGTCAATAGATTTGCCCCTTTGTCAGGCTTAGATGCCTGTGATTGACTGCTACCAGTAGCTGCACCAGTGATAAAGAAAGTTATTAGTCAACCTGCTGTTTCTCCTCTGCGTGAGCCAAATCTGCAGTTAGCGTTGAGTACAGGGGTAGAAAGTCCCATTATATCGGAGGGTATTAATATGGGTAGTGTGGACTGTATTCCTGTCCCATGTCCTATCGATTTGGGTAGAGTTGAACGAGTTGGTGATTATACTCATAAATGTAGAATTCTGAGCGGGGAATATTGCAGGTTTAAGATCCAAAAGAGACGACCCCAACTGGCTATCCTATATAAAAACATACAATATAATTGGCCTCCAGGAGACCTGGGACGGGGGGATCATTTTTGGTTGGACGGTTTTAGTTCACACTTTTTACCTTCATGTCCAGCTTTAGAGGGCAGAGCAAAAGGTGGTCTTATGTTTCTCCTCTCTCTGGACTTAAGGGGCTCCGTAAAAAGGTTAGAGATAGGCTCTCCCCATTGTATGATATTGGAGCTCAGTAAGCAAAACAATCCATAGCTATTATTAGTGAATATCTACAAATCGGGGGAGTGTGAATATGTAAATCAGCACTTAAGTACTTTGAATTACTTTTTTAAAGCATATAGGTTAAAGCAATCCACTTCTTAATATGTTTTATTAATGGATGATTTCAATACGCACCTGTGTGACACTCACATGGTTTATTTGACGACCCGTATGGCTTTAATTATGCCATGATCCCACACTTTGAGCACACTACACGGGGCGAGGGCCTTGAGTCCCTTTTAACTGAAGAAGCTAGTTTTGCTAACCCTCAAGATCGGTGCTCTAAGTTTAAAGCCAAGGCTAGAACACCATTATAGATCATATTTTTATGTCCCCTATGGTATTGAACAAGGTTATTTTTTATAATGCTCAGGAATCTCCTTTGAGCGATCATAATCCTATTATTTTAATCTTGGATAATACCTGTGGCATCTTGGGCAAAGGAGGCAGGAATTGGGTCCCGAATAAGGTGCTACCTTGTGATCAGGGGAGGAGGCTTAGATGGGCCAATGTAACCCCAGATACATTCTTCAAGGGTCTGTGGGAGAAATGTACAGATATCACTTTGCACCGACCCTCTAAGCACCAAGGATGCGGTACTTAGAGCCTCTGAGGCCATTTGTACTCAGATAGGCAGTGACCTAACAATAAATACTAAACCGAGAACCACATGTGGCCCGAAGTGGTTTGATGAGAAATGCTCATATGCCCACCGCTCCTTAATCTTAGCCCTGAAAAAACACCCTTGTGATAGGGAACTGATAGCCGGGTGGAGGAAGGAGTATAAGCTAGTACTTCACAGTCGGAAAAAAGAGATCAAGGATGAGGCGTGGAATTCAATATTGTCTGTTGAGGTATTAAGGCACAGCTTTCCAAACTGTGTGGCGCGACACATTACTGTGTCGCGCCCCAACCGTAGGTGTGTCGCGTGAGGAGTTGATTTCTGCCGGGAATCGGCAGAGTCGAGCTGCAGGGGCTCTTAGAAGGGGTGAAACAACAACAAAGCCCTATTATAGGGCTTTGTTGTTGTTTCACCCCTTCTAAGAGCCCCTGCAGCTCGACTCTGCCGAGCATTTCACAGCTCTTTAAAGACCTTGTGCATGTTAATAGGGCCTATTAACATGCACAAGGTCTTTAAAGACCTGTGAGGTGCTCGGGTGCGGCTGTGAGCGGTCCCGGGCTGCCACACATGGGGGGGGGGGATGAGTGGGGGCTGAAGCCATCTGTTGCCAATGGGGGTGGGGGCTGAAACCCTTAAATGACTACATCAACCTCTTCTCAGTGAGTCCCCTAATTTAAGCGGTTCTGGAGTTCCTGATTTCGCCCCTTCCCATGGTCTTTGTCAGCAGTTTGTCCACATGAACCCGGGCCCAGTGCAGTGCGGCAAATACGTTAAATGTGTGGTGGGAGGCTTGCCAGGGGGGCTTTGCGAGAGCAGGAAATGACATGCAGTTTTAATTTCTGCAAGCATTGCGGAGCCGAACACGAAAACAACCCCCCAGACTGCATCTGCAAGGCAGGCCGCACCTCAAGGCGAGCAGCCGTTCCTGGGGGCTGAAAGGCTTGGACTTCCGGTAAAATGCGGCGCTTTCATGGACCTGAGCCAGTTTTAAAATTTTAGTGTGAACTTGTCGCTGTTGCTAAAGAAAATCGGTGATTAAAGCGCATCTTTGCCTCCAGTGTCAGGTTCTCTGACGTTCATTTAGTTCAGTCTCCGGTTCTGTGATTGGTCAGTTCTGGAGTCCCCCACTGATCCTGTGTCTGTGTTTTGAATACATTATGTGTCACTTTTAGCTTCCTCGCGGTGTGACAGTCCTCTCCCAGGCCCTTCCAATGCTTGTTTGTCAAGAGTTGAAGTGCCTCACAGCTGTGGGGGGGGGGGGGGGGGGGGGGTGCCTGTGGGGGGAGTGTGGGGGTGTGGGGTGGTTTGTCAAGTCAAGTCATAAAATTTGTATAGCGCACTACATACCCAGAGGGTTTCAAGGCGCTTAGGAAGGGGAGGATGATTATTTGTCAAATATCCACGTTTTAAGCTGCTTTCTGAACGCTAGGTGATTCTGGGTGAGGCGAAGGTAAGCGGGGAGTGAGTTCCATGTTTTGGCAGCCAGGTATGAAAAGGATCTGCCTCCCATGGTGGTCTTGTTGATGCGAGGTACAGTGGCAAAGGCTTGGCTGGAAGAGCGAAGTTGGCGGGAGGGGGTGTAGAAGGACAGACGAGAGTTGAGGCAATCTGGTCCGATGTCGTAGAGTGATTTGTGTGCGTGGGTAAGCAGTCGGAAAGTGATCCTCTTATTGACGGGTAGCCAGTGGAGGTCTTTAAGGTGACCAGAGATGTGTTCGTTGCGTGGGATGTCCAATATGAGCCTTGCTGAGGCGTTTTGGATTCGTTGTAGTTTCTTCTGGAGTTTAGCGGTGGTACCTGCGTAGAGGGTGTTTCCGTAGTCCAGTCGGCTCGTGACTAGAGCGTGGGTGACTGTTTTCCTTGTTTCGGAGGGGATCCAGCGAAATGTTTTTCTGAGCATGCGAAGAATGTTGAAGCAGGAAGAGGATACGGCGCTGACTTGTCTGTTCATTGAGAGTGAAGAATCCAGGATGACGCCAAGGTTCCGTGCGTGGTCTGTCGGGATGGGTGCTTTTCCGAGGGCTTCCGGCCACCAGGAGTCGTCCCATGCAGAGGGGGATGTACCTAAGATGAGGACTTCTGTTTTGTCTGAGTTCAGTTTCAGACGGCTTTGTTTCATCCATTCGGCGACTTCTTTCATTCCTTCGTGTAGGTTAGTTTTGGCGGTGCTGGGGTCCTTGGTGAGAGAGAGGATCAGTTGAGTGTCATCCGCGTAAGAGATGATGTTGAGGTTGTGTTGGCGGGCGATGGCCGCGAGGGGGCTCATGTATACGTTGAAGAGGGTGGGACTGAGTGAGGATCCTTGAGGTACGCCGCAGATGATTTCAGAGGCCTCGGACTTGAATGGTGGGAGGCGGACTCTCTGGGTTCTTCCGGTGAGGAATGAGGTGATCCATTCCAGTGCTTTTCCTTGGATTCCGATGTTTCTGAGGCGTTGTAAAAGGGTGCTGTGGCAGACGGTGTCGAAGGCTGCGGAGAGGTCGAGGAGGATGAGGGCGACTGTCTCCATTGTCCAGTAGAGTTCGAATGTCGTCTGTTGCTGCGATGAGGGCGGTCTCAGTGCTGTGTTTGGCTCGGAAGCCAGATTGTGAGGGGTCGAGTGATTTGTTGGCTTCGAGGAAGGCGGCGAGCTGGTTGTTGACGGCTTTCTCGATGACTTTGGCCGGGAATGGAAGAAGCGAGATGGGGCGGTAGTTTTTGAGTTCGGTGGGGTCTGCAGTTGGTTTTTTCAGAAGGGCGGTGAGTTCAGCGTGTTTCCAGTCTTCTGGGAAGGTAGCGGAGTTGAAGGAGCAGTTGATGACGTCTCGGAGGTGCGGTGCTATGACGGAGTCTGCTTTGTTGAAGATGTGGTGAGGGCATGGGTCCGTGGGGGATCCAGAGTGGATGGAATTCATCAGGCGGATGGTGTCCTCAGTGGAGATTGGGTTCCAGGCGTTAAGGGTGTTTACGGGGGGAAGATGGTCAGCAGATGGTAGGGTGGGTTGGCTTCCGGGTTGGTTGTCAAAGCTGTTGTGGATGTCAGCAATCTTGTTGTGGAAAAAAGAGGCTAGGGAGTCGCAGAGGGTTTGAGAGGGGGTGATGTCGTTGGAGTTGGCCGAGGGGTTGGAAAATTCCTTGACGATGTTGAAAAGTTCCTTGCTGTTGTGGGCGTTGTTGTCAAGTCGATCCTTGAATGCTGTTTTCTTGGCTTTTCGGATCAGTTGGTGGTGAGTACGGGTGGCACTTTTGAAGGCGTCTTTGTTGCTGGTGGATGGGTCTTTTTTCCAGGCCTTTTCAAGGGAGCGGCACAGTTTCTTGGACTTCTTGAGATCATCGTTGAACCATGAGGCCTTCTTGTTGCCAAGTTTGTGTTGACGTTTTTTCAGTGGTGCTAAGGTGTCGGCGGTGTTGGATAACCAAAGGGTGAGGTTTGAGGCGGCTTCGTTGGCGTTAGAAGAGAGGGCTGGGGAGGTTCGAAGGAGCGATGTGGAGATCTGATCCGTGGTGATTTTGTTCCAGTTTCTTTGTAGAGTTGGTTGGGGGTGGATGATGGGTTTCGGCTTGTTGTAGGTGAAGTGAACGCAGCTGTGGTCAGTCCAGAGGAGATCCGTAGTGTGGCTGAAGGAGACATGGTTGCTGGAGGTGAAGATGGGGTCGAGTGTGTGACCTGCGATGTGGGTGGGGGAAGTGACCAGTTGTTTAAGTCCGAGGTTGGCGAGGTTGTCTAAGAGGGTGGCGGTGTTGCGGTCGTTGATCTTTTCAAGGTGAAAGTTGAGGTCTCCCAGAAGGATGTAGTCTTTGGAGGGGAGTGCGTGTGGAGTGATGAAGTCCGTAATGTCTTCACTGAATTTTGCGCGGGGTCCTGGTGGTCTGTAGAGGAGGGTGCCTCTAAGGGTTGTCTTGGGGTCGATGTGGATCTGGAAGTGAAGGTGTTCGGAGTTAGCGAGGTTGTCGTCGGAGCTGGTAGAGATGCGGATGGATTTCTTATGGACGATAGCGATTCCTCCTCCTGTATGGTCGGTGCGGTCCTTGCGTGTGATCTTATAGTCATCAGGGATAGCGATGGCGATGTCAGGGGCGGAGGAAGCGTTCATCCAAGTTTCCGTTAGGAAGGCGACGTCTGGAGAGATGGTGTCTAGTAGATTCCATAGGTCAATGGCGTGTCTGTGGATCGAGCGGGTGTTGAGAAGGATGCATTGTAGGAGATTGGGGTCGGGAATCTGTGGTGTGGTCGTGGCGGAGATGTTGTCGGTGCCGCTAAATTTGCAGGAGAAGCAGGAGAACGGTCCATGGGTGCGTCCAGGAGCGGCTTGGACGCAGTTGGGGGCGCGACCGGGGTTAAGGGCTAGGAGGGTGGCGGCATCGTAGGTAACGCGGGGGGGCTGGGCAGCGCGAGGGGCAGGGGGTCTGGCGCTGGGCGCGGTCCAGGCGCGGACGGGCGTAGACGGGCTTACCTTTGGCGCACCTTCGGCGCGGGTTGGGCGCGGACGCTGCGCGTGGACGCTGCGCGCGGGAACTCCTGTCATAAATGGATGGTGGAGGGGGAGGGGCGAGGGCGCTTCAGCTGGGAGGCGGGGCGGGCTAAGGAGGACGACAACAACAACAAAATGGAGGTGGAGGGGTCAGGGCGGCAGGAGAGCTTGGGGGGGAAACGCAAGTACTGCAACAGGGTCGCGCTGGTCAACAGAATGCAAATTAGCAAAAGCGGCGATATATAAATAAATTAAACCGCAGAGTCACGCTGGCAGTAACACACTGCGAGTGGGCAGATCGGCAAATTCAGCAGATAAAATAGGCAAAGCAGCAAACAGAATGGGCAGAGCGGCAGTTCCAACACGCAATTATTTCCAGTCTACTGTGTGGGGTGTGTGTGTGTGTGGGGTGGTGTGTCTGTGGGGTGGTATGTTTGGGGTTGTGTGTGGGGGGGGTTGTGTGGGGGTTGTGTGTGGGGGGGGTTGTGTGGGGTGTGTGTGTGGGGGGGTTGTGTGGGGTGTGTGTGTGAGGGGGTATGTGTGTGTGGGGGGGTTGTGGGGGGTGTGTGGGTGGGGTGTGTTTGGGGGTGTGTGTGGGGTGTGTGGGGGGTGCAGGGGTGTGTGTGGGGGTGTGTGTGGGGGTGTGTGTGGGGGGTGTGTGGGGGGGTTGTGTGGGGGGTGTGTGGGGGGGTTGTGTGGGGGGGTGTGTGGCGGGGTTGTGTGTGTGTGGGTGGGGTGTGGGGGTGTGTATATGGGGTGTGTGGGGTGGTGTCTGTGGGGTGGTGTCTGTGGGGTGGTATGTGTGGGGTGGTATGTGTGGGGTTGTGTGTGGTGTGTGGGGGGGTTGTGTGTGGGGGGGTTGTGTGTGGGGGGGTTGTGTGTGGGGGGTTGTGTGGGGTGTGTGTGGGGGGGTTGTGTGGGGTGTGTGTGTGGGGGGTTGTGTGGGGTGTGTGTGGGAGGGGTGGGGGGTTGTGTGTGTGGGGGGGTTGTGTGTGGGGTGTGTGTGGGGTGGGGTATGTGTGTGTGGGGCCTGAACCCACCATAGGTGGTTCGGGCTTGCTCGCTGCGCTTCCTCGCGTTACTGTGTCCCTGAAATTTTTTTCACAAAAAGGTGTGTCACCAACATGAAAAGTTTGGAAAGCTGTGTATTAAGGGATAGTTCTAGGTTATGGGCCATTATAAGCACCCACTTCTTTTGTGGGGAGGACAATGAGGCTCAGGATTGTAACATCACAGAAGCCCAGTGGCTCTCTCATTTTGAGGCAATTTATGAGTCCAGGGGGGCTTTGGATTGCACCCCCTGGTCTTCGCTCCATCAAGCTAGTACCCCGATCGAGTTTAATGAGAAGGAAATCAAGAAAGCCATAGGAGATACTGCTAGTAACAAAACACCGGGCCCAGACGGCATTCCTGCAGATCTCTATAAAAGTAACCCTCAATTCTGGGCTAAAATACTTGCAAATGTTTTTAGCGGTGTGGGTTCAGCAGGGTTCCCGGCCTCATGGTTAAAATCAATTATTATTCCTATTTTTAAAAAGGGGCAGCGAGGGGATCTTCGGTGTTACAGGCCGATATCCCTCATTGATTCCTCTGTGAAAATTTTAGGAAAGTTAATCTTAACTAAAATTACAGATTGGGTAAATGAGGGGGATTTTGTCCAAGATGCAATATGGAGTTAGATGTGGGAGGAGCACTATGGATCAGTGTTCATATTTGCATCTACTAATAGGCAAATACACTATGGCCAAGGAGGGTTGTTTGAGGATGGCATTTATGGATTTATCCAGTGCGTTTGACCTGGTTAACAGGTCAAAGCTTTGGAACATTTTGTTGGAAAAGGGACTTGACCCTGGTCTAATTTATTTTTTAGCTAATCTCCATCAAGACCTTACAGCTTGGGATAGGATATCCCAGGCTGGTGACTGTACTAGATCTTTTAATTCGGGCAGAGGTGTCCGACAGAGATGCATTTTAGGGACCCTGCTTTTTACTCTTTATATTAATGATCTGGACAAATCACTTGTGGAGGCAGCTCTGGATATTCCGCGTGTGGGAGACTGCCCAATCCCTGTTCTCCTATACGCGGACGATGCTGTACTTTAAGTTCGTACTGCGGTAGGCCTTCCGCAGCTTTTAGATGCCTTCGGGACGTACATGCACTCACTGGACTTGATTGTGAATAATGGAAAGTCAGACACTATGATAGTAGGTCACAGAGCTAGACAAGGATTTGCAACGCAATAGGTCTCGCATTAGGAAAGTGTGAACTATTGGTCTTGTAAATGACAAATTCTTTTAATATGTGAAGGCTTTGAAAATATATAAATTAATAGCATAGTTATTCACAAAGCCAATAGCTTACACTTTCCTAATGCGAGTCCTATTGGCTATGGCAATGCTTGTTGGTAGCAAGCAAGGACAGTGCTGTTGTGGTGCTGAGTGATGATGTGGTTGGGCTGAGTGATGTGGTGGTGTATTAGAGTGATGTGGTGGGGTCCCCGAGTGATGTGGTGGGGTCCCCGAGTGATGTGGTGGGGTCCCCGAGTGATGTGGTGGGGTCCCCGAGTGATGTGGTGGGGTCCCCGAGTGATGTGGTGGGGTCCCGAGTGATGTGGTGGGGTCCCGAGTGATGTGGTGGGGTCCCCGAGTAATGTGGTGTGGTCCCCGAGTAATGTGGTGGGGTCCCCGAGTAATGTGGTGGGGTCCCCGAGTAATGTGGTGGGGTCCCCAGAGTGATGGGGTGGTGTTCCCAGAGTGATGGGGTGGTGTTCCCAGAGTGATGGGGTGGTGTTCCCAGAGTGATGGGGTGGTGTTCCCAGAGTGATGGGGTGGTGTTCCCAGAGTGATGGGGTGGTGTTCCCAGAGTGATGTGGTGGTGTCCCCGAGTGATGTGGTGGTGTCCCAGAGTGATGGGGTGGTGTTCCCAGAGTGATGGGGTGGTGTTCCCAGAGTGATGGGGTGGTGTTCCCAGAGTGATGGGGTGGTGTTCCCAGAGTGATGGGGTGGTGTTCCCAGAGTGATGGGGTGGTGTTCCCAGAGTGATGTGGTGGTGTCCCCGAGTGATGTGGTGGTGTCCCCGAGTGATGTGGTGGTGTCCCCGAGTGATGTGGTGGTGTCCCCGAGTGATGTGGTGGTGTCCCCGAGTGATGTGGTGGTGTCCCGAGTGATGTGGTGGTGCCCCCGAGTGATGTGGTGGTGCCCCCGAGTGATGTGGTGGTGCCCCCGAGTGATGTGGTGGTGCCTCTGAGTGATGTGGTGGTGTTCTTGAGTGATGTGGTGGTGTTCTTGAGTGATGTAGTGGTGCCTCTGAGTGATGTGGTGGTGTTCCTGAGTGATGGAGGGTGGAGTGATGGAGGGCGGAGTTGGAGGGCGGAGTTGGAGGGCGGAGTTGGAGGGCGGAGTTGGAGGGCGGAGTTGGAGGGCGGAGTTGGAGGGCGGAGTTGGAGGGCGGAGTTGGAGGGCGGAGTTGGAGGGCGTAGTTTCAAGTCTGATGGGGGAGGGGGCGGGGGAGCGGCAGCCTTTGAAGTCCGATGGGGGGTGGGGGAGCAAATGGTGAGGCCGAGCGCGCGCAGGGGAAAGCAGTCCAGATGCCAGCTTCGCAATTGAATGCCTCACATGCACTGGCCATAATCCGCATTCCAAAGCCCTCTTGTTAGGCTTTCCTGGAGCCCCTACATAATTTCTTGTAGAAGCAATGCGTAAGCGCATTGACTACAGCGAGACCTAACAACACGAGATACAACACACATTACAACTAGTTTCATATCCAGTACCCAAGAAATTGAGGTAACAAAATTTTTCTTTCCAACTTCTTTGTTGCTTTTCGCCAAAATACATCATAATGCGTCCAGATAATCTGTCATACTTTGGAAATACTGCCACTTACTGATTACCAATGCATGTCCCTCATGCCAGACTGCACTGAACCAATAGGGAGGATCAGAACGAAAGGGAAAGTTTGTCAGTCAGTTTCTATGTGCGACGAATGGCCAACCCTCTAATTAAATCATTAAAGGAGTAGAGACTGATGACTGCAGCACAACAGGAAATGGCAGGACATCCTACAGAATGCAATAGGTATCTAGAAAAGGAGCGAAGGAAAGTGACCTGAAGAAAGGTAAAGTGGGACAGGGCAGTGTAGTGTCCCTTTTAAAAAGCGAAGCCTGGCATAGTTTCGGGGAGACATTGCAAGCTAAAGTAAAGCTGCAACAGCAGCTGACTGGAGGAGGAGCGACAGCTAGTGTTATGCCCAAAAAACAAATGTTAAACAAAACACAAGCGCACAGCAATGGAAAAAACGAGCCAAAAACATGTTAAAAAATGACAATGCCTTTTATTTTTGTTTTCGTTTTTAAAACATGAATAAAAGGCATTGTCATTTACAATGCCAATAGCTTACAATGCCACTGCAGCTGTGTTGTCAAAGCAGCCCCCTCTAGGGATGGCCGCCGGCACCAGAGCCACGATAAATCTGGAAATTGTCCTGCGCCAGTTCCCTCGCTCTGCTTCAATGTCCCACTCTGATCTCGTACCCGTGCGTAGTGTGGGGGTAGGCGGGGCTGCACTTGCCACTGTCCTATTGCAGCCTATTCCATATTCATACAGGAGGGACTCCCTCTGCACGCGCAGGGCTCAGCGAGGCCGACGGGGTGCTACCAACCCACTCACGGGGAAGGTGGGACTGGGGGGAGATGGGCGGGGAGGGTGCACAAGAGGCGGGTGGAGGAGCAGTTAGTAAGATGGTAAGGTATGCCTATGCACCGCTTGAGGTTAACAGCTGCGTAGAAGGTGGCTCGAGGGCACTTAGAAGTCACGGCAGACCATTTCATTACGGTTTTTAAAATATTGCGACCCTATAAAAAGTAATGCGCAGTTCCTCCTCTGTTATTTTTCCACTTATAGACATTGTCAAATGTTGGGCTGATTACTTTTCATACATTCTTTCCCATTTAGTAGCTGCTAAAATGTGTATCGCTTACAAATAAATTGAGACAAGCACGCGAAAAGAGAAAAAAAAAACGCGACCACAGTGGAGGGCGAGGGGACAACGCAGGGGGCCGAATTACAAATGCCACGGGAGAGGGGCTCAATAGGAGAGCGGCAGAAGAAACAGAGGGCAGGGAATGCGTGGGGGGAAAGGGAGCAACACGGTGGCTAGAGGGCTGCTAAAATGTGTATCGCTCGCGAAATGAAATTAAAAGCGGCCGGGAAATGCTCTCGGCATTGCGTGGGCGGGGAGCGCATTCCTTTGAAGTGTGAAGCAGGGGGCGGGGGAGCGGATCCCTTTCAAGTGAAGCTCTCGGCATTGCTGTGGCGGGTCTGAAGCAATGATGCGAGGCAGGCGGCTCGGAGAGCAAATGGAAAGCGCGTGCACGGGCACATGCACTCGGCGCAATCCGCCTGGTTTAGCTTTCGTGGATCCAACTCTATAAGTCTCGACATCTGCAATGCGCAAGCACATTGGCAGAGGTCGAAACCTAAAAACCCTTCTACTGTAATGGCGTGGAAGTTTCCTCTGTGTCCTCTTTTACCTACCTGGGAGTCCTATGTGATGATAGGTCATCCTGGGTTTTGCAACAACAAGTTAAAAAGAACGCAGTCACACGAGCTTCCTCATATCCTTTAGGGTTTGCACAGCATCTGGGGGCTAGCCCGATAGAGGCTACCCTAAAGGTTTATAAAGCCAAGTGTTTGGCTATCGCGGCCTATGGATCCTCTATATGGGGCTATAAAGATCAGGCTGGGATACAGATAGCCGAAAACAAATTCTTACGGAATCTTTTGTCTGTACCACAATCTACCCCATCGTATGCTATACATCAGGAGTTAGGGCTAGGTTAGGACACTGATATTTTGAGTACAGCTCCGTTGCTTTGTTGGATGAAAACTTGGCTGAATCCCGATCTAACCCTGAACCACATGATTTTACTGGACTGTGTTAAGTTAGATAAGTCCTCTAAAATGAAGTGGCTGTCGTATGTTAAAAGCATGTTATCTAAAATTGGACGGACAGAACTTTATGAGGAGCCTGATAAGATTCGGAAGGAGGATGTGTTGTTGGTAAAATTGAATTTTAAGAATTTTTTGATGCTCGAGCGAGAAGATCAGGAGCTATTTAAACCTTTAGTAAGGGCCCATTACCTGTTAAAAACAACTATTAATATGGAACCTTATTTGTCAATTGTTAACAAGCCTGATCATCGCTGGCTCCTAACTAGGCTCCTCTTTAATTTGATTTATCTCACATTGGGGGATTATCAGTGATGGTGTAATGCTGATGATGCCATACCCTGCCAATGCAACAATTTCTCACACCAGGATACTTCACATTTTATGATGTTCTGTGACTTTTATTCGAATATTTGCATGAGATTTCTGGTACCTATCCTGAGAGGAAGGGGTTTCTCTCAGGTTAGACCAGCGTTAGTTTTTCTACAGTCTTTGTGTAACCCTGGTGATATTTTTAATATTGCATCTTTTCTTGTAGCGGCAGTGAAGTTAAAAAAAAAGAGACATTTGATGCGGATTTCTTCTTAAATAAGAGTTTACGGTCTATTGCTATTTTAATTAGGATAAGGGGTTTGATCCTGCGATAGTGTTTTTATCCAAATGAATTGAAGTATTTTTCTATGTTTGTTTTTGTACTTTTATTATTTTAATTAATCGAATAAAGTGGATTGACTGACTGACTGAGTGAAAGATGTATAAACAGCTGCATCTTTGCTGGGAGAAAGGGTGCAGGAAGCGGGAGGGGGAGTTCATGGCTGACCAGAGGACACTTGACCAGGGTCAGCTCAGTGCAACAACAATCTTCCTGTAAGACCAGCACATTCTCTTGTAAGACAAGCAGAAAGAGCTTGAAAACTCCTGCTGAAGGAACAACGTCATAATGGTCCTGGGAGGAGCAGAAGAAACCCTCAGAAGACCTAGGGAGCAATCAACTTTGACAGAGTAAATAGGGATATTGTTGGAAGCGCACAGAGCAAGTTACCCGACATCTTGTGCAAGTTCACTTTATTTTTTAAACTTTCATGAACAACTTAATAACAGTGATTGAGATCTCATTCAATGCATCTTTCATCACTCATCATCAATCTTGTTACAGAAGGGAAGGCATTGAAACTGATAATAGAGGGAAACAATAGCACTACTTGTGGGGGGGCCGGTGAGGAGATTGCTTTGGCTTGTCCACCCCCAAAAGTAAGCTGCACACTACTAAATTACGTACTCAAGTCTGTAAAATCCTGGGTTTCAGTGAGGAAAGGGTCAGCGTCAAACTAACAGCAAGGGAAGCCACCCTATGACACGGCCTGGCTGGAAGTACATATGGCACAGGAGGAGACAGAGGGCAACATGAAAGAGAAAATGGAAAGAAATGATAGGACACTTTAAAACACGCATTGCATGCTAGAAAGGCAGCAGACGAATAGAAGAAGTATTCCAATAGGACTAACAGCAATCAAGACAAGAGCATAAAACTTATCTGCAAGTGTTTGGGGTCTCCCAGAAACACTGTGTGTCTTATGTAGCCTTTCCATATGAAAAAAGGGATAGAAAAAGATGCTGACAAGCACAGCTTAAGCAGGGAGCCATTTAGCACACTAGGAGTCATGCTCTTGGCTGACCTTCAATTTGGTCAATATAGAAGGGACCCCAATGAAGAAAATGTCATCCTATAGGATGGTGGTACGCTACTGATCCAAATATACGTTGGAAGGGACTTTGAGATGAACATCAAACCCAGTGCAATCTGAAAAGGATCACATGTTATTTGTGTTATGGGTAAGGGGGCTATTCTGGAATGTAGGGGCTTTCCAATCCAAAATAACAGCGAGTGTTAAGGGGTTCTGCCAAGAGGGTACCTTTTATTTCAGGGTGGTACTTTGAATAGGAGAGATTGAGAAGGAATGGGTAAACTAAAGAGCACTAGACAATTAACCTTGGCATCTAGATTAGATCAGGCCCTTTTTAGGTCATCCAGATTATAAAGAAATTGCTTCTGCCCATGTAATCTGCCTGAATTTTTCGCTTCATGATCACCTGGTTTTTGGCCTTTTAACTGTGGGTGGGCCTCACAACTGGTAACCCACCCCCTGTAATCAGACTGCACAGGTTACCTCCATTGTCTGCCTGTTAAGATAAAGCCACTGCAATGCAGCAAGGGTTAGGGACACTTGGCTGGTTACACATTAGCACATTAGCACATGTGCACATGCGTGTGCACATGTGCGAGGTCTGCATGTGTGAAACTACTATCCTATCCAGCCCGGTAACTGCCCACAGGTCGCCTGGCGCAGAGGGGAGTCTGCAGGGTTAGATATTGACCTGGGCAGACCTTCTAATATTAATATTAGTGAACACCTATAGGTTAAAGTCAGTGTGGGTTACTGCATTGTCTGCAGTGACTCTTTATTATGCACACGGGGAAAGTCTGCCACAGAGTGCAGCTTTGCTTCCCTTTGGCCTACAAAGTAGAGTGAGGTATTGAACTGGGGCGAAAGGTATGCGCCAAGATCAAATCTGCCAGTTTAAAGACGATATATGTACATCTTATGAGCCATCCAGAATAGTCTTATTTCTCTGGCTCAGCTCAGGATCAGAGCCTAGGTCCTTTGTCACCCTTCTGGGCCAAGTTAATTATGTTGCTCTCCAGCATAAGGAACAAAGGTCTCCCCACAGAATTGGAGCAATTAATAGTGCTTCACTCCGCTTCTGAGGAAGAACAGGTGGGAAAGAAATTCCACATCCATCAATTAGTTGTTACACTTTACCAGACCAGGGTTGAGATAGCCACTGTACTAGGGTTGGGACAGCCCAGGCCTACTGACCAAAGGCGAAACCGCAAACCTCACACCTGGTGACACCATCTTGAACTGTTCCAGCGGGAAATAGCCAACACATTGCATGCGTTACTACGCATGGGATCACAACGCGGTCGTTATAATGACCGCGTTGTTACATTACAGTACCATTATGACGCAAGTCATTATTATCGACTTGCTTTATGGGGCACGCTAACCTAAGGAATAGTATAATTTACTATTCTAACACCTTCCCTATTGTTGGGCAAAATGGAGTTAGAATAGTAAATTTTACTATTCCTAAGTCCAGCATGCCCCCTACAGCAAGTGGATGCAACAGCTGGCATTGTAATGGTACTGCGTTGTAAAAACACTGTTGTTGTAACGATCGCGTTGTAATCGCAAGCGTTTACAACACATGCGATGTAAAGGGCTATATTCTGTTCCAGCATGCTGCAGAGGAGGGCTATGTCACGGCTGGAGAAGTGATGTGGCACCCTAGGATTGGTCAGGGAGGCCTGACTTCTAGAACTGTACACCCCCACTTACAAAATCGTGCACAAGGGGGAGGGAGGCTGTGACTGGATGGCAGAAGCTGTGGACAACAGGAAGGAGGAGCCCCCCCCTGGACTAAGGATTCTGCCCAGGGGCGGCTCCTTCATTTGAGCGGAAGAGTGTCGCCCCACTTAATTGCCCTAGAAATGACCCAGAGACAAAAAATAAAATGGTAATAATTTTAAATGCATTACCATTTTCCCCCAGTCAACCCGTCCTGAACCCAGTGTCATGACGAGGTGGGGCCTGTTGAAGCCTGCTGGCACACCGTCTTACGACAGCCAGCTTGACATGCATACTATAAACCTCTCAAACAAGCTGTCTTAAACAGCGGGTTTGAGAGCCTACCAAAGCCTCAAGTGTCCTTGAGGACGGTGAGAGAGGCCGCTTCCGCCAATCCTGGCACTGCTCGCATGCAGCACCAGGATTGGTTAAGCCCAGCTGGACGTGACGTCAGAAGAAGAGTGAGGAGGACGTGTCTCCGGAAAGCATGGTAAGTACCTTTTAATTTATTTCTTTCGTGAAATAATGTATTTAAAAAATCTATATAAATTTATATATATATATGTACATATATATATATATATATATATATACATATCTCCACGTGTTGGTTCTCGGTTCCCCGGCCATTGAGTGCTTGTTGTGGGTGCGTGCACCTACGGCGGAACCACGCCGTTAATTATCGTCACACTTTTCCCTTGGTTAGAAAGGATATCGATCAACGCGTTGATCGACTGCTTTCATTGCTTAAATAGTTTAAAATAAATCAAATTGTGGAAAACCAAAGGGAGTGCGCCCGATATCCTTTCTAAACAAGGGAAAAGTGTGACGATATATATACACATATATATTAATACAACAATGTTGGTGGTAGCGTTTCTCAGAACGAGAAAACGTCCGCACCTTCTGTTAACGACTATTTTCACTGATCAAGTTACGTGTGAAAATTTCAAGGGTAGAGGTGCACTGCGAACCTGGTAGAACACCCACCACCGGGGGTGTGATACAAAGCAACTTAATGCCCGTGTCAATAATTAAGAAGAAACCAAGTTGCAACAAGCACCCTCTGTGGAGTCAGGAATCAGTAATATTTCTGCATTACACATTGGTTATTTCACCACTTTTTCATCAGTTTTAGACACAAGTTCATGAGAAATAAATGGGCTTCAAAGCATGGATCCAAAACCGTACGTAGTATCTTCAAAAATCTTTATTTTAAGCACATTAAAAGTTCTCCAGCTTTGCACTGCCGACACATGTTTCGCCCACACAGGGGCTTTTTCAAGGCAATTTCATTCAGGATGGACAGGTCAGATTATCAGGATGGTCCGATCGGTGTGTCGTAGCAGGAGTCGTGCAGAAGTGTTAAGAATCCTATTGATTAAAGAGTTGGCAATTGCGACGTCCACGATGTATGTTCAAACATGAAAAATTGGTAGGGAGGCGATAGTCACTTGGTGGAGATCAGTTCTAGTTTTCACGAAGTGTAGAAATTTTGAAGACCTTGGTAAGTCTGTTTGGAAGTATGTGTAGGAGCCGGATCTCCACTGCTCAGCACGTCTCCTGCTGAGCAGTGGAGATCCGGCTCCTACACATACTTCCAAACAGACTTACCAAGGTCTTCAAAATTTCTACACTTCGTGAAAACTAGAACTGATCTCCACCAAGTGACTATCGCCTCCCTACCAATTTTTCATGTTTGAACATACATCGTGGACGTCGCAATTGCCAACTCTTTAATCAATAGGATTCTTAACACTTCTGCACGACTCCTGCTACGACACACCGATCGGACCATCCTGATAATCTGACCTGTCCATCCTGAATGAAATTGCCTTGAAAAAGCCCCTGTGTGGGCGAAACACGTGTCGGCAGTGCAAAGCTGGAGAACTTTTAATGTGCTTAAAATAAAGATTTTTGAAGATACTACGTACGGTTTTGGATCCATACTTTGAAGCCCATTTATTTCTCATGAACTTGTGTCTAAAACTGATGAAAAAGTGGTGAAATAACCAATGTGTAATGCAGAAATATTACAGATTCCTGACTCCACAGAGGGTGCTTGTTGCAACTTGGTTTCTTCTTAAATATACACATATATATATTGGGCGCTGAGGAAGGCAAATGCGCCGAAATGCATTCGCCGCCACCAGACTGCTGTTTTCCATTTTAATAAAGCCCCTCCTCACATTTCCCCTCGTGGCTGCTGCTTCTCTTTTCTGTTGGGGATATATATATATATACTCCTGTGATGCTATACGACAATCTTGACATCTTCCATGATGCTGCTGTAAAGGACATCAAGTTGTTACATTCAAAATTGCTCAATTCCAAACGTAAGAAATATACACAGAATGATCAATACTTGCGACTCATCCAAAAGATCCAATCAAATGAGAATGTCATTGTCAGGCAATCTGATAAGGTAGGGAATATAGTTTTATGGCCGCGAAAACTATATTTGGAGGAAGCCCTCTACCAGCTAAACGACTCGGATTGTTACAGACATAGTGACATCACCCTGATCAAGAAAGCCCAGGAAGACTTTTATTCATTGTTGATGGGGTGGAGATCTTTTGAACTACTGAGTATGGATGAGCTTAAGTATCTTAGAAACAACAATCCGGTCATGCCAGTTCTATACCTAATCCCGAAGGTCCACAAGAACCCGGCGAAACCCCCGGGCAGGCCAATAATAGCAGCGTGCGGGGGTCTGCTTGAAAAGACAACTGTCTTTGTGTTCGTACAGAGCTTACCATCCTTTGTTCAGGACTCAAACGACTTTGTGAGGAAAATTGAGGACATCAAGTGGGATTCGGACTTATGGCTCATCACATTAGACGTCACGTCTTTATACACGAGTATTAATCATCAAGACGGACTACGAGCCACAGAATTATTTTTGGGATTAAGACCAATCATCATGGCGGATCACAATCGTATGTTGTTATCTATGATTTCATTCTGTTTACATCATAATTTCTTTATGTTTAACAACAGATACTACCAGCAAGTCAGGGGTGTAGCCATGGGGGCCTGTTTCTCTCCCAGTTATGTCTGTCTCCATATGGGCTACTGGGAGAGACAGGTCCTCTTTGGCGAACACTCTGACATTGCTAGGCGGTCCATTTTACGGTGGTATCGTTTTATAGACGATGTGTTCCTAGTCTGAAAGGGCACTCGTCTAGAAGCTGAGCACTTTGTTGAAATGTTGAATTGAAACGATTACAACTTGAAGTTTACCTCGACAATCAGTAGGGAACAGGTACATTTTCTAGACATGACAGTTTCACCTGGACGAGATAAACTTGAAACTAGGTTGTACCGAAAGCCAACGGCAGGAAATACAATACTCCATGCCAGTATCATCACCCTGCCCACCTCATACGCAGTATCCCGTATGGCGAGATGCTCCGTATTAGACGACTGAGCAGCACTGAAGCTCAATGCCATCTAGCTCAGCAAGCTAGTAGGACCAGATTTCTGGCGAGAGGGTATAATACTGCAGTGGTTGACAAGGCCATAACCAAAGCGAATGCCCTGTCACGAAGTGAAGCCTTGCAACGCAAGGTCACTGTCATGCCAACTACCTCCCAGGATCAAAAAGTGAGATTGATCTGGGCCTACAACAGGCAACATAGGGCGCTTAGTAAAATCATCTCTAAACACTGGGGCCTAATCAAATGTGATCCCGTTATAGGTGACAAAATCCCAGCTACACCATCAATCACCTATAGGAAAGCATATTCAATGCAAGATGCATTAGTCAAATCTAGCCAAGAGGTTTTATCACGGAAGAACTGGCTTGATAAGAGCAAAGGCTTCAGGAAGTGCTCTTCCTGTAAGGCATGCCAGCACGGGCTCAACAAAACCGAATATGTAGTCCCATTCACCCCCAATGCACGCAAGATCAAGAAACAACTGACTTGCAAGAGTGAATATGTGGTTTATGTGCTGGAGTGTCCGTGTGCCCTGCGGTATGTGGGTAGCACCAAGCTACAGGTGCACAAGAGGATACTCCAGCACATAAGGGCCATCAATACCAATGACTCGGCGTATCCGGTGGCCCGCCATTTCAAGGAGCACCACAACAATGATAGCACCCTTTTACGTTACTATGCTGTAGATTGTGTGGGCCCTTTAAGAAGAGGAGGAGACAGGGATGGTGCCCTTAGAAAACTGGAGACTAGGTACATACTGGAAATGGATAGTCGAGCCCCGGGGGGATTAAATTCCACGGAAGACTTTTACACTTGTCTCTGAATTACCAACATAGTGTACTTAGTGGTTCAGAACTATCCATCCCAAATTTATCCATCTAGTTCTTCTGCCAAGGTATCCAACTGGATATGAGCATATGACACTCTCTGTCCAATTTGATGATCAGTACATGTCTAGTGTTGCGTATGGTTTCAGTATGTAGTGCAGCCTAGGCTTAGGCTGCATGATGGTGTATCAAATGCCAAGTATAACATCTACAATGATAAAAGTATAATAACATAAAAAACAAAAATATACATAAAAAACTTTATAAAATGGTATGGAGAGAGAAAAGAAAAAAACGCACAAAAAATGTATTACACTACTTATTCTTATGTCAAATGCTGGAATGGTGTTGATCAATTTATGGTTACTTGCCTTAGTATGGAGGTATGGGAGGTGAGGTTGCGATGTTCTCCAAACTTAGTGGTTGGTTTACATCTCCTCTCCTCTCTATCCTCTAGCAGAACATAGACATATGATTGGCTAGTGCGTAAAATGGAGTCAGGATGCTGCGGTCCCGGTGTACAGGCATAATGCATTCATGCAGCCATATATTCTGATCACCTGAGGTCTCATCTTGTGTAAATAGTGTATGTTTGGTGTATATATATTAATTATGAATATTCATGTACATTCATGTTTTTATATGTATATATATATTTTTTCTACACCTGATTTTAACATGGTATTGTAGATCATGTATATAATTGTTATTTATTGGGATTACAATTATTTACACAACACTATTTGCACTTTACTGACGTGTTGTACATTGCCAATTTTGCACTGCATTTATAAATCTTTTAATCAGGGATTATCCCGTGATCTGTAACTTGTATTGTTAAAAATGACAGTATTGCATTAGCACTTTATTTACAGTTGTTTGCACATTGCGATATAAGTTAAAATCAGGGATTATCCCGAGATGTGTTTAGCAGTCAGCATTGAAATGTTGTCTATGTCTATGACACAAGGTATTTTGCACGTGACCATGTTCCACCAATGACTATACACTCTGACCGGCATTTGTACTTTAAAAGTTGCCTCCTCCCTTGCATGCGTCATGTGATCAAGGCCTCTGTGAAGGCCGAAACGTCATGCTGAGGTGTGCAGTCTTCCCGATTAAATAAAACACACTGCTCACCTGCACTCGGGTCTCCTCTCTTCTTCTGTGCTGTGGTATCCAGGATTGGGCTCCAGGCGAGAGTAAGCAGGGATTGTCTCATATATATATATATATATATATATATATATATATATATATATATATATATATATATATATATATATATATATATATATATATATATATATATATATATATATATATATATATATATATATATATATATATATATATATATATATATATATATATATATATATATATATATATATATATATATATATATATATATATATATATATATATATATATATATATATATATATATATATATATATATATATATATATATATATATTAGCTCAGATACACAAAGAGTTGGTTGAAGACCATGGACATCTAAAAGGGAGTGGATTCGTGGCGGAGGCAACCACCCTCCACGGATTAAATCGAACGATGTAGGTTCACCTTGGGAATGCCAGTTGTTGTTTCTGTCCCAAGAAGAAAAACCAACGAATCCCACATTGCTGGCAAGAGGTACTTTATTCAAGTGAAGGTCACAGCAGCGCTAACAGATCTGTTACAGATACAACAACTGGCATTCCCAAGGTGAACCTACACAGATATATATATCCTTTTTCCCACCCCTCTAATTGGCGGACTTTCCAGCTGCCTCTGATTATGCCTGCAGTTGACTACAGGACCAGTGGAGGTCTTCCCATAATGAGGGAAGCTGGTACCCTCACACCCTCTGAGGACCAGTTGGGGTAACAATTGGACTTCTGCACCCAGAAGGAGAAAAGCACCAGAGGACAGGGTGGGCCAGGGGACTGCGACTGGGAAGGGCCAGAAAAGTAGAGAAAGAGGGGATAGCACAGTAAGCTCTATGTGGTTTGAAAAAAAATATATATACGTTTTTAGGCTGACTCTGCATAGGACATCCACACAAGTGAGGAATTCTTTTTATCGGGAGACCAAGGGGAACACTGGGTGGTAGGAAATTTGTGCTGGGGCAGTGATCCCAGTGTGAAATGTAAGGAAAATGTGATTACGTTTTAGCTACATTTGAGGGTTGCAGGCGATTCTGGGAAAGAAAGCGTTGGGGGATCCACACCTCTCTAGACTCCCCTGATGTCTAGTTTTCAGAAAGGTCTGGGTTTGGTAGGTTTCCCAAGATGCCCACCGAGCCCCGGACAAAAAACCCAGGTGACTCCCTCGCAAAACCAGGTCTTTTTGTGACTGATAATTTTGAAGTCTCCACAGTACGTTTTGGGCGATTTCTTGTCGTGGGCACTAAGCCTTTCGACACATGGGCGGTATCACTTATCAGGATTCTTGAGGGAATTGCTGGGAGGGTGGAAGTTAGTGGCTCCCCGCAGATTTCAGAACTTTCCAGCACAGAAATGTGTGGTAAAAGGTGTTTTCTTTTTTGTTTTTACAATGTTTGAGGTTTTCAAGGGATTCTGGGTAACAGAACCTGGTGAGAGCCACACAGGTCACCCCATCCGAGATTCCCCTGGGTGTCCAGTTCCACAAATGTGCAGGATTGATGGGTTTCCCTAGGTGCCGGCTGATCTAGGACCCAAAATCCACAGCCAGGCAAATTGCAAAAAAAGGGTCAGTTTTCACTGGAAAAATGTGATGTGTCCATGTTGCATTTTGGGCGGCTTCCTTTCGCTGGCACTAAGCCTACCCACACAAGTGAGGTACCATTTTTATCGGGAGACTAGTGGGTGGTACTGTGTTTTTTTGGGTCATGATCCAAATATAAGGTGGACAACAAAAAGGAGGCTGGGCTGTTCCTAAAAGATGAAGAAAGGGACGGTCACTAAGGTACAAGGGATAGTGCTCAAAGGAGAGCTAGCCCTGGGTGTCCATTGTGTTGGATAAGTGTCATGCTTCATCATAGGCAATGCTCCTCGTTGGGTAGGCGGTGCAATACCCAACGGGCACACCTCATAGAGGGGCTCTTTATCGGAGATCTTTTATCCAACTGCCTATGGGTGAAGTGTGGGTGAGGGGCCAGAACAGAGTAGATGGTGTGGGTAAGGATAAAATGAGGCACAAGGTACCGGAAAACAATTTTATTATGGTGGTCCTCTGCCGCAAATAAAATCAAGGATAGTCTGTAATTCGCTGGAACTTAGGTTTCCAGAAGCGATACAGTACTAAGATGTGAAGGGTGTGGTCAACATGTTTCTCGCTCAAAGTTCATTAACTGCGATTCTTTAGGACCTAATATATCAAAACTACTATCTACAGAAACATGATCTACAAGAGTATCAATTTACATAAAGCACATAAGTCGTACTACCTGTTCAACACCTGCTCTTGCCTAATAGTTAGAGTAAAAAGGTGTCAACAGTATCCGGTAGGTCTGACATCAGGAGAGAAGCCATTTTGAATGAGGTTTCTGCAGCCTGTGTCAATGTGGGTCACGCCTACCCCTTGATACCGGGTCCGGATATAAGGTTGCCAAAGATATTTCCACCAGCCTTATGCAGATTTGTAAATGACAGTGTAGTATTAGGTAGTGTGTTTGTAATAAATGTATTTTTCCTTTTCTAAAGAAAAAGCACAGACTGAACCATCATTTATTGATTATTATTAATGTGTGCCATCAAATGGTGATTACTAGCCCACACCACCTCCCCTTAGTGGACCTTGGACTGCTCTGCTTTGCTACCCTGAGAGAGTCAAGCGCTACAATGAGGTGTTGGGTCGCCAGTGAAGGGGTGAATGTGGACCCATTACATGAGCAGGCCGCACAACCAACAGCCTGTTTCCTTGCACGGATCAATCAAGGGTTTATTAGAGGACGACAAATGAGTGATAGCGTAAATAAGGTGCTATATCTTACGGATATTGTAGGGTTGTCTTAAAATGTACAGGAGACATGTTAACAGGAGGAGCTCTAGGAAAAATGCTTAAAATTTGGATCATAGCAGCTATCACTCATCAACGGCTCAAAATAAAGAGTTGATGGACAGTGATGGGGAAAAGTAAACATACAACAGATGTACTCAGTGCTGTTTATGCTGTAACACCCGACACATCATATCTGAGAAAACCAACAGGCTATGTGGGTCAAATTGGGAAGAAATACATTTAAGCCTACGAGGTCTTCCGATGATATCTCATACAGAACCTAGCTCCTCTATCATTGAGTTATTGCAGAAATCAGGTGTGTGTAGCTTCAAAATGCCAATGAGTTGGAGGGACTAGCACGAACCTTAGCCCCAATAGGTTAAGATGATTGCACTATGCCACCTCACTGACGCGGCATGGTGTGCAAAATAACGAAGGACTGGAATGTGGCCAATTGATTCAAGCATTCAACCCATCACTTTTTGTAGACTTCAGTGCAACGCCCTAGGTGCGAAGGGAATTGCTCACTGTTCCAGTGGAACAATGCTACACCTGGCTGAAAAGTCCAATATTAGTCTTGGGCTGCTTGTTGTTTGGTTCAGGAGGACATGATCTAGTTGTTCAGGCAGCATCCTTTTGAGGCAGGGTCAAGACTAACGTGCATGTGCCTGGGTCTAAACGGAGGTGCTGTGATGTGCAAAATAATAAAGAACTGGAATGTAGCCACAGTAATTACTAGTGAGCAACATTGCAAGCATTCCACCCATCACCATTTTGTATGTCGCATTCAAAGGGACCAAGGTGGCCACTCAAAATTTGAGGTGGAGCTGGTGACAGCCTGCAGGAAACCATGCACAGGATTCTAAAGATTTGCACAGGACCATAAAATGGTATATAAATATCTGGTACCACCACATAACATTGTGGGTGGGGAGGAGAGCATTGATTAAGATGGTGTTTCTGCCAAATATCCTTTATGTTTATCAGACACTTACTTTAAAACTTCCTTTAAAACTATGAAGAGATGAAATTTGCAAGCTGCAGGAACTATGCAACTTCTGCAAATAAGAAGGAAAACAGCAAGGATAGGGGGTGACCACAGCTCTTCAAGCCCAAGGATTGGGTGGTCTTTCGTTGCATTGGGTTTAATACATAAGTGCTGGAAGCAACCAGGGGCTTATGGTTTTCAAGATCTGCTTGAGACGGCAGTCAAACTTTGCTAACCCTGCGCATGTATGGGATCCTCCGCTCTTTCCAGGAGATAGAAGTTCTATGCAGTAAGGGAGACAGAACTGGTGGTGCAGTTAGACAATGAGCAATGGGGAACAGCCTCCTTAAAATGAATAACTTTGCACCAGACGCTTGAGCAAGAATCTGTGCTTATGATTTTATACAGGGGGGACTTGAGACTAGAGCAGATACACACCCTAGGCAGATCTCGATTGCATTCCTGTTAGAGCTGAGCAGAGCACACTGTGTGGCCCTGTCTGGCGAAGTGTTTAACGAACGTACTAGATGAAGTACAAAAGGTGACAGGTGGTCAGTTGGTAGGTAATCTGGAGATGGTGCTACTGTGCTGCCCGTTAATAGTAGTGCACGCACTAAACTAATGTACAAGTAAAATCAATTCATATGTTCATGGCTACCAAAATATTAATTTTAGCCATGTGGGGGGTCAGCTCTGTCCCACATCCCTGGATCTGTAGCAGATCTGGAATTAAAGAATGGAACAGCATGCACACAGCACTCTGTTAAGGAGCAAAGATCATAGCACAATGCAGCTTCCACTGACTACATACCTTGCAATAGGTTTTAGGGATCTGTGCTGTCCCAAGAGATTGAGACTGCAATAAATGATAGCGGAATACTAACTGGACATCAGAGGATGACACAAAAATGTCTCTAAAGATTGGAGGCAGACACTGGGCTATGGACCTCAAACTCTGGAACATGTTAGAATGGGCTGAGGAAAAGACAAAGGGAAGCTGAAAGTTGCGGTGGCTGACTAGTTGCTAGAGTAACGTTTGTACAGGTCAAAGTGCAAATGTGTTTTCCAGGTGGGAACATTACCTAACTGTAGTACAGTTCTAACAAAAAGCCTGAAACCAAAAGTGCTTGAATCGAATAGAGGCTTTTAGTAGACCTTTAAAATTTCATTCCTGAACTGGGAAGTTTTCTGCACGAGGACAAAGTATCTGATGATTAGTGTCTCAGAATCAAAATACATTTTTGCAAGAGTTTTGAAAATTCTGGTCATGAACCTAAAACCTGGCAATGACAAAACAATTCCTATTCCAAAACGTAAGCCATTTTATTTTTTGCAAGTGCACTGTGTTGATTATTTGAATTGGGAAAGTGTAATGAGAGAACACAATCAAGGATAACTAGGATAGGACTACTTGGAGCCTTGCATTTTAATTCCCAGGTTGAATAGCCAAGCCTTCAGCGGACTATGAAACATAAGGAAGCAGGACTGAGTGCAGACAGCAAGAACAAGAGCTGTTGTAGCAATATTCTACAATGTATTATGTCTAGACAATCAATTAGTGGAGTGAGGATTATAAACTCACTTTGCGTGTACTGTACCGATACACAACAGTTCTGAAATCTATACTACTATTATAAAGCGAGAACTGGGAACCTTTGAGGCAGGTAAACTCCAGAAGTACAGCACCAATCAGAACACACAATACACCGTTGGAAAGGGGAGTTTGAGGAGATGGACATAGACTATACATCTGGCCACCATATAAATTACAAACGTCAAACAACATTAGGGGTAAAGTAGTCCCTTGTGGGCGTTGGCGTGTCGGAGGCGTGTGCGTTCAGGGACGCATGCAGCCTGACAGCGTTGTCCGCGTAGAAAAAACATGGGCGTGTGGGTGGGCGTGTGCGTTCACTGGTGCATGCAGCCTGACAACGTTGTCTGGGTAAAAAACATTTAGGTGGGCGTGTGGGTGGGCGGGTGTTCAGAGACCACAATGCAGATGCCCACACACAACAACGCTAAACAGCACGCACACCTCACGACGTGCACTAACGCTAATCTCACTGTGATGAGATTAGCGTTCGTGCACGTTGTGACGTCTGCGTGCCCTTCAGCGTTGTTGTGTGTGGGCATCTGCATTGTAAGACGCCTGCTTCATTGTAAAGCGCGGAGGGAGTGTCGCGTTCGGTAACGTTTCACATCCTTCGCCTGCTTCATTGTAAAGCGCGGAGGAGGGGAGAGGGGAGGGGGGGGTGCGGGTAGCGTTTGGTAACGTTTGCAGTCGGCGTTTCGTCACTTCTCACTCAGCCAGGTCCTGCCATTCACTGCTGCACAAGCGGACACACCAAAGGACTCAACAAGTCTAGGCACAGATGAAGTACAAAGGTAAAAGACGACGTGCAATATCTTTGGGGAAAAACGCCTCTACCTCATTACACAATTTTTAGAAACAAACACCATTGCACACATTCTCTTTATTCCCCGGACAAAAACCGGGACGGGCTGCTAGTAAATATATAAAGGCACTTAGTTGAACCGTAACCATATGGCATATTAGTTTAAGTTGTGGAAAACAAAGGTCACTGCCTGGAAAAAACTCTCTTGAGAGCAAGGATTTTGGTTTACAAGAGTTATTAACAGGGTGCAGAGACAGGCATATTAAATCAAGCAACCAAAAGAGACAATGAGCTGCCAATCTCCACACTAAGGAGGAGTTTTTTTGGGTTATCACTCAACAGATAAAGGAGAAGCAAGGCTAGAGATACTTACAGCAGTCCGCGTGGGAAACACACAGTCGAACATGTCACATCCGAGGGCCACGCACACCACTAAGTCGGTTGCGTACCTGAAGGAGCACCAAGAAGAAAGAAAGTGCATTACAAGTTCTGCTCCTTAGGCAGATGAGCTATATCATTTTAAACAACTCTATACATGTTTTTAAACCTTGCTGCATCTTAAATTCTGCTCCTACATCTTTATCCCCATTCCTGTCCATAAGAATACACAATGCAAGCAGCTTTGCTTTCTGACGGACAAGCACCACAAATTATTGGTGGAGAGTTCTTGTATCAACATGTAGGTGAAAGCGAGAGGCATCTTAGGGTAGGTTAAACAGATATAGCCAAAAGTATTTTATTTTCTGCCTAAAAAACAGTACTGATTTTAAGTGTCTAGCATGACAACAGGATAGGGAAGCAGAATGACAAAGCTAACAGGCCTCACCTTTCAAAGGCAATAGCCAAACTTTTTGCTTTGTCATTGCTTGTAGGTGATGCTGAAAAGCTTCAGCAGAAGCAAAAAAATAATAATAAAAATTGTTTCTGATACCAAATAGTATTGGCAAAAAAAAGCCAAATCAGAATCATGATGTATGCGGGAACCTGAATCATGACGCTGCCGCAGACTTTTTTTATTTTTAGTTACCTATCTAAGATGGCGGACATTGGGGAAAGCAGCATATGGAGCAACAAGCAAGAAAATATATGCACTTCCAGTTAAAATATATGCTCTTACAGCTAAAAACTGGAAAAAAGTAGTTCTCTCAATGTAAGCACTCCAAGGATACAAGTAATCCAATCAAAAGCATGGTAAACTAGCATTGGCATAGCCATTAGGTCTCGCCTTTGGAACTTATAAGTGTTTAGTCAGAGCTATTAGCTTAGCCAGTGTATTTAAGCTATGTTGTAAAGTAGTGTGGCTGTTGTGCAGCATGTTGCAAAGTTGTGATAACAAGCATCATAAGCATTTTTGTTACCTTATATATAATTATAGCAGAAAACATATAAATATGTCCACAAGACCTAGGCTAGCATGAATCCAGTGGCACAGTGAGCAAGGAACCCACATCTGGGCATACCCATCCCACTTAGGGGTAGAAGTGCTACGCAAACAAATGATGGACGAAATGCTGAATAAATTATACATTCACCCCCAGTCAAGAGATCTGGGTTAAATCCATCATTTTTTGCTGACCAAGTCATCCCAGTTTAGACTATATGCAAATCAGTCTTTATCCTGCTTCTCATGGGAACAGTCCAGACCAAACTGCCAAGCCAGGTCCTCCCTGGACCGGAAACATCTTCATAGCAGCAAGACGCCTATTTTGGGTACCAGTGTGTTATATAAATCCTCAAATCAGTCAATCACCTTAAAACTGCGGAGGACACCAAGGGGCCAAGAGCTTGGAAGTCTAGCAGGGGGAAATGCTAGGTGCGAGCACATTGCACTATAGTCATTGAATCTACACAGCACCATGAGGAGGGTGGCCTGGAACCACTCCTTGGATGTCAAGTTCTGTAGTTCAAATACCCCTTCCATACTTGGTTACTCCCAGAAGGGGATTGGGCTTTGTGTACTAGTGGATGGGAAGAGGGGAGCTTGGCACAGTGGATAACAAGGCTGGGGCTAGGAGGATACTCGAGGCTGCTACAGATCATTTTGGAAACATACTGCATGGTTAAGTAGCATGGGAATAATTGTGAGAAGGGTCAGACTGAGCAGAAGGCAACTCAAAAACTCAAGCACCATATTGTCGGAGAGCAAAGGTCCACCCAATCAGCACCCTGTGCACAGGCCCTTCTTAATCAAACCTACATTAAAGTAGGACATGACAAGCAGACTCGCATTAACTTCCAAGATGACATTGCACAATGCCAGTAGCTGTGGCACAGACTCTTAGTCACCCCTGACCCTCACTCAATAGCTATGATGTGCGCGCCCTTAGTTATGTGTACAGATACCGTCTGCTTCGGCTATGAGCTGTGCGCTGCAGCACAGTTAATGGTGCAGGAGTGTCACAGACAAAATGCACACACAGCTGTGTGTGTTTAATCTGTATCGTTTTAAGGTTTCATGTGCGCACATGTACCTTACCCTTTCTATGTTACGTGGAGATAAACATGTACATGATGTAAAACAGGAAATAAGCCTCTGTGCTCATTGTATGCCTTTGTCCCCTGCTCTTAGAAGCTCACAGGCAGTTATTGCGTACGTTTTTTAAAATAACCTGCAGGTGCAGACGTGAACCCGGCACATGCAGCCTTGAAAATTAGACTGGTCAAATTTCTATCTGTATTTCTGGAAAAACTTCGCATTCTACACAGTTAGAAAAACAAACTGCACAGCGTGCATGGAATGTATGCCCTATGGACAGTCGCAAAGTAATGTACATACATACGCACCTTATGGCACTTTTCGCATGGATATTTTTGCGAACATCTGGTAGCATCACACACCACCGAGTAAGACCTTGTTGGTACTTTTTGCATTTAGAAAGAATATGTTAATTGAATTACCTTTAGTGACTGTGGTAGTTCTGCCTATATGTCATTCTAGTTGCTGCAGATTGTATTTTAACCATGAATTTTAAAATGCGTCTATTTTTTTGTAATGGTTTTTAGTGAACGTTTTGCGAAGATTTTAATTAATCGTGCCATAAACTTGAAAACCATACATGCGATGTAAACGGACCGAACACCCACAAAAACACAAATGCATGGTTGCTCATTGAAATTCATAGTCGCACATCCATTTAATATGCCTGGTAAGCTCCTGAAAGGTTGGCCCATGCAGGTATGTAACCACTTCTATGTCTGTGTTTCAGTGCGCAATACTTTTCGGTGCACCAGAAGGCCCGAACGTCATTTAAGGTGTAGCAGCTGTTGCCCTTTGCATGCTGTTGGTACCCCGGACACTTAAAATCCCTTTTGTTTTTCTAGTTCCTTCTCCAGGCACTTTCATCAATCCTTTTGCAGTAAGTAGAAGGTTGTCAATCAAGGTGCTAAAAAAAATGATGTAGTATATTTGGAATTAAATTGTGTGATGCAGGGGGGAGGAGCTTAGCGCGCAACCAAGATGGTCACGTGAGCACAGTGCTCCCGAGACCCTCGCCGCCTCCCGCATATATATTGTCACTAATCCTGAAGACGACGGGTTATTAAGGACATAACCCTGCTGACATAAAAGCGGTTTCCAGGAATCTATTTAGACGCCGGGAACCAGACTTATTCCACTCCGAATGTTGACGGCCTACACCGTGGAGCAGCCAGGGACTCGAGTCCCCGTGATACCCAGGTGGTAGTTGAACAACAACGGCCAGTGGAAGTTGACTTGTGCCCTTGGGTGTACTTTCGGTTTCGTTTTAGGATTTTCCTATCGAAACCTGTCACCGCCTACCTCCGGTGGCCCATGGCCTAAACTTTGGATTGTATGGTCGCCTTTTGCATCTCGTATCAAGACTCTCCTAGGACTGACTTGAGGAGCCATTCTTACCAGGTCTCAGAGGCCCCTTCGGGGCACATCGCTCAACATGGTGGGCAAGCCAGACAGCGAGAAGCGGAAGACCAAAATCACACACCGAGGGGGCACCATTCAATCAAATGTTATGGATACCACAGTGGTGCTAGTAGAACTCTGGAAGAGACCGGAGATGGCTCCGCTGCAACGGATGATTTGACTTTGCGAGACGTCATGGGCCCCATTGCGAGCATGAAGACATCCATGGGCCAACAATATGAGACATTGGCTCTAAAGCTTGATACTGTGGCTATAGACGTCAACTTGATCAGGACTGACCTGGCGAAGACCAACGAAAAGGTCAAGTCTCTAGATATAAAGACCGCCAGCCTCACGACCGACATGTCCGATCTGCAAACAGAGGTTCGCAATCTACGGTCCTCCAACGACTTATTTGCCCGCCGGCTGGAAGATTTTGAAAGTCGAACAAGGCGCAATAACGTTCGTATCATCGGAGTTCCGGAGAAGTCCACCGAGTTGACCACAGACCTCCTCGTGGAGGACCTTATTCTGCATCATCTGGCCCCCAAGGGCCTCCGTAACTTTTTTCCTGTGGAACGTGCGCACAGAGTTCCGGGCGGGAAGCATAAACCAGGCGCTCCTCCACGGCCCATAATAGCTAGAATCTTCAATTTTAGAGATAGAGGCGCTATCCTGCAGGCGTCGCGGGCCAATGGCCCCACGAAATTTGAGAATGCTACGGTCAGCTTCTACCCAGACTTCACTCAATCCGTTCAGAAACAAAGGATGGGATTCTTGGGGGTGAAGCGTAGATTGAGAGACATGGGATTGAAGTATGCAATGCTTTTTCCTGCTCGGCTTCATGTTGAATACAATGAACGGACATTCTTCTTCGATCGGCATGAGAACGTTAGTGACTGGCTCGACACTCTGCCGACGCATCAAAACCGCCCGGAGCACTCGGGGGGGCGCAGAGGGTGGCTCGTTGGAACAATAGTGAGGAGTGGTAACCGGCCCGAGCAGTATACGGACCTCACAGCAGTGGTTTGATGACTTTTGTGTTTGTACATACAACTGTATATACCCAGAGGCGGTATGGGAGACGGGACTCTCCCTCCTTCCGGGGTTCTTTTTCTTCTTGTAGACTAGTTTTATGTCAGGGCGACAGGCACACTGCAAGTTGGGGTGGCTATTTAGTCTAACGCTGGGGTGCAGGGTGGGGGGGGGTGTTCAGGGGATTTCTTTGGGGGTGGGGGGGGACTTTGGTTCTTTTTTGTTTAGAGGCAATACATTGTTGTATATTCTGATTTTGGGGACCTGTTCGCTGTGGGGTGGAGCCTGCCGTCATTTCTGGGATGGGGGTAGGGGGTTGAGGGTACTATGTTGGAATGTTAACGGTTTGGGGGACAGGATAAAACGAGGAGTAGTATTACAGCCTTTGAGACGTCTTTCCCCTGATGTAGTATTATTGCAGGAAACGCACTTGATAGGAAACACGTGCCATGCAATGAATCGGCGAGGTTATCGTTTAGTTGCACATTCGGGATTCACTACTGGATCTAGGGGGGCGGGTATCCTAGTCAGGAGTTCCCTCCCCCTGGAATTGGATGATACAATTCTGGACGACAGGCGACGCTATGCCGCCATTACGGGCAGGTGGGAGGGGAAGACTATTTCCTTACTCTCGGTGTATGTTCCGCCAAGGTTGCAAACAATGACTTTTGCGGATTTGGGGAGGATAGTATTGGGACTCCCCGAGGGCATTTTAGTTATCGGTGGAGATTTCAACTCTGTTGTTTGTGGTAGGGAGGACCGCAGCCCTCCCAGGGATCTTGCGAGATCGCAGTCTTGGTTGGGTAACTTCTTGGAGACACTGGGTCTGGTTGATTGCTGGAGACGGATGCACCCTGGGCAGGCACAATACAGTTTTCACTCAGGTGCACATGGTAGCCTTGCTAGGCTTGATTATGTCCTTATGCCAGCAGCACAGGCCGTCTCAGTGAGGGAGATTAGGCACTTGGCCAGGGGTATTTCGGACCACTCCCCACTGTGGCTCTCTATTGATATACAGCTGGGAGAGGAAGGTGGAGTGGCCCCGATTAATCCCTGGCATCTTCGTAACCCTAAGACCCGGGCGGGCTTGGTCAAGTCTATAGATCAGTATTTCTCCGAAAATGTGGGGTCGGTATCCTCCTCAATCTCACTGTGGGAAGCCTTCAAGACGGTAATCTGTGGTCAAGCTCTGTCATTGATTGCTTGTGCAAAGAAAAGAAAGAATGAGGAGGTAGTACGGCTGGAGGCTGAAATAACTGAACTGGAGGGAGAATTGGAGTCTAGTATCACTCATGACAAGTTGCACGCTCTCAACCTCAAACAGCTTGACTATAGAGCCTTGGTGACTGATGCGGCTAAAGCCATGAGTCATGAGCAGCAGGGACGGCTATATGATATTGTAGATAAAGCGGGGAAGCTGATTGCCTGGTTGGATAGAAAGGAAAGATTGAGTCGTGTGGTTTCCGTGATTGAGAGAGCGGATGGAGTGCGAGTTGTGGACCCTGTGGAGATAGTGGAATGTTTCGCACACCACTTTCAAAAGGTATATGCGCCATTCTCAGACAGACCAGAGGAGGACTCGCATTTGTTGCTGCGAGATATCGCGCTGCCTTGTTTATCCGATTCTGACAGGGAGCTGATGGATGCGGCGTTTTCCGACGATGAAGTAGCGCTCGCCATCCGCTCCATTCGCTCTGGAAAATCTATGGGCCCGAATGATATCCCCATTGAGCTCTACAAGCTACGTCCAGACAAAATGGCGCCGTATCTCCGTGAGATGTTTCTGGAGTCGCGAGACGTTGGGTCCCTTCCCCATGACCAAAGACTTGCATCCATTGTTGTGATCCATAAGGAAGGGAAACCTCTGGACCAATGTACATCTTACAGACCGATATCACTTTTAAATGCAAAACCTAAAATTTTGGCAAAATTGCTGGCAAACCGACTAATAAAGGTGATCAGCGATTTGATACATCCAGATCAGTCTGGGTTTATTCCACATCGCAATACCGCACTGAACCTGCGTCGTCTTCATGGCGTCCTGGCGAGAGCGGAGTTGCTGCGTGAACCGGCCATCTTGGTCTCTTTGGATGCCATGATGGCCTTCGACACAGTGGAATGGCCATATCTGTGGGCCGCTCTCGCAAAGTTTGACTTTGGCCCAGGGTTTGTTGGTTGGGTTAAACTCCTTTATGAGGAACGACTGGCCCAGGTTGTGGTAAATGGCACGGTCTCGGAGAACTTTGTTCTCGGGAGGGGCACGCGACGGCGGTGCCCATTGTCTCCGTTGCTCTTCGCCCTTGCTTTGGAACCCCTAGCCGCTTGGCTGTGGTGGGAGCCATCGCTTAAGGGTATTAGGTGGACCCCTGATTTTGAAGATCGTATATCACTCTACGCAGATGATATTCTGCTGTACCTCACATCCCCCCGGAAGTCACTAATAGTATTGTTTGACGTGCTTAGCTCATTCGGGAGGAACTCTGGTCTTGTGATCAACTGGACTAAATCCTGTGTTTATGTCCTCACTGGGGATGTACCCACCCTGCCGCGTGTCTGCCCGATACAGGTATCACAGATCGGTTTTAAATATTTGGGGATTTTCATCTCACTTGACCCTGCTGTCCGATATGAACGTAACTTGCTTCCCCCCGCTCCGGCGGCTGAAATCCGACGTAGCGGCCTGGTGTGGCTTGCCGTTATCCCCTCTCGGGAGGGCGGCCCTTTTTACGATGATGTCTCTACCACGATTTCTATATGCCCTTCAAAACACACTTGATCTCGTACCAGCAAGTTATTTCCATGAGGTAGAGAGATTACAGAGGCAGTTGATATGGGGCGGGCGTCCTCGTATAGCCCAGGCGAAATGGACGCTGCCCTGGTACGACGGAGGCAATGCGCTACCGGACATCAAGCGCTATTACTGGGCATCTCAATTGTGCGCAATCAACCATGCCATGTATGGCCCCATGCCAAATCCCGCGTTTGAAATGGATCAGTGGCAGTTGCCGGGTGGAAACTACAACAGGGCGTTATACTCTAAATCGGTCTGTAGGAAGCTACTGGGACCCACTAGGATTGCGGTACGAGTGTGGCATAGTGCGAACGCAGCAATGGGGTGGTCGGATACATTGACCCGGGCGACCCCGCTCTACGTCGCTGAAAGATTGGGTAGCTTGTGGAAAACGAAGAGCTTCGAGAAGTGGGATCTCATAGGTATTAGTAGGGTCGGAGATCTTTGGATCAAAGATAGGATTAAGATCTTTGAGGAGCTACAGTTGGAATATGCGCCTAGTGACAAGGAGCTTTTCCGCTATATGCAGATCCGCCATGCGCTTTGTTCGGTTTTCCCGGCCGGGGCCACGATTCCGAAATCCTCTCCTCTCGAAGATCGGGTGCTGGACGGACACGTTCCGGACAGCACCATTTCTTTGATATACAAAAAACTAATTAACGACCGAACAGATTTACTTCTGAAGCTCCGGGAGGCTTGGACCAGCGATGGACTGGAATTGAATGATGAGGATTGACAGGCTGCGATATCCTCTCCTAAAGAGGTCGCGATCCCGGCCCGTCTCCGGCTGGTGCAATTAAAGATCCTACACCGGATTTATATAATGGGTCCCCGTCTACTCCGTATGGGTTATTCTGTGGATGGATTGTGTAAGCGTGGGTGTGGTTCAATGGGTTCTTTCCTCCATATCTTAAGGGAATGCCCAGAAGTGGTTGTGTTCTGGAACCGTGTGCATGCAGTTATGGAAGAGGTTACGGGAGTTTCGTTGTTACCCGAAGCCCGACGCTGTCTGCTGAATGTATGGGAACCAAATGATGATAATGTGGCACAGACTCAATGGGCTACCCTTGGGAACATGATAGCTAAAAGAGACATAGCACAATTGAGGGGGTCCCAAAGAGCACCCACGGTCATAGCGTGGAAAGAAAACATGGACTGGTGCATGTTCAGGGAAAAAACGGTGTATGTTGCTCGTGGCAGACCAAGGAAATGGGGTAAAATATGGGACCAATGGAATTCATACCGGGGGGAGGTGTGTACTCCTCCTTTTGTAGATACTCCGGAAATGTCGCAGTCCCCATAGCCGAGCATTCCTTATACTGTTTAGATCCTCGTTGACACTGCAGTCTACTTCCTCCCTGCCCCCCCCCACTTTTTTATTTATTATTGAAGCGTACATTGTTGCACGGCGTGGTTTCTTTCCCCCTGGAGCAGGCACTTACCGATATTGCTTATTTTGCCTCATTAGTCCTTGTTTATTTATTGTTTATAATTAGATTTCTATATATACCTAAAATATAAAACCTTAACTTCATCCTGTGCGAATATCCTATGATTCATACGAACTGTACGCTGAATCGCTGCCGGACCCCTGGGTTGTCGGCTGAAGAGCTGTGTTTTTTTTTACAATACCATGTTTACGTCTAATTTAAGTGGTGGGCGGCCCCTGTGGTTGTAGGTCCACGCTTGTACTGTTGCTGAAATGAACAATAAAGGTTTTTAAAAAAAAATAAAAAAAAAAAAAGAAGTGTGTTGCCACTTCTGCTACCTTGGGTATTGGGACACAAACAAACATACCCACCTCTCCTGCGATGAAAATGGGCGGGCACTAACTCGCACGCGCAAATGCTAAAAATCAGATTCATTATTAGTGTGTCTGTCCCCTTTCAGTTTCAAATCTTTATTTCGATCGTTTGATCATAAAAGATATACAACAATTAATCATTGTTAAAAATTTAAAAAGACTATTAAAACAGAAATTGCAGTGTATCAAAACAACAAATTTTCAGTGGTCCCCTGCCATCTTTACATATCGGGTTCTGACATACCACATTGCTGTTAAAAATTTAGCCAGGGCAAACACCGTTGACGGGGATAGGTCTGTTTTCAAAACTCTAAATGCAGGAAGGAAGGTTCTGAATCCCAGGCTTCTCAGTAGTGGGGCCAACCAGTATCGTCTGCTTTTGAAGTAGGCTGGGCAGAAGAAAATAACATGGACTTCGCTTTCTCTAGTTTGAGCACAAGCAGGAGAACTCGATGGGCAACCGTCCCGCCCACGCTTTAGTGAAGGTCTTTAGGGGAAGAGTCCCATACCTCCATTGCAAGAAGAGTTTCCTTGTTAGAGCAGGAGCCATGCCATCCAACACGCTTTCAAAGTTGTATGAGTCTTTAATTATCATGAAGGCATGCGTCAGGGAGCCCTCTCGGGCAGTTGCCAGGACTCGAGTAAGCATTTTTTCGTAGTAAACTCTGGAGAGTGCTTTACTTGAGATCCTGGTACTTATGCTACTTGTGCTTTCTGGGTGTAACCACAATTCTGTTAATCCGAGGGTCTCACATGTTGTCTTTATGTAATTTAGCCAAGGTATCTTGGCGGCGTTAGGTAGGGTTAGAAATTCCTGCAACTCAGATCGATAGGAAGTGAGGTCCTGACTGCTCCAAATGCGGCGCCAAAATGTTAGGGGCTTTAGCCCTAGTTCTTCTGTAATGGGCCTCAGAGCCAGATCCAATCTCAAGGGCATGAGTGGGGTACTTATTGGTAGGGCAGTGAGTTGTCTTATGAATTTATTTTCCGTCACCTGTAGATTGGAAGATGACGTGTGACCCCACATCTCTCCCCCGTAGGTAACACCACCCCGAGCCTGCATTTTATAAATTTGGATAGCGGGGGACAAAGGGCGAAAAGCGGATTTTGACGCAATTCTCATGATGCCCCCGCCTTCTGAGCTAACCTCATATTGGCTTTTATCCGGTGGGCCCCCCATGTTAAATTTTCATTTAGCGTTAGCCCCAGATACTCAATAGTATATACCCTTTCCAGCCGCACTGAACCAAGTAAGGGATTTGGGTGCTTTTGGGCCTTAGGATTCATAATCATGAATTTAGTTTTTTGGGGGTTTATTTCGAGGCCCCTTTCTGTGCAGAAGTCCTGGAAGCCATCGAGCACCCTCTGTATGCCCATTGGGGTTTTAGATAGCAGCAGGGTGTCGTCTGCAAACATAATGGCGGGCACCCTGCTGCCGGTCAATTTTGGGGCGTCGGTATTGGCGATCCCGGTCAGGTGTGAGATTACCCCGTTCACAAAGAGGCAGAACAGGGTCGGTGCAAGCACACAACCCTGCCTCACCCCTCAGCGAACAGGGAATCTTTCAGTCAGTTTCCCGCTTCTCCCACATCTGACCCTTGCGAAGTTGTTGTGATGTAATTTAAACAAAATCGCAAGGATATCTTTCGGGACGCCCAATTCTATCATTACCTCCCACAATTTTGCTCTTGGCACTAGGTCGAAGGCGGCACGCAGGTCCACAAAGACCGTATATAAGGTGCCGCCCTCGATAAGTGCCCTTCTCCAATATATAAGATTTAATCTGAATACTTAGTCAATTGTGGAGACACCCCTCCTGAATCCAGCCTGGTATGGGCTGGGGGTGTCCGTTTCCTCCAGCCAATTCTGCAAGCGATTCAGGATTAGTCTGCCAAAGAGCTTTTGCGAGACATCAATGAGGCTTATGGGGCGATAGTTGACTGGGAGCAGAGGGGATCCCTTTTTAAATATAGGGACCACCTCTGCGCCGAGCCAAGTATCTGGAACCTCCATGCCCCCAAGGACCGCATTAAATATCAGCAGTAGATATGGTGCCCATATCTCTGGTTCCTGTTTGTACAGGTCTCCAGGGACCCCATCCAATCCCGGTGCTTTACCTCCTGCCAGCCCCGCAATTGCGGTGCGAACTTCTTTTAACACGAATGGTTCACCCACTTGACCAGTCAAGGCAATACTGTTAGGATTGGTATGAGACATATCCTCAGTTGAGTATAGGGATTGATAGTGTTCCTGCCATAGGGCAGGGGCAATGTTAGGTTCAATCAGACCCCCCAGGATATAGCGGCATGGATTAGCAAATTTAGCGGCACAAAAATGGAAATTTAGCGGCACAAATATGGAAATTTAGCGGCAATTTTGCGGCATTTTATGTGGCCATTTTTCCTACAACAAGCACAGATATCTTAGTTTTTTTAGTTATTTAACAACATGAAGCTATGTATATTTGGTTTCTTTACAATATAGACACTTTGGGGTAGATTTACAAGCCCCTTGCGCTGCTTTTACGCCGCCGTTGCGTCACTTTTGTGACGCAGCGGCGGCGCAAAAGATGCACCATGGTACGGGGTATTTACAACGTGACGCCAGAGAGTACGGCCAGGGTGCGGATAGTACGGCCCATGTGTGCAGAATCCGGCCCACCTGCGGATGTAAAGATACGACTCGCAAACGATCTCTGTAAATACTAAAAGTCACAAAGTTAGACCTTTGTCTAAGATTACCTTTGGGAATTGGCCCATAAGTTTCTCATTGCTTAAATAGATGTAATTTCTGATATTTATGTTTCCCTCGTCTTCATTGCTTGATTTACTTGTGGGAAAGTGTCATTCATAATCGTTGAAATGTAACTCATATTCACACTGAAAGTATGAAAATGTCAGACATAGCAATCTGAAGCCTTGACAGTTATGCTGTTTTATTTGCGAATAGAGGCCACTATTATTTTGGTGCCAGCGCGTACTTTCTGTTCCAGAGGACACTGCTTGTTGGTGGTGCAGCAGATCGCAGAGTGTTGTCACGAAGGAAACGGTGGAAAACCACTCGGGAAAGTTTTAAATATTTCTGTTTGAGAAAATTCAACAACAACAAGTGAATCCCAAAAAGAAATTGCTGCTCCTCAACAAAAGCGTAAAGATGAGATTGTTATTCATTACCAATCAATGCTTGGTTTTAACATTAAATGCACCGCACAATTAATTGTTTACCAGAGAGGCTTTTAATTGGTCACCTGCAAAGAGAGGCACTGTGGCATTATATGTGCCTCGGAGATCAGCACCTCTCCCCCTTCGTGAACATCACGAAGAAAGGAAGGAAGGCCTGTCGAAAGAGCCAGCACCTGTCCGTCAGACAGTACGGAGGGAGGCGGGGGGGATAAGAGCAGGCGCCCTTAGCTCGAGCCATCAGTGCAGAAACAGCAGGCGGCCTTAGCTTTGACCAATGTGCAAACCAGCAGGCGGTGGTGACGGCTTGTAGGTTGGCTGGAGAGGCAGGCAGACAGCCACAAACACGCCAGGTACGGTAAACTCCCCAATCCACAGGCGATAGCTGCACAATTGTTAAATGGGCTGGCGCTGGGCTTGGCACCTTCAGTCCTTCCTAATGTTTCTGTCACGCTGTGACTTGTAGGTTTGCAAATTCGTGTTGACTGAATCTCCAAGACGCGCTGGAGGTGTCTGATTTCACACGAGCCCTTGTGGCAGCTTTGCAAAGGAATCCCTGACTCCCGGGCCCCTGCTGCCAGTGTATCATCTCGCAGCGGCCTTCATGAAAGGAAACCGAAGCCCGCGGCCTGATAATCTACCTGTTCAAGGTGAAACAGAGGAAATGCTAGAACTGGGAGTTGGCATGTTTAAATTCCATCGAAACAGAAGAACTCATCTGCCTACCTTGCTTGGCCTCTCTTTAAAAATGTTTGGCTATCTAGTGTACCCCAGTCAGCTTTCCACCACTGACTAGGCTGAGAAGTTATCAAGGACGCCCAGCCCTTGGTCGCACATTTCCCATCCCAAAATGCACTTGTTCGAGGTGCCAAAAGTTTCACGGGACTCTGAAACCTGGCCAGATGGCATGAGAAGAGGCGGGGCAGGGCATTCCCTCCCCCTGGTTCCCAGCCTGTGAGGTGGGGTGCGCAGGCCATTTGCATTGCTGATTATTGTGTTTGATCTCAAATGAGTTGCCAAGACAAAGGGCACATTCAGAGCTGTGGTGCGGGGTGTCAGATGTTATATACACCCATTCCAGGACAAAGATCTTTCAGCATGCTGTGTGAAAAGGATTAACGCGCACACGCAAGCTGTCTGTCACACACACTCTTACTCACACATGGCTGTATGTGTCTTTTGATATGGTACATACACCCAGACCCCCCAGGATATAGCGGCTTTTGTAAAAATGCCGCGATTTCTAGAAAAATGCCGATTTCGTGGGCACTTTTGTAAAAATCGCGGCATTTTTTCAAAATTGCCGATTTCGCGGCAAATCGCTAAATCGCGATATCCTGGAGGGTCTGTTCAATAGCAGAGGGGAGATCCTCTGACCCGTGGTTAACCACTCACCAAAATTTACGAGAATCTTTATTGGCTAGTGCCTCAGATAGGTCTTCCCAATGCTTTTGGTCCCATTCGGCTTTGGCATTTGCCAGCAGTGTCCTATATGCCCGTCTTTTGCCTTGTATTATCTCACGGCATCCGTGAGCCTTAATTACAGATAAAAGTTCCCGTTTGGATTCCCGGCATGCGGTGTTATACCAGGATTTTTTGTTTAGCGTACTGCTTTTTGATGGTGCTTCTGAGAATAGGTCTAACTGTAGTGTATTTATTAGGTCTTTATGGGTTTGACCCAGTAATTCTATATTCCCTCTGTCTACTAGTTTGTCGGAGAGACCAAATGCCCTTTCAAGGACTGGAGTGATTCTGGCATAAAGCCTGGATATTTTTGCATCATTTGTTGCCAACTTCCCCCACCTCGCTCTCCTCCTATTGTTCTCTAGGAGTAGCCCAGTTGTCCCATTTCCGTTATCCATTCCCGTGTCATCTATACCAGGGATGGCATATTCAAGTATGAGGGCATTGTGATCGCTATCCTCTCTGGGTTGTACCCTAAAATCGATTATTCGTGCCCAGTTTGATATTTGGGCTAGAATGTAGTCTAGTCTGGATTCGCTACCTGGTTTGTTGAATGTACATTTGCAGGGGTGGTCTGATTTTGTACGCCCGTTGCATGCGCGTAGACCGAAATATCACCTTGTGGGGGGGGGGTTGTTCTATAGATTGAGAGGATGTTTTTTGGGTATTCCTAATATTCATGGGTGGTTGTCCCGGAGTATTATCCCCGAGGGTTCCAGCATTGCCAACAAGTTTGGGCTCAGATGATTTTAACTTGCTGCCTACCTTTGGTTTGCCCCCCTTTCTTCTTTTTTTGTATTGCTCCCTCCCTTGCCCCCCTCTGTAGTTCTGGGGTGTTCACAGTAATGCAAGGGGCAGTCAAATCCTTGCTAGAGGCTGGGGGTGGAGCAGACGATGTGCGGGTCGTAGGTAGGATCATGAGACTCATGTCCTCTAGATCCTTGGAGCCCTCCATAGTAATATCTGGGTTGGAGGCATAGTGGGTTGACTGTGAGCCCATCTGGATATTACTATTTGGTTCTGGCCTTTCTTCCTGTGTTTTAGCCAGAGCCATTGGTCCCATTGATGATCTCCTCACCCAATCGATCTCTTGGGAGATGTGGCGTTCTAGCACAGAGATTTCATCTATCAACAGTGAGCCGGCTTTAACAAAATAATTGTCAATAGTACCTTTGGGAACTCCAACTGCGGCCAATGCAGATTTGCTTTGCGTTTCCCTGGTAGTCATCATAGATTCCCGGTGGGCGAAGTCCGTTGAAAGTCAGTAGGTGGTACTGGGCCGGCCAGGGGGGGTGACCCGGTCCCCGTCTCTCCGGTCCTCAAACGGCCCGCCCTTTGCCTGGGCTTCGCTCCGCGCTTTGCCCCGCGCGCGTCCCGCTTGCGCGTCCGACGCAGTCTGTTTAAAACGGGAGGTGGGCGGGAAGAGGACCAGCTGTGGCGAGTCTCCAGCCGCAACGCCCGCTGGTCCTCGCAGTCCCGCAGGGGTTAGCGCGTCACTGCTAGGCTCCTCTCGCTGGTGTGGGAAGTCCTTGGTTGAACCGGTGTTCTCGAGCGGCTCCCGCGAAGCGGGGGCCGCGAGACGTGGGCAGAGTGTGAGCAGTCAAAATCGGCAGGAGTTTTACACTGGCAAGGATTCCGCCCGTTCCGCAGCAACACACGCAGCACCCACGCCCTCCGCAGATTTATCCGTGCTGGAGGGGGGCAGGAAGAGGACCAGCTGTGGCGAGTCTCCAGCCGCAACGCCCGCTGGTCCTCGCAGTCCCGCAGGGGTTAGCGCGTCACTGCTAGGCTCCTCTCGCTGGTGTGGGAAGTCCTTGGTTGAACCGGTGTTCTCGAGCGGCCCCCGCAAAGCGGGGGCCGCGAGACGTGGGCAGAGTGTGAGCAGTCAAAATCGGCAGGAGTTTTACACTGGCAAGGATTCAGCCCGTTCCGCAGCAGCTGTGTTTTTTTTTTACAATACCATGTTTACGTCTAATTTAAGTGGCGGCCGGCCCCTGTGGTTGTAGGTCCACGCTTGTACTGTTGCTGAAATGAACAATAAAGGTTTTTTTAAAAAAAAAAAATTGTGTGTTGCCACTTCTGCTACCTTGGGTATTGGGACACAAACAAACATACCCACCTCTCCTGCGATGAAAATGGGCGGGCACTAACTCGCACGCGCAAATGCTAAAAATCAGATTCATTATTAGCGTGTCTGTCACCTTTCGCTCTTGCATAATATGGCTGCTTGAATTAAGGAGTTTCAGATCCATCGGTGAGCAAAAGATATGAAAACTGAAAAATAGAATTAAACCGGGCTGGAAAGGCCTCAGTGACACAGGTGGCCCTAATTTACCCATGTGTTTATTTCCCATAATTCACTGGGGCAGAGGTGGAACTGCATTGGATGAGTGACAGCCTCCCAAACAGCTCTGAGGTGTCAGTCAAGGTGTCTGCTCACAAATTCCTTTCATAGGTTGGAAATCACAGCTGCTTGTGCTGCAGAGTACGAGCCAGGAATGACGAGTCTCGTTGAGGGCTGGGGTGCTGCCGGCGAAAAACTGCTGAGCTGTTTGTAATGTAGAAGCAACTCTGAGTGCAAGAAAGGGAATCAAAAAAGTACCAAACATACGGAGCTTCGGTATTTCAGGCCTTTTATAGAGGCGGGAGCTCGTAATGTGGGCTTCTGTCATTCGTGCTTTTTGCTAATATTCCATGAAAGGAAACGGAGAGCAGGGTGGGTGGGGAGAGGAAAGGGAGAGAATGATATTAAAAGAGGGAGGGAGGAGGAGGAGGAAACAGGAGACGAAGCAGGGAAGGAGATAGTGTCTGGGCAGAAAGGACTAGAAGAGTGCGAGAGTTAAAGCGACTGTGCTAATTGAAAAAGAATGTCCGGAATGTACCGTAAAAGCGACGCGGCGCAAAAGTGAAAGCGATCGCGCTAAGAAGCAGCAGCTGTTTGCGTGTGTGTGTGCGCGTGCAGTCTGCTCTTTTATGAAGCACCTACTCGTGCTTGTGGCGTGCCCCTGCTCGCTACCACAAGGTGGATGCAGACACAAGCACAAGTATGTGCTTCGAAAAAGAGCAGAACGACGGCTAAAGGTCCTCCTATGAAGCGTATGCGCGCTGCGTAGGCGAGACCTAAAAAGGGAAGGGAACAATACAAGAAGAGGAAAGAAAGCAATCAAATAAGCAGGCAAGTAAATGAGATGGACAAGAAAGCCAGCAAACCATTATCAGAGGGCTGATACAAAGCCAGCTCTAAGAAATGGCACTGAACATATGTCTTATGATAATAGACCGCTAAAAGCAGCTTCACGGCGAGACCTAAAAGACACCCCAGTGCAATCAGTAAGACACATGAAAAAAATAAAAATACAACTCCTCCTCAGATTTCAGATACAATGTCAAAACCATTATTTGGACAAATGGCTGGTCATACCCAACTCCCATGAGATAACGGGGCTTCTCGCGAGGCAAGTGCTCTGTGCTGAGCGTCACCATCTTCCAAAAGTGATCCTTTTCTTCTCCTCCGCTCAGTCCACCAATGGCAAATCCAGGCACATCACGCTTTGTCATCTCTGCAAATAATAAAGCTGTTGGTACTCTAAAGCAATGTGTTCACCATAGAGGTTGCCTAATTTTCGCCAGTGGTTGAAGGTGGTAGGCAACAGCACTCGTATATTGAGGACTGGGACATGTTTTTCATCATCAACTTTGACCAGGACAAAGAGAGAGTAAGGTACAAAAGGGAAAAAAAGGAGGAAGAGAAAGATAAGAAAGGATTGGCCAAGGAAGAAAGCAGGGATGAAGAACCTTCATGGGTAAGATAGAGAAAGGAATTGAAGGATGGTGGAAGAAAGAGCCAGGAGCTGAAATCAAGACTGGTATGCCTTGCTATTTGCTTGCTGGCTCCTAAGAATATGATATGAATATATATATATGAAGCAGAGAACTCTGGGTAATTCCCAAGTTTAGGTGGAGAGCAGCTCCTGTATTGAGCACCCTGCAACACCAGCAACACTTTGAATCTGCTCACCTCAAATGTCTGTTTTTCTAGCAATGTTTTTAGGCATAGGATTAGTAGTGCCACCCATGCGGAGCTAGAAAGGGACAAAATCTTTTGTAATTTTTGAAGCACAGCGCCATCCACATATCAAGTACCTATAACTCGAGCCCTCGTCATGTACTGCTAATTACCTCACATATTACATCACTCATGGCATTTTCTATAACATCATTGATAATATCACTGCAACATTTGCTGTAAAATTATTGATGGAAAACTTGTGTATGGCGGGGGAGGGAGTTATAGTTACCTTAGGGTCCCAGTTATAGTTACTTATTAACTATAACTGCTGAATTTCTATGGTTTTATGTGTGTAAACTCTGAACTTAAGTAGCACGTCCCAGTAACCTTTGTTTTTTTAATGAACATTTATAAATATATTTATATTTATTTTTTAACAAATTAAGAGCTTGATAGCTGGTAAGGTAGCTCAGCGAATTGAGAAAGCGAGTTAGGGTTAGAAAATAGCTGACACATCAAAAGGAGGTGAGACAACAGATTGAGGACCGCCTATGCACAATGTTGTTATATTTTCATCTGAGAAACACACAGGTGTTTGCCTGGAGGACAGAGATCTGTGTTAATTCTGTGTTTATATTCAACTGAACAGGCTCAAAAAGAATGGATCCTCTTCTCTTGTAGAAAAAAATAAAGTAACAAAAAACAAGTCTCTCAGCAAAGGATTATGCATTTAAAAAGATACGGTCTATAAATACTAATAATAATTAAAACATCAATCGTCCCATGGTGCTTGAATAAAAGGTGTTCACATAAATCAACGATCTCAGAAGGATAAATATTAGACTCAGCCATACCGGGAATCGCACATGTGGAGTGCAGGTCCCTCAAAGATTCCTGCAGCATAAGGGTATTCCTATAGCTACTAGCTCCTTAAATCTCTTGACTACTTAACAAGAGGGAGCAAGCCCGGTACTCACCTTCCAAACACCTCTTCCGGAGTTTGGGGTCCAGACCTCCCTGAATGATTGCAAAGATGTTCTGGCTGTTAGGGTTCTGGTTTGCAGCGATGCTTCTGTCCAACCAGCGGATAGACCTGTAATAGAAGAAGTAGGGGCAGGAGTAAATCAAAGAGTGGATCCTTCATGCGGATGCGAGGGACCCAAAAAAGCAGAGCATTCTCACTGGGCAGGACGGGTCATGTTGAATTCATTTGCTACTCATCAGTCATTTAGATTAATCAAGACACAAGAAAAATACATGAAAACTGCTGAAAATCTGACACAATGAAACCAACGAAGAGCAACTCAAAAGAGAAACATGAACAGCTTCAACAAAGATCAGAAATAGTGAGGCTTACAATAAAACAACACAGAAACAGCATTTATTTAAATACCCTGAAAGAAGCAGCAAACTTGTCAAGATAACAGAGGGACATGGAAAATGAAGGAGTGATACCCAAAAGAAAGGACACCTCACCAATAGCCTAATTAACAAAAGTGATAAAGAAAATAACAAAAAGAGAAACAATCAGCAAAGGTAGCAAGTGTTCTAGCTTGCTAACAAATGACAAAATGGCCTAGACTCTGGCTTCCTCAGTAAAAAAGAATATATTTTTCTTAATGCCAGATCTCCACGCACCCCGGTTATTTACACGCTACCGAAGGTGCATAAGAACGCTGAACACCCCCCTGGTAGGCCCATTGTGTCAGGGTGTGGGTCAGTTTTAGAACCTTTGGGTCTCTTTGTGGACTATTTCATTAAAGATTTTGTGCCTGCTACCCAATGCTACATTCGTGATAGCACGCACATGATCAACCTGATAGAGGAACACCCCTTTGACTCCACGTCCAACGTACTCTGTACTCTGGACGTGGAGTCCTTATATACCAATATACCTCAGAATGGATGACGACCAGCCGCCTGAAACTGAACTCTGACAAGACGGAGGTCCTCATCCTGGGCTCTTCCCCCTCCGCCTGGGACGACTCCTGGTGGCCTCCCGCCCTGGGCACCGCACCCAAACCGACGGACCATGCACGCAACCTGGGCTTCATCCTGGACTCCTCCCTCTCCATGACCAGGCAAGTCAACAACGTCTCCTCGGCGTGCTTCAACATCCTACGCATGCTACGGAAGATCTTCCGGTGGATCCCCACCGAGACCAGGAAGACCTTCACCCAGGCCCTCGTCACCAGCCGACTGGACTACGGCAACGCCCTCTACGCCGGTACCACCGCCAAGCTCCAGAAGAGACTCCAGCGGATCCAGAACGCCTCAGCCAGACTCATCCTCGACATCCCACGAACCAGCCACATCACCGGACATCTGAGAGACCTTCACTGGCTCCCCGTCAACAAAAGAATCACCTTCCGCCTCCTCACCCACGCACACAAAGCCCTACACGACCAAGGCCCGAGCTACCTCAACAGCCGGATCAACTTCTACGCTCCCAAACGCCACCTCCGATCAGCCAACCACGCCCTCGCCGCCGTCCCCCGCATCCGAAGAGCGACTACAGGAGGAAGGTCCTTCTCCTACCTGGCCGCCAAGACCTGGAACTCCCTCCCGACCGACCTGCGCCTGACCCAAGACCACCTCTCCTTCAGGAAGAAGCTGAAGACCTGGCTGTTCGAGCAGTAGCGGCACCCCCCCCCCCCCCCCCCCCAGCGCCTTGAGACCCTACGGGTATGTAGCGCGCTCTATAAGTGTCACTGATTGATTGATTGATTGAATGACTCTATGTTAGTCATTGAAGATATTTTGAACAGCCGTCGCAGATCCCATCTCATACCTACACTGTTCCTTTTACAGCTCCTGGAAATTTGTCTTTCCAAAAACTATTTGTTTGACGGTCAATATTATGGCCAAATCAAAGGCACTTCGATGGGGGCCGTTTTTGCCCCCAACCTGGCGGTATTATACATGGACAGCCTTGAATGCGGGCCTATTCTGACTCCGTGGCATTGCCCTATGGAAGAGGTACATTGATGATATTTTTATGATCTGGAATGACTCTGATGACCTGCTACCCCAATTTCTACATTGGCTCAATTCCAATTGCAGTGGTCTCACCAACACCTTGACTACAAGCCACTCAAGTATTCCCTTCTTAGACCTTAACATACAGGATAAAGAGGGCACACTCATCACCAGCCTCTATAGGAAGCCCACAGAGCGCAATACTTTGTTAAGTTACAAGAGTAACCATCCGAGAGCTCTCCGTGATTCCCTCCCTTATTCGCAATTCTTAAGGTTGAGAAGAAATTGTTACCTCAGAGACGATTACTTTAAGGAAGCACAATTACTTAGCGCCAAACTTAGCGCTAGAGGCTATCCTCGTAGATTGATAAAAACTTCACTAAAACGAGCGTGGTTTTGCCCAAGGGAAGTGTTGTTGGAACCCAAACCCAAAAAAGCACAGAACCGGCTGGTCTGTGTGACCACCTTTTCCCTAGCATCCAATTCCCTCACTAAGAGCATTAAGAAACACTGGCCCGTATTGAATGCAGACCAACTCCAACTAGACAAACCTTTGTTTGCCTTTAAGAAGTCTAAGAATCTGAAAGACCATTTGGTGCGTGCAGCATTACCCGCTCCTGAACAAATGACTACAATCGATACACTTTGGGGTCTACTAAGACTCACTGGGCATGTTAGGTGTGGTAACTGCTCCATGTGTGACAGTACTATAGAGGGCAAGGAATTCATGCACAATGATATCAAGTATGATCGTAAAGAATTCTCCAATTGTAACAGCACAAATGCCATCTATGCAATTGTTTGTCCGTGTTCTATGATCTATATAGGGCAGACAACTCAGAAGGCGCGCACAAGAATGTGCCAACACCGGAGCAGAATACGATGCAGGACTGCTAATGCCCCCCTTGTGCATCATTTCACTGAGCGATCCCACACTGAAATGGACTTCACATGGACTATCATCTCTGTGATAAGACTCCCCAGCCGCGGAGGCAATTTGCAGCAGTTGTTAAACAAAGAGGAACTACGTTGGATATTGAAGACAAAAAGTCTGCATACTGGCCTGAATCGGACTGAGGATTGGACCTCATTGATCTAGGCATCAGCAAATGGAACTTTAATATGACTCTGAAATTACTTCTGCTAAGGAAGTTCTGACTGGTTTATGTGTTTTTAAATGGAACTTTAATATGATTCTGTTCCGATTCTGAAATTACTTATGCTCAGTATGTTCTGATTGGTTTATGTATTTTTATCTATAACCTCCTTCCGCTAATTTTATGCCATTAGGTTCACTGTAATTCGATTTTTCCCCAAAACATTTTTTAACTTTGGCTGTTGATGTGATGTGGTGTTTTACCTTGCAACTTTTTAACTGTATGTCTGGTGTGGCTATTACGAAAGGCACTTTTTTTCACTCATTTTTGTCTAAATTACGGACCTTCCGACTGTAGTACACCTAAGATGTCCGCCACTCTTTCAATCTATGCCCAATCCAAAATGGCCGACAGCTTTTGCCTTGTTCCTATTGGTCCCCAGCCCCCACGTGATTACGAAACTTCCCCATATCGCGTCTACCTTTCCGAGTGCACGCCGTGCTGAATTTTCATGCCTGCAAGGACCCCCATTGCGGACCTGCTGATAACATTGCCAGGTAAGACTACGGCGACCCCTGGCAGGATCATTTATTTGATCTTCTAAGACATGCCGGCATTAATGCCCCTTATTCATTTTCCGTTCCTACAGAATTCAAAAACGAGGGCATCTTCCCTGTCGGTAAGCCGTAGTAGCGAAGCACTTATGCTTCAACATGTTTACTGCGCACTGACTTCATTATAACCCCTTCCCTTCCCTCACAGATTTAATTGAGTCAGTTCCTGGATATTCCCTCTGGTAAGGTTTATACCTACTTTCACAGCAAATGACTCAATGGCTATTGGATCGGCCTCACTTACCTGATATATATTCTCCCCCACTTTCCCCATCCTTAGAATACAGTTGCCTCTTGATTTTTGGGCAGAATCCCTTTCAGCCTCACCACACCAGTAAGTCACCTTTTTGACACCACAGATCCTGTATTTTTCGCAATGTTGCTTATTAATTCACCTTTTTAGTACCGGTTCACACCGCCACAGTCCTCCATCTTTGGCATAATTCAAGACACAGCTCATTTGCACAATTACGTATTAGCGTTTCACTTTTCTCCTCAACCAGTCTGAGTTACTACTTGTCACCAATGGGACGTTTCACCACTAGCCTTGCTCCCACCTTCTAGTACACTGCTTGTATCCAGCATGCATCACACTCCGTTGCCATTAACACCTTGGCATGGCATGAGTCTTGCACTGTATACGCAGTTGTAACAATGATTTACTGACATGTTGCATTCTTTTATGTTTCCCTTCTCTTTTTATTTACTCTCTCTTCTTATTTTCTCTTTTTCTCTTTTACGCTATGGCATATTGACCCCCACATAGTGGGGACAACTGTGAATGTTAACTCTTTAGGCAATTATTCTTTGTCCTGAGGATGAACCGATATTGTTTACGGTTCGAAACGTCGTCGACCTAAATGCACTAAATGCATAGTTGATACAAATTTTCATGCATATGTGTATGTTTTGGATTATCTGCTTTATGATTTATAATTACCAGATGACCTGTTATTGCCTACTACTCCCCCCTGTTTGTACTCTCTTAGTGTGTTAGTCGGACATCGGCTGGTGTCCCGCTTCCATCACACTCTGTGGTTTATTGTTTTGTGATTATTTTCTATCAAGGTAATAAATTGTCCGGCTGGACTTTTCCTTAAAAATATAGTTCCATTTGGTCTATATTCATTCTCCTTTAATCTTCCCTCGTCTAAGGACCTCTGTCTTTGAAAATAAGTACCTACCCATGGTCCTTAGCACATTGCGCCCTGGGTTCCCTTGTCTTGTTCAAATAACAAATGACAAAAGACAAAAAAAATGTACATATATTAAGACGCAAGAGACTAATTAAATCATCTAACATAAAATCATAAAAACAATGAACTAATCAGAGAGCAGGTCTCACATTTTTTCCACATACCCAGAAAAAAACAGAAAATAGCTCGGGCATTGGCTGTCAGCATTTTAGATTTGTCAATGTCTTTTTTTTTTTACCTTTTTATTATCCGATGATATATATATATATATATTCACTGAAAAAACCATAGGTTATAGACCGTATATAGTTAGGAATTAGCATTTACAAAACCTTGAAAATTCACAGAAAAAACCATAGGTTATAGACCATATATAGTTAGGGATTAGCATTTACAAAACCTTATTTTACTCACACAAAACCATTGATCCTACCGAGACACAAGATGGCGGCCGCTCCGGACTGTTTAGAATGTTCACAGTCATATATACACACACATATACATACAAAAGAAAACAACATCGGCTAAAAGCAAAACAGTTTTTGGGTTCCAAAGACCACACCTTGCCATAATAATCCCTGGCATTGAAGGAAATTTTGTGTGCCGATGTGCCAATTGTGAAAGAGCAGAATCTTGTCACTCGCAGTGAAGTTAGCCAGTGGCTGATGTGGGCTGACCCATAGTCGCATGCTATAGGCGACAGTAAGAATAAGTAAATAAGGCTACAATAGGCGTTAGAACAAGCATTGGCAAAGCCAATAGGTGTTGCATTTGTGACATACTGGCTTTGCCAATAGGTTTTAGCCTTGCTGCACAGCAACCCCTATTCTGTGTCAGTTGGCTGAGCGGTTTCATGCATCAAACTTGTTACTGGTGTATTAGGCACCTCTGGGTGTCACATAAACTTTAAGAGTGAAGAGTAGCAAATCCAGGAAAAAACACCAGGAAAAAAACAAGCAACACAAACAGTAAGCACCTGGCGAGCTTGATTCCCTTTAACGTACACAATAGTGTCTCTCAAGCGAGACCGCATGCTGCTCATGAAAGCTTGACCCTAAAAAGCAGCTCCCCCAAACAAAGCTGTGGAAGAGCAAGGAATTGGGTGATGCTCCCTGGGAGAGAAGGGTTCAAAAGACTAAACAGAGGGCAATTCAGCACGCGCTGACCACCTTAAAGCAAGCAGGGTGTAGTTCCTGCTCTTTGGCTACTAAGCAAGGTATAACGACAGGTAAGTGCCCCACCCCAAATAGAGTAAGTGGTAATTCAGCACATCTACACATTTTGAGTCCCAGTGCCTTCTCCTCACTACACACATGTTGTGAGATGAAGTATCTGCAGTCTTGGAGACCCTACCTCACTCCCCCAAGGTCCTTGCACCTGTGCTGAGCAGAGTACCTCTGCCGCCGAACATTACATTAGGATCCGGTCCCTGTACAAAGCAGACAGAGATATCAGCCATTTTATTTACAAAACAACGCTCTACTTTCTGCCAATCAGTACTCCGCACACTATCGAGCTGTCACCCTGGAGCTCCCTACAGCAAGCTCATGAAACCAAACTAGCTTGTTTCTACAAGCTCAAGTTCCAATGGCTTGGGTTGTACAAAACAAAAAAGGGACAAAAGTCTGAGAACTCACTGGTCTATGTCCGCGCACATCTCTCATGCGTTTTTTCCTCCCCTTAAGTTAAATGAGGCTGCCATGTTTGAATGCATATAATGTACTTTTTTATCATGCGGAGTTCTAATATAAACACCCCTCTACAGTTTTAATAAAGGATTAGGAGAGATGTCTGTGAAACCTGAAGCGTGGTGGTTGAGAAGGGGTTCCGTGCTGATAAAATAGAAGGCGTGCGGTCCTAGGAACAGAACACAAGTAATGTGAGTAACAAGCAATGGAGCGGGAGATGTGGAAAAGATGTCAACAACAACAGGGGATGGAGGGATCAGGAGCGAAGACCCAATAAAATACAGGCACTGAAGCTAAACACGCACCCACAGTGTAACATGAGCAGGAAATGAATAAACAAAATAGTCCCCCAAACCAACAGATAAACAACCAAAGTGTAAAGATACAGCACATGGTCACTGCTCAGTGAGAGGAAATGAAAGACTTAAAGAAGGGACAAAGAGGCAGGATTAATCACTAGCAAGCAAGGATTTTGAAACAAACAAATGAAAAGCAGTGGACGGGCTGTAAGCCCACAAAGCATATACAACAGGTTTCGACACTCAACCTAAAAATTTGAATGGACATATATATATATATATATATATATATATATATATATATATATATATATATATATATATATTTCTATATCTATATCAACAACATGGCACCCATTGAAGTAAACTATGGCAAGGAACACTTTGGTGTTCTGGAGGCACGAAGCGGCCTATTTTATAATAGACAGTGCTAGGAGCTATGCAAATACTAACCTGTACATGGCTTCTTCCACACGAGGTCCTGATATCGTACTGCTCACCACGTCATCTAACTGCATCATGATGTCAGAGCCTAGAAGTGGGGCGAGAAGGAACCTGTGAGCAGTATTGAAGAAATTATCTCCTGAGGTCAAATACTATAAAAGAGGGCAGAGACCTGCACTGAAGGGTCCCAATGCTAGGCTGAGAATGTAATGAGACCAGAATACTGCCACCTCGCCCCTCCTCTGCAGTCCGTCAGAAGCAGGGAGCTCAAAATCACAGACTGGGGCAATATTGTGTTGTACCATGGCCCTGGGACCCTGAGCTCCTGGCCAGGGTCCCGCTCTCCACCCCAGCCGCTCCGCTGTTCTTCGCCTGCCGCTGCCACCAACACCTCCTCCTGGTAGGTGTTCAAAGCCCTCCTGCTAACTGCTTGCGTGCTCCTCCCTGCTCTTCTCCAGCATTATTTGTGCCTGTAATTGTGTGTGTTGACCCCTTACCTGTACCCGCTGTCATTTTTCTTTTTGGTGCCTGTTGACTTGTATTTTGGTTCCCTTTGTCATTTTGTCATTGTTCTTTTTGTGCCTGTTGACTTGTACTTTTGTTTTCAGGGTACAATTTTCACTGCCCTTTTTCTCGCTGCTGACCCCTGTGGCCCGTCCCTCCTGCTGATCCCCGCTTCACCTCCCAGCTGCGCTTCCTTCTGCCTTCCCTATTTAATGGTGGCCAGTGTGGGGATGACTGAGTAGGACTTCTGACCTTGTGGCCAGGGTCCTGTCCTCTGCCACAGCAGCTCCGCTGTTCTTCGCCTGCCGCTGCCGCCAGCACCTCCTCCTGGGTAGGGGTTCGAGGCCATCCTGCTGACTGCCTGCATGCTCCTCCCTGCTCTTCTCCTGCATTATTTGTGCCTGTATTTGTGCATGGTGACCCCTTACCTTTGTCTTTTGTCATTTTTTAGGTCTCGCCTATGCAGCACGCATGCGTTACATAGGAGACCTTTAGCAGTCGTGCAGCTCTTTTTCAAAGCATATACTCGTGCTTGTGGCGGCATACAGCTTGCGAGAGTGCACAGCGGTGCACCACAAGCACGAGTATGTGCTTTGAAAAAGAGCTCTCCCAAGCGTGCGCCCACCACTTGCAGGTGCATCCCTTCACCTCTCTCTCCTGCTGCAGCCTGCACGCCTTTTTATTTTTAAAACTTTCAGCACGAGGCTCACGCGCTTGTCTCTCTGAGCTTTCGTTTCACCCCTCTCACTCTCGTCCTCTTTCACTTTCCCTCTCTATTTCTTTCGTCTCTGGGTATGTCTTCTTCCTTTCTCGTTCTCTCTGGGATGCTTTCAGTGATAATTGTAATTTTAATCAAAATTAAACTAGAAACCAGAGTCAAATAACAGTCGGGTCAGCAGATCCTGCATGATTTTAAGCAGCTGTACAGTGAAACACAAAATATCACTGCATGTGTTTAAATACAGTTTCATGTGTTACAAAATCGCTGCAGCATGCGCGCTATATGAAATAATGTCTCAATTTATTCCCTGGTGACTTTTAAGCGGAGTAATGGATTATAATATTTACAAAAACTGCTATGGAACATTTTCAGATGTGCTCCTCTTCTATAGCCACCTTCAATTATTGCAGACCTAAGCAAATGAATAGACAAATGCTGTGCCATCGGCGAGTCAATGTCTCAAACGCCATCTGCCCTCTTATCTACTGTTAAACATATATTTTAAAAAAATCAGTCTCCGGCAATTTTCACACATTAAGGTATACATTAAGGGAACTAAAACATGAAGGGTGAGAGTTCTAAAGAGGTAAAATCTAATTCCTTTAAACGACAGAATGTTTACAGATTCTAAATATTTGGAGAAAATTATAAGCCTATATATTGCATCTATCACTAAATGGATCCCTGACAGTAGATAAAAAAAAAATCACAACGCATTAGAACTGTAGGCTGAAAATATCCTTACATTGCTTCCAAAATGGTTTAAATATTAGTGTCTGGGTCCTAGGCCACAAGACGCCACTTCCTGGGATGTCAGCATTCGTGTGGCCAGTGGGTCATCTAATGCCAAATACTGAGGCACAGCCAGATGGCTGAAGTGTGTGGAGAGAGGGGGTGGTGCCGTGACTTCTGCTACACCTAACATATTATTGCTGATGTGAGGTCATGCCGCCCTAAATGTGGACATTTTGGAACACAGGGGCAGGAGTTGCATTTTTTACATCCGATTCTGCATAGTACCAAAGACAATTATTGTTCGCTAGCAGCAAAACCATCTTACATGGTAGAAAGACACTAGGAAACCATTTCCCTCACTCATCATTCACACCCCTGCCTCCCATACCTACCCATGATATCTTACACAGACCCTTTCCCTCACATGCACAGCTACCCATCACACATCCTTGATTCTCACATACATCCCCGTTTCTCACACAGCCCCTTTGCCTAAAACAAATCCTCAACCATCAGGAAGATAACAGACTCGCACATATCCCTTTTCCCTCACACAGTTATTTTGCCTCACACACACTCGTAACTATCATCAGGTCCCCGAGTCCCACACACACATCCCTGTCTCTCACATAAGCCCTTCTGCACATCCCTGCTTCTTACACACTTCCTTTCCCTCACACACCTGTGACCCTCACGCACACATGACCCTGCACACACGCATACACAGTGACCCTCCCACAGGTTCTCACTCCATCCTTATTTCTCCGAGCTACAAAAAACAAAGCACCCTTCAACATATGGAAGCTCGTCGGACATCAGAAGGATGGGAATGCGCAATCTTCAGAAAAGAAGTAGAGGTGAATTGTTTTTTGCCTCTGTGCTCCATCACAGAAAGATTGGGCCCTTCTGAACCCCCAACCCCCCACACACGCACACAAGGCGGTGCCTCCTCGAGCCACGGCACAGGCGCCAGCTGCTGGTCCCCACTGCGGGCAGGGGCGGCACACAGCTGCTTATAGACATGGCATTAGATTAGCCTGGCTTTCAAACTGCAGCTGAAGCATAACGGACTGAGGCCTGGTCTTCAAAGAGCTGCGTAGACACTTGGCTCGTGCCCAGCAATGCTTTGTACTGAAGACAGACGGGGGCAAATGCACCGTGAGGCACATGCAACTGTTGCATGGCTAAACACTTATAAGGTCCCAAAGGCCAGCCCTATTGGCTATGCCAATACTTGTCTTTTTAGTGCCTGTTGACTTGTATTTTGGTTCTGTCATTTTGCCATTTTCCTTTTGTACCGGTTGACTTGTATTTTGGTTTTCAGTGTCCAATTTTTGCAGCCTTTTTTCCCACCGCTGATCCCTCGCAGCCCCTCCCCCCTGCCGATCCCCGCTCCCAGCGGAGCTCCCCTCCCTCTTCCCGATTTAATGGCAGCAGATGCGCGGCCGCGCCGCTAGCGCGCTAAAGGCAAGCCCATCTGCCCCCGTCCAGGACTAGCACCAGGGATCCTGGTCCTTCAGCCTCCCACCGCTACGACTCAGCTGCCCTCCTCGCACTTAACCCCAGAAGAAACAGCAACCACCAGCTGTCCACACCGAACGCCACCCATGGCCAGTTCTCCTGCCGCCACTGCCGCCATACCTTCACCACCCTCCGGACCATCACGGCCGGCGCCCTCACGCCGGACGCCAACACCACCGAAGCCCGGAAGTGCATCCTCCTCAACGTGCGCTCCCTACATAGACATGCTGTAGAGATCTGGGACCTCCACGACACCCTCTCGCCAGACGTCGCCTTCTTCATGGAAACCTGGACCAAAGCCTCCTCTGCCCCTGACATCGCCACGGCCATTCCAGACGGCTACAAGATCCAAAGGAAGGATCGCCCCAACCGCCCAGGAGGAGGACTCGCCATCGCATACAAGAGCTCCCTCCGACTCTCCACCTCCACCACGAGCGACTCCTCCGCCACCACCGAACACCTTCACTTCCAGATCCAAACCAGCCCTAGAACCACTCTTCGCGGCACCTTCACCTACAGTCCCCCTATACCCCACACTTTGTTCCCCAACACTATTGCGGACCTCATCGCTCCCCACACCATCACCACCATGGACTACATACTCATCGGAGACCTGAACTATCAGCTCGACAACCCTAGCCACCCCAACTCCCCCGCCCTCCTGGACAACCACGCCAATTTCAGAATGAAACAGCTGGTCACCACCCCTACCCACAAGGCAGGACACAACATCGACCCCATCTTCGCAAGAAGGAACAGCCGCTTCAGCCACACCACGCAGCCCCTCTGGATGGACCACCACTGTGTACACTTCTCTTTCAACACCACCACAACCACTCCCAAACCCCCTCCGCGAAGGAACTGGAGCAAGATCACTAAGGAGCACCTGAACTTCATCCTCAACCGTGACCCCCTCCGCCCCGACCAACGCCAACTTTGCAGGAACTACACCACTGGATCACCAACTGTGCAGACAAGCTCGTGCCCCTCCGCACCACCGACAGACAACGCCCCCTGAAGGCCACCTGGTTCACCACCGACCTTCACGAAGCCAGACGCTCCTGCAGACATCTCAAAAAAGATGGAGAAACAGCAAAACCACGAAAGTCCGAACCATCTACAAGAACGCCATGACAGACTACAACCAATGCATAAGATCCACAAAGAAGACCTTCATCTGGAACAAAATCCTCACCACCTCGGGCAACTCAAAGGAACTCTTCAACAACATCCAGCAATTCACCAAGCCCCACAGCAAAGCCACAGACTTCGCTCTCTCCCAAGCCCTCTGCAACAAGCTGGGCTCCTATTTCCAGCTGAAAATCAAAGCCCTCTACGACAACTTCAGCGAGCAGACTCCAGACACCACCCTTTCCTCCAGCAACAACAACCGGCCCACCATCACCGCCTGGACCCCGGTCACCACCGATACCACTACCACCATGAAGAGCACCCACTAAGGAGCTCCCACGGACCCCTGTCCTCCGCACATCTTCCACAGAGCTGCCGCCACCATTGCACCCCAGCCACGACGAACCATCAACGCCACTTTCGAATCCGGCACTTTCCCAGACAACTGGAAACATGCAGAAGTAAAGCCCCTCCTCAGGAAACCCTCTGCAGACCAGACGGACCTGAAGAACTACCGACCCATCTCTCTCCTCCGCTTCGCAGCCAAAGTCACTGAGAAGATCGTCAACCCCCAGCTAACTAACTTCATTGAAGAGAACTCCATCTTCAATCCCTTTCAATCCAGATTCTGCAGCAAACACAGCACCGAGACCGCCCTCCTAACTGCCACGGATGAGATCCGCACGATCCTCGATCAAGGACTCACCGCAGCCCTCATCCTACTCGACCTCTCCACAACCTTTAACACCGTCTCCCACCGCACCCTCGCAGCCAGACTCCACGATGCCGGAATACAGGGAACTGCCCTCGACTGGCTCCAATCCTTCCTCGCCGGCAGAACCCAAAGCATCAGACTCCCGCCTTTCCTCTCCGAACCCACAGAGATCAACTGTGGAGCCCCACGCTCTACAACATCTACATGTCTCCCCTTGCCGACCATTGTCAGACAGCATGGACCCAGCATTGTATCCTACGCAGATGACACCCAACTCATCCTCTTCCTCATGAAGGAACCCGAAACCACCAGACTCAGCTTCCAAGAAGCAATGAAAGACGTCACAGCTTGGATGAGCAGCAGCTGCCTGAGACTCAACTCGGAGAAGACAGAAGTCCTAATCCTCCTGCGGTAGGATAACTCCTGGTGGTCCTCTGCCCTTGGCACCCCACCAGCCGCCACGGACCACGCCCAAAACCTCAGCATCTTACTCGAATCTTCCCTCACCATGACCCGACAGATCAACGCTGTCACCTCCACCCGCTTCTACACCCTCCACATCCTCTGCAAGACCTTCAAATGGATCCACCCAGAAGCCAGAAAGACTTTCACCCACGCACTCATAACAAGCAGACTGGACTACGGAAAAGCCCTCTACGTTGGAATCAACAAATCCCAGCTATGCAAACTCCAGACCTTCCAGAACAACGCAGCTAGACTCGTCCTCGGCATCCCACGATAGGAGCACATCACCAAACACCTGCGAGACCTCCACTGGCTCCCTGTCGAGAAGAGAGTGATCTTCAAGCTACTCACCCATGCCTACAAATCGCTCCACAATAGCGGACTCCAATACCTCGACGAAAGAGTCTCCTTCCACGTACCCAAGAGGAGCTTCCGCTCCGCTGACCTCGCCCTACCAGAAACCCTGCACATCCGCAGAATGAGAGCGGGTGGAAGAGCCATCTCATACACCGCAGCCAAAGCCTGGAACGAGCTCGCAGTCAACATCAGATGCTCGCTCCCCCACTCTGCACACCTTCAGGAAGCTGAACCGGAGCTGCCCCCCCCCTAGTGCTTTGAGACCCTCATGGGTGAGTAGCATGCATTAAACCCCCTGATTGATTGATTGAGGATCCTGTGTGTGAAAGCATTCATCCAGTGAGTGAAATCATCTAAAACTAAAGACTGAAAAAATCCAATGTACTAACGGCCAGACATAAATGCATCAAGGCAGGTCCTTTGGCTCTTAAAATCATATAATCCAAGATGTACGAAACAGGGTCTAATTACAAATGGGTCAGTTAATTCCGATCCATGGGAAAACCCATGTTTAAGCATGGATTGGAATTACGATGGAAAAGGGATTTAACATATCTAATAATTATCGGATCCGTAAAATACCTCAAGGTTTGTTAACATTTGGCAGGCCAAACCGGCCAAAATTTCACAGGATTAATGTTTACGGTATTCACTGCACCAAGTGGATTTTGGCGTGTCAAACACCAAAATGTGCATGTTATTCCCCACAAGTTTGTAATAGGTGCTATTTATCACACCAGATAAATAAAGCAACCCTTGGTATAGTAATTTATCAGGTGCGCTAAGGAGCACCTACACTTGTAAGGAGAACTGCAGACTCGAAAATACACAGAACACTTGAGTAAGTCCAAAGGACAACTGCTAGTTTTGAACATGTTAAACTTAGTTGCCACGATCACAATACAGATACGTTGAACAAAAGCTTTAACAACTCAACACCTAATTTAGATTAATGAAACCATCTATTTATCAATCAGAGTGGGAGTCGATTACCATGCCCCCTCGTGGCACCAGAGAACTCTAACACAGATTCCCTGATGCCGGTCCTAAACAAGCCTACAACCATCCAATTGTCTAACATCCTCGGCTTTCCACTCTCTGAAATAGATCATGCTATGAATTTCTTCCCTTTTAAATATTTTATACCTCATCCATATAGTCTAACGTTGAACGCTGTTCCAGCATCTCGGACAACAATCTATATTTTTATCTAATTGATAAGTTACAATACAGTAATGGACAAAGGCAAAGGTCTCCTCATATATAGATCTTTTCTCGATCCCTACTGGTAGATTTGGAGTATGTAACGACCAAAGAACCCAAAAAATAAAACGTCTACATTGACACAAACTCTCTATGTCAAGAAACTCAAACTGGAACATAGACAAATAGCATCCAGAAATCTAAGTGGACAAGATTCAACACAGCAAGCAGCTATTTCACTTCACATTGAGTTTATTACTAAAATAATACTAAGATGTGCTTCTCCAAAAACTGAAACTCCTCTAACCCGCGCTAGGTTTATCTGGAAAAGTCATCATCTACACAAAAAACAAGCATTGGCAAAATCAAAAGGTCTCGCCTACGTAAGATCTGTTGTCGATGTCAATTATGTTTTATCCACCCAAGTGCAGCTGCTGTACAACGTCGCTGAAAGTCAAGAAAATAAAAGCGTAAAGACATGGTCAACGCTGGCCGCATTACAAACCTTTTGTTTTTTGTATTAACTTTCAGCCATGTTGTAAGCAATTGGTGTGAAACATGTCTGACAGTGATTTTAAAAAAAAAGCAATATGAAGCAGAAGCACTCTGCGTCACAGCTGAACTGCTGAGCAACATGGCTAAAATACATTGACAAACTCAATAGATCTCGCACAGGCGAGCCCTATTGGCCTTACCAATGCTTGTTGTATACAATAGTGTCCTGCAAGTGAAATACATGCGGTAGGTAGCGCATGCTCTTGCAGCCTCAACACTAAAAAGGAGGCTTTCAGATGTAATTGGTGGCATGTCCAATCTTACCCAAAGAGAATGGTTAGGAAATAAGTTTACAGTTAACCATAAGTCGGCACATAAAGCTGGCGACCATCCGTCCACCAACTATTTACAAGTCTGATCTTTTCTGCCCACCGATCAGCTGAATCGCAACAGTAATTGGATGTCATGTCGTGCACGTGAGGTTGAAAGTCTTGCCAAAGACAATAAATCAAGCAGAGCTGCTGGCATGAACATGAGTAGATATCCAATGCAACAACCCGACAGGTCTAATCAACAGCACAGCAACACACAGAACACTCCTATCTGCAGTATGGCACCTGCAATGAATTAATGTTTACAGTTCACTACACCAAAGGCATAGGGCTGTCATGTTATCCAAAGTAATGGATAAAACGAAGTGATTCCTCACCCAAACCAGGACCAAAACCAGTAATACGCCAAACCAGTGGTAATAGAAACAAGCATTTGCAACGCAATAGGTCTCGCATTTCAAGAATTTGAGCTATTGCCATTGTAAATGACAATGTCTTTTATTTATGTGTTTTGAAAATCAACAAGCAGTGCCTAAACACGCTTTTTTGCTTATAGTCCTTGCTTATGAACAGAAAGGCTGGCAGTAAAAGAGGTGCAGTTACTGCCAGCCTTGCTTCTCATAAGCAACGACTAGAAGTACAAAGTACAAATACAATTAGTCGCTTTGAAATGTGACAAAATTACTATTATATTAATTCCAGATTAGGTTGTACTCTATGTGGAGCTGATGAAGGGAAATGTAAAGAAGGTCTAATATAAATGAGATGTGTTAGGTGTAGTACAACAACCTGCACCTAGATGTCTTTAGTGAGCAAGGGACCAGCACTGCTTGTCTGGATGTAGTAGCACAAGCTGTGCCTAGAAGTCCCTAGTGAGCATCATAAACTTTGAAGATATGGTAAATCTACCCTACCCATAATGCATTGCATGCAAGATGGTACCACAAGTACATTCAAATAGCTATGTCCATGTATACAATTAGTAGCTTTGAAATGTAACAAAATAATTATTATATTAATTCCAGATTAGGTTGTACTCTATGTGGAGCTGATGAAGGGAAATTTACAGAAGGTCTAATATAAATGTGAGATGTGATAGCGAGTAAAGTAATCACTGCCAATCTAGTTTAGGACTCAGAGTCCTGTCCGAAGGGAAGTAAGTGGAGCTTTATCTACATATCCTGAATACAGCATGTCTTGAAGAGACAGCACAAGTGCTGCCTAGGCGAAACCTAAAAAAACAAACGCAAAGTGCAGACTGTGGCTTTACTAGTTGGACACCTCAGTCAAATATCAGCCACCAAATCTCAAACAGAAAGTTCAAATAGTACCCAAAAAAAACAAGCATTTACAATGCAACGGTTTCGCCTTTGCAAAAGTTAGAGCTATTGGCATTGTAAATGACAACATTTTTATTTATGTGTTGGTTTTGAAAACAGATAAATAAATGGCATTGTCATTTGCATTGCCAACAGATTAACCTAATCCGTGCTGCCCCGATTTACTGCTGGTGCTGGGCCCCAATGTTAATGGGTGTGGTCATGACGAAACGGTTCCGTCATGAGCACAGCCCGACCGATGCTCATGACGGACCCGTTCTGTCATGAGCATCGAAAGGGTTAATCTCTCGCAAATGTAAGACCTATTGTACCCTACTGGACGAGCTCAGCAGACAGCAATTACTACCACACACACCCACCCAGAGCCAGCCACACACACACACCCAGAGCCACACACACACCCAGAGCCACACACACCCAGAGCCACACACACCCAGAGCCACACACACCCAGAGCCACACACACACACACACACACACACCCAGAGCCACGCACACACACACACACACCCAGAGCCACACACCCCCCCAGAGCCACACACACACACACACACCCAGAGCCACACGCATACACACACACCCAGAGCCACACACATACACACACACCCAGAGCCACACACACACACACCCACACACCCAGAGCCACACACGCCCACACACCCAGAGCCACACACACCCAGAGCCACACACCCACCCAGAGCCACACACACACACACACACACACACATAGGAGAGTAAGCACCGCGAGGGGGCAGGGAAGCAAGCACAGCAAGGGGGCAGGGAAGCAAGCACAGAGAGGGGGTAGGGAAGCAAGCACAGCGAGGTGCCAATAGAAGTAAGAGGTTTCTCGAACTTTTTGGATGCTGGGCTAATTAACCTCTTCCATTACCTACAAATGGATGCCCTACGGAACATGGATAGTACACCAGGCCGCAGGGATTTGGTTTTTCTCCATGCCATCTGCAAAATACAACTAGCCCATGTGATTGCTTAGTTATTGTAAACTGTCTCTGCCATGTTTTGTGGCTCTGTTAATCGGAAGTTCCCGGCTCCGAGTAGAGATATGAAGCCCCCTTGGCACTCGAGTTAAGATTTTTAAGCTTTTAGTTGTTCGGCCTAAACAATGTACCAATGTTGATATTTACTGATCGCCATCTGCATCCACCCCGTCTCTTCTTCATTTGCATCTCTGTGACACAGAGGTGAAAGCGTGTTCGAGTCTAGAAATGTCAACACTGGGGTATAAACGTGTGCTTGCCTTGCCTCGGGGAGCTCGACTCCACTTCTGATGGAGGGGGCTCCACATGCAGATTTGCTCTGAGACTCGACCATTCTTAATCAATACTCTTTCAAACTCGACAAAACCTTAAGTCGGAGTTTTCTTCCACACACCAGAGTGACAGCAGGGAGGCATAATGGTCCCGCCCCTGGACTTCCAGCAGCAGTGAAAGGACATGGAGCACCCGAGACCAATTAAAGGGGTAAACACGTTCTGCTTCCGCCTTGCACACAAGTGGCAATGTGTTGCTTCAGTAGACATTTCTAGTAGGTATGCTGGATGCGAGCACCACCATGGGGGCTGTATGATGAGAATGCGTTGTCTGACTCAAGAGTAAAAGCGCTGCCAATGCCACACATGTCTTTCAATGGTGAACGGTTTTTTTATGTTTCAGCATTGCACACCTAGTAGATACCGGATGAGCAACAGCAGTGCAAGTTTTCCTTACATGCATAGAAGAGTCACAGCTTGGGTAGTAGTGGTAACACTCACACACACAGCAACACAACGAAGGCCATAGGATTCGAAATGGAGTCAAACACATCCCACTGTAGTGCAGGCAGTAGCTTCCCGCACAATTAACAGGCTCTCGTTATGCAATAGCAGCGCACACTTCTCTCGCATACACAAAAGGTAGAAGCAGTAGTAGTGTAAAATCGGGGCTTTGCTCTTGACAACAGATTTGCAGGTAGCCTGAATGGAGGCATGTACCCCAGATGGGCGTTACAAGAGATGGTTAATGGACGCTTTTCAGGGTGAGAGCTAGACAGGGAGCTGAGAAGCTTGAGAGGAGACTGAACCACTCACAGAAGTTGAAGCGGTTATAATACAGGGGAGCCCACGTGAATGCAGTGCAGACCAGGGCTACCTGGGAGAAAAGCCTGAAGGATGCCCACTCATGGAGGTGTGGATGTGTCCGCCAACCCCAAAACAGGACTGTAATACCCAACCTAAAAATCATCTGTACCCTCTGCGCTGTCATTAATACAAGTTGGGTAAAGCTTAATTTTATAAAGTGTTTCCAGTCCATATTTCATTTAAAAGAAAACCATGTCTAGAGACTTTAATCTGCTTGCGTTTAACAACCAGTACTCGGTGGCTACAGCATGCCAAGACTTCCATTTACTGTGGCTGGGCATTTTATCTAATGAAAAGATGCCCTTTTGAAGGGCATTATCTGAATTATTTTACGTAACACTTGCAACTTCTGAAACATTTCCTTCCCGCGCGTCCAAAATATGTAGTGCAGTCCAAGAATGAGCTGTTCCAACCCCCTTTCGAAAAGCAAGCAATATGCCCAAAACAGAAGTGCCTAGAAACACAAAGAGTGAGGTGCCCACGTTGCTTGCAGCAGCAAGCCTCCCGCTTCCCATACATGGAGCCGCTCGGCGAGACAGCCAGGCAGGCAGAGTAACAACCCCCCCACCCCCACCCCCACCCCCCCCCCCCCCCATCCCCCCCCCGGTCACGAGACTGCATTCGGAGATACTCAGAAACTCCGGAGTAAGAGGCCTCATCACAGGGCCGAAGTACTTCCGGGAGACAGGCCACAAGAGGGGGTCAACATAAAAACATAGAAATGCGTGTACGCCTAAAAGCGCAGCCTGGCGGGCTCACGTGGCCATGCGTGCGCACGGTCAGCTGTGTTTATCTCACCGAGCTATTCTCAGAGGCAGCATTCCAGCCTGACTAGAGCAGACTTTCCGAGAGCCATCAGTCTCAGGCTCCCCGATGGTGGGGAACGGGGGTGGGGAAAACACTACACATGAAATCGAATTCAACAGAGACAAGCAACGCCAGGCACTCTCGACCAGCCGGCCACACCTCCCTGAAAAAAATTCTGGAAAATGCTGCTTACCTGCTCGCAAACATCCCGGCAACATAAATCGCGCAGCCCTCTCCCGCAAAAGCCAAGATGAACTGAACACAACATGCCGCCCCCCCCCCCCCCCCCCAAAACAAAAATCCGCCCACCGCCGCAATGACGTTCTTAAAGGGGCGGAGAGCGAAAAAAAATCGCCGGAACGCCCACGAATCTGCTACCACAATTACGGACAGATCTCTCTTCCAATAGCTAGCCTCCATTTATGGAGCTAGCCAATGGAAGAGAGAGGCGGGACAAAGCCCCGTACCGGTAAACATAAGATTTCGCCTGCAGTGCTACGTCAGGCGAAGTCTAAAAATGTATGCAATGAGAGGCTTTCCACTCCAAAGGCACAGGGTAATTTTTATATTGCACTGGGCCCAAGGTTTACTCTGATGGGTTTCCTTATTTCATTAACAAGCACTGGCAAAGCCAATCGCTCTCACCCATGTAAGAGCTATGAGCCTTGCCAATATGTTTTAGCCAGGTTGCACACCAGCGTGACTGCTATTCAGCATGGCTAAATGTTAGTGGCAGAAAGAGGAGTAGTGTGGAGTGGAGTGATGCAAAGTGGCATAATGAGGAGGGGCGTTGAATGGCATAGAGTGTCGTACAGTTGAGTGGCGTAGTTTTGTGGAGGGAGTAGAGGGTTAAAGAGTTGAAGGGTGTAGAGTGGAGTAGAGGGTCATAGAGTTGAGTGGCGAGGAGTAGAGTCATAGAGCGGAGTGGAGTAGAGCTGAGTAGATTGGCGTACATGCTGTTGAGTAGAGTGTTGTAGAGTGGCATAGAGCAGAGTAGACTTTTGTAGTAGAGTGGAACGGCATAGAGTGGAGTAGTGTGTCAAAGTGGAGTGGTGTCGTAGAGTGGAGCTGAGTAGCACAGAGTGTCGTGAAGTGGAGTAGTGTGTCACAGAAGACAGTGACGGAAGGGACAAACTCAAGCTGAAACGCCTAAAACAAGAAGGGGGATGGGAGCGCACTGCCTCACATCACATAAACGCAAAAGGGTCTGGCCCAATAAGGCCAAATACATGGGGCTGGATCAATATCACAATATAATATTGATAGAATACCCCACATGGCCATTGATAAACATCAATTGAAAAAACACAGCATACACATTAATCTAGTGTGTTCGAGTATTTATCTCATTTCGCATTTCATGAGTATTATTTTCACTTACATTTTCCATTTTTGTGAGATTCTTATCCATTTGGTGCAGACAATACAGACATATACAAACCAAGCTACTTAAAAGATACCACTGATGTAATCAATAAATTAGATCTGATGACATTTGACCTGGAAGTAGACATATTCTCGACCTGTGACATCACAAGTCTATATTATAATAATATTCCCTAGGATGGAGGGCCTAAAGTCTTAAAATGCTTTTTAGAAACAAGGCACAGGACCCACTGCGTACCAACATGGTTCACTCTTGTGAACCATGTTTCAATAGAACAGGTCAAAGGGGCCGCAATGGGAAGCCCCTTTGCCCTGGAGCTGACAGTGATGTTTATGGCCCAATAGGAGGAAAACTGGGTATACAGTAACAATTTCTTTAAAAATAACATTATGACATGGAAACACTTCATAGACAACATTTTCATGATATGGCGTGGTGCCGCCGATCAACTTCAGGTGTTTATTGAGGGGTTAAACAACCGAACAAATTACATCAAATTCCGGCTCAATGGAGTAAAGAGGCCATTAACTTCAAACATGGAGACGGTAAAATCTATACTACCCTTTACACAAAAGAAATCAATAGGAATACTTTCCTTAATTATAAAAGCTATCACAGAGACCTAAAAGACAACTTACCTTACAGTCAATTTTTACGTCTCTACAGGAATTGCACGAAACAATTGGACTATTTTCACATTGCCAATTAGCCAATTCAAGAACTGAATGACTGACAATACCCCCATCGATTACTAAGTAGGTCAATGAAAACAGCTTGGTATACACAGAGAGAGTCGCTACTAGAACCATAGAAAAAACGACCCACAGACGTTTAGTTTGTGTAACGACGTTTAATGCTGTAACATCAGATGTAATAGAGATAATACGGAAACACTGGCAAGCCGTTTCTTTCTCGAGTCCTCAGCAGTATGCCGTTATTTGCTCTTAAAAGAAACAAAAACCTCAGAGACAAACTAGTCCACTCTAATACAGAGCTCCAATGTCCACAGAAGAATTTAAGATCAGCACTGGGGCTACCGCCGATTTGGAGCACCACAAGTGGGGAACATGTGTGGCATGTGTATCTACAAATGAAGGTACTATGTTTGTGTATAACATTTCCTTCAGCACAATAAATTTACTAACTGCCGCCCGAAACTGACTCGGAGGCAGGTTTTGTCAGAGAGGCCAGAGGGGGATCACCTTGACTGATAGAATCGCTGAGTTGATAGCCACGGCATATCCCTGGGGTGCACTAAAAGGATAACGCGAGATGATACAGGAACGGAAGGTATTGTGCCCCACTTGTTTTGATATAGGGTGGGATGGAACTGATAAGACTGCAGATGCAAGAGACCAGAAAATTGGACAAACCAGCGGCAGAGGGGAGGGTGTTTGATTGAGTTGGCTTATTGTTAAGTATATGGATCACATTGCTGCGTATTGGAATTAAAGGATTGACAATATGTTCAAGATAAGGCACGAATGAGAGCATTAGGATATATATAATAGTGAAATGAGTAATGCTGGACCATCGATAGATAGGACTGCTAGGTCACTAAGGGAGTTATGGGGGCAGTAAGAACAATAGTCCGATGTAATGTATCGGTGGTAATTATGGATGTTTGATTGCCATACGTTATGTAAAATAATAAAAACAGATAAAAAAAATTTGATCTATGGTGTTTTGTGTCCATGTGGCGAGGCAAATATTGGCAAAACTAATCAAGAAGTTCAGCACAGAATTAGCCGACATAATTTACGGATACAAGGTCACATTTTTACGGTGCCTTTGGTACAACATTTTGTAGAGATGAATCACAATGTTGGAGATTTAAAATGGACTGTATTGAGACAAGTGCAACCAAAATATGGTGACGATTTCTATCTGGCACGACAAGAGGTTGGGTCTGAATGAATTATCAGAGGTATCAACTGTTTTCTAAATTGTTCAGCTGTATTTTTTCTATAATTTGTTACACTATGTAGGGGATTTTCATTCAAGTCATACAACACCTGAAAAATACCCAATTCAGTCAGATAAAAACTCTCCCTAATTGAAAAATCTCTCATAAGCAGGAGATCCCTTTTCTCCCATCCATCCAACATTTCCCCTGCCCTTTTTGTACAAAGAATAATCACTTGTATAACTTATGAGTCATTGGGGTAATGTAGACCACATTTCCCATAACCGTGCTGCCCAAACCGAAAGTGCAAGACCTGAACTGTTTGTCACCCAATAGCATTGCGCCAATTAGGTGCAGGTGCAATACGGCCACAGAATTCAGGACCGTAGGATTTCTCAAGGCCCGGACTCTTGATGGCAGTGAGAGCCTCTAAATTATTTTCGAAGGAAGAACGGTTAAAAAGTAGGTGCTCCACAGGCAGAGCCTGTCCACGCGTAAAAGACGACAGGCTCCGAAATTAAATACTAAAACCCATTTTCCCCGCCCTGATTTCTTGGAAACATAGTAACATCCTCAGGCCTTTGCTGACGCGGAGTCAGCTGGAAGACGGCCGTGGACACGACATGTGTAGTTACACCGTTCAGTTTCGGTGAGCAGGCCAAAGACTCAAGTGATCAAATATATCCATCCATACTAATATAATAAAGAGAGAGCCCAAACATTTGAGGCGGGTAATCTCAGGAACCACAGCACCAATCACAACACCCAATAGAGCGTTGGAAAGGACAGTTACAGCAGAAGGACATAGGCTATGCAGACGCCCACCATATACATTTAAAAGGTAAAAGAACCGTGCCAGCAAAGTAGTCCCTTGTGGGCGTGTCTGCGTTGTGCTGTGGGCGTGTGCTGGGGGCGTGTAGTACATTCCGCCCTTCATGCCATGTCTCATATCATGTGCTAATCCCACCCTGCTCCCTTTAAATACCCCTGCACCCCATAATCATAACCCACCCGTACTCCTTAAAATACCCCAACACCCTTAAACACTCACTCATCTTAACTCTATAAATGTACCCTGTACCCCAAAACCCAAACCTATCCCTAAACCCTAAAAATACCCCTGTACCCCAAACCCCAAACCTAGCCCTAAAATACCCCTGTACCCCAAAACCCAAACCTAGCCCTGAACCCTTAAAATACCCATGTACCCCCAAATCCCAAACCTACCCCTGAACCCTAAAAATACCCCGGTACCCCAAACCTAGCTCTGAACCATAAAATGACCCTGTACCCCAAAACCCAAACCTACCCCTGAACCCCAAAACCCAAACCTAGCCCTGAACCCTAATACCCCTGTACCCCCAAACCCAGCCCTGAACCCTTAAAATACCCCTGTACCCCCAAACCTACCCCTGAACCCTACAAATACCCCTATACCCCAAAACCCAAACCTAGCCCTGAACCCTAAAAATAACGCTGTACCCCAAAACATAAACCTACCCCTGAACCCAAATACCCCTGTACCCCCAAACCTAGCCCTGAACCCTAGACTATACACCTGTACCCCCAAACCTAGCCCTGAACCCTTAAAATACCACTGTACTCCAAAACCCAAACCTACCCCTGAACCCTAAAAATACCCCTATACCCCCAAACCTAGCCCTGAACCCTAAAAATACCCCTGTACCCAAAAACCCATACCTATCCCTAAACCCTAAAATTACCCATGTACCCCATAACCCAAAACTATATCTGAACCCTTAAAATACCCAAACACCCCAAAACATATACCTAAGTACCCCAAAACATATACCCCTATACCCATACTTACCATATCCAAACATTAAAAAAAAATGCTTTTACCATTCATGCATTTACAACGAATTTCGTTGTAAATGTATGTGTGGTAAAAGCATATGAAATGTAATGCCATCCGTTATAATGGCATTGCGGAGGCATGGTACTTTCGTAATGAAAGTATGCGGAGTGATGGTATCCGGAAAGAAAGTTGCGGAATAATGAGCGTTTACCCTCCCCCGGTTAGTACATTGGTGGCACAGCGGCCCACATCTCCAGCAACATACTCATATTTTTTCACCACCCATTTGAAAAATGCACAGATCTCTCTCATTGATGGCCAGCACCGACATACACTTTTAGACACACCTCCCATCACAAGTTCTAGAATTGCAAACTTTAGAGCTGGGGAGCTACGTTCGAATCTCGGCATCAGCTCATCATCCTGTTATTCCAGGCAAATCGCTTTGTCTCCCGGTGCCTACCACAAATGAATGTTTTCTTCTGTAATCTAAATTGTGCTCATGCCATTAGGTCGAGTTCGCGCTATATAATATTGCAAGGAAAAATAAAGTAGGGAAACTCGAGTTCACACACTACTGAACGTGCACTCTTAAGTGCATCAGCAGTGCACTGTGAATCGGAGCGTTTCACAGGCCTGTGACAGATAAGAAATGCTATCAAAACGAAATCCGACAAAACAATATACTACTGGCCGGCAGCAATTCATACCCAGACAACGTCGGGACGGGCTGCTAGGACTAATATAATAAAGAGAGAGCCCAAACCTTTGAGGCAGGTAATCTCAGGAACCACAGCCCCAATCACAACACCCAATACAGCGTTGGAAAGGGCAGTTGCAGCAGAAGGACATAGGCTATGCAGACGCCCACCATATACATTTAAAAGGTAAAAGAACCGTGCCAGCAAAGTAGTCCCTTGTGGGCGTGTCTGTGTTGTGCTGTGGGTGTGTGCTGGGGCGTGACAAACGCTGGGGGCGTGTGGTGCGTTCCGCCCTTCATGCCATGTCTCATATTGTGTGCTAACCCCACCCTGATCCCTTTAAATACCCCTGCACCACATAATCATAACCCACCCTTACTCCTTAAAATACCCCAACACCCTTAAACACTAACCCATCTTAACCCTATAAATATACCCTGTACCCCAAAACCCAAACCTAGCCCTGAACGCTATAAATAACCCTGTAGCTCAAAACCCAAACCTACCCCTGTACCATAAAAATACCCCAGTACCCCAAAACCCAAACCTAGCCCTGAACCCTAAAAATACTACTGTACCCCCAAACCTACCTCTTAACCCTAAAAATACCCCTGTACCCCAAAACCCAAACCTAGCCCTGAACCCTAAAAAAAACCCTGTATCCCAAAACCCAAACCTACCCCTGAACCCTAAAATACCCCTGTACCCCAAAACCTAGCCCTGAACCCTAAAAATACCCCTGTACCCCAAAACCCAAACCTAGCCCTGAACCCTCAAAATACCCCTATACCCCAAAACTCAAACCTAGCCCTGAACCCTAAAAATACCCCTGTACCCCAAAACCCATACCTAACCCTAAAACTACCCCTGTACCCCATAACCCAAAACTATATCTGAGCCCTCAAAATACCCAAACACCCGAAAACATATACCTCAGTACCCCAAAACATATACCCCTATACCCATACTTACCTTATCCAAACATTAAAAAAAACATGCTTTTACCATTCATGCATTTACAACGAATTTCGTTGTAAATGTATGCGTGGTAAAAGCATATAAAATGTAATGCAATGCGTTATAATGACATTGCGGAGTCATGGTATTTTCGTAATGAAAGTATGCGGAGTGATGGTATGTGGAAAGAAAGTTGCGGAATAATGGGTGTTTACCCTCCCCCGGTAAGTATATTGGTGGCACGGCGGCCCAAATCTCCAGCAACAAACTCATATTTTTTCACCACCCATTTGAAAAATGCACAGGTCTCTCTCAGTGATGGCCAGCACGGACATACACTTTTAGACACACCTCCCGCCACAAGTTCTAGAATTGCGAACTTTAGAGCTGGGGAGCTACGTTCGAATCTCAGCATTTGCTCAACATCCTGTGATTTCAGGCAAATCGCTTTGTCTCCCCGTGCCTACCACAAATGAATGTGTTCTTCTGTAATCTAAATTGTGCTCATGCTATGTTGTCGAGTTCGCGCTATATAATATTGCAAGGAAAAATAAAGTAGGGAAACTCGAGTTCACACACTACTGAACACGCACTCTTAAGTGCGTCAGCAGTGCACTGTGAATTGGAGCGTTTCACAGGCTTGTCACAGATAAGAAATGCTATCAAAACGAAATCCTACAAAACAATATACTACAGGCCGGCAGCAATTCATACCCGGACAACGTCGGGACGGACTGCTATTTTTTTTATAAAACAAAATCACCATGATCCTGGGCAATGCATGTAATTAGCACAGGCACATGGTCAACCACGAGGGTAGCATTGGGCAATAACAAAGATAAAAAAGAAAAAATAGAACCTAAAACGAACACAAGCATTTTGGGTTACATATTGTGAATGCGTGATTAGGCACCTGAACATAAACCTTTGTAGTGCCTAACACAAGTAGAAGTGTAAATGCTTATTCATTTTGCCTTTCCACATCCAGACTACTGAACAAATAATATTTCTGCCCTGATAATGACCTCAAAAAGAGTCTGTATATGCCCCAATCTGTTCTAAGGTCGAAACGCGTTGGCATAACCCTGGGGATCTAAAAGGAGAACCTCGGTTTACAAACATTTATTTCAGTTACGATATCCGAAAAATTCCAATTGTACGTAAAGAATTAAGAATGTGATTGGGGCGCTAGAGGGCGCCGGGCAAGATGGCCGCACGAATGTGAGGCTCCGCCGAGACCGTTAAATATCCTATGAATATCCTTTAAATCCTGCTGCCTACACTGACCAACCCGACAGCGATTGCCTTCTCAAGCGTCACGGCGAAAAGTGAGACGTTTTTCGTTGCAGAGTGGGGCCCCGGACCTGCTTTCCAGGCAGTGGCGCGCTGCACCGGGTCCGGCGCTGGAGGTGTGCGGCACTGCAAAAGGACGCTAGCGGCTACATTGTGGCTCTGCTGAGCCTTCCCTGGCCACGGAGGCAGACGGAGCGACTGAGGCGCGAGCTGGTGGCAGCGGAACCGAGTCTCGAGGAGACGGAAGAGAGCGCAGATCAGGCGGCCCGGAGCTCGGCCCTGCTGCGTGCAGTGAGTGGGGTGGGGCTATAGGCGAGCCCGGGGCTGCGGAGGTGGTGCTGGGCCGCATCGGGCGAACCGCGCCTGGCGGGGACGCGGGCGGGACACACACCTCGGCGGAGCTACAGTGCTGGGGGTGCGCTGACAGTTAAACACGTCCCAGGGATATCTACTTCTGCTGCGGAGCGCTGGTTGGACTGTGAAACGGGCCAGGAGAGGGGCCCTGCCTTGCGGCTTCGGCGCCTTAGATCTTTGTATCGGCAGTTGATCCTACAGCGGCGGGGGAGGCCGGGTGCATTTGGACATTGCAGGCTAGTGAATACTACCCAGACCTGTGTTGATAAGATCCCTGGGAGGCACTATACCCTTGACCGACTGATATTGGGACGGATTGTGAACCCTGTGAGTCGACATGGGCAGGCCTGAGAGGAACCAGCCCAAAATTAACTTTGAGGCCAAAAAGACAGCGATGTCCACCTCACAGGCCCCTCCGGACAGTGAAGCAACCGGGGCAGTTGGTGGTATCCCTAACCTGGAGGCCACACTGGTGGCGATGCAAAAGACACTCCAATCCATAGAAGGGACCATGGAAGCGGTCAATCATAGGCTAGACCACATGGCGACACAGTTTGACTAGCAAAATGAGAGGATGGGCGAAGTGGAACAAAGAGTGTCTGCCACGGAGGACGGGCTGGCTACGGTGACCACTAAGGTATTTAACACGGAGCGTGTTTTGGCGGTCATTCAGGCAAAGAACGAGGAATTGGAAGGGAGGTCCAGGCGCAATAACATCCGCGTCACGGGCCTGCCGGAATCTACGAATGTGGGCAAAATGGAGGAATTCATGGAACGCATGTTGGTTGACATTTTTGGGGCTGACCAGCTGTCGCGTGTGTTCATTGTAGAGCGCGCACATCGCTCTTTGGCGAAGAGACAGGTGCCTGGGGCGCAGCCCCGTCCCATTATTGCACGTATTCTTAACTATAAAGATCGCAATGTTATCCTGCGTCTTGCACGGGTACTGTGGAGTATCAGGGGAATAAACTTGAATTTTATCCGGATTTCACAGTAGCGGTGCAGACGGCGAGAAATGAATTCGCCATGGTGAAACAGCTCCTTCGCGCCGAAAATATCCTGTACGCCATGCTGTATCCGGCCAGGCTTCGGATTGGGCCTCCCTCGGATAACAAAATCTTCGCCTCGCCCAAGGCAGCCATGGATTATGCCAAAAAGCAGAAAAAACGTAAAAGGAATTCAAATGTGGCGCAGGACGGGGAGTAAGATCTGCAGGATGAGGCGGCTTAAGTGTTCGCTTTGCTGTTTTGAAAAGAATGTGGTATGCAAATAGTGAAAAGACTGGCTGAGTTCCACGTATTGCTGGAGGAGAAGTTACTCAGATTCAGGTTGTTCGACTTCCTACTGCCTACTGATAGTGCGCTATCTCCTAAGGGACCTCTGTTATAACTGACCAAGTCTTGGTTGACAGCCTCCTCTAACTATGGCGAATGGTGCACTCATTGGGCTCTTTATGGTTGCGCATTTGTTATGTTGGTCTGCCAATTGTTCGAGTGTCATTGCAAATTCTGTACCGGGGTGTGGCTGCGGTGTGGAGGGCTTATGCTGTACTGAAATGGTCTTTGATGGGTGTTATAAGTAGATTTCAAGGATGATCAGAGGTAACCATACAGTATTATCATGTAAAGGTTTATTAGTTTAAAGGATGTTGGAACCAGTACTGAGGAATTGTTTATTTGACATGTACTGCGAGTGGCACTGTGGTGCTAATGGACCTGTGCCTAAACTGTTTGCCGAGCGCTGCGGAGGACGGAATCTTTGCTATTTCAGCAGCTGCAGGGTTGGGGTGGGAGGAGTGGGATGTATACATGGCTTTTACGGTCTGCTCTTCGTTAGTTTACTAGCCAGGGCTGTGTGTCACTACGCCCCCGACACATGGGAGTTCCCCACACACTAGTGGTTGTATGGTTGGGGATTTGGGGCTTGGGGGGCAGGGGGCAGCTTTGGCAAGTTTGGGGTGCTGAAGTGGGTGGAGGGGGGATGTTGGGCTTTTGGAGTTTTTGGGTCAGGGCGAGCTGTGTGGCGCTTTATGGAGGGGGGTTGGACTGGACGGGACAGGAAATTAGTCAATTGTGGTCGCTTTGCGGCCTTCCATGTGCGGCATTACCTGCTGATACTTGTTTGTGTACTTACTGTATGAACTGCATTTTCTGTGGGGCTTTAGGACTGTTCTATTGTTTACAGGGTATACTTGGGGTTTGGATGTATGAATAGGGGGGGTAAACTTAATTGTATTACCTGGAATGTGAGGAGACTGAATCGTCCGCAGAAAACTAGACAAATGTTGGCATTTCTGAACAGGCATGGGGCACAGGTGGCTTTCATACAGGAGACACATCTTAGGAGAAGGGCGGCTGAAACTGTGGGTAAACAATGGGCAGGCTTTTGGCTGGCTTCGAATTATTCGGCATGTGCACGTGGAGTTATGATTCTGGTCAAAAAACATGTTCCGTTTGTATCACTGCATGAAGAGATTGACGTGGATGGTAGATATATCATAGTACATGGAAAGCTATGTGGTACTTTGGTCACGCTGGTTAATGTCTATGGCCCCAATGCCGATGACCCTGATTTTTATGTTACTCTGTGGAATAGGATCTATTTGCTGCCTCCATCGGCTATAATTTGTGGGGGGGATTTGAATGTCACTCTAGATGGAGCACTGGACAGGAAACATGATAGACCTTATGCGCACAAGAGAGCGGCTGATGCAGTGCGAGATGGAATGGGGGGGCTTGGAATTGTGGATGTGTGGCGATTGACACATCCTGAGAGGAGGGAAGGCACGTGTTACACGTCAGCGCATGACACATGGTCGAGGCTGGACTATTGGTTGGTGACCCGCGACGTCAGCGGATGGGTGATGGATGTCGTGCACCTGCCTCAAACAATTTCTGATCATGCGCCAGTTTGTATGACAGTGACACTGCCATCGCATGCGCCAGCCCCATTCTCCTGGAGACTTCCGGCTGGTACCTTAACTGACTTGGTATTGCGTGAACATTTGAGGACGATTATTGAGGAGTTCTTTGCTAAAAATGTTGGGTCTGTTGATAGTATGTGCACGGTGTGGGAAGCCTTCAAAGTGACCATTAGGGGAGCGTGTATTGGCCTGTAATCAAGTGTGCTCACATCGTTGAGGGATGCAATGACTAAGTTGGAGGGAGAATTGTTGTTGCTTGAACGGCAACTGGAGGAACACTCTGAGGAGTCTGTGCTGGCCAGTATTCGATTAAAAGTGACTGAATACAATGATCTAGCGGACCAGGAGGTTAAATTCCTGTCCAAACAGACCAGAGCGCGTTATTATGCCGAGGGGGGACGTCCGGGGCGAGGATTGGCGGATCGAGTTAAAGACACTTGGGCTAGACATTGTGCAGTGCAGGAAATAGAGGACGGGGACACCACTGTCACTAGTGCGACTGGTATTCTGACCTGTTTTACAAAATATTATGAACAGATGTATGACTATAGGGAGACGGCAGAGGAGGAGGAAATTGCACAATACTTTGAAGATATAGCGCTGGTCTGGCTCTCGAGGGGTCAACAGGAGTTCCTTATGCATCACATAACCGAGGGGGAATTTAGGGATGCGATAGCGTCATTACCGAATGGCAAGGCAGCGGGTACCGATGGGTTACCGTCCGAATTTTATAAAGAATATGTGGATCTTTTGCTACCACACCTGGCAATGGTCCTGGAGGAGGCGGTGGAACAGGGTCAATTCCCGACCACAATGAGAGAGGCGCTTTTGGTTGCACTGCCGAAACCAGGTAAACCGCCGAATAAGTGCAAATCGTATCGACCCTTGTCCCTTATGAACACCGATGTCAAAATCATTGCTAAAGTGTTGGCGACTCGGCTGCGCCTGCTCCTCCCGGTCATGGTACTGCCAGATCAGTCTGGCTTTATCCCCCTACGGTCTACCACTCACAATTTGAGGGCCATCTTTGCGGTGTTACATCTTCTCAAACCAGACTTGGCTGCGGTGGCTGTCTTGCTAGACGCCGCGAAAGCCTTCGACTCAGTCGCATGGCGGTATATGATTGCGATCTTACATCGTATGGGAGTGCCATTCTTCTTTACGTCACTGGTGACTCTGCTCTACACTAATCCAATTGCACGTGTACGGGTGAACGGGCATGTGTCAGACCCGTTCCCTGTGCGGCGAGGTACCAGGCAGGGCTGTCCCTTATCGCCTTTGCTCTTTGCTCTTGTGATGGAGCCACTGGCGTGTGTGCTGAGGCAGAGGTATGCGGACGCTGCCCTGAAGTTTCCTCTTCGATCTCTGGCGGTGTCCATGTATGCCGATGATATGGTCCTTTATGTGCGAGAACCTGCGCGATATTTGGAATCCGTGCTGCGTGAATTTATTTGGTTTAGCCGTCTCTCAGGTCTCTCCATTAATTGGGAGAAATCTGTTATATTGCCACTCACTGACGTTGCGGCCCCCTTCCCCTTGGAGTTCCCGTTAGAGTGGGCCACGGAACCGGTCCGTTACCTTGGAATTTGGATGCATAGGGACTGTCAGGAAATCATTCGGCTTATTATGGAGTGGCTATCTCTAAACTAGAGGACCAGGTGGCACGTTGGATTCGGCTCCCGCTCACCTTCGCTGATCGCGTGTCTCTAATAAAAATGGTGGTTCGTCCGAAATTTTTATATCTTTTTGTTAATACTCCACTCCCGCTTAAATCGCATTTCTTTGCCAGACTGCAGTCTTTGTTGATAGCATTAACCTGGGCCGGTAAGAAACCAAGAGTGAAATGGGATGTCTTGACTAAGCCGTATGAGCTGGGGGGCTTCGCCGTACCAGATATGAAACTATACTACTTGTGCGCCCAGGTGCAGTTTGCTGCCTATTGGCTGTCGGCCCCGCCGTACACGCCACATGTAGCACTTGAAGCCAGTGCAGTCCTGCCTATTCCACTGAAGGCGATGATAGTCAACACGCACTCTGTGTTTGAGAGGGGAGAGGTAGACACGGTACGCTCCACTACTAACGCCTGGCGAGAATTGGGTAAACGAGCGAACCGACTGCAGTTATATGCCCCTGACATGCCACTGCTGTACCACACAGACATCTCGGTCTCCAGTGAGATCGGGGCCTTGCAGGTCCTACAGGGTGCGGGGCTCGACACGGTTGGGAAAGTTTTTCCGGGTGCCTCTTTCCTCTCATTGCAGGCTATGACGGATCGTTCCCTGAACGTGGTTATGTCCACGTTTATATATGTCCGGCTCCGAGCTGCCATACACGCCTTATATCCTACATATCCGGAGGAACCCTTGACACTGGGTGCCTTGCAATTACTGTACACTGCACCGGATAAGGCCAAGTTGCTCTCCAAGGTTATACCGAGCCTCGCAGGAGGACGAGGGGGGAGGCGCAGTGACGGCAAAGGCTAGGTGGGACGCGTGCCTGCCTGACCCACTAACAGATGATGAGTGGTCCGAGTGTTGTTCTATGACCGGGGGGTTCGTGGCCAACGGCAACTTTCGCCTTATTCATTATAAATTTTTGCACCTCTGGTACTATACGCCATCTCAGTTGGTAAGGTATGGTCTTCGAGAGACGTCTCAATGTGTTCGATGTGGGATGGATGATGCAGACTTTGTACACTTGGCCTGGGGTTGCGCGCGTGTGTATGCTTTCTGGGTGGCTGTGACCAAGGCACTCTCTAAAATGGAGTCAACTGAGGTTGTGCTGGACATCCGACTGTGCTTGTTGGGATTGGCCTCTGGTGTGCCTGCGAGTGTAAGGCGGTTGGTAGTATTGGCATTACAGATTGCTAAACGCCGAGTGGCTATAGCCTGGGGAGGGAGGCGAGCGCCTGATGTGCAGCTGTGGCTGCAGGATATGGCATTCTGCAGGGATCAGCTAGTTTGCTACTACGAGGGGCTTCCTGCGAGGTCACGTCCACGTGATTTCTGGGGCCCATATACGTGTATATGCTCTCCATGACTGATGAGAATAGTGCTAGCAGTGTAAATGGAGGTAGGTCGGCGGGAGAGGGGGGCTCAATGTAGTGGGCTACGAGTGGGGTCGGCGGCAGCGGGGTACTGGATGCGTGCTGCAATTTCTTTCTTCCGCAGTTTTTCTGTGTGACCTACCTGCACGGGAGTGTGGTTGAGTTATCAGTGCACCAATGCCATGTTCTGCACATAGATCTTGGCGATCAAGGGTTCTGAGATGTGTTTCTCCGATATGCTATACAGCTGGGTAATGGTTGCTATTCGCCCTACGACCTTATGCACTGCAAAATGCTGCCAAGACCTGACTCCTGGGGTACGGGGTGGAGGGTTGTTGGGGTGTTGATAAGTTGTTTATATAAAATCACAAAGTAAGACCGTATTTACTGTATGCGACGCTAGTGTAAGATGTGAGTGGAATCTGGGCACCGGTTGGTGTCTGCATATATCAGTGGACGCTCTTAAATGTCATTAATTGTATGCTTCGTTTTCACTGCTACCAAATCGTTTGCAGCCGGCCCTGTCAATGGGTTGTAGGCACGCTGCTGTGTACATGTATAATGCTCAATAAAGGTCTTGCAAAAAAAAAAAATTTAAGAATGTGATTGGACTTGGCAGAGAAATGATTAGGGTTATGGCCCTTTAACCCTATATGACAATAGGGGTAATACAATGACTGAAGTTAGTTTATTTGGACTGAACGGAAATAACTCCAGTGTTTAGTAAAAGCTGGATCTTCAAATAACCTTTCCAAATTGTTTCATGTTAGGTTTGACTTGTGTTGATTCATGTGAGTTGGTGTATATATATCTGTATTGTCTGTACCAAATGGATACGTTTATCATAAAAATGGAAAATATAAGTGAAAATAATACTCATGAAATGTGAAATGAGATAAATACTCCAACTCACTAGATGAATGTGTATGCTGTGTTTTTTTAATTCATGTTTATCAATGGCCATGTGTGGTACGCTATAGATTTTGTACTGCCTCACATCACAGCACCTTAGCAGTATGGTAAATGTAGTACAATGTTTTCGTGAATATTAGCTGTAGTTTTTCACCAGAGTTGGTGCAGATAGTACTGTAAATCTCTAGACATGCGTTTCTGGATGTTACCCTTCACCAGTAGAAATTTGTAAAAACGAGTTATATCAGGAGATGCTGAAAATGCTGCAAAAGTCCTCTCGGGTTTCAGTACCTCTCATGGGTGCTCAAGTGCATCTCTAATAGCTTGTCAGCTTCTTAGCTCATGGGAGCCTTTTTAAACAGAAGGGGGATGGGAGCACACTGCCTTACATCACAGCAGGGTTCGTCCCTTAGTATTATGGTAAATGCAGTATAATGTACTTGAATAATAGCTGCAGATTTTTATTAGAGTTAGTGCAGATAGGGCTATAAATCTCTAGGCATGCGTACTGTGACCTGTGAAGACTTGGGCAGCATTTCAGCAACCACAGATGACTTTTGACAGTTCTCTACTACTTCTGCTCTCTACGGATGAAGGGCTAAACCCAGAAATGTGTGCCTAGAGAGAACAGTACTACCTGCAGCAACTTTGGTGAAAAACGGCAGCAACTTTGAAGTAAGTGTACTGCATTTACCTAAATACAATGGGGTGAATGTGCTGGGGTAAGAGGCAGGGTGCTCCTTTCCCCCGGAATCTTTCCGGACCAAATCTCCGCATCGCTCCTTCGAAACTCCCCAGCCCCCTCTTCCAACGCCAACGAAGCCGCCGCCAACCTCACCCTATGGTTATCCAACACCGCCGACACCTTAGCTCCACTGAAAAAACGTCAAAGCAAACCTGGCAGCAAGAAAGCCTCATGGTTCAACGATGATCTCAAGAAGTCCAAGAAACTCTGCCGCTCCCTTGAAAAGGCCTGGAAAAAAGACCCTACCACCAGCACCAAGGACGCCTTCAAAAGCGCCACCCGCTCTCACCACCAACTGATCCGAAAAGCCAAGAAAACAGCATTCAAGGATCGACTTGACAACAACGCCCACAACAGCAAGGAACTTTTCAACATCGTCAAGGAATTTTCCAATCCCTCGGCCAACTCCAACGACATCACACCCTCTCAAACCCTCTGCGACTCCCTAGCCTCTTTTTTCCACAACAAGATTGCAGACATCCACAACAGCTTTGACAACCAACCCGGAAACCAGCCCACCCCACCATCTGCTGACCATCTTCCCCCCGTGAACACCCTTAACGCTTGGAACCCAATCTCCACTGAGGACACCATCCGCCTGATGAATTCCATCCACTCAGGATCCCCCACAGACCCATGCTCTCACCACATCTTCAACAAAGCAGACTCCGTCATCGCACCGCACCTCCGAGACGTCATCAACTGCTCCTTCAACTCCGCCACCTTCCCAGAAGACTGGAAACACGCTGAACTCACCGCCCTTCTGAAAAAACCAACAGCGGACCCCACCAAACTCAAAAATTACCACCCCATCTCGCTTCTTCCATTCCCGGCCAAAGTCATCGAGAAAGCCGTCAACAACCAGCTCGCCGCTTTCCTCGAAGCTAACAAATCCCTCGACCCCTCACAATCTGGCTTCCGAGCAAAACATAGTACTGAGACCGCCCTCATCGCAGCAACAGACGCCATTCGAACTCTACTGGACAATGGAGACACAGTCGCCCTCATCCTCCTCGACCTCTCTGCAGCATTCGACACAGTCTGCCACAGCACCCTTCTACAACGCCTTAATAACATCGGAATCCAAGGAAAAGCACTTGAATGGATCACCTCGTTCCTCACCGGAAGAACCCAGAGAGTCCGCCTTCCTCCATTCAAGTCCGAGGCCTCTGAAGTCATCTGCGGCGTACCTCAAGGATCCTCACTCAGTCCCACCCTCTTCAACGTATACATGAGCCCCCTCGCGGCCATCGCACGCCAACACAACCTCAACATCATCTCCTACGCGGACGACACTCAACTAATCCTTTCTCTCACCAATGACCCCAGCACCGCCAAAACTAACCTACACGAAGGAATGAAAGAAGTTGCCGAATGGATGAAACAAAGCCGTCTGAAACTGAACTCAGACAAAACAGAAGTCCTCATCTTAGGTACTTCCCCCTCTGCATGGGACGACTCCTGGTGGCCGGAAGCCCTCGGAAAAGCACCCATCCCGACAGACCACGCACGGAACCTTGGCGTCATCCTGGATTCTTCACTCTCAATGAACAGACAAGTCAGCGCCGTATCCTCTTCCTGCTTCAACATTCTTCGCATGCCCAGAAAAACATTTCGCTGGATCCCCTCCGAAACAAGGAAAACAGTCACCCACGCTCTGGTCACGAGCCGACTGGACTACGGAAACACCCTCTACGCGGGTACTACCGCAAAACTCCAGAAGAAACTCCAACGAATCCAAAACGCATCAGCCAGGCTCATATTAGACATCCCACGCAACGAACACATCTCCGGTCACCTTAAAGACCTCCACTGGCTACCCGTCAATAAGAGGATCACTTTCCGACTGCTTACCCACGCACACAAATCACTCTACGACATCGGACCAGATTGCCTCAACACTCGACTGTCCTTCTACACCCCCCCCGCCAACTACGGTCTTCCAGCCAAGCCCTCGCCACTGTACCTCGCATCAACAAGACCACCATGGGAGGCAGATCCTTTTCATACCTGGCTGCTAAAACATGGAACTCACTCCCCGCTTACCTGCGCCTCACCCAGAACCACCTAGCGTTCAGAAAGCAGCTTAAAACGTGGATATTTGACAAATAATCCTCCTCCCCCTCCTAAGCGCCTTGAAACCCTCTGGGTATGTAGTGCGCTATATAAATTTTATGACTTGACTTGACTTGTGTTTAAAAGGGTCTTTCGAACCAACGAGCTGAAAAGCTCACCTAGGATGCACCTCTTTTCTCTGTTCTCTACTGGTTCTGTACTTTACTGATGAAGAGCTAAACCCAGAAACACATGTCTAGAGACAACCTGCACCAACTTTGGCGAAAAACTACAACTTTGGAGTAAGGGTACTGCATTTACCAGAATGTAATGGAGTGAACTGTGTTGGGATGACAGGCAGTGTGTGCTCCCTCCCCGCTTATGGCCTAAAACAAATGAAGCCAGCAAGTAGAAAGTAAGCAAAGGAGAGTTATAAAACACAAAGCTAATGGTAAGCAATGGATGGAATGAATTCCCAAGGAAGCTTTACGAACGTCCCCAAGATGACATTAGCAAATCAGACAGCTGCTCTGTCTGGTAGACTTCGACCTAACAAGCATTTACAATGCAACGGTTTTGCCTTTGTTAAAGTTAGAGATATTGGCATTGCTCTTGACATTATTTGTATTTATGTTTTTTTTAACATAAATAAATGGCATTGTCATTTACAATGCCACTAGCTTTATCTCTCGCAAATGACACACACACAGAGCCCCCCCACACACACACCCACACAGAGCCCCCCACACACAGCCACACAGAGCCCCCACACACACAGCCACACACAGCCCCCCCACACACAGCCCCCCACACACACAGCCACACAGAGCCCCCCCACACACACAGCCACACAAAGCGTCCTACACACACAACCACACAGAGCCCTCCACACACACCCACACAGCACAAGCAGGCAACAGGGGCACACGGAGGCACAAGCAGGCAACAGGGGCACACAGAGGCACAAGCAGGCAACAGGGGCACACAGAGGCACAAGCAGGCAACAGGGGCACACAGAGGCACAAGCAGGCAACAGGGGCACACAGAGGCACAAGCAGACAACAGGGGCACACAGAAGCACAAGCAGGCAACAGGGGCACACAGAGGCACAAGGCAACAGGGGCACACGCAACAGGGGCACGAAAACGGAGGCACAAGCAGGCAACAGGGGCACGAAAACGGAGGCACAAGCAGGCAACAGGGGCACACGGAGGCACAAGCAGGCAACATGGGCACATGGAGGCACAAGCAGGCAACAGGGGCACACGGAGGCACAAGCAGGCAACAGGGGAACGAAAACAGGCACAAGCAGGCAACAGGGGCACGAAAACTGAGGCACAAGCAGGCGACAGGGGCACAAGGAGGCACCAGCAGGCAACAGGGGCACACGGAGGTACAAGCAGGCAACAGGGGCACACGGAGGCACAAGCAGGCAACAGGGGCACACGGAGGCACAAACAGGCAACAGGGGCACACGGAGGCACAAACAGGCAACAGGGGCACATGGAGGCACAAACAGGCAACAGGGGCACACAGAGGCACAAGCAGGCAACAGGGGCGCACGGAGGCACAAGCAGGCAACAGGGGCACACAGAGGCACAAGCAGGCAACATGGGCACACGGAGGCACAAGCAGGCAACAGGGTCATGAAAACAAGCACAAGCAGGCAAAAGGGTCACATACATGAATTGTAATTTAGACAGGGCTGAAGTGGAGAACGGTCAGTAGGGAAGTAGTGAGGCTGGTGCAGTGGTACCAGGCCGAAAGGTGAGAGGGGCTGTCTGCACCCCAGTTTGGACAGTTTCCACTATCTAACAGGGATTGGTGGGAGGGGGGGCGTACTTCTTGCTTGCTTTAGGGCTGTTACTTCGGGGACGCAGTGCACGCGCCTGCCTGCTGCCGCCGGGACACGACAACAGGCAGGGAGAGGACAGGCTGGGAGAGGACAGGGAGGAGACAGGCTGGGAGAGGACAGGGAGGAGACAGGCTGGGAGAGGGCAGGCTGCGAGAGGGCAGGCTGCGAGAGGGCAGGCTGCGAGAGGGCAGGCTGCGAGAGGGCAGGCTGCGAGAGGGCAGGCTGCGAGAGGACAGGCTGCGAGAGGACAGGCTGCGAGAGGACAGGCTGCGAGAGGACAGGCTGCGAGAGGACAGGCTGCGAGAGGACAGGCTGCGAGAGGACAGGCTGCGAGAGGACAGGCTGCGAGAGGACAGGCTGCGAGAGGACAGGCTGCGAGAGGGCAGGTTGGGAGAGGGCAGGTTGGGAGAGGGCAGGTTGGGAGAGGGCAGGCTGGGAGAGGGCAGGCTGGGAAAGGGCAGGGAGAGAACAGGCTGCTAGAGGACAGGCTGCGAGAGGACAGGCTGGGAGAGGACAGGCTGGGAGAGGGCAGGCTGGGAGAGGGCAGGCTGGGAGAGGGCAGGCTGGGAGAGGGCAGGCTGGGAGAGGGCAGCAAACAGCTGGCCTGGGAAAACAGCACAGGGATCCTTGAAACCAACGCCCGTACTTCATAACTGTAACCAGTCCCTATAAGACCAGGGAAGCAGTGCTTGGATCCCTGAAACCAGAGGCAATTCTCTGTGTCTGAAGCCTGTCCGGAAACTTGCTACGACTTCACCAGTGCAGCTTTCACCTACAAACGCCTACACCTACAAACGCGTAAAATGTGCTTTATGAGCGAAATTTTGTGTATAACTAACTATACAGCAAAGAATGCCCAGTACGGACTGTAATAATATTTAAACGCATTTACCAGAACTGATTTAAGAATGAAATAACAACGTACAATGCATTCTAAAACAGCTTCCAATAATTAATGTATCTGCCAGGTTACTCGCTATAAACAACGCCCTGAAAAGCAAAATACATGGAGAGGGTTAACGAGTGGGGCAGGAAGAAAGTGACAGATAACTTTCAGACGTGCTGTTCCCCAGAAGCAGCCACTGTTGTTGAGAAAAGCTGACACATACAACACGTATGGGAAAGGGCAGGCGTGATGACAGCAGCAACTGGGGAAGTTTTCTGTCTTGTTGCGTTTCACCCTTTCTGGGTTTCTCACTAATTCACGTTTTAAGGAATATCACGGATTGTAAAGGCGCAGAAAACAGAGTGACAGGATCCGTAATACATGTTTGTGTAGGTTACTCACTCGTGTTACGTGTCAATTGTTAACAGGGCGGGAGTGCTGCCCGAGTACACACCTTGAAGCGTGACTGTGGCCTAGCTCTCCGGATTTCCTTATCCCAAGATCCTTCTCCTCGCCCAGTTCCTGCGGATCCAAGGGTGAGGAACAGGACAGGCGGTCACAAGAACCCCTATACTGCCTGAAACAAGGGGGCACGGGAAGGAGGGAGAGCTTACCTGCGTTATCCAAGCTCCGGGCCGGGGGTCACATATGTTCCTCCTCCCGGGATCCTGCGTGCGGGGCAATCACAGCATCGCAATCCAGTAAATGAAAAGGGAAAGCTCAGCCGAGCCAACACCGGGGGCGCGGGAAGGCGCTGCGCGGGCGGACGGGGCAGTCAGCTCATCGGATCCAGTTCCTGCCCGCCTCCTGCCCCTCCTCCTTTCACTCCCCTCTCCGGTGCGTGGTGCGCTGGCTCCCAGCTCCGCAGGAAGGACAGCGGGTCGAGCAGCTGCTGTCAGAAGGGGGTGGGGAGGTGTTAATGACATGACCCTCGGATCTGTGCACCACCCCGCACTGCAGAGAGCGGGACAAACCCCGAGCCCTGAACCACAGCGTTACGACGCTCTCTGCAGACACCCAGTGGTCTGCAGAGGAGACGGGTGGGGGGGTGGGGGGGGCGGTAGGGGGGGCGAGAACACGGACAGCGGGACGGGGGGCGGGAACACGGGGGAGCGTGCACTTTGTATTAATTAGTAGAGGTGGCATCTCCGTTCCACTCGGCCACCGGTCTGTTCACGTGGGGTCGGCTCTAAACACCAACAGGATCACAGAAATGACGGCGGCTGCAATGAGGGGGTTTTCATATAATAAGATTGTATTAATTAAAACAATAATTAAACGTTGAGCCAATCACAAAATATAAATCTTATAACTGCAAATCAAATTAGAGGCCAGCTCTTAAAAGTGCAATTGTTGAACTTCAGATCGAAGAGTTGTCTGCCTACCACTGCCGAAGAAGTTACTGGAAAATTAGCTGGCAGGCTTTCAAAAACATTCTGTGCTCTCCAGATATGGTTTCAATTATTCTTGCGTAAAAAAGCAGAAGTCGTTGGCAGAGAGAGCTTCAGGATTTTCCAATGGACGTTTTGCGCAGCAAGAAACTTTTTTTTTCTTTGTATTTCCGAATAATTCTAATCACACCGTTCACGGAGCAGGATGTATTTCCGAATAATTCTAATCACACCGTTCACGGAGCAGGAAGGCAGGTGCCGGCAATGCCGGAACAGATTCAGGGGCGTTTCCGGCTTTTGGCTGACGTCGCGTGACGTAGCCAAAAGCCAAAAATTCTCGGGAACGCCCCCGAATCTGGTCTGGCATTGACGGACAGGCCCGTCTTCCAATGGCTAGCTGCCATTTATGGAGCTAGCCAATGAAAGACGGGGGCCGTTCCTGTCTCCCGTATTTATCTCAATAGGTTTTCGCCTGCACGAAAAAGATGCGCAGAGCGCATCTTTTCGCCAGGCAAAACCTAAAAAAAAAAGGATGCCAAAGAAGGCATTTCGCTGTTAGGCTATTCTAATGGTGCATTTTTCCTACTGAAAATACCAGCAATCTCTCATCTCCTGTTGCGATTTCTGATTTCTTTTTACTGATCAGGGCTAAAAAGACTCAATAATTTAAAAAAAGGCTAAGAAGGGAGCAGCAGGCAGGGGTAGTTGGGAGGGGGGACTAAATAGTACCTGAATCTCATCAGGAGCAGTGAAAGAGCACTCATTCTTTTGAATCAGTCTATACTTGATCCCTGCTCTGAAGCAAGTATTGGAAGTGACGTTTCAGCTGCACTGGCCAATTGAGATGGTCGCAAAGTAGAGTGACCCTGAAGCAGACAAATGGTAAAGAATGGCTAGGCTCAAAGCCCTTCTGGTAAACGATAGTGTCTCGCAGGCGAGGGGCTGCTGCATGCTCTCAGCTTGACCCTCAAAAAAATAAACAAGCATTTGCGATGCAATAGGTCTCGCACTAATTAAGTTTGAGCTATTTACATTGCTAGATATTGCAACACCAATTGCAACAAAAGTCTATAAATTGTAGGCCAAAAAAATGTGTATTGATTTTTGTAGCAATGGTGGCATGCTTTGCTTTAGATGAAAATGTTTAAAAGTAAAGTGCGCCATACTGCGATTGATGTATGCACTGATGGCTGGTGGTGTGTGTGCCTGTAGAAATTGTGCACGGATGGCTGGTGGTGTTTGTGCCCGGTGAAAGCGTGCACGGATGGCTGTTGGTGTCTGTGCCTGGTGAAAGTGTGCACTGACAGCCGGTGGTGTGTATGTCTGGTGAAAGCGTGCACTGACTGCTGGTGGTGTGTTTGTCTGGTGGTAAAACGTGCACTGATGGCTGATGGTGTGTGTGTCTGGAAGCCTGCACTGAAGGCTGGCGGTGTGTGTGCCTGGTGGAAAAGCGTACACTGACATGTTTAAAAGTAAAGTGCGCCATACTGCGATTGCTACAATAGTTAATTGTGGATGGGTTAACAATTGATGCGTGCACTGATGGCTGGTGGTGTGTGTGCCTGTAGAAATTGTGCACTGATGGCTGGTGGTGAGTGTGGCTGGTGGAAGTGTGCACTGCCGGTTGGTGGTTTGGTGCCTGGTGGAAGCGTGCACTAACGGCTGGTGGTGTGTGTGCCTGGTGAAATCATGCACTGACGGCTGGTGGTGTGTGCCTGGTGAAAGCGTGCACTGACGGCTGGTGTTGCGTGCCTGGTGAAAGCGTGCACTGACGGCTGTTGGTGGGTATGCCTGGTGAAAGCGTGCACTGACGGCTGGTGGTGTGTGTATGCCTGGTGAAAGCATGCACTGATTTCTGGTGGTGTGTGTGCCTGTTGCCAAAGTGTGCACTGACGGTTGGTGGTGTGTGTGTCTGAAAGCGTGCACTGAAGACTGGTGGTGTGTGCGCCTGGTTGAAGTGTGCACTGACGGTTGGTGGTGTCTTTGCCTGGTGAAAGTGTGCACTGACGGCCGGTGGTGTGTGCTTGTTGAAACCGTGCACCGACAGCTGGTGGTGTGTGTGCCTGGTGGGAAAGTGTGCACTGATGGCTGGTGGGGTGTGTGCCTGGTGGAAGTGTGCACTGCCGGCTGGTGGTGTCTCTGCCTGGTGAAAGTGTGCACTGACGGCTGGTGGTGTGTTTGTGTGCCTGTTGAAACCGTGCACTGACAGCCGGTGGTGTGTGTGCCTGGTGGGAAAGCGTGCACTGACGGCTGGTGGTGTGTGCTGGTGGAAGCTTGCACTGACGGCTGGTGGTGTCTGTGTCTGGTGAAAGTGTGCACTGACGGCCGGAGGTGTGTGGGTGCCTGTTGAAACTGTGAACTGACTGCTGATTGTGTGCGTGCCTGGTGGTAAAACGTGCACTGAAGGTTGGTGGTGTGTGTGCCCAACAGATGCTAATTGCCTTGTTGGTGCTAGTGTGGTGCAGTGAGGGGCAAAGATGCTCGAAGGGTGGTTAAATAGCATTCGTAGTGTCAGTAGAGGAAGGTTCTCAGGCTAATTCAGGCTGCAGCATTTACTTTACATTACACTACCATCAACTCCAAAGCCACAAGTACACAGCACACCAAGAGGCAGTGGCGATGACAACACACAGCACCACAACTGATCCCTAGAGTCATCAGCATTAGAGTCGAGTCCCATGACTAGTATCACACAACACTAACTTTAAGCTCTGTGGCACTAGCACCAAGAACTTGGACAGGCTGTACAATGAATCACCAATAAGCACTGGCACCTGTGGTACATGGCACTACAATAGAGCCCTCCGGCTAGTATCACACAAAGCTATGGACTCCGATCAGAAGCACAGACGAGATACCTGCACACGGAGGCTGGCAGCACTCACATCAAGCGCCGAAGCTAACAGCACCAGAATGCAGCTCTACCACGGAGTCCTGGAAAACTTGCAGCAATGTTAGTGATATGAAAATTAATGGAAGTTACCAATGCAAAGCGCACAGAAGACCTCACTTCTGCACTAAGAGGAGCTATTGTGTACCTGGGTGCAATATGACAGATTCATGTTAAAAAAAACGCTAAGAGGTTTCAGGAGAAGTCACTTCACAAAAGGGTGTGTTGAAAGGTGACAGTTCCCAGGCACATCGGGAAGTGTCAGTACCAGAGGAACGCCCTTTGTATGCCCTGGCACCCTAGTCGAAATCTGGGTGTACTTGGACACTTTTACCACCTGATCATATCAGGAGGTGCCAGGCAGAGTAAGCAACTGGAGCAGAGCTCAAATGTGCCATGGAACGTGAGCTTACGTCGGGGAGCATATATACGCCGAGAGGCTGTGGGCACTTTTAGCAGAGCCTGGTGAGCTGGCTCCGCGGGCACCTGAAACTGAGCTGGGATGTGCTTGTGCAGAAAAACTAGTGCAGTCCATGGAAGTGCTTGGGCAAAGCCTTGTTGTGCGTGGGTATCGTAAGGTGCTAGGCCTGTTAGTACAAAGTTCATTACACCCGGGGGAGCACGGCAACAGCAAGAAAATAACACACAGATTTCAGAGGCAAGAAATGTCACCAACCCAGGGGCTACGCCAAGTGCAGAAGGGCTCAGTGCGCCCTGCTTCTTAAAGTGTGCCTGTTGCAGGAAGGGGCGAAGCGGCAGGGCTGTACACTGCTCGTGTAAACAGAGCCATGGACTAGGTCCAAGCCTGGCAGAGGAATGTCGGCTAGGTCATACCCCACAGCAGCCGCCCCACCCAGGCTGGTGGTATAAAACCAGCAGATGCAATATTTAGCAAGCAGAAACCGGCAGAGAGGAAACAACAGTCTGCCACTGTGAGCAGAAGGCGGCAGGGAGTGGGAAATCAACACTGGAGGAGATAGAAGCACGTGGAGAAAGTACACACGAGAGGGAGGAGGAAGAAAAGTGGAAAAAGATGAAGGATCTAAGGATAGGGAGAAAGATGCAGATAAAGTCAGTGAGAAAGGAAACGATGGGGAGAAAGGAATGGACCTATAGCAAGAAATATGGAGGTAAAAGGCAGAGAGGAGGCTGAGAGCACGTGGCTAACTGAGAACATCAAAGCGGCCGATAGGGGAGAAAGGAGGGGTGAGTGCACGCCGAGGTGAAGGACTGGGCGAGAAGGGAGGGGGAAATGCCAGCAGCAGAGGAGCCTGCAGGCTGTTTAAGGCTCAAAATCAAAGCAAAAGCAGAGGCTGTCGGGATTTGATCTGTCCCCATAACCATTGATTGTCAAAATTGCAGTCTCTTCTGGGCGGTATTTTTTGTATGATGTAAGTGATAACCTTGAAAAAAATGAATCTGCATACAATCACAAACAAGTGGTGCAGTAGATACTGGCTATTGTGCGCAGTGGTGTACGGATCTCCGCAGCCTGCTGCTGCTCTTGAAGAGGAAACATAACAAGCGATGCACGCTCTATGCTGGGGGAGGGCCATTAAAAGGAGGGCAGGGCCATTAAAGGAAGGGGGGCGGAGAGGAGCCTGCAATAACTTGTGGCGGAGATCAAAGAAAGGGTGGGAGGGACATTTGCGAGCAAGCATATGAAGGGCGAGGGGGTGTGCAGCCTGGTGAGCTGAATGCGTGTGGCAGCATAGCCGCAGCGCGGCGCGCGCACGAAGTGTCTGGTGGCAAATGGAAGCTGTGCACCATGTGCGTGGTTGTGCTCACATGCACTGTACCCGATCCGCACTTTGGGTGCACTTTTATAAGCCCTTACTTTAATCTCGCCCAAGCATCCCTAATGGGAAGGCTTCAGCGAGACCTAAAAACTATTGAGGTACTGATCTAGAATATTTTATCCAAATTAACATGGGCTAACAAAATCCACAAGCACATCATCAAACCTAAAATGTGCACTCATTAATGCCACACCTGCTCAAGCACGACTGTGAAATATTGGAGCTCAAAACAACTCTAGAACTAGATCTATTTTCTTAACTGAAACCTGTCCCTCCCCAGCTTCCCCAATAAGATTTGATATGTTGGTGCATAAGAGCTACTCCATCCTCGGCAAGGACAGACTTAATATAATGGAGGTACTGAAGTCATCCAAAGAAACACCTGAAAACGTTCAACCTCGGACTCTCCAGCGCTGATCTTCTTCTAACAACTCTCATTCACACTACAGATAAACCACAGCAAATCCTGCAGCTTCCACATTATTTCTCAGCCAACTTCTTTCGTGGTACAATTGGAGGATTGAGTTCTTTTATGGAAATCCAGCACTCCTACAAACTTTAATGGGACTTTCATTTTCCCATGGAATATGATGAAAAATAAAATGCATTACAATAAATAAACTCCACCTGCTCCTTCCACAACTGGAAGGGCAACACTTGACCAAATATTTTTCTCAACATGTCACTAAAAGATATACTCAACTCAAACTGGTCTGACCATTTTGTAATTTCTTTTAAGGTCTCGCCTACGATGCGCTGCTTAGGAGGAGACCTATTGTAATCGAATAGCTTTTTAGGCCAAAAACGTGCACGCATTGTATTGCTTTCAATGGCAACACGTGCACGTTTGGCAATTCCCTTGCGGGAGCATATCTTTGGCGATATCGGTTTGTAATTAATTTCTAAACAGATGGTGCCCCTGCTCGCTCCTGCAAGGGAAGCAGGCGCAGGCCCCCTGCTCTCTCCCCTCCCCCTGCGGCCTCCTCCTCTCCTCGTTCTCGCCTCCTCCACCCCTCCCCCTTCCCCTCTAAACAAACGAGGAAGCAGGCGTGTGTCCTGGGAAGGGAACTGGCGGAGCTGTAGGAACAACGAGTAATGACAGAAATGTGAATAAATAGCAGTACTTGCTACACTTCGCATTTTGTGTCGGAGCTCCTCCCACGCACAGTCAAGGGAAGCACGCGCGCCCCATCGCTGTGAATCTGCGTAGCCCCAAGCAGACCGTTTCCCGGCAGTCTGCGGCCTTCCAGCTTTTCATATTATATTCATTATGTATATTACAGATGGAAAATGCGCATATGGTATTATTTAATTGGTGTAGCACCCAGTTAGGCAAAATTTTACTATGCAATATATAATATGGTTCCTTAGTAGAAGTAGGCTTAATTTTGATAAAAACATATCTTAAAAGCGTAACAGTATACAAAGCATTAACACCTTAAAAAAGATTCAATACAAATATTACATCAAAGATAAAAACGAATAGAGAGTAAAAAGAAAAAAAACAAGCATTTACAATGCTATAGGTCTCGGGTTAATTAAGTTTGAGCTATTGGCACTGCTAAATATTGCAACACCAACAGCAACAAAAGTCTATAAATTGCGACCAGGGGAAGCCCGCGTAAATGGAATAAAATCTGGGCACCTTGAAATACTTTCAGGGGAGATATATGCGAATTGCTGCCAGAGGACGACATGGATAGTTCAGATGACGAAGATGGAGAGCTCTAGCGATGCAATGCTTAGATGGACCTGAACAGTCAGTTGAGAAGTGTAATATATGACTAATGTCTTGAGAATTGTTCGACTGCCTAAGTTTTGCGGATTGAAAGTGACATTACTATATGATTATTCTCATAACTGCCACGGTTTTATTCAATACATTTTTTTTTTAAAAGTCTATAAATTGTAGGCCAAAAAAATGTGTCATTATTTTTGTAGCAATGGTGGCATGCTGCGCTTTAGATGAATATGTTTAAAAGTAAAGTGCGCCATACTGCGATTGCTACAATAGTTAATTGTGGATGCGTTATCAATTGATGTGTGCACTGATGGCTGGTGTTGTGTGTGCGCCTGGTGGAAGTGTGACTGTCGGCTGGTGGTGTGTGCGCCTGGTGAAAGCATGCACTGACGTCTAGTGGTGTGTGCCTGGTAAAACCGTGCAATGACGGCTGGTGGTGTTTGTGCCCGGTGAAACTGTACACTGACGACTGATGGTGTCTGTGCCTGGTGAAAGTGTGTCCTGACGGTGTGGTTGTATGTGTGGTTGTGTGTGTGGTTGTGTGTGTGGTTGTATGTGTGGTTGTGTGTGTGGTTGTATGTGTGGTTGTGTGTGTGGTTGTATGTGTGGTTGTGTGTGTGGTTGTATGTGTGGTTGTGTGTGTGGTTGTGTGTGTGTGGTTGTGTGTGTGGTTGTATGTGTGGTTGTGTGTGTGTGCGGTTGTATGTGTGGTTGCGTGTGTGGTTGCGTGGTTGCGTGTGTGGTTGCGTGTGTGTGTGTGTGGTTGCGTGTGTGTGTGTGTGGTTGCGTGTGTGTGGTTGCGTGTGTGTGTGTGTGGTTGGCTGTGTGTGTGTGTGGTTGGCTGTGTGTGTGTGTGGCTGTGCGTGTGTGGGGCTGTCTGCGTGTGTGTGTGGGGCTGTCTGCGTGCGTGTGTGGGGCTGTCTGCGTGTGTGGGGCTGTCTGCGTGTGTGGGGCTGTCTGCGTGTGTGGGGCTGTCTGCGTGTGTGGGGCTGTCTGCGTGTGTGGGGCTGTCTGCGTGTGTGGGGCTGTCTGCGTGTGTGGGGCTGTCTGCGTGTGTGTGTGTGGCTGTCTGCGTGTGTGTGTGTGTGGCTGTCTGCGTGTGTGTGTGTGGCTGTCTGCGTGTGTGTGTGTGGCTGCCTGCGTGTGTGTGTGTGGCTGCCTGCGTGTGTGTGTGTGGCTGCCTGCGTGTGTGTGTGTGGCTGCCTGCGTGTGTGTGTGTGGCTGCCTGCGTGTGTGTGTGCGGCTGTCTGCGTGTGTGTGTGCGGCTGTCTGCGTGTGTGTGCGGCTGTCTGCGTGTGTGTGCGGCTGTCTGCGTGTGTGTGCGGCTGTCTGCGTGTGTGTGCGGCTGTCTGCGTGTGTGTGCGGCTGTCTGCGTGTGTGCGGCTGTCTGCGTGTGTGGGGCTGTCTGCGCGTGTGTGGGGCTGTCTGCGCGTGTCTGTGGCTGTCTGTGTCTGTGTCTGTGGCTGTCTGTGTCTGTGTCTGTGGCTGTCTGTGTCTGTGTCTGTGTCTGTCTGTGTCTGTGGCTGTCTGTGTCTGTGGCTGTCTGTGTCTGTGTCTGTGGCTGTCTGTGTCTGTGGCTGTCTGTGTCTGTGGCTGTCTGTGTCTGTGGCTGTCTGTGTCTGTGGCTGTCTGTGTCTGTGGCTGTCTGTGTCTGTGGCTGTCTGTGTCTGTGGCTGTCTGTGTCTGTGGCTGTCTGTGTCTGTGGCTGTCTGTGTCTGTGGCTGTCTGTGTCTGTGGCTGTCTGTGTCTGTGGCTGTCTGTGTCTGTGGCTGTCTGTGTCTGTGGCTGTCTGTGTCTGTGGCTGTCTGTGTCTGTGGCTGTCTGTGTCTGTGGCTGTCTGTGTCTGTGGCTGTCTGTGTCTGTGGCTGTCTGTGTCTGTGGCTGTCTGTGTCTGTGGCTGTCTGTGTCTGTGGCTGTCTGTGTCTGTCTGTGTCTGTGTCTGTCTGTGTCTGTGGCTGTCTGTGTCTGTGGCTGTCTGTGTCTGTGGCTGTCTGTGGCTGTCTGTGGCTGTCTGTGTCTGTGGCTGTCTGTGTGTGGCTGTCTGTGTGTGGCTGTCTGTCTGTGGCTGTCTGTCTGTGGCTGTCTGTCTGTGGCTGTGTCTGTCTGTGTGTGGCTGTGTCTGTCTGTGTGTGGCTGTGTCTGTCTGTGTGTGGCTGTGTCTGTCTGTGTGTGGCTGTGTCTGTCTGTGTGTGGCTGTGTCTGTCTGTGTGTGGCTGTGTCTGTCTGTGTGTGGCTGTGTCTGTCTGTGTGTGGCTGTGTCTGTCTGTGTGTGGCTGTGTCTGTCTGTGTGTGGCTGTGTCTGTCTGTGTGTGGCTGTGTCTGTCTGTGTGTGGCTGTGTGTGTCTGTGTGTGGCTGTGTCTGTGTGTGGCTGTGGCTGTGTCTGTGTGTGGCTGTGTCTGTGTGTGGCTGTGTCTGTGTGTGGCTGTGTCTGTGTGTGGCTGTGTCTGTGTGTGGCTGTGTCTGTGTGTGGCTGTGTCTGTGTGTGGCTGTGTCTGTGTGTGGCTGTGTCTGTGTGTGGCTGTGTCTGTGTGTGGCTGTGTCTGTGTGTGGCTGTGTCTGTGTGTGGCTGTGTCTGTGTGTGGCTGTGTCTGTGTGTGGCTGTGTCTGTGTGTGGCTGTGTCTGTGTGTGGCTGTCTGTGTGTAACCCAGAATACAGCCAATCAAAGTCTCCCAACTTACATAAAACCAATGTTAGAAACTGGCCTAGATCCTAAGGGGCCGAGCCAGAGCACCAGATGAAACCCACAAGCAGGCCAACCAGCAACACCGGAAAACTCCCAGTAAGTAAACCAAGTCATTCAAATCCTAGACAAGAGTGTCATGCAACCCGCTCTTGTTAAAATAAGCCACAAGAACCAAAGATATATCCTAATTCTTCCCTCAAGCTAGCGGCAAACCCAGAATGCAATTTACTGTAAGTCTCGACAGAGCACAACTGCCTCCCGTGGACCGGCCCCTAGAGACCGGTCGCATTTACGGAGGCCTACAAATACAAAACCGGTGTTGGCTCCTCCAAGGAGCCAGAATCAAGCCAACCGCCGCTGAGGCTCCATGTTTCCAACAGAGCCAATGCAAACTCGCTTCTGCCGGGGCCGGTGCCCCCAAAAGCCAAAGCCTATGCCGAGCGTTCTCCCTCACCACTCAGAGGAGGGCCGTTTTACCACGCCCCAGGCGTGCCGAAAAAGCGCTACAACAGCAGCACTCGGCAACTAGTACAGCGCCAACTATTTAACAGAAATTACATGTATTGGGGGGACGTTAACACCCCAAACAATCCACCCACCCTCCGCTCCCACCCCCCGAAGCTATGCCCTTGGCTGAACTAAGTAATGCCAACATCTATGCTCCAGGTGGGGTTGTGTACATAACACGTTGTACCTTATCGTGTAGAACATTAACCGCCCGATTGCATTGTAACTCCCTGCGTTTCGACGGCGGATTCTGATTTCTGCAACCCCGGAGTCACCGCCGCTCTCTAAGGTCGTGGTGGTGCCCTTGAAGGACCTCTGAACGTCTTCCCATATGCGCTTCTATTGTTATCCAGGCGACACAAGGAACTTTCCAGGCAGCAGAAATGAAAATAATACAAGGCAAAACGAAACCTAGGAGCCGCGCGCATGAGCTTCTACCGTAGACAGCTCACGTCGCGCGGCTCTTAGGTTTCGGTTTCTAAGGCGCATGGCAGAGTCGGATTCCGACGCGCGTGACCCAATCCCAAGGCGCGCGTCAGAATCAGACTCTGCCATGCTTCTTAATGGTGCGCGCGGCGACCTCTTGTCTCTCCTCGTTAGGTCTCGGCTAGAAGCTGAAACGATTACTATACTTTACCTAATAAAAAGGTAAAGAAAAAATAAAATAAGCAAAACAAGCTGTTAGCAAAAAACTGTGAAGCAAACGAAGGAACAGTAACAATCTCTAAAGAACCAGAACTCAAAAAGAGGGGCAGCAAAAGGGAAAAGATGAAAATTCAAAAGTAGTTTATGCTTTATGTTAAAATGTGACTATGGTGACAGATAACCTGGGACTATGTCAGAATTCTAACTTTTCTGCCGTACCAATCTATGACACAGTTCAAGGGGCTAATGATATAGATTTTGCCACCAGGTCACATTTTAATTACACGATTATGGTTAAGTGCACCTGTTGTGGGGATCAATGTGTTTTCATTTGACCACATTCTAATTCCAGCGAGAAAGCACAGTAGGTTAATGCCACCAATAAACAGATTGTGAATAATTTGTTACAAGTTACAACCAGCACCTTTAAAAAGTGTTTTAATGTACCTCCTGCAACAATATGTGTGTAACCTGTACTTTTCATTTTCCAGCTTTAGCAAAATAGATCCCTCCCAGAATTGCAGTAGTATTATCGCTACACCTACCAAGCCCTGGGTTAAACACAAACCTATATTTACTCTCAAAATACAACACTGTTGCACCCAAAAACACCTCAAGCAGTAAAAGGGAAACATTTTTTTTGTTTTGTTCACATAAAACAATAATGTATTTGTTGTAGGATTCTCACGAAGGAACCAGAAAGGGACGAGTAGATTTCATTAAAGGACAATTAAATTTCAGTAGTAATTTGCCGACAAGTAGATTTTGAGTAAAAAATTCACATTCCTACATTGAAATCCTGGTTTACACATAGGTTTTGCAAACCTGCCTCAGGCTTCTCAACTGCTTGTGAAATGTTCTAAGGTTCGAAGTGAAATTAAGAGAGTCCAGTAAAAGTACTTCAAAAGAAAGAAGGAAGATGCTTCTGCCAATCCGGTTTCCTGAAGTACATGATTGTCAAGACCAAAAAGGTTCAAGGAAGGGAGAACATTGGTGGAAGTGTACTGGTGCAGCTGCCTGCTAAGCAAGACGGGACACTGCCACATAAGACCATAAAAGATACTCGGGCTCAAACAGGAGGCCAAGAAAGCTTGTTCCACAGAGAACTTGTGTGAATGAATGACCACCAATCTAGCAGCTGAGTATTCAATAATCTGAAGTGGGCCACCAGAGTTTTGGCAAGTCTCAAATACAGGGGAAACAATAGTGGCCAGGGCCCCAAGAATGTTAACCTTGCTGGGTGCATTAGGGCATGCTTTATGAATTGTCTGAGGTGAAAAGAAAAGGAGATAGAAGCAGCCTGCGCCATCAACTCCAGCTCACTGCTGAGCTTGAAGCACAGGCTCTTCAACGTCTTCAGTGGTGTAGGGCATGGCCACGGACGATCATCGGTAGGAAGGAGTCTATTGTTCTGCTCTCCCTTATTTGCAATAGTGCCAATCTTAGCACCGTTCAGTTTGAACCTATAACTTCCCAATTACTCGCAATCATTGCCCATGAAATGCTGCAGACACTTGCCTTCCACCTCATAACCTGAAGAGTATTGGTTTGTAAAAGAAGAGACCATCTGAACAGGTGACTTTAGCCCGAGGCCCAACATGGATATTTCAAATATAAGGCAAAGATTTGTCTCTGAAGGCTCTATGCAGGCAAAGTAGTATATGGCAGAGGTGAAAGATTATATTTAAATAAACGGACTTGGAGGAGGAAATCTATTCAGAATGTATTACCTCTAACGTATACGTCTTGTAGTCTGGAGCAAAGTATCTTATAGGGCTGTATGCGACTTAACAGAACAAGTAGAGGCATAGTAATGCAATAAAAGGCAGACACTCAGACACAATAGCAAAGAACGCGCGAGACCAAGGGCCTGCCTATTCTGAACAAGCACCTACCTCTCAGTGCCCTCACTGCGTTGCGAATCTCCTTCATGCCGGCCAGGAAGAGAGCAGTGATCGGCGCGCGGCGGGGACGCTGGCGCCGTGAGCGTGCGCGCGACTGAATCCGCGCGTGACCAGCTCTTGTCGCACCTCTCCTATTGAGAATGCTGGGCGCGTGCCCAGCTCTTGTCTCCTTTTGTCAGCATTGGAGACTGAAACGATTACAATAGTTCTGTGCCGAGAACGCGCTTCGCGCGTCTCTAGGCAGAGACCTAAAAACTACACGGACATGAGAATAAAATCACAAATTAAATATTTTCGCTAAGCCTTTTGAATCTGATGGACCAAGCCCATCTTAAAAATTTAGACAATCCACATACATACAATGGCAGCGTGTCGGACCTCAGGATTCGCAGCGCTACGGTATGATGTCTTGTGCCCAATACTCTGCATAATGGTTTGTTGGTTCCTTATACAAAACAACGGTACAATCCTAGTATAAAATAATAATGCGTACGATCATATACATTGCTTAACAGTGGAATATGCTAAAAAAGTGTATTCATTTTCGGTCACCGCTCCTCATTTAAAGAGACTGCGCGTGCGTTCTTAATTTCGCAGCCTGGGTTTAAACCTGCAAAAATCCAGGCAGCATCAGCAATGGATTAAGGTACCACATCTAATAGTATTGGTAGGCAAAAATGTACATTGTGAGCGCCCCCAAAAGCCTCACCCGTCCATACACAGATCACTCCATGAATACAGGTGTGTGTCGTGGTGCTGCAGCCGGTGTTGATTGCAGCTTCTGGTGTTGATTGCAGCTTCTGGTGCCAGTGCAACTGGCCTGCCTTTGTGTCAAAGTTTTGATCCCGGCCACGCATCTGCAGCTTGGTAGGGGCCTTCACCTCCGCAGGGCTGAAAGCCTGAAGCTGGGCAAGGCCTAATGAGCATTAACACCACAAAGGCTGCGGGCAGCCAAGCGAGAGGATGAACTTTAATTTACTGTATTAAGCCTCATGAAACCAGGCCCGAACTACCCAACTTCTCTATCATATACCCCTCAACCGGAGGGGAGCCCTTAGTTTTAGCCGGGCGGGAAGGGGGCTCATTGAGGATTACTCAACTACAAATCTTGTTGCACATAAAAGGACGAAAGAGACAGGTAAGCGAGCTCTCCAGCAAGGGTTCACAGCTTCACACTCTACACACAAAGCACTAAAAACTGGCAAATATGCCGGGTATGTCCTTTCAAAACTTTGTCAACCCTCAACTTTTATTCTTTTTGGAGATACTCTTTGAAGGGGGACTTGTTTACCCAAGCAGATTAATGTGCGTGGCAGAAGAGTAATTCCAAGGTGTTCATGTGAAACTGCTCCACAAAGGTGCGCGCAGTGGGGGAGGGGCGGACTCACTAGAGCGCTCTAACCTATCCGCAGGCTTTTCTTGTTTTTATTTTTCCTGTCTCCCGTACCCCTCAGATTCCCGGCTTCAAAATCATTACTAAACATAACAAAACACCCCAAACAGTCATCAAATTAAGGAATGTTACTAACATGTTATTATCTTGCTGGTCACCTCTCGCAAAACTCCCCTAGATCCGAGGGTCAGCGCAATAGGTCAGAGAAAAGACACTGATCTTCTCAAAGAAATCAGTCTCCCAGCTGATAGTACTGTTCATCAACTAACGAGGAAAGTCAGTATTTGCAATCGTAGAAATGTGTACAGCAAAAGAAACAAGCATTGGCATAGCCAATAGGTCTTGCTTTTGGGACCTTATAAGTATTTAGTTATGCAGCACAATATCCGTGGTGCAATAACATCAACTGTTGCATGACTAAAAATGTATGAGGTCCCAAAGGCAAGCCTTATTGGCTATGCCAATGCATATTTGTTTAAGTATTCGCGAGTGCATATATTTTCCAGCGGACTCCTTTAAGTACTGGCCTCCCACTCCTTCACGTTCCTCTATCGCGCCCAAATGCTTCCTCATCACCAGCTCCATGTTGCTCTCTCATCAATTTGCTTTTCCCTCCATTTATGCTCGTCGTGTTGATGCCGTTACTCACTAGGCACTCTGTGTTGCTTCTGCCCAGTTTCTTTCCCCACCCACTTAAAAAAATTATTGATCTGTAAATGAAAGTAAAAAACAGCTGCGTTATTTTGTATGCGTGCGCATGCGTGGTGTGTACACCAACAAAATTATGTGGTCGGCTCCGTCAAAGGCTTTTTTCCCCCCATTCTTTAGCCATGCTGCATTGGGAATGCTGTGCAGCTTTGCTAAAAATCCCCTGACAAAGCCAATAGGTCCCAATGGTCAGATTAATTGGGTTGACAATGCTTGTTTACTCTTGGTTTCTCATTCACTGGTTTCCTTGTACATGGAGATGGGGTGATTGTCAAATAGAGACAAAGTTTTCAATTTGCGGAAGCTGCCCCCCAATCAGTGCCGAAGGCTAGACAAGCTTGTAGAGTAAGCACTCACACACATTATAACAATGTTTAAAATTGGGTAACTGTGGAATGAGTTGATCACCGAACATCAGAATCTCGTAAACAGCATCTCTGCAAAGTAGCCATATCTGTAACTGTATTGACACAATAACATTTAACATCTAAACTAGGTTTAGAAAGAACTGAAATTAACATATTCTAGAGAACTTTAAAAAGTAGAAATCGAAAGGTGCTCAGACATACATGTGGATAATCCCAATGAACCCAAAGCGTCTTCTTCTTCACACTGCAGTTAACACATTTGCACTGTAAAATAGCTAGTTCTATTGGTACCAGGGAGTGGAGCTGGAAGAACGAGGGAGAGGGGAGGGGTGGGGGTTCTCTCAAGCCTGGACATGGGGCATACATGTAGTGAATGGAGAAAAATAGCTTGGTAATAATGCAAAGCCTTAAAAAAAAAAACCACGGGCTTTAGATGAATCCAATATATGGTACAAAAGTACCCCTTGACATGCGGTATAACGAAGGAGGCCGTAGGCAAAATTCTTTTACAAGGTCATGGAACTCAGAGGTGACCTCGTGTACTCCGGTAACGATAGTAGCGGCTGTTCAGCACTACACCACCCTCGCCAGGAACATGGGAGGCATGGAGTGGGAGCAGAAAAGAATGGAATGGACTTGGAAGTGTTTAAAAAAATGTTTTTTTTAAAAAGATGATCAAAAGCAGGACACAGTGGTGTAAAAGGAGTGGAGTTGAATGCTGAGGAGCTAAAATGAACAGTATAAAAGTCTGCTATTAAAGATACTGAGACATGTCAGCCATTCATAATGGGGTGTATCATGTATATTAAAACTTATGTGGCCGTAAACGTGTTTCCTATGCTGCACTCACTGTATTCTTTATCATGTGAAACTCTTCTTTCAGTTTCAGGTCCAGTTTATAGAGAAAACATAATCCTTGTGGGTTTTCAAAGCTATCTTTCATCAGTGAGGGCGATGAGGAAAGCAGGGCACTTCCTCCATCGCAGAGCCTCATGTGATCATGTAGATCTCACGGTCTGTTGTTTGCTGCAGTTTCATCATAATCAACCCCTTTGCGGAGATTAGTTTGCATAGGTTTAATAGCTAGATCGTATTATATACAGGATCCATCTGCAATTTCCACTATAAAGCACTTCTCCTTGCCAGCAGTGCCAAATCTGTTAATGAAACGTCACTTTCCACCTTGCCCATGTTGCTGAAGTGTACCCGCCCCCACCCTGCTTGCTCTGTGCAATCTCCATGTGAGATGCATAAGACTACCAGAACAAGTATACAGCTTGGACTGGAAGTGCAGGCAGGTGCTTCCGCTGATGTGAGTGAAAGCTTTGTCCACTAAAGCAGGAAACCAGGTTTGGCCCAGAGGTTACTGCCAGAAGGATACCACTGCGAGGGATTCTGCCTGAAGGCGTTCAGTGCCACACCAAAATACCCATTTGCAAATGCGCTGGAGGTCCGTCACCCCCAATCACAAGGGCTGCCAAGCATGTCTGCTTCACCTATCACCTTATGAATGTAGAACTGAGCGAGGCTGGTGCAAAACAGCAGCAGGAGCCATTGCAGTGAGGCAGTAGTCTGGACCACCTCCGCTACACAGTCTGAAATGCTGCAATACCCATATGGTAAATGCAGTGCTTAGCCTGCACTCAGGACAAGAGACAAAACGTGCTGGCAGCAAGTCAGCAGTGCACAACAAGACATTTTGCCAAAGGATTAACTAGCATTGGCCGCGACCAGGAGTTGTGTGCGCGCGCGAGAGACAGAAAATTAAATATAAAAAAAGCGAGTGGTGACGCAAGTGGTGTGTGCGCGCTCAAAAATGAAATTTTTAAAAACCGCGAGTGGTGCGCGCATGCGCGGCGGGCAAAAGTGCTGTGCACGTCACATGCGCTTGTTCGCCTAATAACACGCTGGTGGCCGGCAAAGTAGCACTTTGAAAGCAGGTACTAAATGTCTCGCCAGAGCAGTACGTGCGCTGGCTCAGGCGAGACCTAATAAAGATTTTCCAGGAAAGTTGATTAGACTCAAACTTACCCAGTGCGTTCTGGATCTCAATAGACTTTTCTGGGGTTAGCAAGATCTCTTTGCCATCATAGGGGGACTTGAAGCGCACGCCTTCTTCTGTAACTTCAGATAACTCGACCAGAGACACCATCTGGAACCCGCCACTGTCCTACAAAAAAAAAAAGACATTATGAGAAATGACAGCTTGTGGCCCCCAAATGACAAAAAATTATAGACCAAGCAGCATGCTTGATTTCTGGTACTAAAAATGTGTCCTTGTGTAATGTAACTGGTACTCATGTAAAGGGCTTTAATACCTTTAGGTCGTGTATATGCTATGTAAAACTGCAACAAAAACAAGCATTGGCGAAGGCAATAGGTCTCAGCAATCAGAGAGCTATAGGCGTTGACAATGTTAATGCGTTTCAGTACAGCGCTATAATTAGGGGCAGTCAACAAAATAACACAGTCAAGTCTCAGAAATATCAGGGGCACACTTACTTTGTGTTAAACCGATTCTGGGTAGGAATAAGATCCAGTGTCAACAATGCACGTGCACTGTATTGAATTGTGCTATATGGTTTTTTTTAGGTTTGACACCGTCAATGGCGTTTATAATATTTTGAACGTGCACAAGATAGTGCGGGTTTTACTAAACTGCTGCAGTGTTTTCAATAACCATTGGCGGGCTCTTGATAAACAGTAGGCTAATGATGCCGTACTTAAGTACAAAATAATGATCCCTGTTCAATATTGTAGGAAATTCACATATTAACAAAAAACAAGATTAAAGGGGTACAACACAGACATGAAGGCTTGAGGTGAAAGTCAGTCATTGGAAAATGATATGATGCCATAGTGAATTAATTACTGGACATATAGAACTGTTGTGACAAAAGAGAGAAATGTGTTTATGAAATTAATAATGTACTATTGAGAGGAAAATAAAACTACATTGAAAATATAGCAGTAAAACACTCCAAGTAGAAAAATGTTAAAGACAATATATACTTGGCACTGAAAGCTGCTCTAAGTAGCCATCATTTTGGGAACATCGCACTTCGGTTGTGTGGCCAGTTACTGGCCTCAGAATACCAACTCTTAAACAGCAGTCAAAGTGCTTAAAAAAAAGTATGGGAACTGTGTTGCTGTATGCAATGGGGCGGGATCAGTGAGTGTGGGAGTGGGGTCAATAGTGCGGCTAAAAAAAACTAACAGCCAGATTCATGAAGAACACATTTTGCGATTCCTTAATAGCGAAATTTACTGATTCGCTATTAAGGAATAGCAAAATGCTATTCATCAAGAAATCACTCAAGAAATAGCGATTTCTAATTATTCCTTAATTGCGACTCGCAAATTGCGAGTCGCAATTAAGGAATATCTCCCCATTCATTCCTATGGGTCTAGAGGCCCATAGGATTGAATGGGAAGACACTCGCAATTTGCTAATCGCAAATAGCGATTCGCAAAATGAAATTGCGATTTCAAGGGTGCAGGGGTGTCCAAAGGACACCCTGTAGCACCCCTGAAATGTGAATTTACACTGATGTTGTGCACACACATGTCCAAAGGACATGTGTGTGTGTAACATGCAACTTAGAAAAATGCATTTAAATGCATTTTTCTAAGTTTTCGCTATTTACCACGAGGTTTGACTTCGTGGTAAATAGCGGTCCTAACTTGCGAATTCGCAATTTTTAAATGTTTCATGAATAGCATATAAGGAATCTCTAATAGAGATTCCTTAAATGCTAATCCTCGCAAATTTGCGATTTCGTTATTAGCGATTTTTGCATTTGGGATGATGAATCCCAAATGCAAAAATTGCACTCGCAAAGGGCCAGATTCTCAGAATCTGGCCCTTTTGCGAGTGCATTTCGCTTGATGAATCTGGCTGTAAATATTCTGTACTTTTTTTGGTGTTTCACCGTCAGGTAGCTACATATAAAATAATGAGCAGCTTGAATGCAAAATAACTGTTGAAAAGAGGTTACTGTGGGAAATGTGCCATAGTACATTATAAAATCTCTATTAGTTAATGCCCTTTAGATGTGTGTGTGTAACCAGAGAGAGACAGAATTAAATCTTGGTTGGTGAAGTGGAGAACAGAGATTTGCGCATTTCTTATGCTACGAGGTCACAGCCTGTGACAGAAAGCACTTTGAACATGCAAGTCATTATTTTAAACTTGCATTACACACAATAAAGGATAGACTGTTACAAAATGCGCATAAAGGTTTAAGGTGAAATGCTGCTTCCAAAGTATGGGTTTTAGTAATACACAGACTTACATAATGCAATCTTCATACGTAACTGTCCCTCATGCTGCTGCATCGCTCTTGCTCCTGTCTTTCCATTGCTTCTACCTCACCCCTGATTTTTCCTCATTTTGTACTGTTTTCTCCTTCCTTTTCACCCCATTTTGTGAGTGTTCTTGCTTTTCCCTTGTTTTTCCACTGCTTTCTTTCTTTTCCACTGTTTCTGAGTGGTTTTGTCTTGCTTTTCCTCTATTTTTCACTGCTTTCTGCTTTTTTTCCCCTCATTCCCTTTTCCCACCTAGCCCCACGCACTGCCCCCCATGCCCCTCCCTTCTCACAGGACCTAATTAATGAAGGCCACAGCACAGGCGTGCAGCGGGCGCGCCACCAGCATGCCAAAGACAAGCCTGTCTGTGTCTGTCCCTGCCTGGACCGCCCCCTGCGCCAGGAACCCTGCCGCACATCTCCACGAACCACCAGAGGACCATTCTCCTGCCAGCAATTCCACTTCATCTGCAACACCGAAGCAACCAACAACGCTGGTGACATCGCAAACACGACTGCAGCCACCATGCAGACCGAGACCGCCACAGCACAACTCCAGTGCATTCTACTAAAAAACCATAGCTCAGCAAACACTCCATGGAGATCTGGAACACGATCTTATCCCTCATCCAAGACGTCAGCTTCCTCACAGAGCAATGGCTGAATCCCGCCTCTGCGCCAGAAATTGCCATACCCGAAGGCTACAAGATAACACACCAGGACGAAACAACGAATATACTGAGGTGGTATTGCCATCATCGACAATGACACCATCCGCTGCACAACCTACTCAGAGGACCCAACACAGATAAAAGAGCATTTCAATTTCTGCCTTCACACAGATAGAAAAAGCACCATCAAAGGCACCCTCACATAGAGAGCAACAGGACCATGTCCCAGCTTATACAACGCCATCCCTGACCTCATTGCCTCAATTGCCACCGACTCAGAGCACTACATGTTTCTAGATCTTAACTTCCACCTCAATGACCCCGGCGACACCAACACAACCGATCACCTTGAAAGCATGAGCAACAACAGCCTCCAACAACTGGTCACTGACCCCATCTACATCGCAGGACACAAGCTGACCCCATATTTACATCCAGCAACAGAGTCGAGAACAACCAGGTCTCACAGCTCACCTGGACCGATCACTACAAAGTGAAACTTCACCATCTCAGGATCTATCAACACTGGCACCCTATCCTCCTCCCCAGGTCCACACACAGAAACTCGAAAAAGATATCAGAAGATCAGTAGAACAATGTTCTCAACTACCGCCTCCTAGATACATCATCTGACCCAGAACTGCTGAGAAAAACCTCTCCCAGTGGATCACAGAATGCGTCGAAATAGTCGCCCTCGCCAAGTCAGCTGGTTTACTGCGGAGCTGAAATCCTCCAAGTGCAACTGTGGGCAACTAGAAAAGAATTGGCGTACTAGCAAAACGACAGGAGACCATACCACCTTCAAAACAGCACTCAATCAGTACCACTGCCTCCTGAAAGAAACAAAGAATGCTCTACCAGACTGCATAGAAGTCAGCAAACACCACAGCAAGGAGCTCTTCGCCATTAAGGAGTTCTCCAACCCCGCAGCCACAGGAATGACATCAACCCCCTCCCAAGAACTATGTGACACCCTGGCGAACTTCTTCCATGACAAGATCTCAACTATTTACAAGAACTTGAAACCCCAGCTGCCAACAGAATAAGCCTACTCACACCCATAAACACAAACCCCGAACACCGGCTCACCTGTTAGGACCCTCTCACAACTCAAGCCACAAGTTCCATCATCAACTCCATACACTAGGGAGCATCCACGGACCCATGTTCTCACCACATCTTAAATCTCGGAGGCAAGACAATTGGCAACGAGCTCAAGAAGGTCCTGAATGTCTCCTTTACTACGCCCTCCTTCCCTGCGGACTGGAACACCGCTAAAGTGAGGACACGTCTGAAGATCCCATACTCTGATCCAGCAGATCCAAGGATTCCGGCCCATCTCCCTGCTCCGGTTTCCGGCGAAGGTTCTCGAAAAGGTAAATCAATCAGCAACTCACCGAACACCTGGAACACTACAACCTCCTGGACCTCTCTCAATCTGAATTCTGAGTCCACCATAGCACAGAGACAGCCCAGGACCCTTCTAGACAGCGGCGAAACAGCAGCCCTCATCCTTGTGGACCAGTCAGTGGCCTTTGACACCATGTCCCACCACAACTTGATCAATAGACTTCCCCAAATCAGAATCCAGGGAGACACCCTCAAATGGATCCCCTCATACCTCACTGAAAGAACCCAGAGAATCTGTCTCCCACCATTCAAAGTGAAACCCAAGAAGATAATCAGCGGCGTCCCACAAGGATTGCCCCCCGGGCCCACACTCTTCAACACACACATGACCACGGCCAACACCGTCAGATCACAGGGAATCAACATCATCTCCTATGTCGATGACACCCAGCTCCTCCTCTCACTGTCAGAAGACCACACCATCATCAGAGCCAAGTTCCACAGATGTATGGTGAACATCAGTGACTGGATGAAGGACAACTGTCAGGACAACGGTCTCAAGCTCAACCCAGACAAGAAGGAAATCCTCATCTTTGGAAATAATACCTTGCCATGGAACGACACTTGGTAAACTGCTGAATTCGACCCTTCCCCTGACCAAGCCCACAACCTTGGCATCATCTGGACAGCAAGCTATATATGCTGAAACAGGCCAAATCAGTCTTCTTTGCCTGCTTCCACACCATACGTATGCACCGTAAGATCTTCAGGTGGCTCCCAAATAACACTAGAAGGACCTTGTCACCAGCTGGCTGGATTACAGGAACACACTCTACGTAGGAATCGCTACATGCCTCCTGAAGAGACTACAGACAATACAAAACTAAGGAGGCAAGACTCATCCTCAACCTCAACCTCTTTAGATGGACTCACATCACCTCGCACCTCAAGAACCTACACAGGCTTCCGATCCAGAAGAGATGCCAATTCATGCTGACCCATGCATACAAAGCCCTGCACAACGAAGGCTCTGTATACATCAACAAACTAAAATTGAGACCCTCTTGGGTGATTTGTCACGCTTTATAAATCCTGATTGACTGTTTGAGATAGCTTACCAGCAACATTTGCCCTCAGCTCTGCTTTGCGCATCCTATTAAAAATTTAAAAAAACAAGCATTGCATGCTATACAAAAAGCAGAGGCATGCGCACAACAGAATATACAAAGTAACATCTAGGTGTGGGAGAGACAAGAAAGCTGCCTGGAGAGAACAATGACAGGAGGGGGGAGGGGGTGGATGAGAGGTAAACAATGAAGGAAGGTGGTAGGGGGTGCAAACAATGACAAGAGGCATCATATCACTTAGTTTGGGAGGAAGAAAAGGTGCTGTTTGCTATGAGGACAGAGATCCTTGGTGGGCTAAGGTGCTTATTAGTATGCAAGGCAGCTTCTCTCTGGGCCATTGAAAAGTTTGTGCTTTTGAAAAGTAAAAAGAAAAACATTTAATATTTCATCGAACTGATGGAACAGCATCACATGCATATCTCAGCTGTGAGCGAACAGATTATGCAGAAAACACGGCGGGATTAGCCTGCCTCGCCAAGTGCCCACTTCTGGATTTCGGTACTCACCATGCACCTCTGTATAAATCCACGGAAACAACACTTGCAGCAGCCAGGTGGGGCAGGGTTAATATAACGATATCAATGCCTCAAATCAGAAAAAAATTAAGTTGATGATTCTCTATTAAAAAGTACTCAAGTTTACTTTTCAAGAAAGCAATTGTGAATCTCTGCTCTCCAATGCGCAGAAACTGAAATCACCCAGAAGTAAGTAACCTAGGGACAAAGCACTACACAAAAACACTTGTGAGTTTAGATGAGAAGGGAGGCGGGAGGACATTTCTGGGCTGCTCGAAGAATGTAAACTAATCAGCCATGCACCATGAGCGCAGGAAACACGAACATTTAAGAATCACTTTGAAGACAGAGAAAGAAAAGGCGCTCTTGGAAAACAGCGTCCGAAATTTGATGTCAGTCTTTGAAAGCACAGCAAATGTGACGAGACAAGAACTAGATTTACAGACCTGTTTAATGGATCTGAGAGAGAGTGAAAATATGACCAGTTGTGTGAAGTGCTCTTCAACAAAGAAAAAAACGAGTTCCGAAAACATTTCCTAAAATAAGAGTAGGGGATCGATAGGACTTATTGATCCCTGTTCTCGGGTAGGGATAAACACAGAAAGAGGCATGAGGCAGGCATTCCATGGACAAATGGGGAGAAAGTATAGGACAGCGACAATGGAGCCAGAAAATTGGAAGCCTATGGGCGGACTGAAGCTCACAAAGTATATACACAACATGTCTCTTCGAGACAGCTAATTTGCTGTCTAGAGACCTAATAAGAAACTGTTGGCAATAATCATTGTGGAAAAGCTAAGACAGCTCAATATTAGCTGAACAGGTGACTATTGTGTACAGTTTAAGCTAGGTCACTTGAAATATTATCTTAGCAGTTTGTGAGAAACCTAATCTATCCCTGGGAAAAGCAGACAGGACTTCCATATCATACCCTGAAATGAGAACTGAAAGGCTGCAAGCACTTGCAGGGATAAGTCAACCAGGAGCTAGCCCCGGACGAGCCAGTTGTGCCCCCCGGCTACTTGATCCCGGCTATCATGCAGACGCGCCGCTGGAGCGCCAAAGGCAAGCCTCTCTGCGCCCATCCGCGCCTGGACAACGCCAGACATGCTGCCTGTTCGGTCATCTTAAGACTGTCTTATTCACGGGACGACCTAGTTGCTATCAGAACTGGGATTAGTCATTGTGCATACCAGAACTGTGCCCCTCAGAGGGCCCCTTTCTTTGCACACACTGCAGTTATAGAATATTAGCAGCTGAAATCTTTATTCCCTCTCCCCGTCCGCCTTTAAAATTCCTTAATTTAAATTACTGTTCACTCTCAAAAACACTTCGCTGAGGTGTTTGACTTAATTCAGGATAAGGTACCTGATATCCTCTTCCTTACCGAGACATGGCTCACTAAAGATAAGGAGGCCGAGCCAACACTGGCCCTGCCCCAGGGTTACACTATAAGGACACTGAATAGAGTGGGCTGGGGTGGTGGCATTGCAATTATTTTTTAAACTTGCTATACCTGCATTTTGTCTAAGGAGGATATTGTGGGCTGTGAATGTGCACTTTTTAAAATTGCCCTTAACAAAAAACATCACCCTGTCTGGGCTTTTGATCTACCGCCCACCAGGGCCTTCCAAAGACTTTAGGGAAGCCCTAATCACTGTGTCTGGTCTACTAGTAACCAGGTCAGCTAATTTTAATATTATCGGCGATCTTAATCTGCACCTAGAAGTAAGTCAAGACAGTGAAATTGGCAATTTTCTAGCGGACCTTGCTACTTTTCAACTTAAAAAACACGCCCAGAATAGCATACACTCTGCAGGGCATTTGTTAGATTCTATTCTCTCTAACCTACCTGCCCCAACAGTCAGTCCGTCCCTTTCCATGAGCTGGTCCGACCACTATCTGGTATCTATGACATTACAGGGCGCAGGCCCTCCACAGGATGTCCCATGGCGGCCCGTTTTAAAGCGCCCCTGGCATAAACTGGATGCTGACCACTTTCGTGACCTCCTCCTCATTCAAAGGCCACATCTCCCAGATAACTCTGAAAGGGCAGATAGTGTTCTGTCTGACTGACTCACGCACTCCCTCCCTCGATACTTGAATCCCTGCCAAATTGTCCCACAGTCGTAGAACACAGTCCAGTCCGTGGTTCAACGACAATCTGGCCCAGGCCAGGAAAACTTGCAAAGCCCTGGAACAGGGCATGGAGACGGCAATATGACCCAGTCGTGAAAGTACAATATCGGGTGACCATAAATCCATTCAGAAAACAAGAGCTGACTATTTTGCAGATAAAATCAAAAATAGCAGCAATCATGCAAAATGTATCTTTTCCTTCCTTAATGATCTCAAATCTTCAGGGCAACCCAATAAATCCCCCTTCTCCTCCAACCAGCAATTTGAGGCACTGGCCTCCTTCTTTGTGCAGAAGGTCCAGGAAATTAACAAATTCTTTCCCCCCACTGCGATTAAGGCAGGTTCCCCTACTCCAATCAGCGCCACCCCTCCACTCTCCACTTTTCCTGCACTCTCCCAGGAAGTTATGCGCACCATCTGCAATAAAATTTAATCAGGATTCCCCTCAAACCATATCAGTTTCAGAAATTTCTACCTCAGCTCCTTCCTCCCTTCTGTGATCTCACAAACCTGTCTATATCCTCTGATGTAGTCCTCATCTCCTGGAAACACGCAGGTGATTCCACTACTCAAAAAACCCACGTTGGAGGATTCCAAGCCGAATAATTTTCGCCCTATCTCTCTTCTTCCTCTGGTATCTAAAGTCACCGAATCATATATAAACTCAATTTTCACCACTTTTATAAAAGCCAACGATCTGCTAGACCCCTCCCAAAATGGCCTCCATCCAAGACACTGTACTGAAACTGCCCTTCTGGCTGTTAAGGAACACCCACAGAGCTCACTGGATGAAGGACGTGCCTCGGCGCTAATCCTATTGGATCTGAGCGCTGCATTTGATACAGTGTCCCATCAGATCCTTTTGCAGTGCTTAGAGGATAATGGCATCGGTGGCTCGGCCTGGAGTTGGTTCTCCTCCTTTCTAGCTGAGAGATCCTTCCAAGGGACTGGCCCCGTTTTGCTCTCAGATGTACGCTGTGTGCCAAGGGGTTCCACAAGGCTCTGCTTTGAGCCCTACTTTATTCAATATCTACATTCAACCCCTGGCAGCAGTGGCCAAGGATAGGGGCCTAACTGTGACCTCCTACACGGACGACACACAGTTAGTGGTCTCGCTATCTGATAACTCCGCACAGGACGCAACCAAATTTAACAAGCATTTGCAATGCAATAGGTCTCGCATTAGGAAAGTTTGAGCTATTGGTATTGTAAATGAAAAATATTTTATTTAAGTGTTGGTTTTGAAAATTGCGAAATTAATAGCTTTGTCATTTACAATGCCAATAGTTTTAACTTTCACAAATGTGACACCGATAGCATTTGTAATTTAATATGTGTTGAATTTACGTGACTTAGATGTATTGACATTACAAATAACAATGGCTTTTAATTTTTTTAAATAATTAATACTTAAATAAAAGTTATTGTAATTTATAATGCCAATAGCTTTAACTTTTGTTAATAACTTTTGTGAAGATTATGTTCAGTGTATTTTATGGTCACGAAAATCCAAGAACAGAAGAGAAATATTAACATCTTTTTGTGACATTTGTAATAAAGCTTGAAACATTGAGAGAAAGTATTTGAACCAGTTGTTGTTGAATGGTTGCACAGATTGATGCCGTGGTGGCGCTGAGTGATGTTCTGGTGGCGATGAGTGATGCTGTGGCATTCAGTAATGCTGTGGTAGCGCATTGCCATGGGCAACGGTGGAGCTCATATTTATTCATCGAGGAGTGAAACTCAGTGAGTTAAGCGCTCGCCGATGAGAAATGTGGTTATTTGAAGATCACAAGTTAGAACTGCCAGTATTCACTTGAGATCCACTTACATCAGCCTGTAAAAGGGTGCAATGTTTATTGCTCCTGATCCATTACGACACCCCATGGGATCGGAATATATATGGTGTGAAAATTAGCACCTAGTTACTTTTGAAGAAATGGGGCATAAAAACCGGGTTTGCGTGCCCAACTCTACAAAATCTGTATGTCCCTTTTTTTGTCGAGCAGGTGTTCCTTGCTGGAATCTATTGGGGGTGGGGTGCAGCGCTTATTGTATAACTTATTTGCGAAAAATGCGCAACAAGGGTACCACCAGGGTCGGATTAGGACAAAAAATAGTCCCGGGCACCAAAATAAAAGCGGCCCCCATTAGCAAGGTATATAGTTTTAATAAAGTGGTAATGTTGGGGAAACTAACAGTAACAAGTGGGCAGAGGAGCTGCAGTGCGGCGCGAGGAAGCTGGGATGGGGTGGGACGAGAGTCAGTTAAGGAGGGTGAAGAGCAGAAACCCTCTCCTGCACTGGCAAGAGCGGGGAGGTTGCAGCTGGAATGTTATAGATAAAAGGCGCCAGGCACACAGTAGATCAGAAAGAAAATAGTGCCACAAACAAACCAAAAAAGCATTGGCATAGCCAATAGGTTTCGCCTTTGGGACCATAAGTGTTTAGCCATGCAACAGTTTATGTTGTTGCACCAAGGATATTGTTCTGGATGACTGTGAGCTATTGGACCTTTGGACGCTTGATGTTCAGATTTTAATTCACAATATGTTGTAAGACCTTGTGGTTTTCATGGTACTGCTTCTGTGGGAGGATTCATGAATCCTACTGTGTTACATTATTTTTGGTAATTTGGGACATCTGTGAAGTGTTCTGGAGCAAAAGAACTCTGTGTATTGTCACAACAGGAAAGACATAAGTCACACCACTGATAACAGCTTTAAGGTAGGATTTAAACCATTTATTGGTGGCTCTAAAATAAGTTAAATAATTAACGGTGGTGCTAGGACTGGTGTGGCAGTAGCCAGTGCCGGGATCTCTAATTGGCAATAATACCACAGCTGGCAACTGGCCCCTGGGCAGCGACAATGCATGTGTTATTGACTGCTAATTATATAGCTGGCAATTGGCATTTTCATGACCAGTGGCCAGTGGGTGCATTATTGACTGCTTACAACACCACAGCTGGTAAATGGTCCCTGTGCACAGGGCATTGTATGGTTTACTGACTGCCAATAATACCACAACTGGCCACTCGCCCTTCATGCAATTACCACTGCATGGATTACTGACTGACCACAATAGCCTCAGTGTGGATTATTGACTGCTAAGGATGACGTAACTGGCAACTAGCTCTGTGCAATTAGGACAGGCTACGGTGTAGATTATGGACTGTTAATAATACCACAGCTGGAAACTAATCCTAGGCAGCGGCCATGGTGTAGATTGACTGCTAATAATACCACAGCTGGAAACTGACACCTAGGCACGAGGCAGAGGCCACGGCACGTATTATTGACTGGTAATATTAGCATAGGAGTCACCAGGCCCATGCCATGAGGGCGGTTCGCTGGCAAGATGAGAGACCACTGCATTTGATAAAACTGCTGTTAACATGGACTCTTGTTTTAATGGTGGCCTTGTGTCAAAAGCAGTGGCCACAACGTGGACAATTGTCTTTTATCAAAGCTGTCAACTGGCTCCGTATCACGAGACTGGTTTCAGCTCGTCGTGGATTATCAGCCAATAGCAAAGGGCATGCTGGGACTTGTAGGTCCACATTTACAACAGACAATGTAAATGACTAGTCTAATGAACATGCACAGCGCTCTTCTGGAAAAAAAATACAACCATCGAGGCAGACAGAAAGACACCTAAAAAGTGGTATGCTCTGTGAAACAAGTAAAAGCTGCACTGCCATTTAGTGTTATCTTTACTTAAGCCATTTGGGGGAATTTAACAACGTTTAAAGTGTAAGGAGTTGACTAGACTGGCAGTGATCAGACCCTTCGACCTTGCGGTGAGAGGTTTCTACAGTGCGTGCGTGAAGTTAACCTATTGAACCACCAAGCTAACATGAGTCTGTTGTGGTTTGCGGGCCTCATGAGATCTACTTTATGAGGCATTGTTAACTACAGAGGGTGGTGAACACACCGCCCGTGGCTTCGGTGCCGCATCAAAATGTGTAACTTGCTCCACAAAACTGCTTTCCTTTGTGTGGCGAATTTGAGTTCAGTGAAATAAAGCACCAATGGCCACAGATTGAACGTGTAGGCGCTGTGCTGTGTCCCATACCTCGACAGTTTACATCTAACCTAACAGCAAATCTTAGAACAATGGTTGTTTTCATGTATTCCTACAGCTCTGTATAACTTCAAGGTGCTGTTGCTCCTCTGTGAAATGGATCCAAAATAAAAGAAAACGCGTTCAGCACACGCCGCCGCACGCTCTCCCAGCGCTTGTCGGCTGGCTCGTGTACAGGTCCTGTAACGCGAGGGAAGCTGACGCCGGATGCCTCGCGCGCTCCCACCTCTTTCAGAGAGGTGGAGCATGGCAGCAAAAGAGACAAGCCGTGAGCGTGCACATCCCGAAACTGGAAGTTCGGGAGCGTCACGGTTGTCGCGCTGTGGCTGCAGAAGTCAGGAGTGGCGACTGAGGCCGCCGATGCGGTGAGTGGGGCTTAGTAGAAGGGGGGGGGGTGCGCGTGTGTGTGCGTGTGTATGTGTGCGTGTCAAATGTCAAACACGTAGTAAGGTGCATTAAAGCTTTATTGCAGAAACGTACGTTCTTATAAAGCAATGTAATGTTTTGAAAACAAATGTCGAACACGTAATAAGGTGCATTATTTATTAGAAAAGAGACATATTAACAGTGAGACAGCATAGTTTAAAAGAAGGAACGTATTATGGCGCTATGTTTAAGAGCACGTGGTAAGATGCATAACGTATTAAAAACTAGACATAGTTGTAATGACAGTACTGCTGAAGGTGTTTTGGGAAAAAGGTTTTTTGGGAATGTTGTAATTGTTGCAGTGCATCTGAAAGCATGAAATAAATAAACGTGTCATGCGGCCATGTTCCACGAAAACACGTTCTTAATAGACAGCCTGTATAAAACAATGAAAGTATTATGTAGGTACGTTTCAGTATTTATTTTTTCATGTATGTGTTTATGGCATGCAGCCATGTTGCAGGAAACACTTCACAATGCGAACAGAACTGCGACAAGAATCTGCTGCATCACTAAACAAGAGCACGCCTCAAGATCGACAGGGAAAGCCCAGGCTCCACAGCGAAAGCGAAACTGACACCGCACACACAGCAAGCAGCCAGCAGCGCGCTCCCGCAGACAAAACTGACACTGGAAAGGCGCGCGTCCGACTCGTGCCTACATTCCCAGAAACGGGCAACAATAGTTGTCGAGCAGACAGCAAGCAATGCTTCGCATTGCTTGCACGTCTAGGCTTGACCTAAAAACGATTTGACAGCTATTGCTTACTGGATGACATCCAACTGTCTTCAATTGAAAGCCAGCAAATCTGAGATCCTCTTGTTGGGCAAGGATACTCATCTGTGGAGCAAATACTGGTGGCCGCCCACTCTAGGCCCGCCGCCTGCTCCCAAACACATGGTAAAAAACCTTGGTGTATTGGTCGACTCTGCGTTGACCTACCAGGCTCAAACAAAGGTGGTAGCCAGAGTTTGCTTTGGGTTCCTATGCGGTCTCAAACCACTGCTTGGATTATTCTATGCCAACACCAACAGGTTATTATCCAGGCCACTATATTATCAAGGCTGAATTACGCAAGCTCTCTGTACCTAGGGACCAATAAAGCAGAGATACATCGCCTACATAGGGCACAAAACGCTGCCGTCCGGATGCTCTTTGGTCTGCTGAGAACCTGCTCTATTTCAAGCCTTATACGCAGATTACACTGGCTCCCGGTGGAGAAACAAATTTGTTTCAAAGCCCTGTGCATTTCCCATAGAATCATGAATGCCCAGTCCCCGATATTTCAGCCGATCTTCTCACGCCCTACACACCCAACCGCCAGCTGCGCTCTACTGGTCAACACCTGGCATTTGTTCCTCATGTTAAGAGAGCCCAGGCCGGAGAGCGCTCCTTCTGTTTCCTTGCTCCAAAACTCTGGAATTCCCTACCTGTTAACATCAGAAGCATCCAAAATCATGTGTCACTCCGAAAGGCTATAAAAACACATCTTTTTAGACGTCTCGCCTAGCTGTGCACTGCGCAGCAGTGCTCTAACAGCACAAGGTATTTTGCAGGTGAAAAACGGGGAATGTGAGCTGACTTAGGAATCGCACACGCTTGTGCGTGTGTGTTTCCTTTTCAGCTTGTTTCCGGTCCAGGGAAGGCATGGCTTGGCAGTTTGGGCTGGACTGTTCCCATGAGGCACAGGGTCAGACTGATTTGCATATAGTCATGTCTGAACTGGGGTGGCAGAGTGGTCTAAAGAATGGTGATAGATTAAGCCCAGATCTTTTGACTGGGTGTGAGTGTTTGATTGGTTCAGATGCTCCGTCCATTATCACCCCCTTTTGTACCGCTTTTGGCCGCCATAAGTGTGGCAGGGTATGCTCAGACGTGAGTCCCTTGCTCACTTTGCCACTGGATTCAAGCAAGCCGGGCTGAAGACGGCTGGAATGCCAGAAACCGGTCCTCAGAAGCTTGTTTCCGGTCCAGGGAAGGCATGGCTTGGCAGTTCGGGATGAACTGTTCCCATGAGGCACAGGGTCAGACTGATATGCATATAGCCATGTCTGAACTGGTGTGGCAGAGTGGGCTAAAGAACGGTGATGGATTAAACCCAGATCTTTTGACTGGGTGTGAGTGTTTGATTGGTTCAGATGCTCCGTCCATTACCACCCCCTTTTGTACCACAGGCCTAGGCAGGGCAACATGGCTCGCTCTCTGACTCTTGAGAAAAGAAAGGCTAAATGTCTCCGTAGTGTCATGCCAGCAGCTCCTTTCTTTCACAGTGATTGGATTTTGGATGATTCTGATCTCGGAGACTCCGGTAAGAAGCAAATAAATGTAATAACCGACCGCAGATCACATTTAAAATGTTACAGGGGGTGGGGCTCCAGCAGGGCATAGTGGCTGGCAAATGGGTACACTTTCCCTTTGTGCACCTCAAGGGAAAATACCTGTAGATTAATGTTTCCACCTGAAAGAGGTCGGAGCTCTGTATTCTGGCAGTTTTGAGTCTCACCATAAAGCAGCACAGAGGGTTAATATGCCTGCTGCAAAGATAGTCTGTGACAGAGATCCCTTCATTACTTGTGGTTCAACAACACTGGCACTGAGCTTCCCATTGGTCAAATGAGTGTTAGTTCTGATATTTTTCCATTTCTGTGGATGTCATTACATGATTTTGGTCACTATAAAGTGTCACTCATAGTCGTTGAATGTCACTCATAAGTACATTGAAACTATCAACATGTCACACATGTCACACTTAAGCAGTCTGAAACCTTGGCAGCTATGTACCAAAAGTAAAGGAATAGAAAAAAACATCTATTTCTTTACTTTTGGTATAATCGCGGCACTGGCGCTTTACTTTTAACATTAAAAGTAAAGCGCGGTGCAGCGATTATACCATAGGTAAAGAAATAGATTTATTTTTATTTTTCTTTACTTGTGGTATAAATCGCAGCACCTACGCTTTAATTTTAATGTTATAAGTAGAGTGTGGTTGCCGCGATTATACCAAAAGTAAAGGAATAGAAAAAAACATCCATTTCTTTACTTTTGGTATAATCGCGGCACCGGCGCTTTACTTTTAACATTAAAAGTAAAGTGCAAAGCAAAGCGCGGGTGCCGCGATTATACTAAAGGTAAAGAAATAGATATTTTTTTCTATTTCTTTGCTTGGTGCCGCGATTATAAACCAGGACCTTTCTGCAGAGTTGACGCTCTGTAGTGTGGCCTGTAGGTTATTCCTCATTTCACTCTCTATTTCACTTTCCCTGATTTACAGCTCCACATAAGATGAACAGTCCCTGCAGACAGGAAATGGTGAAACATGACTGTCAGAGGTCAGCTCCATAGCAGATTGGCAGGCCTTCCTCCAGTTTGGGCTACATTTCACAAGGGGGTTGATTGTCAATGCAGGGGAATGAGCTGTACTAGCAGCAGCATGTGTGGACCCCTGGACCAGGGTCTTGATACCCCTTCTTTTACTTGCTTTCGAGCTTCAATAATGGCGGACGCACAACTTCCCTATAACACGGCTCGCCCAAATCCTTTTTTAAAATTTTTTTTTAATTATATTTTTCATGTTGCAAATTGGCAGTCCGTCTCTGGTTGTGGGGAGGGCTTCTTGTTTCCTTCTGCTGTGTCGGAGGCAGACACACTTGTATAATAATTTTGACACTATAAACTCTGTCTGACAGATTTTTCCTATGTGATGTAATTAACTATCATTTTTAGAGAGACACGTGCCGCATAATAAACTGCAAAAATAAAATTTACCAATCCTATTATTTCTAACCTGTTTTCCTTTCAGCGTCTTTACAATTTATTAATTCGACCCCCCTCTCTTTACTGGTAGCTCTCTTTCCCTCTTGGACCAATGAGAGTTGAATGGGTGGGTGGGGTGTGTTTGCAACTCTGCTCCACCTATTATGGTGTTGGGCAGCCAGACTATGATGGAATCAGGAGACTGGAGTTGTAGGCTGTTGGTGCTTACTGTGCTCCCAACTGGCCCAATGACGCACGCCCCGCCCCCTGCGCTGCTGGGCTTGCAACTCTAAGAACTCCAAAGTGCATACTTTATTGGGGGTGTCATCTGTGAGCCCCCGAGTGCTCCTTCAGCCTTCACCTTAATGGAGAGGGACTACTTAATGCGTCCGGGGCCTGGCTAGGTTTCTCAGGAGGTGGACTAGCAGCAGCTTGCTGGGGACTGGGGCCCCAAGATAAGGGGCTATTGCAGCTGGAACCACAGGATAATGGGGAGAGCATTGGGGACTGGTGACTGTGGCTGTGGCTGTCCCAGAGGGGGCTCCTGCATGGCTATATAACATTTGCACAAGGACAACTTTGGACCAGCCTTGGGATACCTTCGATGGTGCTGTGGTGATAGTTGATGGCAAGTTGGCTCCAAGTTCTCCACCTTGGCTCCTAGGTATCCTGGCAGCTCTAGCAGTGGTCTTGCACATGGCTTGCAGCTTAGCTCCTTAAGTTTAGAGCTAATAAAGCTGCATGTACTGCACTAATGTGGATCCCAGAAAAAGAGATGCAATGCAAAGTGACTGGAGCGACTGCAACAATGTGGCACTGTGGCCCTTGTTGCCACATCGATCCTGGCAGTAGTGGCCAATGCAGCAGCTGATATCCTGCTGTACCTGGCACTGGGTTTACCAGCGCCTGCCATCTTTTTGACAGTGGGCTGTCTCTTGTTGCCAGGTGAGCTGGCTCCAGCAGCTCTTGCTTCACACTGGGGCCTGGAGCTGAACGTCTGCACCCTCTGGCTGACATTTGTGTATGGTCGTAACTTTCCCTCTTTCTTTTTCAACTTGGCAAACTGCTGAATCTGGCCTTCCATCACAATATCAGTCCATGCCTGCTGTCAGATAAAGTGGTGGACATGATGCACAATGGTGAGTCTTACAACGAATTTGTGAAGGAGGAGTTCAGCAAAGATGCTCTGAGGAATATGACTTCCGAAGGGCACCCTGATGCCGGGGTAGGACTGCTTCATGCTGAGTGCCATTCGTGACTTAAGCACCATGTCACAGATCTTGCAGAGCGGCTATACTTACATCTTTGTTTATGAGTTAAAGAGCTCTAAAATTGTGGACATCCTCTATGTCATGGGCCTTGGAACGGTGGACCCGATGACTGAACGCCCCTCAGCACCATCACCAAGTTCTACAACCACCCACTGCACTTTGTATTTAAAGTCACCAAGCTCGATACCATGCTGGAGGAGTTCAAAGTCTAGGTCTTGTAGACCCGCACATTTATCACCATGATTTACTTATAGCACGGTTTGGTGTTTGAGAGCACTGGATGCTATTTCGTTCTTTCTGTACCTTTGCAATGGCCAGCCAATTAGTTTCAGAGTTTTTTGCAAGCTAAAGCTTCTGTGCCTACACAACACTACTACCCACCCCATTTTTAGTTTGTAACCTACCAAATAGCGCAGCTGTCTGATTTGCTAAAGACTTCTTGGGGACATTCAGAAAGCTTCACTGGGAATGCATTTGGTCCATTGTTTACCAATGGCTTTGTTGTTTGTAAGTCTCATATACTTGCTTCCTGACTTTATTTGTTTTAGAGTGTCCAGCTAGAGTTTGTACCTCCAGTAACCTTATCCGTTCACCATGGTTCGATTTCTGCTTTCCACTCTACACCACTCCAAGCCCCTATACTCCACTCTGCACCATTCTAATCTGCACCACTCTACTCAATGCCAATGCCCTCCATTCCAGTGTACTTCACTCCAAACAAACGCACGCTACACCATTTCATTCTACGCCTCTCCACTTTACTGTGCACTACTCCACTCTATGCCACTCCACTCTGCACCAGTGAACTCTGTGCCAATCCCCTCTACGCTACGCTAATCTACTCTGCACCACTGCACTCTATGCCACTGCACTCTACCCCGCACCACTTCACTCTATGCTACTTCACTCTACTCTGAAACAATCTATGATCTGCACTTTATGCCACAATACTCCATACCATTGTAATCTATCTGCACCACTCCATTCTGCACCACTCTACACTATGTTATTATTTACAACACCAATATCTCAGACTTTCGGTAATGTGAGGCCTATTGCATTGCAAACGCTTGTTTACAAAGTAACCTGCTACCCTCTTCAGCGGCTCCTTTGGCTCCTTGTTTGCATTGAGATTAGCGCTGGGACGCCCCTTTACTATGGCAGCTATGCGCTTTACAAAATCTTTTTTTTTTTCCTTTTCATTAGCTTTTTATGTTTTTTAGTTCAATGCTCTTAATTATTTACAAAAAATAAATGATGTAAAATTGATGAGATAGAAAAGTCAGTATCAGTCGAAACAGTCAAAGGAATAGACTTTAGCAACTGGTAATAACATACTGTCAACTGGTAACAACTGTTAAACATAAGTACCAGTTACAATTGGAAGATGTAAACAAATGGGGGGAAGATCTATTCTTTTTTTTTTTTGAGTTTATTGAAGCATAAAGAAGCAAAGACAGAAAATGAAGAAACAATCATGAGTTATAAAAAACAAGAAATCTCTCTTACAGAAAAGTAAATCTGATTGATGAAACGATACAGAAAAATATAGTAAACAATAATGCTTATGAAAACAGAAGGGGAAGTGTAGGGAAAAACACAAGAAGGGGACGGAAATATATCAAATAAAAAGCCTGCAATTGTTACTGACAAGAAAGCCAACCAATGCTAAGCAATGGGCTGAACCAAAGCTCACTTTAAGTAACGGTAATGTACACAACAGGTCTTTTGACACCAGACAGCTGTGGCTGTATAAAGGTGAGACCTAAAACACAGCAATAGTCTTTGCTGGTTAAAACACAAATACTCTTGCAGTAAAAAACAAAAATTAAAAAAAAAAAACACAATAAGAACTCTTCTCTCGCTTCTGGGCATTACATCAAACACTGAAACACAGAAACATGCAAGAATAATATATTGTGAAATGATAGGATTTTTTCCTCATTTGTTTGCCTTGTATAGCATAAACCAAGGCCTTCTCAATCTCCGGTGAACTTTATGGTACCTTTCAATGAAAGCTAAAACTACCATGAAAAACAAGCATTTGCAATGCAATAGGTCTCGCATTAGGAAATTTTGAGCTATTGGTATTGTAAATGACAAATGTTTTATTTCTGTGTTGGTTTTGAAAATAGCGAAATTAATAGCTTTGTCATTTACAATGCCAATAGTTATAACTTTTGCAAATGTGACACCTATAGCATTTGTAATGCAATATGTGTTGTATTTACGTAACTTAGATGTATAGCTATTGCAAATAACAATGGCTTTTAATTTTTTTAAATAAAAGTTATTGTAATTTATAATAGCAATAGCTTAAACTTTTGTAAATAACTTTTGTGAAGATTGTGTTAAGTGTATTTTATTGTGACAAAATCCAAGAACAAAAGTGAAATATTAACATCTTTTTGTGACATTTGTAATAAAGTTTGAGACATTGAGAGAACATATTTGATGCTGTGGTGGTGCTGAGTGATGCTGTGGTGATGCGATAGAGAGAGTGAGGGCGATAGCCAGAGTGAGGGCGATAGCCAGAGTGAGGGCGATAGCCAGAGTGAGGGCGATAGCCAGAGTGAGGGCGATAGCCAGAGTGAGGGCGATAGCCAGAGTGAGGGCGATAGCCAGAGTGAGGGCGATAGCCAGAGTGAGGGCGATAGCCAGAGTGAGGGCGATAGCCAGAGTGAGGGCGATAGCCAGAGTGAGGGCGATAGCCAGAGTGAGGGCGATAGCAAGAGTGAGGGCGATAGCAAGAGTGAGGGCGATAGCAAGAGTGAGGGCGATAGCAAGAGTGAGGGCGATAGATAGATAGACTGAGGGCGGGGGTTGTGTGTTTGGGGTTGTGTGTGTGAGGGATTGTGTGTGTGTGTGAGGGATTGTGTGTGTGGGATTTTGTGTGTGGGGTTGTGTGTGTGTGTCGGAGGGTTGTGTGTGTGGGGGGGTTGTGTGTGTGTGTGTGAGTTTTGTGTGTGTGGGGGGTGGTGTGTGGGGGGTGGTGTGTGTGGGGGTGCATGTGGGGGTGCGCATGTGGGGGTGCGCATGTGGGGGCGCGCATGTGGGGGCGCGCGTGTGGGGTTGCGCGTGTGGGGTTGCGCGTGTGGGGTGCGCGTGTGGGGTGCGCGTCTGGGGTGGTCTGAGGTGGTGTGTGGGTGGGGTGTGTGTGGGGGTGGGGTGTGGGGGTGGGGGTGTGTCTGTGGGCGTATGTCTGTGGTGGTGTGTGGGGGGTGTGTGTGAGGTGTGTGTGTGTGTGGGATGTCTGTGTGTGGGGGGTGGGGTGGGTGTGTGGGGGTTGGGGTTGTGTGTGGGGGAGCGCTCGCACGGTGAGATAATTCCCCTGCTGTGCTGAACGTTCTATTGAAACAGGTGTGGCCGTGACGAGCTCAGCTCGTCATGAGCACAGGAGCACTGTAGCTCATGACGAGCTGAGCTAGTCATGAGCACCGGGGCGCTGTGTGCGCCCCCCCGCCCCCCAGCACAGCAGGAAAATTACCCCAGCAGCCAAGGGGTTAAAATGTACTGTGCAATTTTGCACCAAAACCAAAGTAGAATGATAAAAGGAAGAGGCCGAATCTCATGCACAGCTTTGTAAAAATCTATTGTGTCAGTTTTCCGCTTACTGGCATCTGGAAATATTTGTATACGCCAGATAGTGCTATACACTTCCATCACCGGAATTTGCTGCTCAAAATCTGACAAAAAGCTACCGAGGCGTTTTGGGCATTTATCAGCTGAGATTCAAGTGTATTATCTCTGCCAGACATGTTGTGGGTAACTACAAATGTATTGATTTGGCAACTAATAGTCTTGAGTCCTGACCAAAGTGATTCATCTTTTTTATAGCATGTTCTAATGTACGTTTTAATAAGAATTTAGGGGTAGTATTTATCTAATGATTCTTCCTTATTTTCAAATGTACTGCAATAGTAGGAACTAAGTCAAAGCCCAGCAGCTCTTTTACTAGTTCAGTGTAGTGTAATAGTAGGAATTGGTGCAATGTCCAGCGGCTCTGTTATTGGCAAATGTCTACTGCTATTTTGTAATGATTTTGACCTCTAGTGGACAATTTTATGCTGCAACTATAAACGTGTATGCATTGTTATTTATATCGGCCTGCATACAGATACATTCTTTATCATCTTCTTTCATATTGGATGATTTTAATTGTATTTATTTTTGGGGGGCGTTTTATATAGCGCAAACTGGACCAGAAGGTACATGAAGCTTTACGTGAGCACCAGTTGCGTTCCATACTGTCAATACATGAAGTTGAAAATATTTGTTAAGCGCGCTAATACCAAGCGGTTTCATGGCGCTAAGAAATGATTGCACAGAGGGAAAGGTAGAGAGTTACTGTCCAGAAAAAGCTAGAGAGAAGAGGTGGGTTTTCAGGGCTCTACGAAAGTCCATGTAGGTGGGAGTGGACCTGATGGAAAAAGGAAGAGCATTCCAGAAGCAGGGGGCAAGGATGGAGAAACTCGCACCTCCCAGTTTCTTCCTCCGATAGCGGGGCACTTCCAATAAAATATGAGTGGATGAGCGGAGGGTTCTGCTGGGAGCGTAGGCCCGGATCTTTGAGTTGACAAAGGCGGTGGCGGTGCCCGCCAGAGCCATAAAGGTCAGGCAGCCCAGTTTAAAGAGGGAGCGATGAGAAATAGGCAGCCAGTGAAGAGATTTGAGCAGAGGGGTGACCCGGTGGGATTTAGGGAGCCTATGAATGAGGCGGGCAGCTTGATTTTGAAGGACTTGGAGTCTCCTAAGCTCGTAGGCAGTGATGCCTACATAGAGACCGTTCCCATAATCGAGGCGGGAGAGGATCAAGGCCATCACAATGAGTTTGAGGGCCTCTAAAGAGAAAGAAACAGGAAATTTTGCGGATAATCCTGAGTGACAGGAAACATGTTGAGACAACGGCACTGATCTGGGGGCGCATCGTCAGGTCATGGCTGATTTTGATGCCCAAGGTTTTAACTGAGGAGGAGGGTAAGGGAGGGGCGCCATGGGCAGGGGGCCAGAAAGCAGGGGTCCAAGGGCTGGGAGAACCACCGATAAGGACCAGCTCAGTCTTATCGGGATTGAGTTTGTGGTGATTCTGGTTCATCCAGTCGTAGACGAACAGTAATGAGGTGTGAAGCTTAGAGATGGAATCCAGAGAAGAGGAAAGGTCAAAGATGAGCTGGAGGTCGTCAGCATAATTAAATACTGAGACCTCCATCTGCTGGAGAGCAGCTATAATTATTATTATTATTATTTTGTATACTTATAAAGCGCAACCTATCACCCAGAGGGCATCCTGGCGCTTTGAACTTCGGCAGACACACAACTCACTGCTCAAACAATTTTCGGGAACAAATGCGTTTTCAGCGCTTTCCTAAATGGTAGGTAATCCTTGTGGCTTCTCAGAGAGAGAGGAAGGGAGTTCCAAAGTCTGGCCGCCGCAACACTAAATGAGCGGCCACCCATCCTGACTCTCTGGAACCTCGGGACCACCAACAGGCTGGCTGAGGATGAGCGGAGGGGCCGCGAGGCAGCATACCAAGCAAACATGTCGCGAAGTGGTATTGGGCCCTGTTGGTGTACGGCCTTGAACACCAAACACGCTGCCTTATACATCACTCGCAGATGCACCGGGAGCCAATGCAGGTCTCTTAGAGCCAGAGTGGAAGAGCTAGATCTAGCCCGCGAGAGAGCCAGCTTGGCAGCCATGTTCTGCACCCGTTGTAACTTCCCCACCAGATTTTTTGGGGCCTCCAGAAGCAGCGCATTGCAGTAGTCTAAACGACTTAAAATAGTACTGCGAACTACCTCTGGCCTGGCCTGGGCGGGGAGAAGAGGCAGAACTTTGCGCAACATGCGTAACAGCATCATGCACGTAGAGATAGTTTTGTTTACGTGCAGGTCGAGCTGTAGGTTCGGGCCAAAAATAACCCCCAAGTTGCGGGCTGATTCCGCCGCCGCTACTGGTTCCGGGAAAGCAGTGGGCCAGAAGTTCTCTGGAAGAGCCCGCGGAATTCGATCACTGGAGCAGTGGAGCACCTCCGTCTTAGAGCTGTTAAATTGGAGGGAATTGGCTCGAAGCCAATCCGCTGTAGCTGCCATACAGCAATGGAAAGTTTCCAGTGAGACCGCGTTGTTACCTTCCAGAGAAAAGACCAGCTGGGTGTCATCGGCGTAATTAAAAGCCGAGACACCAAAAGATTTAATAAGCTGGACTAGGGGGCGAAGATACAGATTGAAAAGTATCGGGCTGATGGCCGAGCCCTGTGGAACCCCCTGTCCCACTTTCCGTGGCTCAGAGCGGAAAGGAGGAAGCGAGACCAGCTGTTGCCGGCTACCCAGATAAGAAGCCAACCAATCTCTTGCGCTCCCTGTGACCCCGCATTCCTCCAGTCTTCTGATGAGGGTTTGATGGCAGACCGTATCGAACGCGGCCGACATGTCGAGCAGCACTAAAAAGGCTGCCCGTCCACTGTCGACACGCGTCCGGAGGTTGTCCAATACGGTAACCAGTGCTGACTCCGTCCCATGCCCGGGTCGGAAGCCAAACTGTGCCTCGTCAAACCAACCGATGTTCTCAAGAAAACCAGAGAGCGAGCGGGTCACCCATTTTTCCATGATCTTAATAGGAAATGGGAGCAAAGAGATAGGCCTGTAGTTGGAGAGACAGGCAGGGTCTAACGTTGGCTTCTTGAGCAGTGGAGATACCACTGCTAACTTCCAGCAATCAGGAACCCAAGCCGACTCCAAGGACTGGAGGCAGATGGCGTGCAGCGGCGGAAAGAGTTCTGCATGGAAGACCTTCCAAAATTTGGGAGGTAGTGGGTCGAGCGGAGAGCCCGAGGCGACCGTTTGTGCCAAACTGCAGAATTCCTCATAAGAGGGACGGGGAAACTGTCTTAGTTGGGGTCGACTGGATAAAATATCCGGAGCACCCAAGCAAAGACCAAGGTCACTCGAATGGGGTCGACTGGGTGTTCCGACCGGAGCTCCCAGAGTGGGACCAGGTGTATCCATAAGAGGATGAATATAGAGATTAAAAAGGATCGGGGATAACGAGGAGCCCTGAGGGACCCCACAGGTGACAGGGCAGGCGGGAGCAGAGAAGCCATCCAAATGGACTGCTTGAGTCCTATTCCGTAGGAATGAGACAAGCCAGGCCAGGGCCGTGCCTTGAATGCCGGCGTCCCCGACACGGTCGAGAAGGATGGAGAGGTCGACCGTGTCGAAGGCAGCGGACAAGTCAAGGAGGTCTAGTGCCTGGGGGGTGCTGGAGTTCGCACTTCTCCTAAGCTCATCCATGACGGCAAGAACAACAGATTCCGTCGAATGAGCCGGACGGAAACCCGCCTGATTAGAGGCCAGGAGATGGTGTTCCTCGATGTAAGCAGAGAGGCAGAGGGTGATATGACTCTCCAGAATCTTGCCCAGGAACGGGAGCAAGAAGATGGGTCGAAAATTGGAAAGGGTGCAAGGGTCAGCTCCAGATTTTTTTAGGATGGGAATAACTGCTGCTGATTTAAAGGCGAGAGGGACAACGCCCTGGGTGATGGAAGCATTAAGCAGAGTTAGAGGGGGCTCAGAACAGCTGGAGAAAACCTCCCTCAATATGCGTGCCGGGCAGCAGTCAGACAGGGACCCTGATTTTACTTTCTTCAGTAGTTTGAGGAAAATGTCCTTAGTGATTGTAGGGAACTGATCCAGGGAGGCTGATGGCAGAGAAAGAGAAGGCAGGGAAAAGGACGAGGAAGGCGGGGGAATGTGGAGTTTAATGGTCGCTACCTTCTTAATAAAATAACTATTAAGGGGATTACAAAGGGCAAGTGAAGGAACAGGTTTAGGAGAGACCCTGTCCGCAGCTGCTAAATCATGGGCGATGGAGAAAATCTCCTTGGGCCTGTTGGATGCATTAAGAGTTTTAGCGGAGTAGTCGGTTTTAGCTAAAACGATAGCTTTCTTGTATTCACGAAGAAGAACCGAGTATTGGGATTTGAGGGAGGGGCAGTAACTGCGCCTCCAGTGGAGTTCAGCCTGTCTGAGTGATAATTTGAGGGCTTTGAGGTCATTGGTAAACCATCTATTGGCGTTGTGGGGGCGACAGGTCCTAACTAGCTTTAGTGGGGCTATAAGGTCGCAGGAGGCAGAGAGCCAGGGATGAACCGAGGCCACCTGGGAGTCAGGGGGAGCGTTGGTCAGGTTGGGGAGTGAAGCCTCAAGGGAGGAGCAGAGTGCAGCCATGTCCACCCGGTTCCAGTTGCGGGCCCGAATATTCTTGGGAGGGGCGGGTTTATGGATGGCCCCTAGGTTGAGGGAAAAGGAAATCAGGTAGTGGTCAGACCAGATGCAGGGGGCAATAGTAGGAGAGGAGAGGGACAGATTTGCTGACCAGATCTGATCTAATGTGCGGCCAAGAGTATGAGTGGGAAGGTGGATGTGAGGGACAAGGTTAAGACAATGAAGGGATTCCGTGAAGTCCTCCCGAGGATCATTGGGCCAGTAGTTAAAATCACCTAGGATCAACACAGAGGAGTTGTTGACCACCAAGGTGGCCAGCAAGTCCTGGACCGCAGGAATAAAATGAGGCATGGTCTGAGGTGGGCGGTAGAACAAGGCGCAAGTGAGAGGAACCGCAAGGTTAAGAGAGCGGACAACTAAATAGTCGACGGCGGGGATTACTGGATAAGAAAGAAGCTGAAACTGGAGATTGGATCTAACTATCAGGGCCACACCGCCTCCCACCTTCCCGTCCGGGCGGTCAGAGCGAAGGGCATAATAGGAGTCGGGGAGGGCAGCCAGGATATCAGGCAGTGACTCAGACGAGAACCAAGTTTCCGTAAGGAAAAGGAGGTCGGGTTTGGTGGAATCCAGGAGGTTGAACAGCTCTAATTGGTGCTTAACCGCTGAGCGGGTATTAAGAAGATAGGCCGCGGCCACGGCCGGGGGGCCGGAAGGGGACTGCACACAGGGCTCTGAGTGTCCTGAGGGAGACAGGGGAGTGTGATTAGGGATCAACAAGGGCGGAAGAGTAGGGAGTGAAATTCCAAGCCTGTCAATTTGGGCTTGGGTAGATACACAAATGGGTGCATCACGCTGGCAGGCCTCTAGTTGGTCGGGGGAGTAGACCAAGCGGCCGGCATAGTGACAGGCCCCGGGTCTCGACCGGTCGCTGACGGGCGCAGACGGGCTTGCTTTGGCGCGCCGCCAGCGCGCCCGCTGTGCGGCCGGGAAGGAAGACACATTTAAATACAAACGGGAGGTGGGAGCGGCGTACAACTGCACCGCCGACCTAGGCTTCCCCCAAGATGGCGATAGAGATGCCCGTTCCCCAGCTACAGCGTCTAATCAGCTGAGCGGGGAAGTGAGGAGGGGGGAAGGGGGAGTGCACAAAGGTAAATGCGCCGCAATTTAAAAACAGCAAATAATTAAACATTATGAGGACACTCTAATACTCCCGGCTTCCGCCTCAGGAGTTACCGTGCTGTAGGTCAGTTCTACATATATTGTTGTTGTTTTTAGCACTGTATGAATACCACTGTGTAACTTAACCACCTTGCGCTGTGCAGTTCTATGAGGTTCGTGCTCTGAATGTGTCGACGCAGCTTACGGTGTTATCCATGTTACGGATCAGCTGATGTCTGTGCGAGTGGTCTACAGTGTCGGGAAACACAAGGCAGGGCAGTGAAGGATCGATTGCACGGCTCTTGAATGACACTAGGCTAAACTGGCCTATGAACTATCTTTCTTTTTTTTTGATCAAATTGCTTTCGTGAAAAGTTCACACCTTTTTTTTAATCTCGGAGTGAACGGAGTTAGGTAAAAGTGGAAGTAGTGTAGGACACTGCACTGGCAGTAGGTGCATTGGTCTCACCTACTGCCCGTGCTGCGTGGTTCAGATCGGCGCTTCTGATGCATACTTAACATTCTGTCCTTCGCATTGCCTCCTCGCTGAAGAGAAACTTATGAAAACGTGATTGTTTGTAACCTGCCAGGATCATTAAAGATTGTTTTATAGTCTGCTTTGGAAAAAGTAAACCTGGAAAAGAGTCAGCCGCTCCACGTTCCTCTTCTGCCGACCTGGGTTGGCTTCTGATGCAATTTGCATGTTTAAAACAAAACATGACCATACATGTAGATCGGCTTCAGGTAGGAGAATAACTGGTTTCTACTCCTTCATGATCTGTGTCTTTGGAATTCGTCTCTCCGGGGCACATTACTTCGCACCGTGGAGCCGCGAGGTGCTGCAGTGCATTATGGGATATCTTGTACAGGGATGGTTGACAGAAGTAGGTTGTACGCACTTTTAGAAGCTGGCCGTGGTTCAACAGATGCAGGAGCGGTTCACAGGATAATAAACTTACTTTTTTTCATGCGTTTGCTTCAACTCTGAAAGATTCTGCTATTGGCCCTTTCATTGGAATTGATTCTACTTCGAGTCCGACAGTGTTTTGAGAGTACGCGCACCTGCATTTACAGTGTGTGGAATTTGCCATGCTCACTGGCATATAATGCCATTGAGAAGACCTATCCCTAAAGGTCCATGGTGTTTTAGGAGGAAATCTTAGTAAAAGCATTTACGGAATGTTTTGACTATTAGGTTCCGAGTGTAAGCTCGCTCTGAACAGTCCTACCACTACATCACAGGTGTCGCTAGCATTTATCACTTTAAGTAGCTTTTACTTTTGAGAATTGTGGAAACCTTTCTGAAAAAAGTGTGAAGCATTTCTCCTATATAACCTGCACGTATCTCCATTTAAAGCAAATAGTTGGGTAGTGATGACCCCATGTCTTGACTTACAGTGATCGCGGAGACTTACAGAAGCATGAGATTTAAGACTACACTTTCTGATAATACAAGCGCTGAGGAGAGTAAACAAACCTTTGACTGTGTAAATCAACGAGGCCGACAGCGGGAGGCAGGGCTGCCTCGGAATGAAATGTCAAAAGCTCGTTCTGAACCAGCAATGAACGCAGGGAAGCTTTGAAACAAGATCACAAACAAGCAGCGAAAGTGAAAGTGATCGGACGGAGGGGAAAGCATGGGAAATAAAACAAGCATTGGCGCCGCGCGGCTGTAAAAGTGATGCCGCGCGGCAATAAAACAAGCTCTTGGTATTGCTGTTGGGGGGCGGGGCAGGAGCGCATTGGCGGGGGAGCAGCAGCCTTTGATGTGCGAGCGAGTGGGAGGGAATGCATGTGAGGTACTCAAGCATGTGCTGGGGAAGCGTCGCGCTTGAGTACCTCACATGCATTGGAGAAAATCCTCGTTGGTTTCAAGAGCTGTTTTGCCCACTATAATCCCGCAGAACAACATATGCGCGTTGGTTCAGCGAGACCTAAAAAGGCTTGTTACTTTTGTGTTGAATTTTTATCTTTATAAACACTCTGCAACCCAAAAATATGTGGGGGGTGAAGGGGGGGCACGCAGGAGACACAACCAACCAGTTTCCTTAGGAAGGATTTTTCATCAAAGCCTTCTTTAGGTGCTGATGCGAAATATTTTGCTTACACAATAGGATATAAAATACCCATTGGCTCGCCATTCCTCTCCAGTTTTATACTTGTATGATCATTTTGTATGTGCAGCAAGATATGATCTACTTTGGTGATGCCACTAAGTTACAGAAGGTTAGAACTCTGAGGAAACTGGGGCCGATACATATTTCATATAGGGTTACTATGTGGCAACTGGAAACCATCCTACAAGAAAGGAGAGACCTTTGTGCACTCTGCTAGAAGCACATTCGGAAAAATCTACGCAGTGGTATTACCATTCTAGTGCACAAGGATATTCAATGTGCGCTTGTTTACACACTGAGGCCAACAAAGTGAAACCAGTGGAGTTAGGGATACTTTCACCCACAAAAGGCTGTTCAGCTTCTTATCTTTTGTAGAGTCTCATCTTGGAGGAACATGTTTATGAAATGTGCATGGTTAAGTTGCATCGCATCAAACAAAGATTGCAGCAGCGTTGTATTGCGAGAGGGCGGGAGGGGGGCTGTACGGCTGCAGGATACTCCGCTATATACTACTTGACAATTATTTACTCCATTGAAGATCTCTTCCGACCTAGCATTACCGCGAGGATAATGAAGTTCACATAGGTCAGCACAAAAGGACAGCTACCAAGTCTGTATACACCAGGTCTCTTATGTCCTCCAGTATACAATCTTGGGCTGAATAAGTCCAGTTCACAGGTCTGAAACCCAAGAAAGTGTTCAGGAAGTGGCGCATTTCCAGATGTACTCGCACCTGGGAGACTTTTTTCCTACGATTTATTAGTCCAATGTCATGTTCCTGGGCCTGCAATTTTAGTGTCTCATCGCATAGCTAATATGGGACTTCTGTAGTAACACCCAAACAATGTTTTATTTAACATATGGGATGAAAGTTGCAGCAATGCCTTTGAAGAGAAAAACAGATGCAAAGTTGGTTTGAGTTATAGAGGATGTAGTAGCTAGAGAACAATGCTCATATGCGTTTTGTGGAATTGTTGTTCATATGCTTAGGTGGGATCTACATATTTAACGAGGAGAAAAGGGGTTCAAAGTCATAAGTGGTTACCATTCTAAGCCGAGGGTCTGCTTGGCAGAGAATTCAGCGTGCTGCAGCTTTGAGAAGCGAGCTGGATCTGGAAGGTGTTGAATCTGTGCTGTGGCAAATAATTAAGAAGCACCCACTAGGGTGTGGTGTGGGAGCATAGTAGAACTGACAGTGTAAGATAAAGGCATTGCATCTGGAACCAACAATAGAGGTAGATGGGGTAAAGGCTGAGGAAACAGAGGTTGAAATAGGTATCTCTCATGATAAACATTTATGGTTTGATTTAAAGTTTGAATGATGGGATACTCCATCACAAGTGTGACAAGATATACAGTCTGCCATATTACAAGTATAGTAGGACATATGCACTCGCAACAGGGCAAATGGGATATCAGTTGAGTTTGGGACCGAGTATCCAGTCTTCAAAACCCTAAATCTGACCCTAAGTTTCCAAATGACCGAGAAAGTTGCGGAGAGCCATACAGCACTCAAAAGTAGTTTTGATTCTGCAGAAGAACAATAAGTCAAAGAGGATGTTTTCCCTTCACTCTATGTTAGAAACTTACTGATTTGTCTTCAGAAATACATTTTAAAAAACGTATGTTAGTTCTCTGCCAGCTTCTGCTAGTGCCAAGAAATCCTTGAACGTTTGCATGCTGTACTCACACAAAACAAACAAAACATACTATGTGCACTGTGGAGAATTTGAAAGGACATTAGATAAGGGCAACGTTTATTTCTGTTTTGCAGATCTCGTTTATGCATGGTGATTTCCAACCCCCTTCCTCATTTATGCAGCTCATTCGGTCTACGTACAGTTAATTAAATTTGGAGACAAAAGTCAACTATAGCAACAAATATTCATAAACGTGCACCACTCACCGTGAGAAGGTTCCGGTCCCAATTCATAAAACCATGCAAGCCTTTGGCTTTCTTAATCAGGTCTGGGCCCTAAGGGAATATGTACACAATATATTAGAGGATTAAATCCAGTAGTATGGTGGAAATACTTTTGCTCAAGGTGATGGCATGAATGGAATTCAACCCAGCATCATTAACAGCGACTGGCAATAATGAAACCATTTCAGCTTATACTTTAGTTCTTTGAGCAACTGAGATCATTCAACACGGTCAGATTCGTCCCGATACTAGGTCAAACACATCACTCTGCAACTATGTGTAAAGAGCTGCACAGTGACAAGTAGGATGAGTTTATTCAAATCAGGCGCAACGGCCTGAAAGAGGAATGGCTATGACTATTAATATGGAACATAAAAGGACCGGAGTCCAAAGATGTAATATAAGGTAGTCCAGATGAGTAGCTAAGGGCAGCTTCTTAATCGACCAGGTATTCTTATAGATGCATGCAGGGCTGGCCCTAAATTGGTTTGAATCAGACAGCGCCCTGGGAGGAAAGAAAATATGTTGTTTGTTGTGGGGGCGGGTTCATTGCAGTGGGACTGCAGGGGGTGTGAGGAGGGCAGGTTGTTGATGGGGTACCAACAATTACACTGATGTACATTAAGGGCTGGGACCCGATTGAGACCAAGTGGGATGGGCGAGATGCTGTTTGCATGATGATATTAAGTCAGGTAGCTCTCTGCTGCGCCCCTCGAATATTGGCAGCTTGGGTACAGCTCTACCCAAGCCGACCTTGGATACATGACAGCCTTCGATGATATCAGAACAACATTTACTATCTCTCCTGCAGATAACAGGCAATATTGGACGCTAAAAAAAATGGCAATAACAAGAGTGTTAACCACTATGCTAACTATACACAAAGATCCTCACCAGAACAGTGTTTTTAAAAAACAAACAAAGGCCTCATACTTTTATTCAACCATTAAAAATAAAGCCAACCCATAGAATACATAATTCAAAACGCTTAACTACTCAACTCACGTAAAATATCCCTGTTGCCAGAGTTTCAACATGGATCACATGCTCGAAATAACCCGCTTTATAACACTCTCTTCTTTGTAGTCCATAACGCCGTTTGGCAGTGTGTTAAATTCTGCAAGGCAAGCCTCTTCGACACCACCAATGCTGGCAAGGTCATCTTTAGGGAGATCATAAATAAGGGAGTATCGCTTGAACACATGGAACTAACTTTTCTGTCACCAATTACTTTAGAAAATCCAAAGTACTATCACTGGTACCCTAGACCTTGCTGCCTCCACTGATACACTAGGTGGGTCCTGTTCTCCTTAGAGCTAACCAATTTGATAAGCGATGTCCATCTTAAACTATGGCCATCGGTTTTCAACAGATACTTTGGAGGCCTCCATACCTGTGACCTAAAGAATAGTGAAATTCTTTATGCTACAGGTATAATTACTGACTCACAGAATAACATCCATTGTTATTCTTCTGTCAGGACCTGGACCTTGTTATTTCTAAAGCAGGCATGCTTACTATCGCTACCCCTATTCAGACCACATCCTCATCCCATTCTCTCTTCACCTATCACACTCTATAACTCTCGGCCAACCTAAGAGGGCTATCTCCTGGTTCCGTGACACTAAACATATTGACCTCAGTACCTTCTGTGAATCAGCTTTGCTATCACTTCCAAGGCTAGACCCGAACTTAGATGTTAACAAATTCACATCCCAATGCCTCACAGTCATTGCAGTTGAAATCAATAACGTTGCTCCTCTCCAAAGCAAAAAGAAAAGGCTACTCCCTCAGCACCTTGGTTCAACAAATCCCTCTATGAAGAAAGGACGTACCTAAGATTCCTGGAGAAACAATAGACACAAGCACCCTCCACTGATAATTTGGCCACGCTTCGTTCAGCAAGCTCCAAGTACCACAAGCACATCTTCCTTGGAAAAGCGTCGCACGTCAGCACCCTCATCGGCTCAGCCAAAAATAGACCCAAAAAACTATTCGATCTCATCAAGAATTCAAGCTGCCCTCCCCCAACCTCCAATATGGAGGATTCTGCAAAGAAAGCAGTGGAATTCGATATATTCTTTGACGAAAAAGTGAAATCACTTGTGGATCAGGTCATTCATCCTACCCCTCCAGAGGAGCGCAAATCCTTAGCCATTTGGCAGAACTTTGACCCCATCTCTGAAGATGCCCTCCTCAAATGCATCCTCAAAACAAAGCCCTCCAACCATTCTCTTGACCCCATCCCTAGTGCCATTGCCATTGACTTCTATACCCATTCTCTTTCCTATTGGACCACTCTGGTTAACCTCTCCCTCTGTCAAAGCTCACTTCCTGTTTCCTTCAAAACTGGGCAGGTCACCCCACTGCTTAAAAAAGCCACTGCTGATGCGAACGACCTCAACAACTTCCTCCCCATCACTAACCTACCTTTTCTTGCAAAAATCACGGAAAGATGTGTAGCCAAACAACTCTCTCGTCATATCAAGGACAATGATCTTCTTTTCAATTTCCAGTCCGGCTTCATTCAGAACGGCAGCACTGAAACAGCTTTGCTGCAAGTGATTGATGACGCGCTGCGGATACTCGATTCGGGGGGGGGGGGTCTTGTCTTCTAGTTCTCCTTGACCTTTCTGCAGCCTTTGACACGGTCAATCACACCACTCTCCAACAGAGAATGGGCATGGAGGGCACTGTGCTTAAGTGGTTTGCTTTCTTCCTCTCCGATAGATCCCAGATGATCAAAATAGCGAACAGTCTTTCATCTCCATTGCCAATAGGTCAAGGTGTTTCTCAAGGTTCTATACTTGCACTCACATTGTTCAATCTCTACTTAGAAATATTGGGAAATCTCCTTAGTAAATCCGGGATCAACATGTGAGAGAAAGTGCCATCTTTTTTGCATTGGTATGCCCCCACTTTTTTCTGACTGCTGATGTGACTGAGTGTGCCCTGCGCTCCTGCCAACCAGGTACCCAGGGCCTGTGTTCCTTCCCTAAAACTGTGTTGAAACTAAAACCTAATTGGCATCTCTGGCCACCTGTCAGCCCCTAGTAAATGGTACCCTAGGTACCCAGGGCATGGTGACCAGAGAAGACCCCTAAGGGCTGCAGCACTTATTGTGCCACCCTTAGAGGCCCTGTACCCTGGCACCCACACACTGCCTTCGCAGGCTGAGTGCCTAAGTACAGAACTAAACTAAGAGTAGACATGGCACACATCCCTGTGTGCCGGGCCCACAAACCCACTGCCCTGGCATACATCAGTCACCCCTCTAGCTGGGTGCCCTATGCCAGTGGTGTGGGCACAGGTGCATGAGCCCTGTGCCCCTACAGTACCCAGGGTCATTCCTGGGCACTGTAAGTGCAGTGATGCCATTAAGAGTATATGGTGCTGGGAGGTCGACATTACGAACTCCTCAACACCATAATGGCTACACTGAAGACTGACAAGTTTGGTATCAAGCTTTTCAGCACATTAAATCCACACTGATGCCAGTGTGGGATTTAATGAAACATGCACCACTGAGGGCATCTTAGAGATGCCCCCTGAAACCTAACCACAATCCACGTCTGGACTGAGAGGCTGCCTAGGCTGCCACACAGCAGACATGTTGCTGGACCCCTGGGTGGAGAACCCCCCGCTCTCCTGGGCCTGCAACAATGCACATCCTGGGCGAGGTGCTAGGTCTCCTCCGTCAGGATGGGCAGGGGGAAGCTTCAAAGGCCTGCCGCCTCTGTGAGCTTCTCCAGACCATTTGCTGTAACCAGTCCTGACCCCCACTCTGGTGGGAAGATTGGTGTTAAAAACTATGTCAGAAAGGAGGGTGTCCCAGCCTGTGCCAACCCCACCCCTCAGGTGGGGGAGACGAGGTGAGGCTCAACCCCGGGCTCCAGCCATCTTGAAGATGAGAAGCCCTGCCCAATCAAAGCTAGGCTCCAGCCCCCCTCCCACAGGAGAGGAGCAGGCTAGGGGGTGTACCCACCCCAGGACAGGGACCTATTGGTCCCTGCCCTTGCCCTACCTGTAACGCCCCTAAATTCAGTATTTAGGGGCTCCCTGAACCTTCCTTCCTCAGATCCCGATACGAAAAGAAGAAAGAAGATCAAGAGGAGGAAGACCCGCCATGCAGCTGCTAACAACAGGACCACCACAACTGATTTGGCCCCAGCCCTACCGGCCTATCAATCCTGGAACCTGCTCCTGCCCAAACTCCGGCGACTCCAGCGGACAGCAACCTTGGGACACCCAGAGGACCTGCCTGCCTTGACCCTCTTAAGGACTGGGACTCCAATCAGCAGAGGCTCTGCTGCAACAACACCCCTGGTGCCAGCCAGGAAGCTCCGGACCAGCCCACTCTACACCCGCCGAGCCCGGCCCGTGCCCAAGTGATCCAAGACCACGAGGACATCCCCCGGCATCTGGGACCCGAAGTCCAGTGCTCAAAGAGCCTCCTCAACGAACCAGACGACGCCTGCAGACTCAGAACCAGGGGCCCTCCAACCGCGACCAGCCGAGGGTAAGCTTTCTCGACACCTAAAGACACCCCTGCACCCGGCGCCCTACAGCCCCCTGTGCCTTCCTTTGGGGTACCTACCTGTGCTCCAAGATCCCAACTTACCTCTCGAAGTGGTGGTCGCCCCTGAAGAGTCTCCGTCCCCGAGCCTGCAGCCTTTGTTCGTTTGTGGCCTTTCCCATTGAATAACATTGAGCGTCCGACGGCTCAAATGCACCCTGCACCAAGCCGCCAGAGTGCCGCTGGCCGTGCCACCTTTGTCCTATCCTACTTCCCCATTTGCCCTGAGCAAGTGACCAGGAGCTCAGTTCCCACAGCGGCGTGGCCTGCTAGCCAGCAGCCACCAACCGGAGGCCCCCTGCCCCATATTGGATAACATTGGGCCTAACTACCTCTGCACCCGGCCGCCCCTGTGCCGCTGAGGGTGAACCAACTGTACCTACCTGACCGTGGGGGACCCCTGAGTCTATGCCCAGAACCCTAACTTGACCAGTCGAGTACTCACCTGGAAACCGGTAACTCACTTACCTGCCATTGGATAACATTGACTCGAACATTTTTTTAACCCCTTCAATGCTTGTGACGGAACCATCCATCATGAGTCACGGTTGGGTTGTGCTGATGACGAATGGTTCCGTCACGACCATGCCCGAAATTGGAATGTCCAGCACAGGGCTGGAATTCCTGCTGCACTCAAGCGGTTAAGTGTGAAGTTTTGGAAACTTAAAATATTCATATAAAATGAACTGAATTCCGAACTCCTCCCCTGTGATCAGGAGAGAATCCAGTACTGTACCTTGTAGTCCAGTACTGAACCGCAAAAGTAATCCTTACCGGGTTTACTAGTAACCTGAATTTTCTCCATAGGAATCCATTGACTGCTTTTCTATGAAATTTCTTCTGTCTACTTTTGACAACTTGAAATATTCTTTAAAAATCATACAAAATACTGGAACATAATTACTTTCCTGTTTTAAGTTGAGACCCCAGTGCTGGACCTAGGAGCCCAGTATTGGATTACAAAAGTAACAAGATCGTACTTTACCTGCAACTTGAATTTTCTCCCATTGGATAACATTGCCAGATTTCTGTTGAAAAGTTTCTAAGAGTGAACTTTTAAAATAGCTATATATTCCTGAAAAATCACTGCAATAACAAACGTTTTTACTAACTTGTTTTCAGCTTAGACCCCAGAACTGAATCTAGGATTCAGTCCTGGAACTACCAAAGTAATCTACAAAGTAATCAACTGTGTTTATTTAGGAAAACACATTGAGCTCAATGCTAAATTGTGTGTAGAATTGTGTTGCCTGCTGCAACCCCTGTACCTATTGTGTTTACAAAGTTTATTGCCTCTCTGCAAAGTACTCATCTGAGACCTCTCATATTGAGAACAGTATATTTTGATATCTGTTGGTTCTAGAAATAAAACAACTATATGTTTGATATAAAAACAATTGGCCTGGAGTTCAGTCTTTGAGTGTGTGAAACCCTTTGCTGACTGAGTGTGTAAAACAAATGCTTTAAACTGTCCTCTGGTACTGCCTTACTGCTCGACCAAGCTACCACTTTAGAGAGTAAGGTCACACCTGGCTTTAACCTCTGTTATACCTCTGGGGTTTGTGGACTCTATACACACTGTACCTTATTCTGGTCCAGTATATATAGAGCCACTTTCTCACAACTATCATCTCGATGCGGACGACACTCAAATCTACCTTTAGGTGGCCTCCACTCACGATCTCTCCATCCTAAGCTCTACTATCGACTACATTCAAAACTGAAGGTCAACTCATCAACTGATTCTGAATCGCTCGGAAACTGAATTCCTCCTCCTCACTTTCTTCTGCCTCGATTCAATCATCGATGGATCAGATGAATCTACTGAACAATAAACCCATCATTGTTGACAGCGCAAAATCCCTTGGTGTCATACTCGATGAAAAACTCAATCTACTCTCCCGCATCAACTCCACTGCAAAGTCTGCTCGATACCAACTGCCTCTTCTTTGGGGGATTTGTCGCTTCTTCCCGGAGAAAAACCTTAAAACCCTGGTCCAATCGCTGGTTCTCGCCAGACTGGACTATTGCAATTCTCTTCTTACAGGCCTCCCCAAATCCCACCTGTCCCCCCTTAAATTTGTTCTCCATTCAACAGCTCGTTTCATATATGGGGCCAAAAGAAGCGACCACATCACACCCATTTTATCCACCCTCTGTTGGCTTCCCATCGAGGCAAGATCTATCTACAAGACTGCCTGTATCGCCCACAAAGCCTTGCACTCCTCCTCGCTACCTGGCGATTAACGGAAAATCTCTGGAGGCTCTAGACCATCACGTAATGCGGAAGATGTATTGCTTGAACCTCCCACTTTCAAGAAGGAAAGATCGATGGCCCAATCCTTTTCAGGCAACGCAGTGAGAATCTGGAACTCACTTCCGCCTCAGCTCCGGACCACCACCTCTTCCCAGGCCTTCAAAACTGACCCCAAAGTTCTCCTCCTTCAAAGACACTTCCAAATTTAATTCACGCCCTCTCTATTATCTGAAGGAAGTCCTTCCATTATTGGAAATTCTGTTCTCAATCATTATAGAAGTGCCTTCCCAGTGTGTTCTTGTAGTCTGAGTGCCTGCCATTTATTGCAGTATTATACTTCTACTTGTATTGTGTACTTTTCTGTAACATGCACCCGTCCCTTTCCCTCGTGCAATGTATCGTTTGCTACCTCTTGTATTTTGTTTGCCTCTGATATATGTACAATTGCCACCATTGAGTCATGTAACTCTACATTTGTTCTTGTGTTTGGAGTATCTGCCTTTTATTGCAGTTTTAAACCTCTACTTTTACTTTGTACGCTTTTGTAACATGCACACATGTCACTTTTTTTCCTCATGTAACGTATTGTTTGCCATTTATTGTATTTTGTTTGCTCTTGACACGCAATTGCCTCATGTAACGTAACGTTTGCTTTTGTAACATGCTCACTTGTAATTGTCTCCTTATGTATCATTTCTGTTCCTATTGTGAAGCGCTCTGACACCTTCGGGTAAAGTCCGCGCTATATACAAACGCATAAAATAAATAAATAAAAGTCTCTCTCTTGTTGTGTCCTAACATACAATTTGCTATTGGTGCATGGAAGTGTGCAACACTTGTTCTCATAAATATAACTAAAACCAATTGAAAACAATACGACTGATCATTTCATATTGAAGGCAAGTTACAATTTTTGTCCGAACTCGTCTTTTAAACAGGAAGAAATACGTCGTTTACTTTTTACTCATCACTGCTGAAACCGCAACTTGATATCCTTTTTTGTAGTTTCGTACTAAAAATGCAATCATGGTTATTATTCGTCTGTTGTAGTTTAATTCATTAATACCTCTCACCACTGTCAATTTTGGAAGAGCCCTCCCTCACTTACCGGGCGCATGCCCAGATGGTAGGTATTCCCGAGGCAGATGCAACATCCAAGCGCCCGCAACTGATGCGCCGTGACTCCTTTCATGGTGCCCTGTGTCCCCACGGGCATAAAGACCGGCGTAGGTACCTCCCCGTGAGGCAATCGCAGCTCGCATGCCCGGGCTTTGGATACCCGGCATTCTGCTAGCACTCGTAGAGAAAGCGGCGCTGCTGTGCTAGTGGAGGCTGCCATGCTGCTACGGATGCGACGTCACCGGAATGCGATGGAAACCACACAGCAGGCCGCCATCTTAGAAGCTGTACGGCGGAAGTATATTCAGGGGGCAGCCATATGTGGAAAGCGTCACCTAAAGCAATGGGACAACACGAGCAAGCAGTAATCGAACATGACAACATCTTACAAGAGTAAAGTGGGAGAATTTAAAAAGTAACCAGGACGATATATTTGTTCCATTTACTTCTATTGAAGGAGAGGCAATTTCAGGCTAGACAGTCCAAATGAAAATATTTTTCGCTTCAAAGATGATGATCGGGACTATCCGACCTAAATCGTGTCTATGACAAGTTTAAAATATAGCAGTTAGCAGTCAAGTATAGCAGCCAAATGCTTTTCAACCCCGATAAGCTGTATGCCATAGAAAACAAGCACTGGCAAACCCATAAGATCTCACCGTTGGGACCTTTTAGTTTTGCCAATGGTTTTTAGCCATGGTTGTCGTGGTGGTCACGTGGCATTGCAGTAATTGGAGGGTACACGCGGTTAGACGGCATCCACCTGCTATTTCAGTGGGTAGACGCTGTCCACCCAGCCAAGAAGTTGGGGCCCACTGAAAAATGCTGAACTCTTACCAGTGTAATTGCTAGGGGGCTTTTTTTTTATTTTTACCTCCAAAGTTATGTATCAGATCGGCGTTTCAAGGTGTAAATGGAAACCTTCCCTCTGACCACGGCCGACTCGCGGGAGCACGATTGAAAATGCTTGATCAGTCTCCTTAGATGCCTGGTACCATTCCTCCAGTCCGCACTGGAGGAATGTTACCAGGCATCTAAGGAGACTTTGGAGACCAGGTTCTAAGTGGCACATCAATTTGAAGGTGCACTTCCTGCTTACATAAGCCTCTCGACTGTTGGGACGAATGGGGTCTTTACCACAGCCTTCTCTCCATCCACCCTGACCAGGGATCTTGTCTCCTTCGAAGAAGAAGTGAATAGATAAATTTCACTACATATATTGGAATATTCACACATACAGTGCAACAAGCAGCAGCTATTCCAACACCTATTCGCCACGACATTACCGGCTGAACTGTCCACAAGGATAAATCATGCCCTGAAGAAGTCCCATTTGGGACGAAACGAGTCGGCTGTTCTTGCTTACAAATGAAACAATAAAGTGGATTTTTCTAAAAAATTGGACAATACTCGCATTGTCTTTGTAATAAGTTTGTGATATAGATTTCATAGTTTCTATATGTGGTGCACCTGTGCTTATGAATGAAATTATGTCAAGTTCTAGTTAGAACTATCACTGTGATGGTGGGTGGTTATTCGGTGCGCACACAAGCCCCAGTCTAGAACATAAGGGGAAATTACTCTTGGGGTAATTTTGGTTAGGTGCATCTGCAAAGAAGGTTCCACCGTCTGCCTTGTTTTAGTATAACATACACATTATTCACTGACAAAAAAATCATGTAAGTATGTAAATCAATGTACGAGAAGTATTATATAAGACAGTGAGGGCTACAAGGTATAGGAGTGATATGTTCTTCATAGTTCACTGTGCTATATTAGCAGGATTACAATGTAAGAACTGTAAATAATAAAAGGATCTGTGTTAAAAGCAGTAACCCGCTTACCCATCTACATAAAATAAAAATCTGTTATCTGCATGTTACATGATGTGCTTAGACATGTTAACCTTGTATGCTACTTCAATTTAAACCTGGGACTGGACAAAACACAGATCTCGCCAGGAAAAACGTTAACCTCCAGAGTTATCTTTCCATTATTATTATTCACCGAGACTTACTGGGCATTAAAATATCTATGCAGCATGTGCCTTAACCTCATAAGATATTTTAAAATGCAGACTATTCAACCAATTAAGCAGAACAGATCTGCCATTTTTAGGTCTCGACTATTCTATCCCGTAAGGGATAACTAGACAAGAGTATAGTAGGCAAACCAAGCTCTGAATCCATTGCGGATTGCGTCCAGTTCATGTGGTGCACTCGTGCGGAACGCGCGTCCACATCAAACCCATCAGCCTCCCTCCCACAGGCATCTGAAGCTTCCCCAGCAGGCGCTCTGCCTCAGGCATTCACTCCAGCGCGTGCTCAGCCTCACTTCTCCTCCCCCCTAATTACATCCCTGCTGTTTCACTTTCACGGCCGCGAGGCCGTGCTCTGCCGAGAGCTTCACTTCAAAGGGATCCGCTCTCCCGCCCCTGCTCACACCTTGTTTGACACTATCAGTTCAGGGGGTACAGATCTGGGGAAGGCCCAAGCATTCACTCACTTTATTAATTTATTCAATCTTGTTAATGCTCGTGAATTCCAGTACTCCCTTTGAACCCCACCAAAAGCGACCTTTAAAAGGGGAGAGTATGGCTCAGTCATCAATTATATATTTATATCTAGAGATTTCATCTTTTTCTTATCTAGTTACTTTGTCTGACTTCAAAGTGAGCGGATTTCACAGTGCGGCTTGCCCGGCCCCCAAACCCTTCCCACTTCGCTGTATGAGTCAGCACCCCCACCCTAATCGCTGCTTGTTTTAATTACTGTCGCTTACCACAACCAGAATTTGACGCACCATCAGCTCTACCCCGTCTACCGTAAAAGACACATGCCGACAAGCACTACAGTCGCAAAAGACCCAGACTGCCTCTGTGTGCGAGACGCCATAGGCTCCTCTCCCCAGCTTCCCTCAACAAACATGTACATTGTGGTCCTGAGGCCGCCCTACCTCCAAACCAACAACTCATAGAAAGTAAAGCTCCCATACACCAGGGCTGCAGCATCGGCATGCATTGCTGTAATCAAATTCCAAAAGAGGCATGTGTGTGCTTTCTCACAGTGACTCACTAAAGCCTAGAAAAGCTTGCTTTCTAAACCGTCGACATGATGGGTAATGTAAAGGTCATCTGCATCGATTAACTCTTTTTGACATTAGATCTGCAGTCCATTCTATAAACCATTTTGTATTCTGTTATTGACTTAAAAAGATATGAGCTGGAAAAATGCATGTGAAAGCTGCTGGAATTGAACGACGTTGTTGATATACACATGCCAACAGACCGTATTCGATTCAGGTGATTGCCTAATTATATGTCAATGGGAAAAATGCATTCCCCCTATTTTCTTTTCAAATCTCCTACATTCCAATCAGAAAATGTTGACATGTATGTTGAAAACACCCAAAGAGATTACGCTGCTTTGTTCTGTTCTGTGCCACAAAAGTCAAACTTCAAACTTCTGCTCCACAATAGTTGCTGTACGTTGCTTCCGCTTCACGCTCCTTTTAGCTAGCAATTTTCACTTCCACAAGCAGACCTGATGTTCCAAAGGCAGAAAGATCACGTGATAGAGCAGCCGTCGATATCTTGGGTCCAACGGCATGCAACGTCATCCTTTGTTCCGACAACTAGTGAAATGACACAGCTTTGAGATCGTGAAGCGAAAAATTAATAATTTCCACCGGTGCATAGAGAGTCCTATATCAAATCCATGAGTGAAAAACACAAATATAATATTTCGTGTTTTAACGCTCATAGAAAGTAAAGCATATAATTAATTACATGTGCACCAATGCACATCATCTCACTTTTACTACTCCCTAGCTTCGTTCTTCCACAACAAAATCGCAGACATCCACAACAGCTTCGACAACCGACCCGGAGACCAACCCACCCAACCTTCTGCAGGACCTTCACCCCCCTTGAACATCCTTAATGACTGGAACCCAATCTCCACTGAGGACACCATCCACCTGATGAACTCTATCCACTCAGGATCCCCCACAGACCCATGCCCTCACCACATCTTCAACAAAGCAGACTCCATCATAGCACCACACCTCCGAGACGTCATCAACTGCTCCCTCAACTCCGCCACATTCCCGGATAGCTGGAAACACGCCGAACTCAGCGCCCTTCGGAAAAAACCCACAGCTGACCCAACCGAACTCAAAAACTACCGCCCCATCTCACTCCTTCCATTCCCGGCCAAAGTCATCGGGAAAGCCGTCAACAACCAGCTCGCCGCCTTCCTCGAAACCAACAAATCCCTCGACTCCTCACAGTCCGGCTTCCGAGCCAAACACAGCACGGAGACCGCCCTCATCGCAGCAACAGACGAGATTCGAACTCTACTGGACAATGGAGACACAGTCGCCCTCATCCTCCTCGACCTCTCCGCGGCCTTCGACACAGTCTGCCATAGCACCCTTCTACAGCGCCTCAGTAACATCGGAATCCAAGGAAAAGCACTGGAATGGATCACCTCGTTCCTCACCGGAAGAACCCAGAGAGACGCCTCCCACCATTCAACTCAGAGGCCACTGAAGTCATCTGCGGCGTACTCCAAGGGTCCTCACTCAGTCCCACCCTCTTCAACGTATACATGAGCCCCCTCGCGGCCATCGCTCGCCAACACAACCTCAACATCATCTCCTACGCGGATGACACTCAACTGATCCTATCACTCACCAAAGACCCTAACACCGCCAAAACCAACCTACATGAGGGAATGAAAGAAGTAGCCGAGTGGATGAAGCACAGCCGTATGAAACTGAACTCAGACAAAACAGAAGTCCTTATCTTAGGTACCTCCCCCTCCACATGGGACGACTCTTGGTGGCCAGAGGCCCTTGGAAAAGCACCCATCCCGACGGACCACGCACGGAACCTGGGCGTCATCCTGGACTCCTCACTCTCTATGAACAGACAAGTCAACGCCGTTTCATCATCTTGCTTCAACATTCTTCGCATGCTCAAAAAAACATTTCGCTGGATCCCCACCGACACCAGAAAAACGGTCACCCATGCTTTGGTTACCAGCCGCCTGGACTACGGAAACACCCTATACGCCGGTATCACCGCAAAACTCCAGAAAAAACTCCAACGCATCCAGAACGCATCAGCTAGACTCATACTAGACATCCCGCGTAAAGACCACATCTCTAGTCACCTGAAAAACCTCCACTGGCTCCCCGTCAATAAGAGGATTACTTTCCGCCTCCTAACCCACGCACACAAAGCACTCTACGAACTTGGACCCGAATGCCTCAACACACGACTTTCCTTCTACACCCTCTCCCGCCAGCTACGATCCTCCAACCAAGCCTTTGCTACCGTACCTCGCATCAATAAAACCACTATGGGAGGTAGATCCTTCTCCTACCTCGCAGCTAAAACCTGGAACTCACTCCCCACTCACCTTCGTCTCACTCAGAACCACCTAGCATTCAAAAAGCAACTTAAAACTTGGATATTCGACAAGTAACTCCCCACCCTTCTTCAAGCGCCTTGAGACCCTCCGGGTATGTAGCGCGCTATATAAATTCTTTGACTTGACTTGACTTGACTTGCTGATGTTCAATGTTAGACCTGGCATCTTTTAGCAAGGGTTCCCCAGTACTTTTTAGGTCGAGTAATATAATTACTCGAAACCTATATTGGTATGCACAGCGCACTCTCTCCCCCCTCCCTCCTCCTCACACCAACATTTGTCTCTCACAGCACAGGCTGCTGCTCCCCCGCCCACCAATGCCGAGAGCTATTCCCTCCCACTTACTGGCTCCCCTGCTCCCCCACCCGACTTGAAAGGAAGCCTTGCACACCACGACCAGGAAAACACACACACACATTCACAGCAAGATTTTTCTGTGTTTTAAACGCTCGCTGCTATAATCTTCAGTTATGTAATACAGGTCATCTGCGCAATCAACAAGCAACAGACATCCACAAGCAACACACATCCACAAACATGAGACATCCACAAACATCAGACATCCACAAGCATCAGACATGCACAAGCATCAGACATCCACAAGCATCAGACATCCACAAACATCAGACATCCACAAACATCAGACATCCACAAACATCAGACATCCACAAACATCAGCAATCCACAAGCATCAGGCATCAGACATCCGCAAGTGTCAGGAATCCACAGGCGTCAGGCATCCACAAGTGTCAGACATCCACAAACATCAGGCATCAGACATCCACAAGCATCAGACATCCACAAGCATCAGACATCCACAAACATCAGAAATCCACAAGCATCAGGCATCAGACATCCCCAAGCGTCAGGAATCCACAAGCATCAGACATCCACAAACATCAGGCATCAGACATCCACAAACGTCAGGCATCCACAAGCATCAGACATCCAAAGGCATCAGGCATCCACAAGCGTCAGGCATCCACAAGCGTCAGGCATGCACAAGCGTCAGGCATGCACAAGCGACAAGCATTCACAAACGTCAGACATCCACAAGCGTCAGACATCCACAAGTGTCACACTTCCACAAGCATCTACAAGCAACAGACATCCACAAGCAACAGACATCCACAAACATCAGACATCCACAAGCATCAGACATCCACAAGCATCAGACAACCACAAGCATCAGACATCCACAAGCATCAGGCATCCACAAGCATCAGGCATCCACAAGCATCAGGCATCAGACATCCACGTGCATCAGGCATCTACAATCATCAGACATCCACAAGCATCAGACATCCACAAGCATCAGACATCCACAAGCATCAGACATCCACAAGAATCAGACATTCACAAGAATCAGACATCCACAAGCATCAGACATCCACAAACATCAGACATCCACAAACATCAGACATCCACAAACATCAGACATCCACAAACATCAGACATCCACAAACATCAGACATAACAGCTCTTCTGCCGGGCCTTCCTTCCCTGTCCATTCTCGTCTCTGAGCCCACAGCAGAAGGCGTGCAGTGTGTTTTATTTATTTTACTGTCCATTTCAATCTGATTTTGTTGGTCAAAAAAGGATAAATGTCGAACTCGCCCCGACTGGAATCAGACCCCAGATACTTCTTGTTGCACGCAGAAATATGTGGTGTAGTTAACTTGCTGAGGTGCCTTCACTTCATGGCTGGATAGAAAAAAAACTGTAAGGAGGCAGTCAAAACAATGAGCACACTGGTAGTCCGGCTTCTCAGCACTCACTGTGCCCGCCCGCTGAGAAAGCACAAAACTCTCAGATAAGACGCTTTGCCTATGTGCAGGAACTAAGATCTGAACTCAGGTTTTGTGCCTCTGAAGCCAGAGGCCACATGTCCGCCTCCTTTTGTTTGGTTACAGTGATTAATATCTGCGAATTCATTTATATTAGTAGCATAACACAGGTGCTCAAGGGGACGCATTGAAACATTGAATCAAAATTAAAATTGCACACAGTAAATTCCTCGAATACGGGATGTTTACAGTCGCTATCTATCTATCTATCTATCTATCTATCTATCTATCTATCTATCTATCTATCTATCTATCTATCTATCTATCTATCTATCTATCTCTCGCTCTTTATCTATCTATCTATCTATCTATCTATCTATCTATCTATCTATCTATCTATCGCCCTCACTCTATCTATCCATCTATCGCCCTCACTCTATCTATCGCCCTCACTTTATCTATTGCCCTCACTCTCTCTATCTATTGCCCTCACTCTATCTATCTTTCGCCCTCACTCTATCCATCTCCCTCACTCTATCGCCCTCACTCTATCTATCTATCGCCCTCACTCTATTTATCTATCGCCCTCACTCTATCTATCTATTGCCCTCACTCTATCTATTGCCCTCGCTTTATCAACTATCTATCTCCCTCACTATATCTTTCTATCTATATATCGCCCATACTCAATCTATCTATCGCCATCTATCTTTCGCCCTCCCTCTATCTATCGCCCTCACTCTATCTATCTGTGTATCTATCGCCCTCACTCTATCTGTCTATCTATCGCACTCACTCTAGCTATCTATCTATCGATCGCCCTCACTCTATCTATCTCTCTGTTTATCGATCGCCCTCACTCTATCTGTCTATCTATCTATCGCCCTCACTCTATCTATCTATCGCCCTCACTCTATCGTCCTCCCTCTATCTATCTATCACACTCATTCTATCTATCGCCCTCCCTCTATCTATCTATCGCACTCACTCTGTCAATCTATCGCATTACCACAGCATCACTCACCCCCACCACAGCATCACCACTCAGGGGCACCACAACATCACTATGCGCTACCACAGCATCACTGAACGCTACAGCATCATTCGCTGCCACCACAACATTACTCAGCACCACCACAGCCTCAATCTGTGCAACCATTTAACAACAACTGGTTCAAATATGTCCTCTCAATGTTTCAAGCTTTATTACAAATGTCACAAAAAGATGTTAATATTTCACTTCTGTTCTTGGATTTTCGTCACAATAAATTAAATTGAACATAATCTTTACAAAAGTTATTTACAAACGTTTAAGCTATTGCCATTATAAATTACAATAACTTTTAAGTAATAATTATTTAAAAAAATTAAAAGCCATTGTTATTTGTAATATCAATACATCTAAGTCACGTAAATACAACACATATTGCATTACGAATGCTATAGGTGTCACATTTGCAAAAGTTAAAACTATTGGCATTGTAAATGACAAAGCTATTAATTTTGCTATTTTCAAAACCAACACATAAATAAAAAATGTGTAATTTACAATACCAATAGCTCAAACTTTCCTAATGCGAGACCTATTGCATTGCAAATGCTTGTTCTCCTTGTTGCCAATTTCTGTGTGTCAGATTTTTAAACAAAATAAATATATAAGCAGAGGCCCAGATTTTGCGTCAGGGTTGCACTACTTCTGAAAGACCTGCTAAACATGTGTGAGGTGTTAATATGATGTCACTTCTTGTGATGTCAGTTCATGTGATGCCACATGCTCACTCGCCGTAACATCATGTGTTGTGATGTAATGTGTCATGATGTCACTTGCATATTTCTTTACTTGGTTAGACCCCCACTTCTATTTTTAGGTCTCGCCAAAGCCATCGCATTAGCGATGCTTGGCGAGATATTAAGTAGGGTCTTTCAAAAGTGCTCTCAAAGTGTAGATCGGGTACTGTGCATGTGCGCCTGGCGCGCGCACCATTTGTCCACCTGCTGATCACTTTCAAAGCCGCTTTGATGTTCTCAGTGAGCCGCGCGGCCACTGAGAACATCAAAGCGGCCGCAAAAGTGCTCACCATTTGCCACACAGAGCACTCTATAAACCACACTTTCCACCAATCATGGACATCAAAACGAATAGCGTCTAGAGCTCTCATTAGGAGTAGGAAAGCACTACACAAATTATATTCGTTTGCTATTAAATTGAATTTACCGATGTGTGCCAAATAGCATAACAAATTCGTCCTTCCTTATGCATGACACTTCTTACGCGTAAGCGTCCATCTGTCCCTCCATTCAAGCTCAAGAATAGACAAAGTGACAAAGAACGCAAGAACGGACTATCAGGTCTTCACGTGCCACGTAACTACCAACATCGGCTATACAACACACATACTTTATTCCACCCATTGCAGTACCAAGGACTAGACTGCTACCTGCCCTGACAGCGCTTCAGCGCCAATCTTCAGTGACAGAAAGCGCTATGCAGTTGCCACTACAATTCATGTATAGAGTCTGTTAATATTCATGCGCCTTAACATGCCTGCTGACAGCGCCATAGCAGTAATCCCTCATGTGGAAGACTGTCTGAACAAGAGAAATTCCATCATGTGAGCGAATGACAGGCTGTGCATGTTCTGAATTAACCAGTGCTCTCCTCAGCATCAAACTGCTGCTCTTTTCTATCATTTTAAAATTTTTCGTTGATTATAAACATGTGTATGGCCGTTTGCAATAACCGGGTCCATTGTTTCGACATTTGTGCCTGCCTTTTCCTCCTTGATGACCCCAGTTCTCTCTTTCTCTCTCTGTCTTCCCCATGGCAATTTCACCAGCAGACAAAGCTGATTACAAAGCAAGGCCTCTCACTCAGGTAATCAGAAAGCACCACCACCACGTCTAATCAATCAATCAATCAATCATAACACTTGTAAAGCGCACTACACACCCGTGAGGGTCTCAAGATGCTGGGGATGTGGGGGGTCCTGCTAGTGATCGAAGAACCAGGTCTTGAGGAGTCTCCTGAAGGCCAGTAAGTCCTGGGTCTGCCGTAGATTGGTGGGGAGGGTGTTCCAGGTCTTGGCGGCGGGGTGGGAGAAGGATCTGCTGCCGGTGGTCGCTCCTCGGATGCGGGGGACTGTGGCACGGGCGAGGCTGGCGGAGCGGAGCTGGCGGGTGGAGGTGTAGAAGTTGAGTTGAGTGTTGAGGTATGTTGGGCCAGTCTTGTGGAGAGCTTTGTGTGCATGGATGAGGAGCTTGAAGGTTATCCTCTTGATGTGTTGTGGCTGCGGCGGGGGATGTTGAGGATCAGATGTGCTGACGCGTTCTGGATGCGTTGCAATCGCCTCAAGAGCTTGGCCGACGTTCCTGCATAGAGATCATTTCCCTAGTCCAGCCTGCTGGTGACAAGGGCCTGGGAGACTGTTCTTCTTGTCTCGGTGGGGATTCACTTGAAGATCCTGTGGAGCATTCGGAGGGTGTTGAAGCAGGATGAGGAGATGGCGTTGACCTGCTTGGTCATGGAGAGGGTGGAGTCGAGGATGACCCCCAGGTTGCGTCCGCGGTCGGTGGGTGTCAGGGCTGTTCCTAGGGTTGCAGGCCACCAGGAGTCATCCCAGGCTGAGGGGGTGGAGCCGAGGATGAGGACCTCCGTCTTGTCTGATTTCAGCTCCAGTCGGCTGCTCCTCATCCATTCAGCGACGGCCTTCATTCCTTCGTGGAGGTCGGTCTTGGCGGTGTGAGGGTCTTTGGTGAGGGATATGATCAGCTGGGTGTCGTCAGCGTAGGAGATAATGTTGAGGTCGAGCTGTCGGGCGATGTGGGCGAGGGTTGCCATGTAGATGTTGAACAGCGTCGGGCTGAGGGAAGAGCCCTGGGGTACCAATGATTTCGATGGCCCTGGAGCGGAAGGGGGGAGGCGAACGCTCTGAGTTCTGCAGTAGAGGAAGGATGTTGTCCAGTCCAGGGCCTTCTCTTGGATCCCGGCGTTGTGTAGGCGTGTGCGTAGTGTGTGGTGGCAGACCGTGTCGAAGGCAGCTGACAGGTCCAGGAGGATGAGGGCTGCTGTTTCTCCGTTGTCAAGCAGTGTCCTGATGTCATCCGTGGCAGCAATGAGGGCGGTCTCGGTGCTGTGGTTGCTGCGGAACCCAGACTGGGACGGGTCCAGGATGTGGTTCTCCTTGAGGAAGCGGGTCCGTTGTTCGTTGACAATTTTCTCGGTGACCTTCACCGGGAACGGGAGCAGGGAGATGGGTCGGAAGTTCTTGAGGTCCTTGGGGTCTGCCTTGGGTTTCTTGAGTAAGGCGTTTATCTCGGCATGCTTCCAGCTTTCTGGGAAGGTTGCTGTCTCGAAGGAGGTGTTTATTACTTTCCGAGGATGGGGTACAATGGCTGTGCTGGCTTTGTTGAAGATGTGGTGGGGGCATGGATCCAGTGGTGAGCCGGAGTGGATGGTGTTTATGGTCTTGCTGGTTTCCTCGTCATTGACGCTGGTCCAGGAGAGCAGGCGGTTGGTGCAGGTTGTTGTCGTGGAGGCGGTGGTTGTCGGGGCAATCGTGGCATTGAAGCTGTTGTGGATGTCGGCGATCTTGTGGTGGAAGAAGGTGGCCAGTTAATCGCACAGGTCTTGCGAAGGCGGGATATAGTTGGTGTTGGAGTTGGGGTTGGACAGTTCCTTCACAATATTGAAGGGCTCTTTGCTGTTGTGTGCATTGTTATCCAGGCGGTTTTTGAAGGAGGCCCTTTTGGCGGTTCTGATGAGTTTATGGTGTCTGCGGGTGGCGTTCTTGTGGGCTGCGTAGCTGTCCAGTGTTCATTCGTGGAGCTTTCAGCAGGTTCGTTTGGTGACCTGGAGGTCTTTGGTGAACCAGGTGGCTTTCTTGCTTGTGTGGTTGTAGGAGGGTGTCTTGAGCGGGGCGAGGGTGTTGGCGCAGTCATCGATCCACTTTCTAAGGTTGCGGGCGGCGGTGTTGGGGTCAGCGGGGTCGGCAGGTGGGCACTGGGCGAGGATGTTGGTTCAATGGTCTTCTGTGGCCTTGCTTCAGCTGCGTTGGGGCATTTGTTGGGTGCGGTTGTGCGTGGTGGGCTTCCTGAAGGTGAAGTGGATGCAGTAGTGGTCCGTCAAGGGGGGTTCGGTGGTGTGGTCGAAGGAGACGGGGCTTGTGGTGAAGATGGGGACCCCAACGTGTGGCCGGCGGCGTGGGTTGGTGTTGTCACGAGCTGTCTAAGTCCGAGGTTGGCGAGGTTGTCAATCAGGATGGTGGAGTTGGTGTTGTTGTTGTTCTCTAGGTGGAAGTTCAGGTCCCCGAGGAGGATGTAGTCTGTGGAGGCGAGGGCGTGTATGCTGATGAAGTCGGTGATGGAGTCGCTGAACTGTGGTCCGGGTCCGGGGGCTCTGTAGACGAGGATTCCTCTGAGGGTGGTGTTGGGGTCGGTGTGGATCTGGAAGTGCATGTGTTCGGTGGTGCTGAGGGTGTCGTCGGTGTTGGTGGAGACTCTGAGGGTGTTTCTGTGGACTATGGCGATTCCTCCTCCAATGTGTTGGTACGGTCCCTGCGGGTGATCTTGTAGTCTTCCGGGATGGCTATGGCGATGCCGGGGGCTGAGGTGGGATTCAGCCAGGTCTCCGTCAGGAAGGCGACTTCTGGGGAGGTAGAGCCGAGAAGGTTCCAGAGTTCAACGGCGTGTTTGCAGGCGGAGTGGGTGTTGAGGAGGATGCATCTGAGGTAGTTGGGTTCTTTTGTTGGAGGTTTGGTGGGCCGGATGCTGGTGAAGCTGCAGTTCTGGCAGGAGAAGGGTCTGTGGGTGCGCTTCGGGGAGGCCCGGAAGCAGGTGTGTTTTTGTCCAGGGTTGAGTGCGTGGAGGGTGTTGACATCGTAGCAGAGTCGGGCGTTGTGGCTTTCGTGGGGGCCAGGGGGTCTGGTGCTGGACACGGTCCATGCACGGATGGGAGCAGATGGGCTGTGCGCCAGCGGCGCGCCCGCTCCACGCGGCTGCCATAAATGGAGAGGTGGGAGGGAGGTGCAGCTGGGAGGCGGGAGCCGAGTGTCCAATGGGGGATGAGGGGGCAGGGCCACAGGGGCCGAAGCGGCGGGAACCGGGGATGGGAGGGGGTGGCGAGGGTGAGCAGAGGTCAGGGGGACAGTAGGGGAACAAAACGTTTTTATAGCTATATAGTAACATAATTATACAGTGCAATACAGTAACAATCACAGAAAAAAACCAACGATGAGCAGAGCCTTGCTTCGAACCCTGGCACAGTGGCAGGTGCTGGCTGGGAGCACTGGCGCCGAACAGGTGGAGCTGCGCGGTGCGTGGAGCGACCTGCCAGGAGGCAGGGAGATGGTCACACTCACTGCCGCAGAGCGGCCGCCATTAATGGAGAGGTGACAGGGAGGTGCAGCTGGGAGGCGGGAGCGGGGTGGCCAATGGGGGATGAGGGGGTTCAGGGCCACAGGGGACGAAGCGGCGGGAACCGGGGATGGGAGGGGGTGGCGAGGGAGAGCAGAGGTCAAGGGGGACAGTAGGGGAACAAAACGTTTTTATAGTTATATAGTAACATAATTATACAGTGCAATACAGTAACAATCACAGAAAAAAACCAACGATGAGCAGAGCCTTGCTTCGAACCCTGGCACAGTGGCAGGTGCTGGCTGGGAGCACTGGTGCCGAACAGGTGGAGCTGCGCGGTGCGTGGAGCGACCTGCCAGGAGGCAGGGAGATGGTCACACTCACTGCCGCAGAGCGGCCGCCATTAATGGAGAGGTGACAGGGAGGTGCAGCTGGGAGGCGGGAGCGGGGTGGCCAATGGGGGACGAGGGGGCGTGGCCGCAGGGGATGCAGCCACGGGAACCGGGGATGGGAGGGGGCGGCGAGGGAGAGCAGAGGTCAAGGGGGACAGTGGGGGAACAAAACCTTTATACAGTTATACAGTAACACAATTATACAGTGCAATACAGTAACAGTCACAAAAAAGAACCAACGATGAGAAGAGCCTAAGCGGGCTTCGAACCCTGGCACAGTGGCAGCTGCTGGCTGGGAGCACTGGCGCCGAACAGGTGGAGCTGCGCGGTCCGTGGAGCGACCTGCCAGGAGGCAGGGAGATGGTCACACTCACTGCCGCAGCGCGGCCGCCATTAATGGAGAGGTGACAGGGAGGTGCAGCTGGGAGGCGGGAGCGGGGTGTCCAATGGGGGACGAGGGGGCGTGGCCGCAGGGGACGCAGCTGCGGGAACCGGGGATGGGAGGGGGTGGCGAGGGAGAGCAGAGGTCAGGGGGACAGTGGGGGAACAAAACTTTTATACAGTTATACAGGAGGCACCACCACCACGTCCACAACTACCACCTCCACCACCACCACATCTACCACCACTACCACCACCACCACGTCCACCACCACCATGTCCACCACATCCACCACCAGTATGTCCACCACCACCATGTCCACCACCACCAGTACGTCCACCACCACCATGTCCACCGCCACCATGTCCACCCCCACCATACCCAACTCCACCACCACCACGTCCACCACCACCACGTCCACCACCACCACATCCACCACCACCACGTCCCCGACTACTACCACCATGTCCACCACCACTACCACCACCACCACGTCCACCACCACCATGTCCACCACCATGTCCACCACCACATCCACCACCACCACGTCCACCACATCCACAACCACCACCACGACCAACATGTCCACCACCACCACATCCACCACATCCACTACGTCCACCACCACCATGTCCACCACCACACGTCCACCACCACCACACCCACCTCCACCACATCCACCACATCCACCACCACCACGTCCACCACCACCATGTCCGCCACATCCACCACATCCACCACCACCACTTCCACCACGTCCAGAACCACCACCACCACCAGTACGTCCACCACCACCATGTCCACCACCACCAGTATGTCCACCACCACCATGTCCACCACCACCATGTCCACCACCACCACACCCACCTCCACCACCACCACGTCCACCACCACCACATCCACCACCACCTCGTCCACGACTACTACCACCACGTCCACCACCACTACCACCACCACCACGTCCACCACCACCATGTCCACCACCATGCTCACCACCACATCCACCACCACCATGTCCACCACGTCCACAACCACCACCACCACCACCACTTCAACCACCACCACATCCACCACATCCACTACGTCCACCACCACCATGTCCACCACCACACGTCCACCACCACCACACCCACCTCCACCACATCCACCACCACCACGTCCACCACCACCATGTCCACCACATCCACCACCACGTCCACCACCACCATGTCCACCACCACCATGTCCACCACCACCACCACCACCACATCCACCACCACCACGTCCAGAACCACCACCACGTACACCACCACCACATCCACCACATCCACTACGTCCACTATGTCCACCACCACCATGTCCACCACCACACGTCCACCACCACCACACCCACCTCCACCACATCCACCACCACCACCATGCCCACCACATCCACCACCACATACATCACCATGTCCACAATCACCATGTCCACCACCATGGCCACCACCACGTCCACCATGAGGCCACTACCACGTCCACCACCACCACGTCTACCTCCACCACCACCACATCCACTACCACCACCACATCCACCACCACGTCCACCAGTACATCCACCACCACTACATCCACTACCACCACGTCCACCACCACCACGTCCACCACCACCATGTCCACCTTCACGTCCACCACCACCACATCCACCACCACCACCACGTCCACCACTACCATGTCCACCACCACCACGTCCATCACCACCACGTCCACCACCACCATGTCCACCACCAACACCACCACATCCACCACCACCACATCCACCTCGTCCATAACCACCACCTCCACCACCACCACATCCACCACCACCACATCCACCACCACTACGTCCACCACCACTATGTCCACCAACACCATGTCCACCACCACCACGTCCACCACCACCACACCCACTCCCACCACCACGTCCACCACCACCATGTCCACCACCAACATGTCACCACATCCACCACCACCATGTCCACCACCACGGCCACCACCACGTCCACCACGAGGCCACTACCATGTCCACCATCACCAAGTCTACCTCCACCACCACCACATCCACTACCACCACCACGTCCACCACCAAGTCCACCACCACATCCACCACTACATCCACCACCACCACGCCCACCACCATGTCCACGTCCACGTCCACCACCACAACATCCACCACCACCACATCCAACACCACCACATCCAACACCACCTCGTCCACCACCACCATGTCCACCTTCACGTCCACCACCACCACGTTCACCACCACCACGTCCACCACCTCATCCCCCACCACCACGTCCACCACTACCATGCCCACCACCACCACGTTCACCACCACCACGTCCATCACCACCACCTCGTCCACCACCATGTCCACCACCACATCCACCACCACCACCAAATCCACCACCACCACCACCACCCACCACCACCACGTCCACCACCACCAAATCCACCACCACTATGTCCACCACCATATCCACCACCACCACGTCCACCACCACCACACCCACCTCCACCACCACCACCGCATCCACCAACACGAACATTTACACCACATCCACCACCACATCCACCACCACCATGTCCACCACCTCGGCCATCACCACATCAACCACGAGGCCACTACCACATCCACCACCACCATGTCTACCTCCACCACCACCACATCCACTACCACCACCATGTCCACCACCAAGTCCACCACCACATCCACCACTACATCCACCACCACCACCACGTCCACCACCACAACATCCACCACCACCACGTCCACCACCACCACGTCCAATACTACCACGCCCACCCCGTCCACCACCACCATGTCCACCACGTCCACCACCATCACCATGTCCATCACCAGACCCACCACCACCTCCACCACCCCCACCACGTCCACAACCACCACCTCCACCACTACATCCACTGCATCCACCACATCTACCACACCTACGCCCACCACCACAATGTCCAACACCACCACGTCCACCACCAACATGTCACCACATCCACCACCACCATGTCCACCACCACGGCCACCACCACGTCCACCACGAGGCCACTACCATGTCCACCATCACCAAGTCTACCTCCACCACCACCACATCCACTACCACCACCACGTCCACCACCAAGTCCACCACCACATCCACCACTACATCCACCACCACCACGCCCACCACCATGTCCACGTCCACGTCCACCACCACAACATCCACCACCACCACATCCAACACCACCACATCCAACACCACCTCGTCCACCACCACCATGTCCACCTTCACGTCCACCACCACCACGTTCACCACCACCACGTCCACCACCACCACCTCATCCCCCACCACCACGTCCACCACTACCATGCCCACCACCACCACGTTCACCACCACCACGTCCATCACCACCACCTCGTCCACCACCATGTCCACCACCACATCCACCACCACCACCAAATCCACCACCACCACCACCACCCACCACCACCACGTCCACCACCACCACATCCACCACCACTATGTCCACCACCATATCCACCACCACCACGTCCACCACCACCACACCCACCTCCACCACCACCACCGCATCCACCAACACCAACATTTACACCACATCCACCACCACATCCACCACCACCATGTCCACCACCTCGGCCATCACCACATCCACCACGAGGCCACTACCACATCCACCACCACCATGTCTACCTCCACCACCACCACATCCACTACCACCACCATGTCCACCACCAAGTCCACCACCACATCCACCACTACATCCATCACCACCAAGTCCACCACCACCACCACGTCCACCACCACAACATCCACCACCACCACGTCCACCACCACCACGTCCAATACTACCACGCCCACCCCGTCCACCACCACCATGTCCACCACGTCCACCACCATCACCATGTCCATCACCAGACCCACCACCACCTCCACCACCCCCACCACGTCCACAACCACCACCTCCACCACTACATCCACTGCATCCACCACATCTACCACACCTACGCCCACCACCACAATGTCCAACACCACCACGTCCACCACCACTACACTCACCTCCACCACCACCATGTCCACCACCACTATGTCCACCACACCCACCACCACCACATCCACCATCACCACATCTACCACCACCATGTCCACCACGTCCACCACATCCACCACCACGTCAACCACCATGTCCACCACCACCAAGTCCACCACCACGGCCACCACCACGTCCACCACGAGGCCACCTCACTCTATCTATCCGTCGCCCTCACTCTATCGCCCTCTATCTATCTATCTATCTATCTATCTATCTATCTATCTATCTATCTATCTATCTATCTATCTATCTATCTATCTATCTATCTATCTATCTAATTATCAATCTATCGCCCTCACTCTATCTATCTATCTATTGCCCTCTATCTATCTATCGCCCTCCCTCTATCTATCTATCGCCCTCACTCTATCTATCTATCTATCTATCTATCTATCTATCTATCTATCTATCTATCTATCTATCTATCTATCTATCTATCTATCTATCACACTCACTCTGTCTATCTATCGCATCACCACAGCATCACTCAGCACTACCACAGCATCACTCGGGGGCACCACAACATCACTATGCGCTCCCACAGCATCAATCTGTGCAACCATTCAGCAACAACTGGATCAAATATGTTCTCTCAATGTTTTATACTTTATTACAAATGTCACAAAAAGATGTTAATATTTCACTTTTGTTCTTGAATTTTCATCACAATAGAAAACACTGAACATTATCTTCACAAAAGTTATTTACAAAAGTTTAAGTTATTGCCATTATAAATTACAATAGCTTTTATTTAAGTATTAATTATTGAAAACAATTAAAAGCCATTGTTATTTGTAATATCAATACATCTAAGTCACGTAAATGCAACACATATTGCATTACAAATGCTATAGGTGCCACATTTGCGAAAGTTAAAACTATTGGCATTGTAAATGACAAAGCTATTAATTTCGCTATTTTCAAAACCAACACATAAATAAACAATTTGTCATTTACAATACCAATAGCTCAAACTTTACCTAATGCGAGACGAATTGTATTGCAAATGCTCGTTTAGGACTTGTGCCCTGCCTGCGGGGGACTGTTAATAAAGAACATACTGGCACCAGTAATTACTGTAGTCAACTGACCACTCCTAGAGGGCAGCCAGCCTATATAGTGATCCCTGCACATAGGGATGACAGACCATAAAAACGTATTGACACCTGCAAGGTGTATTACAAACAACAGCTATCTATCTATCACCCCTCACTCTATCTATCTATCTATCTATCTATCTATCTATCTATCTATCTATCTATCTATCTATCTATCTATCTATCTATCTATCTATCTATCACCCTCACTCTATCTATCTATTGCCCTCACTCTGTCTATCTATCGCCCTCACTTATCTATCGCCCTCACTCTATCTATCTATCTATCTATCTATCTATCTATCTATCTATCTATCTATCTATCTATCTATCTATCTATCTATCTATCTATCTATCTATCTATCTATCTATTGATCGCCCTCACTCCATCTATGTGTCTATCTATCTATCGCCCTCACTCTATCTATCTATCTATCTATCTATCTATCTATCTATCTATCTATCTATCTATCTATCTATCTATCTATCTATCTATCTATCTATCTATCTATCTATCTATCTATCTATCGCCCTCACTCTATCTAGCTATCACCCTCTCTCTATCTATCTATCACCCTCCCTCTATCTATCTATCACCCTCACCCTATCTATCTATCTATCGCACTCACTCTGTCTATCTATCGCATCACCACAGCATCACTCAGCACTACCACAGCATCACTCAGGGGCACCACAACATCACTATGCGCTACCACAGCATCAATCTGTGAAACCATTCAACAACAACTGGATCAAATATGTTCCCTCAATGTTTCATGCTTTATTACAAATGTCACAAAAAGATGTTAATATTTCACTTCTGTTTTGAATTTTCGTCACAATAAAAAACACTGAACCATAAACAGCAATTCTTTTTACCGATCCAATACTGGAGGATAGTCAGTAGTTCGATACAAAGTTCCTGAGCCGCAGAGATGGGGCCAGATTGGCCCAAAGGAAGTATAGCTCAGTACTGCCTCATTGGGTTAAACAGGGGGACATACTGCAGTGTCCAAAAAATGACTCAGATTGGAGGTTAGAGAGCAAAAGAGTGGAGGGCGGATCCACTTCTTACATGTGGAGGCTCTGGCTGCCATCAGTGCCCTAATCCTTGGCAGTCATGTCCAAAACAGTCTTCTTCCTCCGGCTGGCTGTCTTCCTGATTATCTGGACCACCACCCAGGATTCCTTGCACCTTCCTGAAGTGGGCAACATTCAGAGTGACGGTCTCAGTTCCTCTGCTGGTAGTGACCATGATCACCTTCACAGCTGTAACCACCCAAGGGAATGGTTCAAAAGGTAAACTGAATTTACCAGCCGGCTGCTGATGTCTAACCAGCACTAGATCTTCCTGTTGGATGTGGAATTGCCTTGCCTCCTCTTCCTTGGGCCATATTCATTGTTGCTGGCTTGCTGAGTGTCTGATCGATTGGGAGAATGGGTGGTGCTAGACCCATACATTATGATGGGGAAACATGTCATTGACTATGCTCCCTGCGCATATCCTGTTGGGAGCTATCCGAGTGGTGGAGTCACTCAATATTGTCGCAGAAACGAGGATATGGAACCCTCCCCATTTCTGCATTTTTCCGTCAGTATCCGGACGACTTTCATTACAGTGCATACAAGCCTTTCATCTTCTCCACTGGCCAGAGGCCATCTTGGGGTAATGCGTCTGTGCTTTGTGTTGCAGGACTGCAGGTATTTGACCCACTTATGGTGTTATATGAGGGCCTGTTGTCTGTACAAAGGTCTCTTATCAGGCTATGGGTAGCTAATATCTTTTCCATCTTCCACAACACCTCGGATGCAGAGGTGGATGCCACGGTTTCCACCTCAAGATAGCGGGAGAAGTAATCTATCATGATGATCATGTGCCTACCATTGAGTAGGCTTCCAAAATCATTACCCGCCGGCCTCCATGGGGATTTTGGTTCTTCTTCTGTAACGAGTGGAGTAGGGGTTTCAGGCGGATTGCTTGCTTGGCATGCAGTACAGGGTCAGACTGATTTGCATATAGCCATGTCTGAACTGGGGTGGCAGAGTGGGCTAAAGAACGGTGATGGATTAAACCCAGATCTTTTGACTGGGTGTTAGTGTTTGATTGGTTCAGATGCTCCGTCTATTACCACCCCCTTTTGTACCGCTTTTGGCATGCAGTACAGCCTCTTACTGCCGCTTCCACACTCTGACCCAACCCTAGGTACCAAAGTTTGCTGTGGAGTCTACTCTTCATTTTCACCAGCCCCTGGTGCGCCCCATAAGCCAACTAAACCGCTTGTTGTTGGAGGCCACTGGGTAGAACTAACCATGGGCCTCTCATCAAAAAGCCTTCTGTTATTACAGAGAGTTCTTGTCAAACTTGATACAAGATTTATAGCATCAACCTGGCTTCCTCGGTTCTTCGGGCAGAGTGGTTGTGCAGCACCTTCCTGTCACTGACCCACACTGCAGTGACTGCTAACTAAATCAATCAAAACATTTGTAAAGCGCACGACTCACCCCTAGGGGTCTGAAGGCACTGGGTGTGGGGGGATGCTGCTACTGCTCAAATAGCCAGGACTTGAGTAGTCTTCTGAAGGTTAGAAGGTCCTGGGTCTGCCGTAGGAGGACGAGGGGGGGTGTTCCAGGTCTTGGCGGCGAGGTGGGAGAACGATCTGCCGCCGGAGGTCGCTCTTCGCATGCGGGGGATGGTGGCGAGGGAAAGTTCAGCGGAGCAGAGCTGGCGTTTGGGGGTGTAGGAGGTGAGTCGTCTGTTGAGGTATGCTGGTCCGGTGTTGTGGAGTGCCTTGTGTGCGTGGGTGAGGAGCTTGAAGGTGATCCTCTTGTTGATGGGGAGCTAGTGCAGGTTTCTCAGGTGGGGTGTGATGTGGCTGCGGTGGGGGATGTCGAGGATCAGGCGTGCAGAGGTGTTCTGAATGCGTTGTCGTCGTTTCAGGAGTTTGGCCGAGGCTCCTGCGGAGAGGGCGTTTCCGTAGTCCACCTGCTGCTTACAAGGGCCTGAGTAACCGTTCTTCTTGTTTCCGTGGGGATCCACCTGTAGACCTTGCGGAGCATGCGAAGGATGTTGAAGCAGGAGGATGAGACGACGTTGACCAGTTTTGTCATGGAGAGAGTAGAGTCGAGGATGACCCCCAGGTTGCGTGCGTAGTCGGTGGGTTTTGGTGCTGCTCCCAGTGCAGTCGGCCACCAGGAGTCATCCCAGGCCAAGGGGGTGGAGCCAAGGATGAGGACTTCTGTCTTGTCCGAGTTTAGCTTCAGACTGCTGTTCTTCATCCACTCGGCAACGGCTTTCATTTCTTCGTGGAGGTTGGTTTAGGCAGTAAGGGGGTCCTTGGTGGATAATAGGATCAGCTGGGTGTTGTCGGCGTAGGAGATGATGTTGAGGTCATACAGTCGGGCAACGTGGGTGAGCGGGCCATGTAGATGTTGAACAATGTCGGGCTGAGGGATGAGCCCTGGGGTACGCCGCAGATGATCTTGGTGGCTTCGGAGCAGAAAGCGAGGAGTCAGATGCTCTGGGTTCTACTGTAGTCCAGTCCAGAGCCTTGTCCAGGATCCCAGCGTTGTTGAGGCATGTGCGTAGGGTGCAGTGGCAGACAGTGTCGAAGACGGCTGACAGGTCAAGGAGGATGAGGGCCGCGGTTTCACAGTTGTCCAGTAGGGCCCTGATGTCATTGGTCGCGGCGATGAGGGCAGTTTCGGTGTTGTGGTTGCTGTGGAACCCAGATTGGGACGGATTCAGGATGCTGTTCTCCGCGAAGAAGTGGGTCAGTTGTCTGTTGACGGTCTTTTTGATGACCTTCGCCGGGAACGGGAGCAGGGAAATGGGTAAAACGTTCTTGAGGTCCTTAGGGTCTGCCTTGGGTTTTTGAGTAAGGTGTTGATCCCGGCATGCTTCCAACTCTCCGGGAAGGTCGCTGTCTCGAAGGAAATGTGGAAGGCTTTCCAGAGATGGGGTGTGATGGTGGTGCTGGCTATGTTGAAGATGTGGTGTGGGCATGGGTATGACGGAGATCCGGATTGGATGGTGTCCTGAACGAAAGACAGTTATTCTGCTCCATAGCTACCAGAGGCATAGGTAATGGCTTGGACCTCTTGACTACCAATTGGACATATTCCTCTGTGTCTTGTGCTTCCTTAGTCTGTGTCGTGGTGGATGGGCTGACTTGTCGTGATAGGAAGTCTGCTAGGTATCATGTGTCCGGTCTATACACTACTCTGAAGTTGAATTCTTTCAGCTGCAAGATCCATTTTTTGATCATTTGGGGTGGCTTGGATACCGATCCTTTGAAGGGAAGGATTAACCGCTATTGGTCCTTATAGACAATCAATGGATGTTCATAGAGATAATCTGAATTGTTGTGTTCTGAGCACTCCTTATTTTTACCAAACTCTAGTTGGGTTAAGCCTACTCTATTGATCCGTGTGCTGCAACTAATAGAGTATACCCAAATACCCTAAAAATAAACATGAAAATATGGCTGGTCAACACACTGTTAACACAGACTTAGCTGCGCACAACTTAAATAAAATGTATCGATCAAACTTTTTATGCTTTCTGTACATGAACTATTTATTCATATTCATATTAACAATCAATCAATTTCTTCAAAAACCATTGTCTAATGATTTACATAAGCATGATTACATCCATAGTCAAAGCAGCTTTAAACAATTTATACAAAAAAGAAGAAAAGCATTAGATTCTCTTGTACATGTTGTAATTCGCCCAATGCATTTTGGGACTAAAGTAGGGTCCCTTCGTCAGGGGCAACACTGCAAAATAAAATGTAATATACAGGCGCATAAGTTGAAATATTCTCAACCGGCTCGACTCTAAGGTACTAAGAGGCTCTCTTCCGCATTTGAGTTGAGTTGAGTTGAGTTGAGTTTTTTACGTAGTGGACGGCATAAGTAAAATCGTTGCGGATTGGTAGCAACATCGCGTCATTGTCCAATAGCAAGAGCGGTTTGACTTGATATACCAGGATATGGTGTAGTTTTTATAAGCGCGAGTGACTTCTGAGGAAAAGAGAACACCGTGTGGTTTTTGCTACGAGCTACGCCTGTTGAGAATCGGTAAGAAATGTTGTTGGATGTTTATTTTTGTTAGCCCTTAGTTGACTATGGAAGTTGCTCTGTAATGATCAGACTGTTCTTTTTGTGAACAGGAGTTTGATAACGAAGTACCTTAGAGTCGAGCCGGTTATCCACGTGTTGTACAAGTTGCTGGAGTAGTAGCAGGTATGCATACTAGTCTTTATATTTTATGAGTACACTGGTAGGTTTTTGAATTGCGTTAGTTACCATTATTTTTTGCTGCTCGTCTCTGCAGGAGTTGGTTTGGACTTTGAGAAGCTCATGAGAGCCAGAGGCAAGGATTCACGTGTCTTAGTGTGAGTGTGCTCATTTTGTTCTTTTTGTTTGGTCACCATTATACACTTTTGGGTGGCATTTGTTGGTGGAGGTTAGGTCTATAAGTATATATGTTACCAATGAGAATATTTCAACTTATGCGCCTGTATATTACATTTTATTTTGCAGTGTTGCCCCTGACGAAGGGACCCTACTTTAGTCCTGAAATGCATTGGGCGAATTACAACATGTACAAGAGAATCTAATGCTTTTCTTCTTTTTTGTATAAATTGTTTAAAGCTGCTTTGACTATGGATGTAATCATGCTTATGTAAATCATTAGACAATGGTTTTTGAAGAAATTGATTGATTGTTAATATGAATATGAATAAATAGTTCGTGTACAGAAAGCATAAAAAGTTTGATCGATAAATTTTATTTAAGTTGTGCGCAGCTAAGTCTGTGTTAACAGTGTGTTGACCAGCCATATTTTCATGTTCATAGAGATAGACATAGAAATGGCGGCACCCCCAGTGGATCGCAATGGCCTCCCTCTCTATTTATGAGTACCACTGCTCAGTGGGTGTCAGAGTTCGGCTCGCATAGGTGACAGGGGACCACGTCCCACATCTCTGAAGATGTAACAATACAGCCCCCAGTCCTGTGGGGCTCGCATCCACTGCCAGTTCGGACTCCTTTTTTGGGGCGAAGTACGCCAGGGTCATTTTGGCAGACAGAGCATCCTTGGTGTTTTTGAAAGCCTGTTCTTACTCATCTCCCCACACCCATGGACTGGACACTTTAGTGAGTTCATACAGGGGCCCGGTGATGTCTGACAGGTTCTGCATAAAATTGTTGCAATACGTCGCCATCCACAGGAAACTATTGACCCCAGGCACTAAAGTAAGGGCATGCGCATCCTGAATGTCTTGCACTTTTGCTGGGTCTCGCCCAATGCATTTTCCCGGAAACTGAAAGCCAAAGAAACAGATGCTTCATTGCAAGAACTTACAATTTTGTCTATGCAGTGTCATACCTATGTCTTTGAATCTCAAAAACACTGTATAGAGGCACGTGAGGTGCTGTTGAGGGTTGGTACATGCACCAAAATATTGTCACTCACATTTAGGACACCTGGTAGGCCAGTCAACACGCCCCTTCTAATGTTCTGGAAAACTTCAGCAGCACTTTAGTTGCCGGAATTCAACCTGGTGTATCGCCGAAGGGCCAACGCTGGTTGAGAAAGTCATTTTCGGACAGGAGTTCAGGTGGCGAGGAATCTGATGATATCCTGACCTCAGGTCCATCTTGGAAAACCATACCAAAAGACATTAACCCTGCCAACTCCCCAGTGATGTTGTCTTTCCAGGGCGTGAGGTGGCGTTCTCACTTGATGGTCATGTTCAGCACTCTCATGTCAATCCAGATCCACATCGCACCTGGCTGAGTGGGTTTCTTTCCAACTACAATCGGGGAAATCCATGGGGATGGGGCGGTGACCCTCTTGATTATCCCAGCATCTTCCAGGTGTCGCAGTTCTTGTTCCACCTTGGGGCAGAAGTGGAATTCCACACATCAGTGGTAAAGGCCCACAGGCTTGATGGACCAATCAAAATGAAGTCTGATAGTCTGAAGTCCAGGCCTTTTAGACATTCTGTGCATTTGAATAGTGAAGTGAATTCTCGTATTAGACTTTCAATCTCCCTGGCATGGATGCTGAATGCGAAACGTAATAGACCATTGTTAGAACTGGCGGTCTCTAGTTGGCAGAGGTAGGTACCACTGTCCAAATAGGGACCCTTGCTTCTAGTCAGGGTAAGGAGGAAACACTCTTTAGAGAACCTCTGCTCACCCCCTTGGTAGCTTGGCACAAGCAGTCAGGCTTATCCAAAAGCAATGTGTAAAGTATTTGTACCAACACTCACAGTAACACAGTGAAAACACCACAAACTGACTCCACAACAGTTTAGAAAAATAAGGGTATTTAATCCAAACTACACAAGACCAAAACAACAAAAATCCAACATACACAGTTCAAGAATATGGTTGCAAAAGGGTTCTTAAGGTTGCGATAAAATAATCCAAAGTTGCGTGAAAAGTTTACAGTTGTGTCACGTTTAGCCAACAGTACCTTTTAAATGCGACAAAGTTCCAAAGCAGAAGCTGGTGCGGTGGAAAACAAGTGATACGTTGCTCCTGAGACCCTGGGGAGGCGATGCGACAACCCCGCTGGAGCAGCGAGCGTGTTGCGACGAATCCGGTCTGTATGGGGAGGAAGGTGGACTTGTATGGATTCCGGTGCGTAGGTTCCGTAGGAAGTTTTCTCTCGCAAAGGCACGATGGAGTTGCGATGATCTCCGGGGCGATGATGCGCGGAACAGCGGTGATCTCTCTCTCGCAGCTCCTCGATGCGATGGCTTCTGCGACGACACTCGAAGCGACGTGATGCGGTCCGCAAGCAAGTGATGCGGCGATCTCACCCAGCAACGACAGGATCTGCGATGACACTCGCAGCAATGGTAATCTTCCCACACCGGTCTGGTGCATCCCGCAAACAAAGGATGCGATGGCTCTGGCAGCAGCAACAGGCGTTGTGATGATCTCGGCCTTCGTAGCGGCGGGAATTTCCTCGCACTGTCTGGGATGCGCGCCGCAAGCGAGCGATGCGACAAAAGTTGGAGATAGTCTTTAAAAGCTTGGTTTCTAGCTCCCCAACACAGGTATAACTTCCAGAGGCACTACACATGGGCCACACACTCCAGGAAGGATAGAACTCTCTCAGTAGAGTTCAGGGAAGCTGGGGGTGAAGTCCTATTGTTCCTGGGACTTCAAAAACAAGGAGCCAGCTATTCTCAGATCCTTGGAGATTCGTTCAAGCAGAGGGACACAGCACAAAGCAAAGTCCTTCCCCTCTCCTTGGCAGCAAAGCAACAGCAGGTCAGTCCAGCAGAGCAACACCAGGACCGTCTTCCTTCTTCAGTTTCAGCGTTCTCCTTGGCAGAGGTTCCTTCTTGATTCCAGGATGATCTAATTTCTGTTGTCAGGGGTCCTGTACTTATACACCTAAAAGTCTTTGTTCTCTTTGTGCAAGTGGGCCCTGTGCCCGGTCTGAACCAGTTCTGGGTGTTCCTTGAGCACTTTGTTTTCCTGGCTTCTCCTTTCCTTTCAGACTGAGGGGCAGGGTCGTCAGCCGCCCAGCAGGAGGTGGAGCCAGCATTGTGGAAGGCAGGCACCGCCCTATTCAGGCCCAGGTGCTATATTCTCCCACCACTCAAATTGCAAATGCAGTCATTCAGCCTAGTGCTGACTCCGCCAGCTTCCTGGGGAATCCCCAGCCCCTGTCACTCTCAAACCAGACAGCAAATCACAAACAGGCCAAGGCACACAGAAAGGTCAGACAAGAGAACAGCAACTTTCTGAAAGTGCTGTTCTCAAACACAGGATTTAAAATTCTGAGTTCAGGGATACCAGACTTTTATGTCCTATCTTGTTCCTATGGGAAGATATGCTGGTAGCCACTGTAGCCAGCATCCCCCATGATAGCCTATGGAGCAAGATAGCCTTGCAGCAGTGAAAAACGAAAATGGCTGTAATTCACTACCAAAGCATGTCACCTGCACAAGTACATGCTCTACCTTTCACATACACTGCACCCTGCCCAAGGGGGTGCCTTGGGCCTTCCATAGGGGTGACCAATGTGCACAAAAAAGGAAGGGTTAGGCCTGGTCAGTGGGGTCACTGACCAGGAGGACATGGCAGTTCACAGACTGCACACAGGCCCTGCGGTGGCAGGTCTGAGACACCATTTTAGGGCTACTCATATGGAGGGCACAATCAGTGCTGCAGGCCCACTAGTAGCATTTGTCATAACCAGCCCTGGCACACCCAGTGCACTTTACTAGGGACTTCTTGGTAATACAAATATGCCAATCATGGATAACCAATTACAATAACAATTTACACGGAGAGCATATGCACTTTAGCACTGATCAGCAGTGGTAAAGTGTTCAGAGTCCTATTGCCAACAGCCACAGGTCAGGAAAAACAAGGGAGGAAGAAGCAAAAGGTTTGGGGATAACCCAGCAAGAAGGGCCATTTCCAACACCCATATTCTTGGGCTGTACGGCAACTGATTAGAACCCACTGTCCTCATGCAGTATGTACACTTTGGCTTTCGTGGTGTCATCCTGGTGGTCAATGGTGGTGTGAAAACCTCTGCTAGCCTTAAAGGTTTCCTATTGCCAAATGCTTAAACCTTGACTGTGATATGGCCTAATTTGGTTGGTGATGGTAGTTGATGATAAAGGACGGCAGCCATGAGATTGGTAGAGTCCCCTTTGTCACTCAAAGCAGTGACTGCATGATGTTGGATTTTAACGTAGCATTTGGGGGAGGTGTGGCCTGAAAAACTGGAAGGTTCGCGTCATAATGACGTAGGAGACACACATTAGAGGGAACAAATATAAGGCGCTTGATCACTTTGGATACAGGGTAGTGACTCATTCAGGGTACACATCTGATGCCAGGGTGGGGATCCTGATTCGGTCTGCCTGCCTGTTTATTGTAGAGAGGGTCTGGTCCTACGACACTGGCTGCTGTGTGGCTGTGGCGTGGAGGTAGGAGGGAAGAAGTAAGAACTTCTGCTCATTCTATGCCCCCCCCCCCAAGGCTCCAGAACATTTTCTTCCCAATGATCAGTAAAATCCTTATAGGGCTCCCGATGGGCACTCTCCTAGCTGGGGGCGATGCAAATGTAATTTTAGATCTGGAGCTGGATCACTCTAGTACTGGGACTAGAGGGGTGAGAGGCTCCTCTTCGGCTTCCTGGCTGCTATGGGGTTAGTAGACCTCTGGAGGGCGCAGAAACCCCAACAGCAACAATACACATACTATTCAGTGCGCCACGGTTAGTTTTCTAGAATAGACTACTTATTCACACAGGGCGACAGAGTGGAAGAATTTCTGGCACCTACGCATATGGCTTGGGGCATCTCAGACCATTCCCCGGTAGGGGGCACACATTAATAAGGGGGCATTTCTGAAGATAGATCTGTGTAGTAGATTGAGAGATCCATTCTGAGGAACAAACTATGGGAGGGAATGGAATTGTATTTCCAAGAGAATGCTGTTACTGTAGACTCACATCAAACAATTTGGGAGGCCTACAAAACAGTAGTGATGTGGTGGTGAGCCTCAGCTAGGCCTACCAGTGCAAGGGGTTCGCCCTTCTCTGCACAAGTCCTCAGATCAATAGGATAGAAGTTGGCACAGAAACTGGAATAGAAAATACAAAGTTTATTAACCTCATGAGGTGGAACTACATTCACACAACACCCTTTGACAATATATGAAGTAGCACACTGAATGGACGGAGCTTGGTCCTTTTATACCCACACAGGGGCTCAAAAGAAGGCGATACAAGTACAAGAAGTAGGTTTTAGGCACATATAAGGTCCTACAGAAAATGCAGTCAACAAGTGGGAGGGGCTAACAGTTGCTAATTCTGGTGAACACATCCTGAAATTTACAGACTAACAGCAGCTGCATGGACAGCTGCAAGCTCAACTGGGCATGTGCAAAGTGAAAGAGGCTAAATATAACCTGTCTCTAGGCAGATTTCAAGAGCTGACAACAGCAAGGTAGGACAGAGCACATGGCATACACGTGGTAGCACATGGCAAACAAAATGGCTGCCAGAAATACAAAATGGATTCCACAAAACGGACAAGATAGCCTCTAAATACAGGATGGCTTCTGCTAATGCTAACCCAATCGCTGCCAAATTACAACAGTGAGGGGTCAAGCGCAGCCACTTATAGGGGGTCAAAAGAAGGAAGAGGACTAGACACATGAAATCCTTAAAGCAAGAAGTACTTCGGATAGAGAAGAAAGCTACAGCGACCGGAGACGCCACCCTTCGTCATGCCTTTGCCCTGAGTCAGTATGAGCTGAGAGCAGCAGCTGAAGGTGCAGCACAGGCCCATGCATTGGCAGTCCAGCATCGCCTTTACAACTTTGGGGACAAGGCATCCAGACTGCTTGCCTGGCTGGAGAAACGCGATAGAGAGAGGTCGTGGGTGGCATCTGTTCAGGATAGTCTCCACGCAGCCAGTGTAGACATAGGGGAAGTGTTTGCTTCATACTATGAAGGTGTCTATTCACCAGTGAGTATGAGATCTGGAATCGACTGCAATGAATTCTAGAGAGACTTCTCATTGCCGGTGGTGTCTGGGAAACCAATGAGGCTTTAGAGGCTGAGATCATGGATGAAGAATTGTCAGTGACATTGGGATCCTTATAGGTGGAGAAGGCTGTGGGCCCCAATGGGCTTCCAGTTGAGCTATACAAGGGCTTAGCTTCCAGAATAGTGCCACCACTACGTAATATGTTGCGTGAGGTGCAGAAAGAAGGCCAACTACCAATCGATCAGTGGGTGGCCACTACTGTGGTGATACATAAACCGGGGAGGTCCCCTGACCGATGCAGCTCGTACAAGCCAATTTCCCTCCTTAATGTCGAAGTTAAGGTCTTCGCAAAGACCTTGGCAAATAGGCTGATACCGATTATTACCAATTTAGTCCACAGGGACCAGTCTGGCTTTATGCCCAATAGATGCACCCGACACAACCTGCGCAGGCTGTATGTAGTGGTGCATACGACGAGAGACCACTCTGGTCCTCAAATGGCGCTGAAGGCACTTGACGCATCCATGGCCTTTGATAGTATTGAATGGCTCTACCTGTTTGCCGTATTAGCTAAGCTGGGCTTTGGCCCTAACTTTTGTAAATGGGTGAGACTTCCCTATCAAGGCCCATTAGCTCAAGTGCAAGTCAATGGTGTGCTGCCACGGCAATTCCACTTGCGGAAGGGTATGTGACAGGGTTGCCCTCTGTCTCCCTTGTTATTTGCCTTGGCATTGGAGCCATTGGCACACTGGATTAGAAGGGACCCTGTGATATTGGGCATTGAGTCACCGGGAAGCTGGGAGGATTGCATATCGTTATATGCTGACAATATCTTGTTGTATCTCGCGAGGCCCTATCACTCTATTGCCAGAGTACTTCATCTTTTTGACCTATGTGGGAGCTACTCGGGGTACACTATAAATTGGATCAAATCACTGGTGTTCCCGCTGGCAGGCCTGCCCCCGAGACTGCCTGTGAAGTGCACGGTGCCTATAGTCAAGGAGGGCTTAAAATACTTGGGCATTCAGGTTGTTCGGAATCAACAGCCATTTCCAGGAAAGAAATCCTACCCCCCAGTTAGAGAGTCTCTATATGGATGTGCAACATTGGCGAACCTTGCTATTGTCTCTGGTGGGCAGATCGGCTCTCTTTAAGATGATGGCCCTACCGCATCTGTTGTACATTCTGCAAAACACCCCCTATCCCGTCTCACCGACTGTTTTCAAAAAGATTGCTCAAGATACACGGGAATTGCTATGGCAGGCAGGTACACCTAGGATAGCACTGCGTAAGTTACAAAAAGGAGTATATGATGGAGGCCTGGCTATACCGGATGTTAGGCTTTACCATTGGGCATCGCAACTTATAGTAGTAAACAATTGGTTGTACGCGGCTAGAGATGAGCCAGTGTACAGGGTAGACCGGGATGCCATGCCAGCAGGTAACTGTGAGCCGCTGCTGTATGCGCGAAAGCACAACCCTAGATGGCCCCCACACAAAACAGTAGTGGTTGCATGTTGGAGAGAAGCAAATAAGTTCAAGTTCAGGGATTTGTGTAGCGCACTACTCACCCAGAGGGTCTCAAGGCGCTTGAGGGAGGGTGGATGCATTACTTATCGAATAGCCAGGTTTTTAGTTGCTTTCTGAAGGAGAGGTGGTTCTGTGTAAGTCGGAGGTGAGTGGGGAGAGAATTCCATGTTTTGGCCGCTAAGTAGGAGAAGGATCTTCCTCCCATGGTGGATCTGTGGATACGCGGAATTGCGGCAAGGGCTTGATTGGATGATCGTAGTTGGCGAGTGGGTGTGTAGAAGGACAGTCGTGTGTTGAGGCATTCGGGTCCTAGGTCGTAGAGGGCCTTGTGTGCGTGGGTGAGGAGACGGAACGTTATTCTCTTGTTGACGGGGAGCCAGTGGAGATCCTTCAGGTGACCGGAAATGTGAGCATGACGGGGAATGTCCAGTATGAGTCTGGCTGAGGCGTTTTGGATGCGCTGGAGTTTTGTCTGTAGTTTGGCTGTGGTCCCGGCGTAAAGGGTATTTCCATAATCCAGTCGGCTGGTGACCAGTGAGTGGGTGACTGTCTTTCTTGTTTCGGTGGGGATCCAGCGGAAGATTTTTTTGAGTATGCGTAGGATATTGAAGCATGAAGATGAGACGGCGTTGACTTGTCTGGTCATCGAGAGGGAGGAGTCTAGGATGAAGCCCAGGTTACGTGCGTGATCTGTAGGTATGGGTGCTGTACCCAGGGCCTGTGGCCACCATGAGTCGTCCCAGGCAGAGGGGGATGATCCTAAGATGAGGACTTCCGTTTTGTCCGAGTTAAGTTTTAAACGGCTGTTCTTTATCCATTCGGCTACTTCTTTCATTCCTTCGTGTAGATTGTCCAGTTGTCCAGTAGCGTTCGGATGTCGTCTGTAGCTGCGATGAGGGCGGTTTTGGTGCTGTGTTTGGCTCGGAAGCTGGACTGTGAAGGGTCGAGGGAATTGTTGGATTCAAGGAAGGCGGCGAGCTGACTATTGACGGCTTTCTCAATGACTTTGGCAGGGAATGGGAGGAATGAGATGGGGCGGTAGTTCTTAAGTTCAGAGGGTTCTGCTGTGGGTTTCTTCAGAAGGGCGCTGAGTTCGGCATGTTTCCAGCTTTCCGGGAAGGTAGCGGAGTTGAAGGAACAGTTGATGACATCGCGGAGATGGGGTGCGATGATGGAGTCTGCTTTGTTGAAGATGTGGTGGGGACATGGGTCGGTTGGCGATCCTGAGTGAATGGAGTTCATCAGGCGGATGGTGTCTTCAGTGGTGATTGGGTTCCAGGCGAAAAGGTTGTGAGAGTGCTGTTTTGGTTCAGAGGTGGGTGGAGTGGGCTGTTCATCGGACTGGTTTTCAAAGCTGTTATGTATGTCGGCGATTTTGTTGTGGAAGAAAGAGGATAAAGAGTCGCAGAGGTCTTGGGAGGGAGTGATGTCGTTGGTGCCGGCGGTGGGGTTGGTAAATTCTTTGACGATGTTGAATAGTTCCTTGCTGTTGTGGGCGTTGTTGTCGAGTCGATCCTTGAATGCTGATTTCTTGGTGGATCGGATCAATTGGTGGTGTTTGCGGGTGGCATCCTTGAAGGTGGTCAGGTTGTCAGAGTTTGGGTTTTTTCTCCAGGTTTTCTCGAGGGTACGACATAACTTCTTGGATTTCTTAAGGTCATCGTTGAACCAGGGGGCCTTTTTGTTACCTTGTTTGATCTGATGGTTTTTCAAGGGTGCTAATACGTCAGCGCTGTGTGTGATCCATTGTGTGAGTTTGGTGGCAGCTTGGTTTGGGTCCGATGATATGGCAGGAGGGTTTTGGTTTAGCGATGTGAAGAGTTGGTCGGTGGTGATTTTGTTCCAGTTTCTTCGAGGAATAGGTTGTGGGGGGGTTGTGGGTCGTGGTCTTTTTGTAGCTGAAGTGAACGCAGTTGTGGTCTGTCCAATGGAGAGCTGTGGTGTGATCGAAGGAGATGTGTTTGCTGGAGGTGAAGATAGGGTTGAGCATGTGTCCTGCAAGGTGGGTGGGGGTGTCAACAAGTTGTTTGAGTCCGAGATTGGCCAGGTTGTCCAGAAGGGTGGTGGTGTTGCTGTATTTTTTCTTTTCCAGGTGGAAGTTGAGGTCTCCCAGTAGAATGTAGTTCTCGGAGGTGAGGGCATGTGGGCTGATGAAGTCGGTGATGTCTTCGTTGAATTGTGTGCGGGTTCCTGGTGGTCTGTAGATGAGGGTGCCTCTAAGTGTGGTCCTGAGGTCGGTGTGGATCTGGAAATGAAGGTGTTCGGCGGTCGCGAGGTTATCGTCGGATCTGGTCGTGATTCGGATGGTGTTCTTATGGACGATGGTGATGCCTCCTCCTGTTTGGTTGGTGCGGTCTTTTCAGATGATCTTGTAAGCGTCCGGGATGGCTATGGCGATGTCGGGCGCTGATGAAGCGTTCATCCAGGTTTCTGTAAGGAAGGCGACATCCTGCGATGCAGTGTCGAGTAGGTCCCAGAGTTCAGTGGCGTGTCTGTGGACCGAGCGGGTTTTCAGCAGGATGCACTTCAGGTGGTTGGAGTTGGAGCTGTGTTTGGAGGTAGTGGATTTGGTGTGGGTCCTGGTGCAGGCGAACTTGCAGGAGTGGCAGGCGAATGGACCATGGGTGTGTCCTGGGATAGCTTCGCAGCATTGTGGTGTGCGTCCGGGGTTAAGGGCAAAGAGGGAAGCGGCGTCATACGTTATGTGGGAGGAGTGGGTGTTGCGTGGACCAGGGAGTCTGGCCCTGGGCGCGGTCCAGGCGCGGACGGGCGTAGACAGGCTTACCTTTGGCGCACCTTCGGCGCGCATGGGGCGCGAACGCTGTGCGCAGAAGCATCTGACATATGTGGATAGTGGAGGGGGCGGGGGCGAGGGAGGGTCAGCTGGGAGGCGGGAGCTTGGTGGTGGGGCGGGCTGGAAGGCACAACAAACAAGATGGCAGCAAAAACGAAAGGAAACACGACGAGATTGGGGTTTGCAGAGGCGCAGGCACAATCAGGCACAGATAATCACAGAGTTCAATGCGAGCCTACACAAGCGCTACAGTATGCAGCACACTTAGATTGGCACGATGTGGGCTGTTCCAATAATAGCGTTACGCTAAATTCGGCAATGCAGCAATGTTATGTGCTCAGGATGGAGCGCAGACACTAAAGGGCGCAATGTAGCAGTAACAACACAATGAATACAGGCTACGATACCAGCTGCTGGATGCTGAAGCCAGGGAGCGAGGGGAGCGACCGCGTCTGACGGAGTCAGGACGGTCAAGACGCTGCGGTGTAAGGGATCGTCAATATCTATCCTGTGGGAGGGAGGGTCAGCTGGGAGGCGGGAGCTGGGTGGAGGGGCGGGCTGGAAGGCACAACAAACAAGATGGCAGCAAAAACGAAAGGAAACACGACAAGATTGGGGTTTGCAGAGGCGTAGGCACAATCAGGCACAGATAATCACAGAGTGCAATGCGAGCCTACACAAGCGCTACAGTATGCAGCACACTTAGATTGGCACGATGTGGGCTGTTCCAATAATAGCGTTACGCTAAATTCGGCATTGCGGCAATGTTATGTGCTCAGGACGGAGCGCAGACACTAAAGGGCGCAATGTAGCAGTAACAACACAATGAATGCAGGCTACGATACCAGCTGCTGGATGCTGAAGCCAGGGAGCGAGGGGAGCGACCGCGTCTGACGGAGTCACTGGGGTAGCAGAACAAACTAACCAGCAGAACGCCGCTTTGGTCAGGTGGCAGGTTGAAAGAAGTGGCTTCGCTACAAGGGTTTACAGGCTGGAAGAATATAGGACTAGATCGACTGTGGGATGTATGGAGAGACGGGGCCCCACTTCCGTTTGAGGATCTGAAACGGGAATTTGAACTGGCCGAGACATAGAAATTTCATTACCTGAGGCTCAGTGATGCCTGGTGCTACACTTACATTGTAGCACCTTCCTCCCTGACTACTCTCTCCTTGAGGACAGACTACTAATTGATCCCATCCCGAGAAAGCAATCGCAACAATATACCGGAAGCTCATGAACAATCTGCCTGACCAACTGACAGCCTTAAGGGCCGCTTGGACTGATGACCTGCATAATATAAATGATGAGGAGTGGCAAGAAGCACTCCAGGGCCCAAGGGAAATAGCGATACAAGTACGGTTCCGACTGATCCAGCGCCGGATATTGCATTGCTCCTATTACCCTTCGACGCTTTAACATAGGATTGGAAGGGCACCATCCGAGGCTGCCAGGGTGAGGGTACCTTCCTTCATATCCTGTGGGAATGCCCTAGAATTGTGTAGTTTTGGCCCATGGTCACAGCAATAATGGCCAAGGTTGTGGATACTGATGTGCCGCTAGAAGCAAAGTGGCTTTTGCTTATAATTAAGGGAGAGATAGTCTGGTTCAAATATGTCACCATCTGGCTTAAACTAGCAGTGGATTGCAAAATGTAATATTGCTAAGGGATGGGGGGCCACTCCCCCCTTCAGTCCCCCCTTCAGTAACAGAATGGGAGAAGGACCTGGATTGGTGCAAAAGAGAGGAAGGAAAAGGTATATAAAAGTAGAGGATGTGTTAAGAAATGGGAAAAGTTGTGGGCGCCATCGCAAGCTTACAGGGGGTCATTGGAGAGCCACGCAGTAGCCGAAGAGGCCCTAGCCAACCAGAGAGAGGTGATCCCTTAACTGTAATTCTTTCCCAAACGCAGGACAGTTTCCGCCCCACACAGTCCCCTGTTATCCTAAACTATGTAAACAGAACTCCAATGTGCATGCTTTGGCAAATGTCATTGTACTGTCTATTAAACTAGTTCAATAAAAGTAATTTAAAAAAACAAAAAAACTGAAAGGTTCTATCGCATGTACCATGTGCATGGTTTCTTGCTCATATCGTCCAGGTCACTCATCTCTGCTGTTGCAGAGTGGGTGTCTATGGTGCGTACGTTCCCTGTGCCAGAGAAGCTGTCTGGCTTTGTGGGCGACCAGCAAACGTTTGAGAAGCAATTCAGCTTGCCGCAGGCTCCACAATTTTCCCTTTGCGCTGGGCAGTCATCCTTATGGGAGAATGGCCCACCACACTATCTGCAGGGTCGACTAGAAAGCCTGGGTGCGGGCAACTCATACTTAGTGCACCAATCCTGGTCTAAGTCTTGACAGGATGTGCAGAACTATGTCTATGTGTGCTCCCCATACCTTGGACAGATCTTTGAATCACCCTACGTTGAGAATGTCCTTCATCAACATGTTAGCCACTTGCAGGACCTGCTATCACAGCTTTACTGAGGCACATCCTTGTAAGAATTGCACCCGGATTCCATCATCCTCGACTAGCCAGCTTTCACGGCTGGATGTGGAAAACATCTACAGATTCATTTGGTTATTGGCGGGCCTTGCATAGGAGGAAGCCTTCATAGTCCAGGTTTCCGAACGGTTGATAATGGAAAGTGATAGCGTCCTTGATTGTCGTATATGTGTGTTGCGGACATGCTTCCATGTTCGGTTTAGAGATCGTATGCACTTCCGGCTCCTCCCTGGTGGAGAAGCAGCAGTCGTTTCCTCTCATCTTCTGTGTCTACAGCCAAAAAGGAGGTCTCCATGCATTTGACCAACTGTTTCCGCCCAGCAGCCTGAGCTGTTGGCCGGCTTGTCACTGCAAAAAGCTCTATAGCTGGGATGATATGTCTACTGGTTATTAGAGCTGGGTGTGTGTCTGGCGTGCTGATACAGCTAAGCACCCAGTGCAGACGTTAGGACCAGGATAGGCCGCCACAGGGTGATGCAGTAACAGATCACCTGGGCGCCCAGGAAGAGCGAAAAGCCCTGAAACCATTCACCCGAAGTCCAGGGGCAGTGGGTGAGATTTTAAAGTGGTGGGGCACAAAGCGATTTGTATAGAGTACCTCAGCGAGCGAGCGCAGCGAGCGAGCCCGAACCACAAAAGGGGGGAATGGGGGGGGCCCCCAGAAAATTTTGAAGAAAAATCGTGCATTTTCAAGCAAATTTGAGAATGCAGGAAGGTTAATAAAGCAATTGTGAAAGTGCAGTTATTACATTAATAGATGACATAACATAGGTAGCTGCCACTGGTTGCTTAATAGAGTCATATAGTGTGCCCATAAATCAAAACAGTGTGTGGTGCTGATATACAGGACCACAGGGGATGAAGAGAGTCATCTGTAAGAGATTCACTGTCAGCAATGAAGATTAAGGTGAAGCCTGACATATTCTTTCCATGATATCAGCGTAAACAAGGGAACAGACTAGTTCCATCGCAAGGGATAGAAAGGAAGGACCAGGTAGACAATGAAGAAGAGAAAGGTTTATGATGGGCACCCCGCTGTGAGGGGGAAAAAATATAACAAAATAAAGAGAAAGTGAATAATAAAGGAGCAAACAGTGGTGAACCGCAAACAACAAAACGCATAATGTGCTTCATGACATGAAATGTACTAACCTTTGAGGGTGACTTCTGCGCCCCTATAAACCAGAAGTTGAGTTGCACATGCACACAGCCTGTCTGTGTTGCTAGGACTTCATTTGTTCATCAAGCCCTGTGGGAGGAATGCGGATCTCCAGATCCACATCACACACAAGGCAGCCACCAGCACAATCCCACAGAACAGTGCATTGTCAGGCTTTCACGTGTTGGCTTTTGCCACATCGTTGCTGTCTTGGAACAGAGTGCTTCCCAGAGTAAAGTGCTACAACACCTTGTCAGGATTAGTAAGCGCTATATAAAAGCAATTACAACACAATACTGTTTCCCATATCACATACACCCACTGGCTATGAGCATGGGCAGGGACATAGTGCTACTTTTTGGGATAATGGGAATTGTCGTTGGAACCTCAGCCAGTGCAATCAGTTGTGTAGGCTGTTGCCAAAATGGCTGCCATGTTCCCATTTTATGTAATATGTCCCTGTAATTTTCTGAAAGAACTGCACTTTGTACACAGCTTTCAGCTCCAGAGAAGTGCAGAAATAGAGGGAGCAGCCAGACGGCATAGAAAGGTAAATGCCAAACCAGGAGTCCCAGTTGTGCATGTGAGCAAGTGAGGTATGAGTAGTTCAAAGTTTTCTTGGTTTAATTGCTGACTTTTACCTTTATCGTCAAAAACACTGGAATACAGGAAGGCAAAATAAAAGCAGTACAAGTAACACATGACGCAGGACAACGTGAGATCTTTGTAGATATAATAGAACAATGCTTGGGCTATGTCCTTGCCCCAGTGGCGGCTGGTGGAATTTGAAACTGGTGAGGCGTATGCAGATTGAATGAAAGTATGTGAGCGAGCCTGATGGCAATAAGGGGGGCTCGGGGGAATTTTTTTTGTAAATTGGCATCTGTTTGGTGAGATTGTCAGCACTATTTCTGTGATAAATGGACTAAAAATTCAGTATTTCTAGGCATTCATAAATGTAAACTTACACATTATTTCAGAGAATTTCTGGGTTGCCAAGTCACAAACACCGACAGGCCCTGCACATTTGTTAACTTGCAGAGGCGTTGAGACAGACGCACTGACACACACCACTGTGAGACCACTAACACATGCAGGCTTGTGTAAGGAGAATTACACAAATCAACATTTAGACACCCAGGTTCAGAAGATACAGAAAAATTGTGCAAGTACAGAAGAGGAAAATAAAATATAAGAAACACCAACCTGAAGGAATTACAGTCTTGCAAACATTACACCACAGGGATATCCTAGCAACAACTACGTGTTTGACCTGCAGAGCTCCTTTAAAACACATTTGCGTCAAGCACATGCAGAAGCAAAACAAGCACTGGCATCTGGCAAAGCCAATATGCCTGGCATGCATTTTGAGCCTCAAATAAAACATAAAACCCTGCTGCAGTGTAAAATCAAACAAAACGATCTGTATGCAGTGTATCTAGGAGATAAAACATCATTAGTACGATTCAGAATAGTTTTTGAGAAAATCTTGCAATTGAAAGCGATAATATCTTCCTGAAACACATACAAGCACTAGTGAGACACTGTTTTGCCCCGCGACTCACCAGCCTCTTGGAGACCAGCTGAGCTGGGGTGCTCGCAATTCAGCTAAAGAAAATGGGGAACCCACTCACCACAATAAGTTCGAGCCAGGGACTTGGCCACAGGGGTCATTGAGCCCAGGGTCAAGAAGGTGGAGAGGCCGAAGAGCTGCAGGTGCGAAGGTAGCCCGAGGGTCAAATGGGGTCTGGAGGTCCGGGGATACACCGGTGTGCAGGTCTGTAAGACACTGCTCAGGCATGACGCGCCAGTTTTCCAAGGAAGCCACTTGCTGCGTCAGAGCAGAAACATGTTAAATATTCATCTGATGTACACACTGGAAGAGATGGAGCTGGCCAACTCTTAAAGCAACACCGCAGCCTGTAATTCACAACCAAGGGGTTCTGCACTTTTCACAGTCACGAATCTGTTTCAAAATGCTTAGCAATTGCGCATACTTCCTCCTGAAATAATTGGCATGTACCATGTTGTGCTTCTACAAAATCCCCCGGCCTCTCCCCCCAAAAATAATATTGTATTGCACTCTGTACAACGTAGTTCAATGCGTTTTCTGAGCTATATCCTGAAAATAAATCTGAAATCCTTTAGAAATTTAGCGCTGAAACTGCAAACTTTCGACGGAGTACAATGATTCTTTCGAGTGTCGAACACATGCTTTCATACACAACTAACTTAAAAAAAAGTCACTCTGGCCACAACGTAGGCTTTTCTTTTTAAACTTAGCAGAGGCCAAACATTGAATGGGTATGAATTCGGACCTCTACTCTCACCATTAGGGCCAGTTAGTTACACTTTGCAAGGATGTCAGAGATACTTAAGAGTGCTCAAAGTCCGCACTCTCAGCACTCGATTCAGCACTTTGCATGCAAACCAAAATTCACGCACTACATTGTACCTAGTACGTAAAGCAAATGCAATCTGTAGAGGGCACCGTGTAGGAAACTCACACCCTTCCTTGCAGTGGTGCCGTTCACTCCAGGACAGCTATGGAATGGGCTCTGAAACCAAACAATACTCATCCCTACGCCTTCATACTCGTGACCCTGTGAAGAAGCAAGGATATCGCTGGGTCGCTTGCCCATATAGCAGGGGCTTGGGGTGATTTTAGTACAACCTCCACTGCCTGGCTGAAACAGGAGCGCTGCAAAGCTGAGCTCCGGAGCCATCCCATTTTCCAGGTTATCGACTGCGTGCACAGTGCAATCAAGAATTCTAGGAAATGCAGAGAGTAATAAATCTTGAGGGGCCCTTGGAGCACACATGCAGCTGAAAAACCGGGCTCACATTCTACAAAATCACCGACATCGCGCAATTTTCACATGCCTGGAAATGAGCACTATCCAAGTGCGTTTGTCTTTGCAAGTTGTTTTCGGAAAGCCTTATATAAGCACCACTACAAATATAGAGCAATTAGAAGACACACCAGGAAAGCAGTGCACGCCGCTTTCTACTGACCACATTGTTGATTTACCCCGATGTCAGCCTCGTTGTACAGTGTCACGGAAGAGACCTTTATTGTTTGTTTTAAGGAGTTACTAGCAAAAGCCACCCGAACTATACATGTGAGTGCAGCATTACTTTAATGTGTATTACACGAATACCGTCCTTCCTGTCACTGCATTTCCACACCATGTCAGCCACCCCAGGATTCATAGGGGGGCACAGGTTTGATGAACCCCGAGTTCTTCTCACACACTGCGCTTCAAAGATTACATTAAAAAAACACAGCCCGCTCTCCTGCAGCGACAACCAGGACACCAGCCCCTCCCCCCCGGAGGGCCCTGACCACGCCATCGGCCTGCACCTCTTCAGTGCACAGCCCAAATCTACAATTTTCCCTCTAACTTTGCAGTATGCTATCATCCCACATTTTGTGTTGCAGCATCTACTCTCAAATGACATTTTCTTCGACAGATTTCATTATTGTAGGTTGTCACTTGCTATATGTGTCACCAAATGGAAATTGCTTCTCCAGTGTTTTTATCACGTTTAAGAACGCGGTTATGGTTCCCAGACTACTTGACCGGTGGGCAGTCGCGGCCGCCATGACTTGGAGCCTGGAGGTAAGTGCGGGGAGGGGGGGGGGGGGGGGGGGAGGGTGGTGGTATTAAATTAACCAGGTTAATTTAACTAATAAAACTTACCAGGCCAGGCATCTCCTCCGGTCCCGTGTCGTATCACGTCGCATCTGCAATGGTGGAACTAACTTCTCCCCGCTCTTTTCTTTTGCCGCTCAACAGGAAACTAACTGCCAAAAGGGCACGCGCGGCGGTAACTCAGCCAATCCTGGCACAGCATAACATTGCCACTGCACCAGGATTGGTTAAAGAGCAGGGCTAATACTGCCCATAATGAGACCCGGCTCCCCCGGGTCTCTGCCTGTGTTCGTGCTAGAGGAGGAGGAGGAGGAGGAGGGAAGGGACTACTGCGTGTGTGCGCATGCGTGGGCAAGTCGAAAAAATGACTTGTCCTAAATGCGCACACACTGCTGCTGCCCTCCCTGCCACGCTGTGCTATGCTATCTGCCACTGCCAGCCGCCTGCCACTCACTGCCACAGGCCCACCCCCCACCCTTCCGCGATCGCATGACTACAGAGTGATGACTCACTCACTCCGATTCTCCGAAAATAAATTATGACTGCTGCGCTCGTAATTTTAATTATTGGTATGTGCAGACAGTGTCAGACAGTGATGTGACGGTCGTCCATGGCTAGTGGGGCAACGCCCCAACGCCCCCAATGGACGAACCGCCACTGCTTGGTTTGATCCTATCCTGTTGTGGGCACTAGTCTCAGCCACACAAGTGGTGCAGTGTTTTGATCGGCACAAGTGGGGTGACACTGGGTGATACCTGATATTTTTCCACTGACTACTGCCCATTTTTTTGGTATCCATGTTGCATTTTGGGCTGTGTCCTGTAAAAGGCACTAGGTGTACCAACACAAGTGAGGTACCATTTTTAGGTTTCGCTGGGGGGCGGAGCCGTTAGGCTCCTCCTCCAGAGAAATCTATTGAGTACAGTAAGCACTATGGAACACGCCCCCCCGTCCCATTGGCTAGCTCCATAAATGGAGCCTAGCCATTGGACGAGGGGCCTGTCCATCAATGCCGGACCAGACACGGGGGCGTTCCCGAGATTCTTTGGCTTTGGCGACGTCACGCGACGCCAGGAACGCCCCCGAGTCTGGTCCGGCCGGGCCGTGCTTGCTGCTGTCCTGCCTTGTGTCCCTCCTCCCGCCGTCCCCACGTTTCCCGCCTCCCTCCCGACGTCCGTGTCCTTTCCCGCCCCCCTCGTCCTCTCCCGCCCCCCGAGAGTGCTTGCTGCTGTCCTGCCTTGTGTCCCTCCTCCCGCCGTCCCCACGTTTCCCGCCTCCCTCCCGACGTCCGTGACCTTTCCCGCCCCCCTCGTCCTCTCCCGCCCGCCCCCCGAGAGCGGAGGAGGGAAGCCCGACTCGCCCAGCATACAGGTTTAATGTGGGCGTAGGATCCCGTCCGTATGTGGCAGTGATACAGTGGGACTCCAGTCCGGGTTTTCCATGTCTCATCGGTCGTCTCGGGTTTCTACACATTCCTGCAACGCTGAAGGAGAGCGCACAGGCAGGCATTCAAACCCGAGCGAGGGAAGAAGGGAGTCTAGAGACCTTCTCACGCCACCCACCTCCCGAAGTGGCATACCTGCAAGAGCAAGCATGGGGGAGACGGCCCGTAGGCTGTATGTGTAGGAGCGAGGCCGAGGGATAGACCGCGTCGGCGCCTCACTTGGGAGCTGCACCACTGAAGTTTGTGGAACTACAGCCGACAAGTGCCAAACAACGGAAGCCTCCCAGAAGAGAGCAAAGCGGTAACATGGTGAGCGCCTGATGACGCACACCTGCCAGCCGATAAGAACTCTCCAGAGATGGAAATGGTGGAACGTCACACGCAATGTCCCCCCCCCCCCCTTTCCCGGCTGTCCTGTGCCCGTTCCCGCCCCCTCCCGGCTGTGCGTTCCCTCTGTGTAGTCATGCGGCGGTGGGCGGAGTTGTTTTTGTTTTTTTCGGCGCCATGATGCTCTCATTCTGCGGCCGACCGACGTTGGAGGAAGTCCAGGTGGGTGAGTGCTTGTTTTTCCTTTTCCTTGCCTTCCCGCCCCCCTCCCGCTGACCGTGTGCTGTTCCCGCCCCCCCTCGCTGTCCTGTGCCCCGTTCTCCCCCCCGACCCCCCCCCCGCTGTCCGTTCCTCCCCGTGTGTCCGTTCCGCCCCCTCCCCGTGTGTCCGTTCCGCCCCCTCCCCTTTCACTCTCCATTGCTTGTTATAGTAGTTAGCTGAAGAGTATTTCTTTTATTGACTGTGATTTCCCAGATTGTTTCAAAATGAGGTCTAAGGTTGTCTGTAAAATAGAAGTGAGAGTAGGTACCTCATATCAATTGTGCACTCACAATTGCTATGGTGCAACCATTACGTATTTGGTACAACGTTCAACATTCAGATGCTCCGATTTTGCGTATTCCTACTTCGCAGATTTGCATCTGTGTCTATCATTTACGATCGAGAGATATTTCCCATTTCCTGTTTCCACTACTTTCAGTTGATCACTGCTGGCTGCCCTTGTGGGGTGGATCTCTATGCCATATCATTTACGTACTTTGTCTGCTTCTATCAAACTCGTGAGAGACTGAGCTATTCATTTTAAGACATAATCTAAGCGAGGTACTTCCAGAATGCAGTGAGCAAATGTCCCTTTCTGATTTGAAGATTTTAAATCCTCAGAGGGTACAATCAGGGCTTTAAGTGGGCCGGGTCTCGCGCAGCTCGGACAGCTCCATAAAGAAGGCGCTGAAATGGGTCCTTATCGGGCTCCCAATATATCCCCTCACCCTCAGGATGAAAAAATTTGAATCTGAACTCTGCAACCGTATTTCCCTTAACTTCCTTTGATGTAACTTCACAGAGACTCGACATGGGACTCCCAGAGTCTCACCATTTCAGAACTAAAGCCTTTCAGGTCTGCAGAGACACAGCACCCCAGTACACGTCTTGTAGACAGACAGCCCCCTCCCGTGCACAGACACTGCACCCTCCCGAGCCCTGTCTGCAGAGACAGACACAGCACTTCAATGCACGGTCTGCACAGACTCAGCAGCACCCTCCTGAGCACACCCACAGCAGACCCCCCCCCCCCCCGCACACTGTCTGTCCTCTGTCTGCGGAGCCTGGCCCGGCAAAACTTTACGCAGTCCTGTGCACCTTCCATTCGCCGCCAGTGCAGCCCTTTCGTTGACTACGTCCCGTCTCCCCCTCCCCCCCCCCCCGATCTTCGTGTCTGCGCAGGTAGCACAGTGCCGTTAGTGTTAGTGCACGTGCATCCTTCACATTCTGTCGTCACAGCCCCTTACTACATCCTAATAAAGCCCCCCTCTGACCCCAAGTACTATGCCGGTTGAGAACTTCCTGCGCAGTCCTACCCCACCCCCCTCCCCCCAGTACTCGCACAACACGCCTATGTGCTAGGTGCACATTCTTTTGGGGGGGCACACTGTCGACGCACACACATTGTCCGCAGCTCTGCCCTCGCCCTCCTCCCCAGCCCCTCCGGGTACCCCACCCCCCACATCACGCACGCATTCAGACAGCACATCACCCCTTCTTTCCCCTCTCCCTCCAGGTACTGCTTCCCATGAATGTAAACATTCAGGTGGTGTGACACCCCCTCCCTTACACCCCCTCGGGGCACACCTCGCTATCCATGCACGCACCCAGACACTGTGTCGCCCCTTGTCTCTTACACTCCCTCTGCCTCCTCTCCCTCAGGACACACTTCCCCCCCCTATCCATGCACACATTCAGACGCTGTATTTCCCCTTCTCCCCTGTACGCCCCCCCTCCCCAGCATGCCCCCTCTCCCCAGCATGCCCCCTCTCCCCAGCATGCCCCCTCTCCCCAGCATGCCCCCTCTCCCCAGCATGCCCCTCTCCCCAGCATGCTCCCGTCCCCAGCATGCATGCCTCCCGTCCCCAGCATGCATGCCTCCCGTCCCCAGCATGCAGGCCTCCCGTCCCCAGCATGCAGGCCTCCCGTCCCCAGCATGCATGCCTCCCGTCCCCAGCATGCATGCCTCCCCTCCCCAGCATGCCTCCCCTCCCCAGCATGCCTCCCCCAGGACTTCTTTCCCTACAGGAACACTTCCTGCCTCAGTGTCCTCTCTGCAGGACACGTCTCCACCCTACATACAAACAGCACCATCTGGGTGGAGGGCGGGATGCACATGCGCATGAAAGAAAAGTAAGGGGGGTATTCTGCAGGAACTAATCCATGCAGTTGTGCAGGCAGTGCAAGCCGCCACAAAGTGATGCAACCAAGGCATTGTTTTCAGAAGGCAGTCCTTCGAGGCAGGAGAGATGCAGGAATCACTGCATGCAGTTGTGCAGGTAATGCAAGCCGCCATAAAGTTATGCAAACAGTGTTTCGTTTTAAATTGAGGCCCTGCGAGGAAGTAGAGGTGCAGGAACCAATCCATGCAGTTGTGCAGGCAGTGCAAACATCCACAAAGTGATGCATGCAACCAGTGTGTTGTTTTAAAAGGCGGGCCCTGTGTGGGAGGAGAGGTGCAGCTGTGGTAGAAAAGGCCTATGGACCTGAGACAGGAGTGCATCCCGTTCAACACTAGAAGGGGACCTGCCCGCAATTATTTTAGTCAATGGCCTAGGAGAGGTCCTTTGTATTATAGAAATTGTCCTGAACCCAAGCAGATCATATAACAAGTTTAGTTTTATCAAAATTTATTTTTTATTTTTATGAATTCATTGTCATTTGTAAATAAATATAAATAATTTAGCATCAAAAATAAATAAGCATCTTGACAACAATTAAATGGTGGTTCTAACTTCATACTAACATACCCTTAACATTCATACAAAAAACATTTACACTTCATACATCCTACAACACTAGGCAGAGATGATTTTAGATGACAAGGGGACCGATGGTCAAATGTCCGGGTTGGTTCAATGGGTTCCTAGATAGGAACAGACGCCAACGCGCGTTTCGGTGTATGGCCCCGTCCGGGGCAACACCTTCATCAGGGCAAAGTGGGGTAGAGAAGAAGGAACCACACGTGTACAGAAAATCTGTATGGAGAAACATATTAAAAACATGTATTTTAGACAACATTCTTGCGTGGGTTCAAGGCACAATGAGATAAGAATACGTGGATACTCATACAGATAATGACTAACAGTTTGTACCGTCCAAGTTAGGCCCAAAGACAACATTTATACAGTGGGGGCACCGCACCAATATATAGACTTTTTAGAAAGTCCACGTATTCTTATCTCATCTATCTAGGAACCCATTGAACCAACCCGGACATTTGACCATCGGTCCCCTTGTCATCTAAAATCATCTCTGCCTAGTGTTGTAGGATGTATGAAGTGTAAATGTTTTTTGTATGAATGTTAAGGGTATGTTAGTATGAAGTTAGAACCACCATTTAATTGTTGTCAAGATGCTTATTTATTTTTGATGCTAAATTATTTATATTTATTTACAAATGACAATGAATTCATAAAAATAAAAAATAAATTTTGATAAAACTAAACTTGTTATATGATCTGCTTGGGTTCAGGACAATTTCTATAATACAAAGGACCTCTCCTAGGCCATTGACTAAAATAATTGCGGGCAGGTCCCCTTCTAGTGTTGAATTGTTACTTTCCCCATCGACCTGCCTAAATTGATGTGGGGTCCCCCTCCGATTTGAGGAGTGCATCCCGTGACACGATACAGCTGTGCACGTGGGCGCTGCACACAGCTGGGCTAGAATGCTGTAAACAGACTTGGGCATACAGCAATGAGAGGGAGCTAGTGACTTTCTGTTCCTGTAGAGGCGCTTTAGGTGTAAATACTGCAGTGTTGTGTTTGGTATAGGATTTAAGATGCAATATTATTTTTTTTGGTTTAAATCTTGTACAGATATTGTATTGTTTGCTAAGAGCTGATTTTCGATAATAATGTTTGAATAAACACAACCTGTGTGATGAATCCAAATTAGAGATATTCAGTATTGTCAGTGACTCAGCTGAGTTGGAGGGTGCGGGATCCAAATTGGGTGTCTCCCTGGTCCAAGCAATACAGAGTGTTACTGATTCTTACTCAACTAGCTGGCTAACAGACATGTTATCCCCAAACATCAGCTGATCAATTTTTGAAAATAGCCATATGTTGCTATCAAATACACATTTTCTTTTTGAAAAGAGCAAACAAAATGACAAAAGCTTATTAAGAAAAAATAAAATAAAATGAAACCTGTTTTGTCACAAATATCTTTTCATTTTTCGTAAATACACATTTGACAATCAAACTTCAATTTGTCATTTTCATCACATACTCACAGCCATCACTGCCACACATGAATGCCATGTATCACTATCTCATGCCATGGAGGTCTACAATATGCCAAGAATCATCATGCTTGGATCAACATTAGACCAAGGGTGGGAATCCTGATGCCATGTGTGCCAACAACAAGAAGCAAGTAATTGCCACGGTTATACCTTGGCCACCACTATACTAGGTTGAGCAATATCATTCAGTGGTGGAAACCAATATTTAAAAAATTGACATCAATATGTCAGAGTTGGCATTTGCCAGCCGTTGCCATCATGAAATTGATTTTCACATTATGCAAAGCATTTCCACCTGTATGCCATGGCCACCAATACCAAAGGTGGGAACCATCAATACGCTAAGAATTCCAATCAATATGCCCGGTACAACATTTTGCCAGGAGTGGGAACCATCTTTTATATTGAAGCACACAATATGCAAATAATGAGTGCTAGGAAGTGAGAGTGACTAAGCAGTGCTAGGGAGTGCAGAGTGACTAGGGAGTGCTAGGGAGAGCTAGGGAGTGCAGAGTGACTAGGGAGTGCAGAGTGCTAGGGTGTGCTAGGGAGTGCAGAGTGACTGCAGAGTTCTAGGGAATGCAGAGTGACTGCAGAATGCTAGGGAGTGCTAGGGAGTGCAGAGTGACTGCAGAGTGCTAGGGAGTGCAGAGTGACTGCAGAGTGACTAGGGAGTGCAGAGTGACTGCAGAGTGACTAGGGAGTGCAGAGTGACTAGGGAGTGCAGAGTGACTAGGGAGTGCTATGGAGTGTTAGGGACTGCTGAGTGACTGCCGAGGCTAATGGCAATGTAAATGACAATGCCATTTATTTATCTGTTTTCAAAACCAACACATAAATACAAATTTTGTTATTTACAATGCCAATAGCTCTAACTTTTCCAAAGGCGAAACCATTGCATTGTAAATGCTTGTTATTAGGAGACTTATGAAAATGTTGGGTGCAAGGATGTTTGTGACTCCATGCAGACTTCAGACCTTTCCAATACAAAAATTTGAGGTAAATTAGTCTTTTTGTCAAAGTTTGAGGTTTGTAATGGATTCTGGATAACAAAACATGGCGATAACCCAGCATGTCTCCCAACCCTGGATTTCCCGAAGTGTCTAGTTTAAAATAATCTGCAATTTTGCTAGATTACTCTAGGGGCCTTCTAAGCTAGGACTCAAAATTCACAGCTATCCAATTTGCAAAAAAAGGGTCAGTTCTGAGTGAAAAATGTGATGTATCCATGTTGCGTTTTGGGCAGTTTCCTGTTGTGGGCACTAGGCATAGCCACACAAGTGAGATACCATTTTTATTAAGAGACTTAGGGGAATGCTGGGAAGAAGGATATTTGTGGCTCACCACAGATTCCATAACTTTCCATCACAGAAATATGAGGAAAATATTTTTTTTGGTTAAAGTTTGAGGTTTGCAAAGGATTCTGGGTAAAACGGCCTGGTGCGAACCACACAAGTCACCCCACCATGGATTCCCACCGGTGTTTGGTTTTCATAAATGTGTAACTTTGCTAGTTTTCCCTAGATAACTGCTGAGCTAGGGCCCAAAATCCAAATCTACCCAACTTGCAAAAATAATCAGTTTTGAGTGGAAAAATGGGATGTATCCATGTGTGTTTTGGGCCGTTTCCTGTTGTGAGCACTAGGTCTACCAACACAAGTGAGATACCATTTTTATTCTGAGACTTGAGGAAATGCTGGGTGGAAGAACGTTTGTAGCTCACTGCAGATTCCATAACTTTCCATCACAAAAATATGAGAAGAATGTGAGGTTTTTAGAAGACAATTGAGGTATGCAAGGGATTCTGGGTACAAAAAGCTGGTGAGAGTCACACAAGTCACCCCACCCGGATTTCCCATAGTTGTGTAGTTTTGAAAAAATTTACAGATTTGCAAGTTTTCCATAGGTGCTGGCCCAGCTACCCACATTGGCAAAAAATGTGTGTTTTCAATGAAAAAATGTGATGTATCCATATTGTGTTTTGGCCCATTTCCTGTTGTGGGCACCAGGCCTAGCCACACAAGTGAGGTACTATTTTCATCAGAAGATATGTGGCAGCATAGAATAGTAGAACATTTGTTATTACCATATGTATTTTGCTGAATTTTTGCCTTCCAAATGTAAGCCAGTGTGTAAGAAAGGAGACATTCTGAAGAATACCTCTAAATCATATGCTAGTATGGGTACCCACAAATTCAGGGATGTACAAATAACCACTGCTTAATGTAGGAAAGTGGAGTATTAAGCAGTGAAGCTGGTTAAACTTCACTATGCAATACTCTCGCAATATCCCAAAATAGGTCCTTTGGATTCATACTAATAAGTCCCTTACTCAGTCTTGGTAGAGTGGACCAGAGCAGTCAGGCTTTACTGGAGGAACATGTGTTAAAAATTCCAGAGTACCAAAATGGACAATAAGTATTTGACACGACTTGAAAGAAATCTGACATCAATTTATAAAAATAAAGCAGATTTTAATATAAATTTAGACATCAAAATGGACACAATTGGATGAATATAAGTGGAGTTATGGCTTTAAGAAGGAAAAACAAATCAGTACAATTCACAGCTGGAAAAATATAATGTTGCGGTCAATGGAGAAAAACACTAGTAACACTTGGTTAATTGCAGGTTGATTCCAGTGGAACCACTGGAACCACTGGAGGGTAAGGTGATGCGGGTCTCAGGAGCAGGCCACAAAAGTCAGTTGAATTTTACCTGGCTCGTAGGGCCCGGGTGCAGAGTTGTCCTGGCTGGACCTGGCGTTGAAGCGGGACTACGTTTTTCACAATACACTAGACCATTTACTTTTGGGCGATCTCTTGTTGAGCCGATGGCAGTTATTCTTTGGTTCCAAGAACATGCTTTATCTGCAGACTGCAGGAGGTTAGTGCACGTAGTCCAAGGAAATTCTGGAGTTGCCTTTGGCACTCCAAGGGGTCACTCTGACTTGGGGAACCAGTCTTTATTCCGGGACGAGTCGCAGTCATGCAGTTCCAATGTGGTTGCCACAGGTGCAGATTATTGTGCCTTTTCTTCTGCAGATTCTGAAGTCACAGATGTGGTCTCCTCTTTGTCCTTTGTGCAAGTAAATCCTACATTTATGGGTGTTAGGGGTGTGGGGCAAGTAGCCAATGGGTTACTATCCCCAACGGCTAATACGCCTCTGAGATTACCACATCTGGGGGTGTGTGCCACTTTTTCTACCCACAATTCTCTATTCTGCCACTTTTAAAAATGGCATAAACCTTCCTTGTCTACACAGGCTTGTTGGTCCACCCTAGGGGTGTGACAAGTGTTCTGGGAGCATACGCACCCTGACTACCTAATTGTCCTACCTGCCTGGGTGTAAATTTGCTTGGGGGAACAGGGTGTTTCCTCCTTTAGGAGGCAGTCTGGATGCATATCAAAGGTGGTGTAAGCTTTGTTGCTCACCACCTTGATATGCCACTACACAAGCCATTCTTTCATGAAGGGAGATGTCACCTCATTTCAGGCCAGGCATTCGGTTCTGACTCCAGGGTGAGTTCACATCTCCTGGCAATGGGTCAGATTCCTGTCTTGGTGGTGGCAGCTGCAGACTGTCAGCCAGAGCACAGGAAAGGCTAGGGCAACTACGTAGGTCACCTCTAAGGTAGTCACTTGGGTGCATGTCACATAAAATCCGACATGGGAATCATGGCAGGTTTGATGATACAAGTTGTTTGATGCCAAATATTACCCTTTTCATGGGGCCATAATGGAGCTGGCAACCTCCAGATGCCCGGGTGCCAGCCCGTTGTATCCTATGGCCCCCTGAACACGTATAGTAGTCCGTAAAGAAAAGAGGTTAATTTAATGACATATGAGCTTGGGTTCCATGCTTAAATATCGATGTAAAAACATATAGTTAACAAAAATATTGATGTGAAAATATCAAATAGAAAAATATCGACTTCCTATACTTAAACAGGTAAGAACAATAATGTTGAATTAAAAATATCGAAGTGAAAAATATAGATGTTAAAAATATCGATTATAAAATATATATAACTTAATTAAAATATATTAAATAATATTAATATTTTTAACTAAGTAAATTACATTTAATATATATTTTAACTAAATATAACAAACAAACTTCATTTAATAAAATATAAACACACATACCCCTCACCTCCTCCCCGACTGGTATCGTAGCGCTTTAATTCTCACAAGTGCTCTTCCAACCGCTAGCCACTACTCTCTATTTACGCACTGCTGGGCATTGTATCATTGTTTAGATAACCATTGCGGAGTGCACACTGCTACTTAATCGCGCACTGCTTGGGCATTGTATCACTGTTAGATAACCATTGCTGAGTGCATCCTGCTGTTAAGTCGCGCACTGATTGGGCTTTGTATCTATTGTTAAATACTTACTGCCGAGTGCACTTTGTCTCGACTGCTTGCTCGTGTAATACTTGCTGCTGTGTGCATTTCTTATCGTCGGCAGCCAAATATCGTAGCGCTTTAACTTTGCCACAGCGCTTCCTACCGCTAGCCACTGCTGCATAAATTCACCCCCATAGCGCTCCATTATTGTAACTGCTTTGTGCCCCAATCTCGCCCGGCCTTGCAGCATTTGTTATTGTTGCTGCCATTTTGTTTGTTGTCCCAGACCCTCCCTCCACCTCGCTCCCGCCTCCCAGCTACCCCTCCCACGCTCCGTCCCCTCCACTCTCCATTTAGGACAGATGGACCTACGCGCAGCGGTCGCGCCGAAGGTGCGCCAAAGGTAAGCCTGTCTACGCCCGTCCGCGCCTGGACCGCGCCCAGCGCCAGACCCCCTGGCCCCCGCACCGCCCACCCCTCCCGCATTTCATACAACGCCTCTTCCCTTTCAGCCCTCAACCCCGGCCGACCACCAAACTGCTACCAAGCCGCACCTGGACTCACCCATGGACCTTTCACCTGCAATTCCTGCAAGTTTGCCAGCATTAGGACCCTCACCAAATCCACAATCACCAAACAGAACACCGGCTCCAACCACCTGAAATGCATCCTTATCAACACCCGTTCTGTCCACAGTCACGCCATCCAACTTTGGAATCTACTTGACACCACAGCTTCGGACGTCGCCTTCCTCACAGAAATCTGGATGAACGCCTCTTCAACACCCGACATCTCCATAGCCATCCCTGACGGCTACAAGATTATCCGTAAGGACCGCACCAACCAAACAGGAGGAGGCATTGTGATTGTTCATAAGAACACCATTTGCATCTCAACCAGTTCCGATGACAACCTCGCAACCGCCGAACACCTCCACTTCCAGATCCACATCGACCCCAAGACCCCACTCAGAGGCACCCTCATCTGCAGGCCACCAGGACCCCGCACACAATTCTGTGATGACATCACTGACTTCATCAGCCCACACGCCCTCCCCTCCGAGGACTACATTCTACTAGGCGACCTCAACTTCCACCTGGATAAGAACAACGACAACAACAGTACCACCCTTTTGGACAACCTCGCAAATCTTGGACTCAAACAACTTGTCGACACCCCCACCCACTGTGCCGGACACACGCTCGACCCAATCTTTACATCCAGTAAATATATCTCCTTCAACCACACCACAACTCTCCATTGGACAGACCACAGCGGCGTGCACTTCAACTACAAAAAGACTACGACCCACAACCACCCACAACAGATTCCCCGCAGAAACTGGAATAAAATCACCACCGACCAGCTTCTCACATCGCTCCACCAATACCCCCCTGCCTATTCATCAGACCCAAAACAAGCAGCCACCAACCTTGCGCAATGGATCACCCGCAGCGCTGACGAATTAGCACCACTAAAAAACAACCCTACCAAGTTAAACCTCAAGAAAGCCCCCTGGTTCAATGATGAACTTAAAAAATCCAAGAAGACATGCCGCACCCTCGAGAAAGCCTGGAAAAGAAACCCATCCACCGAAAACCTAGCCAATTTCAAGAACGCCTCCGGTAAACACCATCAACTAATACGTTCCACTAAGAAAACAGCATTCAAAGATCGACTCGACAACAACGCCCACAGCAGTAAGGAACTGTTCAACATAGTGAAAGAGTTCACCAACCCCTCAGCCGGCACCAATGACATCACTCATTCCCAATACCTTTGCGACTCCCTAGCATCATTTTTCCACAACAAAATCGCCGACATTCACAACAGCTTCATCAACCAGTCGGGTGACCAGACCACCCCACCCACCTCAAAACCTAATCCCCCTCCTAACAACCTTTGCAACTGGAAACCAGTCACCACTGAAGACACCATCCGCCTGATGAACTCCATCCACTCAGGATCACCAACCGACCCATGCCCCCACCACATCTTCAACAAAGCAGACTCCATCATCGCTCCCCACCTTCGCGACATCATCAATAGTTCCTTCAACTCCGCTACCTTCCCGGAAAGGTGGAAACATACCGAACTCAGCGCCCTCTTGAAGAAACCCACAGCAGACCCCAATGAACTTAAAAACTACCGACCGATCTCGCTCCTCCCATTCCCTGCCAAAGTCATCGAGAAAGCTGTGAACAGTCAACTCGCCGCCTTCCTCGAATCCAACAAATCCCTCGACATATCACAATCCGGATTCCGTGCCAAACACAGCACCGAGACCGCCCTCATCGCAGCAACAGACGACATCCGAAAACTACTAGACAATGGAAAAACAGTTGCCCTCATCCTTCTCGACCTCTCTGCAGCTTTCGACACAGTCTGTCATAGCACCCTTATTCACCGCCTCAGCAACATCGGAATTCAAGGAAAAGCACTGGACTGGATCGTCTCATTCCTCGCCGGAAGAAAGCAGAGAGTCCGCCTCCCCCCTTTTAAATCAGAGGCCACCGAAGTCATCTGCGGCGTACCACAAGGATCATCACTCAGCCCCACACTCTTCAACGTATATATGAGCCCCCTCGCATCCATTGTTCGCAAACACAACCTCAACATCATCTCCTACGCAGACGACACCCAGCTAATCCTCTCCCTCACCAAAGACTCAAACACCGCCAAAACCAATCTACACGAAGGGATGAAAGAAGTGGCCGAATGGATGAAGAACAGTCGCCTTAAACTGAACTCGGACAAAACAGAAGTCCTCATATTAGGATCATCCCCCTCCGCTTGGGATGACTCATGGTGGCCACCGGCACTGGGAAACGCCCCCAAACCTACGGACCACGCATGTAATCTGGGCTTCATCCTAGACTCCACCCTATCGATGACCAGACAAGTCAACGCCGTCTCTTCCTCATGCTTCAACATTCTACGCATGCTCAGAAAAATCTTCCGATGGATCCCCACCGAAACAAGAAAGACAGTCACCCACGCACTGGTCACCAGCAGACTAGACTAGACTACGGAAACACCCTTTATGCCGGAACTACATCGAATCACAGAAAAAGCTCCAACGTATCCAAAATGCCTCAGCCAGACTCATTCTAGACGTCCCCCGCAGAGCTCACATCTCCAGTCACCTGAAAGACCTCCACTGGCTCCCCGTCAGCAAAAGAATAACGTTTCGTCTCCTCACCCACGCACACAAAGCACTATACGACCTTGGACCCGTATGCCTCAACACACGCATTTCCTTCTACACCCCCTCCCGCAAACTCCGATCGTCCAACCAAGCCCTCGCCGCAATACCACACATCCGCAGATCCACCATGGGGGGGAAGATCCTTCTCCTACCTTGCGGCCAAAACCTGGAACTCCCTCCCCACCCATCTTCGCCTTACCCAAAACCACCTCTCCTTCAGAAAACAACTCAAAACCTGGATATTTGATAAGTAATCCCCCACCTCCCTCAAGCGCCTTGAGACCCTATGGGTGAGTAGTGCGCTATATAAATGCCAAACTTGAACTTGAACTTGAACTTATTTACTTAAATACATTTAATTAACTATTATCTTTATTTAATTTATAAACTTTTTAAATTATATCAAAATAAAATATATTCATATATCAATAATTAAAAAACAAAAGAAAATCCTATAATTAATTAAGACATTCAACTATTAAAAAAAAACATGCATTTCACAACACAATAATTACAATAGCAGGGAAAATGTTGGATAGCGCAAGGGTAAAAATAACTATTCCCTCTCCAGTGAGTGCAACAGCAGGGAAAGTTCTGGATAGCGGAGGGGTAAAAATTATTATTCCCACTCCAATGAGTGAAAAAGTGGGGAAAGTGTTGGACAGCGGAGGGGTAAAAAGTACTATTCCCACTCAAGTGAGTGCAACAGCAGGGAAAGTGATGGATAGCAGAGGGATAAAAATTATTATTCCCACGCCAGTGAGTGCAACAGCAGGGGAAGTGTTGGATAGCGGAGGGGTAAAAATTACTATTCCCACTCCAGTGAATGCTACAGTAGGGAAAGTGTTGGATAGCTGAGGGGTAAAAATTACTATTCCCACTCCAGTGTGTGCAACATTAGGGAAAGTGCTGGCTACCACACCAATTAAAAATATTCAACATTTTTATTAAATTTAATTTCCATTATTAACATAAATATTATTGAACATTCATTAATTACACATTGTTTAACACTATAATATCCACAACACACACCTAAAATTAATTACACAATTACAATTAATAATTACTAATTAATGATTACAAATTAATTAACACATAATTATTAATTCATCAATAAAAAGCAAATTACTTCCACCATTTACACCAATAAACACCATAACACCTAAAATTAATTAAACAATTACCATAATGAATTAATAATTATTTCATTAACAACTAATTATCAAACAATTATTACTACATTAATGTACACATTTAACTCAATAACATCACAATTATGAATAAATATAAATTATTGAATACATTTCATATAATTAAATTACTTCCCACCCTATTCCTCTATAAACCCACAACCCGCTACAGAACCAAAAATGCTAAATTCAATAAAAATAAATGTATTAACTACTATAAATAATAAATTAAATCTATAAAATTAAATTACTTCCCACCCTATTCCCCTATAAACCCACAACCCGCTACGGAACTAAAAATGCAAAATTGTATTTAAAAAAAATCTTAACTACTAAAATGTTAATACATATACTAAAATTACAAACAATCTTCACAAAATACTAAAATACATAACATAAATAATAAATCGATATTTTTAACAAATATATATTTGCAAACGATATTTAACACTTTGATATTTTTGCAATCGATATTACTTACCTAACAATCGATATTCTTGACCACGATATTTTTTCCATCGATATTTCTATCCCACGATATTTTTACATCGATATTTCTGTACATCAATATTTATACATCGATTTTCTAGCTCTCTACCATGAGCTTGCACTTATGTACACATCTTTAATATAATGCACCCTGCCTCCTGGACTCAGGAGGCCTACCTTGGTGGTGACTGACATATATTGAAGATATCGCTTTGACCTTGCCACTCATGGTGAGAGCAAAGTCGAGTTTGAGCAGTATGCACTGCACTGCTCATGCAGTCTGCAATGACAAGACTGCTGTCATCTGTTTACTTGAGTCACTCAGGGTGGCACAATCAGTGCTTTAGGCCCGGGTGACCCCTTTAACTATCATGCCGTGGGTACCACTGATTTTACATACCAGGGACTAATAAAGAGGTTAAAGTCCTTGCCAATTATGATTGCTAATTCACATACTTCATATTTAGGGAGAGACCACTGGCACGGGGGCCTGATTAGTAGACTCTGGTGCACTTTCAGAGTCATAACCATCAGCATTTGGGGTAAAAAGTGTGGGGGTGACCCTACAAAAAGGGTCATTTCCCACACTCCTAAACTCCCTGTGCCCTTTTCAGAAATATGTCGGTTTCCTGGATACTCATCTTTCACTCTACATATTTCACCATATGAATTGGTCTATCCTTGGTACGCAATGAAAAACCATTCTTTGGTGCAGCTCGGTTCTTGGCTCTGGATACCTTGGGTTCTTAGAGAGTCTACAAACCTTATATATCCCCATAATCAGAAGGGTCTCGCTGACGTAATGGTATATTGTATTTGAAAATCGACAATTTTGACAAAAAGGGATTTTTTGATAAAAAGGTTGTCACAAATGGATATTTATTCCTACTTATGTTCAATATTCCTTCATTTCAACAGTTAGGGAGTCATTAGGATGACGGGCGGACTTAGACCTCCCGCTATCTTTTCGGATTATGGGACCCCCCGCCTGCGGGGGGTATTAGGATGCACCCGCCACAGTGGCGGGCGCATACTGCATATTTAACATTGTGGCGGCCGGTGCTCTCAGCACCGCCCCCGCCACAATGCTAAAAATGCATGTGATGCATTTGCATACACAAAGCGGCAGGCACAGCGCGGTACCTGCTGCATTGCATATGCAAATGCAGGGGGGTACCACAGGTACCACCCATGTGCACCCCCACCTCACCTTCACCATGGGGGCCCGCAGGGGGCCCCCAAAGTGAAGACCACCTGCCTTTCTGTGGCGGCATTGCCGCCACGGAAAGGCATTCCCCGAAGCCCATACTAATATGGCTGGCGATGTCTGATAGACACTGCCACCATATAATACCTTTTCCGCCTCGGTCGCAAGGCGACCGGGGCGAAAAAGCAGCGGATGGTCGTTCCGTCCGCCGCGGTCCCCCGCCATAGTAATATGGTGGGGGGAAATGGTTGGCGGGCGGACAAGGATGTCAGGCGGATCACCACAGCCCGCATGGCGGTGGCGATCTGCCTGACATCCTAATGGGCCCCTTAGTTCTTTAGGAAAACCTTGAGGAATCTACACATATGACCCCTTTCTGAATTTGGATAGCTTTCCTGCATCACCCATGGGTTTCACACTGTTTTCCACCACAAACTGGAAGTAGGTTGAGAGCACAAAAGATAGGAAAATGTGCTGTCTCTTAGAAAATGCCAAAACTGTGGTAAAAAATTAGGTTTTCTTATTCAGCTCTGCATGTTCCTGAAAGCTAGGAGGATGGTGCAAGCCGTTTGTTGATGCCTTTTTAGGGGGAATAAACTAGATACTTTCTATCAAGGGCACGTTTGTCCTATTTTTCACCCAAAATGTAGCTATATTTTTGCTATTTTTCAGTCCCCTCCAGGGGAATCAACAAACCTTGGATAACTTTTGAATCCGCAGGAAGTTGAAAAAAAGAATGCAAATTTGGCATGGGTTCTTTATGTGGAAAAAAGTTATAGTGCCCTAAGGTCAAACTACACCATCCAGCCAAAAATAAATCTCAGCACTATTTTTGGCTAAATTCCAGTTAGCCAAAGAGTATTCAGCCCATCTAAAAGAAGCACAGCAAGGATTACCACATAGCAACCTGCAGATTTTCAACTTCCAAGTATTTGTCAGAGGGGGTAAACAGCACCAGAACCATTACCCACCACAGTAATCTGAGATTCCGTGTATTAAAATATATGTTTACAGCCTTTAGAACAGTGTTCTGACAATGCATTCTTAAAGCCCTACTTGTTTAACAAAGGCTTTTCACAGTAAATGTGTCACCATTAATGCTTTTGTTGTCACTTTCTTAATAGCATATCAGACAAACAACATTTGACGTAAATTTACCCAATAAGGCCTAAAGCTCTTATCATTGGCTTGCTGCCATAACCAACTCAAGCCCACTGAATTCTGCCTATGTTTTCCCACACACAGTTCTCTGGCATACAGTCAGAAAAAAGTTGTGTTAACGAAGATTATCAAAATGCAAATGTTCTACCAGATCAGGAAGTCCAGTCCAAAAGCCTTGACTACTAGAGAAATCTGTGAGAATCCATGTAACTCAATATCTCTCTACACGCATTAACACATTGTTGTGACAAGTCACACTTAAAAGCCTATTGTCTTTAACGTACAATTTTCAGGATAGATTGGTTAGGCCTACTGCCTTCACAAAAATTTACCATAATAAAAACATGGCCTGTGACATAATTGGTCCTATTACCCAACCAGACCCATATCAGCGGCTTGTCACCACAACCCACTCAGGACTATTGTATTTCGCATAAGATTTCCCACAAATCAATTATCAATCTATAGTCATAAATTACAAATATGTGCACACTTGTAGTTGGCAGAACAATATACAACCTTTCCTTAAATGGCTCTACAAGGATTCTCAAAATGGACATCTTCTACCCCATTGGTTTATTATGGGGTATCCAACACCAAAACCGTCAACTACATTAGTTTGTGGTATTTTTACTGTAACAAAATGCAGGTCTTCATGCTTTAACGTAATGCAATGATAACCCACCATTAAAATGTCTATTGGCTCTAACATAAACTTTCCACAATAAGTAAGTCAGGCATACTGCCTATGTTGTAACCATCATAGTACACAGACCAGGCCTATAGACTTGATCAGTGCCTTATCACCATACCCAACTGAGTCCAGCAGTATTGGGTATCAGATTTACCACCAGCCAAAAAGTGCACTGCAAGCACTCTTTTTCAGTGGAAACAAACAACTTCTGTCCAATCAAAATCTGTACTTAATAATATCAACATTTGGGCCGAGCAGAGCACCTATCTCAATAGTGCTTCTTAAATCTCTTTTTTTGTTACTCACATAATTTCGGGCAACAGATGGACTTTCAGGTCAGACCTAAATAAGGCATAGGCAGGCACCATGCTTCCTTAGAACGTTATTAGGCATTGTAACAATGAAATATTCCATATGTTAAATGAATGTATATTCTGATCATAGATTTATATTTTGCAAGAGGATGATTTTGGCCCCACACCCTTACAAATGTCAGTTTTAGTAAACATCAATGTTGGATATCATATATTATATAATGTTTGATTTTGAAATCGTTTTTCAGGGCCAATCGCTTGGTATTTTCCATAGAAGCACGTTTCGGGCAAATATCTAAACATTATCTACAACAAACTTCACCAAATTAGTTCTTGCCTTGAAAGTGTATGATTTTCAACACTCATTGGTAGATCCAATAGAACGCGCCTACATGAGAGCTATTGGATTTGGCAATGTGTTTTTCCAGTCCTGTTGTAGAGCAGTGTGGCTGCAGCATGACTGAAATGTTAAAAAAGTTCTTTGATGTACCCATTGCTGGCAGCATCATAGTGCTTTTTTATTGTTGGTGGGAGAGAGGGCGGGGGCAACACGGAGGGAGTGAAGACTTTTGAGGGGGCAACAGGACAAAAAGCGGTGGAAAAAGCCATATGACACGCCTCTGGCTGCATCATAGACTTTTTATAAATTTAGTAAGGAGGAGTGCGGATAGGTTGGAAAAAATGAGAGAAAGAGGGTGAGTAGGATACAACATGGACAACTGAGTGTGGAAGGGATGGGTTGAGAGCAAGCACACAGACAAACTCATGGTGGGAGGAAGGGTCTGAGGAACTGGTGCCTGTAGAAGGGCTACATAAAGGCTGCAAGTAGTAATCCCCAGACCCGAATGATGGGCACTACTAGAGCGACAAGTGAAATATAATAATACATTGAAAGCGTTTAAGGTAAATTAACTTGGAGGCTCTTGGAAAAATAATGCTACTGAAGCTTTCTTGCTCGAGGCTCACAGCTAAAAAATATTTAAATATTTAAATAGTTGTGAGTATGACAAAGCTTTTACCTTCATTTTCGGCGTGTAATACCTGTGCGCCTGCTAACGTTGAAACCATCTCATGTAGATTTGGCAATGGTTGAGCATCAACCCAAATTGCATTATTGAGACTGCGAAGGTCCACACATAATCTAAATTTGCCATTAGATTTAACTGAAATCACAATCAGAGAAACCCAAGGTGATGATTCGATGGATTCAATAATATTTTTTTCGCAAAAGTCTTTAAGTAACATTTTTAGTTTATCTCTGTAGGTGAGAGGAAAATTTCTCACTCTGTGCCAAACCGACACTGCGTTATTCTTCAGTTTATTGACACGTTTAAACCCTTGGTATTCCCCAAGTTTCCCACTTAAAACATCAGGAAATTTTAACTTTAATTGATGTAACGTACTGTTATGGTCACCTCCATCAGATTTGACAGGATCAATAGCATAAACAGGAGGATCAGCTCTAAGATCAAGTTTAATTCCAAGTTGTTCTTGGTGGGGCCATCCCAAAAGAGACTGTCCTGATTTAGCTACGTAGATTTTCCCTAAGATTGAACTGTTTGCAAATATTATGTTTCCCTAAATCAATTTTGTGCCCTGTATAACCATCAGGTGTAATATCAGGTTTGGATAATTCCTTTTCAGGCCAATTACTCTTGACTACTTCAAGACCAATTATAGTATTATACCATGCACATAAGTCAACCAAAAGCTTCACTTTTATATCATCAATGGTTATGTCACAGGATGGGAATTTACTTACCCCTTCACTGCTGCAAATATTAATAACAGTGTTGATATCATTATCTGATGAACATTCATAATCATCACAATCTTGAACAACATTTACTTTCTTATTAACAGTTTTGCAAAATGTACTAAAATGACCTTTCTTGATGCATATTTTATCAACAGCTGGACACATTCTGAAATTTGCCAAATGACTTTGACTCCCGCATCTAAAACAAGCCCATTGATTGTTCCTTTTATAATTTTTTGTATTTCTATATTTTTTCCAATCATTTTTAGTAGGATTTTCATTCTTTTGTGTAGAGAATGTTTTTTGTTTGACGCGATAGACGTGAGGCGGGTGTTGTTGCAGTGTTCTGTGCACGAGTGGGATGTTAGCATCTTTCAAAGAGGGATGGGGGTTAGAGGCGATAAGAAAAGGAATGTGGCATTATGAACTGAACTTTGGATGAGACAAGACGTGAATGTGGATTAAACCCCTCGGAACTATATTCTTGCCTCTGTGTCTTTTTCCACACTGGCGACGAGGATGGGATACGAACCCACGCGTGCACAGAACACTCTACAACAGCACGTGACAGACACGAGACGTGACATGGAGTACAATGTTTTGTGTCTATCACGTGCAAAATAGTACATTATTCAACCCAACAGGGGTGGTAGCAGGATAATAGAAAGGTGGAAAAAGAGCGCCGTGGTAAAGCCAGCATTGGCCTTGTCACAGGGTGTCATTTTGTTTATTACAGAGGGAGGGTGAATCAGAAGCCAACATGGAGAGACAAAAGGTGAATGGGGATGCCAACACCAACAGCGGCGGGTGGCATGGAGGGCCTGGGGCAACACAGACAACATAGGCTGGGTGGGAGTGTCTGGGAGCAAGCACAACAGACAAACGGAGGGAGAGCACTGGCGAACGACACAGAGGAAGAGCGAGGTACACAGAGCGGGTACTGAAAAAGCTGCACTCTGGTAGAATTCTTAAGCCTAAAAAAAACAGTAGTGCCTTAAAAAATAGGCAGTGGATGGACCTAAGTAATGCAGCCATACTCCAGGGGATGAACAAACTGAAGTAGGTTCAATCATAAACTGAACACAAGTTGGTAGTTTCTTCTTAAGATTTATTGTATAAAGAATCCCATCCAACAACCAGCAGGGCAGGACTGGAATAAACTGTTAAGGTTTACTTACAAAACCATCTCAGAACATCATGCCTTCAGTCAATGACTCATTACACATTCTATAGTGACATACTAGGTTTCTACCCTAGACATTTCATGTGGAGAAGAAGGCAGATTACCACACAAAGACATGAAGAGGAAGCAACACAACACCAGCTGACCTCAGTGCTTAATTTGTAAAGAATTACAAGCCAGGGCCCTTCTCGGAAAGCCACTGCAGCCTGCACCAGCCATACCCTGCCAGCTCTTCCAGAGACAGAGCCAACATAACACCTAGCCATTGCACTCTTACAAGTGTGACAATTCAGACTATTCTGTCGATTTCAGGCCATACAGAGCTATAATAATTGCATGAGAGGCTGGTATTATTAATTTTCAATGTATGTTGACTTAATAATCACGCTTGTTGTACTCATCTCAAAACTAAAAAGACAGCCTCACCATGTGGTGGACTGTCACTACAGCCGGTGATGAGCACCTTAAACCACGGGCACAAATTAAGCACTGGCTGACCTACAAAAAGCAATTAAATGAGAGTGACAATGAAGCCAACCAGTGGTAAGTCATGGACAGTCTCCAAGCCCGCTGATAGAAAACAAAATATCTCAGAGGCAGTGCATGTGCTGTCTAGGCGAGAACAAAACATCAACCAGTCTTTGAAAAGCCTATTTCAGGACACATTTTCTATACTTTTTGCATGAGCGTAAGACCTTTTAGCAGACTGTTCGTCAAGATGTGCTCACGTGGCAGACTTTAAATCCAGTATAAATAAAGCATTATATACAGGGAAAGGCTACTTTGAAACGCTATTTTCATCAATCTGCTGAAAACAGAGCAATGCAAAAGCCGCGGGACCGTCCTCGCTGCCTCGATTCATGCTTCCAGGATTGGAGAAATTAATTTCAGAAGGAAAATATGAACCCAAACGGTTTTGAGATGTGTTTAATGCTGTGAGGGATTTAATTATGAACATGCAGTAGGGGACTCCCTGCTCTTTAATCCCCCCCCCCGCCCTTGCCCGCCCTCGAGCAAAATTAATAACCCTGCCTCTGTTCTTTTGCAGGCTTTTGTATTTTTGCAGCTGCCTGAAGACTTCTTATGCTGTTGTTTCCATCTTTTATTTCTTGGCACAATTAATTAATTTTAATCTTTGAAACCTGTAGGGCTTAGAGTCCTTCTACCGCCGCTGCTTACAAACAAACCCGCCACTGTGACCTGAGTTTAAGCCCTTTGTTCAGAGTTGCACTGGGTGCCTGGTAAAGCCACATGTGAATGAATACCGTGTGGTAGATCAGCCCCAGTGCCATGCAATTACAATCTGAGCCCAATGGAATGGGGAATTACCACATGGTTTGTAAAACCGCATGAAATTCCCAATTCCACACAGTTTAATGCATATATGTGCCACCTACTGTTAGCAGGTGGTAAATGTTTGTGGGGACCTATGGATGGGGTGAAGGAGGAGGTGGGGAAGTAGGGGAAGAAAGGCGAGAGTGTTTTCTGCAGGACAGAGCATTCTGTGTCTCCTCCAATAAAAAAACAGGCATTGGAAATGCAATAGGTCTCGCATTTGCTTGAGCTAGAGTTATTGGCGTTGTCAATGATACTGTCTTTTACCCATATGTTATGGAGTGTATGTATGTGGTGTTTAGTAGAATTATGTGGGTTGGATTGGAATTGTTGGTCGTGAATTGTGTGGCGCAGAATTGTGTAATGTGGAGTGTATTTGTGTAGTGGAATTATGTGGTATGGTGTGCAGTGGAAATATGTGCTTGTAATGATGTGGTATCAAGTGTACTGGAACTATGTGGAGTGTCAATGTGTGTTTATGAATTGTGCTTATGTGGAATTGTATTTGTGTTGTTGAGTGGCATGTAGTGGAGTTCAATTATGTGTTGTGCTGTTGAATTATGTGGCATGACATGATGTGGAATTTTGTGGTGTGCTGGGTAATTGTTTTGTTGAGTTGAAATATGTGGTGTGGTGTTGAATTATTTGGTGTGGATTGGAAATGTGAGAAGTTGAACTGTGTGGTGATTTTTTCTAACACCTGGTTCTGAACCAACTTTTTGGTCTGAAAGAAGTCAAGATCCATATTTTCTTCGGGGGTATCCTTCCAGAACTGTTGTATCTTCTATGCAGCGAATATCTGCGATGGACAATTTTTGTTTGAGAAAGTGAACTTTCTTTTTCTGTCTTTGGTGGCCACATTGATGGAAAGTAGAGTGTGATCTGACTCTTCATTTTTGTCTGTTGAAGGGGGGAAGGTGGTTATAGGGATCTTCATCTTATTTCACTTTTTGATCCTGATTCTTCTCTCCCTGTTCTGGAAGTTCTTGAGGTCTTTGACCTCCTTAGTGTTATGCGTTTTCTTCTCTGTTTTCCATGCTTTATCTTCTTACGTGTTTGAGGTTTTCATATGTGTTGTTTGTAGGGGGGAAGATGTGTTGTAAATTCATACTTAGCTTTCTATGGCTTCTTCTTCCTTAGTCCTTTCTCTGTGTTCCTATCTTCTTACCTAGCTGTGTTCCATCTGGAGTGTTCGTATTCTAGCCCTGGCAGTTGGTCTGGTCAGCTGTGGGGAACTACTGCTCTGTGTCTTAACTTATTCTTAGTAACTTAATAAATACAACCTAACTACAAGAAGACGTGTCCTGCTGCATACTTCATTCTATTTACAACACTGCACAAGCATTACTTCAAGCAAATGGTATAAACAGACATTAGTTACAAGGTATTCACATCGAGCCATTGCAAAACTTGGCCGCCTGTGCCTTCACAGTGAAGATAACCCAGTTCCCATTTTGGGCTCTGGACAAATGTGGAGGTACATTCACAAAATTAAGTATGGTTAAGGTCTGCACAATGATGGATCTTGAGTGCTTGATTTGTTTGAAGTCTGTCTCCCTCTCCATGTAGGAGTATGCTTCTTACTGGAATGAATTCATTTAAAAAGACACAGTAAATGACACAAGTCACAAAGATTTTGGTAACTAAACTAGACATGTGCCTACGAGATATCTGCAGTGTGCCGGTGGGACACACCAGCTCCACAAATTAGTTGCTGGTAGTTATCAATTTTTATACACCGGAAACACAAGAATGTCATGCAACTAAAGCAGCTCTAAATAATTTCATACTGTTAGAAATGGGGGTCTCTAGTTGGCAAGGGTTTGCACCTTTGTCCAAATAGGGAGCGTACTTCCTAGTCAGGATAAGGGAGTTACACTCCTAAAATAACACCTGCTCACCCCCTTGGTAGCTTGGCACGAGCAGTCAGGTTTATCTTAGATGCAGTGTGTAAAGCATTTGCACATAAGCAACAGTAATACAGTGTAAGCAGTACAAAAGGCCACCACACCAGTTTAGAAAAATATCCAACATTTTTATATGCCTAAAACAAGACCACAACGATAAAAATCCACAATACAGTACTTACAAATCTTCAGTTACCAAAATAACCTTGAAAAACAGTTTCTTGATGTTGATAGCTCCGTCCGGGGCTATCACGGCATAATGAGCAAACAAATCCAAACAGTTCTGGCTGACCGCGGCGTCGCGGGCCAGAGACAGTGTCAGGAAGACCCGCAAACAGTACCTTTTGGAAATGCAGGGCTTCGGCGACCTCTCGTTAAGCTTCCAAAAGCCTGGCGTCCGCAGGCGTTGGTTCCGTAGGTCGGTGCAGGAGTCACCTGGGACCTCGAAGTCAGATGCGTTGCAGATCGAACTCCTCTTTGTTGAAGTTAGGAGTGCTGGCGTTGGCAGGCATCGGGTGCTGCGGTGCAAAGTACAGCGTTGCGGCGTGCGGTGCCCTCAGGTCGCGGTGCGAGCAGCGGCTCGGTGGCTGCATCAGATGGCGTCGTCGGTGAGACCAGGGTCGTGGTGTGAGAGGAAGGCGGTGCTCATCACTGTGCTGGCAGGTCACAGTGCAGCAACGGCATCGTCGTTGCTGAAGCACTGTCGTCGGCTGACGAACTGGAGTCAATGGCACCGGCGTAAGTAGGCCAACGCTGCGGTGCGGGATGAGGGCGGTGCATCGTGTGACTTTACGAGAGGTGCCATCAAACCACGGTACAAGCAGCTGCGTCAATCTTGGCGTGGAGCGGCTTCATCGGAGATTCCAAGGCGGCGTGGTGAAGCGAGGCAGTGCGGCATGTGGTGCCCACAGGTCGCTGTGTGAGCAGTGGCTCGGTGGCGGCATCAGCAGGCGTCATCACTAAGACCAGGGTTGCGGTGCAGCGTTGCGGCGGTGCCCTCTGCGGTGCTGTCAGGACACGGAGTTGGCAGCGGCATCGTAGACGTTGTCGAGTTGCTTTTGTACTTCTGTTGAAGCACAAAACATACAGTTCCCAGTGCTGAGGACAGAAGAGCTTGAAGTCTTTGCTGTTCCTGAGACTTCTTGAACAGGGGGCAAGCTCTACCTTAAGCCCTTGGAGGAACTCACAAAAGTAGATTGCAGAAAGTTCAGTCCAGTCCTTTCACTGCCCAAGACAGAAGCAGCCACTGCAGGCCAACACAGCAAAGCACACAGCAAAGTGGTAGTTCCTCCTCACAGCTTATCCTGATCTTCTTCTTGGCAGTCTTCTTGATCCAAAAGAGTTCTAAAGTTCAGGGGTCTGGGCCCCAATACTTATACCACCAAATCCTTTGTTCTCTGAAGGCAGAGAGTCCCGTATCTAGTCCAAACTAGTATTATGCAGTCCTGGAGCACTTTGTTTACAGGACTCCTGCTTTCCTGTGTCAGGGTGGGCCAGGGTCATCAGACACACCACAGGAGGTGGAGCCAGCATTGTGGAAGGCAGGCACAGTCCTATTCAGGCCCAGGTGCTACTTCTCCCACCACTCCACATGCAGATAGCTCTATTCAGCCCAGGGCTGACTCACCCTGTCTCCTGGAGCCACCCCAGCCCCTGTCACTCACAAACCAGACATGCAATACACAACCTAGCTGAGGCAGGCTGGATGGTTTGGCAAGAAAATACCTACTTTCTAAAAGTGGTATTTTCAAACACAGAATATTAAAACCAACTTAATTAAAATATGTATTTTATCATTCTGAGTTCAGGCATACTAAATTCCCTTTTCTACCATGTTCCCTCGGTCAGGCAGGATTATAAGATGTTATAATCAAACTCCCCATTCTGGCCTATGGGAATAGGTAGCCTTGCAATAGTGAAAAATGAAATTGGCTGTAATTCACTATCATTACATGCCGCACACACCAGGGCATGTCCTACCTTTCACAAACAATGCACCCTGCCCACAGGGGTACCTTGAGCCTACCTTAGGGGTGACTAACATGTAGAAAATGGAAGATTTAGGGAATGGCAAGTGGGTGCACTTGCAAAGTCGACATGGCTGTCCCAGACTGCACACAGGCTCTGCAATGGCAGACCAGACTTACACTTTACGGGCTGTTTGCGTGGGTGGCACAATCCAGTGCTGCAGCCGCCAACAGCATTTGATTTATGGGCCCTGGCACGCGCCGTGCACTTTACTAGGGACTGACACATAAATCAAATAGGTCAATCATGGAAACACCAATCCATAACACACTTTACTACAGGAGCACTTGCACTTTACCACTGGTCAGCAGTGAGAAAAGTGCGCAGAATCATTACACCAGCAAAAAGTCGAAACCTGGGGGTCAGAAAGCAAAAACTCAGGGGAAACACGCCAAAAGCTGCCAAGTCTAACAAATAATAACATCGATTTTTCACTCTTAAAACAGCTGCAGACTAGTAAAATGTTCTAGATCAACACGAAGCTCAGCAATGTCATACAAAATTGTGTGAGCTAATGTAAAATTAGAAAAATTATGTTATTCGCTTTTTCCGAATTAAGAAGAAACTGGAAACGAGCGCACAAATAAGGGCATACATCAGTGCAAAGATTCAGTCAGTCAAACAGCCACAGAGTTGAGGTTGCAACTAATTAAAGATGAATGTCTAGAAGTCATGAAGGAAAAACATTCTTATAATAAGAAAAAGATGGAATATGCTCTTTATACTATTGAAATTGCGAGCAACACAGCTGGTGTCATGTGTAAAATGATGACTGCGCAGAAACAGAACATGAAGATCTTACAAAATATGCACATACCCTTATTTATACTATCCTAAGTTTTTTTTCTTAGTGTAGCTTTAATAGGGGAGGTACATTTAACAGCACACCAATTATCGGGATGCAACATGTTTATTAGTTCAATACTTTTACTAGGATATTTGCACTAATATGCACAAGGTGAGGACATCATGGTGACTTACCACCACACAACAGACACCAATTATTTAGGAATCCTGGAATAACCCAAACCTCGTACACAAAAAACCCCATCTGTGATTTAAGGAACTAATTTGAAAATAATCTTGTGCTGTCTATAAATGACAGTGCTACCACACCATGCTTTAGTTATATATTTTCGACTGTGTGCCCCAAAATGCACCACCAGTAGCATACCACACCCTTACAACTCACCTACTGAAAGGGCGTGGCTCATTCGCTACACTTGTTCTTTGTGTGACCTTGGATTTTTCACAATCCCTATAAACATTGGTGCGGCGCCCTCACTCTGAAAATTGTTCCATCACCACTGGTGACATCGACAGAGCTTCCATTTCTAATGTGGGGCTTCACCGTCTCTTCTGTTCACAAACGTGACAGCAACAGAGGGAGGTCTCAACTCAGAATTGCAATATAATAACCACAGCTTCCAATTCACAAGAGTGAGGTCTTCCAAATGCCCAAGCTCCCATTTTACAGCTGTGTATCGCATTGTAGCATCTGGATAGAGCTTTCTCTCTAAGCGTGGGAAAGCAGCGCTTCTCATTGGTCGAGGAAGAGCCTACTCCAGCATCACTCAAGCTGCTAACTACGCATCCACTCTATCCGCAACGGTTCATTTTCACGACTTGCACATCACCAGGACTTCTAATTTCACAGCGTTCACTACACTTAAGATCCAAACTCACACGCAACTCAAACCGACGCTTCCAAAAACTGCTATGTCTTAACGCGAGCTTCTAACTCACAAGTGTGTCGTCAAACTTCCATGACACAGGCGCGGTGTCTCCTTACTTATTATGTTTCTAACTTGCAAGCCTCACACAGCTAAGTCTTCTAAATCACAAGTGTGACATCACTATTTTTTATCTTTATTTTTTTTGTTTGCAGATTTTATATTATGCAAACTCGACCTGAAGGTATTGGAGCGCTTTACGTAAGCACCAGTTATGTTACACAAGGACACATTCATTAATGCTTCGAGTTCACACGTGGCATAAAAAAAAAACAAATCTAATATGTCTGACATTAAAAAAGCTTTGAAATCACATAATGCATCAATAAATCTACTAAGTCAAATATGTGATATTTATAAAAAAATTACTTATGTGTGAGATCACAAGAGCTTTGAATGCACATGTGTGACTTCATGAAAGATCCGAGTTCACTCGAGTGACAACACAAGAGTTTCTAATTCCTTTGCATCTGAAAAGCTTTTACTTCATAGGCGTGAGACAAAAATACTTTAATATTCACAAGTGTGTTTTCAAAAAGATTTTCGCTTTACTTGTGTGGCATCAGCAAAATTTCAACTCCACATATATAACGAGATCTGCTTCATAACTGGCACAACCAACGCTCCAATTAAGTTGTTGGATTTCAAACACCAATACATCATTACATGAGAGTGTCACTGGTAACATTGTTGTTCACAAGTGTGACACAAGTTTAGTTGCCCACATTCAGTGACGTCACCAAAGCTTGCAGTTCACCGCCAGAAAATCTAAAAGCTCATAACATGCAGACAACCTCACCACAACCTCCCAACCTCTCAAGAAAACAACAACATCTGACCACAAGAGAGACGTAGTTGATATTCCCAATTCACAGCTGTGGTAAAAGCCTCCAGCCTCAACAGCTGCGATCGCGAAGTAACAACTATCCACTCTCAGTTATTGTCTTAGCAGAAAAGGTCACTTTTATTAAGACAGGTAAAACAAATATTTTCCTTATGCAAAACCTATAAAGAATCATTGTCATGCCCTTTTTGCATTATGCTTCAACCAAACCCAAAAACATTTTATCATAATAAACCCAAATAGTTCCAACACAACTTGCAGAAATACACCTCATGTAATGCAAACAATCCCATCATTTCCTTTCCCTTCCTTTGCTTATTGACCATATTCCCCCTCCGCCCCCACCCCAGAGGGATGGATAAGCCCGCTCCAGACTATCCAAACCCCCCCAAAAAACGCCATCCAGAAAACCACAGAGTTTTCCTGGCCCCACCCAAAAGGCTTGCTGAAAGAGAAATTTATAAAACCCTTTTATTGCACCATAGATTTTCATTCCAAAAATGTGCCAGCAAATCCCTCATCTCCAATAAATAATAAGCTTGACCCAGCTGTGATAAATGAACACCATCCTCTATGAAAATATGATATTCAGCACCTGTGATATTGTCATGTGATAAAACTTTAATCCCCATTGCCTGGCAAAAAACTTTCACCGCCCGGTTAAGTTTCCTTCTGGCCTTTTCAATCTCAGCGTGATTACGTGCCCCCTCTAATGTTGTCAGTAAATAAACTCTGTCCACACCAAACATTTGCCCTCCCAATTATTCTTTAGTACTGCAAGGTCCAATTTCATCTGTTTAATAAGGGATAAATCTGACAAAGGCACTAAGTTATTTTCACCTAAATGTATAATTAACATGTCAGGAAAGCCTCATGCAAAAGAGAGTTCCTTTAAACTGGGAAATAAACCCGCCCACCGCATGCCACCTTTTCCTTTCCAGAAAACTTTCTGCCCTTCGCTTGGAAGTCCGAGTGCTCTGCCATATATCTGCTGTTCAGCAAAGACGGCTGCCCATTTAATGAAAGAGTGTCCCACTATCCAGGTGCGCATTTTTGTTGAAAATGAACCCTTCACGCAACCTAGACGGAAAAACAAAATTAGAAGGAAGCAATGTACAAACAACAAACTTCATTTCCTAACATAGCGAATGCAACAGGCTGATTTCCACCACCAAATCCCAACCCAACCTGGCCGCCTCAGTAGCCGCCCCAATACGAAAAGAGTGTGTCCCAAACAATAAAGGGTCTTTGCAAAGTTTAACCAAAGCCTTCCTTAACACAGCCAATAGATGGGCACTAGAAATCTTAGACATTGAGAAAATATTACACCAGGCAGGAAACTAGTAGATTTAGAGAAATAAGCCTACTCCCAAAAAATTTACAGAGTGCACACCTGTTTCATCCACTTTTCGTCATAATGTTTATTCTCTTTAGATCCTTTAGAGTGCATGCCCGGTGCATGGTCTGCCCCAAAACCATGTACTTGTGTGAACACATTGAGAAATTGGGGTGACGATTCACCCCAATGCCGGACGCACAGCGTATTCCTGTGTATTTAACACAAATGCCACAAGGTTGTACCAATTTTATCCATCTTTATTCCAATGTAATCGAAAAGGTTTACTTAGTCCTTATACAATGTTCATCCTTTGTCACTTGAGAGAGCATTCCCCTGCATTAAGGATATTGATAACATATGAGGTCTCTCAAAGAAGCCTACTCCCTCAAAGGACAGCAATCCATTACCCCACTCGCGTTCAGATGAACCCACATGCCTTTTCCCAGTTGGTCGGTTTTCGACCTCCTCAACCAGATCCTCAGTTTGTAATTGTAATTGTAATTCACATTTGTAAAGCGCATTATCACCGTCAGGTCTCTAAGCACTGCCAGAGAGAGGCACACCCTAGCCAGGGTGGAGATGCTTATTGATTAGGGAAGGTCCCAGCCTTCCGCAAAGAGGACTGTTTTTAACTTCTTCCTGAAAGGGAGGAGGGTGCGCTCCTTGTGCAGGTTCTCCAGCATTTTGTTCCAGAGTGGAGGGATAGCGGTAGAGAAGTCTCTTTCTCCCTTGGAGGTGAGGTTGAAGTGGGGACAGGCCAGTTGGTCAGCCTCTGAGGATCATAGCTCCCTTTTAGGGGTTTAGAGGGTTAAGCGATTTTTAATGTAAGTTGGGCCATGGCCATGGATGGCTTTGTGCGCAATGCAGAGGCCCTTGAACTTAGTTCTGTGCCTGACTGGGAGCCAGTGCAGCTGACATACAAGAGGGGTGGCATGGACCCTCCTAGGCAGTCTAAAGATTAGTCTGGCAGCGTCATTCATGATGACCTGTAGTCTAGCTAACAGCTTTTCCGGGAGACCGATGTAAAGGGCATTGCGGTAATCAAGTTGTGATACTATCATGGCCGATACGGCCAGTCTGAGTGTGGCAAATGTGAGAAGGGGGCACGCTTCTGCAGCTGTCTCATCAGGCCGACACATGTTCCCACAACTGCAGCCACCTTCTGAGTCATGGAGAGTTTGGCATCAACTTAGATGCCTAAGCTCTTTACCGCTGGGGCCGGTTCCGGGTTGGTGCCCAACTCCTGAGGCCAAAAGAGGTTGCTCCAGGGATTGGAATCGGTGGTGATGGCCAATAACTCAGTCATATCAGGATTGATTTTGAGGGAATTGGCCGTCATCCAGTTGACAGTGAATTTTTTTATATTTTGCATTCTTAAGTGGGCGGCTGGGGAACTGCCTATCTGGATGATGATTTGGGTATCATCGGCGTAGTTGGAGATCTGGCACTCCATGAGATTCAGTGCGGCTATCAGGAGCTGGAGGTAGGCGTTGAAGAAGAGGGGTGTCAAACCCCGAGCCTTGTGGAACCCCACACAAGAGTTTGCCTAGATCAGACATGTGGTTCGTCAGCTGTACTCTCTGGGATCGACTGCTGAGGAAAGATGTGAGCCACATAAGGGCCGAGTCCTGGATGCCAAGCTTAGAGATCCGTGACAAAAGTAGATTGTGGTTAACCGTGTCAAGTGCCGCGAACAGGTCCAGCAAAACCAGGGCATATGGCTTTTTCTTGTCGGCCCGGAGCCTGAGTTCATCCAGCACTGCCATTTCTGTGCTGTGATGAGCCCTGAGCCCTGAGCCTTGCCTGGTTGTTTTACAGAAGGTTGTTTGCTTCTAGATGGTGAGACAGGGATTTCAGCATGCGCTGTTCCAGCACTTTTACCAGAAAGGGAAGTTGGGAGATCGGCCTGAAATTTTTTAAGTTCTTCACGTCAGCCCCTGGTTTCTTTAGAAGTGGGATAACACATGTTTCTTTGAAATTGGCGGGGACGTGGCCAAGTTCCAAGGATTTATTAAGGAGCGAGAGTACCTCACTTTTGATCCCTGGTAATGCCAGCTTAAATATCCTCGGTGGGCAGGGGTCCGCGGGTGAACCTGACTTAACCCGCCCCATTAAGGAAGGAAGGGAGTCAATGGTCAGTGTGGGAAATACGGTAAGAGGTTTATCGTAAGTGGGGGCCGAGGTTCGGTGCCAGAGGGCAGTGGACGATGGGAGTAATAGAGATCTCCGTCAACAAGTCCTCAACATTCTTTAGAAGGAAGGTTTGAAACATGTTACAGTCTTCCGGACGGGGGGCTTCAGTACCTGGGCTTGTCTCAGCTCTGTTAGAACCCGAAAGGTTTCTTTTTGTGTATTGTCTGCAGTAGCAATCCTGAGTTCATAAAATTCAGCTTTCCGTGCTAGGATTGTTTTTTTGTACTGTGTAACTGAACCTCGCTACTCTGAATGCCTACATGATCCCTTAAGGCTAATAATTCGGAAACCCTGAAAGCACCAAAGAATAACCAGATCATGCATAATCTAAAATGAGAAACCTCCCAATCATCATAAAAGTAAACTGGTAATTGTGACAACTGTTGCAATAGAGCAAAAGTAACTGGCTCACGTAATGGCAAAGAATAAGCATGTTCTCTGCTGAAAACTTTCAACATTCTTCTTAACAAAACATCTTCCACCAGGCCCTGACCCCTACCATAATTTTCCATTAAAAGAAATTCCAGCCAATTTCCCAGAAATGGTTGTGCATGACAAGCCCTTATTAATCAAATGTAACACAAACTGTAAAATGAAACGTTTATAACCATCTAAGATCCCACCAAAACTTTGAGAGTTTGCATAACTTAAAAATTCGCTCCAAGCCTGCTGATAGTTTCGTCTGGTGGAAGGAGCTATAGATTTTTCCACTAATTCCATGATCCTCAGTCCCCCAGCACCCAGGTGCTCTGCAAAATTGGAGTTTTGAAGCTGTCTGCCCCTGGTGCCAAGCTGCAGAATTTCTGCCAATAAAAGCGAGACAAAGCGTCTGCTATAGAATTGTTAATACCTGGAATGTGCCGTGCTATGAACACTATATTCAATTTAAGGCTCTTTAACATGAAAACTCGTAACAGACGTAACACACGTAGATCTTTAACTCTTTGATTATTAATAAGATCTACCACAGACATATCGTCGACGTGAAAAAGCACACATCTTTCCCGAAATTCCAACCAGCAAAGCGACAATCAGAGGGAATAGTTCCAGGAAGGCAATACTGCGACCTTGCTGAAACAAATGAGGGGGCTACCTTTCTGCACACCCAAGACCCTCCAAAAACAAATCGAAAACATGGGCCCCACACGCCTCTGAAAAGAGTTGGATCTGCCAAATGGTATTGTCTTCAACAAAAAAGAGGGAAACTCCATTAAAATCTTCCAAAAACTTTAGCCAAATGAAATGGTCTTCCTTGATGGCCTTAGAAATTTTAATCCTGTGGTAAGGAAGGTACGCTCCTGACATTGCCATCCCCAAACGTCTGCAAAAAGTCCTACCTGCCCTAACCGCCCAACAGGAAAAATTTAGATAGCCTAGTAAACGCTGAACCTGCCTGAGCTCAATCTTGTCTTTGACGATTACACCCCACAAAAAAGAACCTGATTTCCTGTATCTTTTCAGTCGGCAAACGAGCCATCGTATCCTGTGTGTCGATCTCTATACCCAGAAAGTGAGTTTAGTGCTAGGGTCCTCAGTCTTTTTTGGAGCCAGCGGGACACCCAACTCTTTAGCCATGTCCTGAAAAATACCTAGAGCTCCACTACACTGATCTGAATGTGCAGCTCCAATGAACATAAAGTCATCCAAGTAATAGCAAACATATAGATGACTGCTTCTCTTGGTAAAGCACCATTGCAAAAAGGTACTAAACATCTCAAAGAGAGCACAGGACACTTAGCAACCCATAGGGAGAACTCTGTCTACGTAAAATGCTCCATTAAAAATCATGCCCAAAAGTTCAAAATCCGATGGATGTATTGATAACAAACGGAAAGCTGACTGAATGAATGAATGAATATTTCTTTATTCGTTTTTTTTAAATTTGAAAAACCATAAAAGCATTATCATAAGTTAAAAACCATTTTTAAAAGTTTGTTACAAATCAGTATAAAACGAGATGTCCAAGGATAGCAACTGAGAGCCCTAACCCTGTTATCTAATACATAGTAAGACTGAATCTATCTAAAACAATTCATTTAAGAACTATCACAGATTCATTCTGTGTCTACAAATACATTTCAAAAATTTAACTATGTGTTTAAAAATCCATTCCGTCTCTAGAAACTGCAGGCGTAGCAATGCTGGACAACATCTTCTAATACCCAACAATTTTAGCAAAGGTAGCAACCAAATCTTTCGATGCCCAACATAAAATTTGCAGAACAAAAAGGTGTGGATGGTTGACTGTACAGAAATTTCATCGCAAGGGCAAGGTGGTAAAATTGAAACCCAACTGTTTCTCTCTGGAAAAGTAACCAAGTGATGGAAAATATTTAGTCTAAACCTCGTCAAGAGCAATCTCTCGAATGTAGAGAGGTTAAAGGCTAAATATGGCTGGATTAAGAGAGTGGTTTGAACCGCCATTTCATGTTAGACCTGACTGAATATCGCTCTTCGCTAATTCAGCCCCAGTCCCAACCATCCTTACCAATTTTAATGCATCATCTACTGAGGCATAAGACACATTAGAATCAGCAAGAGAAATTAAATCATTAATGCATTGACCCTCTGGCCAAAACAGATGGTGAATTAAACGAAATTCCCCAGCCACTTTCATGGGTACTAATCCCAAAGGCGATATAATCAAGTTTACCAGGGGGCACTGCCAGAATGGACCAACTATCCTGCCTGCTTCCAATTCCCCATCCAATTTCTTTTACACACTCTGTGGTGACTCCTTTGGCAGATTTCAGGTTATCAGCCCAACGATTATACCTTGGCACCTGATAACCAATCTTGAAACCGTCCCTGAAACCCCAATAACTTCTGAATCTGGATACTCAGACAGCCATGACTCTAGAATCGACAGCCTAATTGGGGTATGAGCCCTTTGACATAGGTTGAAAAATGGAATCCCCATCCCCTTTGAAATCTCCCTTGTTCCCCAAACTTTTGATTGGTGAAACATTGTATAATGGCATGTTTTCCTTCACATTGGGAACATTCATGTTTAAATCTACAAAACTGTTTGGTGCAGAGACCCCGGTTAAAATTCCAACAGCCTCCGGATATTGGAAACAGTCTCCTACTAAACCAAACTGCCCCGATTTGGACGGGGTGCGGCTGAAAGGGCCAGTATGTAATTGGTAAACCACTTGCTGTATGCGTCGTGGCGGGTGGTTGGGTAGAGGACATCCACTGAAGCCAAAGCCCTGCATCAAGGTCACCCCAAGGCTTATCATGGACTATACTGACCCTGGCTCTAAATTCCTCATTGTAGCTGAGCCAATCAAAACCACCAAAGTTCATTTGGGCCTTACGAATAATGTCCATGTATTTGACATTGCAACTGCCCTATCTTGATGTCTTTCGAAATATACACTTGTGTAGATCAAGAATGCCGATGTCCAATTCTCTATGTCCTTGGGGTCCCTGGGACGTTTAGCAAGCCCCCATTCCTCTTCTTTGGACCTATCTTTAGCCTGAATGTCCCTATGAAGTAGTTGAAACACATCAACAAACTCGTCCTGCCAAGTCCTGTTTTCTGTCTTATCGAAAAGATGCGTCCCCAATGGCATAGCTATTACCTTATAAGGAAGCTTCTTATGAATATTATTAGTAACTTCCCCCACCTGCACATTACTGGAATTAATTCCAAAATCAACCTTTTTATCTTGACTTGAATTCTTGTTTACCCCATCAATGCTACTAACAGTTGGAGACTGTGCAGCCACATTTGCCACAACCTCCCCAGTAGTCACCCCCAAAGCATCAGACAATGAGGAATCACCCACTCCCACAGAACGTGTATTGCGCTTGCTACCCAAGGGTTGTGACCAAGAAGCCCACTAATGTGGCTTACCTGTCTGTAACTGAGCGGAGCGTTTCTGAAATTCTTTGGGATCATCACACTGACGATGACTGTGTTGCTGTTGTTGTTCCCTTGCGCTGTCCGCTCCTGACTTCAGCAACACACTAATAACATTGCATGCCCCTGACACACCCTTTGAAAACACATTGTCCTGCATTATCAAATGTACATTACCATCCACAATTCCTTCACCCAAATCCCCTTCTTCCAGATCATCATAATCATCACCATAATCCAATTGCTCATCATGTATTTCCAGATCAGGGTTACTACTTCCAGGCAGTTCCCCATCCCCACTCCCCCATCATACAACCTCCAATTGGTCACAGGCATCCGCTCCGAATGCTCAGCTGTACACAGAAAATTTGCAACTGATCCGCCTTGTGTGCCTGATTTATTTTTTTACCAAAAGCCGCAAAATTCTCTGTGCTCGAAAGACTGGGGACTCCAGTCACTGTGTGTGATCCTGCTGATGCTGACACATTCAAGCCGCTCCTGTCTGAAAGCGCTGGGAACTCCAAACTGTTCCCCCCAGTCCCCGGTTCAGAGCTGCCACCAGTAGCGAACGGGGCGTTAGAATGTTCCACCCAGTGTCCAGTCTGAGGCCCAAAAGATGAATCAAAATTAAACTGAGGCTGAACTGGAGGAGAGCGAGATGTTGGAAAAATAAACTCACACCCAGAAGAACCCCCTAACTGTTCAGGCATTTGAGTAACATGTTCACTGTGAGAACCAACTCCACAACCTCAAACTCCTCATGAGCATAACCATGCACTGATGACTCTGTGTGCTCAAAATGTCCTGTAGCAAGCGAAACCCCACTTGACAACTGAAATTTACCACCAAGGGGGCCTCTGCGCAAAGGGGACTGCACAACAACAGAATTGTCCCCCACCAACACTGTCCCGGCCAGGTACCTTGAAACTCCTGCATGACTGCTTATTCTCCACTTGTTTGGGTGCAGGGAACACTATTTGGCCCCCTAAAACATCTTCCCCACTGTTGCTTGAATAGTCCACTAAGGAAGCAGAGCGCTTGCCTAAAACTGCTTGAGGTGCTATATCAATTGGAGCACCTCCCATATTAAAATGTGAGCGCCTCATCAGAACATTCATTTTCCCTTTGGCCCGTAATGTAGGGGAGGGGCTCACAGGCAAAGAAATGACTTCCCCTCCAGTGAAACCCGGCCCCCGCTCCCTACCTCCCCGAATGAGCGAAGCAGAATGTGACCGGTAGGCAGCCCCACCCCTCAGCGAGGCTCTTCTCCAAGCTCGGCCCACACGAGGGGTGGAGACTGCCTCCAACAGACCTGCCTCCCCAGCAGAAGCCAATGAACACCACGACGCTTGAAGCCTGTCTCCGCTGGTTTTTATTTATTATTTATTTATTTATGCATTTTTATATAACGCGGACTTTTCCCGAAGGCGTCAGAGCGCTTCACATTAGGAACAGAAATGAAACATAATGAGAAACATTACAGAAGAGCAGATTACTAAAACATACGTTACCTACATAAGGTAATAGTGACAATTGTGAGCAAACAAAAAACATAAGGTAGTAAAAATTGTGAGCAACCAAAAATACATGAGGTAGTAAAGGTGATAGTGACAATTGTGAGCAAACAAAATACTTGAGGTAGTAAAAATTGTGAACAACAAAAAATACATGAGGTAGTCAAAAGTGCACAAGAGGAAAAGTGACAAGTGTGCAGTTAAAAGAGAAAACAGAGTATAATTTGAGGTATAATACTGCAATAAGTGCTAGGCACAAGAACAGGCGTTGCGTAGGCAAGGTGGCACTTGTGCAAGTATCAAAGGTAAAAACATGTGAGAGGTAGCAACCATGTGTTACAAGGGCAAAGTGTTGTGTGCATGTTACAAAAGAGCACCGAACACAAGTACATGGAGAATACTGCAAAAAGGCAGACACTCCCACCACAGGAAAACACTGGGAAGGCACTTCCATGGTCATGGAAAGTAGAAAATATCAGTAGTGGGAAGTCTTCCTCCGAATAGCAAGAGGACGTGAATTACTTTTGGAGGTGTCTCTGGAGGAGGAGAACTTTGAGGTCCCTTTTGAAGGCCTGGGAGGAGGCGGTGGTCCGGAGCTCAGGCGGAAACGAGTTCCAGATTCTCACTGCGTTGCCTGAAAAGGATTGGGCCATTGTTCTTTCCTTCTTGAAAGTGGGAGGTTCAAGCAGTAGATTCTCGGCATTGCGTGAAGGTCTAGAGCCTCCAGAGAGTTTCAGTTTATTCACCAGGTAGCGGGGAGAGGAGGAGTGCAAGGCTTTGTGGGTGATACAAGCGGTCTTGTAGATAGCTCTAGCCTCGAAGGGAAGCCAGCGGAGGGTGGATAACAACGGTGTGATGTGATCGCTTCTTTTGGCCCCATAGATGAAACGAGCTGCTGAATGGAAGACAGACTTAAGTGGGGACAGGTGAGATTTGGGGAGGCCAGTAAGAAGAGAATTGCAGTAGTCTAGTCTGGAGAGGACCAGCGATTGCACCAGGGTTATAAGGTCCCGCTCCGGGAAGAAGCGACGGATTCCCCAAAGAAGGCGCAGTTGGTATTGAGCAGATTTTGCAATAGAATTGATGTGGGGAGTTAGATTGAGTTTTTTGTCTAGAATGACACCAAGAGATTTTGCGCTGTCGACAATGATGGGTTTGTTGTTTAGTAGATTCATCTGATCCATCCATGATTGAACCGGGGGAGGAGAGAGTGAGGAGGAGAAGAGGAGGAATTCAGCTCCTGAGAGCTGGTAAGGATGGCTGCGGCTTCGCTTCAACGCCGCTTCTCGTTCTCCATTGACCGGCGTCAGCGGAGCACAGCCGTGCAATGGCAAACATGCCGCCACGGCCTCCACAACTCCTCTCGCTGCCTTTCCTCTCGGACGCCCCACGCCCGCCACCACAGCGGCAGAAATCTCGGGCCTCAACAGGTCCTCACAACCTGCAGTGCAAAGAACGCGCAGAATGTCACGCACTGTCTCACCCTCCGCCATATTATAATCTTAAAATTACCAAAACTACTCTCACAAAGGAGACAAAAACTCTCGGAATAGAAAGGAACCAGTCAACAAAAGCTATCCGTTACCTAACCTCAAAGAGTGCCCCCTTCTGCCACAAGCACACCTATTTAATACCTACCTTCATGTCCTGCCGCCCAAACCTACCTGCACCTATCAAGCCAATTGGATTGTTCCACCGTGTGAAGAACCCCAGGAGGACACCGGCTCACACTATGCTCCCCCTGGGTCCCCATTTAACGGATATTACTACAGAAGCTTCAATTTTACAATATCATTTTAGGAACAATTATGAAACACTAAACACTTTCATTTAAAAAAAAAAAAAAGAATCGCGAAAATGTGACAAAGCATGAAAACAACCCAAGGCGGGACGATATTAGGAAAGCAAAGACAGACTTCCAGACCGTCTGGAGCCTTCACAAGGTCGGCAGAGCTAGGGTTGAGGGAGTCACATGCAGGCGCTATGGCGTTCATATTCTGTTATTATGTAGCTACCAAAAAGCAACATGTGATGCGGAAGGTGTCTTGGAGGGCAACAACAAATGTGACAGAGGGCATGCATTTCTGAAGCACATGATTTCCTTCTTCTCTGTTCAGTACAGCATGTCCCATGCCTCTCCTTTCCAAAACCAAGCCTGCCTGATAAAAAGAACAAAAGAATGTTCAAACTTAGTTTTGTCCACACTTTAAAAAAAAAAATTGATGAAAGTTAAATGTCTTTGTGAAATACATAGCCTCTTTCTGTCAAACATCATTTTAAGTGCATTAAAAAGTCTTCCAACACTGTTTTTAATTCTGTCAACTGTGCATGAGCTATATTTTAAAAGAAGCAGTCGGTTTACCTGAGGAGGCATTCACAAACAAAACAGCAGATTTTGGAGAGAGGATGTGGTGTAACATCCAGCACTGCAGCCTTTACAACTGGGGAACTGTGTTCGAGCCTCGCATTGGTTCTTCCCCGTGCCCACCTCTAAACCCCCCCCCACTTTAAATACATGTGGATCCATTAACAAGTAAAACAATGGCAAAGCAGAATGCAGTGCAAGTAATTAGCAAACTCACCTGGGAAAAAATGCAATCATTCCAGTGCCCTGAATCCGGTCACGCAAGGAGTATATTCTATATTCTTTCTGGTCCAGAAGATGTTGGAAGCGATTAGGCCTGTGTTGGACCTGAAGAGCCTCAACCGTTGGGTAGCTTCCATGCCATTCATGATGCTGTTGTTGCAGCAGCTCTTCCCTCTGACGTCTCCTGGAGACTTCATAGTGACCATCGACCTTCAGGATGCATACCTGCATGTCCCCATCCACTGAGTCATCAGAGGTTTCTGAGATATACTGTGGGTTCAACGCAGCTTCAATTCCAGGTTCTTCCCTTTGGGCTGAAGTCAGCTCCACATGTGTTTACCATGGTGTTGGCCCTTCGCCGGAAGAACACAGAGAGTCCGCCTCCCCCCGTTTCGATCCGAGGCCACCGAAGTCATCTGCGGCGTACCGCAAGGATCATCACTCAGCCCCACCCTCTTCAACGTCTACATGAGACCCCTTGCAGCCATCGCACGCCAACACAACCTCAACATCATCTCCTACGCCGACGACACCCAACTGATCCTCTCCCTCACCAGTGACCCCGCCACCGCCAGAACTAGCCTACACGAAGGGATGAAAGACGTCGCCGAGTGGATGAAGAACAGCCGCCTGAAACTGAACTCAGACAAGACGGAAGTCCTCATCCTGGGACCATCGCCCTCCGCCTGGGACGACTCCTGGTGGCCCCAGGCCCTAGGCAGCGCACCCAAGCCAACAGACCACGCACGCAACCTGGGCTTCATCCTTGACTCCTCCCTCTCGATGACCAGACAAGTCAACGCCGTCTCCTCATCATGCTTCAACACCCTACGCATGCTCCGTAAGATCTTCCGATGGATCCCGACCGAAACCAGGAAGACGGTCACCCAGGCACTCATCACATGCCAACTGGACTACGGAAACACCCTCTATGCCGGAACCACAGCCAAGCTACAGAAAAGACTCCAACGCATCCCGAACGCCTCCGCTCGACTCATCCTGGAAATCCCCCGACGCAGCCACATCTCCGGACACCTGAGGGACCTGCACTGGCTCCCCATCAGCAAGAGAATCACGTTCAGACTCCTCACCCACGCACACAAGTCCCTCCACGACCTGGGCCCCAAGTACCTCAATGACCACTTGACCTGCTACACGCCCACCTGCCAGCTACGATCGACAAGCCTCGCCCTCGCCGCCGTACCACGCATCCGAAGAGCCACCGCCGGACGAAGATCCTTCTCCTACCTGGCGGCCAAGGCATGGAACTCCCTCCCCACCCACCTCCGGCTGACCCAGGACCATCTCGCCTTCAGGAGACAACTCAAGACCTGGCTGTTCGAGCAATAGCAGACCCCCCTTCCCTCAAGCGCCTTGAGACCCTCCGGGTGAGTAGTGCGCTATACAAATGCTATGATTGATTGATTGATTCTAATGGATGTTCTCCACCTGAAGGATATTTTCATCTTTGCATACCTGGAGTACTGCCTGGTCAATGGCGCTTCTCTTCCCCTGACCTCTCTGCATGTTTGGATAGTGCTGGATCTTCTGTTGTCTCATAGCTTTTTGGGGAATGCGAAGAAATCTCAGCTGACACACTCAGAATCGCATTTTCATAGGGGCTCGGTTGCCGGGTGATCTGGGCATTGTCAGTCTGCCAGACTCGAGGGTCGTCAAATTCATTCTCATTTGCGGGACCTGTGGTCAGCTGCTTATCAGGTGGTCTTGCACTGGATGAGGTTGCAGGGTGATCTGGCTGCCACTGTTGTTTTGGCTCCCTGGGCCAGGTGGCACCTCAATATCCTCATGAGGTTTACCCTGAGGCAGTGGGTTCCCAATGTGTAGGATATGTCTTGCCTTCTTTCTGTGAAAATGGTGATTCGAAGGGAACTGAATTGGTGGCTGGTTCCTTCCAACTTCTTGAAGGGCGTTGCCTTGTTCGCTCCTGCTTTGATGGTCATCACAACAAATGCCAGCAAAGGTGGTTGGGGGGCTTGATCTGAAGCTCTTCAGGTCAGGGCTTGTGGGATGTAATCCAGAGTTCTCTGTCTTCTAACTGGAGAGGACTAGAGGTGATTCTAGCCCTCCTTCACTTTTTTTCCCTGTTGGCAGATAAGGACGTTATCATCACTGCCAAGTCCTATCTCAAATGACAGAGGGGGACAAGCGCCCTGTCACTGTCAGTGATTGCTGGTCACATGTTTCTATGGGCTCATGTGTGTTGTCTTAGGACCATTTTTAGGGTTCGGCCTAGCGTACACTGCTCAGCAGTGTCGCGCAGCCAAGATCTTATGTTTCCCCAGTACTGGGGCTTGAATCCGCCTTCTCTTCCATTGGCTAGCTCCATAAATGGAGGCTCGCCATTGGAAGAGATGTGTGTCAATCAGTCTTTTCCCCGGCTTGAGCAGATTCGTGGGCGCTTCTGTCTTTTTTTAAGCCCCGCCCCTTTTCCCGTCATGCAGAGGTGGGCCATTGTGGGCGCTTACTTATTTTTTTTTTCAGGGCTGTTTTTTCGTCACTCTGTGCCAGCCCGGTCCCGGTCCCCTCTGAAGCCAGCGGCCACTCGCTCCCAGTCTCCACCGAAGGCTCCTGCAGCGGCACCCAAGTCCCCACCACCGGCCCGCAAGGCCCCTGCAGCCCGCGCCCAGAACCCCGCAGCCGTCTCTACCGCCCAGCCTCGTAAAGCACCAACCGCCCGCTCTCTTTCCCCACCCTAGGCATGGAAGGCGCCCACCGCTCGCAGTCTCCTCCCTGTGTTCCCACGGGGGCGGCTCTGACAACGCTTGTTGGATTAAGAGCCATATTTAACACTGCAGATCCTAGGGTGCGCAACGGGCGCTTGCGATCAAGATGGATTTGCTGTGTATTGTTTTGGGACAAGTCGATTTATTAAGGCAGACGCTCGCACTTTTTTTTTTAACGTGGTAACTTCAACGTGGTTAATAAGGTGCTTAAAATACCAGCTGGGAATCGCGATTTAACAAAATATCTACGCCTTCCAGAATATGTATATAGCTTTTGTTTTCGCTCAGTGCTGTTACGTCATCATCCTGCGTCGCAGTTGTTCATGGCAACTGTTTCCAACCAACGTCTAGGCTCTACGACGCTGGATGCTGTAAGTAGACCTTACTCATTCCTCTGCGCTTTTCTATATGGCCACGGGTATCACCGAGCTGTTTTTGTAGGGTCTCCGAAACCATGAGTTTAAAGCCTTAGCTTTTTATGATAAGTTCATGTGCTAATAATAACACAATGCTTGCAGCGGAATCTAGACCGCATGCGTGCATAGGTGATCTGAGGCTAGGCATGGCTTGAGTCTGAAGTCAGAGGTTCAGGTGCCCACATAGTATTTACACACGTACTGCCAAGTTCTGAATGTACGTCTGCAGGACTTTCAATTCTGGTACTTTTGTTTCAGCTAACTCTGTTAAGGACTGGGTAACTAATGTTTCCTAGCACGGGAAGTGTTGTTTACTAAAGACGTAGGTGATATACATGACAAGGGCATTTGTCAGCAATTCGAGGAGCACGTGTGAGGCAAGCACGGGAGTCAGTAAGACTTTATTCGGCTTTTGCAAAAACCCATAAAAGTCAAGTTAAATTAAACAATAAAAATACATCATTTAAAATCTGTTATCAATACACCTACCACATTTCACAGCTGTGTTCTCATCAAGTGCCAAAATATAGCCAATCCTTTGACCTGGCCTGATCTGCATCGGTTGTCATTAGTATCTTCCACTATAACCCTGGTTTAGTACTCAAGCAAGCATTACAATTTGACACTACTTTTGACCTGATTGCTTCTGATTGTTTTTACAGAGCTAAAGGAGTCCTACAACTGACTGAATTGAATGGGAAAAGCTAGACTGGCTCAGTTATTTGTGGCTCTGTCTGTGTGTGTGCGTGGCTCTGTCTGTGTGTGTGTGCGTGGCTCTGTCTGTGTGTGTGTGCGTGGCTCTGTCTGTGTGTGTGTGCATGGCTCTGTGTGTGTGTGCTTGGCTCTGTCTGTCTGTGTGTGTGCGTGGCTCTGTCTGTGTGTGTGCGTGGCTCTGTCTGTCTGTGTGTGTGTGTGTGTGTATGTGTGCGTGGCTGTGTGTGTGTGTGTGTGGGTCTGTGTGTGTGTGTGCTTGACCCTGTCTGTGTGTGCGCGTGGCTCTGTCTGTGTGTGCGCGTGTGGCTCTGTCTGTGTGTGTGTGTGTGGCTCTGTCTCTCTGTGTGCGTGGCTCTGTCTGTCTGGGTGTGTGGCTCTGTCTGTGTGTGTGTGCGTGGCTCTGTTTGTGTGTGTGTGTGCGTGGCTCTGTCTGTGTGTGTGCGTGGCTCTGTGTGTGTGTGCGTGGCTCTGTGTGTGTGTGTGTGTGTGTGTGTGTCTGTCTGTGTGTGTGTGGCTCTGTGTGGGTGTAAATGCAATAGGTTATACATTTGCGAGCGATTAAGCTATTGGCATTGTAAATGACTGCCATTTATTTAATGATTAAGCTATTGGCAATGTAAATGACAATGCCATTTATTTATGATTTTTTTTTAAATGTCCTGAGCAAAGCCAATAGCTCTACCTTTAATAATGCAGAGACCATTGCATTGTAAATGTTTGTTATTCAGTGAGTTCTGAATTGTCAGGCTAATCGCCTGAGCAGGGAGTGTCCATCCTCTCAGGAATTTTGTCTCTCTCCCTAAGTGTTTGCCAGGGAGTGTCAGCTGTGGGATCAGCCCCAAGTGGATCTGTTTGTGAGTCTTTTCAATTCCCTTTTTCCTTGTTTTTTTCCAGGGGGTGAGAGGAGTCATCATCATGAGTAGATGATCTGGCATGTCCTTGGCCATGTGGCCAGACATTTGCTTTCCCTCTGTTTGCTTTAATCCAAAAGTTTCTGATTCAGGTACAGAGAGAGAGGGCTCAAGCCATTCTGGTGACTCCAGCCTGACCCCATGTATCTGGTTTCCTCTAATGATGTCAATGAGGTTGGTCAAGAGCAGCTCTTTACTTGATACCTTCTCCCCCTGAGCTTTCCGGTTCTACAGGTCAAGGCTCTGGTGAAAATCAAGTTGCCGGCTTGGAGATTGAATGAGGGCGTTTGATGTTGCAATGTCTTTCTGCCTCTGTCTCCTCTTATGTACAGACTTCCAGGAGGTTGTCCACCAGGTCTTCATATGCCTGGCATCCGAAGACTTTTCAAAATTGGCGTGATCAGAAGCACTTGCTTCCTCTTTCTGTGTCTCTCTCCCAGGTCCTTGAATTTCTTCAGAATGGGGTTTAGTTCGGCCTTAGTCCTGCTACTACTAAGGTTCAGTGGGCAGCCATTAAGGCTTCCGATCCCCTTGGGGTGGTCTGGTGGATGATCAGGGATGGGATTCCAGGATTTTTAAGGGATTTTCAATTGTCTGTCTTGGCCCGCAGGTGGTGTGTTCTTTTTGGGATTTGCAGTTGGTGTTGTGGGCTCTCCATTGTCCTCTGTTTGAGCCTTTGTTGTCTGTGGAGTTGCGACTACTGACTTTGAAAGTTCTTTTTGGTGACCATTACTTCGTCTGGCTGCTTTGGAGAGTTGGGTTTTCTATCTTGTCTACTTTCTTTCTTTCGAGTGTTTGATGACAGGATTGTTTTTCGGTTGGGTCCTAGGTTTGTCCCAAAGGTGAAGTCTATGTTCCATTGTCAGCAGGAACTGATTCTTCCCATATTTCTTCCAGATCAAGTCTCCTCAGGAGATGGTGCTTCATTTTCAGAATGTTTAGAAAGCAGTTTTTACTCTCTGGATCGGGGGGAAGGAGTTTCGACTTTCCTTCGCTTTTTTAAAATTTTAGTGTCATCCGTATCAGGGGTAAACCTTTTACTTAGACCTTGAATGGAGATCAGATCTGTGATCCTACTGGAATACAATGAGTTTGGTTTGTCATCTTCTCTTGCAATCCAAAGGAGGTCTATGAGGGGCATGTCCACTTCAGTTGCAGTGGTGCTGAGAGCCTTGTTGCAGGATATTTGTCAGGCTGCCACTGGGTGGTTCCTTCTATTTTTGTTAACTGTTATCGGGTGGTCCAGTGTCCAAAGGTTCCGTATCTGTTGGGTTCCAAAGTATTTGTAACAGTTGTTTTTATTGTTGATTAAACCTGGCTTCTGCATATTCCTTACAGTTGTCATGATCCGGTTTTCAATCAGTGCATTATCCGGGCTAGAGGGGCAAGGAGGTAATGCTGAGATACTGGTAATAGTATTACTCAGAGTCCTTCCCTCGCCGTGATGAATTAGCCCCTCTCTCCTGTCTAGTGGCCAGTCCAACTGTGTGGTGTCATGGGCTTGTTACGGAATAGGAAGGAAGGAGGGAGGGAGGGGTCTTTATACTTTGGAGGAAGTTGTGAAGGGAGGCACAGGGGCCTCAATCAGTGATTCATCACAGAGAGAAAAGGACTCAGAGTAATGCTATTACTGGTAAGTAATCACAACATTATGACAAAGATCTCAGTTGGGTTAATGTGCCTGCAGCAAGCAATATGTGCAGAACCTGTAGATCACAGGTTAAAATCCTGCCAAATAGCTCAATGTGACTTTTAGGATTGGTGCGTGTAAAATGCACGAAAGAAGATCAAATTCTGAAATATAGGTCAATGTGTTAATGAGCCTCAGGGCCGGACTGGCTTTAGTCGGCACTGGGCCTTTCCCTGGTGGGCCGCCAGGGTGGGGGCTGGCTTTAGATCCCTGGGGGACCATTTATTGGTACCGGAGGCCGGTTCTGCAACGTAACTGCAATATCAACCCCCAGCAACAAAAGCGGCACAAATCTTTTCTTCTGCTAGCCCCCCCCCCCCCCCCCCCCCCCCCCCCGCCACCTCCCAACCCCTGCGCTAGCTGAGCTCTTTGCCAGGGCCGGTATTGGAACCCAGTCCTGCCCTGGTGAGCCTGCTGCACAAACAGGTGTTTACCTGTTAGTCAACGGCTCAAACCTTGGCAAGAGAACTCGGTGGGGTGATACACGTCACCAGCTACATGAGTCAGCATGCAATCAGAATTTTGCATGCATTATTCACAAGTGCTGGCTAATCCTTTCAAAGTCGGGAGATCAACAGAATGAGCATCAATGCCTTGGAGAATGGTAACTGTTTCTATTCTAGCGCCTGGAGGAAGCCCGGTGTGTGTATGTGCCATACGCTGTAGGACCGGTCACTATAATTGTTCAGTGTTCATTTCACAGACCTTTCTTTTTCTTAAAGCAGGCTGTCCTGGGTTCATTGCTTCAACATCTCATACTGTGTTGAAAATGTCTTTAGTCACTATTCGAAGTAGAATACTCTGTAATTAGATGTAGCCCTAGTACGTTATTCGAGGCACTCCAATTTGTTCTCCACAGGAAGCGCCTCCCTCCTAGTGTGTATTTATGAGTGTAATATTTTCTCTGCTCTCAAAGTATTTCTTTCCTGGAATGCTGCCGTGCTTTCAGTGAGAGCTGTACCTTTGGTTACCGCAGACTTCCTCGAACACCAGGCTTAGTGCATGCGCCAGCACGGGGAGGTAAACAAATATTAGACAAAGAGAAGGGACGCACCCAGTCCATACTGGGTTGGAGCGAGAACTCTGCTCCACTTAAACATTCCACTTGTTTACTGAGGCCGCAGAGGAGCAGGTCTGAGGTAAGTAGGAGGAGGAGAGTGCGTATTGAGCGCTGGGGTGGGGTGGCTGAATGGGGTGAAAGAGGTCATATGAAAGCAGAGCCGGCCCTTGGTCCAGTAGCGATATGGGCGGAAAGAATGTGCCGAAACAAATGGTGGGGCGCGAAGGCGCACAATTCATCTTTCATTTGGGAGCTCCACCAGAGAAGCACTTCCGTTTGCTGTCCACCAGCAGGAAAAGGAAGGACTTTCTTCCTGCTCGTGGAATGCAATTCTAACCAATCCTGGAGTTGCTTTCATGCTGTGAAAGTAGCTCCAGGATTGCTGGGAGCAGGCTCGCCCAGCGCTCATTTTGAGGCTGAGGGCCTGTGCCAGCAATCCCCAGGCTATTTCACAGCCTTTAGATTGCTGGGTCTACACTCAGCATGTTCCAATCCGTCATGCGCACTTAGACCAGTGCTGTAATCCTGCCTTTGCAGGATTCCGCCTCACCCTTGTGCTGTACACAGCGTGAGCCGGTACAGTGCCAAATAAATAAAATGGCATTGAGATGACATTTTATTTATTTGTGTTAGCCTGCTGTGCTCGCAGCAGTAAGAGCAACGTTCCTTCGCTCCTGATGAGGAGCTGACCCTGCTGGTGGGGGGGGGAGTGTCCTAATGTGAGGCAACCGAGGGTGAGAGGGTGATGGGAGGCCATGGTATGGGCTAATAGGGTGTTAAAAAAAATTCTGGCTGTAGCACGTTAACAGCACATTAAACAGACTCATTGGAGGCGTTGATGTTAGCAGGATCTTTATGCAGGCAGTTCTTTCCGCCCCTCTAATGAGTGGCGCACTGATCTTTGGCCCAGCTTGCCCATGCCAAACGCTGGCCCTGGGTAAGAGTTCTATCTGAGGTAAGGTCTGATGTGAAATAGGGGGGCTGAATGAGGCAAGGGATCTGGGTGAGATAAGGTGTGTTGTGTTATATTTTAGCATTTTAATAGAGCTTTTCTACCCTTTGTTGAGGTCCCAAAGTGCTTTACACACCTCTGGTTCTACAGTGCTTGGTTGGGAGATGGGCGTTGGAAGAAATGTCAACTATTAGTGTCAAACACATTAGTTACCGGGATTCGTCATTACCCTGAATCATAGTCCTCCTCGTCCCAGTCCAACTATCCCTCCTTCCCAAACAACTCCCCCTTCTGATTCAAAGGAAGTCCCCACAGTGAACTGCCACTTGCGTTGTTTTCTGCCTATTCTTCAAGAAGAAACTGAATCGTTGTTAAGTGGGATTAGGTCTGGTTCTCCTCTTGAACCGTGTCCCCTTAAGATTGTGAAACTGGGAATAGAGGCAGTTGTATCTTTTCTAACGACTATCATTAATTCCGCCATTTGCTGGCCAATTTCCCACTGCATGGAAAATTGCAGTTGTAAAACCTCTGCTTAAGAAGGCCTCGCTTGATCCGACCGAATCCAAAAACTATCGGCCCATTTCCCTGTTGCCAGTTCAAGCCAAGATGCTGGAAAAACATCTTAACCGCCATCTCAGTTGCTATTTGAAGGAATTCCAACTGCTCAATAGCTCGCAGCATGGTTTCAGGAGGGAACACAGCACAGAGTCAGCACTAACTGTTGTCCTGACAACATTCGGCAAAAGGTTGATGCTGGTCACATCACTCTGCTGATCCTCCTGGACCTGACTGCAGCCTTCGATACAATCTCTCCGAGTAGACTGGTTGGTAGGCTCCAGGAAATTGGGATAGAGGAATCCGCACTTAATTTTTTGTCATCTTTCCTCATGGATCATTCACAAATAGTTAAGATAGCCCAATTTTTTTCTGCCCCAAAACAACTGTTTTGTGGAGTCCCTCAGGGATCTTCATTGAGTCTAGTCTCTTCAATATCTATGTAGCCCCGCTTGCTGCCGTGGTTAGGTCGTTTGGTTTAGAAGTCCTTTCCTACGCTGATGACACTCAGATTCTGATTTCCATCACAGAGAGTGTCTCTGCCTCAGCAGTTAAATTGCATGCAAGCGGTGGCTGCATGGATGATGGAGAATTACCTTAGACTCAATGGGGACAAAACAGAGGATTTAATCTTTGGAGACAAGTTGGATATATGGGCAGAGGCCTGGTGGCCTGTTTCTCTAGGATCTTGCCCCATCCCCTGTATCAGTGCCAAGAATCAAGGCATTATTGTAGACTCCTCTTTGTCACTAAAGTTACAAATAAATAGAACTGTTTCAACATGCTTTGGGATGATACGGACTCCTAGGAAGATCTTCGGTTTTCTCTCCCTCCCAGCTCAGAAACAGGCAGTGGTTGCCCTTGTGGTATCCAGGCTGGACTACTACAATGCTCTTTATCTAGGGATAAATAAGGGGCTCCTGCATTGACTCCAATTGGTGCAGAATGCAGCCGCTAGGCTGGTGATGGGTCTCCCTAAATTTCATGCAGTCTCAGTCACCATTAGGAGCCTTCACTGGCTCCCGCTTGGCAGAAGAATTGTGTTCACGGTCCTATGCCTGGTGCACAAGGCCATTCACAATAGGGGTTCTGAAGGCATTAATAAAATGTTTCACAGATGCATCCCTAGTTAGAACTTGAGATCTGCTAGTAAGAATTGGGTAACAGTTTCTAGGTTTAGGAAAGTCAGGTGGGGGGGGGGGGGGGGGCGTTCTCGCTGATAGGGGCCAACTTGTGGAATCTGATTCCTCTCTCAATCTCCACTTTGGAAATACATTCTTCTTTCAGGAAATCTTTGAAGACCTGGCTTTTCTCTTGTTCCAGCAGCCATCTCCCTTAATCTTTTAGCTCTAGTAGCGTGTGAACTTTGATACACTGATTTCTGTCTGCAGCACCTTGAAGCCCCTGGGCTAAGTCTGCGCTCTAAAAGTCTTAAATTCATTCATTCATGCCTAGATTTGCTCCTCCTTGCATCTGTTTCAGCTTGTAAAAACAAGAGGAAGGGAGGGGGAGATATTATTCCTCTGGGGTTAAAGACTTTTGAGTCGCACTACATGCCCATAGAGTGTGCTCCGATCTTGATGTTGTGGCATGTTAGCACATTTACACCTGTGGTGGAAAACAAAGAAGTGTGAGGATACCAGCATATACAAATCAGTCAGGATTGTAACTGTAGCAGTATTTGACTCACGTTTATCGGAAAGGCCAGGACATTCTTTTTTGTTTAATTTTTAGGTCAAGCCTGAACAGCACATGTGCTGCTCTGCGGCATGCTGTACTGGAGTATGGAATAGAAGCCCCGCCCACTCTCCGCCCATATTGGTCATTGGCCTGTGTTCTTGAGCTACGTGAATCCTGGCTTCTGATTTATTAATAGGCTTGTTAGTCCCTCCTTAGTACCGCCTTGTCTTCATTTGTAACCTCCCATGAGGACTGGGACTTTTACTTTGGTTGTTACACAGTACTTATTCTTTAGTCTGTAAGCACTATTTTCTATAATGAGTTTCTCCTACAGCAGGCACGGCCTGCTTTCTTGCAACATTCAGCGCACCATGCATGCTTTCACTTTCCAAGCAGCCCGGGACAATGGCGGCTGCTTCTTTGAATAGGTCTCACATTTACAACAGTTTGAGCAATTGGCATTTGAGATCAGTCAGTAGGGGCTGGGAAGAGGCGGGTTTTCTTAGCCTTGGCAATTTTATGTTGACTGGGGCAGTAAAATCCTGGGAACAACTGATCGCCTGCAATTCCAGTAATCCTGCTATCCCTCCCAAACTATCATTCTCTTATCTATAAACCAATGACTACATGCGTAATAACCAGCAGATAACCACCCCACTTGTGGGAGGTGTCAGCAAAGCCTACTTTGTGAGAAACTTCATTGGAATAGGCAACTAGGACCGCCTGCTTTATCAGCAATTGTGCGTTGCAGGTGTCCCCGCTGCATTGACCAAGATTGCCAACCCCACTTGATATAGGATGAATGAGTGTTCCTGGGTATGGTATAATCACATGGCTCACAAAGCTATTCAGTATGCCAACTACAAGAGAATTACTTTCTTTTCCAAATAGATGTTGTATTACACGCCTCACTATATTCAGAAAATGTATTCCACAAACACAGCCTCATGTTTCAGATGTGCACATGACAAAGGGGACTGGCTCCATCCATATACGTTTTACTTGTCCTGCCCTTGTTCGCTTCTGCACTAAAATATTCTCATTGATTAGTGATACATTGCAGGTTTGCATGACCCCAGATTACCTTGGAGCGCCATTTGGCATGTCTGCTCCATGCAGTCAAGTTGCCTTAAGACAGCAGCACATTTCTCTTTATTTCCACCTTGGCAGCCAAATCTTTAATTCTGCAAAAGTGGAAATCCATTTTCGATTCTTCGGAAGGCAAAATGAAGCAGGTTAAGCAACGTGAAAAATTATACGCTCAAAGAGTTGGGTGCCTTAAAAAATTCAGGGAGATTTGGTGTGATGTGTCAGATTAATTGCTGTGCTTTATTAAAACGAATTGCTATCTCCATTTACAAATTACAAGTACTGTACTTTGTTTACTATTTCAACAAAGCCATTTGTTTTTATTTGTTTAAAGGGCTTCACAGCAAATGTTTCTATTGGGTCGTTTTCTTCCAAGACCAGGCCAACCAAAAGAAACCTGGAAACTCTGGTTCAGATCTTTTGAGAATTATTTGGTTGCCATAGACGCTGAAAGTTACTCATCCAAAGCATGTTATCAATTCTTTACAACTTTCTAGGCAGTGCTGGTAGGGAAATTTTTGATAATCTCCCAGTATCTATTCCACCACCGGGTGAAGGAGATGGATGGAACGTATACTCTGATGCTGTTAACAGATTAAACAAAAAATTCTTAGAACAGGCAAGTGTAATGCTGGAGAGATTTAACTTTATGAAAAGGAAGCAGAATTCAGATGAATCAATTGAAGACTATATTTTAGTGCTGAGAAATTTAGCTTCAAACTGTAACTTTGGGGCTGAGTTGGGTTTTTATATAAGGGACCAATTTGTCTACAGCTGTTTTCATAAGAAGCTTCAGGAACGCATACTCAGCTGCAGAGATCCTTCTTTAACTGAGGTCATTGATATTGCAAAGGGCTTAGAAAGATCTATTATCACCTCAAATGTTTAAGTAATAAAAATGTGTCTCCTGTCAACATGATTCAACATGATGCTGCCATTAACAATGTTTCTTACAGGTCTAAATTTGTTCAATAATTTCCACAGAAACAAAACAAAGCTAATTCATTTTGTTATAGGTGTGGTTCAAAATCGGATTTAGGAGATAGTCCTGTTTGCTTGGCATTGGGTAAAAAGTGAACCAATTGCGGCAAAATGGGTCATTTCTATAAAGTTTGCAGAAGCAAGAAAGTCAGCGTCAGTAATCTAGATACCAATGAGTGTCTAAAAAATAATAATGCTGAACCTAATCAATTGCTATCTGACAACCGTGAGAGACTTATGCTTTCCAGTGACTCTTGAGATTTGACTCTTTCTATACAAAGAGTCAAAGAGCCATTTTGTGAAGTTATTGTTGGTGACGTCAAGGTCAACATGATGGCTGACTCCGGAGCACCGGTCACCATTATCTCAGATACACTTTTGAAGAGCAGTGGGCTTTAAAGAAACCTTTGCAAGCATTGGATATTATTCCAAAAGCTTATGGTGATCACATCATTGAAATGTTTGGATATTTTACTGAATTCATCACGTTTAGAACTTGAAATTTTAACTAAAGTGTATGTGGCTCCTAAAGGTAAGAATATTGTTGGATGGTGGATCTAGCAAAAATGGGCCTAAAGTTAGTTCCTGGCTCTGTTAATCCTGTTCAAATTAATACGGATATTTCTGTTTCTTCTGTTTCAGAAAATAACTTTACTACAAATATAGGAAAAATGTAAAAAGTGGAGCATGTTATTAAGTTGAAAGACAATGCTATACCCATTTCACACAAGGCCAGGCCTTTTCCCCTAAGTGTTAGAAATGACTTTAAGGTTTTATAAGACAAACTGGCTACTGAAGGCATCATCAAACCAACTGAATCATTCGAATGGGACAGTCCCATAGTGATAATAGGAAAAAAGAATAATTCAATTCGCTTATGTGTTGACTTGCGCTCACTTAACAAAAATATTGTAGTGGATGGTCATCCGTTGCCAAAGATTCAAGACTTATTATCTAATATTGCTGGTGCGACTTGTTTTACCATTCTTGACTTAAGATCAGCATACCATCAAATTCCTTTATCCAATTCATCCACTGATATCACCACATTTGTCACACCTTTTGGGGCATATAAGTATCTTAGACTGCCCTTTGATTTAGCCTCAGCGGCTAGTGTTTTTCAGAGATTTATGGATTACCTGTTGGAGGGTATTGCTTCAGTACAAGCCTATCAGGATGATGGTGTCCTTCACATTCTGTTCTCTGGCATCCCACCTTCTCCTTGAATTATGAACGGATTTTACAGATATTACCCGTTTGAACTTCAAGGAGGAAGGATGTACCTCAGTATTGTCTTCGTTGAACTGGAATAACGGTGCTTTTATCTTCAAACCACTTTTCTTAATTTCAACATTATTTCACGAGAAGTTCAACATATCAGTCCCTCAAGCTGAAGCCACCTCGTGTATGATCAATCAAGAGACTAGTCCCGGCCCGGCCACTATAGGCCGCGAAATGGTGAAGACAGGCCCCCCTTGGTCCCACGCTGTGGGAGTGCCTGCTGGTTTTTCTAGCTACTCTGTGCGCGGAAAGAATGTCGGCGGCGGCTTGCGGCCTCTAAGGAAGCTGGGACTGTTCTCTGCGGGAGTGCCTGCTGGTCTTTCTAGCGCCTCTGGGCGCGGAAAGAACACGGCAAGCGGCCGCAAAGGAGGCTGGGAGTAGTGGTCCCCTGGTCCCGGCTGCTGTGCCTGGTCTCCAATTCAATTAGGTTTTATGTTATATACAACAGTTGTGACAGGGAATGTCGGCCTCAGTTACATTAACAAGAATCATGCCATGTGGGCAATCATAAATATATCAACAGTACAGTGCTTATAGAATGTATTTAAACTTACATAAAGGTATGGAGTATATGGTGTTCCAGGCTGATGGATTCCGCCTGAGCCCTGTCACAGTGTGATTAACTGGGGAAATAATATAAACTGGGAGGGAAAATGGGCAGAATATCTTGGTGATGGTGGGAGGCTGAGTCTACTGAGTGAAGCCCAAGGACGTGGATAGTTGTGTATGTAAAGATGATGTCATAATAAGTTGTGGGGTGCCAACCAAGGGCGGGCAAGTCATCCGGGCAGGGTGGGGGGTGTGGGTGGGAGAAAGAGATCCCCTGAGGGGACCATTCATGGTGCAAAAAAGTTGGGGGGTGGCAGGTAGTATATCAGTCAAGGTGTAGAAACAGAGGTCACACCGGTGCACACAGCAGATGACGTTCCCCGGGCTGGTCGGCTTATCTTATGGAGGGAGATCATATTTACCCACTCCCTGTAGAAAATCTGTAAGTAGGGCTGCCCATTTCGGGGAAATATGGTTCTTACGAAGATGCTGAATCTCCTCGTATCGGAGGGCTTCCTCCTCCACGTTCCCCAATTTGCACATCGCCACGTGCCAAGCCACAATCGGCGGAGCTGTTGGTGAACTCCACTGGAGTGTGAGGGCGCCCTTGGTGAGAAGGAGAGCCAGGGCCACCTACAAAGCGGTTTCGCACCTTGTATTCTTTCCTGCCACAAGCTTCCCACGTGTGTAGATAGACAGTTCTGTGACCTCTTGCAGGGTGGAGAGCATTGATTGCCAATAACTTTGCAAGGCTGTACCAGTCCATAGATCTGCTTCAGGGGTGTGACATGGGCAACTAATGTGTATACTAGGGTAATAACAGTTCAATTGGGTGGGAATAAGATATGCCTTGCGTACCATAAAAAACTAAATGTTTTTGAAGTGGGAATTCCAGGAGACCTGCTGGGGGCATTCGAATACTTGCTCCCATGTCCGTGACATGCCCTACCAAAGTAATCCTCCCATCTACTTCTCAGTGTTGTGAGAGGGATATCCATGGGTTTGCAGATGGCCTTATGTAGCCATGTGATAAGGTGGCGACCTTCACCCATCTTCAGTATGGCCTGGAGACCTGTTGGGCAGCTGGTTCCACCTCCAGCGTGCCCCAAAAGGTACAGCAGGTAACCCAGAGATGCCAGTTTATGAGAAACTGACGCAGTGGGAGGGTGTGTGCCTTAGTCAGATGGTCGTATGAGAAGGGTTGGCCTTCGGAGAACAGATCGCCCACCGTGAGGAAATATTGTACTGTCCATGCTCTCATATCTTTGAATGAAAAGAAGCCAGGGAAGTGGGGGTGGCCATCCAGGGGGAAGGCAGGGGTATACGCTGGTATCCCATGTGTGGGACGGTGTATGCAGAGCATGCATGAGGAAACAACTGCCACCTGAAGAGGCCAAGGATAGGAGGTCCAAACCCTTGGGAGGACTAGACTTAGTGCTGTGGCTATCTTCATGATCCCTCGGTCATCACTAGTTCTGCCCATATAACGTCCTGCAGTCCAACGTGATAACCATTGAAGCTGTACAGCCTGATAATACTCCTTGAAGGAGGGGGCACTTGGTCCTCCCTTGCCCACCAAGAGTTGTAGTTCCTTAAGGGCGACACAGCAGCATTTGTTACCCCCAGATAAGTGTGCACAGGAGGGCGTCAAGTTCAGTGAATGACTTCTGCGGTATGTCAGGGAGGTTAGCAGTGTAGTACAAGTGCTGAGGCAATATGACCATTTTTGCCAATGAAATCTTGCCAGTTGGAGCTAGGGGCAGGGACTGCCAGAAGTGCACCTTTGACCTGATGTCCACAAGGGCCTTGCAGAGATTCCCCTCATTCATATGAAGAGGGACCTGGTATAGATGTATCCTCCAATAGCGAATCACCTTTCTGCACCAGCGGAGCTGGGGCCCACCAAGGAGTGCGGTCCATGGTGGTTGGTTGGAATAGAGTTTGTAAATCACTGATGTAGACCAGTTGACCCGTAATCCTGTCGCTTCAGCATAGTTAGTCAAGGAATTATGGAGCTGGGAGAGGACAGATGTTATATCTCGTAGGTACATAGGTAGACCTTCGGCGTATAATGATACAGCATGTGTTCTGTCCTCAAGGGGTCTACCCCATTCCAGGCACTCTGTGCATAGTCAAATGGCTCCATTGCTATCGTGAAAAGCAGTGGGAAGAGTGGGCATCCCTGCGGGCGCCCCGACCCAATGGAAATGAGGATGAAAGGAGACAGCCAGACGGATCCCAGAGAATGGGTTTGTAAAGAGTAACAGAGTATAGGTGAGTAGCCGGTTCCCGATACCCATACAAGCGAATATCATAAAAAGATAATCCCATGACAACATATCAAAAGCCTTCTCTAGGTCTAATATAAGGTAGGCAGCATTCGGAAAAGGGACTTGGACCCAATCTTGTATGTGAAAGAGACACTGCATTTGCTGGGAGTTGCTCCGGCCAGGACAAATCTATTCTGATATGTCTGTAATAACTCTGGAAGGACCTGGGAGTATCTGTTGGCAAGGATCTTTCCCAGAATTTCATAGTCAGCCCTGAGAATGGCAATAGGTCTGTAGGATCCCAGGTTTGTGGGATACCGGTCTAGTTTGGGAATAGAAACTAGTGGGGACTGAAGAGATTGTGGAAATTCGCTGATGCGGAGTGCTGCTTCAAACATTTCTGTAAGACTGGGAGCTAGGAGCAAGGAAAAAGTGGCATAATAGTCGAGTGGCAGTCCATCTAGGTCAAAAGGTTTGTTTTGAGCTAGTTCATGGATGCTTGCTCCACCTCAGGTGTTGTGTTGGGGGCATATAGGGAAGTTCTGGTGGCATTGCCAATGCACGGAAGGGATACATCTGTGTAGGAAAGTGGGTTTCTGTTGCAGTAACCCCCCCACTTTTTGCCACACTACTGATGCATTTTGACTTGATGTGCCCTAGGTCCCTGCCAATCAGGTTTCCAGGGCCTGTGTTCTTTCCCCAAAAACTAACCCAATTGGCATCTCTGGCCACCGGTCAGCCCCTGGTAAATGGTACCACAGGCACCCAGGGCACTTATTGTGCCACCCTTAGAGGTCCTGTACCATCACACTCACACACTGCCTTTTGAGGCTGCGTGCTTTAGTGCAGAACAAAGAGAAGAGTCGACATGGCACACATCCCTGTGTGCCATGCCTACTTTCCACTGCCCTGGCATAGGTCAGTCACCCCTCTAGCTGGGTGCGCTATACCAGTGGTGAGGGTACAGGTGCATGAGCCCTGTACCCCTACAGTGTCTAAGTCCATTCTTAGACATTGTAGGTGCAGTGCTGCCATTAAGAGTATATGGTGCAGGGAGTTTGTCATTAGGAACTCCAAAGCACCATACTTGCTACACTGAAAACTGAGAAGTTTGGTATCAGTGTGTGATGCCAGTGTGGGATTTAATGAAAAATGCATGCAGAGGGAATCTTAGAGATGCCCCCTGAAAACTAACCTACCACTAGTGTCCGGGCTGAGTGGCTGCTTTCAGCTGCCACCACCAGACATGTTTCTGGACCCCTGGGTCGAGATCCTGCTGCTCTCTGGGGCCTGAAACAATGCACATCCTGGGACGAGGTGCCACACCTCCTTCCCCAGGTTGGGCAGGGTTCACGAAGGGGAAGTGTCAAAGGCTTGCCGCCTTTGTGAGCTTTCCCAGGCCACTTGCTGCTCTCAGCCACTAGACTCCACTGATTCTGACCCCCACTTTGGGCAGGAGCGCCGGCATAAAAAACAAGTGAGGAAGAGAGGTGTGCCCACCTTTGCCAACTCCACCCTGAGGTGGGGGAAGCGAGGTGAAGCAAAACTCAGTCCACGCCATCTTGAAGATGGGGATACTCAGCCAACCAGGAACAGGCTCATGCCCCCCTCCCACTGGAGGGTGGCATAATAGGGGGTGTACCCACCCCAGGGAAGGGACCCATTGGTCCCTGCCCTTTACCTACCTGTAACACCCCAAATCTAGTATTTAGGGGCACCCCTGAACGTTGCTTCCTCAGATCCAGAAACACCAAGAAAGAAGATAAGAAGAAGGACCGAAGAACCGTGCAGAGCTAACAAGAGGATGACACCCACTGACTTGGCCCCAGCCCTACCGGTCTGTCTCCCCCTTGAACCTGCTCCTGCAAAAATCCAGTTTGTCCTGCAGCCAGCAACCTCAAAAAACCCCGGAGGACCTACCTGTCTTCACTTCCAAAGATTGCTTCTCCCACGAACACTGGATTTGTTCAACTGCAACCTCTGGCTCCGGCCGGACACCGCAAATCCAGCCCACTCTGCACCCGCCAAACCCGGCCCGAGCTGGAGTGGAAAAACACGACGAGAAGGTCTCCCTGGCGATCGTGACCCAAGACCCGGAGATCCCAGACCAGCCTTAAGACCCCAGCTGATGGCGGCAGCCTCAATCCAGAGGATCCCCTCTACCGCGACCAAGAGCGGGTAAGACTTTCTGTTGCCAAATGGCACCCCTGCAGAAAACTACGTGAAAAAATAATAAAGTAAAGAGTGTGTTAATATTGGATGAGGGAGTACAGAACAAATTTTATTCGGGTGGTACTCACTCCACCAATGTTAAAAAAACTGCAGGTGACCTCAGTACTTGTCTTTAAATCTAGTTTCTTATTGCTTTTTTAGGTCTCGCCTGTCGATGCGCATGCGCATCGAGCAAGCGAGACTATAGCGAGTTATCCACTCTTTATCCACACTGCAAGGAATCGTGGCGATTCCTTGCAGTGCACGATAAATTTAAGGTCAATGCGCATGCGCATTAAGCTTATGCGCATGCGCATTGACCTTAAAAGTCACATGCGCGTGCACGTCCGTCGTGTTTTACCCCCTCCGCCCCCTCCCGCCGTGTCGCATTTCTCCTCCCCCCTCCCCTCGCGCCGTGTCGCATTTCTCCTCCCCCCTCCCCTCTCTTCCCTCCGTCTTGCTTGTTTCTGTTTGGGGGCTTGGCACCTCGAGCCGCCGTGGCGGCGCCACACTTCCTGGATGACCGCTCTGTAACGGAAGTAGGGGCGTGTTGCTGATGGCCATCGCCTTGCTGCCAGGTGACACAGTTTGCTGCTGCTGCTTCCTCTTCTTCGGTAAAAGCAGATCTGGTCCACGCCGGTGCTGAGTGACATTCCCCGGAGAGGTGACCTCTGCTGCAATACCCGGCTGGAACCCCTGATGTGGTTTGGTAAAATGCCAAAAGTTGTACTTTATTCCTATACGACGAAAAACCATTTTTAATATAGAAAAGACCATCTTTTTTGATAGTGTACCATCGACTTTTTGACGTGCTCGCCAATTTTTTATCTGTGTTTTTATGGCCGTTTCTGCCGAAATAAAGATTCTTGATGGCTATATATGTTTTGGGCGCACCATTTTCTATTTTCGTTTGCCGCGTCTCGTACTTTGCATCCAAAATGCACCCTCCCCGCTTCACGGCTGGCCGCAGCGCTTTCATCGCAGTGGATCGGATCTACAAAAGCGGTGTGCATGTGCGTCACCAGCAGCAGCTCCCCCGTAACCTGGGATGGGCATGTCACCGCTGCGTGTGCAGAAGTTGCAGAGACTGCTACAGCAACGAGTATGGCATGGTAGTCACCGCTGCAACATGCAACTCTCGCTCCCTGGGCTATAGCTGCATCCCCTCCCTCCTGCTATTGGCTATCACTTTTAAATATGCTCCTTTCTCCCGTCCAATGCTAAATGGATGCTGCGCGAAGCAGGCACCATGTTAATTAAAAAAAAAATCTGCGCCATTCACACTTTCTCCTCCATCAATGCCCTTTGTGTGCCTTTTTGTTTTTTTTTTTAACCGGGAGCGGGGTCGGTTTTACAGTTTTTGCTTTTTTTGTATTTTTTTGTATTTTCTTTTCTATATATTCGGGCAGCTCTCACCATGGGTTATTTTGTCCTCTGCAGCACACACAGCGCTACCTCAACTCTGGTTGCGGCCTTTACTCCTGCAGCTGCCTAACCCCCGTCTACGCCACTTCGCAGCCCACCCGTGGACGAGGGGGGAGGAGGAAGAGTAAGGATCAGTGAACCTCCCGGAGGCGCAGGTCAGAGATAACTATACTAAAACACACACACATGGAAGAGTAGAGATCAGGTACATTTATATTTTTTTTACACCGACTACACTCCGCAGTGCCCTTTTAACAGCATGACAAAAGTGTCATCAGCAATGTTTTATTAAAGAGTGATGTAGACAGGTTGCCATCGCCCACAAGAAAGCAACTGGCTCCTTACTATGCCAAAAAATATTTGGGTTCTCTTTAAGTTTGCATCCTAATTCGGTGTGCACCTGAAACCCTTTCAAATTCCAAAACACTTCTACATTTTCGACATTAGGGAAATGAGGCATAGGAGGAAAGTGAATTTTTCAAATTTGTACAGTTTTGCTTAAGTTGAGAAATCGGGGGGGAAACAATGCTCTCCTTTGTAGCAGCTTCTGCACAACGTTTTACATTATGAATTTCTGTAAGGTTTCACATTTGCCTTTGCTTTTAAAAAGACCTTTTGTGGGTTTCCTAAAAACGTATAGTGGGCTTTACAACCCGTCAACTGCTTACTATTGATGAACTTTGTCACTTTCATTTGTTTGCTTCTTACTTCATCCTTCTTCTAGTCCGACTCCTGAGCATAGCCTCTTTAACATCCGTTTTTTTTTAATTGGATAATTTGAATCCTTCTGCTAACTCACTTTCAACTCAAAATTTTCGATTGAAAAATAGCACCAGTTGTAGGGCCTGGAACCCATTAACCAGTGCCTCAATGGCAATTAATAATATTATGTTTACACTGAGGGCTATGTCTGTATTTTGTACTGAATTGTATTGTTCCCTAGAGAAGGCCAAAGTTAGAAGAGATAGACAGCAGCTATAATTAGATGGTCAAATTGCTCTCCATTGTGGCCCTGGTGCATTCAGGTTCGAAGTCCATCTTTTACAGCATAGTTGAGCTCTGTGTTAACACATAAAGGCCTGGAAACAATATATTCTGGGCTGTAGGCTGCAGTCGCCTTGTACTTTATTGTTGCAACTGGTTTACTTGATTTTATTTTTAGGGCTCGCCTGCTGATGCGCTTCTGCGCATCGCTGGCGAAGCTCTATTACGGCTTATCCAGTGTTGATCCACCACTGGCGATTCCAGTGGCAATTTCTTCAAGTGCATGTGCTTTTTAGGTCATTGCGCAAGCGCAAGCCCTAAAAAGCGCGTGCACAATGCCACCAGCCGCCTGCCTGCCTCGCATTACCAGATCAAAGGCAGCCCAGCCCCCCTCCCACAAGCTTCTCAGCGTGTGCTCTGCCTCAGGCCGGCATTTCTCCTCCCCTCGGGCAAACAGATAGCCACAATAACACCCTCCCTGCTCCGCTTTTTTTAGGTCTCGCCTGTCGATGCGCATGCGCATCGAGCAAGCGAGACTATAGGGGCTCATCGACTCTTTATCTAACTTGCAAGGAATCGTGGCGATTCCTTGCAGTGCCCGTGACTTTTAAGGTCAATGCGCATGCGCATTGAGCTTATGCGCATGCGCATTGACCTTAAAAGCGCGTGCGCGTGCACGTCCGTCTCCTAACAACACACACACACCCTCTCCCCCGCTCCGCCCCCTCCCGCCGTGTCGCATTTCTCTTTCTCCTCCCCCTCCCCTCTCTCCCCTCCGTCTCGTTTCACACACACCCTCTCCCCCCCCGCCAACACCGCCTCGCGAGCTCGTCATTCCAAACCCGCCCTCCCCCGCCTGACCCCGAGCCTAGTGGTCCCGCTTCACAGCGCATTTTTTAACCAGGTCTCTCTGTGGCCCAGTCCCTCTGTCCACAATGCCTCCCCAAAACTTGTTGCTGAGCTGCGGCAACTGTCCACCATACAGTTCCCAGTTTGTGGCTCTGTAGCGCGCCTGCGCCTCTGCCCGTGGCCCCATGCCAACACCCAAAATGGCGGGCAGTGCCAGTGCTTAAGCAGCCATCACGACTCCAACATCCAGTCTTTGTTGACTGGGTATGTTAGTCTGGCGAGGGAGAGGAGCGGCAGGTGGAGGGTGTTGCCACCCGCCAAAGGGTTTCCGACTAACTGGGAGGCGAGCCACCCGCCACCACAGCTCGGTGCGTGCAGTGGCTGTCTCGCGTCTCAGCATGGCTCTCCCCGGCCCCTTTACCTCTTTTGCCTCGCAACAGCGCCTCTTCCGCAACTGGACTCCAAAGGTTAGTTTTGTGTAGTGAATACCGGTGAGGTTCAGGTCAGCTCTGATGTCCCACAGCACGCGTCTCTCCACCTGCGGCAATCCGCTCCCCTCTGCACGCCATTCTGGTACCGTGCACCATCTGTCAAGGCCTTATGCGCACAGATCGGCAGCAATCTGATTTCTCCTACTGTTTTTTTTTGCGTGTGGCACTTTCCAGCACTCTGCCCTCCAGAATATGGGCACTTGTAGCTCTCGATATATGTTGTGGAAGGCAGGATAATGCTGTTGATTTCTCCCAAACTGCAGGAGCCTATCTAGTATGCGCCCATCTTGCTAGCCCGCCTACTAGCGCCCCGGGTCCCCAGGCATTGACCTTTTACTGTGGGACTTTTTTGTGGGGTTGTTTTGCTTCTTCGATTTTCCCCTTCAATATCTGTCTGAGCCATGGGTTAGTCATCAGGCTATTGGTCACCCCACCATCACCCCCCTCACACCCCCTCATTCACCCTAACACACACTCACATTCTCACACACCCTCTCACACACCCCTCACACACCCCATCACTCACGCTCTCACACAACACCTCACACACTCCCTCACTCACACTCTCAAACACTCCCTCACTCACCCGCTCACACCCGCTCAGTCTCACCCTCACTCTCCCTTACACTCCCTTACCCCTCAACATCACTCACTATGCCTACCCTCCCATCACACTCACCCTCACCCTCTCACACTCAAATCCCTCATACTAACACCCCTCATACACAACACCCTTAACACTCACACCACTCACCCACACACTCTCACACACCCCCCTCACCCACCCTCAACATCTCACCCTCACTAAGACTCAAACACTCACCCTCACTCACCCTCAAACTCTCACCCTCACCCTCACTCATCCTCACACTTACTCACCATCACTCACCCTCACCCTCACTCACCCTAACTCACCCTCAACACATCACCCTCACTCACCCTCACCCTCACTCACCCTCAACACCTCACACGCAACTACTCACTCACCCTCACTCATCCTCACTCAACAACACTCAACTTCACTCACTCTCAACGCCTCACCCAACACCTCACCTTCAATCACCATCGACATCTCACCCTCACTCACCCACAAAAAATCAGCCACAACACCTCACCCTCAATCACTCACCCTCAAACATTCACCCACACTCACCCTCCCTCACCCTCAATTCCTCACCCACACCCTCAACACTTCACCCTAAACACATCACTCATCCTCAACGCCTCCCCCTCCCCCTCACTCACACTCACCCTCACTCACACTCAACACCTCACCATCACTAACACTCAACACCTCACCCTCACTAACTCTCAATACCACAATCACACTTCCCCTCACTCACACTCAATACCTCACCCTCACTAACACTAAAACACTCAATCACCCTCACTCTTACTCTCACTCACACTCTACACCTCAGCCTCACGCTCAACAACACACCCTCAACACCTCACCCTCACACCCTCAACACCTCACCCCCTCAACTTCACTCGCCCTCACCCTCAAACACTCACCCTCAACACCTCACACCCTCACCCTCAAATCCTCACCCTCAACACCTGAACCTCACTCACTCTCCACACCTCACCCTCACTCACTCACCCTCAACACCTCACCCTCACTCACTCACACTCAATCACCCTCAACACCTCACCCTCAACACCTCACCCTCAACACCTCACCCTCAACACCTCACCCTCAACACCTCACCCTCAACGCCTCACCCTCAACGCCTCACCCTCAACACCTCACCCTCACTCACTCACTCTCACTCACTCTCACTCACCCTCACTCACCCTCACTCACAATCACTCACACTCAGTCACCCTCACTCACCCTCACTCACCCTCGACCCCTCACTCACCCTCACTCATCCTCACTCATCCTCAACACCTCACCCTCACCCACCCTCATCCACCCTCAACCCCTCACCCTAACTCACAATAACACTCTCTCACCCTCACCCTCAACTCCTCACTCACCCCCACCCTCACTCACCCTCAACACCTCACCCTCACACAGTGCAATAGGTCTCGCAGGATTTTTAGTTAAAGCTTTTACATTTGCTTATTGCTTTTTTGATTTGTAATTCTTTTGCATTGCCTACAAAAAAATAAAATGCAAAAGATTTACAACAAAAAACCTATAAACAATTCTAAAAGCACTAACTCTAATGCTGCGAGACCTATTGCATTTCTAATGCTTGTTTCACTTATTATTATTTCTTTTATGACTGCAGAAGCATACATTTGTTGTAAGGTCCTGAAGAAAGCAAGGACAACCTTGTCCACCAATTGCTGAAACATGTCGACCTGGTTCCATTTCTAGACAGCTAAATCTTTAAACTGTCTTAACACATTTTTTAACATTGGTGGAGTGAGTACCACCCGAATAAAATTTGTTCTGTACTCCCTCATCCAATTTGAACACACTCTTTACTTTATTATTTTTTCACGTAGTTTTCTGCACTGCACCCCACTAGTCATCTTACATTTTACCACTCATTAGTTTAGAGAAGTGGTACGCCATACTACCTGTTATTTCAGTCGAAGGGATCTATTAACATTCTGGTCTCCTTCTTTCTGAGAATAGCACATCTGAGTAGATGGTCTTGAAGGAATCCCAAATGATGAAGGGCAGTTCCGAGTGGTGACTGATGGGTATCTTTGACCATCTATTAGGGTGTTTTTGATTACCATCTTATATAGGTCAGTTAGAAAGATTACAGGTTTTTTTGTTGAATGGCTGCACACACTATTAACCCACCTTCTTGTTACACCCTCTGGTACTCTTTTGTTGTTACGTATCTGTTGGGAATGTTCCCAGAGCTCGGTCTTTAAATATTTCATTGGGTCCCACTTGATCGTGTTGTTGTTGTTTCCTGTCTGACTAGCCAGGCAAAAAGTCAGCCTGATTTATCCCCTTTTGTGTGCATTTTGGCCACATGGGCCGTGAAATTAAACCACTGCAAATGCTCGAGAACAGCGGTGTAGTTCGTTTTTGCTTCTACCAAGGTCGGAGCAGCAGCGGTGTCACAGTCTGCTATCTTCCCCAGGTTAGCGAGAAGTCGTTCAGTCTCCACTATCTCCCTATCCAGTGTCCTACGGACGCCCACTATTTCCTGTATATCAGTACCCCTCCCTGCCACCATGAAGGGTTTCACTCTAGGGTTCTGGTGGTGGCTGTATTATGGTTTTCAGCAAGATATTGCTGGATATGAGTCTTTTGCGTCACATGGAAGATATGATCTTCCAGGAAGTTATGGGGAGCCACGTCGGCAGTGTCGGAGGATGCACTAGTAGTAGCCATCTTATGTCCACCATGTGGGCGTCATGGTCTGAGACGATGCGTCCTAGATAGTCCGAGTGATGTACGAGGGGCATCAAGGAGGTGGAGCAGAGGAAACGATCCAGGCGGACGTAGTGCTTATGGGGCATGGAGTGGAAGGAGTAGAGTTTGGACCTGGGATGTATTGATCTCCAGGCGTCAGCCAAGAACCAAAGATGCACCCAGCTTAACCCCTTCGCTGCTGGCCCGTTTCCGCCGCTGTGCGGTAAACAAACGAACAGGGGCGGGCTATGACGAACCCCAGCCGTCATCAGCACACGAGCACCGTAGTGCATGACGGCTGGGGTTCGTCATCAGCATACAAGGGGTTAAGAGGAGCTTGGCTTGTGCATAAGGGGGAGAGGATGGCAGGTGGGTGGGACCTGCCTAGTCTGGAGTCGCCTCTGAGGATTAACGGCACCTGAGTTTTATGAGCTAGTTCAGTAGAGAAAGCATCCCAGAAGGCACTTTGCTCTATGCTGTGTCCTTAATGCTTCCAATGAGTATGGACGGGATGTCCAGGCAAGAAGTAAGGATCTGCAATCCTTATCTTTGACGGCTCCAGTTTCCTGAAAGGGGGCACCAGATCTAACACATATCAAGGTGCCCTGTCCATATGTCAGGTAAGTAGTGGCGTGTATGGTGCCCCGCCAACACTTACGAATTCACCCCAGTTCCTTGGTCGTCATATTTGAATCCTGTAGAAGGACTGTGTGCCTGTAGGTGTTTGACATATGAGTAGCCTGTGTATTGTTTCCCAGCTGTGTGCATCCTATGCACATTTCGGGTGAAGAATCGAATATTAGACGTGGGGGCCATAACGATTGTAGTGAGCTGCATCTATCACACGTGGTGGGAAACCACTCAAGTTATGTAAGAGCTGCTTGCCACTAAAAAATGGGGGAGGGTAAGGGGCGAGGAAACTTTTTAAAATGTGTGGGGAGCAACATGGAGAACCTAACACAACTGGTAGTCTGCCCAAACTATGCATAGACAAAAGGCAAAGTCTAGTGTAATGTGGGGGTATGCACCAGCTCAGAGATGTAGCGTTGTGTCTGATACGCCCTGTGTATCTAGGGCTGAGTCATGTCAGAGCCAGCAGGCCCAGTGGTTTGCCCCGAATTCTTCCCTATGAATGGCTTGAGAAAGCAAGTATAGCTCGATCAGTGCGCCTAAATTGATGTGTCATGTTTGGAGGTTGTGGATGAGGATGAAAACAGAGGTAGGGGGGTTTGAATGAGTTGGGGCAAGAAAGCGCCAGGGACTGCATTGGTAGCTGCATGCACGGTGGCTGATCCACCTTGTTAAACATGGCATAAGCACTGACAAAGAAACATAAAACGGGTTAAAGTCATATAGAGTCTGAGTAAGGTGGAGGGGGGGGAAATCAAATAAGGTGATCTGCTGTTTGTGGGGTCACCAGTGGGAGAGTCTGGGAATCCTGTCGAGAGACAGAGGGAAGTGAGTTGTCCTAAGATATAAAGATGTCTACGATCTTCCTTGATCCGTTCAAGACAGGGGGACATGGTTGTGGTGGAATGTGGGGTGACCGCCACACGTTCTCTGCCTCTCCACTGGCAGCACTGTCTGGGCTAGGTCCGGTTCATTTTAGCAGCAGGTCCCCATTATGTTGGTCTGTTTAGTCCAAAGACATATTTAGGGTCCTTGAAGAAAGTGGAGGTCCAATTCAAAATGACCTTGAGGCAGACTGGAAATAGCAACGAGTACTGGACCCCCAACTGGCATAGGCAACGCTTGACCTCCACTAGCGCTGAACAGTACACGTGTAGTCTGGGAACAACATGATGGTCTTGTCCTCTACTCGAAGGGAGCCCGCCTACCTGGCTGCCTGTAGGATAGCACTCTGATCTCAGAAGCATAAGCATATAGCCAGCATTGGGAGCAGGGGTGTCCCTGGGGTGGGATTGGTGAGCGGGTACTCAATGTGCTCTCTCCAGGGAAAAGAAGAGGGTGAGATCAGATGTTAAGGTGAATTACTTGAACCAAGACTCCAGGTAGGCTAGAGGGTCTTGACCTTCGACATCATCCAGCAGTCCCAAGATTTGCACGTTACTTCTTCGAGAGCGACCTTCCATGTCTTCTGCCCTGTTTACAAGATGACAAACAAGGTCCTGCAGGTCACGGATCAACGCCTGATTGTCTGTCGCCAAAGTTGCACTGTGGCTAGGGCTTTTCCCCATCCAAGACATTGTCTGAGAGCTTGCGGTGGTCGTCGCATAAAAAGCTCAGTTCACTGGTCAAAGATCCAAGTCTGATTTCCATGGAGACCCTATATTTTCGATGCCTGCTAACACAAGGTCCAGCTTGTCCAATGTAGAGAGCTATGGGGTTGCATCCAGCAGTAGTGTGTCTGGAACAATGGTGGGTGGGACTGCTGTGACCAGAGATGGTACGAACATAGTGGAGCTCAGCCTACCCATTATCTGTGGTGCAGTGCAGCTGAAGTAGCATGAATATTTTCTTTGAAATTTAGCATCACTAGTGGGAAACCTGCCTTGGGCTTCAGAAAGGAAACTGCATTTGAAAAGTGACACACAGGCATTTTGTGCTGCAAAGTGAAAACATGAGGCTTTGAAATTCATATGCTTTGGTAAGACGCTTTCCATTTAGCAAGTCATGCAAAACATTGCCCACTTAATTCATAGCTTGACTTAAATATGTTTAGTTTGATTCTGTCCTCACTGTGGAAATGTGATTTTAATTTGAAAAACTGTTAAAAGTGTGTTAGAGTAATATAACTTGTATTAGAATTAGCACAACATTTTATAATGTAGAAAACAGAACCAGCTTGTGATTCAGTTCTTTCTTTCAGAGTTTCTGTTGGCCCTCGAGGTAAGCAAAGGAATTTTTCTCTCATGTGAAGAAGAGAAATGGCATCATTTACAGCTGTGACCTCAGAGCTTCATCTCTGTAGTTGCTAGAAATGTTTAAGCAAAGCCTCATTTCATTCTTTGCTTTAGAGAGAATAGAAAACCCACGTATTTTAATAGTGCATTACCATGTTATGTTTAATGTTTCTTGCTTAATTAAAAGGTTCATTTTCAGCTCATGTTATTTGTTTAGTTAGAAATAACATTTCTTTTCTTTAAAGGAAGGTTAAGAGATGAAGAATATGTTGTGGGAAGGACTTTCAACTGTCTGATAAGATGACGTATGCGGTCTGGAAGAGTATCTTTGGAAAATGCTGGATTCCAGTTGGATCAAGACAATGTCACACTACATGCTATGTAACATTATTCTTTGATAAACGTGTTCCGAGCTTAGGATTTTCAGAACAATTTCAGAGCCCTTTGAGAGAGACAGGCAGACAGATTTAGAGACAGAAGGCTGCAGAGGAGTTTCAGACTCCGATGCAGAAAGGAAGGGAGGAGAGTAGATGTGATTTGCAGATGCAGGGAAGGAGAGGTCAGAATTTGATGGAGGGCAAAATGAATGCAGACGTAGGCAGAAGAGATGTAGGTTTAGTTCCATTCTGACTTTTATTAAAATCCCAAAGTTTTATGCTTTGATTAACTGGCTTTGCCAAGGCTATTAGCTCTATGCCTTCCATCTCCTGATGGAAGATTCTGCAATTATTAATGATTGATTTAGCCTCAGTCTGAGCTCACTCTGACTTCTTTTCTTAAACTCTTAATGAGTTCTGACTGACATTATTTGTGCCTATTTCTCGTAGAATAGAATTCTTCCTTTATGGAACGCTTTGTAATTCGATTTATGCTAAGCTCTGTATTGATTCAAATTTTTCTATGATCAATTCTGTAACCTGATTGATATCTGACTAAAGAAAGAAAAGTCAATGAACTAAAATTTTCGATTGGAAAATAAATCCCTTTAAAAAAACTACACACAACTCTCCTTATTGACTAAAATGGTTATTTGCATTTGATTAATTGTTCATGTTTAACCCCTTCGCTGGGGCGGCTATTCTGCCACAGCGCTAAGGGGGTGGGGGGGCCGCGTGGCGTGCCCATGCTGGTGAGGGAACTGTTCCGTCACCAGCCGCGGTCACGCTGTGCTCATGACGGAGCGGTTCCGTCACGGCCCCACCCGCTCAATGGAACGCTCAGCGCGGAATCCGCGCCGTGCAGGCGTGCCGAGTGGGCCGTGATGGAACCGCTCCGTCATCAGCACAGCGCGACCGCGGCTGATGACGGAGTGGTTCCATCACCAGCAGGGGAGGGGTTAAGAAGGAGCTCCCTGTTCATAACACGGTGGCCAAGATCCATTACCTTTAGCGGAAACAAGGGTAATGGTAATCAAAAGTGATGATGCCAGGTTTCCTAAATTTTCCAAAGAGAGATTACTGTGAGATTTCTGCTCCAACAGGGCCAAATAGTGGGCACAGGTCCAGGGCTCTGTGAGTCAGCTGATAAGGCAAGGGAGGCCAGCTAGTCTCATGGTGGGAGTCCTGAAATCTCCCAGGTGGGTCAGGTGCTCCCGAGATGTCCGAAAAGTAGATGTGCTCTCCTCACACTCTGATGCAAGCGCCAGCTTGGGGGAGCAGAGGGAGAGAGTTTGAAATGCTAGTGAACTGGTGAGGGATCTTGCGGGGAGGCTGTCTTTTCCAGGTGGGGGGAGATGTACATCACTGTGGGTGTTGAGTCAAGCAGATGTTGGATCCAAGGGAGTCATCCAAACAGCTGTCTAATGTGTTGTAAGGGCGGCAGTCCATCGCCTGGGGCCCAGCCTTTGCTGTGGGGCTCCCACATCACATTTAGGGGTGGAGTTTTAATCAGCAGAATTCTGTGGAGGTGCCTAAAAACTCCAGAGTTCTGTGAGCGGCGGAATTACTCATCACGCACTTCTGAACAGTAACAGAACCTTCCTTCCCGCATCTGCCTTCATTAAGTGGGCAGCTCTGATCTTCACAGTGTGTCCCTGCACTCATCCCACACACTTAGGGGCCGATTCCGATTCGGGAAAAACTGCTCCGAATAGCCGTCCGGAGCGTTTTTCCCATACGAATTGTACCCTGCAACGTCCCCTGTACGTACGACGAAGTACGATTCGTACCAGAAGCCGTACTCCATACAAGTCGTACAGAGACCGTACGACTCTAATCTCCATACGATTCTCCCTCGGAACCCGCTGTACGTGACATCTGTACGGTTCGCGGATGTTTTTTACGACCCAGCAAGTACGATACGTGTCGGGTACGCACCGTACGACCCTTTTTCTTCGGGAGCTGAAAACAGCCGTAAAAGCAGAGTTCGGGCCGAAACAGGTACTGAACGGCCCCCCGGGTACGGTGCGTACACCCCATGATCACAGGGGTACGCACCGTACCCCTGCGATCATGGGGTGTACGAGCCGTACCCCATGTACGACGGGTGTACGAGCCGTACCCATGTACGATGGGTGTATGAGCCGTACCCTATGTACGATGGGTGTACGAGCCGTACCCCATGTACGATGGGTGTACGAGCCGTACCCCATGTACATGGGGTACGGCTCGTACACTCATCGTACATGGGGTACGGCTCGTACACCCATCATACTTGGGTTACGGCTCGTACACCCATCGTACATGAGGTACGGCTCGTACACCCATCGTACATGGGTACGGCTCGTATACCCATCGAACATGGGTATGGCTCGTACACCCATCATACATGGGATACGGCTCGTACACCCCATGATCGCAGGGGTACACACCGTACCCCTGCGATCATGGGGTGTACGGACTGTACGGTGTGTATGTGTTTGTGTGCTTTTCCGTACGACTCGCCCTTACCTGACGTGGACCGTACGAATCGCGTCCTCATACCCCGGTCCGGATCGTATTCGTCGGGTCATACGGCATGTGTACGAGTCGTACGGCATGTGCACGAGTCGTACGGTTCATGGTTTCAGCCTTGCAATACGTACGGATCGCGACAATTCGGACGGATTCACAGAATACGGATTGTACTACGCGACTCAGACGGACAGGTACGATTCGTACGGAGAGGGCTGCGGATACAAATCGAACAGACTTTTTTTCCCGAATCGGAATCGACCCCTTGGTGTGTGTGTCTTCTTTCCAGCCCAACGGCTCCTCGCTATTAACAGACACCCCCTGGGAGCACGGAGAGAGCACGCAAATGTAAAGTGCACCACAGAGCCTGTGTAGGCGCACTGATGTCATGTCTGCTCGTGCCGCTGCTGTGGCAGAAGGACACCGCCAAAGCACACAGGAACTGCCCTCACCAGACCCAGGCATCTGGCCTTCTGGGGCAGAGGTGGCAGCGGCAGAATGCGTGCCTGCACTCCGCTTCTCACATCTTCCCTTTCCTTTCCCTTCCCCAAAAAGAGGTCTTAAAGTCAGGGGGAGCCATTGGTGCTATTTAGTGGGCATCTGTGTGAATAATTAGATATTGATCAGTGCAGAGCCCTTCCTAGTGCACAGAGAGCAGACTGTCGGAGCTAAGGGCCCAGTGGAAGGTTCACTTGAGGGATGCGTGTGCAAGCCCTTGAGTCAATGAGTGTCAAAACAGCACGGTATAGATACTCAGAGAAGGAACTACAGAATTAACAGTGCGTGCAATATCACACTCACCCACACCATCCATCATCACAAGGTCTTAGAGCACAGCTATACCCCACAAGTAGAATTGTTTCTGTATGTTTTATGTACATAGAAAAAGGCATACACAAAGCATACTATCAGAGAACAGAGGGTACGCCATGTAGGTAATGTAATGTTATGGGGGGGCACTGACTGACATAGAAACCTAGCCAACATACCTTTTGGGGGGTGTGGTGATCATGGGAGCTGGAGTGTCAATTTAATTTCGGGTTAACTAACTTATAAGACAATAGTAATACTGTGTTTATAAAATCAAGATTAGGTGGAGAAAGGTAGCCATCCAAGTCATAATTGACTTAGAAGGGACTGTTAAGGAGGGGTCGATTCGAATGTATGTCTGCGTGGGTGGTATGACTTGACTCGCAATGTAAACATGTATTTATTCATTTCTTTCAGAAAGGATTCAATAGGAGGTGAGGAAGCAATACCAATGTATTAACGGAGGATAGAAAGTATACAGCAGGTTGGAATAAAGTTTTGTACATGGAATACGCGGTTTGGCGGGTAGTAATGCTGTGGTTCACATGATCTCCACATTAGAGAATCCTGCTGTACATTCCTGGCAAGTGTGCCAGTCACAAACACCTTCTAGAGTCCCAAGCATCCCTGGCCCAGTGATCGAAGTGGGCGGGATCGGCAGGGCACGCGTGCCCCTACTTCTTTCATTTTATAGATTCCGACCGCCTACTTTTTATTATGAAAATGTATCCCTGGACATCAGAAATATTCAAGGCCTACAGAGAAGGCTCGGCATTAGTGGCTGTTCGGGGACGGGAGGGGAGCAGAGAAGGAAAAGGTCTCTGTCTCTTACTTCCTGCCCACACAAGACAAGGAAGGTGTATGTTTTTGCTCTGCCGCTGGCTGCGGCCCCTTCTCTTTCCTACTCCTATTCCCTCTCTGCCTAGCTCCCTCTCACTTACCGAAAACCAGAAATCAAGAAATGATTCTCACCCTCTCTTCCTGACGCCCATTTGTTCCCCTATGAAATGGATGCAAAAAAGAAAAACACTTTTGCTGGAAATGCCGTTTTGACATTTTTCTATTACAAAGTGCAGCCTCGGAAATAATGTTCAAACTATGAAACATAAATAAAGCAAGACGGAGTTATTCTTAAAGTGGCCAGATTGTTTTTTTCCAAACCCAAACACATTAGCGCCACTTTACAGAGTTTGCCAGTAAAGCGCTACTTTTGGTTTCTTGTCTTTCTTTGAACAGCACTGTTTTCCTCCAGTACCTCCTACCTGGAGGTACTGCAATACATAGTTGATGGGTGGATTGGAAAACAAAACGTGGGCCTCATTAGGAGCGCGGGCGGACTTTGCCCGCCCGCCATCCTCGTGGTAATTGTGACCGCCCGCCTTAAGGACGGGGGTCCCGTCGCCAGCATTAGGATGCATCCAGCATTCCTACCATTGTGGCAGGCGGTGCACTCAGCACCGCCCGCCACAATGGCAGGAAAGCATGCTGTGCACTTCCATGCACAGCATGGCAGGCACCGCGCGGTGCCTGCCATGCTGTGCATGGAACTTATGGTTCCCCCCCATGTGCACCCCCCACCCCCCGGAGTCCCTGGGGGCCCGTAACGGGCCTCCGCAGGGATTCTCCGCATGCCTTTCCATGGCGGCGGTGTCTGATAGACACCGCCACCATATTATTCCTTTTCCGTCCCGGCCGCAAGGCGACCGGGCGGAAAAGCGGTGGACGGTCTTTCCGTCCGCCGAGGTCCCCCCTGCCATTCTAATATGGCAGGGGGGAAAACGAGTGTGGATGTCCCCGGGCTGGCGGTGGCTACCGCCAGCCTGGCGAGGGCAATCCGCCCGACATCATAATGGGCCCCTGTGTTTGGCGGCTTTGTGTTCACAAATATGGTCTTTTTAAACCATACTGCTTACGTTTTGTAAGCATATAAGCAGTGGACATTGAAATGGGTCCTTTCTGGGCCCTGTAGTTATGTCTATAACTTTCAGGCAAAAATACTTGTTGATTTTTGAGTAATGACTGTAATAGTGTTAAGTTCACCATGTTGTTCCTGCTTACATTTCACATGCTTTATTTAATCTTTCATTTCCTATGTGTCTTTGCTTTTTCCAGGATGTTGTTACCTTTTCTTTTAGGCAGCATATTGCTCTTGCCTACTGCGTAATTTGAATTGAGTCGCATTCAGTTATTTATAGCAGGTCAAATTGGATTGTAGCTGAAGGCAGTATGAATTTCTCTCAGTGGGGCAGTATGGTGTTCAGTGAGGGAGCGGATGTAGCACTGGGGGCAGAGCTGCTGAATATAGAATTGGGGAACCAGGTTCAGCCTTCATGAACAGTCCCCCAGACCACTCTCCTGAGGGACAACATTCCCATGCTAGACCTTAGAAGGCCCTGCAAAACCGGAAAAGGCCCGGTGTCTTAGCACCAGTAGGTAGACCCTAGCAGTGGCAAGTTTAGGTTCACCTTGAAGGCTTGTCCACCACTATCCATACTGAAGTTCACCTCCAGTCATGCGGGCAGGCCTACGAAGAAGCAGACCCTAGAGGAACAGTGACTCTGTCAGACCCCTGAGAAGAGCTGGCTCTAGGGCAGTGCGACCGGTGTGACTGCAACGGGCGCTGACTTTGAGTGGGGGCGTTGTATATTATGGTTTTAAAAGCACTTGCTGCCTCCTTCCTGGCCTCCAGCAATTTTCGACAATAATAAAAATGTCATGATAACTCTGGTGAATAAACTTATTCCTAGAGCAAGATGAGAGTTTTGTCTAGTGGAAGTTTTGACTCATGGAAAGATAGCACAGATGGTTAATGTGCCTGCTGCTAAGAAAATGTACCATGCCCATCACAAAGTGAACATATTGTAAATAGGTCAGTGGGTTACTGCTTTTGTCAGTGAGATCCTTTTGCTACTTGCAGTTTATAAGTGAAAATCCTAACAAAGAACAGTGAGCTATTAACTTTCATCTAAGTGCTGCATACAAACTGCAAGGTATAAACTAGAGCGTTATGTTTTTTTCCCTAAGCCTTTGATTATCCTAATGTTGCAAAAAGTGTTATTTTGATAAAAATCAATAATGTGTATTAAAGAGAACCCCCAATCATGGTATTAAGTTTTAAATTCTGAGTTTGTGTTTCTCCAGATCAATCACTATTAAACTATACTGTCTACAATTATGGTTGTCATGTGACTCCTAGACCTTTGTCTTATGTAACATTTCCTATACAGTGATCTACACACTTAAAATTGATTGTCTCTGTGTATATTGCTGACAACAGAAACTCCATGGCTCGGAAACAAATGGCTTGTGCTTCCACTTTTAAGCATATTTGGGACATTCTGTGACTAGAAACATATCCCACTTTGTGAATTTATTTTAATGTCAATAACTCATATTAATAGTTAAATAATCATGTGTATCCATTGGTTGAATTACATAACGTAATAAGCTGTAACTTGTCATGAAATGCCAAATGGGATTTTTTGCGTATCCTGGCCACACCTCTAACTCACTTATCCAATCCTCAGGTTATTCCCGCCCTCTGATTCTCCACCCACATTTCCCCTACTTTTTTTTCCCCACTTCGACCACTTCCCTGGCCACAGTACTAACAACACATCCTAGGCCTCTGACCATGGTGTCTAGTGACTACAATGGCCAAATAGAGGTGCCATGATCCAGGATGAGTGATTGGGGTGAAGTCCAGCCACTTACTTGGGCTCGGCTAGCTGTACCTGCATGGGCTCTTGCAGTACTGTCATCCTCTCCCTGTACCTCCCTGGCTGCAGCTTGGAGGACTTCGTGGCAGTCAGGACTTCAGGCTCCGATGGCAGACCTCAGTCTCATCTAACCTCACAGCGATTGTTTCTGGGGAAAGCTGAGGGAAGCTGAGCCACCTCGGAAAAGGGACGAGCCTGAAGCCTAAAAACAAGAGTTTCAAAATCTGCTCAGCTAAGTCGCACAATGCGGAAGTGAGGTGCTGAAAGTGATGGGCGCACTCCATTATGCCATTGGAGCTGACTTTACCGCCCACCCGGAAACACATTTGCCTTGATCTAGGCATTGAATCGATGGGCCGGTGACAGCTACGCCAGATCACTGTTGAGTTGCTGTGCTGACAGTGCAAGGTGCGCCCCAGGGTCAGCTTCTGTCCAACTGGAGTGGGCTGCTACTCGCGGGTCCATTCTGCCCTCCTAGGGGTCCCGACATGTGCCAAGGTTGTGAATGGTTAGGGAGGGACAGCGGGTATCAGGGCCTGGCCTTGGCCCTGTGCAAGGGCAACTATGGGTCCAAACACTGGTCTGCGAGTAATACCTCAAGTGCTAGTTGGTCCCCAGGATCGGGTTGACACTAACCGATGGCATACAGCTAGTCCCCTGTGCACCATGATCTGAGTGCCGAGGCAGGGGAGCCTAGAATGCAGGGGTAGATACACCATCAAGTCGCCTCTCGCTGACCCACTGGGTGTGAGGCAGGAACATGTTACGAGTCATCCCAGTCACCTATGACCTGAGTAGGGGTTGAATGGAGTCTAAGAATATGAAGGTGTGGGCCAGTAACCACTGTGGGGCCTGCTGCAAGATTATTGGGGCTTGCAGCTGGTTTCGTTTTACAACCTGCGCGGGGCCCAGGCCTCTAGGCTGGTGCCAAGGAATGCCGTGGTCCACTCTGTCTCCCTCGCTCCTCGAAGAGGGTTCCAATAGGGGGGCAATGACTGTGGGTGTAGGAGCGCTGGTAGGTGCTCGTCGCTGTGCAGGCAGCAATCTCCGGGGCTGGCTCTCTCAGTCGTTGAGTCCAGGCCTCTGGGCCAATGCCGAGGAATGTCACAGCCCTCTCAGTTCCCCTTAAGCCTCACAAGAATGTGGCAGTGGATATGAGGCGACGACCGTGTTGGATGGGGGAGTGTGTGTGTGTGTGGGGGCCAGTCCTCAGGGGAGTGGCTGGCAGAAACACTAGACTGTGTCCAGAAGGACACAACAGTCGGGCTCTCCATCCGCAGCTCCGGTGGGCGGATCAAGCCCGGTGGGTGATGTGGAGGCCAGGATCTGTTATGGGGTCCTGTGCCTCCTGGTGAACTCAGGGTGGGGGGGGGGGTATGGGGGGGGTCTCACTTGAGTCAGACGAGGGGGCTCCAGGGCATGCTTGAAAGCACCCGGGCAGCAGGGCCCAGTCATGCGGCACAGCCAGGGCTGTCAGTTGCTGCAAGGAATGTCCATGCCGCTGCTGAGGCAGGTGCAGGGTTCACAGGGCACTGTTTCTAACTGCTTGCCGGGTCTCCGACTTCAATGTTTGTCGACAGTGCTTTAAATTGAGAAAAAAAATAAGTGCAAGTACTCTCCAAATTGAGATGTGGACTAGGGGGCGGGGCTTGGGGTGGGCCTAGGGGCGCAGCTATGGGCAGCACAAATGGGGCCCATGTAAGCATAGATGCACGCAGGCAGGGCATTCAGAACATGTATTTTAGAAACGCTTACATTCGCTCCTGCCCACATTAATAACCCTTGATTCCCACCTGCTGTGCTACAGCATTACCATCGCCACCTTCCTCCTCTGTCTGGTTGCAAACAAGTGCTGCTGTACCCTGCTATGCCAGCAGGAAGCCTTCTCTTTGATTTCACGAGAGTAACGAAAATGTCTGTTAGCAGGCCCTGCATAGGCCCTGCTCTCACACGTACAGTTCTATGCACTCCACAGAGCCTAAGTGGACACTGTACAGGCGCACAACACCCATTGAGCTCAAAGGGCTTCAGCTCCCCCACCTCATGTGCAGCAGCCCGGGCTAAGACAGCTTATCGGGCACACCCTCAGGAAGAATTAATTAAAACTGTATATCTGTCATTCACTGGCTAGACAGAGCATGTAGTCCCCGATGAATCAAAGCCTGGTGGCTCTGCCTCGCGCACACCCGTCTCTCCCTCTCTCTCCAGCTGCTAATCCCTGCCCTCTGCCTCAATCCGCTCACCACTTCCGTCCTCTGCCTAAGGACTGGCTCACTGTGACAGCAGCTCAACGGGTTAAGAGCCTGCTGCTCGTGTGTGCACAGCCTTCAGTCCCTTACGACCTGTCCTGTTGTTTACAGATCAATGAAACAAGTCAGAGGAGGTAGGCGCTAAGGTATTCATTGCAATCCTTCCCCAGGCTTCATCCCTTTACTTCATTCACCAAAGAAAGGCAGGCGCAGGAAGTTCGAGTTTTCGTGAGACAGCTCCTGGGCTCACACACAGCCGCACCGCTCCCGAGTACTTAACAGGTCTTTAGAAGACCATTTGCTTGCTAACAAGGCTTTGTTCTTTTTCTCCCCTTTCTCAGAGCCTCTGCATCTCCACTCCCACTCTGACTATTGCTGGTAGAATTAGCCAACCCTCGTCCCCCCACCCCTCCCAGATCTGGCTCTAGTTGCGCCTCTGACACTGTGTCAGTAATCACAGTGTGAGTCGGCCCCCTCCCAAACTTCCTGCCAGCTAATGTCATGTCATTCAGGAGGCAGCGACATTAGCACTTTTTAAAGCGAGATTAGCACTCGAATAGAGTGTTTCATCTAAACAGATCCACTCCTTGTCAGTGTTGCATTTCTCTTTGAAAATGCCAATTTCACTGAGCTTGGCCATATCCCCATGAGTACCGGTACTCTCTTATGACAAATAGAAGTTTAGAAGTGCTGGTACTCAGTACCAGTGAGTACCAGCCCATTTAAAGCACTGGTTGTAGATTTTTCGGGCAGGTGGATGGAGCGTTATCGAGACACGTTCGCCATCTTGGCTGGCTTGGCCACGCCCCCTTTGCAAATCCTCAAATGACTTGATTTCTTTATTTAGAATATTTTTTTTGCAAACAATTATTCTTAATAAAGAAATTAAGACATTTTAGGATTTGCAAAGTCTAAAGCATGGTAGCTATAAAAAAAGAAGAGAACTCAAACTTTGTCTGTTTGTATTTTACAAAAGTACGTTGCAGAGGGGTAAGCACAACCTTATTCTTGATGTCTGAACTGTCTGATCCATTGGGCCTAATCTTCCCTCAATCAGTTTTTGGTTACAAAAGTATTGAGCTTGGCATATATATTTTATTTATTTTTTAAAGTTTATCACATTTGCTGACATAGAAGGCAGTGGCGGCTCACAGAGATAACGCTGTGGGCTGGGAGTCAGAGCTGGGGGGGGGGGGGGGGGGTGGTAGTGGAGTCCGACATACGACGGCAAAGGTAAACGTAAATAAATAATTATCTGCCGTTGTATGTCGTACTCCACTACGCCCCCACCCAGCCCCGCCCGCCTCCCGCCCCACAGCGTTATCTCTGCGAGCCGCCACTGAGAAGGGGAAATGTCTTATTCACTATAAATAGTTCAACAGAAAAACAAAGGATCAGATCAGGATATATGGCCCTTTTGAAATGCAAGTGATTGTTAACACATAAGATTTTCTTTTTCAGCTTAGTCCATAATTTACAAGTCTATATTCAGAAGCAGCTAACTCCTGTGCAGGTTTTACAAATGTAAGAATAATCAGCAGTTGGCCCAGTTCTTAACCTCTTAACTACTGGCCCTTTGCCTCCCCACCCCAGAGTGCTGAGCCGTTTTTGACAATTTGGAGTAGTTAGCTCTTAGGGATTCATAACCTTTTTTACCATAAGGTATCATGACAAATTGACGCCCTTTTTTTCCAACATTCTGCAGATTCTAAAGGTACCCGGGGTTTGTGGATTCCCCTGGAGGGGACAGAGAAAGTAGGCAAATTATAGGAACATTTTGAGTTTTTGGAGAAGAATAGGAAAAAATGGTCTTTTAAAAGTTTCAGATTTTTCCAAACAAGGGTATCAACTAATGGTTTGCTGTGCAAACATCACCATCTTCCCAGCTTTCAGGAACATGCAGAGCTGAATCAAAAAACCTAATTTTGTACCACGGTTTGACATTTTTAAAAGAGGTAGCTAATTTTTCCTTTTTTGTGCTCTCAACCTACTTCCAGTTTGTAATGGAAACTAGTGGGAAACCCATGGGTGATCCATTAAAGCTATAGATTTCTGAAAAGTAGACAAACATTCAGAATTCAGCAAGGGGTCGTATGTGTAGATCCCAGCCGCTGTCCGTGCGGGTAACAGCGGTGGAGCCGGGTAAGGGGGGATTTCTAAGGACGATCCAGAGGGAAAACGTATTATTTATTTAATTTTTCCCTCAGCATCATACCTCTAAATCCTCCATTACCTGGTCCCACCCCCCACCGCTGTTACCTGCACAGACCGCGGCTGGTAGATCCGTCAAGGTTTTTTCTGAAGAAAAAAAAGGGGTAGCAAAATCAGTCATTTGTGACAACATTTTTATCTGTAACTTTTTGTCATGAGGTCTGATTCACAAAAGCAATACAATATTACATGCCCTAGACCCTTCTGGTTGTGGGAATTAATAGGTTTTATAGGTTCTCCAAGAGCCCAAGGTACCAAGAGCCAACATCTGAGCTTCACCGTACAAAGGTTTTTCATTGAGTACCGAGTATAGACCAATTCATATGGTGAAATATGGATATCAAGGAAACCTATGTATTTTTTAAATGGGCAGAAGATATGGAGTTTAGGAGCAGTGTTTTTTGTACAAATATGAATTTGTGGGTACCCGTACTAGCGTATGGTTTAGAGGGCATTTTAAAATGTCTTCTTTCTTATACACTGGCTTACGTTTGAAAGGCACAAATGCAGCAAAATCCAAATGTTAATAACAAATCGTCTACTATTCGATGCTCATACAAGTCTTCCCCAAAAAAATGGTACCTCACTTGTGTGGGTAGGCCTAGTGCCTGCGACAGGAAATGGGCCAAAACACAACATGAACGGATCACATTTTTCCACTAAAAACTGACCCTTTTTTAAAATATGAGTAGCTGTAGATTTTGGACTCCAGCTCAGCTGGCACCTAGGAAAACATAGCAAACATGTATATTTAAAAAAAATTACACCAAGGAGTAAACAGGTGGGGTGACTTGTGTGGCTCTCATCAGGACTTTTACTCAGAGTCCCTTGCAAATGTCTAAACCTTGACTAAAAAACACATTTTCCTCACATTTATGTGATGGAAAGTTCTAGAATCTGTGGGGAACCATACATTTCCTTCCAACCAGCATTCTTTCAAGTCTCTCAATACAAATGGCACCTCACTTGTGTGGGTAGGCCTAGTGCCCGCAGCAGAAAACTGCCCAAAACAAAACATGGATGCATCACATTTTTCCACTCAAAACTGAGTAGCTTTGGATTTCAAAACCTGGCTGCTCAGCCAGCACATAGGAAAACCTAGCAAACTTGCATATTTTTATACCTAGATACCTGGAGGAATCTAGTGTGGGGTGACTTGTAAGGTTCTCACCTGGTGTTTTTACCCAGAACCACTAAAAACACATTTTGTCTCACATTTCTGTGATAGAAAGTTCTGGAATCTGTGGGGAGCCACAAAATTCCATTAACCTGGCATTCTCCTAAGACTCCTGATATAAATAGTACCTCATTTGTGTGGGTAGCCCTAGTGCCTACGACAGGAAACGGCCTAAAACTAAACATGGATACATCACACATTTTTCCACTGAAAACAGACTTTCTTTTTTACAATGTGGGTAGCTGTAGATTTCGGACCGTAGCTCAGCTGGCACATAGAGAAACCAAGAAAGCTTGCACATTTCTGAAAACTAGACATCTAGGGGTATCTAGGGTGGGATGACTTGCATGGCTCTCAATGTACTTTTTACCCAGAATTACTTGCTAACCTCAACATTTGACTAAAAACAAATTTTATTCACATTTCTGTGATGGAAAGTTCTGGAATTTGTGGGAAGCTACAAACTACCATCTGCACAGCATGCTCTCACGTCTCCTGATAAAAATAGTACATCACTTGTGTGGGTAGGCCTAGTTCCCACAACAGGAAATGGGCCAAAACACAACATGGATGCATTACATTTTTCCACTGAAAACGTACCCTTTTTTCGAATGTGGGTAACTGTAGAGTTTGGAATCCTACTCAGCCAGCACCTAGGGAAACCTAGCAAACCTGCATATATTTTAAAACTAGACACCTGGGAAATCCAGGGTGGGGTGACTTGCATGGCTCTCAGCAGGTTTTTCTACCCGAATCACTTGTAAACGTCAAACTTTGTGGGGTGGTACAACCAGTCCTGTAGAGCAGCCCGCCAGAATCTTAGTACCGAACTCAGAAGCAGGAACATCCCAGGTGTGAGAAAGGTGAGGGATATATACAGGAAGGCCCAGAAGGAAGCCAGGAAACAGTGGGATGAGGATCACTGGCGTGATCTGAAATCTGCTTGTGCAGCAAAGGACCAAAAGCAATTTTGGGCCCTAGTTAAGTGGGACAGAGGAGGGATAGCACAACCCCGCAAAATAACGTTGCCAAAAACCAGTGGGTAGACTTCTTCAAACCGCAATATGCTTGTGATCTAGCTGAAGGAGAGTGTATACTACCCCCTACAGTTTTCTATCAATGTCAGTTATTTGCAATAAAAGATGTTAGCATAGCGCTATACTGTGTGACAGGGGGCAGAGCCCCAGGAATGGATGGCATACCTGCTGATGTGTTTTTAAGTGATCGATTATCTTGGTGTCAGTATTTCGAGTGGTTAGCCAATTCTGTGGCTAGGGGTGCACCAATACCGACCTCATGGAAGGGTGCTGAAATAATTTCTGTTTTTTAAAAAGGGAGACAAATCACTACCTAGTAATTATAGACCTATCAGTCTTATAGACTCGGCTCAAAAATTAATAGGTCGTCTAGTGCAAAAGAAATTGCAATCCTGGATAGTAGAAAAAGTTATCTTGTCCCCATATCAAGCTGGCTTTCCCCCCTGTACAAGTTCAGTTGATCAGGTCTTTTTTTATAGCTCTCTACTGGAGGAACGTGACTCTAACCAATGGGACCCTTTATGCTGTTTTCGTAGATTTAAAATCAGCTTTTGATTTAGTTCCTCATTCTAAACTTTGGAGTGTACTTGCTGAAGCTGGGTTGGGCCCGGAACTACTAACGCTTCTTTTCCACTTGCATGCGACCAATTATGCTAGAATTAGGTGGGGGGCTCAGGGTGAGGTGACCGACCCTTTCCCTGTCGAACGTGGTGTCCGGCAGGGGTGTGTTCTGGCACCCACACTGTTTTCTATATACATCAATGGCATTGTAGACCATCTAAGCCGCTCTCCCACTGATGCTCCTGTACTAGCAAGGGCACGCGTGCCAGTTCTCATGTTTGCGGACGACACGCTGATAGTTTCTCGAACTCCGAGTGGGCTCCAGAAGGCAGTTAACGCATTCGGTGAGTTCTGCCAAACGCGTGGACTTGAGATAAACACCTCCAAAACCAAGTTCATGTGCTTGAACCAGCGGAAAACATTTAAAGGTACAATTAATTTTAATGGAACTCCCTTAGAACAGGTTGAGGCCTTCACGTATTTAGGAATATCCCTTCAGTATAATCTGAGATGGAAAAATCACATCGATATGGCTGTTCTAAAATTCCATCAGCTGGCGGGCGTAGTGGCACTTAAGCATAAAGCTTCATTGATTAAGCCAATCACCCCTGCTCTAGAAATTTATAACATGAAGGTGATAAGCGCCTCCTTGTACGGTTCGGAATTGTGGGGATTCTCCAATTTGAAACAACTAACACTGGCGGAGAACAGGTTTCTACGCCGCCTAGTCTGGGTTCCCCAAAGTACTCCTACCGTTCCATTGGTATATGATCTCGGCAGGAAGAATATAGAGGTTTTGGCACGGCTACAACCTTTATTATACTGGAGACATATTGTGACAACCCCTGAACTAGATCATTATGCCACTGCCCTGAAGGACATCATCAGGGCAGGTCGCTTTCATTCCATCCCGTGGCTTAAAGAAATAAGGGGTATGCTAACTAAGTTGGAACTAGACTACCTATGGATCACTCCCAATGCCTCAAGTTTTCCATCAAAGGCAACCCTGAAAAAAATGTACTGGGATATGGTTTGGTTGACTGCCTATAGTACTGGATCCAATACTAACTTAACCGGTCGTTTTCTTGATATCAAACCTTTACCATCATGTGAGCCTTACTGGGACATCATTGAATGGCCGTTTGATAGAAAATTGTATTTCCAATTCAGAACCGGGACCCTTCCTTTAAAGGTATTTACTTATAAATGGTCAGCAACTCAGGATGACAAATGCCACTACTGTAAAGACTTGATTGAGAACATTCCTCATCTGCTGTTTGTATGTCCCCTTTACGTAAGCCCCCGTCGTAAGTGGATAAAATCTGTGTGTTTAAATCTAGGAACACGTTGGTACATAGAGGCGTTAAGAGTACTGGAATCAGATTTTACACCCTGTGTGGCGGTCGCTGTTGCAAAATTCTTAGGGTGGGCCTGAACTATACGCACCCGCACTTTGCAGCTCCCAGATGCTGCCCAATGAATTTTATGACACCGCTTAATGCCAGATCAACTTTTTAAATCCATGTCTTATTGAATTATTTTAATTATCCTTCCACCTGGCATTCCCCCAAGTCTCCTGATAAAAATGGTACCTCACTTGTGTGGATAAGCCTAGTGCCCATGACAGGAAATGGTCCTAAACACAACATAGATACATAATATTTTTTCACACAAAACGGTCCCTTTTTGCTAAGTGGATTAATGTGAATTTTGAACCCTAGCTTAGCCGGCACCAAGGGAAACTTAGTAAACCTGTACATTTTTGCAAACTAGATACCTAGAGGTATCCAGGGTGGATGGAATACATGGCACTCAGCAGTCTTTGTTCCCAGAATCCCTTGCAAACCTCAAGCTGTAATTTAAAAAAAACATTTTCCTTACATTTCTGTGATAGAAAGTTCTGCAATCTGTGGGAAGCCACAAGCTTCCTTCTACCCACATTCACCAAGTCCACCAATAAAAATGGCACCTCACTTGTGTAGGTAGCCCTAGTGCCCGTGATAGGAAACAGCCCAAATTGCAACATGGGCAAATCACATTTTCCATTCCAAACTAACCCTTTTTTCCAATGTAGGTAGCTTTAGTTTTTGGACCCTAGCTAATCCGGCACCTAGGGAAAGCTACCAAATCTGAAAAGTTTTGGAAGCTAGACAAACAGGGGAGTCCAGGGGTGCATGACTTGCATCGCTCACACCAGGTAATTTTACCTAGAAGCCCTTATAAACTCAAACTTTGGTAAGAAACACACATTTTGCTCACATTTCTGTGACAGAATATTCTAGAATCTTCAGGGAGCCACAAGTTTCTTACCACCCTGAATTCCCATATGTCTCTTGATAAGAGTGGTACCCCACTTGTGTAGGTGGGCCAAGAGGCCATGACACACAAGTCCCTGGAACACTGCGTTGGAAGATAAGGAATAGGGGTAGTTGCTTCATTTGGGGCTGTGCTGTGGCACCACCCATACAAACCCATGAACCACAAACCTTTTTGAACACTAGAAAACCAGGGGAGTCCAGGGTGGTGTTCCTTGCATGGATACTACAAAGTTTTCTTAGCCACAATGCTCTGCAAACCTCAAACTTTGCTGAAACAATGCTTTTTCCTTACATTTCTGCAATGGAAACTTCTGGAATTCACAGGAATCTAGAAAATTCCTACCACCCAGCATTACTGCACTTGAGCCCATAAAAACGCTGCCCCACTTGTGTGGCTTGGCCTGGTGCCCGTGACGCAAACTGATCGAACCAAGGTCAATGGGAGTACCCTAGCGAGGGCTCCCATTGACCTTGGTTTTAGCTGTACCTGTAGCTGGCAGCCCCACAGGTGGGGCTGCATATTTATTGGCACAAGTGGAGTAAGGATGTGTGACGTTACAACTCATACTTTTACTTCGCATACCATTACAACGCGGTATTTACAACGCATATCGTTACAACGCATAGCGCTTTGGGGGGCTGGATAGTGGTAAGTATAATTTACTATTCTAACTCCAGTCCCCGTGGACCCTAGGGAAGGTGTTGGATAGTAAATTAAACTTACCTCTTATCCTAGAGCGCCCCCCAGCGCAATGCGTTGTAACGGTATGCGTTGTAATGCCTGCGTTGTAGTGGTAGTGCGGAGTAAAAATTGCGTTGTAACAGGTGTATACCGTGGAGGAATGCAGGGTTGTAGGAATTTTGTGGTTTCCTATGAATTCTGGAAGATTGAGGTTTGCAGGGCATTTTGGTTCAGAAACATTTGTGGGGTCCTCACAAGGCACACAATCCTGAATTCCCCAGGTTGTCTAGTTTTTTTAAAAATGTCTGTTACATGGGTAACTCCAAAGCACAGTCCCAAATACAACACCTACCTCTATTGCTTATCTGTCAACGTACCGATGACGGGACTTTTGGTGCCTATTTTGTTCAAAGTAAAGTGGAATTAATTATCTCCATTCAACAGTTGTGTAATGTTATTTATGAACATGTTTTAAATATTTCTATGACGTCCTCGGTAGGGAGTTATTGTTCTGTCAATAATTCGGATTTCTGGAATTAAAATCAAAGCTTGCCACTAGTGTTTACATTTTTGTATGCTGAACAAAATTGGCACCAGATAATCAAGCCTGTGAACTTTGCTGCCAATAAATTGTTCTAAATGTAACTGCTGCTGGAAAAGCCCCGTTTGGAAGATAACAGAAACATTTTCTGTGCAGAGGATTGTTTGACAAAACAGTAATCAGAAAGAAGGGCTTTGCAATGTATTTGGAACCATAACAACTGCAAAAAGATGTAGAAAAGGGAAGGTTTTAATATTATGATGAAGAAAATGACATATTTTTGATTAACTATTTTACCATAATGAACACGTGATTTGAACATTATGTCCCTTACTTCTCATGCATTTCACGGTACCATAATGAAGAACGAATGCCAATAACAAAATGTGATTGCCAAAAAGAAATGTACAGAAACTTAAAACACCCACCGAGTGGCCAGTTCCTTTCACGTTGAAGTGCAGTCAACCTCAGGAATACTGCTGCTGTGTAGGATAAAGGATTTAAAAATGTTTTATATGGAATTAACTGTAAATTTGATTTATAGGAAGCTTGTTTAAGGAAAGAATTGTGACTGGTTGTATTTTCAAAGTTGTTGCGTTTTTTATGTACTTTTATGATCTGAACAAAAAAGATTGAATAGAGTTTTAAAAGTAAAGTAAAGAGTCATGTGCAGATCCTGGGAACTTTGCATTGCAGTTTGTGATGGTGAGGTCAGTAGTGCGAGTCATTTGAACATTGATGGAGTAGTACAGCTTTCAATTCCTGATCATCAGTTCTCCAGCGCGAGGTAACACAATGCCAATGGGTGCACAATCAATGGCTCCAACAACGTTTGGAAACTGAGCAATGCCATAGAATGCACTCTTCACTTTGGTTAGCGCACTTGCAGTTTTAGGGAAGAGGATGAAACATTGCATATGTTTCAACATAGCATAGCACTGAGTATTGATTAAATATTTTACTGAAGATAGGCTGACAGAGTCCAGAAGCAATGGCAACCATTCCTTTAAAAGAACCGGTTGCACAGAAGGGCAACACTGACAACAATTTAACCAGTGGTAGTACTGCAGTTCCAATATTACGATTGGCTCTAAATCACACTATAAAGGTCAAAGGTCAAATATGAATAATAGTGTGTAAGAAACAAGTCTGTCATTCTTTAAAATGTGTTCATCTGACATTGCAAAAAGATCAACTCTACGTGTACTGTACTCTGTAGCTGTGCTTCTTGTACTTTCTTCTAGTTGCAGTGCACCATGGTATGCCACATCCTGCCAAGGGCCAACAGGAGATTGAAGAGGCACTTGTCTCCGAACAAGATGTAATAGCTGATACTATTGCTGCCCTTTTGGTAAACATGTGTATTCGATCACAAAATACACAAATGATAAAGATACAACTGGTTTACACAGATGAAATAACCACAATCCTTGTCAGTGAAGTATAAATAAAGTTGCTAACTCCAGCTTCTGCTTGTAGGAAAATACCCCCAACAGCAACACTAGAAAATTACAGGTAAGTGGGATCAAAATTAGCTTCATAACAAGTCATTTAGGTGCTGATGATTTTGATGTGTGCGTTAATGTGGAGTAAAATCCATTTTTGGAGGCTGAAGTATTTCCTCTAGAATCGGTATTTAAAATCATTGCTTTCATGTGCACATCATGCTGGTAGTAAAAGTCTCAAAGACTACAGGCCAGGTTGTATATGTAAGGAATTCATTTGTGATGCTATATACCAATGAACAACCTTTAAAAGTGCAGGGGTAAAATGCACCTTCTTCCAAATGCCATATTTCTATGAAAAGAATTATTTCTGGCCAGTCCATAAATGCACTGTGGGTCTTATAAATTAGAGAATTACAGTTTTACCTCTTTGAATTAAAGGTATAATCCTCTGAACAAAAAATGTTTCTGTTATCTTCCTGAACCAGGCTTTTTCAGCAGCAGCTAGATTAATAATGAGTAATTGGCAGCAAAGTTCACAGGCAAGATTATCTGTCAGCATACATAAATGTAAACACCTGTGAAACTTTGCTTTTAACTCAACAAATCCAACTCATTTCCGACAATTTCTAATGTTGCTAGGCAAACCCTTCTAAAATATCAACCGAACCCCAACTATCCATCAAGGACTTAATTGGAACCTTTAAAATAGGTTCCTAAATAACATTACACTTTGGATGCTAAACTGTCGGAAGGGAAATAGAGATAATTAATTGCTCTTGTCTTTGAACAAAATAGGCACCTTAGGCTAAGCTGTTGGTGGAGGAAATGTAATTACCTCCATTAGATTTGGAGTTAAATACACTTTCTAAGGAACAAATAGCATGAAAATACAGATTCTGGAGGAAATATTTCAACCTCCAAAAGTGGATTTTACTCCACATTAACACACACATCAATATCTGCACCTTTGCGTTGGTTTTTTTTTGGCCTACCCACACAAGTTGGGTACCGTTCTTATCGGGAGATGTGTGGGGACTCACAGTGGTAGGAAATATGTGTCTCCCTGAATATTCCAGATTTTTCTGTCACAGAAATGTGAGGAAAATGTGTGTTTCTTTCCAAAATGTGATGTTTGGAAGGGTTTCTGGGTACAATTACCATGTGAGAGCCATGCAAGTCATACACCCTTGGACTCCCCTGATTGTCTAGTTTTTAAAAGATTTCAGATTTTTTTAGGTGCTGGTTGAGCTGGGGAAAAACAAAGTCCACAGTCTCCCACATTGCAAAAAAATATAAGAAGTTCTTAGTAAGGGCCATATCTACATTTTGGCAGACAAGGAAGACTCCTTTGCCCTGGTGAAGGTCTCAACATTTGCCATGCTGAAACTACTCCACCTGCCAAATTTAGAAATTACTTCTTGCCAACGCCTTTTAATGTTTGATACACTACTCTATCAACATGAATGAGCGGACCATCAATTTGTTTTTTAATTTTAAAAAACATAATCCCAAAGCCAGATTAATTTTTTTAAAGAAGCTCCTCTTACCATGGGAGTTATCTTCCATGGCAAGGGAAGCATTAGACCGTTATTTCTGCCCCTTACCACCATGGTTATCTAGGTAGTGACGGGCAGTGAAAACTGACCAGTATGTCTGCATATCTAAATTAGGCAGACATGAATAGAGGTCTTATTTAAGTTACAGAGAGAGACCCCTTGCTTGAACCAAGGCAATAGGGTACTCTTAACAAGTTAAACAAAAAAATCCCTTGGACGGGGATATCATCACCAATACAACCTTCCACTCATTAAAAATATGACTTAAACTTCACAAGAGACTCAATATTACACCTTATCAGTTCAGCGAAGAGGAAGCCTGTACACCAAGGGCGAAGGGACTTCAGAGGTGATAGATGACACAGGCCTTTTATTTATGCACAGTTAAGGCAAGGAAGACCAACATATTACGAGTCTTTAGGCGGTGCCACGAAAATATCACATTATATAGAAGTGAACTGGAAGAAAGTTGGAATCCCGTATTAAGGACGTAACAACCTGACACAAAATACGAGATTTAAAAACATTTTGGTCTTGAAAAAGATGGAAACTGTGTATTAACCATTGAAACGCTTTGACGCAGCACTTAACGCAATCCAGGGTCGAACCGGACCGGCAGATGCTAAAATAATTATTGTATCCAGGTTAGGTTGTTGTATTGTTACCCAGGATACGTTTTTACAAAGACAAAGTGTACTGTCTAGTCTTTTTCTCTGTATATGTTGAGGTCAGTGTGCTGGATGCTTGTTTCCGGCCCAGGGAGGACCTGGCCTGGCAGTTCAATCTAGACTGTTTCCATGGGGCACAGGGTCAAGACTGATTTGCATATGGCTATGTCCAAACTGGGATAGCGTAGTGGGCAAAAGAACAATGGCTTTAACCCATATCTTATGACTGGGGTAGAATGTTTGCATTGTCGGCATTCTGATCATCATTTGTTTGCTGTAACACTTTTCGCCCTAAGTGGGATGGGTATGCCCAGACGTGGCTCCCTTGCTCACTGTGCCACTAGATTCAAGCTAGCCTGGCTGAAGAAGGGTGACATACCCTGAAACCGGTCCCAGGATGCTTGTTTCCAGTCCAGGGAGGACCTGGCCTGGTAGTTCAATCTGGACGGTTTCCATGGGGCACTGGGTCAAGACTGATTTGCATATGGCTGGGTCCAAACTGAGATGGCGTAGTGGGCAAAAGAACAATGGATTTTACCCAGAACTTTTGACTGGGGGAGAATGTTTGCATTGTCAGCATTCCGTACATCATTTGTTTGCTGTAAAGCCTTGCTTAGTGCAGACTCTACAGCATGGCTGAGTCTTTTTAGCTGTTTAAGGAATGCAATTGGAAAAGTGTTAATCCTGCAGCGTGCCACATCCTCCAGAGCATATGAAGTGGAGGCTGCTGCTTCTGTAGCAGTAAGACTTTCAATGTTGGTTTACTGAAAGTCAAGGAAAGGCATGAGTCTTCCTATTGTGGGCTGACGATAAACAGCATACACATGGTGTGTTGCCATCTGGATCAGGTAGGACTTTTTATACCAAGTGCGGGTTTTATGACGCATTGTATGGCTGGAGAACATGGCCAATCTTATCCATTACACCCATGTACTTGTTGTATTCAAGTATACAGGTGAGCTAGTGAACTTGGGACCAATAACCCCAAACTGTGATGGGGGAAGTGCTTTCATTGGGAATTGTAGTGAGCATGTACACATAATGCCTAACAGATAACTTTACTGCGGGCAGTTAGTTGGAACGCAATGCGGAGGTGTGGCATTTTTGGAATTTCTTATATACAAGCTCCTTGTGAATTATTTACAGTTGCAATGAACTTTACCGCATGCCACAGTGCAAGCTTTGTACAGCTCACTGAACAACTCTACTCCTGTGCAGAAGTTGCTCACATAAATGTTGGGACCTTTGTGAAGGAGTGGCTGGACAAGTGCCATACAATCTTTCCTGTGACTCCTAGCATTGGAATGTAACCTACAGGATTCAGAGTGGAGTTGTTCCCTGTATACACGCTCAAGCTGTACACATAGCTAGTAGAGCTCTCACACAGCATGAAGAACTTGATGCCATAGTGAGCTCTTTTGCTCGCAATGTACTGCTTGAACAGCATCCTCCCTTTGTACAGGATCAAGGACTCACCAATGGCATAAATCTTTGCAAACCTGACAAAGTAATGTTCCACAACAGACTGAGTTTTGAACAATCAAGACATGTGAGTAGACCAATAGGACTACAAGCTTGGTTTGTGCTCCAACCCCATTTTGGCCATGAGGCCCAAAAATATCTTAAACTCCTTATGTGAAGTGGGAGTCCACTGGTGTGACCTTGAATGAGGTCCTAGAGTGCTCCCATGCTCCCTCAGAAATTGTTCGGCACACAAATTTGTTTGCGCCACAATTTTATCAAGGAAGTCAACATCCAAAAAGAGATGGACGTAGTCAATCGTCAAAAAATTGGCCATATCGACTTTACATCCAGCGTCTCCAGTGAACAGGGGAATATGTGGCTGAACTAACTTGGGAGGCTACCAAGAGAGCACTCTGTCTGTGCTTGCCATTGCACCTGCCCGCTCTCTGGGTTGGTCTGCCCTGCTGTGGTCGCTTCTCTGTGTTTGCGAACAGACAGCATGACTGCCATCATACGTTTACCCTGTCCCTCAGAATCACTGGAAGACGAATCGTAAAATCACTTCCATATTCTGTTTGATTTTCCTCGCTCTCAGATACTTTCTCAGTATCTGCTGCCTCAGTCTCTGATCCTGTCTCAAAGTTGTCCTTTATAACACGAGTTAGGTCCTGGGCAGCAGTCATCCCCTAAGGCGCCATCGCTGCTGACTGGCTAAAACCTTCCTTCTAAAACTCTGTCCTACATAGAAGGCGGAAGTATTATTCTAAATCAGTTAGTGGGTGTGTGCATCTGTGAGATGTGTGCAACAGTAAACAAACAAACAAAACTCCAATCTTTTCGCTGAATTTCTAGGTTCTCCAAAGACACAAAAAGACAAAAAAGACACTTTATTACTTCCCCTTGCCACATACCCAAAACCACAGCATACTTTTGTCATGGCTTATGCAAAGCTTTAATCCTGGGGAACCTGCTAGGACATTGCCAGCATAAATGTTATTTTCCCAAAGTACAAATCTTCCTTTGATCTAAAGAAGCACACATTCACATAGTAGCCGCTGCAACTTTATGCGCAGGAGTGATCCTTTTGAAAACTCACAGTGCTATCACTAGCACCAAATTATGCAACAGGTTTGTCTAAATTATGCAGCGTAAAAAGACTAATTATGCAGCACTTTTTTTATATTAAAATGTCATTATTTTATGATATGCAACCATGGTAATACTGTCTGGACAACCACTTCACCTCCTTAGTACCAGTATATCAACTAAATGCCGAAATAAGCAACTGAAAGAAATATTCTGTCTGTGCACAGGCCCTTCCACTGCATGTGAACACGTGATGCCACATCAATTAGTATGTACTGCATATGCCACATACATCTAACATCTACTGTAAAATCTGCAGGTGGTAGACATGTGGCATATGCAGTATATATACATTTTTATTTAAAGAAAATGTTATAATAAAGATAAACACTGAGGCAAGGTAGGTTCAACGTCTTTATTCTGTCATCTACTCTCCGGACTAGCAGGCAGTGCAACATTCCATGGTGAACTCTCTGGAGGAACGTTCCAAGAGGGAGGAAGGGGCAGGGGAGAGCGGAAGGTACCAACCAGGAAAAAGAGAAAGAAAGCAACAGAGAGAAAGGTGCGTGGGGGGGTGGGGGGGGGGAGAAGGAGATTACAACCCATCTCCCTACGGAGGGGAAAGGGAAAGCCAAGGAAAGAGGCTGGAAAAAAAAGGATGAGAGGACACAAGGAACCTGTGAAGAAAATAGCAAGAACGTATCAGTAACATGGAACCCCTGGGGCTGGGGGCGGAGGGCACCCAGCTGTCAAAGGAAGAAAAGAATGACGGCCGGGTTACAATAAGATGAAGACAAAATGCGTGAAGGCTATGCACGGTACATCAGGGGTGGTATAGAATTGGCAATCGGATCTCTTCCCCTGATGGAAGCAAAAGGGGTATCTCCTATTAGCAAGTCGGAAGAGGTGTGATATGCCCAAATACTTTCTCTTAACATTTTATCTACATCCATGTTGTTAGTACAAGCTAGATGAGTGAGATTTTTGATCCAGAGCATTGACATCCAAATGGGGTCATTGTCTCCTTGGCAACATACAGTAAGTTCCTCATGTATGATGCCCAGCTCACAAAGGAATATCTTCATTTCCATAGAAGAGAATTTGATATCATTGTTAGTGACTATGTAAGCCTGCACACCTTCGCATGCGAGTGAGTCTCTTAAGAAGTCAATGAGGGCTTTTGTTGAGACACGTGAGACATACTTGTATTTGATCCAGTGAGATGTGTAATCCATGAGAACAATGAAAAATCTCTTCGGGCCTCTTGATTGTCCCGTGGGACTGATTATCTCCAATGCCAACTTAGTCCATGGGGTTTTAGGAACTGCTGTGGGGTTATCAAACTGGTTACAAATATTCACTGCAGGCCAACTTTTAACAACATCCGCTCCTGATACAGCATGAACCACCTCTGGCACCCCCCCTTCTACAGGCGTTTTGGCATATTGATTAGAAATTATGTTCACACCCATGGGAGGTACGTCACAGGCATTACTATTTACACTTTGGCCTATTCCAGTGAACAACTCGGAACAAATGTTTACATCCCTGCTGGTTTCCTCAACCCCCTCAGCTACAAGAACTTGATCTTTATTGTTGGGGTCGAGTATAATCCCCAGCTCTCTTTTGGTGATGCCAACCCAACAGATTTGACCCTTTGCTTACCATGTACACTTTACCCCATGCAGATCTTCCTTTGAATTCAATACACACACTCATCATCCCTACTAAAGGAATGTTCTCATAGGCATACCCTACAGCTGAAATGTCAGGTTCCAGCATTTTGAGACTGGAGGTAGCAAAAATGTTATTTATGACATCAACATTGAACATTGAACAAGGTAACCGGGGCACATGAATCGGCCAACACATCTATGGGCTTACTATTCACAAGGATAGAACATTTAGGCTTGAGGTCACTGAAATGCCCTTGAGAACTTGGAGCAGTTTGACAGTCCCTGGTTTTCACTTGGAAAACATGCTTAGGGGCCAAGTCCCCTTCATTGTGCACTACTTTCACTTGGTAGTTTTCACTGTTTTTGCACACTTTACCTAGGTGCCCCTTTTTGCTACACTTTACGCATGTGACATTACGGGCAGTACAGCGCACATCATTAGCAAGGTGATTGCTGCTGCCACATCAATAGCATTTCAACCTTCCCTTTTCTCTGGCAGATTGATTATATTTGACTTCTTCGGGTCTAACGTTGAATACCTCATTATCAATGGGATTGAACTGTGCATTACCGCTATTGCGAACATTGGCAACAAGCTCATTGGGAGTCTTCATCTCTTTGCTACACCACCGAAACTGCTATACTAACTGCTTCTTTTAAGGTGGGGTTTTTTTCCAGGAGCTTTTCTTGAATACGACTATTGTTTGTGCACCTGACAAGTTGGTCCCTGATGAGTGAATCGTTGAGTTCACCAAAGTCACAAAGTTGTGTCAGACCTCTAAGTTCTGCTATGTAATTGATGACAGATTCCTGTTTACCTTGGATGCGGGTAAAGAACTTATGTCGCTCCAAAACTACGTTTACCCTGTCACCAAAATGTGCCTCTAATTTTAACAGGGCGACTTTAAACTCATCAGCATCCTCCTCCTCATCTTCTATTTCTGGTTCAGGTAAGGTGTCGTAAATCTTCCTACCTTGTATGCCTAGGTTGTGCAACAATATGTCTTGTTTGCGAACTGCTGAATACCTTCCGCCGTCTATGGCAATGAGGTATGAGGCAAATAAGTTTATCCATTCCTTCCAGTGAATTTCTGGTTCCCCGATTTCATTTAGGAATGGAGGTGGTTGGCTCATAGCTTGTCCAGCCATGGTGAGGAGGGAAGCTGACCTAGCTAAGCCTCAGCCAGAAAGTTACTAGCCAGAACAGGTACCCAAAACCAGACTGCACAAGGGGGAAAGAGAAGGAGAAAAATGTAGGAGAGGGTTCCACAAAAGGACTTTTAATTAAATAACCTGTAAATGAAATAAGCATGGACGGCTGCACTACATGTAATATGCAACACAGAATTTTTTTACAAAGTACCTGGAAGGAGTATAAATTTGAGTAGGATATGAACACACAGGCTGTAGCGTGATACCAAATGTCACTGAAGTAAGTAGCAAACCAACTCCACAGGTAGTATATCTTAAAGAATTTAGTGTAAATACAACTACGTAACTCTGGAGTCACTGAAGCAATTCACAAACTTCCCCCACAGGTAGAGTCATAGTAAGATATATAATTTACGTAAAGGGCTGTTTACAGTAGGAAGGGTGTGTGTAACACCATAAGAAGCGCCCCAAAAGGAGGAGTACAGGTCAAAAGATGACAAAATGAGTGGTAACTGAGGAAGATAGGAAATAGTCACCTTCTGTTATATAATTCCTTAACATGATAGGTAGCAAAGGTAGGGGCACCGCTTTGAAGGAGGAGAGAAGAAAACAGCCTAGTCACACTGCTCACAACCCTATACAAGTGTCTTAAGTCTATTAAGAAACTGGTGTGACACCGCTTTTGAAACTGTCCATGACACAGAGAACAGATTTTTTAACTCGATGCTTGTTTGTACAAAACACTTGCACGTAGTACCGAAACTGTCCACCAGATGGCTGCTTGACACGAATTGAACAACCGAAGGGAAAAGCGGCTTCTGCTGACAGGATTTTCACAGGCAGAGCTGCCGCTGCGCAGGCTCGATGAGCAACAAGGAACACCACAGAGACTGACTGACAAGGGAAAAGGTGTCTCCGCAAAGCGCCTGCCTCAGCTCGTCTTCTGCTGACAGGGATATTCACTAGGAAAAGCTGCAGCTGTGCAGGCTGGAGGAACACAGACGGAGGCTGCTATGACGTGACAGCTCATGAGGTAATGTTGATGACCATGGAGAGGTATAGAAAGAAAGGGGTCCCAGAGCATAAGGACAAATTTAAGAAAATATGCAAAATACTATTTTTTTCATTTTTTTGAACACAATGTTATTTAATCACGAAGTGTTCAGAACATCTTAATGTACATTACATTCATACAGTACTTTTCAAAGATTATAGTGCCCAATGGTAGGATGGGGGAAAGGGAAGTGAAGTGGTTGGAAGTAGTGAAGATAAGGATTGTGACAAAGTCAAGTATACATTCTTGATATGCAAAGCATAAGTTACTACTGGCTTCCCAGGGGAGCCAGGTGAGAATACATCAAATGTAGCTTTTTTTTTACATAACCATACTTCTATAATTAGCGTTGTAAATGACACTTGTGTTAGAAGTTGCCGATGGGGTAGTGGTCTACGTTTCGACCCAAAGGTAGTAGGGTTATTGTCCCTTAAGCAGGAATGCAGGAATCACTAATCTGAAATGCAGGAAGGAGAGAGTAATGAAAGGGGAGATGACAGGATGGACCCCTTCGCCAAATCGTCACCAGCGTTATAATGAAGATGAATACTGAGGCAAGGTAAGTTAAGGCAAGGTAAGTTCAACGTCTTTATACTGTCATCCACTCTCCGAACTAGCAGGCAGTTCAACATTCCATGGTGAACTCTTGGGAGGAACGTTACAAAATGGCGGAAGGGGCAGGGGTGAGCGGAAGGTACCAACCGGGAAAAAGAAAAAGAAAGCAACAGAGAGAAAGGTGCGGGGGGATAGAAGGAGATTACAACAGAAAACATTTGTTTTCCACCAGGGATCACGATCTGCGTGCAGGGGAAAACACACTTATGAAATTATTTCAAACTACATTATTGAAAACTAAGGGTGTATGCGTAGTCTTCACATATGAATGATCTCTGCTATTTAATGTATTCAAACAAAGAATAAATTCACTAAATGGAAATTGAACAGAAATCATGTAACATTTAAGTGCATTTTAGTGACCTATTTTTGATGTATTAGTAGTTAGAATATGATTTGACAGTATTGTTCTTATATTTTGAAATCATGAATATTTTTTTAGTTTTTCAAGCTCAGTCAAAGCATCTCGGATAAGTTATCCAAAGAGCAGAGTCTTTCTTTTGGGAATTTCAACCTGGGTGTACTTAAACAGCACTGAATGGCCGCCCGTTGTGTGAGCAAGGTCACTGTCTTGACCGAAACTCATTACCGCAGAGTGGTACAATAAACACTTTGAAAATTGAAGAACTATGGAGTCTGTACCTGGTCCATTTGGATACAGCATGTACGGGAGGTGATTTATTTTTCACCTTAGTAAATAGGAGAAGGCAATTTGCTTAAGAGAACATGGATTTTCAAGTGCCAAAAATGTAAAGCCGTTCAAATTGGTTTCAATAAGAAGTATTTTGTATCATGTAATGGCACAAAAAAGAAAGTTATTGAGCTGATTTCCTGTGAAACCACCCGTGTTATATATGTTATTGATTGTGAATGCGGTAAGAAATATGTTGGTAGTACTGTTAACAAGCTGAAACTGCTGATTCTTCAGCATAAAAGACCTATCAATAGAAAAAACTACTCATATACGGCAGCAAAGCTTATTTGGGAGGAACACAACGGTGATCAAAATGGATTGTGTTATTATGGAATTCAGCATCTTCCAATGAAGCTGAGAGGAGGAAATCGAGAAATGTTATTGAGATGGACGGATTCAAGATGTATCATCACCTTGGGGACAGAAATTCCTTGGAGTTTGAATGCAGATGTAGAATTACATGTACATTTGTAACTGATGATCACCAGTCCTTTTTCTGCATTCCAGAAGTTTCATTACCCTTATTGTATTTTAATTAAGTGCTTCTCTCAACACATCCTTTGGTATTTTAAATGTATTATTTTTCATCTTTTTTCCCTCTTATCTCATCGTTGTCTTGGGGATTACTGTTTCGAAATATGCACTTTATATTTATGCATAGATTGCACTTTTGGGACATAGACAATATCAGGTCACAGAATGTGACTCTTTTACTGTCCTTTTTAGGTTTCGCTGGGGGGCGGAGCCGTTAGGCTCCTCCTCCAGAGAAATCTGTAGTTTCTAGTATGGGTGACTTGAACACGCCTCTCTGCTTCATTGGCTAGCTCCATAAATGGAGGCTAGCCATTGGAACAGAGAGGCGTCCGTCAATGCCGGACCAGACACGGGGGCGTTCCCGAGATTCTTTGGCTTTTGCCGACGTCACGCGACGCCGGGAACGCCCCCGAGTCTGGTCCGGCCGGGCCGTGCTTGCTGCTGTCCTGCCTTGTGTCCCTCCTCCCGCCGTCCCCACGTTTCCCGCCTCCCTCCCGCCGTCAGTTCCTCTCGTGTCCTTTCCCGCCCCCCTCCCGCCCCCTGTGTCCTCTCCCGCCCCCTCCCGCCGTCCGTTCCTCTCGTGTCCTTTCCCGCCCCCCTCCCGCCCCCTGTGTCCTCTCCCGCCCCCTCCCGCCGTCCGTTCCTCTCCCGCCCCCCACTGTCCTCGTAGGTGCTTGTTCTGTCTTCTGTCACTGTCTCTCTCAGTTCGTCTCACTGAGGCCCTGATACGCACCTTTCGCAGGGGAGGGGGGGGGGGCGTGCGCTCAGTAGGAGAGAGCATGTAGAGCACTGCTGAGACCGCCCTGTTTTTCAGCTCCTCGCGGGGGATGCTTTCAACGCAAACCACCCCTCCCCAATCCTTCCCGGAAAGCAGTCTGCTGTGATAGGGAGACCTTGTAATCCACGCCTTAGGCCAGGCAAAGCACAGAGGCGTGGCCCCGCTCTCTTCGCTGATGATTGGTTAAGGTTGCCTGGCCTCGACAGGACCGCCTCAGGGTGTCAGGTCACGTGCCCCGACCGGCATCTGGAGTCAGCGTGGAGACAGTGTGCAGTGCGAGGCGTCGCTCTGAGGCGCTGCACCTGCCGCTTCAAGGCGCTGCTCCTCGGCGCACCATGCTCCCTGCAGCCTACCTCCTCCTGCTCTCAGCCCGGCTCCTCGCCTGTCCTGCAGCCGCCAGCGGTGAGTCTGCAGCGGACTGTTGCCGGGGCGATGCTCCGCTCTGTGCATGAGACTGACTTTATTATTATTTGTTGAAGCTTTATACAGCGCCCACTCGTCCCGCAGGGATCGTAGCGCTGCAAATGAGCAGCAGCGACGTCACACAGAGTATCAGTCAGTTTTTATTGGGGGGGGGGGGGGGGAGGTTGGGATGCCGAGCCCACACCGGGACTAGAACCTGGCTTCGAAGGGGCAGCGCTGGCTGTCCGGTCTCAGCCTCCCCTTAACAGGGATCACAGGGAGGGTTGGAGTCGCTCACCTCACCCGCAGGAGGGGATGCTTCAGCCTCGGGGCCAGACTCCCTCCGGCTATGCATGGCAGACACGTGTCTACTACTGCACCGCAGGCAGAAGCGTGTCAAATAAATGAAGGCATCCTCCTAGTGCAAGCACGGAAAATGTTTAATGGAGGGAATGGAATCAGCACTTTATTCATGTCATTTCGTTTCAAAAGCTTTATTCGGTTTGTCAATAACAACCGTATAAGCAATCATTAAAGTACAAAACTATGGTTAACAGCCCTCAATACATTCATCATGGGTAACTTTATGTACAACCTAAACAAAATGTATTCGTGCAAAATCGCATAAAAGTGCCAAGTGCTAGCTATATAAATTGCATGATGTGCACATGTCGCAATAAGGTACCATATGTAAATGATTTACATGTCGTGCAGATTTTATAAGGTACCATATGTAAATGATTTACATGTCGTGCAGATTTTTACCAAAGTGGCAATTCTGGTACACAGGCATCCTTTAAAAAGGGACAATTTATTGTCTCCCAAAACAATTTGCTATTATTGGTAACTGCTGCTAGGCTAAGTTTATCCCATGCTTCAGCTTGGAGTTCTCTTTTTCTGGCCTTGATAACTAGCTAATAATTCAAACTTAAATCTTGGGTATGTGCTGTATTTCGTGGTTTGGTACCTAAGGCCTGCTTCAAACTATGTAGAGCTTGAGTACAGTTTTTATCAAACAATCCTGCATGCACCTGCTTTTTAGGTTTCGACTGCAAAACTGCGCAAGCAGCTTTTGCGCAGGAGAAATCTGATGATTACAGTATGTTGCTCGGCAATCCCGCCCTCTGTTCGATTGGCTAGCTCCATAAATGGAGGCTAGCCATTGGAACAGAGAGGCGTCCGTCATGGCCGGACCAGATTCGGGGGCGTTCCCGAGAATTTTTGGCTTTTGGCTACGTCATGCTACGTCAGCCAAAAGCCAGGAACGCCCCCGAATCTGGTCCGGCCGGGCCGCAAGCAAGCCGGAAGTCCTGCCGCCGCTTGTTTGTCCTATGCAGCATGATTGCCTTCTATGCCTTTCTTGAGGTGCGGTTGCTTCCTGAATTGCTTAGGAGGAGCCACGCAGCAAGCATGTCCCGTGAGCTCGCCCGTAAAAAGGAAAGGGTTGGTCCGCATCCTTCATTTTCCTTCTCCGCCCGTATCCCCCGTTCTCTGTTTTGCTTCTGCTCTCAACCCTTGCATTTTTTTTGTAGTTACTGAGCCAACTCGGTGTGTAACAAAAAAAAGCCTATGTAATTTGTAAGGGTGCGCTTGCAATTGTTATGGCACACATGTCTACCAAATGACACAGCTGTAGGCGTCAAAAGTTTTTTCTTTTCAACTCTTTAACATAAGACTTGGGCATTTACATTTGCACAGTCATCCTGCAGGCCATATTGTAGGAATATGACAAGGCCCTAACATTTACATAGAACTCAAGAACTCATGATCATTTCTCTTATGTTAGTGATTTTATAAAGTGCAACATATACATCAGATGCCCGGACAATAAGAAGAACTAACAAAATGTGCTGCTGCTTGAGAGAGAGAGCCCGAACCTCCTGATGACCAGGTGCCATGGGATTAAACGCATAGTTTTCATCATTGCTGGCCCCAAGGCAGACTTTGAGCATGAAGGGTATGCTTGTGTCTTCCTCTTGCTGAGACCTGTATACAGTAAGCAATTGCAAAGACACTTTTCCATAGGATGCAGACCCATTAATAGTTTGAGGAGGGCGATCACATAGAGCCTAAATTATAAAGCCCTGGTGGAGGCTAGTCATCCTTGGACTTGACTATCCAAACATCATATTGTTGTTAGCATCTCTTCTTAACGATACACACGAGGTAGACGTCATGTAAAGGGTGAGCTCCGGGTTCTTTTTAAGAAAGCATTTGATTCCTCTTTGTATTGCATTGGTCGTGGATAATACCTGCTGCATGTGCTTTCCTGTGGTTTCTCTTATTGCTGCTCTCCTGTTCAATATGTTCCAGCCTAACATCAAGTACCAAAGCCACTTTTTCCCAGGACAGTGGCACTCCCTGCAGCTTAAAAGTCCCAAATTCAACAGGCCAGATCAATGAAGAGGGAGCTTGGATGATTTATTAGGGCTGATGCTAATATATGCGAGATTAAGATATTTCTTTCTTATTTTCTACACAGTTTCTTCTTTCTTCTTTATTTCTATATCGCTTTAACTGCTGCTCTTCTCTTTGTCGTTATTCCAAAATACTTGACTGTGCCTCTTAAAAGTGTTCAAATCTTATGGATGCATCTCGTTACATATGGTACCCACAATCACTTCAAGTACGTATGTTGTGATCGGTAGTCTCTGTCACCTGCTATACATTCCACCATACAGTTTATGATTCTTTTTTGTATTTGTATTCATCCATTTACACCCTTTTACGTTAAAATAGCTATAGCTTTACTGTATAGTTGCTATAAAAGCTTATAATATGGTATAGTGTGCACTTTAAAAAAAAAATCACTCCACTGCAAACAAAAAAGCATGAATAAAAAACATTGCCATTTACAATGCCAGTAGCTCCAACTCCAACAAATGTGAGACCTATTGCAATGTAAATAACAATGCCATTTATTTATAAGTAAAAAAAAAAAAAAAGAAATGTCATGAGCAATGCTAATAGCTCTAACTTTTCCAAAGGCGAAACCATTGCATTGTAAATGCTTGTTTGAATAATGCACTTTAGACGTATATTGGAATTTGGACTAGAACAAAGTCCATCAATGCACTTTATGAAAGAGTACTTTACTCATTTACACTTTCTATATCATGTACTGTAGTATCTTTATAGATAAATTGTTCATTTATTACATTTTGATCAAGCTGTGACTAAGGTTGATGTAGGATGAAATAGTAGACAGGTACGAGCTAGAGAATATTCATACTTTATAATAATCTCTTATTTAGATTCTATTTTACTCTGTCTGGGCACATCCGTCCACTTCGGCACTTTAATAAGTGTTTGTATCTTTTTTACTGAGGAAGGAGTATAGAATGAATAGTATTAAGATGGTTCAGGACAACTAGTCATTGATTTGTGTCTTAATGTGCACATTGATAACAGTTTATGGGTATTGAGAAGGATTATTTTAATGAGATCAATTGGAATATAAAGAAAAGCTCATTGATCTACTTTTACTTCTTTCCCCTTTATATCTATTTCAAAGTGCTTCACATCTAAGCGAGTTGTGTTTGAGTTTAAGGATATATGTCTTCATATTGGAGAAGGTGTATTGGAATAGAATTAAAATTAAAAAAAGAAAAGACGTGTGGCTTTCCGCATGTCTTTTATAGGAAGCCCCTGGGTGGGCCAAATTAAGAGGCAGTATATTTTAATTATGCAGAGGGTGCCCATGCGTCACAGCCACGCCCAGAAGACCGCCACCTCTCCAGTGCAAAAAATATTAAAATGATGCTGAGGCACGCACACCTCTCCACAGCCATGGGGATCACCTCCTCTCCGGGGCTATTTTCAAAACTAGTCCAGGGAGGGCCTGTACGGCCTCCCCAGCAGTCCTGCGGACCACCACCTCCCCTAAGCAAATATTGAATTAATGCAGGGGACCCGCACGAACCCCCAATAGCCCCTGTAATTGTCTCCTCCCCGGGGCTTAATATGAAATTAATGAGGGAGTCATGCAGCCCTCGCAAAGCTGCCTCCTCTGGGCTAAAGTGAAAGAATGAGGGGGCCCGGGCATGGGTGACTGTATATGTGAGTTAGTGGATGCGTTAGTGACTGTATGGGTGAGTTGATTTGTGAGTGGCTCTATGAATCAGTGAATAGGTGTGTGAGCGTGGACGATGTCATCAGTGATGTCATTTGAGTTGTCATCAATGATGTCAATTGAGATGTCATCAGTGATGTCATGAGTGATGTCACTGACCATGTCATGAGTGATGTAATATGTGAGATCATAAGCATTGCATTGCAGGGGCATAAGTTATAGTTACAGCTAACTATAACTGCTGAATTTCTCTGGTTTTGTACGCGTCAAATGTCAGCCTAACTATAATGTCCCTGTAACCTTTCGTTTTTTCAGTGAATTTCTAAGGCTTTTTTAATTGTATATCCTAACAACCTAACAATAATGTCCCTGTAACCTTTGTTTTTTTAGTGAATATATATATATATATATATATATATATATATATATATATATCTTTCTCTCCCCCGGGAAAAACACATTTCCACAAAAAAACTGGGGGCCTCACAGGGTGTCGGCCTGTGTCATTGGTTTTCTTTCATACATTTTTTTTTTAATATCTTTATTCAACTGTGGAGGCGTGATTGCCCCCCCCCCAGAGAATAAAAAGCTTTTATTAAAAAAGTAATATATATGTATATATCCCCTGGTAAGGGGCCAGCCAGTTGCCATGAGGGCTGACCACATTACTTAGGGCCCGATGTAGGTAATTCTAAATTACCACTTCTAAAATACCGAATCATACCGATTCGGTATTGAAGAAGTGGGGGGGAAATGTAGGTATTTCAGATTCGGTAAATACCGAATCGTAAATACCGAATCGGTAAAGCCCATTGATTCCTATGGGCTTTGCAGCCCATAGGAATCAATGGTCATTACCGAATCGGTATTTACCGATTCAGTAAATACCGATTTTTGCAAGGGTGCAGGGGGTGTCACTTTGACACCCTCTAGCACCCTGAATTCAGGCACGTGTGCCATATGGCACACAGACATGCCCTAATTCGGTATTAGGATTGGGTGGTAAAATACCGATTCTAAAAGCCCTATGGCACTATGACATGTGCTATATACATCTGCATTTACAGTATCGGTATTTTACCGAGTCTGTATTTACCGATTCGGTAATTTTACCGAATCGGTAAATACAGAATCGGTAAAATACCGATTCTATAAATGCATGCCCTACATCTGGAAACCGTAATACCGGTCGGAAACGGCCGAATTCGGCCGTTTCCGACCGGTATTAGGGCACCTACATCGGGCCCAAAATCCCTGGTGGCCTAGTGGGTGTCCTAGCTGTGGATTGTGGCACAATTGAAGTTGAAGTTGATAACAAAGTTTATTTAGACAATAGTCTATAAACCATACATAGAGCAATGGATTACACATAGTGATAAAAGATATTTAAAACTACAATTGTGATCCACGGCCAGGAAACTGTCTCAGGGAGGCCTTATTTGAAAGGGGAGACTCTCTCTTTTCAAAGGAAGCCTCCCTGAAACCTGGGGAGGCCGTTTTCATCTCTCTTCCCCCATTGGAGCAGAAGAGAGCACTCACCTGCTCCTTTTTGCTACTCCAGTGGGGAAACTGTGACGTCAGTACTCCTCGTGGTGCGCTGATGTCACAGATGGGTGGGAGGGGGGTCGGGGACTGATGCAGATGTGATTCCGCATCACCCTAGTCCTCCCACTGGGAAGGGAATGCAGGTGTTGGCCATTGGCTGACACCCGCACTTAACAGGTTTATTTGAGACAGTGGTTTCCGGTGCTTGGCACCAGCACTTAATTGTCAACACTGGCACTTTTGACAGTCTAGTACACGGTGGCACTGTTTGTCTAATTTAGAGATCTGGGAAATAACACCTGTTTATTAATTTGATATATTTTAAAATGTCTTATATCTGCCACCAAAGATGTTCATATATGTCACATTTGTAGTTACATGATGGTTAGTAGTTGTGTTGGTACTGTCATTGGCTGCTCTGGCAGGGGCAATGGATGGTGCAAACTACAGTGGCCTCCTGGCCAGGGCCCTAGCATTTATTTATTTACAGAGTAAGCACTGAGTGGTTCGTCCTGGACATAATGTTTCTTCTTTCGTTTATAGTCTGAGCTTCAACTGCAGGAAAATATGCCAAGCTCGTGGATCGCTTATGTGCAACGCAGAAGGGGGCTTTGAAAAATAGCCTTCTGGCCACTGTTACCCAGTGCAGTGCTTTGAGACAGGCATAATATAATTATATCTGTTTAGGTTGAGGCTTGCCTATTTTCTGTGTTCTGCATTCTTTTCAGTTTGGCAACCGGGTTTCTAGTGTGTCTGACACAGATTATGTCTATGTCATCTAATCTTGATATCACTAAGTGCGAGTGATACTTGTATCCTGGGCCGGACTGGCTACCATGCAGTTTGGAATGCTGCTGAGCTGGGTGCTGCTTTTGTTAATGGGGACCTGCGTGAGCTAAACGAAATTCGTTTTGCTTTTAGTATTTCAAAGCACATGCAGGTCTCCATGGACAAAATCAGCCCCCACTGCAGTAAAATCAGGCAGCAGCTCAGCAGCATTCCAAACTGCTCGGTAGCCAGTCCGGCCCTGCTTGTATCCCATGTGAGAGCCCTGGATAAGGGTAAATCTGTCTTAGAACTCTCATTTTGCAGAGGGACTCTCTTGTCATGTTGTTGATTTGGGGTAGAAGAGAGAGGTCGGAGTCTATGATCTCGCCATGATTTTTCACTTCACTCTGAGTGGTAGGTGGCTGCCCCATTTCCCATGGCCGAGAGGATCTCGGGATAAAGTTTTGCTACAATCCACATGTGAGTATGTCCGATTTTAAGGAGTTGCGTGTAAGATGGTTCTTAGCTTCCATTGTTCCACAGCCAATGCACGTTCACTGAGTCTTGGAGTTTTGTCATGTGAGGGTTGTTTGAGTTTTAAGACTATTTGACTGTCAGAGCAGCTGTAGATGAGGTCGAAAGACTTCCCCAGTTCAAAAAAGTGGGATATATACATGTTAAATTGTAATGGTGTGATAGATAAGCCCTGGGGAACAGCTACTGAGCAAAGACAATCTGGGGACTGTCTTTTATTATAATAGTGTATGCAGTTGAGGGCTGCACCATGTATTCCTGAGACAAAAAAGTCTTTTTGAAAGAACCAAGAGGTCATCTGCTTCAATAGTTGACGACAGGGGATGTATGTCATAACAACGCATGCTTTTACCACGCATGCCTTTACAACGTAGGTTCTGCAACGCAAGTCGTTACAACGACTTGCGTTGGGGGGCGCTGGATAGTGAATAGTTTAATTTACGATTCCAACTCCAGTCCCCGTGGATGGTAGGGAAGTTTTTCGATAGTAAATTAAACTATTTCCTATCCTACAGCGCCCTCCAGCACAAGCCGTTGTAATGACTTGCGTTGTAAATCCTGCCCTGTAATGGTACTGCGTGGTAAAAGTTGTGTCGTAAAGGATGTTTCCCACGACAGGTCAAGCACCAGTCCTATTGTTGTCAACAGGTTCCTTCCAGCTGGAGATTAGTAGGAACTCATGCTTGTTCCGAGCCCGAATCTATTTAGTCTGTCTGACAGTGGACAGTTTTTCTCAATGAATGTTGATATCTGGCTGAAAGCTCCCTTTTCGATGAGTTTGCATTAGCAGTTGGTCTGTAATTGGTTGGGTTAACCTGGGCAAGTCTCGTCTCTTTAGAGAGCTTTTAATATATGCTGTTTTCAGTTCACCTGAACATTTACCAGTTGATGAGCACTGTCATTGGTATGGCAGAGAGGGACGGATTGATTTACACATGATTGGCAGGTAAGAATCCAATGGAGCCAGCCCTAATTGCTCATTTAATTTGATCAAAGTTTTCCTCTTGTGTTATAAAGTTGAACGAGCTCAGTTTTGGTTGAGGGATCAGGGTAGCCCGATTTGGTGAGGGAGCCTCAGAGAGATAGCTGCTGATTTCAGAGAGAATAGGTTTCTAGGTTGCCGGCTTTCTTAATGAAGTCATTTGCTAACATGTCACGCAGTTCCTAGGAGTGTTAAAACTTTATTGAACTTCTGGTGGGGTGACAGGATTCATCGATGACCCTGAAGAGCTCCTTGTCAGAGCTTCTAGCCTGTGTGTGCTCAGTAGGACCTCTTCTTCTTTTTAACAGAGATTCTCTATTACCTCTGGAGCAGCTTTTTATCGTTAGAGCCAAGTATCTGGATTTTGTTTTCCTCACTTAGTTCTCCTTCTGTGTTGTGGGTCCTGAAAATTGAGTAGGGAGTATTGTTATACTTTAATATTGTAATCTCAGTGGCGCAACCGAACTTTTACGGGCCCCCACTGCAAAATACATGGAGGGGCCCGACACTCCAGATCCAGTCGAAGCTCTCCAGCCAGGGGCCTGCCAGCGCTGGATGGAGCCCCTGTGGCTTTGGCACCCCCTGCACCTCAAGGGCTGCGAGGGCCTTTGTTACGCCACTGCGTTACCTTACTATTGAAAGGTAAGTATGCATTTTCTCTACCTAACTCAACATATATGCACATTGACAATGGATAAATCTTCACGGTATGCATATGTGGAGCTAAGATAAGCGAATCTATACTTTTCTATATTACCTTTTGATATTTTAGTTCTTGATATTTTGACTATGATATTATGGTATAAAGATATTTCCTACTCTATATTCCAGACTACAACCTCAGAAAGAGGTAGACATATATTGAGAGACTACCTTTTTAAATGCCCCAGCTGACCATCCGTGGACAGTTTTAGTGCATTTCCATGGCAGTGTGTGGGATTCTTGAAATGAGTTTATATCACATTTCTTCTATGTTCTGGCAGCAATGTTTCCTTCCAGCCTGGAGAGGGTTTGGCTGCCATGGAAATGTTGAGCGAAAAATGAACAATATGACGGGGTTATTTCCAGTGTCTGAGATTAGGCGTGTTGGGAAGGCCAGAGGGTGGACCTCGCGAGCCGGGTTCGAGTCCCGGCAGGGACGCTCATCCTGTGATTGTGAACATTTGATGAGTAGGGCTTTGATATTGAAGAGTAAGCATGAGTGAGGTATGGCATAGAGCTAGTTTGTCAAACCAAATGTTGAGGGCCCCTAGAATACACAGGGTTTTGTTATCCACAGTCATGGCAGTTACTGAGCCTAGAAGGTCATCCACGAAAGCAGCGTTATGTGGGGGAGGTCAATAAATTAGGAGGAATGAGGCGGGGAAGCTTGCGGATGGGTCGCATGAAACTTGCATTGATTTGGATTCCAAGACCATGAAGGCCTTGGCCTGAGATCAGGGCTTTAAGTGGGATGAAAAAACTGGGGGGTCTTTCAAAGGGGAGTGGCCAATGTAATTAAGGGTGTGGCTTTAAAACACTTACGCTAAAAATCTGTGCTTAGCATAGTGTGCCGCCCGACTTGTATTTTGCTGTTTTTGTCACTGCATTCAGATATGTGAAACAACAAGTAACATCATATCTACAACAAGTAGGGACTATTGGCTTTGTCAATGGTTATTAGTTACATAAGATAAATAAGCTGCAACTATGGCTTGTTACATATAATATTGAAAAAGCTTCCCATTAAAGCCCTGGTGACCCAGTACAATGTTGCTGCTCTTGCGTTTCAGAAAGAGAAGGGAAATCCAGAAAGAAAATTACTCTTTAAAGGATTTCCCTTCCCCTACAATGCTCACCTGGCATAACATCATGCCATAGCTTCTCCACTAGTGAGAAGTGAGAAGTGTGAGCGGCGTACTTCGATCTGCTTGCTGTCTCGAACCGGGTCTCTATTGGGCTGTTTTGCGCCCTGGCATTTTTTTCTTGACTGCAGTGTGCCAGGGCTCATAACAGAGCCCGATAGAGACCCGTTTCGAGGCCCCCTTTAAAAAACTGCTGGTGCTCAGACCCCTAGAGACCCGGCCCACTTAAAGCCCTGGCTCAGATATTGGCAGAGCCTTCTTGTGGGCCACTGCTAGTCAGTCCCCTGCCACATACCGTGACTCTTCTCCAGTTAGCCCTCTACTCAGGGTCGGATTGGTAACACGGGCACTCGGGAAATGGTCGAAGGGCCGGTTGCCGAGTTCCAGCTGTGGGCTGCTTTTTTTGGGCAGCCTGGGACCTGTCTGTAGTGTTAAGATGTCACCAGCGGCCCAGTGGGTGCCTTTGGCCTTTCTAGAGGCAGATTGGCAGAGGTATCACTCCCTTTCTCTTGCAGGTCCGGCCCATTAATGTATGCTGATTGAGCGGGGGCAGGGGGCCTGAGCTGAAGTAATCTCACTTGCATTCATGTGTGGCTCAGCAGTGTGAACAACTCTATGCATTTTTTTTTTATCTAAGTGAAGTTAATAAAACATGCCTCCCCATTTCTTTTTATAAAACTTCGATGAAACCGTGTTTTGTGCAAAGCCAATACGCAAATGTGGGACACCTTTTTTTGGTGTGCCCGGCCAATTTTGGATCCCAATCCAACCCTGCCTCTCCTCCGTGTCAGGTTAGATAAAGGCTCCTGCACAATAAATTCCAAATGTGGGGCCTGTAAATCAGCCTCAGCGCCCCCTCCCATTCTGGAAACTTAGTGCTAATGCACCAGCAGCACCAGTGACCGCTCTGTCCCGGCCCAGGCGGGCATGTGCCCAGGATGTGGCACAGTGGCGGCCACCTGTGCAGTTTAGACGAGTTGCGCCTTGCTGTGAACGTCAAGTGTCACTCACACCTGTTAAAGTCCGCACCATCAGCGCCATTTGACATCGACGATCGTGTTCTACTTACGGCTTAGTTAAGTATTAGTTGGAGCCGTGTCAAACGCGAGCAAACGGAGGCCGTAGTCCTTGGCAGAAGAGCAGGCCTTTGTGGCCTCTCTTTTTAGCCTTGTTCAATTGCAGCTTTGTCTCTTCATAAATCATTAAAGCCTGGAAGTACCAATGCGCTTGTAGCGTTCTAGTTCTTTTTACGTCACGTTGACGTAACGTAGGTGGCCATGTTGGCGCCGTGTGCGCGCGCAGATTAGCGCGCCGAGCAAGCTACGGAGCAGAGCGCCGGCCGGCGCTCCTCGGACAACATACTTTAAATACTAAATAAATAATCATTGCACCTCCACAACTAGCCTCGAGTCTTTACTAAGCAACGTTACAGTGGCGACGAGGTCGGGAGAGGCGACCAGACCGACGCTGGGAGCACAGAAGGGAGCAGCACTCCACGTGGCTCCCACGAGGCACAGGAAGACTCACACACAGGCTCACCTGGCCCATCCTGACACAAAAAAAGGGCTGCCTGGAGCGGCGTGGTCGTGGAAACGTCACTTCCAACAACAATTGGACGATCTGAGGTATTGGGAAACCCGAGGAGCGTGGCAGTGCCACAGCACAGCACATAAGCGGCAAATAGGCCACAGAGACAGCGTGACCACTACATAGCCAAGGGCACACGTGCCACCTTCCTGCATACCCACGCACAGGGAGCGCTGCGCTGGCTACCAAAGAGGAGGAAGTGGGGTCTAGCAACAAGAGCCCCCAGAGGAACAGGCACACAGGAAACAAAAACAGCACCCCAGCAGCCCCCCGGGTAAAACCACCGACGGGACAGGCGCCAAGGAAGTGAAGATGAGTATCCCGGCGGGGTATGCGATTGCACCTGTGCAATTCCTACCGAAACCCGGAGACCCACTGATGAAGTGGGAGGACTGGAAGGAATATATAGACAATTTCATAGGGGTCCTGGAGGACGAAAATGAAGAAAAATTCACTCCTCAGAGAAAGAAACACATCCTGCTGCTAAACCTAGGACCAGAAGGACTAAGAATATTCAAGAGTCTAGTACCGAAGAAGAGAGAAGACACAGATGACGATGTGTATGCACATGCAGTGGAGGACCTAGATGAACGATATCGCCCCACCATCTGTGTTTCAGTGGATAGATATAACTTCCAGCAAAGGAAACAAAAGGCGGGAGAAACCATCGAAGAGTACGTAGCAGCATTGAGGAAACTGGCAGCCACGTGTAAGTACGCGCTGTGGGAAGATGAATTCATAAAAGACCAGGTGGTCATGCACACCACGAGCGCAAATGTACAAGACAAGCTGTGGGCGAGCGGTGACACCACACTCAAAGAAGTCTTGGTCATAGTGAAGAGGGCAGAACTCGCAAAGAGGTGCGCAAATGCAACCAAGAAAGAGGTGGCCACCCCAACCATGGTGAACAGGATACAGGAAGAGGATCACCGCAAGGACCAAATAAACAAACAACCAGTAACCAAAGGGACCAGCAGATGGCAAGGGAAACAGGCGAGCAGTGAGAACAAGAAAACGTGCTACAGGTGCGGAAGTTGGTCCCACGAAGCCCACGACAGAAGATGTCCGGCATTCCGGGCCAAATGCCTGCACTGCGGAATCATAGGTCACTACGAGAAGGTATGTCGGAAGAAACAGCAGAAGGGAATGGTGAAATACGTTGACCAAAGCGAAGAAGACCCTGAGGAAGCCATGGAGGAAGAAGTGGTCACCGTCTTATGCATATACGATCAAGTATTGAGCGTGGACGGCAAGAGATCAACCAAACCAGTCCTAGACATGTCCATGGGCGGCATCACCATCACGGTAGTAGCAGACACTGGATCTCCATTTACCATCATACAGAGAGCACAGAACTGGAGAAACTGGACATACGGCCAGTCACCTACAATGGGGATCGCATTCCCATGTTAGGCTTCCGACACCTACTGTTTGAGTTCAGAGGCCGATCAGCGTGGTGCAAACTATACGTCGCAGAGAAAGGACCCTCCGTCCTAGGATGGCTAGACCAGGGCGATCTAGGTATAAAACTCGACCCAGGAGGGAAGGAACAAATTCTTCTCACAGAACAGGAGGAATGGCCGGACATGAACAGATGGAAGAAGAACTACCCGAAGGTGTTTGGGGGTACTGTAGGAAAAATGGAGAAATTTCAACATAAGATAGTGCTTAAGGAAGGAGCCATTCCAGTAGCACACAAGGTGAGAAATGTGCCCATCGCAGTGAGGGAAGCGGTCCAGACGGAACTCCAAGATCTGGAGAGGAAGGGCATCATAGAACCAATCACATGCGCCGAATGGCTGGCGCCCTTGGTGGTCGTAATGAAACCCAACGGAAAGGTCAGGCTCTGTGTGGACCTGAGAGAACTTAATAAAAATATAGTGGTGGAGAAATTTCCCCTTCCCAGGATAGAGGAGATGTTGGCCAAAACCAGAGGGGTTAAGTGGTACTCCACCATCGACCTCACCTCAGCCTACCACCAGATAGCACTGCACCCGGACAGCAAAAGCCTAACGTCGTTCATTACCCCGTTTGGGTGCTACCGATTCTGTCGCATGCCGTTCGGGCTGGCCTCGGCGGCAGCAGTCTTTCAGAAGATGATGCACCAACTATTCAGAGACTGCGAAGATGTGCAGTACTTCCAGGATGATATTCTAGTGATGGGGAGAGATAGGAGAGATCATGACCGGAAACTAGAAAAAGTACTACAAACACTGGAAGCCAAAGGTCTCACGGCAGAATGGTCGAAATGTCGGTTGGGACTGCAACCGGTAACATACTTAGGCCATGAAATTGGACAACAGGGGATCACACCAAAGGCGGAGAACGTGAAGGCCATCGCTGAAGCACCGCCCCCCAAGAACAAGGAAGAAGTCAGGTCGTTCCTGGGAATGGCGGAGTACTATAGCAAGTTTGTGGTACATTTCGCTTCCAAGACCTACAACATGAGGTTGCTGACCAGAGAGAGCACGGCGTTTCAGTGGACACCGGAAGCCCAAGCAGAATTTGAAGTCATCAAAAAGGAGATCTCGGGAGCCATACCGCTCAAGGGGTACGACCCACAAGGCACCACCGTGCTCATCACCGACGCCAGCGACAAAGGGCTAGGCGCAGTACTTATGCAAGACCGAGGAAGAGGGGACATGGAGACAATCAGCTTCGCCTCCAGGGCATTGACGGAGACCGAAGGCAAGTACAGCGTCATCGAAAAGGAGATGCTAGCGGTAGTGTGGGCCACGACGAGGTTCCGGCAATTCTTATGGGGTACCCGATTCCTGCTCAAGACGGACCACAAGCCGTTAGTGAAGGTACTAACATCGTGCGGACACGCCAGCGCCACACCCAGGATATCGAAAATGTCCTTGAAATTATTGGAATTCAGATATGATGTAGAGTACATCCCTGGAAACAAGAATCGAGTGGCGGACTACTTGAGTCGAGCAGCGGCCATGGAGCCTGGAGAAGTAGACCCAGCAGACAGAGGGGAGATGGTGGCTCTCATAGAAGACCAAGAGAAGATAATTAGCATACAAGAATGGACTGAAGCGTATGAAGAAGATACCGACATCAAGGATGTAAGGGCGCACATCATACAAGGTTGGCCAGATAAGAGAAAGGTGAAGACAAACCTTAAACCATTTTACGAAGTGAAAGAGGAACTGTCAGTAGGAGACAAGGGTATATTCATCTACCGGGGAGACAAGGTAATTCCCCCAAGGAATCTCATCAACAAGTTGCTGGACTTATTACATGAAGGCCATCTTGGCATAGGGAAGCTCAAGGCCAGATCGAAACAAAATTACTGGTGGCCAGGTATGGACGTAAGAGCAGAGAGGCATGTCAGAGAGTGTCCCCAATGCCAAGGGGCCGACAAAACATTGAGGCCACTACGCCCAGCTCTTGGAAAGTTCGACAATCCCTCAAACCCATGGGAAGAGTTGTCAATAGACATTTTGGGACCGGTGCTTGATGACCAGAGCACACAGAAATATGTGTGTGTCCTCATAGACCGTTACTCCAAATGGCCAGAGATAAAAGTGAGCGAATCCATGGACACTGAGAACATCCTAGAGTTTCTTTCTGAAACGTTCACCAGAGAAGGAATCCCCAAGTCCATCTTAAGTGACAATGGACCACAGTTCACGTCGGAAAGATGGAAACAATTCATGGAGAGAAATGGCATCTCCATAAGGCACACGGCCATTTACCATCCAGCGGGAAACGGCCTAGTTGAACGATTCAACAGAGTAGTGATGGGAGCCATACAAGCGGCCATCTCCAGCAATAAAGACTGGAAGAAGGCGCTGGAGAACATGGTGTGGGCCTACAGAATAACTCCCACAGGCACGGGGTACAGCCCGTTTCAAATATTGAGAGGACGTGAACCCTTCACGCATGACAACAGGATCTGGAAGGAGAAGGTAGTAACCAGTGAGTGGTCTCCGGCCGTAGTAAGGGCCAATCTGGAAAGAGCACAAGCCATCTACACCAATAACTACAATAAACGGAGGAATGTGAAGGACACTCACCTAGAAAGAGGAGAGTGGGTGAGAGTAAAGCTAGCCACTCTACAAAGGAAGGGAGACAGCAAATATAGCAAGCCGATGCAAGTCAAGGAAGTATACGATCGAGCGGCTCTGCTCAGCGATGGAAACGTGTGGTCGCAGGACCGCATGGCCCGGTGCAACAAGATATTGAGATGGGGACGGTGATCCTCGGAAGGTGAAGACATGGACGACGTGAATGGGGAAGATAGGTTTGGTGGAAGTGAGCAAAGGGACGAAGCAAGTGCAAGGGAGGTGCAAGAAGGTGAAGAAAGGAGTGAGACTCCGGCAGCAGAGATGGACATGCCGGGAGGAAATATGAACAGTGAGGGAGCGATGAGCGGAGGAACAGAAGATGCGGAAATGCAGAGTCAAGGGACTCGAGAGAATATTGGTAAGGTGACCAGGAGTGGAAGACAAGTTGTAAGGCCTGCCAGATTTCGAGACTTTGAACTAGACTGCGAACTGTAAGTGACTGAACTTGGGTTTGGTAAAAGGGGGAGATATGTAGCGTTCTAGTTCTTTTTACGTCACGTTGACGTAACGTAGGCGGCCATGTTGGCTCCGTGTGCGCGCGCAGATTAGCGCGCCGAGCAAGCTACGGAGCAGAGCGCCGGCCGGCGCTCCTCGGACAACATACTTTAAATACTAAATAAATAATCATTGCACCTCCACAACTAGCCTCGAGTCTTTACTAAGCAACGTTACAGCGCTCTTTCCTCCACATGGCCACAACGTTTCTTTCTGCTGCTGGGTTTTCATGGACTATTCTAATGAGTCAAATCCATACGCATCTTCCTTTACTAACAGCGAGAGGGCTGTCGCCAGGGCACACGTCGGGGTGCACGCGGGTCGACGGAGTCCCCCCACAAATTAAAGGAGGGACACCGCCCCCTTTAGCCAGAGGCCGAGCAAGGTTGAAAAGTGCCCCTTTGCTTCTAAAACAGCACAATACCCGCTGTCCAACCCTGAAGCAGAGAAGCACGTTTATTGTCGTTTTTAATTTCCCGTGTCTTTTTAGACATAGCCTATCACAGGAATGCTAGGGGTTGCAGGGGGTGTTCTATCCACCGCCAGACTCCTACAGGCTCACATTGCCTATGGAAACAGGGCTTCTTAAAGAACTGATAACGTGCGCTTATTAGCAGCGAGGTGATGCATCTACATTTCAAAAGCCATGTTGCTCCTGTTCGCCTTTTCCTGATAAACATTCACGCTTTTCAAAACTATTTGAGTCTTCGTAGGACAGGGCCAGGTTGTTCTCGTAGGCCCGGGAAAAGGGTGCAGTCACTTTGGGCCTGATTGCGACCTTACAGCTGAGCGGTGGTGCAAACTGCTGCGCCACCACTCCGCCGAAGGTCGCTACTGCCCGCTCGCCAGATTACTACTTTTCAGCGGTCTGGTGGCGAGGTGGTTTCCACTGCGCTGCCCTTTAGAAGCCAGCGGTGCCTTTTAAAAGGGCACAGCAATGGGAATGTCTCAGAAGGTTTCTGCACGGCATGGACTAAAAAGCCCATGTCATGCAGGAACCGAAGTCCATGCACATAGGGGGGGCACACGTTATGCCCCCTGTTTGCATCCACATATGTCTGAGCAAAGGTGGGCCCTATAAGGCCCCTTTTGTTTCCTCTCCGCCATGCTTTTCATAGCAGTGGAACCACCCCGAAAAGCCTGGCTGAGCGGAAACTCGTAATAAGCTTAGCGGGACCGTGGCGGTCTGCAAGCATACTGCAGTCTCTGACTTCTGCTCTTGCGCCAGCGAACAGCTGTTCCCTGGCAGAGCCGGCGGTCCTAGTGCGGTCCAACTGCCCAAGTCGTAATTAAAATGGTAAAAGGAACCTTCAAGGGACTTGATTCATAACAATCTTTCGTTATTCAAAGATAAATCAGGGGGTTAGTCCTACTGGAACAAAAACCAAAGTGTCATTAGACATCAAAGTAAAACATATATCTTGACATAGAACACACGGGAGGAACTAGTAGTTTGAAAAATATATCTTACTTTATATATTTTGTTTGCAAATGGAATACAAATAGATAAAAACATTCAGCACATAATCAAGTAAAAAAAAATCAAATTGGCCTAACAGTACCTGACTAAACAACTATTCCTAATAAATCATAGGCAACGGATCTCTTAATGAGAATACATATTGCTCCAGATAATTTTTTTTTCTTAGGAATAGATGAAGAGGTCTTTCAAGTCGTAATTAGGCATTCGGACCGCTGGTGCAGCCGTGGTTGGATCCTCCACGCCACCACGAGTCTGGAGGTCCGAGGACCGCCAGACTCAAAATAGGTCCCTTAGTGTTAACATAACTACTTTCAAATTTCATAGCAAAATGTAAAAAGATAAGATTTTGCAAACTTAAAATGTAGAAATTACAGTAGAGAGGCGTGAAAATAAAAAAGTCACACATTTACCAATTCCATTTTATTTTGCTTTCTATACTGCAGCCAAGTGGATCCAAGTCAGCTTCTCGTGACTTTTCACACACCAAGCTGTTGCATTCTCATGATTGTATTTTGGACTTTAAAGCTGCCAACATGGAAAACTGTACAAACCACAAAGAACAGTAAGTCGGACGACACAAAGGGATATTGATCTACCAACCCCTTTGAGGCCAAATCCATATAAGTATCTAAGGTCCTCCATACGCTAGTAGAAATAGTGGGAGTGAGATGAGCCGTATCAACAGAAGTGTGTGCGCTTCTTAAAAAGGAGACCCGTGCCCACCATGTATGATAAGAAACAGAAGCAAAGGACTTCCAATCCATAAGAATCACCTTAACTGCTACAGTCAGTAAAAGACCCAACAATTGCATGTCTAAGGTATCCAATGGCAGAGGATCCCGGGAAGCCAATGGTCCCAGTAAGATCATAGGGAAGGAAAGTTGAAAGTTAATTTGAAAGATTAGCATAAGATGATAGGTGATTATAGTACTGAGGTGAGCATGTGTGTGGATGAGTGAGTGCTGCAGCCACTCATCTGGTGTCTTTCTCCCTCCCTCCTTCCTTCCATCCTTTCCTCTCTCTACCATATCATACCTTCCTCTATGTCTTTCTTTTTTATCTCCCTCCAACACACCTCCCTTCCTTCCATCCTCATTCTTTCCTTGTGAAATTCCTCTTTCTCTCTTTCTTCTGTTTTTCTGCTTTTTAGATAATGATACCGTTCAAAGCTTTTATATAATTCATTATGGCCACTCTATTACTTATCTTGTATTTCGTTTTAAGACATATGAATGGTGGCACTCTATCTGCTATTAATGACATACTATGATGAAGTTGTAGTTCTTTTCTTATCTTTAGCCTTGGTATCATTATGAATTGTACCTAACTGTTTTATCTTTTAAAATCCTAATAAAATTATTGAACTAAAAAAAGCTGCCAACATGGTCTAAAAATTTGGATGTGCAGAGTGATCCTGGCAAAAAGTCAACTCTGGTTGAAGGTGTCAATAATGATATGCAGCCCCTTGGCAAAATATTTTACAAAATGCTCAATTACATTTTGAAGACTGTCTTTGCTTCTTTGATTTGCGAAACCAAAGGGGAGACTTTGTTTAGTATTTGCATCATGCATTAAAACAAGCATTCAAAATGGATACACATTGAGAAGTGACAGCTTATTGTATTGTAATCTATACTACTATTATAAAGAGAGAGCTGGAACCTTTGAGGCGGGTAAACTCAAGAAGTACAGCACCAATCACAACACCCAATACACCATTGTAAAGGGTAGTTTCAGCAGATGGACATAGGCTATACAGCTGGTCACCATATACATTAGAAAGGTCAAAGAACCTTAGGGGTAAAGTAGTCCCTTGTGGGCATTGTCGTGGGTGTGCTAAACTCTACTTGGAAGTGGGCGTGTCGTGGGCGTGGTCGTGGAGCGTGTTGTAGGCATGGTCGTGGCATCTCAAACTCCACTGTCAGAGGGCCGTAAATGGCCGCATACTTCAGCAATGTGCAAGCCCATTCACGCTCCAAGTTAAAAACAAGCTGCGCCGCCGCATCATGCGCCGTTAATCATATGGGCGTGTCGTGGGCGTGGTCGTGGGGTGTGGCGTGGGCGTGGTTGTAGCGTGTCAAAATCCACTGTCAAAGGGCCGTAAATGGCTCGTACTTCATCAATGTGCAAGCCAATTCACACTACAAGTTAAAAACAAGCTACACTGCCACATCATGCGCCGTTATTCATATATGTGCGAAACAAACTTTGTAGGCATAAGCGTTAGCATTGTCACACGGAAAAAATACAAATTATCATAAAAAGGGGTGCGGCTTGCGCCAGCAATGTGCACGCACATTCACGCACAACCTTGCCCTTCTCATGACGCGACATTACTCATATTTAGTGCGCCGCTCACTTTGTACGCGTCAGCGTTGTCACAGGGGGTTGCACTACAATGAAGTAAAAAAAAGGTGCACGCCTTTTGGAAACATTCACACTCCGCCTTGCCGTTCGGATCAATTATCACACGTACCTCTCCAAACAACAAGCTGGGACACATTCACGGATACTTCACATACTGCCTAGAATTTACAGACACAACATAAACTTTCAATCATTTTGTTACGTTGCTTTTACTCACAAGTGCCTGCAGGAAGAAAAAGAATAAACCCTGCACAAGCGCCACATTCACTGACCGCGACTTTCTCGCTCCGACGGCTACAGCCGACACTGAAGCCAGGCAGCGTACAAAATCATCCAATTTGCTTGACCTCCAGGCTTCAGAGGGGCCTGCCCTCACAAGCATGGGATCACGCAAGGCCCTCTCAGCGTCCACACGTTAACATGAAACACAATGCGCAGGCACTCAAACCAGCCCTCGCAAGCTCACATTCATGCCGGACACTGCTTAAAACTGAGGACGCACACACAACGAAGGACCTGCAAATATGGCCAACCTAACAAGCCACATATAAAGAACGCCAGACAAACACCTTCAAAAAAAGTGAGGGGGCATACTGACGTCATGCAGCAGAAATAGCACTTACCTTTTATAGGATTCGTAGAAACGATTTTTATATAAACGCTCACTGTGAATAAAGTATAACTCTGGGATCGCTTGATACCCTGCCTCATACACGCATTACCACGACAATAACTATTACACAACACTTAAGGTCAGCCACAGTGTCATTCAGATATATTTTAGCAACTGCACTGCAAGGGCAAAATTACAATGGTGAAGCAGAAGACACAACTTTCAAGGACAACATATAAAACACACGGACAGAGGAATAAGCGCATACGCCAAACACAGCAAACAAATGAAGAAATGTTAGCAAACATCTCTGATCCCTCAACCTCTGCTGTTTCAAATCTACAAACTATGCGCCGCTCAGAACGTCTTGCTCACAGGAGTGCAGACGCCACAACATCCACTACTACAGACACAAACAACATTCAAAATAAAATACCTCAGACTTTCAGTCATATTTACTGTTACAAACATTACACACATAACTTTTCATCCCCGGACAACGTCGGGACGGGCTCCTAGTAGTATTATATAGTGATTACTACCCCTAACCAGGCATAGAAAGGTTTACACTCTGCAGCACGCTGCACCAATACCCAGGGTCAGTGGTTAAATCACTGGTTATTGTTGAGTATTGGGATTAGTCTTGTGCTCTCAAGGATACCACTCCTTATATTTATTCCAGTGTCTTTGTGGTGGATTAAATTAGTTGGAGTTAGTGTGATCATTAGCGGGGAGATATGTGAGTTCATGTGGATGGTAGGTGGGATTAGTAGATGAGCTGAAGGGGATTTGTTAATATATTGCTAGGTTGCAGGGTATAACTTTCAAAGTAGGAGATGTTGTGACCTTTGAATTTGCAGAAATAGAAAAACATAGATTACGACAAGCATGAACACAACTTAGAATAGACTGTAATCAGACAGAGGATGCATGAAGAGGATCGAAGTTAAGGAGAGGATCATTTAAAGATAAAAAAGAGAGGTCACAATCAGAAGTTTTAAGTAAATGTTTTCTTTTTGGTAAAACGGATCAGCAACAGCTAAAGATTCCCATTCCTCACAGAGAAGGTACACCGATGTAGTGTAGGCTTCACTCCCTCTAGAACTTATATAACTTTGTAGTAGTAGTAGAAGCTTCCCTCACTCACGGAACAGCTACAAGTAGGCCAGTAGGTGCACAAACTTTCCCTTTCACACCCAAAAGGTACTGAATGGCAGCTGAAAAACACATTTTTCTCTCTCACAGAAGACATCTGCAGTGCATGGTTCACTGCAGTAGAGATCTCGCATAGCAGGAGTAGAGAAGGCTTCCACTGATCACAGAAAATGATTAGCTCAGACATGTGTGTTATGAAGGTTGCATATGAAGTAGGTGATTATAGTACTGAGGTGAGCATGTGTGTGGATGAGTGAGTGCTGCAGCCACTCATCTGGTGTCTTTCTCCCTCCCTCCTTCCTTCCATCCTTTCCTCTCTCTACCATATCATACCTTCCTCTATGTCTTTCTTTTTTATCTCCCTCCAACACACCTCCCTTCCTTCCATCCTCATTCTTTCCTTGTGAATTCCCTATTACTACCATGTCCTCCTCCCTTCCACCCTTCCTCATTTCCTTTCTCTACCATGCCTTTGTTGCTCAAATATGAATTTACCTTGATAAATTGACTTACGACAGTCATTTAGCAAAGCAGGAACCATTGCTTCAATTAAACACAGCGGCCGTGAGAACAAGCAACAGTCAGGGTCCGAAGACTGTTTCAATGCACATTGGTTTTGGCTGTCAGTTTATACATTACATGAGACATCATAAAACAATTTATACATTCCTTTGGAGTTAGAAATCTGGGTTTAGTCATGGGGCCCTAAATCTGGTCGTTTGATATGAATCGCAGGTGGGTTTCGATCTTGTGTGGACACCATGTGTGCCCAGTGGATACGTGTCCAGATGTACGGCGTGGAGAGCATGTGATCAATGTGTGCAGTGTGCATGCAGTGTTCTTATTGGCTGAGTGTTCCTAACTTAGTGTGGCATCTGACTTTATGGCATTTTGGGAACTCACGCCCCTCCAGCCAACCTGTTTTATTGAGGCCAATCTCTTGAGACCATTGTGGTGTTGCCTCCTATCTGTGGGATTGAAATGGGTTTTCCTGTTCACGCGATTGTCTAAGGGTTACAGGTACCACCACCTGTGATCTGTCAATCAGTTGCTTCAGGCCTACGTCTCAGGGACTGCTCGACCACATATTTCTGACTCAGGGTTGAGGGGGAGGTCATTACGGGTGAATTCAACAACAGAGATGCAAGTTTATTATTCTACATACATATATCATGGTGTACGGCCATATCATATTTATCAATATTAACATCTTCCTTTCACCCTTCTTTTTTCCTCTTTCCAAAATCCACTCCTTTCACCCTTCCTTATTTCCTCTCCCCATCATACCTTCCTTCCACACTTTCTTTTTTCCTTTCTCCACCATCCATTCCTTTCACCCTTTCTTCTTTCCTCCCTCCACCATACCTTCCTTCTACCCTTCCTTTTTAATATTACCCATATATTTCTTCCTTCTTCCAGTTCCTTTCTTTTAAAACAATTCCTTACCTTTTTCCTTTCCTTTCCTCTCCCCAACTCACCTGTTTATTCCATTTGCCTCTGTCCCTTGTGTCTTTTTTTCTCCATATTCATCCTTTTGCTTGGTACTGCACTTGACAGCTCTTGGCCTCCTACCTTGAGTTCTAATCTTTTCTTCAGCTTACCAGTACATCAGGCCCAGTGGCAACCCCAACTTTAGCTCATATAATGGTGGGGTACACAACACCACTGGAATGCAGGTCAAGGCTGTGGTTGTCTGACTACAGAGGTAGCAGTTCAGTTTGGAGGTTAGAAAAGAGGTATACTGACTGAAGTCCCCCAGTACCACATTTTACAGTCAGATTTGCCTAGGTACCTCAGCCCCAATATATAGGGGTACCATCAGCAAATAGTACTGAGCCCCAACTAGTCTGGTGATAGAGTTGTACACAAATGCACATTTTGCACTGAACTTTGACCGAATGGAGTATTTGCCATATCTTTACAGAAACATTTCATACTCACAGGACCATTTCAGGACAACATCTATGTATGTATCTCTGCTTCTCCTTTCTCCATTATTCCCTTCTTGTGTCATGTCTTTATTTTTCTCATCACAGTCATTCCTCTATTCTTCTTCTTTCACTTTCATTCATATTTTCATCCTATTCTTTCCCCATCTGTCACCATCCTCTCCGCACAATCTTCTTTCTCTTACCTTCCACAATGTCATCGTACTCCTTTAACCCCTTAAGCGCTGCCGTCGGCCGTTGGCTTGACGGAAACGCTACCTCCCCAGTGCTGCCGTCGGCCATTGGCCGACGGCATTCCACCCGCGCACGGAAACGCCCGCACCGCGGCGGAATTACCGCCGCGGTTAACGGGTTAAACATACTTTCCTATTCTTATATTTTCCTCTTTTTCACCCTCTTCTTTATTATATCAAACATATCCTCTCTTATATACTCCTACTTCTTACTTACATCATCCTCTTCAGCTTCCAGGGCAAGGATTTTAACCATGCTTCAAGATGGTACATTTAACTCTAGTAATGGTGCTACACTTGCGGTTTGCATTGGTAATAGGATATCCTCTGAAGGAGGACCTCTAGGCACCCACCTATTACCTACTATGCCCCAAAATGTTACCTTCCTCTTACTCACACATACGCTCTTTTTCCACACCTCTTCGCCGACAGTATCTATTCGCCCTTCTCCTTACACATGCCCTCCACACTCTCATCATTCTCACCCTCCTCATCCCCTTTTTCTGTCTCACATATTCTCCACTTACCCTTCTATCTATTCTTTCTCCTCACACCCTCCATCTTTCTACATGTTCTGACACCCGTGATGTTCCTCCCTCCACTGTACTCACTCTCGTCACCTTCTGACCTTTCTCAAAACGGTATTAAAGTTACTCTTCCACATCTTCTATTTCTGCTTTTCTATCACCACATGTTCTCTGATTAGCTGTCTGTCTCACACACACTCTGACCATGACTTTCTTCCACCTGCCTCTCACCAAAGCTTGTCCTCTCTCACACACACCACATTCCCTTAAATCCAAATAACCCTCATAAATCCTTCTCATACACCCTCCTGACTCTGGGGCCATAACCTCCCTCAAACTCTGCCTTCTCTCTTTCATGCATCCTCTATTTCTTTTTCACATCTCCTGTGTCTCAAATGTTCAGCACTCCTACAGTTAATCAGACACACACTTTCCAATAATAACTATGTTTCTTATGCTGCCTATCACTAGGGCAAATGTTTAATGGAAAGTTTACAAACTTATACAGGTGCAACATCTGTGCTCCACAATTAGGCAATACTGACCTAGTGGTGTTGCATTTAAGGTCAATTGAGCAAACCAAGTACATGGCTGAAGGTTAAAGTCAATGAAGAGATTATATCAAGTTGAAAATTGCTATTTAGTTCTGAAAGAAGCAAAAAAGATTCCTGCCACTAGGAACTTGCTGGACTTGTATATGTTCTTTAATTTTTAGTTGTTAAAGGGTTTTACTTATGCAGTTAGAGCCATATGGGGACTGTGTTATATGGAGCAGCCCAGTCACCTCCTAAGTATTTACCCTCAAGTCAGGCAAATACCTGCTAACCTCTTCATAAAAATGTTGAATGGAAGTGAGTCCCTCAGTCCCAGACTTGTTGCACCTTCTCAAATTGTTCAGCATTACCAATGCAACTGAAGGCTTTGTCTTGATAAAACATGGGTAACTGTCAAAGGAGGTGTCCATAGCAAGCAAGGAAGTAAAGACTAGCAAATTCTCTTTAAAAAGAAGGATCTCACAGGGTGGTGATATCACTTCCTGTGATGTCATCTGACATCAGTGCGCAGTGTGCATTAGTCCCCCCACTTGTTTTTTTAGGACTTGTGCCCTGGCTGTCGCTATGTAGTTTTAGCCTTATTGGCTTCTGGTTAGATTACCATAATGAAACTTAACTACTGGCTATCAATTCTCCCTCATTTACTGTTTCCAGGTCTGACAGAAACAGGGTGCTCTTTTTATGGCATCTTTTCGATACAGAAAAGATTCCCCATTCTCGGAACGCTTCGATTGGCTGCTGAATTCACTCCATAGTGTATTCTCTGTAATGCTTAAGCCAGCGGACTTGACTTTCTAAAGGTATGCCCCACTTCTTAGAAGGTCACAGATAAAACTATTATACATTCAGTTCAATTATATTATCTTATTGGGCACTGCTATAAATCAGTTCATGTGTGTCAGAAAGCATAAACAACTTTTCAGGAAAGCTGACTGAAAAAAGTACATCTCCAGAGCTGGCACCCCTAACAATGTCAAGTAAGGTTTATTTATTTATTTATTTACTGTATCTATAAAGCGCAGACATTCATCCCCTCGGGGGACCTGGCACTAAAAAGGTATCAAATTAATCGGCCCAATAAATCCGAACTCTTGGCCAGGTCAGATTAAGGTCACTATTAAAGTTGCCTTTTGTTCCTGCAGATAATTAGAAGACAGGGCCAAGAGAGGGAAACCAGCAGTGGCGGCTCCTCTGTTATGGCGGAGGAGCATCGCCCCCCTGCTAGCAGAGGCAAACAAATCATAAAATGATAATAACAGTTTTATTATCATTTTATTTTTCATCAGGAGTCGAGTCTTGGGGGTGGGGCCATACGAAGAATGTTGGAGGAGTGGTGGGCACTGCTGTCAGATTGTATGTCTGTTTGGCAGGCTGTCTTAGGACTGACATGCACACAGATATCACTCCAACCCAGCTGCGTTGCTGGGTGGAGAACAACAGTAGGCAAAAGCTGCCAGTCTTTGATGGATCACCAAAACAAGCCCGCTCCGCCCAATACCAATGCTGCTCTCATGGGTATTAAAAGAATGAGAGCGTCTGGATTGTCTGTAGGGAGTGTGGGAGGGGAAACATCCTTTAAGCCCCACAGTCAGGACAGCGGGCAGCCTTCACTCCAAAGTCACTACCCCAACTGCGACGTTACCACGTGTTATTTTACTACACAAGTCGTTACAAAGACTTGTTGTAGGGGACGTGTTGTTGGACTGGTGTTGAACTTTTAAGTCCAACACCTTCCCTACTGTTGCATAGACTGGAGTTGGAATAGTAATTTATTCTATTCCAAAGTTCAACGCCTCTTAAAGCAAGTCATTGTAACAACTTTCCTGGTAAAGTAACCCATGGTAACGTGCAGGCGGGGTAGTGACTGCGTTGTGGGGGCATGTGGGGTAAATGCCTGCAGACTTCCATCATACGCACGTCTGGGAGCCTCAGCCTGTGCACAGCAGAAGAGTGAAGGATGGCAGGTAAGTTCTTTTGTTGATTGTTTCTCTGTTTGATTATTGGCCGCCCTGTGCTGGCCCACTACTTTTCACTGACAATGGCCACTACTGGAAACCAGTGCCCAAACTAGTTTTCCTGTGAGCTTGTAGCCCACTGGTAGCCACACCCCCTAGGTAGGGCTACTCTGCTCCTTATGATCAAGGAAAGATTGTGCCATCTTGAAAGGGGCAAAGCAGGGTACTTTCAGATAGCCACTTGCCACACATCACAGGAACTTTATCACTTTAGAGGGGGGGACCCAGTAGCCCATTAGCTAGTGACTGCATGGCCCCCTCGTGACTCGTTTCTGTGATAAATACGGTGCCCTGGGCACCCTACCTCTTAGTTCACTTTGGAGAAGAAGAAAGGCTTGAAGATGAATTTTCCTGCTGCCCCTGAACTGCGCAAAGAGAACCTGCACCATTCAGAGAACTGTACTTTTGGGCTAGCGAGATTGGGACTGTGCCTGAGGCTTCTGAACCTGGGAAAAGTTGATCTCCCAGTTTTACCAAGACCAGTGACTTCAAGAATCAGGTGGCTGATCCCCTGGAACCAGCTCCACGAATACAAGAGCTGAAAGAGCCCAAACCGACAAAGTGGTAGCCGTCGCAGAAGATATGCACTACCAGTTGCCGGGCATGACAAAGAGAGAATCTGAGATAGCCAAGGCAGGTGTGCCGAAAGGCATAACAGCGTATATTGAATAAAGCGAGAGACGGAATTGCCAATGCTACCCCTGTGTCGGTGTCCAATTGAGGGAAACGCTGACACCGGTGAACTTTTGCCACACTCCCGACCTCTGACTGCAGTTTGGGCTGCGTTCGGGCTGCGCTGTCATAGGGCTAAGGTACTGCCACTTGTTGCATGGCTGCCTGCCAGTCCCCCCCACCGCCGCTCATCTTTACACCAAGCGGCTGCCGAGTGGGGGGACTACATTGTCCAGTAGCCCTTGCGGGATAGTCCCGCCCACCAACGCCAATCACCGCGCACGGAGGCGCTTGAAATACCGGCACTCCCTCCGCGTCGCGGGACGCGCGCGGGCGGTCGCCGGGCTAAGCCCGGGCAAAGGGAGGGCCGTCTACGGCTGTCCAAGGCAGGACAATACTGGGCTGGGCCACCTCTCTAATGTCCTCCACAGGCTGGTAAGACTACCATTGAACGCTTGGTGCATAGAAGTGTGTTACAATAAAAAGGACTAGCCCCATTGTTTATTACATTCTGCTTGAGCATGGCCCATCATTTTGGAAAGGGGAGGAAAAGTGTTCCAAGTATAACGGGGGTTATTATTACCAGGACACTGGATAACTTTAAAGAGCTGCCGTGGTTTTAGAGAGAGAAATTGCCCTCATGGAGAAACGGCAATCCCTGGAACTCATAGGTTCTAAGCGATCTTCTCTGGGTGACTTAAAGAATGCTGTCACACCGGATTATGCTGAAATCCAAAGACTAATTGCAACTAGCCCAAGCTCGCGAGAAAAAGGACTAGAACGGGGAATTGACATAACGTCCGTGAACACATCTTCTTCTTGTACCAGCACATCCTCGGAGGATTTTCATCCTATTGTTATTACTAAGAATGTACAGGCTGTTGAATTGCATAAAAATACTGCCATATGTCCTAAACAAACGGGTAAAAGAAAGAGGGGAGGGGGTAACCAATTAGGTAGGAAACCAAAAGTTTCTAAAACAGCAGATAAACTGATAATACCTGTCTCTACTACAGCAATTACAACGTCTGTTACCCACGCTACAGGTTTGTCTTTACCAACTATACCCGTACATAGAGTGGGGCACCAGCCTCTAATCGGTTTTCAAGCCCCATCTACCGACGTGGAACTCACTGTATCTAATATGGAACAGCTGCTAAAATCGTTTACACTTCCTTTGATCGAAAGATTGAAGGTAATAAACGATAAATTGGATATTTTGAGTAAGGTTACCACAGAGAACACTCTTAAACTGGCGAACTTAGCACTTCCCGAACAAAATAGGGGTACTCGCCCAGACCATGGTAAACATGCTGAACCAATAACATTACATACCACTTGCCTGATACCAAAGACTGTAGTTGGCGATCTGAGGTTACAGAGGTTACAAAAATTTAGGAAAAGCTTGAAAACATTTCTTTTCCATTGAAGCCAGATAGCAATCTAAAAGAAAAACCTACTGTCCCACAGCGCTACGAGGCCACCGGGTAGTAACGCGCTTTATAAAACCCAATTTCATTTAATTTCATTCAGGTTACCTAAAAAAAAGGAGGAACTAACGAATGGAGGCCAAGGGAATAAAGTCATCGTAGAGAAAAATAGTACAAAAGGAGGACGGAATACCTTGTTACCGACACCATCAGCAAAAGAGGGTGAAGGGCTTGGTGACTGGGCGGAATGTAACAAAAATATGGCCTCTTTGCCTGTTATCGACCTACCCTCTGAATCCTCACCCCTGGTATTGGTGCTAGAAAATGTCCCAGCACTTAATGAAGGAGTAAAGGAGAATTAAAGCCAGCTAAAAAAATAAGGTGGTTCACTGGCTATCATGTAACACTACAGAGGGAAGCAGGATAGGGAACAGTGTCATAATGGCTCGACGGGTGGCATGGTTGGGCAAGACACGGAAATCTAAAAGTGGTGATTGTATTGTTATTAACTTCAACAGTCCAGAACCAGTAGGAAGGGTACTAAGAGAGGTTATGTATGGCGCAGGGCCTCGGGGTCAAGGTATTGAGATCTTACCACTGGAATTCTTCTATGGGGAACTGAAACAACTAAGACCCAATAACTGGAACGGGTGGAGATATACTCGGATACCGTATTACAAAGCATGGCAGGGGTGGGGTCAACCAAGGATGTGGCCACCTAGAGAAACAAGCTGGGGTGGTGAGGGTTTTTCTTCTCTTTTTGAAGGGACAAACAGGTACGCAGCACTCTCTGGTCTTAATGACTGCGACTGACTGCGTGGTAAGATCAAAGTAGCTAATGACTTCAACCGTAGCCATGTCCCTTTCTTAAACCAGATGCCTGTCCAGACAGTACATAAAGATCAGGGAGTCCATGTGGAAAAAGTTCCTCTGGAAGCCCAAATTGAATCCCATTTGGTATGGCGGAAATCTCCTACCCCTACTAAAAACGCACTAGATCATGATAAACATAGGAATACGGATACACCTCTGATTAACAACTGCAATATATCAGTTAGCTCTAAAATAGACGCCGGCGAGGTCAGGAAGGATGTAGAATGGGGGGGAGCTGTTGTTTATGTGGAGTAATTTAAGCTCACTACTGATAAAGTGTGTCCAACACCAAATAGCCCCCCACCCCAGGGAGGACAAGTAAGGATAGTCTCATGGAATGTTTGTGGCCTGGAGAGTAAAGTGCCTAACACTGTTTGGGGAGAGTTCACGCAGTATTTTGATATCCTATGTATGCAGGAAACCTGGCTCTTAAATAAAAAGCATTTGGATGGTTATAAGACCTTCACATCCCTGCTGTGCGCTCTATGCACGGTAGACATAAAGGGGGCATCTGTGTTTATGTATACAATTTGCTGAAGGTTCTGATTTTAACAAAATTGTATGTAATTAGGAAGCATGTGGATCCCGGGAAATTGGCTGGGAAGAATACAGTGGTAGGCATCATTTTATACATACCGAAAGAGGGGAGAAAATAAATAATATATTGGCCACTTTTGATCTTGGCTTTGCTAACATGATGTGCTCCCCCAAGGCCGAATTTAGTTCGACTTTTATAGCTAGGGGGTTTCAATCTGTCATTGATTACATTATTTGGCCTACCAGATTTTCTAATTGGGTGGAAAAATGTGTGATTTATCCAATTGGCCTTAGTGACCATCTTCCCCTAAGTGTGCACATAAATTTACCTAAATGTAATAATGCTGCCACTATCGAGTCCCTGGCCTGGTCACAAGATATAGTTTTGGCACGCCAAAATGGCCTAGCATTAAAATGGAGTATTGTAGATCCTGCGAAAAAATCTGTTGAAATTATATCTAAGGCTTTGATATCTATCCTGATCTGCTTAGATGAGGAATCCACCCACGATGAAATCCTGGATGCCTTTGGTCATGTTACAATTGTCCTTCAGGACATACTAACTAGGACAAATACCAAGGGAACGAATAGGAGTACTGGGTGGTTTGATTCCCAGTGTACTAAAGCATATACCCACCTGAAGGCTGCACTGAGTACTAAACCAAGGGATTATGATGTAATCAGAGCCTGTAGAAAGGCTTACAATTTAGCCTGGCGCCATCGGATAAAAGAAATAAAAGATCAAGCTTGGCAGAATCTGCTGAGGGCATCACAATCCAGAGACCCTAAAATGTGTTGGCAGGCAGTAACCACCCCCTACTTTACAAAAAAAGATATTGTGAGAATTGAAATCGCCATTGATGAAAACACATGGATAGATTTCTTCTCGAATGTATACAAGAACACACGTGGGAAAACTGCAAATGAGATTGAGGCAAATGGGTTGCCCATACCAGAGCCTGACCACCTCCCGATAGCCATGGATATTTCCCATGAGGAAGTCCTACTTGCAATAAATAATAGTAAAAATAATAAAGCCCCGGGTCCTGATGGGATTCCAAACGATATTTACAAAATGAATACTGATCTCTGGGCCCCGCTCTGCACACGAGTCCTAGTGGCTTGTTGTGCTAAAGGTTTTATTAATACATGGTTCGAATCGGTAATAATACCGATTTACAAAAAAGGGGATAGGGAGAGCCCTGCAAATTATAGGCCCATATCCCTATTGGACTCCCTTGTGATGATTGTGGGTAGCGTGGTCCTAAACAAATTACAAATTTGGGCAGAGGAAAATAACATTTTAAGTCCGGTCCAGTATGCTTTTAGGGAGGGGCTGGGTACTGTGGAGCAGGTCCTAAATTTTGTCATGCTACAAGGGAAATATACCTGGGCAAAAGGAGGATGTCTTTATGCTATTTTTGTCGACCTCTCAGCCGCTTTCGATTACGTGGATCACGTAAGTTGTGGCAAATACTGGATGAAATGAAAGTAGAGCCTGCTATCGTGCTTTTCCTTCGGCAGCTCTATTCAGGCACAACTGCAAAGGTGAGGCATGGGCTGAGGGGGGAATGTACTGGGTCTTTCCACATAGAGAAGGGCGTTAGACAAGGCTGCGTGCTGGCTCCTTTCCTTTTCTCCCTATACACGAACAACTTGGAGGTGGAATTGGAGTCCAGCACAATTGACTCCCCGATGTACGGCAAAAAGCAGGATGTCTCCCTTCTCTATGCGGATGACGCAGTACTATGGCCAGAACCTGGGTGGGTGCCCAGAAGGCACTCTCAAAATATGTAGAATTCATGGAAGTAAGGGGCCTGATAATGCCAAAAAATCCTTTGTGATGCTTTGTGGGAAAGGTCGGGCCAGTTGTAAGCATATTAAGGTGGAAGGACTTACAATTGAACATACTAAAACCTTCCCATACCTGGGGGTACTACTTGATGGCGCTGGTTTGTGGGGTCCGGAGGTGAAGAGTAGGACCTTATTGTTTAAACACTCTATTGCGGCGTTGATGAATTTTGCAACAAAACATGGTGAAAGACCCCCCGAAATTTTGCTAAAAAATTATGTGGCAAAATGTAGAAGTATTGCACTATATGGGGCAGGTATCTGGGGCTTCCAGGACACATCGTCCTTGCAAATAGCTGAAAACCACTTTTTTAGATACGTGTTAGCACTTCCACAGGGCACCTCTGTTTTTGATTGCCACGCAGAATGGGTATGGACCATATTTCCGGCCTTATAAAATCACAACCAATTTTGCTTTGACAGTGTGTATGGGCATCAGAAGCTTTGGGTCTAAATCGGGGTATTATTAAGGATGTTATGGTCGTGGATAATGCAAAACAAATTTTATGGCTTGAGTATGTCAGGAGAACGTTAACTGATTTACAAAGCCCAGAGTTTTTTAGAAACCCGGAATTGATCAGTGGGGTATCCAGGAAAAAACTAAAAAGCTTATGCATGAACCATTTCGAGATGTTAAGATGTTCACGTGAACTTACGAAAAAACCAGCAATTCAACATCAAATGTCCTTGACTTGTTATGCGATACAACCTTACTTAACTCTTTGTATTAAGGGCTTTGACCGTTTCATCCTGACCAGGTTTAGATTTGATTTATTTCACCGCTTGGTAACTTTTCCAACAAAAAACGATTGGTCCAGGAAATTAGAATTATGCCCATGCGATAACTTATTGTTACAATCTACATTCCATGTGATTTTATTTTGTAAATTTTATGAGAGTGAACGTAGTAGGTGGATCAAACAATACTTGAGACGGGGATCTTGGCGGCAATGCCGGCCCGTGTACCTAAGCCTACAGCAATTGGAAAATGTAAAATGTATTATGGTTATGATTGTTTTTTTTAAAAATGTCCTGAGGAAACGGGACTCTATGATTAGTTAACTTTTGATATGCTATAGATTAACTACTGTGCTTATTTATTACCCTTTTAATGGTCAATGTTATTTATTATGAAATGGAAGGATGTATATATGTATTTGTCGCTTTTATGATTTGATATAGTGAAAATCGAATAAAGCTAATCTTGAACTTGAGATAGCCAAAACCTGCACCTGAGTCTGGCGGACTCGAGAGTGCTCTTCCAGGTTGGATTTGTCAAACTCAAAGGACACCAGCCCCCACCAAAGGCTTTGCATCCAACTGCAGTGCAACGCAAACAGTGGTCCACCATCGGCTGTCCAACTACTGCAACTTAGAGGACTTCAAGGTATCCCAATCTCTGTGGACAAAGTCGCCCCACATCACCTGTGGTCTGAGGAACCAACACAAGACACCCCCAGATGACTGCACAACCACCGGCGCATCGTTTTGAGCCTCTTTGCTTGCATCCCTCAGCATCAGCACCACTCTGTTGACTTTTATGGAGGTTAATTTCTAAAGTTGGGATCTTGCATTAAAAACGCTTTGGTGGCCAGGTAACTGTCTGAAGTATCTTTTCTGGCCCCTAGACCTCTTCTCTGTTGGATTTGGTTGCCCAAGCTGGGCAACAATACTTCCAGTGACTTTTCCAAGCTTTTCCTAAGTTTTCAAACTTTATGTACGTGTTTGCAGTTGCATTTAATAGTGATAAAAAGTTCTACAATCTATATATCGGAAACCCTCCAGGAAATTGTAATGATCAAGGTCTATAGAAATTCATAAGAATATGCTCTATTTTTATAAATTAGTGTGGTTTATTTTTATTGTTGTTTGATTGTCTTATTTTGTTGTATGGTGCTGTTAAATGCTTTACACTAAGTTCATTTGCCAAGCCTTACTGCGCTCAGTCATGGCTACACAGGGTTGAGCTAAGGTTGAGTAAACGATACTGACTGGACCCAGGAAGGTCTCGGTGAGTATTCTTCACAATTGGGCTCCACCGCCATATCATAAAGTATACCAGATCCTCACATTTTCTCTATACTTATTATGCAGTTTATATTCCTGAACAAAGGTCCATTGCAGTTACCAGCGTGCCAAAGTGTAACAGCTGGGACACTGGGCATGGAGAGGCTGTGGCGTTACTGCCAGAGTTGCGGACTTTAGTGCTGGGGAACCAAGTTCAAGTCTCACAGTCACCTCAACCTCCTGTGATTCAGGGAAATCACCTGTAAAAATAACAGTACTTCGAGTGAAGCAACTCGTACATAATTTCTTTGCTGTGGCTATTAACTACACTATGAGTGAGTGAGACCAATCACCCTAAAGGTTGGGGCGGTGGTTGCAAAATAGTAAATACAGGGTGCGTGCCGTGGCAATCACTGTAAAATGCAACTGACGAGTGCAAGCCACCTACAAAAAACAACGAGGTAACTATGCCATTGGATCATCCTAAGCATCAGAAACTGCATCCTTTTTCTGATGGATGAGATACTGCAACAACCGATGAGGCAATACCTGAAACATAGCATATGACCTCCTCGCCAACATCCCCAAAACTTTAGGAGTTGGCCTAACGGCTAGGGCGGTCGACTTCGAATCTGGGGAACTGGGTTCGAGTCTCGGCAATGATGCTGAAGGTCCTGTGATTCTGGGCAAATCCGTTAATCTACCCGAGCCTAACAAAAAAATGAATATGTCCTCATGTAATGTAACTGGTGCTATGTAAAGCGCTCTGATACCCGGTTTGGTTCACGTTTGCGCTATATAAAACTAGGCCCGGTTCTAGCGGGTGGGCCAGGCCCACCCAAACATGAGCCTGGCCCACCCAAACATGAGCCTGGCCCACCCAAACAGGAGCCTTGGCCCTCGCAGTTAGTGCTTGAAGGCAGGCGCCAACGCTGTGTGTGCGTGCGCCCAGGCTGAGACAGCTTCCCGGGCGCACGCGCACACACACACACACACAGACAGTTATTTAGATGATCGCAGCAGCACCCGAGTACTCTGCAGGTCTTTAAAAGACCATTTAAATGTGAACAAGGCTTTGTTTATTTTTTAACCCCTTTATCTCCACATGGCAAAGGCAGCAAATCCTTTCTTTGACAAAGGTAACATTTGCCTACTGTTCTTCTGCATGGATATTTCGTTTTCTATGCAGTGCAGGAGGAAAGTTTGTTTATTACTATTCACCTAATGGAGTAGGTAAGAGAATGTTTTACTAAACTTTTTTCTTTTTAAAATCTGCACAGGCCCAGCAGGACACATACTTCATGTGTGCGTCAATTAAACCGTTTTTATCATTATCATGGCCGATGCAGCACAACAATAAGACAATCCAAAATGCCCAGATAAAGCTGGTGATTAATGATCCTGCTGGAAAGCAATCATTTGTCTGTTAGTAGTTTTTAAATGCATATGAACTGTATTTTATGTAGATAGCTCAGTGGGTTACTGCCTTTGTCACAAGAGATCCTTGTGTCACTTGCAGTTTAGAAGTTACAATCCTAACATAGGACAGTGACCATCGAACTGTCGTCAAAGAGCTGCATACAAACATGAATGGCATAGTAAGAACTTCGCTTTTTTTGTTTTGTGATATAGTTAGAACTTCCCCAGTCTTTCATTATTCTAATGTTGCTAAAATGAGTATGTTTGGGCAGATATATATTTTTATCAGTAAAGCTGACCCCATGGAATACTCTTTAAATCCTAAGGTTGTGTTTCCCCCGACCAAACCCTCTTAAAATATACTGCCCACCAGTATGGATGACACGTGATTCCTACACATTATAATCCTCATTGGCTTATGTGACATTCCCTGTGGACTGATTTACATACTTGTATGATTCATTGTCTCTGTATAATGTGTGCGTGGTGTAAAGTACTGGCACACACTACACTGATATGAGTAGCGCTATACAACAAATGCAATGCATATGAGAGAGGGGCTACGTAAAGATGAGGGGCACTGTTGGAGGGTGACAGTGTGGGAATCCGAGGAGGAGGTAGTGGGAGGGACTATGGAGTGATGAGGGGCACTGGTAGAGGGTGGCAGTGAGGGAATTCGAGGAGGAGGTCATGGGGTGGAGGGGGAGCTAGGGAGAGATGAGGGGCACTGGTGGAGGGTGGCAGTGTGGGAATCCAAGGAGGAGGTAATAAGGGGGAGGGGCTGTGGGGAGATGAGGGGCACTTGTGGTGTGTGGCAGTGAGGGAATCCGAGGAGGAGGTCATGGGGTGGAGGGGGAGCTAGGGAGAGATGGGGGGCACTGGTGGAGGGTGGCAGTGAGGGAATCCGAGGAGGTCATAAGGGGGAGGGGCTGTGGGGAGATCAGGGGCACTTGAGGTGTGTGGCAGTGAGGGAATACGAGGAGGAGGTCATGGGGTGGAGGGGGGAGCTAGGGAGAGATGAGGGGCACTGGTGGAGGGTGGCAGTGAGGGAATCCAAGGAGGAGGTAATAAGGGGGAGGGGCTGTGGGGAGATGAGGGGCACTTGTGGTGTGTGGCAGTGAGGGAATCCGAGGAGGAGGTCATGGGGTGGAGGGGGAGCTAGGGAGAGATGGGGGGCACTGGTGGAGGGTGGCAGTGAGGGAATCCGAGGAGGACATAAGGGGGAGGGGCTGTGGGGAGATCAGGGGCACTTGAGGTGTGTGGCAGTGAGGGAATACGAGGAGGAGGTCATGGGGTGGAGGGGGGAGCTAGGGAGAGATGAGGGGTACTGGTGGAGGTTGGTAGTGAGGGAGTCTGAGGAGGAGGTAATGAGGGGGAGGGGCTACAGAGAGATTAGGGGCACTGGTGGAGGGTGGCAGTGAGGGAATCCAAGGAGGAGGTCATGAGGTCATAAGGGGGAGGAGCTATGAGGAGATGAGGGGCACTTGTAGTGTATGGCAGTGAGGGAATCCGAGGAGGAGGTCAATAGTGGGGGGCATGGAGGGATGAGAGGCACTGTTGGAAGGTGGTAGTAAAGGTATTTACGGAGAAAGAGGTTATTGGTGCAGCACCAAAAAAAGACTTTCGCATCAGCGGTGAAGCCGGCCCACCCATTGCCTTTCTGTTTTGTTTATTTAATTAACAGTCGGGTCAAAAGGGCTACTTTGAAACATACTTTAAAGTGCGTGCTAATTATGTTTACTGCTATATTCAATGTTTTAAGTTGCGACAAATCGAGCCCACAGTGGCCCACCCAAATGCACCCTTGGCCCACCCAAATAAAAATTCCTGGAGCCGGGCCTGTATAAAACTCTGTGAAAAAATATATATAGTGTATGAGCCTCTGTGGAGCACACTTGAGCCTTGGATTGCTGACATGGTTATATCTGGCCAGACGTTCTGCCAGGCTCCTTCATCGACCAGATCAGGGGGAGAAGAAAGAAATTCACAAGTCCATGCTCACGACTGATTCACTGTTACATCACAAAATGAATGTTTGCCACAGGAAGCACCAGCCGTGGTTTCTGAAACTTGAACGCTGTGCATGTGTTAAACAGAGAGAACTTTAGCACCAGCAGGCTAGGGGTGTGAGAATTAAGGATACACACATCCCAAGTCAAAATGACCGCTACAATGATTACAAATGCGCAGAGAGTGCTGCATTAAAAGGTAATTGATAGGAGTGATGCTTTCTGGAATAGAAGGGACGTTTGGGCATCTCCATTTACTGTAGCAATTAAATGGACCTCTTGTGGTGTTACTCATAGGAACCCATCTGCACAGCTCCATATACACAGTTACATTCAAATGATTGCTCCATCTATGTGATATCTACAGTGCAGCATGACATATTGCCCTTCAAGCGATTTGCATCAAAAATATTGTTGCTTTTTCACGAGAAAAGAAATATTCGCCCCTGAAATCTCTCAAAAGCCCATGTTCTGAGTTTCCCCGTTAAAATGGCAGCTCTATCCGTGTGGCAGCAGCACAGACATCCAAGATGTACACAAACGGAGGGGATGAAGAAGGAAAGTGTTGAATTTTAGCCTAACATATTTTTGGAACCTTTGGCCTCAGGGTTAAACACTGATGACAGCTGTAGGTGCATTCAAACAATTCAGTTGCCAGGTCCAGCGAAAGTGCAAGCCCATGAAAAAGAAGCACGGCATGGGCAATGAACAATATGGGAGGGGGTCAGCGAACGGCATGGGGGGAAAGCAACGAGGTGTGACCCAGGAAGAGGCTGCAAGGCCAAAAGGAGGAGAGAGATGACCTGCAATTTAAATGTAGTAACACGTGAGGGGGACAACGAACGAGGTGCGAGGGGGAAAGTAATGAGTTGTGACCCGGGAAGAGGCTGCAAGACCACAGGGAGGAGAGAGAGACAGCCTGCAGATGCACTCATGTAGCAAGTACCTGCAAAGTGAGCAGTGATGGAGAAAGGTGGAAACAAACATTTTTGTATACCCCTTGTAAAATTAACTTTCCATAACAATAATATGTACTAAATGTGTGGTTTTGAAATTAACCAACATAGAATAGAATGCACACACACAGATACACGCGGGATATTAATTTGCATGAAATTGCCAAGCATAATTTACTAATTTGTCTTATATTGTGTCATAAAGGGTACGCATTTGTAGTAATCTAATTGAAAAGTGCATAAATGTGCTTTTGTCTGCTTATTTGTGGCATAAATCATGAATATTGGTAAGTAAATTCACGCATATGTGTTGCTTAAAGCTAGGTAATTACTAACTGGGATATTCGTAAATTTACGTTTATTTGCGTTTGTTTCTGTAATAGTTCCTAAATTGAGGCCTGTGTGACCAAAACAAAATGAAACCTGACAGTGATTCCGAGGTGGCGGTCTAAGTACGCATGCGCCAACTGGAAGCGTGAGCTGCCTGTGCCTGAGAAGAACGTGTCAAGGACAGCGTGGCCTGTCACATGGAGCCCATGCCAAAGTTTGTTGAAGTCAGCAAGTTGACTCGTGGGAATGGGACATGAAATAACAATTTAAAGGACACTTCGAAGGAAGTAAATTTTGAAAAATAGCACCTCTTTTTTTTTGCGTCATAATGATGACTCTGTATAAATTGAACAGTAAAGCGATGAGGTGATGCTCATCCTACTCTAAATTGACCAATCACGGACATTCTAGGACATAACAGTTACGAATTTAGATAGATAAGTTAGTTAAAAGGGTATAAAAGAGGACATTTGGGACTTTGAAAATGCTTGCTTTTCGACCTAATCTTTGCACCCCGAGATGCTGTGGCTCTGCGCATTTTTGTCTATGGTGCAGGGACTTTCACATTTTTCTGAACTTTAACTTTTGAATGGGTGCGAAGTCCTATGAGAGGGGAATATCGAGAAAGATAGAGAGGTGTTTTTTTTGGGAACTATTTTGTTTTTGTGCTGATGTCTGCGTCTCTACATTTGGGTAATATATATCCAACTTATTTTTCTAAACTGTCATGCCAATAAATGAATGTTTTTCAATTGAACATTTCTTTCAGGAATATTAATGTATAACTGAATTATTCTTTCCAAATAGAACGTAGAGATCATGCTAGGAGATTTAATCTCTAAATAAAAATAAATAAATGAAGAATTAAGTAGGTCTTGTTGTCCTTCAGTTAACTTTTACTAGCTGATCCATCGTAAATGAATAGTGGGGTGTTTTAAATCTTTCCTTTAAAGAAAACCATGGTATCAAAATTAAATCTGCAGGTGTAAATAATGTATACATTTTAAGTTTATGCATTCCACTATAGCCCCGCAGTTCTCCTTTTAGTCTTCACTGAATCCTCAGAGAAGAATAAATGTGTGAATGAATGAATGGTGAAAGTTATGGGCCCATTTGTGAGAAATTAGTGAATAGCTCCGTAGATTAAGGTGATGGTTTATGAAGAATTTTTGGAACCGCGCTGCAGTAGCCAGCGGAAACACTGGCCAGTAGCTAGTGCCTGGAAGCTGTACTTGGTCCAAGCTCCACGGCATGGACGGCAAAGCAGAGCAGGAAGTGAAAGCACAGGATGTGAAGACAATGTGCTGGCCAATTGGAAGCATGCAAATTAGAGTACCTTTGGAATCAAAGAATGGTAAGTTCAGGAAGTTTTGGGTGGGTTCTAACCCCCTTTTAAGATTTTGTTTTGTAATGCCAGAGATATTGCAAGTGCTGTGTAGTCAAAACTTTAAAATGGAAGAAAGTTTCATAAATAAAGTGACACCAAAATGACAAAAAACTAAAAAGGGGAATCAGATTTATGAAGCTTAATAGATTGAAGAGAAAAAGCGACATGAAAATGTAAAGCACCAATAAAAGGCACAGTTATCATGTGACCGCGGCATGATTTCAGGCCAACCTCAAAGGAACATGGGTCGGTTACACCAAGTAGGTTTGTCCTGGTCAAATATTGTACCTCCTGACTTAATTTGTGTAATGAAAACTGGAATCCTATGCAGGGCAACGTTGTATGCTTTATCTGAGGAAGTCCTGTAGAGGCTTGGGACCTTTGTATGAGGTCCTGGTGAAGCCATCGGTTTTAAATCAAATCAAATCAAAATGACTTTATTTCGGATATATTGCAATCCATAAAAGTACGATACATTATACATTTCATTTAAAAACATCACAAAATTACAGAGTCAGTATAAAATAAGTACATAAGACATATGAATTTCTTGACAGAGTGAGTAGACAAGATCGGTACAGAAAAAGTGCAAGTGCAAGTCGAGCCCATATGCAATAGTGCAAAAAAATACTTCAGGCAGAAAGTCACAGTTATTCATCTAAGCATTTTCTTATTCTCACGGATAATTTTAAAAATTCTAACACCTGGAGAACACAATCAGAATGCAGTAGCTGTAAATATACAAGAGCGGGTCTGATTTGTTTAAAATTTAATTTTCTTAAAAGAGTAACAAGATACCGCCTACGGGGGTATTCATAAAATGTGCATAAAAATATAAAATGCAGCATGTCCTGTGGAGACTTCCCGTCGCAGCCACAGGGTGCTGCAGATTTTTTTAAAATGTCCAACTTTGGTCTGATTAAAATGTGGTGGAAGATGTTGAATCTAAATCGAGTCAGCAAAAACTTGTCATGGGAGGTAAAGGAGCCTATTAGGTACATTTCCATAGTGTCACATGTTCTCAACATGATGTACTTTCTGACATTTGGTTTCAAGAGCTCAACTTCATCTCTTAGGGCACTACGATTCATAAAAAAAGCCCTCTTAATTACTGCAACATCACCCTTGACTATATCCCCCGGATTTTCAAACATATTTAGGCGCCCAAGCTTCAAGAATTGGCACTTCAAATATTTGAGCCAGGGTACACACATGGCATAATCCATTGAAACAAGATCTTCCAGTATCTGGTGGGTTAAGGGAATATCCTGGCTTAGCCATAATTTGATCCAGCATAACAGTGGTTTCAAACCGACAATGTCTGAGACATACTGACAGCCAAGCTCTTCATGTACAGCTAAATTCGGTGTACTACCTGGGACACACAACAAGCGCTTTAAGAAGTTATTTTCGGCTATTTGTATTTGTTCACCATTTGTGTAGCCCCATATCTCGCTGCCGTACACAGCGGTAGATATGGATTTAGCACTATATAGTTGCATCATAGCCACCATCGGCTTTTTCCCCAATTTACTGGCAAGATTAAAAATCGAGGCATTCACTCTGGTCATTTCACCCTTCTTTCTGGCCAGATGCGGAGCCCAACTGAGCTTAGTGTCAAATAAAACACCCAAATATGAAAATGTATTAGTAACAGGGATCACAACATCATTTAATTTAAAAACGAACTTCTTTTTTGGTTGACGGCCAACATGCATAATGTAGGATTTCGAATTATTGACCATGAGATCTCTATCAGACATAAAGTTATTAAAAGCATTCAGCAGTGCTTGGAGACCCTTCTCTGTTCGTGATATTAAAACCGCGTCATCCGCGTATAAAAGCAAGGGAATGCCCCTCTCTCCAGCCATCGGTTTTAGTGGGAAAAGCTCAGAGCATGAAAAGTTAAAATTTCATATCCTGAGATGTCCTCTTGCTAGTTTGATACTTTTCGCACCTTCTGCCAGCCAAGATTTCTTTGTTCAGATTTAGTCTCTTGTTTGGATGTCAGAATCCTCATGTGGAGCAATATTGCAGACTGTACCTGTGAAGGTCGTACTGAAGTCCCAACTGTTTAGAGGTTGGAGAAGTCCAGCTGGACACAGCCAAGGATCCCAAGATTTCGCGCACAGCAGTTAGGGGTTGGAATTCACTGCAACAGAGACCACCAGCAGTTCCAGTCCAGCTCCAGGTGCAACTGGCCCGGTAAGCACTTTAGGGAAAAGGCATCTTGCAGGGTTTCAATGTCCCTGAAGCCACAGAGGAGACCGGCCAACTGATCCTGGGAGTTAATCTTTATATCCTAGGGACAAGAGGGAGAGGGTCTAGCCCTTCAGGTCTCCTCACATTTCTCAAAAAATAGGTGCAGCTCTTTTTCTATTTTTCCAACGGTCCAGAAAGTGTTCTGAGGAGCCTTGGTAAGGTGCCAGATTTATAGGTTTCACTTGCCAGTGGACGGGTTGACTCCTTGATTCTCTCTAAGCAATGTGGGAAAGTTCCTAGGCCAACCCTTTTCCATTTTGCAGCGCATTCAGTTTGCTTTATTGCAAACTATCCCATAATGCACCATTCAAATGGAAGCTCAAGATGACACAGATCTTCTGCCCCTAAAGGAAGCCTTAGAGCCAGCCATGAGTTTGTTTAGGGTAATGATAAGACCCCTTCTCCCAGCTTCATTAAACTATTTCTGGGAACAGCTCTACTTCCCACTCGGCTGGTGTCCAACTGACTATCTTAGGTCTAAAGAGCAAATGCTTCCCCTTACTAAGGTCTCCCCTTTCACTAAACTGTAAATGGGCAGGCTTCACCTATGTCCCTTTCAAACTAATGAAGCTCCTGGAATCTCCCCAGATGCCCTTCCTGGGCTGATATGTATTACACTCTCCACATCCCGGCCATCCTCTCATCAAACCTAACCATTGTCTCTGTTCTTGGAGCAGTTTTCTGACCTCATTAAGGTAAAGAACTGGCAATGTAGCTACTGTTAGGCCAATGCAAAGTAGCCTCCAAGACCTTCAGGCAGGGAAAAGGTAACTTTCTAAAAGTTATGTTTCTTAAATATATTTCAAAAATCTAACCTCACTATTGAATTTGATGTTTAATAAATGTTAAAACAGTGGTTCAACCGTTTCTTTAGCTACTCACCAACCCTACATAGTAGAAATAATCTTTTTATCTAGTTTTCCTCATTGGACAGCCAGAGCCTTTCACAGAGAAAATAGCTTTTAGAGAGCTTTCCCTGTCAAAAAGGGTTATTTGACAGACCTCTGATATCTTCAAGACTTTTCCTTTCCTCTACATTCCCAATTGTGCACAGTACCAAGTACCATAATTTGTTCCGTGCTTCTCTCGATGTGACATCAGCTAGGGGGCAATGGCGCCAGCTTTAGGGCAGTACAACCAGTGCCACCGCACCAGGCGCCAAGCTCGAAGGGGGCACACTGAGACATAAAGACAAGGATTCAGACTGCTCAGTCTGTGGAGTTCACATTGCGAGGCAGATGCACTACATTTCACATATTTTTGGGGGTTTTAATTCGGTCATACCTGCCAACTTGAAGAACAATCTTATCTTGTGAGGAGGGGCAGGGTCTTGAAAGGGGCATGGCCGGGTGCCGAGAAATACCTAGGAGGCACTTTTGAACCTCAAGCCGCCCCCATGCCTCTCCTTGCCAAAAATAAAAAAGCTTGCAGAGGCTGGCGCTGATGTCCTGGGGTGTTTTCATATCCCTTAACGGACGTTGGCAGTTCAAAGCCTCGAAATTCGACCTGAAAAAACACTACAGTGGTTTTCATCTCGTTTTCCCTGCCACCCTGTGATATCGAGTCCTCACCGGAGATGGAGTGATGGGAGCCGATATTGTGTGTCACACGGTGGCACCGTGTGAGTTGGCAGGTATGGTACGGCTACCTTTTATTTTATTTTCTGGATTGTAATAAAGTATATTTTGAGGTGATGAGCGCCGGGCGCGTTCCAGCTAGGGAGGAAGCAAGGCCCCGGGAATCATGTGGTTCTTTTGCCTGCCTGGCAACCACTCCTTGTTAACAACTTCTTTTTATTTATTTTTTTGCACCTTGCACCTGCTCTGCGCCAGGGGAGTTTATGTTAATTTAAGAACCCGCCTGGGAGGTGGCAGGAGGAGGGGACAGCCCAGTGGAGCACTACATTTGCCACAGCACACTCGAGGTAAGGAGTGCCTGAGGTGAGATGGTAAATAAACCATGCTGCATCACCAGAAACTCATCAGTGCTTTATTTATGACTAAAACGCTCTTCATTAACTGGATTTCCCAAAACACAGGCCTAGAAAAGCATCGAGGGCTTTCCCACAAGTTGCGCGGATTGCCATCCAACCATGCAGCGCAGTTTATCACCTGCAGCGCCACAAAAATTAATTGGCAATAGCGTGCTGTTGTTTTTCATGACACCCAAAAAAAACACCCAGGGCAGCAATAAATACCGTTGACTGATCTGTGCTACGCGCCACACTGCAGCTCTTCACGCTGTGTACAGCAACTGCAGAGGCGCCTGCATCGCCAGCTCACATTCTCTCTCAGATGCTGTACATAGGTTTGCAATTGTGTCTCATCATCTCAAGAACTTGCCTTAGTTTTCAGACACCGATACACAGGGCTACACAACATAGCCGTTTCCAGGTAGCAGTTGGCTATCTGACATTAGGTGTACTTGCTGGAGAATTCTGTGTGTTGTCTAGTCACAGTTTTGACTCATCATAAAGTAGCACAGAGGATTAATGTGCCTGCTGCAAAGCTCAGCCTGTATCATGCGGATCACACGTTTGCATTTACTGTAGATAGCTCAGTGGGTTGCTGCTTTTGTTGTTTTGCAGATCCTTTTGTTACTCGTGGTTCATGCGTTACAATCACTTTAGTATAGCACTAGGAGCTATGAACCTGCATCAAAGCGCTGCATGCAAACTGCAAGGCATAGGTTTAGAACCTTACTGGCTTTTTTTTCTAATTCTTTCAATATTGTAAGGTTGCTAAAATAGTTCTTTAGCCAGTAATAAGGTCTCATTAGTATAAACAAGTCCAACCACTGCATTACATTTTACATTTTGAGTTTTTTTTTCTCTAGACCAAGCACCTTGAACATATAATGCCTATCAGTATGTACTGCATGTGACTCCGACACCTTTTAGCTTTATTGTCTTATGTAACATTTCCTATACACTGATATACATAATTGTATGATTCATTGTATCTGTATAATATGCAGAGCACAAGTCAGAGGTACACACAGGTGGATGGCTTCCAGCCACTATTTTCACAGGGTGGACGCTGTCCACCCTGCCAAGAAGTTAGCAGTGGCGTAACAAAGGCCCTCACAGTCTCCGCAGTGCGGGACGTCCCCTGAACTCCAGGGGGCCCCCCTCAGCGAAGTACCCTAGCCTGAGAGCTCCTGAGTAAGTCCAGAAGGGACCTCTCCATGTACTTTACAGGGGGCCCCCTCAAGTTTCGTTACGCCACGGGAAGTTAGGCCCCACTGTATAATATGCTGGTATCGTCCCGGTGTAAATTTCAAACACGGACACATTCAGCAGCGCCTGCTCGTTGTCTGCGTTCATTCCGAGCAGCACGGTGAAGGCAGCAAGGGGCTTTATCATTTCAGACTCCAGCTGGACCATAACCAACGCCGAACCGAAGGGGCCAATAGGCCTCCTTATTTTTGTCCGAGTGTCCAGTCTGGGAGCTGCCTGTAGCCTCACACCCAGATGTAAAGGCAGTGGAAGGTAAACAAAAGCACACAGCTTGTTAGCACTTCACAGGTACTTAAGAGAGGCTCTATTTTGACTTTGTTCAGCAACCCCCATACAATCACAATGCTGTAATAATGGCAGATGTGTTGCTATGCCCCAGTTCAAAATAAAATGTAAATACCAGTAATTTGTATTTCTTTTATAGTGCTATTCATCCCAATGAAGGGTGTTGAAGCCCAACCTATAACATTTACACATTATATTGACAATAAATCATACACGTTTGTAAATCAGCAGTGTTCAGGATATGTTACATAGGACAGTGAAAGTTGCAAGGTGTAGGAGTCACATATCATCATTCATAGCTCACTGTGCTACATTAGAAGGATTACAACACAATTGCAAGTAGCAAAAGGATCTCTGTTAAAAGCAGTAACCGACTTACCTATCTACATAATATAAAAATGTGTTATCTGCATGTTACATGATGTGCTTTGCAGGAGACGCATTAACCCTGTATACTACTTTGAGTCAAAACTGAGACTAGACAAAGCATATATCTTTCCAGCAAATGTGTTAACCACCAGAGTTTTCTTACCATTTTTACTATCCCTTCAGAGTTACTGAGAACACAAAGATCTATGCAGCAGGTGCCTTAACCCCATAAGATATTTTAAAACTAAGACTTTGCAACCATTTAAGCAGAGCAAATCTACTGTCACGTTTCTACTTGTTGACAATTTCTTTGTGGCAGAGTTTAAAAAAAGAAATGTGTAAGTTGAGGCCCAGATTTTGCGTTGGGGTTGGTCACTTTTCTGGCACAACCCTGATATAAAATCTATTTTGGGATCTACAGCGCTACACAAATCCAGTTTGTGCAGCTTTGTAAAAAAAAAAAACAAAAAAAACCCACAAAGCAGCACATTGCCCTTTGCATTACCTTGCATCATGTAGGCATTACATAGGTGGTGTTTGGACGTTCCTGTGAGCCCACTCATGTATTTTTATGCAAACCTATATTTACAAAGGTTTGTAAACATAGTTGTGCACCAAACTGGTGAGTCTACCTGAGGCTGGCGTAACAAGAAGAAATATCTTTATTTCAACTAATTATTTCCTATTTGCACATATGCTGCAGCACACATGCCATGAGGAAATAGCTTCATAGAATAGTTTTTTAATGGCTTTGTAAAAAAAAAAAAAAAAAAAAAAAAAAAAAGGAAACTAACACAAGCCAGCGCATTGCGTTGCCTTGTGTAACTGGTGTTGGGTAGGGATTACATGGGTGGGCCATGGGCATTCCCGTAGACTCACCCATGTATTTTGGTTACAAATAATACCTCTGAACCATACGCCTGCAATCGAGCAGCAGGAGCCCTTCACACCGGAGACCGGATACAGCGCCAGTAACTCGCCGGACCCGCTTCGCGGGTCCCACAGCGCGGCTGCCCAGGAGGGGGCTGCTGATCTTCCTGCAAGGGGCTGCAAGGGGCTGGTGTCTCACGACCGGCAGGGCTGCGAGCACAGGCAGGGACTCCGTGGACCAGGAGTCCCTGTGCGCCCAATCGACATCAGCTGGGCTGCTCTCCCTGCCGGCCACCCCCACCCGCCCACGGATAAAAGTGTCCTTCGCTTCCTACCTGGCGGGACCTCTGAACCATACGCCTGCAATCGAGCAGCAGGAGCCCTTCACACCGGAGACCGGATAAAGCGCGGCTGCCCAGGAGGGGGCCGCTGATCTTCCTGCAAGGGGCTGCAAGGGGGTGGTGTCTCACAACCGGCATGGCTGCGAGCACAGGCAGGGACTCTGTGGACCAGGAGTCCCTGCGCGCCCAATCGACATCAGCTGGGCTGCTCTCCCTGCCGGCCACGCCCACCCGCCCACGGATAAAAGTGTCCTTCGCTTCCTACCTGGCGGGACCTCTGAACCATACGCCTGCAATCGAGCAGCAGGAGCCCTTCACACCGGAGACCGGATACAGCGCCAGTAACTCGCCGGACCCGCTTCACGGGTCCCGCAGCGCGGCTGCCCAGGAGGGGGCCGCTGATCTTCCTGCAAGGGGCTGCAAGGGGCTGGTGTCTCACGACCGGCAGGGCTGCGAGCACAGGCAGGGACTCCGTGGACCAGGAGTCCCTGCACGCCCAATCGACATCAGCTGGGCTGCTCTCCCTGCCGGCCACGCCCACCCGCCAATCACGCCACTTGTAATAAAAGCTCGCTGCGTACCCGCGGCGCGGGAGCGCACGGGAGCGCGCCGGGAGAAGCCCGGGACAAGGGCGGGACCGTCTAAGACCGTCCAAGGACGGGACGGGCTACCCCCTTAACGCTCAACCCTTGGCAACCGACTTTCCCTTTCTCTGCCACTACCTCCAAGGATCCCTCTATTAAATCTACTAACCTCAAGCCGGATTAGATATCGCCTCTTGTCAAACAGATCCCTGAACAATCATGCCTTTGGACCATGCAAAACCCAGGAATATCACCGTAAATACATCGAGGGGGCCAGTAACAGGAACCATCGATCAATTTTTCAAAAGAGTCACAATTGTTCTAGATAAAGAAATAGCGGACACTGAAAAGCGCTTATCGATGGACTTGCTAACCGGTAAGCGCTCCTCCTTAGGTCTGATAGGGAATGCCACTCTCCGCATCTGATCGACTCTGATTCTCAGTCCTTCATTATTCCCTCCTCTAACATTAACTCACTCTCACTTTTGGGAAACGATGCAAGGGATACAATCACTCACCCACTTAGAAGCGAACTAGAAACAGAACAAGAACCTGTTCCTGAAATAATTCTAGTCAGTCCCAATGCATCTAGATTATCTAGCTCCCCAAATCTTTCCATTTCCCCCCCACCTTCTTTAGATCAAATAAACAATCATACCAAGAAACGAAAGCGACAATCTTCTCCTACTGTTTCCAATACAATCACTACTCTGAATACAACCCCTCCTCCGCCAATACCCCTCCTCCTTACTAGCACGGCGCAGAATACCCGCACCACGACAGGATTACTTCCTGAAATGGAGGCGGAACTTCTCTCCAGAATTGAGGTAATAGTGAAGGCTCTCATGCTCCCTCTTCTGGAGAGAACAAGACTAATGAACTCCCATCTAGAAAAACTGGGTAAACAACTAGAAGAAAATACTGCGGCCATTCTCAAATTATCCTCACAACCACACAAACACCCATCATACAACCCTACAGGCCAAAACGCACCTCCACCGGCCCAACCATCGACCAGTAGTGCGTTCCTGAAGCCAGGAACCACACAAGGGAAAAAAGCGGTAGCAAAAACCGTAAAAGAAACAACAAAAAAAGATAGCCCAAAACCACTGAACAGTAACCTGGTAAAAGATGGGGTAAAATCAACCGTAGAGGGCAAAAACACGACAGGGAAGAACTCTACAGAAAGAACCCTCCCCGTATCTAACACCAACTCTAACCCCCCAACGAACCCAATATCAACTACCAAGTTGGCCGAACAGCTATCACAGCGCCCACATAGACCCAGACGTAGGATAGTGGATTTACCTCCTGAATCTGCACCTTACACAATTGTAATGGCAGGAGTTCCAGAACTAGCAGAAGGGGATAGAGAATCATACCACGTGCTAAAAAATAAAACCATTTACTGGTTAACGCAGAATAGACCCCTCCCTGCTCACGTCAATGGGGTAATTCTATCGGTCAGGCGGGCTGTTTGGGTGGGGTCCAGGCCGAAAGACAAAAGAGTGGACGTCATAATCATCAATTTCAAGGATCACAGGGCAGTAAGAACCATAGGTGATTGGTATGAGAGTACAGGAGGGGACAACATCACAACACATTACGTTAGCTACTTCTACCCACGGGAATTAATTAATAAGCCACCTCACCATCGCACCAGTAGGCAGCACCCTGAGTGGAGAGAACTAGGCTATCAATTCACCCAGAATCAGTTTCTAAATCAACATCAACACCCACCTTATCACCATCCCTACCAAAATAACCAGTTTAACAACAATTGCCATCTGATCCCCTCAGGCTACAACATACCTACATTTAACCCCTTCTCAGCCCTGAGCGGCTTAGATGGAATAGATTGACTTGCCAGCAACCAATCCTCACCCGTAGAACCCTTCATGACAAAAGAGAATACCCCCCTTACAGCTCTTGACACTCCAATTGAAACCTGTAGTAACATAAGCCAATCTCAATCTATCCAATCGTATGGAACAAGTCTGAGGGAGCAGAAAGACTCCAGCATACAGACCGAAACAAATGTGAGGCCCATCAGAATAAACAGGGAATCTATTCCAGAGCCAGATACGGTCACAATCCAAACAGAAGTGGGACCAAATAAAGGACAGATCCTCACCAGGAGAACAGAAAATATCCAGATAATGTTCTGGAATGTTGCGGGCCTCCGTGAAAAAATGGTGGATGGAACTTTACTAGACTTTGTCAAAGACTGTCAAGTAGTGGCCCTTCAGGAAACATGGCTTACGAAGGAAATGCACCTTGTAGGATACAAAACCTATTCTTCGGCAGGGATCGCAGGAACGCATGGAAGAGCCAAAGGAGGGCTGGCAATTTACATATCTAATACTATACCAGGCTTGGAAGCGACCGTACTTAGCTCAGAACCCAACTTCCAAATTTTAAAGCTGGTTTTTAAGACAAAGAGGACTGTAATTCTCGTTAACCTATATGATAATGCAGGGGAAAATGACAGGCTAAAAATGCTGGGGGCCCTTTCCAAGAAATTATCTAGGGGCGCGAGACTAAGACCAGGACTGGAACCCGCAAGCATCATATGGGGAGGTGATTTTAATCACCATCCGTGTACGATCTCAAATTGCGAACTCTGCGGGAACGGAGGTGAATCAGAAGGCCAGATAATCCACTTTAGTCATTCAGTGGTGGGTGATCTATTAAATGAAACACTGTCGAGGCTGGACCTACTAGTACTAAATCAAATTGACCCCTTAACCGGGAAACTGGATCCCACCTACCTTGGCAGGGGCCACGAAACAACTGTCGACTACATCCTTACGACAGCATCCCTAGTAAATAGGACTGCAAATTTTAAAACTAAAATTAACACCCTGAGTGACCACTCTGCCTTAGTTTTTGATCTATCCTTAGATCAAGTTCAGCCAATAGTCCAGACTATAATGTCTACCCTCGCCCAAAATAACTTACAGCTTACAAAAACTAATGGCTATACCTTGGGGTGGGGAAAGATTGACCCAATTGAGTTGACACATAAAGTGGTAACCGAAGCAGAATCTGCCATATTTAACTGCTTGGACCTTGAGGCTAGTGATGAGAATGTAATATCCCATTTTAAAGAAATATTAGCTAAAGTAAATGAATGCCTTACCAAAGAACAAAAAGGGCCTAAGCAAATAAAGAAAAAGGGTTGGTTTAGCCCAGGTTGTACGGCTGCCCACAAACAACTAAAGAGAGACCTGTCAAAGACAACAAGAAACCAGGAGGAGATGTCAAGAAGCGTACCTGGTCGATTCACTCACACTCCCATGTTTAGGCGGTGCGTGTATCCATTTGATTTAGAGGTTTTAATATCTACTCAACTGAACACATCATATATCATGCACTTCTTTGATATGTACGTAATTTCATTGTCTAAGGTAACGATGTTTAAAAAGTTCTCAGTGGATTTGATCGGCTCACCTACACTCCCATGTTGGGTTAGTGCGTGAGCACAATATATTAAGCGTGGCTTGTACTCAATAATTTGTCATCCCTTGTGAGATATTTTCAGCGAGATATTCTTTTACGCATTATGACCCATGCCTCAATTTTTTTAATTTGTTACTGGCGGGTGACATTCTCCTATTACCTAACTCCGTTTTGAAACGCCTCGCAGTAGGTCACTAAGGCATCGAGCACTTCCTCTATATCTATTACCCCAGCTAGGTCTTAGGCTCCACCCCCAACTCCGCGTAGCAGTTGACGGAGTCCAGTGGACGACTATCGGCGAGAAGCGTTTATGCCTCGTTTTCCCCGTGCAATAAGTAAGTGCCTGTCAGATTTCTTGTATCTAAAACCGATACAGACGGGAATTTGCACCCTTACCTCCACGCCTTGTCTATTTTAGAATTCACCCGGGACGGAACCAGTCCGATCGAATTCTCATGGTGACCGCCGCATGCACTTGGGATCGGCGGTTTACATAACTGCGTTTTGGACGCATAAAAGGTATTAACCTTTTTTGACTAAGGCACACTTTGCTCCTAGCAGCCATAGCGCCGTAAGTGCTTGTCATCCGTGATTCGTCTTCTGTCTTTAACAATGTTGTGTTTACAATGAATGCGGTACTTCACCACGTACTAGCCTGACTTCTACCGCTTTAGTAGCCACAGCGCCGTAATTACCTACCATCCCTGATCTGTAACTGTCTAACAACATGGCTCCTTTTTGTGTTTGCAATTAACGTGGCATACTTTGACGTTCACTAAGTCGACACCTCGATACATTTTATCTGTCTAGATCTGACAGCTAGTCTGACAGAAAACCAGCACACCACCTCTTTCGGAAGAAATTTTCCCTGCTGATGTTTACCCTAATGAAGGATGTCCTTTAACTAAAGGTAATTCCTGCACCTTTTACCTTTTACCCTATGCAGCTAACCAATCGCGTCCTGGTGGTTTACCAGCATGTACTGAGACCTGAACTAATGAACACCAGTGTCCTAACACCCTAATAACCTTTAGTAATTGGTTTAATCTAGATTTGACTGCCAATCCCAGCACGCTGTTCATTACTCTTTCCGAAGATGGTTATTTTGGTGGAGTGTGTTGTATTTAACTAAAGGTAATTGCACACCCGCTTACAATTCACTTTTAGCCATTTAATCCTGTCCGTGCACGGGAAGTCACTAACTATACATTGAGACTTGGTTTCTCCTCAATCTGGTACAGTACACCATTTGGATGTGTATTTGGATTGTCTCGACTTTATTCTAAGTACGTCCCCTGTGTAGACTCTATATAATAATGTGTATATATCTTTAGACTTCCTTTTGGCTATTGTCCTCTTCTGTATGTATAATTATGATCTACCCCACTGAGCTGGAGCAGGCTATGTGGCTTACACAGCTCTTAGTTCCTTTTGTCCAGAGGTCCTTATGACCCGGACCCCATGGTGTTATTTTGCCTGATTAATCAACCTTTATGGTTCACGGGACAGTGACTGTGTTTTTTAACTTAATACCCCATTTGCTGATATTGATTTTTAATTTTACAGATAGGACGGCCCCATTTCGTCCCTTCCCCCACTATAACGGTCCTGATGAAGACCCCGGCAAAGGACTGAATTTAGCCTGTAAATAGGGGTCGAAACGTCGACGCCTCTTCACTCTGGGACGTCCGGCACATCCCCTGGATCATATTGAATTGTATATGTGACCGTAGAATGTCCTTAGTTTGAATTCTGTTTCTAACTTTTGCCTTAATTTATATGGGCCATTTTGGTTTTTGGAACAATTGCCAAGTCCATTGATGATGGTATTTATGTACATTGTGTTTTACTCTGTGCACTTTCCTTAATCCTTTTCACAGCCCTCGAGCACCACTTCTTTCCCCCTCCCTCCCATATTGGGGCTTTTTCATTTTTCTGATTTTCTACTCCATTCAAAGTAATTGTAATAATGCTTTACTGAATCACTCTGCAATGTTGTTGAATAAATGACAACGTTCTTCTTTTGAATTCACCGTCTTTTTTAAATTTGTAAGTGTTTTACTGTGTGTTTACACGCTCTCCTCACGGGGACCCCCTATACATTTACTAAGAAGCGTACCTGAACTCCAGTGATTCCGTGGGAGTGGATGACGTGAAGATGGAAACCCAGATGCTGATTTCCCAACTCCCCCACACCCCTGGACCCGAATCTCTCCAAGACCAGGAATGACGGGGAAAGGGGAAGTGGATATAAGAGAGACTGTCACACAGGTGTCTTCGACAACTCAGCAGGGCTGACCAGCGATACCTAGAATAATAAGCACACTTAGTACAGTTCCCTATATATTAGTACTCTCCTACCTATGAATCCCCTCTCTGAAGTTATGTACCTGAATATGTGTGAAGCTTTGCCCCTCTCTGAGGATCTTTAGCAGTGTTTGAAGAAACGTCAGGTTTGGTAGGAGTTCAGGATGTTCCTCGCATGTAGATACTCAGGATGATGTAGACACTGAGTTGGTAAACAAACGTACCTTTCATATGCATATAATAATACCCCTGTATACTATGCGGCTGGCTGTTGCTCCCTTTGAACTGGGCTGAAGAAATACTGTCTCTGACAATTTGAGTTAATTACTTGCAAAACGTGAGTATTGTCCAAAACTCGCACATGTACTCTGACTGACAATTATCAGCTGATAGCAATGACTCTGGATTACTCTTGAACTCCTGGATACTCTCTGACTCTAAATCCCAGCAATTCAGAAAGTTCTTTTTATCACGAAGAAAGTTCCTCTTACCGCTACACTGAAGGGCGGCAAGTTCAAACCTGGCCACGAAGAGCGCTGGAATGGCTGACAGCTTAATCTCCTCAGCGCTGCACCAGAAGCTCCTGTCAGGGAGAATGCGTCACAGTTACCAGAAGGGACGCGGGACCTAAATTGCTGTGCGGGGAAATAACTGGGACTACTAAGAATGAGGACTCTTAATTCCTCTCAAAGCTAACGGGAATAAACTATGAAATGCGAACGCGTAACGGGAAAACACCTCCGTACGCTAGAATTACTCAGTTGAAGTGCGCTGCGTATAGAACGCGAGCGCACGAAATGGCCGACCTAGAATTAAACTAGAGCGCTAACCTATCTTCTAAAACGGAACTACCAGGAAGCGCATCTAGTCGACCAGGTCGATGCCAGACGCTGTCTCCAACTCCATAAAGAGAGTGGCAACGATCGCAAGGCACTGACCTTGAGGGAAGGACCTGGCGCCTGCCTATCTGAACTTTGCTGGATTCTGACAGTACCCCCCACCAAAGTCCCCTCTCTAGGCCTTTGTGGATGTGTCTTGTGAAACTCCGAAACCAATCTGGGAGCATGAACATTTTTACTTGGCTCCCACGACCGGTCCTCAGGGCCGAAACCCTTCCAATCCAACAGATAGAATAAACTGCCTTTTCTCCATTTTGAGTCCAGGATTCTCTTTACCTCAAACTCTTCTGCAGATTGAACCTGTACTGGGGCTGGTGGAAGATCTCTCCTAAGATTTGGTGGACTTCGTTTGATCAAAGATACATGAAAGGTGGGATGAATCTTCATGGACTTAGGAAGAGCCAACCTGACACTGACTGGATTAACCATCTTCACCACTGGATAAGGACACACAAATCTAGGCTGAAATTTTCTATTTCCAACCAACCGCATATGGCGGGTGGATACCCAAACCAAATCCCCTGCCAAAAATGTAGGAGCCTCCCTGCGCTTCTTATCAGCCTGCCTCTTGTAATCTGCTTTTGCCTTGGAGAGATTAAGTGAAGCTGACTGATAGGCCTTCTGTAGATCTTGAATCACCTCCTCAGCTGCGGGGACCTCAACCTCAGATTTACCCACTAGCATGTTTGGATGTCTACCAGAATTGAGGAAGAAAGGAGAATATCCAGTAGCCGAATGAACTGCGTTGTTGTAGGCAAACTCCGCAGTACTCAATAGAGAGGGCCACTCTCCTTCCTGTTCCATCAAGTACATGTGGAGATACTGCTCTAGATCCTGGTTTACTCTTTCCGTCTGTCCATCCGTTTCCGGATGAAAACTGGTCGAAAGACGGGAATCAACTCCTAAACCTTTTAAGAAGGACCTCAAAAAACGGGAAACAAACTGAGAACCCCGGTCAGAGATTACGATTTTTGGAACCCCATGCAATCTGACTATGTGTTGGAAGAAAAGTGTAGCCAATTGAGGAGCTGTGGGCAACCCTTTCAAAGGAATGAAATGGCTCATCTTAGAGAACTGATCCACCACCACCCAGATGACAGAGAATCCCTGACTCGAGGGTAAATCCACAATAAAATCCATAGAGATAGTGTGCCAAGGGGATGGGGCGACTGGCAACGGCTGAAGCAAACCCTGCGGGGACTGTCTGGAACTCTTGCCCTTAAGACACTGCTCACAAGTAGCGACGTGCTGTCTCACCTGCGCTTCCATCCCAGGCCAAAAGAAGGTCCTCTTCACCAGTTCTAAAGTCTTCACTGCACCTTTATGTCCTGCCAACGGGTGTTCATGAAACTGCCGGAGGATCTTGTTCTGTAACTCTTCACTAGGAATAAACAACTTCCCTTGAAAGTAAGGTTTCCCATCCTTGACTTCGCGATCTTTGCCTTCTTTTTCCCAATTTGAAAATTCACTTCCTTGAAATACTTCTCTGACTCGATTTTCCAAGTCATCCTCCACAACTGTGGCTACGATCTTCTCCTGCGGAATGATAAAACTTTCTTCAACTTTTTCGGAATCATCTCCAAGACTGAGACGAGAGAGGGCATCTGCTTTCCCATTGACGGATCCAGGCTTGTATGTCAAAACGAAATCATAATCTGCAAAGAAAAGGGACCACCTTAATTGACGTGGAGTTAAAGTTCTAGCCGACTTAAGAAACTGCAAATTGCGATGATCGGTGAACACTGTGATCACATGTCTTGCTCCCAGTAGGTAATGCCTCCATACTTTAAAAGCATCCTTTACTGTCAAAAGTTCCTTATCTGCAATTGAGTAATTGATTTCTGCAGGGGATAGCTTTCGAGAATGATATGCCACAGGATGCAACTGACCGGTTTGTTTCTGCCGCTGGGACAAAATTCCTCCTATAGCCAAATTGGAAGCATCCGCCTCCACAAAGAAAGGTTCACTTAAGTCTGGATGCTGCAAAACAGGTGCTGAAACAAACGCATTCTTCAACAATTGGAAGGCTTCTTCTGACTCTTTGCTCCAAATGAATCGCTCATTCTTTTTCAACAGGCGGGTGATAGGACTTACTTTCTCTGAAAAGTTCTGAATGAACCGCCGATAAAAATTGGCAAATCCCAAAAAACTTTGTATCTCCTTGACTGATCTAGGAGCTGGCCAAGATTTTATTGCCTGTAATTTGGTATCATCCATAAAGACACCCCTTGGGGAGAGAATAAACCCCAAGAATTCCACTTCAGAAGTGTGAAAGACACATTTCTCCAGTTTGACGTACAATTGATACTTCAGCAAACGCTCCAAAATGATTCGCACATGATGAACATGTTCCTCGAGATTCTCTGAAAAGATGAGGATGTCGTCGATATAAACTACTGCAAAACGATCTAAACATTCACGAAGTACATCATTCACAAAATGTTGAAAAGCGGCTGGGGCGTTACAGAGGCCAAAGGGCATTACTTGATATTCAAACAGCCCCATCGAGTTCGGAATGCCGTCTTCCACTCCTCTCCTTCTGCCATCCGCACCAGATGATAAGCCCCCCTCAAATCCAATTTTGTATATATATTAGCCTTCTTGACTTGATCAAGTAGCTCCGAAATGAGGGGTAATGGATAGCGGTTCTTCTTGGTGACCTGATTTAAGGCCCTGTAGTCAATACAAGTTCTCAAAGACCCATCCTTCTTCGGAATAAAGAAGAGAGGGGAAGACACCGGGGACTGTGAAGGTCGGAAGAAGCCTCTAGCCAAATTTTGCTCGATATATTCCTTCAAATGTAGGTTCTCAGGTTCAGAGAGAGCGTAAATGCGACTGCAGGGTAAAGAGGCTCCAGGTTCAAGCTCAATCCGGCAATCATATTCTCTATGAGGGGGTAATTTACAAGCTTCCTTTTCATTGAAGACTTCTTTCAAATCCAAATATTCCTCTGGAATTTCTGGGACTTCGATAGTACAAATCATTTGCACTTGCTTAGCTAAACTTGCAGATACAGTTGGTTGAGGATGGTCCAAGCGATCATGAAAACACTGTTCAGCACAAAACTTGGAATTCATCTCCACAGATCGCTTGGCCCAATCGATCTGAGGGTTATGTTCCGTAAGCCATGGCAAGCCTAAAATCATTTGAAACTGTGGAGCATCAATCAAATTGAAATTCAGATGACTCCGATGCTCTCCAGGACCCACGACGGTTATCACTTCGGTATCAAAGGCAATGGGACCAGATGATAGTTCTGTGCCATCTACTGCACGCACTGGTTCAGGCTTCAATTTCTTCTCAAACTTGATCTGCAACTTCTTGGCAAACTGTAAGTCACAAAAATTTCCAGTCGCCCCGGAATCTAACATTACTGATACAGTTTCCTCACGACTTCCTCCAAATCTGATAACACAAGGCAGGATCAAATGCGGAGCCTCCAATTGCAACGTATTTGCCAACTGTTGAGACTTGGGAGTTGACTCATGTGCCGCTTCCACCAGAGCAACTCCGTCTACTGGTGGAGCCTGTCTTTTACCGAAGGATTGGATTTGGGTCTTCTTGGGCATTCCTTAACAAAATGACCGGACTGGCCACAGTACATACAAAGTTTGCCTTGACGTCTCTTCTCTCTCTCTTCCTGAGAGAGAGGACCTCTGACAGTTCCTATTTGCATTGGTTCCTCACTGGAATTCCCCTCACTGTTCTTTGGGGGATCTGAGCGAACTCGATCAAATCGAGGCGGAATAGGTTTGATGTCCCTTCGCCTCTCACTCCAACGTTCAGACAGCCTTTGATCAATTTGCAGGACCAGATCAATCAATGCTGACACTTCGGTTGGTCTCTTCGGGATTTGAGCTAGACCATCCTTGAGCTCATCCTTGAGTCCACGATAAAAAATAGCCGCTCTCTTTTCCGCTGGCCAGTTGGTCTCAACGATTAACTTATTAAATTGTGCAAGATATGCCACCAAATCCCTGTTTCCTTGCTTTAAGTCCAGCAACTCATTATCTGTGGTCTGGGAAACAGTACGACGGTCAAAGATGCGCAGGAATTCGGCTTTAAAATCTTCAAACTTATACAAGACTGGATCATTAGAGGATACCAAAGACAGGGACCAAGCAGCTGCGTCTCCACTGAGATAAGACAGCACGAACGCCACCTTGGACTGGTCTTCTTTAAACAAAATCGGCTTGCAAAGAAAATGCAAAGAACATTGCGTCAAAAAGATCTGAGCTTTATGTGGATCCCCCTGAAATCTTTCTGGTGGGGCCAAAGGAATGGTAGGGGACATAGCATGCACTACCTGCGTAGTCAGGGCAGATGATGAGGACGAAGAGGGGGCAAATGTTGGAGACTTAAGCCCCCCAAAGTTAGGACTTGGACTTGCAGAGAGCTCATCTATTCTTTGTCTTAGAAAACTAGCCTCCTGATTGGACTTACGAACCTCCTCCCTAGTTTCACTAAGTTGTTTCTGCAACCCCTCCAGAATGGACGCCAAAGCCTTGACATCCAAACCTTCAGCCATCCTACTCAGACGGAAGGAAGAACTGGCACTTCAATCTGTCAAGAAGCGTACCTGAACTCCAGTGATTCCGTGGGAGTGGATGACGTGAAGATGGAAACCCAGATGCTGATTTCCCAACTCCCCCACACCCCTGGACCCGAATCTCTCCAAGACCAGGAATGACGGGGAAAGGGGAAGTGGATATAAGAGAGACTGTTACACAGGTGTCTTGGACAAGTCAGCAGGGCTGACCAGCGATACCTAGAATAATAAGCACACTTAGTACAGTTCCCTATATATTAGTACTCTCCTACCTATGAGTCCCCTCTCTGAAGTTATGTACCTGAATATGTGTGAAGCTTTGCCCCTCTCTGAGGATCTTTAGCAGTGTTCGAAGAAACGTCAGGTTTGGTAGGAGTTCAGGATGTTCCTCGCATGTAGATACTCAGGATGATGTAGACACTGAGTTGGTAAACAAACGTATCTATCATATGCATATAATAATACCCCTGTATACTATGCGGCTGGCTGTTGCTCCCTTTGAATTGGGCTGAAGAAATACTGTCTCTGACAATTTGAGTTCATTACTCGCAAAACGTGAGTATTGTCCAAAACTCGCACATGTACTCTGACTGACAGTTATCAGCTGATAGCAATGACTCTGGATTACTCTGGAACTCCTGGATACTCTCTGACTCTAAATCCCAGCAATTCAGAAAGTTCTTTTTATCACAAAGAAAGTTCCTCTTACCGCTACACTGAAGGGCGGCAAGTTCAAACCTGGCCAGGAAGAGCGCTGGAACGGCTGACAGCTTAATCTCCTCAGCGCTGCACCAGAAGCTCCTGTCAGGGAGAATGCGTCACATTTACCGGAAGGGACGCGGGACCTAAATTGCTGTGCGGGGAAATAACTGGGACTACTAAGAATGAGGACTCTTAATTCCTCTCAAAGCTAACGGGAATAAACTATGAAATGCGAACGCGTAACGGGAAAACACCTCCATACGCTAGAATTACTCAGTTGAAGTGCGCTGCGTATAGAACGCGAGCGCACGAAATGGCCGACCTAGAATTAAACTAGAGCGCTAACCTATCTTCTAAAACGGAACTACCAGGAAGCGCATCTAGTCGACCAGGTCGATGCCAGACGCTGTCTCCAACTCCATAAAGAGAGTGGCAATGATCGCAAGGCACTGACCTTGAGGGAAGGACCTGGCGCCTGCCTATCTGAACTTTGCTGGATTCTGACAGGAGATTAGGATCCTGAGGAAACAATACAGGCTAGCGTGCAGAGCGCGTAAAGAGGAACTAAAAAAGGCCCTATGGGATCAGCTGCACGAAAGTTCACTCAATAGAGACAGTGATCTGTTTTGGAAGGTGGTAAAAGCACCGTTCCTGAACGATACAGATGACCATCCTAGCATAGATGTGGCCATAGAGGGACAAACCTGGGTCAATCACTTTGCTAAGATCTTTGGACAAATCCAGCCTGTAGTCCCTATAGATAGAAGACACTGCCTAAATCAGGATGAAGTATATCCAATCCCACTGGAAATTCAATTATATGAAGTTATTATGGCAGTAAACGCTAGCAAGAGTGGAAAAGCGCCAGGCCCTGATGGGGTTCCGGTCGATTTCTTTAAATTCAAAATAGACCTGTGGGCGCCCATCATAACTAGGGTCTTCAATGCAATAATGCATCAAGGTTTATTTAACTCTTGGTCACAATCTATACTAGTACCCATCTTTAAAAAGGGTAATAGAGAGGAGGTGACTTGTTATCGGCCTATTTCCCTTCTCGATTCACTGGGGAAAGTATTGGGAAGAGTAATACTCCAGCGTCTGCAGGAGTGGGCAGAGGATACCGGGGCCCTCTCGGACGTCCAGTACGGCTTCCGAGAGGGACTTGGAACAACGGAGCAAGCCCTGAACCTGGCCCTTTTGCTGGGAAAATACGTGTCGGCAAAACACGGGAAGGTCTACATGGTTTATGTCGACCTTTCCGCGGCTTTCGACTGCGTATCCCATGCAAAATTGTGGGTGTTGCTGTCCGATATGGGAATAGACGATGCCTTGGTGACTTTTCTTAGGGAACTCTACTCGAACGCCTCCTCCCGGGTGCGTTTCGGAGCAAGGGGCGAATTGTCGGAACCATTTTCTGTGGAGCGTGGGGTCAGGCAGGGGTGCGTTCTTGCCCCCTTCCTCTTCTCCCTCTACACAAATGGTCTCGAGGCGGAAATGCTGAGGGGGGGTCTGGACCTGCCCCGAGTGAACAAGAGACTGGTGCCCGCACTCCTGTACGCGGATGACCCGGTGCTTTTAGCACGCACCCCACGAGAGCTCCAAAAATCCCTGAACACCTACGCTAAATTTATGAGCGATCTAGACCTCCACATAAATATAAAAAAAACTTATGTGATGGTGGCGGGACAAGCCAGGAAACAGGGAAAAGCTATCTTCCTAAATAATGAAAAACTGGAAACCACCTCCCAGTACCCCTATTTAGAAATTGTGATAGATGAGAGGCTCACCTGGAGAGCAGCCATAGAAGCGCGCAAACACCAACTACTGCGCTCTATCGCTGCCCTAATGAAATTTGCCCCAAAACTGGGGAAAAAACCACTGGTGGAACTACTTAAGATATATAGAGCCAAGTGCCATTCCATCGCTCTATACGGGGCGGGCCTATGGGGACACAAAAATGTAAACGCCCTGCAGGTAGCAGAAAACACTTTTCTGAGATTCTTGCTCGCGGTCCCAAAAATAGCCTCCACCTATGCTTGTCATGCAGAACTGGGACTCCCATATATTGAAGATCTGGCCAAAGTTGAACCAGTACTTCTTTGGCGCAGAATATGGATCTCTACAAAAAACACACTTACCAAAGCCATAATCATGGACTGTATGACTCTAGACAGGGCCGAAAAAATACCCTGGCTCATATATGTAAAGAAAATCTTTGCAGACCTGGGAATGCCGGAGTACTATCACAATCCTGAAACTATCGCCAAAATAACAAAAAAAGAACTAAAGGTAAAAGCACTGAGCTATTTCGAAGAGCTTCGCATTACTGTGGAGATCAGAAAACAATCAGTACAGCACTCCGTAGCAGTTATGTCCACCCTGGAAATGGAACCCTATCTAACATACGTAAACTCTCAGTTTGAACGTTTCTTATTAACGAGATTTAGGTTGAACATTTTCCACAGGGTGGTAGCATTCACTAAAAGAAACAGCTAGGATGAATGTTTAACTCTTTGCCCTTGCGACGAACTATCAGAACAGTCAACAATGCACACTGTTTTGTTTTGTAATTTCTATTCTGCTCATCTCAAACTTTGGTTAATTCCTCTGCTTCGATCTTCGCATTTTAGAAGATGTCGCCCTGCTATGTTATGGCTACAATTCTTAAATTCAGCGTACGTGTGTAAAGTTGTTAGCACCTTCTTAAAATGCATTTTTAAGCATAGGCTAAACCTTGAAAACAATAACCTCTAAAATCATTTTGATAAGCCAATGATGATCCCTTACCAAACTGAATTTTTAATGTGTATTTGCTAAAAAAAAATTAAATGTTTGTACACTTTTATGGTTCTCTTTGTAAAAATGAAACCGAATAAAGATTTACTACTACTACAAATAATATACAAAGTCTTCTTTCTCTGGGTCAGTTCTCAAGTTCCACTTCCTTGTCAAAGGATCACAGTTATTCCCCATTTATCTGAGGTGATTTCCCAGCTAGGCCCCGCTAGTGAGTCTTGGAAAGAAGTCTTAGAAACTCAAAGTGCCTCCACCCTGTAGCGTGTCGATCAGAATAAGTCACCTCTGAGGTCTGACGGCCCAGTATTCATTTTTGCCCTAGCACACTTAAATGGGCTGACGGTGAGCAGAAGTCTCAATGCTGTTGTAGAGACGTTCCTCCACCTACACGGTATGCCTCCTTGAATCCGCCCGCAGGTCTTGGGTCTTCCTGCATTGTTGGGCAGTTGAATTGTTACTCTTCCTCCATGGGCAATAGCTTGCTGCTCCTTCACAGCTGCATGCTGCTCCAGGGTGTTGCCCTCTCACTTCACCATTGCCTTCTCCTGGTGTATAGGGTTCGAACAGCACACAGAGGGAAACTGCACCTTCAGGTCACAGCATTGCAGAGGGCAACAACCCTATTCTCGATAGAGCAATGCTCCAAAGTGACAGCACTTAATTATCACCACAGCCTCCACCTGGCATACGGAGGTCATGGGCAGCACACAGATTTTCAGCATTCACTTTGTGCAATTCAGCATTCTTATTATCATGGTGCAACATTACATCCTATTAAATCAAACACAAGAGAGAGATTTGCCTAGGATCACACAATTTGGTCAAGCAGGGAAGCTGGGATTGATCCCAAGTTTTCTGCTTTCACATTGTTCATTTCATCCATTAGATGGACATCTCTTTATTTCTCCTCTTTTACTTCAGAGGTTAATGCTTAACTTTGAAACGAAGTCCAGTAGGCATGTAGATTATAAGTAGTGCTCCCTGTTTTTCATTTTTACAGATGTTTACAGATAAATATAGACAGAAAACATTTATTTCATGTCTGTTTTTATTTGTAAATGTGGATAAAAACTGAAATTGGGTTGTTTCTTGAGTAATTCTAAATTCTGTCTGCCATGACTGCCAAGCCAGTAGCTGTGTGGGTTGATAGGAAAGGGGGTTAAAAAAAGGGATTTTTGTAAAGAGGTTTTAACAGCAGTAGCTATACACCAGGCTGATCCTGAAATTTGCATGCTTTCATATAAGTGCATTGATTTAACTTCAGCGGATGTTCACAGCACTGAAACTTGGCAGGCTTTCACGCTAAGTGCATATTTATTGGTTAAATAAATGTTGAAATATACTAATTTCAGCTTCATTTTTCTCCAACACCGAAATAAATATGGATAAATACAGATAAATTAGCAAAAAATAAATATGGATAAATACAGACGGAAATGTCCAAATAATAAATACCATAAAACTGGAAGCCTTAATTATAAGACGGTTTATTAGATCTTAGGTACAAGTAAGTAAGTAGGTAGCTAAGCCCCACCAGGAGCAGCATCCCTTGCTGCTCAGCCCATATCTTCAACTTCCATTCTCAACAACCACACCCGGGACTCCAGCATTCCATTACATCAACAAACACTCCATCAGATTCAGCCTGCATGAGCAGTAGGGACTTGGAATGCTGGGGAGGGTGTATTCAGTTACAACAGCTTTGTCTTTAAGTCTTGGTACATGAGTTTGGAGCGTGGGTGTAAGGCAAATGCTGCAACTGAATTTTGCACTTCAAATGAAGACTGCCTTGCATAATCCTGCTTGCTCCTAAAGAAGTATCTAAATCTGTCACACCACAATAAAAAATGATTCCAAACATTTAAAATGATGTGATTCATTTACCAATTCCGATCACTAAATGTTCAGAAGCTGTTTTCCTTGAAAGGAAGACAAGTTGCTTTTTAGTAGCTCTGGAAATTTGAGAGGACTGGGTATGGCTGTACTAAACGTTGCCAAGTTGTTACCCTGCCTAGGTATGGGTGGTTTTGCTTTTTTACCCTTCTCAAACTTACCTACTGCAGCGATGTTGCAAAGTTTTCGATGCACTGTATTATAACACAACATAGGATAGCATTTTTGTTATGATACTCTTAGGTCTGGGAAACTGATGTAATTCAGGGTATGTTATGTATGAAATGAAAGATCATATGTGTTTCCTTAGGGCTGGTTCCTGCAGGATGAGTTTACAGTGAATAGGTGAGCCAACAGGTCAGTGTTACTTTAAACAAGCAGGTCAAGTAGGTAATCTCCAGTGCATCATGTTGGCACTGTAACATGTCTAGGATATGCCAAGTTCTTATTAGTGAGCATCGTCTAGTGTATATTCTGATTAGTGGCCATAGTTTGTGGTATCTCTTGCTGGTCCTACATCTCCTCACTTGAGTGTATTTTCTATACAAGCTTGCAATATTTCCTTGTAAAGTCCAATATTTTCTTGAAAGTGCTAGTTGGGACTGGAATTGCATGTGCCTTTTTCTTGTCAGTTACCCTTCTCACCAATTCCTTCTCATCTGTGGATTCTGGGTGGCATACACTTACTTTGATGTGGAGCTGATACCTCTTACTGTGACATTTGCGGTCCAATTTTTGTGTGGGTATTCTGGTTGCACTTATTCCAGGGTGAGCTGTCAGGTTGCGTTAGTGAATCTAAGGGTGGTTGAGATATAGTTATGCCAATAATAAGAACATGAGAAGTGTCTGCTTAAATGTTGGGATAACATTTGGGGGTCCGTGAGTAATTTCTAAAAACATAAATGCAGAACTCCAAACCTTTTCCTAGGGTCCTATTGCTGAAGGCCAAGTTTGTCATAACCTTTTTCTTTCACTACTCTACACTTGCTTATTCTTGTTGATTTTCTTTTCATCCCATTTTCTACCTTCAGCATTGTTTTTCTATCTCTTTTTATCCTTTCTTCCCTTTCTGTCTTTCTATCTTGATTTGGCTCATGATCTGAAGATGAAAAAAGAGCCCCAATCACCTAAATTGAGAGCAGGTGCCCACCACAAACACATTAAGTGTTCGGTAGGACTTTGCATGAGATAGTGGTGTCGCCTCTGGAGAGTGCAAGCAGCTAAATCAATCACATCTACATGGAAATATGCTGCATATGGAATATTACCCCTGGTGGGGTAGGTCAGCGGCAGAGTTAGTTTCTTCCATCCTTGAGTAAAGGAAGCTTTACACTGCCAAAAGACAAAAGGCGACATCAATTTATTTGTAGCTTACAAAAGCGTGAGTCTTCTGCCTAATTCAGGTGTGTTTTTGAGTATACTCATAATGCACTCAAATGTACTCATGATGGACCCACTAAAGATATCTGTGAGGTTTTAAGATCTGATGTCACTTCTTGTGATGTCACTTCCTGTAAAGTAATTTCTTGTGATACCACTTCCTCTGATGTCACCTCCTGTGATGCCACTTGCGATGTCATGCGCTGTGATGTCACATGCCATGAAGTCATGCGCTGTGATGCCACCTGAATACTGCCTAATGCAGATAGTCCCCCCACTTATTTTTTTAGAACTTGTGCCCTGATAATATGAGAGTGTGATGTAAAGCACTTTTTACCATCCTACGCTGGATGAGCAGTGCTTTAAAAGAAGTTAAATAAATGTAAGAGGAGGGCATTGGAGAGATGAGGGACACCAGCTGAGGGTGGTAGTGAGGGAATCCACGGAGAAGGAGGTCAAGGATGGGCGCCAAGGAAGATCTTCTCAACCACCAACACTAAAGCTGTCCCTATTGCTCATCGCCATGTCAATGCTTGCACACTTTCCCTGTTGGGATAGCAGCATCTACCTTGGCACCGGCCTTCTGCACAGCTTACCCAGCAGTGCTGTTGTACCACTGGCCTCTGAGTCAGATGAAGGGAAGCAGCATGAGCACAGACACCAGTAGGTTATCCTCACTTGTGGGGACTGATGGGAGGGAAATCGTTTGGGGGGAATTGTCTTTGGGCTCGAAGCTCAAGCCCACCAACCAGATGAATTGCCCTCCCCAGACTACAGTGGTCATCCCATTGATGTAGCCGAGTATAGTTACAAATTATTGGAATGCCAAGTTTTCACAAGTACTTCCTCATAAACCAACAGCCACAGTTTTGCTCGTTCGCCAAGCCCCTGAGGCAGAGCTTGTAGCGAGGCCATCTTTTATGGGCACTTCCAGTACCACGGTTGCTTTCCTTATGTCTCTGCAGAAGGAGTGAGGAAATTCCAAAACCCCAACCGCACAGATTCATTGAGCAAGCCGTCTTGCTTCTGGGCAAGCTGCCGGGTGACAAGACCCTACTGGTCCTGGTAGAACACACCCTTCCTGGCTACAGTGTGCTCACCTCAAAGTTTCATGTGCAGCTCTTTGCAGCCCTCCTCTTCCAGGCATACTTCTTGTGAAAGGGCACATTCAGCACCCGTTCTCAGCAAATCAACAGTCTCCGCCCTTAAAGGGAGTGATTTTTAAGCAGGATGCAGAACTTCCAGGTTTTCTGAACCCAAATGTGGCAGAGCAGGCTAGTCACTCAGCAAATCCAAACCTGGAGCACAAAGGTCTTTCTTGGTCTTCACAGGTATGAGCCGGACGGTACTGTCTACTGATAAATCCTAGTTTAACCCCTTCGATGCTGATGACGAGCTGAGCTTGTCATCAGCCACGGGGGGCGTGTGCGGATGACGAGCTCAGCTCGTCATCTAACGCGGCTTTTTGAAAAAAGCCGTGTAGCGCAAAAATTACCGCCGCAGCGATGCGGTTCAAGACTGGTGGTTTCTGGCTCATACTTATGCCAATTTTGTAGGCATTCATTTGAGTGTTATACAAATGCAACCGAAGGACCTGTTTCAGGCAATTCCTGCTTTTGTGTTCCTCCCAGACTGGTCAACCCACTGTTTTTGTCCTCCAGTGTGAGCAGGAGGTTGGAGGGTGGCTGGGAGCTCCCCTCAGGGGAGACCCAGGGCAATTTAGGACCAGGGAGAGGCTTCCTAAATCTCCTACCACTGAGGCTTTTGGGGATAATACTCCGGGTAGATTGGCTCTGGCTTCCTCAATATCCTACTGTTGAACCTGTTGAAGTGAATACCCCTGGGGAGATTGGCTCAAAGACAGTCCCTTTCTCCCATATTACCCTCACCTTAGACTCTACCCCACCGCGACACGAGGAATGCTTTGAAGGAGCCTTGCAATTCACATTGCTGTCTGGCAGTCTCTCTTCATCCTCCTTGGGGACTTCTCACCTGCAGGATATCAAAATGGATTCCTGTCTTCCAACAGTCATGCACAGCACATACAATTCACCAGTGTGTAATCTGAGCCGGAGGTTGTGGAGGGAGGGGGGCATCAGCACTCATTGTTGAGGACTAGAACTTATTTTTCCTTATTAGACTTTGATCCAGAACAAGAGAGGGCAAAACATACAAGGGGGAGGGGCGGGGAGAAAGAGGGTGAAAAGACAGTCAAAATATGACAAGGGGATGAAACAAGTACATGCAAGAGTGAAATAAATGAGAAGGAAGTGGCTCGTAGGGGAATAAAAAGGCATGAAGTGGAATCAAGACTACGCAGCCTTTGTATGTGGCATGCTGATATACAATACACTAAGTCCGTAACAAATTAAACACCGCGTCCCATGCACATCCAAATGCACTCACAGATAGACATTCAGGTGGAAATCATACATGCCCCATCGATGTACAACATGAACAGAGTGAGAGACCCAGTTGCATTTAACCATTAAACCGATTTAAAATAAGTATAAGGAGAGGCCAGTAGGCAACTACACTTAAGAGACTACGGGTAAAAAGCCCTTGCCCTGTCACCATAATCTGTTGCTGCCACCACTGTCAGTCCTCCTTAGCAAGATGAACTGGCTTGAGCCAGAGTTGGTAGAGGCAGGGCTTTAGGTGGGCCGGGTCCTGCCGGTGCTCAGTACCAGCAGTTCTAAAAAGCAGGTGCCGAGATGGGTCCCTATCGGGCTCTATGGCCCCTTCTTTGATTCTAACACGACTGTGTATTACAACTGCTTGTATGTGTTGTTTCTGCCAAATGTCTGTTTTTCTACTCTAACATACAATAAGCAGATTTGAGCAAAAAAAAATACATCTTGATTTGTATTCTGAGCATAGATTATACCTCCTCTCAGGTGACAAGAGTAAACATCTATATTATAAGGTAGGGAAAGACCATGGGGTCTGAATATGACGCCCAGATAACTGCAAGTGCATTGGGCAAGAATAGTGACTGTTGCATTAATCATTCAGGCAGTGCCCTTTCTTTAATGATAAAGCATGTGCAACAGCTTCTCAAGATATTATTGCATCTCAGAATGTTTAAGGTGGCTTTTTTTTGGGCTCTTCTGCATGAGCCATCTTGGGTATATCTAACTTTGATCATATTTCACAGCCATCCTAACAATGGATATCCACCTTGCTAGTATTCAGTTTCAGAGTCTGGTCCTCAGATGCCAATGATCTTCATGAAGTAGGACTTCTATGTTGGATTCCTTCCACTGGCTGGTTCACCTTGACTAGAGAGCTGAGTTCTGCAGTTGCTACTCGGATGCTAGCGGATGCTTCAGCCGCTAGTGCTGGGGATGGACACATGGAATGAGTTTGCTTCCGAGTTACGGTGGTTCACTGGCCATGAGTAGTGTAAGAAAGACTTGTAAATATACATTTTTCCCAAGGATTTCTTAGGCCTGACATGATTCAAGCACTTCCTCTGGACCACTTGCCACTCCCCCTGAAACTTTTATCTCAACTCACAAAGGGGAAGGAACCCAAAGGGACCTCTTCACTTTTAGGAATCAGTTATCACTCCAACTTGAGATTCTGTAACTTTTCAATGGTTTGCAACCACTATTATGGTTGTAAGCAATTGACACATATGGATAAGAATATCAGCTTGGAAGGAATGCCCAAATCATTGTGATTTGTAATTTATTTCTAAACGTATTCAACTCCTAAAATGGGTTTAGTACATAGTACACAAAAGTTTAGCAGTCGCAAACTAACAAATGTAGTAAATCAAATGGTTTGAAACCACTAAAAAGTTTAGTATATCTGGCCCTAAGATAAAGGCTATCTTTTTCATCTTGCGTTTGAGGGATTCTTTCTTGGTAGCTATGGTACACCAAATGAAGAGTGGATTTAGGTCCTTCATGAGGTTTCAACATGGAGGCCTTTCTTTCCAGGTTTCTGCTCCTCACATGAGCCAGGTGACTTTAGGATTTGGCTGCTAATTCCAATCAAAGTATTAAATTAACTTATTAAAAACTTAAGATCAGTGTGCGTCTACTGCCCACAGAATTCTCAGCTGCTTCAGTTATGGCCCCCAAATAATGGCGATGGTAACTTTGGGTTTTATTTAGAGTTTGGTGGATATACTCTGTCAAAGCCGGAGGGACATTACGTCTGCCATTTTACAAGATCCATGGGCTATAATGGACTGGTAATATGGTGGAAGGGACATACCGCTCATTTGTGATGGAGTAACCTATCTACCAAACTCTAAATAATGCCCTTTAATTTTTTTCTGATGAACCCAGCTTGGCATGTTTGGTTTGGTTGTGTGGCATCATATGTGTAGGAAACAGACTTTTTATGTAGTAAACCAAAATTAGGTACACTTTGTAGAAAGCCCAAACAACCCTTATTGGCTTACATGGTTAATCTCAAATGCTCTCTTATGTGATAAAGTGGGGGAGCAGTATAGGCTTATCAGAGAGTAGTGTGGAGCATTTGTTAGACACACAGAGTCAATTCAATTCAATTCAATATTGCTTTATTTCGATTTTGGTTGCAAATCATAAAAGCATACAAAACAAGTCATACATATATTCATGAATAAATACAATCAAACAGCCATTTATAATACAATTAAAAATACAATATTTACAGAATAAAATGTTAAACGATTGGCAACCTGCAAATTGAATTTATACAAATGTCTGAGCATTACTTGTTACAGTATTAAAATTCAAGTTTCAGTATTATACAGGGAGCAATCTAAGGTCAAAAGGTGGCGAACAACACATTTAAGGAAGCTCGCCACTAAAAAAAACAACCGCTCACATTGTAATATTTGTAAAAAAAGCAATGCTGGACGGTATTGTGTAAGGCCAGTGCTCCTTAATATAGGTATAAGCCATTTTTTCCTAAGGGTATAATAAAAGATACAGAAAAATAAAATATGGGCGGTAGATTGTGACGAGACACCATCACAAGGACAAGGGGGGAGTGCTTTTGCCCAGTTGTTTCTAGTAGGAAATGCAACCAATCTATAAAAGGAATTCATTCTGAACCTTACCAACAGATGGCGTTCATAACTCGTGGTGTTATAGGTGAAGTACGGCTGTATAGTCGGTTCCGCTTGTATGAGCAAGGCATGAGTAACAGAAGGTTTGGTAATCTCACTCATCAGTCTCAAAGCCTCTAAATGGGCCAAGCTTTTCTTTTTTAGAACCTTTCTCTGTACCTCGCGAATTAGGGAGGGGTTTAAATAGTATTGATCCTACCCCAGATCATGGAGAAATCTCACTATGTATCGCAACCACCTTGAGTTATTAGCGTTATCCATTTTCAAGCAGTCAGAAAGAATAAGCTGGGTAAAGGTTGCCTTATCTGAGGTCCAAATCCTATGCCACAGTAACAGTGGTTCAGTTTTTGCTAGGTCCATAACATATGAAAGACCTAGCTCGGTGTGACAGGCGAAAGTACCCAGGCTACCAGGAACTCCTAAAAGATACCTTAAAAAGGAGTTTTCTACCCTTTGAATACTATCAAGAGCAACAAAACCCCAAAGGCCAGCCCCATACAGGGCCACGGAGAGACATTTGGCTTTATATATCTTTATCATTTCCGGGGGCGCTCTCTTTCCCAGCTTTCTGGCAAAATTGGTTAAGGCAGCTGTGGTTCTTAAAAAGAGCAGTTTACGTGTTTCCACGGCTGCTCTCCACGAAAGTTTGTGGTCTATTGTTATGCCCAGATATGAATATTTATCGGTAATCGCTATTTTTTCTTTATTGAGGTAAATCCCCCTCATTTTGTTTTTACGACTCAATCCCACCCTCATAACAAAGGTTTTACTGATATTTATTTTCAAATCCAGACCAGCCATAAACTTAGAGTATCTATCCAGATTCTTTTGCAATTCAATGGGGGTGCGGACTAGTATAACTGTATCATCCGCATAAAGGAGTGCGGGAATTGGGCGATTTTCCACCATTGGAAGGTCTTGGCAATCCTTCAACATCTCACTTTCCAGCCCATTCGTATACAAAGTAAAGAGGAAGGGTGCCAGGACACACCCTTGCCTCACCCCTCTTTCTACTGGAAACTCCTCCGTCAGCTCTCCCCCCATCCCATAGCGGACTTTTGCTGTGGCATTTGAGTAAAGTTCTCTCAGGAACTTTACTTCGTTCGATGGTGCCCCCATATCGATCAACAGAGACCAGAGTTTAGAGTGGGAGACACAATCGAACGCGGATGATAAGTCCACATAGACCATATAAAGGTCTTCGCCTTTGATAGAAACGTATTTATCAATCAGGAGGGAGAGATTTAAGGCCTGCTCAATCGTCCCTAGGCCTTGACGAAACCCATATTGTAGGTCTGAAATGATTCTGCCTTCCTCTGCCCAATCTTGTAACAGTTCTAAGATGACTCGACCTGCCACTTTACCAAGGGAGTCTAAAAGTGAGATTGGGCGGTAGCAAGAAACAGACCCTCTGTCCCCTTTTTTAAATATGGGAACTAACACGGATCGCGACCAAGATTCCAATAAGCCAACGTTACAAGTTGCATTCAGGACTCTGGTGAGAAGGGGGGTCCATAGATCCATTTGGGCTTTGAACAGATCAATTGGGACACCATCAGGACCAGGTGCCTTCCCATTTTTGCTGACTTTCAGAGCCTGTGCAATTTGTGTCGTTGTGAACTGTAGGTCGATAGGGTAAAAGCTGGATAGATCATTAGGTCTGGGGTCCCTTAAGTTTTGAGAGTCCGGACTAAGAGAAAAGATCTTGGTGAAGTGTTGGACCCAGTCTTTCTCTGCTATTGCTACCTCAATTTTCGGGAGCTTGTTGTTGTCATTTAAAAAAGGGGATTTGACCACTTGCCAGAAAGCAGCCAAGTTCTTGTAAATGCAGCTTTCATGCAGTTGGTCCCAAAGTTGGTTTTTTAATTCCCTTTTCCTCGATTTGAGTGCTAGATTATATATCTTCCGTAGATCTTTTACCTCTTGTGGGATCCTAACTGATTTCCTCAGGGCAGTTGTTAGATTAGAGTAGGCCACCGTACATGCGTGGTTAAACCAACCCTTTTTCTGTCTGGATTTTTGCTTAATTTCAATCCACAGCGCCTCTTTTATTATTTTTAAGATTGCCTCAAAGTTGGTAATAATGTCTTGATCGGATACGTCCGAGCTAAGACATTTTGTGAAATGAGGGAAAGCCCTTACTACCACTTGCTTTGTTATTTCTGCGGGGTCTATTTTCCCCCATTTCAGGGCATAGCCATTTATTCTATTTAAGGCCAGATTGTTTTGTGCTAGAATGGAACTATAACCACTCCTTGGATTCTGGGACAATGGCATGGAGATGCTAATTGGAGTGTGATCACTTAATGGGATTTTATGTGAAGTGAACACTGCTTCTGCCAACATATCGCCATTTGAGACCAAGATATAATCTATGACTGTTTGGTGTCCCCTCCCATGAAATGTTGGAATGAGTAGCAAATCTTCCTTATTGACATTGTTTGCTATTACTAGATCTAGATCAAACAATATTTCATTAAGGAGGTTGCCTAAGGTGCAATGCCTAAAGTGTGTGATTGGGTTACTGGCTTCATCTACAATGCCACAGATACCATTTCCCTCAGAGATACATGGACCCAGGTTGAAGTCCCCCCCCCAAATAATTGTCACATCCTTGACAGCCTTTCTCATGCAAGCTAGTAATGTAGATCGAATCAGAGTTCCCGCATTCAGTGCATCAAGATCTGTCAGATTATTATAAACATTTACTACAAGGAAATTTTCCTTGTTGTTAAGGCATAACCTTAAAATCTGGAAATTTGGGTCTAGTTTGATAGATACAACTTTAGTCGTATTAAGGAGGTTCGAAACATAAATTGTTAGGCCTCCTTTCGCTCTGCCTGAGGTAGAGGGTTTGGCAGGTGATAAATAGGTCTTAAATACCTCCATATGTATCACATCACATGCCCAAGTCTCCTGTAATGCTATGATGTCAAAATTAGGAATAAAGTCTATCCATTTATCATTAGTCACTTTCGCCCGCTGCCCTGCCACATTCCAAAATAAGACAGAGATACAATGTTTATTCTCATCCCCTTTATGTCCCCCATTATCTGGTTTCGATCTATTATCATTTCTAGAGTTGTGGTCCTGTTTAGAAGGGGAAACTAAGGGAGGGTAATTTTGACCTGCGATCAAAGTCGCGGGAACATTCGCTATATCCTTCAAGCAGGCTTGCTTTGGGCATTGGGTAAGTGAGGTGCCATTTGGGAAATGTTGCTCAATGGTCATCGATGGGACCTTTTGTGGGCTGACAGAACTATTTTTGACTAAAATCCCTGAATCAAGTCAGTCAACTCCCTCCATGCCTGAGAAAACAGCATAACGATTGTAAAGTGGAATGGAATAATTGGGTTGCTGATGACAAGAGGGCCTGGGATAGCCTTCCAGATTTAGAGGCGGATGCCTAAACCAATCATTCTGATTTCGGAAAGGGGGCTCTCTATGATTTCCAATGGACTGAAACAATGGTCGAGCGTTAGTTACCGGGGGCCTGGGATAGCCTTCCAGATTTAGAGGTAGATGCCTAAGCCAACAATTCTGATTTCGGGAAGGGGGCTCTCTATGATTTCCAATGGACTGAAACAGTGGTTGAACGTTAGTTACCGGGGCCATTGGAATTCTGGGATAAAAATATGTCAGGTCACATGTATTAATGGTATTGCTGGCATTATGAGGAATCCAATTAATAATGTGACCAACAGCTCTTTCATCTTTAAAATTTATTATTATTAAGGCTCCCGGTTTTCAGTTTAAACGGATTTTTACACATAAATACAGACAGAAAGCTTTTTGGTTTTTGTCTGTATTTATATATAAAAACGGGAAAATACTAATAAAACCAATGCTCCTCCTGCCTCTGTGTGCTGTAAAATCGAGTCAGAGGTGCACAGTGGCAGCCAAAATAAATGGGAAACTGCTGCCCCAGAGACGGGGGAACTGGCAGCGCTGTGTCTGCAGAGACACTCCAGCACCCCTCACAGTGGTAGCTCACACAATCCAATTGTTGTAGCCGTGCAAGCAGCCCATGTCCATTAAGAGGTGTGAAAACACCACAGGGCATCGGCTGCAGCTCCAGCAACCTTTTGTTTTTTTAGGTCTCACGTGTGGCGTCACTGTTGTGCTGTAAACATCCCACGCCACCTTAATCCCACCACGGAACATTTTCGGCTGGTGTTGACAGGACATATTTCCTGTCTGAGTGATTTTAGACCCATTAAACTGCTGCTGCTGGCATTGTTTTGGTAATTGATGCACATTGCAGGCTCGTGTAGAGTTTTATAGGAGCCGATTAACAGTGAGAGACTCACATGTATCTGGACTGCAAAGGATGTCTGCCCTCTCCCCCACTAGGCTTAGTTTGCATTTCCCAGCTCGCATCTTTCTTAGGACCGAGGATTCATCATCGTTTTTTTCCTCCTTCAAAACACCAGCTTGGTGCATTGCGGGGCATGTAGTTTTGCTGTTAACAGTTTCCAAACCCCAGCATACAAAGTGTGCTTGCTGTTGACTAAAATCCGAGAATTGCTCACTTCTCGGCTACGTTTTAAAATTTTACAAAGTCAGCTACTCCATTAAAAAATAAATGCTTGTTTCACACGTAGATTAAAAAATAAACTCTGCTGTCACTTTTATTCACATCAAGCATTTGAATAACCATTGGAAATATGAATCTTTTTTTTCATTTGTGTATCTTTACAAAACAATAAATAACCTCATCATTTCAGAGCTGATGCATTTTCAAAATATGCAACGAAGCCATAGTTGTTGCTTAGTTATTTTATGCAACTAACTACCATTGACAAAGCCAATAGTCCTGGCTTGTTACTTGTTGTATTATGTTACTGGATGCGATGACAGAAGCAATAAAACACCAGGCGGAGGGCACACTATGCTAAGCACAGATTTTTAGTTTAGTTTTCCCCACACCACTTTCAAAGGTCACCAGCTGCCACTGCGTGTGGGGGATTGAGGGCACAACTGGAATTGGGAGTATTTTGCCACAAATCGGAGTGGGCCGGTGAGAAGGGTGGGTTGATTAATGAAAGGCAGGACGTTTTTTGAAAGAGGTGGCCGTGGGTGTAGTCGATGTAATCTAAACTGTAACTAGGATGGGGCACTGCATTTAAACATAAGAAAGGAGGATCACATGTAAACGGAGGCCTGGGGACATAAGCGAAGTGACGTGGCACATAGGAACTTGAGGCATGGAAGAGCAAAGTTAGGGCATCGCCGTTTGACGCAGAGATTGGGAGCTAGAGCTGCAAGGGGGGAATGTGCCAAGGGAGAAAAATCCACAGGGGTTTACATATGCCGTAGGCAAGAGATTCTTAGGAACTGCGATGTGTACTGGGAGCAATTTGCAACATATGTCTTGGGAAATATGCACTGTTGTGCTAAATAGTTGGAGAGAGTTGTGCAAGATGAATATGACACAAGAGCGAACGCTAAAAGCAGTGATAGGATTGGGGGAGGGTCGTTCAGAGACAGCAATTTGCTCCTTGATAGAGGATGGAGGGGCTGGTATGGGAGAAAGCTGCAGGCGGTGTTGTGCTCAGTGGAGGAGTGAGAGGCATGCTTGCTGGTATGTGGGCAGAGATAGAGAACTGCATGTATGAGGCGACTTGGTAGAGAAATCTGCTGGCTAGAATGTCCCCAGAGGCTGGGTTTGTTGCAAGCAATGATGTGTTTTGGGAGAGAGAGGTGCAGTGGGTGGAGTGCAATGGGAGAGAAAGCTTCAGGGAACCTTGTTCCAAAAGTGAAACAGCTGCAGAGGAAGTGCAGTGCCATGGAGACAGAGAAAGGACCAGAAGAGATGTGGACGCATCCATGAGATATAATTCTGCAAGGGTAATGTGCTTTAACAAGCTATAACAACCTAGTGCAAGTGTGCATGCCAACTTAAATAAATGTGGAAAAATACTAGCTTTAGCGTTTTTTTTTCCTTGCGTCAAAAATAAATGTGGATAAATACAGATAAAATGACCCAAAAATAAATATGGATAAATACAGACGGAAATGTGAAAAAAATAAATACCCTAAAACCGGGAGCCCTAATTATTATGATATCTTCCTTTATGTCTTTTTTCCTTTGTCCTATCCAGGGAAGACGTCTGACATACAGAATTTTGCCATTTATGTGTTGGGGGAGAGGGCGATTCTGTTTTAGCCAATATATTACTTTGTTCCTTAGTTGGTATTCAACTTCAGTGGTCCCTTCCTCCAAGGGTGGCACGCCAGTAAGAGCCACCACGTATGGAACCGCTTCCGGCGGCAATTCCACAGTAAGCCTTTTAGATGGAATTTCCCTCATAACCTTTTCTCGATCATTCGCTTTTGGAACGCTCCGGGGAGGGTTCGATTTCCCACTTGCCAAAGCCTCCTTGTCTTTCTGCTTTGTGCTTATATTTGGTACTGTTGTTTTAGGGGGGATTAATTTTACTGCTTTTCTTTTGGGTGGATTCACAGATTTAATTACATTTTGATTTACAATGTTTGGGGCTGAGACAGGTTTCAGCGCAGCAGGTGTAAGCTTTTGTAGGTCTTTTGTGGCCTCTTTAATTTCCCCCATGACTTGTTCCAGAATTCCCAGTTGCAAGCCTATTCTTTTCAACCTCTCTGCTACTGGCAATATGAGAGATTTAATTAGATGTTCCATATTGCCCATTAAGTCAGTGGATGATGAATCTTTTAGTGGTACATGCGTTGGTGTAACTACTGCAGGTGTTAATGGTGGATCATCCACTGTGCTTTTATTGTTCCCAGAGTTAGTATTAGTAATCTTATTTTCATTTTTATTTTGACCACTACCTCTTTTTCGTCTTTTTTTCGGGGGCGGACCCAAAGCAGAAGTGGAGTTATGGGTCTTTTTAGCCTTTTGGATGGATTTATTTTTTGATGGTGGGGTGTCTAGCAGTATTTCGACCTCTGGAATTGAGTTAGAAGAGAGTGTTGAAACATTTGTTGTTGGATGACTAATTACGGGCAGTGTAGGGGATCTATCCTGGAAAATTAGTGGGATGCTATCGTCAGGGGATGCAGCACAACCCTCCTTTTCACAAGTAAGATAAGGGACTGGAGAAACAGCCTGCAGCAACGCGCCCATAGACGAACGTTTGTTCTTGATAAGCTCCACTGAGCGGCGTCTATCGGCCCGACGCTCTGCGAGCATTGTTTCCCTGTCAATGTCATTACCAACCCTAAAAATGTAGTTATCGAGCGGACCTCGATTGGTTCCTCCAGGGAGAAGCGATTTTTCCTTTTGGGTGGAGGACATTATAGCAACAGGCAAATAATGGGTAGGGGGACCGACTGAACTCCCACTTCAATTCTTACAATAATGGTGTTAAACCAATATCTAACAAGACATTTATAACCGGAGAACCAAATCACAGTTATGATTGAGTCTGCTTACTTAGTGGTTTATAGTTGGAGTATTTGTGCAGTCCTGGACATCAGTAAGCCAAATGGAAATAGAAAGAGAATGGGCCCAGCCCGGCCTCCTTCAGCCTCTGAGGGCCTAAGAGGGCCCGCCCTTTGCCCGGGCTTCGCCCGGCGCTCCCGCGCAGCGGCAGTCTGTAGTCAATATATAGGGCGATCAGGCGCTAGTGGGCGGGTCTCGGTGTTAGTGCAGGACCAGGTAATGTTAATCGAGCAGGGACTCTTGGGAGATTGAGTCCCTGCTCCGCTGCTCCTCGCGCCTCACAAGACACCCAGGCTCCTCTATTTGGCGAGTGCAGCCGCTCAGTGACAGCAAATCAGGTCAGAGAGTCTTTTGCGGCGCAGCGGCACCCGCGAAGCGGGTGCGGCAAGATGTAGCGCTGAAGCCCTAGGGCAGTCCGTTCTCCAAGAAACAAAGCGTCCCTCCGTGAAGCAAATCTCACGTGGTGTCCCAGGGTCAGTAGGATGGCGTGGGGGTTTTAACCCGTGCTGGCGGTAGTGGGCGGGTCTCGGTGTTAGTGCAGGACCAGGTGATGTTAATAGAGCAGGGACTCTTGGGAGATTGAGTCCCTGCTCCGCTGCTCCTCGCGCCTCACAAGACACCCAGGCTCCTCTATTTGGCGAGTGCAGCCGCTCAGTGACAGCAAATCAGGTCAGAGAGTCTTTTGCGGTGCAGCGGCACCCGCGAAGCGGGTGCGGCAAGATGTAGCGCTGAAGCGCTAGGGCAGTCCTTTCTCCAAGAAACAAAGCGTCCCTCCGTGAAGCAAATCTCACGTGGTGTCCCAGGGTCAGTAGGATGGCGTGGGGGTTTTAACCCGTGCTGGCGGTAGTGGGCGGGTCTCGGTGTTAGTGCAGGACCAGGTGATGTTAATAGAGCAGGGACTCTTGGGAGATTGAGTCCCTGCTCCGCTGCTCCTCACGCCTCACAAGACACCCAGGCTCCTCTATTTGGCGAGTGCAGCCGCTCAGTGACAGCAAACCAGGTCAGAGAGTCTTTTACGACGCAGCGGCACCCGCGAAGTGGGTGCAGCAAGATGTAGCGCTGAAGCACTAGGGCAGTCCTTTCTCCAAAAAACAAAGCGTCCCTCCATGAAGCAAATCTCACGTGGTGTCCCAGGGTCAGTAGGATGGCGTGGGGGTTTTAACCCGTGCTGGCGGGTTTCGGTGTTAGTGCAGGACCAGGTGATGTTAATCGAGCAGGGACTCTTGGGAGATTGAGTCCCTGCTCCGCTGCTCCTCGCGCCTCACAAGACACCCAGGCTCCTCTATTTGGCGAGTGCAGCCTCTCAGTGACAGCAAACCAGGTCAGAGAGTCTTTTGCGGCGCAGCGGCACCCGCAAAGCGGGTGCGGCAAGATGTAGCGCTGAAGCGCTAGGGCAGTCCTTTCTCCAAAAAACAAAGCGTCCCTCCGTGAAGCAAATCTCACGTGGAGTCAATAAATGATGCACACACTCAAGCAGATACTCAAGACCAATTTTAGAAAAATAACAGATAGATTTATATTTATTTTAATACCTAGAAGTTTGTAATTGTGTGAGTAATTTTCAGTTTATCAATTTCTGCAGGTAAGTAAACATATTCACTAGTGCGATTTTACTCGGTAATGCTTTCCTATGGAGAAAAAAATCTATACTGCATTCAAGTATTTGCTAATGAATCTTGGGGGCCCCTTTGAGGACTTAAGGTGCTAGGGGGCCAAGGCCCAAAGTACTACCAGCAGTTCGAGTTTACCTGCCCTGGAGTGATCAGGTGCAGAAGGGCAATCCGGGACAAGTCTGGGAACTCCCAATGGGGGTCTTGGTTCATGGGGGTCCTAAGAACAGGTGAGCACAGTTGGTTGTTGTGGCCCCGGGCTGGGGAGCTCTGATGCAGAGGGTTTTGGTTGACTGGCGTCCGTGCATCAACGGCACCCATGGTTTTTGGTTAGACCTGCAAAGGGGGATTAAACAGGACAGCTGGACCACTCTCTGTGCTGGCCTCTGTGATGCTGGCATCCCTCATCGGCTGGTCTGTCTTTGAGGCGTAGGAGTCCAGATTGGACTTAAAGCAGTTTTGATTGCTGTAAGCTGCCCGGTACCCCAAGGTGTTGGTGCAGGGTGGTTCCAGTTGCCCCTGGTGTCTTCACACTTGGTGGGGAGACAGATCTGACCCCCTGGAGCCCAGTGACCTCCTCCTGGGAGGTTGCCGAGTCGGTGGACCCAATGGTCAGCAGAATGGTGAAGGAGAGATTGCGTTCAGTGCCTGTAGGTTTCAGGGAAGTGGCTCCTCCACTTCAAGGGAGATGCTGATGGCTTGGAGAAGTGCTGGAGGCCCTCCGAGGCTTTTGGAGGCTACATAGCTACAGGATGAGCAGTCGCGTGATCCAGTAAGGGGATCACCCCTATGAGGGTAGAACTGATTGGGTTTTCCACAGTGCTTGGCTCATCAGGCGGGCAGGGGAGCAAAGGTTAGTACGGCTACCTGTCCTTGGATCGCCCCTAAGATAACCCACCAAATTTGCATACTGTTGTATGTAATAAACCTGCAGCCATAATTTCTCCAAACAAAAAGTTGTGTGGTGTATTTATTTATGCATGCCTTTTCTACTTTGGTTCGGGTGGGGATCATCCTGCCCCGATAATGGAACTATGCGGCTGCCCGCGACGCCCGCAGGGGGTCACCTCGGAGAGCGGCCATCATTAGTTTAATTTAGGCGCCTCCCCATCCACGTTTCGGGTCTCCAGAAGGAGCCCCCTTACAGGGCGCTCCGGACACATCATGTCCGGCGCGCCAGGAGATGGGGAGGGGTATTTAGCCCTCCCCCGCCATTGTTGTGCCTCTTTGTTGCCTGACTCGCCGTCTGGAGGGTCGTGTTCTGCCCGTCGTTCGTCGTCGCTGGTCCTAGGGCCCGAGAGTGCCTTGCACGCGTTATCATCATCCTACGGTGAGTGTGCTCAGCTACCCCGCCTTCCCTGGGCAGTACCAGGTAAACAGGGGCAATTGCACCTTCAGCTATGGGGGGGTGTGAGCTCAGGACAGGCACTTTCATTGGGCCTCTTTTCTGCCCGACTCACTGTCTCCCACATTACAGCGTACCCGGCTAGGGGCAGGCAATGGGGGTTTTGATGATGGTGTAATGTTTTTCTTTGTGTTGCAGGCGGAGTTACAGGGCGATCTGGAAGCAGTCTGGGTACAGAAAGATACCTCTGCAAAAGCACAATAAGGGTGCCGGAGCCAAATCCCAGGAGCCTCAGGGGAGGGTCCTGGAACAATGACGTTGGCGCCCCGTTAGTCCTTCGGGCGGTTGTGGGCCTGAACAACCGGGGGCTTGCCTTGCTACACTCCGCCCTGAAAGGGGTGCGAGTAATAAGGGACCAATGTGTCAAGTGATCCAGTAAGGGGATCACACCTATAAGGGTAGAGCTGATTGGGTTTTCCACAGTCGCGTGATCGAGTAAGGGGATCACCCCTATAAGGGTAGCACTGATTGGGTTTTCCACAGTGCTTGGCTCATCAGGCGGGCAGGATAGCATAGGTTAGTATGGCTACCTGCCCTTGGATCGCCCGTAAGATAACCCACCATAATTTGCATACTGTTGTATGTAATAAACCTGCAGCCATAATTTCTCCAAACAAAAAGTTGTGTGGTGTATTTATTTATGCATGCCTTTTCTACTTTGGTGTGGGTGGGGATCATCCTGCGCCGATAATGGAACTATGAGACGAGGCGACAGGGCAACGACAGTCCGTATTCATCTCACTTCCGAGCACCAGAAGGAGAAATATTAGGTAACAGGCTTTGTCTGTGACAGACACGACTCGACCGTGTGCATATATGGCCAGGGTCCGGCTGTCTTCAGAGCAGACCTCTCAGCTAACCTTGGCTGGGAGCAGAAGGACAGCGCAGTCCCTGTGCCACCGGCTCGCTCTCCTTGAGACCTTGGGAGCTGCCTCCAAGCGCGCATTCCCGCTGGTACCCAGGACTGTGCATCTTCTCCTCGAGGAACGAGCCAGGTCAGGGTGACCCCAAGCTTCACCTGAAAGTCGCCCCTGGACACAAGAAAGTCTTGCACCGTAAATACGCAGACAACTGCGCAAACCATCCTTCGAGTGGGTGCATCCACACGGGGCCAGGAGGCCAGGAGGAGACTTCTGATATCCCTGCCCCAGAAATCTTGGATTTCAGTCATTCCTCCCTCCCCTCCTCCACCAGACCTACCATTTTAAATTGTAGAATTGTGTATTACACCGCTGCGCTTATCACTTCTCTGCTCTAGTAAACACAAGGCTGCCACATGGTGGCACGTCATCAGCGACACCTTCTGCCACTCCAAACTGTCTAGCCAACCACACTGAATGCTGGGATTTGTAGTTTGGTTTTTGCCATTATAAGTGTGTTTTTTTTATCCCAGCATGCTTAGCGCCTGGCTAGAGGTTTCCCACAGCCGCCATGTTGAAGGAACTGCGCCCCCAAGTGTGCAGTGCAACTGCCAGTCTAACTGACCAGTGCCCAGTGGGGAAGGGGGCAGTGCAGGGACTGCCACAGCCCAGGATTACCTGCTATACCAGGTGGTGGCCAGATCAGAACACAGGCCTCAGCACCAGAATAAAAGGGCCCCTAATTGGCCAATCAGATGGCAAAAACGGTGCCTCGCGTTCGCACTTCTGTACTTGCAAGGTATGGAAGAGTGAATGTGTTTGAGCTTGTTGCAGGCAATGCTAACCAACAGTGAAAACTGGCTCAGCAGAGCATGAAACAGACCTCCAAACAGCCCGTCTCCTTGGACTAACCTCCACCAGACACTGCATGAATAGTCTAGACACCCTGCACCCCGCATTAACAGCCCAGGCACCCTGCATTAACATCCCAGGTGTCCTGCATTAACAGCCCAGACACCCTGCATGGGCTGCCCCATCATCTGCACAGGCCTTCCCCAGACACCCTGCATTAACAGTCCAGACTCCCTGCACCGACAACCCCAGATACCGTATCCTGGTGCCTCCAGACTTCTTGTGTGGGCTGTTTCATCCCCTGCAAAGGCCTTTCCCAGACACCCTGCGCTGACAACTAAATAAAATGCCCTGGCACTTCCAGACAATCCACAGACCCAGATGGACACCGTGCATAACCACTGCCTAGACCGTGACTGAGATCCAAAGAGGACTCCACCCCCAACAGTAGCTTCCCCAGCCCACAATCAATCACCTTGAATTAATTCCCAAAATACCATGTATCATATTCGCTCAGACAGAATAAGCACCAGTACACGCCCTTACTCCCTACTTTTGTATATATCTACTCTTATAACCGATCATAGTGCCGCGATGTGAGCACCTAAACAACAGGTCTGTACAACAGGTATGTACATTTTGTTGGGGGCAAGGCATGCGACCCACTGGGGTGAACATTGAAAAACGCACTACAGTTACCAGCATGCAAGTCGCGCATACGCCCACTGGGGCGGGATATTTAAATTTGCGCAGGTGGTGCGTTCGCTGCCTTCTCCCCATGCCAGTGAACAAGGGCGACCACACGCCCGAAACGCGTTTGGCTAAAAGACTTTATGCGAAGGAGCAGCTGGTCTGTGTATCCTGCATTCTACAAATAAAAGGTTCAACTTGCCGTGGTGTGGCTTCTTCTTTGGAGGCAACTCTTCTTGTTCGTGTTTAGCGGCGTGCCCCGCCGCGAGGAAGCCCCACTGCTATCATGGCGGGCCTGCAGCGACAACAAACAAAAGACGGTGTGGGGATGGCAAGTCCGCTTTGTGGAATGAGTATGGGCAGGATGCCAGCCCTGTCAGCTTCGAGCAGCCCACTTGGGTATGGATATGTACATTTTGTTGGGGGCAAGGCATGCGACCCACTGGGGTGAACATTGAAAAACGCACTACAGTAACCAGCATGCAAGTCGCGCATACGCCCACTGGGGCAGGATATTTAAATTTGCGCAGGTGGTGCGTTCGCTGCCTTCTCCCCATGCCAGTGAACAAGGGCGACCACACGCCCGAAACGCGTTTGGCTAAAAGACTTTATGCGAAGGAGCATATATATATCACTGTTATTTACAGAATGACACTTGGGAGGGGGCAGGGGCCACGTTGTCACTTGCACGAGCTTCTGCAGTGCCCCAAATCCACTCTGATGCCACGTTGTGTAAGTCCTAGCCTATGGACCTGGGTGCCCTGACCCCCTGCATTGCCCCAGACCCTACACTGCCTGCCCCTTTGCACCAACTAAGTCATATCTGTTGCCCCAGACCCCTCAGCATTCCCCGTGGCATGTCACCGACCCTCCTTTATTACCTCTTCGGAAGTACCCTAGAACCCTGCACACAGTCCAGGACCTCACCTGTGTCCATCAGCAATAGACAAGCCCCCCTCCCCGTGTTACTGCCCGGGGGTGCCTGCATCTCCCATCCGTGCCTACAGTGGCCCCCTCTCACTGCCCCGTGCATCCTGCCAGCACCCACCCACTGCCCTCACCTAGCATTGACCCCCCTCATCTGGTACCTCGGCCCCATCATTGTCCTCTAGTGCCCCTCTATTATCTGCACCCCCTGCCCCACATGTCCCCAGCCCCTGTGTACTAAGGAGTAGGAAAACCATTCCTCTCCTGCCCTGCCCTTATCCAAGAACAGAGCAGCCCCGCCCATCCGCCCACATAGCAGCAGGAAAAATAAAATGATAATAACTCAAAGTTATTATAATTGTATATTTCCTTTACTGTGCACTGCTTAAAAGCAGTGGGGCGACGCTCCTCTGCCATAGTGGAAGAGTCACCCCTGCCCCCCAAATTTCTTTGACTAAGTTATGCTCCTGACAGTTGTGTTGAGTCTATGGCCTACTGTGTGTTTGGCCCCTGTGCCTAGGTTAGGAGCAGAGGAAAGCTTTGAGATGAAAGCTCCAGGGGGCAGATTTATAAGGCCCTTGCGCAACTTTTGCACCACTTTTCCAATGTTAAAAATGGCGCAAAAGTGGCACAAGGGGCTTGTAAAAATGCCCCCAGGTTTCTTGTCACGGTTCTTTGCTACAGGAAGAAAGCTTTGTCAGCCTCATGTCCAGGTCCCCCGGGATGAAGCTATTGGTATGCTTTAGGGAGAGGTTTAAGATGTCGTCCAAGAAGGTCTGGGCAGCGCACTTCTTTATGCACCCCTTTGCACTGCTTATGTTTATTATTATGTATTTATGAAGTGTGGCTTTCACTCCGAGGAGCGGCTAGATGCTGAACCTAAAAAGAGAATCCAGAAGAAGGAGATCGTGTGGAAAGGAATTAACAAAATAGATTATTTTTAATCCTTTTCTGATGGATCCAGGACATTGTAGGCTACAGATGAGAAGTGGGTGATGAGAAAGTCTACCTTTACTGCCCAAGTAAAAGAAATCTCCTCACCGTAGCCACGGTGCCTCCCTAAACTTAATGTATTCGTGAAAGGTGTTGCCCAAAGAGAGTCCCAATGAGGAGAAAAAAGCCACAAGGGCAGCAAAAACCTCCTGGACAAGCTTGGCAATACGTCATTACGGGTGGAAATTTATGAAAGGTTTAGGAAAACCAGGCACCAAAACGGCCATGGTCCAAGTCTGAGAAGAAACCCATGTAGATCTCCCAGAACAAGATTTAAGACAGGAAACTGAGAGAGCGCAATTTGAATAAAAAGTATATCTGTACCATATTTACAAGCATATTGCATAAACGTAGAAGTTGTAATATGAAATAGCACTTGTAGTGTATAAGTTAGCCGATGTAACCTAAGTAATAGGAATTGTATCTGTATTCACTTTAGAAATGTATTAGAAAGACCGTGTATATATAGTGGTCTAATATAGAAATGTGAAAATGTTTAAACGTGCTAAACTGAATATACGTATGTAATCATTAGACGGAGAGAGAAGATGAATTATAAAGCGAAGAAATGTGTAGACTGTATAGCACTGTGTAGAAACGAGAATGTAAACGCTGTATTTTATGTAACATGGATTCAAGTATAATCACCGATTCGCTAATTCGATATATCTATGTATGTGTGTTAAAGGTTATACTGTGTAGAAGAAGGAGTTTTAGAAAGTGTGGTCATGTGTGATTTTAACCTAACTGACCAAGGGTTCGCAAGAGTGTAGTCTGCTGTATGTAATTTAGTGGGCTCACAGGAACAGGGGATAGCCTTGATCTGGACGTGCGAGACAAGAGTCAAAGGTCTTGCTAGATTTAAGGTGACAATGCTGGACGAAGTTTATGGCCTAAGTGAGATAAGAGACGCTTGGAATTTGGGTCTTGTTTAGGAATGACCGTTCACAGGACCAAACGAGGTTACGAACACAAACGTAAAGAATGGAGTTCTGTTGAGGTGATAGACTTTGCTCTGAAAGTGTCAACTGGAATGTCAATGAAGTCACCAGCAAGATGACGAAGATGGCGCCTAAGAAGCAAGGTCAACTTAACGGACGACGCGAAGAGATGAAGCGATGGAAAAACCCAAGAATGAGAACATGTGTAAATGTATACGTGGTGGGCGTCAAGGGGCGTTCCATCCATACTGTGATTGTGTATTTAGGGACAGTACCCTGGGGAGAAGTTAGCGAAGAGCTCAGAGCGCAGAGAGAAAGAGCAGAGCGCAAGGGAACAGTAGGCCGAGGACCCTTAGAGAGCGGATGGGTAGACAGAGAGGATACTGTTTCTCGATAAGTTACCATTAGAGGCTAAGAGAGTTTGAACTTCTTTGGAAGTCAAACTGCTGACACCTTTTTAGGTAAGGAACTTGCGAAGTAGGGATGTCACCTAGCATAGAGTAGGGACAGATTTAACTTGTTTTTCTTTTTATAGATGACGCAACGGATCCACTTTGTGTCTATGCTTTTTAATCTGTTGATTCTGGAATTGATATTAATTGTATTCTTTTGTAGACTTAGATTCTTTAGGGAATTTATGTTCCTTTTAGTTCCTGTATACTTGTTGAATCTTATCCTGAGAGGATTGTATATGCAACTGATATTAATTTTATATTAAACTTTTAAACTTTATCAGTCGTAAGTGGTTCTTCAGAGTTGCGTCAGTCTATGGGGTTGATCTAACCTATGTGGGTTTGCCTTTTACTCAATGACAGAAAATAATCGATCCAAAAGGAAGAATGAGATAGGTATCTAAGTAATCAGAAAAGGTATCAAAATCTCATTCCCCGCAGTTGGTAGCAGAGAAAGATGGTTTTCTTCTTGAGGAAGACAACCTAGGTCAGGTCTAGATTACCCCAAGGTCCCTAGTCATCGACGACCAGAAGAAGAATCCCTGCCGAAGAAGGCGCTGACGGTGCGAGAGAAAAGCAGCAGAGTCGGTCGAGAGTGAGTATAAGGGTCATGCGTTGCCAGATTGCGGTGTTTTGTGTTGTACTTGTGTTGTAATGTCAAGCGGAGTTGAATGCCTGTAGTGTGATTGAGGGAAGGTTGTGAGCGCGCGCAACCGGATAAAATCTTAAGATCCAGAGAAGGGCTTAAGTGGTTCGGGTGTACCGAACACCCAGAGTAATTGTCTACCATTGTAAAGGGGGTCATGAGGTACCATTGATCGCCCGCAGGACCGATGATAGGGGGAGTGACAGAGTGAGTGTATGAGTAACGGACGCTGGTCGGACGTTTACTGTGTGTAAGTAACCTATCAGTTAAGGCGAGCGTCTGAAGTGAGAGGAAGACGTCTCGTCAGTTGAGGTGACAATTACAGTTAGACTGTGGACGTACAGTCAAGAAAAGTGAACGCTTGGACGGAAGTAGTCATTTTTCGGCGTATGAATGAAAACGCATGCAAGACCGTGAGACGAGTTGAGAAAGGAGGGGAACTGCTGCAGAGGGGGCAAGTGACGTCAGCGTAGAGCCGCGCTGAGATTGGCCGGTCAGCGTAGAGTCGCGTTGGGATAGGCTGGTCAGCGAGAGCCGCGTAGGGATTGGTTGTTTGTCATCGGGAAGTAAATAAGAAAGAGAATTAAAGGAAAATTGTAGATTTTGAAAATGAAGTGTTTTAAACGTTTAAGGGCGATCTTTAAGAAAGATAGAGGAAACTTGTATGCAGGGGAAGAAGCTCCACCAGAAGGCACACCAGCTTATTATATGGCTGTGAATGTAGGGTTACACTCCATACTATGGATCTCCGAGTGGAGTAAGCTAACAGAAGGAAATGAGGAACTGACGTTCCCGAGATACGGGACGTTTAGGATAGAAGTATTGAACCAACTAAAAGCGGTAATGCTAGCAACGAGACCTCTACCGAGGCCAACACAGTTTGAAGCCCTTAGTGCATGGTTTAGAACGGCACACGAAAAGAGCTCGAATAGGCGCCAAGAAAGAGTGAGACGATCGGTAACAGCAGTGCAGGATGCTAAATGGGATGATGAAGCTAAAAAGTGGAGGGTGCAGAAGATAGAAGCAGACAAATTGTACCCAATGCTAGAGGTTACGGGAGAAAAGAAACCTCTAGAAGAAGATGAGGATAGCGAGCCGGATGAGGATCTGATAGACAGGCTATTATTAGATAGACCACCTCCGTACAACAGAGAAGCCGAAAGTCCCGAACTACAGCAAGGGGATGGGGCTAGGTGGGGGGAATATAAACCGCTCCCCACATCGGAGTGGGATCCCAAGAAAGGTGAGGAAGTACCTCAATCTAGTCCCGTACAGAGAGTAGTAGGAAGATTCGTGGTTCAGAAGGTGCCAGAAACGCAGTGTGCAAGGTCGTATCAATTGCCGGATGCTCTACAAGTACCTGTTACCATAGGTCCTATAGTGTCAATCTACAACCCGGAGGGAGTCCAGCAGGAGGAACAGGCACGATGGGACAGGGAAAGGGCAGAGATGGAGAGTAGGAATAATACGATCAATTCCCAAAGGCAGTTGCTAGGACCAAAGAGTCGGAGTACCCCATTGGATTCAGCAACGGGTCCCTGGATAGAACAAGGGGGTCAGAGAGGACAGATGGATCTGAGGGGACCGAAACCAAAAACCTTTAAGGAATTAAGGGAGTATGTGAAAGAATGGGATGCTGCCGAAGAGACTCAGAATAAAAGATTAGAAACAGAAGCAGAATGGAGAGATCAGGATAACAGGATCCTCTCTCACTGCGGAGCTGGCGAAAGCAGCCCGGAGTTGGAGGGAGGGAGTCAAGGAAGCAAGGGAGATACTTGCCATACCATCGGTGGCACTAGACAAATGTGTGAGGACAAGAGTGCAGGGTGTGGGGGAGTGCCTCGCCTCATTCTTAGTGAGGGAGAACGAAAGACGCAGGAGTACCGAGATAGCTTCAGGTGCACTCACCATGCCCCGGGAGAAAACGTGCGACATTGGAGTCACGAGAATGTAGGGAGTCGCGAAAGGTCTCGCCATACATCCAGTGATCACGGACGGGATCGCGGGAACATGGAGGACCGTGAAGGACCTTACCGTTTATTGAGTGACACCAGACAGCAAGGGAGTTGCAGTGATATAGAGCAGAACGGAGGATCCTATCTTGCATCTAGAGAGACCGAGCCGAAAAAACAGAACGCAGTAATGGGGGATAGAACATTGTTCCACCATACCCCAAGGGAAGATGGAAGAGCTTGGGATCTAGAGAGGTGGGAACAAAGAGAAGCAAGAAGGACGCCTCACAACTCACCTGCACCGAGACGTAGGGCTCATAGTGGGGGTGAGAGGGATGTATACGAACCACCTAGGAGTGAGGTACTGAGAGCTGAGATAAAGGCAAAACGGCTCGACGTAATGAGTTTAAAATCAGACTTGGATGAAATCATAGACGGCACATTGCCAATGGAAAGGATAGAGCTGTATGATCATGATGAAATACTGTTTATGTCTAAGGATGTTACTCGGAAAGCGAGGTCAGTTCATGAAAAATTATCTGAGTTGGCAGACAGGTATATGATAGACATGTCACGAACTAAAGCTTTACAGGGCAACCATAGGCTAAATTGCACGGATCAAGATCTAGATGAGCGTAGGACGATTGGGCTGAAAGTACACATAAAGGAACTGATCCTGAGTATCAGAGTATGGAGGGATTTGGATAAATGGGAGGAAAGATGGTCTAAGAGGGGATCCGTCAGAAGGAGTACACTTGCGAGGTCCCAGGATGGAGAGATAATGCGAATGGAAGCTTTCCCTTTGCGAGAAATCGCGAACGGAAGCTACGTGCATGTTCCCTGGAGTAGGGGGGATTTAGCGGCATTTACCAATTCCTTTCCAAAGCTCAGGGAGAACCCCGTCGAGTGGTATAAGCAGGTAGAGAGGTTTGTGAAGATCTCTAAGGTACTGTGGATCGATTTGAACACTCTGTTTGATATCGTAGTACCCGGAGATTTGTGGACGGCATGCAAACTTAGTGTCGAATGGCCCATTTGTGAACCCGCGAGGGATGCCCAGACGAATGGCCCATCAGAGAGAGTCATGGAAAAGTACGAGAGGGTAATTGCATGGTTAAAAGAGAAGGTGCCGGTGCAAGACATAGACTGGGTTAAGATAGATCGAACAACTCAGGAGCCTAAAGAGACCGTTCACGAGTTCTATGAGAGATTGCTGAAAGCATTCAAACAGTACAGTGGGTTGGATGTGATGGATCCCAAAGACATAGGACAGTTTGTATCAAAGTTTGTCCTAGGATTGAGGCCAGACATAAGCTTAATGATACAACAGCATTTGATCTGTTGGCAAAACAAACCGTTAGATGAGATTCTGAGGTATGCGAGGTACTGTAGCGATGAAATAGATTCAAAGGCAAAGAAACTTAAGGAAAAGCTGATGTTGGTACAGATGCAATCAGCTGGAAAGGGTGGACAGCGACAACAGGGAACAGGAACACTAGGAAAGAAACAGAATAATCAAAGCAGAGATGAGGAAGAAAGACCGAGACCGAGGGTAGATATCGCGACACTGAAAAAGACAACGAGGTGCCATCAGTGTAACGAGGTGGGACATTGGAGACGCGAGTGTCCCTATAATGTCGAGACGGGGGAATTAGAACAGGAGGAGGATGAGGTTCAAACCAGCATGGTAAAGGGAACAGCAGTCCCGAAGGGAAAGTTTATCAAAGGGGGGACTCAGACTCCTCGAGCCCCGTTCCCTCAACCGCCTCGCATTACAAATGGAGGAAAGACCTATAGACAACTGCCACTGTTCGTAGGAGGAGAAGAATGCTACTACGTTGATCCTCTTACAGGGCAACGAGTGAATAGGGAAGAAGACTGTACTCTAGGAGCAGCCCTGGAAGTAGACCAGAGAGGACCATACGTAGAGGCTGAGGTGGCTGGATGTCCTACGACCTTTTTGGTAGACACGGGGGCCACTCGATCCACTTTGAGATCGGCGGTAGTCCCAGGTTTGCCAATGTCGGGAGAGACGATTCAGGTGGTAGGAGTCGCAAACAGGAGAATGACGAACCCTCTGACTGAACCAGTGTCAGTGAAGATAGGGAACTACAGTGATGAACACCAGTTTGTGATTTGTGATTCTAGCCCTGTGTGTCTACTAGGTAGAGATCTGTTGTGTAAATTAAATTGCACAATATATTGCACACCTGAAGGAGTAGAAGTGCAGACTAACGATGATGATGCCGATTTTAAGGTTGTAAACTTGCAGGAATGCGTGGAATTATATCCTACCCTAACGGTTGAGGAGCTTCCACAGGACTTGAAGGAGACAGTGTCAGCTGAGGTGTGGGATTTTACTGGAGAAGAAATAGGACTGATCAAAGGGGTAGAACCGGTAAAGATCATGGTAAAACCCAATGCTGAGTATCCAAGAACACCACAATATAAGTTGACACCGGAGACAATTGCAGGAATAAAGCCTGTGATCGAATCCATGATTAAACAGGGAATACTGAAGGAGATCGTGGGAAGTCCATGTAACTCCCCGATTATGGGTTTGCAGAAGCCTAGTGGGAAATACAGAATAGTGCAGGATCTTCGAAAGATTAATAATATCGTTGTTTCATGTTGTCCAGTGGTACCGAATCCATCAGTGATATTGTTTCAGATACCGTTCCAAGCTGAATGGTTCACAGTGATAGACTTGTGCCAGGCTTTCTTTTCGATTCCTTTAGATGAGGAGAGCCAGTATTTGTTCTCTTTTAAGCTGGAAAATCGCGTTTTAACATGGTGTCGTATTCCCCAGGGGTATACAGAAAGCCCATCGATTTTTAACCAGCTGCTGAAGAAGAATCTTGAAAGTCTAGTACTGCCCAAGAACTCGGTTCTGGTCCAGTACATAGACGACCTCCTAGTGGCGTCAGAAACTGAGGAAGCTTGCAAAGTAGACACCATCACCTTACTAAATCACTTGGCCGAGAACGGACACAAGGTGTCTCCAAGTAAATTGCAGTATTGTCTCACCGAAGTGCAATACTTGGGCCACAGGATTGAAAAGGGAAAACGGAAGGTGTCTCCAGACAGAATAGAGGCGATCATGAAAATGAACGCGCCTAAAACACAAAGAGAAGTCAGGATGTTTCTAGGCATGGTCGGTTATTGTCGGCAGTGGATAGCCAACTTTTCACTGAAGGCAAAACCTTTACTACAACTGACGCACAAAGGAGTAAGTGATCCGGTACCATGGGACAAAGATTGTTTGATGGCATTTTTGCAGCTGAGGGAGGACTTGTGTCGTGCCCTGGCTTTAGGAATGCCTGATTACGAAAAACCATTTTTGCTTTACTGCTGCGAAAGAGAAGGTTGTGCTTTAGCAGTTTTGGCCCAGATACACGGCAATGCGCGTAGGCCAGTTGCTTACTTTTCGGCTACATTAGATCCAGTAGCCGCAGCGTTGCCCGGATGTCTCAAATCCGTTGCTGCAACGGGTGTCAGCATTGAAAGATGTGAAAATGTGGTAATGGGACATCAGTTAGTGGTGTACGTACCGCATTCTGTGGAATTGTTAATGACCAGGACTAAGACTCAGCATTTGACAAATAGTAGGCTCACACGCTACGAGCAAGTCATATTGGCTGCTGAGAATGTGACCCTAAAGAGATGCTCTGTCTTGAATCCTGCTACTTTGATGCCACTTCCAAATGAGATTGATGATGAAATCTGTACAGATCATGACTGCCTTGATGTGACTGAACTATGCACCAAACCGAGACCAGATATCGTAGATGAACCATTGACTGACCCCGATGAAATATTCTTTGTTGATGGTTCATGCGTAAGAGACGATATCGGTCAGCTGAGAGCAGCATATGCAGTTTGTATAATTACCAGAGTTGTGGAAGCCGCCTGCCTGGAAGGAGTACATTCCGCTCAGGTAGCTGAAATCATTGCTTTGACCCGTGCTTGTTTGCCAGGCAACAAAATTCGAGTCACCATATACACCGATAGCCAGTATGGTTTCGGGGTAGTTCACGACTACGGGCAGTTATGGTCTCAAAGAGGTTACATGACCTCCTCGGGTTCTCCTATTAGGAATGGAGAATTCGTGAGATTATTGTTAGAGGCATTACAAGGTCCGACAGCCATAGCGGTTGTCAAATGCGCCGCCCACACAAAGAATACTGATTTTGTGTCGCAAGGAAACCGATACGCAGACGAAGTTGCACGTTATTGTGCAGAACAGGGGTATTCTCACACCAATGTAGAAGTGGGGGGAATACAGGAAAGAACTGAGTTGACTATGTTGTTAGACACTGTAGATACGTGGGACGAACTGAAGTGTGTTCAGGAAAATGCACCAGATGATGAGAAAAAAGCATGGGAGACAGCGGGATGTAACAAAAGTGAAATGAATTTTTGGATTTCTCCAGATGGGAGAGCAGTTTTACCAAACGAACTTGTTAGTCCAATGGCAAGGAGATTGCATGGACCAGCACACATAGGTAGAGATGCTATGGTGAGAGTATTCAGACAGACGTGGTATAATCCGAAGTTTAGAGTAGCGGCAGAAGCAGTATGTCAGCGTTGTGCGATCTGTCAGCAACTAAACGTAGGGAAAAGAACACCAGTTACTTTGAGTCACATAGGGAGGTCTGGGGGGCCTTTCAATAGAATGCAGCTGGATTTTATTGAAATGCCCAAGTGCAATCGACTCAGATATGTCTTAGTGATTGTCTGTATATTTTCCAGATGGGTTGAAGCTTACCCGACACGTAGGTGCGATACACTTACAGTAGCAAAATTGTTGCTTAGAGAGTTGATACCGAGGTTCGGGGTGCCATCCTCTTTGGAATCGGACAGAGGAACTCATTTCAACAGCGAAATAGTGAAGATGCTATGTTCAGCCTTGAGTATTGACCAGAAGCTCCACTGTAGTTATCGACCAGAAGCTTCGGGGATTGTAGAGCAAATCAACAGCACAATCAAATCCAGACTTGCCAAAGTTTGTTCATCGACATCTCTGAGTTGGCCTGATGCACTTCCATTGGTTCTTATGAGCATACGTAGCACACCAGATAGAAGAACAGGTTTCTCTCCACACGAGGTGCTAATGGGAAGAGCTATGAGATTGCCATCGGTTCCGACTGCAGCATTATTGAACATCACAGACGATTTGATCTTGGACTACTGCAAGGGACTATCTGATGCCATTCATTCTGTGTCCCTCCAGGTCCAGGCTGCAGAGGTTCCATCAGCACAAGACTTGTGCCATGACCTGTGTCCGGGGGACTGGGTCCTGGTGAAGAAGCATGTCAGGAAGAACTGTCTAGACGCGCGCTGGCGAGGACCGTTCCAAGTCATACTAGTTACGAACACTGCAGTAAAGTGTGGAGGCTTGCCCAACTGGATACACGCCTCACACACCCGAAGAGTTCCAGCACCTCTGGAAGAAACAGCTCCTCTCTCGGATGAGAATCCAGCGGAAAGCGGAGAAGTCACAGAGAGGGAAAGCCAAGCTGTAGAGGTGATTGAAGAGGCTGAGCCTGTATCGGAACAGGCCGATGATGGTCAGGACACCAGTGAGACCGAAGTCGTCTCAGAAGAGGAAAGTAGCTGGGAGTTCGAGTCAGATACCGAACAAGCTACAAGTGATCAAGAGACGAGTCCAAGAACAAGGAGCAGGGGGACAAGGAATGGAAAAGTTAGTTGGCCGGAAAGAAGGAGAAGGCCAACCTTGAGAGCAAATCCAGAGAGCACCCTTGTCCCGATCTCCGAAGATTCAGAGCCAGACGAAGAAGCCACGGATTCAGGCTCTGAGAGTCCGAGAAGATCAAGAAGGGTACGTGTGCCCTGCAGAAGGTACGCCACCCCAGAGTGGACTTATCTAGCAGATGTCTTGGGGACAGAGATCTGGGAGAGTGAGAGAAGTGCAAGTGATCAATCTCGATCCATTTGTGGCAGTGGAGATATGGATGTTGACGCCTGGAATCGAGACTGAGGGGTTACTGACTTTCACACTTCCCATTCCCCTTTACCTAAGTCGGATCAAAGACCTAGTACTGAATCGATTAGAGTTTCCGACTTTTGGTCATCAAATACCAGCACAAGAAGAAAAAGTCATTCGTTTAGAATTATTGGAACACGTTATTAGAGCTGCAGGTACGAGAATCATTGTAGATGCATAAAGACTTTTGTGTTTAAGCTATAAAGAAGAAGATAACCTAGCGCCTAGTGGAAAGAAGAATAAAATTAGGGATTGCATTTAGAGGACGGAGAAGGGTTAGGGTTGTCTATTGCTGAAGATAAAAAGACATTGTTATGAAAAGAGACTTTTGTTGATTAAGAGCGCTTCACAGACTGAGAAAGCAAATAAAGCAAGACAAAGACTTGAAAAGAAAACTTTTCTTCGAAAAAGAAAGAGCTACGCTGTTTTGATAACATGGAGAATGGCAACCCAAACCGAAAAGCTAAATGCATAGTAGGTACACTAATAGCGGTAGTAATTTTTCTCATTATTACAGTAGTTACCACATCATACATGGTAGGACATGCAAGTGAAAAAGAGACAACAGATGTAAAACCTGTAACGACTTTGAAACCTGCTCTTGTTGGGAATAAGGAGGAGAGCAATGTCATCCGTGAAAAGACGTTACTGGCAAATGAAGCTCGTAGGTTACACGTAGACGAGTCGCAGGGAAATTTTAGATCAAACGCATATGCCAAGCTATTATATGAGTATATTGATGCCATGGAGGCCAAGGATTGTTATGTGTGCATGCAATTGCCGGCTTCCGTAGATGAAGGCATCAGATATCATCATCTCCCACTGACATATGGGATAACATGTAGTTTACTGCTCAGTATATTTTACGGTAGAGAAGGGTTCGAGTACTACTTTTCAAATTATGATTCGGTACTGCCTGAAGTCCCGAATTATAAACAAATGAATAAGTGGGACTATCACAAAAAGGAAGATAGATTAGCCAAATTCTTTCTTCCTTGGGATACATTAGATACTTCATATGCACGCAGAAATAATCTGACTTGTAAGGTGTCAGAGGTGGAGAAAAAGTTCATAGGACAAGTAGATGACCGGTACAGAAGGCAGAAGATTCTAAAAATGTCAGGACAGTGGAAAACAGATTGGACCGAAGAAGAAAAAGCACACAAGAAGAAGGGTAGCAATGGTCCAATAGCTTTGGATAGAACGCAGAAAGGAAAGTTATGTTTAACTCGAAGCAAGACGTATTATGAGAGTGTATTTGTAGGTGAAGTAAATTGCGAACATGCTTTTAGGTTAGAGTACTATACGAAAGATTTTATGAAAGGGATGCAAGCGATTCCTAATGTATATTTTGTATGTGGAAGAAATGCCTATGTAAAACTGCCTGACAATTGGTATGGTTCGTGTTACTTGGCAATTGTCTTCCCCAAAATATATCATGCAAAGGATTTAGCGATCATAGAAGGAGAGGCTTCGACAAGAACGAAAAGGGAAATAGGAGATGCTGAAGTAGTTGGAGACATATTTGGAGCAATGTTTCCTATGTTAGGTTTGATACTTAACGATGTTAAGATCAGGAGACTAGCTACAGTTGTAGATAGATTGTCTGCAAGTACTGCAAGGTCATTAATGCTAGTAGAAGGAGAGATGCAGTCGATTAGGGCAATGGTTCTTCAGAACCGTCTTGCTTTAGATGTTCTGCTAGCAAAAGAGGGCGGAGTCTGCAAGGCTTTGAAGGTCCAAGAATGTTGTACTTACATTCCAGATAATTCAAAACCACTTGAGAAAGTCATACGGAACATTACACAGATACATAAAGAAATTGAAGATTTAACAAAAGTAAATGTTTGGGAAAAAGTAGGTCATGGAGTGGGAAAAGTTGGAAATTGGTTTGCCAATCTTGGTAAAAGTGTTGTGTGGTACATATTGAAACCTGTTTTAATAATATTGATTTGCATAATTACATTGTTGGGTTTAGTGAAACTGTACAAATGGTATAGGTCGAACCGGTTACAAAGATCCATGAGAGAACAGGAAAGGAGATTAGCTGCTTTACAAGATCAACAGTATAAAAGTTTAAGAGCTCTCGAGACGATAAAAAGAGGGAACCTTGTAACTAGTTCTGTGTAAAGTGTCATTCAAATTGAAATTAGTGATGACCCCAGAGGTCATCAAAGGGGGGAACTGAGAGAGCGCAATTTGAATAAAAAGTATATCTGTACCATATTTACAAGCATATTGCATAAACGTAGAAGTTGTAATATGAAATAGCACTTGTAGTGTATAAGTTAGCCGATGTAACCTAAGTAATAGGAATTGTATCTGTATTCACTTTAGAAATGTATTAGAAAGACCGTGTATATATAGTGGTCTAATATAGAAATGTGAAAATGTTTAAACGTGCTAAACTCAATATTTGTATGTAATCATTAGACGGAGAGAGAAGATGAATTATAAAGCGAAGAAACGTGTAGACTGTATAGCACTGTGTAGAAACGAGAATGTAAACGCTGTATTTTATGTAACATGGATTCAAGTATAATCACCGATTCGCTAATTCGATATATATATGTATGTGTGTTAAAGGTTATACTGTGTAGAAGAAGGAGTTTTAGAAAGTGTGGTCATGTGTGATTTTAACCTAACTGACCAAGGGTTCGCAAGAGTGTAGTCCGCTGTATGTAATTTAGTGGGCTCACAGGAACAGGGGATAGCCTTGATCTGGACGTGCGAGACAAGAGTCAAAGGTCTTGCTAGATTTAAGGTGACAATGCTGGACGAAGTTTATGGCCTAAGTGAGATAAGAGACGCTTGGAATTTGGGTCTTGTTTAGGAATGACCGTTCACAGGACCAAACGAGGTTACGAACACAAACGTAAAGAATGGAGTTCTGTTGAGGTGATAGACTTTGCTCTGAAAGTGTCAACTGGAATGTCAATGAAGTCACCAGCAAGATGACGAAGATGGCGCCTAAGAAGCAAGGTCAACTTAACGGACGACGCGAAGAGATGAAGCGATGGAAAAACCCAAGAATGAGAACATGTGTAAATGTATACGTGGTGGGCGTCAAGGGGCGTTCCATCCATACTGTGATTGTGTATTTAGGGACAGTACCCTGGGGAGAAGTTAGCGAAGAGCTCAGAGCGCAGAGAGAAAGAGCAGAGCGCAAGGGAACAGTAGGCCGAGGACCCTTAGAGAGCGGATGGGTAGACAGAGAGGATACTGTTTCTCGATAAGTTACCATTAGAGGCTAAGAGAGTTTGAACTTCTTTGGAAGTCAAACTGCTGACACCTTTTTAGGTAAGGAACTTGCGAAGTAGGGATGTCACCTAGCATAGAGTAGGGACAGATTTAACTTGTTTTTCTTTTTATAGATGACGCAACGGATCCACTTTGTGTCTATGCTTTTTAATCTGTTGATTCTGGAATTGATATTAATTGTATTCTTTTGTAGACTTAGATTCTTTAGGGAATTTATGTTCCTTTAGTTCCTGTATACTTGTTGAATCTTATCCTGAGAGGATTGTATATGCAACTGATATTAATTTTATATTAAACTTTTAAACTTTATCAGTCGTAAGTGGTTCTTCAGAGTTGCGTCAGTCTATGGGGTTGATCTAACCTATGTGGGTTTGCCTTTTACTCAATGACAGAAAATAATCGATCCAAAAGGAAGAATGAGATAGGTATCTAAGTAATCAGAAAAGGTATCAAAATCTCATTCCCCGCAAATCTAGCTAGCAACAACGCAGAGCAAAAATCAGGATCAAAATGGTGGCAAGTACCAATGAATGTGACAAAAAATAAGGCTATAAATGCATTGCACTGCATTCCTCTCATCAGTGCCTCTTTATATATGGTCTAAAAAGTGAATAATAGATTAGATCCATTTTGGTGTGGGAACATTTGCGGCAATCGCCGGAAAAACCACAATCTTGGAAAGGGTCATATATAACGCTAACCACAGCATCTTGCAAACATGAGAAGATGAGTCCACTTTGATATCCCCTTTCCTCTGCGAGATTGTGACATTTACTTGGCGAGATGAGCAGCTGGTTTCCAGATGCAGGTGGCACAAGGTGTCTTATAAAGTGATCACCAATTCTGGCACACTTTAATCTGGAAGCTTTGAGTAAGAAGCCTGAGTCACATCTTAGCACTTTGCCTTAACTATGCCTTGTAAGTTTGTGCGTATGGCACAAGCGGTGTTGATTATAGTAAATTTTGTGCATCAGTCTTTTTAATGTGTCATGCGCCTGAGGCTCCAATTGTGGGAAGAACAGTGGGCACAGAGAAATGTATTTATAAAGTTTTGTATAGCACGAACAAGACCCTTACGGGTATCAGAGCTCTTCACAATTTTGGGTGAGAGGGATACAGTATTGGGAAGCAAAAACATTTCTCCATCACATAATTATACAAGACGCGTGCAATAGTCTAGTAGGTGTCCGAAACCTTCACAGAAGGTTAGGGCAGATACAGCAATGGGTGAGGAACATTCAAACATATATAAGTACAATGCATGTTAAATAATGGGATTCCCGGGTATATAATCATGTCCAAAGTCAATCAAGATGAGCAATGTAGTCTACTAGTCAAGGCCTATTCAGGCAGGAACTTGAGCATTGGTATTTTAGAATGTTTGAAACGTATCCACGAATGTTTGAGAGGAAGTTTTCTCTACTTAACAAACCAAAGGTTGAGGTATCAATGATGGGTAACGGAACTAGGGGTGGGCGATATATTCCGCTCCACTTCTGGTGTTGATGGAGTTGGTGGCACTCCACGTTATGCTTGTATATGTGGATTTCCAGCCAAATCCCCCAACCGCCGCGTGGCGCAGTTTTTTGTCGCACTCGCGTCTCAAGAATGGTATATTGGCGAGCTAGATTTTGTGCCCCCTAGTATGATTTCTGCAATGCAAGCAGTCCCAGCAGGTCGCGATCGTTCGAGGTCAGAAAGCTACAGTTCGAGTTGCAAATCGACTTGAGCAGCATCAAAATCAACTCAAGAAACTGCGCCCTCTGGTACGCCGTGTGATGCCGTTTACGCTGATTTTTCAGCGCAGAAAATGCTACTGGCAATGCAAGGAGCGTGACATGCCTATTTCCACCCGTTCATGGAATTCTGCGAAATCTCACAGATGTTTTTTGTAACTCTGTGGAGTTAAACTCTGCAGACTTCCACCCAGGCCTAAACAGAACCAGCAACCCTATCTTTTGTTCGACCTCAATAGTTGGGCAACAGACCCTTTGGGTGTGTAAACATCGCCTCGCCTATGTCCTCAAAGTACAACACTTGAGGACACTGAGAACAGCTGCGTGATGGAGGGCAGCTCAGTGCCTAGTTGTAACATTTCAAAATGTTTGGAACACATATAGTTTTGGATGTATTCAAGATTCACCTGTTCTTCAAAACACAATCAGATATATTATTGAAGGCTGGCCTAACCATAGCATCATTAATATGTGCCGACTCTTGGGCGTGCTCCAGCACCAAGTAGGTTAAGCTCTTCTATGATCTCCATACAACAAAGGGTAACATTCCGTAATCTTAACATGGTGGTGTGGAGTTTGTTGGTTAAACAACACCTCAACTCTAGTGTTACTTAAGTGCCTAAAAAGAAACTGAAGTCATGACAGTTCATTTCAATAGTCCGACACAGGTTCATAGAAGCCACCTTGAACGTGCTGTAGGGTTTAACATTCTGGAAGGACTTTTACCAGCCCCAGGAAGTCAACTGACCCACATTCTGTTCAAGAAAGACTTCAATATCCAGTTTTTTCCCAGCACCATTCCAGTTTTTTAATGAAAACAGGTATCATCACTTGTCTTCCATCCCATTCCTCGCAGGTACTACCGCACTGACATTTCTGAACCTGCCTGAAGACTATCTGTGTTTGGACAACCCCAATACAGGAGGTATTGGGACCATTTGCTGAACAGATACTACCTGGACACTGCCCTCTGTGTGTTCCCGGCAGTGGTGGGTCCTCAGCATAAACAACCAACGTTTATACATTTTTCAACTAACATTCTGAGAAGTGTTATTAAGTGAATCTAAGATAGACAATAAAGCTGAATAAAATGATACATAACCTTGTAACTAGGGGTGGGCGTAGTTCGCGAAGTAGCACTATGTGTAGCTACGCAAAGTGCACTTCGCACTACGCAAGCTATACGTAGCACTACGCAAACTGCGTAGTAGCATGTTCGCACTGTGCAAGATGTCGTTTTCAATGATTGCCCAGTGCGGACAAGCATCCGTCACTGCAATCATTGAAAACGGCATCTTGCACAGTGCGAGCTGTACTTTTCAGCCGCTCGAGTAGATTTTTACTCAAGCTGCAACTTTCTCAATGCGGACTGGTAGTTTCTCATCACGAGTGGTCGCGAGCATGCTCAACCACTCGCAATGAGAAACCTGACCTCCCGTGTTGAGAATCTTGCTGGGAGGTTTATTTCCATGCTCGTGATCGCAACTTGATGTTGCTGATCTCGAACAAAGAAAAAGTCTTGCGAGGATGTCATTTTGCTTGCTCCCGGTCGCCAACTTGACGTTGAGGACCGCGAGCAAGCAGAAAATGACTGCTGCACTACGCTACGCTATGCTACGCATGTTCGCACTGTGCTACATGCAGTTTGCGTAGTGTGAAGTTGCGCAAACTTCACAAACTATGCGAGCGTAGCGTAGTGCTTTGCCCAGGGTTACTTGTAACTCACCGAGGTTATGGTATAGAGCAGCGGGAAGACACTTATACTGCCTGTAGCCTAGACTTCTCTGCATACACCCGGGCAGTAAATTAGTTTTCATTGGGACAGAGTAAACTTGAAACTAAGTGAGAAAGGCCTAAACATGAAGGGTATATTTATCAAGGGTTTGCATTGCATTTGCACCACGCAACGTAAAGCATGAGTGACACAAACCCTAAAATGTGATTTATCAAGCCGCACAATGCCACTTTTTTTGGCCCTACGTGACTGAAAAATAAGGAGTAACGTAACGCAAGGCACATTGCTGTGTTGTGTTACTCTGCCCAGGAAAGGCGCTACATGGGCATTGTGTGGGTGTTCCCATTGTGGGCCAGTGCTTGGGAAAGGGCAGGAACGCACTACATTGTAATAAAGACGGAGCATTCCTATCCTTTCCTTGTAACCCAGTGCAGCAAGGTGACTTCCAGTGCTGCACTATTTTTTGGTCGAGCGATCAAAACCTCTTGTATATATTTAGTACATACTTATATATGTATATACTTTGTGAGCTCTTGAGATCAGCCTTTATTTAACTGTCTTGATAGAAAACAACCAGTAGAGGTCAGTAAAGTGCCAGAATGGCTTTCTGCTGAGGGACTTTCTTATTTTTATTTTTATTTTTCTGGCAACTGGCTCAATTTAAATTTATTGATGGAAAACAACCAGCAGAGGCCAGTAACATACCAGAATCACTTTAGCATTCTCTAGATTCCAGTCCATGGAAATTGTATTCCACGAGCACCCTTAGACAATAATATATTTTTTAAATCTTGTATTTTCAGTGATATGACCACCGAAGGCCCTAATTTTATATTAAAAACTGAGCTTTGGACTATACCATTTCCCGCTGAAAGGCAATATTTCTCTCCATGTCTTCCCACTCCTGGCGTGTCACGCAGTTTGGTGCTTACTTTCCCTCCATGTTATAGAACAGTTGCTGTTTCAGCACCCAGTCTAATTTGCTGCATAGCTAAATACATATAAGGTCCCAAAGGCGAGACCGATTGCATTGCAAATGCTTGTTTTGTTTGTGGTTCACTTTCTTTGATTATTTATACTGACGTTGGAAGGCTAACAGAACCTACTGTTCTTACCTCTATCTCCTCCTTTTGATTGTTGTAAAAAGTGGGGTTGACCATGGCCAAAGGGGCACTTTCCTACAATGGGGTATTGCGATTTATTGCAGGGTGTGTAGTGGATTTTCAAAGGCATCATGGGGCATCTCAATATTGTTGCAGGGTGTATTGTTGGATGTTTGTTCAAAGGCTCGCTTAGATAAACCAGTGTCTATATTTTAATGCGTTGCTTTTGAGGTTTGCATGACAGTGCCCCAGTGTTTCTCTTTATGACGGGCTGTGTGAAGGAAGGGAATCCAGTTTATGGAAAAATATTTCATGTGAAAAAAAAAGAAAAGAAGGAAAAAACGATTGTTGAAATGTCAGTATTTTACTAACCTTAGGCATTCCCTCTTTGCAGCTCCTTATGAAACAAGCATTGGCAAAGCCAGTAGCTCTTGACATTGAGACTATTAACTCTGCCCTTGCCGTTTTGTTCATGCTGAACAGCATGGCATTCCTGACTTTGGAAATGATTTGTATCCATGCTCTAAAAGTGTGGCTGCTGTGCGGCATGGCTAAAAATAATTTTTAAAAGACTATGATGCATCCAGCACTAATGCACGTTTTAAAAAGAAGTGCATTAGCCTTGGCTGCTTCATAGCAATTTCTAAAATGAGTTTTAGCCGCACTGCAAATCATTCGCACTCCTGTACGGAATGGCTACAAAGCATGACCAATAGCTCCCACCGGAGAGACCTATTGACTTTGAAAAACAAATTTTATAGAGATTAAGGCAAAGCGTTTGCACCACTATTTAAGTACCGTGTATGAGTCCAAAAAGAAGGTGCTAGAACCAGGAACGTAATCCCTATGCGAAACGAACAAAGAAAGTAAGGAAACCCTACTTCCTTGGCATACTAGACATTGAAAATGGACAGCACCCTTCAGGACTAAATACACAATTTAAGATAGATAGCAAAAATAATATCTCAACATTTGTTAAATCACATGTGACAGTATCACAATTGTTTTCCCAACAAATACACAGGCAAGAGACTCTGTATCTTCAGTTTTCTGCCCTTTATTCAGTTTTTCATTTTTAATAAAAATCGCTGATAGCCAAATAGCCAACGAATTGACCTATTGACTTTACCAGTGCTTGTTATTTTTTGGCATATGCTTGTGATCACAAAAAAAAACACAGCAAAAAGTTAACCTTCACATCAGCTTGTCAAGTTCAATGGTTTTGCTAACGCTGTCTTTAATCAACAAATGGATGTTTTACAAATGAGGAAATGGTTTTCCTGGCACTAGTGCAGCTTCTAAACAAAAGTGACTTCATTCTTCGGCGAAAATATCAGCAAACGTGATCGGTGGGAGAACCAGTAGCGGCTCGCACAGGTAAGAGCAGTGAGGCGCGGCGGGGGCGGTGCGAGGCGGGGTGGGGTGTGGTGGAATTCCAGGGATGATGGGCTAAGTAATATTACATTAATTAATTAATTACTTAATTAATTAATTAATTAATTAATTAAATAGCTTACATTGCAAGCGCAAAGTAAGTGCTTTTATTTATTTATTTAATATTACTTAGCTCGTCGTCTGTCGAATTACAGCACCCCCCATCCCACCCCACCCCACCGCTCTTACCTGGGCGAGCGCCTACAGGAGGAAACAAAGCGCTTTCTTCTCTTGGGACAGAATACATGTAAAGGACGAGGTACGTACCTCGGCTTCTGTGCATTTTACATTTTGTTTTACAGTTTTACATAGCGCAAACTCTACCCGAAGATAATGGAGCGCTTTACATGAGCCACCAGTTACTTTACATAAGGACACATTCAGGTTTTTATTGGCATGGGGGATGCACGGATTGGCCCGGAGTCACAGGATGTTGTTGAGTGGATGCCAAAACTCGATCCGGTTCCTCACTTTCAAAGTCGGCAGCTCTAGACACACCCTCTCCCCATTCAATTCCTCTTAAGCATGACATGGTGAGGCCTTTGTGTCTATGGCAGAACATTTGTTTGGGCTCCAGAGCCCCTTCAAGCCACATCCCGGCACGCTACGTTGTTGCAGGGTGTATTGTTGGATGTTCAAAGGCTCGCTCAGATAAGCCAGTGTCAATATTTAATGCATTGCTTTTGAGGATTGCATGACAGTTTGTTTGCTTTTTGTACTTTTCTTTGAAAGAGTAAGACGGAGCCTTTCTCTGTGACCTACGAATTGTGTGGGTTGCCAAGTTCCTGATGCTGAGATGAAGTCTGGTGATTTGTAAAGTGGTTGCCATAACGGGCATTCCCTTTGAGTTTACTGTTGTGTCGCGTGATTGCAGGTGTATTGTGGATGTTGTTTGCTATTGGACATTATTACCTTTCCACTTACAGAATGTTTTGAACTGAGTTGAAGGTATGGCAGTTTGTTGTGATTTCTTTAATGGGTTTTGTGTACATGTGCGCATAGTGTGTGAAAGTGCACCAGTATTTCTCTTTATAATGGGCTGTCTGAAGGAAGGGAATCCAGTTTATGGGAAAATATTTCATGTGAAGAAAAAAAGAAAATAAGGAAAAAACTATTACCGATATGTCACTATTTTCCTATCCTTAGGCATGCACAGTTTGCAGCCTCCTTATGAAACAAGCATATGCAAAGCCAATGGGTCTTGCCTTTGAGACTATTAACTCTGCCCTTGCCTTTTTGTTCATGCTGTACAGCATGGGAATTGCTGAATTTGGAAATGATTTGTAGCCATTCTGTTTAAGTGTGGTTGCTGTGTAGCATGGCTAAAACATAAGTTAAAAAAAGACTATGATGCATCCAGCGCTAATGCACATAAAACAAGCATTGGCATAGCCAATAGGTCTCTCCTTTTGGACCTTATAACTGTTTAGTTATCCAGCACAATATACTTGGTGCAACAACATCAAGTGTTGCATGACTAAACACTTATAAGGTCCCAAAGGTGAGACCTATTGGCTATGCCACTGCTTGTTTTGAGTGAATGGCTTGTGCAGGTATGCCACTGTGAGGTAGAGATTCTGCGAGCGCTTTTACAGGAGCCCCTGTGACATTGCGCCTCTTCAAAATGTATCTTGAGTCTGGTGTAAAACTTCTAGCCCCTATTCCCGTCTTCTCACACCCAATGCATCCTTAAATGTCCCATGTACAGCCAGGGTTGACACTCCTATTACTCCTGCCCTCCAGTGACACTTTACCTATCACGGTTGGTGGTGGTGGTGGATGTGGTGGTGGTGGACGTGGTGATGGATGTGGTGGACATGGTGGTGGTGGACGTGGTGGTGGTGTACGTGGTGGTGGATGTGGCGGTGGACGTGGTGGTGAACGTGGTGGTGGTGGACATAGTGGTGGAGGACGTAGTGGTGATGGATGTGGCGGTGGTGGACATGGTGGTGGTGGACGTGGACGTGGTGGTGGTGGTGGACGAGGTGGTGGTGGTGGTGGACATGGTGGTGGTGGATGCGGTGGTGGTGGATGCAGTGGTGGTAGATGTGGTGGTGGTGAATGTGGTGGTGGTGGATGTGGTGTTGGTGGATGCGGTGGACGTGGTGGTGGTGGACATGGTGGAGGACGTAGTGGTGGTGGACATGGCGGTGGACATGGTGGTGGTGGACATGGTGGTGCACGTGGTGGTAGTGGACATGGTGGTGGTAGACATCGTGGTGGTGGACATGGTGGTGGTGGACGTGGTCGTGGACATGGTGATGGTGGATGTGGTGGTGGACATGGTGGTGATGGACATGGTGGTGGTCGTGGTGGTGGTGGTTGACGTGGTGGTGGTGGACATGGTGGTGGTGGACATGGTGGTGGTGGATGTGGTGGTGGTGGACATGGTGGTAGTGGACGTGGTGTTGGTGGTGGAGGTGATGGTGGTGCTGGTGGACATGGTGGTGGACATGGTGGTGGTGAACATGGTGGTGGTGTATGTGGTGGTGGACGTGGTGGTGGTGTACATGGTGGTGGTGGATGTGGTGGTGGTGGACGTGGTGGTGGTGGATGTGGTGGACATGATGATGGATGTGGTGGTGGTGGACGTGGTGGACGTGGTGGTGGTGGTGGTGGTGGCGGTGGTGGTGGACGTGGTGGTGGATGTGGTGGTGGTGGACGTGGTGGACGTGGTGGTGGACGTGGTGGTGGACGTGGTGGTGGTGGACGTGGTGGTGGTGGACGTGGTGGTGGTTGAGGATGTGGTTGTGGACGTGGTGGACGTTGTGGTGGTGAACGTGGTGGTGGATGTGGTGGACATGGTGGATATGGTGGTGGACGTGGTGGTGGTGGTGGTGGTGAACATGGTGGTGGTGGTGGTGGACAACTGTTGGGTAGGAGGGTGCTGGCAGAATGTGGATGGAGAAGAGGATCTCGAAGGGGCACATGGGAGAGCAGAAAGAGGCCGAATATTAGTTGAAATAAAATTTAAAGCGCATTAAAGCGCAATTCTCCTTTAACTAAAAAAAAAGACACTTCGTGCCTGCAGTGAGAGTGGCTCACAAAGAAAAGAAACAAGTTTGCCTCCGGTGTTCAGTCAGTTTAAGCTACTTTTATCTAGATTCCCAGTTTGCTCAGGTGAGTGTGCGCTAGGTGAAATCTTGTGTATTGACTTGTCTTGTGAAACCTGTCTGTATTTCTCAGCTCCCCACGTGTGCTGGTCAGCAGCCTGAATTAACTTACTATACCCCACATGGAGTCTATGTCAATGTCATCTGTCACAAGACAAGACATTAAATGCATGCAGTCACAAGACTCGGAATCTAGGAGATTTCATGGAACAGCAGAGTCCCAACAGAATTAAACTGAAGTGTGTTCAAGTTATGAACTTTCTGTCAGTAATGAAATACTAGATTTGGTGAAACAGCGAAACCTTTCTGACATGTTTCTGATCTGGAAACATTAATAAACTTTACAATGCCAACCAAGGTTGGTTTCAGAGGCAGACATGAACATTGAAAAAACAGCTCTGTTTTAGAATTGCTTTTGTTCTGCTTATCTGCGTGAGAGAGAGGTGGAGCAGGAGGTGAGCCCGGGAGTGGTGCATGTGTGCGGGTGCAGTCTGCTCATTTTCAAACACTGCACTTGTGCTTGTGGCGTGCCCCTGCTCACTCCTGCAAGGAAGATGCTGTCACAAGCACGAGTGTGTGCTTGAAAATGAGCAGAGAGACGGCTAAAGGCCCTCCTATGCAGCGCATGCATGATACATAGGCAGGACCTAAATAACCAAGTGCATAAGCCTTGGCTGCTTCATTTCAATTTCTAAAATTAGTTTGAGCCACACTGCAAAGCATTCAGGCTGCTGTACAGAATGGCTACAAAGCATTGCCAATAGCTCTCACCCGCAAAACCTATAGGCTTTGCCAATGCTTGTTATTTTTTGGCATATTCTTGTGATAACAAAAAAACACAGCTACAAAGTTAACCATCACATCAGCTCATCAAGTTCAGTGGTTTTGCTAACGCAGCCTTCACACAGCAAATGGATGTTTTAAGGAGTTCATTTTGAGCCTCAGTTCATGTAACCAGTGGATGGGGCAAGTGGCTCGGGGCAGAGAGGAGGTAACACCATTTTGCCATAGATAACGTTTTGTAAATGAACAGCTTACAAGAACAACTAAATTCAGTTTTCCGAATGAATTTGTGTCAGGCAAAATTATTTAGGATACATCAGTTCCAGAATCCTTTACTTATTAAGATGCCAAGTATACCCTCTAGGTGAAAATAACTCAACTCTATATGTTAAAGTACCAGAGACTTAGGGGCATATTTACGAGGAGATTGTGCCACGGGACCACATTTTTGACAACGTTCCGATGACGCAATGCCCTGCACCATATTTACAAAGTGGGATTAAGCCACTTTGTGTGGTTTAATGCCGCTTTGTAAATATGGTACCATTGTCCAAATCCCGCATGTGCAGTGTGCACCTGTGAGGCAGAGGTGAGGGCAACGGGGTGCCGCCTAAAGCAGCAGTTTTTCCAGGTTTCCAGTCGAGCACTCAGCTCGCCCAGATCTGTGACGTAGTTAAGATATATCCTTCTAGGATCCCGCCTCCTCCTGTGATTGGCTGACCCTTGATACTGTCAGCGAATGAGAGTACGAGGCAGAATTTTCACGTCCGTTGCTGAAGGCTTTTGCCTCCTGTTCGTCTTTTGGATCTCTGTCGACTCGTCTCCAGTCAGTCGTCCAGTGTGGCCCACAAGCTAGTTTCCTGGTGTTTCCTGCACCTTAGATGGCAGAGGTAGAGTCTCTGGGAAGGGTCTTGGACATATCAGTGCATATACCTTGCTACATGTGAGAGAGAGCTGATGAATATTATTTGAGGCATCTTGCTTAAGGAGTTGAGATTGGAATGGGGTTTTAAAGAGGGTTTTCAGTTGGGATACCAAGGACCAGGGGAATGAAGGTGGGAAGACAAATCTTGCAGCAGATGGTGTCAGCGAAATTAGAGAAAGAGGTTGGAGAAGGAAGGATAGTGGGGCCCTTCTATGGCTGGTCCATGTCAGATCTGATTGTATCACCACTGGGGATGGTGCCCATGAAAGCAGAGGGGAAGTTCAGGATGATCCGTCACTTGTCTTGGTGGAAGGGTGGTTGGTGAATGACTTAATTGAAGCAAAAGACTTGAAGGTGGTGTACGCGTAGAATGATGATGCAGTGAGGTTGGTCCACCAGTGCGTGCATGGTTCAGAGTTAGCAAAGTGGGACATCAAGTCCACTTTTTGGCCCCTGCCCATTCATCTGCCTGATTTTCCCCTGTTGGGCATGCAATTTGATGGGGAAATCTACGTAGATAGGGTTCTGCCCATGGGCTGTGCAATTTCATGTGCCCTGTTCAAGGCTTTTGGTACCTGCTTCCAGTGGATTTCTTCAAAGAGGAATGGTCAAAAAGAGGTGTTTCATTATTTGGATGATATTTTGTTTGTTTGTAGGGGGAGTTCGGAGGAGTATCTGAAGGCGTTTCGGCATTTTGAGGATTTGTCTGAAGAATTTGGTGTCCATTTGGCCCCAGAGATGACAGAAGGACCAGGCATAGTGCTGACTTTTCTGGGCATTGAGCTGAAAACACAGGACTTGGTACCGCAATTGCCGCCGGGTAATGTCAGTGAGATATGTCCATTTTGGATGAAGTGATTGGTGCAAGAAGTTTGGATTCTGGGAAGATACATTAGCTGCTGGGGTTCTTGAACTTTGCTTGCAGGGTGATGAGTGGTGTTAGGATGTTTTGTCATTGGATGTGCATGACTACGTCCGGGTGAGTTTGTCCCATCACTGGGTGCAGATTTTGTTGGCATACATCAGCGATCTGAATGTGGAGCACATTTTTGGAGTATTTCAATGGGGTGTCCATGTTGTTTTTGTATGGTGACATGTTTGACAGGTTCAAATCTTTTATGATGTGCCAGGGGCCATCGTTTTTGCCTTTTCTGGGAGGGTAGATGGTGTGCAGAGACATGGCCAGCACATTGGCTGAGGAAGGGCAGAAGCGTTGCTTTCTTGGAATTCTTCCTCTTGGTAGTGATATTGGTGGTGTGGGGCAGATAATTGGCAAATAAAACAGTACTGTTCAATGTGGACAACATGACTGTGTGGAATTGGTTAACAGGCAGAAGGCTCATGACCTCGGGGTCCTGTGCTTATTGCGACAATTTATGCTGAAATACTTTGAATTTGACATGGTTTTCGGTTATTAAGCACGTGACGGGTGTGAGCAATGATATCTCAGAATCCCTATCTCTTTCACAGTGGCACAGATCTTGTCAGCTGGCTCCGGGAGCGGAGGGCAGGAAGACACAGCTCCCTCTTGACATTTGGGCATGGGAGGAATGCGAGAGATTGGTCTGGTGGAAAAGCTTCTTAGCGGATTCAACAAGAAGGAGTTACGAGTGGGCTTGGAGGGAGTTTAAGAGTTTTAAGTGAAGCGCGCAGAGGTTGTCGGCTCAAGAGCAAGGAGCAGGGACTGATGAATAATCAGTTTTGCTTTATGTTTGATTGACAAAGGTTTATCACCCACAATAATATCAGGAAAATTGGCGGGGATCTCTTTTTATGGCAAACTTTACTGGGAAGTTGATCAGTTCAAAGCAAGATCTTAGGGAGAATTCTAAAAGGGTTGGGAAGTGTGAGGGGCACAGGGTTTAGATTGAGGAAAGCCATTCAATCAATCAATCAGCATTTGTAAAGAGCAGCATTGTTACCACATGGTATTTGGATGCTGTTTCTCTGTGGAAGACAGTGAAAAAACAACACTGGGTGTGGGCTTCCCACAGTAAGGCCAAGCCTCTTCAATGCAACTAAACAACCAGAAAGCCAGTACTGAGATCTCTATTTTAGTGAAATTGCCTACGCGCAAAGAATTAAACTAAGTGCGGGATAGTGACACAGTTCACAGATTGGATCTATTTTATTTATGAAATACATTTTTGAAAGGAATCAGTTGGTTCAAAGTTTACCAAAAATTCAACACAATTTCGAACACAAACAATACAGGGACAACTATTCATAAAAATGACATTTTCTTAAAACAGACATTGATGGCACAACAATTAGTGAAAAAATTAATGGAAAAACATCCTAACATACCAAGTTGATCAACATTAACATTCATAACTCATTCTCTCAAACACAGCACACACTCACAACTATATATACAATTGTAATGTCACAAACTAGTTATTTGGATACAAATGAATGGGGAAAGAAAAAGAGCACCAAAGACAACAGCTCTAGAAAAGCAAATCAGCTTTGAATTTGATGGTCTTATGGTGTGGTAGAATGGTCAGACCATTCTACCACACCATAAGACCATCAAATTCAAACTATTCTTTGTTGAAATTATAAAAATAAGCCGATTCGCGTTTTTTAGCAGGACAAGATTTCCTGCCATGAAAGTGGATGGAGGGTTACAGCTTTCCATCTGTTGTCTGTGTTGTGCTAGGCTCTGAGGGAGGTGGGTATAGACTTGGCCAGGTTTGGGATGCACTCATTCAGAATTGGGGCAGCCATGGCTGCGGCACAGCTGGGGTGGGGTTGGGGCATATTTGGAGGACAGGTCAGTAGAGATCTAGGTGCTGTGAGCGCTACATACGAAAGTGAAGGGGGGGGGGTTAAGGACTATTGGGTGGAAGAGGGTGCGGATCTGTACAAATATTCTGTTTTTCACCGTGGGGTGTGTGAATAGCCCAAGGACGAATAAGTTGGTAACATGGAGTGTAGCACATTAATTTGTGTGATGGGCGTCTAAGTATGTGGAGCAGCAGATTTATGAATGGAGCTTTGGACTTCCCAGTGGGGCAGGACTGGGATGCAATGCTGCAACCTTTTGCAAACCTGGTTCCGCAAAGGAGGAGCCTGGACATGCTGATCATACAATGATCTGGTTAGGTTTTTGGGTTTGACACTGCTTTTACATATGAAGAAGGATCTACAACTGATTTAAAAGCAGTTGGCAGGGACGTGCATATTATGGACATAGTTTGTGCCAGGGAGACAATAGAGGAAGGGCTTTGAAGCACTCAGCCATTGATAAAGCCAAGAGGAACCTCAACAGAGCAATGAGGTTTTTTTGTATGGCAATGGACATTAAGGTGCTGTCTCACAGTGGCATTAAGGAAGTGAATCAGTTCTTGTTTCACACTGATGGGGTACATTTGTCCCAGTTTGGGAATGTGTACTACCCGTGTCATGACCCACAAATCTCCTTCAACATATATGAATGCTGCAGGCATCTCCGCTACCAATCCCCCAACAAGGCATTCCATATACACATTAAAGCTATTGTGTTGATTATGGCTAAACAAACCACAGAGTTGTTTTGGGCTCAAGGGCTATTCTAAAGGGACACGTGTTCCTCGGTTTTATTTTTTATGTTGTCATTTTCAGTTGGGCTTTAGAGAGGCTACATTGCCTAGAAGGCAGTGCTTCTTCACAGGGCACACACCTTTAGGTCACTGAACAGCCCAAACAGTGTCCTGCCACTGTTATTGATGACTCATAGGAAGTTACAGGTGAATGCCTCAGTGACTGATGACTCATAGGAAGTTGCACTGTGATTGCCTCAGTGACTGATGACTCATAGGAAGTTGCACTGTGATTGCCTCAGTGGCTGATGACTCATAGGAAGTTACAGGTGAATGCCTCAGTGACTGATGACTCATAGGAAGTTGCACTGTGATTGCCTCAGTGACTGATGACTCATAGGAAGTTGCACTGTGATTGCCTCAGTGGCTGATGACTCATAGGAAGTTACAGGTGAATGCCTCAGTGACTGATGACTCATAGGAAGTTGCACTGTGATTGCCTCAGTGACTGATGACTCATAGGAAGTTGCACTGTGATTGCCTCAGTGGCTGATGACTCATAGGAAGTTACAGGTGAATGCCTCAGTGACTGATGACTCATAGGAAGTTGCACTGTGATTGCCTCAGTGACTGATGACTCATAGGAAGTTGCACTGTGATTGCCTCAGTGACTGATGACTCATAGGAAGTTACAGGTGAATGCCACAGTGACTGATGACTCATAGGAAGTTGCACTGTGATTGCCTCAGTGATTGATGACTCATAGGAACTTACATAGTGATTGCCACAGTGATTGACGACTCATAGCCCTATCTTCCTTGCTTGTTATCCTCTCACAGCAGCAGGACCAGTCGAAGCTGTGGAGAACTGGCAAATCCTGAGATAAGCACAAGGCTGGGTGAGCCAGGTCCCGTCAGCCTCTTGGAGGTATTGCAGAACAAGAACAGTGAGTGACCAGGAAGCTGCGGCATCAGGACTGGTAGAACACTTCAGCGCAGTTCCAAGATTCTACCAAGAACATGACTCCAGTCAGAGTGGTGGGGGAATCTTCACCAGGGTAAGTCTGACCAGTTTGAACAGCGACAACCCAGGCTGGCACAACAAACAAAAAACAAATGCGGGTCAGTTTGGAGCGCCGGGGGACTCCTCTTTTGTACACATCTTGTTGGCAAAAGAGTGGATGGGCTCCACTAAAGACTTGCTGAGATATTTTTGCTCAAATAAACAAAGGATTAGTGCAGAGTGAGGAAACATTGCTTCTGTCAAATATTTAACATCCCTGTAGACTGTGCAAATAACAGTAATACGGAGTGAGCAAACTCCACTTTTAGCATACAGGAAGAAAGAATAATAATTGTTGTCAGATCACCCGCCTTTTGTCGCTAAACTGGAAATGGGAGAGTAAAAGACGTTTCCTGTGCCCTTTCAGAGACTAAGAGTCAAGGGGAGAATCCCTCCTATCAGTACAGGTTCTGTTGAACTCATTTTTTTTTCAGGTAAGGTGGTATTGATCACAAGTCTCGATACTAGCGAAGTGCTTATATGTTAATTGCAGTGATTTATACATTGACTTTGTTGTATCTTCCAGATCTCCCTCCCATCTGTCCCCCTTCCTTTCCTCCCTCGTCAACTGTCTCTGCTTTAATGGCTAGCAGCAGTTGGGAAGATCGGGAGGGGAACCTGAGGAGTTAGTCTGTCTGACAACGTGATGGAAATGCGTGATACGGTGAGGATTTGGTACAGAGATGCCTATGAGTGAGGAGGCAATAGGTGTGATGGTGGGGGCAGGAAAACCCCCTACAGGGTTCTTCCTTGTTGGCTGTAGTTTTGGGGGGATGGTGAATCGGTAGCGAGCTAGGCCACCCTTTGAAGGGGGGAGGATGGGAGCTCAGTGGAAGGCAGTGTGTGGAAGCTGCATTGAAGGATGTTCGGTAGGGTAAATGAGAGAGAGACTGGGAGAGTAAAATGAAGATGGGAGAATAAATGAAAGAATGAAGGAGGGGTATGGAGAATTGGGGATGTGAACGGTTGGTACACCTTGAGAGTTTTGATGTTGTGAAGTTGACATTTATGTAAAGTTACATTGAAGTTAACTGTATATTGCAAAACATGTCCTAATAAAGTGGCCTTTTGCGCTTCAGTATGGAGTGGTGTGCGGTTATTTCATGATAAAACAGAGGAGAGGGAAGGCAAGTAAGGGATCCCGGTGACACAGGACAACATAATGCTTGGGGAGGCAAATTTTTTCTATCCTCATATCACCATAGTGCCTGCAAATCTTAGACCGTCTTAACACTCTCTGTCCGCCTCGTGGTCCACTGCATTTGCTCTCTTTAGACCTCAATGGCACTGATCTCACCACAAGGGCCAATCCAAAGTCTGGTGTCCTAGTGGGGAAACAACCTTTACAACGCAATTTTTACAACGCACTACCATTACAACGAAACTTTTACAACGCAACATCCATTACAATGTATGCCATTACAACGCAACCATTACAACGCATGACACTACAACGCATACCACTATAACACATGTCATTACAACGCAGTCATTACAACACATACCATTACAACGCATACCATTACAACTCATACCATTGCAACGCATAGTACCCTTACACTATCCAACACTTACCCTACTGTTGCACCCCCTGGAGTTAGAATAGTAATTTTTACCCCTACACTCTCCAACACTTACCCTACTGTTGCACCCCCCTGGAGTTAGAATAGTAATTTTTACCCCTACACTCTCCAACACTTACCCTACTGTTGCACCCCCCTGGAGTTAGAATAGTAATTTTTACCCCTACACTATCCAATACTTACCATACATGCAATGTAATGGTATGCATTGTAATGGTATGCATTGTAAAGGTAGTATGCGTTGTAATGGAATGCATTGTAAAGGTAGTTTTAAAAAATTTGTTGTTATGGCATGCGTTGTAATGGAATGCGTTGTAATGGATGTTGCGTTGTGAAAAATGCGTTGTAATGGATGTTGCGTTGTAAAAAATGCGTTGTAATGGTATGCGTTGTAAAAGTATGCGTTGTAACATCATACAACCGTCCTAGTGTAATCATAGGACAATGATATTCTCTTTGGGGTTCGCCCCTCGGTACCTGACCACCTTATGAGATCCACCTAGTAAAGTCAGTCCACACCTCAGCCAATCTTTCTGGTTTACATTCCGCCTCCATTTGACTCATCCACATAGCCGATTTAAACCATTTAATAGCGTGGGAGGGGGTGCTCAGTCCCAACGTTTACAGATTTCACACCTGGCTAAGAGCAGCAGATATAAAACAAGGCCACTTTGCTTGCTGCTCAGGATGCTCAGGATGCTACATGTGATTTTATCAAACCCCAGGAGGACTAAGACAGAATTCAGAGCTATAGACAGCCCCGTAATGCTCCGTATAGTTGACTCAACCACATTTCAACATCTTTGATCTCAGGACATATGAAAAAAACATGTTAATCATTGGCTTTTAAGAAGTCACATCTTCTACACCTGGGGTAGGTTGCGACACAAACGTAGCAAATTTTTGATGTGTCCAATTCAGTCTAATGATAGAAGTGGTTTTGTTTCACGTTTGCAGGAGTGACAAAAGAATATAATCATTTCAAAGAATTAAACCATATTGGTTGTATATCCTCTCCCTGAAAACCGTCTGTCCAAACGGTATGGGGTGCCATCAGTTTCTTGTCTACTGCCTCCAAAAATTGCTAATACCAATTTGCTACCGCCTTGTTTATAGGTCCTACATCCTGGAATGAGGCCTCAAATTCTCAATCCCTCCCAATCGACCAGGGTGGATGCCATAAACCAAGATGTGAGCTGCACATACTTAAACCTGGATAACCTATTGCCAGATTTTGCTCTCAAAACCTCCCACGGCAATAACACCTTCACCGTCATCAGAACCCCCCAGGTAATTACTCCTGCCTGCCTTAGGGGGAGACTCAGCCTGTCCTTCATGCACTCTGGAGTAAATGGGGAGTCCCAGATTGGTTCAAATTCTGAGTAGTACCCAATATTGAGCACCTTTCTCACCCAAGAGGTTTAATGCTGTCTTTAAAACCTTCAGCCGTACCTTTTTAAAGCATTTAGGAGCTCCGAACTTGTATAAAAAGGCTACTGGCCCAAACTAACTGATTATCTCCCCCAAAAGGGTTCCCTAGGTTGTGTAATCCAGCTTCTCCAATAGCATTCAAAATTTTTCAATTGAAATGCTATGCAGTATAGATTCAGATCAGGGAGGGCTAAATCGCCCTTCTCCAACCTGCACCTCAGTCTTTTCCTTGCCAGTCTAACTCCACGGGAGGCCCAGATAAAGTTGGTTATTTTCTCTAGAATCTTACCAATAACTGCCTTTGGGAACATGAGGGAAATACAGTTAAATACGTATGTCAACTTGGGGAAGATCGACATTTTGATATGGCTGACTTGCCCATGGATTGTCAAAGGCAAGCTCTGTCCACCTCTTTGGCCACTCTCTTCAAATTACACAGTGGAATATCATTTATCTGGTTAACAATAACAATCTCCAAATCAACGGAAGAGCGACAACAAAGATGCAAATGCAGAAAGAGAGGCAGTAAAATAGTTCAGTTACTACCACCACAAAGTTCCAAAAAAGGAAGAAAGAGACGGGAGAGGCCAGTGAGTTTTGCATGCACTGAATGGAAAAAAGGAAGAAGAACCCTCAGGCACCAACTGAAAAGTCGGTTGCCAGTTGTCTTCATTGGGTTCTTACAGAAAGTATGATAATATCCAACAGTGATAGAGAAGGGAATTAAAAGGAGTGTGGACTACTCCCCAATTCAGAGAAATTATTTTAATAAGGGGGAAGTTCTAACTCCATTAGAAATATTAGTGAAAGCGGACATACGTATGGTTATGTAAGTTTGAACCAAGAAGTCCTCTACATGAAAAAACAACAAAAGGTCGACATGTTTCTGCTATAAAGAGCTACCAATCAGCTCAGCATTCATCAGGACCAAACTAGTCCTCGCCTAGTGGCTTGTGCACTCTAAGGCGCCAAAACCAACTGCGGCGGGACAAAAGACAGATTACAAACTTGGATGTAACCGATGCACAGGTACTTCCTCGTGCGTCCTCTCCAAAGCGTGAGAGATGTAGTTTCTGTAATATATCAAAAACATAAAAAGGAAAAAAAAGGGTAAACTAGTAAACATTTCCTAATTTGACTATCATTGACAACACACTGTTATAGCCAATAAAAAATAAATAGCAAAACCCACCGGAAAATTAAAAAGGTGGTGACATAGTGATAATCACTATATCCCACCAACCAGTGTTAGTAAGCTAATTACACCCAATAACATTAACAAAAGTCATGTGCCTATAACAACCTCTGCATCAACTTCGCAGCGTTTCTGGACAATATGTCACCTATGGGATATCAACCTCTTAAAGGCAACCATGGTCTGTTGTGATTAATGGGCCATGAGGGACTCCCACGAAAATAATTGAAACAGTGCCCATTTAAGAATTAAATGAATAATTTAAAATGCACCTTCAGACAGAAAGATCGGTTAAGAAAAAGATCTTTGACATGACACTTACTCGTATGATTCAGGAGCAGTACCCCATGGGCTTGTGGAAGAGGGAATTCTTCACGCCTGGATCATCTATAAAATAGAACCCGGGTCAGCTGCCAAAAGTAAATGGGTCGACTGCTTTTAAACCTCCCAAGAGCTCTTCCAAAAATGAGTGCGCTTTTATATTTCTGAAGGCTTTGTCAAAAGGAAGTGAGCCCGGTCAGAGCAAACGGCAACATTTGAACAGGAAAAGTGAAAGGTATCACCCCGTTAACTTACTTCCTACCCGGCGACTCCCCTCTGACAACCTACAGCGTCCACATCCGCGGCCCGAAAAACAAGAACCAAGGGAAAACGCTGATTTAAATGAATACGTGATTCACGTCGGTATCGGTCATGTGTTCGTTCCTCTGTTCTTAATGTTTAAAGGGGCCGATCTGGCAGCAAGGCTAAATCGTTGGATAAATGCAGCGTCTGTGTGTTATTGAAAAACTTTAAGGAGACGGCCGTACGTGAGGTCTTTGTTAAGATGACCGTACATGAGGCCGTACAGGTTACACAAATCTCGTTCTAAAAAATCTGGTCAGAGAGGATATCACCACCATTAGTTTTTCATAAGGAGAAAAATGTTTGGCAGGTAATAAACGGAAAAGACCACAATAAATTATTTCTTTTTATTTTAAAAAAGGCCACATCGATCAGAGACTCAGATGTATGCTACCTTCACTAACTGTCGATTAAGATCGTAAATAATGTATAACATGACAAAAGGCCCACAATAATGTGTGTAGTTGGAGACACATAAATTACGTTAATAAAAACATGTAATTATCTGTATCTGAACTCTTACACAGTGGGACTCCGGAACAGAAGGAGTATGACCATCAGGAGACTCATATAACCTAGGGTTACGACATATATCTGTTAATTATTTTAGACATTCAGCATGGAGGAAGATATTCTTGTACATAGCCACTAGTTAGGAGTTTATTTGGGGAGTTTGAGTAATTGGGGATTAATGGTGGTAACAAGCACAGGTTCAGTGTGTTTTGGAGTCAAGATAATACCGTCAGAGGTAACAATAGATGGATCACCGTTGCATAACTGACCCCCAGGGTATTGCATCATTCAGTCCATGTATTTGCGTAGAAAGACGGTAAATCCATCTTTGTTCCTTCTCAAAGATACTGCTTTCACTGGTCTGATTAAGTTGTTCAATTACTGTCCATCTGATTTCATTAGGACAGTGACCACGTTCCAGGAAATGAGCAGTTAGTTTTGTGGTGCTCTTGCGGCATCAAACATTGCTGCGGTGTTCTCCGATGCGCATTTTTATTTTCCTCGTGGTCATCCCCACATATTTTAAATTGCAGGGACAACTAACAAGGTAAATAACATTACTTGAATTACAATTAGTGTGTCCTCTGAGATGCCAGACTCTGCCCTCCTCCAGATTGAGTGTCTTTGTTGCTATGGTGAGATGGCAAACACTGCACCCTCCGCATGGGAAATTACCATTTACGGGGGGTAGACCCCAAGTAGTGAGTACATTGTTGTCCTGAGCAGTCTGATTGTTTCTTGGATGGGTATGAACAAGGGCATCTTGTAGACTCCTTTCACGCTTATAAGAAAACAATGGTTTTTGCCAGTTGCGTCCATTGCTATTTAGAATTTGCCAGTGTTTACCTATGCAGCGTCTCACAGCATTGGATATGTTGCTGTAGGTCGTAACACAGGTCAATGGTGGCTCGGCTCCGCTGTCCTTACTATAGTTTTCCAAAAGGGCTTCCCTGTTTTGATTCTTAGCTCTCTTTCAGCTTTTATGTAGAATTCGTTTGGGATAACCTCTTACAAGTAGCTTGTTGGTAAGTTCTTCTGCTTGTGTATTAAAATCGCTCAGGCTACTACAATTTCTACATAAGCGTAGATATTGCCCAAAGGGCAAATTTTCTCACAAGAGACGCGGGTGAAAGCTCGAAAAATGGAGCAAGTTGTTTTTGCTTGTAGTAAGTTTTGGTGGTTAGATGGTTACCTTCCCTTGTTATTGTGACATCCAAGAATACAATGAAATTTGGGTCATACTGGTGGGCAAATTTTAGATGAGGATCGCATGTGTTCACCCAATCGAAGAATGCAAAAAGACTCTTCAGAACCTTGCCATATTAAAAGCACATCATCAATGTACCTCTGCCACAGGATAACATTGAGAGTGTAAGGATTGGTGGCAGCCAAAATGTGTGTTCTTTCAAAATTGTACACATATAGACCTGCAATACTCGGGGCAAAAGTGCTGCCCATCGAAGTACCCGTCTTTTGTAAATAGATGGTATTCTCATATTGGAAAAAATTGTGCTTGAGAGCTAAGGTGGCACATTCAATGATAAAAGTCCGGGAGGTGGTATAATCCCAAGAGGTCTGTTCTAGGACGTCTGCCAGGACTTTTATGGTTGCATCCTGCGGGATGCAGGTATACAAGCTTTCAATGTCTAATGAGACAAGAAAGCATGGCTCTTCAGGCATCTGGACGGTTAGAAGCATTGATAGCAGACTTTTTGCGTCTTTTATATAGGTACTGGTGGACTGTACCAAGGGTTTAAAGGAAAAATCGCAGTACTTGGAAAGGGGTTCTAATAAAGTACCAATACCCGAAACTATCGGTCTTCCTGGGGGAGGGAGGCGATTTTTATGAGTTTTCGAAAGTGTATAGAAGTATGGAATTTTACCTTCCGAATTGGTTAAAAAATCGGCTTCATGTTTGCTGATATAACCGTCTCTTTCTGCTGTCATGACCAGTTCCATTATTTCGTCTTTCAAGAAGGGGGAGGGATCCTGATGGAGAACAGAATAGTTGTTCGTGTCACCAAGGAGGCGTCGGCACTCTTGGTCATAGGCTGTGGCATCCTGGATGACAATGCCACCCCCCTTATCGGCACTTTTAATGACGATTTCTCGGTTACTCTGAAATGATTGAATAGCTTTGTATTCACACGCTGTCAAGTTTTTAAAAGGGGTTGGTTCCACTTCAAGGAACACAGCCTGCTCAAAGGCAATTATGTCAGCAGCTATTAAATGTGATGGTGGAGTAAAAGAAAACTTATTCTTAAAGTTTGTGTCACTGGTTGCTGCCTGACTCTCTGTTGGATTTTGGTGTTCAAAAAAGGATTTCAGCCTAAGTTTTCTAAAGAACTAACCGAGTTCGCATTGCAATTTAAAATGGTAAAGGTGTGGCATGGGTATAAAGCCAAGTATTTTCTGTAGAACAGCAGTTTCATCAGGATTCAAGGCAAGTTTAGATAAGTTTGTAGTTAGGGTTTTGCATTGCTGGGCCCCGCCCTCTGTTCCTGGGTTTTGCTCCGTGTGTTGTCGCCCACGGAGTCTATTGGTCCCCAGTGCACTTGGTTCGCCCCTCTCCTCCTGCCCCTGCCCCTCTGGCCAAACTCTAAAAAAGGGTGGGGATACATATTCTGTTGGAAATGTTGCGGTAAAGGAGCAAAATGAGGATTCCAACCCAAATGAGGTGGATAAGGTGGTTGATTGTAAGGGTTGGGATGAAAACCCCCGTTCCAGGTTGTTGATATGGGAACCACTGGGGGGCAGTTTGATTTCTCCTTCCTCGACCCCTACCACGCTGTTTATTCCCTCTGCTTCCACTGCTGGAACCACAGGAGTTGGAGTCAACTGATGTGTCGGAGTTATAGTTAGTCTGATCAGGTGGAGTATAGTCAGAACTGGCATATGGGTAAGTTTTGTCATATGACCACCTTTTCAAATCCTTCTGAAATTTTACGACCTTTGCTTGGGCTAGATTTTCTTTATATTTGTTTATTTCTTTATTGAACTCATCAAGTTTCTTTTTGAAACCGGTTATTGTTGTTTTAATATGAGCTTCCTATTTTGCACCCCACCCATTTTCGTGTAGTTTTTATGATTTCTTTTTTGTGTTTTGCCTTTACCCTCCCTGGGGAAGCCTCCATCTTCTTTTCTTTGGGTTAACTTCATAACCCTTGGTAGCTCCGACTCATAACTCTAGATCTATGTATCTTTATGATTGTTTCGAAATCCTGCACCATAGTTTTACATATGCTCAACTATATTTTAAAAATATTCTAAGGATTTCTTTGTTAACTTATTGGTTCTTGAGATCGGATTTGGTCCTTTATTAATTCAATGAGTGCTTTAACTTCTTCTGGGTATCTTATGTTCCTCATTTTATTTCGCCACATTATTCTTAATGAGGGAGGAAATTTCATCTGTACTGTGGCACCAAGTTGTTGTAGTTCTGGCATTAGTTTCCGAAGCTCCCATTGCCTGGTTTGAGAAGCATTCGACATGTCTGATCTAATTTTGAAAGTCCAGTTATCTTTATTATAACTTCCCTTTTTCAATGCCTCTCCCAAGATTTTTTCTTTTAATACATAAGTTTTGAAGTTTATGAGTATCTTTCTTGGCGTTTTCCTCTCTTTGTTTTTACCAAATGGGTCTCTGTGAGCTCTTTGTATGTCCTCTTCTAGTAGAGCTTTATCTGCCCAGGGAAAATGTTCTGCCAAAAGATCTATTACATATTTCTTTATGTCTGACCCTTCTTGATTTTCTGGTACGTTCAGTATCCTTATATTATTTTTTCTTGCCTGGTTTTCAAGCGACTCCATCTTATCGTTTATTGTTTTGCTCTCCTGCTTCAGGGCGTTTATTTCTTTTCGGTTTCTTTCCACCTTTTTATTCAGCGCACCCACTTCACTTTCTACAGCCTTCACTCTGTCCCCTAAAGCATTTAGTTTATTGTCCAACTTCTCACACTTCCTGAATCTTATCTTGCTTGGCCTCTGATATAGTGAATTTTTCTTTCATCTCTGTCCATATCTTTTCAAGGAATTCATCTGTGTGATTTTTGATGTTTTTTGGTGTTCCTTCTTTTTCTTTTTCCACTACGTCCTCATCGTCTGTTATATCTTCCCTTACTTCTGCGGCTGCTGTATTTTGTGTACCGCCCTCCGCCATATTACTTTTTAATTTCACTTCTCCTAACCTCCCGTTTGTTTGTTCTTTCGAATGTGTGTATTCTATGTCAGGGGGTTGTGCTATAGTAGAGGTGGACGCGCTTTCCTTTCCTCCCAAGCTAGGGGGTCCTTTGGGTGTCAGATATACCTGTTTTGGTGCTCGCTCTTCCTTTTGTGAACTTTGCTGTGTCTGGACTTTAAAATACGTTTTTAAAGACGGGGTAACCTTGATTTTAGCTTTCCGAGATAAGTCCCCTTTCCCCCTGGTGGTAGCTGTACCTCTCTCAGTAGTAGTCTTTATATCTTGTTTGTTTGGTTTTCTAGTTCTTTTTTTAATCTTCCTAGGGGAGATACCCTTAGGGTATTGTTCTTGTTTCAGAAAGTTTCTGTTTCTAAGACTGTAGCTTGATACAACCTGCTTGCTCTGTAGTTCCACTAATCTTCCTTCCAGGTCGCTTCGCAAGTTTCCACTCTCTGCTGCCTCTTCATGCCTGGGATTTTTCTCCACCTCAAAATAACTTTTCCCATCCTCCGCTATCCCTTTCTGTGGCTCACTCATGTGTTGTTGCAGTTTTACTTCCTCTTCCAATATTTTGTTATTATTTTTAATGTGCTTACCTTTAAAGGTATCTATAAGGACATCGGTTTTTTCATTACTTGTTTCGTAGTCTGCTTCATAGCCTTTGTGCCGTCTCCAGCCACCTGGGAGCAATTCAGCGTTATGGAGGACTCCACAAACCTTGACTTGTATCCTGCCGTTTCTGTTACTCCCCCATCGAAAATGAATTGTGGCGTTTCTTTCGTTAATTCCGTTTAGGTAGACTCCATGACCTGACAGCCGTTCCGTGTCCGTGTCCGAGCCCGGAGCTGCTCTGCCACTCACGCCCCGGAATTGGAACCTTAGTCTCCCGGAAGCTTTTGCGCAGTTCGCCTTCACTTCTACTGCGGCCGCCCAAACTCCTGTGCTGCGTTCCGCTTTCCCGGACACCGCACACTCTCTGTTCCACGGAATGCCACTCTCATCTGTGAGGTAATTGACCATTCTATTTCCTTTTTTTTTAACTACAAAGAAATCCCTTTCAGTTTAGGTTTAAGTTCTTTTTAGCATTCGGTGCAGTTTTGATGCGGTTTTGTCTTGATTACTCCAATAGCTTCATGTTTAAGGAGTCTGAGTCCGGAGCTCTCCGGCCGTGCGTCCTACCCGGCCGCCATCTTCCCCTGCCAGCCCAATGCTGCTAATGTTAACATTCCTACCAAGAAACAAGAAAAAAAAATCCTCATAAAAATCCTCATAAGTAGAAGAAGACGGGTAAACACCAAACAGCGTTTCAACATAAACAGTAAAACAAACGGATGTTTAAAGGGGAACATAATAATGGAAAACAGGATAAATGAGGAATACAAATAAAGAATTTAAAATACTCTCCTGGAATGTAAATGGGATGAGAACAAAAAGCAGAAGAAACAGAATCCTGTAATATCTGAGAACAACAGAAAGTGAAATAATAATATTACAAGAGACACACTAAAAGAGGAATGGGCTCAAGTAATAAAAACTCTAAATTGGGTAGATTTTTACGTATGTACTACACAAGAATGCAACATCAAAGGAATAGCGATAATCATCAAAAAATCACTCAAAGCTAATCTGGACTCAGCAGAAGTAGATAGCAAGGGAAGATGGGCAATAGCAAAAATCTTGATAGGAAATAATCCACTCACAATAGCGGGATATTATGGACCTAATCTAGACGATGCAGACCCGTTACGGAAACTCTACTCTCAGTTAATACAAGTCACCTCTCCAATAATTCTGGGGGGTGACTTCAATCTCATAATGGACCCTAGCATTGATAGATCCCCACCAGGGAGACATGCAAACTTACCGAAAATGAGAGAATGGATCTGTATTTTTAAAAGAGATCTCGAACTAATAGACATTTGGAGAGAAAGAAGAGAAAAAACCCACCCATTTACATTCATAATAAAAAACTCGGGCATAGATCAAGAATTGATTATTTTCTTATTGACCAAGATCTATCAAGCAGTGTAAAAAATCTAGCTCACCTTCCTGCCCACTTATCAGATCATTCTGCGGTCCAGCTAACACTTCAAACAAAATTAGTTGAAATACAAAGAAGATTCACGGTAGAGAGAGCAATTTTACTTGACCATCAAATTATGAAAGAAATTGAATTGGAAACAAAAAACTTTTTTGAAAATAATAAAGTTGGCACGACAAAACAGGTTTCTTGGGACACATATAAAGCTGTATTAAGAGGAAAGTTACTAAGCTCGGGGGCATATAAAAACAAAAAAATGCGACAAGAAATAACAGACCTGGAGAAAAGTATTAACCTCTTTGACACCCAAATAGCAGCGGAACAAGACACAACAAGGAGAAAAGAACTAGAACTAGAAAGAAAAAAACAGAAAGAAAAATTGGAAGACATACTTGAAGATAGAGTGCGCACAAAGTGGGAATCAAGTAAACTAGCAAAACATGAATATGGGGAAGGATGTGGTAAGTGGCTCTCTTGGAAACTGAAAACAGATAAAACCAGGAACAAAGTAAAGAGAATTCATCAAGAAGGTCATACAAACCAAAGCACAGAAGAAAACATAATTAGACAAGAGTTTATGAAATTTTTTGCGGAACTATACACAGAAGACACAAATGCACAAGAAAGCCAGATAGACTCATACTTAGAAGGCATCCCATCATTGGCCCTTACGGAAGAAGAAAAGGAAGAACTACATAAAGAGATCTCAACAAGCGAAGTAAATGAGATTATCAGAAACTTAAAAAAGGGAAAGGCAGCAGGGCCAGATGCCCTACCAAACGAGATATACATTGCATTAAAGGATACTCTGCTACCACATATTACGGAGCTGATAAACCTGATTTTCAAACAACAAAACAAAATACCAGACTCCTGGAATGACTCAATAATTACAATCATCCTAAAACCTGGCAAGGACCCCACTAGATGTGAATCATATCGTCCTATATCGCTGCTCAATGCAGATTACAAAATATTTACAAAATTCATGGCAGTTCGATTGGGGAAAGTAATGAACCAACTTATAAACCCTGATAAAAAGGGATTCATCAAAGGGAGACAACTACATGAAGTTACACATGAACTCTTGAGTTCCATTGACATAGCTATACAAGAAAAGTCCCCCTTACTATACTTACTGTCGACGCCGCTAAGGCGTTCGACAGAGTCAACTGGACCTTTCTAGAAAAAGTCATGACCAAAAACAACATAGGTCAACCATTCATGCATGTCGTGAAACAGATCTATAAAACACCAAGGTCAAAAGTCCTGGTTAATGGCAGTCTTACAGAGAATGTGAATATAGAAAGAGGAACAAGGCAGGAGTGTCCCCTCTCGCCCCTGCTTTTCAATCTATATATTGAACCGCTGGCGAACAAACTAAGAAATACAAAAGAGATTACCCCATTTAGACATCTGATGTGGGAAAAAAAATCGCATTATACGCAGATGATTTGATGATTTTTACGGACGACTACATCAATTCAAAGACATCTATAGAAGAAATCATAAGCGAGTTTGGGAAAGTTTCAGGTTATCTGGTAAACCATTCAAAGACCGAGATCATGACCTGGAACACACAATTCCAAAGCCCAAACATCAAAAAGGAAATAAAATACTTAGGGATCCTAGTAAATCAAGAACTGGATAAGATACCGCAACGTAATCTGAACAAAGTAACAGGAGAGGTAAAAAAGCTACTCAAAGTGTGGTCTAGTTTACCATTAAGTTTTATAGGTAGATCGAATATCATTAAAATGTCAATACTGCCCAAGTATACTTTCCTTTTTAATACCATTCCTCTAGAATTTGGGAAGTCCCTTTTAAAAAAACCTCAGGGAGACATTACAAACTTTATATGGGCCTCAAAGGGAATCAGGATCTCTTGGAAGAAACTCAGGAGAGGAAAACAAGATGGAGGATTATCAAGCCCCGATCTGGTGGAGTATTATAAGGTGTTTCAGTTTAAAAACATACGGACCCTATTAAAAAGTCATCAACATTACCCGAAATACCTGCAAGCAATGACAGAAACAGAAGATCACTTTTTATTCAAATTTGGTCATCCTAAGTACTTTAAAAAAGTTACATTGAAGACCTTAAGAGAGGCAGCAAAATTGTGGGTACAAATTAGAGCAAATTTGAAAATTCAATACTACAGTGTAATGGCCCCAATATGAGACTCACCGGGAACCCCAGAATGCCTAAAAGATTCAATGGCAATTCCCTTGAAACAAGCCAATATCAACTACTGGGGTCAACTATTAAAAGGCTCAACTTTGATCACATGGGAAAAATCCAATCTATCACCAAGGGATCAGTGTCCAAATTTAAATATTATCAAATATCAAGCTGGGTCGAAAACCATCCCTATTAACAATCAAGAGAATGAAAAGCTGGAAAAAGAAATGGTAGAACTCCTAACAATAACTAAGGAGGTGGCAAAGTGGTACAGGGCGTTTATATCTGCTGGAGAGGGAGACACGAGGATAGAAGACCAAATCTGGGGGAGAGACATACAATTGGATGACCTAGATATAACCTGGGAAAAATCTGTGGAAAAATGCTGGTCCACTCTAAAGTCTGCTGCGTTAAAAAAAATCTATACACTATACATCGCGCATACTGGACCCTGAAAAAAGTGTCCAAATTTAAAAATGCAGGCGTAAAAAAAAGTGCCCTAAGTGTGGGGAAGAAAATGCAGACGATATCCACATGTTCAGAAACTGCCCCCTATTGGAAGAATTTTGGAAGGAAGTGGGTAAGACCATGAGCTTAATCATACAGAAACAGCTAACTGTAAGTACAACCCTTACTCTTTTTGGGATTGAAGACACAATTGGTAGAGGGGGACTAACCAAATGTCAGGAAAATCTTCTCTTTGTACTAATTGTTCTTGCTAGGAGGGAGATTTGTATAAAATGGGTTGGGCCATCTCCACCTACACATAGAGACTGGATGAATTCTGTCGTAAAGATCAACAAATTAGACAGGAAGGGAAACACCAGAAAAAGATTTAAATATTGGGAAATTTTTGAAAACCATCTAATCTCCAATACAGGGTCAGTACATACGGTCCCATGATTAATGCAAAAACAACACCTGGTAGACAAGTATGATACTTGTCGAGTAGCCTGAAGGCTAGCTCACTCCCACACATCCAAACCAGAGTTGGTACTATGTAAGGCCTAAGGGTACTCCTCTGAAAACCTCGTATAGATGACAAACTCCCCAACCTCGAGAGACCAAGGGGCAGTGTCGGTAACAAAACCAGAGGCAGAAACCCGAAACCCCGAATACATAGAACTTTCGCAATATGAGGATTAAAAAAACAAACAAAAAAAAAAATTAATAAGGCTTCCGATAATCGCATTGCGGTTTTTATAATCAGGATAGTCCAATCATGTCTGCAATGCCAGGCTATCTGTGCCCACTCTTTTCTGAACAAACTATCTTCCAAGAAAATGCGTGGTGCATTGGTCACTAAAAGGCCCTTGGGGGCCATTTTGTTAGTTAAGTATTCTTTCATCATCGTGCCATGTAAATTGGCTCTAATGCGACTCCTCTTCTGCTCGCCCAACTTATCCCAATCAGACATTTGTGAAATTGCCTGGGCGACTAGAGGATCTGCAAACAGGGTAGGATCATTAAGAATAGCATCTGCCTCCTCTCTTGAGAAAGACTGACCCAAATCTTCCATCTTGAAGGTGTAAATGGAGCACTTTTCAAAAATTGTAAGTTAAAAATATTTGATACACTCGCAGCTGCACGCTGCTAAAGTCATGTAAACAACAAGAGAGAAAGGGTTAGAAAGCCACTCTTACACCCCTTAGTTTACTAAATCCAAATCAACGGAAGAGCGACAAAGTTCCAAAAAAGGAAGAAAGAGACGGGAGAGGCCAGTAAAATAATTTCTCTGAATTGGGGAGTAGTCCACACTCCTTTTAATTCACTTCTCTATCACTGTTGGATATTATCATACTTTCTATAAGAACCCAATGAGGACAACTGGCAACCGACTTTTCAGTTGGTGCCTGAGGGTTCTTCTTCCTTTTTTCCATTCAGTGCATGCAAAACTCACTGGCCTCTCCCGTCTCTTTCTTCCTTTTTTGGAACTTTGGTGGTAGTAACTGAACTATTTTACTGTCTCTCTTTCTGCATTTGCATCTTTGTTGTCGGTCTTCCGTTGATTTGGATTTAGTAAACTAAGGGGTGTAAGAGTGGCTTTATAACCCTTTCTCTCTTGTTGTTTACATAACAATAACAATCCCAAGATATTCAATCTCTGCACACACTCTCCCCCCACAGTCCTCAAAGTTCCAACACATTACCTCAGTCTTGGAGTTATTCACCAAATACCCAGATATAGCCCCATATGTTTTGTTAGCTGCTCCACCCTAGGTATAGTTATAGAGGGGTCAGCCGTTTATATTATCAAGTCATCAGCGTATAGCACTATCTTACTGCTAGAAGGAGTGTATAGAGAGGGACAATCTGGTCATCTTTTCGTAAAGAGTGTTCTAGTGGTTCGATGTAGAGATCAAACAAGAGGAACGACAGGGGGTTACCCCTGCCCCGTACATCTTCGAATTCTAAAACTACTCATCAAGGATCAATTTAAAATAATTTTGGCCGAGGAGTTTACATAGAGCTTCTGTATCAAGATAAAACCAGAGCTAAATTCCATCGAATCCAATACCGCCCTCAAGAATGCCCAACTAACCCGGTCGAATGCCTTGGCTGCGGCAATCGTGACCACTGCCAAGGGGATCGAGCATGTGGTGGCGAGATCAATAGTGCCTAATAATGACTTTGTAAGTTCGTGTATTTGTCTCTTTGGGACAAATCCTTTCTGATCCCCATGTATCAGCTGAGGGGCCAACTTTGCCAGTCTCCCTGTCAAAATGCTAGTAAAGATTTTATAATTGGCATTTAGCAGGGAAATTGAGCAGTATGAGTCTGCCTTCCTGGGATCCTTAGCAGGTTTTAAAATCACAACAATTGTAGCCTCTTTCCAAGAGGATGGGGAACATGACGGCTGCGAGTTCAATGGTTGCGCGTTCCTGATGAGGAGAGCGGTAGTCGATGAGTGGCCCCTCTCCCCGATACACACCGCTGGGAGATTGCGTTGTGCCATCCTAAATGCTGCTTCAGCTGGGGTCGGTAGGCATGATTGCTGCCAGATTCTGCTCTGAGGCAAGGAGAGCAATTCCAGCTTGGGGGAGAGCTGCGGTGCAGCTGCGACTTAGCAGGGCAGTGCAGACTCGCAGCAACGATGGCAGAGTCAGCACAAGAATGAGCTGGCCGGAGGGAAGTGAGAGCTGCATACAAGCTGCTCCCACAGATGTCAAGCTCACTGCTGGAACCCAGAGACTGAGAGAGAACTGGGGAGTTGGCAGAGGAGTCCGGTGGGCGCAACAACCCACACCTATGGAGAGGAATTCGCTGGCCCCAGCGCAATTCCACAGATGAAATCTCCAGGTACACTCTGCCCACAAGGGCAATTGTAACATCCATAAGGGTAAGTTCTGGGTTAAAATTACCCCCAGCTTTTATGGCCCCTAGTGATAAGATAAAGGAAGGTGGGAGACCCAATATACCCCTACGGGCTTGGGCAAATACTAGTAATATAGAGTTTTAAAATGCCAGCAAGGGATTTTGTTTCTGAAGATAATTTCCAGATTACAGACTTGCATCTTAATTTCAAATAATAGCCTGTTCAATCAAATTGGTATCTGATCTGATTACAATCAAACTATCTAACAATCAATTAGACAAGGGGACTATTCAAACGATATAGTCTTAGTAAAGATGAAAAACAGAGGAAATCTTTTTTTTTTAAAAATATTTCTTATTTATATCAGTCATAAATTTATAGGGTACATATCAACAATTCACATTGATTACAATGCTTTCAAATGAAAAAGAAATTGTGGAATTCTTTCTATAGTTCATCTGAAAAAACAAGTCCAATCCAATAATAAAAACAGTAATTGACATCTATTTTTTCTAATTAAAGGTCACTTGTATAGTTGATAACAAATGGAGAAATGGACTCTATAGTCGACGTTTCGGTCTTCAGTTGAGTTAATCCTTTAGACCTTCCTCAAGACAACACAGTGTGCATGTGGCATTGACCCCTAAAAACAACGTAATGTAATACATTAATTTTATGTTTATATGATTTCAAATCTTTACATCCAAAACGGATTACCCTTGTATAATAAACAACAACTTGTTTTGTCAATAATTTCATATTCTTACATAAGCTTACAAATCTGTTCATATTTGTCATTGTTTATAGTACATTAAATTCAATCCAGTTTACTTCATAAATGAATCCAGTTATGACGTTAGACTCCAATGTGGTCAAAAGGACTCTCAGTAGCAGTCCTGGTTATTATCTGGAATTGGAAATAGGCATATATCAGGTATCTAAACGTAATCCATAACTATAAGTGAAGATTAACAATGGTGTTTCTAAGAGACATTTACCTGATTTATATCGTCACCCAGACTGATCTGTAAGCGGAATGTCTTTTCCGGCGACCAGCTCTGTTTTTTACATTCTTTTTGCCAATTGTTTCGTTTCCAATCTGCATAAAAAGTCAAATGCAGAATTCTCACTTCTTATTCGATGATTATCTATAATGATACGAAAAGAATTTAAAACAGAGCCTTCATTGACGACATTCATTTTAGTATGGCAAAATGATTTAACACAGCCTTCATTGACGACATTCATTTTAGTATGGCAAAATGATTTAACGCAGAGGCTTCATTGACAACATTCGTTTTAGTATGGCAAAATGCTGAACCATAGTAATTCTGTGTGCAGCTTCTTATTCAGAAATGGGTTGTGACTCATGGTTTGGTGTGATATTCACTCATGACAGGATTAGCTTTTAAAGTGAAGCGTACGGTTATGTTTATAAACGCAAAGCCCTAGAGAGCCATACACTATTACGGGTAGTATGAACATTAAACATTGATATCGCAATGCATTTCATTACATATCGGGCAGTATCAGTAAGTTGAGTACACTGTTTAGTGACATGATGCAGCATAAACAAAATATTGTATGAGAGTTGTGATATTAAGCTCGAGGGGCCTCATTTATGAGGCTGTGCGTCACTTTTACGCCGCCGGTGCATCACTTTTTGTGACGCACCAGTGGCGTAAAAAATGCGCCTTGTTGCGCCATATTTACTTTGTAAACCCCTGCGCCACATTATACCTGCGCCAGATATAATGTATGTAAGGGGGTGTATTGGCACAAGGAAGGGTCGTAGAAGTGACGCAGTCAAATCTATGAGATTTCACTGCGTCACTTTTAGGACGCCGTTGCGTCAAAATCTTGCACCTGCCTCACAGCAGGCGTAAGACTGACACAGGCCCTTTCACACGGGGCTTGCCCCATGTGAAGGACGCATTGCTGGAGTTGTGTCACTTTTGTGACACACTCCAGCAATGCGTCACTTTTGCGCTTACAGATACGTCAGAAAAACTGATGTATCTGTAACTCCTTGCGACATGATGCGTCATACATTAAATATGACCCATCAGGAATGTCGCAAGGAGTGCGCACTGAGAAGTGACGCATCGCTGCTTTCACGCAGCGATGCGTCATTTCTCATAAACGAGGCCCGAAGCATATTGTGCACGTTAGCGCAAGAACAGTGGACCGGAAGTGCCACACATGACCACACTGTTACGCTTCTTGGCGATAGAATGAACATATCTCACAATCATGTATTTTGCCATATATATTGGGCTTTGTGCCAAGAACCGAAAAAACCCTCTCTTGTTTCATGCAAAATGAGGCAAATAAATACGATGTTGCTCGTGGCCTAATTCGGCGTTTAAGCGTGGAGGTCGACACTTTTATTATTCTGAACGTAGCACGGCTATCGTCACATGTTGCGGGATTTTACAAAAAAAGCCAGTTTCGTCTTCCAAACTAAGCTAAGCAACATCATGCAGGAATGTATAATTCTGCGCATTAATTAAGATCCAAGTCTGAAATCTGGAAATTATCCCTATTGATAAGGGCACTGTGGGGGCAGGGATCGTCCTAACAAGCTGGGAAGTCCACAAAACAGGAAAGAGGTCGCGTGGTAGGGGCCAAAGAATCCCCCCCCCAGGTCAAGATGACCCCCTCCCTCAAATCTTTCTACAAAGTTTTGTCCCAACCAGTAATGCAGAGGGAAGAAGGTGGGGGAGAAGAAAGTGTAACCCCGAGGAGTCCTAGAATGGAAAATGTCAATTCTATGTTGGCAGCTGATAGGGCACTCCGCTTGGTGATAGCAGGAGTGCAGAAACTGGCAATGGGCCTGGAGAAGATCCCAGCAGCGTGTTTCAGAAATCCACACAGAATAGATTCAGTGCACTAGCAGTAAGAGATGAGGCAATTCCTATGGAGAGACATCACCAATATCCTCAACAAACGTCTGAGACAAGGGGTCTGAATGGAGGGCAGTGGAGGTGCCTTTGCCTTCCAGCCTCTGAGACCTGAAAGAGGAGATTAAAAATAGGTTTAAGATATCTGAGGCCAATCAAGCCTCCTGTGCTGTACTAGCGTAAAAATTAGAAGAATTAGCTGAGAAAAGATATCGCTAAAAATAGCGCTGGACTGGGAGTGCTATCTAAAGACAACCTAGAATTAAGGAAAGATGTGGAAAGGATCGAAAATCACTCAAGAACCTGAGGTTCTTAAATATCCCGTAAGATGAAAAGGGCAAAAAAATTAAGGCACTCATAATTAAGCTGCTGAGAGGACAGACATCAACTTAGATCAAGAGATACAACATGTGCATTGAGATCCCTTTAAAAGGAACCCTCAAAGACAGAAGCCGAGAAAGATCCTCATGCATTTTCTTTCATACTCAGAAAGAGATGATACTAACCGCTGCCCTGAAGAAAGGCCCGTTCACCATTGGCAACTACTCCTCTATTAGCTCTATTAGGTTGGATGTTTACTGTGCAATGGATCAGAAGTAGTGGGAGTGAGGCAAAAGAATGGAGGAGCTGAATAGGCTCGGGGCTAAGGTCCAATTGAAATTTCTTGCGATGATCTGTTTAATGTGGAACAATTGAATGCATAACTATCGGACAGTGGAGGACGTGGATGCTCTGTTTGTAACTATGAATTAAAAGAGAGGAGTCCTGAGGAGATACCCCTAATGAAATAGCAAGTACAGTGTGGGGGAGTGGCGTGGGGGTTCACTTTTATAAGCATATTGAAAATGAACTACTCCTTCATCGAGTAGCCCCCACAGGCCATTATGCCTGATAGTTAATGGAGAGTTCCCAAGGGAGAGAGAGGGATGAAGTGGAGAGGGTTTGAGGGGGAGGGTCTAGGGCGCAGGGTGGGGAGCAGCGGTAAAACAGTAATATTAAGTCCTCTATATCACCTAGTTATATCACCACAACTGGCTAATTTAAGACATTAGATGATATCAAGGTCCTTGAACTTGTGAATGATGACGGGGGCAAAGAATTACATTTTCTAACATGGCCCCTGAATGGACTGAGATCCAAAAGTCGACAGATTGGTGATGAGATACCTTGAAGATAGTAAAGCTGCGTAGGTATGATGGAGCAGATTTCATCTGCAGTCAGGCATTGTTTTATTTTTTGTGCTTCAGACAGACTGCATTTAAATTGCCACACACATTTTGGTGCAAGTTAAAACCAAAGGCACATGAAAAATATAAAAGTGACACCTAGTCTTTCTGAAATGCTTGTGCTGAATTAACATGTGTTTTTACAGTATAAAGAAAAGTGGCCTTTTTAGCTTTAAAGATGAATAAAATGTGTTTCTCTCCTTCCTAGCTCATCTATTGCAATCTGAATTCACTATTTTCTGTTTTAAAAGACTTTAGCTTGGTACATATTTAATAAACGTGTTTAGTTTAAAACACCTCTTTTTATAATGTGTGAAAATAATGCACCAATCACTATACATGGTGCTAAAATGCTTTGTACATGAAAAGGTATCTAAAACATTGATAACATGTTTCTGTGTGTGTTACATTAACTGTATGTGCTTTTAAATTTTACACTAAAGCATAACATGCTTTATTATACATTGCACATTTATTTTGCATGTTATTATAAATAATAGAAAAAGCTGCTTTAAAATTAGTAGCTGGGTTAGGTAAACATTATAGTATTAAATGGTATACATTGTACACATTAGTGCTGTATCTAGAGTATGTCCTCTTTTTATTTTTATTATGTGTTTACATCACATGACCAACCCACGTGACCTAAGAACTGGGCCTTGCAGCATTGGAACCTAGCCAGTTGGCTACCGAAGCTGGGACTCTCCTGAAACGCCCACCTTTGCCCTTGAAGAGATGCTGTTTTTATGTCTAATAATGATACAATGTTGCACACTTTTAAACTCTAAGGGGAGGGTAATGTCACGTGAAATACGTAATAGGGGAACATAGAATTATAGGTGGTGACAGTGACTTAACCACCTCCCTTGACCAATCAAAAGATGGGACCTTGTCACTTGCAACATTTGTGGGTGGTACCTGACCTTGAAGGCACTATAAAGGTGGCTGCACACACTGGAGAATCGTCCGTCTGGGCTGACTAGCTGACCAGACACTGACCCACCACTCTACAATAGGCCCCATAGATAGATGCTGCGGAGCACTCTGCCAAATTTTCTAAGTATAGCACCCAGATAAGGAGAAGTGCTACAAAGCTCTTTGTCATTTTTTTCCCCACCGGCTCCTTTTAACCCAGCTGGCACTGGGCACATTAGGGAGGAGGGGGCGTGTGAGCCTTGACAGGAGACGCAGATTAGAACAGGCATCTCTGTGGGTTAGGCACGAGCTCGTGGCGGGTATTTTGTTTGGGCGTTCCGAGGAGAGTCTGATAAGAGGGTTTCCCTGTTGATTATTGCAAAATCCTGGCACGTCATATTTGGCACAATAGGCCACATTCCTCTCTGCGAAGGGCGGGTTGCTTGCTCTTTGGAAACGGACAGAAATGCAGAAGAGCAGTGAATAGATAGAATTAGGTTTAAAAGATTTGTCCAACTTATGCATTTAATTTTCTTAATGGGAGACTATTGATTACCCTTGCAAAACTATTTTCTTAGAGACTCTTTAAAAGTTTTGTATGACATTCTGCGCCACATTTTTCCTTCCTACATGTAAATGCTTATATGCAGACTGTAATAAGTTCTGTACTAATGCTATTTTACCTGTTTTCCAAATTCTGTAACCTGATTGATGTCACTGATGAATAAAGGGTCATAAAAACCTAACTTTTGATTAGAAAATAAAACCCTTTAAAACTCAACAACTCTCTTTATTGGCTTAAAATAATAATTGCATTTTTGACTGTTCATCTTTATTTAAAGTCTCCTGAAGGTAATACATGGTGTGAAGGGCCCAACACCTTTTGAGCGGTAAAATTAGAGGTAGCATGAGGGTTTTGCATTGAGAAATTACCAGAAGAAATTACCGCTCCATCAGTTTTTGGTAATCAGAGGATGGTCGTTATTGATTAGTTTGGTGATTAATGATTATTGATTTCACCATCAACTACTCAACTAATGGATCATTGACCTTAAGTAGGGAAGTAAAATAATTGCCCAAGTTAGATAAATGTCCAAGTCCTGATTCCTGACTCCAATGCTCAGAACCTGAAGACTGGCAAAGCAGTACTGGAAGGTAATGCAAGAAGTGGTGTGAGTATCAATAGGGTTGTGAAATGTTGTTAATATGCTAGCATGTATGTATTTTTTGAAGTGTTGAAATAGTAAGGGTTTTTACTGTTGGTGACATTTTGCTCATTTTGAATTGATGGTGTTATTGATTATATTGGTAATTTCATAGGACATAATTTTTGGTTATTGATTACATGTTTTAACTCTTCATGTTAAGTTAGTGTCTTGTTCTTTGTTGTCTGGAACACGCAGGTATGCACACCTGTGGAATCCCGGGAAGGAATAGCGGGTGGTAAATGGAAGCCACACTGCACTGAGGTTACTCGTCTGTTGGAATAACACTGAGAAGCTAGGTAGGGCTGGCAGTGTTAAATTAGGGACTATTTTCTGTGTGAGTGATTGTAGCAAAGAGTTCGCTGGTGAAACTTTGGTCTGATATCACCTAGAAAGGGTCACACCAAAGGAGTAGCAGGTTCTTCTGAGCTAGATTGACAGCAAAAGGGTTCGCTGGTGAAACTTTGGACTAAGATATATCCTGTAGGATAAGTCCAAAGGAGTAGCAGGTTCTTCTGAGCTTGAGTGACAGCAAAAGGGTTCGCTGGTGAAACTTTGGACTAAGATATATCCTGAAGGATAAGTCCAAAGGAGTAGCAGGTTCTTCTGAGCTTGTGTGACAGGTAAGCGGAAGGGATTTACCTGTAGTGTTTGAAGAGTAAACGGAAAGCCTTACTTTGTGAAGGGTAAGCGGAATGTGTTACTCGCAGTGAATATAAATCTATCCTTTATTTAGCACAACAGACAGAGTAGCGAATGTATTTATGTTGTTACTAACAGAGTTATTGATTAAGAGAAATATTGCAGTGATTTTGTGGAGGTTCAGTAGTAGGAGTAAAACTGACTAAAATTGAGATTGACAGCTTTGGAGAAAAGAAATTGCATTGAACTATTGCAAAAATGAAATTGTTTGAAGGCTTAAAGAAGCTGTTAGGAGGTAAAGTGAAAAATTCGTTTTTTATTGGTGATGCTCCTGAAGGAACACCTGTGCATTTTATGTCTACCAATTCGGGACAAAATACATGTATGTGGGTTCACCAATGGTGCAAGATTACTAAAAAAGAGGGTGCTTTGAGGTTTCCAAAAGATGGTACTTTTGAATTGCAAATTATTGACAAATTAAGGGAAGTCTTATGTGAAATAAAGACACCATCTAAAGCTGCACAATTTGAGGCCTTAAGCATGTGGGAAAAGACAGCAAGAGAGAAAGCAAGTGAGGATAAAAAGGTAAAGCACCAAATGCAGGAGAAGAGAATTAATGATGATAAAGTGCTTCAAATAAATAATGATTCAGGGGATAAAATAATGGATGAATTGTTAACTGAGTGTCCACCACTTTATGTGGTTCCCATTAAAAATACTGAAAATGGTGTACTAGTAAGCACTACAGTGGCTACTGCTTCTGTTGAGCAGAGAAAAACACATATTGAGAAAACTGTGCAAACATTTCAGATTGACCCACTACCTGTTGATTCAGCACTGACAGTGATACCTCCAGGTGTTACTGCTTCAAATGTGCCTTATTCAGTCCAAGAATTGCTAACTGCAGATGCACAGATAATACATAGAAAAATTATGACTGTCCCAATTAATATGGCCCCTACTGAAAAGGTTCAAAGAGCTGCAGAAGGAGTGATTATGGCAGAGTTTATTTCAGAAACTCAGAATTCACAGGTTATTGAACAGAAATTACCCCAAGCACTGAAAGGTGAGGGACAAATGGCCTTTAAAAGATCTGCAGCCCAGGATAAAATAAATATATTTGAAAATGGGATTTCTCAAACCTGCTTTGAGGAAGCAGCAGTGATTAAAAAGATAGAAAACATGGGAGAACATATTAAAACAGGCCCTGAAAAAGAGAAACAGCTTAGTGTTTTAAATGGAACAGGTGAACATGGAGAAAATAACAGTCCATGCTGTTTAAATAATGAAAATGTGAACAAGTGTCAGGAAAAAGAATTAATTTCCCTGAGTAAGGTAACAGCTGTATGTGCATTAACTACACATAATGGCCTGACAGTTTGATTCAAAATTATGAAATTGATGTTTCAGGAAGTTTTCCATCTCAGAAAGGTTTTAGAGTACATATGGATGATGAAGCAAATGAGAAAATGTGCTCTTCCGGAATGCAATTGCATATTGCAGAAATAAAGTATATTTTTAAATGCAATGGGTTTGAGAAATTAGGAGACAAATGGGCAAGAAAACATGAGAAGAAAAAGAAACCACCAGACCTAGCAAGGAAACTGGAAAAGGAAAAGAAGCCACCAGATTTAGTTGAGAAAAATAAGCAGAATGGGGGAGAAGCTTTTGCTTACTCATTGAGAGAAAAGGTGGGAGAAGTGCATGTTCCTATGCCACAGAATAAAAGTGAACTTGCAGCATTTCTGAACACATTCCCACAATTGAGAGACAGAATTATGCTGTGGTACCCACAAATTGATGGATTTCTTGACATTTTAAAAGAGTTGTGCATTAATTTGGAAATGTTCTTTTACATTGCCATGCAGAATGAATTGTGGTTTGAATCTAAAGTTATTCAAAGGCCAAGTGAAGAGGCAATGAAAAGGGTTTGCATGAATGCACCATCATTTTCTGTTGTTATGGAGGAAAACATAGCAGTGATTATTTTCCTGAAGGGTGGAGTGCCAACAAAGGATGTTGATTGGGTACAGATTAAAAGAACACAGGATGGAAGTAAAGGTGTTTTGGTTTGTGAAAATTCAGGTATGGATGTTGTACTGCTGGAAAATATGTCCTTTTGCCATCTTTATAGCAGATTTGAGCATTGGAAGAAGAAAAATAAATTTAAACATGATGCACAAAAACATGGAGAAATGCAGATGCAAAATATACCAGCTAAGCAAATGCAAATGTCAGTTCAGAAACAGGTACCTATGGCAGGAATTATTCAAGCAAAGATCCCACAAAATATGGAAAAGGCTAACATTAATTTAAATAAGTTGTCCAGAGCAAATGTGAATTATTTCCAGAGACAAAATCAGAACCCAGTCCAACAGGTTGCTGTGTTTGAAAATGAGAGTTTTAACGCTGACAATTCAGAATTTACCAAGTCCATTGTGAAGGCAGAGGAAAGTCCAGATTTAGTTGCAGGAGTTTTAAACAAAGAAATTACAAACCCAGTTTTAGAAAAATGTGCACCTAAATTAGGCCCATTTGAGGAAAATTACAAAACTGTTGTCTGTGACTCTGGCCTAGCAGAAAAACAATTGTTTTGCAAATTAAACAGCACAGAATACTGTACACCAGATAATATTATTTTTCAGATTCCTGATGAGGATGTACATTTTAAAATGGCCCAGCAAGAAACAGCTGTAGCATTATTTTCAGAAAAGACAGTTGAAAAATTACCTTCTGATTTTGAAAAAATAATAAACACAGAAATAAGAGAGTTCATAGAGAAGGATGCCAGATTAATAAAATGTGCAGAACATGTCTTATTAAAATTAGAACAAAGTGACATGTATTCAGGAACACCATCAGTTGCAGGAATTTTACCAATAAAAGTATTTTTGATGGAATTGATTAGAAGTTTGTGTAACTTTCTGATCACAGGTTCACAGAAAATAAATGAAAAGAAGAGAATAGTGCAGGAGATTAAAAGCATATTTTTTTCATGTTGTCCTGTGGTACCGAATCCAGCCAATATATTTTTTCACATTCCATGTGCTGAAGAATGGCTTACTTTTATTGATTTTTGCAAAGTCCATGTAACAGTGCCATTGCATGAGAATAGTCAGGAGTACTGTCAAAAAGCAGATGAATATCTGGGACACAAAATTGGAAAGGGAGATAGAAAGGTGTCACCAGAAAGGGTGGAAATGATTTCCAAGAAAAATCCACCTCAAATTAAGAAAGAAGTTAGGACACTTTTGGGAATGGTTAGCTGCTGTAGAGAGTGGTTACCAAACCTATCCTTAGTGGCTAAGCCTTTACTGAGGCTGACACATGAGGATGTGTCTGATCCGCTTCCATTGGACAACAATTGCACAAAAGCATTCCTAGAGTTGAAAGAGAAAGAATGTTGCGCCCCAGCACTAGGAATGAAAGTTTATTTAAAAGAAAATATACCAATTTGCAGTGAGAGGGAGGGCTGCACTCTCTCATTGCCTATTCAAAAAGATGACTGTGTTCAAAGGTCTGTGATGTATTGCCCAATGACCTTTGACCCTAACTTCACAGAAATGTCAGCAAATGATTTGGATTGTGATGAAACTGAATATGAGTGTCTAAATATCATGAAAATATGCATAAAGCCAAATTCAGACTTTAATGATGAATGTCTGAGTCAGCCCAACAATGTCCATTTTGTAGATGGCCCATGTTTGAAAGGTGACACATTAAAAGCAGCACATGCTGTGCTCCTTATACATTATGTTGTCAAAGCTTCATGGCTTTCAGTAGTTACCTCAGCCCAAAATTCGAAATTGATTGCCCTTACCATAATATGCAGTATATCTGCTCAAATGAGAGTCACTGTTGTCATGGGAGAGAGAAATGCTTATTCAGTTGCACACATTTGTGTTCTGTTAGCATGTACATTCTATGGAATCTTCACAGGTGAATTAAAAGAGGCTCAAGAAAATGTTTTTAAAGCAGCACAACAGGGTTGTATCAGAACTGTTTTTGAGAAAAGCGACAACTGCAAAGTGGTAAAAGTGTTATTGCAAAGACTGATGCCCAGGTATAGATTGCCAGTTTCTCTGAAATCAGATCATAATGTGGTCTCAAAGATAATGAGTGCAGAACAACAGATTGGACAAGGAATGGATTGCAGCTATCTGCCTGAAGTGTCAAGCATAATAAAGCTACACAATGGCAGCACTGAGTTACGTTTTGCAAAAGACGGTGTCTCACCAACACTAAAGTGGCTTGAAAATGCATATGCAAATGCACTTGTGGAAAACACTGAGGAGAACACTAGCCATTGCTGTGTAGGTCTGGTTGATGTACAGTGTGCAGTTTCTCACCAGATTGCAGCTGCTACACAAGATCTGCATAATGGATGGTGCAACGGCTTTGGTCTGAGAGATGCTTTGGTGAAACATCAGAATCTGATCAAAGTGAAAATAAGTGTGAAAGGCATTGGTTGAAAAAAAGTGCAAAGGATTGATGGTGCTCTGTCAGAGTTTCTCAGCACCTAAGTAGTCTAATTTGCATTGAAAAGGTAGAGAATGCCACACTGTATGAGCCATTCTGATGGCAAGCTGATGACAATGAGCAAAGAAATGCTGAAACTGTCCTGATGAATTCCTTTTTTTATTATTTTAGTTACTTATTTTAAAGAAGACTAACTGTTCAAGAAGCTACTTACAGAACTCTGCACTAAAACAATTGAGCTTGGCTATATATGATCTGATTACAGATAGACTTGTGTTTGCCTTAGAAATAGAAGTAAAATTGCTATATGCTCAGCTTTTGCAATTAAAAAAATCACTTTTGAAAATGAAATATGGAAATGTGTGATGAATTAAAAATCATTTTATTATGATTTGAATTATCAGAAGGGTGGATTGATGGAGCAGATTTCATCTGCAGTCAGGCATTGTTTTATTTTTTGTGCTTCAGACAGACTGCATTTAAATTGCCACACACATTTTGGTGCAAGTTAAAACCAAAGGCACATGAAAAATATAAAAGTGACACCTAGTCTTTCTGAAATGCTTGTGCTGAATTAACATGTGTTTTTACAGTATAAAGAAAAGTGGCCTTTTTAGCTTTAAAGATGAATAAAATGTGTTTCTCTCCTTCCTAGCTCATCTATTGCAATCTGAATTCACTATTTTCTGTTTTAAAAGACTTTAGCTTGGTACATATTTAATAAACGTGTTTAGTTTAAAACACCTCTTTTTATAATGTGTGAAAATAATGCACCAATCACTATACATGGTGCTAACATGCTTTGTACATGAAAAGGTATCTAAAACATTGATAACATGTTTCTGTGTGTGTTACATTAACTGTATGTGCTTTTAAATTTTACACTAAAGCATAACATGCTTTATTATACATTGCACATTTATTTTGCATTTTATTATAAATAATAGAAAAAGCTGCTTTAAAATTAGTAGCTGGGTTAGGTAAACATTATAGTATTAAATGGTATACATTGTACACATTAGTGCTGTATCTAGAGTATGTCCTCTTTTTATTTTTATTATGTGTTTACATCACATGACCAACCCACGTGACCTAAGAACTGGGCCTTGCAGCATTGGAACCTAGCCAGTTGGCTACCGAAGCTGGGACTCTCCTGAAACGCCCACCTTTGCCCTTGAAGAGATGCTGTTTTTATGTCTAATAATGATACAATGTTGCACACTTTTAAACTCTATGGGGAGGGTAATGTCACGTGAAATACGTAATAGGGGAACATAGAATTATAGGTGGTGACAGTGACTTAACCACCTCCCTTGACCAATCAAAAGATGGGACCTTGTCACTTGCAACATTTGTGGGTGGTACCTGACCTTGAAGGCACTATAAAGGTGGCTGCACACACTGGAGAATCGTCCGTCTGGGCTGACTAGCTGACCAGACACTGACCCACCACTCTACAATAGGCCCCATAGATAGATGCTGCGGAGCACTCTGCCAAATTTTCTAAGTATAGCACCCAGATAAGGAGAAGTGCTACAAAGCTCTTTGTCATTTTTTTCCCCACCGGCTCCTTTTAACCCAGCTGGCACTGGGCACATTAGGGAGGAGGGGGCGTGTGAGCCTTGACAGGAGACGCAGATTAGAACAGGCATCTCTGTGGGTTAGGCACGAGCTTGTGGCGGGTATTTTGTTTGGGCGTTCCGAGGAGAGTCTGATAAGAGGGTTTCCCTGTTGATTATTGCAAAATCCTGGCACGTCATATTTGGCACAATAGGCCACATTCCTCTCTGCGAAGGGCGGGTTGCTTGCTCTTTGGAAACGGACAGAAATGCAGAAGAGCAGTGAATAGATAGAATTAGGTTTAAAAGATTTGTCCAACTTATGCATTTAATTTTCTTAATGGGAGACTATTGATTACCCTTGCAAAACTATTTTCTTAGAGACTCTTTAAAAGTTTTGTATGACATTCTGCGCCACATTTTTCCTTCCTACATGTAAATGCTTATATGCAGACTGTAATAAGTTCTGTACTAATGCTATTTTACCTGTTTTCCAAATTCTGTAACCTGATTGATGTCACTGATGAATAAAGGGTCATAAAAACCTAACTTTTGATTAGAAAATAAAACCCTTTAAAACTCAACAACTCTCTTTATTGGCTTAAAATAATAATTGCATTTTTGACTGTTCATCTTTATTTAAAGTCTCCTGAAGGTAATACATGGTGTGAAGGGCCCAACACCTTTTGAGCGGTAAAATTAGAGGTAGCATGAGGGTTTTGCATTGAGAAATTACCAGAAGAAATTACCGCTCCATCAGGTATATTACAAGAAACACACTTAATCGCATGTGAAAATAGAGCCCTATATTCTAAATTTAGAGGGGTCGAAAGCTTCGTAGCCTCAGATTAAGTAGAATATTGTCAGGGGATTGCATCTTGATCAGGATGGGAGTTGAGGTCGATCTAGTCTCCTCAAAAACGTATAGCTCAGGTAGGTAGCCCTTAGCAACTCTTATAAGCTCTGGTAAAGATTTTTGTTTGTGTTGGATTTCATTGGCCAAATTTAAATGACCCATGGTATATAGTAAACCTGGAGTGTAACTTAGTAGGGATAACCACCCTTATAATTATTGGGGGCGACTTTAATACCATTCTAGATCCCACCCTGGATATATCTACTAGTAGGAATGGAGCCCAAGCCTGAGGACAAGGCAGGCTTTCAAGCATATGCTTCAGGATATTGGTTTGGTTGACTCTTGGAGGTATTTAAAGGGGCCAAAGTGCGGATATACTTTCCACAGTAAAAAATATGGTCATTTATCTAGGTTAGACTATATGTTAGTGGATAGAGCCTTAGCTGGGAAACTAAAAGATGTCAAACTATCTCCAGGGCATATCTCAGATGGCAGAGGTGATGGAGGGGTTGAAGATGGTGGTGAGTTCTTTGCTGATGGTGCTATTTCCCAGGTGGAACATTTAGTGGGGGCAGGGGTCCCTCGGTCCTCCTGAGTGGATGGAGGTCATTAAGGAGGAGGTGATCTGCATAGTGGGTTTGTCCCATGTTGTAAATCTTGGGTTTGAGTGGGAGTTTTCGAGGTTAAGGAGGCTGTAGATGCTTGTGATGGGGTTTGGCGTCAAAGTGTTCATAAATGATGGATATCCCTAGGTGGGCCTCGGTGGGGGCGGCCTTTAGGGAATTACACTTTCTCCCTATACAGGCTAGAGTCAACTTTAAGGCCTAGTGTTTTGGCCATAGGATCCTTAACAAGAAAGGCCAAAATCTGTGTGCCCCCTTTTCACTGAATACAGACCTGCTTGGAACCTGGAGTCATTGGGCACAGCGAAGGCGATCGTGCCTAAGGTGCGGAAGGTACGGGCAGGAGGCATCTCCTTTGGCTTCCTCGTGGCTAAGGCCTGGAATTACCTACCTGTGGATTTGAGGACTTGCCCATTGGAGACATTGTTCCGAAAAAACTAAAAACCTGGCTCTTCCAGCATCCCTAGGTGGCCAAAAGTAGGCCTCTTACCATTTAGGGCCATAGGCGGAAGGGGGGGAGGTCTGGGCCAGCTGCTCTGGTTTTAATGGTGTTCTACCTCAGGGACACTCCGTTGGAGTAACCAGGCACTCTACAAGCTTAATAATAAGAATAAGAATTTTGCTTTGAAAGAAGTCTGCTGCGATGTTGCAGAGATCTTGAGAGGGGGTGACGGTGTATTCAGTTGCGGAGGGGTTGGAGAACTCTTTCACGATGCAGAAGAGTTATTTGCTGTCGTTGGGCTGGCTTTGAGGTGGGCTGTCAGGGTGTCCTTTTAGCATCTTTCAAGTGTTCGTGGAAGTTGTTGAGAGACAGTTTGAAGGTGGCTTGTTCGTTTCCTCTCTTTGCTGGTGCACCAGATCCTTTCCAGCCATTTGCAGTTGTGTTTGGTGGATTTAAGTCCTGGGGTGAATCATCTAGTGTGTTTGGTGGGTTTACCTGGCCTGGTGGGTTTGAGGGGGGTGATTATGTTGGCGCATTCAGTGATACATGAGTTGGAATTTTTGACAGCCACCTCAAGGTTGAAAGTTGTAACCGGGGGTGAGACGCTGAGGTTTTTGGTCCACAGTTTTTCGGGCAACTTGCTCCACCTCCTGTGGGAGGTGCTGGTCTGGTTGGTGGGGGTGTTGAGGATGGTTGTGATGGAGAAGTGGACAATTGAGTGGTTTGATCAAGTTATTTTGGAGGTACAGCTGTATATTCTGTTGCTTGCTGTGAAGATGGGGTCTAGTGTGCATCAGTGATGTGTGTGGGGTCTGTGTCAAGTTGGGAGAGGCTGAGGTTATTCATGCTCTTGAGTAGGTTGTCTGTATTTGCATCATTAGAGTCATCGGTGTGGAAGTTGAGGTCTCCAAGGAAAGGGAAATTCTTGGAGTCGATTGCTAGATAGACGATGAAATTGGAAAGGGCCTTGCAGAAGGCATGACCTGGCCCTGGCGGTCTGTTTGTGAGTGTGCCTCTGATAGTGGTCTTACCATCTTTGTTCAGTTGGGTTGGAAGTTGAGGTGTTCCATAATGGGGGTGGTGTTATATGTAACGACTGTGCAGTGGAGGGATTCTTTATGGATGAAGGCCAATCTACCTCTGTGTTTGTTGATGTGGTCCCAGTGTATGACCTTGTATCTGTTTGATGTGACAGTTGTGATGTCGGTTGCTGATGCGGGGTTGAACCAGGTCTCACGAGGAAGACAATGTCGAGGGTGCGGGAGATGATGATGTCCCATATCTCAGTGATGTGTTTGTCGAGTGATCAGGTGTTGATCAGTAGCACTGGAGATGTCCTGGCTCAATGATGGTGGGTGGGGACCCGTGGGCGGGTTATCTGACATTGCTGGAGAAGAGACATTGTTGGCAGGAGATGGGTCCTGGCATTGATGCGCTGCTGCAGATGTTGCTACAGGTCTTGGGTTCATGGCTGTTATCTTGGCACTGGTAAAGCTGTGGGTAGAGATCTAGGAGTCCTGGTGCTATGCACTGTCCAGTTGCAGATGGGCAAATATGAGCTTGTCTTTGGTGCACCGGTTGCACGCCTGCAGCACACATCCGCTCTGCGGCAGCACTGCAGCCTCTATTAAGTAGGTTCCCAGGATGTAGAGGGGCACTGGGTGGGTTCAGCCGAAGGCAGGAAGTGGGATGGAGAGCAGAGCTGAAGGTGCCAAAAATAAATGTGGAGATCGTGAGAAAAATGCGGTATAGGAGGGGACGAAAGTTGGAGGAAAAATGAGGCAAAAATTAAGAGAAAACAGTTAAGAGGAGGCAAAAGATGGGAGGAAAACACAGCTAAGAGGAAACAAAAGTCGGGGAAGAAGTACAGTTAAGAGGAGGCAAAAAGACCTAAAAGTCAGGAGAAAAACACAGTAAGAGGAGGCAAAAAGGAGGCAAAACTCAGGAGAATAAACAGTTAAGAGGAGGCAAAAGTTGAGGACAAATCAGTTAATAGAAGGCAAAAAGGAGGCAAAAGTTGGAAAAAAACACAGGTAAGAGGAAGCAAAGAGGGAACACAAGTCGGGAGTAAGGAGAAGTGAGGAGAAGGTAAAAGGGAGGCAAAAGTCAGAAGAAAAAAGGGCTACAAGAACAGGATGTGGAAAACAATGGTGAAAAATACTGGCAGAATGCTGTGAGCTCCAGCAGAGAGCAAGCCTGCAGCAGCGGTGGGGGCTAGCTTGGGGACCTGTTCAATGGGACCACGCTGGAGTCTCTATTAGGTAGGTAAATGGCAACGTCCGACGCAGGGGGACAATAGATGGGACAGCCCCCTTAGCATTCCCCCCTGCCCCTAAGGGCTGTGTTAGTATTTCTTCCATGCCTACTCGCCGGAAGAGGGGCAATCACCGGTGGACAGCGCCTCCCACCGGGGACAACGCACATCCTGGGCAGTGGGGGTATAGAGGGGGGACACTCACCTGGGTGAACCCTCTTTGCCTTCCAGCGTGGACAGCAGATGAATTTCCACCCGCCCACCCAGCAAGGAAGTAGAACAAAACAAGCATTCAAGAACTGCCAAGAGCGTCGCAAGCGGTGTTACAGGGTTATCTTTATGCAAAAAGGTGAGCCATACCCCATCAGAGGGGCGATGGGGCAGCCAAGAAATAAACAAGATCGGGGGCGGGGTTTCAGCACCGAACAAGATGGCCGCATACAGGTTTCACTCCGCCGCAACAGGACCGCCCTCGAGCCTTCAGGCGTGTCTTCTGCTGCTTGCGTTGCTATTCATTACAGGCGTTTCGTATCGGAGGATGTGGTCAGTGCGGTGAGCTGTTTCTTTTCCACTAATGGGACGCGCATCTACAAACTTTGATCTCAACGTGATCCTCCTCAGCGCGTCTGACATTTTAACTGCGCATTCAGCTGTTATGCCGTTTATCACACTCGGAATGCCTCCATAACAGTGAGCCCCTTTATCAATTATTGTTCTATGGCGCAAAACTTCCCTGTTGCTTTACTGCTCTGACTGCTCGTCAATGCTTCATTTAACTGGTTTATGCTGCCTATAACTGCTATAGAATTGAACTGCCAGTATTTTTTCTGCCTCTATGGACTGCACGTAATTTTTGGTCTCAACGGCTGTGAGTTTCTCTCATCATACCAGCTTCTTTCTTTAACAGAGCTTTATGTGAAGTGTATGGCTGAGCCTCAATCTACTTTTTGCGCATTTGGTTACACAGCCGTTTATATTTTCTTAGTACTGTTTTTGCTCATGATAACCTATATCAAAACGCTGGTCTGGTTGTTTCCAATTTACTTGCTTCAGAGTGCTTCGCAGTTATCCACCTTTGAGTGCTCCTTCACGTCATTCCTTTCTTCAGGATACCACGTATTTGTCTTCTTATCTAGTGTGCTTCATTTTCTCCCCTGATCGCTTTACCATACATGGGACGTTTGCGTAAACCTACGTTTGTTTTTGTGCCATCAAGGAGTGCATCACAGGCGATACCTCCATCCGGTACGCCATTATCATTGAACTCTTCTCCTCCGTTAACTCAAATGTCTGGGGTGCCGCCTGGTCGGTCCTCTTCGACATCCTCTACTTCAAATAAATCCTCCCCTCCAGTTACTTCAACAAAATGCTTAAAACAAGATCCTCCGTCCCCTAACAAGCCTTCTTCTCTTGTCTCCATGGAGTTGATTTTGGACGAGATACGTGCTGTGCGCCCGTTTGTGGAGGAAACCAATAGCAAAATGTTACTTCTTGAGGAGAAGTGGGCTACATTGGACACCAGAGTGACTTCCTTGGAACAACAAACGCCGGAGGTACATTCTAACACTCAAAGAATTTCTACTCTGCAAAAAACTGTCCTCCACCTCCAACAACACTCTGAGGATTTGGAAAATTGTAATAGAAGGAACAATCTACGCATTTATGGTCTGCCAGAGTCTCTTGAGGGTGAAGATCCTGTGTCCTTTCTCACCTCATTTCTTCCTAAGCTGCTGGAGATGCCACCGACCACTGCCCTCAGCATTCAAAGGGCACATAGACTTGGTCCTAGACTTACTTCTACTTCTACACCAACCAGACCACGAGGAGTCATAATTCTTTTCCTGAAATTTACAGATCTTCTCTCTGTCCTTTCTGCAGCTAGGTCTAAACGTCAACTTTCCTGGCTAGGTCAGAGGGTATATCTCTCTCGGGATGTCTCTAATGCTACTGCCAGTTTCAGGAACTGAGTAAGAAACTATCACAAACTACCAAATTCACATAACTACTGAATCAAATATTGGGGATTATACTTAATACTGAAACAGCAAATTTTGTTGTCTCTCTTTTTATTATCGTTTGTTGTTCATTTGTCAATATATTAAAAACATCACCATTTCAATTTTAAAATTTACATTCATCACATTCATTTTAAAAAAAAATATGTATATTTAATTTCACATGAAATTATTTAATAATAATATAATCACAAATAATGACCAAATCTAAAAAGGAATTATCAAGTACAAACACAAATAATGACCAAGTTTAAAAAGGAAGTGTCGACGCAGCGTTTCGGTGTTCAAAAATAGTTGCACCTTCTTCAGGACAATGATTCTTAAACATTTATCTAGATAAAGAAACAATACACTACTGAACAGTATCATGGCACTTCTAGTTTTTTTCTTTGTGTGATTTCTCATGTTCACCTGTCACATCACTATATGTGCCGAATATCCCCCCATTATTCCTCATATTTGGTAGTTTGCCAAGATCTTACTCTCTGTTTACTGACTCTATTTTTCGTCATGACTTGATGTCCACTCTAAAGTAGACAAATTGTTATACTCATACCTGATTTTTATCATCAGACTTTTTCTTCACCAGGTTTCATCAATTGCTGGTCTATTAACTTTTTTCTTCTTAGTCCACTTGTTCATAGGGACTAAGGGTTAGAGGAGAAAGACTTAAATTAATTTGTTGTGACTTATCTCCCCATTCCTTTTCCACAAAAAGGGTATCTCCCACGATACTTTAGCATCTAATGCTACTGCCGCCAGAAGAAAAGAATTCCTCAACCTTCGGACTCCTCTTCGTTCACTTGGCGCCAGATATGGTTTGTTCCATCCATGTATTTTCAAAGTGACATACCAAAATAAAACGTGGTCCTTCCAAGATCCGGCTGAACTTAAAAACGTCCTCCTTATTCATACTACAAGCGCAATGGATACTGCTAACTCTTCCAATGGTTGACTGTTTTATTTCTCTTTTTTCTCTACAGAGTTCCTCTATGTTTACTGGTTCCTGAATTGTTTTTAGTAACAGTCTTCAACGATTTACATATATTCCTCTCTTTTATATTGCAGTTCGTCTTTTAATGCTGTATCTATGTCATTTGCATGTTTTTTTTCCATTTTTCCTCTGTTTATTCTTGTTAACATGTTTTCATATCCTTACGTATTTCCCTTATCTTCATTGTTTCTTTTGTTTATTTCTACAGATACCTTGGAACACTTCCTCACCCTTGTGGCTTCACCCTTATTATCCTTGTCCTGTTGCGGTCTGGATTCCCCTTTCAAGTGGCTTGTCTTGTTGAATTTCCCCTTCAGGTATGTTATATTCAGTCATCCTTTTAGGATAAGTACTGTCTTCTCTTGTACTTTCTTCTTTCCTTCCTTTCCCCCTTTCCTTTCTTATTCAATGACTGTATGCATAATCTTTTTCATTTTCTTCTTCTTTTATGCCTTCTTCTATACCAGTGTCCTTTCCTCTGCTTTGTCTACTACCTTTCCTTTTCTTTCTTATTTCTTCTTGTTCGCTATTTTTGCTATTTCCTTTTTTCGGCTTTATGTTGTTTACATACTTCTTCGCACATTTGAATGTTTTTCTTGTTTGAAAATTTAGAGTTATCTTGTGGAATGTAATAGGTTTTGTTAACCCCATTAAACGGCAGAGAGTACTTTCTCATTTGTCCTCCTAGGCCCCAGATATTGTTCTTTTACAGGAGACTCACCTTAATAATCTCGAATCCCTCAAGTTAAAAAAAAAACTAGGTTGGTACAGTTTCGTTTTCTCCCTCTCCTAACAAAAAGAATGGAGTTGCTATTTTGATTCATAAAAAATTAAAATGTAAGGTTTTATTAAAAGAAAAGGATTCGGAAGGGAGATGGATTCTGGTTAAATTATTGATCAATTCCATTTCTCTAACTGTTTTTAATGTTTATGGTCCTACTCAACCTGATTGTTTGTTCTGGCATTTAATTACAAGTAAATGTATGCAACACAAAGATGACTTTTTACTTTTAGGAGGAGACTGTAATCAGATTGGTGATCCATTCCTTGATCGCAAATCCACTGTTCGCTTCATTCCCTACAAACCTCACAAGCAATTCCTGAGCACTATACTTCAAACACGCCTTTCCGACTCATGGAGACTCACACATCCTGATACTCTGGACTACTCTTTTTTCTCACACCCTCATGCATCTTCTTCTAGACTAGACTATATCTTTCTCTCTTAGTCTCTCACTCAAAACCTCTTATCCTCCTCTATGGAGCATATTGTTATTTCAGATCATGCCCCCATTATAACTGATATTGATTTACTTCCTCCTCACCCCAAACCCTCTCGCTGGCGCTTTAATTCTACACTTCTTATTGACCCTATTTTCTCCTCTTCATTTCGTACTTTTACTAATGACTTCTTTCAAACTAACTCTACTCCCAATACTCCTCCTTATATTCTTTGGGATTCCTTTAAGGCTACTGCGAGGGGATTCATTATTCATTTTGTTTCTCGAAGAAAGAAACAATTTCTTCTAAAAGGTATTTCCTCTCTCGCATATATTAAAAAATGAGAACACCAATTCTACACCTCTTCCAATACATGTATGTCCCCAGAACTTTTACGTGCGAAGATCTCTTTTAATAAGTTTACCACGGATAATGCCTCTTCAATCCTTCTTCGCAGTAGTGCACGTTATTATGGAGGTCGTAATAAATCGTGGAAGCTGTTAGCTAATTATCTTAAATCTCGTAAGGAGCGTACCTCCATTGAATCCATCTTTTCTTCTGATAATGTCCTTCTCCATATGGATAAACATATTCTTGAACAATTCCAACTTTTCTATCAGCAACTTTACACTCCAGAATCCCCTCCTACTTCTTCTATGATTCTCTCTTACTTCGACAAGTTACCTAAGCGCTCCACATCTCATCTTAATTTTTCCACCCTTGACCTTGATCTTTCTCTTCATGAACTTTCTACAGCTCTCTCTTCCCAAACTAAGGGTAAAACCCCTGGTCCTGATGGCTTTCCGGTGGAGTTTTATTTGCATTTTTCTGACCTTTTATTACCCAAACTTTTATTGCTTTTTCAAACCTTTTATTCCTCAGGTACAGCTGCAGGCACTTTTCAAGATGCCACCATTTGTCTCATTCCAAAAGAAGGTCGTGACCCCAAATTTGGTAAAAATTATCGTCCCATTTCACTAGTCAATGTGGATTATAAGCTTTTTTCTAAATTACTTGCCTTACGTCTGGATTCTTTCATGCCCCATCTTATTGGTAAGGAACAGTGTGGTTTCATTAAGCGGAGACTTACTTCGGACAACTCTCGTCTCTTTCTGAACGTTTTAAACAAAGCCCCTTTTCTTTCAATTCCTTTGGCTGCTATTTCTGTCGATGATGAGAAAGCTTTTGACAGAGTAGATTGGTCCTTTTTATTTGCTTCACTTAAATGGCATGGCTTCGGCTCCAAATGTATTTCTCTTATTTCCTTATTATACTCTTCACCCAAGGCTTCTGTTCTCGTGAATGGCCAACTCTCTTCCTCTTCAACCCTTCAAAGAGGAGTCTGTAAAGGCTGCCCTCTTTCACCACTTCTTTTTGTTTTAGCCCTCAAGCCTTTTTTATCCTCCATTCGACAGAATACTTCCATTTCCGGTCTTCCCTATGGTGATCATCAGTTAAAACTTTCTGCATATGCCGATGACATCCTTTTGTTTATTTCGGACTCGGAATCATCTATTTCTCCTTTGTTATCTGAATTTGACGCATTCTCCCTTGTTTCTGGCTATAAGATCAATTTGGATAAAACAGAAATTCTCCCTCTAACCAAATTTTGTCTCCCTCACTTCTTCTCTTCCACTGGTTTTCCCTGGAATAATACTAAGATTAAATATCTGGGTATCTGGTTCTCCAACTCTATTTCCTCCTCTGTCAAGTTAAATATGTCCGCTGTTCTTTCTCAAATTGATCAGTTATTTTCTTCTTGGAACCCTCTTTTTCTTTCTTGGTGGGGTCGGCTTGATTCCATCAAGATGATGATCGCTCCGATCCTTATTTACACTCTTACTATGCTACCTGTACATATTCCTGCACTGTATTTCAAACGTATAGATTCTGCTATTTCAAAATTTCTCTGGAAAAATAAAAAATCTAGAATTTCTCTTCTATCCTTTCGTAGGCCTAAATCGAATGGTGGCGTTAATTTCCCTGACTTTCGCCTCTATCATAAATCCTTTTCTTTTCGCCAAGCTTTACGTTGGCTTTCATCAGAACCTTCGCCATTTTCTCCTCTTTGGCTCGGTATTGAACACTCTTTTTTATCGCCCTTCTCTTTTGGTGAGATAGTGCGTTTCTCCTCTAAATCCCCTTATGATTCGCTTCTCTTGTTTAAATACACTTCCTCTCTTCTTAAACCTTTATTCTCTTTGTCGCTTACCTCGCGTGAATCCTTTCTAAACCTACCCATTTGGTACAATTCCCTTATTCTTGTACACAACAGACCTATTTGTTGGACCTCTTGGAGACTTAAGGGTATTATATGGATTTGTCAGCTTTTTGATGGTGTTTCGCCTTTGCTCCTTTCCCCAATTTCAAACTCAATTTCATTGTCCTCGCTCCTGTCTACAGAAGTATTCTCTTCTTATGGAAGTTATTCTTGATCGTTATTATTCTCTTCCTCCCTCCACTTCCCTTACTTCCTCTCCTCATCTTCTTACACTTCTCTCTACTCTTCCTAAAGCGTCTCTCATCTACAAATTCTTTTCTTCTCCTAACCCAGACTGTCCCAAGTCCAAACTGGAACTTTCCTGGGAAAAAGACCTGGGATGCACTTGGCCCGTTACCCTTTGGGATAAACTCTGGTTCAAATCCCTGAAAATTTCTCGTTCTGTATCTCTCACTCAGTCTCTCTTTTTTCTGTTTCACAGACTTTTTCTTTCTCCTCTTTCCCTTTCTCGTTTCTCCTCTTCTTCTGATTCTGGCTGTTGGACTTGTAAAACACCTAATGCTGATCTTCTACACATGTTCTTTTTCAGTCCCACGGTTTCTACTTTTTGGAAACAAGTCTGGTCTTCCATGCCTCGTGTTTTCTCTCTCTCCGTTTCATACTCTCTCCCTCTTCTTTTTCTGGGTAGTCTCTCTGACTCCCTAACTCTTCCCTCACACTAACGGGGTCTCTTTGATCTTATGCTTGTACTTGCATTTCAACATATCTCCTCTAACTGGAAATCCCTTACAAATGTTTCCATACAGCATTGGTGGAACGCTTTATGTCATTTTCACAGACTTGATGTCTCCTTGGCTTCCACCTGTAAACCATTTCGTAATGTTGAATTGTATTGGTTACCTCTTACCACATGCCTAGATCATCTAGCTAAAACAAAACCAGTTCTTATCAATTCCGAAAATTTTAAACCCCCTTGAATGATTTTACTCTTTCCTTCTTATGTATTTCTATACTGTTTTACAGTTTTTCTTTATTGAAATTGTTCTCCATATAGTGTACAATTTCTGATTGTTGATTGTGCTATTCCTTCCTTTGCCGTTACCTTCTAAAGCATTGTTTTGTTATAATATATTTTCTCTCATTCCTTCACCTTTCTCCCTCCCTCTCCCCTTAAAAATCCCACAAAATGTTTTTAGTTACCTAGCCTGGCATTAGCAATGATGTGACTTTCATTGACTTGTTTTCTTTATATTCTTTCTTGCTGGTGTCAATGTTATTATTATTATTCTTAATAAAGCTTTTCAAACTTGAAGAAAAAACAAGATTCTCAGGCCCTAGGGGGCCATGAGAAGAACGTGACGGTGACCCCTTCATCCCATAAGGGACAGTTGGTATCCTCACGGCTGGGGGTTTGCCTTACCTCGCTCCATGGTGTCAGGGGTGCAGCAAACGTTTGTAAAAAGTATTGGGCTGCAGCCCCAATACCTAAGATACAGCACCGGTTAAAGAATAAAATGGCAACACAATGCCCAGTGGCTGTAGATTGTTTCAGGAGGGGTGCCAGCGGTTAGTCCTCAACAGCGCTGCCCTCTGATGATCACCCGTAAGATAACCCTACCTGTGTTTGTATGTACAAAAAATGTAAATAAAACTTGCGAAAGTTTTTCCTCAAGACAGTTGTTTGTATGTTTTGCTCTAATGCAACTGTATAACTGTGTTTCTTTCTCCAAGCCAGGATCCACACAGAGTTAGCTCCTGTGAGGGGTGCTGGGCGGTCAGCAGAAGGCAGGAAGCGGGAGGGAGTGCGGCCTGAAGGCACCAAAACAAGTGGGGAGAGCATAGGAAGAATGCAGTTTAGGAGGGGGAGAAAGTGGGAGCAAAGAGGAGGCTAAAGTTAGGAGATAACACAGTTAAGAGGATGCAAAAAGGAGGCAAAAGGCGGGAGAAAAACACATATAAATGAGGCAAAAGTTGGAGAAGAAGAACAATTAAGCAGAGGCAAAAAGAATGTAAAAGTCGGCTGGAAAACATCAGGAAAAAAACACAGTGAAAGTGGAGGAAAAAATAGGACAATTGTGAGAAAACAGGGTTAAAAGAACAGGATTTGGAAAACAATGGTGTAAAAAACTGGCAGAACAGTCTGTGAGCCCGAGTGGAGTGCTTAGTCTGCACCAGTCGGGTGCAGCGGGCCTGGGGACCTGCTCAATGGGCTTGTTCTGCGGCCTCCATTAACTAAGCTCCCCGGAGGAGTGCAGGGTGGGGTCAGTAGAAGGGGGGAAGCAGGAGGTAGAGCAGTGCTGAAGGTGCCAAAAACAAGAGGGAGACTATGGTAATAATGTGGTTAAGGAGGGAGAAATAAGCGGGAGTAAGAGAAGGCAAAATTCGGGACAAAACACAGCTAAGAGGAGGCAAAACTCAGGAGCAAAAACACAGTTAAGAGGAGGCAAAATGCATGGAAAAAGCACAGTTAGGAGGAGGTGAAAAGGAGGCAAAAGACAGGGGAAAAGCACATTTAAGAGGATACAAAAAGGACGTAAATGTCGGGAGAAAAATACAGTTATGAGGAGGCAAAAGATGGGTGAAAACACAGTTAAGAGGAAGGGAAAGTCAGGAAAAAAGTACAGTTAAGAAGAGGCAAAAAAAGAGGCAAATGTCAGGAGAAAACACAGATAAGAGGAGGCAAAAGTCCGGGAAAAGGCACAGTTAAGAATAGGTAAAAAGGACGCAAAATTCAGAAGAAAAGAGGCTTAATAGAACAGGAGGTGGAAAACAATGGTGTAAAAAAACTGGCAGAACAATGTGAGCTCAAGTGGAGCACTCCACCTCCTACAGCGGTGGGGAGTTGGCCCAGGGACCTGCTCAATGAGATTGTGCTGCAGCCTCCATTAGGGGGTTCCCAGGAGGGGCGCAGGGAAGTTCAGTAGAAAGTGCTAAGCGGGAGGGAGAACGGCCTGAAGGCGTTGAAATGAGCGGGGAGAGCATGGGTAGAATGTGGTTTAGGAGGGGGAGAAAGTGGGAGAAAAGAGGAGGTAACAGTCGGGAGAAAAACATAGTTAAGAGGATGCAAAAGTCAGAGAAAAACACAATTAAGGAGAAGCAAAGTGGACGCAAAAGTCAAGAGAAAAACATAGTTAAAAGGAGACAAAAAGGAGGCATAAGTCGAGAGAGAACACAGTTAAGTGAAGGCAAAAGTCGGGGAAAAAGCACAGTTAGGAGGCAAAGAGGAGGCAAAATATGGGGGAAAAGCACAGTTAAGAAGAGTAAACAAGCATTTACAATGCAATGGCCTCGGCTTTGTTAAAGTTAGAGCTACTGGCATTGCAAATGGCATTTTTTTCATTTTTCGTTTTAAAAACCCCCATAAATAAATGGTATTGTCATTTACAATGGCAATAGGTGAGCATTAGAGAGTAGTAGAGAGTATTAGCGGACACAGAGTCACACACATAGAAAGCCACCCACACACACAGAGAGCCACCCACACGCACAGAGAGCCACACACACACACACAGAGCCACACACACACACAGAGCCACACACACACACACACACAGAGCCACACACACACAGCGAGCCACACACCCACACACACACACACAGAGCCACACACACACAGAGCCACACACACACACACAGAGCCACACACACAGAGCCACACACACACACACACACACACACAGTGAGCCACACACAGAGAGCCACACACACAGAGCCCCCCCACACACACACAGAGCCCCACACACACAGAGCCCCCCCCACACACACACAGAGCCCAACACACACACACACACAGAGTCCACAGACAGACACACAGAGCCAAACACACACAGACACACAGAGCCACACACACACAGACACACAGAGCCACACACACAGACACAGAGCCCGACGCACACAGACACACAGAGCCCCACACACAGACACACAGAGCCCCACACACAGACGCACAGAGCCCCACACACAGACACACTGAGCCCCACACACAGACACACAGAGCCCCCCCCACACACACAGACATCCCTCAGTCTCGGTCAGCCACACGCCCATCTCTGCCCAGTAACGCCCCAGGGAACAGAGGCAAAAAAACCCACTGACAAGCAGGGAACGATCAGAAGCAGGGAACAGAGGCAAGAAAAAAAACGAACAGCAGCAGGGAACAGAGGCAAGAAAAAAAACGAACAGAGGCAAGAAAAAATGGCATTGTCATTTACAATGCCAATAGCTTAATCTCTCGCAAATGCGAGACCTATTGCATTTGCACCCACACACAAACACACACAGAGCCGCACACACCCACCCACACACAGACAGAGCCACACACACAGAGCCACACACACACAGAGCCACACACACACACACAGAGTCACACACACACACATAGCCACAAACACACACACAGAGCCACACACACACACAGAGCCACACGCCACACACACACACAGAGCCACACACACACACAGAGCCACACACACACACACACACAGAGCCACACACACACAGAGCCACACACACACAGAGCCACACACACACACACAGACAGAGCCACACACACACACAGACAGAGCCACACACACACACAGAGCCACACACACACAGACAGAGCCACACACACACAGAGCCCCACACACACAGACAGAGCCACACACACACACAGACCGAGCCACACATACACACACACACACAGAGCCACACACACACAGACAGAGCCACACACAGAGCCACACACACACAGACAGAGCCACACACAGAGCCACACACACACACACCCACACACAGAGCCACACATACACAGACAGAGGCACCCACAGACAGAGCTCCAAAGTGTGGCAAACGGGAGGATTTATCTAAAGTTAGCGGCCACAGAAGCATGAGGACAGAGTAGGCATAAGGTATATTGCTGTGGGACAGGAAAGTAGCTGCTTACCCGGAGGATAGTGTGCACAGCCGGTTCTTCATGAAAAAAGAAGCATAACGCTGAACACAGTTCTTAGTGATATGCGGCATCGAAAGGGTGTCGAATGCGAATAAGCTTTGGTGCTAAAACTAAAAGAGACATGGCAATAAATAAAGAAAATAAAAATAAAAAAATAAACAAAACGAAAACACAACCAGAAAAGAAGTGGCCAATAGTCAGAGTAGCTAAAGCGGTTTATCAATGGAGTTATGACAACAAACGATTAAACAACGGCAATGCCTAAAGCAGACTTCTTCAATCTGTGGGGCATGCCCCCCTGGGCGGGTGCGCCGTCATCTCAAGGGGGTGAAAATTGCAAAAAACACAGTTGATGGACAGAATGTAGAACAATGTCATACATTCACCCCAGTACAAGGATCTGGGCCTAAATCCATCGGTTTTTTGCACTCCACACCACCCTGGGTTAGACACTGGCTATATGCAAATCAGCTCTGACCCTGTGCCTCATGGGAACAGTCCAGTCCGAACTACCAAGCCATGTCTTTCCCAGACCGGAATCAAGCATCCAAGGACCGGTTTCTGGCTATCAGCCTTCTTCAGCCTGGATAGCTTGACTCCAGTGGTGTGGAGAGCCTGGGACTCACGTCTGAGTATAGCCAGCACACTCGGGGTGAAAATTGCAAAAAACACAGTTGATGGACAGAATGTAGAACAATGTCATACATTCACCCCAGTACAAGGATCTGGGCCTAAATCCATCGTTTTTTTGCACTCCACACCACCCTGGGTTAGACACTGGCTATATGCAAATCAGCTCTGACCCTGTGCCTCATGGGAACAGTCCAGTCCGAACTACCAAGCCATGTCTTTCCCAGACCGGAATCAAGCATCCAAGGACCGGTTTCTGGCTATCAGCCTTCTTCAGCCTAGATAGCTTGACTCCAGTGGTGTGGAGAGCCTGGGACTCACGTCTGAGTATACCCAGCACACTCGGCTTGAAAATTGCAAAAAACACAGTTGATGGACAGAATGTAGAACAATGTCATACATTCACTCCAGTACAAGGATCTGGGCCTAAATCCATCGTTTTTTGCACTCCACACCACCCTGGGTTAGACACTGGCTATATGGAAATCAGCTCTGACCCTGTGCCTCATGGGAACAGTCCAGTCCGAACTACCAAGCCATGTCTTTCCCAGACCGGAATCAAGCATCCAAGGACCGGTTTCTGGCTATCAGCCTTCTTCAGCCTGGATAGCTTGACTCCAGTGGTGTGGAGAGCCTGGGACTCACGTCTGAGTATACCCAGCACACTCGGGGTGAATATTGCAAAAAACACAGTTGATGGACTGAATGTAGAACAATGTCATACATTCACCCCAGTACAAGGATCTGGGCCTAAATCCATCGTTTTTTTGCACTCCACACCACCCTGGGTTAGACACTGGCTATATGCAAATCAGCTCTGACCCTGTGCCTCATGGGAACAGTCCAGTCCGAACTACCAAGCCATGTCTTTCCCAGACCGGAATGAAGCATCCAAGGACCGGTTTCTGGCTATCAGCCTTCTTCATGAGGCACAGGGTCAGAGCTGATTTGCATATAGCCAGTGTCTAACCCAGGGTGGTGTGGAGTGCAAATAAACGATGGATTTAGGCCCAGATCCTTGTACTGGGGTGAATGTATGACATTGTTCTACATTCGGTCCATCAACTGTGTTTTTTGCAATTTTCACCCGAGTGTGCTGGGTATACTCAGACGAGAGTCCCAGGCTCTCCACACCACTGGAGCCAAGCTATCCAGGGTGATGAAGGCTGATAGCCCGAAACCGGTCCTTGGATGCTTGATTCCGGTGTGGGAAAGACATGGCTTGGTAGTTCGGACTGGACTGTTCCAATGAGGCACAGGGTCAGAGCTGATTTGCAAATAGTCAGTGTCTAACCCAGGGTGGTGTGGAGTGCAAAAAAACGATGGATTTAGGCCCAGATCCTTGTACTGGGGTGAATGTATGACATTGTTCTACATTCTGTCCATCAACTGTGTTTTTTGCAATTTTCACCCCGAGTGTGCTGGCTATACTTAGACGTGAGTCCCAGGCTCTCCACACCACTGGAGTCAAGCTATCCAGGCTGATGAAGGCTGATAGCCAGAAACCGGTCCTTGGATGCTTGATTCCGGTCTGGGAAAGACATGGCTTGGTAGTTCGGACTGGACTGTTCCCATGAGGCACAGGGTCAGAGCTGATTTGCATATAGCCAGTGTCTAACCCAGGGTGGTGTGGAGTGCAAAAAAACGATGGATTTAGGCCCAGATCCTTGTACTGGGGTGAATGTATGACATTGTTCTACATTCTGTCCATCAACTGTGTTTTTTGCAATTTTCACCCCGAGTGTGCTGGGTATACTCAGACGTGAGTCCCAGGCTCTCCACACCACTGGAGTCAAGCTATCCAGGCTGATGAAGGCTGATAGCCAGAAACCGGTCCTTGGAGGCTTGATTCCGGTCTGGGAAAGACATGGCTTGGTAGTTTGGACTGGACTGTTCCCATGAGGCACAGGGTCAGAGCTGATTTGCATATAGCCAGTGTCTAACCCAGGGTGGTGTGGAGTGCAAAAAACGATGGATTTAGGCCCAGATCCTTGTACTGGGGTGAATGTATGACATTGTTCTACATTCTGTCCATCAACTGTGTTTTTTGCAATTTTCACCCCGAGTGTGCTGGGTATACTCAGACGTGAGTCCCAGGCTCTCCACACCACTGGAGTCAAGCTATCCAGGCTGATGAAGGCTGATAGCCAGAAACCGGTCCTTGGATGCTTGATTCCGGTCTGGGAAAGACATGGCTTGGTAGTTTGGACTGGACTGTTCCCATGAGGCACAGGGTCAGAGCTGATTTGCATATAGCCAGTGTCTAACCCAGGGTGGCGTGGAGTGCAAAAAAACGATGGATTTAGGCCCAGATCCTTGTACTGGGGTGAATATATGACATTGTTCTACATTCTGTCCATCAACTGTGTTTTTTGCAGTCATCTCAAGGGGGGGCGCGCACTTCACTTGAAACCTCACCTTTGTTTTCAAATGTACCACGTCGACTCGAAAATATGTACGTTTACTTCCTGCATTTCTTCCCCATTTCAAATGGGGATTTTAGATTGGCTAACTACTGCACAGTAGCCAATCAGCACTTAGTAACGCCATCACTGATCATGTTACACAAATGAAGGGGACAGCATTTCAGATGGCAGGAAGTGCCGCGAGACCAGGAGCATAAAGCTCATGAATTCTTTAACTTTTTGGGTAGTGTGGCGTTTCTTCAGTCCCGTTTGCTGACTTTTACTTCCTTAGGTTGCTGTCCTGTCAAGGTTATCTTGGTCTGAGATTTGCATTTTGCTTCCTCGCGGTGATGAATTATTCTGCTGATGCACTGGAGTTCTCCTGCTGCTGTTGGAAGATTTAAACCACCAGTTTATCTGCAGCGTGTGAGAAGATATTCTTTGGATGCAAACATTCTTTCGATGTTTTCTAAGTCAGGGCAGAGGTGGATGGGGGGAGAAGGCTGGGTTGGGGAAAGAGGGAAATCGAAGACACACGATGTTAGTTTCAACTATTGCACTGGGACACAACGTGCTCATACTTTTGAAATGTAAAGAAACCTCCCTGGGGGTTTCAGCAAGGCCTGTCAGGAACAGAGGCTTGCTTCTATTCTGGGAGGCTTGCAAATGTCTTCTCGGTACCCCGTTTTTTCAAGGTATTGTGAGCAGAAACTGCAATATTTTTCTGTTTCTGTACACATGTTATTTTTTTCTCGATGGTGTAGGATGCATCAAGTAAAATTCATGTGAGGGGAGGGAAGTTTGGAGCGAATGTCTGCCCACCTTAGTAATGTTACCAGCAAACTCTAGTGCTCCTGTCTTCAGCAGTTTTTTTTAAAATCAAATCTATTTAGGAAAGGTACTCCAGACCTCCTCCCTTCCTTGCTCTCACACACATGTCTGCCATGGACTTTTCTTTTACAAATCAGCAATGTGTTATCTTCAGTTGGAACAACTAATCCGGACCCAGTCTGCACTACAGCTCCCAGAATACATCATGCAGTTAATTAAAGTGAGCTGAGCAGCGCTGGTCACACCGAGTCACCTGGCAGGAAATATTGAAATGTTTCTTGTTAAGGCCTAACTATAGTAATTCGATTTATCCAGCCTCAGTGTATTGTGCAGTGCACTTGCTACCCGAGTGTGTTTGCGTTAATTAGAAATGCCTTCTTGGCAGCGCATGATCAGGCACCTGCCTACAGTCCGTGGGTGCCAGGGGTAAAGTGTGTCACATTACAGCACATTCAGTTACTCACTGTGCTAAGGTGACACAGATCAGACCTCCATTGCCCCGGTGCAGGAACAGAGTGTAAATCATGATCTACTGTTACACTGACTTGGTATGCTATGAAAATGTGCTTTTGCTGGCACAGTCATGTTGCTCAAATGGGTGCAATTCCAGATATTTATGTTTCCCTCATCTTCACTGCTCGAGTTTGCTCGTGAGAAAGTGTCACTCATAGTCATTGAAATGTCACTCACAATTACACTGAAAAAATGTCACACATAGCAATCTGAAACCTTTGCACACCTATTGAGAGCAAGGTAATTTAAAGAAAATTGCAATGGGGCATGACGTGCCCATACTTCTGTAGTGTAAAGCAACATCTTTGGGGGTTTCGGCAAGGCCCGTAGGAACTGAGCAAAGGAGAAAGAAACTCTGTGTGCCCAAATATAGACAACAAAAACCTGGAGCACGGCGCCTTCTCCTGTTCAAAGAGATTTTAATTTATACATTATTACAAAAACTCATTTCCAATTGGGAATCACCAATTCACTCTTGGACAGCCACCTATTATCAGACAAAAGAACAACACAAGAGAGCAAAGACATTATATTTTTAGGAAGTAAAGCAAGAGTGCCTCATCATCAAGGAATCTGTACGCACAGCACAATTGCTATCAAAACTCTCTTGCCTTTTAGCTCTTACTATTTATGTGAGATTGGGTTCTCGGCTCTTGTGATATTAAAGACTAAGTACAGTTCAAGACTGGATGTGGAGCGCAACCTGAGGATGACTGTCACGAAAATCGATCCACAGATTGACCGTCTCTGTGGCAAAAAACAGGCACACCCGTCACATTAATGTTGGTGGTGTTATAATCAATCTATGTCGTGTAAAATGAAGCATCCTAGTAAAAACAATTTGCGCACATTTTATCTTGGAAAATTGTGTTTTGAGCTGTGTAATAAACCTCTGTCATTTAACCACACCCACTAAACACTCTTATTGTGTTGAACATTATTTGCCAGATATGGCCGGGATATGCAGGTGGTGGTCAAATATGTAGTGTAACAGATTCCCAAAATTTCTGTCAGATGGTGGGGGGGCCCGACATTTAAAAAAATTCAGCTGGGGGGGCTCAACCTACAAAAGTTTGAAGACCTCTGGCCTAAAGTGACATGAGAATATTTTGGGGTTCAAAAGGAACACTTGCCAAAAGGAAAGAAATCCTCAGCAGTGTAGGGTTGACAAAGAGTGAGGACCAACAGTATGAACAACAGAAATAGATGAGGCATCAGCGGCACCAAGGCAGCATGGTGACAAGGATATGGGTTGCCACGGTATACAAAAAGAGAATGATTGTAGGAGACCCGTACAGTGCGAAAGGCATATACGCGCACACACAATTAAACAAATCGGCACACCAATAGTGCCAAAGTAGGAGATTGCAAGGGCGTTAAAGATAATAAAAACACAGCTGCGACAAGGGGTGTTACTTTGAACAGAGGATCAGGCGGTGGAAAAAAACCATCCGGTGAGGGTAACTGCGTGCTAACAGCCAAGATGCAAGGCACTGTAAGGGTCGGGAACAGAGTTTAAATATTTGGCACTGGGCGGAAACCAGATAAATAAGAAGAAGGACTATAGAGGAGCTCCTCCTCTTAGATTAACTAACAAAATAAACAGAGGACAACAAGAAGGGAAACAAAGTCTCAGTCTCAGTCAGCTTTTCTTTCAGGACGCTCCCCGGCCTCGGGCAGCAGCTCCGCTTCGTGGATAAGCAAGGGGGAGCCCTCAGAGGCTGGGACCAATCCCAGCGCAGCCCCACGATGACGTGGTGGGAGTCCCTGCAGGCGGGAGCCAATCCCAGCACGGCAGGCCGATTACGCTGCCGCAATCCCTGGGGGCAGGAACCAACCACAGCCTGCACACCGATGATGTAAGCCCTGTCCTTTTCAGACTGGGGGCCTGTTTTTTGTTGAGTGACGGATGACATCACGGAGAGAAAACAGTAAAAAACACGCCCCTCAATCCGAAACGGACGGGGATTAAAGGGACAGGCAGAGCTCTTCTCCAATGGCTGGCCGCCGTTTAGGAAGCCAGCCAATGGAGAAGAGCTGACTCGTTTACCTCCCTACTCTCTGACATAATTTCTCGCCCAGAGAGACTGTGCAAGCGCAGCCTACGCAGGCCGAGACCTAAAAAGGAGGCAAAGCCAGGAGAAAGCACAGTTCAGAGGAGGCAGAAGGCAAGGAAAAAAGCCCAATTAAGAGGAACAAAAACGAAGAAAAGTCGGGAGAAAAACACCGTTACCAGGAGGCAAAAGTGGGGAGAACACAGTTAAGAGGAGGGAAAAGTTGGGGGAAAAACACAGTTAAGAGGAGTCAAACAGGACTCAAGAGTCAGAAGGAAAGCGGATCAAAACAACAGAATGTGGAAAACAATGGTGGAAATATCTGGCAGAACGGTGTGAGCTCGAACGGAGCGCTCGACCTGCAGCAGCGGTGGGGACCTGCCCAGGGACCTGCTCAATGAGATTGTGCTGCAGCCTCCATTAAGGAGGTTAGGCCCGGACTGGCCGTAGCGGGCACCGGGCAATCCCCCGGTGCGCCGCATGGGTGGGGGCCGGTTTTGGGCACCTGGGGGCCGATTTTGTTACAGGGCAGTTTTTGCAGCATAGCAAAGAACTCTGCGACCCCCCCCCCCCCAGGAGTATGGGGGGGGGTGAGGCCGAGCACTCTGCCAGGGCCAGTTTTGGTTCCCAGTCCGGCCCTGAAGGAGGTTCCCATTGGGGCACTGGTTGGGTCAGCAGAAGGCAGGAAGTGGAGGGAGTGCCGTCTAAAAGCCCCAGAATGAGCTGGAAAGCATGGGAAGAATGCAGGTTAGGAGTGGGAGAAAGTGCAAGCAAAGAGGGGGCAAAAGTTGGGAGAAAACAATAGTAGGCTAAAAGGAGACAAAAGTTGGTAGAAAAACACAGTTAAGAGGAGGCAAAAGTCAGGGAAAAAGCATAATTAAGAGGAGGCAAAGATGACCTAAAAGTCAAGAGAAAAACATAGATAAGAGGAGGCAAAAAGCTGGCAAACGTCAGGAGAAAACACAGTTCAGAGGAGGCAAAAGTCAGGAAAAAAGCATAGTTAGGAATGTGGTGATGTGAGGGCCCTAGGCCCGCATCGCTAATAATGGACACAAAGGACACAGTAGTGGGGTGGTACAACTGGCCATGAGCACATGCGCTAAGCCCCTTTTATTACCAGGGTCATTTGACTGATGACGCATGTGGTGGGTGGGTGTTCAGTGTGGGTTACACCATACTACAACACTAGAATGCTGACTCTACGTCACTACATCCCTCCAAAACTTAGTGAAAATTCAAACCAAAGAAAGTTCGAAACCTGTGGGAGGAAATACAGTTCGCAAATTAATTATTATAACCCAATAATGATGACTCCCATGTAGTCTTTTCTGCTGCTGGTCATTCACTGATGATGGTGTCTTTTCTTGTCTTTGCAGATTTGCAGCTCGGAGGTGGGCTGTGCAGTCTCTCTTTTCCTGTGCCACATCTTGTGAAAGTGCCGATGGAACGATAGGGGGCATTTGTGTGTTACCTTCTGCTGTATCGTCCTGGTTGAGGTGTTCTGTTCAACTGGTGTCTGTTTCTGACAGGATCTACAGTTTCAGAATATCCCTCTCACGGATACCCCTTTCTCGTGGGTGTCCCCTCTCACTGGACGACCCGGAGGCCCTTTGCTGCCAGGCTTCCACTGGACCGGTGGGCAGCTGCCTTGTCGCTCCAAACGCGTTGGAGGAGTCACTACGGGTCCCTTCTCCGTGTCCGAAGCTCCACCTGAAAAGGGTGTTGTTGGCACTTATTCTGTCGCATGCTACTGTTGTTCTTCCTGGATCTTCAGAGCAGGCTTCAACGGTCCATCTCTCGTCTTGAGACCCGCAGCCACCGGTGTCCCTGAGGCCTCTGCCCCTTGGATATTCACGGTTCCGTGTCCGTTCCATCCCAGAGGTGGTTGTTACCAACGGACCGGCCTGCTTGCCTCTATCGTCCCTGGGTGACCTTCGGGTTTGCACCTGAATGTGTACTTCCAGTGGTGCCGATGTGTTTCCAGGAACTGTACTTAGATGGTCATGCACCTCTTCACCTTCTCCATCGGGTGTTCCCCTTCTGGTGTGTGTTGTGGGGTCTTGTCACACACACCTCTTTACTCTGCTCCTTTTCCTTCTTCTTTCTTTGTAATGGTGCTGTGCCACTCAGGATGGGTCATCCTTTCTTGCTCTTCTCTTTTCTTCGTGGCATCGTGCCACTCACTCTCCATCGTTTCTCTCCTTCCCTTTTGCAATGCGGTCCGGTCTTCTTGCTTTCCTTCGCATCCTTACCAGGCTTCTCCAAGCAGCGTGCACTCTGCTCGTTTCCCTCTGGTCTTGTCCCGGCACTAGGACACTGTCGTTACTTCGCTCCGTGACTGGACCTGTCGTCGCGACCTTCTGTTACATGATACTTCTGATGTCAAAGTGATATTGTGGGACTTTGCGTCCGCCTCCTTCTTGTCCTCTTCGCGGACCTCTCCTGGGGGCCTCTTTGTCGACATCCCCACAGTCTTCCTCTTTATACTTGCTCTGGCCTCTTGGTCGGTCAGCATCCTCCATTGCGACCGTCTGACAGGTCGGCTTCCTTGTTGCGACCAACTGGGTGATCGGCTTCTTCTTTCTTGCAACCAACGGGGTGGCCGGCTTCTTCCTCCCTGCGACCAGCGCGGTGGTCGGCTTCTTCATTGCAACCAACTGGGTGGTCGGCTTCTTCCTCCATGCGACCAGCGGGGTCGTTCACTTCTTTCTTGCGACCAATTGGGTGGTCGGCTTCTTCCTGTGAGTCTTCATGCTTCTGGTGGTCTGCACAACCCCTTCTTCCTTTCCGTCGCAGTTCGCTTGCTTTTGCGCGGTTCCAAAGGTGCTCTTCGATTGCTTCAGTGACTTGCTGCTTTGGGCTACTGTCTTGGCTTCTGCCTGGTGTCTGTGTAGTGCTTCACTGTCGTCTGTACTGCTGCACATTTGCTTCATGCGCCTTCGCACTTGCCTGTTGCTGAGTTCCTGAACCACCGTTGGTTTGTGTAGTGGTGCTCCTGTCTACGCCTTACTGCTGCAGCGATAGCCTGTGGCCACCAGGCATCGCTGCACTCTATCCCGACGTGGCTTAAGTGCTTCTGGAGGGTTGCGCCACTGCTCCGTCGACCTTCTCCTGGTCACTCCCTTTTGCACGCTGATGGCTGCGCTCTTTGTTTGCTTCCTTGGGCGCACATGCTGCGCACTCTCTTGAGTCTTCTATTCCTGGAGCTGTCAATATCTGCTTTGGGTAGCGTACCCACAACTGATTCTGTGTGGAGTTGCTGCACTCCTGGTGTGTTCCTTGCGCTTTGTCAGTTTCCCTTTTGCATCTGAGTAGTGTCTTGGCACCACCGTAGTCAGCGTTGCTATGCATTCACTTTCATGCTTGGCAGTCCTCACTGTGCCTTAGTGTCCAGTGTTGCCTTTATGTTCTTTGTGCTAGTGCTCTTTGTCTCTCAATCATGTGCTGCAACAGTCCATTCTGTGATGCGTCTCTTTTACCTGTCACTTGTTGATTGCAACAGCTACCCCTGTGCTGCATTACTGCCTTCCTGGCACACTGTTGCCTGCTAGCTCATGCCATCTTGTGCAGTCCTTACTGTCCACTCGTTATGCCACACCTTTTATTTAGTGGGCATCATGCTGCTGTTTAGCCACGAGATGGCGCTGCTGCATTCTACCGTCGAGAGTTCTGTAGCCTCTGCAGCTTCTCCACGCTGCAGGCTGTGGTCACCGATTCCTTTTAAGGTCAAGCACCAGTCTCGCTTTCACTGTGCTGTGAGGTGCCAGCACTTTGGAGAGCCAGGGCCCTCTCCCCTCACTGCAGGATTGCTCGCAGTGCCTCGCTCCCTGATCTGAAGGCTGCCCCACGTTACAGACGGTGAGTGAGTCTTTACTTTCTTTATTGTCTGAGCCAGGCAGGAGGGTAAAAAGCACATTCAGTGCTTGGGGACATGCTGCGTCGGCTAGCCGTTCACTCTATAGTTCCCTGCCCCTCACAGCAGACTTCATTACTCTCGGGCTGCGCGGGGGGGGGGGCTGGAGCCGCTCTGATCAGCCAAGGGCGGCTGATTTCTACTTTGTGCCCTCATGGTGTGTTTCTTTGCCTTGTCAGCAGCCGCCTGCCGCATACTGTCCATTAACGTTCTCCGCCCGTCGCAGCAGTCTGATCTTCACACACGCTGCACGGGGGGGGCAATCTCGGGACACTTAGTCGCTTTTCTGGGCACTTTACCTCCGGGCTCCAGTTTAGCTCCGGTGAGTGGCACTATTACTTTTAATGTCTTCCCGCACCTCGCAGCAGGCGTTCTTGTCACGGTCTGCACAAGGGGGTGGTGGTGCCACTCCTAGCGGCCGCGGGCCGCATGCTTGCTTTTGGAGTTACTTACCCTGCCGCCGCAGCAGCCTCAAGTTTGCACGCTGTGCGGCGGAGAAGGGGATCGCTGCTGATGAGCTGCGGGTGGGCTCCGCATTCAGCCGTTCACACGCCCTTTACACTGTCGGACATTAGACGCCTCGTCGCGGGGTGTGAACCCGCTGGCCTTGCTTCTCTGGGGGGGGGTTGCTTCTCCTATCGCGCAGCCGTGCATCCTCATTCACTGTCTCACCTCCGGCCAGCGGCCCTGTCATCCACGCGGGTGGGCTCCGCACGTGTTCCTCCTCACTTGCGGGGGTCACTCCATCGCAGCCGACACGGGTGGGCACCGGTCGGTCCGCTTTGCTCTCCACGCGGGGGGGATCACGCAGGCAAGTTCTTGAGGTGCGGGGTAGGCACCCAGTCACCTTGTTTCTTGATGCAGGCCCAGGGCTCAGCACATGCCCCGCGGGCCTCTCGGCGGCCGGCTACGTTCACAGGGGGTGCACTCTAGGTGGGCAGCTCTCTCCCCCTTTTCCCAGATTGTCAGCTGTGGCACGCCGGGGCACAGCTTCTGCCTCGTCGCCAATGTGGTGATGTGAGGTCCCTAGGCCCGCATCGCTAATAATGGACACACAGGACACAGTAGTGGGGTGTTACAACTAGCCATCAGCACGTGCGCTTAGCCCCCTTTATTAGCAGGGTGATCTGACTGATGACGCCTGTGGTGGGTGGGTGTTCAGTGTGGGTTACACCATACTGCAACACTAGAATGCTGACTCTACGTCACTGCAAGGAGGAGGCAAAAGGTCGCAAAGTCTGGAGAAAAACACAGTTAGGAGGCGGCAAAAGTCAGGAGAAAACACAGTTAAGAGGAGGGAAAAGTCAGGAGAAAACACAGTTAAGAGAAGAAAAAAGTCAGGGAAAAAGGATAGTTAATAGGAGGCTAAAAGGAGGCAAATGTTGGGAGAAAACACAGATAAGAAGAGGCAAAGGTCAGGGAAAAGGCACAGTTAAGAGGAGGCAAAGAGGATGCAAAAGTCAGAAGAAACTAGGGTTAAAAGGGCAGGATTTGGAAAACAATGGTATAAAAAAAGTAGCAGAACTGTGAGTGAGCTCGAGCAGAGTGCTCAGCCTGCACCAGCAGTGGGGAGCCGGGTGCTCAATTGCTTTGTGCTGCGACCTCCGTTATGTAGGTTCCCAGGAGGAGTGCTGGGCGGGGTCAGCAGAAGGGGGAAGCGGGAGGTAGAGCGGTGCTGAAGCTGCCAAAAACAAGGGAGAGAGCATGGGAATAATGTGTTTTAAGAGAGGGAAATAAGTGGGAGCAAAGAGGAGGCAAAGGTCAGGAGAAAACACAGTTAAGAGGAGGCAAAAGGTGGGGAAAATGCACAGTTAGGAGGCGGTGAAAAGGATGCAAAAGATGGGTGAAAAGCACAGTTAAGAGGAGACAAAAAGAATGCAAAAGTTGAGAGAAAAGACGATTAAGAGGAGTAAAAAAAGTGGTAAAAGTCGCGAGAAAACAGTTAAGAAGAGGCAAAAGTCAGAGAAAAAGCACAGTTAAGAGGAGGCGAAAAGGAGGCAAAGGTCGGGGTAAAAACAGAGTTCAGAGGAGGCAAACGGGAGAAAAACAGCTAAGAGGAGGTAAAAAGGAGGCAAAGGTTAGGAGAAAAGATGGTTAAAAGAACAGATGTAAAAAACAATGGTGTAAAAGACTGGCAAAATGGTGTGAGCTCAAGCAGAGCGCTAAACCTACTGCAGCTGCGGGGAGCTGGCCAGAGGACTAAAATGATCCTAAAGCATAATACTAAACTGATGTCAGGGAAAAGTAAAAAAATTAAGAAATACAAAAAGGTTAGAGCCCTCCACTATCAATCTCCCAGCCACAAGGTCAACCAACAACAGCAAGCAAGGAGGCATGGCCACAAAAAAGAATACATGCAGGCCTATGGCAAAAGCACACTGGCTGGCTAGGCTACACAATATGGACACTGGCCACATGGTCAACCAACAACAGCAAGCAAGAAGGGATGGCCACCATAAAGAGCCCATTGGCTGGCTAGGCTATGCAAAATGGCCACAAAACTCGTGGGCAACCAACAACAGCAAGCTGGGAGGCATGGCCACAACAAGGAACATATGGAGGCCTAAGGCAAAGCACACTGGCTGGCTACACAAAATGGTTGCCAATCACATGGGCAAACAACAACAAGCAAGGAGGAATGGGAAACAAAGAACAATTGCAGGCCTATGGACCCTGACTACCCAAAAAGGCCCCTGCTCACATGAAATTGAGAAGAAAGACAAATAGTGGCCTATTGCAACCAAACACACACACTGGCCAGACAAAGGAGGCTTTGGTAACACTGAAGAAAACACAACACTACCATTAATTCAATCGTAGAGCAGCCTAGACATAATCTCCGTGCTTCTCGATCTTTTAACATTTGTAAGATGCATCACATTGAAAAAACATTTTGAAATAACAAATCCTGTGAATAAAGATATGCAACAAAATCTCGGGTTGTTGATATCCGATGAACAGTCAATACAGGATGTACTAGATACTAGATTACTGATTTCTTTAACTGATTGTGAGGACGAGGTTATCACGTCTGATATGATTATGAGAGATTTGAATATCGGACTACAGTATAACCAGGAACCTTAGGGAAAAATCAAATTGACCCCAACACTAATCGCAGGCAACAATATAGATTTATTCCATAAACTTGTGATTGCTGATTTAGATAAACATGAAGACAAGAATACAGTATCCAGACTTAAAAGGGATAACTTAACACACAACGAACGCACTGCACTAAAAGAGTTAAGCAACAATAGAGACGGTACGATTGGGGAGGCAGACAAAGGGGGCAACATGGCTATCATGCGCAGTTTTGATTATGATCAGGAGATAATTACACAATTGAATGAGGTGGAATGCTGTGAATTAATTCAAGGCGGTACAAAAGGGGGTGGTGATGGACGGAGCATCTGAACCAATCAAACACAGGCTTGCTTGAATCCAGAGGCACAGTGAGCAAAGGACTCACGTCTGAGCATACCTTGCCAACTTATGGCAAACAAAGTGGTACAAAAGGGGGTGGTGATGGACTGAGCATCTGAACCAATCAAACACTCACACCCAGTCAACAGATCTGGGTTTAATCCATCACCGTTCTTTAGCCCACTCTGCCACCCCAGTACAGACATGTACATATGCAAATCAGTCTGACCCTGTGCCTCATGGGAACAGTCCAGCCCGAACTGCCAAGCCATGCCTTCCCTGGACCGGATTCAAGCTTCCTGGGACCGGTTTCTGACATTACAGCCGTCTTCAGCCAGGCTTGTTTGAATCCAGTGGCAAAGTGAGCAAGGGAAGATACATTGGTAGTACGAAAAGGACACTACGGGAGAGGATCAGCGAGCACATAAGAGCAATCAAACAGGGTGACATGAGATACCCCTTGGCTGCTTATATGTCAATTTGCTCTGCCCAGACAACAAACAGACATTTTGAGTTCTATGGGATAGAACATGTGCCCAGACACCCGAGAGGTAGAGATATGGAACTTACGCTACGGAGGAGGGAAGCGCAGTGGATACTGAAATTGCACAGTGTAGAACAGGGTTTGAACATCGACCAGGAACTACACTATTTCCTGGGTAGATAAAAGTGCTTGGTCTGTATATATATAAACTTAAGAATTATTACTAGGAACGAGGGCACCCACAAGGGGAACTGGGAAGGTATGTGCGACGTATGTAACAAGTTAGCACACCCTCTTCCCAGTATAGTTATCTACTGAATGTGGAGTAAACGGGCTAACTACCAATAACACTAACAGTGTACAGTAGTGAATAATATAGACACCATGAATTGTCAAGTTTACATGTTGGAGTGGAACACTAGTACAAAAAGCATATATTAACCTTCCTACATATATGTTTTTACATGTTTTTCAAGTTGTAGGGTCACAAATGTAAGAATCTTTTTGCTGGTTAACGTTAGATTAAAATGTAATAGCTGTACTGACCTAAATTGATGGAGAGACAAAGTCATAGTTAACAACTTTTGACACGCACTAAATATAAATTTTCGCATAGCTGTCAGGTAATTTTCACGAGAACAAGGACCTGGCATTATATTTATATGTTCCAGGATAGATTTTCTAAACTCTATTTGAGAGTAGAGTAGGCCAAAACATTTTTATCACCTATTATTACTGCAGAAGTTATTTATTTAGAAACTTCTACAGATGGGATAGTCATAAAAGATTGAATTAGGCCAATACTTTTTTATTTTTACTTTAGAATTCATTAAATTTGAGACCTTTACAGATAAGATCGTCACAATGGAAGGTTTTGATATATTTAAAGACGGCTGCCATAGTGAGTGTGAACAGTAAGTCATTACTCACTGGTCACACCTCGGGAGTAGGACGTGACTGACTTGATGACGACAGGGGAGGAAAACACATCCGGTATTCCTGCAACCGTGGGAAACAGGTTTGTGTGCGCTTACTCTGCTTCACACACGCGTCGCAGAGGTGACACTAAGCATTGGAGCAAGGTAAGGAATCATACAAGTGTATGTTAGTTATGCTAAAAAGATGTTAGAAGTGCACTTACGCTTTCAATAGTACTTAGTTAGCGGAAAGTGTACTGTAACTTGCCTGTAACACAGAGAGATACTGTGAGGATTTGGCAGATATTAGTGAGTTAACCCATTGTCTTTATCATGATTAAAACGACTGCGGAAATTATTGGGAGAACCACAGAGATTATGTCTAGGCTGCTTTCCTGGTCTGCAATACAGCCCAGAAATGTTACATTGAAGCGATCAGTATTGCAAAATTGGAGCATGACTCATAGATTAAGATATAGCTGTATTTACGATTATTTAATAATTTTTCAGAGAGCGGGTGTTGTGCCATATCCTTGCTTGATAGAGTGAACTGGAAATAAGTTTCAGGATTTAAGAATAACTCGTGCAGATTGTCGTTTATGTTAGATACATCACACGTATGATTATTTGTCCTAATATTAACATAGACATGGTAAGCTACATGACCTAGAAATCGCTTTCTTAGCAGTAGAGACACCGCAGGAGGATTACGTGCTGACTACCCTAAATAGCATTAAAGGAGCAGCAGACAATTTTGTGATGCTGCTTCCTTGAATTTATGAAACATTCAAGCTAACTCTGTCCTGGTTAAAGAGAGAAGATAGGTGGAATACATGATTATTATCTGTTCTACCACAGAGACACAGGCGGATTCTGTCAGGTTCAGCTTACAAATATTTGACTTTTTACAGCTCTGAGAAGAAAAACTACATAAAGAACTTGATACCAGTAAAATTATTGTACGTTGACGCCACCTTACCAGAAACCCATTGGGTTTTGGAAATATCACCACAAATTAAATAGGTACTCTCATCAGGCACACACCATGGTGTATATATGTTCTACTGGGAGATTTGACTCACTTTGTGATATATATAATTTATTCTTGATTTACAGAACAGTTTACACACAAGAAACAGGTATTAATGAAGCTTGAATATACTCTGACTCTTGATGTTTGACTTTTTCTCACCCTCGCGTCACCCTTGACATGGATCAGTTAAAATTACATTTCTTCACTGGATTAGCGTGGGCCTTTAGCTTTGTCCTTCTTTTCTCTTTTTTATTTTAAACGCACTCACGTTCATAATTTGTTATTGTTGGATTCTCCACACCAGTAACTTTGGCTGGCACAGATTCTATAAGACACTTTGACTTGGTCTCTCAATCTACATTTGGGTCATAGACCAACTGTTTTTAGATAGTGGTATTTTCTGTGTTACTAACTTACTATGGTGGAGAGTTTTTTGCATCGTTCTCACCATTTGCATGAGGTGTACTTTGTTATGGACTGTTCCTGAAACCGATTGGTTTTGGGTTACTGTAATTAGTGGGATTGTGTTCCCAATATATACATCGGTTTCTATGTGCTTGTAATCACAAAGCCTTGAGAAAGGTGCGGGACGACCTCCCGGTTGTGATGAAACACGTGTTGGGAGCAATTTGGAAGATCCACATAAATTAAACAGAACAATTAAGAAGAAAGAAGAAAATTGTGCCTATTATTTATGTCTGTACTAACTACATATATTGGGTACTTGTGGTACTCCAATTATTGATATACGTGTGCTAAAGAGTGTTATTTACTACATTAATTCAGCAATGCCAAAAACGAAAATTTACTGAGCTATTTACATTTTACAACACACATCCTCCCGAAGCATCAAATATTATCCCACCTATACACTTTTTATGGAAATAACAGTTAAATACAAGTAAACACATTTTTTATTTAATCTAATGGCAACCCTACATGATGGTTTAAAACAACATATTACACTGAATCAGTTGTTTGATGCACCCATGATGACTAGTACTGGCATGGGCCTACTGGCTGGATGGCCAGTTGGCAAACTAGACTAGGACACATAGTAAAATTAATGAATATTGCAAATTTAACAAACATGTAGAAATTGCACTGAACTGTGCAACGTTTTTTATTTACAAAGAAAAAAAATACAAATAAATATTGGTGGAAGACTTTATTAAACAAACAACACCCATATACAAAAATCTTTGAACTCACATTGATATCTCAAAAATAAACTCCTTAAATCCAATGGAATATATGTAGCAGCCAAAGAGAGTGATCCTACCAGCTCCAAATCCAAATGAAGAGTGATGAGGAGCTGGAGAAAGCACTGGGAGGAACATGCTGGATAGGAACATGAAGGTGGAGTTTCCGGGGCACTTCCTTCTTGTGGAAAAAAAAACATTTGAATAAGGCTTCCAGTGCACAAAAAAACACTTGCACTACAAGGAGTAGAAAATTAACTCGAAAATATCTTTTTGAGTGAATTTAGCTGTTTCTTCAGTACAGAATCTGCTCGAGGTGTACCCACGTTCGCTCGCATTCGCCAACATGACGAAAAAGATGCTGTTGTGGCCTGAAGCAGCGCTAGCTGCCACCCAACTCTCACGCACGCTCGCTAGCAGCCGACAAGTCTCGTAGCGCTTGCCAGCATGCACCATAAGACGTTTTGCATGCGCCAAAAGAAAAAAATACACCAGATGGCAGAATTTAGCTGTCACTCCACCTTACATATTCTCAAAATCCGCCAATTCTAGAAGTGGAGTCAATTTCTCCCCCTAAGCCTATCGTTAAGGGGAGTGAAGTGTAGTAGCCAATGGGCTACTTACCCCTCGGGTCACTACAACCCCTATATGACCACTTCATGTGGGGAGTGGGCAAAACCGCGTCTAAGGGTTCCTAATTCCACCGAAAAAAGATGGCAGAACCCTTCTTTTGAGGAGCACATCAGGTAGGTGACAAGCCTTGAGGTGCAACACACCTACTTGCATAGCTAATTTCTCACCTGTCCTTGTGCAAAATGGGACTCAGGGGAAGGGGTGGCATTCTTTAGGTCTGAAGGAGGCCCAGGTTGCATATCAAAGGCAACAGAGGCTTTAACTCCTCTGGCCCTGGTATGCAGATTCACTAGCCATTCTGCTGGAGGAGGTGATACCACCTTCTCCAGAGCAAGCATTATTTCAATTCCTCAGAACACTGTTTCTCACCTAAAGGGGGTAAAAAACTCAACTGTGGTGGCAGGCCTAATGATTCCAGTGAGCCAGAACACCAGAAGACTATTAGGGTTTAAAAGGCAGATCTAAGGTGCCCTCCAGTTATTTGTCGTAATAAAACAGATACTTAAATCAGTGTGGATTTATTAAGACAAGGTGTTTGATACCAAACACCACAGGTTCCAATGAAGCCATTATGCAGCTGAATAACTCATAATGAATATTGCAAGGTGCATACTTTAAGGTGGCTTCCCTGTTCACTTACAATATGAAGTAATAGAACTAGATATCACAGGGGCATATCTGCTCATGAAGATATGTCCTCACCTCAGCTGCTTGCGCTACGATTTTCACTCTGGTAACACTTTCCACACTGAGAAATCAGAGTGAACGGCACCACGTGGTGCGCAAATGCTCAGCCATTTTGTTTACCCTACTCCTGCTGCCTAGCTTTCTCCCTCCTTCACCTAAACTTTAATCCAACCCAATCCATCCCATCCGACTACCAACTTCCTAATACCACTTTTTCTTTATTTTTTTTATTATTGTGTGTATTGACATTTCTGTGGGCATGTTTTTTGTGACTTTTTGTACTTTGGTTTGTGTTGTTCCAACCTGTCCTCCAGTTTCCTTCCCATCCCAGTCTGACTTCCTCCTGTCCCGACACCAGTACCACCCTAAATCCGATTCCACTATGGCAGCAGATGCAGGCAGTGCCACCCGCACCCCCTGTAGGTGATACAGGTGGGTAGGGGTGCGGCTACGCCCTATTTTCAGCAAGGCACAGGTGGCCCCACTCATCTCCTGAGTGAAGTGGAACTTTCCCCACTTTTGGTAGAAGGCCTGGTAAGGGTTACGAGTATTGGCTCCTCTTGGTTCGAGTGCAGTGATGCTTGTGCTGCTGCACCAGTGTTGAACGCACCACTGGCTGGACATTCTTGATCAAGAATAGGACCTGCTAGGCCTACTAGGCATTGAACTTGCTGGTCTCGGTGAGTAATATTGACTGGCTTTAGTAAAAAACAAGACACCTTTCAGCCATTGTTGGCCTGTGATCAAGTCCAGCAATGGGCGTAAAGCCAGTGCTACATCCTTTAACTGAGTGAGTATCTTTTCTTCAAGAAAGAGATTTCTTTGCATTTATCCCCCAATGGGCTCATCTGGCTGTGTGCTCCATCCCTCTTGGGCCTAAGGACTTTCGTGAGCAGCTTGCCAGTACTGGCGGTTGCCAGTAGGTATATATAGTTAGGACCTAGTTACCATAGGAAATCTCCAACATTCTATTGGGAATACCTTTGGTGCCGATTAAGGAATCTGCGTGTAAGTTTCCTTAACATTGCTTTGCTCCGCTCCTTCCCTGAAAGTTTCGGGGGGATTCGTCAAGCGGGGGCCGAGAAAAAAGGGGGGTCCCAAAACATGTTTTCCCCATGTTAATTTCCGTAGGGACCTTTAGACACGGCTACAGACCGAACGGCTGAATGGAATTACACTAAACTTGACAAAATGGTAGGGCCTGGTATGCAGATGTACCTTTGCTATGTTTGGTGAAAATCCCTCCAGTAGTTCTTGTTATGTTATATTATATAGTTATGTTATGTTATGTTATATAGTTGCTTGTAACTCGCACTGCTAGTCGAAACTGTCCTGGCGCGAGAGAGGATCGTGGTGTCAGCTAAAGGAAACAGGGAAACTACAAGACTTGCCTAAATAAGGGTGTTTTCAGAGTTTTTTAAAGCTTGTGAGGTTTGACGCGTGCCTAAGTACGTCGGGAAGGTTGTTCCACATCTGAGCAGCTCTAACCGTCAGAGATTGCCCCCCTAGACGAACTCTCTTAAATCTGGGAATAACCAAATGAATAAGTGTGGCTGATCGCAGCTGACGGGATGATTGGTAAAAAACAAATCTGTCCCTTAGATAGGAAGGGCACGGGCCATGTAAGGCTTTGAAGGCCAATGCCAGGGTCTTAAAGCGTACTCTTTGAGCTACTGGAAGCCAATGTAGCTCCCTGAGCTGCTTACGTACGCTGAGTCTCCTTGGAATGCCAAAAAGGAGCCTCACTGGACATCACATCTTTCGCCTCTATGCTATTAGATGTGGCAGGAAATTGGGAAGGTTCATAGTGATCCCGAGCCCCCTGAACAGGTGGGGATAGATCAAATCGGAAGGCTTAAGACTCGCTTGAATTTAATGTATTTTTTCTTCAAAGTAAGTGGACAGTTTCTCACACCAGCCCGCAGATATGGGGGCCGACAAAGTTTCTGCAACTGGGGACGTAAAACGTTTGACAATAGAGAAGATTTCTCTACTGTTGTTTTTGGCCTTGCGAATCCTCGCCGCATAGTGGTCTCCTTTAGCCTCCTTAATTGCGGCCTAGTAGTCTTTTTGCACTGCTCGGAGTTCCGCCTTAGCTACTGGGCAGTACTCCCGCCTCCAAATCCGTTCACGCTCCTTACAACCTATCTTTAAGGTTTTAAGATGTTCCGTGTACCAAGGAGAGGAAGGAGAGGCTCTAGGCCGCTTTTTTCCTTTATGCTGTGGTAGCGAGCTTACCGTGGAGCTTATCCAGGTCGAGAAATTCTCAACAGCTTCCTCTATATTATGAGTCTTGACCGGAAGGGTATGGGTCAGAGCTACTACTAAGGCTGGAATACTAATTTTCTGGGGGAATGGGTCTTGATGCTCTTTAGCTAAAGCGCGGGTCCTGTCAAGCTCCCAAGAGAAGCCTACCAAGAAATGGTCCAACCACGTAACTGGGCGTGGGGTGTCAGATGTAATATTAAAATTGGAGTTGACAAGATCAAGGCAGTGCCCTCCAAGGTGAGTGGTATCATGACCACGTCGCCTAAGATGAACTAGATCGCAGAGATCCCCCAGATCCCTAACCCCCAGGCCTGTCGGAACATCCATATGGATATTAAGATCCCCAAAGAGCAGGAACCTGGGGAACCTCAGCGCCCTCTGGGCGACTACCTCCTCCAAAGATTCAATAAAGGAGCCCAGAGGGCCTGGGGGACAATAAATCAGCATCCCACCCAAGGTGAACTGCGGAGAGAGAGCTATCGAAAATTCCAATGCTTCCCCATCCTCAATAGCTCATGTCCATTCCTTCATCAAAGACCATTTGTCCCTATAAATTGCTGCTAAACCTTGGGGAAATTGAATTTGAAATTTTTCAAACGGCATTTTCTATTGTACCTTTAGACACGGCTACAGCCCAAACGGTTGAACGGAATTACACCAAACTTGGCAAAATGGTAGGGACAGGTATGAAGTAGTGCCTTTTCTATATTTGGTGAAAATCCCTCCAGTAGTTGTTGAGAAAATTGAATTTGAGCAAATTATATATCTATATGTGCTCAACATTCTACTGGGAATAACTTTGGCGCCAATTGAGGAATCTGTGTGTAATTTTCCAGAATTTTGGCCAGCTCCACTCCGCTCCTTCCCTGAAAGTTTCGGGGGGATTTGTCAAGCGGGGTCCCAAAACGTGTTTTCCCCATGTTAATTTCGATAGGGACCTTTAGACACGGCTACAGCCCGAACGGCTGAATGGAATTACACCAAACTTGGCAAAATGGTAGGGCCTGGTATGCAGATGTGCCTTTGCTATGTTTGGTGAAAATCCCTTCAGTAGTTCTTGAGAAAATTGAATTTGAAATTTTTCAAATGGCATTTTCTATGGGACCTTTAGACACGGCTGCAGCCCGAACGGCTGAACGGTATTACACCAAACTTGGCAAAATGGCAGGGACAGGTATGCAGTAGTGCCTTTTTTATATTTGGTAAAAATCCCTCCAGTAGTTGTTGAGAAAATTTAATGTGAGCATATTATATATCTATATGCGCTCACCGTACGCGCACCATACGCGTACGGTACGCGTACCGTACATGTACGTGCGCGTACCCTTACGTGCGCGAGCGAGTTTCTGATTGGCTGGCAGTCGACTGTCAACATTCCAAACTGTCCAAACCAGGAAGTGTTGGCCACCATCTTGTTTTTCAGGAGAACTGAGGCACAAGAGAGCCCAAAACAAGAATGGAAAACACGAAAAGGGGTTAGGGTAGAGACCCCCCAACCCTCTAGCCCTTCTCAGGGGGTCCCAAAATGACCCCCAAGGGCAAAAATATTTACAAAAAATTGAAGAAATTCCGGGGTACGCGCATCGTACGCGTACGGTATGCGTACCGTGCGCATACCCCGCGATTTAAAAAAATATATTCACTTAAAAAACCATAGGTTTCAGGCCTTATATAGTTAGGAATTAGCATTTAAAAAAACATTGAAATTGCTCCTATATAGTTAGTTGTACTAACTATATTTTGCGCACCCGCAATCCACTGCTGATGATGTCACATATTACATCATTCAAGACATGGTCAGTGACATCACTGATGACATCACTGAGACATCTCAAATGACATCACTGATGACATCACTGATGACATCTCATTTGACATCACTGATGACATCAACTACATATCCCAGCAGCCCCTAGGGCGGCGCACATTATCCACGCCACCAGCGCGCCCGGAGGCGCTTGAAGAGGCAGGAGCACCTCTCGCACTGCGAGTCGCGCGCGGGTGCATCGCGGGAGAAGCCCGGGACAAGGGCGGGGCCATCTGTGGCCATCCGGGGCCAGACGAGGCTGGGCTGGGCCTATCCTCTTTCATCTGTGATGGGTAAGAGAAACCAACTGATGTCTGGGGTACAGGAGGGCAAAAATGCTACAGTCCCCAGGAGAACTGAATCTATAATATCCTATTTGACTTCTGCTGTGGGGATTCTCAGCAAAGAAAGAGCTAATGTGGAAATCGAACTGGGATTGGGTCCTGCTGACAGTGACCGAGACAAAAATTACTTAGTTCAGACTCCTGGACCACCATTGGAGCCAAACATTGTTATTGTGAAACCATCGTTAGTCCCTGTCTCTAATCCTACCCCTTCTGTTACCGATAGTGCGCCGAAGGAGCACAGTGATGAATTTGAGGATCCTCCTTTGCAAACGCCAGCGCACAAGCGCAGGCGGGTCAAGAAACCTCACAAAAGACACTTTAAAACTATTGCACCTGTACGCTCTGACACTATTAGTAGGCATCTTGTGGCTCAAGTAGTGGAGGAATTATTTACTGCAAGGTTGGAGCCTGCCTTTTAATTGCTATAGGTAAAGATATCGTAGACACACTAATTAAATGCGTGGTGGGGTTGCTAAAAAAATGTGAAAATATCGATCAATTTATCACTCAGCAGAGATCCAAAAATTGTAGCCCCATCCAGACTAATGTTTCCCAAGGAGTCAATTTGAGGGCGGCAAACCCAGAGAAGGTTCCAAATGTCCCTAGGGTAGCCAAGGGAGTTACTCTTAACCATACTGTATGTAGCCAACCTGGCCCGGTAAAAAACGTAAAAGAAGGAAACATACATCGAGGAGCAAATAGCATTAAGACCATAGTCCCACCCCAAGTAAGACACAGGAACATTTATGGTTCTATTTTGGACACCACCAGCAGCGGCACCTTTTGTAGCTTTCTTCACTGGTATCCCCCTACTGGGGGAAGATGCTCACGAAACAACACATGACCTTATGAGGTTAGCTGGGCGCTGGTGTGAAGAGCACAGTAGTGGGGGCTTAGATGTCTCTAAAGCCATCATCATGGCAAGAAGAGTTGCTTGGATTGGGCGTTGCCCAAAACATATTTCTGGGGATTGCGTGGTGGTGAATTTTAATTCACGCTCAGTAGCAGATAGATTATTTTGGGACGCCTCAGATTTAGCCAATACAAGCATAAGACCGGTCCCTTTGGGTTACTTTTATCTGCCATCCAGGACCTCTCTTTACGCCCCCAAAGTAATCCCCCTGTGGGCTCTCAATTTGGCTACCCCCCACACAGACCAAACAGAAGCAACTCCCATATCCGGTATAGGGAAGTTCGAGGGCTGATACAAAGGCCAGATATAACTTCCTCAGCCTTAACTGTTGCTAGTTCTCCTCAACCCCAGGTAGATATGGATATAGGGCTTTCAAATCGTTTTTCTCCTCTGTCTCATCTGGATCAAAATGATTGACATGAAGCGCAGACGCAACACCAGGGGGACATAGAAGAGGGTGTTAAGTCAATGGTATCCTGCAAATTCCTTAGTTGGAACGTGGCAGGGGTTAGATCAAAAACACAGGATGAGCTCTGGGTGAAGTTTGTAAAGCTTCACAACATCATAGCCCTTCAGGAAACATGGGATGTTAGCACTAGCTTTAATATGGATGGGTACTTAAGTTTTGCCGTCCCAGTGGTGGGAGGGCATCCGGGCAGACCTAAGGGAGGGTTACTTTTCCTTATCGCATTAAATCTTAAAGGTGTGTTTAGAAAGTTGGAATTAGAGACCCCAATATCCGGATACTTGAGTGGAGTTGCCCGAACTCACAAAAGTATCTTTTAATACATTTTTATAATTCCATAGCCGGTTCAAGTTGTAATGAACATATAGGCATCTTGGATACATTTTTGTCAGCATATAGACTTAATCAAAACACTACTTTCGAGTTGATCCTAATGGAAGATTTTAATATACACCCATGCAACTGGGAATGTAATATGGGTGAGCCCTGTGGCCCTTTGGGAGCAGTGGTCCCCCACTTTGAGCACAGTCCCCAGGGTGAGGCCCTCGAGGAATTCTTAGCAAATATGAATTTATTCGAACCAGGTGGACAGGAAGGGCCAGAAAGAGTTCCCACATTTGTAGGAAGAGGGACCACTACAATAATTGACTATATTTTTATTTCGTCTGAGATATTAGGCAAGGTCATTTCAACATTTAGTGATCACAACCCAATTATACTGGAGATGGATGTGGGGGACTGGAGTAGCCCAAATGAGTTGGTAAGGGGGGGGGGTAACACTGGTCACATCAGATCAAGGAAGGATTAAATGGGCCAGAGTGGTACCGGCGGTCTTTCTGGAGGAACTGGCTATAGAGGCCGATATAAATTTTGAAATTTGCTTAGATAGCACAGCTCCCAGTTTAGAGATCATTGGGGCATATGAAGATATCTGTGGAAAGATTGCTAAGAAGTTAGAATCAGACTGTAAAAGAAATCTGAAAGAGGAGTATAAATGGTTTGACAGCAGCTGCACAAAGGCACATGGTGCCCTGATAAAAGCCTTAAAATCTAAACCTAGGGATAGGACCTTGGTTGCTAATGCCCGTAAATTGTAACAACTAGCCATAGTTGCGCGTAAAAATCAGCTAAAAATAGGAAGCTTGGGAGAATCTCCTTGCCACCGAGGTCCTGCGCGATAGTAAGAAATTTTGGACCATTATAAACCAACCCTTCCTCTCTGGCCAAGATAACACTGATATGGACTGTGTCATCCCTGATGAAGGGTGGGTTAATCATTTTAGTGAAATTTATGGCGGATCACACATGGATGCACTGGCTATCCATAACATGGTACCCGATCGTGCAGGCGTAGAAAAATTAACATTTATGGCTAGTGAGGGTGAGAAAGCTATAAAAGAAATGTTGAAAAAAAGGCACCGGGACCGGATGGGGTACCAGCAGATCTGTATTGTTCCCATCCGGGTTTCTGGGCAAAGATCTTAAACAACGTTTTTAACGCCTCCAGTACAGTGGGATTTCCGGAATCTTGGTCTAGATCTATTATAGTCCCAATTTTTAAAAAAGGGGATAGAGGTGACCCGGCTTGCTACAGGCCAATCTCCCTCCTGGACTCTGCAGTGAAAATCCTTGGCAGAGTGATTCTATCTAGGTTGAGGAATTGGCTTGACGGCAAGAGGGTTCTCTCCAATTTACAATATGGATTTAGAGAACGAAGGGGCACTCTTGACCAATGCTTAAACCTACACCTCCTCATTATTAAATATACTAGAGCGAAGGAGGGCCATTTTTACATGGGTTTTATGGACCTATCGACCTAGTCAACCGATCGAAATTGTGGGCCATCCTACTTAATATAGGACTAGACCCCCCACTTGTGAATTTCTTAAGTGACTTGCATAGCGAACTCCTATCTACAGTCAGGGTGACCAGAGAAGGCCGGTGTACTAATTTCTTTAATTCCAGAAGGGGAGTCAGACAAGGATGTATCCTGGCCCCTCTTCTGTTCACGATATACATTAATAACCTGGATAAATCATTGGGGGTGGTCACGCCGGATGTGCCGCGTGTAGGGGATTCGGTCATTCTGGTCCTCCTATACGCGGACGATGCGATTTTACTTTCACGCACTGGTATAGGCCTCCAGAGGCTGCTGGATAATTTCGGCAGTTTTATGGACACTTTAGGCCTAAAGGTAAATGCCAAAAAATCGCATGTCATGGTGGCAGGGTCCGGTAAGAGGAAGGTCAAGACAAAACTCTTTACCTGTAATTGTCTTAAACTGAATATGGTAGGGAGGATTCCCTAGTTGATGTACGTTAGAGCGGCGTGCATCAAACTAGGACGTCCTGAATTGTTCTTATCACCTAACCGTATAACTAAAAAAGACATAAGTTGGATCAAGCATAGCTATCGGAACATCTTAGAAGTAGAACGGGAAAACCTGGAGTTAGAAAAGCCATGTGTCAAAGCTAATTATCTGCTGACAACTTCACTGAAGATGGAACCATATTTAAATATTGTCACAAAGCCATTTCATCGCTACCTGTTGGTTAGATTCCGATTTAACTTGATACATCTATCTCTGGGGGATTACCCCTCTTGGGGAAAACCAGAATTGGTTAAACCATGTGCCTGCGATAATTTTTCGCAACAAGACTCCATGCACTTTGTAATGTTCTGCGATTTTTATGCTGAGCCACGTAGGAAATTCCTAAACCCCCTGTTGAGAGAGAAGGGCTTTGTTCAAGTTAGATCGGCTCTGATGCATTTACAAATGCTTAGGAGCACGCGTGATATTTTTAGCGTGGCCAGCTTCCTGGTGGCCGCTGTTAGGCTTAAAAACAGAAGGGGCGGACATGTATGCTAACTGTGACTGTATATATTATACTGATATTTATGCCTTTCTAACATCCACAAGATTACTCATGGATTTTTAACTTTTGTACCTGCATGGATTTTAGGTATACTTATTTTTAATATGATATAGTGTTTTTTAAACTATTTTTAACATGTCTTATGAATGCTTATACTGTCTTTTATGATTTTAATTAATCGAATAAAGCGTTTTGACTGACTGACTGACTGATATATATGTATATCAAGGTCGACATGATCAACTTACCTATCTGGCCGAGATGGTGCCTTCTGGGTATTGTAGTCTGTGGAGGAAGGCTGCAGTGAGGTGCTCAGCATTAACTCGACCCAGCTGGACTCCCGCCAATCGGGAGTGAGATGGAACATTCAAATAGTGATTGGTGCTTTCTAGTGATTCGTAACGGGTATATGATTAAGGCACACCGCCGAAACGTGTCATGCCGGAAACAAATCTTCTTGGCTCCCCTGCTGTGTCCTTCTGGTTTCTTCTTGCCGAAGCAATATATATATATATATATATATATATATATATATATATATATATATATATATATATATATATATATATATATATATATACATATATATATATATATACATGTATATATATATATATATATATATATATATATATATATATATATATATATATATATATATATATATATATATATATATATATATATATATACATACATACATACATATATATATATATATATATATATATATATATATCCAAAAACAAAGGCAAGGACGCGGCACTCTTCTTATCACGGTAGATTTATTAAGGTCTCAAGCAAGTTTTGCTTGAGACCTTAATAAATCTACCGTGATAAGAAGAGTGCCGCGTCCTTGCCTTTGTTTTTGGATTACTAGGGGACACGCTCCCGGTCTCCAACGCGGGCACCAACGCAAGCAGTTCCCTCTGCTACGGGAACATTTGTAAAGAATATATATATATATCTATATCTATATCTATATCTATCTATCTATCTATCGAGGCAACTTGGTGATCTGGCCTAAAGCAGACTATATCTTGGAAGCCAAACGTCAACTAGATGATTCCAGCTGCTACGAGAAAAGCTCACAAAAAGACTACGAAAATGCCAAAATGAAACTGCACAAAATGCTAGGCCAGTGGAAGCGAGAGGGCCTTATCTCTTCTGAGGAGCATAAATTTATGTGCATTGATCATCCTATTTTGCCCTCCCTGTATCTCATACCTAAAATCCATAAGGCTGTCACACCTGTACCCGGGAGACCCATTGTGTCTGCCATTGGAAGTGTAGGGGAAAAGGTGGGAGAATATATCGACTATTTTCTCCAGGACTTTGTCAAGGAACTACCTAGCTTTGTGAAGGACACCAGTGATTTTATTAAAAAAATTGAGACCATCAATTGGAATACAGACATGTGGCTCATTTCCCTCGATGTGGAAGCGCTGTATACCAGCATAAATCACAAGCAAGGACTTTCGGCTGTACAACACTTCTTATCCCAGCGCCCCATTGAGTTATACGAGCATAATAAGGTCATCATTAATCTAATGGACTGGTGTCTCCACCACAATTTCTTTTCCTTTGGCAAAGACATATTTAGACAGCTTCGGGGTGTGGCGATGGGGGCCTGCTTCTCCCCCAGCTATGCGTGTTTACACGTAGGCTGGTGGGAGGAGCGGGTCCTCATGACACGCCACAAAGCCTGGATGGATACACATGTTATCCGATTTTTACGTTATATTGACGACATTTTCATAGCATGGCAGGGCACTAAGGCGGAAGCTATTGAATTTATTAATGACATCAACCAAAATAACTTCAATCTTAATTTTACCGCCCATGTGGAAAAACAACGAATTCAATTCCTAGATGTGGAAGTGTATATAGAAAACAACAAGGTAAACACCACCTTACACAGAAAAAAGACAGCGGGTAATGCCACTTTACACTGTACCAGTATGCACCCTAGACACACCATCACAGGCATTCCTTACGGAGAGATGTTAAGGCTTAAAAGGATATGTAGCTCTAATTCTGATTTTGAATCATGCTTAAAAGACCTTAAATCCCGTCTTAAAGCTAGGGGATATTCGGAAGCACTACTAGAAAAAGCCTATCAAAAATCTTTATCTCGCACTAGAGAAAGCCTGTTCCCTGAGAACAACACTGATACTGAGAATATCACCACCAGCAGGCCTTCAGATATAGGCCCTCGCATGGTCACTACTTTCAGCAGAGAAGAAAAGAAAATCAGGACCATCCTGAACAAAAATTGGCCAATAGTTTTAAGTGACCATATTCTCAATCCAGAGTTACCTCCAACTCCTTTAGTGTCTTTTAGGAGAGCTAAGACCATGGGTAGCTACTTAGATACTACTGCTCCTGAACTAAAAACCAAAGCAGCGTGGCTACGACCATCTAGAGGATTTTATAAATGCTCTAGCTGTCGGGCATGCAAATTTGGCATGTCCACTACCCACTACACTACCCCATTCAGTTCTGAAGACAAACCTATACTGGGCAACTACTCCTGCAAGACTGACTATGCCGTGTACGTTTTGGTATGTACCTGCGGACTTCGGTACGTGGGGAGTACCAAACTCCAGGTACACATGCGCATACTACAACACCTACGAGCCATACTTCATAACGATCCGGCCTACCCGGTCGCTAGGCATTTTAACCATACTCACAAAAGAGATCTATCTTGCCTTTCTTATTTTGTAATTGGCTCTGTACCTGTGTCCAGGAAAGGTGGCAATAGAGAGCTTTTACTCAGGAAGTTGGAATCGAGGTTTATACTAGAGTTGGATACCCGTTGGCCCAACGGGCTTAATAACATTGAAGAAATGCACCACTTTTTAGAATGATAATCCATCCTACGCATTTCTCTTCTAGTCCATAAGTACATCCCTGTTAGCTCTCAGACATCTCAAGTTAGGTTCCCTATTTGTGATGTCCCTAAATAATATATGTGTGCCCATTACTTACTCAGTCATATATACCTTTGTCCTTCAGACCACTAGTTTCACACAAGTTAGGTTCCCTATTTGTGTACCAATCAAACTGTAAATTATTTCCCTGCCATGTCGCACCATTTCAGTATTTTAACTCTGTATCCTGATGTTGGTGTGTTGATTCTTGCACTGTGGATAGCACTTTATATTACTGCTTTTTGCACATTTGCACAATTTACCCTGTATTCATGATTATGTGATCCGTCTAAATTGATTGTAGATATTGTTATATTTATAAGAAATTTTGATACCTGCTTTTTAGCACAATTTTAACACTTTTTTCTACACTTTTGATACTTCTTTTACCCTCCGCGACATCAATTGCCTTTATGTATTTATGACCTATTTTAATTCAGGGCTCTGAATTCAGTTATATATGCTGCTTAGGCTTCCGCTGTTCGGGTGGTATTTGTGGCTTGACACATACTTCCATAGATGTTGATCATCTTTCGTCGCAATCACTATTTACGCACTTTTCTGTCACATATGCACTTTATTATAGTCTATTTGCTGCTAAGATTACATTGCTACATTTTGCACACTTATACTATGGTTCTGACGTTTTTTGCACTAATTGGATCTCTATTCCAATATCAGTAACATTTTTTGTACATACAAGGTGTTACGTATGCAAATACAACAATGAGAAATTCTGTACAAATGTGGATTTAACCAGTCATCTTGTGCAATTTATTAACGTTGTCAAATAATTCAGGATTCAACCTGACATTTGCCCCTTTGTTGTGAGTGTACTTAGAAAGAATGCTTATGCTGCGATAGTCTTTCTTCACTTATATTTTATCACGTGATATGGGAGGTTACCACCAGGGGGTGGTAACTTACACAGGTGACATGCATTTAAAAATGGCTTGTGATTGTTTTATTCTTGCATCGCAGCGTGAGCAAGGGCATCCGTGCTCGAAACGCGTCGCTGACAAATGGCTGTGTGAACTGCAATAAATAAACACTATTTGCCTGCCAGATTGGTGGTTCGTCTTTTCCTTCCTGTGGTTGGCGTGGAGGCTGTGACCGCGTACGCAGAGCTGGAGAGAGGGAATCCTGTGCTCTCATATATATATATATATATATATATATCCAAAAACAAAGGCAAGGACGCGGCACTCTTCTTATCACGGTAGATTTATTAAGGTCTCAAGCAAGTTTTGCTTGAGACCTTAATAAATCTACCGTGATAAGAAGAGTGCCGCGTCCTTGCCTTTGTTTTTTGATTACTAGGGGACACGCTCCCGGTCTCCAACGTGGGCACCAACGCAAGCAGTTCCCTCTGCTACGGGAACATTTGTAAAGAATATATATCTATATCTATATCTATATCTATATCTATCTATCTATCTATCTATCTATCTATCTATCTATCTATCTATCTATCGATCTATCTATCTATCTATCTATCTATATATATATATATATATATATATGGATTATATAGTTGGGGCCTATTTTCCATAGGAAATCCGTAACATTCTATTTGGAATAACTTTGGCGCCGGTCGGCGAATCTTTGCAAAACTTCCAAAACGGGTGGGGCGCTCTGGTCCGCTCCTATTCTTAAAGTCTCGGGGTGATTCATCAAGCGGGGGCCGAGAAAAAAGGAGGGTCTCAAACGTGGAGCAAAGCTGGTCAAATCAGGAGGGGCGTGACATTTTGTCAGATATATTTGCCGCCGCCTGACTTACCAAACCACTCGTGGCGCTGAAGAAGGCTGAACAGAACCCCTCCACACTACCGCCACCCCCGGGGCTTTTATCATAATATACGTGGGAGCTCACTGCCCCCCTGCAGCCCTGGGGACTGCCAACCGCCGGGGCATCTTTAAATTTGGTGTGGGTGGGCTCTCAGGCCCCTCCAGCCCCACGGACTGCCACCCCAGAGGCTTCCTAAAATTCGTTGGGGGTACTATCAGGCACTGCCAGCCCCGGGGACCGCCACCCCCCGGGGCTTAAAAAAGTGAATGGCAGGGGCTCCAGCCCCCCCACATGCCTCAGGGACCACCTCCTCCCCAGGGCAGTGAATATTCGATTTGGGGGGTCCGTGACGGACCCCCCAGCCACGGGGACCACAGCCCCCCGGGGCTTTGTAAAATGTGGGAGGGGGGCCGCGCGGTCCCCCTCCTGGAGCCTTGTCGAGGCCCTGGAGACAGCCACCCCCCCCCAGGACCAGCTCCTGCAGTGTCCCGGGGTGCCCACCCCCGGGACATTGCAGTTTGCAATGACAGGGCGGGAGCCTCACGGCTTCCACCCTGTCATTGCAAACTGCTTTGGTATTTGGAAGAGAGAGCAGGCAAACCTGCTCTCTCTTCCAAATAGCAAAGCAGATTGCTTTTCAACAGGGGGAGCAGCATGCTAGCTGCTCCCCGTGTGGAAAAGCAATGCCGGCTCCCGCAGGATGCGGGGAGGCGGCTGGGACCATGGGGGAATTGGGGACCCCCCCACGGCCCCCAACGGAGAGGGCCAGCCCCGGGTAATGGGGTCCCCAGGGCTATTAGTGGCCCGGGAGGGGTGGCACGCAGCCCCCTCCCCAAAATGTAAATAATTTTTTTTTTTAAAAGGCCGGCTCCGGGGGATGGGGCCCCCGGGGCCATAAGTGGCCACAGGACTGGGGCAAGGCAGCCCCACTCCCCAAAAAAATATTTAAAAAAAGGCCCATGCCCCGGGTGATGGGGTCCCCGGGGCAGATTAGGCCCGCGGGAGGGGGGACATGCGGCCCCTTCCCAATTTTTTCATTTAAAAAAAGAATTGGGGAATGCCCTGGGGGATGGGGTCCCCAGGGCCAAAAAAAATGAAAAAGAAGGGGGGATACCCAGCCCCCTTTTTAAATTCTTTAAAAAAAATGTTAACAGAATTGCGGAGGATAGGCCCCCTCATTGCACCACTCTGCAAAACACGCCCCTGGCGCATTTGCAGAGGGAGAACAAATTTCCCTTTCAATACTGGGGGTCCCTGGGGGCCAACTAGCCCACCAGGAACCTCCAGTATGGGCCAGGGGGCTGCGTTGCAGAGAGGTGTTCTGAGGCCACGCCCCTTTTTACACCTCTCTGTACCTGGTGGGCTAGTTGACCCCCAGGGGACCTCAGGATTCAAGGGGACTTAATCCCCCAACTTAAAACGCGCCACGGGGTGCGTTTGCACAGTGGTCATGGAAGGGGGCAGGGCCTGAGGTGATATGTGTGCAAAAACGCCCTGTGGCGCATTTTAAGTTGGAGAATTCATTTCTCTTCAATCCTGAGTTGCCCTGGGGGCCAACTAGCCCACCAGGTATCTCCAGTAAGCGCCACGGAGCTGCGTTGCAGAGAGGTGTAATTAAGGGGCATGGCCTCTGAACACCTCTCTGCAACCCAGCTCCCTGGCGCATACTGGAGGTACCAGCTGGGCTAGTTGGCCCCCAGGGGACCTCAGGATTGAAGAGGAATTGATTCCTCATTTTAAAACACACCATAGGGCGTGTTTGCACACATGTCACCTCAGGCCCCGCCCCCTCCTTAACCATTGTGCAAGCGTGCCCTGTGGTGCATTTTAAGTTGAGGAATTAAATCCTCTTCAATCTTGAGGGTACCTGGGGGCCAACTAGCCTACCAAGTACCTCCAGTATGCGCCAGGGAGCTACATTGCAGAGAGGTGTTCAGAGGCTACGCCCCTTTTAACACCTTTCTGCAATGCAACTCTGTGGCGCTTACTGGAGGTACCTGGTGGGCTAGTTGGACCCAAGGGACCCTGAGGATTCAAAGGGACTTAATCTCCCAAATTAAAACGGATACAGGGCTCGTTTGCACAGGGGCGAAGGGAAGGGATGGGCCTGAGGTGACATGTGCAAACACGCCCTGTGGCGTGTTTTAAGTAAGTATGGGCGAATTTGGCGGATTTGCGGTCCGCAAATTTGCATGAAATGGGAAAAAAATACCTGAGTTCATGGATTTTCCCACGAACTCGCAGATTTTTTTGCCATTTTGTGACACGTGTGTCTGTAACTTTGCCACCGCACCGAAAGGTGCCGAGGTCCCTCGAGTGAGCTGTCCATCATAGTGAGGAAAGGGCGGGAAGACGTTGCATACCCTAGTGTGAGTGTGGCGGGGCCAAACGGGCGGGGCTTCTATGCGAGTTCACATGCCTTTTGTTTATAAAGGGTCAGAGACCGATTAGAGCAGCAGATGGGAAGGAAGCAGCCTCCTGGTCACAGCAGTACACGGGGTTTGCGCGGTCACAGCAGTACACGGGGTTTGCGCTTGAGAAACTTGTGGATGCAAAGACCTCCATCAAGGATTACATCCAATTGTAGGCGGTAGATATGGGGAGGAAGCACACCTGCCTAGCCTCGACCGTGCTCATTAGTTGTTTGGGCGCCGAGGTCCCTCGAGTGTCAATCATAGTGATGAAAGGGAGGGAAAACGTTGCATACCCTAGTGTGTGTGTGTGGCGGGGTCAAACAGGTGGGGCTTCCATGCGAGTTCATATGCCTCTTGTAAGGGTCAGAGACCGAGCAGATCAGCAGATGAGAAGGAGGCAGCCTCCTGGTCACAGAAGTACACGGGGATTGCGCTTGAGAAACTCGTGGATGCAAAGACCTCCATTAAGGATTACATCCAATTGTATCCGGTAGATATGGGGTGGAAGCACACCTGCCAAGCCTCGACCGTGCTCACTAGTTGTTTGGGTTAATTATAATGCGTGACTGAATTTGAGCTTCAACTCGGGCAACTGCTTTATATATATCTGTAAGTGCTTCCTGTTGGGGTTTCTTTTTTGTCACAGGAGCATCATGCCAGAATGAATCCTGCTTGCATATATTTATCCACGAAGATGTCACCCTCTACTGCAAAAAAATGCGGAAAAATCCGCCCGCGAGCGGGTTTGCGGATTTTCGGCAATTTCACGCAATTTGCGGATCGCGAAATTGCTGGAAATCAGCAAAATCCGCGAGCGGAACGGATTTTGCGCCCACCCTTAGTTTTAAGTTGGGGAAATAATTCCCCTTCAATCCTGAGGGCCCTTGTGGGCTAACTAGCCCACCAGGTGCTTTCAGTAAGCACCACGGCGCTGCATTGCAGAGAGGTGGCCCAGGCCGTGCCCCTTTTTACACCTCTCTGCAACGCAGCTCTGTGGCGCTTACTGGAGGTACCTAGTGGGCTACTTGGACCCAAGGGACCCTGAGGATTCAAGGGGACTTAATCTGAGGGCGTGTTTAGACAGTGGTGAAGGGAAGGAATTTTATAGGAAAGTGGCTCTATGTATAGGGTACCAAAGTCAAATCAGCCAAACTCCGAATTCTGATTTACTCACATGTTATATGGAGAGACCTCAGTGCTGCATCTTTGAGCCCAGTACTGATCCTGAAAAGTAATTCTAACCGTACTTACCAGTAACTTGTATTCCCTTCCATAGGAATCCATTGTCTGCTTTTCACCAGAAAAGTTTCTAAGTGTCTATTTTCACAAACTACAAATATTCCTTAAAAATCGACTGTATCACTTAAACGCATTCTTTCAACTGTTTACAGGGATGCACCAGTGCTGGATCCAGGATTCACCACTGAGTAAGAAAAAGTAACGATAACACTACATACCTGCTAAGCGAATTTCCTCCCATAGGATAACATTGGTGATTCTATGTGAAAAAGTTTCTAAGTGTAAACTTTTAAAATACAATAACATTCCTTAAAAATCACTACTGTAACCAAAACGCTTTTACTCAACTGTTTACAGGAGATGTCCCAGGACTGAATCTAGGATCCAGTACTGTGGTTAGAAAAGTAATCCATAAAGTAACTAATTGCATTTAACTAGAAATTCCCATTCAGCTCAATGTTGCATTGTATTTGAAATTGTGTTGCCCATTGCAACAACTGTAACTACTGTACTTAAAAGTCTATTGCCTATTTGCAAAGTATTTAAACTAAAGTAATTCATTCTGAGAAAGCATATTTTGTAATGTAATGTATAATGTAATTATAATGTAATTTAAAAAATAAAATATCTAAAAATAAATAGTGTAAAAAAATGCAGTAAATCGGTATCAACAAAAATAAATATAACAAGTAATACATTTAAACATTTTCATTTACAAAACCTTTGAAATTCACTGAAAAAACCATAGGTTTCAGACATGTTATAGTTAGGAATTAGCATTTAAAAAAAACTTTGAAATTCACTGAAAAAACATAGGTTTCAGATATGTTATAGTTAGGAATTTGCATTTAAAAAACCTTACAAATTCACAGAAAAAAACATAGGTTTTAGGGGTGTTATAGTTAGCTCAACATTTCACTCGTAGAAAACCATTGAAATTCCAGCGTTATAGTTAGTTGTAGTAAGTATAACTCGCGAGCCCGCAATCCACTTCCTATGATGTCGCATATTACATCATTAATGACATGGTCAGTGACATCACTGATGACATCACTGATTACATCTCAAATGACATCACTGATGACATCATCCACGTGACAATCTGATACATTTTATCATACACCAGTATAACCTTTCAACACTCATTAAAAAATATGGAGTAGCATATTTGAAGCCATTGACACACCAATACCAGTTTCTAAAAACCCACTCAGTGATTCCTACATCTACACACACATCTAAACACTTACCTATAGATTCACTAATACATACTAACAAAGAAAAATAGAACACTATTAAATATACTTATACCCCTACATCGACATTACACACCAGCACACATCCTATTCACTTATGTAGTCATCCTACTCACTTATGCAAATAATTGATCATACTTACATTTACTAAGCTACACACTTATACAAACACCACTTTATTTATTCATATAGATAGTAACTCATACTTAGTGTGTTATAAAATCACTATTACAAGTATACAGTTTTCGATACAGTCACTCATACAATCACTGAAACTTATGTATACTTATTTATATTCAACTGTCACATACACTGCCTTTTATATTTCTAGTTTGTTGGACATGTATCATTGAGAAATATATTTACTCATCACCACACTCATAAAGAGATTCACTCGCCCAAACAACTGTTTCACATTCAGTCTTAACCTCATATACCTACTAAATCAACTATATAAACATCTTTGAACAGTCACACACCTCCCACCCAACCACTCACACATTCACTATCCCATACAAATACTCACTTAACTAATTAATAACTAATATAGACTTTCACATAGCTAGTAACCAACTTATGTAGTAGTTTTCACAACAAGAGATAGAGTGATACAGGTATTCCGACAGTTTAATCACTATCCCATATATTTAGTGAGACACTTTAAATTAGTCACTTACACAGTCAATCACATTGCTACTAAATCCTCCATTCAGACACTTATACATCCACTCAGTCTTCAAGGCAAATTGCTATATATATATATATATATATATATATATATATATATATATATATAAATATATATTATAAACACACACAGGTTTGGCGTGCTTAAGCCATCTTCGACGGCGGGCTCTCGACGGGGAACGCCAACCCCTATTATTAAACACACTCCTGGTTACAGCACTTCATCAACGAAAGAACCAGAGTCGGAGCCCAAATCAGATGCGGTGTCGTCAAGTTTAATCAGCAAAGGAAACACCCAACGCGTTTCGAGATCCGCTGATCTCTTTCTCACGGGTGGAGTTTACCTGGATCAACATTCATTTAAAGCAACATACTGTTTTAGAATTTTTCACACGTGATCATAGACATAGAAAAAATAAACAAATTACGGCTATGTCAACAAAATTAGAAACAATGTTTCAAGTGAAAGTTTGTATCAACTCGCAGGGAATAATGGATACATGCGGAAGCCCGGCTAATAAACTTAAATTCTCCTGAGTATTTAAACAGTGTTTGCTTATTTTACGAACTAAATTTGTAAAAATGCAGTTCATTTCAATACACGCCAAAAGTGGCCAGCCCCATTGTGCAGTACCATGTTACAAAATCACATCGGTACTTGTGATGGGAATATCAAAAGGTCGTGTTGCCCCAGTGGGCAAAAATCAATCCATTGCACAATAGCCAAGGCTTCCAATAGACTCCAAGTGGGCAATAGTTTAGTCCATATTCCTGGAAAAAATGGAAAAAGGACATAGCTGTAGGTGATAGTTATTACATTTTGGATCAGTGCATAGTTAAAACCAATTAAAAACTTTTGAATTTGTTACCAAAGAAGCCGCAGCATTACAATTTCACATAATTTAGTCACAGTATATTAAGTCTGGAGATGGATTGCAAGTTCTTCCCCCAAGTTATGACCTGTGGGTTGTAAGGTGTTATACATAATAATGTATTTAGATTCCAGTTTCCTTAAATCTAACCACCTGTTACCTCCCCTCTCATTACTTTCAATGCTGTCCAGAACACAAAATTTCATAACATTAGGGTTTTTGTTGTGTACATCAGAGAAATGCCTAGCTACAGGGTATTGTTGATTTTCATTTCTTATTGCCCTTTGATGTTCTAAAATTCTGAGTTTAGCCTGTTTTGTAGTGCACCCTATATAGAATTTGTTACAGGGGCATTCAAGGGCGTAAACAACATACTCTGTGGTACAAGTAAGGTGTTTTGTAATTTTGTGGGCCTCTCTTTCCATTGACAATTTTATTGACTTGCGGTTGTTGCTGTATTTGCAGGCTTTGCATTTATGACAAGGGTAAAAGCCTTGGATGGGATTGATTTTCTTTTTGTCTTTTATAAGTGTACTGCTCAGTGTGTCTTTTATTGATCTTGCCTTCCTAAAGGTCAGTGAAGGATTTTCATGGATCACCTCTTTCACATCATGATCAAGTTTCAATGTTTCCCAATATTTAGTCAAAGATTTATGTAGTTTCCAGGATTGGTTACTATAGGTAGTGATGAAGCGTACCTTCTCATCAACCATATATTGTTTAGGGACCAACAATTCTTCCCTATCCATGGCATTGACTTTGGTAAGGGCCTGCTGTATTATCTTTTCGCTGTATCCCCTCTCAGAGAATCGCTGTGCCATGACCTGGCTCTCTTTATATATATATATATATATATATAAAATACTTATTTAAATATCGAACCAAACCACATTCACTGGATGATGTCATCAGTGATGTAATATGTGACATCATCAGCAGTGAATTGCGGGCGCGCTAGTTATACTTAGTACAACTAACTATAACTCCATGGAATTCCAGTCTGCTCAGCCCCATCCCACCACCAATTATGAGAGACATTTCCACCATCCAAAAAACATATAATAACATGATAAAGGGTACTGTACCTTACAGTCAGTCGGCCTCAGGATGTTTCTTGAACAAATGCTTCCTGTGCTGTCAAGTGATATTGCCCTTGCCAATAGTCTGCTGCACTCCAGCACATCTGATCCAGGCTAGACCTGGCCTATGGAGTGGGCGTGGGGGGGGGGACTGCCACCATGTCTGTCACTGGGGGTGTAGGTAAAGGGGGACAGTTACTAGAGCTACGGTGGCTGCTCAAGCACTGGGGCAGAGCAGGGTGCGCGGGGACTGGGAGCAGCATGGCCCACGGGAATGACATCAACATAGACTGTCAGAAAAGCACCATCAGGAGAGCAGCTTAGCTAATAATTTGCGCTGCTCATCTGCACATAGGAAGCCCACGGAACACCTCCAGTCAGGCACAGTGTCAATGTCATTGTCGCTTCACTGAAACTTTCTAACCAACAAATCTGGGATAGCTTGGTTTATGCCATGATATCCTGCTATCTCACACCATACACTCCAGTCCCCACATTCGGGTACACACACACCTGCAGCTACATCTTGTGAGGTCATCCCATCTCCTTCTCATCGATTCTGAGCAGCCTCATACATCAGTAGTTATGTTGATGGAGTTGAGCCCCCACAAAACCCCCATTCACACCTGGACAAACTCTCACCTTGTCAGAACAGGTCAGTGTCTAACCCTGCCACACACATGTGTGTGTGTGTGTGTGACTCTAACATCTTCCAGAAAGCAGAACAGGCCCCAAGGGCACCCCAAGCAGCCCTCATCCCATGTTCAGAGTGCAAAGAAGATCGACCCTTCATCCTTGCAGCCAGGATGCATACACACTCGGGGAAAAACACAAACTTCACAACTAGGCAGCTGTGTTATACACAACTGACCCCACACAATTGGGAAAAGAGGGTGTTTTCGGTCTGCTTGATGCACACGAATAAAGGGCAAGAAAACTAAGTACATATAAAAAGAAACAGAAAATAATGAGTGGAAAGCGCACCATTCTTTGCCATAAAATGCACCAAAAGCTCTTTCTTGTAATGGGATGTTTGAAATGAAAATGTAAGAGTATGAGCCTGTATACTCCGCTATGCGGCAGATGGAGGCAGATTTTTGCTGCGCTCTAAGCAGAGTACAGAGTGGGCAAAACTTCACAAGCTCCACCGGCGGAACGGAGTTCACCGCCCACTCCTAGTTTTTTCAGTGAATATATATATATATATATATATATATATATATATTCATATATATATCATGGCGGACCGGCTGAGCAATATGTGTAAATAAAGTACCTTTTTGTTTGGCACCAGAATTGGGTTCGACTCTTCGTTCTTAAATCCAATTGAAATACTAATTGGGGGCGCAGGCTGCGCCAGACGATTATAGTTGTATATATATATATATATATATATATATATATATATATATATATATATATATATATATATATATATATATATATATATATATATATATATACACACACACACACACACACACATATATATATATATATATATACACACACACACACACCTTTATCACTTCTGCACATCTACACTTTGCACTACAGCACAGTTAACGTCAGCATGGACATGTACAGACATGGAACAAACGTAAGGTGTCCCAGGCTTGAGACACACAACAGCATGATAAGGGCGAGCAACATGTATTTCACATAGATGACTATCAATTGCAACATGCAAATATGTCATGTGAATGTCGGAAAACATTAAAATATGGCTGTGTCAGACTATAAATGGGTTCTGACAATTAAGCATCAATAATGTCATTTTAAAAATAATGTTATTACATTATAATTTAAGTGAGCAAAGCCAATTTTAAAGACAATGTTATTTATGTATTCAAACAAAGATTGATTTTACAAAAGTTCTTTAACATGTCTTTTATGTCTATTGCCGGCCTTTGCACGTGGTAAGCCACACCTGCACTTGCCACTTAAAAAAGAGATTGCAACAACAGAATCATGTCATGTGATCAAGGCTTGTAATGGGCCAAAACGCGTAATGGCGACTTTGCAATAAAGAAAAATTTAAGCGCTTACTGAGTTGTCAGAATCCGTTTGTGGACATGTCCGGAAGGTAGCAGTATTGCATGACACACACACACCTATATACATACACACATTTGGTGAAAAGAGAACAATGTTGATTTTATCGGCTCCATCAATCCTTTAGGAGGCAGACTTGGCTTAGACTATTTTGCTCAGCAGCAGCATTGTTCTTTTAATATTTTCATTTATTATTGTATTTATTTAATGTGACATATGAGATAAGATCTGGCGGCACCGGCTTTAATATCCTCAATATTCCCACCATGGGCAGACAACAATCTTTACTCAAATGTAATTCCCCCACATCAAATAACCACATCGGTATAATTGCGGATTGCATTGCGTAATTAATATATTTCTTTTTTATACATATGTTGGTTTACCTGCTCCAGTATTTATACTCTATTGAGAGAACATACTAGCATGGCGGGGGGATAATATATGATGTGTATTTTTGAGTCCGTCATTTATGTTTATACTTGTGTTAAGTGGGAAGGGCTATATATATGATGTGAATGATGGTGCCAAACAGATTGAAAAAGGCTTCTTGAAAGCCAAAACGCGTACCTCTTATCTCAGGGGTTGAGGGTGGACCTGGGAAATAAATATCTGCCACATCTTGAGTACCTCGTGTCTATGCCTTCGTCCATGGAGTCTTCTACCGAAACACCTGCTGCAGTGTTCGGCCGCCTGGTGAAGTGGTGTGTCGGAATATAATTGGTGTGCCTGAACCCCCGCTTCCAGCGCTGGTCTTCTTGTGAAGACGTCGACTAATCAAGTTTGGGGTGCCTCGGTCATGTGAGGGTCACCCACGAGCATCTAAAAACAGTGGGAAGAAGGGAGTATGCACAGCTTCCTGAAACATTAATGGCCTCACACTCGAGACAACACTTTTATTGTCAAAATGATGAAAAAGCCTTCGACTTTGAAACTTGGAGAAGGGACTTGTGTTGGTGATGATGGTTTATTATGGAATATATAACAAAGGGACCCCCTGATACTGCTAGTTAGTTCCTAGTTCAGGGCACAAATATTATACAAATAACTTTATCCTAGGCAAGTATTGGGTTCTGAGAAAATAGCAGGTACTATAAAACATCAATTATTGTAGCCAAGGAGTAAATCGTTTATTATGGGACATTGAGGCCCTACCAATCCATTATCCTTGCCAAATGTGGGATGTGCCGTTTTGGGTTGGTTGAAGCCCCACCAATGGAGTGCAATATATTATAAAAGAACTGGAAGCTGAGCAAAACACTTTAATATGGTTTCAGCACTGAAGAAGGTTATAATACCGAAATGCATATGCTTAAATAAACCATATTGAAAAGATCCCAGAGTGCTCCATGTGTTTGGAGGAGTTATTGAGAAGCAAGACGGGTTCACCTACCATCATGGAAGCAGCCACTGCAGTGTTCAGCTGCCTGGTGAAGTGGTATGTTGGAATATAGTTGGTGTGGCTGAAACTCCACTGCCAGCACTAGTTGTCTTGTGAAGACGTAGACTAATCAAGTATGGGCTGCCTCGATCATGTCAGGGTCACCCACGAGTGTCTGTGCATTTTTAAACAGCGGGAAGCGAAGGGAGTATGTACAGCTTCCTGAAACATTAATGGGCCTCACACTTGAGACAACACTTTTATTGGCAAAATGATGAAAAAGCCTTTGACTTTGACATTGAAACTTGGAGAATGGACATGTAGCTGTGATGATGGTACATTATGGAACATTGAGGCCCTGCCAATCCGTTATCCTTGCCAAATGTGGGATATGCCATTTCGGGTTGGTTGAAGCCCGAAACGAATGGAGTGTAATATATTATAAAAGTATTGGAAGCTGAGCAAAACATTTTCTTATGGTTTCAGCACTGAAGAAGGTTATAATACCGAAATGCATTTGGTTAAATAAACCATATTGAAAAGATCCTAGGGTGCTCTGTGTGTTTGGAGGAGTTGTTGAGAAGCAAGACGGGTTCCCCTACCGTCACAGAAGCACCCGCTGCAGTGTTCGGCCACCTGGTGAAGTGGTGTGTTGGAATATAGTTGGTGTGCCTGAACCCCCGCTGCCTACGCTGGTCGTCTTGTGAAGACGTTGACTAATCAAGTTTGTGGTGCCTCGACCATGTGTGAGTCACCCACGAGCGTCTGTGCATTTAAAAACAGCGGGAAGCGAAGGGAGTATGCACAGCTTCCTGAAACATTAATGAGCTTCACACTTGAGACAATACTTTTATTGGCAAAATGATGAAAAAGCCTTCGACTTTGAAACTTGGAGAATGGACATGTATCGTGATGATGGTGCATTATGGGACATTGAGGCCCTGCCAATCTGTTATCCTTGCCAAATGTGGGATGTGCCCTTTTGGGTTGGTTGAAGGCCCACCAATGGAGTGCAATATATTCTAAAAGAACTGGAAGCTGAGCAAAACATTTTTATATGGTTTCAGCACTGAAAAAGGTTATAATACTGAGATGCATTTGCTTAAATAAACCATACTGAAAAGATCCCAGAGTGCTCCGTGTGTTTGGAGGAGTTGTTGAGAAGCAAGACGGGTTGACCTACTGTCACGGAAGCACCCGCAGCAGTGTTCGGCCACCTGGTGAAGAGATGTGTTGGAATATATATACATTTGCCTGCCTCGCCGGTCCTGGGTGGATCAGGAAGTGGCGTTTGTGGAGTTTCGATATATATATATATATATATATATATATATATATATATATATATATATATATTCACTGAAAAAACCATAGGTTTTACACACGTTATAGTTAGGAAATAGCATTTGAAAAACCTATGAAATTCACTGAAAAAACCATAGGTTTGACACCAGTTATAGTTAGCTGGAAATTTTACTGACATAAAACCAATGAAATTCCACGTTATAGTTAGTTGGACTCACTATAACTTGCGCGTGTAATGCACTGCTGATGACATTACATATTACATCACTCATGACATGGTCAGTGACATCACTCATGACATCACTGATGACACCATCCAGTGAATGTGTATCTTACTGAAAAATAAATATTTTTTATATATGTATATGTAAAGGTCGATGGAAGAATAAATGTTTAAATAAATGTTTTAATGAATGTTTTTTTTAAAAAAAATGATTGGTTAACTGGCTTATTAAGTGTATCTTAGTGAATACATATATTAGCGAGTAATGTTAAAATATTTAAATATATGTATCAGTGTTTCACTTTGTGAATAAGTGGCTGCATGGGTTGATGAGTACCTACATGTGTGTGTATATGGGTTATTAGATGTTTTTTAGTATCAGTATGAGTGTCTCTATGGTTTGGTGGGGGTGTTACTTACCATATAGATCCATCAATGACTGACTCACTGTTTCTATATTTTTTGAAGACAGCATATGTGCAGGACTGTATGGGTGGATGAGTGTGTATATGTGTGTGTTAGTGAGTGAATGCCTGCCTCACTAGTGTCTTTATCAGTAACGAGATATGTTTTAATTTAGTATATGTGAGTATTGATATATATAAGTCAGTATATGTGAGACTAAGAGATAGAAAGAGTTCATGTTTAAATAAGTATGTGTTTCTATAAGTGATTGTTTAAGAGAGTAAGTATGTATAAGTTTCCTTAGAAGTAACGTGGTAGTGTGTGTATAGTTGTATATGCAAATAAATGGATGTCCAATAGTTTATTTGCATGTGTGAGTATGTGTGTGAGTAACTTTTGGATGATTGTCTGTGTGTAACAGGATGTGTAGGTGTATCACTACATATGATGAGTGAGTATATGTATGAGTGACTATATAGAACTGTTGGTGAATGAGAGAATGTGTATATAGATGGTGGAATTACTGAATTGGTTGTTGGAACTGGTATGGGTATCTCCATTTTTTTGAAAATGTTAATTTCTATTTTCCAGTATGTGTTTTAAGGGTTACATTACACTTAAAGGAGGTCTGTCATCAGTGATGTCATGAGTGATGTCACTGACCATGTCATGAGTGATGTAATATGTAATGTCATCAGCAGTGCATTACACGCGCAAGTTATAGTGAGTCCAACTAACTATAACGTGGAATTTCATTGGTTTTATGTCAGTAAAATTTCCAGCTAACTATAACTGGTGTCAAACCTATGGTTTTTTCAGTGAATTTCATAGGTTTTTCAAATGCTATTTCCTAACTATAACGTGTGTAAAACCTATGGTTTTTTCAGTGAATTTCATAGTTTTTTTGAATGCTAGTTCCTAAGTATGAAATCACGTTCGTAACTAGATAGTGTCACCGCCTACACGTCCTGAGAAGCGCATGTAAAGTCATGTGACTTGAAAACAAGACTTCCAATTGGTTCTTAGTAGTTTCTGTTCTGGAATTTACACGAAGCACTCCACCCACTTTCCTCACAATCTTTTCTACTCTCAAGAGACAACAACGTCGAGCATCTTCCGGAAAACTTTGCTGAAATGGCTGCCCTTTCGCATTCATCTTCCGAATCTGAAGGAAATGAGCGACCACCGTTAAGAAGAAAAAAGGAATCTTTCATTTGGCAATTTTTTACTTATCCTGAAGATCAAAAGAAAGTGAATGCGCCAAAAGTAACCTGCACGATATGCAATTCGGAGCTCTCAAATGGAAATCCAAATAGAAAATATTCCTTTTCTATACACACCATGCTGCGGCATGTTAAACAAAGGCACCCTGAGCATTATGCAAAAGCATCGACAAGAGCCCTGGCCACACTATTACCATCAGAGTTGGCCAGCACATCTTCTGGTGGACGACCTGTATCTCCATCGAGTGCTGAGATGGACTTGAGACCATATCTTGCGAAGGTGCACATGAAATGCAACGAGTGTGGAGAAATTCTTTTGTACGGAGAGCAGAGCCTCGTTCTTATTCAACTCAAAATTGAAAGTCATAAATGCCCCAAGAAAAGATAAATTTCTTTACTTCATTTTCATAGTATTACATACTGAAAAATGTAGTAGCAACTTTAAGAAATCGAAAGCATCATAGCACTTGTTTCCAAAAAAAAAAAAAATTAAAAAAAAAGTTCTTTTCAGAACTAACTATTTCCACCAAAACGTGCTCCAAGAGCATATTATGAAATGTGTTTTCGCCGCTTTATTTTAGTGCGAGACCGGGTGCGCGCACCCTCCTATCGCGTACAGGACCTGACACTTGCATGTGAAGTCATGTGACTTCAAAACAACACTTCTAATTGGTTCTTGGCAGTTTCTATTCTGGAATTTACACGCAGCACTCCACCCACTTCCATCACTTTCTTTTCTACTCTCAAGAGAGAACAACGTCGAACATCTTCCCGAAGACTTCGCTGCAATGGCTACCGTTCCACATTCATCTTCCGAATCTGAAGGAAATGAGCGACCACCTTTGACAAGAAAAACGGAGGCCACGCTATTACCATCAGAAGTAATCAGCACATCTTCCGGTGGACGACCTGTATCTCCATCGAGTGCTGAAATGGACTTGAAACCATATCTGGCGAACGTGCACATGAAATGCACGAACTGTGGAAAACTTCTTGTATACGGAGAGCAAAGCTTTACTCTAATTAAACACAAAATTGAGAGTCATAAATGCTCCAAGAAAAGTTAAATTTCTTCACTTTATTTGGATAGTATGACATACTGAAAAATGACGTAGCAACTTTAAGAAATCAAAAGCATCATAACACTTGTTTCCCAAAAAAAAAAAAAAAAGTTCTTTTCAGAACTAACTCTTACTACCAAAACGTGCTCCAAGAGCATATTATAAGATGTTTTTTCACCGCTTTATTTTAGTGCGAGACCGGGTGCGCGCACCCTCCTATCGCGTACAGGACCTGACACTTGCATGTGAAGTCATGTGACTTCAAAACAACACTTCTAATTGGTTCTTGGTAGTTTCTATTCTGGAATTTGCACGCAGCACTCCACCCACTTCCATCACTTTCTTTTCTACTCTCAAGAGAGAACAACGTCGAACATCTTCCCGAAGACTTCGCTGCAATGGCTACCGTTCCGCATTCATCTTCCGAATCTGAAGGAAATGAGCGACCACCTTTGACAAGAAAAACGGAGGCCACGCTATTACCATCAGAAGTAATCAGCACATCTTCCGGTGGACGACCTGTATCTCCATCGAGTACTGAAATGGACTTGAAACCATATCTGGCGAACGTGCACATGGAATGCACGAACTGTGGAAAACTTCTTGTATACGGAGAGCAAAGCTTTACTCTAATTAAACACAAAATTGAGAGTCATAAATGCTCCAAGAAAAGTTAAATTTCTTCACTTTATTTGGATAGTATGACATACTGAAAAATGTCGTAGCAACTTTAAGAAATCAAAAGCATCATAACACTTGTTTCCAAAAAAAAAAAAAAAAAAGTTCTTTTTAGAACTAACTCTTTCTACCAAAACGTGCTCCAAGAGCATATTATAAGATGTTTTTTCACCGCTTACATTTAGTGCGCGACCGGGTGCGCGCACCCACCTATCGCGTACAGGCATCGAGACACGCATGTGCAGTCATGTGACTTTAAAACAACACTTCCAATTGGTTCTTACTAGTTTCTATTCTGCAATTTACACGGAACACTCCACCCACTTCCCTGGAAAACCAGTTTATCGAAAAACTTTTAAAGCCTCCTCTTATGAAATATTCGACATCGTTCACATAGCAGAGTAGTAAATAGCACTATATACACTCCGTCCCTTAATTATAAGAGACTTATTGCTATGTGAGAACAACTTTTGTTTTCACGCGATAATGTGAAATGCTGAGCCTGTTACATAATTTTATTTCACATATATGTTACTATTCTCCTTCGAGCACTAACACCGTAGAAAATACCACCAATAGCGGTGATTTTTTTTACACCGAGAACGGGCGATTTGTATCGCTTAGAGCCCTTACAATTATAAAGTTTTATTTCCTAAGTCTCTGATCTCACACTGTGCAACGTGGCTCCCCTGTGTGTCGTAATAAGGTCCATAAACAAAAACTACAGGGCCAGCATTATACACATGCACAGAACCACAAAACGACAAGAGCCACCATGTTAATATATATCCTTAATATAATAAACCTCTGAGAATAAATACATATTTCCGTGGCACCCCATAAAAGAAATTTGGCGTCTTCTGACTCTGCTTCATTACCAAACACCCTAACCCCCCACCCCCCTCACTCTTCACTAAACTCCACACTCCACCCCACCCGGACCCCCTATTACAAACCCCCAACCTACCCTCCCTGCCCAAGCCCACCATGAACCTCAAACCGCCCCTGGAAAACTTATAAGACACAGGATTACTAAAACTCAAAGAATAGGCAACAGGCAGATAATCTAAATCGTACATAAAGGCACATATTTTTTCCATAATACTATTGAAAAACATGTTCTATTTTTTATAAATCTATCATGCATCTGACCCTCTAGAACCGCTTTCAAAACGTGAACTATAAACCTCTACTTTTCATTTTCAAACCATACACTTTCAATTACATGATTTTTTTTTTACAATTCATGTAATGTTACACACCTTTTCTAAAATACACCAGTCCCTGTTAATTATAAGGATTTATTTTCAGTCTTCATCAGTGACACTTTCTTAACATATAATGAAAATCACTGTAACTTTTTAAACGACAATGCTAACGCGGTAAAAATAACCCTTCATTTCCTTTCCTTTAAGAATGCAGACTATCTACCCCACGCATGCGTTTCTTGATCTTTGTATTTGGCAGCGAATACCGACCTTGAATCGGAAGACATGAACAAGAGCTCCATTGTCACATTTAAAACTGAACGTTGCATCTGCTCACACACATATCTTTCACTTAGCTAACATTCACAGAAAACAGCATTGATGTAAAAAAAATTGACCTTGCTTTACAACTTGGTCAAATGACTCCCTTATTTTTTAACGCATCCTCCACTTCATGAAAAGCTACTTTTTTGATAACTACTAAGCAATATATAAGTGACTAGACTCCTAGAAAATTTATCAAGTCATTCTGCTCCTCTCCACTGCATAGCCGGCGACCTAATTCTGTGGAGTTGCTATACAACCGGCAGTGCTGCGCCGTTTCCTTTACCATCTTGGGAAATTCAAAATGGATGTCCCTCCTGCCTTCGCAAACGAGCCGGACCACTTAGAACTATTTCGACAGAGAATGCTTCTGTACTACGGCACCTTACCACTCTCAACTTTGAATACTTCATATCGATTAACATTTCGATATTCGTATTTCACCTGTGTGCAGCCTGTATTTCATTGCCTGAGCTGTGATTTCACGTGGGCCCTGGATTTATGTCTCTGCAATTTGGTACCTCCTGAACCGAATTACAATCACCTCATGAATCCGTTACTTGATCATGAACAGCTTTGTTACAACGGAGGGTTTATGGCCTTTGCAGCGATACAAGGAGTTCTGGGTCATTGGAATATATTCGCAGCGGCGCAAGATTTCCTAACAGAGAGCTACATCGAAAACCCACCGAGCTGCCCTATGATGGTTAAAGACGCTCCAATAATGACAGATCATGAATGCTCCTTTCATCTTCTCAATTGGATGGCTGACATGTTTTCAGATGATAACAGTGATTTCCTGTTAGAAGCACTTGCTGCATACTTTGCCTACAAAATGGACGGTTAACTCTTTCCTAACAGAGAACTACATCGAAAACCCACCGAGCTGCCCTCTGATAATAAAAGAGGCTCCGATTTTAACAGATCATGAGTACTGCTTTACTCTTTTCCATTGGATAGCTGACATACTTTCAAATGATAAAAGTGATTTCCTGTTACAAGCGGAAGTTACCTATTTTGCCTAAGCAATGCTTCAATAACTCTTATACAAGCCATTGATGTCCTCATTTCCTTTTGCTTCCCTATATTCTTCACGTTCTTTTTCATATTTTCTTTTGAAGAACAGACCTATTGGCTTTACTAACAGTGGACATTATGATTTCGTGTTGTTTAAATTTTGGTCTTTTATGTGGACTACATTTGTTTCTTCAGCTACTCGATTTTCAACTTTATTTTTTTACAGTCTAATCTCAACAATTCTATTGCATATCTTATCTAAGGTTATTTCAAACGTACTCGATGCAAAACTCGCTAATATATGCTACATGTACCCTAATTAATGTGTAAATTTTAAACGAGTTTTTTATAACTGTAAACGCCATTTCGCATCTCAACTGCTTATTTCCGCCTCACACGCCTCTGCTCCTTTAATTTTCTATAAAATTATTAATTTAAAATACTTTACAGAAAAATATGTTCTTTCGACAATATTTCCATTGTTACTTGTGCTGTATTTCAAATGCAATACTGCAACCTTCAAAAGATATCTCAATACAGTAGTTCTCCTCAATAGTGATTTGCGCAGCATCCAACAGATTACATACATGCACCTCTCGCCATTTTGTCGCTTTTGGTGCCTTTTTTTCCCCGTACACAGTAGCATAACACAAACTGGATAGTGCTTCGCATGTAGACAGCTGATTGATAAAGTAATGATGTATAACCACTTGCATTTTCATATATCGTTCCTAAACTGAAAGGCCAGAGACCTTCTTCCATTTATTAAAATATAATATACTTCCTTATAAGAGTGTACAATGTTTTTTTCCAACTATATTCATTTTACTTCAACTATTGCGTTTGTATTCCATGTACTACTGACAATACCAATTACTGTGTTTTTTGCAATTTCTGTACTCATATCACATAATGATTTGCCTTTAAAACAGTACATTTCTAAATAAACATTTCAAATATTCACGGTTTCTCTTTTAATCCATAATCTCAACTGAAATGATTTCATATTGAAAAACTATTCATGGGTTCCACATAACCTTAACTGTAGTCACTGAGGACCTTATTTATGAAGACCTTCCGCCGCCGGTGCCTCATTTTTTAAAATGGGAAACAGTGACGCACCGGTGGCGCAAGGCCTTCATAAATAAAGTCCTGAATGTTTTCTTTTCTCGACCTCACTTACTGATACTAGAACCTGCAAGCCAATTACGGCCCGTGAACTCTTTCTTAGTAGGTCGCGCACCGTACAGACAGTTATACCACTGTTAAAAAATTTTTTTTACTGTTACCAAGCACCGCCACAGTTCCGCTTCACTCAGACTTAATCACTGCTCCCACGCTTCTACAGGCCAAACGCTATGTCGTATTTCTCTCCTTATCACCCTTTCATCTCTACAATAACAAACAGTTGTCCGCCTGCCACCACAGAACAGAGTCAGACACAGAGGCACCAAAGAGTGAACCCATCACCAACTGCCATCTCCGGCTGTTTCCATGGTTACACCTCATTCTGCACCTTGCTGAAGGCACAGGTCAAAAGTTCATGTCTCAACGTTCTACAACAAATTAAGAAGACTATTTTCCCTCCAGAAACACCTGCCAATCCACAGCTCTGTTACATGTCTTGTTTTTTCACACCCAATAGTACTTCTCGTTTAACATAAACATTAACATGCAACGTACTGTTCAATCTCCACTTATTACAATCAACCAATCATTTTTATTTTTTTAACCACACCCAGCCTCTTCCTTTTTCTTTATTTAGAATTTCAACTTCTAACTACCATTCCACTTCCAGAACCGATCGGAGGACGACTACAAATCCCTTGAAAATGAAGGTCTGGCTTATAGGACACAGTTATATTCACTGGAGTGAAAAATATGCAGTAAGCAGACGAATTTGCAACCTCGGCTTACCAAATGTACATATAACATGGATTGGCAAAAGAGGATTGAAATGTCACCAATTGATTCCATTGGTGAAAACTTTTATGCATCTCCCAGAACCAGCTCTTATAATTGTGCATTGTGGTGGGAACGATCTAGGCACAATCACTGGGGTAGGTCTGGAAATGCTTCTAAAAGACACCTTTCGACAATTGATAACACTTTTTCCTCGATCTGCCTTGGTATATTCCAATATATGCCAAAGACAGAAATGGAATTGGTCCAATCAACATTGTGCACAATTTGAGAAAGCAAGGAGACATGTAAATAAATCTGTTTCTGCGTTCCTCAGAGATTATAGCATGGGTTCTATTTACCACAACAACTTGCGATACCACATGCAAGACGTCTATAGGAGAGACGGTGTTCATTTCACGAATGAGGGAAACAGAATCTTCCTCTGCAACATCAGGCTCTGCATCGGTACTTACTTATAAATGCAGAAAACACTCAATTAACACAATGGCTCTTTTCAGAGCCACCTTATATCTAAGCACTCAAACTTCTGATTTATCTCCATTTTCACACTCTTGTAAATAGGTGTGCGCGACCGGGTGCGCGCACCCCGTATTGTTTTTTGGGAAAAAATTATATCTTTTTGCGTTTAAGGGCCTTACTGCACACCCCGAGAAAACCTACGCAGCAAGACAATCTCTACCTTCTCCCCTTTCCATGTTTCAACGCTTTGAAATGAACAATATATTTACTCGCAATGACAAAATGGCAGACAAAACTTCCTGATTTCCTTCGAATCGAACGTTAACAGACGTCACGCAGCAGAAAAAAATTCCGCTCACGCTCAGCCGCTTGAGTGCGCGCACGCATGCACGCCTATAGATATATAATTGACTTTAACTTTAATTTTCTCAACAACTACTGAACGGATTTACACCATTCCAAAAAAAGCGTAATCTGCGAACCGGACTCTACAGTTTTGCCAAATTTCTTATAAATCCATTCAGCCGTTCGACCTGTAGCCGAGTCTAAAGGTCCTATGGAAAATAACATGCAGAAAACACGTTTTGGGACCCCCTTATATCTCAGCCCCCACTTGACCAATCCCCCCCAAACTTTCAGGGAAGGAGCGCAGCGGACCGAGCCATCTTCTTTGAGAAATTCGCTAAGATTCTTCAACCAGGGCCAAAGTTATTCCAAATAGAATGTTGAGGATTTCCTATGGAAAACAATCCTAACTATAACTACCTACTGGCGACCGCCAGTAGGTAATATATATATATATATATATATATATATATATATATATATATATATATATATATATATATATATATGTGGCAGAAAAGCTGCGGACGGAAACCAGGACCCACCAGCCATCCTAATGTGGCGGTGGGTCTTTGGTGGGTCCGCATCCTCCGGCCCGGTGGTGGCTTCCGCCGGCCCGGAGGATGCGAGAAAACTGCAATCGTGATAGGCCCCAATGTATGAGTTACTATCTATAACATTAAATGAAGTGGTGTTTGTATAAGTGTGTAGCTCAGTAAATATAAGTATGAGTATATGAGTATGTAAATGTAAATGTAGTATACTTGTAAAGCGCACAGCTGCCCCAGCAACGGGGCGTCCCAGCGCTGTATAACGCTGTGGAACCCTTCCTGGCCCTCCCTGAGAGATGCCCCTTCTGGGCACCCCCAAGGTGAAGCCAGGCATCCCAGTGTTGTTGGGGCCTTTGTGTAGATTAAGCAAGCTATTGCCCAGAGTTGCAGCATGGGACCCATGATTAGAGTAGGCGCAGAGGCGAGAATTATCAAGTCCGTGGACATTGAGCCAAAGACCCTGCCGCGCCGGGACTTGAACCCTGGTCCCGGGCCTGATCTCTGCTTCAGAGTCTGCCGCTCTAACCAGTGAGCCACACTTCTCCAGTATATTTCATAGTGTTCTATTGATCATTGAGAGCATGTATGAGTGAATCTAAAGATAATTGATTACATGTTTGTGTAGATCTAAGAATGACTGAGTGTGGTTTTAGATACTTGTATTGGTGTGTCAATGGATTCAAATATGGTACTCTATATTTTACAGTGAGTGATGAAAGATTATAGTAGTGTATGATGAGGTGTATCTGATAGTCACATGGATGATGTCATCAGTGATGTCATCAGTGATGTCATTTGAGATGTCATCAGTGATGTCATCAGTGATGTCACTGACCATGTCATGAATGATGTAATATGTGACATCATCACCAGTGGATTGCGGGAGGGAGAGTTACAGTTAGTACCACTAACTATAACGGAGGAATTTCAATGGCTTTGTATGAGAAAATGTCCAGCTAACTATAACATTCCTAAAACCTATGTTTTTTTCAGTGAATTTCTAAGGTTTTTTAAATGCTAATTCCTAACTATAACTAAGCCTGGGCGGGCAACTTCGCTACGCCCACAAAGTGGGCGTAGTGTCGCCTACTTAGCCCTTTGCAAAGTAGGCGAAGTAGGCAACCTAACGCCCACTCCTTGGATGTAGCGAAGTTGTCAGCCACCCGCCTCCCTCTCGCCCTCCCGAACATAGCTAAATTAAATTAAATGGGCAAAGATAAATACATAAAATACACTTACCTTGTCCGTGGCGTCCCGGGGCTCCCTCTGCTCGTTCACGGTGACATCTTCTAACCAATGCGCATGCACGGGCGGCCGCGCATGCGCATTTCTTTCAGGAAATGCGCATGCGTGGCCACCCTCGTATGCGCATTGGTTAGAATATGGTGCCGCGAACGAGCAGAGGGAGCCCCGGGACGCCGCGGACAAGGTAAGTGTATTTTATGTATTTATCTTTGCCCATTTAATTAAATTAGCTATGTAGGGGAGGGGGGCATGCGGCGCGTAGTGGGGCTACGCGAAGTGCGCAGGTGGGCGTAGTTTCTAGCCCACTTTGCGTAGCTTCGCAAAGCCCCACTACGCACTCTACGCCCAGGGTTAACTATAACCTGCCTGAAACCTATGTTTTTTCAGTGAATTTCAAAGATGTTTTAAATGATAATTCCTAACTATAACCTGCTTGAAACCTATGTTTTTTCTGTGAATTTCAAAGGTTTTTTAAATGACAATTATTACTTAATATGTTGACCAGTTCCCCATATTTTCAACCAGAAACCAAATCTGCAATGCTACGTAAAAAATCAGGCAATAGTTCCACTTACCACTAACAAATTAACATCAACATTTAACTACTGTAAGAACATCGAACATGTACTACGTGAATTACATCCAACTCACACCCATGTTTAAAGAGCAATATGTGTTGGAGATTGTAATTATACACTTCCGACACCCAACAAAATCACACTACTCAGCACCACTACCACTACAACCACCCCCACGGACCTCTCCTTCATACTACTTCAAAGGCAGCGCAAAACAGGGCAACAAACCTTTCCTAAATAATATATCCCCTCAACAGCACACTAGCTTAATCCACAGAGATATGGCAACCAAGTATGTATAAGGGAAAGAACTCGAACATCAACAATAATGTACACAATGCTAAGACTACTGGTGAAATACTATACACAATTCACTATAGAAATCAAAAACTTTTCAGTGTGTAGATATACCATTAATACGTGTAGTGTACTGAATAGTGGACGCAACCATATTATCTCAGACAAGGGGGAATATTTCAGTCATGTAGCTTTGTTCACCCCCCCTTTGAAACAGAAGCGGAGTAGGTGAGTCCAACATAAACAACGTCAAAGTACGACTATAAATAATTAGGCTACGCCTTGGGTGTGGTTCACTTCTGCAAAGAGAAGAGACTGCACCACAGCGAAGGTCCCCACCCTGCCACGTGGCTGCCGCCATGACCGCGTGCTTCCTTGATACAGGCCGATTGCGAACTCAGTGCCACAGCACCTCATACTTATGTCTGTATCGACTAGTGGTTTCCATTGACACTGCGGACAGCAGAGTTCACAACTTGAATTAAACTACCACATCCTCCCTCTATTTATGTCTCTCCTTCCCTCCTCTCTCAATGTATTTAGACTAAACTATTTTGTCTGATGCCCGATGGAGCTACTTGGTTTAGCTATAGGGGAGATGGGCCGTGGATTCCCGCCTTGGTCGTCACCTACCCAGTCAGTCTTTAGGCAGACTTCTTTTCGTCTCTCCTTATTGTCTCTTCCCTAGCTCCTATCCCCTCTCCCCTGAATATCTCCACTTGCCTGCACTCAGCCTACCCCCCTGTCCTTAGTGCCCTTTGACTAAGCACTCCTCCTCCTTATTGGGGAAAGATCCAATATTTATACTCTGGAGTCTCAGCGAACCCGCTGAGTGAGTTCACTGCGCCAAGGGAGCCACTCACAATTGAGGTACGGTATGGCACCGCTTGCCAAAGCACTCCCTCTCCCCTTTTTGGGGAAGGATCCAGTGTATAGCCCTTGGAGTCTCAGAGACCCCTCTGAGAGAGTCCACTGTGTAAAGGGAGCCTCTCATAACAGAGATAGGGAAGTGATACCACTTCCCCTGGGATCAGAGCTTACTGGACTTTGGATGTTGCCTTGACTCGTCTACCGGTTTGTGTCCCCGTCACCCTTCCCCTCCTCTTCCCATGCTGTGTCTCTCACTCTCCCCTCCTCTTTACCGCCTTCATTATCTGTCTACTTCCCCTGCTCCAACACCCCTCCCCTGAATCTCTCACCTTGCCTGCTGTTCCCCTTACGTATTTGTGCTTATTGTTTATCTCGACCCTACATTTAAATATGTTGCCATGCTCTAAGAACTGTGTAACCTTTGTAACGATGTAACCTGTAACTATGATCTGATGCTCATGTAAGGCACTCTGATACCTCCGGGTCTAGCCAGCGCTATATAAAACTTAAAAAAAAACACAAAAAAAACAGTTGAATTCACTACGGACAGCATTGAATCCAGCCTTGCTTTATTTAAGGCAGAGACAATTGTCGTGTGTCCTCAGATTCTGTTAATTGTGACAAAATAGCATTCATCGATCTTTGTTTCGACTACTGCCTTCAATCTACACTGCGTACAACAGGGTTCACAACTTGTATTCAGCTTTGCATCTACACTACGGACAGCATTGAATCCAGCCTTTCTTTATTTAAGGCAGAGACAATTGTACTGTGTCCTCAGATTCTGTTAACTGTGACAAAATAGCATTCATCGATCTTTGTGTTGACTACTGCCTTCAATCTACACTGCGTACAAAAGGGTCCACAACTTGAATTCAGCTTTGCATCAACACTACGGACAGCATTGAATCCAGCCTTGCTGTATTTGAGGCAGAGACAAATGTACTGTGTCTTCAGATTCTGTTAACTGTGACAAAATAGCATTCATCGATTATTGTGTTGACTACCGCCTTAAATCTACACTGCGTACAACAGGCTTCATAACATGATTTCAGCTTTCCATCAACAATACGGACAGCATTCAAGATATCTTTGATTTATGTAAGGCAAAGATTATTTTGTTAAAGGATGCCTCAAAAAACATTCCTCAACAACTGTACAGAGTTCTGTTTTCAAATGTACACTGCGATCAAAAGAGTTTACTGCTTGATACCAGTGGCGCATAAGCACTACAGGCAACATCAAATTCAGTCTCAATTTATTTAAGGCAGAAAAATAGTGCTGTGTCATCAGATTTTGTTAAAGTATGTATCAAAAAAAATATTCCTCGATGTCTGTGTCAACTACAGCCTTCGATGTACTCTGCGGACAGCAGGGTTCACAACTTGAAGTCACCTTTGCATGTAAACTACGGACAATAAGGAATTCAACCTTGATTAATTTAATGCAGAGACAATTGTATTGTATGTGTTCATATTTTTTCAGATAGAATGACAATTGTACATGATGCATTCCAGTAGACAAGAGACATTATACCACTGCAACCTCCCCCCCCCCGAACCATGAATCATCACAGGGTACACACATGCTGAGTTCTTTTGGTACCACTAAATCACTGCACCACAAGCCACTTCCCCGTAGCCTTATTAAAGCAGAATTCACTAGACAAAAAACATTGCTCCCAGTACAACCCCCCTGCATTACGCGTTATCGCAGGGGACGTACAAGCTCAGCGCCAAAGATACTACTAACTCAGTGCACCGTAAATCATCGGAAAGAAGAGTAAACAGTTTTATGTCAGCAATGAGGCATACTATCACTTTTAAGTGGAATTCATGCAGAATCCAATCGACAAAAGACATTACTCCAATTACAGTGCCCCCCTTCCCCCCAGACCACGCATCATCGCAGACTATGTATACGCTAAGCACCAAAGGTACTAGTAACTCAGTGCACCAACAATGATTATCACGTGGCCTTACTAAGGCACCATTCACAACACAAGAAACATTACTATCAGTACAGCCGGCCCGGACCACGCATCATCGCAGGCTCCACAGAACCTTCTTGTTTTAGATACCACTAACTCAGTAGAATCCAAACTAAGTACAACACCTATCAAACCTTACACAATATCCCTTTATTATGCTTCCTTGAAAAACTTATTTTATATCACTTATACATTTAGTTGAATAATAAAATGCACGCTGCATATATGTTCTTTCTTCCACTTCAATCATAATTGCAGATGATGCACTCCACCCTAAGATCTACACTGCGGACGGCAAGGTATACAACTTGAATTCACCTTTGTATCTACACTATAGACAGTAGGAAATTCAACATTGATGTATTTAATGCAGAGACAATTATACTGTATGTGTTCAGATTTTGTTAAAATAAGTAAAAAAACATTGTTCTATAACTGTACTGACTACTAGCTTCTATGTAAGCTTCTATGTACACTGTGCACAGTAGGGTTCACAACTTGAATTTACCTTTTCATCTACACTACAGACAGCCTTAAATTCAGCCTCAATTTATTTAAAGCAGAGAAAAAAATAGTGCTGTTGCACTGTTAGTATGTGCAAGCACCTTCAATAGCTGCATTATGTGAACTATGATAACAAACAATGTACAAGATCGCGCCAAAATGTACCTCCACCACCAGCAATACCAAGTACCTTTGGGGTATCACCTTCAACATCACCACCAGACATACGTCCCTAATTTGTGAAAGTTACAATGCACTGCGTGAAGAGGGATTGTTTAAGTTGTTATGAGGAGCAATCAGTACATCTAGTTTTCACAGCAATTGATAACCATCGATGCTAGTTCCCCCCCCTCAAAGTTCATATAGTCCGGTATGCAACAGTGAATGATTTCAGTGCAGCCCTTCAGACCATGCATCATCGCAGGGTAAGTACACGATAAAAACCAGACTCACCACTAACTCAGTACACCGTAAATAATCGCCATGTGCCCTTGTTAAAGCAAAATTTAATAGTCAAAACACGTTTTTAACAGTGCGGTCTGCCTGGACCACGCATCATCGCAGGCTCCACACAAACCGCCCCTACCTCAGTCCACCACAACTCATGAACTCTTTACAATAGAATCTTCTGTGTATTATTTGACATACAATGCTCCTACCTTTGTACAGAAGAAGCCATAAACTGTTATGATTAAATATCTGTATATGATATCATGATTACTATTCTACATCTTACCAACAACGTAATAAAAGGGAGTTGAGCACACGTGCCCGTGCCCACTTCAACTATCTATCTGTGTCTGTGTATTTATTGTGTTTATAAAATGCTGCTCCTCCACCCTACCACATTATATTGTGCTATAAATAGCGTATGCAACCATCTTGCCTGTGACAGTAGGTGTGGGCTATTCCTCCTTTTTTTTGTGCATATTTATATAGCGCAAAATCAACCCAAAACTAATACATTTTCAGGCACACGTACATTATGTCATTACTCTACAATAACAGGATGTGGACGCAACTCCGAGGCTCGAACACTGATTTCGAGCACCAAGTTCTACAGTGTACCTGAATAACCACATACGTATATATATATTAGCTGCCCTTCATGTGCCAAAAACTGCAACTTAAACCTTTCACAGCCCTGTATTACTACAGCTACAACACTCAACTGAATGTACAACAAACATTCATAATCGCAGAAATGTGTCATGTCCACCATCTTTTATGTGTGCAACTATGAACGAATATAGAGTCAGTAATACCCCGTACCTTCCATGGTGGCCAAGTTGTGGGACTTTAGAGATATAATGACACATTTCTTTTTAAGACCCGGGTGACGTTGGCACTACAAAACGGACACCTGTATCACTTGATTTCTCATATAGCTCACGACGGGACCACGCTCATAGCGCCGGAATCATGGTTCAGAGCCTGGCGCAGCACTGGCATAAGTCAGGCCAGCCCACTCCACTTACGCTTCCAGAAAAACACAACAACTAAACATTGCCCAGATTTAATTGTAGTGATTCCTTAGCTCCAGGTCTAGTTGTCAGAACGGCACACATGCACTACCTCGTGGCTGGTAAACACCCACACCACACCCATCCAGAGCATCCTTTACTACACATGTGACCGTACCAATAAAAAAGACGGCGCGCACGTGCTCTACGCCATTTTAGAGTTGCTCCCATCCCAAGCGCTGTGATGGCCCGTCCTAGTGATTCAAACGCCTCATGTAGGCCCGAATCACCGAGTAGGGGGGGGCCACCACTACGTGTGTGGCCTCTTTGGTTACTGAGTTAGTGGTATCAGAAGCACTGAGCGGGTGAGGAACCTGCGATGATGATGGAAGCACAAGTATGTCGTTAGCCATACCGATATCAAGACTCAGCACCATATATATGAGACTTCTTAGTGGCAGATTGGGACTTCATGATGCAGAAGGTGTCCTGTCCACAAAAAGGTGAGCAGTGAGGCCTGGGTGCGCATCGGAGGGAGTCGAAGGGCTGTAGCAGACTGGATACCAAAAAGCGACGCAGCGATTTAGACGAACGCAGTCCTATATAGTGTATCAAATTACATGTAAAAACAAAAATCCAATAGCAGGAACGTTTTTATAATCGCTCAAACGTCCAGAATATAAACGATACAAATAGTTCTTTTAAATGTGAGAGAGAACGTGTATGAAAGGCCGATGGTATTTAACTCCACATTAAGATAGTAACAATTACCAAACATAACATCTTTCTTTTACTATCTTTTAGATGTAGAGCTTCAGGGTGCATTATGTCCCAGCACGTGGTGAAAAACACACTGGTGACAGAAAGTTGAGCTGCGAATAGTCTTTGCAGTCAGTTGCGCTGAGGCTTGCCTGCCTGGCGGCTAATTTTAATAGTCTGTGCGCACCTTTGCTTTTCATTTTGTAACTTCGAGCTGATTACTAGCCTGCAGTTATTTTATTTTACTCACCCGTTGCGGCCTAGACCCTCTAGACTCCCCGGTCCACCGCGAGCAGAGCTCGATTGTTGTGGAGGGAGCCTACTGGCTGAGCCAGTTCCAGTTAAGTTTTCCTACTTCTGGTAGGAGGAGGTGAGCGCTCTAGCGCTCGTGTCTTTCTCCCTTCAAAACCGGATGCTGGGGGTGACGCGCGCTGGACGCGCTGAGGCTTGCCTGCCTGGCGGCGAATTTTAATTGTCTGTGCGCACCTTTGCTTTTCCTTTTGTAACTTCGAGCTTATTACTAGCCTGCAGTTTTTTTATTTTACTCACCCTTTGCTGCCTAGACCCTCTAGACTTCCCGGTCCACCGCGAGCAGAGCTCGATTGTTGTGGAGGAAGCCTATTGGTTGAGCCAGTTCCAGTAAAGTTTTCCTACTTCCGGTAGAAGAAGGTGAGCGGTCTAGCACTCGTTCCTTCCTCCCTTCAAAACCTGATGCTGGGGGCGACGCGCACCGGACGCGCGCAGTGGGCGCGCCGAAGGTGTGCCAAAGGCAAGCCCGTTTGCGCCCATCCACGCTCGACCTGGAGCAGGGGCCATCCACTCTGCCCGATGCACCCAGATCTACACTTACTCAGCAGAGGAGCTTATATCCCTGCAAGGTCATGAGCCCATCTGTTAACATGTTCTTGGCACCCTTGAGAACTACGGAATATTGCAACAAACATACCTTTCCTTGTCCCCCTTGACAGGCCTCGCTCCAGCCATGCCCCACTCTAATCCCGACATTCTTCAAGCTACTTTTTCTCTCAACTGTCATAGTAAGGACCATGGCTATTTATCTATCTGGTATTTGAACACCCGCTCGCTGGCCAGTCACCGAGTTTCCTCCAGTTATTCGCCCACTGCGGGCGTCCGGTGCGCGTCGCCCCCAGCATCAGGTTTTGAAGGGAGGAAGGGACGAGCGCTAGACCGCTCACCTTCTCGTACCGGAAGTAGGAAAACTTTACTGGAACTGGCTCAGCCAATAGGCTTCCTCCACAACAATCGAGCTCTGCTCGCGGTGGACCGGATACGCCATAGTATTAAATATGGGCATCAAAGTGAAATATATACAAAATTATTGTTTATACTTGAAATGAATACGAGTATGGCTGAAGGGACCAAAAATAGGGTTAAAAAAGGTTTCGACCTGTGTATATATACCTTCAAATCTTCAAACTAAATTGTATAATTTCATTGCCTAACATGGGGAATAAAAGTCAAGAGACAGAGCTCAGTTCTAATAATGTCAGGTTTGGTCAGAAGAATTTGGGATGCTACCACGTTATACAGGGGGAAAATAGTTAAATTAGGTCACTTGAGTGTAAAGGTTTTAATCCACTTATTTGGGGCAGATGGAAGCAACCATGTAAATTTAGCACATCACTGTACTCCATGGTATTTCGTCATTTAATCCAAGTGTATGCGTTGAGAGGCGGTAAATCCATCTCTGTTCCTTTTCAAAAATGGAATGTTTACTGGTTAGATTCAGTTGCTCTATTATTGTCCACCTTATATCATTTGGACAATGACCTTGTTCCAAAAAATGAGCAGTTAGTTTAGTAGTGCTCTTCCGGCACCTGACATTACTACGATTTTCACCAATGCGTACTTTAATTTTTCTAGTGGTCATACCAACACATTGTAGACTGCAGGGGCAAGTCACAAGATAAATAACATTGCTGGAGTTGCAATTGGTGTGTCCTCTCAGGTGCCAGAGTTTGCCATCCGGCAGGTCAAGTGTCTTGGTTGCTGTGGTGAGATGGCAAACACTACACCCTCCACAAGGGAAGTGACCATTCACGGGTGGTAAACCCCAAGTGGTAAGAATGTTGCTTTCCACAATGGTACAATCAGTTTTTGGACGGGTATGGACCAGTGCATCTTGTAAATTCCTTTCTCGTTTGTAGGAGAAGAGAGGTCTCTGCCAGTTCCGCCCAGTACTATTTAAAATACGCCAGTGTTTATTTAGGCAGCGGCTCACAGCGTTGGATATATTGCTGTATGTTGTTACACACGTCAGGTGTGGATCAGCTTCCTTGTCCTTCATATAGTCCTCAAGAAGGGCTTCCCTGTTTTGATTTTTTGCCCTTTTGCTGCCTTTTTGGAGAATTTTTTCAGGGTAACCACGATTTCTTAACTTGTTGGTAAGATCTGTTGCTTGTGTGTTAAAATCACTCAGGCTGCTATAATTTCTACGGATGCGTAGATATTGCCCAAAAGGTAAATTTTCCCGTAAGGGCCGCGGGTGGAAGCTCGAGTAGTGGAGCAAGTTATTTTTACTAGTTGGTTTGTAAAAAGTTTTTGTAGTGAGATGATTGCCTTCTCTGGTTATGGTCACATCCAGAAAGACAATTGAATAGGGGTCGTAATGATGCGTAAATCTCAGGTGCGGATCGCATGTATTCATCCAATCAAAAAAGGACAGAAGGCTCTCTTCAGAGCCTTGCCAAATTAAAAGCACATCATCAATGTACCTCTGCCACAGGATAACATTGAGAGTGTAAGGATTGGTATTAGCTAGGATGTGAGTTTTTTCAAAATTATGTACATACAATCCTGCGATTGGATTATTGTCCCTTAAAGAAACTCATTTTTCTTACCGCTCTAAAAGATTATAAATCAGCCATTCTAGGGGCGAAAACTAAACATTTTTCTGAAAAAATTCTGAACTCCTCCAATAAATCGAAAGATATTTTTTCTATAGTTAATGAACTAGCGAAACCTGACCGTGTAACCATTAAGCCTTCGTCATCACAGTCTTTATGCGATTCCCTTAACAGTTATTTTGTGGATAAGATAGTCTAAATTAAAACAAGTATTCCTAAGCCCGATCCTAATTTCAATCCAGGTAGCATTCCGGGGAATCCTTCATCTCTCTTAAATTTCCCTCTGATTACTCAAGAGGTTTTCCTTTCCCTGCTTAGTAAAGTTCGATCTGGTTCACCCTTGGACAGTTGTCCCGCCCACATCACTCGCCCACATCACTGCTTAACAACTCTCTTTGCTCAGGGGTGGCCCCTAATCCATTCAAATCAGCAGTTGTCGCTCCCATCCTCAAAAAACCTGGGACGGACACTGAGGTCTTGAGTAACTTTCGCCCAATATCCTTGATCCCTTTCCTAGGCAAACTCTTAGAGGCCTATGTAACTAACTGCCTTAGCACCTTTGTGGAAAGCTCTCAGTTCCTCAAGCTGGATTTAGACCCCAGCACTCCACGGAGTCCGTTGTCGTGGCAGTTCATGACGAACTCAGAAAGGGGGCTGACCAAAACATCTCTCAGGCCTTGGTGCTCCTGGACTTGTCAGCGGCGGTTGACACCGTCGACCATGCCATCCTTCTCGAACGGGTTGAGAACGCCGGCATCCAGGGTACCCCGCTGAGGTGGCTTGCATCATTCCTACAAGTTCGAAAGCAAGCGGTACGCCTCACTACTTTTATGTCTGAAGCCAAGGGCCTCACGTGTGGGGTCCCCCAGGGCTCTTCCCTCTCCCCGTTGTTATTTAATTTGTACATTCTGCCTCTAATCTCAGAGCTTCAGAAAAGGCCAGTGGTCATCTTAAATTATGCAGATGACCACCAGCTCATTTTTAATATTGATTCCTCCCCTGACTCCACTGAGAATGTTCAGTCGACTATGACGTTCATCAGCAGTTGGACGAATGCTAACCAGCTCAAGCTTAACCCTGATAAGACTGAGCTGGTCCTCACCGGGCCCCCTGAAAACCCCTGGAACTCTAATTTCTGGCCATGCTCCCTGGGCTGTGCACCATCTTCGGTCAACTCAGTTAAGAGCCTAGGAGTCACCATCAGCAAGGATCTCTCTATGAGACCCCAAATTAAATCAGTGATGTCAGCATGTTTTTTCCATCTTCGTCGCATCAGAAAAATTTGCAGATTCCTTACCCATGACGCCCTAGTCCAAGTCACGCTGGGATTAGTGATTTCCCGGATTGACTACGTAAATTCATTGTACACTGGTATCCCTGCATACCAATCCCATCAACTTCAACTCATTCAGAACCAAGCAGCGAGACTCATCTTCGGACAACCTAAGTCTAGTCCTGTTAAGCCTCTCCAGAAGAGCCTTCATTGGCTCCCGGTGGTCCAGCGCAGCCTTTTTAAAGTGGGCTGTTTGATTCACCAGGCCCTCTCTCATCAAGGCCCAGCTTTTATTGCCTCCCGCCTCCACCGTTATACCCCGTCCCAAGCTCTCCGATCCTCAGGTTCTAACCTGTTGTCTACTAGCTCCTTCAAGTGTAAGAAATTTGGGGGATTGAGATTCGCCTCGCAAGCCCCACGTTTCTGGAATGCTCTCCCCCTTCATCTCCGTCTCACCCCCTCCTATCCTCTATTTATGAGGGCTCTGAAGACATGGCTATTCTCTCAAGCATACAATTAACTTTTCTTCCTCTCTGCCCTGTCTCTGCTCGTCCTTGAAAGCGCCAAGAAACTGCCGGTGTACGTGCGCTGTATAAATTATTTTATCATATCATCATATCATATCTCTCACTTCCTCTCTCCTTTCATAAAAAAATTACACACAATGTTAACTTCCTTTTTATCTTACAGGTTGTGTTTCACAAATTGGCGTCCCCCCCAACACCTCTAAAACTCAACATTCGAGGATTCTGCAATGATGCATGGCCATCGTAACAACGTTTGAGAAGGCTGCTACGACACATGGTGCACCCTCTTTGAATCACGCCAATGGCACAAGGTGAGCAAAAAAGCTTCTTTCCGAAACAACGACATGTCATCTGTGAAAGGAGAGAGTGGGTAGTGTGCAGCAGCTTCACTACATAGGAATGTATAATTACCTCCGAGCAGTGACAATAGATAGATTACAATAGTCTGAAAGGCAAATCTACAAGCCCCTTACGCCACTTTTGTATGTACTATACTATGACTAACTCTATATACTATATTTCAGATCACTAAACTGGAGAGTGCACTATGAACCAGCACATACTTGGACACACAACCAAGGCAAAAGGTGAGCTATGAGTATTTTCTCCACTATTAACTGCTCCATCGATAACTTTCACTCTCTCACAGTTTTAATGTCGTTTTCTCTCTCTTTCTCTCTCTCCCTCTCACATCAATTATCTTTCTCTTTTAAATTTATGGACGCTGCTGTCCACTCTGCCCTGACCAACCAAAGTGTAGTTCAAGTTGTGAACTCTGTTGGCCACAGTGTTTACACAAGATAAGCAGAGCGACCTAGATATACAATTCCTCTGATTAAATGCATTAGACATGAAAGATTTTATTTACAAGCCCTTGCGCCACTTTTGCGTCACTTTCAACATGAGAAAAGTAACACAAAACTGGCGCAAGAGTCTTGTAAATAAGCCCTAAAGAATATTGTCCTGCATAATGACTTGATCTCTCACCTAATTCTGTCTCATCTCCGAATCATTATAAAGACCTGTTGATCTGTAATGTAAATCTGACGCAGTAGGCTCATCCATAAAGACACCGCTTGAATGCAAGCCTATAAGACAAGTGAAATGTATCAGGCACACTGCACATGTTAAAAGAAGGAAATATCTTCAACTGTTAATTTGACTTGTAATGTTTGACCTCAATTTAGTCATATCGATCTAATTTTGAACACTAATTTTCTTTTTTGTTTTGCAGATTACCTACCGTACTTCTATTGGGCTCCATATCACATTTTGTTTATTATATTGTTTTGTTAAAGTTATGTTTCTAGTTATTTATTGTATTGTTATCTTTAAGTTACGTTTCCAGTTATTTATTGTTTTAATAAAAGTTAATACAAAAAAAGTATTTACGTCTTTTTTTTTTTATAAGTGGTCCCCAATAGAAATGATATTTATAATTTGAAGTATAATTCTGAGGCTAACTCTTTATCAGATCTTTACCAGAGTCTATACCTACGAATAACGGTTCCTATGGAAAAGTTTAAAAACTCCAGCACAGTAACTTTTTCCATTACCAACATAGGGGCCTATTAGGATGGCGGATGGACCAGCGTCCGTCCACCACCCCGAGGTGGAGGGACCGTCCGCAGGGGCAGCGGCGGTCCCTCCCTGCGAATTAGGATGTGACCGCCACCCTGGCGGTCACATCCTGTATATTTAACATTGCAGCAGGTGCTGCTTTAAGCAGCACCCGCCGCAATGTTAAATATGCATGCTTTCCATTTGCATGCACAAAACGGCAGGCACCGCGCGGTGCCTGCCGCCTTGTACATGTAAATGCTGGGGGATACCATAGGTACCCCCATGTGCACCCCTCACCCCCGATACCCTGGGGGCCCGCAAGGGGTCCCAGAAGCTATTTTCCACATGCTTTTCCACGGCGTTAAATCCGCCGCGGAAAAGCAGGTTTCCAAACCCATTGTAATTTGGCTGGCGGTGTCTTGCAGACACCAACACCAAATTGCGGCTAACACCCCGCGGATCAACTCAATTTCAGGACTCTGACTCCGTATGGCCTCAATCAGAGTGAGGAACTTTATGTACATCTATGATTGTAATGATTTGTATACTATGAAACAGAAAACATATAAAAACAAGGGGGAAGAAATAAGAGGAAAACGGAAAATAAGGCATTTACATGAGGACCACAGACACAATTTGGTAGCAAATTATTAGTAAATATGCAATAAAATGGGAAGAAATGAATGTTAGGACTCCGGAAAAATCAAAAGAGGAGTAGTGACATGGCCCACCGCAGGGCATGATAGTCAAAATTCGCGCTAATAAGGCAAATATAATTGCAAATTAACTGATGGGAGGAGCACGGAAAAACCTATAATGATAGGAGCTCTCCTGATAAAATTTACAGTGCGCACTGTAGTTTCTTTGAATTAAATTGCTTAAAAATAGCGAAGACGAACAAAGTAATCCCACCAACAATATAATGATATAAAACATAATGACGGGCAAAGATGTAAATAATCAAAAATATCAATCAATCAAAAAAACTCATAAATATATAAATAACAAGAATACATACAATGGTAAATGCCTAAAAAACATACAGAAAGTAAACACACTATTAGATTCAGGTTTTCCCCCAACATATAACAACTAGGGTAGTTACACACTACAAATACCAGAATGCATCTCTTAAGTATTTGTTGCACTTTTGTATCACATGATGTGGTGAAAATGTTTTTATTGGTCAATTCTGAAAGCAACAACTAACCGTGATCAAGCTATTGAGATAGCGAAACGCTTTGGCTGTCCCTGTTAATCCTCGTGTGCTGAATGGATTAAATCGTAACAAGGGAGAAAATTCAAACCCGTGAGTGCATTTTTATTGTGATTTCTTCGGGAGTCTTGTGATAAATATATTTATATATATATATATATATATATATATATATATATATATATATATATATATATATATATATATATATATATATATATATATATATATATATATATATATATATACATACATACATACATACATACATACATACATACATATACATATATATATATACATTACCAACTGGCGGTCGCCAGTAGGTATATATAGTTAGGATTTTTTTCCTATGGGATTTCTGAAAATTCTATGTCGAATAACTTTGGCGTTTGTGGACGGAATTTGCTGAAACTTTTAGGAAAATGGCACATTTGGTTTCTGAGCAGCATCTGAAAATTTGGGGGGGGGGGGGGTTCGTCAAGGGGGGGCTGAGAAAAAAGGGGGGTCCCAAAACGCGTTTTTCCCATTCATTTTTCCATAGGGCGGTTGGAATCACTTTTAGCTCGAACGGCTGAATGGATTTACAGGAAACTTGGCAAAATTGTAGATTTGGTTTGCCCGACGTGCCTTTGCTATGTCTCAATATATGTGCTCCAGTGGATTTTGAGAAATTAACATTTTAAAAAACAGATATATCTGTGACAGCGTCCCGGTTAGCGCCCCGGTTCGCGTACCTGACGCGTAACGGAACTTCGCGAGGAGAAGCGGATTGGCTCCCCGGTGACTGTCAACATTCTAAACAGTCCGGAGCGGCCGCCATCTTGTGTCTCGGTAGGATCGAGATACAAGAGGTAGAAAAAACAAAGTGGAAAATGAGCATAAAGGGGCAGAGTACATCCTCCCTGACCCCCTAGGTTTGATGAGGGGGCTTTAAAAGGGTCCCGCGGGTCCAAAAAAAATAATATTATCTTTTTTTTGCGGGGGGAGCGCTCGGTACGCGCACCGGGAAGCGGTCCGGGAAGCGTAATATTGGGAAAATGGGATGAAAGAATGTTCAAATATTGTATGTTTATTGATTGTTCTTTTTTTATTTTTTTATTTTTTATTTAAGTACCAAGATGTAGGTACCAATGCAGAGTCTAAAAATAAAAATACACCGTTTTATTTGTAAATATCTTGCATGTTGTTTCAGAAGTTATTGTGGTATATGGAATTCATAGCGTAGTCTGTCAGGAAAGCAGAAACACCATGGAGGCAGGATATGATAAAGAGATGTTAAATACAGTTTGGAGATAATATAGTGGAAGAAAGGAAGTAAATATGAGCAAACTTACTATGTAACACAAAAAAGTTGCACAGTATATTTAAAGTCTGATTTTACATTATAATCAATTTGCTACTAGTTTACAAAATACATATACAAATGAATAATGTCTCAAACAATTTTTGAATTATTAAATACAAATTTATTTTTCTGATTCTTTTTCAAAATTAAAAAGAACTTCTAATAATTCATTGTCAGTTTTTTTTTCATTTTCAATTAGGAAATCTACTGATTCCACACATTGCAGAAGTTCAAAGTCCCGTGAATCATCATAGAATTCAGAGTCAATTTCTGTATCTGTGTTGCTTCCTGCAACAATTTCCAAGTTCGTTTTGTTCTCTCCTTCCATTTTTGTGCTGTAAAACGAATTTAAAAAAAATATATCAGTACAGGTAGGGCACTGTTGGGTTTAAGTACAGACAGGTAGTTTGTTTTTTTAAACAGTGATTTTATCTTTGGGCAGTGTATGGTATCAGACTGGAAGTAGAAATATAAAAAAATGTATGTGATAAAGCCTAAGTTAATTCTTAATTATACAAGACAAGCCTAACTCCATCCATAACTAAAACAGAGAAGTCTATCTTATTCTATAACTATTACAGAGGGATAGTATATAACTATCAGAAAATGTCTCCTAATTAACTTAAAGTGCAGAACATACTTCAGTTTTTAAAATATCATCTTACCAATCAAAAAGAAGTTTAAGTTCTCAGTTGAAATGCACTTGATATGTACTTCAGGAAGTAGTAGTCAAAGTGGCTGTGTTTCTCTCTCTTTCTTTATATATATTCAGGTACATAACCAATCAAATGTCATGAAATAATAGAAGATATTGAAAGTAGCATTTTGATCGGTTGTCAATTCTAACACTTCATAAGTGTTTTTGTTAGGTAATTTACCTCAGGATATTTAGTCAGGCTTACAGCATAATTTTCTCAATAGAATTCCATCAAATTTGAGTAAATGGTAGGGACTGCTATGTAGTAGGCCCTATTCTATATTCCATGAAAGTGTCTGTAGTAGTTTTTCTGTAAATTACTTTCCCACCGTTTTTTATCGAGCGCTTACCGGTGCGCTCCCCGGTACGCGAACCGGCAGCGTTACGGGAGTCCTCCATTTTGTGTATCGGTAGAATTGATACATAAGATGGAGGACAAACAATGTACGGAATGGGTAGAAGGGGGCACGGTAGACACTTTGTGACCCTCTAGGTTTTCTGAGGGGGGATTAGGACGCTGATATATGCAAAAATAAAAAAATTAAAATTTTGAAAATTTCGCGGGGGAGCGCCCGGTACGCGCACCAGTAAGCGAACCGGGGAGCGTACTTTGGTGAAGAAAAAAAAATTAGAAAAAGATAACTGTTTTGAATGATCAGAGGTAGGGTAGCTCTGAAAAGAGCTATTGTGTTCTGTGGCTAATTTAGGTACCTACAAGTAGGTTCCAATGCACACTTTTAAATAAAGGACGAACATTCTATTCCCTTCATCGGAGAAGTGCACACCATCTCTTCTGTAGATGTGTTGAATGTTGGAACGCAAGTTATTGTTGTATATTAAACCCATTCCATAGTCTCTCATGTAAGCAGAAACAGATTTATTCACATGTTTCTGTGCTTTCTCAAATTGTGGAAAAAATTGATTGGACCACTTACATTTTTGTCTTTGACATATATTGGAATATACCAAGGCAGTTTGGGGAAAAAGTGTCATTTAAAAGAAGAATACATTTTACAACTTTTGATATTTGCTATTAAAAAACCATTGAAATTCACTGAAAAAACCATAGGTTATAGACTATATATAGTTAGGAATTAGCATTTACAAAACCTTTAAAATTCACTGAAAAAAACATAGGTTATAGACCATATATAGCTAGCGATTAGCATTTACAAAACCTTATTTTACTCACACAAAACCATTGAAATTCGCATATATAGTTAGTTGCACTAACTATATATCGCGCACCCGCAATCCACTGCTGATGATGTCACATATTACATCATTCATGACATGGTCAGTGACATCACTGATGACATCTCAAATGACATCACTGATGACATCACTGATGCCATCTCAAATGACATCACTGATGACATCACTGATGACATTTCATTTGACATTACTGATCACATCACTGATGATATTATTTATGTGATAATACAATGAACCTCTTCAGACTCTAATATAACCTTAGATACAATCAGTGTAAACAGACACTTACAGACTGTCACTCATCCATGGAGTTACTCACACACCTAGTCATTCATGCCAAGAATCAATCACACCTCCATTTCCTCAACTATACAGTTATACACATCTTACTTATTCAAACATATACTAACACATATTTACTCTCTTATACAATCCCTGATACAAGTTCACAATGATCCATACAGTCACTCACACATTCACTGGCTCTTATGCACAGTTATTAATATATGTCAACTCTCACATGTACTGTGTTTTACATATGTACTTACTTTGACATGTAGCAATGAGATATCCATTCACTCACCAATACACTCATGCACACAGTCAACCGCCCATACAGCTGTTTCCACATGCACTTTTGAACCCATACATCTAGTGAATCAACTGCTCACACATCTATGCACAGAGTCATACACCTCCCAGCTACCCACACACACACTCAGTCTCCCATACAAATACTTGGGCAACCAATCAATAACCCATATAGTTACTCATATAGCTACTGATCAACACATGCAGCAGTTTACAGAACAACAGACATAATGATGCACAAATTAAGACAGTTTAGTCACTAACCCATGCACTCATTGAAACACATTTAATCACTCACTCATACAGTCAGTCATGCACCTACTAAATCCTTCATCCAGACACTTATACATCCACTCATTCTTCAATATGTAAGACATATTTTAACTTTACAGAAACATACAGTCACTGGATGATGTCATCAGTGATGTCATCAGTGATGTCACTGACCATGTCATGAATGATGTAATATGTGACATCATCAGCAGTGAATTGCGGGTGCGCGATATATAGTTAACTATATATGCAAATTTCAATGGTTTTGTGTGAGTAAAATAAGGTTTTGTAATTGCTAATCCCTAACTATATATGGTCTATAACCTATGGTTTTTTCAGTGAATTTTCAAGGTTTTGTAAATGCTAATTCCTAACTATATATGGTCTATAACCTATGGTTTTCTCAGTGAACATATATATATATATATATATATATATATATATATATATATATATATATATATATATATATGTGTGTATATATATATATACCACCAAATACGTCGAGGCTAATCGAGTTCCGCGTGGTTTGCGGATAATGCTGGCACCCAGCTTTGAGGACCCCAATCCAGCAATGTTGAAGGAGTGGGGCGAATTGAATTTAGATGCATCGATGAACCTGGTCAAAGTACTTATTAAGTATGCAGTCATAGACCGCGATAAACTGCTTGAGGAAATTAAGGGCATTAACGAGCAGCTGGACGCCACTACCGACCCTGACACCAAGTTGCTAATCACAAATATGCGAAAAGAAATAAGTGAGAGACTGCATAAACATGAAGAGCGCATTAAAATTAGAAAAGTGCATAAATTCGCGAGGGACCTAAAAGACTATGAGACTGGGCAGATCTACACGTTTGCTAGAAAATATGATCGAGCCAAGCAAGCAAAATGGTCCAAACAAGCCGCGAAAGTGGGAACCAGCAATAGCACAAGGGCAACAACGAATCAACAAGATGAGGTGATGGATAATTCTGATCCGGACACAGTCTCTTTGGCCAGCTCATCTAGCATGTCTCTCTCCGAGATTAGCAGCACAGAAACACATCCGGGAAGAGTTCTGGAAATTGGTGAAGAGATGGATTTTTTAGTGGACGACCGGCTGCAAACCCTGCGTCCGAGGCACAAAAAGAACTACAACGCAAAAAGCGCAACGCAAGACGCCACGCAAGAAGGAAAGGGCGGAAAGCAACAGCAGCAGCCTCAACAGCAGAAGGGGAAGAAACAGTGGTTCAACAAAAAGAAACATTAAAGGATGGTACCATTACGAACCTCTCTGACGTCACCCTCACCACAGCAGAAGAGCAACTTTTAGCTCTAGGACTTAATTTCTGTCCAGAGAGTTCATTCAATTACACCAATACAAGAGCAGATGTTTTTAAATTCATCCGCAAGCTGAAGCTAAAGAAGTTTTTTGCTTCCAAGACAACCACCAAAAATTTGGAACGCACCACCAGTACAAGGGTCACTGCTGCAGCTACAGTTCCAGTCGCTGCAGCAAAAGATGCTAGACTCTTGCTCACTTTATGTGATCTGGGAAATGCTGCGGCGGCCTCGACACAGGACTACGACGGTACTCTTAGTACCCAAAGAGAATTGATGAATGTGGACATTCGCCAAAAAGGAGCGGGAGAAAGTCCCTTCAAACCGGTAAGCACCTTTTTACCCGTCATGCCGAAAGACGCTATAGATATATATCATGAGTGCGTGACTGAAGATTTGAAAAAGCTGAACCGTGTAACTCAGGCGCAATCCAATAAGAACAATTCTAGGATCATGCAATATAATGCCCTAATGAAAAAACTTAGTCAAAATCAGGAAATTGTTATTAACAAATCTGACAAGGGGGGTAATATTGTCTTGTGGAAGAAGGAAGAGTATGTGGCCGAGGCCATGAGACAACTAAATGACCCCACTTGCTATGAAAGATCTAATGGAATGGCCTACAAACGAGCCAAAGACAACTTGAAAAAACTGTTATTGTCTTACAAAAGAACCAATTTGATCTCCCAAGCTGAATTTGACTATCTGCATAGAGAACATCCGGTTATTCCGATATTGTATTTAATCCCTAAAATCCATAAGCAGAAAACTCCCACCCCTGGCCGCCCTATCATAGCAGCCATAAACAGTGTGGGGGAGAACATTTCTCATTATATAGACTTTTTTCTGCAGGACATTGTCAAGGAGTTGCCTAGTTATTTAAAAGACACAGGGGACTTTCTCAACAAAATTAATTCCATACAGTGGCGTGAGGATTGGTGCATTTTGACTTTAGATATTGAGTCCTTATACACCTCCATAGACCACAAGAAAGGATTGGAAGCTATTACACACTATCTTAGTCTTCGATCTTGTGAATATTATGCACATAATAAGATGTTGTGTGAACTGATACATTGGTGTCTAAATAACAATTACTTCATGTTTGCCAAGAATGTCTGGAGACAGGTGCGGGGTGTGGCGATGGGATCGTGCTTCTCTCCCAGCTATGCATGCTTGCATGTTGGCTGGTGGGAGGAGCGCGGTCTCACCGGTACTCCCGGCTTTGAGAAGGTTAAATACTGGAAACGGTTTATTGATGATGTGTTTTGTATTTGGGAGGGGGATGAGGAAAGTGCTAAAGTTTTTGTTGATGATTTAAATCAGAATAATGACAACTTGTTCTTCACGGCCCAAACCAGCAAGGAGAAAGCAGATTTCCTAGATGTTCATGTTACTATCTCTAACAACACCATTGCCACGTCATTATATCGCAAACCGACGGCTGGCAACAGCATATTACATGCTAGTAGTAAACATCCCCAACACGTCATTTCCAATATCCCTTATGGGGAGCTACTCAGAGTTAAGAGAATCAGTAGCACTCCTGAAACCTTTGAAAAAGAAGCTCAGACTACATTAAATAGATTGAAAGCCAGAGGATATAATAACAAGGTCCTAAATAACGCACTGAGGCGTAGTCGAGCCAAACCCCGGGATTCCCTTCTAACGTCTGAAATCGTAGATATAGAATCAGAGAACCCCGCACCCCGCCTTATACTTGCATTCAGCAAACAAGAGAAACAAATAAGGTCCATTATGAAGAAACACTGGTCCATTCTGCGTACGGATAGTGTCCTGGGTGATATTATCCCCAATACACCTACCATTACGTACAGAAAAGCTCCCAGTATGCATAACTGTCTAGTTAGAAATAGCCCGGAACTAGGAAATGGTAGCGATTGGCTAAAACAAAAAGGTTTCTTTAAATGTTCCTCCTGTAGGGCATGTAAATTTGGTGTCAATACATCTCACTATTTTACACCCTTCAGCTCTAAGAAAAAGGCCATCCGAGGTACTTTCAATTGTCACAGCGAGTTTGCAATTTATGTCCTGACGTGCACCTGCGGCCTACGATATGTGGGCAGTACCAAACTACAGGTGCACGCCAGGATTCTGCAACACTTGCGAGCCATTGTCAATAGTGACAAAACGTATCCAGTAGCACGCCATTTTAAGTCCACTCATAACAATGATTTGTCCAATCTATCATATTATGTTATAGATGTGGTCGCGCCCCTCGGCCGAGGAGGCGACAGAGAAAAATTGCTACGTAAAAAAGAAACCGAATACATTATAGAACTAGACAGTAAATATCCCAATGGACTGAACACCACTGAAGACTTACATCATTTGTTGTAATCTTACTTATCCGAAAATTCTCAATGGGTTCTTTTTGTATTTTTCTTCTCAAGGTCTTTCTGAATATAACAACTGATACCAGATGGCGCCGGGCTGGCACCACATGAGAGTCCACAATGGATTCATGTATCACCTGGACCTTGATGTATTTTGCCTTCAAGTCTATAGTATCTCTTTATCCACTTATAGAATAATTAGGGGACTAATGATTTTTTGTCCACCAATATTGTGTTTTTATCTTCACTAGGGTGCACTTTTGTTATATTTTTAATATAGATCACAATAAGAAATTTTCACCAGTGGGTTATTTAATTTCAGCGTTGATAAACCATTAGCACATGTAATTATACAATTTAGGGAATTAGATACAGATATGTGTCCATTTGTCCAATATCTTGCTATGCAAGTTGGATAAGATATAGACATTGTAAATAGATAAATAGTGTGTATTTTTGTGTGATATAAATATGTATATATATGTATAGGAGTAGGAATATGTATATTTTTTAACATATATATTTTTGTATAACTTGAGATCAAGGTATAATGTATATAGATAAGATATATTTATATTTTTCTAGAGATGGAGTCAAAAATTGAATGGGTACAACTGTATATAGAATTGACATGTACATATTTAGTATGTTTTATACATGGCTATGGTTTCATATGACATTGTAAATGCATTCATGCAGATATAATTTTTCAAACATATTATTATCAACTCTGATATATAGTTTAGAGGTGTTCACGTATATGTACAATGAGATACGTATTTTTTCTATGTCCACACCTTTGTAACTCACGTGATTGGGTGGAGCATCACGAATAGAGAAAAAAACTGTATAAATTTGTAGCTGACCAGGTGCGCGGTGTGTGACCAAGAGCACAAGTTGCTCGAAACGCGTAACCGGAGAGGTTTGAAATAAAATCTCCTTGCCTGCAACCATTGGGTCCGTGTCTTCATGTCCACTGGAGTGTGGTTTTTTCGAAGATTGGTCTGTTCATATTTATATATATATATATATCCACCTAATCCGCTCGATTACCGAAGAGATGACAAGCCACACCAGCCAGGTTCATTCAAGATTTGTTTATTGGGCAAACAAACAGACGCGTTTCGAGCCAAGGGGCTCTTCGTCACATGACCACCACAGACATGTTTGCAGTTAAGTACGTTTTTTTGGAAAACAAGGGGGACCATATTATTGGCTGTGGACCAAGGTTTATTGACAATTGTAGGCAGACAATGGTCCAGAGCAATGCATAGATAAGAAAAAGAGATAATAAGCCAAGCCTTAATGAGCCGCTTATGTTTGTCCAAGTCCAGCCGGACAAGGAATTTATTTCCACAATGTAGGAATATTTGTAAATCACGTTACAAAAAATGTAAAAGAGCACAGTCCTGTGCTTTACCACACATCAGAAAAGATTAGAGAGAAGTAGAGGTAAGAAGAGGTTTTACAGGCAAGAAAAAGAGCAACCTGGACACTTTTTAGATCAATAGTACAAGTGTTTTACCAGAGTAGTACATACAGTGAAAGATACACATTGTTTTATACTGTACAACTACTATAAAAGGCCGACGTTTCGATCCCACGCTCTAAAATAAATGGGGATCATCATCAGGACTTATTAATTTTGTATTGCCTGTTGGGAAAAGGTTTATACGCCTGTGGGAGAACAGGAAGAGAGAAAGAAACAGTTTTTCAGGTTTTCATATTTACAATTGAGAAATGAGAGTCAGCATTGTACCACGATTTTTAGGAAGACTGTAATCGGATTCGCTGTGACTGGGCGAAGAGATGTGATGTGCACCGTGAAAACATTTGTGCAAGCAAGGTGACATTCCAATCCTCTAATAAACGATTTTGCACATTTTTAAAAAAAAGAATTGCGGTGCAGTGTGGGCTGGATCGTGCATGGCGGGATTTGGCGGGGAAAAATTCGAGATAAAGTGAGTGACTAGTGATGCGGCGACGGGGGGGTTTCATTGTGGGACTGCGTGGTGACAGTGAACAACAAGCTTGTGATGTGAGAGACTAGGCCTATTCATGCAAAAAATGGTTGGTTACCTCTTCGGAGGGGAGAGGTGCATATAACCAGACTTGGGTATCTGTGTCTCAAGCTTAGGGTTGATCGCCTGGAGTCCTGTAAGACTGGCCGGCGGAGGTAATAGTGGCCACTTTTCTCGCATTTCCCGCATTCGGGAACGGCCGATAGATTAGTCCTTTTGGGGATCAAGAAAGACATTGTTAGGATACTGGCTTTGGAGTGAGCGAGGACGGGAGTGGGGTAGGCAGACAGTATACATACCAATTGTTTTGCCGAGTCGCAAAACGGTAGCGGTGCCGGGTCGATGCACGGATCCGCTACGAAGAGAAAGAAGGGGAGGGGGATGGTTTCAATGCAATCGGTATTACTGCGCTGGGTTTAGGGAGGAGGTCGGCGGCGGCAATTTGCGGCTTACCTGGTAACGGGAGCAGTGTCCTCGTATACCCCGATGCGGCTGAAGGTGCAGTCAGTAATCAGTGGGCTGGTTGCTAGGAGTCCATGATGAGATAGGTTGGGGGTGGGCGGAGCTACGTTCTAATAGGGGTGGGGCCGTAGGTGATTACAGGGAGTGATTCAGTAGCCGTGAAGAACACGGCGGCCATTTTGGAGAGGGGTGGCCAGGGTTCTTTGAATAGGGTAACCGGGTGCTGGTGAAGTGATTTGCGAAGTGACATATAATTTAAATTACTGCACATTTATGAATAGACACACATTGAAAAGTGGACATTGATGAAAAGCATTAAATTATAATAAGGTTGTCCAATCTTCACTTTGGTTCAGACCAGTGCGGATAGTATCAAATTGTAGGATACTTTTTAGTTCCTCTTTATTCAATAACTGTGCCAAACCACACGGAGGATAATTTAAGATGGACAATCCTGAAAGTGGTGAAATTGCCCAGACGTGGAGGCAACTTGGCACAGTTATTGAATAAAGAGGAACTAAAAAGTATCCTACAATTTGATACTATCCGCACTGGTCTGAACCAAAGTGAAGATTGGACAACCTTATTATAATTTAATGCTTTTCATCAATGTCCACTTTTCAATGTGTGTCTATTCATAAATGTGCAGTAATTTAAATTATCCTCCGTGTGGTTTGCTTCGGAGAAATGTTCTACCAGAGGAGCATTGGGCGTCTTGCATCTGATCCGAGTCCTGTGCTGGGAAATCCTGGTCTTCGCCTTTTGGGTGGTCTGGCCGATGTACATTTTGGGGCATGGGCAAAGAATCGCATAAATCACATTGGTGCTGTTACAATTGCTTAGGCATTTCATAGAGACAGTAGTGCCATTATGTGAAAAGTCTCGTGCTTCAATTGTGTATTCATATACGTTGCAAGTTCCACATTTGACATGCCCAATCACAGGGGGGAGTCCCCATGCAGATTCTAGAGTAGATGTGAGTGGGGGATCTGGGAGAGCTGCTCTGACTAGGTGTTCCCGGAGATTTTTACTTTTCCGGAAGGCAAACAGTGGTCTTTCTAGTTTGATTGTGCCAGCGTTTACAGTGGGCCAATGTTTGAGAATAGATTTTCTAATTCTATTAGATACTGGGGAGAAGGTGGTGACACAAGCTAGCCTTTCGTTTGGTTCACAGTTCTTGGGTGCTAACAGTGCCTCCCTTGGACAGTACCATGCTCTTTTAGTAGCTGTTTTAACTAATCTGCGGGGATATCCTCGATGTTTAAGTTTGTTAGCCAGAACGGTAGCCTCTTTGAAATAATCTGGTTTTGAGGAACAATTCCGTCTAATCCTAAGAAATTGGGAGTATGGGAGCGAGTCTTTGAGTGCCTTAGGATGATTGCTCTGATAGCTAAGTAGTGTATTACGTTCTGTTGGTTTTCTGTATAACCTGGTAAGGAGTTCTCCTTCGTTGTGATAGATGGTAAGGTCAAGGAAGGCAATTTGCTCTTTGTCATGAGTCAGGGTGAAATTCAAGTCAGCGCAGTTATTGTTGAGCCAATGTAAAAATTGGTTTAGTGTGGTTATATCGAGAGTCCAGATGATAAAAATATCATCGATATAACGACGCCAGAGTTTGATACCTGGGCAGAAGGGATTTGCATCAGTAAGGATTGAGTCCATTTCAAGGGCATCCATGAAAAGGGTAGCCAGGTTGGGAGCAAAAATTGCCCCCATGGAAGTGCCTTTGATTTGTTGAAAAAATGTATTGTCAAAAACAAAGAAGTTTCTTGAAAGGCATACTTCAAGTAACTGTAGGATGAGTAGTGTGGGTACCTTATGTGGGTGGGGACGAGTATCAAGGGTTTTTTGAATCACTAGAAGGGCCGCTGTCTGAGGGATATTGGTGTAGAGTGATTCTACGTCCATAGTGCAAAGCGTGTCTTTAGATGGGCCAAATGGAAAATGCTCTACAAGATTTATCATGGCCATGCTATCCCTTACATAGCAGGCGGTGTGGGGCACAAATTCTTTGATGAAAAAAAATCAACATATGCTCCCAGGGGTTCAAGGATAGATCCACAGGCAGATACAATAGGTCTACCAGGGAAGTTGGTGGAATTTTTGTGGACTTTGGGGAGAGTGTAAATTACGGGTAACCGTGGAGTTTTGACATTCAGACAAAGAAATTCCTTTTTACTCAGGTAACCATCCTTAAGGGCATCATTGGTAAGTTTCAATATTGTTTCCTGAATTTCTTGAGTTGGGTTCCTAGGTAGTCTCAAGTAGTGATCATATTATTAAGCTGTCGTAAAATTTCAGCCTTGTAAGGTTCAATGTTTTGAAGGACAATTCCGCCCCCTTTATCTGCACTCTTGATTATAAGAGAGGGGTTGTTTTTCAGGGAGACTATAGCATCCTTTTCTTGTCGAGTAATGTTGTAAGGGATGAAACATTTTTTATTTTCTAGTTCTTGTAAGTCTTTTAATACCAGTTTTTCGAAAGTGATGATCTCAGAGGGGATCATGCTTGCAGATGGCAAAAAGGTTGAGGAAGGCCGGAAGGGTGTAAAAGACGTGGGGATGGGGGCAGGGTGCAGCTGGAAAAATGCTTTCAGACGTATAAGTCTGAAAAACCTCAGCAGTTCTGTGTGTAACTCCATAAAGCTGGGGCGTATAGTGGGGACAAATGAGAGGCCCTTTTTGAGTAGTTCAACCTCAGAGTGTTCTAAGGTATGCTGTGAAAGGTTAAAAATGGGGATCACATCTTGTGGTTGTTCTGAGCGGAGACACATTGTTGTGGTGGGTGAGGGGGTATTCTCTACCACTGGTAGAAATTGTTCCGCGTTTTGCGCTCTCCCGGTGGGTTGACCCAACGTTGGAGTTTCTTGACCCGTCCTCTCTGAGGAGTGTTTGTTTGGCCCCTGCCTAAAAAAATTGGTTGTGCTAGGCCTCCTCTCCTTGATGTGCTAGGTTCCTCACCTTGATCTGAGTTTTCAGAGGAATCTGCAGAGGTGTCGGCAAAACCTACTAGATTTTGGCGTCTGTTATAACGTCCCCAGGGTCTTCTGCTTTGGGGGTTAGCGTAGGCTCTATTATTATAGAAATCTTTTTGCAAGTAAGGATAGGTGTTCTCGACGTTGTAGGCTTTTATGTCTTTCTTCACTTTGTTGGATTTTTTATTTTGCTCGATACGCTGGAATTCAGCTACGGTTTTATCAACCTGTTCTAGCAGTTTTTTAATTTCGGTGGTGAGCTCTGAGTCATTAATTTGTTTGTGTAGATCAGATATCTCTATTTCAAGGGCTTTAAGGGTTTCACTGGCGATATCAATGCCAAGCACAAGCCAGTGCCTGGAGCATGTGGTGCCTATGTAGCTGAAGTTGGAGATGTATTTCGGGTTATCTGTAAAAATCCCCGGTATGTTGCGTACCTGCAGGCCAACTGGTATAATCTCTGCCTTCAGATAATCTGTGAGCATAAGTATCATTAATTCAAGGCATACTTGTTTCTTCTTTAATTTTTCTAACTGGTCTGGTAAAAAAGTGTTGGTTGAAGTGGGGGTATCTGCTGTGTCAGATAGTAAAGAGGGACGTGAGCAAAGTTGTTTAATATAGTCATCCGTGTATAAAGGGGCATGTGCTGACATCTCACAGGAGGTGGGTAGATGGGGAACTAGATATATGGTAAAGCGGTAGGAAGGCTCTTCCTCGTATGACGAGGTCTCGGAGTTATACTTGAACCCCTGCAATCCAGCGATTGCACTCAAGTTTTTTTGGAAAACAAGGGGGACCCTAATATTGGCTGTGGACCAAGGGTTATTGACAATTGTAGGCAGACAATGGTCCAGAGCAATGCATAGATAAGAAAAAGAGATAATAAGCCAAGCCTTAATGAGCCGCTTATGTTTGTCCAAGTCCAGCCGGACAAGGAATTTATTTCCACAATGTAGGAATATTTGTAAATCACATTACAAAAAATGTAAAAGAGCACAGTCCTGTGCTTTACCACACATCAGAAAAGATTAGAGAGAAGTAGAGGTAAGAAGAGGTTTTACAGGCAAGAAAAAGAGCAACCTGGACACTTTTTAGATCAATAGTACAAGTGTTTTACCAGAGTAGTACATACAGTGAAAGATACACATTGTTTTATACTGTACAACTACTATAAAAGGTCGACGTTTCGATCCCACGCTCTAAAATAAATGGGGATCATCATCAGGACTTATTCATTTTGTATTGCCTGTTGGGAAAAGGTTTATACGCCTGTGGGAGAACAGGAAGAGAGAAAGAAACAGTTTTTCAGGTTTTCATATTTACAATTGAGAAAAGAGAGTCGGCATTGTACCACGATTTTTAGGAAGACTGTAATCGGATTCGCGGTGACTGGGCGAAGAGATGTGATGTGCACCGTGAAAACATTTGTGCAAGCAAGGTGACATTCCAATCCTCTAATAAACGATTTTGCACATTTTTTAAAAAAAGAATTGCGGTGCACTGTGGGCTGGATCGTGCATGGCGGGAATTGGCGGGGAAAAATTCGAGATAAAGTGAGTGTCTAGTGATGCGGCGACGGGGGGTTTCATTGTGGGACTGCGTGGTGACAGTGAACAACAAGCTTGTGATGTGAGAGACTAGGCCTATTCATGCAAAAAATGGTTGGTTACCTCTTCGGAGGGGAGAGGTGCATATAACCAGACTTGGGTATCTGTGTCTCAAGCTTAGGGTTTCTGAATGTCAAAACTCCACGGTTACCTGTAATTTACACTCTCCCCAAAGTCCACAAAAATTCCACCAACTTCCCTGGTAGACCTATTGTATCTGCCTGTGGCTCTATCCTTGAACCCCTGGGAGCATATGTTAATTTTTTCATCAAAGAAATTGTGCCCCACACCGCCTGCTATGTAAGGGATAGCATGGCCATGATAAATCTTGTAGAGCATTTTCCATTTGACCCATCTAAAGACACGCTTTGCACTATGGACGTAGAATCACTCTACACCAATATCCCTCAGACAGCAGCCCTTCTAGTGATTCAAAAAACCCTTGATACTCGTCCCCGCCCACATAAGGTACCCACACTATTCATCCTACAGTTACTTGAAGTATGCCTTTCAAGAAACTTCTTTGTTTTTGACAATACATTTTTTCAACAAATCAAAGGCACTTCCATGGGGGCAATTTTTGCTCCCAACCTGGCTACCCTTTTCATGGATGCCCTTGAAATTGACTCAATCCTTACTGATGCAAATCCCTTCTGCCCAGGTATCAAACTCTGGCGTTGTTATATCGATGATATTTTTATCATCTGGACTCTCGATATAACCACACTAAACCAATTTTTACATTGGCTCAACAATAACTGCGCTGACTTGAATTTCACCCTGACTCATGACAAAGAGCAAATTGCCTTCCTTGACCTTACCATCTATCACAACGAAGGAGAACTCCTTACCAGGTTATACAGAAAAGCAACAGAACGTAATACACTACTTAGCTATCAGAGCAATCATCCTAAGGCACTCAAAGACTCGCTCCCATACTCCCAATTTCTTAGGATTAGACGGAATTGTTCCTCAAAAACAGATTATTTCAACGAGGCTACCGTTCTGGCTAACAAACTTAAACATCGTGGCTATCCCCGCAAATTAGTTAAAACAGCTACTAAAAGAGCATGGTACTGTCCAAGGGAGGCACTGTTAGCACCCAAGAACCGTGAACCAAACAAAAGGCTAGCTAGTGTCACCACCTTCTCCCCAGTATCTAATAGAATTAGAAAATCTATTCTCAAACATTGGCCCACTGTAAACGCTGGCACAATCAAACTAGAAAGACCACTGTTTGCCTTCCGGAAAAGTAAAAATCTCCGAGACCACCTAGTCAGAGCAGCTCTCCCAGATCCCCCACTCACATCTACTCTAGAATCTGCATGAAGACTCCCCCCTGTGATTGGGCATGTCAAATGTGGGACTTGCAACGTATGTGAATACACAATTGAAGCACAAGACTTTTCACATAATGGCACTACTGTCTCTATGAAATGCCTAAGCAATTGTAACAGCACCAATGTGATTTATGTATGTATGTATGTATGTAGGCATACTTGTATAGCGCAGCTGTCACCCAAAGGGTATCCTGGCGCTTTATGCGATTTATGCGATTCTTTGCCCATGCCCCAAAATGTACATCTGCCAGACCACCCAAAAGGCGAAGACCAGGATTTCCCAGCACAGGAGTCGGATCAGATGCAAGATGCCCAATGCTCCTCTGGTGGAACATTTCTCCGAAGCAAACCACACGGAGGATAATTTAAGATGGACAATCCTGAAAGTGGTGAAATTGCCCAGACGTGGAGGCAACTTGGCACAGTTATTGAATAAAGAGGAACTAAAAAGTATCCTACAATTTGATACTATCCGCACTGGTCTGAACCGAAGTGAAGATTGGACAACCTTATTATAATTTAATGCTTTTCATCAATGTCCACTTTTCAATGTGTGTCTATTCATAAATGTGCAGTAATTTAATTTATATGTCACTTCGCAAATCACTTCACCAGCACCCGGTTACCCTATTCAAAGAACCGTGGCCACCCCTCTCCAAAATGGCCGCCGTGTTCTTCACGGCTACTGAATCACTCCCTGTAATCACCTACGGCCCCACCCCTATTAGGACGTAGCTCCGCCCACCCCCAACCTATCTCATCATGGACTCCTAGCAACCAGCCCACTGATGAACTGACTGCACCTTTAGCCGCATCGGGGTATACGAGGACAATGCTCCCGTTACCAGGTAAGCCGCAAATTGCCGCCGCCGACCTCCTCCCTAAACCCAGCGCAGTAATACCGATTGCATTGAAACCATCCCCCTCCCCTTCTTTCCACCGTAGCGGATCCGTGCATCGACCCGGCACCGCTACCGTTTTGCGACTCGGCAAAACAATTGGTATGTATACTGTCTGCCTACCCCACTCCCGTCCTCGCTCACTCCAAAACCAGTATCCTAACAACGTCTTTCTTGATCCCCATAAGGACTAATCTATCGGCCGTTCCCCAACGCGGGGAACGCGAGAAACGTGGCCTCGGCCACTATTACCTCCGCTGGCCAATCTTACAGGACTCCAGGCGATCAACCCTAACCTTGAGACACAGATACCCAAGTCTGTTTATATGCACCTCTCCCCTCCGAAGAGGTAACCAACCATTTTTTGCATGAATAGGCCTAGTCTCTCACATCACAAGCTTGTTGTTCACTGTCACCACGCAGTCCCACAATGAAACCCCCCCGTCGCCGCATCACTAGTCACTCACTTTATCTCGAATTTTTCCCCGCCAAATCCCGCCATGCACGATCCAGCCCACACTGCGCCGCAATTCTTTTTTAAAAAAATGTGCAAAATCGTTTATTAGAGGATTGGAATGTCACCTTGCTTGCACAAATGTTTTCATGGTGCACATCACATCTCTTCGCCCAGTCACCACGAATCCGATTACAGTCTTCCTAAAAATCGTGGTACAATGCTGACTCTCATTTCTCAATTGTAAATATGAAAACCTGAAAAACTGTTTCTTTCTCTCTTCCTGTTCTCCCACAGGTGTATAAACCTTTTCCCAACAGGCAATACAAAATTAATAAGTCCTGATGATGATCCCCATTTATTTTAGAGCGTGGGATCGAAACGTCGACCTTTTATAGTAGTTGTACAGTATACAACAATATGTATCTTTCACTGTATGTACTACTCTGGTAAAACACTTGTACTATTGATCTAAAAAGTGTCCAGGTTGCTCTTTTTCTTGCCTGTAAAACCTCTTCTTACCTCTACTTCTCTCTAATCTTTTCTGATGTGTGGTAAAGCACAGGACTGTGCTCTTTTAAATTTTTTGTAATGTGATTTACAAATATTCCTACATTGTGGAAATAAATTCCTTGTCCGGCTGGACTTGGACAAACATAAGCGGCTCATTAAGGCTTGGATTGTTATCTCTTTTTTTTATCTATGCATTGCTCTGGACCATTGTCTGCCTACAATTTGCAGTTAAGTAGGTAACACACAAAATAAAAAGGGAAGAGAGACTCCGTGTTAAGTTACACACAGGGTTCCCAGTTGTGCCGTTTTCAAAAGAAATTAAATACATTTCATATTAATATATAAGGCACATTTCCAAGATGTATGGTGTATATTATCAAACAGATCTGTGATAAGTTTACATTTTATTTACAAGAAATAACGGGTGTAGTACCCAATTTTATTTTCAGTTATAAGAACTCAAGAAACACAGTCTGGAGGACAAGGTATTTTTAGAGAGTAGAGAAGAGGGAAGTTATAAGTGGGTGAAAAAAGGGGGGGGATCAGGAGAAAAAGTCTTTGACAGAGGGAAATGGAAATGGAAAGTAAAATCAAGTTGGTTAATTCTGGTATAGTACCATAGTAAGTCAATCTATTATCTAAACTGATAAGCCATTCGTCCTATATCCCTGTATACATATATTCTCCTATGTCCACCATTTGTCTAATTGATCCAAATTACCTTTTGAGATTGTAAAGACTACTAGTCAATAAACTATAAAGATTCCAGTATATATCAGAAAAATCGCATTTCTGTAGATATGCGCCCTTTGTAATCATTACTAAGAATTCCAAAATTAAAGTATAATTAAATAAAATATCTATATCAGTGCCAATATTTAACCCGTGCTCTTATTGTTAATGTATATATTTTGTGGAGTTGTTGTGCTTGTAACCATATCTTCTATCCGTGATGCACATTATCACTCCAACAACAGCCCGGTCTCTAGAAAAGGTAAAGGTAAAAGAGTAATGATTAGTTTCATAGGTAACCATAGTGGTTGAATATATACATCTCATACAATTTCATCTCAATATCTCAATTTACAGTCTAAGTCTACGTCCTCCAAGTAATCAGTTTGTTTTCAATACACCAAATTGCATCCAAATAATAATACATAAACAAAATTCATAAAATTTAAAATCAGATTGTCATGGAATCTGAGTATCCAGAAGTGGGCTCAGGAAGATCTTGGTCAGAAAAAGTTGTCTTATAAATGTACATACATTTCTTCATCAATATTCATCCTCATAGGGGCGATACTGCCTGCTTGAAGGATGAACTTGGACTCTGCTCTATGTAGTGATGTCACTCTGTCTCCTCCTCTCACATGTTTGGGAATTGAGTCAAGGCCAAAGAATTTTGCCTTGGTCCAGTCCCCATCATGATGGGAATGGAAGTTTTTGGCCGTGCTGTAGGAAAAGTCCTTGTTGGTAATTGCACGCCAATGTTCCAGGATCCTCTTCTTGACTGGGAAGGTTGTTGACCCAATGTACCATTTGCCACAAGGGCATGTTACCACATAGACTACAAAGTCTTTGGTACAGAGGATTTTCTTCTTTATCTTCCATTTTTTGTTCACCCTGCTGAGTACAACCTCCCTCACATTAATACTGTATCTACAAGCCTTACATTTTCCACATTTGTGGAATCCTCCCTTTGCCTCCAGCCACGACTTTTTCTTTTCCATATGACTCTGTACTATTAAGTCTTTGATGGATTTGCCCTTTGTAGCGATCACCCTAACTGGCACGAGAAGGAATAAGTGCATGTTCATTATGCTTCCCAAATGGAAGAACTACAGGTACCAGAAGGCAAAGCGGCGCCAAGAAACAGGGAAGTGGGCGGACACTATATAGGTTCCTCCCAATCACCGGACCAGTGCTTGTCAATGTTGTTCCTGAGACTGCTCCGTTTCCTATCTTGTGGATGCCTGTTTTCTACTGCGCCGACAGTGAGTCCTGGGAGGTTGGCGTTTTTGTGTTTCTCATCGCCGATCAAGAGCCAGCGCGGTCAGAATCCTGGGAGTGTTCAGCGCCGATCAAGAGCCAGCGCGGTCAGACTCCTGAGAGTGTTCAGCGCCGATCCAGAGCCAGCGCGGTCAGAATCCTTGCACGCGCCTCGCCGGGGAAAAAGCCTGAAGGATTCCAGTCACCGCGGAGTTGCACAAGCCGTTTTCTACAAATAGCAAGTATCACGGGGAGTGCGGGATCGCCTCCTTATTTCCGTTGTGTTTGTCTGTTATACTTTTGAAATCCATTTGCCGCCTGAACATTTAGTAATACTACGTGCGTGGGGAATTCTGTTTACCCTGTTACCTCCCGACGTACGAGAGAAGAGAAAGTTTACTATTCTGATTAACTCTTTGTCCACAAGAAGTATTGTGGTGATACTTAGACGTGCAGTTAACGTCTAACAGGATATTCAGCTACCTATAAAGAAACTTAGTCGAGGTGAATGCAAACACTGAGAAGTGAAGTAACTTCTTGTACTCCTTTTGCAATCCTAATTGCTTCTAATTCTCCTGAGATCTCTACTGAAAGAAGAAGAATAGATCTTGGTGAGTTTAGCTATCAAGGGAACGGCGGAAAGGGCAACAACCGAATAAGCACTAAGAACCTGTTGTTTGTCTTTTCATCCTCTTGCAGTACGGTCGATCCCTATGTCTACTGTGGTAGTGTTGACCTGAGAAATTCGAGGAACCATAGACGTCCTCTGCTCATTCACCTCGCGGCCTCCTTCCAGATTCCCTTAAACAGTGGTGGATTACCCAGTGTTGAGAGTTTATGGGGAGAGGCTTTGAGGACTATCGTCTTATCGTCTCTGCTGGCCCTTGGAGCAAGGTTAGTGGCGCATGCGTGTTCTTGCGCTGCTTGTAATCACGACAGATTGTCAAGCCCAAGAATACTGTCCAGCCTAGACGATGGATACGAATGCGGTCCTTTCTTCCTTACTGGAAAGCTTCTCAAACTTGCAGCAAGAAGTCCAGACCTCTTGAGCTGAGAATCAAGCTCTGTATAAGGAAGTGGCGGATTTGCGTAAAGACATGTCTGATCTTTCACAAAGAGAACCTGTTGCTAAACCATTGTTGAGACCAGCCACTTTGCCCCCACCACCTTCCTTCCCGTCAAGGGGTTCCTTTGTGGCTCCTTCCACCTCTACTCCGAGACTACTCCTACCGTACACATTATTCAGAACCAGGGTATACCTCTAGCTCCGCCCGAAAGATTCTACGGAGACCCCAGAATATTCGAAACATTCTTGAACCAATGTCGTCTTCATTTTTTATGTAAACCCATGGTGTTTCAGGATGATGCATCCAAAACAGCGTTCATGATGTCTTACATGGGAGGGAATGCCTCCAGTTGGACGATCCCTTTACTGGAACGGGATGATCCTGTACTTCAGAATTTCTCTGATTTTTGTCTTGAGCTACGGAAGTTGTTTGACAGAAAGTCTCACATGATGTCCTTGGACAGGGAATTAATGACTTTACGACAAGGGTCCCAAGACCTCTTGTCTTATATTACCACGTTTAATCGCCTTATAGTGGAGACGGATTGGCCAGTTCAAAAAAGAATATCCTTGTTTTACCAGGGGCTGAGGAGTGAACTGAAGGACGTATTGGCACAAGTGGTGCAACTACCGTCCACCTGCGAGGAACTCATTGATTTAACGGTCCAACTTGATCACCGATTGTTGGAAAGGAAGGGGGATCGAGGTAGAGGTGACTACAGGTTCTCGTACCCCTTGGTCAGAAGTCGACACGGGGGTGAAGAAAAGGCCAAAGTACCAGATAGTCCCGAACCAATGCAGATCGGGGGAATCCGTGGTCCACTCACCAAAGAAGAGAAGGACAGGCGAAGAAGACTCAAACTTTGTCTTTATTGCGGTAAAAGTGGGCATTTCATAAATGAATGTCGAGCTAAAACTTACGTTCCTGGAAAAAACCCTCCTTCCCGAGTACAGGCCACTTCGAGAATGGACGAGCCGACGGAAAACTAAAGGTCTCGGATCAGTTAGAGACCTCTGATAAGAGACACCCATCTACCATGGTCTCCCCATTTGTAGCGAATACCCTTCATCCCGCGGTCGCCCATATGAATGTCAGCGTTTCCTTATGGATCACGACGCAGGAGTCTTTACTAGTAGATGCCCTGCTGGATTCAGGAGCGACTGGAAATTATATCGATCGAGAATATGCCCTTCGGATGGGCATACCATGTGAAAAGAAACAAAAACCTGAGACCGTCAAGGCAGTGGACGGAACGGTCCTTTCTTCAGGACCAGTCGTATCTCATACCCTTCCTCTACGGATGGAATTTGGGAAGGAGCACAGCGAAAACATTCAGTTCGATCTCATTGACGCACCGCAATTCCGTCTAATTCTGGGAATGCCCTGGCTCACCTTACACGATCCTGTGGTGAGCTGGTCCTCTAGAACAGTCAGTATGACGTCTGATTATTGCAGAGAGCATTGTCAGTGTCAGGCTATCTATAGTTACACACCCGACCCATCACCTGCTACATACTTGGCAAACTCTTGTACAGTCGACCAGTTCTGTTGTGCCACGACATTGCCAGAAGAGTACCTAGAGTATAGTGCTCTGTTTAACAAACAAAAAGCCACCCAATTGCCTCCTCACCGGGCATATGACTGCCGCGTGGACCTTGTCCCTGGAGCAGACATTCCCTGTAGTCGAGTGTATGCCTTAACGGAGAAAGAGACACAGTATCTGAAGACATACATCGAGGAAAACCTGGCTACTGGCTTTATAAGACAGTCCACCTCTCCTGCCTCATCACCCATGTTCTTTATTCCAAAGAAGGACTGTGACGAATTGAGACTCTGTATTGACTACAGAGCCATAAATAAAGTGACGATCAAGAACAGATACCCTCTCCCCCTGATTCCAGTCTTAATGGACCAGTTAAAAGGCGCTCGATACTTCACCAAACTTGATCTCCGCGGAGCATACCATCTAGTGCGCGTGAAACAGGGGGATGAGTGGAAAACCGCGTTCAGAACCAAATTTGGCCTCTATGAGTATCGAGTGATGCCTTTCGGTCTCTGCAACGCCCCCGCAGCCTTCCAGTACTTTATGGATGAGGTTTTAAGGGGGTGCTTGGAATCTTTTTGCATAGTGTACATAGACGATATTCTGGTGTATTCCGTATCTTATCCTGAACACATATCACATGTAAAGACCGTATTGGACAGATTGCAACAGAATTCCCTGTATGCTAAGTTGGAGAAAGGTCTCTTTCATGTACAAGAAGTGGCTTTTTTGGGGTATGTCATTAACGCCCAAGGATTCAGGATGGACATGAATAAGGTTGAAGCCATTTTGTCATGGAAGACGCCTAGAAACGTAAAATCAGTGCAAAGCTTCCTTGGCTTTGCCAACTACTATCGGAGGTTTGTTCAGGATTTTTTAAAGACCATACAACCTATCACGGCTCTCTTGCGAAAGAATGCTCCATTCATATGGGGAGAAGAAGCAGAAAGTTCCTTTCGGCTTCTGAAACAGAAGTTCACACAAGCACCTGTCCTACGACATCCAGACCCCCAACTACCGTTCATTCTAGAAACCGACGCTTCACAGTATGCTCTTGGGGGAGTGTTGTCACAAAGACACCCTTCTACAGGACAGCTACATCCTGTGGCGTATTACTCGAAGAAACTCACTCCCTGTGAAGTTAACTACACCATTACGGACAAAGAACTTCTTGCCATTAAAAGAGCATGTGAAGAGTGGAGACATTATCTTCTGGGGGCTTTGCATACAGTGGAAATAATTACAGATCATCGGAATTTGTTGTTTTTAAAGACAGCTAAAGCATTGACTCGTCGCCAGCTGAGGTGGACTCTCTTCTTTTCCGACTTCGATTTCGTGATTAAGTTCAGACCCGGAACACGCAACGGGAAAGCAGATGCCCTCTCGCGGCTTGGGGAAGAGGAGACAGCTGCCCCCTCAGAACCACCGTCCATCCTTAAAGAGACACACATTCTGGAGGACACAATAGCCTTAATCACCTCCAAGGATTTTCTGGAGGATTGCAAAGTAGCCCTGTCTGTTCTGGATGTTCCTTCCTGGATACAAGAAGATCCAACGCATCGCTGTGAGAAAGACCAGCTTGCATACCATTATCATGCATTGTACATACCCCAAAGTGGTTTACAACTACAAGTGTTACAATGGGCTCACGACTCAGTATTAGGCGGACACATGGGCATTCATAAAACCATTGCCACAGTGGAACGATCGTTTTGGTGGCCTAGTCTTAGAGCCGACGTGAAAGAATACGTCAAGAATTGTGCTGTTTGCGCTCAAGGGAAGTCTTGTCATGCTAAACCTTCAGGTCTGTTACAACCGTTGCCGATTCCACCTAAACCCTGGCATACTGTGTCTATGGACTTCATTGTGGAAATGCCCCCTTGTGAAGGCCAAACCGTTATATTGGTGGTAGTTGATCATCTCACGAAAATGGGTCATTTTATATCCTTGCCCGGTCTACCCTCCTCATTAGAATTGGCCAAGGTGTTCCTGCAGCATGTCGTGCGGATGCATGGCTTGCCGAGTGTGTTGATAACGGATTGTGGAACGCAATTCACTTCCCATTTCTGGAAGGCTCTATGTACAATGCTCCAAATCGATGCACGCCTCTCCTCTAGTTACCATCCGCAAACGGATGGAAAAACGGAAAGGCTAAACCAAACCCTTGAACAATACCTCCCTTGTTTTACATTGCAAAGCATCGCTGACTGGACCACCCTTTTGTGGTTAGCGGAGTTCGCCTATAACAATGCGGTACATTCCACCTTGGGATGTTCCCCGTTCTTTTGCTTGTATGGTTTTCATCCTAACATGCTTCCCTTTGAGTGGCCTGCCACATCATTGGTACCTACTGTTCAGGAACATCATGCTCATCTTAGGGCTATCTTGATTGACGCTAGGCATTGCTTGGAAAATGCTCAAAAGGCCCAGAAGCGCTATGCGGATACAAATCGCTCCTTAGAACCTGAGTATAAAGTGGGGGATAAAGTGTGGCTATCTACACGGAACCTGCATTTGAAAGGAATCAGTAAATTGAAGCCAAAGTTTATCGGTCCCTATGGTATCAGTGAAGTGATAAATCCAGTGGCCATGAAGCTTTCTCTCCCTGTGTCATGGTCAATACATCCTGTGTTTCACGTGTCGCTTCTTCGCCCATGTCTTCCTGATGTTCGGGTGCCGGACCGCCCTCAACCTCTGGAGGTCGAGGGACAGGATGAGTACGAGGTTTCATCAATCTTAGACTCCCGGATGGTGCGAGGTAGAATCCAATACCTGGTGGATTGGAAAGGTTTTGGCCCTGAGGACCGTACCTGGGAACCTGTTACCAATCTTCATTGTCCTGACTTATTGGCACTGTTTCATGAAAAGCACCCTGGGAAACCTGGTCGTCTGCCGGGACGGCGGTCCTCGAGAGGGGGTACTGTAGCGATCACCCTAACTGGCACGAGAAGGAATAAGTGCATGTTCATTATGCTTCCCAAATGGAAGAACTACAGGTACCAGAAGGCAAAGCGGCACCAAGAAACAGGGAAGTGGACGGACACTATATAGGTTCCTCCCAATCACCGGACCAGTGCTTGTCAATGTTGTTCCTGAGACTGCTCCGTTTCCTATCTTGTGGATGCCTGTTTTCTACTGCGCCGACAGTGAGTCCTGGGAGGTTGGCGTTTTTGTGTTTCTCATCGCCGATCAAGAGCCAGCGCGGTCAGAATCCTGGGAGTGTTCAGCGCCGATCAAGAGCCAGCGCGGTCAGACTCCTGAGAGTGTTCAGCGCCGATCCAGAGCCAGCGCGGTCAGAATCCTTGCACGCGCCTCGCCGGGGAAAAAGCCTGAAGGATTCCAGTCACCGCGGAGTTGCACAAGCCGTTTTCTACAAATAGCAAGTATCACGGGGAGTGCGGGATCGCCTCCTTATTTCCGTTGTGTTTGTCTGTTATACTTTTGAAATCCATTTGCCGCCTGAACATTTAGTAATACTACGTGCGTGGGGAATTCTGTTTACCCTGTTACCTCCCGACGTACGAGAGAAGAGAAAGTTTACTATTCTGATTAACTCTTTGTCCACAAGAAGTATTGTGGTGATACTTAGACGTGCAGTTAACGTCTAACAGGATATTCAGCTACCTATAAAGAAACTTAGTCGAGGTGAATGCAAACACTGAGAAGTGAAGTAACTTCTTGTACTCCTTTTGCAATCCTAATTGCTTCTAATTCTCCTGAGATCTCTACTGAAAGAAGAAGAATAGATCTTGGTGAGTTTAGCTATCAAGGGAACGGTGGAAAGGGCAACAACCGAATAAGCACTAAGAACCTGTTGTTTGTCTTTTTATCCTCTTGCAGTACGGTCGATCCCTATGTCTACTGTGGTAGTGTTGACCTGAGAAATTCGAGGAACCATAGACGTCCTCTGCTCATTCACCTCGCGGCCTCCTTCCAGATTCCCTTAAACAGTGGTGGATTACCCAGTGTTGAGAGTTTATGGGGAGAGGTTTGAGGACTATCGTCTTATCGTCTCTGCTGGCCCTTGGAGCAAGGTTAGTGGCGCATGCGTGTTCTTGCGCTGCTTGTAATCACGACACCCTTCCTGTAGGTTATTGATGGGTGTTGATCTAATTTCTCTTTCAGGATTTTGTCCTGTAAAAGGATTTCCCATCTTTTCCATAGAATCTTGCTGAACTCGGGGGATTGAGTATTGTATGTGGTTATAAGTCTTATGGGAGCATTGGATGTATTCTGTGTACTCCTGGGTGGTCTGAATAGAGCATCTTTCTGGTCAATCTGAGAAACTCTCACCTCACCCTTCTTGAGCATATTAGGATGATAGCCCCTCACAGTAAACCTCTCATGCATTGCTTTCTTGTGTCTCTCAACGGATTCTTGGGAGCTACAATTCCTTTTGGCGCGTAGAAATTCACCAAAGGGAATTGCCCATCTAAAACTAGGAGGGTGACAGCTAGTTGAATGTAGAACCGAGTTCCCAGCTGTTTCCTTTCTGAAGATTTCAGTCTCAATTCGATTTTCAACAATCCCTAGTTTTATGTCTAAGAAGTCAATGGTACTCTGACTGTGTTTCATTGTGAATTTTAAATTTAAACAATTCAAATTAAGTACATTCACAAATTTCAGTAGTTCCTTCTCACTTCCCTCCCAAACAAAGAAAATATTGTCAATAAAACGAAGCCAGATGTTCACCTTACTTGTCCATTGTTCTAGGGTGTCGTTCCTGAGCACCTGCTCCTCCCACCAGCCTACCAAGAGGTTGGCCTAGCTGGGGGCAAAGCAGGTGCCCATCGACGTGCCCTGTATCTGTTTGTACAAGTTTCCATCAAATAGGAACACATTCTCTTCAAGACAGAGCTCTATCATTTGTAGCAGCATTCTAGAGTGGGCTTCCGAATGTCTACTTCTTGCCTGTAAAAAGTACTCACATGCCTTCAAACCATCCCTGTGTCTGATTGATGTATAAAGACTCTCTACGTCTAGGGATACTAACCAGAAATGGGACTCCCAATTGATGTTTTCTACTTTTTGAAGAAAGTCTTTAGTGTCCTCTATGTGTGATGTTAGTTCATTAGCATAGTCCTTAAAAAAATATTCTACGTAGTGAGATATATTCTCCAGTAAGCTATTGATGGAGGACACAATGGGCCTTCCTGGGGGTTCTGTTTGGTTCTTGTGTACTTTTGGAAGTAGGTAAAGTGTGGGCGTTGTAGGATTTTCATTAATTAGGAACTTAGTTTTGTCCCAATTCAGTAGTTTGCCATTATTCCACTCACGAATTTGTTGATGTACTATATATATATATATATATATATATATATATATATATATATATATATATATATATATATATATATATATATATATATATTATATATATATATATATATATATATATATATATATATATATATACTTAACAGGATGCAAAAATCGAACAGTGTAATAATGTATATAATATGGTTTTGCTTTGAGTTTCTTTAAACAATTAGAGTACTTTACTGGAATGTTGAAATGAAACAATGTGTATATAATGGATGATCCTAAAAGCGGTAAAACTGTGCAAGTTTGATGGTCTAGATGACTATGGAAAGGGAAGAGGGTACTTACACTGAGCACTTTAAATAAGGTCTAGACCCAGGGACTCTATGGTCCAGTGGAAGGCTAGGAGTAGCCAAAACGCATAGGCCGTCCGTTATTTGATGCACTCTTAACTTTGCACATGGTGTGTAAATAAAACTTTCTACAAACTGACCTGTTGCTGTGCGGTGACTTCAGCCGTTATATATGTGGTGAGAAGAGACGAAGCAAAATTTGGCGCGTAGACTGGGACGTGCATCACAGGCACTCTCGGTTGAGGGGAGGCGGTCGGAGTGAAGAATCCAGTGAGTACGAATCGGTGAAGAAACGACCGACACCTCTGCTGCAATTGCTTGAGATCTGCAACGGAACGCGCTTGGAGACAGCACGAGACGGAGGTTGCAGAGGATTGAACGGCAAAAACCCATCGGTGAGTGAACTGACTAGGGGGTGTGTTCGTTTTCGCTTTGCTCTGTAGCGCGGCGGAGGCAGCGTGCGGGCTGTGTGAGGCGGCAACCTTCCATTAGTAAACAAACCCCTGAAAAGAGTAGCTGGGGCGTAAAGCAGCAATGGAAAAGCGGTTTTGAAAAAACTGACAAAAAACAGTATATTCCCGCGAGAAATGCAGCGCGCTTTAAATCCATACTCAGGCACACGCACAGAAGGTGCGAGTTAATTAACAACTTGAAATACCCTGGAAGGAAACAGGGAAGTAAGGAGACAGCTCCGCTGTGCCCAGAAAGACTTGTGAAATCCTTTAAGGGGCAGAGCAGCATTTCGAGAGCCGAGTGAACACAAAGTGTTCATTAGGAACAACAGGCATACAGGAGAATCAGCCAACCTCATAGGTAAGGGGCAGACATCCTGGAATAAATTGTATAAGAAAAAGGCACACCTGACAAAGGAATGCAACATCAACAAGTAATAAATTAATTCAACCTTGTACAGTGAAAAATGGCAGATAAGCCCAGAAGTCGCCAAATGAGGGCGAGCGAGTTACTGAATGATGATAACCAGCCCACTACAAGCACGAAACCTAAAGGAAATGTGGGGGAAACAGTGAAGGACAGAACAGTCTTGACCATAGTGAGAGAGTTACAACAACAACAGATTTTGGAGATAAATAAATAGTAGGAGAAGACCACTCTAGAAAAGTATATTGAATATAAAAGAATCCCACGTGGACTAAGAATCCTTATAATGCCAACTTTAAATGATTTGGATATGGACCTAATCAAACTGTGGCAAACCGATACAAATGAATGTTCCTTCAAATTAATGAGAACTCTTATCATTCATGCCAAAAGAAAACTGGAAAAAATTACAAGCATAATCACGGCATTAGAAACTGAACTCGCAGACACCCCCACATCAGAGGAAAACAAGGAGACCTTTGAGAATATGGAGAAGAAGGTAGCCAAACACGAAATGGAGGTGGAAAAACGTAAGGCCAACAAATTCACTAGCCATAGGTTGGACTACACCAATGGGCGTATATACACATTCGCCCACAAATACGACACTATGAGGAGTCATGTGGCAATGGACAAAAACGCAGGCATAGTCACAGAACACACAGAAGAGGTGTATAGCTCCGAGGTGAGCTCTAATGAAGGAGAATCAAACAGCACACCGCTGGATTTTCGGGGGGAGATACAGTTGGCCCATATGGTCACGCGACAGAGGGGAAGAGGCAGACTCAATACGTGGGGAAGGGAACAAAGGCCACCGAAAAAACCCCAGACAAACCCACAACCAGAAGGGGCGGAAAGAGAAGCCAAACCAAGAAGAGGCAAAGGAAAGCAAAAGTAGCAACAAAGAAACTGACAATATCCGACAACATAGTCATACATTTATCAAGTAGAGAATTATCAGAGATGCAATTGAAACTTTTGAACAGAGGTCTTTCGTACTGCCCAACAAAGAATATAAATATACAGAACGCATGTATTGATTTGTACAAATTTTGCCGCAAAATAAAATTAAAGAAATATTTTGCTGAAAAAAGACCCTAGAAAAATACATGCCTCCAAAATAAAGGAAGCATTGTCCACTGTCAAACAAAAGGACTTATCTGCCATCCTAACTTTAACATCGATCAAAGAGACTCCTTCAGTAAGTCAAACTGACAAATACAATATCACCACAAATGGAGATTGACTTTTGTGATACAATTGGAATAACCACAAATATAGGAGGAGAAAGTGGGTTGAAGAAACGTTCAAGATTTTGCCCACAGCTCCCACCCGGCAACAAGGTGGACTTGTTCCACTAATTAATGGTGGAAGAGATAACGAAGATTGCGGATAAATCTCTCAGCAACGTGAAGAGAAAACAAAATCTCTCCCCAAAAGAATAAAAAGCAATGTCCAAATTAAAAGAGGATCCGACAATAATAATCAAATCATCGGATAAAGATGGTAATCTCGTTGTGCAGGATGTTTCAGCCTATATTTTAGAAGCCAATAGGCAACTTGACAACCAAGAACATTATGAACAATTAAAGAGGATTCCAATGGAAGAATGGACCAGTGAATATCACTCTTTGTTGTTAGGTTGGAAAGAGAGAGGCCTAATTGACTTCGACGAATATTCCTACTTAAAAACGGATAGTCCAATAACTGCCACCATATACTTTTTACCAAAAGTTCATAAATCCCTCATACAACCCCAAGGAAGACCAATTGTGAGCTCCATAGGATCATTATTAGAATCATAGATATATTCTTAATGAACTATGTGACGGCACTACCTTCTTTCCTGAAAGACACAATGGATTTTTTAAAAAAGATCTTTGAGATTGAATGGAAACTGACTTATTTGATGGCAACCATAGATATTGCCTCTCTCTACACCTCAATACGCCATGAGGATGGTGTGAAAACTGTCAAAAAGGCGCTTGAAGCACGCTCAGTAAGCCTTTTGGAACATTCAGCAATGCTGTTGGATATGCTTAACTGCTGCCTGACACACAATGCTTTCCTGTTCTTGGGAAAGATGTACCTCCAAAAGCAGGGGACCGCAATGGGAACATCATTTGCGCCCACATATGCTAACCTCCTGATGGGGGCCTGGGAGAGTGAGGTAGTGAGAAAAGAAAAAGAAAATGGATCTAGAATTAAACTTTGGTGTCGTTTCATAGATGACTTATTCATCATATGGGAAGGAAACAATGAGTCACTTCAATTATTTATTGATTCCTTGGAAGAAAATGAATACAATCTACATTTTACTTCAACCATCAGTGACACAAACCTCATCTTCCTAGATGTGGAGATAATTGTAAAGAATAACAAATTGTGCTCCAAGATCCATAGGAAACCAACATCATGCAACAGCATCCTCCACGCGAATAGTGGACATCCTGTGAAACTAAAGTGGAGTATTCCATATGGACAGATGCTACGGGGAAAAAGAAACTGCTCAGAACAAATGGATCTAGAAGATGAAATAGAGAAAATGAGCCATCGGTTTATGGAGAGAGGGTATCCAGAGGAGGTGATATCCACTGCAAGATCGAGGACGGCTGTGAAGAAGAGAGTGGACCTGCTGGTACCAAGAAACAAGAGAATAGAAAATATCACCAATAGAGAAACTGAACAAAAGAACGAAGTGACAAGATTGATCATTGATTTTGACAACCAAAGTGGAGAAATGAAAAGAGCATCACAAAAACATTGGAAAATCCTGCTCCTAGATGAAACATTAAAAAGCAATTTAACATCATATCCAAGCATTGCTTATCGGAAAACTTCATCTCTTGGAGATATTGTGACACAAAGCCATCTTGAGTTAAAAGAAACAAATAAACCAACTTGGCTAACAACTCCAGGATTCTGGAAGTGCTTCAAATGTAAGGCATGCGACCATGGCGTAAATATCAAGGAATACAAACTTCAAAATGGCAAAATAGAAAAAATAAAGGATCACATCACATGTGAATCAAAGTGTGTGGTTTACAGATTACAATGCCCCTGTGAAAAATCATATATCGGGAGCACGATCAATAAATTGAAATTAAGAATCTTGCAACATTTACGGGCAATCAAAAACAAAGACCCTAGCTACCCGATGGCCATACATTTTGCCAAGTATCATCAGAGCAACCCAGATTTACTGATATACTCAGGGATTAAATTAAGTAAAGTCTCAGAAAGGGGGGGAGATCGAACAATACAACTTCGAAAACTTGAATCCAGAATGATACTGGGAATGGGAACAGAGGTCCCATATGGACACAACTTGGATGCCGAACTGTTTGTACACCTGTAGACAAAGGAGATGAAATGGTGGGGAAACGAGAGACTGGATTCATAATCAGAGAAATGTAAATATATGTAAACAGATGTGAAGAGGCAATGAACTGGACAATAAGATGTAGTATTTCAGTCAGCCCTAATGCAAAACCATTTATGCATCCTAGGATTAGGGAGTTGTCAATCGTGAACCATTGTTTGAGTGATGAAATACAATAATGAAATGGATAACCATGAAATAAGATGGAATGTAGGGGTTACGAGGATATGAATCAGTAGATGTAACAACCTGTATTTTACAGAAATCATAAGAACTTATTCTTATTTCTATTTAAATCAGCTTTAAAAACGGTACTATCATGTATGTACAGAATTATGAAACACTAAACAAATTATGTGGAGATATTGGTATAATTGTGAATAGTGTACATACATACCCCGAAAAAATGATTTTGGTGAATAGTAATGGAGATGTACCCCCAGAATTTCCAATAAGTAATGGAATGGTTGATATCTTGATATTTCGATTTAAAGTACTTTACGTCAGATAATAGAAAATAATCTGATACATGATTGAGGTAAAAACATAACAGGATGCAAAAATCGAACAATGTAAATAATGTATATAATATGGTTTTGCTTTGAGTTTCTTTAAACAATTAGAGTACTTTACTGGAATGTTGAAATGAAACAATCTGTATATAATGGCTGATCCTAAGAGCCAGTAAAACTGTGCAAGGTTGATGGTCTAGATAACAATGGAAAGGGAAGAGGGTACTTACACTGAGCCTTTTAAATAAGGTCTAGGTCCAGTGGAAGGCTAGGAGTAGCCGAAACGCGTAGGCCATCCGTTATTTGATGCACGCTTAACTTTGCACATGGTGTGTAAATAAAACTTTCTACAAACTGACCTGTTGCTGTGCCGTGACTTCAGCCGTTATATATGTGGTGAGAAGAGACGAAGCAATATATATATATATATATATATATATATATATATATATATATATATATATATATATATATATCCTGGCGGTAGGTGTATATATATATATATATATATATTGTCCGAAACGCGTCTGTTCGGCATTTTCACCCTGCACTTGAAAGCTTAATAAAGCGGAAAATAACCAAAGACTGGCTCTGGCGTATTTCTGTGTCTACGCGCTGGGTTCTCTGCTTGGATGTATGGCACGGCTACCGGCTGGATTGTGTATATATATATATATATATATATATATATATATATATATATATATATATATATATATATATATATATATATAACCTACTGGCGATAGCCAGTAGGTATATATAGTTAGGATTTTTTTCCTATGGGATTTCTGAAAATTCTATGTCGAATAACTTTGGCGTTTGTGGACGGAATTGGCTGAAATTTTCAGGAAAATGGCACATTTTGTTTCTGAGCAGCCCCTTAAAATTTGGGGGGGTTTCGTCAAGGGGGGGCCGAGAAAAAAGGGGGGTCCCAAAACACGTTTTTCCCATTCATTTTTCCATAGGGCGGTTGGACTCACTTTTAGCTCGAACGGCTGAATGGATTTACACAAAACTTTGCAAAATTGTAGATATGGTTTGCCCGACGTGCCTTTGCTATGTCTCAATATATGTGCTCCAGTGGATTTTGAGAAATTAACGTTTTAAAAAATATATATATCTGTGACAGCGCTCCGGTTAGCGCCCCGGTTCGCGCACCGGAAGCGTAACGGAACTTCGCGAAGCGAAGCTGATTGGCTCTCCGGTGTCTGTCAACATTCTAAACAGTCCGGAGCGGCTGCCATCTTGTCTCTCGGTAGGATCGAGAGACAAGAGGTGTTGAAAAACGAAGGGGGAAATGAAGGAAAGGGGGCAAGGTAGACCCCTCCTGACCCCCTAGGATTGATGAGGGGGATATTTCGCAGTAGAGGCGCTTCCCGGTACGCGAACCGGGCAGCTAACCGGCAGCGTAACGGGAGTCCGCCATCTTGTGTTTTTGGAGCGTCCGGTTCGCGTACCGGGTAGCGTTCCGGTAAGCGTAACAAGGGGAAAACCAAGAGAAACAGTAAAATAAAATTTAAGGGAATAGATTTCCACCAAACTTGGCAAAATTGTAGGGACTGTTTGTTTGATGTGCCTTTTCAAGGCCTCAAGATATGTGCACGTGTGGATTTTGTCTAATTAAGGTTAAAAAAAATATATATATCTGTAAGCGTGCTCCGGCGCGCTTACGTTACGGGTTTTGTTTGCGCTGCAGAGCCGATACGTCACGGTTATGCGACGCGTCATGAGGCGTCTCACGTGGCTACGTGATATGTCACGTAATAAAGAATATATTTTACAGCTATAGATATTAGCTTTTAAAAAACCAATGAAATTCACTGAAAAAAACATAGGTTATAGACCATATATAGTTAGGAATTTGCATTTACAAAACCTTGAAAATTCACTGAAAAAACCATAGGTTAGAGACCATATATAGTTAGCTGGACATTTTATTGATATAAAACCAATGAAATTCCATATATAGTTAGTTGCACTAACTATATATTTCGCGCATCCGCAATCCAATGCTGATGATGTCACATATTACATCATTCATGACATGGTCAGTGACATCACTGATGACATCACTGATGACATCTCAAATGACATCACTGATGGTCTCTAACCTATGGTTTTTTCAGTGAATATATATATGTATTACTAGCCATAGGAAAAGTGTTTTTTGACTTGCCTATATCTTTGGTGCTGTTTGACGAATTTTCATGAAATGTTCTGAAAAAACTGCCCTGGTATATCTTGCTCTGTATGGGAAGTTTCAGGGTGAACCGTAAAGTGGGGGCCAAGAAAGAGGTGGGGCTTCAAAAAAGCTGGTTTCCCATGTTAATTCCATCAGGGCTTTTACTTGAGCCTGCAGCCCAAGCACTGGACAGAATTGCACCAAATTTGGCAGAAAGTAAATTTGGTTATGCAGATCATGCTTTCAGTTATTTGGCATAAATCTGTTCAGTAGTTGTTGAGACATTTAAGGAAATCTAGAAAGTGATATTTGTGGTCGCAGGGACTTAGCCAATAATAACGAGCTTGTGCAGGGAAATGAAGAGCTCCAGTTGGCTACCAACACTTTAACCAGGAAGTGTTGGACGTCATCTTTTGACTCTGTTTCAGCAGAGTCTAAAATAAAATATGACCCCCTTGTTCTTGGGGTCCCCCATGGAGTAAAACTTTTTTTTTTTAATTGCTGTGAATTAACGAAATTCGCAGGAAAAAGAAAAAAAGCATGCAAGTGCTACTGTGCTTGCTTTTAAATAGCCCCAGGGTGGGCCAGGTCCTGGAGGCTTACCATTAAAATAGGGATGGCACATGGGCCCCCCCTCCTTGGGCTTATTAAAGTCCCAGGGACTGCCACCTCCCCGGGACATTGCTTTCTATGAATGTGGGAGGGGGCCCACGTGGCACCCCGTGCCCCTGGTACCGCCACCTCCCAGGGGATATTGTGGAGTTTTCTGCATTCCCCGAATGTACTGGCCAGCGGTAAGTTGGAGAGCACGAGCTGCCGGTGAGCGGCAGAAAGAACAGCGCAAATTACATTTCTCCCCACAGTGCACCACTTGCGGAACTCTGAAGTGTTTTTTATCACTTACGCGGACCTCTGCACAGACCTCAAATTATTATGGGGTCTGCGCGGCCCCCTGCAGCCCTGTGAACACTGACCTCCTGAGGCACTTAAAAATATGTATGCAGGCATGTTTAGAAGCTCTCTGTGTGTGAAAGCAATGCTGGCTCCCACAGGAGGCAGGGAGCCAGCAGGGACCGCAGGGGCCTTCAGTCTTTTCCTGTGGTCCCATTGCACACTGGGTGCCATAGGGCCACTGAGGGAACCACGGCCGGGCCCCAGGGGATATGGGTCAAGTAACCAAAATCGGACTCGGAGGGGGGGCCATGTGACCCCCTCCCCCATTAGAAACAGGCCCCCTCCCCTTTTAATAATTTGTTTTAAATGATTGAGGACGGTGGTCCCCGCTGCAGCAATCGGCAACCAGTGCCTTGAGACCCTTACGGGTGATTAGCACACTCTATAAATCCCTCACTGATTGATTGAGAGTAGAGTGGATGTCAAGTGAATGGTACTGCCTGGAGTCTGTTCCAGTGTGAGCTAGCCAGGTGCTCGCTTGGGGTGATTTAAGGAATGCCAACTCATGTCACTATTAAGTGTGGAAACTAGGAATAGGCTGTCTGATATAGAAAGTACAATGCAGTGCCTGTCAAAATGTTTCTTGGTAGAGTGTACCACTAATACATTTTCTATCTTCTTTTTTCCTTTCATAAGTACTTAAGGGCAAGAGGGCATTCGAGGGCCAAGTGGATGCCACCAGCAGCGCTGCAGTGGGTGGTACTGCTGGCCCCAGTAAGTCATTATGTTTATGATTATTTCCTACTTTTACCTATTCCCACTAGTAAAATTATGGGTTGGTGTAATTACTTTTTTTTCCAACTCCCTCATCTAATGTTTGTTATCCCAGTAATTCCCTATGTTTTTTTTTGTTTCCTGTTTCCGCAGCTGATCTTCTCCTGTCTGTGGCTTCCTTCTGCTCTCAAATTTTTGTAAGCTTTCCCTGGCCCAACACTTTTATATGTCTTGTGTAGTACTGTTTGGAGAACCGTTTCAAAAAGCTTTATTCAATTTTTTATAATCATAAAAACATATACAACCAGCAATACATCAGGATTACAGTTTAAAACAGATGGCTGGCATGAATTCATATAAAACCCAATAAAAAAGAGAAGATTTAAGATCAATAAAACCACAGGTTAAAAAGTTAAAACATTGGATTTATCAACATTATATATGTACAATATAAAAATAATTAAATCAAATCAAGGACAAAGTGCAATTTGGCGCGCCCTCAAGATCCAAGCCCAGCCTAGGAATTTCGCCATAGCCAGTGCAATTGGTAGCGATGTATCTGTGCGCAAATTTGATCAGCCTCCGCTACTGCCCTGCTACCCAGAAGCTTACAGATAGGTAACAGCCAGGCCCGCCATGGGGCAGCATAAACATCACAAACCCAGAGAATATGTGCCGTTGTCTCATTATTGGCAGTGCATCCTGGGCACCCAGCTGGGGTATGTGGTGACCATTTCAAGGTGAAAGATCTTACAGGGAGGGACCCCACCCTGAACTGGAAGCACAATTTGCGATCCATAGGTTTTGTGATTGCATCCCAATATAATTCCATCCTAGGGACCAACTTGTGGTCCATAAAGCGGCTGTAAGGGAAGAAGACTCATGTTGCCTTGCATTGTTCAGTGAAAACAATTCCCAGTACTTAGCCTTTAGCAAAGATTTAGATGGAAAAATGGAGTTTGCAGGATCGGTCCACAATACAGTCAGTCCTAACTCCCCTAAATGAAGTCGGACTGCCCTGAGCCATTTAATTTGATGTAATGTGTCTGACTTAATGATATCTAGGAAACCCTGGGCATAGCCAACAAGTTCAGGAGTGGTCCGCAATCTCCTCCAATACAGGAGGGGACACAATTTGGCTATAGCTGCAATGGGTTTCTTACCTAGATCTAACATCAATGGACACATAGGAGAGTTCTGGGGAAGTCTAGTTATATTTTTTAGAAACCTGTTTTCTGCTGAGGTAAGAGCTACAAGGTTCTCACAGCCCACACCTCTGAACCATACAATGCTGAACTAACAGCCTTCAGATTATAGATTTCGAGGACGGGACTGATAGGCTTGGAAAGGGTGCAATTGTACTCCTGACGGAGCGCTCCAGATATCTGTCTGAGTTTGAGAGAGGCTATGTCGATTTGCCGGCCCCACTTCATACTACCTTGGAAGTTAACTCCCAGATAGGTGAACCGATTTTTGGTAACGTAAGCTTTTAAAGAGGATCTCAGGCCCATGAAAACTATTCACAAAACATGTTAGTTGAGAAGGTTTTCTTGATCAAAGAGTCAAAAAGTACAGGGACAGAGAGATAGAATGGTCAAGGACCCCCAATGTTGTGTTATGAAAGCAGTTTTGTTGACAGTGCAGCATGGCAGAAATGAGATACCATTATCAATCTATAACAGATTTCCTTCATTCCCTTCCACCCGTTCCGTGCGTTTCACTCTCACCCTTTCATAGCCTTATCACTCCATTAGGAGAAGAAAACTTTTGGTTGACGTAACCTGGCATTTAAAATGTCATACAACAAACCTCCCAAAGTGATACTTTTGATAGAAGATACTGATAAATAGCTAACCAAACTGTTGTGTGGTATTGCTGTTGTACCTTTTGCAAAATAATTACTTAGGTGGCCAATTTGGTATCTAAAATGGGTGCATTGTGTTTTCTTCTAGGCACACAGACAAGCAGTGCTGCTACCAATGCCAGCAGCCGACCAGATACATCGAAGAAGGCCCAGGCAGTCGAGGGAGAGGGAGTAGGTTCAGTGCTGGCAGGGACGAGGATAAGTCACCTTGCTTTCTTGTTGACAATACTGTATTTTTTAAGTGATGAAGATATCTCAGCTCCCTACCCACCGCGTTTCACCATGGAAAACTGCAGCATGGTTTGTGTCTGCTTCAACCAACAGCACAAAAAAGTTTGCAGTACATACAAACCAAACCCAAGGTGTGGTTTAGGGTAATACATCATTTGGTACAAAACATGAAGGAGAGTAAGAGAAGAAGGGCAGCATTGAAGCAAACACAATATACTGAAAGTGTGGTTGAAAAAGTGTTTGCTTTGAAGCGCAAAGTATTTATCTTGATACTGAACAGAATGAGAACATTGGATAACACAGTATTGTCTATGAAGAAAAAATGCACACAAAAAAAGAAATGTTTGCAAAATTTTCAAAGGAGAATGGAAGCATACGTCTGGTGCCGAGGCTTTCTTTAATGTAGAAAGCTACTTACAAGAGAAGGGATTTGTGCATGCAGTAGAAACAACTGCCAAATGCTATGAGGTAAAGGAGGTACTCTCATTGCAAAACGAGGAGAGTGTTCCTAGAAATGTAGAGGAAGAGATAGCTAGAGAGGTAGCAGGAAGGTAGACATGTCCCTGTGTATAAATGGAACTGCAGTCGTATTTGTATTGTTCTTCAGGAATCAATTGATATATAAGACATTTTCTACGTCAATGTCCAGATACAAGTGTGAAGCGGAAATTTGCAATATTGCTAGCAGTAGATCCATGAAAGTCAGGAAATATTCTAATTTACAAGGAAACTCACTGGCGTGTCTATCCAGGAAAGTGTGCACAAGCACCTTTCATCATTTTCAAATGTTGGCTGTTCATCATTAAAAAATGATAGAAGACTTTACTTTGTAAAGAGTCCTGCATTATGTTTAGGAGAAATTAACAAAGCACTCGCATAGAGGTCTCTGTTCGTGTCCAGGACTTTGCCTGCAAATCGCTACAGGAGTAGCCTACTGCCATTATAAACTGCTTACTTGCCCAAGGAGGAAGGAGCTTCACCAGCGCGGCCGCAGAGGAGGTGAGAGGCGCGGCCCCGGGACTGCGAGGTACAGCGTAATCACCATCAGCTGTTTCCTCTTCCCGCGTGGGCCGCGCCCCCTCCCAGTGCCCCGCCCCGTTCACCTCTTACCGTCTTAAGCAAGGACGCCAACGCGCATCGCGGGACGCGCGCGGGTCGACGCCCGGGCGAAGCCCGGGCCAAGGGCGGGCCCGTTTAAGCCCGTTCAAGCCAGGGCAAGTCTGGTCTGGGCCAACTCCCCTTCATCTTCATTTGCCCATTAATAATTACATTACATCCTATATTGGGTGCACTTCACCATCATATCGACTATTTATCAATCGACTTGCACTACAGAGCCAATATGACCACCAGGGCCATGAGGAATAAGACGGCTCAAGGAGTGGGTCAAGTAACTGGTCCAATCGATCAATTCATTACAAAAGCAAATGATGCTATCAACCAGGGGATTGTATTGCTTGAAAGACGTGTTTCCCAGGACCTTGCAGCAGCACGAAGATCCTCTATGGGCCTTCTGGCTTTAGCCAAAACACCTATCCACCAGGAAACCAACGTCCCATTACTGCAAGAAATCCGTGCAGAACTACACACCATCCCAATGAGTGTCGACTTATCTGTCACTCATCTATCCCTAGGGGAAACCTCTATGGATGACTTGGAGAAAACACCTACCCTGGTGATTAGCCCCACCCAAATCACTCCGTTAACTTTGACAGAGTCGCAACCCTTGATAGTGCCGCCATCATTAGTAGTAGATTCCCCCACAAAAATTGAGAAGGCGCCTAGGGAGGGTGCCATTCCCAAACAAGTTAGCACAAGGCCAAAGACTAAGCACAACTGCCCATCGAAGCGTACCAGGTCTAAAAAATCCCCTCGCACCAACCTCCAAAATAATACAAGACACTCTTTGCCTGCTAACGTGGATGACTCCTTTGTCCTGGCCGCATCGTCGGATGAGGCCCATAGGAATCATGATACTGCTAATGCTAACTACTCTGAGCTTAACGCACAAGTGTTTGATTTAATCAAGGACCTCATAAAAACCCAGCTACTTCCAATAGAGCGATCTTTAAACAATATTGAGAAGCAGATTGGTAGATTAATCAACCACACTAGCCATCTAAAACCACCTACCACCACCCCAGCTCCACTAGTCCCTACGACTGTCAATCATCTCAAGGCAGTCACTGCACAGAAATCTGCACCCCAACCCACAATACAAAAAACCTCCCTACCCATAGGAAAAAACACCAAAACCCCAACCATTGCACAAGCGACTCCTACAGGCACTAAGGGCACCACCAAACAAGTACAAGGAAAGCCAGTAACAACTGCTGACCCCACTAGAACAAACTCAAAACCCCCTTCGCCTAAACCCTCGGCTACCCAACAGGCTGCTGATGCACCCAGCAAACCAATTAGCTCAAAGAGGCCAGTCCATCTCCGCCCAGAGGCAAGCCCCTATACTGTGATTCTCACGGGGGTACCAGAACTGGAAGAACATATGAGTAAATCCACCTGGTCACTGAAAAATAAAGTTATGCAGTGGTTGCAGATCAATAGACCCCTTCCTTCACATTGTAAAAGTAGACTCTCCATGGTACGAAGAGTCCCTTGGATTGGGGAAACAAGGAAGAGAATAAAGGGGGACTGTATTATTATCAATTTTGACAACCCAGAGACAGTCAGTTACATATGTTCCTGGTCAACCTTGGAGAGAAAGGGAAGTATAGACACCAATCGTTTGTCCTTCTTCTATCCACCGAGGTTTCCCCGAGAACAAGATTTTCCACCAAGCTGGGACCAATCCCCAGGCTGGAGCTGGACTCAAGTTGAAACACGTAACAGGAGGAGGGACTGGGATCATTATCCCTGGAACCCAAGAAGAGAACAACCATATGCAGAGGGGTGGAGAGGGGCCCCAACTAGTAACTATTTTTCAACCCTAGAAATGGTTGACTGACCATTAAATAACCAACTACTTTCAAATAACAAGCTCATAACCCCCCCGTCTCCTGATAGCCTAGGGAAATCTCCAAGGAAACATGGGAAATTCGCTCCAGCTCAACCCATTGTAGATCCCTCTAATTTGGCCCCATCACACGGCTCTCCTGGGCCGGGAAGTGCACAAAATGATGACTCTCAGGCTCCCGTTCTACCCTTAACCTCAGAGTTGAATCTTTCACACTGCCCTTCAACGCAACATGTTGACGATCAATATATCTCAATTCTATCTTGGAACATAGCTGGTCTTTCAAATAAAATAAAGGACCCAACCTTCCTGAACTACATAAATACTTTTGACATCTTAGCGTTTCAGGAATGTTGGGACCTGACACCTATAAACCTGGACGGCTATAGTACACACTTCACCCCATCCATCCAGTCATGCAGAGGTAGGCCCTCGGGAGGTCTTTGCTTGTACGTTTCAAACAGACTAAACGTATTATTAGAACGTGTTGACCTCCCTCCAACCGATTCCAGCTCAAAGTCCTTTGGCCGTTTATTACAGGCCTTTAAAGTGTCCGGGAAAGAGGTAGTCAGTTCTCTCATTATAAATTTATATAACAACGTACAGAGAGATGACCAATCAAAATTTATAGAGTTTCTTTCTAAACTCATAAAGAAGGGCATGGGAGGGTCTTGCTTAGACAGACGCTTGATCTTACTAGGTGATTTTAATTGCCATCTATGCCCATATAGTGGAACCAGGGTTTGTGATCAAAGAGCCCCAAATGGAGAACATACTACCCATTTCGAACATTCAATCATGGGATCCCAACTGAACAATCTATTACATGAATGGGATCTGGGCTTTTTTAACGATTTAACAGTGCCCCCGACCGTATTCCTACCCACATTTCATGGAAGGGGATCGCTCACGACAATAGATTTTTTTTCTCTTGTCTCATAGTCATCATGGCGATGCCCTAGAATTCAACAGAGAGGAGCTGGTTCTGAGCGATCACTACCCCATCAGTGTCAAAATATATTCCCCCTCCAGTGGTACTAAGTCTAGGAGCAATATAGAAAATCTTTTCTCACATACCATTTCTCTTTCATCAAGAAACGGATACACTATAAAATGGGCAAAAATTGACACCTCAAAATTTCTTGAAAATCTGATCAAAACTGTCCCTGATCTTTTTCGGACTTGCTTAGAACACCCACCCAACCCACAAGAAATTATACCCGCCTTTGACCAAATTGCTTTGCAAATTAGAAAAAACTTGACTAGAACTAATAACAAATGCAATGCTTCTAAGAGCCATGGTTGGTTTGACCACGAGTGTTCAAACACTCATAACATCTTGAAGGCCACCCTCAACAAAACTCCAAAAAACCAGGTGGAAATTAGATCCGCCCGTGCCCCTTACAAACGGGCAATTAAGACCAGAAAAAAGGAACTGAAAACTGCGGCCTGGGAAGCTCTGCTGAAAGCTAGCACCTTAAGAGACAATACGGCCTTTTGGAGGGAGGTCAAGCACCCTTTTTTAACGACCGGTCAACTGACCGCATAGAAATTGCCATCACGGAAGAAGTCTGGATAAATCACTTTACCGAACTATACAAACGAGATGACCGGATTGAACCACTAAACCCTGTAACTCAATCAATGGAGAGTAATGAGTCGCAAACCAACAACTCTGAGCCGTTCCCACTATCCATCTACTTTAATTACTCTGATGTGGAACTGGCTATCCTTGAGAGTTCTAATGCCAAAGCGCCCGGCCCAGATGGAATCCCTATAGACCTATTTAAAGATAAGATTCAACTATGGGCACCTATCCTTACAAACGTTCTCAACTCTTATGCCCGTAAAGGATTCCCTGCAACATGGCAAGAAGCGATCATTATACCCATCTTCAAAAAAGGTGAAAGAACGGACCCAAAATGTTATAGACCTATTTCCTTATTGGACTCCATGATGAAGGTGGCCGGGAGAGTCCTGTTGAACCAACTACAAACATGGGCACAGGAAAACAACATTCTGTCTAAATTCCAATATGGGTTCGTTTCTGGCCTCGGGACAGTGGAACAATGCTTAAATCTAGCTCTGACCATCGACAAATACGTGTTGGCAAAAAGAGGCAATATATACATGACTTTTGTGGACTTAAGCTCTGCTTTTGACTGCCTCAACCACAGCTTACTCTGGTCTACCCTCATTAATATGGGCGTTGACCCTAACATCTTAGCTTTCATAAAAGAACTCTATCGAGGAGCAGGGGCCAAGGTTCGCTACGGAAAGGATGGAGCCTGTACGAGCAAGTTCCCTATTAAAAAGGGGGTCAGGCAGGGCTGTATCCTTGCCCCCTTTCTTTTTAATCTGTACATCAACAGCGTCGCCGACTGCCTGGCCAACCTAGATGTTGACTATCCAAAAATAAATGGCCTTGCGGTTCCAATTCTTTTATATGCGGACGACGCTGTTATCATGTCCAGGACTCAATTAGGGCTCCAAAAAGCGTTGACTGCCTTTTCTACCTTTATGGGCTCGAGAGGTCTTAAGATCAATGTAAGTAAAACCTTTACAATGTGTTGCAGTAACAAAAAGAACACCTCCTGCAATACGTACATTGATGCAACTAAGATCAGCCTTACAAAAACCTTCACGTACCTGGGTATACTCTTCAGCAGCACAGGCACATGGAAGAATGCCGTACATACCCGAAATCTGGCTTTTATTAGACAAATTGGAGCCCTGAAGAAATTTGCTACTAAACTAGGTGGGAAACCGGTTAGGATTTTGCTGGACATATTTGCTGCCAAGTGCGTCTCTACCGCAACATACGGTGCAGGTATCTGGGGTTTGGCGGACTGTGGAGAGATTCAAACCAGCGAGAATGCATTTTTAAGATTTTTGCTGGCTGTTCCTCGATCCATTTCAACCACAGTCTGCCATAATGAGCTAGCACGTGTATACATCTCGGACACAATCAAAACCGCACCAATTCTATTATGGCATAAAGTATGGTCCTCGGAAAAAACGGTGTTAAACCAGGATGTAATTAAGGATTGTATGGCCTTAACCAACTCAAGAAAAATACCCTGGCTCGCCTATGTACAGAAATTTCTAACCTCACTGGACCTAGCCGATATGTATTTTAACCCCACATCATGTCAAACGATCTCTAAAAAGGACCTCAAGGCTCGTTGTTTAGGCTTACTCTCAGACAGACGTTCTTATCTGGAAGGTAATAAACTATCGATTGCCAACCACAACCTCTTACTTTATGATGCTGGCATCCCATCTTACCTCTCTCCAATCATTACAACTTATACGAGAATGTTGCTAACAAGGATGAGGACGGACTGTTTTTTCCGTCTACTAACACTTCCCACCGCAAATGATTGGTCGACTACCCTGGTGGTCTGTCCTTGTGACAATGTTTCCAAGCAATCCAACATTCACGTTATCTTATTCTGCAAATTTTATGACTGGGGCAGAAGGAAACATCTTCTACAACTTTTTAAACTCTGGGGCTTAAGACAGTGCAGGCCAGCCTTACTCAAGCTTTATATGCTCGAAGATGAACTTACAATCAATGCAGCTTCTAGCTTTTTGAAATTTGCAGTAAGGTGTAGAGCGTCTATGAATTAACTGTCTTCCGTTCCCCGCCAGTTATAATTTGCACAAACTCAATTTTTTAAACCTTATTGTATGCTGTATGTTTTTATGATTGAATTTCGTACTCTTTTCTTATGCTGTATCATATGTGCTTTTATGATTTTCCTCGTAAAAATCGAATAAAGCTTTATTTGAATTTGAATTTGAACAAAGCACTTTTGTATGGTACAGTATCAGAGATTGAAAAGTTTGTTAAGATATTAATTGACGTTTCTTTGGTCCTAATGTGCATTCCAGCCAAAATAAGGAGTTGGTCTGTTCAGGTATAGAGGAGCAGAACACAGACATTAGTACTGATAAGCGTACATGAGACATTTGAAAGTTTAATGCAGTTTTTACTTAGAAACCAAACTATGGATCTGATTTAGAAGATGGCGGCAAGAATACTCTGTCACAAATGTGACAGATATCCCGTCTGCCATATTACAATCCCCATAGGATAGAATGTGATCATAACACAGCGCATGTGATATCTGTCACAGTTGTGACGGAGTGTTCTCCTTAGCCCTCTACAGATTTCTAAATCAGACTCAATGTATGTATTTGCAGTAGGCTCACTCACTGCAAAGGTCAATTTCAAAATGTTGATGTGTCTTTGAAAACAATGAAAATTGGCCAGAATTTGCAGTGTATTTATTTGTGGAAGAACATTTTGATTTGTCGACACACCAGATCATGTGCACATATCACTATGACACACTAGAGGACACCAAAATGCTTGCCAAAGCAATACCCAAAAAGTTGGATGTGGATGAAATTCCAGAGGAACTTCAGCATTGGAATGTTTATAAAACAATACTGATACAACTTTTTCAAGCAGTAGTTTGTATGGAAACAAAGACTCGGAAACTATCACCAACTGAGCTTCAGAAAGGCTTAAAGGTAGAGTTGTGCATTTACCTTTAGATTATAAAAGCAATTTCGAAACTGTGGATGTAGAGAAAGATTTGGATACCCGCTTGGTATTCTTGTAAATGGTGTGCCTACCCAAAAACAAAAAAAATCTGGCAGGGACATGTGGATGTGAATAAGGTGAAGAAAGCTATTTTCTATCTTAAAGATATTAATGTGTACTATAAATATGAGGATGTTGTCACAGATGGAAGTTGTATGGAGGAAGAAATGGCTTCAAGTGGACAGTTTAAAAAAGTAGATAGAGGTGGGTCTGAAGAAATTTATGAGCACTACAGTATCCATCCACTGCATTCAAAAGAGTTTATGGGGATGCTATTGAACTATATCTGATGAAACAAGCTAAAGGAGCTCCAATGAGTGTGTGGAAGAAATGTTTTGAAGATTAATGGTTTCCTCAAATATTTCCAACTGGGGTAGGTGGACAGTATGATGACTTCCCTGTGCAGGTACCTGTAGGTGAGTATAGATCAACAAGATTATATTCAGAGGATAGCAGATATCGACAAAGTATTCCATATGTATTCCATCTGTTATTTAAAAATTATTTGCCTGGACTGTCAAATGTTGTTAACCACAGGATGTAATTTATTAAATATGTCTGCAAAAGACTTTGTTCACAAAATGTATGGAAAAAATGAGAAACTGGAGTTCAATTTGATAAACCTGGTGGCATGACAACGTGGGACCAATGAGTACTGGTGTCGTCGTCATTGTGAGCTGAAGTGTATGTTGTGAAATTTAGGTGCACCAACTTGGTCTGTACCCCTGAGTTGTGCATAGTATGCATGGGATGATGTACATGACTTTTTGAGAGAAGCAAACTGTAATATTAAAGGCATAGAACTGAAGACACCAGGCTCTTTGGATCCTGCAAATGTTTGCAGGTATTTTAATCACAGATTTAAAGCTACACTGTCCTTCATCTGCAACAAATAAAATCCACCTCTTGGAGAAATTACTGATTTATTTTGGTGAAAAGAGTACCAAGCAAGAGGTGCCCTCTTATTCACATGTTGTTGTAGTGAAAAGATGCACCTAAATTTGGAACAGACAAAGATGAGTCCATATTTTGTTTCATAGAAGATTATATTACATGTAGCATTCCTAAAGAAACTGATGAAAAAGTCCTAAAGCAGCAAGTACTGTGTTTTCAACCACATAGATGTGGAAAGTACTGTCACCTGAAGTACGGAGGAAATGGAAAATTACATACAAAATAATGTTGTGGATTTCCAAGGCCTGTTATTTCAAAAGGAAGAGTGAACAGTTTTATGTCTGCAATAAGATACACACTTACTCGTAACTCACCAAAAAACACTTACAACCTCAGGAGAACAGAGACTTTAAACTATATTAATGACTACAATTCCGTGATTTTAAAAATGTGGACTGGCAATATGGATATTCAGTTTGTAGCAGACAACTCTATAGTTGTTATTCGTTATGTTACTTCATCCATAACAAAGTCTGAGAAGAGGTAGATGAAAGATGTGTTGAAAAGAAATTTCTGCTGAAAAGTCTCCAACAAAACAAATGTACATCTTCAGTTTGAAAATGCTTTCACACATTGAAATTGGATCCAATGAATACAGTGATAGGTTGAGTTTTGCTAAGGTATATTCTAAGTCGAAAGGAATTGTTTGGGTGAATCTAGGCCTAGCATCAAGTCAAAACAGAGTTTTGAAATCTTTTACTGGCAGAGTTAGAGTGATGGTACAGACAGTGTGAAAACAAATATCTTAGATACTTACTATCCAAATAGGAGTGTACATCTAGAAAAAAATCTGTTTAGATGAAGTACTCCAGTCCTGCACATATAGAAACAATGCTACAGAAAAAGTAGATTAAGTAAAATGTGCAGTAGTTGGTTGCAATGGCTGTTTGGTGTGACATAGCAAGGCCGGTCTAATTAATAATTGAAAACTGAGTTGCTACACTGTTAAAAAAGATAATTTTTCTATTCAGCACTCTTGTATTCTTTAAACCTTGGTGTTCTGAAACAGAATTACTAGGAGAGTTTGACTGCTTTGAAGGCTGTTTCAATGCTGCAAAGGATAGTATTGAGTGCTCAGATTTCCAAACTACTTGCAAATGTTGAATGATAAAATTCAAAAGGAAGATACAATTGCTGCTGAAGTAAATGATATGGCTGAGATACCCGCCACCCCCTCTCAACACAATCCCCAAGGATGGGAAGACGGAAACAGTTCTGAACTTGTGGAAGGCGGGAGGGAGTTACCCTCCCGGCCGTATTTATTAAAATATGAAACAAAATTAAAACGTTAAAAATAACAGTTTCATATCATGTACAATTTCATTTACACATTACGATGTTCGTGGCTGACCTTAACACATCTCTAATACAAAGGTTCTCCTAGCCGATACTAAACATCCTGCAAATGCATTACTCAAACTTTGAAATTGTACATCCTAACATTTACGGGCCAACGGCAAGGTCGTAACCGGTGTCAGATCCCCACTACCAGAACTCCCCCCCTCACTTGTGAGGGGCGGTCGCACAGAGGACTGTACCTCTGTGCCAACTTCCAATTTCCCTTGTCTTAGCGGGGGCCCCTTGATGACTCGACGCCATCTTTAGTGGTCGTCCGAGGACTCGTGTGAGGTGCCTAGAAGGTAGCGTAGACCCCCCTCCCACCCCACACAACTTACCACATCTGCCGTCGCAGATGCCCTGGCCCCGGGAAATTCCCAGGAGGGGCCCTAGCCCCTCCTCCCCAGGGAGGGGCCTATGGCCGCCTTCCCTTTCGGCGTCCCCATCCTTAGAGGGGACCGCCTCCCCGTTAGAGGGGCCAATGGCCGCCTCCCCCCGGGCGCTCCCATCCATAATGGGTGACGCCCTACCTCTAGGGATCTTCTAATTCCTGCTCACCGATCATGACCTTACCGCCCGACCAAAATAAATACGACAATCTAAGACTAAAATGGAGAAAAACAATTTATACTTAAGCGAATCGAAGTATAATCTCTACCGAGCATCCGGTGCAACTATTTTGTTGAATAAAACATGCTGAAAAGGAAATAATTATCGACTTTATTACACACCAAATTACCAACTTTATTCAAAACAACCTGTAAGAAAAAACAATATTATGACACTCGACTTTATTCCAGAAATCGCTGTCATCAGGGGCTGGTGGGTGGGTCAAAATTGGCTCTTCGTTCCGTCTCGAGCTCACGTGCAACGGGGAGGTGCAGCTTCAGAGCACAGGAACAAGAGGATGCTTCCTTGGCTTGTCGCTCCTTTTATCCTTCTTCGGGCGGGCGTGTACCCACCTCCAATCCGCCTCCAGGGCGTGGCTAGCGGTGTTGGTGTCTAGGACAACCCCCTCTTGGGCGGGAAAAGGCGCGCCCCGGCTACGCCGCTTCGGGCATACCAGCCGAGACTCGCCTCCCGCCCAAAATGGCTTCCCGGGGGGATCGGGGTACTCCACCATACGTTCGGGGGGACCGAGTGGTCGCCCCTTTCCATATGGCTGAGATACCCGCCACCCCCTCTCAACACAATCCCCAAGGATGGGAAGACGGAAACAGTTCTGAACTTGTGGAAGGACCAACGCCCCAACTGTTTCACTTTTTCCACACTCAGACCCCTGGCTGTAGCCTCTGTAGCAGCCCCTATCCTGAAGGAATGGGTCCCAAACTCTCACGGGTTCAAGCCCGCCGCTGCGATCGCCATCGTTAGCACCCGCTGAAACTGAAACCTAGTCAGCGGGGTGGCGTCGGCGTGCCTCAGCAAGCTTTCCTCCCATGATGCCGCCCTCTGCGCCAAATACTCCTCAACGCATGCTACCGGGCACATGGGAGATCCCGGAATCCGCTGAACCACTACACTGTCCCCGATCGCTTTCTGATCGGTCTTGGACCTGACAAATGAGACTACCATTGTCTCCCCCTTAATTTGGATGTGCTCACGGCACAGACCTCCCCCCGTATCCTGCTTGTTCCTCGCTACCAGCTCGCTTACCCGCATAGCCCCGTGGAATGCTAATGCAAAAGCGGCCCGGAATAGCACTGTCTCTGATTGAGACGAACATGTCGCAGGGAGTACGGACAGTAACAGGGCCAACCTTTCAAGACCTATCGGATGTCTTTCATCCACTCTGCAACCCTCACGGCGTTGCCACCCACGCAGCACCTTCTGCACCAAGAAAGACGCCGTGGGATCCTGTATGCCATGGGCCCGTGCCATGAAAGAAATGGCGGCCCGGTGCCTATTGGCCGTAGCCACTGATTTGCCTGCCTGATGTAATGATAACAAAAAGTTCAGGACATACTCTTCTTGGCCCCACAGCTCCCCCCTAGCTGAACCCAAAAAGGACAAATAAGAACGGAACGTCCCTTCATAAGCCTTCCTTGTCCTGGGTGCTAAACTCTCTCCCACGAGGTCTTGTAGTCCGGGGCACCGAGAGACCAGTGAGCTTCGGGGAATGGTGCCGCCACCGGGTCCGCTGAGGGCAGAAAACCCCAGAAGGCCTGCATACGGGAACGAGAAAGTGCATCCGCTGCCTGATTTAACACCCCTGGTACATGTTTCGCCCTGAAGTGGACGTTTAGTCTCATACACAGCAGGACAATTTCCTTCAACAGTCTCAAGATCCATCTGCAGCGTGCTGCCTGACTATTGATACACTCAACCACGGTCATATTATCAGACCAGAAAACCACAGAGCGATCACGAAAATCCTCAGGCCATGTTTTCAAGGCCACCAGGATAGGGAACAGTTCGAGAAACCCAATGTTACCCGTCAGCCCATTCTCGTGCCACCATGTCGGCCAGGTTCGTGCCGACCAATGATTACCCAGGATGGCGCCAAAACCCACGCTCCCTGCCGAGTCCGTCCACAACCCCAGCTCCACGGAGGAGACCGCTGGTTTGGTCCACACGACACGACCGTTGAAATCCGCCAGGAATGCCAACCATATGCGCATGTCCTGGCGAACCTCTGCCGAGAGCCTTGTGCGGTGATGTCCTTCTTTAAGGCCGACCATGGCTTGAGCAATAGAGCGGGAAAAGGGGCGAGCCATCGGAATTACTCTAAGGGCAAAGTTCAGCTGACCCACAGCTTGCTGCAACTGATGCAAATTAACCTTCGTCTCACCAATACATGTTTCAAGCGATGTCTTAAACTTCGTTACCTTTTCCTTAGGCAAACGGAAGCACCCCTCTTCGGAGTCGAGCTCTATTCCAAGAAACTCTAGCGAAGTAGCCGGGCCCACTGTCTTACCTGGTGCCAATGGCACGCCAAAGCGGGTCATGAGATTACAAAATTCATTCAAAGCCTGTGCACATTCCATGTCCCCGGGTGCCCCCAGAAATAGAAAATCATCAAGATAATGCATAACATGTGTAAACCCTGTTGTTCTTGTGAACGCCCATTGTAAAAAACTACTGAATTTTTCAAAATACGCACAAGAAATGGAGCAACCCATTGGCATACATTTATCCACATAATAGCGTCCCTGAAACATGAAACCAAGGAGACGCTGATCATCTGGGTGTACCGGGAGCAACCGGAACGCCGACTCAATGTCCGACTTGGCCATCAGCGCTCCGGGCGATTCAACATGGCGACAGCCTCATCAAAAGATGCGTACCGTACCGAACAAACTCCTGGGTCAATCGCGTCGTTCACCGAAAGACCCCTTGGGGCTGACAAATTATGTATCAACCTGAATTCCCCTGGGTCCTTTTTGGGGACCACTCCCAGAGGCGAACAAACAAAATTAGCAACAGGCGGCATGTCAAATGGGCCGGCAACCCGACCTCGGGTCACCTCTTTCCCAATCTTAGCTTGTACCACCGCCGTATTCTGCAGAACCAACAGTTGGTTCCTGCATTGCGCTTTACCCTGAAAATCCCCCGCCGGGATGCGGAAACCATATGAAAAACCATCTCGCAACACCCCAGCGGAGATATGATCCGGATATTCGTTCAACCAAGGAATCATTGCCATGATATCAATCGGGGTAGGGAGAGGCGCCCCTCGGACTATTTCAGACCTGTTTGGCGCCCCCCCTACTTCCCGGATCACCATTCTTGGCTCTGCACATGGTCTCGGGGTGAGAGGACTGCCCGCACCCAGTACATTCATGCCTAAACCTGCAAGATCCCTGCGGCCTAGTACATTTACCTCTGTTAAAGCTCCAGCAGACCCCTTTTTTACCTGAGTTGCCATTATTCCTTGTGTGCTGATCATTGCTCGATCCTGCCCGAAAGGGCGTCCCAGACGAATGGCGGGAAAACTCGACCGTACCCCCCCCCCTAAAGATGGCGACTTCGCCGTGCCTGACTTCTCCATTTTCTGCCAGGAAATGGAGTCAAAACAATCCCACGTCAGGGATGAGTCGTGCTCCTTGGACTTACGAAATATGCTATCGTAATACAACCATTGATTGCCACCATATGTACAAAAAAATTCCATGATACGTGTCTGATACACGGCTAATCCCACCAATAATTCGGGCCTACGTTCCCCCATAATTGCAATGAACATTCCAAACCCTCTGCCCCAATTGTCGATCGACTCATCCACTCTGAAAGCGGCCATCTTGGCGCGCCATACACTAGGATGCAGAAACTCTTTTTGATTTTTTACATGCTCAATCTCATAGTGATCGGTCAACAAGGAAAACATGTTCACATATTTGTCAGCCCATATCCTTTCTTTTACATCAATCGGGATATGCTGAACAACTTTTTCCCTCCTTGAAGGTACCGATCCCTCCCCCGCAATCGGCAATGGCTGCTTACCTGAACCGGCCACTGTGACCGTAGTTCCTGCCGAACCAACGCCCGCCCCTGGTTGTTCCACTGGAGCCTGCGGGGAAACAAAAGGAGACGGTGCCTTCGCGGCATCTTTCGATTGCCGCAACTGCTTCATTATTGCCCTGGCTTCCTCAGCCGTGGCCCCCTCGTTTTCTTTGCCTAACCATGCCGCCAACTGGGCAGCCAGCTCAGGAGGCATATCCTCCCCGTTCACAGGAGTGATTACCACAGGGATCGGTTGGCCCACGTCTGGGACCGGAGTCGGGGCCTCAATCGGGGTGACCGGGTGCGCAGGGGGTACTTCGGGCACCGGGGCTTCCCCCCCCGACGCTCCCTTCTTGGCCCTTCTGCCTCTCCCGCTAGGGACTACTCCCGGCAATGCTGGTCCGATGACTCTCTTAGGCCCCCCCACACCATTCATTACCGCCATCTGCTTTTTCATATCCGCCATGTCTTTCATCAGCATGCGGAGCATCTGATCGGTCCCGATCCTCTTTCCGACCTTCTTGCTAGGCATCGTCCACGTATATTCCTCAAAGGTCCTAAGCAGAAAGCCCCGAACTCACTGAAAGAAGAAAACACACGATTAATTCTCAAAATTGGCTCTTCGTTCCGTCTCGAGCTCACGTGCAACGGGGAGGTGCAGCTTCAGAGCACAGGAACAAGAGGATGCTTCCTTGGCTTGTCGCTCCTTTTATCCTTCTTCGGGCGGGCGTGTACCCACCTCCAATTCGCCTCCAGGGCGTGGCTAGCGGTGTTGGTGTCTAGGACAACCCCCTCTTGGGCGGGAAAAGGCGCGCCCCGGCTACGCCGCTTCGGGCATACCAGCCGAGACTCGCCTCCCGCCCAAAATGGCTTCCCGGGGGGATCGGGGTACTCCACCATACGTTCGGGGGGACCGAGTGGTCGCCCCTTTCCAGGAGAGTTAACAAACCAGCCAAAATTCAGGTCCTCAGAGTCAAGACCCGCTTAGAGAACCAATAATTCAAAATGAGACTGCTACTTCAATGAATGAGGTGGAGACTGCCATGGAGCAAGCAAGACAGAAAACAATTGATTTGGCAGATTCAGTTGGATAACTAAATGATGAGCAATTTCAAATATATATGGAAGTGAAAGCTACAGTTGAGCGTGGATGCTTCATGACAGGAAAGAGTGTGCATGTTCAACATATAAGCCTATACTGTTGTTTGTAAGTGACCAAGCTCCTACTGGTAAAAGTTTCTTAATACACGTTCTTACTGATTTTCTAAAGAAGACTACAGACTGTAATTGATCATGTGTGGTTACAGCACCTACTGGACCAGCAATTATGATGCCCTATTCAAAGGAAAACATGTGATTGTTTTTGGAGATCAAAAGCAACTTAAACTTGTGAAGGATCTGCCTGTGTTCAAAACACTGCTCCATGATGAAACTAGAAATTCTTTGGGAAGCATTGGTAATGTGGATATTTGGTTACATTTCAAATACAAAAAATGAATGATGACTATTTGACTAGCATCTGACATTGAATATGGAAATATTCTAAAGGCTATTAGAGTAGGTGTTCTTTCAAAAGAGGGAAAATGTGTTCTAGAAAGTCGTCTTCGTAAAAAACGTTATACAATGAAGACGACAGCAGCATAACTAATGTTCAGTTTTATACTAGAAGGTAAACAAATTGTGTGTCTAATGACTACTCTGGAGGAGTGTGCATCTTTCAACGATAAATTGCTGGAGTTAGAGAAAGAAGAAATTGTGTAACTGAATGCAATAGATAAAATTGAACACCAGGGTGTCACTGTATTGATAAATGAAAAATTACAAGGAAAACTGGATTCATTAGAGAAATCTGTTTCACAAACTGCAGGATTGGAGAAATGTTTAAGTGCATGCAAACCTGTAGAGGTTTGGTTAATGGTGCAATGTGTACAGTTGTTGATTTTATTAATTTTCGTAATAGGGATGTGGTGGAGTGCCTTCTGATTAAATTTGATCAGATTGACAAAACGAAGCAAATTATATCGGCTGCACATTTTTTTGATTGTGAAAGATTTATATGTTCAACGGAAACAATTTCTAGTTTATCTAGCATATGCTGTCACTACTCTTAAATCACAAGGTTTAAAGTAGGGGAGGGCGCCAAACTCTGCTCTGCCGGAGGAGTTCACAGAGTTTTGCCTACTCAGCACGCCGCTTGGAATGCGGAGTTTGGCAAAATCCAACAACCACTTGCGAGCAGAGCAGAGTGCTCAGATCTCAACCCTAAATATAATAACAGCAAGAACTTTCAATGACCCCTGGTTCACAAGTTCGTATCCGTGACGTCGTCATTTCGTGACCCGGCATACCGACGGTAGACGCTGTATTGCTCAAACTCGACTGATACAAATTCTCACAGCTACGCTAAGTGCTGATAGACTAGTTGCCCGAAAATCATCAACCAGCAAGTTTATACACGCCGTATTACAGATCCCATTTCATCTATCGGATCCTTAGCTCCATCAGCAAGTTTTAACAACCTGTATTGCAAATCCCAATCCATCTATCGGATCCTTAGCTCCACAACTCATGCTGCTCTTTATAGCTAGAAGCAAGCCCTTGTGGAAATTTCAGGGGGTTTTCCCAGCAACAAACTGTTTTGTCCTGACGTTGGCACCAACACACGACCATTGTTTATTAATGAATTTGGTTGTGTGTAACAATTTTCAGGAGTTGATGTCTAGTTCTGAACTGATGAGTAGATGTTATACATACCTCTGTTCATAACTTTTTTTCTTGAATTTATTTCTTTGTATTTGTCTCCCCAGATTTTCATTTGACGCTTCATCACTAAATACAAATCTCTTTTGAATACAATTTACTTCCTCCGTGTGTTCTCTTCTCCTTCTCTTGATTTATTCTAGGTAAATTCTCAAGTGTGATATCCTGTGGATACACTGGAGTGTGATACGTTTGTACGACTCTTAACTGAGATTCACTGTTCACTGAATCAAGTCCCTTGTAGCACACTTTGACCTTAATCATCCAGTGCCCAAGCCTACAAGGGTATATTGGGTTTCCCCTGCTTATATCACCAAGTACAGTGTGGCATCGAAGACACTCCAGACTCTCGGCTCTCCCTTTTGTATGCAATTTAGATCTATCAAAATAAATGTGGTGTAATATTTTGTACTGGATGAGACGCAGCCCCAACTTAATCGCCACTTCATGTGGATGCATGAGAGCGGCCTCCCAATCTATATCCTCCAAGACACCAGTGATCTTTTCCCACTTTGCTCAAAGGGGACACAATTTATCGGGCATGTTATTAGTTAATGTTTTGTAGGTAAATGAAATAGCCTTGGCTAGGATTTCCTCTTGGAGGAGACGACCTTCTAAGGGGGTGTATTCCAGTATTGCCGCCCCATCTAATCCCTCCACCCCCATGCGTGTTACAGACAGAGGTACGCATATGTCTAAGTGTCATGAAGTTGACATCGAGCTTGGAGCTTGTTGAAGGAGGCCAACTCACCATGTTCCAGGATTTCCCCTATTTTAGAAATACCTATTAGGTCCCACTGCCTAAAGCCGCTCAAATTTCCAATCTCTTTTAGCCTAGTCCCCTCCTACAGTGGGGTTTCTCTGGAGCACTTGTGGTCCCACTTCATTTGTAGATCAGCACTCTTCCAAGCATCCAGCGTCCTCTGAGTCGCTTGGAGCAGCCTATTATATCCTTTACCTCCATAAATGTAGTGAAGATGGGTATGATCTCTAAACGGCAGCCTTTTGAGCCTATAGGTCGGGTGATCCCCAGATACGTGGATCCATTCCTTGATTGCAATAAGGTGGGCCACTCTATAGTACGACCTAATATCTGGTAGAGCCAGGCCCCCTTTGCATGGATTCCATTGCAGTGTTGGTAGTGCAATGCATGGATGGGCTCCATCCCAAAGGAGTAAGCGCAGTTCACTATCAATGCCTTTGAATATCATATCTGGAATATTAATATAAATATTTTGCAATATGTAAAGCAACTGTGGGAGTGTTACCATTTTGTACATGGCAACCCTCGCCATAATTGCTATGGGAAGCTTCCCCCATCTCTTAACGTCTTCCTGAAAGTTTAAGAAGACCCACCTAATGTTGCAAGCTAGACTGGCAGCCAGATCCATCGTAATGTAAAGACCAAGGTAAGTAAATCCTTCTGTGGACCAGTGCAGGCAGCTGGGGAAATTCCAGGATTCTATCCCCTCCACCGGATACAGGGTAGACTTAGTCCAATTGATCCTATATCCAGCATTGGCACCCATAGTCTTCAACGTTTCGTAGGATTTGAGGGAGTGTCTCTGCTGGATTCATCACATATAGTAAAATATCATCCGCATATAAAGATATGTGTTTTTCAGCTATCTGTCGGGAGTCATCCACAAAACCACCCAGCCCCAAGAAGGCTCTAATGGCACAGGCTAGGGGCTCCAGGATAAGGGCAAACAGTAGGGGAGAAAACCGGTATCCCTGCCAAATCTCTTGCCAGATCAGCCAGATCTCAGAAAGAGTTCCATGACCCTAACGCTGGCCTGGGTGCATTGTAACAGGGCCACTCACTCCCGGAATCCCGGGCGAAATCCAAATTCCTCCAAAGCGTATCTCATAATAGGCCAACGGATGGTGTTGAATGCTTTTGGGCATCCAGGGAGAGTAGCAGATGAGAGTCCTCTCAGTCTCTGACCACGTCCATCTAGTTGGCCACACGCTGTAAATTGTAATGGTGGCTCATTTTGGCATGAAGCCGGTCTGATCTTCATGTATAAAGGAGGTGAAAACAGATATAAGACGTGTCGCCAGGATAGTGGCCAGGATTTTAGTTTCTATATTTAGTAACAAAATGGGGCGATAGGACCCACACTCATCTAGGGGTTTCCCCTCTTTGGGAATCTCCACCACCGTTGCCAGTCTATCGTCTGCCGGGAGCACCCCTTCCTCTTTTGTGGTCATAAACATCTTAAGTAAATGCGGAGCCAGCAGGGCGCTATATGTTTTAAAAAATTTCCCTGGATGCGATTAGGTCCTGGGGTTTTCCCTGATTTTAGTCGACCAATAGCCTCTGTGACTTCCACCAGAGTGACATCCTCCTCAAGCCTGTCCCTCTCATCGGGGGCAAGGCAGGGGATCTCGACCTCCTCAAGATATTGAGTTATGTGTACCTCAGTTGCATGTGTCTGGGCTACATAAAGTGTTAAATAATATCGGGCAAAGGCATCCACAATCTCCTGAGGCATGGCATAAAGCCTGCCTTGTTCCCTGATGGTTGAAACCCACCTCGACTCTTGTTCCTTCCTGCCCGACCACGCTAGCAGTTTACCCGCTCGCTCCCCAGTCTCGTACAGTTGGATTGCAAGGTGATGCGCCAGTGTCTCTTTAGTAACCAGCACCTGGTATTCTCGTTTAGTAATTATCAATTTGACAGAGAGTATCTTCCCTTAGGGGATGGGTGCCCTCTGTTTCAAGGTCTGTTAGACTACGTTCCAGCACCAGTGTCTTGTGAAGGTCTTGTGTTTTTTAAAGGCGATAATATTTTGGGCTCTGTCAGGTATCACAGTCTTAAAAGCCTCCCAGAGAGTGACCGTCGATTGCCCAGAGCCTTCATTTTCTTTAAAATAAAGTTTGGCATCTACCCAATTTCTTTAGCGACTGTTTCATCCTTCAATGCCCAAGCATTCAATCTCCATGTTGCACCTTGACTTCTCCGTCTCCCACCCACCCGCAAATAAAGTGGTGTGTGGTCTGAGATACCCCTGGCTAAATATTCTGTCCCCTCAACGTGCTCAATCTCACCCGCTGGGGCAAAAAGGTAGTCTAACCTTGAAAACACCCTGTGGGCTCCAGAAAAGTAGGAGTATGCACAGATGGATGGATGGTTGTGTCTCCAAAGGTCAGTGAGCCCCAATTCCGCCTGGAACTTAGCCAATGCGGTAGTCTCATATGGCCTCAGTCGCGTTAATGTGCGATCCAAGGTGGGACCCCCAAACCCTCCCCTTTTTTTTTACTTTAGCACACATGCCTTTACTACGTATTTCATAGTAAAGGTATGCATGATAAAGGCTTCTCGTTGTAACCACGCATGCGTTGTAATGCATGCGTATTTATGATGTGCGTGGAAACGGCCGCGTTGTAGTGGCCATTTCCCATGTGATTCCGGGTACCCTGAACCACGATGTATGTGCCCTCCAGGTCCTCCCAACGTCGAGTGACCAGGAAGGGGGGTGACTTTTTGATGAGAATCGCCACTCCCCTCGACCCTCGGGTAAACCCTGCATGTGCCAGAGTGATGTAGTGCCCCCTACCCAGGAACAAGCAGTATGGCCTCATGAGATGAGTTTCCTGTAGTAATATGATATCTAGTTTATGCCTTTTAAGATAATTCAAAACTAACCCTCTTTTAATTTTATTCCCTAATCCATCGACATTCCATGTCATCACTGAATGCCCATCAATAGCCACTGTGTAAAAGAAACTAAAGCATCCCACGCCCCTCTAAGTCCCACAACACTGCCCAAAAAATGCCCGTTCATATCAGTGTCTGTATGCAAGAAAGTTAACTGAACCAAATTACCCTCTCCTCTACCCAAAACATATACTCCAGAACATGTAGTAATATCCATTGTATCCCTCTCCTCAAACTCTGTAGGTACCCCCACCATCCCAAATCTGTCAACGTGACAACACTGGTGCAGGTAAACTACCCGGAGGTCTGTAGCCCTCCCCCATTCCCCTACTCACTCAGCTATACTACAAAACCAAAAAACAACTACCCACTGTATACTTTCCTCTTGTGTGGCAAGGTTCCAAATGTCCTCTAAGCTTCAGGAATCTTACAGCATCTCTAGGAGGGCGTCTGGCCCCAACTTATCATTCCTCCTCGCCAGTATTTGAGTATTGCAGTGTCTGAGAATCCCCGCTAGGAGGGCCTGGGCCCAAAGCCTCCATCTGCTGAATACCCTCCAAAAGAGTGTGGGGATCTTCTCGAGCCAGGGACTTGTGTTTTTCTGACTGATCAAAGTCTCCATGGTCACTTGATCTATGAAACGTTCTTGACGTGCATTCCAGGGCTGTGTCATCATCCGAATCTGGTATGGTAGTTTTCTGGTCTCTGGGCCTCAGGTATCTCCCCGGCCTAGCCCTGATGGAAGTCCATTGTTTGAGTACTCCCCTTTGTCGCTTTTCCCAGGGTCGTTCCCAACTGGGGCTTTGGTCCTTGGCAGGTAAGCAGTGGAAGGTGACCCACGCCTCAGTCGAGGCCGTTCTTCAATCCAGGACCACGCCTCTTCTGGTATCTGGAAGAACTGCGTACTACCATGTGTGAGAAGTTGGCCTGGTATATGATGATCACTAATTCTAGTGAGCACCTTGCACCAGTCCAAACGACCCTTATGATGATTGGTTGTAAGTCAACCTTATAGACCAGCTATCCTAGGGGCAGCATGGACAAAAGCAGTCTTAGGCAAAACTCAAGAGGGCATGTGAAGCCAGCTGTTTTACCATATGCAATCCTTTAAATACCAAATGAAAGGACACCACACAAGTTATATATTACAAAATATATGTATTTATTTCTAGAATAATCCCCTATACTCTTTATGAGCACAGAAGCAAAAGCGTTAAACAAAGAACTCAATATAACATACAATAAGTTGCACAATTATGGATAGGCCGGGTGGCTACTCAAACCATATATTAAAAAAGTGGTATAAGTACCACGTCACGAACAATGGTAAAGCCTAGGGACTTGGGAATTGCTGGGCCTACACTGGACTAACGAAGGTTAGGACATAGGAAGGCCCACAGGATGCGGGTGCAGTGTCTATAGGCAACTGCATTTACCATACAAGTCAATGATGCGTAAAAATCAGAAAGTTATAGGTTTAGGAGACTTCCGACTGGACTAGAACCTAGCCACTTGAAACTATGACACTAGGGATGTAAATAACTACAGGGGCACCGGAGTACCCAGATTACCTCACTTACAGGAAGCAGGTGCATAGGTGCCAAAGTGCATCAGGTTTCTTCGTAGAGTTCTATGGAGCCTGGGGAAAAAGATGCTGCAGGCGGGCAGGAGAGAAGAGTCCGGTTGGATCCAAGGGTGGATCAAAGATGTAGAGTACCTGAAAGCAGAGGAGACAGAGTCTAGGTCACTAGCCAGTGACCAGGATGGAACCAGGACGGAACCAGGCAAAGTCGGGTTGCGATCAGGTGCTGTTGAGTAGTTTGTCTCCACTGCCACGTGGACCAGGAAGGATCGAGGATGACCAGCTGGTGGACACGAGCTGCCCCACAAAGGCTCTTGCTGTCGGCGGTGTCGGTTCTCGAATTGGAGTCACCAAGCCTTGGTAAATGCAACCCACGCAGGACTCAAAGATGTCTTCTGGATCAGACCGGGAAGATCAGATCGGTGGCTCCTTTTCAGGGGAGCTAGGGCCAGTCTGGAGCAACCAGACCAGCAGTTCAAAATTGGAGGTTCGTCATCTCAGAGGCCACTAGCCAACGGGCAAGTGACCGGACAGCGCGTCAAGCAGGAAAAGTGCAACAGGGCACCACGCAGCACTCGGTGAGTGTGGAGAAGTGATCTTCAGTGCACACGCTGCTCGGGCTGGGGCTTCTCAATCCCAAAGCACAGCCTCGAGGGTGTCTCGGGAGCTGCACAGAAAGCACTTTGCTGGCTTTCCAAGATGGCCGGTCCCATGTCTCACGTCACCTCCACGGGTCCAAGCTTTGCTAGGACTGTGGATTGGGCTGTTGGAAGTCTGGGAGTCCAGGTCTTGTTGGTCTCTGTTGTTTGAGCTCCAGCAGGAGCAACAACAAAGAAAACCTTTGAGCGCTGATGGTGCCTGCTTGCAGAGGGGGGTGGCCACTCCTTGACCACAAGGGAGATTCTTCAGTCTTCTACGTCGAGTAGGATGTCGAAGGGTCCAGAGTTTCGTTTCAAAGTTTCAGTCAGGATGATCTGATGTGCCATGGCACAGCTCCTACCTTTATTCCAAATCAAGGAGCTGGATCACCTGCTAGGTCCCTCCTATGGGTGGGACCCAGGAAGGGGGTGGTTACACCCCTTTCCCTTTGTCCAGTTTCATGCCAGAGCTGGGGCTGGAGTGATCCAGCACCGGTTTGAACTGGACTTTGCATGGGACACCTTGTGTGCCCCAGGCAGTGTCTAGTTTCATTCAGCCCTCCCTGCCCCAATCCACTATCTCCTGTCTGGGGTGGTGTAACACCTCCCTGTGACAGGAAACCTTTTGTCCAAGCCTCCTCTGCCGGAGTTTCGGTCAGCAGCAGGAGGCCAGACTCGTGTCTGTGGCAGCAGCATCCATTTTGTGATGCTGAGGCTCTGGTTAGATTTAACCGTGTTTAAGGAAAGTAACATGTCTTCTCCCTCTAGAAGGGTGAAATGCTACCCCGTCACCAGGACTGGTGAGGGGGTAGTATTCCAAAGCGTATGACACCTTACACGACATGTTTTGAAAAAGCCAAACCAAAGTTAGCAAGTAACCGCGAGGATTATAATGCATTTAAGATTATATGGTATGGCAATATCCCAGAACAGCTAAGGGACATGGTTCCGAAAGCTGCAGACAGGCTCAGCTCATGCTAGAGCACGATCTCACATAAAACCAAGCACTCTGCCTCCAGGATTGTTAAGACCCGCCATAGGAGTGACTTATAGGTGTATATGTGTCCAGATATAGGTTTAGACATAGGTATACTATATCTAAGCAAGGGGTGATTACACCACCTTGCCCCAGCTGAGTGATCAGCCAGTTGTGTCATTTTGGATGGCCAGCCAGGGGTGGCAAAAGATATGCTGCAGCCCCTGGTAGGCCTTGGATGCACCCATGCCCTGGGTACCTATAGTACACTGTACAGGGGCTGATAAGGTGACCCAATATCCAATTGGAGATGTACCTAGGGTACATGGATTCCATTTTAAAGAGAGAGCAGATAGCCTGGGGCCCTGATTAGAGAACACCATAATTCTTGTATTCTCATATTTGATCTCACCCTTCTTTCGTAACTTTCGGAGTATGTATCGCTGTCCTGAAAATTCAAGAATCAAGCTATCAGCGGCTGAGGGAGGCCCCCGGTTGCCGTTGGACACCAGGCATCCTGCGCGCTCTTTCTATAACAAAGCATGAGGAGAATTGTGTCTCCGGAAGGGTATCCTAAAGAAAGGTCAGTAGGAAATGTCCCGGGTCAGAGCATTCCGCGTTCTCCTGAAAACCTATAAATCGCAGGTTATTCCTGCGGGCTCTATTTTCGGCATCATCGATTCTCCGGACCACGTCCTTGACTGTCGCCATAAGTCTGGTTACTTCTTTACGTGTGGCCTCGAAGTGTCTTCGAGTTCCAAGACACGCTGTTCAAGTTCGGTCACTCTCTCAGTAACCTTGTGCAGGTCTAGGCACATCTGTGTATGGGCGGGTGCCGATTTTCCTTCTGCCCCTGTATCTTCACGAATAGGTCAAACTTCCCCTGTTTGGATCCACTGGGCTCCTTGTCTTTTGCGATTGTGGGTGTGCTATGACAAACCGCCACCACATGTCCCACATAGAAGAGGTGCCTATCACTGTTCCAGTGGGGGGTATCCCCGCCCCTCTCACCCTGGACCCGTCACCTGGCATGTAGCACTGCAACATGTACTCCTGCCAAGCCACAAAGAGTCCCAGGAGTATGTCTCTGTCCCCCTCACCAGCCAGGCAGGTAAAGAAACAGTTCGCTGCTCCGCTCTCTATTTACGTGTGTCCAAAGTGCAGGCCAGAAATCAGGACAGAGTCATGCACTTACTTCATTCCCCTGGGTGGCCTGTGGGACCAAGCTAGAATCTGCTCCACTCCCTGATGTTATGTCCACAGTGCTGCGATAAGCCCCGCTGCCGCGCCGTCTCACACAATATGCCCGGGAGGTCCGAGCTCAATAGCCCTCTCGTGTCACAACTTGGAACGCTCAGATGTCACAGTGATTGATGTCAGGAGAGTGATGGCGGGTGCACTCCCAGGAGCCACACCACCACAGAACGGGCCTACCTCCAAAGTGCTTCCCAGACCCATGAGTGTGGCACAACCCCTTAATGTGTCCAGGCTCACAGGACCTTAGGCTCACTGTCCGCTGAAATCACCACAGGGCCCAAGACCAATCTTCCAACCACACTGATGCCCTGATTAAGTCAGTAAATATTCTTTTGTTGGGTGCCAGTCCCTGTCACTCAGCTCCTCATTTCAGCAGGAGACCGACCCTTCACAGAGGCACCCACCGCTCCTCAGTCAACAATAGCAGGCTGCAACATTGACCGCAGCAGCCTCAGAACTCTGTTGCTCACCAGCGAGGGGCATCACCCTCCCTTCCGACCTCTTCTCCTCTGGCAAATTTGGCGTCACCGCACCAGCAGAGGGGTTTCACAAGACAATTGCCAGTCAGACTGCGGAGGTAAGAGAACAAAGCTGTGTGCTGCATTAAATACTTCCCCTCAACCGAAGCGGCATGCACCTACTATGACGCGCAAGTAACTGCCGCTCCGGTCTGTAGTGTAGCAGGGGACACAGGGAGTCAGACGTCCCACTGTGCAGGTTCCCACCGCACTTCAGTTGACACCCGCAGTCCCCAAGAGCGGCCGCCATAGCCACAAAACTCTGTCTCCCGCTGGCTCCCCTCTCCTCTGACTTCTGCATTCACCTCGGCGCCGCTGCGCCAACGGCTGGATCTCTCCGATCAGCCCACAAGCCTCTAAGTATGCCACTACAGTGGAGGAGCAGGTGGGGTCGCAGTGCCAGTCTCACTCACCACAGCTGACACTCGCCCAGGCCCTCCACTAGTACACCTGACGAGGGCTCCACAGCTCCGGCCGACAGCCTCGCCTAGTCCGCCCCGGGCCAGCATCTTAGGAGACCGCCCGCTGAACATCGCGCCAAGAACGTCTCGATTTCGGCCAGGAAAAACACCACAAAGCACCCTACTGGGCACACACTGGCATGCCTGTGCCCTCCGACCACCGGCACAGTGTTTTGTAAATGAGGAGGAACAGGATATGAACAGGACTCAGTTAGGGGCCAGTGGAGCTCGTGGAAAATGTAGCTACCTGGCCATGCAGTTGGCCACACCCCCATTGTCAGGATTTCTGACATCATATGGCCAACCAAGGGTGATGGCTTCATAAGGTTTTGCCTATGCTGGTGAGCCTTATATATGTACTAGTACTTCTAAGGATGGCTTTCTCATTATGAGCATATGTTTCTTTGGATTAGTAGAGAAGATATAGGTAAAATGATAGTGAATGTAATGCACAGTCTTGCTTACTTGCACTGAAATACTGAACACTTTTGAGGTTTTTTATACCATCTGTATGGTTGTTTTTCCCCACTGTTCAAGGATTATTCTTTATATAGCACATCATTTGTCTTGTACAAGTATACAAATGTAGAACAGTGTAAAAGGGAATCAAATGTTTTATTCCTATTGTAACATTGCATTGCAGCACTGGAAATGTGTAGGGATGCGTTGCTTTTATAAAGTTATGCATTGCTAAAAATTTAAGTTTTAATATTTTATAAATTCTAATACTAATTCATGTTTTTTCCTTTTGTATGCAGGTGAATATCACAGTTTATTGGAGTAATGTGGTTTACAAATGAGTTCTTCTAGTGTTGTGGTATTACTTTATATTGTGAGTGTGTTCTAGGGTACAATTAAAAAAAAAACATGTAGACCCACGCTCCCCTCCCTCCCTCCCTGTGACTTATAAGGTCAGACAGCCACTTACTCTCCTATACAGTCACTTATACACTCACCCACACACTTAGACAGATAACACACACTCAGTCAAACAGTCATTCACACAATTACACAACCATACAGTTATTTACATTCATGCTAACACACCCATACATTACTGACACGGGTACTGACATGCCTACAGAGCAACTCAATTATTAACTCACACTTTCATATAGTCAGTCACACAGCTATTTACAGATGGAGACGCTTAATCACATAGACTCATACAACCATACAGATCTTCACACACAAGCTCTCACTACCACACAGGCACTCATATGCCAATACAGCTACTCGCAAACATGGATATACTCACTCACATACTGATACACCACTCACACTCCCATACAGCAAGTCACACACACTGATAGCGCCACTTAAACCCCCACTCATACACTGCTACACCCACTCACATACTTAGGCAGCCAATCTCATACCAAATCACACACTCAAACACCTATTTATTCACCCACACAGATACTTACATCCCTAACACAGCAAGTCACTCACACAGCAACTGACATACTCACAGAGCCAGCTACACCCCCACTCATACACCCATTCACAGTCACACACCCACTCACACACCTATATACATACACAGACACACATCCACACACTGATACAGCCACTCACACACCCACTCACACACTGATTCAGCCACCCACTGACCCACTTACACACTGATACAGACACACACCTACTCAGACACTCGCACACCCATTCACAAACCCACCCAGGCATTCACATACTGGCGCACACACCAATACTGCTACACACACCCAGTCACAAACAGTACAGCCACTCACATGACTCACACACTGATACAGCTACTCTCACACTAATACACCGACTAACATACCCACACATACACCCTCACATACCCATATATCCACTCATACACCCACTCTCACACCTACACAGCTACTCACACAGACACTCACAAACCCATTCACACACCCACACAGTCATTCATACACCTACTCACACATGGACGGGGATACACACTGACACACTGATACAGCCACTCACACACCCATACAGCCACTCACACATCCATACAGCCTGTCACACACCCTGTCACATAGAATTACAGCTGCTCACATACCCTCTCACACACTAATACAGATACTCACACACCCACTCACACACCCATACAGCCACTCACATGGACACTCAGAAACACTTAAACACACAATTGCACAACAACATAAAACATGTAGTTAGCTCTTTCTTTGACCAGATGAGGTGGTTCTAACAAGAACCGTTTTTCAGACAATTTTATTGATTTTTTTTATTCTGGTACATAAAAAACCAGGGTTGTAAAGCAGGTAAGGGAATGAAAGTTGGAGGAAGTAACTGGTGTCAGTATTTTGAAGGAAGGAAACATTAAACAGAGAGATCACTTTTGTGTCGGAAGACATACGTGAGAAGGAAGGCGTCGATAGAGGAGATAACTATCTGTGCCTGAATTGGCACAGAATAGCGACGCAGCTACTGTTACATGGCATCCTTGTGATCTAAGAAGTAAGGACACCCCTGAATTACACAGAAGGGAGTAAGTTCCATAAAAATCTACTAAAACAAACTAGTGGGTGACCCCAATGGTCCAGGATTCATTCGTTTTTCCAGGACTGGGAATTCAGCGAAGATTCTTTGTTTGGAGACATTATTTATCAGTCCCAAGACTCCAAGATAAGGTCTGAAGAAGCCCGTGTTGCGCAAAACACGTAGGCTGTGGATTGTATGAATCATAATAAAAGCACTTGGATAATAAGTCAACTGTCTGGAGATCCATCACTCCTGTCGTCCGTTTATGTTTAATGCATAGCATTTGAAGCTAAAATTTGCATTGTACACTTTGCTTCTCCACATATGTGTAAAAAAGTTCTTGATGTAAAGTTAAGACCAACATAGGTGGCTGGTTTTAGGAGATGGGCAATTGTGCGTATTGCGTCAAAAACAAAGGAACAGTGTTTAAGAAACTGCTAGTCAGTGCGGCAATAATCCCTACCACCTGGTTCTGTATTGTAGATCAAAAAAGAATTAACATCTGTGGCTGTTGATTGCATACACAAATGCAGCCATAGAAGACATGTTTCTCCCAACAGGCATGTGGCATTTGCCTCATTGAGTTCCATGGTTGCAGATTGTTCTGAAAACCTGGAATTTTTATCATTTGTTGAGATCCCGAACATTCTCCAGATGTTGTGGCTGCTGTGGATGGGCCAACGGCTGCTTTGCCTCTAATTTGGTATAATTCCGTTCACCGGTTCAAGCTGTATTATGTCCAAACCCCCAATGGTGAAAATTGAATGGGGAAAACACATTTTGGGACACCTCCCTTTTTAAAAACCCTCGCTTGACAGATCAGCCTGAAACTTTACAGTCAGCAGCTGAAGTGACCGCCAAACTACTTTTGAAACGTTTGTGATCTTTCATCAAATGGCACCAAAATTATTAGTGAAACAAAAAATGCTTTTCCTATTGAACTAACTACTTACTGGAAAAGAAATATATATCTTCAAAGTTCATATATGTAGATCAAAAATAGTAAATCTGCACTTACATATATATATACTTACCTTCACAATATTTTGGCAGTCACATTTTAAGTCATAATATTTTTATGCATCAAAATTTTTCCAACATCCTCCTCAAAAATCATTCACAAGCTGTAACCTTTTATCATCTAGTCAGAAATCGCCAATTTGAATGCTTTAAGTGGAACCATGGAAATTTTTTTGGGATGGGTCATATACCTATGCGTTTGTGTGTGTATGTGTCTATCTATATATCTATCTATATATATATTATATATATATATATATATATATATTCGCTAAAAAACTAAGGTTACAAGGATGTTATATTTAGGCTCCGATTTCACTCTTGCAAAACCAATGAAATTCAGCAGTTTTAGTTTCCTGGGCTAACTATAACTTACGGCCCGGCAATGCCCTGCTCATGACCTCACATATTACATCACTAATTAAATGATCAGTGACATTACTGATGACATCTCAAATGACATTACTGATGACATCATCCAGTGAGTGAAAGTTTTTTCTAAGAGTTGAGTGGCTGTTTGAGTGTGTGTTTGGCTAAGTGAGTTGGTGTGTGAGTAGCTGTCTGAGTCGCTGTATGGGTGTGTGAGTGGGTGTCTAAGTGGCTGTATGGGTGAGTGAGTGTCTGTGTGAATGGATGTATGTGTGAGTGAGCAGATGTGGGAGTGCCTGTATGGATGTGTGAATGGGTATGTAAGTGGTTGTGTGGGTGTGTTAGTGAGTTTTGTATGGTTGAGTGAGTGGCTGTGTTGAGAGACTGTATGGGTGAATGAGTGGGTGTGTGAATGGCTGCGTAGGTGAATAAGTGAGCATGTAAGTAGCTATATGTGTGTGTGTGGCTGTGTGAGTGGCTGGTTATATGAGTGGCTGTGTGGGTAAGTAAATAGTTATGTGAGTGACTTTATGAGTGAGTAGGTATATGAGTGGCTCTATTAAGGAGTGAGTAGTTGTGTGAGTATTTGTATGGGTCTGTGAATAAGTATATGAGTGATTGTGTGGGTGTGTGGGTGTATGAGTCGTTATAAAGAGGTGTGAGTGGGTGTGTGACTGATTCTGTGCATGATGTCATCACTAATAACATCAGTGATCTCATTTGAGATGCTATCAATGAAGTCATCAGTGTTGTCACTGACCTTGTCATGAGTGATGTAATGTGGGTCATAAGCAGCGCATTGCCGGGGCATAAGATATAGTTAGCCCTGATAACTATAACTGCTAAATTTCATTGGTTTTGTACCAATGTAATCTGAGCCTAACTATAATGTTCCTGTAACCTGTGTTTTTCAGTGATTTTCAAAGGCTTTTTTAATTCTATGTGTTAACTATACTTTCCCTGTAAGCTTTGTTTTTTCTTAGTGCATTTCTACTTTTTTTAAATGTTATTTCCTAACTATAATGTCCCTGTTATCATTGGTTTTTAAGTGAATGCCTAAGGCTTTTTTTAAATGGTATTTCCTGGCTGTAACCTGTAACCTTTGAGAGTGCATGAGTGTCTGGGTGGGTCTGTGAGTGGGTATGAGAGTGTCTGAGTATTTCTGTTAGTGAGTGGTTCTGGGAGTGGTTGCATTTGTGTCTCACTGTGTGTGTGAGTGGGTGCATAAATGTCTGAGTGGGCCTGTGAGTGGGTGCGTGAACGTCTGAGTTGGTCTGTGAGTGGTTCTGTGAGTGGGTGCATGAGTGGGTCTGTGAGTGGGTGTCAGAGTGTCTGACGCAGGGATCCAGGACAAGGCCCTCGACTGGATCTGCTCCTTCCTCTCTGGCAGAACGCAGTGGGTCAGACTCCCCCTTTCCTCTCGGACCCTATACCAACCACCTGCAGAGTCACCCAGGGGTCCTCCCTCAGCCCTACGCTCTTCAACGTCTGCGTGGCTCCGCTGCCCCCATCGTCAGAACATACAGACTCAACATTGTGTCATACGCAGACGACACCTAACTCATCCTCTCCCTTTCCAATGAACCCAACATCGCCAGACACAACTTTCGAGAAGGCATGGAAGCCGTCGCTAAATGGATGAAAAAAGCTGCCTACAACTAAACACCAACAAGACAGAAGTACTCATCATGGGCCCAAATGCTGACGCCTGGAATGACACCTGGTGGCCCCCCGCCCTTGGAAACCCACACGGACCACGCACACAACCTGGGAATCATCCTGGACTCCGAGCTCAAAATGGACTGCCAGGTCAACTTCGTCTTGTCCTACTGCTTACACACTCTCCGCCTTTTACGTAAGACCTTGAAATGGATCCCCCATGTGCACAGAAAGACCGTCACTCACGCCCTGGTCCCCAGCAGACTCGACTACGGCAGCACAGTCTAAGCTGAATAAACAAAAACCTCACCCACAAGCTACAGAACATCCAGAATGGCGCAACAAGACTAATCCTCTACCTGCTAAGACACTGCCACATCTCCCAGCACCTGCGTTCACTCCAGTGGCTCCCCATCGGGGCTAGAGACACCTTCAAGATGCTCACCCACGTACACAAGGCCCTCCATGACACTGGACCAGCATACCTGAATAGCCGACCCAAATTCCACGTACCCCAAAGGACCCTATGATCAGCCTGCTCTCCTACGCCATGGTCCCTTGCACCAGAAAGACCAGATCGCGAGGCCCCTCCTTCTCCTTCCTCGCAGTCAGAGCCTGGAACGCCCTTCCACTCCACCTCAGACAAACAACATGGCTCCCCATCTTCGCAAGAAACCTCAAAACCTGGCTCTTTGACAGACCCCCTCCTTGATGGACTGTAACCTGCACTCTCCCACCCCCAGCGCCTTGAGACCCTTACGGGTGAGTAGTAGTGCTTAACAAACGCCTGATTGATTGATTCTGAATGGGTTTGTGAGTGCCTCCATGACTGTGTGAGTCTGCCTGGGAGTGAGTGTATGAGTGTCTGAATGGGTCTGTGAGTGAGTGTGTGAGTCTCTTAGTGGGTCTATGAATAGGTGCATGAGAGTGTCTGAATGGGTCTCTGAGTGGCTATGAGTGTGTGAGTGGGCACGAGTACCTGAGTAGGTTAGAGTGGGTGTGAGACTGTCTCTGTGCATCTGTGAGAGGGTGTATGAGTGTCTGAATGGGTCTATGAGAGCCTGTGAGAATTTCTGAGTAGGTCTGTGAGTGGGTGTGTGGGTAGGTCTGTGATTGGGTAGGTAAGTGTCTGAGTGGGTCTGTGAGTGGCTATATTAGTGCCTGAGTGGGCCTGTCAGTGGGTGTGTGAGCGTCTGAGTGTTTGAGTGGGTGTCTAAGTTTCTGTGTGGGTGTGTCAGTAGCTGGGTGAGTGACTGGACCACAAAGGAACCGGACTTGTGACTTAATCCAACAATATTCCACACTTTTGCACAAAATATCTACCCAGGTAGAGGACTTTCTCTGGCGTATTCCTAAGTGCTACCTTCTTGGGTATCTGCCCAGTACGTATTCTACACTACAGGTGCGTAATGGAACATGAGAACATTTCATCAGTGACCTTGTGTGTGTTTTGGCAATGTGATTGTTCCTGCTGTGTCTTTATCAAGAAATATGTGATGACATAAATCCTCCTATAGAGAAGACAACAAGATTACAGAGAGGTAAATCTCCACCAAACAATGGCCTTTCGTCTCAACTATATGTATCAATTGCTTTTTTGTTTGTTGGAGATGTTGTCATATTCCTCAGCATCAACAATGCTTTACCAAAATTGGTGGGGGATGTGCTTGGGGGGTCACTTGTTAAGCTGTCCATCATCCTAGCAAATCCAGGAAGGCCTTTGGATACTACTAAGTTGGGTGGGACCAAATAGCGAAGCTTCCAAGTGATTTGTACATTTGAATACTTGAAGCAATTTAAAGGAGAACCATGGATTCTGCTCTCACCAGGTAAGGACAAGAATGGACCCACTCGGCATGGTCACTACAGAGTGCCTCCAATAGATCAATCATGCATTTACTTCCACAAAGCATTTCTGATCATCTGTAAATATGTAATTGTTGAGAAAGCACACTTGCTTTGCCATTAGCCAAGTCCAGGAGTTAGAATAATTTGTTCTTTACAGAAATGGAGTTGCAGCTGGGACACCTGCTAAGATTATATTTGTAAGCGCTTCCTCTGAGTTTTAATTCATGGGAAATGAAGATCAGGTCCAGGACAGCACAGGGGAGCCCATCCCCTGGGGCTCGACCATGACTTAAGGGGGAAAGAGGCTGCCTGGCCTTCTCCCCAAACCAATTTCTGCCCGTGGACCCCATCCCTGGGGCCTGCCGTAATTCAATGGAGAAGTGGGGGGCAGCAAGTTCCCTCCCCAGACCAATTTAGGCCCCGGGGCCTGGCAATGTCTCCCTGGATGCCCTTTCCCCGCCCAGGGCACCCAGTGGGCATGCTGGGGGCCGAGGAGGAAGCCTCAAGGCCCCCAATGTCCCTAGTCAGCTCTCTCCCTGTCTCCTGTGGCAGCCAGCATTGCTCTCAACCACAGGGAGCTGCTGGAAATGCAGATCCCTATGTGCAAGAGCAATGCCTTAAACTTTTTCCCTGCCTGCCTGCCTGCGGGCAGGGAAAGAGATGAAAACTCAACTCCCAGCCAGCAGGAACGGTTTGACACCTCCTGCTTGCTGGAAGCGGAGTGTTTGCTTTCCTTGGCGGGAGTTGCTACATTAAAAAACCTCAGTTGTTTATTGGAAAAAACAAAGGTTAAGGGAAGTTAGAGTTAGGTGAAAATGTGAGTTAAAAATTGATATTTCAAACTCGAGTACGTATCACTTTTGACCTCGCCATGCACAGCTTATAATTTCACACATTACAAACACTCATGACATGTTCTATGACATAACTGATGACAACTGAAATTACATTATTGATAACGGGCCCGATTCACAGAACTAAATTAAGACAAAATCCTATACTTACTACCATTTTCATATTCACAGAAGGCACTTACTCATTTTGGTATTCACAGAAGACACTTACTCATTTTGGTGTTCACAGAAGTTAGGAGTCCTAACTTTAGGACTCCTAAATGCATTCTATGAATACCGAAAGTTTTAAAGTTAGGATGTTTCTCAGTTTAGGAGTAGTAAAGTTAGGAGTCCTAACTTTACTACTCCTAAACAGAGAAAAATCCTAACTTTAAGACTTTTGGTATTCACAGAAGGAATTTAGCAGTCCTAAAGTCAGGACTCCTAACTTTACTACTCCTAAACTGAGAAAAATCCTAACTTCTATGAATACCGAAAAGAGTAAGTGCCTTCTGTGAATACCAAAATGAGTAAGTGCCTTCTGTGAATACCAAAATGGTAGTAAGTTTAGGATTTTGTCTTAAGTTAGTTCTGTGAATCGGGCCCAACATTCCTGTGCATGGTGAGGCTGCAATTTTATAGTTATTTGACATAAGCATAACTGGTGAATTTCAGTGGTTGTTTTTGTTTAAAAAGTTACATTTTAACTGAAGTTTTCAACTAACTGTAATGTCACTTTAACCTTTATATATTTCACTGAATATATACATACACACAGGCACACGCACACGCACACTCCCTCACACACACTCACTGACACATAAATATATATAACATCATAGGTTAAAGGGATGTTATAGTAAGGGGAAAAAATGTCAGTTAAAACATACTTTTTCAAACTAACAAAACCACTGAAACTCACCAGTTATGGTTATCTCAAATAACTGTTACTCATGCCTTAAAATAACTATAACTCGTGCCCACCATTCAATGGAGTAATCAGTAATGCCATTTCAAATGTTACAGTCTTCTGTAACATGTAGTCATGTTATCAATGATTTCATAGAACATGTCACCAGTGATATAATATGGGAGGTAATTAGCAGTACATGCCAAGGGCCTTAGTTATGGTTACTTTAGGGCAGGGAAACTGTGACCTGGGAGTGGGATCCCTGGGACACAAGAGAAGAGCCGGTCCTGGGGGACCCCAGGGCCTTTCAAGGCTTAGGGAGGGGACTACGCATCCCCTACCCCTATACTAAAGTAGCAGCCCAGTGGGGATGGGGGTCTGTGGGTCCTCGTTGAGGCTCAGGGAGGGGGCTGCACACCTCCTCACCTTTAATTGAAACTTAGCCCCGGAGGAATGGTGTCCAGGGACCTTTCAAGGCTTGAAAAGGGGGGACGTGTGTCTCCCTCTCTGGTAATTTAACATTTTACCGGGACCTCCAAGAGTCTGAGGGAGGGGTGCCAATTATACATAGGTCCTCCCCCCAGGCCAGTGGGAAGGACAGGAGCCCACACTTTTAAAAACAAATGTTGCAGCAGATTCACAGGTACACTGCAAATTTGTGAAAATATTCTTTTAAAAATGTTTTGGGGCCTGTGTGGGGACCACAAGGCCTAGAGGGGGCAGGGTATCCCTTCTCTGACCCTTATACAATTTTTTAACTTTTTTTTTTTAACAAGACTCGGTCCTGGGTCCTAAGACGGCTGCCTCTGTTGTTGTTAATTTGGTGGCAGCCAGTTGGATCTCTTCTTGAGATCTGCCGGCACCACGGAATCTTCCACTGTGTGAAATATCTATATTTTTTTAATCCTTTATTTACACCAAATCACAAAAACCACTCTTTGTGGACCAAGATCTAGCTTTCTGCTAAATTTGGTGTAATTCCGCTGTTGTTGGCGTATAACTGTTCAATTTCCCTAAGGCAAAATTTTGGGGGAAAATGCTGTTTGTGATCCCCCCTTTTTCTTGGTCCCCGCTTGGTGGATCACACCAAAACTTTCCAGCAAGGTGGTGAGTTAGATGAGACATTTTTTGGGAAAGTTTTGTGAAGATTTGTTTATCTGAGCCAAAGTATTAGGAAAACAAAAAGAAATCCTATGGAAACACGATTCTAACTATCACTAGTAATATATAGGTATATATATATCGCCACAAACTCCAACTGTTGCTGCTTTTCCTTCGCAGGATGCACACAGAGTGCACAGACCACCAAGCAGATTTTAAATGCCTTTTAGTTTATTTGCATAGTAAGCAACAAACAAACGCTGGCAGCCATGACCCGTTTCGTCCCTGCCTCTGGGACTTGATCACATGACGCTTCACTACCAATGGCAATTCATTAAATAGGTGAGCACTTTTTTTCAATTCATTTTTTTACGTTTTTTTCAAACCATTTCATTTCTTGTTACAACTCTACTCATTATGGTTGCTTCTCACCTTTGCATACTCTTATCGTGTATACAAACTAACCAGAACTTTACCATAGATTGTGCAACATGATTTACAATTAAATAACATACGCAAAATTAATGAAACAATACTTTGTCTGTTGAGAATGGCGTTGTACTGGCTTAAATGCCGAGATATGTTGATCTTTTACAAACTTTAAAAGAAAGACTTTTTAAATACGTATCTCAATATATACATATATACATATAAATAAATACAAATATGGTATAAAATATTGTCTTGTTTAAACAACCCATTGCCTCATTCTTTACTTGGCATAGTAGTAAAATACCATTTTCTTATGAGGACAACTTGCATTTTCCAAGTATTTAATCTCACGAATTAGAATTCCTCAAATGTTTCACTAATTTGCATTTTATCCTTGTTATCATGCCAATAGTTTGATCTGGTTACACAAAAAGTGCTAGTGATTAAGATGAAAGAAAGTGACTAATAAATAGTGCATAGTGGTTAAAAACGGTAGTAAAAAATAGAAAGGGACATTTTTTGGCTATAGGGTGAAGGGGTAGGCCATGTTGTTATTGTGTCTCTCACGTAGTGTTTTTGATATCTTGCATATATAAGAGACTTAATCTAGGCCTAATGGCCGGGGCAAAATGTAATATCATGGTCCTTCCACTTAGGAATTGTTTGCTTGACACCGACAACTTTCCCCCAAAAAGAAGTTGGGCTGATTTGAATTTCTTGCATGGTAAGGTTATTTAAATTCGACTGGCTTTTATGATTATGTAGAATGATTTATTTAGTTACAGTAAACATGCATGTAGTTCCTCCGAGGTATTTAAATCATTTGGATGCTTACTATCCAGATTGAGGATGTAGTGCATTTCCAATATTCTAAGGTCTCGTTCTCTATCTCCACCTCGCTTGTTCTCCGGGACAGAGTCTATCAAATAGTATTTGAGATCCTTAGAGTTGCCATCATGTTTTTCATGACAATGCCGAGCTACTGGGTAAGATGGATCCTGATTTTTAATAGCTCTTATGTGTTGGAATACCCTCTTGTGCCCAGGTAGAGTTGTACTTCCGATATATTTCAATCCACAGGGGCACTCCAACACATACACCACATGATCTGATTTGCATGTGAGACTCTTAGCTATTTCCCTATTGGGGCCTCCAAAAGGTGTTGCAATTTCAGTGGTGTTGATGCCATGCTGGCAGGCCTTGCACACTTTACACTTGTAAAATCCTTTTCTCTGTGAAAGCCAGTTGCCCTTGGCTGGCGGTCCACATGGGTCGTTTACCATAAGGGTGTCTTTCATTGATACTGCTCTCTTGTATGTAATGAGAGGGTTTTTTGGCACCGTTTTACCTATTACAGGGTCATGTTTAATGTAATGCCTGTTTTTTCTGATAATCTTACGTACTGCAAGATGTTCTTTATTGTAGTCTAAGATAAATCTAAAAGTGTTAGTACTTTCATCATTCACACTTTTCTTTTTCCTGGTTGAAATTAAAGCTTGTCTTTCTACTTGATTGCATTTTACAAGAGCTTTTTGAGGCATGTATTGCTGTAACCCCTATCCTTAAATCTGGTTAAACAGTCCGCCTGTGCTGTTTGTGCTTGCTCGCTATGGCTACAGATTGTTTTAATACGCAATAGTTCGCCATAAGGGATACTTTGTATTAGGTGGCTAGGATGGGCGCTGCTGGCATGAAGGATCGCATTGCCCGCAGTAGGCTTGCGATGTACTTCGTTTCCAGTTTGTTTTGATCAATATAGATTTCAACATCAAGTAAAGTAATTGTCGTTGAACTTATTGTTGCAGTAAAGGTGAGATTTAGATCATTCTGATTTAAGCTAATAGCCTCAACTTCACTACCCTGCCAGATTACGCAAAGGTCATCAATAAACCTCCACCATCCTTTTACATGTTTTCTGAATGTATCTGCGTGTTTTACAATGAGGACCTGCTCCTCCCACCAGCCAAGATGTAAACAGGCGTAGCTGGGGGAGAAACAGGCCCCCATAGCAACACCCCTTAATTGTTGGTACATTACATCATGAAACATGAAGATGTTATTAAATAAACACAGTTCAATCATATCCATGATAATTCTACTATGCTCATTATATAAATGCCCTTTTCTAGCCAAAAAAGTACTTGATAGCTCTTACCCATCACTATGTTTGATAGATGTATATAGTGAGGTTACATCTAAAGCAATCAAAAGATATTTGCTGTCCCATTCAAAGTCTTTTATCTTAGTTAAAAAGTCTCCAGTGTCTCTGATATATGAGTTCAAATTACAATATATATATATATTTTTGTATATATATATTACCTACTGGCGGTCGCCAGTAGGTAGTTATAGTTAGGACCTATTTTCCATCGGAAATCCGCAACATTCTATTTGGAATAACTTTGGCGCAGGTTGATAAATCTTTGCGAAATTTATAAAACTAATGGCCAGCTCCGTTCATCTCCTTTCCTGAAAGTTTGGGGGTGATTCGTCAAGCGGGGGCTGAGAAAAAAGGGGGTCCCAAAACATGTTTTCTCATGCAATTTCCCATAGGACCTTTAGCCACAGCTACAGCCCGAACTGCTAAACGGAATTACACCAAATTTGGCAGAGATTTAGTCCTCAGTTCGGACTCTGCCTTTTTCTTAAATGGTGTCAATCTGTTCAGTAGTTCCTGAGAAAATTACAGTTAAAAGCATATATATATCTATGGGTGCAGTGGATCCGCTGACTGTGAGCGCACCGTAGGCACACCATAAGCGTACCCTTCAGATCACGCGCTGAATGCTAATTGGTTGTCAAGTGGTTATCAACATTTGAAACCAGGAACTGTTGGCAGCCATTTTGTGCCTCGGTAAAAGTGAGGCTGAAGAAGTTAGTGGAACAAGTGTGGAAAAACTAGAAAGGGGGCAGGGTAGAATTACCCTGATCCTCTAGATCTGTTTAGGGGACCCCCAGGGCTCAACATTTTTTTTTAAACCCAGCAGGTGTTTCCCAATGGGGCTTCTTTTATAATTAGTCCCCGGGGGGCCAAATCCCGGGGGCACATTTTTAAAATGTATGGGGGGCCCAGAGGGGCCCCTTAGCCCCAGGGACCACCACCCCTGCTCTCTCTTTCAAAATCCAAACCAAGTTTGCTATGGGAGGGCGCACCCATGCCTCATTGCTCACCTTTTTGTGGACAGGACACCTTCTACATCATGCAGTCCTGCTCTGCCACCAAGAAGTCTGACATATGGTGCAGAGTCTTGATATCGTTATGGGAAAGGTTATACTTGTGCACCTACCTTCATCACAGGTTCCTGACCCGCTCAGTCCCTGCGGTACCACTAACTCATTGACCTAAGAGGCCACGCACGTAGTGGTGGACCATTGTACTCGGTTGTTTGGGCCTACATGAGGCGTCCGAACCACTAGCATGGGCCGTCACAGCTCTTGCGATGGGAGCAACTCTAAAACGGCGTAAAGCACGTGCGCCTCGTCTTTTTTATTGGTAGGGTCACATGTGTAGTGACTCATGTGCTGGATGAGTGTGGTGTGGGTGTATACCAGCCATGAGGGAGTGTGTATGCGCCGTTCTGACAACTAGACCTGGAACTAAGAAATCAGTACAATCAAAATCTGGGCAATGTTGCGTTTTTGTTATTTCCTGGAAGCGGAAGTGGAGTGGGCTGGACTGAAGTATGCCAGTGCTGCATGAGGCTCTGAACTATGATTCCAGAGCTATGGGCGTGGTTCCGTTGTGAGCTATATGAGAAATCAAGTGATTCGGTGTCCGTCTTGTAGTGCTGAGGTCACCCGGATCTTAAATGCAAATGTGTCATTATATCTGTAAAGTTCCACAACATGGCCAACATGGAAGGTACAGGGTATCACTGACTCTAAATTCATTCATAGTTGCATACATAAAAGATGGTGGCTATGACGCATTTCTGCGATTATGAATTTTTGTTGTACATTTAGTGGAGTGTTGTAGCTGTAGTAATACAGGGCTGTGAAAGGTTTAAGTTGCAGTTTTTGGCACATGAAAGGTAGATAATATATATACGTATGTGGTCATTCAGATATACTGTTGAACTTGGTGCTGGAAATCAGTGTTCGAGGTTCGGAGTTGCGTCCACATCCTGTTATTGTAGAGTAATGACGTAATCTACGCGTGCCTGAAAATGTACTGTAAATACGGTGGTCATGTAATGTGTTAATATTGTTTTGGGTTGACTTCGCGCTATATAAATATGCTAAAAAAAAGAAAAAAAAGAAATAGAACACATTTATAAATTGACTATACAGTTTCTTTGCAGTATTGCGATGATCCATTTTGTATGTTCGTATTTGTAGAATGATATAGAGGAGGTTTTATAATCAACGTTTTTGTTATTGACAGAGGTAAGATGGTTGCATACACTGTTTACAGCACAATATGATGTGGTAGGGCGCAGGAGCATCATTTTACAAACATAATAAGTACACTGACACAGATAGATAGTTGAAGTGGGTACGGGCACGTGTGTTCAACTCCATTTTAATACGTTTCTGTTGGTAAGAAGTAGAATAGTAATCATGATATCATACACAGATATTCAATCATAAACGGTTTATACATTCTGCTGTACAAAGTTAGGAGCATTATATGTGAAATAATAAACAGAAGATTCTATCGTAAAGGGTTTATGAGTTGTGGTACTCTGAGGTAGGGGTGGTTTGTCTAGAGCCTGGGATGATGCGTGGTTCAAGCAGAACACACTGGTAAAAATGTCTTTTGGCAACTGAATTTTTTCTTAATAAGGCCACGTGGCGATTATTTATGGTGCACTGAGTTAGTGGTACATTTGGTGCTCAGCGTGTGCTCACCCTGCGATGATGCGTGGTTCTAGCGGTCTGACTAAAAATATTGAGTGTTGCATACTGGTCTGCATGAACTTTGAGGTTAAAAAAAACTACCATCAATGGTTATCAAATGCTCTGATTGCTACCCATAACAAATTAAACGATTGCATTTCATACAGTACATTCTAACTTTCTCAAAATGGGGACGTATGTCTGGTGGCGATGTTGAAGGTGATACCCCAGAGGTACTTGGTATTGCCGGTGGTGGAGGTACATTTTGGCGCTGTGTTCTACATTTTTTGTAAACATAGTTCACAGGATGTAGGGATTAAAGGGGCTTGCACATACTAGCAGTGTCTCTGCCTTAAATAAATCAAAGCTAAATTCTCTAGATCCAAAGCTGAATTCAAGTTGTAAACCCTGCTGTCCGCAGAGTAGATCTTAGTGTGGACTGCATTAGGAAAGATAGAGCATGTATCTAGCATACATATTTTTTATTCAACTAAATCTATGTGATATTAAAGAAGTTTTTGAAGGAAGCATAATAAAGGGATTTTGTGTAGGTTTGATAGGTGTTATACTTATTTTGGTTTGCACTGAGTTAGTGGTATCTAAAACAACAAGGTCATGTGGAGCCTGCGATGATGCGTGGTCCGGGCAGGCCGTACTGTTAGTAATCTTTTTTGTGTTGTGAATGCTGCCTTAGTAAGGCCACATGATAATCATTTTTGGTGCACCGAGTTACTATTTCCTTTGGTGCTTAGCGTGTACATATCCTGCGATGATGTGTGGTCTGGGGGAAGGGGGCACAGTAATTGGAGTAATATCTTTTGTCGATTGGATTCTGCATGAATTCCACTTAAAAGTGATAGTATGCCTCATTGCTGACATAAAACTGTTCACTCTTCTTTCCGATGATTTATGGTGCACTGAGTTAGTAGTATCTTTGGCGCTGAGCTTGTATGTACCCTGCGATAATGCGTAATGCAGGGGGGCTGTAATGGGAGCAATTTTGTTTGCCTAGTGAATTCTGTTTTAATTAGGCTACGAGGAAATGACTTGTGGTGCAGTGAGTTAGTGCTTACCCTGTGATGATTCGTGGTTCGGCGGGGGGTCGCAGTGGTATAATGTCTCTTGTCTACGGGAATGCGTCATGTACAATCGTCATTCCATCTGAATGGTGAGCCCTCACAATGTAGATCGAAGGCAGTAGTCATCACTGACATCAAGAAATTATTTTTTGTCGTATCTTTTGACAAAATCTGAGGACATAAAGTACAATTAACTCTACCTTAAAAAAACACAAGGCTACAGTTCATGCTGTTTGTAGTATAGATTCAAAGCTGAATTCAAGATGTGAACCCTGCTGTCCGCACTGTAAATCAAAGGCAGTAGTCAGCAGAGATATCGACTAATGATTTTTGTCACTTATTTTAACAAAATCAGAACACATACAGTACAATTGTCTCTGCATTAAATTAATCAAGGTTGAATTCCTCACTGTCCATAGTATACATGCAAAGTTGACTTCAAGTTGTGAACCCTGCTGTCCGCAGAGTACATCGAAGGCAGTAGTTGACATAGACATCAAGGAATGCTTTTTTTGTCACATACTTTAACAAAATTTGAGGACACAGTACTTTTTTTACGCCTTAAATAAATCAAGACTGAATTTTATATTGTCTGTAGTGCTTATGCGCCACTGGTATCAAGTGGTAAACTCTTTTGATAGCAGTGTACATTTGAAAACAGAATTCTGTACAGTCATTGAGGAATGTTTTTTGTGGCATCCTTTAACAAAATAGTCTTTGCCTAACATAAATCAAGTATAACTTGAATGCTGTCCATAGTGTAGATGGAAAGCTGAATTGAAGTTGTGAACCCTGCTGTCCGCAGTGTAGTTCGAAGGCAGTAGTCGACACAAACATCGATGAATGCTATTTTGTCACAGTTAACAGAATCTGAGAACACAGTACAATTGTCTCTGCCTAAAATTAATCGAGAATTAATTTAATGTTGTCTGTAGTGCTGATGCCCTTCTGGTATCAAGTAGTGAACTCTATTGAACGCACTGTACATTTGAAGGCTGTACTCAGTACAGACATTGAAGAATATTTTTTGTTGCATCATTTAACAAAATTGTCTCTGCCTTATATAAATCAAGGCTAACTTCAATGCTGTCCGTAGTGTACATGGAAAGCTGAATTCAAGTTGTGAACCTTACTGTCCGCAGTGTAGATTGAAGGCAGTAGTTGACACAGACATGGAGGAATGCTTTTTGTCACTTATTTAAACAAAATCTGAAGACATATTGTAGAATTGTTTCTGCATTAAATAAATTAAGGCTGCATTTCCTACTGTTCATACTTTAACAAAATCTGAGGACATAGTACAATGGTCTTTGCTTTAAATAAATTGAGACTGAATTCAATGTTGTCTGTAGTGCTTAAGAGCTACTGGTATCAAGTTGTGAACTCTTCTGACCGCACTGAAGATCGAAGGCAGTACTCAACACAGATACCGACGACAAACTTGTATCACTTATTTTAATAAAGTCTGAGGACATGGAGTAAAATTGTCTCTGCCTTACATAAATTAAGGATAACTTCAATGCTGTGCATAGTGTAGATCCAAAGCTGCATTCAAGTTGTGAACCCTGCTGTCCACAGTGTAGATCGAAGGCAGTAGTCGATACAGACATAAGTCTGCTGTGCTCTGGTGCTGAGTTTGCAATCTGCCTCTATCGAGGAGGCACATGGTCATGGCGGCAACAATTTGGCAGGGTGAGGACCTTCGCTGTGGCAGAGTCTTTTCTCTTTGCAGAAGTGAACCACGCCCAAGGCATAGGCTAATTATTTATACTCTTACGCTGACATTGCATTCATTGGATCAGCCCACTTCAACTCTGCTTCAAGGGGGAGACAACACAGCAACATGACCGAGATATTCCCCAGAGTCTGAGATAATATGGTTGCGTCCACTGTGCAGTACACATGTATCAATGGTATATCTACACACGGAAAAGTTGTTGGTTTCTATAGTGAGATGTGTATAGCATTTCACCGGAAGTCTTGGCAATGTATAAATTATTGTTGATGTACGAGTTCCTTCCCTTATACATAGTTGGTTGCCACATCTCTGAACATTGAGCTGGTGTGCTGTTGAGGGGATTTATTATTTTGGGATGGTCCGTTGTCCTGTTTTGCGCTACCTCTGAGGTAGTAGAGTTGGAGGGGTGGTTGTAGTGGTAATGGCGCTGGGTATTGTGATTTTGTTGGGTGTCGAAAGTGTAAAATTAGTACCTCTATCACATATTGCTCTTTAAATATGGGTGTAAGTTGGATGTAATTCATGCAGTACATAGTCGACTTCCTTACACTAGTTAAATGTTGATGTTAATTTGTTAGTGGTAAGTGGGACTATTGTCTGTTTTTATTAGGTAGGATTGCAGATTTGGTTTCTTGTTGAAGATATGGTGAAGTGGTGAACATTATTATTAGGAATTGTAATTTAAAAGCATTTGAAATTCACTGAAAAAACTAGGGGTGGGCGTAATTTGCGTAATCGCGTTACGCAAATCTCCACAAAACGGTAAAAAATCTCCACGAACATGCAGAAATTCCGCGAACACGCGGAATTGCTTGTTCGCAATGCTTTTTTACTGTTTGCAATCACTGCTTGCGTGCTCGGGGGAAATATCTTGCAAACACGCATTTTAGAACGCTAACAAGCAAAAAATTTAGCGAAGTCGCGGAACGCAGAATTTTGGGCAATTTCGCATTCTCCGCGGAACGCGAAATTACCCAAATTACCCAAATTCCGCAAATTCCGCGAACGGAACAGAATTAACCACCCAGGCATAGAGAAAAAAACATAAGTTTCAAGCAGGTTATAGTTAAGAATTATCATTTAAAAAACCTTAGAAGTTCACTGAAAAAAACATAGGTTTCAGGGGTGTTATAGTTAGCTGGATATTTCACTCATACAAAACCATTGAAATTCCTCAGTTATAGTTAGTTGTACTAACTGTAACTCTTGCGCCCGCAATCCACTGGTGATGATGTCACATATTACATCATTCATGACATGGTCAGTGACATCACTGATGACATCTCAAATGACATCACTGATTACATCATCCATGTGATTATCAGATACACCTCATCATACACTAGTATAACCTTTCATTTCTCACTGTAAAACACAGAGTACCATATTTGAATCCATTGACACAGCAATACAAGTTTCTAAAAACCCACTCAGTGATTCCTAGATCTACACACACATCTAATCACTTACCTATAGATTCACTCATACATGTTGTCAATGATCAATAGAACACTATCAAATATACTTATCTACTTATATTCACATTACAGACCAGCACACATCCTATTCACTTATGCAGTCATCCTACTCACTTATGCAAACAATAGATCATACTTATATTTACTCAGCTACACACGTATACAAACACCACTTCATTTATTCATATAGATAGTAACTCATATTTAGTGTGTTATAAAATCACTTTTACAAGTATACACTTACCCATACAGTCTCTCATACAATCACTGATTCTTGTGTATACTTATTTATATACAACAAATGTCACATACACTGCCTTTTACTTTTCTAGTTTGTTGGACATGTACCATTGAGAGATATATTTTCTCATCACCGCATCCAAAAAGATATTTAGTCATCCAAACATCTGTTATAACATGTAGTCTTAACCTCATATACCTACTGAATCAACTATTCACACATCTTTGGACAGTCACACCCACCCCAACAAACCACACACACATTCACTCTGCCATACAAATACTCAGTTAAGTAACCAATAACTAATATTGACTTTCAAGTAGCTAGTAACCAACTGGTACAGCAGTTTACACAACAACTGACCAAGTAATACAGATATTCACACAGTTTACTCACTATCCAATATATTTAGTGAGACACTATATATTACTCAAGTAAACAATCAATCACACTGCTACTAAATCCTCTAGCCAGTTATTTATATATCCACTGATTCTTCAATGCAGATTGATGTATATATAATACATATTTAAATAACAAACCAAACCACATTCACTGGATGATGTCATCAGTGATGTCATTTGAGATGTCTTCAGTGATGTCATCAGTGATGGCACTGACCTTGTCATGAATGATGTCCCGAGTGGGATGGGTATGCTCAGACGTGAGTCCCATGCTCTCCACACCACTAAAGTCAAGCTATCCTGGCTGAAGGCGGCTGATAGCCAGAAACCGGTCCTAGGATGCTTGATTCCGGTCCAGGAAAGACATGGCTTGGCAGTTCGGGCTGGACTGTTCCCATGAGGCACAGGGTCAAGGCTGATTTGCATATGGCCATGTCTGAACTGGGGTGGTGTGGAGTACAAAAAAACAATGGATTTAGGCCCAGATCTCTGTACTGGGGTGAATGTATGACATTGTTTTGCATTCTGTCCATTAATTGTTGTTTTTGCATTTGTCACCCCGAGTGGGATGGGTATGCTCAGACGTGAGTCTCATGCTCTCCACACTACTGGAGTCAAGCTATCCTGGCTGAAGACGGCTTATAGCCAGAAACCGGTCCTAGGATGCTTGATTCCGGTCCAGGAAAGACATGGCTTGGCAGTTCGGGCTGGACTGTTCCCATGAGGCACAGGGTCAAGTCTGATTTGCATATGGCCATGTCTGAACTGGGGTGGTGTGGAGTGCAAAGAAACAATGGATTTAGGCCCAGATCTCTGTACTGGGGTGAATGTATGACATTGTTCTGCATTCTGTCCATCAATTGTTGTTTTTGCATTTGTCACCCCGAGTGGGATGGGTATGCTCAGACGTGAGTCCCATGCTCTCCACACCACTGGAGTCAAGCTATCCTGGCTGAAGACGGCTGATAGCCAGAAACTGGTCCTAGGATGCTTGATTCCGGTCCAGGAAAGACATGGCTTGGCAGTTCGGGCTGGACTGTTCCCATGAGGCACAGGGTCAAGGCTGATTTGCATATTTCCATGTCTGAACTGGGGTGGTGTGGAGTGCAAAAAACAATGGATTTAGGCCCAGATCTCTGTACTGGGGTGAATGTATGACATTGTTCGGCATTCTGTCCATCAATTGTTGTTTTTGCATATGTGACATCATCACCAGTGGATTGCGGGCGAGAGAGTTACAGTTAGTACAACTAACTATAACTGAGGATTTTCAATGGTTTTGAATGAGTGAAATATCCAGCTAACTATAACACCCCTGAAACCTATGTTTTTTTCAGTGAACTTCTAAGGTTTTTTAAATTCCTAACTATAACCTGCTTGAAACCTATGTTTTTTTCAGTGAAAAAAAAAAAAATATATATATATATATATATATATATATATATAGAGAGAGAGAGAGAGAGAGAGAGAGAGAGACAGAGAGAGAGAGAGAGAGAGAGAAACAAATGTATACTTTGAGTTGAGTGAGAGACAAGAAAATAATCCGAGACAGAAAGGGCGAGGAGGAGTAGGGAGGAGAGAGAGAAGAAAGAGTGTGGATAGTGTGTGAGAGAGAAAGTGTGACCAGGAGGGTGTGCATGAAAGACAGAGAGGGAGCGGGTGAGAGAGACAAGGGGTGCACTCATGAGAAAGTGAGTTAGAAAGAGGGAGGGGTGGAAAGATTTAGGCTACACCCCTATCCTTGTTCAAGTTGAAAGCTTTACAAACTCAACAAAGTAATAAAAAAATAAACTACATATCAGAGGGAAACACATACCTCCTGATAAAATGATAAACTGAACAGCCAGACAACTGAATGTGAGCAGACCGTTTTATACACAATGAAAAAATAAACACATAGCTGGACTAGACATCTTCTTCAAAGTCAAAGGGGGTCCCTATTAAGAACATGGCACACCCCGAGGCGATTATAAATACATGTATGTCCGAGCTTCTGATTAATTCTACCACAAGTCTCATAGATATGGAGGCGACGGTGCTCAATCCTGAGGTGCCCCTTGATTGTGAAGAACGGATTAATGACACTAGTAAAGTTCGATGCTCTCCAAGAATTGTAGCAGAGAGAACAGTTCCCGAAGTATCCAATAGCCGGATGGTTCCAAACATTAATGTGATTAAGTTACTTTCATGGAACATAGCGGGCCTCCAAAAAAATTGGAAAATCCAGAATGGAACAAATTTATTAATATGTTTGACATTTGTATGTTCCAGGAAACCTGGAGCATGACTCCCCTATATGAAAGTTGGTATTCCACCCATTTTATCCCGGCAACCAGCGTAGGGAAAGGTCGCCCATCGGGAGGACTTTATATATGGATTAGTGTGGCACTGAACTGGGCACTTACTGTGCATAATTTCTCCACTGAGGACATATTATACATTACCGTTAAGTGTCCCCATACTGGAAGCTCCATGGAGCTGTTTAATGTGTATGCTAGAGGTACCCCGGGAGGTCAAACTTCATCTACCATAGCACTACTTGAGGTGGCATTAGCGGGTATCCCCCCTTGTCCAATGTTATTGTTGGGGGAGATTTTAATTGTACATATGAACCCCTAAGTGAGGAAGATTGCCTGGGCTCCAGTGAAGAGGACACTAGACAGTTTATCCCGCCCCTGACTTTGGCTCCAATTAGGAAATGGACACCTAGAGCGATCCAACTAAATGCGCTAACATTAGAATATAATTTACGCGCTTTAAATGGCAGGACTATTTCAGACCCAAATGGTGCGATGACTTACAATAGACTTAGTTGCCTGTCCTGTATCGATTATATTTTACTTGATATCCTATCTTGGGGCAGATTAGTAGATATGGAAGTTAGACAGTCGCAGGATAGTGACCACATCCGCTCTGTATGAAAATGAGATGGGGGAGCGGGAGGGAAGTACCAAATGGTCCACTAATGCTTGCAAAGGAGGTAGTCCCATCTCGTTGTAATCGTAGATTAAAATGGAATAGGGTGATGTGTCAAGAAGATAAATTGATCAGCATCAAAAAACTAGTCGAAGGGGAGACTAGAGTACTTTTACCCCTTAATTCTGTCCAGCCCATTGAACAAAGTATTAAACTCACGGACTCTTACAAGAGTCTAATTAAGAAAATTGGTTTATTTTTTACTATTGGGGATACTAGAGGGTCCAGGAAGAATATCTCAACCATAACTGGTACGCAATGGTATACGGCTGAATGCAGGAAAAGGAGAAAGGCTATATCGAATTCCATTAGGAGGAAGGATATAATGGCAGTAAGGGTGGCCAGAAAGGAATATAAAAATTGTATTAAAAAGGCAAAGAAGGACTGGGAGGAAGAGCATTGGCAACAACTTAAGATTGCTGCCTGCTCGAAGGACTCTACACTGTTCTGGAATCTGATAAACAAACTTGATAGGAGGGGAGTAGAGCCCCTCACCAACCATATAACCGAGCAGCAATGGCACTCTCATTTTTCAAAATTGTATTGTGATGAGGCTGAGATAGGCCAATCTTTGGGGCCACAAAATGATTTTATCATAGAGAAGAATACACCTGTAGAATCCTTCGCAACCCGGGAAGTATATGATGCTATTATGAGTATAACCCCCTCCAAAGCAGCAGGTCCGGACGGGTTACTGGGTGATCTACTCATATATGACCCGAAGCTGTGGTCTGACTTCATTGCCCTTCTAATGAACTTAATTCCTCATGGACATTCTGTCCCTGATTCATGGAAGGGCACGGAAGTAATTACTATCTACAAGAAAGGCGATAGGGAGGATCCTGCCAACTACAGGCCGATTAGTCTGATAGATGCCATTCAGAAAGTAGTTGGCAGGGTCATTATTAACAGAATAGGATCTTGGCTTGAAGAAGGGAACATATTGACTCATTTTCAGGCAGGCTTTCGTCAAAATGTGGGAACAATGGACCAGGTTTTCAGGTTTTGCTCAATATACTGGAAATCTGTGACCATCAAGAAGGGGAATTTATATCTGGCCTTTATAGACCTGAAGAGCGCTTTCGATCTGGTGCCCCGTAATAAACTGTGGAAGGTGTTGTTGGACATGGGGTTCCTGCGATACCTCCTGGAGCTTATTGTTAAACTCCATCAAGATAACTATGCCAGAATCAGATGGGGGAGCCAGGGGCAGTTAACAGAGAGGGTACCTGTGAACAGAGGGGTGCGCCAGGGCTGTGTGATGGCCCCGACACTCTTCTCCCTCTTTATTAATGGGGTGGTTGACCATTTGAGGGAGGAGTCTGCCGCTGCCCCGGTCCTGGCAGGGGAGAAAACACCCATCCTTCTCTTCGCAGACGATACCCTCCTGTTGTCAAAAACCCCCTCTGGACTCCAGAAACTGTTGGACAGATTTAGTGTGTTTTGCGACGAACGTGGGCTGTCCATTAATACTACCAAAACAAAGTTGATGGTGTGCCCCCACTTAAAAAAACAAAGAGAATCCTTATTACTCTCAATGGGTCGCCGTTAGAGGTGGTGGAGGCATTCGACTACCTGGGAGTCAGGATTAACAACAAAATTAAATGGGACTCCCATGTTGCCAAAATGCTCCTAAACCTCAAAAGAGTATCTGGTGTAATTCTGAGAAATCAGCGAATGTCCGTCAGCAGGCCTATAGCTCCGGCTCTTGCTGTTTATGAAGGAAAGGCATTAGCCTCTGCAGTTTATGGGTCTGAACTATGGGGCTGTGAGAATATAGTTGATTTTGTCAGAGCCGAGAATAAGTTTCTGAGGGACTTAGTTTCCCTCCCTATCTCGACTCCATTGAAGCCCTTTTATCACGACATGGGCAAACGCTCGATTTCAGACATAGTTCGCCTCCGCCCCTTGCTGTTCTGGGTGCGCATGAGAAGGACACCAGAACTGGCAAATTACGCCTTGGTGATGGACGAACTGATTGCTCTGAACAGTGCAAACAAGATACAGTGGCTTAACAAATTGAGACAGCTTGTTATAAAGCTGGGTCTGGCAGAATTTTGGATTTCCCAGTCCCCGCCCCCTAAGCAAGCTGTTAAAAAAATCTATTGGGTGTGGGTACAAGCCGAGGAACTAAAGAGAGTAAAGTGGGGAGCCCTAACTACTCAATTTTTGGAACATAGGCCCACTAGGAAGCTCGAACCATTTTTGGATTTTATCCAAATTCCTAAAGACAGATCACTTTTCCTGAAAATGAGGTATGGGACACTCCCTCTTAACAAATTCACTGAGGGCTGGAAAGGAACGCGGGTTTTACATTCTACCTACCCTAGCTACTCATGTGTGACTGAATCCTTACCACACTTTTTGTTCGCCTGTAAAGCTTACAAGAGGGCTAGAGTAAAAAAAAACAGTATGTAGGGAGTTGGGAGTTAGTGACTATAGGGTTGCCCTACGCATCCTCTCATCAGACACAACATCTCTGTTTATTGTATGTGGGGTTGCAAAATATTTATCAAGCGCTTGACTCACACGTACTATATTGTTTAATTCAAACAAAGCCTAGATCTTGCCTCTGTAGAAAGATTATATGTATACTACTGCTGTCGTATTTTAATTCCCGCTACAGGCTTTTATTTTTTATTGTCTTTTATATTTCTGAATTGGATACATTAGTTAACAGTGATTTTAGGTTTGAAATGAATGTATGTACTTTTATGATATAAATATATCGAATAAAGTATTTCAACAATAAAAAAATAAACACATAGCTGGACTAGGCAGAGTAAATCAGAATAAAACCTCTGTACATGACAAACAAACCGAATACAGTTGAACTACAAAGCATACAATCGAAACAAACAGTATCTGCACACAATGAACATACTCAATGCACATAGCTAACCTAGAAACCATACGCCCAAACAGAGAGTCTGCACACACTGAACACACCCAATGCAGGTAGTTGGCTAGTCCAGACAGCTCACACGGGAGCAGAGAATCTGCCCACGATAAAGAAACTAAGCACAGGTAAACTAGACAGCAGACACCCGAGTAGATGATCTGCACATTACGAAGAAACCAAACACCTGCAGCTAAAATATCCAATATACATCCGAGCACAGCATCTGCACACAATTAAGAAACGAAGCACAGGAAACAGAAGTAGACAGCACATCATCTGCACAGAATGACATATGCAAACATAGTCAGTTGGTGCAGGCAACCTACACCCAAGCATTGGTACACAATGGAGAAAACTAAACGCAAGAGGCTGAACTCGATAGCTTTTACCGGAATAGCATCTACGACCAAAACCAAAACAGGTATACAAAGCAAACAGCAGACACTCGAGCATACCATCTGTACACAATGACAAAGCCAACCACAGGTAGGGAAATTAGACAGGATACACCCGAGCAGTGCTTCAGTACACAGCGAAGAAACCAAACCCTGGGGGCTGTAACTGGACCGCAAAAGACCCTCTGTCGTGAACAAACCAACACACATAGCCAAACTAAACGGCAAACACGCCGGCAGAACATCTGTCCAAAAGCGAAGAAACCGTAGCTGAACTAGAAAAGACATAACCGAGCTCAGCATCTACACACAAAGAAGAAATCAAATGCGAGAAGCTGAAACAGGTAGCAACATACGCCCGAGCAGAGCATCTGAGTATGATGAATAAGCCAAACAAAGACAACTAAGCCATTCAGAATATATATCCGAACAGAACACCTGCACGCACGGACAAAGGGAACTAAATGAGGAGGTACCAGGTCAAAAGATGGAGAGTGGAAGCATGTCTACACAGTGGAGCAGAGCTGCCAGCAACATACCCTGCACCATAGAAAGTGACATTACTTTCCCTCACATCGTGCCCCAAGTAAAAGGCAATCACTGCTGGGATGCGCTTGACACGCACTGCCACGGGCAGCGGGTTCCTGTAAGATGGCGGTTTCACAAAGCCTGAGGTGTGTGAAACGGTGTAATATTGGGAAATCTCCTGTCACAAGCCTAAGGTACATTTCCTGAAATACGTGAATCGCGCAGGTGTAATTTATATTTCTCCTTGGCCTTGCCCGGCCATTACAGGATTCGTTTTGTGCTCAGAGAAAATGCAGAACCGGCAGAAAAGGCAACAGGATGTCACTTTGTTGCAAGAGATAAAACACCAAATCCTTGCTTAGAACCGTTCCATAACAAGCCTAATGATCCCCAATTTATCACCATTAAAGAAAAATAAAACCCGCGTCATCCAGTCAGAATCTGCAGGGTTCAGACAGATTTTTGCAGCAGATTATTTAAACCTTCCATCTGTGTTGTCTGAATTCTAACCCGAAGGTTACACACAGATCTTTACAGCAGCTATTTCAACACACTGAGCTAACTGAATTTCTCAGCAGCGGGCGCAATAACCATCTAGGCTACATAAACAGTTTCTGGGTAGGTGCGGCGGAGGGCCCCTCCTGCCCTGCTGGCCCCGCCCTGTGCCTGGCACCAGGTGGTTTGTGGCGCAGATGGAGCGCTCCCAGCCTCCCACCTGCGCGTTATCGGTCAGGAGTGACAGGGCGGGTGAGAACCAACAGGGGTGCTTGCCAGGAGATCACGAGCGCATCTATTCGCAGCTGGAAGAGCCGGAAGGGAGGGCAACAAGCGACTTTCAACCATACACATCAATCAAACAGGTGAGCGGGGGGCGCTTTGTACATTACATGCATTTCCTCCGTGTGGCAGTGCTGGAAATGGAAAAAGAGAAGTGCAGGTACTCTGTACCAGAGTTCCTACGTGTTTCTGAGAAGTGCCGCTACTCTGCAATTTAAAGTATTACGTCACTCTTTAGCAGTACAGGTACTCTCCAATTTAAAGTATTACGTCACTCTTTAGCAGTACAGGTACTCTCCAATTTAAAGTATTACGTCACTCTTGAGAAGTGCAGGTAACCCCCCTCTAAAAATAAAAAAAAAGTGCCAGTACTCTGTATCGCCCTATTTACTTCACTGCCGTGAGGTAATGTCGCTGCACCATGAACTGCATCACTTTTGCTGACTGACTGATTTGTAAGACCCATAAAGTGCCCCTCGTCCTTGTGCCACTGGCACTGGTGAGAGAAGGCCAGACGCTGTCCACCCGCGGGGGAGGGGCTGAGTGGCCATAGTTACAAGTTGGGTCATCCTGTGCCTTCAATGTCATATGAATTTGATTGGGCCTGGTCTTAGGTCTCTAATAAGAAGGGGACAAGCAAGGGCGTTGAAGACATTATATTTCTTGGGGGGCACGATTAGTTCGCCTTGTGAGCCTAGAAAGGTGGTCTGGCTTACCTCTAAGACCAAAACACGGCCCAAGCCATCAAAAGATGTGAACTCAGGGAACACATGTAATGAAACATATAATAAAAGACTTTAAAATGAAAAAAATATCTCAGTTAAATACATCCGATTATGTTACAGAATTGAGTGACATTTATTGAAAGTCATATTTTTTTAAACCTGAAACTTTCAAGAATACAAGGCGTTGCCCAAAATGTGTTAGTTTGTAGTGTTCTCTAGTTACATAGCCTATAGTGTTAGTGAATGTGATGCAAGATTTATTTTATACTGGCCATATATAACTGAGGTTTTTGTTGAGCACAGATCCTATCAGGGTACAAATCAGGGGAACATGGTGTCCTCCTACTATTCTCACAGGGTGGACACCATCCCCCTGCCATGAAGTTGGGGCCAAGTGAAATATGCTGAGTTTTTCCAAGAGTAACTGGCCAATACCGTGACAAAGGCCTGTGAATTGACTAATTTCTGTTCTGAGCAGCAAAGTGTAGGTGGGGCAGGGGCTTACTTATTTGAGATTTCAGCTGGGCCCCCAAAAAAGCCCGAATTTAAAGAGACCATCTGAAGCCTCACAACTAGTTGCCAAAATTGTATCACTTCACAAACTGGACAAATCACTTAATCTCCCTTTGCCTACCAAAAAATATGAATGTGTGCTTGTGTAACGTAACTGTTGCTCATCTAAAGCGCTCCAATAACTTCGGGTCGAGTTTGTGCTATTAAAAAAACTGCAAAAAACCCAAGTATCTAAGAGAAAATATGATTTGGAGGCATGATTTTCACTTTATTTAATCCCTATATATCAGCTATATGTATGAATGCAGGATGTATCGGTCTGAAAGAGTATTTACAGAAAGAACAATTTAAATAAAACTAATTTTGTCAATGTAAATATTTTATTTTATTTTATTGTATTGTATTGCAGCATTTATATAGCACTTCAACCTCTTTGTGGTGTCATGTGTCCCAGTTAGGCCTAGTAGGAACATTTCAGTTTCTACATGTACACAGATGGATCTTTCCTACAGTTGTCTTCACTTTTCACATCTACTTTTGACACACTTTAACATTCGTGACACTTTGTGATAATTTCCTGGAAACACCAACTTTGCTTACACAAATCAACTTCCCAAGAACACTATCACATTGCCTTGGCATTGTGTATAAGGCGTACACATACGTTGTGCAAATGTGTTTGTTATTTATGTCCATATGGTGACACAGCTATCAGTAGAATACAAACAATGGCAGCTTGATCACCATCTCAGCCCAAGGCAAAGCTGACTTTTTCTACATTTAAACGTTTGTTTACAGGTATAATCAGAGGAGGCACTTCTGCTGACTTCGAGAGGTCCCTTCATGCTGAAGCTTTCGCCCAGTAGCTGACTGACATCTCTGTGAGGGGTGTCCAGCTCGTGACCAAGACAGGATCCTGCATTCTTACCCATTAGGCACTATACAGCAATCTTCCGCTCTTCCCATAGATGTCTGGGCCACCTGCCCCTCTTGGCAATGTGGGAATTACCTCAGTGCTGTGAAAGCACCAGTGTCTGTTCTCCTTGTCTCTCAGGACTGCGAATAAGTGTCCTGCGGGTGGCCCGAGAACAAACCAATCCGGTACGCCCACCCTGACCCCTCAGTACCAGCGAGCAGGGACTCACGCCCGTGCTTGCTTTTGGATGACTGGAGGCTTCACTGATTAATTCCTGAATACTTTGCCTACTGCTAGGAAGCTACGAAGTGCGAGCGCCCCCACAACCAATTACTGGCTCTAAATCATCGCAAGGGGGTTCCACACTCATTGGAGAAGACCAAGGCTCTCCTATATGCAACTGTCTCACCTGAGACAGGATGGCACAAATGTTATTGCGCCCGCCAGCCCAACTGGGCATCCTTAGGCTGTCACTATTCCCCGCCTTTGCCCTGATGAAGACCTGCACTGACTAGACAGTAGTGCAGACCCTGGCTTGAAATGTTGACAATATCCCCTAAGTCTCTGCGAAAAGACTTATTTATTTAGTTCGCAGAATTACTTAATATCTATTGTCTTGCTTCCATATTTTCTCAGCACTTTTAGCCACTCTGTACATATTACGCACCATCACTGTATCACTGAGCACCACATGTCACCCTGTCACAGATTATATTTCACAGTGTGTCTTGACAGCCCTTTAAAATCAATTTGGGTATTTATAAATGACGCAATTTATATACATTTCTTAAATACCCCGCATGGTCTTTGTGTGTGTTCCTTTGACTAAAAGCCAACTGTTTTCTACGACTTAACCTATAATTTATTCCGTTGTTTAAGAAATATTTTTTCGCCCGACAGAACCAACTGTGTTTTTTTTGCATATGATTGCCCAGGTTCTGAGGGATACTGGGTTACCCAATTGTTACTAAACCAGGGGGACGACTGTGGCACTTGTGGCCACCCCAGGCAGCTCAGAGCTGTGGCAAGAGCTTCCTGTTGAGGAGGTCGCCTCCGTCGGGGCAGAGCCTTCCACTCTAGCACCCCTGGACTCTCCACTCCTGATCCTCAGTTTGGCCAGAGCCTCCCACCCTGGCTCTTGAACCGCATCTGCCGGCAACCACATGGTGTAGCCACTCTGTTTCGGAAAGGGGTGGTGGGTGGCACCCACTTCCTTGTGCTTCTGGGTGGCGGCCGGCAGAAAACGGAGCAAAGTCTCCATTAGCTCCGCTCTCTTCGGTCCGGCCCTCCACCACGGCTGGGCTCCATCCCAAGTGACATTGGCGTTGCTGGGCAATGCAGAGGACTTCCTGGGCTGGGATTCCTCGCTATCTCTGCGCCGTTTGGCAGCCCGGGGCTACATAGCAAAACCCCAGCTGCAGCAATGTCAACAACGATGCCGGAACACAAGAGGGAGAGCGCTTCTGTTGCTGTAGCTCTCCCCACCCATTACTCAACCTCCCCAGGGGAAATGCAACCCTACACATGCTGCACGGTGACAAGGAGAGACCTTTTCTCCTCTCAAGGCAGGGTGAGCCCGCTCCTCAAGCGAGTGCAGCACAATTTCAAAAGCGCTTACCAAGTGCTTATTAGCAAACAGGGAGGGCTGCCCTACCCAGTCCCTGGTAGAGAGAGACATGCGCTAACCTCCTCGCAGGTGGTTTTGCCTAACAGCACGGTAAAAATTGTAATTTGTAACTTTTAACCAATTTAATTCACTGTTTGGAACGTACCTGTATTGGGGTGTTGTTTTTAATTGATTTTAAAATTGGGAACTTCACTTGCTTCTCGAGCACATCACTGTCCTTACTTTCTTCACCCAAACGGCACTTCCGCTGCAACAAAGCGGTCTAGCGCTCAGGGAGGAACAGCTGCTGCACAGCAGGACTGATAGGTGGGGGGGAGGAGCCAAAACAATATCTGTTATGCTGGAGCAAGCGCGCAGCGCGTGCGCCACAGGTGCACCAAAGACGCATCTAAGGCAAGCCAGTTGGCGTCCGCCGAGCCCGGCCGGAACCACGGGCCGGAACCCCTGACTCTCACATCTACTACCCAGCAGAAGAACTCCTAGCCTTAGCCCATGGTTCTGTCAGTCACTAAATAACAATGTAGCAGACCTCCTCAGAGCGGAAGACTTGCTAAGGATCTCAACTGCAGTAGGAACTGTAGGTACCCCACTGCACCGCCCTAGACGGGCCAAGCTTGCTAACACACAGGAACTCCGGGTAGCTATCCTGAATACCCGCTCCCTGCAGAAGCACAACTTGGAAGTCTTCTCACTCCTCCAGGATAACTCACTAGATATCCAGGGGGTCAAGTAAACTGGCTCGAGGATTCCTCCACACCTGACATAGTAGCAGCCCTGCCCCCGGACTGTGCGGCTTATGGCACAATAGATAAGGAAATATGAGAGGTGGGGAGGTAGCAATTTTATACAACCTACAATTGGGGATAGAAACGATTGCCACAGAAAACATTGAGGGTGCAGATATTTTGGAAGCCAAGATCTCTCTCAAAACAACCTGTCTTGCCCTAGTTGTGGTCTACTGCCTCCCCGTACCTCCCCCAAATTCATTGAGCGCTTTACCGAACTAGTGACAGACCTTCGTTCACAATACCAATGCATCACGGTGCTAGGGGATTTCAATCTACACTGGGACCGGGTTCCCAGAGACATGTATGCACAGCAATTGGAAGATGCATTAGCTATCCTGGAATTCAACCAACTTGTTAATGCACCCACCCATGACAAGGGTCACACCCTTGACCTAGTCTGGACCACCCACCCCTCAGCTAGTCTGGTAGACATCAGCCCTTGCGCCTGGTCCGATCACTTTCTGATCTATTGCGTGATTCCGCTCGAAGCGCGGGCGCCCCCACCCCCAGAATGGAAAGTCTTGCGCGTGTGGAAGAAAATAAAGCATGTGACCTTGTGGGGACCCTATGTCATTCAGCCACAGGAAGGCCAGTACGAGGTAATCTCGACCGGGAAGCAAATCTCTCTCGATTAGGTTGAGGAATGCCATTGATTAAGTCGCCCCACCACCAGTGGCGGCTGGTGGAATTTGAACCTGGTGGGGCTTTTAAAGTAGTCATCAACGAACGGGAGCGAGCGAGCGAGCCCGACGGCAATAAGGGGGGTGTGGGGGGGTTCTCCCCCGCGAAGAATTTTTTAAAAAATAGGCATTTTTTGGTGTAATTTTCCGCACTATTTCTGTGATAAATGGACTGAAAAATCAGTTCTTCTAGGCATTCATAAAAGAAAACTGATACATTATTTCAGAGAATTTCTGTGTTGCCAAGCAAGACTGACTTCTGAAGAGGGCCAGGGTACTAAGCCAGGTTGCACATCCACAAAGAAACACACTTGTAATTTTGTTCCTACCAAAAATGACGGCTGACCATTTCCTTTTCTGCATCAGCTATTCAACGTTGATTGCCCAGTAATCTTTATGACATTTTAAATAGCTACATGTATAAGAAATATCAATTTGAAACAAACATTTAATTTTTAGGAAGTCAGCAAAAGCTTTGCATTTTTGAGCAAGGCAATTTTGCAAAATAATTAAGTAAATATTGTATTTAAAATAGTTCATATAGCGCTCTGAAGCCCTTGGGTCTATCAGTATTTTAGAAAACCACTAAATAAAAATAAGTTAGGAAATGAGTGTAATATGCATTGCTTATAATTTAAGAAATATCCATTAAAAATCTTTCGTTTATTTAAGAAAGAAAGAACAAAAACGTTATTTGCATAAGCAGGCTAGGTACAAATGTTTACTTTATTTTTAAATACTTTGCATGCCACTCTCAGGCCCTTGTGGCAGTCAGTATAGTAGAAAATGGCTACATAAAAATAAAATATGAAAATAAATAAATGTATATTTTAAGAAATATCCCTTCAAAACCAATATGATATTTGTAAACACAAACAAAATTATTTTAAATAATACTATGTAAATTGTTTGAATGCCACTCTCAGGTCCTTGTGCCCTTCAGCCAGCACAGCAGAAAAAGTTAAACAAAAAGAAATCATGGAAATAAATAAATGAACATTTTAAGAACTTTCAAAATCAATATATTTTTAAATATATTTTTAAACTCAATTGACAAAATAAAAATAATATTTAAATACTTTGCAGGTAGAAGGGTTCCTGTCCCTGTCAGTACAGTAGAAAACGGTTAAATAAAAATAACTAAATGTTGTACATATAAAGACATATACCCTCAAAACACTAGCAACAAAAATATTTTAAATAATATTAAAATATGAAAACAAATATATATAAATTCACAGATACATAAGCACACATATATAAATACATATCAACTGTACAGGAGTTGTATGAATATTAAATGGAATGAGAACATTTCCAACAGTACTTCCTAATGTTATTAAACAAAACAAACTGAGCTATAAACACCTGAAACTATGATCACACATCAGATTCATATTTTCTATTTATATAGAAAGTTTGCTCGTCGATCTTTAATATGAACAAACTTTTCGATTGTTCTTTTGTTGAATTCTGGTATTTCCTTTATTAGCTCTTTTTCCATTGACAGCATAGCCAAAGCATTAAGTCTAGCTTGAGTCATAGTGTTTCGCAAAAAAGTTTTTACCCTCTTTAGTGTGGAAAAACATTGCTCAGATTCTGCTGTTGTCATGGGTGTAGTAATGACAACTCATAACCCCTTAAGTGCTGCTGACGGCCAATGGTCGTCAGCAGCGCTACCTCCCCAGTGCTGCGCACGACCATTGAACGTCCATTCAGCACTAGTTCTAATGGACAGCGCAGCACTGGGGAGGAATGTGTAATAGCAGCTATGAGGTTAAGAGCTTTATGGTCTCAGAAAAAGATTTCTCTAAGTTGTTTTCACACAAAAAGCTAAATAAAGCCATGGCACCACCAGTAGTTTGACGGAAGTCTCGTCTTCCATACAGGACCAAAAGTTCTGTACTCAATCTGGCTTTGTCTAACATAGGATAGGCTTCTACCGTTTCTGCGAGTGCCTCAGCTGGTAAAGATTTGTCATGGCTTTCAAAAAGGTCACTTCGCAATAGTGTTGCACTTACAAGATGCTTTGTGAAAGCAAAGCGCTCTCTGGCATGGACCACAATAATGTCTCAGACTTCTTTTGCTTCTTGGGTTAAAGTACTTATTTGCAGTCTCCGGTTTACAAATGTACATTCTTGTGGCAGTGTAGAATCCAAACTGTCAATGGATTCCTGTACTTTGGTGATGCTTGTCACAAAGTCTGTAGTAGCTTTCTGGACAGACACACTGTCAAAGTCTCGCTTTTGCAATTGATTATATAAAATGTCTACCTGGGGCATTATTTCGAAAAAAAGAAACAGAAAGAATATAAACTCTCTATCATCTAATGTTCTACTAAATCCCTTAGCTTCACATATAGTATTCGACTCAAAATCACCACTGTTTGCAATGGTTGACATGCATTCAAGAAGATCTTCTCTGAATTTATAAATTAGCAATATTGCTCGAATATTGAAGTTTCAGCGAGTTGCAGACCCTCTTGGAAGTCTTCTTGAAACTATTTGTTCAAGAATTTCTGTCCCTTTCGGGGAACGTGCAAAAAATGCTGTTATACCACCGATCTCTGAAAAGAAAATTTTAACTCTAGATATTTTGGAGGAAGCCTGTTCCATAATTAGGTTAAGTTGGTGGGCATAGCAGTGAATATAATGTGCATTTGGGTAAACATCCCTGATTTTCTTTTGCACCCCACCTGTTGTACCACGCATGACGCTGGCACCATCGTAGCTTTGAGCAATTACTTTTCCTTTAGCACATTGCTCAGGGAAAACAATGTTTAATTCATTAAGAATGGCTGGGGCAATTGTTTCTGCAGATGAGTCTTTTAGATGTGTGAAACAATAAAATCTTTCAGCTACCTTGCAATTTCTATCAATGTAGCGGAAGACCAGAACTGACTGTGTCTTAGTAGAGACATCAGTTGTATCATCAGCTTGGATAGCTACATAATCAGTGGTTCTCAACTGCTGTATAATATAGTCTCTTATTACTCCCAGCATAGAGTCCAGAAATTCATTTTGAATAGTTTTAGAAGTGCCTTTAAACACGATGGCTGTTTTTAAATGTGTTTCCATAGCACTGTCAATGCTGGAGACAAAATCAACAAGGCCCCTGAACACGCCAGGATTTAGAGACTCTTCAGTTTCATCATGGCCTCGTAATGCCAATTCAAAGTCACCACAAAATCGAATACAGTCAATCAATTTTGATAAAATGTATCGGTTTTTATCCACTTCTGCATTATGTTTTCTTACTCCCACACGGTATGCTTCGTTTAATTGCTGTACAATGTCCGATTTTCCAAAAAGAGATAATTTTAACATATTTGTCAAATGGGATTTACAGGAATCATGTTTTTTTATTTTTTCAGCCAGATGCTTTAGGTCAGTAACTCCTGTTTTTGTCCAGGTAACTTCACCTCCAAAGAGTAAGCATGGGAAACAGAATAAAGCATTTTTAGAAGCGCTACAAGTAAGCCATTCAATCCTATCATACCATGTACTGGTAAAGCGACGTGTGTACCGCTTTCCCCTATCTTTTGTAGACTGCTCAATTTTAATTTGAGGTTTATCAGCTCCTAATGTTTTCACTTGCAGTTTATCTGCATGTGTCAAACCCAAAAATGGGTTTATGAGTAAACTGTCAACTGTGTTCATTGTGTCCAGCAATATATCAGATTGTAAATAGAAAACCTAGCCTGTTTTTTAAAATTCCCTTGGTTGAAGACACAAAAACGATATTACGCAAAATACTAAATAAACACTAATATAAATTGTCATGCACACAGAAGTAACAGCAATTATTCATCCACATCCATCTTCAGTCTGACAAGAATGCAACTGCAGCAGCACGTACAGCTGTTCCCCAAGCGGTATAGCCTTGTAAATTTTTGCAGAATTTCTCCTGGGATCCTGTTAATAATTAAAATATGGTGTGAGCTTTGAGGCTAGGTGCCATAGCATGCACAACACCAGTGGTGATTGAAAAGCTTGAGAATGTCAATTCAGTGATCTGCCTAGAATTTAAAGGGTGTACTTATACATTTTGACTTGACTTTAGATGGCAAATAATACAAAACATATTAAAAAATGTCTTCAAAAGAATGAGAGACTAATTGAGCAATACCCTTTAAAAGGGTTCAAGGCAGATCTCTGATATATCCAGTACTCATCTGTACCCAACACAGCAAAATAAATGCATATTTTTTCAATTAAGAGTTTAACATTGCAGTTAGACCATTTTGATATTCAACACATTGATGAAATGACCTATTTTACACACAAGACAGACTAAAATTACAGCCTATAGACAGTGCTAGTCCTATCAGTGATCCTATTACTAAATGGACAACAGTCACAACTGTCACAACACATTAGATCAATTTAATATATCCAACTCACTGCACATACTCTGTGTGCAGTAAAACCACTGTGTGCAAAAAAATAGGCTGAAAAACATTGCTGTAAAAAATATTGTCGACTGAAAAAACTAGAATGAAAATAAACAGTGGCCTAAAACATGGTAAAATGCCATGCATTATCGAACAAAGATAAGTGTACTGGGATCAGGGGTAAGAGGCATCCTCCTAAAGTATACAGGAGCATTTAAAATGAGGTGGGGTAAAGGGGCCGGAGACTAGCAATGCATTTTAACAATTCAAGTATAGTTATCTTTAAGGGATAGTTAGGAGATTTTAGGGTAGCACTAAGTAGTAGCAGAGGGCTATAATGAATTAGAGTAGTACTTTGTTAAGTAGGAAGAAAGGATAAAATATATGGGCAGTTTGGGGTTTAAAGGCTTTAAGGATGAAAAGCATTAAGGGATAGTAAGGGATTATCAGGCCACAGTAAAATAAATGAAAGTGTATAAAAAAATAAAAGATTTCAAAATCGACATTTTGGGAATTTTCATAGTTCATGATGAAAAACAAAAAATGATTCCCTTGAACTTTCAACTCGCTACAAGCTCACACTCTCTGAACTGTTCTGCTAGGATAAGCCAACAGGCAGTCCTCCACACCTAAAGACCACACAGTTGGCATCCATATACAGCTGAATGTGGACCTTTGCCGTAAATAGAGAACCATGTCCTACCTTGTGGCCTGAGATTAAGGACCACGAAGCTGAGTTTTGATCAATGTCCTGTTACAGCAGAGTCAGAACTACCACTTGTCCTCTTTCGATATCTCTCAGTACTGATCTTGAATGTGATTATATCACGGCCAGTTTGAACTCCAATTTTTCATGTGCTAAAAGAATTAAAACAATAATTATTACCAGCAATTACATTGCATTCATGTAATGTTTCAAGCCAATGTGCTTCCTGTATAATAATGTTTTACACAAAACAAATAAAAATAATAAATTCAGGTGTTTTTTAATGGAATGTGCATGAGTGCAAGTGAGCTCCTGGGTCTCTGCAAGCATGGTGATGTGTGAAATTTTGTGTAGAGTTGAATATTTCTGCAAAGAAGTGCATGCCCATGTTTAAACATGAATCTATGTGAACGAATGTGTGTGTATGTTTGAGTATGTGTGCATTGCAGTGAGCACCTGTGCCGCTGGCCCGAACTCTAGAATCCTGTTGAAGTAGTGAGCAGAGGTATGGGAACACCTCATGTGACTAGAGGAGGGATGGTGAGTTAAGGTTTTACACCGGCTACATTCAGGGGGCTAGAGAGTCAGAGGACAGATAAGCCAGTGATCATTTCCAGCAACCAGACCCCAAGGTTGCAAACTTTCAGCACCAAGGCCACTGCCACCTCTAAGTAGCCTATAGTCCATCGCCTTTCTGGAAAACAACAGTTGGCATAGGGCGACCCCTTGGTTCTACGTGGAGCACTCTCTGCCAGCCGGGTCAGGAACTGTTTTTGTTTATGACTTGCACTAACTGAAGAAAGTGTTTTACACTGTGGGAAAGCAGGCAGTTTGGCAAGAAATTGGTGATTATTTTTTCCAGGCAGTGCCGAAATGTGATTTTGGCAAGAAAATAAGTGGGACAGACTGTATGCTTTTCACGACCACGATGCACTTACTGCCAGCGTGCTTGCTGCCTAAACGCAGCTACTCAGAAAGCATGCAAGGTGGTTAGGGCCCAGGTGTGCTATAGCTTGAATGAATAAAGCATTCTAGTGTGGTGATGCGGACACCAGCACTAGTCTGACCACTAATGAGTGGTACTTGACAGGACTACAAATGTGAAAGTGAACGCTCTTCAACATTTTAAAAAGTGTATCTTTTTAACATTTGAAAGCTCTGACATTATCAAGTCAAATTATAGCACTGCACTAAGACTTAAACATAGAAGGAGGGAGGGGCTGACACCTCCACCTGAATAGGGCTATGCCTATTAGAAACACAAATAGCTATATAACCGCCTGTAGTGTGCCTGGAGCCAGAGAAGACAGGGCAGGGGCCTTTTAAGGATCAAAGACAGCTGTCTTTTGTTGTCTCCCCCACTTCAAAGACACATTTTGGTATTAGTACTAGACCTCGCTGTGACATCCCCAAATTAGTTCACTTTGGGGTCTGGAGGAGACTCTGCAACTATGAGGTACAACACTGCTAGGAATGACTGCCCCTTTGTCACTTGCTTTGCTGTACTGCTTATGCACTCTGCTCAGCTATGTTGGCCTGCTCCCTGCTACCTCTGCAATGAGGGACAACTGGACCTCTATATCCTACAAGTTCCCAAGAGCTTGTTAGCTTTCCTCCTGTTATGGAAGAATCAGGACTATTTGTATGTTATTGGGCCACCAGACACACTCACATAGTCTAGCGCTTGCTGTGTTGGCGCTCGGTCACCTTTTGCTACTAGTCGTACTCGACACTGCTGTTTCTGAAGATACCGCAGCAGTGTAGACCTTTACCCTCAGTCAGCGCCGGGAGCACCGAGTGGCGTGAGCGCATTCTGGTTGCCTAGCAACACAACGATCTGAGCTCACTCTCTCCAGGCTCTTTGGGAGGAAGATTCACAAGACTGCATCTACTGTGGCTGAACACCAGTCCTGCCTGCCTCTGTACCTCTTACCAACACGAGCTCCATGTGTGAGGCCCGCCAACACAGCAATATGGGGCCACAAACCTGCCTGTGCTCCAGCGGCTATGCCAGAGCCCAACTCCTCTTCATACCACGTGGACCCCGTGTGCGAGACCGCCGACAACGAGAGCAGTGACTCCAAGCCCCAGGTACTGTCCCGAAGGCCTGTGCAGGCTAACTTCAACCCCCACTGCATTGAAAACCTTTTCGAGGCGGAGGAGGCCGGTGGGCTCATTTGAGGATTACTGTAACTCTTTTAAAGGTTCCTGAGCACTGTGATGAGCTATTAACGTTACTAGTACTGGCATAACTCTTGATAGACTATTGAATTGCTGTCCTTTAGGCCTGGTTTTAATTACATAAAGATGGTCTATTTTTCTAGAACTAGTGTGGAGTGTTTTGCTTTGTCTTTCACTGTTACTTTACTATGCGTTGCAGAAATACTTTACACATTGCCTCTTTGATAAGCCTCCTCTGCGCCAAGCTACCAGACGAGGAGCACAGGTAATCTTGCATCTGAATTAACCTGAGTGGTAGTGGGTACTGCTTGGCTTAGGTGTATACCTTAGCCAAACAAAAACCCCATTTGTAACTGACACATTCAGCAGCGCCTGCTGCTGCACGTTGCCTGCTATCATTCCGAGCTGCAATGTGCAATTGGAGGGGGGCAGCAGCTTATCAGATTTCACCTGGGCCCATAACAAAGGCCGAAGTTAAAGGGCCTTCAGGCCTCCTTCTGTTCCAAGGAGATATCTGGAGCCTCAAACCTAAAAGCAAATGCCTCGACCAATGGGAAACAGCTTCCCTCTTCCTGCTGGACCTCTCAGCCGCCTTCAACACCGTTTCCCACCACACCCTCTGCACAAGATTCCACGATGCCAGCATCCGGAACAAAGCCCTGTATGGATCTGCTCCTTCCTCACCGGCCAAACACAGAGAGTAAGACTTCCACCATTCAACTGAAAACCCACAGAGATCAGCTGCAAAGGGTCTCAAGGCTCCTCCCTGAGCCCCAAGCTCGTCAGGCCCCATTTGCAGCCATCGTCAAGAACCACAGACTCAACGTTGTCTCCTACGCGATAACATCCAGCTGATTCTCTACCTCACAGAAGAACCCACAGCTGCCAAGAGCAACTTCCACAACAGGATAAATGCAGTCACCACCAGGATGAAGGACAGCTGCCTCAAGCTTAACTAACTCAAACAAGACCTAAGTCCTCAACCTGGGATCCACCCCCAAGTGTTGCCACCCCCTCTGCCTTGGTTGACTCTTGGTGGCCCAGGCAGAGGGGGTCTGCAGCACTTGGAACCCCCCCCCCCACACGCCCACTGACTACGTGCGAAACCTTGGCAACCTCCTGGACTTCTCTCTCCCAATAAACCACCAAATCAACGTTGTTCATTCCTCCTATTTCCACATGCTCCATCTACTTCATGAAATCTTCCAGTGTGTCCCCAGTGAGTACAGGAAAACTGTCACCCATGAGCTTGTCAGCACTCTATCCAGCACCACCCAGAAACTCCATAAGAAACTGCAGAACATCAAGAACACCTCCGCCAAACTCATCCTGAACATCCCACGCCGCAGCCACATCACCGGCTACCTGAGAAGGGAAATATCCATTACAACGAATCCAATACAACGCATGCCATTACAACGCATGCCAACACAACGCACGTACCATTTACATCGCAATGCTATTACAATGCATAGCATTACAATGTAAAGCATTATAATGCATATACTTTTACCACACATGCTTTTACATGAATTTCTTTGTATAGGCAAGCATGGTAAAAGCATATGTGTTTTACATGTAAGTATAAGGTAAGTATAGGGTTTAGGGTGGGTTTGGGTTTTGAGGTGTAGGGGTATAGGTTTGGGTTGCCAAGATTAATTTTAGGGTTCAGGATGGGTATATGTTTTGGGGTGCCAAGGTTCATTTTAGGATTCAGGGTGGGTTTGGATTTTAGGGTGCCCAGGGTAATTTTAGGGCTCGGACAAATTTGGATTTTTTGGTGGCAAGGGTAATTTAAAGTTTTAGGGTTTGGGGTTGTAAGGGTAATTTTAGGGTTCAGGGTTGGTTTGGGTTTTGGGGTGGCAAGGGTAATTTTAGGGTTTAGGGGGTATGGGTATTAGGGTGGTAAGGGTAATTTTAGAATTTTAAGGCGGTAGGGCTATTGGCACTGGTACAAAGGGTAATTTTGGGGTTGCATGGGGGTATTAATATATATATATAAATATATATATATATATATATATATATATATATATATATATATATATATATATATATATATATACGCACACAAACAGAGACACACAATTACTTACCTTAACCCCTTTTACCAAGTATATGCCTTTACCACGCATGTCTTTGCCTTGTAATGGCATGCGTGGTAAAGGCATATGCATGGTAAAAGTGTGCTTTGCAATGGTAATGCGTTGTAACAGCACTTGTGTTGTTACAACCGCGTTATAATGGCATTCTTTGTGTTGGCACGCAATATAACGTCATATATTCCCTGAGAGACCTTCACTTGCTATCTTTCAACAAAAGAATTACCTTAGCTCAAGCGCCTCACGCATGCCTACAAATCCCTCCACAACGCCAGACATACATAGCTCAACCACCAATTCTGCTTCTACACTCTCCCCTGGCATCTCCACTCCGACCAACTGGTGCAGGCCACCATCACACATCTGTAGACCAGTGCTGGAGAAAGATCCTTGTCTAAACTTCTGGAACGTCCTGCCTCTGTACCTCAGGCAATCACCATCACGTCCGCAATTAAGGAAGGACCTCAAGACTTGGCTTGTCAAATCAATCGTAGATCCCCTCCCTCAACACCCCACACACAGCGCCTTGAGACCCTACGGGTGAGTAGTCTTGCTTTAAATAGTAATTGATTTGAAGCAATGGAGCAGAAAGAAAGGCTTAAAGCTTATCACATCATAAGACGCTTGCTTCTGAATTTGTATTTGCAAACATTTTAAATTTAAATACCACTATTTTGTTTTTATTTCTTTTTATAGTGATACTCATCCACATGTAGGGTGTCAAAGCACTTTAGATCACATGTACACATATATTGACAATAAATGAAGAGTATAAATCAATGTACAGGTTGTGTAACAAAAGTAAGTGAGGGTTACAAGGTTGAAGAGTTGCATGCTGTTTATAGCTCACTGTGCTATATGAGAAGGATTAAAATGTATGGACTGTACATAACCAAATGAGCTCTGTATTAAAAGCAGTAACCCACTTATCTAGCTTCATAAAATAAAAATATGTCATCTGCATATTACATAGCATTTTGCATGAAGTGCACTGCATGAGACACATTAACCTTGCAAGTTCATTTAAATGCACTCACGAGTCATGATACTAGACTAGAGTGTGCTATATGTTAAAATAATTACAAAGTAGTATATTTAAATAATGGAAATATTGCAAAAATAATTTAAAAGAACAATAATTAATACTTCACACTTACCCCAGTTATCAGGCAGGTTCTGTCTTGGTCAGTCAGCCGTTGATGCTAGTTGCTGGCTGGCTGTGCTTCTCCTTTTGTTGTCCAGCAGCTACTGGTTCAGAGAGAGCTAAAACAGTAAAGCTTTCACTTTCAGGATGAAAGTGAAAGCTCTACTCTGTGCAGCATGTGACACCACGTCACAGGGTCATGAGTTAAGTCTCATGACTCTGTGACATAAATAAAATGCTTACAGCGTTTTTTTAAAAAATAAAGTTAAAAGTTTATATACAATAATCATTCAGTGTAATGATTATTGTAATTTAAAAAATGACCTTTCCCAAATGAGTCGTTTTTGAGAGATGGCTGGGATCAGTTATGCATGACCCCACCCCCTCCAGTGACGACTGATCAAAGGGTGGGGTGAGGGTGTACTCGTCATCATGCCCCAGCCTTCATGCACACTAGACTTCAATGCAGCCTAGGGCTTACACTGTACCCGCCCGAGGCTGCTGTAAATTTATGATGCTGCCTTGCGTCATTTCTGGGCGGGCCCCAAAAGGGCCATTCTTTATATTCCCGGGCTGGAACCTAATGCGCCCGGTGTTTACATTGCCAGTCTTTAGCCTTAAATTGTGACACATGCGCGAAAGCGCATGTGTCACAAATCACCCCACACGCTGCCTCCATTTCCTGCCTGGCCTGCCTGCTGCTGCAGTGACGCTCGCTCGAGTGCGTCCTAAACTGATGGCAGGCAGGCAGGCAGCAGGATGTCAGATGGCCCGGGGCTTTGATCGGCAATGCGCTTCGGGATTTAAAATGGTAAGTAACATTGCTGTTACTTAGCATTTTAAATCCCTGGCTTGCTCTGTGCCGTAATGCCAGCCGAGTCGATAGGGAGGGCGGAGGCCCGCCGCCCTTGAAAGAAAACCGCCACTGCCCACCACCCAGGGAAAGGGTTAGGTACAAAGGCAAAGAGGCCCCCTGGTTCAATGAGGCCTTGCGAGGGTTGAAACAATCACTGCGCCTATTGGAGAGATCCTGGAGCAAAGCTTACGATCCAGGTGCTCTCTCTGAATACAAAGCCATGTTCACTACCTACAAAAAAAGCCATCATCGACAGGATGGCGGACTACTATGAATAAAGGATTCTGGCCACCAAAAATAAACAGAAGGAGACTTTTCGGATCCTAATGGAGCTGAGATAGTCACAAGAACAGAACCCCCAGGCTTGCCCCGAAGACTGTAACCTCCTGTCGGTCATTCACCATACCCCCGCTGTTCACATCCCTCCAGTGGATGCTCCCAAACTGCTCGTCTATGACAAACCCCTCTCCGCCTTTCCAAAATTAAATCATGACTCTCTGAGCCTCCTATTGGACCACCCCAAATAAGGGTCGCCAGCGGCCCCCTGCCACCTAGGGTATTCCACATGGCACTCCCCAGGTTGGAGAGCGAGGTCGTGAACCTGCTAAATCGGTCCCTCAACACCGGCCAAGTCCCGACCAATTTTAAAGAGGCAAGAGTCATACCCCTGTTGAAAAAACCTGGGGCAGATACAACGAATCTCAACATTTCAGGCCTTTTTCCTAGCTCCTTTTTTAGGTCGAGCAGACCTACCCTCAATGCGTGAGCATTGAAGGTGTCTGCTTCAGACCTATTGTGGCCCGTTAGTGAGAATGCTGGGGAATGAGGACACCAATCTGTTACGAGCTCGCAATTTTCCCCGCGGGAGCGCGCGTCTGACCCGCGCTTGCGCAGATCAACTCACAGCTCCTGCTCGCACACAGCCAGCCCCCACCCCTCTGCATGCACGCATACACAGGCGCGCGTGCGCACACACACACACACACACACACACACAGGCGCGCGCATGCACACGCAGGCATACAACACACATACAGGCTCAATCACACACAGTCACGCACGCGCGCACACACACACTCCCCCCCTCCCCTCCCAGGCATACACACAGGCACGCACGCACTTCACTTCAGCCCTGGGCCCCACTCACCGACTGCGCTCTTCCGGCGGGCTCCTCACGGCGCGGCGCGGCTCGTCTCCTCTTCTTAATCGGGCTCGCGGACCTCGGGAGGCGGGACTTCCGGTCGGCCGCGACCTGATTCGCCGGCCGGCCAAGAGCTTCCGGGTCGCCGCGGGCAGCGCGGCGGCACTCCGATGCGCAGTCCCTTTTCTTCAGATGCAGGGGTGTCCGTGCTTACAGAATTTTATCGTGATTGAGCCTCAAATATTGCAAATAATCCCTGATGTCCTTTTAAAGTGTGGTCCAATTCTTTGAAGACTATTGAATTTAGCTGAACAGATTTTGGGCTGAATTCTCAAAAGGAGCAGTAGAAGTACAGAGACTGCAGATGCACAATTGTTTTATTTACACCACCAAGGAGTAGTACAGCTGGAAAGCTGCAAGAAACGCCGATTTCCATGTGTATTAAGGAGTGAGCCATGTGATTTTTAGGCATGGCTTGACCCCTCAGCTGTCTGCTTAGCCTATTGTTACCAATGTTTTAAAATATATACAGAGTGGGCAGCGGCGTAGTGTGGGTTGCCATTCTGGTCCGATTATTGTGCATTATAATTTATAAATATTTCAATTTTTTAAGTAGACCTTTTAAAGTGCTAAATTTGATTATGCAGCAAGGAAAACAGAAAAACAGATTTTAAGTAACTAGTTTTAAGCCAGAAACATCTCCAAATGTTCTTTGAACGTCCGGGGGTCTCGGTGGAAGTGGAAAGGTGTTCTCCCACTATGACTGTACAACTTGGATGTGCCTAAGGGATACACCAGGCTACTCAATGTGGCCACTTATCCAGTATGAAACTAAGCTTAATGTTTGTCCTATCAAGCCTCTTCCGGGTTTTATGCTCAGACAGAATAGGACATCTATTTTTATGTTAAAATGGTCTGTTGACACATCCAGACAAGCGGGCGGTGTGGTTGAAAATTGACGCACTGTCATATGGTGGAAGCTCACAAACCACAAGGCTTGATTTTTCTCTTCCTTTTTTTATACACTTTTCTAATTTTATAATGCTTTTTCGGAGGCCTGAAGTAACCTCTACAGTATTTTGTAGAGCACTGGTTTTGTACAAAATTGTAGCATTTTCTTTGCTGAAACTATAGATATTCAAGTAGAGGTTTTGGAAGTGTAGCACACACATTTCTGCAAAAAGGGAAGGAAGTTCCTCACCAGTCGTTTGTTCGCCTAACTTCCTCTTCAGTTTGTCTGGTTGTGCTACTTGGTTTTGTAAACTTGTTTTAAATCTGTCTAAAACAAGAAACCAATTTGTTTGGGGAAAATAGGGCATGATGGATGACGGCTAAAATGTACATTTTAGATTTTTATCCTACCGTAACTACTATTTAGAAACCGATTTGAACTGGTGGAGTCGTTCAATTCGGTGAATTAGCATGAGTGTACTCTTACACCGAAAGTACATAACCCTAAGTAGAAGACATTAAACTCCAACTGCGTATAAAACGTGAATGAGAATTGTTTTTTAAACTGTAAAATAAAGTGGGTAATATTAGATAATCTGCCAGAGGGTGGGGGAAAGCCAGCTTTTATGTTGGTTTTAAACCTAAAGTGCTACTTAGCAGTTTTCCTATTGCAGAGGTTGTATATGATTGCATTGAAACAGGATTTCATGGAATACTTTTACTGAGAAACCATTTTGCCTAAAGTGTTTAATAGAAATTTGCATGATGAATGAGATTTACCATTTAAAAGAAAAAAATTCCTAAAATGCCTTTTTTCAGTATTGACTTTTGCATACTTATTAACTTTGAAAAACAGTTCTTTATTCTCTCATAGACCCTTTATCCACACACCTCCTGTCTTTCTATATCCGTCATCCGTTTGGTTTAGACACACATCTTCACCCACCCTCACTCGCCCTCTCACCCTCACTCACCCTCTCACCCTCACACACCCTCTCACCCTCACACCCCCTCTCACCCTCACACCCCCTCACCCATCCTCACCCCCCCTCACCCATCCTCACCCTCACCCTTGCACAGCCTCACACACCCTCACACCCTTACACCCCCTCACCCACCCTCACGTAAATACAACACATATTGCATTACAAATGCTATAGGTGTCACATTTGCGTAAGTTATAACTAGTGGCATTGTAAATGACAACGCGTTTAATTTCGCTGTTTTCACACAACATAAATAAAAAAAATGTCATTTACAATACCAATAGCTCAAACTTTCCTAATGCGAGACCTATTGCATTGCAAATGCTTGTTGACAAAGGTGCTGGAACAACATGTGCTGAAAACCCTATCCCTCCACTTAGAGAGCAACCACCTCTTTCATATGAAGTAGGCTGATTTTAGGGATCACCACAGCCCAGAACTGGTAATGCTGGCAGTCCTGGACAAACTGAGCTTGATGGCCGACAACAAGAAGCCTCGCGCCCTGGTCCTCCTAGACCTGTCCGCTGCATTTGATACGGTTTACTTACCTGTTGCTGTTTGCTGCCACCCTGCTTGCTGCCACTTTGTTTTGCGGTCCCGGCGGGGACGCGCTGTCTGTTGCTGCTGGGCTGCTGGACTCCGGAGAAAAACTACCGCTCCCAGCTCCCCGAGCGCCGCACCCACCGCTGACGCCATCCATCGCGCCAGGAGTAAAGGCAGGGGCCCGCGGTATGCAGGATGCGCACGGGCGGCGCCCGGACAAAGCCCGGGCCAAGGGCAGGCCCGTCTGAGGCAGCCGGAGGCCGAAGGAGCCTGGCCTGGGCCACCCCTTTTCCATATGGCGATTGTCGATGCAAGTTTCTCTAGGTGAGCTAAGGAAATTACAATTTCATATTTAAAAGACTCGTGTGTCAAAAGTATTCATGGGGAAACGTGTAGGACAAGTGGTATTCAGACCTGCCATAACCAGTATTGACACCATGTTGGAAAGAGCAGTCAGCATTGTTAGCAACAAAATCGAACTGACTGAGAGGCATCTCTCTCTTGGCTTAGGGCTACCACTCCAACCTCTTACCTCGGCAGCTGAAGTTAGCAGTTTTATTGTGCATGACTCAGACATATTAACTGCCACCTGTAAGGCCTCAGGAGATGTTGTATAGTCAACACCCCCTCATCAGATACCCCCATGACCACTGTTGCACCTATCGGGTCAAAACGTAAGAGGAAGCCAGTCAAGACTGTAAGCGCAAAGAGAAAGCAACCCACTTGCCCCTGTTCTACCCGCACAACATTGAATTCCTGGATACGTCCCTCTACCAATCTTGCACCAGTTGAGGCTCAAGTGCATGCTCCATACACTAAACCCTCTTCACTGCTCTATCGGCACTCAGACTGAGACTGATCACGTTTTTATAATTAGCAATGGCAGCAGCAGCAGTGAAGGGGCCATGAGCTTAATTATGGACACAATTACTGAGCGTGTCAAGTGTGTTCTTGATAATTTTGTTTCTTCTCTTAGGGGCTCTTTGCCTGTTGTGTTTTCCGCCCTTCCTGACGCCCAATCTACGATCCCTAATATTACTCCCAGGGTAGATCTCACTATTCTTGAAACCAATGGCACAGGAACACCAAGCGAACACAGGTCTGTTGAATAGTAGAGAGGACCAGTTAGTGAATCTCCTAAGTTTTTATAGTTTTTAAACGCTATGGACTTGCAGCAGTGCCTTCTAGGGACGGTCATATTGAACCCACTTATAGAGGAAGGGGTGCATCCTCTACCATTGATTATATCTTTATTACTGCTTGCTTAGAAGATTATGTGACAAAGGTTGAGGTAATCCCCACACTCCAGGGGGACCACAATCCGATAAATATGACCTTAAGTTTTACAGACAGACCAATCTATGACCACGCTCACGGTGCTAGTGATTTAACAACCACCACTGATAACCTCTGACTGGTGTGGCGTGGCATAGATAACAGAGCTGTATTTGAAAGGATGGTAAGATCTTATCCTGATTTGATTGACATCTGCTTGACATTTAGAGAATGTAATCGGGAGGTGGTTGGTGCCTTTACACAGCTTTGTACTGGTATTAAACCCCTACTGTCCAAGCCAAACAAGAAAACTAACTTAGATCCTGGATGGTTTAATGCTGACTGCTCTGTAGCTAACAGAGCCCTGCAAAGGGTCCTTGCTATCAAACATAGGAACAGCTCTCTTGTTACATCGCTTAGGATAAGTTATAAGAGAGCTATTAAAATCAGAAAAGAGGAAATCATTAAAGACCACTGGGATAATCTTGTTCGGGGAAATACCTTAAAAAACTGTAAGGATTTTTGGCAAGCAGTTAAAGGTATGAGATCCCTGGGAAATACAATGTCGACTATTAGCTGCAATATATCTAGCGAGTCCTGGGAGAACCACTTTAGTACGATTTATGCTGCTCCGGACCCTAGTTTAGTCTGTGAGGTGCTTATCCCAATTATTGGGTTACGGATTGAACTATTTAAAGTTGAGGAGGCAATTACTCAGAGCCTGGGACATAAAGCCACCGGACCGATGGTCTCCCCATCAATCTAATAAAGAGTCCCCCGACTTTTGTGCACCATTACTTTTAAACGTTCTTAACAATTTAATAAATTCCCCCATACCCCAAACCTGGTCCTCCAGTATCATAGTGCCAATTTTTAAGAAGGGGGACCGGTCTGATCCAAGTTGCTATAGGCCGATCTCCCTGATCGATAACACATTGAAAAGTTTAGGGAGGGTACTATACAACAGGATCAGATCGTGGGCTGAAGAATGCCAGGTTTTACATCAATGTCAACTGGGGATTAGGAGCAAAGTGGGAACTGTAGAACAGTGCCCTAACCTAAATCTGATTATTGGCAAATATAATATAGCCAAGAAAACACCTTTATACCTCGCATTTATGGACCTCACGTCGGCTTTCAACTTTGTTAATAGATCCCGGCTGTGGTCCACTCTTTTAGCTTATGGGTTGCAGGAGCCATTGGTCTCTCTCTTAGCATATTTGCACAGAGACCTACATGCCAGTGTTCATATTCGTAGGGATGGTGAGGTCTCCAAAGCCATTAGAGTTGGTAGGGGGTCAGACAGGGTTGTGTCTTTGCCCTCCTTCTATTTATTTTATATATTAATGATTTAAGTAAGTCCTTGGTCACTTTAACTCAGGACGTCCCATCTAATAATGGTAACAAAATCCCGGCATTGTTATATGCCGAGGATGCGGTACTGATGGGACGTACCCCAAATGCCTTGCGCATTTTGGTTAATGGCTTTGTAGAGTTCATTGCCACCCTAGATTTATGTACACATTTAAAAAAAATCTTTTTTGATGACGTGTGACTCTAAAATGTATTTTAATTCACCTATAGTTTTAAATTCAAATCAACTATTGAGCACTCGCACTTTACCATACCTTGGCTTGGTGTTCACATCTAATGTCTTGTGGAATGACCATGTGGGTTATTGTAGGAGGAAGTTTACCAACTCTATTAACACCATACCTGGGTTTCCCAAGCCAAGGAGTGTTGAGGTGGTGCAATCTATTCTCAAGATTTATAGACTTCAATGCATAACAGTCGCAACCTTTGGTGCGGAAGTCTGGGGCACACGACTAGTGGTTGCATCCAGGGTGAAGAGAATAGATTTTGTCGTAAACTCGTGGGTGCACCTATCTCCTCATCCAAGTATGCAAGCCATAGTCGAACTCAATCTCCCATACATAGAAGATTATATCAAGGTCAGCGCCACGTTATTTTGGTTGAGAATTTGGAACAACCCTGCAGCAGTGCTAACAAGAGAGATAATTTTACATTGTTTGAATTGTGACAAGGGGATGTATATACCATGGCTGGCTGCGGTTCGCAAAAGACTAGCCAGTGTGAAGCTGGAACATGTTTCTTAAATCCTTAACACATTAGCTCTATTAGCAGTAAATCCCTTCAGAAGACCTGTATGCCTTATATAAAAAAGCTAGATTGACTACTGAATGTAAAAAAACCTCAGTTGTTAGATACATGGAAATCGAGAATGTGACACCAGCGGTATCGAGATATCTGTTGAAACCCATCAGCCGCTGGGAAAGGGGTTTACTTTTCCGGTTAAGAATAGATACTATGAAATACATTTTGTCATTTCCAGTGGGTTTTTCTAATAACCTTGATCTTCTACCCTGCCCCTGTAACAACCAACACAAGCAATCAATGCTTCACTTTTTATTCTTTTGTTCTTATTATTTACTTCTCACCAAAAGATTCTTGATCCCGTATTTTATAGCTCTACAAAAAATGTATTATAAAGCTGCTTATGGGAGGGTGTTAGGTTTAAACGATGATGAATTAACCTTTTGGGTTGGATCGTTTCTGAAAGCTGCAGTGCGCACTCGTAATTCCATGCAACCCTGTTAAAATGTATGCACTTTATTGTATGTTTTTAGTCGATTATTTTAATGATTGCTTAACTATGAATTGTGTACCATGCTACTGGAGTTCCATATTTATTCTGATGTATGCTTTTTAACTTGTACTTTTATGGATATTTTGCTTTTTATCCGAATAAAGTTCATATTGATTGATTGATTGATTGATTGATTGATTGATTGATATGGTCAATCATGACCTACTCTTGTCACTGATTAGGGAGCTGGGAGTCCAGGGGGTGGCATTTCAATGCCTGGTGCCCTTCCTGTCTCAAAGGATCTAACTTGCTGACCAGGTATCTGATGTGGGTGAGTTAACGTGCGTTGTTCCCCAGGGATCAGCACTGTCCCCCCTTCTTTTAAATGTTTACCTCCAGCCCTTGGTGACCGCATTGTCTTGTATGGAGTGCCAGGTCTTCAGCTACGCAGACGACACTCAAATCCTCATCCAGATTGACAACTCCCCTACGGCACAGGCTCAGTTGCAGAATGTCCTAAAATTCACAGTCAACTGGATGACAGCCAACTACCTCAAAATCAACCCGATAAAAACTGAGGTCCTGGCCATCACCACTAATGCTAATCCTTGGAGTGACCTCTTTTGGCCACAAGAACTTGGCTCTACTCCCAATCCCGCCCAAGCTGTAAAGAGTTTGGGTACGAAAATAGATGCCAAACTCTCTATGTCCCACCAGGTCTCGAACTTGGTGGGGACATGCGTGAGCCTGCTGAGATTGCTGCAGAAACTGGCCCCTGTCCTCTCATTGACGGCACTCCATATGGCAGTATCAGCTTTGATTATCTCCCGCCTAGACTACGGGAACTCCCTATATGCGGGCCTCCTGCAAAAACTGCTGACTAAACTCCAGGTAGTCATGTACAACACTGCCAGACTGGTTTTCAGGCTCCCAAGGTGAGCTCACGCCACCCCCCTATTGCAGCAGCTACACTGGCTACCGGTTAAGCAGAGAACCAGATTCAAGGGGCTATGCATAGCGCACAAAGCCATCTATGGTCAGGCCCCAGCATATATTAAGGAATGCATGGTAAATTATATTCCGGGCCGGTCCCTCCGGTCCACTGGTGCTGTGGCCTGCCCCCACTTCTCAACCTCCTCCATAGGGGGCAGAGCCTTCTCTACAACGATCCCCCAACTCTGGAATGAGCTTCCTGCAGGGCTCCGTAAAGAGCCCGCTCTCTTCCCATTTAGGAAAAAATTAAAAACCCTCCTTTTTACCAAAGTCTGGGGCACAATCTAGGCCAAATCGGGGTGCACACTCACAGAGGTGCCAAGGTTGGGCTCTCTTTCTAAGTGCTTAGAGACCAGTAGGTGATAATGCGCCATAGAAATCCCAATTAAAATTAACATTAACAACTGGGGGGGAACTACAGCAGGTAACAAACAGCAGGCTAGCTCATCAGGGTCTCCTTGTCTTGCAGCAGAGTGGCAGTCCTTCTTGTGACGTAGCAGGCGACAGGTAAGCACAGCAAAGAAAGCAAGTTTAGATGGGGGATTTTCCAGGCAATACAGCAGTTCCTCCTGGCACTGTGCCATCCATGCAGTGCCTCTATTCATGGGTCACAGCCCCTGTCTTTATAGTCAGAGAGTCTTTGTTCTGTGGGGGACTTCAAACACTGTTTAGAAGTGCACATCACCCCAATTCACATTTCAAGCCATAGCCCCAGACACACTGTAGGGGGCGGAGACAGCATTGTAGAAGGCAGGCCCTATTCAGGTGCAGGTGCAGGTGCAACTCCTCCCACCACTCCAAAAGCAGACCAGGCCTATTCAAGTGCAAGGGACACTCCTCCCGTCACTACAAATGCAGCCAAGGTCTATTTAGTCTAGCGCTGAGTCACCCAGGAAAAGCAGGACACACCTTAGCCCCCCTTGTGACTGTCTAGTGTTAATGCACATCCCCTCTCTACTGTCAGTCAAAACCAGACGGTGAACACACATCCAGGCAGGGCACACAGACACATCAGCACAAAGAAATGCCCACTTTTAAAATTATTCAGAAAAGGGGGTGGTGATGAACAGAGTTTCTGAATTAAGCAGACCACTCTTACCCAGTCCAAAGATCAGGGCATGATCCATCACCGTTTTCTAGCTCACTGCACCGCCGGGCCGAAGACGGCTGTAATGCCAGAAACCGGTCCCCGGAAGCTTGTTTCCTTCCCAGTATAAGAATTGGCTTGGTAGTTTGGTCTGCCCTGTTCCCATGATGCACTGGGCCAGGGACAGACTAATTTGCATGTAGCCGGGTTCTGAGCTGGGATGGTGCAGTGAGCTAAAAAACTGTGATGGATCAAGGGATTGGTGTCACTACAACGCGGTTTTTTACAACGCATTCCGTTACATCGGAATTTTTACAACGCAGGATCCATTACATCGGATGCCATTACAACGCATGGCATTACATAGCAGATGCTATTACAACGCATGGCATTACATCGTAAGTATAGGTAAGTATACCTTTTTTAAAAAAATGTAATTAAGTTAATTTAATTAATTTAATTTAATTAATTTAATTAAAATACATTTTAAAATAGTAATTAATTTAATTTAATAAATTAAAATCTATTTATTTAATTTAATTTTAATAAAATTTCTAATTAATTTTATTTAATTAATATAATGAAAATAATTTAATTTAAATATTTTTTAAATTGTAATTAAATTAAATTAATTAAAATAATGTATTTAATTTAATTAATTTAATTAAAAAATGTAATTAATATGATATAATTAATTTAATTTAATAAATATATTTTAATTAATTTATAAATGGTAAATATAATTTAATTAGCCCTAAACACAAAACTACCCCTGAACCCTAAAATACCCCTGTACCCCAAAACCCAAACCCAGCCCTAAAACCTAAAAACACCCCTGTACCCCAAAACCCAAACCCTGCCCTAAAACCTAAAAACACCCTGTACCCCAAAACCCAAACCCTGCCCTAAAACCTAAAAACACCCCTGTACCCCAAAACCCAAACCCTGCCCTGAAACCTAAAAATACCCCTGTACCCCAAAACCCAAGCCCTGCCCTGAAACCTAAAAACACCCCTGTACCCCAAAACCCAAACCCTGCCCTAAAACCTAAAAACACCCCTGTACCCCAAAACCCAAACCCTGCCCTGAAACCTAAAAACACCCCTGTACCCCAAAACCCAAACCCTGCCCTAAAACCTAAAACACCCCTGTCCCCCAAAACCCAAACCCTGCCCTGAAACCTAAAAATACCCCTGTACCCCAAAACCCAAACCCTGCCCTAAAACCTAAAAATACCCCTGTACCCCAAAACCCAAACCCTGCCCTAAAACCTAAAAATAACCAAACACCCCAAAACACATACCTCAGTACCCCAAAACATATACTCCTATACTCATACTTATTATAAAAATTACTTAAATTAATATATTTAATTTATAATATTAAAAAACATAAATAAATATATTTATTTATAATTAATAATAATTAAATTAATTATATAATATTAAATAAAATAAAATAAAATTATATACTTACCAATACTTACGATGTAATGGTATGCGTTGTAATAGCATCTGCTATGTAATATCCTGCGTTGTAATAGCATCCGATGTAATGGAACCAGCGTTGTAAAAGCTGCGTTGTAACAGCATTACGATGTAAAAAATGCGATGTAACAGTAACATACCTGGATCAAGCCCTGATCTGTTGACTGGGTATGAGTGTTCTGTTTAATTCAGATACTCTGTCCATCACCACCCCCTTTTCTGAATCGTTTTGTCCACCATAAGCGTGGAAGGGTATACTCAGATGTGAGTCCCTTGCTCATTGCACCATCAGGATTCAAGCAAGCCGGGCCGAAGACGGCTGTAATGCCAGAAACCGGTCCCCGGAAGCTTGTTTCCTTCCCAGTATAAAAATATGGGTTGGTAGTTTGGTCTGCCCTGTTCCCATGATGCACTGGGCCAGGGACAGACTAATTTTCATGTAGCCAGGTTCTGAGCTGGGATGGTGCAGTGAGCTAAAAAACAGTGATGGATCAAGCCCTGATCTGTTGACTGGGTATGAGTGTTCTGTTTAATTCAGATACTCTGTCCATCACCACCCCCTTTTCTGAATCGTTTTGTCCACCATAAGCGTGGAAGGGTGTACTCAAATGTGAGTCCCTTGCTCATTGCACCATCAGGATTCAAGCAAGCCGGGCCGAAGACGGCTGTAATGCCAGAAACCGGTCCCCGGAAGCTTGTTTCCTTCCCAGTATAAGAATTGGCTTGGAAGTTTGGTCTGCCCTGTTCCCATGATGCACTGGGCCAGGGACAGACTAATTTGCATGTAGCCAGGTTCTGAGCTGGGATGGTGCAGTGAGCTAAAAAACGGTGATTGATCAAGCCCTGATCTGTTGACTGGGTATGACTGTTCTGTTTAATTCAGATACTCTGTCAATCACCACCCCCTTTTCTGAGTCGTTTTGTCCACCATAAGCGTGGAAGGGTATACTCAGATGTGAGTCCCTTGCTCATTGCACCATCAGGATTCAAGCAAGCCGAAGACGGCTGTAATGCCAGAAACCGGTCCCCGGAAGCTTGTTTTCTTCCCAGTATAAGAATTGGCTTGGTAGTTTGGTTTGCCCTGTTCCCATGATGCACTGGGCCAGGGACAGACTAATTTGCATGTAGCCAGGTTCTGAGCTGGGATGGTGCAGTGAGCTAAAAAACTGTGATGGATCAAGCCCTGATCTGTTGACTGGGTATGAGTGTTCTGTTTAATTCAGATACTCTGTCCATCACCACCCCCTTTTCTGAATCGTTTTGTCCACCATAAGTGTGGAAGGGTATACGCAGATGTGAGTCCCTTGCTCATTGCACCATCAGGATTCAAGCAAGCCGGGCCGAAGACGGCTGTAATGCCAGAAACCGTCCCCGGAAGCTTGTTTCCTTCCCAGTATAAGAATTGGCTTGGTAGTTTGGTCTGCCCTGTTCCCATGATACACTGGGCCAGGGACAGACTCATTTGCATGTAGCCAGGTTCTGAGCTGGGATGGTGCAGTGAGCTAAAAAACGGTGATGGATCAAGCCCTGATCTGTTGACTGGGTATGAGTGTTCTGTTTAATTCAGATATTCTGTCCATCACCACCCCCTTTTCTGAATCGTTTTGTCCACCATAAGCGTGGAAGGGGATACTCAGATGTGAGTCCCTTGCTCATTGCACCATCAGGATTCAAGCAAGTCGGGCCGAAGACGGCTGTAATGCCAGAAACCGGTCCCCGGAAGCTTGTTTCCTTCCCAGTATAAGAATTGGCTTGGTAGTTTGGTCTGCCCTGTTCCCATGATGCACTGGGCCAGGGACAGACTAATTTGCATGTAGCAGGTTCTGAGCTGGAATGGTGCAGTGAGCTAAAAAATGGTGAAGGATCAAGCCCTTATCTGTTGACTGGGTATGAGTGTTCTGTTTAATTCAGATACTCTGTCCATCACCACCCCCTTTTCTGAATCGTTTTGTCCACCATAAGCATGGAAGGGTATACTCAGATGTGAGTCCCTTGCTCATTGCACCATCAGGATTCAAGCAAGCCGGGCCGAAGACGGCTGTAATGCCAGAAACCGGTCCCCGGAAGCTTGTTCCCTTCCCAGTATAAGAATTGGCTTGGTAGTTTGGTCTGCCCTGTTCCCATGATGCACTGGGCCAGGGACAGACTAATTTGCATGTAGCCAGGTTCTGAGCTGGGATGGTGCAGTGAGCTAAAAAACGGTGATGGATCAAGCCCTGATCTGTTGACTGGGTATGAGTGTTCTGTTTAATTCAGATACTCTGTCCATCACCACCCCCTTTTCTGAATCGTTTTGTCCACCATAAGCGTGGAAGGGTATACTCAGATGTGAGTCCCTTGCTCATTGCACCATCAGGATTCAAGCAAGCCGGGCCGAAGACGGCTGTAATGCCAGAAACCGGTCCCCGGAAGCTTGTTTCCTTCCCAGTATAAGAATTGGCTTGGTAGTTTGGTCTGCCCTGTTCCCATGATGCACTGGGCCAGGGACAGACTAATTTGCATGTAGCCAGGTTCTGAGCTGGGATGGTGCAGTGAGCTAAAAAATGGTGATGGATCAAGCCCTGATCTGTTGACTGGGTATGAGTGTTCTGTTTAATTCAGATACTCTGTCCATCACCACCCCCTTTTCTGAATTGTTTTGTCCACCATAAGCGTGGAAGGGTATACTCAGATGTGAGTCCCTTGCTCATTGCACCATCAGGATTCAAGCAAGTCGGGCCGAAGACGGCTGTAATGCCAGAAACCGGTCCCCGGAAGCTTGTTTCCTTCCCAGTATAAAAATTGGCTTGGTAGTTTGGTCTGCCCTGTTCCCATGATGCCCTGGGCCAGGGACAGACTAATTTGCATGTAGCCAGGTTCTGAGCTGGGAAGGTGCAGTGAGCTAAAAAACGGTGATGGATCAAGCCCTGATCTGTTGACTGGGTATGAGTGTTCTGTTTAATTCAGATACTCTGTCCATCACCACCCCTTTTTCTGAATCGTTTTGTCCACCATAAGCGTGGAAGGGTATACTCAGATGTGAGTCCCTTGCTCATTGCACCATCAGGATTCAAGCAAGCCGGGCCGAAGACGGCTGTAATGCCAGAAACCGGTCCCGGAAGCTTGTTTCCTTCCCAGTATAAGAATTGGCTTGGTAGTTTGTTCTGCCCTGTTCCCATGATGCACTGGGCCAGGGACAGACTAATTTGCATGTAGCCAGGTTCTGAGCTGGGATGGTGCAGTGAGCTAAAAAACGGTGATGGATCAAGCCCTGATCTGTTGACTGGGTATGAGTGTTCTGTTTAATTCAGATACTCTGTCCATCACCACCCCCTTTTTTGAATCACTTCTAAAATTAGCATTTTCTAAAATACACGAGACTTACAGGTACATTAAATATGCTCAACAGTTGTAGACCTATCTTGCCAAGTTTAAGAGAGAGTGCTTTGTAAACAGCAGTGGTAAAGTGCGCATAAAACCAACAAAAACAGGTCAGAAAAAATACAGGAGGAAGGCAAAACGTTCTGGGATGACCTTGCAAACAAAGGGCCAAGTTCAACAAAGTCCTGCTATGGTTTGGAGTAGGACGTGCCGAGGTTCATTAATATCCTCTTTTGAGAGGAAGGCACCCATGGGTATGATATTCTTTTGACCGAAAAGGATTGGCCACCTGATTTCGTAATGGCCAGCCCATACGGTGAAGCAGTAATTTTCCAGCCTTTTTTGACCTCATTCCTGAATCAGTTAAACATTCTTCATACACCAAAGAGTGGGCTCTAGTGCTAGCTCCTGTGTTATACCACAACCATGTGAGATGAGATGAATGATGGTTCACTGTATCATGACATTCCATTGAGGAATACCCCACAACCTGAAAGACAATATCCAATAAAAGATTAAGCTAAACTACAGGTTAGGGAAATCCTAGAACAACTCGAATACCAAGGTGTTCTAGGAAGTTGCACGTCTTCAATGAGTAATTCTTTGTTTCCTGTAATGAAACCAGATCATTCATATTGTCAGGTATTAGATTACAGACATTTAAACACAGCTGCTTGCACATTTGCAGTACAAAACGCACACAGTGCCGCACTAATGAATAACATTGTGTGGAAAAAACACAAAACAACACTAGATATCTCGCATGGATTTTTCTGCCAAAATATAGTGGCTGAAAGCAGATATATGACAACATTCAGCTCACTAGGCTCTCAGAAACAATTCTGACGTTTCCCAGAGGGTATAAAAACAGCCTTGGGCTGCTATCAGCCAAAGTTACAGAATACTTAAACATTTTATTGATCATATTTTGTCCTATGCCAATGACATATATTTGATGGACGATTACCTATGGAACACATGACCAGAATGAACTGCATAATACTGAGGTTTGCTCACATGGGCTATAAATGTAATTTCCAAAAATTGCCCACCTCAGTGTCCTATTTTTGGGATACAAGTTGTCAAGTGAGGCCAAAAGCCTGGCTCACCATTTTTTTTTTAAATGTATGTTGCTTCAACCTCCAACGACACTAAAAAGACTGCAGTCCATATTTGGATTCCTACATTTTGCCAGCACATACATTCTGGATTTCGCAGAATGGGTAAAACCATTCTTTGACATGATACATCCAGACTTTTCAAGCACACACTGAACACAGGAACACATCAAAATGTAATGTTCTGTTCACGCTGACATTATAGCTTCCAAACACCTACACACACATGCAAACACTACAAACCTGGTGATCCGTGTAATCACGAGTACATCAGGGTACACGTATGTCAAGTTCAATGAAGGCGATACAGTACCAATGGCAAATAAATCAAATTTATATACCAATGCTGAAATGAGCTTTGCACCTTCAGAAAAAATACTGACAGCAGGACAGACTGCTGTACTGATAGAACAAGCCCTGGCTCAAGGGAAGCACATACCTGTTGTGGCCCAGGTACCAACCCTGAAGGTGGTCACCAGAGCAAATGTTCCAAATACTAAAGCTCTACATCCAGGATGAATACACTGGGCTAATTCACTCAATGCAACAGATGTAGATTACAAATTTGTTTCTACTCTACAAACACAATCATTCCTGTAGAACGAACAAGAATATCCTCTGTCTAATCAAATCATGCCTCTAGAACGCTATGACTTTTTTGTGTCCTCAAATATCAATACTTTGGAGTTGGAAGTGTTGGAGGTCCGTTTCTCATTCTATCCCAACATTCTGGGGCTTCTCCTGGGTAAGCGCAGAGTGTGAGTGGAGAATATCTTCTTCCCCTTTACTTGAGCCCCTTATTGTCCGCTTTCAGTGCAATTTGGTTACTAGGTTGAGCTAGTCAATATGAACACTCCTTCAAGTTCCCACTTGAATGCATTTATTGCATTGCATAATCATGAGACCATACAATGCATTTCACCATCTTTAATTTGTGAGTTTATTGTTTTCCCAGATGTTCCAGAATGTATTTCTCTTTTCACTATACCCACTCCTGTCTAGTGTATTTACTCTTTGTACGGACGTCACCCACTCTTTATGTGCTGGAGGTGTACATTTTACCCACTTGATACATATCTCTCTTCTTGCTAAAAGTATCAATATAAAGAGAATTTTCTCTTGGTCTTTACTCAACTTAGTTGCTTCAACCTCGTTCTGACTTATCGCAAAAATAACGAAATCTATTCTCATCTCCACCTGTCGTCCTAGTATTTTAGACAAGGTCTTACCCGTCTCCTCCCAAAATTCCTCGAGTTGGGGGCACTGCCGAAGCATGTGTAGGTCATCTGCACCCAGCTCTCCGCACTTGGGGCAACTTAACTCGCCTTGGCCTCTTATCTTAGAAAGCCTCTTTGGGGTCCAGTACGCTCTGTGGATAGTGAATAAGTGGTTTCTTCTCAGTGGTGCAGATTTTACAATTTTCCAACAAGTAGACATAGATACTTGACATTCATGTTGGAAATTCAGCTCCAGCAGTACTCCTCCCCAGGAATTCTGTAGTGTTCCTCCCCCTCTTATATCAGTGCCCAGTACCAATATGCTATTTCTCTTTTGATGATCTTGTTTCCCTGCAGCAATTCCTATACTCTCCCGTTTCCATCTTGGCTGTCTTTTAAGTCCTTGAACCAGCTGATTATTTGATAGTACTTAAATCTCAAGATTGTGCCCTTAGTTCTTTCACTCAGCACTTCCCACTCTATGACAGAGTTCTGTGTCATTAACTCGCCCCATTTTGTGATATGGTTTTCCCTCAGGGGGTTTGCTAGTTTATCTTTTAGATAGTCTGGGGTTCCTGGGGAATCGCATATGAGCGCATATCTGCTTAAGTATGGTATTTTGAGTGTCCTTCTCATTTGGTACCAGAGTGTTGCTGCCGCCTTCAAGGTTTTTAGTTTTATTTTCTTAAAGTACTCGGGGTGACCAAATTTATATAAGTACTGGCTTTGTTCCTTGTTGGCTGCCACCTTCAAGTGGTCAAGATATTAGATCAAAACTTTCTAGAAGTTTCCTAATGTTTTTAAATTGAAACGCTCTACAATATTGTAGGATGTCTGCCTTGTTCCTCCTTGTCTATTTCCAGGCTATCCTTGCCCCCTTTTGCTGCCATGATAAAGCTGCTTCGTTCTCCTTGCAGTTTCTTTGTCTGATCGATGTTGAATTCCAGCGGGATAGTGCTGAACGCGTAGGTGAATTTTGGGAGTATAGCCATTTTAATTATATTTAATCTTCTCATAAAAGACAGCGGAAGACCCCCCTATACTTTTAGCAATTTCCTTACTTGTTTATGAATTCTCTTGAAGTTTAGACTTGCAATTTCCATTATTTCCCTGTCAGGTCTATGCCCAGATATTTTATTTTATCTTTTACTCTTGGGTCTTGGGAATTGTTGTTCCATTCTAGGATTTCTGTTTTTGCTTGATTTGCTATGTACCGTGATACCATTCCATATATTTCCAAAATATCTTCAATTTTTGGGAGAGAGACCTCTAAATTTCTAGTAAACACCATCAGGTCATCCAAACAAAGGGCAACCTTCTTCTCCCAACCTGATGTTTGAACGGTATTATTCCCTCCTCTTCTCTTATTAATTCCGCTAATAGCTCTACGTAAAGGTCAAACAATAGGGGGGTAAAGGGCACCCTGCCTTGTTCCCCTTTTTATCATTATTTTTTCTGTCAACATTCCGTTCACTAGAACCTTCGCTGAGGGGCTTTTGTATATCTGTTTAATTGCGCTCTGAAAAGTATCTCCCAAGTTAAATTTAGCTAGAGTTGCATTTAAAAAGGGCCAGCTCACCCTATTGAATGCTTTAGTGGTGTCCAGAGTTAAAATTGATAATGGGATTGCATGGTGTGTTGCTATATCGATTGTAGTAATAAGCTCATGCGTATGTTCTTGTATATACCTTCCTCTGATAAAACCTTTTTGATTTGTGTGTACCAATGAGCCTGCAATCTTTCCGAGTGTTTTTGCTAGAATTTGTGTATGGACCACGTAGTTGGCATTTAAAATTGAAATTGGTCTGTAGGATTCGCTTTTAGTGGGATCTTTCCCTGGTTTGAGTATGACAGTAATGGTTGCATCATTCCAGGAGGCTGGAAGAGTCTTTTTCCCTATAAATACTTCATTTAGGAGTTCTGTCAGGGGAGTGGCCAATACCTCTTTCAGATGGATATATAGCTTGTTTGGGAGTGCGTTCGGGCCTACCGCCTTACTTCTTTTTTGTCTCTTCAAGGTTTCTAGTACTTCCTCCCTGCTAATACCTTGGTTAAGCTCTTTGTTCTTGTGAAGATTTTGGAAGCATTATTTTTTCCAGCACTAATTGTATCTGCTCTTCCGTGACCACATTTTTCTCTGAGTACAACTTATTAAAACATTCCACAAACTCCTTCCTGATATCTTCTTCTTCTGTGGTATACTGTTAGTCTTCTTTCTGTATCTTTACTATCCTATTACGTGTTGCCTCTGTTTTCAATTTCCACGCTAGTAGTTTCCCACATCCTTCCCCAAACTCGTAGTGTGATATCTTGCTTGCCCCCCATTTGTCTTTTACTATTGTTTCTAGAAAGTCTGCCAGGTCGTTTTTTTTTTCCAACATTCTCTTCTCCTCAATTCTGGTTTTCTCTTGCTCTGTATTATTATTTTTTGTTAGGTTCTAGCTCCAGGGATATTATCTTTTTTTCTAGTTGTCAGATCTTATTTTTTTAATTTGTTTTTATATGTTGTGAGACTGGCTATTTTTCCCTGATAAAGGCCTTATAGGCCTCCCAGGTGATTTGTTTCATAGTCTCTTCTTTGTTTATTTGGAAGAACTCCTCAGTATCTTTTGTTAATGCTTCTACGCTGGTTTTGTCTAGAAAGATACCTCTATCTGCTGTCCATCTAGGGATAGGCGCGAGACAATTTAAATTGAGGTGCAAGATCACTGTGGAGTGGTCCGTCAAGTGTGCTGGTAAATGTTCTACCCCTCACGTAGAGTTTAATAGACCCCTATATATTAGAAAGTAGTCTATTCTTGAAGCATGTCCCAGTGTCTTGTTTTGCAGCGTGAATTTATTGGTCTTATCTCCTTTTACCCTCCATATATCCATGATCCCTAGCTCTCATTTTAGGTAGGTATGGGCCGTTCTTGTTTCTGAACCTGTCTTTCTTCAGATCCAGTATAATATTAAAGTCTCCCCCCATTATTATAGGAGCTTGCGCTGGTAGGAGTTGCGAGTAGATTATTTGGAGTGGTTCTGGGTCATCCAGATTGGGTCTGTAGTATCCAACCACTGTATATAAATTGTTGTGGGGTCCGTAGTATCCAATCACTGTATATAAATTGTTGTGTATCTTCACTTTCACCACCACCCATCTACCTTTCTTATCTACCTTCGTGGCTTCAAATCTCGCTCCCAGAGATTTCTTAAAAAGTATCACCTTCCCTTTCACACAACACTCTTGATTTGTACAAACACAAGTTTCTATCCATTTCAGATTTTTAATAATGTTCTCCCATTCTTCTTTCAATAAATGTGTTTCTTGCAATATCATTATTTCACAGTCGAGTAATTTTAAGTAGTCCAGTATTTTTGCCCTTCTTTTTCTTATCCTAAGTCTGTTAACATTCCATGTCAATATTTTAACAGCCATTTAGACAAATCCCTTTTATACCCATCCGATTTGTTGAAACCTTTCAATTTCTTGTAAGGTTTGTCTGGGACTCTTCTCCCTCACATTGCTTAGCTGGGACATTTTTGTTTTTTCCCCCTATTTTGCTCTCCACCTTGTGCCTTTTTTTGTTGTTACAGTTTTTTCTATGTGATTTCCCCTCCTCTTTCCCCTCCCAGGAGAAGCCTCCCCTGACTCTTCTTGGGGTATTCCTTAGCCCCTTTTTGAGCTCCTCACTCTTTTGTTGCACCAGTTTTTGTTTTGATTTGTTATGCTTGATCCTTTGATTGTGTCTTAATTTGTTCTACGAAGCACTCCACCTCCTTGGGGTCTCTAATGTTGTGCATCTTATTTTGCCACAGTATTCTCAACGAGGCTGGATACCACACCTAATCTAATGTCCCTATTTTCTTGTGGAAGCAGGCTGTCATCAAATTCTTTAACGCTTGTGGCATCTGAGGCTAGTTCTTGTTGGTCCAGTGTCATTAAAGCACTGTACCTGTTGCTGACTGTTGACATTGTTTCGCCGCCTCCTCTCTGGGAGCTTCTACTTGTCCTTTGTTTTGGTTCTTATTGTTATACTTTTCCGCCTTCTGTATTTCCTGTACTTTAAATAAGGACTTTAAGGAGGGTGTTATCTTTTGTTTTGTCGAGCCCAATGCTTTTAGTTTGGCCTGACTTGCTCTGGACAGAGGTGGCTGTGATTTCCCTACTGCAGTTTGTCTTTTCTTTTTTGTGTGCTTTTAGGGACCACAGAGGGAGATACATCAGAGGTAGATGGAGAGGTTTTAATCTTTGAGTATAGCTTTACTGGTTTGGGGGAGTGCTCTGCCTCCACTTCTTCTAGTGGAAGACTTTTGCTCCTTAAACAGTAACCTATGTTCTCCCTTGGTTGCCCTGTTTGAGCTATTTCCCGTGGGGCAGCAACGAGGGTGGAAGGGGCTATTGCTGCCTTGATTTCTGTGCTCCCTTCAGCATTTGCCACCTTTACCTCTACTTCCTCCAGCTCTACAACCTGTGGGTGAGCCTGAGGTTTGTATTTTGTCTCGAGGGCACTTCTGGTTAGCTTACTTGTTTTAGCAACCCGGCTCCCCCTTACTGCATATTGGACCTCTCCCCTTTCACTTACACGAAGAGCATGGTGGCTCCCACCTCTCTCACCTCCACCCCGAGCTGCATATACTGCTGATCCGCCTTACTCGGTGTACGGTAATCTCCGGGGTCGTTTTGTCTTTTTGGTGAGATGTGCAGTCCGGGTGTCTTCCCCCTATATGATACTCTTGCCGCAGCTCTCCTGTAAGACCGACAAGCCATGGCCGCCTCAGCCCACACTGAAATCGCGCAACAGCGCAGCACTCCCTCCACCTCCACTTTCGTCCGCTTCACTTCACGTCCCTGCATCTATTCCAGTTCAATGCTGCCTGCGTTGAGCCGGAATGGGAGGTTCACAGCTCCTGTTCTCTACTTGCTCCGCCCCTTCTGCTCCGTTTGCCTCCGGCTTCCAGCCTCGACTTCTCGGGTAATTTTTCCGTTCAATCGTTCATTTGTTTTTGCTCAATTGTGCTTCTTTTCCTTTTACTTAATATTGCTGAGTGCTCGCATCATCTTCGCATATCGGGATCCTTCTTTTTGTGCTAGTTTACCGGTTCGATTTTCATGTATTTTCATGATAGCAGAGCTCACGACGAGCTCTCTAGCTGGCCGCCATCTTCTCCTCTTTATGACTACATAATTTACACTGATGGTTCTGCTTAGCCTGCAATAGGGACACAACTCTGATACTCAGCCGCATATGCAATTGTTAAAAAGGCGTATGCATGATGGAGAATTCCATGCTGAGAAACCCAACATGTAGTCACTAATTGAGTGCACAGCAGAGCTGGCAGAAGGAAAGGCTCTATTACTGGCACTACAGAATACGGATTCTGGGTTCCCCACACGTATAGTGTGTGATTCATATTATTGTGTGCAGTCATATAATGAGTACCTATGTTATTGGAACCAGAATTAATTCAGAAATTCAAAAGGCTGTACAGTAAAGCACTAGCTGCTTTGGGAATAAGTGGCAAAGCTGAAAGAATGCTTGCCATGGGCTCATGTAATTCATACACTGAGCCATCAACGTGTTGGTGTTCACGTTGCAGGAAATTCAATGGCTGGTGAAGTTGCAAACGTGACAGTTCAGACTGCTGCCATTGCTGCAATCACGTGTTCTAGTCGCAATGACACACACCTGCCAAAAGGCTTTCTACTCAATTACTTCTGCAAGTCAGATTCCAGGAGTGGTGGATAGAGTAGTACAGAACAGTGATCCCAGACTGAGGTTAATTAAAGCTGCACATGAGGGTCTGTCTTCTGCACATGCAAGGGTGGCTGCTTCAATTTCACTATTGAAACAATGCTATTAGAGGCCAGGTTTTTAGAAACAGACCAAGGACTTTGTCCTCAGATGCAACATCTACTAGCAGATGAATGATTCCACCATGGCACATCCACCACAGACACCTCTACTGATTTCAAACAAGCCACTGGCTTGTGTTTATTTATACCATTGCGGCCCCCCTATTATCAGACGGCGCTTTCAAGTATATCTTGGTGGCAGTGGATTTCTGCTCTTGATTCCTTTGGGTCTGGCCATAGCGATTGGCTGATGCCAGAATGGTTATATAGGATCTGCAAGTCTTTATCGGGGCACATTACATTCCAACCAGGGTCCGGAATTTAGCTCTCAGGCTTACAAAGAAGCCATGGGAAGTTTGGGTGTGACCCTTCCTTTCACTTCTCCATACCATCTTGAAGGGAATGTGGAAGTAGAGAGGTAAAACCGTGACTTAAAGCACTCTTTAACAGCAAGGGTTCTAGGCTATGGTCGCAGTTGGGTCCATCACCTATATGGGGTCCAGAGGGCTTTAAATAATATGCCAAGAAAGTCCCTGTGTGGTCGGACTCCCTTTGAGATTCTGTCTGGGGTTAAGATGCAGGTCACAGACCTGTGCAATGACAGCACAGTGGTGGTAGAAACACCATTTGACATCAATGAACGTTTGACTGTTTCACAGGAGCTGAATAATTTCCGGGACAAACAAAGCAACGTCCAAGTAAAACACACCACCGCTGGAGAAGTGAAGGTAGATCTGGCAATGACCGGCAGGATCCTGAACATCAGGGATCTGGTCCAAGAAAAGATTGTTCACAAAAAAGAGTTTGGGCCATTGTATAGAGCACCTGTGCCTGTCCTAGCTGTGAAAGGTACACAAACTGTACTTCTTCTGCCCCTTGCCGTCGAGATAAGCGGTTTGTCTGCATTGATCTGATCAAACCACACCATGTGGCCACTTCTCAACGGTAAGCCGCCTGGGCTCCTGGGAAGCTACCAGTTTTCTCTCATTACCAGACAGGAGGTTAGATGGAAGCTTTAATTGTGAATGAAGCTTGTTCTCTTCAACAAAAGACAAAACTAAATAGCAACAAATTATGTATTCTACCTGTTGCACATTGGAGCAACCTCTGCCCCCACCAGCCCTGCATTTTGAACTGAAGATGCTCGTTTTCAATCTTTGGCTGAAAAGAACACGCGTTGTTTCTCCATGGTTACACTTTTGGATTGCAATTGCATTACCTTTCCTGGTCCTTTGGATTAGTTTTGTGACAGTGTTCTTTCTGCTTCTGAATGGACATTTTATTCCAGAATGCTCTGCAGTACACATGGCAAACTTGATTCTAAAACCACACACATCATCACCATTGTGAACATTTCAGCTGTTCCAGTTTAGATGGGATTATATGGGATAAGGTATCATTTGATGTGTATGATTCTACTGAATTTTTATAAATTCCACTTTTATTTAGAATTTCTTTAAATTAAATTATTACCCCTAGTACTGTTTCTAATTAATGGGACATTGATGCAGTGTATGAAATGCTAGAAGATCAAAGTATTCAACTGTGTTTTCTTCTGATGAGATATATGATGGTATAGCTAACTTTGATGAGATGTTTTATTTTCAACATTATGGTCAACATTTTCTACACAAAGCTAGTATTTCTCGTAAAGTTTTTAACTTTATTCAATGGGAACATTGCTGTAAACCACCATGGGGTAGTACAAAAGCATTACAACAGACGTTTGATTATTTTTCTGGGTATGAAATCCCTAACCTGACCCCTTTCTATTATAGGCTTGCACTGTTTCCTGCCAAGAAAAATATGTTCACAGTCACTAAGCTGATTTACTCTGCTTCTTTCCTTTCCCACCTCCTGAACAAGGTTTCGACTTTTGGAGGGATACAATAGATGTGAAATCTATCTGGGGGACTAAAGATTGGCAGGTTCAGGAAACTGATGCTTTATTTAGAGGCTGTTTAATACTACAACAAATTATTTTCTTGAGCAAAACAGTGCAACAGACTACATGTCTTGGCATTGCCAAGATAAAAGATTTGAATACACCATTGGTTCCCACTCTTACACGATTTGAAAAATGGCAGCAGTTAACACCATACAATGAGGATAACATAGACAGCATGCTGAGTAAGAGTAAGCATACCTCATCAGACCCCAATTGGACGGGAAGGTTATTTTGGACAAACAAATGTCAGGTTCAATTCCTAGAGAACAGCAAGGGATTTACAGCAAATAGGCCCAACATGCGATATGTGCAGACTGACCATTCGTGGGTGGTAACACCTTACAGTGTTGGGAAGTTGTGAATTGATTGGCTAAAGACCTCAACACTGTCTCAGGTACAACAACACTTGTCCCTTTTATCTGATGCACTGGAACCACGTGACATTTTCTTGGGTCCTCGAAAACCATGTGAAAAACGCTTTCTTTAAGCAGTCTATAATGGGAAGGGAAAATATCTCAACAGGAGGCTGCTGAAAGATTGTGCAAGATTAACAGGGTTCACTTAGAACAGGTTCTTGTAGTAGTGAACAATGGTATGACTACCTCATCCTCCAGAATACATTCCCTGGGTAACATTGTATCATCCACCATAGACGCCATACAGCAAGACATGTCTGCATTACAACAGGGACAGTCCCAACTTAGGTCTAGCATATTGTTGAGCTGGGCATTACAGACACTATGTCCTGGCCACAACCATGGTGACACATTAACACCACAAATCTGTTTTCACTTTCTTAACTTACAGAACAACAGATAGCTATGGCATGGAAGATTGCAAAATACACTATGTTATATATTGAAGGACTGGTGAAATTACCTTTCACTGTTGATGAGATAGCATCCTCGGATTGGATAATTAATGGGTACATTACACTGCCAATCTCGACATTCCACTTTCAGTACAGTCTACAACATCATCAAGTGGGCAGATATAAAGGGTTCGGTAAAAGGTTCATACATGAACATTCGGAGCTTCCTTTTAAATTCTGGTGTCGGAATAAAGATACTGAAGATTTTCTAAGCGGTTCTGATTGGGAGAATAATTTGAATGGGTCCGTAGTATGCAGAAATGTTTTGTTGCACGGAGTATGTAATGCCTCTGTGGCAAACTTGTCTTGCTACTTGAAACGCTTTCTGGTGGCTGTGTTACGTTTAACTTTCAGATTACTCTCAAATGGGAGTTACCTGATGTTGAACAGTCAAGGTTGCTGTGGGATGAAACCAAGGGTTGCATATGTGGTGACCTTGTCTTCCATTGTTACTTGTTGTACACAAGTCCTGTTTCTGCCTGCCCGTACAGTTAGGGAGGATACACTATGGCATTCAATTAATCTTTATTGACACCCTGAGCAAACTGAAAGCCTTATTCTTTCAAAAAGATGTGGCCCTAACCTCGGCCAAGGAAAAGTTTGATCTTCAGGTGGCACGTTCTCTTCACAGATTCAGGCGCTACTCCGCACCAACTTCCCACAATATTTTGGGGAAGTGGCTCATTGTATTATTAACATGTTTAGTACAATTGGAATAGCTGAGTTTTTCAGAAGCATGAACTCCGGGTTGGTGAGCACCTTCCAGGTGGTTTTTGGAGTTATTTAATCTTTTATCCACTCCATCCTCGGAATCATCTTTGGAGGTCTTCCACTGGACCTGCTCTAAATTGCTGGGATAATGCATTTAATATTTTTACTCTGCAATGGATTCCCCATTTCAAGATCAAATTGAACTTGCACTCGCTCAAGTCCTGTTGTGCCGTGAAAGCATGTTGCATTGCTTTGGCGCACATTTGCTTCGTGAACTCGATGAGCCTTGCCTCATGCCATCCTGGCCTGTATGGCCTCATTGTGTGCAGTCCGTGATCTGCTGCCTTCTGTTCACTTCCGAGTAGGCCCTGGAATTGGGGTTGCAATTGGTTGAAGCTTCAGACATACATGTACTGATGGACCCACTGAAGCCCCATTTGTATAGATGTCCCTTGAGCATTCCATTGCTCCTGGCCGCATTCTATGAACCTCCCTGGGTTGCCTCTGCGCCTGGTGGTTTGGATCTTGTCTCTGTCTCAACGAAACACCAATTGGCTGTTTTCGCTACCAGAGCGGCTGCTGTTCGGTAGGCATGGGAACATACTTGCTATATCAACTTGCTCTGAGGTGTGCCTCTGGGACCATCATCTGCAGACACAGGGAATAGAAATCTTTTGTCTAACACTCGGAACACATAAATATGTGGCTCTTCCGTGTTGTGGGATCTTTTATTGGCCTGGTTTTAACTTCTTTTAAATTACCCTACGTTTTATAACTTTTATATATATATATATTTTTTTTTTATTAAAGTATAAGTCAGGGCAAACGTACACAGATCAACAGCCGTCTTTGTCTGCATTCATATAACTTTTATATTTTTAAGACATATTTGCTTTCTGTATGCTCTGGCTCTGTGAATAGCTTGAGTGCCAGTTTTCAAGTGCTTTTATCATTATTTTATCAGATGATTTTTAGTAATTTCCTTTACGCATGCTGTTGCATTTTTAGTAGTAGGATTCTTTAGCTTTAGATTGCTTCTTACTCAACTTATGTCCTAGGAGTGGGTTCATGTGAAATGTATGACCTTATAACGCATACACTTACAACACATGCCTTTACAACACAGTTTTTTACATCGCGACATCCTTCACAACGCATCCTATTACATCGCATGCCACTTAATTGCATTTTTAGGAACTACCTTAACAACGCATTCCATTACATTGCATAATACTTTTACAACGTATACCATTACAACGCATACCATTACATTGCATTTAAGGTAAGTATTGGATAGTATAGGGGTAACAATTACTATTCTAACTCCAGGGGTGCAACAGTAGGGTAAGTGTTGGATAGTGTAGGGGTAAAAATTACTATTCTAACTCCAGGGGGTGCAACAGTAGGGTAAGTGTTGGATAGTGTAGGGGTACTATGCATTGTAATGGTATGCATTGTAATGATATGCGATGTTATGACTGCGTTGTAGTGACATGCAATTTAATGACTGCGTTGTAGTGACATGCATTGGAAAGGATGTTGCGATGTAATGACTGCGTTGTAAATGTAGTGCGATATAATGACTACGTTGTAAAGGTTGTTTCCCGGCATGTGTCCCAGTTAGGCCTAGTAGGAAATGTTGCCATTCACTTTTCACATCGACTTTTGACACAATTGCATGTGTGACACTTTGGGTTAATTATCTGGAAACACCGACCTTGCTCAAAAGGAATCAATTTCGCAAGAACACTATCATATTGCCATGGCATTGTGTATAATGCTTACACATACGTTGTGCAAATGTGTTTGTTATTTACGTTGATATGGTGACATAACTATCTGTAGAATATAATCAATGGCAGATTGATCATAATCTCGGCCCTAGGCAAAGATTCATTTTTCTGTATATAAAAATCTATTTTCCGGGCATATTCAGAGGAGGCATTTCCGAGGACTTGAGAGGTCCCTAAGCTGAAGCTTTCACCCAGCAGTTGACTGACATCTCCATGAGCGTTGTCCAGCTCGTGACCAAGACAGGGTTGTACATTCTTACCCAGTAGGCAATGAGGTGAGATCATCCAGTTAGGGGCTTCTTTTTTTTGATAATCAAGTTTATTTGAATTTGAAAAACAGACCAACAAAAGGACAGCATACAATTGCATAGTAAATCAGAGACCATCTCTAACAGACAACAAAAGCCACAGTCATGATTGAAGTAATTCGAGCAGACCACCCCAGTTGAAAGACAGTAGAGCGATATGTGAGGAAAGCAGAGCAAATAATTCAAAACAGTAAGTTCAGCCATTTGCCCCATACCTTGTGGAACTTCCCAGGACATCCCTGGGCCTCAAAGAGAGGCTCCTCCTGGGACGTGCACCAGTCCAACCCCGTCACCACTTTCGCAAGGTAGGGGGTTTGGCCTGAGCCTAGGCCGACACGATGTCTCGCTTGGCCACCGCCGCCGTTGTGCCCAGAAAATGTTTGTCGGCTCTAGAGCCATCCAAACCATCAAATACCCCCAGAAGAAGGAGTATGGGATCGTAGGGAACCTACCATCCCAGAGTCTACGTAAGCTCAGATTCCAGACCCGACCAGAACGGGGCAAGACCAGGGCACAACCAGACCATGTGGTAAAAATCGGCCAGGGCTTGGTCACATTGTGTACAATCTGGGGAGGAGCGCTGTCCCACCTTATGTAGGCACACAGGGGTGAGGTAATAAAGTTTGATGAGACGGAGTTTAGAGGAGGTCGTAAGAGTATTGGGAGCCATAAGGGCCTCACACCAGTCTGCTTCGTCTAGGGGACCAAGCCCTCCCTCTCAGTGGGTTTGCAGCAAGTCCAGGGTAGTGGGGCCATTATTCACTAGGGAGCGGAGTATCCGTGACACCACTCCTCTGGCCAAGTTTCTCATTATAACCTGGGCCTCCAACGGGCTAAATTCTGGAATCGATGTAACTGGCTGAATATGTGCTGTAAGGGCGTTGCAGAGTTTTAGATACTTATACAATTGGGAGGTGTGAAGGGAGTGACGTTGTTGTAGATCGGAGAAGGCCCTGACATGATCTCCCACCCAGAAGTCTCCAAGGAGCGAGATCCTGACATGATCCCATTGCCGGAAGGCTGCAAGGGTCAATGCCATCCGCAGCCACGTGCCATGCCACAGAGGTGTATGTTGAGTAAGTTGCTTGTCCCAGTGCGTATATCGCAGGGGCAGAGTGCCAGGCTACTAGGACCACTCTGGTGATAGGTGGGATCGCCTGTGGAATGGGAGCCCCGTATAGGTAGACTTGGATTTGCGGGAAGTCCATGGTTCTTAGCTCAGTCCAATAGGCCGGGTCAGACCACCCCCCAGTGGACTAATCATGGATGACAAGGAGGTAGCCAAGTAATAGAGATGAAGATTTGTCATACCCATGCGTCTGTCAAAGGGCGAGATCCGGCAGCGGGCCTGGGCTATTCGTGGACAAACCCCCCCCCCACTGGAACTTAGTAATTACCCCATCAAAGTCCCTGAACCAACTACCCGGGAGATGAGAGGTGATACTCTAGGAAGCGGGGAGAATCATCATTTAAAAGAGTGCCCCTCTTCCAAGGGGGTTAAGTAGGAGGGTTTGCAAGTGTTTAAGGTCGTTTTTGGCTTTCAATGACCAGGGGTGTAATATTAAGCGCCCATTCTAACTCTGGGAGCAGAGTCACACAGATCACAAGATATTTAAATGATTGTCTCCTGATAGGGATTTTTGACTGCCAATCAAAGCAAGCACTTGAGATATGGAGGAGGATCAGAGTGGACTTTGCCGGGTTGAGACGCAGGCCCAAGACGTTCGCGAAGGCCCAGAGCACCTCCAGGCAGCGTGGGCCGGCGCACTCTGGGTCAGCCAAGAAAAGCAGGACATCGTCCACGTATAGGGCGATTTTGTCACCTGGTGGGGATCCCAGGACCACCCTCGGATTTGGGAGTCATTACGTATGAGTATGAGGCAGGACAGGGGTTATATCACCAGAGTGAATAAGAGTATTAAGAGGGGGCAAACCTGACACGTGCCTCTTTGGATTTGAAATGCCTCCGAGAAGGCACCGTTGGTCAGGACCCTGGCTTTGGGGTTGGAATAGAGGACACGGAAAAGGCGTCTGAAACGTTGGCCAAATCCCATAGTCACGAGGACATCCTCCAGGTGCCTCCAGCCAACCGTGTCAAAGCCCTTCTCAAAATCTATAAGTATCAGGGCCAGGTATGGTGTGAGGTTGTGGCGATGGGCCAGGGCGAGGTGGAGGCGCCATGTGCAGTGCCGAGTGCTGCGTGCCGGCATGAAACCACATTGGTCTGGATGGAAAGGTTTGTGCAACAGGGGATGGAGGCGCTGGGTCAGGGCAGTGACGAAATTTTTCATTTCAATGTTGATTAAAGAGATTGGACGGTAGTCCGCACAGGAGGAAGAATGTGGTGCGGTCTTCGGGATGAACACTATACTAGCCACATCAGTCTGGGGGGAAAGGAGCCCTCCTCAGCCATGTGTTGGAAGAGGTCCACCAAATGGGGCACCAATAAGTCTCTATAGGCCGCATAATACTCCTGTGGGAAGCCATCTGGCCTTGGTGTCATCCCAGAATTCAACAGGGAAATAGCCCCATGTGTCTCCTCTGGGGTAAAGGGGAGATCGAGGTCCGTCAACTCTGCCTGGGGAAGGCAAGGGAGCCGGACAGCCGCCTGCCCCAACAAGTCGACCAGAGAGGCCCCAGGGGGGTGGGCCGATTACAGCTGGGTGTAGTAGCCCGTAAAAGCCTGGGCAATAGCCCGCGAGGTGAAGTGCTGGGTTCCAGCAGCGTCTCGGATTTCGGGGATAATTCTGTTTGCCTTGGGCTATGAGACTAAGTTGTGAAGCAACTTTCCATTCTTGTCACCCCACCCGTACACACGCGCCACAGAGGAGCGTCACAACATCTTGGCAGAGTCAAGGGAGATCTGATGGATCTCATCCTGGATCGCTGCAAGCTGTCTGGTGGGTTGAGCTTCAACCGCAGTTGTGAGGGTCAGTTCCAGTTGTGTGGCTGCGCCTCCAGCTGGGACAAGTGAACAGTCTGTGCTGCCCGTTTCGTGTGCACTAGGCCCCTGGCTATGACACGTAAGGTAGCCTTGACCGGCCTCCTAGAGTGTGCCAGGGGAGAGGACCGAACTCTGGTTGCTAAGGAAATAATACTGCAACTCTACTGCAAGCACGTCCTTAATCTCTGTGTCTTGCAAAAACCACGTGTTAAGTTGCCACACCATCCGAGTCCCATCAGTGGCACCTCCCAAGTGTAATGAAATGGCTGAGTGGTCTGAGATTCCGCAGGGGAGAATAGAGATATTAGAGACATGTTGGCAATCAGTGGCAGGCAGGAGGAGCAAATCGACGCAAGAGTGAGTGTGGTGGGCCACTGAAGTGTGGGTATATTGTTTCCCCCGGGGATTCCAAATCCTCCAGGTGTCACATAGACCAAGGGCAGCTGACCAATCTGACAGCCTCTTGGAGTGAGATAGGCGCAACAAGGATGGTTCTCCAGTTGTGTCAAGTGACGGTTGCATAACTGCATTCAAGTCGTCCCCAATTACTGTCTGACCCAGGGGCAGCGCGGAGATTACAGCTGTATGTTCATGGAGAGTAGAGGGGAGTGTGGCGGGTGGGATATATGTGAGATTAGGTTCAGGGCGTGACCTTCAAGCCTACCGGATATGGTCACATAGCGGCCCTGTGCGTCGGTCGTCCCCTGTGCAGGGGTGAAGGGAAGGCCTCTCCGGATTAGTATGGCCACCCTCCGGGAGCCCCGGGGGAAACCGGAGTGCCTCACCCTGTCAAACCTGTATGGCTTGCTAGAAATGGACAATGGGTTCCCAGGAAGTGAATCTCCTGAAGGAGGAACACGTCAGGAGTGTGACGTTGGGCGTATTTGAGGATCACTGCACTTTTGATGCGATCCAGCAAGCCATTCACGTTCCATGACAGAACGTGGAGAGATCTACTACTGGCGGGCATCTGGATAGTATTTTAGATGTGGGCAGGGAGGACCAAAGGGGCCCGGGTCCCAGGGGGAGCAGAACATCGCGGCTAGGATAGAAAGGTGTTGAATGTGCAAGGTGATATGCTGTCTGTCGATGGTGATGTTGTGTACAATTGGCAGGCTGTCGTTAAAAACATAAAACAATGGCTCAAACGGAACCAGGACAAAAACAATTCGGAGGACAATGGCCATCCCCCTCCCCCAACCCCCCTACCACCCCCACCCTATACTTCCGGAACTGAAGCATCTGTCGCCCTGAAAATAAATGAGTTAACAATAACAAATAGCTAAGCTAAAAAGTTTAGCAGGGCAGTTTGTGGCAATGATGGACCCCTCCATATTGACGGATATCATAATGTAATCAGTGGCTTATTAACGTAAGATACCACAAGAGTTCGGCCTCAGTTCCAGCCTCGTAGGCCTCTACAAATCAGATTCCTGTGTCCTCACCGGATCCTTCGAGCGCTGGACTTCTAGACAGATTGGAGTCTGACAATGTGGGGCGCACTGCCCCAGATGGGTCCGCACCATGGCTCAGATAATTCAGCAAACGGGCTCGGCTGTTGTTGTTAGGAGCTGGAGGAGCCTCAGAAGAGATCAACAACTGGGACCCGACGCCCGGCAACTGCACTGTCCCCCCTTGCCGATTCCCCCTCCTGTGGAACTGGGTGTGTCTCTGTTGGGGCTTGGGAGGAGATGAGTGTGTTTGTGGAGGATCAAACAAGGTGGGAGGGGAAGCAGACCGGATCCACAGAGGTCGTTCTTCAGTGAGCCAAGTCCAGACAGCCTGCGGGGTGTCAAAAAATATTGTCTTGCCCTGAAAGACGACTCTGAGACGAGCAGGGAAGAGGAGACTACAATGCAGTCCTAGATTGCAGAGTTTTTGTTTGACGTCTGCATACGTGTGACGCTGAGCCTGCACCTCTCTCGTATAGTCTGGAAAGAGCATAATAGTGTTGTTTTGGTATTTCAAAGGACTGTGGGCCTTTGCCTCTCTAAGGATAGCATCTCTGTCCCGAAAGTTGAGGATCCTGATGATGATGGGATGGGATGGGGCCCCGGGCGGAGGCTAAGGCACCAGGGAGCGATGAGCGTGCTCGACTGCAAACTACACAGAGAGAGCGTCTTTGGGTATCCATGACTTCACCCAAGACTCCACAAAGGTGTCTGCCTGTCCTTGCTTGACCCCTTCGGGGAAACCTATCAGGCGTAAATTGTTTTTGCCGAGAACGGTTTTCTGCATCTTCTGCTTGACGGTGTAGTTCCAAGTTTTGATTCTGTAGGTCAGCCACTTGGGTTTTCAACTCTCCCAGTTTTTTTTTTGCTGTGGAGAGATGTGACTCCGCCTCCGAAATTCTCACAGTGGAGTTACGAAGGTCCTGACAGATAAGGGCAATGTCCACCCGGACTTCACCGATCTTGCTCTCCATTGAGGCCAGGGAGGTGCTGATAGCTTGCATGATGGTTGAAAGGTCTCCCTCAGCAAAGGAGGAACCACCAGATGCCCCCTCCGCTGGGTTCCCCTCGGTGGTGGTGTACTGGTCCATTTTAGTTTGAGTCTGTGGAGCTGGTGTCTTCGAAGCGCGATCTCTGCCCATCTCAACCGTGAGTGTAGGAACCCGAATATCCGGTTGGCTGGGGGTTATAGGCTCACGGAGGAGACGCTTTCCCGGCTGGAGAGGCCGAGTGCCCAAGTCGTAGATACTCAGGCCCGGACACCAAATCCACCCCAGCACAGGCCCACCGACGCCGAGGTACCTGCCAAGTCCGGACACCTCTCCCCCCGCCGCCCGAAGTGGCAGCCAATCCAAGAAGAACAATATCTCACCCAGTCCGGTGATGGCACCGCAGGCCAAAGGGAGGAGGAGAGGATGGCGGAGTAGGTCCGGACCCCGGGCCCCCAAAGCCGCTCGATGGCTGTGGCGGGTTCTGCCTCCCTCCGTGGGACCTCTGCAAAGTGTAGTTGTCAACTTGGTCAATACTCCTGGGTCGGTAGCACAGGATCAGGCATCTGGGACCAGCAGGGCCTGGTTCGGACTCTCTAGGAGCAGCATCAGGGTGACGAGCCGGCGGAGAGGGGCCTGGTGGTGAGGACCCCATGCCGCTCGGTGGGTGCAGCCGATATTGCCCCTTCTGCCTACAGTGGTGGGAGCACTCCTAGGGTTGGAGCCACAGTACCGGTCATGTGGGCCCTAAAGACAGAGGTCCATAATGATTTCGGGCTGCTGCAGAGCCGGGGTCAAGGATAGGGAGCGATGGAGGGGGCCCTCCTCCAGGACCACACGCTGCTCGACCAGTGCGGCCGATTCCACCTCCTAGTAGGTGACTTTCAGCACCTGGGGTGCTCCCGAGCCAAGGCTGAGGATAGGGAGCTGTGGAGTGCGCCCACACCCAGGACCCGTGCCGCTGGATATGTGTGGCCAATTCCACATCCCAGTAAGTAGCTTATAGCACCTGGTGCACCGCCCCACTCCGGGCCGCAAAGCCAGCAGTGCGAGTCTGAGCCTCCAGACCCTGCAGATTCTGGCCATGATCACAATGGCAGGTGACGGAGGGCACCCCCAGGCTCGTGGAAAGGGCGGAGCTGCAGGCCAGGTCACTGACCCTCAGGAGTACTGCAGAGCAGGAGGGGGGACGGGGAGTGTGGGTGTTGTTGGGGACCCCCGCTCTGCCCCATCACACAGACAATCAGGCATCCACTTTCGCTCCGGCTCACCGGTCACCACGACAAGCAGGCAATATCTCAAGGCGGAAGACCAGCTGTGTGTGGGGCGGCCTACTGGGCCAGTCACTACAGGTAGGCCGCAGCCGAATACCAGGAGCACAGGCAATAGAGAGTGAGGGGTGTGGCAGCCTAAACAAGGATGATGGGATACTCTGCCGCAGTCTCCGCAGGGGGGCCGCCCCCAGGGTGCCTGGCAGGTCAGACAGTCAGGCCCCGGTGCCCTCGGCATGCCCAGTGCTCTCAAGAGGCCCCGTGAGATCGGTCGGGCACCAGAGCGTCAGCGGGAGGCCGCAGGTCACACGTCTACCCCTGGGGTTCGGGAGCTCGATGAGTGTGGCCGTTGGGGCAGCCCAGCCAACAACAAAAATCAGCCCAGGCCACACAACAGTCCGTCCCAGTAGCCGCAGCAAGTTCACGCCTCCAGGAGGACCTCAGGGATCGCTTATGCCAGCCCCAAGTCCAACAGATTCAGCGACGGCCCGCGGCAGCAGCCGGGCGGGGCCTCCAGGGGCACAGGGTTCGGACCATGCATGAGCAGAGAGAGGCAGGCCCCGGGACTCTGCCGCTTGAACCAGCGGCCGAAACTCCGGCTATTGCGTGCCCAAGCAGGGGTCTCTGACTCCGGCGTCACATGCCAGGCCAGCTGTTCACGTGAGCCCGGCCAAATGGGGAAGGAAGATCATCTCTCAAGGCGAAAAAAAGATCATCAGGCACCCCACCTCCGCAGCACCGGGGATCAGCAAGGGAATCTAGACACAGCGCGGGAATGCCTGCCCCCAGCCAAGCTGCGCCGCGCTGCAGGTGCTATCTGAGAAAGGAGCCTTGGGGAAAAATGACCGCCATATTAGGCGGGGGCACGCCAAAGTCTGAGTAAGGGGCTTCTTACAGAATATATACATACGTCCTGGACACGTAGGTTAGAGTCTGCATTGTAGGAGTACACAAGAGTATCCACTCTGGAGCCGGAGTGGCTCCTTCAGAAACAGCAGAGATGGGGAATCAAAAGTATGCCAGGTGGCATCAGTTCCACTATTGTGGGTGGGAAGGGAAGGAGATCCTTTTCTTTATACAACCCTCACTCACTCTAATAGTGCCATGTTTCATCATCAGGTTCTCCCGAGCATGGAATCCAGAATTGATCCCAGGATTTTTGCTTTCACTTTGTGTAGTTCTGCCACTAAATGGTCATCTCTTTATTTCTCCTTATTTCACCCTGCCTCCGCGGCACCAGGGATCAGCTAGGGAACCTAGACACAGCGCGGGAATGCCTGCCCCTAGCCAAGCTGCACCGCGTAAGTAAGAAACTTCTTCAATAACTCTTTTGGGGTATTTAATCAACTATAATATTGTTCCATGTATAACAAGAAGGTAAAGCCTTTTATGGTGCACATGGCAATTGACTTGCATGTGACTTCTGCCTCCCACGAGTCCTGCAACTTCATGCACCAAAAATTAAAGACTAAAGATGAACCTTTTATGTAAAACAGGAGAAATTAATGGAGGGGTAAAATGTACTATTCCCACTCCAGTGCGTGCCACAAGCAAAGAAAGTGTTGGACTTCAGAGGGTTGAAATTTACATTTCCCACTCCAGTCTGTGCAACTGGAGGGAAAGTGTTGGACTTCGGACGGGTTAACTTTATTATTCCCACTTCAGTCTGTGTAACAGTAAGGAAATCGCTGGACTACCAAGGGGTAAAATGTACTATTCCCACTCAAGTGTGTGCAACAGTTGGGAAAGAGTTGAATTTTGGAGGATTAGAATGTATTATTCACATGCCAAGCTGTGCAACAGTAGGGAAAACGTTGGACTTCGGAGGTGGGAAGATTAACTATGTCCACTACATTCTGTGCAACAGTAGGGAAAGCATTGGACTTCACAGGGGCAAGATTTACTACTCGCACTGCAATCTATGTATCAGTAGGAAAAGTGTTGGACTTTGGAGCGGTAAAGTTTACTATTCCAACTCCAGTCTGTATAACAGTAGGTAAAGCGTTGGACTTTGGAGGGACAATATTTACTATTCCCACTCCAGTCTGTCCAACAGTAAAGAAAGCATTGGACTTTCGAGGGATTACATTTACTATTCACACTCCAGTCTTTGCAGCAGTACGGAAAACGTTGGACTTCCGAGGTGGGCAGATTGACTATATCCACTACATTCTGTGCAACAGTAGGGAAAGCATTGGACTTCACAGGGGCAATATTTACTACTCCCACTGCAATCTATGTATCAGTAGGAAAAGCGTTGGACTTTGCAGGGGTAAAGTTTACTATTCCCACTCCAGTCTGTGCAACAGTAGGTTAAGCGTTGGACTTTTGAGGGATAATATTTACTGTTCCCACTCCAATCTGTCCAATAGTAAAGAAAGCATTGGACTTTTGAGGGATTAGATTTTCTATTCACACTCCAGTGTGTGCAACAAGAGGGGAAAGAGTTGGACTTCGGAAGGGTTCACTTTTCTATTCCCACTCCACTCTGTGCAATAGTAGGAAAATTGTTGGACTACGGAGGGGTAAAGTTTAATATTCTCTCTCCAGTCTGTGCAAAAATAGGAAAAGCGGTGTACTTCAGAGGGGCTAAATTTACTATGTCCACTCCAGTTAGTGCCATATTAGACAAAGCATTTGAGTTGGGAGCGGTAATATTTACTATTCCCACTCTAGTCTGTGGAGCAGTAGGGAAAACATTGGAGTTCGGAGGGGTTAAATTTAACTAATCTCACTCCAGTCTGTGCAACAGTAGAGAAAGTACTTCACTTCAAACAAATAACAAATGTGAATAACCCTATTAATTCACAACAAATATCTAACTCTTAACATGAATATTATTAAGTAACCCAAAAAATTATACATATAAAAATAAAAGACAATTAAATAATTTTCATGATATTTAAATGTGTTCATTTTATTTTATTTAGTTTTTAGAGTTTTATATAGCGTGAACTAGACCCGAGAAATCGGATATCAGAGCGCTTTACATGAGCACCATTTTCGGTACAGATGGACACATTCCTTTTTTTTTGGGTTAGGCAGGGGAGATTAAGTGATTTGCCCAGAATCCCAGGATGTTGAGCGTCGTTGCCGATACTCGAAGCCGGTTACCCAGCTTCGAGTTCCACCGCTGTAGCAGTAAGGCTACATCCTCTCCCAATTAATAATTAACGATAAATTAATAATAATTGTTATTTAATTATTTAATACTTTACTTCCCACACTATACCCCCACAATCCTAGCAGTCCACATCTAAAATAACTACTAAAATGAATATGTTTAACACAATTAACATAATTAATAATCAATTAAGTATTAACTAATTAACTTCCCACCCTATGCCTCTGCAAACCCAACAGCCCACACCTAATATATAACTAAATTATATAATTAGTACATAATTAACAACATTGATAATTAATGTAATAATTAATGATACATTAATAATTAATTGTTAATTTATTATTACTTGATTACCTTCCCACCCTATACTCCTACAAACTAAGCAGCCTGCACCTATTATAGAACATAAAATATATAATTATTACACAAATAACATAATCAATTAAATATTTTATAATACATTATCCATTAATTGTTATTTAAATATAATCAATTTCCTTCCCAAACTTTACTCCTACAAACCTAACAACCCACACCTAATATATAACTTTAAAAATATAATTATTACAATTAACATAATTAATAATCAATTCAATAATAATAAAATAAATAATTAATTGTTGTTAATTAATTAAACTTAATTAACTTCCCACTGTATACCTCTACAAGTCTAACAACCCGCTACAATACTATTAGCAATCAAATTAAAAATGATAAGTCACTTAAAATTACAACCTAAACATAAAACTAATAAATGAACTAAAACACATGAAGATTATTGAAAAATATATTTTTTACAACTATATTATTGAAAACAATATTAACAACAACAATCTTCTTGATAGGGATATGCCTAAATAGCAATATTTTCGTATCACAATTTGTGGCACGATATTTCTGTATCTTCTTATTGTTGTGTTCAATATTGTGTCAGTGATCTGAAGAACAAGTGACTCACCATCAGTAACACTATTTCCATTAGAGACTCTAACTAGCAAAAGATTCCTCACAGACCCTGCTGCCTTCCCAGTTCTGTGGTTGGACTCTATCCATTAACAAGATCCCAAGTCTAAGAATCTGCACACTGGTCACACCAATTTGCTTTGGTGGCTTAACCTTTGAGGGCAGAGATACTCTCAAAAGCAACTGACGTCAGCACTCAGGAGTGATGCCTATATGGGCTCTGTATGCAATTTCCAGACTGGAGTGGTCTTAGGTGCAGAGCTGCACAGTGCAATCCACTGGCACATAGGGTACTGTTGAAAAGTTTCCAAATTTTTTTAACAATATTCTGTAAATTGATATTTAAACTCAATATTTTATCCAAATACCATCTTCTTCTGATAGAGACTTCTAGTTGCAGATTTCTCACCTTTTGAGTAGATACCAAACCAGTACATATCTAGAGGTGCTTCTGTGAATGGTCTCAAACCGGAAAGTTCTGCAGGACCAACCGGCAAAATGCCCTTCACTGCAAACCTTCCTGCCCGGACAATAGTGCTTCATCGATCTTAGCCACTTGAGAAATGTCCAGGGCAACAATTCTGCATGCTAAACCCAATGGTAGAAACTTCAGCTGTGGTAGAATGATCATGCAGTTCTTCTGGAGGCTGCTTTTAGCCCAGTGCATAACAAATCTTAGTGCAGAGCACTATCTAGCAGATGTTCACTTCTGTACAGCGTTGCCTTTTATGCACCCCAGAGAACCCTACAAAGAGCTGATAGTCCCGCCGGTATTACTTTGTACTATCTATATAACTCATTGCTCTTGTGCCATCCATGTAATGCAGTCTCTTCTTTTCTTTAGTGGGGTGAGGCAGAGCATAGAATGCTGGCAGGGTGATATTCTGGCCAATGTAGAACAGTGTCACAACATTAAGCAAGAAAGATGCCCTTGTCCACAAGACCACAAGGCGCCCTTACCTTTATTCCTTAACCTTATTTCTAAAAGATCAGGTACACCCATAATGGGGAGACACAGGGTGGTGGCATACCCTACAAGCAAAGAGCCTCTTTACATTCTGTCAACACTATGGATGCATTTCTTCAGCATACAGCTGAGGTCCTGGACAAGGATATTGAACTGGTTGCCAGACGCCTATCTCGTTCACCGGTCCAAGATCCTGTTCTGATCTCCCCGACCACCCCACAGGTTGACACTCATTCCCGGCTCCAGTCCTTTCCGGTAGACCGGGTTGATCTGTCGCCATCTCAGATGGGTGGCACTGCTTTTCTTTCTCCAACAGTCATTATGCGCTGTGGCACACTCTCGCCAGTTCTAGTTCCAGATTCTGGACCTGACCAGGAAAGTCTCCTGGCAATGGCTTGAGTGCAGGAGGTGCAAAGAGGAAGCACCCACCGGTGGGGGGTCCATGTAAATGTAGTAAGAAAACAGGACCCCAGTCAAGTCCAGTAGTATACTAAGCAACTTCCATCCTGGATGCAACTATGCTAGATATGGTTTTTACAACAGCAAAGGTGCACCACAAAATATAATAAATCAATGTATATTCTACAATGAGTCGCATACGATGGTTTTCCTTTGGATTTCAAATCTTTATTTCAAGCGTATAAATGAAGCACCACACAGCCGACGCGTTTCGTCCCACGCAGGGAACTTCTTCAGGGCTTCTTCAACCAAGCCAATTCCGTAGGAAATCTATTAATTCTCTCGAGGCATTCAAGTTCAGGTGTATCACCATTTACGGGATGGATGTCAGTATATGTAGGTCTCTTAATGGGATAAACCGATTCTGTAGTGTTTCTATGTTCTTTTGAGAGGATCAAGTTGATGTGTAAATAAAGGGGTCCCCCGTCCAGACCACGATGCGTCCTCCGGTAGCCCGTGACGGGCTACCGGAGGACGCATTGTGGTCTGGACGGGGGACCCCTTTATTGAAACCTACAGGACGGTCCTATCAAGACTGATCTGGCATGGACTTTTCTCTTCTACTCACATCCTGATCCTGGATATAACTAGAGTGATTTGGCTATTTGAATCTTAGATAGATATCCACATATATTTACCTACCCCGTAGCTGGTTATACACATCAACTTGATCCTCTCGAGAGAACATAGAAACACTGCGGAATCGGTTTATACATCTGAACTTGAATGCCCCGAGAGAATTAATAGATTTCCTACGGAATTGGCTTGGTTTAAGAAGCCCTGAAGAAGTCCCCTGCGTGGGATGAAACGCGTCGGCTGTGTGGTGCTTCATTTATATGCTTGAAATAAAGATTTGAAATCCAAAGGAAAACCATCGTACACAACTCATTGTAGAATATACATTGATTTATTATATTTTGTGGTGCACCTTTGCTGTTGTAAAAACTAGATTGAATTCCCTAGGGTATAGGCACCGTTACGGTGGGTACCATTCAGTGTGCACCCGACCCCTTTTCTAATACTTAGGGAGAAACAAAAATACATATAGGGTTATTGTATATTAGTTGCTGCCAAGAGGAAGGGATCACCATTAGGCCTGTTTTGTCTCACAATGCTAGATATGCTTCAACAGGTTTATTGTCAGCTTTGGACATCAAATTGGACCCCATTTTACTCGCCGCATTGGAAAAGAACCCCAGTAAATTAGCAGCCGCCTTGCAAAGGGTCCGTGCTTCTCCTACTGCTAACCTTCCCCCTGCAAGACCTTCATCTTCTACTGCTATCCCTAGCTTCAGCGGCAGCGGTTCGGGGGTAGGAGACGCAATGGCGTCCACGGCAGAACAATGGTCTAACCTTGTGGCTAGAGTCACCACAGTACCAGCCTTGACCAGGCCCACACCAACTGATCGCCCAATCACCAGAAGGAGGGTTAACATCTCGAGCTCTGTCTCCTCCCAACCTCGCCAACCTCAGAGTGCAAAGGTCGGCGGATTGTCTCGTTATGCTGTCAGGCTAGATGGTTCTGAGGGTATGCCCCTTTCCTGCAGTGTGGGTTCTGTTCACCTTCCTCCTGAGTCCACTCCACTTGTTGTGGTGCTAGACAACGTACCGCGCCTTGAACCTGGGTCCAAGGAAGACTTTTTTCAGCTAAAGAATAAGGGGGTACATTGGTTCAATTCTAACATTGCTCCTGGTCCCAGGGTGGAAAATCCAATTCTTATGGTGCGCCGGACACAGTGGGTTGGTGTCACTAACAAATCTTGGCAGGGGGATTGTATCATTGTTAATTTTACCAATTCAGCTATTGTCAACCACATTTTAAGCTCAGTAGTGCAGTTTGATTATAGGTGTCGGAACTCTACAATCCTGGCTCTCCTGTTGGGTTTCTTTTGCCGACCAAGTACTCCCTTTTTTGGACCCCCAACGTGAGAGGCCTTTTGCTGGGGGTTATGGGGTTCATGTGGAAGGGATCCCAGGGTTTACCACCGTAAACAGATTTGCTCCATTGAGTACGTTGGAAGATTGACTCTGTGCAGGTCCCTCAGACCCAGTGATTCTTGCTACACAGGGAAAATCCCATCCCCAGAGCAGGTAATAAGTAAGTACGGCGGGTGTACGTTTCTTTCTTGGAACATTGCGGGGCTGGTGAGTAAGATCAACAACCCTGGGTCGTGGGACCTTGTGAAAAGATTTGAGGTAATATGTCTCCAGGAAACCTGGGCTATTGAGAATAACTATCACCTGGATGGCTATAAACCCCTGTTTGTTCCAGCTATCCAGTCCTTGTCTGGGAGAGCAAACGGGGGGCTTATCATATTTGTCTTATTAGCCGTCCTTGACATTTCAGCATCTGTACTTCATGCTTCATCCAACGTACAGGTGATGTTGTTGTCAAGTGACAAGAGTAGAGTTCTTTTTGTAAACTTTTACAATGCAGGAGTCACACAAGGGTGTGAGTTACTCATAACACAGTTGGGGTCAATATTGGGGGGTTGCATCCTGAATGTCCAGAATTATTTTAATATCTTCCTAATGGAATTTTAATATCCACATGTGTGGGGATATTAGATTAGGAGGAGTGGAAGTCATGGGTTGTGCACGACAATCAAGCCTGCATATGGAACATACGGCTAGGCTTTCCTGTTTTCAGTTTCTATTTTTGGTAAATTCTGGTGGGGTTTTTTCAGTTTTTTCAATACCTTAAAAAACAGTGGTTATCAGTGGTTACACATTTTCGTTCCATTAAAAACAACAGAAACAGTGTTTTTCCGGTGTTTATGGAATTTTAATTTAATTTTAATTATTGCTTGCTTTCTGCACTGACAGTGCATGTGTATAGGTAGCGTATTCACAGGGTATATGAGGTCCAAATACATTTTTACTGCATCAGAATGGACTACAAAGTTATTAGCATTCTTCATTAACTCTGAAGATTGTAAAGATGCTTTCAGCATACCATCTAGCACGTGGCAAGGATCTCTTACAGGGAAGCACTTCAGCTCAGGTATCTATTTTGACAGATCATCATACACCTTTTTCATATACGTAACTGAATTGCTGCAAATACAAACAATATCGCTCAAATCTTTATTGAACTTGGAAGGAATTTTTTTCAGCAACATTCCAAGTGACACTGCATTCCAGGTTTACCAAACGCCTGGTGTAATGTTTTCACCACTATCTCAGATGCTTGGTGACAATATTCTTTTCACATATACCTGTCACTACATCTTGCATTGTATGTTTCAAGACTGGGGTGTTTGGCAATTCACTTACAATCAATACTGAATCACTAGAAAGGGAGTTGATGTATCAAAGGATTTCACCAATTCTCTGTCAGTAGGTAAATGTGATGGTACATATTTTGAAAGATTCTTATGAAACCAGCCAATTTACCTATTAGTGAAATTAAATGTAGCTAACATTTTAAATTTGCTTTTGATACTTCCCGATTCTCTACAGTTTATAAAATAACGAAATAAGACCTAAACATGCTTCTAAACACTGCATCTTTAGAACAAAGACCACAAAATTGAAAAAAGCAGAAGGAAGAAGAGAAAATTTTTTAGCGACATCCTTGAACAACAAAACTCAAGCAGAATAATGTAAGCCCAGTCTTTCTTGATGCTACCTTGTATAACAAAGTTACATTGTATTGACCCATTCAGGAAGAAATAAAAATTACTCTTTCACTCATCTTTTCCTTTCTATGAATGGCACTTAGTTTGTGGTTGCAAAGGTGTTTTTTCAGTGTTTATATGTTTACACCGGTGATGGCTATTTTCCTTACGGTGGTGTTTTATCAGTTATTATAGGTTTAAACCTAAAACCAGATAGCCTAAACATACCCCTCAGGGTACTGAGCTTAACTCACTTCTTCTGGAGTTCGACTTAATATCAGTTATGAATAAGCTGCCCCCAGGGAAAACAGACATTAACCCCACTTTTATCTGTAGAGGGTGCAAGACTTTTATAGATTTTACCTTTGGGTCTACCCCCTTCTTTACCTAGGTCACAGATTTTTCTGTCCAGGCAAGTGAATTTTGTAACCATGATTCTAGCTCTATAATAACAGGTAGGTCCCGTGCACATGGACGTTCAAAGTTGGATGGGGGAGGAGTCCTTCTCAAAGTGATCGAGGTAGGGAGGAGCTTAAAATGGGGGGTGTATAGAACCAGAGTTGGCCTCGCTGGGCTAGGAAGTGCAGATCTTTATATGAACCCTGAGGGAATTATAAAAAGGACCTCGTTTGGGCAAAGGAGGTTTATTTAAAAACATGTAATTGTGATAGAGAGGGCAAAGAGTTGTGTATGCATAGTGCGTCAAAGTATGTCGTATTGAAAACGGTGCCAACTACCGAGCCTTATCTTTTAGGGCTTAAAAGTATTCACAAAGGATTTTTACTGACAAGGTTTTGGCTCGACCTCTTTGACTACTTAATAGCACACCCCCAAGGTTCCCACAGAGGCCAGTGCCTCATGCCCTGTGGCTGCAACGGAGAGTCTCCTCAGGACATGTTGCAATTTTTAATGTTTTGTATTTTTTATATTGTACCTAGAAAGCTATTTATTATTCCCATTTTTTTAAAAATGGGTTTAGGAGGGTGAGACCAGCTTTTATTTTTTTACAACTTCTCACTAGCGATTCTGTCTTGTACACTCTTAACTTTTTACGGGTCGCCATCAGACTCAGGACAAGCTGTAACTAATATTTGTATGGTGAATTATGTACTTTTATTCTGTGTTTTGATTATCTGGATTTTTTCATTATTGTCAACCTGTAACTTGAACATTGGAATATTGTAGGTTGTTTGACTTTTATGGTTTTATTTTTAAAGCCAAATAAAGTTTGTTGAGGATGATGGTGTGGCTAGAAGTCTCTATCAGAATACCTACCACTCATACCTAAGCCCAAGTGCATTTTCCACTTACTGCTGCATATTTGTGAAAATGCATAACCTATGTATTTATTACAAGGTAACGTAGGCGATGTGCAGCATGGCTTCCGAGAGACATGCTCTGTCTGTCACTATTTGATCTTCACTTTTGGCTTTAAAATCTGGGATGGGTGGGGGGGGTGATAAATCCTCCTGTCTCCTACGGTTCTTCTGCCCATGAGCACTAGAGTAGTTGGTGCCACCAACAAGTTTGGGGACCCTGGGAGGTTTCAGATCATCGGGATGCTCGGCCGAGCACAACCCAGGCAAAGGACGGGGTCCCCTGAATAACCATTTCACTGGCTTTTCCTGAGGACCCTTCTCATCACCCGTATCCCAAATTCATGGGGATTTCACTGCTCACAAATGAGAAGTGTAAATGATTCTACCACTCTACCACTATACCACTATGGCACTCAGCTAAGAAGTGGCTATGGTATCCCATTAAAAATGTGGCAGCCCACCTGATAAGTGCCTGCAGGACACCATTACAATGTGGCAGTCCAGTCCAGCAAAGATGCCCAAGCACAGCCCCATTAACAGTATGGAAACCCAAATGAAAAGTGCCTAGAGCGTGTCTTTAAAACTATGACCCCCACCTAAAATGCAATTAAAGATATGGCAGCCCATGTAGTAGACCATTAAAATTATACCAGCCCAGCTGAGAACTACGGATATAGTCTCATTAGTGGTATAGCACCCTAACTGATGTGCTTGTAGCGGGCCTTCAAAAATACGGCAGCAAAATTGAGAAAAAAACATTAAAAGCCTAGCAGCCTATCTGCTGGTACTGTCTCATATGAAATGTAGCAGCCCAACTGAGAAATGCCTGTAGTTATTAAAGTCTAGCAACACAGCTGAGAAAAGCCAACAAAAGAACAGTAGCCATCAGAGAAGTGTCTGGACTGCCCCATTACTAGTTTAGAAGGAGTGTTTCGTTTAAGCCGACCTTGGGTCCCAGCACTTATTCTTTTTAGAATCTAAGCACTGGTAGAAGCCCAGCCAAGAAGAGCAGACTCTAATCAAGTTATATTCATAAAGGCCCAACTGAGAAGTGACATTTGTTGGTCATAAAAAAGTATAAAAGCCGAACTGAGAACTGCAATTATTGTCCCATTAGAACTATACCGCAGCCCAGATGAGAAGTGTAAATACAGTGCCAATAAAGTTATGGCAGCTCTAATGGCAAAGGTTACTAACGTTACATTAATGCATAGCACCCTTTGTGAACAGTGACTTTTGGACACCATTAAAAGTACAACAGCCCAGGTGAGGGGGTTACGATCGACATTGATAATATAGCAGTCCATCTGAGAGTTGCTAAATTTTGCCATTAAAAGCACAGCAACCCTCCTGAAACTGGTTGCCACGTGCACAGAGGGTCATGAAGATGAGTATGTTTTGTAGCTTTGGAGGAAGGCTTCCATGCTCTCTCAAGTGAACATCAGTTTGCTCACACACTTAAGGTAGTCACAGGTGGTGCAGTAGATCAATAAAACCAACCTGCCATTTTTTTAATTTATTATTGATGATGCTGTCACCAAATTGTACCAAATGTTGAAGCTTCGGTGTTTTCTGTTTCCTCTGATAACATTTTCAGATTGAATTCACCAGGCAGAGCATCTGTCTGGTTGCAAAGACATATTGTGGGCTTACAAAGAACATAAAGTGGCTTGCAGCCCACCCATTGCTTAGCAAAGAGTAGCTTTACTGTCACTCTTATTTACCTGCTTCTTATTCAATGACCTGCCCCTGTCCTTCCCATAGAGCAGGGGCCAATCTACTTGTGTCCTTCGACTGCTCATTTTAAGGGAACTACTTTTTTCTTTTGTCTTAAGCACTCAACGAGTGTGTATGTGTTTTCTAGCTCTCTCCCCAGTGTGCTTCTCTTCCACCCTCCATGTTCCATGTTGCTCTCTCTCACCCCTCGGCTTCTGCCTTATATCTATCTATGATGTGCTTCCCATATTGCTTTCTCACATTTCTGCTTCTCTGCACCAGCTCCACATTGCTCTATCTCTTGTCCAATTGCTTTTCCCTGCCCCAACTCGTGCCCCCAGTGTTGCTTTCCTTCACTCGCACCCCTGTGTCAATTCCTCCCACCCATGCCCCCTGCATTGCTTCTGTCCCTAGGGCCCCCATGTTATCACCACTATTTTAATGTCCCCTATGTTTCTTCTGACTCCCCTCCCATGTTACTTCCGCCCGTGCTGCTTCTCTTTACCAACTTTCAAAAGAAAAAACACTTTCATACACTTTTTTAGTTATATTTCGTACTCTAACTTTGATCGATTATTAAAAAGAAAGGCATGGACATGCGTGTTTCGTGCACCTACACAATGATGCACCCGTTCCTGTTCTAGGCCTTTTTATTTTAGGTCTCGCTTGCCGATGCGCTTGCGCATTCGAGCTGACGAGAGATTAAGGGGCTTATCCAGAGTTTAACCAGACTGGCGATTTGATGCAGTGCAAGTGCGCTTTTAGCTCAATGCACAAGCGCAATAAGTTAAAATGCGCGTGCACAGCATCAAATCGTCAGCTTGGTGCCGCCAGCAGCTCTTCCCGCTCCGCCCCCTGCTGCATCAAAGGCTTTGCGCTCTGCCTCAGCCCAGCCATTCTCCTCCCCTAATTGCCCCCTGCTGCATCAAAGGCTTTTTCACGGCTGGCTGGCCGGCCGTGTCTCCTTTTTTTTAACTAGCAGTGGCTATTGACACATAGGAATTTGGTTTCCTAGTCATTCTTTCCATTAGTTTACTTCTTGTCATCATCTGTTTGTTTTGTAGGGATTACCGTTTGCCTTCCATTTTTTTTCTGTTTATTTTCTTGTTGCTGTTTTATTTTGGTTTGGTGTCATGTGATTTGCTTTGCAGAGAGCATGATGCCCAGCCCAGTTCGCCCTCCGGTTGGGTGACTTGGCAGGGTGGTGAACGTCACGGATATGTGTTGCCCTGGACTAATGCAGCCGTTAACATAAAACTGGAGTTTGGGAGGTGCTTGGAACACATGTGTAGGACGTTTTCATGCGTCACTGGGGAATCTAGTGAGTGTGCGCTTTCCAAAACGAACCTATTCAAAACAGGCATTTAATTTGTTTGAAATCGATGACTGGGACGAATTACCTCATAACAACGTTCAGTTTCTTTCTTTTTAGCATCACATGGCAGTCTGAAAATAGAATTCTTAATCAGTGTTGCAGACTTGTGCAATTTAATGTTTTTAGGTCTTGCGGACAGAGAGCTGTAGTTATTCATCAGAGATGCCATTTTACCACACAGTACAGAGAGAGTGTGCTTTTGGTTCAGCCATTTGCTGTTGCCTATTTTATCCGCTGGTACGATAGTCATGGCAATGTAAGGAAGGCTGCATGAGTGTGACATTATTTTCCGACTGGGTGTTGTGATAGGGTGAGGTTATATGAAGATCCTTTTCCCTGTGCAACAGTTCATTCTGCACCTCTTCACAGCTCAGTGCCCTGTTGTGCAGGATGTGGCCCCTCTCTCAGCCATTTAGCTTCTGCCTTTGCCAGTGCTTGTTGAATTGTGTCGTAAGCACAGACCATTGCAACCGCGGAGCCCAGCCATTTGAGGTGTTATTTTTTCATGCAGGCATACAGCCAAAGGGATCTAGATGTTGCTTCACACAGTACCAAGGCCATTTCACCCCCTCATCCTCACACACCCTCACTCACCCTCACACCCTCACCCCCCTCACAACCCTCTCACCCTCACACACCCTTACCCTCACCCCCTCACCCTGACACACCCTCACACCCTCACCCTCACACCCACTCACCTCACTCCCTCACCCTCACCCCCTCACCCTCACACCCCTCACTCACCCTCACACCCCCTAACTCACCCTCACCCTCACACCCCTCACCCACCCTCACACACCCACTGACCCTCACACACCCTTACCCTCACCCCTCACCCTCACACACCTTCAGTCACCCTCACACTCACACTTCCTCACCATCAGCTACCCTCACATCCTCTCACCCTCACACACCCTTACTCACCCTCACCCACCCTCACACCCCCTCACCCTCACACCTTCACTCACCCTCACCCCCTCATCCTCACACACCCTCACTCACCCTCACCCCCTCACAACCCTCTCACCCTCACCCACCCTCACCCTCACCCTCACACCCCTCTCCCTCACACACCCTCACACACCCTCACCCTCACACACCCTCACCGTAACCCCCCTCACCCTCACCCCCCGCATCCTCACCCCCCTCACCCTCACACACCCTCACCCTCACACACCCTCACCCTTATACACCCACAGTTACCCTCACACCCCTAACCCTCACACCCTCACACACCCTCACACACCCTCACTCACCCTCACACCCGCTTACACCCCCTCACCCTCACACCCCCTCACTCACCCTCACCCTCACACCCTCACACACCCACACACCCTCACCCCCTCACACCCCCTCACCCTCACCCACCCTCATTCTCACACCTCCTCACCATCACATACCCTCACATCCTCTCACCCTCACACACCCTCACTCACCCTCACCCACCCTCACACCCTCACCCACCCTCACTCACACTCACCCCCTCATCCTCACACACCCTCACTAACCCTCACACCGTCACCCCCCTCACAACCCTCTCACCCTCACCCACCCTCACCCTCACCCTCACCCCTCACCCTCACACACCCTTACCCTCACCCCCTCACCCTCAGTCATCCTCACACCCCCTCACCCCCCTCACCCTCACACACCCTCACTCACCCTCACACACCCTCACCAGCATAGCATAACAAAACCTAGCATAGCAAACATAACATAGCATGACAAAACAAAGCATAGGATAGCAAAACAAAACCTAGCATAACAAAACAAGAAATAGCATAGCAAAACACAATAAAGCATAGCATAACAAAATACAACAACACATAGCATAACAAAACATAACAAAGCATAGCAAAACAAAACATAGCATAGCATAACAAAACACAACAAAACATAGCATAACAAAACTTAACAAAGTATAGCAAAACAAAACATAGCATAACAATACACAACAAAACATATCATAAGATAAAACATAACAAAACATTGCATAACAAAACATAGCAAAACACAAAGCATAGTATAACAAAACACAGCATACATAACAATACATAGCATAACAAAGCATATCAAAACATAACATACCTTAGCATAACAAAACACAACAAAACATAGCATAGCATAACATAACAAAACACAACATAGCATAGCATAACAAAACAAAGCTTAGCATAGCATAACAAAACAGAGCATAGCATAGCATAACAAAACATAGCAAAACAAAACATAGCATAGCAAAAAAAACACAGCATAATAAAACACAACAAAACATTGCATAGCATAACAAAACATAGCATAACAAAGCATAGCATAGCAAGACACAACAAAACATAGCATAACAAAACATAGCATAGCATAACAAAACAAAGCATAGGATAGAAAAACTAAACATAGCATAGCATTAAAAACAAAGCATAGGATAGCAAAACAAACCATAGCATAGCATAACATAACATTACATAACATAACACATAGCATAAGAAAACACAACACATAGCATAAAAAAACATAGCAAAACACAACAAAACATAGCATAGCTTAACCCCTTAACTGCTGGGCCTTTCCCCCCCCCAGTGCTGAGCCCTTTTTTGGCTATTTGTAGTAGTTCGCGATTAAGCCTCTGTAACTTTTTGACCACATAAGGGATCCATGTCATTTTTGCGTCCTTTTCTTCCAACATCATGGGGATTCTAAAGGTACCCAGAGTTTGTGGATCCCCTTTGAGGGGTCCCAGAAATTAAGCAAAATACAGTGAATTTTTAGGGTTTTTTTGAAAAATTTGAAAAACGGGCTCCAAAGGAAGGCCTCTGGGTTTTTCCCTGCAAATGGTATCAAAAAAGGGTTTGTGGGGCTGAAATCACCATTTCCCCAGTTGTTAGGGAATGGCAGTCTTTTGTCATAGAACAAATATTTTTCACACAGTTTTGGCATTTTTCTGGGACATAGCCTTTTTTTGCTATTTTTAGTGCTTCCAACCTCCTTCTAGTTAATGGTAAAAATTAGTATGAAAGTAATAATGGATCCTGGAATACTATACATTTAATTAAAGTAGACAAAATTCTGAATTCAGAATGGGGTTATTTGTCTAAATCCATGAAGGTTTCTTTATAGAAACATGCATTTACTTTTTGGAAAAAATGAAAATTAGTTGAAAAAAACAGCCTTTTGTGTCAACGTTTTCACCTGTAACTTCTTATATTTATGACTGCTCTCTGCAAGCAATATACCGTTACATTTGCTGGACCTTCCTGGTTGTGGAGATATATAGGACTTGTAGGTTTACCAAGAACCCGACGAATCCAGAGCCAAAAACTGCGTAGCAACTTACAATGGAATTTTATTATATACTGGCTTTAGAGCAATTATTCTTTGAAAATGTATACATGGAATAATCGTTATGAAATACACCAATGTATTTCTGAAACGGGTACAAATTATAGAATTTAGAAATAGTTCATATTTACACATTTTCAAAATTGGGAATACTCATACTAGCATGAGAAATATTGGTCATTTTCAAAATGACTTCTTTTTTACACGATGTCTTTCATTTGGAAGGCAGAAAAGCATCAAAACTCAACAGGCAATAACAGTTACTTTACAAATCTGAATTACCCTATGTCTCTCGATAAAAATGGTACCTCACTTGTGTGGGTTGGCCTTGTGCCTGCGACAGGAAACGGCGTAAAACGCGACGTGGACACTCCTCAATTTTCGCAGTGAAAAATGACCCATTTTTGACAGAATGCCTAGCTGTAGTTTTTGTACCCTAGCTCGGCCGGCACATAGGGAAACCTAGCAAACCTATACATTTTTGAAAACTAGACACCCAGGGGATTTCATGATGGGGTGACTCAACTGCCTCCCACCAGGTTCTGTTACCCAGAATCCCCTGGAAACCTAAACAAATGTGAAAAAAACCCTTTTTCCTCACATTTCTGGAATCTGCGTGGATCAACAAATTTCCACCCACCCAGCATTCCCCCAGGTCTCCCAAAAAAAATGATACCTCACTTGCGTGGGTAGGCATAGTGGCTGCGACACGAAACGCAACGTGGTCGCACCTCAATTTCCCAGTGAAATCTTGTGCTCTTTGGACAAAGAGATTACCTTTTGTTTGTTATACATTTTTAAAAAGTAGACACCCAGGGAAATTCAGGATGGGGTGACTCCTCTACCTACCCTCAGGTTTTGTTACCCAGAATCCCTTGAAAAGCTAAGATTTTGACAAAAAAAACACATTTTCCTGACATTTCTGTGGTGGAAAGGTCTGGAATCTGTGTGGATCAACAAATTTCCACCCACCCAGCGTTCCCCCAGGTCTCCCGAAAAAAATAGTACCTCACTTGCGTGGGAAGGCATAGTGGCTGCGACATGAAACAGCGCAAAACGCAACATGGTCGCACCTCAATTTTCCAATGAAATTTTGGCCTTTTTGGACAAAAAGACTACCTTTGGTTTTTGCGCCCTAGCTCTGCCAGCACCTAGGCAAACCTAGCAAACCTATACATTTTTGAAAACTAAACACCCAGGGAAATTCAGGATGGGGTGACTCCTCTGCCTACCCTCAGGTTTTGTTACCCAGAATCCCTTGCAAAGCTAAGATGTTGACAAAAAAAACACATTTTCCTGACATTTCTGTGGTGGAAAGTTCTGGAATCTGCGTGGATCAACAAATTTCCACCCACCTAGCGTTCCCCCAGGTCTCCCAAAAAAAATGGTACCTCACTTGCGTGGGAAGGCATAGTGGCTGTGACATGAAACAGCGCAAAACGCAACATGGTCGCACCTCAATTTCCCAATGTAATTTTGGCCTTTTTGGACAAAAAGACTACCTTTTGTTTTTGTGCCCTAGCTCTGCCAGCACCTAGGCAAACCTAGCAAACCTATACATTTTTTAAAACTAGACACCCAGGGGAATTCAGTATGGGGTGACTCCTCTGCCTACCCTCAGGTTTTGTTACCCAGAATCCCTTGCAAAGCTAAAAATTTGACCAAAAAAACACATTTTCCTCACATTTCTGGGTCGGAAAGTTCTGGAATCTGCGTGCATCAACAAATTTCTACCCACCCAGCGTTCCCCTAGGTCTCCCCAAAAAAATGGTACCTCACTTACGTGGGTAGGCATAGTGGCTGCGACATGAAACAGCGCAAAATGCAACGTGGTCGCACCTCAATTTCCCAATGAAATTTTTTGCTTTTTGGAAAAAGAGACTACCTGTTGTTTTTGCGCCCTAGCTCTGCCAGCACCTAGGCAAACCTAGCAAACCTATACATTTTTAAAAAGTAGACACCCAGGGGAATTCAGGATGGGGTGACTCCTCTGCCTACCCTCAGGTTTTGTTACCCAGAATCCCTTGAAAAGCTAAGATTCTGACCAAAAAAAACACATTTTCCTGACATTTCTGTGGTGGAAAGTTCTGGAATCTGCGTGGATCAACAAATTTCCACCCACCTAGCGTTCCCCCAGGTCTCCCAAAAAAATGGTACCTCACTTGCGTGGGAAGGCATAGTGGCTGCAACATGAAACAGCGCAAAACGCAATATGGTCGCACCTCAATTTCCCAATGAAATTTTGTCCTTTTTGGACAAAAAGACTACCTTTGGTTTTTGCGCCCTAGCTCTGCCAGCACCTAGGCAAACCTAGCAAACCTATACATTTTTGAAAACTAGACACCCAGGGAAATTCAGGATGGGGTGACTCCTCTGCCTACCCTCAGGTTTTGTTACCCAGAATCCCTTGCAAAGCTAAGATTTTGACAAAAAAAAACACATTTTCCTGACATTTCTGTGGTGGAAAGTTCTGGAATCTGCGTGGATCAACAAATTTCCACCCACCTATCGTTCCCCCAGGTCTCCCGAAAAAAATGGTACCTCACTTGCGTGGGAAGGCATAGTGGCTGCGACATGAAACAGCGCAAAACGCAACATGGTCGCACCACAATTTCCCAATGAAATTTTGGCCTTTTTGGACAAAAAGACTACCTTTTGTTTTTGCGCCCTAGCTCTGCCAGCACCTAGGCAAACCTAGCAAACCTATACATTTTTTAAAACTAGATACCCAGGGAAATTCAGGATGGGGTGACTCCTCTGCCTACCCTCAGGTTTTGTTACCCGGAATCCCTTGCAAACCTAAAAATGTGACCAAAAAAACACATTTTCCTCACATTTCTGGGTTGGAAAGTTCTGGAATCTGCGTGCATCAACAAATTTCTACCCACCCAGCGTTTCCCTAGGTCTCCCCAAAAAAATGGTACCTCACTTGCGTGGGTAGGCATAGTGGCTGCGACATGAAACAGCGCAAAACGCAACATGGTCGCACCTCAATTTCCCAATGACATTTTTTGCTTTTTGGAAAAAGAGACTACCGTTTGTTTTTGCACCCTAGGTCTGCCAGCACCTAGGCAAACCTAGCAAACCTATACATTTTTAAAAAGTAGACACCCAGGGGAATTCAGGATGGGGTGACTCCTCTGCCTACCCTCAGGTTTTGTTACCCAGAATCCCTTGAAAAGCTAAGATTTTGACAAAAAAAACACATTTTCCTGACATTTCTGTGGTGGAAAGTTCTGGAATCTGTGTGGATCAACAAATTTCCACCCACCCAGCGTTTCCCCAGGTCTCCCGAAAAAAATGGTACCTCACTTGCGTGGGAAGGCATAGTGGCTGCGACATGAAACAGCGCAAAACGCAACATGGTTGCACCTCAATTTCCCAATGAAATTTTGGCCTTTTTCGGACAAAAAGACTACCTTTGGTTTTTGCGCCCTAGCTCTGCCAGCACCTAGGCAAACCTAGCAAACCTATACATTTTTAAAAACTAGACACCCAGGGAAATTCAGGATGGGGTGACTCCTCTGCCTACCCTTAGGTTTTGTTACCCAGAATCCCTTGCAAAGCTAAGATGTTGACAAAAAAAACACATTTTCCTGACATTTCTGTGGTGGAAAGTTCTGGAATCTGCGTGGATCAACAAATTTCCACCCACCTAGCGTTCCCCCAGGTCTCCCAAAAAAATGGTACCTCACTTGCGTGGGAAGGCATAGTGGCTGCAACATGAAACAGCGCAAAACGCAATATGGTCGCACCTCAATTTCCCAATGAAATTTTGGCCTTTTTGGACAAAAAGACTACCTTTGGTTTTTGCGCCCTAGCTCTGCCAGCACCTAGGCAAACCTAGCAAACCTATACATTTTTGAAAACTAGACACCCAGGGAAATTCAGGATGGGGTGACTCCTCTGCCTACCCTCAGGGTTTGTTACCCAGAATCCCTTGCAAAGCTAAGATTTTGACAAAAAAAACACATTTTCCTGACATTTCTGTGGTGGAAAGTTCTGGAATCTGCGTGGATCAACAAATTTCCACCCACCTATCGTTCCCCCAGGTCTCCCAAAAAAAATGGTACCTCACTTGCGTGGGAAGGCATAGTGGCTGCGACATGAAACAGCGCAAAACGCAACATGGTCGCACCTCAATTTCCCAATGAAATTTTGGCCTTTTTGGACAAAAAGACTACCTTTTGTTTTTGCGCCCTAGCTCTGCCAGCACCTAGGCAAACCTAGCAAACCTATACATTTTTTAAAACTAGATACCCAGGGGAATTCAGGATGGGGTGACTCCTCTGCCTACCCTCAGATTTTGTTACCCGGAATCCCTTGCAAACCTAAAAATGTGACCAAAAAAACACATTTTCCTCACATTTCTGGGTTGGAAAGTTCTGGAATCTGCGTGCATCAACAAATGTCTACCCACCCAGCGTTTCCCTAGGTCTCCCCAAAAAAATGGTACCTCACTTGCGTGGGTAGGCATAGTGGCTGCGACATGAAACAGCGCAAAACGCAACGTGGTCGCACCTCAATTTCCCAATGAAATTTTTTGCTTTTTGGAAAAAGAGACTACCTTTTGTTTTTGCACCCTAGCTCTGCCAGCACCTAGGCAAACCTAGCAAACCAATACATTTTTAAAAAGTAGACACACAGGGGAATTCAGGATGGGGTGACTCCTCTGCCTACCCTCCGGTTTTGTTACCCAGAATCCCTTGAAAAGCTAAGATTTTGACAAAAAAAACACATTTTCCTGACATTTCTGTGGTGGAAAGTTCTGGAATCTGTGTGGATCAACAAATTTCCACCCACCCAGCGTTTCCCCAGGTCTCCCGAAAAAAATGGTACCTCACTTGCGTGGGAAGGCATAGTGGCTGCGACATGAAACAGCGCAAAACGCAACATGGTCGCACCTCAATTTCCCAATGAAATTTTGGCCTTTTTCGGACAAAAAGACTACCTTTGGTTTTTGCGCCCTAGCTCTGCCAGCACCTAGGCAAACCTAGCAATACTATACATTTTTAAAAACTAGACACCCAGGGAAATTCAGGATGGGGTGACTCCTCTGCCTACCTTTAGGTTTTGTTACCCAGAATCCCTTGCAAAGCTAAGATGTTGACAAAAAAAACACATTTTCCTGACATTTCTGTGGTGGAAAGTTCTGGAATCTGCGTGGATCAACAAATTTCCACCCACCTATCGTTCCCTCAGGTCTCCCAAACAAAATGGTACCCCACTTGCGTGAGAAGGCATAGTGGCTGCGACATGAAACAGCGCAAAACGCAACATGGTCGCACCTCAATTTCCCAATGAAATTTTGGCCTTTTTGGACAAAAAGACTACCTTTTGTTTTTGCGCCCTAGCTCTGCCAGCACCTAGGCAAACCTAGCAAACCTATACATTTTTGAAAACTAGACACCCAGGGAAGTTCAGGATGGGGTGACTCCTCTGCCTACCCTCAGGTTTTGTTACCCGGAATCCCTTGCAAAGCTAAAGATTTGACCAAAAAAACACATTTTCCTTACATTTCTGGGTTGGAAAGTTCTGGAATCTGCGTGCATCAACAAATTTCTACCCACCCAGCGTTCCCCTAGGTCTCCCCAAAAAAATGGTACCTCACTTGCGTGGGTAGGCATAGTGGCTGCGACATGAAACAGCGCAAAACGCAACCTGGTCGCACCTCAATTTCCCAATGAAAATTTTTGCTTTTTGGAAAAAGAGACTACCTTTTGTTTTTGCGCCCTAGCTCTGCCAGCACCTAGGCAAACCTAGCAAACCTATACATTTTTGAAAACTAGACACCCAGGGAAATTCAGGATGGGGTGACTCCTCTGCCTACCCTCAGGCTTTATTACCCGGAATCCCTTGCAAAGCTAAAGATTTGACCAAAAAAACACATTTTCCTGACATTTCTGTGGTGGAAAGTTCTGGAATCTGCATGGATCAACAAATTTCCACCCACCCAGCGTTCCCCCAGGTCTCCCGAAAAAAATGGTACCTCACTTGCGTGGGAAGGCATAGTGGCTGCGACATGAAACAGCGCAAAACGCAACATGGTCGCACCTCAATTTCCCAATGAAATTTTGGCCTTTTTGGAAAAAGAGACTAACTTTTTTTTTTTGCGCCCTAGCTCTGCCAGCACCTAGGCAAACCTAGCAAACCTATACATTTTTGAAAACTAGACACCCAGGGAAATTCAGGATGGGGTGACTCCTCTGCCTACCCTCAGGTTTTGTTACCCAGAATCCCTTGCAAAGCTAAGATTTTGACACAAAAAACAAATTTTCCTGACATTTCTGTGGTGGAAAGTTCTGGAATCTGCGTGGATCAACAAATTTCCACCCACCCAGCGTTCCCCCAGGTCTCCCAAAAAAAATGGTACCTCACTTGCGTGGGAAGGCATAGTGGCTGCAACATGAAACAGCGCAAAACGCAACATGGTCGCACCTCAATTTCCCAATGAAATTTTGGCCTTTTTGGACAAAAAGACTACCTTTTGTTTTTGCGCCCTAGCTCTGCCAGCACCTAGGCAAACCTAGCAAACCTATACATTTTTAAAAACTAGACACCCAGGGAAATTTAGGATGGGGTGACTCCTCTGCCTACCCTCAGGTTTTGTAACCCAGAATCCCTTGCAAAGCTAAGATTTTGACAAAAAAACACGTTTTCCTGACATTTCTGTGGTGGAAAGTTCTGGAATCTGCGTGGACCAACAAATTTCCACCCACCCAGCGTTCCCCCAGCTCTCCCGAAAAAAATGGTACCTCACTTGCGTGGGAAGGCATAGTGGCTGCGACATGAAACAGCGCAAAACGCAACATGGTCGCACCTCAATTTCCCAATGAAATTTTGGCCTTTTTGGACAAAAAGACTACCTTTGGTTTCTGCGCCCTAGCTCTGCCAGCACCTAAGCAAACTTAGCAAACCTATACATTTTTGGAAACTAGACACCCAGGGGAATTCAGGATGGGGTGACTCCTCTGCCTACCCTCAGGTTTTGTTACCCAGAATCCCTTGCAAAGCTAAGATTTTGACAAAAAAAACAAAACACATTTTCCTGACATTTCTGTGGTGGAAGGTTCCGGAATCTGCGTGGATCAACAAATTTCCACCCACCCAGCGTTCCCCCAGGTCTCCCGAAAAAAATGGTACCTCACTTGCGTGGGTAGGCATAGTGGCTGCGACATGAAACAGCGCAAAACGCAACATGGTCGCACCTCAATTTCCCAATTAAATTTTGGCCTTTTTGGACAAAAAGACTACCTTTTGTTTTTGCGCCCTAGCTCTGCCAGCACCTAGGCAAACCTAGCAAACCTATACATTTTTGAAAACTAGACACCCAGGGGAATTCAGGATGGGGTGACTCTTCTGACTACCCTCAGGTTTTGTTACCCAGAATCCCTTGCAAAGCTAAGATTTTGACAAAAAAAACACATTTTCCTGATATTTCTGTGGTGGAAAGTTCTGGAATCTGCGTGGATCAACAAATTTCCACCCACCCAGCGTTCCCCCAGGTCTCCCGAAAAAAATGGTACCTCACTTGCGTGGGTAGGCATAGTGGCTGCAACAGGAAACGGTTCAAATCGTACGGGGGTGAATTTACAATACCCAATTGCAAAACAACTTTGATTTTTGGGGAGGGGGCAACTGAGTTTTTGGCCCAGGGCTCGTGGTATTCTTTGGAAAGTACCAAAACCAATCAGTTCTGAAAATTAGACACCCGGGGGAGTCCACGGAGGTATGGCATGTGTAGGTCCCCCAATGTTTTCCTACCCAGAACTCCTTGCAAACCTTAAAATTAGGTAAAAATATCACTTTTCCAAACTTTTTTGCGTGGGATCTCCATGCCAGCAAAAATGTCCTACCACCCAGCGTTCCCCTTGATCTCCTGAGTAAAAGGATACCTCACTTGTGTGGGTGCCCCAAAGCAGAACAGTCCGAAAATGAATTTTGAAAAAGTAGTATTTAAGTTTTACAAGTTAAGCCCCCCTGCCTTAGTCACAGGTCTTGGGCCCACCCACACAAGTGAGGTATCATTTTACTCGGGAGAACAAGGAGAACGCTGGGTGGAAGGACATTTGTGCCGACACGGAGATCCCACGCAAAAATGTATGGAAAACTGTTTTTTTAACCTAAATTTATGGTTTGCAGGGATTTCTGGGTAGGAAAACATTGGGGGATCCACGCATGCCATACCTCCCTGGACTCCCTAGGGTGTCTAGTTTTCAGAACTGTTTGGGTTTGGTAGTTTCCAAAGATGTCTGCCGAGCCCCGGGCCGTAAACTCAGCCCCCCCCCCCCCAAAAAAGAAGGTAATGTTGCTATTGGTTATTGTAATTTCTCCACCGTACGATTTGGACCTTTTCCTGTTGCAGCCACTATGCCTACCCACGCAAGTGAGGTACCATTTTTATCGGGAGACCTGGGGGAACGCTGGGTGGGAGGAAATTTGTGTGAGCCCAGTGATGCCACGCTTTCCCACACAAAAAAAATGTGAAAAATTTGATTTTTTCAGCAGAAATTGATGTTTGCAAGGGATTCTGGGTAAAGGAACGTTGGAGGATCCACGCAAGCCATACCTTTTACGACTCGCATTGTATGTTGTTACACAGTTTTCTACTCTTACATTTTGTTTGCTTTAGATACTTGCACAAGTGCAACCATGGCCTACGTAACGTTTGATCTTGTGTTTGAAAATCTGCCATTTATTGCAGTATTATACCTCTACTTGTACTTTGTATGCTTCTGTAACCTGCACACATATCACCTTTTCCATCCTGTAATAAACTGTTTGCAACCTCTTGCATGTGTTTGCTCACAATTGTCACTTATGCCTCATGTACCCTAATGTTTGCTTTTGTAAATTGATCAGTTACAAATTTCACATCATGTATCAGTACTGATGCTATTGTGAAGCTCTCTGACTTTTGTAACATGCACACGTCACTTTTTGCAAATCTTACATTTTGATTGCTTTTGATACTTGCACAAGTGCCACCATTGCCTACGTAACGTTTGATCTTGAGTTAGAGGTATAATACTGCAATGGCAGATACTCAACTTGTACTTTGTATGCTTCTGTAACCTGCACACATATCACCTTTTCCATCCTGTAATAAACTGTTTGCTACCTCTTGCATGTGTTTGCTCACAATTGTCACTTATGCCTCATGTACCCTAATGTTTGCTTTTGTAAATTGATCAGTTAGAAATTTCACTTTATGTATCAGTACTGATGCTATTGTGAAGCTCTCTGACTTTTGTAACATGCACACGTCACTTTTTTCAAATCTTACATTTTGATTGCTTTTGATACTTGCACAAGTGCCACCATTGCCTACCTAACGTTTGATCTTGAGTTAGAGGTATAATACTGCAATGGCAGATACTCAACTTGTACTTTGTATGCTTCTGTAACCTGCACACACATCACCTTTTCCTCCTGCAATGTACTGTGTGCTACCTCTTGCATGTGTTTGCTCACAATTGGCACGTTTGCCTCATGTAACGTAATGTCAGGCGCTCAGAGACCTTTGGGTAAAGTCTAGGCTTTATAAATATACATACAAAAAAAAAATGTCCCCTAGAGGGGGTCGGCCACTGATCAAAAGGACCGACCCTCTGCAAATATCGCCGCCATTTTTTTAAAATTTACTGCGTATTATCGACATTTTGGGGGGTCGATCGCACCCCCCCAGGGAAAGCAGAGACAAATATTTAAAAAATGTGCCCCCGGGGGGGACGACCCGTCACCACAAAGGCCGACCCCCCCAAAGACATCCCTGGTGTCTAGTGGGGTTTCCTGGCCGTGGATCGCAGCGCTGCTGCGATCCACGGAAAGGAAACCCTCTCAGGAAGGCCTCGTTTGAAAGGGGAGATTCTCCCCTTTCAAACGAGGCCTCCCTGAAAGCTGGGGAGGCTGTTTCCAGCGAGATTTCCCCCTCAGAGTCGAGCGCGGCCTTACCTGCTGCTGTCCTCGGCTCCGGTGGGGAACTCAGTGACGTCAGAGCGCCTCGTGGCGCGCTGACGTCACAGATGGGCGGAAAGGGGGGCGGGAGATGATGCCTAAAGCCTTCCACGTCTCGCCCACAGCAAACAATAAAAAAAAAACACAGGTGCGATGCAGCAAAGAATTAATTACAACCCTCCCTGGTGACGTCCAATGGACGTGCGCAGCACCAGGGAGGTAGTGCTTCTGACGACCATTGGCCGACAGAAGCACTAAAGGGGTTAATGAAACACAACATAGCATAGCATAACAAAACAAAGCTTAGCATAGCATAACAAAACCTAGCATAGCATAGCATAACAAAACATAGCATAGCAAAACAAAGCATAGCATAATAAAACACAACAAAACATTGCATAGCATAACAAAACATAGCATAGCATAACAAAGCATAGCATAGCAAAACACTATACCACTCAGTGCCACATAATTATATGCTACATAATTACACTGCACTCAATGCAACATACTCTCCAAATACCACTCAGTGCCACATAATTACACACCACATAATTACACTCTACTGAATGCAACACACTCCACACAATACCACTCAGTGCCACATAATTACATGCCACATAATTACACTGCACTGAATGCAACATACACTCCAAATACCACTCAGTGCCATATAATTACACTCTACTGAATGCAAGACACACTCCACACAATACCACTCAGTGCCACATACTTATGTTACATAACTACACTGCACTCAATGCAACATACACTCCAAACAATACCACTCAGTGCCACATAATTACACACCACACAATTACACTCTACTGAATACCTCAAACACTCCATACAATACCACTCAGTGCCACATGGTATGCTACATAATTACACTGCACTCAATGCAACATACACTCCAAATACCACTCAGTGCCACATAGTTATATGTGACATAATTACACTGCACTCAATGCAACATACACTTCAAATACCACTCAGTGCCACATAATTACACACCACATAATTACACTCGACCGAATGCAACACACTCCACACAATACCACTCAGTGCCACATAATTACAAGCCACACAATTAAACTCTACTGAATACAACATACACTCCTCATAATACCACTCAGTGCCACATAATTACACGCAACATAATTACGCTCTACTCAATGCAACATACACTCCAAATACCACTCAGTTCCACATAGTTAAACACCACATTATTACACTGCACTCAATGCAACATACGCTCCAAATACCACTCAGTGCCACATAATTACACGTCACATAATAACACTGCACTCAATGCAACATACACTCCAAATACCACTCAGTGCCACATAATTACACACCACATAATTACACTTGACTGAATGCAACACACTCCACAAAATACCACTAAGTGCCACATAATTACAAGCCACACAATTAAACTCTACTGAATACAACATACACTCCTCATAATACCACTCAGTGCCACATAATTACACGCAACATAATTACACTCTACTCAATGCAACATACACTCCAAATACCACTCAGTGCCACATAATTACACCCCACATAATTACACAGCAGTCAATGCAACTTATACTCCAAATACCACTCAGTGCCATATAATTTCACACCACATAATTACACTGCACTCAATGCAACATACACTCCAAATCCCACTGAGTGGCACATAATTACACGCCACATAATTACACTGCACTCAATGCAACATACACTCCAAATACCACTTAGTGCCACATAATTACACGCCACATAATTACACTACGCTCAATGCAACATACACTACAAATACCACTCAGTGCCATAGAATTACACACCACATAATTACACTGCGCTCAATGCAACATACACTCCAAATGCCACTCAGTGCCACATTACACGCCACAAAATTACACTCTATTGACTACAACATACACTCCAAATCCCACTCAGTGCCACATAATTACACACCACATAATTACACTAAACTCAATGCAACATACTCCAAATCCCACTTAGTGCCACATAATTATACGCCACATATTTACACAGCACTGAATGCAACATACACTCCAAATCCCACTCAGTGCCACATAATTACACACCACATAATTACACTACGCTCAATGCAACATACACTCCAAATACCACTCAGTGCTACAACACATATTGTGTTACAATAGGTGTCACATTTGCGAAAGATAAAACTATTGGCATTGTAAATAACAAAGCTATTAATTTTTTTAACATTGTGATTTGTCAGATCAATACATGGTCGACAGTGAAAAACTAAACCTGTACCTTTACTAATGCTATAGATGTAACATTTGATAATTGTATAACTATTGGCATTTATAATAACAAAAAAAACTTTTATAATTTGCACAACATAAAAAACTTGTAAATAATATTTAAATTTACCACACCAAAAACTCAAACTTTTCTATTGCGAGATCTATTGCATTTCCAATGCTTGTTTATGTTAGCCATGCTGCACAGCAGGGCCAGCTCTAGGGCGGTGTGACCAGTGCCAACGTGCTGGCTTCAGGTGCGCCCTGTTTGCAAGTTAATTTCAGTTTTAAAAGCGCCTGCTTCCACCTTCATGGACTCCAGTAATTTCAAGCCAACAATAAAAATGTAAGGATAACTCCGGCGATTAATGTTCTTCCTGGAGAGAGCTAGGAGTATTGTTTAGTCGTGACTCATCACCAAATAGAACAGAGGCATGAATATGCCTGCTGCAAAGAACGTGTACCATGAAGATCCAAAAGAACTTATAATGTAAATAGGTCAGTGGGTTACTGCTTTTCTTTAAGACCTCGGGGCATATTATCAAGATAGGGCCTTATATTATCGCTGCTTTTATCGGCAGGAAACTGCCGATAAAGCGGCGGTAATGGGCTTGATAATATGCTCTATGAATTCCAATCGAAGCCCATGTTACATGTCTTCACATCTAACATGGGCTTCGATTGGAATTCCATAGAGCATATTATCAAGCCCATTATCGCCGCTTTATCAGCAGTTTCCTGTCGATAAAAGTGGCGATAATGTAAGACCCTTTCTTGATAATATGGCCCATCTTTTGTTACTTGCAGTGTATAAGTTAAAATCCTAATATAGAAAAGTGAATTATTAACTGCCATCAAAGAACTGCAAGCCCAATGCAAAGTATTATTATTATTATGTTTATTATGTTTGCACTTGTAAAGCGCGCTGCTACCCGGAGGTTTCCTGGCGCTGTGCAACGCTGGGGAACCCGTCCTGGCTTTCCCTGTGGGATGGTCCCTGCTGGGAGTCCCCAGGGTGGAGCCAGGCATCCCCGGCGTTGGGGGGGGGGGGCGTTGTGGAGATTAGGCAAGCTAATGCCCAGAGTTGCCGAGTGAGACCCCAGATTAGAGTAGGCACCGAAGCGAGAATTATCGAGTCCGCTGACCCAAGTCCACGACCTTGCCGCGTCGGGAATTGAACCCTGGTCCCGGCCGACTTCTGCTCCCGGGTCTGCCGCCTCTAACTAGTGAGCCACACCACTCCAAAGTATGGATCGGAGCACAGATTAATGTTGCAAATTTTTTTAATTTGGGTAGAAATAGATTCTTATTATTCAATAGTGGTCTACAGGCAGTAGTGGTGCAGCAGGGGGGGTTAACAAAAAGAAAAAGAAAAAAATCCACTCACCTGCCAGCCGCCATATCTCCTCCGTCCGACGCAGGAAACAGGTAGCACACAGGCTCCCAGACTCCCCATAGCCAATCACAATGCTGCTGTCACCAGCATGACTGTAGTTTAGTGATTGGTTTGAGCGCTGTGGTTTGGTGCTCAGCCAGAGATTGAGACCCTGTGCATGTTCTCCACCCAGGCTGTGCAATACAGCTGGGTGGAGAACATGCTAAGTGAGCATGACTGTAAGGCCTGCCCAAGACGGCCAGCCAAACCGTCATGCAAACTTAGAAAGTGCTCACCACTCCTCCCCCTGCTCTGTGGGCAACCCAGCCCTGCACCGCCACGCACCTAAACAGAGCCAGTACTGAAAACAAATGCTAAAAACATGGTGTTATTATCCTTTTATTTTTCCTGTAGGGTGACGCTCCTCTGGCTTAGCGGAGGAGCCACCGTTGTTCTTATTAAAGAGAATCCCCAACTATGGTGTTCCGTTTTCAATTCTGAGTTTGTCCTTCTCCAGACCAAGTACTCTTAAACTATACTGCCAGCCGGTTTGGCTGACATGTCACTCTTGTACCTTGTAGTCCTATGGAATATGCAACATTTCCTATACACTGATTTACACACGTATCATTGTCTCTGTGCAATGTGTGTGTGATGCAAAGTGCTCCGACACCATATACTGGTATGAGTGGCCCTATATAACGAATTAATTGCATCTGAAAGAAAGCAGTCATGGAGACGTGAGGGGAACTGTTAAAAGGTGGTGACGAGGGAATTCTTGGTGGAGGTGGTCACCACCTCTCCCGGGGATGGGGCGCCAACAAACATTGTCGCACTGGGCGCCGCCAGTGCTAAAGCCGGCCCTGCTGCACAGCATCAGGGATGCTATACAGCATTGGTAAAAAATTATTTCCAAAGCCAAGTGCTATCAAATGTGGAAACTATCAGCTTCGCCAATGCTGGTTTTATAATTAGAAGCAGGTGCTTGTGCTATCTGCCATGAAGGGAAGAAGTGGGGCCCAACAAGCAGTTTTTGACTCGACCCTAGTAAAACAATTTGGAAGGATTGGAAAAACCGAATCACCCCCTTGTCTGTATTGCATTGGTTGTGCCAGCTGCTAAAGAAAGGTATGATAAGCTTACAATGTTTCCTCACTTCAAAATTTCCAAAAGTAAGGGCAGAAATGATATTTCCCGTTGGTGTGTCAATTAAAAACTCTTAAAATGAAGATTCAAGGCAGTAAAATGTAAAATTAACCAAGTTCAAAAGTTTTTGAAAATAAAATCTTGAAATAAGCTGGTTTTTTATATAAATAACAGTATGAAATTTCAAGCCGCCATTGTTGCAATAAAACTCAAAATGACCTAATGCGTTTTGTGCACCCACTGGATGTCTTGACACTAGTAAAGTGCTATCAAGGAATAATAGAGTGAAGAGATTGTTTGCTGAGCCAATTTACTACCCGATTAATACATAATGTAAACAGAGTAGGATGCCAAGACACAAGCTCGGCAAACACCTCAACTTACATTAAAAAGTCCTTATTGTGTCACCAAGTTCAGAAATTTTTGAAAATAAAATCTTGAAATAAGCAGGGTTTTGTATGAAATTTCAAGCCGTCATTGTTCCAGAAAACTCAAAAAAACCTAATGCGTTTTGTGCACCCACTGGCTGTCATGAAACTAGTAAAGTGCTATCAAGGAATAACAGAGCGGAGAGATTGTTTGCTGAGCCAATTTACTACCCGATTAATACATAATGTAAACAGAGTAGGATGCCAAGACACAAGCTCGGCAAACACCTCAACTTACATTAGAAAGTCCTTATTGTGTCACCACGTTCCCAACTCTTACAAAACTGTAGTGTAGCCAAATCAAAACAGATAACAAATCTTTAAGGATTTGACGGCTAGATATAGCAGCCAATAAACGATTACAAGCAGGACTGTGAGCTGAGTTGCAGTATCGGCACCTCTGTAACAAAAGCAGGAGTGGTGCTTTTTACTAGCACCTCCCGCTCCCAGGGACGGTTGAGCAGCAATCTGCCAGGGCTGGTTGCTGTTCCAAGTCCTGCCCTGATTATGAGCGATGTTGTGGAATGTTGAGGAATGCAGATTTTCGGTGAAAAAAAAACACAAACAAACACTCAGGCATATTCTCAAGGATCCATCCCCGAGTTTTCGGCACTTTATCGCAGCCAAACCTGCGATACATTTATCACCCCATTCACAAGCTGATGCCAACAGCCCATATCACCAGTTTCCCTGTGATAGCAGTCGCAAAAAACATTGCCACAGATGACCCCGGCAACTAATGCTAACGAGATGCAGAGTAGGTGTTCCCGTGCCAAAACCTGCGACAACACCACTCCACAAAATTCTCAACGACCTGCCAGATCAGCGATAAGAACACAAAACATGCGATAAGGCGATCCCGTCACGAGGCCATTGCCATCGTCCTGAGCGGAGTTGCCTGCGATCCTGTGCGCCTGCTGTTTCCCGAACCCGTCCTGCCCGTCCTTGCGCACTCAGGCCTCGCTGCTCACCTGCTGACACCAGCGTGTGTCAAAGAGGGCCCACCAAGTGCCGAGGCACCTCCAAGCCCGAGTCCCATGACCTTGGCAGCCTGGTCAGACCATCACGGCCTCCCCGAGCAAGACCTGAAGTCCTCCTTTCTCATTGACGTACTCCACCGGCATACACAGCGGTCAAGTAGGTCACACATTTGGAACTGAGTCTTGATTACACAATGGCAGAGTTCATATTTACGGCTGATTTTATGTCACTATACCCCCTTCGATGTGGTGCCATCAAGTCTGTATATAGCATTCCAACCACAAGTGTCTGTGGGCCCTAGCGGACTACTGCCATCGGCCCACACTGCGCTCGAGTAGGTCGCACATTTGGAACTTAGTCTTGATTTCATCATGGCAGAGTTCATATCATTGCATGCAAGTAGAGGTGTCAGAGGAAGATGTGTTTCAGTCAGAAGGAAAAAAGAATAATTGTTACGGGGGTGATCGAGCACTGCCAGCAACTGCCCTGGTTTCACTAACTCTGTGCATTGCAAGCCGATGACACGTGCTTGTGGGCAAGAAGAAAGTTGTGAGCATGTATTCCTCCTTTCCAATTGTTTATGTTCACCCCATCAATGGGTATTTTATTCTTTTTGGTTTTCTTGAAGATAGCACAGTACAAGTTTGGTCGAGTGAACGTAGTTCTTTTTATTTGTTTTTCACTTTATTTCATCCATTTTCACTCATTTATCATTTATTCATTGTAGAAATTTGTTTAAGGAGAACAGGAGAGAACAGCCAACACATGTTTCACCCTATGTGGCGAGTGAGGCCAGGGCTTTCTCAAGGCTATTTGTATTTTTCCAAGGCAGCAATGTATCAGGGTCAATTTAATACATTTTCACACAGTGTGGCAAACATCATCAGAGGGCAACCAGATCTAGAAGCATAAGCACATTGAGAGATGGTCGCCATAAAATAACACGTCTTGTCACCGGGTAAATCCGCTACGTGCTTGTGGGCGCCTGCTGACCGCTGCCTTCGGCATATACTGCGCTCGAGTAGGTGACACTTTCAGAACTCAATCTTGATTTATTTATGGCAGATTTAATATCATTGTACAGGCCTCATCGCAGACTGCATCCCCTTTCAGCTCCGGTGCCACTACGTCTGTTCCCCGACATCCATGGACACTTTCTGTTTGAACTTTGGTGATACTGACTTGGTGGCAAAAACGAGGAAGTGGCATTCCAATCCTCCATTTGCCGCTTCCGGACTGCTTCTACCCTCTGCATCATGCCCTGGAGGACACCTTCTACTGTCCCCTGCAACCCACTTCCACATTCACCTTGGACATCGATGAGGAACAGCTTACCTTGAGTGGCCCTATCTCACTGCACCCCAAGTCACCATCCCGTGTTGGGCAGTGTGCCTGTGCCAGCCACAGTGCATCCTGGGCCACTAACTCTGTGCAGCTGAGACATTGGATGGCCTGTGAGACAATGGCCTTGGGTCATCAACGCCATTTGTATGTGACCCTGCGCTGTCCGCTGCCTCCGGCCTCAACTGCGTCCACCAGTGCTCACACATCAAATTGAGTCCTGACCGGCCCGGACGTCGCATCACTGCAGGAGGCACATGCCACCACCGCCAGGACCACCTCCAAACGCCAACTGCCAGAGTCGAAACAGGCAGTGTGGGAGACCTGGGACAATGGTAAGGAAGATGATGCAGGTGTAACACACCCCAGTGAAGCTGCATCAGGAACATCCCGAAAGGACAGAATCCTAGAGAATTTGTTCACATGAGCACGCTAAGTTCTAGTGCCCCAAACTCAGTGCACTGCAACTCATGGACACTTCTGTTTGCATATTGGGTGACCTCTGTACTTGCTCCGGCTACCACCATGATGCTCCGCAGTTGTCTCTGATGCTTGTGTTTTCTGTTTCATTTTTAATGGTGTTCACTGTTCAAGTTGTTGCCAGCACCAACCACTCCGTGAGGGCTGGCTTACACTCACCCAACACACATCCAGCACAGGCGTCACTGTACATGTGACCCTGCCAATAAAGGGGCCGGGTGCACGTGCCCGTAGGCAGTTGAACAAACTAGCTGTGCTGTCCATGTGGTCATAATGTATGCATGAGGGCCCGGGCCCTACAATATTACATTGTGCTGTGGACAGCAGACGCAAACATGTCCCCGCAGGCAGCGGGTAAGACCTTGGAGATGTAGCTTTGTCTTCACCCACTCACTACATAAGAGGAATGGACTGGGCCGTCGTATGGAGGTCCAGCATGGGTGTGTGAATGCTAATTGCGGGGCTCTGGGCGTGTTTCTGTAGAGGCAATGTGCATGTGTCTCTGTCGCTGTGTGGGTCTACTTTGTGGGGTGTAGGTGGTCCCTGATGGGACTTAGATACCCACGTATGTGATGTAGTTCGGCTTCCATGAGCTCTGACCACACCCGCACCTGTTAAGCCACCTCCTTTTGGCATTCTAACACCTGGCATTGGAATGCAATGTGTGCCCCGGTAAAGTGTTGGGAGCCAGCCATGGTGGTGGGTGCTTCCTGCTGTGTGGTCTGTGCAGCGGCTGGGGTCTCCTCTTGGCTGCCCTGCTCCTGGGGGTGTGTTGCCAAAGATGTCCATGCGCTGTTGTCGGGCGTCGGTGTCAAAGGTGTGGTGGTCCTCTCCAGCACCACTGATGAGTTGTTTGCTCTGCTCTGCTGGAGGTGTTTTTGTCCCTCTGCTATGTGAAGGGGAGATGCATGTTGACATTGTGTTGACATGTATGTTGGCGAATTGTTCTTGTTTACATGCAGACTGTATGACAAGGTACATTATGACTGTTTGGGAGGTGATGCATATTTGATGCAGGACAGTGTACTTTTGGACTGCATGACGAATGTGAGGTTGTACACGTTCATTTCCATCTCACAGTTTCCTGCTATGTTGGATGTGATTGGCCTGTTTCTGTGCATATGCGAACCCAGTTATGTCCTCTGTTCTGCATTGTCGGTGTTGCAATTTGTAACACATTGTCGTCGGATGTGCTGTTGTTGCTATGTGTGTTTGCTGCAGTGTCCCACGGGGATCATGGACATGTTCCTGGGTAATTGTGGGTGTGCAGTGTGCTACACATCATTGTGCATGTTTGCTATTGTGCCCACCTCCCCCCATCTCCCCAGTCCTTGGTCGTTACTCATCCAGTTGATGTTGTGTCAGGTCCTATCGAGCTTTGTCTGTACTCCCAACTCCTGGCAAGTCTCCACATTGATGACTGTGGCCTCCATTTCCTCCAACTCCCCCTGAGGCGCAGGACTCCCACCTCCTGTCGCCATTGCTGCCTTCCTGTTGGCAGTGGGTTTGTGCTTGGCTTGGCTTTTCACATCATGCCAGCGCCTCTTGGCCTCCTACATTGCCCTCCTCGACAATCAGACTGCATTTACATTTGTCTAATTGACGTTCAGTTGATGGTAGAGTTCTGTCACCTCCGTGACGCTGATCTTGTTTTCCTGCATATTGCACCCCATCTTCATCCTCTCCTTGGCCTTCTCCGACCCTGAAGTTCCTTCCTGGTGGTCTGTGGGGCTTGTGGGGTTTGTGTTGGCCTCTTCACTTCGTCCTGGTTTATCCATGGTGCTACGCAGTTTGATTTGGTTTTGGTGTGTTTTTTTGTCGCTTTTACAGTGCTTTTTCCCACATGACACGTGGGAATTATAGGCCTGTCACTGGTTTTTGCTGATTTTTGTATCGCGATTGGCCTCATCGCAACTTGTTTTGCATTCGTGTTTCGCATTTTTGTGGCGTCGCGTTGACTATATGCGGACATTTGATGCGTTATCGTGGGCCTATCTCATGGTCACGCCATGTTGTGAATACTAAGTTAACACAGCGTTATTTTTCAGCGATAGACCGTGATGTGAAGAGTTGCGTTAAGCTAATTTTGCTGTACTTATCACACGTTCTTGAGACTATCCCCCACAGATGCTCTCTTTCAGGCAATGAATTATCAAATTAGCAGGCTAAACTTAAACACTTGATTAACTGCTCTGATACGTTTCTAAAGCCCACCTGACAATAGGACCATAGTTTATTCTTTTCAATACACATCACAATACGCTAGTTGACTCCATAAATCTGACATCTAAGCTGCTTTCCAATTTTTTTTTAATACAGCTTTGAAGTTTGTGTGCTATTTAATGGTATTAATGATATTGTTTCCCTTCATAAAAGCCAAAAGTGTTCTTAGTTTTTTTACAATGGGCATCAAACCAAGACTGGGTGGCATGTGCACCGCTACAACGCCGAGTGAACCTAGCCAAAAAAGGGGTTAGCTTCGCCTAAAATACTTCATGGAGCAAAATCTGTTGTTAGGAAGATGTTTAATGGTGCATAGCCCATGAAGGATGGTCATTAAGGCTAACTGATTCGAAGCTTTGGCAGGACGAATAGCGGGGGAGCTAAGTTAAAGAAATACCCCATATTAATCTGCTTCTTTTTTGAGCTCAGTAAGGCCACCTATGGTTTCAAAACCCAAATAAACTCGCTGACTGCTATGTAGTAGGTAACATATTCTGGAAATAACCTTTTTCATTTTTCTCTCATTTAATGAGTTGTGCTCCCATTATATTGCTTGGTTCATACAATTGTTACTTGAGGGTTAGCAATGCCAAATCAACCCTTCTGGTGATTTAAGTTTTCAATTTAGGCATGGGCGGATTTCGCGGAACCACGATCCGCGAATTTGCGGATTTGCGGATTCGCTGATCCGCAAAATCCGCGAATTTGCGGATTCGTGGATTTTGCGGATCATAGTGGGTAAAGGGCGGGAAAACAGTGCACATCACTAGTGTGAGGGGCAGGGCCAAACGGGCGAGGCTTATATGCGAGTTCACATGCCTCTTGTGTGCATAAAAGGACAGGCACGGATCAGAAAAGCTTGTGGTCACAGGAACTGCACAGGGATTGATATGGGGAGAACGCACACCTGCCCAGCCTCGACAAAACTCACATTTTTGGGGGGGCTGATTAACTTTGCCATCATACCGAAGAGCACCGGGGTCCCTCAAGTGAGCTGTCCTTCATAGTGGGTAAAGGGTGGGAAAACGGTGCACATCGCTAGTGTGAGGGGCAGGGCCAAACAGGCGAGTCTTGTATGCGAGTTCACATGCCTCTTGTGTGCATAAAAGGACAGGCACGGATCAGAGAAGCTTGTGGCCACAGGAACTGCACAGGGATTGAGCTTGTGAAAGTCAATAATGCAAAGGCCTCCATCAAGCATCAAAGCTAATTTTCGACGATAGATATGGGGAGAACGCACACCTGCCCAGCCTCGACAAAACTCACATTTTTGGGGGGCTGATTAACTTTGCCATCACACCGAAGAGCGCAGGGGTCCCTTGAATGAGCTGCCTGCCAGTGCCCATCATCCTGTAACTATTTTAGGATGGAGCCGGCAAGCTGCCAGCGCCATCCTAAAATAGTTACTAAGTTAGCTTCAACAGGAAGCACTAATAGATAAAATAAAGCAGGTGCTTGAGCACCTGCTTTATTTTATCTATTAGTGCTTCCTGTTGAAGCTAACTTAGTAACTATTTTAGGATGGCGCTGGCAGCTTGCCGGCGCCATCCTAAAATAGTTACAAGTTCAACAGGCTTGAACTTTTGCCCCCCAAATCCACCACTCGCGGATTTCGCAGATTTTCAGTAAATTCGCGGGAGTTCGCGGATTTACTGAAAATCTGCGAAATCCACGAGCGGAACAGATTTTGCGCTCACCCTTAGTTTTCATTTATTTTTAAATTGACATCATTCTTCTAAGGTGTCTGCCTTTACTCTTGATCAACATGCCTGAGATCGAACTACCGTCTCTGTCTTTTCAGCATTTAATAAATCAGTCAATCAGTAGTTTGTAAAGAGCAGCTATTTATCCGTGAGGTTCTCAAGGTGCTGAGGGGGTGGGGGCAGCTGATCCATCTAGGCGTGGAGATTGAGTCGAAGAGCCAGGTCTTGAGATCCTTCCTGAAACTTGTCAGTGACGTGGATTGCCTGAAGTGGAGGGGAGAGTGTTCCAGGTTCTTGACTGTGAGGTAGGAGAAGGATCTTCCTCCGGTTCTGGTCTTGCGAATCCTAGACTATTGTTACCTCCTTAGCGGTCTTCTTTATCCATTCCAAACAGTTAATTCTCACATAATTACTCACTGTTTTTCAGATACACCAGATTCGTATGTATGTTTGAGACGCTACACTTCCTGTCTGTTTGCAAGTTATCAATCAAACAATCAATCACAGTTTTGAAAAGAGCAGCTACTCATTTGCAAGGGTCGCAATGTGCTAAAAAGGGGGCGGGGGGGGCGGCTCCGTAGTGTGCTGGGGTCATCCGCAGAGCCAGGTCTTGAGGCCTTTCCTGAACTGGTGAAGTGTGGGTGTTTGCCGGAGGCGGAAGGGGGAGGTCGTTCCAGGTTTTGGCTGCGAGGTAAGAGAAGGACTTTCCTCCCATTCTGGCCTTGTAGATGAGTGGGATGGTGGTCAGTGAGAGGTCGGCTGATCAGAGGTGTCTCTTGGGTGCGTGGAAGGAGGGGAGGTTGTTAAGATATGTTGGTCCGATGTTGTGGAGGGTCTTGTAAGTGTGGGTGAGGGGCTTGAATGTTATTCTTCTTTTGATGGGGAGCAAGTGGAGATCGTGGAGGTGTTGAGTGATGTGGTGGTGGCAGGATATGTCTAGGACTAATCTGGCTGCAGCGTTCTGGATGGTCTGGAGCTTGTGAAGTAGTTTCTTGTTAATTCCGGCGTAGAGTGTGTTGCTGTAGTCCACTGTGTTGCTGATGAGGGCATGCATGACCGTTATTCCGGATTCAGAAGGGATACATCTGAGCGTTTTTCGATATATGTGGAGGGTGTTGAAGCATGACAAGGATACAGCGTTGATCTGGTGGTTCATCATGAGCACTGAGTCTAGTATGATGCAGAGGTTTCATGCATGGTCCGTCGGGGTGGGGGGTTTTCGAGGGCGGGGGTCCACCAGGTGTCATCCCATGCGGATGGGGTGAAGCCATGGATAAGGACTTCTGTTTTCTCTGACCTGAGTTTCAGGCAGCTCCTCTTCTTCCAGGTGGGGACGGTTTTCATCCCTTCTTGGAAGTTGTGACCTGGTAATGTTGGGATCTTTTGTGAGAGAGAGGATGAGCTGGGTGTCGGCGTAAGAGACTATGTTGAGCCCGTGGTTTCTGATGAAGGTTGCGAGGAGGGCCATGTTGAAGAGGGCGAGGGTGGGGCTGAGGGAGGATCCCTGGGGTACTCCACAGCTGGTCTCGGTTGGTTCTGCGAGGAAAGGCGGAAGTCAGACTCTCTGAGTTCTGCCTGTGAGAAATAAAAATATCCAGTCTAGGGACTTTCCGTAGATGCCGGCGTTGTGTAGACTTGTGGCTAGTGTGCAGTGGGAACCGGTGTCGAAGGCAGTTGAGGGGTCCAGGAGGAGGAGGGCTGCTGTTTGGCCCTGGTCAAGGAGTGAGCGGATGTTGATGGTGGCGGCGAGTAGGGCAGTCTCTGTGCGGTGTTTGCTGCGCGATCTGGATTGTGAGATGTTCAGGACGGTGTTGTCTTTGATAAAGTTTGCTAGCTGGGTGTTGATGGTCTTTTTGATGACTTTGGCTGAGAATATGAGCAGGGAAAGGGGCCTGAAGTTCTTGAGGTCCTTCGAGTCTGCAGAGGGTTTCTTCAGGAGGGGATGACTTTGGTGTGTTTCCAGTTGTCAGGGAATGTGGCGGCTTCGAGGGAGCTGTTGATCATCCAGCGTTGCTCGGGTGCGATGCCCGTGGTGGTTTTGTGAAACATGCGGGGTGGGCAGGGGTCTGAGGGTGCTCCAGATTTGATGCTCTTCATGGTCTTTAAAGTGTCCTCTGTCATGAGCGGGGTTCACGTGAGCACAGTCTGTTGGATGGCATCATTGGGGTGGGAGCTGGGGCGGTGCATAAATCTTGGGTGTCGAAGTTGTTGTATATCGCCTTAATCTTGAGGTGAAAGAAGGTGCTGAGTCATCTGTTGTTTCTCTGCCGGGTTTGGCAAATTCCTTGAAGATGGGGAAGAGTGCTTTGGAGTTGTGGGCGTTGGTGAGGATTCTGTCTTGGAGGAAATTCTTTTTTGTAGCTTTAATGAAGTGGTGGTGGTTCCTCCATGTCTCTTCGAGTCGTCGGCAGGATCGCTTGGATTCCTGGAGTGCAGGGGTGAACCAGCTTGCTTTCTTGATGCATCGCACTGTGGCTTTCCTAATGGGGGCGAGGGTGTTAGCGCAGTTCATGATCCAGCTGTAGAGGTTGAGTGCCGCGATGTTGGCATCAGGCATCATCGGTGGTGGGGTGCTGGTGAGGGCGGAGGTGAGCTGGTGTTCAGTGACTTTGTTCCAGTTTCTACGGGGGTGGTGGTGGTCTGTCCAGAGGAGTTCTGTAGCGTGGCTGTAGGAGACGCTGTTTCCTTCTTCGAAGATGGGGTTGAGTGTGTGTCCCGCTGTATGCGCGAAGGATGTGATGAGTTGCTTCAGTCCTATGTTGGTGAGTTTCTCTAGGAGGGCGGTGTTGTTGGGGTCGTGGTGGTTGTCCAGGTGGAAGTTTATGCCCGAGTAGTATGCAGTCTGTGGAGGCGAGAGGGTGAGGTGCAATGAAGTCTGCGATGGTGTTAGTGAAAGGAGCGCATGGGCCATGCGCCCTTTAGATGAGGGTTCCACAGAGAGTCGTTTTAGGGTTGGTCTGGATCTGGAAGTGGAGATGTTCCATAAGGGTAGTAGCGTCGTCCAGGTCAGTGGTTGTCATGCGGAGGGATTTTTTGTAGACGATGGCGATTCTTTCTCCTGGGCAGGTGGGGCGGTCATTCTTAGGATCTTGTATCCGTGGAGGAAATCCAGTTGCGATGTCCAGATTGGTTCAGGTTTCTGTGAGGAAGGCGACATTGGCATGAGGGTGTTGAGGAGGTCCGACATTTCTATGGCATGCTTGTGTAGGGAGTGCACGTTGAGGAGGATGCAGTTCAGTGGTTTATTTGCAATGACATCTGGTAGGCATATGGGCTGCTGTTGGGCGCTGGAGGTGGGTGACGGTGCACCGGCAGTGTCGGCAGGAGATCGGGCCTTGGGTGTTGCTCAACGTCGAAAGCTGGCTGTTGTTGCTGTGTCTGGGATGGAAAGCGTGGAGGGTGCTGGAGTCATAGCAGAGGGGGGTCGGAGGACCATGATACCTGATGTTGGTCACGGTCGGGTCATGGACGGGCACAGATGGGTTTGCCTTTGGCGTGCCTGTGTCGTGGCTGCGCAGCAGCCCCCATTTAGTAGGGGGCGAGGAGGGCTGTCAGCTGGGAGGTGGGAGCGGGAAGGGCACGCTGGAGGGAGGAGGGGCAGTGAGGGCAGTAGCGGCGGGGAGCGTGAAAATGAAAAACAAGGGAGCAAAAGAAGAGCGGTAGCAAAAAGAGAAAGAAGGAGCAAAAAGAGAAAGAGGGGAAAAAAGAGAAAGAGGGAGCAAAAAAGAGAAAAAGGGGTAAAAAGAGAAAAATAGAGCAAAAAGAGAAAAGAGAGAGCAAAAAAGAGAAAAAGGGCACAGAGAAAAGGTGGAACAGCAGAAGAGCAGAGTGCTCTCCCACTGGACCACCAGGGATGAGGCACAGGCAGGACCCTGCAGGTGGAGGAGGACCTCGAACATGCATCGGAACGGAGAGTACAGGTCTCTCAGGCAAGCACTTAGCGGTGGAGCTGCGCGTGGGAAGAGCAGTCTTACTCACCAGGTCAGTGGTCTAGCTCTTCTTGCCGTGCAGCGGGCACCATTAAGTAGGGGTCGGGGGAGGTCAGTCAGCTGGGAGGACGGAGTGGGAAGGACACACTGGAGGGGCTGCAGAGGCATCAGCGGCGGGGAGCGCATGGAGCACGAAAATGGAAAATGGAAAATGAGAGAGCAAAAAGAGAGAGAGGTAGCTAAAAGAGATAGAGGGAGAAAAAAAAGAGAAAGAGGGGTAAAAAGAGAAAGAGGGAGCAAAAAGAGAAAGGGGTCAAAAAGAGGAAAAGAGAGAGCAAACAGAGAGAGCAAAAAAGAGAAGGAGGGCACAGAAAAAAGTGGAACAGCAGAGTGCTCTCCCACAGGACCACCAGGGATGAGGCGCAGGCAGGAGCCTGCGGGTGGAGGAGGGCCTCGAACCTACAGCAGAATAGAGAGCACAGGTCTTTCAGGGCAGCCCTTTGTGGTGGAGCTGTGCAGGGGAGAGCATTCAAACTAACCAGGTCAAAGGTTTAGTTCTTCTTGCCGCGGAGCAGCCTCCATTAATTAGGGGTTGGGGAGGGCAGTCAGCTGGGAGGCGGGAGCAGGAAGGACAATCTGGAGGGGTAGGAGCTGCAGGGTAACAGTGGTGGGGAGTGCAAAAATGGAAAAAGGAAAAAGAGAGCGCAAAAAGGGATAGAGATAACATAAAATTAGGAGGGAGCAAAAAGAGAAAGAGGGGCAAAAGGAGAAAAAGAGAGAGCAAAAAAGAGAAAGAGGGCACAGAAAAAAGCGGAACAGCAGATGAGCAGAGTGCTCCCCCACTGGCCAACCAGGGATGAGGCCTAGACAGGAGCATGTGGGTGGAGGTGGGCCTTGAACCTACAGCAGAACGGAGAGCACAGGTCTCTCAGGGCAGCACTTAGTAGTGGAGCTGCACGGGGGAGAGGAGTCACACTGACCAGTTCAGTGGGGTAGCCAATTGCACCCTATGATAGATTTGATAACGCCACCAGCAACACATTGTAGGTACAGATCAAGGTGGCCTACTGTGTGTTTAAATACTACTCAGATGACACTGATACACTGGAATACTACTGTCCAAGAGGAGGTGTCACTACATGCCCATCACTACTAACGCTTATATTGCACAACCTCGATTTCTGTCCAAGAATCATGGGTAGGGGTTTACCTCTTGGTTCCCGCTGAACACACATCCTTTAAAGGACCTGTTTGCAGGGGGGGGGGGGGTAATTTCACTTAGACAGAAGCACATTGGAACAAAACAAATGTGGTGGAATACTGGCAAAAGAGTTACATAGACATTGTCTGAGTTGAGTTTAACTGTCTACTTCAGATCGATTTAAAATAAATTCTGGTTTAAATTAGCCAAAAGGGCACACATCTTCATTACTTAACAACCATGATTAGTGCATATCCTTGCTACAAACATGAGATTCACATTTGAACATTAATATCACCTTTCTGGAAACTGTTGTTTCAAAGAAGAACATTAAGCTTCAAATCAAATTCAAAACATTTTTCCATGAGAGGTGCTTTATGACTTTTTTGCAATGTTAATTGTTGGGCAAGTCTACATCCAGAACACTTTGAGCCAAAAGTATACATCAGCTTTTAATTTCTGGGTTTTTTACATGAACCAAAACTGGTCATTCCAGATCCTGAAGGCCAGCGTAACTCTTTACTTCATGTAAAATTGAAGTTTGTTTTGTTAGTAGTTAGCGGATCCAGCATTATGGCAAAAAGAAGTTGTGAACTCAAAGTAACATGTTTGTTCTCAGTAGAAATACGTACGTCTTCATAACAATTTAATAGTCTATAGTGTTGATATTTTTTGGGAAATTTTTTAAATGTGTATCATTGTGGTCCTTTGCAATTTTCTGGAATGTCTCTCTTGTATACTGCACTTATTTATGTCTATCATCAACTTGGCTATCTCGTGAAAGTCTTGTAGAAATTTGTTTTTATAAAATCATTCTTACTAAATAAATACCCCCCCCCTACCTTGAGGGTCCTACATTGGTTACTGGTTGCCAGAAGATCCACTTCAAGCTGCTTTGTATCACCCACAAAGCAATACATGGAACAGGACCCCTTTTCATCAGGAATAAAATCACCAAAAACCTTCAACAAAGGGACCTCCGCTCAAGATAGGCATCTAGCCTATAAACCCCATCATTTAAGAAAAAGACCATAGGTGGTAGATCTTTCTCTATTCAAGCAGCAAAACTATGAAATTCATTACCCCCTAACATAAGATCCACAGATAACTATTTTACCTTCAGAAGACTACTCAAAAATGGCCTCTTTCCTACCTGACCAGCATACTCAAACACTAATGTACAGCATACCCCTGTGTATGTAAACATTTATAATTTGATTATATGTTCGTATTTAGATATATGTATTTTTCTGTACAAATGTCATAATAACTGTGGTGTTTTAAAATATATAAATCCTCTTTTAGGTCTGCTTAACAAATTTATATATATGTGAGGAATCTTCTTTTGTAACCAAAGGAGCAGAGCGAGAATGTATTGCGGAGTCCACAGCCGCAAATCCGCACCCGCCCGAGAGTGCCCCACTTCTAAAGTGGAGCTGGAGCGCATATATATATATATATATATATATATATATATATATATATATATATATATATATATATATATATATATATATATATATATATATATATATATATATATATATATATATATATATATATGCACAAGTGAGGCTCTTTCACCAAATTATCGCAGCCGCCGCCACAGCAATGTTGGAAAGAAAAACCACGCCACTCCAACGTTCGTCATGGGCTAAAAACAATTTATATATATATGTGTGTGTGTGTGTGTGTGTATATAATTATAATGAGAAGCAGTACCACAAGCTTGTGAGTAAACTACAGAAGAAATGTTAATGAATTGTAACTTTCTGTGGTTTAACTGCAATAATATACTTGGTCATGTATCATCTGTATAATGATTTGATAGGATGTTTTTAAGTTCTCGTCCGGTCTAAATATATCTCTGCTGCTATATGTCATTTGTCACTTTAATACATTCAGTAATTTTGCACTTTATCCCATTAGAAGAGAAAAAAATCCCTCCCCCCAGTGGTTATAAATTTGCCATATTTGCACTTTTTTGCACTATGCACTTCTTTTCACTATTGTAACATCTTGCAATTGGCTATATGCCTGAATATTATATTGCTCTCATCCAATGTTTGGATGTAATATTTTTGCACTATTCTTTGCACTCTTTTAGTATGTGGTTTTAAACTTTTTTTTACTGGTTTCATACAATGGCCCCACAACAGCATAATATGCCATTTTATCAAATGCGAAGTTTGCACTGGCTAATCATAGAATTGGGCACTTGCCTTTCATTGATGACGAATTTATTGATTAATGTTTACATTGGAATAATGCACTTTCTGTATTCTTTCACAATTTGTTGTTTATTAGCCGAATTTGTGGTAAATGGTATTTCTTCTATGTTGTTGAAATTATGGGAGGAGCCTTGTGTCAGTGTAACCAGTATTTAACCACATGATTCTCTGGGTTTGTCATGTGATCAAGTCCGGGTTTCCCGGACGAAACGCGTCATGTTGCCGTCCCCATCGATGGAATAAAGCACTCTATTCACTTTTAAATCCTCGTTTGTGGTCTGTACCTGGTTCGTGTCTGTGCGTGATTGCTGGCACCTCAGGATTGTGGATTTATATATATATATATATATATATATATATATATATATATATATATATATATATATATATATATATATATATATATATATATATATATATGTGTGTGTGTGTGTGTGTATATGTAATTATAATGAGAAGCAGTACCACAAGCTTGTGAGTAAACTACAGAAGAACAAGGATGTCATAATTAAAAATGCGGACAAAGGGGGAAATACAGTGTTGTGGCAAACTAAATATTACATTATCGAGGCAGAGAGACATTTATTAGATTCTACATGTTATCTCATGTCAACCCAATTTGCGATGACACAGAGCCATGCAACAACCCGCAGGAAAATTCAGGCTTGGAAAAGATTGGGACTATTAACAAAAGATGAATGTAATTTTCTCAACAACGAATATCCAGTCACACCAGTACTTTACTTCCTCCCTAAAGTACATAAACAATTGACACCCACTCCAGGTCGCCCTATCATTGCCGCCATTGGCAGCATGAACGAAAACCTCTCCAAATACGTGGATTACTTTCTGCAACCCCATATGTCTAGTCTTCTATCATATCTAAAGGACACCACAGACTTTTTAAACAAACTTGAGAATGTTGATTGGTGTGACAATCACCTTTTCCTGGTTATGGATATCGAGTCACTCTATACCTCAATCCACCATCAGCAAGGAATTAATGCCTGTGAACATTATCTGAATGGTAGAGACATTTGTTTTCGAGAGCACAACAGAATGATACTCGAAATGATTAAAATCTGTCTGACCACTAACTTTTTCCATTTCCAGGGCCAGATATACCAGCAGCTGCGTGGTGTGGCGATGGGCTCGTGTTTCTCCCCCAGTTACTCATTTCTTCATGTGGGCTGGTGGGAGGAACACGAGCTCATGGACCACGCACCGTCAGTGGTTACCAAATATCGTCAACTACTGGCGTTTTATCGACGATGTTTGCATAATTTGGAAAGGTACTGTGGTGGAAGCTAATGCATTTGTGATGGATATAAATACCAATGAATTGAATCTGAAATTCACATCTACCATCACAACCAATACAGCAGAGTTTCTTGATGTTCGAGTGTTTATACAGAATAACAAAATTGAAACATGTCTTCACCGCAAGCCTACAGCAGGCAACGCGATCTTGCATGCTCAGAGCGCCCATCCTGCTCATACTATCAGAAGCATCCCCTATGGGGAGTTCATTCGCATCTGCAGGATCTGCAGTGATAAAGAGTCACTTGATGTCTGTCTCAGGGAGTCCAAAGAACGTTTTCTTAATAGAGGCTATTCTGTTAAAATTCTAGAACAAGCTCTTCAGAAAGCATGTTCCATTGGACGTGGTGCACTTTTTGCACCAAAGGCCCCTAATGTTCCTGCGTCTGAATGTAATGTGAGACTGATAACTAATTTCAGTACACAGGAAGGTAAGATCAGGCGTATTATGTGCACTGAATGGCCCATAATTTTGACTGATGTCATTCTTGGGCAATTACTTTCTAAAACACCTAATATAACATTCAGGAGGGCGCCCTCTGTGCGTGATGCATTAGACAGGCCAATGCCAGAGGGTCCACTTAAGAAGAGTCTTATACACAAAACGGGCTTTTTTAAGTGCACCTCATGTCGTGCCTGCACATTTGCGAAAAACAGTACACACTATGTTACTGCCTTTAGTACAACACCTATAGCCATCCGTGAATACCTTACCTGCAGGTCTGAATACTTTGTGTACAAACTAAGATGCTCTTGCAATCTTGAATACACCGGGATCACTAAGCTCCCAGTACACCAACGTATTCTTCAGCACATTCGTGCTATCATCAACAGCGACAGTAATTATCCTGTAGCTAGGCATTTCCGTGCAGTACATGATAAAAAACTCAAAGACCTTGAGTATACTGTTTTATGTTCGGTGCCGCAGCCCACTCGGGGAGGTGACTGGATAAAGTTACTCAGACAGAAAGAATCACATTTTATACTATCTTTGGATACTAAGGCCCCAAATGGCCTTAATCTGACGGAAGATCTGAGTACCTTCTTATAAAAAGGCTTCTGTGCTTACTTATCCCCTGTCTTTTTTCATCCTTAAGGCGCTCGCCCTTTTCCATAGGTTCATTGTTACCATCTAGCTCCTTCATTACTGTTGACCTTTTGGGTGTGCCTGTCTTGGGTTAGTCACCGACTGGTGACTACCTTCTTTGTATATTTTCTGTAAATAGATATATAATGTATTTGGGAACTGATTACTTTATTATATGATTACTATATCAATTTATACTAACTGTCTTCAAGATTGTCTTCTTAATGTTCATAGTACCCTGCTATGTGCTTTCTTTGGATCAAGATTTTACTATTTCTTTTGGTTTACCTCATCACAATACTGTTTTTTCATTATGTTTTTTCAACACGTCTATTTTCACCACTTTTTTATGTTAGATCATTTTGATTAGAGAGACAGTCTATTCTAGTTTATACTTTACAATGTGATAATTGCTTGAATATGAAATGGACACTGTGTTGCAATAATAGTTCTGCTGTTTTTCAATGAATTTTGGTAAACACCCTTTGATTTTCTCCATTGAAACAGGCACTATGCCGGCATTTTGTTGACAGGAAATTTGGGGTTTGGTTTACCCTATAAATGTAATATTTAATACATTTAACCATTCCATTGTTTAATGAATTACATATCCAGTGTTTATATTTATCATTTTTCACAAATGTATTTATTTTTTCATTTTGTGAATGGCAGTCTGTCTTTCTGTGTTTTCTTGCACTTGCAGTATATCTAGTCTTTTTACCATTTTTATTTTAATCTGTAAAGAGGGTGTGTACACTTTTTTGTATTGTCCTACCTTTATTTCCACTATATAAATGTTTGTAATGGCTCTGAGCGCGCTATGTGAACAAGCTCCCTAGTGGAGTGAAACGTGTCATCCTTTATCAAATAAATCGCCACTCTGCAACTCACTCGAGGCTTGATTGTGTTCTTGGCTTGATTTTCGCTGCATTTTATTGGGGCCATTGGAGGTCTAAACCTGCTGTGTTCCGCCGATTACTGACGGAACAGGGACAGTTTTTTTCATTCATATATATATATATATATATATAGAAGAAAGACTCGTCCCAAAATCTCCAACACTGCCAGATATTGCGCAGTCCTGAACAGACGAAGAGAGGAACCCAGAAATGGTGCCGAACAAGTGTGTGTTTATTCAAGTTCAATCTTGCTCAGCATGCCCGCCATTACGCGTTTCGACAGTATCCACTGTCTTGATCACATGATGTGATCGCAAAGCCACATGGGAATTTATCCTCATTTACAATGACACAAAAGGTGGACTAAAATTCAACCACCATAATCCAATACAAAATGTTTTCAAAGGGTACATAGAAACAAACAAAGGACTAGGCCAGTAATGCATAGTCCTACTCTGTCTTAAATACAACCCAAGTGGGTGAATGAACTGAAGTATATACATACATGTGCAATATTACGCAAATAATAAACATATGCAAAAACTTCATGAATATATACATATAAATATATAAATATGTAGATCATAAAAACAAGGTGTTAATTTCATATTTTTTAAAAGACTGTGTTTCCTGACCCTTTTAAAAAAACATTTAGAAAATATATCCCAAGTGGGAATTTCCAATAAAGTGTCAAGTGCTTCATGTAAACAAAATCTTATGTAAACATACACAATTAGCGCCGTTTGATTCCCATAATGCGGCAAGGAGCAGCCATCATCGCAAAAGTGCAAAAAAGAATATTTAAAGTGCCAAGTGCAAGTAAATTATAACAAAAAATTGTTTAAAAAGGGAAGAGCCCCTCCCCTTTAAGTTCATTTTACTGACAGATGTTAACACACAGTTCTAACCGGAAATGCAAGACAATTCTATTAACTTTTTTTCTTTCTTATTTACCAAACAGTGGCACGCAATTGCTAAACAGTATGTCTATTCTTACTAATCGGGTGTAGCCACAGATAATATGAAATTTGGAACTATAGACAGGTGTACAAGTCCTCACTGGAGTTAAGACCTCCAGGAGTACGACTATTTAATTCCAAAATATACCGAGTCTCAAGGACCCTGAGTAGCCCATCCCTATTCCCACCTCTTTTGAGGGGTAGAACACAGTCTATAACAAAATAGGTGAGGTGCTTGGGATCACTCCCATGTACCGCCTGAAAATGGCGTGCCACCGGATAGGATTGTTCGTTGTTGGAGATTGCCCTCAAGTGCTGCAGTATTCTCCTGTGAACCGGAAGCCGGGTACTCCCTACATACCTAAGTTCACAGGGGCACTGCAGCACATAAACGGCAAATTCCGTTTTGCAGGATAACTGTTTTGTTATCAGTACAGGTTCTTCCTTGAATGGAGTACTGTAGCGTGTTTTATTACATCCATTCTTGCAGGCCTTGCAGCTGGAACACTTCAAAAAACCTTTTTTCAGATTCATAAAGGTTTTTGATATCGGAGGTTCCAAATGGTTCTTAACCAGCCTATCTGACATAGAGGTGGATTTCCTAAAAGAAAATTCTGGCCTTCTACCTACCGAACCCCCAATGACGGGATCCCCCGTCACCAGGTTCCAGTTACGGCTGAAAATCCGCCTGATCTCATTGTGTTGTTGGTTATATGTAACTATTACCCTAGAGCATTCTTTGGAAGTTTCACTCTGAACCGCATCAGATTTTGGTTTAGGCGCCAGAATCTGTGCTCTTGTCATGTTATTAGCACGCTCCATGGCCCTAGTGATAGTTTTCGCAGAATACCCGCGTGCCAGGAAGCACAATTTGCTTTCCTCCATAGTTCTTATGCATTCTCTATCATCACTGCAAATTCTTTTAATACTAAGCATCTCCCCAAAGGGGATGCTCTGTATCAAGTGATGAGGGTGTTGACTTGCCGCGTGCAGGATGGTGTTGCCTGCAGTCGGCTTTCTATATAGCCTTGTGGCTAGATTACCTGCATGTATGTAGACCTCTATGTCAAGGAAACAAAGCTGTGTTTTACTTAAGGTGGAAGTGAATTCCAAATTGAGATCATTACAATTGAGTTTTTCCACAAATTCCTGGGCTTCTAGCATAGTACCCTGCCAGATAAAAAAGAGGTTGTCTATATATCTGAGATAGACTGGGACATGCCTCCTCATAATGGCCTGATGCTGTACCATAAGGACCTGCTCCTCCCACCAGCCCATGTGCAAGCACGCTAGGCTGGGAGAAAAGCAGGCCCCCATAGCTACCCCTCTAACCTGCTGATACACTTGACTGTTGAACAAAAAATAATTTTGCTCCAGACAAATCTTAATCATGGCAGTGAGCATGGAATTATGAGCAGAAAAACTGATTGACCTCCTATTCAGAAAGTAATTCACTGCCCTAATACCGTCCAAACGTCGTATAGACGTGTATAAGGATGTGACATCTAAACTCATAAGTACACAGTCTTCATTCCAAACAAAATTACCCAATTTCCTGACAAAGTCAGAAGAGTCCTGTACATAAGAATCCAAGTTTTTAACACTGTCCTGCAAAAAATAGTCAATATAGGTTGACATCTTCTCAGTGGAACTATTGATCGCTGAGATTATGGGCCTCCCAGGAGGGATTTGTGTGTTCTTATGGACTTTTGGAAGCAAGTAAAAAGAAGGGATGACCGGGAATTCCTTCTTCAAAATCCCCAGTTCCTCCTTAGTGATTAAATTGCCACATTTCCATGCAACTAGCTTGGTATTTTGGTCTTCCCATGCCAGCCTTACTGCTCCAAAATTGCTCCTTCTGTAACATGAATGGTCCTGTAACTGTTTTTCCGCTTCCTCAATGTACATTTGACGAGGCCACAATACTATGTTTCCACCCTTATCAGCTTGACGGATCAGAATGGTGTTATCCGATTCCAGTTTTTTCACAAGGGTATTATAACTCTGATTCAAATTGTTGATCACTCTATGTTTTTTATTGATGGTGATGTAGAGCTGCTTCAAATCCTTGGTAATTAGATCTTGGTAAACATCAATATTGTCGTGTGGCATTATAGGGAGAAACACCGATTTGGGTTTGAAAGGAGTAACCCCCGATATCTGGTCAACTCTCGACCTCACCAGAGGTATCATTGTTGAGGGGTTCGTCTCCTCCTGTAACTCCCATATCTCGTCAAAGTCCGCTCTGTCTCCTGCTTCCAAGGAGATAGAATCAGTTTCAATTGCCCCCAATCTTTTCTTTCTCGCGGGTTGCATTTTGAAATATTTCTTCAGTTTTAGTTTTCTCACAAAGCGGAAAGCATCCATTCTTGTGTCCGCGTAATTAAAGTTACATGGAGGACAATAAGACAGACCCAAACTTAAAATATTGGATTCCTTTTCAGTTAATTTTATTGAGGTCAAATTCATTATTGAACTGGGGCTGCCGCCTGTGTTTTCGCTGCTTTTTTGTTGTTCCAGCGGTTTTTCTTTTGATTGCTGTTTGTTTTTGCTTTTGTTGCACCTTCTCCTTTCGCCTCGTTTCCTGTTGGCCCTTTGGCGTTTTGACCGCCAGTCTGTCCTCTGGATCTCAATGTGTCTCGGCGGTCCTGACACATACAGCTCATTTCCTGGGCCTTGGAGAGTGCTGTAAACCCCAACGGCATACTTCTTGCCCCCTCATTCTCTGATTCGCTGCCAACAGAACTTGCATCTGAGGAGGAAGGAACATTTGGAACACTATCGGGTGCGACAACGCGAGTCTTTCTGGCTCTCGCTTTGATGTTCTCATAGCGCTTAGCATAAGTGAAGATTTGCCCATGTAAATAGTCCAAGCGATCCCGCTCGAATTTGTAGGCCTTGCGTTTCTTTATTATATCTTCCTCTTTGATTAGCCTGGTCTGCATTTCAGCTCGCATTTTATCCGTCGCTTAACTTGTTCCCATACCTCCTATTTCCTCTTCCAGTGCTTCAATCTGCGTCTGTAATTTGCAACGGTCAGATTCTGCGTACTTTACCAATATTCTCATTAATTTTGCAGATGACTCTAAGTTCGCTTCAGCCCACTCAGTGAGCATGTCTGGATCGGGTGTCTCATAACTAGGGGCTAGGCTGATTCGTAACCCTCTAGGAACCCGTCCCTCCTGCAGGTACATAGTCAACGATTTATTTTCCCACCATTTAGACTGTTCTTTGATTTTTAGTTTCTCCAATTTCCTGTATAAATTTCGAATTGTTGGATTTGCATTTACAACGGTTATTGGCCGTGTTGAGTCAGTTCCCCCAGCCGGGGGTTGTACAAATACGAGGCCGGCAGCCTCCTCTCTGCTCCGCAATACATCCGCGGACATGCTTATGCTGTAACTTGCTTAATTAGAGCCACACTTTGTTAAATTGGGAACCGCGTTCACAAAGGGCAAATTACCTCTAGCTGGATCGTGAACACAGCCCTCGGCACACTCCCCACCGGACAATCTCACTTCGCCTACCTCGTAGGATTACCGCTATGCAGTCAGTTCTCTCGAAACCAAGCGCTGCGATTCCAAAAACCAAGGCAGGATTCTTCAGCGTCCGGGGGTCCTCGGCGGCTAACTTCAAGCCGAAGTTCGTAAAGACAGCTCCGAAAACGAAACTCTCTGCTTCCCGCCGCCAAACCACATCAAAGGGGGAGGGGTTCCTCTCGCACCAACGGAAGCCTCCAGGTGCAACACATAGAAGAAAGACTCGTCCCAAAATCTCCAACACTGCCAGATATTGCGCAGTCCTGAACAGACGAAGAGAGGAACCCAGAAATGGTGCCAAACAAGTGTGTGTTTATTCAAGCTCAATCTTGCTCAGCATGCCCGCCATTACGCGTTTCGACAGTATCCACTGTCTTGATCACATGATGTGATCGCAAAGCCACATGGGAATTTATCCTCATTTACAATGACACAAAAGGTGGACTAAAATTCAACCACCATAATCCAATACAAAATGTTTTCAAAGGGTACATAGAAACAAACAAAGGACTAGACCAGTAATGCATAGTCCTACTCTGTCTACTTTTTTGTATTGTCCTACCTTTATTTCCACTATATAAATGTTTGTAATGGCTCTGAGCGCGCTATGTGAACAAGCTTCCTAGTGGAGTGAAACGTGTCATCCTTTATCAAATAAATCGCCACTCTGCAACTCACTCGAGGCTTGATTGTGTTCTTGGCTTGATTTTCGCTGCATTTTATTGGGGCCATTGGAGGTCTAAACCTGCTGTGTTCCGCCGATTACTGACGGAACAGGGACAGTTTTTTTCATTCATATATATATAAAGAAACTTATCCTCCAGAACTCTAGATGAGAAAGACAAGCGGCACACCAGGAATTTTGCACAATTATTTTAATGTACACCACGACAACGCGTTTCGGCGTTAACTTTTTTTCGAGTAAGTTGTTACTGCCAATTCCCTTAGAAATACATGCCTCGGTTTATAGAAAGTGACAACATACTTCTTTCCCTACTCATATATCTAAGTTAAGGACATTGCATTACAATTATTTCACTTCGAATGACCAGGGTTCTAAGTCCCCACATTTGATGTAAAACCATGTATATTAATACATTATTTGCATATGCATGGTAACAGTTATCCACCATATAATACGGTTACTGTATCAGAAGTTATACAATGTTAACAATGCAAATTTACATTGTCAATAAAGTTTCAAATAGCGTTTCTTGCGGAACAACTGAGTTGTAAGAGAATACTTCTACATTTTCTCTAATATTTGTTCCAAGACACGTACATAATAACATTAAACAGCATGTGTGAATGATAAACCGGCCAATTGCAGAACAACAATAAGTTAGCGAGATTTCCCTCTTTTGGGAATAACCTTTAACTCTTGTTTATTTCTTTATCGCTTCATAAACAGTAATGTACCATAATCATAATTACTCAGTTTCAAGCCTTCTATTTTCTGGTTGTGTACCATAATTATATTGTGTCTTAGAACCCTGGTCATTCGAGGTGAAATAATTGTAATTCAATGTCCTTAACTTGGTGCACAATAAAACAATTGTGCAAAATCCCTGGTGTGCTGCTTGTCTTTCTCATTTAGAGTTCTTGAGGAAAATTATGGCGGCTGCCGCCACAGCAGCACTGACACTGTTGGAAGGAGAACTGCGATAGCAGCAAGTGGAGTGATGTATAATATTTATTTATGTATATATATATATATATATATATATATATATGTATGTATGTATGTATACATATGTATTCACTCAAAAGACCAAAGGTTACAGGGCTGTTATAGTTAGGAAATGGAATTTTAAATACTGTAGAAATTCACTGAAAAAACAAAGGTGACAGGGATGTTATAGTTAGACCTAGATTTCACTCATAAAAAACAGAGAAATTCAGCAGTTATAGTTACCCGATCTAACTATAACTTATGCCCCTGCAATGTACTGCTTATAACTTCACATACCACATCACTGATGACATGGTCAGTAACATCACTGATGACATCTCAAATGTCATCGCTTATGACATCATCCATTGATTGTGAGTGTTTCTAAAGGTTTTTGTGTGTTAAATGTATATATACAAGATACCACAAAAGTTGAATTAGTATACTTTGCACACTAGTATTGAGTGATTCCTTTCTTTAATATAGTTTATGTGGGTGACTGTGTGACAGTGTGTATCCATGTGTGAGTTGGTGTCTGAGTGACTGGACAGTTGTGTGAGAGGCTGTATGGGTGTATATGTTGGGGTCTGAGTAGCTGTGTGGGTGACTTAGTGGCTGTGTGAGTGGCTGTGTTGGTGAGTCAGCAGGTGTGCCAGTGGCTGCATGGGTGGGTGAGTGAGTTGCTGTATGGGTGGGTGAGTGGGTGTGTCAGTAACTATATGGGTATATGAGTGGGTTTCTGAATGGCTGTATGAGTGAGTGACTGGGTGTGTAAGTGGCTGTATGGATGAGCGAGTGGCTGTTTCAGTGAGTGTTTGATTAAATGAGTTGGTGTGTGAGTGGATGTATGGAAGGATGAGTGCTTGGGTGAGTGAGTGACTGTGTGAGTCTTTATATGAATATGTGAATGGGTATGTAAGTGGTTGTGTGAGTGTGTGTGTGAATGGTTGTATGGGAGAGTGAGCAGCTCTGTTGAGAGAATGTATCGGTGAGTGAGTGGGTGTGTGAGTGGCTGTATAGGTGAATAACTAGGTGTGTCAGTAGCTGTATGGGTGAGTGTGTGCTGCATGATGGTCTGTATGGGTGAGTGATTGGTTGTATGATCAGGCTCTATGAGTGAGAGATCAGGTGTGTGAGTGACCCTATGGATAACTGAATGGTTGTGTAAGTACCTGTATGGGTATGCAAATAGGTCCGTGAGTGGTTGTTTGGGTGTGTGAGTAGGCATATGAGAGTTTGAATGTGGTTGTGAATGGGTATGTGAGTGGTTCTGTGGATGATGTCAATCAGTGATGTCATTTGAGATGTCATGAGGGATAACACTGCCCATGTCATGAGTGATGTAATATGTGAGGTCATAACCAGTGCATTGTGGGGGAGTAAGTTATTGTTAGCTCATGTAACTATAACTGCTTCATTTCACTGGTGTTTTGAGTGAAATCTGAGACTAACTATAACATCTCTGTAACCTTTGTTTGTTTCAGAGAATTTCTGACGTTTTTTTATTCTGTCTTTAATGTCCCTGTAACCTTTTTTTTTTCTGTGAATTTCTACAGTTTTTTTTCATTCTATTTTCTATCTATAAAGTCCCTGCAACCTTTGGTCTTTTAAATAAATATATATGAATACATACATACATACATATTTAGGGTTTAAGTGAATATATATTCACTAAGTGAACATATATATAAATATATAAATTTAATTTTTTTTCCTAAAAAAATAAAGATCACAGGGACGCTATAGGTAAATTCATACTTTACATGCACAAAACCATACAAATTCATCTGTTATAGTTAGAGTTATTTCAAGTAACTATAAGTCGTCCCCTAAGGTAACAATAACTTGCTCCCTCGCCATGTACAGTTATCTCATCAATAATTTTACTGCAAATGCTAGTGATATTATCAATGATACCATAAAATATGTCATGAGTGATGTAATATCTGGGGTATTTAGCATGGCACGCTGAGAGTGTGAGTTATAGTTCCCTTAGGGCATGAGTTATAGTTACTTAAAATAACTCTCACTAGAACAGCAGAATTTCTATGGTTTTGTGCATGTAAAATCAGAACGGAACTATAATGCCCATCTAACCTTTGTTTTTTTTCATTTAATTTGTAGAGTGTTTTTAACAGTAAGTAAAATGCCCATTGCAATGCACTGTGACAGGCGAAGTTGGACACAGTGCCTAGCCTGGCATTGTGCTGTCCCCATCCAAGCTTGCTGCTCCTGTCCCCCTCCTCGATGCCATCCATTGTCCAAATCTATACCTCTGTTCCCTCATTATAGCCTTGTGTGGCTGTTGGTCTGCCACTGCCGTGCTAAATCCATGCACCAGCCCCCCCCCCCCCCCTCCTGCCCTGGATGGTCTGATGTGCTGCACTGCCCTCCTTTGACCTTAAAGTTCCTGCCCACTCCTCCTGCCCTACATTTCCCAATTCTATGCTGCATCATTGCCCTCATGCTTAGCCTCCGTGTTTAGCCTGGTGCCTCTACCCTCCCTCGCAGCCCTCCAATGTCATGTGTGCTTGCCCCTGCTCCCTCATTTTTGCTCACCTTGTTTCATGGATCTTCCACGGCCCCTCCTATTTACTCTGAGAGTTCCGTTGAGCTGCTAATGCCCCTCCCAACTGCCTAGCATGGTCAGATGACTACCGCCTGTCCCTGTCACCTCCACCCTGCCTATCTGAGTTCCATGCCCCGATCCCATACCTCCTGTCCTCCATGGTTCATTTTGCTGCCACTTCCTTCTGCCCTCCATGCTCTGTTGTGGTGCAATTGCTTCTCCTGCCTACTTGAATGCTCTGTTGTGAAGCCCCTCTCAGTGCCCTCTCTTGCCTTTGTCCAGCCCCTACCCATCCCTTTTGTCCTCCATGGTCCTTTCTTGCACTATTTATTTTAGCTTAGTGCCTCGTCGTTCAAACTGCATTAGTGCTCTCCACAGAGACGTGAAGGGAAACAGCCTCACAAAGTAAAATACACATCACCTGTCGTGCACGCTGAGTGCTCAAACACCACAAGGCGTTATATAAAAAAAATACAAAATTTGTAGGTGTTAGGTTGAAAATACTTTATGTTGTGCGTTATATCAAGTTTTATATTTAAAGAGCTTGCTCGCTGTTTTAATTTTTTTGTGCTTGCAAGTGTCTTTAAGGTGTTAGACGCAACTTTAACATCTAACAGGAACATATATTTTTCAGTTCAGCCACAGGTTTCTTCCCCATTCTTTCTAAAGTTTGCTTTTTTCTTAATGGGGCAGGAACAAAAGATGCTTCAGTCTTCTTGATTTTTTGGTTGAAAGTAGGTTACTTCTCTCACTTACACAGTTGAAAAGCGTCTTTCTGTTCCAAGGCACATTTGTGGCATTCAAGGTTTGAGTGTTTTCAAATGGGGCAGATTTCACAGATGAGCAAAGACCAATATATTGAATTGGGACAGTGTAAGGAGATAAAGGGCGCCCCTTAACACTCGCACAGTCCCCAGCATTACCCTTGTTTGTCAGCAGTACGCCTTTGGCAAGAACTCCATGGCTTGCAGGGGAGGCGATGGGCTTCATAAGTGGAAAAGTAGAAACCCACTTTGTTTCCTCCCTGCTTCTCTGTAGTTCATGGTGCCTTGGTTCACTTCTGCCAACTTGCGATATACGAAGGATGGATACTGACTTGTAGGGTGGGAGGGGTGCAGTGACATTAGAGCGGAAGGTTGTTATTGCAAAGCACAGCTTTGTGAAAGCTTTAATTTAAAGGAATCACTGACATAATATTGACAGACACAAATCGACCTACCATATTATCGACACAAAAATATCCAATACACTAATATCAACAACCTATACTTAATAAAAATACACTAATATCAACACCAAAATATCATCACATTTATATCGATATCAGTATTATCAAACACTAAAATATCGTTCTCTGAAATACCAAACATAGTTAAAAAATATACAACATGTAAAAAATATTGATTAGAACAATATAGGCAGCAATAATATGATTCAAAACAAAATATCAACATCTTATAAACAGTTAAAATAAATGAAAATTAACACCCAAAATATGGTGTTATCAATAAACATACACTACATACAAAATAAATCAAAAGCAACCTATTTAAAAAAAATATATATATAATCCAAATTATATTCTAAATACACTATTATTAACTATTTAAATATAAATAAATTATAAACCCACATAATTTAACTTCAAATACAATAAAATACACATTTAATGGATTAAATCAGTTTTAAAAAAAAGCACTAACTGATTCTTAATTAGCATTTTCCACATATGGAGAACAACGACCAAAACAATTAACACAATAAATAACAACCAATGAAATGAACACAATATTAAAATAAACCAATCACATTAAATAAAGAATTAATTAAACACTATATAAAGAACGAAAATCATTATTTGACACCTCAAACCAAAAAGAAACAGGAAGGCGAAACTCTGCCAGATTGCTGTCAGAACACAAGATTCTATTAAGGATAAATCTATTTCCTACTTCAGAAAGTAAGTAAAATGCAATTTATAATCTAGCATTACTGCTAGTTTTCAAAAACAACTGTTTATCATGGATAAATAATTAATATATATATTTTAAATGCATATCTTCTCTACAGATAATTCTTAAAACATCCACACAAATACATAACAGTGTAAAGAAACGACTGAGAAATAAAGTATTAAAGGAAATTCAATTAAAAAAATTCCCTAAAATACCCAACCAAACCCCAACTTTATCCCAAATTTCCATGTAACTTGTGCACAATTGAACAAAATTATTAAAATTATCTTATTTTCTATCAACAGAAACATCAGCAACAAAACTGAAATCCAACAATAAAGAAAGGGCATCAACATTAAAAACATCCTCAAATTCAACACTGTAAGTATATAAATAACAATGTATTTGTATTAATTAAAAAAACCTGTACAGTTTTCTTTTTAATAATTTTGTATACATTTTTCTTAGCATTTAAAACACAATGACTGAAGGCACCCAATTCACGACTTCACAGAAAGGAACGTTTTTACTATGTTACATGGGGTATTTCGATAGCCAAGAAAAGCAAAGTGGACTGAAAGTAAATTGGAAATGGAGTTAATACTTTTCTAATAAGTGTTATGGGAGGGCTACAACTAAAGAGACAGCTGTTCTGTCTGTTAGGGATTATAACCACCCCCCAAATGTCACAGAAATAGAGGTTAGGCATGCCCTTGACTATATAAAAGAAGCTAGCACTAGCTCACAGAAATCTACCACAGAAATAGTGAAGGAAATGCTGTCCAAAGTACCCCAACATGCTATTGGCCAAATGCCCTCTATTTCTTCCTTGAAAAGAACTATAGCTCGAACAAAAAAAAGCCACTACCACCACCACGCCTGCCCCAAAATTGTTTGAAGAAGTAGAAATTCCCACAAAACTATCAATTACACATAATGAAGAAGCATTTCTTCTTCATGACAACAAATCTAAGGATAAGATATTGATTATGTTTGCAACTGCTAATAATTTAGTAAAACTCTAACATATGGAACTACTATCTAAAATTAAACAAGAAACCAATAATTATTTTCCACAAAAAATAATTATTGATTTTGAGCAGGCAATGAGAAGTGCAATCCTTAAATCCTACCCACACACAGCAATTCCGGGTTGCTACTATCATTTTAATCACTGTATATGGAGACACCTTCAGAAATCAACACTAAGGGGCTCATTATGATGCCAGACGGAAAAGGCTCCCGTCTGCCGTGCTCGCAGCAGAAATCCACCCGCATGACCCTCAGCATCTCCGTCGGTTAAATTATGATGCAATGCACGGAATATCCTACCAAAACCCAATGTGCAAGTACTATTGTCCCAAAGCAAAAAAAGGCTCACATCAGCACAACACATGCATGTAGACTCAGCCAAAAATCACAAACCTCATGGGGACAGTACAAAAAGCACAACGGAAATCAGGAAGTTGCGTCATAGTATCCAGTCATAGCAAAGTCACAAATATCCTAGCATGAACAGAAGTGGATGATCAACAAGTTGGTTCCAGAGGGCATGTTCTTGGAAATACAATATCTGTACATATGAAATTGTTGCTACAGCCATGTCACATCACTAACGAGCAATGTATCTACCTCCACATCCTGTCCCACTACTGACAAACTGTCATGAATGACAAGTAATGCCAAGATGAAAAGTCATGTTGTCTCAATCAAAATGCCAATATCAAAGTTGTGCTGTGTACTGAGCATGCAATGACAATCCAACCTCTGTTCAGCTGGTGACTCGCCAGCAACAGCAGGCGCCCGTGCCATGGACTAGCCCAGCCAGTCTCCCACCAAAGAAGCTGAACCCTCGGATGCAAACTCCCTGTTTTTTACAGATGAGGAAGGCCAACCTGGCCCCTCCGGTGTGCCCAGGCAAGCGCAGTCTCCAGCCCTCACTGTCTCCACCACCACCACCACTCCCACAATAGCTGCAACAACAACGCTGACCCCTGCAGCACCAACCTGTGTGGCAGCCAACTCCACAGGTCCCTGGCAGCAGGGCATGTGGGAGGACAACTGGGGGTCAGCCGCAGGAGGACAATGAGACAGAGGCCATGTCACCATGCAAACTATCCTTGGGGCATACCAGCAGAACCAGGGACCGATGGGCCAGTCCTTGACGAACTTTGTGAACGCCGCCTGCTGCAGAGGTTCATGGACACTTATTTGGGACAAATTGCTGAGTACATGGGCCAGCTTGTGGGTGTCCTGAGGGACGGACATGCATGCAGCACAAATAGCTGGCCACCCCCCATGGCCAGCAAGATGATAGTCACAACACCTCAGCAGCGGCCACAGGGAGGTGGAGAGTCACATCACAGCGAATCCTCAGACACCTCCGAGCATGCAGCAGGTTCCCCCCCGGCCAAATGGCATAGGGGGCATCTGAAAAACTCCCAGGGAGGATCACACGGCAAAGCACCGTGCCATACCAGTTCTCGGAGCCAACGTTGAGGTCAAAAGTGTCACACCGAGCATTGACTTTGTTGTAAATCCGATCCCATATTGCTACAAGGATGGGAGTGTATGTACTGTTGGACTAGTGGAGAAGTGTGGCTCACTGGTTAGAGGAGGCAGACCTGGAAGCAGAGGTCAGCCCGGGAACAGGGTTCAATTCCCGGCTCGGCGGGGTCTTGAGTCCTAAAATGTCCATGGACTCAACAATTCTCGCTCCGGTGCCTACTCGATTCACGGGTTCACACTCTGCGACTCTGGGCAATAGCTTGCTTAATCTCCACAACGGTCCCTCGCGGCGGGATGCCTGGCTTTCACCTTGACGATACCCTGCCGGGGTTATCTCACAGGGGAATACCAGGACGGGTTCCCTAAGCAAGCGCTTAGAAACCGGTCGGTGATTTGCGCTATATAAATTCCTGTACATGTACATGTACTGTGGAACCATTGTGTGTTCTACCTGAACTATCCATGTACCATCACTTTCAACTTCAACCCTCACCGTCACTCCTTAACAAATAACACAAATCACACCCATATGCCTTTGTGTCAAGATGAAATTTTTATCATAGTAAGTAGCATGTTAACTCACATTGCAATTTATCATGAGACGTGAATGCGACATCCATTGACAGATTAGAGGAACTTGGAACGACACAAGGAAAAGACAGTGATTTGACATATGGTGGCAATACAGAAAAAGCACTGCACTAGGCAACACTGTACAAGATGCATACCAATTAACACATGCCAACACCATCAACATGAACAGAAGGGGGATAGGAGCACACAACTTCACCTCCCAGCACAGTTTACCCCTCAGCATCCTGTTAAATGCACTGCAGTTGAAATGCTCGCTTGTCTTTCCGTAGAAGTGAGTCACTCGGCTGGATGCAGGTCAGTGCTGTCAATCCCTAGACACATGTGTTGCACGACATTATACCACATCAGTAGCAGTATGATAAATTGAGATCAGTGTCTGCTGAGCAAGCTGCCACAATACACTAATTTCTCGGTACCTCTCACTGCCCAAAAACCTCAGGTGAAATACTAAAAGCTACATTGCAAGTTAGCATTTTGACAGAACTGCATTCACCAGAATGCCAAGGGGTGAAATGTGTTGGGAGGTGAAGTATGGTGCTCCCATCCCCCTACTACCATCAATATGGATATGACATAAGTATCACAAAACATACAGCGCTGATCAATGAATCCCACAAGAGCCAGCATCAAAAGAAAACACATCCTGTCATGTGGCCAAAGGTGACATGGTCGAATACACAAACTCAAGTACAGTTACACAGGGCTTTTCATCTGTCATGTTCAGTCTTTATGCATTTGTACCCACATGAACAACAGTCCCTGACGACATACCCACGCCAAATCTACTTCTCAATGGAAGTTATCATATCCTGAATGACCACAACTGCTGCAGTTTACGGGCAGGCCTCCCGTGAATACGAATACTTGCACTTCGTGTTCCTTGCTGTAGCAGTGTTCTCTTTACTACCCCATATGAGCGTGTAGATAGTTAGTTGTGGACTCACATTCCCGCAAGGAAAGCAGACTTCAACTAGTGATGCAGGCTCAATGGGCTTTTGTTTCAACAAGTAGTCTCTCTCACATCAGACCGTGAGACCTTCAGATTCCAGGTGTCTTGACCGTCCTGCGCAATTCAGTGTCTGCAAGGCCCGACACTTCCACTTGTTTTTGGGCTAATGACACGCCAAATATCAATGGCGTGTTATACTGAAGACTTTGCTAATTTTTTCTACTTGTAAGCTCTGGTCTTGTCACTTCATTGCGCACTATTTTTGGAGCCCTACCCGATGTCACTCCTCATATTTACCGACTGGATTTGGCGGTTTCACATCAACCCTTTGCCAGTACTGCATATTGCTGTTTTCCTGACTACTCTCACTCAATGGCAGTCCGTCCTCTGCTCCAGGCCAATCCCGGACTGTTGAAACTGTACCAGGAATGGATGCAGCTTGTCTTTGGATGTATACCATTGGCTGTGTTCCACATCAGTTATAGGCTGACCATCCACTATGCCTATTTCACCTGCGTGCAACCTGTGTTCTATAGTTGCCAATGCCTCTTTCAATGAGCCATGGATGTCTGCATTTCAAACACATCCCATGCTGATCTTGATTATGACCTAGGGGTGAGTTCTTTGTTGGCCCATGACCAGGCCTGTTTCGGGGATAGCCATTTATGGGATGCCTTTCAACGTGTCAGACAGAATGCCAGCTGCACTTGTGCATTTGATCAACAGCTCCTGTGCCTTGTCTACATCAAGCCACTTCCAGCTTGCCATGAAATGCTCCTTTCATTCTCATGGTATAAGGAGCTCATCTGCTCCTTCATGCTACTGGATTGGATGGTGGTCCTTTTTGCTGAAGCGGATTTGGATCGTCTTTTGGAACTGCTTGCCTTCGAAGTTGCATGTGCCTTCTTGGATCCGTAAATACTCACCAGCATCCCGATCTGGTGGCAACTAATTCAATATTGTCTCAATATTTCTCGTCTCCTTCTGACAAAGTTTGTAAGTCATCTCTGACTTTGGCCCTGTCTGCTTTAGCTTTGACTTTGCTGACCTCTGCGGTCTGTTACGCTTGTTACCTCAGAACTGAGGAAGGGGAGGCTGTCATGTCCGTCGGGGTAATTGTCGCATAGTATGAGCCCGGATTCCATCATGCGGCTGACTCGTACATAAAATCCCTGACTTTGAAGTCTTGCAAGTAGTTTCGTCTATGTCTGCTACATGGGAACTGTCAACAGAGCTTGATCTCTCCGCGCTCCTGGTGTACTGTCTTCACATTCTGTCCGTGGTCGGAGAACAATGTCCCTTGTCATTCTGTTCAGGTCAGGCCCTATCACACACGACTCAACAGAGTCTTGCAGCTGCGAGTGACCACGGCTGCCTCTTAGATGTTATGGTGCAGTGGGCTATGTGCACCACACTTGGGGAGGGGTCTATCCAGAGAGAAGAGCGGCACAGCACATTTGATGTACATTTCACCATCTATGGGCTGAGGAGTGGGTTCTGCTCACAAAGCCTATAATTTAATGACCTTTGATATAGGTTCTTCCAGAAGGGGGAGGAAGAATGGGTTTGTAGGGCTTCATCTAGAGGGCTGATCGATATGCCACTATTACTTAATGATATGTGGACATGTTACTATGCTAAATGTTTTTGTGCAAAATGCATTTCTCAAATACTTTTGTGCCATATACTGCATGTTCTTACACTGTTGTTAAAATTAAACTTCTGAACCGTTTCTTGTCTTCAAATGAACCTATTGTGGACAAGTATAAAAGTCAGGGCGACAGCATTTATCTTGTTAACACTATTCCTGAGAGATCTCATAGTGTTGTGTCCTGGGGTGTCTGTGCGCTTGTATCGCTGACAGTGAGTGTTTGAGCTAGTGAGGCACTATGGCTTATAGGTCCAGTGCTTCAGGGTGCTCATGTGGTAGGATGACTCCTCCCTGCCTGCCTAAGTCCTCTAATCCTGCGCATAGTTCTGTGGGTGGATAGAATCCCTGTAACAATCATCAAAGTTTGGTAGACAACAGCATAGCACACAGACACAGCCATAGTCACTCATTGTTCACTTACACTCAACGGAAGTAGTTGGAGATGAGATGTTGACGCACGTCAAGGCCTTCTTCCTCACCAATGTCATCATCACTGGGCATGTGTGGGTTTGGAGTAGGGGGCTGCTGCTACTCATCATCATCCAGAATCAGGGGGATTTTCTTGTGCAAGGCCAGGTTGTGTAGCATGCATCAGGTGACTACTATCTGGCACACCTTCTGTGGGGAGTAAAGTAGTGCATCACCACTCTTGTCTAGACACCTAAATCTAGACTTGAGCAGTCAAAAAGTGCGCTCCACCACAAGACCTGTCCTCACATGGGCATCATTGTAGTGGACTTCCCCGGGTGTGGTTGGATTCCTCAGTGGGGTCATCAACCACGGAAGATTCGGATACCCTGAGTCACCTAGTTGTGAGGAACACAGACAAACATTGCAATCAGAATATGTGAGGAGAGTAGCATGTCACACATACATCATAGTCATTGACACAGCACACTCACCAACAAGTCAGGGTGCAGATTAGCCATCTATTGTGGTATGCTGCTGTTCCGCAAGATGTAGGACTCATGTGCAGAACCAGGATACTTTGCACAGATGTGTGAGATTATCTGATCCACCTGGCATACCATTTGCACATTAATGGAGTGGTGGTGTTTTTGGCTGCAAAAAATGTGTTCACATGCCTGTGGTGGAACGAGGCCAATGTGGGTACCATCAATAGCTCCCACAACATTTAGGATGCCTCCCAGATCAAAGAAACCCCCCTTCACAGCTGGCAATTCATCTCGCCTCGGAAAGTGGACATAGCTGTCCTTGTACAGCATCAATGCTGACAGGACGTCACGCAACCCCATGCTGAACATGGTCTGTGACATCCCATCTGTGCGGGACAAAGACCCAGTGGCAAAGAAATGCAGTGCAGCCATCACTTTCACTGTAGCAGACAATGCAGCAGGATATGTTCATTTTGGCTTCAAATGGTGCTCCAAATGAGCCAAATGATCTTGCAGTGTGAGGCGATCCAAATGAAATTTCCTGATGATGTCTTTGCATGAGATGAGTCAAGGATAGAGATTGCACTCAGCTTAAGCGTAGACTCACACAAGCACAACATTGCCTTGACTCTTGGATACATGACATGCACAAGTGACACGCATTCAGACGTTGCTTTTCTTCACTCACTCGACATACGCACTACTTCAACATCCATAGTAGCTCAATGTGTATGGCAAATGGTATACTGCTACATTAAGGTTGAGCTGCCCGATGGTTAGATGCCACAGCATCTATGGAGATTTGCCTGTAGCTGCTGTCACTACATGACCTCAGACTTCAGTCCCACAATACACAACTACATTATGGAATGAGGGCAGTGAGTGTCACCTGGCCAATGAAACATGTATAATCAGCACGGTGGGCAGACAAATGTTAACATTATGAGGTCAGTACATCATGACTGTGTGGTGATTTCACGTGAAAAACATTGCCATGTTCATCTTCATGAGGTACATAAACACATGGATGGTGTATACATGCACACATGGCTGTGAATGGCAGATGATGACATTCAGGCGATGATTTTTTGTTACACATGTGCACTCTTATGAGGTGTGTGAGACATTTACAGGCATTGACAGCTTGGCCCACTGCATGCCACACCAGTACGTGTGTTGGAAGTGCTATGGATTACCAGTGTGTCTGAGTTGCAGAGAATGGACACCTCGAATTGTCAACCTACATCACTGGCCCTTCAGAAGACGGCCCATGGCCACAGATTCGCTAAGCACATAGCAAGAGATATACAGGCAGTGTTAACAGGTTGTTAATTTCATTACACAACATTGGTACAGTGCGAGAGTCCTTTGGACTTTTTGACTCTTTGACGCATTTAAGGCCATGCTGGCCATGAGGTACGACAAAGAATGTAATTTAACTCTCCTTTTCTTGGACAATCAATGTGTGTGCAGACTTGAATCAAAGGTCACACTCTATGATGCCTTCACTGGATGCACACATCACTTTTGGCTGATGTTTTGGGGTGTGTGATGCAATTCGCATGGCGACAATGCAAATGCCTGATACTTTTACAGGCATGGTAACTGGCGTCCACAGCGAAAACACACATTGGCCTTAATTGAGTGGTGCAGGATTGCGGACGGTGATTCCTGGCCGACGCGGTGTGGAACTGCCTATGTGAAAGCGCTATCTGGCCAATAGGAGCTGCCAGCAGAGTACAGTTTTAAATGTCGCAGGGTGCGCGCTCTGCATCTGCGGGGCACAGCATTGGCCCCACTTGCCTTCAGGGGCCCTGAGGTGTCACTCATGTGAATTTGGGTGGGCCTTGCACATTGCAGTTGTCAGGTTGCCACATACATTGTGGGGCTGGCCTGGCCTGCATGCTTGCTGGGAGTTGTAGTTGTACAGGGGTTGAATGGAGGTGTTTTGGACGTACCTCTGCTGTTGAGCGGGGGGCATCTTATCTGCCAGAGGTGCACCAGGTAGAGCAGCGGAAAGCCGTGTAGGGCTGGATACATGGTGGCTCAGCTGGTCTGGATGTGTTCTGGGTCATCTTATGCTTTTCGTAAATGTGCTTCCGCCATCAGCAATGTGGTGGTTTTTACGGCGCGTTGGGAATGGCTGTTTGTTACATCGTAATCTTGTTGTTGGACGAAACGTGTTTACGCACGCTGGTCTAGATCTATAGGCTCTGTCTGCCACCCTTACGTACCGAGAAAATGTGCAGAGCCAGAAAGACTGTGTCGGATGGACAATGGCCTCTGTTGGCCCATTGTAATATGGTGGTCACAATATACACATCAGGGTCAGAGAAAAAGATGTTTCTCGCCACCGCTAACAATACGGATGGGCTTCCGTCCGGCATCATAATGAGCCCCTAAGTGTTGAATATGCGACAAATAGCTCCTTCGCATGCCAAATTAACTTATAACACTGGCTTACGTCCCAGTTACTGACGTGGCCGAAAACTACAACTTATTGATAGAAAGTCCATACTATCAAAAAAACGAACAAAAATTAAGTCCCCTTCTAGACTATTTTGAAGATACCTGGCAGTGAAGACTACACAGATCAGGACACAGAAGGCAAAACTACCACTTTCCATGGTGGAATGTATGCCACAGCACACTAAATAAAGAGGCAAAAACAAACAACGTTGTTGAAGGAAGGCCTAATGCCTTCCAAGCAACAACAGGCAGATCTCCACCTACTCTACACAAACTCCTACTATCTCTCCAAAAACAACAGAGCTACCAACAATTAAGAATGGAGAAATCTGTAACACAAATAGAGACCAAACTAACCAAACAAACTAAACAAATGTTTGAATACTTACAGTATAAAGTCAGACTATATCCTACAACAAGAGGCCTAGAATACCTACAAACAATAGCCAAAAGCCTACTTTAAGTTATAAATCCACAAAAAGTCAATACTTTTCTCCAAAATCAATACAAATATATACATATAATTTGTATATTTTCACAAACATAAAAAATGTGTCAAATATATTTAATTTGAAACCATAAATATATATTGAGGTAGGGGCTGGACACTAAACATATATATAATTTACTATTCCCACTCCAGTTGGTATTAAATCAGGGAAGGTGTTGGACACTAAACATAATTCATTTACTATTCCTACTCCACTTAGTATTAAGTCAGGGAAGGTGCTGGACACTTAGGGGTCCATTACAATAGCGCATGTATCACTACCGCCTGTATGGTGGTGGCGATCCAGCCGCCATTACCAACCGCCTGCCTCCCATTTCCCCCCACCATATTACGATGGTGGGGGGGACCCTGGCGGATGGGAAGACCATCCGCTGGCTTTCCGCCTGTCGACAAGTCGACCGGGCAGAAAAGGAGGCAGTGTCTACAAGACACTGCCATGCATATTACAATACAGGCGGAGAAGTGCCTTTCCATGGCGGTGTTGCCGCCATGGAAAGGCATGCTGTTCCTGAAGTGGGGGCCCATTGCGGGCCCCCAGGGTGTTGGGGGTGGGGGTTCACATGGGGGGTACCTATGGTACCCCCTTCATTCGCATGCACAACGTGGCAGGCACTGCGCCATGCCTGCCATGTTGTGCATGCAAATGCACAACATGCCTTTTTTGCATTGTGACGGGTGCTGCTGAAAGCACCACGCACAGCAATGTAAAAAATGCTGGATGTGCCCACCAGTGTGGTGGGCGCATCCTAATATGCATTACGGGACTGCAGCACATATGGCGGGCAGTCCCTTTTGCCGCTATGCCGCCCGCCATCGTAATAGACCCCTTAACCTATATAATTTACTATTCCCACCCTAGTCAGTATTAGGTCAGGGAAGGTGCGGGACACTAAACATATATAATTTACTATTTCCACTCCAGTTAGAATTAAATCAGGGAAGGTGCTGGACAATAAAAATAATGAATGCAATATTCCAACTCCAGTTACTCTTTAGGGGCTGATTCCGATTTCGTCGGATGGGCTCCGAATGATGGTCGGAGCCCTTCCGACCGAACCAGAATGTGTGGGCCGGATTCCTTTCCGAACAAGCCATTCTGATCGGCTCGGTCGGAAAGGAATCCGACTCGGATTTCCGGATTGCAGACGACATGCTCAGAGAGCCTGACCGCAGTCCGGAAATTCCTCAGTACTCCCTCGGTCGCCTCTTTATGACGGAGGGAGTACGATGAAAGCTTTTCACTGCCTTTTCATGCCGGTGTGTCCGGCACGAAAAGGCAGTCGGAAGCTGGCTTTGGGGGCCCCCAGCAGGGCCCCCATGGGTGTGAGGCTGCCGGATGGCGGCCTGGAGGCACCTATGGTGCCCCTCCGTTGATCCCTGCACCCGGTGGCAGGCACCTTGGGGTGCCGGCCACAGGGTGCAGGGATGAAGTGCACCCCTGATTTCAACAATGCAGGCATGCATTCAGCTCGGAATACATGCCTGTATTGTTAAGTATACGAATGCGACCGAACCCTGTTCAGTCGCATCGTTCTAGTAGGGCTGTAACCGACGACAGCAGGTCCGTCAGTTACAGCTCCTGGCCGATGTCGGACATACTCAGGTCCGTCCGACATTGGAATTGGCAGGGAAGGTGCTGGACACTTACCTATATAATTTACTATTCACACTCCAACTAGATTTAAGCCCGGGAAGGTGCTGGACACTAAACATAATTAATTTACTATTTCAACTCCAGTTAGTATTGAGTCAGGGAAGGGGCTGGACACTAAACATATATAACTTACTGTTCCCACTCCAATTAATATAATATCAGGGAATATACTATCCATAAAACATATTTCATTTAATATTTCCAATTAAAAAGATTTAAAACATTTAACTTGATTATTACAATTAATTAAAAATATATAAGATTCCTAAAATTAAATATAACAAAAAATTGTAAATATAATAATAAACATTAACAATGTGTATATGTCCCATATAAATAATAATTAATTGTAATTATTATACATACTACTTAATTTTATATTCAATATTTCAACCAATGTTTTCCATCTATTTTTTTAATTATTAAATATAATTAACAAATTATATTCTACCTTTATTATAAAACACAAATAATGCCTTGATCACGGTAAGAAATCTAATGAAAGCAGGTGTGCTGGGGCGCGCTTTTTTAGAAAAACAAAGTACATCACATGACTGTTGTTATTTTCCTACAAGTCCCATAGTGCACTGTGAAAAGTATTAACCTTCCTCCTAGAAGTCCTCCGGTTTTCTTTCTCCAGATGGCATTTGTTTTCAAAAACACAGGCACAATTAATTATTTTGGGCAATCCTGGAACAGTCAGGTGAAATTAGGACAAAGTGAAATACTTCTTCCTTTTAATTGGTAACTTGAGCTCGAGTCCGTCTTGCAGCACGATCATTGCAGGAGGTCACCCTGCATAGAATCTCTTCCTCACGCTTGCTTTTCACTCAGTGGCATTCCCTCTGTAGGTTTGCAGCGCGAGTGGGTCTGGCTCCTCAGTTTAGATACACAGCAAGTCCCCCGTTCTGGAGCCTATATATATATATATATATACATATTATATGTAATAAGGAGCCATATTTTATAATAATTGATTATTTAAACTTATCCACTATTAACACAATAATTATAAATAATTTAGAAACTTTTAATTTCACACCTTCAATCTAAATAAAAACAATCTAACAATCATAAAATTAAATACCACATTTTTAAGGGATTTGTCACTTTTTTTTTAAATGTTTAAAATATTTTTTAAACACTCCCCACCCATATCCCCTATAAACCCAACATCCCGCTCCTAAACAAATACATTGTAAATACAATTTTTGAATTTCGAATTTATTTAAAATGTGAAATTCATTTTTTAAAACACTCCCCACCCTTATCCCCTATAAACCCAACACGCTGCTCCTAAAACAAAAATTTGTAAATTTAATTTATGAATGTTACATCTATTTAACATTTTAAACATTTTTTTTTAAAACGTCCCCACCCTTATCCCCTATAAACCCAACATCCGACTCCTAAAAATTAAAATACAAATGTACATTTTTATAACATTAAATAACTAGTCAAGTCAAGTTTACCTTTATTCGGTTATCAGATAAAACAACCATAAAAGTATACGTACAAAATTTCATCATAATACAAAATATTTGTGCACTAATATAAAATTCGTCATAATACAAAATATTTGCACACATAGCTAAAAAAAAATAAGATAAATCAATTTTCCTTAATTCATTTAAATAATTGTCTTTCGAAATCTAAAAACAGACTTAAAATAAGCAGACAAATGTGCAACAGTTAAAATATTGTCCAATTTCTGAAGTTCTAAAAATGCAGGGCGACACTGTCTACATTCCATAATTTCCTGGAAGGGCACAATCCATGTTTTCCTAGGAATCGTGTAAAATCTACAGAAAAATAGGATATGAATATCTGACTGTTCTGAAAAATCATCACAAGGGCATTTGATAAATAGCTTAGTCCAAATATTCACAACAGGGAAGCTAATAGATCGATGTAACAGGTTGAGCCTGAAGCGTATCAATAAAAACCTTTCAAAGTCGCTCATTTTTAACTTAATGTTCGGTTGCATGTGAGCAGAGGTCAAAATCATTTGGTGTGCGACCACAGTTTTCTTTGCCAGTTCTGTATTAGTCCTAAGGTCGCACAAATGCCTCATGCCAACATTTTTTAGTGATTTCCTAGATATGTCACACATTCTTGTGGGGTCGTCATAATATTACTTATGCCCTATTTTAATATGGAACGTTCATACATAAGTTAACCAGGCCACCCTCCCGACATTGTCTAGACTCATAACATCCATTAAAATAGAGCGGTTAAATAAACATTCCTCATTTAACTAAATCCTGTGCCACAGGAGTACCGGGCCACCTTAAAAATATTTTCAATATATGATACCCCTAGCTCAACATGACTGACATAGGTTAAAACACTATGAGGTACCCTAAGCAAGGATTTTAGGAAGTTATTCTCTACTACTTGTAGGGTTTTCGTATTTACATCACCCCAAACCCCTGCTCCATATGTAGCAACTGCCACACAGGTAGCACTGTACACAGTTAGAAGCTCCCTGATAGGATTTTTGCCCATCATTCTACTGAAGGTTTTCAAGGCTGTGATAGATTTGCAGAACAGTAATCTCCTCGGTTGTATTGCGTTACCCCATCGGCCTGCTTCATCAAACAATACTCCAAGATATGGATATGTGGGAGTCTGTTCGAGAGGCTTAGGACCAATAAATATTGTTTTACCCTTTTTGTGCTGTCCCTGGCCGCATATCATACTAAAGGTCTTAGTGCAGTTAATTTTTAGGTCAAGTTTAGTCATAAAACCTGTAAATGAATTGACAGCACCTTCCCATTGCCAGTGGTGTCCTGGCCATTAAAACTGCATCGTCAGCATATAGGAGAGCAGGGATAGATCTTCTCCCAACAAGTGGCATTTCCCTGCCCTCCTCTAACAGGGTTTTTTCCAGACCATTAATATAAATAGTAAATAAAAACGGGGCGAGGACGCAACCTTGCCGTACTCCTCTTGACAAGGTGAATGGATCTGTGCATTCTCCACTCTTACCGTACCTAACCCGAGCAGTGGCCCCCCTGTAAAGTTCCCTAAGGAAATTAATTATGTCCTTGTCTACTTCCAGGTTCCGAAGGACCAACCAAAGCTTAGTATGGGTGACACAATCAAAAGCAGACGTCAAGTACACGAATGTTAAAAACATACAGCCACCCTTCGCCTTTGGTTACTTTTCTAGCAATAAGTGCAAGTTAAGACATTGGTCAGTGGTGCATAGGCCCTTCCTAAAACTGTATTGAAGGTCGCTTAATACTGACCGTTCGTCTTCCCATAATTGCAATCTGTTTAAAATAACCCTGCCCAACATTTTAATGGTAGAGTCCAAGAGCGACATAGGGCGATAGCAGTGACAACTCGCTCTGTCACCTTTTTTTAAAATAGGAACTATTATGGATTCACACCATGAGGGTAGTAGCCCATAGGAACAGGAAGCATTCAAAAGTTGTGTAAGCAAATTGGCCGCATAGATCTATGTTGCTTTTATAAAAGTCAACTGGAACGCCATCAGGGCCAGGAGCCTTGCCTCCAGCACTATCTCTTATACTCTTCTTTACTTCACACAGGGTAATCCCCAGTTCCGTCACCCTACTCTGCGCTCCCTCCAGCCTATCTTCATTAGGTACCTGGTCATAGTTGGTCTTAGCACTATAAAGTTCTTCATAATGTTTAACCCATTTAGTTTCAAAAATCGCTATCTCGACCCTGGCCTTTGAGTTATCAGAAAATAAAGGATCATTTACCACTTTCCAAAAGGCAGCAGAATCCTTGTTCTGCGATGCCTCACACAGTGCACCCCAAGCCTCCTTTTTAATAGTGTCTTTCCTCAGCTTGAGGGTTCCTTTATACTCTTTTCTTAACTGTCTTACAAGATTCTTGTCTCTTATAGGGGCATTCAGTGCACGCTTCAACTTAGTACAAGTCTTGGTGCAGAGTGTATCAAACCATCTTGGCTGGTGTACTTTTGGGTTATTTGTCTCTACCCATAGGGCATTTTTAATGTTTCCTGCTATAGTTTTAAAATTGGACACGATAACCGAATCAGCCACATTGTCTTCAAGACATTTTTCAATGTTAAAATTGCATTTCTGGATCACCTTATTCAGGTTGTCTTCGGGTACTATTTTACTCCATTTAAGTGTGTAACCATTCTGCCGATTGAGAGTTATATCCTGAGCCTCCTTAGTTGGGGCTCCTATTTTTGGGGGGTAATTACCCAGTTGAGCGATCTTCAGGCTTAAAGGGAAATGGTCACTCAAAGGATTGTCCAGAGTCTTAAAAGCTAACACCTCCTCGCCATATCTGGCTGATATCAATGCTAAATCTATGGTGGAACTTGCACCCCTGCCATTAAATGTTGGCTGAAAAGGGATCTCCCTCCTGCCGATTCTATTTGCGAAACCCAAATCACAAGAAAAAATAATCTCATTTAAGTGATTCTATGTCAGGACCGGAGGCTCCGATTATGCTTTTCTTCCTTCGCTTTAATCCAAACCAAATACACACAGCAGCCAGAAAAGCAGTAGAAAATGACTTTTTCTTATAAACAGATAGAAAAAAATTTAATTTATATCCAAAGTAGAAAAGTCCAGTCCATAAACAACAATTCCCATGAGTCCTAGGGGTTATCACGACGGAGTCCTTCCACGCTGTCCATAACCCCTTAAAAGCTCCACCATCTTGTGAAGACCCCCTCTTTCTTCGCTGCTGCGCAGCTAGATAAGTGCCTTTTTCTTCTCTCTCTTCAAGCAATTGTTGGGTGTTTTAAATACGTTTTTACTGATGATTTAGCCTAATTTTGCTAGTGCTCGGTGTTGTAGGGGTCCGTTTGGAAGGGGCGCTGTGTTGTTGTCCTTTTCCCTTTGCAGGTCCCCTCTTGCTCTTTGTCGTTTTTGGCCGCGGGAGCGCTTGGCTCCTTACGTGGCGGGCCACTGAGGCGCGTGAAAAATAGGACTGCCAGGGGGCGCTCCCGCGTCTTGTTGCTCCCTCAGCGCGGCATTCTGCATAGCGGAGCCGCGCTGAGGAGGTAACGGTCTGCCAGAGCTTGTCCCCCCGAGCCGCTAACTGTGACGCCCTTCGGGGTCTGTATGCCTCACACCTAATTGTTTTTTACGCCCCGCGGGATCCGTATATTCTTACTACTCGCCAACTGTGAGATTGCACAGCTGTTACACGGGCGCGCTCAGTAGCGGCTGGGTCGCGTCAGTTTCTCCTGATGATCCGCGAGTGCCTTGGCTCCCTGTGCGGCCCAATGTTGGATTCACCAGCCCGAAATAAGTATTGCAGCCCTCCGGTCTGCCCACAGTCCCCTAGTGAGTGGGGGGATCCCCTTCTTGCTTCTCTCTTGCCAATCAGTGACACGGTTTGCAGTTAGGCCTGCACTCGGGGTAGGGGAGTCCTCTCTCTCTCTGGTTTGCAGGCTTAGTTGACCTGCAATACTCACTAGTGTCTTTGGGGGGTTGAGTACCCTGAGTTTTGGCAGCATACTTACCTGGCAGGTAGGTTAGGAGATCATGGATTAGGAGGGATATTACGAGGAAGAGGAGGCGACGCAGTACCTACCTCTAGACGACGATTTTTTTGAGGCGGTGGATGCCTCAATTCTTAGGTGTGTCACGGAGGTAGTGACTCCAATGGAAGACCGCCTCACAAACCGCATTATTGCGCAGTGCGCGCGGTTAGCGCAAGCCCATGGATCCTCCCCGAGTCCCGGTCCTCTGCCCCCGGTTGAGGGACCCCCGCCACCCAAGAAGGTTGGTGCAGATAGCGCGGAGGGGGCGCAGGGGGTGGGCAAGGATGCTTTTGAATGCCTGTAGAGCGCGTTCTTGGCCAAGTCTGTCCCACCCGCTTCTGCACCTCCACCGCCACCAGAGCCGCCAGTGTCCATGGCACCTCCTTTTCCGTCGCAGGATGGGGGCTCTCCGACCGACTCTGAGGATGACGAAGGGTCTTCGCGGTCTTGGCGTCCGGCTAGCACTTTGACCGCTTTGCCACAGGATGCCTCGGGCATGCTTGATCTAGAAGAAATTATTCATCCACGGTCAGCAGCTTGGGTGCCTGGGTCAAGGTGGCCAAGTTTGTGGCGATCCGCCTCCGCAAGCCCCAGGAGAAAGAGGCGCGGGGATGCCTAAGGGCAGAGTGACCGTGTCCTACGTTGGAGGGGAAGGTAGCTCTTACCCCCGAGCTTGATTCCAAAATGGCGACCTTCCTCGCTAAGTGCATGAAGGACCCGCGTAAGGGGATAGATCGTTCCTGGCGCTCATGCCAGGATAAGCTCCTGGACGCCATCGGTCCAATGACCAAGATCCTAGACATGGTGGAGGAGGCGAAGGCAATGGGGTCGGTCATCTCCCCTGATGTTCTATCCAACTGGGCGCAGAGGGCAATAGCCTTCATGGGTAATGCCAACTGCGCCCTGTCGACAGAGCGCCGTCGCTCCTTACTTATCAAGCTGGACCCAAAGTTGGGGGATTTTGCATTCTCTGAGGCAGGTGCAGTGGCCCAAGGGGGACTTTTGGGGGACCCCTTTGTAAAGGAATTAGGTAAACTTGTGGCCACGTTCACCTCACTGGACAAGGCCCAATCGAACATCAAAAGGGTCTTTCAGTCCTGTTTTTCCCAGGGGGCCGGAGGCGGGAGGGACCACGCGACCGGCCGCGGCGGTCAGCAGACCAACAATAGGGGACAAGGCTCCGGCAGAGGGCCATACCAGACCTCAGCAAACTTCACTAATTTCTATTATCCCTGAGAGGTCAGGGCATACGGATGATTGTGTATCTGGACGACATCCTCCTCATGGCGCAGTGTCCGAGAACATTACTGTCCCAACTGCGGCTGATGATATCCCTTGGGGTTTGTCATCAACAAGGACAAGTCGGTTCTCTCTCCGACCCGGAATCTAGTTTTTCGTGGGTTCGTCGTGGATTCCGTGAATTTTTCTTTGAGTCTGCCGGCCCACAAAATGGCCAAGATTCGTCACACTTTGCAGCAAACCATCGTCAAGCCAAGGACATCTCTCCATCAGATAGCACGGGTGGTGGGCCTTCTTTCCTTTTCCATACAGGCCATCTTACCGGGCCCGCTTCATTACCGGGCCCTGCAGCGCTTAAAAGCACATCACCTCCGCAGAGGACTGTCGTACGAGCAGGTGGCTGCAGCACATGGAGGCCTGGAATGGCCGGACAATCTTCGGTTCGTCCCCGGATCTGGTAATAGGTGCCCCAGCCAGCAGGTCTGGCTGGGGCGCCCGATGCGGAGAGTTCTCTACCGGCGGCGTGTGGTTGTTAGAGGAGCAACACTTGCACATCAATTGCTTGGAGCTTCTCGCAGACATCAGGCGTCCTCATGCGTGCTCCTGAAGATGGACAATGTGTCAGCGGTGCGTTATGTCAACCGCTTAGGGGGACCACGCTCCCGCGCCTTGGCGAACCTGGCGAAGGAATTTTGGGAGTATTGTCTGTCCCATCAAGGCTCGGTGACCGCGGAGTATCTGCCGGGTCACTCCAATCAGGTCGCGGATTGGCATTCCAGGCATCTGAGGGACTCCAGTCTGTGGAAGCTGGATGTGCAGGTCTTCGGATGGTTGAGGGACCTTTGGGGGCCTTTCTCGGTGGACCTCTTTGCCTCCCGGCTGGACCACCAGCTCCAGCGCTTCTTCATTTGGAGGCCGGACCCTCTCGCGATGGCCACGGACGCGTTTCTCCAGGACTGGAGTCTGGAGAAGGGTTACGCTTTTTCTCCGTTTGCGATGGTGGTTCGGGTGGTGGCCCGGATCCGGCTCTTGAAGGTGGAAGTGGTGATGGTAACGCCATATTGGAGGTCTCAAGTCTGGTTTCCATTTCTTCTGGAACTTTCCTGGGATTCTCCAATCCTACTCCCCCAGTTTCCTCATCTTCTTCGGAATCCGGATGGGGACAATCACCACCTTGTTCTCGAAGGATCTCTCCACCTCATGGCATGGAGGCTTTCCGGAAACGTTGGTCGCTCCCAGGCCTTTCGGGACGGGCTCAAGGCCTCCTGGCAAAGGCCTGGGCAGACAGCACCGCTAAGCGATACAGGTCGACATGGACCAAGTGGCTGCGTTGGTGTCTTCGACGGGGTCTGGATCCCGTGGTCACAGGCGTCTTTCCTCTGTTGAATTTTCTAGCTGAATTGGCTTCAAGCAGCCTAGCATATAGATCTATCAATGCGATACGATCAGCGATATCGGCGGCCCACTGTCCGGTGAAAGGTTCCCCGATTGGGGAACACCCGTTTGTCTTCAGGCTCCTACGAGGGATTCGTTTGTCTTTGCCTCTGGAGCCGCGTTACTCAGTCCTTTGGGACATCAACTTGGTTCTGAATCTCTTTTTGTCCTGGCAACTTACGTTGAAGGAGCTTTCGGCTAAATTAGCCATGCTTTTGTGTTTGGTGTCCTGTCGTAGAGTCTCGGGCCTTGAATATTACTGCAAGAGTTTTCTCCCCAGACGGGGTTACGTTTACGCTTGGTCGTCGCACCAAGTCGGATTCCAGGACAATTTCTTATCCAGCCTTTGTGGATGTGCCCAAGCTTTGTGTAGTGAACTGTCTGAAATCCTATGAGGAAATGACAATTGAATTCCGCCCTCCGGGCGAACGACAACTCTTGATTGCCTTGCGAAAAACGCACTGTGCTGTCTCTTCCCCCACGATTGCTAGGTGGGTGAGATGGGTCATGCAGGAGGCAGGTATTGATACCAAACAGTTTGGGGCACATTCCGTAAGAGGTGCGATGGCCTCCAAGGCTTTTTCGTTAGGTGCTCGGTTAGAAGACCTTATGCGGGTGGCGGATTGGTCCTCCGACTCCACCTTCGAACGGTTTTACTTTAAACCGGTGGTAGAGGTAGCTCAGTTGGTGGTAAGTAAGTTTTGAACTAGCTGGTGGTAAGTAAGCTTTGAACTAGCATAATCGGAGCCTCCGGTCCTGACATAGAATCAAAATTTGCCTAGCTTAGTAACGGTAAGTTCCAATTGTGTTAAGGAGGCAAGGATTATCCCGCCCGCGGCACCTCCGGTGCGAACCCCCCCCCCCCGTACTCACGTAAGTAATCTGGTTCAGGTTTTGTGATAGTTCAAGTTGCTTGAATTCTACTGTTTTCCAGATGTAGTGATCTGTACCAAAGTGACTGAAGTCATTATTATGTGCGGTTCCTTTCTTGCAGGACATGAGGGAGCCAAGCAGGACCAGTGATGGGCAGGCGTGTCTTGCGCGAAGAAAGAGGAGGTCTTCACAAGATGGTGGAGCTTTTTAGGGGTTATGGAGAGCGTGGAAGGACTACGTCGTGATCACCCCTAGGACTCATGGGAGTTGTTGTTTATGGACTGGACTTTTCTAGTTTGGATATAAATGACATTATTTTCTATCTGTATATAAGAAAAAGTCATTTTTTACTGCTTTTCTGGCTGCTGTGTGTATTTGGTTTGGATTAAAGCGAAGGAAGAAAAGCATAATCCTTGCATCCACGTCCTTAATAGAATTGAAACTTACCGTTACTAAGCTAGGTAAATTTCGATTCCCACAGGCAGTGTGCTCAAAATGGCTTAAACTAGTCAACTTATCTAACATTAAGCCAAATGTACCCTTTTCCCCATGTCGACACAGGGAACAATGAAAATCTCCACCCAAGATTATACAGACTGATTTCACTCTCCCTTCTATCTGGGTTTTAATATCCTGGCCTAATCTTACAAATGTTTGTTCCATGGCTACCACCAAGACATTGTTGTAAAAATTTACAACAACCAGATGTATGTCTCGGTCACTGATAATTCTAATGATATGTTAATACTGATTATTAACAACCATCTCAATCTTACAACATATTAGCAGATTGGACACGTAGGTACACTGACCTCCTTTGGCCCTACCATGAGCTGAGGGGATCGAGGGTGAATGGAAAGTCTTAAAGCAGCACAAGTGTGAGGCTTCTAACTCCCAAGTCTCCTGGAGACTTACAATATCATAGTCTTTAATTGCATCTAACCATAATGGATTAAAATTTTTCGATTTAAGGCCCGCAATATTCCAGAACATAATTGCCTAAGATATCACTGTAGTTATATCTTCCTCCGTGATAATGGGTTTAAAGGTATCTCGATTAACTACAACTTCAATAGTCAGATTATTACTGTTGTCAACAGTAGTACTAACACAATCTTTATTATTGACCTCTACGCCTAATCCTAGATCCCCCCTGCTGTCACCACCTCCATTGGTTCCCTTATCCTGTTTTATATTTCCAATAACTCTTGAAGGGTCTAGAATGACACCATTTGCCCTACTTCCAAGTCAATCCACTCCCTCTAATCCGTAGAGTGACTCAAAATGATTGGCCAAGGGGAGACAAAACTCTTACCTGTAGGCAATATTTGATCGACTATGTGGTATTTCAGTCCAGTTTCGTAAGAATAGAGGGGTACCAAATGCTGGTCGAGGATAGAAGTGGCTTAGATCAAGGGTTTGGATCCCACCCTCCCTTCTTTACCCATTTCCATCACATATGAGCCTTACCACCCTAGGATCTCTAAAGTTTACAATTATGCAGTCCCCCCCCCCTGATCCTTACGTCTCTTGCCCAGCCAACTCACCCTTCTGACATGTTGAATTTCTGCGTTTAGATGGCCCGGAAGTGGTCTATTACAATTAAGCCAGAAGATGACCTTATTTTTCAGGTCCCTGTGATTTTATGATTTATCATGTTTGATCTCTGGTACCCCTGACAATATCACAGTGTACGGTGCTGAGTCAGGGGGTAAATCAATGCAGGGATGTTTTTTCTCGGCCCAATACCTCCTTTCCTGTATCAGTTGCCCCTCCATCAGAATTTGGAATTATCTGCTCCTTTCTGCCCTCACACACCAACACTTCTACTCCGTTAGTATTATGTTGGTTTGTCTTTTTTATCCCTGTAATGTCCACAATATCAGTATGTTTTATTTGCCTAGATAATCTAGGCCACTTTTCTTGTGGGCTATCTGCAATGGTACCTCCAGTTCCTAAGGCTGTTCTATCTTTAACTATACAGTCAGACTCCGATATAGGACCCACAGCTTTTTCTAATACTTTCTAAATCTTGTCTAGACTAGACTATAGCAATGCCCTTTTTTTGGCTGCCCCAGAAGCGACAATTAATACCCTTTAACGCATCTAGAATTCGGCGGCTAGGCTGCTTACTGGTACATCTTCTAGATCCTCTGCCAAACCTGCACTCAGGGCCATTCACTGGCTGCCAATACGGGAGAGGATTAAATTCAAGTCCCTGTGTATCGCCCATACATTTTTACAGGGTAAGGGGCCCCCTATTCTAGGGAGTCTTGTTCGCCCTTACAAAGCTGCCAGGTCCCTGCGCTCGGACTACGGAAATCAGGCCACAGTCCAGAGAGTCAAGAAGGCCCGGACTGGGGGGGGCGCCGATTCTCAGTCAACACGGCAACCTTATGGAATGCCCTCCCTGTCAGGATTCGAACTGAACCAAGCTACCTGAGGTTTCGAAAGCTCCTCAAAACGTTTCTGTTTCCCCAGGACTCCTAAAGACTAGGGCCCTTCTCGGATGTCTTTTGTTCTATAGCGCTGGGACGCTTCCGGGCAGCCATGCGCTTTATAAATCTAATTTTATTCATTCATTGGCAGTAACACTTCTCTCTAACTTCCCTATGTTTTCATTAATTATTTTTATTCTCTCGAGTAAGGGTAGCATCAATGACCTCATGAGATGCTCTATTTGTCCCAGGAGGCCATCAGGATTCTGAGCTCCCAGTGGCATGCATTGTGGCTGCTCAGATATCTGATTTCCTTGATCTTTATTAGGGGGCATATTATTAGTGGCTAATTGAGTCACTTTAGTCAGGACCCCCCCTGAGTTAGTAATTTTGGTAACTTTTGGGCATCTTCCCTTATGTGCACCTCCCCCACGTTTTCTTTTCCCAGTCTTTGTGATTGCATTTGTGTCCTTTTTAGATCTGTGTTCAGTTACTGTTCTAGGGGTAGTATAGTTAGTTACGATACAAATGGCGGACTCATCTGATACAGCTCACTCTGTACTAGTGTCCAGCCAGTTATCCTCCTTGGGTTGTTCTACGGGTAGCCGCTCCGGGGTTACAGCTTCCCTGATGGTACCCAGCGAGGATCTTTTAGAAAATATTTTTTCTAATGATGGTTCTAGTGATAATCTTTTTTCTGTTATCGCTATCTCACGTTCTAACACAACTGCAACCCTTGTGATGAAATTGTCCAGAGTTCCATGCTGCTTGGCACAGCTTTTTTCCCCTTTTCAACTTTATGCGCCATGATAGTTCGCCTCAAAGGATATCACTGTTTAAACTACCAGTGGAATATAATAACAGTAACAATCACAATATAATATTTCAGCCAGACAAAGTACACACTTAGGGGGTCATTAGGATGGAGGAAGCCACCGCCGGCCCGGAGGATGCGGAAAATCCTCTGCGGACCCACCAGGGCCCACCGCCACATTAGGATGGCTGGTGGGTCCTGGTTTAGGTCCGCAGCTTTTCCGCCACGGCTGGCTTACAACCGCGGCGGAAAAGCACTAAAATGGTGAAGGTGTCTCTTAGACACCGTCAGCCAGATTAGGATGTGCTTGGGAACATGCTTTTTCGCGGCGGCTTTTCCGCCGTGGAAAAGCATGTGTAACTGCACTGCAGGGGCCCGTTGCGGGCCCCCTAGGTGTAGTGGGGGTGCACATGGGGGGTACCTATGGTACCCCCCTGCATTTGCGTGCACAATGCAGCAGGCACCGCGCGGTGCCTGCCGCTTTGTGCACGCAAATGCTGTGCATGCATTTTTAACATTGCTGCGGGTGCAGCTTGAAGCTCCACCCGCAGCAATGTTAAAAATAGAGGATGTGACCGCCACCCTGGCGGTCACATCCTAATCTGCACAGAGGGAACGCCGCAGCCCATGCGGACGTTCCCTCATGCTCTGGGGTCGCGGACGGACTCAAGTCCGTCCGCGATCCTAATGACCCGCTTAGTGTGTGCCAGTTTAAGATGTTACTCCAGCGCTGCAACTAACATGTATAATGTATCGTTCTTACAAATGTCCATTACACTTAACTGTTTTTATGTCCCGGCTCACGTTGGTGGAGTTAGGGTGGTGGCCCAGCCCGGCTTCCTCTGGCCCAGGAAGGCCCCGCCCGGCTCGTCCCGCGACGCGGGGGAAGGAGCTCCAATAAGTACTAGGTGGTGGGAGGGGCTTCAGCACGACATTGGACCCAATACTTCCTGGGTCTTGTGGTCCTTGTTGCAATATTCACCAATGCCACTGGCTGTAAAATGACCGCAGTGTCTCCCACGAAGGAGTTGCGGTTACAGCTGCAGGCAATTCCTTACTTCTTCCTTGGAGCCGTTCCAACCCTCAAAAGCAGCCTCACTTGAACTAATATTATATCAAAGACAAACATAAAACATAATAAAAAATACTATAACGATATTCTGACATAACAATATTATGACAGTTGACATTTCAAACTTTGATATTTTTTCCAACACTAAAAATCTATATTTTTTACATTGATGTACATTACTTTGATATTTAATACTGTTGATATATGAAACTCGATATTAATGTATGTATATATTAAAATTTCGATATTATGTTCACTTACCAATTTAAAGCAGAGCAAAATTCCGCCCATTCGCGGGACGCCGCAGAATTTGGCAAAGTTTTTCAGTAACTCTGCGGAATTTCACGGAGTGAAACTCTGCAAGCTCCACCCAGGACTAAGTTAAACAGTTGTAGAGGTCGTACTGCCAGTGTGTGTATTGCAGCAAGGGAGACAGAAAAAGTGTTGGATGGGGATGTTATAACCCTAATATACCCAGACAGGTTATGACTGCCAGCGGGGTATGCTACATGGAGACGACTGTTACAGGTAGGCAGGGCCATGTTACACTCATATCTAGTTTGGGTACTCAATCAATAAATTTATAGAGTGCGCTGCTCACCCGTGAGGGTCTCAAGGCGCTGAGGGAGGGGGGGTGTCGCTACTGCTCGAAGAGCCAGGTCTTGAGGTGTTTTCTGAAGGTGAGATGGTCCTGGGTCAGTCGTAGGTGCACGGGGAGGGAGTTCCATGTTTTGGCTGCCAGGTAGGAGAAGGGTTTTCTTCTGGTGGTGGTTCTGCGAATTCATGGGACGGTGGCGAGGGCGAGGCTGGCGGAGCGGAGCTGGTGAGTGGGGTTGTAGAACAAGAGGCGGTTGTTGAGGTATTCAGGGCCCTTGTCGTGTAGCGATTTGTGTGCATAGGTAAGGAGCTTGAACGTGATCCTCTTGCAGACGCGGAGCCAGTGCAGGTTTTTCAGGTGGGCAGATATGTGGCTGTGGTGAGGGATGTCGAGGATGAGTCGTGCAGAGGCGTTCTGTATGCGTTGAAGTCATGTCTGAAGTCTGGCTGTGGTTCCTGCGAATAGGGCATTTCCGTAGTCCAGTCGGCTCATCACGAGGGCCTGGGTGACGGTTTTCCTGGTTTCGGTGGGGATCCATCGGAGGATTTTTCAGAGCATGCGCAGGGTGTTGAAGCAAGATGATGAGACAGCGTTGACTTGCTTGGTCATCGTGAGGGAGGAGTCCAGGATGAATCCAGGGTTGTGTGCGTGGTCCGTGGGTGTTGGCGCTGAGCCCAGAGCTATGGGCCACCAGGAGTCATCCCAGGCGGATGTGGATTGTCCGAGGATGAGGACCTCCGTTTTGTCTGAGTTCAGCTTCAGGCGACTGAGCTTCATCCATTCTGCGACGTCTTTCATTCCTTCATGGAGGTTGGTTTTGCAGTGTCTGGGTCTTTGGTGAGGGAGAGTATCAGTTGGGTGTCGTCGGCATAGGAGATGATGTTGATGTGTTTGCGTGCAATGGCGGCGAGGGGGCTCATGTAGATATTGAAGAGGGTAGGGCTGAGCGAGGAGCCTTGGGGTACTCCGCAGATGATCTCGGTGGCCGCTGATTGGAAGGGAGGGAGGCGGACTCTCTGGGTTCTGTCAGAGAGGAACCAGGTGATCCAGTCCAGGGCCTTTCCTTGGATCCCAGTGTTGCGGAGGTGGGTTGTTAGGGTGCGGTGGCATACGGTGTCAAAGGCTGCCGAGAGGTCTAGGAGGATGAGGGCGGTTGTTTCTCCTTTGTCCATCAGGGTCCCATAGTCGTCGGTGGCTGCGATGAGGGCGGTCTCGGTGCTGTAGTTGGCTCGAAATCCGGACTGGGATGGGTCGAGTGAGTTGTTTGCCTCGAGGAAAGCTGTCAGCTGTTTATTGACGGTCTTCTCGATGACTTTAGCCGGGAAGGGAAGGAGGGAGATGGGGCGGACATTCTTGAGGTCATTGGGGTCCGCTGTGGGTTTTTCAGAAGGGCGTTGATTTCTTCGTGCTTTCAGCACTCAGGGAAGGTGGCTGATGTGAAGGAGTTGTTTATGACGTTCCGGAGGTGGGGTGCGATGATGATGTTGGCTTTTTTGAAGTTATGATGGGGGCAAGGGTCAGAGGGGGAGCCAGAGTGGATGGTGTTTATGACGTGGGTGGTGTGTTCCGTGCTGATGGGGTCCAGGTGCTGAGGGTGGTGGTGGAGGTCGATACTTCGGTGGCTGGGGGCGGAGTCTGGGGTCTGAAGCTGTCGTGTATATCTGCGATCTTGCGGTGGAAGAACGTGGTGAGGGAGTTGCAGAGGTCGTGCGATGGGGTGATGTCGCTGTTGCAGGCACTGGGGTTGGAGAGCTCTTTGACGATGCTGAAGTGTTCTTTGCTGTTGTGGGAGTTGTTGTCTAGCCGCTCTTTGAACTATGCTCTTTTGGTGGTGCGGATCAGCTGGTGGTATTCGCGAGTGGTGTTCTTGAGAGCTGTCAGGTTTTCTATTGTCCGTTTGTGGTGCCAGGTTTTTTCGAGGGTTCGGCAGGATTTCTTTGAGTTTTTGAGGGTGTCTGTGTACCATGAGGTTTTCCTGTTGCCGGTCTTGCCTGGGGGGTCCTTCAGTGGGGCGTCCGCAGGGGGGGGCAAGGAGGGGCGCTTGCCCCCCCCTAGAGCAACCCTCCTTGCCCCCCCTGCGGACGCCCATGAAAACCATGACTTTAAGACGGGGTTCTCACTCCCTTTCCTCTCCTTTCTTTTATGTGCTTCCCTGTGAAATGGATCCAAAAAAGAGACGCTTTTGCTGGAAATGTTGCATTTTAATTCCAAAGTGCAGCATTGGGAATAAAATGCTAAAAATATGAAAAATAGATAAATAACTAAATAAAGTAAGGCAGAGTGGTAGCAAACTGGCAAAACTGATTTTATTCACACTGAAACACATTAGCGCCACTTTTACAGAGTTTGCCAGTGAAGCGCTATTTTGTTTCTTGTCTTTGTTTTCCCTAGACTTGGAACTAGTGCACCAATCCTGGAGGTACTGCAATGTGTGGATTGGAAAACAAAATGTGTGCTGCGGCTCTGCGTCCAGGGATGTGGTCTTTTTACCATACTGCTTACGTTTTGTAAGGATATAAGCAATGGCCACTGAAATGGGTCCATTCAGGGCCCTGTAGTCGTGTCCTTAACTTTTCCGGCAAAAGCACTCACTGGTTTTTGAATAGGGAGTGTAAAAGCATTAAGGTAACCATGTTGTTCCTGCTTACATTTCCTTTGCTAAATTTTGCATTCCCTATAAGTGTTTGCTTTTTCCAGGATGTTGTTACTTTTTTTTTGTAGGCCGCATATTGCTCTCGTCTAGTGCGTAATTTAAATTGAGCTGCATCCAGGTGTTTATAGCGGGTAACAATTGGGTTGTGGTTGAAGATAGTGGGAGTTTTTCTCAGTAGGGCAGTATGGTGTTCAGTGAGGGAGAGGAGGTGGCACTATGGTCAGAGCTGCTGAATTTGGAACTGGGAACCAGGTTCAGCCTTAATAACCAGTCCACCAGACCACTCTCCTGCGAGAGCACAATCACATGCTAGACCTTAGAAGGCTTCGCAACACCTTAGAAGTCCTGGTGTCTTTCGCACAAGCAGGTGGACACTAGCATGACAAGTGTAGGTTAACCTTCAAGGCTTGTCCACCATTATCCATACTCAAGTTCACCTCCAGTCTTGCGAGCAGGCCTATGAAGCAGCACACCCTAGAACAACAGTCACTGAGGTCACAGGACACTTGAGAAGGGCCAGCTCTAGGACGGTGCAACCAGTGTGACCGCACCGGGTACTGACTTTAGGTGGAGGCATCATGTTTGCAAGTATATTATGGTTTTAAAAACGCTTGCTAATTCCTTCCTGGTCTCCAGCACTTTTCGGCAACACTAAAAATGTCATGATGACTCTGGTGATCAATGTTCTTCCTAGAGAGAGATCAGAATTTTGTCTAGTGGAAGTTTTGACTCATGGAAAGGTAGCTCAGAGGGTTAATGTACCGGCTGCAAAGAACATGCGCCATGCAGATCACAAAGTGCACATAATGTAAATAGGTCAGTGGACTACTTCTTTTGTCAGAAAGATCCTTTTGTTACTTGCAGTTTATAAGGTAAAATCCTAACTTAGAACAGTGAGCTATTAACTGTCATCTAAGAGCTGCATACAAACTGCAAGGTATAAATTAGAGCATTATGCCCCCCCCCCAGTCTTTGATTATCCTAATGTCCCAAAAAGTGTTCTTTTGGACAGAAATCAATTCTAATTATTAAGGAGAACCCCCAACCATGGTATTACGTTTTAAATTCCGGGTATTGTGTTTCTCCAGACCAATCACTATAAAGCTATACCGGCTACTAGTATGGTTGTCATGTGACTCCTACACCTTGTAGTCCTTAGTCTTATGTAACATTTTCTATACAGTGATTTACACACATATTGATTGTCTCTGTAAATCAAATTAAATGCATCTGAGAGAGTGGTTATGGAGACTTGGGGGGCACAATTAAAGGGTGGTAGTGAGGGAATCCATGGCAAAGGTGGTCATTGGGGGCACTAACAAACATTAATGCACAGGACACCACCAGTGCTATGGCTGGCCCTGCCCTTGAGGCCAGTCTGCCTCACCGATAGGTACCTCCATTGGCCTTGTTTCAGCAGTAGTACTTGCAACTCACCAGGGATTGGCAATGCAGGATTTGCACGCACACCAAACTACATTCGCAAACTTCACAGTCTCCCTGCTTCTATCACATGCACATTTAACATGTGCTGCCTGCTGTGGGGCCACTGGAATTAATTATGTAGCAAAGGATGACAACATTATGCCATAGTGTTGACTAAATTATGCATTAAAAAAAAGGCTGCAGCGTAATGCAGTATATTCTCAGATATTTTATTATTTTGAAGGGTGTACACATGCTTACAGTCTCTGGAAAGATTTTGCCTTATTAGTACCAGTGTAACATACAAACGCAGCAGTGAGAAAGGTGACCAGTCAACCTTTACAATAGGCCAGCCACTCCGCAGCAACACACGTCACATTTTATATTAACTTTTGATATGTTTGACCTACAAACAATTTATTAGTTTAAATGGTCAGATCATGCAGCAGATCTTGCATTATGAGGCAAATATGGCAGAGCCATAATTTTAGAGAAAACATTTCCAAACTAGGATATTTTGCCATTCATGTTTGAACTGCTGTTGCGGGAAAAGGGAGAAGTGCTGATGACAGAAACTCCATGGCTCGGAGACAAGTGGCTTGTGTTTCCACATTTTATCGTATTGCGTACATTCTGTGATTATTAGAAGCATATCCCACTTTGTGAATATATTTTAATGTCAATAACTCATTATAACCTTAAATAATCATGTGTATACATTGGTTGATTAAACTGGGCAGTGAAATTCCAAACAAATACTAAAAATTGGGATGTCTGCGCATTCTGGCCACACCTTTGGCTCCACCCACAGATACAATCCTTGGGTTATTCCCGCCCTCTGATTCTCTGCCCACAGTTCCCCTACGTTTTTTCCCCACTTCGACCACTGTGTAAGACTCAGCATCCCTTGACCTGTAATGTGCCGCCGCTGCGGGCACCTCATGTGCCACACATTTACGTTGCTGGGCTTCTGCATAAGGGAGCTGGCCATTATTGTATCCCTAAACGTGCGCACGTTGTCAGTTTGACATTGACTACACGTAGAGGGACTCTAAGTTTCTTTTAAAAAATATAGCTAACATTTGGACCTATACATTTTATTTTGTATAAATTAATTGAATGTGTGTAAAATTTAGCAATGCCCAGGGAATTCTAGTAAAGGGAGCACCTATTGGCGAATCACTAGTGTGTGGTATTGCTGCATTATTTATTACTAACTTTGACGTTGTGCTTTAACTTTGGATAAACGTTATCATGAATTCTAACACCAAGAAGCCAATATTGGTGAATATGTGTGCTACAAATAATCCCTAACATACACTGTGCATACAGTATATTTAGTCTGGTGCTTTAATCATAGGCTGTTTTAAAGTATTCTGATAAAAATCGAATCGTGCTGAAGACAGCCTTGATTAGTGTTGGATCGAGGACCCGGAAGTCTGCACACCTAGCAGACAGAGATAAAGCACCTTGTCAGAAAGTTTAGCGTTTTCCCTACAGGTGGTGTTTGTTGGCGGATTGCCGTCATTATCCCGCATTTTTTATCCCGCGGACTTTCAGGCCGCATACCATTATCGCGCAAGGTCATTGACCTCGCATACCATCATCCCGCATTTTTTCAAAACGCATGTGCATTTATCATGCATGCCTTTACAACGAATTACGTTTTAAAGGCATGCATGGTAAATGCATTTGCGTTGTGAAAACCACGATGACGAGAGAGGTAAGGGGATTTGGGTTAATTTTTTAGGGGTGGGGGTCGTGCTGGGGTAGTGATTGTGTAGTATAGTGTTGTGTTAGTGTAGTGTAGAGTTGTGGTGGTTGTTTAGTGTAGGGTCGTGCTGGGGGAAGTGATATAGGGGTTAGGGTAGTGTTGTCGTGTTTGTGTAGTGTAGGGTCATGCTGGGGGTGTTGTTTTAGGGTTTAGGGTAGTGTTGTAGTGTTTGTGTAGTGTAGGGTCATGCTGGGGGTAGTGTTTTAGGTTTAGGGTAGTGTTGTAGTGTTTGTGTAGTGTAGGGTTATGCTGGGGGTAGTGATTTAGGGTTAAGGGTAGGTTTGTAGTGTTTGTGTAGTGTAGGGTCATGCTGGGGGTAGTGTTTTAGGGTTTTGGGTAGTGTTGTAGTGTAGGGTCATGCTGGGGGAAGTGTTATAGGGTTTAGGATAGTGTTGTAGTGTAGGGTCATGCAGGGGTAGTGTTTTAGGGTTTAGGGTAGTGTTTGTGTAGTGTAGGGTCATGCTGGGGTGTAGTGTTTTAGGGTTTAGGGTAGTGTTGTAGTGTTTGTGTAGTGTAGTGTCATGCTGGGGCTAGTGTTTTAGGGTTTAGGGTAGTGTTGTAGTTTTTGCGTAGTGTAGGGTCATGTAGGGGTAGTTTTTTAGAGTTTAGGGTAGTGTTGTAGTGTTTGTGTAGTGTAGGGTCATGTTGGGGTGTAGTGGTTTAGGGTAGTGTTGTAGTGTTTGTGTAGTGTAGGGTCATGCTGGGGTGTAGCGGTTTAGGGTAGTATTGTAGTGTTTGTGTAGGGTCATGCTGGGGGTAGTGTATTAAGGTAGTGTTGTAGTGTTTGTGTAGGGAAGTAAAGTGCTTTATGGTAGTGTTGGGGGGTCGTGCTGGGTAGTGTAAATGTAGTGTAAATGTAGGAAAAGGACTGTGTGTCAAGGGTGGGTGGTGCAGGGGTACTACATTAGAGTGTAGTGTTGGGTAGGGTAGGGTAGGGTAGGGTACTTTTACTTACCTTTACAACTTTTACAACGAGTATACCTTTAACATACATGCCTTTTCGTTGTAAAGGCATGCGTGGTAAAGGCATATTCGTTTTAAAAGTTTTCGTTCTCTTAAATTGCGACCTAATAGTACTTGCGGTATGATATTTGCGGTATGATGGTATGCGGGATGTTTGTCTGCGGTCTCACGTCATATATTCGTTTGTTGGCCTGTGGCAGGGTCAGTCACATGTCCTGGATTCCTGGCATTTAATTGAGTCTATTCTAGTTCTGCCCCCAGTGTTTCTTGTGCCCCACCTGACACACATCATGTCGAAGGATGGTGATGACGTTAACATTTTGCCCCTGGAAAAATTTCTGCGGACGCCCATGGCGAGGTCGTTGGTGCAGTTGGTGATCCACTGTGCGAGGTTGTGGGCTGCGTAGTTGGTGTCAGCGGGTGATCTTGTAACCGTCCGGGATGGCTATGGCGATGTCGGGGGCCGAGGACGCGTTTATCCAAGTCTCTGTGAGGAAGGCGATGTCTGGTGCTGTTGTGTCGAGGAGGTCCCAGAGTTCGACGGCGTGCTTGTGGACAGAGCGTGTGTTGAGGAGGATGCACTTGAGGTGGTTGTTGTTGATGTTAAGTCCGGTGGGTGGTCTGCAGGTTCGGAGGCAAGTGAATTTGCAGGCTTGACAGGTTAAAGGTCCCTGGGTTTGCTTCAGGGACGCTCTGTAGCAGGTGGGTTGTCGATCGGTGTTGAGTGCGTTGAGGGCGGAGGAGTCGTATCTCAGTCGAGTTCCCTGGCTCTGGCTGAGGCCAGGGGTTCTGGCGCTGGGCGCGGTCCAGGCGCGGACGGGTGCAGACAGGTTTGCCTTTGGCGCGCCTTCGGCGTGCCAGCAGCGCGGCCGCTGCATGGCCTCCATATGAAGGGCTGTGGGAGAGAGGAGCAGCTGGGAGGCGGGAGCGGGGCGGCGAATGGGATCAGCGGGGGTCGGGCCGCTGGGACGCAGCGGCGGGAGAGGAGGCACAGAGGGACACGGGGAGAGGACACGGAGGCAATACAGGGGGGAGGGGGCACAGAAGGCAAAAAGGGAGTACAAGTACACCAAAAACAAAATGCAGCGAGGCAACAAGGGGGCACATAAGGCAAAGGGGGTATAAGATGCAGCAAAGCAAAAATCAACAGGCAACAGGTGAACGAGAGACAAGAGCAGGGGCAGGGGGACTCACGAAGCGGCAATCAGCAGCAGGAGCAAGGCGATCTCACAGGCGGGGGCAGCGACACAGGAGGACCGTGTGGCGGCTGGGGGGCGACCTGCCTGAAGACAGGGTCAGAGGTACTAAATCCAGATATTGTGAGCTACACAGAGGCAAGCTCCAGTTACAGTCAGGAGAGGTCATTTAATATTCAGACAGACTACAGAACTAGGCAGAACGAGTTACACAGAGATAGGGTTCTTTTTTAGTATTCCAGCTTATATACTCTGTTTCAAACAGTCTGTTACATCCAGGACAGCTGTATTACACAGAGGTTGGGATCTCTAACAAGCAGGTAGCCAGAGTCATGTTACAGAAAAGCAGGGTGTGTTATACAGAAACCGGGATCTGTGACAGGCAGTTGGGTCATCTATGTCCAGGCAGGGTATTAATGCCTGGCAGGACATTTTGCAAAGAGGCAGTGTGTGAAACATAGAGTCATGGCTCATTTACAAGAAGGCATGGTCTGTTATTCCCAGCATTACAGCCAGATATCAATAAAGTTCGCACCCAGGGTTGAACACAAGAAGAAATCGACAGGTATGAATGGCAGCTTAACTTACAATGCAAGTGAAGGAAATAATGGAAGAAAGACAAATTAAACAGATCCTACAAAACAGCCATCAGAAAAAGTGGAATGTGAAATATGTGTAATTTGCTTTCATGTAATGTCATAACATTTCTGAGGACACATTTCAGGCTAATAAAATAGCTAAAAACAAATCGAGCCATGAGCAACAGCAAATCGGTTCTGATCATTTGCACAACTCTTGCGCTATAATTATGCTGCAAACAGTGGAACAATTACGTGATGTGGTAAAATGGTGTAATTTCAAGACTTTTGGATAACAAATGTGACGCGAAATAACAAACAATTTGATTTTAGACTAGGTAGAGCTACAGAGTCAACCTGAATAACCATATGGGATGACCTAAACCTCACAGTCATCAAGAAAGGAGTGGCTGCACTGTATCTCCTGGACCTATCAGTGCCATTTGATACTCTCCACCCCTACTGAAAAGACATAATCATCTCAAAATATGTCAAATCACTCAGAAATGAATTACCTCATACCTCAAAGAAAAACAAAGCCTGGTGCACCTACCACTAGAGGTGGGCGAGCCAAGAAGTTAATACGGAGAGCCCAAACCAGAGCAGAGACAGGGTCCTGGCTGGGCTCAAAGTGCCCACGCATGAGCCACGCCCTTGGGATAAAATCATGCAACAAACTTAATATAAAGGCGGTGTGGCTTGGCGCCGATGGCGGAGGAAGCTTAGATCCAAGCTCCGGCAGGCAAACCCCATCTAGTGCCATCCTGAAGCTCGTGGGGGCCCAGAGGAGAACAAAGGCCCCCCTGGCTCCCGACACAAGGGACAAATGAACTGCCTGCTACCCGGCTCTAAGTTATGCAGACAAAGCGAGTTGTGAGGCTCTCATCGACGAGATTACGAGACAAGAGGAAAATAGCACCTGGGGTGCCGAGCTGAGACCAGCCGAGAACCTTGTGGTACGAGCAGCCCATAGAGCCCACCGATGAGCCCCCGCAGGGGGAGGGTGCGGGACACACTATGGGGAAACCTACCAAACAACAAGATTAGGATCAGCAAGAGCTGCTGGGAGAGGAGTCAGGGGGCACATCCACGAGGACAACTGGCCGAAATACGGCGAAAGAGACGCCGGAAGACCCATCATTATCGGACATCCTCCGGGCCATAGAAACATCAAGGACAGCGGTGGAGAGCAAAGTTGATACCCTCAGAGAAGAATTGGGCTTACTGAGAGCAGACCACCAAAAACTTGCAGACCGGGTCTCATCAACAGAGGGAGAAGTGCGAGAACTGAAACCCCAGAATAATACAGCAAACCAAAGGCTCTTCGAAATGGAGAAAAGAGTACAAGTGCTGGAACTCAGAGTGGAGAACGCCAAAAACAGAGCACAGCGTCCTAATCTTCGCATAGTAGGTGGCCTACTTAGAACAATGGATCAGCACCGAAGTGGCAGAAGAGGGGGCTATCCCAATATTTTTTGCTGCAGTGAGCACACAGGGTCCCTGCAAGATCACCTCCACCGGGACGACCGCCGAAGACGGTAGTAGCACGCTTACTATTCTACCAGGACAAGGATCATATACTGAGACAGGCCCGGCAGAAAGGCCAGCTTAAGGTGACGAACAGCATTGTCAGGATCTTCCTGAACTTTTCCCGTGAGGTCCAAAGACAGAGGGTGTCATATGTAGCTGCCAAACGAAAGCTGAGACAACTGAAAATCCAATACTCAATGGTGTTCCCGGCCAAGCTAAGACTGTTGATAGCAGGCGGGACCAAGTTCTTCACTATGCCACAGGAGATGTGAGAATGGATCGATCAGCACGGCCTGCAGGGCATGTGGGTCAGTAACAAGTGTAAGGCGTGCCCTGTTTGTGCTTATCATTTGGAGAATGAAATTCATGTCCTCTTCTTCTGCCCATGGCATCAGGGTGCACGTAAGCACTGGCTAATTCCAATCTGCAGAAACCTAGGTTTCCCCCAGTGCTTACACACAACTAGAGTGTTAAAATATGACACGCACCCCCTATCATTTTTGCTGTTTTGCGCTTCTTGAATGCAATGTGGCACAGACGTAGGAAATCGATCTTAGCAGCTAGTGTATAGCACGTTCTCCCTTTTAAATGAATGTGAGGTTCGATAATGAATTTCTAGTTTAATCCTGTTTTATTGCTCTATGAAGTATTGTCATTTTATCCAATTGTATGCTAATTGTATTTTAAATGTAGTCTATATTTATTTATTATTTTAACATCTGTATTGTATGCATTTCTATGAACTTTTATGGTCCTTTGAGGCCGAAATAAAGTTATCGAACGATAACAGTTTCACTCAGTCAATCGGGCATGCTTTGTTTCCACAGAGTTTACACAGAAATAGATAGACGGGCGTTTCAATAAAAAGGGTTTATTGCCATTCTTATTTCTTGTGCAAGAGATATGAACTGCTACAATCGTAAGACAGAATGCGAAATATAATCGGTACAGTGATAGCAGGTTGATTAGATAATAATGCAATAGCATGGTTTGTAGCTATGACATATAGTCATAAAAATACATACCTAATAACACAGGCTAAAATGTGAATACTCATCAGATGCTTCTAGTTAGTTCTACCCCAGTGTACCTAACCTAAGTGTAGTAAGAGGTAAGAAATAGGTGCTGTTTCTAAAGTATAGCTAGCTATAGTTTAGTTTTGCCTGAGTTGCCAAGAGTCCCCCTAGGTTCTAGTCAGCTCCATACCTTAGAATGATGGAGGTTGGAATCTCTTTCTGGGTCTCGATCTCTAACACCCCGCAAGAGGAGTCAGAAACACTGGAGCTGGATTCTCTGCGGGGAGGATGACAACATCTGGTCAGTGCGTCAGGAGGGGACTTGACTTCCTTCCGAACTTGCCGTGGCAAGCCGCGTCGTGCAAGTAGGCAGCCGAACCGTGGTTTGCCATGGCAAGCGAAGGTATATTTATACCTCGAAGGTGTTTAGGAATGCCAGTATTAACGTAAAAGTCAGGCAGAAGAACGTCATGAATGAACTCCTAAGGAATAGATGTTCATGCATAATAAATGAGTTCTTGGTTAAATCAATAATCCAAGCCAGGGGAAGTCCTAAAGGCTTAAGAGTCTGGTTTTCCAAGCACTCTTTGTGACGTTGATGGACGGATATAGGTGGCCATGCCTGTATTTGGTTAGCATGGATAATGCCTAAATAAGGGTAGGATTTCTATGCCTAAATATGGGCAATGCGAATTGTGGCTGTATAAGGGCATGAATCGGGAAACCTATATACGGTATCTAAATCGACACAGAACAGGGTGATCGGAAGAGACACATTAAGACCACTAGAGGGGATAAGGAATCATTGGGCAGAGGACATAGGATGCTCCATGGGGGACAAGGACTGGGAAAATATACTGCAAAGCACTCCAAGGGTATCTCAGAACACACGATTCAAGCTCATAAGTTTCTACACGTTACATCAAGAATACATCACCCCGGAACAAATAAACTGGTACTTCCACAGGGATGACGGAGAGTGCCCTAGAAGTAGAGAAGTAGAAGCAAATTTTATCCACATGATGTGGAACTGCCGGGCATTGGTCCATTACTGGCAGGAGGTCACAAGGGAGACGGCCCAAATCGCTGAAAAAATAGTACCCTGTACACCGACACACTGTCTGCTCAATATGTTTTTCCACACGGCCAAGACCAAAGTTACAGCCAGATTCCAAGACCTGGCTTTCATATTAGACAAACAGGAAATCACCGGCAGGTGGAAGGCATGGATGGCCCTAGCATCACTAGGTGGAGGCGGGAGCTGGAACGATGGGCGGGTTGTGAGAGCAGGGCCCTGATGAGTAACGCGAGATGCGGCATAGGCAGAATAGAGAGGGCCCAAGCATGGGAGATACTTGTGGAGGAGATGAAGCACACTGGCCAAGAGTCTGGCAACTCCTCCCCAGTGGCAGGATCCAGACAGAGGAGCCCCCAGAGACAGAACCCTGTGCCTGACCCAGGGCTGGGACCCGAGGAAAATGCCCACAGAATTAGAAAAGAGGACTAGATCAAGTACGTCTAGGAGGTGCAGATATGAATATTACACAGCCCGCTACTGATTATTAAAGTAAAAGCGATCCATAATAGAAGGCAAGACTTGGGACAGCCTGCAGTGCGAGGGAGGCGGGAGATTTGGGGAGGGGGAGTTTGAACGAGCTAAAACTGCTTGGAGATGCCAAGACAGTAACTGGGTTATTAAGAAAAACAGAACGTAACTCAACAACAGTCAGTCATGTAGCATGAGATATGTAATCTTAATTAAAGACAGCATGAGAATGTGTATGACACCATAACCCAATAAAAAAAAAATTAAAACATGATATGGAATATGACATTGTCTTTAAAATTAAAAGTTATTTCTCTAATATGCATAAGCGTTCCAAAAGCGGTTCACCTTAATATATAAGATTGTTTTTGCACAGCGCACACCATGAACTCATGTATTAGAAGATGCCCTCAAATATGATAACAAAGAAGAAGGAGGCTCTGCAAACTAAAGTAATTGACAAGAATTAAACATTTTAGTCAAGCAGGAAAGCCAGGATTAGTCCCAGGTTTTCTGGTTTCACATTATGCAGTTCACCCACTAGATGGCTACTGCCTCTTTCTCTCCTTTTCAACACCAAAGGTTTTTGCTTTGGTTTTCAATTCTATGTGCCTGATGGTAGAACACGGGTGGCAGGCAGAACCCACACGAAAGCTCTGTTCATTTTGAACTTGAGGGCCCAAGAGTACATCAAGTTGAGTCGGAGCCAGTCCTCTGGCTTGCACCTTGCTCGAGCCTTAAGTGGCTCGCCCATCTCTCCCTACCACCTGTCACATCAGTCTTGTGTATCCAATATTTTTGCGTCCCTCAAGAGTACACCTGAGCAAAATGTTGATTACAGTGGGGTAATCTGAGTAATTTCATAATACTCTTGTGATGTTAAATTACTAAAATCACACGATTACACTGGTTCAGGGAATTTAGAGTAATCTGGGGCAAAAAACAGGCACAGGAACAGATCAAGCAGCTGCTGCTGTTCCTGCTCTATCGAATTTAGCACTATTTTATTAGAGTAAAATGTGATCCTCTGGGTAATGTTAGACACGAAGGTGCATTTTGTGCTGAGAAAATAGCTCTAAAGGCAGGGTTATGCTGCTCGCATAATTCTGTGTATTTTTGCTGTAATTTCATGTAATTACACTACAACAAATTATGCAAGTTATGCCCACAATCTCTTCTCTCAGTCAACATTTACCTAATCCCCTTACCAGACCTAATTAGATTGTTCAACCTAATTTGCTACAATTTAGTAGTTTATACACAAATTATTCCAAAAATGAATGGCCACAAATAATTCTAAAAATGAATGGCCACAAATAATTCTAAAAATGAATGGCCGCAAATAATTCTAAAAATGAATGGCCACAAATAATTCTAAAAATGAATGGCCACAAAAGGCTAAAAAGACATCTAAGGATTTAGAGATAATGAATGCCTCCATGCTTTAAATGCATGGATGAAGAATAACCACCTAATTTCTACACCTCATAGACAGAGATTATGACATGTGGACAATGGGACACACATCAGTATGCTGACATATGGCCTAAGGAACTCAGGGACCTTCCAACTACATCAAGACAAGTAAGAAACCTAAAGGTAACCACAGATTCAGACCTATTCTTGATAACACATGTCAACCAGGATGAGAGGGGGGGTGGCGTAACAGCCAGAGCTGCTGACCTTTGAGCTGGGGAACGAGGTTCGAGTCTCAGCGTTGGAGCAACATTCTATGATTCCGGAAAAATCACGTAATCTCGTTGTGCCTATCAAAAACGAATGTGGTCTTGTGTAATGTAACTGGTGCTCATGTGAAGTGCTCCAACAGCTTCGGGTTGAATTCACGCTATATAAAACGGAAGAAAAAAAATACAAGGTCACAAGGAAAATCAGTGGTGTAACAATGGCTCCAGCAGTGCGGGCCCCCTCAGTACAGTAGCCTGCCGTGACAGCTCCTGATTGAGTCCAGAGGGGGGTCCCTCCATGTAGTTTGCATGGGGGCCCTGAAGTTTTATTATGCTATTGACTGGGAGAAATCTTCCAAAACCTTGGATAACAACAGAAGCTACAATCCAGCCTTACACTTACAATCTCCAAACTCAACTATGCCACCAGCCTATATTTTTGCTCCTCCAGTTTCATCATATGCAAAATGTAATTAACCCATAATGTTACTTCAAGACTGTTTCTCCATCTCCACCCCTGAGAGCGCATCACACCATCTTCCAAGCACTTCACTGGATACCTGTAGCAAGGTGAGCAATGTTAAGGTACTTTGCATCATCCACACAGCCTCACAACGAAAAGAAACACTATGCATTCAAATTAAATTCAAACAATGCAAACAAACTGGGGCACTGCGGTGGGGCTTTGCATAATGGATCGTCAAAAAAACCATTGGAGGCATCGCTTTCTCAGTACAATCCGACAAACCCTGGGACACACTCCCTAAGAAGAGCGCAAGAGCATTTACAGTTCAGAACTGAGGTGAAATCACAGCTATTTCCGAGATAACCACACCAGCCCATAGCCCTGAGATAGGACCCAAAACAAAAATCACCACAAATACAATATACGGTCTAAAGATGGGACAGCCCCACCATCACACAACTTCCAATGTCTGGTGATTTCTCTGATATTACCACAAACATTGCTTGCAGCAAGCACAACTCCATGCAGTGTTTCATGCCTTGCAAGAGGTTTATACAGCGTGCCTCTGCAGGTACAAAACTGCCATGATTTGCAAATGTGGACCGTTTGATTGGCTTAAAGGGGCCGCGTTTAATTTGGTGCCAGGGCTCATTTTTGGTCCCATTTCCACTCTACAGGTAGGCTGGGTCTTTAATGCCCAGGCAGGGCCTTACAGTCAAGCAGGGTGTATTACAAAGACGCAGGGTGTGCTAGACAGACACAGTGCTCTTGTAGAAGCAGGCAGTGTCTGTGGCACCCAGGCAGGGTGTGATACACACAGGCATAGCTCTATTGCAAACATGGAAGGTCTGCTACATCCCGGCGAGGCTTGTTACACCCACGCGTGGTGTTATATACGCATGCAGGGCGTGCAACACTCAGGTAGCACTCTGTGACGGACAGGCACAGTCCTGCTATTCCCTGGTAAGGTGTGTCCCTGGCAGGTGCCATTGAACAATTATGTGCCTGCAAATAGACTGGTCAGAGATAAGAGGGGAAAAAAAGAGGCTTGTCGGAGTCATTACCTTCTGAGAAGGGCAGGAAGGAAGGAGGGACCTGCGCGGAGCTCCCTCTTGGAGCACACCGAGGCCCTCTCCCTGGGCCGCCGCCAACCAACGACCTCACGCCGCCCTTGAGGTGCCAGGTAGGAAAGGCAGACGACGCCTCGCCTAATAATATCAATGATAACTTGTTTTGTAGCTAACTGTTCATGTTCGAGTCCGGCGGGTTGATAGCGCTTTGGCTAACACTGTGGGTCCGGCGGGCAAACCTGTGCTTTTGGCCGCGGGACGAGACGCACGTGCCGCGTGGCTCGTGTTCGGAGGTATTTAGCTCCAGGTGACAATTAAAATGCGCGAAAGGGAAATACGCGAATTTCGCACAGCCCCTAATATTAGTTATTCTGTGATGGGTGTACTATTAGTCTGGCTCTAAACAAGTGTTCGCGGCGCTTGCCATGCTCTGACTGTAACAGAACAAAAAAAATCGCCCCTTTTCAATAATTTTAAATGCCTCTTGGATCCTTTGTCTTGTTCGTTAAACCACTTTCATATTAAATGTAACAGTAGAACCCCGATCCCTGCCAGTTTCAAGGATCTTGACAACCTGCTCTGATTTCCTTTATAGAACAAATATATTACTCTACAAAACTTTGCGTACAAACAGCTCATATTACCTTAAATAGCACGGACGCCAGTCTAAATTCAATAGAAACGCAGCTGTGTTGCTGATTGTTTGCTCCATGATTCCCACTGCTTCGGATGGCATTTTCTTGCACATGGAAAAATTGAGTTATTTGCACTTTGGGCTTGGCGCTCTAACGCACACCTGAGGAGCTGAACTATGAATGACATTTGGCCTGGTAGGTAGTTGAAGCTTTGGCTCAAGCCGGTACATTTTAAGAGCATGACAATGCTGGCTACAGGACGTGCAAGAAGAAAAATGTGTCTTAAAATGTTATCATCAATAAAAAAAAATGCAACCTAATAGCATCAATAAAAATCACCAAAATAATAGCATCAATAAAAAATATAAAGTACTAATGGCATCAATACAAAAAAACAAAAAAATAGAATCAGTAAAATAACAAACAAAGTTTTGTGCTGTTGGAATTGTAAAAAAACAAGCCCACAACCGCAACACTTGAACTTCCCAGTGGTTTGTCTTTGTGTGTTAATATTCTATTTCTTCTCTTTCGATGTGCCTTCACGAAATGTATCACCCACTTTGGCTATGTCCACCACATTCGGTTCTTCATTCTCCTTTACCCATCCTGAGGTAGGTTCTCTACTCTCAATGATGGAAATACTTCTATTTCTATTTCTATGTGGAATTTGTTAAGCGCGCGGACACCCAGGGGTTTCATGGCGCTGGAGGAAACAGATGAGAGATGGAAAATGCGGGGTCAGAAGATGTAGGGTTCTAGCCGTACGCTTGTTTAAATAGCCAGGTCTTCAATGCACGTCTGAACTCAATCAGCTTGGAGCAGCTCCGGATAGACAAGGGCAGAGAGTTCCAGGTCTTTGGGGCGAGGTATGCGAAACTGGATCCGCCGAGTCGTTTCTTTTTAAATGTCGGCGCCTTAAGAAGGGATAGGTGGGCAGACCGAAGCTCCCGGGGCGGGATATGTTTGATAATGAGTTGGTTGATGAACCTAGGGCTTTTTCCGTGAAGAGCCTTGAAGATTATGCAGCCTGTCTTAAAGGTGATCCGATGGGTGATGGGGAGCCAGTGGAGGGAGGCTAGCAGAGGTTTGGCTGACTTCCTACGGTTGCTCTTGAAGATTAATCTGGCTGCTTGATTTTGCACAATCTGCAGGCATTTAGAGATGGTGAGGGGAAGGCCAAGGTAGGTTGAGTTAGAGAAATCTAGCCGCGAAAGGACTAGTGCGAGTACTGCCTGGATGAGAGCAGAGTGAGACAGCAAATGAGAAATTTTTAAAATTTTTCTCAGTTGAAAGAAACAGGAGGAGATCACTGTTCCGACCTGGGTTTTCAGAGAGAGATCGGCGCTGAGAGTGACCCCAAGGCTTTTAGCTGACTGGGAAGGGGATGGGGGTGTGCCCATGGAAGGTGGCCAAAAGTGGGGCCCCCAGCTGAGTGCGCTGTCACAGTGGAGTACTAACTCAGTCTTACCTGGGTTTAGCTTAAGGTGGTTCCGATCCATCCAGCTCTGGATATGCAGCATGGTCTTTTGGAATTCCTCGACGGAATCCAGGGAGTTGAGGGGGAATATCAGCTGCAAATCGTCAGCGTAGTTAAAAATGATTACTTTTCTGTTTTTCAAGGAGTGCAGAAGGGGTTTAAGATAGAGATTAAAAAGTAGGGGAGACAATGAGGAGCCCTGTGGGACACCGCAGGTGGATGGGAGAGTGGGGGCTGTGAAGTTCTCCAGCTTTACCGCCTGAGATCTGTCCGTCAGGAAGGATTTAACCCAAGAGAGAGCCGTGCCACTGAGGCCGGCTTGTTCGACACGGTGTAATAGAATAGTGTGGTCCACCGTGTCGAACGCGGCAGATAGGTCGAGTAGTACGAGGGCCTGATGGATTCCGTTATCGGCATTGGTCCTTAGGGTGTTCTGCACGGCAAGGATCACCGCCTCGGTGGAGTGTGCCTGGCGGAATCCCGCTTGGTTGGGTTCGAAATAGTCTGATATTTCGATAAAGTTGGATAAGTAGCTGGTTACATAGGCTTCCAGTAGTTTTGCGCAGTAGGGGAGAAGGGAGATGGGGCGATAGTTAGAGAGGTTGGAGGGATCGGCGCCTGGTTTTTTTATGAGAGGGACCAGGGTGGCGTTTTTAAAGGAATCGGGTACTATTCCTTGTGATAGGGAGGTGTTCAGGATGGGGAGTATGCTCTGAGGGAGTATGGTGTAGACCTCTTTCAGAATGTGCGGGGGGCAGGGATCGTTGGGTGAGCCCGATTTTACTCGGTTCATTAATTCCAGTAGTTTGGGAGGGTCAATGAGGGGGATGTCTTGTAGGGTATTGGGATTTCTGCAGATGTCCGACTCATCTGCAGGGTGATTGGTTTGAATGCTGTTTTTTATGTTGTCGATCTTCTCCTTGAAGAAGTTGTTGAGTTGGTTACACAGCATTTGAGATGCGGGTTGGGAGGGGGCAGTTCTAGTGTCATTGCAAAGGTCGTTGACGACTCTGAAGATTTCCCGTGATTTGTTTTTGGCATTGGAAATTTTATCTGAAAAGAAGGTAGATTTAGCCAATAAGATAGAGTCCTTGTAATTTTTGCGGGCTGTCTTATAAAGTGCTCTGTCTGTGGCTAGGTAGCTGTGTCTCCACTTCCGTTCGAGTTGGCGGAGTTCTAGTTTCTGCTCTTTTAATTCAGCAGAAAACCATTTGTGGGCGTCCATGCGGCGGGCGCGAGAGAACTTGGTCAGGCGGGCATGTTCATTACATGCGGAGAGGAGCCACTCGGAGTGCGTTTTGTCCGTCAGATTGATATCTGGTAGCTGGGTGGGGATGGAGTTGGACAGAGAGGAGAGAAAATCTTGGAGGTTTAAAGATCTCCATTTCCTGACTGATCTTCCAGGGGGCGCATGGTTTTTTTGATGACCCTGAGTGGTAATAGAAAATTGTAGTAAGTGGTGGTCGGACCAAATGCATGGTGAGGCCGTGGGACAGGAGGTAAAGATGTTGTGAGACCAAATGTGGTCTAGGGTATGTCCCTTTTCATGGGTGGGGGTCGCAACATGTTGGTGGAAGTTTAAGTTGGAGAGGAGTTCAAAGAGTTCTGTGGCGTGAGGTCCAGCATCAGCGTTGTTATACCAGTAATTGAAATCTCCTATGACCATAACTTTGTCGTGGTCGACGACTAGACCAGCTATTTGCTCAGACAAGGAGGCAGGGAAGGAAGGCATAGATGTGGGAGAGCGGTATAGCAGTACTAGCACCATGGTGCCTGTCTCGGTGTCAGATTTGATGACTAGGTTATCCGAGTCTGGTAGGTCTAGAGGGGGTAAGGAGGAAAATGTGTGGTCTTTATGAATAATAGCGGCCACACCTCCCCCAATTTTACCTGCTTTTCTATTTGACTTGACTACTTATTTAATTCCACGTGGGGGTCTTCTCCGGCAAGGAAGCAAGGTACCCTTTTCCATAATTTAAGGGATTGAAAGGAAAAAGATATATTAGAGAATAGATGAAATTCCTATTGGCCAGGATGGCGGAGAGCCAGCGCACGTCACCTCATCGCCATGGAATGAAACTCGTCCCCCGGAATCACTTGAAAGAAAAAGGAAATGCGGACATAAGTTAATTACAACCTCATAAACCATCACCAGCTGATCGAAGTCCAAAGAGCTCGCAACTCAGTGCCTTCGTTCCCACATATTTTCTTGTAAACATTTAAAACACGTCCTTGAAAGAAAGAAGCACAATACATACTGAGAACATTGAGATAGTATTGTCAGCCATTGTGGTGGCATATACACACTGTCTAGGAGCTACGCGGGCAAGAACGCAACCAGCCCATTTAAATATAATGTTATGCTATATTAAGATATGTCATGTTATGTTAAGTTATGTTATGCTATGTTTAGTTATGTTGTGTTATGTTAAGCTATGTTATTATAATTGTAATAATTAATATATATATATATATATATATATATATATATATATATATATATATATATATATATATATATATATATATATATATATATATTCTTCCCAAATGTTCCCGTAGCAGAGGGAACTGCTTACGTTGGTGCCCGCGTGTGGAGACCGGGAGCGTGTCTCCAAGTAATTAAAAAACAAAGGCAAAAACGCAGCACTCTTCTTTTCACGGCAGATTTATTTTTCAGGTCTCATGCAAAAGCTCCTACGCGTTTCGAACAAACGTTCTTGGTCACGGCAGTGTTCTACACAAGTCCCTTTTCTCTTTCCACATTTTATACTCTCTCACTGGATTTTACAAAGTGAGGAATTATGGGCCTTGTAGTTTTTCACATTAAATGTATGTTTTTCATTTTATATAAACATTTTACATTATAGAAGGGTATGCGTGTGGGTAAACTTTCACAGGAATGAAACTTATCATAAATTGTACTTCTTGAATGAAGCATGCATTCAAATACAAAATTAATGGTTCATATTCTATTAGTGCTTCAGGTTAGGCACTTTATCATAGACAGTTCAACATATCTGGTATTATGTTGTTTGTTTGTCGGGCTGAGTGCCCTATGTCCCACACTTTAACCCAATACCTTATCACATAGGCCATATTTACAATTACTCTTTCACACATAGTTCATATCAAAGTCAATAATTGTCAGTGTAAGTCATTTTTCCTCTATAGATGCACATGCATTTCCTCATCTGCGTTCAGACCCCTCGGCTGCTTTGTTTTAAACTTGATTATAAGTTTTGACTCCAGTCGTCTCAATTTTTGGAAAAGAGTACATAGGAAGTACTAAATGCCCTTTAAAGAAAAGAATTTTAGAACATATTCGGGCAATACAAAACAACGACAATACATATGCCATGGCGAAACATATGAAACCACACATAGGAAAAACATGGCAAGACATCAAGTATTTGGGACTAGCATCCATCCCCACACAAGAAAGGGGGGGTGATAGACTGCAAAAATTGAGACGACTGGAGTCAAAACTTATAATCAAGTTTAAAACAAACAAACAACATAATACCAGATATGTTGAACTGTCTATGATAAAGTGCCTAACCTGAAGCACTAATAGAATATCAACCATTAATTTTGTATTTGACGCATGCTTCATTCAAGAAGTACAATTTATGATAAGTTTCATTCCTGTGAAAGTTTACCCACACGCATACCCTTCTATAATGTAAAATGTTTATATAAAATGAAAAACATACATTTAATGTGAAAAACTACAAGGCCCATAATTCCTCACTTTGTAAAATCCATGGAGAGAGTATAAAATGTGGAAAGAGAAAAGGGACTTGTGTAGAACACTGCCGTGACCAAGAACGTTTGTTCGAAATGCGTAGGAGCTTTTGCATGAGACCTGAAAAATAAATCTGCAGTGAAAAGAAGAGTGCCGCGTTTTTGCCTTTATATATATATATATATACTAGCAGCCCGCCCCGGCGTTGCCCGGGGCAGAAGGGGGCTGGGGGCAGCATCGCAGCAGGAGAGATGCAGCAGAGTGGCTGGGAGCAGCAGAGCGTACTTATAGTGTTTCCTTGCTCCCGTTTTGTTGGTCCTGGCCGCTTCTGCCCACGCTCATGTCCGCTGGTTCTCTGCGCTTGTTTTCTTGGTCCTGGCCGCTTCTGCCGACTCTCCTGTCAGCTCTTACTCTGCGCTCCTCTGGGCATGTCGACGCTCATCTACTCGCTCCGGTCCTTGGAGGGTGTCGCTTCCGCTGTTTCTCCGCGCTCGTTTTCTTGGTCCTGGCCATTCTGCCGACTCTCCTGTCCGCTCTTACTCTGCGCTCCCCTGGGCATGTCGACGCTCCTCTACGCGCTCCGGACCTTGGAGGGTGTCGCTTCCTTTCTCCTGTCCGCTCCTCATAGGGTGTTGCTTCCGACTTCCGCGCTCCCCCATGATGTCAGCACGCATCAGCACGCACGTCGTTAGCTGGCGCTACTTCTAAGGGACTACTTTCCCTTAAAAATTACGTTTCCCTTCTAACGTATATATTTTGTTTTTATATAGCCTATGACCTTCTGCTTGCCCTGACGTTTTCAAAGATGTATTGGGTGTTTGGATTGGTGGTGTACTTTGCGAGCTTACCTGGCTCAAAGGACACAGTTCTCTCTTTATAATAGTAGTATATATATATATATATATATATATATATATATATATATATATATATTGCAAAACCAAAGTTTTCCCTGCGCGGAAATAGCTCATCACAGCTCGCACAAGGAACACAATGCCCAGACCAGATTCTGCTGTGCTCAAAATTTCTTTAATCGCGTGCCGGCTTCCTCATAACGTTTCGGCACACAGGTGCCTTGCTCACATGACCGCCCATTTAAATATAATGTTATGCTATATTAAGATATGTCATGTTATGTTAAGTTATGTTATGCTATGTTTAGTTATGTTGTGTTATGTTAAGCTATGTTATTATAATTGTAATTATATATATATAATGGCGGCGTGTTTTTCTGCACGAGGATGAAATAAATATATTTTGCAACTTTCCATTTGGGTCCGGTTTCGTTGGTGTTCTGGAGCTGTATTTGGGGCATAACGGAGTTCGTCTCATATATATATATATATATATATATATATATATATATATATATATATATATATATATATATATATATATATATATATATATATATATATAGTGCTTACTACCCTTGATGAGTCCTTGAAGCACTTTTAAGAAAGAAAACCACTACTCTGGAACCCAAAGGATTAGTATAGGTAAATATAAGTTGTTCATTTGGTATTGATTACAGGGAATCTGTTACCTTGACTGAACAGGATTGTAAAATGATACTTGTATAGCGCACTACTCACCCACAAGGGTCTCAAGGCGCTTGTACGAATACCGCTGTGGAACCCATCCTGGCTTTCCCTGTGAGGCATCCACTCCTGGGCACCCCCAAGGTGGAGGCCAGGCATCCTTAGCGTTGTGGGGGCCGTTGTGGAGATTAAGCAAGCTATTGCCCAGAGTTGCAGAGTGGGGACCCACGATTGGAATAGGCACGAGGCGAGAATTATCAGGTCCATGGAATTTTGAGCCCAAGACCCGCCGAGGCGGGGAATTGAATCCTGGCCCCGGGCTAAACCTCTGCATCAGGGTTTGGCGCTCTAATCATTGAGCCACAGTTCTCCACTGGATAGAGGAGGCAAGGAGGTAAAGAAGAGAAAGGGTCTGTATAGCGTTAATTGGGAGTTTATATTAGTCAAACGAGGTTTGGGATGAGTCAAAGGAGGGCTAGAGGAGGGAAGAAGTTGAAAAAGTAAGAAAATATGTTGACTTTTTTCTGTAAGAATCTGTCAGGTCTTTACCATCTTTTGTGCTCGATACAGGAGACTTATTGAGCAAGATAAATGATGTGGAGTGGAAACAGAACTATTTGTTAATTTCACTAGATGTTACCTCATTGTACACCAGAATTTTCCATAAGGATGGGCTTAGAGCAATATAACATTTCCTTGGTTCTAGACCTGCGTGCCTGACCGAACATACACGCATGATTATAGCCATGATCACTCTGTGCCTTGAAAACAACTTTTTCTTATTTGGGAAACAATTGTTTCAGCAAACTAGGGGAGTGGCGATGGGGGCCTGCTTCTCTCCCAGTTATGCCTGTTTGCACATGGGATACTGGGAGGAGCAGGTCCTCATGCCAAAGTTCGGCGAGATCATGAATACTAAAATCATCAAGTGGCTATGTTATATAGATGATCTCTTTGTAATTTGGGATGGGTCACATTCTGAGGCAGCCGAGTTCATTGACAATTTGAACCATAATAATCTTAACCTACAGTTTACTGCCCATATCAGCGATACATCAATCTGTTTCTTAGATGTGGAGGTTTTCCATCGTGGGGGGAAACTGAAAACCAAACTCTACCGCAAACCAACTGCGGGTAATAGTGGCCTGCACGCAGGTAGTCACCATCCTGCCCACCTGATAAGGAGCATTCCCTATGGGGAAATGCTCCGCATCAGGAGGAATTGTAACACCGATATTGACTGTAAAGAGGCCAGTTAGCTTGCAAACATAGATTCCTGCAAAGAGGTTACTCTAGTGAGAATATAGACAAAGCTATCAATAGAGCGAACTCTCTAGACAGAACAATCTTACTGTCTAAAACTATTCAAAGCAGGAATGTTACATCGAGAGTTGCGGATAAAGAAACTAGACTCATCTTTACATTTAACAACCAGCACTCGACTATCAGAAACATAGTTAAGCGTAACTGGGCACTCATATCTAGTGATCCAGTCCTAGGCAGTCAGGTTAAGGGCACCCCTAGCATAGCCTACAAAAGAGCTAGGACCATAAGTAATTGTTTGGTTTCTAGTAGCCTTGAGATTAGGACCACAGGCTTGTGGTTGGACTCAAGTAAGGGCTTCCTCAAGTGCTCCTCTTGTAAAGCCTGTAAAAATGGAATAAGCAGAAAAGAATATACTACTCCATTTGGTGACAGATCCACTGTCATTAAACACAAATTGACATGCCGCACCGAGTACGCAGTGTATGTGCTGGAATGCCCCTGTGGTCTTCGTTACGTCAGTAGCACAAGACCACAGGTGCACAAATGCATCCTTCAGCACCTAAGGGCCATTATCAATGGCGACACTGCGTACCCGGTAGCTAAGCATTTTGAGGAGTTACACGGAAAAAATCCTGCAGGATTGAGACATTTTGTCATAGATACGGTACCACCACAGAGGAGGGGAGGAGATCGAGACTTGCAGTTGCGTAGATTAGAGACCAGACACATAATTTTATTAGATACCAAGACCCCTAATGGTCTCAATGGAGGGGAGGATTGCTACACATACTTATGAATACTGTCCACATAATTGATTAACTGTATATATGTAAACATACTAGCTATCTCAACTATGTTTTTTCTATTTTCTAAAAGTATTGTTTTTATATAATCACTTTGTAATTTCACATTTTTACTAGGTAGCACTATTTTTATATTTTTATGCCAATATTTATTGCTGAATTTGCACGTATGCTAATCTTTGAATATTGTATGCTTAAACTGCCTAACCCACTTGGGTGTGATTTCCCATCAAGTGTTAGCAATTAGAATGCGCAACACTTGAGGGTCTGCCTGTGTCTTGTTTAACACAGACGCATGGCCTTAGCAAGGGCAAGGGCACTTAATTAGAACTCAGGACCCGATTAATGGCATAGTTTCCTTGCAACAACTGAACAACTGAACAAACAACCTGTATGTACATAGATAGGATCAGGATAACAATGATAATGTGGTGTAGTAATAATAATATTAATTTTAAAAAGCCATACCAAGCTATTCATTCATGTGTTTTACACTGCTTATATTGCTGCTATATTTATAGGTGTATTTATATTTATATTTATATTTATGAATTTATAATTATAGACTCAATTAGTATTATCCTGTTGTACATACCCTGGTACAGTTCGTATGCAGCACGAGCACTTTACAAAGGTATTTACGTGCATACTTGCATTCATGCAGTAATGTTTTTCAGATAGGATGTTTTCCATGTCTATGAAATGAATACTTTTTTTGTTGGCACTAGCACTTTAAATTGAGCACATACGCCCCTACAACGTTGTCATGTGATCAAGGCCTGGCTTGGCCGAAACGCGTAATGGTGGTGTGGTGGAGAGCGAAATAAAATAATCAGCAACAGTACCTGGGTTTGTCTCGTCTATCAAACCTGTGTGACTGCTGGAGACGTGTTTCTGCCCTATATATATATATAGTGCTTACTACCCTTGATGAGGCCTTGAAGCACTTTTAAGAAAGAAATACACTACTCTGGAACCCAAAGGATTAGTGGTGGATTAGTATAGGTAAATATAAGTTGTTCATTTGGTATTGGATACGGGAGTCTGTTAGTTTGACTGAACAGGATAGAGGAGGCAAGGAGGTAAAGAAGAGAAAGCGTCTGGATAGCGTTATTTGTGAGTTTATATTAGTCAAACGAGGTTTGGGATGAGTCAAAGGAGGGCTAGAGGAGGGAAGAGTCTAGAAAGAGTTATTTTGGAGATCGTAGTAGTAAATTGAGGTTTGGGATGAGTCAAAGAGGGAAAGAGGAGGGAGGAGCCAATAAAACATCTTAGGGAGACCATAGCAGTAGGTTGAGGTTTATGATTAGTCAGAGAGTGACAATAGAGGATATATTGAGAGAGTTAAGGGATGAGACATAGAGAGTGAGTTGGAGGGGGTTAAAGGTTCTTTCTTTCTTTCTTTCTTTCTTTCTTTCTTTCTTTCTTTCTTTCTTTCTTTCTTTCTTTCTTTCTTTCTTTCTTTCTTTCTTTCTTTCTCTTCTCCTCTCTCTGGGTCTTTCTGTCTTTCTGTTTTTAGATACATACCTACATAGAAATAGTATACATTTATAAGGAAAATGAAAAAGAGATATAAAGCATAAAGTTCCATATGTGCAAGGATGGATAGAGAGAACTTCAGAATTTCAGGTGTTGCTGTATGTAAAAGGCAATTTATTTGAGTATTTTTATTTTATTTTTATTTTTTTTGTTTTTTGGTGTTCAAACTGCTTTATTGCATAATGTGGAGAATACACTGCTGTTGTCGCCTACAACCCGGAGGCTGGCAGCATCATGACAAAAGTAATATGAATCGACAGTAGGTAGAGGTATACACAGCCTGTAAACCGGCATTCCGGAGGCCCGGTGGCGACAAACCGAAGCAGTGAAGAGTGGCCTGGCGACCAAAAGAGTAAAGAAGGGGGGGAGTGGGAAGGAAAATAGTAGGGCCAGGGAGTGGACCAAGAACGGAGAAGAAAAGAATGAAAAGGGGGGGGGGTGAGAAAGGAAGAGAAAGTGAGTACAACTTAGGATTTACTGCAGCAGAACAGGTTTTACATGTTTTTTTTCTCCCAGATGTATTCTATCCCCAACAGTGAACAATACAAACAAGCCTTATACGCACGTCAGGGTGGGAAAAGAAAAACGGATCAATACGTTGCTTATGTGAGAGAACCAATAGGAAGTTATATGGTCGCCCCGTGGCGGCCGTAGTGCCAGTCAGTCATGAACCGAAACAGAAGAAGGTTTTTGTGTGGTGTCCCGGTGGGACAAAAAGTACGTGGGATTGCGGGACTGTGATGTGCATCGGATGGTGAAGTAGCTTGTGTATGCACCAAGTGTGAGGTCAATATCAATACTAAAACTAGCGAGGGAAGTGTGTCAGACCGGGGATGTAGGGTGCACATGTGTCGGGGACAGACACCTCCCAGTTCCCGAAGACGAAGGCCTGTTCAGTCAACCCCTAGCTGCCGTCCCAAGGCCGTGTCGTCCTCCTCTTGAGCAAGCAGGTAGGAAACGAGCGGGCTCCAGATGTCACTCGGCCTGTTAGGGAGCGGCAACAATTCAGAATAAGTGACGTGTTGGTCCTGACAGTAAGTCATGTCCGAGATCCAGTCCTTAAACTTCGGTGCCCTGCCTCGGCCCCAGCGACAAGCCACACGGCGCTTAGCCAAGAGCAGAGCAGTATCAATGAATTTCCTGCTGGCTTTCGGAACGTGCAGTGTGTGACCCAAGAGTGTGAGACGCGGCTCCGCCTCAATGGTGACCTTGGTCATCACTGTAAGAGCATCGGTTACCTGTCGCCATGAACGGCGGGGCACTCCCAGGCCAGGTGTAGAAAGTCAGCACGTTCAGCCCGGCATCTCTCACATCTGTCATTATCCGCCAGGCGGAACCTGAATTTTCTGACCGGAGTATAATATAGCCGATGAAGGAACTTATAGTGTATCATCTTGAGTCTGCTACTGGCTGATATCCTGGCCGTGAGAGAGCAACAGTATCGCCGCTGCTCATCGGTAAGCGTGGAGGACAGGTCCGCATTCCAGGACGCTCTAGCGCCCGCCTCAGGAGGGTCTGTGTCCGATCGAAGTTGGCGATAGAGGCCAGAGACCAAACGCGCACCGTCCTGCGAGCAAAGCAGAAAGTGCAAGGGACGAAGTAGTTCCGGTTCATTCGGGAAATCGGGCAGGATATCCTTCATCCCCTGTCGGAGGCGAAGATAATAGAACACGTCGAGCGGTGAGCGAGCCTGCGCGGCAAAGAGTACCTCCATGGATTTGAAAGTTTTATTCGCGAACAGATCGCCCCAGGAGACAAGATTGAACTGTTCGCAAAGCAACCGAAAGCCACGTTCCTGCAACAATGCGAGTGTGGGATGGTAAGTCAGGGGAAGGCGAGGGGAGTAAGGGAAGGAGCAAGACATCCTCTTAGCCAGACGGCGCCATGCATCTAGAGTGCATGAGACAGATGTGTTCGGAGTCTGGATCACCGACTCCGGACAATGGAGTAACCCATTCAAAGGTACAGGGTGCACTATCCAGTCTTCCACAGCGAGCTGTGGCATAAATGGCATGGGGACCATCCAGTGGTACGCGTAGTGGGCCTGCGCGCAAAGATAATAGGCCTCAAGGTCAGGAACGTCAAAGCCTCCCGATTCGTAAGGCAGTATGAGAGTGGACCATTTCAGTCGCGGGGCCTTGCCCCCCCAGAACAGACGGCAGAGCTCCGACCTCAAAGTCTTGAAGAAAAAAACACCCGGGTAATACGGGATATTGAGGAATAAGTATAGGAAGCGGGGTAGTACCACCATCTTGATGAGGGAAGCTCTACCAGCCATGGAAAGTGGTAATGTAATCCAGCGATCGACCGAGGCTGTAAGGGCAGTAATCGCCACCCCGTAGTTGGAGCGAAGTGTCTCCTCTCTGTCCCGTGAGATTTGTATACCAAGATATCGGAGCTCCGATCGACACCACCCCAGAGGGTAGTCAAGAGGGAAGTCGACCACTGAGTCGGTGAGGGGGAAGAACTGTGATTTGGACCAATTTATGTGAATCCCCGACATGCCCCCGAAGGCCACAAATTCTCGTAATAGGGGATTGATATGAAGGTGTGGGTGTTTAACATAAAGCGTTATATCGTCTGCATATAGTGACACATCTATTTGGCGCTGCAGGCATTGCACAGCACCTTCACGGTGCAGTTGACGGAGCCGACAGGCTAGGGGCTCGACTGCAATCGCGAAGAGGAGGGGGGACAAGGGGCATCCCTGACGCGTGCCCCTTGTGATGGCTATTGAGTCAGAGAGGCGGCCATTGATAAGGACTCTCGCCGTCGGTTGTGCATAGAGGAGTTGTATCCAGGAGAGAAAACGTTTGGGGAACCCCATGCTCGCCAGTACTGAGAACAAGTAGGGCCATTCTACAGAGTCGAATGCTTTGGTAGCATCTAAGAATACAGCAGCCACCGGGATTTCTGGATGAACTGTACGGAGGAGTGAGAATAGGGTGCGCAGGTTGTGAGAGGTGGATCGGCCCGGGACGAACCCCGATTGGTCGGGTAACACAATCCTGGTCATGAGGAGGGATAGCCTGTTGGCTAGGACTTTAGCTAGTATTTTCACGTCACAATTTAGGAGGGACAGAGGACGGTAGGAACCACAGGAGCCGGGATCTTTACCGGGTTTAAGCAGGGAGGTGATAACCACCTCTCGCATGGAGCCCGGAAGGACTCCATCAGCAAGTGATTCCTCATAGACCTCGCGGAGGACCGGGGCCATGATGTCGATATAAGTTTTATAGAACTCGGCCGGAAGGCCGTCTAGCCCAGGCGCTTTACCATTCTTAAGGGACATTGTGGCCTCACGGATTTCGTCCAGTTCAAACGGAGCGGCCAAAAAGGCCCTGTCCCCGTCGCTAAGCCAACAGGGCGCTACGTCGCCCAAATAATCAGCATAAGGTATATCAGCTGGGGCATTGGTAGTGTAAAGAGTATGATAGTGTGAAGTAAAAGTGGCTAGCAGTGCGTCTGAATCCCTGATTCTGTGTCCCTGGTCGTCAATGAGTTCAAGGACGGTGTTACGATCACGGGAAGTACGTGTCAACACAGCAAGAGCCCTCCCCGGTCGGTCGCCCTCACAGTATCTTCTAGCCTGCCAGTGTTTTCCCTTGAATTTAGCTTCCCTGTCAGCTTCCTCTTCATATTTAGTCAGTGTGTCCCTGAACTCGGCATGCAGTGTAGGGTTATCCTCAGCTATCATTCGAACCTCTAATGCCCTCAGCTCTCCATGCAGTCTACGGATGGTGGCTTGAATGTCTCGAAGGACCCCAAAACTTTTAGCTATGCAATACCCCCTGACAGTGACCTTGAATGCCTCCCATATATGCTCCACTGAGTCAACCGAACCCTTGTTTCTTGGAAAGAAGTCAGCTATTTCCTCCCCCAACTCAGACCGGAATAAGGCGTCCAACAAGGCAGTCGGCTGCAGCCGCCATTGCGGCCTAGGGCATTCCCACCCGGGAATCCGGGTATGCATCAGGACAGGACTGTGGTCAGAATACATTCGCGGCAAATGTGTGACTGTCAGTACTTCCGGTGCAACCCCATTGGAGACAAGGAAATAGTCCAAGTGCGCCCATGTGTTTGTCTGCGATGTGAAGTGGGTGCCTTCCAGTCTAGCCGGATGTAAGTACCGCCATATGTCTACCAGGGTCCCCTCAGCGACGATACCCTCTAGGGCTTCCCTCGCTCTGGGTTTGCAATTGCCAGCCCCATCCGCTCTATCCAGACCAGGCACCAGTGCTAAGTTGAAGTCCCTACCCCAAATCACATGGCGGGAGCCAACGTCCACGATTTTACCCCAGAGTGTAGAGAAGAAAGTGGGCGTGTCTATATTAGGTGCATAGCAGTTTATAAAGGTGACAGCATCCCGCCCCATGCTCCCCCATAATAAAGCGTAACGACCCTCCTTATCCGACAGTTCCCCACATTTCTGAAATGGCACGGCACCCCGCAACAGGATGGCAACCCCCCTGGCATATGTGGAATAGGATGAGAATAAGCGGGTACCAGCCCACTTACATGCGAATGTGGTCTGTACTTGTGGCGACAGATGTGTTTCTTGAAGCATGGCAACATGTACATTATGCCTGGTGAGGTAAGCTAGCACATCACGACACTTCTTGGCGTTATTAAGTCCACGAACATTCCACGACATGCAATGTAACTGTACATCAGACCCTAAGACCGCCATGGAGAATAGAACAGCAATACTTCCCTCTCAAAGCACGATAGGACAGCAGTTCCCAAATCGCGTGTGTAAATCAAAGCAACAAGGTGTGTCAAATACCAAAACATCAGCCAGCGTGCAGGCTTCACCCCCCCAACAAACCCCCCCCCTCCACCCACTACAGCATCCCAATCATGTCTGCAGCCAGTCAATCCCACCCTCAGTCCCTCCCCGCCACCCCCCCCACAACACCCAATTCCAACAGGTTAACAATGAGCATGGGGTACACCCGGTAGGGTAACAACATCAAGGGCGCACAGCCACTATACCCGCCGATGGCCTCCGAAACTGTACCGCCCTCGATGGAGGCCAGGGCTGGGCAAGCGGAGCTTGGCATACGTTACCACAGAGGCGACCAGGCACCGCAGGTGTCTTGTTGAGTAGAGAGCATCTTCGGAACCGCAGGCCGAGCAGGGAGTGCAACAGCACCGAGCAGTCAAATGTGTAATGCAGATGAATGGTCATAGTCAGTGTTCGTCTTCTGCGGCGGATGGATCACCATCCCCCAGATCCGCCTCAGCAGCATGATCGCCTCCTCTGGCCCTGCGAAGAGATTTCAGATATTCCTCGGCTTTTTGGGGGTTTGTGAAGAAGCGTTGCTTCCCTTGGTGCGTGATCCGGAGCTTCGCGGGGTAAAGTAAGGCATAGTCCAGTTGTGCGTCACGCAGTTTCTTTTTCACAGGGATAAATTTACGCCGTTCCTCCTGCACCATTGGGGTAAAATCTGGATAGATGGAAAATGCGATGCCATCATATTGGAGGGATCTTTGAGTGCGAGCAGCTCTCAGCGCTACATCCCGGTCGCGATAGTTCAACAATTTGGCGATGATCGGCCTAGGCGGTAGACCAGGCTTGGGGACTGGTGCTAGCAATCGGTGCGCTCGCTCGACGATGAACTGTGGAGAGAAGGCATTTTCACCTATGGACCCCTTGAGAAGCCTCTCAACGTACAGTTCCATCCTGCCTGTGTTGGTGGACTCCGGAATACCCGTGACGCAGATGTTGTTGCGCCGACTGCGGGCTTCCAAATCCTCGTTCTTCGCCGCTATAATCCTGAGTAGATTGTCCATGCGGGCCAACTGAGTAGTATGAGTGGAGGGGACGTCGTCCACATTAGAGATGCGTTGCTCAGTAGCCGTGAGTCGTTCCTCATGCCGGTCCACCTTGTGGGCCAGTGCATCCAGTCTGGCGGTCACGCCATCCACCTTCTCCACCACGGTCGCAAATCCCTGTCGCATTTCCCGGATCAGGTGTTGTAGATCGAGTTCTTTGGCTGGAGAAGAAGCAGCGGATGATGTAGCGGCATCGGGACTGGGGTCGACAGGGACCGCTTTCGTAGATTTCCTGGCGCCGTCGAAGCTGATCTTCGTTTGGCGGTTCTCGGGGCGCACCATCCCGGCCTCCTAGTGCAGCACCCCCGCACGCAAAGGCCCCACTGGTGTGGCACCACCGGATCCGGTCGAGGAGAGCGCAAAGAGCACGTCAGTAGGACCTTATTCCAGGCGTATTGTCCACTGGGGTGTCCAGTTGCGGTCCAGGAAGGCAGCTCAAAACGTGTGTGCCACTGTATCAGGATGGATCAGGTCGACAACCCAGGCGAGCAACAACCCAACCAGGACGGCGCGCAGGTGTCAGCAGGCGTAGGCAGGACCGTTATGGCGTGAGCAGCCCGATGAGGTGGCAGCAGCAATGGTGGCACAGCGTGCAGAGCCTAGACTGCAGTCCACGGGGGCCGCAGCGGGGGTAATGGCCTGTCGTGGTGCAGCTCAATGGCCTGTCGTGGTGCAGCTCAGGGGCGAGCAAAGCAGAGTCAAGGCGGCAGTGCCAGTAGGAGCCGTGTAGTGAGGCAATCAGGCTGACTGGGGCCAGGGGTGAAGTAGTGTGGCGCCACAGTGGAGCGTGGGTCCCCACTTCTCCCCGGCCGCCGGTAGCAACTCTGCGGGGTCGCCGCTATGGGGGGAGGGCCACCCACCTCGTGTCCAGTCAGCAATGGCAGCCCCCCACAGCCGCCGGCAGCACGCTGTCTCCCCACACGTCAGCGCCGACTCCCGGGATGGCCAGCGGCAAGTCCACAAGAAGCAGGCACTCCCGGCGCTGGGGGCGTTCAGCCAGGCAGCGGGGTCCCCGTCAGCCCGGGTGGTAAGAGTCCGGGCGGGCGCCGCACAGTAATCCCGAGCGCTGGGGCGGGTCGGGCCTACCGCCACATGGCAAGCCCCCACCTCGCGCAGCGTCCGGCAGTCGGCCACCGCAGCCCGCAGTCACCAAGGTGCCGCCGGTCAGACTTCGCCAGGCAAGAACTCCGTCCACGAAGCAAGCAGCAGGTCAGGCTTTTGGGCGAGTGTAGGGGACTGCAAACCGCTTCAGGCGGTAGGCATAATTGCGATGCAGGACGCCTGTGGTAGAGGATTTTGAGAGGATTAATGGCCAAGGTGCGGGAGCTGCGACGTTAGGCAGCCATTCCGCGTGTGCGCCCTCTAGCGCCCCCTATTTGAGTATTTTTATAAGTTGTTTTAACGTTTTCCTCAATATTTTAATAGTGAACCTTTTATAGATGCAATTATTTTGATATTTACATATTGTGATGGATAAATAAAATAAGCCGAGACCCATAACCATCTAATGAAATACTGTATATGAGAACTATGCAGTGAACAATATGCATGTTAGGCATAAAATAATGCACATCTATCTATCTATCTATCTATCTATCTATCTATCTATCTATCTATCTATCTATCTATCTATCTATCTATCTATCTGTCTATCTATCTTGCTATCTATCGCTATATATATATATATATATATATATATATATATATATATATATATATATATATATATATGAAAAAGCAAGAGCGCAAGCGCTTTGGTGAAGGCTCACCACAGCGGCCCGAGCCTCCGGCTTCTTGGTGGCACCCGCTGCAGAGTTGCGATCCCCTCCTGATTACCAGGGAGATAAGTCCGACGCGTTTCGGGGCCTGAACACTCCCCTTAATCATGGACTGTAGTAAGAAGATGCCAAGATTGCCTTACACTGTTCAAATACGTTTTATTTGACAATGGGCGTCGTCCACCCTGAGTGGGAGGAGTTTTGCGGCGCCATGAACTAAGGGAGTTGCAGTCCAGTAAGGTAAGCGTTTTGTCATGCCCTTTAGTAGGGTGGCATTTCTTAGTGTTTAAAATGTCCGTTCATTCCTTGAGTAGGAGGGAGGGATATCAGCAGCTTTGCTTTTTCTTCAGGGGTCGATGTGCTGTCAGGCGATTGCAGTTCCCTTCGCCTCAGCCTCCTGGAGGAGAGCTGTGCAGCTGATGGGGCAAAGAAAGACTGGATGGTCGGTTGCGCTGTGGGTAGCCCTCCTGAAGCGCTTGGCGCATTGCTTTTTCATATATATATATATATATATATATATATATATATATATATATATACAGATATAGATAGATTGAGATATATATGTATCCATTATTTTATAACCTACTGTCAGTCGCCTACAGGTACTTATAGTTATTACCTAGGAAATTTGTTTTTTGACTTCCCTATAACTTAGGGGCTGTTCGACGAATCTTCAAGAAATTTCCCCCAAAAAGTGCAAACCTGATTTTGGTTGCGCATGGGAAATTTCAGGGTGATCTGTAAAGCAGGGGATGAGAAAAAGGGGGAGGGGGTAAAAAAAAGTGTGTTTCCCATGTTCATTTCTTTAGGGGCTTTATGCACAACTACAGTCCAAACTGCTGGACAGAATTACACCAAATTTGGCAGAAAGGTAGCTCTTGGTCCAGAAAGCCCTCTGTTTGTTATTTGATGGAAAAGTATTCAGTAGTCTTGGAGATATTACTGAAAATCCAAATTTATATATCTATGGTCATAAATACTTAGGAACTATTTTGCAATGAATCACAAATACTGACCTCTCAGAAATCCCACGGTGTGGGACTTACTGAAGGTAAGAGAAATTCTCACATTTCCCCAGACCTGAGAGCTCTCAACTGGCTACCGTTTGAAGCCAGAATTCACCTAAAAATCGCTTGTATGACACACAAAGCCCTCTACCACAACGCCCCACAATACCTAGCTCAGAAACAGGTGCTCTCCGCGGGCAACAGAGCCTCCAGGAGTGCCAAGACTCTTCTCCTACAACCTCAACGATTCTCCAAGAAAAAAACTTATAACTGGTCCTTTTTGGGGATGGCTCCGAGGATATGGAACGCTTTACCTAGTGCAACAAGAATGAACCCTTCCACTGCCTTCTTCAAAAGAGAAGTGAAAGCTATCCTCATGGCTAAATTCACTTGAACTCTATGTCTATTCACTGTAATTTTTTATTGTGTTGTTCTTTGTACACTATATCTTGCCTTAATTATGACCTGTAAAGCGATCTGATACTCGCAAGAGTCTTGTTCGTGCTATATAAAACCTTCAAAATAAAATACAAAATAAAATAACAGGAGGGGTAGTTGGCTCCATGGACGTCCTTGGGGGCCAACAACAACTGGCACACTGATGGTTGGGGGATGAAGTCCTCTTGGTTCCAGAGGGTCTTTGTGACCAACAATCCCTCCTGTTACCTACAGTAAGGCCCACACAGCGGGATTGCTGAGAGGTCTTCGGAGGCCACACCCCATTTCTGAATGTCATCTGAAGTCACCTTGGCTCCAGAGGGTCCTTGGGGTCAACTTTCCCTCCTGATATATCCGGTAATCCCAACACAGTGGGATTTCTGAGAGGTATTTGAAGGCCAACCCCACTTTTTCTACCACTCTGCAAACGCACCTCCTGATGCTCAACTTGTTGGGGATGAAGTTCACTTTACTCCTAAGGGTCCTTGGGGGATAACTACCCTTCGTGTTACCTACAGTAAGTTCCACACAGCTGCATTGCTAAGAGGTTATTGGAGGTCAGGCCCCCTTTTCCCACCACTCTGCAAATGCTCCTCCTGGCACACTACTGGTTCAGGGAAAAAGTCCACTTTAGTCTGAGGCCCTCAGGATGCAAGGGGACATCATCCCCCAATCAGCAGTGCACCAAGAGGTGCGTTTGCAGAGTAGTGGAGAAAGTAGGTGTGGCATCTGACCTCTTTTCAGAAATCCTGCCGCATGGGACTTACTGAAGGTAAGAGGAGGTCTTGTTGGCCCCTAAGGTCCCTCAACGGTCAAGGAGACTTTATCCCCCAAACAGCAGCACACCAGGAGGCGCAATTGGAAAGGTTACAGAAAGGAGACAAGGCCTCCTGCTTCGTGCCGGTAGAATATTCTTTATTTAACTATAAAGGAAGGGGGGCCTTGTGGTCCCCCTTCACTGGGCTGTATTTGGCCCTAGGGACCCCTTCCCCCAGGACCAGACATTTTAAAAATGGGGGTCTGTAGTGTGCTTGCCCTGTTCCCCCCATGGCACTCCCACATCCAGGGCACCCACTACCTTTTATGGCTCCCCTCATCCTGCGGGAGCGGGCATTGCTTTTACATTTTGGGAGCTGCTAACATGCTGCTCCCTGTGTGTAAAGGCAAATTGTGCTCCATTTTGAGCAAGCAAGAGGAAAATGCTCTTACTTGCTCAAAGTGGAGCACTGTTTGCTATGGCTTGGCATGAGCAGTGCTTCCACCAAGCCCATCTGCCCCCCTCTTTTCTTTGTATTTGCCTCAGGGAGGTGGTGGTCCCCGGAGCTGCGGGTAGGCACCACTACTCCCCACACTAAATCTAAATAAAGCCCCAGGGAGGTGGCAGCTGGAGGGTTCATGTGGTCCCCTGCTTTTATTAAAGCCCTGGGGAGCTGGTGGACCCTGGGGCTTCGGAAGCATCCATGCAACCCCCCACAATAATTTATAAGAAAGACCCAGGACTTGGCTCACCTGTGGGCAGTAAATGAAGAGCAGTATTCCATTCTTTTTTTTTTTTTTAATTTTCAGCATGATCCACGGATTTTGCCCCCCCAAAAATGCTTTTTTGGCCCTGAGGGGTCCCAGTGGGACCCACCAAGAGGCCTAGGGGGTCAGTGTGTCTCTACCCTGCCTCCTCTTCGATTGTTAATATTTTTTGGGGGACTCTGTTCAACCGAGTACCAAGATGGCTGCCAACATTTCCTGGTTGAAGTATTGGCAGACAATCAAATTTCAGCAGCATTTCTGTAAGATTTTGTGCTACCCAAAATATACATTATTTATGGTTTAAATCTTTTTATTGCCGTTTTTATCACATACAAAAATAATCTTGCAGGCTTAGCCGTAGTGTCGTTAACATTGCTAAATTCATGACCCTGAAGGGACAAGCCAGATCCATTAGTACGATAATGAGTCAGTGCCAAATTAGAAAAACCTTACATGAAATATAATTAGCGAGAAGAAACTTAACAGTGGGAAAACATAATAAACCCTCCCCTTCCCCTTCTCACCCACCACCTGTGTTCCAAGTCCACCACTTAAGCTATTTAAACTATACTTGGCCTCAATTTCTATTCCGTCTGTTGGGTATCAGAGAGGCGCAGTAAGCGGCGATATCGGGGGCAAGTAACTTCCCGGAATTCAGAGGCCAACATGGATAGAAAGGGTTGCCATACTTTGACATATTTGGATCCCTCCCCCGCTGTTGTCAGTGTTAGCTTCTCCATTCCAAGTACATGCCACATGTGGTGTAGCCAGCCTGTGAAGGTTAGGATGTGGGAGGTACGCCAGTGTGTGAGTATATTTTGCATCGCTGAGCCTAGCGCAATTGCTATCTGGCGGCCTCTACGGGAGCGTAGTGGATAGGTCAGGGGGTTTTGGAGGCCCAAACGAACATATGCAGGAAAACGTGGAATTTCTGTATCAAAGTGTTTATCCACTTCGTCCTGCACCTGTTTCCAATAAGGTTGGATATGGTCGCACTCCCACAATAAGTGTACCAAAGTGCCACAAATTCCGCCCTATCCTGGTCGAGTGCCGCTAGTTGTTGGCGCACTGCCTTAAGTTGCCTCCACACTCGAGGAGCTCCCGTTCTCTGATGCATCTGTTCCAGCTCTCTGTTTTGTTGGGTGAGTTCTTTCCTCTTGCGCCTACGCTCTACATTGTCTGCAGCTGAGATGGCTATTAACTCCCCCCTAATGACTGCCTTTAGTGCCGCCCATTGTGTTGCGAGGGTGGTGTCGGTGTTCGTATTGTGAGAGATGTAGTCAGTGATGGTGCGCTGTACCCGCTTAACCACTTCCTCGCGATGCAGTAATATATCCCTGAGGCGCCATGCAGGTTGGTGTGTAGGTGGGTGGGTAAGAACAGCTGTTACCAGTGCATGATCTGAGAGGGAGGCGACTCCTATTTCTACCTTTGTCGTTAGCGCGTGTATGGGTGTGGATGCCAGCAGGTAATCTAACTGGGCGTATGTTTTATGCTCACTGGAGTAGTAAGAGTATTTGCGGCTTTGGGGATGGAAGCTACACCATAGGTCGCTGAACCCTAAGTCATGTAAATGCGTCAGACCCTCTGCGGAAAGAATGCCTGTCTGATGTGTGCGTTGACATGGTCTGTCTAGGGTATTACCAAGAACGAGGTTCAGATCTCCCCCTAGAAGAATGTGGTGATTGGACGTGGCTTCCATTACAGCGGAGTGTAAGAATCATTCCTGGCCATCATTTGGGGCGTACACTGAGCCAATGGTGAGTGTTAAACCACCTATGGCAAATCTAAAAGTCAATAGTCTACCCTTTATCTCTGCCTCTTTGTGTAAAACCTCCCCTTTAAACCGCTGAACTACAGGGTAGCAACCCCGGCTGTTTTGGTTGGACCTGAGGAGAAAAACTGAGTTGGGAACTTCCGTGACCGGAGGCGGTGACAATCTTTAGACAAGATGTGCGTTTCCTGCAACAGGCAGATATCTGCTTGGGTATGTTCAAGACACAAAAGACTCGCTCTGCGCTTCACCGGGTTATTAAGACCTCTCACATTTAAGGTGAGCATTTTAAATATGGTAGCAGGCATTCACAATGGTAACAGCATAAAAAGCAATGGTGGGGCGCTGGATCCAATTTCTACAGAGGGGCGGGGTATTCTCTCGCCTTAGAGTGCCAGAATGACGTAGACCTACACTAACCCTGAAAGGAAGGTGGACAAGGAACACTGGAACCCCACCTCCCAAAGTATAAAGTTTGAAAACGGAGAACAGTAGCATATTGTCCATCATCCGTAAGTGATTGGAAGTGTGGAAAATTGGAGTAGTTGACCAAGATTCGAATAGCCCCCTTCCCACCAATGGCCCAGGGCATTGAACAATCAGTCAGCCAGGTTGAGATGTAGCCAGTTCTGTTGAGGCAGTTTCAAGAGTGGCCTGCTGGCCCTTCGTTATTTCTGCAGCTGGGCGTTTCCTAGGACGACGTCTGCGCCATCGAGGCTTGGGGTCATCCATTTCCGCTTTGGGGTCCTCCGTATCATTCTCCTCCATAGGGGGATCCCCCCCCCAGCAAGTGGCAGGCTTCCGACAGGGATCGTAACTGGTACAGTTTATTGTCCATGCGGAACACCAGATGAAACGGACGGCCCCAACTGTATGAAATATTGCGCTGTTGTAAATGAGCAGTGGTGGGTCTAAAGGTTCTACCTTTTTTTCAGGGTGAGTGCTGACAAGTCCTGGTATAGAACCGGTATCTGATCGTGAAACGTCAGAGGTTGTAGCTGGTGAGCTTTTTGGAGGATATCTTCTTTGATGCGGTAATCTTGCACGCAGACCAAAAAGTCCAATGGCGGAGCCGTTGAGGCCCGGGGGGACCCAACCTATGTGCTAGGTCCAGGAGTAGCTCTGTTTCTGGGGTCTCCCTAGGATGTGATTGAATAGCTCCCACGTATACCTGAAAAGGTCCTTTGTGTAGTCTTCTAGTTTCACTCCTCGAATCTGGACATTATGGCGCCGGGAGCGTTTTTCCAGGTCTTCGAGGTGTGTCTGGGTCAACCAGCTGATCATTAATCCTGAGAATCTCCTGCTGCAGCACTGCTAGTTCCGTCTCCCTTCTGCCGCTTTGTCTCTCAGCTTGGCGACTCGTTCACCTATGACGTCCATGTCCCTGTGGACCTCCTTTATTTTCTCAGCGAATTCTCTCTTGAGCGTTTGGATATCTTCCCTTAGCGCAACAAACATAGATTCCAAGAATGCCTTGGTGATCGGTTTTGCCCCATCATCTTGCTCAGATGTGGGACGGGTAGTGCCTGATGCCATGCTGGTAGATTGTTGCCCGGCCTGGGCTTTTGCCGAACAAGTCTTTCAGTCTCTTATCTTTGCGCCCCCGGGAGGAGGACATATCGCGTCAACAACTGAGTTCCAGGGGAGCTGTGAGATAACAGTGTTCCCACCAGGGTACCAAGAGCACTACCCCAGGGAACGTTGGGATCTGGTATGTCTGACCTTCTCGCTGCACTTAGCACTTTTGGGCAGCAGGGCACCATGGTAGGCGGGACTGGATGGTGCTGTAGCTGTGCAGTCACAAGCGGAGGGGCCCCGGTGTCTCTCTCCGTGTGCCCCCTCCAGTAGGCCCAACTTCTCACCCCCATGCTGTCTTACACCCAAGTCTGCTGATGGTTCACTGTTCACAGAGGTAGTCTCCCTCGCCGCTCTTACCCACCAAAAAGCTGCACTCCTTAGGCGGCACTTGCCTGAAGACATCTGCGGTCTCTGCCAGACTGTGTGGAGCTCTGAGGGACCGGTTCTTCTTCTGCTAGGATCCAGCAGCCGCATTTCCTGGAGTGACGGGGCTCCCCCAGGCTCCAAGGGCCCCCTGTGAGTCTTGTGCCCACCTCCCCCTCTCTGGCTTGCAGCTCGTTGATTGGTATATGGAACTCTCTTCATGTTCCAGGCCGGGCCTCCGACCCCCACCTCCGTGTGGCAAATGCCGAGTTAGGCTGCTCTGCACCTATAGTGGATCCGCCAAGTCAGATCATCCTCTGTTTGCACTCCGAGGCGCAACCGTCTGGGATGCCTGCGCAGGCCACTGCGTCCCCTCACTCTTCCCCAAATGGCAGCCACGTCCCTGCTAGCCGTGCTGATGGCAGGAGTTTGGCTTTACACCCCCCGGTGGGGCAGGGAGTCATCCAACTGCAGGCGTATCTCTCTCGCCGCTCCCCCCTGTGGCGTAGATGTGCTCAAAAAAAGGAAGAGAGGGGCAGTTGCCTCTGATGGTCCGTTGTCTCCGCGGCACTGTGTCAAGTCCTGCGGTGCCAATCCCTATCACCTGGGGCCTATCAGCCGCCGATCCCATCGCAGGAGTGCTCTACTGGGCCCACAGAGCCCACTATCAGCGTCCTATCGGACAGTGTCTCCCTGTTGTATTTCTCCGTGGGTGGCCGGTAGTTCTTCCCTCGTTGCACTGGCAGAGCTTCGATATCGGGCCTCGTGGTGGGCTTCACCGAGGTAGGCCGCTCTCTCTCCCCGCCCAGTGGATCGCCTGGCAGTAAGGCCCAGATCAGGCTGCAGTGTGCCCAGCCGGCTGCAGCTCGTCCCCCCGCTCAGCAAATGGTGGTTGCGTCTCTGCCTGCTGTGCTGTCTGCAAAATTCCACCTTCTCTGTCCCAATGAGGTAGGGTTCTCCGATGGGCAGCGCGCTTCAAGTAGAGACCGGGTAATGATCCCACTGTACTCCGCAGCAACTCTGCTTCTGCAGTCCTGCCATCGGCAGCCGCCTGGCCCCCGTCTTTATGTGCCTCACCAGGACCCCGGGCAACAACGGTGGCCGGTTTCTCAGATGCGCCTCCACGTAAGGGCCCAGGATTACTGCCGGGCCCTCAACCGTTTCAGCGTGCAGCGGGGTTTGGCGGAGTCACTCTCAAAATGGGGGACTGGAGTATTTGTCTCTTCCCATCTTCGCTATCGAACTGCAGTAAGGCTCCCCCTTGGCTACGCCCCCTGTGACTGCTCTCTCGGTGGATTGGGACCCCCAATGCTGAGCACTGTCTCTTTTAGGCCATACGAGGCCTGCCACTTCGTCACCTGGGCTTCCCTCGGCCCCGTCAGCAGTCACCGGGCCTCTCTTCGCAGTTCTGCGGTTAAGTTGCCTTTGTAGTTGTTTGTCTCACGCTATTGAGGGTAAGCCCTCCTGGGCTCCTTGACTGCCTCGGGCAGGTGCCCCACCAGTACCGCTACTGCACAAGCCCTGGTGCTTGGGCCGACACCATCTAAAACTGCTAAAAGCCAGTGCTATAGCGGGCCGTCGCTGGAGCTCTGGAGCAACACGTCTGCTCACGCCGCCATCTTGGCCACGCCCCATCTATATTTTTTAAACTTAAATATCTCTATAACTACTGAACAAATACATACCAATTCACAAAAACACACTTTCTGGACTAACCGCTAGCTTTATGTCAAATTTTGTGTACTTCCGTTCAGCGGTTTGGGCTGTGTTCGTGTTCAAAAAATGAAAAATCCCAAAGACATAACATAGGGAAAATGTGTTTTGGGGAACCCCCTTTTTTCTTGGCCCCCGCTTGATGGATCATCCCTAAACTTTCAACACAGCAGTTGATCCTAATAGGGGACATTTTTGGAAAGTTATTGGCAAAACAAAAAACAGCTTTCCTTTCGAAACTTTGGACCTGTGCCTGCCTGCCCCGCCTCCAAGCGCCACATAACGGCTCGCGGCCCCCGCTTTGGTCCTAGCCATAACTACCAACTGGCGACCGCTATTAGGTAATACATATATTAATATATACATATATTCATATATATATACCATAATTAATATGATGCTGCTCGTAGCGCAAATCTTTGCTGGGGTGCTGGTAGTTGCTGAAAGCGGACTCCAAGGACCAGGAGCCCTTCAATCCCGCTCGCCTGTGCCTGCCTGCTCCGCTTCCAAGTGCCACATAACGGCTCGCGGCCCCCGCTACGCGAGACGTGCGCGGGCGCCCGGCGGGCCAAGCCCGGTCAAGGGCAGGCCCGTTTAAGCCTCTTGTAGTCCAGAGAAGACCGGACCGGACCCCCCCCTCTAGCATTTAGCATTTGCCATATTGAGGGTTGCCCCACTGTTTCGTAAGTACCTTTTAAGTTAATTGCGCTTGGACTCGATAATGGCTGGGCACGAAGGTAGGGGAAAGAAGGCGATGACAGGTGGGTATGTAGCTGGGACATTAGATCAATTTATCACGAGGGCAACGTCCGTTTTGGAGCATGAGATTGCCATAACAGAGCGCCGGCTGTCTCAGGACCCTGTCTAAATTCTGATGACAAGATAGTAGCATGTAGCTCTGAAGTTTCCGGCACTCCCTCACAGTCACATGGGCGTACCGAGGTGGCAATGCCCAAAAGGAAGCGGGCGGGAGTTGCTATGCGGGTAGAAAGCCTAAGGTGCCAAAGCTTAACAACAATAAGGATCCTGCTATCGTGGAGCCAAAAGCCACTGAAGGCCTGCAGGAGATTTTACCTGCAATAATTGCTTCCGATGTGGCAAATATTGCGCAAACACCATCCTTGGCAGAAGAATCATTTTTGTCTAAACTGGGTGCTCTCATACTATCATCGCTGCAGCCCTTTGAGGGAAGATTGCTATTAATAGAGCAAAGGCTAACACACATTGAAGAACTCTCTAGGTCGAGTCTGGACTTTATTAAGGGTAAAAAGGCAAATCAGGGTCAAACACCAGCAAAGCATGCCCACTAATTCAATACTGACTCGTAGTTGTCCTTCTATTCCTTTGGATACTTTAACTCATCCAACTACCACTGCTTGTCCAGAGGATCATTCATCCATGGCTTGCAATACTAAAACAACTAAAGCCCTCCAACACTCGGGAGAGGAAGACTGGAAAACCATAGGCAAAAGGCCGAAAAGAAAATCAAATCTTGAAGAATTGAAGATCAACCTTCCATATATTGACCTACCTCCCGAAAGTGCACCTTATGTAGTTGTTCTGGCTGGAGTCCCTAAACTGGGCGAAAATGTAACTGAATCTTATATTGAATTAAAAAACAAATCCATCCATTGGATGAATAACAATAGACCTCTTCCAAGAAATGTGCAATGTCAAATATTATTTGCCAGAAGAGTGGGATGGGTGGGACGCAGACCCAAAGATGTGGAGGGGGACTGTATTGTCATTAATTTTAAGGACAGTAGGGTGTTCGAACATGTTTGTATGGAGTTCTCTAAAAACTCTCAATTGTCAATTCAGCCCTTGGACTTAAGTTATTTCTATCCTCCTCCTAATTTTCATGAACCAAGGCTACTATGGACACAATAGGGGGTGGCGAGCCCAACATGTTAGCCAGAGTCATAGAGAAGAGGCCGGTGGAAATCAGCACTCATCATGTGTTCCAGTAAGCAACAGATTTAGTGTATTAGATCTGGTAGGCTGACTACCATCCACTATTTCATCTACAGCCATAACATCAAAGAGGCAGAGGGTTACAAATATAGGAGGGACCCCCGGAGGAAGAATCGAGACCCTTTGATTAATGAGGTAATAGGGTCTAGTGATAGTGGAAAAACATTTATAGTTGATCCAGATGTAGAGGATGGGAATCACGCTCTAACGATGGATGTACACATCCCACCCAGTGAAGCTAGACTATTCCCTGAAGTTGTATCTTCTCCCCGCCTCTCTGCTAGTCTTTCTGGTTCACTGGACTGTGCAGGCTCCAAGGTAAATGTAGGGAGTGCCTCGGAGGGTTCCATTGGTGGCCTAAAAATGTTGTCTTGGAACATCGCGGGCCTTGTAGCTAAACTTGACCTGCTGAATTGGGGAGATTTTATTGACTCCACTGGGATCTGCCTTTTCCGAGAGACTTGGGCCCTAAGCCCCGTCCATAGAGTGGGGTTTGTGACATATTGTGCTGTTAAGGGCCCTAGAGGTAGACCATCGGGGGTCTATGCATATGGGTGGGAACCCACCTTGGATGTGTGGTGAAAAGAGTGGACACCCACTCTCCCGAAATAATTTGTATTCTTTTGATTCATAGAAAATTACCAAAACTGGCACTCATTAGTATCTATTCTCGGCCGGTTCAGTACGGTGGTATATCCCCGACCTTAGATTCCTTGGAAAGTCTTTTGAATTCCCACTCAGGTGATGTGTACATTTTGATTGATGGGGACTTTAATTGTCATTATGAACCCCTGAGTGGTTTTATGAAACCTATTACTAGCGATAAGGATGCAATTTGGTCAATTCCACCGCCAAATACATGCCCAGTAAAGGGGTGGGCCCCACTGGTCCTCCAAATGACTTAGCTCATACTTACTTTTTCATTGAGGGCCTGCAATGGGAGATTCCCGAGAGATAATCCAGGGCACCCAACCTTTGAGAGGTTAGGCCAGGCATCAGCAATTGATTATTTTTTAACTAGTCTTGAAATTTGGCCTAAAGTGGCAGATTTTAGTGTCGAGCAGCGCACCAAAACTGATCATAATCCTTTGCTCATTTTGCTAGATTTTTGTATGATTGAAACAGATCAAGGTACTGTAATTCCTCCTAGAAATGATCTTAGAGTAGTCGATGGAGGGAAGCGCATTTGCTGGGCCACAATTAACCAATCCCCAGAAACAATGTCAAGAATGTATAATAGTATTATCCCCTTTCTAGAAAAGGCAAGCATTGTTTCCGGAAATACTCAACACTGGATACAGTGATGACCTGGGGAAAATTCTCCAGGAAATGGTTGTAACCTTGAAGGGACTACTTTTATAGTAGTAGGCCAACCATGTGCAAACAACGTGGGGAAAAAAAAACCCTGGTTTAGCAGGGGTTGTAGGGTGGCAAAGCAAACTTTGTTATCATCCCTCAAGGGGGTGATCGTTTACGTATAAAGGAAACTAGGGCAGATTTAAAAAAAATCCTTTTTAAAGCGAAATCAGAATGGGAAGCAGATAGATGGCAGGCTATTAAGATTGCCCTAGACGCAAAAGATGCGAGGGCCTTTTGGAATTTGGTCCACACAGGGAAGTCAGAGGGCAAGACCATTATCGAACCAAATATTGGTGAGGAAGCCTGGCGTCTATATTTTAAGGAACTATACTCAATCTTGTTAATTGAATCATGTGAGTCGCCGGTTTGTCTCCTAACCTCGGATCCCTCGTGGAGTATACCACCTCGGCTGAGGTGCAATTAGCCTTAGCTAAGCTCCAATTGAATAAAGCGCCAGGATTAGATAGGATTCCCGGAGTCCTGTATAAAAACAAACAAGCAGTGGGGGTTTCCTATCTCCAATTACTTTTTAACGCAATCCTTCAGGGCCCTCCAAGCCCCTTGTACGTGGGCTGGGGCTGAGATTATCCCCATTTATAAAAAGGGTTCTCCCCTGGAACCGGCCAATTATAGGCCAATTAGCCTAATCGATGTATCTCAAAAAATTTATGCAAGGGTGTTATTAGAAAGATTGCAGGAATGGATTCGAGACCATGATATTTTGACCCCATTGCAAGCAGGCTTTAGGGCCAAAACTTCTACTATATATCAGTAATTCAGGCTCCAACTAATTTAGTGGAAGCATGTAGTCTTGGAAGGTGGGAGCTTATATCTAACCTTCGTGGACCTGAAATCAGCATTTGATATGGTAGACCGTAGCCAGCTGTGGAGTATTTTGCTGGCTATGGGAGTTCCACCATATCTATGCTTCCAGTTTAAACGACTCCATGAAGATACCTTTGCCAGAGTAAGGTATGGCAAGAGCGGGCAATTGACGGCTCCGTTTCCCATTGGTAAGGGGGTGAGGCAGGGTTGCGTGCTCGCGCCGACCCTCTTCTCCCTCTTCCTAAATGGGTTGATTTAAGATCTACTTGCCACCAAGGACATAGACTCCCTGAAATTGGCACTCTGCAGATTTCCCGCATTAATGTTCGCGGATGATACCCTGCTGCTTTTAAAGTCAGCTATGGGTATACAGTGCGTGCTAAACACATTTAGCCAGTTCTGCAAAAAGAGGAACCTGGTGGTTAATATTAATAAAACCAAATACATGGTCTTCAATGCTAATCCCACTAATTGCCCGCACCCGATGATGGAGGACAGACCCCTTGAAAGGGTATCTATTTTTGATTACTTGGGTCTCTCCTTGAATGATAAAATGGGGTGGGGTCCTCAAATGGATAAGGCTAATTTAAAACTAATTCAGGCTGCGTGGGAATTTTAAAAGGTCAGACGAATTGTGTTTTAAAGATTATAAGCCCACCACTTGAAATATACAAAGTTCAAGCCAGGTCAGCATCCGTATATGGGGCGGAACTGTGGGGGCATAGATCTTCTAATGCCCTCACACTAACTGAAAATAACTTTATCAGACAAATTCTGACCCTACCGAAAAATACACCATTAGTACCGCTAAGGATGGATCTGAATATCCTCCCTATTGCGGATCTTATCTCGACACTCCCGTTGCTTTATTGACGGCAGTAGTGGAGTACTCCAGAGTTGGGCTGCTATAGGGAAGAACTAATAGCGGTAATGACATCATTAGGGGCTGGTAGTATACCCTGGCTTTCATTTGTAAGGCACTCTTTTAGGGCAATTGGTAGGGAGAACCTGTGGATTAATCCAGAAGTTTCCTGCCCAGCCATTTCTAAGAACATTTTGGCTAGTGCACTAAAAGAGTATAAATTGACAAAAAATCCTGCAGTCAGTTAACTCTACGAGTTTAACTTATGGGTTCCTGGATTTTAAGTGTCATTATGAATTTGAGCGGGTGCAACCAACGTTAGCTAAGAAGTTGTTTCTGCAATTTAGATATGGAACTCTACCGCTATACGCGATCACAAACAAGTGGGTGGGAGTATCCAATTGCCTTTGTCCTGGCTGCCATGTGGAGGAAGAGACTATGGTTCATGTAATGTTCTTCTGTGTGGCATTTAAACAAGCTAGGCAGAAATGGATTATTCAACTTTGTAGGAACCTGGGTATTCGGAAATATCTTGATTTTTTTAGGATCCTAAAAACAGACACTGACCCACTTTACGTGGTTGCAGTATCAAAATCTTTGTTTTCTATGTAGTCAATATGAAGGAATTTGCTAAAATTGGAGCAGATCACAAGTAATTCATAGCACCTTCTCTTTTTTATACTTGGTATTATGACTAAATTCCGGAATCCTTAATCTTAGCCCGAGGTGGACGGAGGTAAACCCAAATGAGATTTAGTAGTATGTATTTTGGGATCTGATGGGACCACAGGATTTTTAGAATTTTATGAATTTTTATACTTAATTTTTATTGTATGTTTTAAATTCATGAAATTCCCATAATGATGATTCTACATTCTTAATCAATGGTATTATCCTTTATTTATGCCTAGATGCCAATGTACCTTATGATCTTGCAACTTTAATCTAGCTTGAATTTGTAATTTATGTAAATGTAATGTGCTTTTATGGCTATAACAGCCGCTTAACGTTTTTTTAAATTGAATTGAATAATTAATATGTACATTTGTTAAGCAGATCTAAAGTATCTCTATATATTTTAAATCATCAGTAGTATATATTTGTACAAAAAAAATCCCATATATAAATACATACATATAATTTAATTATACATATTTACATGCACAAGCATATACTGTATATTTGTGTTTGAGTGTGGTGGTCATGTGGGAAACAGTCAATGCTTAAGTAGGTTCTGAATATAAGATTGCTATCTTTGGCTCTTAAGCTTGGTAGTGATGAATTCCATATTTTAGCTGCTTGAACAGAAAAATATGTTCCACCCATGTTTTTTTCTTGTATGCTGGTGTTTTGAGGTGAGGTGACAATCTTGAGCGGAGGTTCTTTTGTTGAACGTATTTGGTGATTATATTCCTGATAAAAAGTCATCTTGTTCCATGTATTGCTTCGTGGGTTACACAAAGCAGCTTGAAGCTGGATGTTATATGCCTTTGAAGAGTGCTTACAACTACAATTATATAATTATTGCGGTTTCTCACTATGGGTGCCTTGTGTATGATGTTGTGAGTGCCCCATCAATCCATTTTGTCTGTTGTATGTTGGTGTTGGTGTTTGGTTGTACACGTTGGTTAGCAGAGTTCTTTTCAGTGTTTGTGTTAAAAATTGTTTGTGTTGTTGAGCATGAAGGTAAATTGTAGTAATTTTGGAAGATCTTTATAGTATTGTATGCTCATGGACTAGCTTGCTGAAGACATTTCCGTTCTCTTCAGAGGCATCATCTGTAGACAATCTCTAGCCAAGAATAAAGTGCTTTCCACAAATACATCACTATCCATGGAGTTCAGTATTCAGAATGTGCTGAAATCAACTGTTGTTGAAAGCCCCTTTTCTCACGTTCTTATTTTTGTTTAATTACATTTGTTGTCTCACACTTTTAAAGAAATTGATGTCAATGGGGTGACATAGATGTTAAATAAGGTCACCGATAATGCTGAACCTTGCGGTACCCTGATTTCAAATTGTCCCAGCACACCCTCTGCTCCCTTGATGTGAGAAAAGGGCCTGTAAGAACCTTTCTAGTTTGGAACACCTGTGCATTGATGCTGTGTGGCGAAACACCCTATTTAATAAGAAGTAATATAGACACTGACAGCATATTATGAAGTCATGTGACAAGATGCATCATGGTTCTACTGTTCCAAAATTTTCTTGCCTTGACAGACTCTGACTTACAGGGTATAACACATGTTGGCTGTTTCGGATCTACATTTTAATGTGCTGTTATGCTTCGATCAATGTGTCTGCTGTGATTCGAACACATTGGCACATCATATATCAGAGCAAAGACTGTGAATACGTAAAAGAAGAAAAACAAATCACTGATCGATCAAGAATTGTATCGCAATTGTTGATTCTTAAGTTTCTGTTGAACCTTTGACTTGCTCAAATTGTGGGGTCGCAACAAACTCATGTTGCATTGTACGAATCTGTGTTTGACCTCAAGGTCACAGCTTCAAATCCCGACGGGTCCACTTAGACTTGGATCCTTCCAATATCGATAAAATGAGTACCACTGAATTAAGTAAAACGATACGTTTGTTATTCTGCGTCAAGATGCCCTTAGTGTAATGTGTGTTTTACGGACACACGTTATGCAAGGTTTATGTTATGCTGCATTCAGGCGCCATACCATTTGTCAATCAGGTAATCAAGGACTTTGTGCAACATCTCTTGCTTTTTGCGGTCTCCCACTCCTTCTTATGTCTTTGATGCAGCGCAGTTCCAGAAATTCTCTGTAAACCATCACCTTATCCCAGAGAGCTATTCATACATTACTCATCAGTGGAGCTCATAACACTGCGAATCACTCATACACACATTTACCCTGCTCCAAGAATTCGGTGAAGACCAAAGGAGAGCTGCTGGATTATAGCGGAGTGTCTAAATAATACTAAATGTTGTACAAACTATACATCTGCAGTTTATTTCTATTACCATGGTTTGATTTTAGGAAAACATTTAAACACACCACCATTATTTGTTAATGGACCTGCTAGTAAAAGTTAACTAAAGGACAACAAGACCAGCTTAATTCTCCATTTATTTAATTTTTATTTAGAGATTAAGTCTCCTAGCATGGCCTCTCTTTTATTAACTCTAATTATTAGTCATTTAAGCATCAATAACCTAAAAAGAAAAAGTGTTTAAATCCAAAACATTTATATTTATTAGCATAGAAGTTTAGAAAATAAACGAAAATTCATATTATCAAGATTTCAGAACACAGATATTAGCCTAAGGACAGAATAGTTCCCAAAAACACCTCTCTATCTCTCTCGATGTTCTTCTCCCATAGGACTCCACACCCATTCAAAAGTTAAAGTTCAGAAAATGTTCAAAGTCCTTGCGCCATAGGAAAAGATTTTGCAGTCTGGCAGCATGTCGGGGTGCAAAGATAAAATCGAAAAGCAAGCTTTTTTCATACTTCCAAACGTCCTCTTTTATACCCTTTTTCACTAATTTATCTAACTAAAAGTTGTAACTTTTGGGGTCTTAGACTGCCGGGATTGGTCAATTCAAGGTTTGGATGAGCATAACCTCATCACCTTATTGTTCAATTTCCGCAGAGTCATCGTTACAATTTAGAAAATAAAGTTACTATTGTCCTTAGCAGTCCTCTCCCGCTTGTGTCCTTTAAATGGTTATTTGGTCAAACTTTCCCATGTTCACAATGCTGACATTCAAAAAAGTTGGCACCCATTCGGTAGCCAGGCCACACTGTCCTTGACCCATTCTGCACAGGCACAGGCTGCTCGGGCTCTCCTCAAGTTCTGTCACGCTTGCGCACATTATCGCAAACAGCTTCCATTTTTGATGGGCCACATAGGCCACAATTGGGAACTAATATAGAAACAAACACAAATAAACGTTAATTTTGGAAATATAGCCCTTCTGTTTACCTCCCCCATTCTAAGGTATCCCAATTAGTTATTACCTAGCAGTTTAAGCAACACATAAGCATGATTTACTCACCATTCTCCATCATTTATGCCACAATAAGACAGACAAAAAGCATATTCATGCAAGTTTCGATTAGATTATGACAAACGCAGACAGATTAACAAAACAACACTACTTAATTAGTAGATTATGGTTCACAATACATGCAAATTAATATCCCACGTGTGTTTGTGTATGTGCATTCTATTCTTTGTTGGTTAATTTCAAAACCACACGATTAATTCATGTTACTGTTATGGAGAAGCGATTTCATGAGGGGTATACAAAAAAATTTGTTTTCCAACCTCGCTCCATCATCCTCAAGCACATATTCTCTTTATACACGTATAGGAAGGTTCGGACTGACCTACAGGGCAATCAGGCAGAACCCAATGGGCTGGTCTGACAAATAAGTGTGCGGGCCGGTTTTTTAGTAGTTGTGGGCTGGTTTCATGGCTAGGTGGACCAGTTTTTGCTGTTGATTTCTCTGATATCCCACTTTTTTTTAGTTATTTGCTTCACTAAAGAGGCCACTTTTATTGTGGTGTCTGTGCCTGTTTTTTGCTCCAGCCCCACCCAGCTGTACCTAAACTTGTTAAAATAGCAAAGGCAGAAGTTAAACCTATACGCTGGAGCTTATTTGCTTAAGTGAATATGTGCTTAGAAAGTTTACGAAGTGTGCTCATGGTGTAACTTTCAAAGGAGCTGCCTACCAAACACACATATGGAAATGTGCAAAGTTGTTTTTATAAATGAAAACATATATGTAAGAATGTGCTGTTTGCAGAGTACTGTACTGCAGATAAGGTAACCAATGAAGTGAAACACTGCCAATTGGCAAGCTGAAGTGTTGCCAGGCAAACTAGCTCAGATGGAACATGTCCCTGCAGCAGACATATGAGTGTAATGTACAGGCTATGGATTTTTACTCCTACTGCTACTGCCATCGTCTGCATGCAATCTGCAGGAGAAAGGCTCCAATGCCGGTAACATGCATCAGTGTTTTAGTGCAGTTTCAGATGAGAATTGTATAAAACTTACAGATTTGAATATGATAGCCCTGTAGGCTAGTGCTCCTACTGCAAAAACCTGTGAATGACCTGCAAGTTTTAGCACCAGGCACATAGCTCACTTACTTATGGGGTATAGTTTGCACTGCTTAGCCAACTCCAGACCTAGGGCTCTATCTACCTCTTACATGGCTCTAACAGGGTGGCCACCTGAATCCATGTCATCACAGACACCTTAGTTCCAGGCCCAGACTTTTCACTTAGAAATCATTGCTGTAAATAAAGTGTGCTAGTATGATTAGTTCAAGGAAAGTGAACCAAGATTACAACAACCAGAATGAATTAGGCTGATCCATAAAGCCAAGGACTGGCAATTGTGTGCATAATTACATGTAGGTAATTGGTCACCCTAACTCTAACTGCTTTGCAATCCACCCACCTGCTAGACTCAGAAAGAATGTTTTCAGTGGCTAAAATGTTACATGCACTTTACAAAGGCAGGAAGCCAAAAGTCCCTTCCACGACCCCCTCAATATGCCCAGGCAAAAATGTCAACATGCAGTTTTCATTTCACAATTGTGCATAAGCCACCCAGGTCTGTGGCGGTGAAGGAGTCATCAACCATGACTCTGCCAATGTATTCTTTAAATGTAGGCTTGAAAGTGTTGATTGCTTGCAATGCTGTTGCTGTGTAAATAATGTAAATATTTTCAGTTCAGTTCAAAAACCTTTATTTCGGTCACTAGGACCATAAAAGTATACAAAGATAAAAGGAACTGGCATTATAAATTTAAAACACTGAGCAGTGCAAATGAGACCTTTTCTATCAGAGAAGATTTGCCTACACATGACAACAAAGCATTTCCACTAATAGAGTACAGTGAAAGTGGCGAGAGGAAGGAAAAAACACAGGGGCAGAGATACCAGGTAGCAGATAAGTTCATTTAGTGTAAATAATTAAAACCAATGCATACGACAGAACAGCGGTATACAATAAATAGTTAAAACTACAGGATTCAGTTACAATGCTACATTCAACATAAAAGCTTTAAAAGCTGTTTCCCATTTATAAGCAATACGATAGTCTATGCATTGGACACTTGTGTTGATACTGCAGTCTGGCTAACAATTATAATTGTTTTTCCTTTTCTAAAAAATCCCATCTCCTCCGGCACATTGCATTTAGAAATCGAGAGACAGAGAAAACAATGGGCTTGGAGGTGTCGTACTTCAAAACTCTGTATGCCGCCATACATGGCACAAACCCCAAATTCTGACACAGTTGAATAAGCCAGCACCGCCTTGCTGCTTGATACTCGGGACAAAAGAATAGAACATGCAGTTCAGACTCCTCCCGGTTATTACAAGCAGGACACCCATGTAGGGACTGTCCAGCCCATTTAGAAGTGAAGGCCCGGAGGGGTAAAGTACTGTATCTGAACTGAACATACAATATCCTTGCTGTGAAGGGTAGGATGTCATTCAGAAAGGGTTCTAATTTGTAGTCCTCCTTAACAATGAGGAACTGTGTAGTTGAAGCACCTAATTTCGGATTTACCTGGATGGCCTCGAGCTTTTGAGTTTGATAGATTCTCAGCAGTTCAGCTCGAGAAACCAAAGAGCTGGTTTCTTCAGGATTAGTCCATAGGGTTGGTTTGCCTATCTTTACACATACATGCCTTACATGCGCAAACAAAGGAACTTTTTTTAATACCCCTGGGTAAGCTAGTAGGTCCTTGGTTTCTGCTTGGTACTCTTGGGGGTCACCCACAGCCTGCGCCAAAAAGTTAGGGGTCGTAGAGTAGCCTTATCTTCGATCGGGGCTATGCCTAAGTCTAGTAGCAAGGGGATTAACGGGGTGCTAGGCGGGAGGCCCAGAATTTGTCTAAGGAAACTGTTCTCAACTTTAAAGTTAAAGTTAAAAGTTTTATAGAGCGCTCGTAGACCAAACGGTTTCTTGGCGCTGAGGACGGAAGTACGTGAAAAGCAGGGGGGCAACCTACCTGGCAAAAGCTTGCAAAAAGAGCCGGGTCTTCAGAGCCTTACGAAAGTCTATGTAAGAAGCAGTGGTTCTAATACTAAGGGGTAGAGAATTCCAAAAAGAAGGAGCCAAAAAGGAGAAACTCATGCCGCCATGTTTCTTGCTTTTACAGCGGTGAATGCACAGAAGGTGTTTAGAAGAAAACCGAAGGTCACTTGTGGGAACGTAAGCCTTAAGTTTTGCGGCTGTAAAGGCAGGAGCTGTGCCGGCTAGAGCCTAAAAAATCAAACAGCCGAGTTTGAAAAAAGAGCGTTGGGAGAGAGGTAGCCAATGTAATGCCTTTAAAAGAGGGGTAACATGGTAATGTTTGGGAAATTTGTAGACTAACCTGGCAGCCTGGTTCTGGATTAGTTGGAGATGGCGAAGCTCGTATGCCGGAATACCGACGTACAGACAATTTCCGTTATCCAGACATGATATGACCACGGCGAGCAAGATTAGTTTCAGTGCCGCATTAGAAAAGAAACAAGAGATTTTATGTATAATACGTAAATTGAGAAAGCAAGATGAGACCAACGCACTGATTTGGGAGTGCATGGAGAGATCACTACTGACTTTAATACCAAGACTTTTAGCAGAGGCGGAGGGAGAGGGAGGGGGACCAAGAGAAGCAGGCCAGAAAGACGAGGACCAGGGACTGGATGCACTACCAGTAAGCACCAGCTCGATCTTATCAGGATTGAGCTTAAGGTGGAAGTCATAATTGATTGAATGTTGAGAATGGAAGAAGACGAAGAAGAGATGTTAAAAATAAGTTGGAGGTCATCGGCGTAGTTAAACACCCTGACGTCCAATTTTTGAAGAGCAGAGATAAGGGGAAGAATGTAGAGATTGAAAAGAAGAGGGGAAAGAGAAGAACCTTGGAGGACACCATAGGTGATATGGCGGGTAGCGGCGGAGAAGCCGGCCAGCTGAACGGCCTGCTGGCGATTCTCCAAGAACGAGGAGATCCAAGCCAGAGCGCCCTTGACACGATCGATCAGGATGGTATGATCGACTGTGTCAAAGGCGGCTGACAGGTCCAGGAGGACCAAGGCCTGAAAAGAGTTTGCATCGGCTCCGTATCTAAGCTCATCCAATACAGAGAGGATGACTGACTCTGTGGAAAGCGCAGGACGAAAGCCTGTCTGGTGGGGGTCTAAACAATGCGTATTCTCAATGAAAGAGCTAAGACAAGCTGTAACATGGCTCTCCAGGATTTTCCCCAAAAAAGGAAGCAAAGAAGTACGGCGAAAATTACAAGGAGAGGACAGATCGGCCCCTGCCTTCTTCAAGATGGGAATGATTTTAGCAGATTTGAAGAGGTCAGGGACCGTCCCCAGTGAGAGGGAATTGTTGAGAAGTGATAACGGGGGATCCGGGCAGACAGAGAAGATCTCTTTTAGTAAGTGAACAGGACAGCTGTCAGAAGGGGAACCAGATTTGACTTTGGTAAGTAAGGAAGAAAAAGTTTCCCCAGATATCTGGGGGAACTGTTCCAGACGGTAATGGTTGGAGGGAAGATCAGGGCAAGAGAAGTTGGGTGAGGGAAGAGGGATATTAGCTCTAATTGTGCTGATTTTGTCAATGAAATACTCATTGAGAGAGTTACAGAGGGCTTGTGAGGGGGAAGGCTTGAGGGTGGCTCTTGCAGAAGTGGACAGATCATGGACAATCGAAAAAATATCTTTAGGCTTATTAGCTGAAAGAAGGATTTTTGAAGTGAAATAATCCAATTTTGCCTGATGAATAGATTTCTTATAGTCATGTTGTAAAGTGAGGTACAGTGATTTTAAAGTAGGACAACACCGTAGCCTCCAATGTCGCTCAGCCTACCTAAGGGCCAACTTTTTAGATTTTAACTCGGGGGTAAACCATCTATTGGAATCATGAAGGCGGCGAGTCCTGGGACGTTTTGGAGGGGCCAACTGATCGCAGGCTAATGAAAGCCAGTTTTTAATTGCGATGGCCTGGGAATGAGGGGAGAGGTCAAAATAGGTTAGGACGTGAGGATGAGAGGGAAGAGCCGAGGAGGGGTATGTCCACTCGTCCCCAATTTCGAGCCCTGGTGTAGGAAGGAAGCAGAGGTTTACTAGCCTCCACAAGGTCAAAGGAAAATGAAATAAAGAAGTGGTCAGACCAAGGACATGGGCTGATGGTAGGAGTAGGAATGTGCAAGTTAATTGACCAAACCTGGTACAGTATATGGCCATGAATATGTGTTGGGAGTGTAGGTGCTGGGAAATATTCAAATTACAAAGTAGGTCAGTAAATTCTTTAGAGTGGGGGTCCTCCCGAGGATCAGAGGGCCAGAAATTTAAGTCACCCAACACCAATACACGAGAGTTATTTACAACCAGCGTAGCCAACAGTTCCTCGACTGCCTGAAGAAAAAAGGGCATGGACTGTGGTGGGCGATAAAAAAGAACGCAAGTTAGAGGGGCAGTGGTGGAGGTGTAATGAACGATGAGAAAAGTCGAGGAACAGTGATCCCAGAGTTCGGCCCCATACAGCATGGCTCCCATCGCTTGCGTCCTATAAATCTCAATGGCAGGGGCAATAGGTTTGGTAGTGGATTCCCTTACCAATTTAGCTGTACCCCCGGAGGTCTGAGATAATTTTGGCTTGGCTTTGGCTATTTGGGGCGCACACTCCCTATTTTCAGTAAGGGTGACGCCCAAATAGTCAAATACAAAAACCATTTCCTGTGCAGTGCCGTTTAGTTGGGGATTTGAGCATGTTTTCTTGGGCGGATTAACTACCATGAACTTGGTTTTCATGGTGTTAATCACCAGGCCCCTATTATTACAAAAAATGACAAACCTGTCCAGTATCCTCTGGATACCCATCGGCGACTTGGACAGCAAGAGAGTGTCGTCAACAAACATCAATGCTGGTACCTTTGAGTTTGCTAGCTTAGGGGCATCATTGTCCTCAACCTCTGAATGTTGTGCAATGAGAGCGTTGACAAAGAGGCAAGACAGGGTTGGTGCAAGCACACAAGCCTGTCTCACTCCTCTGTCATCTGGGAGTCTGTTGATTAATTCTCCACCCCTGCCACATCTTAGTGGAGCATAGGTAACATCGTGCAGCTTGATAAGCATGCTGAGCAAATAGGTGGGAATCCCCAGTTCTCTTAGCACCTCCCAAAGTTTAGTTCTGGGCACCAAATCAAAAGCTGTTTTCAAGTACACAAAAATCAAGTAGAGGCTGCCACCCTCAATTGATATCATCTTCCAAACAATAAGTTGGAGTCTATATATTTGGTCCACGGTAGAGGTGTTCTTCCTGAATCCGGCTTGGTAGGGGCTTATGATGTCATTCTCTTGGATTCGATCTAATAGTACCCGTGCAAACAGTTTTTGTGTTACATCAATCAAACTGATCGGTCTATAGTTTGCAGGGTGTAGGGGAGAGACCTTTTTAAAAACTGGGACAATTCCTGCCCCCGCCCAGGTATCAGGGATCGGCATGCCATTCATAATGGCACTAAATAGCACACACAAATAGGGACCCCGGATGGATGGTTCCTCATGAAAAAAATCCCCTGGTAACCTATCTAAACCAGGTGCTTTGCCCGCTGGTAGTTTCTCAATTGCTGAGATTACCTCACGGAGGGTTATCCCAACAGCCACCTCATCGATGTGTCTAAGGGCAGTGGCAGATGAGTCTTCCACCTGACCACTATCTGCGCCTGAATCTGCGCCTGAGTCGCCTAGAGGAGCGCTATGGCTAATAGAATGTGGGTCCGGATCAGTTTCTACTGTATACAAGGCCCGAAAATGATCAGCCCATAGGCCTGCTGGAATATTTGGTTCAACTGCTGCGTTACTCTCCCTACTACCTGTTCTAACTATGGCCCAGAATGCTTTCATGTCCCGGTTCAGTAGGGCGGTTTTCATGTCCACCCATTTGCTCTCTTCCCAGGACTGCTTTGCTCAACAAACAACTTCTTTGCATTGAACTCCCCTAATTTTAGTTCATGTCTTGTATTTTTCTTTAATGGACGCTAACAGCGCACGTTTGGCATTACGGCAGTTGTCATTAAACCACATATGGGTTATCATTTTTGTCTTTTTAGGGCGTACTACCGGATAAAAGAAATCGGCTAGTTTAGTTGTCAGATTCTTGTGGAGTGCCGCAACCTGCTTAATATGGGCTGGGTTATCCCAATCAGTAGGAACACCGCTAAATTCCTGCAAGGCTGGTATTAGAGCTCCCAGCTTCTCGGGTGTTTGTTTTATTGCCCCCCCACCCAATTCTTCTTCTATTGCTGTTGAGAGATAGCCTTTTCTCCAGAGAAGAATTATTAGCAGGGAGAATACCCGAATCTGGGACCTACAGCGTTAGTGTCAGGGCACTATGGTCACTGTCATGTCGTGGCATGACAGCAAAACCCAGAACCCTATGCCATGATCTGCACTCCACTAAGATGTAATCTATAAGAGAAGCTTGGCCGATTCTATTAAATGTTGGTTTACCCTGCCTGTCAGAGGATGTGCGACCATTACAAGTTCTCAGAGAATGGTTTAAAAAATGGCATTTATTTGAAGTACCAAGGGGGACCATGTCTTGACCGATGGACTTGTGGGTCTGAAATAGCCCACTGCAGGTCCTCCTCATTGATAATCATAGCGTGAGCGCCAGAGAGGGGTTTGAAATGACGATTTAGATCTCCCCCAACTATCAGCCTCGAATTTAACGGCACCATGGGAATAAAAGAGTTTACATCGCCTAGGGTTTTTGATTCCAGGCACAGGCTTACAGGCCGAGAAAACACATTAAAATGGCAAGCCTCAGTTTAGAAGGAAAGATAAGCATTACACATTGGATGTCATTAGAGGGGGTAGTCAGGGGAGTAGGTGTACAGCCACCATGAGAGGCAACCCAAATGGATAAACCTCCAGACATTCTGCCCCTCTGTCTATTGGTAGCTGGGATGTTCAATATAACAAAACCCACCCTAGCATAGTCGTCTCTTGCCCAAGTCTCCTGGAACAAACAAACGTCAAACTGATCCACAAAAAATCCCCACTCAAGGCAAGAAAATGTACCCTTAATGCCAGCTACGTTCCAGGATAGGATCTTCAACACACTATCTGGGCATGAGTCTCCTCCCGAAAAATCAGTGGAAGCTTCGATTGTACTTAGACGGTTTATCCCATTTACGGTGTCGTTAGAATGGATAGAAAGATTAATGGGTATAGACCCAAGTGGGTAAGATGGTCTCACCAGAACCCCACTCCCCAAGGTGGGTTGAACACAAGCCCCCATTTCAGTACCTAGCCCCACTAAGGATAACCGCTTGGAGCTCCCCTGATCTAACTGCACGCACCCTCCCTGGGGTTCCTGGATACTCTTTTGAGAGCCCACACCGTTTAAACTTAGTGGTCAATCTACATCTTCCAGGTGCCCATATCAATTGTTTACAGGCAGATTAAAAAACAAAGATCTACTGATAGGATATCTGTGCCAAGAGTCCGTTCCTCCTCCATTTGTCTAAGATGCCCCAAAGGAGTTTTTGCCCTACCAAAGTTGAGACAATGGGAATAGAAATATTCCAGAGGAAGTGCTCTCACATCTGTGTGGGGCTCATCAGCGGTGGCTTTGTGGTTTACTAACAAACGTACTATCTGGGGATTTTTAAAATTGACGACCGCACAGTCTCCTGGATTAGATTTATTACTGGGTCCCACCCAATCTACTCTCCGCACCATTAAAATTTCCCCAGCCCTCTCATAGGGGAACTGCCTATGTGTTGCTAACCAAAATAAGCTCTTGTTCCTGAGTTCTAGCTGTGTCTCCCTCTAAATGTCTTTGAGAGGCGGGAGCCCTGTTAAAATAATTGCATAGGGCGATGATTCCCAGGGAAGGTTTATAATTGGCAGGGCCGCATCTGCCTTACTCCTCAGCTCTTCTCTGATTGTACTTAGCCCTGCTACAGTACTGGTGGGTTGGTGGGCGCTCAACGTATTGACCATTGGGTGGGTACTCTCATTCGCACTGCGAGCTGTTCTCAGCGTTGTGTTTGTAGTGTGCTCTTGCTCTCACTGTGCGGCAGGGTGTTGGGGGGGGTAGAGCTGTGATCTCGACTAGTGAGGTGCCGGGTATTAGAAGCTTGGACGCTAGAATGCTCCTCTTTGCCTATAGGTGCCCTCAAATTAGGATCAGGGTCAGGATTTGGGCCTCCCTCCCTTGCTGGATACTAGGTTGCATTTGCCTCATTGTTACCATAGATGTCAAAGACTTTAATTGATCAACTAAAGGGGCAACCTCTTGCTTAATCAGATCACTAGAGTCGGGACAATAAATCTGCTAGTAGCGACTGGGCCCAGATTGGATACTTAGGATCTACACTAGGTGCTGATAGGGGTTCTATTGATGGATTTTGATTGGCAAGATGTTCTGCCCATGAGTCACACCCTCTTCTTGCCTTTTTACTCATGGTTGCCCTCCCAGCTATCTGTATACGTTTCCTGTTCTTGCGTGTACCTACACCCTCATCTACCAATTTTGTTGCAGCCATAGTGACATTCATTTGGAGTAAGGGGGGCGGGAGATCATCTCCAGTTAATGACAACGCTACAGGAGGAGTATTGGGACTGGGCAAGTCCACTATGGGCGGGAAAAGGTCAGGGGTAATTAACAACCGCCTTTCAGTGTGTTTGATTTTTGATATAACAACACCTATTGCCCTTTAAAGCATCTTATCAATTGATGTCAGAGGGGGGGGGGGGGGGGGGGGGGTAGAAGAATTAACTTGGGCCCGGGTTGTTTCGGGAATACGAGTGCGGTTCCCCATATTTAAATATGAAAGAGCAGCACGTTTTGTTAACACCATCAAAAGAAATCAGCAAATCAAGTGGCAATAAACAAACACACAGCGCTTATTATGGGGAAAGGCTCAAAAGAAGGGTACAAATGTTTTTGATATATTCCTGAGCGATGGTACCTCTCAGGCAGAACACCTTAAGGTCCAGGCGAAAAAAAGTCACTCAAGTATGATAGACAACATTTACAGGTGATAAAAGTCCAGAAAACACCAAAGGTGATCAGTCTACTTGCAGTTAAAGAGGGGTAGGGTTGGAGTTCAATGGTGTCCTCGTTGGCGCTGGTCTTGGAGCAAAGCTAATGTAGGAGAATAAATTCAAGGAGGGTGGCCTTGCCCTGTCTCTAACTGTCAATGACGGACAAGGACGGGCCTGTGCCCATGCCGCGGGAAGGCTGCAGCGCTTTTCAGCGCGTGATGGCTGCTCCCCCGCAGCTGTGTCCACTCAGTGAAATCGCTGGGCACCCTGGGACTTAAAGTCCCACCAAGGTCAGCGCGGCTCAGTCCCCATCAGTGGAGGCACGGCAGGAGCAGTGATGACAGCAAGAAGTAAATCCTGCGACAAGGGTCCCAGCAGGGTGCTGCAGGCGATAAAACTAGCCCACAACCAAGCAGCTTCACGAGTCCAGCGCTGCAGAAAGGCTGCAGCGCTTTTTAGTGCGTGATGGCTCCTCCCCCGCAGCTGTGTCCACTCAGCGAAATCACTGGGCACCCTGGGACTTGAAGTCCCACCAGGGTCAGCGTGGCTCAGTCCCGGTCGGTGGAGGCATGGCAGGAGCCGTGATGACAGCAAGAAGTACACCCTAGGACAAGGGTCCCACCAGGGTGATGCAGGCGATGAAACTATTTATTTTATGTATCTATTTATTTATTTATTTAGGAAGTTTTATATAGAGCTAGCCTGACCGGAAGGTATCGGAGCGCTTCACATCATTACAGAGCAGTGTAAAAGAAAGCAGCAACAATACAGTAGAGCAAGACATTCAGGATAAGAATCGTAGTGAGGTGAAAGCAGAATGAATCATTACAGGGCTTTGGTATTCCGCCTCCGGGAGGGGAGAAAAGTCGCTTTGGACACTCTGAACTTTTCCTAACTGTTAGATAAGGGCCGGTCAAGGAACAGGGTTTTGAGCTGACTTTTGAATTTAGGGAAGGAAGGGATAGTTCTGATGTGAGGGGGAAAGAGATCCATATTTTGGGTGCATTTCGGAAAAGGATCTGTCCACGGTTTTTTTGTTTTCGAGCTTTAAGCAGGATCAGAAGAAGGGTGTTAGAGCTTCTGAGGTTCCTGTTCTGACCGGCTTTTTAAGTTTGGACGCCAGATATTCGGATTTGCCTGTGTGAAGGGCTTTGTGGGTGAGGCAAGCTGTTCTAAAGATCGCCCGCATTTCTATTGGTAACCACTTGAGATCTTTTAGTGCTGGAGAAATGTGGCCGAATTTCTTTATTCCAGTGACCATTCTGGCAGCTGCGTTGAGGGTTGTTTTTAGTGGAGCAAGATGTGTTTTGGCTGTTCCAGAGAGGATTGCATTTCCATAGTCAAGTCTTGACAGCACCAATGCTTGAGTGGCTTGTTTGAGATCATTGGATAGAATGAAAGGTTTTATTTTGCTTAATGACTTCAAGTTGAGGAAGGCGCTCTTTGCCGTGATCTTGATGTGTTTGGTCAGGTCAAGTTTGGAGTCGAGCGTGATGCCTAGTGATTTTACGGAGTCCGCTGGGGCGAGGTTCCCATTGAGCGCATCAATGTCTTTTAGCCACTCAATCATTTGTGGGTTCTCTTCTTTGTTTGAGATGAGGAGTAATTCAGTTTTGTCCTGATTCAACTTTAGGTGGTTGATTGACAGCCAACGTTGTACTTCCTTTAATGTTTCATTGAGTCTGTGAATGTCATTGACAGAGGAGATTTCCAGGTAGACTTGGGTATCATCTGCATAGAGGTGGAAGGTGATGTTAGCTTTTCTGAGCAAAGTGGAGCAACCAAGCAGCTTCACGAGTCCCGCGCTGCGGGAAGGCTGCAGCGCTTTTCAACACGTGATGGCTCCTCCCCCGCAGCAGTGTCCACTCAGTGAAATCGCTGGGCACGCTTGGACTTGAAGTCCCACCAGGGTAAGCGCGGCTCAGTCCCGGTCGGTGGAGGCACGGCAGGAGCAGAGATGACAGCAAGAAGTACACCTTGGGAGAAGGGTCCCACCAGGGTGCTGCAGGCGATGAAACTAGCCCCCAACCAATCAGCTTCATTGCTCTTTAATGCTATGTTGGTCTGTTCTATGTCATCCGTATGATGAATAATGAATACGGCCTTAGAATCGCATTATTTTCTAAAACAAGGATGGAATAGTGTACTTGGTATCTTTCTAAGATGGAATGTGCAATGCTTAGGCGGATCTTCATGAGGGGTGTTGAAAGCCTAACTGGTCTGAATGTGGTCCCCCAACTGTGGCAAAACAGGGGCCCACGCCGCAGGCCACAGGTGCAGGCTGGATTCCACCACTGCAAACCTGTGGCCAATGGTGGGAGCAACTCTGAATTTTCGTGGGCTCTGTCTGCACTGCTATTGGTTGCCTGGCACTGGCAAGAGGGAGGTCCCCTGGGCACCAAGTAGCGGCAGGCAGTGGACAACTTTATCTGTTGTCACCTCGCTCCCTGGAGCCCTCCGACAGATGCGACACACCCACCTTACCAGCAGCAGCCAGATTCCCTTCATTGTTCTTTAATGCTATGTTGATATGTTCTATGGAGTGTTTATTATAAATAATAAATACCCAGAGGAGTGTCATGATTTCTGTAATGCAAGGACGGCACAGTGTACTTGGTTTCTTCCTGTGACATAAAGTGCAATGCTTAGGTAGATCTCCATGGGGAAGCCTGACAGGTCTGAAAGTGACCCCTGACCTGCCAATTGCATTGCTGATGGACGCTGGGGCTGGAGATGCTTCTAGAGGGAAGAGGATGAAGGTAAATACGATAAGCAATGTAGAAACACGATTGCCAGCTGGCCAGTAATTTATAGACGACCCGTATTTTTACCTGAAGGACAAGAAACATTTGGGAGTGTCGGCCAAAGGCACTATTTTTCCCTTTGAAAAATAAACTTGAAACAGTAAAAAACAGAAAATACGACGAAACGCATTTTAGAGCTGGCACAACTATTTCTAAATGATTATTAAAGTAAACAGAAGCCGGATTCGTATTTAAAAATTATTATCAAGATTTCTGCACAAAAACTTATTTAAATGCCAGGTCCAGGCCCTTCCCTATCTCAAAATATGAAGAAATCAACACAACCTTTATTTTGTGTGACACTGACCTTTGCAGAACCATTGTCTGCCATTTTGTACGTTTTGGGCTAATACTTTGCCGTTGTGTTCAAATCCAAACGCTTCACAACACCATGTTCTTTGTTTAAAAAAAAAGAAATCTCCATCTTAAGTGGCAACATTACACAGAGGGGCCGATTCCGATTCAGTAAAATCCTATACGAATAGCCGTACGAAGCATTTTTCCCATACGAATCATATCCTCGAACGTCCCGGTACGTACGATGTAGTATGATGCGTACCCAAAGCAGTTCTCCGTCCGAATCGTACCAAAGCCTGTACGACTCAATAATCCGTACAAATCGCATTCGAAACGTGCAGTACGAGATATCCATACGGATCGAAGCATCATTTTCCGACCCAGCAAGTACGATTCGTCCAGTCAACACTCCGTACGACTCTTTTTTACGAGAGCTCAAAACGTCCGGAAAAGCCGAATTCGACTCGGAATGTGTGCAAAACGGTTTCCCGTATGGTTCGTACACCCCATGATCTTAGTGGTACGGTTTGTACACCTTTGATCATGGGGTATGATTCGTACACCCCATGATCGTAGGGGTACAGTTCGTACACCTACGATCATGGGGTACGGTTCGTACACCCCATGATCTTAGGGGTACAGTTCGTACACCTATGATCATAGGGTACGGTTCGTACACCCCATGATCTTAGGGGTATGGTTCATACACCTATGATCATGGGGTACGGTTCGTACACCCCATGATCGTAGGGGCACGGTTCGTATACCTATGATCATGGGGTACAGTTGTACCCCTTGATCGTAGGTGTACAAAACGTACCCCTATGATCCTGGGGTGTACGAATGGTACCCCATGATCGCAGGTGTACGAACCGTACCCCTACGATCATGGGGTGTATGAACCGTACCCTATGTGATTGTGTGGCTCTCCGTACAAATTGCTTACACGTGACATTTACCGTACAAATTGGGTACTCATTCCCCGGTCAGAATCGTACTTGTCCGGTCGTACGGCATGTTACGATTCGTACGGTTCACTTTCTGGCTCCGTATCGTACGGATTTTCCCTTGCTTTTCGTACGGTTTGCAAAGATTCGGACGCATTTTTTTACTACGGATCGTACTACGCGATTCGGACGGATTTGTACGATTCGTACAGAAACGGCTACAAATTCGAATCGTCGTACGGATTTGTTTCCCGAATCGGAATCGACCCCAGAATGTTCTGGTGAAGGCCAGATCTGCACGAGGTTTGGGTAATTTTTCCCTGACAAACTAGTGGAAAAATATTGCCTTGTCATTAGTCGGATGGGTCAAACGTATTTTCGAAATTCCTGACCTGTGGCGCACGTGTCCATCACCAGTGCAATTTATGTGGTCTGGACCAAATCCTTCAGTAATATATTTAGGAGACTTAAAGGGAAAATTAGGCTCTTTCACCATGGATGCACAATACGGTTTGGGCGCTTTCTGGGCAGAACAGCGGGGGATGTAGAAAAGGAACTATACACCCCAGTTACAGAGTTGTAAATGAGGTATATAGGTCCTTTGTTATTTGCAGAGAAACCACTGCAGGGGCTGGGGAAACATTAAGGTTGTTGCGTTTGACATCACGACAAGTGTTGTATGACATCCCCACAATGGTTACAGGAGGACAGCAGCATTAAGTGTCCTCCAGAATGGCCATCGTGCTTGGGGAGGCAGCCCCCAAAAAAGCGTCATTTAGCTTAGGGCTTTGTACGCACTGATACAGATCTGCCATCTGATCTAAGCTGGGCGGATTCCAAACAAGCACTGACAAAGGCAGTAGGTTTCTCTTTTGTATGGTGCGCACATACATGCACACATACATGTGCACACAGCAAGACCATTTCAAGTGTACATATGTACACTCAGACGGCACACAGAGAGGCATCCATGAACTCAAACAATACACATAGAGCCACCCAGGTGTTCAGATAACTTGGAAGCAGCCATGCACACACAAAACACGCATACAGGCACACCTGCGCAACCAGGCACCATACATAGGGGCACCTCTGCACCCAGACAACACACAGCCATGGATTGATACACTAAGAAAATACACATATAGGTATACATGCACTCAGACAACACACATACAGGTATACATGCACTCAAACAACACACATACAGGTACACATGCACTCAAAAAAGAAAGCTCAAGCATCCATACACCTAGACACACACATACAGGTACCCATGCACTCTAATATCATGCAATCACCCAGGCACTCAGAAAACATGCACAGAGGCAGGACGGCAACACACAGGCAGGTAACGATAAACTCACAATACACTTACAGGCTTCCCAGCACCCAAACAACACACATACAGGCACAGATACACTCAGACAACAAAGGGCCACACACACAACCAAAAGAAGAATTCCTTTCTTTGTAATACAGTTTTAAAGCATTAATGTAGCTTGTAAACAATGACATTTGTTTGGATCAATTATATCCCCGACTCACCATACATTGCATTTCAACCACAGCAGAACATTGGATGTATCTAAATAATTTTTATTTAAAAAGTTTCTTCCATATACTTAGTATAGACACTTTATCACAAGAAATAAAATCATATAGTTTTTTCCAAAACAACAGTGTACATATATTTACTAGACACATTGCAACCAGACAAAATACATACAGGTAGGTGCCCCTGCAATGAGAAAAACTCACATGCAAGTATCAGTGTGGTCAAACAAAACACAGAGAGGCACAAAAACAAGAGCATACACCGAAGCACACAGGTAATAAACATTCAACAATCACCAACCCACAACCAACACACAGGAGCGTACTCCGCTTCACTCTTCCTGGTTTATGTACGGCTGATCAGGGGTACAACTAGACTAAAATTTAAGGGGGGGGCTAACACATGGATTGTGAAGACAGAGACATCATTAGAGTCGAATCACAATTACTTGTGGGGTGCTCCCTTCGCTTTTCCGATGTAATGAGTATAAAACCGAGTCATTCTTTGAGACTACATGTGGCAAATAGTGCATTTTAAAGCACACAGGGTCAGTAACATTCCTGGTATACCATAATTTTGGGGCTCTCAAGGAATTTTTAGAACAGTGAATGGCAAATGTTCTATTTTAATACACATTAGGCCAGTAAACCTGGTGCAATGTGAAACACCAGATTCTATTTTACATCACATTCTCGGGCAAAACATACACTCCAAACACTCTGGGCCAGTTTTGTCAACCTAACTAGTCTTAAAAATATCTTTTACAGGTTTTACACGATATTTCACCATCCTTCCAATAACGGAAGGTTTTGAAAATTGGAAGCAAATAATGCAGTTTAAGCAAATGTATTTAGTTACTGCTCTGTTCATGCTTCATTTACCTGCACACAATCCTTTTATGTTATTTTCTGAATATGATGTTACTATAGTAAACAGCTTTGTAGCTGTTTGGGGGAGGCTGCCACATATCCTAGCTCTATAGCACAAAGAATGTTGATTATATATTATTTTACCTCTGGCGAAGCGAAAATTAATAGGGTCTCCCTGCAAGGTACGTAGACGGGTCCCCTCTGTGCTCAGGCCAGAGTGTAGTGCCGCGGGGGCCCCCTATAGCTTGGGTGCCCCCTGCACTGCAGGTGCTGCGGGGGCCTGAGTTACACCCCTATTTGTTCCAACTCCCACCAAATATTTTTTAATTTGAAATGCTTGGGTGGTCATTTAGCAAGAAACACAACCCATGTTTGATGAGATTTGCTCCAATAACATACATTAAGGATAGAAACTGAGCACACAAGCTTGATTATAGATGATACCCTCACATCACAGATGGGTGTCAATCTGGGATTACCAAGGTGTTAACATAGTTTTCCATTTGGCTCTCCTCGCACTGCACTCAGGACCCCTTGTCTAAGTGAAAGGATTAGAAATTAAACAGAGCTTTAAAAGTCTTATGTATTTTTTACATTCCAGTCCCTCTACTTAGCCACTCTTCAGTAAATAAGTAGCTGGTACGGAGCTAAGCAAGGGTAAAGGGATCAACCTTTGATGCCACTACAGCTATTGCTGCCATTTTAGTGAATAAATGCCATGGCAGCTTAGGGCTGACATTCAAACCTGCAACGTACCCTTGAACACAAATGGGAGCAGATTATTAAATAGCAATAACATTTATGAACATTATTTTCAAGAGTGCTCAAAGAATGAGAATGTATTTACTGATAATGTTTGCCGATTTCTGTTGAATTCTTGTGAGAAACAAATGACGTATGGAATATGACTTCTTTGGGTGGAAGTAATCCCAGAAAGAACTTTGAATGCATCAGTCTGTCGTCTAATAAGATTGATGGGGCTAAATTAGAACAATTGCATAACATTTTGGAGTAATCATAGTGTGAGAAGAAGACTGGACTGCAGACAAACTAGTCGCTGCTTTGTTGTGGCAGGCAGGAAATTAGGCACAATCGCAAGGCCCTGCAAACAAAATCCCAACCTCATTTCAGTTAACATATTGGCTCTTCTGAGCAGGAAGCACTTACTGCAGAGACAGAAAACAAACATCTTCATGAAGTTGTATCCATTTTAAGCACTGCCCCTCCTGCTAACAGAGCCTTCTGCCCTATAAACTATTGCAGAAGACAAGACATCAATGCTGGCCTCTGTCCTCTTTCCCCCCTGCTGTCTCCTCAGCTAAATGTAACTATTATAGCGAGGATCATGAGAGATCTGCCTTGAGGCCCTATGTAGAAGGTGGACAGCTCCTGCTTCCAAGGGGTTCTTCCTGTCCTGCCCTAGTATCTCCTGCTCTCAAAATACTTAGTCACAGCCGCGGTCCGTGCAGGTAACAGCGGTGGGGCCGTGTATGGGGGGATTTCGAGGGATGATGCAGAGGGAAAATAATTATTTATTTAATTTTCCCTCTGCATCGTCCCTCGAAATCCCCCTTACACCGCCCCACTGATGTTATCTGCACGGACCACGGGTGCCTGGTCAGATGTTATTCTTTCAAATCACTTTTCATTACCAACAGGGGAATCTAAACAAAGCTTCACTGATACACACAGATTAGAACTTTGGCCTCAAAACTGGCATCCCAGCCCTCATTCATTTTGTTTAGGAAGCTACACATTGATGGAACTTCCTTCTCTGTCCACAAAGCAACATTTTAAAACTCACTCCCTGCAAAGATAAGAAACATCAAAAAGACCCTCAGATTCAGGGATGCAATAAAGACCTGGCTATTCCTTAAAAGGTGACACCCCTACGGCAAAGCAGTCCCAAATCCTAACAACCCCACAAAGTTGAGTCAGTCACCTATGTACTGGTGGTAGATACTTGCATCTCTCACCCCTCTTGGCTCCATTCCAAGCTTAAGTGTAGCTAAGAATATTGCATTCATATATCTTTTCCTAAAAACACATTGAAAATTATGCTCATTAGGACTGCACAATTTTGTACTGTGAACTATGTAATTCTACTCAGGCCCTGATTACGAGTGCCTTGGGGAGAGTGGGATACCTATTGCACATGTTCAGTTAGAAACTAAGAGGGGGTGTCAATTGTGAGTTTTGTCTGAAAATGGGACACACAATACAGATTTAAGTGTTCTCTGCACCAAAATCCACATGATCTGTTATTTTCAAGGCACTTATCCCCCCGGCAAATATTTCCCAGGTACATTTTGGCAAGGGAATCCTGTTGAAATTTACCCGGGAAAAGTGTTGTGGTGGTGGGGCTTGCTATGTGGATATGTGCTGTACCAGAAGTTACCATACATTTCAAAATTAACTAGGCCGAACATATTCAGTGGCTTTAACCACTTAAGTTCATATAATACAAAGTTTTAAGCATTGTAAAAAGGTGGGCACTACAAACTACAACACTTAAAAAATATATCTCAAACGTTTTTGAAAAGCATCATTGATGGTGCTTTTAAAGCTGTACCTAATTCTGAATGACTAACGATTACTCCACAGCACACAACATAATGAGGATTTGTACAAGTGCTGTGATTTAAAAAAAAGCAACATAACTGATGCCCTTCTGTACTTTTGAGACTTCTATTTATAGGGGTTCCAGTATACAACACACTGTAAACTTAGCATTGCTTGAAAACTGTTTAAGTTAAATATATAAATTTGTGTTCTACATCACACAGGCTACAGGATATTTGAAAGTTTTGCAGGATGGGGTTAGCTATTTTATCGATCCCGGAAGGATTAAATGGTAAGATGCATTTGTTGGAATTCAAATTCAAATCCATGTCCGGCGGCCTTTAGAGTTGGTTGAGTGACGGAAGGTTCAAGCCAGGCTCGAGCCAGATGCCTTGCTCTGGCTCACCTTGAGGTCCTCTTAGACCCTTAAGACCAAAAAGAGCCAAGTTTGCTTGAGGCATGTCACTGCCCCTGCCACTCACACTCTAACCTCATGCAGCAAGAATTAAAAACAAAGCAATGACCTGTGATGTAAAACAGAAGAAAGTAATAGCCATCTAGTGTCTGAAATTCACAATGAGAAACCAGAAAAACTGAGTTCAATTATGGCTTCCTTGCTTGACTAAATTGTGTGATCCTAGGCAATATTTAATGTCACCATACCTACATTTATTATTGCACAAGGGAGCACCTTGAAATATGTGAGCACTGTATAAAAACGTCTTGTATTTGATTTAATAGTCTATAATGCTTCTACATGTATAATACAAATCTAGGCCATATTTATGGTGCGCATGCCAACTGTCTTGTTTATTTATTGGATTTTGGCATAGGTCTGTATAACAAGACATCTAACTGTGCTGCCCTATGCCAAAGTGAAAGGGCAGGAATTCATCATATTTTTGCACTATGGTGCATTCCTGTCCTTTCACCCTGTGCTGATTGCAGCACACATAGAAAGAGGAAACAATGAGGAGAAATGAGGAGAAATGAACATATTTCTCGTTATGCGTCATCTTGTGAAGCATACAGATTTGGCGCTTCACCAGGTTTACATGACTTTGTAAATCTGGGGCAGTGTCAAATTCTATTAGTGTTGAGTAGGAAAACCCACTGTAACACCCATAGAACGCCTCCAGGGCGCAAAGTAAGGCGACGCAGTGATTTATGCTGCATCGCCTTAGTCATGAATGATTTAGGTGTGGCATCTAAATTAAAATGAGAGCTACTCATCCGAAGTATGTATGGCAGGGTGTTGGAGTGTGTTACATCACACACGTATTATATAGAGACAATGACTCATAAATGTAAAAGTGAATGTATAGGAAATGTTACTTAAGACATTGAGGGTTACATGGTGTAAGAGTCAGATGTCATCCATACTGGTAGGCAGTGGATTAGCATGGGCAGGGCCACAGGGGTGGTTGACCCGGGGGCACAATGTTCTTAGGGGTACAAAATTTTAAAAGAAAAAAACATTTGTGGTGGAAGGGACTCGAGTCACGTCAGTGCCATTGTCTGCAAGTGCAGTTTAGGTTGCCTTGCTCGCCTTTCCCCGCAGAAGGGTTGCACAGAGATGTGTCCTCATGCATCCCTCATGGCCTCGGGCAGGTGGGAGCTGTCTGCACTGTTTTCCAGTGGCATGAGAGCAGCACCGCCCAGTGGCATAACCATGGAACATCTCTTGTAGTATCACGGCACCATTCAAGGAATTTGTTTCTGTTTTTTGGCAGGCAGAAGGAGCATTTCAAGGCCGAGTTCTGAGCTTGCTGCCTAACGTCATGTGTCGGTTTGGGATGGTGGGTTGAGTCACCCGGGGGTGTGACATCCATTCATTCTTTGATCCATTATTCAGTCTTTCACCATTCATTCTGTCCTTTAATCAGTGTGCCCATCCATATCCAAACCTATTCAACCATTCCCAAACCTCTCCATCATCTAACCTTCCATCCATCATTTTACTCATCCATCCCTCCACCCACCCTTTCACTCATTCATCCATCATACATCCATACTTTCACCCATCCATCATTCATTCATCCATCCATCTACCCTCTCACCCATCCATCCATCCTTTCATTCACTCATCCATCCATCCATTCACCCAGTCACTCATCAGTCCATTCTTCCGTCCATTCACCATTTCACTCATCCTTCCATCCTTTGGTCCAGCTTTTCAACCTCCCTTTCACTCATCTATGCATTCTTCCACTCTTCCATTCTACTTTAACTCATTCATACACCCACTTGCCCATCCATCCTGTCAATCATACATCCATATTTCACTCATTCATCCACCTTCCCTTTCTCTCTCCATCCCCCTTTCATTTAGCCATTCTTTCACCCATCCATCCACCCAACAATCCATCCACTCATGAATCCATCCATTGACCCTATCACTCACCCAACCATCCTTTCTCACATCCATCCACCCTTTCACTCATTCATCCATCCCCCCCCCCCCACCCCATCATCATCAAGCTTTATTCGGTTTGGTTTCAACCATAAAAGCATACAATGTAAAAAAAATATACAGTCATATAATAACAAGCAACATACATTTAAAAAAGGGTCAACAAAGATCTCATTAGATTAAGTAAATAAAATTAACTGATCCAGTTAGTAGTAATATCAAAGACTTTACATGTTATGCACCCGCCTAATATTGACACTTGTTAAATGGGATGGAAAAGTTAGATTGAGGTAGGTTGCTAAACTTAAATAATCTATGAGAAAAAAGATTAAAAGAGGGGAAACTGTACTCGTTTGGTGGCCAGGAACTGTGGGCCAGCTTTGGGTTGTGAATGGCAGACTGATCCCGATAGGTGTTGTACGATTCACTTGGATAAAAGTCATGTAGGTCCCAAGTTGTTATAGGGCCATCACTTTCTTGGGGCAGCCACGACTGTAGATAGGGGACAACATGTCTGCTCCTAAATCTGATTAGAATCAGATCCCCACAGATATCTTTCCGATGGGGACCCAACCAGCCCACTCTCCTCACGCTGACTATTCTGCCATCGAGGTTATGGGGTAGGGGTCTGTTTTTCGTTAACCAGAACTTAACTTTATTTACCAGATCACTGGTTCTCTCGATTTTACCATGTTTCAGAGGAAGAGCCCCCGACAGGATGGACACGAATGGAGCGGCCTCTGGGGGAAGATTGATATGAGGGGTCTTAATACTTTTCAATTTTGGCTCAATAATGCGTTCTGAGGAAGGTGTGGGTAGTGATTTAGGGACGGGTGGGCACACAGTAGTGGGAACTGATACTTGTGTTGTGGAAACTGTGTTTTGCACAGATTGTTTAGGCAAATTAGGTTGACCGGTCAGGGGTAAACACTTAGATGTTGCTGTGTATGGCTGATTGTGTTTAACAGTTTCCTCAATCCCCGTTAGTCTTTCCCCCAAGCTGTTAATTTTGTCGATCAGGGGATGAATGATAGTTTTAATCAACTGTTCCATCATGGTCAGTGAGATCAATTGGGGAGAGGATACTGGGTCGTCTATTTTTTTGCCCATCTCCTGGATTAGCAGAGCCATGTTAGCAGGCGGGTTTGATTCTGTTAACTCATGCTGCAATGTTGGTGAATTGGTTTGGGACCCACTTTCTCCAACCCCATCAAGTTTCCTTTTTCCAGATATGGCGTTAAGGGGAGTTGTTTTGTTTGCTTTTAATTTTACGAAAGTTGGTTGGGGCCCCTGTGTACTATCGTTAAGAACTAGCGAACTGGCGTTAGAAACCAGGTAGGGCGATGTAACAAGGGAGTACTTGTTGTTACACAAACTGTTTAGGTCATCTATCCATGGGGGATTAGATGCAGTACTGGGCGTTTTCGTAAGAGGATCCATGCTGGGTATGTTTAAAGTGTAAGAAAACAAGACAAACAGCTATGACTAGGGGAATACTTTGAGTATCCGCTCCCTTGCAGGAAGGGGAAACAGTCACAATCCAATGTGATAGTCAGTGGAGTTGGCAGTGAAATGGCAATACCTCTTCTTGGAAGACCAAGTGGGATAGCCCGTCCCGGCCTCCTCTGGCCTCTGAGGGCCACAGAGGGCCCGCCCTTTGCCCGGGCTTAGCCCGGCGCCGTCCCGCTCGCGTCCCGCGAGGCGGGAGGGACCTCTGTCTTTTGTGCGCCTCCGTGCGCGATTCCCGGTGGGCGTGTCACCGCCAAGGATGCTGGGGGCTGTAGTCTCTCACACACGGCTGCCGCGTGGTGGAGGAAGCGGCAGCCGGAGACCAACAGCAACGGAAGAGTGGCGTGACCCCCGGTGAGTTAGCAATGCCCCTGTCAGCTTCTGAGACCCCCGCTCGTCCGCAGGGACCTCTGTCTTTTGTGCGCCTCCGTGCGCGATTCCCGGTGGGCGTGTCACCGCCAAGGATGCTGGGGGCTGTAGTCTCTCACACACGGCTGCCGCGTGGTGGAGGAAGCGGCAGCCGGAAACCAACAGCAACGGAAGAGTGGCGTGACCCCCGGTGAGTTAGCAATGCCCCTGTCAGCTTCTGAGACCCCCGCTCGTCCGCAGGGACCTCTGTCTTTTGTGCGCCTCCGTGCGCGATTCCCGGTGGGCGTGTCATCGCCAAGGATGCTGGGGGCTGTAGTCTCTCACACACGGCTGCCGCGTGGTGGAGGAAGCGGCAGCCGGAGACCAACAGCAACGGAAGAGGGGCGTGACCCCCGGTGAGTTAGCAATGCCCCTGTCAGCTTCTGAGACCCCCGCTCGTCCGCAGGGACCTCTGTCTTTTGTGCGCCTCCGTGCGCGATTCCCGGTGGGCGTGTCACCGCCAAGGATGCTGGGGGCTGTAGTCTCTCACACACGGCTGCCGCGTGGTGGAGGAAGCGGCAGCCGGAGACCAACAGCAACGGAAGAGTGGCGTGACCCCCGGTGAGTTAGCAATGCCCCTGTCAGCTTCTGAGACCCCCCATTCATCCATCCTTTGGCCCATCTTCCATCCCATTCACTCACTCATCCATACTTACATCCACCCTTTCACTCATCCATCCATTCACCTTTTCACTTATCAATTCATCAATCCATTCATCATTTCACTCACTCATCCTCCCTTTCACTCTCCCATCATCTATCCTTTCACTCATCTATCCATCCTTTCACTCCTCTATCCACCCTTTTACCATCCATCCACCCTTTTACCCTTCCATCCACCTTTTTACTCATACATCCACCATTACACTTATACATCTGTTTATTTACCCTTTCTCTCATGCATCCTTCTACTCACTCATCCATCTATCCTGTCTCTGATTATGCATCCATTCACCTTTTCACTCATCCATTCATCCCTTCACGAATCCATCCAGCCATTAACCCATTCCTTCACTTACTCATTCACCCACCTTTTCACATTAATTATGAGCTGAGCCTTTGTCTGCAGAGTTGCGGACAGAATAGGCCCATCAAGAACTTCACTCTTACTGTTGTTCCCAAAGCAAGGCTCGGTAAGGGGAGAGTTCACTATGCCCCTGCTCACAGGCAATCTGAAAACTTGGAAGTCATGGGTCATGCATGATGCCCAGTGCCAGGACCTGAGATGACTGTGACATGATGTTGTTTTAAGGGCTTTATATTGGTTGAAAAAACCTGGGGGTCTCTCCAAAGGGCGTGTCCCATGTAATTAAGGGCATGGCTTAAAACACATAAACTAAAAATCTGTGCTTAGCATAGTGTTCTGCTACTTCTGCTATTGCATCCAGATATATAATACATCACACCTACAACAAGCCAGGACTATTGGCTTTGTCAATGGTTGTTAGTTGCATAAAATAAAAAAGCAGCACCTACAACATTGTTGTATATAATATTGAAAAGGCTTGAGTTCTAAAATGATGGGACTGAAAAAACTATAACCCCCCTCTTTTTTAAAAAATTCTATTGCTGTCTTCTTTTCATGAACTGGATTCTGTACATTTCTTTCATCTCGTGAAGTGCATCATTGTTCTTTATGTACTGTTAAAACAGAATGCCCTGCCCTAGACCGAGGCAGGAGGAGGCCACCACATGCTTTAACAGCCCAGAATTTCCCACTGTCATTCTGAATGTGACAATCAGCAGGCATACGGAATGACAATGGGCAGGGTGGGGCTGCTCTTGTGCTTAGAGGAGGAGTGCGAGGCGGCTCCATCTGGAGTTGAGGCTTCTCGCTGTGGAACAGCGCTGCTTCCCGCAATGCCCAAAAGTACGGACAAAAGGTGTCCGTAAAAGTGATCATCAGTCATGGACAATGGACGTGAGGTCCAAATCACAGACGCCCTTGAAATTTATGAACGGTTGGTCAACGTACTTGAAGGTCAGGCTGGAACGCAGCAACTCCAGCCCGGGCAGCACAGCTCAATGGGTGTTGCGAGCCTGCAGCTGATCATGTGAGATATAGTCATGGTGATTTCAGTGTTACATAGAAGGAAAACTCACATGCCCAATTGGACAGCTTTCAAGTGGCACCATTTAATTTGGGGCACCACAGGCAGTCCTCTCTGTTCTGGACCAGTGCCATTCCACATGGCAGGATCTTTAAGCAAATACTAATAGCAAATTCAAATGAAAATTACAAGATCCAAAATGCAGAGTACTTCTATGTAAAAATCCAGAACAGTCAGCCCAGCTACTTCCATTGTTCTTTACGATTAAGTGCCCCACTCAGCATGACTGAATATACAACACATTTTATTGCTAAAAAAAACTATATTCAACACAGTACGTGTGTACAGTGAAAAAGGATGACCCCCTTGAACTTGTAAATGGCTGTTTTAAATTATGTGTGCTTCTATTTATTGCTCACCGCCAATAATCAGTTGAGTCCATCTACTGCAGCTTAATGACCTCTGTTCCACTCGCCTGCTTCTGAGCTGTCGGTCAGGGGGAGGTGCAGGGCTCTTTGCATGACACGCTTTGTGCCATAGTCAGGGCACGAGTCGTAAAAAAAGAAGTGGGGGGACGCTGGCACCGGAAGTGACGTCACGACCGGAAGTGACGTCACGAAAGGGGCCGAGCTTCGCGCCCCGGAGAGGCCAAAAAGTGAAGTCCAGTTGTTTGGCAGGGGGGGGCGGCGTCCCCCCGGTGAAATAAGTGGGGGGACTCCGTCCACCAGCGTGGTACCCCGACTCGAGCCCTGGCCATAGTCGTGTGTGTTGTTATTTGACTAGATCAACAGATGACAGAGGGGAAGGGGACAAAAGCACAGCGACTGACCCGAACCTGGCGACTCTGGAAACATATACAAACCCTTCCTTTGTGTGCAAACACAGATTAACAAACAATATTCCTTTGTCTTGGGGGAAGAAAATGGAACTTGGTATGAGCACGAAAGGCTGGCAGCCAGAGAAACAATCAGACATCAAGCACAGCTAATAACACAATGGATGCTTTTGTATATTTTGTACCGTGGTAATTTAACCTTGCATCTTTTTAAGAGTGCCTACCTGTAAACAACCCCAAAACCAGACATCCTAATAGTAAATCTGAGCTTAAATGTTACCCAAATGCCCTCATGCTAACCAAATATAAATCCCCTAGAGCTAGCTAACCCAAGCCCTAATCCAAACCTTTGACAATAATCCTCTAGCTAATTCCCCAACCATCCTAACCCTAAACCTAACATTAACATTCACTGCCTAAGAGTGCACCAAGACACATGCGTAACTACCAATCCCTAAACCTAGCCCTTCTGCTAACCTTAAATCTATACCATACACGTAACCTTATCCCTAACCCTACACTTGGCACAACCTCCAGCCACATTCTTAACTCTGTTACATTCATCGCTAGGCCTAAAATTGACCTTTTTCCCCTGACCCTAAGCTTCAAACTAACTACCTTAACTCTAACCCCTAAAGCGTTACAATAATCCCTAAGCTTAAAAATGACCTTCACACTGACATATGCTTCAAAAAATAACTAACTTAACTCGAACCCTAAACCTAATATAAAGCTCTTAACTATAACCATATATGATGGAAATATTCGACCAAAATGTGGAACGTGTAAAACCTGCCAGTAAAGACATTTTGCAACTGGAAAGGGTTGTTGAAGGTTCTGCGAACCTGTTATGTCTCACAACATTCTACAGAATTTCATGGCTTCATTGTTTAGCTTTTTTTTGGGAATGTTTCAGAGTTTCACGGGAGTTTGCCTGATTCACAACCCACCACACAACGACGATACATTCAATAAAGTTTGTGACTGCTCTTCGGGAGCCTTTTCCCTTCTGTTAGGTAGAACACTAAAGCAAAGTTTCACAAATCACAGCTCTTTCATTCCCACATTCCTCAAAGCAAATAAAAAAAATGTGTCCGTGCCTAGCTACAACCATAACATTAAATTATTATCTTAGAGAACTAGCCCTTATTGCAAATGTAACTTTATAATCCTAATCTCAGTTTTGCAACCATAACCATTACTTTACTGTATCCTTAATTCTAACCTTAAAGCTACAACACTTACCTGAGTCCTAAACTTAGACCTTTGACCATCAGCCATACGTTACCCTAACGTCAACACTGGGCTGTGCATTAATCTTCATCCTCCCACGTCAACCCTACCCTAACTACAAGGCTCTTTCTTATCTTGCATGCTGTTTGAGTATGTTGGGTTCTGGAATGTTTAGGTTTGGTTGCCTGGGAGATTTTACTGGATCTGCTGACAGGACGCTCTATGCTTCTGTGGCTGTCCTTCTTATAACTTACTTGTTAATAAGCCCTGTTTGTTCCTGGTTACCTGTGACCCTGCTGTAGACCACTATCACACTTTGAAACTTGCCTGCCCTGAACATTCTAACACAGCCCACAACCCTAGCCTTTTTAGCTACAACCTATAACCCTCTAAATCCTCTCCCCAGCACTTTAGATTTAACTCTAAAAAAAATGAAACATTCTAACCACAATCATTTACTTTACAACTCATCATGAAACCCTAAGTCTAAGCCTATTTATAGCCAGACCCAAGAAACTCTAACTTTAAGTTTAACAATGCAACTCTTTAAACTACCCTAATTTTTACCACCTAAACCAGGATTCTCTAAACCCGGTCCCGGAGGGCTGGTTCCATGCCAGATTTTTAGCATATCAGCATTTAGATAAATGTAGTTAACTTAAAAATCTGGAAAGGATTTGGCCCTCCAGGGCGGACTTTGGAGGACCCTGATCTAAATCATCAAACTCTAACACCAGTTTTAACCCTAAACATGTAATCCTAACTCTAATCGTGTGCCTGATCCTATAACAAATCATCTTCTCCCTCTAAATGTAACACATATTAATATTTACCATTTAACAATATCGTTACCCTTGAGCCTAATCTTAACTGGGTGCCTGATTCACATTGGTAAATATACATGTGTATACTTACTCGTGTATATTTACTTCTACACCTATGTGTAATTCCACTTTTTTGTTATTCACCATTTTCGTGTGGAGAGTTCCACTAAGGTATAGACCTACATGGTTCCACCACTTCAAAGGAAGGGGTGGAGCCTCCTATGGCTGTATTTATGACTGGAAAGTTATGACAATTAACTCTAGGAGTGTATTTTCAGTTCTGACGGGTTGGCAGAGACCTCCACAACAGATATGGCGAGCTCCTTATGGGAAATTATAGGGATATAAAATAAAGGTTATTTAAAAAAAATACAAACATCTTAATGTACAATTTAAATGTAAAAAACATTCCAATTGTTATTATTATCCCAGGAATAATAAACTATGACTCATATGTTCTAACCTCATCTCTGAGCAAATCAAATAACCCTCTCAACCTGACCATGGCCCTATCCGCAATCTTCTAACTCCATTTCCAACCATAACCATCAATTTCTATCCTACCATTAACCATTCAACCCTATCACCATCTATCTGTTCTCCCAGCCCTAATAATGTGGTATCCGTTTTTTTTTTTTTTAGAGTTTTATACAGCGCAAACTAGACCCGAGACATCGGGTATCAGAGAGCTTTACATTCATTTTTTTGTTAGGGGAGATTAAATGACTTAAATGATCTGCCCCAAGCCCTAATTCTAATCATCAAGCCAACTTCAATTCCCACACTTGCACACCAACCAGCTTTACCTTCCCCAACACTGACAGCGCCGACCTCTGAAACATAAGGCCCAATTTAGGAAGCCTGTGTAAAGGCAAACAAGAGGGCGGCACGTGCTGTAACATCTTGATAGTGTCGTGGTCGTAATGTTTTAATGGGCCAATAAAAACATGGCTGCCAGAAGCAGCCATTGCTGGCCAGGCAGGGCCATAATGCGGGCAGAAATGGCTGGTGGCTGTAGCAGGCTCTGTCGGTGTTTGGAAAGGGGCAGGCAAAGCTGCCCTGCCTGGCACTGCCGAGCAAAGAAATTATCCGAGAGATTCCACGTTTTGTGCCAGACATAATTTCTGGAAATGTATGTTCCTGGGTACTCAGGCCAGCTCTTGTCGTCTGATGTTATATGTGGTGCGAAGCATAGAATGTGTGAATGGGTCGAATTTTGCAATTCGGCCAGGCTCATGGTCGTGGTACAGTTACCCTGTGTGTTCTTCCGCAAGCCTCCCTTCCCGATTGCGCCTTATCTATTCACCGCTTATTATCAGTAGCCTTTGTACTGCTTTAAAATGCCATCATTTACACTTTATCTGTAACTAGCAGCCCTTCCCGACGTTGTCGGGGTATGAATTGCTGCCAGCCAGTAGTATATTGTTTTCTAGGATTTCGTTTAGATAGCATTTCTTATCTGTGACAGGCCTGTGAAACGCTTCGATTCACAGTGCACTGCTGATGCACTTAAGAGTGCGCGTTCAGTAGTGCGTGAACTCGAGTTTCCCTACTTTATTTTTCCTTGCAATATTATATAGCGCGAACTCGCCAACATGGCATGAGCACAATTTACATTACAGAGGAACACATTCATTTGTGGTAGGCACGGGGAGACAAAGCGATTTGCCTGGAATCACAGGATGTTGAGCTGATGCTGAGATTCGAACATAGCTCCCCAGCTCTAAAGTTCGCAATTCTAGAACTTGTGGTGGGAGGTGTGTCTAAAAGTGTATGTCGGTGCTGGCCATCAATGAAAGATCCAGGGGCAGAGCCAGCACAAGACGCGGAGGAATCCCCACGAGCGGCCTGGGACCACTGTGTCCATTCCCCTTAAGACACGCGGTAAAAACACTATTGAGGTACACTATACCTCTTCAAGGTCCACAGTGGCAACACAATATCCACTGTTATTACTACACAAATTGTGTGAGTACAGTTTCTCTTTAAGTTTGTTTGTCCTGACGAATGCTCCCTAGACCCGGCTGGGCGAGGTGGGGCAGAAACATGTTGACGATTTCTTTGAACCTTAACGTGGTATAATCAGACCTAGTAACTCGATCTGTGTGTATACCCGACTTTTTTAACCAACAAACCTCATCCTTCAGGTAATAAAATACTTCTTGTGATGTAGGTTTGTTCTTTTAAATTAATTCTGTGGGCCGATATATATCTCTGGACACTACTGCGCTATACCAGAGGTTTCCTCAGGCTTGAGGCTGGCATACAGCACGAATTCAGATAACTCGATGATAATGCCATAACGCATATGTGGGGCGGAGAAACGATATAAACCGCAACCGATATCAACATAGCGTTTATGAGGGCTGTCTAAGAAAACCACTGCAGCGCAGTTACAAGTGTCCATTTTCATATTGATTATTTGCATCAATGAAAGAGACCTGTGCATTTTTCAAATGGGTGGTGAAAAAATATGAGTATGTTGCTGGAGATGTGGGCCGCTGTGCCACCAATGCACTTACTGGGGGAGGGTAAACACCCATTATTCTGCAACTTTTTTTCCGCATACCATCACTCCGCATACTTTCATTACGAAAGTACCATGACTCCGCAATGCCATTATAACACATGGCATTACATTTTATATGCTTTTACCACACATACATTTACAACGAAATTAGTTGTAAATGCATGAATGGTAAAAGCATGTTTTTTTTTAATGTTTGGATAAGGTAAGTATGGGTATAGGGGTATATGTTTTGGGGTACTGAGGTATATGTTTTGGGGTGTTTGGGTATTTTTAGGGTTCAGGGCTAGGTTTGGGTTTTGGGGTACAGGGGTATTTTTAGGGTTCAGGGGTAGGTTTGGGTTTTGGGGTACAGGGGTATTTTAAGGGTTATGGGGTAGGTTTGGGTTTCGGGGTACAGAGGTATTTTAGGGTTTTGGGGTAGGTTTTGGTTTTGGGGTACAGTGGTATTTTTAGGGTTCAGTGCTAGGTTTGGGTTTTGGGGTACAGGGGTATTTTTAGGGTTATGGGGTAGGTTTGGGTTTTGAGGTACAGGGGTATTTATAGGGTTCAGGGCTAGGTTTGGGTTTTGGGGTACAGGGGTATTTTTAGGGTTTAGGGATAGGTTTGGGTTTTGGGGTACAGGGTATATTTATAGGGTTAAGATGGGTTAGTGTTTAAGGGTGTTTGGGTATTTTAAGGAGTAAGGGTGGGTTATGATTATGGGGTGCAGGGGTATTTAAAGGGAGCAGGGTGGAATTAGCACACCATATGAGACATGGCATGAAGGGCGGAACGTACCACACGCCTCCAGCGTTTGCCACGCCCCCAGCACACGCCCACAGCACAACGCAGATACGCCCACAAGAGACTACTTTGCTGGCACGGTTCTTTTACCTTTTAAATGTATATGGAAGGCGTCTGCATAGCCTATGTCCTTCTGCTGCAACTGCCCTTTCCAACGATGTATTGGGTGTTGTGATTGGTGCTGTGGTTCCTGAGATTACCCGCCTCAAAGGTTTGGGCTCTCTCTTTATTATATTAGTATGGATCACAGCTAGTAAAGTAGGCAATTCTGTGGCTCTGGCGTTTCCTGCATAAATATGATTTACACCGCATTTGCCACAAAATCCACCTTCTTCTGGTTATATTTCAACAAAAAAAAAATATATTTCCTGCAAAAAAGCATTAAAGTTTCTCAAAAGGTGTAAGACGAGGTGCCACGTAGTGGCAAACTCTTTGCAAAGGCTACCTATTGTCATATCTGCTGTCTAATCTAGTTCTACCAAGGTTTAAACCTTTGTCCAGACAATATTAATATAGGTTAAAATGAAGAAGCAGTGAAATAAGAATGCAGCCGCAGAGTGCGTTCAGAGCCACTGATTTTGTAGACTACTATGCCGCATAAATTGGTCCTCCTTCGTATGATTATTCCTGTGATCGTGGCTGCAGTAAGTGGCACTGACCAATCTCCACCAATTTTTTTGTTTGAAACATTTGACCCGCTTGTGTTTTGCGGCATTTATTTTTATGCTCCTATTTTTTAAATATTTGATGTAGTATGTTCTCACCATTGTATTTTCTGTTGACTTTATTCTCTTTATAATCCCTATTTTCTGTTGTGTCAAAGTGCTTGTTTTATCTCAGTGATCCCTTTGATTTTATTTCTCAATTTTTTAGTCTGACCTACTAGACTGAGCCTACTGCCTAGCTGCGCACAACCTGGCCACTACGCACTCCCTATCTACAAAGGTCAAGCCATGGGTATCTCACGCACCCACTTACAACAACCAGACCACCATAGACTACATTCTACTAGGTGAGAGGCTACAAAAATACATGCTAAACTTTGAAGTGCTTCCACAGAGCGAAAGTGACCATGCCGCCTTAAATCTGAACGTAACCATCAGAGCAGACATCCGCGACACCGTCCCCTGCATCGGAGCATCCCAGGGTGAAGAACAGTATAGGCTGCTTAGAAGGATTACATGTGGGGCAAAGACAACCAATGAATTTGCCTTATGGATAACATCATAGGTCGGATGACAGACCGGCCCCAATAAATGTGGTTGTACAGGGGAATGGGCCAAACTTGAATATGCACTGGCCACACTGCTGCGGGGGAACACCTACATACAGTATCTCCCGAAATCCAACATACGTTCTGGGTAAAGTTTCAGCGATAAAGCAATGCACTAAACACTTAAAGGCCAAACGAAGGGCCTATCAAAAACTAGGTCAGAGACTGCCAAAAAGGAACTTAAATTTGCTGTTAAAAAACATTTACAACAGGTTTTGAAGGCAAAACGTGAACTCACTGAGGCAAAATGACTGTACATTTTTGACCTATTAGTACCATGTAAATCCCAAGAGTACCTAAACCAACTATTCCACGGGACCGCAAACAGAGAGAATCCTCTTGATACAGCTACATGGGTAGCCCATGTTAAAAGACTGTATACCGATGACCCGAATGGCACTCCGCAGAACAGTGCCTTAACATCTGGAGAGGTACATGGAAACACCCTAGCAGAGCCGGCAGTCCCTCCAGAACGCTTAAACTTTCCCAAGCAAAGGGGAGGTCTGTTTAATTCTAAAAAAGGATACAACAGATGACGACAGAACAGAGCCCCCTCCCCTAGTGGTCTACCAGGTTCCCTTTTTAGGGACGATACAGACTTCTGGTCAGACACCTTGGTACAATTATACACGGAATGTAGGCTACTGGGGGATGTCCCAGACCCTTGGAGGGGTTCACTGTTGCAACCAATATATAACAAGCATTTTCAATGCAATGGTTTCGCCTTTGGAAAAGTTAGAGCTATTGGCATTGTAAATGACAACATTTGAATATATGTGTTGGTTTTGAAAACAGATAAATAAATGGCATTGTCATTTACATTGCCATTCGCTTAATCTCTGCAGTCACTCTGCAGTCCCTAGCACTCCCTGCCACTCCCTAGCACTCTGCACTCCCTTGCACTCTGCACTCCCTTGCACTCTGCACTCCCTTCCACTCTGCACTCCCTAGCACTCCCTAGCAGTCCCTAGTCACTCTGCACTTCCTAGCACTCCCTAGTCACTCTGCACTCCCTAGCACTCCCTAGCAGTGTGCAGTCACTCTGCACTCCCTAGCACTCCCTAGCATTCTCCAGTCACTCTGCACTCCCTAGCACTCCTTAGCACTCCCTAGCAGTCACTCTGCAGTCACTCTGCAGTCCCTAGCACTCCCTAGCACTCTGCAGTCACTCTGCACTCCCTCGCACTCCCTAGTCACTCTCCACTCCCTAGCACTCCCTAGTCACTCTGCACTCCCTAGCACTCCCTAATCACTCTGTACTCCCTTGCACTCTGCACTCCCTTGCACTCTGCACTGCCTAGCAGTCCCTAGTCACTCTGCACTCCCTAGTACTCCCTAGTCACTCTGCACTCCCTAGCACTCCCTAGTCACTCTGCACTCCCTAGTACTCCCTAGCATTCTGCAGTCACTCTGCACTCCCTAGCTCTCCCTGGCACTCCCTAGCAGTCGCACTGCAGTCCCTGCACTCTCTAGCACTTTGCAGTCACTCTGCACTCCCTAGCACTCCCTAGCACTCTGCAGTCACTCTCCACTCCCTAGCACTCCCTAGTCACTCTGCACTCCCTAGCACTCCCTAGTCACTCTGCACTCCTGAGCACTCCCTAGTCACTCTGCACTCCCTAGTCACTCTGCACTCCTTAGCACTCCCTAGTCACTCTGCACTTCCTAGTCACTCTGCACTCCCTAGTCACTCTGCACTCCTTAGCACTTCCTGGCACTCCCTAGCACTCCCTAGCACTCTGCACTCCCTAGCACTCCCTAGGCACTCTGCACTCCCTAGCACTCCCTAGTCACTCTGCACTCCCTAGCACTCTGCAGTCACTCTGCACTCTCTAGCACTCCCTAGCACTCTGCAGTCACTGGGGTTGTCAAAAGGCCTGGTGCAATGAAGGCGCGAGACGAGGCGGTGCCAGACCTGGACTCTATACACAGGTGAAGCATGGGGGGTGGGGCAGGATCAGCTGGTTACAACGTCCCGCAACTTAATTGAGTGATTTCAGGATAAACCCCTCTGCCCCCGCACCACCTCTCTTTCGCCACACTCATTTGTAGCTACCACTGCCCAGAAGCAGGGAGGCTGCCCGCGAGGCGCTATGCACAATCCTAGTCAGCACCTTCATTTCGGAAGACATGGTTGAAGCACTGGATGCTAGCTTTTCAAGGCCATCCCAGTGCCGGACATTCAGCAGTGTGTAACAGGCGGGAGCACCAGTCACAACCTTTGCCTTCCACCGCAGACACCAACATCCTGTCACCACCGACCTCCTCCCAGCTCTTAGAAGGCATGTTCTGTACAGTGTGCGCTATACACAAATGGTCGCTTCTCCATACGGCAGCTGGAGTAAGGGTGCTGCAAGAAATACCCCCCCCCCCGTTCACCCTTCCTGTTCCACCTGCCCCTCCCTCGGTGCTGAGACGTGTCCCTGCGTCCTGGTATCACCCCATGACTCCCCTCTTTGTGCAATTATCGTCCAGTTCCAAAGTGTCCCCAGGCCACCGAATAAACCTTAGGAGACTCCCTGGGTTCTGTCCTTCACACGTGGCATCCGCGCCGTGTCACTGTCCCCTGCATCGCGGGCCCTTCTGCACTGCTCGTTTTGCCCCAGTGCATACGCGTGTGTCACGCTGCCCATATCGCCGCATGTTGTGACGTCGCTGCCATGCTCGCAGTCTTAGGTCACGGTGCCTCTGGACAAGTGTCAGAGATGCCCGTTGCTGCCTCACATTGTGTGTTTTCGAGGATACTTGTCACCCCCGGCGGTTGTTTCCAGGAGGCCCTAAATCACAATGCCAGTGTCACCCTGTGCCACAGGGCAGTGCCGGGGTGCCGCTGCGGCGCTGCCCCATTACAAAGTGTCACTGTAATGCCCTGCCTTTTGCCCCGTATAGAGGCATCTGTGACGTGCTGGTGCACTCTCACTGTCTCCCCTTGTCACTGTGCGGCATTGTTGCCCCACGCTGTGGCATCTGCCACACTGAGACACGACAGCCCTGCTGCGCTGTGTCACTTTGTTGAAACAGTGATGTCACATGTCCTGGTGTCTACGTGGACCCGTGGCTCGGTGACTCCCCCGACCACGGTGTCACTGTGACTCCTTGCAGCACCGTGGTGTGTTATCTCTGTGCCACACAGTTGTTGCTACGGGCGGGGGTGTCACCGTGGTTCCTTGGCGTCCGATGTGCGGTGTCACTGATGGGTTCTCTCACACGCAGCACCCTGACACAGCGTCGCCCCCCTTGGCATCTCGTTGTGTCTCCTGTGGTGCTGCGCTGCCCTGCACCACCGTGTCGTGGCATCACTCGCTGACATGCCTCGTGTCATGGTGCCACTGTCACCCCATGCTGTGCTGTCTCTGCCACGCCACCCCACACTGCGGTGTAGCTTGACAGCGCAGTATCCCTGTCTTAGCCCGTCACTGTACCCTTGTGAGTCGCTGTCGCGACATGTTGGTCCATGCGCGGATCACTGCGGCCCGTGTCGGTCATGTACTGATGCCATGTGTCTTTTGTCATCCCACACTGAGGTGATAATTCCCCCCTACTTCCGCGTGTCACCATCAGACTTTCTGCCCAACGTGCAGTATCACGAGTCACGACGCGCCGTGTCGCCCATGTCAAGGGGTCACTGTCCCGCCTCATCCCTGCATGCTGCGGTCCCTCTACTGTGTCTTGTCTGTGGCCCCTTGTCACTGTGATGCCTCTGCCCCCTTTGTCCTGGTCTCTTTACTGTGTCGTGTCTGTCGCCCCTTGTCGCGGTGCCGCTGTGATGTCTCTGCCCCCCTCCCTGTAACGGGGCCTCTTTAGTCCCTTCATATCCCGATGCCATGGTCATGCCCTGTCGTCCCACACGCAATGCTGCTATCGCTAAAGGCTGTCGCCATCATCCGCTGTCACCAATGTCGTGGTTTCACTATCGGGACTTGTCACCCCATACTGCAGGGCAGCTTTTAACCCGTGGCAGTGCCCCTGTCAAGAGTTGTAGCCCCATGTGGCAGCATCTTTTCGCATGCCCCCCCATGGCACGGTGACATTATCATTTTATGTCGTGATGCCACTGTCACGTCATGTCGTGGTGTCAATGTTGCCGCATGCTTGCCGTTTCCCCTTCTGTATGGTTTGCTCTCTCTACCCTTCGTAGCATCTTTCCCCGCTTTAATTCTTTCTCTCAATCACTTCTCTTCCTTATCTCTCTATCTAAGCCCCATCTCCCGGCTCCTTCTCCCCCTCCTTGCATTCTTTCTCTCACTCACTTCTCTTCCTTATCTCTCTATCTAAGCCCCATCTCCCGGCTCCTTCTCCCCCGCCTTGCCCCGGGTTCGACAGCGGTCTCCGAAGCCCACTCGGTGACAGCAGCTCACAACCATCCCGCTTTACCCCACGCCCTCCCCCGCCAGGCTCCAGCTGCCACCTTCACACTCCATCGCCATAAATTCAATTCTAAGTCTGTTAAAAAAAAAAAACTCGAGATGAGTCACGATACACAGCAAAGTTAGCGCCCCAGCCCGAAAAAATGTAAAACTAGACCAACACCCCCCTTCCCGGAGAGGACAAAATCGGAGCGCCAGGAGGAGATTCCGTGATCAGTGCGCGCTATAAAAGAAAAATAAAATTCAAAATACCACACAAGACCCCGCCCTCGTTCATGGTTGGGACTGTGCTACAAGTACATGCAGCTACAGTTGCTTGCAGTAAAGCAAGCAGGGCTTCGGAGTTCCCGTAATTACACCCATTATTACAACGCGCCCAAGCAGAACGTTTGCCCCGCTCCTCTCCCCTTCCACCAAGGGCCCAAACTGCACAATGAGATTATGTGACGCGTGGGGCGGACAGCGGGATACAACCATGCGGGACCAGGACGATCAAACAAATGAGGAAAAACAGCCATGAAAAGAAAAAAAAAAAGTACACGCCCACAGTGGACACGTCTTCATGAAGTTGCGAAAAGCCTAAAAATCGCCAGAACACCCACGAATCTGCTCTTGCATTGACGAACAGATCTCTGTTCCAATGGCTAGCCTCCATTTATGGAGCTAGCCAATGGAACAGAGGGGCGGGACTACACACACATACTCTAGACTAAAGATTTCGCCTGCGCGAAACGCTGCTTGCGTAGCTTTCGGTGAGGCGAAACCTAAAAAGGGGCCAAACACTGACCCTGGGAACTACCGAATGATCGTGCTCCTCGCCATGCTTTTTGCAGAATTAGTGGACTGGGTCAAGGCGCAAGAACGTCTGCCCTTTTATCAGACTGGGTTTAGACCAGGGGATCAACTGTGGATAACATTGCTGTCCTGTCATATCTAGCCCATCAAACGGTGTCCCATTGCACCCCGCCACTTTATGCCTGCGTCATTGACTACTCTGCGACCTTCGATGGTGTAGACCGATCCGTTCTTTGGCAGAAACTGGCTCTCTGGAACATCAGTCCACCCCTATTACAAGCCATTAAATCACTATACTCGCGTACTTGGGTAAGGGTCAAACTCACCAGTCAGTCCGCTACAGAGAAAATTACTATGGACCGGGGGCTAAAGCAGGGATGTGTCCTGGCACTGATGCTCTTTAATCTGTATACTGCAGATATAGGCCGGGCACTGTATGGAGCCTCACTAGCCACACCCAGGATTGGCCTCACAAAGATACGCTGCTGCAGTACGCAGATGATCTGGTTCTCCTTGACCATACTAAAATAGGTCTTCAAAAAGCGCTTACAGCCCTTTCGGTATACAACACTCAGAACAAGCTGGTTGCTAATTCAACAAAGTTCAAAATAGTAATTTTTGGCCATTACCCGAAAAAAAAGGTGGCAAAGTTGGGCACGCTGACTCTGAACTGCGTCCAATCTTACCACTACCTAGGGGTTTGGATCAGCGAATTGGGCCGCCCACGGGTGCACCGTCACAAACTGCAGCAGAAGAGGAAAATGGCCACCTATGCACTTTGCAAATTATACGCGACTCTGGATAGCCCTACAACAATGGCCATACAAAGAGTCCTGAGGGCCAAACTTTTACCGTCCCTCAATTACGCACAACAGGCCTTCCCAGGGACATTTGTGCGAGACCTGGAAAAAATACACTGCACCGCCTACAAAAAGGTATTCCGTCTACCAGCTGGCACCAGGAACACCTTAATTTGTTTGGAATTTGATCTCAACCAACAAAAACTAGACAAGCTGGCGACTCTCTCAAAATACTTTTTCTTAACAACAGCGGCCCCCATAAACTCTATGAAGGCTGTTTTAAAATCGATTTCCTACAAACCAGCAACCCATGGTTTGCCTGTCTTACCTTAGCCAAAGATCATCTGCAGCTTGCCACAGAGAATTGGGACCCCAGTTTAAACAACTATGCTATCATCAAGTCAACAATAAAAAAGAAATTGCGGCTACGCTCTCGCACTTCAGACATGGAATCCAAGGCAGCAAGAGGCTTTCATGAGACCCAAAGTCTCCCACACACACAGTATAGCCAGAAACTCCACCGAGTATAAGGGAGTGCCGCTTCTGCAATTACAAACAAGAATTCTTGTCCCACATTCTATTTTGCTGTCCAGCCCTTCAGCCAGTTTATAGAACCTATCTTAGACCAATCCTCCTTCAACTGGGCACCCATACAGCAAAAGAGGCAGTCCAACAACGTTATACTTTGGACATTGTAAAGCACATGGCGAGCTTTGGGAAATTTGTTTACCACACTCGCACACTATAGAAGGGCAATTCTCCACACGCCGAGTCAGGAGCACCCTCTGGAGTTCCTTAGAAAGCTGGGCCCGGGTTGTAGAGGCTTGGACAATACTGAACTTTTGACTTGCTTTGCCCATAACAGGTCTTTTTCAAATTTCTCTCTTATTTTATAAACAGAAACAAATGGTGGTTTTTAATAATTTTTCGAACAAATATTTATTGTTTTACATTTCTAAAAGTGGTTTTTCTTCTGTTCTTTTTAAAATATGATGCATTTTGTAATGGTTTTGATTAACCGCACAAATAAAAGTATTCATTCATTCATTCATTTATTCATTCATACTGCCTAGCTGCAAAAGTTCTATTGTGAACTTTCAGCAGCCCATACATGGTTTTCCATTGGTAAGCTTTATTTTCACCCTCATTTGCTTGGTACTTATTTAATGATTTGCCTTCCTATGTTAAAGGTTTCCCCTCCACTTTAGCACATCATCCCCTTACCATTTTTTTGATTGGCTAACTAATGTCTTTCCAATGCTTACTGTTAGGGATCGACTATTTTTTTGGTTAAGCACTCCAGGAGAGTGCATGTTTTTACTCCTCTCTCCCTTGAGTGCTTCTTCCACATCAAATACCCACGACTGTGCTCCATGTTGGGCAATTCCTCATGTGCTGCTGGCTGTCCACACTCCACCCATGCTACGTATTGCTCTCTTCCTTTTGCACTTCCCCCAACCCCTGTGTTGCTTTCTCCCCCGTGTGCTGCTTTTGCCCTCTTTCTTCAATCCATTTGTCCCTTTTTTTTATATTTTTATTATGGGCTAATTATGAGTCTGGTGGTCTGAGGACCGCAAGACTTGCGGGGCAGTGGTGGGGGTCCAGCCACAAGTGCACCAGCGGTCTGACCCCCATTACGAGTTGGGCGGTCAGACCGCCATTGCAACACCAAAGCCGCCAGGGAACGGCGGTTCCCTGGCAGTAGTGCCGCAATCAGGGTCTCAGTAATATGCTGGTGGTGCTGCTGCAGCACTGCCATGCATATAATGAGTTTCAGGACTGCCAGCGGTGTCATGGAAGTCTTTCCTCAATGAAAAGGCTGGAGGTCCAAAAGTAAAGGGGGCCCTACAGGGCCCCCTGTTGCCCATGTGCAATGGATGCATGCAGGGGGCATGACATGTGCCCCCTTACTGTGTGCATGCACCCCAGTTCCTGCACGGAATAGACTTTATAATCCATGCCATCCAGGAACTGCTTTTGGCGTTCCCATTACGGTGCCAATTTTCAGAGGCGCCACCGTGGGACCCCCAAAAACAGCCCAGCAGACACGAGGGAACCCGCGGTGCAACCACAGGTTTTGTGGTGTGGGAGAGGACAGCCAGCATGGCGGTCCGCTCCCACACCACCAAACTTGTAATTAGACCCGTAGTATTTTCATGTTAAAGATTATGTTTTTTTTTTTTTTTTTTGTTCAAATCTGTTTTTATTGTGAACACAGCGATAAGCCTACAACCCCGTGCTGGGGCCGGCCGCGCAGTAAAAAAAATGGATAGGCATAAGTAACCAGGGGAGGACGAGGTATTAACACAGCGCCCAGCCTACAACCCCAGGAGGGGCCGGCCGCGTGGCTTAGGGGCAACGATGGCCGAAGGCAATCACACGCTGATGTTGTAACGTTGTGTGGGGGAGGCGCGTGTGGGAGTAAAGGCAGTAGTGTCACGTTTTCCAAAGGCCCAACGGGGCCCAAACTACCCCATAGAGGGGCGGAAGCCAAGGCGGCAAGTAGGAAAGGAGAAAAAGTCGGAGGAAGAGAGAGCAGTAGCGAGAAGAAGAGTGGAGCCTGGGGAGGAGGACCGCAGTCGCCGGCCGGGGGCTAGGGGGCGCTAACTGGTGAGCTGAGTGTTAGAGTGCAACAGCGTCCGCGGTGGGGGAAACAGCTAAGGGTCTAATCTGCATGGGTCAGCGGGGACGAGGGCATCCTCGAATAGCTGCAGAGCGCGCAGCCGGGGGGGCATGTGGCAGGCATAGCTGATGGAGCACAGGTGGCGCACAAGGGGTTCCCAGACTGCCTTGAAACGTACCCCCCTCGATTGCACTCGCGCCGTAAGCAGCTCCATAGTCAGGACCTGCCAGAGGCGCACAAACCAGGAGGCTATCGGCGGTGCCTCAGCCCGCTTCCAATACAGAGCAATGAGTTGCTTAGCAGCGCCTAGCATGTGAAGAGTGAGGATCCAGTCGCTGCGCGTGAGGGCCCTAAGTGCAGGGGGTCGAATGCCCAGGAGGAGCGTGCAAACCTCTTCAGGTAGGGGGAAACCCAACACCTTCTTAATGTGACTGAGGACCTCCTTCCAAAAGACAGCTAGGGTAGGGCAGGCCCACCAGATGTGTACGAAGTCGCCAGTCGCAGTGCCACACCTCCAGCATAGCGGCGAGGAAGTAGGGAACATTTTGCTGAGTCTTAGGGGGGTATAGTACCATTGCGTTAGCATCTTGTATGCGTTTTCCCTCTGCGGGATACTACGATAGGTTTTAGGGATGTCAGTCCATAGTCGGGCCCACTGAGAAGGAGTGATATCGGCGCCGGTCGCCGACTGCCATTGCCTTTGGTAGGGGTGCGCAGGCGGGGCGGTGGGGTGTTGCAGGATGTTGTAGATCTGGGAGATAAGCCGTTTCAGCCCCCCGAGGGAGCGCACCAGTTTCTCGAATGGTGTGTATGCCCTGGTGGCAGCCTGGTACATATCATCTGCCATAGTCCAATGGCGCAGTTGGGCATACTGTAGGCTGGCGGTCGAGGGGAGGTCGAATTCAACCCTGCAGTCTGACCAAGATTTAGGCGCCCCTCCAAGGAAGAGGCACCCTATAACTCTGCAGTCCCCTTGTGTCCACCTCTCGAAAGCTCGGGTCCGGGCCGCAGGGGGGAAGTGTGGGTTACCTGCAATGGGGGTGTGCGGAGAGGGGAACGTGGTTAGGCCCTTTGACACTGCCACTCTGTCCCATATGTCAAGGACTGTTCTTGTTGGGACCGCCATGTACGCACTTCTGGAGCGCGCCACACGCGGTAACCAAGGCAGGTCCCATATGGTGCGTCCCGTGACCACCCGGTCCATGTGGAACCAGTGTTTGTCGCTTTCGCGTGCCCCCCACTCTATTACGAATCGAAGGTGCGCCGCCCAGTAGTAGTGGAGGAGATTCGGGCAGGCGAGGCCGCCCCTGTCCCTTGGTTCCATCAGGACTTTCTGCGAGAAACGGGGCCGCTTGCCCCCCCAGATGAAGGACGTGAGGTCGCGTTGGAGACTTCTAATGCAGTGGAGCGGGATCGGGGTGGGTAGGCACTGAAAAACATAGAGTATACGGGGGAGGATCGACATCTTGACCGCGTTGAGCCGCCCTAGCCAGGAGATCATCAAGGGCTTCCATTTCCGCAGGTCCGCCAGGACTTCCTTGCGGCAAGCCGCCCAGTTCCGTGTGGACCACGAATCCAGATGGGGCGTTAGGTCCAGACCCAGGTATTTGATGTGGCCCTCCGCCCAGCGGTAGGGCGTAACCCCTTTAAGGAAGGCGACTTCTTCTTCGGGGACGGTGAGGTTAAGCACCCAAGATTTGGTATGGTTAATCTTTAGGCCTGACGCTTGTTCAAACAGTGTGAGAGCTCCGTGCACCGCCGGAAGGGAGTCCCTAGGGCGCGTAAGTGTAAGAATCAGGTCGTCCGCGAACAGCGCTACTTTGTTGGTGCGTCCCCCGTGAGGGATTCCATGGATGTCGGGAGTACGCCTAATCAGCTCCGCCAGCGGCTCCACCGCTAGGGCGAATAGGAGCGGCGAGAGCGGGCAACCCTGCCTTGTGCCCCTGTGAATCGAAAGCGGCGCTGTCAGTTGGCCGTTGACCCGGATTCTGGCTTGCGGCCCGAGATAGGGGGCCATGCACCTAGAGATCATGTGAGGGCCAAGACCTAGTTTTTGGAGGACCGCCCGCAAGAAGGTCCAGTCGACCCGGTCGAAGGCCTTTTCTGCGTCTAGCGAGAGGAGGCAAGCCGGGATATCCCAATGCCTTACCTTCCCCACTAGGTGTGCCAGTCTGCGAATGTTGTCGGCCCCCTGACGGTCCCGAATAAAGCCCACCTGGTCCGGGTCGACTAGCCCCGGCATGTACGGGTCCAGCCGTTTGGCCAGGATCTTGGTGTAGATCTTGAGATCAGTATTCAGGAGGGCTATGGGGCGATAAGAGGCACACAAGTCGGGGTCTTTCCCAGGTTTGGGGATCAGGGCGATCTCCGCCAGGCCCATATCGGGAGACGGTCCAGTGGCGTCAGAGAAAGAGCCATATAGCCGCAGTAAGTGCGGGCGGAGCTGGGTCAAGAATAGGCGATAGAAGGTCAACGGTAGGCCGTCTGGTCCCGGGGTTTTCCCAGTGGGGAGGTCCTTGACAGCTTCTGTTATTTCCTCCTCCTGCAGGGGCCCCTCTAGCGTGGCTGCACATGCCGGGGACAGTGGAGACCCCTCAAAATCCGCGAGAACGGCCTCCCGTGCTTCCGCGAAGTGGGCTCCTCCTCATATAGGGAGGAGTAGTAGGCGACGAAGGCGTCCTGCTTGGCTTTCTCAGAGGTGGCGCAAGTGCCATCCTGCTTCTTGACGTTGGCGATGTGGGCCCTGGCCGCACGCGCTCGCAGTCTGCCAGCCAGAAGGCGTCCAACTTTGTCCCCGCCCTCATAGTAGCGTTGTTTGAGCGCCAGCAGGGAATGTTCTGCTTTGTTGGTGCGCAGAGTGCGGAGTTGCCCCCTGAGATTGGCGAGTGTTCTCTTAGACGCCAGCGAAGGGGAGTCCCGGTCCTGAGCCTCCGCTAGTTTGATTTCACTAGCCAGGTCAGTTTCCACTTTGAACGCCTCCCTCCTCCGTGCCACCACCAGGGAGGTAATATGGCCCCGAATGGTGGCCTTGAAGGCATCCCAGACCGTATGGAAGGGCATGTCGGGGGTATCGTTGAGCGCGAAGTACGAGTCTATGGCGTCACGAATGCTGGCAACGTCCTCCGGGTCCCGAAGGACAGCCAGCGGGAGCACCCACCTGCGTTCACGAGGTGCACGGGTCAGGGGGTCCTGCAGCAAGAGTTCTACATGGGCGTGGTCCGATAGGGAAATGTCAGATATGGTGGCAGTTAAGGAGTCTCGGGCCAGTTCAAGGGAGGTGAAGAGGTAGTCGATACGGGAGTATGTCCTATGGGAGTGTGAGTAGAAGGAGAAGTCCCTGGTCCCCGGGTTGTGGTAGCGCCACACGTCCACGAGTCCCAAGTCTGTAAGCTGCGTTTTAAGGGTAGAGGACATTGCCCCCATGCCATTGGAGGAGGCTCCCGCCCGATCCAACTCAGGGTCCCACACTAAGTTGAAGTCCCCGCCCAGGATCACGTTAGGGTCACCCGATGGGAACTGGTCTCGCAGGAGCGCCTGGAGGTATTTGTCCTGCGACTGGTTGGGCGCATATACACATCCCAGGGTGAGTTGCGTTCGCCCCATCTGTACCGTGGCTCGGAGGAAACGCCCATCAGCACTCTTGAAGGGTTTCGTGGGTCCCCGTCTGAAGCCCGCCCTGCAGAGGATTGCCACCCCCGCCGTCTTGGTGTCAGAGGAAGCCCAGAACTGCGTGGGGTATCTAGGGTGCGCCATACGCCTGGTGTCTCCCTTCAGAAATTGCGTCTCCTGTAGGAGGATAATGTCAGGGGAGTGATGCAAGAGATAGCGCCAAATCTGGTGTCGCTTGTTGGGGGAGTTGAGCCCTTTGACGTTAAGTGATAGGACCTTCAAGGGCGCAGGGATGTTCGCAGTCATCGCACTATGGGGGAACGGCGCCGCGCAGGAACCAAGGAGACAAACCCCCCCGCATGCAGAGCAGCAGCTGCCTTGCCTCGCCTCCAGCATGTCAGCCCCCGCAGGTCCCACCGTACCACCCTTCCGCAAGCGCGGGGAGAGAGTAGGAAGAGAAGGTAGCGTGAGAGAAAAGTAGGAAGGAAAGAGGGAGAAGGAAGATAAAGGGTATAGAGAAGAATCACAACCAAAACAGGCCAACAGGGCCATTGTACATTGTCCCAGGTACCGGACATCCTCTACCCGAGGGTTCGGATGTACACAGGAATGTCACTTCCTACGGGACAAAGTGAGGGAGCGAGGGCCGGAGTGGGGAAATGAAGTCCGGTCGTCTCGTGGCCCGTCCACCCCGCTGTCGCAAGGAAGTCCGGGGGTGCGTCGAGCCAGGTGAACCTCAGGTCCGAAGCAATCGCCAAGGGGGCGCTGGAACACGTCGTCGTGGACTAGGGCCCGATAGGGGTAGGACCCATTGTCTTTCCTTCTCGTCCCCCACAGGGGGGGGGAGAGCCATGGGGGCAGCCCTTCAGATAGGAGGGGGGTCGCAGTTCCAAGGATGGCGGGGGCGCGCCGCAGAGGCGTGGTAGGGCAGGGCCAAGCGGCAAGGTGGTGAGGACATGCTCAGGGCAGCCGGGGTCTCTTTAAGCAAGTTCAGTTGGTGTCTGGAGTTGAGGGGCGATCCCCTCCTTCAGTGCCGGAGACAAAGAGCTGGGAGGCCTGTTCCTCGCGGTCGCCCTCAAGAGAGCGGATGTGAGCGATAATGTCCTGCTTGGTCTGCGAGGTGGAGAGGTTGTCCACTGGGGGGGTCCGGCGGCGCCTGCGCACAGTGGACCAGTCTGGGCGCGGAGGGTCCCTCTCCGGGTGGCGAGAGCGGGAGGGGCTGTGATCAGGGGATCCCGGCATATCGAGCAATTGCGCCTCTTCTCGGTAGGAGCGAAGTGACCGTCTCTTACCTTCCCATCGAAAGATGAGGGCAAAGGGGTGACCCCATTGATAGGAGATATTGAGGGCCCGGAGTCTCTCCGTGATCGGGCGGAAGACCTTCCTCCTGTGGAGCGTGGTGGGAGCCAAGTCTTGGAAGATCTGGATCTTGTGGCCTTCGTACCGCAGATCTGGGTGGTCTCTAGCCGCCTTCAGTATGGCCTCCTTCTCCGTGAAGTAGTGGAGCCTGGTGACAATGTCGGGCAGGAGGCCCGTCTTGCTCCCCGCCCCAAAGACACGATGTGCACGGTCAAGGCGCGGTGGAGGGGCATCCTCCTCGCCCCGCACCTCCTGCAGGAGTAGGGCTACGTAGGCCATGGTATTAGTCCCCTCTTCTCCGAGTGGTACACCCCGTATGCGGAGGTTGTTGCGTCGCCCCCTGTTTTCCAGGTCCTCCTGCTTGATCTGGAGCTGGATATGCTGTTCTTCCAAGGTCACCACCCTCTGCCAGATCTGCTCCAGGTCTTCGGTGCGGGAGTCCACTGTCTTCTCCAGGCCGTCGACCCGATCGCCGAGGTCGGTGACTTCTTTGCGCAACTCTTTGACGCATGTGTGGACCTCCGTCCTGAGGGATCCGATTTCGGACTTTAAGTCCGCCATGAAGGATGACATGAAGGCCTGGGTCACCGGGGGGGAGTCGGCGGGTTGCTGAGGTTTCGCCCCTGTTGCTGGTGGGCCTCCAGAAGACGGCGGCGAGCCCGCTTTTCCCCACATGGAGGCCACCGACGCACCTCTTGTCGCCGCCGGCGGGGGGTCCGGCTTGTTCCCCTTGCCACGCGTCATGGTCCACTCTGGGCGTCGGATAATGGTGGGGGGGGGGAAAGGCAAGTCTTCGTGTGCAACCCCCGGTCCGCGGTAGAGGAGAGTCCAAGGGAGGTCCACAGGCGTCCCGGTGGGCCAGCAACCCAGGGACCGCGATCAGGGGCTCCAGGCCCCAAGGCAGGGGATGGCAGGGTGTAGTAAGGGCTCCGCAATCCCGGAGTCGGGCTGGCCTGGTGTTAGCCCGTAAAGAACGCCAGAGCAGCAGAGGGCTGACGCATAGGAGGGCCGCGTGGGCGAGGGAGAAGTTCCCGCGGGTAGGTAAGGCTGCGAGGAGGCAGAGGGGGTGGAGGAGGATTCTTGTCGTCAGACTCCCCGCTGCGGCCAAAGTTCGAGTCCCACAGGCTGGGGGCCTCCAATGGATGTGGCAAAACTCAGCCTCCCGGTGGCCCCAACGCCCTCAGTCGAGGCTCGCCAGATCTGCAGGGTGATCGGTAGCAGGGGGTCCTGTGTGCATGCGGGCCGGCCACCCGCCTCTAGATGCAGCCCCTCCAGCCGCCCCCAGAAAGTCAAGATGGAGGTCGGGGGTGAGGTAGGGCCCTCTCAGCGCCAGACCCAACCTAGGACAGCCAGGAGGGGGGGGCGGCGCGGAAGCTGCTGCTCACCGTGGTGATCCCGCGACAGGTGATCGATCAGGAGCTGGGGATCAGGTGCAGAGGGCCTCCGGCGTGTAGTCCGGGTCCGGTCTCGCTTTCCCGCCCAAGCCGGGGCCTCCTGCAGTCACGGAGCTCGGGCTGGCCTGACCCCTCCGGGAACCGCCAGGGGGAAGGGGCGACGCAGAGGCTGTGGCTCACCGCTCAAGTCCCTCGGCGGATGCGTGGTCTGGGGTTGGGGCTCGGATGGGGAGAGCCTCCGGCGCGCACTCGGGGCCCGGCCTCTCCTTCCCGCCAAAGCCGGGGCCTCGCGTAGTCTCCGCGCTCCGGCGGACTCAGCTCCTCCCGCCGGGGGGAAGTCCAGCGTCAGCCGTCCTGTTGGTGTGCCCAGGCACAATCGGCATCTCAGGGGAAGGCTCGCCTCGCGGGGGGCCCGGGAAGGCCCCAGCACCTCGCCAGCCTCTGAGATCAGCCCTGCTCCGGGGGAGTCGGGCCAGTGGACTCCCCGGCAAAACCCGAGGCAAGATGGCGGCCGGAGGCCGATCGCAGAGGTCCCGGGGCTCCGGGCGGCTGCAGCGAGGGTCTCAGCAAGGAGGACTCGTCCTCGGGAGGTGTCGCTGAGTGTGCTGGAAGTAATCGGGGGGCCCCCAGGTAGAAGAGACCCCCGGATGTCGCTGAAACAGGCTTTAGAGACAGCGGGGCGACGGAGCTCACTCGAGACGCGTCCGTTTACATCACTGTCTCAGCCACGCCCCTAAAGATTATGTTTTATTTACCAATCCAAGTGGTGTCCACCATCTTAGATGGGAAAAGGAAAAAAAGGAAAATGGCACTCACGTCATTTTATAGACTCGCATATGTGGTGAAGCATGTGTCCATCTACAGAAGGACCACATGTGGTGAAGCATGTGTCCATCTACAGAAGGACGTGATCATCAACAATTGTATCATCACCTTTTTATTTGCACCATCAGCAAGATGCATTTTGCTTTTTACCAATGCTGCTTTGCATTGACAAGTTGCATTATCAAAGCTAATAGGTCCAAAAGGCGAGGCCTATTGGCTTTGCCAATCTTTGGTTGTGCTAGGTACCTTTTCATTTGTTTTCTGTGACACTTGGCCAGGTCGAGAAGGCTTAGCATGTGGTCTTGTTGGTGAAGGAAGCAAACAACACCCCACCCCCACTCCTGCCTCCACAGTCCGTCAGTTTTCCATTGGAACAATGTGCCTGTTTTGAGAAGGTGGCTTTGTTACCCTTCATTGATAAGAGATAGGAATACCATTAAAAGGTAATCATTAAAACTGGGATGATACTTCACTACTCCAACCTACCTCGCAATGATCTTTTCTTGAAATAGTTGCCTGCACTGTGGTTCGGTGGGCAATGCTGGTATTTTGTTTTGCTTTTAGGTATGGTAATTTTTGCCATTGTGTGAGGTCAGCTTCTTCTCCTATCACCTGCACTTGATGTCTAATGCATTTATTATAATTTCTTTTTTTGGCACTCTATGTGTGTTTTTACGGTCTTTATGCTGAAATTCCTGATGCTTTGTCTCTGTTTTTATCTATTATTTAACATCATTGACTTCTGAGGTTGACATTATAGCAAGTCCGACTAATTTTACAGAGCTTTGCTTCAGCTCCACGTTTATAAACACAATATTTGACGATAATGAGAATTATTAGAATGTAATGCATGTACACATTTTGATAATGGTTATGAAGTGAGGAAGTAAAGAGATGGAAATTTGCCAGGATCAAGTGTTATACATAGGGTGGCAGAAATGAGTATAAAATCTACAAAAAACCAACTGATTGGGCTTTACTTAGAAGGATCATCTAAGGAACTGTAGTTTTTCGGTCTCGCAGCCATCGGCACAGCTTTGGGGGCAAAAACGTGCACGAGTTGCATTGCTTGCAATGGCAACGCATGCATGTCTGGCGATTTCCTTGCGGGAGCGCGCGGCACCATATGGTGGCGCCATATGGGCGCACGCTCCCGCAAGGGAATCGCGCAGGCCCCCTCCCCTGCTGCTGCGCGCTTGTTTTCTTAGTTTCTTTAGCAGTGGCACTTCAAACATAGCTGTTTCCAAGCCTGAGGGTCTTGAGTCGCTGTAACCTGTGCGATAGCATTGTTTCCAAAAGTTGCTGGCACCAGGGGAGCGTGTTTGCTATTGAGCAACTGGTAATATTGAGAGACTGGCGGTGCAGCAATCTAAAATGGAACAGAATCACCCTGACCAGTTTATAGAGCTGAATTTAGGGGAAGAGAATGTAGTGATTAATGCTTTGCAATCAAATATTTTCAACTCTAATATTCCACAAACGTGTGCAATGATGAAGGACGACTGCACCACCTGCTTATTTTTATAGTTTCCCCTCTAAGTGCTTCTGTGGGCAAGGCAACCGGTCATGTTTGGAGGAGAGGTTTTTCGTTTTTTTTTGTTCTGTTGGAAAACATGTTCAATGCTAAATACATGTCTATTCTTTTCAAAAGGTAGCAGAACACACCATGTATGTTACTTAAATCTCCGAGTGGCAGCTTGAATTTGGAGAATGTACCGTTTTCCAATTCTTTACCCCAAACGAGTGTTTTGAAGCTGTCTCGTTCTCAGCCCTCAGTGCAAAGGGGGCATGATAATGATACACAGTTAATAAAATACATTTAACACATGCTAATTCATATTAAATATGGTTTACGCCTAACATAATATGCACTTAGGTAGGGATGGGCGAATAATTCTGCCATGGCATAAACAGGTGCATTTCACATGGTTTTGGGACATTCTTATTGCTCAATCCTTGCTCCCACTCACAATCCCTTGCAAAATCACTGTAATTTCTCACCCTTCCTTTCTCACCCATCACTCCTCAAGCATCACTCTTCACTCCTTATCTATTTCTTCTCATCCCTTATCCTTCTTGCATCAAATCTCTGCTTCTTACTCCACATGCATCATCCATCCTTCCTCATTCCTCACTTTTCATTTTGCCATCCCCATTCCTTCTCCTTCACATCTCATCTTTAGGTCCTGACATCTCTATACACATCCTGTATTTCTCACCTCACTTGTCATTTCTCACCCTTCACTGATTATTTCTCACCTACTGCTCCTCGTTCCTCACTAATCGTTCTTTACTTGCCATTTCTTAGTTCTCAACTGAGTCCTCATCCCTCAGTCCGAACAAGGTCCCAAAAGCAAGACCTATTGGCTATGCTAATGCTTGTTTCACTTTAGTTTTGCTTTTTAAGCCAACCAGCTACAGTACATTCATTAAGGTTAATGTACAGGTGAATGTTTGGACAGTGTTCAAGGGACTGCAGCAGCTACTGACACAATATTGAGGTAAATAATATCGTTTGACACAGATACTGAGTCAAAAATATTGTTTACCAAAATATTGTGTCCCTATACTTATTATACAAAAATATTGGGAAACAATTATCGTTGACACTAATATCGTCAATATATATACAACATACATTTTTTTAATATAAATACAGTTTAAAGAATTAAATGGTAAATATTTTGGTATATACATTTAATATAATGTAAATTAAAAATTCCACTAATATTTAATATTTAATACTATATACAAATATATAATCATGTAAACACGCGAACATATATATATATATATGTATTTACACACACATATATATATATATATATATATGTGTGTATATAAATATATAGTGTAAAATTATTTATTTTACAATATATTAATTGTGTTAATACTATATACCATGCATACACCAAAAGATCGTAAAAAATATAAACAATTCAACAACAAAAATATATTAATTAATTTAGACAATAAATTAAATATTGCAGATTTAAAACCCCAAAAAACACATTTACTAAAAATACTATAAGATTACGGAAAGCAGTGGACTTCGGAAGGATTACATTACCTATTTCCACTCCAGTCTGTACAACAGTAGGGAAAGTGTTGGACTTCGGAGGGGTTAACTTGACTATTCCCACTCCAGTCTGTGCAACAGAAAGAAAAGTGTTGGACTTAAGAGGGACATAATTTACTATTCCCACTCTAGTCTGTGCAACAGTAAGGAAAGTGTTGGACTTCGGAGGTGGGACAATTACCTATTCCCACTCAAGTCTGTACTACAGTGGGGAAAGTGTTGTAGTTCAGAGGGGTAATATTTACTCTTCCTACTCCAGACTGTGCTAAAGTAGTGAAAGTGTTAGACTTTGGTATGGTTTACTATTTCCACTCCAGTCTGTGCAAACCCATTACATATTTGAGTAACCCTACTAATTGATAAAAAATGTAAAACTCTTAATATAAACAACGTTAATTTACATTAAAAATATGTATGTATATATATATATATATATATATATATATATATATATATATATATATATATATATATATATATATATATATATATATATATATATATATATATATATATATATATATATATATTCCAAAACACCAGGTAACTCCCATGGAGAAGCACACAAACAGGAATGTAAGGTTACCAGCCTTTAATTCGAGGTATGGACAAAGTTCGCATGCCAGTAAATAAAACAGCCTTGCATCCTGCCTGACGCGTTTCGAGACTGTCTCTTTTTCAAAGGCACTTTTCGCAAGGAGCGTGCTGTGGCAGTTGCTGACTCCCTTGATATAGTTGCTGCATGGCCCGCCTCCCAATGAGGCTATGACGATTCAGGGGTGCTTGAGCATTCTGGGAGTTGTAGTCAACACACAATGTCCTCCATAATTCGGCGCACTTATCACTGTTCAATTAGGCTCAAGATAAACCCAGCAATAGAATTTGTCCTTAATCCTCCATTCCCGCTCCACATCCGAGTTGTAACATCTATAACTCGTGGCCCCCCTGTGATTCCGGGGTGGTGCATCCTCCGCGGCCGGGGACGCCGCCTTATTGATTCCAAAACACCAGGTAACTCCCATGGAGAAGCACACAAACAGGAATGTAAGGTTACCAGCCTTTAATTCGAGGTATGGACAAAGTTCGCATGCCAGTAAATAAAACAGCCTTGCATCCTGCCTGACGCGTTTCGAGTATGTCTCTTTTTCAAAGGCACTTTTCGCAAGGAGCACCACCCCGGAATCACAGGGGGGCCACAAGTTATAGATGTTACAACTCGGATGTGGAGCGGGAATGGAGGATTAAGGACAAATTCTATTGCTGGGCTTATCTTGAGCCTAATTGAACAGTGATAAGTGCGCCGAATTATGGAGGACATTGTGTGTTGACTACAACTCCCAGAATGCTCAAGCACCCCTGAATCATCATAGCCTCATTGGGAGGCGGGCCATGCAGCAACTATATCAAGGGAGTCAGCAACTGCCACAGCACGCTCCTTGCGAAAAGTGCCTTTGAAAAAGAGACATTCTCGAAACGCGTCAGGCAGGATGCAAGGCTGTTTTATTTACTGGCATGCGAACTTTGTCCATACCTCGAATTAAAGGCTGGTAACCTTACATTCCTGTTTGTGTGCTTCTCCATGGGAGTTACCTGGTGTTTTGGAATCAATAAGGCGGCGTCCCCGGCCGCGGAGGATGCACCTCCCCGGAATCACAGGGGGGCCACGAGTTATAGATGTTACAACTCGGATGTGGAGCGGGAATGGAGGATTAAGGACAAATTCTATTGCTGGGCTTATCTTGAGCCTAATTGAACAGTGATAAGTGCGCCGAATTATGGAGGACATTGTGTGTTGACTACAACTCCCAGAATGCTCAAGCACCCCTGAATCGTCATAGCCTCATTGGGAGGCGGACCATGCAGCAACTATATCAAGGGAGTCAGCAACTGCCACAGCACGCTCCTTGCGAAAAGTGCCTTTGAAAAAGAGACATTCTCGAAACGCGTCAGGCAGGATGTAAGGCTGTTTTATTTACTGGCATGCGAACTTTGTCCATACCGCGAATTAAAGGCTGGTAACCTTACATTCCTGTTTGTGTGCTTCTCCATGGGAGTTACCTGGTGTTTTGGAATCAATAAGGCGGCGTCCCTGGCCACGGAGGATGCACCACCTCGGAATCACAGGGGGGCCACGAGTTATAGATGTTACAACTCGGATGTGGAGCGGGAATGGAGGATTAAGGACAAATTCTATTGCTGGGCTTATCTTGAGCCTAATTGAACAGTGATAAGTGCGCCGAATTATGGAGGACATTGTGTGTTGACTACAACTCCCAGAATGCTCAAGCACCCCTGAATCGTCATAGCCTCATTGGGAGGCGGGCCATGCAGCAACTATATCAAGGGAGTCAGCAACTGCCACAGCACTCTCCTTGCGAAAAGTGCCTTTGAAAAAGAGACATTCTCGAAACGCTTCAGGCAGGATGCAAGGCTGTTTTATTTACTGGCATGCAAACTTTGTCCATACCTCGAATTAAAGGCTGGTAACCTTACATTTCTGTTTGTGTGCTTCTCCATCAGAGTCACCTGGTGTTTTGGAATCAATAAGGCGGCGTCCCCGGCCGCGGAGGATGCACCACCCTGGAATCACAGGGGGGCCACGAGTTATAGATGTTACAACTCGGATGTGGAGCGGGAATGGAGGATTAAGGACAAATTCTATTGCTGGGCTTATCTTGAGCCTAATTGAACAGTGATAAGTGCGCCGAATTATGGAGGACATTGTGTGTTGACTACAACTCCCAGAATGCTCAAGCACCCCTGAATCGTCATAGCCTCATTGGGAGGCGGGCCATGCAGCAACTATATCAAGGGAGTCAGCAACTGCCACAGCACGCTCCTTGCGAAAAGTGCCTTTGAAAAAGAGACATTCTCTAAACGCGTCAGGCAGGATGCAAGGCTGTTTTATTTACTGGCATGCGAACTTTGTCCATACCTCGAATTAAAGGCTAGTAACCTTACATTCCTGTTTGTGTGCTTCTCCATGGGAGTTACCTGGTGTTTTGGAATATATATATATATATATATATATCAAAAATAAAAAGCAAATAAACAATTTTCATAATTAATAAACAATTGAATAATCAATTAACAATTAAAAATAATTATTAGTTAATTAACTTTCCACACTACACCCCCTACAAACCTAGCAGCCCATACGTAAAATATAACTAAAACGAATAAGTATATATCTAATTACATAATTAATGATCAATTCAAGAATTAATTCATTAATTGTTAATTAATTATTACTTAATACACTTCCTACCCTATATTCTACAAACCTAGCATCCCGCAACTAAAATATATCTAAATATATAATTATTACTCAATATACATAATTATTCATCAATTAAAATATTAATAAACATTATTCACTAGTTATATTAAATTATTACTTAATCAACTACCCACCCCATACCCCATACCCCTACTAACCTAGCAACCTGCACTTAAAATAAAACTAGCATAACTCAATATAGCATAATGTACATAATTAATATTAGTCTTATACTTACTTACAATTAATTAATTATTACTTAATTACCTTCCCACCCTATCTCTCTACAAACCCAACAACCCGTTACAGCACTATAAATTACTATTAGCAATTGAATTTTAAGGTGGGGCGTGGCCGAACAGCCACGATGGAGGACGGTCTCTGCTAAGGCTCCGCGCCCGGCCGGGCCTGATCCGGAATCCACAGTCTGAAGGAGACCATCGGCGAGCTGACGAGAACAGTCCCGAGGCAGAATTACACCCGGAGCAGAAGTCGCCGAGCTGCGGCGGGGTGCAACGCCAGGGACAGCCCTTTCTCCGGACGCACTGAGGACTGCGCCGCAAGGCCTGCGGAGCCCGGAGATAAGGTGCTGCGGTGATCCGACAGCGACACAACAGACCCGGGGACCGGCTGGGGCGTGGACACACGGATCAGAGGGAGGAACCGGAGCCCCGGCGGGGGGCTGGGATTTGCTGTTTGGGATTTGCGGTTTGCTCCCTCGCGGGGGACATCGGGCGACAGTGGAGCCAGTGGACTGCGGCGAAAAGGACCGGGGTGTCGGGCCGAGCCCCGGAGCCTGGGAACAGCCCCGAGGTAGGAAGGGCCGCCATTTTACTGGGACTAGCCGAGGGGAGGCCTTGTGGTGACGGGCGGACCCTCACGGTACACGGACCACCGGAGACCCGGTGCAGACTCGCCCCTCAGCAACCGGGACGCTCCCCCCCCCTGCTGGGGCCTCCCAGGGGACGGGACCCGGCTGGGCCTGGGGAGCAACTCCTGGTTACGGTGCTGGCCGCTTTTTGGAGCAGGCCTGGCTATGGCGCACTTCACTGTCTGGTGTGCTCCTGGAGAGGACTGGACCCCATTTGAGCTGGCCCGGTGGGGGCCTAACGACACTGCTGATTGCCCTTTCCTACCCGGGGGCCCAGTGTGAGTCCACTACAACAGGCAGACAAAGAGCCTGACCCCCCATAGACTGATCTGCTGACACCCGGTAGCTGAACCGGCTCCAGGAATGGCCGGTGACGAAGATCGGACGCACCATGGTCAGGAAGGGCCAAAGGCTCGTGGAAGGGCCTGGGGGAACAGGCGGACAAACTGGACCTCATCCTCCAGGAGATCCGTGACTCCCGCCAGGCGCTGGAACATCAACTGGGGACCCTCACAAACAACTTCTCCCTCTTGAAGGCGGACCATGGCAAGCTAGCGGATAAGGTCAAGGATCAGGGACTTACATTGGCGGACCTTACACCCACGGTGGACGATCATGGCAATTCTATCCAGGACCTCCGGCAACAGGTGACTGCACTAATGGAATGGGTTGAGGACGCGGAAGGACGCAATCGGAGGAATAACATCAGGGTGATTGGCCTGCCGGAAAAATGGGAAGACCCGCGGGCTGAAGAGTACATGGAACAATGGTTTAAAGAACACGTGGCACCGTCCGGCCTCTCCCCATATTTCTGCGTGGAACGAGCGCACAGGATCCCGACGGGACAACCCCGGCCGGGGCGCCTTCCTCGCCCTCTCATTGTCCGTATCCTAAACTATCGGGATAGGGATACCCTTCTGAGGAAAGCCCGCGAAAAATCCACCATCCACTTTGAAAACAAGAGAGTGTCGCTCTATCCGGACTTCACGAATCTGGTGCAAAAACAGAGGGCATCCTATATGGCAGTGAAGAAGAAACTGCGGAGTGCGCAGCTGAAATATGCTTTGCTCTTTCCCACCCGCCTGAAGGTCATCCAGGGAAGAAATCACATTTCTTCGAGAGCCCTGCAGATGCTGAAGAATGGCTAGAGGTGATGGGCTTGGACGGTAGCCAGGAAGTATCCCAGGAGGCAGAAACAGGGATCATGAACATGAACCCAGGGGGACGTTGCCGCTCCTCGCCAGGATCCGGGAAAGGGACTGATGAGCGCGGCCCATCGCAGAATCACCAGCGGGACGAGAGACGGGGGCCATCTCACTGGCCGGCACCTTCAGGGAAGATCCAGCGAAAATAACCACGGACTCTGATGATACCACTGGACACTCGGACTCTGATAACAGTGTGCTGCTTTTTCCTACTATCACCCCAAGAGCTGCTGATGAACTCATGGACAATTGATTTATCGAGTGCTGTCCCGAGCCTACTCCTTTGCAGCTTTTAATGCAGAGTATCCTTTTCTGTACTATTTAGAGTTTGGGAGACAGATCCCGCATGGGGTCTGGGAGGTGCGGGAGGGAGCTAGGGGACCGTGGAGTGGACATGGACTCCTTCCTGAATGCACGCCTCATCCTTTAGAGTGGACACAGTATTTGTGCCTCGGGATGAGGCTCGCAGCCACCTGTTAATAATGATACGACATTGTCTGTAATCACATTACACTTCCCCTATCATATTATGAGCCCGGCTGGGCTACCGTTGAGCCAGTAGAGACTGAGAATGGCTCCGAATGGATACATGTGTGCTGGGCCGACCCCCCCATGGCATATGCATGATTGTTTGGTTCCTTATGGTTTTACTGTTACAGTTGGGCTCGGCTATGTACAATGGCCGCGCCAAGTTTGGTTCTGACTGGTTACTGCTCTTTAAAGGGGCTCTCTCCTGGGTTCAGCTGGTTCTGACTGGTTACTGCTCTTTAAAGGGGCTCTCTCCTGGGTTCAGCTCCCCGGGGTTCTATACACATGACCAACTCCGGAACTGATTTTACCGCCTACTGATCATGGCTGAACAATCTGGTGTGTATAACGTCACCACCTGGAATGTGCGAGGGTTAGGGGCGGTGCAGAAAAGACATAGGGTCCACTCTTATCTCCTTAGACAGCAGACACAAATTGCCTTTTTACAAGAGACACACCTCACGGTCTCCGAGGCTCAGAAGCTGAGGAAGAAATGGAGGGGGAAGATATACTCTACGTCCTACTCGGCATTCTCGAGAGGGACCACTATCTGGGTGCGCCATGGGACACCATTCACTGCAATAGAGGAGAAAGTGGATGACCAAGGCAGATATATCCTGGTTAGGGGAATTTGGATGGCCAATTGATTGTCCTGGGGTCTATCTACGCCCCGAATTACGAACAGGAACTGTTCCTACAAAGGGTCTGGAGGGCACTCTCCCCATGGGCAGGTATCCCATGGGTGCTCGGCGGGGACTGGAACGCGGTGCTAGACCTAGCCCTCGACAGATCACATCCACCCCTACAGGCTGCTAGTGCAACCAAGCTTACTGACATTTTCAGGTCCTGGGTGGAGGGCTGGAGACTAAATGATGTCTGGCAGGAGAGGCACCCCACACACAGAGAATACTCGTTCTACTCCCCCGTACATGACCTTCACACACAAATTGACCGACTCCTATGCTCCCATACGATAGTCCCACTGATGAGCTCTCCGGAATACGTAGCAAAGACCTTCTCGGACCACAGACCCCTTAAATGTACTATCTCCTGGGGCAGGGTCCCGACCCCTGTTCCTCAACCTCCAACACCTGGAGGACGGCCTGTTCAAAGCAGCTCTTTCAGAGGCCCTGACACAGTACTGGGAAGTCAACTGGGATACTGCCTCCTCCAATTTGGTAGCCTGGGATGCGATGAAAGTGGTTGTGCGGGGGGGGGCGATTGAGAAACTGGTGGGTGCTAGGCAGGAGATCCATCAGAAGTTGTGTGACGTGGAAGACAGACTAGCGGAGCTAGAACGGGAGGTGGGGGAGGACCCAGGTAAAAAACAGACCCTGCAGGAACAGAATATTGTACACGCTGAGACACTTGAGACACTGTGTATCATTGATCACAAAGCCTACCTGCACCGACAACACACAGAAGCGGACCGATCTGTGGCGCTACTGGCCCGCTTGATCCGGGACAAACCTGACATCCCAGTTATAACCCAAATCCGAACCCGGGAAGGAGACTTGGTGGACACGCAAGTTGACATTAACCGGGCATTTCACGACCACTTACAGGCGCTGTACGGCCGGACTGAGACAGTCGACCCTATTTATATGACCGACTTCATGCAAGACTTCCCCTTTCCTCAATTGCCAGCGGAGGTACGGCAATCGTTGGAGGGCCCAATCACCCCACACGAAATACGTGCTGCGATCAAACACTTGAATAGAAACAAGACTCCGGGAATGGACGGACTACCTGTCGAGTTCTACTCCACTTACGCCGACATATTAGTGCCGGTACTGGAGCGAATTTATAAGGAAGCCCTCGAGAGAGGCCACCTGCCACCCTCCACCATGCAGGCCATAGTGATTTCTATTCCAAAGCCGGATAGAGACACTCTGGACTTGACGAATTATAGACCCTTGTCAATGCTGGCCACAGAATATAAATTTCTGAGTAAAGCTATAGCCCTACGTATCCAACCCCACCTGACCACTCTTATACACTGTGACCAGTGCAGATTCCTCCTGGGGCGCAGTACTTCCCTCAACACGAGACGCCTCCACGCAATTATGTCCGCGTCACCGCCAGAGCTACAGCGAGCGGGATGCATCGCTTTAGATCTTAAGCAAGCGTTTGATTCGCTCTCCTGGCCCTTTCTGTTTGGGGCCTTGACCCGATTTGGGTTTCCGGCCCCACTGCTGAGATGCATTAGGTTGCTGTATACTGATCCTACGGCTAGGGCCAGGACAGGACGCTATGTGCCGGATACATACACAGTCCATCGGGGCACTAGGCAGGGCTGCCCCCTGTCCCCACTGCTATTTGTGTTGGCGCTGGAACCAATAGCTATCGCCCTTCGACAACACGCGGAAACAATGGGGATACCAGTGGCAGGGACGTTGCATCTTCTATCCGTATATGCGGATGACATGCTTCTGTATCTCCGAGACCTGTCAGCTGATCACACGTTATTGTATAACATCTTCCGCCGATTTGAAACGATATCGGGATTGGCCATTAACCCGGACAAATCGGTGAGTTTCTACTTCCGTGAGGACTCTGGTCCGCCCTCCATGCAGTTTGGCACCTATGAGATCCCGGTTGCCCAATCAAACTTTAAATATCTAGGGATTCGCATATAAAGGAAACCGGAAGACCAACTGGATGGTAATATTACTAGGGCCATCAATGGTCTCCGGGGTAGTATCGGATTTTGGACTACACTCCCCTTATCGGTCATGGGCCGTATAGCGATAGCAAAGATGGTCATGTTACCACGCCTGCTTTACTACTTCGTGAACCTGCCCTTGTGTGTTCCACGCCGCATTTTCGAGTCACTTAAATCCTTACTGATCACCCTGATATGGTGATCGGGCAGACGGCGCATCAGCCTGCGGAAGTTACAACTCGGCACCTCCCAGGGGGTCTGGGCGCCTCTGACTTCCAAGGCTACTTTTATGCGAGTCAACTCCAGTGGTTGTCTTACTGGCTGGCCGGGAGAAACCTCCACGAAATAGGTTGGACGAAGGGTCGGCTTGACCGAGGGGAACTACAAGCTCTAATACTACCCAAGAGTAGGATTCCGCGTGGATGCCACCCACTGCTTCGCACTGCCCTTTTATGCTGGAAAAAGGCTCTGGCTTACACGTCCACGGCCCTGCCCTACGAAGATAATATCCCACTGTTGGTATCCCGACGCCGCAGGGACGACTTACCAAATACGCTCTTAGAGACTGGGCGATGAGTGGAATTGAAGGTGTGGGCAGCTTCTTTGGGGACGACCAATTGTTAGACCACCACACCTTTGTGCAGGTAACGGGGACTTCAGACAGACACTATTTGCTACACACCACTGTCTCCCATTACATCAGGACTACATGGGCTACACAACGCACTCACCCACAACAACAAGAGCTGGTGCATCTAGTACACTACATGGGGGCTGGCGGCCACTTAGTACGCTGGCTGTACACCGGGATTAGGACTCATGCTGCGCTTTCCCTTGACACGTTGCGGGCGACTTGGTCGAGGGACACAGGGGAAGAACTGACAGACACAACTTGGCGATTAGCCCTTGAACACCCAAGGAGGGTTTCCAGGAATGTGAAATTTAAGTATATTCAGGCCATGATACTACACAGGGCGTACCTCACCCCGGTGCGGATCCACAAGATGTTCCCCAGTGCTTCCCACCAGTGCCTATGCTGTAGGGCGGACGAGGCGGACTTCCTCCATATGCTCTGGTGGTGCTCACGGTTGAGAGGGTACTGGACCGAGGTGTGTCAAACGCTACTAGAAATTTCCCAGTTACAAATAAAGGAGAGTGCACTATACTGTCTGACAGGAGCCCGGCCCCGGCCCAAACCACTCAAGACCAAGTTAAGATTTCTGGATTTAGCCCTCTTGTTAGCGGTCAGAAACATCACGATGCGGTGGAAATCCCTGAGGGGGCCAAGGGTGGAGGCATGCGATCGGATGTAGCAAAATGGGGTAGAATAGAATGTGTGGCCCTTAGGAAAGAGGAGGAAGGCGGGAGGCAAAAAATCCCGATGGCACTTGACTGGGAGGTCATGCTGTTAGAGCTGGAGGATATAGACCGGCCCCAGTCCCAGGACACCTGAGTGTTTTAGAGGCCCAGAGGGTACACTGTAGTTTGTTCAGGACACTGAGGCGGGATGGAGTGGGTCGAAGGTACTTACGCTTGAAAATGATATTAAAAACAACAATATTCTTTAACAACAATATTACTTACCTAAAGAAATGATATTCTTGACAATGATATTTTAACCTTACAATATTTTTGTATCACAAAATGTTTTTCCCAATATCTCTGTGTCCCAATGTTAAAAACACAATATTTTGGCATCTAGAGGGCTGTGGCGGAAATTTGGGTTCACTTTTGTATTGAGAAGGACAGCCTGGAGTAGGAATAGTTTACAGGGACACCAAAGTAATGTGCTTATTTGTATATATTCTAAATCAATTAAAAATGTACTAAAACATAAATCTGTCCCACTTGGTTGATCCATTTGCTCCGCGGTGAGGTAGGGGAGTCAGTTTCTATAGTTAAAAGGATTTATATACCAGTTGTAAATACACCTGCCTGCCAGGAAGCTCACATTCTGTTCTATTACAGTAATATGAAGTAGTTCTTTTTTGTATTGACAATTTTTATTGTACTCACGTGGCTGCCACATGTACTCAATGGCAGTTTTTTGCATTTTTATTTTCGTGGCATGACCTTGCAATAAAGGTTTTTTTTTCAAACGAACCATCTTGCCAGGACCTGACTTTTGTTTGCCAATCCTTGTTATGGATGGATACTTTTTGTGATTACATGAGGCTGGCACAACAGCTAATGCTATCTATATGCCAAATCTTTCAAAATATTCAAAGGTCTTATGGAAAAAACACACATTTATGGAGCAGGTACACTGCTTTGAGCAAACCTCTCGACAGAAAACAATAAACCTGATGGATATGTACCTTTCAAGCACACCACTTCAATGCCCCTCTCCTCCCAACATCACTCACTTTACGCATGACTGTCCGCTCTTTGTTCACTCCCTTTTTATAGTAAGGGTGGGCAGAAGGTACTGCCTGTTCCTGCGTTCACACATCACCCTGACCGACCTCTCTCTATCTGAAAGAGCCCAGTTCCAGACTTCTGAAGTGTAAAAACATAAAAACACCTGCAAAATGAGGTTTCACTGAACAAACCATCCCAAAACCAAACAATGGGCCTATGTGCTCCATAAAATACTGGCATTCTTTTGGCTGTAATGTTTTGTTGGACCAATAAACACATGTGAGGTGGCCAACTTTCCACTATAACTTCTCTGGATGCTTTGCACGTGTGTTGACACATTGCTCTTGCAGAGACACTTTGCATGCATGGAAATATCAGAAGTCGCTAATTGGGGGCAAGTGAACTATGGGTCATGTAGCAAAATTTTGGGGTTGAATTTACCACCTCCCTGAAGGTGTGCGTTTTGAATATCAAAGCAGGAACACAGAGTGAACACAATATGGGGACCAGAAAAGAATATCAGACCCAAAAATATTGACATGCAAGTAGGTATACATTTTCAATACCTATCTCCATATATATGTACTTTGAGAAGATTTTTTTTTTTTGTGTAAGACCTTTATTAATCATAAAGCAGTTGACACAGCATGAGCCTACAACCCTGGGGCCGGCTCGCTACGTTAATACCATTAACCAACATTGTAAATGACTGTTTCATAGGAACACCTCTACAGTATGATGCAGAACCCTGTTGTGTATCGCATGTATGGCTAATAGCTGGTAACAGAAATGAGTCTTACATTTTCTCATTTTATAACAAGAACGATAGAACAACATTCCCCAACTTAGACCGTACAGTGTGACCCTCACGTGCTACACTTCAGTTGTAATGGCAGTTATAGTTCCCCCCAATTCCCGCCGCCATCCTGCACATGCACCTGTGGTTACCCATCCATTCGTCCAATCCATTCAATCCAAGGGTCGAATTTCCTCATTATCCTGTAGGGAAGCAAGATATTCCTCCAAATAACCCCAAATACTTTTTGGTCTGGACTTTGCCGGCAATAACTCTTCATAAGTTTGTAGTTTGTCTCGGCAGATGGACATGTCATGCAACCATGTTTTTACCTTCGGCACCTTGCGACTGTGCCAGCATTGTGCCACTTGCCTCTTAGCCAACAATAATGCTACTGCACAGAATTTGCGCTTCAAAGCCCTGAACTGTGGTACTATTCCCAGCAAGCAGACTTTGGGTGTACAGTGTACCTCCTCCTCCAGAATAACAGACAATGTGGTAGTAACCTCCACCCAGTAACTCTCTACTTTGGCGCAGTCCCATGCCAAATGCGCAAAGTCTGCCCCCTCCCTGTTACACCTTTTACATCTGTCATCCTCCTGTAATCCGAATTTAAGCAGTTTCGCCGGTGTGTAATAAATTTGGTGAAGGAATTTAAAGTGAATTATCCTCAGATTGCCGTTGGGTGTAAGTATCTGTGTCAGGGCGCAGGTGCTAGCCCATTCTTCATCTGTCAATGGTGTGTCAAGTAGTGCATCCCACCGCCCCTTTGCCTTCAACTCGTGTCCAGCTAGTTCTGATTGTGCAGCTGAATAAAGTCTAGACACCAGGTGTGATAAATCGTTAGTTGTGATCAATAATTGTAGTGGTGCAAGGCATTCTGGTTCCGAAGGGAACGTTGGGTAGTGTTCCCTCAAGGCTCTAGTGAGTCTGAAATAAGTGAAGCGAAACATGGATGTTTGGTTCTGAACATATCCCAGTTTGTCGAGGCCTACGAATTCGCCTCCCTGAAACACGTCCCCCAACCTATCAATACCAGCTCTGTTCAGTAGGGACATTCCGACACTCTCCCCAGTGACTGACAGCTCCTGATGGTGGTGTAGCATCATGGCCGGCGCATACAGTGGGGTCTTATGAGCCAGTTGCCCCAGTCTTTGCCAAGCTTTGACCGTAGTGTCCACCGTGTTAATATCCCTAGCATGTAGCGGGGGCGGGTATGTGAGATTATTGCTGTGAGGGGAACAGGATGCGCATCGCTCTCCTCTATAGCTGCATGGGCGAGGTATGGAACCGCATGGTACCAATACGCCGCGTATTGCGCCTGCGCACATAGGTAGTATAGGAGGAAATCAGGCACACTGAAACCGCCCTGCGCAAGTGGAAGTGTAAGAGTCCGCAGATCCACACGGGCCTGTTTGCCCGTCCAGATCAGGGTCCTCACCAGGGAGTTTATTCGACGGAATATAGCCTGCGGCGGTGTGATTGGAATGTTGTTAAACAGGTATAGTAGTTTGGGCAGTACGTTCATTTTAACAACCGCTATCCTGTCGGCCAGTGAGAGGGGCAGATGTATCCAGCGCTTGATACTGTCCTCCAGTTTCGAGAGCACCACACCGTAGTTCGCCCTTAGCACCTCTTCTGGATCTCTATGGTACATGACCCCTAGGTATCTGATCGGGTCCTGTTGCCACTCTAGCGGGAAATCCACTACGAAGGGGGAGGTGGTGTCAGTGAGGGGTATTATAGAGGATTTGGACCAATTTATGGCCAGACCCGAGTGCCCCCCGAATCTGATGTATTCCCGGAGTAGGGCGTTCAAGTGAGTCTCAGGGTCACGGACATACAGTAACATGTCGTCCGCATACAATGATATGTGAAGCGACCTGGCTATGAAGTTGAGAGCCGAACCTCTGTAGTTCTGCCGTATCAGACAGGCCAGAGGTTCCAGTGCTAATGCGAATAATAGAGGCGAGAGCGGGCAGCCCTGCCTCGTCCCTCGCTCAATTGCAAATTGATCCGAAACGTATCCATTGATTCTGACCCTGGCACGTGGTTGCGTGTAAAGCAGGGAGACCCACTGCACAAATCGCTTAGGAAACCCCATTCTATTTAGGACGGTGATCATATATCGCCATTCAATGGAGTCAAACGCCTTCGCCGCGTCGAGCATGACCGCCACCGCTTTGACCGAGGGCTGTAGGTAGTGCGAGAGTGCAAAGAGAGTCCTAGTGTTATGCGTGGTTGATCTGGAGGGCACGAAGCCAGATTGGTCCGGCAGGACCAAACTGGTCATCAGAGGTGACAGTCGCTTGGCTATAAGTTTCACAAGGATTTTCGAATCAACGTTTATTAGTGACAGTGGTCGGTACGAGTCGCACTCCTCCGGGTCTTTAGATGGTTTGAGGAGAGCGATAATCATGGCTTCGCGTAGCGTGGGGGGGAGCACCGCCTTTTCAAATGAGGTGCCATACATAGCCACTAAGTGTGGTGCGAGGATGTCCGCATATTGTTTGTAAAATTCCGAGGTAAACCCATCCGGGCCAGGTGCCTTGCCATTCGGCAGTGAACCTATTATCTCAGTTACCTCATCCGCCATGATAGGCCTTGCTAAGTATTCCCTATGCGCATCCGACAGCCAACCAATCGCCACATCGTGCAGGTAGTCATAGGTGTCAGCAGCCGGGGCTGTGGGCTGGGACCTGTAGAGTGACCCAAAGGAATTAACAAAGCATTTCAATATGTCTGCAGCATGAGTCTGTGGTTCTCCCTCCTTGGTCTTCACCCTAAGTATCGCAGTAGGACCTCGACCTGTACATATTTTCCGAGCTAAAAAAGCCCCCGGCCTACCTCCTTCTCCAAAGGCTCTAGCCACATGCGTACGGTTCAGGTATTTCATTTCAGAGTCGAGAAAGTCTGCGTGCTCCGTGTGTACTTCCCGGAGTTTAGCTAGGTGGAGGGCATCCTGAGTGGACTCATATAGGGATTCCAGGTCCCTCATCTGCTGCTCGCATCTGCGTATTTGGGCCCTAATATCCTTAAGAACCCCCGACGTAGTGCTAATACAGACCCCTCTGATCGTGGCCTTGAATGCCTCCCAAAGGATGCAAGGGTCGTCAGTCGACGGAGCATTAAGGTCAAAATAATCCTTTATCGCCTTTTTAATGGTGTCTGCATAAACCGTGTCAGTTAGGGCACGCGAGTTAAAGCGCCATTGGAAGGGAGGGGGTATATATCGTGGAATTTCCAACTGCAAGAGGACGGGATTGTGGTCCGAAAGTGTGCGGGGGAGCACCTGCAGGTGACGAACCCACAGCGCCAGGTCTTTGGTGCCTAGCCAGTAATCCAGCCTGGACCAGCTGTTATGTGAAGCCGTTATGTGCGTGGCCCCAGATGCGTCAGTGTTTCTCAACCTCCAAAGATCCTCCAAACCCAGGTCTTTCATCATGTGTCCCACCAGTAGGCGTGACTGCTTATGTTGCTCTACGGAATTAGATGATCGGTCCAAGCCGTCACGGAGAGTCATGTTCCAGTCACCCCCACATAATATGTGCGTGCTATTGTGCTTTTGCAAGTGTCCCCATACCTCCCGGAAGAAGTCCGGGGCGTCCGTGTTAGGACCATACACATTCAACAACGTCACTCTCTGGCCTCTCAATGTACCTGATACCAGCAAAAATCTACCAGATGGGTCCTGCGTTACAGTGTGAGTCTCAAACCCCACCCCACGCTTTACCAAAATGATCACCCCTCTAGAGTAGGAAGAGTAGGAGGCCCTGTAAACCCCCTCCGCCCACCTTGACCCCAACTGAGCGTGTGTGTGTGGTGCCAGGTGAGATTCCTGTAGGAATGCTATGTCCACATTCCACCTTGTCAGGCTGGCGAAGATCTGTCTTATTTTACGTGGCTGCGAGAATCCTCTAATGTTCCATGTGAGAACGTTTAAGCTGCTTCTACCCGACTCCCTTGACCCCATCAAATTTGAGTGACATAATGCGTGACAGCATCCCCCCAGTCAACTGTATAGGAGTAGCCAGCTCCTCCCCAGTAGGAGTCCTAATTGGTGCAGCGGTAGCCAGAACTAACGGGGAACCAGCACGAAAAGATACTTCATACTCTGTCGGTCTAAATATACATTCAAACAACCCGCCACCCCTTACCCCACCCACTCCAGCAACCCCAACCTGCCGAAGCCATTCCCATCCAGTGCACCATTCCGTAACATTCACAACCCTAACTACAGTGCCCAGAACCAAACTCTTATTGGGTTATACCCTCACAGAGGTCCGCCAGGGGCACAACTCTCCACCCGGTGTACAGGTGTGGGCGATACTAAATAAGCTGTATGACACGCAGTTTAGGTGATCATTCGCCGCCCCCCCCCACCTCCCCCCGAACACGCATCAACAGTGCCGCAGACTGAACAACATGCCTGGAGCAGTGCGACCCCAACGTAGTTACATTATTTAAACAGCAAAGAACAGACCCCACCGCCCCCCACATGTGCTGATCGCCACACATAGTGTATCGGAAACCGCAAAGGTAGTCTGTGATTGAAGCGTGGCAAAGCTAGTGCATAGTAAGCAAAGTATATCACACAAGGTTCAGCGGCCCACTATACGTGTACCGAGCTTCACAGTGTAACCGCCAAATGGCACCAGTGTTGCTTGTCAGTGTTGGTCAGTACAGCACAAATGAGGGGGCATGGATCGTGGGGCATTTACAATCCAAAGTCAGTATTACCCCCACATTATCGAACAGTAGTCTCTGTGCCCCAATAGGCCCCCTCCATCCAAACATGCAGTCTATGTTGTACCAACACCACAATCATTCACCCAGGAGATCAGAGTTATGCGGGCCCTCCAAGTGCGGACAACAGTGGTCATGCTAGAACGCATGTATTCGGACAGAACAAGAAACTCACCATTGGCAGATTAAGAATCAACCCCATGCCTTCAGTCCGAGTCACGGTGCTGTTCATTTTGCGAGTTGTCCCTCATCTCGCGTTGCACCTTCTTAACAAATTCTTGTGCTGCCTTCGGTGACGTCAGCACAATCGCTTTCTCTTTCCATACCACCCTTAGGCGCGCCGGATACATCATCGAATACACAATGTTCAAATCACGCAATTTGGCCTTCACTGTGGTGTATTCTTTCCGGGCCTGCTGGACCGCAACCGTGTGGTCAGGATAAAACTCTAAGGAGTTTCCCTGATGCTGAATCTTCCCTTTTTCTCTCGCTAGTCGAAGGATCATGTCCCTGTCGCGGTAGTTGAGGATTCGCGCCACAATCGGTCTCGGCGTGGCGCCAGGAGGTGGTTTCGGGGCCAGTGATCTATGTGCACGCTCCACGATGAATAGGGGCGATAAGGCCTCAGCACCGAACAAGTCCTTACATAGCGTTTCCACGTAGGTCTCCATCCGTCCTGTGTTGGTGGTCTCCGGCAGGCCCGCGATCGGTACGTTGTTGCGTCTCGAGCGCGCCTCCAAATCCTCCTCCAGGAGTCGTTCCATATCTGCGCACTTTGAGGTGGAGGCTCCCGCCTCATCTTCGACCGCGGATATGCGTGTTTCGGCCTCATCCAGACGCTCGCCATGCTTTTCCTGCCGTGCCGCCATGCCGTCCATTCTGCAAGTTAGGTTATCCAGCTTGCCATTAATGTCCTGCAGGTTCGACTGAATCGCCAGTAGGATCTTTTCTATGTTATTGTTGGGCACAGGCCCTGCCCCATCGCCATCCTCCACCACTTCGTCGGTTGACTTCTGCGCCTTTTTGGCCTCAAATGACAGTTCCTGTTGTTGCTTGTCCGGCTTGCCCATGGTGGTGGTCGGGGATACTGTCTTCCTGCTCGTGGGCCCCGATGCCCTAGTAAATCTGGTCGCCGTCGCCGTGGTGATCTCCACAATTGGTACGTCCGCCGTTGGTTATATCGTCCCACAGCGTTTTGTGAAGGGCAAAGTTGACACTTGCCTGGGTGCGAGGTTATGTGGCCGATCGCTGGCCGCCCCGCCGCCCAGCAGTCCTACTCAACGTGGCCGGCCAGTGGCCACTCAGCAGTGCAGTACGTGCGATAGGGTGTGGCAGCGCACCGTGTTGATGAGCTCCCGGGCCTCACCGTCCCCCGAGGCGGCGTGTGGTCGCAGCAGGCACTACGCTCGCACACTGCGTACAATGTCGCTAGTCAGCCAGCGCAGTACGTATGCCCTCCTTGCAGGTACAGACTCGTGACAGGCTGCAACCCCCCGCCTCCGCCCCGGTGGACCAACAAGGCCGGGGCCTTTGCGCGCCGACTGGAGAGGGGTCAGATACGCATGTGGTTGCTAGTCAGCCATCGCTACTCCGGCAGGCACCAACCTGGGCGCTATTGAAGAGGTGCACTGTTCTCTTGTAGGCTGAAGGGGCAGGACAGCGACATCGGAAGGTTCCTGGAGCAAGGCCGTACCCACGAAGTGTAGTAGTCGGCGCAGACGGACGAGCGGAGACTGTCCGCCTCACTCAGGTCACGCTTCTGTCATCCAGCGCTATCTATCCGTCAGGCACGCGGACGCGCCTCCACTTTCGCCAGCGAACAGTCCAGCAGTTCCCGTTGGGTGCGTCACAGACAGCAATCACCACCGCAGTTATTCCGGAGGACCAGCAAGGTCGTGGCATGTGCACTGTGTCCGGAGAGGGGTCAGCTATGCCCGCGTTTCTCGAATGCAGCCGCCATATTGTCAGGCATTAGCCTCGGTGTTATTGTGGGGGTCCCCGGTACTCTGTATCGTGAAAAGGATAGGGTAGCGGCATCGGAAGGTCCAGGGATCAATACCCTACCTCCGAAACGCTGTTCGTGGCATAGATGGACGATTGAAGTCTACCTGCTCCATTTTCGCTGTGCATACGTCCCCCAGCGTCGGCCATCTTGTCAGGCACTCGGACGCTCCATAGCCTTTACCGACGATTAAACTTGCAATCCATGTCTGCCGGGGGGCTCTCTGCACCACATCTAAAGCCGCATCACTTCCCCCGTCTGCCGAAGTGCTCGGGGAGCGGGTGGCCGGGGCGATAGCGGCGAACTCCACCAAAGTTGACGACCGCCCGGCGGAGCTGCTGCTCAGGCAGCCATCTCGCTGTGCGCCCCCTAGCGCCTCTCTACTTTGAGAAGATTTGTATATATCTTCGAGCTACGTAGAAGTGGAGTTAGGAAAGTAAAACTATACCTCCCTCTGTACATTTGCCTCTTCAGCATTTTGGGTTTTGATATTGTGGTCACAATACTGCGACTGCTTGATATTCCTCGTTGATATTCCACACTACAATTATCCAGTAATTAAGATTTGACTGCACCCCATTGCAACTTTTGAGAGACAAGTTTAGAAAATGAACAACTCTGATATCCAAAATAAATCAAATAATGTTATGTACTGTCCTGGAAGGGCAGGCTGGGCGCATAGTTAACACCCCCTAGGTACAACTGCGCTCATCCTGGTCTGTGTTGGCAAACCAGCCCATGTTTCTGAACATCATGTTAGCGCATCTTCCTAGCGTGTGTAGGAAGTTGAATGCACATCCCCACTGCCTTGAGAGAGAGGATGTGCTCAGGGCCCTGAGGTTACACAAGAGAATCGGCAACAGGAGTATCCCATCGGAAGAGCCGAACTCCAAGGCTTGGGAAGACCCACATGGAGGTTTTCTCACTACCTGGGAAGGGAACATCCATAGTACCCCCCCCCCCCCCCCATCCTTTTGGCCTACCACCCCACCCGCTGCCCATCAGGGCATCCCTTAGGGATGCTCTCATGGTATGGGACAACCAACTCAAGGTTGACTGAGGTGTAAGTAATGCCAACCTTGGCAGAGGTGTAATGGTGCCCCACAGGCCTGCTATGCCAGGCCTGATATAGTGTTGACAGGCTTTCTGGTAGGTGACACACTCAGTGCTATGTCCCACTACTAGCCAGTGCCGTACCCAACCTGGGTATGTGGTGTACCCGTTTATGGAGTGCACAGAGGTACAGCACATAAACCCATTACTTATGCACCCCTAGTCCAATGTGGGTGAAACGGGCGCATGAACCTTCACTCTTCAGTACAGTGGGAAGGTGCCCAGATTCCTAAGGTCATCCGGAGAGAGTCGGCTAAGCCTAGGAGGAAAAAGCCAGACGTTTGGGGGTAAATTACCCTTAGACAGTCCATGTCCAACACATCGTTTATATTGTTTTTTGTTAAATAAAGCTCACAAATTCACTGTAAAAAACAAAGGAAAAAGTGACTTTATAGTTAGGTTATGGGAATAATATCTTACTTTACATTAAAATAAAACCCAGAAATTCACAGAAAAAAAACAAAGTAACTATAACTCTCTTACTCGCCATGCACAGTGTTGTCATAAATGCTGTAATTTCAGATGTCATGAGTGATGTTATCACTGAACATGACCTGAGTGATGTCATATATGAGAGTCTAAGGAGTGCATGGCGAAGATCCGAGTTATAGTTACTTCAAGGCGTGAGTTATAATCACTTCAGTTAACTATAACTGGTGAATTTCAGTTGTTTTCTTTTTACCTAAAATGTTATGTTGCAACCGACATTTTCACCTAACTATAATATCACTTTACCATTTTTTTATTTCAGTGAATTTCGATTTTAAAAAATTATATAAAGTATGATATTATTACCATACCTATCTATAACGTCACCTTCAAGGTTTAGTGTTTTCAGTAAATTTTTAGGTGATTTTTCACATAGAGTTATTTTTTTACCATAACTTATTATAACGACGCTGTGCCATGCTGTGCATGGCCTTTGGTCATGCATAGCATGTGGTGGGGCACAGTACCTGGCCTGTTGAAAGGCACTCCATCCACCTCCCGGCAGGCGCCCAAGAGTCACCCCCTTTTTTATCAACGGTGCAGCGGAACTGCAGGTCCACCGCAAAATAACGCTGAGCACGGCTGAGCACGGCAATAGCTTTGTCACTCTGTGGTGCAGCAAACAAAAAGTTTTTTTTTTTAATTTGAACCTGAGGGGGTCATGGTACCCCAAGTCTGAACATGGCAGATGCAACTTTTACTTTAGGTTGTGGCCAGCCAATCCGATCATGTAGCTTTTGCTCGGGGAACCACAGATCTCCTGGGTGGTTTTTCTGTGGTTCAGGTTCGTGAAATATACGTACATTTTGAACCTAATTTCTCAAAAAGTACTGACCAGATGGCTTTTAATCCACAATCTCCTGCCTAGTAAAAGCTATATATTATAGTGCTAATGCTTCAAGTACATAAACATCACAGATCTATCATTTCCTTGCTCAAAGCAAAAGTTGCCATCAGGCTCCTATGACTATGTTGTTAATGAAATGTGTGCATACCTGTGACAAGATACGGGCTTTCAGCTAGCCCTGTTCATTCTGCACTACAGAATCAGCGTGGTGGTGGGGGGCGGGGGGGGGGCAGTTTTGTCAGCTCACTGCACTCTCTTCACTGTCAGTGACAGCATTATGCCTCTTCACAAGGAGCCCTTCTGAACACAAAGCAGTTCAGCTCATTGACAGGGACTACTATGGCAATATGTTTTTTTGAGAACAAAAATATTTTTGCTTTAAGACATTGTCTTCTGTTTTTTAGATTGATGAGGGCCCAGCAGTGTCCCCAACAATAAAGTTTTGTAAAAAAAACTAAAAAAAACAAGAATAAAAAACTGAAAAGGCTGGCAGCCACCGCCTGACCTACTGGTTGTGCCACCACTTATTGTATACTGCTTGCTAGCATGGCTGAAGAGCTGCAAATACCTTACCATTTTCCGAGGTAGTCATATGAAATTTACCAATATCAGAAGTCTGGGTGGCTGAGTTGTCCCTACTAGGATTGTGAGTTTTGACCTGCAGTTTGCAGTGAAAACCCAAAGCAAGTGTTTAAATCACTCAGCCATTACACCCTTTCTAACCTTTGTGTCATTCATAGGGGCAGATTTACAACTCCCTTGCGCCTCTTTTACGCCGCTGTTGCGTCACTTTTGTGACGCAGCGGCGGCGCAAAAGATGTGCCATGGTGCGGGGTATTTACAACGTGACGCATCTGGGAGATGCGTCATGTTGTAAAGCCCTGCGCCATAAGGAGGGGGGGTGGGGGGGGGGGGGGCGTTCCTGCGCAGGAACGCCTCCTAAAAGTGGCTGAGTGAAATCTACAAGATTTCACTCAGTCACTTTTAGGCCAATGCTGCGTCAAAACCCTGCACCTGCTTGAAGCAGGCGTAAGGCTTGATGCAGCATTGGACAGATAGGGCACCCCCGAGCCTTGCTGGAGCTGCGTCGCGCTTGCGACGCAACTCCAGCAATGCGCCACCTTTACGGCACAGATGCGTCACGCATCTGTGCCATTTTTACCCCATGGTGCGCCGCATTGTAAATGCAGCGCATCCAGGGTGGCGGAGCTGCGGCGCACAATAACTGGCGCATCCCCGGGGATGCGCCAGTTATTGTAAATCTGCCCCTAAGTGTTGCAAATATCCACCTACAGGCCATTAACATCCACTGTAGACTCCTTAATCACCCACTTTTGAAACAAAATAATAATAATAACACTTGTGAAGTGGTCGACTCTGAGGAAATCTCCTCATGTGCAAAGAGGCTACCCTGTCACCTTTTCAAGGACCGTCAGCGACTCTCAGCTGCATTCCAGGATTTTTCTTTGAATTCTAGCAGTTACAGTTTTATTGATCCCATTATAAAACCAAGACTCCAAGTCCCAGAAATAAAAATAAAAACCTAGGTTGGAGCAGCTAGTCATGACTGGACCTGAAAATTTTGGTAGCTCTGAAAGAAAAGACCTTTGGGCGCCAGTAATTTCTGGATCACGTCTTGATTCTAACATTTTTGTTGGGCAAATAAAGGCGTGTGAATAGAGGGAAGATAAACATTAATAAATAGGGAAGTAACCAAGCAGGTATGTCAATAATTTACTGAGACTCACGTGTAGGTTAATGATTGCAGGTAACCTCAGTAGCACCTTGCAGTGCTTAGAGATGATATGAGAAAGTCGCCATGCCGGTACCGCTGACAGAATTATCCATGTGATTAGATTTTGCATTGTTTGTGTGGGCCCTAGTTTCTACCACTTTCCATGCCCGATGCCGGTTGATCAACACTGAGCAGATGGTCTTGCCTGGTGTGAAAGAGGAACAAACTCGAACTGTCCAAATAGGCACTTCCTTGGCAGCACCATGTGTACACCTTGCAAAGCAACTATGCTATTGAGATGACCCTAGAGGCAAAAACACCTCGCCGGGAGCTATGAAATGTGTCTCAAGGTTAGGTCCACCAATGCACTAGAAGAATCTCTGACAGAATATCGAGAGACAGGATATCGACACTCAAAATATCGACGTTGGAATATCGAAGGCAAGTATATCGACATCCTATCTACAACATGGTAAGTACAAAAATAACGAAAAAAATAATATAGATGTTAAAAATATCGATGCTAAAAATATCGTTTTTTTTCTTTTAAAATATAAATGTAAAATAAATTAAATAACACTAATAAATAAAATCTACATCGTTAAAAGTATCTAATAATGTTTAAAATTAATAAATAATACATATATAATAATAATACATTAATTAAATATATACAGCAAATATATCATATATATGTACTGAACAATAAGTTGTAATAATTATTTTACTAATTTATAAATGAATAACATATATTCTAAATTACAAATACATTTACAAACATAAAACAATAACATAAATAAAATGTAAAAAATATAAAAAAATTACATATACTTTTAAAATTAATTATATAAAACGTTGGATAGCGTAAGGGTAAAAATTACTATTCCCACTCCAGAGAGTGCAACAGTAGGGAACGCGTTGGATAGCGTAGGGGTAAAAATTACTATTCCCACTCCAGAGAGTGCAACAGTAGGGAAAGCGTTGGATAGCACAGGAGTATAAATTACTATTCCCACTCCAGAGAGTGCAACAGTAGGGAAAGCGTTGGATAGTGTAAGAGTAAAAATTACTATTCCCACTCCACAGAGTGCAACAGTAGGGAAAGCGTTTGATAGCGTAGGACTAAAAATTACTATTCCCACTCCAGAGAGTGCAACAGTAGGGAAAGCGCTGGATAGCGTAGGGGTAAAAATTACTATTCCCACTCCAGAGAGTGCAACAGTAGGGAAAGCGTTGGATAGCGTAGGAGTAAAAATTACTATTCCCACTCCAGAGAGTGCAACAGTAGGGAAAGCGTTGGATAGCGTAGGAGTAAAAATGACTATTCCCACTTCAGAGAGTGCAACAGTAGGGAAAGCGTTGGATAGCGTAGGGGTAAAAATTACTATTCCCACTCCAGAGAGTGCAACAGTAGGGAAAGCTTTGGATAGCGTAGGGGTAAAAATTACTATTCCCACTCCAGAGAGTGCAACAGTAGGGAAAGTGTTGGATAGCACAGGAGTATAAATTACTATTTCCACTCCAGAGAGCGCAACAGTAGGGAAAGCGTTGGATAGCGTAGGAGTAAAAATTACTATTCCCACTCCACAGAGTGCAACAGTAGGGAAAGCGTTGGATAGCGTAGCAGTAAAAATTACTATTCCCACTCCAGAGAGTGCAACAGTAGGGAAAGCATTGGATAGCGTAGGAGTAAAAATTACTATTCCCACTCCAGAGAGTGCAACAGTAGGGAAAGCGTTGGATAGCATAGGGGTAAAAATTACTATTCCCACTCCAGATAGTGCAACAGTAGGGAAAGTGTTGGATAGCGTAGGGGTAAAAATTACTATTCCCACTCCAGAGAGTGCAACAGTAGGGAAAGCGTTGGATAGCGTAGGGGTAAAAAATACTATTCCCACTCCAGAGAGTGCAACAGTAGGGAAAGCGTTGGATAGCGTAGGACTAAAAATTACTATTTCCACTCCAGAGAGTGCAACAGTAGGGAAAGCGTAGGATAGCGGAGGGGTAAAATTTACTATTCCCACTTCAGAGAGTGCAACAGTAGGGAAAGCGTTGGATTGCGTAGGGGTAAAAATTACTATTCCCACGCCAGAGAGTGCAACAGTAGGGAAAGCATTGGATAGCGTAGGGGTAAAAATGACTATTCCCACTCCAGAGAGTGCAACAGTAGGGAAAGCGTTGGATAGCGTAGGAGTAAAATTTACTATTCCCACTCCAGAGAGTGCAACAGTAGGGAAAGCGTTGGATAGCGTAGGGGTAAAAATTACTATTCCCACTCCAGAGAGTGCAACAGTAGGGAAAGCATTGGATAGCGTAGGGGTAACAATTACTATTCCAACTCCAGAGAGTGCAACAGTAGGGAAAGTGTTGGATAGCGTAGGGGTTAAAATTACTATTCCCACTCCAGAGAGTGCAACAGTAGGGAAAGCGTTGGATAGCGTAGGGGTAAAAATTACTATTCCCACTCCAGAGAGTGCAACAGTAGGGAAAGCATTGGATAGCGTAGGGGTAACAATTACTATTCAAACTCCAGAGAGTGCAACAGTAGGGAAAGTGTTGGAAAGCGTAGGGGTTAAAATAACATACTTATTAATAAAAGCTTTTTTTAATAATAAAAATATAAACGATTAAATAAAAATAAACCATATACAATACCTATACATAATTATAAAAAACATGATTAGCTCAATATATTTAACCAAACCAAAATATTAAAAAAATAGCTTTTTATAATATTTAATTAACAATTAATATTTAATTAACAATTATATTATTAACAAAACAATTATTTTAAAAACATTATTACTTAATTACATTTACATTTCTTCCCACCATATTCCCCTATAAACCCACTACCCGCAACAAAACACATTTATCTATTTATGAATTAATTAAAATTATTTACTAATTAATTAAAATTAATTACCAATTAATTAAAATCAATTGCCAATTATTTAAAATTAATTTATAATTCCTACTAATTAATTATTAATTACACATAATTAAATTACTTCCCACCCTATTCCCCTATAAACCCACAACCCGCTACAGAACATATATATCAATTAATTAAAATGATATACCAATTAATTAAATTTATTTACCAATTATTTACAAATATTTTATAATAACTACTAATTAATAATTAATTTAACATAATTAAATTACTTCCCACCCTATTCCCCTATAAACCCGCAACCCGCTACAGAATATATTTATCAAATAATCAATTAATTAAAAGGATTTACCAATTAATTAAATGTAATTACCAATTATTTAAAATTAATTTATAATAACTACTAATTATTCATTAATTTTACCTAATTATATTACTTCCCACCCTATTTCCCCATAAACTCATAACCCGCTACAGAACATATTTATCAATTAATCAATTAATTAAAATTAATTTCCAATTAATTAAAAATAATTACCAATTAATTACAATGTATTAAAAAATCCTACAAATTAATAATCTATTTAACATAATTAAATTACTTCCCACCCTATTCCCCTATAACCCCACAACCCGCTCCAGTACAAAAACATATAATTTGCTTATAAATAAATGTATTAATATATAAAATTAATACACATATAATATAAATTATTTTAAGTACTTAAGTTATACATATAACTCATACATAATAAAAAACAAAAATATAATACAAATATCGATATTAGTGTCATCGAAATTAGTGACATCGATATATATGCTATCGATATTATTAACTTCGATATTACTTACATCGATATAAAGAATTTCGATATTACTTACCTCAGGGTCGATATTCTGTCCAACGATATTCTTGACATCGATATTCTGCACCTTCGAAATTCCTAACACGATATTTTGGTAGGTCGATATTTAATACTCGATATTTTGACTGTGTACCGCACTAGAAGCCATGAACCTGTATGTTTGTGTTTCACACTGTCACTGGCCAAATGTACTCCTTACAACACATATTCACAAGTCTCTTTTCTATAAATCTAGAAGTTCATGAAAACATTACACATAATGTATGTTTATAGCTTGACTAGCCAAATGGCAGTGGTGCGCTGTACAGGGCCAAAGGCAAAAGTATAGTCAACCAATGATTGGGAGGTATCTAAGTTCTGGATGTAGCGCTCCTAAAAGACGTGGGTCTTCAACTCTTTCATAAATTGGAAGAGGGTTGGAACTGTATTGGTGGAAACAGGGAAGTTGTTCCGGATCCTGGATGCAAAGAGGGACAAGGCTGGTTGCCTACTTTTTAGGTCTCGGCTAGTGTGGCTGCGCACATGCGTAGCTCGCTTGGCGAGATTTTATGATTTTAAGGAGCTTCAGTGAAGGGCTTTAAACCCTGCCCCTCTTTTCCATTGGCTGGCATCACCGTTTATGCTAAACGGTGGCCAACCATTGGAAAAGAGGTTTGTATGACGTATACTTTTTTCTTTTTGAGACGGCCCACTTGGACGGGCTTACCTGCTTTCCTTCTGAAGTAAAAGGTTTCTTATCTTTATTGGGTCATGTTTAAACACATGGGTCCATAAAGATAAGAAACCTCATCCTCTCAGTGTGCCCTTCGCTCCAGCCTCTATCCAACTTGCACTTTTCACTGCCTCTTCATAGCCATGCCTTCTACTCGTGCCCCCCTGCTTGCCGGCTCTCTCTGTCATTCTGCCTTGCCTTCGTGTCCCTAGCAAGCATGTCCAATCCGGTCTCATACAGCTTGCCCTCGTCTCGCCGAGTCCCCACAATGCCCAATTCCGTTTGCACATACACTCCCGGATTTGCCCCTTTCCCTGACGCCCTTGTTCTCCGCTGCGCCTTTCTCTAACATGCCATTCCACGCTACTGAACCGATAGTTTTGACTGAAATGACTCTCCTACGCTTCACTCAAACTTGGCCGGGCTCCTTTCAGCCCTCTCTCTATCATGCGCCCGTTGGTCTCCCCGGTGTCTGTTAGTGTCCTGTCCTTGCGTCTACAGGCAGCACATCATTTTAACTATTCTCTCCAAAGCCATACTCTTCTAGTTCCAGGTTCTTGTGGAGGACTGGGCCTGTGTACTCTGTTGTCCACTTTCCCAGGCTTTTTAACCCTTTAAGTGCTGCCGTCGGCCAACGGTCGTCACGAGCACTACCTCCCCAGTGCTGCGCACGACCGTTGGCCGTCGGGCCAGCATTTGTTATCCGAATGTTCAGCACTGGGCGCTGAACGTTCGGCGCTCGGAAGGTATTAATTGCACACCTCGCGCCCGCCCCCAAGCACTAGTTGCAACCCCATCCCGGAGCTATGCTCACCTTCTGCCATATCTGTCCGGAGGTGGCCACCTTGCGGATGAGCTTCTGAGGGGCTCCGGCTCGGTCTCCGGGTCACTGTCCGTGGAATCCTCTGGCGGCAGCGCCGCCATCCTGCAGCTGTGTCCGGGGTTGCGTGGCCCGGCAAGGGGCGACGCCTGCAGGGGAGCTGGAACTACTACAGCCCGGTGATCCGAGGCCTGCTTGTGATCTTGCGCCCTCTGCCGGGTGACTGGCGCTATTGCAGACTCGCATTCGAGGATTACAGGATAAATTGTGTGATCTTAGGCACACTTTTTACTTATTAACAACTAAGATCAGGAAGGGGGGCCTTCACAGATCTGGTGGGTAGAGAGGCCCTTTCACTTTCAGAAAGGACATGAAGATGATCTTGCTTTTGCCGACAATTTTAGTAAATAGAGAACACTGTTGAAAGAGTTGTTCTCATAGCTGCTTGTTCTAACAAGCATTGCAAATGCAATAGGTCTTGCCTTTTATTAAGTTAAAGCCATTTGCGTTGCTATACAATACCATTAGCAAAGCAAATGGCTTTAACTTAATCAAAGGCGAGACCTATTGCATTTTCAATGCTTCTTTACACTTCTTTTTCTCCAGGCTGATGGTGTTCTGGCTGAGTGTGCCGAGAACCACCAGAGATGGTAAGTACAGACTAATGCCTGTTCTGTGCACTCCCTTGTGAAGTCAAGTTTTAGAAGCTAAAACAAGGCCTGTTTGAGCCCAACTCCTCTGTCACTGTTCCTCCCAAAAGCAACAAGCATTGGCAATGCAAGTAGGGATGACTAATAGCTGAAAGTGCCTCTTGGGTCACTAGTGAGTTTCAATATATGCAATCTTCACTTATCCTTACACTCATGCATTCATTCATCCACCATAGTATTTACCTACTCAGGCATCTATATTAAAACACACATACATCTACAAGCATATGCAAGTTAAATATGATGACAGTGGGAGCAATGTTGCATAAATGTGACCATCGTGCCTACAATGAAAAATATGTAAAGACTTAATAGTGGGTGACCATCATGGAATGGTATTGTGCATAGAATATCATTGCTCTAGTAAACCAGGGTGGTCGCCATGTTGTTTGTAAATATGGGCGCCATCTTGGACCGGTAAAACAATAACATACTACGGACAATAACATTCCTAGAGCACCACCCAGTTTAGAAGCATTGGTCTCATAGGATGTGATGTACAGCAGATAGAATGAGCAGCAAGCGATGTAGCATTTTCTGAGGAGTTGCTGAGCACTGTAAGGGGAAAAAACTAAATTAAAAAGAGAGGAAAGAAAGACAATTATCTATAAATGATCTATATAAGCGATACATAAAAAGAGAACATGGGAAACTAAAGGATTGGTTCAAAAGTCAGAGCACTGATGCACACTTAATTTCAGGCAGATGGGCACATGTGAGCAGGCAATCTGCCATCACTAACAGGACAATAGAGCTAATGGCTACAGTACTCTGACCTAATATCCCATTCAGTATGCTGACATGAGCGGAAACAGAATGTGAATGGCACTCAAACAGACCAGTAGCTGAAATGTGATGTTCCAAAGCCCCTTTATGTATAGTACATGTGCTAAAGTATATATCCTGCATGGGTCAATTGTTATGGGACGTGGTAAAGCCTTACACAGAGATTTTGTTACATGGAATCTCACAGATAAAATTAGCAACCAAGGGTTTTGGTGTTGGTTAAGCGTCGGATAAAACCTTTGGAGTAGAAGATTAGAGCTGTGGTAATCCTTGTTAGACCTTCTTAAGTTGCGTAGTGTCCAGAATGCCCTTGTTTAAAAAAACATTAACAAATAAACATACATGCATATACATGCACAAAGGGTCTTAAGATCCACCTTGTTCTGTCTGTTCAAGTGTCATTATTGTGCTGTTTCTCCGCATCACACCCTATTGCATGTGTGGCAATCTGTTCACCCATTTCTTCAATTTGCCCTTTTGCCCTCTGACTACAACATTTGGCCAGTCACATGTGCACATTGTCTTGAAACTGAGTGTACTTCCTTGTCAGGAGCCAGTTTTTTTGTGTTCTATTTTTTGTATTTTATAAGTCCTCTTTCATTTCATTCATTCTTCTTTTTTTTATTTTTGAAAACTTTTATTTGCATTTTTCATTAATTGGCACGTAATATTACAATCTGACGGATATTGATACATGATGGTACATCGATTAAGGACGAAGCGGTTAAGTACATTTATATGCTTGTTCCGCAACTCTCCCTCATAGTCCATTCTTCGTATTTATATGAATGGTGAGAGCCCAGCAATTTTCCAATTGCCGCATTTAGTCAATGACATCCGATATTGAGTCTTCTAGTGGCGGCTCACAAATGTTTCCTCTAAAAGTCTTCCATTTTACCCATACCCTTGTCCACTTCCAAGGGCATCCCCTATGTACATATACCACTTTCTCCGCTAACATTGCACCGTCCATGTCACAGCACCAATGATGGTAGGAGGGAGTAAGTCCCGCCCCCAGTGTTGAGCTATATTTCCCTTTGCCATCATCATACTTAGCGTTGCCCAGCCCTGGGCCATTTGGGTGAGGTCTGTAGGCTCCCAGATGTATAAGAGACATCGGTTCGACAGGAGCTCCGGCCACCCGCAAGATGGTGCCCATTATACTCTCCCAGTACAGTTTGATCTCCAGGCATTCCCATAATATGTGGTAAAAGGTACTCTGCCCCCCACATTGCCTCAGACAGAGTGGTGTGTCAGCGTGACCCATGCGGTGTAGAGTTGTGCACGTATAGTAAATTCGATGTAGGATTCTTAGTTGCACTAACTTCAATTTTGAGGGTATTGCCGCCTCCTGCAGGGAAGCGAGTGCCTCCTGCCAGTCTGTCTCGTCCAGCTCACCAATGTCTGTCTGCCACCTGTCCCTTAGAGTTTTTGTGGGCTCTGGTCGGTTATTTATGGTCTTGCGGTAGGTTTGGGAGATCACCTTTTTTATCATGTGGTCTGTCAGCAGTCTGTCTTCTGATGGGGAAGACTCTGGGAGCTCAGTATCTGGAGGGAGCATATTCATGAATGCATGTCTAATCTGCATGTAATGAAAGGTTACGGTCGGCGCCATCCCATATGTTTCTTGTAGCTTACTGAATGGAACGACTGCGCCCTTTTTCCATAGATCCCCGACATGGGAATTGCCTATAAGGTCACATTGCTTGAACCCCTTACTATTGAATAGTTTACCCAAGCGCCGGGTTTCCTAAAGTGATGTGGCCTGTCTTATAACCCCCTCCCATCCAAGTGCACAAAGTGTGGTGAACCATGTACGCACTGTGTGTGCCGTTGGTCCTATAAAGGTAGTCCCCTGATGTTTATTGTAAAGTGCCCCCATAACGCCATCTGATCCGAGGATATATCTGTCCATACGCAATGCCGGTTCTTCCTGAGGAGCATGGACCCATTGGTTGATTACAGTGAGCTGCGCAGCCCAATAGTAGAACTTTATGTCGTGGAGGGCAATTCCACCATCATACCAGCTCTTTATCAATTTATGTCTCGCTATGTGTGCAGGTTTCCTGTCCCGTAGAAGATTATTTACTTCAGTATCTATTGCTTTGAAGTAGGTGGAGGGGACTGGGAATGGGTTGTTTTGTAAGGTGTAAAGGAATCTAGGGGAATGCATCACTTTGAAAAGGGCAGCTCTTCCTAACAATGTCAGTGGTAGGGAACGCCATTTTTTCACATCACGATGGAACCGACCAAGGGGCTCCAGGAGGTTTTTTCCCATAAACTGATCAGGCTGGGGCGTAATATGTATATATATATATATATATATATATATATATATATATATATATATATATATATATATATATATATACCCAGCTATTTTAACCCATCGTCCGCGATCTGTATATCACAGTTCCTTGGTAGTGCGGTGGGGGCCCCTAAGCACGTACAAAAGTGACTGTGCCCTATTAATGGTGTAACCCGAAACCCTACAGCACAGCTTTCCAAACTTTCCATGTTGGTGACACACCTATTTGTGAAAAAATGTTCAGGGACACGGTAACGCGAGCGAGCGCAGCGAGCGATTACGAACCACCCAAGGGAGTTTTGGAGGGGTTCTCCCACCGATAATTTTTGAAAAAGTAGTGGCAAATGGTGCATTTCCAAGCAAATTTGAGAAAGCATGAAGGTTAATAAAGCAATTGTTAATCTGGTCTAACAAAGCCAGTGACTGGCAAAACTGAGTGTAAGAAAGGTTAGGTTTGTTTGTGCATGAAACAAGAATATAATAATGCACACATTGACTTATGCCCCAGTGATGTGCGGCAAAAAAAGTACAGGTGCACGCCCTGCCAACCCTTTCAACCAGCACAAAGTCCACCTGCTGCCTTGCTGAATATGAGTTATACAAAAATCCGTTCTGGAAGGGGGAATTGTGAGTGATAAAACAATCATGCAACTTTTCAACCGGTCTCTGTGCATTGAACTCAGATGGGACAGCTTTCCTCTGCGCAGCGCGCCAAAAGGCAACAGAGAATAAGACTAGTCATATGTTTTCCACTCAGCACTTTGAGCTAAAATTAACTGCATGTAAGGGAGAAGGACAAATACATATGTCATAGAAATTGTAAATATTAAATTGTATGGGGACACAACATATCGCACGAAAACCCTTCATTGATTTTTTAAAAAAATGTATGATTTGTAATATAACATACATACATTTCCAAAACATGATGTCCTTTATGACTAACAATATGTAAATATGTGCAGGAATGAAAAACTTTGAACAAAAACAACAGCACTTACTATTTTATTGAGATGAATGAGGTGGATAAGATTAACACAGCTGGTCAATATTTGGTGGAATATTAGATAAAGACACTGATGCAATCATAGTCTTGGATTTCAGCATTTGGAAAGTGTCTCATAGCACAAGAATTACAATATGTGAATAAAAAACAACAGCACTTGTCTTACTTTTTCAATGCGATATATGAGGCTGATAGGACGCACACAGTTGGTCAATATTTGGTTGAATATTTGATAAAGACACTCGCATTTCATCATCAAGCATTTTTAAGCATCCACGTTTCAGTGTCTTTAAGTTTGTCATTGTTGAAAAGGATACTTCACATATGTATGTAGTAGAAAACGACAACAGAATTTTTAACGCTTTTTTACCTAGGTTTGGATGCATTTTTGTAACACAAACCCAAAAGCTGTCTAAATCACCCTCTGAATGCATCATGATCATACTTCGATCATTTTTTATTTCAGCTAATTCTTCTTCATCGATAAGAGAGAAGTTCCCAGGTGCAGCTGAAAGGAATGGATTTCTGATCCAATCATAGTCTCGGATTGAAATATTTGGAAAGTAATGAGAAACTTTCTCTCCCAGCAATGTTAAATGGTCAACAATCAGCAGGCTGATATCGCATTTCATCTGGCACTCATCTGTTTTGGAAAACATTTCAAAACTACCTTCTTTCACTTTCCTTTCCCAAATTTTTATTTTGTCTCTCAAACCACAAATTTTAGCTACTGCTGTTAAGATATTTTCTCATTTTCCTTGCATACTGGTGTTAATTTTATTCAAATGTTCAAATACATCAGCAAGATATGCCAATTTTGTGCACCAAAGTTTGTTTTGAATTAGACCACAGAATTCGTGCTGCTTATTGTCCTCAAAAAGTTTAAGCATCATGTCACGCAATTCATATACACGACAAAGCACTCGACCTCTTGAGAGCCAACGGACGTCTGTGTGCAGTAGGAGCTTTTTAAACCTTGCCCCCATTTGTTCACAAATATGAGCAAATATTCTTGATTTAAGAGGTCGACTTTTAATGTAATTCACCATTTGAATCACTTTGTCCATAACTTCCCTTAATTCATTCCCAATGGTTTGCGCGACTAGTGCCTCGCGATGTAAAAAGCAATGAGTGATTATGATACTTTCATTTTCTTTCTTTGCTAAAGCTATAAAACCTTTTGTTGAGCCAACCATTGACGGTGCACCATTCGTGCATATCCCAACACATTTTAACCAGCGCAAATTATTTTTCTTCATGAAGCAATCTAAAGTTTGAAATCTATCCTCACCTCTAGTTCTCAATGGAAGTTCTAGGCAACACAGGAATTGCTCAATAATTGTGTCAGTATGAATGAAACGTATAAAAACCAGTAGTTGAGATAACCCACTGACATCTGTTGATTCATCTAGTTGCAATGCAAAGATCATATTGTCATCTTGAAAAATATCCTTCATTTGCAGCTCATCGTTAGCAGACATATCTCGAATCCGTCTTCCAATTGTGTTATCTGCCAAAGGGATTTTATTAACTTCAATCTCAAATTCTGGCCCAAATATTGTTCGAACAATAGCACAGCAAGATTGCCTAATGGTGGTTTCGGCAACAGTGTGTGTTTCCTTGTTTTTGGCAATTATTTGAGCAACCAAGTAACTTGCCTTTTGAGATTTCTCCGATGTCTTCATTCTCTTTGTGAATGATGCAGACTGCTTCCTTATAGATTTTGCAAGCTCAATAAAGTATTCCACTGGTTTTTCTGACAAATGGCTGTGTTTTGTGGTAAAATGGCATTTTAATTTATTCGGCACCATACTTTCATTTTACCAGTATTTCCCCACAAACTAAACACTGGGGACAAGGATGGTTTTCATTACCAGAAAATGTGAACCCTAGTTCCATATAAGCTTTCTTATATAAACGGGGATTGGCGATTTTCCCTTTACACTTCTTATGCACTGAGAAAGATTGTTCAGTTGATTCTTGGGTGCTCTGCTCAATAGCTGCTACATTTTGTTCTTCGCAAACGTCATGGTCACCAGCTTTTCGCTTCCGAATTATAAACTTATCCATTTTGAGTTCCTGTTCGCCTTCCTGGAAAATGAAATGTGGAAATCTAGAGATAGGAAGAACATGAGATACGAAGTTTAAAAATCTTACGCCTCTATTACAGTCTGGATTCTCTCCAGTAACATTTCAGGATTTGAGTAGTATATAATCATGTGAAATCACAGCTCAAATGGTATTCAATATGCTCACTAAAAACAAGCACAACAAAGGTTCAAGCTGCGGCCAGTGCAACTAAGCACGAACGGTCTTTGGCATGGGGTGGGCATGAAAACTGACCATGGGCATAACACAGAAAAACATGGTTGTCAAGGCTCTGCTGTGCAAGCCAATCAGGGCATGAGTGGAGGGGTACTTTAACACTATTGGCATAAAATTAAAATTCCACCAATCTCAGAGTTGTAGTTTGTATCCCATGGTGCTAAGTTAGTTAACTAGTATGGCGCCAATCTCGGAGATGTAGTTACAACTAGGTGCTCATTGTGCCAATTAATTGCATCTCAGTTTAGAATGCTAAACAGAGTGGGGTCTCATTTAGTATAATATGCCTCTTTTAAATAGGAATGAACCTGTCTTGTGGAATCCCATTACAAAGTTACCAAGTTATTCCAGTTTTGCTGTACAGACAGTTCAGTCCTGGTCCATAATTTATATATTGGTCCTGCGCCAGTGCATTACTGACGCTGCTGGCGTTATCCCCCCTTCAACCCATTGTAACCTCCTTCAGGGCTGTGCACCGCTTCTCACACTCGAACATAGCTGACCATCGCTGCGTGCTCTCTTCAGAGAGGCCAGGTATTGGATGGGCGTACATCAGCCGTGTGATGTGACTACAGGCAGATAATGTCCCCCAAGTGACTTGTGTTCACACTATCTTTCTGCAGCTTGCGCCTGTTTAGTCCCCCCATGCACCCAAATATGCTGCATTATACCGCATAATTTGGCCTCTTTTTTAAAAAAAGAATTTGATATACACAACCTTGCTGCATACTATAGCCCAAGCCATCTTGCTGCTTATTTATCATATGCAAATAACAACCATCGCTGCGTGCTCTCTTCATAGAGGCCAGGTATTGGATGGGCGTACATCAGCTGTGTGATGTGACTACAGAGCAGGTAATGTCCCCCAAGTGTTGATATATATGTCGCCCATGTAATTGCGCAGAGAAGTCTCTGAGATAGGAACAAGAGGAGTTGCGGTGTGGAGAGCAAACAGACATTGGGTGTCGATATTTTTCACGATGATTCCAACAACTAGGCAATTCCCAATAGAAGCACGGCTCAAGGAAGGCATTATACCGATCTTTGTTTCCTACCAACCGTTGAACCATAAACATTCTAAACTAAAAATGCACTGGTGCCATCTCAAATACCAGTCGTGGGTTGTGTTTGATGGTAATAAGTTATGAAGAAAGAAGGGGGAGAGGGGGTATAGAAGGGGATGGAGAAATAATGGGGATAACTTGTCAGCGTGGGAGTAATAAAAGAGGAAAGGCCAAGGCACACCGAGAAATCATTGGGTCAAGCTCTCAGCTATGGTGGCGGTTGTCAGCACTTCCGCATCTATATGGTTCATACGTAAAGCGAGGAGGATGCACCAATGGATATTTCCGCAGTCCAAGTGTGTCCTCTCTGTGAAGCGCCACACTTTCAGCCTGCGCCCAGTTGTTCATTGACCGCTGCCTGGTCTCAAATTCCGGGGATGTGGGAGATATCCATCTTGTAGTAATACGACATTTGCCAATAATAAACCCCAAATCCAGAAAGAAGGGGGGTGGGGAGGGTCGCTCTGTGTTTTTTATTCCTGGGATATAGTCCCAGCAGGCATGTCTCCCAGCAGCGTAAGTCTGCGCACTCAGTGAAGTAGATAGGGCTGCTGTAACGGCACACCACTAATTATGTAGAGATGGGCAAGCCCATATAAAGTGTAACAAATTCGCAACTATACACAAGTATTTTGGGCATACATAATCTATTTTGCTATCAGTGCCGGGGCGGGATAAATCTGTCCCCCAGCACCGCCGCAAAATGAGGAGTTTTTGGGTGGCGTGAATGCGCACACAATCTGCAAGCCATCACGCAAGATGCCTGCCACCCCTCCCCCAAATCACCTGTAAGTAGTGGCCTTTGAGATCTGTTGGATGTTCCTTGCATAATAAAAACAACAATTCCCGGAATGAACGTCCACTGGCACTGTTAGTGTGCGTGTGTGTATGGAGGCGAGCTTACCTGCTGTATCGAGTTCCAGATCACGAGGCTCCGCTCTGCAGCTGCTCTGCCCTCCGCCTTCCGCCTTGTCGCGTGCACGTCGTAATCCTTAGGTGAGAGGGCTTAAGTCGCATTCCCCAGCCTAATATCGGCCGGCCTACGTCATCGCGTCGCATCTCGCGACACACCTACGTGTGGGGCGCGACACAGTAACGTGTCGCGCAGGACAGTTTGGAAAGCACTGCCCTACAGTATGCTGCACAGATATCCAGGAGGCAATTAATGGATGCCATGTGTAGTAATACATCATCCACGTATAGAGAAATGCCCTCTGACCATTTCAGTCCCGGATTTCCGGGTCACGTCTTATCCAGGCCGCCAATGGTTCAATCACCAACGTGAACAGAAGGGGTGAAAGGGGACATCCTGGCCTTGTCCCTCTGCTGAATGGGAAGTTGGGTGAGATGTGTTTGTTCATTACCACGTGTGCTAGGGGTTTCGCATAAAGAAGTTGGATCCATGCGCAGAACTTGGGGCCATGGCCCAAGTGTCTGAGGACTGAGAAAAGAGACGGCCATTGGACTAAATCGAATGCCATATGCGCATCCAAGGAAAGAATGACAGCATCTTCCTCCATAAGTGGTATTCGCGCCATTATGCCGTGGAGTATTCGCAAGTTGAGAGCCATGTTGCGACCCGGCATAAAACCAGATTGGTCTGGATGCACTAACTTTGTGAGATATGGTAGTAGCCTGGTGGCCAACATCTTAGCCAGAATTTTAGCTTCTGCATTTAGCAATGAAATCAGCCAATAGGACGTGCATTCCTGCAGTGGTTTGCCAGGTTTATGTATTGCCACTATTGTCACTAGACGTTGATCCTGGGGGAGCTCTCCCTTCCCCAGGCTGTCCACATACATCCCCAGTAGACGTGGCATGACATGGGTCACTGCTTTTTTATACAGTTCAATAGGCATGGCGTTCGGACCTAGAGCTTTCCCCACGTGCAATGCACCTATAGCTAGTGTTAGTTCCTCTGACGTCAAGTCTGCTTCTGATTCCCGCATCTCAATAGGGGCGAGCGTAGGCATCTGGATATCTCTGAAAAATACAAGGTTGTCATCTACTGTGGACGTGGCTGCTGGTGTATAAACTTTCTCACAATCAAGCGCCAGTGCGTCGACTATTTGTTGCGGGTCTGTAGTGGTGTCCCCGTTATCTAACATCAGTTTTGCCACCCACGCCATGAGCACATGACCCAACACCTACAAGGCCTCCACTGGCTCCCCGTCAAGAAGACGGTCATTTTCAAACTCCTCACCCATGCCTACAAATCTCTCCACAACATTGGACCCAAATACCTCAACAAGAGAGTATCCTTCCATGTACCTAAGAGGAACCTCCGCTCTGCCGACCTCGCCTTGGCAGAGGTACCCTGCATCCGCAGACACAGAACCGGTGGGAGGGCCTTCTCCTACATTGCAGCCAAAACCTGGAACGAGCTCCCTCTGAACATGAGGCACTCCCCGACCCTGCACAGATTCAGGAAGGACCTCAATGTAGGAAGGTACCTCCTGACTATGGTTGCCCCCAACTTTTTGCCCTGTGTTTTAGCTGGTTTTTGACATAGTCGACCTGGGGCCCTGCCAATCAGGACCCCAGGCCTACTGCCCTCTCTGTAAAATGGATTCCATGTACCCTAGGTACATTACCAATTGGTACTGGGCCACCTTATCAGACCCTGTAACTCAGGGCATAGGTGTACCCAGGGCTGCCAGGGGCTGCAGCATGTATTATGCCACCCCTGGCTGGCCTCCTAAATTTGACACAACTGGCTGCATGACAGCTGGGGCAAAGTCGTGTAATCACCCTTTGCTGTAGGTGTAGTATACCTATACCTAACCCTAAAATGGACACACAGATTCCTATCAGTCACTCCTATGGCAGGCCTTGACAATCCTGAAGGCAGAGTGCTTGGAATCGTGTGTGATGGTGCTCTGGCATGAGCTGAGCCTGTCTGCAGCTTGCGGAACCAAGTCCTAATAGCTGTTCCATGATATCGCATACCATATACTCTTAAGTGCATTATAATCCTCGCGGTTAAATGCTAACTTTGGTATTGCTTTATCAAAACATGTCGAGTAAGGTGTCATACGAATTGGAATACTAACCCCTCGCCAATTCTGGCGACGGGGTTAGCATTCCACCCTTCTAGAGGGACACGACATGTATGTAACTGTGAACCCCGGTTAAAGTTAACTGAAGCCTCAGCTCCACAAAATGGATGCTGCCACCACAGACACGAGTCTGACCTCCTGCTGCTGGGAGTCCTTCCAGCGAGGGAGGCCTGGACAAAGGGTTTCCTGTCCGGGGCGGTGCTAGCACCGTCCCAGACATGGTTTTGTGTATCCTGGGTAGGCAGGGCTTTTCAGGAAGGTGACTGCTGAGTGGCACCCCGGTGCTCACTACGCATAGGCCGGTCAGAACCAGTTCCAGGGGCACACCAGCCCCTGGCCTGGGGAAAGTCCGGCATGGCAGAGGGGTGTAACCACCCCCCTCCTAGTCCCACCCATAGGCAGGACCTAGTCACCGGGTCAGCCCCCTTTTTTAGTATAAAGATGGGAGCGGGCCCCCTGTTCAAATTAGATCATCTTTGGAATCAAGACACGACTTTCTGCGAAAGGACTTCAAGATTTCTTCCTCAAGATTCTCCCTTGTGGCTAAGGAGTAGTCACCCTGCATCAAGCGGGCACCATCCTAAGAACACTGCGGTCTGCTGCAAGTCCTTCTTCACGAATCCGACGACTCAGCTCGACGAGACCCGGCTTCCCTGGCACCTCTGACCTCTACTCACCTCTACAGCAAAGCTGAGAACCGTGAGTGCGACGAGACCTCGAGGGACCGACGATCGCCAAGACTGCACGACTTCTTTGCAACAAGCCCACCGAGTCTTCCACTGGTGAGTGCTTTGGGGTCCGAGAAGCCCCAACCCTGCGCAGCTCCAGCACCCAAGATCAGCCTCCCTGCATCTCCACGATCTGCGTGGGGCCCTTCTGCTGTTTGCTGTGCACCGCATTGTTTGGCTACTAGCCAGCTGGCTTGTGGCCTTCTGAACGACGCCCGACGACATCACTGCTGCTGGTCTGGTTGCTCCAGACTGGCCCTTGCTTCCTTCTTTAAGAGAGGCACCCCGGACCCTCCTGGTCCACTCCAGACGCCATTTTAGGTCCACCGCGTGGGCTTGAATTTGCCAAGGCTTTGTTGCCCAATCCTGGGTCCAGCGACGCCGACAGCTTCTATCTTCGTGGGACAGCTCGATCCTCCTTCCTGGTCGCCGACAACGCCTCCTGGTCCGTGAGATCTTCGAGCACAGCGTCACCCACTCGCCTTGTCGAGGTGGCTACCATCCGGTGCCCTCCTGGTGCCCACTGACTACTGGCTAGTAGTCTCGAACTTGGTCCCCTCTGCTTTCAGGTGTCATCTTCCATCGATCCAGGCTTGGATCCACCGAACTTTCTTCACTGGTCGCCTGCCAGCAACTTCTTTCTTCCAGGCTCCTGGTCCGTCAACGAGGATTCCCGACGTCTTTTGAGTCCTATGCAGCTGCAGCCCCTGGGCTAGGTAACTTCGGCATTTCGGTGCCCCAGCATAGCCTCACTATCCAAGGGTCAGAATCTACTTTCGTTTTCTCCCTACCAGGTCGGGTTCGCCCGAGAACACTAACTTTGCAATATCTAGCTACCATAGACTTTGTCCCGCATCTCGCGTGAGAGTGCACACACTGCACCCGAGTCCCCTGGGTCTCCTAGAAGTAATCTAACGATTCTATAGTCAAGTCCTAGCGATTCCAAAGCCTATTAGTACTGTACTTACCTGCTAGTAATTTCGCATTCCACTTTTCAAGTATATGGTTTTCCGTGCCCCTCGGGCATTTGTATATACTGTGCTAACTCAAGTATTTTTGTAAGAGTTTTGGTTTGTGCTTAGTACCCTGTCCTCATAAAGAGTACAGGGCTGTTGTGATTCTTAATAAATAACTGTTTATTTTCATAACACTTGTGTGGTGTCCTTTCACTTGGTGTTCAAGGGGTATATGTGGTATAACAGCTGGCTTAACACGCCCTCTCGAGTCTTTAGCCTTAGACTGCTCGTATCCACGCTACTAGGATAGCTGGTCTATAAGGTTGACTTACAACCAATCATCAATAAGGGTTGCTGGACTGATACATAGTGTTCACTAGAATAGTGAGCACTGCATATCAGGCCACCTTCTCACACTCAAGACCAGGCTCTTTGACTGATCCGGAGTCACCCCCCCCCCCCCCCCCCCCCACCCCCCAGAGCCTTGAGACCCTCACGGGTGAGTAGCGAGCTTTATAAACCCTTGATTGACGTCTATTCAGCCTGCCAGAAGTTTTCCCTCCTTATCCCCGACTTCATAAATAGTATTTTGGGTCTTGGTGAGCCTACTCTACGCCTCCTCCTACATATAATCCCAATATTGTTGTTTGGCCCAGTTTAGCTTGTGTGTCGTAGTGTCATTGGTGTTTGGGGCATGGTCCTCTTCAGCTTGACCCTACCGCACTCTCCAGCGCCTCTATGTGGCCCACTTGCTCCTTTTTATGTAATGTGATTAACGAGATTGCTTGGCCCCTCAGCACTGTCTTATATGCCTCTCACAAAGTTGTTGAGGATGTGACTGAGTATTAATTTTCCATGAAGTACTGTTTCGTGGTTGTTAGTAGGCCCTTCCATATCTTAGGGTTTATCAGGAGCCCTGGGTAGATGGGAAATATGTATCGTCAGGTCATGGTATGGGATGCATATTTAACCAGAACTAGAGAATGGTCAGAAATGCCCCATGGCAGGTGCGATATCTCCAAACATTCGCTCCAAACCAGTCGCTAGTGTAAAAATATAATCTATTCTCGGGAGACTGTAGTGTACTCCAGAGCGGAAGGTGTATTTACGCTTCTGTGGGACCAGGATCGCAAAGCGTCCACCGGAGATTTGTGCCACTCTGATCCCTGGAGGGCTGTTGGTCTATGGTGGCATCTATCACGACATTAAAGTCGTACCCTAGTATCAGTTCATCTTATTGGAGTACAAGGAGAAATTTACCCAAGGCAGGGAAGGCCACCCAATGTAGAGCCGGAGGGATATATACTGACCCTAGATTATATGGATGCCCCTCCCACTGGTATGCCACCGCTGCAAATCAGTCCTGCTCGTCAGTCCACGACCCAGCAATACCAATCGGGAAGCATTTATTGATCAGAACGCCCACCCTGCGAGACCCAGAAGTAAATTCAGAGTGCACTACCATTTTAAACCCCCACCAAACTAGGGCCTGGCAGGCTGAGCCCATCAGGTGTGATTCTTGGATTAGGGTCACTGCCGGTACCCTGCGTAAAAGTCCTCTTTTTATCTTATCACTAAGGCCGTTTACATTGCATGATATAACAGAGAGAGGGGTGCTCTCCCTATCAGGGGTCAGTGATCATGTAGCCTGTGGTTCAGCCCGAGCAGTTGTTTGAGCCATGTAATACCTTGTCAACTGGAGAATCCACAGAGCAGTGAAATGCCAACATCATGTATAAAGTTTGCATATGCCTAATAATCACGTAAAGTGCCTGAAACATTGAGAAAACCATAATGATAAACTGGCCCCGTACTCTCACCCCCCCTCCCTGCCTCCCTGCACAGCGGGCCTAAAACTACCCACCACACAAACATTGCAGAGTGCATTTGACCCATAACTTGTACTTGCGTAAGGGGGGAGAGTAGTCTCACGAGCATCCCGCATCTTTCCCCATATTGAAGGCATTGTATATCGGTTAGCAGTTCAATTTAGAAGTCTTTGTCCCACCTCAGCGAGAGCGTCAGTCAGCGTGAAGCTCTCTACAGTCACAATCACAGCCAGTGATCCGCTTCAGTCGAGCCGGCCAGCGCCCAGGACATCCATCAACCCTGTGTGGTTTCTTTCACAAGCAGACGGAAAATCACAGAATCCGGTCTTACTCTCACTGTCCACCTGTCGCCTGCGTGGTATCTTCTGTTGATCTTGAGTCCCTGGAGTCCGGAGATACACCCTCCAGCAAAATATGCTGTTGCTTCTTGTGTAATCTTTTAGGCCCGGTCGCCGGGCGCCAGCTCTCCAGCCGGTCACAGGCCTCTTCCAGCGTCTCAAAAACCCAAAGTTTCCCCTCAGCCTCGACCCTCAACCTTGCCAGGCAGAGCATAGAATATTTAAACTCCCGGGTTCTCATTTCTTTCTTAACCTCCAGGAAGCTGCGATGTTGTTCAGTTAATGCTGCCATATAGTCTGGAAAGAAGGTAACAGTGTAGTTCTCAATAAGGATTGGAGGAGCAAATCGTGCCGTCTGCAGGATCGCGTCGCGGTCACGGAATTTAAAGATGAGGGCGAGTATGGGCTGGGGGGTGCCGGGTCGCGGTCTGCCGCCCGGCATTTGGTGGGCCCTCTCAACTGAAAAGAAGTTAGACTAGCCGCATGGTTTGAGTTGGTTTTTTAAGAGGTCTTCAACAAACAAGTCCAGCGCAGGGCCTCCCGCACTTTCGGGTACACCAACAATGCGGATATTGTTGCATCTCGAGCGGCCTTCCTGGTCTTCCGGTTTGGCCGCCATTACTTTTTGTTATCTGCTTCCAGTTGCTTGACCTGGCGCTGCAGTGCAACTGTATCCGTGGAGAGAGTTGCCGTTGTAGTTTCATCCTCCGTCATCCTCGTGGCCATTTTCTGGAAGTCAGCACGGATTAGCGAGATGTCTGTTGAGATCGATCCCACGGTCGTTTGGAGCTTGGTCAGAGTGGTCATGATGTCTTGCTGAGTGACCTCCGGAGGCCTCTCGGCCGGAAGGGCACCCCCTCCCTCTGGGTGCGATCCTGATTGGTCTGACGGATCCTTACTGTATGCATATTTTTCCAATTGCCCTGTTCACTGGCCCCGGCCCTCCATCGTGAGCAGTTCTCCGTATATCGTTCTAGACTGCCCGGGCAGGCGGCAGTATTCGCCGCTGCCTTCCGTGGGACCAAACAGCCACGCGCAGCCTTTCCCATTTCCTGATATCCTCACCCCACAGCCAGAGCCTGTGAACGTGACTGGTGGGAGCCCCATCTGCTCTGCCGATGTGGCTGCGTATGGGAGTCCCCCCGGCCGTACTATGGGGTGTTAAAGTTGTAGTCGGACCAAGCACTTCAGTGTAGGTACCCTCAGGCGAGCATCCCCGGTCCTCCCGCAGCACCCCTCTCAACGCCTCGGGTCCCTTCGCCGCTTACTTCAGGCTGCAGTCTGAAGTGTAGGAGAGATCTGCACCAATGTTGAACCACTCTTTTACTTTCAAGCACTGCTGGCAGAGTGGTCTGGTGAGTGTGGCGGCATCATGGTCCTGATATCACGGGCAGCTCTAGGACGACAGGCACAGCACACTGCAGGCACCACCACAGGGAGCACTACATCAGGAATCACCGGCGAGTGCACGCCCAGTCCACCGGGTCTTAACGGGCTGATTCGCCCGCGGGCGATGAGAGTTAACTGCAGCAGGGCGGGGGCGTTCTTTATTAAATTAAGGAGAGTGCCTCCATGCTCATCAATAACACCAACAGCCGCAGTATGTCTCTCCCTCATGGGCGGGCACACCCCAATCAATTGCTATCGCACTGGGGCTTCACAGTTCAGTGCGTTGCCAGCTCGGCTTGTCCCAGTGCCGCCGCAGCGCAGACCCCCACTGGGTCTCAGCTCCGGCTGCGATGCACTGCACACTCAGAGGCGCCGCTTCGCTTTAGTGCTCACTTTTACTGTAGGATCGGGTCCGCTCTCCGCCGCAGATGATCTTGATCGCCGCCCGTCCCGTCAGTGGCTTCCCCCGGCGCCGCCCACAGCACCTCGCAGCCCCAGCTCCACCTCGATCCTCAGGCAGTGTCTTCAGCACAAGACATAGGGCGATGAATCTGCAACTCTTGGGTCTTGGGAGTCGCTCAGCGGGCTCCGCTATGATTCCGACGCCTCACTCTCGGTCTCTAGGGCATCTAGCACCGTCGGATCAGTGGACGGATCGATGGGGATGTTGCTGCAGACACAGAGCCTCTCTAGGCAGCGGCCATTTGCTTTGGCTACTAGCCACACCCCTCATTGTCCTTTTTTGAGCATCCTGCAGCCCCTACACATTCCTACCAGATTGTGTTCTTGCCCCCCCTCCATTTTATCTACAATGTGCTGTATCTTTTACAGTCACTATTTTATACAGCCATCTTGCAATGGAATTGTCAATAGTGTATCACTGTTTTACTTTTCCATTATGGCCATCATGTTTAGAAGCTTTATGTTGGCCACCTTGGCTTAGCTCAACAGGAATGTGCTATACAATTAAACATTTGCCCAGCTCCATATTTACTAACTGGAGACCTTGGCACCCTATTGTGCATACTATGTCATTGTTTTTCTACTCCAACTTTGCCAAATCATTGCCTCTAAACCAGGTAGCTATGTTGGAACTGTAAAATAATGATACACTAAACGCAATACCATTGGAAGATAGCCCCCACTACTAAGTTTCATTTTATTTTTGTATTTCAAGCATATGCCTGTCAAGATTAGGTGGCACCAGGTTTTCTTTTTTCCTAATTTTATTCTGTTAATTTATCTTCCATATTCTTGTAGAGGTTTGTATTCCTATCTTATTGCAGATGGGTAAATGGGCAAATGCAAGAATGCGTCGGTAGCTGGATGAATGCATGTATGAGTGCAAGAATGAAAGACAATGTCCATGCATGATGACTTATCAAGTGCCTAAACTCATCAGTGACTAAAGATGTATTTTCAATTATCAACCGGCCAATGATTGTTATAAAAAGAGTTTATTTGTGTAAACTTCCCAAACTCATTCGAGGAAGCGCAGACTCCTACCTCTCCTTGCAACGTCTTATACCCCACTATGTCTAAAAGACCCTTGGGGCCTCCAGCCCGACATATTTGTATACGTTCCACAAAGCTCTCTCAATCTCCACTGTTAGCTGTCTTGGACACTATCACACTGATGACATTTTCCAAAGGATAGAGAGAGGTGGACGGTCTTCTCCAAACCCTTGTCCTGTTCATCACCCCCTCCATGAGCCTCTATCGTGTTCTTCTGCTCACCATGGCGCTTGGCTACTTCTCTCTTAGAAAAGAAAGTTCGTCATGTTGTTCCATAGGAGATTGCACTGCGTACCGGTGGTGGTTTTTGTGTTGCACTGTGTTGACTCTTCTGTTGTTATGTGGCCTGTTGTCTTTTCATTCTGTTGTGTCTGTTATTCTGTTATTGTCGGTTGTTCACTTTAGATAGATCAACACCTGCTGCTACATTTCCAGCCACAGGCTTTGACATTTGCTGTGACAAGCAGCAATTTACCCCCTTTTGAGGCAGCTCTTCAACTACTTAAGACCAATCGGCCAAAAACTGTGGCAGAGACTGTCTTAGCTTAGAACTCACAGGGCTTGCTTTATGTGGTAGGCTGATTGTCTCTATTCTGTGGATTTTGGGGAGCCTGCTTAGCCCTGTGGGTGGGTGTGCGTGTGTGGGGTGTGTGTGTGTGTTCGCGCGTGCACGCCGGCATGGGTTGCGAGAGAGAGAAGTTAGCACTGCTGTGCGCGTGCTGCACATGCTCGGTGTGTGCTTGGAATCATGCACTGCTGCAGCTTGTGTCATGCACGTGTGTCTGTGTGCGTGTGTATGTGTGCACTTGTGGCGACACATGTTTGTGTAAGCATGAACCTCTGATACCTGTGGTGTACCTGTTCTGTGTGTGATGGAACCTTGCATTTGATTTCTCCACATACCCATGTCCTGCTCTTTGAGGTGGGGCATCTTGTGCTGCTGTTCGTGATACACGTGTCCTTTGTCTTAGTGAAAGATAGTATAAAACAGGTCAAGTCAGTGTTTGATTTTCTGCCGATTGTGCCAATCCCTTTATTGCATTTTCAGTTGAAGGCGCAACTGGCCTACTCCCAGCAGCTAGTCTTTCCTGCAGGGCTAAGATTACTGAATTTACTCTAGAGTTACCATAGGCTTTCCAGCCTAGCATATGCCAATTGGCACGATCTGTATTTACGATTATGATACAATGTGGGTATTACATACATTCAATTCAATTGAATTGTATTACATATATGCCAACAGACCTGATTCAGGGAAAAATGTTTTTTGTTTTAGCCGTCTCCCCTCTAAAATTGTCTCGTTTTCAATGTTAGTTAATGGGTAAAATAAGTTTCTCCGTTTTTTTCTGTATTTCTGCATCTTCTTCTTTCCTAGTTCAAAATGTCGGCATGTCGGTAATGATTTGGATGCGTGGAAAGAGGTCACAAGGCAGTGAGGGGTTACTGAGCTCAAAGGCTGGACTGGGAACCAAAAGCAGCCCAGGATAAACTTTTAAACCAGCTCAACTCCCTTCTCTCGTTCCATTTCTCCCCCCCCCTCCCTCTCTCTCTCTTTCCCCTTTCGCCTCCCTTATGCCTTCTGTACTTACCTAAGACATAGCAGCCAAGTTTTCAGTTTGCATATGAGTGACATTTCCCTATTTCCAGGGTGCTTATGTGAGATATTTTAATGCCTCAAGAGTGACACATTGAGTGACCCCTCATCACAAGTAGAAAAGAAAATATCTATATGTAATTAAAAAAAACGTTCAGAAATCACCCTTTTCTGCAATAAAATGGTCGAGAAACTGCCAATAACCCATGTGTGCCATAGTGGCCTATAAACTGCCTTTAAAATGCTCACAATGCGAAGTACGCATGACTGAAAAGCCAAGATGGACCAAAAGAGATGTACAAATTAGACACAAGGCTGCTTCACAGCTCTTTCAGGGTCTTGTTGCTTGTCCTTGCCCCCTCATTATCTTCCTCTAAAACACAAACATCTGTTTCTATCCCATAGAAGAAATTACATTTACAGTAATAGTGCCTTGTTCATTGACCTCTGATGGATAAAAGGCAGAGTTTGAACTTGACACCTCCAGTTTATGAGCTGATCTCCACAGGGAAGAGCGGTGGAAGCAACTACTGTGCTTCCTCATCAGGTATTATGACAGCACAACACTCAACACAGATCCATTCACCCCAAACATCACTAAGGTGTCTGGCATTGCAAATATTTCTCAAACTGACTTTCGTTCATTGATAACAAAGAACCGATACCGGGATAAACCTCAATGTAAATTACTGCATACCACTCTGTGTCAACTGAAAACTTCATTAAAATATGCAAGGACTGTCTTTCTAGTGACCTAAAATGAATCTGCTTTTCATGATTTCCTTCCCACGTGTTATATGTAACACCCACCAGTCCTGACTCATTGGCATGCCACTTACCATTATGGAACACTTACTTTTGTTTTCCATTGACAGTACACTGTGGTAGCCTGTTGTACCCTGTCCCTGCATTCAGACTGTCATTGCATTTAAAGCAAGGCCACTGGAATCATGCGGCAGGAGAGGGCCAACTTATGCAGCAAGGTTGAGTAAATTATATGGCAAGAAAACGCAAATTATGCGGCACATTTTATGTTAGTATTACTTTATTATTTTGCCATTTTTAAGCTTTGTAACACTTTATGGCCAATTGCTGCACCTCATTGGTCCCAGTTTAATATCCAAACATAGCAATAAGCAACAGAAAGGTAACCAGTCCAGCTTTGCAAAGGGCCTTCCACTGTGTGGCAACATGTCTGTGCATTTTTAGTATCCTTTGAACCGTTTGAGCTAGAAACATTTTTTTTAATCTACAGATTGTGCAGAAGATGATGGATTATGTGGCAAATGCAGCAAATCCATAACCATGTGAAAATCGCCGCGGCTGCACAATCACGTAATTCCATATCCCTGATTTAAAGGCGCCCATACGAGGTGTTCCACTTTCATGCATGAAAAACACGGAAATGATCTTCTTGACAAAAAGCACACTGCTGTTTGAAAAACGAAACAGCAGACACTGAACACATTACAGAATACAACATTGAACACCCCTAACTGCAGACAAATACATATTACGCTAGGTAAAAATAGAAATACGCCCAGAAGAAAGGCGCTGACCTCTGTGCTGCTCTTTTGTCCTAACCTCCTGGCTCTGCCTATGTGGCTGTTGCTGTGCTCACTAGCTAAGTAGGGAGAAGTGAACCCCTCTTCTTGTGTCGCTGCTGTCAGGGCCACGCGGCACGCGGACATTCTGGGGAGGGTCTTGCAGCTGGTCGCTGATTCACACACTTCAGCTCTGAGCTTCTTTTAGACCACCTCTGCTTTCTAAGTTCTTACAGGGCTGCTTGCTGCTGCTGGCATCATCGCTCTGCATGCAGCGTCTCTGCTGTGGTCTCACTGTGTTGCATCCGGAGTTACAGGGTGATCCAGAGGCTGAATGGTACATAGGGATACCCTCTTCAGGAGCACAAGAAGGGTGCAAATGGCAAACACCCCCAGGAGGCCTTACAGCAGGACCATGGCAGAACGACGGCGCCCCACTAGTCCTTCGGGTGGTTGTAAACCTGAGCAACCAGGGGCTTGCCTGGAAACGCTCCGCCCCTGAAAGGGCGTGAGTAAAAGGGTGGACTGGTGGCCGACGGTATGTAAGGGGGTGATTCCCCAAAATGGTTAGCACTGATTGCTTTGGCCACTGTGCAGTGGCTCATCAGGTGAGCAGGGCAGCGTAGGGGAGTCGTTGCTGCCTGCCCTTGGTTCGACCGTAGGTTGACCCACCATGTTTGCATATTTCTTGTATGAAATAAACCTCAGGCAATATTTTCTTCAACTATTACTGTGTCTTGTGTGTTTCTTCATTATGTGATTGCTATGTTGACGGGTTGGGTGAGTTGCCAATATTTGCACTAATCATTATGCGCACACTGCCTGGTGCCTGCCAGAGTGACCTCACCACCACAGAGCACTGTGAGAGTCGAACACGGCAGTATGAAAAAAAACAACGACCTGCTGCCAGAGAGACTATCGCTGTCTACAGTGTTTGGTCACTGGTGCTAGAAAACAAAAAAAGCTTGTCCACGAGAGGCTTTGTCTTGGTGGATCCCTCTCTTTATAGTTTTTTTCACTCACTGACATCGCTGCATGACCAACTGGTCCAGAGAGGCTGATCTTGCCGCAAATCGCTTAAGTTATGTGAAATTGTACCAACGTGTAGCACTTTGTATGGCTCTCCCCTGCCAACCAGGCTCAGTGAGCAGCAGCTCTGTGCAGCCAGAGCCGGCACAGCCAGAATCAGCCATGTTGGCTGCTTTTACTTCTACAGCTCCTGGAGCTCTTCTTGACGGTCCCAGATGAGCTATAATGCGTTACTAATGCATTATAGTGCAGAGATACGGACACTAGCGCTAAAATATGTTAGTCTAACGCCTGATCCGTGGTATTTAACGTGGCTGCTGAGGAGCTAGAGAAAGTGACAGAGTGACAAAGGCAACAGCAGAGGGTCTCTGCACTCACAAATCGGACTCCAGTGGTTGCAGCTCACCAGGAAAATGTCCATGTAATAAACGGGCTGTCAGGGCCTGCTTGGCTCCAGTTTTGCCAGTAGGAGCCTTTAGCTGCGGTGTATTGTGGTCGCCTTAAGGGTCAAAAACTGAGCAAAACATACACTCCTTGATACTTCACCCTGAGGATATCAAGGCCCAACAGTCCAACACTTACTCAGAAGGTAGTGTGAGGTAGAGACTCAAAACTCAGGAAAAAAACCTCTATTGACTCATTTACTTTAAGAATAACAAATTAATTATGGACTTGCAGCTAAATATTACAATCCTGCCCATGTGTACACATAAACACTACAGATGGTGCATAGTAGGAATTTTAAATAGGTCCTAATAATGATCTCACTACCTAATAGTCAGCCAGACCTATTCTGCGATGACCTCTTTGCTGCTGCCTGCTTTTTGCATTGCCTAACAGCTGTCCCAGTGTGTTGTGGGGCATGTAGTTTGCTACATGCAGGGTAAATTAAGGTGACTCCTATTATGTTCCCTTATTCTAGCCTTTTGTTAAGACATTAGCTACCCAGGGGCCTCATCAGTTATTCTTCTTCGTCAACAGTTGTGGACTTGGATATAACAAATCTTTGTCATATTAGACTGTCGTTATTTTGGTCCTCGATATTCTGGTCACGATATTGTGACCACTCAATATTCCTTCAGCAGTATTAGTGGTCCACACACCACAAGGCACGTATTCTTGTTGGGGGAGTGCAGTTCAGTATTCCCCTGTATTAAACAACTAGTTCCTCCTTCTCCAGGCAGTCTTACAGACCTTTATCATTCAACCTGTCAGGAGAACTGTCAATCAAAGATCCCAACTCTCACACACAGTTATTTACTCAATTACAATGCTTACTCATGTCCCGGTACTTGGGAATCCTTAGTACAATGAGCAGAGAAACTCCCCCCAGCTCTCACCAAACAGATCCCAGAGAGCTCCTACACTTTGGTCATTGGCCCCAGACAGGTCAAGGAACATTTTGTGTCAGTTACATGTAGTAGGAAAAGGGAATGAAGCTGGGAGTCCTCTGATAGGGATCACAAAGCTGCACTTCAAGGGAAGGAAAAGGTGTCTTGCCCCCTAGCTGTTGTAACTTCATTTAAGGGAAATTACCTGGGTATGGGCGGGAATCAGAAAGTGCTTACTATCGATGTACACATACAAACATTATTTTTACCCTCACCCACCAGCCAACAGACTCCAGCTACAGTAAACAATTCTGGGAATCTTTCAGGAATCTTTCTGGCCAGCCTGCAGGTTAAACAAAGTGACTTGGACAGCCACTGTAGGAGAGTAGGGTCTGCTTCCTATGGTTACCCCCACTTTTTGCTGTGATTCACTGGTTTTTGGACTTTAGTGTGGATGTGGCCTTGCTAATCAGGCCCACAGCCTAGCTGTTCTCTCTCTAAATTGATACCATGTACTTTGAGTACATACCAGATTGCTTACTGGATCACCCCTGTGAGTCCCTGTATATGGTACCCTAGGTACCCAGGGCATAGGTGCACCCTAGGTCTACCAGGGGCTGCAGCATGTATTGTGTCACCCCTGGTTAGCCTTCCAAACTGACACCACAGGTCTGTACTTGCAGCCTGGGTAAGGTGGTGTAATCACCCCTTACTTAGATATAGTACATCTATATCTACCTTATATATAGACACATAGTAACCTATAAGTCAATCCTATGGCAGGCCATGACAATCCTGGAGGCTGTGTGCTTGGTTTTGTGTGAGAGGGTGCCCTAACATGAGCTGAGCCCCTCTGCAGCTTTTGGAACCATCTCCTTATAGCTGTTCTATGATATAGCCATACCATATACTCTTAAGTGCATTATAATCCTTGCGGTTAATGCTAACTTTGGTTTGGCTTTATCAAAACAGGTCGTGTAAGGTGTCAAACACTTTGGAATACTACTGCCCCGCCAGTCCTGGTGGCAGGGGTAGCATTCCACCCTTCTAGAGGGAGAAGACATATAGTTACTGGTAAACCCGGTTAAAGTTAAACAGAGCCCCAGCATCACAAAAGGGATGCTGCTGCCACAGACACTAGTCTGCCCTCCTGCTGCTGGACGAAACTCCGGCAGGGGAGGCCTGGACAATAGGTTTCCTGTCCAGGGAGGTGCTAGCACCTCCCCAGATAGGCTTTAGTATATTGGGGCAAGGCGGGTTGCATTCAGTGAATGCTTTTCAGACAGTGACTGGGGCACACAAGGTGCTCCATGCATTTCCCAGTTCAAACCGGTTGCTGGGCACTCTGCCCCAGCTCTGGTGTGAAACTGGACAAAGGGGAAGGGGTGTAACCACTCCCTCCCCAGGTCCACTCATAGGAGGGACCTTAGAGTTAGTCCAACCCCTAAACTTACTATAAGTATAGAACCCCAGTCCTTAGGACTTTAGATTACCCTGGACAAAACTCTGCAACACATATCTTGGACCTTCAACATTCCATATCGACTGGAAGATGGAAGAAATCTCCCTTGTGGTCAAGGAGTGACTACCCTGTTCAAACAGGCACCAACTGCATCTTTGCCAGTCTGCATTTTCGAGGCTCCTGCCAGATCCTGAAGAATCTGCGACTCAGGACACAGATTTACAGACATCTCTGATGCTGACCTGCGCTCCCAGCAAAGCTGAGACCTGTGGTAGACACGAGAGACGTGGGACTGGAACTCCTAGACATCCTGCATTTTGCAAGATGCACCTACTTCTTGAGGTATCCCAAAGTTGTGCATTGGGGTGCTTGAAGCCTCAGCCCGAGCACCTTTTGCACCGAAGCTCAGAGGCCCACACTCCATGAGTGTCCCGTGGGCCTGCTTTGTGCATTTCAGCTTGATGCGTCTTTGCAGTTCCTAGTCCATTGGCTAGTGAGCCCCCACGAAGACTATTCTTTGATTTACTTTAGTTTCCTGGTTGCTCAAGGCTTGTTCCAACTTCCCTGCAAAGAAGGAGCTCCCCAGACCTTGCTGGTCTGCACCAAAGCCAATCTTGACATCTTGCATGGGTTGCGTTTACCAAGGCTTGTTGGGTCCAATCGGGATACCGACACTGCAGTCAACTAGATCCTTTATGGGACAGCTCGAATCCAGCTCCTGGTTGTCGTTGATGCCTCCTGGACCTCGTGGCTGAAGAGACAAGCTTTACCTTCTCACCTGAAATCACCCGACATCGGCTGGCATCTTCCTATCACCATCCTGGTCACTGGCTACAGACCCAGACTCTGTCCCTTCTGCTTTCAGGTTCTTCACATCTTCCATCCACCCTTGGATCCACCCGGACACTTTTCCTCTGGTCACCTGCATTACTTCTTCGCAGCTCTCCATTGGAATTGATGTCGAAACCTGACACCAAAATACGCCTATGCACCCGGCTTCCCTGGGTGAGGTAACACGAGTACTCCGGTGCTCCCATGGATATTGACTCTCCAAGTGTCCTAGTCTAAAAGGGTTTCATCACAATTCACCTCCTTGTACCCTTAATCTTTAAAATTGTAACTTGTTTATTCTCCATAGAAAGTCAATGGTAACCCGAGGCTGTGTTTAGACACTGCACGCGTCTCCCGTGGGCCTCCTACATCCTAACCTTTGGTTGTTCCTAGAACCCCAGTGATTTCACAGGTCCTAGGCCTGCTTTCTAACCCAGACGTGGTTCTTATTCCACTATTTTAGCATATGGTTTGTGAGGCCCCTAGGGCATAACGTATACTGAGCAACTTATCGTATGCTAATTAAGTTCCTTTTATTGTACTTTTACCTCTGACCTCATAAAGAGTCCAGAGGGGTTGTGTTTAGAATAAATACATATATATTTGATATATACCTTGTGTGGTGTGCTTTCATTTGGTACTCAAGAAATTATAAATGGTAAAACAACTAGATTAACTTGTCTCCAAGTCTTAGCCTGAAGCCTGCTCTCCACAGCTACTACTAGGATAGCTTTCTATAAGGTTGACTTTATAACCTACCATCAATAAGGGTCGTTTGGACTTGTGCAAGGTGGCCACTAGAATAGTGGACATCATATACCAGGCCAACGTCTCACAGCCACACTTTAGCCCTCCAGTTGTATAGCTATCCAAACCTAAGAATCCCAAAATGGATCCTGGTACCCAGACCACAAAGCAGTCACACACACTCCACACTTAAGCCACCTTAGACATGCACAGTGGACACACTCTCCAAACTTCATTAACGAATGCAGTGAAGGACCCGGTTAAAAGACATTAGAAGACCTCTTAACACAAGACGAGAGAAGCCAAATATTTCATGTAGGTGACAGGCAAAAAGTGTCTGTTCCACTAGATTTTAATGTTGCCACCATTGCCAATCTCAGCCCAGTGTGAGGAGAGTAATCAGTCTGTGCAGGTGGTGCGTACCTTGAATTCCCCCCTTGTCCTCAGAGCGACACCCTGGGGTCTCAGTCCTTTTAGATGGATAGTCCTCAGTGGAAACGTGTGATTGTCATGGTCACGGAGTCAAAATCGAAATCCTGCAAAGACATGCTGTGATCTTACCAGCAGTCAAACATAAAACATGGATGCATGCAGGGGCGTAGCTTAGTCAGCAACTTTTTGGAAGTGTGAACCTCACATTTCCCAACTAAAAAAGCAGGGGGCTGCAGGGTGGAGGAGTGAAATGACCAATGTTCAAGATGTACTGTGACACAGTGGTTGAAAAACGATGGTTTGAAATGCTACCCGAGCAATTGCTACTGGCTAATCTATCTGTAAGCATTCATCCTATCACCTTTTGGGTGTTTGATTGTCAGTGATATTTCTGAAAACCTGAGACTGACACAGCTCCCCAAGCCTACTACTGCCAATGTTTGTGAACTTCAAAAAGTAGTACATTTTCACCCATTCTAGCAGTTCTTATATGGGTGCAGATTTGCTAATTTTTCTGGTAAGCTGGTCACTATATAATTTAAGCTCCCGATCCAAAAAAATTAACATGTTAAAACCTCTTAGTTAAATGAGAACAAGGAGAAAAACAGACACAGTCATAGCAGAACCAGAATCAGAGACTCCAGACCAAACTACCAACCCATGAATGCATTTTGGGGCGTCACACCCCAAACACCGCCCTTGAAGCTACGTCCCTGCTCGTTTTCACTAGGCCTGGTAGTTCTCCCTGGTAACTCATGACTATGGTCATATACAAGACAATGACATGAAGTCCCTGCTCTGGGAACACTAACTTTAAATGTATTCTCACTGCACACACTCTTTTTTGCTGTTGCTACAAGAAGCCTTGACAGTAAAGTTCTCAAATCAATGCATCTAGGCAGAAACCCATGTTTCCAGTCCTCACATTTCACAAATCCTTTATCAATTGGCTGATTTCCCCATGTACTAAGCCCCAGTTGCAAATTAAGGTGCATGAACAGCAAATCAATAGGGTGAACCGGGTCGGGTGTGGCTTGGCTCTTGGAGTTCATGCTTGAGCCGAGCCACGAACACATTTGACATGTACATCGCCGTGCAACAAACATAATGTAAAAATATTATACAGCCCCCTCAAAATTTAAAAAGTGCATTTCTTTGAGATGCAGAAGCGTTCCACCTTCGAACATAAGAATATTTCACTGCATAGACAGACAGTTATGAAATGTGATAGTTTTTAAACATGAACTTAGAAACATTAATGGCTCACCCTTCAACGACAAAGCCATTCGTGAACTAAGAGGCAGCTCCGCTGTCTAGTAAACTCTAAACGTGGCCTGCCTACTTACTATTGATGGAGCACAATAATAGTCTGTCACGCACAAGAAGTGTTTGTACAATACACACCCTGAACTCAAGCATTCGAAATGCTTTCATACTTGATCATAGAAAAGGAGGCTTTGTGGAAATAAATGTTTGCCTAGGCTCACACAATTTGCACAAGTATACAAGCCGATATTGATTCCAGGTTATCTGGTTTCACATTTTGAAATTCAGCCAACAGATGTATATCTCGGCCTCTATTTCTCGTTTTTGTTTTACATCAAAGGTCAGACCTGATTCAGACACCTCAGACCTAACTAGCAAGCCAAGAATACATTTATATGGGGGGGGGGGGGTAAATATAGGGCGAACCACAATTAATAGTCTCTTATTTCGCCTGCCTAATTTATATTGAAATATTTGATACAGCAGCTCTTCCGAGGATCCTATTACATTTTTCTTATATTCTAAGTTGTGGACTGCAGTGTAAATGACCTCTAGTTATACAATGAAATCCCAGTCAGCTCGGATGCCCTTTGGGCTCCCAAACCAGTCCTCACGTTTAACAAACATATTTGATGTAAGGACTTTGGATAAAAGTGTCAAGACAACCAGAAATTACTATTATTCACCGCCATTCAGCTTCGATGCCACATATAATCTTCCTCAAGAATGGTAGTTTGGGATATCAAGTATAGGAATATTGTGATATCTTAATATTGCAGAAGATATCAATGACCAAAATGTGTATGACATGGCAAGTGCATATATGAAGGTATAGATTTACTATTGCTAATTTGTTGATTCAACATCTACGTGACTTGAAGAGAGAGAGAGAGAGAGAAAGAGATGGATGGATGGATGGATGGATGGATGGATGGATGGATGGATGGATGGATGGATGGATGGATGGATGGATGGATGGATGGATGGATGGATGGATGGATGGAAGGAAGGAAGGAAGGATAGGCAGGCAGACAGACAGACAGACAGACAGACAGACAGACAGACAGACAGACAGACAGACAGACAGACAAATAGATAGATGACTTTCCATTCTCACTCCAAGGTACGGAAATAAGAAAACAAGCGTCATAGCTCCATTCAGGTAGCATTTTTTATTATTTATTTATCATCAACAAACAGGGCAATGCAAGACCGACACGTTTCAGCCGTAGTCTCCCACAGGGCATTATATATATATAAAACAGACGATATATGAGAGCCGCCACTAAGAATGCCGCCACCTATCTATTGTAATGAGGGCAAAGGTTTAGTATGTCTCCTACATTTTATAGAAGCGTAAGGTCATCTCTGACCACACCGCCTGCCAGTATGGGCTCAATGCTCTACAATGCCAATATATAACCGTAAAGGTATATAGATGTGGAGTTAGATATAGATAGCTTATATACATACTTACCTGTACCTATTTTTTTCCTCGATTTTCTGGCTATGATACTATGGCATAACAATATTACAAACTCAGCACCCATTCCTTGCTCATTGAGATCTAATAAGCAACCCGCTATCAAGCAGCTCAGACATGGGCGTCCCCAGACATTTTTCCAGGGGGGGGCAAATTGTTAACGTCATCACCATCCTCCGACATGATGTGTGCCAGGTGGGGCACACGAAACACTGTGGCGCAGAACTAGGATAGATTCAATTAAATGCCAGGAATCCAGGGCATGTGACTGACCCTGCCACGGGCCAACAAACACCACCTGTAGGGAAAATGCTAAACTTTCTGACAAGGTGCTTTATCTCTGTGTGCTAGTTGTGCAGACTTCTGGGTCCTCGATCCAACACCAATCAAGGCTGTCTTCAGCACGATTCAATTTTTATCAGAATACTTTAAAACAGCCTATGATTAAAGCACCAGATTAAATATATTGTATGCACAGTGTATGTTAGGGATTATTTGTAGCACACATATTTACCAATATTGGCTTCTTGGTGTTAGAATTCATGATAACTTTTATCCAAAGTTAAAGCACAACGTCAAAGTTAGTAATAAATAATGTAACAATCACACACGCTAGTGATTTGACAGTGGGTGCTCCCGTTACTAGAATTCCCCGGGCATTGCTAAATTTTGCACACATTCAATTAATTTATACAAAATAAAATGTATAGGTCCAAATGTTAGCTATATTTTTGAAAAGAAACTTAGAGTCCCTCTACGTGTAGTCAATGTCAAACTGACATTGTGCGCACGTTAAGGGATACAATAATGGCCAGCTCCCTTATGCGGAAGCCTGGCACCGTAAATGTGTGGCACATGCGGCGCCCGCAGTTGCGCCACATCACAGGTCCAGGGATGCTGAGTCTTACACAGTGGTCGAAGTGGGAGAAAAGAAGTAGGGGAACAGTGGGCCGAGAATCAGAGGGCGGGAATAACCCAAGGATTGGATCTGTGGGTGGACCAGAGGTGTGGCTAGAATGCGCAGACATCACAATTTTTAGTATTTGTTTGGCATTTCACTGCCCAGTTTAATCAACCAATGGATACACATGATTTTTTAAGGTTATAATGAGTTATTGGCATTAAAATATATTCACAAAGTGGGATATGCTTCTAATCACAGAATGTACCAAATACGATAAAACGTGGAAACACAAGCCATTTGTCTCCGAGCCATGGAGTTTCTGTCATCAGCACTTCACCCTTTTTCAACAACAGCAGTTCAAACATGAATGCAAAATATCCTAGTTTGCAAATGTTTTCTCTAAAATTATGGCTCTGCCATATTTGCCTCATAATGCAAGATCTGCTGCATGATCTGACCATTTAAACTAATACATTTTTTGTAGCTCAAACATATCAAAAGTTAATATAAAATGTGACTTGTGTTGCTGCGGAGTGGATCGCCTATGGTAAAGGTTGACTGGTCACCTTTCTCACTGCTGCATTTGTATGTTACACTGGTACTAATAAGGCCAAATCTTTCCAGAGATTGTTAGCATGTGTACACACGATAAAATAATAAAATATCTGAAAATATACTGCATTACGCTGCAGCCTTTTTTTATTGTATAATTTAGTCAACACTACGGCATAATGTTGTCATCCTTTGCTGCATACTTAATTCCAGTGGCCCCACAGCAGGCAGCACATGTTAAAAGTGCTTTTTGAATGAAGCAGGGAGACTGTGAAGTTTGCGAACTTAGTTTGGCGTGCGCAAATCCTGCATTGCCAATCCCTGGTGAATTGCAGCTACTGCTGCTGAAACAAGGCCAATGGAGGTACCTTTGGATGAGGCAGACTGGCCTCAAGGGCAGGGCCAGCCATAGCAGTGGTGGTGTTCTGTGCATTAATGTTTGTTAGTGCCCCCCAATGACCACCTCTGCCATGGATTCCCTTAGTACCACCCTTTAACTGTGCCCCCCAAGTCTCCATAACCACTCTCTCTCAGATGCATTTAATTTGATTTACAGCGCCACGCATACCCTTGTAGGGTGTCAGAGCACTTTACATCACACACATTACACAGAGACAATCAATATGTGTGTAAATCACTGTATAGAAAATGTTACATAAGACTAAGGGCTACAAGGTGTAGGAGTCACATGACAACCATACTAGTAGCCTGTATAGTTTTATAGTGATTGGTCTGGAGAAACACAATACCTGGAATTTAAAATGTAATACCATGGTTGGGGTTCTCCTTAATAATCAGAATTGATTTCTGTCCAAAAGAACACTTTTGGGGGCATTAGGATAATCAAAGACTGGGGGGAGGGAACATAACGCTCGAATTTATACCTTGCAGTTTGTATGCAGCTCTCAGATGACAGTTAATAGCTCACTGTTCTAAGTTCGGATTTTAACTTATAAACTGCAAGTAACAAAAGGATCTCTGACAAAAGCAGTAGATCACTGACCTATTTACATTATGTGCACTTTGTGATCTGCATGGCGCATGTTCTTTGCAGCCGGTACATTAACCCTCTGAGCTACCTTTCCATGAGTCAAAACTTCCACTAGACAAAATTCTGATATCTCTCTAGGAAGAACATAAATCACCAGAGTCATCATGACATTTTTATTGTTGCCGAAAGTTGCTGGAAGCCAGGAAGGAGGCAGCAAGTGTTTTTAAAACCATAATATACTTGCAAACATGATGCCTTCACCTAAAGTCAGCACTAGGTGCGGTCACACTGGTTGCACCGCCCTAGAGCTGGCCCTTCTCAAGGGTTCTGTGACCTTAGTGACTGTTGTTCTAGGGTGTGCTGCTTCATAGGCATGCCCGCAAGACTGGAGGTGAACTTCAGTATGGATAATGGTGGACAAGCCTTGAAGGTTAACTTACACTTGTCATGCTAGGGTCCACCTGCTGGTGCAAAGACACCAGGACTTCTAAGGTGTTGCGAAGCCTTCTAAGGTCTAGCATGTGATTGTGCTCTCGCAGGAGAGTGGTCTGGTGGGCTGGTTATTAAGGCTGAACCTGGTTACCAGTTCCAAATTCAGCAGCTCTGACCATAGTGCCACATCCTCTCCCGCACTGAACACCGTACTGCCCTACTGAGAAAAACTCCCACTGTTTTCAACTACAACCCAATTGTTGCCCGCTATAAACGCCTGGATGCACAATTTAAATTACGCACTAGACAAGAGCAATATGCGGCCTACAAAAAACAAAAGGAACAACATCCTGGAAAAAGCAAACACTTATAGGGAATGCAAAATTTAGCAAACCATGTGAAATGTAAGCAGGAACAACATGGTTACCTTAATGCTTTTACACTCACTATTCAGAAATCAGTGAGTGCTTTCGCCTGAAAAGTTAAGGACACGACTACAGGGCCCTGAATGGACCCATTTCAATGGCCATTGCTTATATCCTTACAAAACGTAAGCAGTATGTGAAAATACCACATCCCTAGACGCAGAGCCGCAGCACACATTTTGTTTTACAATCCACACATTTTGGTACCTCCAGGATTGGTGCACTAGTTCAAAGTCCAGGGAAAATAAAGACAAGAAAACAAAAATAGCGCTTTACTGACAAACTCTGTAAAAGTGGCGCTAATGTGTTTCAGTGTGAATAAAATCAGATTGGCCAGTTTGCTACCACTCTGTCTTACTTTATTTAGTTATTTATCTATTTTTCATATTTTTAGCCTTTTATTCCCAATGCTGCACTTTGGAATTAAAATGTCAGAAAAATACTACATTTCCAGCAAAAGCATCTTTCTTTTTTGGATCCATTTCACAGGGAAGCAAATAAAAGAAAGGAGAGGAAAGAGAGTGAGAACACCTTCTTGAAGTCATGGTTTTCATGGGCATCTGAAGGGGGGGCAAGGAGGGTCGCTCCAGGGGGGGGGCAAGCGCCCCTCCTTGCCCCCCCCCCCCCTGCGGACGCCCATGAGCTCAGAGTTCAATATTTAACCTATGATAGTGGATACAGCAGCAGAAACAACACGCACACGTACAAGATGGCTGATAAATACTACAAATTCCGTCCCAGATAACATCTGCCCCTGACACCCCTTGCGGTTAACTGCTTGTGGAATGAAGTGCAAACACACTGCTGTGTGTGTTGTTATCTCGTGTGTGTTAAGACTGGGCTCCGACTCAGAGATGTTTGAAGGCGTGGGCGAAGGGGGCCCTGGCCCAGGGCCCCAACCTTTCAAGGGGTTGGGGGGGGGGGGTCTGATAGAGCCAGCTCTGTTCTGCAGAGACTCTTGCCTTGATGGCCTTGAATAATTCTTAAAACGATTGTTTTAAATACCGTTTTCCCTTATTTTATTTTTAATGTGGGTGGTGGAGTAGTTTTAATGTTTTTCAACACCATCTAACATCCATAAACAAAGTCTCTTTTACATCAAAACAGGACCTTACATATGAAAAATGGGCGGAGGTCACAAAGATTAGTTGCAATAATGTTAGTGAGCTGGTGATGTGTAATAATATTAAAAACACACGTCACTATGATATTTAGAATTTGGACCAGTGTAACTGTGCACTGCCTGTGATCTAGCCAAAAGGGAATGAATGGGCTCCCCCAGATTACTTTTGGCCCAGGTCGCCCCGAAATCATGAAAATATCCGTGCTCCGAATCACAGGGTACCTTCACACACCTGGCTCTGTGGAAGTAAAAATAAGATTGGGGTTACTTTACTTTCTCAAGTTCTTTGGCAGCAGTTTCCCTTTTCTGATCAGTGGGGAATGCGCATGAACAATAGGAAAGGTGGCCTTTGTTCGAGTTCCCTCGAACCTTATCCGCTAGCGGCCCAACATGGGCACAGCTCTGGGCATTCTCGGTCTATGACTAGATGATTGGACGGGAATGGGGTCTGCCACACCCCGTCAACCTCCAGATGCATGATTGGCATGCACTAGTGGGCATGTGAAGAGCTGCAGCTGGTGGGAGGTGAGGAGCTGGCAGGGCAGTGTGAGGCTGTGGCACTGAGGGGCACTGCGAGGAGCCAGTACTGGTGGGCATGGTGATAAGCTAGTACTGATGGGAAATGCGAATGGTTACAACTAAAGAGTAGTGTAAGGAGTTGGCATTGGTAAGCATTGGGAGAAGCTGGTATTGGAGGGAAGTGTGAGGGGGAGTATGACCTGGCACTGGAAGACAGCGCGCGAAGCTGGCACTGGAAGACAGCGCGCAAAGCTGGCACTGGAGGGAAGTGTGTGCATCCAGCACTCGTTGTCAGAGACAGATGCTGGCTCTAGTGGGCAGATTCTTTCAGAAACGTCACAAGACCTCATTGAAAATCTATTTTACTACCTAGTCAGTATCCCTTCACATACGACCCCTGCTTGCCCTTCCCCTCCCCACTTCTTTTCGGAAAGCTTCCATATTTTGGAGTGTCTAGTCTGCATTGAAAAGTAATGTCTGCAGATGATGCTCTATTCTCTCCAGTTGTGTCATCGCCTTCTGCCCCACCTCTTTCTATACCCCCTCTTACCCTTGTCTCTCTTTCTTTTCTTTTGCCTAGTTTCTTTTCCCCTGTTTTTTCTCCAGGGCACCGTTGAACTAGAATTCCCTCGGGTAGATGTAGCGCATTATAAATAAATGCATGCTAAACACAAAACATATGAGCGTGATCTGCTGGCGTGGAAAACCTGGAGCCAAAACCCTGTATCATCTCAAGTGCTTAGAAGTAAATCAGTTGACATAGTGCACTACAAAGATAACAATCTGTCCTATTATTGTCGCAGAATCCAATGCTAGACCCTTAGGGCCACATGTACAAACGCACAAACTTAAGACTTCTTAATTGCGACTTTTTGCGACTCGCAATGAGTAAATCACAAACAGCTAGATTCATGAAAGGAAATTGCGCTCGCAAAGGGCCAGATTCTGAGCGAGCGCAATTTTTGCACTTGGGATTCATCATCCCTAATTCAAAAATCGCTATTTGCGAAATCAAATATTTGCGAGGAATTGCATTTAAGGAATCTCTATTAGAGATTCCTTAAATGCAATTCATTAACCAATTTTAAACTGCGAATTCGCAATATTTGGCAGCTATTTACCACGAAGTCTGACTTCGTGGTAAATAGCGAAAAAATAGATAAATGCACTTTAGTGCATTTTTCTCTGTTGCATGTTACAGACACACATGTCCTTTGGACATGTGTGTGCGCAACACCTGTGTGAATTTGCATTTATGGGGTGCTACAGGGTGTCCTTTGGACATCCCTGGCACCCTTGAAATCGCTATCTTATTTGCGGTTAGCAATTTGCTTATCGCAAATAAGGAATACTCCCCATTCATTCCTATGGGCCACTAGGCCCATAGGAATGAATGGGGAGTTATTCCTTATTTGCGATTAGCAATTTGCTAATCGCAAATAAGGAATGTGTAGGAATCGCTATTTATTTAGCGATTCCTACATGAATCCCGTTTTGCAAGTCCTTAATAGCGATTCCTTAATAATCGCTATTAAGGACTCGCAAAACGGCTCTTTGATGAATCTAGCTGAAAATGGCTTGTACGTTCTCATGTTTGCCGAATTTAGCAACTCAGGAGTCGCATAACTAAATAGGAAATCGCAAAAAGCTATTTCCTATTTGGTCGCAATCTGTGAATGCAGTCCCAATTTGCGAGTGGAATCGCAATTAGCGACTGTATTTAAGAAAAACTCCTTTCTGCTTCTTTGGTCAGGGGAAGGACCCCAAACACAGGAAGTGCTGCCCAGGAGAAGCAAGAAGAGCAGGCAGAGTAAGGAGGAAAGAACTACCGCACACCCCAGAGTGACCTGAGCGGGCTATAAAGCACCCAAATTCCCAACCTGAAATGGCCAGCCAGCAGCCAGAGAAGGAGGCAGGGCTGATAAAAAGGAAATTACATTTCTCAGAAAGAGAACTTGAAATATTGGCTGAAGATTGCTGCAACAATACCGAACAGCTTTCTTTTTGGGTGTGCCTCCATGACTTTCCCAGAATCTCATAAAAGAAAGATCTGGAAAGATATGCAGCAGAGGATAAATGCTGTGGGAGTGGGAGTGGGAGAATGCTGGGAGGAGGAAATGAAAGAAAATTTTGTATTACCTGCGCCATAGGACAAAAGATAGGGTGGCGACATGCCTGCGGGACTCTCGAGAAAAGAGGGTGCTCCCTCAACTGCATCCCCACCCTCAGCAATGGCGTCAATGGTGGAGATGACCTTTGAACCAGAGGCCCTAGCAGGATCTGGGAGCCTGTCACGTATGTGCCTCTACCATATCCAAGTAAGTGCTTAATTTCAACAAGGCCAACTTTTCTGCCCTTAAACGTGGTGACCACATGCATGTAATACAGCCGTAAACATACCTATCTGGATGGTCCATTTACATGTGGAAAAATCACACATGGTGCATTATGGGAAATGTAGTCATAGACATAAACAGTGTAGTCAGTGTCATAAAAATGATGAAGAATGTAGCATGACCAATTAGAATGTGTATCACATGCCAACTTTATCGATAAACCTATTATCCAATTAGACACACCTTTGGATGTAATTGAAGAACCAGAAGAGGAGGGAGAAGACCAGACTGAAGTGACTTAGAGAGTGCCTTTTGCTTTGTTTTCTTACTTCAATAAAAACGATTTGAAATAAAAAATAAAAATAAAAAAAAAGAGTGCCCTCCACATCACATGGCCAGTCCAGCACTTTGCCCATGTCCTCACAGCCAGCAACAGTAGAGTGGCAGGATAGCTGACAGCCAGTCACTCCAAGCCGCCATCCAGTCGGCAGGTCCTGACAGCAGCGCTTCACTCTGGCTGGGTTCAGGCAGCATCACACAAAGCAGGCATCTGGGTCCCAGGCAAGTTCTGAGCAATATACGTTGTATGACAGGCTGAAGAAAGCAATGTTGCAGGTTCAGCACCTGCAGCAAAAACATATGCGGTTGATCAACCAGAAATTGACACTGGGGTTCAGCAGCCTGTCTTAACAGTTGGCAGACACTCAGACCCGCATGGACAGCAAAATGGATGACCTAACAGGTGCCATTACTGGACTCTGCACAGAGCTGTCAGAGGACAGGAGCCTGCAAAGGGACAGAGAAAGGAGCAGGGTAGCCCAGATGGATGCCATGACAAGGACCATGGGGAGGTTTGCACAGGCCACCACAACAATGCCTAAGGGCACGGTGGCCCTACAGGTGGAGATGGTCCACTACAGTAGTGATGTCTCATGGGGCCTTGCCCAGTTAACTGCAGCAGTGGAAGCTATCCAAACTGCCCACATTGCAAGCGGGGTGGCTGCAGAGGCTCCGTACAGTGAGGTGTCAAGCATCAGCAGTGTCTCTGCCTCTGATGCCCGTGTTCTGCGACACAGTGGCAAACTCCGGCACCTCCACAGGGTTGGCTTCAGCACTGGTGGTGCCCAGTGTGACAATCACTTTTTATGTCCACTCCCCTTGACCTCTTCCACAGATTCAATCACCACACCCCTCATGTGTCCGTAGCCCCTCACTGACATGCAATTCATTGGTTTTAAAGCACTGGTAAAGGCCGGCTTTACTAATCCAGTCAACTATCCACGTAAAATACAGCTCCGTTCTTTGCAGCAGGCATATTAACCCACTGCGCAATTTTATGGTGAGTCAAAAATGCCTCTAGACAGAACTCTGATTTCTCTCTCTCGATCAGGAGGATTAGTCACAAGAGTTATCTTGACATTTTTATTGCTGCCTGAAAACTTGAGGCACAAGGAACTCTGCAGCAGGTGCTTTCAAATATTAAGTTATTGCTAAACACAGCACCCCCGAGGGCAGCGTCCAGTGTAGCCGCACCACACGTACCGCCCTAAAGCCAGTCCTGCACCTCCACATGGTACCAGTTCAGATACTAGATGCACTTCACCTGCAGGCAATGTTGTGGAGTATGGCACAGGTTGCCACAATCTAGCAAACTGTCTCGGGCGCATACTGTAAGGCACCCCCACCCTTGTGCAGGCACCTAACGCTGCTTTTGAGGAGTCCAAATGTCCGCTCGATCACTGACCTGGTGCGCCTATGTGCTGTGTTATATCTCCTTTCATGTGCAGTGATTGCTGCCAGGTATGAGGAGGGGCAGGGCAAGCAAACAGCTGCTGGTTTGCAGTGCCTGTATTGCACTGTCTGGTTGTATATTTTGGGGAGTTCTGTCCCTGCCTTGCATTGTTGGTGTATGTTCTTCAGGGTAGCACCTATTTTGGACTGTCTGCATATTCCCACTCTTGCACCCCCAGCCCTAATGTCTTGCGTGCGAGGTACCTCGTGTTAGCTGGCACTGCAGCATGTAGGCGAGCACTTGAATTTCAGGTCTTGAGGGTCAGCACCTCGGTGGAGGCGCCTGCTCAGCCTTCACTGTGCTGAGGAATAAGGTGTAGGTAGGTCAGCTGGGTGAATAACGTCTATGGTCCTCGCAGTAGTCCATTCTTCTGGTGGTCAGGAGTACGCTGGGTCCCTCTCGGTGCTAGGGTTGGTGTTATGGGGGCCCTCTGTGGATTCAAGTTTCAGTCCAGGAACTGAAGGACCACTTTCCCCGTGACCTTTAGGTTGGCAGTAGGACCGGACTGGGAACCACAACCGGCCCTGGCAAAGTCCTCGGCCGGCCCCCCTCCCCACTCGGGTGGGGTTGGAGGTGCCGCCGAGCTCTTTGCGGGGGCCGGTTTTCGGCCTATTTTGGTACAGGGCCGATTTTGCATCTATGCTGCAAAAACGGCCCTGTAGCAAAAACGGCCCCCAGTGGCCCAAAACCTGTCCCACACCCGTGCGGCGCACCGAGGGATTGCCCGGTGCCCGCTATGGCCAGTCCGGGCCTGGTTGGCAGGCTCCCCACATCACGCTCCCTACGTGTCATTAGATTATATCATTTACTTTACTTTCAGTCAATGAAACACTGCGTACATTCCGCCAAGAGGCACTGTTCGCCCAGAAAACCTGTGCTGGCTGCTCGGGAGTCTGCACCAGTCTGTAGGAGAAGCTCCCTCTGCACCCTGGGTGCCTCTCTGGTCAGGGTGCTCGCAGGTGCGAGGCTGTCGATGCCACCCAAGATGTGGGAGTAGGGCAGGTGGAGAGACAGACACACAAATGCAGGCATCATCACACAATCACCAAGGACGCAGAAAGCAGTGCCACCAGAGCCCCAGTGCAGTGTGTGCTTCTACCGTTAAGATGCAAAGGCAGACAACAAGAGGGCATCACCACACCAACCAGTGCACTCCGGCTCCTGATCAATGCGCAGACATCTCACCATCACCAGCTGCAACAGAACAGCAAACTATCTAAGATCAGCGGGTGCCAGTGGCCTGGAGCAGTAGCTGGCACTGTGACTACTTACAAAAACAAAACACATTACAAAATAAAAGAAAATAAGCCACTTACCTAGCTGCATTCCTGGCTTCTGTCCCAATCTTCCACTTCCCTGCAGCATGGGCCCAGCCAACTCCCTTTGCCAATCCTGTTTCAGCTCTCCTGTTGTGAGAGCAGTGCCAGGATTGGACGGAGCAGGCTAGCTGGACACTACTTCAGGCCCTGTAGGCCGGTGCTTGGTTACAACAGCTGGGTGGAGAGCTTCAAAGTGCGCATATCACTTTGGCCGATTGAAGACAGCAGGCCAAAGTGACATGCGCACTTTGGAGCACCCAGCCAGCCATTGATCCTGTCCTCTGCTGCCAATCGACAGCAGAGAACACGCCCCATAAGTCTCTGGGCTTGGGACAGGCTGTCTGTTGCCGTGTGCACAACGATAAAAAATAAAATGGCAATGAAATCTTTTCATTACCATTTGATCTTTTCCTGTGCAGTTCGTTGGGGCCAGGGGGGGCGATGTTTCCCCGCCCAAGTGAAGAAACCGCCACTGTTCATGTGGTTTGGCGGGAGACAGGTAGAGTCTGAGGGCCTCAGGGCACATACACTGTCACCTGACAAGGCAAATATCTGTGAGACAAAACACAAAGACTGATGATTGGGCAAATATGTATATGGGTGATCATTAGCTTCCAGTACCTAGTAGGTAACCTTCATCAAACTCACCCCTTTCCAGTCATTTGTATATCCTACCGTGCCTGAACATGTAGGCGTCATAATTGCTCCATGGCTATTTTGCAACAATATCTGTCATGATATTGTGTGCATTGCAGTCCACTTGGATGTTCAGGGAATGGGTGTTCTTGTGGTTCCCGAATAGGTATTCCAGATGGAATTTGGGACATATGAGCACGTCTCCTGTCTATACACTCTATGACCTGTGGGAATCTGGCTATCCAATAAAAGTGCCATTTTTCAGTTTGCATTTCAACATCATTCCTGGACAGGTAAATGTGTTGATGTATGTGTAGAAACATCGCATCTAGGAAAGTGCGGAAAAAATGCGAAGGCACATTGTGCGACACTCCTCCCGCCACAGCTATCACATTTTGGCATCTACCACTGGCCAATAGGTGGAGGGAGCACAACACCTAACAAGCATTTACAATGCAATGGTCTCGCCTTTGCAAAAGTTAGAGCTATTGGCATTGTGAATGACAGAATTTTTTTTTATCTGTTGGTTTTGAAAACAGATAAATAAATGGCATTGTCATTTACAACGCCAATAGCTTAATCTCTTGCAAATGCCACACACAAACACAGAGAGACACGCACACACAGACCCACACACAAAGATCCCCCCACACACACAGAGCCCCACACACACACACCCCCACACACCACAGACACACATACACACAGAGCCCCACACACACAGAGCCACACACAGACCTGCACACACAGAGCCACACACACACACATAGCCCCCCCACACACACAGACCCACACTCACACACAGAGCCCCACACACACACACACACAGAGCCCCCCCCACACACACACAGCCACACACACCCACACAGAGCCCCACACAAACACACAGACCCACACACATGCACAGAGCCCCACACACAGAGCCCTCCCCCCACACACACACACAGCCCCCCACACACACACAGAGCCCCCCCCCACACACACAGAGCCCCACACAAACACACAGAGCCACACACACAGAGCCACACACAGACCCCCCACACACACAGAACCCCCCATACACACAGAGCCCCCCACACACACAGAGCCCCACACACACACAGCCACACACACACAGAGCCACACACAGAGACACACACACACACACAGCCACACACACACACAGACACACACATGATCGGGTACAGAGGGCAGGCGACATGACTGTACATCATGCAGGAGACATTCCCTTCCCATGTCAACATGTAACACTTTATTTTGTCTCCAAGTGTGCCCAGCTGCATCTCCCGATCCAAAATGAGTCATGTTAATTATGATGTCCACAAACTGCTTTTTGGGGTCATTCTCAAAGAGGGGCTCACATCTCTTCTCCTACCGCCAGAGTGCTTTTGGAGAAAAACTAGTGTATGGACCAAGCTTGAGCCTTTGGGCGGAAAAATGGTTACTGAAATTATCGGAACAGAGAAACACTCTGAATGACATTTTGAGAAGCGTGGAAATCAGTAAACAGGTGCCGCCTGCAAAGCGGTCTTAGAAGCGCGTTCACAGACCGGTGTCTGCTCGTGCACCGGTTTGTACCACTTGGGAGGCTCAACACAATGACAATAAGGCTCGCTAGCGACAGCGATTCGGCTGCAACGCCAGGCGAGCCCTAATAAGTCTCGCTAGCGGCAGCGCTTTGAGCTGCAACGTGTAATCCCCCCTACTTCTCGGGATCGAGGATATTGGTAAGAACAACCCACGGTAACAATTGTACTGCTATGTTCTTGTTTAATAAGCACAAGTACACATAGAATAGGGAAAACAATAGTAAGAGCGATTCAAGTCTCGCACTGTAAGGTCTCTCATACGTTACCCATCAGCCGTTGGCTCCTAGTTCATTAGGGCCGTGATCCAACCGTCCTCTGCATGGACACTGGTCCCGGTGTCCGGCCAACAGAGGACACTGTGCAGAGAAACGGCCGAAAATGCTGTTCGAAAACGACTGATGGGGGATCATGCTGAGGTTCTCCTCTTTAGTCTGCAACTCGCCTCGGGAACACCTAGCCTGGTGCTCCACCGAGGGGTCAGTGACAATATCAAAAACTTCCCAAAACAGAGACGCAGCAACCACCTCCTTTGGTGGGCGTCTCTGTTCCTGTCCGTCTCGGGAGCGTAGAAACCAACGCTCTACCAAGACTCCAATGCTGAAGAATGAAACGAGCCGCCGCTCGTTTCCAGGAAACTATACCGGAGTTCCAAACTGCAGTACTTACTCCAAATGCCGAACTGCTCACAGCTCCGTGCTCCCGTGAACCAAGGACAAGCAGGACACAACGGACAGCCGATCAGCAATCAAAATATTCGACAGTGTCCCTTCGGCCAATGCGCTTTAAGTACACATTTCCGGGTGCGTCATGCGTGCGCTTAGCATGCCGGATCTTGTGGTTCCTGAGCCTTCCGTGACGTGATCTGTCTTCTTTGCGGAGGTTGTGTTCAGCGTACCACCGCGCCCTGGAGATCCTGACACAACGCTAGGGGAGACCTAAAAAAAGGTTTCTACTCCCACTATAAATAGATGGGTAAATTAAGCTATAACCCAAGCTTACAGGTCAATTGGGAGGAGGTTCCACATAATGTGCAAGGATTCTCTACAAAATGAATATCAATTTATTGGGCTGAAATTAGTGGAGCCTCTTTAAAGGAAATTTGTAGTGCACCAAACTGATAGGTCCCGGAAACATTTATAAAGCATTAAAAACTGGACTTCAGTAAGTAAATGGATGAAAATGTTGGTTTTGTAGTATTTAAAACAGCAATGCAGTAATAGTTAGTAGAATACAATAATCTTTTCCTTTTGGCTTCACTTTTCTTGTTGGTGCAAATTTACACTTGGTGCATCCTCAAAATACATAAATTGTAAATAAATTGATAGCGCACTACTCACCCGCAAGGGTGCTTGTATGAATACCGCTGTGGAACCCGTCCTGGCTTTCCCTGTGAGGCGTCCACTCCTGGGCACCCCCAGGGTGAAGACCAGGCATCCTTAGCATTGTGGGGCCGTTATGGAGATTAAGCAAGCTATTGCCCAGAGTTGCAGAGTGGGACTCTATGATTGGAATAGGCACCGAGGCGAGGATTATCAGGTCCGTGGAATTTTTTGAGCCCAAGACCCGCCGAGGCGGGGAATTGAACCCTGGTCCCGGGCTAGACCTCTGCCTCAGGGTCTGCCGCTCTAACCATTGAGCTACACTTCTCCACATAAGGACTGGGACTGGGAGTAAGACGGGTGATGGGTAATATTTACTTAGCTGTAATCTTCATTACCCTGAATCATAATTCTACTTGTACCAGACCAATATCCCTCCCTCACTCCCATTTTTGCACCTACAAGAATAATGAAGATTACTGGTAAGTAATTGTTTTATTTCACAGAGACACCTTGTTTTCAGGCCAGGGTTTTCATTGTAGGAGTTTCAGTTTTGTTTGAGTTAAACTAAACAAACTGGACTACAGAGAATGGGATAATGCGGCAAAAAGAACAGCAATATAGTTATCATGTGTCTACCCGAATTTAGTCTAATGTACGAACAATACATTAGGCTGCTAGTACCAAAATGTGACACTGGATGCAAATACAATAAATAAAGGTCTAATGAATTCAGCTGATATAACGTATTCTGGGTACATGGGGTTTGAACTAGAGAATTAATGACAGCTTTAATAAACGAATTTCCGGTTGTTTTAAGCTTTTGCAAGTCAGTACAAATTCTCAACTACTTACTAAAGTCCCATCAAATACTTGTTCTGTCAATGGATAAATACATTTTTAAGTAAGTAACGTTCCCCTAAAAACCAAACTCACACACAAACCACCAAGCAAACATGTATTCCTCTTAGAAAATATAAAATACAACGCAATATGTCCACGGTCATAAGGCAATTAAGTTTTGATCTACACAAAACCATAACCAAACCATAACCAAACCAAAAAGAATAGTAAATCGCTGGGTCTAGTTAAAATGGTTAGCAGCATAGAAAAGGCTTGACCACACACTTAAATAATATAAGAAACAATTTATTTCTCTAAACCATATTTTTTAAGACAGACTTCAGAAGTTTTTAAACGGCTTTCTTAGGTGATGTAATTAACGAATGTCTGACATAATATCGACAGACAGAATATCGAAATACAAAAATATCGGCACAAAAATATCGACATCAAAAATATCGGAGTCATATCTTCATAAAGGTAAGTACAAAAATATCGAAAAAATAATATTGTAGTACAAAAATATCGAAATTAAAAATATCGTTTTTTTAAATGTATTAATAATAATGTAAAAATAATTTTAAAATACATATAATTTTACAAATATTAAATAAAAATATTAAAACAAAATTAAAACTAATACATATACATTTAAAATAAATAAAACACTTAATAATTTAATGTAATTTTCTTTTTTTTAATTTCATTTAATTGATTTAATGTAAAAAAAAAATATTTTTACCCTGTACGCCTGTACCCCAAAAACCCAAAACTGACCCTGAACCCTAAAAATATCCCTGTACCCCAAAAACCCAAAACTGACCCTGAACCCTAAAAATATCCCTGTACCCCAAAAACCCAAAACTGACCCAGAACCCTAAAAATACCCCTTTACCCAAAAACTGAAAACTGACCCTGAACCCTAAAAATACCCCTTTACCCAAAAACTGAAAACTGACCCTGAACCCTAAAAATACCCCTTTACCCAAGAACTGAAAACTGACCCTGAACCCTAAAAATACCCCTTTACCCAAAAACTGAAAACTGACCCAGAACCCTAAAAATACTCCTTTACCCAAAATTAATTAATATTATTTAATTACCAATTAATTATTAATTAACAATAACAATAAAGTAAATATATTAGCACATTAGCTGCAATTAATTTAATTTAATATTTAATATTATTTTTCCCAATTAATTAATTAAGAATAACAAAAAATTATATATATAAAAAATTACTCTAATTAATGTAATTAACTAATTAATATTAATTAATTACCAACTAATTAATTATTAAAAATATGTACAAAATTATATTAATTAATTAACTAATTAATATAAATTAATTACCAATTAATTATTAATTAAAATATGTACAAACATATATTAATTAATTAATTATTATTAAATTACTTCCCACCCTATTCCCCTATAAACCCATAACCCGCTACAGAACATATTTATCAATTAATCAATTAATTAAAATTAATTAAAAATTAATTCTCAAATAATTAATTAATAATTCCTACTAATTAATAATTAATTTAACATAATTAACATAATTAAATTACTTCCCGCCCTATTCCCCTATAAACCCACAATCCGCTACAGTAGTAAAAGACAATATTTAATTAAATTACATTAAAAATAAATAATAAAACATAATAAATACAATATAATATACACTAAATGTATTTAAAAATTGACATTAGTAACATCGAAGTTATTTATTTCGATATTATTGACATCGATATTTAAAACTTCGATATTACTGATATCATACTAATATCGATATTAAGACTGTCGATATTACTTACTTTCGATATTTTGTCCCATCGATATTTAAACTTCGATATAATTGTATATCGAAATTTAAAACTCGATATTTTGTCTGTGTACCGTAATCAACGTCTCTATCAGAACATATGACAGATGGAACCCGAAGGCAAGCATTTTTTTCTTTTAACGCAAATTTGCTATGGATGTTTAGCAGGAGAAAAATCTGTGTTGCATTGGAGAATTGGAAAATACCGACACCTTAAAAAGAAAAGAATGTGCGTGAGAAAAAAGATCCAGAGTTTAAAGTCATGACAGATGTAGTATCTTATGGTGATTGGCCTTAATGTAAAAAACCAAAGCCCTCCTTACAGGAACTAAATAAACGTTTAATTTGTTCGACTACAAACCACATCTGGAGCTCTTTGCGTGAAAGGAATAGACAGAAAAGAACCCGTCAACTCCCACAAATAATGATGGATGTTGTCGTGAGATGTTTATTTGCAAATCTACAGTGTTTGCGATGTCAGTGTACCGTGGTATGCTTTTCATGATGATCCATTCTGTGTACAGACTTTCGCAGGTTGAACAGCTAGTAGTTGAGAGCGCGAAGGTGAGAGTTTGAATGATCACGCTAAGACTTTCATAATAATGGTGGTCTGGTGTTCATCATTTATTCGACTGGCACCAAACACGTAGCTTCTACACAATGAAGCAGTACAGTATATGTGAGTGGCGTATGTTTAATAAGAGGTTTATCAGCATACAGCGGATTCAGACAAAGTTAAGGATTAATTGACATGCTCGCCTAAAAAGACGCGATATTCAATAATGCATTGTTTTAATCCATGTGCGCATTCCCACTTAAACGCAAAATGATTAATTAACAGAACGGACTCTTACCTGAAAAGCCGTCCCTTTCCGTAAACTGTCCGAAGTGCAATGGTGCGAAAATTAAATAGAAGAGGGAGGAAAAATAAACTGTGCCCATTGTCGTTTTGGGATTCCGCGCAGTTACGAGAGTTTCTTTGCAAGAGGCGCGCTCCGGAGTAAGAGCAACAAGTCGGCCTGGAGGACAGGAGCGTGACGCCGTGAGCGTGCACGTTGGTGTTCCCTGCAGCTCGCGCGTTCACGGACCGGTGTCTGCTCGTGCACCGGTCTGTACCACTTAGGAGGCCTTCGCAACGACAATAAGGCTCGCCAGCGGCAGCGCGCTTAGCGCTGCAACGCAGGCGAGCCCTAAAAATGGGTGGGGGCTGCCTTGCTGTGCTGCTTACTGCTTGCAGGGTGAGGCTTTAAGAGGGCTATTAGCTCCAAAATTACATTGCTACTCAGCCTGTATTGTTCAAGTATCTCTTCCTCTATCTTCTCAAACATGGTCAGCATGACTCGAATATCCTCTCCTGTCTCTGCCTCCTCTGCTAAGCAGCCAGTATGCACATTCTCCTCTCTATCACGTACAGGTCAGCCATTGCAGAAGCATTTGATACATTCTGGCGCTGCTTTTATACTTTGTAACCAGATATTTCCTGGAATGACTTGGTGGTAAATTGCATGTGGAAGTGAGACAATTTGAGACTAGTCGCAATTTGCAACTCACTTGTACATACAGATCGTGACTCGCAATTAGAAATGTCCTAACTGTGACTCGCAAATTCCAGTCGCAAATAATACAGACTGGCAAATTAGCTGCATCGCTTTTTCCATTTTGCGAATGACTGACATATATCACGTACGGCCCATTTTGCGTTCACAAAACGATTTGCGGCCAATTTGTGAGTCACAATTCATATGTACATGTGGCCCTTAATGTCTTCCCTGGAAACCATGGATATCCTTGAGAACAAAACACCATCACCTGTACCCATCCAGGATCGGGATATAATCACAGAAATAGACAAGTTATCCTCATAAAAGGTGTTAATAAAGAAGAAATTGTACACAATAGCATATGTTAGATTACACTCAGTGTATTCTTATAGAAATGCACAACACATTTACAAATTAATCATACATGCATTTCTTTTTCATCCTAAACCTCACAACAGTATATGTGAAAAAATAAAATCTATGCGGCGCCAGATGTGTTCCTTATCAGCTGTGGCTGTTTCGGCAGAGCAGGGGTTCCAAAGCTCCACTTGCCGTGGCACCACCCTCTCTCAAAAGCCAAGTCCCCTTCTCTCTGTACACTCACATGATTACAAATATTCCCAGGGTGCAGGTCTGCTGATGTGTTGAAGTGCCATTCCATTTCTTTTAAATACAAGCATTTCGTTTGTTTTTATGTGCTTACAAGTTTGGAAAGTAGCTAAACTGAGCCACTTGACTTCCTCTCAGACCTGCACCGTCGGCCTGGAGCCTTTGGGCTGACTCCTGTTAGCCATTTTTGAGCCAACGTGTTAGGAAACGGTCTCTTTTTCAATATTTCCCATTAGTTCCAGCGCCACTGTCTGCCTTGAGTGGGAAATATAGTATTATTAGGTCTGGCGTTAGATAAAATCTTTTGATTTTTAGGTCTGGCGTTAGCCAAGGCCTTTCGATTTTAATAAAATGTTATTTAAAATAATATACTTAGAAGGATTTTCAACCAACTCGCTTCATCCATTGGTCTGCTGTTGTGGCACTCATTTTCTTCCACCCACTAGCACTAGAGCATACACCCAGGTTCAATGCCCACTTCAGCCATTGACAAAATTCACTGTGAGTGTCGGTTTTTGCCTCTTGAACAATGTGCACTCGCGTGGGAAATGTAGTGCTCTTTTGTAACTAGGACTAGTGGCGCAATGTGTGCAATGTTGTGTAATCAGAACTCAAAGATGCTCCGAGCACCCAAGTTTCTTTGCTGCCTACAATATAGCGAATCGGAAGCAGTGGCCCCAGTCTGAGAGTGCCCGCTGAATTGATACATATCAATTAAAATATGTTTTGCAATAATCTATGGCCTCCCAAACTGCATTCTTTAAAAACCTTGCCTTGGTTTTAATTGGTGTCTATGATGTTTATTGGCGGTAGTTGCTATGTTAAATAAAGGCAGTGGTTAATTTGAGCTGGTGGTTTCCGGTGCTCAGCACCATCCCTTAATTACTAACACGGGCATTTATGGCAGCTTCTGTTTGTCCAAATAAGAGATGAGCACAATAACAGTTGTTTAAAAATAATACAATATACAATAAAAAAAACGACTAATACCTGCTACCCAAGCCTTAGTGGACCTGAAATAGTCTGAATTGTCACACTTGGAGGGTGTGATGGTCAGTATTTGCGCTGGTACTGCCATTGGTAGCACTGGCAGGGGCAATAGGAAGTGCAAGCTGCAGTGGCCTCCTGAGAAGGGCCTGGAGACTTATTTATTTATATATTTACAAATCAAAGCCCTTGCAAAAAATCGTCCGTTGGCACCCTCGGTGTACCCTAGGCCTAGTCTACACCAATTGATGCCTCATTCTCGCCGAAGCCTGTGTGGCACGCCGGTTGTGGTGCGCACGTCACGAGCTCCCTGTGGGGCCGTGAGTTTCCAGGAGGCTGGGCACATTAGCTGGTCCAGGTGCCAGGGGGTGGACGCGAACTCCCTCTGGGCCCGCTAATGACAGCCGTCTTTGTTGTTGGGATTATGGCGCCTCGGAGTGATGTTCCGGCGCACCTGCTGCCTGCAGTTACCTGGCAGCGCGGGCGCAGCGGGCACTGCCCGCCCGGGTCCTCGACTCGTCGTGAGCGCCTCGCTTCGTGGCAGTGAGACCATGCCGGGGTCCGGAGGAGCCACTAACCCGGTCGGAGCAGGCCCAGGAGCTTCCAGAGGGGGTGTCGCCAGCCTCTGACATGGCGGGTAAGAGTGGGGCGGGTGCCAAGGTCAGATTGCTAAAGGCGAGTAGAGGGATTGTTGGAGACAAGGAAGTAGTGGTGAGACTGCACGGGGGGCGTGGGACCGAGGAGGGAATGCATTGCTAATAAATAAGTGATAGTGATGTGGAGGGAATGCAGGGAGTGATAGTGACGTAGCCAAGGTTCCCAGGGGCCCCAGTACAAGGAAAATGGCCCAGCAGACGAACAAAGTCCATTGGCCCCCTTAAACCCCAGGTCCCCGGTGCCACTGCACCCCCTACACTTGTAATAGGCACGCCCTCGGTGACTGTGATGGCAATAGTCCCGAGGCGGAGCGACCGGCAGGCTGTGGAAGGAATTCGTCGTGGGATTGTGATGGGAAGTGGCGGGGCTGTCGAGTGAATGGCGGGGTTGCAGGTGGAATGGTGGGAATATGGAGAGAGTGGGGCGACTGTGAAAGGGGGGTGCCGCTGTGGAGGGAATAGTGAGGGTGTGGAGGAAACAAAGTGAGCCTGGAGGAAATGTCGGAACGGAAGGCGGTTTGACTGACTGACTGCATTTATATAGCGCTCACCCATCCCGATCCAGCCACATTTTAAGGAGTTGGGGGCGCCCGGCCAAAAGTATGTTGGGGCCCCCTATTCTGAACAGCTTTGCATTGATGATCTATTTTCAGCTATTTCAGACCCTTCATGTCCAGGTCCCTGACAAACTGACAGGCATACTGATACAAATTCTAAATATGTTTCCATCTAATACTCAGGAATAGTGATGTGTGTTTTCGCTACTGTAACACAGCAGCAGCTCACTAATTTTATAGCTAATAATCCCTGTGACTCTCTCCCGTGTTAAACATGTGAGGTCCTGTCTGTTTCCGATCTAAAATACCCCCCCCCCCCCTCCCACCCCCGAAAGGCTGGGTGCCTGGGCCTGTGCCTTAAAACGTCTCTGCCTCGGTCAGAGTCTCTTAACACTGGAGGGTCTCTGGGCGTAGGGGATGGCAGTGGCGAGTTAGAGAGAATGGTTGCACTAAAATGGCCGACAGTGGGGGGGCTGATCAATAAATCAAAGGCCTATGGAGGGACTGGTCATTGGCTTTATTCTTCTTCATGATTTGTGTTTTCATATTTAAACTTGAAGAGTTTCTACGGCTATGAAGAGAGTTGTGAATGAATGGCAGGAGTGTTAGGGCTGAAGTTGGAGTGTGGCGAGAGTGGCAGAGCTGCAGTTGTGTTGTAGAGCTGTGGAGAGAGTGATTGGTGCCGCTGTAGTGGGAGTGGTACAAAAGGGGGTGGTAATGGACGGAGCATCTGAACCAATCAAACACTCACGCCCAGTCAAAAGATCTGGGTTTAATCCATCACCGCTCTTTAGCCCACTCTGCCACCCCAGTTCAGACATGGCTATATGCAAATCCAATCCAATCCAATCCAAAAATTCTTTATTTCGGTCTTTTAGACCATAAAAGATACAATAAAACCATTCAACATTAAAAGACATTAAAAACATTTCATAAAAATCATTTCCTTGGGAGTCTATTCATCATCATCATCAGGGGGGGGGGTAGCATTAGAGTTCATATCAATGTTCAGTCTTTTAGTAGTTTATTCCTTATGTGCCACATGGCCATTATGTATTTGGCAACTGCAAAGACTATGTGGGGCAGAGTGCTAGTTTTCAATATTCTGTAAGAGTACAGATGGCTCCTTATGCCCAAGTTTCAACATAGTGGCACAAGCCAATATTTCCTTGGTCTGTTGTAGGCTGGGCAGAAGAACAGAACATGAATTTCCTCCTCATCATGATTGCTGCACCCTGGACCGATTTTATCATCCCTCTTAGTCCATTTAAAGGTAAAAGTTTTAATGGGCAGAGTGCCTAATCTCCATTGGATGAACAATTTTCGTGCTAAAATGGGGAAAATGATGTCCATAAAACCTTCAAATTGGTAAGAATTTTTGGAATCCAGAAATCGGTCTGTTAAAATGCCATTATTGGGTGCAGATGCCAAAGTAGATAAACTTTTTTCCTTGTGTATTTCCACCAGTCTTTTACGGGAAACCCTTTGGCAGCCTTGTTCAGGAACCTCCCATAACTCCGGGAGTCTCAGGCGATACAGTTCTTTCTTGATGAAGACCAACCAAGGAATTCTGTCACGCTTGTTCAAGTTCATTACGTGAATGAGGTCTTGCCTATAGTGAGCAAGCTCACTCGTGGTCCAAAGCCTGTGCCAGAATCTTAAAGGCTTTAATTCCAGATCATCAGCTATGGAGGGGAGACCCACATCTAGTCTCAAGGGGAGCAGTGGTGTGCCACGGGGGAGGGCTAGGAGACGTCTAAGAAAAATATTTTCTACACTGAGAAGTTCTGTCCCTGCTTTATACCCCCATAGCTCACTACCATAAGAAGCAGCCGCTTTGGCTTGGGTTTTATACATTTCTATTGCCGGGCTAATGGGTTTAAAGGTAGAGGTGTTTACAACCTTCAAAATTGCACCTGACAGTTGAGACAGCTTTAGCCGGGATCTTGATATTTGGGGGTCCCAAGATAGGTTCTCATGTAGGGTTACACCCAAATACTGAAAGGTTTTTACCCTTTCCAGTCTTGCTGGGCCCAAGGATGGGTTAGGTCTAGTTTTGGGGGAGGGATTGAATATCATGAATTTGGTCTTTTCTGTATTGATCTCAAGACCATGTTGTCTACAGAAAAGACCAAATCCATCTAAAATCCGCTGGATCCCCATCGGGGATTTGGAAAGCAGGAGGGTATCATCGGCGAACATGATAGCTGGTACCCTCCTGCCTGCCAAGAAGGGAGCGTCATTGTCCCTAACATTGTCGAGATGAGATATGACACTGTTAACGAAGAGGCAAAACAGGGTTGGCGCCAAGACACAACCCTGTCTTACCCCTCTAAGAACTGGGAACCTAGATGACAACGCTCCATCCCTCCCACACCTAACCTGTGCAAAATTACTAACGTGGAGCCTAACTATGGCATGTAATAGATGGGTAGGGACACCCAGCTCCTTAAAGACTTCCCACAATTTTTTCCGAGGGACCAGGTCAAAGGCTGACCTCAGGTCCACGAACACCATGTACAGCTTCCCCCCCTCAATCCTCACAGTTTTCCAGTAGAGGAGGACGAGGCGTAAAATCTGATCCATGGTGGACGTGTTTTTCCTGAAGCCAGCCTGGAGGGGACTCAGAATTTCATTTTCCTCCATCCAATCTAAAAGGTGGTCCAGGAGAAGGCGGGAAAATAATTTTGGGGGGACATCTATGAGGCTGATCGGCCTGTAGTTGGCTGGGAGAAGAGGAGAGCCCTTTTTAAAAATAGGCACTATCTCCGCCCCCAGCCAAGTACAGGGGATCTCCATACCTCCCGCGATTGAATTAAACAGAATGAGGAGGTACGGGCCCCATATCTCTGGGTGGTGTCTAAAGAGGTCACCGGGCAATCTGTCTAGTCCCGGGGCCTTCCCCTTCGCCAGTCTCTCTATTGCACTGACCACCTCGCCGAGAGTGAATTCTAATCCGGCTACAGGATCGGATATAACATCGGGGTCCACATCATTGGCAAATTCAAAGGTATCTTGGTACAATTTGCCAAAGTGGTCTTCCCAGAAAGAAGATGCAAAGTTTGGCTCCACTGCAGCTTTAGGTTCTCCTGTGCCTGTGTTTACCAAGGACCAACATTTTCTGGAATCCCTCGCTTCTAGCGCTAGGGAGAGGTCCTGCCATCTGTTCCAATCCCATTCCGACCTTGCCTTTGCCATGGCTTCCCTATATTTCCAACAAATCAAGAGTGTGGATCTGCACACCTATTAAATTTCCAATATTCTTATGTTCTCATAAATTGTCAATCTTAGCGTGCTTCTGGGTGTAAGGGATAGTGCCCCCTCCCCTCTAAGTGCTAGCAATGTACGTAAGAGACCAAGGAAAACCCTGGACTGCCAGATGCACTGCTTATGGGCTTAATGCCTTTACAAAAAATTACCTTCCAACCTAGTCATATAAATTGAGTTGGTAATCACATTGTTTTTAATCTACAACGTTATTAGATACTCTTAGGAAAACATATTTAGAAACATTGTAGTGCCTTACTATTCACAATCAAGCACTAATTTTCTAAGTTTACTGAAAAACGTTATTAAGCATATTCAACAAATTTCATTAGTTATGGAATTGCATGAATGAAGTAGCTGTTGTATATATAAGAATGGAAGTGTTGTATACATATCCTTGTGTTGCTGTTTTCTAGGTCCCGTAGAGACTTTGAATCAGAAGCTCATCATCTCAAGACTTTTACTGTACATTTCTGAATTGTGTATCCCTGAAGAAGGGTTCAGATTGAACCCGGAATGCAGTGGGAAACATGCACTTTAGTTTAGTTTAATAATTTTTGTTTATTCATTCATGCAATTCCATAACTAATGAAATTTGTTGAATATGCTTAATAACGTTTTTCAGTAAACTTAGAAAATTAGTGCTTGATTTTGAATAGTAAGGCACTACAATGTTTCTAAATATGTTTTCCTAAGAGTATCTAATAACGTTGTGGATTAAAAACAATGTGATTACCAACTCAATTTATATGACTTGGTTGGAAGGTAATTTTTTGTAAAGGCATTAAGCCCATAAGCAGTGCATCTGGAAGTCCAGGGTTTTCCTTGGTCTCTTACGTACATTCCCTATATTTCCGCCTAAGCTCGGTGACCTTACCCTTATCAGAACCTGCTTTTATTGTGGCTATTAGCTCCGTCTTAATCTTTTTACAGGAAGAATTGTACCAAGTTGAAGTTCAAGTCTTTTTCTTCCGTGGGACTACCACTGGGTAAAAAACCTCACCTAGAACTCCCACTAGGTCTACATGGATTTGAGCTACTTTCTGTTTGAAGTCTGATGGTCTAGGCTGATTAATTAATACATCCAGTTCTTTTAGCTTAGGGAGTGCTAATTCATAGATTTTAGTTAAGCTCTCTTGGGAGTTTGCCACTTTCCCCCATTTTACCCTACGTCTATTAGAGCTAAGAACCAAATTCCCTGGATCTTCACTGGGATTAGCGGGTAGTGACCCAACCGCAGGTACAAGATGCACCATATCTAATAGAAGTGCTGTCTGTTCTTACAATTACCCTAAAATCCTGGACCTTGGACCACAGACCAATGTCCACAAAAATGTAGTCCAACCTTGATTCATGATCCTTCCTATTGAAGGTACACAATGAAGGGGTGTCAGAAGGAGTACGTCCATTACAGGCCCTTAACGCAAAATTTAGTGTTAGGGACATAATTTGCACTGCGAGAGGGGACCAAGATTTAGGGTGGGGGGATTGACATAACGGAACACCCCAAAAGTCATCTTCAGCAGTAAGGGCACCCTCCTTCAAACCTTCCAGTGGTTCAAAATGACAATTAAAATCTCCACCCATCACTATCTTACAATCAGTGGGGAGTTGGCCCATAAATGACGAGAGATCTTCTAGTGTAGGTGACTCCATGGCCACACTGACTGGGCGAGAGTATACATTGATAATTGCCAGATTTACCGCATTAGGCCACTTGAGTAGAACACACTGGATGTCTTGCGAGTACGTCGGTACATTCTCCGCATTACACCCAATGTGACTAGCTACCCAAACCGCCAAACCACCTGAGGGCCTCCCTTTACCACTCCACCTGGCTTTAATTTCAAAAACTGCATATCCTACTCTACACAACGGTTCCCTGGCCCATGTCTCTTGGAAAAGACAGATATCACTACTGCCTACTAGGGAATCCCAATCATTTGTGTGTAGTTTATTAACAATACCCGCCACATTCCAGGAGAGGACCTTCAGGGTTTTGGCTGGAGATTTTAGTCCCAACCCCCCAGTTTTCTCTGGTTCACTGTCCGGTGATGGAACTGCGGGCCCTTCCAGTGAAGTTTCCAAGATGGATAAAGCAGTGGGTGTTAAGTTAGAACCAGGCGGAACTACGGGTGTTAGGCTATGACCAGGTAGACTACAGGGTAGGTTACTTACTCGGCCCTGGGAGCCAGAAGGAGTTAAGCTTTCCCGGGGGGAGGCATCAATTTCTCGAATGATGTCATCAATGACGCCTACAGGTTCACTAACAATACTTTGGGTACGTCGTGAGTATGCTCCCTTTTGAAGTCAATCTACCTGATCGAGGCAGCTGAATCTGTTGGGATGTACATAGGTGCCATAAGCAGGAATAACATTGCGGGTGGGCCTGTATCTTGACCCATCAACAGCAAAGCCCACCCTAGTCCAGCCGTCATCCCTCCTCATAGTCAAATCACGTACATTGGGATAGAAGTATGACAGGGGAACCAATTCTATGGAAGTATTTCCTGAACCCCCAAGCCAATTACAGATGTAGGTAGCAACCTGGGGACTCTTAAAGCTTACAATTATGCAGTCCCCCACACATTTCTTGGCAGTGTACCCAATCCATGGAACCCTTCTAACCATAAGAACCTCTCCTTTTAGGTTAGGTGGTAAGGGCCTTTGAATATTTAACCAGCTGATGACCTTATTACGTAGGGAATCATAAGATTCTACCACGTCGCTAGAAAGCTCTGGTGCCCCCATCAAAATCACAGTATAGGGAGCCGCCTCTGGAGGCAGGTTAACAGCTTTTCGCCGGTTATTGGAACTAGCCAACCGATTTGAGCAGTTAGCTGTTCCATTTGATGGTCTCTCCTGACCAGGTAAGCTGGCCGAAGCGGGTAGCTTCGACCTCCTTACAGTCGGTACCGGAGGCAGTTGCCTGGGGAGGGGTACAGGGGCAGGCAGTGCCACCGTGGCTATGCTGGTATGTTCCCCAGAGGGAGCTATTGGTGGAATAGGGGCCACAGTAGTTGTAACAATAGCGGTATGAGAAGTCCCGGCATTATCCCCATGGGCTCCATATATAATTACTCTTGGCCCTGGCTGATCGCCACCACTTCCACTTAGTCTTTCTATAGCTATAAGTCTAGCCTCTATGGAATCTAATTTAAGGGAGAGGGGATCCAAAAGGCTTTTGAGGATACCAGTGAGTGAGCAAATAATGTGCTCTGAGGTTTTAGGAGTAACCCTACCAAAAGTAAATGGGCCAGTGTGCGAGGGAATCTGAGTGGGAGGTGGAGTGCTCGCCGTTTCCATGTCGTTCCCAGTGACAGATGTTCCAGGGGCGTTCAGGCTATCTTCAGTTGTATTCATTATGGGGTCAACTTTAGCCCTTTTGGCGCCTTTGGTCTTCCTTGATCTTTTTCTTTTCATGGCAGCGTCCTCTCTATGGCCCACGTATCCAGTTGATGTAGGACCATCCCCCAGAGCCCTAGTTGGTACTGGCTCAACAGTGAGGGAGGGTTCCACCTCATCAATAATAGGTAGTGAATCTCTGTCCCTGTGAGAGTTGGATGGTGTCCTTAGCTGCTGTAGGATGGACTCTATGGTTTGGTCAATACTATCCATGAGTGATAAGTGCGTGGCATCAAGAAGTAGTGATGACCTGACATTAGATGGTAACCCCGGTGAAGCCAGATGCGAGTTTTCTATACCCTCCGCAATTTGCTTTTCCAACACAATAAGTCCCTTATTAACCACAGTATTTTCCTTTACAAGGAAATTATCCAAAGTACCTGAAGCCATGGAAGCGGCCTTGCTTCTTGTATCTCTTGTAGCCATTTTGTTTGATCCCCCACTTCTGGGCGGCCAGGCAGGGTGGTAAAGGTGACCTGGGAGGTAAGGCGTTAGAGGGGAGGCCCGGTCCGGTCTCTACCGTTCTCTAACGGCCTCAAACGGCCTCAAACGGCCCACCCTTTGCCCGGGCTTAGCCCGGCGCACGCCCGCGGGCGTTCCGCGTTGTGCGGGAATAGTCAATTAAAATAGGGTAGGAGGCGGGGCTGATTAGGGAAAAGGACCAGCTGGTGATTTCTGCTGTGAATGCTGGTCCTCGCAGTCCCCCACAGGCACGTCCGCCCCAAAGTCCCGGTCCAACAATCACACAGCTGTTCCAGCAGCAATACGGGGACCCGTGGAAAGCACAGGAAACAATGTCAGAGGCTCCAGTAGCAGGGCAAGGGAGGCTTCAAGCAGCAAACGGCACCCCATATGCAAATCAGTCTGACCCTGTGCCTCATGGGAACAGTCCAGCCCGAACTGCCAAGCCATGCCTTCCCTGGACCAGAAACAAGCTTCCGAGGACCGGTTTCTGGCATTCCAGCCGTCTTCAGCCCGGCTTGCTTGAATCCAGTGGCTGTAGTGGGAGTGGGCAGCAGTGGAGAGACTAGTGCCACTTTGGAGAGAGTGGTGGGGTCATCGTCCCTTAGCAGGAGTATTTGACCTGAGTTCAGCTCTCTCTGTGGCTCTCGAGAGCCACATCCGATGCACGCTGTCAGGGCGATGGTACAGGTAAATGACTTAATCTCCCCGTACCTACCAAAAAATGAATTTGTCCTTGTGTAATGTGACTGGTGCTCATGTAAAGTGCTTCAATACCTTCAGGTCGAATTTCTGCTCTATAAAACTGCAAGAAAAAAGAAAAAAAAGCTCAATTTCACAGAAACGCGAGAAAGTCGTGCTATTCTAAAATAGATGGGTGAAAGAAGTACAAGTCAAGCTATTTTTAGGTTCTTTGCCCTGTATAATACACAGCAGCATTGTGCAAACACTCACATATTAATGGATGAAAAAAACAAGCATATACTCTTCAAACAGAATTTGACAGAAGTCATCAGGGATGGTTGCAGCAGTTTTACCCCTGTACCATGAAGAATGGTGCCTGAAGCAGCGCTCTGGTGATGAATGGGGACATTGAGTTAATAGGTACTCGCACACTAATTTTAATTTTTCTCTACAAAGGTTTACTTTTTTTAGACTGACGTAAGACGTTCCTTGATCCCAAGAGACGGGTGCAAGAGAGTTCAGGTATTGTGAGAGAGGTTGGTGCGAGAGAATGATAGTTTTGCAAAAGTGTTGGGTGTGAGATAGTGCTGTTCTTGTGAGGGTATTTAGTGTGAGAACGGGCAGCTGTTGCAAAGGGATAGTGTGGCAAGAGTGTTGGATGCCATAGTGCTCTAATGTTGTGAAAGTGTTGGGTGCTTTTGCTGTGAGAATAATTGTAGTGAGAGAGCAACAGGTGTGACAGTTTGTGTATGAGAGTGCTCAGCATATGATGTACATTTATAGCTTTTACACCCAGCTTGTCTCTCACCCAGGCTGCATGTGAGAATGTTGGGTGTGAGAGTGCAGGTTTGAGTGTGTATTTGTGAGATCGCTGGGAGACTTAGGGCCAGATATACTAAGAACTTGTCACAAAATACTAGTTGCAATTTGCGACCAGTATTTTTGCAACCAGTGTATCGAATCGTAGTGAGTCGCAATTTGACTTACCAAATAAATATGTATGAAATAGATCTCAAATTGTGAACCCATACATTTTGTAGCCATGACAAGGATGTTGGACTTCTGGAATAAGCGGACCACCATTTTTTGATTGCTTTTACCCGCTTCTGTGCGTCAGACGGCCCCCGGTCACGGTGGACGTGTGCGGAGGACGGCCGGGGGCCGTCCAAACCGCGCACAGGTGGAATTCCCCAGCACAGCAGGGGATTTCTGAACGTAGCAAAGCTTTAAATAAAGCAAACTTTTATTTTTAAATGCAGCATGTTTTGCTCAAAGGAAAATGGGATGCATTTAAAAAACAAAAAACTATTACCTAACATTTCTTAAGAGTTAGCAATGACCCATGAGACAACTACTCTAAAAAAAATGTGTTTTTCAACATTCACGCCAGGGTCTTTGCTATGGGGTCCTTTGGGGACCCCTTCCTGCTTGCAAATGGATTATCACTATATTTGTGTTGGCGGTAAAATATTAATTATTTCAGTTGCAAAACATTGACACATTACATTCTCAATTGTTTTTTGGAAAGGATGCCCTAAATATGCCCCGTCCAAGTACTTTTTCAGTATGTGGTCGCAAACCCAAATTGCGATTTTGGAATGTGTTACCAACCTGAAATTTGGGTTCATACATTATAAAATGCCTTTTTGTGGCCACAAACAGCCTGATTCTGCGAAATCAAACGCAAACGCAAAAAAAGCCCTGTACATCTGGCACTGAAACCCCTAGCCCCTTTCCCCACTCATACTCACACAATTATGCTTAGACTGCTCTGTAGAAAGCTGACCCTCATTATTTCCTTTACTTCGAGCACTGCCTCGTTTTTTTATTCAGTATTACAGATAAGGTGGTCCTAGACATAGATTTCCACACACAATTATTCAAGAAGTTTCTCAGCTCAGTTGTTATTCACACCAGAAATTGATTCCTAAAGTGAAAAAACAAAAACATAATAGCCCAACAATACACAGGTGTCCGATACAAATACACACAAGCAATTTCTTGTTATCGTTATTAAAAGTAGAGGAGAGAACTCTACTATTTATTCATAATAAAAATCTCCTCATATGGCAGTATACAAATATACAATATCTACAATTCAGAACAGAAGGGGTTACGGAGAAAAAAGTGCGTAGAGTGAAGTTCTTGTGCTCGTGCAAAGGATAGAAAGAGCCCCATTGATAGGCCACGCAGTTCTACGGAGGAGACACAGCGTGTATATTGCTTCACAGAAAATCCAACTCATCATCTTTTTCGCCGACTGAGCGAGGTACTCGAGAGCACGCTTGATCGGCTCTCTTTTAATGAATTGACCAGTTGGCATATAGGCACACCACTGACAGGGTGTCCTACTTTACTACTGGGGTTACATGAATCCAATGTAACTATGCTCTTTCCCCTTCATCGTCCCGTCCTGATGAAGACCTGTCTATGAGGATACAAATTGCCCTGTTTATCCTTGGGTCGAAACGTCGACATCCTTTCCCTACAGCGAGCCGGCATCTCTTATGCCCCTGCCCATCCACCCTTCTTTGAAGACCAAAAAACCATCTGAGCAAAGTGACCTTTGTAAAGACAATTACAACTCCTTTACGAATTAACTTTTGAGGGCTGGCTCTGTCTAAATCTAAGCCAACAGATTCTTCTATGATCATACCATTCAATATCCCCTGACCGCTTGGTCCTTTCTATCCTTTGCACGAGCACAAGAACTTCACTCTACGCACTTTTTTCTCCTTAACCCCTTCTGTTCTGAATTGTAGATATTGTATATTTGTATACTGCCATATGAGGAGATTTTTATTATGAATAAATAGTAGAGTTCTCTCCGCTACTTTTAATAACGATAACAAGAAATTGCTTGTGTGTATTTGTATCGGACACCTGTGTATTGTTGGGCTACTATGTTTTTGTTTTTTCACTTTAGGAATCAATTTCTGGTGTGAATAACAACTGAGCTGAGAAACTTCTTGAATAATTGTGTGTGGAAATCTATGTCTAGGACCACCTTATCTGTAATACTCGATACCCAGGTCCTAGGACTCATTTTGGGTTACCCCATATATAATAACGATCGTTTTTTTATTCAACATTTGAATGTGTTAAAAATCAGATGTGTCCAGAGGACAGTGAAAAATTTAGGGCTGATGGACAAGAGGGTCCTAAAGGCACTTCAGCATCGCTAAAGGTTGTGCCTACAACTCCTAACATCTGGAAACAGGGGTGGGAAGCATCCTAGCACACAGGGGAAAGTGAGCTAAAGTGAGGGACGGACACAGAAAGAGAGTGGGTGAAACGGAAGAGAGAGAAAGTTAGTGTCGGAAGAGAAAACAGGGAGACGAAAGAAGGGTGAAACAGAGTGTTGTTGATGGTGAGAAAAGAGGAGTGAGGGATATATACAGAGAGGGAGAACCAGAAGGCTGGGACATTGAGAGTGAACCGTGAGGCAAGAGGAAAGTGTATGTCTCTTTCTTATGCCCCTTATACATCATCTATCTAACTCACTCCTTACAGGATCTTTTTCAACCATGCTTTGTCACTACATTCCTTTCTCTTCCTTTTCTGTTTTCTTCTCTTTTGACCTGTGTTAAAGTTTCATGATGAAAATATGTTTGGATCCCCAGGATTGTGTGCCAGGGCCACTACCTGCCACCATGGGCACAAACCAAGCACTGGGCTATTGCCTGTTGGGTCAACATGTCATGGTTGCCTGCTACTCCTTATTTTTGTTTCAAAGAAACAAACCTGAATGTGGGATTATTTCCGTAAAATAAAAATACAATTTCTGTGGTTGGGGGAGTGAGGGAGGCGCCTCTGAATTTTTCATGTTTGCGACACATGAATGGCCAGCCTCTTAAAGGTTTCTGACATCATATCAAGCTGAGATCCACCACTGGGAGCCTCTGAACGAGGGAGGGAACTTTGGCTGTGGAGTAAACTGGACATCAACGCGTGTACAGGCATTTGGGTGGTCTGTCCTGTTGCCTACACTCAGCTGCGTGGGATTCCGAATGTGCTGCTTTTTAGGTCGAGCATTCGAGACCTCTTGTATATATATATATATATATATATATATATATATATATATATATATATATATATATATATATATATATATATATATATATATACTTTATATATTATATGTGGGCTTATAGCCAGCCCACTGCTTTCATTTGTCTGTTTCAGTGTCTTATAAAATACTTTCTTGCTAGTGGTCAATTCTTCCTCTTGTCCCTCCTTTCTTCTTTTGTTTCCTCTCACAGCAGCCTGGATAAACTACTGTATAGTTACGTTCATTTGGGGGACTATTTTATTTCTGTTTCCTGTTCTCCTGTCCCCCATCTCTCCCACCTCCTCTCATGTGCTGCATGCCTGCCCCCACCTACTCCACCTTTGCTGTTTGTTTAGCCCGTACAATTCATATTTATCTAGCTGTTCTTCTCGTATTCCCGGGCTCCTTGACTTTTCACCAGAACCAAATACAGTTCCACTGAATTGGGGGAATTGTAGTTCTTTTTGGCTTTAAAATGCTGTAAGCGCAGCAATAGCACAAGTTTCAGGGACTATATGTCCCATCATGCCAAGCGCTTTCTCACCACCTTGATATTATCACCATGGGAGGAGGATCACAGAGGAGGCGGCTGGGGCCCTGGAGCAGCAGCAGCGTAAAACCGGCTGCCTTAATGAGACCTTGCAGTCAGTTCTATTTCTTTTTTAGGTCTCTCCTGAAACAGCATATGCGCTGCTCTGGCGAGACTTTTAGTAAGTGGGCTTGAAAGATCCAACCATGCGGTTTTTGTGTAGCTTAAAGCGTGTGGTTACGCGCACAGGTGCCATCTGGCTTTTCACCCTTACACTCGCGGGACGCTGCAACTGCTTTCACTTTTTCCATGCGTGCACGCACCACTCGCGCGCTTTTTAAAAGTTTTCTTTTAGCGCGCACACGCACACAACTCCCGGGAATGTTCTTTATTTGATTTGTTTTTCTGTGTTCTGTGCAAGCCAAACGGATTGCACTTTTACTTTCATATTCTCCTCTGAAAGGGTGTGTGTTTCCTTCAATTGAAGGCTTCAATGCCGTTCTATGCAGATAATCCGGGGGGCATATTATCTATGGCTGGCGATATTTTTATCGCTGCTTTAGCGCCAGGTTTCGGGCGAAAAGTGGCAATAATTCTATCACATATTAAACAAGGACACGCTAATGCATGTATCGTTGATTTATCTCCCGTTTCTGTCACCACTCGCTACGCATCGATAATGAGATGCAAAGTAGGCGTGGCACACAGAAACAACATGGGAAAATATCACGAAGGCAGCTTCTCGATATTAGCAAGGACGGGTAGCAATGATAATAATCTCGCTACCTCTGGCCTAACGCAGGAATTTAACATGTGCTAAATTCCTATGTTTTTTTGGTTCACCAGAATAAATGAACTTTTATTAGCGCAAAGTTGGTTTGAACAATAGACTGCAAATTATGACAAATATTCAACAGTCATAAAATTTCACGTTTGCGCTACTAGACCTCAAATACAAAAAATGGTTATAAAAATGGTCTAGTGTTGAAATCAGTTAGTAGGGTACAGTTCACTCTTTCCTCACGGATATGTATATTGTGTAAAATTGTTTACCGTTAATGTTTTTTTGTATATTTGTAACATAAGTGTTTGTTCACACCGTTTAATGCAAGCACTGTACATAGGATATACCCACTTGTGTATGACATAGCAAATTCCCTGACAAGTAGAACAATCCACACAAGTGATGCAACTTGTATTTTCTATAAAAACAAACTACAACACCCACTGATTAAATACGGTGGTGTACAAAAAATCTGCTCAAAATAAAAAAGTGGCAGAACCAAAAAGCGACTGGGTCCTCAATTATTATTTACAATAGTATGGTGTCCTACCCAGCGCTCAATAGGGCACAACCCCCCTTTGTGTTTCCAAATTCCTGTGTTAGGCATACCTAACATGGGAAGTGGATTATGGGGTTAAGGCCACAGGGCCTCATCACCAAGATCATCGCCGTTTTGGGAGGGACATCGCAAGTTTTTAGGCAATGTTTGGCCATTTGCCCGCTATCGCTAGAATATTTATCGCCATAGCGCTGAGTCTTGATAATACAAACAAAACAGGTGATGGACCGAATGTGGATCAATGTCACACATTCATCCCAGTCCAAAGATCTGGGCCCAAATCCATCGTTTTTTTGCACTCCACACCACTCTGGGTTAGACAATGGCGATATGCAAATCAGCTCTGACCCTGTGCCCCATGGGAACAGTCCAGTCCGAACTACAAAAGCCATGTCCTTCCCAGAACGGAATCAAGCATCCGAGGACCGGACCGGTTTCGAGGTAACACCTCTCATCAGCCCGGCTAGCTTGACTCCAGTGGTGTGGAGTGCCTGGGACCCACGTCTGGGCATCCCCAGCGCACTTAGGGCGGCAATTGCAAACAAAACAGGTGATGGACCGAATGTGGATCAATGTCACACATTCATCCCAGTCCAAAGATCTGGGCCCAAATCCATCGTTTTTTTGCACTCCACACCACTCTGGGTTAGACAATGGCGATATGCAAATCAGCTCTGACCCTGTGCCCCATGGGAACAGTCCAGTCCGAACTACAAAAGCCATGTCCTTCCCAGAAAGGAATCAAGCATCCGAGGACCGGACCGGTTTCGAGGTAACACCTCTCATCAGCCCGGCCAGCTTGACTCCAGTGGTGTGGAGTGCCTGGGACCCACGTCTGGGCATCCCCAGTGGATTTAGGGCGGCAATTGCAAACAAAACAGGTGATGGACCGAATGTGGATCAATGTCACACATTCATCCCAGTCCAAAGATCTGGGCCCAAATCCATCGTTTTTTTGCACTCCACACCACTCTGGGTTAGACAATGGCGATATGCAAATCAGCTCTGACCCTGTGCCCCATGGGAACAGTCCAGTCCGAACTACAAAAGCCATGTCCTTCCCAGAACGGAATCAAGCATCCGAGGACCGGACCGGTTTCGAGGTAACACCTCTCATCAGCCCGGCTAGCTTGACTCCAGTGGTGTGGAGTGCCTGGGACCCACGTCTGGGCATCCCCAGCGCACTTAGGGCGGCAATTGCAAACAAAACAGGTGATGGACCAAATGTGGATCAATGTCACACATTCATCCCAGTCCAAAGATCTGGGCCCAAATCCATCGTTTTTTTGCACTCCACACCACTCTGGGTTAGACAATGGCGATATGCAAATCAGCTCTGACCCTGTGCCCCACAGGGTCAGAGCTGATTTGCATAAAGCCATTATCTGACCCAGGGTGGTGTGGAGTGCAGAAAACGATGGATTTAGGCCCAGATCCTTGTACTGGGGTGAATGTAAGACATTGATCTACATTCTGTCCATCAAATTGTTTTTTGTAATTTTCTCCCTGAGTGTACTGGGGTAGCTCAGACGTGGGTCCCAGAGCCTCCACACCACTGGAGTCAAGGTAGCCGGGCTGATGAGAGGTGTTACCTCGAAACCGGTCCGGTCCTCGGATGCTTGATTCCGGTCTGGGAAAGATATGGCTGTTGTAGTTCGGACTGGACTGTTCCCATGGGGCGCAGGGTCAGAGCTGATTTGCATAAAGCCATTATCTGACCCAGGGTGGTGTGGAGTGCAAAAAACGATGGATTTAGGCCCAGATCCTTGTACTGGGGTGAATGTAAGACATTGATCTAGATTCTGTCCATCAAATTGTTTTTTGTAATTTTCTCCCTGAGTGTACTGGGGTAGCTCAGACGTGGGTCCCAGAGCCTCCACACCACTGGAGTCAAGCTAGCCGGGCTGATGAGAGGTGTTACCTCGAAACCGGTCCGGTCCTCGGATGCTTGATTCCGGTCTGGGAAATATATGGCTGTTGTAGTTCGGACTGGACTGTTCCCATGGGGCACAGGGTCAGAGCTGATTTGCATAAAGCCATTATCTGACCCAGGGTGGTGTGGAGTGCAAAAAACGATGGATTTAGGCCCAGATCCTTGTACTGGGGTGAATGTAAGACATTGATCTACATTCTGTCCATCAAATTGTTTTTTGTAATTTTCTCCCTGAGTGTACTGGGGTAGCTCAGACGTGGGTCCCAGAGCCTCCACACCACTGGAGTCAAGCTAGCCGGGCTGATGAGAGGTGTTACCTCGAAACCGGTCCGGTCCTCTGATGCTTGATTCCGGTCTGGGAAAGATATGGCTGTTGTAGTTCGGACTGGACTGTTCCCATGGGGCACAGGGTCAGAGCTGATTTGCATAAAGCCATTATCTGACCCAGGGTGGTGTGGAGTGCAAAAAACGATGGATTTAGGCCCAGATCCTTGTACTGGGGTGAATGTAAGACATTGATCTACATTCTGTCCATCAAATTGTTTTTTGTAATTTTCTCCCTGAGTGTACTGGGGTAGCTCAGACGTGGGTCCCAGAGCCTCCACACCACTGGAGTCAAGCTAGCCGGGCTGATGAGAGGTGTTACCTCGAAACCGGTCCGGTCCTCGTATGCTTGATTCCGGTCTGGGAAAGATATGGCTGTTGTAGTTCGGACTGGACTGTTCCCATGGGGCACAGGGTCAGAGCTGATTTGCATAAAGCCATTATCTGACCCAGGGTGGTGTGGAGTGCAAAAAACGATGGATTTAGGCCCAGATCCTTGTACTGGGGTGAATGTAAGACATTGATCTACATTCTGTCCATCAAATTGTTTTTTGTAAGAGTCTTGATAATACAGCACAAGGTGGGCGAGATATTCCAGCGATAGCAGCGATAAGGAAAAGCTTGCTAAGCGCGCTCAGCGATAATTATCGCCAGCCCTAGATAATATGCCCCCTGGAGAGTTATTTCAAATATTTAGGAACCAATGGAGCCTCTATTAGGCTTTCCTCATACCCAGATCTGTGTATGAACTCGTAGATAAAGATATTCTGTTTCTATGTCAGAAAACTATACAAAAAAGTGTTCCAGGGTCTGCAGGCGCTGCAGGGAATTTTTCAAGCGTTCATTATGGTTATTTCCTTTTAACTCGCGTGCGCACAATACTCCCGGGCTTGTTCTTTATTTTTTTGTTTTTCTGTGTTCCGTGCAAGCCAAACGGATTGCACTTTTATTTTCATATTCTCCTCTGAAAGGTTGTGTGTTTCCTGCAATTGAAGGCTGCAATGTCGTTCTATGCGGATAATCTGGAGAGTTATTTCAAACATTTAGGAAACAATGGAGCCTCTATTAGGCTTTCCTCATACCCAGATCTGTGTATGAACTCGTAGATAAAGATATTCTGTTTCTATGTCAGAAAACTATACAAAAAAGTGTTCCAGGGTCTTCAGGCACTGCAGGGAATTTTTCAAGCATTCTTTACGTCACTGAAAATGATTTTTTTTAATTTCCATTTAGCGCGCGCACACACAACTCCCAGGCTTGTTTACTCATATTTTGAACTCCGCTCTCTTCTCGTCTTTGCCGTGTTTGTTATTGCATATTGTTGTATAGCGTTTTAGGACCCTAGTGCAATTTTCGCGATTCATGCCCTTATATAGACATCGTACCCATATTTAGACATAGCCTATGCAGTCCTAATACAGGCATGGCTACTTCCACTAGTTCCAAAAAGCCACAACGATTTCTTGGAAAACTCGGCTTCGGCAGTCAGGGACATCCCCTTTCTTGAATATTGATTTGTCCTAGAAATCATGGCGTTTTCAAAGAACTACCGTTCTTTGGTGACGTTATTATGTCTGACTTTACATCAAACCAGGCACCTTCAAGGTATAAATATGCCCACACTTGCCCTAGCAAACACACGGTGGTTTGGAGCAGTTCGACTATCTACTTTTCCGATGCAGCTCGATACAGCAAATGCCGAAGGAAGCCGACCCTCCAGCTGACACACTGACAGAGAGGCTGCTTTTCTCTCGCTGAGAATCCAGCTCGTGTTTCCAAGCTCCCCTTGCGGGGTGTTGGGAAATCGAGTCCGGAGACAGAGATACCAGACCTCATTCATTCTAAAACCAAGGTACGGAGCTGATTAGAGCCTAAGAGAAATCTTGGATAGATTATTTGCAAAGAATCTAAACCTTTACTACACCTCACGTACTTCTTCCCTCGTACTAGACTTAGGTTAGGTACATCGGGGTAGGCGTATTTTAGAAATAACAGTTGAGCACTTTTAGTCTTTGTTATTTATGTATGTATTTTATGGCTCAGAAACCATACCATGCTTTTACAGTATTACTTTATAATACTCTTCTTGCTGTACGCATTATACTTTACAGCCAGTATTACGATTGTAGCAGTTCATTTCTTCTGCATGAGATAGAAGATTGTTCAATTAATACTTTTATTGAAAACGCCCATCTCTCTATTTCTCTGCAGCTCTGGTGAAACAAAGCATTCACGATTGACTGAGTGAAATATCTATCTATTGTTTCCACAACTCTGGAGATACATTTTATCTTGGGAAAACCAAGTTGTCATGTTTATGCAGATGTCAGAAACTAATCCCTTCTTATTTATTCGAGAAAGTTTCTAGTGACCTCTGAGCTAGCTGGCACTCACAATTAAGTCTAATATATTAGATAGAGACCTAGTCGACCTAAGTCCTACGTCAGATCTATAGGATATATAATTCCAATGCGCAGAGCCTATTGGGAATATAGGAGCTACACTACAATATCTGATGATTATGCAACATAGCCGAAAAACACGTTGAGGTATACACATGTGCAGCTATTCTTAGAACTGTATTCTGGATGCGTTGTATTCTCCCTTGTATTTAAAGACAGTCGGAAAGAATGTGCACGTGTCAAGCGTCTCTCAACGCTGTCCAGGCTCTGTGGGGTTTATTCATGTAGCCCGTCGTGTCCGGCGAATGTAATTGGTTGAGGGTCTCATTTGGCATATACGTTTCTGAACACAGTGTCCTAACCTCAAGGGTAGGGCACTTAAGAAGGTCACCCTGAGGAGGAGCTACGCTAGCAAACAAGATCGCTGCTTAGGGTCTCGGCTCCGCCGACCTCCGTATCCTGCCAGATGATCCTGTTGATTATCCTGTTTTTACGCCCGACCTCCGTGTAGATGAACCGATGCACACTCCGATGGTGCAATCCCGAAAACTTAATCGGCTTGGTTGACGGAGTTGTGTCGAGTTGAAGTTTGTGGCCTAGTCCAGCAGGAGAGCCGAGGCCTCGAGTTTTGACCCAGCTGGGTCGCAGTTGAACAACATCGGCCATGAGAATCAAGCTGGGTCCGGTCTACCGCAGTGGAGGTCTTTTTGCCCGATTTTGACGGCGGTCATTCTGATTGACTAACATTGAGGGAGGAGTGACGTGGCACGACAGTGGCTGTGGGTGGAGGTCCTGTCCCGCGGACCCGGTTTGCCGACGCCGGGGTTCGGTGGATCGTGGTCTTCGCTCGTGGCAGCGGAGTGCAGTTTGCTGCCGCAGAAACCGATCAGTCACCTTCTGACGCCGTCCGTTACGCTCCTATCTGTTCCCCCGGAGAAACCGGGCTTTCTGGGGGAAGTGAATATGATCGGTACTGAGCGAGGAGAAATGGACCGGACGGAGCGTGAGCCGTCGCTGAAGACAGTATTGGCAGCCATCGGGGCATTTCATTCACATATGGATGCCCTGATTCACAAAATGATTACGGGCTTATCTGAGAAGGAGTGTGTTGAACCGGACCCTGCTCCACTGCCGGAGCTGCTGCCAGCTACGATTTACATGACGACCATTTTGATTCTGGACGAGGACCCCTTCCGACAAGAGGTGCCGAAGCCCTCGGTTGGTACTCTGGAGAATCATGAATCAGGTGTTTCGAACGTATTACTACACCTACCATCATTGCTGACTTTGGTAGAATCGATTGGCGTTCCCTTCCCGGAGACTCCGATTGGTGATTGTTCTTGGACTTCTGTTTCATCCTTTCCCTCTTTGGTGACCGTACGATCGTGGAGAAAACAACATTGGGATTATCCGTCCATGAGGGAGCGTTACTGTGCTGATGGAGTTCTTGAGGAATTACTGACTCTGATTTGTTTGGGACTGACTTTTTTCAGATTCTTTTTGCAATTTGATTCTCCTGTAGAAGTAGTGGTCCTACCGGGAGGGGTTCGCATGATGGTTCGGAAGGGCCAAGGCTGAGATCGATTGACCGGGGTTAGTACTATGGCCTTAATGGATGTGGGATTCATAACTGTTGGTTTCACGAGAGGCTGGGCGGTGTATCACGGCTCCCCCTAATTTACTTTTTCTGTGATCACAGATAAAATTGTATTTTCAACATAGGGGATGCCTGTCTCTGGCGGGGGGGAAGGGAACCGGGAGCCCATACGGAAATGCCCTCCCCCATGTTTTCTCTTTTCTATTTTTAGAACCTAGTTAGTCGGGCCGACAGGCACACTGCTAGTTGGGGTTAGGCGATAGCCATATGCAGGGGTGCAGGGTGGGGGGATGGGTTTATTGTTTTCTTTCTGTTCTCGTTCTTATGGTTTTCTTGTCTTCAATCTTCTCTTTTGTCTCTCCCTTACTAGTAATATTAGCGACATATCCTGATTTTGTTTAGATTCCAGGGTCTGGTTGCCATGCTTTTTCTACTATGCTGATTTTATGGGTGGGCGGGCTCTCAGGGCCTGCGCTTAAATTGTTTGTCGATTGTAATGCCACAAATCCTGCTTCTTACTCACTAGCGCAGGCGTTTCAGCAATTCTTCTGTTGCTTCACTTCTATCCTGTCATTGTACCTGTGCACCCTATTATTATGTATGAATGTATGGCACCGGATATGTCTATTCCTTTTTCCTTGTTTTTAAAATAAATAAAAAGATTTATTAAAAAAAAGAAGGTCACCCTATCGAAAGTCACTTTCGTGGGAGAGCGCTCTGATAGGATGCAGTCAGAGTGATTAGTTTTGAGCAGCTTTGCATTGAACGCAATCAGAACGTAAACACGGTATGTCAATCGCGCGCAGCACTTGGAATGTGTTGGTGTGATGTGGGGGGCAGTAATACTTGGCAGTGCTGACCGGGTGATATGTGACTCCTTGTTTCAGTCCTATGACACATTTGCATTCAAGTGCATCAGCAGATGAGCATCTGGGGGAAATGGATTTTCCTAATGAATCTGCTACAATCATCTTTGAAAGCATTTTCGCGTGCTTTAAGGAAATGCATTCTAAGGTGGCGGTGCCATTGTTTTAAACTTTATTATTCGTTTACTATTCCGAGATGACTAACACCCGTCAGAGGGGCCAGGTCGGCAGGGTGATGCCCTCGGGATATTAATGGCGTCCATCATCCTTGGAAATAAGGTATCACTTTAGAGGCTTGGCGCCCTCTGTGCCCATCACCAGGGAGTCCCCATGTGACCCGCGAGACGCAGCACCCAGAAGTGCCTGCAGGATCACACCAATTTCACCACTACCCCATCCCCATACACACTCCCTTCTCTCCTCTGCCCCCTTCCTCTCAGCCCCCTACCGTGCACCTTCATTTTCTGATCCTCTCTTCCCACTTCCTCTCTCGCCTTGTCTCCCTCTGCCCCCTTCTCCCCCTCCTCTGTACCATATATTTCCCTCCCTCTCACACCATCTTCCCCTGCTCCTTCCCCTGTCCTCCCATCGCACCCCGCCACCCCTTCTTGTTCCCAACCCCCCTCTCCTGCCTGCTCGCACCTAGCAATACGCAGAGTGTTCTTTGTAATATTTGTAAACTCGCAGCTTCTATGCTGCACGGCTAACCACTTATATGGTCCCAAAGGCGAGACCTATTGGCTATGCCAATGCTTGTTTAGTTATGTAGCTGAAGCATTTCGAAGTGCTCCACAATGATGAAAAGAGAACATAAAATGAAACCGAAATTGAATTATAATAATGCGGCAGCAATGAGCAGTTGGTGCGTGAGAAATGAAGATGAGTACTATTTTACAAGGGATTTAGCTAAGTTAAACTTTTAAATGAAATACTGGCGGTATATACTGAGACCAGCGGTTAAATTCGCGTTTAAAGCTTTTGGTAAAGGCGCACCCTCGGCATCACCTCATTTCTGTCCAAGCCCAGTCGTATTCCTTGCCTACACTTTTCTTCCAATCTCTTTCTGATGCATGCACTAAATACATAATTTTCAAGTAATGTCTTGGAATGTAGAATATGTGCACAATCTCATGTTTATGGAATGGGAGAAAGCAGCAATATGTTAGTTATGGAGACTGTCTGGCTTTAAACACTTGGGGGCATATTTACAATAACTGGCGCATCCCTGCAAATCAGCAGGAATGCGCCAGGCGCACCATGGGGCAAAAACGGCACAGATGCGTGACGCCTCTGTGTCGTAAAAGTGGCGCATTGCTGGAATTACGTTGCAAGCGCCACGCAGCTCCAGCAATTTTCTGGGGGCCCTATCTAGTTAATACTGGGTCAATCCTTACGCCTGCTTCAGGCAGGCGCAGGGTTTTGATGCAGCATGGGCCTAAAAGTGACTAGGTGAAGATTTCACTCAGCCACTTTTAGGAGGTGTTCCTGCGCCGGAACCCCCCCCCCCCCCCCGCGCAGGAACGCCTACATGTGGCGCAGGGCTTTACAACGTGACGCAACTCCCAGGTGCGTCACGTTGTAAGTACTCCGCACCATGGCGCAGGATTTGCGCCACCGCTGCATCACAAAAGTGACGCAACGGCAGTGTAAATGAGGCACAAGGGGCTTTTAAATCTGCCCTTTGGGACCTATGATGAAGAGCAGCACTGCCTCGGTGCAGAGCCCAGGGCTATCTGTGGCCCACTTGACATTAATTTTGATCGCACCAAAAAAATCCCCAAACAGGAGTATGTTTTTAAGTAGCAAAATAAAATCAATGGCCCGGTGCAATACGATTTTTAATCAGCACAGGAGCCATTGATAACGTTCTTTGCCAAGTCCTCCATGCGGTTCCTTTCAGAAATGGGCAGGGAAAATCTGCCTGATGCACCCTACCCTAAATATTTTAACATCCCAAAGAAAACCGGCTTGTGGTTTCGTAAAATTATAGATTAATAAAAAACTAAACAAAAGGAAACAAGCATTGACATAACCTTGATTGTAGGCGAGGGCAAGTTTACACAGGAAATGCAAACCTACAAAAATACTTTAAGTGCTTGCAATCACAGCTTTGGTAACAGCAAATATTATAGTAGTGGATTTCCTCGCATTTATTGTTTCAAATGACAGCTTTAGAGCACACCAGGCATTACTTTGTGGTGTTTAGTAAATTGCAGGATTGTTATCCAGAAAATATGTCAATTTTGTGTTACGATCTTGCTTCGCTGTAAAACATTGTTATATTCTCCCATTATTGTTTTTTTTGTCAGGAATCCTAAAACTGTATATAGTTAAAGGGATAAAATATGATGGCCTACAGGAGAGATGTGATATTTTAGTTAATTTTTCATACATGCCCTATTTAAGAGGACTAAACCCAAGCTGTCCACTAGGGTTCAAGGAAAATGACAGCTTTCTCAAAGGGTGTATCTCAGGTGCAGGAAAGAATCCAGTTCAGAAACAGTACCATGCTCAGCATACAGCTTTTAAATCATATCCTGCAGCCATGCATACTGTTCCAACTAGTCATGCAGAATCTCTGAAAGAAGAAAGGCAAAGAGGGAGCACTTAGCGTTCTCACTGACTTCTTTTTAGCATTTCTTTTTCCCTAGGTTTAGGAAGCCAGCTCCTTATCTGTGGTATGCCAAAAAGAGGTATACCATGAAAAGAGTGCAGGGTTTTGCTTACTAGTGATCAGGGCCTTGCTATAGCAATCCCACGGTGCTATTCTAGAGGGTAGTGTAGTTGAGCAGCCGTAGGCTCTTCAAAGAGAAGTGTTAGACATCTGCACATACACAATTAGGCGCTCACTTGTATCGTATGCAGCAAATTAATAATCATTCGGAAAATGCTGCAGCCACAGAATTGCATAATTCAGGTAAAGTAAATGTTTTGATATAAACTTTATGTAATTACTAGTATCTGTTTTTATAGACAAAATACTCCCTCACCATCCTCACTGATAACATTTTCAAGTTGCACTCCACACCATGCCACATAATTCCAATCAGCATAATTTCACTCAATGCCACACACTTCCACACCACACAATTCAATTGTACCCATTTCCATACCACATAATTCGACAACAAACCACACAATTCAACTCAACAACACAACTACACAACACACCACATACATCCAAGCAACACCACAGAATTTCACATCATGGCACAAAATTCAGCAAAGTAACCACATAATAAAACTCCACTACATATCACTGTGCAACCCAAATACCATTCCACATTATTACACTTCATGTCACACAGTCCCACTCAACATAATTCCAGTACTCTCAATACCACATATTTCCTATCCACCTAATTCCACAGCACACAATGCCACGTAATTCCACTCCACGCCACACATTTCCACCACACACAATTCCAGTCCAACCCATATAATTCCTCTCCACACCACACATTTCCATTCCACTCCATACCAAACACATGGGTAAATGACATTGCCATTTACAATGCCAATAGCTCTTACTCTCAAAAATGTGAGACCTATTGCATTGCAAATGCTTGTTATACAGGCAGACAAGAGAAACCCTCATGAAGATGATTCAAGGTGCAAGATGGGACACTTCCTTGACAGATAATGGAATAGGTAAAATCAAATAAATAAATAAATAAATAAAGACACTTACCTTGCGCTCCCTGTATCGTCCTGCCCCACCCTGCTCTGCCCCTCCACTCTTACCTGTGCCAGCCGCGCCTTCTTTTTACCACTATATTACAGTTTGGTTAATAGACCATGACAGTGAGAATTGTCTACCCACTCTCCAAAGAAGTAATTTTCATTTTGTTTAAACCACAAACCTAATAATAGCTCTTAGATTGACTCTAACTATTTCTAATGTTTGACAAAAATTGGGAGGAAAGGAATACGTTAAAAATATGCTTACCCCAGAACACAAATCTTAATCAAACAGGATGCTCGGATAGTTACGCAGTCTCAAATTAGCCCACTAGACCATAAGTGGGGTGTATGTGATACTAATGGAAAGGTCAAGGGACTGTACTTTGGACTCTGCCCAGACTTAGATTATGTTGTTTATTTTCAGCATGTTTAGGTAAAGTGCTAAGGTCCGGAGTAGATGTAAAGTCTAGTGATGGTGCCCGCCCACGCCAGTAAATCGCCCACCTTGTTAGGAGTCGTGTGAGGTTGTATTTATAGTATTTGCTACATTTATTGGGCCTATTACTGATCATCTACAATATTTTCATATAATGCGAATGTGGTAGGTCCTTGGGCTATAAGTGATGACTGGGTGGTGCTACTGGTGGATACTGTTCTTTACCTTTGGGGTTTCAGGTCATGAGGCTATTTTATTTCATTTGGATGACAGTTAATAATATATAGAAAACCTGTCTGACCAAAGGAGGCAATAGCTGCAGTCAAGGTGTAGTCCAGGAAGTGGTAAACGGATTGGAACTCAAATATAGTGTGATGTAGTGATCACACTGAGCATGCTCAATATCTGGCCGAGCCTACTGAGTCAAAACATTCGATATAGCATATTTCATATAGAAGGGGTTCTGAAATGAAGCCCCCAAATGTGATATTCAACTGCAATTCCCACTGCTCCTCAAAAACATATTCTAAGGTGTCTGTGTGCATACAGTGTCCCCACACGCAATGGGGTAATGGAACTTGAGGGAGCCCCCCTCCAAAGTTCATTGCCCCCCACTGATCCAGTCAGGAGCTCTCAGGCCACCCGTGCACAGGGCCGGAGGGGCCCCTGTAGCTCGCGGTGGCTACTGTTACTCCATTGGCCACACACACAAACGTTCCTGTGAAGTGATACTGGCAAAAAGGTTGCTAGAGGAGAGGCTCCATAGACCTGAGGGAGCAGGATGTGAGATGGTGAAGGCATGGAAAAGGTGGGAACATATGAACATGGTGGAATAGAGAGTGGGTGGCAGAGGGTTAGACCCTGAGGGATGAGAAATGAAGAAGATTTGCCCTTTAACATGATTCCTGTGCTTTTGAACCCCTATTTCTATGCTTATTTGTATGACTCCCACATCCCAGCTATTGCCCTATCTCTCGATGGCTTGGCCATGCTCTTTTGTGACATAGTGTTCACCTCTTCTTGACCCTAGTGGACCGCCATCTTTCAAATATGTCCTGCAACCACAAACTGGCATTTCTGCCAGAGGCTAAAGAACCATGTTTAGCAATCCAAATTAGAGACCAACAACTCTCAAATATATTTAACAATCAGAGACCAGCATCACTCAATGACGTTTAACTATCACAGAAAATATAGCTCCAGTAAACCTGGTTTGTGATTCTTCTTACCTCCACTTGACCAACTCTGTTGTGTGATCCTCGACAATGGATTGTAATCACTAGGCAGCCTCAGTATATAAGTAGGCTTTCTCTTGAGCAAGGGGTGGAAAGGTATATAAATGTTAAAAATAACTTTATCTTTAATATTATACCTAAACGTATAATAGTTGTAAAATATATTTTAATAACATTTATGATTAGATTAAAATAGTGCTAGTACTAACAATAATAGCAATAACAGTAATCACAACATTATCAAAAGTAATTATAATATTGAACATTTATATTATGATTTGCTAAGTGCTTGTGTCTCCTGAAGTGGATATTTGGTCATACTTGATGCTGGCTGGCAAGGTTTGGTAAATGAATGTGTTGGTGAGTGATGACATATATTGCGAAGTGGAGCATTATGCATCGAGGGACATCCCGGATGGCATAGGTTTTTGTTTCATTCTGTTCGGTGGACGGTGGTCGATTGTTCAGCTTTGGGTGGTTGTTAGGTTTCATGGCTTCTTATGTCACCTTGTGGCTTTCATGCCATTCGTTCAATATGAGGCGGTGGCAGGATTAAGGTGGATTCTTTCAGCCGTGGCCCATGCAGGTAAGAGCGTGAGGTGGTGGAGCCCTTTGGGGGGGGGATTTCGATGGACGATGACGAGGGGAAATTAAATAAATAATATATTTTCCCTAATTGTTGTCTATCGAAATCCCCACCCACCGGGCCCCACTGCCCCATCGCATTTATCTGCATGGGCCGTGGCTGGATTCTTAAGAATAGTTATGTCTACATTAGTGAGAAGGTATACATGTAAAACTTTAATTTGGAAGGAAGTACCATGGAGGGGACAAAGGCTTAGCTAGCTATTTGGCTTGCATGTGATGGTGCCAGGCATTTCTCGATGGTGTAGGCCGAGGTATCAACATATCTTTACATGCATGTGGGGCTGAGGTGGCAAATTCGTTTCCAACTGTAATGCTTGGAGATTTTTTTTGTTGCACATGATGGAGTCCTGGATTGTAACTAACGTGTTGTTGCTGTGACATAGATGTTTTGCTACTCAAGATGACCTGGATTCATTTAACAGAAATGTTTAAACTTATGTTTATTATGTAGAATAAATGTAGCAGCAAAATGGCGCCTTTCTGATTGACAACGGCTGAGGATCAGCCGAAACGCGTTCCTATGCTCTATGTCTAGATTCACCTAATCCAATAAACAGGTCTAGTTCCTTCCGTCTTGGAGCGCTGGCTCTTTTTCATATTGGGAGGTTTCTGTGACAAATTTATGGCGCTAGCACCTTTACATGCACCACCAGCGATTAGGTGCAGGACAACAAACCGTAATTTCTGGAGGATATACACACATATGATTATATATATATATATATATATATATATATATATATATATATATATATATATATATATATATATATATATATATTTTTTTTTTTTTTTTTCACTGAAAAAACCATAGGTTATAGACCATATATAGTTAGGAATTAGCATTTACAAAACCTTGAAAATTCACTGAAAAAACCATAGGTTATAGACCATATAGAGTTAGGAATTAGCATTTACAAAACCTTATTTTACTCACACAAAACCATTGAAATTCGCATATATAGTTAGTTGCACTAACTATATATCGCGCACCCGCAATCCACTGCTGATCATGTAACATATTACATCATTCATGACATGGTCAGTGACATCACTGATGACATCACTGATGACATATCAAATGACATCACTGATGACATCACTGATGACATCTCAAATGACATCACTGATGACATCTCAAATGACATCACTGATGACATCACTGATGACATCTCATTTGACAATCCTGATCACATCACTGATGACATCATTCATGTGATAATACGATGAACCTCTTCAGACTCTAATATAACCTTAGATACACTCAGTGTAAACAGACACTCACAGACTGTCACTCATCCATGGAGTTACTCACACACCTAGTCAGTCATGCAAAGAATCAATCACACCTCCATTTCCTCAACTATACAGTTATACAAACTTTACTTATTCAAACATATACTAACACATATTTACTCTCTTATACAATCCCTGATACAAGTTCACAATGATCCATACAGCCACTCACACATTCACTGGCTCTTATGCACAGTTATTTATATATGTCAACTCTCACATGTACTGTGTTTTACATATGTACTTACTTTGACATGTAGCACTGAGATATCCATTCACTCACCAATACACTCATGCACACAGTCAACCGCCCATACAGCTGTTTCCACATGCACTTTTGAACCCATACATCTAGTGAATCAACTGCTCACACATCTATGCACAGAGTCATACACCTCCCAGCCACCCACACACACACTCAGTCTCCCATACAAATACTTGGGCAACCAATCAATAACCCATATAGTTACTCATATAGCTGCTGATCAACACATGCAGCAGTTTACAGAACAACAGACACAATGATGCACAAATTAAGACAGTTTAGTCACTAACCCATGCACTCAGTGAGACACATTTAATCACTCACTCATACAGTCAGTCATGCACCTACTAAATCCTTCATCCAGACACGTATACATCCACTCATTCTTCAATATGTAAGACATATTTTAACTTTACAGAAACATACAGTCACTGGATGTTGTCATCAGTGATGTCATCAGTGATGGCATTTGAGATGTCATCAGTGATGTCATCAGTGATGTCACTGACCATGTCATGAATGATGTAATATGTGACATGATCAGCAGTGGATTGCGGGTGCGCGATATATAGTTAGTGCAACTAACTATATATGCGAATTTCAATGGTTTTGTGTGAGCAAAATAAGGTTTTGTAAATGCTAATTCCTAACTATATATGGTCTATAACCTATGGTTTTTTCAGTGAATTTTCAAGGTTTTGTAAATGCTAATTCCTAACTATATATGGTCTGTGAGAAGTTGGCCTGGTATGCAGTGCTCACTATTCTAGTGATCACTATGTATCAGTCCAAACAACCCTTATTGATGATTGGTTGTAAGTCAACCGTAGACCAGCTATCCTAGTAGCATGGACCAGAGCAGTCTTTAGGCTAAACTCTAGAGGGCGTGTTAAGCCAGCTGTTATACCATCACATATACCCCTTGAACACCAAGTGAAAGGACACCACACAAGTTGTTATGAAAATAAAAGGATATTTATTTAGAACACAACAACGCTGGACTCTTTATGAGGACAGGGTGCTAAGCACAATACAAAGCTCTTACGAAAATACCTCAAGTTGCACAATTTACACAAATGCCCGAGGGGCACGAAAAACCATATACTATGAAAGTGGAATGCGAAATTACTAGCAGGTAAGTACTGGACTAATAGGCTTTGGAATCGCTAGGACTACGTTACTGAACCTTCAGATTACTAGTAGGAGGCCTAGGGGACTCGGGTGCAGAGTGTGCACTCTCACGCGGGATGCGGGACAAAGTCTATGGAGGCTAGTAAAAGCAAAGTTAGTGTTCTCGGGCGAACCCGATAAGGTAGGTTGAAAACGAAAGTGGATCTGGACCCTTGGATAGTGAGGCTATGCTGGGGCACCGAAATGCCGAAGTTACCTAGCCCTGGGGCTGCGGCTGCATAGGTCTGAAAAGACGTCGGGAATCCTCGTTGACGAACCAGGAGCCTGAAAGAAGGAGTTGCTGGCAGGCGACCAGTGAAAATTGTTCGGTGGATCCAAGCCTGGATCGAAGATGGAAGACACCTGTAAGCAGAGGGGACCAAGTTCTGAATCACTAGCCAGTGATTAGACAGGCACCAGGATGGCACCGGCTGAAGTCACCTCGACCAGGTGAGTGGGCGACGCTGGGCTCTGCAGTCTCACGGACCAGGAGGTGTTGTCGGCAACCAGGATGGAGGTGCGAGCTGTCCCACAATGGTTGATGCTGTCGACGTCACTGGACCCAGTATTGGGGCAACAAGTCTTGGCAAATTCAAGCCCACGCGGTGGACCTAAAATGGCGTCTGGAGTGTACCAGGAGGGTTCGGGGTGCTCCTCTTTTGGAAGGGAGCAAGGGCCAGTCTGGAGCAACCAGACCAGCAGTGTTGTTGTCGTCGGTCGTCGTCGGGAAGGCCACAAGCCAACGGACTAGTAGCCAGACAACGCGGTGAGCAGCAAAAAGCAGAAGGGCCCCACGCAGATCTCGTGGATGCTGGGGGGCTGGACTTCGGTGCTGGAGCTGCTCAGGGTCGGGGCTTCTCGGACCCCAAAGCACTCACCAGAGGATCCCTCGGCGGTCGTGCTGGATAGAAGTCGTGCAGTTCTGATGATGGCCGGTCCCTCGAGGTCTCGTCGCACCTACGGTTCTCAGCTTAGCTGTAGAGGTAGGTAGAGGTCAGAGGTGCCAGGGAAGCCGGGTCTCGTCGTGCTGGTCGGTCGGATTCCGGAGGAAGGACGTGCAGCAAACCGCAGAGTTCTTAGATGGTGCCTGCGGATGCAGGGTGACTACTCCTTAGTCACAAGGGAGAAATCTTAAGAAGAAGTCGAGAGTTCCTTTCGTAGAAAGTAGTTTCAGGATTCAAAGATGATCTAATTTGGAAGGGTCCCCGCTCCTGCCTTTATCCTAAAGAAAGGGGTGGGTACGCGACTAGGTCCTGCCCTAGGGGTGGGACCAGGAAGGGGGGTGGTTACACCCCTCTCCCATGCCGGACTTCCCCTAGCTCAGGGGCTGGTGTGCCCCTGGAACTGGTTCTAGCCGGCAGATGCGTAGTGAGCACCGGGGTGCCACTTTCAGTCACCTTCCTGTAAAGCCCTGCCTACCCAGGATACACAAAACCCTGTCTGGGATGGTGCTAGCACCGCCCCTGACAGGAAACCCTTTGTCCAAGCTCCCCTCGCTGGAAGGACTCCCAGCTGCAGGGGGTCAGACTTGTGTCTGTGGTGGCAGCATCCATTTTGTGATGCTGAGGCTTGAGTTAACTTTAACCGGGGTTCACAGTTACATACATGTCGTGTCCCTCTAGAAGGGTGGAATGCTAACCCCGTCGCCAGAATTGGTGAGGGGTTAGTATTCCAATTCATATGACACCTTACTCGACATGTTTTGATAAAGCGATACCAGAGATAGCACTTAACCGCGAGTATTATAATGCACTTAAGAGTATATGGTATGCGTTATCATGGAACAGCTATTAGGACTTGGTTCCGCAAGCTGCAAACGGGCTCAGCTCATGCCAGAGCACCATCTCACATGATTCCAAGCACTCTGCCTTCAGGATTGTCAAGGCCTGCCATAGGAGTGACTGATAGGAATCTGTGTGTCCATTTTAGTGTTAGATATAGGTATACTATATCTAAAGCAAAGGGTGATTACACCACCTTGCCCCAGCTGTTGTGCAGCCAGTTGTGTCAGATTTAGATGGCCAGCCAGGGGTGGCATAATACATGCTGCAGCCCCTGGTAGGCCCTGGGTACACCTATGCCCTGAGTTACAGGGTCTGATAAGGTGGCCCAGTACCAATTGGATATGTACCTAAGGTACATGGAATCCATTTAGGAGAGAGAGCAGTAGGCCTGGGGTCCTGATTGGCAGGGTCCCAGGCCAACTAAGTCGGAAAACCAGCAAAACACCAGGCAAAAAGTTGGGGGCAACCATAGTCAGGTATCCACCTTCCTACACAACCCCCCCCCCCCCAAACGAAAGGAGATAAGGCTATCCTTGACCAGGTAAGCCTATATTGCCTGAGTGGCCATATGAGGTGGTACATGCACTGGCATGGTTACCCCCTGTATCATGGTCCACTAAGCAACCCCTCACCCTAAGGGTATCTGAGGGTCTCCACCATAGGGAATCACTACCTGTGGTGTGCTTTGGCAAAGTAAAAGGCTGGTGTGGAAATGGAGTACTGAAGTGAGACTCCACTACTGTTGGGCTCAGCTTCCTCCAATCACTACTCACCAAATCTGCCTTCCTTTCCATGACTGAGTTGCTATGAGCTCTCAGGGTCAACCTCTGGCTACCTAAAGCTGGAGGCTGAGTCCCTCTATTTGGCTTACTGGAGGGACAGGTCAGGTTTGGGGTTTTTAGGCCCCAGGTTTGGCTGTGCCCAGCAGTGTCCAGCTGTGGGAGTTCCCTAACTAAGTTTAAGGGGGATCCCTCAGGAGTTTGTTTTATTTTCACTTGGCTAGGACTACTAGCTTCAGTGATCCTAATCTGCTGATTGGTGATTTTTGGACAGGGGCCCTTTGGGGTCCACCACTGGCCTTCCTGACCTCTACAGCCCTGGGCTGACTGAGGCAGGGTAGAGAGGTGCAGGCTACCTGCTCCAGACTGGGTCCCACCTGGGAAGGGTCCACTGCCATCAGGGGCTCTGCCAGGCTAGGCCTGACTACCTCTGGGGCAGTTCCTTCACCAGGGGTAGAGTCAGTTCCCTGAGGAGGCTGGCTCTCACCTAGTGTCTGGGAGGGGGAAGACTTTTCTTCCTCCTCAATGCTCTCAGTTTGGGTGGAGTGATCCATTGTTTCAGGCTTCACAACCCCACTATCTGTCTGAGTAGAGGCTGAGACCATTTCAACCTTGCCAACCTTTTCAGGAGGGCACTCAGTCTGTGTTTGGGCTGTGACTGTCACAGCCCTCCTATCCTGTTCAGGAAAGTCTGTCTGAGCCTGGGCAGTGGCTACCACTGCTCTTCCAACCTTTTCAGGGAGGAATGGTGCTGGGACTGGGGCTGTAGCTATTACTGCCCCACTAACCTTTCTGGGTAGGCCTATCATCCTGGAGTGAGTTTCTTGCTCCACCTCAGCCCATGCTGAGAGTTCCAGGTCATTCCCCAGTAAGCAATCTACAGGTAGGTTATCTGTCACTGCCACTCTCATGGGCCCTGTGACATTACCCCAACTGAGCTCGACTACTGCCATGGGATGCCTTCTTTTCACTCCATGAACGTCTGTCACCTGATAAAGGAAACCAGGGGTCAGTTGAGCAGAGGGGACCAGATGGTCAATCACCATGGTGATGCTGGCCCCTGTGTCTCTGTATGCCTCAACTTTCTGACCATTGATAAAGGTCTCTTGTCTATACTTTCCCAAAATGTGGGAACCAGTAGTGAAGTTGGCGAACCCCATGCCAGTCTCACAGACAAGAGTGTTGTTAGGGGACCTGGCTAGGCCATAGTCCACCTGGTTTCCCAAAGTAATGCCCACCAGATTTTTGGGGGCACTCCCACCACCTGGGGGATTACCACTAGTGGTAACAGGAGGTCTGGGAGTAGTACCTGGGGGTATATTCTCCTTATTGTTGTTGGCCTTGGGACAACTGCTATCACTTTTATAATGGCCTACCTGTTTGCAGGTATGACAATAAGGTTTCTTTTGGGTTTTGGGAGAAGTTTGGGACCCACCCTTTTCAGAGGAATTTTGGGGCCCTGTGGTTTGATCAGAAGATTTATTCCCACCCTTCTCTTGAGGCTTGGTTGATTCCTTCTTTTGGTCACCACCCTGGTTCTTAGGCCTGACCCTGGTTCTGACCCACTTGTCTGCCCTCTTACCCAATTCTTGTGGAGAGGTCAGATCAGAGTCTACCAGGTGCTGGTGTAATAACGGGTTCTGACAATTACTTAAGATTTGCTCACTCATAATTAGATTGTACAATCCTTTGAAATCAGTAACCTTACTTCCCAGTAGCCAGCCTTCAAAAGCCTTAGTGGCACAATCAACAAAGTCAGCCCAATCCTGAGACTGAGTTTTCTGGGTATCTCTGAACATCAACCTGTACTGTTCAGTGGTTAAACCAAACCCATCAACCAGTGTATTCTTCAGGACTTGGTAATTGTTAGCATCCTCAACTCTAGTAGTGAGGAGCTTATCTCTACCTTTGCCTTCAAAGGAGAGCCACAAGATAGCTGCCCACTGACTCTGGGGGACACACTGTACAGTGCAAGCTCTCTCCAAAGCAGTTATCCATTTGTGGATATCATCCCCTTGTTTAAAGGGGGGCACTATCTTACTCAGGTGTCTAGTGTCTAAACTCCTGTCTTTTTCTCTTGGGAGAATGCTGCCACCAGTGGGCTCTAGCCCACACAATTTTTGCTCTCTAGCAAAGGCAAGCCTCTCTTTGGCCAGGGCAAGTTCTTCCCTTTCAATCCTCAGATTGGCTTCCCTCATCTTAGCTTCATGCTCCCTTCTCTTAGGGGATGACATCCCTCTATGAGAAGAGGTCTGAGAGCCATTGGTTCGAATGGATCTGTTAGAGCCTCTGGATAGAGACCTAACTCGTCCATTCCCAATGTTAAGTCCACCTGAGAGTGGCCCTGGGGGTCCCCCAAGTCCATTCTCATGCCTACTTAAGTTGGTCCTAGTGAGTCTACTGACTTCTACCTGACCTTTGTCTGCCTCTTCCTCTGATAACTCCTCTTCCTCCTCCTCCTCCTCAGCATCATCTGCTGCCTGGAGGTGGCGGTCAGGGTCACCAAGGGTTCCCTCTAAGGGGGGCATATTCCCATCTGGATGAGAAGATCTGTGTTAACAGCCCTCCTAGCATCATAAGTCTCTAAGAGACCAATCAGAAAAGGAATGGTAGGATTAGAACCCTGTTTTAGCTTCCTGGATGTACAGATTTGTCTAATCTCCTGGAAGCTAAGAGCAGCATATCTGGAAGGGACCTGTGGAGGGTCCACAACCACAAGAGGGGTCTCTGAAGACTCTCCGTGGTTAGACATGCTTCTAGTGTGGTGTAAGTGATGCACCTACCTACAAAACAGCTGGTTCAGTAGAACTCAGAGTATTCTAAGCTAAGTTATATGTACCTTAAATACTTATGTGATCTTTCACAATGATATTCTTAGGATACGTGTGGTAAAACAACAGCAAGCTCAAATCCCAACCGCTGCCACCAATGTGAGAAGTTGGCCTGATATGCAGTGCTCACTATTCTAGTGATCACTATGTATCAGTCCAAACAACCCTTATTGATGATTGGTTGTAAGTCAACCGTAGACCAGCTATCCTAGTAGCATGGACCAGAGCAGTCTTTAGGCTAAACTCTAGAGGGCGTGTTAAGCCAGCTGTTATACCATCACATATACCCCTTGAACACCAAGTGAAAGGACACCACACAAGTTGTTATGAAAATAAAAGGATATTTATTTAGAACACAACAACCCTGGACTCTTTATGAGGACAGGGTGCTAAGCACAATACAAAGCTCTTACGAAAATACCTCAAGTTGCACAATTTACACAAATGCCCGAGGGGCACGAAAAACCATATACTATGAAAGTGGAATGCGAAATTACTAGCAGGTAAGTACTGGACTAATAGGCTTTGGAATCGCCAGGACTACGTTACTGAAACTTCAGATTACTAGTAGGAGGCCTAGGGGACTCGGGTGCAGAGTGTGCACTCTCACGCGGGATGCGGGACAAAGTCTATGGAGGCTAGTAAAAGCAAAGTTAGTGTTCTCGGGCGAACCCGATAAGGTAGGTTGAAAACGAAAGTGGATCTGGACCCTTAGATAGTGAGGCTATGCTGGGGCACCGAAATGCCGAAGTTACCTAGCCCAGGGGCTGCGGCTGCATAGGTCTGAAAAGACGTCGGGAATCCTCGTTGACGAACCAGGAGCCTGAAAGAAGGAGTTGCTGGCAGGCGACCAGTGAAGATTGTTTGGTGGATCCAAGCCTGGATCGAAGATGGAAGACACCTGTAAGCAGAGGGGACCAAGTTCTGAATCACTAGCCAGTGGTTAGACGGGCACCAGGATGGCACCGGCTGAAGTCACCTCGACCAGGTGAGTGGGCGACGCTGGGCTCTGCAGTCTCATGGACCAGGAGGCGTTGTCGGCGACCAGGATGGAGGTGCAAGCTGTCCCACGATGGTTGATGCTGTCGACGTCGCTGGACCCAGGATTGGGGTAACAAGTCTTGGCAAATTCAAGCCCACGCGGTGGACCTAAAATGGCGTCTGGAGTGGACCAGGAGGGTCTGGGGTGCTCCTCTTTTGGAAGGGAGCAAGGACCAGTCTGGAGCAACCAGACCAGCAGTGTTGTTGTCGTCGGTCATCGTCGGGAAGGCCACAAGCCAACGGGCTAGTAGCCAGACAACGCGGTGAGCAGCAAAAAGCAGAAGGGCCCCACGCAGATCTCGTGGATGCTGGGGGGCTGGACTTCGTTGCTGGAGCTGCTCAGGGTCGGGACTTCTCGGACCCCAAAGCACTCACCAGAGGATCCCTCGGTGGTCGTGCTGGATAGAAGTCGTGCAGTTCTGATGATGGCCGGTCCCTCGAGGTCTCGTCGCACCTACGGTTCTCAGCTTAGCTGTAGAGGTAGGTAGAGGTCAGAGGTGCCAGGGAAGCCGGGTCTCATCGTGCTGGTCGGTCGGATTCCGGAGGAAGGACGTGCAGCAAACCGCAGAGTTCTTAGATGGTGCCTGCGATGCAGGGTGACTACTCCTTAGTCACAAGGGAGAAATCTTAAGAAGAAGTTGAGAGTTCCTTTCGTAGAAAGTAGTTTCAGGATTCAAAGATGATCTAATTTGGAAGGGTCCCCGCTCCTGCCTTTATCCTAAAGAAAGGGGTGGGTACGCGACTAGGTCCTGCCCTAGGGGTGGGACCAGGAAGGGGGGTGGTTACACCCCTCTCCCATGCCGGACTTCCCGCAGCTCAGGGGCTGGTGTGCCCCTGGAACTGGTTCTAGCCGGCAGATGCGTAGTGAGCACCGGGGTGCCACTTGCAGTCACCTTCCTGTAAAGCCCTGCCTACCCAGGATACACAAAACCCTGTCTGGGATGGTGCTAGCACCGCCCCTGACAGGAAACCCTTTGCCCAAGCTCCCCTCGCTGGAAGGACTCCCAGCTGCAGGGGGTCAGACTTGTGTCTGTGGTGGCAGCATCCATTTTGTGATGCTGAGGCTTGAGTTAACTTTAACCGGGGTTCACAGTTACATACATGTCGTGTCCCTCTAGAAGGGTGGAATGCTAACCCCGTCGCCAGAATTGGCGAGGGGTTAGTATTCCAATTCGTATGACACCTTACTCGACATGTTTTGATAAAGCAATACCAGAGATAGCATTTAACCGCGAGGATTATAATGCACTTTAGAGTATATGTATGCGTTATCATGGAACAGCTATTAGGACTTGGTTCCGCAAGCTGCAAACAGGCTCAGCTCATGCCAGAGCACCATCTCACACGATTCCAAGCACTCTGCCTTCAGGATTGTCAAGGCCTGCCATAGGAGTGACTGATAGGAATCTGTGTGTCCATTTTAGGGTTAGATATAGGTATACTATATCTACAGCAAAGGGTGATTACACCACCTTGCCCCAGCTGTCGTGCAGCCAGTTGTGTCAGATTTAGATGGCCAGCCAGGGGTGGCATAATACATGCTGCAACCCCTGATAGGCCCTGGGTACACCTATGCCCTGAGTTACAGGGTCTGATAAGGTGGCCCAGTACCAATTGGATATGTACCTAAGGTACATGGAATCCATTTTAGAGAGAGAGCAGTAGGCCTGGGGTCCTGATTGGCAGGGTCCCAGGCCAACTAAGTCGGAACACCAGCAAAACACCAGGCAAAAAGTTGGGGGCAACCATAGTCAGGTATCCACCTTCCTACACGGTCTATAACCTATGGTTTTTCCAGTGAATTTCAATGGTTTTTTAATAGCAAATATCAAAAGCTGTAAAATGTATTCTTCTTTTAAAGGAAAAATATATTTTATATGTATTTAATATAATTTTTTTATGTATATAAATTTTTTGAGGGAACGAATTTATCAACTATCATGCTGAAGAAGAGTGTGGGGAAAAAAAACAAAGAGGAGGACTAAGAGGAAAGAACCATCAGTTCAAAAATACAATTGCTTTAAAGCATGAAGTGCTTTTCCACACATTTACATTTAAATAACTCATATTAGAACATACAAAATATCAACAGAGGAGACAGTGTACATTGAATTTTAGACTCTTCATTGGTACCTACATGTTGGTACTTACATCACCCACACAACACAACAGCTCTATTCAGAGCTACCCTACCTCAAAGCACTCTAAAATATTAAATTTACCTATTTCTCTTGGTTTTCCCCTTGTTACACTTTCCGGAACGCTACCCGGTGCGCGGACCGGGCGCTAACCGTGCGAAAATTTGAAAAAAAAAGGTTTTTTTTTTACATATATGGGCCTCCTCAGGCACCCTCAGAAACCCTAGGGGGTCAGGATATGTCTCCCGTGCCCCCTTATACCCATTCCCAACATTGTTTATCCTCCATCTTGTGACTAAATTCGTCCGAAACACAAGATGGCGGACTCCCGTTACGCTACCGGTGAGCTACTCGGTTCGCGTACCGGGTAGCGCTTCCACCGCGAAAAATCTAAAAAAAATGTATTTTATTTTTTGGCCCCGCGGGGCCCTTTAATAGCCCCCACATCAATCCTAGGGGGTCAGGAGGGGTCTACCTTGCCCCTTTCATTCATTTCCCCCTTCGTTTATTTCCACCTCTTGTCTCTCGATCCTACCGAGAGACAAGATGGCGGCCGCTCCGGACTGTTTAGAATGTTGAGTCTCACCGGAGAGCCAATCCGCTTCTCCTCGCGAAGTTCTGTTACGCGTCTGGTACGCGAACCGGGGCACTAACCGGGACGCTGTCACAGATATATATATTTTTTTTAAAGTTAATTTCTCAAAATCCACTGGAGCACATATCTTGAGACCTAGCAAAGGCACATCGGGCAAACAGGCTCTACAATTTTGCCAAGTTTCATAGAAATCCATTCAGCCGTTCGAGCTAAAAGTGAGTCTAACCGCCCTATGGAAAACTCAATGTTAAAAACACGTTTTGGGACCCCCCTTTTTTCTCGGCCCCCGCTTGACGAAACCCCCTAAACTTTCAGGGGACGCTCAGAAACAAAATGTGCCATTTTCCTGAAAATTTCAGCCAATTCCGTCCATCAACGCCAAAGTTATTCAACATATATATATATAACATTTCTATGGCAAAATGAAACCCCTCATTTTGTTCCTTTGCAACTTAAATGTTTTAAGTGTTAACACTTTATTCCAATCAAGATGACTTCAGGTGTGCCATACTTTTGTCATAAGTAAGACTGTTAGCGCTCTAGTTGTTCTTTAGAACACTCTGGGACATTCTGTCACTGGGCTATAGTTGGGCTACATCTGGCTGATATTTGGGCTACATTTGTTTTTTTTTGTCTCTGGTGGCCATCTTTGGGCTACATTGGGCTACATTGGGCTACATTTGGGCTCTAACATATATATAGCCCAATGTAGCCCAATATATATTTTTCAAAGTTAATTTTCGTAAAAACCACTGGAGCATATATCTTGAGACATAGCAAAGGCACATCGGGCTACCAGTCCCTACAATTTTGCCAAGTTTTGTGGAAATCCATTCAGCCGTTCGAGCTAAAAGTGAGTCAAACCGCCCTATGGAAAACTCAATGTTAAAAACATGTTTTGGGACCCCCCTTTTTTCTCGGCCCCCGCTTGACGAAAACCCCCCCAAACTTTCAGGGGACGCTCAGAAACACAATGTGCCATTTTCCTGAAAATTTCAGCCAATTCCGTGCATCAACGCCAAAGTTATTCAACATAGAATTTTCAGAAATCCCTATTCAAAAAAATCCTAACTATATATACCTACTGGCGACTGCCAGTAGGTAATATATAACATTTCTATGGCAAAATTAAACCCCTCATTTTGTTCCTTTGCAAATTAAATGTTTTAAGTGTTAACACTTTATTCCAATCAAGATGACTTCAGGTGTGCCATACTTTTGTCATAAGTAAGACTGTTAGCGCTCTAGTTGTTCTTTAGAACACTCTGGGACATTCTGTCACTGGGCTATAGTTGGGCTACATCTGGCTGATATTTGGGCTACATTTGGTTTTTTTTGTCTCTGGTGGCCATCTTTGGGCTACATTGGGCTACATTGGGCTACATTTGGGCTCTAACATATATATAGCCCAATGTAGACCAATATATATTTTTCAAAGTTAATTTTCGTAAAAACCACTGGAGCATATATCTTGAGACATAGCAAAGGCACATCGGGCTACCAGTCCCTACAATTTTGCCAAGTTTTGTGGAAATCCATTCAGCCGTTCGAGCTAAAAGTGAGTCCAACTGCCCTATGGAAAACTCAATGTTAAAAACATGTTTTGGGACCCCCCTTTTTTCTCGGCCCCCGCTTGACGAAACCCCCCCCCCCCAACTTTCAGGGGACGCTCAGAAACAAAATGTGCCATTTTCCTGAAAATTTCAGCCAATTCCGTCCATCAACGCCAAAGTTATTCAACATCGAATTTTCAGAAATCCCTATTCAAAAAAATCCTAACTATATATACCTTCTGGCGACCGCCAGTAGGTAATATATATATATATATATATATATATATATATATATATATATATATATACATGAAAGCTTCTATGAGACTAATAATGATTCTGATCAAATATGCTGACATTGACCGTGTTGCATTATTAAAGGAAATTGAATGCATTAATAATTTATTGGATGGATTGGATCAAAAAGACAAACCGCAAAGAAATAGCGGAACGGCTGATGAAACACGAAGATGATATCAAAGTAAGGAAGGCATTTAAATTTTCAATGGACAAAAGGGTCTATGAAATAGGACACATTTTTTTTTCGAGAAAATTTGACACTGCCTAAAGGCAACACCTAACCAGCACCAACATAGGTAGTCACAGTGTAGCCAGTAAAGTTAACATAACAGAAGGTACATCAGCCTCCGAGAGAAGTTCGCTTCAAAGTGAAACCGATTTGGAAGATGGGAGGGAGCGGTGGCAAGTGGCAATAGGAGCACTGAAGCAGTGAACTTCACGCTGGCGGAGGAGCTTGGGGCCAGATGTATCAAAGGGTTTTACCCATTCTGTGTCTATGGGAACATGTGTTGATACATATGTCCCTTGATTTCTTAAGGCAAGATCCCAGACAAACCTTATGCCCCCTGAATCCACAAGACAAACAAAGTGGAGGAGAAATCAAAGAAGACGGGTGAGGACAAAGCTCAAGAACCTACGGAAACAAGAAAACAAGGGGCAAAAAGGGGTTGAAAAGGTAAAAGCCGCTGACAACACAGTGAGTAATTTAACTGATGTGGAATTAACCAAAGCAGAGAAACAGCTATTGTCATTGGACCTTACTTTCTGTCCCGAAAGTAATTTCAATTGCAACCAAACCCGAATTGACGTTTTAAAAATTTATAAGGAAACTCAAACTAACAAAATTCCTCAAACTTAAAAATGCGATGAACCAGCGGTGTAAAGAAAATCCCAAGCTTCACTCACAACACGATGTGTTACAGGCCTCTGATGTTGAAGCATTGAAGGTACTGCAAGCGCTTGGAGAGGAGAAGGAATCCCACGATGCTGTTAAATCTACACAACAAGCAATGAGCAAAGCAGGTATTGACAAGTCCGATTAAACCTGTCTCAACATTTACGCCAGTGATGCCTAGGGATGCAGTTTTATTGATGAATTGAAAAAACTCAACTTGAAAATCAAAACATGTAAAAGCAAATTCAAACATTGTGAAAGGCAATATAATAATTTCATGAAGAAACTGAGCAACAACAGTGAAATCAGGCGGCAATGTGGTACTTTGGTCTAAGGCCGATTATCTTAAAGAGGCCTATAGGTGCCTGGATGATATCAGCTGCTATAAGAGGTCAACTATGGGACAAGACAAGGCTGTCAAAAGCGTAGTTAAAGACTAGTTGACTCAGTGGAAACATGAGGGATTCATCACAAAGGATGCATTTACATTTCTATACAATGATATTCCGATTTTGCCAGTCATATACTTCATCCCAAAGGTACACAAAGGTATTACACCGATACCAGGGCGGCCTATCATATCGGCAAGGAAAGTCTTTTTGAGAAAATCTCCCAATATGTGGACCTTTTTCTGCAGGAATTTGTCATTAACTTCCATCTTATATAAAGGATACAGGAGATTCCCTCAAAAAAATACGTATAATGACCTGGCAAGAAGACTATATCCTGATAACAATGAACATTGTATACGAGTATAGCACATGAGGGTGGCCTCCGGCTGACTGAATATTTTTTAAACAAAAGGCCAATTTATCTATATAATCACAATCAAATGCTGCTTAAAATGATTACATTATGCCTCACTAATAACAATTGCCTATTTGATAAAAAGATTTTCCAAGAGTTGAGGGGTGTCGCCATGGGAGCCTGCTTCTCCCTATGCTATGCGTGTTTGCACGTTGGCTGGTGGGAGGAGCGGGTTCTCAGAGTAAACCACAGCCAGGCCTATGAAGATCATGTGGTGAATTGGTGGCATTTTATAGATGATGTTTTTTATAGTCTGGAGGGGCTCAGAGGAAAGTGCCACTCTATTTGTTAATGCTATCAACAATAACACACTAAATTTGGAATTCAGGGCGCAGATTAACTGTCAAGTTATAGATTTCCTGAATGTTCAATTATATCTAAAAGTAGGAAAAATGGAAATACACAGAAAGGCAACAGCAGGAAACTCAATCCCACACACGTCCAGTTTCCACCCCAGGCATACAATTAGGAGCCTACCATATGGGGAATTCCTTAAGAGTGCAAATAACCTATAGTTCAGAAGACCATCCGGTTGCATGTCAGGGAGAAATGGCTGACAGATTCCTAGAGCGAGGTTATGATAAGGATTGCATTAATCGAGCAAGAATAAACGCAAATTCCAAATCCAGGGAGTCCATTCTATTGGAAACCTCAGATAGAGTTAATCAGGATACTGTGAGTGATCCTATGGCCCCAGATGAAGTTAACCATATAAGACTCATTACTTCATATAGCACACAGGAGAAAGAAATAAGATCAATAGTTAACAAACAGTGGCCCATTGTCCTTACAGACATCACATTGCATCAAATTCTCCCTAAAATAAAATTCTTACTTTCAGACGAGCACCTTCTATGAGGGACTGTCTGCTTAGCAGTAGCCCTGAATTGGAATCTAAATCAAGATGAATGCAAGGTTGTTGGAGCAGAAAGGAAAAAGACACATTTTCCCAGAACTTTTGGTGACAAACTTCCCCAACATCTAAGCGATAACACTCTCTCACCTCTGCTGATACTGTCATCACTGCTTTTGTCCCATCCCATTCCATTCCCCTTCATCATCAGAGCTATCCTGCTATTACACCACTGCTGACCAGGGCAATCTCAGTAGGATGTACTACTTGTTTAAAATAATTACCCACCCAGAGTTTTATTTAGGGGTGGGCGAAAAATTCTGTTTCATCCCTGGAATTGGCGGACTTTTGGGGACACCATATTACTCTTGTAACATGGAGTTCCAGCCAAGTACCGCCAATTGCTGCGTGGTGGAATGTTTTCTTGTGCACGGCTCCAGAACAGTTGGCGAGCGAGATTTAGCGTCCCAAAGCGCAATTTCCAGTTGCTAGGAGAACATCCAGTGAGATTTTTCTAACACAGGCGGTAGCGACCGTTTGCGGTCAGAAGGCTGCTGCTTGAATAGAAAATCTACTTGATCTGCAGCAAAATCAACTCACATTTAAAAAAAAAAATGATTGACTAGAAATAATGATCAGACTGCAAGACTCACATTTAAAAAAAAAATGATTGACTAGAAATAATGATCAGACTGCAAGCTAAATATGTCCAGCTTTAATGTGCTACTATCAAGGTTAACAATAGCAAATATACCCTTGGGTGGGTCATCAATACATACTGTGGTGCACTGTCAAAAGTATAACTGGTATTTGGTGTAAAAGCAAAATGTATATCAAAGAAAGAAGGTACCATTCCAAACAAGTAGTTACTTTCAACCTTAGCTGCATTCCATTTATAACTCTCTATTTGAACTACATCTTTTAACGATGTCAGCTCGAAGCGTGCAAAAAATATAGGCCTTGCAAACTGTGAGGGCTAAGGTGCCAGGAGCTCAGAGATTTATGATAATAGCAGCAGCCGCGGCGCGTGGAGGGAGTTGCGGTGGGGCAGAGAGGCGGGGCGGGGGAGGGGCGCATTCCATCATTTCCATACCAAAACAATGATCCAAGGCACCCAAATGTTTCATGCAGATTTTAATTCAGCAAATGCAAAAATTACCTTGTTCACGAATGTTGAGGTTTTGGTTCACAGTGATTTAAATAAACATCACATGACTTGTGACTACAAATGGAAGTGTAACCAGACTTCATCATTATCGCAAAGCAATGCACCATTATCTAAAACCACAATAATATTTCATACAGGTTTTAAAACAAATCATGAGTGCAGTTAAGCTTTGTCTTAGTACAAAGGTGGAAAAACGAGTGTAGGTAAACACAGATACGCAAAACAGGTGCCGCTTCGTGAACGGGACTGACTGAGTTCATTTCTTTCCACTCAAACTTGCTGAACTTTATTGTTCCCTATACGGCTACATAGTAGCAATTGTTTGTTTCTCTCTGTTGATGAATTGCATACGATAATTCATTTTCACAAATCAGTGTTAGGACCAGGGTGAATGGTGTCATCAAGTTGTGCGCTAGTGACCTTATGCATTGTCCTATCCTTGCTTAAGAAACGCGCTATATACACATACACTCTTTTCCATTCTGCTCCACTACACTCTACACCTCTCCACTGTACAAGACTCCACTCTATGCCACTTCAGTCAACGATATTCCACTGTACGCAATGCCACTCCTTTCTACGTCACTTCACTGTACTACACTCCACTGGACTGTACTCCACTGCGCTATTCCACTGTATGCTATTCTACTGGACGCCACTACATTCAACACTATTACACTGTATGCAACTCCACTCTACGCCTCTTCAGTGTACGCCACTCCACTATATGCTACTCCAGTATATGCTATTCCACTCTGCGTGAATCCACTGTATGCTACTCCCCTCTATCCTATTCCAGTGCATGCTACTCCACTGTATGCTACTCCACTCTAAGCCACTCCAGTGTATACCACTCCACTCTACCCCACTCCATTCTCAGCTATTCCATTGGATGCCACCCCACCGTATGCCACTCCACCGTATGCTATTACACTGTACCCCATTCCAGTGTACACCACTCCAGTCTACACCACTTCACTGTATGCCACTGCAGTGTCCTCTACTCCAATCTATGCTTTCTCACTGTATACAACTCGACTATATGCTACTCAACTTTACGCCACTGCAGTGTGCACCACTCCACTCTACACCCCTCCATTCAATGCTAGTCCTTTTGCAAGCCACTCTACTCTACGCCACTCCAGTATATGCTCTTTCACTCTACCCCACCCCACCGTATATTACTCCAGTCTACACCACTCCACTGTAGACCACTCCACTCTACACTATTCTACTCTACACTGTTCCACTCTATACCACATCTCTGTACTCCACTCTACACTATTCCACTCCATGCCACACCATTTTATGCCATTACTCTGCACACAACTTCAGTTTTTGCCCCCTGTACTGTACGGTATTCCACTCTACCACACTCCACTGTATGCAACGCCACTGTACGCTATTACACTCTACCCCACCCCACAGTATACCACTCCAGCCTAAACTACTTCGCTGTACGCCACTCAACTGTATGCTACTACACTATATGCTATTACACTTACACCACTCCACTGTACGCAATTACACTATACGCTATTCTACTGTATGCTATTCCTCTGTATGCTACTCCACTTTACAGTAATCCACTCTATGTCACTATAGTGTCCACCATTCCACTCTACACCACTCCATTGTAAAACACTCTCCTCCACTTTAAATAACTCCACTCTATAAAAGTCTATCACACTTCATGGCACTCTACAATATTCTACTCCACTCTATCCCCTTGCACTCCACTGTCCAACTTTATTCTCCACTCTATGCCCGTACACTTCAAAGTACAACACTCTGTTCCACTACAGGAAACTTTTCTATACAACACAGCACTCCATTTATACTGTATGAGACCCCACTCCAATTTATACAAGCTTACTACCACCACTACTCCAGTACACTCCACTCCACTCCATGCCACTCTACGCTGCGACACACCAATACACTCTATTGTACTTTGCTCCACATTACGTTGTACCACTCCACTCGACTCTACTCCACTGTACGGGACTTTACCTCACTCAACGCCACTATACCACAATCTGCTCTACGCAGCTATATTGTTTCAAACCCACTGTACTCTATGCAACTCCACTTTACAACACTCTACTACACTGCTCTCCATCATGTTATTCCTGTCTATATCCCTTCAGTCCCCTATACTATTCTGTATGCCGCTGTACAACACTTTACTCCACTTCAATAATAATAATAATAATAATAATAATAATAATAATAATAATAGACAGTTTATAAAGCGCCTGGTAACACCTTCCCGGTGTGTCCCCGCGCTAGTGAGGAAGAGCTAGACACTTTAGCATAGACTGCCCGCCCCGACGTGCCCCTATAGCCTATACAGATGAGTTTTCAGTAATGCTCTAAACTTGACTTCCGCGCTCTCTAGTCTCATCTCCAGAGGGAGCTTATTCCAGCTGCGGGCTGCCATTACACTAAAGGAGCGCCCTCCCATTCTTGATTTATTAGCCCGCGGGACCACCAACTGACCCGAGCCTCCCGAGCGAAGAGCCCTCGAGGGTTCATATCTAAACACTAGGTTATCCAAATAAGAAGGGGCCCTCTTCCATACAATACGATGGCACATCAGGAGGCATTTATATTGGACTCTTTTCTTAACCAGCAGCCAGTACAGGGTGTCCAGAGCCAGACTGGAGGCTGCTCTCCTAGGGAGTGATCAGGGAGTGGTGACACCCATCTTGGGACTCGGCCGAGTCTCAAGAAAAAATAATACAGGGGGGCAGGGTAAGAATACCCTGACCTGCTAGGCCTAGTGGTAGGGTCCCATAGGGAGCCAGCCTGGGGACAAACATTTTTTGCCATGAATTTGCAGAAGATCCATGGCAAAATTAAATTAAAAAAACACGGTCTCCTTCACTTGTTTTATTTCAAGCCCCTACCCTCCGGAACATAATCCCTATCGAGATAACCTCTCACTCTGGCGTCGATATATCGACGATATCTTGATATTCTGGAAAGGTGACTGCCCTAGCTGCGAGGCCTTTTGCCAATGGATCAACCAGCAGGACCCGTATTTAAAATTTACAGGCACGATCTCGGAGACATCTATACCCTTCCTGGATCTAACGATCCAACTGGATCCATCAACGATCAGCACTACCCTGTTCAAGAAGAAAACTGATAGAAACAGTCTGCTTCTGTTTAACAGCCACCACACGAGAGCACTGAGGGAGAATTTGCCCTTTGGTCAATTCCTCCGGATACGGAGAAACTGTAGCTCTGTCCAAGACTATAAACATGAAGCGAGTATTCTACAACATAAGCTCCAAGATAGGGGGTACCCTACACGACTCCTGAAGACATCATGCAAACGAGCACTCAATAACAACAGAGAGTCGCTCCTCGAAGTCCACACAAAAGAAAAGGATGAGACTATCACCTGTGTTACGTCCTACACAAGGCACTCGACGTTTATAAAAAAGGTCGTGAATTCACATTGGGGGATTCTCAATACGGCTGGCATGGAATTGCCTCGCCCGCGCTTTGCCTTCAAGAGGACAACAAACCTAAAAGATACCCTTATCCACACTCGCCCGAAACAATCAAGCACCCGACCAGTTAACACTCTTTGGGATCTTCCACCAGTCGTTGGGCATTATCGGTGTGGATCTTGTGTAGTTTGCCCTCAAACTATCCAGGGCAAAACTATCATACTACCCAGGGACTTCACTTGGAATATCAACAGACACACCAATTGCAACAGCTCTAGGTGTATCTATGTCCTCATATTCCCCTGCAAGATGCTCTACATCGGGATGACGATGAGCCCTGTCAAACTACGCATCATGGAGCATAATAGTAACGCCCGATGTCAAAAGACTCACACTAAACTATATGAGCACTGCAGAGAACAAAATCACAGGGCTGAGAATTTGCAATGGACTGTACTGGAATGCCATCCGTCTATGAACCAACAAACCCTCTTTAAAATGGAGCAAAGATGGGTACATCGCCTACACACTGATGAATATGGCCTGAATGATGCTGTGCCTTGGACTATGCTGTCCAGATAATACATTCTATGGGCTAACTGTCTATTTACCAGCTAAATCCCCATACATTACCATCTAATTCCTAACTGTCAATACTGGTCCACCTATTCCCAAACCGTTCCAAGATGGCGCCCATTGTCACAGCCAATACACATTTGGTAGTCCTTGCTTTCCATGCCCGCACGCGCCGCGTGTCCTAGCAACACTCGCTAGACACGCCCCCTCCTGGCGCGCGCGCAACCCGCTATGTGTAGGGGTGGAAACACGGACCGCTTGTACCGGCTTTCCTGCGGTTATACCGACGTGGGCGGGGTATGTGTCTACACGCCTGTGCAAGAAGCAAGTCAGGTAAGGCGTGTTGGCTGGACGTGCAATTCACCCGAGGCTTTGGATTTACGATCGTCATGAGCCTGTGACGTTGGTGACTCCATCCTGACGGTAAGCTTGACCGCTCCACAACTGTGTGACGAACGGTGATCCGCTTTCTTCCCTTTAGGTGCTAGTTAACCAGCACTGACCCCACCAGGTCAGCCGGGGGGATCACCGACCAGGGACTGCGGGTAAGCTCCGCACATCCGCTACCCCCAGACTGACTGTTTACCACTCACTATTGATTGGGGTGATTTAGTACGAACGTGATCACTGAGGGAGCTATGCTCTGCTGGAAATAAATTGTGCGTTTAAGTGGTAACCTTCCTTAGGTTCATTTTGTGATGTACAGACACACACCTCCCCAAACCTGCATGACACACATGTGTTACCCAACGTGGTGTTGCACATGATATATTTGTGATCAAACATAATGCATGCCAATTGATATTTTCCAATGGCACCTGATGGCAGGACACAATTCAATTTACTCTGTCCCGCATTTCATTTCTTTTCACCCTCTCTGAGTGTTAGTAAGTCACCGGGGTGTGACCCCCTTCAACACTCAATCACTTGCATGCCATGATTTCATGCAATAATGTCTGTAGTAACAATACAAACTATTGACTGTACCCTTCTTTTGTCTCTTTCTCTAGTCCCAGGGAGGGCTTCAATGAAGGGTTGATCCTGCGACACAAGCCAGGTCGTATACCCGGTTCCTTAATTATTGAGGAATCCTATAGCAATTTATGAGCACTTTAGGTCCTGATGAATTGCCCTGTTGGGCATGAAACATGTCGACCGCACTTGGACTGGGGGTTGAATGAGGCCTGATTACCCTAACCATCACGCCTCAGTACCCCTCACCTTTTCACGTATTTTAATGAGGCAGTGAGCCATGTTATTAAAGGTTCCCCTATTGGACTCTACTGACCTGTTTTAACCTCACCCACGCTCACCTTTGCACTTCCTAGGTCCCTCACACACATGCACCCATTGGCATATGGAATAAAAGATCTCCACGAAAGTGCAGCACTTTGTGCTGCCCGACGGGCATTGCACCGCCAGCCTGCCGTTGGAGCAGGGTGCCGATGATGATACTGGACATTCATCGGGTGGGATGACAACAGCCATTCAACCTTTGGTATGTGTGAGGCACCCTAGATTCCGAAAAGGGATTACTTCACTCCCTGTTTTTTCACACCCTGTAAGAGAGAGGCTCCTTTCAGTTACTTTAGTTAATCCCGGTGGGGAACTTTGTACTACTTTTTGTTGATTATTTCAAGCCCCCCCAAGGTGGGCCATGTCTGGGGAAGGGGGGAAATAAATATATTTGGGGAGGGGTGTGCCCGCGGCCTCCCTCCCCACATCAATTTGAACCCTGGATACCCCATCACCTGGGGCCTGGCTGTGATAACAAAGGAGAGGGGGCATGTGGCTACGCTCCCTTGGCCAATTTACGCCCCTGGGACTACATTCCCCGGGGTCCGGCCATGCATCATGAATGGTCCTGGGGACCCCATTACCCAGGGCCAGCTTTGACTTTCTGGGAGCCCACCCCTGGGACATAGCGGTTTCCTTGCCCGCACTGGTGTGGGCCGGGAGGCCTGTGTTTGCACTAACTTGGTGGGAGCAATATAAACCCTCTCACCAAGCGGGAGTAAATATCAAGTCTGCTCCTGTCCACTGGGAGAGGACATTTAATCTGTTTCCCTGCCTCCAGCAGGAGCCGGCTGTGGCCACAGGGGCCTTAGGGCTCCCCTTTTGTCCCCCAACATAGTGTAATGGGTGCGCCAGAGCACCCACAATTTGTTGGTCAGGCCCCAGGGGATGGGGTACCCTGGGCCAAAATCAGCCCAGGGAGGGGGGTTGCCTGCCCCCCTCCACCTTTGGAATATGGTCAGCCCTGGTAGAAGGGTCCCCCAGGGCCAAAATTGGCCTGGGGAGGGAGCAGTGTACCCCACAGTAATATAGTAGCGGGCCCCTAGGATGGGTCCCTGCAGCCAAAAATGTCTCAGGGAGGGGGGGCCCTTAGAAAATACAGCAGGCCCTTGGGGATGGGGTCCCGGGGTCACAATCGGCCCAGGAAGGAGGACCCATGCCTCCTTCCCTACAAAGTGTGATGGCCTAGAGAGAGAGGCCATATACCCCCTCCCCATTATATATGGTGCCAGGCCACAGGGGATGGGGTCCCGAAGGGCAAAATTGGACTTTGGAGAGGGGCCACGTGTCCCCCTCCCCCTAAAATGTGTTGCTGGGCCTCAGGGGATGAGCTCGCTGGTGTCAAAAGTGTCCAGGTGAGAGGGGGCCATGCCCCCCTCCCCTCTAAAAAATGCACCAGGTCCCATGGGATGGGTTCTCCAGGCCAAAAGGGCTTGTGGAAGGAGCATCTCTTGCTTCTCTTATGATGCCTTGTCGAGGCATTATGGGTAGAGTATTGTTGAATGTTTATAAGTTCATGTTTGAAAGCTATGACATGTTATACACAGCAATGCTGGAATATAACTGAATGTACCGAAGTAGAACACAAGTGATCAAGAAATAATCTTTATATTAATTTGAAAGAATCTTTAGCTTGTTTTTATATGGCACATGCTGGACATTTACATGCCAAATCTTTTGATGGCTGGGCTTGTGCTCCGACTCTTAAAACCAAACCAGACCCCTGCCTCGGCTCTAGATCAGCTCTCTCCAGGAATGTGCTGAATCTTAAGTATCCTGGTCAACCTCAAACCTCTTTGGAAAGCTACAATACCCTAGTATCTTGAGCTATGTTATTATTAGTGTTATTATTGGAAGAAATTAGGGTGATCCAGCTGGATTTCATATCTGGGAGCTATAATTGAGCGAGAATCGGGATCCGGAGTTGTCCCATTGAAATATGTTCGGTTAGTTCTGATGTAATTTGCTAACACATGGACACCCACATTCTGCACCACCACCATGTTTTCGGCTTTTTATTAGGAGTAGCAACCTGCAGGCAGCGAAGGAGCTTTCTTATTTTCTATTCTTATTTCAGTTCCAGCTGGGCTTAAAACAAGGCCTTGACAACAGGATGTGGGAGCACCTCGCTGACCTCTCAGGCAAGGTTCACCCCCGGCATTCTGGTAAATGCAGTCTCTTGTAGCTCGCTACGATATTTTCGAGTATTTCGCCAAGGTTGGTGCAGATAGTGCTGATCTCTAGACATGTGTTTCTGGTTTATTAACCGTCATCAGTAGAAAATACAGTCTTTATTTTGGGGTTTGCTGAGTAGGCTGCCAAACATTATATCAGGCCCGGTACCTCTCACTGGCGCACAGGTGCTTCATCCACGAGCTCGCCAGCTCAATGACTCACTGGAGTACTTTATATAGATAACAGGATGTGGGAGCACACCACTGACCTCTCAGGCAAGGTTCACCCCTGGCATTCTGATAAATGCAGTCTCTTGTAGCTCGCTCCTATATTTTCGAGTATTTCGCCAAGGTTGGCGCAGATAGTGCTGATCTCTAGACACGTGTTTCTGGTTTATTGGATGTATGACGTTACAACGCAGGCTATTACAACGCCTGCCTTTACAACGCGGTTTTTAAATCGCATACCTTTACAACGCATAGCGCTTAGAGGTGCTGGATAGTGAAAAGTTTAATTTTCTATTCCAACTCCAGTCCCCGTGGACACTAGGGAAGGTGTTGGATAGAAAATTAAACTTATTCCCTATCCTAGAGCGCCCCCCAGCGCAATGCGTTGTAATGGTTTGCGTTGTAATGACCGCGTTGTAATGGTAGTGTGTTGTAAAAGTTTTGTTGTAAAGGTTGTTCACCGGTTTATTAAATGTATATGCCACCATATTGTTTTATTTCTTGTATAGCGCTACTCATCCAAACGCTAGGTGTCAGAGCACTTTACATCACATATAAACATTACATTGAAATAAATCATAAATGTGTAATTCAAATATACAGGATGTGTTACTTAAGACAGTGAAGGCAAGGTGTAGGAGTCACGAGTCCTTCATAGCTCATTGTGCTATATTAGCAGGATTACAATTTATGAACTGCAGGTACCAAAAGGATGTTAAAAGCAGTAAGCCACTTACCTATCTACATAGAATAATAATCTGTCATCTGCTTGTTACATGATGTCTTTAGCAGGAGACATAATAATCCTCAATGCTACTTTGATTCAAAACTGGATCTAGACAAAACACAGATCTCTCCAGCAATTTTGTTAACCTCTAGAGTTTTCTTACTATTGGTATTATTATTCCTTGAGATTTACTGGGCGCACAAAAATCTCTGTAGCAAGTGCCTTAACCCCATAACATATTTTAAAATGCACACTTTGCAACAAATTAAGCATAGCAGATTTATTGCCATGTTTCTTCTTGTTAACATTTTCCATAGGTTTAAAAAATAAATGTATACATTAAGGCCTAGATTTTGTGTCGGGTTGCATCACTTTTTTAGGCACAATCCTGATGCAAAATCTCATTTGTTGAATCTCATAAGGTGCTTAAATGTACCCATGATAGGCCAGCTAAAGAAACATATGTGTGTAGTTATAAATCTTATGTTACATCTTGTGATGTCATGGGATATCACTTCCATACTGCGCTTAGTTAGTCCCCCCACTTCTCTTTTGTTTTCACTGTTTTATATAGCGCGAAGTCGAACTAAGGTTCTGGAGCGTTTTATATGAGCAACAGTTGCATTACTCAAGGATACATTCATTTCTGGTATGCACGGGGAGATTAAGTGATTAAGGGTGTTAAACCGACGCCGAGACTCGAATCTGGTTCCCCAGCTCCAAAGTCGGCAGTTCAGGTCGCTAGCCACATTCTCTCTTTTTTTTGGACTTGTTGTGCCCTGGCTCAACCCACTCAGCTGGCTGCAAGATTGTGACCTGTGGTTGCATTCCGTTCTCCCCATCCAGGCTGAACTCACTGGGCGATTTTACCGAGATTGCCCTATGGTCTTTTTCTATGACAACAGTACGTACATTGATCTTCTTTAGTACATTCTTTGAATCCCAGTACCATCATCTAATCACTAGAGGTCGCTGTTTGCCTGTTCAACGTATTCAGCGCAGCGAGGAAGTAAAAAATAAAAAAAAACAGCGTTTATGCCCAGTATGCACAGGCTAACTCACGATTGAGGGGTATGCTAGCCGCTGGGTGTGTCCTAAATGTACACAGCTTGCACTTTACAGTCTGATTCACAGCATTTCTGAGTAATGCCGACACGTCACTTGGCGGAAAACAGCGTCACGCTTGAAAGCTGTTTTAGCAGCCAACTACAGGCATATATATATCAAGAGCTCCAGAAGTGATTTTCTTTATTTGGCCTATATCAAGAGTTCCAGAAGTGTTTTTCTTTATTTGCTACTTTCACAAATTGGAGCGCACACCTAGTAGGGCAAAGCTATTAAACGAGTCGCCCAGCAAAATATGCAGAAGGTGCTTTGAAATTCCCAACATAGATAGCCTTAAATCAGAAGCGAAACTCTGGCCTGCCGCACTTGCATGTTGACGTCCCTCGGTAACGTCCCTTGAACCGGCGCACAATACACGTGTCAGAGTTGGTTGCCTCAAAAGCACAGCTGAGCATATTTTGAGTTGCCTCACTGCTCCTTTTCGTGGCAGTTGCACCGCCATGACAAGGGTGGTGGTGAGTCAACAAAGTTGTGCCTCGCAGGGGGCACATGTTGTGCCCCCCTGTAGTTTTGCACCCCCGATTCCTGCAAGGGAAGGAATGCCCAACATGGTGCATTCCTTCCCATGCAGGAACGTGAACTGGCAGTCCCGTAGCGGTGCTGTTTGAGGCTCACAATCAGACTTTCAACAGCACCACCCGGACAACCACGCCCCCGCCAGACCACAAAATTACTTGTAACCTGGCGGGCGGCGGTGAGTTTCAGCAGTCCTGGAGTGGAGCGGTGGCGTGCCACCCACTCCAGGACCGCCAAAACTCACAATAAGGCCCTTAGATCTTTAGGTGGCTGGTACAGAGTGGCTAGTCCATACTCACATGCACTGGCCCATGCTCACAGGTGGCTGGCATATATTCTCAGGTATCTGGCCCATACTCTCAGGTGACTGGCCCGTACTCTTAGGCAGGTGGCCTGTACTCTCAGGCGGCTGGTCCATACTCTCAGTCGGCTGACTTATACTCACAGGCAGCTGGCACAGACTTGTTGGTGGCCAACACTGAGTCCCTGGCTGCTGGCGGCAGACTCCATGGTGAGGAGCCTACGGTCACATGTGTAAGACTGTGTCGCCAATGTAGCCAAGGGGCCTCATGTAGATGTTTAAAAAATGTTTGTATAAAAGTTTCAGTAGTAATAATAAGTTGCAAATTCTATGTTCCAGCAGCAGACGTTTAGTATATCAGTTCCAGGTAATGGACAGTCCACATTAAACACTCGCAAACAAACATTCAACAGCAGTATCCAAAGCATCCGGAGACCACGCAAGCAGACACCTCTCTGGAGCCAACAATAAGACACACCGCTTCTCTCTTCTATGCACATAAATGAATCACACATACAGTTTAGCTCTAACATGTACAAACAAACAGCACGGAAAAAGACACAACCAAATCAAATTGTAAAAAACATATTTGAATTTTTAAAAAAATGCATGGAAGCTTAGAGTAAGTGAAAAATAATATCATACTGAACACCTGTGACCTCTGCCTTTTTGTAAAATATCTTCCATGCTTTCGGTACCAGGGGTTCCACACAGTGGTCAAGGAGAGCTGGATCCATGCCACATTTGTTGAATAACTATGGACTATGTAAATTATTCCCACAGAATTGTTGAATGTAATTGTTCCTAAAAGTGACATCCTAAAAGTTTAGGATGGTCTAGCCCTCTTTCATCAAAACTAGAAGCTGGCTCAGTTTTTTCAGGTTAATCACACTTAGAAACCCACTTGAAATTCAGCGGTTCTCTCCCCAGGCGGTAAGTGTGTGTCACCGTCATTGTGTTTCAATGTAAGCATCTCTTGATACAGGCAGGTTTCGGTACCACAATTCATAGAGCTGGGCCTCACCTGAGGTACCACAGTCCATAGAGCTGGGCATCACTTGGGGTACCACAATTCGTAGAGCTGGGAATCACCTGGGGAAGCACACTTCATAGAGTTACGCATCAACTGGGGCACTACTCTTCATAGAGCTGGGTATCACCTGGGCCACCACACTTCATAGAGCTGGGCATCACCTGGGGTACCACAATTCAAAGAGCTGGGCATCACCTGAGGTACCACAGTTCATAGAGCTGGACATCACCTGAAGTACCACAATTCAAAGAGCTGGGCATCACCGAAGGTACCACAATTCATAGAGTTGGGCATCACCTGAGGTACCACAGTCCATAGAGCTGGGCATCACCTGAGGTACCACAAATCAAAGAGCTGGGCATCACCTGGGGTGCCACACTTCATAGAGCTGGGCATCACCTGGGGAACCACACTTCATAGAGTTGGGCATCACCTGGGGCACCACTCTTCATAGAGCTGGGCATCACTGGGTCACCACACCTCATAGAGCTGGGCATCTCCTAGGGTACCACAATTCATAGAGCTGGGCATCGCCTGAAGTACCACAATTCATAGAGCGGGGCATCACCTGGGGTACCACACTTCATAGAGCTGGGCATCACCTGAGGTACCACAATTCAAAGAGCTGGGCATCACCTGAGGTACCACAATTCAAAGAGCTGGGCATCACCTGAGGTACCACAATTCAAAGAGCTGGGCATCACCTGAGGTTCCACACTTCATAGAGCCGGGCATCACCTGGGATACCAAACTTCATAGAGCTGGGCATCACCAGAGATACCACAATTTACAGAGCTGGGCGTCACCTGAGGTACCACAATTCATAGAGCTGTCCATTTCCTGAGGTTCCACAGTTCATAGAGCTGGGCATCACCCGAGGTACCACAATTCATAGAGCTGTGTATTACCTGAGGTACCACAGTTCATAGAGCTGGGCATCACCTGAGGTTCCACAAATCAAAGAGCTGGGCATCACCTGGGGAACCACACTTCATAGAGTTGGGCATCACCTGGGGCACCACTCTTCATAGAGCTGGGCATCACTGGGTCACCACACTTCATAGAGCTGGGCATCACCTAGGGCACCACAATTCATAGAGCTGGGCATCACCTGAGGTACCACAATTCAAAGAGCTGGGCATCACCTGGGGTGTCACACTTCATAGAGTTGGGCATCACCTGGGGCACCACTCTTCATAGAGCTGGGCATCACTGGGTCACCTCAATTCATAGAGCTGGGCATCACCTGAGGTACCACAATTCAAAGAGCTGGGCATCACCTGAGGTACCACAATTCAAAGAGATGGGCATCACCTGAGGTACCACAATTTATAGAGCTGTGCATTACCTGAGGTACCACAGTTCACAGAGCTGGGCATCACCTGAGGTACCACAATTCAAAGAGATGGGCATCACCTGAGGTACCACAATTCATAGAGCTGTGTATTACCTGAGGTACCACAGTTCATAGAGCTGGGCATCACCTGAGGTACCACAATTCAAAGAGCTGGGCATCACCTGGGGTGCCATACTTCATAGAGCTGGGCATCACCTGGGGTACCACAATTTATAGAGCTGTGCATTACCTGAGGTACCACAGTTCACAGAGCTGGGCATCACCTGAGGTACCACAATTCATAGAGCTGGGCATCACCTGAGGTACCACAATTCATAGAGCTGTGTATTACCTGAGGTACCACAGTTCATAGAGCTGGGCATCACCTGAGGTACCACAATTCAAAGAGCTGGGCATCCCCTGGGGTACCACAGTTAATAGAACTGGGCATCACCTGGGTTACCACACCTGGGGTACCACACTTCATAGAGCCGGGCATCACCTGGGGTACCAAACGTCATAGAGCTGTGCATTATCTGAGGTACCACAGTTCATAGAGCTGGGCATCCCCTGGGGTACCACAGTTCATAGAGCTGTGCATTACCTGGGTTACCACACCGGGGGTACCACACTTCATAGACCCAGGCATCACCTGGGGTATCACACTTTATAAAGCTGGGCATCACTTGAGGTACCATAATTCAAAGAGCTGGGCATAACCTGAGGTACCACTGTTCATAGTGCTGGGCATCACCTGAGGTGCCACTCTTCATATAATTGGGCTGCACCTGGGAAACCACACTTCATAGAGCTGGGCATCACCTGGGGAACCACACTTCATAGAGCTGGGCATCAACTGGGGTACTACACTTCATAGAGCTGGGAATTACCTGTGGTAACACAGTTCATGAGCTGGGCATCACCTGAGGTACCACAGTTCATAAAGCTGGGCATCACTTGGGGCACCACTCTTTAAAGAATTGGGCCTCAACTGGGGTACCACACTTCATGAAGCTGTGCATCACCTGGGGTACTAGACTTCATAGACTTCATAGAGCTGGGCCTCACCTGGGGTACCATCCCAAATGAGGAAAAAACATCACAAACAGTTTGCAAGTAGAGAATCCAAAAAAGCGGTTGCATCGTCGCAAGCCGTCATTTTAGATGCCTTTTTGTGAATGATTTGTGTATCAGGTGTGATTTATGACTTTCTACCAGCACAGGGAGCCACTATCTGACATCAGACAACAGATGATAGACACCTAGTGGTGTGGAAAACACTAGGCTGGTAGCAGCATGGTAGAGGCAGTGCCTGGCCCCTTGCACATGGCTAAAGGCTCTAATTAGCACCCCAGCTAGGCACCGCAGCGCACAACTGGAGTTGGCTGAAAGCAAAGGTTGGGCGCAGGGCTTGAAGCTAACCCATGCTCCACCTTGTGCAACAGGAGTTGACTGCCTGCGTCAGGTTAGGCACAAGGCTGGGTGCAGATCTGGCCCTGTAGCCAACCTCTGTTTTACATGTCAAAAGGCTGTGCACAGTGAGGGTTGGAATTTAAAGTAAGTACATCATTAAAAACATAAAAGTCACTGATTCTATTCATCTATCTATCTATCTATCTATCTATCTATCTATCTATCTATCTATCTATCTATCTATCTATCTATCTATCTATCTATCTATCTATCTCTCTCCCTCTCTCCCTCTCTCCCTCTCTCTCTATATATATATATATATATATATATATATATATATATACATACACATACATACATATTTTCTTAGTAGCAGTCACCAGTGAATACTTATGGTTAGAACCACGTTTCCACAGGAAATTGATTTGTTTGGTTTGCTTATAACTTTGGCGCCATTTGAAGAATCTTCCTGAAACTTAAAAAAAGTCTTATCCACCTCTGTTCCTTCCTGTGAATGTTCAGGTTGATCCGTCAAGCAGGGGCCAAGAAAAATGTGGAGGTCCCAATCGCGTTTAGACCGTGCGATTTTCCATAGGAAAACTGACCAGCGATACTGCAAAATAAGCTTTATATGATACGGTGTACATCTGTTGAGTAATTAAGGTTCAAAAACGTTTTATATTTCACGCCGCAGAGGATCTGTGCAGCCGACTGAGGTTGAGATAAGATCTGATTCGCTACCGCCACAACAACAACGTGGTGGCAGCCTTCATAGAACTCAGAACTTCCCCTGAAAATTTTTTAAAAAAAGATGTAAGGGGACAGGGATGGGGGGATATAGTTAAAATATTTTTACTACAAATTTGTAGTGGATCCCTGAATCTGCGGCATCATTTATAATAAAAGACAAAAAAATGGGCCCCGGTGGGGCAGACACATATATTTATAGATGGGAGGCGGTGTGCGTCTCCTCTCCTGGGACTTTTTGAAATCCCATCCCAGTGGGCTGCACTAATTTGAAAGGGAAGAGGGCACGCCCCCCTCCCCAAGCCTTTAACAGGTCCTAGGGACCCCATCCACTTGGGCTGAAGAATAGTTGCTACTGGTGCCCCGGTGCCCACCCTGGACACCCACAGCAATGGATGGTTCTCACAGCCCTTGCCGGCTCCCCTGCCTGCACCGTTTGCTTTGCAGTGAGAGCTGGCTACTTTGGTTTGCTCTTGCACTGTGGAAGCAGCTTTTCTTTGTTAATGCTGAGTAGGATCAAACTTGGATTCCCTGCCAGCAAGAGGATGGACAGAGAGTTAAAATTCTCCCTCCCTGCACTCTTGTAGGCAGGAAAATGCAGTGTCACTGCTGCCATTAGCTCTGGGGAATGATACCCGGTGCCACTGGGTTGTAAGAGGATGGTGCCTCACACCACACTCCACCCAAAAAATGCACAGGTTCTGGTGAATGGGGTTCGGTGGCCCATAGAAGGCTTGTGGAGGTGGGGCCCGTGTCCCCTTCTCAAGAACAAAAAAAAAGCCTGGGGGATGGTAACCATGGGGCCCTTGATAGGCTCAGGGAGGGGGGCCACACACCCCTTACCCAAAAAATGGAAATTGGCACTGTGGGAGGGGGCCTCCATACCCTTAAGCAGCTCAGAAAGGAGGCTCTATACCTTCCTTCCCTTTTAAAGAAGAAAAATAAATTGACCCTGGGTGATGGGGTTTCTGGGGCATTTGAGAGGTTTGGGCGGGGCGCACACCTCCCCTCAAAGATAAATGGTGACCCCAATGGATAAGGTCCCCAGGGCCTATAGATGGCTTGGTGAGGGGAGCCAAATGCCCCCTCCCCATTAGAAAAAATAAAGAACAAAGTGAAAGTGAAATTAGTGGAGTAGTCCATCATTTTACACTTCTCCAGCTTGACAGTGTCCTATAAGGCCCTAGGGCTTTTTTGAATAGATATGTTTCACTCCTGCGGAGTTCCTAGAAGGTGCACTTTTTAATGACAGGGAGCTGCTCGAAGTGCAACAGCCCTCAAGCAATATTAGGAAAAACAGTAAGGGCCTGATTACGACTTTGGCTGTCCAGCAGCGGAAGGTGGAAGGTGCCATCGCCGTAGGACCGATGAAGCCGTGGTGTGGCCACCCACCAGATTAGGAGTTAAATTCTGGTCTGGTGGGTGGTCCTGCGATGGGCTGATTGCGGCAGTCTGCTAGGCTCATAGAAGAGCCTATCATGCAGACTGCTGCAGTCAATGCACCTACTGCACCTTCCTGCACGATGTGGCATACATGCAAGATGGAGGTCGCAAATCCAGGGGGGGACACTACATGTTCCCCCTTCGCATGCATCCCCCAAGGACCAAATCAGGCAGGGGACCCTGTAAGGAACCCCTTTATTGCCATTCCGCCACCCTTTTTATGGCTGGTTGAAATGGAAACTCAGATTATGATGGGCAGTGCATGCGCATTCCTCGCCAGGAATGCGCATGCGCAGGTTTTCAACCTGTAAAAAATAATAAGGGGGGCGGGAAGGTGGGCGGGAAGCGGGAGGACGGCGGAAGGCCGGCGGGCGGGCTCCGCGAAACAGAAATATCGCAGAGAGGCACGGAGATTTGGTCAATCTCCGTGCCTCTCCACGATAGTCCATTCCACAAATTCCGCCCATCCCTAGTGAAAGTCACTCGAGAACTGGGACCCACTGTGTCTCACTTGGATCTACAGAGGGAAATCCATTTGTTGGATTTTAATGCCCTCACACACCTTTTCAGGTGTCATGCTTCATCATATGGGCTGCTCCTCGTCCGGTCGGCGGTGCAATACCCAACGGGCTCACCTCAAAGAGGGGCACTTTATCGGAGATCTTTTATCCAACAGCCGTATTGTGAAGTGCGGGTATGGTGCCAGAAAAGTGTAGACGTGGTGGTGAGTTTAAAATGGGGCTGGGAGTACCTGAAAAAATCTTTATTCTGGGGTCTCCTGCCTCAAATAAAAGCAGTTAACCGGCACTTATTGGGGTTTAATGTCCCCTATTAATGTGTCAGTTATTGAGAATTAGTGATAACGGTCAACATGTTTCTCGCGTATGCGTCAATTGACTCACGATTCTTCAGGACCATAAGGGAATGAACTACCTACACTAAACGAATTGTTTATATGCTTATTGGTTCATCAGAAACACAATTTCTAAAGTATCAATGTACCTGCAATGAGCTGGATCTACCTGTTTCAAAGAAACAAAAATTGCATACATTTCAGGTATATACATAAGTGAACCAATGTCAGGCGGTGCCTGTGGAAATTGATGGTGACTTTCAAGTAAAAACCGTTTAGTGGTGTGTGCAGTTATTGTTAAGGCACAATAAAAGTACTAAGAACCGTGGTGGTTGAGTGTCTACAGTGAGCTATGGTGCTTTTACATGCCCCTGTGGAGTATACATAAAAACAGCAGACAAATCGTATAGGACTCACCTAATAGTGTCAAGATTCCAGGGCTCAACAGTACCCTGCAGTCAACACATCAAGTTTGCACACCCATGTAAGTAGGGCTATACATGGAGGGATGGTTGCAATCAGATAAAAACATAGCTTAAGCTTGACAGACTACTTGTTTGCGAAATCTCTATGGTTAGTGGAGTAAGCATGTCCCTTGACATTACTCAATTAAAATAATAAAAATATATTAAAACCGGTGATTGCCTGTATCTCTGCTGTAAGGGGATATTCTGTTGTAGCTTCGCACATCATGCCCTTACTACTACTAACCCCTGTATATGCAGTGTGGTGTTAGCTGTACTTCTAGCCTATGCAGGGCAATGTGGGCGTGTAGGCTATGTATATACAAATTGTTTAAAATATCATCTTTCAATAAGAAGGAAACTCCAGTGGGGCTGTGTAGTCGGGCAGTGTCCCCGTAAAGGTTCTGCGGTCGGATATTAAGACTGTGCAGTGACACAGCCAAACTCTCGAACTATGCGTGCAAAGAGATCGTCCCAGAGCTCATTTTAGTCTATATTAGCTCTCATCGTGATGTGAGAGACTCTTAAAGTCAGAGTGCCCTCGTGCTGCAGTTTGTATTGGTAATAATGGGCTCGTGGGGCGGCGTGTATTAACAAGCGGAGGGATCAGGTTCTAACCGCTATGGCCGCAATGCGGTGTCTCAGTAGGTGTCGGTCAATGTCCTGTTAGCATGGTAGAGCGCCTTCGTAAGCATGCTCCGTTCGGGCTGAAATGTCTGCCAAAAGTCTCAAGGGTACGGAGGGTGGAAAGCATGATCGAAGCTCTACTCCCTATGCCCGCAATACCCTTTAAAATGCACAAATGTTAGAAACGACACACATTCTTTTTCCGACATTACTCACATTTCGAAGACCTGTGTAGGGCTATGGGACCTACCCACACTGCCGAGTCCGGGAGGTGCCGGCGTGTCGGGCGGCCATCATTAAATGTAGTATTGAGTATCATGTGACAGGGGGCGTGTATTGTATGTCGGTCACATGGTTGTGTAGGATGCCTACGGCGGCCATTACAGAGTGGAGTGTTCACCCGTTATGTGCATATAGCTTAGGGGTAGGAAATGCTAGAAAAGCATAGTGCTAGTATATGGCTGATCTCATGGTCAATTTAATATAAGGCACATAGGAGATGTCAAACTTATGCCAGTATAAATAATGACACGATCGTCAAATTAAATTAAATTATGGTGAGATCGTGAGCATTCCTTATGTATGTTTAATCAAAAGGTTGGTTGACGCAGGTGATTATTCACCGTGTTAGGGGCTGGTCTCTTCGTGCCCTGCAGTGTTGGTTAGCTGCAGCATTTAGTCTGTTCTGATTAGGTAGAATACAGTTACATGCTGTTCACAAAATTGTGCCATGTGGTTGTGTCACCATGTGGTGTATTGGAGTGCGGCATATAAGTTTTGTCATTTGGTTGGCTTTTCGTCAAATGCAACAGCAATGGTGCTATTCTTCCCAAAACCTCTAGGATGCTCCCGACATGTGGGCAGGGTTATAGGTGGTAGTCACTCTTTAAGGGTTTCCCAGTAACAAAGTCAGGGCTTGATAGTGCTCCAGGGTATGTCTTCATTAAGGCCAGCACTGTCTGTGGAAAGGAGGTGTATCCACCTTTGTTCTTTAGTGAAAAGGTTGTTTTTAGAGGCTCTGGAATTGGCCTAGAGTACTAGCCATTTCACGGAGTCCGGTGAGTGGCTCTGCTCCAGGTAGTGAGCACACATTTTAGTGTTGCTTTTCTTACAGCAGAAGTTGCTGCGGTGTTTTGAGATCCGTATTTTGATGGGGCGGGTTGTCATCCCCACATAATGGAGGTTGTATGGACAAGTCAGAAGATAAATGCAGTTTCTGGTGTTGCAGTTCGTGCGTCCTCTCATTTCCCAGGTAAATGAGTTGTTTAGCGTGATTGTTTTATGCACTGTGGTGAATGTGCATGCACTGCACGTACCATAAGGTTAGTATCCCTTCACTGCCGGTAGGTGCCACAAGGTTGTATGGTGGACCACTGCTTTTTTCTTTGGTCTAGTCTGAATCAGGATGTCCTTGATATTATTTATGCGTTTGAACGCGAACCAGGGTCGTTCAAAGTCTAGGGCTGCTGTATTGAGGATGTGCCAGTGTCTCATCAGTACCGTCTTTAGTTTGTTGGAGGCTGGTGTGAAGGTGGTCACACATGTCATCAACTCGGTGTTGGTAGGGCCTGTGTCTTATGTTCCAGAAGACTATCTCTGTGGTTGTTCCAAGCTCATTTTCTGGCAAGTGAGACGCTCCTCTGGGGGTAACTTCTAGTCGAAAGATTACTGGCTAGAGTTGCGGACTCAGATTTGTACTCCTCAATGGTGCCGCAGTTCCTCCTGACCCTAAGAAACTGTCCAAAGGGTAGATTCTCTTTCATGCTTTAGGGTGATGGCTACTGAATTGAAGGAGGCTATTCCGGTCCGTGCTCTTCCTGTACATGGTGGTTGAGAGAATGTTGCCCTCAATCTTAATGGTAAGGTTCAGGAAGGCTATGAGTGCAGGAGAAGCTGTAATTGTGAACTTAAGGTAAGGATTAAGATTGTTAATCCAGACAAAGAACGCACTATAAGACTCACTGTTGCCTGTCCAGAAATTCAGGATGTCATCTATAAAGCGTTTCCACAATAAGATGTTAGCGTGGAATGGATTAGAATTGTGGAAAATGTGTTTGCCTTCAAATGCTGCCATGTAAAGTCAGGCCAGGTCATTAAATCCATGACCACAGGAGAGCTCATCATATTTTTTAAGCACTCCTAGCTGGAGCTCGATGTTGTTCAGCTAGTATGCAGAACCCCCTCCCCTGTGTTTGCCCCAACGGCTGTACTTTGAAACTTTAAACTGTTTATAAGACTGAAAAACCATTTTTATTAAATAAAACGTTATCATTTCTTAATAACAACCATTTATATGAAACATTATGCTGTATGAGTTATTAAAATATGCATTTAATTATAATTATTGGTTATTTTTTTTGACAAACACAATAGGTGTGCTTTATATATGTTGATTTAGGCCAATAGGTCGCCTTTTTATATTTTGGTGTTGTGGCCTGTTGGCAAAGTCTGTAAATATAGCTAGCCATGTTCATCTGTGGGGTTTTGTGTCCCAGGCCCTGGGCCCTACCCATCATCAAGGGGGGTTGGGCACAGGGCCTTCACCCTATCGCAATCTGTGCCAGTCACCTGCTGTGCAAAGCTAGTGTGCAGTGAGGTGATTGGGCCACCAGTGGGGTGTCAGACACAAGGCCTGGCTACAAGCCAAGCCCTGCGACCAACCCCATGCGCACAGGGTTGAAGTGTGTGAAGTTGTGTGTGTGGCTTGGAGTTAGATGCCCGTGAGAAGCATGGCCAAAGACCTTGTGTAGTACCATCTAGTTGGGTGCCCATGAGCGGTTGGCTGGAGGGCCTGGACATAGGTCTGGCATTGCAGACAACCCCACACCAGGCACGTCCCAAGGTCGTGTTTTGTGACATGGAGCTGACATTAATTATGGTAATAAAAACTTACTTAACATTAAAAAGCCCTAGAAATTCACTGAGTAAAAATAAGATTAAATTGATTTTATAGTTAGGTTTGGTAATACTATCTTACTTTTTATAAAGAAACTTGGAAAATCACAGAAAAAAAGCAAAGGTTAAATGAATATTATAGTTAGGTGAAAATGTAAATCGCAATATACTGTTCTAAAGAAACAAAACCGCTGAAATTCACCAGTTATAGTTAGCTCAAATAACCATGATTCGCATCCTAAAGTAATTATGACTTGTGGCCTCACCATGCACTGCCAATTAAACAACATATTACAATACTAATTATATGTTTTATGAGATCATTGATAACATCGCTGCAACATCTGAAATTACATAATTGAAGACGACACTGTGTTTCTGCCCTGTGCTTTAAATTAACTGTAAGCTCACCTGGGGTCATACATTTAACAACCGTAGAGACTTACAATTTGAAACAAAAATACTTAGGATATGGTGTGCTCCTTTGCAGCCCTCAACAACACTTTTGTAACATGTTGGTGGTGCCCCCGGCCAGATGGTGGCGCCACATAACAGAGAAGAAATGTAAAAAAGCCCTTGAAGGACTTTACAGTGCACTCCTGGCAAGTAGAAGAGAATAATAAATGAGCAGTTTCTACCACTCATTTATTAATCACTTTTTATTTTTCCTTATTGTGTTTTTGGGTGTACCGGTCGCACCTGATACACCCACACTTTATGTAAATATGGGGAGGTGTGAGGGGGAGTCTCCGGGGTGGATGGGGTTCGGGACACTGCCTCTCTTTGGTCCCTGGGGAATGGGGTCCTGGGAGCCATTGTGTTGCTTGGGAAAGGGGCCCCAGCCCCCTCCCCAAAATAAGGATTTAAAAGGTAGAAGGGGTAATGGCTCCAGGTATTGTGCACTCCTGCATATAATTGAGGATATTTTTGAAGCTACTTGTCCTCAGCAATGGGAAACCCCTTCTCCATTTATTTCGTAACTGAGAGGTGTACCAGGACACATAAGAATATTTGTAGTCTATTAGGAATTAAATCCTTTTATTGAATCCAGTGTTATTTGTTAAAGGGACTCTTTAACTCTGAGAGTCTTTCAAGACAAAGTAAAAACAGAAAACAAAAGGTTTGTGGCACAGCCAACACCTGTTTCACCCACTACAATTGGCTTTTCAGCCTGGGTCTTCTTCAGGGCTTCCAAATCAAATGTATTAAAATACCCTAATCAAGATTAACATGCATAAGGAGAACACAGACATACAGTACATCAAACACAAATTTGTACACAAAGGGAAATTTGGACATCGAAGGCAAATTTGTACACAAAGGGAAGTTTGGTCATTGGGGGAGGGGAGAGGAGAAAAAGAATTGCAGAAATCATAATGGAGAGTGGTAATTAAACAATGCATAAAAGCAGAATTCCGTGTGTCACCAGGCAGGGAAGTGGGAAGGAAGGAATTTAGGATAAGCCCACAGGAGAAAATTAGAAAGAAACAATTTATTGAGACAGGGAAAAATAGAGAGGAAAAATAAATACATTTAAATGAAAAAAAATATTTGAAAGAGGATTTTTGTTGTTGTTTTAAATACAATGTAGAGACAAATACAAAGAGGTATAACACCCAGAGGGGAAGTCAAAAAGTACAAGGAACACTGAAAAAAGAATGCATAATATTGAAATCGTTAAATCCAATCATTTTGAAGTACAGGATATGTCATAAAATATTAGTTCCATGAGGAAAAGGGGAAGAAAAAAGATGAGTAGATTATATCGCATTTATTAACCCATCATGGTAAAACAAAAATAAAATAAAATAAATATATACATACGGTTATGTTGTAATTGTGATTAGAGTGGTAATCATGAATCCATGTATGGAGACAAAAAGCACATACCAGAGTTTCCAAACCATCAGCATATATGTCTTATGAAAATACTTACATTATATATAAATAGAGGATGAACACTCATAGGTGGTATGAAGAAAACCTATCTTTCAGGTGAAAAAATGGTTTTGACTTAGTTACGGGTGTATATAGACGCAGGGGAGTCTTATTTCACTTTTGTGGTGCCATTTAAGAGTGTACCTTAATAAGACGTTCTGCCCATGTTAGCATGTTCCAAAACAAGCATTAAAAAGGGGGTGGGTGGGCGTCCTAGTGATACTGGATATAGGGAACCACTCATGCAAGGTGGATTTGTATTTGTAATTTTTAATATTGCCATGTTCTTTAGGTGTAACCCTTCACCCTGTCAGTCTGGTAATTTTGCTTACAGTGGAAAAATCATAAATTGGGGTTTGTAAGCAGAGGGTATAAAAGCAAGAACCTGTTTTTCTCTGTTGCTTAAGTAAAATTCGAGGAGGGTATATGTCATTATTAAAACAGGGGGTTCCTACCTTAAATGGTTAAAAAAAAATCCGAATGGATGGTCCTTCTCGTTTTTCATTAATGGGGTCTTTCTGGGGGGAAAACAAATTATGACAAAAAATTTGACAAAATCGAGGTGCATGTTTGTTAAAAGTGTCTCTTTAACAAGGGACGTTGCGGATATGTTAGGCACTTGCGAGAGGCCTTATCGGCAATCGTTATCCAGAAAGATCTTCAGTCGGCGCAGGCAGCCGAAATGGAGATAGCATTCTTCTTATTTTGATTCGGGAAGAAAATATGACCTCCTGTATTCACAGGGACTTCCGGATCGTGGTGCGTCCTGTGAATAGGGGACACACCATCTTGTAATGGTGTTTGTGCATCAATCTGGTGAAAAAATGGGATAATGCTCCCACAGAGGGAAAGGGGGTGTGGTGCATGATAATGAGCCAGTTTTACAGGATGCCTAGAACAAATGTATTTTTTTACAATTATTTTCAATAAAAAATTGTGCTGAACCTGATCTTTGTAAAAAATAGCCATCTATAAATGGTTTAATAACATAAAGTGCTGTATTTGGGGGCAGATATTCTAACCAGTAAACACTGCCTTAAAGGCTGGGGTTATAACTTATAAGTACCCACAACCACAGGTAGTGTGGTAAGATTTTCTGTTGTCGTAGAAGCAACTGTTCTGTCCCCTAGCCAATGTTTTTCCTATTTTTTTTTAGAAGGTAAAAAATTTAATAAGTGTGAGGAGGGGAGGGCGGATCGAAAATCCTATGATCGGATCTCATGTGTCATTCCAGGAATTAAAGGGCTACCCTCTCTTATCGGTGTTAAAAAAAATGAAACAGAATTCTGGGAAAACATCAGGGATACGTCCCAGGGGTGTTTTCAGGTGTATGATAACATGAGTTTCTTTTGTAGACATGACCATGAGCAGACGTTCCTCATCTGTGTGGGAATATTCATGTTGATGTGTAATCTCACTTTGCTCAGCAGGATACTAGAAAATCAAGGGGAAGTAGGTCTAAAAAAGTTCCTTTCATTACTCAAAGATGTTGTCATTCACCTTAAGGTCGTCAGTCCGCAGTTCATATTTAAAAAGAGAAAAATAGATAGGAAGGTGAGTAATAAGAGCAAAAAGGTTTATGAGTAAGAGGAGCACACAACTTGGGTCTAGTGCTGACGTCCTCTTTCATCATCAAGCCAATATTGCAATTCTACATCTTTATTGAGTCCGTTTCTGATGGTGTTGTAGTGAAGAATCACCTCACTTTCTCTTCTGCGTAACCTGAGTTCTCGATGGCCACCTTGTCTGTAGTCTTTGTGTATTATTTCAATACCATAGAAAGGGAAGGTTTTAGACCCTTACTACGTGTCAAGCAGTCCACGGACAGCCAGCCTCATAGTGGTGTTCTGCTAACTGCCACTATTTAGATTAGGTCGGTCAGGTCGCCCTGGGATCACACAACTGTTAGAACTGCCGTTCCCTGGCAGATGTGCTGCAGTCCTGAGGACGCAATATGCTTGATCAGACAGCCCCCATCCCTCCAATCATATTGCAAGTTTACTCTCCGCCGCGGTTTTAATGGCAGTGAGCCTGCCATGAAAACCATGACAGAGAGGAAACAAAGTTGCCTTAAGGCCTGTGGATGCACAAAGGGGGGCACAACATGTGCATGCACCCCAGTACCTGCACAGCTTAGAGAGGTATGGAAATTCCACCTGATCTTTTGTTAACACACAAAGAAGAGCAATTCCTAATGAATGACAATAAAAGTCATGACAAACGAATACTAATATTTGCTACCTCTACAAACGTGTTAAAACTAGGCCTAATGTCAAACATGGATGATAGATGACACATTTAAAATGTGTCCCAAACAGTTCCATCAACTTTACACCATTCATGATGAATTTCGTAAAACTAGCACACCTTATGTGTATGCATTAATGCCAAACAAACAAACCAGTACCTACATAGAACTCCTATCTCAAACTTAAGCAGCAGACAAACAATTACTACCCCCCAAAAATTGTTATTGATTTCAAACAGGCTATGATCCAAAGTATGCTAAGGGCCTTATTTATGAGGCCTTGTGTAACTTTTATGCCGGTGGTGCGTTACTTTTTGTGATGTACCGGAGGCGTATCAATGCACCATGTTTCACCCAATTTACAAAATTACGCATCTCGGCAGATTCGTTATTTTGCAAAGGCCCACGCCACATTATACCTGCATCAGGTATAGTGTATGCAGGGTGGGCGTCCCCCACAAAAAGCCTGGTAGAAGTGCACATTGAAATCTATGAGATTCTAGGATGCCATTGCATCAATAACTTATGCCTTCCTCACAGCAGGCATAAGACTGATGCAGGCCCTTTCACATGGGGCTTGCCCCATGGGAAAGGGCACATTGCTGGAGTTGCATCTGTTTTTAGACACACACCAGCAATGCATCACTTTTGTGCCTACAGATACATCAGTAATACTGAAGTATCTGTCATTCCTTGAGACATGATGCATCATACAGTAAATGTGACGCATTCATCATGTCGCAAGGAGGGCACACTGAGAAGTGATGCATCGCTGTTTTCGCCCAGCGATGCGTCATTTCTCATAAATAAGGACCTAAACATTTACCCTCACACAGCCATACAGGGGTGTTACTATAATTTCAATCAAAGTATATGGTGTCACCTACAAAGAATCTGCACTGAGGCCCCCATTACGATGTCAGGTGGTAAGCCTCCAACCGGTGGTCGAAGGCTTTCCCCTTGACATGGCAGGTTTAAAGTCCGACTGCTGCATTTGGATGACAGGAGTTTAAACGCAGTTCCCACTGGCTTAAGGAGTCTGCTGGTCAGTCGGAAAGGCACCATAATCCCTTAAGGACAGCGTTTCCACTGTCAGGATTGTGATGTCAGTGTCCGACAGCTGGAAACTGACTTTGGGGGCCTTTGGCAGGGCCCCCTTCCCCCTGGCCCTCCATATTTGGGCCTGGAGGCGCCTATGGTGCCCCCTCAACATCCCTGCACTGTGTGGCAGGTGCATGGATATTTGCCAACTTCCATTTTTCAATGGGAGTATGTGGTTTGTGCTTTTTCTGCCCACCGCAAAGCTCCCATGAAAAATTGGAAATTTCTGACCACACTATGGGCCTGATTCTGATGCAGTTAGGAAAGCATTCCTACCTAGGTCCTGATTCTGATGCGGTTAGGAAGGCCTCCTAATGGCATTTGCTCCTTCCAAATCAGATCGGGAACTTGTCTTCCCAACCCAGGGCCCAATTATGATGCGGTTAGGATCATATGCTCCCATTGAAGTCAATAGGAGTCCAACCAAATCGTATCTGGAAGCATCCGATGCATCGTACTCCGTCGGTCGGACTCTCCCGATCCAAATGGGTTGGAAACCATTTCCAGACTGAATCGGTCTGGAAGCTTTCGAACCCGCATCAGAATCAGGCTCTATGTGCGGTCGCATCCTAATTGGGAATGCAGAACCGCCGACCCGTGGTCAGGTGGTTCTTTACTGTAACGGCGTTGGGCGGACGCAAGTCTGTCTGACATCGTAATAAAGGCCTAAGTGTGGAGTACACCACCAACAGCCAATTTGCCTTTGAAATAAAAAGATTAATAGCTCTAGCCTACTTTCCTGTAACTGAAGAAGCCAACTATTACAACATATCATTAGAAAGTCCCTATTACTAAAATAATGAAGACAAACTAGCTCCCATAATGGATTACTTCAAAGACACATAGGTAGAGAGAGTACACAGGTCCGGACACAAACGCCAGCCAAACTTTCACATAGCCTGGTGGAATGTGTATGACAGCACCTCAGCACAAGAATCAAAAACAAACAACGCAGTGGAAGGATGGCATAATGCCTTTCAGTCCACACTAGTAACAACTCAACCTACCCTACACAAACTACTATAAGCCTTACAAAAAGAGCAATGCTACAAAAACTTAGGGCCTGATTACGAGTCTTGAGGTCTTGCGAACTCCAGACTCACAGTGGCTCAGGAGTGATGGTCCATCAGTTTGCCAAAAACAATTAGAAAATCGTATTGGTGGTGGACCGCCAGCTGCGCCAGGGAACAGCTGTTCCCTGGAGGCGGCAAAGGAGCACCACAATGCATTATGCTGAGCAGGGACTGGCGCAATCCGCCCAGCATATTATGAGTTCCTGCACCAGCCTTTTCATGGAGGAGCCCCGCCACCGAAAGGCCGGCAGTGCAGGAACAAAGAGGGCCCTACAGGGCCTCCATGACCCTCCTGCCATGGTGATACATTGGGGGGAGCATAACATGTGCCTCCTGTCTTCTGTATTCCCCCTAGTTCCAGCATGGCCTGGATATCACCGTCTATGCCATGCTGGAACTTTTTGGGTGTTCTGATTGCGGTCCCTATTTTCAAGGCATCGCCATGGCAAAGGCCAAAGGCCCACCAACCGTATTACGAGTTGTACTTTTACAGCTCATAGTACGGCTGGCGCTCCATGCACGGGTTTGGCACAGCAGAGGCGGCATTGAGCCAGCACCGCTGAGCCAATCTCGTAATCAGGCCCTTAGACTAGAATAATCTGTGACACAAATAGGTTCTAAACTAACCAAACAAACCAGAACAATGTATGACCTTTTACAATTCAAAGTTAGTCTATTAATTAACAACAAAGGACTAGACTACCTAGAAATAATAGTGTAATCTATCCTCTAAACAACAGATATAACCTAACAACAATATAATAGATGTAATAATTTTTTTAAAGATAATAAAATAGTATTATTATAAGACATATTGCTACATTTTGCATTACTCACTGACATAATAAAAATAATTATACTATTATTTATAAAAATATTTCAAATTATTAAAGTATATACAAATAAAACTACTTACACATGCTTCCAAAAATACCTAATATATTTTCCACAAAACAATTTATTCAACAAATTATTAGCACATAATTATAAAAATACATTTCCCACCCACACTAAAATAATTGATGTTACTTCTGTTTTTGTTGCTGCAGATCTCTGTCCCATTTCAGAGAATTCTAAAGAGTAATCTACCAAAATCTTGTTTTAAAAGTTCTAAAAAGCCCAAATAGAATGCAAACATACAACTTGGAAAAAATAAATCCCTTGAAGTAATCCTCAATCTGTAGATTCCATAAAGAACCTAAAAAATACTTTCAAAAAAGACCCACTCCAGGACCCCCCCTAATGAAATCTATAGTAAACAAATTAGTTTTTAGTATCCAACGTCCTTTTGAAAACTCCATAGGAAAAAACCTACAAGAAATAAACATCCTCCCGCACAAATCATCATAACATCTCCAAACATCATACTACTTAATGCAACTCTACACAATTATACATTACTAGTTATAATTAGGGCTTCTGGTATATGGTATCTATTTTTTTACATTTCTGTCTGTATTTATCCATATTTATTTTTTGTCAACTTTATCTGTAGTTATCCATATTTATTATGGGTTTTGTGGAAAAAATAAAGCTGAAACTGGTACTTTTTCACATTTATTTAAACAATAAATATGCAGTAAAGCTTGAATGCCTGCAAGGTTTCAGTGATATGAACATCTGCAGAAGATAAATCAATGCACTTGTATGAAAATATGGACATTTCAGTATCAGCCTTGTGAATATCTACTGCTGTTTAAGCCTCCTTACTAAAATTCCTTATTTTTTTAACCCCCCTACCTATGAATCCAGACAGTTATTGGCCTGGCAGTCATGGCAAAGTGTATTTAGAATCACTCAAATAGCACCCAATTTTCGTTTTTATCCACATTTAAAAATAAAAACAGACAAGAAAATAAATGTTTTTCCATTTGTATTTATCTGTAAAAATCAGTAAAAACGGAAAAAGGGAGCCTTAGTTATAATAAACCTGCTAACAATACACAAACCTATACATGCTGAATTAAAGCATATAGCAACGCAACACCAAACACTTAAAAAAATTGTTAAAATTAAACTTACTTTCACCTACAAGCAGCACCCAACCGTGACCATTTTCCTCCATAAAGGACCTACAAATAACAGGGATAGAGTACTAAATGTAGTCAGTGGGGAAAAGAAAAACTATCTCCCGTAGAAAGCAATGGGAAAAATATGAGAAATATATTGAAAATGTTTACTAAAATGCTAAGAAAATGTAAATGCAAAAAAATGTAATACATATTATACTAATTGTAAAACATCTATTAAATAATATTTTACTACATATAAAATGATTTAATATATATAAAAGATGTGATTGTTAAACACCGGCTTAAAAATATATAATAAAATATTACAAAGAATGTAAAAAAGTTGTACAATGCTAAAAAAAAGCACATATTGAACATTAGTAAAAAAGTATTCAAAAACCGTTTTTTCTGTATATAATGTATACTGTATACATGTGAAATAAGAAATAATACATTTAGGGCCCGATTACGATGCAGTTAGGAAATCTTCCCGACCAGATGGGTTTGGGAATTGTTTCCGACTAACTCGGATCGGGAGAGTTCGACCGAACAAGTACGATGCATCCGGATGCTTCCAGATACAATTCGGTCGGACTCCCGTTGACTTCAGTGGGAGCCTATGTTACAACCGAATGCATAGGCTCACATTGAAGAAAGGGGTGGCTGGGGAAAATTGGGCACCCGGTGGTGGGCAACCCCTGGTGCCTGTCACATGGTACAAGGCTGGTAAGGGGGGGCCCATGGGTATACCCACGGGCCGGATTGGGAAGGCTCTGAGTGTCTGATTCTGACTACCGATTCAACTCCCAGGGCACGATTCGGAAAGGCTGTCTGAATCCATCATCGTACTCGGTAGTTAGGGAACGCGGCTCGTATAGACGTACGATTCTGCTCCATACGGCTCGGCCATTCCGAATGCCGTCGGGTTCGGATTGGGATATTCCTAACGCCCTAAATAGTATTATAAATCATATAATATTATTAAATATTTATAAAAATTGTATATTACTTACCAATGTTTATTTGTATGTAAAATATATATTTTTTTAAAATCTTTTCAAAATAGCAGTGTTATAAAAAATTCAAAAATAAATGTGTCAAAAAGCATATAAAAAAGTATCCAATATGTTATTTAAAAAAAATATTCTACTAAATATAACATAAAAGTATAGAAACTTGTACTAACTACTTTTTTCTTCAAAATAAAAATATTTTAAAACTACAGGTTTATTACAAGTTTGGCAATCCATGGTGCTGTCCAACCGCCGTAACCAAGAGGGTCTGACCGCCTGATTATGAGTCTGATGGCCAGACAGCCACCAGCCCACCACAACACAGCTGGCACCAGCAGGATCCTGGATCATGCTGAGCTGACGATGTCTACAGTGGGGAGGAATGGCGGCGGGGCCGAGCAAGGCACCGCCATCTGTATTACGACTTGCCTTACTGCAAGCCTTTTAACGGTGATGATAGCGCCATAAAATAGCTGGTGGAAAAGCACCATTCAGAACGCAATACAGGCTATATCAGGGAAAGTTTTAAACACTAAAAGGATTACATATTCTATTCCCACTCCAACATAAAATAACTCAGGGAAGGTATAGGACTCTAAAGGGTCAACATTTACTATTCCCACTCCAATATAACTTAAATCAGAGAAGATGCTGGACACTAAGAAGACAACATTATCCATTCACATTGCACTAAAACGTATCTCAAGGAAGGTTTTGGACACTAAAAGGGTTAAATATACTAATCCATCTCCAACATAAAATAATTCAGGAAAGGTGTTTGAGACTAAAGGGGCAACATTTAGGGCCTGATTCTGATGCGGGTTGGAAAGCTTTCCCACCTAGGGCCGGATTCTGATGCAGTTAGGAAGGGGTTCTAATGGCATTTGCTCCTTCCAAATCGGATCGGGAACGACCCAGGGCCCAATTATAATGCGGTTAGGAACATATGCTCCCATTGAAGTCAATGGGAGTCCAACCAAATCGTATCGGGAATCCTCCGGATGCATTGTACTCCGTCGGTCGGACTGTCCCGATCCGAGTGGGTTGGAAACCATTTCGAACCCGATTCAGTCGGGAAGAATTTCCAACCCGCATCAGAATCAGCCCCTTACTATTCCCCCTCCAGTGCAACTTAACTTAGGGAAATTGCCCAACACTAAGGGGTCGATTCCAATCTCAGCCAGAAGGGCCCCGAATGCGAACTGGGCAGAAAAAGGTACGTGTCGGACGTGTGTTTCCCGACCAACTCGGACACCTGTACAAGCTAACAAGAACGATGCGAGTGTATGCGTGTGTTCCAACTAAACCATTTCCGGATCCGTCCCATTCCAAATGACTTGTACGGACATGATTCACACCGCGCAAGGAAGATATTTTACAACTGAGCGAGTACGATGTGCTCGTTGGACAGCCGGATTGAGCTAAAGTTTCCGGCTCACATCACGTCTTAGAAGATGCCTTTGCGGGTCTGCGTCAGACTCCCTGTCACACACAGCCTTACCACTTGGACACAGGGGGAGACCCAAGGGTCTACCCAACACAGGCATGTAGGGTGCAGATGGCACCGATGCGTACCCACTGTTGGGGGGTCCTTGTGCGAGACGTACCCATTCAGTCAATGGGAGCCCATGTACGCGTGGTATGACAGGCTCCCATTGACTTCTATGGAAGTTCGACCAAACCGAGTCCGGCAGCATGCAGCCACATCGTACTCACTTAGTCGGACTGCAGGGGTCCGGCTCGGTCGGAAAACACTCCGGATCCGGCTCGGTTGGAGTGCTTTCCGACCCAGATCAGAATCTGCCCCTAAATAAACTAAACTTACTATTCCCAATCCAGTTAACCTCAGGGAAGGTGCTCCACACTAAAAACATAACAATAACCATTCCCAGAACAATAAGTCTTATGTCATTGAAGGTTTTCTACATTAAACATACACAACTTACTATTCCCACACCAATATCACTTAATTCAGGTAAGTCAGTAAACACCAAATGTACAACTTGCAATATTCCCACTACAATATCACTTACATCAAGGAGGGTGCAGCACAGTAAAAAAAGCAACTTTGTCCATTCTGGTTCCAATACAACAAACAATTCCAACAGTAAAAAGCAGCATTTAAAATTCCCACTACATATTAACCAAAGTCAGAAAACTACCTGTATATTAAACAAACAACATTTACAATTCACACTACAATATCACTTAACATAGCATAAATGATACACAATAAAAGTTCCAACAATTATTATTCGCACTGAACCATAACATAAACCATAACATAAACCAGGAAAGAGTGTGGACAGTAAAAAGAAAATATTTAAAAACCAAAACAAAATAAAATTAAAAATGGTTATATATTATACAATTAACTTAAAATGTGTTCATAAACATTGTTTAAAATGGTTAATATTTTATTAAAATATTTTAATTAGTAAATTATATTTATAAATTCATTTAAGAATTGTTTTTTACATTTTCAAATATATGTAACAAATGTCTAAAAGTTAAAAATCTTTCAATTTGTTTGTTAAATGTATGAATTTTTTAAAACATTGTAATAATTTACCCCACAAAATTAAAAGAGTTACTTTTTTTGCATTAGTTAAAAATTAAAACAAAATGTTTAAAAAACCCATCATGCAATATGAAATGTACAAAACAATACAAATTTAAATGTTTATATAAATAGATCACAAAAATAAACAGTAATACATATCTTCTTTAAAAATAATACCAAACCTTATTCCCTACAAATTATAAATACAACTTCTAAAACTGTAAAAAAAATGTATTTTTTGTTTACATTTTGTTTAATCTAAAACTTCCCTTCCTATTCCTATATACACCAAACACCCCACTCCTAAAAATTACATTTTTCTTAATTAAAAAAAATGACACCACAAAAATAAATATTTTATCATACTCCCTTCCCTTTCCCCTAGAGACCCAACATCCCACTAATATTTTTTTAAATTTATTTCTAAATTTCTAAATTATTCACAATATATTCTTGAAATACTCCCCACCCTTTTCCACTATAAACTCAACATCGCACTCCTAAAATATATAACTATTTATATCAACTAGATAAACTTAATATCAACTAATTAAATTACTGAAAAATACAATTCATAAAAAATTAACTACAACATTACCTACATTTGAAATAATTTACTATAAATAAAAACACATTCATAAAAACATTACATAATATTACACACTGATTTTCACTAAAAATTCATATTGGTACATTATTTACATTGATACCTGCATTGATATTAAATACATCTAAAATCGATTTTTTTTCAACAATATTACATACAACAATGTTTATGTATCACAATATTCTTGATACAATATTTATGTTAAACTGTATTCTGTTTTTGATATTTTGTCTGACACCCATGATTATATATGCATGTATAGCTTCAAAATAAATACAACAAAAATAGATGCAAACATAAATTAATGAGTTCATGGTTACACATGCAAAGCACTTTCCATGAATGCAATACAACTTTAAGCATAAGTGTAAACATATGTGAGAACTACATTTCTTCATAAACCTCTAGTCTCTACAGCGAATACACTTCAGTAGTACATTTGAATGCTTCACTCCACATTAATAATGTTAAGACACGTAGGGGCTGATTAGCCTGTCGGTCGGAGTTTCCTCCAATTGCCACATGGTGAATGGATTGAGAGGGGGCAAAAAAGGTGCCCTTCAGCACCCAACTGGATGTCGCAGAGAGAGGGGGGCCCTGCTAGGGTCTCCCAAAGTCCCTTTCTGACAGGCTTTCCGTGTCGGAAAGCCCGACATGGGAAGCCTGTCGGAAACTGACATCATAATACCAACAGTGTAAATGCTGTCCATGTGGTGGTTCTGACTGGCTGACGGGCTCCTTGAGCCCGTCGGAAGCCAGCCGGAATGGCCGGCCAGTTTGAAATCCGACCGCTGTAATAGTAATCTGGTGGTCGAAATGCAAACCAAGGATGTCGCTCGGAGAGCCTCTGACGTGTGATCAGATACATAAATATTGCGCTTCTATGACTCGGCGGAGCTCCACACTCATGTAAAGACCAGACTGTGTTGAATTTGCTCAAGGAAACTCCCACAAAACCCATTTTTGTTGGGAGATGTGTCCTGCAATAACATTTGCATTGCAGAATTCTCATGGCCACAATATTCCCGTTTAAACCTTGCAACTTCGCAAAAAATCGAAGGGGTTGATTACGATAGTGGTCAATTGACCCAACAAGCTGTCGGCGGTCCCGCATGCAGAACTACAATGTGACTGACTTCAAGGTGATCGCAAAGTGTATTTTTTGTATTGTGGCATGTGCTGCTGGCTGCAGCACACGCCTCAGTCCACAAAACACACATTGTACATATGCCTGCACTATGTGTCAGGCACCATGCGGTGCCTGCCACATGGTGCAGGGATATGAAGACAAAACCCAACACTGAGGGCTAGGGGGAAAGGGGGACCCGCTACTAACCCTCAATGTCCCTTTCCGCCAGCCTTATCATGGCAATTAACTCACCATGAAACGTCTGGCTGGGAGGGATAATCCCTACGGCGGTGCCTGGCAGGCACTGCCACCATTGTAGGGATCTGAGTGGCCTCTGACGGGCTCCTTGAGCCCGTCGGATCGTGGCAGTTGATCTCAAGGTCATCGTAATCATCCTCTAAGTTCTGAACATAATGCAACTTTGCCCTGTTTTCAGTTTAAGAGATTCAGTAGGTCATTAAAGAGATTACACCTCATACATTGGTATATTTGTGGAAAAAATAAACTGTTTATATGCTGGAATTATATACTTGGGGATTATTCTTATCTGATCATTAGGAAGGCTTTCTTATTAAAGCAGGGCTGGATAGGGAGCCTAATGTAGCCCTGGATTTTTTTTTTATTCAACACTCATGCGCCAAGTGAGGAATTCAATCTGACCATTGTCAAGGGAATTTTCGTGCTTCTCCCAAAGAATTTCTTTAAAGAATGGTTTCAAACCATGATCTGACGTTATATTTTGGTTTTTGGCTGCTGAATATATTGAATTGCGTACCCACAACTGGGCACATTATACATGACATAAAGTAGTGTTCATTGTATATATCAAGGGCCAGGGGCGCAACTAGGTCTTAATTTCGGGGGGGGCTAACATGGCAGATGAAGGGGCGTGGCTAATGTAAATCAATGGGGCGGAGCTAAAATGGCAGATAATCAGGATCGGTTAATGCTCAGGTCAAGCTGAGAAAAAAAAATGTGGTGAATTCTGCATTTGAAACTGGACAACAATTAAAGCACACATTTTTGTTAGTTTGATGCATTGCCCCCCAAAACCCATACTAACTCTGAATCGTAAAATTACCCCTGGCACACCAAAACACATACCCACGCTGAACCCTAAAATTAACCCCCTCACACCCTAAAACCCATACCCGCCCTGAAATCTATAATTACCCATGGCACCCCAAAACCCATACCCATCCTATCCCTAAAATTATCCCTCCCCGGCACCCCAAAACCCATACCCACCCCACACCCTAAAATTACCCCCTGGCACCCCCAAACCCAATACCACCCTGAACCCTAAAATCACCCCCCTAGAGCCCCAAAACCCATACCCGCCCTGAACCTTAAATTACCCCTGGCACCCCAGAAACCATACCCATGCTGAACCATAAATCCCCCCTTGCCCCCCAAAACCCAAACCCACCCTGAACCTTAAAATTACCCCAGGCACCCCAAAACCCATACCCATGCTGAACCATAAATTTCCATCTGGCACCCCATAACCCATACCCACCATGAACCCTAAAATAGACCCCTGACATCCCAAACCTACACTTGCCCTAAACCCTAAAATTACCCCTGGCACTATAAAACACATACCCACGCTGAACCCTAAAATTAATCCCATGGCACCTCAAAACCCACACCCACCCTGAACCTTAAAATTACCCCTGGCACCCCAAACCCCATACCCATGCTGAACCATAAATGCCCCCCGGCAACCCATAACCCACACCCTCCCTGAACCATAAATTCCCCACTGGCACCCCATAACCCATACCCATCCTGAACCCTAAAATTGTCCCCTGACACCCCAAAACCCACACTTGCCCTGAAACCTAAAATTACCCCTGGCACACCAAAACACATACCCACGCTGAACCCTAAAATGTCCCCTGGCACCCCATACCCACCCTGAACCCTAAAATAGCCCCCTGACATCCGAAAACCCACACCTGCCCTAAACCCAAAAATTACCCCTGGCACCCCAAAACCCATACCCATGGTGAACCATAAATTCCCCCGGCACCCCATAACCCATACCCACCCTGAACCCTAAAATTGCCCCCTGACACCCCAAAACCCACACCTTCCCTGAACCCTAAAATTACCCCTGGCACACCAAAACACATACCCACCTGAATCCTAAAATAGCCCCCTGACATCCCAAAACCCACACCTGCCCTGAACCCTAAAATTACCCCTGGCACACCAAAACACATACCCACGCTGAACCCTAAAATGTCCCCTGGCACCCCAAAACCCATACTCACCTTGAACCCTAAAATTGCCCCCTGGAACCCCAAAACCCATACCCGCTCAGAACCCTAAAATTACCCCCTGGCACCCCAATCCGTAACCCACCCTGAACCATAAAAGTACTCACTGGCACCCTAAAACCCACACCCACCCTGAACTCTAAAATTACCCACTACCACCACAAAAAAAAAATGAACACTACAAACTTACACTACATTTGCATATTTGGAGGGGACTGTCCTCTTTGACGTTTCTATTTATGTAAGTCAAGAACAACATTCAAAGTAACCTAGACATGCAGGCAGTAGGTAATGCTGTACTGAAAAATGCATTAAAGTTACTGGGACTTACATAAATAAAAAAACTGCTGCCTGCTCCTCTGATACTATACTGTGGAGGGTGGCTGATCAGCAGCACTGTGTCCTGGCATCCAGTCCCTCGAAGGTCTCAGAGTAGATAGGTGGGGGTCAAATGGCTCCTGGATTCTCCTTGCCTGGGCCTCCTCTGCTTCTTCCCTGGTGCCCTTGGATGCGAAAATAGAAAGATCCATGGCCCTGTTCACCATTTAGCTGGTGAGCAGCGCCTTGGATGTGAATTCCATCCAAGTACACAGACAGCAGGGGCAAAGGGATGGCCAGTGCAGGTGATGCTTTTCCTTTGTAAATTAATTCCTGCTGGCATCATAGCCCAGGGGTTGCTGTCTGCGCACTTGTATGAAATACACATCTATACAAGTGCACAGACAGCACCCCATGGGCTATGACGCCAGCAGAAATTCCTTTACAAAGGAAAAGCATCACCTTAACTGGCCAGCCCTTTCCCCCTGCTGTGCACTTCACACCCCATGCTCACAAGCGATCAAGTGCTTAGGTGAAATCCCTGCCTTCAGGCAAGGATTTCACCTCGCGGCGCCACCGTAAAGGAAAACAAGAGGTGGGGGCAGGAGGTCACTCACTGAAGCAGAGGCTGGCTGGCTCGGGCTGCTGGGCCTCTCAGAAAGCATTAAAAAAATCATTCTCCGATCGGATGCTATCTTGCACCATTTCAGTGCGTGTAATCTTAGCCCGGGCAGAGGAGGCGACGGGGGGGGGGGGGGGGGGGGCTGAAGCCCGGTGAGCCCAATGGGTGTTGCGCGCCTGTCAAGGGCCTTATAACGACTTTGGTGGTCCTCCAGGGCGGCGCCACCATGTTGTTTGCTGGAGGACTGCCAAAGCAGTGGTGAGCCTGGTGGCCAGGTTAGGACTTTAATCCTGGTTGGGAGGTGCTGCAGCAGTCTCATGGTGGTGGGCTGTTAGGCTCATAGGAAAGCCTAACATGCAGCCTACCACCGTGACAGCTCCTGCAGCACATTCCTGCATGATGTGGAACAGGGGTGCAATTCAAGAGAGGCGCAGCATGTACCCCCCTGCATGCACCTCCAGGCCCAGGAGTGGCACGGGGCCCTTTTAAGGCACAGAGGATATCCACTGCTTGCAGGTTTCTCTTCTCCCCAACAGAATTAAGTAAAACAACAGTTTGCTGTCATACTTCTGGGGGACAACCACTTTAGGCGACCACCCAGACATAACTAGTTTGGGGGTACCCTCCATGTGGATCTGAAAGGTGGGACTCAGAATCTTACCAACCTCTCTCCAGAACTCCTGAATACTAGGGCAGAGCACGAACATGTGAAATTCACATATGAAAGTGATCAGCATCCTATAGAGCACACTTATTACTACACGTCTCCTCTGCCACCTGCAGCTTTGATAGTCTCTTATGTGGCCAGAATGCTCCATGGAGGGAAAATAAATGGTTTCTTCAGAGATACGCGGGTTTCAACGTGCTGTACAAAAAACGAAATGATACTTGCCATAACTGATTTTTCCTTGGGTTAAGCAGTATGTCTCCCCACAAGGAAGCGACCAGGCAAGGTCTTCATCCGAGATATCCAAGATTAACCCACACCAAACTGCCAACTCCTTCTTTTGTTGAGGCCCGTTAACTAAATGCTCCTCCAACTCATTCGTTCTGCTCTTCTCCTCCCCCAGAACCTGAGCCCAGCTATGCAACTGGTAGAATTTAAATGTTGATACAACACCCCTTGTCACTGTCTGCAACTCCTCCCATGAGCAGGGTTTCCCATCCTGAAGGACCTGGCCCAGCTCTGCAATGTTTGCTTCTCCTAAGCCTACTGCTATCCTGTCTTTCAGGCACTCAGGGGTGCAGAGAGAGTCCACACAGGGGAATACCTACTTCAGCACAAAGCTTTGTTGTTCTCCTGATTCGTGCCCACAATAGGGCAGCAGCCTGCAGGACTTTGGCATCACCTTCTTGAAGTATCTCATGTCACCAAATTTGTGCATAAACGTAGTCCCTCCTCCTTTCATCTCGTTTAACAAAGCTTTCCTTAGTTGGTTAAACCCAGGCCGGCTCCCATCATACAGCAATGACCTGGAGGTTTTTAGTTAGAAGGTCCAGGCGTAAAGTTGAAAATCGGGCAGCATGATACCACCCTTGTCATATTTCCTGCGCAGCTTTCTTGCAATTTTAGAAGCCTTGGAGGCACATATAAAATAATTTAATCTTCCATGAAGGTAGGTGCTCTTAAAATAATGGGGATAGTATTAAAAAGATAAAGTGAATTTCAGGAGGATAGACATTTTTATCAAATTTGCTCTCCCATACAGCATGAATATAGCTCGTTACAATGCATGCGATTTGATCGCATGCCATTACAACGCAACGTTACAACAACCGTGTTGTTAGTACGAAGTATCATTACATCGCAAGTCATTACAACGACTTGCAGTAAGGGGCACGCTGAACTTAGGAATAGTATTATTTACTATTCCTACTCCAGTTTGTGCACCAGCAGGAAAGGTGTTGGATTTTAAATCCAATACCAGTGTGCCCCCTACAGCAAGTCATTGTAATGACTTGGGATGTAATTGTAGTGCGTACTATCAATGCGGTCGCTGTAACGATTGCGTTGTAATGGCACTGCATTGTGGAGACAAAGCTGTTTCCCATATAGCGCAGTGGAAGATGTGACCAACTTTAAAGCAACCTATTATTCTCCACCATTGCCCTGTCAAAGTTGAGCTCTGCAATTTTTTTCCAGAGAGCAACAAATCCTAATTCCCAGATATTTCAGTTTCATATTTACCACAAGACACCTTGTTGTGCTACACTGCATGAAAGTGAGAGGGCCGCAATGCACCATATGTACAAGATTTGGTACACTCCTGCTTTCTCCTTGTGGTGATGCACCTTTAGATGCCTAGTGCCAATTCAGGCACCCTTGCACCATTGCATCAGTCCTGCCTACATTTTAGGCAGGATTATTTTTATGCAGGAAGGGACACCTTTGTGCACAAAAACAATCCTTTGAGGCTTTTCCTCTTTCGATGTGTGCTGCATTCTGGCATAGCATTTTGATGCATTTCCAGGTCTACCACTCATGGTAAATTTGGGAATGTGTCAAAATCCATTGGAGGATGCATGGGAACACCCACTCTCCACCCCTGGAACACCACCCTGTGAGAGAGTAATGCAAGGTAGAGACTTGCACTGCCTTGCGTAACTCCAGATTTACCAAGCACCACAGGGCCACACAAGATGACCTTGCTTGGTTTGGTAATTCTCATCTAGGTTTACATACCCCTTATGGTACCTTGCATGGCACAAATGCTACACAAAACTCTGACAAATTTAGCCTCTAGGTTTTGCATCCCCCTTGCGTAGCACAAGGGTGTTGCAATTTTTTCAAATAAATATGCCCCTAAGTTCCTTTATATATGGGATAAATTACACCTGTGGTTCATTATAAGAATATTGCCAGTCACCGAAGAGTTCTGTGACCATATAAAGAAATGCAGCAGAAGGCAGAGTTCCTTTATAAGGTCATGGGAATACTGCAAAATTGTAATAAGAAACTTGGAGACCGGTTTTGCAGACTTCCATGCTATAAGGACATAGCACATTTTCTGTTACAGTGCATTCTGAAGACAACTGGCCTTATTTAGAGGTTGGCAGATTTTCTATTCTCTCAAAACGTGTCAGATATCCCGTCTGCCATAAGTGTCATAGGCTATAATACGCTTGCAGAATGGAGGACAGGATATCCGTCACGTTTGTGACAGAATATCTCATCGACTATGCTCTAAATAAGGGCAACAATCATAAAATATTTCCTGTCTCATTTCCAAAAATCATTATTTCTCAGCAGCAACCAGCCACATCTATGCTTGTTGGGCAATTGTGCTATGCTGCGTGCTTGTGCTATACCTGAATGTCTGTCTTTGTTCTTCCCTTTTAACACTTTTTTCCCTTTGTGCACTGCAGATACACCACCAAACTGGATCATTCTGTCAAAAAAGCGAATAAGGAGGTTGGGTCAGTAGCAAATGCCAGACATGTCGAAGCGGCTCTGCTTCGGACTGGTTATGGTCGCCTCAGTTTTGGTTTTCTGGCAAAGTTACAGTACACACAAAGCAAAATCGATAAAAGAACTTTCTGTCACACCAAGAGTCGAAGTGCCGAGGGAACCGCCCCAGAAAAAGTTTTCATTCCTTTTTGATGAGGCTCACAAGTGCGTAGGCCGCACACCCTTTCTATTGCTGTTAATACCCTCCATACCAGAAGAAGCTGCCACCCGAGATGTAATTCGGAAGACGTGGGGTAACGAGACATTGATGCCTGGCGTTGACATCATGAGGATGTTTCTTCTTGGTGCTCCTCAACCACCTGCCGTCTTTGCAGCTAAGCAGGCCTTGTTGAGGAATGAGAGCGCTAAGTTTGGGGACATCATACAGCAGGACTTCATGGACACGTACAACAACCTGACCTTGAAGACCATGATGGGCATGGAGTGGGTGGCCACCTATTGTCCCAATGCCACCTATGTCATGAAAATTGACTCTGACATGTTCTTCAATCCATTCTTTTTGGTCAACCAACTACTCCAGCCAAACCTTCCTGCCAAAAAGAACTACTTCACTGGATTAGTCATACGATGGGCTAGACCTTATCGTATCAATAACTCAAAATGGTTCGTATCCAGTGCTGTCTACTCCAAAGATTTTTACCCCACATACTGCTCAGGAACGGGGTATGTGCTTTCAGGTGACCTGGCTGCAAAGATTTACCATATTGCCCCTGAAGTAATACCCATCCACATGGAGGATGTGTTCATGGGACTTTGCTTGGAGAGACTGCGGATAGGGGTCACCAATTCCATAAATTCTGCCTTCACCGGATATCGAATAGAGTATGAACGGTGCAAGTTTACCAAGTTGATCACTGTGCATCATTACAAAAAGGAAGAAATTGAACATTTGTGGCCAGACTTCGTGGAGGCAGTAAAGAGCTGTTGAGCTTTGTAAAGAGAAAGGCTGACTGGAGGACACTTCTCTTGCAAAATATGAGACCTGAAAAAGCCATGCTAGATCTCACTTTGACACTAAAGGGGTTGGAAGAATCTTCATGTAGCCGATTACATCCAGACATCAGCTGGTCTGATGAAATATTGCACTTTCAATTAATTAACTTAACGCTTAAGATTTATGTGCATTCAATGGGATTTGACAATGTAAAAATGTTGGATGAAAATGCTCAAATCAGTCTGAAGTACTTTTACCGACTCAGCTGAAATTCCAGTGCATTATTCATTAACATGCCTGAGCCATTTGATACAGCATCCAATCAGTTGTAGATGAGTCTTAGCCCAGCACTAGTAGGGACAGTCCAGCCTGAGCTGCCAGGCCATGATGAATGGAAATACCAGCCCTCAAGATGTGTTTTAGACTTGTCGGGCTTCATCAGTGAGTTGAGGCTTGAGGCACAACAAGCTGGGGATCCACATCTGGACATACGAGAGGCTGGAAATGGTTGAATCAGTTTTAAAGTCACGGGCCATACTGAATAGGAACTCAAGCAACACCACACAAGTGTCAGTTCTTTTGCACCACATTAGTGAAGTGCAGCTTGAATTCCTGTGGCAGAGTAAGCGCAAGACCTATGTGTGGACATACCTGTGTCACTAAGATCCACTCATTCAGTTAGCAGATAACTGGTGAATGGAAATGTTTAGTCCTCTCTAATCCACTAGTAATTCCTACAGAGGGCATTCTGTTCCACCATTTTAGGTCAACTGTGCCATGACAGATGGAGACCAACCATATGCAAATCATTCATGACAGAGCCCCGTCCAACCCAATCGCTAGTCCACCTCCTCGTCTAAAAGGGAACACAAGCAACCCCATGTATAATTTCGTTTTTTGAGGCTCATTGGTGATGTGCAGCTTGAGTCCCATTGGAAGAGTGAGGTTGGCCATACTCACACTGCACAGAGAGATGAATAGAAGTGGTAGTCTTGATGTGAACGAATGAGCCTAAAGTCAATTCAGAATGTTGACCAACTTCAGAAGGTGTGGACCTGAAGGTTGTTTGTCATGATTTATCTGCCATATGTATACCACTAAAACTGAGTAGACAATTGTTTAAATAAAATACCTAACGTTTAACCATATGCTTCCACCTGTGCTCCTACTTGTACAAGTAATACTCTAATGTGATTGTGAAAGAAATATCACATGTTGAACAGTGCCATCGCTAAGTTGTAGGTACAGAACTATTAATCTATTGAACATTTGGGGAATTTGCCTGTGTTGTGATGAAGAGAAGCAGTACCTGGCACAATATACACAGATCTGATAAAAAAGGCGCTAAAGTCTTCAATTTAAGAAGGGCCTTCAGTTGGCAGAAAATTGAAAACTGTCAGCAAGTCTCAGAGCAGGCATATATAAGAGGATTTTCCTGTGGGTGTTTAGGAGAGTGCTGTGTGTGACACAGTACTCAGGTAGGGATAAGCGAATGGTAGGTCGAGGAAGCCAATCAGCTTCTCACTTCTTTGTACAACTGAATGCTGGTGGACATAGCCATGTTCTGATGATGATAAATCCATTGCTCCTTCACCATTGCTCCTTCACCATTGGTGAAAGAACCAAGCCCTACTAAGTTGTGGGCTGTGTGCATGGCAAGGCTAGGACCTAAGTCCAGCTAAATCAGACTGTTGATTCTGCCTGAGCAAGTTCATATATACATGATATGAAGTGGGCGCATTCCCTACTGTCCATTTGATTGCAGACATAGGAGGCTGAATTGTTGAAGGTTGGCATTGTTTGATGCATGTGTTGGAACACAAGAGTACTCCCATTTGAGACACCCCAAACTTTATTTCAGTAAGCGCTCCCACATTTCACTGGATCAAGGATGGTGTTAAACCTCCATTTCTTGAGGAAATGTCATCCCCTTGAGCATCAAAAAATAAAATCAATTAATAAAAGATTGGGGTCAACTCAGTGATCAAGTACTAGTTCACAGAAAAGTTGAAGGGTTTTATTACAGAGTTCAAGATTAAAGCGGTACAACGTCAATGTCATGAGATTTTAAACACAGTTATATAGCAGATGGAAAAATTAGGAATATTTTAAATCCCAAATGGGCTGCAAAATCAATAGAAAAATGGACAACATCCCTAGTAGTTTCGGAAAGTCTTCTAGCTCACCCCCAAATTTGAGGAATTTTATACTTTATTTTCACATATGAAACAATCTCAATGTGATGTGAGCAAATGTATAATTTTATCAGCAAATCAGGGCACATGGAAAATAAATGCGCATTGCCTTAACACCTAAGTATGATGTCAAGGCATGAATAATTTTTCAGCACCCTCTATGCTAATGTATTTCGGTGATGTAAAAAAAACATAACTAGGTACATGAATTTTTTTTTGTTATGTGTATGAATAGAGTACAGTAAATTAGCAGGAAGATCTTGTGAGATGTTTCAAATCATGGCAGAATAAGGAAAAGTTAATTGAGAACAGAATAACAATGACAGTGAAAATAAATCATTACATCTCAGCTTGACTGTGCGCTGCTGGATTATGTGAGGAGAAAAGGGTGTTAGGAGGTGGGGAGGGAAACACGATGAGTGACAGAGATCCCTTCCATCTTGGACCAGATGGTGTTTGCACTAAATTTAAGCCTAACATACATCATAAAAACACACTTCGGAGTGTGGCTGAGCCAGCCAAGATGGCAGATGTGGTTTCCTAGAGCTCCAATTGCCTGTCTGATAATCAATATCCATCCTGGCCAGTGACATGACGGGGAACCGTACAGCCCCACAGGGGTTCCACACATCATGCTGCTCCCTTGCAACACTGGTAATGCTAGACAGACCACCACATATGAGCCGCTTGGCTTACGGAAATATGGCGGCGGCCAGTCACTGCTAGATTGAGCAGGGGAGAGTACAGCTGTGGCGACCTCGGGACCTCCTGATGCGCACAATGAGGAGCGCTGCTGTCACGAGGACAGGCGACTGCCCTGGACTCCCCACAGCAGCCTTGCACTGCGGGGTCCCATATCCATCGGCCCAGACTGCTAAAGTGCCAGCACTGAAGTGCATAGGGACTTCCGTGGTGTCTTGCGTGCTTGGATACGGTGGTGGGCACCCCTTGATTGTGGATTGTGGGAGAAAAATATGCTACATGCCCCTGGATGGCTGTGACCGGTGAAGATCGGTGTAGTCAGATTGGGCGGGGAGCTGGTGGCAGGGGGACTCCCACCTGACCCCTGAGTCAGCTTCATAATCGAGGTGCAGTGGTGGACGTCCGTCAGATGATGTTGCAGGGTGGGTGTCCTGTCATTCCCTGCCTCTTCCCCACATTCTCCTTAAAAGGACCTGTGGCTCAGTGGCTGCTGAGCGGGCTGCAGGCCCTTAAGATACCCTCTGACACACACAGCGAGGAGTGCTGCTATCGCGAGCGGAGAGGACAGCACTGGACCCCCTGAGGTGCTGCTGACTGCGGGGTACCACATTTACTGGCTTTTACTGCCACAGTGCTTTGGGACACATCGCTGCACAGTGGCAGGGGCCTAAGGTGGGGCCACCACTGGAATACAGTCTCCTACCTGGCGGTGTGCATCACAGAGAAAACTGCGCTATAAGCCCCTTGATGGCTGTAGCAGGTGAGGAGCGGTGTGGTGGGGGCCTGGCAGCCGGCGTCCTCCCGCTCTTCCCCTGAGTCTGCACCATAATCGAGGAGCGGGGATGAACTTAAACTGGATGCTGGAGGGCCGGGCGCTGCCATTACCTGCCTCTCCCCGCATTCTCCTTGAAAGAGTTTGCTCAGCTGTGGGATCTGCAGCTCATCAAATCCTGAGTGGGCCGTGGGGCTTTGAGGACATGGGAGTCCGAATTGCCATGGGAGGAAGCACTCACCCATAACTACAGTCTGGCCAAGGACCACCACAGAATGGCCTCTACACTCTGGTGAGATATACTGGCCCTATTGTCAATGGTGGGGGACGCTGTGCCACTGCATTGCCGTGCTAATCCAGAACTGCGAGCCAGCGTCAAAATCAAGATGCGCGCACCACCTAATTTGGAACTAGTGTTGGAACTGGGCCCGTTCTTGTGCCTACGGGAGGCACTGCAAGGCCTCTGGGTGGGTGAGGAATGCCCCCCTCTCCCGCAGTGCCCCTGCGAGATTCCCTGGGTTTAGCCCCCTTTTGCCCGGACTATTCTGATGCCGATGGGGCACCTTGGGAGCAATACAGTGATATCTCCAGTTTAGGCGCAACCTCACAAGTGGGCATGCCGGGCCCACCGGGCATCACTCCCATTATCACCTCATCCCACAGACTCCATTGGAACCCACTTCCAGTCCCTAACAGCTTGGTACCTAACAGCACACCACCCCTAACTGAGCACGAATGTTCCCTCAAATCTGACATCACATGGCACTGTGAGCTCCCATAGATGTAGCGGACAGCACCTTACTATGAGCATCTCTCCTGTGTTAATCACCAGTGCTGAGGCAGCTTCTGACACCATGTGCTTGGCAGCTGGGGCCACGACACCAACCCACGTGATGCAGTCTTCTCCAATTACCAGTGTCTAGCAGGAGGAAGAAGAGGGAATGCCGGCCCTTACTACATTCGATAAACTCGACAAAGTACTGGGAGCCATATAGCACTCCAGAGTTTACCAGAGTTTCTCTGCTGATAGAGTTACAGATTGCAAGAAAACCTTATCTGTCCTACAACCACTTACTAAGGACAATCAATATGCGATCCAAGACCTACAGGTTTGTGTCACGCAACTAGAGAATAGAACAGATGGCCTGAAGGGGTGTTGCCTAAGGAGTAATATTTGAATCCTAGGGCTCCCAGAGGGAGTCGAGGGGATTGGCTCCATTGCTTACAGAGAGACTTGGTTCAAAACATTTACCCCAACTTCGGAACTTACTCCCTTCTCCTCCCTTGGGAGAGCGCATCGAGAGAGCGCATCAAATCCTGGTGTGGCGCCCGCTCCCAGGCTCCCCCGTCCAGTAACAGGGCGGCACCCCTGCAAGTGGAAGATAAGCGCATTGTGCTATTCCCCGACTATACCTGCAACGTACAACTCATTCCTGGAGGTAAAAAGATGCCTTCACCAGCGGGGGGTACAATACTGTTCCCTGCACGCCTTTAGATAATCTCAGAGGGCACTACTATTTTCTTTACTGAACCCCACAGAGGCATGGGACTGGACCGATCAGCATGTGAATGAACCGGGGGGCATGGGTGGAGCCACTCTGGACTGAACAGGCGACGGAGCAAGAAAAGGACTCAATCACAATCAAGGCCTCCATCTCGAATGTCATTGGCCAGCTTCCCCAACCTGGAACAAATAATATGCGGACCCTACTAGCCACAGCGAACATAGGGCCAACCTCCGCAGCCACCGATGACGAGAAAGGTCCCCACATCTTCACCGCTGAAGAAGACTCCTGCCGCTCGGGGGGCTCCCAGGCTGGTTCACCATCCCCCATCTAGTGACTGCCACCCTCATCCTCACACCCCTATCATTAAGGCATGCAGGCGCCATATGGCTCCGGAGATATGGGTAACGCAAATGGAGAATGGACGACTTGCAAATATCCTTCACATCACCATTACATCACTGTCCCCATACACATAACAGCGGTTTTCTCACCCTCAACATTCAAAGCTTTCACACCGCTAGAAAGCACTGTGCCCTCTACTCCTACAGCAAGCACCAACAGGCACAGATAGTTTTTCTCTAGAGACACACCTTACAGAAAAAAGAGTAGACCACTTGCACAAGCGCTGGAGAGGCACCTTTTCTGCCATGATATATTCTGCATATGCATGGGGTGCCATGGTATGGATCTGCCTTGGGGTCCCCTTCCAGGAAACTAACAGGGTGGTTGGCAAAGATGGTCGATACACCTTCCTTGAGGGCCACCTCAATGGCCAACCAGTCCTCCTAGGCAGTATCTATGCACCCGACATTGAACAGGGGAAATTCTGGGACACCCTCTCTGCCACACTAGCTCACAGCACATTGTCACCATGGATATTATGGGGGACTATGTCTGTGTACTTCCCTGGAATCTAGACAGGTCCCAACCTCCCCTACCTCATTCCCCTGCACACGCAGACAGAGCATTTATGAACCTGGGTACACCATTGGACACTTATGACGCTTGGAGATTCTGTCACCCCACATCCATGGCTAAACTCCTTCCATTCCATACCGCACAATCTCTATGTGCAGCTCGACTGATTCCTCTGCTCTCCCACATTAGTACCCTTGATACAAAACACAGACTACCTGGGTAGGATGATTTCTGATCACAATGAAAGCATTATGACCCTCAAGTGGATGTCCCCATCATCCCCCATACCCACCTGGAAACTGCCACGCAAAGGGCTTGAAGACCAGGTGTTACACAAGGAACAGGAGCCCTGTATCTGCCTATATTGCTCTGAAAATCAAACCCAGTATCTACCAGAGCACTGGATGGGACGCTTTTAAAGTGGTGGCTAGGGGAGCATGCATCCGACAGATATCAGATAAATACGGGTGGCTGATTGAACTTGACTGACCTCAGCAAGGTAACAGACGCCAAACCTACACTTTCTCTCTACAGTTGGCGGAAACCAAAACTGCCTTTGTGGCCCTCCCCGAGAGCCTGCTGCATTATAACTTCAAGGCCTATGCTGCCAAAGTTCACTGGGAGGGTGATAGACCTGGCAGACTCCTAGCATGGCTCATCAGGCAAGACTCTGTGTCTCACCCTGTCACAGAAGTGGTTGACCTCACTGGCGTCGGGGTTTGCACCCAAACTTGAAAGCCTTGTACGACTACTATGCTGCCATATGCAGGGTCCCGCGGGACAACCAGATAGATCCAGTATATAAGTTCTTAACTGACATCATCCCTACTCCTGTGAGGCGCTCCCTAGATGCAGATCACACCCACAGACGTGAAGCAGGCAATCTGCAACTGGACTCGAAATAAAACTCTGGGCCTGAATGGTCTGCCCCTAGAATATTATAACATCTATTCAGCTCTCCTGGTGCTCCGGTTGGTGGCATTGTATAAAGCAGCCCTAAACGATGATGAGCTCCCCCACTCACTTTGCGAGTCTGTCGTGATCTCAATTCAAAAACCGGACGGGGATCCTACCCAGTTAGGCTTTTAAAGACCCATTACTATACTCAGGCAGAAAACTAAATCCTAAACAAAACATTAGCTGATTGATATATCCAAGCCCTCCAGAACTTGTGCACTCAAAACGGGTTTGGCCTGGCCATAGCACCTCCCAAAATATTTGACGCCTCCTTCATGTACAAGATCAGGTGAGGGGTGGGTTTCCTTGTGCTTATTGCCTCATACTTGATTTAGAGAAGGAGTTCGATACCCTGACCTGGCATTACCTATTCGCTGTACTTACCCGCATGGAGTAGGACGCAAACTTCTAGCATATACAAAGTTATTGTACTCGAAATTAACCTCCCGGATCTGCTTGAGCCGCTAAGTCTTGGTTTACTTCCTTATATTCTGAGGAACAAGACAGGGACGCCCGCGCTCCCCTTTAATATTTGCGCTTGCTCTAGAGCCCCTGGCCATGCGTGTACGCAAAGGGAGCTTAAAGTGGGGTAATCCACTGCAGGGAGGACACAGGTTTTGTTCCTATATGCAGATGATCTTCATGTACAGGACATAATGGTCAAACTCACACCTCTCTGGGACATACCAGCAGACTTTGCCTCTGCAGATGGGCTTTTGGATAATTGGATGAAATCAGCCGTCTACCCACTCAGCCCTGACCTCCAACCTCAAAGTGTACACACTGGTGTCTCCTGTCTTACATGGCACACACAAGCACCTTGCTACTTGAAAGTGCACCTGTACCACATCCCTCATGACCTCTATGAAGGCAATCACCATGGGGCCTTGGCGGGAATATAATCTCAAGTATGCTTTTGGAGGACACTCCACCTGGCCACCGTCGGCAAGATCACCTTGACGAAAAATGGCCATTTTGCCACACCGTCCTTATTACTTTGCGAACCTCCCAGGTGTCCCGCCCCATTCTTTCTTCAAAGAACTGAACATGCTCCTCTGTAAGTTCATATGGGGAACTGGACACTGGCGAGTTGCCCTGGCTAAATTACAATGGACAACAGACAAGTGAGGCCTTAGGGCCCCATCCTTTGAGGCGTACTTTCCGGTGATGCTGCTTCAATGGCTGTCCTGTTGGACTGCTGGGCGCTACCTCTGGGAAAACCAGTTCGGAGTCCAGGTCCATGCCACTGCCAGCACATCGGCTCTTGCTCCTACAGGGGGCCCAGCCCATGTCTCCTTATCCCTGACAGGTGTCGGTGGCCAGGACAAGTATGGCCAGGGTACATTACCTCTCCCGGAAGACTCCGCTCTATACCTCTGATCTATAACCCCATCCTGCCTCTGGCTGACCTGCCCCACGATCAACATTATTAGACAGCAGGAGAATTAAGAGTCTGGACTAGTCATTTACTCCTTGAAGAGGATGCCCTCTTAGAGGGCTACCTCCTCCCTTTTAATCAGCTGGCCAAGGAGAGCGAGCTCCCTCCAGGGCAATTTCTTCTTCAGGGGAAACTTGCACATACCTGCTAAAACCTCTGGGACCTCTCTAGGGGAACCCACGATGCACCCGGTATTTCAGACCATGTTGACCATGAGGCTTGGTCGCCATCTCATCACCTGGATGTACAAAGCCATACGAGAGTTGTCGGCCGCCCCACTCACTACACTTCGCCAAAAGTAGGAGGATGAATTCAGGAGAGTACTTCACGGCAGAGAATGGGAAAGGGCGCTTGAATTCCCAAGAAAGGTCTGTCCCATTGAAAGAAAATCAGTGTGAATGGCACCATGCGCAGCACAAGACAACGCTACTTCTATCTGCCGCTTGAGTAGGTTTTCTACCCAAGCGGCAGCTTCCTTCAAGCAAACGGATGGTTTCTCAATGTGAGTAGTCACGATCATTCATGACTACCAGCAATTAGAAATCTCGCTGGGAGGTGATCTAGTGTTGAATTTTCCTCACTCGTCAACTTAAAGTGCTGAGTTTTCCGGAACTCTGCATGCTCCACAGAGTGCAGAGTGCAGAAAACTCCACAATATCCATAAACGGAGTGGAGTTCACCACCCAGGCTTAATCTATACTTGGGAGGCCTGTTCCATAGGCATATTCAAATTTAGGAAGCAGCACAAAGTACGAACTCGCTTCACAACCCTGGCCCTGCTTCTAGCTAAGCGATTTGTGTGTACCCACGGGCCCTCCAGTGCAGTCATGGACAGGGGACAGGGGCAGTGTGCAAATGAAGAGCTGCAGAGGAAGATACTCTCCGATATGAGGAAGCTTGTTGGATACGTCGGTGACCCATGTCTCCGCAGTGGGCTATCTTACTCATGGATTTCTGTCAAACAACCAACAATAACGATTTACCCCCGTAGATGTAGGGCCCCACCTTTTAGTACCTAATTAGGTATGCCTCCCTCCGAGATGACCACTTTCCCACATTAAGCCTGCCACTCTCAAACCCCGGCTCACTCCCATTAGTGGCTCACACCTTGGGGAGCCCAGGTACACTTTCCCACGCACATTCTATTGTCACCATTGTGGCAGAGCACACCAGCCTCCCCTTGGAACACTTCCTGTCACCACCTAATATGTAGTGCATTTGCCTAAATGATCTGACATGCTTCTGAAATCTTACAATGTTTACCATGTAATGTAACCTGTCACATGTTGTTGTTATTTGCAATGCAACGAAAAAAGTTAAAAGTCAAATAAAAATGATTTTTTTTAAATCATAAAAACACACTTCTACAGATCCTAGAAATTTCTTTTCAAACGTAGTAACACCTAATCATTCATGTAAAAGCAAGTGTGCAAAATGCATTCTGTACATTGTCAAGAAAACACATATAAATTCATAAAAATCTCTTATAAATCCGCCATTTGATTATTTTATAATCAATAAAACAAATATTAAAATGTAAACTAATCAAGAATTATAAAGCAGTCTGCATTATTTTCTGCTTCTTTCTGTCTGACTCCTCCATCATCTTCAGCTGGTTGTAAACACATTTTTGATATTCTCAATTTCAAGCTCTTCTGTCTTTCACTTTAAAGATTTTCTTTCACCCTATGCCCATCATTTTTTAGCAGACACCTAGAACATTTGAATAAGAAAAACAAAACAATTGCCCATATCATTATAATTATAATAGAGGCTAAAATTCATTTCAATGTTCTACCTCCCAGATTATTAATCCATTCACCAACCTTGCTAAAACTCTTCCCTATTTACTAACCCAGAAACCTAATATCTCCCACATACTATACTCTTCTAAGCCTGGACTTCACAGGAAACGTTAGTACCGTTTTGTATATATGCATTAATAACCATGCTGTTATCAGGTCTGAAGGTGCAACACTCCTTTACCTTAGTACCCTGCAAGCACCACCTTCAGTCACAAGAAGGATATCTAGCACTAAACGGGTCGGCATATTCATAGCCCACATTGCTTTTAGTTCATAGTTAGTTTGAGTCACAGGTCCAGCTGTATTCGAAGGAAGCCTATCAACAATCGTAGACAAACATCTAATTTTTACATCATTCATAGCCACACATATATGGGAAATTATAGCTCCTAATATACCTTATACTATCTGTCCAAATCCACGCTTCACTCTCTCAAACCAACTGCATCATCTACGTCACTCACATGATAGACTGTAGGAAATACTAAAGCAAGATAACAAAGTCAAACCCAGATACTTGGCAGTTGGAAATTAGCAGTCTTGCCACACATATAATAATTGTCATGACTGCCTGTCCCACTTGTGTATGCATGTCGTGGCGGAGCACCGACGAACTACTAAAATGGCTGGACCCGCTATTACGCATGTGCAGGGACCGGCAACAGAATTTAAAGCCTCTCAGATCCTGAGCTGAAACGCTTAGCGTTCAGGATTCGGGACTCTCATTATTCACTTTGACATAGCTGGGTGCAATATGTGATCAGGAGAGGTTGGGACCTTTTCAACTTTTGCATAGCGTCCCGGCGGAAACGTAAGAAGGAAGCTTGACAGAAAGCCCCTCTTAGTATTGGCTCTTAACCAACCATGAGATCACCATTTACAGCAGGGGGCGTAAAAATATGGGGCACACCCCCCTGGGGGTCCGTGGTGGCATTCCCTAGGGGGCACAAATGCCTTTTTTAAGGACTTGTAAATGAAGATGGTCTTGAAGCGTGACTTTGTTTATTTTTCATATTTCCAAGCCCTCTTCTTTTAAATCATGGGTATTCATAAACATTTCTCCAGTGGCCAAGAATATTAGGTGAGGGCCACACTGATGCCAGCGGGTTTGGGGGGTGTAACGTCGGCGCAGGGGAAGCGAAGCATGTGTATCTAGTGGCTGAATTTAATTGGTTAATGTGGATCTAGAAAATCTGGGGCATTCCCGGCTTCCCTACTTGACCAAATTGTGTGATTCTAGGCAATTATTTTCTTTCACAGTGCTGATATTGACGAAGGTGCTGCATGTAAAGTTCAAGAGGGCTACGTGTGGCCTCCGGTCCATACTTTGAGTATAAATGAGTAACATGAAGTGATTGAAGGTAGGTTTGCCACCTTTCACAGAGAAAATGTCAGCCATCTGTTCAGTTTTTATGATTCTGGAAAGGATCGAACACAGTTAGGTAGAACTTTATATAAGCTGGTCTCAATTCATTTTTAACATGGCTTTTCTGTCTTTGTTTATTTTAATTATCTGGTAGGGGTCATTAAGGCAGCTGTATAATACATTTAACGTGGTTTCTTCTAACATTTTCTGTCTAAAGTATGTACTGATAACAGGAAGCAAAACAGCTTTGGGTGATTTTTCTGATTTTTGTGTGATCCTGAGCCCAGTTGTGGTGGGGCCAAGACATGTCTAAAAACAGCATAATATTCTATTATATTGTTTTTTCACCTTCGTGGCAACTGCGTATGAATTAATGTACACACCTTAAATGAAAAATACATGTAAATTAAACTATTTGGAGGAACAAACACTTTTTTATATTGTGAAACATTAATTGGTTATTGCAATCATTTCAGATGTATTTTTGTGAGACCAGAGCAGAAGTCTAGAGCAGTGCAAGTGATGCAGTCGCACTGGTGCTGACCTCGGTTGGGGGGGTAAGAGGAGGGTGTTCTAGAAATAACACAGGTTTACAAAGCACCTGCTAGCCTGCTAGAGAGTTCCTTTTGTGTTCAGTAATTTTCAGGCAACAATAAAAACATCCAGATAACTCTGGTGATGAATGTTCTTGCTGGAGAGAGGTTGAATTCTGTCTAGTGGCAATTTCCACTCATGGTAACGTAGCGCAGCGGGTAATGTGCCTGTGGCAAAGAATGTGTACCACGCAGATCACCAAACTGTACTTTATGTGGATCACTCAGCAGCTTACTGTTTTTGTCACAGAGATCCTTTTGTTACTTGCAGTTCATAAATTAAAAACCTAATATAGCACAGTGACCCATGAACTGTCATTCAAGAGCTGCTTACAAACTGCACAGTATTGAATAGAAAGTTATGTCTTCCTCAGTCTTTGATTATCCTAATGTTGATAAAAAGGGTTCATTTGGGTATAAAAAAAATCTTATTAGTAAAGCCAACCACTGTGGTAAGTTTTAAATCCTGTACATGGGCTTCTCCAAACCAAACACCATACTGCCTACTATTATTGGTGACATGTGACTTCTACATCTTTTAATCCTCATAGTTTTATGTAACATTTTCTATAGTCTTATTTACACTGATATATTCATTGACTCAGATAAAGTATGTGTGATATAAAGTGCTCTGATACCCTGCACTGTTATGAGTAGCTCTATAAAAAAAAATCAAATACATGCTAGAGAGAGGCTATGGAGAGATGAGGGGCACTGGTGGAGGGTGGTTCTGAGGGAATTCGTGGAGAAGGAGATTGTTTCGGGATGCCAATACAGATTGTCACGCTGTGTGTCACCAACGCAAATGCCGGCATTGGTCCAGAGAGTCACAATATTGAACCCTCTTTGGGGCAGTGCAGAATAATGACATTGCATTTATAGTGCTATGAGGTCCCAGCAAGAAACAGAAAACTCTGTGAATATTTAAGCCATTATTTTAAAAATGTATTACACACAGTATAAGATATGGTGTCACAAAATGTTTTAGTGTACATGATAAAACAAGTGCTTTTCAAGAATACATATTAATAATAGAAGACAGCGTTTACAACGCAGTCATCACATCGCAGTTTCTTTACAACGTGGTTGTTACAACGACCGCGTTGTTAGAAAGCGATGCCTTTACAACGCAAGACATTAGATCGACTTGCTGTAGGGGGCGCTCTAACATAAGGAATAGTATATTTACTATTCCAACACCTTCCCTACTGTTGCGCAGGCTGGAGTTGGAATAGTAAATTATACTATTCTTAAGTCCAGCGCGCCCCCTACAGCAAGTCAATCTAATTACTTGCATAGTAAAGGTATCACGCTCTAACAACGGTGGTTGTTGTAACAACCGCGTTGTAAAGGAACGCGATGTGATAACATGTGTAGTAACATGCTGTATTCATTAATAATAGCTAATGAGATTGTACACAGTGCAGACATTTTTATAAGTCCATTAAAACGGACAATTTCCAAAAATCAACATCCTTACATTATCGCTCAAAATAATAAATGTCACCATGATATTTTAAGTGACTTGCTCAATTAAAGCACTTTAGAGACTCCATGTCCACACACTCCATGTATTTCAGGTCCCCATTAACAGTTCAGGGATGGTTAGTTTTAACAAATTGTATGGGAACCATTTTTGTAAATGACAGATTGAGTATCGGTCATGGCAGGGCTGAGCAAAATCCATGGCCTAGAGAAGGGGCGCTAAGTAGGGTCCATTTTTTCATTTACATATACAATGTTAACTCTCCTCTCTTTTTTTTTTATTATTACGAACCCAACACAGGCAGAGCCAGACAGAATCTATACAATACATCATATAACGCAATACATTACAGGTTCATTAAAAAGAAAAGGAGTAACAGAAATACATCAAATAACATCAGAGCAAGCAGCTAGAATGGAGCGATCTAAAAGCCTTATATAGTCATAGGATTATGTTTAGATTTCCAGTTAGTTATCGGAAGCCAGAGTGACTCCCCATGTTTCCTTGCTCTTTTTCCCTTTGTAGTATATATAGCCGTCTCTATGCTATAGATTGCCAGAAAACGGGATAGCCACATCTGAAAACTAGGAGATTCTTGCTCCTTCCAGCTAGCTGCCAGAATGATTCTAAAGGCAGCGGTCCCAATATATAGTATTTTTTGCTCTGTTTTAGTCAATTTTAGAGTAGTATCGAATCCTAAAACAAAGAGTGTGTCTGAATGTGGTACCCTATGCCCAAAAAGCTCTTCCCAAAAATTCGAGAGCATGTTCTTAATTAACACAAGTGAGGGACAGCTACTAAACATGTGTATCAGGGTGGCGGGACCTTTCGAGCATCTTGGGCAGATGTCATCCTCCCTTTTCCCCCATAGAAACAACTTGGCGGGTGTATAATAGAGATTGAAGACTGTTTTGTATAGTTGGGCTTTTAAGTTACTGGCCATAACCAAAAGTTGGCTCATCTCTAGTATCCTATCGATATCCACATCAGGATTATTTAATTTTGTAGCCCAGCTACTTTCTGTTTTTTCCAAGTCATCCGACATATTAATTAGGAGTAGCCTATAAAGTGCTCCTATTCTAGTGTTTGTATTGTAAAGGGCTTCAATTATCTCTACTCTCCCCAAATAAATAGAGACACGTTTTGCTCTTAAATGCGCTATTACCTGCGCAAATTTAATGTAGTCGCCATTTGAGAGTAGGTATTTCTGTTTCAGGTCGTTAAAAGTGGTTTCAAAATTGTTAATCAAGAAGGTGCCAATTGTGGTTATACCAATCCTTTCCCATTTTCTTGCTATCACATCATAGGATGGTGCACAAAGAGTACTATGTTTCCATAATAGCGTATACCTGTTAAGTTTCTTAAGTTGTATAAGTTTAACAACCTGTTCCCAGACTTTCCAAGCGCTTAACATAATTTCAACCTTGCATTTCTTTTTCATATGCTTAGTGTCGATTGCCTGGAGGAAAAGCCCCTTTGCTTCTTTACCAAGAACCAGCTCATATATTGAAGGAATGTAATCAATAGCGTGGTTGTTACAACGACCGCGTTGTTAGAAAGCGATGCCTTTACAACGCAAGAAATTAGATCGACTTGCTGTAGGGGGCGCTCTAACATAAGGAATAGTATATTTACTATTCCAACACCTTCCCTACTGTTGCGCAGGCTGGAGTTGGAATAGTAAATTATACTATTCTTAAGTCCAGCGCGCCCCCTACAGCAAGTCAATCTAATTACTTGCATAGTAAAGGTATCACGCTCTAACAACGGTGGTTGTTGTAACAACCGCATTGTAAAGGAACGCGATGTGATAACATGTGTAGTAACATGCTGTATTCATTAATAATAGCTAATGAGATTGTACACAGTGCAGACATTTTTATAAGTCCATTAAAACGGACACTTTCCAAAAATCAACATCCTTACATTATCGCTCAAAATAATAAATGTCACCATGATATTTTAAGTGACTTGCTCAATTAAAGCACTTTAGAGACACCATGTCCACACACTCCATGTATTTCAGGTCCCCATTAACAGTTGTTCAAGGATGGTTAGTTTTAACAAATTGTATGGGAACCGTTTTTGTAAATGACAGATTGAGTATCAGTCATGGCAGGGCTGAGCAAAATCCATGGCCTAGAGAAGGGGCGCTAAGTAGGGTCCATTTTTTCATTTACATATACAATGTTAACTCTCCTCTCTTTGTATTCTTTAATAAACTCACAGCCTTCATTACTCAAAACACATAAATACTCCTGATTAGTATTTTTCATTTTCTGCTCAATTTGTGCAATTGGATTTTCAAATGTACCATCTTTAAGACCCTTTTCAACACTTTCATCTTCAACGATAGGTAGATCTTCCAGCGAGATGTTAAAGTCCAATAAGTAAGGAGACAAAAGCTAATTTTTGTTACATATACTAGCAAATACATTACACAACAAGCTATAAGAAATCAGTAGTTGTAATCAGGTCATGCCTTCACCCGCAGAAGATAGTAGAAAAGTGCACACATATCAATTTTGAACATTCTTTATCTAAATATGTTTCAGTACATTTTAGGTCATCTTCTTATAAGATTTTCTTTATTGTTCTTTTTAGATTTGTCAAAAATGTAAACAATTCTGTTTTCATATTCATTAACAGGTTTTGTAATTTTTAAAGATGGTTCTTCTTCTTCATGACCACTTTCAGGTTCACTTTCAAAGGTGATTAGGCATCGATTTACTGGGCTGTAGATCTCTAGTTCTGATGCTTCTTCTTCTTCAGATATTGATGGTAGCTATACCCACTCGAATTAAGCATATTTTCTATTAGAGTTAGGTAGTCTGTTACAGGCTGGTGATTAACTTTCATCAATTTCTGATTCAACGTTAATTGCTTCAGTTTCTTAATTGTTTGGTTTGAGTCTCTCATTCTGTCAGTGCTTTCTTCTATAGGTTCATTCCAGTAACTTGTTTACTAGAGCCTTTCATCTTCACCAGTGGCTACTGCTGAATCTTCTCTACTCAAGAGTGAACTTATACTTGAACTTAGATCAGCAGCAAGTTTCACTGTAAACTGCTTTTTTCCTCTGTTGGTTCTTGTGTTTAAAATTTTTATTTGAAGTTTCTCACTATTTGGATCAGAAACTTTTTCTTCTCACTGTCACTCTTACCTTTGACTTTTTACCAACTCTGCACTCTGCTCTTCAGTTTGAAACTGGACATTGTTACATGGGTGTCACTGTTCTTTTCACCAGGATCTTCACTTTCATGCAGCACAACTTCTATAACTTTCTTTGTCACCAGTGTCACCATTTTCAAAATGCCCCAACCCTGATCCACGCTGCAAACTTGAGCTTGACTTTGTGAATCAGTGGTTGTTTTACCTACTTCGTCATCTGTCACCTTTGCTCTTTTTGTGTGAGCAGCGTGGATGCAATGTGGAGATCTGACACACTTCACAGCAGCGTCTGCCACTGATATCACTTCATAAGTGCCACACCACCTCTCCTCCAAGCAACACTTCAGAACGTGTCTTTTGACAACCACCCAATCAGTAAGGCTTAATGTGTGGCACTGACCTTCCTTTGCTGGCTCTGTTGCCAAGTTCACCTGATGGTTCACCTGATGAGACACAGGTATTACCATATCCACTAGACCTTTGCAGTAATCCAGAAGGATGTCATCACTTATTGAAACAAGTGTACCTGAAGGAATATACGCCAATCTCATCACTCTGCTCATCAATACTTCATTGTGCAAGATCAGTCTTTTTATCCGGGGTATTTACGCGGCGATGTTGGGAGCACAAGGTAAGTGATTTCGTTTTTTAAAATGTCATTTTCACTCATCAGTGTCTGTCGACTTCCCCACACACCTCCCCCTCATGCTTACCTGTACCAGCCACTCCTGCAACATTCACCTTACACTTCAGACCACAAATCAATAGGAATTACAATCTCAAAGGGCGAAGTCAAATCAATCCAAAGCATTTTTCAAAATGGTAGCCATTCCGTGAACTTCTTTCTACCACTTTTCAGGTTCGTCCTGTAATTTTCAAAAATGTGTGACAGAAAAATATCAGCTCTTTTTCAAGGCACATAATTCCCTCCATATATGTCTCTTTATTGAAATTCTGAAGCTATCCCTATTTCTGTATAACTAGATGACCCTTTCAACTTCTTCCCTGTCTCTAAAACTTTCTTTTTATTTGCTGTGCCTCTGTTTCATCTTTCCCTGTATTTCTTTAAATTCCTTCATTCCTGTGTTTTTCAACTAAATCTTTAATGTGAGCCCTTAAAGTCATCAAACGCAATTCAGTTTTTATCATTGCTCAAATCCATTTTGTACTTTTTTCAAATATTTATAATTTTGCTGATATCTGCCTCACACTCATCAGCTAATTCTTCTTCAAGCTTGTCATGTGCCTCCTATGCACTCCTTGCAACTTCTTTGATTAAATATCTAATTTCATCAACATTGTATGACAGTTGTCTGTTTAAGAAGACGGTCCTTTGTAAATTGTCTCCAAATTAAATTTTTAAAAGAGCAACATAAAAAATGTGAGGCTGTGATAAGTGGCTGATTGAGTGGAACTAGAGAAACAGTTGTAGATTTTCCACTAGTACACAGAAATTCTGTCATTGCAATCTCAGTTGGGGCACTCACTATTGTGCTTACAGGTGTGGGTGGTCCCTGTACTTGCACACCCATGCTATCTTACTCTGCACCCAAATCTAGTACTATAGCAGGACAAGGACCCTGTACCTCAACAGTATATGGAGAAGGTCTGGAATTCAAAAGTTCATAAAAAAAGTTATTCTCCTCATCTAAATCTTGATTTTGTTTTTCAAGCTTTCCCGTATTGGTTTTCTTTTTTTTCTATTGTCTCCTTGACTGTTGCAGGGAAAACTCTCATTCTTTTCTCCAGTAACTTTCCTGTCAATCTCATTAACTCTCAAGCCATTGTCTAAATTAACTTTTCACTTGCTTTGACGTTTTCTTTTCCTCCTTCTTTGTATCCATACAATCCCATTTGTTCAATGCCTCAAACTGTGTGTGTCGAGGCAATGGCAGTAGCAGTAGGTGCATGTCATTACGAAATCTAGGTACATGTATAGAAACCAATGTCTATTATCATTTCAATGGAGTAATTTCCTCAGCAGGTTCTTTCTGGCCCTCAGTAGAAGGTACAAAAGAAAATGTAGGCTTTTTGAATGTAGCCCTTAATATTTATACTCAAACCAATTGAATGAGCTAGTGAATAACAACCAATCCAAGCGTTGCTATGCTAAAAGTCAACCAATCACAGCACAGCACTCTAAGGAACCAACAAATGACAGCACAGCTTAGTGGTGACATCTGACCCATCTTAGCATTGCTCGCTGGCTGACTAATTGTAACATGACTTCTCCGAAAATGAGGGAAACACTGCCTTTCTCAATGAATGTTTACTAAATAAACAAAATAAACAGTGTCTGTTAAACATAAATAAGAGGAAACTCATCAAGTTAGAATAAGAAAAATCTAACAAACAACAGAAACAAGAATAGCACCTTCACACAGCACTGATTAAAAACCATTCACACTTAAGCAGACTCACGCCAGTGGTATTCTACCCTTGGATAATGTACTTTCACCCGTGCACTGAGGAGCAAAAGAACACCAACTTATATTAGACACACACAAATTTTCTAGGAAGGAAAACTAGTTAATTCAGAGCTATTGAATTTCGACAAATCTGATAACCAAACCAACTTATAATAAACCAAAACTTTTAAACACGGTAATTACAAGTAAGAAAATTAAATCCAAACAACAGTGATCAAAACACCAATTGAACCCAAAATCAGCATTGTATAACCTATAACCTCACATACAGCATACCAGCCCATTTCTTAGAACAAAACTAAAAACCTCAGTAACACACAATAGACACAGCAGAAGCACTCACAGTCACCAGAAACATTCCACCATGTTCAGCCTTACAATCCTAATCGTTCAGTAACAGCCCAGCAAGTCAGGTTCCCGAAAAATCTGAATTTCAGTTTAACCTTCACTGGAAAAAATACAATAACTAAGGTCTTTTTTTGTGTTTGAAAAGCTTTATTTAAGCAAACGGAATTGAATAAAGACATCAGCAAGAAGAAATATATTCAAAGATGACATAGAACAGTAACAGTGCTAATATCAATAATTAAAAAACAAAAAGCATTTTATGAGGATTTTAAGATGAGGAGAAAGGGGAGGAGAGGGAAGAACGAGGAAGAATGAGGAAGTAGGGGGAGGGATAGGAATTAACACTACAATACCTAAATATCAATATCAATTATGACATACAAACACATGTGGTACATAAACCATACCGAAGTTATAGCATAACAAATGATGTAAACATAAGAACCTGTAAAAGTTGGCACGAAGGAGAGAATCTGAGTCCTTCAAGGAGGTTTAAAGTTTTCTGAAGTGATATGTGGGAGTTTTTTCAGGGCCAAACGATCCAAATATGATGTGAGAGGTAACCAGAAGAGATCCGTGTTACGGATTGGTTTACAGGAAGAGGCAAAGGCAACATCAAGTCTGTGAAAATTGCATAGGGAGTTCCACCAAGCTTATGTGGAGATACTTATAAGTGATTTCCAACTAGATGAGATGTGTTGAAATGCAAGAGCAATCATGAGGTCAAAAAGACCACATGAGTGTGGTGGAAGATCGAGAGAATCAGAAAGACTACATAAAAAGAGAAGAGAAATAGAGTAAGGAACAGAAAGTGTAAAGATGCGAGCAAGATATAACCAAACCTTTTCCCAGAATTTAGAGACAACAGGACAGAGAAAAAAGAGATGCAGAAGATCAGCTTTAGGAGAACCACTTGTCCAACAATTAGAATTAGAAGAGGGAGAGAAACGAGACAAAGAAAGAGGGGAGCAATAGAGTCAATGATATAGATAAAACAAAGACTAAGTGAGAGAAGCAGAGCGAGAAACATTTAAGGATCTGGACCAAATTTTATCCCAGAGAGTAACAGACCAAGAACATCCCAAGTCCACCTCCCAAGAGAGTTCTAATTTAGATTTAACTCGATCTGGGTTAGGAGAAGAGAAACATTTATAAATAAGAGAGGCCTTAGGTAGGGTAAAGAGAATATTGGGAAGGGGAGATTGAGGTGTAAGAGAAGTTTTTTTTTTTTTATAAAAAAGACCTTTATTGATAGCAAAGCCATTGACATCACCAAGTGTAACACATGAGCACAGTGCACCTCCTCATACATTATGATAATCACATGAGCAGCAAAGTACTAGTCTGTACACAGCCTTGTTGCCGGCATCCCGGGGGCCCGGCGGCGTGGTAATGTATCGATTGTATAACAGTGCCAATGGAAGTGTTATGTCGCAAGCTACGTATTGGTACGGTGTGGCAACTGGCAATCTACTACTGCAATCACGGTCAACAGATCTAGTGCCGAGATAAGGTCAAGAAAACAACCCCAACTAAACTCCCACCACACCCTCTAGAGTGTGTCTGTGTGTCTGCCAACCCAGCCCCATCTATCATGTCCTCATGTGTACCTACACCGTGTCCCGTGTCCATCCTCCCACAGGGAATGGTCTTCCCCCAGCAGCCCCCAGTCTCACCTCAGCTCAGAATCCTCACAGCAGCCCCTACTCAACTTGGAGCACTCCCAACTCTCCCCCTTCTGTATAGCGATGAACACAGTCAGAACCTTACTCCCCCACCCTATCCTGTAGTTCAACCGCCTCGGATGTGTCAGAGCCTTTTTCCTCCCCCTTCTGTAGGTGCTCTTTATAAAGATCCCAGAAATTCTTGGGCCTACTCCTGGGCGGTAACAGGTCGCTGTATAGTTCTGTCTGGGTGCAGCAATACTGTAGGTCTCGCATCCATCTCGTTTTGGTTGGCAGGGGCCCTCGCATCCAGCAAGCCGCCACCACCCTCCTCGCCAACAGCAGTGCCATGTCCACCAGACGACGCAGAGAAGGGGCCAGTGGCTTAGAATAACCAATGAGCGCCAGCGCCGGAGTGCGGGGTAGAGTCTCCCCCAGAATCTGGTCTAGTTCGGCAAATACCTCCCCCCAGAAAGCCTGCACCCCAGGACACAGCCACGCCAATTGGAAAAAGTCCGCCACCATTGTTCGGCAGCGCTCGCATTCAGCCGTGGGGCGAAGGCCATAGCGGTGCAAACGCTCAGGAGTATAGTACACCCGCTGTAGGTATTTGAAATGTACCAACCGGTGCCTGCCATTCAAGGAAATCTTACGCGTGCTGGAGCAGCAGTATCGCCACATAACATCATCTATGGGGGATTGAAAATCAACCTGCCAGGCCTCCCTGGCCTAGGAAGGCTGTAGGCGCTGATGCACTACACCCTACTTGTTAACCTGCAAAATGAGCTTCGCCGACGAGGTGGATTTAATTACATAGGTCAGTTCCGGGACCTCCTCCGGTTCCTCTAAGTCTGGGCCCAAAATTTCACGGAACGCAGAGTGGAGTCTATGATATTGGAATTTCTGTAACAGGGTGGGGCCTGACTCCGTGGCAGCCAACTGATCCCAGGTTTTAAGTGTGCCATCCGCGAACAGGTCCTCCATTCTCACTATGCCAAGGGTGCGCAGGGCTTTAATCACTCCTTTTTCACCCAACGGGTCAAGCCAAAGGGCCCACTCGACGGGCATCAAAGGGGAGTACAGTAATGTGCAGCCACGAGAACTCATCAAGGAGTTCCAGGCATGGTTGGTCGCTTTAAGTGAGTCCATCTGGCCAACCGTGCAGTCCGTGGGCAAGCAGACAGTGGCAGGCAGAGGGAGCGGGTCCGCAAACAGCCGCTCCAATATGAGGTTCGGGGTCCGAGTATCACCGTGAATCCACGAGTGTAAATGCGATGCCTGTGCTACTCTATAATAGCGTTCTAGGTCCGGTGCTCCCAGGCCCCCCACCTCGCAGGGGAGTATCAGGGTCGTCCATCGGACTCTGGGCTGCTTGCCACCCCAAGCCAGCCAGATCATGACTTTGGTAAGTTGCCTAAAGAATACCTTCGACAATACCACTGGCAAATTCAGGAAGAGAAACAGGAATCGGGGAAGCACCACCATTTTCATTAAAGCGATTCTACCCGAAAGGGAGAGCGGAAGCCTGATCCAGGCATCGACGTCGTCGACCAGTTTGTTATATGCCACCCCGTAATTGTCCCGAATTAGGATCTCAGGATCTGTATGAAGGCGAATGCCCAGGTAACGGACAGAGTCAGAGGACCACTGCAGCGTGTACTCCATAGCGAACGGTCGTGTCACCGGGGTGAGCGGAAAAGCAATCGACTTATCCCAGTTCACCCTCAGGCCCGACAGCGAGCCGAAGCGGACCACCTCACGAAGAACCGCGGCCAAGTTAGCCTCCGGGTCTCTGACATACAATAACGTATCATCTGCATAAGTCGATATCCCTATTTTATAGGTGGGGAAGCTAATACCCTCCAGGCTGTGGTATTCCCGTATGGCACATGCCAGGGGTTCCGCCACCAGAGCATAGAGCAACGGCGACAGGGGGCAACCCTGTCGCGTGCCCCTTCCAATGTAGATCGGCTCCGTCACCCTGTCGCCCAGACGTAGCCTGGCAGAGGGCCGATGGTACAGCGCCCCAATCCGCTGCATGAACGGCTCGCCCAGACCCAACTTTCGCAGTACTCGTATCATGAAGGGCCACTCAACCGAGTCGAACGCCTTTTCCATGTCAAGGAAGATTGCCAGCGCGCTGTTCTCCTGCTTGACATGCTGCATAGTGCCCAGTACCGTGCGTATGTTGTAGGTCAAATTTCTGCACGGGACAAACCCGGATTGCTCCGGAGCGACCAGTCCAGGGACCAATAAGGCCAGCCGAGTGGCTATGACCTTTGCATAAATCTTCGCATCGACATTCAGCAGGCTGAGTGGTCTGTACGAGCCGCAAAGGTCAGGTGGTTTCCCCGGTTTAGGTATAGTGATGAGCAGCGCCTCACGCATAGTAAGCGGCATTTCGCCATTCTCACAAACGGCATCAAAGAGGGCAACCAAGTGTGGTAGCAGTAAGTCCTTAAAGGCTTTGTAAAAGCTAACCGTGAGGCCATCCGAGCCCGGGGCACTGCCCGATCTCATGCTCGCTAGAGCCTCCAGTATTTCGTCCTGGTGGAAGGGGGCCATCAAGAATTCCCTATCCGAGTTCTTGAGGAACGGCATCGCAATATGATCTAGATAGTCTTCCATTTCGTCCTCTACTCCCTGCGTCTTGGACTGATATAACCCTGCGTAATATCTTCTGAAGGTCTCTAGTATCTGCTCCTCATCTGTGACTGTGTCGCCCTCCGGAGTCCTCAGCTACTCAACGACCAGTGGGCGCCTAGAGCTTCGGACAATGCGCGCTAGTAACGCGCCAGGCCTTTCCCCTTCCCGTACACTCTGGCGGTGGCATATTTGCCCATATAAAGGATCTCTCTGTCCGCCAGAGCCTGAAACTCGGACAGAAGTTGGGTGAGCGCCAGTCCCTCAGTATCGCCGCCTGACGTCAGTCGCCTAGCCTCCAGCTCCGCTATCCTATTCTCCAAAGTGGTGAGGTCCCGTCTGATGGAGCGTAACACACTCGAGTGCTTTGACATAGCCACCCCCCTGATGTACACCTTAAAAGCTTCCCAGACCGTAAAGAAGTCGTCGACTGTGCCTATGTTTGTCACAAAGTATTGTTCTATGTCTTCCGCAAGCTCCCCCCTGAAGGCGTCATCCAGCAACAGGAAAGGGGGGAACCTCCAAGTGAAGGCCGGGATCCCCTTCCTGGCTGTTAAGAGGTGTAGGAGGATAGGGGAGTGGTCCGAGAGTGTGCGTGGAAGGACCTCGCATGCGCTAACTTTACCAAGTACCTGGGGGGATGCCAACCAGTAATCTATCCTAGTGTGGACATCGTGGAAGGCCGAGTAATGAGTAAAACCGCCCTTCGTGGGGTGTCTTTCCCTCCAAACATCCACCAAGTCTGATTTAGTCATTTCAGCTTTCATATATGAGGCCGAAGCCACCGGGCGCCGGACTAGGCCCGCGGAACGGTCCACAGTTGGGTCAAATACAAAGTTAAAGTCCCCACCCCATAACGTCCAAGGCTGTGCATGTGACCTGGCAAGAGCAGACAGAGTCGCGTAGAATTCAGGGTGGTCATAATTGGGGCCATAAACATTCACCACCAGTAGATCTAGGCCCTTACCCACACATCTAGCCAGGACGTACCTGCCCTCCGGATCAGAGTGCACTGGAATGAGCTTCAGCTGTGATGAGGGATTGGCCCAGATTAACACCCCACGGGCGTGTGTTGTGAAGCCCGCTGCGACTATGTTCCCAGCCAAACCCCTAGATTGTAACATTCTACTGGAGTGTGGTAAGTGCGTTTCCTGCAACAGGGCTAGGTCCACGTGATGTCTACTAAGATAGCTAAGGACCTTCCTTAATTTACGGAAGTCGTTCAGACCCCTCACATTCCAAGTCATCAGTTTCAACCTATCCGGGGCATGTGTAAGCAAATTCGGTGCCGCATTAGACATTACAAGGGTTCACTCGTGCATAATTAGCAAGGATGAGCGAAGCAGGACACAGCAGTTCACATAATCTCAAAATCGCCAGCCGGCGTCTCCGAACAGGTACAGCACCACACGGCAGTTCACACTCCATACAACCAAACCCCACAAACAACCCCAGGCAACAACTCTCCCCAACAAACCAGATCCTAGTCCCCACCCCTCGAGCACCAACCCACCCACAGCGGACCGCCCCCAACCAGGTCAGACAGGTCCCAAGAACCCCCCCCATCAACGCTCAATAAGTAGAGTGTTCAACAGTTCAACACTAACCCCTCAGAGAATAGCACAACCAAAGGCACCAGGCAGAGCGCGCCAAAATAGTGCACCACCAACTGTTCCAAAGGAATGTCTGATCAGCGCCTCAGTCCGGCCCCTCTTATATGACAGTGCCCCTCGAATTGCAAATGTAACAGCCCTCTCGCACCCATACTGGCCCCCCCAATTCTGCAGCATTCTGCAGCATTTATCCAGGATACCCTCCCCCGCTGCAACTACTACCTCACCTGTGTCCGATCAGTATCTCCACCCCCTCACAAAACAACCCTAGTAGAGAGAATGTAGGCCCCACGCGCCTCTGCAAACATGGAGTCCTCGTGGTGCCAGGGTCAGGTGACTACCTTCCTTGAAGAGTTCCAAACCACGCTACAGTAACCTCTAGTCCTGGTCGTCCAGGTTCGATGTCGAGCCGGCTTCGTCCTCCTGGCCTCGCCGAGCCTCCTTCCGCTCCCGCGTCCAAGTCTTCAGGGACTTATGAAGTTCTTTAGGGTCTGTGAAGTAATACGATCTCCCACCAGTGTTTATACGGAGCTTGGCGGGGTACAACATCGCGTAGTCCAGGCCCAGAGTTCGGAGTTGTTTCTTATATGGCGCAAACTGCCGCCTTTCTTCCTGCACCCTGGCGGTGAAGTCCGGGTAGATGGAGATATCCATACCCTCATGTTGTAGTTTGCCCTTCTCCCTCGCTACTCGTAAAGCTGTGTCTCTGTCGCGATAGTTAAGTAGCTTCGCAATAATGGGGCGAGGAGGCGCGCCAGGCTGAGGTTGTTGGCCCAACGAGCGGTGCGCTCGTTCCACGATGAACATGGGGGAAAACACCTCCTCACCTAGTAGCAGCTTCAGCAGTTTCTCTACGTACAACTCCAACTTCCCCGTTTGTGTAGTTTCCGCTACGCCCGTGATACGGAGGTTGGATCTGCGTGAACGCGCCTCCAAGTCCTCTGTCTTGTCTCGGATAACATGTAAAAGTCTGTCGAACTGCTTTCTTTCTTTGTCCCACTCTGTTTGGGCCTCCTCAGCTTCGGTGAGACGGCGTTCCGCCATGTCTAGGCGCTCCGCGTGTTTGTCCACACGCTCCGCCATGCGATCCATGCGATAGGACAGAGCGTCTATCTTGGTGCCCACAGATGCAATGCTATCCTGAATGCCCTTCTCCATTGCAGCCAACATTTCTCGGAGCTCCGTGGGTGCCGCGGCCGTCGCTGTGCCTCCCTTCGGCGATGATTCCGGCGCCGTCACCTCCGACCCTTTTGGTCGGCGCCGTTCGAAGGAGAGCTTCCCCTGGGGCGTGTCGTTCTTCCCCATCGTAGTCCCTAATGTGTAGAAGTTCAGAGCAGGGGAGCCCCTCTTCGGCAGCAGGCCGCGTATGCAGCCCCAGGGTCTTTGTAAGCAAGCGAAGCACTGCCACCAGTCTCCGGGTGTCCGACACGACCAAGATGGCGTCTGCAATGGCGGACAAAGCCCTTCCTTTCACTTCAGCAAGTCTCGCACCATCATAGCCCAGGAGGCAGTCAGGACCACAGCTCCTGCCCCAGTCAACCTCGCTCCTCCGTGACCAGGGGGCGTCTGGATAGCGGTTCGCCGCAGTGGGGAACCAGATCGGCAGTGGTACAGAGTTAACGGGCGCTCCACCCCGTGGCGCAGGAGTTCAGTGTTGTTTGCTTCCCCCCGCCGCCGGGCCTCCAGGCCCTTCACTCATGAGGCAGTCGCCGACTAGGAAGGAGAGGACGCCTCATTCAGTGACAAATCCAAACTATGGTGCAGTCCGCGCCCAGCCCGACCACTCCCAGCGCTGAAGCCGCACGTCCGGTGACGTTGCCCGGCCACCTCTCCAGGATAGTGCGCGGCTGCCGGCCTAGTTCTCCACCACCGCGCCGCCGGGGGCAGCACCCTTGAGAAGTCGGGAAGGCTCGCCCGCAATCGGTCCAAAAGGACCTCAAAGGCAGCTGGGGGTGCCAACAGATGTTCGAGAGCTCGCTATGGCATGTTTGGCACGATTAAGGATAGTTTAACAGGATTATTCCGGGGCTATGCGAGGAGCCGAAGGCTCACGCGTCCGCCATCGACGCCGGCTAGCTCCGCCCCCCCCCAGGTGTAAGAGAAGTTGAGATGGGGAGAGAATAATAAATGTCAAGATTAACTGCCATAAGATTAGTAAATTTCTGTGAAAAAGAGCGAGGGCAATGAAAGAAGATTTGAAATTGGGAGAAGGAGCAAGGTAACACTCCATCAAAGAATTGGTTAACCCACATAACGCCTTTTGATCGCCAAGTATTCCAGAAGATGGGCCTATTATTAAGAAGAATAAGTGAGTTATACCAGATAGGGGTGTTTAAGAAGGATTCACGTGTGATGATAGTAGGGTGAATCAAGGGTCTTAAGAGAGACAAAGTATGTTTAAGTAAGGGAAAATAAGTGTAAGGATTTTTGGTAGAAAAGTGTATAACTTCATTAAAAGAGAAAGGAAACAATAACGTTTGTTCAATAAGTAGCCAAAGAGGAGTGACGGGAGAGAGTTCTGATGCAAGCCATCTCGAAGCCTGGCGCAATGAGAAGGATTTATGGTAAAGGCGGAAGTCTGGAAAATTAACTTCACCATTAGATTTGGATTTCCAAAGAGCAGCTAGCGAGATTCTAGGTTTCTTATTTCTCCAGAGAAACTTTGAAATACATGAGTCAATACGTTTAAAATAGAATACAGGGATATGAACGGGTAACATGGAAAAGATATATATCAATATGGGAGCAATCATCATTTTGATTGAATCCAGACGTCCCCACCAGGAAAGAAAAAGGGGGTTCCAAGTGGTAAATGATTTTTCAATTCGGGTCAATACTGCCAACATATTCAACTTTATTGAGGATACAATAGAGTTAGAGAACCAAATACCAAGATATTTAATCTTCGAACTATTCCAAGCAAATCCAGTAGAGGAGAAGAGATGAGGAAAACAAGTATGCGTTAGAGGAAAAATTTCAGTCTTTTCTGAGTTAATCTTATTTCCTGAAACCTGTGAAAATGAATGGGATTCAGATAATAAAGGGGGAATAGGTGTTTCTGAATCAGAAATAAATAAAAGAATATCGTCTGCATATGCTGAAATTTTGAGCTAATTATCTCCATAAGGAAAACCAGAAATAGAACAATTGTTACGGATGGAGGTTAAAAAAGGTTCAAGAGCTAGAACAAAAAGAAGAGGGGATAAGGGACAACCTTGAGGAACGTCTCGTTGAAGAGTAAAATATGAGGAAATCTGGCCATTCACAAGAAAGGAAGCTTTAGGTGCAGAATACAAAAAAGAAATAAGAGATATGAATTTGGGACTAAACCCATGCCATCGTAATGAAGCAAACAAGAAAGACCAGTCAACCCTGTCAAAAGCTTTTTCTGCATCAACAGAGATAGCGGCTAAAGGAATAGAAAGAGAAGAGGCCTTATTCAAAACATTAAGGAATAGACGAGAGTTATCAGAGGTAAGTCTACCTTTAACAAAGCCACATTGCTCCTTACCAATGAGATTCGGCATAAAGGGATCTCAACGTAACACAAGCAATTTAGAAAATAATTTATAATCCACATTGACTAACAAAATCGGATGATAATTTTTACAGAATTGGGGATCGCAACCTTCTTTAGGGATAAGGCAGATACTAGCATCTTCAAAGGTGCCTTCCGACTTACCAGATGAATAAATTGATTGGAAAAGAATTAAAAGTTTGGGATCAGAAAAATGTAAGTAAAATTCAACTGGGAAACCATCAGGACCAGCAATTTTCCTTTATGGAGAGTATTCAAAGCTGCGGAAAGCTCGTGTAAAGAAAGGTCAGTTTCAAGATCCAAAAAATTAAGATGAGAAGTTGAGGGTTTAGGGAGTTTCTCAAGGTAAGTCTGAGTAAGAGAAGAAGTGAAGGAGACTCTGGTGTGTAAAGATGTTGATAAAACGATCGAAATTGGTTGAGTATCTCTTTATCTTTGTGAAGGAGAGTATTATCAGAAGAATAAATAGAGTCTATGAGAGTACGTTCCTTACATGCTTTGAGATAATTAGCTAAAAGCTTTCCTGATTTATTACGACCACCATAATAACGAGCACTACTACGAAGAAGAATTGAAGAGGCGTTATCAGTAGTAGATTTATTGAAAACCAATTTAGCTCGTAAAAGATCGGGTGAAATAGTTTTATCTGAAGAGGTATAAAATGTGTGTTCCAACAGTTTGATATGAGCTAGTAAGGATTTCAGTTTCTGGAGAAATCGCTTCTTTTTCTTAGAAACAAAGTCAATAATGAATCCTCTTGCAGTGGCTTTAAAAGTATCCCATAGAATATGGGAAGGGGTACTAGGCATTAGCAAAGGTATGAAAAGAAGACGAATAAAGAGAATCAGTGAGAAGGGAAGTATTAAAGCACCAACGAGAAGACTCAGGGTGTGGTAGGAGTAAATCAAGATCTGTTACGACAGGGGCATGGCCCGAAATTACTATGGGTTCAATAGAAGAAGATAACAAATTTTGAGATAAAAATTGAGAGAGAAAGATGTAGTCGAGATGAGAAAGAGATGCATGAGGAGGAGAGAAAAAGGAATAGTATATGGTGTCAGGATGAGAAAGTCTCCAGGAATCAATAAAATGTGACTGCAGAAGAGTATCAAGAAATTGTGAGTTTTGTGAGGTATGAAGCGAACAGTGGATTTACGATCAAGGAACGGATCTACAATCTGGTTAAAAACAGTTAAAGGTATGGAATTAATTAGTAACTTAGCAAGTATCCACCTACCATTAGCATCATTTTCTTGTGACAAAACTTTACAATTTAGTTTCTTGTGACATAAAATGGCAACACCATTCTTCTTATTGGTGGAAGGCGAGAACAAGACTGTACCCACCCAGTTTCTTTTTAACTTAAGAGATTCAGCCTCAGGTAGATGGGTTCTTGTAAAAGAGCTATATCAGGGTTATAAGTAAGGGTGGGCGTAAAATCCGTTTCGCGGGCGAATTTGCGGATTTTCTGCGATTTAGCGATCCGCGAATCTCGCGAAATCGCGGTAAAATCCGCGAATCAGCGGGGACGAATTTTCAGCCAAGCAAGGGTTACAGCAGCAGGTGCAAAAGTTGAACCTAATTTCTTTGTAACCTTTTACAAAAGGGTTACAAACAAATTAACTTCAACTTGGACACCTGCTGCTAATTGTTTCCCGGCGCCTCGTTGCCTACTTGCAACTATTCTCTGACCCTGCTCTGACCCTTGAAGCAGGGTCAGAGAATAGTTACAAGTAGGCAACGAGGCACCTGTCCAAGGAATTAAACCTCATCAGGAAGCACTTACAGATATAAAAAACAGGAAGAAGGGAGAGGATGGCAAATACACCCATTTTGAGTTGTCAGGAGGGGTTAAACTAAAAGAGACCTTTACAGCACAATTTTCATATGCATTTTTCTAAAAATAAAATGCTGTATGTTCTGTAGGGGCAACTCAGGAATCTGGCCCTTCAGAGATTCGGCCTCTGTTTCTTTCTCTCGTTCTCTCTCTCCCTCTCTCTTTCCCTCTCTTTCTCTCTCTTTCTATCTATCTATCTATCTATCTATCTATCTATCTATCTATCTCTCTCTCCCTCTCCCATAAACGATTGCATGGGTAACATCGCTATGCAAGCGGCTCGCGAAGATGCAAAAAGCCCCGTGAACACGCAAAAAACCCCGCGAACACGCAAAAAACCCTGCGAACACGCAAAAAAACAAAAATCCGCAAATTCACACAAATTCGCAAATTTTGTGGATCGCGAATTTGCAAATCCGCAAATTCGCGGATCGCGAATTCGCAAAATTCGCCCATGCTTAATTATAAGAGGCTAGGTGGGAAAGGACTCTCTGCCACTTAATAGGGCTAATAAAACCTTTTACATTCCAGAAGATAACTCTGAATGTACAAACATCATTAGGTTAATAGAAACTACAACCACAATAGCACATAAAAGTAAAACATTGACAAAAAGGAAAAGAAAAAAAAAGTGAAAAATGTAAAGAACATCAGAGAAAGTACCGGAATAAAGTAAAGCAAAGAAAGAAAGTTTTGTACAAATGTATGAGTAAAAGAAGGATAAAAGCAAAGGGAAAAAGAGCTTAATCAGTGAATAAGAAGGAAAAAGAGGGAAAGGAAGAAAAGAAGAAGATACAAGAAGAGACAGCACATATCCAAAAAGGATGACTGAAAATGACATACCTGAGGGGAACATAAGAGAGGACAATGGGGGAATGGCGACACTCAACAAGATGAACCACCCTAAAATTGGGAGACCAACCGCACAGGAACAGAAGACGATAGAGGGGATCCATATGACTTGGAGGGAAGAAACACCAACGAAGCTATGCAAAGAAATAAATATAGGAAATGGTTAACAACTGGGAAAAACTTTAGAATACATATAAAATACTTTAGGATACATTAAAAAAAACAAAATCGACAATCTATGCTAAAACAAGGAGGTGTCGAGGACATGACAATATCAAAGTCCAAAGACTTGAAAACATATAACATCTAAGAGAAGTTTAACATAACTAGTTACGGAAACAAAAGCTGCACTATAGCAAGTAGATGTGGAACAATAACAAAAATCCTGTAAGAAATAAGAAGATTAAACAATCAACCATTAGCAGAAGCAGAAGTATCCATGTGACCATTGGTTTGAATGTGAATAAAGTTTTTAAGTTCTGCAGAGTCTTGAAAGGTCCATGTTTGATTTTGGTGAGTGACTTTGAAGATGCATGGATGGAATAAACCAAAACTAGCACCCAAAGCACGCAAAGGGGCACGAAGGTTCAAAAATTCCATTCGTCTAGTCGCAGTAGCATTAGATACATCTTGAGATAAAAATACCTTCTGACCAAGCCATGGAACTTGACGTTTGGATTTAGCTGCAGAGAGAACTGAAAAAAGATCCGTAAATTTCAAGATAAGAATGATAACACCTCGCGGCTTAGTTGAAGCAGATGCTCGAGGACCAAGTCTGTGGGCTCTTTGGATGCTGAGAGAAGTCGTTGCTGGCATATCCAGGAGTTTGGGAAGAAAGGAAGTGAAGAATGTTACAGAATCATCTACCTCCAGTGACTCCGGCAATCCGTAAATGCGTAGATTGTTCCTCCTATTCCTGTTTTCTAACTCCTCAGTATGTTGTTGGAGAGCAAGAACCGATTTCTCCAAAGAGGCGATGCGGTAACTTGAATTTCTGAAACTTGTTGCTCAATAGACGTCACTCTGTTTTCCATAGTAGACCACTTCTCTTCAAGAAATTGCATCTTGCTATTAGTTTCTTCTTCAAATGGGCGCAAAGCGCGAATCTCCTCCAAAATAATTTCCATATATACCGGCAATAAAGGATTATCAGGAGATGGAGGATTCTGTTTTAGGCGTTTAAAAGACGTAGTAGGTGGAGAAAATTTATTCGAAGAGGATTTTAACGAGGATGAGCGATTAGAGGTAACACCCGCCATTTGAGCTGTATGAGATGAGGCTCCTGACGCTGAGGACAATGAAGAAGTTGCTGAATAAAGATGATTGGAAGGAACAAAAACAAACCTCGGATTGCACAGTTTGCTCATGGAAATCAACCCTCAGGGTGCAGGATGCACGAGGCAGATATGATAAAGGTTGATATTGTAACAAAATACTGAGTGAAGATTGCTCATATAAAACAATTGCGCCAATATAAGAAAGTTAATGAGGGGAGCAATCAAAATGCAGCAACCAGAGCAGACTTTGAAGCAAATTAAGGCAAGTTTTATAAAGAGGAATGTTCCGCTTGCAAATGGTGATAGTAGAGCTAGCAGGAAGTGTGGAATTGATTGAAGAATGAGCCACAGTAAATATTTATATAATCCAAAATTCACAGAAAAATGAGCACACAATTGTATCACATTTCAGGAACATATCGAAGTGCTAGCAGAATAGGCAGCAAACATGTCATCACTTGAAAGGCATGAGGAGAGACACATCTAAAATGGTGGGCTGCCTGAGGAAATATTACTGACCAGCAAGGTAGAATTAAACATGATATCATGCAAAAAGAAATTATTATCATGAGTCATATGGTGAGCATAACTTGCCAAATTAAGAACCAGCAGCAAATGATGACAGCAAACTAGCAGGAAGTGTAAATGTGAAGAATGAGCCACAGTATACATTATATAATCCAAAGTTCACAGAAAAATGAGCACACAATTGTACCACATTTTGGGAACATATCGAAGTGCTAGCAGAATAGGCAGCAAACATGTCAGTAGTGTGAAGTAGTGTGGCTCACTGGTTAGAGGCGGCAGACCCGAGAGCAGAGGACGGCCCGGGACCAGGGTTCGATTCCTGGCGCAGCAGGTTTCTGGACCAGGGTCAGCGGACTCGATAATTCTCTCGCCTCGGTGCCCACTCTGATCAGCGATCACACTCGGCAACTCTGGGCATTAGCTTGCCTCATCTTCACTAACGGCCCCACCAGACCGCCGGGGATGCCCGGTCTCACCCTGGAGATACCCATTAAGGGACCATCTCTCAGGGAAGCCAGGAAGGGTTTCGCAGCGGTCGAAGCGCCTTGGGACCCTATGGGTAAGTAGTGCGCTATATAAATGCCTATACATACACATACATCGTTTGAAAGTCATCATGAGAGTCGCACCTAAAATGGCGGACTGCCTGAGGAAATATTACTGACCAGCAAGGTAGAGTTGAACACGGCGTCATGCAAAAAGAAATTAGTATCCTGAGTCATATGATGAGCATAACTTGCCAAATTAAGAACCAGCAACAAACAAATAAAGGATCCATCCTTTAAAGGAGATTGTATGGAAACGCTGGAAACGCTGGGTCCCCGATGAGAATGTGCGTAGATTCAAAATGGGGACCGCTGTGAGACTTATGAGGCGGCAGCAAAATTGGTGATAAATGATTAAGTGCGACACGCTTAACTAACATAGAGGTCTCACCAGGGCCACCAAATGCTCCGATGCATAATGCAGCCAGTTGCAGACAACGAGGTGAGCAGAAAACAATCCGCAAGTCCAGGAAACGTCCCGGCGCGGCACAGCTACCCTTCTAGGCGACCATCTCGTTCGGCGCCTAAGCCACGCCACCACAATCACTAAGGTCTAACCGAAAGGGAATGCTCTAAAGCAAAAAGGAGATGCTCTTTAACTTTTAAACCATGCACTACCACCAAAACTGAGGGAGCAAAATGGCACCCCAAATTTAAGAAAACCCAAAATGTATCCCAATCATAGTTTCCAGATTTCACTGGATAAGAGATGGTGTTAAACTTCAGTTCATGAGGCAATGTGTGCCCGTGTTAATGCACCTCCCTGAGCATCAAAATCAGAAATACAATAAATTAATAAAAGGTTGGGTCAACTCAATAATTGAGTACTAGATCACTGAAAAGTGTAAGTATTTTATTTCAGAATCCTACATTAAAGCGGTACAGAGTCAAAGCAATGAAAGCTCTTAAATGTAGAGTTATACAGAGTATGTAAAAAAAAAAGAAATTCATCTAAGTCCAGAGTGGGCAACAAACTCAATAGAAAAATGGACAGCATCCCTAATGGAATAGGAAAGTCTTTTGGCTCACCCCAAAATCGAGAGGTTTATACATTATTTTTGCATATGAAACAATAGAGCTCACACTCTCACTGTGATGTGAATAAGTGTTTAATTTCATCAGCAAAGCAGAGCATGTAAAAAAAAATAAACTTCACATTGCCTTAACACCTAAGTACTAACCCACTACATGAATAATTATTCAGCAACATCTATGCTAACTCACCCGGAGGTGCAAGAACGTAAGTAGATACATGAACAATCCCCTGTTATGTGAAAGATTGCAATACAGTGAACTATTGGAAAGACCTTGAGAGATATTTCGATCATTGAGAGTAAAATAACAATTACAGTGTAAAAAAACCATTACATCTCATCTTGACCGATGCTGCAGAGATTGTGAGGAGAGAACCTGGGGTGGGGAAGGGGGACCAGGATGAGTGACAGAAATGACTTCCATCTTGAACAAGATGGCATGTGTGCGAAAAAGTGGCCCAACTAATATACATGATAGAAGCACACTATGACAGATCATAGACATGTTGTTTCAAAAGCAATAATACTACATTAGTATTTACATGTAAAATCGAGTGTGAAAAATGCATTCTATGCGTTGCTAACAATAAACAAAAATAAAAATCTCACGTGTGTGATGTCATACCCACCAGAGTTGAGGACTGTTGACATGGGATGGAGAGCGATACAGAGGAGGTAGGCCATACACTCATCTAAGTTGTTTGCTGCACTTTCTATCTCTTAGGCTTATATTACAGAGCTGTGTGATAATTAAAGTACCCCAACCATTTTCACATGGTTAATTTTGGTAGGCTAAACCAGCTAAACTTTATCAGTGGAAAACGGGCAGGAAAAAAGGAAAGCATAGCAATTCTGCATGTGAATCCTCTTTTCAAATTTGACACTTGGAATATGAGATATTTAAGACACTTGATAAATGCCTTATTCTATTCTGCACAACTTGAAGTCACGGCCTTAGTGTCAACTGCCCCCTTTAAATAATTGTGCCTTGTTAGCACCTGGCCTGGCAAAAGAAGATGCAAATATCTGTACAATATTAGTAATTAATTATTAGGTCCTGATCATGAGTTTGGTGGTGTGGCGCAGGGTCTGCCCTGCCGCCTCCCCACCAAACCTGTGATAGGCCACGAGCCAGATTACGAGTGTCTCTCGTGTCTGGTGGTCTTTTTTCTTATATTCTTACAGCAGTGCCTCCGAAAATGGGCACCGCAATGGGAACGCTAAAAACTGTTCCGTGCATGAACTGGGGTGCATGCACACAGGGAGGCACATGCTGTGCCCCCCTGCATGCACCTAATGGCCTTGAGGCACAAGGGCCCCCTTTGTTTCCTCTCTGCAACGTTTTTCATGAAGTCGTAACCGCCATGAAAACCACGGCAGAGAGGAAACTTGTATATGCTTGGTAGGACCGCAGCAGTCCCGCCAAGCATATTGCGATCTCAAGACTGTCTCAACAACGCCAGGGAATGGCAGTTTCCTGGCAGCTGCGACGGGGCAATGGCGGTCCAACCACCCTAATTGTAAAAGGGATTTTGGACGACCGCCACTGATGCGCCCCAGAGAGTCTGGCGGTCCATGGACTGCCAGACTCGTAATCAAGCCCTAAATAATGAAACTTTGCAAACCCTCATTATGAAGAGGCAGATGCATTTTGTAATGATTTAGCATGAACACCTAAAAGGAATTATAAATACTAGGAACCTAAAATCTGCAACCTCACAAAACCAAATAAGTGCATAATTCCTTGATTGGCCATCTGTGTGTCGATCATGTACTGCCTTCATTCGAATGCTTACCTCGACCATCTTGCTCCTCTTGAGATGAGAGGATTTGGTCTAGAAAGCAGTGCTTTTTCTAATAATGCATATTTAAAGGGGAGTATTTTTTCATCATTCATAGTGCAATGTTGCCTAGCCCATCAGACCAGCTATCACCAGAGTGGGAGACAGACAAAGAGTTAAGGACGGAAGAATGTGTGGCGTAACATTACAAATAACTGTAAATATGTTATAAAGTCCAATCAAACGGATCTAATGCATTAAAAAAGATTATAAGTCTGATTGATAAAGGAATTTTTGACCGTTATTGGAAATGTAAGTTTGAAAATGGCTGAATTTAGGCCAACCAGATATTCTGAAAAGTGAACCTTGCATGTGCAATGGTTAGAGACTTGCTACTGCACAGGGCTGAGTAAATCCCTTTCTCAAGAGGAAAGAGCAACGGAATAGCTCTATACTACATGTGGAGTAAAGAAAGGGCTTTTTCCAAGAGTAAAAATGTTTTCCCCTTGGAGAAAAACAGAAAAAGGCAAAACTTTGCAACTGCGCATAGGCACTGGATTTTCCCAAGTTGCAGTTTTCCTTTGCATACAATTTCACATTGTGATAATATCAAAGTCTAAAGATGTGATATGACTATATCAGTACTGTTCCTAGACGGCTGTGATTGGCACAGATTTTCAGACAAACTACTAAGATTGCTTGTGATTTCACAAAGATCGTTCATCTGTATGCATTTGCTAAGCACTATGGCATAAAGAAAGAGTGGAAACTACAGAAAGTAAACTTAGCTCTTAGAGCTGGGCCCACTTCCTGCAGCTGCTTTCTTCATGAGCCAGGTGGCCATGGTACCTTTTGCTGCTGCTTTCTTCATGAGCCAGGTGGCCATGGTGGTAAGGCAGTGCCAGCAATACCAAAGCGCTGGTCACAAACCAGATGATAACCTTAGCTCTGTAATAGTCCACCTTCCTGAACCTTGGAGTCGTACTGAGTATCCCACCATAATGAAGTCAGCAGGCAACCCAGTAAGTCAAGCAGATCATGGTTCCTGTTATCTACTCTGGTCAAAGGACAGTGTGCCTCCAACTTATACTGACGCCAATGGTAGAGAAGGTGTAAGTTGAGAAGTACTAGCAAAGTTAACTCCACTGAGTTGTAAGTCGGATGGTCGTCTTCTTAAACTTCCAGAATCAAAAACAGGTGAGTTCTTGGGGCAGCCTAGAGTGGATCTTGTCTCAAGACAAAGCAGAGCATTTTTGCACATTTAAAATACAACAAGCACCGTCAAATTCAACAGGTGTAGTCTCCATTGTGTGACAACCATGCTTTGTTTAAAAAAAGTTAAAGAATAGAACAGTTCACAATACTAAATGAAAACCAAACATATATTTTGCTATATCTCAAAAATGAAACTTGAATTGAATATTTTCAATTGTTATAAATGGCATGATTCATTTTTCAAATACTTTTCATGCAGGAAACTTTCAAGCTGATGTAGTTAGAAGAGTAAAACAAATTCAGAATAATTGAGGAAACCAAACATATATCTTAAGGTATCTCAAAAGTGAACCTTGAATACAATATTTTCAAACTTCATAAGGGGTATAATTTGCTTTTCAAATACTTTTCACTCAAGAAATAGAAATTTTGAACAGAATTTAAAAAGCCTGTTGCACTTGATCAAGTTTAAAAATAACACAGAGGTGCTCCATGGGTATGAGTTATGATCAACTGGATGCTTTCTCCACCCTTCGCTATAGAGTGAGGCACACATCAGGGTTTTCTACTCCCCCCTTTTTGTCTTAGTGATGGAACCTTTGGCAGAATGGATCAAGAGAGATGCGCAGATCTACAGTTTTAAATAGGCAACTGTCCAGGGAACAGAGTGGCACTCTGTGCTGACGACACACTCCTATATCTCCAACACCTTAGGCTTCCCAACTCCGTCTGACATGTATGCTAGCGTGTATGGCAAGGCATCCAGGTTTACAGTCGATTTGTCAAAAATTAAATATGTACAACTGAACAGGTTTTCCACCTCCATTCAATGCAGGACCCCGTTCCAGACAGTAAACAGCCCCTTCAATTTACCCTGCTATACATATAATGTGGGATCAGCAAACAGCCTGCAATACTAACATTGCTCCAATTGTAAACACATCTACGCTGACTTTGAATCTTGGGCCATTTCGGCTCTTAACTTAATGGGAAGGGTAGCACTTTATAAAATTATAGTCCTACCCTGTTTTTTTTTTACGTATAACAAAATTACCTGTATGCCCTTCTAACACCTTCTACCAAAATATCCAGCCACTGGTCTTCAAATTCCTTTGGAATGGCAAAATCCTCAGGGTATCCCACACTAAATTCACTCTCCCAAGGTGTAAGGGGAGCCTCAGCTCCCCCATTCCTCAGGCTATGGGGGATCTGAGGCTGGGCCGCACAGATGGCACCAACTGGATGCTGGCTTTTTGGTGACTGGAACAACTCCTCCCGGAAGAAAGAGTTGGAGTCCCTTGAAAAACTATATGGAGATAGTCCCCCACCTTTGTGCAGGTGATCGGCAATGTGCCACATCAAGTGACTTAATAAACTCGTCACATAGACTCCCCTCCAGGCTGCCTCCAGGCTGAAACAAGTGGTGTGACTGGAGTACTTTTATGTGTGAGACTTGATTGGGATCTCCAGATTGGGAGATATATGGGACCACAATCACATCCTGCTCTTTGAACGCCTTTCAAAGGAATTTCATTTGCACAAATCACAATTCTTAAAATAGCTCCAGCTCTGTCATGCGTTACATACATATAAGGGAATTTTAGAAGAGGTTCCAGACTACAAGCCCCTCTGTCTATTTGGCCGTAATGGTAAATCACCATCTCCACACGTACCCTTATACTTCACTTCACTTTAATTAGTCTTTATTCGATATGTTTCAATCATAAAAGACATTTTACAAAAAAAAATTGTTGTTTTTGTCCCACCCCCTCCCCCCAGCCCCACAAAGATACAGGATCCACAGTGATTTAATACATTAAATAAACGAAATAAAAACGTCTTCCTATCTCATCCTATTTACATTTTTACATGATCTTAAAATATCCTATTTACATCTTTACATGATCTTAAAATATCTATTAAAATACCAAAAACAGTAAAATTTAGAAAGCTAAGTTCATTTATGCCAAAAAGCAAGGGTAAAAAAAGAAAGTAACAATTACTTATATAGTTTGCATAGTTTATCATTAATTAATACTGATTAGCAGATCAAATAATCGCAGACAGTACGACAGACAATAACAATCCTAAATTTACTCCAGACACATTTTGCGTGCCCGAATTATCCACATCCAGTGGAGAAATTTTGCCATAGCTATAACAACGGGCTGAGAGGTATCTGTTCTTAGGATCCTAACAGCCTCGTTTGCCGTTCTTAAACCTAACTGAATGCAAATTGGTTTAAGCCATGAGCGTCTGGGCATTCTATATTCGGGACAGGCAAACAACACATGTCCGATGTTTTCATTATGATCCGGACAAAAGGGGCACCTTGGGGTTTGTACCTTATTCCATTTCACTATTAGGGCATTTAGAGGTAGTGTCCCCACCCTCAGCTGATGGTACCTCTTCCAGTCCCCTGGGACCGTGATCCAATCCCAATAGGATTCGAGGGCCGGTGAGTGCTTGAGCTCCAGGTAATCGTATGTAAAGGAGCGATCAATATGATTCCTAAAACACTTAATCTCTAACATGCTCCAATAAAGTTCACGGAGTGTCTTTTTAGGTGGAAATACATTATTTAGGGGATCATCCCACAATTGGGATAAACCCAGTGCCCTATATAAAAGTTTAACCTCTTTCATCCAGACTATCTTACAGCCAATATCCAGGGTTCTCACCTCTAGGAAGCCTTGGGCATACTGGGAGAGTTCTGGGGTTACCCATAACCTTCTCCAGTAGGCCACGATTCTGTACCTGGCCATGTCCCTAAAACTATAAAATCCTAAATCATAGTTTAAAGGTATCAGTGGGGTTGACATCGGTAAACCAGTAATGTTGCGGAGAAATTTGTTCTGTGCTACCGTCAACTTGGTAAGATTACTGGACCCCCAGAGTTCAGCTCTGTAAAGAACTGCTCCTCCAACCTTAGCGTTGTAAATTTTTAGGACAGGTCTAATTGGTTTGGTATGAGATGAAAAAAGCTCCTTTGTGAGGACTCCTGCGAGTTGTGCATGTTTTGTATCTAGCTCATTTGTGTGCTGTTTCCAATCTAGATTGTAGGACAAATTAATACCGAGGTACTTAAAGACCTGGGTCTGTTCGAGCTGGACCCCATCCATAGTAACTCTACCTCTAATGTGTTTCCGCTTGTGCATAACCATAAATTTTGTTTTGCTTGTATTAATTACAAGTCCATGGTCAGTGCAAAATGATTCAAAAACCCTAATGGCCCTTTGGAGTCCCTGCTGGGTCTTTGATATCAGCAGGGTATCATCCGCAAACATCAACAGGGGGATCAGTCTTCCTGCCAACCTTGGGGCATCTGTGGGCTGATGTTCAAAATAACTGATCACCCTGTTGATGTATAACGAAAAAAGCGTTGGTGCGAGTACGCATCCTTGGCGTACTCCCCTCGCAATGGGGAATTTCTCAGTGGCACTACCCTGCTGATTCCACCGTACTTGTGCAAAATTATTTTCATGCATTCTAATCAGTAAGGACAGGATTTCTTTTGGGATACCCTGATCATGTAGGATATTCCACAACTTATGGTGGGGAACTAAATCAAAAGCTGATTTTAAATCAACAAAAGCCGCAAAAAGCATCCCGCCCCCTAGTAAAACTGTGCGCCAGTACAATAAAACAAATCTAAAAACTTGGTCAATGGTGCTGGTATGGCTGCGAAAACCAGCCTGCAGGGGTGATAGTATGTCGTGGTCATCTATCCACCCATGTATTCGCTGTAATAATAACCTTGCCACTACTTTTTGTATACATGCAATCAGGCTGATGGGCCTATAGTTGCCTGGATCCGAGCATGCCCCCTTTTTAAAGATGGGGATAATCTCGGCTCCTTTCCAGGTCTCAGGGATAGGCGAGCCCTTTGCAATAGCATTGGCTAACAGCTGGATATAGGTGGCCCATAAGTCCTTGTCGTGCATAAACAAGTCTGCAGGGATAAAGTCTAAGCCCGGAGCTCTGGCTTTAGGTATATTGTTCAGAGTTTTTAGGACATCATCTTTGGAGAAGAGTAAGTGGCTCGTTAAAGTATCTACTAGGGCTAGACACTCCTCTTCACCTTCATCCTCAGCGGCAAACTGAGTAGCATAATGGGATACCCAGGCTTCTGGTGACACATAATTCATGGGTTCTCCTCTATTTGCCCCCCTTCCCCATTTAACAATATTCCAGAAGGGTGTCATGGATCTTTCCCTACTGGCTTCGAGGAGATCCCTCCAGTAGCCTTCCTCCCAGTCCCTTTTTGCACTAATTTGCACTTTTTTATACATAACTCGGGCCTCCCTTATCTTGGTTTTATCTCTAGTTTTTACAGCATCTGACAGGAGCCTATAGGCAGTCCTACAGGATTTATCATACCACTGATCCTCCTTTCTTATTGGTCTACGTGGCTTCTTCTTTGCTTTCTTAACAAAAAACGGTTTTAACTTGTTAAAAAATTCATCATGGATCCTGCTAATTTCATCTATCGGGGTATTTTTGTCAGTTATACCCCGAACTTCTTGGATGGCCTGGGTTGTTAAATCCCTCATAGCTATTATGCTTTCCTCATTGGCTACACAAGTTGCCCATCTGATATGTCTTTGATCATTTGAGAGATTTATTTGAACATTTTCCCTCTCTTATACTTAATATCCCAGATGCTCCTAAGGGGGCATGGACAGCCTCAGAGGGAGATATGAGTTCAGTCGAGGATGATGAATGGCTAGAGGCCAGGATGGTGGCTCGGATGCTTATCATTCACTCTAACTTAGATAGGAATCAGTTCAATGATTTCCATTGGGTATGTTACAGCCCTGACACGTGTAGAGAATGGGGAGATCTCCCAACATGCTATGTAAATGTTGTGGTGATTCTAAAGGGACATTCTACCATATGGGTGAAACATGCCCCGTCATTTCCAATTATTTGAAGAGAATACATGATACCCTGTACAGCCTACAGCAACTCCCCACGACGAAAAACATATGATGTTACAACGCCTACATTTACAATGCATGCATTTACAACACAGTTTTCACATCGCAACATCCTTTACAATGCATTCTTTTACATAGCATGCAATTACATCACATTTTCAGAAACTACCTTTACAAAAAATTCCATTTCATCGCATTATACTTTTACAACGCATACCATTACAATGCAGACCAGTACATTGCATTTAAGGTAAGTGTTGGATAGTATAGGGCAAATAATTACTATTCTAACTCCAGTGAGTGCAACAGTAGGGTAAGCGTTGGATAGTGTAGGGGTAAAAATTGCTGTTCTAACTCCAGTGAGTGCAACAGTAGGGTAAGTGTTGGATAATGTAGGTAAACATTACTATTCTAATTCCAGTGAGTGCAACAGTAGGGTAAGTGTCGGATAGTGTAAGGGTACTATGTGTTCTAATGGGATGCGTTGTAATGACTTGCAATGTAATGCCTGCGTTGTAGTGACATGCATTGTAATGACATGCGTTGTAGTGACAGGCAATGTAATGGCTGCGTTGTAATGACATGCGATGTAGAGGATGTTGCGATGTAATGACTGCTATGTAAAGGTAGTGCGATGTAATGACATGCGATGTAGAGGATGTTTCCCCACAACGAAGGTTGCACTTCTGGGGGGTTATGGAAGACTGGGGTGATTCTCAAAGTCAGAGAAGACTGGTGAGCATTGGATTTCTTGTGGCCAAACCACACATTGCTTGATACTAAAGTTCAACCAAGCCACCGTCCCTGACAGTATGGATCGTAGGTATGAACCACTGCAGCAAATCTGCAAATGTAGAGGACACACTCGGAAATATCAAAGGGTATGGGGCCCTTGGACTTCTGGAAATTTTCACAACTGAATGCCGGATCTTCTACAGTACTTAATATGCTTTAAGGTTGACAATGTGTATGTGACTTTTTATCTTACGGGGTAAGACCGGAAAGCAGAAATGTGGTGCCAAAGTTTACTTTACAAATGTTATGTTAAAAATATGAAATCATACCAATAAACAATTGTGTAAAAAATAATACAGAGGTATAGTTACTAGTACTTAAATTAAAATAACAGCTGTGTGAGGTTGTTAATATCGAGGTTTCAGAATATATGGAAAGAATTTATGCCACTGTCTAATTTATGATTCGATTTGGAACAAATATTCTTACCATGTAGTGCTCTGCAGCAGCTCTGAGGCAGATTTATGGTCCTGTGGAGAAGAGACTTCTTCTTACCAGTCACACTAAGCACACTAATTTGCGGCAGCCTGTCCCTCTCTTAACACCATAAATGCTATTTTTGTGTGCCAAAGAGTGGGCTTTTTTTGCAAAATGTGGAACACAGGAAATAAAACAAAACTAACCCAATAAAATGGCTTTTTGTCAAAGCCAGGGAAAAATATAAGCAATGTGTTTTTACAGACAAGCTGGAAGAGTGCTGGTCAAGGGAGGTGAGGAGGAAGCAGCATCTGGGGAAGACAGAAAGCAAACACATGCACACCTACGGAATACTCAAAGAAAAAAAAAAGGAATTCACTTATGCAAGCTGTGAAAAAATACAAGTCATACAAAAAAAAGATGGTTAAGAAACCGTGCTTTGGGGCAGGCATGGTTTTGGGTAAAGGTCAAGACTAGGAAGGAAAGCCATCTAATAAGAAGCAAGTAAATAAGATTGACAAGAAAGCCAGCAAATGACAAGCAATGAGCTGACCGAAAGCCTACTCTTAGTATTAGTATTGTACACAATAGGTCTTCGACAACAGACAACTAGAAGCTGTCTGTTTGCAAGACCTAAAAAATGTAGCAGCCTGGCTTGACAGTAATTAAAAAACATGACTATATTTCCGCAGTAATTGTATCCCTTCATTAGATCCCAATCTGTCAGAGGATTATCTTTAAGACCCTCTGTATGGTCCATGCAATACAGCACCATGATCTGTTTTTCCAAGAAGAGAAGATCACTCCATAACAAAAGATCACCAGAAGTACCTCATTGGGTTCAGATGCTCTTCCCTAGACTCCAAAAGTCATGTACAGGGGAAGCTTCCTCCCAGTTCAGACCTTCATAATATCGAATGAGCCTTTCTCTATCCGGAAAAGATACAAGATAACATGTTCAGACATACCTTGACAACCTCTTCCATGTTCGTGTGGATGCCGGACCTTAATAGTTTCTAAGGCCAGCTGTGCAGTTCATCCTAGTGCACAGTCAAGGACTGGTTCTCATCCTACTATGATCATCCCACAACTCATTTCACATACACATTAAAGAACCTCTCCACAAGGTAATTGGCACATGTAAATTTACTTTTACACCTCATAGTAAATTTACTACTTTGACTGCTCATCATTTATGAGTGTAAATGTGTTACAAAGTGTAGACTTACATGTCTCCAAACCCTAAATTCAGGGGATGGAGCCTAATTTATGAGTGTAAAGCTACTTCATGTAACTTTTCACAGGGAAATGGAGCTCTCTGCAATTTGGCACCGATCTCTTTATGTTAAAGTACAGGGAAATTGCACAACGTTTATTCAATTTAAAAAAAATGTGTTTGTTAAATATTAATGGCAATGAATTTAATATATTTATTTAAAATGGCAAAAAAATAAACATGCTATAGCATGATTAACTTTATTTTGAATTACACATTTAATTTGCACGCCCCACTGATCCACCAGTGAAGGCCGGGTGGTACACCCTGTTGTAACCATGTGTGGCACGACATGTGCAATTCATGCCCGACAGGAGAGTTACTCATTAAAACAATAAGGCAGGTGCATGTCACTTAACATATGACATAACAGCCCCTCTGTTGATTTTATTATTAACCTAGTTGACATTCCGCAGCATCACATGGTATTGCTCTTATACGTTACCCCAGGACGAACTGGTTGTTGATGGAGACATAAGTGTTGTGCAGCTGATGGATTTCTTGCCTGTAAACTGTGACCAAACTATAGAAGCAACAAGTTGACCCTCTCTCCACAATTGCCCCTTTTCTTACACCACTCTTCCAACCCAGAATTATCAATCGTTCATAACAATGTCTTTGTCACTTAAAGGTTTCTCCTCAGTACCAATTTTGCCGCATAACTTTGTTAACCACAACTCACCTTCACACACTTCTGCTAAGTTTCAATTTAAAATCACGGAAATAAACGTAAGTAAGAAACATAAACTGTGGTTGCAAATACATTATAATAATTTCGAATCCCACGATGTAACAAAGTCTGAACTTTACCATTTATAGCAGAGGAAATCAATCATCATCAGTACCATTGCAAAACTGCATAATCACTCTTAGGATTTAACTGTGATCACTCACTGCACTATTTTTAACAAAAGATAGCATTTGTCATGAAGTGCAATAACTGAAGTGCGCAGCTGTCAAATAGAAGAGAGGGTTTAGGATGCAAAGTCTATTATCACCTATCAGTTACTGTAGCCCCCATAGTATTTACAAACTAGAGCATAAAACAAATAAAATTGTAGACAACATATATACAAGTAATTCTTAATAAGTCTCGGAATATCAACTGTAAATTCAATTTATTCATAAAGAGAGTAGGCTGCATTCTACATTTCAAGGATGAACACATCATTATCATAGATATACTGCTTGTAAGATAAAATCAAAGTAAGATTTACATTTCGAGGGCTATTTCAAGCTATATCTTAACACAGTATAATACACAGGAGACTTAAAGTTCATTAGCAAAATTTGTTATCAATATAGCATGTATTTCCGAAATAATTATATCAGCCCCACTTTACTTTAAGTAAATTTCATCAAAAGAATCTTTTTTTGGGTAATCTTAATAAAAAGTACAAGTACAATCGTGATTTCTGATGATTCAATCGAAAATAAAATGTGGAATGCCTCAAGTCAGAACAGCATCCCCAATCGTAAAAATATTGACCATTTTTCTCCTTTCCCCCTTAAAAAGCTTACAATATAGTAGGAAGTGATTTGTGTTAAATTCAACCCATAAGGTTACCTGGAGACTAGCCACCATTATATGGATTTTTCATCAATCCCATTATCCTCTACGCTCAGTTTATGCCTATCCTGACTCAAATTTTTTTTTATTGTGTTTGTTGCTTTTACTGTTTAAGAATACACAACAGTCCACCATCAATTGTACACCTATACTCAAAGATCCAAATACAACTCCCCCTTTGGGTCACGGTATTCGAACAAGTCACATAGATTGCCCAAGAATGTTCCAAATTTAGCTGTGGCAGATGGCGCACTCCCTGCAAGTGGGGATGGCCACCGAGTCCCCCTTTCCATTTTCCGATCCATCATTTTTAGGGTCAGTCTCAACCGAGGAGACCCCGGGGTACTCTGCCTCTCAGTCAAGTCTATAGTAGGATCTACAGCACCCCATACTTTATCAAACTTTCAAAGGCATCCCCTGGCCTCGTACACCACCATTCCCGCCTCCATACAATGGGGCCTGCCCATTATCCAGGTGTTTTTGTGGGCACTAACTCATACTCTCCCTGCAGTTCTTCAAATGACTCTTACATCTATATCTCCCAATGAGGAAGTGTCAATCATGTCCCCCATTATATATCCCATTAATGTTCTCATTTACTGCAGTCTGATGCCCTGCCAAAGAGGGATGTCCCGAGAGCACTTTTGATGCCATCCCACATACCTTGTGTCCTTATACCAGACATCCAGTGTGGAAAGCTTGGCCCTGAATATTTTGCCATTTATGTAGTATATGTGCATATGCTCCCCCCATCTGGATCTTTCTCATCTTGTAACCGGGTGATCTCTGGGGACAAATCCCCATTTATTTATGGCTTTCAACTGGGAGGTGCAGTAGCACCCTTACACCTTCTCCATGCACTGCTTATACTGTTTTGTAATATCTCATTTGTATCATTTAAAATAATAGTATTTACAAGAACAGTTATGACATCACAAACTAAATATTTTGTCAGAACACAGTAGAGTGGAAAGTTATAGTTAATGTAGCGTGGCTAACGAGTTGAATACACTGTTTATGGAGGTGAAGGAGTTTAAATAATTAGAAGTTTTTGCTTAAATTATCAACTAAAGGTATAAGTATGATTTTAGAGTTTGAACATTTTCTGTACTTTAAATTTTGTTTGTAGCTAAAGAATTAATACAAATATAGTAATTTAAAGGTAAAACGTAAATAAAAAATTTAAGGTATAACTATACCTGAAGAATACATACTGTTTGTGCATTTTAAGTTTGGTTTGCATAGAAAGAATAAATAAAGCTTTTCTAACTATAACAAAGGTTTTCATTGAATTTCAATGTTGTTTTGAAAAAATATATATATTTTTTAAATCGTAGAGTTTACTGTCGCAAAGTGTACTTTGGAAGAGTACATTGCTATACAACGAAGTACAGTGCAGTGGAGTGGAGTAGAGTGGAATATGGTACAGTGAAGTAGTGTACAGTGGAATAGCGTGCAATGGAGTGGTGTACAGTGGAGTAGTGAAGAGTGGAGTGTTGTACAGTGGAGTAGTGCATAGCAGAGTAGTGTAGAATGAAATTGTGTAGAGTGGAGTGGCAAAGAGTGTAGTGGTGTAGATTATAGTGTGGTAGACTGTAGTGACATACAGTGGAGTAGCATAGAGTGCAGTGGGGTAAATTAGAGAGGCGTGTGGAGTGAGGTACAGTGTAGCAGCATACAGTACAATAGCAGGGAGGGGAGGGGAGGGGCGCAGAGAGGACTAGCGTATGTGGAGTGTCGCACAGTGGAGTATTGTAGAGTGTAGTGGTGTAGAGTAGAATAGCATATAGTGGAGTGGTGTAGAGTGAAATAGCGTCGAGTGTAATTGTGAGAGTGGAGTTGCGCAAAGTGGAATAATGTAGAGTAGCGTAGAGGGGAATATCGTAGAATGAAGTGGCATAGCTCAGAGTGGCATAGAGTGGAGTGGCATAGAGTGCAGTGTCGTACAGTGGGGTAGCTAGACACTTTGCAGCCTGTGGCGGTCCCTGCCATTGCCGCCCGCTGTGGTTGCATTGAAGAGCGGGGGCATGGCGGTTTGCTGGCGATTCCTGCTTTTGCCACCCTGCGCCAAACACATGTAAGAGCGGGAGAAGGCAGCTGCCCCAAAACGTATGCCACCTGAGGCGAATCACCCCTCCCTTGCTACTAGCGGCGGCCGGTAGTGGGAGTACCTGCCGTGCTGTGACGTGGGGAGGGGGAGGGGCAGGGTGGGGGGTAGTAATGTATGGATTATGGACCTTAATAGGTAAGTAAACATATAAATAAATAAAACGAATTTCGTTGCGTGCACTGCATCGGTGATGCAGTGCGCAGCAAGATACCTAGCTGCGCTTTGTGAAATGGAGAGGGCAGAAATGCGCCCATATCTATCAATGGTTTCCTCAGGACTGCCATCATCTAAATACAGCAGTCTGAGGGAAACCAAGGATGTGGGTGTTGAGCCTCTGACCTCTGGCCTTAGGCTTTCTGCCCGACATCCTAATTGGGCCCTAAGTGTCAAACACAGAATTTAAGCAAGAATTCTAAGTGTCAAACTTTCAAAGAGTACTGACAAATCCCAAAAAAATATTAGTCAAATGGACATAGAAAATAAAGTCTTCAGCACAGCAGTCCCAAGGACAACTTTAAAATCCTACAGGACCACAAAAGGAACAATCTGATGAAGCTACGACTATACTCAAACAGCTAAAGCCCAAGAGTTTTGGTACACAAATCATACTTCCGATTAACAAGTTTTGCAAATTCAGCATAGTATGATCATGGTTAAGGTTGCACTGGCAAATCAAAAACTACCATGTAATTTCTAAAAGCTTAAACACTAATCCATTTCTTTTTTTGTTATCTTGGTTTTTTATCCAGCAATCGATTGCACAGTATACCATGAAGCAGGATGAGGCACAGATTTCCATCACAAAAAGGCACACCAATACAATCAATACCAGCAAACAGTAAAAATGGAACATGCAAAACAGTGGTCCACCAATTGAGTCCGAAGGCCCATTACAGCAGGTAAAGCGGGTTCAATTTCCAACCATGTGCATCACAGTCTCAGCATATATCTTGCATGTGTATTGTAGTGTGAAAATTGGTTGTCAAAGGTAAATGGAAAGCCATTAATGCAGTAACCAAGGAAAAAGCTCAAAATAATAAAACAGCAAATAATAGTGACAGCAGCGAATCAGTACATATTCATCCTCCCCAGGACTTCTGTCAGTGTGGGGAGAAGCGGTGAGTCAGGTAGATCCAGAGGGCATTGAGTTGTTCTCCTTATATGTGGAGGGCAGGGGAGGCGGAAAGTAGACAGCCCAAGGAGTTTCAGAGTCCAGCTCTACAAGAATTGTTTGCTTCACTCATACGAACACTAACCCATTTCTTAAGGTAAGAGAAATCTTCGATCTTCTCTCTCAGCAGCTGCCCTCCAGCGATGATCAACACAAAATGAAACATCCATCTAGCAATGGCTCATAAAATGTGCACATCCACACTAACACCTCCAGAGGAAGTCCTTGAAAATGATACTTTGGATACAATGGAAGATCTAATCACAATACAGCCTTTCTAACGATGTTGTATATCATTACGATATTGAAGTCATTCACTTGATGCTCTCTGGAGGTGAGGGGAGAGATGTGCACTGGGAAACTGATTGGGAGGTTGAATGAGCAGGAAGAAGTAGAATAGAACATCAGAAACTGCATCCATATTAAAAATAATGTCTTGAATTAAAATGTGGCATAACTATTATGTCATTAGCTACTCTTCTAAATGGCTAGGGTAACTTGTTTCAAGTGTGTCATTAGTTTACTCTGTACATCATTAAAAACACTAATTATAAGAAATACTTTTCACACTAAATGTGCCCATTTTGCATATTTTCAAAAACACTTTAACAGAAGGACTGCTTTGTCATTATTAATTTTTTTCTAATTCAATGAGAAGCGGTTCCTCTGTAAAGGTACAACTTTAAGGAATGCCCTGTGTCTAATAAAAAATAAATGCATGGCCATCACAACTTTATTTCTGGGGGAAAAAGTCCACTTGCGGGGATAGTACGTTGTGTTATAAGTCTTGTAAAGGGTGAGGTAGGGACAATAAGATCTTTTATCAGGAAAGAATTATTGGGAAGTTTAAATGAGCAATCTCTAATTGTTAAAAATTTTAGAGCTGCGGTAGACTTACTTCAACTGGATGAAACTGTACTTTTCACCCTAGCACCATATCTATTAAAAGCCACTCTGAAACAGGCTACCTGGAAATTGAGCTTCTCAAGGGATAGGGAAGCCCGCATCTTAAAGAGGGGCATCGACCCATCTATCGGCTCCTGTATGATAAACAAAGCACAGTCATATACTACTTGGAACCTGCCTCATGGAGTGCACCGTTTTTGGTTGTTAATGAGGCAAGGTCTTCTCCCTTTAAACAACTTACTATCTAAATGGTATGGTTCATCTCCAGCCTGTAATTTGTGCAATAATTCTATACAGGACATTATGCATGTACTGTTTATCTGCCCTGCTCTATTATCATGTCGTCGTCAATGGATAAGGACTATCTGTTTATCTTTACCTATTCTCTATGCCAGGGCTTTGACAGATATCATTTATGTACCTCCAAATACAATATTTTGTCATAGAATTTTTAACTTTTTTAAGTGGTTTTTAGATTTATATTGAAACATTTATATGCTGGGTATTTTAGTTAAAATTGGTTTTAATCTTATGTTTTTATATTAATAACATTTGTATATTATAGCTGAATGCTTCAAAAATGTAAATTTCGAATTTTATGTGGATCTCTTCCGAGTTCCAAGATCATAAATAAATGAATTGTCAATTGTAATTGGTGGAGAAAGTCAAAGTGTGTTATGTGCGGCTTTGCGAGCAAGGGAACTTTTCTAATAATGTTCATGCACGAGGTCTCTGCAGCACCCACCTTTCCCCTCCTCCAATTCAGGGGAGAAGTAAAACTTATTTATGTTAATGCTGCCTACCCTCCCCAGGTCAGTGCGGGTCTTAAGTGATAATTGCTCAGGACAGTTTTTCCTGATTAGAAAACAGGGGCAGAAATATTAGGAATGGAATTCTCATAAAACAGGTTAAGTGTTCACTAATTACAACGCAAACATGCGTTTAGCTTAGTGAAATAGTTACCCAGAGTTCTGTTGCTCATTGTCAGCGGAATTAAATGCATTGAGGAAACAGCAAAGTCAAACTTGAATTTGAGTAAATGCTCCTTGTTTAACTCATATACATTTTGGGCTATTTTTACAATACAAAGGTAGTTAGTTGGCTGAGTGGACTATATTTCATATCAAAGGCTAAATCTAGGCAACATCACTAACAGCAGAAATGCCCAGATCAAGACGTTTATCAGTTAGAAAATGTGTCTGACACTGATCACACAGGGCAGTTCTCTTAAGAATCTTGAAATGGACTGGTATATCGGAATTTTGAACAGAAGGCGGGCTGCTGCATTTTACAGCACCAGTAGCTTATTTATAACATATTGATGGGTGTTAAGATATAACCCATTGCAATAGTCGATCTTTGCCATCACTAAAGCAGTGACAGCTAGTTTTTAAAATTGGGCAAGAATAAAGGGTAGAATCTTTTTCAGAAGCCTGAACATATAAAACGCCGCTGATGTGACTGCATTAGCTTGATCAGAAAAAGTCAGTGTATCGTTAAAGATTACTCCAAGATTTTTTTTTGCTGTTCTAACAGGAAAGGAGAAGAGCCAAGCTCAACTGGCTACCAGGATGGAGACCAGAAATATGGTTCTGCCCCAAAGATCAGGTCCTCTGTTTTAGCAGAGTTAAGTTTAAAACATTTCTGACTATCCACACACTGACAGCCTGCATACAGTCATTGAATCTTCGATCACAACATGAAGCCTCTGGGCCAAGAAATGCGACGATTTGTGTATTTTCTGCATATGATGTGATGCAGAAATCAAAAGATCTTATTAGCTCTGCCAGAGTGGTGACATATATATTAAAAAGTGTTGGACTAAGGGATGATCCTTGGGGAACTCCACAAGGAAGAGAGCGTCGGGTGATGTAAAATCACCTAGGTTAACCACTTGTTCCTGCTAACTGTGAAAGGAGCTCAACAGTTCCCAGGCTACTCCTTAAACCCCTATCCTGCTCAAATGATCCATCAGCAGCCCATGATTGACCGTATCAAAGGCTGCTGATAGATCAAGCAGGAAAAGGGCAATTCTTCCTCCGTGATACAAAGAAATCCAAATTTCTTTGGTGGCTTTGATAAAAGCTGATTCTGCGCAGTGTTCAGCATGGAAGCCAAATTGAGTGGTGTCCCGACAATTATTCTTCTGAAGGTGTGCAACTAATTGCATATTCATCACTTTCTCAATATGTTTTGCTGGGAGGTGGAGGCGAGAAATTGGACGAATGTTACTCGCAAGTCGCAACCTGGGGATTGAGATATTTTTTTTTATATGGGGCATAAGGGGTAGAACGGAGGCTTTCTTCCAGCAAGTAGGAAACATATCTGTGACACACATCTGCTTAACATTATCAGTCAAAGTGGTTGCAATAGTTTCTGCTGCTAGGCTAATAACATTGGGTGGACAAGGATCGCACGGCGATCCTGACTTCAACATTTTGTTCAACGTTTTGACTTCCTCCCTAGAAGGAGAAGTAAAAGTGTCAAGCTTCATGAGCGTGACTTGATGACTGGAGTTAATAGTGTCTGGAATCATGGCCACAGTAAGAGTCTTAAAATTGCTAAGAATATCCTCCACTTTGAGGTGAAAAGAAACTGACAGTGGTTCACAAAATGACTGAGAGCAGAAATCCTTGAGAAGGTCAGTGCATGCACAAGACTTTACATTCACAAAGCCAGTGCCATTGAAATTACTATTGCAAAGTTACAATTTGCAGTGTGCAAACTTGAATTGCACTTTGTCACAAAATTGCGATAATTTAGCAGCTGCAACAGAAAGGGGTCAGGAGCATTGCCTCCCCTTGTGATTTGCAATGGTATACATACGTTCTTTCCACCCATTCTTGCACTCACCAAACATGGCATAGTGGGGTTCATTCAGCCATTACATTCATCTGACTAATATTCTTGGTTTGGGGTACCATCCAGTCCCAGAAAAAGAGAAAATCTTTCTATCTCTTCCCCTCCACATGGGAACCTAACTAAAACCATCAAACCACCTGCCCTGACTGCTCTTTAAATGATGTGTGTCACTGCAGCCTATGAGACTTAACTGATGCAGAGTATGATGCTGCAAGATAGTGATGGTTAGAGTCTTGGGGGTATATTTACTGGTGTCTCCCAAACCCAGCTCAGCAGGAAAACAGTCTGCACTGCGCTGCATAGTGTGACAGGGAGGAAGGAAGAGAGCACCATATCTACAGAGATATGTGCGAAGCGAGCAACATTGAACCACATCGACCATGATGCATGAGGTAATTCAGCAGTGACGTGTCAGCAGGGTGCTCCAAATCCCTTTGACTGTTTAAGATGGCTTCCGTGGGCCGTGAGCTGACGAGCTCTGTGAGCACCTGCGCGCTAAGAGTGGCACTAACCCTGATGAAACTGCGGCAGCACGTCCAGCGACCTACGAACAGTTTTCCCCACTGATGAAAGAGGAGTCTAGAAAAACGTGTCTGGGGATACACTTGAAAAGAATACTGGTACTGGCACTGGCCAACAAACTGTGAGAACTGTGTGTGAAGCGAGCAACATTGAACCACATCGACCATGATGCATGAGGTAATTCAGCTGTGACGTGTCAGCAGGGTGCTCCAAATCCCTTTGACTGTTTAAGATGGCTCCCGTGGGCCGTGAGCTGACGAGCTCTGTGAGCACCTGCGCGCTGAGAGTGGCACTAACCCTGAGGAAACTGCGGCAGCACGTCCAGCGACCTACGAACATTTTTCCCCACTGATGAAAGAGGAATCTAGAAACACGTGTCTGGGGATACACTTGAAAAGAATACTGGTACTGGCACTGGCCAACAAACTGTGAGAACTGTGTGTGAAGCGAGCAACATTGAACCACATCGACCATGATTCATGAGGTAATTCAGCTGTGACGTGTCAGCAGGGTGCTCCAAATCCCTTTGGCTGTTTAAGATGGCTCCCGTGGGCTGTGAGCTGACGAGCTCTGTGAGCACCTGCGCGCTGAGAGTGGCACTAACCCTGAGGAAACTGCGGCAGCACATCCAGCGACCTACGAACATTTTTCCCCACTGATGATAGAGGAATCTAGAAACACGTGTCTGGGGATACACTTGAAAAGAATACTGGTACTGGCACTGGCCAACAAACTGTGAGAACTGTGTGTGAAGCGAGCAACATTGAACCACATCGGCCATGATGCATGAGGTAATTCAGCTGTGACGTGTCAGCAGGGTGCTCCAAATCCCTTTGACTGTTTAAGATGGCTCCCGTGGGCCGTGAGCTGGCGAGCTCTCTGAGCACTTGCGCGCTGAGAGTGGCACTAACCCTGATGAAACTGCGGCAGCACGTCCAGCGACCTACGAACATTTTTCCCCACTGATGAAAGAGGAGTCTAGAAACACGTGTCTGGGGATACACTTGAAAAGAATACTGGTATTGGCTTTGGCCAACATACTGTGAGAACTGTGTGTGAAGCGAGCAACATTGAACCACATCAACCATGATTCATGAGGTAATTCAGCTGTGACGTGTCAGCAGGGTGCTCCAAATCCCTTTGACAGAGATATGATTCTTCTCCCCTCTCCCTAGCGCAGGCACAGAATTCTGCTGCCTTGCGCCACGCACCCACCTTTGCGCCATAGTGCAAGGGTGTTTGTGAGAGTCTATTGAAGATTTTTTTTCAGTACAAAATATGACTAGACAACTTTTAAAACTTGTCCTACTTTGTATGTACAGTGCATGCAAAGTCGGAAAAGAAAGGAGAAATGAAATAATTTCTCCTTTTAATACCTGTTTTCAAATGGCGTTAATTTTTGATGCACATTTTTTATGCACATTTTTAGTTGATAGGGTTTTGCATTAACAAGCATGGGTAGTTGCATGGGAACCTTGATGCTAAATAATGCAAAGCAGCGCTTCCTGATACTTTGCTTTATATTTAGGCAATTTAAATGTACTTCCTAGCGCAAAACAAGTTTTGAGCTGGAAAGTAAATCTATAAAAATATTGTGTGCTGGTTTATTTCACTTTTGTGATGCAAACACGGCGCAAAATGTTGGCAAATCTGCCCCTTGGTGTCCCATCTGGAAGGGTAGAACCGCAGTAAGGCAGTTACAGAGGTGCCAACTACGGGAGGAGAAGAATAACGGAGGTGGGCATGGCGGTGCAGGGACCTGTTCGGAGGAGAGAACAGTAAAGGAAACTGGCCCCTACTATATAGTGAGGCACATATGCCACTGCCCGCTGTGCCTGAGACAAATGGCCTAGCTGTGATGTGAGCAGTGTCAACAAATGGACTGGATTACCAGAGACCAACATACAGTGGCTGGAATAGAGAAATGGGACCCTGGTAAAACTTAATGTCAGTGCTTAATGTGCTCAAAAAATAATAATAAGTGCCAGGGCCCTTCTCAGGAGCCAGTGCTGCTTGCACCACTCATTGCCCTGCCAGTGCTGCCAATGACTGTACCAACACAACTACCAACCCTCACAACTCTACAAGTGTGACAATTCAGACTATTTGAGGCCCTCAAAGCTATGAAAATGGTTTGGGTGGCAGGTAGTAGGCATTGTTTGGTGTATATTGAAATAATAAGCAACAGTTGTTGTGTGCATCTCTAAATTAGACTCACAGCACCACCCTGCGGCACAGTGTCCTAAGTGCTGGTGTTAACAATAAAGACCCAGTGCTGAGCACTGGAAATGACATTCTCAAATTAAGCACTGTGTAATGTACAGCTCCAAATGAACATGTTCAAATAGTTGGGCTGGCATAGCAGCAACAGCTAGTATGGACTAAGGGAGGGCGGGCAGCTACACTCCGTGCACGGAGTGTGCGTAGTGCCGGCTTCAACGCATTTTGTGTAGCAGGCGTAGAATTCGGCACTACGCATGCTCCGCAGACGGTGCGCAGCTGGCCGCCACCCGCCTCCCTTCCGCCCTCCCTAAATACTTTAATTTAAATGTTAAAAAGAATTAAAAGGCACTTACCATGCCCGCCGCTGCCCGCCGCGTCCCCGGGGCTCCCTCTCTTCATCGCTGCCGTCTTGGGTACTAATGCGCATGCACGGCCGCCCGCGCATGCGCATTAGTACCCAAGACGGCGGCGATGAAGAGAGGGAGCCCCGGAGACGCGGCGGGCAAGGTAAGTGCCTTTTAATTCTTTCTAACATTTAAATTAAAGGATTTAGGGAGGGCGGGAGGGAAGGAGGCCTGCGGTGCGTAGTGGGGCTACACGGAGTGCGGAGGTGGGCGTAGTTTCTCGCCCACTTCACGTAGCTCCACGAAGCCCCACTACGCCCACTACGCCCAGGCCTAGTATGGACACAGGAAGGCCATAAGCAGTATTGAACCACTCTGTCAGAGACTCCATACCCTGATCCTAATTAAAGAGGTACATGTGACGCTAACATAACAGTATTAAAAAACTTGATGAACAGTTGGTAGCATGCAGTTTTATTAATTGTTAGTGATGACAAGGTATCCATATGGTGGGGGTGAAGGGGGCTAGTGTTGCTAGCCAAAGCAGGTGCAATACTTTGCTTCCGTTGCATTCAATTTGCACAATGACCAATATTTGCCCAATGAACATTGTGACAATTAAGATGGAGTAAAACCAAAGGGGATGATGGACGGAGTGTTGCACATTGCAAGTACTCACCCCCAGTCAACTGAGCTGGGTTTAATCCATCATCATTCTTTAGCTCAGTCCGCCACCGCAGTTCATACATGGCCATATGCAAATCAGTCTGACCCTGTGCCTCATGGGAACAGTGCAGCCGAAACTGCCAAGCCATGTCTACCCTGGACCGGAAACAAGCATACTGGGACCGGTTTCTGGCTAATCAGCCGTCATCAGCTAGGCTAGCTTGATCCCCTTTGGTTTTGCTAATTAAGATGGAGTGGCATGGTGATGGATGCTGCTGAAAGTCCTTGGGGAGAAGGAGGCGAGTATTAGCAGATCTCAAGCATCACCCTCAATTTGGATTCAGTACATTTGCCTTTGTGACCATCAAGTGAGCAATTGGAAACAAACTGCACCTGATCTGACACAAGGCTGAGATTTAATGTAGGTTCTTGCCAAATGACATAAAAACTAAATGTAACTAAAATATGAGCTCAATTGTCCTCAAGATTAAAATTTGACACACCATGGTAAGAAACCAGGTAGCACTGTTAGAGATCAAGGCGCACCTGGCTAGATCTATCGCAGACAAAGAGGTGTAATGAATGCATAATTATTGCATGAAATGCACCACTGCACACACTGGCTGTACCAATTTCAAAAACAAAATAATCAGCAAAACAGATCAAAAACAACTCAAACTCTTATTTGGCTCAAGGAAATCCAAATGTGTATAAAAGAAAGTCCTACCTCAAGGAGATTCTGTAAGTCAACAAACTGACTTGTTAAAGAAAGTGATGTCAAGACCATATTGCTAAATGTAATGGTGTAGTCTCTCAACAGTACATAACACAATACAACATGCTTGCATTACAAATACATCAAATGTCTCAAAGACTTGATAACCATGCTGCAAGACTGGAACAGACATTAGGTTGGATCTCTAAAATCAAAGATAATGAAAAGTATCAAAAAATGGAAAAGCAACGGAGTCAATACACATAAAGGATGATGATCTTGAGGCCAGATCTAAATGAAATAACATAAGAATTGTTAGCCTTCCGAAATCCACCAACACTGACAACATGGAAACTTTATTGAAACAGTGTTGACCGAATTATTTGGCAGAAATAGCTTCTCATCATCATTCTTACTCGAGCAAACACACAGGCCAATAAAAGTTTCACTTTTGAACTAAAGAGATATTACACCCCGAATAGCCTGAGAAAACGCTACTTGCAATGCTCTGGAGTCACTCTTTCCTTGTTTCTGAACTTTGCAGACGGTTCACATAAAGCAAAAGGCTATGAACTACAGAAAGACTTTTCCTGCTCTGCTCAGATTTGCCCTAGGGGTAAACCACAAATCTACACAGATACACAACTGACACTTAAAGCCCTAATATACATGAAAGAAAGCAGCAACAGAATGAAGGTCATTGATGATGGGAGGCAGCCAGGTAATATGTATAACAATGATTGAAATTTAACTAATTGTATCCTTAGCTTAATTATCTATTATTGCGAATAGATCTCATACACTGTTTATTGTTTGCTCTAGAAGAGGATAGAGGAATAGGTGAGTTTAACTGCATGTTTGCAGGTGAAATACGCTACTCACTGGTCAGTAATTATAAAGCACAATACAGCCATGCCACGATTAGTCGAAATACCTACTAGAAATATGTAATAAACAAAAGGTAAATCGTTTTTTAGCATGTGGCATATGGTTTGACTAGAAAATTTGACCAGAAAAACAATGTGGGTTGGGAACTTGCCGTAAGTCACAGGATTACGTCAGTCACTGTGAATAGGTGGTAATGGGGATCGGCTTGCCTAGTCCATGAGCTTGACCTGAAAAACCAATGCAATGATAGGGTTGGGGGAGTGCAATAGGGGTGGCTGCTACCAATTTCAGTTGGGGAACCACATTGTGAGTGGGGATGAGCAATGGGTATGACATTTTTCAGAAGAAATTATGCACATTATGAACTAGAGGCTGACTGTAAGGCAACAAACATGAAACATGGTCAAGTGAAGGCGAACATTTACAGGTAGACAACACAATGAGTAATTTAAGTAGGCGGATCCATTCTGCATATAATCACCTTGAACATAAGAGAGTTAGACTGTCATTGGAAGGCCAGAAAAGCTGCAGCATAATTTCAAAAACACAGAAATTGCTTTCTTTCAGGAAGCTCATTTTACACCACATAGTACAAAAACAGAAAACAAGGATCTGTGGCACATACATATGCACATCCTAAAGGTGGCATGATAGAGGAGTATTGATATGGCTTGTCAGAATCTAATCATCCAAATAATTAAACTATATTTGACCTTAATGAGAGATATAATATAGCTCTGGGAGAGATAGACGGAGCGCTGTCACACTGATGAATATGTATGGTATTATTCATAAAAACCCACAATTCTATACTGATCTGTACCAGTTAGAAAATGACTTTGATACTAAGTCAGTGAGTATTCTCAACACTGGGATGGATAGGTCTCCAGGAGCCCCTAGGAGGTTATCAGCTACCACCAAAAAATAGGTCATGGACTTAAAACCAAAGAACTGATATACGTATGGAGACACATAAACCTGCATATCACAGAATTCACACTTACTTCATAGTTTACAATATGCACTCAAATATAGAACAAGTGCCCTTATCCAAAGACTCTGTGTTGTGGGTTGAAAAATGCACACATATAGCAGGCGGTACCTGGATCACTCACCACTTTTTATGGGATTAGTACTTTCAGAGAAAATATACTGGTATGATGCCTGGAGATTCCTATCAGAGGACCTCCTTCACAATGCATTTTAAGCAGAGGTTGGTAGATCTGTCAGAATACTTTTGAATTATTCTGGGTGTGGTAGATAAATACAGCACTGTCTGGGAGTCATTAAAAGAATACATTCGAAGTGAACATGGAGTCAAACAACTAGACCTTCTGAAAGTGATCCAGGACAGCCTGAACAAATTGAAAACAGATGTGGAATTGTGGAAGCTCAGGCATTGCCATGAAACCTTGGTCAAAGTGCGCTTTATAAATGGGTTATAACATAACATAACATAACATTGTTGGGGAGATGATAAAATATTTACCGAAATCAAACTTAAGCTCAAGGGGTTTCAGTACTTGGCAAAGTGAGAAATAAAATTTTAAGGCAAATATGTTGTGGCTGGAAACTATGAGGAGGGTGAACACCCTCATACAACTTCTTCCATACTTGCCAATAAATTACAGTGCTTGTGCTGCTTGAATAGGATAGCTTCATACCAGGACTTATCACTACTTATAACTTGTGTGCATTAGTTTGCAGACTATGGCCAGACACAAAATGCTTCTGTAGAGTTCTTAGATGCTGAAAAGATATTCTACACCACAGAGGGGGTAGTACATGGTAACCATGCTCAGGAGACTGGGAATTGGGGATAACCTAATAAAATGTATGATGCTACTAAATACAGATCCTACAGCTTAGATTTTGGTAAATGACCAACATACAATACTATCTATGTAAGGACAATCACATGGCTGGGATGCCCCCTGTCACCACTAGTATATGTGGGAAACAACCTTTACAACGCACTACCAATACAACTAAACTTTTACAACGCAACATCCATTACAACGCATGCCATTACAACGCAACCATTACAATGCATGACCCTACAACGCATACCACTACAACGCATGTCATTACAACACGGTCATTACAACGCATACCATTACAACGCATACCATCACAACGCATAGTACCCTTACACTATCCAACACTTACCCTACTGTTGCACCCCCTGGAGTTAGAATAGTAATTTTTCCCCCTACACTATCCAACACTTACCCTACTGTTGCACCCCCCTGGAGTTAGAATAGTAATTTTTACCACTACACTATCCAATACTTACCATATATGCAATGTAATGGTATGCGTTGTAATGGTATGCGTTGTAAAGGTAGTATGCGTTGTAATGAAATGCGTTGTAAAGGTAGTTTTTTACAAATCGTTGTAATGGCATGCGTTGTAATGGAATGCGTGGTAATGGATGTTGCGTTGTAAAAAATGTGTGGTAAAGGTATGCGTTGTAAAAGTATGCGTTGTAACGTCATACATCCGTATATGCTGTGTGGTATTTAGAAATATATTGCACATTAGCAATAAAGATTTTTCAGCAGGACGCAGATAACATCTGCATATGTAGATGATATCCTGTTATATATTAGACATCCAAAATGCATCTTTCACCCGTCTTATGCAAATATAAGCATTTGAGGTACATTAGGATTGCAAATAAACTGGGAAAAAAAACTGATATTTTCCTTAACACAAAGCATAGCATGGTGCCCTCTGAAATTTCCACTACAGTAGAACTATTCAATTCAATGTTTGAGAATAAATGTAGGGAAAATTGACAGACAAAACTCACAGCTGGATTAAATTACCACTGTTCCTGGTTGGTTGGATTACAACATTGTTGATTGGGCTCCTCATGATAGTATATCTATTATTCAATAATCCTAATATTGCTACACACACATTTTCACCCCATTAAAAAGCCTAATGACAAAGCTAGCTTGAGTCAGTAAGCAACCCAGTATACATTGGTCCAATCTCATTTTTCCCAACGAGCAGGAAGATCTATCGGCTCTGAATGTTGAACTGCATTTCTATATGGCTCAGAAGCAATTTGAGCATTGTTGAACTTGGCCCTATCTGCAGAGTCACCCCCAAACCTTTTGCCTTCACCCCTCCTGTTTTCTGAACCCATTCTGTTGGCTTTTAGGACTTTGTGTACTTTACATCTGCTAACCAGTGCTAATGTACTTGCAAGTCTCTAGCAAAGTGGTACTACATGTGCCGAGAGCCTGTAAATCCATACTGATATAATAAAGAGAAAGCCCAAACCTTTGAGGCGGGTAATCTCAGGAACCATAGCACCAATCACAACACCCAATACAGCGTTGGAAAGGGCAGTTGCAGCAAAAGGACATAGGCTATGCAGACGCCCACCATATACATTTAAAAGGTAAAAGAACTGTGCCAGCAAAGTAGTCCCGTGTGGGAGTGTCTGCGTTGTGCTGTGGGCGTGTGCTGGGGTGTGACAAACGCTGGGGGCGTGTGGTACGTCCCGCCCTGCATGCCATGTCTCATATTGTATGCTAATCCCACCCTGCTCCCTTTATATACCCCTGCACCCCATAATCATAACCCACCCTTAATCCTTAAAATACCCCAACACCCTTAAACACTTACCAATCTTAACCCTATAAATATACAGTGTACCCCAAAACCCAAACCCATCCCTAACCCTAAACCTAAAAATACCATTGTACCCCAAAACCTAAACCTACCCCTGAACCCTAAAATACCCCTGTACCCCAAAACCCAAACCTAGCCCTGAACCCTTAAAATACCCCTGTACCCCAAAACCCAAACCTACCCCTGAACCCTAAAAATACCCCTGTACCCCAAAACCCAAACCTAGCCCTGAACCCTAAAAATAACCCTGTACCCCAAAACCCAAACCGACCCCTGAACCCTAAAATACCCCTGTAACCCAAAACCCAAACATAGCCCTGAACCCTAAAAATACCCCTGTACCCCAAAATCCAAACCTACCCCTGAACTCTAAAAATACCCCTATACCCCAAAACCCAAACCTAGCCCTGAACCGTAAAAATACCCCTGTACCCCAAAACCCATACCTATTCCTAAGCCCTAAAACTACCCCTGTACCCCATAACCCAAAACTATATCTGAACCCTTAAAATACCCAAACACCCCAAAACATATACCTCAGTACCCCAAAACATATACCCCTATACCCATACTTACCGTATCCAAACATTAAAAAAAACATGCTTTTACCATTCAAGCATTTACAACGAATTTCGTTGTAAATGTATGCGTGGTTAAAGCATATAAAATGTAATGCCATGCGTTATAATGGCATTGCGGAGTCATGGTACTTTCGTAATGAAGGAGTGATGGTATGCGGAAAGAAAGCTGCGGAATAATGGGTGTTTACCCTCCCCCGGTAAGTACATTGGTGGCACAGCGGCCCACATCTCCAGCAACATACTCATATTTTTTCACCATCCATTTGAAAAATGCACAGTCTCTCTCATTGATGGGCAGCACCGACATACACTTTTAGACAAACCTCCCGCCACAAGTTCTTGAATTGCGAACTTTAGAGCTGGGGAGCTACGTTCTAATCTCGGCATCAGCTCAACATCCTGTGATTCCAGGCGAATCGCTTTGTCTCCCCGTGCCTACCACAAATGAATGTGTTCTTCTATAATGTAAATTGTGCTCATGCCATGTTGTCGAGTTCGCGCTATATAATATTGCAAGGAAAAATAAAGTAGGGAAACTCGAGTTCACACACTACTGAACGTGCACTCTTAAGTGCATCAGCAGTGCACTGTGAATTGGAGCGTTTCATAGGCCTGTCACAGATCAGAAATGCTATCAAAACGAAATCCTACAAAACAATATACTACTGGCCGGCAGCAATTCATACCCGGACAACTTCGGGACGGGCTGCTAGTTATATGATATTTGTGGGCCTGTAGCACTAATTGTGCCACCCACTTAAGTAGTTTTTGAGACATGACTTAGGCCTGCCATTCCAGCCTGTGCATGCAGTTTAAACTGCTATTTCAACCTGGCAAAGTACATTTTTTTGCCAGGCCTAAACCTTTCTTTTTTTGTACATATAACTCACCCCTAGGGTAGGCCCTAAACAGCCCACAGGGTAGGGTGCCTTATATAAAACAGTTAGACATGTACTATTCATTTTTTTCATGTCCTTGTAGTGAAAAACTCTTAAATGGGTTTTCTACTATTGCAAGGCCTACCTCTGCAATAGGATAACATTGGATTACCTTCTTACATTTAATAAGTGATAACTTTTGATTGGGAGCAGCTAAGAATCTCATGTTTGGTGTCTATGTAATTGCAATTTAAAAACCAGCTTTAATTGTAGAGTTGGATTTTAAGTCACAATTCTGAAAATGCTACTTTTCAAAAATTGGCATTTTCTTGTCATAACCATATGGTGTCTGCAGCCTATTCCTAGGTCACATGACTGGTTGTAATTGCCAGTTGACCTTTGTGTATTTCTTCCAGACAGTATTACAACAGAGGGTCTGGGTGTTGGCAGAATGGACCTTCCTAGCTTAATGAGGAGGTGGAGCTGTCACTGACCATGCTTGCTCTTCAAAGCAGTGGCCGACTGTAACGGCCGGATTCTCGGACCAGATAGGATCAGCTCCTCAGAGCACCTCCAACCCAGCCGGAACGTAATCACCTCCCTCCTCAGGACATATTTACAATAGGTATATATGCCTTGTACCTAAGGATGGGGAATTAGCAATATACATGCATAGGTTTTCTACAATATCACACTCACAACAGTTAGTCTCGCGGCAACTTAGGCCCAGACTAGTCTACCCTAGGGCAGGTCTGATTAGCTACCATTACACACTGATCACAGTCAGTGCCCGCTCGACAAGCCGCAATCCTGCGGGTCTAGACACCAGTCTCCTCCCTGGTGTTCTCTCACTTACATCCCGAGCCGCTATCCTGCAGATCTAAGCACCAGTATCCTCCCTGGTGTTCTCGTTACTTACATCCCAAGCCGCAATCCTGCGGGTATCGGCACCAGTTTCCCGCCTGGTGTTCTCATTAACGCCGCTTACCAACGACGATCACTTTCCTATGAATACCTTTGGAAGGAATCTTTCATTGGCTACTAGGGATATGATACTACAATATTATAGATCACACAACAGTTTACCGAATTAGATGATGTACAATCTATTCTCCACATCAAGGGGACCCTCTCTCCCTCATTGCTCAGTCACTTCTTACCTGACCGGGAATTACATCCGTTCATGAAAACAATGCCTGACTAGAAGAACAGGTTACCCTGATTGAACAAGAATACGAGGCACATGCTGGTTCACTAAGAACTGGGGTACTTTATTACAATGATCATAAAAACACAGTACTACACTATAACATATATCCTGCAAAGGAAAGTGAAAGTTTAGAATGTGCACACTATAAGACATAGACTGACGTCACCTGGTTAATGCGAAGTCGGGGTTCAGCAGTCATCTAGGTTCCCTTCTCGTCTGTGCCTTGGCTCGTCTTAAAGTCACCCTTCAGCAGTCACGGGTACACGTCTGCACCGCTATGCTCTGTCTTCTCTGCTTCCCTCCAAGTCACTGGAACCTTCCTTTCATTAGCTGCTTTCTCTCTGGCTGTTCTGTGCTACTCCTCTCTCATCTCAATCACGGACCATCTTCACTTCTCGGCTTCGATCTTATAACTCAGTTTCAGCCACTCTGGTATTCGTTCTCTTGACTAACTGCTTCATTCGAAATGCTCTGATCTTATAGGTCAAAGCTCGCCAGCTGCTCCAACTAAAATAACTTCAATCTTTCTCAGAGAGTATCAGCCTCTCGGTCTTTCTCGGACTTCAAAATGGCGACTGTCTGCCTGGAAATAATTAATGGCATTGATGCTAACGGCTAGCTGCCGCCTCCAGACTGACTGATTCACTGCCTCATGCTTTCACTAATATGGAAGCGTGTTCCTTCATGGAAAGTTACGGCCAGTAACCTGCCGCCCACCAAATTCTTGTACCTCCCCGTACCAAGGACACGTTCCGAGCCGGCCTGCCTGATATTGTGTCTTCGGAGTGGAGAAAAATACAGTCTTTCGATAAGGGCCAGCCTGAGCCGGTTCTCTCCAAGCGAACAACACCTCGTAACTAAAACATTACATTTGTCCTAAAAGCATCTCAAGCTGCTGGGATAGAAAGCAAGATGGAGTCTCTCCCGTTTGAGGCCTAGAAGGCCCAAAATAAGCATAACTCCATAGAAGGTATACTAACACTCTTGCAAAAGGACGGATTATCACTAATACTAATGAATCTATCCCCTAACATAAGTTTATAAGTCCTGATCTAAGGAAAAGGGTACGAGAATTCATTACTATGCCTCGTGAATAGGCCCTGTCTATGAGTCTAACCCTTGCACTAGAATGATAATAGGCTGGAGTCACCTCCAATCATCTTCCCTCAAAGGAGGGCCGAAAAAGTCGGTCAGAACACCGACTCACACACAAAGAACTTCACACTAGCTTATTGTGGTCCCAGACAGACTGGAACCAGGGCAGGAAGGCAGGACATTACAGACACCTCTGTAGGGGGAAACACAAGAAGCTTCTCCCACTTCAAAGTGGGCACCAGGAATAAAAGGGGATCCACAAACCCACTCTTCAAATCACGTCTGGACCTGTGGAAGTCTCAGAAGAAGGACTGCTCTAAGTAAGAAGGACTGCCCAGCTACTCAGCTTCTCTTCTGCAAGAAGGACTGATCTGCTGCCCTACTGCCTACAACAGAGCTTTCCAAACTCTGTGCCGGTACACAGTACTGTGTCGCCTGCCATGTGTGGGTGTGTCGCGCTGATGCATAGCTGCCAAGGTTTGAGATTGCTATCATGGTTCCCTCTACAATCAGCGCGCACTTCAAAGGATTCCACTGCATTCAGTAAATACTTCAGTGGAGCCTCAGAAATGCAGCTGATGGTGACGCTGCTGCGCTTCCTAATGCATTTCTAAAGACGTGTTTTACGTCTTTAGAAATGCAAATGGGGGACTTTTAAATACCTACAGGGCTGTCATTAAACAGCAGGAGACAATTCCCAGAGCTTTCTCTGCAGCCATTTGCCCGTTTGCCAAGTCCACAGACCTCTGGCTCCCCCACCTCTCTTAGAGGTCGTACTTTTGTTGCAGGGGGTGCACTTGGGAGGTATTGTGTCATCCATATCAACAATATGTCATGTTGAGTGGGTGCGCGCATTAATTAGCGCAGCATTAGCTTACTCTGGTTGGTTTTGCACGTTTCAGCACCTCACTGCTTGCTTGTCACACTATCCCATGATTTGATCCTCATGGGGGTTTTGAACCGATGCATGTTAAGTGTTAAGTGCATCGGCAGGAGAACTGCATGCCCAGATCTTACATCTGCATAAACTGTCAGATGGCATTGGAAGCGCAAACCTTGAGCGTGGCCTATGTTCTGACATCAGCTTGGTACGAAAACATTCCTAGTGCTAATCCTGCTCCTTTTGTTCAGCCACCTGCACAGTATCCAAGATGGAGTATTTTGGTATTGATTTATTTATTTGATTGCATAAGTTAATTAAAACCATTGCATTGCAATAAAACAGAAAGAAAAAGACATCACAATTCATGGAAGTAAAACAGGATCTGGAAACGCGCAATAGTTAAAATGCCAGCATTTGTCTAGGGGCTTCTTATCATGTTTTAAATTGGGCATTACTTTTTGGGTAGTGCCATAGGAAAGTGTCACCATGCTGGCTACAAGGTTTGCTTTAATTTCTTTTCTTTTTGCGGATGCTCTTTAGCGTGTCGCGAAATGATGCATGTCTAGAAAGTGTGCCACCGATATAAAAAGTTGGGAAAACTGAGGCCTACAACTTCTACAACTTGGACCCAGGGCCACCAGAGTGTCTCCAAGGGCTGGTTAGCTGGCCCCCTGTTCTGATCTACAGGATAGTAATAGGCTCCTCTGCACCAAGGCACCCCAACTCGTCTCATCGCAGTACCGCTCATAACAGCGCTAGTTCAACTGTCTTGCATGCCAACTCAGCACACCACATCTTAATGGCAAGAACTGGCCTAGCTCAATGCATCACGATGCACCTTAACACCAGACTTCTCATCACAGCTTCTAATCTGCAGCTTCGAGAGTACCTACCCAGCGCAATGCATCACAATGCTGACAACCTTCCGAGATCAGCACACCTAGGTTTAGCAACAGCGCATCTTCACTCACGTCCCTGCAGCGCCAGCGGCTTTATCAACATCGATGCTGCATGGCGTATCTCGGAGCAGGACTCCACATCACAACCTCCTATCAACGCAGGACCTCATATCTCACCTCCCATCAAAGGTTCTTTCATTCCTGCATCATGCAGGGCACTGCAAGGACTTTGCATTTTGATGTACCAGGACACAAGGTGCTTTTAACAGAAACTGAACTCAGTCATGTGTTGAGCCCATTTTCCATCACGGTCAGCCTGAATTTGTGGATTGAACCTGGTCCACTGCGACCAGATAGCCACAATTGGCGCTTTGTGCTTTTTGGCACTAGTTTTACCTAACACTAATTGAATTACATATCTTGGGTTATACTTTCTGTATTTTTTTCATTTTGGTGTCAAATAATATCATTAATTTTACTCCATTTTCCGAAAGTGATGTGGAATTTTTCCTTATGTATGGTTTCACTTTATTTTCATTTGTGTGCTGCATAAACTACTTTACACATTGCCTCTAAGTTAAGCCTGACTCCTTTTATGTCAAGCTACCACAGGATTAAACCCAGGTTAATTCAGTTACTTGTTATGGTTTGCCCTGACAAGGATTGGGACTGTTGCTTGAGTAGGGTTTCACCCCCCAACCAACAACCCCATTTCTCATGTGTATTATGTTATGTTATGTTATGCAGATTTGTAGAGCTCACAAGCACCGGGGGGTGGGGGGGTTATCCTGATGCTGAGGAGGTGTGAATTTAGCCACACCTATGACCTAATGGGACTAATCGAATAGCCAGGTCTTTAGCTTTTTACGAAGTTGAAAAAGTGAGGTGGAGGCTCCTATGCGTAGTGACAGGTTGATACATGCTTTAGGAGAAGGCTCAACCACCTGATCTGGTTTTCTATATGTATGGGATATGTGCAAATAGGAGTGAGAAGAACAAGTGGATGTGTCTGGAAGGTTTGTGAGAGCATAGGGGATTGTTGTGGCCTGCGGGGCCAGAGTTATATAGAGCCTTGAAAGTGTGGGTGAGGAGTTTGAATTATGTTCCTTTGCGAATGGGAGCTAGTCTAGCTCCTTCAGGTGTGGTGTTTTGTGAGTGTGGCATGGGAGGTTGAGAGTGATTCTGGCAACAAGTTCCGAATGGGCTGCAGCCTTCTGGTGAGGTTTTTGTTGATCCCGTCATAGAGGGGGTTCCCGTAGTGAGCTTGCTTGTGATCAGAGTGTCCATGACCATTTTCTAGGTTCTGATTGGCAACCATTTTTCAGCATCTTCAGAGAATGGAATAGTGATGCAGTGAGAGCATTGACTTGGGTGGTTATGTTGAGTTTGCTGTCGATGATGATCAGAAAGTTCCTGGGTCTGGGTTCAAGCTATGTTGACAATCAACTGGGATCCCACGGTCATGTGTGCTCCCCGAAGATCATGATTTGGGTTTTCAACTATAGACAGTTGGTCTTCATCCAGTGAGAAATCCCAGTCATACAGGGATTGAACTTGATCCAGGTATTGGTCATCTTGTCTGTTAAGGAGAGAATGAGTTGCATGTCATCGAAGTAGAAAAGGGTGTTGATGTTGTGTGGGTGGATGATGCTGGCTAAAGGGATCATGCATACGTTAAAGAGGGTTGACTCGGGAAAGATCCTTGCGCAACTCCGCAGATGAGGTCACGGGCCTCCGATGTGTACAGTGCAAAGTTGACGGACTGTGTCTTTCTGGTCAGGAAGGAGAAAATCCATCAAAATGCATGTCCTTGGATTCCATTATCATGCAGGCATTAGATGAGATGAAGTTGTTGTGATAGTTTTCAGTCCTCTGGAGTAGCGTGGTGGGGCAGGGGTCTGATGGGGCCCCAGAGTGGGCGGACATCATGGAGGCTTGGTTTCTTCTGGGGTGATGATGGGCCATGTGGTTACCACTGGTTCTTTGGATAAGATCATGAGATGGGAAACAACCTTTACAACACTGTCATTACATCGCACTACCTTAACATAGCAGACATTACATCGCAACATCCTTTACATAGTATGTAATTACAATGCAGCCAATTACATTGCATGTCACTACAATGCATGTCATTAGAATGCATGTCACTACAATGCAGGCATTACATCGCAAGTCATTACAATGCATACCATTGCAATTCATAGTACCCTTACACTATCCAACACTTACCTACTGTTGTACTCACTGGAGTTAGAATAGTCATTTTTACCCCTATACTATCCAACACTTACCCTACTGTTGCACTCACTGGGGTTAGAACAGTAATTATTATCCCTATACTATTCAATCTTAAATGCGATGTAATGGTATGCATTGTAATGGTATGTGTTGTAAAGGTATAATGCAATGTAATGGAATCCATACTAATATAAGAAAGAGAGAGCCCAAATCTTTGAGGCGGGTAATCTCAGGAACCACAGCACCAATCACAACACCCAATACAGCGTTGGAAAGGGCAGTTGCAGCCGAAGGACATAGGCTATGCAGACGCCCGCCATATACATTTAAAAGGTAAAAGAACCGTGCCAGCAAAGTAGTTCCTTGTGGGCGTGTCTGCGTTGTGCTGTGGGCGTGTGTTGGGGGTGTGGCAAACGCTGGGGGCGTGTGGTACGTTCCGCCCTTCATGCCATGTCTCATATTGAGTGCTAATCCCACCCTGCTCCCTTTAAATACCCCTGCACCCCATAATCATAACCCACCCTTACTCCTTAAAATACCCCAACACCCTTAAACACTAACCCATCTTAACCCTATAAATATACCCTGCACCCCAAATCCCAAACCTATCACTAAACCCTAAAAATACCCCTGTACCCCAAACCCCAAACCTAGCCCTGAACCCTAAAAATACCACTGTACCCCAAAACCCAAACCTGGACCTGAACCCTAAAAAACCCCTGTACCCCAAAAACCAAACCTAGCCCTGAACCCTTAAAATACCCCTGTACCCCCAAACCTAGCCCTGAACCCTAAAAATACCCTGTACCCCCAAAACCCAAACCTAGCCCTGAACCCTAAAAATACCCCTGTACCCCAAAACCCAAACCTACCCCTGAACCCTAAAATACTCCTGTACCCCAAAACCCACTCCTAGCCCTGAACCCTAAAAATACACCTGCACCCCAAAACCCAAATCTAGCCCTGAACCCTTAAAATACCCCTGTACCCCAAAACCCAAACCTACCCCTGAACCCTAAAAATACCCCTATACCCCAAAACCCAAACCTAGCCCTGAACCCTAAAAATACCCCTGTACCCCAAAACCCATACCTATCCCTAAATCCTAAAACTGCCCCTGTACCCCATAACCCAAAACTATATCTGAACCCTTAAAATACCCAAACACCCCATAACATATACCTCAGTACCCCAAAACATATACCCCTACACCCATACTTACCTTATCCAAACATTAAAAAAAAAACATGCTTTTACCATTCATGCATTTACAACGAATTTCGTTGTAAATGTATGCGTGGTAAAAGCATATAAAATGTAATGCCATGCGTTATAATGGCATTGCGGAGTCATGGTACTTTCGTAATGAAAGTATGCGGAGTGATGGTATGCAGAAATAAAGTTACGGAATAATGGGTGTTTACCCTCCCCCGGTAAGTACATTGGTGGCACAGCGGCCCACATCTCCCGAAACATACTCATATTTTTTCACCACCCATTTGAAAAATGCAAAGGTCTCTCTCATTGATGGCCAGCACCGACATACACTTTTAGACACACCTCCCGCTACAAGTTCTAGAATTGCGAACTTTAAAGCTGGGGAGCTACGTTCGAATCTCGGCATCAGCTCAACATCCTGTGATTCCAGGCAAATCGCTTTGTCTCCCCGTGCCTACCACAAATGAATGTGTTCTTCTGTAATGTAAATTGTGCTCATGCCATGTTGTCGAGTTTGCGCTATAAAATATTGCAAGGACAAATAAAGTAGGTAAACTCGAGTTCACACACTACTGAACGCGCACTCTTAAGTGCATCAGCAGTGCACTGTGAATCGGAGCATTTCACAGGCCTGTCACAGATAAGGAATGCTATCAAAACGAAATCCTACAAAACAATATACTACTGGCCAGCAGCAATTCATACCCGGACAACGTCGGGACGGGCTGCTAGTGTGTTGTAAAGGTAGTTTCTGAAAATGCGATGTAATGGCATGCAATGTAAGAGAATGCGTTGTAAAGAATGTTGCGAAGTAAAAACTGCGTTGTAAAGGCATGCATTGTAAATGTATGCGTTGTAACGTCATACATTCCATGAGATGTTTAGTGAGGTCATTCGGTCTGACTGAGGGCTGAAGTGGCTGTAAATGGCAGTGATTTGTTGCTGAAGAATTGAGAGTGATTGCTGCAGAGGTCCTATGAGGGGGTGATTGAGCTGAAGGTGGCTGATGATGAGGTGAAATCTCCCATATTTATTCGCTTCTGTTGGTGCCGGCATCTATAAATTCTATCAGTGCCCAGATCATTTGGTGGTAGCGTCTTAGGGCAGATTTGAAATTGTTCCTGTCTGCATTGTCCTGGCTCATTGTCCAATTGCACTCCAGTTGTTTGCACTGGTGTTTCATCAGTTTGAGATCTTCTGTGTACCAACTGGATCTTGCGGCATTGCTGTGTTTGAGGGGTGCCAACGACTTGGTGCAGGAGGTGATTCAAGTGTTGAAATTCTTGATGGGTTTGGGGAGGTTGTTGCTGTTTTTGGTTCAGTGAGTGTTGAGAGCGGTGTTCTAGTCCTTGTCAATGATGCTGTTCCAGTTTTATTGGGCTGGTCTAGTGGTGGTACATGTGCATTGGAATGGGACAAAGATAAGAATCTTGACATGGGTGTGGCCTGTCCAGGGGACTGGTGTGGGTTCATAATCTCGGATGTTGTTGAAGTTGATGTAAACAGGGTCCAGGAGGGGTCTAGCAAAATGGTAGGTCCCTTTTCTATTTCGGTGAGGCACAGGCTTCCAAGGTCCTCATTGAGTGCTCTTGAGTTGGGGTCGGGGTTGTCTTGCAGGTGGAAGTTTATGTCTCGGAGTATGATGTAATTGCTAGCATCGCGAGTGAGTAGTGCAATGAGCTCCATGTTGTGCTGGTGAAGTTGGTGTGTGGTCCCCGTGGTCTATAGCTTAAAGTACCTCTTAGGGCGAAGGAGCAGACACCACTCCCTCCATGCCGGCCCTGGATGGCACGCAATGTAATGCCATTGCGGATTTCTTTATATCTAAGGTTGAGGGCATCTATCGATCTTTGGCCCCCCTCTCATTGCCAGCTGATTCCCTCCAACCTGGCCCTTCTTGCAGTGTTTCTTTCTCTCCCACTGTATTTATTTATAATTGGTTACCATTTGATGACTCCTCCTTCCTGTCTTGTCTGAATAGTATCCGTTCGGGATCTCCTCGGGACCCAGTTCCTATGAAGATACTAAAACAACTAGACCTTGAACCACAGAGATTCTTAATGAGGTTATTAAACATCTCTCTCACCGAATCTCTGGTGGCACACGAATGGAAACATGCCATGGTTGTCCCCTTGCTCGAAAAATCTGGTGCTGACACCACAAATTTAGCCAACTTTAGGCCTATATCCCTGCTGCCAGCCTGCTCCAAAATATTGGAACGCCACGTCAACACCCAGCTCAACGAGTTTGTTGAAAACGTGGGATATCTCCATCCATCCCAATCAGGCTTTCGCGCTAATTACTCCACCGAATCCGCACTCCTTGGGGTGACCGAGCGACTCCGACACGGTATCGATAGCGGTGAGACCTTTGCGCTTATTCTTCTTGACTTAAGCGCTGCATTCGATACCGTGTCTCATTCCACTCTCTTGGAGTCCCTCCGCTCCCTTGGTGTTGTTGGATCAGCGCTTGCCTGGGTGGCCTCATTTCTCAATGAGCGCACCTTCCAGGTTTTCTCAAACACGGCTGAATCTGCGATTCATTCTTCAGCTTACGGCGTCCCTCAAGGGTCTATATTAAGCCCATTGTTGTTTAATATTTACATCAGACCTCTTGCCTCCATCGTAGAGGACGCCGGTCTGTCCATATATTCATATGCAGACGATACGCAGATTGTGTTTTCTCTTTCTAGCAGCAGGGCCCAGGAAGTCTCTGCCCTCAAAATTGGCCTATCTCGCGTTGCAGCTTGGATGCAAGACCATCTGCTGAAGCTCAACGAGATAAGACCGAGGTTATCATATTAGGCAAGCATAAAGATCTGTGGGGCTCTAGACACTGGCCCTGTGATATGGGTCCTCTGCCTACCCCTGTGCCTGTTGCTCGTAACCTCGGGTTCCTGATTGACGACAAACTCTTGATGAGGCAGCAGGTGACTAAGGTCGCTGCAGTCTGTTTTTCCATCTTACGCTGGCTGCAGAAGATCTTATGGATGCTGCCTGAGTCCACCAGCAGAATTGTCGTTCAGGCCCTTGTGATGTCCCGCATTGACTATGGCAATGTGCTTTATCTTGGAGCGGATAAAGCAACAATTAACAAACTCCAAGTGGTACAAAATTCAGCCGCTCGCCTCTTGCGTAATGTTCCACGGAGAACGTCCGCAATGCAAGACTTGCGTGACCTACACTGGTTGAGAATCTCAGATCGCGTGACCTTTAAAACACTGTGTTTTTTGTTTAAGATCCGTCAGGGTTCTGCTCCTACTTATCTCCTGAACCTTGTCCAGCCTTATCTACCTGGCCGTTCTCTAAGGTCATCTAATAATGGCAATCTTTTGATTCCAAGAATCCGACTGGCTAAAATGGGAGGTCGTTCGTTCGCATAGCTTGGACCTAAGATGTGGAACGCTCTTCCGCTGGCGTTAAAAACAGAAACTAATCTTCTGGCGTTTCGCAAAAAATTGAAGACTTTTCTGTTTTGATCTCCTCATTTCGTGATCTCTTTTTTGCACTTGCTTGTTTTTTTTCTTCAGTCTGTCCCTGGCGCCGGGAAACCCATTGAGGGTAGCTGAGCGCAATACAAATCCAATAAAATAAAATAAATAAATAAAATAAAGTTGGCTGTGACGTGGAGCTTGAACCACAGGTGTTCCATGTTGGAGGATGTCGTGTCCGTGGATGTGATAGAGCTGATTGTGTTCTTGTGGATGATGGCAATCCCACCTCTGGTCTTGTGAAGTCTACTTTGCCTTTCAAACTTGTATATGTGGGGGGATAACTGTGGCGCTGTCAGGTTCCGATGCAGGGTTCAGCCAGGTTTCTCTGAGAAAAAGCTGATCCCAGATGTCAGTGGTGTGTTTGTTGAGTGAACAGGTGTTAAGGAGCAAGTATGCGAGTATGGAGTGTTATGTTGATGGTTGCAGGACTGTTTGAGTGTGAGACAGTGGGGTGTTTGGTTATCGGTATTTTTGTTATGTTATCAGTATTTATTGTGCGCACAGCTGCTCCAGCAAAGGAGCGTCCTGGCGCCCTAACAAGGTAGAACATAGCACAACTAAGAACCAAATCAGATAGGGACAGCTAAAAGGAGAGACTAAAACAGAAAAGTTTTAATGGCTTTCCGAAAATGCATGAGATCCTCCAACAAACGAATTTCCACCGGGAGAGAGTTCCAGATTGCTGCGGCTTTTACACAAAAAGATCGGCCACCGGCACGACAAAGCCTGAACCGAGGGACCACGGCAAGGGCCTGGCCCAAGGAACGTAGAGAGCGTGTCGGGACATAAAAGGACAGAAAATTGGACAGAATCTGAGGACCTATGTCCTTCAGAATTTTAAAAGTTAGACAAAGGACCTTAAAGTGAATTCTCTTCCTCACTGGTAACCAATGCAGGGTGCGAAGAACGTTGGAAACAGGACAGAATCTGGGCAGGCCGACTATCGCTCTAGCTGCGGCATTTTGTACCCGCTGTAGGCGGGTAATTTCTGCCTGATTAGCCCCCACCAGGAGGGAGCTGGCGTAATCCAGGTGAGAAATAACCGTAGCTTGAATCACCAGCTGCCTAGTTGGGGCATCAAAAAATTTAAGAACAGGTCTTAAACCCCGAAGAACGCCAAAACAGCAGGCTGCAGTTTTCTTAGTATGGCCAACAAAGGTGAGGCCAGCGTCCAGCCAAACTCCCAGGTTTCTTAGTTCCGAGACCGGAGTCGGAGCTGGTCCCAGCTCTGAGGGCCACCACCTGTCACCCCAAAGCTCCACTCTCTTACCGACAATCATAATCTCTGTCTTAGTAGCATTAAGCTGGAGACAGTTCGCCGTCAACCAGTTGGCCACCGCCTTTAGTCCATTCTGAAACCTGGGGGCGTCTTGTTCCGCATACCCACTGCCGCAGCCCCGCCAGCTGAGTGTCATCGGCAAAAGAGACCATAGTCAGGCCCCACTGCCTTGCGACCTCAGCCAGCGGTCTCACGTACAGGTTGAATAACGTGGGGCTCAGCGAGGATCCCTGCGGAACCCCCATGGCCAGAGGCTGGAATTTGGACTGAAAGGGTGGGATGGCCACACAGAAAGAACGATTGTCGAGGAAGGAGCGAAACCACTGTAAAGCCTGTCCCCCAACACCAATCTCCTCTAGCCGGTGCAGCAGAATGCTGTGAGAAACAGTGTCAAATATAGTAACATATAGGGCTAATGTTCCTGCTGCAAAGCCCAACCTGTGACATGCAGATCCCAGATTAGAATTTAATCTAAGAGCGTAGTGGGTTATTGATATTGGCAAAGAGATCCTTTTGTTACTTGGTGTTCATAAATAACAACCCTTCCAATGCAGTACACTAAGCTAACATAGGTTTATAATCTTTCATCATTCTAAGGTTGCTGGAAAAGGGTTCCTTTGGGTAGCAATACAATTTTATCAGTTTGACACCCCTGTCATTGTATTACATTTATAGGCAAATTTACTAACAATTTGCACCAGGTTTGCATCACAAAAGTGATGCAAACCTAGTGCAACATGATGTTTTGGGCCTTACTTTCAGCATAAATCCTGAATTGCAGTGGCTAGTAGCCCTAAAGTAACACAAAGTAGCACTATGAGCTACTTTACCTCATGGAGGCATATCACAGGTGGCACATGGACGTTCCCATGCATTTACCCATGGATTTTGAGGATTACCCCTGCCTGCTAATTTGTGTAGAAAGGGATTGAAAAATAAATTATGCCTTCTCAGCGCAGATGTAAAGTTGGAGAAAAGATTTATTTTTTACAGACCTTTCCAACCTTGCATGTGTGCTGCACCATGTACTGTGGCCCACCAGGCAGCCTAAGGTACCACACCACTTGGCGCCAGAGCAAAAGAACCATATCTTAATAGATAAAGTGATGTTGTGCTCTCTCATTTTCACGCCACACAGAACAGCACAGCAACTTTAGTTACTGTGAATAATAAGAACTTAGGAGCACATTAACTAGCGGCAGCAGTAATTATCGCTGACCGCTGTTAGCGTGAGGAAATCTATCGCCGGCTATCGCTGGTGATAATCTCCATGTTAGCATTGTATTAACAACGGTTAACGCCATGGAGATAAAAATCCCAGCGATGGCGGGGATTATCGCCTTTTTCAATGGAATATCGCTGGTTTTCCAGCGATATTCCATTGAAAATGGTGATAACCTTGTTGATAGGGCCTTTGGTTTTAGCTACATAATCCACCCCCCATTACAGGCATGCCTAAATCAGGAATTTAGCAGACATTAAATTCCTGAGTTAAGTCCCTGTTAGCGATATTAATCGCAACGCTAACCCTGACGGGGCCTCGTTGTTAATATCGCAAAACCCTGTTAGCGATTGATTTTCCTGAAGTATTCCCAGACACGCCTACCACACGCCTACCTTGCAACTCATTAGCGATGTAAGGCTAGGCGATTAAAGCGTTGAAAACCAACGCTAAGTGGCCTTGTTGATACGGCGATATAATTATCGTCGCTTAGCATCCGAAAATGGACGCTAAAGCTGCAATAATGTATTTATCGCCACCTTTTTTTAACAAATGACGGAAGGCGCACTCAATCGAATATTACAGAGACGATGTTTTGAGTCCAAAAGTTATCTTCTTTATTGTGGTAATTATACCAGGTAATACAAAACAACCAACGCGTTTCGTTCCGATGTCGGAACTTCGTCAGGGCGTGAAATATAAGGTATACGTTCTTTCACGGAAGAGATAATAAATCTTGAAAGGCTGAAGGGAGTGAGCCCAGAGGACGAATAATTCCTTTCTTAGGTAGAGATGCGGGCTCTCGTTTCTTCCTGTTAGCAGGCAGGATTTCTGCGCGTTCTCCTAGGGAGCCCGCATCTCTACCTAAGAAAGGAATTATTCGTCCTCTGGGCTTCTACACTTTGCTCAAGACCCGTTATGCCACATGCCCGCATTACTAACTAAGAGAGGAACCACTCGTCCCTTGGGCTTCCACATATTACTCAAGACTGTTTCTTGTCACATGAACTTTTGAATGTGCGGGAACTCATCTTGGCAAACCTTTGATACTCACTCCCTTCAGCCTTTCAAGATTTATTATCTCTTTAAGGGGCAAGAAAGGATACCTTCTTACTGTTTATACTACTTCTTGATTAAGCGAATTATACCTGGGGCAAGTATATCTACATGGTCCAGCCTTGCTGTTGCTCCCTTGCGCTTATAGATACCTCGACAACCTTCCGTGAAAGAACGTATACCTTATATTTCACGCCCTGACGAAGTTCCAACATCGGAACGAAACGCGTTGGCTGTTTTGTATTACCTGGTATAATCCATACTAATATAATAAAGAGAGAGCCCAAACCTTTGAGGCGGGTAATCCCAGGAACCATAGCACTAATCACATCACCCAATACAGCGTTGGAAAGGGCAGTTGCAGCAGATGGACATAGGCTATGCAGACGACCACCATATACATTTAAAAGGTAAAAGAACCGTGCCAGCAAAGTAGTCCCTTGTGGGCGTGTCTGCGTTGTGCTGTGGGCGTGTGCTGGGGCGTGACAAACGCTGGGTGCGTGTGGTACGTTCCACCCTGCATGCCATGTCTCATATTGTGTGCTAATCCCACACTGCTCCCTTTAAATACCCCTGCACCCCATAATTATAACCCACCCTTACTCCTTAAAATACCCCAACACCCTTAAACACAAACCAATCTTAACCCTATAAAAATACCCTGTACCCCAAAACCCAAACCTATCCCTAACCCTAACCCTAAAAATACCACTGTACCCCAAAACCCAAACCGACCCCTGAACCCTAAAATACCCCTGTAACCCAAACAGAGCCCTGAACCCTAAAAATACCCCTGTACCCCAAAATCCAAACCTGCCCCTGAACCCTAAAAATACCCCTGTACCCCAAAACCCATACCTATTCCTAAACCCTAAAACTACCCCTGTACCCCATAACCCAAAACTATATCTGAATCCTTAAAATACCCTAACACCCCAAAACATATACCTCAGTACCCCCAAAACATATACCCCTATACCCATACTTACCCTATCCAAACATAAAAAAAACATGCTTTTACCATTCATGCATTTATGCGTGGTAAAAGCATATAAAATGTAATGCCATGCGTTATAATGGCATTGCGGAGTCATGGTACTTTCGTAATGAAGGAGTGATGGTATGCGGAAAGAAAGTTGCGGAATAATGGGTGTTTACCCTCCCCCGGTAAGTACATTGGTGGCACAGCGGCCCACATCTCCAGCAACATACTCATATTTTTTCACCACCCATTTGAAAAATGCACAGGTCTCTCTCATTGATGGCCAGCACCGACATACACTTTTAGACACACCTCCCGCCACAAATTCTTGAATTGCGAACTTTAGAGCTGGGGAGCTACGTTCTAATCTCGGCATCAGCTCAACATCCTGTGATTCCAGACAAATCGCTTTGTGTGCCTACCACAAATGAATGTGTTCTTCTATAATGTAAATTGTGCTCATGCCATGTTGTCGAGTTCGCGCTATATAATATTGCAAGGAAAAATAAAGTAGGGAAACTCGAGTTCACACACTACTGAAAGTGCACTCTTAAGTGCATCAGCAGTGCACTGTGAATCGGAGTGTTTCACAGGCCTGTCACAGATCAGAAATGCTATCAAAACGAAATCCTACAAAACAATATACTACTGGCCTGCAGCAATTCATACCCGGACAACGTCAGGACGGGCTGCTAGTTACCACAATAAAGAAGATAACCTTTGGACTCAAAACATCGTCTCTGTAATATTCCATTGAGTGCGCCTTCCGTCATTTGTTAAAAATTGTTTGATCGGGAACTGTGCCCTGGGACAACAGGCACTGGAAGTGTGCAGCACCACATTAATATTTTCTATACTATTGTTGGTTGTGCTAAACCTTGGTCGGGTTGTCCTGTTTGTTTTGTTCAAATTTATCGCCACTTTGTTAATATACCCCTTAGTTATTCAGGCCCTTCTTTTCTCCAGATGAAGCACTCTTCTTAAGATATAAAGCCTACCAGTATGGATGGCATGTGACTCCTACACCTTGTAGTCCTCATTATCTTCAGTAACATTTCCTAAACATTAATTTACACAGACTCATTGTCTGTGCCTAATATGTTTGTGATGTGAAGCGCTCTGACAGTCTACAATGGAATGAGTAGCGTTAAATGAAATAAATAATTGTGGGAGGGGGTAAAAAGAGATTAGGGGCACCATAGAAAGGTGGTTGTGATGGAATCCATGAAGAAGGAAGATAGTGGGGGACCAACAAACATTGTCTCTCTGGATACAACCAACCTTTAAGCAGCACCTGAGGGAGAATGTGAGAATAAAGTGAGATAAATGAAGGCGGGTGAAAGAGACAGAAGGAGGTTGACGAAATATTAGGGAAGCAGAGAGAGATAAATGGAGGTGCTAGAGCAATGAAAGAGCAGATAAACGGGAGGGATGTGAGGGAAAAACAAGACAAAATGAGCTACAAGAGAGGAAGAGAAACTAAGAAGGGAGAGCAGAAGAGTGACAGACAAATGTGAAGTGATGAGAGAGAAAGAAAAATGTGAATGAGTTTTTCAAGGGGAGGAGATATGTTAGCACTCTAGTTGTCCCTTAGAACATTGTGGGAAGGGAGGTAACAGTGGCACGGACTCAGACAACAGAGGGCAGGAGGGAAGGAGCAGAGGAGGCAAACTGACCATGCCGGGCAGGCGGGAGGGGCAGTGCCAGCAAAACAGACCTTGTGGGAGGAAAGTGGCAAAACAAAATATCGTAGAGGTCCAGATGGAAGGGGTAAGGGCACGAGTCAGACAATGAAGGGCAGGAGGTAGGGTAGGGAAGAGGGGGAGTGGCATCACAATAGACCAAACAGGGCAAGCAGGAGGGCAGTGGCAGCACAGCACAACATGGAGGGACAGAGGTAGGGGAGGGGCATGCACACAGGAAATGGAGGGCAGGAGGAGTGGGGCAGGGGCAGTGACGTAATTACGCAGGGCTGTTGGGAGAGGCAGTGGCAGCACTAACATTCTTATTTGTTATTATTTATGACAAAAGTGTGGCACACCTGAAGCCCCTCTAATTAAATCAAACCTGTAAAACAGAAAAAAGTTCTTTAGAAATGAACAAAATGAGGGGAATTTTTTTGGGATAGAAATTATGGTTAGTGCTGTCTAAGACAAAATCAGGCAACAGTATGAGTTGTCAAATATCTCCCTCAACCATTTCAGTAAAAACAAGTGTGGCACAGAAACGGAAACATGTACTTTCAACACCATTGGAAGCCTTCTAGTTAACTCCTTGGTGATCAACTGCTGCTTTACCACAGTGCTTTAATGGGCAACTACAGTGCTAACATTCTGTATTTATGACAAATGTGTGGCACACCTGAACAAACACCATCTTCATGGAATCAGAGCTGTAAAACTGAGAACATTTCCCACAGAGGATACCGCAGTAAATGAAGAAATGAAGAAGGTTGAGAACAATAATCTCATAGGATGGCCACCTGAGGGAAGAAAAAGCACAAATATAGCATGAATGTCACCTACATGTAGCTCAAATTTAGCCCAATAGTAGAAGTAACTCATACAACAAATAATCAAGCGATCAACTGGATTAAAAAAACATTAAAATAGCAACTATTTTTAAAGCCCTAAGGGCCAGATGTAGGAAGCCTAATTCCGGTCGGTAACGGTCGAAGTTACCGAATTTCAGCTGTTACCGACTGGCTACATTTCTGATTCTGTAATTTACCGAATCGGTATTTATGAATTCGGTAAATTACCAATCCTTAAAAATACCGAATCGGTAAATTACTGAATCTGAAATGTAGGGGGCACTCAAATGAGTGCTTTTCCCATTTTAGGATTCGTTATTTACCACCAACTATAGGTTGGTGGTAAGTAACAAATCCCTTTGAAAATGCAAATATGTGCATTTTCAAAGGTGCCATGTGGCAGACATACATGCCCTTAGGGCATGTATGTGTGACACATGTGCACCCATACACAATTGAGGGGTGCAACAGGGTGTCAAAGTGACACCCTGCCACCCTTCAAAGTTTTCCCCCTTTTACCGAATCGGTATTTACCGATTCAGTAATTGCCATTCATTCCTATGGGCCTCCAGGCCGATAGGAATGAATGGCAATTACCGAATCTGTAAATACTGACTCGGTAATTACCGAATCGTACTGATTCGGTAATGTTTAACAAAAAATTACCTACATCCCATTCACCTATTCTTAAATACCGAATCGGTAAAATTCGGTATCTAAGAATAGGTAAATTGGGATTACCTACATCTGGCCCTTTGTCATTAATTGAGAGCCCAGAAAATGTGTCCTCATTTAAGCTTTCCAGAGCACTAACCCTAATTTCTGTGAGAAAAGAACTACCTTATTTTGATCATTTATAAAATAAATGTTTTAGGTTTTATTGTTCAAGATCACTTCAGGTGTGCCACACATTTGCATGAATACCGAAAGTTTGCCCTGTTCATTAGAGAACTGTGGGGATGCAGGTAGCACGGGCACAGGCTCAAACAAGAGAGGGTAAGAAGAAGGAGTCAGGGGAGAGGAAGCTGACCACGCTAGGTGGGGGAGGGAGAGCAGTGCTAGCAAAACGGACCAGACATGGTTGGTCTGAGGAGCAATTGCTAAACAATTTACCACCGGGGCAGGAGGAGTGGGCGATCTTTGTCTTGTCCGGCACCCGATACACGCGGTCCACAGACTTCACGAGTCGTAGGCTTTATCATGCCATGACCTATATCTACCAGAAAGGTCTATCGTCCAGTGAAAACTTTGCTACTACTTCCCATCTCAGCCTAGATCAAGCCTTGGAGCCACTATCGGGTTCCATAGCTTACTAAGGGTGGGCGTAAAATCCGTTTCGCGGGCGAATTTGCGGATTTTCCGCGATTTCGCGATCCGCGAATCTCGCGAAATCGCGGTAAAATCCGCGAATCAGCGGGGACGAGTTTTCAGCCAAGCAAGGGTTACAGCAGCAGGTGCAAAAGTTGAACCTAATTTCTTTGTAACCTTTTACAAAAGGGTTACAAACAAATTAACTTCAACTTGGACACCTGCTGCTAATTGCTTCCTGGCGCCTCGTTGCCTACTTGCAACTATTCTCTGACCCTGCTCTGACCCTTGAAGCAGGGTCAGAGAATAGTTACAAGTAGGCAACGAGGCACCTGTCCAAGGAATTAAACCTCATCAGGAAGCACTTACAGATATAAAAAACAGGAAGAAGGGAGAGGATGGCAAATACACCCATTTTGAGTTGTCAGGAGGGGTTAAACTAAAAGAGACCTTTACAGCACAATTTTCATATGCATTTTGCTAAAAATAAAAAGCTGCATGTTCTGTAGGGGCAACTCAGGAATCTGGCCCTTCAGAGATCCGGCCTCTCTTTCTTTCTCTCGTTCTCTCTCTCCCTCTCTCTTTCCCTCTCTTTCTCTCTCTTTCTATCTATCTATCTATCTCTCTCTCCCTCTCCCATAAACGACTGCATGGGTAACTTCGCTATGCAAGCGGCTCGCGAAGATGCAAAAATCCCCGCGAAAAACGCAAAAAAACCCGCAAACACGCAAAAAACCCCGCAAACGCACAAAAAAACAAAAATCTGCAAATTCGCACAAATTCGCGAATTTTGCGGATCGCGAATTCGCAAATCCGCAAATTCGCGGTTCGCAAATTCGCAAAATTCGCCCATGCTTAAGAAGAAACCTTGGAGTGATTATTTTGCAATTGCGATATAATATAGAGGCTACGCTTTTCTGTAGCATTGTGCCCATATGCATTAAAAGAATCAGCTATCGCCTTCAATGTAGTAACCCATCGGTTGCCTTTGATTTTTATACGCCTCGGACTTCCCTGCACGCCCTTTGGGATTGAGTCGTTGTTTATAGTTGCAAATCCAAAGAATATTATCAAGAGTACATTAGGAGCACACGTTCAGCAGGTCATCTATGTTTTGCAGGATTTTGATACCTGGCTAGACATGCTCCTTCAATCAGCAGGTCTCTTGAATTTGAATGCATAACACATAAGCAGCAATAATAAATGTTACACTTCTCTGTATGCCATTGTTAGAATCACCCTGAGGAAGGTTCAACACGTTGGTGATAATTGTGTCTAACACCAATACCTCTCTCAAAATACTCTGATTTGCATTTATTAACAGTGTTGTATTATTTGTTCTACGCGCACTGTATAAAATTATGTTATCTTTGTCAATCTCCTAGAACGGTCTCATTTATATGGTGAATACATTTTGAGCATAGAAAAGGTTGTGTTTGCGGACATACGACATCAAATTAGTATATATATAAAAAAGAATCCTTTTTTTAAATATTTTTTTAAATCAATTTCAGATCATGTGAAATAAAGTAAAATATTAATTCTAGATTTTGTTAAAAGAAAAATAAAAAAGATATATTTTTTATAAAATACAAGTGTGCATCACATTTTCTTGCACAGTTATCTATGATATAGCTGCAGCACTTAGGTACAAGTAGCACTTCTGCTTAGTGCTAACTCCTTTTCCCAATATGGAATGGGCAGTGGCACCACACTGGACAATTGTGGGCAGGAGATAGGTGGGAGGGGCAGTAAGCTGACCATACACAGTGGGCAGCAGGGGTAGTGGAAGCACAACAGACCACACTGAGCAGATGAGGGGGACAGTGGCAGCATACCAAACCATGGAGGGCAGGAGGTAAAGGGCAGGGGCGTGTACATGGACAACAGAGGGCAGGGGTAAGTGGGCAAGGGCAGCAAGCTAACCACATAGAGTAGGTGGGAGGGGAAGTGGCAGCACTGCAGATTATGGAGCAGGAGGGAGGGGCAGAGGCATACACATGGAAAGCGGAGGGCATGGGGGAGTCAAGAGCAGCAAGCAGACCAAGAAAGGCAAGCTGAAAGGGCAGCGGCAGCACAACAGATAATGAAGGGCAGGAAGGACAGGGGCATGCCAACAGACTGCTTGGGGCAGGTGGAAGGTGGAAGTGCATGGACTCGGACAACGAAGGGCAGGATAGAGAGTGACAGGGGTAGTGGCTGGGAAACAATTTGGCCATGCAGGGAAGGTGTGAGGGGCAGTGGAAGCAAAATGGTCCATTCAGAGCAAGTGGAAGGGGGTGGCAGCGAAGCAGACCATGGAGGGGAGGAGGAAGGCGCAGTGGCAGCACAACAGACTATGGAGGACAAGAGGGAGAGGGAAGGGCCATGCACATGGATGACAGAGGGCACAGAGGAGGAAGGCGAGGGCAGCAAGCTGACCATTCTGGGCAAGCAGGAGGGGCAGTGGCAGCACAAAGGCTCATGGCAGGGAAGGTGCAGGGACCCGCACATGGACAATGGAGGACAGAGGTTCAAGGGCAGGAACAGCAAGCTGATAATGCACAGCAGGTGGAAGGGGCAGGGGAAGCACAAAACACCATGGAGGAGAGGAGGGAGGGTATAGAGGCATGCACACGGATAACCAGAAAGGTAGGAGGGGCACTGGGGCAGGGAGAGCAAGCTAACCACCTAAGCCAAGTGGGAAGGGCAGCACAATGGGCCACGTGTGGCATGAGGTAGGGATAGCGGCAGCACAGCGGACCATGGTGGGCAAGAGGGATGGGGGAAGGGCATGCACAAAGGACCATGGAGGGCAGAAAATAGGGATTAGGGGCTGGACCTAGACATCAGAAAGACAGTGGGAAGGGGGCAGGGGCAGCAAACCGACCACACTGGTTGAGCAGAGGGGTGCAGGGGCAACACAACCGTCCATGCAGGTCAGGCAGGATGAGCAATGGCAGTACAATGGATCATGGAGGACAGGAGGGAGGTGATAGAGACGTAGGCTCGGATGATGGAAAGCAGGAGGAGGAAACAGGAGCATGAGCAGCAAGCTGACCATTCAGGTCAAAGAAGGGGCGGTGGCAGCACAACAGACAGTGCAGGGCAAACAGGAGGGGCAGTGGTAGCCTAATGGACCATGGAGGGCAGGAGGGAGGCGGCAGAGCAATGAACACAGACAACAAGTGGCATGGGAAAGCATGATAAAGCATGGCAGGAGCAGGGGCACTAGGGGAAAGGCTCTGTTGTGAACGTATCTAGGACCCTAATTAAATATTCCCAATTCATGCCCTTATGTGGTTATAACAAATCATATCCTTATAAAGGCATAAGAATCATATCCATATTTAGTCATAACCAATGCAGTTCAAATACGGCAAGGCTACTTCCCTAGACTCCTAGAAAGTACAACGCGTTCTTTAAACAAACCAAGCCTCCAGCAGCCCGGGAATTCCCCCTGCTTCTGTTTTGATTTGTCCTAGAACTCCTGAGGGTCCTGAAAGAACTGCCAGTTCTTAGTGACAGTTCTTAGTGATGTCTTATGTCCAACCTTACGTCAAACTCTGCATCGTCCAGGTATAAATATACCAGCATTTGCATTAAGCAAACACAAGGTGGTTTGAAGCAGAGCGACTATCTACTTACCCAAAGCCCATCTGATGCGAGTGCCGAAGGAAGCCGACCCTCCATTTGACGCACTGAGAGAGGCGCTGTCTTTTCTCCTTCCGAGAAATCCAGCTCCAGTGTTTCCAGTCACCCTTGCGGGTTGCTGGCAGATCGAGTCCTGAGAAAGAGATACAAGACCTCCTTCATTCTAAAACCAAGGTACGGAGCTGATTAGATCCTTGGAGAATTCTTGATTCAAATTCTTGGCAAAAATAACAACTTAAACTGCAGCTCACTTACTCCTTCCCACGTACTAGGCTTAGGTTAGGTACACCGGGGTAGGCGTATTTTAGAAGCACCAGTTGAGTACGTTTAGTCACCTTTTATCATTGTATGTATTGTATATATTTTATCCGTTTTAAGCATCATATGGCTCAGAAACCATATAAATGCTTTTACAGTATTATTTCATAATACTCATTTTACTGTACGAACTTTACTTTATGACAAGCCCAAGGGAAGAGCATATCTGTACTAACAGCAGTATCAGCCCTTGAGCCAGTAACAAGACCAGGCATTCTAAATGCTAAAGCTCTAGATCCAAAATGGATACAATGGGAAAATTATCTTGCAACAGAAGACGTGAAACACGCATTTGATCCGAAAATGAAAAAAATAGAATATCTGGAATATGAAAATTAATGTCCTCTGTCAATCGAAATTCTGCCTCTCGAACAGTACACCTGTGTTATCTACATGGACAGATTTGCACAACACTACGTTGTAGAGAAACAAATTTACAATGCAGCGTGCAGGATTGTTAAAGGTCGCTGGCGCTTGGGTAAATTTAGACTGATGGTCACTAAAACTGAATCACTCAGAAACTGTAGAGCTCAGCGAGCTGAAATAAGATCTTTAAAGATGGCGCTTGAAAATGCCGATTACGAATTCCCCACACTGATAGTGCTAATTCCATGCAGACCTGGATAAAAAACAGTTACAAAGATGAGACAGGTGCCACAATAAAGCATAAAAAACTATGGGAACAAGTAGTTCTTTTGCAGAAAGAACTACGAAAGACTCACGTGATACATACGCAGAGTCTTCAACGTGATGGCGTTCACGTTGCAGGGAATTCATTGGCTGACAGAACCACAGCGGCAGCTGTTCAATCGGATTCCATAGCTACAAAAAAGTGTACGGAAAAACAAATAGACGGTGAAACGCTGCTAGCAGTAAAAGCCTCATTGAAAGGCAACAATGCAACATTACCTCTAAATTATCCAGTCTGCAATACATACATAATTGATGCGAACTCCGTTCCTTTTGCTCAAATCCCTGGAGTGGGGGATAGAGTAATTCCAAACACGAACCGGAGAGTCTTCTTGATTCAAGAAGCACACATAGGATTGGGTCTGAGGCACCAAGAGATCCTGAAATCTCGAAAAGAATTACAATCACGATACTGGTGGCCGGGAATGAGCGTGCAAGTTTACAACTTTGCAATGGATTGTCAAGACTGCAATAGAGATCGCAGTTATGAACCGGACCAGATATCTGACTCTAGCACAGTAATACCAGCCCAGATACCTCTGTTAGACAGCATTAGACTATCTACACGCAGGTGTTCGTCCGGACAAATGCGATCCCATAAATATTAAGACAAGATTCATTTGGATGTGGATTTGGATCTGACGCCAGAACTGTTATAAAAGATTTGAGATTCTTCATCGGCACATACGCAATTGGCATGCTACATTCTGACCAGGGTCCTGCGTTTAGCTCTCGGGCTTACAAGGAGGCCATGGCCAGCATGGGCATTGCCAGGCCCGGACTGGCCATTGAGGGCACCGGGCAATTCCCCGGTGGGCCGCATGGTTGGGGGCCGGTTTTGTGCCCCTGGGGCCGTTTTTGTTACAGGGCCGTTATGCTGCAAAAACGGCCCATAACAAAAACGGCCGAAAACCGGCCCTGTCACAGAACGCGGTCGCACCTCTCCCCACCCTCCTCTCTCCTCCCGGAGGGGGGGAGGGGGTCCGGCCGAGCACTTTGCCAGGGCCGGTTCTGGTTCCCAGTCCGGCCCAGGGCATTGCATTGCGGTGTTATAGTCCATTCCATCCCAAGGGAAATGCGGTAGTGGAGAGAAAAAAACGTGACATAAAGCAATCTATAACAGCGAGGGTATTAGGTTCGGGTGACGGGTGGGTCAAACATCTAATAAGTGTCCAAAGTCGTCTTAATAATCTGGCAAGAAATTCTCTAGGAGGTATCACTCCGTACAAACTTTTGTTTGGTACAAGAATGATCATTCATGATCTCGATTGTCACACTTCAGTGGTGAAACAAAAAACCTTTGATATCAAAGATCGTTTGGCTGTTTTACAGGACTTAAATGAAACAAGAAGAAGTCTAAGTAACACAAAGCTAAAGCCAAAGACCACTGAAGAAAAACCACCTGTCCCAGCAAGACCTGTCTGGATTCCAAAGATTGGGGGTCTGGTCAGAGAAAAGATCGCTGTGAAGAAGGAATTTGGGCCTTCTTATATAAAAGCAGTACCTGTCTTAGCTGTCAGCGGAACAAGATCAGTAGTACTACCGCTCCTTGCTGGTAAAAAAGAGAACCGAGTTGTACCAATCAACCTGGTAAAACCACAATCATGTGGCCAATCATAAGTAGTAGGCCCAGTGGACTCCCAAGAAATAGCAGAAGACCAAATCTTGCTACAATCCAAGAGGTTCAAACTGAGAGACTAATCACATTTGATAAACCTGCAGTGAATAAAAAAGGACTATGCAACAAATCCAGGGAACTTGTGCCTCTTGAAACCCAAATTGCAACAGTTTGTCAAGAAACACCTGTCTACAATCATGTAGCATCTGAACATACATATCCAAAGATAAATGAAAAACCGGAAGCAATTCCACCAATTGACAGAACTGCATCTGGCTACTTTATCAACTTCGATGACTTTTCTGATGATCCAAGTGAACATAGAAACAAGCCCGCAAACAAAACTCTCAAAAAGAAAATTACAGAGCTCTTTCATAAACTCAGAGAAACATATCGGATTTCACCAGGGATTGTATTATGGATTGTGTTAGGCATACTTTTCCTCCTACTATGGCTCATCTTGGTTTTAAGTTTGGGTAGATTTATTGATGGAAAATATAGTACAATGGACACAGCAAGTCAGCACATCAACTTGGTCCTGAAACCACACAGATCTTCCCACATCGAAAAACGAGAACTATCATCAGTGAACATCACAGCAAACCCTATACCTGGTGGTATAGCATGGGACAAGACTGATTGCGAAATCTATGGCCCGGTTGAAATCTTGAGATATCCACATCAATTCAAGATTTCCTTAAGTGACTTTGTATCTCCTAGTACTTTCTCTGATGATTGGGACTTTGAAAATATTAATAATATTATGTCAGATTTAGAATTGTCAGCAAAATTTACAGAACATGTTTATTTACAGGGTTCTTCGAATTATGAAGAAATATATTGCTTCAATCACTTTGGGCATCATTATCTGCATAAATCTGCTAATCCTAGAAATGTTTTCAATTATAATCAGTGGGAACATTGTCCAACTCCGCCAAAAGGCAGTTCAAAAACATTTTATGAAAAATTCCCATACTTCTCAGGGTTTAATATCACTAATCCAGAAACGTTTTATTTCAAAATGTTAAATAAGACTAGAATAAAAAACATGTTGACAAATACTAAACTGATTTATTCTGAAAAATGTTATGAAAAAATGTCTACATTTGGTTTTGAATTTTGGAAAAACAACATTGAGACAAAAACCATCTGGGGTACAAAAGAGTGGCAGGTACAAGGTTTAGAATCATTATTTAGAGCCTGCATGATCCCAGAACAAATAATGTTCCTGAATGACACCATTCAACAGGCAACCTGTCTTGGCCTAGCCAAGATAAAAGATTTAAACAACCAGTCTACTCTATACCAAAGCCTATGCCTGATAAAAATACAGATGAGGGGTTAGACATGTCCAATATTTTACAACAAAACAGAACAATTCCTGATTGGAACAAATGGTTGATCTGGCCCACCGACACTAATAACTGTCATGATAGATTCCTGAACAAAACACGGGGGTTCATACAGAACAGGTCAGACCCAAGATATTCCCAGAGACAACATCCAGGGATAATTACAACATATAGAGTAGGAAAACTATCCCTCGATTGGCTACAGAAATCCACACTACCCGAAATTAAGCAACACTTAACTTTACTTAAAGAAGGTGCTGACTTGCCAGATTTCATACTGGGACCTCGCAAACAGCGTCAAAAACATTTCATATACGCCGGTATATACGCATTACAATGAAGCTTGGAAAATAACACAAATTGAAACTGCAGAAAAAATACTAGAAATTGCTCGTATTAATATGGAAAAATCACTTTCTGTAGTGGACAATGGGTTAACGATTCCTCCAGAATTTATTCACTGGACAGCATTGTATCATCTGCTATTGATATAATAGAACAGGATATGCTAATGTTAAAACATGGTCAATCCCAATTGCGTTCTATTGTACAGCTAGGCTGGACGTTACAAAACCTCCGTTCAGGCTACGTGCCATGGCGTCTAATCAACACAACGTCATTGTTTTCTATCTTTAACCTTACTGATAGACAAATCTCGTTGGCACAAAAAGGAGCAGACTATACGGTGCTGAGCATTGAAAAACTAGAAAAATTACCATTGACAATGTCAGAACGACCGGTCATTGAATGGATAATACATGGCACCATTACAATCCCGATAACAACTTTTCAGTTTCAATATTGCCAAAAGTATATACCAGCAGGCCTGTATGAAAGTTTGGTTAAAGGATAATTCAAGTCAACCTGGAATTTGCCTTATACACATAGATGTTATAGTGAGGGGAAAAAAGAGGTATTTCTTGGTGGTAACAATTGTAAAAAATCACTGAGCGGTACACTTCTGTGTCAAGGTATTAACTTGCATGGAGCCTGCAAACGTTCATCAAACAGCCTTTCATGTCATCTGCACGGTACCCCTGCTACACAGATAGAGCCATAGAGCCCTTTTTCATACAACTTTCCAACGGTAGCTACGTTATAATAAGTGACCACAGCTGTTGTGGCAAGATGGCCGCACTGGAGGAGGCTCCTGCAGCCCAGGGACAATATTCATAAAAATACTACGCCTGGGCTAAATCTGAAGGTCTGGAGAAAAAGATAACGGTGGAACAAGGGGAAAGGAGGCAGCCACCCTGTCCGGAGACCGCTGCAGATACGAAATCCAAAGCTACATGCTCGGGCAGATTGGGCCTGGTGGACAGCTGGAGGCAAAAGCGCAGTGAGGCCGCGAAGGGCCCCGGCGACAGCAAGGGGCTGCACCCACACTTTGAGAGACAGCGGCCAAGCGAAGTGAGCTAAACAAAGAGCGAGGTAGGCAACCACATTAAAGAATTAATGGCTGCATCTCCATAGCCGCACTCGCTGGGTATTAGCAAGGACGGCCACGAGGCTTGGAAATAAACGTTCAGAGACCACCATCATGCTTGGAATACTCACTGGTTCCTGTGATCATCACAAAATGGCGGCTAAGTCCATTAGCTCTCTGGTCCTCAGCAACTAATGCGTACTCTTTAATGTTCTCGCCTGCTTTCTCTCTTGCAGCGTCCTTACTTAGTCCCCAATGTCCCTTTTGAGCTGTGGGAGGCCTGCTTTGGGACTTTGACTCAACCGGTATTCTGTCAGGCTCCACGTGACTCCTTGTACGAAAGCAGACATAGTAAGGGTGTATTAGCTGACACTGACCGCCTCAAGACTCGCAAACACAGACACAAAGCGGGACCTGCTACTGAATACATGAAGGGCCCACAGAAGCAAGCGAGATAGCCCACAAAAACTTCACTAGCAAAAGAACCCGAAATCACTATGATATTGCAAGGAGAGCAAAGCAACACAGAACAGAGCCCTGAGCACAGCTAACACAGTTGCTCCAAAATAAAGACTGCTGAGCGTCACTGAGGAGAATGTAACACACACATACATTACCGGTGAGAGTACGAGGGCACCTGCGCAAGCTGGGAAAACGCACAAATAATGCTGTGTGCTGTAACTTAGGCCCCGGAAGCATAATACTCATAAACAAATAATGGAGAAAACAAACCAAATTACGAATCGAATCTTGCAACCAGACCCAAGGACATGCTCAGGAAACAGATGCCGAGGCACGAAATCAAACTGACAGCCCACACACCCAAGGATGATGATCTGAAATCACTGCTGGTAACCATGAAAAGATGCCTCTCCTCAATAGAGGCCTATATGGACAATATGTGCACCAGAATGGACTTCATGACACAAAAACTCAAAAAACAAGATGGCAGGCAGGGCGAGGCGGAGAACATAATCTCAACGCTTGAAGATGAACAGAACCAACGCAAAGACCACATCACGGAAATGGATAGACTGCTTAAGGTGATTGCAGCAAAGAATGAAGACCTGGAAATGAGATCCAGGTGAAATAATATACGCATCCTTGGAATACCTGAGACTACAAACTCTGGGAGAATAGAGCAATACGTAGAAAAGGTGCTTGTCACTTGCTTTGGGAGAGAATTCTCCCCCGCGCTGATCGTAGAAAGAGCGCACATAATGCTTGCGCCAAAACCACCCCCTGGAGCCCTGCCGAGACCCATAGAAGTGAAGCTGTTGAACTACAGAGATCAAGATACAGCCCTGTGGAAGGCCAGAGAGGCGCGTACAATAACGTACGAGAATAATGACATAGTGCTGTATCCTGATTTCACACTGGCAATCCAGGAGGTGAGAAAAATGTCCTACCTATCAAAAAGAAATTACAGCAGGCGGGAGTGGACTATGCAATGCTCTACCCTGCTCGGCTACGCCTCACCCATCAAGGCAAACAACACTTTTGCTCCAATCCGCAGCGGACAACAGACTTCGTAAGATCGCTTCTGAGACCCTCCAATTGCACAGACAAATCACCCATGTCTAGCGGGGAAGCATCGAATCAGCACGAAGAGGATTAGAATATGTGAAAGGATCAACATTTCCGACGCTCTATTGATCAAAATAAGGTGACCATTAAGTGGCTAAAAATGAAGTGACCTCACGCAAACTGGTTGTTCAGGTTACAGAGCCAAAAAGAGATATGGTAGGACTTTTCTGTTTTGACTCGGGATATAAGCAATAGATGATAACCCATACTAAATAAACAGTAAAGATAAGAAACAGGATCAAAAGACCCCAGGTGCAAGTCTATTCAGACAGAAAACACATACAGAATCCTTGGGTCTATTAGGGACAGAATATTGGTAAATACAGGTTCAGTAAGCCACAGACTATAACACACAGACCTAACTGTGGGAAATTACCTTTTCAGGACGAAATCCCTCACTCACTAAAGGTGACATGCTTCATCATATGGGATTCTCCTCTCAAAGGAAAAACCTAGTTCCTTTGAGGGCTACACCCCCTCTCTGAGAGGGAGGAGCACATGGATGTTTCGAATTTTTATTTCTTTAGGATATTCTAAATCCACATGTGATGAGCAAAGTAATGTGAGCAAGGGCGCAGCGCAAAGAAAATAGAAAATGTGCAAGAATTGCGAGTAAAACTAGCTAGGGGGTGCAAAAAATATGTTTTATTCTAGAGCACCCTCTGCCAGGATTAAAAAAACAGTGCACCAGCGACATGAATTTAAGTTGCAGTGGTATGGTGGAAAATAGTAGTCAACATGTTTCAGCCTAAAAATGCCCCTGAGTTGGGCGAGGTTGTCTTCAGGACCTATACGGATGCTGCTGCTACAGTGCTCAAGTGAATAAACAAAAAAGGATACAGGAACCAATAGCGGGTAAGAGTTCTCCCCTTTTTTTACTTATAGTAGACTGAAGCCAACATTTATACCACCTCTGTACAGGTGGCACAGATTTGAATGAATGATTTTGTTGCCAATAGGTAAATTCACCTTCCAGAGCAGTCGTACCATGAACATATTTTTGGTTCCTGTATCCTTTTTTGTTTATTCACTTGAGCACTGTAGGTCCTGAAGAAAGCCTCGCCCGACTCAGGGGCATTTTTAGGCTGAAATATGTTGACCACTATTTTCCACCATACCACTGCGACTTAAATCCAGGTTATGGGCAAGAGATGAACGAAGATGAGGAACTGGGATATAAGGCTGTAGATTCTGTTTTAGGAAACCAGGCCCTAGGTCATGTGTGGCTTTAAAAGCAATGCAAAGAGCCTTGAACTTAATTTGTCTCTTTACAGGCAGCCAATGTAGATCTTTGAGCACCCATGAAACAGATTTGTGTTTTGGTATATTCATCAGGAGTCGTGCCGCAGCATTCGGCACAACTGGTAGTTTGGACAAGCACTTTTTTTGAAGATTGGTAAAGAGCCCATTACAGTAACCGGTTCTATACAGAACAAGTGCTGAAACCACTAGTCTATGTAGCTCAGCTGGAATGTATGGGAGAATTTTGGTCAAAGGCTTTAACATGTAGAAAGAAAGAGAAGTGACCTGATTATGTTATGTTAAGTTATGTTAAATGACACTTTTTGAGCGCACTGACACCCGAAGGTTTCCTGGCGCTTGCTGGAGGGACGTATGAAAGAAAAACAAGGAGAGGATTACCCAGAAAGAGTAAACAGGAAAGTTTTAAGGATTTTCCATGACTTTCAAACGAGAGCTTAGAGTCAAATGTGACTCCCAAATTCTTCACCTTAGTTTCTGGCGTTGGTAGCGGACCCAGCTCCAAAGGCCATAAATTAAGGGACCAGAAATTAGTATGGGCACCAAAAAGTAAGACCTCTGTCTTACTGGAATTAAATTTTAAACAAGTGGTGGCCACCCAGTCAGTCACCGATCTGATGAAGACAGGTATGAAACTGTGCCATAGTGTTAGCGGGTGAAGGAAATAGCTGAGAAGCCCAGTGACCTGATCAACCTCGCCAGTGGTGCAACGCAGATATTAAAAAGGGTTGGGCTCAAAGGCGAACATTGTGGCACTACACATGGTAATGTAAAGTTAGGTGACTTAAACTTGTCTAGTGCCACAAATTGCTCCCTGTCGGAAAAGAATGATTCAAGCAAGGTAAAAGCTCTCCCTTTGAAACCGATCCCTCTCAGGACTCCCAACAGTTTCTGGTGGTTCACCGTATCGAATGCGGTGGAGAGGTCAAGCAGCACAAGTGCTGCATTGCCTCCTGTGTCAACTGTCTGCCTAATCAGTTCAGATGATGTGATCAGAGCCAGTTCAGTGCTATGATGTTTTCAAAAATCCAATTGAGTGTCATCCAGAAAACCATGCCTCTCGATATAATCTAATACAATCCCATTCATGGCTTTCTCCACTATCTTTGCCGGCAGCGGAAGTCTAGAGATCGAGTGGTAGCTGTTAGGATCCGCCCCATCTAAGTTTGACTTCTTCAAAAGAGGGAGAACAGATGCCAACTTCCAGCTAGCGGGGAATATACCAGAGGAGAACATCTGATTAAAGATAGGAGTCAGATGAGGGGCGAAAAGCTCTGGTAAGAGATGAAAATTTTTCGGGGGGCATGGGTCCCTTTGGGGAGCCTGATTTCGCAGACCGCAGAATATTGATTGTCTCTTCCATAGTTAACGACGGAAAAACAGATAATTCAGGAAGGTCACTGGACTCAACTAGAGTTCTGGGGATGATATTAGCAACCCCAGAAGCGGTTAAAGCCTCTGATGGGGATACTGTTTCTTGATCCGTGGACCTGGAGAAGCCATTATACACCGCCTTAGCTTTCTCTTGGAAAAAATTAGCCACTGTATTACAGAATGCCTGTTTTTTAGGTGAATCTAACACTTCAGAGCATTTAGCGAACTTTTTGACCATAGAGAAAAGTTCCTTTGAGGTGTTTTTTTGCGGTTAACATGGCAGTAGTGAAGTAACAGGTTTTCTCCATATAAACCATTTTTTTGTACTTGAGCAAGGCTTGTTTAAAAATACCTTTATCTTCCAACTCCTGGGAAGATCTCCACTTCTTTCCAAATGCCGACATTTTTGTTTTATTGTAGCCTAAGCTGTTCCGAATACCAAGGTTCCGTGGTTCTTAACCTACGGCTGGTAATGCATTTGGCTGGTAGCACCTGGTCTATTGACCTTCTAAGCCATTCCTCAAAGGCAGCAACTGCTGCATTTGGATCCTCTAAAAAATGTGGTGGATTTTGGGCTAATGAGTGTTCAAAAGTGTCTATTGCCATCTTGTTCCATGGCCGGACCTTTTTTCGATTGCCTGTTTATCAGCTTCTGTGTATGAAGATTTTGTAAGGTGAACGACAACATAACCGCTTTATGGTCTGACCAGACCAGCGGCAGTGATGGAAGACATTGTAAAGCAAATTCCCCCCAGAATATGCACTGCCGGTCACCAGTAATGTCAAGGATGTTTGCAGGTGATCCTTCACTTTCCCTGATGAAGGGGAAGCCATTGTTATGTACCCTAGTTTATTACACTAGGTGAATATTTAAACAAATATATGATGGTAATTTTAAATTGAGATATACTAAATCATGAAAATCATGACTCAATTTCCTACAGAATATTGTTGAGCTACAGTGATAAACCCACTTGAGTGAAATTATTTAAATAGCTTAGCTTCCACTTCTGGGGGGAAAAAGTAATCTGGATTCAAGCTAGCCTGACAGATGATGGGTGATACCCTGAAACCGGTCCAAGGATTCTTGTTTTCGGTCAGGGAAGGCCTGGCTTGGCAGTTCGGGCTGGACTGTTCCCATGAGGCGCAGGGCCAATATTGATTTGCATATGGCTGGGTCCAAAGTGGGGTGACCTAGGAGGAAAATAACAATGGATTAAACGCAGATCTGTGACCGAGGGTGAGTGTTTAAAAGGTTTCAACACTCTGTCCATCATTTTATTTTGTGGTGTTGCTATTTGCTCCCTAAGTGGCTTAGCTAATGCCCAGAGTAGTGTAAAATTAAGCACACCAAAAGCAGTTAACTAGTTGTTGCAAAAAGATATTAGAACCAGTTTAATGTAAGTCAGAATTTTAAAAAAGTTGTAGCTTAGAATGTGAAGAAATATGCATTTAGATTCTCTCCTTCCGACAGTACTCTAAAGCGTACCTAAACATAGTGCCATAAACACCTCCTGCTGATCACTGTATATGTACAAAAACAGATTAGAATAAACATATATCAAGCCGCGATTTCGTTATTTAAACTGCAGCTTGAATTTTGCTCCATCTCCTGTCTTTCCTCTTAGTGGCTGACTTTGGTAGCAGGAATTGTGACATCAGAACTAAACTGTCATAAAATATTAAATTGGAGCAGCTATGCTATATCATTTCTTTATTACAGGCGACTAGAGACCTCACAAGTCAACTGTAATTAGGAAATTATAGACCGGCCTTTTATACAGAGATGGCAGGCTCCCATGTAATATAAGGTCATTGTACTTTGTAGTGACTTTCAATATCTTTTTAAAATATAGTAGAGGGTATTTTTTCATTAAAATTCATAGCAACATCATCACCGTGTCTCAAAACTAATCTTCCAACTGTGATCTCGTATTACTTCGTTTGAAAGAGAAAATATGACTGCAAAAAGGTACAATAAAGGTGAAATCTGCAGTACAAAAGTAAACACACCAATATGTTGCTAGTAACATGTTACCAAAACAGATTTCCTGGAGTTTAATATAAATCATTTTCAAAAAAGACTGTAGTTTGTAATGTGTGGTAACATGCACAAGGAACCCTGCTTTCGAGTAATGTATTCGTCCATGTAAAAAAAGTGTCACCTGTCTGCTAGTTACTGACATGCCAGGGAAACATGTTCAGAGAAGCTGAGAAGCTAGTTCTCCATTTCTTTGTTAAAAGAGCATCTGTCCTGCCTTTGCATTCTTTCTTTTAAGAAATGATTGAGCTACTTTACTATACGAAAAATGTTAGACATCATAGCAGGCACAGCCCATGCAGGTAAGAACGAAGGGGCCGGTTGGGGTCGGAGTATTCGACAGACCACAACGAGGGAAAATGAATTATTTATTTAATTTTCTCTCTGCGTCATCTTTCGAATCCCCCCATCCCGCCCCACTGCTCCTACCTGGACAAGCCGCTCCTGTATCATAGTGCTATGTGCAATAATTAACGTTGTGGTTTGAAAAAGAGATTGAACAGCAGCCTTAATACATGTAGGAATCAAGTTGAGCAATGAAGATTGGGAGTTGACTTTTGTGAGGTTAGATCCAGAACAGGCGATCCAAAGAAACAATGAAACATCACTTCTGGGAAATAGGAAGGTCTGATAGGTGGAGTTTCAGCAAAGCAACTTGGGTTCCTGAATCATGGGCTCATCCAGTCAAATTGGACCTCGAGCAAGGAAATGACTCGTTAAGTATGTATTATTTATATCCAGAAAATGTGATTGGCTGAGTAAAATCACAGGTATTCCATTGAGAATTTGGGTTTGTATAAACATGTCAATGCTTGTATAATTAATCGAGATAGCTCTTCTCTCCAGTGAGCACAGCAGTGATTAATTAAGTATTTAGTGTTGATTCCAGAGGACTCCTGAAAGTTGTTGAGAAATGAAGACATTATTTTCTTCCACAATTTTGAAAGCCTGTTCAGGGATAGCACCTAGATCTGATAGCTGGAGGAAGGAGCTCAGGGGGAACCAATGAGGGAGGTGCTCTTCATACAAGACTCCTAAGGGACACTAAATAAGGTGAGAGAATTTCCTTATGGGCTCTTGCTTTGTAAGGAGATCCTTGTTTTCCTCCGGTCAGTTTTGTCAACACCTGTCTAATTTGGTGTTTATGACTCTGGGAACAACGTGAAAAGGTGAAGCAGGGTTTTTGACTTTTGGGTTACATATTTAGAATGTTAAGTTGAATGTTGATTTATGAATGACTAGTCAGTTGCAGTGGTGCTCTTTGCTCTGCCAGTGGCTTTGTTCACAGCTTGTATAAAATATTCAAAGATCCCTTGCCTGAGTCTTCTTTCAAATCCTGAAAGAGTGCTGCAGGCCCAGTAGTGTGTTGTACTGCTTGAAGATGGGAAATGGTGTATGAAGAAGAACTGTCTCTTAAAACCACAGAACCTGGATTAGAAGGTAATTCGATCTTAGAACCTCAGAACATTGCTGATAGGTCCCAGACAACCTCATCAGGCAGAAGACCCTCCCATGAAGTTTTGTGATTATGTGTAATCTTTATAGTAAATATTATTTACATGGTATATTACTATTTTTTCTATTATTTCTTTTGTTTTCTGTTGATCTGTTTATAGGTTTTGTTTTATTTAGAAACCATAGTTGGGTAGGGGGATGATGTGTTAGGTTGCAATTTTAGAACTACTATTGGAATGTTTACTTATGAACGGGTAAGCAGCGCTCTCTCATACAGCTTGAGTAAAATACTCGAATATCCTTGCCTAATTCTTTCTTGAGGAGAAGGACCTTTCAGATGTGATTGTTGTATATGCTTGTTTTTCTATAGTGGTACAAAAGAGGGTGGTGATGGATAGAGCATCTGAACCAATCAAATACTCACACCCAGTCAACAGATCTGGGTTTAATCCATCACCGTTCTTTAGCCCACTCTGCCACCCCAGTTCTGACATGGCCATATGCAAATCAGCCTGACCCTGTGCCTCATGGGAACAGTCCAGCCCGAACTGCCAAGCCATGCCTTCCCTAGACCGGAAACAAGCTTCTGAGGACCGGTTTCTGGCATTTCAGCCGTCTTCAGCCCGGCTTGGTTGAATCCAGTGGCAAAGTGAGCAAGGGACTCACGCCTGAGCATACCCTGCCAACTTATGGCGAACAAAGCGGTACAAAAGAGGGTGGTGATGGATGGAGCATCTGAACCAATCAAATACTCACACCCAGTCAACAGATCTGGGTTTAATCCATCACCGTTCTTTAGCCCACTCTGCCACCCCAGTTTAGACATGGCCATATGCAAATCAGTCTGACCCTGTGCCCCATGGAAACAGTCCAGCCCGAACTGCCAAGCCATGCCTTCCCTGGACCGGAAACAAGCTTCAGAGGGCCGGTTTCTGGCATTTTAGCCGTCTTCAGCCCGCCTTGCTTGAATCCAGTGGCAAAGTGAGCAAGGGACTCACTTTTGAGCATACCCTGCCAACTTATGGCGAACAAAGCGGTACAAAAGAGGGTGATGATGGACGGAGCATCTGACCCAATCAAATACTCACACCCAGTCAACAGATCTGGGTTTAATCCATCACCGTTCTTTATCCCACTCTGCCACCCCTGTTCAGACATGGCCATATGCAAATCAGTCTGACCCTGTGCCTCATGGGAACAGTCCAGCCCAAACTGCCAAGCCATGCCTTCCCTGGACCGGAAACAAGCTTCCGAGGACCGTTTTCTGGCATTTCAGCCGAATTCAGGCCGGCTTGCTTGAATCCAGTGGCAAAGTGAGCAAGGGAGTCACGTCTGAGCATACCCTGCCAACTTATGGCGAACAAAGCGGTACAAAAGAGGGTGGTGATGGACGAAGCATCTGAACCAATCAAATGCTCACACCCAGTCAACAGATCTGGGTTTAATCCATCACCGTTCTTTAGCCCACTCTGCCACCCCAGTTCAGACATGGCCATATGCAAATCAGTCTGACCCTGTGCCTCATGAGAACAGTGTCAGAGCCTGCTCCACGGGATCCGATTGATGAACAAAGGGGTCCACCTCCTGACGTTACCAACCCCCTGAATATGTACACAGGGGGTTCGAACCATCAGGCGAGGGATAAAGAATGAAAAGAGACCGGGGACGGGTAGGGGTCAGCAGGGACAAGGGATCTGAAATGACAGAACAAAAGCTTTATAATACCTGCCAATACTCTGACTATTCACAATAGCACTCAATAGACCGCTAAATACCTTAGGAGGCTGTACACAGTCCGCCAACAAGTTTAAAGGATTAACAGTCCAGCTTCCTGAAAGGAAAGACACTTGTTAACACACATAACTTACACAGGTACATGCTCTAGGAAACACACACCCTTTGAGAATACACACCATTTCATGTGGAATATGAACCTCAGATTATAGATCCCTCCCTGGTCACTGAACTTGTTCCTCTAAATGATTCTTTGAGATTATCACAAGTTCATAGTTCGAATAAATCTAAAACGAGTTTGCAGTAAATACCACACTTCAGCACTCCTTAGAGAAAGGTTCTGTCCCCTAGAAAACGTTAGAATTTTCCTTTAGTTCTATAAAGTTTTATTCGTTGGTGCACTCAACAGTATACAAAGTCTTTATCCTTAATAACGGCAACGTGTGGTTGTGACCGCCACTACGTTCCGCTATGGAAAGAAAACAAAGGTACAACTCTCTAGCCGGCAGTAGGTAGCAAGACACACCACACTACTTTGGACGATTCACAAGCACAACTAAATATTCTAGCCGGCAGCATGTAGTGGGCCCACCACTATGCTCCGGACAAAACAGAACAAGAGAAGCCCAAGCTCTGGAAAACATCCACGGTAGCTTGCAGCGGCCGCCGCTAAGCTCCGGGAAACCACAAACCCCGAGGAGCCGGGTTGGACTATCGAAATGCGAAGGTGACAGTATCTTTGTTGCCGGTAGGCGCCCGAGGCCAGGGCTCCTTCCCGGTTCAGGGAAAACAAATACCTTTAGGTTGACGCGGAGCAGGGATCAGGGCTCCCGCTTCCCATCGGCAGCAGCAGCTCGAAGAACGCCGGACCTCCCACTAGGGCAAGAAACACAAACATAGGACTAAGAATTACTTGCAACGAGTATCCTGCAGAACCACACTATATACTTCCTCCCTACAAGGATCATGGGAGATGTAGTTCCTGATGATTAGGTAGGCGCTGTATGCAGGAACCTGACAGTATGCCCTCTCTCCTAGCGCCTCCTAGGCCCAGGCTTGGCAGGAAACCTCCGATGAAATGCCCTGACAGCCACGGGAGCATGTACGTTCCCTGATGGCTCCCAGGAGTCGTCCTCAGCCGAGTAGCCCTTCCAAGCCACCAGGTACCACAACGCGCCTCTGCGACGTTTGGAGTCCTTTATGCATCGCACCACGTACTCCAGCCCATCGTCACACAACACTGGAGGGGGAGCTCTCCGTCGGGCAGCAGAAGCCGGTTTCAACAAACTGCAGTGAAATACCGGATGGATGCGGAGAGAGGCAGGAAGCTTCAGTCTATAAGCCACAGGGTTAACCTGTTTCAACACCACATACGGGCCAATGAATTTAGGATGGAACACCGAACGGAGCTTAAACCTAATGTTTTTGGTGGATAACCACACCTTGTCTCCCACCTGGTACACAGGTCCCACACCTCGATGTTTATCTGCCCATTTCTTGTACTCCTGTTTGGCACGCACCAAATGACTGGTCACCTTCTTTTGGATTGCATGCAGTCGTCGAACCGAACTCAACACCGAAGGTTGATTACCCACTTCACCAGGAATGGAAATTGGTAAGGCCCGGGCATCGAATCCATAGTTGGCATAGAAGGGGGACACCCCTAATGAACTATGCCATGAATTATTATAGGCGAATTCCGCTAGCCACAGCAGGGACACCCATGAATCCTGTGCCTCAGACGCATAACAACGTAGGTACTTTTTCAACGTCTGATTGAGCCGTTCGGTCTGACCATCAGTCTGTGGGTGGAAGCTGGTTGACAAAGAGGCTTTGATCTTCAACGCCAAACACCAGGATTTCCAAAAGCTCGCAATGAACTGCGGACCCCTGTCTGAAATGATGATTTCAGGGATTCCATGAAAGTGAAAAACATTAGACAACAGCAGCTGCGCTGTTTGACCTGCCGTGGGGAGGTTTCGGCACGGTATAAAATGTCCCATCTTTGTAAGGCTGTCCACGACCACCAGGACCGCTGTATGGCCATGATCAGAAGGCAACCCAGTGATGAAGTCCATACTAATACTCTGCCATGGTTTCTTTGGAGTGGGCAGAGGCATAAGTTTCCCCTTACTCTGGCACTGCATCGTCTTTGCACGAGCACACTCCTCACACCGACCCACCCACTCTGTAACGTCTCGGGACAATGTATCCCACCAGAACTGTCTTTGGACCAAAAGCACTGATTTCTTTATGCCTTGATGACCAGACATCGGAGAAGAGTGACACCACTCAAAGGCCTTTTTTCTACTTTCCAGGGAAGGCAAGAACAGTTTCTTTTCAACAAAAGGCAAACCCCTGATAAGGGATCGTCTGGTGTCTTTGCTACACCACGACCTCCAGGCTGCCTCGGTCTTTTGTCCCTTGATTGTCTCTAGGAAGACATCCGCTTTAAGCACACAGATTACTTTGCTAGGCTCAATAATGGCATCCATTGGAGGATCGATCTTTACCTCTAAGGAGTCGCCCAAGCGTGACAACGTATCTGCTTTCTTGTTTTCAACGCCTGGACGAAAGGTTATCAGAAAATTGTACTCCGCAAAAAACAACATCCACCGCATCTGTCTCTGTGACAGATGCCTAGCTGTTCGGATGTATTGCAGATTGCGGTGGTCTGAGTACACGGTCACTGGATGTAAAGCCCCCCAAAGGTACTGTCTCCATTCCTGGAAGGCCTTTTTAATAGCAAGGAGTTCCTTTTCAGCTATGGTGTAGTTTTTCTCCGCTTGGCTCAGTTTTTTGGAGAGATATGCTACCGGGTGGAGTTGACCTGTTTGTACATGCCTCTGAGACAAGATAGCCCCTACTGCTTCATCCGAGGCATCTGCCTCTACAACATACGGCAATTCAGGTTGAGGATGTGCCAATATGGGTGCCGTAACAAACGCCCTTTTGAGCAGATTGAAAGCAGACTCCGCTTCCTGCGACCAATCGAACACCACCCCTTTTCTGAGTAGCCGAGACAGAGGTGCAGCAAGGCGCGAAAATCCATCGATAAACCTCCTGTAGTAGTTTGCAAAACCCAGGAAACATTGAACCTCTTTCACTGTTTTAGGATTGGGCCAAGACTGGACTGCTTGCACCTTCCTTTCCGCCATTTGCAAACCATCTGGACATAGCATGACCCCCAAGAATTCCACAGTGGTTACTCCAAATTCACATTTACTAAGTTTACAGAACAGATTGTTCTCTCTCAGTCTCTGTAAAACCTGTATCACATGATCGTGGTGAAATTCATCATTACAAGAATAAATCAGAATATCATCAATGTACACCACTACACTGATGTCTACTAGATCTCTCAAGACATCATTCAGGAAGTATTGGAAGGCGGCCGGGGCGTTACATAATCCAAACGGCATAACCATATATTCAAACAACCCATAGCATGTTTTGAAGGCCGTCTTCCATTCATCGCCCTCCCTCATCCTCACAAGGTGATATGCCCCCCGGAGATCTAACTTAGTATATATGCAGGCCTTTCGTACTTGGTCTAGTAGCACCGGAATGAGGGGGAGAGGGTACCTGTTACGGACAGTGTTTTTATTCAGCATCCTGTAATCCACACAAGCCCTCAATTCACCATTAGCTTTCGCTATAAAAAATAGGGGAGAGGCCGCCGGGGACTTGGAAGGGCGGATAAAACCTATATCTTGATAGTGTGTTAGATACTCTTTGAGGTGCTTGGTTTCAGGTACAGATAACGCATACACCCGACATGTGGGCATCAGGGCACCTTCAACCATGTCAATGCAACAGTCATACGTACGATGAGGTGGTAGTTCATTAGCCAGCTGTTCGCTGAATACATCAGAAAACGACTGATAGGCACATGGTAATGTTACTTACTTTTCGGCCGCAGTCGCCACCTGAAAGGGAGTAGACAACTCCCTAGCCTGAGTTACAGGATGTGCTGACATATGTTCCTGACACCCTGATGAAAGGAACCTCAATTTTTTCTCTTTCCAGTCAATGTCAGGGTTATGAAAGGAAAGCCAGGGCATACCCAAAAATACCTCATATTGCGGAGCCTCGATTATGTTGAGGGTTAACTTATCTCGATGTTCCCCTTCTGGTAACTCTACCACCAACAACACTTCTTCTGTCTGTTCAGTGATCATTCCAGATTTTAAGGGTTTCCCATCTACAGCCCATACTTCCTCTGGGTGTGCCCTGGAAATACGTTTTAGGTTTAGGGAGGTGACCAGTCCGCTGTCTATAAAATTGCCTGTGGCCCCAGAATCGATCATAACCAATACTTGGTGGCCCACTAACTGGCTTTCCAAACACATGGACAATACGATATGGGACACTGATTCCAGAAGCACCTCACAAACCAATGAAGGCAGCTTTAAGGGTGTCTGATCATCCCTATCATCCGTATTTTTGTCATAAGACTCGGTGCTGGAAACTGCTAACCTTTTCTTGACCCAACTCCCTGTACTTTTTGGCTTGGAGGGACATTCTCTCACGTAATGACCTTTTCTCCCGCAATACATGCACAGCCCCTGGGTTCTATGGGTTTCTTTTTCCTCTCTGGTCAAGGGTGCTCTCACTGCCCCTATCTCCATAGGTTCATGGCTCTCCCCTATGGATGACGGCCCCTTCTTACTGAAGTACTCTGGCCTAGAGGATCCTCTGTCCCATTTTCTCCTGTCACCAGACCTCTCGGACATTCTGCCATCGAGTCTCAAGGACAAGTTAATCATACCTGCGCAGGTAGTAGGTTGGGGGTCTATTTGCGCTATAACATCTTTCATCCCATCCCGCAGCCCTTGATAATAGATTGACATCTGTTTCTCTTCAGGCCAGGAGGACTCGGCTACCAATCTATTAAAAGACGTTAAATAGGTAATCAATTCGTTACGTCCCTGTCTCAACTCCATCAATTCTTTGTCAGCCCTGAATGTAGTGGCCCTTCGATCAAACACCCTCTCAAACTCCGTTCTGAACGCCCCCCAGTCAGAAAGAATGGCATCGTCTCTCCTTACCAGTGGGACCGCCCAACTTGCTGCGTCTCCTATCATATAAGAGATGGCGAATGCTACTCTTGAATGGTGGTTGGGAAAAGAAGCGGGTTTGCAAGAGAAGTGCATCATGATCTGTGTGAGGAATATCTGCGTCTTAGAAGAATCCCCAGAATATCTCTCAGGGCTTGCCAATGGGATAGGAGGAGGTACAGTGACTTGTATGCGAGGATTGAGCGTAGCAGCATCAAATGGATTGCCAACAAGCCTATCCACTCTTTCCCTTAATGCTGTGGCTTCTGCCCTTGAAGCTGTAGCCTCTGCTCTAGAAGCTACCAATTCTTGTTGAACTATAACCAAAGCTTGTAGTACTTCCTCTAGGGTAGCCATGTTTGTTCAACAACCGTATCAGGTGGAGCATATATCTTGGGCAAGTAATTCTGTCAGAGCCTGCTCCACGGGATCCGATTGATGAACAAAGGGGTCCACCTCCTGACGTTACCAACCCCCTGAATATGTACACAGGGGGTTCGAACCATCAGGCGAGGGATAAAGAATGAAAAGAGACCGGGGACGGGTAGGGGTCAGCAGGGACAAGGGATCTGAAATGACAGAACAAAAGCTTTATAATACCTGCCAATACTCTGACTATTCACAATAGCACTCAATAGACCGCTAAATACCTTAGGAGGCTGTACACAGTCCGCCAACAAGTTTAAAGGATTAACAGTCCAGCTTCCTGAAAGGAAAGACACTTGTTAACACACATAACTTACACAGGTACATGCTCTAGGAAACACACACCCTTTGAGAATACATACCATTTCATGTGGAATATGAACCTCAGATTATAGATCCCTCCCTGGTCATTGAACTTGTTCCTCTAAATGATTCTTTGAGATTATCACAAGTTCATAGTTCGAATAAATCTAAAACGAGTTTGCAGTAAATACCACACTTCAGCACTCCTTAGAGCAAGGTTCTGTCCCCTAGAAAACGTTAGAATTTTCCTTTAGTTCTATAAAGTTTTATTCGTTGGTGCACTCAACAGTATACAAAGTCTTTATCCTTAATAACGGCAACGTGTGGTTGTGACCGCCACTACGTTCCGCTATGGAAAGAAAACAAAGGTACAACTCTCTAGCCGGCAGTAGGTAGCAAGACATACCACACTACTCCGGACGATTCACAAGCACAACTAAATATTCTAGCCGGCAGCATGTAGTGGGCCCACCACTATGCTCCGGACAAAACAGAACAAGAGAAGCCCAAGCTCTGGAAAACATCCACGGTAGCTTGCAGCGGCCGCCGCTAAGCTCCGGGAAACCACAAACCCCGAGGAGCCGGGTTGGAATATTGACACGCACCCAAACGGTGCGCTCCTTCGAAATGCGAAGGTGACAGTATCTTTGTTGCCGGTAGGCGCCCGAGGCCAGGGCTCCTTCCCGGTTCAGGGAAAACAAATACCTTTAGGTTGACGCGGAGCAGGGATCAGGGCTCCCGCTTCCCATCGGCAGCAGCAGCTCGAAGAACGCCGGACCTCCCACTAGGGCAAGAAACACAAACATAGGACTAAGAATTACTTGCAACGAGTATCCTGCAGAACCACACTATATACTTCCTCCCTACAAGGATCATAGGAGATGTAGTTCCTGATGATTAGGTAGGCGCTGTATGCAGGAACCTGACAAACAGTCCAGCTCGAACTGCCAAGCCATGCCTTCCCTGGACCGGAAACAAGCATCCGAGGACTGGTTTCTGACATTTCAACCGTCTTCAGCCCGGCTTTCTTGAATCCAGTGGCAAAGTGAGCAAGGGACACACGTCTGAGCATACCCTGCCAACTTATGGCGAACAAAGCGGTACAAAAGAGGGTGGTGATGGGCGGAGCATCTGAACCAATCAAATACTCACACCCAGTCAACAGATCTGGGTTTACTCCATCACCGTTCTTTAGCCCACTCTGCCACCCCAGTTCTGACATGGCCATATGCAAATCAGTCTGACCCTGTGCCTTATGGGAACAGTCCAGATCGAACTGCCAAGCCATGCCTTCCCTGCACCGGAAACAAGCTTCCGAGGACCGGTTTCTGGCATTTCAGCAGTCTTCAGCCCGGCTCGCTTGAATCCAGTGGCAAAGTGAGCAAGGGACTCACGTCTGAGCATAACCTGCCAACTTATGGCAAACAAAGCGGTACAAAAGAGGGTGGTGATGGACGGAGCATCTGAACCAATCAAATACTCACACCCAGTCAACAGATCTGGCTTTAATCCATCACCGTTCTTTAGCCCACTCTGCCACCCCAGTTCAGACATGTCCATATGCAAATCATTCTGACCCTGTGCCTCATGGGAACAGTCCAGTCTGAACTGCCAAGCCATGCCTTCCCTGGACCGGAAACAAGCTTCAGAGGACCGGTTTCTGGCATTTCAGCCATCTTCAGCCCGGCTTGCTTGAATCCAGTGGCAAAGTGAGCAAGGGACTCACGTCTGAGCATACCCTGCCAACTTATGGCGAACAAAGAGGTGCAAAAGAGGATGGTGTTGGACAGAGCATCTGAACCAATCAAATACTCGCACCCAGTCAACAGATCTGGGTTTAATCCATCACCGTTCTTTAGCCCCCTCTGCCACCCCATTTCAGACATGGCCATATGCAAATCAGGCTGATCCTGTGCCTCATGGGAACAGTCCAGCCCGAACTGCCAAGCCATGCCTTCCCTGGACCAGAAACAAGCTTCCGAGGACCAGTTTCTGGCATTTCAACCATCTTCAGCCTGGCTTGCTTGAATCCAGTGGCAAAGTGAGCAAGGGACTCACTTCTGAGCATACCCTGCCAACTTATGGCGAACAAAGGGGTACAAAAGAGGGTGGTGAAGGACGGAGCATCTGAACCAATCAAATGCTCACACCCAGTCAACAGATCTGGGTTTAATCCATCACCGTTCTTTGGCCCACTCTGCCACCCCATTTCAGACATTGCCATATGCAAATCAGTCTGACCCTGTGCCTCATGGGAACAGTCCAGCCCGAACTGCCAAGCCATGCCATCCCTGGACCGGAAACAAGCATCCGAGGACAGGTTTCTGGCATTTCAACCATCTTCAGCCCGGCTTTCTTGAATCCAGTGGCAAAGTGAGCAAGGGACTCACGTCTGAGCATACCCTGCCAACTTATGGCGAACAAAGCGGTACAAAAGAGGGTGGTGATGGACGGAGCATCTGAACCAATCAAATACTCACACCCAGTCAACAGATCTGGGTTTACTCCATCACCGTTCTTTAGCCCACTCTGCCACCCCAGTTCAGACATGGCCATATGCAAATCAGTCTGACCCTGTGCCTTATGGGAACAGTCCAGATCGAACTGCCAAGCCATGCCTTCCCTGCACCGGAAACAAGCTTCCGAGGACCGGTTTCTGGCATTTCAGCCGTCTTCAGCCCGGCTCGCTTGAATCCAGTGGCAAAGTGACCAAGGGACTCACGTCTGAGCATAACCTGCCAACTTATGGCGAACAAAGCGGTACAAAAGAGGGTGGTGATGGACGGAGCATCTGAACCAATCAAATACTCACGCCCAGTCAACAGATCTGGGTTTATTCCATCACCGTTCTTTAGCCCACTCTGCCACCCCAGTTCAGACATGGCCATATGCAAATCAGTCTGACACACTGCCTCATGGTAACAGTCCAGCCCGAACTGCCAAGCCATGTCTTCCCTGGAACGGAAACAAGCACACAAAAGCCAAAAATGTATTTCGGGTGTCATAGCCATACATAAAAAGGACAAACAGATTTAAAACACAAATATACAAAATCTATTAAAATAGCAGAGTTTCAACATGGAACTGCAGGTTTGAAAAATGCACGGACTGCAGAGCAAATACATTAATGAGCAAGCATCTGAAACAAACATCACAAGACAGCGCAACATTTTTTATTATTGTACTTTCTCAATAAGGGTCCTAAAGACACATTGAAAAGGCTTATAAAATGTGGAAAAAGAAGGTAAAGTGCAACAAAGTTTGGTTGGAAACACCATCACAAGGACAAAAGCAAATATATTAACAAGACAAAACTGACCAAAGGGGAAGCATAATACACTCCGTACGGACCTTAATCTAAACAATGGAGTTTTGGCCAGATATATTTGGGCCAGATAGCATTTTGCGATTCCCTAATTACGAATCACAAGGATTCGCAATTAGGGAATCGCAAAATGCAATGCATTCCTAGGGGGTCGCAAATGACCTTCCTCAAGGATATTAATGAGGTAGGTCGCAATTTTGGACCCCCTAGAAATCGAAAAAATCACGAGGATGGTGACCTGCTGAGATTAACAGATCGTCATGTCTGTGATTGTTTTTAATCAAAGCAATCTTTTGTTTTCTTTTCACTTTTTTAAGAGCAGGCAGTGGTCCGTGTGACCACTGCCTGCAAATGGGAAGGGGTCCCTAGGGACCCCTTCCCATTTGCGAATGGGTTACCACCTACTTGAAGTAGGTGGTAAAATGTGAATGTTTTTTTCGACCGCAATTGCAGTCACACAACATGCATACATACCGATGTGATTCAGTAATTGGAAGGGACGCCCTAAACATGCCCCTTCCTAATACCGAATTGCAAACCCATTTTGCGATTCAGTAACAGGTTACCGAATCGCAAAATTAGGTTTGCTACATCGGAAAAGCAATTTTTGCTTCCATAAACGCATAAAGGCTTGATACATCTGGCCCTTCGTTACCAATGTCCTGATACCAATGTGAGATTGGGTTCAATACCAGTGCATGACTGTAAAATCACAGCTGTCTTTTGCAGTTCAGTGTTTTCTCTATTAGGACAGAAACACTCAAAAGTTTTGATTGTAAAGCAGGGTAGCTAACAGTGGGTTATGGGTGTATAAGGTGCGGCAGAGAAGCTCTGCCTTCATGATCTTGCCTCTGAGTCGGTTAGAGCAAAGTATTTTGTCTAGTTGGATGTGTAGGTCATGGACAGGTGAGTAAAAGGAGTAATCCCTTTGGGTGCCGTTATGCGCCCTCCCGGCGTCCCACACTGAGACATCCAGGTTCTAAAATCATGTGCCAGTCGGGTTATCCGAGGCTCACGGATCAGCGGGGTGGATCCTTTTCTAAAACAGTTTGTCTTTCTTCAGCATGGATGTTCCGTTCTCAAAGAGCGACACGCAACCCAACTTTAGTAAGTTAGGTTTAACCTAAGGCTACCAGGGAATAGAGAATCCTTTATTAAAAAATTAAACAGTGCTCTATAATTAAATGGTTTTAGGTCATATGAGGAGTCATCCAGATGGACATCCATAACATCTGAGGTCCAAATTTTTTGTAATTCTTGAGATAGTTGAGGCCAAGTTCCCCATGACACAGGTAATGCAAAGCACGAGGATGTACAGATAGAAGGCGCATGCAAAAAAGAGCAGCTGACCTCGAAGCAGGTAAACCAGGTTCGAATCTCAGCAGAGACACTCAACATACTGTGATTCTGGGCAAATCACTTAATCTCCCCGTGTCTAACAAAATTAGCGTGTCCATCTGTAACGCAACTGGTGCTCATGTAAAGTGCTCTGATACCTTCGGGTCGAGTTTGCACTATATAAAAACTCCAAAATTAAAAAATGATCTTCAAATGATAGGATTGATGAATTAATATAGCCCGAAGACCTGCCCAATGCATTATGGTTTTGCATGCATTGTGAAATTTTTACATTTCTAACATAGCAACAATGGGCTTTCCTCCCTATTGGTGGACAGTTTTCATAATGTGTCTGTTGACTGAATAAATTTCTAGCTCTACACTTAAACATTAGACTTCCAGGATGAGAAGGCAACTAAACAAGTCCCAGATATGAAAAATTACTGACTTTCCCCAATGGGTTATTACTTGATTTAATATAACACAGATTGGAACTACAACGGCCACACTACATCATTTGGGATTTAGAGAAGTTGGTACTTAAATCCAAACTTGACACAAAATCAGTGAAAAATATTACTAACTTCTTCAGTGCCCTTGAAGTGCAGGCCAGTAGCACTGCATCACCTGCATATCAAAGCATAGAAATAACAACCCGCTGAATCTTTGGGACATCAGCACACATTTCAGAAGATAATAAATATTGTTTATGTAAAAAATGAATAAAAGTGGAGATAAAATACATCATGGCCGAACGCCTCCTTTCAAACCGAAAGGTTTTGTCAGTTTCCCATTTGGCCCAAACCTTGGCCAAGCCATCAGGTTAAAATGTTAGCAAAGAAAGAGACTAGTGTGGCATCCGGATATAACTCTATTAAAAAGCACCATAACTTTGGATGGTTAGCAGATCAAAAACACTTGATAGGTCCATGAATGCTAGTTGTAAAGAGCAGTACCTGTCAACAAAGTACTTGATTATTTAATTAGGGTTTAGGCGTTGTTCACCAGCGCCTAGGTGCTCTCTCAGAATGTTCTCAGTATTTTTCCACTCCCAAATTCAGTTAAATACCACCCTGGCCAAGATCTTAACTGAGGAATCAATTAAAGATATTGTCCTGTATCGGTTTGGTTACAAACAATTTTCCTTTTTTTAAAAATAGGGACAATGATAGATATAGACCAATATTTAGGCAGTTTGGACGTACAACAATGATAAAAAATATTAGTTAAGAGAGGTCCCCATGGTTGCATTAAAAAAGATCCTTAGGGACACCCTCGGGCCCGGGTTCTTTGTTTAATGAACTCTGCTGTATACCTAGTGAAACTACTTCAACTGTACAATGTAGTTTCGATTCAACGATATTAATATGACAGACAATAGGGAAACATATAGAGTCGTAGTTGAAGCAATGAATCATCTGAAAACGTGATACCGACTACGGGCATCTAATGTGGGTGCTTAGAATACAAAGAGTATTTTCATTATTTTTATTACAGTTGATCACCTGCCAAAAATGTTTGGAGTTGGTTTAGCGGCTGTCACAGTGAGCTGCTCCCAATGCAATTGCTAGAGCTCCCTCTTTCTAATCTTCAAAGTAGGTCTGTAAAGTGACTGGCATGCTGGAGCCCGTTCTCTAATTCCTAGTTGTCTAGCCAAGGCCTCGCACATTTGCCTAATAGCAGAGGAACAGGATGTGCCAACAGGGCCGTCTTAACAGCATTATAGGCTCCCGGGCAAAGCCGTGCACTGGGCCCTGCCTACACAACCACTCACAGGAATAAAAATGTTTAATGGAAAATTAGTGTTAAATTCTGGTCTGCATGGAGCTCCCCCCACCCCCTCTGCCGGGTACTTCCCAGGTTGCCAATGCGTTAAGATGGCACTGAGCACCAAACCAACCCAGGGCTACTACTGACAAAGGGGCTTGTGCTTTTAACAGCAGCATGACACAGTATATGGCTCCATAACTTGATCAGGACTAATAGTAGCAAAGAAGGGTTAGAAAGATGCCACTAGTCTCAGACAGTTATGCTGAGGATCTAGCTGATGTGTAGAATATTGTTCCTTACAATATATTTCAAAAGACAACGTGACAGAAAAATCTAATCGATAGTAGAAGCACAACCACGCCCAAAATAGGCAGGTAAAGTGGTAGTTGTGGAGTGGGCTGTATCTTGTGCATTGACTAACTCATGGCTCAGTATAAAATGACAGAGTGATTTCCCTTGGCAAACTGTTCATATGGCAGGTGCTGGAATGTCTCTGTGGTTGGACAACATGCACAAACACATGTTCTCATTCGTATTTTAGCATTATAATCACCACACATTATTATATTAGAAACATTCTTATGGTACAATAATTTGTCCACAATGTGGCACAAGAGTACAATGTTTGGATTATTTTGGTATTCAAAAATATTTTTATAGAAGTTAATTAAATGGAAATTAACTTCTTACATACCCCTCACTAAACATATTTGACATACATTCCGGCTGAATTCAATGGGAGCAATTTTCGTGTTCAGAAAAAGCTTGATCCAAGTTGTGAGCTCTCTCTTTACTGGCCCTGAAGCTGAAGAAACAGCTGAGTCAGAGTAGCATAAAAGGCCATCATTAAACACAGGGTTAGTGCACACGTCTCCTAAATCAGGATCATATCAAAACTAGTAATCAGTGAAAGCCATGCTGATTGTTTTAACTTTGAGAGTAATCCTGCTGAGGTCCAACTAATGAAATTACATGAGTTAGAGAGGATCTTTGTGCCACAAACCACCCTTGTTATATCAGATCTAGGCAGGGAATTTACATCTGAGTCAGAACAGCTTGGGACCAGAGGAGGATCGAGTCGATGTGCTCCAACCACATTCTCAATAAGAGACATAGCGGTGAGGACTACACATGTCACTAGTTTGCCGGGTTTGGGAGCAGTTTGGGATATTAACAACCATACTTGCAAGAAATAGGAAGGAACAATCACAATAAATGATGACAACTCTAGCCAATATTGAAAAACAGAATTACTAACAGAAACCTTTCTGGGTTGGAAGTATCACCGAAATTAAGAAACCTCGAGATACAACGTATAGCCCTGAAGAAGTCTCGGGGTAATCCCATATAACAGCGACAAAACACATGTTGGCCAAGAAACAGGATAAGTGAAGTGCAGACTTCGCTTACAGAAGTACTCAAATAAACTACCTTGGTAAAGCACAAGAAAACGAACAGTGATTTATCAATCTATCACTCATGTTTCTAATTATCACACACGTGCAGAGGATTTGCATTTATTGTCTAGTGGCCATTTTTTGACCACACATTTGGGGATCTGGTGGTTTTCCCCTACCTTACTGCACCGTACCACATTTCATGCTACAAAACTAACCTTTATGCGAGAAGATCTTAGAGTGCCAATCTCCTATTTTTTACTACCAATTGTGTACACATTCTCAATCCCTATCAATTTTGTGCGCTGACACAGAGAGTTAATATTAAGCCAAGTTGGCCTTTGGGTTGAATGAACCACTTAGGTCAGAGGTCTATAAAAAAACAAGCAGTAATGCAGAAATGCAACTGTGTTTAGAAGCAATTCATGCTTTGTAGAGTAACATATTTTGGACAAAGATGAGATTTCTGAATTTTATTACGACACTGTCCTCACCTCAGGACTTTATTGACAGACCAACTCAGGGAGTTGAAATTATTTGATTGCTTTTGCTAAGGACCTTGTGTATAAACAGCCAGTGAATGGCTTCATTAAGCAGTTGGAAGTAGTCCTTACTTTGACCACCATTTAATATGGCATATTGGTCAATATTACAACTTACGGGCTTGCAGTGGGGCAGGTGAAAAAAGATGAGATGATTTGGTGCCATTACAATCAGGCAATTGCTCCATAGATTAAGGTAATTTGCGGGAGGACATGGTGAAGCTTCTGGCAGATATGGTCATCGTTTCAACTCCAGCTCTAGACTTGCCCGACAGACCTTCAGCAGTTATGTAAGTGTTAACCGCTGCACAAGTTAAGGCTAAGGAACAGGGCCATGATCCAGAAGATACATCAGAGATGACTGGTAACAAGGATGCTGCATTTTTTTTGTTCAGTAATGGACTCAGTTTAAGTTCTGGAGGATCCAGCCTATCACAAATGGGAAGCAGTAGGTCCCCCCATAAGAGCATGCACTCTGGGGAAAATCTGTCAATAACATCTGACAGGTCAGATGAGTGGATAATTGATTGATCCACTATTTCTGTAATTTTCCTGACTTTCCAGCAAGCCAACCCGTGCTTCACAATCCCCTCTTTTAGTATTGTACTACGGGTTCAATAAGCGAGGATAGCCCAAAGAGATAGACCCTGAAATGTAAGGCAAGTCAGGAGATACAATTCCATTGCTCACAGTACAAGCACTCTGGGTACAAACACAAGAATCCTCCCCTTGGAGAGTAGTCTAAGGGACAAGAACACCTCCTTCTAAGACAACCTCCTCTCAGTCAGTTAAGTCTCTTTTTAGATGACCGTCTACCGCCCGCTGCAGAAAATGATCAATGGCTTTATCTCTAGTAATCTGTGGAACAGTGGCTCCAGGCTTTGTGTTCGCCCATGTCAATGACTGGGTGGAAGAGGGGTGGCCTGACCCAGCCTCTGTCGGGCACTAATGGGCACAAATAGGCCAGATCTGGGCCCTGTCTTATCCCGTGCATCATCTTAGTGTGACCAACTGTCTGTAATTTTCACCGACGGTCTGTAAATTTGCCCTACCGTCCGTTTTCCGTGATTGATATCTTAAAGGACGGCATTTGTCCGTATTTTAGCTAAAGGAAAAAAGTAAATTTCCACAATTGAGATTCTCCAGCTGAAGTGGAAGTGAGGGAGTCTCCCTTATTGCATTCCGGTGGGAAGGGCAGACAGCTAAAATAAAAATAAATGAGCATTCGTTTCAGGGTGTCTGCTTTCCTAATGAAATGCAAGTGTGTGCAATTGGTTAATTGGCAAACGTTAAGGCTGCTTGAGAGGCATTTATTGATGAAGCCACATGAAGGTTCCTGATGACAAAAAAATTGTATTTTGATAGGGTACTGAAAGGGTGTCCAAGCTGAGCTGTGGGAACTCCGGGTTTAATGAAGAGTAATAAATGTTTGAACTTTTGTCTTTATTCTAGATGTATATGTGCATTCAGTGGCATCCTGTAATACTGGGTATAATGTATGTTTAAAATAACATGCACAGTGCTTCAGGGACCTCCTAGCTCTAAAAATCTACAAGTCACTTTTCCCTGCTGCACCAAACAGGATTACATTCTGTGTACTCTGGTTGCACACATATACATTCACTGTGACTGCATTAACCAATAGAGGTTTCATAACATAAAATAGTGCATTTTCTACAGATTAGTTTAACTTTTATCTATTTATTCAGTTAAGGTGAGTGTTATTTTATATGTAGTTACCTGATGGTGATAGATCAACAAAATAGTTACAGAATAGTTTGCTATTTTAGCCACATCTTTGATTCCACCTGCATGCTCACCAATAAACGAATTAGGAGGTCACATTCATCGTTTATAAGCATGGGCGAATAAGTGGTTTGGCCAGAATCACCGTATTTTGAGTCATTGCTGAGACTCAAACCTGGTTCCCCATTTTCAAAGACGATAGCAGCCGTGTCCCTACGGCTACTTCCTGGGTAGAGGGAAGGAGGCTGGCAGAAGCCACATGAAAGCTATGGGCTTAAAGTTCCTGCAGGAGCTGAGCTTGTCAAAAAATTCGGAATCCATAATTCCATAATCAGCCGTTATGCCGACTGAATTCTGCATATCTATTTGGGTATTCAAGCCACATCCCTCCCATACAGGGCGGGCGCGTTTCAAGCCTCTACCCGGTTTCGAGTCGCGTCACCCCAGCAATGGGCGGGCGCGTTCCAAGCCTCGTTTTGGCTGGACACGCCCACCCGGAAGAACGCGACGCGCAGCCCGTCTGCCTTAATACTCAGTTACCGGCCCCGCTCTCCATCGTCGGGGTCCGGTTCTGAGGCAGATCCTAGGTTCCAAGTGGGCTGAGAGCGTTGAGGGCGTGAGTGCACCCGGATCACAAACATCGCCGATCTTCTATGAAACGAAGCTAAGTACCGCCCGTATATCGGGGATCTAATGGCTAAACCTCTTTCATTTTCAGGATGTGCCAGGCACGCTCCAACCCCCCTCCCGAGACCCATGGTGCAAGTAGCACCAAATTTTAAAGTGAGATATTTGTGTGATATTACCATCGTAGGGGGTCACAGACCTTTGGTCCATTGATCCCTTCAGAAGGAGTACATAGAGTGTGTTTTTAACCATTTCTTCCCAATCAATTGAGTTTTTAAGACACCCTTATCACCCCACTTCCCAGAGTTACCGATATCATCCCCATAGGGTTATGTGGATGGTGTTAAACCTAGTGTTTACTTTGGGCACACGAATTATGCCACATTATAAGGAGCACTATGACCAAAAGCAATGGCATTTATTAATTGTTGTCTGTTTGTGTTTGTGTTTGTGTGTGTACTTTCACTCCACAGGTGCTGATACTCTCCTGATTTTGGAGGATTTTTGGGATTGAGCTATTCGCTCTCCTTTTTTCATGCACTTTTTTCACCTTTTATAATTTTCACTTTCACGCCCCCAGGTTAGGGTGGACGATTAGAGAGTCCATACCGCCGGGGTATAGTCCTGATGAATACCTTGGTAAATTTATACCTCCCATATGGCAGAAACATGTTGACTGACTGATTTATTGTATTTCTCTGAATTTTACCATTCCTAAACCTTGGCAATTAAATTCAGACACATAATACCTGTAATACGTGTCTTAGGGATCACCTATTAAAAATTCTTTATTGATACCCTCTTAGACACTTTTAATTTCACTCACCCTCACAACACGCCCCTCTTCACACAACCAGCTCCGCAGTCTTTCTGGCGTCGTAGCACACCAAAGAGGCACTCGGCCTCTTTGGTGGGGCCCGATGATGAAGCATGACACTGACCAGGTCGGTGTGTGAGGGCCTTCCTATTCACCCAAAGTGAGTGTGTGATCCTTATCTATCTCGCTCCAACTTAGTGGCAATTCTGAGACTGATTTGGCCTCTCTCGTTTTGTTTATTTGGAGCTGAGCCAGAGCCAGGCTTCAGACTCAAGGCTGGCCCAAGCTTTCAGTGGCTTGCCCAATTTCAGACTAGCTATATAAAGTCTACAAAGTCAGGGATATCAGGATATGGTGTCCTGCCTTCCCTTACCTTCATTAGGGACCTTTCTTGTTTTAGATATTGTGTCAGATTAACACAGCCTTCCGGTTTTAACAGGGATTGTGAACAATACATTAATCTAGTCAGTGGCTTCAGTGCACTATGTGTGACCGGGAGACTTGGGTTCAAAGCCCACATTTCCTGCATGGCTAAATTGTGTGATCCTAGTCAGATCAATTTACTTGATAGTGACATTTAAGAGAACCTTCAAGTAATTCAGTTTAAGACGGACTGTGTACAAATAAATCACATGTATGTTTTAATAGCGTGGAATGTTTCACCATCCATGACAATAATATTGTCCATATGTAAGGGACACTAGATAATTGGTTCACTTTGTTTACTCCTAGTGTTATCAAGGGGGAGGGTAAGAGAATGTTTTAAAGTTCATGTTTAAAAACGTTCACTTCAAATAAATGTCAATGCAATGTGGTGATCTAATGCTGAAACACAACCAAATGTTTTTAAAAATATTTTATTGTTGCATGCCAACAAGATGTTACATAGCTTGATGGTAACCAGGTCTATAGCAATAGATTCCATCATGCAATTACAGAAGAACAGTCCTGGGCTATTTCTGAAGAGTTACCATACAATTTGTACTTTTTTCTTTGTAACAAACTGATCCATGGAAAACTGTCCCTACCCCCCCCCACCCCCCCTCCCCCACCCCCCGATCGGTTGCCGTTGCTTTAACTATTAACGTAGAGAAGCAGAGCAATGAACCCTGTGGTGCTTAATAGAAATTGTTCTAAAGGGGAACTCTTGACAGTGTGTCGAAGAAAGGCACCTTTAATTCACTGCCTTTAGTTAACTTTGACTACACAAATACTAACTATGGTGACATCTTGTTTGTGGGAAGACTGAGTTGGATTGGTCCTTTGTGTAAGTCTATCTGCGGAGATTGTGTAGTAATAAACTGTAGGTCACCAGCCCTTGCTGGGAAACTGATTAGAGGTTGGCACAGAAAATCAGGGAGTGAACATACCCAAAGAATCAGCATTATGCCCCTGTTTTTTAGGTTTCGGCTTGGCCGTAGCGCTGCGAAGCAGTGCTCCGCCCAGGGCGAAATCTAATGTTAGAGACAGTATGGGGGCTTCGTCCCGCCTCTGTCTACCATTGGCTAGCTCCATAAATGGAGGCTAGTCATTGGAAGAGAGTGGCTGTCAATCATTCTTTCCCTGTCGGAACGCGATTTGGGGGCGTTTCCGTGTCTTTTTTTTAAGTCCCGCCCTCTCCTCTTCCCATCGGCTGGAATTTTACCTTCCAGCCAATGGGAAGGGGAGAGCGCGAAAAACACGCCCCCGAATCCCTACACGCACTCCCATTCCACCCCCGTCCATTCATTCCCCTGTCCTCGCCCTCCCTCTCTCCCTTGGCCTTGTTCATAGGTGTTCCCGCTGAATACGTCCAAATGGTAAACTAAGGGCTGTGCTCATCAGTTCCAGGGGCGTGTTTTAATGCCAACTAGTCAATTCTGGGCAGGGCTTACAGGGGGAGGGGAAGGGGTGTCAAGTGCTTGTTTCCTGTCGGACTCTGTTGGCTGAGGTCTAGTTAAATTATACAAGGTGCTGGGTTAACAACAGCGGTATGCGCATTTTCAGGATCGGCAGGGGGAGCTTGAGAGTTTTTATAATCTACATTACTTCTCCACTAAGTAGGCATGTACTTACAGGCTGTCAATCTTATGTTTAATATCATGCTGTGCTTCTCCTCCAGGCAGCCCTGTTCTTTTACAGCCCCATTCAGTTGCATCTACGTCCATTCTGTTTTAAACCACTAGCGTTTCTTGCAAGTTGTACACCACTGATGCATTGCAGTTTCTCTCACGCACATACGTGCCTGTGTGATTTACTCTCTGAACTCTTTCACTGAAGTTATCCTTCTCTCCTGTTGCACTCGCTCCTGTACTGTAGCTTCCGGCTCCTTTGCTCATTTCCTAATAGCCTTAATGGCTTTGCTTTTTGATTGTTTTAATAAATAGCTACAAAAAATTGCTTTTGTCGGTGCATGTGCTTCTTTTGCTCTAGTGCTTGATTTGCCGAGACACGCCGAAGGAGATCCACTAATGACCGACGGAAAGCACATTTCAGAGCATTCACTGAATGAAACTGACTGATGCAGCCAACAGAGCCGAGCGGATGATCGATTTTCAGTTTATTGTAATTTTTGCCATTTACACGTAGAAGCAGGTTCTAAAGCTTGAAATCCAGCCAGGCTTGTACCAGGTCAATTGACATGTTTGCGCAAACACCAAAGGAATTAACCTTTCCTCGAGTACAATGAAACCGGGTTAAAGTAATATCGTAAATCAAGAGCTACACAGAAACTCAAAGAACAACATCACTCTAAAGCTTCTCCCAGCATTTAGGTGACTGCATGTAAAGAAATAGCCAGCTCTGCCCTCTGCCTGTTAAAAAAGTACAACGTAAATTTTATGTAAGGTTCCAACATTTCTATTTTCTGTTGATAGTTGCAAACAATGAGAAGCATTTGTAATGCAATAGATCTTGCATTACTGAAAGTTTGACCTATTGGCGTTACAAACAGCAATGCAATAGCTCAGACTTAAGGTAATACGAGACCTATTGCATTGCAAATGCTTGTTTTTAAGGCTTCTTAAACCCATAAGTGATCCGAGAAGCATGATTATGAATGCACTCCCCTTTCCGCAGACATCTAGGGATCATTTCCCCATAGAAGCCAGGAACAGATATCAGGCTTTGTCTGGGCTGGAAAATCCAGATCGACTTAAAGTATGCTGCAGTAGTCAGCTGCCTCATAATGAAGTGGTCATCGTTGATAGCCCTAGAAGTGAAGAAAATATAAGCAATTACTATAGTGAATGAGAACCCAGCCACATTTAAGGGTCAGTATATACATCATGGTGGATGTATAGGAGGAAAATCGACAAAAGGCCCACAGTTGTATTTAAGACCTTCTGATGGTCAGTATCTAAATATTATTTCATGGAATATCACAGGGTTAAAATCAAAAATAAATGATCCAGAATGGAGTAGCTTTGTGGAAAGTAACCATATTTGTCTCTTGCAAGAGACCTGGGCAACCGAGCCGTATTATGGGGTGGGGTACACTACATATAGCATAGAAGCCCGACACTCGAGATTTGGTAAACCTGCAGGTGGATTGTTAATCTAGGTAAAGTTATCATTGAGTTGTACTATAAAACCGCTAAATACTGAGCCACAGGAAATGTTGGGCCTTGATGTTATCTCAGTAAAAGGGAATATGCATTTGAGGCTAATAAATTTGTATTACTGGTTCAGTAGTCCCCTTAAGTATTCGGACACTTTACTAACCCTGACTGAGTTCCTTGATAGTTCATGCAAAGGCTATTACCTTGTTGAAGCAGTTGATGTTAATACGACCCATGAACCTATAGAGTATATCCAAGATCTGGTACAGGAGGAAGAGCAAGGTAGAGGTATCACAAAGCTCCAAATACTTGCACTGAAAAGAATATCACAGGTTGGTCAGCAAGTAGTGCCTTTTACTCTTACAAATGAGGTTCGTGCTTGTAACGGGCATACTCCCTCAGATGAAGAGGCTAAAACTACTTTTAAAAGGGGTAGCATAAGGAGCGGAATTGATTTTATCTTGGTAGACCTTGATCTATGGTCCATTATTCATTATATGACTGTCCTTGACAGAGAAGACAGTGATCATAATGCACTGTTTTTGGAGTTATCAGGCATTATTCTTCCCCAATATCAAATAAACCCAGTAGTTGCCCCTATCACTACATCCAATAATAAAAGGAGAATAAAATGGCCGCAGATAATTTCAGATGAGACCCTTTTATCGTCGATTTACAAAGAGGTATCTGAGGCTATAGTTATACTGGGAAATCAGGACACAAGTGAAGACATTACTCTACCTACCTTTTTACATTTATCCTCTAAAATAAAGTCTATTGTAAGTAAACAGTGTAACTCTAAAATATCCACTGCTAAAGTTGTTTCATAATATAATGAAGATTGCAAACATAAAAAATTCGAATTAACAAGGGCAGTCAAGAATGGAATAAGGGGCGAAATAATTGTCTCAAGAAGAGCCTATAAGAGAACACAGGGTGAGGCCAAAAATGCATGGGAAGAAGAAAACTGGCGTACTCTGGTTGAGGCGTCAAGACTTTTTGGCACTTACTATCTACAGACCATAAAGAGCCAGTTAGCGAAACAGATTTTTATATACAACCAGAAGTGTGAGAAGAGCATTTTCAAAGCCAGTTTTCAGGGAAAGCGCCCTTGTTGGAGGAGGATATAGCTGTGTCAAAAAGAGGCCCCCTCATAGTGCACTGCATGGAAGAAGTTGATTTTACACTAGAGGAGACTTTTAATGCAATCTCATCCCTATAGTCTGGAAAGGCCCTAGGATTAGACAGGATACCTGGTGATTTATATCGCTCAGAACCAAGTGCATGGGGCTCGTTACTCCAATCAGTGTATTCAGCCATGACACGTGGTGGGAATATCCCTGATTCATGGAAAGGAGCTGAAATTCTTCCCATTTTCAAAAAGGGCAAAAAAGGAGACCCGGGAAACTATAGGCCCATCAGCCTTATAGATGTATCCCAAACAAAATTCAGTAAAATGATTCTAAAGCATTTTCATGGCTGGATGGAGGATTCTTGTATACTTTCTCACCTGCAAGCTAGTTTTAGACCCTCTATGAGTACTCTAGATAAGGTGTTCTGGTTTTTACTCTTAATGTGGAAGGAGGTAATTATTCTGAAGGGCCATCTTTACGTCGTATTTGTAGATTTTAAAACAGCATTCGACTCAATAGAGCGTGCTAAGCTGTGTGCTGCCTTAAGTGATCTTGGTCTCCCGGGGGGTTGCTCCAACTTTTGGTTCGGTTGCATACTGGAAATTATGCAAATGTCAAATGGAATACAGATGGCAGACTAACAAAAAATATCCCAGTATTAAAAGGGGTACGCCAAGGCTGTGTTTTAGCGCCAACCTTGTTCACTTTATATATGAACGGGCTCATTAAAGATCTCCATGATTGTGGAGGGGATTCCCAAAACTGGCGGGTAAACAAATCCTCTGTCTTCTATTTTCAGACAATATGATGCTTATCTTCAAAACCCCTGTGGGGATTCAGAAAATATTAACAAAGTTTGCAACCACCTGAAAAGAAAGAAGTTTAGAAATAAACTTCTCAAAGACTAGGTTTATGGTATTTAACCTGTATGAGTTTACAAAGAATAAATTGAGGTTAGGCTCCCAAAGAACAGATCAGGTCAAGGTTTTTGACTACTTGGGGGTTAGACTAAGTGAGAACATGTCTTGGATTCCCTAAATACAAAAGAGTGCACTCTCTCTGCAACATGTAGATTTTGCTATAATTAAGAAAGCCAAAAGCTCCCCTTTCCGTCCAATTTCACCAGTTTTAGAAATACATCGGGCAGAGGGGAAGGGTGCAGCTTTATACAGGACAGAATTGTGGGGGATGAAACAATTGAACCAACTAGAAGTATCAGAAAACAAATTTCTACGAGCAGCCTTAAACCTTCCAAGGAATACAACATTATTACCCCTACGGCTTGAGGTCTATCACCCATTCTGCTGTCTCGAAGGTGCTTTTGTTCTGGAAAAGACTTTAAACCAGCCAGACACAGATTCCTGTCAAGGAGGCTACGGAGGAATTACTAACCTATCATAGTCGTACTGGGCGCTTGATATGGTTTCATAGAGTAAAGATCTGACTCTATAATTTGAGACTGGGTTCTATGTGGGAAGATCCGAAATCAACAACAAAAAAAATGGGGTCTCATTTAAAAAAGAGATTTTAGGTATTTATTGATTCCTCATACATTGAAACCAGGACCACCGGCTCTCTAACAATCTGTTTTCTTGGTTTATGCTTGAATCTTATACGGATGAAATTGAACCCCCTCAAGCACATACACTTTATATACAGCATAGAACCGGGGCTCTTCCACTAAATGCGTTGCGAAGCACCTGGAATAACGCTTCTGTAAACTCACTTTGTCCCCTATGTAATGTTAGCCCTGAAACTGTAGAGCACTTTTCCATTTTCTGCCCGTCTTATGCAAAATTGAGAGAAACCTGGATTATTCTAGCTTGTCGTGTGTTATTCTTCTCACGCCCTAAAGAAGTATTGAGTGTCTTTTCATCAGACACAACTAAGTGGCTTGTTTTCACACTACTAGATACTTGGTTTACTCATAGTGGAGAAGATCTAGATCCGGTTAGAGCACATGCTATGAATTAGGGATTTTTACCGGGAAGGAAGAAGTTAGGCCCCTCTGACTGTTGATTTGAAATTAATCCTATGGCCGTTATTAAACCCATATTATAGGGTTTAAAGAGCTGATAAATTTCTATCTTACTTTTTATTGTTATATTTTTACAGAGTATTGATCGATAACTTCTTTCTAATCATAATTTTAAATGTTTTAATCCAGACCGAACTGAATGTGTATGTCTACTGGAATGCTCTCTAAGGAAATGTTTTCTTATTTTGAATGATCATGTTGTTGATCGAAATAAACTACCATACTGCCTTTAGTAGTTTCCTAGATGCAGCAAGAATAACTACTGTATACAAACTGATGCATGTGCCGGTGGTTTATGGAGGGAGAGTATCATCCTTGGGGCAGTTTTTAACCTCATCAGAGCTTCGAACGTTCAGCGCCCAGTGCTGAACGTTCGAAGAACGAATGCTGGCCCGACGGCCAACGGTCGTGCGCGGCACTGGGGAGGTAGTGCTCGTGACGACCGTTGGCCGTCGGCAGCAGTTAAGGGGTTAAAGCCCTACAGCAAAATATTTCATGCCTGCACACTAAAATATTTGATCAGACCGGCTCATTTCTCCCTGTGTGACAAAGTGCCCTCAGATTGAAAACAAGAGAGCGAGACCTTGGCCTAACTTATGAGAACCGGAGGAAGTAAGGGCCATATGTATGAACACATTTTCCCATAGGCACAGAATGGGTAAAAGCCTCTGATACATCTGGCCCTAAATCCTTCCAGAGCAGAGTAATATTGCATTTTGATAGAAGAAGAGGTAGGTTGAGGAGCTTGGTGGCAGGTTTCTTGAACTTAGGGCAGGGGAATGTGCCCAATAGGACCACTTTTGGGAAATGTGTTAGTACACAGCTCATCATGGTCAACAGCACCTAGAAAACTCTCTGCTAGTATAAAAATAATGTGGGGCAAGACCAAAGCTTATGAAGCAAATCAGCACCTAATGGCATACAGCGAGGACATACAGCTGCAGCTCGCAGATATATTTGTTAATTCAGACAAGTGTTGGGTAGGCTTAGTTCAGAATATCAAATTGAATATGAATTGAATATTAAATTAAATATACTTAAAACGGGGCCCTTGGGATACTATGTGGGGATATTTCAATATTTCAGCCTCTTCCTTATCGTGCAGAGGTTTGGCCATGCCAGTCTTCCAGTTAGTACTGAGAGAAGCTCTGTAGTGGTCCCCATGTTACAGGCAAGCTCCAGTACACCCCTCTTACTAGTTTGTTGCCAGTCCCTATAGTGTAAAGCTTTTGTTAAACCTCATGTGGGGTTGGTGCTAGGTGGCAGATGTGAAATAGGACATTTAAAAATTGTTTAAGGTGTTCGTAACAAAGGAATTGACCCGGGTGAAGACTCTAGTCTGACATATGGGTTCGGAAATCTAGTAGCTCACTGCCAACAAACAAATTACCCAATTTTGAGACGCCTGCAGCATGCCCCTGACGGAGTTGCCTTGAGGGAAGCCATTTTGTGCAAGTGTGGAGGGCCAGCAAAGGTATTGCAGGAGTGTAAAGTTTTGTCGAGTTAATGAGTTCATGGGTTCCACTAAGGTAAGAGAAAGATGGGTGGAATAACCCTGGTTGGTGTAGGATAGAATGTCCTTAAGAATCAATAAGTATCGCAGTAATCCTCCTTAAAGTATTTACGGGTAAACCCCGTCTGATGCAGAGAGTGACCAGAGAGCCAGCAAAACACCTATTGGAGCAATGCAGCTAAATAATGGCATTCTAAGTCGGACAAGCTAATCCACACGCAGTCATGGGCAGCTTTAGAGTGAAAAGAGCAGCCCGTGGTGCACCAGCCCCCAAATCCGATGTGGGATGTGTTAAGTGGTCTAAAGAAGAAACTAGGGATGAGCAGGTGAAGATTTGCAAAATAATACAATAAATGGGGTAACACCACCATATTCACTAGTGCAACGTGGCCCATTACTGAAAGTGGAAGAGAAGACCAAAAAGCTAACTCGGATCCGACTACAGTGTTGCTTTGCCCAGATTTTCATACTGCAAGTCAGTGAGCGTTAATAGTAGATATTAATAGCTAGATTTCGAAAGGTAACCGATTTCCAAGTCAATCAGGGGTTTAACTGTATGTAAAGGGGAAAACACTACCATAAGGTAAAGCAACACTTTTTACATTATAAAACTGTTATTACATTTTTACATTTTCCTTGTGTAATTTACATCCCAAATTGTTTGAAGATTCTGCATGTACTTTGCACTTAAGGATGAGCCAGATCGCTGGTTCAGCTTTGGCTCAACTGCAGAACCATTTTAAGACATGGACAGACTGGCAATTGCCCAGCATAACCTTCCCATGGGTCTGGACCATGCTCACTCTTCATAGGCACAACCAGCGGACCATTGTAACAACTGTCAGGTTGGGTGGGTGCTGCTTGTTCTTCCACTTGACAGTGCCCTTTTTGTTTCTCTCCTCTCTGCTGAGACAAATCCCCAGGTACAAAATACTTTCCGATACTCATGGCTGGCCCGCCTAGTCTAATTTAAGGAATTGACCCACCTTGTTTTCCACTTACTTATTTGCCCGGTTCTTAGCAACAACCCTGTGAATCAGTCTCTATGGATCTCCAACCTGATCTCGATTTCATACTGCTCTTTAGTTTTATTTGTCTGGTATTCTAAGTTCCCAGTTCTGAACTTAATGTAGAGTCCTGGAAGCACACTCTAGTGCTGTAAGACTGCAGACAAGTGGGTACCTCACATCCTGACATTAGGTGTGAGAATGTTGCTCACCCTATCTGCCCTTCCTCATTAATTTAATTTTGGTTTAACGTTGACTGGAGGTTGAGGTGAGCTAGATGTTTTTGTTCAACTTTTCTAAACTAGCAGATAGTCACTTACCTTAATGTTTCCCACACTGTTTGTCATACGTTTTAAAATGTTTACAAACAGAATCAAAATGTTGCTGTTGCTATCTCGCCAAGAAAGTTTGGGTAAATCTGGATAGGGGTGATGTTTTTGACAGTGTGCTTAAGGGCATGAATTTACTATTAAACAAGGACATATTGTGCCATCTCAATGTAGCATACCTAGAGGAAATCCCATAAAGATCATAGTGAATAAATAGTGCTATGTAGAAATTAGTAAATAAATGCACTGACAAAGTAGTGGGGTAAGGCCTCTCCTTGGTTGTGTCCTTAAAAATTGATCTTTTGTCCTGAGGTTTTGTTCAGAATTTTGACCCTTTGCCCTGATTTTTGACACTCCTGTCCAGAATTTATCTCCATCTCAGTTGGTTACCCTGCCTCATCTGCACATGTGCCATGCTGCGGGATGCTAAAAAGCACTTGATGCGCAAAGCAGCTTTGCTACGCCTCCTCCACCTTCTGGCAGGTTGCTGGCTGAAGTGATTAAGGGCGATAAAGTCCTTCTGCCCCTGAACAAAGAAATGTCTCAGAACCTTGGAAAGGTTCAAAGAGTATCCTTTTCTGTTCTGTGATAGCATGTGCAGCATGTGGAGTGCTGTAAGAGTGGATGGTAAGAGGTCAAAGGAAATGAACCTGAGAAAGGGAATATGACACATTATATATTCAGTGCCTCATTTACAAGCCCATTGTGCTGCAGGTGCGTCACTGTTTTGGACACAACGGTGGTGAAGTGTACCTGCCCATAATTACACGGCCATGTAAAGTCTCCCTGTGTGGGGGGGGGCGTAGGATTCTGATGCATTCTCAGTTTTACAAAATGTTGTAAATTTGGGAATGCGTCAGGTTCCATGGATGTTGCATGGGAACACCCACAGCAACACCCATGGAATGCTACTTTTATGCAGAGTAATGCATGAAAGGGGCCCATATATACAAGCCCATAAAAAAGTCATGGAGGGTAATGTTCAGTAATAACATAATGTTTTAAACTCTAAAAAAAACACAGCAATTCTCCAGTAATAGTTACAGTAATCTCAAGTAACTATAACTAGTGCCCAAGGTAATTATAACTCGCGCCCTCGCCATGCCCTGCTAATTACCCCACATATGACAACTTTCATGACATCTTTTATGACATCATTGATTATATCACTGCAACATTTGCAATGAAACTGTTGATGATAAAACCGTGCACAGGTGGGGCGAGAGAGTTATCATTACCTTACTGCAGGCAAATTAGTGTTGCCAGGGGGTTCTACTCTTGTTCAGTTCGTAGATGATTTGTTACTAGCATCTCTTTCTCATCAACCCTGCCTGCAAGATACCATTACATTACTGACTCGCCTAGCTAATCATGGCCATGAAGTTTCTAAGGATAAATTACATTGCTGCCAATTGAAAGAGTATTATTTAGACCATGATATTTCTCCCAGGGCAAGACATATTTCTGCTGATAGAGTGAATGCACTGATGGCAGTTCCTTGAACAGTGGCTCAATCTCACATTAGTTCTTTCCTGGGAATGGCAGGTTACTGTCGTCAGTGGGTTCCATGTTATGCTGCGTTTGCCAAACCATAGCAGGGCCTTATCAAACTGTTCATTTGTGACCCGGTCACTTGGACAGCAGAGGCAGAGACATCTTTTATTGCATTGAAACACCAGTTTTAGCCCCTGCTCCAACATTAGGTCTCATTGACTCTACTAAACTGTTTACCCTCTATTGTCATGAGAAAGATTCCTTTCCAATGGGAGTCTTGACACAGAAACATGGGGATTAGAGCCACCCAAATGCTTACTATTCCACTATAATGGATTGTTTAGCTGTCGTTTTTCCATGATCCTTGAAAGCTGTTGCTGCAGTGGCTGAATTAGTGCAAGTGGCAGAAAATATTGTTCTTGGTGTTCCCTTGCCAGAGTAAGTTCCTCATACTGCAGCGTCATTATTACTGAAAAATAAAAGACAGAACAGTACTACTGCCGGATTAGCCAAACATAAGTTGATTCATCATGCATGTTTCATCCTCATATTACTCTTTATTTCGGTAAAAAAACATAAAAGAGATGCACAATGCAAAATACAGTATCTGTCATGAAGTTAAAGTTAAGTTAAAAACTAGAGACATACATATGTATCATTTGTAAGAGAAGAGTACACAGTCAACAGACTCAATTATGAGTAATCTGGCTATATAAAACATGACTGATTGATTTATTGATAAATGCAGCAGGGGAGAGGAGGCTGAACTTCATTTCTTCTTTTTTTGTCCCGGATATATCTAAATTAGACATAGATGGCTGGTCCAATTGTGCAGAAACGTAGGCACACAACACTGTAGAGAAGCATTCAGGCTCCTAAAATACAACACTGAACTCAAAATTGTTAATGCTGTATCCCGTTTTTTAAGTTCTATGTGGTGGGCACCAAAAGTCTTCTTAGGAACCAGAAACCGATCTAATATTGACTGATGATTTTATTCTCTTTAAGCTAATGTTATCCATTATCCAATCCTGTTGTATCTGGGTTTTAGCTCTTTAATCAGTTTTTTTTATATATTGTATATATTTGTGTATGTTTTTTTTATTGACCGAAATAAAGAATGATTGGATTGAAATAGGATAAAACCACCAATTAAAATAACCCTAGGTTTAATAAAAACTCAATTAACTGGGAATATTGTGGAAGGTTATATCACCCTGTCTTTTCCTTATTAAACAAGCATGAAATAGAAATCTTGATACAGTGAAGATCAAATGAGGTGCATATCGGTTTGAAGAATCCTATAGGATACCTCATGCCTTGCAGTGCCAACGTTTCTGTAGATAGGAATCAAGCATGCATGTTCCAATCTTACTATTGTGAGGGTGTCTCCTTTGAATTCTGCACCATTGCTTTCCTATTCCAGCTGATGGCGAACCACATGGTTTTCTGACCATTACCGCCTTCATTGCTACATCATTTGTTGATTTAGTTGATGTACAGACTCCTAACAGTGGTTATGTTTTCTTTGTAGGTGTTTCTTTCTGTGCAATGAACAAAGTCATCTAATTACGTCATTTGCTTTTGTATTGAATCTTCAGTGATTAAAGCAAATGTAAGACAAGGAATTTACTCTGCATAATTTGCTGAATTAAATAATTAATTTCTTAATAAGAGCACGTGTTTAGATTCAAATAAAGTAACAGCCATCTACACACATTGTAGATACATCTATAGCGTTGTTCATTATGTTGGGCATCTCTGGGATTATAGAAATTACTTTACATCATCTGGCACACCAATCAAAAAGGGAGTATTGATGTCCCACTTCCTCACTGCCCTTAAAATACTATCTGAAGTGGTTGTGGTCAAGCATGTTTCCAATCAAAAGGTTTTAGATGATGTCACTAGAGGTAATGCTTGTGCAGATGAGGTAGCAAGGTCAATGGTCCTATCTCTTGTGTCTCAATTCCAGAGTGAAGAACAAGATTCTCAGTTGATTTTTCGCTCCCCCCCTCCCATTCGATCACCCATGCATTCTTTGATAACACTTCAAGATGCTTATTCCCAAAACAAAAATGATGGGTGGGTGAGATTTTGTTGGCTTAAGGGTATGGATGGTTTATGGATATCTCGTATAGGTCAAGTGGTAGCCCCATCTTCCATTCTGCCCTATCTCGCTTGTGTGTACCATGGAGTGGCCTGCATGAGCAAAAGCGGAATAGTCTCATCTTTCCAACAGCTTTCAGGTTTTGCCCTTGTTTTCATCCCTGGCAATGCAAAACTGTTGTTCCTGGAATGTCTGTCAAGCATTCGATGTAGGCAAGACACCGAGGACAGAACAGGGTGTGCATCCTCCACTATGGGGACCATTTGTGCAGATCTGAGTTGACTTCATATAGACAAGCATGTGCCAAAGATATGAGTATGCATCAGTGATGGTTTGTTTATTCTCAGGCTGGTTAGAAGCTTACTCCTGTGATCATGCAGATGGAACGACAGTGGCCTGTGAAAGGTAATTATCCCATGTTTTTGGAGTTCCAATTAAAATTAACTAAGACGAAGAAGTCATTTTCTTGGGGAAATTATCTAAATAATGTGCAAGGCCCTTGAATTTACCCAACAATTCCATTTCCCGTATCACCCACAATCATATGAGTTAGTGGAAATATCAGTTTTAAAAACAAAATTGCTAAACTATCTGCAGGCACGAACCTGAAGTGGCCAGATGCATTGCCTTTCATAAATAGGCTAAATAGAAAGACAGGGTGAAGTCCATTTGAGGTCATCATGGGAAAACCTATGATTGGGTCTGCAAGCCCTGTCTTTGCAAATGTACATTTGAATGATTATGGATTACTGCAGACCGCTGATCAAAAATGCCAGAGCCTTCCAGTCACAGATGTTTTTGTAGCCCTGCCACAACTGTCAAAGGAAGCCTGCCACAAATTGACACCCAGTGAATCAGTGACAATCAAGGTTCATAAAGGAAAGTCATCTCTTTAATAACCAGACTGGAAAGGCCCCTTCCAGGTGCTGTTGATAACTAATACAGCGGTGAAATGCCAAGGACATTACACCTGGGTGCATGCTAGTAACTGCAAAAGGAAATCTGAGCCCTTTAGAAAGAAGGTTCAAAGGGCAAATTGATGTGCTGGTGTCCTCTCATTCACCACCCATAACATTAGAAAAAGAAAAAGGACAAGCACTCCAGGACGACACCCACAATGTTGAGAACCAGACCTATTATCTTTGGACAAAGAGCAAGACCTAAAAACTGTGACCCATACTGGATGATGATGAAGAGTTGAGAAGGGATATCAAGAGACAACAAGAGACAATGCATAATACTATTTGACATTATGATGGGTTTGCAATGGTGAGAATATATGGTGGTGGTTTTATCTGTATGACATGTTTTCCTGTCTGTCTTAAAACATGTGTCTCTTGGGTAGGCAGCAGAGAGAAATTCCACCCATGATAACATTACAAGACCCAAGGTTTGAAGATACTATTTTGTACATATGGTGAAGGGTTATCAGAAAGCTTTTAATATCACTGATTTGTGGATATGTGCAAATGTGCCCGAGAGTACTAGTACTCAAATACCTATACTGCATTCTCCTATTCACTTTTTATGCTTCAGCTTTCTTGTACAAAGACATTTTGAAGAACCAATATGAAAATACAACTACCATAACACTTTCTGATTCATATAATTGTGCTGATCATGCACAACAGTTAGATAGGATGCATCTATATTCTCATGTTGACAACACCATTTGTCCAAGGGCTGTTCATTTTTTGAAGCTCACTAGGAATGACATGGAGAGTTGTGCATTAAAATGATGAGATAAAGACAGTGGGCCACGGTCAATGTGCCTCAATTTATAGCTTAGCAAATAATGAACAGAAAGGGGAGAGGTTCCGTGACGATCGTAAGTGGTGTTTTCGACTCGCACGAATATGGTTGAGTCTGGTATCTATGAACCGCAAATGACGAGTTTAGTGGGTGTACGCGTTTTCGCTGTGCTAGCCTAAACCGTTCGTTTGTTTAGTGGGTTTCTACATCCGAGCCCACGGGTTCCATCTTAGATGCGGCATCCATTTTGTCTCTTGCCCTCAAGTAGCCAGCGAACGGACGCTGTCCGCTTCGCGACCCTGGGATTCCCAAACTCTTGCGGAAGACATGTTTCCTTTGAAAGTGTCTTTATGATGAGGGGGACGGCACTGTAAGGCAGATGGCCCCGCTCGAGGCTCATCTTGCCGTGCCGGTCTATTGTCTTAGTTGTGCATTCATTAAGCACGTCCCCTTTGATGCCTGCAGCTCGTGTTTCCCGATACCACCCCTTTTTCACCCTTTCCGATCTCCCCACTGTTTCTGTCTTCCTCTGCACCTGTTTCTGTCCCTTCCTCGATCTGTTTACTGCTGATTGGAATGTACTAATGGTGGGAAGATGGGCTTTTACAGTTGGGAACTACCAAACGTTTCTGTACTTATGTTCCAGGCCTTGAATACATGAAAGCAACCCCTTATGGTCTTTACGATGGGAACCGAGTTGTAAACCTTTGTGTACTATGATATTCAATGCATGGATACTGTATAAAAGGAGCGATCCACAGAGGCAAGTCGAATCAGACTCCTCGAACCTACACATGTTGTACTTCCTGTGACTTGTGTGTTTCCTGCAGTAATAAACCTCGAATCTTTGACGCCGAAGGAAGTGTCCCGTGTCTCTGTCATTTGTACGCCGGAACAGGTTACCCACGAAGGTTTCAGGTGTTATCCCTGGCACCGCTGGGTTTTAAGAAAACCCAGTCCTTCAGGGGTCTCCTGGCTTTTAAGGAGTTCTACTTTGTTTGTGGAGTTAGAGCATTCTCCAGGCTGCCCAAGGATTGGGGAGAATCCTTTTACTTAACTCAAACCTATCCAGTCTTACGAAATGTTGAGGAAGGGCCGAAGCTAAGGCCAAAGAGACTGAAGGAATAGTTGATGTCCTGAATGTGATGATACCAGGAATAGGTGTGAATTCTGATATTTTGGGGCATATAGCTGCTTCTATTACAGATATGTTAAGTAACATGGCAGCAGAAATGTTTGTAAGAGGTCAAAAGTAGCACAAAATAGAATGGCACTAGATGGCATACTAAATAGTAACGGTAGGCTTTGTAAGATAATTGGACTAGATTTGCATTCTATTCCCAGGCTATTCAGGTATCAAACGCAAGGCAATTTGCGACACTAAAAATGAAGTTAGGGACTTGCATGTTATGCCAACATCACATCTCTGGGAAACAGATAGTTGTTGGCTGGGTAGCTTGGGAACTTACATTCTAGACACAGTGCTTGCAGTGATTGGAGGCATTATATTTGCTACAATTATTTGTGTGCCTTATTAAATGCTTTATAAAGAAAGCCGGCAAAGATATGCAAGAACTACAGTAAACCGTGATCAAGCAAATGCTAGCAATACAAAAGGAACAGGAAAGGGAAGAAAACAGTGAAATAATGGTAATCTTTGCAATCTATGTAATTTTAATGGATCAAATGGGGGATCGTGGAAGTAAACATTACAATACAGCGTTGAATTCTCTATTGCTTTTTTATTCTCTCTTTTAATAAATTACTGAGTTACTTTGCTATATTAAAAATGTTAGACATGTTAGTGCTACATTCAGGGATGAAGGATGTGGTTTGGAACAATAGACTGGACAGCAGCCTGCAGACATATAGGAATCAAGTTGAGCAAGGAAGAGCAAGGAAGAGTGGGTGCTGATACTAGTGACAAATAACCACTGTGAAGGTATTCTGAGAGACAATGGAACAACAGTTCTGGGAAAATAGGAAGGAGATGGGACTGATCATCAAAACAACTGATATCCATGACATAAGGTCAGATGGGTTGCATTTCAACAAAACAACTTGCATTCTTGAACTTCAGGAGGATAGTTAGGTCGGGTTGGACCTTGGTCAAGGGTATGATTAGTCAACAATGCATTATTTATATCCAGAAAATGGAAAACATATGTTACTGCCACACTGATGTAGAGTTCTTTGTTCTTAAAAAAACAAATAATAATCAATTTGAAAGGGTGATGTGGACATGCACATCAAGTATTGTAGTAATGAAACAGTACTAGTGCCACATGTACTTGATGTTTATCAGCTGTGAAAACTCATGTTTATTCTATTGAGAATTTGAGTATGTATAAGAATGTTAATGCATGAATAATTGAGAGAACCCTTAGGGTGATTCTTACCAGAATGTACACCAATGATCGTTGTAGTTTGTAATTAAATACTTCATGCTGTTACCAGAGGACTCCTGAAATTTATGGAGAAAGGAAGATTTTATTTTCTTCTACAGCAGTTGTGTTATTTTATAGTTACTAGTGGCTAGGAAAGTCTTAACTAAGTAGTAATAAGAAGCTTGGAGACAGTGTTTTTATACATGTAGGGCAGGCTTTTCATTTTAGAAGGACATAGTAAGTAATCTATGACAATACAAAATGCTCTATCTAAACAAATCGTAAGAGAGGGTCCAAGGGAAGTGTTTAATGACAAAACAGGCTAATACCCCCTGTAAGACTACCTAAATAACAACAAAGCCTGTAAGTCAAATGGTGCTGAGGTACGACTATTGACACTGGTATACTTGTGCACAAGTGAATTTAACAAAAGACTATCAACTATGGCTGATTAAGTCCTATCAGCCCACCCGATGGCGGAGCCTCATCATGTAGGACTCCAAAACCAAGGTAGGTGTGCAGTCGCCCAGTTGTGATTTAGCGACGCATTCCTAAACCATGGTATGGTCACCACAATTGTTAGACTAGAGGGTGAGGCTGATATGTGCAGTGCAAGAAAGGAAAAATAAAGTGATGTGTGCTAAAATGGCTATCAAGGCAAACAAAGACCTTTATTAGCGTCTGCCTGGACGTCAGATTAAAAATAGTGAAACCACAGTGTGAAAAAATCACTGTATGACTTGCTTGGTAGAAAACTAAGTAAGATATAAGAGGGCCAACATGTTTCTGCCTTAAATGTGAAGGATCACTGGCATTCGTCAGGGCCGAATTAATATCTGCTACTGCAAGGCACTATAATATGTGCTGGACTAAACAAAATATACGACAAAGTGAGCAAAACAAGAACCATCCTACCACATCTTCTCAGTGTTGTTCTGGTGATGCGATAGGTCTTTCCTGTAGAAGCACAAGAAGATGAAAAAGAACAATGTAGACATTGCATTTAGACCTTGTTCCAAAAAATTAATTAAATGTACACCAACTATACTCTAGTGGATGATGTACCGTGCAACACCAGTGAAACTCTCATACCTCAGACTGGACTGTCACTCATTAGTAATAGTCACATACAAAGTGCATTGTAATACGTCACCCAATGGTTGAAAAGATGTACACAAGTTTAACACTTACCCAGCTGTGTGTGGGAAGTGGACCTCACCTCACCCGGCAACTGCTCGGACGGATAAGGCACCGCTCTAAATATACAATGACAATGTCTGTGAAAGATACATGTCTAGAGGGTACGACCTCTGTATATTATTATTAATAAAACCCACATACTCTCTATCAACTGTCTGTCACATGTACCCCACCGGTGTCTAAGGTGGCCACATCTAACGACTAAGGCATCTGGCCCTCCAGTGTATTGAAGGGGATGCTCATCAATTGTACTAAAGCAACACCTATTCCTCAGCCAAACTACTGAGTAATGATGTTTAATACTACTGTTTAGAACCAGTGGGGAAAGATCCCCCTCATCTTTATCTCCTAAAGTCCATCTCAACAGCAAAATAAGGGTGTTGATTAATGCTGTTCAGAGCTTGGTAAAAGGGAGTCCTCCTGTTCTTATCTATTAACTGAGTGGAGGGATCAAAATAGTAAACTACCTGGCCTACCCAGTTTAAGTAACCCAGTCCCTGCTTACCTGTCCGTCGGTACCTTGAGGCTGAATGACGAGCCGAAGAGGAGGCACCGAACGGACAGGCTGGCGTCTATTTATAGCGCTACATTGATTGGTAATGAGGCCCAGCTGAGTACCGATGTGTACGTGCTGCAATTGCGCGATACACAATTCACTTCAACCTCGCGCATGCGTACAGCAATGTAAACAAATCGCGCGCATGCGCGAAAGCCGGCACGCCTTTTCACGCGTACCGCGCATGCGCGAACACAACCACATCTGTACACGCGTACCGCGCATGCGCGTTGGCGGAGCGCTGACTCTATCTATCTTGGCAAGTAGCGAGACGCTGACGAAAAGCAGCAGTCTCGCGCTTGCGTATTACGGCCCCCATGCAGCTCTGCTTATCGCGTGTTATAAGGCAAAAGGGGACGCGTTTAAGCAGAAAACACCGCGACTCGTTAGTTAGCTTGTTGGGCGGGAGCTAAATAGAGGGATCTTAAATAGCCATGTTACTAGTTTAAAGCCCCATAAATTGGTAACTGCGCCCGAGGAGCGTAATTGTGCGCTGTGTTGCCGAAAGCTGGCAATGACAAAAATGTACATCTAAGGAATTAACAAATTCCTGGGCCAGCTTACTAGGAGACCTTAACCCCTACAGTGTACATAAATTACTACTGGGTGTGGGTTGATGGTGAGTATATAGTTAAGGGGTCGTTATAAAAGTCAAAGGTAGACCAGTAGATTGCATGTAACTTAGGAACCTGAAAATGGTTAACGAAGAGCCTGGTGTCGTTAGCGCCACAAATGTGTAGTGGTTATTCGCACTGACCCTGACTCGTTGTGACTACCAAGAGCACACATGGCAAGTGGTCCATTCAGATGGATAACCATGGAATATTGTCATTCAATCCATTGACATCAGATTGCAATCTGTGAATCCACCGTTGCTCCTTCACAAAGAGAAAATGGGAGATATTGGTGATGTGTGGTGGGATGTATGGCTGTTCCAGCACTAACCAAAACATATCCTCAGGTTTGTGTTTCGCTTCCAAGAAGTGATTGGTAAGGCCTGTAGATTGCTTCCTGCATCGGATAGTACTTTTGTGTTCGCTGATGCGAGCCTTAATCATCCGCGTTGTATGGCCCACATATTGTTTTTTACATGGACAGATGATCAAATAAATCACTTTTTCGGAATTACAATTAGTATGCCTTGTCAATTTCCAGGGTCTATTGGTTCCAATATCCACTGTTAAGGTTTTGCGCGTCTGTGGACAGGCAGCACAATTCCCGCACGGATCTTTCCCCACTGGTTCTAAACAGTAGTATTAAACATCATTACTCAGTAGTTTGGCTGAGGAATAGGTGTTGCTTTAGTACAATTGATGAGCATCCCCTTCAATACACTAGAGGGCCAGATGCCTTAGTCGTTAGATGTGGCCACCTTAGACACCGGTGGGGTACATGTGACAGACAGTTGATAGAGAGTATGTGGGTTTTATTAATAATAATATACAGAGGTCGTACCCTCTAGACATGTATCTTTCACAGACATTGTCATTGTATATTTAGAGCGGTGCCTTATCCGTCCGAGCAGTTGCCGGGTGAAGTGAGGTCCACTTCCCACACACAGCTGGGTAAGTGTTAAACTTGTGTACATCTTTTCAACCATTGGGTGACGTATTACAATGCACTTTGTATGTGACTATTACTAATGAGTGACGGTCCAGTCTGAGGTATGAGAGTTTCACTGGTGTTGCACGGTACATCATCCACTAGAGTATAGTTGGTGTACATTTAATTAATTTTTTGGAACAAGGTCTAAATGCAATGTCTACATTGTTCTTTTTCATCTTCTTGTGCTTCTACAGGAAAGACCTATCGCATCACCAGAACAACACTGAGAAGATGTGGTAGGATGGTTCTTGTTTTGCTCACTTTGTCGTATATTTTGTTTAGTCCAGCACATATTATAGTGCCTTGCAGTAGCAGTTATTAATTTGGCCCTGACGAATGCCAGTGATCCTTCACATTTAAGGCAGAAACATGTTGGCCCTCTTATATCTTACTTAGTTTTCCACCAAGCAAGTCATACAGTGATTTTTTCACACTGTGGTTTCACTATTTTTAATCTGACGTCCAGGCAGACGCTAATAAAGGTCTTTGTTTGCCTTGATAGCCATTTTAGCACACATCACTTTATTTTTCCTTTCTTGCACTGCACATATCAGCCTCACCCTCTAGTCTAACAATTGTGGTGACCATACCATGGTTTAGGAATGCGTCGCTAAATCACAACTGGGCGACTGCACACCTACCTTGGTTTTGGAGTCCTACATGATGAGGCTCCGCCATCGGGTGGGCTGATAGGACTTAATCAGCCATAGTTGATAGTCTTTTGTTAAATTCACTTGTGCACAAGTATACCAGTGTCAATAGTCGTACCTCAGCACCATTTGACTTACAGGCTTTGTTGTTATTTAAATACAAAATGCTCAACATCTCTCCCAACCACAATTACATAAACCATATGTTGTAAATTGGTCTTCACCAAATTTAAATTATGGTGGTGTAGTTCAAGAAATTATAAGTAGTTTGTGTTACTCCTGTTTCATGAAATTCCCAGTATTATGCCATATTGCGTAATTTTGCAGTGTTCGCAGTACAAAATTACTGAAAAGGCACAGGAATGCATCTTCACACTAAAACTTGCCACAAGTATGCATTTGGCACTAATATATGACTCGAAGTGACAGATTTAAATTTTGTGTAATTTTGCCATAATTTCAAATAATTACGCAAAAGCAGATTATGCCAATTTTACACATCCCTAATTTTAAAGTAAACGTTTCCATATATATTGATTAAACATCCACAGTGATACAGTGCTTGGCATTCTGAAACAAAGGGTCTAGAGTTAGAGTTTGACAGATTGCCTAGTCCATCAAACCATAGCGGATATCCTCATTTCCCAGAACCATTATTTCTCAGCAGCAGCACGCCTCATCTGTGCCTGTTCGAAAATTGTGCTCTGCTGCTTGATTGTATTATATCTGAATGTCTGTCTTTATACTTCCCTTGTAACATTTTTTCTTGTTATGCACTGTAGATACACCACCAACCTGAAGAATTCTGACAGAAAAAGGAAAAAGGAGGCTGTGTCAGTAACAAATGCAAGAAATGTCCAAAACGGTCTACATCGGAGTGGTTATGGTTGTCTCATTTTTGGTTAGCTGGCAAAGTTACAGTATCCACAAAGCCAAATTGATAAATCCACTTTTTGTCCCACCAAGTGTCGAGGTGCCAGTGGAACCACCACAGAAGAAGTTTTCATTCCTTTTTAATGAGGCTCACAAGTGCATGGGCCGCACACCATTCCTATTGCTGTTAATACCCTCCATACCAGAAGAAGCTGCCACCCGGGATGTAATTCGGAAGACGTGGGGTAACGAGACATTGATGCCTGGCGTTGACATCATGAGGATGTTTCTTCTTGGTGCTCCGCAACCACCTGCCGTCTTTGCAGCTAAGCAGGCCTTGTTGAGGAATGAGAGTGCTAAGTTTGGGGACATCATACAGCAGGACTTCATGGACACGTACAACAACCTGACCTTGAAGACCACAATGGGAATGGAGTGGGTGGCCACCTATTGCCCCAATGCCACCTATGTCATGAAAATTGACTCCGACATGTTCTTCAATCCATTATTCCTGGTGAACCATCTTCTCCAGCCAAACCTTCCTGCTAAGAAGAACTACTTCACTGGTGCTGTCATAAGGCGGGCCAGGCCTTTTCGTAACCAAAAATCAAAATGGTTTGTGTCAAGCGATGTCTACCCCAAGGATGTTTACCCCACATACTGCTCAGGAACAGGGTATGTGCTTTCAGGTGACCTGGCTGCAAAGATTTACCACATTGCTCCTGAAGTGGCACCCATCAACATGGAGGATGTATTCATGGGATTGTGCTTAGAGAAACTGCAGATACAGATCACCAATTCCCCAAATTATATCTTTAATATGAACCGAATAGGGTATGAGCGGTGCAAGTTTACCAAGTTGATCACAGTGCATCATTACACAAAGGAGGATATTGAACATCTCTGGCCAGATTTTGTGGATGCACTAAAGAGCTGCTGAGCTTTGCACAAACAAAAACCAACTGGAGGATACTATTTTGGCCAAATATGAGACCTCAAAAAGCCATGCCAAACTAAAGGAGTTCGAAGAATCTGCATGTAGGCTCTTATATTTGGACATTAGCTGGTCAGATTAAAAATTGCACTTTCAATGAATTACTTATAGGTTAATGACTTATGCACTTTCAGGGAGATTAGACAACACAACAATATTGGATGGAAATTGTCAAATCAAACTGAACATTGGTATCTACTCAGAATGAATTTCAGCACTCTTGGCCACGCACTAATAGGGAAAATCCAGCCTGAATCGCCAATCCATGCTGAACGAGTACACGGGCCCCCAAGATGTGTTTCAGCCATTCTGGGCTTCATCAATGAAGTGCATCAAGGAAGGCTCTGTACATAAGTCATGAAAGGAAATGCTTGAATTCATTTTAAACACAGATCATTAATTACTCAGGGTTCATTTGATTCAATCATTTTTTATTCATTTGTATGGTTGGAGAAAGGATCCAATCATATCAATTAGGTCCTCCCTGAAAGGGGGAAGTTAAGAACAAACTCATAGGCCATATAGGCCATACTGAACAGAATCGCAAGCAAACCCAGACATATGTCAATTCTATTGCCGCACCTTACCGAAATGTGGCATGAGCTTGAGAGATATGTGTTAACATACATGTGTCACTTGCGGTTCACTGATTAAGACAGCGCACATAAGTGATGAATTGAAATGCTTGATCCTGTCTAAATCGCTGGTAATGACTCAGGGACATTCCATTCCATAATCTAAGTTCACCTGTGTCATTACAGATAGGGACCAACTATACAAAATGTTCTTGGCCCCTTTCCTATGGCAACCACCCAACTCAATTGCTAGCACACCTTCTCCTCTAAAAGGGATCACATGCAATCCCTGGCATAATTCAGTTTTATTTGGGCTCACTGGTGATGTACAGCTTGAGAAGCAGCAGCTAGCGACTTTTCAAGGCTGTGGGGTATAAAACTTGTAGGTGAGTGTGACTTAGTGAGGGAAGCGAGTGATGCCACTGATGTTAAAGGGGTTCACAAGGAGGGTCAGTTTTGAAGCTAATGTTGTTAAATAATATAGTGAATGAACAATAAGCAACTCTGAAGGTGTAGTCTTAAAATATTTTAAAACCTGAGAGTGCCCCACACATTGCAGCATTACATAGTTTAAACAGTTAATGCAGAGTGCAAATTGTTAAGGTTTATGGGGCTAGATTCTCCAAAAGTAGGAATAGTAATTACCTAATTGCAATTTTTTGCAAATTGCACTTATGAAATCACTATTCCTATTGTATGAAAATCTTTTCAGTTTTATTACCCATCGCAAAATGACCTTCCTCATAAATATTAATGAGGTAGGTACCAATTTGTGACCCAATGGGATTCGCTGTCATTACAGGGATGGTGGCCTGATGGGGTCAGCAGACCACTATGGCTGTGATTGCTTTTATATAAACCAATCTTATTTTTTTTTAACACAGCCTATTTTTCTTATAAGAAACTTTCAAGTTTAATTTTTAAAGTGAGGCAGTGGACCATTGCATGCTCTTAAAAAATATTTTTCCAACCGGTAAATTGTAAATGCTACGCGACTGAGTTTCAGTCGCAAAACATTTGTATATACCATTCCAATTCAGTATTAGGCCACACCCCAAATCATGTATTTGAAGGTGCTCACCCTGTGACTCTGCCTCCTTAGTGAGCCATACTGATATCCATAACTCAATGTTAGGTTCACTTAAGAAACTGTTCTTAGTCGAATGCAGGTCTCTTCCAAAAAGGGTAAACGAGGTATCCTGGTACACGAAACAATGAGAAACTGCAAGACATACCTTAACTGAAGAAATTAATGGTGTAAATAGGCTTTTAATTGAGGAATCCCCGTCCTTATATAAAGCATTGATATCAAGGGCCAAGAGAGACTGAGAATTGGCTAAATAGGAGACTCTGTTATCACCAGTCAAGGGGAAAGACCATTGCTCCTTCTGGCGCAGTTTGACCAATAGGGGCATGGAGGCTGTCACCAGCTGTGGACCAGTTTTCTGAATTACACATGCATGATGTGGATGTGTACCTTGGTGAGTGTGGACCAGCAGGGTTATTGGCTTTAGGAATGGATAGCTGGGCAAATGATGGTCACCTAGGCCGTGTAGGTATAGTTCACACCGAACGCTTGGTAGCAGAGCCATTCATCGCTGAAGTGAGTGGCTGTAGAGTTGGTACGTATGTGGGTGCTCGTATAACCAGCCAGGGTGTGTGCGAGATCACGCCCATTTCTGCAAGTGAAGTCAGCAAGCCTATTGATAGGATTACTCCTAGTAAAGGGCAAGGTTCCGGAGGACCTTTTTTAAGGTAGATAAAGATATTTGGTGCTCCTATTCCGTTCTGTTTTTAATGCTATACTGGGCGATTGCCCCATTCCCACTTCTTGGGTGGGGACCAAGATAATTGTGATTTTCAAAAAGGGCTAAAGGTCGCTTCCCACCAACTATCTGCTCATCAGCCTAATTGATAGTACACTGAAACTTTTCAGTCAGATTATTTTGGAGAGAGATTGCCTATGTGGAATTTCCTGACCGCCCCCTGTATATGGCCTTCAATCCCTGCCCGATGGCACGCTCACATCCTGCTCTTAATGGTGTCACCTTTGAAAGAGTGTGTACATTTGATTATGTAGGGGTCACCCTTAGGCAGCAATTTGATTGGATCCCAATTTCCCACATATTCTGAAGTGCTGGCTCACGTTGGAAGAATACATACAGGGTATTTTGAGGGCTTTCCAAACCTCTACATTTCACCCTGTTTCCCCAGCACTCCAGCTTTACAATCTGCAAGCCCTTGGAGCATCATTGTATGGTGGGGAGCTTTGGGGCCACATGAACTTTAACGATATGGAGCTAGTCGAGAATAGGTTCTTAGGTCACCTTACTAATTCCCCCGTCAGCACACATGTCTCCCCCCTATGGTTAGACCTCTTCCATATCTCACTTACCAATAAAGTCGGTTTTTGTCCACTGTTGCATTGGTGTACGGTCTGGCATCTGCAAATCTGTTGTCATATTGGTTGGGGCTGGTGGTTTTGAAGCTACCAGAGGCTGCTAGGATCCCTTGGTTGAAGTCTATAAAAAGTTGCCTAAAGCTGGGATGTGAGGCTCTGTGGACCACCCATGAAATCGCACTCAAGATCTCGAAGTCGACCCTTAAGGAATTACATCTGAGCTTTCTAGATACTGTTCTCCAAAGGAATGGGAGGTTGGGTTCTCACACTCCTGCATTCCTTGAGTTTAAAGATGGTTACTCCTTTTATGTTTATTTGGATGAGATTGAGCCCCCTCTCCGCAAAGCACTTTATATGAAATTCTGGTTTGGGTGTTTTACGATCAGGGCCGGACTGGCCGTAGCGGGCACCGGGCATTTCCTCTGTGGCCTGCCAGGGTGGGGGCCATTTTATACCTATTTGGGGCCGCTTTTGTTACCAGGGGCCGGCCCCCTGTAACAAAAGCAGTGCAGTGTCCTTCCCCCCTCCCCCCACACAAGGCCAGTGCGACTGAATTGCCAGGGCCAGTTTGCGCTCCACATCCGGCCCTGTTCCGATTCGTTCAGTCATAGCAAAATGGCAGCACATCTCTGTTGATCTACATGTGTCATGTCCTTTTTACCCTTTGGTCACAGAATCAATTGACTATATTGCTCTTTTTCTCCAGGTTATCATGAATATAGGAAGAAGTGGATTTTGCTGCTTTGTCGTAACCTGGGGATTAGAGGTATCAGATCTGCAATCAGAATTTTGAGAACAAATACCTGTGAGCTGGTTGTATTCGCTGTTTCCCATTTTCTGTTAAATATGTGGAGAACTAGACAAAAGAAGTGAGCCTCTTGAAGAATGTCGCTCTAAGAATTGCTTTTTATATGTATTTTAACTAAATTTCATTGTTTATTCTTTTACGACTATGAATGTAACTATTTAACTCTATTTATATTTTGACATTGAATGAATTTTATGTATCTTAATTATTTCAAATCAGTTGATCATAATGGGGGTTTAGTGTATTGATATTTTCATCATATTTTTTTACTAAATGCTTTTATTGAGATTTTGCTGAATAAAGACTTATGATGATGATGATGAATTATCTTACCTGCACACATGGCTGTCTCTGCACTTTATCTGGCTGACTGTCATACTTCGATCCTCAGTTTTATTGGCAAAATGTCTACAAAGAAATAGTACCTGCACCTAATATATTTTCTGTAGCAAGTACACTGTCATCTCACCTCAAATCTAGCTCTATACCAAAAAATAGGAGGAAACTCCAAATGCATGCCTGATGCCCCACCTGCCAGAGTGTTGAATATTAAAGTAGAATGAAAAGCACTACATTTCATAGGATTATAAGATAGATGTGGGCTTGAGCCAGATGCCTACTTCTTACTCATTTACTCCAAAATGAGAATAAGCTGTATGTGATTTCAGTTTGACACCCATGCTTTATACTCTTGTGCCAAGAATTAAAAGGTACTTTGATCCAAAATAGGAAAAGGAGATGCCCATCTAGTGGCTGGATTGCACAAAGAGAAACAAGGAAACGCGGGGTAAACTCTGCTTCCATGCTTGTCCAATATTGTGTGATCTTAGGCAAATGTTTTTTTGTTTACTGAGCATTCTTTTACTTCGTTATCACATGAGAGCACCTTCAAATACATGATTTGCGGTGTGGCCAAGATGGTGACCGCCTAAGATGCCTCTTCTGCCCCACCACCCTCCGGCCGAAAATAACACCATAATGGCAAGGAGCACGGGGGACCGAAATGCTCTAACTGAGGTGTGAAGGCCCCCTGCACTGCAGGACTGGATGTATGTTGTTACTACGCATGCTTTTACAGCGCATGCCTTTACCACGCAGGTTTTACAACGCAAGTCGTTCCAACGACTTGCGTTGGGGGGCGCTTGATAGTGAATAGTTTAATTTACTATTCCAACTCCAGTCCCTGTGGATAGTAGGGAAGGTTTTGGATAGTAAATGAAACTATTCCCTATCCTATAGCGCCCCCCAGTGCAAGTCGTTGTAACGACTTGCGTTGTAAAAGTTGCGTGGTAAAGGTACTGCGTGGTAAAAGTTGCGTTGTAAACGCTGTTCCCCTGCAGGACTCATCCTCAAGGCCTGTAGGGCCTGCGTAGCTGCCTGTTGAGATAAGCGCGGCCTCACCCGACCATGGTAGCCACAAGGAGAGTCACAGAGCGGTAGGCCTGTGGGTGCGAATGAGGGCATTCCTTTAGTGGTCCCATTAGGCCCTGAGGACCGCCACAAGGCAGCCTGCTCGGTCCAGCGAGGCAGGGTGCCTTCCTTGAGTGTAGACGGAGCACGCAGTGGGTCAGGCTGCCTCTGACCAGAAATCTGACGCCTGTGCTGCCGGCACCGCTGACCACTGCACTCGAGACATCCTACCAGCCAACAGAGACAGCAGACAACTGCCTACACAGAGTCAAGACATGCAAGGCAATCGATGCACACAACAGAATGTAGTGCCCAGACACAGAAAGAGCACACATAAAGTGGCAAGAGAAAGCCCACCCATCCTTTATCTGGGATACAGACATACAGAGCCTGTGCCTACTTCATATAGCGGGCCACATAATAAGGCACCACGGTGTATGTGTAGACTGGGTGCCAGAGTCATACTGCCAAGGATGCCCTTAACACAGCTATGATGGTCATGAAACAAAGCAACATCTCTGTACAACTCCTGACCCCTGGCCCCTTAGTCCCAACAATGAAGGCACAGTTTAGTATTGTTTCAATAGCCCAGTGCTCCAAGCATAGTAATGTCTAAAGGCAAAAAAGACCACAACTTAAGGGATATGCTCACATGCTCGACCAACAGAACCCGTAAGGAAGGACAGTATACCTCAGGGTGCCCCTCTGTGAAGGACAGGGGAGACAACACTGCATCCCTCTCCGGCTGCCATGGAGGCTCATTCTGATTTCATCAGTGAAGAACTCCAAAAAATTAAACACAAGCTCCTACTAGATCTGTGAGAGTTCATCTAGATCTAGAGGTGTTTGGCGATAGAGGTTCCACGCTTAAGGACATTGAAAACCATGAGAGGCAAAGAAGTGGAACAGCTGCAGCAAGAAGTCTTATGCCTCCAAGAACTGTAGGCTGCCCTACAAGCCCACGCCGAAGACCAAGAAAATCACTCCAACAGGATCAACATTTGCATACTTAGGGTGTCTCCCACCATGGGAGAAAGGGACATAGCGAGCTACGGCAAGGCACTCGTCCACCAAATCCAGGCTCCCGCTATGAAGGACACAGTTCAATTGAACTGAATTAATAGGGTGTGCTCGGGTGTCAACAAAATTGGGTGTGAACAACAGATGCTGGCTGGGCATCCTTCCGTGTGTCCATGAAATCCAAATCAAAGAGACTCTACTACGGAGGGCTCAATCTGCTCAACCTCTCCTATTCCAAGTCCTTCTACTCACACGCTACCCGGACCTTTCCATGCTGACCTTACAGTGGCGCAGAGTGCTTAAACCTATTAAGGAGAATCTCAAAAACAAAGACATAACTTATAGCTCGGGCTACCCTTCCTGCATCATCTTCTGCTGGGAAGGCAAGTTGCACCAAATCAAAAAATGGGCAGAAGCTCGCCGGTTCATCTGCCTACCGGAGAGCACCGGACTTGGCATGCCTCCTGCCAATGGGGGAGAGGACAGGGTATGCTACATGCAGGCCCTCTTCCTCTTGGCCCCGACATGAAGGACAATATTCAATTGAACCAAGTTCATAGGGTGGGCCACTCAGGTATGAACAACAGGCGATCACTGGACATCTGTACATGAGTTCACGATGTCCAAATCAAAGAGACTATAAACCAGCGGGTTCGAGATACTCAACCTCTACTGTTTCAAGGTCATAAACTCACACTCTACCAGGGCCTTTCCATGCTGACCTTAAAGAAGCTCATAGAGCTTAAGCCTATTACAGAGCACCTCACAAACAAAGGCATAACTTATGGCTGGGACCTCATCTTCTTCTGCTGGGAGTACAAGCCTCAACAAATCAAAAACTTGGCAAAAGCTCGCCAGCTCCTCAGTGTGGCAGAGAGCACCTCTTGGGAATCACCGAAAAGATCCTGCAAGGCTGCGAGGGAAGTCTGCTCCAGTAGCAGGAGGTCACAAGATCTCCTAATGTCCTACTTTCTGATCAGGAAACCATCGCTGAGGAATGGCAGGAGATCCTAGACAGACTCACCATGGAGACTGGCCACCATGATTCAGACTGAAGCTGAGACATGCATTTGTATTGTATTCAGCAGGCAGCATCCCCAGCTTGCAGCCCTGTTCCACAAGCATAGGGGGCGTGAGTTGGGGTTCTCTTGACTGATGAACAATGACTCTTTGCCTGCCCTCAGTCTAGGGATTGCCTTTTGGATTTATTATACAGATTCCTACAGGTACAGATCTCCTTAACTCTTTTCTTGTCCCTGTCCTTGGTGTTGTCATAATGAAAGTACTCACACCGCTGGAACTAGATGTTCCCCAAACCCTTGCGACCTTGCCCAGGTCCCCTCCCCTGAATGTCTGCCTGTACACATTATCCAGTATTACCAAACTTGCCTCCATCGGTTGGGCCTCCTTGGCATCCGATGATGTCCCCACATAGATACCATTAATGTTAAAATAATCAGCCTCAACGTAAGAGGCCTTAACAATCCTGTTATGATTATGAGGGTAGCGGTATTATCCTACTTAGAAAAGAAAGGAGGCGGCATTTGCTTCCTCCAGGAGACGCACCTCGTTGCACGAGATTGGCACAGACCGAAATCTCAGCACTATCCAGAGCCATACTTTTCATTTAGCTCGGAGAAAAAGAAGTGGTGGCTATTCTTTTCTCAGGGAGCTTCCGAGGAGTGGTAAAGGGAAACGTAGCTGAGATAAAAGGAAGGTCCCTGATCTACCACATCCAGATCGAGCGACATCCACTCACTATTGCAAATATTTATGCACCGAATGAGAACCATGAAAAGTTCTTGGAATGATCAGTCCTGGAGACTCTTGGGTCACCATACCTAGCAGTTCTAATAGAGGGAGACCATAATTTAATGCTGAATGATGGCCTCAATAGATCGGACAGCACTTCGGACATATTGGGGCCATTTCATCATGGGGACTGGTATGGTTAAAGAAGGGGGAGTACGAAGATCTGTTGAAACATAGACACCCAGACACAAGGGACACACATACTACTCTGCAGCCCATAAAACATTTGTTCGTATCGACTATTTCCTGAGTACATTGGCCCTTAGGACCTTGGCCCATGAGGTCTCCCCTAAGCCTATGTCTTTGTCCCATCATGCCCTACTTCTCCTTTCCCTAAGGGTGGAGACAGTCCAGCAAATTATACTTCCAAGGAGGCTGCGTGATGGAGTGCTCCACCAGCTGGAAAATGTCAAGGCGATCACAGACACTATCACTAATTACATGAATGATAATAACACAGAGGAGGTCTTGATAGCTACCATATGGGAAACACTGAAAACAGTAGTCAGAGGGGAACTGATAGCTAAAACTGTGAAAAGAAAAAAAGCTTAGAACTAGAAGGGCAGGTGAAATAACTCAAAGCTATATGTAAACAGACTAGGGCATCGAGGATCTGGGGCAAGTTAGATGCAGCACACGCACAACTTAAATCACTTGACTTAAGGCAGAAAATGTAAACATGGTAGATTTTTAGCCCACAGGCCGAGTGCCAAAAGAAATACTGACAGAACAAATGCTCTTCTCTCTCTTTATTGGAACTGAGGTCACTGGAGATGACTGAATGGCAGCAGTCTTTGAAGACATTCATAAAGCCGTTTACACCATCCTAGGCCTGCAGGACAACAATATCTTAACATACTTGTGGGTGTCCAGGTGATTGAACTCCCCCCACAGCAGGCTCAGAATCTTGACAAACCCATTTGGACTTAGGAACTCATCTATAGTATGCCTCAAACTCTTAAATCCCCTGGTCCTAATGGCTTTTCCCACCTGTTCTACCTTTTGTAAGACGTTTTAACACACCCTAGCCCCTATTCTCACTAACTCTTTAGCTCCATCGCAGACACGGGGACCCTCGTGCGATCCATGCTGGAAGCCTCCATAACAGTCACACCTAAATCTGGGAACGATAAGCATCAGTATAACTTCTACAGACCTATTTAATTGATAAACGTGGATGCTGAACTCTTTGCCAGCATGCTGGCAGCTCGAATGAATCCCTGTACTGGTAGACCCTGACCAAACTAAAAGAATGCTACATATATTGTAGATAAGACTTAGCAATATAGGCGCGAAGCATTGCTCCTGGCTCTCAACTTCAGAAAGATGTTTGATAGGGTTCACTGGCCCTACCTCATTGCGACTATAAGACATTTTGTCTTTGGGGACAGGCTCTGCCGATGGATGCAAAGCATTTAAAGGACCCCAGAGCCGCAGCACGAGTGAACGGTGTTACATCGAACCCCTTGAACATACACAACAGAACGCAGCAGGAATGTGTGCCATCCCCACTGTTATTTGCGCTCTATATGGAGCCTGTGGGACAGTGAGCCAAGAATGAGCAGCTGATCAGTGGATCTGCTTCGGTGGGGACACCTGCACTTTTAGCCCATATGCGGATGATAGTAGCTCTGGTTGACCCCCTACTATCTTAGCCCGCTCTCTCATACAAACTCAGCACTTTTGGTAAGCATTGGGCTTCAATATACAGAAATCCAAGGGTTTCAACCTTACCGTTACACCTCCCCATCAAACATAATTGGCAGCCCAATACTCACAAACCTGGGCTACCTCCACTATATATAACCTATCTACGGTACAGATTGCCCCCTTCTCTATCGATCCTGTGATGACCATTTACTGCCTCCTACTTTGTCAGGTAAAAACTGTTCTCACCCAGTGGATACATTATACATGATCATGGCTCGGTCGAATAGCAGCCTTGAAAATAACTATCTTCCTAGGGCGCTGTTCCTATTTTCAGACCCTCCCACTAGCAAGAACCCCCATCCCCACCCTCCCCCGCCCTGGTACTCTGAAAATGCTTCAAATGGAACCTAATTAATTTGTCAGGGGAGGTAAGCGTCCACGTATACACCACGCCCTGATATATAGGCTGATGTCCGAGTGCTCAACCTTGCACAGTATTACTCCCCTAAATGATGGAATGGGACCGCGCAAGTATGGAAAGTCCCTTCCATGAATTCACAGGATACATTGGGGCTTATTTACAAGCCTCTTGAGCCACTTTTACGTGATTTTTAACATGGGAAAAGTGACGTGCGGGTGGCGCAAGGGGCATGTAAATAAGCCCCGTGGCCTCTACTTTTCTCCCACCACACGAAGTCACACTGGCGGTGAGGGGATACGGTGACTGAATCAGAACCTGACGGCCTTCCCCATCCTGGTGAAACCTGCAGCCATATTTTCTCCAAACATAAAAGTTGTGTTGTGTATTTATTTATGCATGCCTTTTCTACTTTGGTGCGGGTGGGGATCTTCCTGCGCCAATAATGGAACTATGGAGTGCCTCCAGTACATACAGATCTGACACTGATTTATGCACCCCCCATCAGTCTGGCTCAACAGACAGAGCAACTCTTCGAAGAAGGGATCTTTCTGAAAAAACAGGGATAACCGCATTATAACAGAACCCTCCTTACAACCACCCTCCCTCCCAAAAGAGAAAACCCCGGGACAGCTGCGGTGAGAGGTGGAAATAGGGAACCCCTTTGCAGAAGGAACAGGAGGATGTGTACTACTGCGTGCAACACACTGCACATCATGAGGCCACCATAGAAACTGCTACCAAGATAGTGACACACTGGCATCTCACCCCAGACCGACTATGAATGGTGCCCCGCCCATAGTGTGCTATGTTGGCCACAGGCATGCTGCTTCCCCACCTATTATGGACCCGCCCACAATTACATCACTATTGGGAAAGGGCCCTTGATGGCATCGATACACACGTGGGAACACAGCTCCCTTGATTTCCTGCATATATCCTGCTTCCACTGCCCAATCCCATCATATATTTATTAAAGTCTCAGGGGTAGTCAAATCGCCCAGCACTGGGAGCTGCAGGTCAGACGATTCTTTCCCTCTGTGGAAGAGGCCAAGACCCCCACACACAGCATGGGTCCACGAGACTTGGCAAAAACTAAGAATGGAGAAACTAACACTCTGCATCGCAGAATGAGGACTTTGAGTCCCATAAATTGCTTTCCTCCGAGTTCAATGAACTGACCTGTCCCAAAGACCTCAAGGTGCTCCATTTGACACCCACAGAGGGGAATCCATACATAGTAGAAGGGATCCAGGTACTAGAGTTGTCGCGAGGAGGATATCCCACTAGGGACTATTCCTTCCATGGTATACGGAGTGGTAGGGGTTGGTGGCTGGCTAAGGACGAAATGCATGAGTGTGAACTTTGGGGTCGTTCACCTGGTTTTGTTTCCTTATTTTTTTGGAAAAGCATGAAATGGCGCTGTCGATCCTTCGCGGGAAGAGACTGCTCATGTATCATGATCTATTGCGATAGTAGGTTGTCTCCATTTTGTTGTTCTGTGCAAAAACAAAACAGCAGAGTTTATCCACAAGTGACAACCTTTAAGATATGTGCTGTACAGAAACCTCTTGAATTCGATTTAATAAATTATAATGTTGCTCTCTGTATAAGAATCTGGGCCCCATATTGGGTGCACATGACAACTGACATGCCTCTTAGTTCACAAAGGCCATTGTTGTAAGGGGGAAGACTTGCATGTTTCTAGTCAGCTTTCAACAAAAGCCAATCAATGAAGTGATATAACCCACTAAAGTGAAACGCTTCAGCATGTTAAAAAAAAGAAAAATACACTTTTTTGAAATTTGAAGAGACTACCTGAAGTGTGTTGCCCAATTTGGCAATTTACATTGCATTTTATTGTAATGTGATATATTTAGTGTTTACTATCCTTGACAAGGCGTTGAATGACTTTACAGATTCACAAAGAACAAGCATTGGCAAAGCCAATAGATCTCACTTACAAGATGGGAGCTATTGGCTTTGTCAATGTTTCGTCATTGTGTCTAACTATGAGGCTGATGTACAGCGTGGCTTAACCAAAAGTGCTTGGACGCAGCCAGAGCTGACCATGTCAGATCGCTTTTTTGATTGCTTGCAAGAGGGAGGGCGACACAGAGGGTGAGTGGGGGCAAGCAGCAGCTACAAAGAGGGCGATGGATCGATTTAGGAACAAGCGACAAGTGCAATGGAGGCAGGCAACATATGCAAGGGATGAAGTGAGGGTGGGTGGGGGCAAGCAACACAAGCAAGAAAGGGAGGGATGACGGGTGGAGGCAGCCAACACAGACCAAGGAGGGTGAGAGAAATACACAAGGGAGCCAGCTGAAAAAGACACACTCTGGTAGAGTGCTTAAACACAAAAAAGTGAGCAGTGGAAGAACATAAGTAATGCTACCATGCTCCAGGAGAGGGACAAACACACGAAGAGGAAGGAAGCTTAGGGCACCAGACCAATAAGAAGCAAACAATTGAGAGTGACAATGAAGCCAAACAATGCTAAGCAATGGGCACCCTCTAAGCCAACTGTTACAAAACAAAAGGTCTAGAATAGTGTCTAAACAAGATCTAATAAATATGCGAGTGTAGCCTTTTGTCTACAGACAGCAGCCAAACTGAGATGAGGTAGAAAAGTTGTTGAAAAGCAAGTGTGGGTCTGCAGTTTTCAGTAAGCATATTTGTTGTAAAGCATTCGGTGCTGCCAGCGTCAACTACTTTCCCCAAACTTTGAGAAACCTAAGACAAATCTCTGCACATTGGAAGGCCATAAAAGTTGGGAAAAGAGAGATTACTTTTCATAAATATTTTCTGGAGTTCGCATACTTCACAGCCTGTCATAGATCGCAGTGGACACACTGAACAAACACTGCCTGCTTTCCTAAACATGAAAAGTCAGCCATATGGCAAAGCCCATGATTGCATGTATAAACATGATGTTTTAGGTAATATTCACTTATTCATAAAATGAATCCCCCATCATGGTCTGCCAACAATCTTTTACACATGGTTAAAAATAATACAGTGCGTTGGAAACAACTGAGCAATGGAGGTTTAGGAATCACTGACACAATATCTAGGTAAACAATATTGTTTGACAAAAATATTGTGTCCCTATACTTTTAATATTAAGTACAAAAATATCAGGAATACATTTTCGTTTAGCACTAATATCATCAAAAACATACAAAAATATAATTTTTATAAATACATATATATATATATATATATATATATATATATATATATATATATATATATATATATATATATATATATATATATATATATATCGGAATTGGTACGGCTGGAGGTAGTGGAGGGCGGGCAACACTGGTTGCACCAATGAACACACGATGACTACATCTTTAAATTGAGCCCCGCAGGTGCAATATCATTTATTGTGAAATGGGCACTGAGGAAAGCTGACAGGCTGAAACGCGTCTGCCCAGCGTTTCACCTTAATTGACCGGACTTGAAACCTTGGCCTGAAAGAAGCAAATACATGTTACCTTTACTTCGGAGCATGTGTCGGCCCCATTCTTTGAGTGGGATTGGAGTGGATATATATATATCTATATATCTATATATATATATATATATATATATATATATATATATATATATATATATATATATATATATATATATACATATATATATATATATATATATATATATATAGTAAACTCATAAATATAACACTAACATTAATATAATGTATATTGCATAAATTCCACTAATTCTTAACACAATATATATTTAAATATATGCTTATGTAAACACACACACATATATATGTGTATGTGTGTTTATACATTTTATAAATTTCATTTTGTAATTGCTTTTAATTTACTACTTTGAAAAACATATATATATATATGTATGTGAGCAAGCCCCGAGAAGTGGGTGGAATGTGTCATCCTGCCATACTATCAATAATAAAAAATATTTGAACAGCACGAAGTGGAGTCGTTTCCTGTTTCCAGTGAAGTAGCGCTGTGGGGATTCAAAATTTGCATATATATGTATATATGCAGAATGCTCTTCGAGGAAAAAACCACGCCCATGGAGGTGGGAAAATGAATAAAGCATGAAGGTGTTTAACATTACAATTGCTGTGTTTTATGTTAGCAAGGCTCTTGAGAAAGAACAAAAGTTTGAAACGCATTGATCCACAGATTCATGATTGAAGGCTGGGAGCTTGGTTGTGTTGCCATCACTTACCTTAGAGAATTACCCTGCGTGAGGGCGTCCTTACAAATGGCAAACTTTTCGGATGGATTTAAGTGGCTTTGTTAGGTCGCGAGGACGAACCGCCGCTGAAAAGCGGATCCTTGTCGCTCGGAGGACTGAGCACTAAACAAAGGACAAAGGGCTCAAGAGTAAGTGTTCATGAAATTGTCAATCACGCTAAAGCACCAGCTTTCATCAACCTGCTGGGGAATGATGTATTTGTGATTTTTTAATACAGCAGCATCCACTTGAACTTTACTTTTTCATGTGAACACTGCAATTACCAGAATGCTCATCGAGGTAAAACACCACGCCCATGGAGGCGAGAAGATGAATAAAGCGTGAAGGTGTTCAACATTGCAGTTGCTGTGTTTTTGTTAGCAAGGCTCTAGAGAAAAAACGAAAGTTTGAAGCGCGTTGAGCCACGGATTATTAATTGAAGGCTTGGAGCTTGGTTGTGTTGCCATCACTTACCTTAGAGAATTACCATGCGTGAGGTCGTCCTTACAAGTGGCAAACTTTACGGATGGATTTAAGCTGCTCTGCGAGGATGAACTGCCGCTGGAAGGCGAATCCTTGGTGCTCAGAAGACTGAGTACTAAACAAAGGACAAAGGGCAAAAGAGTAAGGGCCCTTTAGGATTGCGGGCGGATCGCCCCCGCGAGGCCAGCGGTAGCCACCGCCAGCCTGGCGGGGGCGATCCGCCCGCCGTCCATGCCGGAATGACCCCCGCCATATTAGCATGGCTGGGGGGTCCACAGCAGATGGAAAGACCGTCTGCCACTTTTCCACACCGGTCACAAAGGGTTCGTATGGTGGTGGTGTCTATCAGACACCGCCAGCCATATTACAACAGGCATTTACCAATGCCTTTCTGTGGCGGCAATGCCGCCAAGGGAAGGCATGCAGAGTCTGCTCTGGGGGCCCGCTGCGGGCCCCCAGTGACTCTGGGGGCGGTGGGGGGTGCACATGGGGGGTACCTATGGTACCGCCCTGCATTTCTAAGTACAACTTGGCAGGCACCGTGCAGTGCCTGTCACATTGTGCTTTGAAATGCACATCATGTATTTTTACCATTGCGGCGGGCGGTGCTGAAAGCAGCAATGGTAAAAATACAGGATGCGCCCGCCACTGTGGTGGTTGAATCTTAATTCTCCCCACGGGACCCCCGTCCTTATGGCAGGCGGTCCTTTGTACCGGGAGGATAGTGGGCGGGCAAAGTCCGCCCGCCATCCTAATGGGGGCCTAGGTGTTCATGAAACTGGCAATCACACTAAAGCACCAGCTTTCATCAACACACTGGGGAATGATTTATTTGTGATTTTTAAATACAGCAGCATCCACTTGGACTTTACTTTTTAATGTGAACACTGCAATAACCAGCATGCTCATCGAGGCAAAAAACCATGCCCATGGAGGCAAGAAAATGAATAAAGCGTGAAGGTGTTCAACATTACAGTTGCTGTGTTTTTGTTAGCAATGCTCTTGAGAAAGAACAAAGGTTTGAAACGCGTTGAGCCACACATTTATGTTTGAAGGCTTGGAGCTTGGTTATCTTGCCATCACTTACCTTAGAGAATTACCCTGTGTGAGGGCGTCCTTACAAGTGGCAAACTTTTGCTTTTCGGATGTATGTATATATATTACCTACTGGCGGTCGCCAGTAGGTATATATAGTTAGGATTTTTTCTCTATGGAACTTTTGAAAATTCTATGTCTAATAACTTTGGCGTTTGTGGACGGAATCGGCTGAAATTTTCAGGAAAATGGCACATTTTGTTTCTGAGCAGCCCCTGAAAATTTGGGGGGGTTTCATCAAGGGGGGGGCCGAGAAAAAAGGGGGGTCCCAAAACACGTTTTTAAAATTGAGTTTTTCATAGGGCGTTTGGCCTCACCTTTAGCTCGAACGGCTGAATGGATTTGCACGAAACTTGGCAAAATTGTAGGGACTGTTCGCCCGATGTGCCTTTGCTGGGTCTCAATATATGTGCTCCAGTGGATTTTGAGAAATTAACGTTTTAAAAAACAGATATATCTGTGACAGCGTCCCGGATAGCGCACCGGTTCGCGACTTTTCGCGTAACGGAACTTTGCGTAGCGAAGCTGATTGGCTCTCCAGTGTCTGTCAACATTCTGAACAGTCCGGAGCGGCCGCCATCTTGTCTCTCGGTAGGATCGAGAGACAAGAGGAGGAGAAAAACGAAGGGGGAATTTAATGAAAGGGGGAAAGGTAGACCCTTCTTGACCCCCTAGGAATGATGTTGGGGTTATTAAAGGGTCCCGTGGGGCAAATAAAAAAATATTGATTTTTTGCGGTAGAAGCGCTTTCCGGTTCGCGAACCGGGTAGTGAACCGGGACGCGAAACGGGAATTCGCCATTTTGTGTTTCGATTTAATTAAATTACAAGATGGAGGAAAAACAATGTGAGAAATGGGTATAAGGGGGTACGGGAGACGTATCTTGACCCCCTATGTTTTCTGAGGGTGGCTGACGAGGCTCATATATGTTGATACTTGTCTTCCAGCGGCTGCTCGTGAGCGTTTTTTTTTTTTTTGGCTGCGTGACGTCTGTTAACGTTTGATTCGAAGGAAATCAGGAAGTGTTGACCGCCATTTTGACACTGCGAGTAAATCTATTGTTAAAAATAATTGTTATAAATTAATCCGTATTGATAAACATTGTCTGCGCCATCTTGCTTTTTTTCCAATGCCACACTTTTGTCGTGCACAGCAGCCACTTTAGATGCCTTGACCAGACCCACTCTCTGCACGCCGCCGATCGTGACGTCTGTTAACGTTCGATTCGAAGGAAATCAGGAAGTGTTGACCGCCATTTTGACACTGCGAGTAAATATATTGTTAAAAATAATTGTTATAAATTAATTCATATTGATAAACATTGTCTGCGTCATCTTGCTTTTTTTCCAATGCCACACTTTTGTCGTGCACGGCAGCCATTTTAGATGCCTTGACCAGACCTACTCTCTGCACGCCGCCGATCTTCAGCATGGCTCCCCACCCTCGCAAGCATCTCCCCCACGCACTGGTCACCCCCGCTCTCTGTCTTATGCATGGGCCATAAACCTCCCCCATCTGCGCTGCTCTTCCCTGAGAATCACACCCTGTGCCCGCCCGACACCACCCTTTCACCCTATTCACTACCGCACCCTCTGACATTCCTCTTCCTTTGTGTTTAATTGTCCAGGCCGGTCCCAGGCTATCACGTAGCCCTGCAGATGTAGTTTATGGCCTCAACTGTAAAGAATCACCCCTCTTCAAAGGAGTTACAGTAGATCAAGGCCCCCACCCGATGAGATCCGTCACACCACACGCGTTCCTACTATCTGATAACCATCCTGTATTGTGATTGGGGAGGGGATTCTCACTGTTAGGGTGTGTTGGACCGAGCCTGAAGTGGAAGATTCCAGGGATGCCTCTTTGTACATCAAAGTTTTTACAATTATGTGTCACATTAAAAATATATAGCACTCCAACAAAGTAGTAGGATTATAAAACTTTAATAACATATAAATATATACAACGCAACAAAAACAGTAAACACATTTAAAAAAATGTTTTAAAACAGACGCAACAATGGTCAGTAGCTGTCTTTTGTGCGAATAGTCCCAAGGCAGCACAACGTGCTGAGTTCTGGACGGCACCCAGGTGATGTCACCTGGGTGCCGCACTGGTTTTGGTATCCTACAATGCTGCTCCGAAAAACGGCGTGGGGCGCCCCGGGGGGGGGGGGGAGGCCTCGTCGGTAGCGGTCTGTTGTGCGAATAGTCCCAAGGCAGCAGAACGCGCTGAGATGTGGATGGCACCCAGGTGATGTCCAGTAAGTTGCCGCACTGGTTTTGGTATCCTACAATGCTGCTCCGAAAAACGGCGTGGGGCGCCCCGGGGGGGGGGGGAGGCGGCGTGAACGGGCCTCCCCAGGTGGAGGCTCGTCTGCTGTAGTGGGGCGCCCCTTTACCGTTTCAGTTGCCATTCCGCACGCTTTTGCTACACTGTGCCTCATCCGCAATTCAGCTGTTTATCGCCCGCTCTTGCGGCTACAGCGTCTCGCTCACCATGTAGTTGAGTTGCGCCCACTCTTGCGGTGCAGCGATAGGCGGCTGCCACAGGACTCTTAAAATGGCGGCCGGCTCTTCGGATTTGGGCCTGGTCCACTAAAATGGCCCTGGGACACCTTGGAACTCGGACGCTTGTCTGCTAGGGCTTGGGCTCCATTCTCGAAAGCGTCCCCTCAGCCTTGAAGATTCTACAAAAGTCTTGGGGGCCCCCAACTCCCGCAGGCTTCCGGTGGGGAGCGGCTGCCATGATTGCTTGCGGAATGGCCACGACGGAGCTACGAGATGGTGGTGCTCTCATGCTGACGCCAGCTTCAGTCTGAAACATCCAGAAACACTGTAGACTATCAATTCGATGAGTTCCGGTGGAGCCCCAACGTGACCCGGTAGGGAAGAACTTGCCCTCCCCTTTTTTGAGTGATGGTTCTTGTTGCCTGTCCCCTCATCTAACGGAACCTTTTTTGATTGCCGAGTGAGAAAAAAAAAGGTGGGTCTTTCATCGTTTGGGGAAAAAAAATGTTTTAATCCAATGAAAAGTGTTATTTTTAGGTCATATGATCAAGCCTTCCATCATTAGGAAACCAAAAGTAAAATGAACCAATGAAAAGTTTTATAAACAAGTCACATGACCTGTTATGCGGCTTTGGGCTATAAAAAGCGTACAAAATCCGTTGGCCCATGAGGCGGCGTCAGTAGCGGACCGATGTGCGAATAGGCCGAAGGCAGCACAACGCGCCGAGATCCGGATGGCACCGAGTTGGTGTCCAGCAAGTTGCACTGGTGTGGCCATCCTACAATGCTGCGCCGAAAGACGGCGTGGGGTGCCCGGGGGGAGGCGGCGCGAACGGCCCTCTTCCGCCTCCCCAGGTGGAGGCACCTCATCTGCAGTGCGGCGCCCCTTAGCGTTTCACACGCCGTCCAGCCGAGTTGCGCCCGCACTTGCTGCTACAGTAGGCCGAAGGCAGCACAACGCGCCGAGATCCGGATGGCACCGAGGTGGTGACCAGCAAGTTGCCGCACTGGTGTGGCCATCCTACAATGCTGCGCCGAAAGACGGCGTGTCCAGCTGAGTTTCTCCCGCTCTTGCAGTACAGTGACTCGAACGCGCCGAGATCCGGATGGCACCGAGGTGGTGTCCAGCAAGTTGCCGCACTGGTGTGGCCATCCTACAATGCTGCGCCGAAAGACGGCGTGTCCAGCTGAGTTTCTCCCGCTCTTGCGGTACAGTGACTCGAACGCGCCGAGATCCGGATGGCACCGAGGTGGTGTCCAGCAAGTTGCCCCACTGGTGTGGCCATCCTACAATGCTGCGCCGAAAGACGGCGTGGGGTGCCCGGGGGAGGGGGGGGGGAGGCGGCATAAACGGACCTCTTCCGCCTCCCCAGGTGAAGGCATCTCATCTGCAGTTTGATTTGGTGGATAATCCCCGACCTGCCAGTACATCCACCAATGAAGTGGCAGTGACAGAATCAGAGGCAAGGGAAACGGTTCTAAATCTTCAGAAGAACTTTGGACAAATGAAAATGACATGTTTAACTTGCGGCAAATTAATTTCATGTGGAGAGAGGAGTGTTATTCTAATCAATAGAGCTTATGAACATCATCATAGTCGCTGGTTGGTGGAGACATTTTGACTATATCCTGGACCTGTCCGGCCTCGCCCAAAATGGCGCCGGTATAAATGGGACTCGTAACTCCTTGTTGTGTACTGGTTGCCCAACCTTGATATCACGAGATACGTATGCAGTTTTAAAGCACATGGCGGGCGGGGACGAGTACTGATTGAACATTTGAACATCCCTATTGATATTAAGTTCTGATGTGTTATTGATTACTGTACTATTGAAAGTTCGATTTAACGTCACCCATGGTACTTGCCCGCAAATGTATATCTAGATAATTTTATTGTAACTGGCCCTGTCGTACTTTAATTATAAAATGTACGTCCACCGATTCCGCAAATGTTAGACACCTTAGTTCTTGCAACCTAATGGGTCGCCCGTTACGTTGTTCTACAGTGTAAATGTCCCCTCATCATATACGATTCCAGTTTGCTCCGTGGCCGGCCCACGTGGTTATAGGCCCGTATTTGTATACTGACATTTTCACAATGAAGGTTTTTAAAACAAAACATGGTAGTAGTACTTACATTGGAAAAGTTTTGAATAATAGCCACTGTTTTCGAATCAGTAAAAGGCAAGTGAAATAAAGCAGTCCAATTACATGACGGTTAAAAGGTATAATACGCAGGAACGCAGTAAAGATAAATGGTCAAGGGCTGTTGTGTTTTCTACTCCTGCAACATAAAGTGATCGATAAGAATCTGATATTCAGGCCTATCGGCGACTAAGACAGCAGGCCGAGCCTCTTTTGCTCAACGGCTCCCTCATGGGACGAAGAAACACCCTTTTTCTCGAAATAGGAATAATTTACTTGCAGGACAGTTGTAAAGTTCCCGGGAAAATACATTTGCCTGGAACATTATAACATATATGTTTAAGAAAAAAAAATGTTCGAAAGCAATGAAAAGCGTTATTATGACCAAGCCTTTCATCATTAGAATAACAAAAGTAAAATGAACCAATGAAAAGTTTTATTAACAAGTCACATGACCTGTTATGCATACGCTGCGCGCCGCACTCTGGATCGCTTCCGGGAAGCTGCGCCTTGCACACCGGAGTACTTCCGGGTGCGCTAACGCGGCACGTCATATGACGCATTACGTGACAACGCAGGTCCAGAATATAGTCAAAATGTCTCCACCAACCAGCGGTCGGAACACAACCCCTTTCAGTAGTCCAAAAAGTTCTGTTAAATGACAACAGAAGGGACAGGCTACAAGAACCTTCAGTCAAAGAGGGGAGGGCAAGTTCTTCTCTACCTGTTCACGTTGGGGCTCACCGGAACTTATAGAATTTGGGCGGGGTGGGTGGCGGAGCCGAGCTGTCTTGCAGCCATCATGGCGTCGATCTCAGTTCATCTCACTAGTTTCGTATTTCTCATGAGGGGTTGTTCCTAATGTTTCTATTTTAGCGAGGTCAAAAAGAGATCCCATTAGTGGCCTACTGATTTTGCTCGATTCCTTTTGTTTTTTAAAACGATTTTTCACTATCTGCAAAGACTAAACAGAGTATTGCGACTCTGTGCTTGTTTGTTATTAGAGAATGAAGCAAAGAGATCCAATTCTAAAACAGTAAATGCTTGGATAACAATCAATCAAATGGAGAGAGAAGCAGGCACGACGGATTACAACGGGGGCAAAGGCCTGCGTTACCTACCCTTCACTATCTGCAAAGAGAGAATACTCCTAAAAGAAAAAAGGGGGGGGGCAGCGTTCAAAGCACATCAGCGTGCATAGACACGAAAATGTTTTTACCTACCACGTACTTGACATTTTAAAGATTTTCAAATTTGCTATTAAAAAAACATTGAAATTCACTGAAAAAACCATAGGTTATAGACCATATATAGTTAGGAATTAGCATTTACAAAACCTTACTTTACTCGCACAAAACCATAGAAATTCGCATATATAGTTAGTTGCAATAACTATATATCGCGCACCCGCAATCCACTGCTGATGATGTCACATATTACATCATTCATGACATGGTCAGTGACATCACTGATGACATCACTGATGACATCTCAAATGACATCACTGATGACATCTCAAATGACATCACTGATGACATCTCAAATGACATCACTGATGACATCACTGATGACATCTCATTTGACATTACTGATCACATCACTGATAATATCATTCATGTGATAATACGATGAACCTCTTCAGACTCTAATATAACCTTAGATACAATCAGTGTAAACAGACACTCACAGATTGTCACTCATCCATGGAGTTACTCATACATCTAGTCAGTCATGAAAAGAATCAATCACTCCTCCATTTCCTCAACTATACAGTTATACACACCTTACTTATTCAAACATATACTAACACATATTTACTCTCTTATACAATCCCTGATACAAGTTCACAATGATCCATACAGCCACTCACACATTCGCTGGCTCTTATGCACAGTTATTTATATATGTCAATTCTCACATGTACTGTGTTTTACATATGTACTTACTTTGACATGTAGCACTGAGAAATCCATTCAATCACCAATACACTCATGCAGACAGTCAACCCCCCATACAGCTGTTTCCACATGCACTTTTGAACCCATACATATAGTGAATCAACTAATCACACATCTATGCACAGAGTCGCACACCTCCCAGCCACCCACACACACACTCAGTCTCCCATACAAATACTTGGGCAACCAATCAATAACCCATATAGTTACTCATATAGCTACTGGTCAACACATGCAGCATCTTACACAACAACAGACATACTGATGCACACATTCAGACAGTTTAGTCAGTAACCCATGCACTCAGTGAGACACATTTAATCATTTACTCATACAGTCAGTCATGCACCTACTAAATCCTTCATCCAGACACTTATACATCCACTCATTCTTCAATATGTAAGACATATTTTAACTTTACAGAAACTTACAGTCACTGGATGATGTCATCAGTGATGTCATCAGTGATGTCACTGACCATGTCATGAATGATGTAATATGTGACATCATCAGCAGTGGATTGCGGGTGCGCGATATATAGTTATTGCAACTAACTATATATGCGAATTTCCATGGTTTTGTGCGAGTAAATTAAGGTTTTGTAAATGCTAATTCCTAACTATATATGGTCTATAACCTATGGTTTTTTCAGTGAATATATATATAGATATACATGTATATATATATATATATATATATATATATATATATATATATATATATATATATATATATATATATATATATATATATATATATATATATAACACACACTGGTTTGGCGTGCTCCAGCCTCTTTCAGCAGAGGGCTTCCCGGCGGGATCGCCACCCCCTTTGAATCAGCACACTCCTGGTAACGAACGCTAGTGATTTCAGCAGAAAATACCAGAGCCGGGGCCCAAATGATGTTCAAAGTGCTGTATTTATTGGCACACGGAAAAAACAACCCCTACACGTTTCGAAGCCTGGGCCTGGGCCCGTGAGCAAGAAGCCCAGGCTTCGAAACGCGTAGGGTTTGTTTTTTCCGTGTGCCAATAAATACAGCACTTTGAACACCATTTGGGCCCCGGCTCTGGTATTTTCTGCTGAAATCACGAGCGTTCGTTACCAGGAGTGTGCTGATATATATATATATATATATATATATATATATATATATATATATATATATATATATATATATATATATATATATATATATATATATATATATATATATATATATATATATATATATGTGTGTGTGTGTGTGTGTGTGTGTGTGTGTGTGTGTGTGTGGGTGTGTATATATATATATATGTATATATAACTATAACTATAACAGGGGAATTTCAATGGTTTTGTACGAGTGAAATGTCCAGCTATATATATATATATATGAGAATCAGCTCCTTACAGTTCCGCTTAGCGCACCACGCCAGCAACGAAGGAGACGGACCTGCCAGGTACAGCCAGATGGTAAGTTTATTTCACAGAGAACAGCTACGCGTTTCGGGCCAACTCGCCCTTGTTCACACTGTAATTGTACTGAAAACAATTGCGTTTTTTTATATGCTTAGAAAGTGGACACACCTCTAGTGATTACATCATAAGTCACATGAGCATAGACAAAGACACAAAGAAAAAAACAAAAAAACATTTTCACTTTTGCTCTTTCTTTCTAATTGTAAAGCATAGTTTTTGCAATAACGGGATAAATCCCAATTAGTTTCATAAATGTAACTGACATCTAGGAAACGAATTTGTTTCTGTATAAATATATATATAATATATTGCACATACTATTATTTAAGAAATTCAGCATTAATATGTCTATAAAGTGATTAGTGCAACAATAGAAAAGCAGCAATTGAGATAAAGTGCATATAAGATTGTGTAAAAGATTGTGCAAAGGAAGCAAAAAGTGCATACTGCAAGATCAGTAAGTAATTCATTATCTGCAACTATATATACCCAGGTCCCTGAGATAGTTGCATTAAAATCTACTAAAACAACCTTAAAAAACAGTAAAAACATGTGCACGTGTATGTCAACCACGGTTCTCAACAAGATATGTGATGAACCATGTATGAACATGAAAAAGAGAGATAAAGGATCATCATACATTTATAAATAAATATACAAATATCTAAAAATGCATAAATAGTGTAAGTAGAAAAATTGTAGAAATTTTCAATTGAAATGAAGATATCAATTTATCTGAAAATAAAGAAGAAAGATGCAATGTATTAAGATGAAGTTAAAAAACTGTATCATTGTATATATAAATATCTCTATACCATAGTATTAAAATTTGTCACATATATCAAAAATAGAGAAACGCCAGCCTAAAGTACAGAGAGTATACATTTATATGGCAACTGATAGTAAAGTCACACTCAATAATAGGGATCCGAACTATTGAGTGTAAAGTTGATAAACACTGTAGATATATATTGACGAATGCTCCACAAAACCTCCGGCAAGCAGCTCAGCAACGCCGGCGAGAAAGGAGACGGACCACAGGCTCAGGTGCGATAGTTTATTTGGCACAAACAGAAACAGCTACGCGTTTCAGGCTACATGAGCCCCTATATTCACTGAAAAAAACATTGGTTTCACAGGGGGAGCGTTTTCAGAGTTGTGCAGGGAGGTGGCGCAGCTAACATGCTGCTCCCCATGTAGAAAAGCAATCGGCTTTGGTTTTTGAAACCAAAGAAGTTTTCTATGGTAGGGCGGAAGCCGCGAGGCTCCCGCCCTACCATAGCAAACTACAGTGTCCCGGGGGGGGGGGGGCACCCCGGGACACTGCAGGAGCCTGTCATGGGGGGTGGGGGTCCCCAGGGCCACCACAAGGCTCTAGGAGGGGGACCGCACGGCTCCCCTCCAAACATTTAAAATCCCCAGGGGGTGGTGGTCCCCGGGCCTGAGAGGTCCGTCACGGACCCCCCAATTTAAATATGTAGTGCCTGGGGAGGTGGCGGTCCCCGGGCGTGTGGGGGGCTCAAGGTTTATTTATTTATTTATTTTTAAAAAGAAGCCCCGGGGGGTCGGTCCCCAGGGCTGCGGGGGCGCTGTGAGCCCCCCGCATACATCATATTAAAGCCCCAGGGAGTGGCGTCCCCGGGGCTCAGGGGGCCTTAGAGGCCCCCTCATTATACATTTAAGCCCCGGGGGTAGCAGGCCCCGGGGTTGCGGGGGGGGGGTGCCCTTCTTTAACACATACTTTGCCCTGGGGTGGTGGTCCCCGGGGCGCTGTGGGGGGGATTGGGGGTCCTTGTGGGACTCCCTAAGCAGGCCTAGGGGGTCAGGGTGTTTCTACCCTGCCCCCTTTTCTTGTTTTTCGCACTTCTTTTTCTGTTTTCTTGTGCCTTAGTTCTACCGAGGCACAAGATAGCTGCCAACACTTCCTGGTTTGGAGTGTTGACAGCCAATTATCATAAAGCTCGTGTTCGGGAGGGTACGCGTACCGTACGTCGTCTACAGATATATCTACGATTTTACTTTTGATTTTCTCAGGAACTACTGCACGGATTTACATCAAAAAGCGTATCTGCAAACCAAACTCTACCTTTTTGCCAAATTTAGTGTAATTCCGTTCAGCAGTTCGGGCTGTAGCAGTGTCTAAAGGTCCCTATGGAAAATTGCATGGGGAAAACACGTTTTGGGACCCCCCCTTTTTTCTCGGGCCCCTGCTTAACGAATAACCTCGAAACTTTCAGGTAAGGAGCGCCCCATCTTCTTGGAGAATTTTGCGAAGATTTGTCAACGGGCGCCAAAGTTATTCCAAATAGTATATATATATATATATATATATATATATATATATATATATATATATATATATATATATACACAAACAACATGCCTAGCGGGGCACAGGAGCCCCAGACCCTGCAGAGCGGCCTCACAAAATGGTCCCGGAGAGACTCATCAATTGACACACCAACAAGAACAATGGTGAGGCCCAATACCGGAGTGAAGTACTTTATTTGAGGTACAGCAGCGCAATTAAAACTCCGTCTCCTTACGCGTTTCAGCAATCTTTTGCCTTGTTATGTTTTTGTTAGCAAGGCTCTTGAGAAAGAACAAAAGTTTGAAACGCGTTGAGCCACAGATTCATGATGGAAGGCTTGGAGCCTGGTTGTGTTGCCATCACTTACCTTAGAGAATTACCCTGCATGAGGGCGTCCTTACAAGTGGCAAACTTTTCAGATGGATTTAAGCGGCTCTGCTAGGTAGCGAGGATGAACCGCCGCTGGAAGGTGGAACCTTGGTGCTCGGAGGACTGAGCACTAAACAAAGGACAAAGGGCTCAAGAGTAAGTGTTCATGAAATTGGCAATCACACTAAAGCACTAGCTTTCATGAACCCTCTGGGGAATGATTTATTTGTGATTTTTTAATACAGCAGCATCCACTTGGACTTTACTTTTTCATGTGAACACTGCAATAACCAGAATGCTCATCGAGGCAAAAAAACGCGCTCGTGGAGGCGGGAAATGAATAAAGCATGAAGGTGTTCAACATTACAGTTGCTCTGTTTTTGTTAGCAAGGCTCTTGAGAAAGAATGAAAGTTTGAAACGCGTTGAGCCACAGATTCATGTTTAAAGGCTTGGAGCCTGGTTGTGTTGCCATCACTTACCTTAGAGAATTACCCTGCATGAGGGCGTCCTTACAAGTGGCAAACTTTTCAGATGGATTTAAGCGGCTCTGCTAGGTCGCGAGGATGAACCGCCGCTGGAAGGTGGAACCTTGGTGCTCTGAGGACTGAGCACTAAACAAAGGACAAAGGGCTCAAGAGTAAGTGTTCATGAAATTGGCAATCACACTAAAGCACTAGCTTTCATGAACCCTCTGGGGAATGATTTATTTGTGATTTTTTAATACAGCAGCATCCACTTGGACTTTACTTTTTCATGTGAACACTGCAATAACCAGAATGCTCATCGAGGCAAAAAAACGCGCTTGTGGAGGCGGGAAATGAATAAAGCATGAAGGTGTTCAACATTACAGTTGCTCTGTTTTTGTTAGCAAGGCTCTTGAGAAAGAACGAAAGTTTGAAACGCGTTGAGCCACAGATTCATGTTTAAAGGCTTGGAGCTTGGTTGTGTTGCCATTACTTACCTTAGAGAATTATCCTGCGTGAGGGCGTCCTTACAAATGGCAAACTTTTTGGATGTATATATATATATATATATATATATATATATATATATATATATATATATATATATATATAGCGGCGGAAAAACAAGGGAGACCTGAGGGGGCGCCAAGGTGACCAGATGTTCTACCTACCAACGGACTTCCTAGGCTGCGCCTGTCAGTTGTAGCCGACTCAAATTTTCATCAGGCCACAGCAGTTTACAATCTCCTTCGAGGCTCAATCATGGTGCCTTGTGGGAAGTGTAGTCCCACCACACGAGACTACACCAAATTGAAGGCGGCACATCATGGGGGCGGAGTAAGGCTGCCGATTTAAACAGCGTGACAGGCGGAACACTAACAGCACAAGGAGCAGCTGGAGAGGGGCGCTGAGGAAGGCAAAATGTGCCGAAATGCATTCGCCTGGGACAGCTGTTCATTAAAGTGCTCCCTCTAATCTCCTTTGCGGGTCACGTCTCTTTCTTTTGGAGGAGGTTTGTTGTCATATATATATATATATATATATATATATATATATATATATATATTCACAGAAAAAAACAGAGGTTTCACACCAGTTATAGTTAGCTGGAAATTTTACTGACATAAAACCATTGAAATTCCCACGCTATAGTTAGTTGGACTCACTATAACTTGCGCGTGTAATGCACTGCTGATGACATCACATATTACATCACTCATGACATGGTCTGAAAAGTTTCAGCGCTCCGTCCATCATTTCCTTGTGTTTCGTTTTGTTGGCCCTAATTTGGCAGGGTATGCCCAGACCTGGGTCCCTTGCTCACTTTGCCACTGGATTAGAGCTAGCCTGGCTGATGAGGGGTGCTACGCCGAAACCGATCCCAGAATGATGGTTTCTGTTCCAGGGAAGACCTGGCTTGGCAGTTCATGATGTGCTGTTCCCATGAGGTGCAGGGTCAAGACTGATTTGCATATAGCTGAGTCTGAACTGGGGTGGCGAAGTGAGATAAAGGACGATGATGGATTCAACCCAGATCTGTGACAGGGGGTAATTGCCTGGAAAATTTCAGCGCTCCATCATTTCCTTGTGTTTTTTCTTTATTTGCCCTAAGTTGACAGGGTCTAGATAGGACCTGGCATGCCAGTTCGGGCTGGGCTGGTCCCATGAGCTACAGGATCAAGACTGAGTGGCATATGCCTGGGTCCAAACTGGAGTGGCATGGTGAGCAAAAGAACAATGGATTAAACCCAGATCTTTATGACTTGGGAGTGAATGTTTGCATTGATCAGCATTCCCTCCATCATTTGTTTCTTTTGCCGCCCTAAGTGGAAAGGGTATGCCCAGACGTCGGTCCAGTGCTCACTGCGCTACTGGATTCAAGATAGCCTAGCTGTTATGTGGGATAACCCGGTCCCAGGATGCTTGTTTCCGGTCTAGGTAGAACCTAGCTTGGCAGTTCAGGCTGGACTGTTCAAATGATGAAAAGGGTCAAGACTGGTTTGCCTATGGCTGGGTCCAAACTGGGGTGGCGTGGTGAGCAAAAAAACCAATGGATTCAACTCAGATGTTTTTAACTGGGGGTGAATGTTTGCATTGTTCAGCATTCCGTCCATCATTTGTTCCTTTTGCTTCCACATGTTCTAACTGCACACACAGACAATAACCCTGCTTTTTTTAAATAAAGTGCTAATTTGCCGTTGTGCAAGCGGATAATTTTTTCACCTGAGACAAGCAGGTCTGCCAAGGACAAACTTGCCCAAGAGCACAAGTGCACCTCATAGGCAGTAGTTGTTTTTTTAATCTCATTTCACAGTTTTTCTCTTTTTTGTTTTTAAGGAGATGCTGTTCGTGTTTGTTTCACACCTACATTTTTATGTTTTTTCTCTAGCCTTTAAAAATTTTTTTGAAAATACAAATTATTTTATAATTGTTCAAAACTGTTAACGTCTACAGTTTCATGATCTATGTTGTTTGTACTTTTTTCCCCTTTTTTCCCCTTCTCCAAAGCTCTCAGAAGAATCTCACAAGAGCCATGGAGACAGTCTTTTGCTCTTGCGAGCCTCTCACGAGATGGTATTTTGTATAATAGTCTTTCCATTTACTGAATATATTCTGATGTAGTATGTATAATTTATTTACACCAGATTAGTAACAGTGTGCTTAATTAAAAAAACTGCAATCCATTATATAATTGTGGAGGAATATAAATCACTTAGATTCATGGAAAAACATCACTTGTTTTATCTGGACAAGACGAACATTGGTACCTAGCACACTTTGATAGACATTTGTTTACACTAAGTTTGTTTATTATTATCAGAAAAGGATCAATTACTCCCTTATTTTACGATCCCGCACGGGTCTCACAAGATGGTAAACTTTTTTTTAGAGGAAGAATATACACTTTCCTTTATTACAGTACATGTGCCTTATAGTACCCATTAATAGGATGTGGGTAGAAAGTAGACTCTCAAATGAGACTTTTTCACAGTAGAACAACGGTGCACAGTAGTATAATACGTGCATCTCACTAACACCTCTCCACAGTCTAACAACTATATATAGTCGACTATCGAGAGTGACTGATGTCTCCAGTGAGACCTTGCATGAGGATAACCAGCATGTATATGAGGATGTAAAAAGACACTGCCTCTTTTTACGACAATGTTTTTGATTCAAGTAATGTTGCATTGGCAGAACTACTTAATGAGGACACTGAGCATAGCATGAACAACATAAACGGTAGTTATGTGATTGTGTGGATGGGGGATTTTCACACGAAACACAATCAATTGTCATCAGCCAAGTATGGCGGGCTGGTGGGTGATGATGGGAATCTCATCATCGTTTTGTTCATAGTCCGTTTGAAGATTAACTTAATTTGGTACTTATGAAATATAATTTAGTATTTGTCTCTGACTCCCTGACCATGGTTCCAGTTATTACCTCCCACCTTTTGCAGGAGAGGCTGCTCTAGTTTAATTGATTGTATCCTACGTTCGGTAAACCTAAGAGAATGGGTAGCTGATTACATCCTATCAGATTCTCCCCTTAGTGATCATAGGCATATAGCCATATCAATTTGCAGCACATTCGTTTCAAAGCAACAGCTGGAGATCAATCCTTTACCACTGGCCCATAAGAACAATGAAGGGGTGATTGTGAGGTGGGCAAAGGTTGACCATTTCTTTTTTTTTATACGCTTTAATGGGTTAAACATTTCCTGATTTTTGATTATGCCTTGGTGAAAGTATCAGTAGGGCGGGCTGTGCAAATTAAGAGCTTTGATTGATTCTGTGGCATAGCAAGTGATATACTTACACTCACAATTAAACCCAACTATAGGTAGCAACTGAAATGGTTTGACTGTAACTTCACTAAGGCTCACAGTCAGTTTTTGGTAGCACTCAAAGAAGTCCCTAGGAATTTAGAGCGAGTGCTTCACTCCAGGAAGGCGTACAAGAAGGTGTTCAGAGCCCGGAATAGATATTCAGGAGGAAGCTTATCACACCTAAGCAATGGCCAGTGACCTGCAAGATAGTGAAATCTTTTGGCAGATGGTAAATCACAATAATTTTGAGATAGCCCGGGAGTCTGAGCTTAAGACAGTGATCCCCCTGGAAGAGTGGGTCACTCACTTTACTCAATTATCTTCAGGCCCTACTTCTATGGAAGGCTCTTTTCCCAATGAGACAGTGGCAATTTCATCAAGAGCTTCTCCAGTTTCTTCTTCTCCATCTTCATCCCTTCCCACGCTCCTCTCAGGACCAGAGATAGAATTGAGTGATGTGATAGATGCAATCAGTAGATGCCCTGCAGGGAAAGCTACTTGGCTGGATGGGATACCAGCTGACCTTTTTAAGGCAAATATTCCCTTGTGGGCTCCCCTCTATACTAATCTTTTAAAGCCTTCCATAATAATTGGTGCCCGCAAGGCTTGGTCCCATATGATTATCCTTCCAACTTTTAAAAGAGGCTCCAAGGGGAACCCACAGTTTTGACCAATATTGCTGATCAATTCAACTGCTAAAATAATTGGAAGAATTCTGCTGGAGTGCTTACAGGTCTAGGCGAGCGAATTCAATGTGCTCTCGGAGCTCCAATTTGGCTTTCATTTGAGCTTGGAACAGTAGAGCAGTGCCTTCATTTATATAATACAGTGGCTAAGGAAGGAAAGGTGTATTTAGCATTTATGGATCTGAGTTCAATATTTGACTCATTCAATAGATCTAATCTCTGGAGCATTATGACCGATCTTGAGGTCAAGGTGAACATTAATAACTTTGTGAGAGAACTCCATCAAGAGGTGACTGCTAGTATGAGGTATGGCCCTGGGTAGGAGGCAACTGAACCCTTTAAACTTGCTAGAGGCGTAAGCCAGAGCTGTGTTTTGGCACCCTTTCTCTATATGTCAACAGCCTAGAATTATTGGACATTAATGCTGATTGCCTGCGAGTGGGTAACCACATTGTTCAAGCATTGATTTCAGCCAATGACACAGTCTTAATAGCTAGAACAGCAATTGGCCTGCAGCACATGCTTGACTGATTGTGTGCTTATGCAGCAAAACGATCTGACAGTCAATCAGACAAAAACCCACATAATGGTTTTTGCATCACGTAAGAAGAAAGATATCACTTTCATAATGAACAATAAAAAACTTTGCACTGTTCCTTCATATCCATATCTTTTGATATTGTTTAATGACAAACCTGCTGCTCTAGCATGTACCAAAGAGGTGGTATTCAGCTTTGTGACTAGGCTAGGTGAGCCTATTAGTGAGATTATATTAATATATAAGGCAAAGTGCTGCACGAATGCAACTTATGGGTTCTGGTGTCTGGGGACTTAGGTCCTAATTACGACTTTGGCAGTGCTGTGCCGGCTCTCCGCCTTCACAGTACCGCCAAGGCCGTGCAAGGACCACTTGCCTTATTATGAGTTGACCTCGTGTAAGGCCGACGGTCCTTTGCCTTTCCCATGGTGGTGACTGGAAAACAGGCACTGCAATGGGAATGGCAAAAAAAGTTCCAGCGCGGCATGGATGGGGATGGCCATGCTGTGCTGGAACTTTGGGGAATATAGACAGGGGAGTACATGTTGTGCCCACCTGAATGTATCCCCTTGGTGGGGGGGCATGGGGACCCTTTAGGGCCCCTTTTGTTCCTGCATTGCCAGCCTTTTGATGGTGGAGTTCCCGCCATGAAATGGCTGGCGGTGCAGAAACTCGTAATACGCTCTACTGAACTGACACCAGTCCTGCTGAGCACATCGCATTGTGGCGCAGCTCTGCCACCGCCAGGGAACGACTGTTCCCTGGCGTAGCTGGTGGTCCTTTGCTGCAACGACTTTTAAAGTCATAATGCAGCGGGCAAACCACCACTAGCATTAGTGCAACGGTCTTATGATTGCCACACTCGTAATCAGGTCCTTAGTGACCAACCTGGACTGGAGAGGGGTGACAATGGTTTTGTCAAAAGATTGCCGGCTGTGTCAAAATCCACTAGCACTTATATCTGTCACTATGAAACTGGACTAGGCTATATTAATGATATTGTTAAGCTGCAACCACTTCTGTGATGGCTCAAGGTGTGGACTAAGGGCCTGACTACAAGTTCGGCGTCTCACTGCATTACCACTGCGGTGGCGGTCTCAAGAAGACCACCATAGGTGCGGTCTCCCGCCAACCGTATTACGATGTAACCGCTGGGCCAGTGAAGGTGTATCTGATGACGGGAATATTTTTGCTTATGTGTCTATGCAGGTGTGTATAATTTGACTGCACAAGTGTTAAATGTACACATATGCATGACACATGTAAAAAAAACTACTACGAGTACGTGCCATATGTTCCTAGTCCAGTCAATGGGTAAATAGTGCAAAATAGACTTACCTGAATTTTGGCACCAACAGGGTCATTTTCTTCGGGGTCAAGATGCTGCTGTGAAGGGGGACCCTTAAGGAAGGGATCCACATGGGAGACTGAAGGGAAGTAAAGGAAATGGGTGAGTATGCACCCCAATTCCTTCGATACCCATGGCTCGAAGCAGGCGCTCTTCCCACCACTCGTAATGTTAAGGGAGGAGAACTTATCTGTACCACCCTCTAAAAGCTACTTTCCCCCTACTGCCATTGCGGTGATCTGTGAATAACTGGCAGCGTCAGTGGGACTGCGGGAGTTCAGACCACCAACATTGTAATTCCACTGGTGTACCACCAACTGTGCGGCAGGGAATCCAACTCCATTTCAACATCGGTTCCCTTACCACCGAACCTGTAATCAGGCCCTGAGTGCGAAACGTCTTTTACTCAGGCAGTTCTTGCTGACCATCTAAAGCTGGCACATACATAACATCTGTATCAGTTTGAAATTAACAGACCTGTGTAAAACCCCAGAAACAGATGAGGCCAGCTTCCTTAAAAGAATGAGGGCAATGATTTTAGTTAAATGTACCAATGAGAGAATGCACAAAGAGGCTAGCAAGCCCACTGTCCTGGCCTATGCCGCAATCTGTACTGGCATGGTTTGACACAAGTGACAATAACAACAACTAGAGAGAGAGGGAAGGGGCACTCTCGGTCCCCCAGGTAATAGTTACAATCAACAAAAGAGTGCCCACACAGGGATAGTAGTGTCCAGCACAGAGAAGAAAAGAAGATCAAATCAACCTGAATAGGAATTTCTCAGGGATTTCTTGGAAGCCCTCACTCACCACCCTGGGTGGTGACATGCTTCATCATCGGGCCCACCAGGAGAAGCCGAATGCCTCCCTGGTGTGCTGCAACGCCAGGTTACTGCGGAGCGGGATTTTTTTGTGACAAAGTGTATGAAAAAGTGAGTTTAAAAAATACCAAACAGCTTTACCAAACAAAAACGTTATTCCGTGGTTAGCTGGGTATTGGTTAAAAGGTATGTGCAGGGAAATATACCAACTAATGTGTTGGGTGTTTTCCCCTCTTAAATTACAACGGGGTCAACATGTTTCTGCCCTTTAAGTGTATGGATATTACTGGGCATTCGTCAGGACCATGTAATTGTGTACCTCGGTGGTGTAGGCACGCTAAGGCCCACCCTAGCCAGAGGACGTGACAGTTAAAAAACAGAATTATGTGTCAAAAAGGTGCAAAAAAACAAACCAGAAAAAAGGGGGTTCGAACAATTTTGATGAACCTGTGGTTTGTGTATTAAAAGATCCACACCCGTGGGGGTCCGGTTCGAGGAGAGCGCTAGGTGCCTAGCGGGTGTTTGGCGTTGCGGGCGGTGTGCCATTGTCGCCACCACCCCCCTCCCGAGACCCATGAAGTATGGATCTTTTAATACACAAACCACAGGTTCATCAAAATTGTTCGAACCCCCTTTTTTCTGGTTATCCTACGCAGTGTGCATTGCTAATTTAACTCAATGCCCATGTCATGGCTGCTCTGCACAAACCATGTTGCACTTTATGCTTTTTTGTAAGTTTTATGCCTCTTTAAGAAAGCTCCTTCTTTTACCTTTTTTAAAACAGGCCAATTTTAGACGATGCAGGGTTGCTATGGAGTTTTTGCAGTCATTGTCAACTGTGAGGATATGCTATTTAACTGTATCTATTATACAGTGTGCTATACAGCTGAGGGCATCAATTGTTTGTGACTTAAGAATCCTCTTAAATTGTGTGCTTTTTAAAGCAAATTCTTACAGTGCTTTTATGAGATTTATTTTTATGCAAGTTTGTACTGTGCTTCTTCTACTGCCACATGATGATCAAATATTGATGATGATGACACTGCCTCTTCACTCACCTTTCCACAGGCTCAGCAGTATGCATAGTAGGTTGGGGAAGGTACACACATCATATATAAGACCTTATTATTCCATAGTAATTATAATAAGTCCTGGCCTCTCCACTGAGACCTCTCTGCAGGAAAATAATCATATATTTTAGGGTGCGGGAATGGATTTCACTGTCCAGTCACAGTTCTACCCAGGAGGACAGATATATGCAGTAGTTTGTAGGAAACACACTCCTTTCTCCAAGACAACATGGATGTGAATCTCGGTGTTGGCAAGGAGTGGTCTCTCTGCTGACACCACTGCCTAGACCAACAGGGCCACGCGGTGTTGTCTGAGAGGGGAGTGAACTGTCCGCTAACATATCTTACCAGGGTGAGAGGTGTCTGTACTAGGGTTTCAGAAACAAATCTCTCCCTGCTCAAACCTCTTCCCATGCTTTAAGTATGCATAGATAGGCTGTTGTGGGGAACTGTCATGTTTGCTGACAGATCTCTCTTGCATAATAGTCTCCTTAGTACATTGTGTAAAGAGACTGCCCCTCTTCTGTGACCTGTGTCTTAGAGGATGGGTGTGCAAATTAGGGTGTGAAAAGGGGCTTACCTCTCTGGTCACAGCTCTCCCCAAGATAACAGATGTACAAGTAAGGTGTAGCAATGAAAAACTTCTATCCTGAGAAGTCTGCCTTCTTCTACAGAGATTATGGTATGGAAACACACTGCCCTGTCAACTGAGACATCTCCTCAGAGTAATTATTTGCAAAGTAGACTGGGGTAGAAATGGTTCTCTCTGCACATACCTCTCTTCATAGTGATAAATGTCCATAGTAGAGTGTAAAATGGAGTATCCTCCCTGTTGAAAAATATGTCTTGCACAACTGTTGACCAAGGTGTACTGCTCTCTGTGCCGAGACCTCTCTCTACTATCAGAGGACATTGCACTACGACATGGACAATGGATGGTCTCTTTACTAAGATCTCACTGTTGCACGACAACTCACCATAGCTGCATAACAAAATAACTGGGTTCTCCATTACCAAGTGTCTGTAGAATATAGGATGAGCGCATACTAACATGGAGATACATTTACATGTGACAGCATATTTACTGCCCCTAAAGATAGAGCAGCTAGTTTTGGTGAATACTGCAATACTATAATAAAAACTGATATTTATAATAAGTATGAATCAAAGAAATCAAGCTTTTTTATTACAATAATTTTTTTTAACAAAAGTACAACTATATTAACAAACTTTATGAAAATTTATTAAACAAACATAACAAACAACTATATTACTTAGAACATTTTCTTTGACACTCATCAGCAGATGCTAATGTCTTCCCCCTTTTTGCTTTATTTCCTACTGGATTTTGATTCACGTAGCTCATTTTTCCATTCTTTTAGCCACGTTAGCCTGCCAAAGAGTCTTCAGTTTCCTGGTATGTATTAGCAGGCTAGGTGGCAAACAAGTTTCAGCAAAGCAACATATGTATAAATTACAGTTTAAAAAGCATAGCTAATGCTGCTAACCTGCATAACTGTTCAGTTTCTTTCACATCCTTACAATCTGAAAAAACTGTGCTTCAAGAGGTAGTTATTTCTGATCAGCACAATAATCATGTTCGTCTTAACAAGGCTCTTTTTTGCTGCTTATGTAAGGAGAAAATGATTTCCTCAGAGTCAAGTTTCCAGTTTGCTCCTAAAAAAGACAAAATAACAAAAAAAGAAAAAAGCTGCACACTGATCAATAATTCTTTTCAGTGATACATTACTATATTCTCTAACCTTTACTACAGTTTTCATCCACAATCACACATTCATATCTAGTGCATCAGTAACTTGTTATTCCTTTCTCCTGAAAAATACCACACCCTCAGTCTATTTTCATATTTTTGCAATAAAATTATAACATCCCATGAACTCTGCCTCCATAACAGTTTTTAAAGTACCACATTCTTCTTGGCCGACCAAAGTTTATAAAATATATTGCTACATACTTGAACTGAAAGTTCTTTTTTAAATGCAGATGAAGACACCAGTCTTTTTAAGCTCCACATAAATGAACTTCGGCTGAGAACAGCTCAAACAGACTTTTCTCTCTTCCAAAGTACCAAGGGCAAACTGAGTTATTTCTGGTTCTCCACCCAATCACATAACAGCATTTTTCCAACCATGGAATAAGTATGGTAACTATTGGATGACCCTTGGCAGTTTTTTTATATGTCTACCCATGAAATCTTGCAAGACTCTTGCAGGATCGTAAAACATCTCATTGCAGACCAGTAAATTTACACATGAGTATCACAAGATCGCACAAAACTCATGAAGCAAGCTTTATTCCCTGAAGCTTGCACTCTACTCTTGCGAGACTCTCGCAGGGTTGCAACATACTTGCAGGGAAACAGTAGAATGTGGGAAGGACTAGGTTCTTCACTGAGAGCCCTTTCTTTGATAATGGGTGTGCACACTAGGGTGTAGGAAGAGACTGCTCTCTCCTTTTAAACCTCTCACTCAAATGACAGGTTTTCATAGTAGGGCATATGAAGAGACTGACTTCTCCACTGAGACCTTTCTCTTGGATGACAGGTGTTCATAGTAGGGTGTGTGGAGGGACTGCCCTCGCCAATGAGACCTCTCTGTCAGATCACAAATATGCATAGTAGAGTGTGTGGAGAGAGAATGGCTTCTCCTCTGAGACCGCTCTCTTGAATGACGGCTGTTCATAGTATAATGTAGATAGACTGGCCTTTCCTTACAGACCTCTGCTCAGATGACTGGTATGTGTAGTTGTGTGTGGAGAATGTCAAACCTCTCCTTTCAAACCTCTCTCAGATAACGGGTGTGCATAGTATGGTCTGTTCACAGAGACTGCCCTCTTTGGTGAACCCTCTCTCTCAGAAGATGGGTATGTTTAGTAGTGACTGGAGAGGGACTGTCCTCCCTGTTAACACCCCTCTTTATGATGGGGGATAAACGTAACTGTTCCCACTCCTGTGCAACAGTAGAGAACGCATTGGACTTCCTAGGGATAACATTTACTATTCTCACTCCAGTCTGCGCAACAGTAGGGAAAGTAATTAGATTCAAACACAATACACACTCTCTTTATGAGTGTACTGGCTTTTTTAACCCTTCACTTTGAGGCAACTCCATGCTAGATGGACTTCTAAATACATGGCTTTCAATCAATGAGTCCAGATTGTTAGAGTGAGGCTAATCACCCATGAGGATATCCTGGCCTTATTGTGATCAGTCATAGAGCCAGACAGGTCTTGAGTCCCTTTCAGAATTTCATCAGTGAAGGTGCTGTAAAGAGGTAGAGGGGAAGGTTATTCCTGAATTTGGCAGGCAGAAGTAGGAGAGGATCATCCTCCGCTGTGGCTTTGAAGGATGAGGGGAATGTGAGCAAGGGAGGTGGAGCGCAGGTGTCTGGAGGGTTGGATAACTCACGCGCTGGTTGATGCATGCTGGTCCTTGGTTGTGGAAGGCCTTGTAGGCGTGTATCAGTATATTGAATTGGCATCTTTTCTGGACAGGGAGCCAGTGGAGGTTCCTGAGGTGGGAGGTGATGTGGGTTCATTTGGGAAGGTTGAGGATGAGTTTGGCAGCCGAGTTCTGTATCGTCTGGACTCACTTCAGGAGTTGGGTGGTGTTTCCTGCTAAGAGCGCATTGCTGTAGTCAAGCAGACTGATGACTAGGGCTTGGGTGATGGTTTTCCTGGTGTTCATGGAAAATCGTCTGAAGAAATTTCGGAGCATGCAAAAGGCATAGAAGCAGGCAGAGGCAACTGCGTTGATCTGGCATTTCAAGGGGAGTTTGCTGTCCAGGATGATGTCAAGGTTATGGGCGTGGTCTGTTGGAGTGGTTGTGGGACCAAACTCGGAAGTCCACCAGATGTCGTACCATGGGGAGGTATTGGCTCTAAAGACCAACACTCCGTCTCGCCTGTGTTGAGCTTTAGGCAGTTGGTCTTCATCCATTCTGCGATACTCTGCATGCAGTTTTGGATGTTGGGCCTGGTGGTTGAGGGGCTCTTCTGATAGGGAGAGGATGAGCTGGGTGTCATCTGCTTAGATAATGATGGTGAGGCTATGGGCTCTGACGATGTTGGCCAGGTGCACCATATAGATGTTGATCAGTGTGGGGCAGAGGAATGAAACTTGCGGGACACTGCAGATGATGCTCTTGGGCTCCGACATGAAGGGCGGTAGGGGAATTCTCTGGGATGCAATATATTTGAGGGAATCCCCTTGGATGCTGATGTGGCAAAGTCTCTTCATAAGGGTATGGTCGGATACAGTGTCGAACACTGCTGAGAGGTCAAGAAGGATCAGGGCTGCTGTGTCTCCCCAGACGCGGAGGATCAGGGTGGTCTTGGTGCTGTGGTTGGTACGTAAACCAGTCTGAGAGTTGTCCAGAAGGTTGTTGTTCTCCAGGTGTTCGTTGAGTTGTTGGTTGATGGCCTTCTCAAGGACTTTGGCAATGGAAGCAGAAGGATGGGGTGGAAATTCTTGAGATCTCTGGAAGTGGCTGAGGATTTCTTGCCAAGGGGTTTAACCCTTGCATATTTCCATTGATCGGGGAAGGTGACCATGGTGATGGAAGCATTGAAGATGGAGGTGAGTTTGCCACTGATTACCTTGCTTCTGAGGTGGTGGGGGCAGGGGTCATTGGGTGCTCCATAATGGATGAAGCCCATGATGGCTGAGGTACTCTGAGTGGTGAGCGATTCCCATGCTGTGTTTGGAAGGTTGTGCGTGGTGTCAGTTAGTGTGAGGAAGTTGTGGAGGTCTGTGGTCTAGTGTTTGAAATTACTGTAGACAGTGGATATCTTGCTGTGGAAGTAGTCTGCCAGGTGTCGTAGAGTTCCTGGGAAGGGGGGTTCTTGGTAGCTGAAGGGCAGGAAAACTCTCTGACGATGTTGAAGACGTCTTTGCTGTGGTTGGAACAGACTTCAATGCAGTCTGCCAGGGCACATTTTTTGTGTCTTTTAGGCATTGATGGTTTATGTTGAGGTCTGATTTGAAGGTGGTTCAGTCTATGGTATCTTTGCTGGTGCACAATTGTCTCTCTAGACGTTTGGAGCTGAGTTTCGAGGCCCTGCGTTCCGGTGTGAACCATCTGACTTGTTTGGTGGATCTACTGGTTGTGGAGGGCTTGATGGGGGTGACCCTTTCTGCGCTTTTGGTGATCCAGGCAAAGAGGTCCTTGTTGGTCACGGGGTCAGGGTGGGTGGTGTAGAGGGTGTCCATCCATTGGGCTTCTGTCACTTTGTTCCTGCTGTGGTAGGAGGGGTCTTAATGGTGGTCCAAGGTGCACCTGCTATGTTAAAGTGGATGTCCAAGTGAGTTCCATGACTGTCACTGGCAGTGAAGGTTGGGTCCAGTGTGTGTCCTGAACTGTGTGTGGGGATAATGACCAGTTGAGTGAGGCCGATGTTGCGAGGTTGATGGTGTTAGTGCCTTTGCAGTCATCGAGGTGGAAGTTGAGGTCACAGAGGAAGATGTAATGGTAAGTGTTGATGGCCGGTAGGGAGATGACCGCGGGGATGGTGCTGCAGAAGCTGGGGCGTGGGTCTGTATGCAAGGGTACCTCTAATGGTTGTTCTGCTGTCGGTTTGGAGTAGGAAGTTGAGGTGCTCCATGATTGGTGTGGTGTCGTCTTGGGTGATGGTGCAGTGGATGGTTTCTCTGTGTATGGTGGCAATTATAACTCTGTGTTTGTTTTTTGGTTTTTTTAATTGGCGTTTTAAACTTTAGCAATGACAAATTGCATCAAACACACAGTACATAACTGTTTACAGCCCCACTGCATTACAACGCTCCTCCTCCACGAGTACAATTCATGCCTAGTATGTATAGATTCTATACAAGCAACACATCCGTAGTGCACCCTGAGTACAGCTGTTACAACTTACATTTGCGCATTGTGCTCTTTGAGATAAGAAATGAGGTACATTCAATAGTCCGTTGTCAATGTGTCTTTACAATAAGCTAGGTCTTGTAGCCAGTGCCTTACCTGTGGTACATTTTTACCTCCCCATGTAATCGATACTCTTCGCTTTGCCATCAGGAGAGCTATCACACAAAATTTTCGCTTTAATGCCCGCACCCCCTGTACCAGCCCCAGTAGACATGTTTTGGCATTGCAGTCTAATGAAACACCCACCATGATACCTAGTGCGCTCACCACATTTTCCCAATAAGCTGCAATGCTCGGACAGAACCAAGCGAGGTGTATAAAGTCTGCTGGCTCAACCCCGCATCTATGACACTGGGAGTTCTCTCGTAGGCCAAATTTATGCAAACGTGCCGGGGTATGGTAAGTCTGGTGTAAATATTTAATGTGAATGATGCGTAGGTTCCCATTTGGCGTTAACAACTCTGTGATAGTACCCGCAGTGGCCCACTCCTCCTCGGTCAGTGGAGTATCTAGGCAGCTGTTCTATTTGCGTATCGCCTTGTGTGTCTTGTCCCCTATTTCAGCTTGCAGCTCTACATACAATTTAGAAACCAAATGTGTAGGTGTGGGAGATGTGATTAGTAGTTGGAATGTAGTTGACATTTGGGGTTCGCCTGGGTAGGTGGTGTATAGTAAGCATGGGCGAATTTTGCGAATCTCGCGTTCGCGAATTTTGCGGATTTGTGAATTCGCAATCCGCAAAATCCGCGAATTCTCGCGAATTTGCGGATTTTTTTTTGTGTGTTCGCAAGTGTTTCTGCCAGTTCGCGAGGATTTGGTACTAGTTCGCAATTGCGAACTTACTTGTCGGCTCGCAACGGTCGCGACTATGTTGTTTCTACGTCTGGTTCATCATCACAGCCTCCCAGCACCCTCTGTTTCACCACTGGCACCCTCTCTTTGACCCATGCCACCCTCTGTTACATCAATGCCACCCTCTGGTTCATCATCACTGTAGAAGATGGGGGGGAAAAGCAAGCCCACCTGCCCTGCTTGAACTGACATGAATTAATTTGGGGTTAGTTTATTAACAACACCTGCCCTGCCCCAACTGACAATAATAAATTAGGGGCTAATTAATGTGTCACTGAATTTGAAGTTCCAGCCTGGCACCTGCTTGTCTGCTCCCTTAGCTGTAAATCAGGACCTTTGTGGCATACAGTTAAGGTCAGAGCAGGGTCACACAATAGTTGAAAGCAGACAACCGAATTCTGGAGGGCCCCCTCAGGAAGCACTACAGGGAATCGTTACAAATCATGAGGTTGACCTTTTGCACCTGCTCATTGCTTTTGCATCTGCAAAAATCGTTTTTCGTTTTTTTCGCGCTATTCGCGGGGCGCGGCGTCGTGCGAAACCGACCGCGGAAGCCGCCAATTCGTGCGAATGAGCTTTTTATTTTTTTGCGGCTTGTTGTTTTGCGAGTTTTTTTGCAGTATTCGCGAGCCGCTTGCAGCGCAACACGCGAATTTACCCCAAGGTCGAGTACGGGCGCGGCCATTTTGTTTGTGTGACGTATTTCTGTTTCCGCCCGCTATGTATAATCTCGCGCAGTAAGCGCATTGCGAGTAGAAGTTCGCACGAGATCGCGAGGGAAATCTCGCGCGAACTTACTTTCGCGCTCGTGAACGGGCGCCGGCCATCTTGTTTTTCATTCATTTCCTGTATCTGGGCATGGTGTTTAATCCTCTTGCTATCTTTGCCATCCTTTGCTTGTTTTCAGTTTTTTTTAACGATTTTGCTTCTTATCTATCCCTCTCTTTTCCTAGCTGTATATTTTTGTCTTTTCTGCTATTTTTCTTTACTTTTAAACTACTTTTTAAAACTCTTTTCTTTTCTTCTTCCCTATCATATTCCTTCTTAATTTTCTACTTCCTACCTTACCTGCCCAGACCATGGTGAAGCCAGGCGCCGTGAAGCTGCCCAGGCACTTGAGGGCGGCAGCGGCGGCGGGGAGGAGGAGTCCTGGACCCCGTGCCAGGACACCATGCGGTCGATTGAGGGGGGAGCAGGTGATGCGACGGGAGATCTTCAGCCCGGAGGAAGTGGGCGCGCTGGTCTACTTCGTCCAGCGCCGCCTGCCCAGGACCATCGCGGGAGGCGGCAGGATCGCGGCCGGCGGCTCCAACATGCGGGAGCGCCGGAAGTGGTGGGAGAAGGTGTGCTGGGCCATATCCCACCTCTACGGGGTCCAGCGCACCTACAGCCAGGTCACCCATCGCTGGACGGACCTCCTGGACCGGGAGCGCGACCTGCTGGACCAGCTCGGCTTGGAGATCCCCGGGCTTGGTGAGTAGTAGTAGCCATTTCATCACTCACTACTATGATGTTTTCTCCTGCTCTGTGTTGTTGTATTGCAAATATTTGTTTTTTACATGGAGCAAGCCAATAATGCCGCTGATGACGATTACATTGTAGTTAAATTATATTTCAAAATCTTCTCTGCATTTCAGGTGCACTGCTCTCCTTCTCAGTGGCGTTGCTACTATGCTTATTTGTTTTCTATTTTGTGGTCTCATTGGCCTGAGTAACTATTATGTATGAGTGTACTTTACAGAACTGCGTAATGCTAGACACTAGGGGGCAGATTACATTTACAAGCCCCTTGCGCCACGTTTACGTTGCCTTGCGTGACGCAACAGCGGCGTAAACGTGCCGCATCCCTGCGAGTCATTTACAGCATGACGCATCTAGGGAGATGCGTCACGTTATAAAGCCATGGGCCTGCACCACAATGGGTGCGTTCCTAGTACGCAGGGTGGGCGGTCCGGCGGCTGTGCGCCTCGCAAAATTGCCTGCGTGAAATCTACAAGATTTAACGCAGGCACTTCTGCGACGCTGCTACGTCAATTCAATTCCTTATGCCTGCTTAAAGCAGGCGAAAGGACTGACACAGCATGTTAAGTATTGGGTGGCCCTGAGCATTACTGGAGTTGCATTGCGTTGGCGACGTGACTCCAGCGATGCGCCGCTCTTACGTGACGAGATGCGTCACGCAAGTGCCTACCCTTGCGCCAGGGCGCGCCGCATTGTAAATGAGGCGCATCTGCCGTGTCGCAAGGGTAGTTTTGCGTGACGCATTTGATCTGGCGCATCTCTGGAGATGCGCCAGAACGCGTAAGTAAGTATGCCCCTAAGGGGCAGAATTGCAATTACCGTCGCATCCCTGCAAAGTAGCAGGGATGCGCCATTAATTGTGCGGCCCGCTACCACCACCAAACATGGTGCGCCGTATTTGCAATGCGGCGCACCATGGGCCCAAAACGTCACCAAAGCTTTACTGCTGGAGTTGCGTCGCAACGATGGCGCAGCTCCAGCAATGCTCTGGGGTACCCTATCTCCCCAATGCTGGGTCAAGCCGTACGTCTGCTTCAAGCAGGTGCAGGGTTTGTGTGACGCATCATTGTCCTAAAGGTGACTGATTGAAATTTTGTAGATTTCCCTCAGCCACTTTTAGGATGTGTTCCAGCGCAGGAATGCCCTCCCTTGCGCCGGAAAGCCCCCTGATGGCGCAGGGCTTTATAACGGGATGCATATCCCAAATGCGTCACGTTGTTATAATATTATACGCCGCACCATGGCGCCCTTTTTTGTTTAGCTGCTGCGTCACAATAGTCACGCAAGAACGGAGCAAAAGAGCCGCAAGGGGCTTAAATCTGCCCCTTCCTTTGTACCCCTGACAATAAGAAAAATAGTGGCGGTGGATTGATAGTTTGACTATTTAAATGACTGGTAATGTAGCAGGCAACTGTTAGTGTTGTCACTGATCTGACTGAAATCACAATGGAGTTTGTCTGTCACTTTGCGTCTTGCCTGCGGACTGCTGCCTGCCAGTCCTAGGTGAACCTTTCAGTACTTTGTTTAGTGAGTTACGTGACTTTTAAAGTCACAGGTCCGCAAATAAATGAAAACTAACCCTAATCAATATAATTTCGCGGAAATATTTTGTTATTGTTCTTTTGAAATGTTTGATTTGGTTGACATTGACAAGCAACAATCATCCATGTTTTCTGTTCTTTCTTTCATGTTGTACATCAGCTCCCCCCAGGGGCGAGGGGAGGACACAGGAGCAGCAGGCGGCGGATGCTGTTGAACAGGGCCAGGATCGGGCAGGCGAGGGCTCCTTTGCTGGCCCCTGTAAATTTTCATTTTAGACTAGTACCTATTTTCCCTAGCGTTCCTCATTTGATTTTTTCAAAATCGTCTTTGATCTTCTTGTAGACTGTATCTAAATTCTTATCCTGCCTCTACTATGACTCCCTGTGGTATTACTAGATTATTCTTATTAGTCTGTCTGTGTAGCTAACTAAGATTGCACGGTTGGCGAAACTCCCATTCTAGTCAGCAATAGCTCTATCAACTTAGTGCAGTCCTCTGGGATTGTCCATAATGTCTTTTGAAGTGTTCTATCTGCTTTGAAAATTCCCAACTATAAAATGTGAATGACCACCAAGAAAGAATAAGATACTACCTTTTGGTTTGGATAGGAGAACAATCCATACCACTACAGTGGCGCGGACAATTCTTCTGCAGAAACTATGGACAATAAATAGTGCATTGCTTATCAATTATAATAGGCGCTGTTAGAGTTTCCACATACCTCTGTGATAACAGACTTTGAACCCCCAATGTCCTTACTGAGTGACTACATAGTGTGGCACAGTCATTTACCTCCCGAATTCATCGATCATTGATCCCCAATGATGATTATTATCCAACGTAGCTGAAGAGTACGGAGTCAGAGTCAAGAAGTGTCAGAGGCACGGACTCATGCTTGCAAAATTTGCAAAACCTTTCGCTCAGTCACTCTAGTCACTCTGGACCAAAAAACACAGAGTCTCTCTAAGTTTAAAAGCTTTATTAAAAGTAAACACATTTATTAAAATGAAGTCATAATAAAAAAAAGAAACGTTTAACTGAGAATGTAAAAGTGGTTAGTGCTGACGATTAATTGAAGACATTTCTTGTGGTCGAGCCGAGCTCTCACCTTGTTTCAACTTGATCTTGTTGTTAGAAGTCCATCTTCTGTCTGTGTGGAAAAAAATGGTGCGTGTTAAAAAGCCAGCCTTCATCAGTTGTGCCAAAAAGTGCTGCATTACATTGTTTTCACATGTCTTCATTCCTTGACCAAATACTAGTGAGTGGTTTATTCTAACATTCTTAAATGTACTTTGTAGGTGGAACATCTGGTGGCGGGGCCAACGCGGAGGTGGTGGTGCTCGACATGGAGGCGGAGGGCAATTCCTCAGGGGAGGATGCGGCGGTTCCAGTGCCGGCTGTGAGAGTTCAGACGGTGGTGGTGGCGGGCAGAGGTAAGCTCTTATATATTCCTTACTTATTGAGATTGAAGACGTGGCTGGGAAGGAAAGAATATGAGATGCATGGCTGGGTGAATGATGAAGCAATGATTGGTGGAAGGACAACAGCCTGGGTGGGTGACACAGAAACTGTATGTGTCCATATACCTGGATCATGCTACTATCTGACTCTTAGATAGCATATGTGTATCTAGAGCAGGGGTACTCATAGTACAGCCCGCGGGCCGGTGGCGGCCCGGCAAGCCTTCCTTGGCGGTGTGCAGACCTTGCAGACAATCACTGCTCCCCCGGCCCCCACAGAGCAGAGTGGAGATGCAGGGCCACAAAGAGGTGAAATAGAACAAAGCCTCTGCTCTGTGGGGCCGGGCAAGCAGTGATTGTCAGGGTGGAGATGCAGGGGCGCTACAACAAACAAAGCCTCAATAATATGTTAATGGTCTTTTAAAGACCTGTTAAGTACTTTGGTGTGGCTGTCTGTGTGTGCGCGTTGAGGAAGCTGTCTCAGCCCGGGCTGAAGGCTGACACAGACAGACACACACACAGTGAGATGACAGAGGGGGAGGGAGAGGGAGGGCAGGAGGGAGAGAGAGATGGAGAGGGAGGGCAGGAGGGAGAGTATGAGTGAGAGAGATGTATGTAAATGCTGGGTCTGGTGGCTCAGTGGATGAAGGCATCTGCTGCAGGGACCTGTGTGCAACCTCATGGTCACAAGTTTTCGTTTTGCTTTAGCCCCGCCCCCTCTGACTCCGCCCCCACCAGTGCAGCCCTCGGCCACAAACTACACTGTAAATTTAGCCCCTAAGAGAAAGTTTGTGAGTACCCATGATCTAGAGAGAGTAGACGGTCAGTGGATGAACTAAGTGTAACTTTTGAAGAGCATGTAACACTGCACCCGCACGTCCGTTCCAGTGTAGGAAAGGCAAGGAAAAGAAGTTTTAATGTTGTCCAAATACTACCATCAATAGTAGCAGTAGTTTGTATTGCAAGCACAGCATAGATCTGGTTATTACGGTGGCCACTCCCTACCTCTCTTAATAGGTTTAGTAGTACTCAGTCATTCATGTGTGGATGTATCACTGGTCACTCAATAAAAAGCAAAGCACCTAAAGTCATCCCATATATAAGCAAAAACATCCCATGTGAAGTGATAGATAATCCGATTATTTATCTTCTTCAATTTTCCATTTCTAGTACTTATTTCCACCTTGAGTTGTAACAGAGTATTCTCAGTGCCACCCGTAATAGAAAAGTAAGAGCTTCACCACCTGCATGTACTGGACGGGTACAGTAACGCAACGCAAGTCTAGGTCACTCATCATGGCGTGCGTCTCTTTTTCTCGGGTGCAAGTTTACTGCGCTGGCATTATGCCGGCTTGCAGAAGATAACGTACCAATTTTCCTAAACAAGCGACAAGAAGAAGAATAAGACTGGTGTACTTTCATAGTCGACTCCAATGGAAGTCCATAGTGCTCGTAGAATTTGTTCCTTAAACTCCCACTAATGTTAGAGCAAGGATGAAGAAGTGTGAGGTTAGATAGATACTGGCCTCAATAGTTATGTAATGCGCTTGCAAGTTGCTAGTTGTACTGCAACACAAATTTCTGCTGAATGATTGAGTTAATCTTAAAGAGCATTGGTTACAGACTATATCTTTCTTTCTTCATATAGGTTCTCCTTCCAAACGAACAAGGAGGAAGGAGCTGGCTGGAGCGGCCCGGCAACGGAGGATCGCTGCCACTGTGGCCGAATATCGGCGGCTGGTGGCCCTGGAGGACGAAGAAAGTGTGCAGTCGACCACAACAACAACGTCGTCTGCATCGGCCTCCGTGCCCCCACGGGCTGCCACCCAGCACAGTGGTCCACCCAGACTGAGCCGGGCTGCCAAAGCCAAACGCCACCGCCGAGTAGCAAGGACAACAGCTTCCTCTCACAGCCGTTGCACCTGCAAGGCAGTGAAGGCACGCCTGCGCCGCAGTACCCTGATGGTGTCCCGCCTCCAGCAGGAGCTCCACCACTTTTCAAACGTGTTGGAGGGGCTCCGCGTAGAGCACGCCTTGCTCCGCCAGGAGCATGATGCCCTGGCCCAAAAAGTAGACAGCATCCACCCATAGTGTCCCTTGCCCCTTTTTTAGAGACTTTTGGGGAGTGGGAATTGGGAGTTGGGTTTTTGGGGACTTTTGAAGGACAATCGTTGGGGTTAGGGAGGGTCTTGCGGGAGATTATTTTGTTAGGGATATAAATATACTTTTTCAAACTTTATCTGAGCATACCCGTTTCTTACTGCTTGCCTGGTGGGTGGGGGTTTAACAGTGACTTTGTTTTCCTGAAAGTTTAGTTCCATTTTCTTCCTTTAAGTGTAAATGCCCAAATGTTTTCAACACTAAGTACCTCTCACAGAGTAAGTGAAGTGAATCCAAGAGTCCTAGGACTTTAGTAGTACTACCGTCAGTCTCTCGTCTCTCCTACTAATACTCCATTATCCCCCCAAACCACCAAACGCTTATCTTACCTGTAATTTGTGTTTGAAAGTAGGGCTAGACCCAGGGCTGGCTCCACGGGAAACAGCGAATAAGGTTGGCAATCTTGGTCGGATAAAATTTCCTCATAGCAGTGGTACTAGTGGTGTGACACAGTGGCAGTTGCATGCCTATGAAAAAAAAGAAAATTAAATCTGGTTTGTCCTCCTGAGCAATTCAACGGTACAATAGAGAATATAGCAGGTGACAGAAGTACACTAGAACAGTGCCACATTGTAGCCTAACAAATGGTAAAGTATAACTACTAATTCGGTTGAAGTTCTTTGACATTAGCCATGGGTCTTTGTCAAGCAGAGTAAGAATATATCCTCGGATTTCTTCACCAGCCTGTTGCTATCACCTTATCCTCCCCAGCAAGTGTGTGGATTTATTGCTGTAATTTAGTCACACATCAATCAAAACCACACAGCCCGGGGGAAGAGGGTTAGGGTTCGAAAAATGGATGGGTATGGGGGTTTTTGGGAAAGGTTTTGGGAGACAAGAAAAAATAGCACAGCATGGACAAACAATTGTGAACATAAACAAATCTTTGGGTACAAACCTATCCATCAATCTTTGAAAGTGCATGCACTACTGCATGCATGTCAGTGAAAAGTAAGTAGTACTTTCGACAACTGTGGAAGAAAGAATGCGACAGTACAGGGCCTGTGTGGAATTATTGATAACTATATTCAACATAAGGTCTCTGTAGCCAGATACCAGAGAGCCTTGCTGGTCACTATAAATCCATTCACAACAACACTCAATGGGGTTGGTCTGGAAGGTATAGTAGATAGAAAAGGAGAAATTGCTTTTTTTCTAGGTGTCCCCTCACTCACCAGGGTTGCCCCTTGGTGACATGCTTCATCATTGGGGCCATCCCAGTCCTCTACGGGCTGGGGCGTGCTGCGACTTGCGAATTACGTAGGAGCACTTACAAATGACTATGTGTGGTGCAGATGTGATAGTGGAGTGGACTAAGTGATGTGTTAAGGGATCAATTTAGAAGCAGAGAGAGATCCAAGAAATGCAGTCACAGTCAGAGAAAAAGGCAAGGGATACTGTATCTATGTTGTTGTAGTTGTCCTATTGGAAGTGGTAAGTAAGTTGCCTGCAGAAAAAAATCCTCTTATTAGTGGCACTCCTCCATTGCAGCCGACGCTTCGTCCATCGATGTTGGTCACCAGAAGACACCCTGTAAAAAAATCACAGCATAGACAAACAATTGAACATAAACAATTATTTGGGTACAAACCTATCCATCAATCTTTGAAAGTGCATGCACTACTGCATGCATGTCAGTGAAAAGTAAGTAGTACTTTCGACAACTGTGGAAGAAAGAATGCGACAGTACAGGGCCTGTGTGGAATTATTGATAACTATATTCAACATAAGGTCTCTGTAGCCAGATACCAGAGAGCCTTGCTGGTCACTATAAATCCATTCACAACAACACTCAATGGGGTTGGTCTGGAAGGTATAGTAGATAGAAAAGGAGAAATTGCTTTTTTTCTAGGTGTCCCCTCACTCACCAGGGTTGCCCCTTGGTGACATGCTTCATCATTGGGGCCATCCCAGTCCTCTACGGGCTGGGGCGTGCTGCGACTTGCGAATTACGTAGGAGCACTTACAAATGACTATGTGTGATGCAGATGTGATAGTGGAGTGGACTAAGTGATGTGTTAAGGGATCAATTTAGAAGCAGAGAGAGATCCAAGAAATGCAGTCACAGTCAGAGAAAAAGGCAAGGGATACTGTATCTATGTTGTTGTAGTTGTCCTGTTGGAAGTGGTAAGTAAGTTGCCTGCAGAAAAAAAATCCTCTTATTAGCGGCACTCCTCCATTGCAGCCGACGCTTCGTCCATCGATGTTGGTCACCAGAAGACACCCTGTCCACTGCCTGCCTGATGCTGAATTGTGGCTCGCTAATGTGAAGCCTGACTCCATCCTTTTTTCCCCATTGCAGAGACTGAAACCCGGCCTGTAATTATTCAACGAAAAACATGAAGTGATATAATATTACAACACCACTGATAAATAAATATAAGGTATGTAGGCTGTGGAGTGCAAAAAGTCACAATTTGATTTTCCTAGTAGACAGTACAATATTTTTGAAAGTGCGTACTCTGTCTGAGTCACCTTTTGAAGGATAAATAAGTAGGGGCAAATTAATGTAGCGGATCTTTCCCCTCAAGCTAGGTGTACTGTAAACTGTGTTTTAGAACAAAATTAGATCTTCCTAGCAGTGCTCCCACCCAGACCCTTACTAAAGCCAGTCGCAAAAATGTAGAAGACCCCCAATCAAATCTCAAAAAACGAGGCCTAGCAGAAAACTGGTGACAAAACTTACTTTGAAAGTAAAAGTAGGCCGAAGTACCCCCTTCCTAATTACCCCTTACCCACCGTGGATTGCATTCAAACCACTTGCAAGCAACCAAGCAAAAGTATCCATAGCCAGCAACGCTCCAAGACTCGAAATCCCCCTCACTCAAACACATGCAATAGAAATACTGCTAACCCTAACGAACCCTAAGTTAAGAATAGTGGCAAAGGCTTTCTTTAACTATGCCAAATCCCCCCTTTCCCACCATGGATTTTCTTCAAATGACTTGCAACCAAAATTACACATTCTCACGAGTGCTCTAAGACCCCAGAACTCAGTTGCAAAAATCTAGAACACCCCGAAACACATGCAATCCTGCTGCTAGGGCTAACCCTAACGAACCCTAAGTTACAAAAAGTGCCAAAAGGCTTTTCCGCGAGGATTTTGTCCCAACCACTTCTACCCGGTATTAGACCTTCCCAGGAATGCCCCACGACCCGCCAACCCACCCGCCAAGAAGCATAACACCCCCAAACAGGCCAAAAGCAAAATCTCATACTTGCAATATTTCTCGGCCTTCGGTCCAAACGCGCTGCGTAGCTAGGCCATAAGTCGGGGTTGCCACGACCGATTTCCTGAAAAGCAAATGCAATCAAGATTAGAGTGTCCCAGCAGTGCTCCCAGACCACGAAACTCACCCACAAACAGACGGAACCCCCCCTAAGAGCACCTCAAAGGCAAGCAAGTCATTAAAAACACAAAAAATTTTCCGCCAGGGATTTGGTCCAAACCACTTTTATCCGGTATTAGAGCTTCCCAGCAATGGCCCCAGAGCCGTCAACCCAGGAGAAAATGAGTAGAAGACCCCCAAACAGCCAAAGAGCAAAAGTACAAAAATGGGGACTTTGTCAGTTTTTCACAAATTTCCCAAATCACTCCGCGCGCGCTCTGCAGCTAGGCCCTAACTCCCCTCTGCCACCATGGATTTGCTTCAAACCTCTTGCAAAGTAAAGTATATATAGCCAGCAGTGCGCCCAGACCCCGAAACCCACCCACAAACACCAGGAAGCCCCCCAAACAGGCCCCCGAAAACGCTACATTGAGCAAAATGTCAGAAATAGCCAAAAAAAAATCGGCCTGGATTTTGTCCCAACCACTTCTACCCGGCATTAGACCTTCCCAGGAATGGCCCCAGAGCCGTCAACCCAGGAGAAAACTAGTAAAAGACCCCCAAACAGCCAAAAAGCAAAAGTACAAAAATGGGGACTTAGTCATTTTCTTTCCAATTTCCCAAAACACTCCGCGCGCGCTCTGCAGCTAGGCCCTAACTCCCCTCTGCCATCATGGATTTGCTTCAAACCTCTTGCAAAGTAAAGTATCCATAGCCAGCAGTGCTCCCAGACCCCGAAACCCACCCACAAACACCAGGAAGCCCCACAAACAGGCCCCCGAAAACGCTACATTGAGCAAAATGTCAGAAATAGCAACAAAAAAAATCGGCCTGGATTTTGTCCCAACCTCTTCTACCCGGTATTAGACCTTCCCAGGAATGCCCCAAGACCCGCCAACACACCCGCCAAGAAGCATAACACCCCCAAACAGGCCAAAAGCAAAATCTCATACTTGCAATATTTCTCGGCCTTCGGTCCAAACGCGCTGCGTAGCTAGGCCATAAGTCGGGGTTGCCACCACGGATTTCCTGAAAAGCAAATGCAATCAAGATTAGAGTGTCCCAGCAGTGCTCCCAGACCCCGAAACTCACCCACAAACACCAGGAAGCCCCACAAACAGGCCCCCGAAAACGCTACATTGAGCAAAATGTCAGAAATAGCAAAAAATAAATCGGCCTGGATTTTGTCCCAACCACTTCTACCCGGTATTAGACCTTCCCAGGAATGCCCCAAGACCCGCCAACCCACCCGCCAAGAAGCATAACACCCCCAAACAGGCCAAAAGCAAAATCTCATACTTGCAATATTTCTCGGCCTTCGGTCCAAACGGGCTGCGTAGCTAGGCCATAAGTCGGGGTTGCCACCACGGATTTCCTGAAAAGCAAATGCAATCAAGATTAGAGTGTCCCAGCAGTGCTCCCAGACCACGAAACTCACCCACAAACACCAGGAAGCCCCACAAACAGGCCCCCGAAAACGCTACATTGAGCAAAATGTCAGAAATAGCAAAAAAAAAATCGGCCTGGATTTTGTCCCAACCACTTCTACCCGGTATTAGACCTTCCCAGGAGTGCCCCAAGACCCGCCAACCCACCCGCCAAGAAGCATAACACCCCCAAACAGGCCAAAAGCAAAATCTCATACTTGCAATATTTCTCGGCCTTCGGTCCAAACGCGCTGCGTGGCTAGGCCATAAGTCGGGGTTGCCACCACGGATTTCCTGAAAAGCAAATGAAATCAAGATTAGAGTGTCCCAGCAGTGCTCCCAGACCACGAAACTCACCCACAAACAGACGGAACCCCCCCTAAGAGCACCTAAAAGGCAAGCAAGTCATCAAAAACACAAAAAAATTCCGCCTGGGATTTGGTCCAAACCACTTTTATCCGGTATTAGAGCTTCCCAACAATGGTCCCAGAGCCGTCAACTCACCTGCAAAGAGGTACAACAACACCCCCACAAGTGCTGAGTCTTTCTTCATTGGGCGTAAACCAGCCCTCTGGTTTGATGGAAATAGGAGTCTGGAGGAGGAGGATAGAGGAGCATGTTCTTCTGAACTTGTGAACCTGAGGAATGCAGACTGCGGCAACTTCAAATCAATTAGCAAACCAGTGAAGACAGTTCTGCTGATGGGCTTGATTTTGTGATTATCTGATTAAAGTTTGAAATATATTAACTGTGCACAACAAAGAAAGACAGACACACAGGAATAAAAGTGAATAAGGACGAAAAAGAAAGTTATTGATTCGTTGTCTCATTTTCAGGGCTCGGTATCACGGTCCAGGAATAAGAATAAGGCTTCGTCATCATACTCTGCGAATTCAGGCAGGGTGAGCTCAGTGTCACCTGACAGAGTAGAAATTCCGACAAAATTGTGGGTCTAAAGGTACTCTAGATCCATCCCTTCGTAGGCACTCAAAGTGTTGTCTCCATATCATAAGAAGACTTCCACACTGTAGTTCAATTCATTGTTCGATCATTTTATTATTTAATTCATTCAATATAATTCAAATATGTTTCCTTTTATGATGCAATGATTTTTGGCATTTTCATAATCATGTCAAACATTGTCATTTAAATCAGTCCAATGCATTTCGGGCATGCAAATGTGCCCTTCATCAGGGAAAATGACACTGTCAAAAATAATAATGACATTAATCAGAAATGAATTCACTAATATATAATACATAAGTGATTGTTTGGCAGTAAAAACGTACTTGAAACGGAAGTTTAATGGATAAGTGCATTGTAAATCGTGATAACGTAAAATGCATGCAGGGTGTTTTTTAAAAAAATTGTGATACGTGCTGGCTGTTTGTTACAACTCACATGTCAGAAGTTTCCAAAGGTAGGGAAACCTGTAGAAAAGATACAATAAAAGAACAGAGATCTAGCGTCTATTTGTCATATCTGTGGCCATTCTAACGTTCGCGCTTTCTCGAAGACAGCCGTCTATGAAACTAACCTGCTGTGGCGTGTGAATGCCGATTCACGCGGGTCCTCTCGTCCGTGCGAGCTGGTACATCAATCAGCTGTATGTGTCTGTTTTTAAAATGAGTTCCGGTCATGTGGCTCATGACGCTGTGAGCTCATGGAAAAAAGACTATGCGAGCGAACGGTCGTCAATGGTCGCGTGCAAACCGAAGTGCACGTTAATGTAGTGTTCTGGCCAGAACCGTGTATGACGAAAAAGAGTTTAAAAAAATTATAATAATAGTGACCTAAACTCTCTGAAGATTGTGAAAATCATATTAAAAAAATTCTTAATCAGGAAAGCTCGGGATTCGAACCAAAGAGGATCACATGAGGGTTGTGGGAATTAATGTTGTGAGCCATCAGAGAGAATGATAGAAGTGATGTCAAAATGTGAGTGTATATGTGAACCACACGCAGTATACACAGGATACAGTCAAATACCAGCAGTTAATATGTGTCTTCATAGGTAACAAGCAAATTCGATTCTGTCATTTAACCCCATTGGTTTCTGGGTAGACAATTTTTGTATCCAATAGTTCTCTCTCATCAATAAAAAGTTATTGTTGTTTCTCCCTTCGATTTTTTGAACTGTTTCCAATATTATGAATTTAATCTGTGAAACGTTGTGACTTGCTTCTGAAAAATGCTGTGATAGTGCTGATTTTGTATTCTTTAGTCTTATGTTCGATCTGTGTTCCGTTAGGCGCACTTTAATACGTCTCTCAGTTTTTCCCACGTACATTTTGCCGCAAGGGCATCTGATTCCATAAATCAAATTGTTTGATTCGCAGGTCGCATTCACTCTTAGTTTTATTGGGTAACCTTTGGAGGGGTGGTTGATTGTGTTTCCTTGTATTATACTGTTACAGTTCCCGCAATTTAAACAGGGTTTTGTCCCAGTGAATGTAATGTTGACTGGAGTTTTCTGTTGTAAAATTTCTCCTAGATTTTTGGCTCTAGTGTATGCAAAGATTGGAGGTTCTCTGAAAGATTGGTTAAAATCAGGTTCCATGTTCAGAATTGACCAATGTTTCATAATGGCTTGTTTGTATTTCTTGCTCACCGTGGAGTATTTTGATACTACAACCATTCTTGTTTGTTGAGGTTTGGTTTTGCTGGTTAGTAACTGTTTTCTTTCCATTTGATCAATCCTCTTTTTAGATTCGTCTAATAGCGGTTGTGGATAACCTCTCCTTGTGAATTTTTGAATCATTTCATCCAGTCTGATATTAAGTGTGTTTTTGTTCGAAGTGATTCGTTTCACTCTAGCCATCTGTGAGAATGGTAAATTGTTAATCAGATTAGGTTGGTGGAAACTGGAGTGTAGCAACATATTGTTTCGGTCTGTTGGTTTAGTGTACAAATCGGTCACAAATCCCTCAGGCAGGGTGAGCTCAGTGTCACCTGACAGAGTAGAAATTCCCTCATCTATGTTGCTGGCCACCTCCTCTTCATCCGGCATGCTTTCTCGTACTCTGAAATCTGGTGGTATGAGGTGCTGATTCATCTTGATCATTGTTAACCTCTCCACAATTTTGGGCGAGAGGCGGCTCCGTTTGGGAGTTACAATGCCACCAGCAGCACTGAAAACCCGTTCAGAAGACACGCTTGCAAATGGGCAAGACAAGTAGTTTAAAGCCAGGTTGGTGAGCTGTGGCCACAATTCTTTTTTCCCATGCCAATACGCCAATGGGTCAGAATTAACATAGACCTCTGTTGAGTCATTCAGATAGTCCTTCACCATCGCCTCAAGGTCCTCATCCAAGGTTCCTCCACTTTGCTTAGCTCTTGCTGTGCCTCTGACCTTTTGAGAACCAAACCCACGCAGAGCTAGCCAATCCTCTTCAGCCTCCAATGTTTCTGTTGTGTCTCGTGCAGATGATCCGGTTGCCGGTGTCTTTAACGGCTGAGAGGTCACTTGTGCCACAGCCACAGGTGCAGAAGTGGATTGTTTTGACTGAGGATGGCCTGCTGATGTACTGCCATTTCCTTCAATTTTCAGCCGTTCTCTTTCAAACCTCTTGGCTGACAAGGCTAGCCAATGTTTGTACTTTGGAACATGTTCATCATCAAAAGGAAAGAATGCTTGGCCTGCCAGCGCCTTTTTGTAGCGTGGATCCAGAATAGTAGCACAAATGTAATGCTCTTCTGAGTGGATCTTTTTAAGACGTTCATCACCTTGTAGGAGCTCTAATAATTTCTCAGCCAGAACCAAAGAGTCTTGGTTTTCTTCATCTTTTTCAAACACAGAACACACCTCCTTCAGTTGGTCCTCCAGCATGTACAACAATGGGATAGCTTTTCCCAAATTAGAGTCCTCCTTGCTGACTGCACGCGTGAAGAACTCAAAAGGACGAAGCATGCGTGTCAGGCTTTGAACTATGTTCCATTGCGCCGCACCCATCCTCAGCTCCTCTGTACCCTCTGTAAGGAAATATTGATCGAGTTCCGTATACTGCTCATACAGACGCTCAAGCATGTAGAAGGTTGAGTTCCAACGTGTTACCACCTCCTGGATGAGTGCTTTCACTGGCATTTGACGTTGATATAGCAGGCTCCTCAGCTGCTTCCGGGCCTTAAAAGAATGGCTGAAATGCTTGCACATTTTTCGGCAGGTGTCCAATACACTGTACGCTGCACTGCCTTTATTACCCAAGAATTTTTGGACAACCAGGTTTATACAGTGCGCCAAACACGGCACTCTGAAATAGTGACCGTCCCTCATGGCCTTAACTATATTGGAGCCATTGTCCGTGGAAACATAACCAACCTGGCGTTTTAGTGGGGACAGCCAGTTAAGGACCTTTGTGTTAAAGACATCCAAAATGTTTTCTGCTGTGTGACGTTTCTCCAAACCAAACATGGCTAGTGTTGCATGTTTCTGAGCAGCTTTAAAAACAATGTCCGCGTCAACACCTGCGTTTAGCTTTGCTTTAGCCCCTGAAAAAGAGACCCAGTGTGCAGTGATGCACATGTAATCAGCGCCTGCGCCACTGGTCCACATGTCTGTTGTCAGATGTATAGTGTGAACAGCACTCTTCTGCAAAGGTGCCCCAATCACCTTCAGAACATCTTCATGTAGTGCTGGAACCGCAACTCGGGCAAAATAGAACCGGCTAGGAACCTTCCATTTAGGGCAGAGCGCTGCCACTAATTCTAGAAAACCAACCCCTTCTACAAAAGAAAAAGGGAGAAGGTCCAGAGCTAGCATTTTAGCCAGCTTAGTGTTATACAGACGCGTCAGTGGGTGGTTGCGTTCATATTGCGCTTCTGTAAACAACATCTTTTTAATGTTGCCCTGGACCAAGGATTTACGGGATGATGATGATATCTTCGACCCAGTTACGCTCGCTGATGAACTTTTCCGCATTGATGTCTCACTCTCTCCCACACTCTTAGTGTGCCTCACATGGGGTGTGCTGCTGACAGGGGTACTGGGTGTAAGTGAAGTGTTTGAATCGTCTTCTTCCTTCAGGGAAATCCCAATCCATCCATGCCCTCCATGATGTTTAAGTTCAAGACAGCCCACATAAAGACTAGGCCCATGCTAGACTCAAATACCCCTGGTGAAAAGGCCACAAGTACAGCCCCAAAAAACGAAAATCACTGAAAAATCAGCACAATCCCAATCCATCCATGCCCTCCATGATGTTTAAGTTCAAGACAGCCCACAGAAAGACTAGGCCCATGCTAGACTCAAATACCCCTGGTGAAAAGGCCACAAGTACAGCCCCAAAAAACGAAAATCACTGAAAAATCAGCACAATCCCAATCCATCCATGCCCTCCATGATGTTTAAATTCAAGACAACCCACAGAAAGACTAGGCCCATGCAAGACTCACTACCCCTGGGCATAAAGGTTGAAAAGTAGGCAAAATGGTTGCAGGCCTAACAACAAAGCCTGCATTCAAAATGGCCACTTGCCTCTCCCAGCACATGGCCAGTGCCTGTAGCAGCACTCAAAATGGCCACCAGCCACATGGCCTGTCCCTCCCCATGAACACCCCCAAAAATCGAAAAACACTGCAAAATCAGCACAATCCCATTCCATCCATGGCCTCCATGATGTTTAAGTTCAAGACAGCCCACATAAAGACTAGGCCCATGCTAGACTCAAATACCCCTGGTGAAAAGGCCACAAGTACAGCCCCAAAAAACGAAAATCACTGAAAAACTCAGCACAATCCCAATCCATCCATGCCCTCCATGATGTTTAAATTCAAGACAACCCACAGAAAGACTAGGCCCATGCAAGACTCACTACCCCTGGGCATAAAGGTTGAAAAGTAGGCAAAATGGTTGCAGGCCTAACAACAAAGCCTGCATTCAAAATGGCCACTTGCCTCTCCCAGCACATGGCCAGTGCCTGTAGCAGCACTCAAAATGGCCACCAGCCACATGGCCTGTCCCTCCCCATAAACACCCCCAAAAATCGAAAAACACTGCAAAATCAGCACAATCCCATTCCATCCATGGCATCCATGATGTTTAAGTTCAAGACAGCCCACAGAAAGACTAGGCCCATGCTAGACTCAAATACCCCTGGTGAAAAGGCTACAAGTACAGCCCCAAAAAATGAAAATCACTGAAAAATCAGCACAATCCCAATCCATCCATGCCCTCCATGATGTTTAAGTTCAAGACAACCCACAGAAAGACTCAGTCCACCCACCACTGAGTACCCCTGGGCAAAAGGCCCCAAAACAGCCCAGAAATCGAAAATTCCAAAATTTTAGTTGCAGCAACTGTAATGCCCCAAACAAACTTACTTGTAAAATTTCTAATCCAACAGTGATCCAAAGAAAGTCAAAAAGGCCTCAAATCCAAAGATCCAGCAGCATCCACAAAAAGTAATCCTTCCAGCTCCAGATCCAAATGAAAAGTGACCAGGAGATGGACAAAGCACTGGGAGGAGCCTGCTGAACAGGAACAGGAAGTTGAAGACTGTGGGGCACTTCCTTCCTCCCACCCCCCTCCCCCCCTCCCCAAAATGGACTCCTCGCTAAAAAAGTGCAGGCAAATGTCAACCTAAGGAGTTATTCAGATAAAAATCATCATTTCAAGAAGGTTTATGCTGCTTGCTGGTGGATTTCTTGTGCAGAATTGCAAATTTTATATTTTCGCTTGTGCGAGATTCTTGCTGCTCGCCGCATCTCAAATCTCGCAATTGCGAAGTACCGCGAGACGTGATCTCGCCGTACTCGCGTTGACAAACTATCGCTGGCAAGCCGCGATGACGTAATCGCGCTCGCCAATTCCCGCGGGATCACACAGCAAGATCCAAAATGGCGCAGCACTCGCAAACTATCGAGAAAAACAACTCGGCAAACGATGATAAACGCCGCGCGCCGCAAAAATTGTATCACCAACGCCGCGCGCCGCAAAAAAAATCCGCTGCGTGCGAATTTGCGGATTTTGCGGGAAATTCGCAAATCTCACGGATTGCGAATTTCCCGAAAATCCGCAAAATCCGCGAGCGTAACGGATTTTCCGCCCATGCTTAGTGTATAGGGCTTTCACTGCTCTCTGTAGACGGTAGTACGTAAATTTAAAAAGCATTGTTTGGTTCTGTACATATGTAAGATCTTCCAGTGTCCTGAACCTCCCATCCTGAAACAGGTCACCCATAGTGTCCATCCCCACCTGCTTTAGTAACTCCATACCCACTGGTTCCTGCATCACCGATATGTTCGGGTGATTGTGCAGTGGCATGCATCGGGCATAAAAGGGTAAATTGTTTGTCTGCTGTCCTATAATTCGCCAGGCTTGATTTGTAGCATCTATCGTGTTATTGTCCGATTTGTGTAATGGGGGTCTATTGTGGGTCAGTATGGCATCCAGCGGGACCGGGCCAGCATCTCCCTCCTCAATCGCCACATGTGTGAGGAATGGAACTTTATGGAACCAGTAATGGGCATATTGGGCTTGGGCACATAAGTAGTACAGGAAGAAGTCAGGCGCCTTGAATCCGCCCCTCGAGAATGGCAAAGTTAGCGAGTGTAAGTCAATACGAGCCGTCTTCCCAGCCCAGATCAGGTGTAATGTCACTGACGTTATTCTACGAAACACTGCTGTGGGAGGTTTGATGGGGATGTTATTAAATAAATATAGTAGTTTAGGGAGGATCACCATTTTCACTATTGCTAACCGGTCTGCTTGGGACAAAGGTAATTGAATCCATTTTTCTATTTTCTCCTCAATCGCTGTAACCACCCTGCCATAGTTTGTGCGAATAACTACCTCGGGGTCCCTGTGAAACCAAATCCCCAAGTATCTTACCGGATCTGTCTGCCACTCTAATGGATAGTCTGTGGTGAACTGCTGAGTGGTATCCGTCAGTGGTATTATGGTAGACTTTGCCCAGTTTATTCAAAGTCCCGACTGTCACCCAAATTTAATGTATTCTCAGAGCAAGGGGTTCAGGTTAGTTGCCGGATCCCTTACATATATCAAAACATGTAGTCCGCATATAACGATATGTGAAGCGGCCTTTGCGGAAATTGTAGCGCCGAGTAATGGTGTCCCTGTCGTAGTTTACAGGCTAACGGTTCAAGGGCAATGGCAAATAATAGCGGGGACAGAGGGCATCCCTGCCTGGTGCCCCTATCTATATGTATTTCTCCTGATATGTATTTATTGCTGCGTATTCGGGCCGTGGGCGCAGTATAGAGTAGTTTCACCCACTGAAGGAATATCGGAGGAAATCCCATCCGAGACAGAATCGCGTGTAGCTAGGTCCAGGCTATGGTGTCAAATGCTTTAGCCACATCCAACAGGACAGCGGCCGCTTTAGTAGTAGGGGTCAGGTAGTGTGATAGAGCAAAGAATGACCTGGTGTTATGTGCTGTGGAACGCGTGGGAATGAATCCGGATTGGTCTGGAAGAAACAATTTTGTCATTAGGTGTTTCAGTCTGTTCGCTAATAATTTGGATACATTTTTGGTGTCAATGTTCATGAGGGACAATGGCCTGTACGAGTCACAGTCTTCTGGGTCTTTGTCTGGCTTAAGCAGGGCTAGGATCACTGCTTCCCGAAGCGTTTGTGGCAATATCATCTTTTCATGAGCATCTCCGAGCATTTTCTCTATGTAGGGGGCCAACTGATCCGTATACGCTTTGTAGAATTCTCCAGTATACCCGTCTGGGCCCGGGGCTCTATGGTTTGGGAGTGTCTGAATCATCTCTGTGACCTCGTCCACTGTTACGGGCATGGAAAGGAACGACCGCTGTGCGTCTGATAGCCAAGCTAGTGCTATATCGTCACAGTAGTGTGCAATTTCCTCACCTGATGCTGTGTCTTCCCTTGTGTACAGTTTCCCATACGTGTGCATTAAGGCCTGTAGTATTCCCTGCATATCATGCCTCAAAGCGCCCCAGTGTCCCGGACTGCCTGCACAACTGGTGGCGGTTTTTTAGCACAGATTTTGTCTGCCAGGACTGCTCCTGGCCTGCCTCCCTCACCATAGCGCCGGGCATTAGAACGTTTGGAAATGTATCAGAGCTCCTCATCTGCACTCTCTTGAAACTCGCCGTTCTAATGTCCCCCAACAAGGCTGGATTTTGTGTTTGCGCATATTCTACCTCCAGGGCTCTTATTCTATTTTCCCGTTGTGTTATCTGTTGGCGCAAATCTTTCAAAATTCCCGCCGTGGTGCTAATGCAGATACCCCGGATGGAGGCCTTGAAGGTTTCCCACAACAGTCCTGGGTCATCCGTGGATGGTTCGTTCAGCTCAAAATATTCACTAACGGCTTTTCTTATCGTTTCTGTGTATAAGGGGTCTAGCAACGCTTTCCCATTAAACCTCCAACTAAACGGTAGGGGGGATATACTGCGGTACCTTAAGGGTGAGTACCACCGGGTTGTGGTCCGATAGTGTGCGGGGCAGATGAGCAATGTCCTCCGTCCACAATGAAATCTCTAGTGAGCTCAACCAGTAGTCTATTCTAGACCAGCTACTGTGTGCCGCTGTCGTGTGTGTGGCCTCAAGTTGGGTTGGATGCCTCTGCCTCCACAGGTCTATCAGACCATTATCCAACATGATATCGCTCACTTTTTGCAAAGCTCGCTTATGTGTTTCCGCTGATGTTGGCGATCTATCTATTGCATCATTTAGGGCTATGTTGAAATCCACTCCCAACAACAATGGGGCCTCTGGGCACTTTTGAATTTCCTGCCACAGAGTATGGAAGAAGTCGGGTCGTCTATGTTTGGTGCATAGTTGTTTATTAATATAACCCTCTGTCCCCTGAGTATGCCTGACACCACAATGTACCTTCCGTCTTTATCCGGCGCGATCTGTTCCACCTTGAAATGCACCCCTTTGCAAATTAGGATAAGCACTCCCCTGGAATAGGAGGAGTACGCCGCCCCGTGCACTGATTCAGCCCATTTCAACCCTATGCGATTGGATGCGTGCGGATCTATATGCGTTTCCTGGAGGAAACTAAGGGAGTTGTTTGGAAGGGTTGTTGGGAAGAGGGGGGGCTACTCACTGTGAGCCTGTTTACGCGTTAGCTGGGGCTTGATCTTGCCGGAGGGTACTCTCGCCCTGTTCAGCCGCGGCTGGTGCCGTTTGCGCAGAGGCATTGCAACGTACCCTAGGCTTGTTTAACTTAATTTCCGACTTCCCTACTTCCGGCAGCAGAGTGTGTGGTGCTGGTGGAGCGGCCTAGTGCTCCCAGCACACACTTCTTAGCCCTTGATGAAGCGGGTGTGCAGCGGACGCACGCAGCGGGCGTGCCTCTGGCGTGCCGAAGGCAAGCCCGTCTGTGCCCATCAGCGTCCTGGAGGCGGCAGGCGCCGGAGATGCTGCTGGTTTTTCCAGTAGTAATGTGTACTATAGAAGGACTGAATTGGTAGACGGGTAAGCTGTTGTTCTCCTAAAGCCATTAACCCTGCAGAGAAATGAGCAAGGGACTCACGTCTGAGCATACCCTGCCACACTCATGGCAGCCAAAAGCGGTACAAAAGGGGGTGGTGATGGACGGAGCATCCGAATCAATCAAACACTCACACCCAGTCAAAAGATCTGCCACTGGATTCAAGCAAGCCGGGCTGAAGGCGGCTGGAATGCCAGAAACCGGTCCTCGGAAGCTTGTTTCCGGTCCAGGGAAGACATGACTTGGCAGTTCGGGCTGGACTGTTCCTATGAGGCACAGGGTCAGACTGATTTTCATATAGCCATGTCTGAACTGGGGTGACAGAGTGGGCTAAAGAACGGTGATGGATTAAACCCAGATCTTTTGACTGGGTGTGAGTGTTTGATTGATTCGAATGCTCCGTCCATCACCACCCCCCTTTGTACCGCTCCTTTAGGAGACAGCCTAAAACCTGGTTGTTTCTGCAATAATTCTCCTTAGGCGGTTGGCCTTTGGGCTCTGGTTGCCTGTTATCTGGTGGTTATTTAGCACCGGAACACTCTGTGGAGTAGCTGCGCGCTTTATAAGTATCTATTTTCATTTCATTTCATATGTTATAAAGTCCCATCAAATTGATCTAACGTATTAAAAAAAGAATATTAATCTAATTGATAAAACAATTTTGGGCCGTAATTGTAGATTTAAGTTTGATAATGGACGAATTTAAGCCAACCAGATATTCTCAAAGATGAACCTTGCATGTGCAATGGTTAGAGACTTGCTCCTGCACAGGGCTGTGGTAAATCCCTTTCTCGAGTGGAAAGAGCAACGGAATAGCTCCATACTACATGTGGAGTAAAGTAAGGGCTTTTTCCAAGAGTAAAAACTTTTCCCCTTGGAGAAACAGAAAAAGGCAAACATTTGTAACTGCCCATAGGTATTGGATTCTCCCAATTTGCAGTTTTCCTTTGCATAAAATTTCACATTGTGATAAAACCAAATTCTAAAGATGTGACATGACTAGATCAGTAGTATTACTAGAAGGCTGTGACTGGCACAGCTTTCCAGACAAACTACTAAGAATGCTTGTGATTTCACAAAAGTCGTTCATCTGCATGCATTTGCTAAGCACTATGGTATGAAGAAGGAGCAGAAACTACAGAAAGATAACTTCGCTCTTAGAGATGGGCCCACTTCCTGCAGCTGCTTTCTTCATGAGCCAGGTGGCCATGGTACTTTCTGCTGCTGCTTTCTCCATGAGCCAGGTGGCCATGGTACTTTCTGCTGCTGCTTTCTCCATGAGCCAGGTGGCCATGGTACTTTCTGCTGCTGCTTTCTCCATGAGCCAGGTGGCCATGGTACTTTCTGCTGCTGCTTTCTCCATGAGCCAGGTGGCCATTGTGGTAAGGGCAGTGCCAGTGGTACCAAAGCGTTGGTCCCAAACAAGATGATAACCGTAGCTCTGTAATAGCCCACCTACCCTGATCATTGGAGTAGTACTGAGTATCCCACCATGATGAAGTCAGCAGGCAACCCAGTAACTCAAGCAGATCATGGTTCCTGTTATCTACTCTGGTCAAAGGACAGTGTGCCTCCAACCTATACTGACGCCAATGGTAGAGAAGGTGTAAGTTGAGAAGTACTAGCAAAGTTATCTCCACTGAGTTGTAAGTCGGATGGTCCCTGAATTTCCAGAATCAAACACAGGTCTGAGTTCCTAGGACGCCTGGACTGGACCTTGTCTCTAGAGAAAGCAGAGTATTAAAACAAAGACAACAAGCACCGGCAAAGTCAATATGTGTAGCCTCTATAATGTGAGTGCCATGCTTTGTTTTAAAAAAGGTAAAGAAGGGAACAGTTCACAATACTGAATGAAAACCAAACATATATTTTGGTATACCTCAAAAATGAAACTTTAATTCCATATTTTCAATTATTATAAATGGCATAATTTAATTAAAAACTTTTAATGCAGGAAACGGAATATAAAAAGCCTGCTGTACCTGATGTAGTTAGAAGAGCAAAACACATTCTGAACAATTGAGGAAAACCAAACATATTTATTTATTTATTTGGGCATTTGTAAAGCGCCTGGTTACGCCACTGGCGTGTCCCCGCGCTATGATAAGTGAAGTGGCTGCCCCCCCCCCCCCCTCCCACAGAAGGCTACCTGCTGAAAAGGTATGTTTTGAGTTTTTTCCTGAACAGGACTTCAGATGGTTCTAGTCGCAGTTCCAAAGGAAGAGCATTCCAGCACCTGGGAGCGAGGTATCTGAAAGATCTGCCTCCCATACGCGCCTTCGATACTCTGGGGACCTTTAGCAGCCCAGTCTGCGAGGACTGGGCTAAGGAATCTCAAAAGTGAACCTTGCATTCAATATTTTCAAACTTCATAAAGAGCATAGTTTGCTTTTCAAATACTTTTCACTCAAGAAATAGAAATTCTGAACAGAATTTTAAAAGCCTGTTGCACTTGATCGAGTTTAAAAATAACACAGAGGTGCCCCATGGGTATGGGTAAGGATCAACTGGATGCTCTCTCCACCCTTCGCTATAGAGTGAGGCACACGTCAGGGTTGTCTACTCCCCCCCTTTTTAGCTCTCGTCTGAAACAGCGCATGCTGTCTCTTCGAGACATTTAGTAAGTGGCTTTTAAAAGTGCCACCAGAGGCTTTTGGTGGCCTAAAGCTTGCGTGCACGTGAGCGTGCACATGCGCAGCCGCCATCTGCCTTTCTGTCATGGCTCATTAAGCCTTCCAGCGCGTGAATCATGCTCCTCCACCCCCTTGTTGTCTGCTTTCACTACCCCCCTCCCTTCTCCCCTCTCCCTTCTCCCCTGCCTCCTTGTTAGCTTGTTATTCTTAACTTTGGAAGCATCTAATGTGAATTCTTCAAGGAGCAATTCACTTCTGACTAAGCCAATGCCGCCTCAGACAGTAGACATTTTCTGGTGCTTTTTCCTATTTTCATGATTTTAAATCACTTTTCTATGAATATTTAAAAGTTCTAAGTGATTTACTTCAGAGACCTGATCTTTCTTTTTCCTGCTACAACAAAAGACAATCATAAAACATTGTATTGCAAGTCAAAATAAAAATAATCGGGTTCGACTATTTTGCAGCATCTGTAAACTCGAGTACTAGACTCGTTTCAGTGTAAACATGAACGTCACTCTTTACAGCACATTTTCTAGTGGTGCTGCAATGTTTTATATCCAATGGGGTAATCTTTGTCTAGTAACCACTGCTCCCTATTTATTCAGACCACAACATTTCCCAACCCTGCCTGTATTTTATGTATTGAGAAAATGATACATAAGAGCAGAAGGCACTTATGTGATTATCACAAACCTGTGTGTTCAAAGTTACTATGCGTACAGCACAGCAACACTCCCATATCTAATGTGCCACGGGCCCTGGTAAAAGTAAGGGAAATGAGTTCCAATTTCTCCCAGCTGAAAAACAAAAGACAAACCTAACTGGGGTGCAGAAGCCCCTCAGACCCCTGCGCCCTCGTAACTGGTACACTACTAACAGATAAGCCACTGACATTGAGGTCCTGGTACACAAAGGGGACATATAGGCCACCGTTCAGGGGTGGCCTTAGGCATGTGCAAGCTGTGCACCTGCACAGGGCCACCAATCCACAGGGGCCACCATGCCAATATATATCCTTGATATAATAATCCTCTGAGGATGGATACATATTTGAGTGGCTACCCCTGCAGGGATTTGGCGGTCTCCGGCTCTGTTACACTTCCAAACACCCTGACCCCTTCCCCCTCTTCACTGGCCTCCGCGCTCCGCTCCGCCCCGCCCGGACCCCCTCTTCCGGAGCGCCCTACCTACGCTCCCTGCCCGGGCCGCCATGAGCCTAGAGCCGCCCCTGCACCGCTAGTGCTGCACAGCCTAGTGTAACTCCGTTACCATTCTAAACTAATGCAGGTCTCACTTGCCCATTCTTTTGACATGTGCTATTGGCACATCAGAGAGTCAGGAGCCTGCTCGGGCCGGAAGGCCACATGAGTACTTCCAAAGTGTCAGGAAAGGCATATCCATTGACATGCCTTTAAAGAGTCTGCCGGGAAAATTTTAATATATTACATTTCAGATTGTCGTTTTGTAGAAATCATTTTTTTAAATGTATGTCTGGGCTGAAGCCTGCAAAGCAGTCGCCTGAAATACTTACTTCCAGAGTACAGTGCGACTTCCATGCACTCCTCGCTCTAATCGGGGGGAGCAGCGGCTTTTCTGCCTTAACACTCTTAGTCCTGGGTCTAGTTGTCTAATAATCATGTAGACACATTTTTGTATTTGTATACGCAGTTAAATATTTTTGGACTTGCAAATAATTTCTCTTTCAAATCAACCATCCCTAAAATGTATTTGTTCTTCCGCGTAATTCACGTATGATAAATAGAAGATTGCTCCCTAAAGGCCAGATCATTCTATTGCCTTAGTAACACATTGTTTGCAAGTTTAAGAGTGGTGATGCTTGCCGACAAACTATTTGGAAACCATTTCACGACTTTTTAAAAGAGAAAGCCATATGACTATATCTTGGAGGGGGAAACAACCTATACAACGCAACTTTTACAACGCACTACCATTACAACAAAACTTTTACAACTCAACATCCATTACAACGCATGCCATTACAACGCAACCATTACAGCGCATGACACTACAACGCATACCACTACAACGCATGTCAATACAACACAGTCATTACAACGCATACCATTACAACGCATACCATTACAACGCATAGTACCCTTACACTATCCAACATTTACCCTACTGTTGCACCCCCTGGAGTTAGAATAGTAATTTTTACCACTACATTATCCAACACTTACCCTACTGTTGCACCCCTGGAGTTAGAATAGTAAATGTTACCCCAACACTATCCAATACTTACCATATATGCTATGTAACGGTATGCGTTGTAAAGGTAGTATGCTTTGTAATGGAATGCGTTGTAATGGTAGTTTTGTAAAATGCGTTGTAATGGCATGCGTTGTAATGGAATGTGTTGTAATGGATGTTGCCTTGTAAAAGTTTTGTTGTAATGGCATGCGTTGTAAAAGTATGCGTTGTAGTGACATACATCCCTTGGAGACAGGCAAATGTAGCTCGTAAAGCGTTGCTCGTGTATTTTAAATAGAAGCTATACCAAACTTGAGTAAGAAAGAGTTTTAGTGTATTTAATCAATGCTGAATCATTTTATGAATTATATTTTTGGCAGCGTTTTCAAAGCATTGTTTTGTGAAAAATGCTTCCTAAAATTGTCTTGGCATATCTGTGTAAGTCTTTTTCATATTATATTAATTGACCATAATCAAGAGTGTTGGCTCAAATGCACAATAAAGCTGGATGGGGGACCAAACTCAACTACTGGCAAGGTTCAAGTTTATCTGATATACATGCAGGTGTTAGCATCCACAGCACCACAGGCTGCAGTACCATAACAAGACACACATGGTGCTATGCAAGTTTGAATAGAAATGTTTGCAGTGGTTTTATTAATAGTGAAATGAATGCCATCACTCCTAAGTAAAATAGGTGTCATGCGCACAGCAACATAATTTTAAATAGTTACTCGTACCTTTAAACCCTTCTCTCATAGTAACAACAATAATAATAATAATAATATGAAGTAAATAAATAAATAAAATATATATATATAATACTATTACCATTCAGTGTATAATGAATGTTTATAACTCACAAATAAATATTTATTACAGCATAAGCAACATCAAAGTGGAAATACTCATCAAACATGTCTTTACTTTATTGCTTATGTTGAGTTACTTTTCGGATATGAAGAAGCCCTATCAGTAGCTGAAAAATAGCTGAACGCCTACATTTGTAATTCCCTCTAGGAATACATTAATGCAGGCCCTAATAAGTAGAGCTTATCTAATTGCATATTGGGAGAACGATATTATTCACGCCGTTATATCTTTGAATGTAACACTTTGTATAAAGACAAAATATAACAAGCACTGGCATAGCCAATAAGTCTTGCCTTTGGGACCTTTTAAGTATTTAGTTATGCAGCACAATATCCTTGGTGCAACAACATCAACTGTCCCCCTTGCTGTCTGCTCTCACTACCCCCTCCCTTCTCCCCCTCCCTTCTCCCCCCTCCCCCCTCCCTAGCTTGTTATTCTTAACTTCGGAAGCATCTGATGTGAATTCTTCAAGGAGCAATTCACTTCCGACTAAGCCAATGCCGCCTCAGACAGTAGACATTTTCTGGTGCTTGTTCCTGTTTTCATTGGCTCCATGGACCCAGCTCATGTTACTGTTTGCTTACGTTGCACACTGTATGGCCACCTTAACTTTTAGTATTGTATGCTCCGGCCAGACTTCAGTGTCAGAGCACGCTTAACCCTCTACACCCCTGCACAAAGCCATCGAGAGTGAGCAAGAAATGACACCAACACACAGTCCCTTGTGGGAACGTAGACTGTGAGAGTAACACTGCAACTTGAGTTTCACCTACTACCTCTCGTTTTTAAAGTGGAATTGCCAAATGATGTCCAAATATTTAAGAAGCCCCCAAAGCTTTCGTAATTGTAGCCTTTGTTTGGAAATCCTGGGCAGGACTGGTTTGAGCGGCGTCCTCTGGCACATGAATGTGTAACCAGCTCTTCCCAGTTACCCTTTATCCCTCACTTCTGAGAAGTTTCAAGATATCGATTGCTATAGCAGGCAGTTGCTGTTTTTGCCATCAGTTTAATCCCTTGCAGTGTAACTTCGCTTGTGAAACTGTAACATTTCACAGACTGCCTTTCGAGTGCGTAAGCTTGAATGGAGCCTCCTGACACCCTTCTGGCTTTGGAACAAGTACCCAAAGGCAACACTCGATGTTTTGCACATTGACCCTTTAATAATGCAACGTTCAAGCAACTTCAGAATTATGCTGATCTGTAGGGATACAGCACTGCATAAAGGATGTAGGGAAAATTGGCTGTGAGTTGCCTTTTTAATGCCTTTTCACTTGGCTACCTTTAGTGGTGTGAAACGCACTGGTACCAACATGCTGCAGAGAGAATAGACACATTGTTTAAGATGCAGCCCTTTTGCTGTTTGTTACACATACTCACCTAGCACTATTTTCATGCCCAACAAGCATTGGCCTAGCCAATAGGTCTCGCCTTTGGGACCTTATAAGTGTTTAACCATGCCACAGTTAATGTTGTTGCACCAAGGATATTGTGCTGCATAACTAAATACTTATAAGGTCCCAAAAGTGAGACCTATTGGCTATGCCAATGCTTGTTGTCTTAGTGATGGAACCTTTGGTAGAATGGATCAGGAGAGATGTGCAGATCCACAATTTTAAACAGGCAACTGTCCAGGGAACAGAGTGGGACTCTCTGCTGACGACACACTCATATATCTCCAACACCTCAGGCTTCCCTACTGACATGAATGCTAGCATTTTCTATGGCCTGTATGTGGCAAGGCATCCAGGTTTACGGTCGATTTGTCAAAAAATAAATATGCAAAACACACAAAGTGATGGACGGAATGTTGCACATTGGCAAAACATTCACCCCCAGTCACAGATCTGGGTTTAATCCATTGTTATTTTGCTTACCACGCCACCCCAGTTCAGACATGACCATATGCAAATCAGTCTTGACCCTGTGCCTCATGGGAACAGTCCAGCCCGAACTGCCAAGCCATGTCTTCCCTGGACCGGAATCAAGCATCCTAGGACAATTTTCTGGCTATCAGCCGTCATCAGCCAGGATAGCTTGATTCTAGTAGCGTAGTCAGCAATGGACCCACATCTGGGCGAACAGCAAAACACACAAGGTGATGGACAAGGTGATGGATGGAATGTTGCACATTGGCAAAAAAGTCACCCCTTTAGCTAAAGAATGATGATAGATTAAACCCAGATCAGTTGACTGGGGGTGAGTGTTTGATTTGCTCAAATGATCAGTTCATCATCCCCCTTTGGTATCGCTTTGTTCGCACTAAGTTGGCAGGGTATGCCCAGACGTGGGTCCCTTGCTCACTCTGCCACTAGATTCAAGATAGCCTGGCTGATGAGGGTAATGAACCCGAAACCGGTCCCAGGATGCTTGTTTCCGGTCCAGGGAAGACATGGCTTGGCAGTTCGGGCTGGACTGTTCCCATGAGGCACAGGGTCAGACTGATTTGCATATGGCCATGTCTGAACTGGGGTGGTGGAGTGAGCTAAAGAATGATAATGGATTAAACCCAGATCAGTTGACTGGGGGTGAGTGTTTGCTTTGCTCAAATTCTCAGTCCATCATCCCCCTTCGGTATCGCTTTGTTCGCCCTAAGTTGGCAGGGTATGCCCAGACGTGGGTCCCTTGCTCACTCTGCCACTGAATTCAAGATAGCCTGGCTGATGAGGGTATGAACCCGAAACCGGTTCCAGGATGCTTGTTTCCGGTCCAGGGAAGACATGGCTTGGCAGTTCGGGCTGGAAGGGTCCCATGAGGCACAGGGTCAGACTGATCTGCATATGGCTATGTCTGAACTGGGGTGGTGGAGTGAGCTAAAGAATGATGATGGATTAAACCCAGATCAGTGGCAGAGTGAGCAATGGACCCACATCTGGGCGAACAGCAAAACACTCAAGGTGATGGACAAGGTGATGGATGGAATGTTGCACAGTGGCAAAACAGTCGCCCCCTTAGCTAAAGAATGATGATAGATTAAACCCAGATCAGTTGACTGCGGGTGAGTGTTTGATTTGCTCAAACACTCAGTCCATCATCCCCCTTTGGTATCGCTTTGTTCGCCCTAAGTTGGCAGGGTATGCCCAGACGTGGGTCCCTTGCTCACTCTGCCACTGGATTCAAGATAGCCTGGCTGATGAGGGTAATGAACCCGAAACCGGCCCCAGGATGCTTGTTTCCAGTCCAGGGAAGACATGGCTTGGCACTACGGGCTGGACTGTTCCCATGAGGCACAGGGTCAGACTGATTTGCATATGGCCATGTCTGAACTGGGGTGGTGGAGTGAGCTAAAGAATGATAATGGATTAAACTCAGATCAGTTGACTGGGGGTGAGTGTTTGATTTGCTCAAACGCTCCGTCGGTCATCCCCCTTTGGTATCGCTTTGTTCGCCCTAAGTTGGCAGGGTATGCCCAGACGTTTGTCCCATGATCACTCTGCCACTGAATTCAAGATAGCCTGGCTGATGAGGGTTATGAACCCGAAACCGGTTCCAGGATGCTTGTTTCCGGTCCAGGGAAGACATGGCTTGGCAGTTCGGGCTGGAAGGTTCCCATGAGGCACAGGGTCAGACTGATCTGCATATGGCTATGTCTGAACTGGGTTGGTGGAGTGAGCTAAAGAATGATGATGGATTAAACCCAGATCAGTTGACTGGGGGTGAGTGCTTGATTTTCTCAAACGCTCCGTCCATCATCCCCCTTTGGTATCGCTTTGAAAAAATAAATATGTACAACTGATCAGGTTTGCCACTTCCATTCAATGTAAAACCCCTATTCCAGACAGTAAACAGTCCCTTTAATTTACCTGGCTATACATATCATGTTGGATCAACAAACAGCCTGCAATACTAACATTGCTCCAATTGTAAACACATCCACGCCGACTTTGAATCTTGGGCCATTTCGGCTCTTAACTTAATGGGAGAGGCAGCACTTTATAAAATTATAGTTCTACCCTGTTTTTTTCCATATAACAAATTTACCTGTATGTCTTTCCAACCACTTTCTACCAAAATATCCAGTCACTGGTCTTCAAATTCCTTTGGACTGGCAAAATCCCCAGGATATCTTACACTAAATGCACTCTTCCAATGTATAAGGGGAGCCTCAGCTCCCTCATTCCTCAGGCTATACTATTGGGCGGCACAGATAATACCAACTGGATGCTGGCTTTTTGATGACTGGAACAACTCCTTCTGGAAGCTAGAGTTGGCGTCCCTTGAAAAACTATATGGAGATAGTCCCCCACCTTTGTGCAGGTGATCGGCAATGTCCCACATCAAGTGACTTAATAAACTCGTCACACAGACTCCCCTCTGGACTGCCTCCAGGCTGAAACAAGTGGTGTGACTGGAGTGCTTTTATGTGTGAGACTTGATTGGGATCTCCAGATTGGGAGATATATGGGACTACAATCACATCCTGCTCTTTGAACTCCTATCAGAGAATTTTCATTTGCACAAATCACAATTCTTAAAATAGCTCCAGCTCTGTCATGCGTTACATACATATAAGGGAGATTTAGAAGAGGTTCCAGACTACAACCCGTCTATTTGGCAGTAATGGTAAATCACCAGCTCACCACGTACCCTTATGCTTAATAGCCCACATGCTCTTAAGGGGGCATTGACAGCCTCAGAGGAAGACATGAGTTCAATCTAGGATGATGAATGGCTAGAGGCCAGGATGGTAGCTCAGATGCTTATCATTCGCAATACTTAGATATGATTCAGTTAAATTACTTCCATTAAGTATATTAAAGCCCTGACAAGTGTGGAAAATGGGGAAATCTCCCAACATGATATGTACATTTTGTTGTGATTCTAAAGGGACATTCTAATATATGGGCGAGACATGCCCCGTCATTTCCAATTATTTGAAGAGAATACATGATACCCTGTATAGGGTACAGCAACTCCCCACGATGAAGAATGTATGACCTTACAACGCCTACATTTATAATGCATGCATTACAACGCAGTTTTTACATCTTAACATCCTTTACAATGCATTCTTTTACGTAGCATGCCATTACATCGCATTTTCAGAAACTACCTTTACAACACATTCCATTACATCGCATTATACTTTTACAACACATACCATTACAATGCATACCATTACATTGAATTTAAGGTAAGTGTTGGCTAGTATAGGGGTAATAATTACTATTCTAACTCCAGTAAGTGCAACAGTAGGGTAAGTGTTGGATAGTGTAGGGGTAATAAAAATTGCTATTCTAACTCCAGTGAGTGCAACAGTAGGGTAAGTGTTGGATAGTGTAGGGTACAAATTACTATTCTAACTCCAGTGAGTGCAACAGTAGGGTAAGCGTTGGATAGTGTAAGGGTACTATGCGTTTTAATGGTATGCATTGTAATTACTTGCAATGTAATGCCTGCGTTGTAGTGACATGCATTGTAATGAAATGCGTTGTAGTGACATGCAATGTAATGGCTGCATTGTAATGACATGCGATGTAGAGGATGTTGCGATGTAATGACTAGTGCAACGTAATGACTGCGTTGTAAAGGTTGTTTCTCCACGACGAAGGTTGCACTTCTGATGGTTATGGAAGTCTGGGATGATTCTCAAAGTCAGAGAAGACTGGTGAGCATTGGATGCTTGATACTAGAGTTCTACCGAGCCACCCTCCCTGACAGTATGGATCGTAGGTATGAACCACTGGAGGAAATCTACAAATGGAGAGGACACACTCGGAAACATCAAAGGGTATGGGGTCCTTGAACTTCTGGAAATGTTGATAACTGAACTGCCTGATCTACAGTTACTTAATTTGCTTTAAGGTTGACAATGTGTATGTGACTTTATATCTTACCGGGTAAGAGAGGAAAGCAGAAATGTGGTGCCAAAGTTTTCTTTGCAAATGTTATGCTAAAAATATGAAATCATTACAATAAACAATTGTGTAAAAAATAATACAAAGGTATAGTTACAAGTACTTAAATTAATATAACAGCTGTGTGAGGTTGTTAATATGGAGGTTTCAGAATTTATGGGAAAAAAAGGCTTGCCACAGTCTAATTTATGATTCAATTTGGAACAAATATTCCTACCAATTAGTGCTCTGCAGCAGCCCTGAGGCAGAATTATGGCCCTGTGGAGAAGAGACTTCTTCTTAACAGTCACACTAAGCACACTAATTGCGGCAGCCTGGTCCTCCCTCAACACCGTAAATGCTATTTTTTTGTGCCAAAGATTGTTTTTTTGCAAAATGTGGAACACAGGAGATTAAACAAAACTAACCCAATAAAATGGCTTTTTTGTCAAAGCCAGTTAAAAATATAACAAATATGTTTTTACAGACAAGCTGGAAGAGTGCTGGTCCAGGGAGGTGAGGAGGAAGCAGCATCTGGGGAAGACAGAAAGCAAACACATGCACACCTATGGAATACGCAAAGAAAACAAAGGAATTCACTTATGCGAGCCGTGAAAAAATACAATTCATACAAACAAAAGGATGGTTAAGAAACCGTGCTTTGGGGCAGGCAGGGTTTTGGGGAAGGGTCAAGACTAGTAAGGAAAGCCATCTAATAAGAAGCAGGTACATAAGATTGACAAGAAAGCCAGGAAATGACAAGCAATGAGCTGACCCAAAGCCCATTCTTAGTATTAGTATTGTACACAATAGGTCCTCGACAACAGACAACTAGAAGCTGTCTGTTTGCAAGACCTAACAAATATAGCAGCCTGGCTTGACAGTAATTAAAAAACGTGACTATATTTCCGCTGTAATTTTATCTCTTCATTAGCTCCCATCTGTCAGAAGTTTATCTTTAAGACCCTCTGTATGGTCCATGCAATACAGCACCATGATCTGTTGTTCCAAGGAGAGAATATCACTCCATAACAAAAGATCCCCAGAAGTACCTCATTGGGCTCAAATGCCCTTCCCTGGATTCCAAAAGTCGCGTACACGGGAAACTTCTTCTCAGTTCAGACCTTCGTAATATTGAATGAGCTCTTTCTCTATGTGGAAAAGATAAGAGTGAACATGTTCAGACATACCTTGACAACCTCTTCCATGTTAGTGTGAATGCCGGACCTTAATAGTGTCTAAGGCCAGCTGTGCATCTCATCCTAGTGCACAGTCAAGGACTGGCTCTCATCCTACCATGATCGTCCTGCAACTCATCTCACATACACATTAAGGAGCCTCTCCACAAGGTAATTTGCACATGTAAATTTACTCTTACACCTCATAGTAAATTTGCTACTTTGACTGTTCACCATTTATGAGTGTAAATTTGTTACAAAAGTGTAGACTTTATGTCTCTAAATGCTAAATTCAGCATTTGGAGCCTAATTTATGAGTGTAAAGCTACTGTTTGTAACTTTTCACACGTAGGCGGAGCTCTCCGCAATTTGGGCACCAATCTCTTTATGGTAGGTTACAGGGAAATTGTACAACGTTTATTTAATTTTAAAAAAATGTATTCGTTAAATATTAATGGAAATGAATGTAATGTATTTATTTAAAATGGCAAACAAAATAAACATGCTGTAGCATTATTGACTTTATTTTGAATTACATATTCAATTTGCAACCCCCATGGATCCCCGGTGAAGGCCGAGTGGTACACCCTGTTGTAAACATGAATGGCACCACATGTGCAATTCATGCCTAACAGGAGAGTTTCTTGTTAAAACAATAAGGCAGGTGCATGTCACTTAACATATGACATAATTGCCCCTCTATTGATTTTATTATTCACCTAGTTGACGTTCCACAGCATCACATGGTATTTCTCTTATTCGTTACCCTGTGACGAACTGGTTGTTGATGGAGATATAAGTATTGTGCAGCTGATGAATTTCTTGCCTGTAAACTGTGAACAACCTATAGAAACAACAAGTTGACCCTCTCTCCACAATTGCCCCTTTTCTTACACTACACTTCCAACCCAGAATTATCAATCGCTCATAACAGTGTCTTTGTCACATAAAGGTTTCTCCTCAGTAACCATTGTTGCCGCATAACTTTGTTAACCACAACTCACCTTCACACACTTTTGCTGAGTTTGCATTTAAAATCGCCTCCCTAGGTCACTGAGAAAATTGAAGAAGTGTGATCGTCTTCTATCTGTGCCCATATCTTTACCAGATGCCAAACTCCCAGTTACACCCCTTTCTTTTGAAACATGCGCAGATTCCAAGTGTATTCCAATTGTCGAAGTCAAGTCACCATTAGTTGCAGTAACTTAGCAAAAGTGAGTGTATGTCCCTACAGTGGCTCTTCACCCTTTCTTACCCCAAGGTCTTGACAGTTTACTCCCTTACAGCCCAAACTCTTCAAAGGGAGTGGACATCTGTAAACGTTTCAAAATGTCAGAACCCTTTGCCTACCCTAAAAGTTAAGAAAAGATAGAAGCAACAAAGGCCTCCCTGGTACAGAAGTTCTGACTTCATCAAAACTTGTTGGGTGACCTTTGATTTCAGGCCCCTTAGAAAAACAGTCCTCAACTGCATATTTAGGGCCTGATTACAAGTTTGACAGTGGGAGAGCGGGCCGCCACGTCAGATCCCCAATCCAACACCGCCAAACTTGACCGCCAGATTAGGAGTTTTCTCCTGGTCTGGCGTGGGTTGCTTTGGTTGTCCCACTGCTGTGCATTTCAAAGGTTTATATCTGAGCCTTAGAAAGACACCACAATGGGAGCGTCAAATCACGTTCCTGCACAGCAAGGACTGTGAAGTGCATGCAGACAGGGGGGCACAACATGAGCCCCGCTGCATCCATCCCCTTACCCTGAGACAACAGGGGTCCCTGTAGGGCCCCCTTAGTTTCAGCACCACCACCCTTTTCATGGCATGCTCACCGCCATGAAAAGGGTGGGTGTAAGGAAACGCCTAATATGCATGGCGGTGTTGCAGCTGCACCACCAGCATATTTCGGGCTTACATCACTGCAACACCGCTAAGGGATCACAGATCCCCGGCGGTTGCAGCGGTCCTTTGGTGTTCTGACCGCCCAACTCATAACAGGGCGATTAGACTGCTGGTGCAGCTGTGCCCACACTGCACCCTGGGTTTGGCAGTCCATCGGACCACCAAGCTCATAATTAGGACCTTAGTCTACTGTCTGAGCCCATCATTGAACCTTTTGAAGCCTGCTGAAGTGTGCATCCATAAATTGTTTTTTTCTATTGTCAAAACAAACTCTCATAGAAATGTAAACCGAAGAAATAAAAATAAACTGTGGTTGCAAATACATTATAATAAAGTTGAATCCCACGATTTAAGTCTGCACTTTACCATTTATAGCAGAGGAAATCAATCATCATCAGTACCATTGCAAAACTGCATAATCACTCTTAAAATTTAACTGTGATCACTCACCTCACTGTTTTTAACATAAGATAGCATTCGTCATGAAGTGCAATAACTGAAGTGTTCATCTGTCAAATAGAAGAGAGGGTTTAGGATGCAAAGTCTACTATCACCCATCAGTTACTGTAGACCCCATAGTATTTACAAACTAGAGCACATATCAAATAAAATTGTAGACAACATATATACAAGTAATTCCTAATAAGTCTCGGAATATCAACCGTAAATTCAATTTATTCATAAAGAGAGTAGGCTGCATTCTACATTTCAAAGATGAACACATCATTATCATAGATATACTGCTTGTAAGATAAAATCAAAGTAAGATTTACATTTCAAGCTATAGCTTAACACAGTATAATACAAAGGAGACTTAAAGTTCATTAGTAAAATTTGTTATTAATATAGCAGTATTTCCAAAATAATTATATAATCTCACACTTTACGTTAAGTCAATTTCATCAAAAGAATCTTTTTCGGGGCAATCTTAATAAAAAGTACAAGTGCAATCGTGATTTCTGATGATTCAATCGAAAATAAAATGTGCAATGCCTCAAGTCAGAACAGCATCCCTAATCTTAAAAATCTTAAAAATATTGACCATTTTTCTTCTTTCCTCCATAGGAAGCTGACAATATAGTCGGAAGTGATTTGTGTTAAATTTAACCCACAAGGGTACCTGGAGACTAGCCACCATTATTTAGATTTTTCATCAATCCCTTTATCCTCTAAGCTCAGTTTATGCCTATCCTGACTCAAATAATTTTTTTTAATTGTGTTTGTTGCTTTTACTGTTTGAGTATACACAACGGTCCACCATCAATTGTACACCTATACTCAAGATACAATTACAACTCCCCTTTGGGTCACGGTATTCGAACAAGTCACATAGGTTGCCCGAGAGTGTTCCAAATTTAGCTAGGGCAGATATCGCACTCCCTGGAAGTGGGGATGGCCACTGAGTCCCCGTTTCCATGTTCCGAGCAATCAATTTGAGGCTCTGTCCCAACTGAGGAAACCCCGGGGTATTCTCCCTCCAGTCAAGTCCATAGAAGGATCTCCAGCCACCCCATACTTTATCAAACTTTCCAAGGCATCCCCTGGCCTCGTACACCACCATTTCTGCCTCCATAGAATTGGTCCTGCCCATTATCCAGGTGGCACTCCCAACGTTTTGCTGTGCCTCTCTTGGCTGGAATGAACCCCAACATGCAAAAACGAAGCTGCTTCCTAGACAGGTCCACGCCCCCCAGTATCCCCAGAATAATGAACTGTGGGGAATCTGGAACTGACACCCTCAAAATTATCAAGATCTCCTCGACTACGTCCTGCCAGGACTTAGCTTTGTGAGGGCACTCTCAAAGTGTGTGAAAGAAGGAACCTTCTACTGCGTTGCCTCCCAGGCAGTTAGGGGAAGGTGTCTTCCCCTTCTTGAATAATCTACTTTGATTATAGTACACTCGGTGTAGTATCTTCAAGTATATAAACTTTAAACTTGTTTTAATCATTACTTTACATGTGTACATTAGTGCATTTGCCCCATCTACATCATCGATATGGCCTAGGTCCGATTCCCAACTGTCCCTAAGGTGCAAAAGATTGTCCGGTTTATCGGTGATGCTGCGATGTATGCAGGAGACTGCCTTCTTAGTCATTTCTTCAGTCAAAATTCAATTTTCAATGGGACTGCTATCTTCTAGGGCTGCCCACTCTATTGCTTCCCCCTTAAGGGTGTGCTATATTTGGAGGTAGAATAACTCCTGTAAGGGGTCTAACTCATACTCTCCCTGCAGTTCTCCAAATGACTCTTACATCTAGATCTCCCAATGAGGAAGTGTCAATCATGTCCCCCATTATATATCCCATCAATGTTCTCATTTACTTAAGACTGATGCCCTACCAAAGAGTGATGGCCAGAGAACACTTTTGATGCCATCCCACAAACCTTGTGTCCTTATACCAGGCATCCAGTGCATTCTTGGTCAACTCTGAAAGCCTGGCCCTGAATAATTTGCCATTTATGTAGTATATGTGCATATGCTCCCCCATCAGGATCGTTCTCATCTTGTGGGTGATCTCTGGGGACAAATCCCCATTTATTTATGGCTTTCAATTGGGAGGTGCAGTAGCACCCTCACACCTTCTCCATGCACTGCTTATACTGTTTTGTATTATCTCTGTTATCATTAAAAATAATAGTATTTACAAGAACAGTTATGACATCACAAATTAAATCTTTTGTGAGAACAAAGTAGAGTGGAGAGTTATAGTTGATGTAGTGTGGCTAACAAGTTTAATACACTGTTTATGGAGGTGAATGAGTTTTAATAATTTAAAGGTTTTGCTTAAATTATCAATTAAAGGTATAAGTATGATGTTAGAGTTTGAACATTTTCTGTACTTTCAATTTTGTTTGCAGCTAAAGAATGAATACAATTATAGTAATGTAAAGGTAAAAAGTAAATTACAAAGGTAAGGTATAACTATATCTGAAGAATTTAAGTTTGGTTTGCATAGAAAGAATAAATAGAGCTTTAATAACGATAACAAAGGTTTAAAGTCTGTTTTTTTCATTGAACTTCAATGTTGTTTTGAAAATATATATATATTTTTTTAATCGTAGAGTTTACTGTTGCAAAGTGTACTTTGGAAGGGTATATTGGAATACAACGAAGTACAGTGCAGTGGAGTAGGGTAGAGTGGAATATGGTACAGTGGAGTAGTGTACAGTGGAATAGCGTGCAATGGGGGGATGTACAGGGGAGTAGGGAAGAGTGGAGTGTTGTACAGGGGAGTAGTGCCTAGCAGAGTAGTGTAGAATGAAATAGCGTAGAGTGGAGAGGCAAAGAGTGTAGTGGTGTAGATTATAGTGCGGTAGACTGTAGTAACATACAGTGGAGTAGCGTAGAGTGCAGTGGCGTAAATTAGAGAGGCGTCTGGAGTGAGGTACAGTGTAGTAGCATACAGTACAATAGCAGGGAGGGGAGGGGCGCAGAGTGGACTAGCTTATGTGGAGAGTTGCACAGTGCAGTATTGTAGAGTGTAGTGTAGTGTAGTTCCTATTTTCCCTATAGGCCCTGCGCATTGGAATAACATAAACAGCAGTGTAGACGTAGGACTGCGGTCTTCTAGGTCTCTACTGACTATGTTAGACTTAATTTAGGTTTGCGCCAGCTAGCTCAGAGGTCACTGGAAACTTTCTTGACCGAATAGGAAGTGATCAGCTTCCCAGGCCTCAGACAAGAAGGGATTCAGCTTCCGACAACCGCATAAACATGACAACTTTGCTCCTCAGAATAAGAGTCAATCTCTAGAGTCGTGTGAAACAATAGACAGCTATTTCACTCAGTCAGTTGTGCAGATTTACTTTCACCAGGATGCAGAGAATAGAGACGGGCGTTTTCAATAAAAGATATTATTTATTGAGCAGTCTTCCTTCTCATGCAAGAGAAATGAATTGCCACAATTGCAAGACTTGTTATTATGAAAAGTGCGTACAGTAAAAGGAGTATTATGAAATAATACTGTAAAAGCATTGATATGGTTTCTTAGCCATACGATGGTTAAAATGAATAAAATATATACATTCATATATACTTTGGCTAACGACCTCAACTGGTGCTTCTAACTACGCCTACCCCGGTGTACCTGACCTAAGCCTAATACATGGGAGGGAGTAAGTAAGTAGCAGTTTAAGTTAAGTTGGTTTTGCCAAGAGTTTGTTTCAAGAATTCTCTCTAAGGGTTTAGTCAGCACCGTACCTCTGGAATAGAATGCAGGAGGTCCGGTATCTCCTCTCAGAACCCGATATCCCAGTTACCCGCAAGGGTAGGCTGGAAAAGCCGGAGCTGGATTTTCTTGGCAGGAGAAAAGACAGTGTCTTTCTCAGCGTGTCAAGGAGGAGGGGCAGCGTCCGTGGGCTTCTAGCATCTGCTGGGCTCTGCAAGGGACAGCTGTTCTACTCCAGTATTCACCACCACCGCGTGTTTGCTTAAGGCAACGTTGGTATATTTATACCTGAAAGGTGCCGAGTTTGACGTAAGTTTTTGGACATAAGACGTCAATAAAAATGTCACTAAGAACTGGTCATTCTTACAGTGCTCGCAGGAGTTCTATTACTAATCAAAACAAAGCAAGCGGGGCTTTCCCAGGTTGCTGGGGGGTTTGAAATGTCGAAAGAACTCAGTGTGCTATCTAGGAATCTAAGGAAGTGGCTTCTGCTGTGTCATGGACTGTCATGAGCTGCAGAGACGAGTTACTGAAATATGGTTCTGATTGTTATGCCATTATAGGGATATGTATTGATTATAGCCGTATAGGGGCATGAGGTCACAATATTGATCGGGTCCTAGATAAACCACAACACCCAATCCACGAATTTATGTCCATCAAATTACTAAAAACTAAAGCAATAAGAAGCACGTGTATTCATACCCACCCCAAAATACATTTTGCATTTGAAATGGTGTACTTGAAATAAATGGAAATGAATTGGTACTGTACGTTATCAAGCATAGTAATCATTCAAAAATATTGCATATGTAATTATTTGAATGATTCTGCGAAGATTTACACTTGAAAAAGTCTCTAAATACAGAAAAGAAGGGCGAGACTATTTCATCACATATAAATACAATTTGCTGTAAAATGTGCTAGAGGCTAAGGTAAAAAAAAAAAATGTCTCTAGATCTAATAAAAATAGAAGCTCTGTTCTTTATGAATAGTTCTACTTTAAGCAAAGGACGTGTGCCAGAAAAAAAGGTAAATATTTTGGAAAAATTAATTTCATGGTGAGCGGGGAAAAATAGTTCAAAACGCTTTTCAGTAGCTTTTGTTTTTCAAAGCTGAAGGCCGAATTCAGAGTTCATGGGAACGCTGTGTGCCGGATTGTTTTCCCAAAAAGTTATTGTTTCTGTTCAGGAGAGAACATCATTTCAGACAGGCTCGCAAAGAATTGGTCTATATATTCAGGTGACAGTTCGACCAAGTTCGATAATGCTGTAACTTGGCAGTTGTGAGAATGATTGCTATCATCGATTTCAGGATCAGCAGTGCTCACAGAAGGTCGTACCTGGGTGATGCTGCTTTCATTTCTTGCTTCACTGCCACCACCTAGTCGTAGTGCAGGAGTCTCAACGAATGCCGTCATCAGGATTGGTAACCGCTGGGGACAACACGATGCGTGAGCCGTTACTGGACTTAGCAAAGTATCGACGTCCATTGGTATTGCTGATGGTAGTGCAAGACAGGTGTCTAACACGCATTCCTCTCCGCATAGCATACATCAAAGCACAGGTAAGATGCAGGTCGGCCATATAGGTCTGAATGAAAGAAACCAGGTCATATTCAGATCTCGTAGCCGAGCTATCCCAAGGACTTTAGTTATGCGGTCCCGGTAGCGTATTGCTAGGATCGTTTCTTCCATCCGTGCCGGAGTCATGTCTGCGTTTTGGTTTGCTATATCGGAGCAGGAGAGTCAAAAATAAAATACCTGCTACGAGTCCCAAAAGTAGTGGTACGCCGCCAAAAATCAAATGTACAAAATTTGGAAAGATACCCAGGACCGCTTCAAATGGTGTTAACAGTCCCGAAAAAACTGTCTTAAATACATTCGAGATACCACTGGCATTCGACATATTTAGTATTTGGCTGAGCATTTCTTTGAAATGCACCGGGCAATTTGTTGATAAAAGTGCATGTATCTCTGCCGCCGTCCTTGCAACTTGGAGATCATACGTCTCTTTTGATGACGAGATGGGCACTGTTGTCTGCAAAAGTACAGACTTCATTCTGCTTAAAGTATCAATTCGTATAGAAGAGATATTCAAATTAGGCCAAATCGGAGCCACTGAGTCTCCAGGGCCTTTTGGATACAATGCTTGCATACAGCAAGTGACCATGGAACTCACGCTTAAGAGATATGCTTTTCCTGGCACCAAGCCACAACAGCTGTGATCCGTTATTAGAACGTAACTCCTGTTAGAAAGTTGCCTAAAGAGTGGCTCTATTTGTGCTGCAGGTGTGCCATGTTGGTGGCATGAAAGGTTGTTTGAAGTACCCTCACAGGCCCCATGTAAGTTAATACCTTGGCACAAAAGTATACCGCTTAGTGAATGTTTACACTCATTACCACTAAGAAATACATTTTTGTTGTTGTCACTATAACATGTGTGTGTAAAAGGTAATTTCCTTGAGGCCTTAATGTATCCTTTACCCAACTTTTCATACTGGCCTGCCAGTATATATTCAAGGCAATTTTTAAATTGGAAAGTTGTTATCGGAATTTTGATAATCCTGTGTATTATCCATTCAATGACAGGTCTTTCTGACATTGTCAATGGTAATCTCTTAAGTTTTTCGATGCTCAGGATTGTATAGTCTGCTCCTTTTTGTGCCAAACTGATTTGTTTATCAGTAAGGTTAAAGATGGAAAACAATGACGTTGTGTTGATTAAACCCCATGGCACATAGCCTGAACGAAGATTTTGCAACGTCCAGCCTAGCTGTACAATAGAACGTAATTGGGACTGGCCATGTTGTAACATTAGCAAGTCCTGGTCTATTATGTCAATAGCAGATGATACAATACTGTCCAGTGAATATATTCTGGAGGACAGAGTCATTAATCCATTGTCCACAACAGAAAGTGATTTTTCCTAATTGATACGATCAATTTCTCATATTTTCTCGGCTGTTTCAATTTGAGTTTCTTTCCAAGCCTCGTTGTATGCAGCCTATATGCTGGCCACTATGAAACGTTTTTGACGCTGTTTGCGTGGTCTCATAATGAAATCGCGCAAGTCAGCACCATCTTTAAGTAAAGACTAGTGTTGCTTAATTTGTGCCAGTGTGGGTGTTTGTAGCCATTCAAGGCAGAGTTTCCCTATACTGTATGTTGTTACTATCCCTGGATGTTGTCTCTGGGAGTATCTAGGGTCTGGTCTGGACATTTTTAACCCCTGTAATTTGTTCAGGAATCTATCTTGACAGTTATTCGTGTCTGTAGGCCAGATTAACCACTTTTTCCAATCAGGATGTGTTCTGTTTTCATTTAAAATTTTGGATACGTCTATTTCAATATCTGTGGTTACATTATCAGGTATTGGCTTTGGAATAGACGGTTTGTTAAGGTCTTTAATCTTAGCTAGGCCAAGACAGGTTGTTTGTTGAATTGTGTCATTCAGGAACATTATTTGTTCTGGGATCATGCAGGCTCGAAATAATGCTTCTTGGCCTTGTACCTGCCAATCTTTTGTACCCCAGATGGTTTTTGTTTCAATGTTATTTTTCCAGAAATCAAAACCAAATGTAATCATTTTTTCATAAAACGCTTCTGAATATATCAATTTAGTATTTGTCAGCATGGTTTTCGTCCCTGTTTTTTCCAACAGTTTATAATAAAATGTTTCTGCATTACTCGTGTTAAACCCTGAGAAGTATTGGAATTTCTCATAGAATGTTATTGAACTGCTTTTAGGTGGAGTAGCACAATGTTCCCATTGGTTATATTTAAAAACATTTCTAGGTTGGGCAGATTTATGTAAATAGTGGTCTGCGTAATGTGAAAAACAGTACATCTGTTCATAATTAGATGAACCTTGTAAATAATCATGTTCTGTAAATTTTGCTGACAACACCAAATCTGACATCATATCATTTATACTTTTAATGTCCCAATCATCAGAGAATGTACTTGGTTTTACAAAGTCACTTAATGAAACCTTAAACTGGTAAGGATATTTCAAGACCTCGACCGGGCCATATATTTCATAGTCTGTCTTGTCCCAAACTACCCCGCCGGGTATTGGAATGGCTGTGACATTTACTGATGATAGTTCTCTTTTCTTGACGTGAGATGATCTGTGAGGTTTCAGAACTACGTTGATGTTCTGACTTGCTGTGTCCATTGAACTGTATTTTCCCTCAATGAATTTTCCCAAACAAAGTACCATGATGAGCCAAAGCAGGAGAAAAAATACACCTAGCCCAATCCAAAATTCTAACCATGGAGAAATAAGATAGGTTTCTTTGAGTTGATGAAAGAGTTCTGTTGCTTTTCTTTAAAAGTCTTTATTTCTGGCATTATTTCTTGGTCGCTTTGATCTTCAGAAAAGTTGTCGAAGTTGATGAAGTAGCCAGATGCAGTTCTGTCGATTGTTGGAATAGTTTTTCCCATTTGGCTTTCATTAGCACATTCTGATGCTACATCATTGTAGACTGGTATTTCATGACAAACTGTTTCAATCTGTGTTTCAAGAGGCACAAGTTCCATTGCATTTCTGCATAGTCTTTTTTTATTAACTGCAGGTTTATCAAATGTGATTAGTTTTTCAGTTTGAACCTCTGGGATACTTGCAAATTTGGGTATTCTGTTACTTCTTGGGAGTCCACTGGGCCTGCTATTGATTATAGGCCACATGATTGTGATTTTACCAGGTCGATTGATACAACTCTGTTCTCCTTTTTACCAGCAAGGGGCGGTAGTACTACTGATCTTGTTCTGTTGATTGCTAAGACAGGTACTGCTTTTCTGTAAGAAGGCCCAAATTCCTTCTTCACTGCTATTTTCTCTCTGACCAGATCCCCAATTTTTGGAATCCAGACAGGTCTTGCTGGGACAGGTGGTGTGTCTTCAGTGGTGGTTGGCTGTTGTTTTAACTTTATGTTGCTCAGGGCTTTTCTTGTTTCATTTAAGTCCTGTAAAACAGCCAAACGATCTTTGATATCAAAGTCTTTATTCTTATCTTCTACCACTGAAGCAAGACTATCTAAGTCCTGAACATGCATTCTAGTTCCGAACAGTAGTTTGTACGGGCTGAACCTTTTAGAGAATTTCTTGGCAGGTTGTTAAGACTACGTTGGACACTTATTAAATATTTGACCCACCCATCACCCGAACCTAATACCTTTGCTGTTATAGATTGCTTTATGTCTCGTTTTTTTCTTTCCACTACGCTATTTCCCTCAGGATGAAATGGACAAGAGAATCGAAATCCAATGTCCATGCTGATCATGGCCTCCTTATAAGCTCGAGAGCTAAAAGCAGGACCTTGGTCAGAATGAAGCATGGCAATTGCGTATGTGCCGATAAAGACTCGCAAATCTTTTATAACAGTTTTGGCGTCATCCGAGCGCTGGGGCCACATTTTTAAAGTGAATGTAGTCTTAAACAATTAATAGGACGCTGGATTGCATGTGTAGATAGCTCTATGCTACCTTCATACAAGGCCATGGCATTACCCCGCTTGACTCGTTACTGCGGTCTCTGTCGCAGTCTGGACAGCTCTTTACAAATTTATAATGGTGCAGGCTCATCCCCAGCCACCAATATACTGCTTGTAATTCGGTCAGAGATTCCTTCCTCTGTTTGTGCCTTGGACCTTCACCCATGTGTGCGTCTGCTATTAATAACTTTCTCCGGTTCGTGTTTGGAATTACCCTATCCCCCACTCCAGGGATTCGAGCAAAAGGAATGGAGTTTGCATCAATTATGTATGTATAATTGAGTGGACAGTTCACAGGTAGTGCTGCACAGTTGCCTTTTGAAGACGTTTTTACTGCCAGCATGGTTTCCCCGTCTATGTATTTTTCTGAACGCTTTTTTGTGGCTACGGAAGCTGGTTTGATTGCTTCCGCTATGGCTGTATTAGCCAATGAATGTCCTGCAACGTGAACACCATCACGTCGTTGACTCAGAGTGTGTATCACGTGAGTCTTTTGTAGTTCTTTCTGTAAAAGAACTACTTGTTTCCAAAGCATCTTATGCTTGATTGTGGCACCTGTGTCATCTTTGTAATCATTTTGAACCCAGTTCTGCAAATCATTATTGTAGGAGTTGACGCAAAAATGCGAATCGCACACCATTAGTGTCGGGAATTCACGTTCGGCATTTTCAAGCACCCTCTTTAAAGATCTGATTTCAGCTCGCTGAGCCGAACATTTTCTCAGTGATTCAGTTTTTGTTATTTTCGGTCTGAATTTACCGCAGAGCCAGTGACCTTTAACAATCGCGCAGGCTGCATCGTAGGATTTATCTTCTACATTGTAATGCTGTACAAATCTGTCTGTATAGATTATACAGGAGTACTGTTCTAGAGGGAGAATTTCGATTGGCAGAGGATATTCTTTTTCATATTTTAAATCATTCAGTTTTTTAATGTGCGGGCGAAATAGTGTTTCACGTCTTCTGCAGCAAGAGAATTTTCTCACTGTATCCATTTCGGATCCAGTGATACTGTAGGCAGGTTTACTGGGCTGAATAGTGCCTCGAAGGCGGATTCTGCTGTGAGAACAGTGATCCTTTTGCCTTGTGCTAGTTCTCGTTCTTTCGCTATAGCAGTTTGCACTGCTTTCACAGTATTTTCTGTGATACTGAATGTTTTTTCTGCTTGTTTGTACAAATGTGATTTGCAAGCTATTGGTACCGTTTCTCCCTCATTAGAGGTCAGGTACGTGAATCTGCATCTTCCTGGGATGACTCGGATTACAAGGTTGCGTGTATTGTCACGTGTTTCTAATTTTGTTTTTGCTAACATGTCTGTTTGCAGTGATCTCAAAATTTCTGTGTGTTTTTGAGTCCAGTTGATTGGTTTAAAATCAGGTTTTATTAATTTGTAGAGAGGTTTAATTCTTTCTGCGTAGCTTAGAATGTAAGTTCTTCCGAAATTCAGGAAGCCTAGAATCGATTGTAAGTTCTTTAGCGTTTTCGGTGCTTGGAGTACAGCGCACTTTTCTAAGAAGTTGTCCGCTAGACTTTTTCCTTCACTTGATAATTCATATCCTAAAAATAATACTGTTAGATGGGCAATTCGTGACTTTTTAAAGTTGAATTTGTAACCCTCTGCTGCGAACCCAAGTATTATGGTGTTCACCCTTTTCAAGTGAGTATCCAAGTCGTTGTCTGTGAGATAGATGTCATCGACATAAGATAATGCCTCATCATCATATATTCGTAGTAACTCTGTTACTCTAGCTGAGAATAGTCCTGGCCCTTTCTTGAATCCTTGTGGGAGCCTACAGAAATTTTTCCGTGACCCCATTATTGAGAAAGCAGTCAAGTACCTGCTTTCTGGTGCAATATTTTGGCAAAAGAACCCATTAGATATGTCTAATGTCGTTTTGTATTTTTTGCGAACTATGTTATTCATTAGTGCCGCACTGTGCGAATTTTGTACTGCAAATGTTTTACAACATGAGTTAAGGTGTCTGTAGTCCAAGACTAGACGATAGGAATCGTCCGGTTTGGAGACAGGAAACAAAGGATTGTTCATTTGAGAGGTGCATGTTTCAATTACCCCTTGGTATTCAAGTTGATCTAAAATCTCCATGACCTGTTTTTTAGCTTCTTGCTTAATTGGGTACTGCCTTTGTGCAGTCGGTTGATTTTTTAACTGGATTTTGTGAGGAGGAGAGTCCTCATCCCATCCTACATCATTCTTATATATTGCTGGTGCCTGGGCTACTGCCCATTTCCTTGCATATATATATTTAGTGGAAATTGGAATGTGATTTGAGAAGGCAGGCCATAATCATTTCATCGCCATGAGGGCACTCCCTGACAAACTCTGGGTGACAATCTTTCTTGGCTAACAGGATGTCATAGCCTTTTGAGAGGTTATCCCAAAATAGACCCCTTATTCTTCTAGTCTTATCTCCCTCTATACGCAGTGTTATTTCGTATATCTTATGAGGTTCGCTAACTCTGGTATCTGCAGTTTCTGCCTGAATGTATTCATTCGTGTCCACTGTCTCCAGATGACTCATCAGGATCTTGCGAGCTATGGTGATTTCTGCTGCACTGTCTAGCATTGTCTGTGCCCACTCTCCATTTTTCAGCTGTGTCCTCAGTATTCTCGGCATGTTCGATTACTCTAATACTGGCTACCTTCTTCTTTGGGAATTGTAATATTTTACTTTGAGCAGGTTCCTTGTCTTTGGACTTGGTGTGCTCTTCCCTTGGGTCTGACCGTCCTCTTCTTTCCAATTTCTGAGAAAAAGATCGAGAGGGACGTGTATCAATACTTTGATATCTATCAGGCTTTTTCAAGTTATCCCTATTTCTAAGGTTATATCTTTTCTCAGAGTGCTCCCTCTGGGGAGACTGGTGTTCTCGAGTCGGAGTTCTTTCCCTCCGTCGAGGAGAACTTCCTCTGGACTGGAAAACTTTTTCTTTGGGAGTGGTTTGTTTATTTCCATCCCAGCTCTTTTTAGGAGTGTTTAGATTATTTTTAATAAATAATTTTTCAGGATTTTCGAGTAGTTGGGGTTTTATAGGTTTCCCACCCAAACTATCTCTACATAATTCTTCATAGCATTTTTCTATAATTCTGGCAAGCTCAATTGGTTGATCTGTTGTATCTGTTTCTTTCAATTTCTGGCGGATCGCCACAGGTGCTGCTTCTCCTTTTATGTTGGCTAGTAATATAGCCGAGACATGCTTGAAGTTTTTCAGTAATTTCATACCAAGAGTTAAAGCAGGTTCTGGACCGTATTCATTCTGAATTTGTTTTAGCACATCCGGTATTACCGCCATGGACGGAACACCATGTGTTTTTGTGTAAATGGAAGCAAAGACTGTACCCCAAGTGTCACAGTCCTCCACATGTGGTGCGACCCCCATTGGAAGGCAGATAGTCAGAATTCTGTGTTTCTCAATAGGGGTAGTATTCGGTTATACTGCCTCTATTTGAGTAATTTTCTGTGCTAACCAAAAAGGAATTTGTTCCCGTTTTGCAGGAGTTTTTCCAAGACATGTTTGTATGTTCTGTGGTGTAATTTTATTTGTGTTCCCCTGATGAGGGGTCAGCTGTGGAACATTAACAGCTGTTTGGACTGTTGCAGTCCGCATTACATATTGGACTAACTGTCTATGTATTTTAATCAGTAATTTTAGCTGTGCTAAAAGTTCTTCTCTTGACATTTTTTCAATGTCTTGATGTGGTGTGTAGCTGGCTAGAACCGGCCACGTTGCTCCTGGTCTACCTAGTGGACCGAGCCTGGTGATGTGATCATTATGTTTTAGGGCGCCTTTAAACCAGAGCAGGTGCTCTTGGTATTTTAATGAGATTTCAATCTCCTCGAAAGGAGCGTACTCTTCCGGTGGTTCCTCTATTTTGTAATAGTGAAACTCGTGTGTTGTAGCGTTTGCCGCTGGAAAGTTTATCCAAGAATAGAATACCTCTGTCTGCCGATATTCGTGTGCCTCTATCACGAAAATGACTGTACCACCTTGTGATGTCAGTCCGCTTTCTATAAGTTTTAACGTTATAGTTTTTCTTATGTTGACCTGAATGAGGATAGCATTCTGGTCAGTCTGTAGGAGACTCGTGTCTTCCTCCATCAGTTGATTTGCTAGTATAGCAGCATCCCTTTCTTCATCACTCATTTTACTGTCAGAAAGGTTTTTTGTTGCAGATCAGGTTTCCAAGGAAACAAAGATTAGGTGCACAATATTTTGGAACACTGTATCCTTCAACGTTGACTAAACCAGAAACTCTACATAGGAATCTCTTCCTACTAGGTTCCGGTGGATTTTAACCTTTCACCCACTCCAGATGTCTATTGGAGTATTTACGGGAGAAAGGGTCTGTGTGAAAAAGCACGACTGAGTTACTCTAACGTCTTGCGTTAGTTTTATCGCCTTACCAAACGTTGGGCGCCATGTAGTGTAGTTCCTATTTTCCCTATAGGCCCTGCGCATTGGAATAACATAAACAGCAGTGTAGATGTAGGACTGCGGTCTTCTAGGTCTCTACTGACTATGTTAGACTTAATTTAGGTTTGCGCCAGCTAGCTCAGAGGTCACTGGAAACTTTCTTGACCGAATAGGAAGTGATCAGCTTCCCAGGCTTCAGAAAAGAAGGGATTCAGCTTCCGACAACTGCATAAACATGACAACTTTGCTCCTCAGAATAAGAGTCAATCTCTAGAGTTGTGTGAAACAATAGACAGCTATTTCACTCAGTCAGTTGTGCAGATTTACTTTCACCAGGATGCAGAGAATAGAGAGACAGGCGTTTTCAATAAAAGATATTATTTATTGAGCAGTCTTCCTTCTCATGCAAGAGAAATGAATTGCCACAATTGCAAGACTTGTTATTTTGAAAAGTGCGTACAGTAAAAGGAGTATTATGAAATAATACTGTAAAAGCATTGATATGGTTTCTTAGCCATACGATGGTTAAAATGAATAAAATATATACATTCATATATACATTGGCTAACGACCTCAACTGGTGCTTCTAACTATGCCTACCCCGGTGTACCTGACCTAAGCCTAATACATGGGAGGGAGAAAGTAAGTAGCAGTTTAAGTTAAGTTGGTTTTGCCAAGAGTTAGTTTCAAGAATTCTCTCTAAGGGTTTAGTCAGCACCGTACCTCTGGAATAGAATGCAGGAGGTCTGGGATCTCCTCTCAGGACCCGATATCCCAGTTACCCGCAAGGGTAGGCTGGAAACGCCAGAGCTGGATTTTCTCGGCAGGAGAAAAGACAGCGTCTTTCTCAGCGCGTCAAGGAGGAGGGGCAGCGTCCATGGGCTTCTCACATCTGCTGGGCTCTGCAAGGGACAGCTGTTCTACTTCAGTATTCACCACCACCGCGTGTTTGCTTAAGGCAACGTTGGTATATTTATACCTGAAAGGTGCCGAGTTTGACGTACGTTTTTGGACATAAGACGTCAATAAAGATGTCACTAAGAACTGGTCGTTCTTACAGTGCTCGCAGGAGTTCTATTACTAATCAAAACAAAGCAAGCAGGGCTTTCCCAGGTTGCTGGGGGGTTTGAGATGTCGAAAGAACTCGGTGTGCTATCTAGGAATCTAAGGAAGTGGCTTCTGCTGTGTCATGGACTGTCATGAGCTGCAGAGACGAGTTACTGAAATATGGTTCTGATCGTTATGCCATTATAGGGACATGTATTGATTATAGCCATATAGGGGCATGAGGTCACAATATTGATCGGGGTCCTAGATAAAACACAACAGTAGTGGTGTAGAGCAGAATATCGTATAGTGGAGTGGTGTAGAGTGGAATAGCATAGAGTGTAATTGTGAGAGTGGAGTTGCGCAAAGTGGAATAATGTAGAGTAGCGTAGAGGGGAATATCGTAGAATGCAGTGGCATAGCTCGGAGTGGCATAGAGTGGAGTGGCATAAAGTGGAGTGTTGTACATTGGGGTAGCTAGACACTTTGGAGCCTTTTGCAGTCCCTGCCTTTGCCTCCCACTGCGGTTGCATTGAAGAGCCAGGGTATGGCGGTACACTGGCGATTCCTGCATTTGCCACCCTGCCCCAAACACATGTAAGAGCAGGGGGAGGCAGCCGCCCCAAAACTTATGCCACCTGAGGCAGATCACCACTCCCTTGCTACGCCACTGGTGAAGTTTATTACAGTGGAATAGTGTAGAGTGGATAGGCATACAGTGCAGCTGTGTACCATGTAGTGGCATAGAGTGGAGTGTCTTAGAGTGGAGTAGCTTGCAGTGGAATTGCGTAGAGTACAGTGTCAGAGAGTGGAGTAGCATAGAGTGGAGTGGCATATACTGGAGTGTTCTACACTGGACTGCTGTTTATTGGAGTGAGGTACAGTGCAGTGATATACTTTTGAATAGCGTAGAGTGGAGTGGCATATACCGGAGTGGCACACAATAGAATAGCATACACTGGAGTGGGGTAGATTGGAGAGAGATAGAGTGTAATAGCGTAGAGTGGAGTGGCGTATCATGAAGTAGAGTAGAATAGAGTGGCATAAAGTGGAGGAGGTTCAGTGCAGTGGCATACGGTGGAACAAAGTAGGCTGGAGTGGCCTGTTGTAGAGTGGAATACCAGAGAGTGGGGTACTGTAGAATGAAGTGGCGTACAGTGGAATACCGAAGAGTGTAGTGTAGTGGCATACAGTGGAGAAGCGTACAGTGGAGTGCTGTAGACTGGAAACAACACCGAGTGTTACTGGGGTACAGTGCAGTGTAGAGTAGAATGGCATATAGTAGAATAGCATAGGGTAAAGCATAGGGTAGAGTGGTGTAGAGTCAAGTGCCGTACAGTGGAATAGCATAGAGTGTAGTACAGTAGAGTGGATTGGCATAGAGTACAGTGGCATAGAATGTAGTGCCGTAGAATGGAGTGATTAACGGTGTAAAATCGTACAGTGGATTGTTGTAGAGTGGATTGGCATATAGTGGAGTGGCGTACAGTGGAGTGGCATTAAGTGCAGTGGACACACATAGCAATAGCAAGCAGTGTAATGGTGTACACTGAAGTGGCGTACTGTTTAGTGGCATAGAATGGAAAAGCATAGAGTTTAGTAATGTACAGAGGAGTTGCATACAGTGAAATAGAAGAGTGGAGTAGCATAGAATTGAAGGGTGTACAGTGCATCAGAGTAGAAAATCATAAAATTAAGTGGCATAGAGTTAATAGGGTAGAGTGGAGTGGTGCAGAGAGGAGTGCTGGCGAGTGGAGTAGAATACAGTGGATTGGCGTAGAGTGGAGTGGTGTATAGTGGATTGATGTAGAGTGCAGTAGCATAGAATGTAATGCTGTAGGGTATAGTGACATAGAGTGGAGTGGCATATAGTGCAGTGGCATGCAGTGGATTGGAGTGTGGTAATCAAACAGATAAAGCTTTCAAAGTGTGTTAACAGATGTAAATGTTGGTAATAAATAGATTATTTGGTGTAAATTTTAAGTTTTGGTAGCATGTGTGAATAGTATAAGTATTGTTAATGTTTATTTTTTTTTAATATTGTGCCAGGGTATGCTGTGGTACATGTGCATGATAAGCCAGTATATTATTGGCTAATGGCTGTGTTTACCAAAGGTAAAAGGCAGCCATGTAGTTTTCAGCAAATTTTTTGTCAGCGTTCCCTAGCTATTACCACCGTTAATGAAGTGTTAATTGGTAGAGAAGTGTATTTATAATTTGCTGCATATTTTTACAGCAGTTTGGAAGAACTGTGCATTTTTTGAAAAGTTTTCAAGTAGTGTTGTAGTGTGTAGGTATTACTGCAGTACTGCATAGACTTTTTACTGGAGATTAAATATGTTAAAAAGGAAAAATACACTGTAGTATATCATATTACGCTGGTACGCCTCGTCGCTGGGGCAGCCATGCGCATTACAAATCCTGTATAAATAAATAAATAAATAAAATATTAGTATTTTATTTACTTCTTTAACACTTATTTAATATTTTATTTTTTTGGTACTGGGGTACTTACAAGGCAGTACTGTGGTATTCTGTGCATTTAAAAAAATATATACAGATACTTATAATAATTGTTCCCTACCTATTTCTTACCCTACCTATTACCACTTAATAAAGCGGTAATAGGTGGGAAAAAAGTAAACTAAATTCTTACCTATATCTAAGGCCGAAATGCAGAACTCAAGCAAAGTGTACCTAAGAACAACATGTGTGTCTTTAACTTTTATAAAGACAGTCTTTAGTGAATCACATAATGCCTTGTCATTGCTATGTATCGCAGTACTTCTGCGAAATACAGCAAAATTTTGCAAAAATACAGTGACAGCAGATATCACTGAGTTAAACTGCCCTGTAACTTAACAAATACTTTCCCTACTTACCGTAAGCACCCCAAAGATCATATGTGCATCATAATGTTTAATCCTGCTAAATTTCCTATGAATTTGTTTAGTCGTTTTGCACCATTCGCCAATATAGAAGGAAGAATAGGTGTGCAACATTTTGTGGAGATTCGTCAAACAGGTGCAAAGTTATTATTGGTGAAAAATCTGAGGAATGCCTATATCTGGTCATCCTAACTATAACTACAGGGTGCCTACCTCCACGCTCCATTCTGGCAGATAATTTTGGCCTCTTCCCTAATTGACTGTGCTATTTCTTTCTGCAGCCACCCTGATTGCTCAGCCTTCTTACACTGGTGCTGTTAGTAGTGTGTGACTATTAGTTTGTGAGGGATGTGAGAATCGTTTCAATAGTATGTGACTGCCAGTATGAAGGGCTGTGAGTGGTAACACTAGCATCAGACTACGTTTGTAATTGGTACACGTGTTGTCAGTATTGCGTCACTCTTAGTCTGAGGGGGTGGACAAGAATAATTCTGGTACTAAGTGGCTGCTACTTTAATGGATGTATGAGTGCTGTCGATAGTGAGAGACTGCTATTACATGAGGGGTGTAAGAATGTTTATGGTAGATTATGACTGGTACTTTGTGAGGGGAGTGCAAGTGCTGCTTGTAGTGTGTGGCAGCTGGTCTGTGATGAGTGTGAGAGTACTCACAGTATTTAGGGTGTTTTTCACCTTAAAGGCTTTAACATTTTCAAGCGTTTTGACTGAGGCCAGGACTGAAAACATGCTGTGTGCTTAATTAACAATGCATGAGCTACATTTCACTTTACATGGAGACCTTTACCTCTGCATATGAGTTTTAATGATTGAGGGGCATTAATGGTCCAGGCAGTCAATAAATTTACTTTTAGGAACTCTTGCCCAGTTCCCACTGGGAGATTGGCTCCATCCACCAACCCCACACATGGATCACAGGTCCCCACTTCGTGTATACAACTAATTGTGTTTACTTGTGTTAGCAAGCAACAGTTGCACCAGTGAACAATCACAGTGCCCTGCCCTGATCCCTTACTGATTGTGGTGCTTACCCTCTGGTTCAGTGTCTGGCTTAACACAAATAGCTCTGCAACAGTTCCTGACAGCTGCCATAATGCTTGACCCAGGTTAGCAGCAGCAAAGCTTCTCTAGCACACCAGTGTTCGGATCACTGAAACAATATCGACGGACCTAATATCGAGTACAAAAAATATCGACGTAATTATATTGAGTACAAAAATATCGACTCCCAATACTTAAACATAAAACTACACAAATATCGACTCAACAATATCGCACCAAAAAAACATCGAAAACAACATTATCGACCCTAAAAAATAGCGCAAATAAAATATATCGACTTTCAACACATATAAAGACATAATCAAAAATATCGAAAACAAAAATATAGACCACTAAAATATCGCTAAATCAAAATATCGACTTCACTATACATAATAAAAATACGAATATATCTGAAAAAAACACACTAAATCGTAACATAAATCAGCATATTTATATAAAATATAACATACTACAATCAAGCAATAAATAAACAGCAACATTTATAACATATAAAACATTTTTATAATACAATAAGTTCACATAATATAATCATATAAAACATTATTCAGCTCACATTACAAAACAATATTAAATAAAAAGAATGAAAAATAAATGCTTCACAATATAAAACCATTACCTAGCGTCTACAAAACGAATTACATAACTACCAAAAAAATTCAAAATATCTCAAACAACCAATAAAAAACACCAAACAATTAAATAGACCAATCAAATCAACCAACACATAATTGAAACACTATATAAAGAAAGAAAACACACAATTAGATACCACTTGGTCCTACAAAATGTGAAGAAGGGGAAACTCTGCCAAATTTTCACCAGAACAGAAAGCTGCTACCATCAAACAAAGGATAAACAAAACAAAAGTAAGTACCTGACATTAACTACTAGGCTTAGCACTAAAAGCTACAAATAATAAATTAAACAATAAACTAAGCATTTTCTTTCCTTTTTACCATGTATTGCAGATATACCACAATTAAAGAAAAAAGGCCAACATTTACAAACTTATCAACTCTAAAAACAAAGTAAGTATACAAACTGAAATAACAGAGACAACTTATAAAACAAAAAAGAAAAATTCCAAATGAAAAGGAATCCAATAATGGTAAACAAAACATATACAATAAATAATTTTACTTTTACCAACAGAGCCATCAACAAAAGAAACAGGGAAAAAAAGCATAAAAAAACAGAGCACAGCCCTCCAAACAACTAAAAAACTGGCAAATATACTGTGACAATGTGATAAATGTAATGATAAACGTAAAACAAATCTAAATTTCTCTATGTAACATTTATTTACTGTAGAAAGAAAACAGAACATTGGCAGAAGAAGCTAAATTTTTAACTTCACAGAAAGGCAAAATGCTTCTTTGTTATATGGGCTATACATATACCCAAGAAAAACAACATCAATTGAAAGTGTTTTGGAAATGCAGCAAATATTACAGTAATAAATGTTATGGTTGTGCTATAACTCAGGAAACAACTGTAACTAACACAACAGAACATAACCACCCTCCCAATGTGACAGAAATAGAAATTAGACAAATGCTTGACTCACTAAAAGAAGCAAGCACTAACACAGACCGTCCATCTACAACTATTCTTAAAGACCATCTAAGAACTCTCCCCCGACATGCAGCAAGCCAACTCCCTTCTATAGATTCTCTAAAAAGGACAATAGCTAGGCAAAAAAGAACAACTACAGCTACACCACCTGCCCCAAAAACCTTTGAGCCAGTCCAAATTCCCCCTGAACTAACAATAACCCATAATAACGAACCTTTCATCATATATGACAATGCATCTAAAGAAAAAAGAATTATAATGTTTGCTACAGCAGACAATATGGTGAAATTACACCAATGCAAAACATGGAGGATGGACGGCACATTCTCAGTATGCCCAAAACCATTCTACCAATTATACACCATCCATGGACACTATCAAAACTGCAATATCCCCTTCATATAAGCCCTACTACCCAACAAAAAGCAAACAACCTATACTGAGGTACTAAATAAAATAAAAGACCTAACAAATAATTACTTCCCCCCCAAAAATTATCATTGACTTTGAGAAAACAATGATAAATGCAATTCTAAAGACCTACCCTCACACAGCAATCCAAGGTTGCTACTAACAGTTTAACAAATGTATATGGAAACATATACAAAAATCTGCCCTAAGCACCCAATACTGCACTGACAGTACTTTTGTCTACCAGGTAAAAAAATTAATTGCACTGGCCTACGTTTCAATTACAGACGTAGCGGAACATTACAACCTATAAATAGACAGCCCCTATTATAAAAAAAATGAAACAAAACTAAGCCCTCTCTTAGATTATTTCGAAGATACATGGGTAGGGAGACTACACAGATCTGGATACAGATGGCAACCAAAATTCCAAATCCCCTGGTGGAACGTCTACCTAAGTACACTAAATAAACAAGCTAAAAGCAACAACGCTGTCGAAGGATGGCACAATGCTTTCCAAGCAGGCACAGCAAGAGGTTCCCTAACCCTACATAAACTCCTTCAAGCATTACAAAAGGAGCAAAGCTACCAAGAACTCCGAATGGAGCAATCTAGAACACAAATTGGCCCTAAACTAACTAAAGAAATGAAAAAAATGTGCAACACCTTACAAAGCCAAGTAACCCTCTACCCAACCACCAGAGGCCTACCATACCTATCTACCATAGCTAAAACAATTCTTTAAACATACCTCACATACCTACACTATTCAAATAGTAAATATAAAATATACATATTAAACACATGTTAGAAACTGTAACAAAATTATTCAAATATATTTAATATATTTATTTAAATATATCTAAATAATTTCCTTACAATTTCTAACATATACCATAAAATTACATAAAAAATAACATGACAATCCCACCCAAAAAAAATGAAAAATACTTACTCACTTTGTTGCTGAAGAGAAACCTTTGTAACAAAATAAATCATTCCTTAGAAGTAATCCACCCAAACAATCCAAACAAGATCATCCAAAAATAACACAAAATCCCAAAAAGTTCTTCTCCAAATATTTTTTTACAGTTTTTTTTTAATAAACTAATAAACACTCCCCACCCTATTCCCCTAAAAACCCACATCCCGCTCCTAAATTTTATTATACATTTTTTTCAATAAATAATTTTTTGTAATTATTTATTAAAAATTATATAAAAATATTTTTTTTTTTATAACTTAACTAACATATTTAACAAGCTAAAGCTTTTACATTCGATATTCTGACACTCTATATTTTTACTTTTGATATTAATTACTTACAAACATAAACAATATTTTACACACTCGATATTAACAACTCGATATTACTACCTTCAATATTTTTTTTCACTATAAAAATCGATATAATTTACCTCGATATTACTTACCTCGATATTATTGCAGAATCGATATTCATGACTCGACATTATGTCCACTCGATTAAAAAAACTCGATATTTAGACTGTATACCCCAGTGTTCATGCACACATAGTGCCCATATGCAGCAAATTGCCTTTCGCATGTAGGGTACAGGTGCACAAGTGTGCTAGGTAGGAGCAGCTGGGTCTCCACCAGGCAGGATCAGTGCACATGTGCCATAAAGCACATTTTTCTAGGCACACAGAAGAGCACTAAATAATAACAGAGCAAGGCAGAGTCCCTGCTGTCATCACTCACTGGGATGGAGAGGCTAAGAAGTCTTGCAATAGTTAAAATAATGCATGAAGCAGTCACCACTGGAGGAAACGCAAAGAGAAGACCATACATCTTGTCCATTTGTTTGATTATTGCAAGAGTTACCACTCACCAGCCCACTCTGTGTGCCGCCTCCTTTTTACTACATTTGTATGAGGTACACTCATGATTAGCAACTCCACAGCACATTGTTTTGCAGAGACCTGCTGCTTCTGGTACAAACAGCATGCTGTGCTATTTCAGTTTTTTTCATCGTCAACCAACACTACACCTGTTGGAGCTTGAATTGTTGCAGTAGGGGCACTGTTGTAGTCGACAGTAGCATGGCTTGTTCATTTTAAGCAATAACAATGCACCTTCATTGTAGTTCATGTAAACATTTCAGAACTGCTCCTGTGAGGTTTCAGGGCAACCTGGGTTTACTTTGCTCCAATTGTTATCATTGAAGTCTTTTACCTCTGGTGGTCTGGGTGTCATCTTACGATTGGACCTAAACTGACCAACAAGTACTTGCCTTTCAACCTTTAACCCTCAGAGTAGCAAGGCAGAGAAGTCTGCAGCTTGCTTTGGAAGGTGGCGTGGGTTAGAAACTCAGAACCATGTGATAGCCCTCTCTACAAATCTACATAACATAGCATTACTCTGCAAAACTCACAATCACACAGTATACATCAATGGTTTGCCAATACTTTACTTTTAAAGAGAAAGGTTACTTTAATTTTCACATAACTTAATACTAAATATAAAAAAAAAAATGTACATAATGAAAATCACACACTTACAGCCCTTTTTGGACAAATGATCTGGGTACAATGGTCTCTGTGTTAAACAATGTAAAGTCTCGACTATGGTGCCGGTTTGGGATTCAGAATGTAAACCCCCCCCCCCCCCCCCACTGCTGCATTTGCCAGGGAGTTTACAATGTAAAACCCTATTGTATTTGCCACAGAGTTCACAGTGTAAAACACATTCATGTGTTGCATCTCATGAGTTTACAGCATGCAAAGCCCCTTCTTACTGTGTTTGATATGATGTCTGCATTAACAAGATCTCCATCAACAATGAAGAATGCAAGTTGGTCATAGGCAGGTTAACTGAACTGCTGCCCTATCACATGCCGCTGAAGAAGAGCAGAAAAGAGGCAGAACAAAAGCACCTCACTCCAAATTGCTTTATATGTTTCATATGGATCTTGTTGACATATTTATTATTATTATTAATCAATCTATGGTGGAGGTGTTGTGGAGACTAGTGTGTTAAATGGCACAGGTAATTGAACTCTTTCTTTAAGTATTTTGTTAGCAAATATTTTATTTCTTGAGTCAGGGAAGTCTGACGCCAGAAGCAGCAATACACCTGACAATATTAAGCACTTCATTGAATGCAGCTAGGTGTAAATCATTGTAAGCTGCAAAATGTCTTCCCACCTAGTAGCACAGAATAGAAGGAGCACACAAGTTCCAAAAATTTATCAGGTTATCCAGAGCACTTCTGTATTATTGTTCACAGTTTAGAATAATGCGTTTGTAAAAATGTTTATATGGTGTCAAAAAATACACTTATGATTCAATATTAAAATTGAGAGAAAATGTAGCTGTATAACTGAATTTCTTATTATTGTTATTATTGATGATGAAGATAACTTTGAATAAAGCACTTAGGGGCTTATTACGACGTCGACACTGTTGTAGAAACTGGACCGACCAATCTCTGGTCAGCAGTCCCAATTGCCAAATTACAATGCAACCGCACATAGGGGCCGATTAGGATTGCGGTGATTCCGCATCCTCCGGGCCGGCGGAAGCCAACGCCGGCCCGGAGGATGCGGAATCACTGCAGCAATGCCTCCAAAGACCCCCCGCCAGATTAGGATGGCTGGGGGTCATCGGCGGACAGGAAAACCGTTCGCCGCTTTTCCGCCGCGGTCGCCTTGCGACCGTGGCGGAAAAGCTCTAATATGGTGGCGGTGTTTAACAGACACCGCCAGCCATATTAGGATGGGGCAGGAAACATGCTTTTCCACGGCGGCTTTTGCGCCGTGGAAAAGCATGTGGTCTTTTCCGTTTGGGGCCTGTTTCGGGCCCCCAGGGTTTCAGGGGGTGGGGGGTGCACATGGGGGGTACCTATGGTACCCCCCTGCATTTACACGAACAAAGCGGCAGGCACTGCGGTGCCTGCCGCTTTGTGCATGTAAATGCAATACATGCATTTGTAACCTTGCGGCAGGTGCTGCTTCAAGCAGCACCTGCCGCAAGGTTAAAGATACGGGATGTGACCGCCAGAGTGGCGGTCACATCATAATTTGCATGGAGGGACCGCCGCTGCCCATGCGAACAGTCCCTCCACCTCGGGGGTGGCGGACGGACGCAGGTCCGTCCGCCATCCTAATGACCCCCTTAGTGAGGTCGCATACTCACATTTTCCTATGGGTGCATGTGCCACAGCCATAAACCGGCCGTAGCACAAGCTCCAATACGGAAATTGAAGGTTGTATTCATCCTTGCACTGCGTGCCAGGCACCTCAAGGTGCCTGCCACACAGTGCAGGGATCAATAAGTGGGCACCTAAGCCCCCTCGGCCCCCAACCAGAGGGCGCAAACAGAAGAGGGCCCTGCTAGGAGACCTTAAACTCGCTTTCCAACAGGCTTTTCATGTCAGAAAGCCTGGCATGAAAGCCTGCTGGAAACTGAGCAACGTAATCCGGACAGCGTAAAATGCCATCCATGTGGATTATGGGATGGTCTGGCTCCTTAAGCCCGTCACAAGCCAGCCGGAATGACGGGCTGGCTTCACTTCCGACCACCAAAATTGTAATTGGGCGGTCAGAAGTGAAACCAAAGGTCTTGGTCAGAAAGCCTCCGACCTAAGGTCAGAGGCTTTCTGACCGAGATCATAATCGGTCCCTTAGCAAAATAATATTATCATTTCTACCCTAAATAAAGGTTTTTTTAATACCCAATTTAATTGTACTCGATTTAAAAGCAAAAATACAGAGTTGCGATGCAGTGATCCAAACTTGGGACCTATAGGGCACACAAGTAAGCGAATAAAAATTGCTTGATGCACAGAACTATCTGCCTGCTTACAGAAATCCATACTATTTATTGAACAGTAACATATTAGATGGCTATACAATAGGTACATTTGCCCTTCAGCATGTCCTCCTATGCTTTGGCATATTTCCATCAGTGTTATAGGAGATGGAATCACGCAGAGACACTGATCGTGTTCAGAAGGTGAACCAACCCTCCATGAAACATTTTTTTAAATGTGCTCTAATGATGTGGGGCCTCCCCTGAACATGATTACATAGCTCTGTAATTTACCTGTAATTTACCTCAGGTACCTACTGCAGATTCAATATGTTTTTGCCTTATTCTTGTATTTGTGCCACCAAGGAGTATTTATTTCCTTATGTTCCAAGGTCCTGGCTACCCAGATGCTCGGGTCCATTTTCTGTGCTTTCGCACACTTTATTTTTCACTTTTTTAATTAGAATTTACTTTCCTGACATTGCTATCTGCCATATTCGAATGAATAGTTATAAAAAGGTAAATGGCTGCATGCGTCACCAAGCTTGCACCTTTGTGGCCTTTTGGACTAGGTTTTCTTTTAAAGAAAACCCATGGCAAGGTCTCCAGGCATGTGTGAATGTCATTCTTTATCAATGCTTGTTATAATTATTTTGTTAAGAAGGATGTAAAAAGACGTAATACAGTAGCGGTGATGGTGAAAGCTCCTGTTCGTTGACCCATGCTTAGCCGTTCAGCAGATTTTAATTGGCTGCTGTGCCTGCTTCTGTAATATGGTGTGGGTACAAAGGCAAGTGTGAAGGAGGTGTCCCTACGATGGTTGGGAACACAATGGTTGTTTTTAGGTACCCCTCACACACCAACAGGCCCCTTGGTGTCATGCTTCATCATTGGGGTCCTCGCACCCCTCTACGGGATGCGGCGTGCTGCGACCTACGGTTGCGTGGGAGCACTTACATTGGCTATGTGTGGTGTAGGTGAGGGAGTTTATAAGTGAGTGTTGTGGTGGGGTTTAATAGTGAGTGATGTTTAAAAAGTGCCTGGCTCGTGGGGTAACAAAAAACTTTAATTGGCCCCCGGGCTGGTACTAATAAAAAGGTGAGAGAGGAGGTTTTGGCATAACCTATGTGCGCCACCTCCTATTTGTGTGTCAACATGTTTCAGTGTAAAAACACCTTCTTCAGGACTGGGGTACACAAATCCCCACCCTACTCACGTTTCTCTACTTTTTCAGAATTTTTGTATGCTAAAAAAGTGAAATTTGCAAGTGCAGGTAAAACAATGTACCTACTGAATAACCGCTATTTTGCTGACCTGTAAGGAGAAGGACAACATTTTTTTTCCAGGTGGTCCATTCCTTAAAAAACCATAGGCGGGTTTACCCGTGGATTCAGTCATAAAAAGGTGCGGTTCGAATTTCAAGACACGTTAGTGTCATTCTACACATGTGGAACATGCCTGTAGTGAAAATATATAAATAAAAAAGGGACAAATACTAGACAGATACACATGTAACATAAAACACACACTCTAATTTTTAGGCGAATTCTGGGTTGTAGTCAGCCCATGTGATACTTGCTGAGTCATAAACTTATTGTGGGAATAAGAAAATTCTGTGAAGCTCAAAGTGGGCATAACATACTGTTTTGTTAGGAGTTTACTACTCCATGAGACCGTATTAACGTAGGGGTTACTCGTGCTTCCTTGCTACCTATGGGGAAGAAACACAAATGCTGCTTTACCCGGTACTTACATATTTGAGGGGGTGGTAAGATGGTTTCTTTTGGGTTTGTATTATTCATGAGTCTATGAGGATAATCCCTCTTCATTGCCCCTTACGCCGGCTCCGTTGGTTGTGCCGTGGTGTTTGCAAAGGGCCCTTTATACTATCGTTGACTCACCCCTTATTGAATTATTGGCAAACTGGAGAACCGGGTATGCCCGTATTTGGTTTGACCGGTAATTGAATCCTTCTATCTGCTCCTATTCTCGAGCGCGCATGCGCAATTGTTTGTTTAGCGAGAGAGGCGCACGCACATTGGGCTACGAGTCCCTGATGTTCACCGCGCATGCCCGGACTAGCTTGCACTCGCACTGATCTTTCCCAAGTTGAATAGGGTTCGTGCCTGCAGTGCCATGGATATTAAATTATGAAAAAGGGGGGGTTGTAAAAAACGGGGTAGCCGATTACGATTAGGTAGTGGTATAATTAGTCAGTTCAGAGGGAAATAAGTAAAAGATAGTGAGATTTAGTAAAACAAATGGAATTAACTAATCCTTTAGTCTATTACTTCCCACTATAGTTCTGTCGACTAACGTTTACCTCATTTTCCCTATGGAGTGTACTGGGCTCAGTATGTTTATGATTTCTATGCGAAAAATTGTTCAGAAGCAGAATTTGTTCGAACTCAGAAAGAGGGGGAGTATTCAATGGCTTTGAATCGAGGCTGATACACACGAAAGTGTTTTGTCCCAGTGGGTCGTTCAAGGCTTTAGTTGACCCCAGGGGATGGCATCGTTCAGCCCAGATATGTGGGTACCCAGGCGGAAAACCCAGCGCTGTTCTTTCTCAAATAGACCATGTTCCGTGGGTAATTGCTCAATTATCGTCCAGTTGATGTCATTGATACAGTGTTCCATCTCCAGGAAAGGAGCTGCCATCTTAGTGGTACTCTTTTTACAGCGGATGTTACTCTTAGGCTCACTGAGTCGTGTTTTTACGGCTCTGGTGGTCATGCCAATGTACTCCAGGTTGCAGGGGCACACAATCATGTAGATAACGTTCTTGCTGTTGCAGTTCGTAAATCTTCGTTGATCCCATCTTGTGCCATTGGCAAAGGTCAGCTGCTTACTTTTTCTGGTTAGGGGGCAGCTTGCGCAGTTGCCACAAGGAAAATGCCCTTGTATTCCTTGTATCGAAAGTGTTGCTGTTGCGGTGGTTTAGGGCGGGTGTGGACTAGTATGTCTTTAGGGTTCTTCCCACGTCTATGGGAAAACATTGGTTTCTCAATCTCCAGTGATGCACACGTCAAAATGCGCCAATGTTTATTCACTATTTTTGACACTTCATTTGAATGGGGGCTGTATGTTGTAACGCATGTTGGTCTTGTTTGTTCGGTGATTGGTCCGCTTCTGTCCTCCAGAAGGGCATCTCTATTATTGTTCCTGGCCCTTTTCATGGCGCATTAATTATCCTGTCTGGATAATGTCTTGCTTGTAGTTTGACTTTGAGATCCTGGGCCTGTGATTTATAGTTGTCCACTTGGGTGCAGTTTCTCCTGTCGGAGGATTTGCCCGTATGGGAGGTTCATCCTCAGATCGCGTGGATGGAAACTGTCGTATCTGAGTAGACAGTTCCTTGCTGTCGGTTTGAAATGTGTGGTAGTTTCTAGTTTCCCATTTTGGTGGTATATGTTGAGATCCAAAAAAGTGTCTTATTTGAAACTGAGTGTGTGAATTTGAGGAAGCGGTCTTGGTTATTGAGCCACTCCATGAAATGAATGACTGTCTTGTGGTTCCCCTGCCAGATCGCAAAGATATCATCAATGTATCTTTTCCAGGTCAGTATGTGTTGTCTGTAGGGATTGTTATGATTGAGAATTTTGCTGGTTTCCATGTGGTGTACGTACAGTCCGGCTAGCCTCGGCGCAAATGTGCTCCCCATGCATGTGCCATGGCTCTGTAAATAAATTGTCTCATCAAATTCAAAAAAGTTTTTGGTCAAAGCCAAAGCAATACACTCCATTACTACTCCCCTTGGAGTCTGGTATTGCCAGTGGGTGCTGTATAAGACTTCTTCGATTATTGCTAGGTTTTCGTCGTGTGGGAGGCTCTTATATAAGCTCTCGACATCTAGACTGAGCAGGAGTTGGTTCTCTGGATCAAAGGTGAGATCTTTTAGCATTTGCAAAACTGATTTCGTGTCCTTAAGATATGTATCTGTTGCTTGGATGAGGGGGCGGAGAAAAGCATCTGAAAACTTCGAGAGAGGTTCTAGGATGGAACCAATACCGGAGACAATAGGTCTCCCTGGTGGATTGTCCAGGTTTTTGTGTATCTTCGGGATACAATAAAAGTATGGTGTTCTCGGGTTTTTCTGTATTAGGAAGTCAGCCTCTTTTTTGGAAAGCCAATTGTCTGCCGAAGCTTCCTCTACCATCCCTCCAATGGTTATTCTCAGGGATTCGGTCGGGTCAACAGTCAGTATTGTGTAGTTTCGTCTATCTGACAACAATCTCCGGCATTCCTGGTTGTATGCTGTTGTTGTTTGTACAACCGTGGCTCCGCCTTTGTCGGCGGGTTTTATGGTGATATCATGGTTGTTTGTCAGTTCACGGATGGCCTCTTGTTCCATCTTGCTTGTGATATGAAAGACGGTGCGTTCAGACGAGTTTAATTTGTTAAGATCAGTCATTACTGCCTTCTCGAAACCCAAAACCTCAATGGGTAGTAAGGCATCTGGTGGTGTGAAGGTCGACTTCAGTCTCAATCCTGTGTCTGTCTCTGGGACACTCTCTTTATCCTTGAAGAAGACCTGTAATTTGATCTTTCTTAGAAATTCCTGCATTTCTGTGTGGAGTTTGAAGGGTCTTGAAGGTCTTCTTCAAGGATAAAGAGAGTGTCCCAGAGACAGACACAGGATTGAGACTGAAGTCGACCTTCACACCACCAGATGCCTTACTACCCATTGAGGTTTTGGCTCTCGAGAAGGCAGTAATGACTGATCTTAACAAATTAAACTTGTCTGAACGCACCGTCTTTCACAACACAAGCAAGATGTAACAAGAGGCCATCCGTGAACTGACAAACAACCGTGATATCACCATAAAACCCGCCGACAAATGCGGAGCCACGGTTGTACAAACAACAACAGCATACAACCAGGAATGCCTAAGATTGTTGTCAGATAGACGAAACTACACAATACTGACGGTTGACCCGACCGAATCCCTGAGAATAACCATTGGAGGGATGGTAGAGGAAGCTTTGGCACACAATTGGCTTTCTTGAGTTCCTAATACAGAAAAACCAGAGAACACCATATTTTTATTGTATCCCGAAGATACACAAAAACCTGGACAACCCACCAGGGAGACCTATCATCTCCGGTATTGGTTCCATCCTAGAACCTCTCTCGAAGTTTTAAGATGCTTTTCCCCGCCCCCTCTTCCAAGCAACAGATACATATCTTAAGGACACAAAGTCAGTTTTGCAAATGCTAAAAGATCTCCTAACCAGAAAAAGTAAGCAGCTGACCTTTGCCAATGGCACAAGATGGGACGACGAAAATTTACGAACTGCAACAGCAAGAACGTTATCTACATGATTGTGTGCCCCTGCAACCTGGAGTACATTGGCATGACCACCAGAGCCGTAAAAACACGACTCAGTGAGCATAAGAGTAACATCCGCTGTAAAAAGAGTACCACTAAGATGGCGGCTCATTTCCTGGCGATGGAACACTGTGTCAATGACATCAACTGGACGGTAATTGAGCAATTACCCACGGAACATGGTCTATTTGAGAAAGAACAGCGCTGAGTTTTCCGCCTGGGTACCCACATATCTGGGCTGAACGATGCCATCCCCTGGGGTCAACTAAAGCCTTGAACGACCCACAGGGATGAAACACTTTCGTGTGTATCAGCCTGGATTCAAAGCCATTGAATACTCCCCCTCTTTCTGAGTTCGAACAAATTCTGCTTCCGAACAATTTTTCGCATAGAAATCATAAACATACTGAGCCCAGTACACTCCATAGGGAAAATGAGGTAAACATTAGTCGACAGAACTATAGTGGGAAGTAATAAACTAAAGTATTAGTTAATTCCATTTGTTTTTTCTAAATCTCACTATCTTTTACTTATTTCCCTCTGAACTGACTAATTATACCACTACCTAATCGTAATCGGGCTACCCCGTTTTTTACAAAACCCCCTTTTTCATAACATAATATCCATGGCACTGCAGGCACAAACCCTATTCAACTTGGGAAAGATCAGTGCGAGTGCAAGCTAGTCCGGGCATGCGCAGTGAACATCAGGGCCTCGTAGCCCAATGCGCGTGCGCCTCTCTCGCTGAACAAACAATCGCGCATGCGCGGTCAAGAATAGGAGCAGATAGAAGGATTCAATTACTGGTCAAACCAAATACGGGCATACTCGGTTCTCCAGTTTGCCAATAATTCAATTAGGGGCGAGTCAACGATAGTATAAAGGGCCCTTTTGTGGTTCTGTGGTTCTGTGGTCCTGTGGTTCCGTCATTCTGAACCCATTCAATGAAGGTCGTCAGATATAGACGATTTTGGTGTCAGCGGACCGCAAATGACGAGTGTGGTATGTACAAGTGTTTTCGTCATAATCGATCAATGAGAACACTACGTATTCAGGGATTTCGTTCGAACCCTCGGGTTCCATTTTGTGTGCGGCAGCCATTTTGTGTGGTTGCCCTCACATAGGCCGATGACTATGGCCGAACGAGTCTTTGGGACACGTACACCTTTAGCTGACTTCTATGTGACCTGAACAAACTGACTCCTTGCCCGAGGCTGACCTCGTTGAGCCAGTTCCTTGTTAAGCAGCTGGTCAGATAGAGATCAAAGAGCAGGAAATTGCTGAGTTTATGGTACATGCAAACACCCTTCTATCTTACTTCTCATCTGCTTCTGTTCCTTCCTTTATGGCTTAATTAATAATATGGGTTGAGGTCTCTACGATGGGTTTGTCCAGCCAGTTCGAACAAGAATGTTGAATTTTGCTTGGTCATTTCTGGTGGGCTGGACAACGGAAAGTGGGATTGTCGTTATGTGATATGTTTGAAATGTCACCCTTCTATCGGTCAGTTTTGTATGTAATTGATGCTAGCCAGGAATGTGATTTTTAGCATAAAAGACGATGCTCCGCTCCATGAATTTGTGCAGTCTCTAGCGAACCACCCGTGTTGTGCTTTGTAGATTGCTGTTCCTGGTTGCAGCCAATAAATTTGGTCTTTGACGTCATCAAGAAGTGTCCCGTGTCTCTGTTTGCCGAGGCAGGGGAATCCGAAGACATCGGGCATTATCCCTGGCGCCGCTGGGTTCTAAAACCCGGTTCTTCACTTTACAAACACCATGGCACAACCAACGGAGCCGGCGTAAGGGGCAGCGAAGAGGGATTCTCCTCATAGACTCATGAGTAATACAAACCCAAAAGAAACCATCTTACCACCCCCTCAAATATGTAAGTACCGGGTAAAGCAGCATTTGTGTTTCTTCCTCACAGGTAGGAAGGAAGCACGAGTAACCCCTAAGTTAATACGGTCTCATGGAGTAGTAAACTCCTAACAAAACAGTATGTTATGCCCACGGTGAGCTTCACGGAATTTTCTTATTCCCACAATAAGTTTATGACTCAGCAAGTATCACATGGGCTGACTACAACCCAGAATTCGCCTAAAAATTAGAGTGTGTGTTTTATGTTACATGTGTGTCTGTCTAGTATTTGTCACTTTTTTATTTATATATTTTCACTACAGGCACGTTCCCCATGTGTAGAATGACACTAACGTGTCTTGAAATTCGAACCGCACCTTTTTATGACTGAATCCACGGGTAAACACGCCTATGGTTTTTTAAGGGATGGACCACCTGAAAAAAAAATGTTGTCCTTCTCCTTACAGGTCAGCAAAATAGCGGTTATTCAGTAGGTACATTGTTTTACCTGCTCTTGTAAATTTCAATTTTTTAGCATACAAAAATTCTGAAAAAGTAGAGAAACGTGAGTAGGGTGGGGATTTGTGTACCCCAGTCCTGAAGAAGGTGTTTTTACACCGAAACATGTTGACAAACACATAGGAGGTGGCGCACATAGGTTTCGCCAAAACCTCCTCTCTCACCTTTTTATTAGTACCAGCAAGGGGGCCAATTAAAGGTTTTTGTTACCCCACGGGCCAGGCACTTTTTAAACTTCACTCACTATTAAACCCCACCACAGCACTCACTTATAAACTCCCTCACCTACACCACACATAGCCAATGTAAGTGCTCCCACGCAACCGTAGGTCGCAGCACGCCGCATCCCGTAGAGGGGTGCGAGGACACCAACGATGAAGCATGACACCAAGGGGCCTGTTGGTTTGTGAGGGGTACCCAAAAACAGCCAGTTTGTTCCCAACCATCGTAGGGACACCTCCCTCCCACTTCCTAATGGATTCCTTTTGTTTATAAAACTAACTCATGGAGAATGAATCCATTCAAGATAATTCTCTCTCTCCCTCTTTTGTTAACATTTGTACAAAGGCAAGTGGCCACTCTCATTTGCTTGGGGAAGTGGCGTAGTGTAGCACCGTAGAGAAGTGTGGCTCAATGGTTAGAGCGGCAGACCCTGATGCAGTAGTCTGGCCGGGACCAGGGTTCAATTCCTGCCTCGGCGGGTCTCGGGCTCAATTTCTTCGGACCTGATAATTCTCGCCTCAGTGCCTATTCTGATCATGAGCCCCACTCTGCACCTCTGGGCAATAGCTTGCTTAATCTCTACAACGGCCCCAACAACGCTGAGGATGCCTGACTTCACCTTGGGGGTGCCCAGGAGTGGGCTCCTCACAGGGAAAGGCCAGGAAGGGTTCCTTGGCGGTATTCGTACAAGCGCCGAGATGCCTCCGGGTATTTGTGTGCTATATAAGTGCGTTAATATTATTATGCTCCCTTACATGCAGCCACAAGGGGCGGCAAACACAGGGTCCGTTTGCCAGCACCCACCCACGTTCATACAGCCGCTGCAGGCGGCAAAGGCTGGGACCGCCACAGGCGGCAAAAGGTCTAGCTACGCCAAGGGCTTGGGGCATGCCTCCTTGGGAATGTGACAGTGTATGTTTTGCGCCGGTGAGACCTGTATTACAGAATGGGTCATGCAAGCATCTGCAGCCTCATCTGTAGTACCAAATTGTCCAAGGCACACGTAAGGAAGATAACAACACCTGCTCTCCCTCTTTAGCATTCCATTAAATATGGCCCATAGTTGTCCGTTTTCAGTTTCTGTTTAGATCCTGTGAGCCTTTCTATACAGTCCTGCATATACCACCTTCTTCATTGGTTTTCACTCTAGATCACTTGGCATGAACAGTGCAGCCTTACATCAAAATACACAGTATTTTCAGCTTATAATAAACCCAGTCACGTCAGGTATCATTTTAGTCAGTTCAATTCATTTCAATTCCTTTATTCGGTTTTCATGTATTTGAGGAACCATAAAAGTACATTTACAAAACGAAGATTTTACCATAAAAATACTTTAAAATGTTTCTATACACAGGACAAAATAATGCATTGATATGTTTTTAACGTCTTATAAAATACAGATAGTCAATCATCAGTTATAAAATGTAAAACTAAAACATAAAGTGGACAGAAAGGTAAACATAATCGGAATATAAATTTCATAATTTACTCCAGGTTTATCCCATGTCTTACTACAAACTTCAAAAATCTGGCAACTTCTTTCGCAGTATGTTCTTCCTGTAGAAATTGGAGACGAAGAAATGCCGGTCTGCATCTCCGGAGACTCATAATTTTTTGGATGGGAATTATCCAACGCTTTCTTGGCTCAATAAAGAACTTACAAAACAAAACAGTATGCATTGTAGTTTGCCTAGAAAGTTCATCACAGGGGCAAAATGGTAAACATTTTTCCCAGTCATTAGTTCGCGGGAAGGTGACAAAACGGTGAAAAGTGTTTATCCTAAACCTTGTTAATAATAACCTCTCATAGCTGGTTAAGTTAAAAGTTAGGTATGGTTGGATGGTCAGAGTTGTTTGGACTGTTAGCATGTGTTGCACAGTTATTTTGGTAACCTCCTTACTCAACCGCAATTGCTCTAGATGTGTCATGCAGATTGATTTAAACACTTTTCCTTATAATTCTGCAATTGCTGTGGGTGTATAAAAATATTCTGCCATTCCCAGATCGCATAAAAAGTTTTTAATGTAGGCATTCCACCCTATCTTATGAGCGTTTTATAACAAAAGACAATCCTGAATAAGATCTTGACACAAAGTTGTTTTAGTAGATGTCCATATGCGGTGCCATAATAGAAGTGGTTGGGTTTTAACTATGTCTGTCAGATATGACAGACCCAATTCTATATGGCACGACTAAGTAGAATAACCCTGCAGTAAGGCAAGGAGATACCTTAAAAAAGAATTTTCCAAGTTTTGGATGGAGTCCACCTTTCCGTAACCCCACACCCCGGCCCCATAGATTGCAGTACTTAAGCATTTAGCCTGATAAATATGAATACGTTCAGTAGGGGGCCATTTCCCAAGTCTTCGTGAAAAACTTACTAATGCAGCTGTTGCCCTCGTGAATAGCAATTTTCTGGTCTCAATTGCTTGTTTCCACGTATACTTGTTATCTATTACGATTCCTAGATAGGGGTATGTTTTTGTGCTGTCAAGCTTTGTGTTATCTATAAAAATTGCCTTTGATCTCTGTGTTTTAGGGCCTGATGTCATTACATAAGTTTTTTGTATATTAATTTTCAAATCTAAATTGGCGTATCTTAAGAGAGCACGCTGCAATTCCAGGGGGGTACGGGCTAAAATCACTGCGTCATCAGCGTAGAGCAGGGCAGGTATAGGGCGCTTGTTGATTAGTGGTAGGTCCTGGCACCCTTTCACCATGTCCTGATCAAGGCCGTTGGTATAAAGTGTAAAAAGAAAGGGTGGCAGGACACAGCCCTGCCTTACTCCCTGCTGTACACCGAATGGCGCCGTTAATTGCCCCCCAAGACCATACCTCACTTGTGCTTTTGCACCGGAATATAATTCCCGTAAAAAGTTTACTAAAGATAATTCTACCCCCATTGCTAGTAAAATGGACCATAACTTACAGTGGCTAACGCAGTCAAAAGCTGCTGATAGGTTGACATATGCCATATAAAAAGCCCCACCCTTGGCATATACATATTTGCCTGTCAAAAGGGTCAAGTTAAGAACTTGTTCTATGGTACCAAGACCCTCACGAAACCCGAATTGAAGGTCCGATAGGATCTTGTTCTCATCCGCCCAGAGCTGGAGGCGCTCAAGGATGATTTGTCCCGCCACCTTACCCAGAGATTCCAGCAGCGATATTGGGCAGTAACAAGAGGGGGATTGTCGATCCCCCTTTTTATAGATTGGGACCAAAATACTTTTGGACCATGAGTCTACCAACCCTACCGCACATGACGCTTCCAAGTCTCTGGTTAAAATAGGGGTCCACAGTTCCAGATTGTACTTATAAAAATCAACTGGGACCCCATCGGGCCTGGAGCCTTTCCACTCTTACTGGCTAGGAGAACTAGCTCTACTTCCGCAAGTGTAATGTCGAGATCGATGGGAAAAGAGGATATCCTAGTTACCACATTTATTCCTTCCTTCTCATCGATCACTTGGTGGTCTTCAGGTGGCAGACCAAATATCTGTGCAAAATGACAGACCCATGTTTGCTCGTCAATAGCCACATCAATTTTAGGTTTGTCATTAGTGTCCACTAAAAAGGGGGATTTAATTATCGCCCAGAAGGCAGTGTTATCTTTCATAGCACAGCTTTTGTGAAGTTGGGCCCATAGTTCGTTTTTTTGATCGTTTTTCCTTAATTTTATTGCCTTTTTATACTCTCTTCTAAAGTTAGCTATTTCCTTTTTGTCCCTGTTTGTTCTGTGGAGGGCTTTTTTCAATTTGGAATAGGCTTTGGTGCATGTATTATTATACCAGCCTTTAGATTTAGAGGTCCTATTTTTTAAATTAATACAGAGGGTTTCTTTTAATGTTTTCGTTATAGCCACGAAATTACTCATGACCTCCTCATGTCTAGTGGAAAGATCAAGACATTTTTCAATTGCCAATAGCGATTTTTTTACTACTTTCGTGGTGATCTCTAATGGATCTACTTTAGCCCACTTTAACGAAAAACCATTCAATTTGTCGACAGACAAAGTCACCTGCCCAAGGATCCTCAAGGAGTAGCCTCTATCTACTTGGTGTGGTAGCGATAATGTAATACTGTTGGGATAGTGATCACTTATTGCAATATCGTGCGTCGAAAAATTGAATATTCGAGAGCAAAAGTCACTTGAAATAAAAATGAAGTCTATAATGCTAGACAATCCTCTTCCATTAAAAGTACTGGTAAGGGGAATTGGAGGGTTCATAGTTTCATTGGCCAAACCCAATTCTAACCCAAATAGTATTTCATTCAGACAATTCCCCGTCATTGTATGGGGAAAATGAGTTAGTGAAATTTCATTTTCGTCCCGAAGACCACGGGTCAAATTAGTATTATGCCCACATATAGATTGATTGAAATCGCCCTCCCAGATGATTGCCAGGTCTTTAGTTACATTATTTCTTCGTTCCTGCAAACATAACTGAATTTCTTTTAATACTCTAATTATTTCGTCCTGTTTAAGATTTTTATAAAAATTAACCAGCACGAGGGGGTTGCTTTTTTCACCCTCAGCATTATAATTTGATAATTAGTCTCTATTTTAACTTGAATCATTTACTCGAGTTCAACAAGATTGAAAATAAAAATCGACATACCTCCCCTGGCTCTCCCTGATGTTGAAGGAAATGCTTGAGAAAAATAGGTTTTATAGCCCTCTATATGTATTGCGCATGTGGCCCATGTCTCCTGTAAGCATAGAACATTATATTTTTGTATGAAGTTAATCCAAATTTCGTTAGTAAGTTTGGAACACAAACCTGTGATATTCCAAAAAAGTATACTAATTAAAGATTTTTCTAAATAACCTGTTTTTAAAGGGCCTTGACTAGTAGACCCGGTATGTATGTAAATCGAAAAGATTTAAATGTAACAGTTCATCGTTTACATTTTGATCTAACGTTATTGATAGTTCCTGTATCTCCGAACAATTGGGGTTTATCGTAATCAGTCAATCTAATTCTTCCAAGCCTGTGAGCGGATTAAATCTGTTAGTAATTGGTATCTCATAGTGGAGGTCCTGACTCTTTATATTATCAGGCTTAGGAGCGTTTTGCAACGAGTTTGGAAGGGGATAGAAAAAACCTAATGGAAGTATATTGATCTCGCCCCTTTCTAAGTGGTTGTTTCCTATTTCCCACAAGATTTTCTTTACCAACACTGGGGATCTAAAGGTAAGTACAATACAATCTCCCCGGAGAGTTTTCCCACAGTTTCCCACCCGCTGGACCCTTCTGGCCATCTTAAACTCCCTGAATAGGTGGTCAGTTAGGCCTGTTTTACGACCTAGCCAGTGTATCGACTTGTTTCTCAATGTTTCCCACCCCTCTAATTCTAAAGGAGGCTTTTTTGGAACATTTGCCAGCACAATAATATAAGGAGTGGCGGCAGATGGTAGGTCGAGATGTTGATCGGGTCCTAATTTTGTCCTAAAGGCTTTCGGGATTAGTGAGTGGATATGAATGTACCTGAGAGGGATGGGAAAAAGCGTCCACTTCCATAGTATCCGTGGTCCTCTTTGTGGGCCCATATCCCTCACCCGAAGTTATGGTTGTAGTTGGGTTTGTTGGCAAAGTATTGGGCGTCATGACAACTGTTGGCTGTGTTTTTATGTGCCCTTCATTCAAATTCTTACCCACCGTTACCACTTCTTGTTTGCTGGAGAGGGACTGACCGTCTCTCCAAGTTGCCTGGTATTGGTGGATATAATTTGTTCTATATGAGTCAGTCTGGACCCCATTTGATCCAGCCTGAGTCGGAGATACATATCTAACCTTTCCACCAGTATAGTGAAATTCTTAATATCATGTGGTATGAACCTCCAAAATTCTGCAATTTCCATCTTTCGCTTTTGTAGAGGTTTTTCGTGAGCCCGCTTTTTTTTTTACCTTGTTGGGTCTGTTTCGTTTTTAAGTTTAGAGTATCTGCCTCAGTGACCGAATGGCTATTTTTTGCAACGTTGATTGTGCTATTCTCAGCAACTGTATTTTCAGCAGAAATCGGAGTTTTATGTTTCTTTTGGGGCGGTTGTAAAGAAGAGTCTGAGTCACTTAAAGTGATTCTATCTGGAATGTACTGAACACAACCATTTGGGGCCTTTTTTTCGGGTGGAACTTGTCTTGGGCTCTCCGGAGCTTCCAAGTGGTTGGAGTCCGGAATAGATTGTGAGGAACCAACTTCAAGGGATTCCGCCACTGAGCTTATCTGTTTATCTAGAGCCCTCATCGCACCAGTAAGGTAACTTAATAGAGTTTGCTGGGAATCTATATGCATTTTCTGTCCTGAGGAAGATTTTGGACTAAGCAACTTCTTTTTTACCCATATTGGCTTGAATCACTACAGTCCTTTACTAAGTATATTATATAAAAATACAAATTTCAAGCCGCCCCCTAGTTCATAATACAGCTCGTACATGCACTATTCAAATAATTAGTACATACAAGTGCTTCAATTTCAAATATATATTCAGCAAGTGTAACTTTGAGCTCACTGGTTATGTGTTCTTACTGGAACTGAGGGACTAAGGGAATGGGCCCAGCCCAGCCTCAGTCGGTCACAGACGGGCAAGGACGGGCCCGCCCTTGGCCCGGGGCTTGGCCCGGGGCTTTGCCCGGGCAAGCCCGCGCACGTCCCGCACCGCGGGAGCCCGCGTTGAAATGTAAAGGCCCGGAGTCAAAACGGGAATCTCCCTGCCTGTCGCGAGACCGTGCTGCCCTGTGGGAGTTGAAGTCCGGGCAGCGCACGGTCCGCAATTTCGGCAGGAAAGGTGCTGGTCACAGGCAATGCAGGAGTGAGCAGGAAATCCCACGCAGAGTCGAAGTCCCAACTGGGTCAGGTAGCAAAAGGTGAGCCAACTGCTTAGAAGGGCATCATTTTAGTGGTCAGAGCGCTATACTGATAAAGATATTTTACAGTAAATGTAGAGACTACACCCCTCATTAGAATTTTACAATTTAAAAGAGTTACAAAGAAATTAGTATTTAGAAGCGTAAAACTCTGAGGTCATATTTATACATTTTTCATCAATGCAAAACAGCAAGACACCTAGCTGCGCTTTGTGAAAGGGATAGGGCAGGAATGCGCCCATATCTATCAAGATATGCCACATTCCTACTCTCGCCCTTGTGCTTTGTGCAAGAAGGGATGCCTTTGTGTACAAAAATTATCCTTTGAAACTTTTACCTCATTCAACATGTGCTGCAGATTGCAGCACATGTAGAAAGGGGAAAAACTAGGAGAAATAAAGATATTTCTTCTTGGCATGGCTCACCCGGGAAGGTATGGCATTTTGACACATTCCCAGGTCTATCACACATGGTAAATCTAGGAATGCGTCAAAATCAATGGGTGGATGTGTGGGAACACCCACACTCCACCTATAGAAAGCCTCCCTGGGGCAGAGTAACTAAAGTCAGTGAATTGCGATGCCTTGCGTTACTCCAAATTTACTCAGCACTGCAGGGCCACGCAAGATGGCTTTGCATGGCTTGTAAACCTCATCTAGGTTTTGTGTTGCCCTTGTGTTACCTTGCATGACAAAAGGGTGACACAAAACATTGATAAAAATGGCCCTGAGTTCAAGGCCAAAAGGATGATTTTTTAATACAGAATAATAAACATAAAGGCTCAATAACAGAATTAATTATAATGCTAATCATAAAACTCATTAATCTCTAGTTAGGAAGTATTTTAGCTCAAATTCTAAGGGCTTTTTTATTAGTCTGGCAGTCCATAGACCGCCAGACTCACAGGGCGCAGTGGTGGTGGTCTTCCAAACCCCCATTACGTCCAGGGCGAAAGGGCTACCCTGGGACCATCACAGCCACCAGGGATCAGAAATCCCTGGCTGGTGTTGCAGTGGTAATGCGGCGGCAATATGCTTGGTGGGGCTGCTGAAGCCCTGTCAGGCATATAACGAGGTTCCTCGCTGCCACACTTTTCATACCGATGGGACTGCCATGCAAAGTGTGTGGTGAGGAAACAAAGGGGCCCCTACAGGGCCCCCTTGTGCCTCTGTGCCATGTAGATGCACACAGGAGGGCACAACATGTGCCCCCCAGTGTGGATGCACACCACTACCTGCACGGCATGGACTGCAGCAGTACATGCCATGTAGGAACTGCCGTTGACGTTCTCAGTGCTGTGCCTATTTTATAGGTACCACACTGAGAACGCCAAAGAACCACCAGCCAGATAGGAGAAAACTCCTGATTTGGCGGGCAGTGTGTACATGGGTTTTGGCGGTGCTGGAGCAGGGTGGTCCCGCTCCTGCACTGCCAAAATCATAATGAGGTCCTAAGGGCCTTATTACGATGTTGGGCACACTTTTTTCTGACCAACACCGTTGCAGAAAGGAACCGCCCAACCTTTTGATGTGACCGCCCATAGGTTGGTTGCAAACCTCCATTTCTCAATGGAACCTTGCACGACGGGCAGAAAAGGCCCGCAGCACAAGCTTCCTTAGAGAAATGCAGTGCCTGCCAAAGAGGGCAGGGATATTGAGGGGGCACCAAAGGTGCCCACCCAGGTCCCATTGTGGAGGGCCAGGAAGGAAGGGGCACTGCCAAGTGCCCCCAAATTCAGTTTCCAACAGCCAACCCATTTCACAAAGGCCGATATGGATTGGCTATCAGAAACTGACATTGTAATCCCAACTTTTTTTCAAAGAACAAGGGAAACCCAAAGGAATATCACTAGGGACCTTGGGCAGTTACGTATTTCAAAAGACAGTGGTCCCTAGTAGTTCAGGGATAGGGCAGAATTGATAGACATACACTCAATAGTCAGTATGACCTTTGTCCAACAGGACAGGTTTTTATTGTAAGAGATATTGAAAACATAAAAGGATTTTTTACAAGGTGGGTACAACCAGTAACCCACAGGGGACAAGACAAAACAGGGGGGTAAACTTAACGCAACAAGGGCAGTCTGTGCTAGTATCTCAGTAAACAGACAATTGTGAAGTGCAGAGCATCATTGTAAACAAGTTACTATTTGTAGGGTACATATGATGCTACTTTGTCGACGGCGTTTCGATGCCTACACTCAGATACATGGCATCATCTTCAGGACAAAAAATAAATAGTTTGTCTTGAAAGCATAACAGTTTTGTAGGGCCTATATGCGTACACACAATTGTATTGGGGAAACAAAAGAGGGGAGACAAAACATAAACAATGGTCAATAACAGCAAAGCAACTAGGCATGTATTTAGGTCTGACCGGTGATCATCTGTGCACAATATTGTAATCCCAACAGCGGAGCCGAGCCTGGCTCCCCCATCATTATAGTGATTACTATCCTGCTCCTGTCCTAACAGGTTCACAGAGCCCGTCAGAAGGGAAGCGGAATCTCCCCGCTGGTTTCCTCCTGACTGCTGTCATCTAAATACAATTCAGAAAAGGGGGTGGTGATGGACAGAGTATCTGAATTAAACAGAACACTCGTACCCAGTCAGCAGATCAGGGCTTGATCCATCACCGTTTTTTAGCTCACTGCACCATCCCAGCTCAGAACCTGGCTACATGCAAATTAGTCTGTCCCTGGCCCAGTGCATCATGGGAACAGGGCAGACCAAACTACCAAGCCAATTCTTATACTGGAAAGGAAACAAGCTTCCGGGGACCGGTTTCTGGCATTACAGCCGTCTTCGGCCCGGCTTGCTTGAATCCTGATGGTGCAGTGAGCAAGGGACTCACATCTGAGTATACCCTTCCACGCTTATGGTGGACAAAACGATTCAGAAAAGGGGGTAGTGATGGACAGAGTATCTGAATTAAACAGAACACTCGTACCCAGTCAACAGATCAGGGCTTGATCCATCACCGTTTTTTAGCTCACTGCACCATCCCAGCTCAGAACCTGGCTACATGCAAATTAGTCTGTCCCTGGCCCAGTGCATCATGGGAACAGGGCAGACCAAACTACCAAGCCAATTCTTATACTGGAAAGGAAACAAGCTTCCTAAACTGGGATGGTGCAGTGAGATAAATAACGGTGATGGATCAAGCCCTGATCTTTGGACTGGGTAAGAGTGGTCTGCTTAATTCAGACACTCTGTTCATCACCACCCCCTTTTCTGAATCGTTTTTGGCCACTATAGGTGTGGCAGGGTATACTCAGACATGAGTCCCTTTCTCACTGCACCATCAGGATTCAAGCAAGCCGGGCCGACGACGGCTGAAATGCCAGAAACCGGTCCCCGGTAGCTTGTCTCCTTTCTGGTGAAGAATTGGCTTGGTAGTTTAGTCTGCCCTGTTCCCATGATGCACTGGGCCAGGGACAGACTGATTTGCATATAGCCAGGTTCTGAACTGGGATGGTGCAGTGAGAAAAATAACGGTGATGGATCAAGCCCTGATCTTTGGACTGGGTAAGAGTGGTCTGCTTAATTCAGACACTCTGTTCATCACCACCCCCTTTTCTGAATCGTTTTTGGCCACTATAGGTGTGGCAGGGTATACTCAGACATGAGTCCCTTTCTCACTGCACCATCAGGATTCAAGCAAGCCGGGCCGAAGACGGCTGAAATGCCAGAAACCGGTCCCCGGTAGCTTGTCTCCTTTCTGGTGAAGAATTGGCTTGGTATTTTAGTCTGCCCTGTTCCCATGATGCACTGGGCCAGGGACAGACTGATTTGCATATAGCCAGGTTCTGAACTGGGATGGTGCAGTGAGATAAATAACGGTGATGGATCAAGCCCTGATCTTTGGACTGGGTAAGAGTGGTCTGCTTAATTCAGACACTCTGTTCATCACCACCCCCTTTTCTGAATCGTCATCTAAATACAGCAGTTGGAGGGAAACCAAGGATGTTGGGTGGAGAGCTTCTGACCGCTGGCCGTAGGCGTTCCACCAGACATCCTAATTGGGCCCTAAGTGTCAAAAAACAGAATGTAAGCAGGAATTCTAAGGCTCAAACTCTCAAAGAGTACTAACACATCCCATAAAAGATTTAAGTCAAATGGACATAGGAAATAAAGTCTTCAGCACAGCAGTCCCAAGGACAACTTTAAAATCCTACAGGACCCCAAAAGGAACAATCTGATGAAGCTACGGCTATACTTAAACAGCTAAAGCCCAAGAGTTTTGGTACACAAATCATACGTTCCATTAACAAGTTTTGCAAATTCAGCATAGTATGATCATGGTTAAGGTTGCATTGGCAAATCAAAAACTACCACGTAATTTCTAAAAGCTTAAACACTAACCCATTTCTTTTTTTATTATCTTGTATTTTTTATCCAGCAATCGGTTGCACAGTATACCATGAAGCAGGATGAGGCACAGGTTTGCATCACAAAAAGGCACACCAATTCAATCAAGTACAGCCAACAGTAAAAATGGAACATGGAATACAGTGGTCCACCAATTGAGGCCGAAGGCCCATTACAGCAGGTGAAGCAGGTGCAATTTCCAATGATGTGCGTCACAGTCAAAGCATATATGTTGCAGGTGTATTGTAGTGTGATAATTGGTTGTCAAAGGTAAATGGAAAGCCATTAATGCAGTAACCAAGGAAAAAACTCAAATAATAAAACAGCAACTAACAATAGTGGCAGCAGCAAACCAGTACATGTTCATCCTCCCCAGAACCGCTGTCTGTGTGTGTGTGTGGGGGGGGAGGGGGGGGGGGGGGAGGGAAGAAGTGGTGAGTCAGGTAGGCCCCGAGGGTGTTCAGTTGCCCTCCTTATATGTGGAGGGCAGGGAAGGTGGAAAGTAGACAGCCCAAGGAGATTCAGAGTCCAGCTCTACAAGAATTGTTTGCTTCCACTCATACGAACACTAACCCGTTTCTTGAGGTAAGAGAAATCTTCGATCTTCTCTCTCAGCAGCTGCCCTCCAGCGATGATCAACACAAAATGAAACATCCATCTAGCAATGGCTCATAAAATGTGCACATCCACACTAACACCTCCAGAGGAAGCCCTTGAAAATGATACTTTGGATACAATGGAAGATCTAATCACAATACAGCCTTTCTAACAATGTTATATTGAAGTCATTCACTTGGTGCTCTGTGGAGATGAGGGGAGAAATGTGCACTGGGAAACTGATTGGAAGGTTGAATGAGCAGGAACAAGTAGGATAGAACATCAGAAACTGCATTCATATTAAAAAATAATGTTGTCTTGAATTAAAATCTGGCATAACTATTATGTCATTATCTACTCTTCTAAGTGGGTAATGTAACTTGTTTCAAGTACATCATTAGTTTACTCTGTACATCATTAAAAACACGAATTATAAGAAATACTTTTCACACTAAATGTGCCCATTTTGCATATTTTCAAAAACACTTTAACAGTAGGACTGCTTTGTCATTATTACTTTGTTTCTAATTCAATAAGTAGCAGTTCCTAAAGTGTGGTAAATAAAGATTTACCTATGCTGAATTTCTATGCGGTAAAGTTCAATAAGGATAACTCAATCAGAAATAAGAGGCAGAGTCCGTGGCATCTGAGTTTCTAAGGGTTTTATTCCATAAAATGGAATTGGTTCGAACCAGGTATCGTGTTCCATCACCACGAGGGTTCAGGAAGGGATAGAAAATGCTTTATTAACAGAGTACAATATATATAGTCAATGCATACAGTGGTGATGGATACAGAAGGCGTAACAGCTGAGAGAAACGAGATAAGAACACATGTGCGTAACAGAAGGCGTGCACGAGGGCGTACACGGAGGTGTGTGCTAGAAACGTCACATGAAAAGTGTAACAGGTGGGTGGATCCATAGAAGAATCCTGCAGTGTCAGCAGAAATATTGGCAGAGATGCGCGCGCAGCAGCATGACGTGTGATTGACGTGGAACTGGAGGGTTGACGGGGACTTGACATTTAGCTCCAAAAGAGGAGACAGAAGTCTGGCGTGTCAGAACAACCTAAACCCAAATCATATCTGATATCTTGTGTTTGAGGAACTGTATTATCTAGAAGGAAAGGTCTCTCGGGCAGAGGCTATTCTATACTGACTGCTAGTGCGTGCATATGTGACTACGTGTCTGCATGTAATGCGAGGGGGCCATGGGCCTACCATGGTAACGGGAGCAATGAATTACTTGCACGGAGACAGAAAGGCCGGGCCCTTTGCTCTGCAGCTGGGAAGGTGTTTACCTAAATCTCTAGACAGGAATGTATTTTCGAGGAGCGGAGCAGAGCAGATAACTTGAAGGCTGAATACAGTCTTGGCAGGCAAGCAGGCCGAGCCGGGCACCGCTCGCCGCACAGGGAGTAAGGCAAGGGTCATGGATGCAGATCCAGGCTGCAGCTTTCAGAGGCAGAAGGCAGAAAGGGCTCGATGGCAGAAATCAGGGCCTAGCTCGCCAGAGCCAGGAAAACGTGAAAGTGCACCATGTAAAGACGGTGGCACGGCATACTTAGGAACGGAATAATAGATCCATTCATGGTGGATCTGAAAGAGGACATGTTAACGTTGGACGCAAATGTATTTGCGTCTTCATAGCTGGTTGTGGAGGGAACATACATGTACTTGAAGCACGTACATGGAGCCGTTGGGGTCTACGTTAGGGGACACAATTGACCATAAAAATTCATATTACTTCATTCCCTCCTTGTCCCCTACGGACCCTTTATGATATATCAATTCTCATTAGTCCATCAATCTGTTCATATAACATCATTTGCTCTTCCTTTTTCAGGCGGCATTTAGAACGTGGACTTGAATGGGGAATACATGATGTGGCGCACAAGCCGCAAATCGCTGGCCCACATTGCAGACATAGACAACAACTGAATACTATGAGAAGGGCTATTCCTAGGAAGGATAGGACTTTCCATCCCCAGGCTGATAACACGCTCCAGAGCCAACCGCACCAAGTCCAGGTGCCTGGATTCTGGTGTATCTGACTTGCAATCTTGTGGAGACGGGTTATGGCTCTATACACTGATGGTGCGTTTTCTGGAATGAAAACACAGCAACTCGATCCGATGACTCTACAAGCTCCGCCCCTATCGGCCAGGATGACGTCAAGAACAAGACGGTTTTGAAGAACGACAAGTCTCATAGCAGACTGTTCCTCTGTTAAGTTGCCTAGGGCGGAAGTAGTTTCATTCACTACTGCTTCAAGGGTTCTGGTCAATTTACATATCAGTTTACTATTAAAGACAGTACCTAAATAGGAAAAGAAACCTTTATTAAAGTCTGTGTATTGCTCCCATGCTGTTTCAGTATAGTCGACAATCGGGAGATCTCTCTTGAATCTACTGTGTACTAGATGGGAGTCCCTATGATAATCAGGGGGGGCTAGGAAAACGGGTGGCAGAAGGAATGCAATGTAACAAGTACCACCCCAATCTAGAGGTAAGCGTATATATGCTGTGTGACCACAAATGAAATAGGAATGACGGCAAGCTTTAAATGTAGGCTTGCCTTTATCACTGAATTCGATCACAGTAGTACATTTACTATGACCTAGGTGTACTGAACCATTCTTTCTGACACATAATTCACCTTTGACTGGTAATACTGACATAGCGGGTAAGTCTGGTTTGGTATCGGACTGGACATTCAGAATCATGAGGTTAAGTGTAAAATTACCTAATCCATATACTTCGTTTTCTAGATCGGTCCCTGTCCTTTGGGGAAGACCCTCCTTGTCAGGCAAACATACTTTATGCAAAACTGTGTTCAGGTTTCCCCATACCCAATTGCCTTGGAAAACTATGGAATCAGAATCTAAAGAATTTATTAAACTAAACCATGCACCACAGGAACCATTGTGTGTGAACGGATACGGAAAGAGGGGCAGAACTCCCTTGTATTTCTGATAGGGAGAGAGTCGGCCACATATCCAACAATTGGTAGCATTGCTGGTCTGATGGGAATGATGTAACATACTGATAAAGGTATTGTTGCGCAGCGCAAGTCGGTAAGATAACTTGTGCGGGGGTAATTCACTGAAAGTGTGCTCGACAGTGTCATTTGAAGAAGAATGTGCACGTGTGAAAATAGGAAAGTATATGTGAAGAAATATACTTGCAGCAATAATCATAAGACTCAGAAAAAACATAATCAATAATGTCACAATGCAGTGACTACGGAGAGATTTACAATATTCACGTTTCTTGAGCTGTTTCTGTCTATCTCTCTCTCTATTGGGGTCTAGTGGGTACATGTCAAAAACTTGTCTAACCGATTCACCTAGGGGAGGACTTAAACAATTAAACTGTCTGACTTGCTAGACCTTAACTTCATGCGAAATTCTTGAGAAGGAGTTTTCTCTACCAGGGGGAGTTTAGTGTCAGTCTCTGGAAGGGGGCAGGGCTGGGAGTCTGGCTTTGGCGGTAGTCCATAGTATCGTTTCACATGACTCGAGTGGAGCCAACACTTGCGGCCCTCCACTTTGATTGCAGTCCTTGTGGTTAGTAAAACAAGCTTCGGCTCCTGCCAGCGGGGCTCCAGCGGACTCCTCCTGTCGAAGTTCCTGATATATACCAGATCACCAGGGACGATCTCGTGCGGCTTCACCTCGGTGTTGTCGGGAAAGGCTGCAGCTACCTGTGAACGACATGATTGTAGTGCAGACATCAAGGAAGCAAGGTAATCTGTCAGCATATTACAGTCAATGTCTGTTATTTTACGAGGCAGAGGCGTCCCCCACATATTCGGTGGCCTGCCAAAGACCACCTCGTACGGGGATAGCCCTGTTCGAGAGTGTGCGATCATTCTCATGTAAAAGAGTGCAACTGGCAAAGCTACTATCCAGTCAACGCCTTTCTCTCTACATATTTTGGCGAGACGTATTTTCAGGGTCTGATTATGTCTCTCTACGAGACCTGCTGCTTCGGGATGTCGGACACAGTGGAACTTCCACTGATAGCCTAGCAGGAGTGATACCTGCTTCATAAGCTCGGACGAGAATGGCTGACCATTATCTGAGTACACGATACGAGGCAAACCATACCTGGGGAAAAATTCACGTACCAGCTGCTTGGCTGTGGTCGGAGCAGTGTAATCTGGGACTGGATATGCTTCTGTCCAACGGGAAAGTGCACATACAACTACGAGGACATATTTGAATCCTCGACAACGTTCCATCTGGATATAATCCATCTGGAGGACTTCAAAAGGGTGATCGGGAGGATGAAATCCACCTTGCTCTACGGGAATGCCTTTTCCTGGGTTGAACTGACAACAGATCATGCAAGTACGCACTTTCTGTTTTGCTGCTGCTCGTAAATGTTTATTGAACCAAAGGTTTTGAATACTGTCTAACATGGCTTTTTCTCCTAAATGTGCAGGACTATGTACTGTGTTAATGATAACTTGAACCATAGAGTCGGGGAGAAACCATGTGGATTTTCCCTTCGTCATCCATCCCTGTTCTGTCTGGATCCCTCCTAGTTCAGTCCATTTCTTGATTTCGTCTGGTGTAGCATGTGTCTGTATGTCAATTACATCTAGGGCAGGATCCTTAACTGTCATGCAATGTGTCGGTGTCGGAACTATTGTCTTTGTCATGTCAGTTGTGTGAGTCTGAGTCTGAGTTGTATGCTTGGCTGTTCGGTCTGCCAGGTCGTTACCCTGGGAAATGGTATCTGTGACTTTCGTATGTGCTTTGCATTTCATGATAGCTATGGCTGTAGGCAAATGTATTGCTTCTAACAGAGCTTGAATGAGGGGACCGTGCTGGATCTTGGCACCGTGAGAAGTTAAAAAACCTCTTTCTTGCCAGAGAATTCCGAAGTCGTGTACAACTCCGAAGGCATAACGGGAATCTGTGTAGATGTTAACTTTCTTATTCTTGGCTCGAATACAAGCTTGAGTCAGAGCGATGAGCTCTGCTGCTTGGGCTGACAGGGTGTCAATACGATGTGTTTCTATGACTTCAGTTTCTGTTGTTACTGCATATGCGGCTACTAACTCTCCTGTACTTGTTCTCATACATGAACCATCCACGTAAAGTGTCAGGTCTGAATCTGGTAATGCGGTGTCTGTCAAGTCTTGTCTGGGTTTCGTTGTAATGGTAATGACTTCAACACAATCATGTGCCAAAGGGTCTGTCTCACTTAGTGGCAAAAGTGTAGCTGGATTCAATGTATTGCAACGTCTGATTTCTATGTGTGGCTGGAACAATGTCAATTCATAACCTGTCAGTCGTGCTATGGTCAAGTGCTGAGTCTGTGTACGGTTTAAAAGAACCTCCACGGAATGTGGAACTTGTACTGTCAATTGGTGTCCTAACACTATGGAATCGCTTTGTCTGATTGCTAGAGCTGTCGCTGCTACTGATTTCAAGCACGCAGGCAGAGCCTGGGCTACTGGATCTAATGTACTAGAAAAATAAGCACACGGTTTGTGTGACCCTGCTTGATCCTGGGTGAGTACTGACAATGCAGTACCTTCGCGTTCTGTGACAAAGAGTGTAAAAGGTTTGCTGTAACATGGCGTTGCTAAAACTGGTGCTTGACATAAGGCTTTCTTTAAGTCGTCAAAAGCATGTGTATGTTCCTGAGTCCAAGGGAGGACAGTCGATGTCGCTGCCTCCTGAGTTGTCAACTGTATGAGTGGCTTGGCTAGAAATGCATACTGAGGGATCCATTGTCTGCAGTAAGAAGTGAGGCCTATAAAGGCCCGTACCTCCTTTTGTGTCTTGGGTTGTGACATATTTACAATTAACTGGATGCGGTCAGGTGTTAGCTGTCTCCCCCTCTTGGACAGCAAGTGCCCAAGGTACACCACTTGCTGGGCACAGAATTGCAGCTTCGAAGGAGACACCTTGTGTCCCTTGTCAGCCAGGAAATACAAAACTGTCAGTGATGCTTGTTCACATTCTTGTTCACTTCGGGCGGTGATCAATAGATCATCGACATACTGAAGTAGGGCAGTGTTAGCAGGCATGTGAATACTGTCAAGTTGTCTTTTCAATGCTTGGCTATAGATGCTGGGGCTTTCTGTAAATCCTTGAGGTGCGCGTGAAAATTTGAAGCTACGGCCATTTAAACAGAATCCGAAAAGGTATTGGCTTTCCGGATCAATAGGGACGCTAAAGAAGGCGTTCTTCAGATCAATTACAGTAAAGAACGTTGCTTCAGAATCAATAGCTGTCAATAGGGACGAAATATCTGGGACCACGGGATATTGTGGTACAATGCATTTATTCAATTCTCGTAAATCGATGACTAATCGATAAACTGGAGGTGCATTTGGATCAGTACGTTTAAGAATCGGAATGATAGGGGAATTACATAGATTTGAGTCGGTTTCTACAACCACTCCTTGTGCAATGAGCTCGTCAATGATTTTCAGTAAAGCCACTACAGCATCTGGAGGTAACTTGTATTGTCGGATTGTGGCAAAACAACACCTTGCTTGAGTGTAACTCGATATGGTGTAATATGCATACAACCTACATCAGTGGGGCCTTGTGCCCATAAATGTGCAGGAACATTCTGTAATCTAGGATCAATATCTCTCAACACGTAGTGACCCTTAAAGTCACGTAAAAACAGTCTGACTCCTTCCGGAGAACAGCAAATGACAGCTCCTAGAGCTTTCAGTGTCTTGATACCTAACAAGTTTTCTGGACATGATTTCGTGAGCAACAAATCTGTAGTACGTGACAATGGACCAACTGCAAGGGGAACTGGTTTCGATACTTCATTAACAATAGGTTTTCCTGAAAATCCAAGGGAAACATTCTGTGAGCCTGAGAGGGGTGCCCCTGGAACCTCGTCGTGACTGATTGTCGTTCTGCTTGCCCCTGTGTCAATCAAAAACTTTCTATCTTTCCCTAATACCTGACTATGTACGTAAGGACCCTCTTGATCTACAGGAACCTCAATAAGAGGCAAGCCAACCTCCCTCTCTAGGCTGTTTCATGTGTATCGTTGGTAATCGGGATAATCAGTTTGTGCATATTGGTACATCTGCTGCGTTGCATGTTGCGTTGCGGCAATCGGTTGTGGCTGTGGGACCGCTACGGTCTGTACTGTCTGTTGTGGAGCATGCATAGGCTGTACATTCTGTGGTACATGTTGTTGGGCCTGGTCCTGTCTAGGTTGACGCGGTCTCTCTTTAGTTTTACCTGTGGATATATTATGTTTCAGAACTGCACAATCGTTCACATAGTGACCTGGCTGTTTACAATAGTTGCATGTCCCTTTAACAGGAGCTGCTGAATTATTGGACTGTGTCATGCCCTTTTTCTGACCGTCAGCTGGAACTGACTGAGCAACTAACATTTTCATTTTCGTGTCTTTCATACGTCTTTGTTCGTGATCATGTTCTTCTCTAATTCTGTTCTGGTGGTACTGTAACATTTGTAACATTTGGGAAGGCGTGTTTGCTTGCCATGTGCTCTCGACTTTCAGTACACGATTCTTAACTTGGGGCAGGGAATTCTCGACCAATTTAGATACAAAAAGGTGTGGGTATGACTCGCTACTTGCTTTCAGGCCACTATTAATAATAAAACATTTCTCAAATCGGGAATAAAAATCACTAGTGTCTTCATCGGGTTTCTGTTTGCAGGCTGAGATTGCATCCCAGTCCTCCTTTTTAGTTGCTAACAAACGTGGCAAAACCTGTACTAACAATCCTGGTAATGCTTTAGTTTTATCCCCAAGCCCTAAACCTGGGGTACGGGTCGTTTCTTCATTTTCTAATGCACCCCAATCAATCTTTGTGTCTCCCACCTCCCATTCTTTTTCTTTGAGTTTCTCGTAAATACCGGCAGGCAATAACACTTTCAATATTTTCATAATGTCGGGATAGGTATAATCTCCCATGAGTAACATGTCTTTAATTTCACGGTGGAAACCTGCAGGGTCTTTATCATGACTGGGCACTATTTTCTTCATTTCCAATAATTCCATTTTAGTTATAGGCGTGTATACATACACACGTGTAAGGGTGTTATCATCATTCCTGACTGGATGTACTTCTCGTAAAGGATTCTGTCTGTCTATGTAAAACATTTTTCTTTCTGGGGGTGGAGCTGTAACAAACTGTGGATTCAGGAAAGCACTATATCTGTGTCGATGTTCTAAAATTACTTTGATTAAATCGGTACCTAGGCCTCTCCATTTATTCATGAGTAACTCTATTAGTACATCATGTAGGGGACCTGGATCAGAATGTTGGCTTTTATACAACGTAAGGAGGTGTTGTATCATGTACATACCAGCTAGTCGCTGTTCGTCTGGGGAAAGATTCAAAAAGGTTTGCGCTAATGCGTCATCACTATATTTATCGGAATTGTCAGCCCATTGTACTGCTGACCTGGCTAATTCTTGTCCATCCATGGAATTGAGTACATGGTACCCCATTCGTTCTTGAAGTATTTTATCGGTAGCCTGAAATAGATGTTCAGGACTCCTCGGGTTTGACATAGCAGAGTGAAAAAGTCTCTTGCTTTCCGGGCGTAACGTTTTATTAAAGGGTCTACCCTTTCCTACATATGCTATGGTTCTTGTATGTTCTAACTCCTCCTCTTCTGAGGATTCATTCTTGTCAGCATCTGCTTCACTTCCAGCTTTCTGTCTTTCATGAAATACTATTATTTCCTTACGGATTTTTCTGTACATGTGTTCTATACTTTTCTGTCTATCATGTTTTCCGTCTGCAATATTCTGACCCCATGTAGTTAGTACTTCCATCTCGTCTTTATTTACACCAGGCTGGTCTCGTTCTCTTATGAAACAGTTTATGAGGAATCTTAATATCAAACCTTGAGTGTCTACTTTCTGGTGTGCCATGGCCTCTTGAATGCATTCCTGACCCTCCCCAGTCTGAACAAAATGATATATCCTGTCTAGATAGTCTGCCATTCCTGGAAATAGAACTAAAAAGTTTGCAGCACGTCTTGTACGTATTGAGGCTAATATCATGCAATCGTCTTGGCCTGGTATTGGATCATATCTACAATCTGTAAGATATTCTTTAAGCCTTTCAGTTGTGGCCGCTTTCGGAGTACGTTGCATTGCTAATTCTCTGACAGTTAATCGCTGTACTGGTGGCGGAGTACGGAAACCTCCTGTAGCACCTCCTGTAGTGGAGGCCTGAGCAGGAACTGGCTGTAGGGTCGGTACTTGCTGTAACTGCGTTGGGGCCTGGGCCGCGCCAGGCCCAAAAGGATTACCGGGGGGAATAACAGGTAAGGGTGCAGGAAGCGGACCGGGAGGGGTAAGCTGTTGCGGACCTGGGGGCTGATGATCAGGGGGCTGGTTACCGTCAGCAGGTGGTACACGGGCATGTACATTGGTGTATGTGGGGGCTGCATCGTCTAAATAGGAAGAAAGGAAAATCTCTGCTGCGGTCTTGTGACATACTTTAGTCGGAACCAATGGAGGGGGCAGGTTTTTCGGTGTTTCCGGGGTCGCCTTGGGCAGGCCCTCGGCCAGGACTGGATACAATCCTGTCATAATAGCATTACTACGTCTATCGTGTTGTTCCATTCTAACTCGTTCTCCTTCTTCTAGTAGTTCCTTTTCTTTAGCTTTTTCAGAATCCTCTCTACTTTTCTCTGCTTTTCTGAGTGCTTTCTCTGTGCGTCTATGTGATTCTTTACGCCATAATTCAATGGCATCTTTCTGTGACTGTCTGGCTTTCTTTTTCCATAATGCTTCCTCTACTCTCATGATGCACTCGGCATCCCATGTCCCTGTAACGGGCCATCTTTGATTCTCTGCTAAATCCTTAGTGTAATCCACCCACAAGTCGAGATATAATACGGCATCTAGGCCGTGCTTGTGGTACATAAAATAGCCGGGAGTGTCCCTGGGTGGGATGGGAACAGCTTCCTCGAGTATCCCTTTTCTAGTTCCTATCTGTCTTAATTTGGAGAATAACGGCATTCTGACCCTTGATACTTGATACTTGATACTTACTCGGACTTGAACACAACTAATACAGTAAACACAGTAATGAAGATCAAACAATCATTCATACCACGACATTAAAACACACATAAAAACATTTCGGAACGGACAATAACTTGATAACTTGATACTTGATATACTGCTAAACAGTACAGATACACTGCTAAAACAGTGCAGACCGGGTCTGCGTACCCAAACCCGTCTTGACCGGACACAACTAATACAGTAAACACAGTAATGAAGATCAAACAATCATTCATACCACGACATTAAAACACACATAAAAACATTTCGGAACGGACAATAACTTGATAACTTGATACTTGATATACTGCTAAACAGTACAGATACACTGCTAAAACAGTGCAGACCGGGTCTGCGTACCCAAACCCGTCTTGACCGGACACAAATTAATGCACCCGTCTTGATGCATCCCCAGCAACGGTACTCACCGGGAAGCACGGAACAGAAGGCCTCGGAAACTCGACACTGGACTGGACTTGACACTGGACTGGACCGGACTGGACTCGACTCGACTCGTGACGTAGGTACTTCGGAACTTCGGAACTGGTGGGCCTCTGAACACCTCGGACCTTGCTCTCTCGGCTGGGCTCTGGTCGGGATCCTCCGCACTCCTCACCGCCTCGTCTGGGTGTAGATCGCAGCCTCAGTCACCTCCGTTGGCCTGAGGGAGATACAGGAAATCCTGCGGGTACGCGTAAACGTCCGTCACGGCTGTGGCAGGGGGCTAAGCCTGCAACGCACCGCCGGCGCGTAAGGTGGGGGAGGGGTCCCTGTGCGGGCACCAAATTATGTGGTAAATAAAGATTTACCTATGCTGAATTTCTATGCGGTAAAGTTCAATAAGGATAACTCAATCAGAAATAAGAGGCAGAGTCCGTGGCATCTGAGTTTCTAAGGGTTTTATTCCATAAAATGGAATTGGTTCGAACCAGGTATCGTGTTCCATCACCACGAGGGTTCAGGAAGGGATAGACAATGCTTTATTAACAGAGTACAATATATATAGTCAATGCATACAGTAGTGATGGATACAGAAGGCGTAACAGCTGAGAGAAACGAGATAAGAACACATGTGCGTAACAGAAGGCGTGCACGAGGGCGTACACGGAGGTGTGTGCTAGAAACGTCACATGAAAAGTGTAACAGGTGGGTGGATCCATAGAAGAATCCTGCAGTGTCAGCAGAAATATTGGCAGAGATGCGCGCGCAGCAGCATGACGTGTGATTGACGTGGAACTGGAGGGTTGACGGGGACTTGACATTTAGCTCCAAAAGAGGAGACAGAAGTCTGGCGTGTCAGAACAACCTAAACCCAAATCATATCGGATATCTTGTGTTTGAGGAACTGTATTATCTAGAAGGAAAGGTCTCTCGGGCAGAGGCTATTCTATACTGACTGCTAGTGCGTGCATATGTGACTACGTGTCTGCATGTAATGCGAGGGGGCCATGGGCCTACCATGGTAACGGGAGCAATGAATTACTTGCACGGAGACAGAAAGGCCGGGCCCTTTGCTCTGCAGCTGGGAAGGTGTTTACCTAAATCTCTAGACAGGAATGTATTTTCGAGGAGCGGAGCAGATAACTTGAAGGCTGAATACAGTCTTGGCAGGCAAGCAGGCCGAGCCGGGCACCGCTCGCCGCACAGGGAGTAAGGCAAGGGTCATGGATGCAGATCCAGGCTGCAGCTTTCAGAGGCAGAAGGCAGAAAGGGCTCGATGGCAGAAATCAGGGCCTAGCTCGCCAGAGCCAGGAAAACGTGAAAGTGCACCATGTAAAGACGGTGGCACGGCATACTTAGGAACGGAATAATCGATCCATTCATGGTGGATCTGAAAGAGGACATGTTAACGTTGGACGCAAATGTATTTGCGTCTTCATAGCTGGTTGTGGAGGGAACATACATGTACTTGAAGCACGTACATGGAGCCGTTGGGGTCTACGTTAGGGGACACAATTGACCATAAAAATTCATATTACCTCACTGTAAAGGTTCTAATAAAAAATAAACGCATGGCCATCTCAACTTTATCTCTGGTGGAAAAATGAAAATGTGTTTTGTGCGGCTTTTCTAATAATGTTCATGCACGAGGCCTCTGCAGCACCCACCTTTCCCCTCCTCCATGCCAGGGAGAAATAAAACATATTTATGTTAATGCTGCCTACTCTCCCCAGGTCATTGCGGGTTTTAAGTGACAATTGCTCGGGCCAAGTCAAGTCAAGCAAGCTTTATTCGACAATTGTCATAAAAGCATGTTCCATATATAAAAAGTACATGTATAAACTTTTAGTAATAAAACCAATTTAAAATCAGATTATAAAATTTCATGAATAAATAAATAAAATCATTACATATACAGTGCAAATGTGCAAAATGTTACTATTAACAGAGATACTTAGCCTACGACATTAACTAATGTAATATTCTTTCAGGAGTCGGGCTCTAATCGTCCATGCCCATCCTAGGAATTTCGCCACCGCTATGTACACAAACATATTAGGACTGGTGCAAATGAGTCTAACTGCAATCATTCCTTTCCTTGTTCCCAATGACCTTCACATCGGTTTTAACCACTTTCCTCTCGGCGCCGCATACAATGGACACTCAAACAAAAGATGGCCAATGGTTTCAGGAACATCTGAGCAAGCTGGACAAGCCACCTTACCCCCACTAGTCCAGCTATTAGAGAAAGCCCTTACTGATGGGCTTCCCACTCTTAACTGAAAGTAGAGCTTGCGGTCGAGGGGCTTTGTAATGACATCCCAGAATTCCTCAAGTTTGGGACAATCTTTGATTTCTAAGAATAGACCTACAAGAGATTGTGAAGGAGTAGTACTAAAAATCTTTGTAGCCACCAAGTTCCAGTACAGGGTCTTAAGTATCTTCTTCGGTGGGAACCTGGCGTGCAATGGATCCTCCCACAGTTCACCTAGGCCTAACTCAATCAAAAGATTCTGAATATGTCCCAGCCATTTGACTTTCCGGGAACCGTCACTATTGATCACATCCAACAGCCCTCTGGTGTATGTTTCCAGTTCCGGTGTGGTCCAGATTCGCCGCCAATATAGAATTGGATGCAAGGATGCAATTAGAGCTATTGGTGTTATGCCCAGGTCCTAAAGCAGAGGATTCAATGGGGTGCTTTGTGGTAACCTTATTAATTTTCTAAGAAATGTATTTTCAGAGACAGTCATCCCCTTTATCTTTTCATTTCCCCACATTTCCACACCATACAGAGTAGAACTAACTACCTTGCCATTATAAACCGATAATACCGGACTTATCGGTCTAGTCAAAGACCTAGAATGATCTAAGGTCAGAGCTCCTGAAAGTTGTCGATGCTTCAGGGTAGCCAGATCAATCTGCTGCCTCCAGGACAAGTCCTGTTGAATACAGATGCCCAGATAGCTAAATGCCTGTACCTTCTCGAGTGGTCCGCTACTCATATGTACAGTACCCCTGTTAGCTTTGGGTGCATTAAAAGACATGTACTTAGATTTAAGAACATTAACTTCCAAACCACGAGCGACACAGAAGTCCTCGAAAATGATCAAGGCCTTCTATAGCCCGCTCGGGGGCTTTGAAACTATAAGACAATCGTCCTCAAACATTAATATGGGGATTTTGCCTCCCGCAAGAATAGGAGCATCAACATTAGAATCAATTAAAGTTTTTGCAACATCATTTATATATAAGGAAAATAACGTTGGTGCCAGGACACAACCTTGACGGACACCTGTTTCTACAGGGAACTGTGGTGTAACATTGCCAGGACTACCCCACCTAATCTGAGCAAAATTCTCCTGGTGGAGCTTTCTTATTAAAGACAAAAGTTCCCCTGGCATACCCATATCGTCAAGTACTTTACACAACCTTTGGCGAGGGACCAAGTCAAATGCTGCCTTTAGATCTATAAAGGCGGCATAGAGGCTGCCTTTGCCAATTAGCACGGTCTTCCAATATAACATAGTAAAATGCATGACTTGATCGACCGTGCTAACACAAGTTCTAAAGCCAGCCTGCAAGTGAGACAAAATGCTGTGTTCCCTTTCCCAGACCTGAACCTTATTTAAAATAAGCCTACCAATGATCTTCTGGGTAGTGTTGATCAAACTAATTGGTCGATAATTTCCAGGCTGGGATTTGTCCCCCTTCTTGTAGACTGGGATTATTTCGGCCCCTTTCCATGAATGAGGGACCGGTGCTCCCCTTGATACCGCATTTGCCAATAGTAATATACATGGTCCCCAAGAATCCCTATCTTGTAGGAATAGATCAGCTGGGATGCCGTCAATTCCTGGCGCTCTACCAGGAACAACGTTATCCAATGCCAGCTGAACGTCCCCCAAGGTGAATGGATCCTCCAAAACGGGGGTAAAAGATACCTTAATAGAAGAATCTTGCCCTGCTGCCATCGCAAACTGGGGTTTGAAGTGGGATACCCATTTATCCTGCGGGACCCAGTTCTGTGGTTTATCAGAGTTACTATCCACACCCCTCTTGTAGGTGCTCCAGAACCTTTGGGGATCTTTATGATGTCCTGCTTCCCGCAAGTCTGCCCACCTCTGCTCATCCCACAAACGCTTGAATTTGAAGACAGCAGATTTATACGCTGCCCTAGCTACACGCACATTTACACTCGAGCCATTTTTAAGGGCTCTACCTAACTCCAAGCGAGCCTGCCTACAGTCTGCTAAATACCAGCGTGGAGGGTGGAAATTACAAGAACCACTTTTTTGGGAAGGCTTGACAAACATTGTTTGTAGGTCCTTAAAGAAAGCCTCATGTATCCTGGTTACACTTTCAATTCCAATAGTTGAACACTCCTCAATCACTGCACCCTTCAGATCGCTTGTTGCCCGAAAAGGCTTGTCAACTATAAAATCTACGTTCTCCTGAATGACTGCGACTTTAGTCCAGCGGACGTGACGCATGTCATTTGTGATAACAACGTCCACTGGAGTAACGGCGTCAGTCGCCCTTTCTGAAGCAACTGATGATTCCCAGTAGGATATTTTTGCCGATAAGTGATTATGATCGCTCTCTACTCTATCTATAATTTGCATATCCTGTAGATACCTCCACAGGCTCAGACTAACAAGAATATAATCTATTCTACTCTGCCGGGGGCCATTCTTATATGTATTAGCCCCACTTTTATCACCCGGTGTTCTACCGTTGGCAGATCTGACTCCTTTATTTAGGCAGAGAGAGTTAAGCTGAATTGCAATTTGCGTCCATCTTTTGATGGGTACTAAATCCAATTTAGGGACCCCCCATACCCTATCTTCTTCATCTGAAAGGTCCCAATTGTCATTCAGGAGAGGTTCAAAAGTTACATTAAAATCTCCTCCTATAATAATATTATTAGTATGGAGAGGGTTACTTTCTAGGTGTTCCTCCAGAAGTGTTAAAATTTCCGAGCTCTTTCCCCCGGTACTTCTGGCATATACATTGTATATATAAATAGGGTCTCGCTTCACAAACTCCAGCAAGAGGGCCTGAAGATCCCTGTGATTAGTAGGAATTATCTTAACCGTTACAGCAAGATCTTGTTCAATCCAGATCGTCAGGCCGCCTGACGGTCGAACTATCCCTTTCTTTTCCGCTAGGATTCCATAATTTAGATACCCCGGGAAATACAACTGCTCCAGAGCCCAGGTTTCCTGGAATAGACATATATCATGCCAGCTGATAAAAGAAGCCCACTCCGGGGAATCCATTTTCATTCTCAGTCCAGCAATGTTCCAGGAAAGAACTGACCCGATGGGTACAGGAGGATTTATAGATTTGGAAATATCCTGGGTAGTATCTGATACTTGGTTCTGTACAGTTAACAACCCTGAGAGCGGGGGTTCTATAGTAGACAAAATGGGGTCCATTACAGTTAGTGCATGATTTGGGACCTCATCACTACTTGTCTCCCTAGGTGGTACTTCTCCATTCTGGATCTGGAGTCAATCGTTGTTGTCCAAACCAGAACAGGCCATACCTATACTCCTCTCAGTCATTTCTCTAGTCAGTATCCTTCTCTGATAGGGTTGTGATCTCATTTGTATCCGGGAGTTATCCGGGGAACAGGTTCTGTATTCCAGGGCTAACAAGCCCTCTGCTATCTTCTGGTTTTTTAGAACTACCTCAATACAATCATAGGTATCGCCAGGAGATGTAATTCTTGTAGTTTTTACAATATCCTCTCTGATCACAGACCTACACCCCCTGATATACCTAATCCAATGGATTGTCTTATTCGTTAGGGAATCCGGGGTCTCATAGTCTCGTCCCATGGGTATTTTAGGAACATTCACCATATACACAGACTGTGTGCGATTTTGGTGGTCATTACGGTGGAGACTAAATGATTTGAGGGAACTCGATCTTGATTCTTGCTGACAACTTTCATTTTTGTTCTCGCCCTTTCTGTTTCTATCCACTAGTATAACATTAGGTTTTATGGGCATGCTTTTGGGCGGGTTTATCAAATTTTTCCCCTTTGCATTCAAATTGCCTATGGGTTGGGTATTCCCCCTTTCTTTCCTTACCAACAAACTGGGTATGGGTGGAGTAACAGTCGAGGGGGCAGATGGAACATACGCTTTCCCTCCAACCGTGCTATTGTTTGTTAAGCCTGTCGTGCGAGCTTTTATAGGGTTGGGTGTACCTTGCCCAGAAAGATTTTTTTGGGTGTTAACTATAACAGTCAGGAGATCGACTTTAGCTTGCAGTGACTCCACCAAACCACAAAGTTGTTTAATAATTACCCACAGGGGGTTGGTTGTATGCTCGGGGGACATAGGTACATCAATATGCCCAGACACAGATATAGGATTTTCGGTAGGGGTGGGCGTCAACAAGACTCCTGCTGGGTCCTCATTCTCTATCTGAGACAAAACAGAGAACCTGTTGTTGCTAAACAAGGGTTCTAAGTCCACAGCACTAGCATCAGATTCTGTGGGTGGGTTCAGTTGTTCTGCACATGACTCCTTCTCAGCATTTATTACAGTATTAGCCCCTGACCCCATTGCAGATTTACCTATAAACATGTCAGGAATTATCACCACCCCCTTTTCCTGCCTTTTGTGCAGACCAGACCCTGTTTTCGTAGTGCCCTCACCAGGTTCCTCAACAATTTTGGGAGCTTGGGTCAGTATGTCCCCACAATCTTGTATCAGATCGTCTATTCGATCCATGACACAGTTGGCTCCTGCGTTGGTCATCCGCTTAGCCGATTGCTTGGTTTTACATTTTTTGGCTTTTTCCCACCTTTTGACACTCCCCCTACTGAGTCACCAGAGTCTTCTATCAGTTTCCGTTTCCCCATACTTCCGGATAACTAGACCGTACTGTTAGTGGCAAGAGAATCACAAAGTACCTTAATTGTAAATGCAAGGGGCTTGGCCCAGCCCGGTCCCTGCCTGTCCCGGACTGTCACAGACTGTCCGCCCTTTGTCCCGGCTTCGTCCGGCGTTGGTCCCGCGCTGCATGACCCTGACGTTGTTTTAAGCACCGGTGGGCGGGTGGGCGTGCCTCCGCGCTGTTCAAGTCTCGCACGGGCTCCTGGACAATGGAGTCCCGTGCGACGTGCAGGCGAGTGGTGTGGGGCTCCTCCGGGAGCGGCACCTGTTTCCTTGCTGGGGAGGCTCTGCCAGCGATGCGGGACCCGCGCCAGCGGGTCCGGCGAGATGTTTTAAGCACCAGTGGACAGGTGGGCGTGCCTCCGCGCTGTTCAAGTCTCGCACGGGCTCCTGGACAATGGAGTCCCGTGCGACGTGCAGGCGAGTGGTGTGGGGCTCCTCCGGGAGCGGCACCTGCTTCCTTGCTGGGGAGGCTCTGCCAGCGATGCGGGACCTGCGCCAGCGGGTCCGGCGAGATATTTTAAGCACCGGTGGGCGGGGGTGGACGTGCCTCCGCGCTGTTCAAGTCTCGCACGGCCTCCTGGACAATGGAGTCCCGTGCGACGTGAAGGCGAGTGGTGTGGGGCTCCTCCGGGAACGGCACCTGTTTCCTTGCTGGGGAGGCTCTGCCAGCGATGCGGGACCCATTTTTCCTGATTAGAAAACAGGGGCAGAAATATTAGGAATGGGATTCTCATATTACAGGTTAAGTGTTCACTAATTATAATTCAAACATGCGTTTAGCTTATTTAAATAGTTTCCCAGAGTTGTGTTGCTCATTGTCAGCGGAATTAAATGTATTGAGGAGACAGCAAAGTCAAACTTGAATTTGAGTTAATGCTCTTTGTTTAACACATTTTGGGGCTATTTTTACAACACAAATGTAGTTGGCTGAGTGGACTGTATTTCATAGCAAAGGTTACATCTAGGCAACATCACTAACATCAGAAGTGCCCAGATCAAGACGTTTACCAGTTAGAAAATGTGTCTGACGCTGATCACACAGCTTCTGACTCCACCCAAACACTAGAGGGCACCATATCCAATGTCCCCCACCCCAGGACACAGGGATATGTGGACATACATGGGAATTTGAAAGTAGTAGATGCACATAGGTTATACCTAGCATATGATCACTGAGTCTTTGTATATAATATTGATTGCCTCTTGTGGAGCATTGTATCACTTACAGAGTACATTCGTACCACTGGTGTGGCCCTGAACTGGTATTGCGTACTTGCTGGGTTTGTGGCAACCCTATCCACCAGACATTGTTGGGAAACTGGATGCTTATGGTGTGACTTTAGTAGGAAGAGTAGTGTGTAGCCTGTGAGGACTAAAGGAGTACTCCAATCATCTTTCTGTGGACTTGGAACTACACAGAGGTGGCCCCTCAGCTATGGCAGAGGAGCATTGCCCCCCTGCAAGCAGCTAAAAAATTAAAATAAAACGATAATAAATGCTTGTTTATTGTCGTTTTATTTTGGCTGTCAGAGCTGAGGCTTGAGGGTGGGGCCAGAGATGACAGGCTTGTGGAGGAGTGTTTTGCACTGTAATCAGTGCGCATGACGGTTTGGCCGGCTGTCTCAGGTCGGCCAAACCATAATGCGCACGGAAGCTCTCTCCAACCTCAGCTGCATTGCTAGGTTGGAGAGAGCAGGCACAGGCTCCTAGTCGACCTAGGAGCTCACATCTGTGGTGCTCAGGCCTATCCTGACGCTGCATTCATGCAGTGTTAGGATTGGCCCCAGGGGATTCTGGGAGGCTGTACCTGCCGAGCACAGAGCCAGATCAGAGCATCAGAGCCATATCAGAGCATGGATGCAGGTAAGTTATTTTTTGTAAAAAATGTTATTTTGTTGTCCATCAACAGTTTTCCTCTCCCCCCATCCCACCACTTATCCCAGATACCCACCGCTACTGGAGCTACACTTAGGCATGTCTGTGTCACAGAGAAGTGTAATGTTCATTAGCCATATGTGTTAGTATGTGTTAAAGTGTGTGTTACTGTGCAAAACTTTGGGCGTCATGCATGAGGACCAGAAGAGTGCTGCTTCATCAAGCTGCTGCAGACTTGCGGTCATATATGAGGGCCAAAGGCACCTAATATGGTGTGGGGCTGGCATGTCAGTGATGCAAAATAGTATGAGTTTGATAGATCTTATTTATTGATAACCTAGCTGCAATGCCTGGACACTGCTGCTGGTAAAATGTTTGTTAATAGTGTAACCTATGTAGGGAGCATTGGTTGTGAGGGCTGCAGAAAACTGAAGCTTAAGTCCAACTTTCAGAAAACATACTTCTACGTTCTTCCTCTCAAACAAAATTGACTTTGCTGAACATCAAACAAGATGGGGATTTAAATTAAAACCGACTGAACCTGCATGTTATTATTTTTATAGAGCACTCGATTACCCATGGGACGTCTTGGCGTATCCAAGAACCAACCAAATGATACCCCGCTCTGTAGTGCTTATTGTGTGTAGAGAAAAGCCACATTTTAAGGCCTTCCTGAAAGCTAATACATTGGGCATGATTTATATATATAATGGAAGCGCATTCCAGGCCTTGGTAGTTCCCAGCACAAAGTCTCTCCCGCCCGAGGACATGCAATGAAATCTGGACAATGTCACCATCTTGGTAGAGTCTGAGCAAATAGATCTTCCCAGCCTGTACCAATTAACACTTTTCCTTAGAAAATCTGGTCCTTGGCTATGCAATGCTTTGAAAATGAGTCAGAGTGCTTTAAAAATAATTCTCTGTCTGACCGGAAGCCAGGGCAGTTCTCTCAAAAATCTAGAAATGAACTGGTATATGGGAATTTTAAACAGAAGACGGGCTGCTGCATTTTGTAGCACCAGCAGCTTATTTATAACATATTGATGGGTGTTAAGATATAACCCATTGTAATAGTCGATCTTTGCCATCACTATAGCAGTGACAGCTAGTTTTTAAAATTGGGCAAGAAGAAAGGGTAGAATCTTTTTCAGAAGCCTGAGCATATAAAACGCCGCTGATATGACTGCATTAGCATGATCAAAAAAAGTCAGTGTAACATTAAAGATCACTCCTAGATGTTTTGCTGTCCTAACAGTAAAGGAGAAGAGCCAAGCTCAGATGGCCACCAGGATGGAGACCAGAAAGATGGTTTGCCCCCAAAGAGCAGGACCTCTGTTTTAGCAGAGTTAAGTTTAAAACATTTCTGGCTATCCACGAACTGACAGCCTGCATATAGTCATTGAATCTACGATCAAAACATGAAGCCTCTGGGCCAAGAAATACGACGATTTGTGTATTTTCTGCATATGATGTGAGGCAAAAATCAAAAGATCTTATTAGCTCTGCCAGAGGTTTGACACATACATTAAAAAGTGTTGGACTAAGGGATGATCCTTGGGGAACTCCGCAAGGAAGAGAGCATCTGGGTGATGTAAAATCACCTTGGTTAACCACTTGTTCCCGATAACTGTGAAAGGAGCTCAACAGTTCCCAGGCTACTCCTGAAACCCGTATCCTGCTCAAACGATCCATCAGCAGCCCATGATTGACTGTATCAAAGGCTGCTGATAGATCAAGCAGGACAAGGGCAACTCTTCATCCTTGATACAAAGAAATCCAAATTTCTTTGGTGGCTTTGATAAAAGCTGTTTCTGTGCAGTGTTCAGCACGGAAGCCAAATTGAGTGGTGTCCAGACAATTATTCTTCTGAATGTGTGCCACTAATTGCATGTTTATCACTTTCTCAATACGTTTTGCTGGAAGGTGGAAGCGAGAAATTGGACGAATGTTACTCGTAACCTGGGGATTTAGATATTTTTTTTATAGGGGGCAGAACCGAGGCTTTCTTCCAGCAAGGTGGAAAAATACCTGTGACACACATCTGGTGGACATTATCAGGCAAAGTGGTTGCAATAATTTCTGCTGCTAGGCTAATCACCCTAGGTGGACAAGGATCATACGGCGATCCCGACTTCGATATTTTGGTCAACGTTATGACTGCCTCCCTAGAAGGAGAAGTAAAAGCGTCAACCTTCATGAGCGTTACTTGATGACTGGATTTTCAATTTTTTTTAAATCAAATATGAAAAAATGTGACTGGAGTTAATAGTGTCTGGAATCATTGCCACAGTAGGGGCCCTATTAGGATAGCGGGTGGAAAACCACCCCGACGGCCATTGAGGCGGTAAACAACCACCCACCGGTACCGCGGAGAAACTGGCGGTCAAATTAGGATAAACCACCAAAAAAGACCGACAGCTGCGGTAGCGGGCAAACCAAAACCGACGCGGGCAGTGATGTCCAAAAACCGACCGCTGCGGTCGGAAATGCTGCAGAAAAGCTACAGCCCGCCGCAAGCAGAGCGGAGACACCGCACGGGAAATTAGGATATCCCCGATTGTCCCGCGGTACGATCCGCACAGGAGTGAATGAGAGAGACAGCGGAAGAGCTGCAGCATAGCCAGCGCATCGCAGCGGACGGTGAATGACCAACATGGCGCAAGATGCCAAAACACCGCAACGATGCCAAAGTTTGCACAAATCAAAGTAGCCATGCTACACAAAACACATACCAATGAAAAAACAAATGCAAAATATACCATTTCATGGACAACACCCACAACACAACTGACATCAAAATCCAATTTGGACACACCCACCCAGCTGAGTATAAAACCAGCCCTTTTACTGGCAACACTCCAGAACAAAAGGCCATACACCACATCTGACTGGAGAGGGAAAAGAACACAGCACACACACCACACACACACCACCACGACCACCACCACTACCCATTACTACTACCATCACACCAGCACCAACTATCTCACAGCACACAACACACCTCACACATCAACACCACACACACCCCTGTAACCACAAACACTCCAAACACCACGCACCATGGCAGCACAGAAAATGCCCAAATTCACAGAGAGTGAGTTGACAGTCATGGTAAACGAGATAGTGAGAGTGGAATCACAACTGTTTGGTAGCCTGGTCCAACAGACACCATTAGCCACAAGGACACATATTTGGGAAAGGATAGTATAAAGGGTCAATGCAGTAAAGACCACCCCACGATCCAAGAAGGAGATCATGAAGTGGTGGCATGATCTCAAGAGGGTTGTCAAAGAGAGGAGAAGCAAGAATCAGGAGCTGGCTGAGAGGATTGGCGGTGGTCCTATTTATAGTAATATACTCGCTATACATAGGGAACAATAACTGGTTAGAAAAAGTCTATAGCCGAGTAAACTTACTGAATAAAAAACCAAGATGATTAAATACAACTTTAACTCACAACCCACAACACAAGGACTTATCACCAATAATGTGGATGTATTCTTTAATTTTATTTTTCAAAAATATATATATTTTGTTTTTATATATCGCAGTTTTTTACATAGTTGGATCTATTTCATTTCAGTGTGATTCAAAATTTATATGTCAGTATTTACAAGAAATTCATAACAAAACACACATAACAGACACACAATTTGCATTAGACAAAATAGACGATGGAGGCAATGCGGTAGATAGACACACTACGCGTGTTTCGGCTAGGTAGCCTTCATCAGGTGACCCGTCTATTGTACTACAATTTAAAAACATATAGGTGAAAGTCAAAAAGAGGGAATATATACAGTGGGTTTCTGCGAACAACAGTGTAAGTTAAGACACTATACATTTTGAAGATATAAAACTATAATCATAAAGTTTTAAAAACATGATTACATATATACAGGACCTGTTATACTGTATTTACATTGCCACATATATAATACATATACCTTTATCTAGTATGTACAAAACATACGTTTACTCGATAGGAGAGAGAGTATACTAACATTCTTAACATGACTAAATAGCTTCACTCCAGCCGTCTATGAGGAAATGCATCATATAATCATCTGTGTACATATCTCAGACATAGTGAATAGAATAAACATAGCTAGTAAGCACATATAATGTCACATTATATTGTACATGAGGAAAAATGCACTTAAGGATTCTAAATGGGTGAAAGACTCACTCAATCGTTAACACCTCATTTTCCTGTATAGCTATAGAAAAGGGAAATAGAAGAGGGACGGGACATGTTGAGGGCAGAAATGAAAAATAGATGTCAGGGTAAACCATCGAAAATATTGTGACTTTAAAAGTGACAAAGATGAGAAGATATTCATGTGATATTGATCGTATTACAGTGAATACACAGTAGTGATTGCTAAATGGATAATCGAGCGCACAACGGTTCAAAAGAATATGGAGCACATAGATCAGAGGTGTAGCAGGGGGATAAGAGAGAAACACCATGATGATGAGTGACTTCCCAGAAGTGAAGAAAATATCAAGAAAAAATAAATAGTGAACCATAGTGATAAGGTATAATATCTCCTAACGGTGTTGCTAACCACCATGATTGCGTCTATCGATACTTACCACCCGTCGATATTGAGAAGTGTGGCTCACTGGTTAGAGCGGCAGATTCTGAAGCAGAGATCAGGCCCGGGACCAGGGTTCAAGGCCCGAAGCGGCAGGGTCTTAGGCTCAATGTCCGCGGACTCAATAATTCTCGCATCGGCGCCTACTCTAACCATAGGTACCACGCTGCAACTCTGGGCAATAGCTTGCTTAATCTCCACAACGGCCCCAACAACACTGGGATGCCTGGCTTCACCTTGGGGGTGCCCAGGAAGGGTTCCACAGCGTTATACAACGCCGGGACGCCCCGTTGCTGGGGCAGCTGTGCGCTTTACAAGTATACTACATTTACATTTTACACATAAGCAGATGGGATAAGGTTCCTAGTAAATGAGAAACGATGAGACCAGTTAAATGTATATATGTCAGGTAAATAAGTGTGAACTATATGGTGTATCATGTCCGCACATATTATAGACAGCCATATACCTTAGATGCAGAATGATGATGAAAAATATCCTTTCAGGTAAATCTAGTTCTCCATGGCAAGAGAGGCACAGCGTATTCAGAAAAAGAGCCTTGGATGAAGGCATACGATCTATAGGAAGAAGAGCACTACTGAAGATTTTACATTGTAATATAGCAGAGGGATTAGTAAATAATAACAAAGGGCGATTTAGATACCTGAGTGACACAAGTTTGCGTCGACCGGGGGCCAAAGAATATTATTGTAGTGTAGCACGGATATCTGAAAGAGCAACCAGGTTCTGTAAGATGCATCATATATCTGAAGTCTCTGCGTATGTACTAGAGATAAAGTCTGAGAACAAAACCGGCAGTCTTAGAATGCATATGCCTGTATTAGTTATATACCCGCCGCTTATATTTCAACATCGAAATGTGATATATATTAGGTGTGTATTCACATAATTTATCCAGTCTGGACATGCAAACAGGGATCTACCAATTTTTCCTTCATTCTCATAAACCAATAGAATTGCTAGTGTGTGTAAAGCACAAAGGCTTCACATTATCAATGTAATCTAATATAGATCAAAGCGTACTGTGTTGCTCAATGGGCGCGCCTTAAAATGCCCATATGAGGACGATAAATGAAAGGGTATACGCAGAGGCTCACTGCGGTCGGATGGTGTACATTGCTGTCTAATACTTTGACACATAAACAATTGAATTAGAGGGGGAAAAGAAAAGGAGAAGAAAGGACAGGCAGAATCAACTGCTGATAGCCCACACTATAAAACGTAGCCCGAACCGAGGGAAGGACTACTAACATGTGTCTTACCGTGGCGATAACGCAGTGATGGCGGGGTATGGCCCTCGTGCTTTCGGACGCTCAGAGGAGACCAGCGTCTTGCGCCGGCCGGAGTAGACGCTTGCACATAAAGGGCCGCCATCTTTATAGTGATGGCCCTGTTGATTAACTCGAAACATAGATGACGGACTTCAGCGATGATACGGTAGAACGATAGAGACAGAGAGCAGACTATTTTTGACAGCAACACCGATAATTAGAGAGGTACTAGCGGACGATATTGTTTTTCACCCATAGTGGGGGCAGAAATATCTTAGGGTTTAAGCCGAAAAAATGAAGACAAATAGTGTGCATAATAGAAATAAGCATGGGCGAATTTTGCCAATCTGGCGTTCGCGAATTTTGCGAATTTGAGAACTCGCAACCCGCAAAATCCGCGGATTGCCGCAGATTTGCGGATTTTTTTTTTAGAACCTGTTCGCACCACTTCGCGAGGATTTTTGTGCAATTTTGCAAACGCGAACTTACTTATCGGGTCGCACGTTTCGCGAACTTGTTGTTTGTACGTGTCCAGCCTGTTTCTTTATCACTGCCACCCTCTGTCACCACTGCCACTCTCTGGTTCACCCATGCTACCCTCTGGCTCACCCATGGCACCCTCTGTTTCATCACAGCACCCTCTGGTTGACCAGTGTACATTATTGTGGCAAACCATAGCACACCTTCCCTGCCTCAAGTGACCTGAATGAATTTGGGGCTGATTAATGTGTCACATACTTTTAGCTGGCACCTGCTTCCTTAGTGCTTCCTGATTAATGATGTGCTTGAACTTTTGCACCTGCTAAGTGCTTTAAGCTTTGCAAAATTAGTAAACAACACCTGCCCTGCCCCAACTGACAATAATGAATTAGGGGCTAATTAATGTGTCACTGAATTTGAAGTTCCAGCCTGGCACCTGCTTGTCTGCTCCCTTAGCTGTAAATCAGGACCTTTGTGGCATACAGTAAGGGTCAGAGCAGGGTCACACAATAGTTGCAAGTAGGCAACCGAATTCTGGAGGGCCCCCTCAGGAAGCACTACAGGGAATGGTTACAAATCATGAGATTGACCTTTTGCACCTGCTCATTGGTTTTGCTTTTGCAAAAATCGTTTTTCGATAATTTCATGCTATTCGCGAGGCTCGGCGTCGTGCGAAACCGACCGCGGAAGCCGCCAATTCGTGCGAATGATCTTTATATTTTTTTGCGGTGTGTTATTTCGCGATGTTTTTTGCAGTATTCGCGAGCCGCTTGCAGCGCAACACGCAAATTTACCCCAAGGTCGAGTACGGGCGCGGCCATTTTGTTTGCGTGACGTATTTCCGTTTCCGCCCGCTATGTATAATCTCGCGAAGTAAGCGCATTGCGAGTACAAGTTCGCGCAAGATCGCGAGGAAAATCGCGTGCGAACTTACTTTCGCGCTCGTGAACGGGCAGCCATCTTGTTTTTCATTCATTTCCTGTGTCTGGGCATGGTGTTTATCCTCTTGCTATCTTTGCCATCCTTTGCTTGTTTTCAGTTTTTTTCGAACGATTTTGCTTCTTATCTATCCCTCTCTTTTCCTAGCTGTATATTTTTGTCTTTTCTGCTATTTTTGTTTACTTTTAAACTACTTTTTTAAACTCTTTTCTTTTCTTCTTCCCTATCCTATTCCTTCTTAATTTTCTACTTCCTACCTTACCTGCCCAGACCATAGTGAAGCCAGGCGCCGTGAAGCTGCCCAGGCACTTGAGGGCCGCAGCGGCGGCGGGGAGGAGGAGTCCTGGACCCCGTGCCAGGACAGCATGTGGGCGATTGAGGGGGGAGCAGGTGACGCAACGGGAGATCTTCAGCCCGGAGGAAGTGGGCGCGCTGGTCTTCTTCGTCCAGCGCCGCCTGCCCAGGACCATCGCGGCAGGCGGCAGGATCGCGGCCGGTTACAACATCCGGGAGCGCCAGAAGCGGTGGCAGAAGGTGTGCTGGGCCATGTCCCAACTCTCCGGGGTCCAGCGCACCTACAGCCAGGCCACCCACCGCTGGACGGACCTCCTGGACCGGGAGCGCGACCTGCTGGACCAGCTCGGCTTGGAGATCCCCGGGCTTGGTGAGTAGTAGTAGCTATTTCATCACTCACTACTATGTTTTCTCCTGCTCTGTGTTGTTGTATTGCAAACTTTTGTTTTTTACATGGAGCAAGCCAATAATGCTGCTGACCATTACATTGTAGTTAAATTATATTTCAACATCTTCTGTGCATTTCAGGTGCACTGCTCTCCTTCTCAGTGGCGTTGCTACTATGCTTATTTGTTTTCTATTTTGTGGTCTCATTGGCCTGAGTAACTATTATGTATGAGTGTACTTTACAGAACTTCGTAATGCTAGACACTAGGGGGCAGATTACATTTACAATCCCCTTGCGCCACGTTTACGTTGCCTTGCGTGACGCAACAGCTGCGTAAACGTGGCGCATCCCTGCGAGTCATTTACAGCGTGACGCATCTAGGGAGATGCGTCACGTTATAAAGCCATGGGCCTGCGCCACAATGGGTGCGTTCCTAGTACGCAGGGTGGGCGGTCCGGCGGCTGTGCGCCTCGCAAAAGTGCCTGCGTGAAATCTACAAGATTTAACGCAGGCACTTCTGCGACGCTGCTACGTCAATTCAATTCCTTATGCCTGCTTGAAGCAGGTGTAAGGACTGACACAGCATGTTAAGTATTGGGTGGCCCTGAGCATTACTGGAGTTGCATTGCGTTGGCGACGTGACTCCAGCGATGCGCCGCTCTTACGTGACGAGATGCGTCACGCAAGTGCCTACCCTTGCGCCAGGGCGCGCCGCATTGTAAATGAGGCGCATCTGCCGTGTCGCAAGGGTAGTTTTGCGTGACACATTTGATCTGGCGCATCTCTGGAGATGCGCCAGAACGCGTAAGTAAGTATGCCCCTAAGGGGCAGAATTGCAATTACCGTCGCATCCCTGCAAAGTAGCAGGGATGCGCCAGTAATTGTGCGGCCCGCTACCACCACCAAACATGGTGCGCCGTATTTGCAATGCGGCGCACCATTTGCCCAAAACGTCACCGAAGCTTAACTGCTGGAGTTGCGTCGCAACGATGGCGCAGCTCCAGCAATGCTCTGGGGTACCCTATCTCCCCAATGCTGGGTCAAGCCGTACGTCTGCTTCAAGCAGGTGCAGGGTTTGTGTGACGCATCATTGTCCTAAAGGTGACTGATTGAAATTTTGTAGATTTCCCTCAGCCACTTTTAGGATGTGTTCCAGCGCAGGAATGCCCTCCCTTGCGCCGGAACGCCCCCTGATGGCGCAGGGCTTTATAACGGGATGCATCTCCCAAATGCGTCACGTTGTTATAATATTATACGCCGCACCATGGCGCCTCTTTTGTTCAGCTGCTGCGTCACAAAAGTCACGCAAGAACGGAGCAAAAGAGCCGCAAGGGGCTTAAATCTGCTCCTTCCTTTGTACCCCTGACAATAAGAAAAATAGTGGCGGTGGATTGATAGTTTGACTATTTAAATGACTGGTTATGTAGCAGGCAACTGTTAGTGTTGTCACTGATCTGACTGAAATCACAATGGAGTTTGTCTGTCACTTTGCGTCTTGCCTGCGGACTGCTGCCTGCCAGTCCTAGGTGAACCTTTCAGTACTTTGTTTAGTGAGTTACGTGACTTTCGAAGTCGCAGGTCCGCAAATCAATGAAAACTAACCCTAATCAATATAATTTCGTGGAAATATTTTGTTATTGTTGTTTTGAAATGTTTGATTTGGTTGACATTGACAAGCAACAATCATCCATGTTTTCTGTTCTTTCTTTCATGTTGTACGTCAGCTCCCCCCAGGGGCGAGGGGACACAGGAGCAGCAGGCGGCGGCGGATGCTGTTGAACAGGGCCAGGATCGGGCAGGCGAGGGCTACTTTGATGGCCCCAGTACGTTTTCATTTTAGACTAGTACCTATTTTTCCTAGCGTTCCTCATTTGATTTTTTCAAAATCGTCTTTGATCTTCTTGTAGACTGTATCTAAATTCTTATCCTGCCTCTACTATGACTCCCTGTGGTATTACTAGATTATTCTTATTAGTCTGTCTGTGTAGCTAACTAAGATTGCACGGTTGGCGAAACTCCCATTCTAGTCAGCAATAGCTCTATCAACTTAGTGCAGTCCTCTCGGATTGTCCATAATGTCTTTTGAAGTGTTCTATCTGCTTTGAAAATTCCCAACTATAAAATGTGAATGACCACCAAGAAAGAATAAGATACTACCTTTTGGTTTGGATAGGAGGACAATCCATACCACTACTGTTGCGGGGACAATTCTTCTGCTGAAACAGAACTATGGACAATAAATAGTGCATTGCTTATCAATTATAATAGGCACTGTTAGAGTTTCCACATACCTCTGTGATAACAGACTTTGAACCCCCAATGTCCTTACTGACTGATTACATAGTGTGGCACAGTCATTTACCTCCCGAGTTCATCGATGATTGATCCCCAATGATGATTATCCAACGCAGCTCAAGAGTACGGAGTCAGAGTCAAGAAGTGTCAGAGGCACGGACTCATGCTTGCAAAAATTGCAAAACCTTTCGCTCAGTCACTCTAGTCTGGACCAAAAAACACAGAGTCTATTTAAGTTTAAAAGCTTTATTAAAAGTAAACACATTTATTAAAATGAAGTCATAATAAAAATAAAAATAAACGTTTAACTGATAATGGAAAAGTGGTTAGTGCTGACGATTAATTGAAGACATTTCTTGTGGTCGAGCCGAGCTCTCACCTGGTTTCAACTTGATCTTGTTGTTAGAAGTCCATCTTCTGTCTGTGTGGAGAAAAATGGTGCGTGTTAAAAAGCCAGCCTTCATCAGTTGTGCCAAAAAGTGCAGCAAGACAACACCCTTCCCTGGAAAAAGGGACATTTTTTTTTACTTTAGAGTAGACAGTCACAAATTACATTGTTTTCACATGTCTTCATTCCTAGACCAAATACTAGTGAGTGGTTTATTCTAACATTCTTAAATGTACTTTGTAGGTGGAACATCTGGTGGCGGGGCCAGCGCGGAGGTGGTGGTGCTCGACACGGAGGCGGAGGGCACTTCTTCAGGGGAGGAGGCGGCGGCTGTAGTGCCGGCTGTGAGAGTTGAGACGGTGGTGGTGGCGGGCAGAGGTAAGCTCTTATATATTCCTTACTTATTGAGATTGAAGACGTGGCTGGGAAGGAAAGAATATGGGATGCATGGCTGGGTGAATGATGAAGCAATGATGGGTGGAAGGACAACAGCCTGGGTGGGTGACGCAGAAACTGTATGTGTCCATATACTTTGAATAGATGGATGCCTGAATCATGCTACTATCTGACTCTTAGATAGCATATGTGTATCTAGAGCAGGGGTACTCATAGTACGGCCCGCGGGCCGGTGGCGGCCCGGCAAGCCTTCCTTGGCGGTGCGCAGACCTTGCAGACAATCACTGCTCCCACGGCCCCCACAGAGCAGAGGCTTTGTTGTATTTCACCTGTTAGCGCCCCTGCATCTCCACTCTGACAATCACTGCTCCCCTGGCCCCCACAGAGCAGAGTGGAGATGCAGGGCCACAAAGAGGTGAAATAGAACAAAGCCTCTGCTCTGTGGGGCCGGGCGAGCAGTGATTGTCAGGGTGGAGATGCAGGGGCGCTACAACAAACAAAGCCTCAATAATATGTTAATGGTCTTTTAAAGACCTGTTAAGTACTTTGGTGTGGCTGTCTGTGTGTGCGCGTTGAGGAAGCTGTCTCAGCCCGGGCTGAAGGCTGACACAGACAGACACACACACAGTGAGATGACAGAGGGGGAGGGAGAGGGAGGGCAGGAGGGAGAGAGAGATGGAGAGGGAGGGCAGGAGGGAGAGCAGGAGGGAGAGAGATGTATGTAAATGCTGGGTCTGGTGGCTCAGTGGATGAAGGCATCTGCTGCAGGGACCTGTGTGCAACCTCATGGTCACAAGTTTTCGTTTTGCTTTAGCCCCGCCCCCTCTGACTCCGCCCCCACCAGTGCGGCCCTCGGCCACAAACTACACTGTAAATTTACCCATGATCTAGAGAGAGTAGACGGTCAGTGGATGAACTAAGTGTAACTTTGAAGAGCATGTAACACTGCACCCGCACGTCCGTTCCAGTGTAGGAAAGGCAAGGAAAAGAAGTTGTAATTTTGTCCAAATACTACCATCAATAGTAGCAGTAGTTTGTATAGCAAGCACAGCATAGATCCGGTTATTACGGCGGCCACTCCCTACCTCTCTTAATAAGTTTAGTAGTACTCAGTCATTCATGTGTGGATGTATCACTGGTCACTCAATAAAAAGCAAAGCACCTAAAGTCATCCCATATGTAAGCAAAAACATCCCATGTGAAGTGATAGATAATCAGATTATTTATCTTCTTCATTTTCCATTTCTAGTACTCATTTGCACTGTAGGATGAAAGTTAAATTAATTAAGCAGTAGCCTTGTAACAGAGTATTCTCAGTGCCACCCGTAATAGAAAAGTAAGAGCTTCACCACCTGCATGTACTGGACCGGTACAGTAACGCAAGTCTAGGTCACTCATCATGGCGTGCGTCTCTTTTTCTCGGGTGCAAGTTCACTGCGCTGGCATTATGCCGGCTTGCAGAAGATAACGTACCAATTTTCCTAAACAAGAGACAAGAAGAAGAATAAGACTGGTGTACTTTCATAGTCGACTCCAATGGAAGTCCATAGTGCTCGTAGAATTTGTTCCTTAAACTCCCACTAATGTTAGAGCAAGGATGAAGAAGTGGGAGGTTAGATAGATACTGGCCTCAAAAGTTATGTAATGCGCTTGCAAGTTGCTATTTGTACTGTAACACAAATTTCTGCTGAATGATTGAGTTAATCTTAAAGAGCATTGGTTACAGACTATGTCTTTCTTTCTTCATATAGATGCTCCTTCCAAACCAACAAGGAGAAAGGAGCTGGCTAGAGCGGCCCGGCAACGGAGGATCGATGCCACTGTTGCTGAATATCGGAGGCTGGTGGCCCTGGAGGACGACGAAAGTGCGCAGTCGACCACGACAACAACGTCGGCTGCATCGGCATCCGTGCCCCCACGGGCTGCCACCCAGCACAGTGCTCCAGCCAGACCGAGCCGGGCTGCCAAAGCCAAACGCCGACGCCGAGCAGCAAGGACAACAGCTGCCTCTCACAGCCATTGCAACTGCAAGGCACGCCTTCGCCGCAGTACCCTGAGGGTGTCCCGCCTTCAGCAGGAGCTCCACCACTTTACCAACGTGTTGGAGGGGCTCCGCTTAGAGCACGCCTTGCTCCGCGAGGAGTTTGATGCCCTGGCCCAAAAAGTCAACAGCATCCACCCATAGTGTCCCTTGCCCCTTTTTTAGAGACTTTTGGGGGGTGGGAATCGGGAGTTGGGTTTGGGACTTTTAAAGGACAACCGTTGGGGTTAGGGAGGGTCTTGCGGGAGATTATTTTGTTAGGGATATAAATATACTTTTTCAAACTTTATCTGAGCATACCTGTTTTTTACTGCTTTTGAGTCTAGTGGGTGGAGGTTTAACAGTAAGTTTGTTTTCCTGAATAGTCCTAGGACTTTAGTAGTACTACCGTCAAACTCTCGTCTCTCCTAATACTCCATTATACTACCTCCAACCAAACGCTTATCTTACCTGTAAATTGTGTTTGAAAGTAGGGCTAGGCCCAGGGCTGGCTCCACGGGAAACAGCGAATAAGGTTGGCAATCCAGGGCGGATGAAATTTCATCCTCATTGCGGTGGTACTAGTGGTGTGACACAGTGGCAGTTGCATGCCAATGGAAAAAAAGAAAATGAAACCTGGTTTGTCCTTACTGTAGCATTACAACGGTACGATAGAGAATATAGCAGGTGAAAGTACACTAGACTACAACAGTGCCACAATGTAGCCTAACAATTGGTAAAGTATTTATAGTATAACTTGTACTTGCGTAGGATTTCTTTGACATTGGCTAATACTACAAGAAATAATACTGAAGCTGAGTAAGTCTAGAATATATCCTCGGATTCCTTCACCAGCCTGCTGCTATGACCTTATCCTCCCCAGCAAGTGTGTGGAATTATTGATGTCAGTTAGTCACACATCAAGCAAAACCACACAACCTGGGGGAAGAGGGTTAGGGTTTGTAAAATGGATTGGAATGGGGGTTTCTTTTTGGGTAGGTTTTGTTGAGAGAAAAAAAAAAAAGCACAGCATGGACAAACAATAATTGAACATAAAGAAATTTTTAGTTACAAAGTTAACCATAAATCTTTTACGTGACATAAAGGAAGTGCATGCACTACTGAATGCATTGTTACAGAAAAGTAAGTAGTACTTTCGACAACCGTGAATGCCAGAATGCGACAGTACAGGGCTACATTAAATTAGGTTAAAAAAATAGCCGAAGTAAAACATATAGAATGGCTGTAGGGATCAATTTAGAAGCAGAGAGAGATCCAAGAAATGCAGTCACACACACTCATTAATTAAAATAATGGATACTGTATCTGTATTGTTGTAGTTGTCCTGTTGAATTTGGTAAGCAAGTTGCATGCAGCAAACAATTCCTCTTATTAGCGGCACTCCTCCATTCCAGCTGACGCTTCGTCCATCAATGTTGGTGACCAGAAGACACCCTGTACACTGCCTGCCTGGCGGATGCTGAATTGCGGCTCGCTAATGTGAAGCCTGACTCCATCCTTTTTTCCCCATTGCAGACTGAAACCCGGCCTGTAATTATTGAATGAAAAACAGCACAGATAAATAAATATAAGGTATGTACGCTGTGTAGTGCAAAAAGTCACACTTTGATTTTCCTAATAGACAGTACAACATCTTTGAAAGTGCGTACTCTGTCTGAGTCACTTTTTCAAGGATAAATAAGTATGGGCGAATTAATTTAGCAGATCTTTCCCCTCAAGCTAGGTGTACTGTAAACTGTGTTTTAGAGCAAAATTAGACCTTACCAGCAGTGCTTCCACCCAGACCCTTACTAAAGCCAGTTGCAAAAATGTAGAAGACCCCCAATCAGATCTCAAAAAACGAGGCCTAGCAGAAAACTGGTGACAAAACGTACTTCGAAAGTAAAAGTAGGCCCAAATACCCCCTTACCCACCGTGGATTGTATTCAAACCACTTGCAAGCAAGCAAAAGTATCCATAGCCAGCATCGCTCCAAGACTCGAAAACCCCCCCACCCAAACACATGCAATAGAAATACTGCCAACCCTAACAAGCCCTAAGTTAAGAATAGTGGCAGAGGCTTTCTTTAACTATGCCAAATCCCCCCTTTCCTACCATGGATTTTCTTCAAATGACTTGCAACCAAAATTACACATTCTCACGAGTGCTCTAAGACCCCAGAACTCAGTTGCAAAAATCTAGAACACCCCAAAACACATGCAATCCTGCTGCTAGGGCTAACCCTAACGAACCCTAAGTTACAAAAAGTGCCAAAAGGCTTTTCCTGATGGATTTTGTCCCAACCACTTCTATCCGGTATTAGACCTTCCCAGGAATGCCCCAAGACCCGCCAACCCACCCGCCAAAAAGCACAACACCCCCAAACAGCCCAAAAGCAAAATCTCCTACTTACAATATTTCTCGGCCTTCGGTCCAAACGCGCTGTGTAGCTAGGCCATAACTCCGGTTTACCACCATGGATTTCCTGAAAATCAAATGCAATCAAGATTAGAGTGTCCCAGCAGTGCTCCCAGACCCCGAAACCCACCCACAAACACCAGGAAGCCCCCCAAACAGGCCCCCGAAAACGCTACATTGAGCAAAATGTCAGAAATAGCACACAAAAAATCAGCGTGGATTTTGTCCCAACCACTTCTATCCGGTATTAGACCTTCCCAGGAATGCCCCAAGACCCGCCAACCCACCCGCCAAAAAGCACAACACCCCCAAACAGCCCAAAAGCAAAATCTCATACTTACAATATTTCTCGGCCTTCGGTCCAAACGCGCTGTGTAGCTAGGCCATAACTCCGGTTTACCACCACGGATTTCCTGAAAAGCAAATGCAATCAAGATTAGAGTGTCCCAGCAGTGCTCCCATACCCCGAAACCCACCCACAAACACCAGGAAGCCCCCAAAACAGGCCCCCGAAAACGCTACATTGAGCAAAATCTCAGAAATAGCAAAAAAAAAAGTCAGCGTGGATTTTGTCCCAACCACTTCTATCCGGTATTGGACCTTCCCAGGAATGCCCCAAGACCCGCCAACCCACCCGCCAAAAAGCACAACACCCCCAAACAGCCCAAAAGCAAAATCTCATACTTACAATATTTCTCGGCCTTCGGTCCAAACGCGCTGTGTAGCTAGGCCATAACTCCAGTTTACCACCACGGATTTCCTGAAAAGCAAATGCAATCAAGATTAGAGTGTCCCAGCAGTGCTCCCAGACCCCGAAACTCACCCACAAACAGCCGGAACCCCCCCCAAAGAGCTCCTCAAAGGCAAGCAAGTAAGCAAAAACACACAAAAAATTCCGCCTCCGATTTGGTCCAAACCACTTTTATCCGGTATTAGAGCTTCCCAGCAATGGCCCCAGAGCCGTCAACCCAGGAGAAAACGAGTAGAAGACCCCCAAACAGCCAAAGAGCAAAAGTACAAAAATGGGGACTTAGTCATTTTTTGGCCAATTTCCCAAATCACTCCGCGCGCGCTCTGCAGCTAGGCCCTAACTCCCCTCTGCCACCATGGATTTGCTTCAAACCTCTTGCAAAGTAAAGTATCCATAGCCAGCAGTGCTCCCAGACCCCGAAACCCACCCACAAACACCAGGAAGCCCCCCAAACAGGCCCCCGAAAACGCTACATTGAGCAAAATGTCAGAAATAGCAAAAAAAAATCCTTATGGATTTTGTCCCAACCACTTCTATCCGGTATTAGACCTTCCCAGGAATTCCCCAAGACCCGCCAACCCACCCGCCAAAAAGCACAACACCCCCAAACAGCCCAAAAGCAAAATCTCATACTTACAATATTTCTCGGCCTTCGGTCCAAACGCGCTGTGTAGCTAGGCCATAACTCCGGTTTACCACCACGGATTTCCTGAAAAGCAAATGCAATCAAGATTAGAGTGTCCCAGCAGTGCTCCCAGACCCCAAAACCCACCCACAAACACCAGGAAGCCCCCCAAACAGGCCCCCGAAAACGCTACATTGAGCAAAATGTCAGAAATAGCACACAAAAAATCAGCGTGGATTTTGTCCCAACCACTTCTATCCGGTATTAGACCTTCCCAGGAATGCCCCAAGACCCGCCAACCCACCCGCCAAAAAGCACAACACCCCCAAACAGCCCAAAAGCAAAATCTCATACTTACAATATTTCTCGGCCTTCGGTCCAAACGCGCTGTGTAGCTAGGCCATAACTCCGGTTTACCACCACGGATTTCCTGAAAAGCAAATGCAATCAAGATTAGAGTGTCCCAGCAGTGCTCCCAGACCCCGAAACCCACCCACAAACACCAGGAAGCCCCCCAAACAGGCCCCCGAAAACGCTACATTGAGCAAAATGTCAGAAATAGCAACAAAAAAATCAGCGTGGATTTTGTCCCAACCACTTCTATCCGGTATTAGACCTTCCCAGGAATGCCCCAAGACCCGCCAACCCACCCGCCAAAAAGCACAACACCCCCAAACAGCCCAAAAGCAAAATCTCATACTTACAATATTTCTCGGCCTTCGATCCAAACGCGCTGTGTAGCTAGGCCATAACTCCGGTTTACCACCACGGATTTCCTGAAAAGCAAATGCAATCAAGATTAGAGTGTCCCAGCAGTGCTCCCAGACCCCGAAACCCACCCACGAACACCAGGAAGCCCCCCAAACAGGCCCCCGAAAACACTACATTGAGCAAAATGTCAGAAATAGCAAAAAGAAAATCAGCGTGGATTTTGTCCCAACCACTTCTATCCGGTATTAGACCTTCCCAGGAATGCCCCAAGACCCGCCAACCCACCCGCCAAAAAGCACAACACCCCCAAACAGCCCAAAAGCAAAATCTCATACTTACAATATTTCTCGGCCTTCGGTCCAAACGCGCTGTGTAGCTAGGCCATAACTCCGGTTTACCACCACGGATTTCCTGAAAAGCAAATGCAATCAAGATTAGAGTGTCCCAGCAGTGCTCCAAGACCCCGAAACCCACCCACGAACACCAGGAAGCCCCCCAAACAGGCCCCCGAAAACGCTACATTGAGCAAAATGTCAGAAATAGCAAAAAGAAAATCAGCGTGGATTTTGTCCCAACCACTTCTATCCGGTATTAGACCTTCCCAGGAATGCCCCAAGACCCGCCAACCCACCCGCCAAAAAGCACAACACCCCCAAACAGCCCAAAAGCAAAATCTCATACTTACAATATTTCTCGGCCTTCGGTCCAAACGCGCTGTGTAGCTAGGCCATAACTCCGGTTTACCACCACGGATTTCCTGAAAAGCAAATGCAATCAAGATTAGAGTGTCCCAGCAGTGCTCCCAGACCCCGAAACTCACCCACAAACAGCCGGAACCCCCCCAAAGAGCACCTCAAAGGCAAGCAAGTCAGCAAAAACACACAAAAAATTCCGCCTCGGATTTGGTCCAAACCACTTTTATCCGGTATTAGAGCTTCCCAGCAATGGCCCCAGAGCCGTCAACTCACCCGCAAAGAAGTAGAACACCCCCACAAGTGCTGAGTCTTTCTTCATTGGGCGTAAACCAGCCCTCTGCTTTGATGGAAATAGGAGTCTGGAGGAGGAGGATAGAGGAGCATGTTCTTCTGAACTTGTGAACCTGAGGAATGCAGACTGCGGCACCTTCAAATCAATAAGCAAACAAGTGAAGACAGTTCTGCTGATGGGCTTGTTTTTGTGATTAGGTGATTAAAGTTTGAATTATATTAACTGTGCACAACAAAGAAAGATAGACACACAGGAATAAAAGTGAATAAGGACGAAAAAGAAAGTTATTGATTTATTGTCTCATTTTCAGGGCTCGGTGTCACGGTCCACGAATAAGAATAAGGCTTCGTCATCATACTCTGCGAATTCAGGCAGGGTGAGCTCAGTGTCACCTGACAGAGAAGAAATTCCCTCATCTATGTTGCTGTCCACCTCGTCTTCATCCGCCGTGCTTTCTCGTACTCTGTAATCTGGTGGTATGAGGTGCTGATTCATCTTGATCATTATTAACCTCTCCACATTTTTGGGCGAGAGGCGGCTCCGTTTGGAAGTTACAATGCCACCAGCAGCACTGAAAACACGTTCAGAAGACACGCTTGCGAGTGGGCAAGACAAGTAGTTTAAAGCCAGGTTGGAGAGCTGTGGCCACAATTCTTTTTTCCCATGCCAATACGCCAATGGGTCAGCATTAACATAGACCTCTGTTGAGTCATTCAGATAGTCCTTCACCATCGACTCAAGGTGCTCCTCCAAGGTTCCTCCACTTTGCTTAGCTGTTGCTGTGACCTTTTGAGAACCAAACCCAAGCCGAGCTAGCCAATCCTCTTCAGCCTCCAATGTTACTGTTGTGTCTGGTGGTGCAGATGATCCGGTTGCCGGTGTCTTTAACGGCTGAGAGGTCGCTTGTGCCGCAGCCACAGGTGCAGAAGTGGATTGTTGTGACTGGGGATGGCCTGCTGATGCTGATGTACTGCCTTTTCCTTCAATTTTTTGCCGTTCTCTTTCAAACCTCTTGGCTGAGGAGGCTAGCCACTGTTTGTACTTTGTAACATCTTCATCAGCTAAAGGAAAGAATGCTTGGCCTGCCAGCGCCTTTTTGTAGCGTGGATCCAGAATAGCAGCACAAATGTAATGCTGGTTTGAGTGGTTCATTTTAAGACGTTCATCACCTTGTAGTCGCTCTAATAATTTCTCCGCCAGAACAAAAGGGTCTTGTTTTTTTTCATCTTTTTGAAACACAGAACACACCTCCTTCAGTTGGTGCTCCAGCATGTACAACAATGGGATAGCTTTTCCCAAATTACAGTCCTCCTTGCTGACTGCACGCGTGAAGAACTCAAAAGGACGAAGCATGCATGTCAGGCTTTTAACTATGTCCCATTGCACAGCACCCATCCTCAGGTCCTCCTTCTGAGCTGTACCCTGTGTTAAGAAATAGTGATCGAGTACCGTATACTGCTCATACAGACGCTCAAGCATGTAGAAGGTTGAGTTCCAACGTGTTGCCACCTCCTGGATGAGTGCTTTCACTGGCATTCGACGTTCATATAGCAGGCTCCTCAGATGCTTCCGGGCCTTAAAAGAATGGCTGAAATGGTTGCACATTTTTTGGCAGGTGTCCACTACCCTGTACCCTGCACTGTCTTTATAACTCAAGAATTTTTTGACAACCAGGTTTATACAGTGCGCCAAACACGGCACTCTGAAATAGTCACCCAGCTCCATGGCCTTAACTACATTGGCGCCATTATCCGTGGAAACATAACCAATCTGGCGTTTTTTTGGGGACAGCCAGTCAAGGACCTTTGTGTTAAACACATCCAAAATGTTTTCTGCTGTGTGACGTTTCTCCAAACCAAACATGGCTAGTGTTGCATGTTTCCGAGCAGCTTTAAAAACTTGGTCCGGATCAACACCTGCGTTTAGCTTTGCTTTAACCCCTGAAAAAGAAACACAGTGTGCAGTGATGCACATGTAATCAGCGCCTGCGCCACTGGTCCACATGTCTGTTGTCAGATGTATAGTGTGAACAGCACTCTTCTGCAAAGCTGCCCCAATCACCTCCAGAACATCTTCATGTAGTGCTGGAACCGCAACTCGGGCAAAATAGAACCGGCTAGGAACCTTCCATTTAGGGCAGAGCGCTGCCACTAATTCTAGAAAACCAACCCCTTCTACAAAAGAAAAAGGGAGAAGGTCCAGAGCTAGCATTTTAGCCAGCTTAGTGTTGTACAGACGCGTCAGTGGGTGGTTGCGTTCATATTGCGCTTCTGTAAACAACATCTTTTTAATGTTGCCCTGGACCAAGGATTTACGGGATGATGATGATGATATCTTCGACCCAGTTACGCTCGCTGATGAACTTTTTCGCATTGGTGTTGGTGTATCACTCTCTCCCACACTCTTAGTGTGGCTCACATGGGGGTGTGCTGCTGACAGGGGTACTGGGTGTAAGTGAAGTGTTTGACACGTCTTCTTCCTCCTCGTCATCATCAGATGAAACATCATTACGTGTAATTCGGGCTTCCTTGATCGCCTGTAGGTGCGCAAACCATTGGACAGCGTGCTTTCTTTCAAGATGACCTCTCTGGCCTCCGGTACCATAGTTGGAACCAAACTTACCACGACTAACTGCCATCTTACAAATGCTACAAATGGCGAGGTTTTCCTTTTTTGTGGAAACACTAAAGAAGTCCCAAACTGCGGACTTGAAATGTCTTTGGGGGCCGGAGGAGGCGGCGATACTGGTGGTGGTGGTCCTGCTGCTAATGCCAGATGAAGTGGAGGATGTGGATTGCCGAACTTCAGTACGTTTTGCACTTTCACCACCACTAATTGAGGTCGAGGTGGATGGAGGTCCCTTCTGGCGACTAAGAAATATGGAAGCGGTAGGTGTTGGTGTACTAGTTAACTCCAATGATTGTGGTGTTTCTTCCATTGCCTCCTTGTCGACAACATCGTCACGTGCAGCAGCTTCTCGGGCTAGGGTCAATATGTCTTTTTGCTGCATGCCCGCTAGGGCTGCAGTGACCTTTATGATGACTGGCTCGTCGTCGTGAGAGGCTTCATCAGCAGCAGTATCCGTCACTTCTTGTTGAGCCTCATCACACTCCATAGCTATGAGTTTTTCGACTACCTTCCTTTTACGCTTAGGTACCTTTGTCAGATCATGGTGTGCCTCACTCTCAGACGGCCGTGATGGTTCCCAATCTTCATCCAGATCATCAGAAGGAGGTGGGCTTGAAGAAGATGTAGACACCCCCCTTGATCTTTTCCTTGCTAGGGATGTGGAAGACAATGAATGATCATCAGGAGGAGTGGCTTCCTCAAATGATACCTCGGTTTGATTGTCGATTTCCTGATGTGCCCCTACTTCGGGAGGAACAACTATTGTGGGCACTTGTGACCCTCCATGCACCTCTGCTTGCGCATCTCCTTGCGCTGCCTCTCCTTCCACATGTACTTGGGCTTGTACTTGCACATGTGGTTGTTGTTGCGGCTGTGGTTGTTCAACACTTGTCAGATGAGTTACAACAACCTGTGTTGATTCAGGGACATTGCTGCTACGTTCTTGCGATGAGCCTACATCACTGGTCGATGGTGATTGAAGAAGTACACTGACTGCCTGTGCAGCACTCAAGGGCTTTGACTTAAGTTGGCGTGGTGGTGGTGGTGGAGGCACTGAGCCCAATGGAGTGGGGGTGCTGCTCCCAGCTTGGTCCCCAGCAGATCCCGCTGCTGCTGCAGGCGTACTTTTCTTTTTACTCCCAAAAAACGCGGCGGCCGGCACACCAGCCTCCTTGGTAACTTGCTTCTTCTGCTCCTTACTGGCAACTTTCTTGCTAGAGGAGCTACGGAGAAATTTTTTTGGGGCCATCTTCTTCAGAGCAGGTCAGAACAGCAGGCCGCAGTTGCACGAGTTGCAGAGTTGTCTGTGGCCAGACGTGAAGTCGCGTGACGTTATGCTGCACACACACACCGCTGCAGGACTTCTTGCTGGCACTGGTGGTTCTCTTGAGTCTTGTGCACCTAAAAGCAATGGAAGACAGAGGAACATCAGTTCAGTTATACACCCCAAAAAAACGAAAATCACAGAAAAATCAGCACAATCCCAAGCCATCCAGCCCCTCCATGATGTTTAAATTCAAGACAACCCACAGAAAGACTAGGCCCATGCACCACTCACTACCCCTGGGCATAATGGATGAAAGCTAGGCAAAATGGGTGCAGGCCTGAGAACACTGCCTGCATTCAAAATGGCCCCCTCCCTCACAGCACATGACCAGGGCCTGTAGCAGCACTCAAAATAGCCCCCAACCACATGGCCTGTCCACAACAGGCCAAAAAAACGAAAATCACAGAAAAATCAGCACAATCCCAAGCCATCCAGCCCCTCCATGATGTTTAAATTCAAGACAACCCACAGAAAGACTAGGCCCATGCACCACTCACTACCCCTGGGCATAATGGATGAAAGCTAGGCAAAATGGGTGCAGGCCTGAGAACACTGCCTGCATTCAAAATGGCCCCCTCCCTCCCAGCACATGGCCAGGGCCTGTAGCAGCACTCAAAATGGCCCCCAACCACATGGCCTGCCCACAACAGGCCAAAAAAACGAAAATCACAGAAAAATCAGCACAATCCCAAGCCATCCAGCCCCTCCATGATGTTTAAATTCAAGACAACCCACAGAAAGACTAGGCCCATGCACCACTCACTACCCCTGGTGAAAAGGCCACAACAGGCCAAAAAACGAAAATCACAGAAAAATCAGCACAATCCCAAGCCATCCAGCCCCTCCATGATGTTTAAATTCAAGACAACCACAGAAAGACTAGGCCCATGCACCACTCACTACCCCTGGTGAAAAGGCCACAACAGGCCAAAAAAACGAAAATCACAGAAAAATCAGCACAATCCCAAGCCATCCAGCCCCTCCATGATGTTTAAATTCAAGACAACTTACAGAAAGACTAGGCCCATGCACCACTCACTACCCCTGGGCATAATGGATGAAAGCTAGGCAAAATGGGTGCAGGCCTGAGAACACTGCCTGCATTCAAAATGGCCCCCTCCCTCCCAGCACATGGCCAGGGCCTGTAGCAGCACTCAAAATGGCCCCCAACCACATGGCCTGTCCACAACAGGCCAAAAAAACGAAAATCACAGAAAAATCAGCACAATCCCAAGCCATCCAGCCCCTCCATGATGTTTAAATTCAAGACAACCCACAGAAAGACTAGGCCCATGCACCACTCACTACCCCTGGTGAAAAGGCCACAACAGGCCAAAAAAAGGAAAATCACAGAAAAATCAGCACAATCCTCAGCCATCCAGCCCCTCCATAATGTTTAAATTCAAGACAACCCACAGAAAGACTAGGCCCATGCACCACTCACTACCCCTGGTGAAAAGGCCACAACAGGCCAAAAAAACGAAAATCACAGAAAAATCAGCACAATCCCAAGCCATCCAGCCCCTCCATGATGTTTAAATTCAAGACAACCCACAGAAAGACTAGGCCCATGCACCACTCACTACCCCTGGGCATAATGGATGAAAGCTAGGCAAAATTGGTGCAGGCCTGAGAACACTGCCTGCATTCAAAATGGCCCCCTCCCTCCCAGCACATGGCCAGGGCCTGTAGCAGCACTCAAAATGGCCCCCAACCACATGGCCTGTCCACAACAGGCCAAAAAAACGAAAATCACAGAAAAATCAGCACAATCCCAAGCCATCCAGCCCCTCCATGATGTTTAAATTCAAGACAACCCACAGAAAGACTAGGCCCATGCACCACTCACTACCCCTGGTGAAAAGGCCACAACAGGCCAAAAAAACAAAAATCACAGAAAAATCAGCACAATCCCAAGCCATCCAGCCCCTCCATGATGTTTAAATTCAAGACAACCACAGAAAGACTAGGCCCATGCACCACTCACTACCCCTGGTGAAAAGGCCACAACAGGCCAAAAAAACGAAAATCACAGAAAAATCAGCACAATCCCAAGCCATCCAGCCCCTCCATGATGTTTAAATTCAAGACAACTTACAGAAAGACTAGGCCCATGCACCACTCACTACCCCTGGGCATAATGGATGAAAGCTAGGCAAAATGGGTGCAGGCCTGAGAACACTGCCTGCATTCAAAATGGCCCCCTCCCTCCCAGCACATGGCCAGGGCCTGTAGCAGCACTCAAAATGGCCCCCAACCACATGGCCTGTCCACAACAGGCCAAAAAAACGAAAATCACAGAAAAATCAGCACAATCCCAAGCCATCCAGCCCCTCCATGATGTTTAAATTCAAGACAACCCACAGAAAGACTAGGCCCATGCACCACTCACTACCCCTGGTGAAAAGGCAACAACAGGCCAAAAAAACGAAAATCACAGAAAAATCAGCACAATCCCAAGCCATCCAGCCCCTCCATGATGTTTAAATTCAAGACAACCCACAGAAAGACTAGGCCCATGCACCACTCACTACCCCTGGGCATAATGGATGAAAGCTAGGCAAAATTGGTGCAGGCCTGAGAACACTGCCTGCATTCAAAATGGCCCCCTCCCTCCCAGCACATGGCCAGGGCCTGTAGCAGCACTCAAAATGGCCCCCAACCACATGGCCTGTCCACAACAGGCCAAAAAAACGAAAATCACAGAAAAATCAGCACAATCCCAAGCCATCCAGCCCCTCCATGATGTTTAAATTCAAGACAACCCACAGAAAGACTAGGCCCATGCACCACTCACTACCCCTGGTGAAAAGGCCACAACAGGCCAAAAAAACAAAAATCACAGAAAAATCAGCACAATCCCAAGCCATCCAGCCCCTCCATGATGTTTAAATTCAAGACAACCACAGAAAGACTAGGCCCATGCACCACTCACTACCCCTGGTGAAAAGGCCACAACAGGCCAAAAAAACGAAAATCACAGAAAAATCAGCACAATCCCAAGCCATCCAGCCCCTCCATGATGTTTAAATTCAAGACAACTTACAGAAAGACTAGGCCCATGCACCACTCACTACCCCTGGGCATAATGGATGAAAGCTAGGCAAAATGGGTGCAGGCCTGAGAACACTGCCTGCATTCAAAATGGCCCCCTCCCTCCCAGCACATGGCCAGGGCCTGTAGCAGCACTCAAAATGGCCCCCAACCACATGGCCTGTCCACAACAGGCCAAAAAAACGAAAATCACAGAAAAATCAGCACAATCCCAAGCCATCCAGCCCCTCCATGATGTTTAAATTCAAGACAACCCACAGAAAGACTAGGCCCATGCACCACTCACTACCCCTGGTGAAAAGGCAACAACAGGCCAAAAAAACGAAAATCACAGAAAAATCAGCACAATCCCAAGCCATCAAGCCCCTCCATGATGTTTAAATTCAAGACAACCCACAGAAAGACTAGGCCCATGCACCACTCACTACCCCTGTGCATAATGGATGAAAGCTAGGCAAAATGGGTGTAGGCCTGAGAACACTGCCTGCATTCAAAATGGCCCCCTCCCTCACAGCACATGGCCAGGGCCTGTAGCAGCACTCAAAATGGCCCCCAAACACATGGCCTGTCCACAACAGGCCAAAAAAACGAAAATCACAGAAAAATCAGCACAATCCCAAGCCATCCAGCCCCTCCGTGATGTTTAAATTCAAGACAACCCACAGAAAGACTAGGCACATGCACCACTCACTACCCCTGGTGAAAAGGCCACAACAGGCCAAAAAAACAAAAATCACAGAAAAATCAGCACAATCCCAAGCCATCCAGCCCCTCCATGATGTTTAAATTCAAGACAACCCACAGAAAGACTAGGCCCATGCACCACTCACTACCCCTGGGCATAATGGATGAAAGCTAGGCAACATGGGTGTAGGCCTGAGAACACTGCCTGCATTCAAAATGCCCCCCTCCCTCACAGCACATGGCCAGGGCCTGTAGCAGCACTCAAAATGGCCTCCAACCACATGGCCTGTCCACAACAGGCCAAAAAAACGAAAATCACAGAAAAACCAGCACAATCCCAAGCCATCCAGCCCCTCCATGATGTTTAAATTCAAGACAACCCACAGAAAGACTAGGCCCATGCACCACTCACTACCCCTGGGCATAATTGATGAAAGCTAGGCAAAATGGGTGCAGGCCTGAGAACACTGCCTGCATTCAAAATGGCCCCCTCCCTCACAGCACATGGCCAGGGCCTGTAGCAGCACTCAAAATGGCCCCCAACCACATGGCCTGTCCACAACAGGCCAAAAAAACGAAAATCACAGAAAAATCAGCACAATCCCAAGCCATCCAGCCCCTCCGTGATGTTTAAATTCAAGACAACCCACAGAAAGACTAGGCACATGCACCACTCACTACCCCTGGTGAAAAGGCCATAACAGGCCAAAAAAACGAAAATCACAGAAAAATCAGCACAATCCCAAGCCATCCAGCCCCTCCATGATGTTTAAATTCAAGACAACCCACAGAAAGACTAGGCCCATGCACCACTCACTACCCCTGGGCATAATGGATGAAAGCTAGGCAAAATGGGTGCAGGCCTGAGAACACTGCCTGCATTTAAAATGGCCCCCTCCCTCACAGCACATGGCCAGGGCCTGTAGCAGCACTCAAAATGGCCCCCAACCACATGGCCTGTCCACAACAGGCCAAAAAAACGAAAATCACAGAAAAATCAGCACAATCCCAAGCCATCCAGCCCCTCCATGATGTTTAAATTCAAGACAACCCGCAGAAAGACTAGGCCCATGCACCACTCACTACCCCTGGGCATAATGGATGAAAGCTAGGCAAAATGGGTGCAGGCCTGAGAACACTGCCTGCATTCAAAATGGCCCCCTCCCTCACAGCACATGGCCAGGGCCTGTAGCAGCACTCAAAATGGCCCCCAACCACATGGCCTGTCCACAACAGGCCAAAAAAACGAAAATCACAGAAAAATCAGCACAATCCCAAGCCATCCAGCCCCTCCGTGATGTTTAAATTCAAGACAACCCACAGAAAGACTAGGCACATGCACCACTCACTACCCCTGGTGAAAAGGCCACAACAGGCCAAAAAAACGAAAATCACAGAAAAATCAGCACAATCCCAAGCCATCCAGCCCCTCCATGATGTTTAAATTCAAGACAGCCCACAGAAAGACTAGGCCCATGCACCACTCACTACCCCTGGGCATAATGGATGAAAGCTAGGCAAAATGGGTGCAGGCCTGAGAACACTGCCTGCATTCAAAATGGCCCCCTCCCTCACAGCACATGGCCAGGGCCTGTAGCAGCACTCAAAATGGCCCCCAACCACATGGCCTGTCCACAACAGGCCAAAAAAACGAAAATCACAGAACAATCAGCACAATCCCAAGCCATCCAGCCCCTCCATGATGTTTAAATTCAAGACAACCCACAGAAAGACTAGGCCCATGCACCACTCACTACCCCTGGGCATAATGGATGAAAGCTAGCCAAAATGGGTGCAGCCCTGAGAACACTGCCTGCATTCAAAATGGCCCCCTCCCTCACAGCACATGGCCAGGGCCTGTAGCAGCACTCAAAATGGCCCCCAACCACATGGCCTGTCCACAACAGGCCAAAAAAACGAAAATCACAGAAAAATCAGCACAATCCCAAGCCATCCAGCCCCTCCATGATGTTTAAATTCAAGACAACCCACAGAAAGACTAGGCCCATGCACCACTCACTACCCCTGGTGAAAAGGCCACAACAGGCCAAAAAAACGAAAATCACAGAAAAATCAGCACAATCCCAAGCCATCCAGCCCCTCCGTGATGTTTAAATTCAAGAAAACCCACAGAAAGACTAGGCCCATGCAACACTCACTACCCCTGGTGAAAAGGCCACAACAGGCCAAAAAAACGAAAATCACAGAAAAATCAGCATAATCCCAAGCCATCCAGCCCCTCCATGATGTTTAAATTCAAAACACCCCACAGAAAGACTCAGTGCACCCACCACTGAGTACCCCTGGGCAAAAGGCCCCAAAACAGCCCAAAAATCGAAAATTCCAAAATTGTAGTTGCAGCAACTGTAATGCCCCAAACAAACTTACTTGTGAAATTTCTAATCCAAAAGTGATCCAAAGAAAGTCAAAAAGGCCTCAAATCCAAATATCCAGCAGCATCCACAAAAAGTAATCCTTCCAGCTCCAGATCCAAATGAAAAGTGACCAGGAGATGGACAAAGCACTGGGAGGAGCCTGCTGGACAGGAACAGGAAGTTGAAGACTGCGGGGCACTTCCTTCCTCCCACCCCCACCCCCCCCCAAAATGGACTCCTCGCATAAAAAGTGCAGGCAAATGTCAACCTGAGGAGTTATTCAGATAAAAATCATCATTTCCAGAAGGTTTATGCTGCTTGCTGGTGGATTTCTAGTGCAGAATTGCAAATTTTGTATTTTCGCGAGTGCGAGATTGTTGCTGCTCGCCGCATCTCCAAGCTCGCAATTGCGAAGTACCGCGATACGTGATCACCGCGTACTCGCGTTGACAAACTCTCGCTGTGCAAGTTGGCAAGCCGCAATTACGTAATCGCGCTTGCCAAATTCCCAATGGATCCCGCAGCAAGATCCAAAATGGCGCAGCACTCGCAAAATATCAAGAAAAATAACTCGGCAAACGCTGAATGATGGTAAGTAAACGCAGCGCGCCGCAAAATTGTATCACCAAGAAAAAAAAAATCTGCTGCGTGCGAATTTGCGGATTTTCGGTAAATTCGCGAGCGTTCGCGGATTGCGAATTTACCGAAAATCCGCAAAATCCGCGAGCGTAACGGATTTTCCGCCCATGCTTAAATAGAAAGAAAAAGAGAGGAGAAAACTCCAAGTGCTTGTAAAAAATAAAAATAAAATTTAAATTTAAAACAAGGGAGATAAAAGCATATATATATCTATATCAAAAAAAGCTTAAGGTGGTAACGGATAATAGACAGTAAGAAACAAACTGAATGTGCTTTCATCCAACATGATGGTTTTTGCTCTGAGAAGTGAGATGAATGGGCATTACCATAACCTGTCTATGTGTATATACAATACAATGCGTACAAGTTTACAATTTATGCAGTACCTAACATTGATTCATTGAAGAATGCTAGATATATCCTGCAACATTGTCACAACCGACCAGAGGTAAATTGAACAAGAAATTTAAATAATAGCCTGGCGGTGGTCCTCCCATTCCACCAAAAACATTCACACTATGGGAGGAGAAGGTGCTTGCCATACTGCATCCTGAGAGTCTCACAGAAGTATCCGAGGGAATGGAGGCTGATAAGTTCAAATAATTGTTAACCAACACACTGATATGTACTTTCTTGCGGAACCCAAACACCATTGCACTGTTCACCCTCACCTAACAGGTAGGTAGTCATCTTGCTTGGGAGGCTTGTTTGGGGGGAGGTCTGCTCTACTACTCCCACTACTCCCACTATAGCCATCTTGCCTGAGAGGCCTGTTTGGGGGTGGGAGGCCTGTACTACGACTCCAACCATGCCCCCTGTCCCACAGCTGAGCAGGATAGAGCCCTCCCTCACTCAGAAGCATGTGTCAGCCATTGCACTGTTCACCCTCACCTAATAGGTAGGTAGCTATCTTGCTTGGGAGGCCTGTTTGGGGGTGGGAGGCCTGTACCATGACTCCAACCATGCCCCCTGTCCCACAGCTGAGCAGGATAGAGCCCTCCCTCACCCAGAATCATGTGTCAGCCATTGCACTGTTCACCCTTACCTAACAGGTAGGTAGCCATCTTGCTTGGGAGGCTTGTTTGGGGGGAGGCCTGCTCTACTACTCCCACTATGCCCCCTGTCCCACACCCCAGCAGCATGGAGCCCTCCCCCACCCAGGAGCACGTGTCAGCCATTGCACTGTTCAGACTCACCTAACAGGTAGGTAGCCATCTTGCCTGGGAGGCCTGTTTGGGGGTGGGAGTCCTGTACCATGACTCCAACCATGCCCCCTGTCCTACAGCTCAGCAGGATAGAGCCTTCCCTCACCCAGAAGCATGTGTCAGCCATTGCACTGTTCACCCTCACCTAACAGGTAGGTAGCCATCTTGCTTGGGAGGCCTGTTTGGGGAGGAGGCCTGTCCCACGACTCCAACCATGCCCCCTGTCCCACAGCCTACCAAGATGGACCCCTCCCCCAACACCAGCCAGAAGCATGTGTCAGCCATTGCATTGTTCACCCTCACCTAACAGGTATGTAGCCATCTTGCCTTGGAGTCCTGTTTGGGGGTGGGAGGCCTGTACCACGACTCCCACCATGCCCCCTGTCCCACAGCCTACCAAGATAGACCCCTCCCCCAACACCAGCCAGAAGCATGTGTCAGCCATTGCACTGTTCACCCTCACCTAACAGGTAGGTAGACATCTTACTTGGGAGGCCTGCTTGGGGGGAGGCCTGTACAATGACTACAACCATGCTCCCTGTCCCACAGCCTACCAAGATGGACCCCTCCCCCAACACCAGCAAGAAGCATGTTCAGCCATTGCATTGTTCACCCTCACCTAACAGGTAGGTAGCCATCTTGACTTGGAGTCCTGTTTGGGGGCGGGAGGCCTTTACCACGACTCCCAACATGCCCCGTGTCCCACAGCCTACCAAGATGGACCCCTCCCCCCAAACCAGCCAGAAGCATGTGTCAGCCATTGCTCTGTTTACCCTCACCTAACAGGTAGATAGCCATCTTGCTTGGGAGTCCTGTTAGGGGGTGGGAGGCCTGTACCACGACTCCTACCATGCCCCCTGTCCCACAGCCTACCAAGATGGACCCCTCCCCCAACACCAGCCAGAAGCATGTGTCAGCCATTGCATTGTTCACCCTCACCTAACAGGTAGGTAGCCATCTTGCTTGAGAGGCTTGTTTGGAGGGGGGACGCCTGCACTACTATTCCCACCATGCCCCCTGTCCCACACCCCAGCAGCATGGAGCCCTCCCCCACCCAGGAGCATGCGTCAGCCATTGCACTGTTCACCCTCACATAACAGGTAGGTAGCCATCTTGACTAGGAGTCCTGTTTGGGGGTGGGAGGCCTTTACCACGACTCCCACCATGCCCCCTGTCCCACAGCCTACCAAGATGGACCCCTCCCCCCAAACCAGCCAGAAGCATGTGTCAGCCATTGCTCTGTTCACCCTCACCTAACAGGTAGGTAGCCATCTTGCTTGGGAGTCTTGTTAGGGGGTGGGAGGCCTGTACCAGGACTCCTACCATGCCCCCTGTCCCACAGCCTACCAAGATGGACCCCTCCCCCAACACCAGCCAGAAGCATGTGTCAGCCATTGCATTGTTCACCCTCACCTAACAGGTAGGTAGACATCTTGCTTGAGAGGCTTGTTTGGGGATGGGAGGCCTGCATCACTACACACAGCACCTATTGCATGCAATGCCTCGATACATGACATGTACCAGTAATTTATGTTCCTCTGCACCATGTAATTATGCCCAGTATTGCACTTAATGATAATAATGATGATCTCTCAATTGTTTAGTGTACAGACAGTCAATGACATGCACCAAACAGAATACTTGCACAGTGCCCAACACTGAACATTCCCCATCTAATCCACAGGTGATGAAGAACTCGCTGCTAATGACAACAACGACCAGCAGAGCCGTCTCCACCTCCGGTACATGGACTCTTGGATGTTGACTCCCAGGATAGTTTGGAAGATGAGCTCCAGGCCGGGCCATCTGGTGTGCCAGGGCCAAGTAGGTCCCATTCCCCATCCTCCCCACCACACGGCTGCTGCTTCAACAACAGCACAGCAGACCCCTGCAGTCACGGCCTGTGCCTCCACCGCTGCCACTTTCGCCACCACCACCACCACCAGTACCACCTACAGCACTTTCCCTGTCCCAGGAGATGACCAGGACACAACAACTGTGGAGGGCAGGCAGAGTGTGCATGGACCCACAGTGGCGAGGCAACAGGTCCATGGCAGTAGGGCAGGTGGGAGGGCCAGGGTCACCCTCAGACCACAGGAGGTTGGCACACCATCCCTGGACCAGTTCACCAGAGTCATCGGGGCATATGAAAAGGTCCAGGGACAAAGTGGCCGGTCTGACGAACTATTATGTGAGCTCATCCTGCTGATGAGGTCCATTGACACACGCATGGGACAAATGGTGGACCTCATGGCCCAGCAAGTGGCGTCACTGAGGGACATGCCAGCGTCCCAAACAACACCTCCGCCCCCCTCTGTTGTGCTGCAGGAAGACAGTGCACCATCCTCCCCTGCGGCCACAGAGAGGGGTGAGTGCTCAGACGCCGCTGGCCATGCAGCAGGCCCCCCGCCAAAGCGATCAAGGGGGCGTCCAAAGAGGAGCCTGGGAGTCTCTGGAGGCAAAGCACCAGCCATACGCCAGTCATGGAGCCAGTCCTGATGGCAACCATCTTTCCCACTGCATTGACTGTTTGGCCTGTCCTTCCCCACACTGCCTTGTCAATGGCACCTGTCTGTTGGACTGGGTCACCACATCCATGTGGTGTCTACTCTTGCATCTCATCTACCATGACTGTCAACTCACTGCTCCATCACCACCTTCATGTAAATATGCCTGCACCCCTCACATGTCACCTTTGTAAATAAAATACCTTACAAAAAACCTACAGGGAGAGGAGGGTAAGAGGGAAAAGATTAAAGACCTACTACTGGTTCATTTCCCCAGCAACATCATATGAATCACAAACAAGAACCCAGGAGGTCTATAAGCCATACATTATACTGGCCATACTGACAAATCTACTACTATGTCAGTTAGTGCTGCAGTCACCATACAATAACTTCTGAAGATCAAACAAAGGAGAACAGAGGAGACATGTGTGGGAAGTGGGAAAGGTAATCTCTAGAAAAATGTCTAGAACAACGATCACTGGCATTTGCGGGCACCGGGCATTTCCCCGGTGGGCTGGAGGGGTGGGGGCCGGTTTTGTGGCCGCAGGGGGCCGCTTTTCTTACAGAGTGCCGATTTTGTCAAATCGGCCCTCTGTAAGAAAAGTGGTAGCAGTGCTTTGCGGTTAACAACCCCCTCCCCTCCCGTTACCAGGGCCGGTGGAGAAGCAACCTGCCAGGGCTGGTTGCTGGTCTCAGTCCGGCCCTGATCACAGACTGGTCAACCAAATCCAGTACATGAACTTGTGGATAACCATCAAATAAACCAAGTGATCCGTCCTATCATTGGCCATCCACACCGTGGCCTGGCGGGTCCCTAGATCATCTAGACCCCACGCCACACAGTAGATCGTGAATACTGGGTGCGGTCGACAGAAAAATGAACCTCCAATTGTTGGCCAGTTTATGATGGTTGGTGAAAAGTGATAAAGATACAGTGCAACATACAAAAAAAGTGGTGAATATAAAATAGGGTGATGTGTCTAAACAACTCTTTAATCAAAACGTGGCACATCCTTTAGTTAAAAAACAGGAACAGCGCAAACGACAGTATAAAACAAATGACTGTCGAAAATCGGGCCAACATGTTTCTGCCTACCGGGCAAAACGTCCCTTGGATTTCATCAGGGCCACTGCTCTTACAATAGTTGCTACTGTTATATGTGTGTGAATACAAATAAAAAACACCCAACTAACCGTTGAAAAGATTATACACAAAAACAGCCAGGCACATGCTCCCATTCCTGCTCAGGTGCCTTTGTCCACCACCCAGTCAGTGGCCACATCAGATGACAGTGACCACTGTTCGCATGTGTCACAGACACGATGCAGCCCAAGGAGCACACAGCAGACACAACCCAAGCGGGCACGGCCACAGACACCATCCTACAGAAGAGCAGCGCCACCCCAGAATGCAATGACAAGAGCTCGTCAGGGAAGAGCAAGGGCGAAAAGGCAATGAGGCTGACATCAGGCTCACATGCCTCAGAGGCATCACCAGCAAAGGACTCTACTGTCCCAAAAACTTCACACAGAGCTAGGCCTGCAGTGTCTGTGCCCACTGAGGAGGTGTTCTATGTCAAGGGTACACCTAGGAAGGGCACAGGGCCACATCCCCCCACCTCATCAACTCCAATTCCAAGCCCAGTGAAGCAGGTGAAGGAGGGCACTGTAGGGGCTAGCCCTGACAAAGTGGCAAAGGAGGGCATTGTAAGTGGGACACCTGGCAAGGAGGCAAAGGAGGTCACTGTAAGTGGGACACCTGGCAAGCAGGGGAAGGTGGTCCAGAGGCATAGCCTGACAAAGCGTTCCGCAGAATCCAGCACTTCACCAGAGGGAGTGCCAGTGTCTGCACCTGAAGGGGGACAGTTGGTGTGTGTGCCTGTTGTCTTATCCCCAGTTCCCATTAACCCCAAGACAGGGAAGCCATTTCGTATTCCCAAGAAGTGGAAGGGCACCCCTCCAACCTCTCTCACCCACACTGTGTTACAGGTCTGCATGACTCCACCTCCACGTGCCACTATACCACCTGGTCCAAACAGCCCTCCAGCTTGCCAATCCACTGCTAGCCCTACATAATCTGGGCCTCAGTATCCCCAGTCAAGTGTTCCTGCTGTCCCCGACACACAGCCATCTCCAAGTCTGCCTGACAGCCAATTGTGAGTGGCAGTCCCCCTCATACACCTGTCTCTCATAAAGGTGTACTAGTCCTGCACATTGTTTGCCACCTGGGTGTGTTGCTGGTCAGGGATGGGTACGGTCAAACACACTCACTGTGCAACTTCTCATGTCCTGACTCCATATTTGTCCCTGGCAACTTAAATTGTCATTCGCTGCTTTGTTGTACTCTCCCCTGTGCCATGGACACTGGCAGTGTTGTTCTGCTGTGTTGTACTCTCCCCTGTGCCATGGCATGGACACTGGCCCTGTTGCTCTTCTGTGTTGTATTCTCACCTGTGCAGCCTCTCATGTAGTTGCTGTGCCACCTGCCATGGACACTGGCCCTGTTGCTCTGCTGTGTTGTACTCTCACGTGTGCCATGGGCATTGGCCCTGTTGCTCTGCTGTGTTGTACTCTCCCCTGTGCCATGGACACTGGCCCTGTTGCTCTGCTGTGTTGTACTCTCACCTGTGCAGACTATCATATAGTTGCTGTGCCACCTTCCATGGATGCTGGCCCTGTTGCTCTGCTGTGTTGTACTCTCCCCTGTGCCATGGACACTGGCCCTGTTGCTCTGGTGTGTTGTACTCCCCCCTGTGCCATGGACACTGGCCCTGTTGTTCTGCTGTGTTGTACTCTCTCCTGTGCAGCCTCTCATGTAGTTGCTGTGCCACCTGCCATGAACACTGGCCCTGTTGCTCTGCTGTGTTGTACTCACCTGTGCCATGGACACTGGCCCTATTGCTCTGCTGTGTTGTACTCTCACCTGTGCAGCCTCTCATATAGTTGCTGTGCCACCTGCCATGGACACTGGCCCTGTTGCTCTGCTGTGTTGTAATCTCACCTGTGCAGCCTCTCATATGGTTGCTGTGCCACCTGCCATGGATGCTGGCCCTGTTGCTCTGCTGTGTTGTACTCTCCCCTATGCCATGGACACTGGCATTGTTGCTCTGCTGTGTTGTACTCTCCCCTGTGCCATGAACACTGGCCCTGTTGCTCTGCTGTGTTGTACTCTCCCCTATGCCATGGACACTGGCATTGTTGCTCTGCTGTGTTGTACTCTCACCTGTGCCGCCTCTCATGTAGTTGCTGTGCCACCTGCCATGGGCACTGGCCCTGTTGCTCTGCTGTGTTGTACTCACCTGTGCCCTGGACACTGGCCCTATTGCTCTGCTGTGTTGTACTCTCACCTGTGCCGCCTCTCATGTAGTTGCTGTGCCACCTGCCATGGGCACTGGCCCTGTTGCTCTGCTGTGTTGTACTCTCCCCGGTGCCATGGACACTGGCCCTATTGCTCTGCTGTGTTGTACTCTCACCTGTGCAGCCTCTCATATAGTTGCTGTGCCACCTGCCATGGACACTGGCCCTGTTGCTCTGCTGTGTTGTACTCTCCCCTGTGCCATGAACACTGGCCCTGTTGGTCTGCTGTGTTGTACTCTCACCTGTGCCGCCTCTCATGTAGTTGCTGTGCCACCTGCCATGGGCACTGGCCCTGTTGCTCTGCTGTGTTGTACTCACCTGTGCCATGGACACTGGCCCTGTTGCTCTGCTGTGTTGTACTCACCTGTGCCATGGACACTGGCCCTGTTGCTCTGCTGTGCTGTACTCTCCCCTGTGCCATGGACACTGGCATTGTTTCTCTGCTGTGTTGTACTCGCCCCTGTGCCATGGCATGGACACTGGCCCTGTTGTTCTGCTGTGTTGTACTCTCACCTGTGCAGCCTCTCATGCCGTTGCTGTGCCACCTGCCATGGACACTGGCCCTGTTGCTCTGCTGTGTTGTACTCTCACCTGTGCCATGGACACTGGCCCTGTTGCTCTGCTGTGTTGTACTCTCCCCTGTGCCATGGACACTGGCCCTGTTGCTCTTCTGTGTTGTACTCTCACATGTGCAGCCTCTCATATAGTTGCTGTGCCACCTGCCATGGATACTGGCCCTGTTGCTCTGCTGTGTTGTACTCTCCCCTGTGCCATGGACACTGGCCCTGGTGCTCTGGTGTGTTGTACTCTCACCTGTGCCATGGACACTGGCCCTGTTGCTCTGCTGTGTTGTACTCCCCCCTGTGCCATGGACGCTGGCCCTGTTGTTCTGCTGTGTTGTACTCTCTCCTGTGCAGCCTCTCATGTAGTTGCTGTGCCACCTGCCATGAACACTGGCCCTGTTGCTCTGCTGTGCTGTACTCTCACCTGTGCCATGGACACTGGCCCTGTTGCTCTGCTGTGTTGTACTCTCCCCTGTGCCATGGACACTGGCCCTGTTGCTCTTCTGTGTTGTACTCTCACCTGTGCAGCCTCTGATGCCGTTGCTGTGCCACCTGCCATGGACACTGGCCCTGTTGCTCTGCTGTGTTGTACTCTCCCCTGTGCCATGGACATTGGCATTGTTGCTCTTCTGTGTTGTACTCTCACCTGTGCAGCCTCTCATATGGTTGCTGTGCCACCTGCCATGGATGCTGGCCCTGTTGCTCTGCTGTGTTGTACTCTCCCCTGTGCCATGGATACTGGCCCTGTTGCTCTGCTGTGTTGTACTCTCCCCTGTGCCATGGACACTGGCATTGTTTCTCTGCTGTGTTGTACTCGCCCCTGTGCCATGGCATGGACACTGGCCCTGTTGTTCTGCTGTGTTGTACTCTCACCTGTGCAGCCTCTCATGCCGTTGCTGTGCCACCTGCCATGGACACTGGCCCTGTTGCTCTGCTGTGTTGTACTCTCACCTGTGCCATGGACACTGGCCCTGTTGCTCTGCTGTGTTGTACTCTCCCCTGTGCCATGGACACTGGCCCTGTTGCTCTTCTGTGTTGTACTCTCACATGTGCAGCCTCTCATATAGTTGCTGTGCCACCTGCCATGGATACTGGCCCTGTTGCTCTGCTGTGTTGTACTCTCCCCTGTGCCATGGACACTGGCCCTGTTGTTCTGCTGTGTTGTACTCTCTCCTGTGCAGCCTCTCATGTAGTTGCTGTGCCACCTGCCATGAACACTGGCCCTGTTGCTCTGCTGTGCTGTACTCTCACCTGTGCCATGGACACTGGCCCTGTTGCTCTGCTGTGTTGTACTCTCCCCTGTGCCATGGACACTGGCCCTGTTGCTCTTCTGTGTTGTACTCTCACCTGTGCAGCCTGTCATGCCGTTGCTGTGCCACCTGCCATGGACACTGGCCCTGTTGCTCTGCTGTGTTGTACTCTCCCCTGTGCCATGGACACTGGCATTGTTGATCTGCTGTGTTGTACTCTCACCTGTGCAGCCTCTCATATGGTTGCTGTGCCACCTGCCATGGACACTGGCCCTGTTGCTCTGCTGTGTTGTACTCTCCCCTGTGCCATGGACACTGGCCCTGTTGCTCTTCTGTGTTGTACTCTCACCTGTGCAGCCTCTCATGCCGTTGCTGTGCCACCTGCCATGGACACTGGCCCTGTTGCTCTGCTGTGTTGTACTCTCCCCTGTGCCATGGACACTGGCATTGTTGATCTGCTGTGTTGTACTCTCCCCTGTGCCATGAACACTGGCCCTGTTGGTCTGCTGTGTTGTACTCTCACCTGTGCTGCCTCTCATGTAGTTGCTGTGCCACCTGCCATGGACACTGGCCCTGTTGCTCTGCTGTGTTGTACTCACCTGTGCCATGGACAATGCCCTATTGCTCTGCTGTGTTGTACTCTCACCTGTGCAGCCTCTCATATAGTTGCTGTGCCACCTGCCATGGAACTGGCCCTGTTGCTTTGCTGTGTTGTACTCTCACCTGTGCCATGGACACTGGCCCTGTTGCTCTGCTGTGTTGTACTCTCCCCTGTGCCATGGACACTGGCCCTGTTGCTCTTCTGTGTTGTACTCTCACATGTGCAGCCTCTCATATAGTTGCTGTGCCACCTGCCATGGACACTGGCCCTGTTGCTCTGCTGTGTTGTACTCTCACCTGTGCCGCCTCTCATGTAGTTGCTGTGCCACCTGCCATGGACACTGGCCCTGTTGCTCTGCTGTGTTGTACTCTCACCTGTGCAGTCTCTCATATAGTTGCTGTGCCACCTGCCATGGAACTGGCCCTGTTGCTTTGCTGTGTTGTACTCTCACCTGTGCCATGGACACTGGCCCTGTTGCTCTGCTGTGTTGTACTCTCCCCTGTGCCATGGACACTGGCCCTGTTGCTCTTCTGTGTTGTACTCTCACATGTGCAGCCTCTCATATAGTTGCTGTGCCACCTGCCATGGATACTGGCCCTGTTGCTCTGCTGTGTTGTACTCTCCCCTGTGCCATGGACACTGGCCCTGTTGTTCTGCTGTGTTGTACTCCCCCCTGTGCGATGGACACTGGCCCTGTTGCTCTTCTGTGTTGTACTCTCTCCTGTGCAGCCTCTCATGTAGTTGCTGTGCCACCTGCCATGAACACTGGCCCTGTTGCTCTGCTGTGCTGTACTCTCACCTGTGCCATGGACACTGGCCCTGTTGTTCTGCTGTGTTGTACTCCCCCCTGTGCCATGGACACTGGCCCTGTTGCTCTTCTGTGTTGTACTCTCACCTGTGCAGCCTCTCATGCCGTTGCTGTGCCACCTGCCATGGACACTGGCCCTGTTGCTCTGCTGTGTTGTACTCTCCCCTGTGCCATGGACACTGGCATTGTTGATCTGCTGTGTTGTACTCTCCCCTGTGCCATGAACACTGGCCCTGTTGGTCTGCTGTGTTGTACTCTCACCTGTGCCGCCTCTCATGTAGTTGCTGTGCCACCTGCCATGGACACTGGCCCTGTTGCTCTGCTGTGTTGTACTCACCTGTGCCATGGACAATGCCCTATTGCTCTGCTGTGTTGTACTCTCACCTGTGCAGTCTCTCATATAGTTGCTGTGCCACCTGCCATGGAACTGGCCCTGTTGCTCTTCTGTGTTGTACTCTCACCTGTGCAGCCTCTCATGCCGTTGCTGTGCCACCTGCCATGGATACTGGCCCTGTTGCTCTGCTGTGTTGTGCTCTCCCCTGTGCCATGGACACTGGCCCTGTTGCTCTGCTGTGTTGTACTCTCCCCTGTGCCATGGACACTGGCATTGTTGCTCTGCTGTGTTGTACTCTCCCCTGTGCCATGAACACTGGCCCTGTTGGTCTGTTGTGTTGTACTCTCACCTGTGCCGCCTCTCATGTAGTTGCTGTGCCACCTGCCATGGATACTGGCCCTGTTGCTCTGCTGTGTTGTACTCTCCCCTGTGCCATGAACACTGGCCCTGTTGCTCTTCTGTGTTGTACTCTCACCTGTGCAGCCTCTCATATAGTTGCTGTGCCACCTGCCATGGATACTGGCCCTGTTGCTCTGCTGTGTTGTACTCTCCCCTCTGCCATGGACACTGGCCCTGTTGCTCTGGTGTCTTGTACTCCCCCCTGTGCCATGGACACTGGCCCTGTTGTTCTGCTGTGTTGTACTCTCCCCTATGCCATGGACACTGGCATTGTTGCTCTGCTGTGTTGTACTCTCCCCTGTGCCATGAACACTGGCCCTGTTGGTCTGTTGTGTTGTACTCTCACCTGTGCCGCCTCTCATGTAGTTGCTGTGCCACCTGCCATGAACACTGGCCCTGTTGCTCTGCTGTGCTGTACTCTCACCTGTGCCATGGACACTGGCCCTGTTGCTCTGCTGTGTTGTACTCTCCCCTGTGCCATGGACACTGGCCCTGTTGCTCTGCTGTGTTGTACTCTCACCTGTGCAGCCTCTCATATAGTTGCTGTGCCACCTGCCATGGATACTGGCCCTGTTGCTCTGCTGTGTTGTACTCTCCCCTGTGCCATGGACACTGGCCCTGTTGCTCTGCTGTGTTGTACTCTCCCCTGTGCCATGGACACTGGCCCTGTTGCTCTGCTGTGTTGTGCTCTCCCCTGTGCCATGGACGCTGGCCCTGTTGCTCTGCTGTGTTGTACTCTCACCTGTGCAGCCTCTCATGTAGTTGCTGTGCCACCTGCCATGGACACTGGCCCTGTTGCTCTGCTGCGTTGTACTCTCACCTGTGCCTCCTCTCATGTACTTGCTGTGCCACCTGCCATGGACACTGACCTTCCTGCTTGTACTTTGCCTGTGCATATTATCTTGCATATGATCAGCATGTTTGCCTTGCTCTTCTGTACTGTTGTTCTACTGTCACATCTGTGTAATATGTAAATAAAGAGAGTTACTCCTGTTGTCTGTATTATCAGTGTCCTTGCTGATTAAAGTTCTTTTGGTGTGTGCATTTGTTTGCCTGCGCCCCATGCTCTATGTGTTGCTTCAACATTGACAAGCTTTTGGCCACATCACATTTGTAAACAGGGGTGGCAGGGTCTTCAGTCCATTCAGACACTGATACTAGTGTTATCTGTGATGGCTATTTTACCTGTGATGCAGTTCTTTTTTTAGTGGTTTGCTATTGTTGGCTACATTGTTGCCATGTCTGGTTGGGGGACACTGCCAGCACAGGGTGTGATGCTGTGCACAGGTGTGCATGCAGGCTGGGCAATGTTATGATGTATGTGTGTTATTCATGTATATGTGCCCAGCTGTGTATGTGTATGGTCATTTTGTGTTGGCCCTTAGTCCTGGTCCCCTGGCCTACATGAGATATGTGCTCTTGGGTGGTGAAGAGGTGTGCAGTGTGAAGGGTGTGACTTTGTAGGGTGTGTGTGCACCTGGATTGTGATAGACACACATGTGTCACCCATGAGTTGTGTGCCTGTTGTTTGGATTGTCCTGCCCTGTGTAAATGATATTATGCACTTGTGTGAGTTGTCTGCTGTGCACTGTGCAGTGTGTTGGTGTGTACATGAAGTTCTGTGTGACTCTTCCTTGTTGATTTGGTCACTTATTAGTGTGCAATGTGTGTGACTTACATATCAGTTTTGTGTTTGTTTGATCATCAATGTGTCATGAGTGTGTTTGTGTAGACTGTGTGGGCGTGCTGCTCCTCACTGGCATTGTGTTTGTGTTTGTCATGCATTGCAGGCACATGGTGCCTTTTCTCCTCCTGTATGGAATGGTGTGTGTGGTGTGATGCCATCACCTATGTGTGCCATTCGTGCATAGACATTGTGAGTCTGCACTCCCTCTATTTGTGTATGGTACACCCCTTACATGTTTACTACGGACATGCTAGTCAGTTGACTTGGATGTCAGCTGTCCCCTTGGTTTACATATGTATGTGCCTCCCCACCACTTCATTTGTGAGACTGTGCCTTGTGGTGCAGTTCTTGGGCCAAGAGTGATGTTCCACTCTGGACATTGCCCCAATGGGTTATGTGTGATGTTATTGTGGTATTTATCAGTGAGGATTGCTCATGTGCATTTCAGCTGTGTGTGCTACCCAGTGATCTGGTGAAGATGGTTCTGCTCTTGTATCCCAGAGTGGTGCATCCTGTTGTTGTTGTTGTGTTGGATGTATGTATGTTGGATGAGGTATTGCTTGACATCCTGTATGTGCTATTGTATTTGTGCAGTATGGATTTGTGGTGTGTGTGTTGAGGTTGCATCAGTCATGTCTGTGTGTAGCTGTTGTGCTTGGTGTGCACAGACTGCTTGTTGTGCATACAGTGCTGTGTGTATGTGGGCTTGGCATTGACTGATGCACATCCCCTGATGTCCTGTGGTGTTTGTAGATTTTGGCTTTCATGTGCATGTCTGGTTAGTTTGATGTGGCAGTGTGGTTTAGTGCTGGTGCTGTTCTTGTGTGATTTGTGGTATGTTGTGTGTGTTTTGTTCTTGAGTGATGATGTTGTGCACTCATGTTGTGTTTGTGCTCCCATTGCCTTTCCACAGTTTGGCTGACAGGGTATGTCTGTTTCTGTTGGGGTTCTGTGTGTGTTCCTGTGGTGTTTGTGTGTTGGTTTTGGTCAGGCATCTGTTCAGGCTTCCCTGTGTGTGTGTTCTGTTTGTGACTTCACCCAGGGTGTGTGTTTGTTTGTGTTTATATGTGTTGGGAAGCATTGGCAGCCCATAGTGTGTGAGGCACTGGTGCTGTGTGTTCCTTGTCAGCCACTCCTGCAGTGGTGTCTCCCTAGTTGCTTGTTGTGTGGTGAAGGATGTGGATTGTGCTTGCTTGTTGCTGTGCTTGTTGCTTGTTGCTTTGCATGGGGGTGCACAGGATGGCCACCTGGCCTGTGACTTGATGGGGTGTGTGGATGTGTTGTTGGAGGTGGTGTGTCCCTGTGATCTTTGTGCCCTGCCCATGCCTTGGAGTAGCCCTGCCTTCTGCATTGTGCGCATGTGTTGTACTCTCACCTGTGCAGTCTCTCATATAGTTGCTGTGCCACCTGCCATGGAACTGGCCCTGTTGCTTTGCTGTGTTGTACTCTCCCCTGTGCCATGGACACTGGCCCTGTTGCTCTGCTGTGTTGTACTCTCACCTGTGCAGCCTCTCATATGGTTGCTGTGCCACCTGCCATGGATGCTGGCCCTGTTGCTCTGCTGTGTTGTACTCTCCCCTGTGCCATGGACACTGGCATTGTTGCTCTGCTGTGTTGTACTCTCCCCTGTGCCATGAACACTGGCCCTGTTGGTCTGTTGTGTTGTACTCTCACCTGTGCCGCCTCTCATGTAGTTGCTGTGCCACCTGCCATGGACACTGGCCCTGTTGCTCTGCTGTGTTGTACTCACCTGTGCCATGGTCACTGGCCCTGTTGACCACGGCGGTGACATGACCGGGAACGGGACATTGCTGCTAGTTCGCGGTCGATGTGTATCCCGGATGCAGAGGGGTGACTTGGTGGCAGGTGGGTGATGTGTGGGTGCCCTTGTGTATGTGTTGTAACCCCCAGCAGGATGTCTGTTATGGTTTTGGACCCTGTGTCAGCCCGTGTGTTGTGTGTTGTATTTGTGTATTTGCGTACCTGTGGCGTCGTCCGCGACGGCCCATTTGATGATAGTGCTGTAGCAGGTACATCACCGGATGCATATGTAGGGCTGGGTCCATGGCGTTCATGGCCGAGTGGAGAGGACCGGGTCCCTGCTCTCGCGCTCTGCTGTCGAGTTTCCGCTCTGGTTGGGTGGTGTCTCCGCTGCTGTGCGTCTGCCTGTTTGGGCAATCCTAATATGTGGAGGGGGCGGACGTCATTCCACATGGCGGTGAGTCTCGATTGGCTCCCACCACCGCGGTGGTGGGTGCACTTTGATGGCGGTGCATGTTTTTCCGCGGCGGACCGGAAATGACCTATGATTTGCTATACTAATATGGCGGACATGAGTACTGCTGCTCGTGAGCGGAAAAAGGCATTTTTCCGCCCCAACAACACCACGGTGCCACCGCCCGACATCCTAATGGACACCTAAGAGTCTTAAAATTGCTAAAAATATTCTCCACTTTGAGGTGAAAAGAATCTGCCAGTGCTTCACAAAATGACTCAAAGCAATCCTTAAGAGGGTTGGTGCATGCACAAGACGTTGCATTCACAATGCCAGTGCCATTGAATTTACTATTGCAAAGTCACAATTTGCCGTGCGCAAACGTGAATTGCACTTTGTCACAAAATTGCGATCGTTTGCTAGTTGCAACAGAAAGGGGTCAGGAGCATTGCCTCGCCTTGTAATTTGCAATGGTATACATAAGTTCTTTTCAACCATTCTTGCACTCACCAAACATGTAATAGTGGGGTTCATTCAGCCGTTACATTCATCTGACTAATATGCTTGGTTTGGGGTACCATCCAGTCCCAGAAAAAGAGAATATCTTTCTCTCTCTTCCCCTCCACATGGGAACCTAACTAAAACCATCAAACCACCTGCCCTTACTGCTCTTTAAATGATGTGTGTCACTGCAGCCTACTAGACTTAACTGATGCAGAGTATGTTTCTGCAAGATAGTGATGGTTAGAGTCTTGGGGGTATGTTTACTAGTGTCTCCCAACCCAGTTCAGCAGGAAAACATGCTGCACTGCGCTGCGTAGTGTGACAGGGAGGAAGCAATAGAGCACTATATCTACAGAGATATGATTCTTCTCCCCTCTCCCTAGCGAAGGCACATAATTTTGCTGCTTTGCGCCACGCACCCACGTTTGCGTTATAGTGCAAGTGTGTTTGTGAGAGTCTGTCGCAGAGTGTTTTCCTGGAAAGGTTCCCTTCCAGTACAAAATACAATGCCTAGACAACTTTTAAAACTTTTCCTACTTTGTATGTACAGTATATGCAAAGTCAGAAAAGAAAGGTGAAATGAAATAATTTCTCCTTTTTAGGCCTGTTTTCAAATGGCGTTAATTTTTGATGCAAAACAATGTCTCACATTTTTGGTAGATAGGGTTTTGCGTTAACAAGCATGGGTAGTTGCATGGAAACCTTGATGCTAAAAAATGCAAAATAGCGCTTCTTGATACTTTGCTTATTTGTATGCAATTTAAATGTACTTTCTAGCACAAAACAAGTTTTTTGCTGGAAAGTAAATCTATAAAAACATTGTGTGCTGGTTTACTTCACTTTTGTGATGCAAACACGACGCAAAATGTTGGCAAATCTGCCCCTTGGTGTCCCATCTGGAAGGGTAGAGCCGCAGTAAGGCAGTTACAAAGGTGCCAAATACAGTAGGAGAAGAATAACAGAGGTGGGCACGGCGATGCAGGGACCCTTTAAGAGGAGGGAACAGTAAAGGAAACTGGCCCCTATTATATAGTGAGGCAAATATGCCACTGCCCACTGTGCCTGAGACAAATGGCCTAACGGTGATGTGAGCAGTGTCATCAAATGGACTGGATTACCAGAGACCAGAGAGCAACAGATAATAGCCATTGAGAGAAGCGGGACCCTGGTAATACTTAGGGGTCCATTAGGATGTCGGGCGGAACGCCCGACTCTGCCGGCCGCCACCCATTTCCCCCCGCCATATTAGTATGGCGGGGGGGGCCACGGCGGACGGAAAGACCGTCCGCCTCTTTTCCTCCCCGGACGCCTTGCGGCCTTCCAAAGCAGATCGACCCGCACTTCACTGAGACCAGATATTCAAGGTCTCCTCCACACAAACATACCTGTTTGTGTCCACTAATTTTTTACCCCTACACTGTACCGATGGCTACTCACCCATCCACTATCTGTTTGGGATATTCAGCCGCTTTACTAGATTAGATACACTCGCCCTTACAACCCTGAAGAGTCACAGGTATCGCCCTGTTGACGAAACACGTGTCGGCTGGCGTTGTATGTTTATGAAGATATTAAAGCAACATAAATAATTTGTGCATTATACTACCGGTGTCAACTTGCTTTCATGTAATATCTCTCAGTACCAATACTATTTATCCCCACATGTGTGCCCCGTACTTGTCATATGTTGTTCTGGTGACAAGGGTTCTTATCCTTGGCTCACCCACGAGGTTTTGGGTATTTCCTCAGCACTGGCTGCACCGTGTAACTTGTATTCATTTGTACCATTCTCTTACTATATATACACTACTGTTTGAACGCCAAAGTACTGCAATAAAAAAAAAAATATGCAGGCCTTCCATTGTAAATGTATGCGTTGTAACATCATACATTCCATGAGATGTTAGGTAAGGTCAGTCGGTCTGGCTGCAGGCTGAAGTGGCTGTAAATGGCAGTGATTTTGTTGCTGAAGAATTGAGATTGATTGCTGCAGAGGTCCTATGAGGGGGTGATTGAGCTGGAGGTGGCTGATGATGAGGTGAAATCTCCCATAATGGTGAATATTTCTTTGCTTCTGTTGGTGCTGGCATCTATAAATTCCTTCAGCACTGCGTATTTGGTGGCCTAGATAATTTGGTGATAGTGTCTTAGGGCAGATTTGAAATTGTTCCTGTCTGCATTGTCCTGGCTCATTGTCCAATTGCACTCCCGTTGTTTGCAGTGGTGTTTCATCAGTTTGAGATCCTCTGTGTACCAACTGGATCTTACGGCATTGCTGTGTTTGAGGGGTGCCAAGGACTTGGCGCAGGAGGTGATCCAAGTGTTAAAATTCTTGATGGGTTTGGGGAGGCTGTTGCTGTTTTGGGTCAGTGAGTGTTAAGAGCGGTGTTCTAGTCCTTGTCAATGATGCTGTTCCAGTTTCGGTGGGCTGGTCTAGTCGTGGTACATGTGCATTGGAACGGGAGAAAGATGCAGATCTTGACGTGGGTGTGGCCTATCCAGGGGACTGGTGTGGGTTCATCATCTCGGATGTTGTTGAAGTTGATGTAAACAGGGTCCAGAAGGGGTCCAGCAACGTGGGTAGGTCCCTTTCCTTTTTGGGTGAGGCACAGGCTTCCAAGGTCCTTACTGAGTGCTCTTGAGTTGGGGTCGGGGTCGTCTTGCAGGTCGAAGTTTAGGTCTTGGAGTAGGATGTAATTGCTGGCATCGAGGGTGAATTGTGCAATGAACTCCATGTTGTGCTGGTGAAGTTGGTGTGTGGTCCCAGGGGTCTGTAGCTGAAAGTACCGCTTAGGGTGAAGTTGACTGTGACGTGGAGCTTGAACGACAGGTATTCCATGTTGGAGGATGACGTGTCCTTGGATGCGATAGAGCTGATTGGGTTCTTGTGGTTGATGGGAATCCCACCTCTGGGCTTGTGAAGTCTACTTTGCCTTTCAATCTTGTATATGTGGGGGATGGTTGTGGCGCTGTCAGGTCAGGGCCGGACTGGGAACCAAAACCGGCCATGGCAAAGTGCTCAGCCGGCCCCTCCCCTCCCCTCGGGGGGTTGGGGGTGCAGCCGAGCTCTTTGCCAGGGCCGGTTTTTGGCCGATTTTGTTACAGGGCCGATTTTTATGCTGCACAAACGGCCCTGTAACAAAAACGGCCCCAAGGGCCCCAAACTGGCCCCCACCCGTCCGGCGCACCGGGGGATTGCCCGGTGCCCGCTACGGCCAGTCTGGCCCTGTGCCAGGTTCCGAAGCAGGGTTCAGCCAGGTTTCTGTGAGGAAAAGCTGGTCCCAGATGTCAGTGGTGTGTTTGATGAGTGAACAGGCGTTGAGAAGCATGCATGCGAGTATGGAGTGTTATGTCGATGGTTGCAGGACTGTGTGAGTGTGAGAGAGTGGGGTGTTTGGTGCTGTTGTTGAGGTGAGTGCTGGGTGTCGGTAAGTGCTTGGAAGCTTGCAGGAAGTGCAGAATAATGCTACCTCAGTGTTGTGTGGTGAGGTGAGGCAGCAGCATGTAGAGGGGCAGTGGAGTTTAAGGGTGCGGAGGATAGCAGAGTGGTAGCGGCATGAGAGGGGAGGACCAGAGTTCCTGGCTAAGGGTGTGGTCCAGGCATGGATGGGCACAGAAGGGCTTGGCTTTGGCCCCCAGCAGCGCACCCACTGCACATCCACGCTATGGCAGCCATTAAGTAGGTCCTGATAACAAGAGAAGGGATGTCACTTCCTGCGCAAATGAATTATGGAAACTCCAGTGATGCCACTTCCTGTGCAGATGGATATTTTGGATATCCAAAGACCACCAAACCTTCTCCACCTTGACTCTAAGTGCAATGCAATCTTGCCACTGTAACTTGATTTCAAGTGGACTCCATGGGTGGATAAGAGCTCTGTAAGGTGCATTAGAATAGCCTGGAAAGAATGTGGGTAGGTATGCTCTCCTCGCCTATGATGTCCATTCAATAGTGTGCATGTTTTAAATACCATGCCCCGTGTTATGGACAGTAAGGCCTACTTAGAGTTAGGAGTGACCTAAAAATATTTTTTTATTGAAATGAAAAGATCATTTGTATAGCGCGATAGCTACCCTGAGGCGTCCTAGCGCTGCCGACAAACGCGTGTGGATGAACGGTAGGGACCTAATCTGATTTATTGAACAGCAGGGTTTTTAGCTGTTTGCGAAAGGACAGTAGATTGGGCTCTGATCGCAGGTGGAGGAAGAAGGAGTTCCAGAGTTTGGCCGAACTATAGGAGAACGAACGGCCCCTACATCTGGCTCTCTTGATCCTGGGTACTGTGACAAGGAAGGAGGAGGCAGATCTGAGCTGTCTATTGGGGTGGTAAGGGTTGATCAGAGAATGAATAATGGTGGCCCCCGTTTTCCAGAAGGCATTGTGAGCAATACACAGGCCCTTGAATTCAATTCTTTTCCTGACTGGGAGACAATGAAGATTCTTAGGTTAAGTTTTCACAGGGAGGCGACTGGGGATCTGAAGGAGGATTCGTTCAGCACAGTTCTGGGTGACCTGGAGCTTGCTTAGGGTGGCCTGGGAGGCCCCTAAGTAGAGGGCATTCCCAAAGTCCAAGCGAGACAGAATGAGACCCTGGATCATAATCTGCCTAGCCTTGAAGGGTAGTAGGGGGAGGATTTTCCGGATGAGCCTAAGTATACCGAAGCAGGTGGCTGAAAGTTTAGCTGCTTGGTGGTTAAAATTCAGAGACTTATCCAGCCAGATGCCCAGGCTCTTGATTGTGTCCTTGGGTGTGGGGCCACAGGGAGTCAATAGTGGGATTGGGGGAGTTACCAAGGGGCATCAGCTCGGTCTTATCTGGGTTTAAGCTTGTCAAAAGAGGTTATTTTGATTGATTGAATTTGCAGTTTAAACCTGCCCAGCAAGGCTGCAAATTGTAGGCCTGCAATCATGTTTAGACTGCCACTGTAGTTGAAGGCACAAAGGGTGATATAGTACACTTGTGATATTTAACTGCCCTGGGTACGCCTCGGTACCATATACTAGGGACTTAGAGGTAACTTAAATATTCTTATTAGGGGTTTGTTAATTTCATCATGCCAAAAGGGTGAGCACAGGCACTTTACCATTGGTTAGCAGGTGTAAAGTGCACAGAGTTCTATAGCCGTCATAAACAGACAAAGCAAAAATCTGGGAGTACACCATGCACAAAATGGTAATTTCCAAAAGACAGATATGTACATTTGAAATGTGACGCATGTCATGATAGGGTCGTAGAATTGATACATCTCGCTTGGTGCTGTCCTGAGATTCAGGCTTATTGAGGGAAATATTTTTGGGAAATACACAGCATTGGCACTTTTTTTAGCAAAGCAGAGTAGGGATGTGCTGGGGTAGGGGGTCTACTTACCAAGGTGAATGAGTGAATACGATATTTAATACACTGCAACAATAATTCAGACATGTATTACCACACTCATGTTACCTATGTCAAGACCTAGAGATATAGATGCCCACTCTGACACAATTTGATATCACAGACACAGGCTTAGTAATGGGGCAGGAACTGAGAGAACCTCCCAAGCGCAAATACAAAACTAATTTGATATGGAAAGTAAGAGCTGTACATTTGTGTAAATTAACCTACACACTTACTTGCATAAATGTTTGGCAAGTCTCTAGATGTAGTGATAATAACGTTCAATGATATGCAATGTCAGGAGTATTATACTATCTGATGTGTTGCTGTGTAATGTATTTAAAAATGAATAAATAATAAAAGCTAAGATTGGAATAGTTAGAGCCTTCCCAGGGCAGGTAGAATTTATTCACAAAATGTAATATGTTACATTTTGAGAGCTCACCCTCTACTGCTGCAGGCAGCAGTCATCAGTAGTAGTTGCAGACTACTGTATAAACGTTTTCAAAGACATATTTAAAATGTGCCTTTGTTTGAGGCACATTGTGAGTATGTACATGATCTCTTAAAGAGAGATGGATCCATTCCATGATTAACAGAATCCCAAAAATGCCCATTCTTGAAGGAAGTGTACTGTAAAGACAGCATGTAAGGATGATGGCATACTCATGACTATCTTTTATTGATTCACTGTATCTCAGCATGCTGTCCTGTTTCCAGGGGCCCATGTTAAATTACTCTTTAAGGGTCCCAGGTAATGCTATAATTCTGACTTTTTTGCAACTTATGGCCGTTTTCCTGGCCTTCTGCCTTTTACCTTCCACTATAGCCAGTGGGGCCTGCTTTTAGAGGTTGAGTTGGGGATTGCAGGCGCCCAGAGATCTTGACTTCACTGCCCCAGTTTTATTTGATAGTGTCTGTTATCACTTTCCACTTATACCTCTGTTCAGCTTGATCATTGGTTTTGCCCTGTTGTTACTTTATTTTTATTTTTTTATTTTTTTAAATTAAATCCTCATTAGCCTTTACGCCACCCATATTAAAAAAAAAACCACACAATACCTTCTATGGGCTTTTTATCTCATATACCAGCTTTACAGAGTAGGGCTTGTGCAACTTACCAACAGGTGCCAAGCCTCTCAGTTCGTACCAACCTGGGATTCCGAGGCCACAACCCCCTGGCAGCCACTACCTTTTCTGTGTATCCCTCTTGAGGGAGGGAAAACTGCCGGCGAGATAGGCCAAGACCTTAATCATTGGATTGTTGTTAACAGGCCATATTCCCGACCCATTCCCCCCCTTAACCAAAATGTTGTAGAAAAGGTAACCAAAATCTGTGCTTTTTCCTTTTCTGATCCATAGAGTCTAATTTAGCAAAATATCTCATAGCTTTCACCCATTCCAGAAGTGTTGGGGATATAGGCGACACCCATAATTTACAGATTTCTCTGCGGGAAAACAGAACTCCATAAAACACCAACTTAACATTATCAATAATATTCTTATTCTGCAAATCATATCTTCCAGTAATAATTAGTTCAGGGCTTACCTCAATATTCAGATCAACTGCCCGTGACAAGCTTTTACTTACTGCCTCCCAGAACTCCCCAATGCTTGGACAGTCCACAAACATATGCAAATCATCTACGTTGATACTTCTGCATTTAGGACATTCCACCAAGCCGCCAGCCTTGAATTTCGAGAGTCTACTGGGAGACCAATATGCTCTGTGGATAGTGAACAAAAGATTTCGCCTTAAATTTGCAGACTTGACTATTTTATATAGCATAGTCATCGTTACTTGCCATTGATCTTCCGTGGCGATGTCCGGCAAACAATCACCCCACAGAGGCTCTGGAAGCAGGAACAAGCCATCCTCCATCTCCAACATTGCCCAATACCATAGAGCAACTTCTTTCCTGTAGACTTGATTTGAAAAAAGTTTATCTTCGAAGTCATTCTGGAGGCCGACCACAACGTCCATTTTACTTGCCCAGCTTTGTATCTGTAAATATTTGAATTTTGAAAACCCTTTCCCCCAGGTGGCTTCCCCCTGTCCCCACTCAATCAATTTTCCGTCCGGGAATGGATTACCCCAAGTCTGTAAGCCTGCAGCTCTTAGCGGCATAGCCAATGCATCCTGAGACCAGGGGGGTGAGCCTGGGGCATCCCAAATGGGAGCCCTATATCCATAGTAAGACATTTTTAGAGCTCTCCTGATTTTATACCAGAGCTCTGCCGCTTCCCGCAAGATTTTCAGTCTTACTTTCTTGAAAAACTAAGGATCAGAAAATTTACACAAAAAACCGTCCTCATTGTAATTGCTTTTCTTAAGCATAGCCAAAAACATATTTCCAATAGCTGTGGCCATCGGGACACCCAGTAATATTCTAAAGTTCCTTAACTGAAAAGCCCATGCATATAACATAAAGTCTGGAGCCGCCAGTCCACCTTTAGCCCATCTTCTTCTGAGCTTCTTCCATGATAGACGGGACCCTTTCGATGCCCAAATAAAAGAGCAGATCTCACTTTGTAGCTTCTTAAACCAATCCTTATTAAATGCCAGGGGGATTGTCTCAAACAAGAAAGTAATTTTTGGCAGAATCACCATCTTTACCAGATTCTTACGGCCATATAGAGTAAGTGGTAAATGCCCCCAGCCACGCAGTATAGAACCTATTTCTTTTTTATCCTCATAAAATTAAATCTTGTTAATTCTGAAATATTATGCGTGATCTTACCCCCAAATAACGCATCTCCTTTTTACATAAGATGCCTTGTGAATCTAAGTTCCAGGACATAATTTCAGTCTTGTCCTCGATAATTTCGTAGCCAGAGACTTGACCAAATTCTTTCGTGAGTTCAAATAAACTTTGCAATGATTGCTGCAAATTCGGGGTATAAATGATAATATCGTCTGCGTAAAGACCTATTTTTTTCTCCCATCCCTCTACAACAAATGGTGGTATGGTATCTGCATTCCTAATCTTGCATGCTAGTGGTTCTATATATAAATTAAATAATAGTGGGGATATGGGACAGCCTTGCCGTGTGCCGCGCTTCACCTTAATGGATTGTGTTAAAATTCCGTTTACCAGTACCTTGGAAGTGGGAGAACAATATAAAGATAATAGAGTGCTGGTAAAACTCGTCCCTAACTCAAGGTGACGTATGAGAGCTTTCAAAAAGGACCGGTTGACTCGGTCAAAGGCCTTAGCGGCATCGAATGCTGTTACTGCCAGCGGGAGATTATAGACTGTGGCCATATCAACAGCTCCAATTAATGAAAAGGTGAGTTCCTTTTTGATCATCCTGCACTAATTTTGAGATGACCAAACTTAACCTGTCTGCCATAATTTTTGCAAAGAATTTGTAGTCACAATTTAGTAGTGATATTGGCCTATATGAATCAAGATATTTAGGGGATTTTCCCGGTTTTGGAATTAAGACAATAACCGCCTCATTCCAGGATTCGGGCATGACTGCCTGACCTTGAAAAATACTGTTAAATAAATTATGTAATACTGGAGCAATTAATCCTATCAAAGATGTATATACTTCTGACGGAAGCCCGTCTGGCCCCGGAGGCTTGCCTTCCTTAGCAGATTTTATGGCCTTTTCCACTTCCGTTAAAGATATTTCAGTGTACAAAATCTGTTTAAACTGAGCTGGAAGTGGGTTTACTAACTGCAGCCACTCACTGATGTCCAGGAGCTCCGGATCTAGGTCCCCCTTATAGACCTTTGAAAAGTAGTCAAAGAAAGCCTCTGCAATTTCTCTGCTTTCTGTGATCACAGTATCTGTGTCGGGGCTTTTTACTTCCTTAATGAAGTTGCGTACCTGGTCCTTCTTCGCTTTCAAAGGTAGTAATTTATTGCACCCTTCCCCATAATTAAAGTGTGCCAGATTACTAGCTTCCCACTTTTCCTTAATTCTGTGGACAAGAACCGCCACCAGATCTGATTTCAGCCCTACTAAATCAATCATCGCCTGATCCGTTATTTTAGGTTCCCCCTCGGCAATAATCTTAGCTTCATTGTGACGGATCTTCTCTTCCAAATCTGAGACCACTTTATAATATTCTCTGCGCTTCCTCGCACCCAGAGCTCCCAGCCTACCTCTCAGAAATGCTTTGCAGGTTTCCCAAACTGTCTCAAGCTTAACTGAACCCAGATTAACCTCTAAAAAAACTTCTAATTCCTCCCTTACCACTTTCAAACATTCCTGATCTAGGAGGAGGGTACGATCTAACCTCCAGGCTGAATCCACCCTGTCTAACTTGAAGCTCAAGTTTAAAGTTATAGCAGAGTGGTCTGAGATAGGAGAGCCTATATGGTTAGTGCTTATTAGCTGATCCATTAATCTCAAATCCAGTAAAAAATAATAAATTCGAGATTTATGATTATATTTTCGGTTATAATATGTATATCCAAGCTGTAGGCCAGATTTTACCCGCCATATATCACATAAACCAAACTGAGTCAGCAGCAGCCTTACTTTGTTAGACATTTTCACATTACTCTGTCCTCTCTTGCCTAAACGATCTAAATTATTCTCCATGACCGTGTTGAAATCACCTGCTATAATGATCTTGCCCGAAAAATTTAGGAGTTCACTAGCCAGTGTATCCAAGGGTCCCACATCATCTTGATTTGGCCCATAATATCCTGTGATAGTAAGCTTTTCCCCTGCCACTTTTGCCTGTAAGATCAACCACCACCCTCTAGGATCTGCTGCCATAGATTCAAAATAAAAGTGCACTCCTTGCCTAACCAAAATTGCCACCCCTTTTGTAACTATCGTTTGAGGTGTATAAAAAAAATGTGCAACCCACCTTTGAGTTCCAAAAATTTCCTTGCACTCGGTGGCAGTCAAATGCGTCTCTTGTAAAATAACTATATATGCCAATGAGTTCTCTAAATATTTTAGAATTAGCCGTCTCCTAGACCTTACACGTAAGCCGTTAACATTCCACGACAGTAATTTCAGCTCCGTAGCACTAGCCCCACTCATCAATTACCAAACAAAATACCCTTATCAACCTGGTGGCAAATACGCTTCTGAGGATCATTTTTGAAATTTTCTCCCCCCCACCTCCCACCCGCCAAATCACCCTCCAACCCCCCCCCTAGTCCCCCTCTCCCCCTTACCCCTCCCTTGGGAAACCCAACCGACCTACCCATGGCCTTGACCTTTCGAGTGCCTATGGTAGTGGTGCTAACCCTGCTAGTGCTAAAGTTAACATACATTTTGTACAGGCTTATCTTCCATCATTTTTTTTCCTCTTTTCTTTTTGAGCCAGGCATTAAATTAAACATTTGCCTCATGAGCCATCTCTCTACACTGCTCAATGAATGTATCTACTTCTTCAACAAAACGGAAGGAGTACATCTTATTACGCCACATAACCTTAAAAAATGCCGGGAACTTAAGTTGAACCGTGGCACTCAATTCCCTGAGTGGCTCTATCTGCTTACCCAGCTCCCACTGCCTGTTCGCTGTTACTGGTGACAAATCAGATCTTACTTCCACCCTGACTCCGTCTACTATTATGCTTTTCTTTTTCAGATCAGCTGAAAAAAATGTTCTCCTTAAGATTATACGTCAAAAAGTTGATTAATATCTTCCTCGGCTTTGACCTATTTGGATTCAGCCTGAAGGAATCACGGTGTACTCGCTGTATGTCTGCAAATATCAACTCCTCATCCTCTTCCAACTCTAACTCAGATTTCAGAAAGTGTACTACACATTTTTTAACATCAGCACCTTCTTTGCCTTCAGGTAACTTCAAAATGTTTATATTATTTCGCCTTTGCATATTTTCCAGCCGCTCTACTCTGTCCTCCTGTGCCCTCTCTCTAAACTTAATCTCATTGATTTCCTTGCGGTGCTCTCTTACAGTGTCGCAGAGCTGTTTGCCTCAGCCTCTAATATTTCTGTACAGGAGCTCAGCTCATTAAACTTAGCCTCTAGCAAACTACAAGACGCTCGAATGCTTACTTGATTAGCCTTTGATACCTCAAAGCCCTCATGCATGTCTCTGTCTAGCTTTTGTAGCAGTGCTATTATTGGCAAATCTGGATTATCATGCTCGGGTTCATCTGCTAAGGTATTTTCTCCGGGGGTGGACTTCCTCACGTTTTCCTCCCTATTCCCTGCCTTCTCCGCCTCGCTCAGAACCTCCTCCACTGTATCCCCTGAGACATTCAAGCAAGCCATACCTGATGTGGCTAAGTCCACTGTGTCCGCTGTCTCCATATCTCCACTCTCCTGACCCTGCCCCTGCCCTTCCATGTCTATACTTGTACCTAATATTTGATACTTGTTGGGACTCAGGTGAGGAGACCAGTCCTGCCGACCTTCTAAGTTTGGGCTAAGCTTTACGGGGCCAGGTCTTAATATCAGTGTTTTTGGAATGGGTTTAAAATAAGAGTTGAGGGATGGGGTTGGGGTTGTTTTAATCGTGTAGTCCACGTTGTGTTTCACCAATTTACATGTTTGTTTGGCAGAAGTTTTTTTCTTAAGTGCTTTCTTCACAGCACTGACTGCAAAATCACTCGTAACTGCTTTGCCCCCCACCTCCCTTGCCGCACTCCCTAAAGTATAAGGAACTTTGGCCACCTCTGCACCTCCTATTTGATTCTCCCACTTAGCCTCTGCCCTGTTATCCTTATTGTGGCTAATAGTTTTGCTGGGCAGGACTAAAGCTGAATCTGCCCCCCTTCCGCGACCACCAACTGTTCTAAGGGCGATTTTTGCTGCAGCCCGCCTACCTGCTGTGCAACCCTCTTCCACCCGAGCGGGTCAGCTTGATCTCCCACAGCTGCTGCAGTCTCGACCGCGTCCGGGGCCAGCTCCTCCAGTATCCTGCTTCCTCCCTCGATCTCAGGCCCCACGCCCCCTGCCTCCATACGTGGACAAAACAGTCCGCATCACGAAATGCTCGAAAATGCACGAAATGTAAGAGACGCCAAAAGGCAACCCGAACCGGCTATTAACAAGCCACTCCACACTCCGCTCTACCGCGTTTCAAAATCGCTGCTCCTGTTGAAAGAACAGCCCTGTCTTCAGGTAATCGCACCACTACCTCTCCTGCACTCGCGGCCCACTGCTAGCCTGCCACCATGGTTCCCCGCCTTTACTCCCTGTTGTTACTTTATTGTTAGTTGTTTTGTATTTACAATATTATTGCATGGTACAGGATGGATATGTTTCGCAATGCAGCAGAGAGTGCCGGTGCAACCGGTGCCGTCACAGCGGTCGCCAAGGTCAAGTAGGCGCCGTATTCATGACAGGATAAACTGAGATAAGAACAACTTGCAGTGATCTTTGTGTGTGCTGCATTTTCCAAGGGGATAATTAAAATGGTACCATAGCTCAGGTGGTTAATGCACTTGAGGGTTTTGACTCACAATATAGTAACATATAGGACTAATGTTCCTGCTGCAAAGCCCAACCTGTGACATGCAGATCTCAGATTAGAATTTAATCTAAGAGCGTAGTGGGTTATTGATATTGTCAAAGAGATCCTTTTGTTACTTTGTGTTCATAAATAACAACCCTTCCAATGCAGTACACTAAGCTAAAATAGGTTTATAACCTAATTGTTTTTCCGTCAATCTTTGATCATTCTAAGGTTGCTGAAAAAGGGTTCCTTTGGGTAGCAATACAATTTTATCAGTTTGACACCCCAGTCATTGTATTACATTTGTAGGCAAATTTACTAACAATTTGCACCAGGTTTGCATCACATAAGTGATGCAAACCTAGTGCAACATGATGTTTTGGGCCTTACTTTCCAGCATAAATCCTGAATTGCATTGGATAGTATCCCTAAAGTAACACAAAGTAGCACTATGAGGTACTTTACCTCATGGAGGCATATCACAGGTGGTACATGGACGTTCCCATGCATTTACCCATGGATTTTGAGGATTAACCCTATCTGCTAATTTGTGTAGAACGGGATTGAAAAATAAATGATGCCTTTTCAACGCAGAATTAAAGTTGGAGAAAAGAGGAATTTTTTACAGACCTTTCCAACCGTGCCTGTGTGCTGCACCATGTACTGTGGTCCAAGAGTATGTGCATTGGATTCAGACAGCCTAAGGTACAACACCACTTGGCGCAAGAGCAAAAGAACCATATCTTAATAGGTACAGTGCCGTTGTGCTCTCTCATTTTCACACAACGCAGCTCAGCACAGCAACTTTACTTACTGCGAATAATAAGAACTTAGGGCCAGATATAGGTAAGTTAATTTTACCGATTCATAAATACCGAATTTTACCGATTCGGTATTTATGAATCGGTAAAATAGAAGGGGGGAGATGTAGAAAGAATCGGTAATTGAATTACCGATTCTGTAAGAATCGGTATTTACCGAATCGGTAAATACCGATTCGGTAATGCGCATTGATTCCTATGGGCATTGAAGCCCAAGGGTGCAGGGGGTGTCACTTTGATACCCTCTAGCACCCCGATTTAAGGCATGTGTGACATGTGGCACACAGACATGCCCTAAGGGCATGTTCGTCTGTCACATGCCATAGGTGTGCATGCACACATGTGCATGCACACCTGGAATCGGTATTTTACCACCCAATTGTATTGGGTGGTAAAATACCGATTCGGTAAGGCTTGTGGGACTCAGAAGAGTCCCACCTACATTTCAAAATTACCGATTCGGTAAAAATACAGATTCGGAATTTTACCGATTCGGTAAATTTAACGATTCGGTAAATTTACCGAATCGGTAAAATAGGCCACCTACATATGGAATGACCATTTACCGGTCGGTAACGGCCGAAATCGGCCGTTACCGGTCGGTAAATGGCCACCTACATCTGGCCCTTAGTTATTTTGGCCCTTCTTTTCTCCAGATGAAGCACTCTTCTTAAGATATAATGCCTACCAGTACAGATGGCATGTGACTCCTACTACACCTTGTAGTCCTCATTATCTTCGGTAACATTTCCTAAACATTAATTTACACAATTGTGTGACTCATTGTCTGTGCATAATATGTTTGTGATGTGAAGCGCTCTGACAGTCTACAATGGAATGAGTAGCACTAAATGAAATAAATAATTGTGGGAGGGGGTAAAAAGAGATTAGGGGCACCATAGAAAGGTGGTTGTGATGGAATCCATGAAGAAGGAAGAATGTGGGGGACCAACAAAGATTGTCTCCATGGGGACCGCCAACCTTAAAGCAGCACCTGAGGGAGAATGTAAGAATAAAGTGAGACACATGAAGGAGAGTGAAAGAGACAGAAGGAGGTTGACGAAATATTAGGAAAGCAGAGAGAGATAAATGGAGGTGTGAGAGCAATGAAAGAGCAGATAAAAGGGAGTGATATGAGGGGAAAGTGAGACAAAATGAGCTAGAAGAGAGGACGAGAAATTAAGAAGGGAGAGGAGCAGACTGATAGACACAGGGAAGAACACGATTAGACGAGATTGGAGACATACAGGCAAATCTGAAGTGATGAGAGAAAAAGAAAAATGAGAATTAGTTTTTCAAGGGGATGAGATATGTTAGCACTCTAGTTGTTCCTTAGAACATTTTGGGAAGGGAGGAAACAGTAGCACGGACTCAGACAACAGAGAGCAGGAGGAAAGGAGCAGAGGAAGTAAACTGACCATGCCAGGCAGGCAGGAGGGGCAGTGCCAGCAAAACAGACCTTTCAGGGCAGGCGGGAGGACAGTGGCAAAACAACAGAGAGGTCAAGAGGCATGGGGCAGGGGCACGAGTCAGACAATGAAGGGCAGGAGGCAGGGTAGGCAAGAGGGGGAGTGCAGCACAATAGACCAAACAGGGCAAGCAGGAGGGCAGTGGCAGCACAGCACAACATGGAGGGACAGTGGTAGGGGAGGGGCATGCACACAGGCAATGGAGGGTAAGATGAGTGGGGCAGGGGCAGTGAGCTAACTACGCAGGGCTGTTGGGAGAGGCAGTGGCAGCACTAACGTTTTTATTTGTTCTTATTTATGACAAAAGTGTGGCATACCTGAAGCCACCCTGATTAAACCAAAGCTGTAAAACAGAAAAAAGTCCTTTAGAAATTAACAAAATGAGGGGAATTGTTTTGGGATAGAAATTATGGTTAGTGCTGTCTCAGACAAAATTAGGCAACAGTATGAGTTCTTAAATATCTTCCTCACCCATTTCAGTATAAAGAAAATTGTGACACACAAACTGAAACATGTACTTTCAACACCATTGGCAACCTACCAGTTAACTCCTTGGTGATCAACTGCGGCTTTCCCACAGTGTTTTAATGCGCAACTAGAGTGCTAACATTCTGTATTTATGATAAATCCGTGGCACACCTGAACAAACACCATCTTCATGGAATCGAAGCTGTAAAACTGAAAGCATTTCCCACAGAAGATACTGTAGTAAATGAAGAAATGAAGAAGCTTGAGAACAAAAGTCTCCTATGGTGGTCGCCAGAGAAAAAAAGCACAAATATAGCATGAATGTCACCTAAATGTAGCCCAAATTTAGCCCAATAGTAGAAGTAACTCATACAGCAAATAATCAAGCGATCAACTGGATTAAAAAAACATTAAAATAGCAACTCTTTTAAAGCCCTTTGTCATTAATTGAGCACCCAGAAAATGTGTCCTCATATAAGCTTTCTAGAGGACTAACCCTAATTTCTATGAGTAAAGGTCTACCTTATTTTGATCATTTATAAAAGAAATGTTTTAGGTTTTATCATTCAAGATGACTTCAGGTGTGCCACACATTTGCATAAATACAGAATGTCAGCCCTGTTCATTAGAGTACTTTGGGGATGTAGGTATCACGGGCACAGGCTCAAACAACAGAGGGTAGGAAGAAGGAGTAAGGGCAGAAGAAGCTGACCACGCTGGGGATGGGGAAGGGGAGCAGTGCCAGCAAAACGGACCAGACAGGGTGGGCCTGAGGGGCAGTTGCAAAACAATTTACCACGGGGCCAGAAGGGTTGGGCAGTGGCACCACAAAGGACAATTGTGGTCAGGAGGTAGGTGAACGGGACAGCAAGCTGACCACACACAGTGGGCAGCAGGGGTAGTGGCAGCACAACAGACCACACTGGGCAGACGAGGGGGGGCAGTGGCGGCATACCAAACCATGGAGGGCAAGAGGTAGAGGGCAGGGGTGTGCACATGGACACCAGAGGGCAGGGTGGAGTGGGCAAGAGCAGCAAGCTAACCACACAGTGTAGGTGGGAGGGGCAGTCGCAGCACTACGGATTATGGAGCACGAGTGAGGGGCAGAGGCATACACATGGAAAGAGGAGGCCATGGGGAAGTCAAGGGCAGCAAGCAGACCAAGAAGGGCAAGCTGGAAGGGCAGCGGTAGCACAACAGATAAAGAAGGGGAAGATGGGCAGGGGCATGCCAACAGACTACTGAGGGCAGGTGGGAGGTAGAAGTGCATAGACTCGAACAATAGAGGATAGGAGAGAGAGGGACAAGGGTAGTGGCTGGGAAACAATTTGGCCATGTAGGGAAGGTGCGAGGGGCAGTGGAAGCAAAATGGCCCATTCAGGGCAAGTGGAAGGGGGTTGGCAGCGCAGCAGACCATGGAGGGGGGAGGAAGGCGCAGTAGCAGCACAACAGACCATGGAGGACAAGAGGGAGGGGTAGGGCCATGCACATGGATGACAGAGGGCACAGAGGAGGAAGGCGAGGGCAGCAAGCTGACCATTCTGGGCAAGCAAGAGGGGCAGTGGCAGCACAAAGGCGCATGGCAGGGAAGGTGCAGGGACCCGCACATGGACAATGGAGGACAGAGGTTCAAGGGCAGGAGCAGCAAGCTGATAATGCAGGCCAGGTGGAAGGGGCAGGGGAAGCACAAAACACCATGGAGGAGAGGAGGGAGGGTATAGAGGCGTGCACTCGGATAACCAGGATGGTAGAAGGGGCGCTGGGGCAGGGAGAGCAAGCTAACCACCTAAGCCAAGTGGGAAGGGCAGCACAATGGGCCACGTGTGGCATGAGGGAGAGATAGCGGCAGCACAGCGGACCATGGTGGGCAAGAGGGATGGGACAGGGTCATGCACAAAGGACCATGGAGGGCAGAAAGTAGGGACAGTGGGAAGGGGGCACACTGGTTAGGCAGGGGGTGCAGGGGCAACACAACAGACCATGCAGGTCAGGCCGGAGGAGCAATGGCAGTACAATGGATCATGGAGGACAGAAAGGAGGTGATAGACACGTAGACTTGGATGATGGAAAGCAGGAGGCAGAAACAGGACCATGAGCAGAAAGCTGACCATTCAGGCCAAAGAAGGGGCAGTGGCAGCACAACAGTCAGTGCAGGGCAAACAGGAGGGGCAGTGGTAGCCTAATGGACCATGGAGGGCAGAAGGGAGTGGGCAGAGCAATGAACACAGACAACAAGGGGGGGGGGGGCAGGGGCACTAGGGGGAAGGCTCGCAAGATGGCCGCACTGTAGTGAGTCACCTGCAGCCCGGGGACAATATTCATAAAAATACCACGCCTGGGCTAAATCTGAAGGTCCGGAGTAAAAGATAACGGTGGAACAAGGGGAAAGGAGGCATCCGCCCTGTCCGTAGACTCCTGCAGACACAAAATCCAAAGCTACATGCTCGGGCAGACTGGACCTGGTTGACAGCTGAAGGCGAAAGCGCAGTGAGGCAGAGAAGTCCACCAACAACAGCAAGGGGCTACGCCCGCACATTGAGAGACAGCGGCGGAGTGAGCTAAACAAAGAGCGAGGTAGGCAACCAAATTAAAGAATTGAAGGCTGAAAATCCATATCCGCATTCGCTGGGTATTAGCAAGCAAGGCCACGAGGCTCGGAAATAAACGTGCGGAGACCGCCATCGGGCTCAGAGAGTCCCCTATAGCCCAACCGAATACCGGTCGAGTCTAAGTCCCAAAGCAGACCTCCCACAGTGCACTCGTTGCTGAGGAGCAGAGAGAAAATGAACTTAGCTGCCATTTTGTGATCATCGCAGTAACCAGTGAGGGCCTTGTAAATACCTTGTGCGAAAGCAGAAGCAATAAGGGTGTATTAGCTAACATTGGGTTACCTAAGACCCGAAAAAACAGACACAAAGCGGAACCTGCTACTAAGTACATTAAGCAAAAACCACAGGTGATGGACAGAATGCAGAACAATGTCATACATTCACCCCAGTACATAGATCGGGGCCTAAATCCATCGTTTTTTTGCACTCCACACCACCCCCAGTTCAGACATGGCCATATGCAAATCAGTCTGACCCTGTGCCTCATAGGAACAGTCCAGCCCGAACTGCCAAGCCATGCCTTCCCTGGACCGGAAACAAGCTTCCGAGGACTGGTATCTGGCATTCCAGCCGTCTTAAGCCCGGCTTGCTTGAATCCAGTGGTGTGGAGTGCATGGGACTCACGTCTGAGCATACCCATCCCACTCGGTGTGACAAATGCTAAAACCACAGGTGATGGACAGAATGCAGAACAATGTAATACATTCACCCCAGTACAGAGATCTGGGCCTAAATCATTCGTTTTTTTGCACTCCACACCACCCCAGTTCAGACATGGCCATATGCAAATCAGTCTGACCCTGTGCCTCATGGGAACAGTCCAGCCCGAACTGCCATGCCTTCCCTGGACCGGAAACAAGCTTCAGAGGACCGGTTTCTGGCATTCCAGCCATCTTCAGACATGGCTTGGCAGTTCGGGCTAGACTGTTCCCATGAGGCACAGGGTCAGACTGATTTGCATATAGCCATGTCTGAACTGGGGTGGCAGAGTGGGCTAAAGAACAGGGATGGATTAAACCCAGATCTTTTGACTGGGTGTGAGTGTTTGATTGATTCAGATGCTCCGTCCATCACCACCCCCTTTTGTACCGCTTTTGGCCGCCATAAGTGTGGCAGGGTATGCTCAGACGTGAGTCCCTTGCTCACTTTGCCACTGGATTCAAGCAAGCCGGGCTGAAGACGGCTGGAATGCCAGAAACCGGTCCTCGGAAGCTTGTTTCCGGTCCAGGGAAGACATGGTTTGGCAGTTCGGGCTGGACTGTTCCCATGAGGCACAGGGTCAGACTGATTTGCATATAGCCATGTCTGAACTGGGGTGGCAGAGTGGGCTAAAGAAAAGTGATGGATTAAACCCAGATCTTTTGACTGGGTGTGAATGTTTGATTGGTTCAGATGCTCCGTCCATCACCACCCCCTTTTGTGCCACTGAGTACATTAAGGGCACACAGAAGCAAGCGAGATAGCCCACAAAAACTTCATAAGCAAAAGAACCCCAAATCACTATGATATTGCAAGGAGAGCAAAGTAACGCAGAACAGAGCTCTGAGCACAGCTAACACAGTTGCTCCAAAATAAAGATTGCTGAGCTTCACTGAGAAGAGTGTAACACACACATACATTACCCGCGAGAGCACGAAGGCACCTGCGCAAGCTGGGAAAACTCACAAATAATGCTTTGTGCTGTAAATCAGGCCTTGGAAGAGTCATACGCATAAAAAAAAGAGGGAAACTGAGGGAAAACAAACTAAAGTACGAATCGAAGCTCGCAAACCGCCCGAGGACATGCTCAGGAAACAGATGCTGAGGGACTAAATCAAACTGACACAGCCCACACACCCACAGATGATCATCTGAAATCACTGCTGGGAACCATGAAAAGAAGCCTCTCCACAATAGAGGCCAAGATGGACCATATGTGCACCAGAATAGACTTCATAACACAAAAACCCGGAAAACAAGATGGCAGGCTGGGCGAAAATAGAATCTCGACACTTGAAGACGAACAGAACCAACGCAAAGACCACATCACGGAAATGGATAGACTGCATAAGGTGATTGCAGCAAAGAACGAAAAGAAAGAACGAACACCTTGATCCAGGTGAAATAATATACGCATCCTTGGAATACCTGAGGCTACAAACACTGGGAGAATGGAACAATATGTAGAAAATATGCTTGTCACCTGCTTTGGTAGAGATTTCTCCCCGTGCTGATTGTAAAAAGGGTGCACAGAACACTTGCACCATAACTACCCCCTGGAGCCCTGCTAAGACCCATAGTAGCGAAGCTGTTGAATTACAGAGATCAAGATACAACCCTGTGGAAGGCCAGAGAGGCGCGTACAATAATGTACGAGAATCATGACATAATGCTGCATCCTGATTTCACACTGGCGGTCCAGGAGGCAAGAAAAAAGTTCCTACCTATCGAAAAGAAATTACAGCAGGCGGGAGTGGACTATGCAATGCTCTGCCCTGCTCGGCTACGCCTCACCTATCAAGGCAAACAACACTTTTGCTCCAATCCACAGCGGACAACAGACTTCGTAAGATCGCTTCCGAGACCCTCCAAGAGCACAGACAAATGGCCGACGTCTAGAGGGGAAGCATCGACTCAGCACAAAGAGGATTAGAGCATGTGAATGGATCAGCATTTCTGACGCTCTACTGATCAAGATGAGGTGACCACATAGGGACTGAAAAGAAAGTGACCTCATGCAAACTGGTTGTTCAGGTTACAGAGCCAAAAAGAGATATGGTAGGACTTTTCTGTTTTGACTCAGGATATGAGCAATAGATGATAACCCATACTAAATAAACTGTAAAGAAAAGAAATAGGATCAAAAGACCCTGGGTGCAAGTCTATTCAGCCCCGGCATCCTCCTGCTAGGTGCTAACTGAGTAGGAGGTTTCAGACTCACCCCCCACCCAGTAGAAATCCCCCAAAAGGGGTTCCTACACCTTCCCTGATGAAGAGGAAACCATTGTTATTTACCCTACGTTATCACACTATTACGCTGTTTACTGTTCTATGGTTTAGTCATGCATTAACTGTAAAATCAAAAAAACATGTCCAAGAGAAGGCTATTGAGGCAATTGTCAGATATAATCCTCTCGAAAGAGAGTATAATGGGCACAAAGTACAGGGCCATGGACATTGTAAAGATGCAAGATACGTTGAAGAACAGTTAATATGCAGGCATGTTTGGTGTTATCGGGGTGGGTGGGTATATTGCATGGCAAGTTGGGCACGTCATTGTGGGTGGGGGGAAAGGATTTTACAAAACAAGTAACAGGTGCAGTGCAACTCAGGGCATGCAAATAATGTGGTTTTCAATCCAACACACACTATGTTAAGGAAAATAGCAAAATGGGTCGTCACCGTGACACAGAACACAAGTAATGACAACCAACCAGCAGGCATAGAGTTAATGACATGGAACGTCAGAGGCCTGGGGGACCCTTGAAAGAGAAGACACTTACTGGCATATCTGGACAGACATAATTTCAGTATAGCAATGCTTCAAGAAACACACACTGCCCCGTTAACAGCTCCAGAATTTGCAGCAAAGTGGGCTTAACACAGATACTTTTCGTCTTACTCTTCATATTCAAGAGGAACGGCTATACAGCCCATATGTTGAAGAAGGAGTAATAAGAGACTCACAAGGAAGTTACTGTGTAGCGTGGGGACGACTAGCATCACAACGCATCACACTAGTTAACTGTTATGGCCTGAACATAAATGACAAATGTTTTTTCACCACACTCTGGGGGCTAGTTGTGAATGTGGGGTTCACAAATATAATATGGGGGGACTTTAATCTCACAATACGGCCCACACAATTTCGCTCACACCCTCAAGCGCAACATTATACCAAGGCACAACGCCAGGTGCAGCAAAATATTACCGAGCACCAATTAGTTGACGCTTGGTGCTTCGGTGCCCTGGTAGAGAAGGGAGCACTTTCCACTCAGTCGTACATAACAATTGGTCCAGGCTAGACTATTGGTTGGTCTCCAAAGGGATTGCATTATGGATCACGCACACCCAACATTTAGCAAGAACATATTCTGACCATTCCCCTGTGTAAATGTGTATACTCCAGCCGGAAAATAGAAACTTACACATCACACGGTGTATGCCTACAAATGCGCTGCTCAACCCCACTTTTAAAATGGAGTTGGGACAGGAAATAGAATAATTCATCAGGAACAATATTGATTCAGTTCCCTCCTTAGCCACGGTTTGGGAAGCATTAAAAGTCACTATGAGGTGCGTATGTTTGGTGAGAGCAGGAGGTATATTAAAAGACAAAAAGACATTAGGAAAACACTGTCCCAACTAGAAAGAAAACTAAAAGATCTAGAACAACAGGTACTGGCGACCAAAACGAACTCTCTATTAGGAAGTATCGGGGAAAGAATTACAGAATACCAGGAGATGGTGGAGCGAGAATGCTTGATCAGTGGGAAATATTATAAGGCCAAAAGATATGGGATGGGGGAGCGGCCAGGTAAGGCACTTGCGAACTGACGCGTCCTCCCAAAAATTCTAATTATATTCCAGAAGTACTAGACGATAATGACACAGTACATCGCGAAAGTCTAAACAATCAGAAACAGGCTCATACCTGGAGCGGAGAGAAGTAGCCTGGCACACCGGGAGTTTCTGGCAGCAGATCCAGAGGAGGGGAACTCAGAGTAGCCATAATGCAGATGGGTATGGCAAAGCCCCTGGCCCTGACGTCGGATGTATGACGTTACAACGCATGCTTTTACCAGGCATGCCGTTACAACGCAGTTTTTACAACGCATACCATTACAACGCATAGCGCTTTGGGGTGCTGGATAGTGAATAGTTAAATTTACTATTCCAACTCCAGTCCCCGTGGATAGTAGGGAAGGTGTTGGACAGTAAATTAAATCTATTCCCTATCCTAGAGTGCCCCCCAGCGCAATGGTTTGTAATGGTTTGCGTTGTAATGGTTGCGTCGTAATGGTAGTGCGTTGTAATAGTTTTGTTGTAAAGGCTGTTTACCCCTGACGTCCTACCGGCTGAGTTTTACCAGGCATATAAAGACATATTGGCCCACTTCCTAAAGCAAATGTTCAAAGAGGCAGCACAATGGGGGATATTGCCACAATCCATGCAGAGGCCCTCCTAGTCTCATTGCTGAAGCCGGGTAAAGCACCCTACTGCGCAGACTCTTATAGGCCCCTTTGACATATCAACTGCGATGCCAAGATACTAGCTAAAATCCTGGCCAACCGATTAAGCCTGTTAATGGAAAAACTAATATGCCCACACCAAGCAGGGTTTGTGCCAGGAAGAGCTACATCACACAACCTGCGCACACTATTCTCTATTATACAAGAAATAGATCCGGAGGACAAAGCAGTGGCAGTCTTTTTAGACGCTACAAAAGCTTTTGATTCCCTTGAATGGGACTATTTGATGTCAGTGCTGAAACACATGGGTTCCCACCGGGCTATATGGCATGGAAAAGGCTGTGGTATCACAAACCTAAGGCCAAGCTACTGATAAACGGTGTCCATACTGCAGCTTTTTAAATAACGAGAGGCACAAGGCAGGGCTGCCCACTCTCGCCTTTACTATTTACGCTAGCGATAGAACCTTTAGCGGCCACCCTCCAACAACACCACAAAATGCATGCACAGGACTACCCAACAAGACAGGTACTAGTATCACTGTATGAGGACGACCTAACACTATATGTAAGAGGGATCACTGGCATAATATCGATTACACTAATATCGAATTACAAAAATATCAAGGTTAAAATATGGACTACAAAAATATTGAATTCCTATCTGCAAACAGGTAAGTACTAAAATATCGAATCAAAAATATTGTTAAAAAAATATAGTTACTCAAAATATTGATTTTTTTATGTCTTAAAAATAATTTAAAATTAATGAAATAATAAAAATAAATAACTAAAATATACTTAAAAATACTTAAATAACCTTAAAATTATTAAATAATTAATTTAAGTTATAAAAAAACATACAATTTTATTTTCTAAAACACATATATATATATATGTAGAATTGAAAAAAGCCCAAAGTGAGAGTAAAAAAAGATTTCTCGACAGGGGATACTCAACCGAGATAATTGATAGAGCCATTGCTAAATCAGAAACACTACGAAGGGAAGAGTTACTGGAGGGTAATTACCAACACAGACAGAGTCTTGCCAATAAAGATAAAGGTGTATTCAGAATCATAACCGGATTTAGTAGACAATCAAGGGACATCTACAGGATTGTCAATAAATACTGGCCTCTGGTGACTAAAGATCCTATCATTGGCAAGGATTTGCCAACTAGGGTATCTCTGACTTACAGCAGGGCTCCATCCCTCAGAGATCAAATAGTGAATACTAATCCTGAACCTGTCAAAGGCAGCAATTGGTGGCAATCGAACAAGGGATTCTATAAATGCAAAACATGCAAAGCATGCACCCATGGGGTCAATACCAAAACGTACAAAGACGGCTTTAGTGATATAGATCATCCAATATCACAAGTATTGACTTGTAAAACCGACCATGCGATATACATCTTGCAATGCCCTTGTTCACTGATGTATGTTGGTAGTACCAAGCTCCCGGTACACCAACGAATCCTACAACATCTCAGAGCTATTTCTAATGGGGACAACACCTACCCAGTAGCTCGCCACTATCGCGAAGTACATCAAAGTAACAACAAATCATTAACTTACTTTGTGATTGACAGCGTTAATACCAACAGACGGGGTGGTGATAGAGAGTCTAAGTTGAGAAAGCTTGAAACGAAATACATTCTCTTACTTAACACCAAGGCCCCTACAGGATTAAATATCACTGAGGATATGTACACATGTCTACTTTAAATATAATTGGAATACAAATATTTCTAACATAATCATGAGTTGTGTTTAACAGGGACCTGAAGCATAACTATAACATCCTAGAAAAATAGAGAAATATCCGAACGGAAATATAAGTTGGCCTTATCTGTTTTCATGTGATGTTGGTTCACTTGATTTTGAATTGATGTTGAGTCTGTGGAACCGAGTAGCTGCTGTTATTTGATTGAAAAAATGCAAAAAAGCGAAAAAGAAAAAGAGTAACAGGATATATATGTGTTTGTTCACAAGCCAATACTATCTAGCTTAAAGGTCCTTAATCCTGGATAGCTGATTTGATCAATACTGACTTGTTTTATTATGCTTAGCACCTTTTCACTTTATTATGGACATGGTTGGTAATGAAGGCTGAACCGTTTACGTTAAGTAACTTAATGAAAAATGTTGGAATATGTTCATTCGATCATCGATCATTACATCAACGTCCATCATTGGAACTTTGCCTTCGGGTAACGGTTTCTTTACATTGAACAGTGTTTCTGTGATAATTTGCACATTTATTTGCTATGATAGAGGTTATTATATTGTTATCATAGTGGCAATCATTTTGCACAATTGCAAGACTTTGCACAAATTATTCATGCACTTTAGCAGAAGCACTTTACATTTTCTGATATAATACGGAATGGCAATGTAAATATGTAAATATATTAAATATACCGAATAATCTATATTTTTTATAAGGACGTTTTTAACAACAGATGGATATATTCTTTTATTTGACCATGATCAAGAAACTCATGATTGTTTACTTACTGTAAATAATATGGTATTTTACCTGTGATTTATACAACTTAAGGTAAAAAAACGACATTAACTGTATGCCTTCTATGACATTACCTAGGTATGGTTTAAAAAAAAAAAACCCTTCAAAAACTTTAAGTATTATTGGAGGAGCCTAGCCTGCAGCCGAGATGACCGCCTAGCTCTTCGGCTCCGCCGACCCTTGTGCCTTTCATCGATATCCTGGCATATATCCTGTACCTCCAAGCGCCACGCTTACCTGTGGAACGCTCCTGACCGCGCTGCTTCAACTCCTGGCGAAAACGGAGCTGTCCCGGCGGTGTGGAGCCCCTGTTTCCTTCCGGCCTTCCGAGTGGCCGCAGCCGGGCCATTGCTTTGAAGGGACGGCCGGCGGCGACAACAACAGCAGCGGCCGCTGCGGAGGAGGAGGAGCCGGTTGACTGGACCTGAAGTGTGGCGCTGGGCTCTTTGCCGTAGCCCTTCCCTCCGCTCGGCAGCCCAGCGCGCCTCGCTTGCAACACTGTAACCGGCTCCTACATATTGTATCCCGGCCTAGCTGGGGGAGGGCCGGGATTGCTTCTTTGTTGCAGCCCTCCGCAGCGGACGCCATTTTCCGCATTGGAAACCCTGTGCCTGCCGGAGGGTTTCCCTGCTCCGCCGGCTTCCTCGCAATTGGAGCCTCCCTACGACCGGCTGCTTTCACGTTTCTGCACCAGCTGAGCCCTGCAGAGATTGCACGAATTCTCGGGAGTCGATGGCTGACGAGGGAGACTCGCTTTCTGAGGCGCTCCGCAGTTGCTCGCCCAGGATGGTGGTCACAGCTGCATCCTCCATTCTGGATCCACCGCTGGGGCTTCGGGATATCCTAGATGCACTGGAAGACCTGCGGTTGGCCTTTCGCGACTCTGCCACTGGTTTGGGGGACCGGCTTGCTGAGGCTTCTCCAGCCGGCCATGATGGTTCTTCAGTGCTGCACGCTACGCCACATCTTCAATCGATCGACGGAGGACCACCTGATCTGGAGTATGTGGAAGCGACGGAGAGATGCGCCTCAGTGCCCGCTGCAGTACTCTTCGGCTTTGCCCTGAAGGAGTTTGGCGATACTGATCCTTCGTTATGGCCGGAGCTTGTGTCTCGGACGCCATGTTGCCCATCTCCTTTGTCCTCTGGTGACATGCTTCTATGCGTCCTCCTGGACTTGCTCTTCGTGCATCGGCCGGCCGCTACGCTGGACCTTTCGCCTCATCCTGCTCCCTGTTGTGCTATTTTCGGACTGGCAGTGGCGATTTCTTTTGCCCTTGGCTATCGAGCTCCAATCCAGTTTGACTCGTCCCAAGCGCCTCGACTTCTGCAATGGATTCCACGGTGGCCCGTCCCATCCATGTCGGCTGTTCTGAAACTGGACTCCGTTGTCATGCTGGTTCGGAGGGGACAGGGCTGAGGATGCTTTCTTCTCTCGCTGCAACCTGCTACGTGCATGGCTGGGACTGTGAATAATAATTGCTGAAGGTACATGTTGGATAGGTATTAGGTCGGGGCCTGGGGTTGGGTGATCACGGGTAACGGTATTGATTGCTTTGGTTATATCCTTGGCCCTCCTCCGATCATATGTGAATTTTCTCTTTTCTTTTTCTTCTTCTTTTTCTTTCTCCTACATTTCGGGTACTCTTTTGGGGCGACAGACACACTGCTAGGGGGGGGTAGGCCGTAGCCTCTGCATGCGTGTAGGGTGGGGGGATTATTCCTTTGATCGTTTCCTTTTCTATGGGCCTCTTTTTTCTCCCTTTTTCTTTTTTCTTCTTATTACTTTTTATCTTCTATTCTTTTCCTTTCTTATTTCCCTGGGTCGAAGGGAGGATTGGGAACTTGCGGGTAGCGATTGGGGGTCTTCATGTGGTGTGTTTATTCTCTATCCTGACTTCATTGATTACTGCCGATTGTCTTGCGGATAATGCTTGCTGACTTTTCTGATGATCGTTGCCCACTTCTGTCCTATTCGCATTGCTTTGACTCAGATCCTTCTTGACCTGTTGCTATGGACTTATTTCAAAACTTTAAAATTAAACCTCATCATCCTGCCTCTTGGCGGCGCAATTATGTATAGTGTAACTTGGACTATTCGTGACTGCTCTGACATGCTGCTGAGTTGCCTAATTGCTTGCTGATGTGCCTTTTATTGTCGAGGCCGGCCTGTGGGTTGTAGGCCCGTATTTGTCTGCACATACTGTCAAATAAAGGGTTTCCAAAAAAAAAAAAAAAAAACTTTAAGTATTTTTTCCATGTCTGTTTTTAACTCAAGCATGTGATCAACTTTTTTCAACAGAAGCTGTCTCTTTAAAAGAACAGCTCATTATGTTTGACACTGTCATGTGAACAAGGCTCCTCGTAGCCGAAACGTCATGCGATGTGCTTGTACTAATTAAAAGAATTGCACAAACTTTGACCGTGTCTGCGTCATTCTGTGGAGTGTGGGGAACGCCACCCGATGGAGTTTGAGCGCTGTTCCTTGGATATATATATATATATATATATATATATACATATATATATATATATATATATATATATATATATATATATATATTAACATAATAATAATAAAAAATATACAATATTCTTACCGTAGGATAGCGGGAGGGTAAAATTTACTATTACCACTCCAGTGAGTGCAACAGTAGGGAAAGCAGTAGATAGCGTAGGGGGTAAAAATTATTATTCCTACTCCACTGAGTGCAACGGTAGGGAAAGCGTTGGATAGCGTAGGGGTAAAAATGACTATTCCCACTCCAGAGAGAGCAACAGTAGGGAAAGTGTTCGATAGCGTAGGGGTTAAAATTACTATTCCCACTCCAGAGAGTGCAACAGTAGGGAAAAAGTTGGATAGCGTAGGGGTTAAAATTACTATTCCCACTCCAGAGAGTGCAACAGTAGGGAAAACGTTGGGTAGCGTTGGGGTTAAAATTACTTTTCCCACTCCAGAGAGTGCAACAGTAAGGAAAACGTTGGATAGCGTAGGGGTTAAAATTACTATTCCCACTCCAGAGAGTGCAACACTAGGGAAAGCGTTGGATAGCATAGGGGTAAAATTTTTCTTTTTTAAAACATATATATATATATATTAACATATTATTAATAAAAAATATAAAATATTCTTACCGTAGGATAGCGGGAGGGTAAAATTTACTATTACCACTCCAGTGAGTGCAACAGTAGGGAAAGCGGTGGATAGCGTAGGGGGTAAAAATTACTATTCCCACTCCAGTGAGTGCAACAGTAGGGAAAGCGGTGGATAGCGTAGGGGTAAAAATTACTATTCCCACTCCAGTGAGTGCAACAGTAGGGAAAGCGTTGGATAGCGTAGGGGTAAAAATTACTATTCCCACTCCAGAGAGAGCAACAGTAGGGAAAGCGTTGGATAGCGTAGGGGTTAAAAATACTATTCCCACTCCAGAGAGTGCAACAGTAGGGAAAACGTTGGATAGCGTAGAGGTTAAAATTACTATTCCCACTCCAGAGAGTGCAACAGTAGGGAAACGTTGGATAGCGTAGGGCAGTGGTTCCCAAACTTTTAACTCCTGAGGACCCCCACTAGGTTACCACTGAGCAATCTGTATGAGTTAAATTTCAAACATTAAAACAGTAATTCGAAAAAAATACACACGTGTCCACACAAAACAAATACTCAAAGTACTAAGGATTTTGGTGCCAGATGTACAACCATTTCATTTAGCGTCTCGCAATTGGCGACACATTGCGAGTGGCAAATTGCGAGTCACTAAATGAAATGTACAACAGTGTGTTTAACACTGTTTGGGATTCCCAATGGGGTCGCAAAATGCGAGGTTCATTAATATTAATGAGCCTCTCGCAATTTGCGAGCCCATTGGGAATGCCAGCCCTCCCAGCGATGGTGGCCTGGTGGACTCTGCAGGCCACCATGTCTCGGACTGCTTTTAAATAAAGCATTTTTTTTTTAAAATGCAGCCTGTTTACCATGCATTTAAAAAAAAAAGAAAACAAAACGTTTTGTTTTCATTTTCTAAGGGAAGGCAGAGGTCCCTGGGACCACTGCCTGCCCTTAAAAAATAATTTTGCATGCATTTGCAAAGGGGAAGGGGTTCCCTGGGGACCCCTTCCCATTGGCGAATGTATTACCATCTACTTGAAGTAGGTGGTAATTGTGACTGTTTTGCGACAGCAAACAATTGTACATGGCTTTGAGAGTCGCTATTTGGAAGGGAATGCCCCTTCCAAATAGCAAGTTGCAAAACCTATTTAGAGAGTCGCAAACAAATTGTGACTCGCAAAATGGGCTATGTACATGGCCCAATAGGTTTTTGCATGCGCAAACGGTGCAGCGAACCCGTTCGCGCATAAAAAAAACAGATCATACATCTGGCCCTTAGTATTTTATATTGAAGTAATGGCCCCTCTGTCACATGTATTGTATTTGTTTTATAGCATCTCTCATACCATTGTAGGATGTCAGAGCACTTTACATAACACACATATAGAGACATTGAATCATATATGTAAATCAGTGTGTATATAAAATGTTTAAAGAGTGCTTGGTCTGGAAAAGCACAAACTCAGGATTCAAAACATAACTCAATTGCTAGCATAGACTTTAACATAAAAAAATTATTTCCAACCAAATATATCTTTTTAGCAGCATCAGGATAATTAATAACTGGGGCAAAATATAAGTTACTAGCTGGTACCATGCAGTTTGCAAGCAGCTCTTTGATGACAGTTTATAGGTCCCTCTGCTTGATTACGATTGTCACTTATAAAGTGCACAGTAACAAAAGAATCTCTGTGACAAAAGCAGTAAACACGAACCTAGGCACATAAAATACTGCTTTTTAAGATGCATGTTACACGTTCTTTGCAGTAGGCACATTAACCCTCTGTGCTAGATTAGTTCAATCAAAGCTGCCACTGAACAAAACTCTCCTCACTCTCCAGCAGGTACATTAATCACTGGCATTCTCTTGACACTTTTATTGTTGCTGGAAAGCTGCTAATTATACAAGAAACGTTTCTGTGCTTTTAACCCCTTTGCTGCTAGGCCTTTTCCCCCTCCTGTGCTGAGGCTTTTTTTGGCGTTTTGTGGTAGTGCGCGCTTAGGCCCTTGTAACTTTTTGACCACATAAGGTATCGACGCCAAATTTGCGTCCTTTTCTTCCAACATCATGTGGATTCTAAAGGCGCCCAGGGTTTGTGGATTCCCTTGGAGGGGTCCCACAAATTAACCAAAATATAGTGATTTTTTTGTTTTTTTCAGAAAAATGGGAAAAACGGGCTGCAAAAGAAAGCCTCTGGGGTTTTCCCTGAAAAAGTTATCAAAAAAGGAGTTATGGGGCTGAAATCACCATTTTCTCAGCTTTTAGGGAATGACAGTCATTTTTCAGAGAACCGACATTTTTCACACAGTTTTGGCATTTTTCTGGGACATAGCCTATTTTTGCTATTTTTAGAGCTTTCCACCTCCTTCCAGTTAATGGTAGAAATGAGTTTGAAAGCAATAATGGATCCTGAAAAGCTGTACATTTTCGAAAAGTAGTCAAAATTCTGAATTCAGAAAAGGGTCATTTGTCTAAATCCATGAAGGTTTCTTTACAGAAACTAACAGTTAAATATTGGAATAATTGAAAATTTGTTAAAAAAAACAGCCTTTTGTCTCAACGTTTTCACCTATAACTTTTTCTAATTTTAACAGCTCTTAGAAAGCAATATACCGTTACATTTGTTAGACCTTCCTGGTTGTGGGGATATATAGGACTTGTAGTTTCACCAAGAACCCGACTAACCCAGATCCAAAAACTGAGCAGCAACTTGCAATGGTATTTTTTTATTTACTGGGTATAGAGCACTTTGTCTTGGAAAATGTATACATGGAAAAATCTGTATGAAATACACCTATGTATTTCTGAATTGGGTACAAATATAGAGTGCAGAAACAGTATATAATTGCTAATTTTCAAAATTGGGAATACTAATACTAGCATGAGAATTATTGGTCATTTTTCAAAAATATATTTTTTTTCACACAATGTCTTTCATTGAAAGGGAGAAATGCATGAAAGCTCAATTGGTAATAACAGTTGATTTACAAATCTGAATTACCCCAAGTCTCCCGATAAAAACAGTACCTCACTTGTGTGGGTCGGCCTTGTGCCTGTGACAGGAAACAGCGCAAAATGCAACGTGGTCACACCTAAATTTTGCAGTTACAAATTGACCCTTTTTTGGCAAAGTGCCTACCTATAGTTTTTGCACCCTAGCTCTGCCGGCACCTAGGGAAACCTAGCAAACCTATACATTTTTGAAAAGTAGACACCCAGAGAAATTCAGGAAGGGGTGACTCGACTGCCTACCACCAGGTTTTGTTACCCAGAAACCCTTGCAAAGCTAAGAATTTGACAAAAAACACATTTTCCTCACATTTCTGTGCTGGAAAGTTCTGGAATCTGCGTGGATCAACAAATTTCTACCAACCCAGCGTTCCCCTAGGTCTCCCCAAAATAATGGTACCTCACTTGCGTGGGTAGTCATAGTGGCTGCGACACGAAACAGAGCAAAACGCAACGTGGTCGCACCTCAATTTCCCAGTGAAATCTAGCGCTCTTTGGACAAAGAGACTACCTTTTTTGTTTTTGAGCCCTAGCTCTGCCAGCACCTAAGGAAACCTAGCAAACCTATACATTTTTGAAAACTAGACACCCAGGGGAATTCAGGATGGGGTGACTCGACTGCCTACCACCAGGTTTTGTTACCTAATATCCCTTGCAAAGCTAAGAATTTGACCAAAAAAGCACATTTACCTCACATTTCTGTGGTGGAAAGTTCTGGAATCTACGTGGATCAACAAATTTCCACCAACCCAGCGTTCCCCCAGGTCTCCCGAAAAAAATGGTACCTCGCTTGCGTGGGTAGGCATAGTGGCTGCGACACGAAACAGCGCAAAACGCAACGTGGTAGCACCTCAATTTCCCAGTGAAATCTTGCGCTCTTTGGACAAAGAGACTACCTTTTGTTTTTGAGCCCTAGCTCTGCCAGCACCTAGGGAAACCTAGCAAACCTATACATTTTTGAAAAGTAGACACCCAGGGAAATTCAGGATGGGGTGACTCGACTGCCTACCACCAGGTTTTGTTACCCAGAATCCCTTGCAAAGCTAAGAATTTGACAAAAAAAACACATTTTCTTCACATTTCTGTGGTGGAAAGTTCTGGAATCTGCGTGGATCAACAAATTTCCACCCACCCAGCGTTCCCCCAGGTCTCTCAAAAAAATGGTACCTCACTTGCGTTGTTAGGCATAGTGGCTGCGACATGAAACAGCGCAAAACGTAACGTGGTCACACCTCAATTTCCCAGTGAAATTTTGCGCTTTCTGGACAAAGAGACTACCTTTTGTTTTTGCGCCCTAGCTCTACCAGCACCTAGGGAAACCTAGCAAACCTATACATTTATAAAAACTAGACACCCAGGGGAATTCAGGATGGGGTGACTCGTCTGCCTACCCCCAGGTTTTGTTACCCAGATTACATTGCAAAGCTAAGATTTTGACAAAAAAACACATTTTCCTCACATTTCTGTGGTGAAAAGTTCTGGAATCTGTGTGAATCAACAAATTTCCACCCACCCAGCGTTCCCCCAGGTCTCCTGAAAAAAATGGTACCTCACTTGCGTGAGTAGGCATAGTGGCTGTGACATGAAACTGCACAAAACGCAACATGGTCGCATCTCAATTTCCAGTGAAATCTTGCACTTTTTGGACAAAAAGACTACCTTTTGTTTTTGCGCCCTAGCTCTGCCAGCACATAGGGAAACCTTGCAAACCTATACATTTTTGAAAAGTAGACAACCAGGGAAATTCTGGATGGGGTGACTCGACTGCCTAACACCAGGTTTTGTTACCCAGAATCCCTTGCAAAGCTACAAATTTGACCAAAAAAACACATTTTCCTCACATTTCTGTGGTGGAAAGTTCTGGAATCTGCGTGGATCAACAAATTTCCACCCACCCAGCGTTTCCCCAGGTCTCATTAAAAAAATGGTACCTCACTTGCGTGGGTAGGCATAGTGGCTGCGACATGAAACAGCGCAAAACGCAACATGGTCGCACCTCAATTTCCCAGTGAAATCTTGCACTTTTTGGACAAAAAGACTACCTTTTGTTTTTGCACCCTAGCTCTGCCAGCACCTAGGGAAACCTAGCAAACCTATACATTTCTGAAAACTAGGCATCCAGGGGAATTCAGAATAGGGTGACTCGACTGCCTACCACCAGGTTTTGTTACCCAGAATCCCTTGCAAAGTTAAGAATTTAACAAAAAAACACATTTTCCTCACATGTCTGTGGTGGAAAGTTCTGGAATCTGCGTGGATCAACAAATTTCCACCCACCGAACGTTCCCCCAGGTTTTCCCAAAAAAATGGTACCTCACTTGCGTTGTTAGGCATAGTGGCTGCGACATGAAACAGCGCAAAACGCAACGTGGTCGCACCTCAATTTCCCAGTGAAATTTTGAGCTTTCTGGACAAAGAGACTACCTTTTGTTTTTGCGCCCTAGCTCTGCCAGCACCTAGGGAAACCTAGCAAACCTATACATTTTTTAAAACTAGACACCCAGGGAAATTCAGGATGGGGTGACTCGTCTGCCTACCCCCAGGTTTTGTTACCCAGAATACCTTGCAAATCTAAGATTTTGACAAAAAAAAACACATTTTCCTCACATTTCTGTGGTGAAAAGTTCTGGAATCTGCGTGGATCAACAAATTTCCACCCACCCAGCGTTCCCCCAGGTCTCCCGAAAAAAAAGGTACCTCATTTGCGTTGTTAGGCATAGTGGCTGCGACATGAAACAGCGCAAAACGCAACATGTTCGCACCTCAATTTCCCAGTGAAATCTTGCACTTTTTGGACAAAAAGACTACCTTTTGTTTTTGCGCCCTAGCTCTGCCAGCACCTAGGGAAACCTAGCAAACCTATACGTTTTTGAAAACTAAACACCCAGGGAAATTTAGGATGGGGTGACTCGTCTGCCTACCCCCAGGTTTTGTTACCCAGAATACCTTGCAAAGCTAAGATTTTGACAAAAAAAACACATTTTCCTCACATTTCTGTGGTGAAAAGTTCTGGAATCTGCGTGGATCAACAAATTTCCACCCACCCAGCTTTCCCCAGGTCTCCTGAAAATAAAGGTACCTCACTTGCGTGGGTAGGCATAGTGGCTGCGACATGAAACAGCGCAAAACGCAACATGGTCGCACCTCAATTTCCCAGTAAAATCTTGCACCTTTTGGACAAAAAAACTACCTTTTGTTTTTGCGCCCTAGCTCTGCCAGCACCTAGAGAAACCTAGCAAACCTATACATTTTTAAAAACTAGACACCCAGGGGAATTCAGGATGGGGTGACTCGTCTGCCTACCCCCAGGTTTTGTTACCCAGAATACCTTGCAAAGCTAAGATTTTGACAAAAAAACACATTTTCCTCACATTTCTGTGCTGGAAAGTACTGGAATCTGCGTGGATCAACAAATTTCCATCCATCCAGCGTTCCCCCTGGTCTCTCGAAAAAAATGGTACCTCACTTGCGTGGGTAGGCATAGTGGCTGCGACATGAAACAGCGCAAAACGCAACATGGTCGCACCTCAATTTCCCAGTGAAACTTGCACTTTTTGGACAAAAAGACTACCTTTTGTATTTGCGCCCTAGCTCTGCCAGCACCTAAGGAAACCTAGCAAACCTATACATTTATGAAAACTAGACACCCAGGGGAATTCAGTATGGGGTGACTCATCTGTCTACCCCCAGGTTTTGTTACCCAGAATCCCTTGCAAACCTAAATATTTGACCAAAAAAAACACATTTTCCTCATATTTCTGTGGTGGAAAGTTCTGGAATCTGCGTGGATCAACAAATTTCCACCCACCCAGTGTTCCCCCAGGTCTCCCGATAAAAATGGTACCTCACTTGCGTGGGTAGGCATAGTGGCTGCAACAGGAAACGGTACAAATCGTACGGTGGTGAATTTACAATACCCAATTGCAAAATGACCTTGATTTTGGGGGGGGGTCACCTGAGTTTTTGGCCTGGGGCTCGGTGGTATTCTTTGGAAAGTACCAAACCCAAACAGTTCTGAAAAGTAGACATCCGGGGGAGTCCAGGGAGGTATGGCATGCGTGGGTCCCCCAATGTTTTCTTACCCAGAACTCCTTGCAAACCTTAAAATTAGCTAAAAATATCACTTTTCCAAACTTTTTTGCGTGGGATCTCTGTGCCGGCAAAAATATCCTACCACCCAGCGTTCACCAGGTTCTCCCGAGTAAAAGGATACCTCACTTGTGTGGGTGCCCCAAAGCAGAACAGTCCGAAAATGAATTTAGAAAAAGTAGTATTTAAGTTTTACAAATTAAGCCCCCCTGCCTTAGACACAGGCCTTTGGCCCACCCACACAAGTGAGGTATCATTTTACTCGGGAGATGAAGTGGAACGCTGGATGGTAGGACATTTGTGCCGACACAGAGATCCCACGCAAAAATGTATGGAAAACTGTTTTTTTAACCTAAATTTATGGTTTGCAGGGATTTCTGGGTAGGAAAACATTGGGGGACCCACGCATGCCATACCTCCCTGGACTCCCCCGGGTGTCTAGTTTTCAGAACTGTTTGGGTTTGGTAGTTTCCAAAGATGCCCGCCGAGCCCCGGTCCAAAACCTCAGTCCCCCCCCCCCCAGAAAAGAAGGTAATGTTGCTATTGGTTATTGTAATTTCTCCACCGTACGATTTGGGCATTTTCCTGTTGTAGCCACTATGCCTACCCACGCAAGTGAGGTACCATTTTTATTGTGAGACCTGGGGGAACGCTGGGTGGGAGGAAATTTGTGTGAGCCCAGTGACACCACGCTTTCCCACGCAAAAAAAGTGTGAAAAAACTGTTTTTTTCAGCAAAAATTGATGTTTGCAAGGGATTCTGGGTAAAGGAATGTTGGAGGATCAACGCAAGCCATACCTCCTTGGAAGCCCCCGGGTGTCTACTTTTCAGAACTGTGTGGGTTTGGTAGGTTTCCCTAGATGGCAGTCTCGCATGGGGCCAAAAACCCAGGTAACCCCTCTTGCAAAAGCTGGTGGTATTGACATTCAATACCACCAGCTTTTGCAAGAGGGGTTACCTGGGATTTTGGCCCCATGCGAGACGGCCATCTAGGGAAACCTACCAAACCCAAACATTTTTGAAAAGTAGACACCCAGGGGCTTCCAAGGAGGTATGGCTTGCGTGGATCCTCCAACGTTCCTTTACCCAGAATCCCTTGCAAACCTCAATTTTTGCTGAAAAAAACAGTTTTTTCACACTTTTTTTGTGTGGGAAAGCGTGGCGTCACTGGGCTCACACAAATTTCCTCCCACCCAGCGTTCCCCCAGGTTTCACGATAAAAATGGTACCTCACTTGCGTGGGTAGGCATAGTGGCTGCAACAGGAAAAGGTCCAAATCGTACGGTGGAGAAATTACAATAACCAATAGCAACATTACCTTCTTTTCTGGGGGGGTGGGACTGAGTTTTTGGACCGGGGCTCGGCGGGCATCTTTGGAAACTACCAAACCCAAACAGTTCTGAAAACTAGACACCTGGGGGAGACAGGGAGGTATGGCATGCGTGGGTCCCCCAATGTTTTCCTACCCAGAAATCTCTGCAAACCATAAATTTAGGTTAAAAAAACTGTTTTCCATACATTTTTGCGTGGGATCTCCGTGTCGGCACAAATGTCCTACCACCCAGCGTTCCACTTGGTCTCCCGAGTAAAATAATACCTCACTTGTGTGGGTGGGCCAAAGGCCTGTGTCTAAGTCAGGGGGGCTTAATTTGTAAAACTTAAATACTACTTTTTCTAAATTCATTTTCGGACTGTTCTGCTTTGGGGCACCCACACAAGTGAGGTATCCTTTTACTCAGGAGAACATGGTGAACGCTGGGTGGTAGGACATTTTTGCCGGCACGGAGATCCCACGCAAAAAAGTTTGGAAAAGTGATATTTTTACCTATTTTTAAGGTTTGCAAGGAGTTCTGGGTAGGAAAACATTAGGGGACCTACGCATGCCATACCTCCCTGGACTCCCCCGGGTGTCTACTTTTCAGAACTGTTTGGGTTTGGTACTTTCCAAAGAATACCACCGAACCCCGGGCCAAAAACTCTGGTGCCCCCCCCCAAAAATCAAGGTTGTTTTGCAATTGGGTATTGTAAATTCACCACCGTACGATTTGAACCGTTTCCTGTTGCAGCCACTATGCCTACCCACGCAAGTGAGGTACCTTTTTTATCGGGAGACCTGGGGGAATGCTGGGTCGGAGGAGATTTGTGTGAGCCCAGTGACGCCATGCTTTCTTACACAAAAAAATTGGGAAAAAACTGATTTTTTCAGCAAAAATTGATGTTTGCAAGGGATTCTGGGTAAAGGAACGTTGGAGGATTCACGCAGGCCATACCTCCTTGGAAGCCCCCGGGTGTCTACTTTTCAGAAATGTGTGGGTTTGGTAGGTTTCCCTAGATGGCTGTCTATCACGGGGCCAAAAACCCAGGTAACCCCTCTTGCAAAAGCTGGTGGTATTGACATTCAATACCGCCAGCTTTTGCAAGAGGGGTTACCTGGGATTTTGGCCCCGTGCGAGATGGCCATCTAGGGAAACCTACCAAACCCACACATTTCTGAAAAGTAGACACCCAGGGGCTTCCAAGGAGGTATGGCTTGCGTGGATCCTCCAACGTTCCTTTACCCAGAATCCCTTGCAAACCTCAATTTTTGCTGAAAAAATCAGTTTTTTCACACTTTTTTGTGTGGGAAAGCGTGGCGTCACTGGGCTCACACAAATTTCCTCCCACCCAGCGTTCCCCCAGGTCTCACGATAAAAATGGTACCTCACTTGCGTGGGTAGGCATAGTGGCTGCAACAGGAAAAGGTCCAAATCGTATGGTGGAGAAATTACAATAACCAATAGCAACATTACCTTCTTTTCTGGGGGGGTGGTACTGAGTTTTTGGACCGGGGCTCAGCGGGCATCTTTGGAAACTACCAAACCCAAACAGTTCTGAAAACTAGACACCCGGGGGAGTCCAGGGAGGTATGGCATGCGTGGGTCCCCCAATGTTTTCCTACCCAGAAATCCCTGCAAACCATAAATTTAGGTTAAAAAAACAGTTTTCCATACATTTTTGCGTGGGATCTCCGTGTCGGCACAAATGTCCTACCACCCAGCGTTCCACTTGGTCTCCAGAGTAAAATGATACCTCACTTGTGTGGGTGGGCCAAAGGCCTGTGTCTAAGGCAGGGGGGCTTCATTTGTAAAACTTAAATACTACTTTTTCTAAATTCATTTTTCGGACTGTTCTGCTTTGGGGCACCCACACAAGTGAGGTATCCTTTTACTCGGTAGAACATGGTGAACGCTGGGTGGTAGGACATTTTTGCCGGCACGGAGATCCCACGCAAAAAAGTTTGGAAAAGTGATATTTTTACCTAATTTTAAGGTTTGCAAGGAGTTCTTGGTAGGAAAACATTGGGGGACCTACGCATGCCATACCCCTCTGGACTCCCCCGGGTGTCTACTTTTCAGAACTGTTTGGGTTTGGTAATTTCCAAAGAATACCACCGAGCCCCGGGCCAAAAACTCAGATGCCCCCCCAAAAATCAAGGTTGTTTTGAAATTGGGTATTGTAAATTCACCACCGTACGATTTAAACCGTTTCCTGTTGCAACCACTATGCCTACCTACGCAAGTGAGGTACCGTTTTTATCGGGAGACCTGGGGGAACGCTGGGTCGGAGGAAATTTGTGTGAGCCCAGTGACGCCACGCTTTCCCACACAAAAAAATTGTGAAAAAACTGATTTTTTCAGCAAAAATTGAGGTTTGCAAGGGATTCTGGGTAAAGGAACGTTGGAGGATCCACGCAAGCCATACCTCCTTGGAAGCCCCCGGGTGTCTACTTTTCAGAAACGTGTGGGTTTGGTAGGTTTCCCTAGATGGCCGTCTAGCACGGGGCCAAAAACCCAGGTAACCAATCTTGCAAAAGCTGGTGGTATTGAATGTCAATACCACCAGCTTTTGCAAGAGGGGTTACCTGGGTTTTTGGCCCCGTGCTAGATGGCCATCTAGGGAAACCTACCAAACCCACACAGTTCCCCCAGGTCTCCCGATAAAAATGGTACCTCACTTGCGTGGGTAGGTATAGTGGCTGCAACAGGAAAAGGTCCAAATCGTACGGTGTCCACACACACCGCCAGCCAAGCACCACTCCACGCACACTGCAAGCCAAGCGCCACTCCACGCACACCGCCAGCCAAGCACCACTCCACTCACACCACCAGCCAAGCACCACTCCACGCACACCGCCAGCCAAGCACCACTCCGTGCATAGATAGCCAAGTACCCCTCCACACACACCGCCAGCCAAACACCACTCAGCGCACACATCGACAGCCAAGGACCACTCCACACACACCGCCAGCCAAGCACCACTCCGTGCACAGACAGCAAAGTACCACTCCACGCACACCATCCAGCCAAGCGTCACTCCACACACACCGCCAGCCAAGCACCACTCCGTGCACAAACAGCCAAGTACCACTCAACGCACACCACCAGCCAAGCGCCACTCCACACACACCGCCAGTCAAGCACCACTTCACACACACTGCAAGCCAAGCGCCACTCCACGCACACCGCCAGCCAAGCACCACTCCATGCACACCGCCAGCCAAGCACCACTCCACGCACACCGCCAGCCAAGCACCACTCCATGCATAGATAGCCAAGTACCCCTCCACGCACACCGGCAGCCAGACACCACTCAGCGCACACACCGACAGCCAAGTACCACTCCACACACACCGCCAGCCAAGCACCACTCCGTGCACAGACAGCAAAGTACCACTCCACGCACACCTTCCAGCCAAGCGCCACTCCACACACACCGCCAGCCAAGCACCACTCCATGCACACCGCCGCCAAGCACCACTCCGTGCACAGACAGCAAAGTACCACTCCACGCACACCATCCAGCCAAGCGCCACTCCACACACACCGCCAGCCAAGCACCCCTCCGTGCACAGACAGCCAAGTACCACTCAACGCACACCACCAGCCAAGCGCCACTCCACACACACCGCCAGCCAAGCACCACTCCACGCACACTGCAAGCCAAGAGCCACTCCACGCACACCGTCAGCCAAGCACCACTCCACACACACCACCAGCCAAGCGCCACTCCACACACACCACCAGCCAAGCGCCACTCCACACACACCACCAGCCAAGCGCCACTCCACACACACCACCAGCCAAGCGCCACTCCACATACACCGCCAGCCAAGCACCACTCCGTGCGTAGATAGCCAAGTACCCCTCCACGCACACCGCCAGCCAAACACCACTCAGCGCACACCGACAGCCAAGTACCACTCCACACACACCGCCAGCCAAGCACCACTCCATGCACAGACAGCAAAGTACCACTCCACGCACTCCATCCAGCCAAGCGCCACTCCACACACACCGCCAGCCAAGCACCACTCCGTACACAGACAGCCAAGTACCACTCAACGCACACCACCAGCCAAGCGCCACTCCGCACACACCGCCAGCCAAGCACCATGTTGCGTGTTTATCTAGGTTCCTGATCGATACTGTGACCTTATGCCCCTATTCGGCTATAAATCCATTTATTCCCTATATTGGCATAACCGTTCAAGTGCGATTTTCTGAAAAGTCATCTCTGGCCTCACACGAACAGAGCCACATTCCAGCATAGTTCCCTCTGCCACTTCCTTTGCGACCAATTAGTTCAATGACAGAGCAGTAGTCACTATCTGATATTCCTAGATAACACTCCGAGTTCTTCAACAAGATAAAAATTCAGCAAACCTGGAAATCCCCGCTTGCTATGTTTTGATTAGTAATAGAACTCTAATGAGCAACCGATAACTATCACTTCCTAGTGACATCTTTAATTGACGTCTTATGTCCAGCAAACTTGCGTCAAACCCGGCACCTGTCAGGTATAAATATTACCAACGTTGCCTTAAGCAATGCCTGTTGTACGAGCTACTGAAGCCAGCTGCCTGCACAACCCCGTGTTGGTAAATCTAGCACTCTGTCGCTGCAGCCTGCTATCCTGTGGTGGTGAAGCTGCTGATACCATTATCGCCGCTAAAGCGCGACCTATGGTGCAGTACGCTTAAGGAGCTGAACAGCCGTCCTCTGCGAAGACATCCAGCAGATTCCAGCTGCCCGCGGACGCTGTCCCCCCTCCTTCCTCGACGCGCTGAAGAGACCCGCTGCCTTTCTCGTGCAGAGAAATCCAGCCACGGCATTTCCGGTTTACCCTCGCGGGTGACTGGGATATCGAGAGAGACCCCTGAAGGAGATACCAATCCTCCATCATTCTATTCCGAGGTATGGTGTTGACTAAACCCTTAGACGAGAATTCTTGAAACAAACCTTGGCAAAACCAACTTAACTTAAAGCTACTTACTTACTCCCCTTCCACGTGTTAGGCTTAGGTCAGGCACACTGGGGTAGGCTTAGTTAGAAGCACCAGTTGAGTATGTTAGCCTAATGTATATATGACTGTATATATGTTTTATTACTTTTAAACCATTGTATGGCTAAGAAACCATATCAATGCTTTTACAGTTCTATTTCGCAATACTTATCTTACTGTACGTACTTTTTATAATAACAATTCTTGCTATTGTGGCAATTCATTTCTCTTGTACGAGAAGAAAGACTGTTCAATAAATGTTAACCCTTTATTGACAAACGCCCGTCTCTCTATTCTCTACATCTCGTGAAAGTAAACTGCACTAGACTGACTGAGTGAAATACATGTCTATTGTTTCACACGACCCTAGAGATTGACTCTTGATCTGAGGAGCAAAGTTGTCATGTTGCACGGTTGTTGGAAAACTGAATCCCTTCTTGTCTGTGCCAGGGAAGCTGATCACTTCCTATGCAGAGAAGAAAGTTTCCAGTGACCTCTGAGCTAGTTGGTAACACAACCCAATTAAGTTTAGCATAGTCAGTGGAGGCCTGGAATATCCGCAGTTCCACGTCGATACTACTGTTTATGTTATTCCAATGCGCAGGGCCTAGTGGGAAACTAGGAACTACACTACATGGCGCCCAAACGTTTGGTAAGGCGATAAACTAACGCAAGGCAGTTAGAGTAACTCAGTCGTGCATATTTCACACCCCTTTCTCCCGTAAATACTCCAATAGACGTCTGGAGTGGGTAAAATCCGCCCGACCTTAGTAGGAAGAGATTCCTATGTAAAGCTCTGGTTTATTCAACGTTGAAGGATACAGTGTTCCAAAATATTGTGCATCTAATCTTTGTCTCCTTGGAGACCTACTCTGCAAAACCTGCATTTATACAATGTCAGTAGAGAATAACGGAACCACTGGGGGCGCAGCAGATGCGACTCAGCAAGGTCCTGAATACACAGATCCGGATGCTATTATCATCCCGGTCCAATTAAGAAAATCTATAACTTTAAAACTTATCGAAAATGGACTGACACCTCAAGGTGGTACAGTAGTCTTCGTGATAGAGGCTCACGAGTATCGGCAGACAGAGGTATTCTATTCATGGATAAACTTTCCAGCGGTAAACGCTATAACAAAAGAGTTTCACTATTACAAAATAGAGAAACCTCCGGAAGAGTACGCTCCTTTCGAGGAGATTGAAATTCCACTTAAATTTCAAGAGCACCTGCTCTGGTTTAATGGCGCCCTAAAACACAATGATCACATAACCAGGCTCGGTCCACTAGGTAGACCAGGAGCCACGTGGCCGGTTCTAGCCAGCTACACACCACATCCTGACATTGTAAAAATGTCTAGAGAAGAGCTGTTAGTACAGCTAAACACATTAATAAAAATACATAGGCAATTAGTCCAATATGTAATGCGGACTGCAACAGTCCAGCCAGCTGTTAATACACCACAGCTGACCCCTCATCAGGGGAACACTAATAAAATTACACCACAGAACATACAGTCATGTCTTGGTAAAACACCCGTAAAACGGGAACAAATTCCTTTCTGGTTAGCACAGAAAATCACTCAAATAGAGGCAGTATTTCCTGATACTACCCCTATTGAGAAACACAGAATCTTGACCATCTGCCTTCCTATGGGAATCGCACCACACGTGGAGGACTGTGACACTTGGGGTACAGTCTTTGCTTCCATTTACACAAAAACACACGGTGTTCCGTCTATGGCGGTAATACCAGAAGTGCTAAAACAGATTCAAAATGAATTCGGTCCAGAGCCCGCTTTAAATCTAGGTATGAAATTACTGAAAGACTTCAAGCAGGTCACGGCTATATTATTAGCCAACATTAAAGGAGAAGCAGCATCTGTGGCGATCCGCCAGAAGTTGAGGGAAACAGATATAAAAGATCCTGTTGAACTTGCCAAAATCATAGAAAAGTGCTATGAAGAATTAGGTAGAGACAGCTTGGGTGGGAAACCAGTAAAGCCCCAACTGCTCGAAAATCCTGAAAAATTATTTATTAAAAAATAATTCAAACACTCCTAAAAAGAGCTGGGATGGAAATAAACAATCCACGCCCAAGGAAAAAGTTTTCCAGTCCAGAGGAAGGTCTCCTCGACGGAGGGAAAGAACTCCGACTCGAGAACGCCAGTCTCCCCAGAGGGAGCCCTCTGAGAAAAGATATAACCTTAGAAATAGGGATAATCTGAAAAAACCTGATAGATATCAAAGTATTGATACACGTCCCTCTCGATCTTTTCCACAGAATTCGGAAAGAAGAGGACGGTCAGACCCAGGAGAGCACACCAAGTCCAAAGACAAGGAACCTGCTCAAAATAAGAAATCTCAATTTCAGAAAAAGAAGGTAGCCAGTATTAGAGTAATCAACCATGCCGAGAATACTGAGGACACAGTTGAAAAACGGGGAGTGGGCATTGACAATGTTGGACAGTGCAGCAGAAATCAGTATAGCGCGCAAGATCTTGATGAGTCATCTGGAGACAGTGGACACGAATGAATACATTCAGGTGGAAACTGCCGACGCCAGACTTAGTGAGCCCCATAAAATATACGAAATAACATTGCGTATAGAGGGTGATAAGACTAGGAAAATTAAGGGTCTATTTTGGGATAAGCTCTCAAAAGGCTATGATATTCTGTTAGCTGAAAAAGATTGGCCCCCAGAGTTTGTCAGGGAGTGCCCTCGTGGCGAAGAAGTGATTATGCCTGCCTTCTCGAATCACATTCCGATTCACAAAAAATATACATATGCAAGGAAATGGGCAGTGGCCCAGGCACCTGCATTATATAAAAATCATGTAGGATGGGATGAGGATTCACCTCCTCACAAAATCCAATTAAAAAATGAACCAACTGCCCAACGGCAGTATCCCATAAAGCAAGAAGCTAAAAAACAAGTCAGGGAGATCTTAGATCAACTTGAGTACCAGGGGGTGATTGAAACATGCACCTCTCAAATGAACAATCCTTTGTTTCCTGTCTCCAAGCCAGACAATTCATATCGTCTAGTTTTGGACTACAGACATCTTAATACATGTTGCAAAACTTTTGCAGTACAAAACTCGCATAGTGCAGCCCTAATGAATAACATAGTTAGGAAAAAATATAAAACGACATTAGACATTTCTAATGGTTTCTTTTGTCAAAACATTGCACCAGAAAGCAGATATTTGACCGCTTTCTCAGCATTTGGGTCACAGAAAAAATTCTGTCGACTCCTACAGGGGTTCAAGAACAGCCCAGGACTATTCTCAGCTAGGGTAACAGAGTTACTACAAATCTATGATGATGAAGCATTGTCTTACGTAGATGATATTTATCTCACAGACGACGATTTGGATACTCACTTGAAAAGAGTGAACACCATTATACTTGGGTTCGCAGCAGAGGGTTACAAATTCAACTTTAAAAAGTCTCGAATTGCCCATCTGACAGTACTGTTTTTAGGGTACGAATTATCAAGTGAAGGGAAAAGCCTAGCGGACAACTTCTTAGAGAAGTGCGCTGTACTCCAAGCACCAAAAACGCTGAAGAATTTACAATCCATTCTAGGTTTTCTGAATTTCGGAAGAACTTACATTCTAAATTACGCAGAGACGGTTAAACCTCTCTACGAACTAATTAAACCTGATTTTAAACAAATCAATTGGACTCAAAAACACACAGAAATTTTGAGATCACTGCAAACAGACATGTTAGCAAAAACAAAATTAGATACACGTGACAACACGATCGATCTTGTAATCCGAGTCATCCCAGGAAGATGCGGATTCACGTACCTAACCTCTAATGAGGGAGAAAAGGTACCTATTTCAATTAAATCTCACTTGTACACACAAGCAGAAAAAACATTCAGTCACACAGAAAGAACTGTGAAAGCAGTGCAAATTGCATTAGCAAATGAACGAGAACTAGCACACGGCAAACGGATTAACATCCTCACAGCGGAATCCGCCTTTGAGGCGCTATTCAGCCCAGTAAACCTGCCTACAGTGTCACTGGATCCGAAATGGATACAGTGTATAGATTCTCTAGGAGCGGAAGACGTGAAATACTATTTCGCCCCGCAATTCGAAGAACTGAATGATTTAGAATATGAAGAAGAATATCCTCTGCCAATCGAAATTCTGCCTCTCCCACAATACGCCTGTATAATCTATACAGATAGCTCTGTACAGCATTTCAACGTAGAGAGAAAATCCTACGATGCAGCATGTGCGATCATTAAAGGTCGTTGGCTGTGCGGTAAATTCAGACTGAAAGTAACAAAAACTGAATCTGTAAGAAACTGTTCGGTTCAGAGAACTGAAATCAGATCTTTAAAGATGGCGCTCGAAAATGCAGAACGTGAATTCCCGACACTTATCGTGTGCGATTCTCATTTTTGCGTCAACTCTTACAACAATAAACTGCAGAGTTGGATCGAAAACGACTACAAAGATGACACAGGTGCCACAATAAAGCATAAATTGCTCTGGAACGAGGTAGCTCTTTTACACAAAGAACTACAAAAGACTCACGTGATTCACGCACAGAGTCTTCAACGTGATGGCGTTCACGTTGCAGGGAATTCATTGGCTAATACAGCCAAAGCGGAAGCAACTAAACCGGCTTCCGTAGCCACAAAAAAGCGTACAGATAAATACATAGACGGGGAAACAATGCTGGCAGTAAAAACGACCGTAAAAGGCGACTGTGCAGCACTACCCCTAAACTATCCACTCAATTATGCATACATAATCGATGCAAACTCCGTTCCTTTTGCTCGAATCCCTGGAGTGGGGGACAGAGTAATTCCAAACATGAACAGGAGAATATTTTTAATAGCAGACGCACACATGGGTTTGGGTCTAAGGCACAGAGAGATCAAGGAATCACTGACTGAATTACAATCAGTATTCTGGTGGCCGGGAATGAGTGTAGAACACCAAATATATGCAAACAACTGTGAAAACTGTAATAGGGATCGCAGTAGCGAACCTTGCTACCGGCTACCAGTCAGAAAGAGCGTAACGCTGCCTACACCCCATCCTGCGTCCTATTAACAGTTAAGACGAAAAGCACTTAAAAAATGAGGCCCCCAGCGCTCGGCTGACGCTAGAACGGTTATAAAAGATTTGCGAGTCTCTATCGGCACATACGCAATTACCACGTTCCATTCTGAACAGGGTCCTGCTTTCAGCTCTCGAGCTTACAAGGAGGCCATGGCCAGCATGGGAATTGGGTTGCGGTATTCTTGTCCGTCATGCCCCGTAAGGGAATAGTGTGGTAGAAAGAAAAAACCGTGACATAAAGCAATCTATAACAGCGAAGGTATTAGGTTCAGGCGCTGGGTGGGTCAAACATTTAATAAGTGTCCAGACTAGTCTTAACAACATGCCAAGAAATTCTCTAAAAGGTTTCAGCCCATACGAACTATTGTTCGGAATTAGAATGCGAGTTCAGGACCTCGATAGTCAGATGTCAGTGGTACAAGAAGAAACAACGCACTTTAATGTAAAAGATCGTTTGGCTGTTTTACAGGAACTGAATGAAACAAGAAAATCATTAAGCAACATAAAGTTAAAGCTACAGCCAAGTACCACTGACGAGGCACCACCCGCAACAGCCCCAGCAAGGCCTGTCTGGATTCCAAAGATTGGGGATCTAGTCAGAGAAAAGATCGCAGTTAAGAAGGAATTTGGGCCTTCTTACAGAAAAGCAGTACCTGTCTTAGCAGTCACCGGAACAAGATCAGTTGTACTACCGCCCCTTGCTGGTAAAAAGGAGAACAGAGTCGTGTCTATCGATCTGGTAAAACCACAAGCATGTGGCCTATAATCAACAGTAGGCCCGGTGGACTCCCAAGAAACAACAGAATACCCAAACTTGCAACAATCCAAGAGGTTCAAACTGAAAGACTAATCACATTCAATCAGCCTGCAGTGCACAATGAAGGACTATGCAATACAGCCATGGAACTCGTGCCTCTTGAAACACAGATTGAAACAGCTCGTCAAGAAACAACACCAGTCTACAATGATGTGGCATCAGAAAGTGCTACCGAGAGACAGATTGAAAGAACAATCCCATCAATTGACAGAACTGCCTCTGGTTATTTCATCAACTTCGACAACTTCTCTGAAGATTTAAACGACCCCGAAGTGATGCCAGAAACAAAAAAGTCTTTTAAAGAAAAAGCAACGGAACTCTTTCATCAACTGAAGGAAATCTACCTAATTTCCCCTTGGCTAGAGTTCTGGTTCGGTCTGGGTGTATTTTTCCTCCTGCTTTGGCTCATCATGGTACTGTGTTTGGGAAAATTCATTGAAGGAAAATATATTACAATGGACACAGCAAGTCAGAACATCAACCTAGTCCTGAAACCACACAGATCATCCCACGTGAAGAGAAGAGAACTGTCAACAGTAAATGTCACAGCAATTCCAATACCTGGTGGGGTAGTATGGGAGAAAACAGACTATGAGATCTATGGTCCGGTCGAAATCCTGAAGTATCCTCATCAACTAAAGGTTTCCTTAAGTGACTTTGTAACACCAAGTGCATTCTCTGATGATTGGGACTTTAACAGTATTAATGACATGATGTCTGATTTAGTAATGTCAGCTAGATTCACAGATCATGATTATTTACAAGGTTCATCTAGTTATGAGCAGCTATTCTGTTACACCCACTATGGGGATCATTACTTGCATAAATCTGCACAGCCTAGAAATGTTTTTATGTATAATCAATGGGAACATTGTTCTACACCACCTAAAAGCAGTTCTAAAGCATTTTTTGAGAAATTCAAATATTTCTCAGGGTTTAACACCAGTGATGCAGAAACGTTTTATTATAAACTGTTAGATAAAACAGGAATGAAAACAATGCTGACAAATTCTAAATTGATATATTCAGAAGCATTTTATGACAAAATGATGACATTTGGTTTTGATTATTGGAAAAATAATATTGAAACAAAAACAATTTGGGGTACAAAAGATTGGCAGGTGCAAGGCATTGAAGCACTATTTAGAACCTGCATGATACCTGAACAAATGTTATTTTTAAATGACACAATACACCAAACATCTTGTCTTGGCCTAGCTAAGATCAAAGACCTTAAAACACCGTCTATACCGAAGCCAATACCTGAGAATACAACCACAGATATTGAGTTAGACGTTTCACAAATTTTACATTTCAACAGAACAATCTGGCCTACAGACACAAATAGTTGTCAGGATAGATTCCTGAATAAAACACAGGGGTTAAAAATGACCAGATTAGACCCTAGATACTCCCAGAGACAACATCCAGGGATTATAACAACATACAGTGTAGGGAAACTCTGCCTTGAATGGCTAACTTCGTCCACACTGGCTGAAATTAAGCAACACTTGTCTTTATTAAAAGATGGTGCTGATTTGCGCGATTTCATTCTTGGACCACGCAAACAGCGACAAAAGCGTTTCATAGCGACCAGTATCTATGCTGCTTACAACGAGGCTTGGAAAGTAAAGCAAATTGAAACTGCTGAAAAAAATACGAGAAATTGATCGTATTAATTTGGAGATATCACTTTCTGTGGTAGATAATGGGTTAACGACTCTGTCTTCCAGAATATATTCATTGGACAATATTGTATCCTCTGCCTTTGATGTGATAGACAGAGATTTGCTAATGTTACAACATGGCCAATCTCAATTACGCTCTATTATAGAATTAGGCTGGACGCTGCAAAATCTTCGTTCAGGCTATGTGCCTTGGCGTTTAATCAACACGACGTCATTATTTTCCAGTTTTAACCTTACTGATAAACAGATCAGTTTGGCACAGAAAGGAGCAGACTATACAATCCTGAGCATCGAAAAACTCGAGAGATTACCATTGACAATGTCAGAGAGTCCTGTCATTGAATGGATAATACACGGAATTATCACAATTCCGATAACAACTTTCCGATTTAAAAAGTGCCTTGAGTACATACCTGCTGGCCAATATGAACAATTGGGTAAAGGATATGTAAAATCCGAATGGAAATTACCATACACTCATTCTTGCTATAGTGACAGTGACAAAAATGTATTTCTTAGTGGTGATTGGTGAAAATTGTAAACATTCACTAAGCGGTATACTTTTGTGTCAGGGTATTAATTTACACGGAGCATGTGATGGAAATTCAAACAACCTTTCATGCCACCAGCTAGTCACACCTGCAACTCAGATAGAGCCCTTCTTTATGCAACTTTCGAACGGGAGTTACATTCTTAGAACGGATCACAGATGTTGTGGCCTCACGCCAGGGAATAGTTATCTAATAGAAGTAACGTCCATGGTCAAATGTTGTAGGCAAGCATTGTTTCCGAGTGGGCCTCCAGACATAGTGACTCCCATCTGGCCTCGTCTGAATCTCTATTCTATACGAATTGATACATTAAGCAAAATGAAATCAGTACTTTTACAGACAACAGTGCCTATAACGTCATCTAAAGAGACGTATGATCTTCTAGTTGCAAGGACAGCTACTGAAATTCATGACCTTTTATCAACAAATTGCCCCGTGCATTTCGTAGAAATCTTCAGCCAACTCCTTAACATGTCTAGTGCTACAAGCATCCCAGGCATATTTAAGACAGTCTTTACGGGACTGCTAACACCCTTCCAGGCAATTTTGGGAATCTTTCCTAATTTTGTGCACTCCATTTTTGGCGGCATACCATTATTTTTGGGACTCGTCGCAGGGATTCTATTTTTGACCCTCCTGCTTCGTTATGGCAAGCCTCGGCTCAGACATAGCTCCCATGGGAATGGAAGAGACAATCCTAGCAATGCGCTACCGGGACAGGATAACTTACGTCCTTGGATTGGCCAGGCTGAGAGATCTTAACATGACCTGGTTCCTTTCATTCAGACCGATATGGCAAAATTGCATTTTACCTGTGCTACGGTGTATGCTTTGCGGCGATGAATGCGTGTTGGACATCTGTCTTTCACTTCCATCAGCAGTACCAATGGGCGTCGATACTTTGCTCAGTCCAATAACGGCTCACGCATTGTGTTGTCCCCAGCGGCTACCAATCCTGATGACGGCATTCGTGGAGACTCCTGTGCTACAGCCAAGTGGTAACAGTGGAGCGAGTGACAAAAGCAACATCATCCAGGTACAACATTCTGTGAGCATTGCTGGTCCTGCCTTCGATGACAGCAATCATTCTCACACCTGCCAAGTTACAGCGCTATCTAATTTGGTTGAACTATCCCCTGAATTTGTAGACCAATTCTTTGAGAGCCTGTCTGATACGATGTTCTCACCCATAGAGAAACAATAACTTTTGAGAAGCTTTCCGACACACAGCGTTCCCATGAACTCTGAATTCGGCCTTCAGTTTTGATCAACAAAAACTGCCAAGAGCTTTGGAAATCTATTTTCTTTGAATTGGACAATTTTTCTAATATTGACCCTTTTTGGCACAAACAATTCTTTGCTTAACGTAAAAACTATTCTTAGAGAACAGAAGCTTCACACTTCTATTTCTAAACACATCTAGAGACATAACAATATTACACCAGCCTCTAGCACACATGTTATTACAATGCATTTTTATGTGATGATTTATCTCGCCTTTTCTTCTGTCAGAGATACTTCATGTGTAATTCCTTTTGCATAATCGTTCATTGATCTCATATGCAATAATTTTTTGAATGATTACTATGCTTTAAAAAAACGTACAGTACCTAAATTCATGTATTACAAGTACGCCTATTTCGAATGCATTTATGTATTTTGGGGTGGGCAATGTTACACATGCATCTAATTGCTTTAGTTTTAGTAATTTTGATGGACATTAACCCGTGGAGTGGGTGTTGCGTGTTTATCTAGGTTCCTGATCGATACTGTGACCTTATGCCCCTATTCGGCTATAAATCCATTTATTCCCTATATTGGCATAACCGTTCAAGTGCGATTTTCTGAAAAGTCATCTCTGGCCTCACACGAACAGAGCCACATTCCAGCATAGTTCCCTCTGCCACTTCCTTTGCGACCAATTAGTGCAATGACAGAGCAGTAGTCACTATCTGATATTCCTAGATAACACTCCGAGTTCTTCCACTAGATAAAAACTCAGCAAACCTGGAAATCCCCGCTTGCTATGTTTTGATTAGTAATAGAACTCTAATGAGCAACTGATAACTATCACTTCCTAGTGACATCTTTAATTGACGTCTTATGTCCAGCAAACTTGCGCCAAACCCGGCACCTGTCAGGTATAAATATTACCAACGTTGCCTTAAGCAATGCCTGTTGTACGAGCTACTGAAGCCAGCTGCCTGCACGACCCCGTGTTGGTAAATCTAGCACTCTGTCGCTGCAGCCTGCTATCCTGTGGTAGTGAAGCTGCTGATACCATTATCACCGCTAAAGCGCGACCTATGGTGCAGTACGCTTAAGGAGCTGAACAGCCGTCCTCTGCGAAGACATCCAGCAGATTCCAGCTGCCTGCGGACGCTGTCCCCCCTCCTTCCTCGACGCGCTGAAGAGACCCGCTGCCTTTCTCGTGCAGAGAAATCCAGCCACGGCGTTTCCGGTTTACCCTCGCGGGTGACTGGGATATCGAGAGAGACCCCTGAAGGAGATACCAATCCTCCATCATTCTATTCCGAGGTATGGTGTTGACTAAACCCTTAGACGAGAATTCTTGAAACAAACCTTGGCAAAACCAACTTAACTTAAAGCTACTTACTTACTCCCCTTCCACGTGTTAGGCTTAGGTCAGGCACACTGGGGTAGGCTTAGTTAGAAGCACCAGTTGAGTATGTTAGCCTAATGTATATATGACTGTATATATGTTTTATTACTTTTAAACCATTGTATGGCTAAGAAACCATATCAATGCTTTTACAGTTCTATTTCGCAATACTTATCTTACTGTACGTACTTTTTATAATAACAATTCTTGCTATTGTGGCAATTCATTTCTCTTGTACGAGAAGAAAGACTGTTCAATAAATGTTAACCCTTTATTGACAAACGCCCGTCTCTCTATTCTCTACATCTCGTGAAAGTAAACTGCACTAGACTGACTGAGTGAAATACATGTCTATTGTTTCACACGACCCTAGAGATTGACTCTTGATCTGAGGAGCAAAGTTGTCATGTTGCACGGTTGTTGGAAAACTGAATCCCTTCTTGTCTGTGCCAGGGAAGCTGATCACTTCCTATGCAGAGAAGAAAGTTTCCAGTGACCTCTGAGCTAGTTGGTAACACAACCCAATTAAGTTTAGCATAGTCAGTGGAGGCCTGGAATATCCGCAGTTCCACGTCGATACTACTGTTTATGTTATTCCAATGCGCAGGGCCTAGTGGAAAACTAGGAACTACACTACAACCACTCCACGCACACTGCAAGCCAAGCGCCACTCCACGCACACCGCCAGCCAAGCACCACTCCACGCACACCGCCAGCCAAGCACCACTCCACGCACACCGCCAGCCAAGCACCACTCCGTGCACAGACAGCAAAGTACCACTGCACGCACACCACCAGCCAAGCGCCACTCCACACACACCGCCAGCCATGGACCACTCCATGCATAGACAGCCAAGTACCCCTCCACGCACACCGCCAGCAAACACCACTCAGCGCACACCGACAGCCAAGTACCACTCCCCACACACCGCCAGCCAAGCACCACTCCACGCACACCGCAAGCCAAGTGCCACTCACCGCCAGCCAAGCACCGCTCCATGCACACCATCCAGCCAAGTACCACTCCCCACACACCGCCAGCCAAAAACCACTCCACACACACCACCAGCCAAACACCACTCCGTGCACAGACAACCAAGTACCACTCCATGCACACCACCAGCCAAGCGCCACTCCACACACACCGCCAGCAAAGCAGCACTCCGTGCAGACAGCAAAGTAGCACTCCACGCACACCACCAGCCAAGCGCCACTCCACACACACCGCCTGCCAAGCACCACTCCGTGCACAGACAGCAAAGTAGCACTTCACGCACACCACCAGCCAAGCGCCACTCCACACACACCGCCAGCCAATCACCACTCCGTGCATAGATAGCCAAGTACCCCTCCACGCACACTGCCAGCTAAACACCACTCAGCGCGCACCGACAGCCAAGTACCACTCCACACACACCGCCAGCCAAGCACCACTCCACGCACACCGCAAGCCAAGCGCCACTCACCGCCAGCCAAGCACCGCTCCACGCACACCATCCAGCCAAGTACCACTCCCCACACACCGCCAGCCAAACACCACTCCGTGCACAGACAACCAAGTACCACTCCACACACACCACCAGCCAAGCGCCACTCCACACACACCACCAGCCAAGCAGCACTCCGTGCACAGACAGCAAAGTAGCACTCCACGCACACCACCAGCCAAGCGCCACTCCACACACACCGCCAGCCAAGCGCCACTCCACGCACACCGCCAGACAAGTGCCACTCCACACACACCGCCAGTCAAGCACCTCTCCACGCACACTGCAAGCCAAGCGCCACTCCACGCACACCCCCAGCCAAGCACCACTCCATGCACACCGCCACCCAAGCACCACTCCACGCACACCGCCAGCCAAGCACCACTCCATGCATAGATAGCCAAGTACCCCTCCACGCACACCGGCAGCCAGACACCACTCAGCATACACACCGACAGCCAAGTACCACTGCACACACACCGCCAGCCAAGCACCACTCCGTGCACAGACAGCAAAGTACCACTCCACGCACACCTTCCAGCCAAGCGCCACTCCACACACACCGCCAGCCAAGCACCCCTCCGTGCACAGACAGCCAAGTACCACTTCCCGCACACCACCAGCCAAGCGCCACTCCACACACACCGCCAGCCAATCACCACTCCGTGCATAGATAGCCAAGTACCTCTCCACGCACACCGCCAGCTAAACACCACTCAGCGCACACCGACAGCCAAGTACCACTCCACACACACCGCCAGCCAAGCACCACTCCACGCACACCGCAAGCCAAGCGCCACTCACCGCCAGCCAAGCACCGCTCCACGCACACCATCCAGCCAAGTACCACTCCCCACACACCGCCAGCCAAACACCACTCCGTGCACAGACAACCAAGTACCACTCCACGCACACCACCAGCCAAGCGCCACTCCACACACACCGCCAGCCAAGCAGCACTCCGTGCACAGACAGCAAAGTAGCACTCCACGCACACCACCAGCCAAGCGCCACTCCACACACACCGCCAGCCAAGCGCCACTCCACACACACCGCCAGCCAAGCGCCACTCCACACACACAGCCAGCCAAGCACCACTCCGTGCACAGACAGCCAAGTACCACTCGACACACACCACCAGCCAAGCACCACTCCACACACACCGCCAGCCAAGCACCACTCCGTGCATAGATAGCCAAGTACCCCTCCACGCACACCGCCAGCCAAACACCACTCAGCGCACACCGACAGCCAAGTACCACTCCACACACACCACCAGCCAAGCACCACTCCACGCACACCGCAAGCCAAGCGCCACTCACCGCCAGCCAAGCACCGCTCCATTCACACCATCCAGCCAAGTACCACTCCACACACACACCGCCAGCCAAACACCACTCCACACACACCACCAGCCAAACACCACTCCGTGCACAGACAACCAAGTACCACTCCACGCACACCATTCAGCCAAGCACCACTCCACACACACCGCCAGCAAAGCAGCACTCCGTGCACAGACAGCCAAGTACCACTGCACGCACACCATCCAGCCAAGCGCCACTCCACACACACCGCCAGCCAAACACCACTCCACGCACACTGCAAGCCAAGCGCCACTCCACACACACCGCCAGCCAAGCATTACTCCTTGCCAAAGGGGTCGCCTCCTAAAAACTAAATTTAAATTCCCTGGTGCTAGTGGGTATTTTCTGCCCCCCCCCCCCTGGGGGCAAAATGGCAAAATAAATGGGCCGATTTGCCCCCAGGGTGGACAGAAAAACAAAAACACAATCATGGCCACCTGGAAGCGACCCTTACCCAAGGGGTCACTTCCCAAAACAAGCACAGTGCCCCAACAAATATCCCTGGTGCTAGGGGAAATTTCTGCCCCCCCTGGGGGCAAAACGGCCAAAAAACAGGCCGATTTGCCCCCAGGGGGGGCAGAAAAACAAAAAGTTAAGTGTGAGGCCACCTGGAAGCAACCCTTGCCCAAGGGGTCGCTTCCTAAAAGCTAAAAACAAAATCCCTGGTGCTAGTGGGCATTTTCTTTCCCCCCTGGGGGCAAAACGGCAAAAAAGAACGGGCCGATTTGCCCCCAGGGGGGACAGAAAAACATAAACAAAAAATATGGCCATATCTTGGCTCCAAAAAACAACCCTGGTGCTAGTGGGGAATTTCTGCCCCCCCTGGGGGCAAAACGGCTGAAAAAACGGTCCGATTTGCCCCCAGGGGGGGCAGAAAAACGAAAACATTATCACAGCCCGCCTGGAAGCGACCCTTGCCCAAGGGGTCGCTTCCTATAATCTAAAATTACATCCCTGGTGCTAGTGGGGGCTTTTCCGCCGCACAATCGCGACGCTGTGCGCGATCGTGAGGCAGAAATGCCCTGCAAAGAGACATCAGGGGAGAGGAAAAACTCTTTCCTCTCCCCTGATGCCTCTTCGCTGCCCCAAACCCCCGCCAGACACTTGAAACTTACCTTATCCCCAGACGCGCAGGAAGCAAATAGCTTCCCGAGCGCTGGGAATCCCTGATGATGTCAGCGCGCGCTGTGCGCGCTGACGTCATCAGGGATTCCCATGGGGGGGGGGGGCGGGGGCGGAAGCGGAAGGTCTTCCCCTGCCGCCCCAAGCAAAACAACGAAGATCAGAGAACCTCGGAGGGAGCGCCAGCGCTTCCCCCAAGGGTGGGGCTGAAAACGAGCTGGCCTTGCCATCAGCGCACAGCAGGTAAGCGCCATGACGAGCCCAGCTCGTCAATAGCCCCGAAGGGGTTAAAACTGTTGCCTACGGACCCCCTGGGAATGTGTCACGGACCACAGTTTGGGAAACACTGGCGTAGGGGTTGAAATTACTATTCCCACTCCAGAGAGTGCAACAGTAGGGAAAACGTTGGATGGCGTAGGGGTTAAAATTACTATTCCCACTCCAGAGAGTGCAACAGTAGGGAAAACGTTGGATAGCGTAGGGGTTAAAATTACTATTCCCACTCCAGAGAGTGCAACAGTAGGGAAAACGGTGGATAGCGTAGGGGTTAAAATTATTATTCCCACTCCAGAGAGTGCAACAGTAGCGAAAGCATTGGATACCTTAGGGGTGAAAATGACTATTCCCACTCCAGAGAGTGCAACAGTAGGGAAAGCGTTGGATAGCGTAGGGTTAAAATTACTATTCAAACTCCAGAGAGTGCAACAGTAGGGAAAGTGTTGGATAGCGTAGGAGTTAAAATTACTATTCCCTCTCCAGAGAGTGCAACAGTAGAGAAAGTAAATATTTAATATATTAATAAAAAAATATTTATCAATACCAATAAAACATGAATTAAAAGTAATTACCAATTTAATAGAATATAATAATTAATCAATTATCAAATGAAATACATATTAACATTAAAATTCATTACCTACTAATACAAATTAATTACCAATTAAAAATTAATTAATTACAAATTTTAAATTAATTAACAATTAATTCAAAATAAATGCCAATAAATAAATTAAAATATTTAATTAATTACAATCAAATTACTTCTCACCCTATTCCCCTATAAACCCACAACCAGCTACAGAAAATAAAGAATAAAATTAACATAATTATCAAGTAATCAATTAATAAAAATTAATTACCAATTAAAAATTAATTAATTAAAAATTAAAAATGTATAAAAAATTAATTCAAAAGAAATACCAATATATACATTAAAATATTTAATTAATTACAATTAAATAGCTTCCCACCCTATTCCCCTATAAACCCACAACCCGCTACAGAATAATTAAATTACACAAAAATTAAATAACATGAAATTCATTACTTATAATAAATTATAATAAAAATATACTCTTTTCACATATATACTAACAAAGAAAACACTTAAAAAAATCGATATTATTCCAAATTCGATATATTTAAATACCTATATTATCTACTTCAATATTTTAACTTTCTATATGTATAAAAATCAATATTAAATTACTTACCTTAAATTCGATATTTTTGTTGCCTATATTCTGTCCATTCGATATTTTGTCCATTCTATATTTTGAAATCGATATTAATGTAATTCGATATTTTGAATTTGATATTTTGACTGTATACCATGTAAAAGACCCAGAAACAGGCCTTAATGGCATTATCCGTGAAATCATCAAATTCAGGGCATATTCAGGGATAACAATCAATTGGGGTAAATCCCAGATTTTTCCTCTCACGCAAAGCACCCTGAAAGGCCAATTGGTGTATCCACTGGAATGGTGTGACACAGAACCTAGATACTTGGACATCAACATCACAAGAGACAAGGAAGAACTGCTCAGGGCCGATTATGGCAGAGTCCCAAATACAGTTGAAGAGGCGATAACAAGATGTATTGCATTGTCACCATCAATGGCTGGACGCATAGCGTTAATGAAGATGGTAATTCTGCCTAAATTCCTGTACTTATTCATAAATATCCCATATCAGCCTGGGCGTCCCTTCTTCCTAAGGCTAAAAAGCCAATTAATAAGACTGACATGGGGGGAAAGCAGCCTAGAATAAAATCGAGCACGATCCCATTGCCCTTTGCACAGGGAGGATTTGAGGCACCTGACCCTGAATTATACTATCTAAGTGTGCAAGCCCACTATGCTCTATATTGGTTTAAACCCCACCATTCATGATGCACCTGGCAGTCGAGCAGGGATACATGTCGCCTATTCCACTAGCCGGGTTCCTGGGAACAAGCAGCTAAGAAGCTGGAGATAAATACTCCAATGACACATGTACTATTTTGCCTGGAAAGCCATTGCTGAAAAATTGCATACCCCCCATGATATATTCCCCATTACTCCCACTAACACATCAGCACTCCCTGCCAGTCACGCATGAGGGAATATGCAGATGAATGCAATTAAAATATGGAATACGTATGTGGGGAACACTATACGCAGATGGGTCATTCAAGCAAGAAGAAACTTTTTTCAGGCGGGGAAGACTCCCACCACTATGGATCAGTTCTTATACATAAGATTAAGACACAATGTTAAAAAAGCCACGCGCAATTCCCTGAAGAGCCCCCCACATTGCTCCAATTACACTTGATGCTACAAGCGGAGGGACCATCCCATGCAGTGTCATATATTTATAAAACAACTGTTGGTTTGCAGAACAGGGACGATGGATGGGCAAAAGCTGGCTGGGAATTAGAACTAGGTTTCCAGCTAGAAGATGAAATATGGTCCTACTGCTGCCAGCAATCAGAAAAGATCTCGGCGAGCATAGGATGTACTATACCCCGGAGTGTATGTACAGATTTAAATCAAAAGACAGCCACATATGTGATAAATGCGGGAGGGAGGGGGCATACGTTATGCATCTGGCCTGGTCCTGTGATGCTGTAGCAAACTACTGGGAGGAGGTGGGCAAGGCCTTAAGCGACATGTGAGAGACACATAAATCTGACTCTATTGATGGGACTATTGGGCTACACTCAAGAAAATTGAGACACCGGCTAAAAGATTGATTTCATTGGGGCTACTTATGGCGAAACGTAGGGTGGTGTGCAGATGGGGTAGAGGGAGGGCCTCCAAATTCAAGGAGTGGATTAAAGACATGACATATTGTCAGGAACAAAACTGTATTTATGCTGAGTTGCTCCCACCCAGTTCCAGACCCAGAGACATATGGGAACTCTTACAGGATTATCTACAGCGAACTGCACAGGAGGGGGAGCATGATAAATGAGTGGTGTAAAATGACATTCAGCATATACTGACGCGAGTCCTTTGGTTAAAGAATCGGGATCAAGATGTTGGGATAACTGGCCTGAATAGCATATTGAACGGACAATATACTGCTGAATATGTTAGTGCAGTGCTCTAAGAACTATTAAATTGTTAACAGGTTTGGACCAATACCACTACTGTAAGTGAAAGCTGGGAGAAGTATATATGATGTATACTGTAAAACTAGATGAAGCTCTGTGCATGTTACTTGCTATTTGTTATGTAACATTGAAAATGCCAATAAACACATTTTCAACAAAATGGCAGGAGCAGCAAGTTAACTCCACAGGGCAGGCAGGATGGGCAGCACTCCGGGCCAGGTAGTGAGGGGGCATGGACTTAGACAACGGAGGGCAGGGGCGCCAAACAAACAATGGAAAGGGCATTGGAAGAACTTCAGACTATGAAGGTCAGGTGGGAGGGGGCAGGGGCATGGAATCAAACAACAGAAGGCAGGTAGGAGATGGGTACAAGCCACAAGCTAACCACGGAGGGAAAAAGGGAGGGGCAGTGTCAGCACAAAAGTCCATGCAGGGCAGGATAGAGGGGTTAAAACACAGGCTTGGACAATAGAGGGCAGGGAGGGGGAGTGAAGGAACAGTAAGTTGACCACAGAGGAAATGGCAGCCGGGGAACTATGACGGACAATGGAGGGCTGGGGCAAGCATAAAAAGAATGAAGGGCAGGGAGGAGGGGAGAGGAGGCTGGGGCAGAAATCTGACCATGGCGAGCAGCCCAGCATGGGCAGGGTCAACACAATGGCCATGGTGGGAGAGAGGGAGGGGAAATGCACAAAGGACCATGGAGGGTAGAAGGGAAAGTTAAGGGGCTGGAACTAGACATCAAAGGGCAGGGTGAAATGGACAGGAGCAGCAAGCTGACCATGCAGGGTGGGTGAGGTGGAGTGGCAGCACAACAGACCATGCAGGTCAGGCAGGAGGCGTGAATTACGGATCATAGAGGTTAGGAATGATGGAGTAAGGGCTCAGACTTGGACAATGGAGGGTAGGAGATGGGGCAGACAGCAGGGCTAGTGGCAGCACAAGGAGAACAGGGGGCAGGTAGGAGTTGTGCGGGGAAGCAAGCTTAGAGAATGAAGGGCAAGCAGGGGGGGGAGTAGGGGAAGGGCAGCAAGCCGACCACGGATGTGAGGCTGATGGGGGATTAGCCATCAACAGTGTGTTAGTCTGTGGTAACAACCTACTGTGAATGGCAGAAGACAAAGGTTAAATAGACAGTATAGTCAAGTATGGTAACATAGTCTTCCCTACCATTAAAACCCAGACATTCAGTGGAAAACACAATGGTTAAACTGGGTATGGTAATACGATTTTAACTTATGTTAACAAACCCCTAGAAATTCACTGAAAAATCAAAGGTTAAAGTAACTTTATAGTTAGATGTTGAAATGAGTTACAAACTAACACTTAAAAGCCCCCCAAAAAGCAACTGAAATTAGCCAGTTATAGTTCAGCGAGCTAATTATAACCCGTGCCCCCACCATGCTTACAGTGACATCATTGATGATACCATTGATGACATCTCAAATGAATGACATCAATGATGACATCACTGATGACATCAATGAGGATATTATCTAATGAGTGTGAGAGCTTTCTATACACTTATCACACTGAAATATATTTAGTAAGCTTCATTTACAGCACATTTTCCATACCTTCTGTACTCCTAGTAGATGTAATTCTTGCAATGCATGTTTTTGGTCAGGGAAGACCTGGCTTGGCAGTTCGGGCTGGACTGTTCCCATGAAGGAGCAGGGTCAATATTGATTTGCATATGGCTTGGTCCAAACTGGGGTGACACGGGGGGCAAAATAACAATGGATTAAACTCAGATCTGTGACTGAGGGTGAGTGTTTAAAAGGTTTCAACGATTCAGAAAAGGGGGTGGTGATGAACAGAGTGTCTGAATTAAGCACACCACTCTTACCCAGTCCAAAGATCAGGGCTTGATCCATCACCGTTATTTATCTCACTGCACCATCCCAGTTCAGAACCTGGCTATATGCAAATCAGTCTGTCCCTGGCCCAGTGCATCATGGGAACAGGGCAGACTAAACTACCAAGCCAATTCTTCACCAGAAAGGAGACAAGCTACCGGGGACCGGTTTCTGGCATTTCAGCCTTCTTCGGCCCGGCTTGCTTGAATCCTGATGGTGCAGTGAGAAAGGGACTCATGTCTGAGTATACCCTGCCACACCTATAGTGGCCAAAAACGATTCAGAAAAGGGGGTGGTGATGAACAGAGTGTCTGAATTAAGCAGACCACTCTTACCCAGTCCAAAGATCAGGGCTTGATCCATCACCGTTATTTATCTCACTGCACCATCCCAGCTCAGAACCTGGCTATATGCAAATCAGTCTGGCCCAGTGCATCATGGGAACAGGGCAGACTAAACTACCAAGCCAATTCTTCACCAGAAAGGAGACAAGCTACCGGGGACCGGTTTCTGGCATTTCAGCCTTCTTCGGCCCGGCTTGCTTGAATCCTGATGGTGCAGTGAGAAAGGGACTCATGTCTGAGTATACCCTGCCACACCTATAGTGGCCAAAAACGATTCAGAAAAGGGGGTGGTGATGAACAGAGTGTCTGAATTAAGCAGACCACTCTTACCCAGTCCAAAGATCAGGGCTTGATCCATCACCGTTATTTATCTCACTGCACCATCCCAGCTCAGAACCTGGCTATATGCAAATCAGTCTGTCCCTGGCCCAGTGCATCATGGGAACAGGGCAGACTAAACTACCAAGCCAATTCTTCACCAGAAAGGAGACAAGCCACCGGGGACCGGTTTCTGGCATTTCAGCCGTCTTCGGCCCGGCTTGCTTGAATCCTGATGGTGCAGTGAGAAAGGGACTCATGTCTGAGTATACCCTGCCACACCTATAGTGGCCAAAAACGATTCAGAAAAGGGGGTGGAAGGGTATACTCAGATGTGAGTCTCTTGCTCATTGCACCATCAGGATTCAAGCAAGCCGGGCCGAAGACGGCTGAAATGCCAGAAACCGGTCCCCGGAAGCTTTTTTCCTTCCCAGTATAAGAATTGGCTTGGTAGTTTGGTCTGCCCTGTTCCCATGATGCACTGGGCCAGGGTCAGACTAATTTGCATGTAGCCAGGTTCTGAGCTGGGATGGTGCAGTGAGCTAAAAAACGGTGATGTATCAAGCCCTGATCTTTGGACTGGGTAAGAGTGGTCTGCTTAATTCAGACACTCTGTTCATCACCACCCCCTTTTCTGAATCGTTTTTGTCCACCATAAGCGTGGAAGGGTATACTCAGATGTGAGTCCCTTGCTCATTGCACCATCAGGATTCAAGCAAGCCGGGCCGAAGACGGCTGAAATGCCAGAAACCGGTCCCCGGAAGCTTGTTTCCTTCCCAGTATAAGAATTGGCTTGGTAGTTTGGTCTGCCCTGTTCCCATGATGCACTGGGCCAGGGTCAGACTAATTTGCATGTAGCCAGGTTCTGAGCTGGGATGGTGCAGTGAGCTAAAAAACGGTGATGGATCAAGCCCTGATCTTTGGACTGGGTAAGAGTGGTCTGCTTAATTCAGACACTCTGTTCATCACCACCCCCTTTTCTGAATCGTTTTTGTCCACCATAAGCGTGGAAGGGTATACTCAGATGAGAGTCCCTTGCTCATTGCACCATCAGGATTCAAGCAAGCCGGGCCGAAGACGGCTGAAATGCCAGAAACCGGTCCCCGGAAGCTTGTTTCCTTCCCAGTATAAGAATTGGCTTGGTAGTTTGGTCTGCCCTGTTCCCATGATGCACTGGGCCAGGGTCAGACTAATTTGCATGTAGCCAGGTTCTGAGCTGGGATGGTGCAGTGAGCTAAAAAACGGTGATGGATCAAGCCCTGATCTTTGGACTGGGTAAGAGTGGTCTGCTTAATTCAGACACTCTGTTCATCACCACCCCCTTTTCTGAATCGTTTTTGTCCACCATAAGCGTGGAAGGGTATACTCAGATGTGAGTCCCTTGCTCATTGCACCATCAGGATTCAAGCAAGCCGGGCCGAAGACGGCTGAAATGCCAGAAACCGGTCCCCGGAAGCTTGTTTCTTTCCCAGTATAAGAATTGGCTTGGTAGTTTGGTCTGCCCTGTTCCCATGATGCACTGGGCCAGGGTCAGACTAATTTGCATGTAGCCAGGTTCTGAGCTGGGATGGTGCAGTGAGCTAAAAAAAGTTGATGGATCAAGCCCTGATCTTTGGACTGGGTAAGAGTGGTCTGCTTAATTCAGACACTCTGTTCATCACCACCCCCTTTTCTGAATCGTTTTTGTCCACCATAAGCGTGGAAGGGTATACTCAGATGTGAGTACCTTGCTCATTGCACCATCAGGATTCAAGCAAGCCGGGCCGAAGACGGCTGAAATGCCAGAAACCGGTCCCCGGAAGCTTGTTTCCTTCCCAGTATAAGAATTGGCTTGGTAGTTTGGTCTGCCCTGTTCCCATGATGCACTGGGCCAGGGTCAGACTAATTTGCATGTAGCCAGGTTCTGAGCTGGGATGGTGCAGTGAGCTAAAAAACGGTGATGGATCAAGCCCTGATCTTTGGACTGGGTAAGAGTGGTCTGCTTAATTCAGACACTCTGTTCATCACCACCCCCTTTTCTGAATCATAAAAGGTTTCAACACTCTGTCCATCATTTTATTTTGTGGTGTTGCTATTTGCTCCCTAAGTGGCTTAGGTAATGCCCAGAGTAGTGTAAAATTAAGCACACCAAAAGCAGTTAGCTAGTTGTTGCAAAAAGATATTAGAACCAGTTTAATGTAAGTCAGAATTTTAAAAAAGTTGTAGCTTAGAATGTGAAGAAATATGCATTTAGATTCTCTCCTTCCGACAGTACTCTAAAGCGTACCTAAACATAGTGCCATAAACACCTCCTGCTGATCACTGTACATGTACAATAACAGATTAGAATAAACACATGTCAAGCCGCGATTTCGTTATTCAAACTTCAGCTTGAATTTTGCTCCATCTCCTGTCTTTCCTCTTAGCGGTTGACTTTGGTAGCAGAAATTGTGACATCAGAACTAAATTGTCATAACTTATTAAATTGGAGCAGCTATGCTATGTCATTTCTTTATTACAGGCGAATAGAGACCTCACAAGTCAACTTTATTAAGGAAATTATAGACCGGCTTTTTATACAGAGATGGCAGGCTTCCATGTAATATAAGGTCATTGTACATTTAGTGACTTGCAATATCTTTTTAAAACATAGTATAGGGTATTTTTTCATTATAATTCATAGCAACACCATTACCTTTTCTCAAAACAAATCTTCCAACCGTGATCTCGTATTCCTTCCCATGAAAGGGAAAATATGACTGCACAAAGGTACAATAAAGGTGAAATCTGCAGTACAAAAGTAAACACACCAATATGCCACTAGTAACATGTTACCAAAACAGATTTCCTGGAGTACAATATAAATCACTTTCAGAAAGGACTGTAGTTTGTAACGTGTGGTAACATGAACAAGGAACCCTGCTTTTGAGTAATGGATTTGTCCATGTAAAAAAAGTGTCACCTGTCTGCTAGTTACTGACATGACAGGGAATTATGTTCAGAGAAGCTGAGAAGCTAGTTCTCCATTTCTTTGTTTAAAGATCACCTGTCCTGCCTTTGCATTCTTTCTTTTAAGAAATGATTGAGTTACATTACTAAACGAAAAATGTTAGACATCATAGCAGGCACAGCCCATGCAGGAAAGAGCGATGGCGCGGGTGGGGTCAGGGTATTCGACAGACCACAACGAGGGAAAATGAATTATTTATTTAATTTTTCCTCTGCGTCATCTGTCGAATCCCCCCATCCTGCCCCACTGCTCCTACCTGGACAAGCCGCTCCTGTATCATAGTGCTATGTGCAAGGATTAACGATTTGGTTTGAAAAAGAGATTGAACAGCAGCCTTAATACATATAGGAATCAAGTTGAGCAAAGAAGATTGGGAGTTGACTTTTGTGAGGTTAGATCCAGAATAGGAATCTAAAGAAACAATGGAACATCAATTCTGGGAAATAGGAAGGTCTGATAGGTGGAGTTTCAGCAAAACAACTTGGGTTCCTGAATCATGGGCTCATCCAGGTCAAATTGGACTTTGAGCAAGGAAATAACTTGTTAGGTATGTATTATTTATATCCTGCAAATGTGATTGGCTGAGGAGTAAAATCACAGGTATTCCATTGAGAATTTGGGTTTGTAGAAACATGTCAATGCTTGTGTAATTAATCGAGATAGCTCTTCTCTCCAGTGAGCATAGCAATTATTAATTAAGTATTTAGTGTTGATTCCAGAGGACTCCTGAAAGTTGTTGAGAAATGAAGACATTATTTTCTTCCACAATTTTGAAAGCCTGTTCAGGGATAGCACCTAGATCTGATAGCTGGAGGAAGGAGCTCAGGGGGAACCAATGAGGGAGGTGCTCTTCATACAAGACTCCTAAGGCACTCCAAATAAGGTGAGAGAATTTCCTTATGGGTTCTTGCATTGTAAGGAGATCGTTGTTTTCCTCAGGTCAGTTTTGTCAACACCTGTCTAATTTGGTGTTTATGACTCTGGGAACAACGTGAAAAGGCGAAGTAGGGTTTTTGTCTTTTGGGTTACATGTTTAGAATGTTTAGTTGAATGTTGACTTATGAATGACTAGTCGGTTGCAGTGGTGCTCTTTGCTCTGCCGGTAGCTTTGTTCACAGCTTGAATAAAATACTCAAAGATCCCTTGCCTGAGTCTTCTTTCAAATCCTAAAAGAGTGCTGCAGGCCCAGGAGTGTGTTGTAATGCTTGAAGATGGGAAATGGTGTATGGAGAAAAACTATCTCTTCAAACCACAGTACCTGGATTGGAAGGTAATTCGATCTTGGAACCTCAGAACATTGCTGATAGGGCCCAGACAACCTCATCAGGCAGGAGACCCTCCAGTGAAGTTTCGTGATTATGTGTAATCTTTATAGTAAATATTAGTTACATGTTATATCTTATATTACTATTTTTTCTATTATTTCTTTTGTTTTCTTTTGATCTGTTTATAGGTTTTGTTTTATTTAGGAACCATAATTATGTAGGGGGATGATGTGTTAGGGTGCAATTCTAGAATTACTAATGGAATGTTGACTTATGAACGGGTAAGCAGCGCTCTCTCATTCAGCTTGAGTAAAATACTCAAATATCCTTGCCTAATTCTTTCTTGAGTAGAAGAACCTGTCAGATGTGATTGCTGTGTCTGCTTGTTTTTCTATGGTGCCACTTCATTAGAAGTGTTAGAAACGTGGATAGCATATTTCATGGAGCGAATCAATTTTCTCCTCTGGTAACCTCATTTGTATGTTGCAAACCTCTCCCTAAAGACTGTGAGGCATATTTACAAGAACTGACCCTTCAGCAACAATGCGTCAGATTTCTGGTGCCTGCCACAAATGACAAATAGGATGATGGTCCTATGGATTATGTTAACCAACGGGGACCGAAACGACGACGCTTGACAGCTTTTTTGCTTATGGATGTATCATCATTTGAATGTCTAATGATTGTATCTTGAAAAGTAATTTCCTGAACATGGCATTGGTTTTTTCCATGTTATTAGCAAAAGTTGTAACATACTACTGTTAATTGATTTTGCAAATGTAGTAGTATTTTCTGTTGACATATTGTACATTTTGTGTGAAAAAAAGAAAAAAAAGAAAAAAAGACAAAAGTAAATTATTCAAAATACTATCTATAACAGCATAATGAAGAACAGTTTAATTCTGTTTCTTCCTTGCTTCTTGTAAATAATTGATCGCTTATGTGACTAACTAATAATTTGGATATTAATGGTGAAATAATTCCTACAGGGACATTTTGTATTTTGTTATTTATACCCAGTCCCTTTGGGAGTATTGGGTGGCTCTGTTTTGTATAACAAATGCGCTAACAGCACCATAGATGGGCTGAATTTACAATACAGTGCTCCATGGCTCACTGATTCACGGATGCGTTGCAAATTCTGATGCATCTTTTGGTGCTAGAGTGACTCAGTGTTGGAGTTGGTCGTAAGACTGACGCAACTCCAGCAATGCGTCAGAACATAGAGGAGAGTCCCATGTTAAAAGCCCTGCGTCAATTCCTAAACTTGGTTTAAGAAGGCATAAGGATGTTGATGCAGTTAAGTCGCAGCGTGCGCGCAGTGGAAAGTTGTAAATTTCACTGCATCAGTTCTACATGGCTTTTAACGTAGGGATGTGTACACTACATTCATTATACCTGGCGCAGGTATAATGTGATGCAGGCCTCTATAAGCTGATGCATTGAGCCCAATGCATCAGTTTGTAAATGTGGAGCACTGATTGTGCCTGCCGCTGCATTAAAACAATTATGCTGCGGAAGTGATAGCTGCCCCATTGTGTTTTTTCCATGGGCAGTTTCATTAGGAATTTTGGGCCAAATGTACAAACATTAGGAATAACATTATCCTGATTTCAGGTTTCTCCTAATTGCAATTAGGAAATCGGTAGTCCTAATGTATTAATTTTTGTATTCACAAATAGTGATTCTTAGTAGGTACCAAATCGACCAACCTCATGATTATTAGTGATCCCAATTTTACAACTCATTAGGAATTACCCCCATTACAGGGATGGAGCACTTTTGGGGTCAGCAGACCACCATGTCTGTGATTGCTTTTTAAATAAAGCAATCTTTTTTTTATGCAGCCCGTTTCCCTTAAAGGAAAATGAGATCTGTTTATAAAAAGATAATGAAACATTTCAGTTTCTTTTTATAACATTCGCAAAGGAGAATGGGCCCAATGAGATCTCTTCCCGTTTGCGAATGTTTTACCACAACTTTTAACCTGGTAATAAGGTATTACTATTTTGCGACCGGAATTAGTATAGTGTGCATTACTGTTTTGCGCCTTGAATCAGGTCACAATACAGTAATGCACACTATACTAATTCGGTATTTGGAAGGGGCACCCTAAGCACGCTGCTTTCCAATAACTAATCTCAAATGCAAATAGCAATTTGGTAACAATTTATCAAATTACATTTTGCCTTTTGTAAATTTGAAAAGCATTTTTGCAAAAATGCTTTGTACATGTGACCCCTTTTATACTTTCCTTACACTGTGCTTGCTACTTATTTTATAACCTCAGTGGCTTCCCCACCCCAATGTATAATGCAGAGTGTCTGTGCCACAACGAGTCACTAGACGCTAAGGGCCCCATTAGGATGGCGGGCGGGCTTTGCCCGCCCGCCATCCTATCGGATATCGGGACCGCCCGCCCTAAGGGCGGGGGTCCCGCACGCAGCATTAGGATGTGCCCGCCACTGTGGCGGGCACATCCTGTATTTTTAGTATTGTGGCGGGCGGAGCTCTGTGCTCCGCCCGCCACAATACTAAAAACGCTGTGCAGCATTTACATAATGAAAGCGGCAGGCACCGCGCGGTGCCTACCGCTTTGATTATGTAAATGCAGGGGGGTACCACAGGTACCCCCCCGTGTGCCACCCCCCCTTTGGCCTTCACTCTGGGGGCCCACAGGGGGCCTCCAGAGTGAACACCACATGCCTTTCCGTGGCGGCAATGCCGCCACGGAAAGGCATTGTAAAATGCCCATTGTAATAATGCGGGCGGTGTCTGACAGACACCACCTGCATGTTACTTGTTTTCTGCCCCGGCCGCAAGGCGACCGGGGCGGAAAAGTGGCGGGCGGTGTTTTGCTCCGCCGTGGTCCCCCCCGCCATTCTAATATGGCGGGGGGGAATACAGGGAAGGATGGCGGGCGGATTTCCCCCGCCAGGCTGGCGGTGGCTACCACCAGCCTGGCGGGGGCAATCCGCCCGCCATCCTAATGGGGCCCTAAGTGTTCACACTGAAACTGTGTTGTGTGGTTTTATAATTTCCTTTTACTTTTCCCTTCACGTTAATGTGCATATTGTTTTCTGGTCTCCATGTCTCTGAGACTTCATCATCCAAAAATGTATCTCAAGTGTCATAGACACACATAAAAAGGACAAACAGATTTAAAAAACAAATATACAAAATCTGTTAAAATAATAAGGTTTTAAATATGGAGGGACTGCAGATCAAATAAATTATTCAGCAAGCATCTGAAAAAAACATCACAAGACAGCACAACATTTTTTATAATTATACTTTCTCAATAAGGGTCCTAAAGACACATTGAAAAAAGCTTATAAAATTCGAAAAAGAAGGTAAAGTGCAACAATGTTTGGTTGGAAACACCATCACAAGGACAAGAGCAAATATATTAACAAGACTAAATTGAACTAAGGGGAAGCATAATACACTCCGTACGGACCTAAATCTAAACAATGGAGTTTGGGCCAGATATATTTGGGCCAGATAGCATTTTGAGATTCCCTAATTGCGAATCACAAGGATTCGCAATTAGAGAATCTCAATATGCAATGCATGAAGGTGTATAGTACACCTTTTGTGATTCCTAGGGGGTCGCAAATGACCAACCGCATGAATATTAATGAGGTAAGTTGCGATTTGGGACCCCCTAGGAATCGCACAAATCACGAGGATGGAGGCCTGCTGAGAACAGCAGATCACCATGTCTGTGATTGCTTTTAATTAAAGCAATCTTTTTTTTGTAAAGCAGTTTGTTTTCCTTAAGGGAAAACGAGATACTTTACAAAAAGAAAAATGAAAAGTTTTCTTTTCACTCTTTAAGAGCAGGCAGTGGTCCGTGGATCCACTGCCTGCTCTTAAAAATGGTTTTACAAATATTCACAAAGAAGAAGGTGTCCCCTAGGGACCCCTTCGCATTCCCGAATGGGATAACACCTACTTGAAGTAGGTGAAAAAATGCAAATGTTTTGCAAACGCAATTGCAGTCACAAAACATTCATACATACGATGCAATTCGGTAATAGGAAGGGACGCCCTAAACATGCCCCTTCCTAATACCGAATTGCAAACCCATTTTGCGATTCAGTAACAGGTTACCAAATCGCAAAATTAGGTTTGCTACATCGGAAAAGCAATTTTTGCTTCCACAAAACCCATAAAGGCTTGATACATCTGGCCCTTCGTTACCAATGTCCTGATACCAATGTGAGATTGGGTTCAATACCAATGCATGACTGTAAAACCACAGCTGTCTTTTGCAGTTCAGTGTTTTCTCTATTAGGACAGAAACACTCAAAAAAAAACTCTGCGTCCCAGTTTTGATTGTAAAGCAGGGTCGGTAACAGTGGGTTATGGGTGTATAAGGTGCGGCAGAGAAGCTCTGCCTTCATGATCTTGCCTCTGAGTCGGTTAGAGCAAAGTATTTTGTCTAGTTGGATGTGTAGTTCATGGGCAGGTGAGTAAAAGGAGTAATCCCTTTGGGTGCCATTATGCGCCCTCCCGGCCTCCCACACTGAGACATCCAGGTTATAAATTCATGTGCCAGTCGGGTTACCCGAGGCTCATGGAACAGCGGGGTGGATCCTTTTCTAAAACAGTTTGTCTTTCTTTAGTATGGATGTTCCGTTCTCAAAGAGAGAAACGCAACCCAACTTTAGTAAGTTAGGTTTAACCTAGGGTTACCAGGGAATAGAGAATCATTTATTAAAAAATTAAACAGTCCTCTATAATTACATGGTTGTAGGTCATATGGGGAGTCAGCCAGATGGAAATCCATAACATCTGGGTTCCAAATTGTTTATAATTATTGAGATAGTTGAGGCCAAGTTCCCCATGACAGAGGTAATGCAAAGCACAAGGATGTACAGATAGAAGGCGCAGGCAAAAAAGAGCAGCTGACCTCGAAGCAGGTGAACCGGGTTTGAGTCTCAGCAGAGACACTCAACATCCTGTGATTCTAGGTAAATCACTTAGGGGCATATTATCAAGCCTGTGCGCTAAAATTATCGCCGCTTTATCGGCCGAAAACGGCCGATAAAGCGGCGATAATGGGCTTGATAATATGCTCTATGGAATTCCAATCGAAGCACATGTTAGATGTGAAGACATCTAACATGGGCTTCGATTGGAATTCCACAGAGCATATTATCAAGCCCATCGCCGCTTTATCGGCCGTTTTCGGCCGATAAAGCGGCGATAATTTTAGGGCACAGGCTTGATAATATGCCCCTTAATCTCCCCGTGTCTAACAAAATCTGTAACGCAACTGGTGCTCATGCAAAGCGCTCTGATACATTCGGGTCGAGTTTACACTATATGAAAACTCCAAAATAAAAAAATAAAAAAATTATCTTCAAATGATAGGATTAATGAATTAACATAGCCCGAACACCTACCCTATGCATTATGGTTTTGCATGCATTGTGCAATTTACACATTTCTAACATAGCAACAATGGACTTTCCTCCCTACACGGTGGACAGTTTTCATAATGTGTCTGTTGACTGAATACATTTCTAGCGCTACAAAGAAAGATTAGACTTCCAGGGTGAGAAGGCAACAAAACAAGTTCCAGATATGAAAAATGACTGACTTTCCCTAATGGGTTATTACCTGATTTAATATTACACAGATTGGCACTACCACGGCCACAGGACATAATTTGTGATTTAGAGAAGTTAATACTTAAATCCAAACTTTACATAAAATCAGTGAAAGATATTACTAACTTCTTCAGTGCCCTTGAAGTGCAGGCCAGTAGCACTGCATCACCTGCATATCAAAGCACAGGAATACCAACCCCCTGAATCTTTGGGACATCAGCACACATTTCAGAAGATAATAAATATTGTTTATGTAAAAAATGAATAAAAGTGGAGCTAAAATACATCATGGCCGAACGCCCCCTTTCAAACCGAAAGGTTTTGTCAGTTTCCCATTTGGCCTAAACCTTGGCCAAGCCATCAGATTAAAATGTTAGCAAAGAAAGAGACCAGTGTGGCATCCAGGCATAACTCTATTAAAAAGCACCACAACTTTGGGTGGTTTACCAGATCAAAAGCACTGGATAGGTCCATAAATGCTAGTTGTAACGAGCAGTACCTGCCAACAAGGTACTTGATTCATTAATTAAGGTTTAGGCGTTGTTCACCAGCACCTAGGTGCTCTCTCAGAATGTTCTCAGCATTTTCCACTCCCAAATTATGCTAAATTCCACCCTGCCCAAGATCTTAACTGAGGAATCAATGAGTGATATTGGCCTGTATCCGTTCGGTTCCAAACAATTTACTTTTTTAAAAATAGGGACCATGATCGATAAGGACCAATATCTGGGCAGTTTGGAAGTGCAACAATTATAAAAAAATATTAGTTAAGAGAGGTCCCCATGGTTGCATTTAAAAAGATCCTTAGTGACACCCTTGGGGTGAGTTCTTTGTTTAATGAACTCTGCTGTATACCACATATAGAGTCGTAGTTGAAGCTATGAATCATCTGAAAAGGTGATATCGACTACGGGCATCTAATGTGGGTGCTTAGAATACTAAGATTAATTCATTATCTTTATTACAGTTGATCACCTGCCAAAAATGTTTGGAGTTGGTTTAGCGGCTGTCACAGTAAGCTGCTCCCAATGCAATTGTTGGAGTTCCCTCTTTCTAATCTTCAAAGTAGATCTGTAAAGTGACTGGCATGCTGGAGCCCGTTCTCTAATTCCTAGTTGTCTAGCCAAGGCCTCGCGCAGTTGCCTAATAGCAGAGGAACATGATGTGCCAACAGGGTTGTCTTAACAGCACTAAAGGCCCCCGGGCACTGGGCCCTGCCTACACAACCACTCACAGGAATAAAAATGTTTAATAGAAAATTAGGGGCCGATTATGATCGCGGTTTTTCCGCATCCTCGGGGCCGGCGGAAGCCACCGCCGGCCCAGAGGATGCGGAGAAACCGCAGCGGACTGACCAAGGACCCACCACCACATTAGGATGGCTGGTGGGTCCTGGTTTCCGTCCGCAGCTTTTCCGCCGCGGTCGGCTTACAACCGCGGCGGAAAAGCTCTGATATGGTGACGGTGTCTCTCAGACACCGTCCGCCATATCAGGATGGGCTTTAAAAAATGCTGGGTTTTTGCCGCGGAAAAGCATACAGATCTTCACTGTGGGGGCCCGTTGCGGGCCACCTGGGTGAAGGGGGGTGGGGGGTGCACATGGGGGGTACCTATGGTACCCCCCCTGCATTTGCATGCAGAAAGCAGCAGGCACCGCGCGGTGCCTGCCTCTTTCTGCATGCAAATGCAATGCGTGCATTTTTAACATTGCCGCGGGTGCAGCTTGAAGCTGCACCCGCTGCAATGTTAAAAATATAGGATGTGACCACCAGGGTGGCGGTCACATCCTAATTGCACAGGAGGGAACTCCGCATGCCATGCGGACGTTCCCTCCTGCTCTGGGGTCGCGGACGGACGCTAGTCCGTCCGCGATCCTAATCGACCCCTTAGTGTTCAATTCTGGTCTGCATGGAGCCCTTATGCTCGTTGCCACCCTCCCCCCCGACGGGTAGCTGCCCAGTTTGCCAATGCGTTAAGATGGCACTGAGCACCAAACCAACCCAGGGCTACTGCCGACAAAGGGGCTTGTGCTTTTGCCAGCAGCAGTTAACAGTATATGGCTCCATAACTTGATCAGGACTAATAGTAGAAAAAAAGGGTTAGAAAGATGCCACTAGTCTCAGACAGTTATGCTGAGGATCTAGCTGATGTGTAGAATATTGTTTCTTACAATATATTTCAAAAGACCACGCGGCAGAAAAATATAATCGATAGTAGAAGCACAACCACGCCCAAAATAGGCAGTTAAAGTGGTAGTTGTGGAGTGGGTTGTTTCATGTGCATTGACTAACTCATGGCTCAGTATAAAATGAAAGAATGATTCCCCGTGGCAAACTGGTCATATGCCAGGTGCTGGAATGTCACTGTGGTTGGACAACATGCACAAACATATGTTCTCATTCGTATTTCAGCATTAAAATCACCACACATTATTACATTAGAAACATTCTTATGGGACAATAATTTGTCCACAATGTGGCACAAAAGTACAATGTTCTGATTATTTTGGTATTCACATTTTTTTTAAAGAAGTTAATTAAATAGAAATGAACTTCATACATAGCCCTCACAAAAAATATTTGACATACATTTCTACTGAACTCAATGGGAGCAATTTTCATGTTCAGAGAAAGCTTGAACCAAGTTGTGAGCTCTCTCTTTACTGGCCTTGAAGCTGAAGAAACAGCAGTCAGAGTAGCATAAAAAGCCATCATTAAACACAGGGTTAGTGCACATGTCTCCTAAATCAGGATCATATCAAAATGAGCAGTAAGCAGAAAGTATAATCGTCAAATCGCATTGAGCTTAATATCATGAGCTCCAAAGCATGGACGTTTTAAATAAAGAATACATTCTCAGTAATATATTGCACTGACATCCTTGAGGTATACGTCAAGATCTCAATAGCATCATCATAGTAGTGTTCCCAGGTATACCCAACATGAAAAACTGTGCAGCAACAATGGTGGACTTAGCACTGGGACATTGGACATAAACCGGATATCACTGTGGAAGCTTTGTGGCCCTCTTTTCCTGACGAAGGCACTTTCCTGTGCCGAAACGCGCGTAGAAGATCACTGTCAAATATAAATTGTGCCACACCTTTTTGTCCACGGAAACCATAACCCAACACCAATGATCATGAACAATTATTTTAAAAGTGCTTAGTTAGCATGAGATTGTACAATTGTAAACATGAATGGATCAGCATGATTGATTTATTCCATTTTTACTTCTTTGTTACATGATTCTCAATAAAATAATTGTTGTACTTTTCTAAGAAACATAGTTATGTTGGTTCGTTCTTCCCTTTTATTTGTCAATTGCATTATATCGACTGTAATATGAATGTTTTGTATATGTTGCCTCAAGTATTTACATTGACATATTCTAGCCCTGCCTTAAGGAACATTACCTCCAAGGTAATTATAACTCACGCCCTCGCCATGCCCTGCTAATTGCCCCACATATTAAAACTTTCATGACATCACATCATTGATTATATCACTGCAACATTTGCAATTAAACTATTGATGATAAAACTGTGCACAGGTGGGGTGAGAGAGTTATTATTACCTTACTGCAAGCAAATTAGTATTGCCAGGGGGTTCTACTCTTTTCTTCAGTACGTAGATGATTTGTTACAAGCAGCTCTTTCTCATCAACCCTGCCTGCAAGATACCATTACATTACCGACTCACCTAGCTAATCATGGCCATGACGTTTCTAAGGATAAATTACAATGCTGCCAATTGAAAGAGTATTATTTAGACCATGATATTTCTCCCAGGGCAAGGCATATTTCTGCTGATAGAGTGAATGTACTGATGGCAGTTCCTTGAACAGTGGCTCAATCTCACATTCGTTCTTTCCTGGGAATGGCAGGTTACTGTCTTCAGTGGGTTCCATATTATGCTCCGTTTGCCAAACCATAGCAGGGCCTTATCAAACTGTTCATTTCAGACCCGGTCACTTGGACAGCAGAGGCAGAGAAATCTTTTATTGCATTGAAACACCAGTTTTAGCCCCTGCTCCAACATTAGGTCTCATTGACTCTACTAAACTGTTTACCCTCTATTGTCATAAGAGAGATTCCTTTCCAATGGGAGTCTTGACACAGAAACATGGGGATTAGAGCCACCCAAATGCTTACTATTCCACTATAATGGATCGTTTAGCTGTAGTTTTTCCATGATGCTTAAAAGCTGTTGCTGCAGTGGCTGAATTAGTGCAAGTGGCAGAAAATATTGTTCTTGGTGTTCCCTTACCAGAGTAAGTTCCTCATACTGCAGCGTCATTATTACTGAAAAATAAAAGACAGAACAGTACTACTGCCGGATTAGCCAAACATAAGTTGATTCATCATGCATGTTCCATCCTCATATTACTCTTTATTTCGTTGAAAAAAAACCATAAAAGAGATGCATAATACAAAATACAAAGTCTGTTATAAATTTAAAATTAAGTTAAAAGCTTGAGACATACACATCTGGATCATTTATAAGACAAGAGTACACAGTCAACAGACCTGGGGTTAGCCTTTCTTCTTCCATAAAAAGGATCAGCAGCACCCTCTCCCCGCCCCCGCCCCCCTCAGCGCCTTGAGACCCTCAATTATGAGTAGTCTGGCTATATAAACCATGACTGATTGATTTATTGATAAATGCAACAGGGGAGAGGAGGCTGAACTTCATGTATTCTTTTTTTTGTCCGGGATATTACAAAATCAGACATAGATGGCTGGTCCAAGTGTGCAGGAACTTAGGCACACAACACTGTAAAGAAGCATTCAGGCTCCTAAAATACAATACTGAACTCCAAATTGTTTATGCTGTATCCCGTCTTTTAAGTTCTATGTGGTGGGCACGAAAAGTCTTCTTAGGAACCAGTAACGGATCTAATATTGACTGATCTTTTTATTCTCTTTGAGCTAATGTTATCCATTATTAAATGCTTTATAAAGAAAGCTGGCAAAAATATGAAAGAAAGACATTAAACCGTGATCAAGCAAATGCTAGCAATACAGAAGTTACAGGAAATTGAAGAAAACAATGAAATAATGGTAATCTTTGCAATCTATGTAATTTTAATGGATCAAATGGGGGATCGTGGAAGTAAACATTACAATACAGCGTTGAATTCTCTATTGCTTTTTTATTCTCTCTTTTAATAAATTACTGAGTTACTTTGCTATATTAAACATGTTAGACATGTTAGTGCTACATTCAGGGATGAAGGATGTGGTTTGGAACAATAGACTGGCCAGCAGCCTGCAGACATATAGGAATCAAGTTGAGCAAGGAAGAGCAAGGAAGAGTGGGAGCTGATACTGGTGACAAATAACCACTGTGAAGGTATTCTGAGAGACACTGGAACAACAGTTCTGGGAAAATAGGAAGGAGGTGGGACTGATCAGCAAAACAACTGATATCCATGACATAAGGTCAGATGGGTTGCATTTCAACAAAACTACTTGCATTCTTGAACTTCAGGAGGCTACTTAGGTCGGGTTGGACCTTGGTCAAGGGTATGATTAGTCAACAATGCACTATTTATATCCAGAAAATGGAAAACATATGTTGCTGCCACACTGATGTAGAGTTCTTTGTTCTTAAATAACAAATAATAATGAATTTGAAGGGTGATGTGGACATGCACATCAAGTATTGTAGTAATGAAACAGAACTAGTGCCACATGTACATGATGTTTATCAGCTGTGAAAACTCATGTTTATTCTATTGAGAATTTGAGTGTGTATAAGAATGTTAATGCTTGAGTAATTGAGAGAGCCCTTAGGGTGAATATTACCAGAATGAACTCCAATGATCATTGCAGTTTTTAATAAAATACTTCATGCTGGTACCAGAGGACTCCTGAAATGTATTGAGAGAGGAAGATATTGTTTTCTTCTACAGCAGTTGTGTTATTTTATAATTACTGGTGGCTAGCAAAGTCTTAACTAAGTAGTAATAAGAAGCTTAGAGACAGTGTTTTTATACATGTAGGGCAGGCATTTCATTTTATAAGGACATAGTAAGTCATCTATGACAATAAAAATGCTCAACATCTCCCCCAACCACAATTACATAAACCATATGTTGTAAATTGGTCTTCACCAAATTTAAATTATGCTGGTGTCATTCAAGTAATTTCGGGAATTTTGTGTTACTCTTGTTTCATGAAATTCTCAATATTATGCCATGTTGCATAATTTTGGGGTGTTCGCAGTACAAATTTACAGCAAAAGCACAGGAACAACAGCTTTTGTTCACAGTGCTGTTCTTTAAATGCATCTTCACACCAGAATTTGCCACAAGAATGCATTTGGCACTAATATATGGCTCGAAATGATAGAATTTTATTTTGTGCAATGTTGCCATAATTCCACATAATTACCCAAAAGTAGATTATGCCAAATTTTACACATCGCTAATTTTAAAGTAAACATTTCCATATGTATTGAAAAAACATCCACAGTGATACAGTGCTTGGCATTCTGAAACAAAGGGTCTAGAGTTAGAGTTTGACAGATTGCCTAGTCCATCAAACCATAGCGGATATCCTCATTTCCCAGAACCATTATTTCTCAGCAGTAGCACGCCTCATCTGTGCCTGTTCGAAAATTGTGCTCTGCTGCTTGATTGTATTATATCTGAATGTCTGTCTTTATACTTCCCTTGTAACAATTTTTTCTTTTTTTGCACTGTAGATACACCACCAACCTGAAGCATTCTGACAGAAAAGGGAAAAAGGAGGCTGTGTCAGTAACAAATGCAAGAAATGTCCAAAAAGGTCTACATCGGAGTGGTTATGGTCGTCTCATTTTTGGTTAGCTGGCAAAGTTACAGCATCCACAAAGCCAAATCGAAAAATTCACTTTTTGTCCCACCAAGCGTCGAGGTAGCGGTGGAACCACCACAGAAGAAGTTTTCATTCCTTTTTGATGAGGCTCACAAGTGCATGGGCCGCACACCATTCCTATTGCTGTTAATACCCTCCATACCAGAAGAAGCTGCCACCCGGGATGTAATTCGGAAGACGTGGGGTAACGAGATATTGATGCCTGGCGTTGACATCATGAGGATGTTTCTTCTTGGTGCTCCTCAACCACCTGCCGTCTTTGCAGCTAAGCAGGCCTTGTTGAGGATTGAGAGCGCTAAGTTTGGGGACATCATACAGCAGGACTTCATGGACACATACAACAACCTGACCTTGAAGACCACGATGGGCATGGAGTGGGTGGCTACCTATTGCCCCAATGCAATCTATGTCATGAAAATTGACTCTGACATGTTCTTCAATCCATTATTCCTGGTGAACCATCTTCTCCAGCCAAACCTTCCTGCTAAGAAGAACTACTTCACTGGAGCTGTCATAAGGATGGCCAGGCCTATTCGTAACCAAAACTCGAAATGGTTTGTGTCACGCGATGTCTACCCCAAGGATGTTTACCCCACATACTGCTCAGGAACAGGGTATGTGCTTTCAGGTGACCTGGCTGCAAAGATTTACCACATTGCTCCTGAAGTGGCACCCATCAACATGGAGGATGTATTCATGGGATTGTGCTTAGAGAAACTGCAGATACAGATCACCAATTCCCCAAATTATATCTTTAATATGAATCGAATAGGGTATGAGCGGTGCAAGTTTGCCAAGTTGATCACAGTGCATCATTACACAAAGGAGGATATTGAACATCTCTGGCCAGATTTTGTGGATGCACTAAAGAGCTGCTGAGCTTTACACAAACAAAAACCAACTGGAGGATACTATTTTGGCCAAATATGAGACCTCAAAAAGCCATGCCAAACTAAAGGAGTTAGAAGAATCTGCATGTAGGCTCTTACATTTGAACATCAGCTGGTCAGATTAAACATTGCACTTTCAATTAATTACTTATAGGTTAATGACGTATGCACTTTCAGGGAGATTAGACAACACAACAATATTGGATGGAAATCGTCAAATCAAACTGAACATTGGTGTCTACTCAGAATGAATTTCAGCACTCTTGGCCACGCACTAATAGGGAAAATCCAGCCTGAATCGCCAATCCGTGCTGAGTGAGTACACGGGCCCCCAAGATGTGTTTGAACCAATTTGGGCTTCATCAATGAAGTTCATCAAGGAAGACTCTGTACATTAGTGATGGATGGAAATGCTTGAATTCATTTTAAACCCAGATAATTATTACTCAGGGTTCATTTGAATCCATCATTTTTTATTCATTTGTATGGTTGGAGAAAGGATCCAATCATATCAATTAGTTCCTCCCTGAAAGGGGGAAGTTAAGAAAGAACTAATAAGCCATATAGGCCATACTGAACAGGATCGCAAGCAAACCCAAACATATGTCAATTCTACTGCGGCATCTTACCGAAATGTGGCATGAGCTTGAGAGATATGTGTTGACATACATGTGCCACTTAGGTTCACTCATTAAGACAGCGCACATAAGTGATGAATTGAAATGCTTGATCCTATCTAAATTGCTGGTAATAACTCAGGGACATTCCATTCCATAATCTAAGTTCATCTGTGACATTACAGATAGGGACCAACTATACAAAATGTTCTTGGCCCCTTTCCTATGGCAACCACCCAACTCAATTGCTAGCCCACCTTCTCCTCTAAAAGGGATCACAATCAATCCCTGGCATAATTCAGTTTTATTTGGGCTCACTGGTGATGTACAGCTTGAGCAGCAGCAGCTAGTGACTTTCAAGGCTGTGAGGTATAAAACTTGTGGGTGAGTGTGACTTAGTGAGGGAAGCGAGTGATTCCACTGATGTTAGAAGGGGTTCGGGAGGGGGATCATTTTGAAGCTAATTTTGTTAAATATTATGGTGAAAAAAACAATAAGGTTTATTAAGCAGTTCTGAAGGTGTAGTCTTAAATTATTGTAAATCCTGAAAGAGTGCCCCATAAATTGCTGCATTAAATATTTTCAACAGTTAATGTAGAGTGCAAATTGTTCTGTACCATAGTTAAGGTTTATGGGGCTAGATATCCAAAAATGGGAATAGTGATTACCTAATTGCAATTTTTTGTGAATTACAATTATGAAATGACTATTCCTATTGTATGAAATTCTTTTGAGTTTCATTACCCATCGCAAATTGCCCTACCTCATAAATATTAATGAGGTAGGTACCAATTTCGGACCCAATTGGATTCGCTATCATTACAGGGATGGTGGCATGCTCGGGTCAGCAAACCACTATGTCTGTGATTGCTTTTATATAAGCAAATCTTATTTTTTTTAACACAGCCTGTTTTTCTTATAAGAACATTTGAAGTTTCATTTTTGAAGTGAGGCAGTGGACCATTGCATGCTCTTAAAAATATTTTTCCAACCGGTAAATTGCAAATGCTACCTGACTGAGTTTCATTTGCAAAACATTCGTATATACCATTCCAATTCAGTATTAGGAAGGGACACACTCCAAATACCGAATCATAAAACCTAAATTGTGATTTGGTAGCAAGTTACCAAAAAGCAATTTGGATTTTGTACATCACAAAAAGCATTTCAATGCGCGTTTGAGAGTACACAAATGCTTCATACATCCAGCCCTTAATTATCTTACAATGGCGGTTCTCCACCAGGCATTGCCAAACTTTGCTTTAATCTGTGACAGGGATGGGACTTCATCCCTCAGACACCCTAGCAGCAGGCTGTGCCAGGTGGCTACACATTATGCTTGAAAGTGCCATAAGGATCCGGCAGCGTGGGTGTCAACAACAGCGGTTTCCTCAGCCCGCATTGCCAAACTTTGCTTTCTCCCATGACTGGGGTGGGACTATATCCCCCAGCCACCCTTGCAGCAAGCGGAGCCAGAGGGCTATAGATCACACTTTAAATAGTCATAGGGATCCCACAGCGGGACGCACCCCGGCATGTGCCCGGGTGAAGACTGGGCCAATGCTGGGCCCATCTTCAACCGTCATCACCTGGAAGAGTCTGGGCTGGGCCACCCCTCATGGCCGGGGCTAGTAGTAGTATTGGTGAGTTTATATGTCAAGTTTGCTTTTTCTCCGCTGCCTTGGCTTGATCCTCTGTGCTCCCTGTGCACCTTAGTCAGGAATCATGGGTAAAAGGAAACAGTGGCACTACAAAGACTCACTCAGGCACTTCGCTTGATTCATTTTTAGCCTGTGCTGTAGGTGTCATTGCTAAGAAATTGACTTGGCAGAGAGGCGGTTGTCCCTCAATCAGGGCGTGGGGCTGAGCAACCCAATATCAAGTCTGGCACCTCATCTCCTCAAAGTCTCTGTTGATGGTTCCAGTAATTTTGACAGTTCGCCTCTTGCTGCTGCCACAGCTCAAGCCCTTCTGTTCTCCCCTGGTAGTCTATCATAAAGCCTTCTGAACTGCGCTGTTCCTACAAACACTAATCTTTGCCGTCCCTGAGGTAGGAAGAAGAGGAAAACAAAAGAGGGGGTTGTATCTTTGTCCGCTTCAAAACATAGATCGACTGCTCATTCCGCAGACAATTTCTGCACTCTGGCAGGGCCCACTTCATTGCAGTAAGAGGCGACACCCCCAATCACCTTACTAATTCCCCCTTCAGCACACGTGTCTCCTCCCTATGGTTAGACCTCTTCCTTATCTCACTTACCAATAAAGTGGGTCTTTGTCCACTGTTGTATTGGTGTAGGGTCTGGCATTTGCAAATCTGTTGTCATATTGGTTGGGGCTGGTTGAGGTTTTGAAGCTAACTGAGGCTAATAGGATCCCTTGGTTGAAGTCTATAAAAGTTGCCTAAAGCTGGGATGTGCGGCTCTGTGGATCACCCATGAAATCGCACTCGAGATTTCGAAGTCGACCCTTAAGGGTTTAAATCGGCGCTTTGTAGATACTGTTCTCAATAGGAATGGGAGGTTGGGTTCTCACACTACTGATTTCCTTGAGTTTAAAGATGGTTACTCCTTTTATGTTTATTTGGATGAGATTGAGCCCCCTCTCGCCAAAGCACTTTATATAAAATTCTGGTTTGGGTGTTTTCCGATCAGGACCAGACTGGCCGTAGCGGGCACCGGACATTTCCTCATGGGCTGCCAGTGTGGGGGCCGGTTTTTGACCCATGGGGGGCCGCTTTTGTTTCCAGGGGCCAGCCCCTGTACCAAAAGCAGTGCAGTATCCCTCCACCCCTCCCCCACCACACGGCCAGTCCGACTGAATTGCCAGGGCCAGTTTGCATTTCCCGTCCGGCCCTTTTCCGATTTGTTCAGTCACAGCAAAATGGCAGCACATCTCTGTTGATCCAGATGTGTCATGTCCTTTTTACCCTATGGTCACAGAATCAATTGACTATATTGCTATTTTTCGTACAGGTTATCATGAATATAGGAAGAAGTGTATTTTGCCGCTTTGTCGTAACTTGGGGATTAGAGGTATGAGATCTGCAATCAGGATTTTAGAGAACAAATGCCTTTGGGCTGGTTGTATTTGCTGTTTCCCATTTTCTGTTAACTACGTGGAGGACTAGAGAAAAGAAGTTGGCCTCTTGAAGAATGTCGCTCTAAAAATTGATTTTTATATGTATTTTAACTGAATTTCATTGGTCATTCTTTACGACTATGAATGTAACTATTTATATCTATTTATATTTTGGCATTGAATGAATTGTATGTATTTTAAATAATTCAAATCACCTGATCTTAATGGCGGTTTAGTGTATTGATATTTTCTTTATTTTTTTTACTATGTGATTTTATCGCAATTTTGCTGAATAAAGACTTATGATGATGATGAATTATCTTACGTGCACATATGGCTGTCTGCACTTTACTGGATGGCTATAATACTTGGATCCTCAGTTTTATTTGTAAAATGTCTACAAAGAAATAATACCTGCACCTAATATATTGTCTGTAGCAAGTACGCTGTCATCTCACCTCAAATCTAGCTGTATACCAAAATGTAGGAGGAAACTCCAAACGCATGCCTGATGCCTCGCCTGCCAGAGTGTTGAATATTAAAGTAGCATGAAAAGCAGGGCCGGACTGGGAATCAAAACTGGCCCTGGCAAAGAGCTCGGCCGGCCCCACCGAGAGCCTCCGAGCTATTTGCCAGGGCCGGTTTCGGCCTATTTTGTTACATGGGCCAATTTTGAAGCTATGCTGCAAAAACGGCCTTGTAACAAAACGTCAAAAAAGGTTTGGGAGGCACCCTAGTACTTGGAAATGGGATGGGTATAGATACTAAAACAAAAACAAAGTTCCCTTCTCCTTCTACTCCGAGAACAAGAGGATTAGATCCTCTAGTTAGTTTGATTAAGCAAGGCCATACACTAAAATGTAATAAGACAAATATTACCGGGTTGCTAAGTTTACAGACAAATATATAAAATCATACATAGAATAATACATTTCCAATTAAACATATAAATTCAAAGGAATGTGTTATCAATATTTTATTCAAAAAAAATGTTTATACAATTAATATTGACAAAGTTAAAAAACATTAAAATCACATACTCATCATATATCTTTTTAAAAGGAATATAATGTGTACAATGAATACACGAGGAACAACTGTCGACGCAGAGTTTTTGTGCTAGGATGGATCGTCACCTTCTTCAGGACAATAGTTCAATATTTAAAAATCTGAATAGAATATAAAAAACGTTATTAGAAAAAAGATCCTGTAACAAAAACGGCCACCAGGGGCCCAAAATCGTCCCACACCCTAGCGGCCCACCGGGGAAACGCCCGGTGCCTGCTATAGCCATTCCGGCCTTGATGAAAAGCACTACGTTTCATAGAAATATAAGATAGAGGTGGGCTTGAGCCAGATGCCTATTTCTTACTCCTTTACCCCAAAATGAGCTTAAGCTGTACGTGATTTCAGTTTGCCACCCATGCTTTATACTCTTGTGCCAAGAAGTACATGACATGGGATGTGGCCAAGATGACTACCACCTAAGATGCCTCTTCTACCCCACCAACCTCCGGCCGAAAATAACACCATAATGGCAAAGAGAACGGGTGACAGAAATGCTGCAACTGAGGTGTGAAGGCCCCCTGCATGGCAGGACTCATCCTCAGGGCCTGTAGGGCCGGCTTAGCTGCCTGTGGAGACAAGCGCGGCCTCACACAACCATGGTAACCACGAGGAGAGTCACAGAGTGGTAGGCCTGTGGGTGTGAATGAGGGCAGTTCCTTGAGTGGTCCCCTTAGTCCCTGAGGATCAGCCACCAGGCAGCCTGCTTGGTCCAGCAAGGCATGGTGCCTTTCTTGAGTGTAGACGGAACACACAGTGGGTCAGGCTGCCTCTGACCAGAAATCTGAGGCGTGTGCTGTCGGCACCGCTGACCACTGCACTTGAATCATCCTACCAGCCAACAGAGACAGCAGACAACTGCCTACACAGAGTCAAGACATGCAAGGCAATTGATGCACACAACAGAATGCAGTGCCCAGTCACAGAAGGAGCACACATAAAGTGGCAAGAGCAAGCCCACCCATCCTTTATCTGGTATACAGAAATACAGAGCTTGTGCCTCCTTCATATAACGAGCCACATAATAGGGCACCAAGGTGTAGGTGTGGACTGGGTGGCAGAGGCATCCTGCCAAGGATGCGCTTAACACAGCTATGATGGCTATGAAACAAAGCAACATCCTCTTTACAACCCACGACCAATGAAGACACAGTTTGGTATTGTTTCAATAGCCCAGTGCTCCAAGCATGGCAATGTCTAAAGGCAAACAGACCACAACTTAAGGGATATGCTCACATGCTTGACCAATAGAACCCGTAAGGAAGGACAGTATACCTCTGGTACCACTCTACGAAGGACAGGGGAGACCACACTGCATCCCTCACCGGGGCCTTCGTGGAGGCTCATTTCGATTTCATCTATGAAGAGCTCCAAAAAATGAAACACAAGCTCTCACAAGATCTGTGAGGGTTAATCTAGATCTAGAGGTGTTTGGCGATAGAGTTTCCACGCTTAAGGACAATGAAAACCTTGAGAAGCAAAGGAGTGGAACAGCTACAGCATGAAGTCTTAGGGCAGCCCCCAAGAACTGTAGGCTGCCCTGCAAGCCCACGCTGAAGACCAAGAAAATCACTCCAACAGGATCAACATTTGCATACTTAGGGTGTCTCCCACCATGGGAGAAAGGGACATAGCGAGCTACGGCCAGGCCCTCTTCCACCAAATCCAGGGTCTCGCCATGAAGGACAAAGTTCAATTGAACTCAATTAATAGGGTGTGCTCGGGTGTGAACAAACTTGTGTGTGAACAGAAGATGCACGCTGGGCATCCTTAAGTGTGTCCATGAATTCCAAATCAAAGAGACTCTACTACAGAGGGCTCAATATGCTCAACCTCTCCTGTTCCAAGGTCATCAGCTCACACACTACCCGGACCTTTCCATGCTGACCTTACAGAGGCGCAGAGTGCTTAAACCTATTAAGTAAAATCTCACAAACAAAGACATAACTTATAGCTGAGGCTACCCTTTCTGCATCATCTTCTGCTGGGAGGACAAGATGCACCTAATCAAAAAATGGTTCATCGGCCTACCGGAGAGCACCGGATTCTTGCCATACCTCCTTCCATGGGAGAAGCGGACAGAGCATGTTACATGTAGGCCCTCTTCCACACATCCTGGCCCCGACATGAAGGACGCTATTCAGTTGAATCGAGTTCATAGGGTGGGCCACTCAGGTATGAACAATTGACGATCACTGGACATCCCCACATGAGTTCACAATGTTCAAATAAAGAGACTATAAACCAGCGGGCTCGAGATACTCAACCTATACTGTTTCAAGGTCATAAACTCACACTCTACCAGGGCCTTTCCATGCCGAACTTACAGAAGCTCATAGAGCTTAAACCTATTACGGAGCACATCACAAACACAGGCATAACTTATAGCTGGAGCCTCATCTTCTTCTGCTGGGAGAACAAGCCTTAACAAATCAAAAACTTGGCAAAGCTTCCAAGCTCCTCGGTGTGGCAGAGAGCACCTTTTGAGAATCACCTATAAGATCCTGCAAGGCTGCGAGGGAAGTCTGCTCCAGTGGCAGCAGGACACAAGATCTCCTAATGTCCTACTTTCTGATCAAGAAACCATTGCTGAGGAATGGCAGGAGATCCTAGACAGACTCGTCATAGAGTCTGGCCATCATGATTCAGACTGAAGCTGAGACATGCATTTGTATTGTATTTAGCAGGCAACATCCCCAGCTTGCAGCCCTGTTCCCCAAGCATAGGGGGCGTGAGTTGGCGTTCTCTTGACCGACAAACAATGGCTCTAAGCCTGCCCTCGGTCTGGGGTTTGCCCTTTGGAGTTATTATACGGATTCCACAGTGACTGATTTCCTTAACTCTTTTCTTGTCCCTGTCTTTGTTTGGTGTTGGCATAATGGAAGTACTCACACCACTGGAACAAGATGGTCCCCAACCCTCGCCACCTTGCCCAGGTCCCCTCCCCTGAATGACTGCCTGTACATATTATCCAATATTACCAAACTTGCCTCCATTGGTTGGGCCTCCTTGGCATCTACTGATGTCCCCATATAGAATAATTGTAAAAATAATCAGCATCAACGTAAGAGACCTTAACAATCCTGTTATGGGGGCAGCGGTATTATCCTACTTAGAACAGAAATGAGGCGACATTTGCTTCCTCCAGGCGATGCACCTCGTTGCACGAGATTGGCACAGACTGACATCTCAGCACTATCCAGAGCCATACTTTTGTCTAGCTCGGGGAAAAAGGAGGGGTTGGCTATTCTTTTCTGAGGGAGCCTCCGAGGGGTGGTACTGGGAAACATAGCTGAGATAAAAGGAAGGTCATTGATCTACCGCATCCAGATCGGGGGACATCCACTCACTATCCATACTAATATAATAAAGAGAGAGCCCAAACGTTTGAGGCAGGTAATCTCAGGAACCACAGCACCAATCACAACACCCAATACAGCGTTGGAAAGGGCAGTTGCAGCAGAAGGACATAGGCTATGCAGACGCCAACCATATACATTTAAAAGGTAAAAGAACCGTGCCAGCAAAGTAGTCCCTTGAGGGCGAGTCTGCGTTGTGCTCTGGGTTTGTGCTGGGGGCGTGACAAACGCTGGAGGTGTGTGGCACATTCCGTCCTTCATGCCATGTCTCATATCATGTGCTAATCCCACCCTGCTCCCTTTAAATACCCCTGCACCTCATAATCATAACCCACCCTTACTTCTTAAAATACCCCAACACCCTTAAACACTAACCCATCTTAAACCTATAAATATACCCTGAACCCCAAACCTATCCATAAACCCTAAAAATACCCCTGTACCCCAAAACCCAAACCTAGCCCTAAATCCTATAAATACCCCTGTACCTCAAAACCCAAACCTACCCTAAAAATACCCCTGTACCCCAAACCTAGCCCTGAACCCTATAAATACCCCCGTACCTGAAAACCCAAACCTACCCCTGAACCCTAAAAATACCCCCTTACCCCAAAACCCACACCTAGCCCTGAACCCTAAAAATACCACTGTACCCCAAAACCCAAACCTACCCCTGAACCCTAAAATACCCCGGTACCCCAAAACCCAAACCTAGCGATGAACCCTTAAAATACCCTTGTACCCCAAAACCTAAACCTACCGCTGAACCCTAAAAATACCCCTGTACCCCAAAACCCAAACCTAGCCCTAAACCCTAAAAATAACCCTGCACCCCAAAACCCAAACCTACCCCTGAACCCTATAATACCCCTGTACCCCAAAACCCAAACATAGCCCTGAACCCTAAAAATACCCCTATACCCCAAAATCCAAACCTACCCCTGAACCCTAAAAATACCCCTATACCCCAAAACCCAAACCTAGCCCTGAACCCTAAAAACACCCCTGTACCCCAAAATTCATACCTACTCCTAAACCCTAAAACTACCCCTGTACCCCATAACCCAAAACTATATCTGAACCCTTAAAATACCCAAACACCCCAAAACATATACCTCAGTACCCCAAAACATATACCCCTATACCCAACTTACTTTATCCAAACATTAAAAAAAACATGCTTTTACCATTCATGCATTTACAACGAATTTCATTGTAAATGTATGCGTGGTAAAAGCATATAGAATGTAATGCCATGCGTTATAATGGCATTGCGGAGTCATGGTACTTTCGTAATGAAAGTATGTGGAGTGATGGTATGCGGAAAGAAACTTGTTGAATAATGGGTGTTTACCCTCCCCCGGTAAGTACATTGGTGGCACAGCAGCCCAAATCTCCAGCAACATACTCATATTTTTTCACCACCCATTTGAAAAATGCACAGGTCTCTCTCATTGATGGCCAGCACCGACATACACTTTTAGACACACCTCCCGCCACAAGTTCTAGAATTGCGAACTTTAGAGCTTGGGAGCTGCGTTCGAATCTCGGCATCAGCTCAACATCCTGTGATTCCAGGCAAATCACTTTGTCTCACCGTGCCTACCACAAATGAATGTGTTCTTCTGTAATGTAAATTTTGCTCATGCCATGTTGTCGAGTTCGCGCTATATAATATTGCAAGAAAAAATAAAGTAGGGAAACTCGAGTTCACACACTACTGAACGTGCACTCTTAAGTGCATCAGCAGTGCACTGTGAATTGGAGCGTTTCACAGGCCTGTCACAGATAAGAAATGCTATCAAAATGAAATCCTACAAAACAATATACTACTGGCCGGCAGCAATTCATACCCGGACAACGTCGGGATGGGCTGCTAGTTGCAAATATTTATGCACCGAATGAGAACCATGAATAGTTCTTTAAATGATCAGTCCTGGAGACTCTTGGGTCACCATACCTAGCAGTTCTAATAGAGGTAGGCCTTAATTTGATGTTAAATGATGGCCTCGACAGATCGGACAACACTTCGGACATATTGGGGCCATTTCATCATGGGGACTGGTATTGTTACAGGAAGGGGGGGTACAAAGATCTGTCGAAACATACACACCCAGACACAAGGAACAGACATACAGCTCAGCATCCCATCAAACATATGCGCGTATTTCCTGAGTGCATCTGCCCTTAGGGCCTTGGCCCATGAGGTCTCCACTAAGCCTATGTCTTTGTCCCATCATGCCCTACTTCTCTTCTCCCTAAGGGTGGAGATAGCCCAACAATGTATACTTCCTTGGAGGCTGCGTGATGGCGTGCTCCACCAACTGGAAAATGTCAAGGCGATCACACACACTTTATTTAATGAGTTTTATATAACGCTGGTTAGACCCGTAGGTATCAGAGCGCTTTACATTGGGTTACATAATGTTACAGATACATAATGAAAAAATACACATTACATCAAAATAAGCAACCCAGTGAAGAAAAAAAAGAAAGGTAAAACAAATAGAGCAGGAGGTGGGAAGGTGGAGGTGTAAAGGGAGAGGATGAGGGAAAAGATGGTAGGAGAGATGAAGAGAATTCTGCCCAATGACCTACTGGGTAGGTGCCGGCCGAGGAGGGAATCCACAGCCCATCTTCCCTATAGCTATTGAGGTAGCTCCATCGGGCATTGGTCAGATAGCTAGGTCTCTACAGATGAGGGAAAGTTCACAGAGAGGAAAAGAGCTGGAAAGAAGAGAAGAGTAGAGTGGATAGGGATAGGGTGCAGGGGGAGGAGGGAGATGAAATCAGGAGAGACGAAGGAGAGTTTGCCCAAAGTCCGGCTGGGTAGGTGACGGCCGAGGAGGGAATCCATGGCCCATCTTCCCTATAGCTAACGGGGTAGCTCCACCGGGCATCAGTCAAAATAGCTAGGTCTCAACTGTTCAAGAGGAGTTCATCGAACAAAAGTTCTGGTGGGAGGTTAGGAACAGGGTATAGGTGAGGGCTGAACGAGATCAGGATGATGACCTGTTATTATGAACCAGGAGAGATAGAGTATCAAGAAGGGTTCCCCTGGGGCGGCCATCTGGAAGCCAGGCAAGGGGTATGAGTCCTTGATGATCAATTAAGTCGGTACCCATTGTTTCTCTATTACTCAACAGGAAAGGAGGTGCGAGCAAGCCGAGGAACAGCAAGAGGAGCAGGGCCAGGGGCTGTAGGTTAATAGAGGGGGTGCGAGTTGATTTAGTATTGTCCGCCAGTGGGAGAGACGGCCACCATTAGCGGCGCCTCCGGGGTCTTTCTCATGTGATTCATAGCTCTGAACGGGGACGTCCTAAAGGTCCGAGCAGTAGAATGTAGACTCCGATCATTTACAATGCCCATATGGTATTACTGGAAATGGGGGTGTCTCACATAGGTCGACTGGGGGCGCCAGCAGTCTTTGAAGACATTCATGAAGCCCTTTACACCATCCTAGGCCTGCAGGACAACAATATCTTAACATACTTGTAGGGTGTCCAGGTGATTGAACTCCCCCTACAGCAGGCTGAGAATGTTGACAAACCCATATGGACTGAGGAACTCATCTCATCTATAGCATGCATGAAACCCTTTAAATCCCCTGGTCCTAAAAGCTTTTCCCACCTGTTCTACCCATTCTAAAACATTTTTAACACACCCTAGCCGCTATCTTCACTAGGCTCTTTAACTCCTTTGCAGACACGGGGACACTCCTGCGATCCATGCTGGAACCCTCCATAACAGTCACCCCTAAATCTGGGAAACATAAGCATCAGCATAACTTCTACAGATCTATTTAATTGATAAACGTTGATGCTGAACTTTTTGCCAGCATCCTGGCAGTACAAAAGAATCCCTGTACTAGTAGACCCTGATCAAACTAAAAGGTTACTACATATATTGTCGACAAGACTAAGCGATCTATGGCAAAGTGATGCTCCTGGCTATCAACTTCAGAAAGATGTTTGATAGGGTTCACTGGCCCTTCTTCGTCGTGACTATAAGACATTTTGGCTTTGGGGACAGGTTCTGCGGATGGATACTAAGCGGTTAAAGGTCCCCCAGATCTGCAGTGCGGGTTAACTGAGTTACAACAAATCCCTTTAACATAATCAATCTACTAATTTGGAAATTGTAAGTGCGCTACTCACCTGTGAGGGTCTCAAGGTGCTAGGGAGAGGAAGCAACTCCGGTCAGTCGAAGAGCCATGTCTTGAGGGTCTTCCTGAAGATGTGCAGGATGGGGGAACGTCTGATGCCGATCAGGAGCTCATTCCACGGTTTGGCCGTGATGTAGGAGAAGCATACACAAGGGAAACACAAGGGGAAAAAACACAAGGGAATGCAGCAGGAAGGCGCTCTATACCCGCTCTTATGTGCGCTCTATATGGAACCTGTGGAACAATGAGCAAGGAATGATCCGTTGATCAGTGAATCTGAATCGGTGGGGGCACCTGCACTATTATCCTAAATGTGGATGATAGTAGCTCTGGTTGACCCCTACTACCTCTGCCTGCTCTCTTATATAAACTCAACGCTTTGGGTAAGAATTGGGCTCAATATCAATATACAGAAATCCAAGGCTTTCAACCTTACTGTTACTCCACTCCATCAAACATAACCGGTGACCCAATACTCACTAACCTGGGCTACCTGCAATATACCCAAAGTCCGGGTACAGATTGCCCTCTTTGCTATCAATACTGTGATCAGCATCTACTGCCTCCTACTTTGTCTGGTAAAAACTGTTCTCGCCCAGTGGATACACTATGAATGATCATGGCTCGTGCGAATAGCAGCCTTGAAAATAACGATCTTCCTAGGGCGCTGTTCCTCTTTCAGGCCCTCCCGCTAGCAAGAACCCCCACACTCCCCCTCGCCCGCCCGGTACTCTGAAAATCCTTCAAATGGAACATGATTAATTTGTCCGGGGAGGGAAGCCACTACGTATACACCGCAACCTGATATACAGGCTGATGTCCAAGGGTAGCCTAGGAGTGCTCAACCTTGCACAGTATTCCTTTGCTTAATGATAGAATGGGACCGCGCAAGTATGGAAAGTTACCTGGTTCCACAAAAACACAGGACTCGTGGCCTCTACTTTTTCCTACCACATGAAGCCACACTGGCCGTGTGGGGATAGGGTGACATTGAATCAGCCTGATGACCTACCCCTTCCCGATGACGTCAATCTTGGGGAACCTCGAATTTGTGGTAAGTTGCTCACTGTTCCTTTAATCTTTAGAATATTTTCTCTGGAATTCTTATTGTCATGCTATGTTCTACCCTAACCCCGGCAGTTGCTGCTTGTTTCCTTGCCGTGCAGCTGCTCCAGCTGTGGGCTCCTTATTGTTTGTATGCTTGCTTGGTTTAATCTAATAAACCCATCTAGATTGTGACACCTCCGCGAGTTCCTGTTTCCACCCCACCACATTTTGGTACCAGGAGTGGGGTGGATTCGCTTTCAACACCCTGCATTACTCGACGTTGCTGCTGCAGCCCACCGGTCTGTTCGCTGCATATATTACTACTTCTACGACCTTGGACTTTTACTACTATTTTTCCAAACAAGCAGTAAATCCTGAGCTAATATTCATAATAAAAAGTCCTCAAAGACAAGTTGATCTCCTCAATCTTTTTTTGTTATTTCGTAGCACTTCTTCAAAGCAAAGGTCTAGGCGCCAACACTGTATGGTATAAGCCACGGACTTCCTCAAGGCTAATCACCATTAAAAACTTTCTTAAATGATCAGCGACATGAACAATAATGATGTGAATTAGTTTATTGAGTAGCCAAAAGGTATATCTGTTGATCAAATCCAGGACGTAATCATATGTCTACTTCCAATTGTCTCTTCCAACATTGCTATCCATCAGTAATCCAGTACTAGCAGCATGTCTCAAAACAACAGTCTCTGCGAGATGGAGTCTAGCTAGATGATTACGTCCTGGATTTTATCAACAGATATACCTTTTGGATACTCAATATACTAATTCACATCATTATTGTTCATGTCGCTGGTCATTTAAGAAGGTTTTTATTGGTGATTAGCCCTGAGGAAGTCCATGGCTTATACCATACAGGACGAAATACGTGTTTGCGGCTAGACCTTTGCTTTGAAGAAGTGCTACGAAATAAAAAAGAAGATTGAGGAGATCAACTTGTCTTTGAGGACTTTTTATTGTGAATATTAGCTCAGGATATACTGCTTGTTTGGTGTAATGGTATGGTTTTCAAAACCATCTGGTGATCGGTGGATGGCCGTTACCTTATCCTTTAAGCTATAATTACGTGGATTCATCTTACTGCTTCACAACTGTGCGCAATTGTCACCCAGCCATCCTTTCTTTTGTATAATATTACTATTTTTCCACGTGGGACATTTGTGCCTGTTTACGAGGAGGGTGATATCATTTTATTTCCAGTGCCTCCAACTCTTGCCTTCTGTTGGTCGGCTACTTTTTCAAACGACCACATGCAGCGCAGCCACCGCACTCGCTCACACCTTTGTCAATTCGGATTCTTCAAGCCTGGAAGTTCTGACATCTACCCCTGCATTTTTCTTCTTCACCCGACATCACCGCAACACAAAAGAAGTCTCGCTTGACATTAAGGGAGGCATTGTGACGTCACACGCACAGTGGCCATCTTGGGTGAGTCTTGAAGAGGATTTTCCTCCGACTCCAACGGCCTTTCCTGCTGCGGTGATTCACACTGCAAATTTTGGCAGTTTTGCCCGCATTACAACTTTCTTTCTGCTGAATTATTGTGTGTGACGTTAAGATCGTTGATTCGCACACCTGTTCACCTATTTTCATCGTGCAAGTGAGTTTTATGTATCCTGTTGTGATACCTATTCTACAGTGACTTACACACCAATTTACTTATCTTCTGCATTTATCTTACATCATTTTGAAACCTTATTTCTTCGGTGATTCACACACCATTTCCATACTTTTTGTGATGTATATATACATATTGTTTTTTTCTTGCCATTATATTTATTTTGTTCACTATGGCAAGCAGTCAAGGTGTCATTCAACCTGCACCTTTTCTACAAAAGCCAGGCAAACCTGATTTAAAGTGGACAGAATGGCTAAGAGACTTTGAGAACTACCTTACTGCCATTGACGCTGATGCTTACTCTCCTTTAAGGAAATTAGCTTTACTGATTATTCATCTTGGAGTATCTGGCCGCAGGGTTTTTGACATCCTTCCACGTATTCCTGCTCCTACATATGAAGATACTGTTTGGAATGTTTTTATTGAAGCTAAGCTGCATATGGAGAAGCAATATTCTGATTCCTCAAGTGTCCTCTTAGAGAAGTTCAAATTTGCTATGTGTAAGCAATCCTCGGTAAAATCGGTAGATGAATATGTTGCAACTTTAAGAGTTTCAGCTGAGAAATGTGAGTTTCTCAGCTGAAATGTTAATACATATATAAGAGATCAATTTGTTATCTATTGCTACTCCAAAAAGATCTCGGAGCGTCTGCTCACTTCTCGTAATCCCACTTTAGCTGAGACGATTGACATTGCCAAAAGCATTGAGAGGTTGATTGTAACATCTAAAGTTTTGTCCAGTCATTCAAACCAACCCACGGTTCTCCCCACACAATCCACCATACATCCTGCTACTGTGAACTTGGTTTCTGATGAGAATACTGTTTCTGCCATCAACTCTAAGCAATTTTCTGAGAAAAGGTTTTCCAAGAATCAATCTTTTAGGGGTCAATTGAATTGTTTCCATTGTGGTTCCAGGAGCCACATAGGAAATAATCCTAACTGTCCAGTTATAGGTAAGAAATGTGTTTAATGCCGCAAATTTGACAATTTTCAAGCTGTGTGCAGGGGAGGCAAAAACGCAGTGTCAAACAGTAACTCTAGCAGGGTTAAAGTCTCAAACATTTGATTAGACACTCCTGATGTCCAAGACTTTGTTTCCCAATTTCAAAATATAGTAGTTACTGTTGATGTTCCTGAACCCATACTACATTTTGATAAACCCATTAAAGGAGCCTTAGTTGACATTTCAATTGATGGTAAAACCATTTAAGCCATGGCTGACTCAGGAGCTCCTGTCACTGTTTTTGCGGATCACACATTTTACAACTTATGGCCTAGTGACTTACCGCATCTGAATCCTGATAACAGTCCCAAAGCTTTTGGAGAATAAGATATCAATCTATTTGGTTATGTTTTGGACAACGTGGAGTGTCTAGGCAGATCTGCTAAACCCAACATTTATATTGCAGTTAAAGGAAGAGACATCATAGGATGGAAAGACCTTGCTCTCCTAGGCATCATATTATGTCCTGGGCAAGATCCTTCCATTATTTTGGATGACCTTCCTACTAACGTTCTATCCGTTGATAAATTTGACTCAACTATTGATAATTTAGTACAATCATTTCCTGATGTGTTCAAGAATTCAGTGGGTACTGTTAAAGGTTATGAACATTCTATCATGCTTAAAAAGGATGCTGTTCCAATTGTACATGAGGTTAGACCTGTACCTCTCAGTGTCAGAGATGATTTAAAATTGCTACTATCAAATCTCAATCCGAAGGCATTATTTCTCCAATTGATGCCTCAGAGTGGATTTCTCCAGTGGTTTTAAGGAGGAAGAGGACTGGCGATCTCAGGTTATGTGCAGACTTGAGATCTCTTAACCAGAATATTCTCGTTGATTGCCACCTGTTACTTCATACTCATGAAATGCTCGCCAATATCGGGAAATCCACGTTTTTCTCTACAATTGACCTACATTCCGCATACCACCAGATCCAGCTTTCGCAAGTTGTCAAGTGCTCACTGCTTTTGTGACTCATTTTAGTGCCTTTAAATATTTGAGGCTACCCTTTGGTTTCGCTTCAGCCGCAAACATTTTTCAAAAGCTCATGGACAATCTTTTTGGTAGTCTTCCTCAAGTACAAGCATTTCAAGACAACATTCTAATCCACACGGAAACCAAGGAAGAACACTTGCAAGTTCTAAAGAAAGTACTTAACATTTTACAAAATAAATGTATGACAGTTAAAGCTAACAAATGCAAACTACTCATTAGTCAGGGTGAGTACCTTGAACATATGATTTCAAGCTAGGTATTTAACCAAAATTTTGTAATGTTGATGCGATACATAATGCTAAATCCTCCAGTTGATGAAGATGCTTTACACTCCTTCCTTCGTCTCTGTGAATACTACACCCGGTTTGTTCCTGGCTATGCACAACTAGTTCAACCTCTCAGGTGTCTTATTAAGGAGGGCACTAAATTTGTATGGACTGACTCACTTAGAGATATCATTGAGAAGGTTAAACTTTTGGTGATAAACGCACCCGCACTACATCCATTTGTTCCCAATAGCAGTTCTTTTATAACTGTGGAAGCCAGTCAGAAAGGTCTTGGGGCAGTTTTTAGACAGTGGGTGGATGGTAAGTAGAACATCATTGCCTTTGCATCCTGTGTCCTGACACCCACTGAATGTAATTACAACACGTACTCACTATCCTGTCGGAACATCTGGAAAATAACAATCTATTTGAGCCAAACCAAGCTGGGTTCCGTGCGAATCACAGCACGGAACTCGTTATGCTGTCTATTCTGGATGATTTGAGGAACAGGGCAGATAAGAAAACTCCAAGTGCCCTGGTGCTGTTAGACCTCTCCGCAGCATTTGATACTGTCTGTCATAAACAACTATTGTCGCGGATGATGGATTTCGGCATCGTGGGTACAGCACACGCCTGGCTCTCCTCCTTTCTTGAAGGGAGGTCTCAGAGAGTACAGCTTGGTGGCCTTCTTTCCACCACTACACTGATCACCTGCGGAGTGCCACAAGGGTCTGCCTTTTCGCCCCTATTTTTTAACATCTATTTACAACCCCTGATCAGATTGCTCAACCAGATGGACTGCCATGTATATAACTATGCGGATGACACCCAAATAGTGATCCAGCTTGACCAGGGTCCGGGTGGTCTCGTAAGACTACAGAACATCTTGAAGTACACTGTAGGAGAGTAGGGTCTGCAATCCTATGATCACCCAGATTTTTTGCTTTTGTTTCACTGGTTTACGACTTTCTCTGGCTGTGGGCCTGCCAATCAGACCCACAGCCTGGCTGTTCTCTTTCTAAATTACCACATGTACCCTAGGTGCATTTACCAATTGGTACTGGGCCACCTTATCAGACCCTGTAACTCAGGGCATAGGTGTACCCAGGGCTGCCAGGGGCTGCAGCATGTATTATGCCACCCCTGGCTGCCCTCCTAAATTTGACACAACTGGCTGCATGACAGCTGGGGCAAAGTCGTGTAATCACCCTTTGCTGTAGGTGTAGTATACCTATACCTAACCCTAAAATGGACACACAGATTCCTATCAGTCACTCCTATGGCAGGCCTTGACAATCCTGAAGGCAGAGTGCTTGGAATCGTGTGAGATGGTGCTCTGGCATGAGCTGAGCCTGTCTGCAGCTTGCGGAATCAAGTTCTAATAGCTGTTCCATGATATCGCATACCATATACTCTTAAGTGCATTATAATCCTTGCGGTTAAATGCTATCTTTGGTATTGCTTTATCAAAACATGTCGAGTAAGGTGTCATACGAATTGGAATACTAACCCCTCGCCAATTCTGGCGACGGGGTTAGCATTCCACCCTTCTAGAGGGAAACGACATGTATGTAACTGTGAACCCCGGTTAAAGTTAACTAAAGCCTCAGCTCCACAAGATGGATGCTGCCACCACAGACACGAGTCTGACCTCCTGCTGCTGGGAGTCCTTCCAGCGAGGGAGGCCTGGACAAAGGGTTTCCTGTCCGGGGCGGTGCTAGCACCGTCCCAGACATGGTTTTGTGTATCCTGGGTAGGCAGGGCTTTTCAGGAAGGTGACTGCTGAGTGGCACACCGGTGCTCACTACGCATAGGCTGGTCAGAACCAGTTCCAGGGGCACACCAGCCCCTGGCCTGGGGGAAGTCCGGCATGGCAGAGGGGTGTAACCACCCCCCTCCTAGTCCCACCCATAGGCAGGACCTAGTCACCGGGTCAGCCCCCTTTTTTTAGTATAAAGATGGGAGCGGGCCCCCTGTTCAAATTAGATCATCTTTGGAATCAAGACACGACTTTCTGCGAAAGGACATCAAGATTTCTTCTTCAAGATTCTCCCTTGTGGCTAAGGAGTAGTCACCCTGCATCAAGCGGGCACCATCCTAAGAACACTGCGGTCTGCTGCAAGTCCTTCTTCACGAATCCGATGACCCAGCTCGACGAGACCCGGCTTCCCTGGCACCTCTGACCTCTACTCACCTCTACAGCAAAGCTGAGAACCGTGAGTGCGACGAGACCTCGAGGGACCGACGATCGCCAAGACTGCACGACTTCTTTGCAACAAGCCCACCGTGTGCTCCACTGGTGAGTGCTTTGGGGTCCGAGAAGCCCCAGCCCTGAGCAGCTCCAGCACCGAAGATCAGCCCTCCAGCATCTCCACGATCTGCGTGGGGCCCTTCTGCTTTTGCGTGCTCACCGCGCTGTGTGGCTACTAGCCGGCTGGCTTGTGGCCTTCTACACGACGCCCGACGACATCACTGCTGCTGGTCTGGTTGCTCCAGACTGGCCCTTGCTTCCTTCTTCAAGAGAGGCACCCCGGACCCTCCTGGTCCACTCCAGACGCCATTTTAGGTCCACCGCGTGGGCTTGAATTTGCCAAGGCTTTGTTGCCCAATCCTGGGTCCAGCGACGCCGACAGCTTCAATCTTCGTGGGACAGCTCGTTCCTCCTTCCTGGTCGCCGACAACGCCTCCTGGCCCGTGAGATCTTCGAGCACAGCGTCACCCACTCACCTAGTCGAGGTGGCTACCATCCGGTGCCCTCCTGGTGCCCACTGACTACTGGCTAGTAGTCTCGAACTTGGTCCCCTCTGCTTTCAGGTGTCATTTTCCATCGATCCAGGCTTGGATCCACCGAACTTTCTTCACTGGTCGCCTGCCAGCAACTTCTTTCTTCCAGGCTCCTGGTCCGGCAACGAGGATTCCCGACGTCTTTTGAGTCCTATGCAGCTGCAGCCCCTGGGCTAGGTAACTTCGGCATTTCGGTGCCCCAGCATAGCCTCACTATCCAAGGGTCAGGATCCACTTTCGTTTTCTCCCTACCAGGTCGGGTTCGCCCGAGAACACTAACTTTGCAATTTCTAGCTACCATAGACTTTGTCCCGCATCTCGCGTGAGAGTGCACACACTGCACCCGAGTCCCCTGGGTCTCCTAGAAGTAATCTAACGATTCTATAGTCAAGGCCTAGCGATTCCAAAGCCTATTAGTACTGTACTTACCTGCTAGTAATTTCGCATTCCACTTTCAGAGTATATGGTTTTCCGTGCCCCTCGGGCATTTGCGTATACTGTGCTAACTTAAGTATTTTTGTAAGAGTTTTGGTTTGTGCTTAGTACCCTGTCCTCATAAAGAGTACAGGGCTGTTGTGATTCTTAATAAATATCTGTTTATTTTCATAACACTTGTGTGGTGTCCTTTCACTTGGTATTCAAGGGGTATATGTGTGGTAAACAGCTGGCTTAACACGCCCTCTCGAGTCTTTAGCCTTAGACTGCTCGTATCCACGCTACTAGGATAGCTGGTCTATAAGGTTGACTTACAACCAATCATCAATAAGGGTTGCTGGACTGATACATAGTGTTCACTAGAATAGTGAGCACTGCATATCAGGCCACCTTCTCACATTGGTGAGCAGCGGTTGGGATTTGAGCTTGCTGTTGTTTTACCACACGTATCCTAAGAATATCTTGTTGAAAGATCACATAAGTACTGTTAGGTACATATAACTAAGCTTAGAATACTCTGAGTTCTACTGAACCAGCTGTTGCAGCTCCTCAAGGCTTAGCACACCTTGGCTGCAACTCTTAGCAAGGGATCAGTAGGCAAACACATAGTGTAGGTAAGTGCATCACTTACACCACACTAGAAACAGTATGTCAGACAAAGGAGGAAACTCTGAGTCTCCCCTTGTGTCAGTTGACCCTCCACAGGTCATCCCTTCCAGATATACTGTTCTTAGCTTCAGGGAGTTGAGACAGGTGTGTACCTCCAGGAAGATAAGACAGGGGTCTAACCCCACCACTTCCTTTCTGATTGGTCTCTTAGAGACTTATGATGCCAGGAGGGCTGGTAACCCAGACCCTTCTAATCCAGATGGGAATATGCCCCCCTTACAGGGACCCTTTGATAGCCAGGAACATCCCCTCCAGGAAGAAGATGATGCTGAGGATGAGGATGAGGATGAGGACCAGTTGTCAGGGGATGAGGCAGATAAGGGACAGGTAGAAGTCAACAGACTAACCAGGTCCAACTTAAGCAAACATGACAGTGGTACTGGGGGACCCCTGGGACCACTATCAGGTCAGCTTAACATTGGGAATGGACGAGCCAGATCTCTGTCAAGAGGCTCTGGCAGATCCCTTCAAACCAATGGCTCTCACAACTCTTCTCAAAGAGGGATGACTTCCCCTCAGAGGAGAGTGTATGAAGCTAAGGAAAGGGCAGCCAATCTGAGGATTGAAAGGGAAGAACTTGCCCTGGCCAAAGAGAGGCTTGCCTTTGCTAGAGAGCAACAGTTAAGTGGGGTAGTCCCCACTGGTGGCAGCATTGTACCTAGCAATAGGGAAAGGAGTTTTGATACAAAACACCTGGGTAAGATAGTGCCCCCCTTTAAACAAGGGGATGACATCCACAAATGGATTACTGCTTTGGAGAGGGCCTGCACTGTGCAAGGTGTTCCCCAGAGTCAGTGGACAGCTATCTTGTGGCTCTCCTTTGATGGCAAAGGTAGAGACAAGCTCCTCACTACAAGAGTGGAGGATGCTAACAATTACCAAGTCTTGAAAAATACACTGGTTGAAGGGTTTGGCCTAACCACTGAGCAGTACAGGGTGCTGTTCAGGGATACCCAGAAAACTCAGTCTCAAGATTGGTCTGACTTTGTAGATTGTGCCACTAAGGCTTTTGAGGGCTGGTTGCTGGGCAGTAAGGTTACTGATTATAAAGGATTGTACAATTTGATGATGAGAGAACAAATTTTAAACAATTGTCAGAACCAGTTGTTGCATCAGCATTTTGTTGACTCAGATCTGACCTCTCCCCAAGAATTGGGAAAGAAGGCAGACAGATGGGTTAGAACAAGAGTTAAACAGAACCAGGGCCAGAATCAAGGTGGTCAGAAGAAAGCAGACCAGAAGGGTAAAGATTCTAAGGGGGAACAAAATGACCAGAAGTCTTCGACAGGTCCCCAACAACCCAAAGAGGGTGGGGGTCAGGCTCCCCAGAAGAAGAAAAACCAAGAAGGCCAATCTAAAAGGTGGTGCCAATACTGCAAAAGTAAAACTCACTGGTTTAGTGAGTGCACCAAGAAAGGAGGAGGGCAGACTCCTGCCACTGCAGCCCCTAAGGCACATGTGCCCCCTAGTACAGTCAGCAGTGGTAGTGCACCTCCCAAGGGTTTAGTAGGGTTAACCCTGGGTTCTGAGGGGTGTGACAACTTAGTTGGTACATTCACTCAGGCTGTCCTTGTTTGTACAGGGGATGTGGATACGTCCCCTGACATAAGTCCCAATACTTTGGGCAAATACAGACAGACACCTTTCATTAATGGAAAAATGGCTCAGGCCTATAGGGACACTTGTGCCAGTGTCACAATGGTGACACCTAACTTTGTGGACCCTGGACAGATCATGCCAGGTACAGAATTCCTGGTGACCAATGCAAGCAATGTCAGTACCAATCACAGTATGGCAATTGTAGCTTTCTCCTGGGGAGGGGTAACTGGCCAAAAGAAGGTTGTAGTTAGTTCAGACCTCCCAGTGGATTGTTTGTTGGGCAATGATTTGGAGTCATCACAATGGTCAGAAGTGGAGCAGAGGACTCACATGGAAATGTTAGGCTTGCCAGCACATGTGTTTGCTGTGACCAGGTCACAGGTCAGGAAATGCCCCACTGAACAGGTGCTGGATCCTGGAACAATGGACCAGACACCTCCCAAGAAGAAGAGCAGTAGGGTTAAGGCTGTGCCTTCCCCCTTGCCCCAGGTTGAGGATCAAGTCTCAGAGGAGGCTGACCTACAGGAATTGAGGGAAACTGAGCCCAGAGAGTTTGAACTTGATGAAGTTGAATTCTTGGGTTCAGGGGGACCCTCAAGGGAAGACCTGGGGAAGGACCAGTTAAGCTGCCCTTCTCTTGAACCCCTCAGACAGCAGGCTGCTGCTGAGGCTGCTGGGAACGCCACAGGTACCCACAAGGTATACTGGGAAGATGGACTCCTGTACACTGAGTCAAGAGACCCCAAGCCTGGCATGACCCGGAGGCTGGTTGTACCCTTGTCTCAGAGAGGTTTCCTACTTACCTTGGCCCATGAGATTCCCTTAGCAGGTCACTTAGGCCAGACAAAGACTTGGGACAGGCTTGTCTCACACTTTCACTGGCCTCACATGAATGAGGATACCAAGGAGTTTTGTCGCTCCTGTGTCACTTGCCAAGCCAGTGGTAAGTCAGGTGGCACAACAAAGGCCCCCCTTATACCAATGCCTGTGGTGGGGGTGCCCTTTGAAAGAGTGGGGATTGACATTGTTGGTCCAATGGAACCCCAGACAGCATCAGGGCACAAGTTTATACTGGTGGTAGTGGATCATGCCACCAGGTATCCTGAAGCTATTCCACTTAGGACCACCACAGCACCTGTGGTGGCAAGGGCCCTAGTTGGAGTGTTCTCCAGAGTGGGCTTCCCTAAGGAGGTTGTCTCTGACAGAGGTGCAAACTTCATGTCAAGCTACTTAACTGCAATGTGGAAGGAATGTGGTGTCAATTACAAATTCACTACACCCTATCATCCACAATGCAATGGGCTTGTTGAAAGGTTCAACAGGACCCTAAAAGGGATGATTCATGGACTACCTGAAAAGCTCAGGCGTAGATGGGATGTCCTGATTCCCTGCCTTCTGTTTGCTTACAGAGAGGTCCCACAAAAGGGGGTTGGCTACAGCCCTTTTGAACTTTTGTATGGGCATCCTGTGAGAGGCCCCCTGTGTTTGGTGAAGGAAGGATGGGAGAGACCTCTCAAAAAGCCTGCAACCAGCATAGTGGACTATGTACTTGGTCTCCGCTCCAGGATGGCTGAGTATATGGAGAAGGCATCTGAAAACCTTAAGGCCAGTCAAGAACTTCAGAAAGCTTGGCATGACCAAAAGGCTGTCCTGACTGTTTATCAGCCTGGACAGAAGGTGTGGGTGTTGGAGCCAGTGGCCCCAGCAGCACTCAAAGACAAATGGTCTGGGCCCCACACAATTCTTGAGCAAAAGGGAGAGGTCACCTACCTGGTGGACCTTGGAACTCCCAGGAGCCCCCACAGAGTGCTCCATGTCAACAGGCTCAAAGCATATGTCGACAGGAAGGACATGAGCTTGCTCATGGCCATAGATGAGGGACAGGAGGAAGAGAGTGACCCTCTCCCAGACCTGCTCACTCAGAATCCTGATGATGGGTCAGTAGATGGTGTTGTCTTTTGTGGCAGCCTCTCTGAGCATCAACAGAAAGACTGTAAACAGGTTCTTCAGTCTTTCAGACATATGTTTTCTCTGACACCCAGTCAGACCAATTGGTGTACCCATGAGTTTGACACTGGCGACAGTCTGCCAGTTAAGAGTAAGATCTACAGGCAGCCTGATCATGTTAGAGACTGCATAAAAACTGAAGTGCAGAAAATGTTGGAGTTGGGAGTCATTGAACCCTCAGATAGCCCTTGGGCTAGTCCAGTAGTTCTAGTGCCAAAGCCTCACACCCAGGATGGTAAGAGAGAGATGAGGTTTTGCGTAGACTACAGGGGTCTCAATGCAGTCACTAAGACTGATGCCCACCCAATACCAAGGGCAGATGAGCTGATAGATAGATTGGCTTCTGCCAACTACTTAAGCACATTTGACTTAACAGCTGGGTATTGGCAAATCAGGTTAGCTGAGGATGCCAAGCCCAAAACAGCATTTTCAACCCCTGGTGGGCATTATCAATTTGTGGTAATGCCCTTTGGTCTGAAAAATGCACCTGCCACCTTCCAAAGGTTGGTGAATCAAGTCCTCACTGGGCTGGATGACTTCTGTGCAGCATATCTAGATGATATTGCTGTCTTTAGCTCCACCTGGGAGGATCACCTGGTCCACCTGAGGAAAGTGTTAGAGGCTCTGCAAGCAGCAGGCCACACTATCAAGGCCACCAAGTGCCAGATAGGGCAGACACAGGTTGTATACCTGGGCCACCTTGTAGGTGGAGGCCAGGTTCAGCCACTGGAGAGCAAAATACAGTCAATCAGAGACTGGGCTCCTCCAACCACCCAGACTCAGGTTCGAGCTTTCTTGGGCCTGACTGGTTACTATACGAAGTTTGTCAGGAACTATGGATCAATTGTGACTCCATTAAATGAACTGACAAGTAAGAAAATACCAAAAAAAGTTCAGTGGACAGCAGGCTGTCAAAAAGCATTCGATGACCTAAAGCAGGCCATGTGCACAGCACCTATCCTTAAGAGTCCAGACTACTCCAAACCATTCATTGTCCAAACAGATGCTTCTGAGTTGGGTGTGGGAGCTGTTCTTTCTCAACTGAATTTTGATGGTCAAGACCAGCCCATTGCTTTTATAAGCAGAAGGCTGACCCCCAGAGAGAAGAATTGGTCAGCTATTGAGAGGGAGGCCTTTGCTGTGGTTTGGGCCCTGAAGAAGCTGAGGCCATACTTGTTTGGCACTCACTTCAAGATTCAGACCGACCATAAGCCCCTCTTGTGGCTAAATCAGATGAAGGGTGAAAACCCCAAACTGCTTAGGTGGTCCATTTCCCTACAGGGGATGGACTTTACAGTGGAACATAGACCTGGTACTGATCATGGCAATGCCGATGGGCTCTCCAGATATTTCCACTTAGAACAAGAAGACTCACCTGGTCAAGGTTAGCTTATTGTCCCAAAGTTTTGGGGGGGGGGTCATGTAGGAGAGTAGGGTCTGCAATCCTATGATCACCCAGATTTTTTGCTTTTGTTTCACTGGTTTACGACTTTCTCTGGCTGTGGGCCTGCCAATCAGATCCACAGCCTGGCTGTTCTCTTTCTAAATTACCACATGTACCCTAGGTGCATTTACCAATTGGTACTGGGCCACCTTATCAGACCCTGTAACCCAGGGCATAGGTGTACCCAGGGCTGCCAGGGGCTGCAGCATGTATTATGCCACCCCTGGCTGGCCTCCTAAATTTGACACAACTGGCTGCATGACAGCTGGGGCAAAGTCGTGTAATCACCCTTTGCTGTAGGTGTAGTATACCTATACCTAACCCTAAAATGGACACACAGATTCCTATCAGTCACTCCTATGGCAGGCCTTGACAATCCTGAAGGCAGAGTGCTTGGAATCGTGTGAGATGGTGCTCTGGCATGAGCTGAGCCTGTCTGCAGCTTGCGGAATCAAGTTCTAATAGCTGTTCCATGATATCGCATACCATATACTCTTAAGTGCATTATAATCCTTGCGGTTAAATGCTATCTTTGGTATTGCTTTATCAAAACATGTCGAGTAAGGTGTCATACGAATTGGAATACTAACCCCTCGCCAATTCTGGCGACGGGGTTAGCATTCCACCCTTCTAGAGGGACACGACATGTATGTAACTGTGAACCCCGGTTAAAGTTAACTAAAGCCTCAGCTCCACAAAATGGATGCTGCCACCACAGACACGAGTCTGACCTCCTGCTGCTGGGAGTCCTTCCAGCGAGGGAGGCCTGGACAAAGGGTTTCCTGTCTGGGGCGGTGCTAGCACCGTCCCAGACATGGTTTTGTGTATCCTGGGTAGGCAGGGCTTTTCAGGAAGGTGACTGCTGAGTGGCACCCCGGTGCTCACTACGCATAGGCCGGTCAGAACCAGTTCCAGGGGCACACCAGCCCCTGGCCTGGGGGAAGTCCGGCATGGCAGAGGGGTGTAACCACCCCCCTCCTAGTCCCACCCATAGGCAGGACCTAGTCACCGGGTCAGCCCCCTTTTTTAGTATAAAGATGGGAGCGGGCCCCCTGTTCAAATTAGATCATCTTTGGAATCAAGACACGACTTTCTGCGAAAGGACATCAAGATTTCTTCTTCAAGATTCTCCCTTGTGGCTAAGGAGTAGTCACCCTGCATCAAGCGGGCACCATCCTAAGAACACTGCGGTCTGCTGCAAGTCCTTCTTCACGAATCCGACGACCCAGCTCGACGAGACCCGGCTTCCCTGGCACCTCTGACCTCTACTCACCTCTACAGCAAAGCTGAGAACCGTGAGTGCGACGAGACCTCGAGGGACCGACGATCGCCAAGACTGCACGACTTCTTTGCAACAAGCCCACCGTGTGCTCCACTGGTGAGTGCTTTGGGGTCCGAGAAGCCCCAACCCTGAGCAGCTCCAGCACCGAAGATCAGCCCTCCAGCATCTCCACAATCTGCGTGGGGCCCTTCTGCTTTTGCGTGCTCACCGCGCTGTGTGGCTACTAGCCGGCTGGCTTGTGGCCTTCTACACGACGCCCGACTACATCACTGCTGCTGGTCTGGTTGCTCCAGACTGGCCCTTGCTTCCTTCTTCAAGAGAGGCACCCCGGACCCTCCTGGTCCACTCCAGACGCCATTTTAGGTCCACCGCGTGGGCTTGAATTTGCTAAGGCTTTGTTGCCCAATCCTGGGTCCAGCGACGCCGACAGCTTCAATCTTCGTGGGACAGCTCGTTCCTCCTTCCTGGTTGCCGACAACGCCTCCTGGCCCGTGAGATCTTCGAGCACAGCGTCACCCACTCACCTAGTCGAGGTGGCTACCATCCGGTGCCCTCCTGGTGCCCACTGACTACTGGCTAGTAGTCTCGAACTTGGTCCCCTCTGCTTTCAGGTGTCATCTTCCATCGATCCAGGCTTGGATCCACCGAACTTTCTTCACTGGTCGCCTGCCAGCAACTTCTTTCTTCCAGGCTCCTGGTCCGGCAACGAGGATTCCCGACGTCTTTTGAGTCCTATGCAGCTGCAGCCCCTGGGCTAGGTAACTTCGGCATTTCGGTGCCCCAGCATAGCCTCACTATCCAAGGGTCAGGATCCACTTTCGTTTTCTCCCTACCAGGTCGGGTTCGCCCGAGAACACTAACTTTGCAATTTCTAGCTACCATAGACTTTGTCCCGCATCTTGCGTGAGAGTGCACACACTGCACCCGAGTCCCCTGGGTCTCCTAGAAGTAATCTAACGATTCTATAGTCAAGGCCTAGCGATTCCAAAGCCTATTAGTACTGTACTTACCTGCTAGTAATTTCGCATTCCACTTTCAGAGTATATGGTTTTCCGTGCCCCTCGGGCATTTGCGTATACTGTGCTAACTTAAGTATTTTTGTAAGAGTTTTGGATTGTGCTTAGTACCCTGTCCTCATAAAGAGTAAAGGGCTGTTGTGATTCTTAATAAATATCTGTTTATTTTCATAACACTTGTGTGGTGTCCTTTCACTTGGTATTCAAGGGGTATATGTGTGGTAAACAGCTGGCTTAACACGCCCTCTCGAGTCTTTAGCCTTAGACTGCTCGTATCCACGCTACTAGGATAGCTGGTCTATAAGGTTGACTTACAACCAATCATCAATAAGGGTTGCTGGACTGATACATAGTGTTCACTAGAATAGTGAGCACTGCATATCAGGCAACCTTCTCACATACACAGCCAACTGGATGTCCAGAAATTCATTAAAAATCAATCCGGATAAGACCGAGGTACTGCCAATCACCATCGCAGGGAACCCATGGATTGAGGATTTCTGGCCAAGAGAATTAGGGCCACCTCCGGAACCAGCTGCTGTGGTCAAGAGTTTAGGCATCCAGGTGGACAGCAGGCTATCCATGCAAAAGCAAGTGAGGACGGTGGTAGGGACCTGCACTGGCCTCCTTCGACAACTTAGGAAAGTTGCACCTTTGTTGTCTTTTTCCACCATGAGGCGGGCAGTCTCTGCCACGATCTTGGCTAGGCTAGATTATGGCAATTCGCTATATATAGGACTGCCACAGAAACTCTTGTATAAGCTGCAGGTTGTCATGAACGACGCTACTAGGCTTATTTTTAAAAAAACAAGGAATACCCATGCATCTCCCCTTATGCAAGAACTGCACTGGCTGCCGGTTAAGCAGAGGGTGATGTTCAAAGGACTGTGTATTGTTCACAAAGCCCTGTACGGTAAGGCTCCAATGTACATAAAATCTCGGCTTGTTCCCTACAGCCCAGCACAGACACTTCGATCCGCTGACGCCTCTCTACTTATTCAACCACGTTGTAGATTGGCCACAGTAGGTGGACGTGCCTTCTCATTTTCGATTCCAACAGCCTGGAATAAGCTGCCAATTGAACTACGGAAGGAGACTAATTTGTTGGCCTTCCGAAAGAAACTAAAAACAGTGCTTTTCCAGCAAGCATGGGGTGTTCTGTAACTTTTTATTAACAGTTGTCCTTCACAGTACCTGATGTTTGGACCCTGACCCTGATAAAGCGCGTAGAGACCCCTGGGTTATAACGCGCTATATAAGTCGAATAAATAAATAAATAAATAAACGTGAGGTCCTTGCTATTGTTTCGGCAGTTCAGAAGTTTAAAACATACATTTGGGGCACTCGTTGTGAAGTTTTCACCGACTACAAGCCTTTGGTATTCCTATTATCTGTCAATGGCTTGGGAAATCCTCTGCCAGGCTAGTAAGATTGTTCTCCAAATTCAAGAATACAATCTTACTATCAAATACATACAAGGAGGCAAAAATGTCCGTGCAGATTGCCTCTCTCGCATTCCCCTTCCTGATTGCAGAAAAGGTGAAGATGACTTGCATAAGGATTGTGTTGTTGGTCTTGTAGATGCTACCTTCATGTGTAGTGGCAGCATCTCACAAGATGAATGGTCATCTGCTATGGCAATGGATGAACTCTTACAAAAGTAGAGTTGTTTATCAAGGGCAATTGGCCTGCTAGCAAAAGCCTAAGTAATGAATGCCAGTAGTTCCTGATTTTGGGTGCTATGAGACCACTTTCTTTGCTGTATGTTGTTATAAAGCGAAGTTGGCCTTGTTCTACATCCTGCTTGGCTTTCTTTGGTGTTAATGTTTCTGCTCTTGATTTGCTTGCGATTCTTCTTTTGCTCTTCTCCAAACTTCTTTCATTGTATTCTCTTATTCTCAATCTGTTTATTGTGTCTTGTATTTTTTTGTCCGCATCTGATTCCTTTGAGCACTTTCTCTTCATGCGGACGAACTTGCCATTTGGTATGCTTAAGAGTAGTGGCTTGGGATGGAAACTAGTCACATGTAGTATACTGTTAGTAGATGTCTTTTTTCGAAAGAGAGTCGTGTGTATTTGTTTATTCTCGATGTATACTTTGATGTCCAGAAAATTAATTTATTTTTTTACTGGTAGCACATGTAAATTCCAAACCCACCTCGTTGTGGCATAGTTTAGAATAGTACAGATTGAAAACATACAATGTTCCATTCCATTTTAAAAAAAGATCGTCGATGTAGCGCACCCATAATAATATTTTGTCCAGGTCCGCTTGATTCACTGGATCCCATGCAATGGTTTTTTTCCACCATCCCATCATTATGTTCGCATAATTTGGCAAAAAGGAAATGCCCATGGCAGTACCACATTCTTGCTTATAAAGTTGGTGATTGAAAAGAAGCACATTGTTGGTAAGACATAATTGAATCATCTCAAGAAGCATGCGAGTATGCTGTAGCTCGTTGATGTTGCATTGTTTCAGAAAATACCTAGATGCGTTCAGACCTATTTCATGTCTGATTGAAGTATACAAAGATACTACGTCAAAAGTCACTAGTAGACATTGCTCATTCCAGGTGATTCCATCTATGATTGCAAGAAAATTGCCAGTATATTTGATGTGTGAGCTCATGTTTCTTGCTATGGGTGCCAAGAATTCATCCACATAATGTGACACATTCTCATAGAGGGAATCACATGATGAGACGATTGGTGTCCCAGGGGGATTGATTAATGTCTTGTGAATTTTGGGTAAAAAATAAATGGTTGGTGTTACTTGGAAATCTTTGGAAAGGAACTTGTACTCATCATCATTTAGCAATCCTTTGTTTCGCCGGTCTTGTAAAAATCCATTCAGTTGTATTGTCATCTTATTCATGGGATTACTGTCGATTTTACAGTAATTTCTTGAGTCATTTAACTGGCGCATAGCTTCATTTACATAATCCTGGATGTCCATAAGGACTATGTTTCCCCCTTTGTCCCCGGGTTTTATTATTAGGTTTGCATCCTCCATCAGTGTTTTTATTGCTTCTCTTTCTTTAGTTGTTAAGTTTTCCCTTTTGCTCATGTTCTGTGTATTTGATATTTTCCCAATGTCCTCAATTATGGCATCTGAGAAGAGATCAAATCGATTGCCCGGGGATAGTACTGGGCAATATTTGGACTTTCTTTTTACGCCACTCTTGACTCTTTTGTCAAATCAAATCAACAAGCTTTATTCGAATTGAGTTAACAAATTCATAAAAGCACACATGATAAAAATCACTTTAAAAACAAACAGCGATTATATTCATAAGGTGGTCACTATTTGTACTATACAGATAAAATATTACATTTTTAAAATATAAGATTTGATTAAAATTCATGTATACACATTTGGAAAATATTCAGTTAAATGGTCTTTCTAAACCTCAAAATTGCTCGCAGGAGGGAAGTTACTTTAATAATGGTATGCTCATCTTCTAAAGTTCTTAGCTTATTGTAAGCCTCTCTGGATGATCTTAAGCCCCATGAAACAAGGAGGAGTTTCAACAATTTCCTCCTTGGATGAGTGTAAAAGGAGCAAAAGAGGATACAATGGATGTTCGATTGCATAGACATATAATCGCAAGGACAAAGTCTTTTTTCCCTAGACCAATCATTACAATGTGGTAATGTTACAAGCCTATAAAACGTTTCAAGCCGGAAGAGAGTAAGGAGCTTACGGTGATAGAACGGTTGCTCTAGCAACAGATATCGCTGGATGCCCTGGTGTGGTGTTACCTCATCATGGTTCAAAACAGTGTTCTTTGCCCTTTGTTCCTTCCATCTTTTGGATTCAAGATGTTCTCGTAGGGATTTTTTTAGAGCAGATCTTGATAGAGTCTCCATGGTGTCAGGATTGGTAAAATATTCCGGATGACCCATTTCACATAAAAACCTTTTGACGTAAGTAAGCCATTTAATGTTATTGACTCCATCTGTTGCCATGCAGTCCTCGGTTATGTCTCTATTTAGAGTAATGGCAAGATTGGTTCAAACATTGTGCCAGAGTAGAATCTGGGCAGATTTTATAATGTCCGTAACATACTATAAACCCACTTCCTCGTGCAACACATAGGTTGATGTACTTTTCGGGGCAGCCAGTAAGAACCGCAAAAATCGGTTCTCGATGCGTTGGATAGATTCTACTGACTCAGGCCCCCAGATGCCCGCCCCATAGGTTCTGGTAGAGAAACATTTGGCCTTAAATATTTGAAGTAACTCTCTAACTGGCTTGGTCTTTAACTTTTTAGCAAAATTTAAAAGTGCGCCTGTTGCTCTAGTAAAAGCTAAAGCCCTAGCGTTTACCGCTGGCTTCCATGAGCCCTTTCTTTCGAATTGTACCCCCAAATAGCAAAAGATATCCACCAGCTCCACCCGCCTGTCGCCCAATGTAATCAAGCATGGTGCTCTGCGTTTGTTTGGGCCACATGACATGGTGAACGTCTTTGACACGTTTACACATAATCCCCTTAATTTCATAAAGTCTGAAAAAAATTTCACTGCTTTTTGAAGGCCTACCCGTGACTCTTTTGTCTGTTCTTACATTAAGGTGTTAAATTAGATGTGTTTGGGATACCGCTCCTCCCTCTTGATAATTCAGATCAAACATATTTTGGAATCCGGTATTTCTCCAATTGTCCAAGCAGATTCATCGATTGTATGTGATGCTAGTTCTTCTTACGGTGTGATGTTACCTTTCGTGCACGAATTTTGCCCAATTTTAGCTTGCACACATATTTATACAGATCAATTCTGACCTGTGTTTGATTAAAGTGTTTTTCAGGGCAAAATGAGAGACCTTTGTTTAAGAGGGATGAATCTTCTTCAGTTAGTACATGTTGTGATAAATTGACAATTACGTTTTCTACTTGTGATTTCTTAGAGGGTAATACCTTCTTTTTTTTTGCTCTTCTGGTTTTTCTTGATTTTGTGATTTGTTTTTGGTTCCTCTTCCTCGCCTCAGATTTGATGCTCTTCCGCGACCCCTTCCTCTGGACAGTGCCTTGTCCAGATTCATGAGTCGCATTTCCTCTAAAAAATCACACGGGGTATTTCCTCTTGCTCCATTAGTTGCTTCACCCTCACTTACTTCTGATTCGCTTGTGCTTACCAATGTCCCCATTTGTTGTTGATACGTGAAGTTCTTTTTCAGGGTGTCGAAACGTTTTGCAAATGTAAGCATCCTGCCTTGTGCATAATCCCTTTTGTTCCTTCTAAATTTCCTCTGTTTACGTTCTTCAATCTGTTTCCTATTTTTCAAATCTGCCATCCATTTTCTTTCGTAATTTAGCCACATCATCTTTATTTGCATATTGTTTAAGTGATTTCTCTATTTCTTAAATTTTATTGATAATTTCCACTATATCCGTTTTCGCATGTTTTATTAAGATGTGCATCATGTTTAAAGAGCACTCAAGATTATTTTCTACCCATTAATCAAGTAACTCTTTTTTGGTGTCCGGATGCATGGGCATCGTAAAAATCCTTAAACCTCTGGGTATTCGTTTCACTTGTATGTAATTTTCGAGAGCGATGACTTCCCAGCTCTTATTTATTTCCTTTTTGTATTTTCTTTCCACTTGATTAAATAGTTGTTTCAGTGTATCCGGCGGTGTTACAGCTACATTGCTTGTGATGACCATGGCACTTTCTATGCCTCCTGTAGTTTTAAACATGTTTGCTGGTTTGTTTGTGCGTTTGGCAGCTCGCGGTTCCATTTTCACAATTCCTTTAATCAGCTTTGCTTTTCAACTGTTTGTCTGACGCTTTGTTCACTTTTGAGTTATTTAGTCTTTTTGATTTCCTCGCTTCCCAAGTCACTGCCTGTTGTGATTCACTACTGCCGTACTGTTTACGGATCAGTTGCATTCATGAACAACAAACAAGCCATTTCATTTCACTGCTCTATTCATACGGCTAGCATTGCCACTCACCTCCAGGGAGACTCCCGACTTGGCGGTGACCTCCGATCCCGTCACGCGACGCTCTACCTTCCGGCGATGTAATTATCTGAAACTTCTTCCACAGTGATATGAGCGCTACGGGATCATTTCAACCTTGCCAAACAATGTGATCTTCATATCCTGTGCGTTCCTCAACGGGTCCTCTACGTAGGGGCAGGACCATGGCCCAATAACGTCAATTTTGAAACCAAAGACGCGGCACTCAGGATTTAGGAGTTTTACCTTAATTTAATACGACTTCTATACTCAGACCAATGCATTTCAGCCTGACCTTGGCTTTGTTCACGGTAAGTGAGCCCTCATTTGTTTCTAGAATTTATCCCATTTTGTTTTAACGTGGCATTATGGGATACTTAGTTTATACAGTTATATATACATATTTACAATTGTTGCATCAGGCGTTAGCATAACATTCCAACTCTTTTTAGGAATTGTTCTGGATAGCAATGTTATTTACAAACCTAATTTATATATCCAGAACAATTCCAAGTAAGGGTATATATATATATATATATATATATATATATATATATATATATATATATATATATATATATATATATATATATATATATATATATATATATATATATATATATATATATATATATATATATATATATTTTTTTTTTTTTTTTTTCACTTAAAAAACCATAGGTTTCAGGCCTTATATAGTTAGGAATTAGCATTTAAAAAAACATTGACATTGCTCCTATATAGTTAGTTGTACTAACTATACTTCACGCACCCGCAATCCACTGCTGATGATGTCACATATTACATCATTCATGACATGGTCAGTGACATCACTGATGACATCACTGATGACATCTCAAATGACATCACTGATGACATCACTGATGACATCACTGATGAAATCATCCAGTGACTGTGTGTCTGTAAAGTTTAAACATGTTTTACATATTGAATAATGAGGGAATGTATAAGTGTCTGGATGAAGGATTTAGTAGGTGCGTGACTGACTGTATGAGTGAGTGATTAAATGTGTCTTACTAATTGCATGGGTTAGTGACTAAACTGTCTGAATGTGTGCAGCAGTATGTCTGTTGTTGTGTAAGCTGCTGCATGTGTTGATCAGTAGCTATATGAGTGGCTATATGGGTTATTGATTGGTTGCCCAAGTATTTGAATAGGAGACTGAGTGTGTGTGTGGGTGGCTGAGAGGTGTATGACTCTGTGCATAGATGTGTGAGCAGTTGATTCACTAGGTGTATGAGTTCAAGAGTGCATGTGGAAACAGCTATATGGGCGGTTGACTGTGTGCATGGGTGTGTTGGTGAGTGAATGGCTTTCTCAGTGCTACATGTCCAAGTAAGTACATATGTAAAACACAGTGCATGTGAGAGTTGGCATATATAAATGACTATACATGAGAGCCAGTGAATGTGCGAGTGGCTGTATGGATCATTGTGTACTTGTATCAGTGATTGTATAAGAGAGTAAGTACGTGTTAGTATATGTTTGAATAAGTAGGGTGTTGTATGTATAACTGTATAGTTGAGGAAATGGAAGTGTGATTGATTCTTTGCATGACTGACTAGGTGTGTGAGTAACTCCATGGATGAGTGGCAGTGTGTGAGTATGTGTATAGGTGTATGAGTGCATATGATAGTGTTGTATTGATGAGTGACTGTATGTTTGAGTGATTCTATGAGTGAATGTGTGTGTAGACCTAGGAATCAGTGAGTGCGTATGTAGTAACTGGTATTGGTGTGTCAATGGTTTCAAGAATGGTAATCTGTATTTAACACTGGGTGTATCAAAGGTTATATTAGAGTGTGAGGAGGTGCATCGTATTATCACATGAATGATATCATCAGTGATGTGATCAGTGATGTCAAATGAGATGTCATCAGTGATGTCATCAGTGATGTCATCAGTGATGTCACTACCATGTCATGAATGATGTAATATGTGACATCATCAGCAGTGGATTGCGGGTGCGCGAAATATAGTCAGTACAACTAACTATATAGGAGCAATTTCAATGTTTTTTTAAATGCTAATTCCTAACTATATAAGGCCTGAAACCTATGGTTTTTAAGTGAATTTGCAAGGTTTTTAAAATGCTAATTCCTAACTATATAAGGCCTGAAACCTATGGTTTTTTAAGTGAATTTGCAAGGCTTTTTAAATGCTAATTCCTAACTATATAAGGCTTGAAACCTATGGTTTTTTCAGTGAATTTTACATATTACATGAGTGATGTAATATGTAATGTTATCAGCAGTGCATTACACGCGCAAGTTATAGTGAGTCCAACTAACTATAACGTGGAATTTCATTGGTTTTATGTCAGTAAAATTTCCAGCTAACTATAACTGGTGTCAAACCTATGGTTTTTTCAGTGAATTTCATAGGTTTTTAAATGCTACTTCCTAACTATAACCTGTGTAAAACCTATGGTTTTTTCAGTGAATTTCTTAGGTTTTTTGAATGCTAGTTCCTAAGTATGAAATCACGTTCGTAACTAGATAGTGTCACCGCCTACACGTCCTAAGAAGCGCATGTAAAGTCATGTGACTTGAAAACAACACTTGCAATTGGTTCTTAGTAGTTTCTGTTCTGGAATTTACACGAAGCACTCCACCCACTTTCCTCACAATCTTTTCTACTCTGAAGAGACAACAACGTCGAGCATCTTCCGGAAAACTTTGCTGAAATGGCTGCCCTTCCGCATTCATCTTCCGAATCTGAAGGAAATGAGCGACCACCGTTAAGAAGAAAAAAGGAATCTTTCATTTGGCAATTTTTTACTTATCCTGAAGATCAAAAGAAAGTGAATGCGCCAAAAGTAACCTGCACGATATGCAATTCGGAGCTCTCAAGGGGAAATCCAAATAAAAAATATTCCTTTTCTATACACACCATGCAGCGGCATGTTAAACAAAGGCATCCTGAGCATTATGCAAAAGCATCAACAAGAGCCCTGGCCACGCTATTACCATCAGAGGTGGCCAGCACATCTTCTGGTGGACGACCTGTATCTCCATCGAGTGCTGAAATGGACTTGAGACCATATCTTGCGAACGTGCACATGAAATGCACGAACTGTGGAGAACTTCTTGTATACGGAGAGCAAAGCTATACTCTAATTAAACACACAATTGAGAGTCATAAATGCTCCAAGAAAAGTTAAATTTCTTCACTTTATTTGGATAGTATGACATACTGAAAAATGTCGTAGCAACTTTAAGAAATCAAAAGCATCATAACACTTGTTTCCAAAAAAAAAAAAAAAAAAGTTCTTTTCAGAACTAACTCTTTCCACCAAAACATGCTCCAAGAGCATATTATGAGATGTTTTTTCGCCGCTTTATTTTAGTGCGTTTCCTTTACCATCTTGGGAAATTCAAAATGGATGTCCCTCCTGCCTTCGCAAACGAGCCGGGCCACTTAGAACTATTTCGACAGAGAATGCTTCTGTACTACGGCACCTTACCACTCTCAACTTTGAATACTTCATATCGATTATCATTTCGATATTCGTATTTCACCTGTGTGCAGCCTGTATTTCATTGCCTGAGCTGTGATTTCACGTGGGCCCTGGATTTATGTCTCTGCAATTTGGTACCTCCTGAACCGAATTACAATCACCTCATGAATCCGTTACTTGATCATGAACAGCTTTGTTACAACGGAGGGTTTATGGCCTTTGCAGCGATACAAGGAGTTCTGGGCCATTGGAATATATTCGCAGCGGCGCAAGATTTCCTAACAGAGAGCTTAATCGAAAACCCACCGAGCTGCCCTATGATGGTAAAAGACGGTCCAATAATGACAGATCATGAATGCTCCTTTCATCTTCTCAATTGGATGGCTGACATGTTTTCAGATGATAACAATGATTTCATGTTAGAGGCACTTGCTGCATACTTTGCCTACACAATGGACGGTTAACTCTTTTCTAACAGCGAGCTACATCGAAAACCCACCGACCTGCACTCTGATGGTAAAAGAGGCTCCGATTATAACAGATCATCAGTACTGCTTTACTCTTTTCCATTGGATAGCTGACATACTTTCAAATGATAAAACTGATTTCCTGTTACAAGCAGAAGCTACCTATTTTGCCTAAACAATGCTTCAATAACTCTCATACAAGCCATTGACGTCCTCATTTCCTTTTGGTTTTCTATATTCTTCACGTTCTTTTCCATATTTTCTTTTGAAGAACAGACCTATTGGCTTTACTAACAGTGGACATTATGATTTCGTGTTGTTTGACAGCTGATTCATAAAGTAATGATGTATAACCACTTGCATTTTCATATATCGTTCCTAAACTGAAAGGCCAGAGACCTTCTTCCATTTATTAAAATATAATATACTTCCTTATAAGAGTGTACAATGTTTTTTTCCAACTATATTCATTTTTCTTCAACTATAGCGTTTATATTCCATGTACTACTGACAATACCAATTACTGTGTTTTTTGCAATTTCTGTACTCATATTACATAATGATTTGCCTTTAAAACAGTACATTTCTAAATAAACATTTCAAATATTCACGGTTTCTCTTTTAATCCATAATCTCAACTGAAATGATTTCATATTGAAAAACTAAAAGAGAGTGTGGGGGGTGCACAACTAGATTGAGAAAGGTGTTGACAAGAAGTTGTTAGAGTTTTGGGTGCTCTCAAAGGGTGGTGTTCTCCGTCTGCACACCACTGAATAATACTGTAAAGTTGTGTTTGCGGAAACCGCAGGTACATCCCCAACGAGGCACACCAGTAATGATCATCAAAAGTGCTTCAAAGATTCATTTGAAACATAACGTTTTATTTTCTTCAATATCGTTTTGTGTGTTCCGTTTTGGTTATTTACTGATATTCAAAGCATATCAGAGGACAACATCGTTGAACACCTGAACAGTTATATCCAATGCATTTCGGGCTATTCAGCCCTTGATCACGGAAAGGCTGAGGAGGAAGAATATGAAGAAAAGTGTCAGGGGAAGTGTGATGGTATAACATAGGATTGCTATGCAAGTGCTCTTAGTGCAAAACACTAAATTAAAAAACGGATACCAACTAATGGGGTGAAGGGATTGTGGCGAGATTCATCTATAGTGATAAACTATGCAGGAAAGGGTCAACGTGTAAAGACGGGTGATAGAATTGGAGTGACTAGTTATCATTAACAAAGTGCTTGGAGTGCGTTTAAGCCGGTAAGGGAGTGCTCCGGAGATAACCGGTTTCGTGTTCTCTAAGCGGAGGGAATGCGGGTCCGCGAGTGCGTGTACACTTACTTCATGGTGAATAACGTGGTGGCGCCGAGACGTGTGCTCATGCAGGTAACCGCCGGTTGTCTATCGTGTAGAGGAAACACGAGAGAATAAATAAACAAACAGTGAAAATGGACTAACACATGCGGGGAGGGTCGTGGTGAAAAGTGAAGCGGCCATGTTGGAACGGTACAGTAGTAAATGGACCAGTGAAAGATACAGAAGCAAGGTAGAACGAATGTGTGAACAATGAAGGATCATAAACATATGTGAACAATATGGAATCATAAAAAGCAACTAAATTCAGTGCGGTCATTAAGCCCGTTCGGCTTAAGTGTCTGTAGCATGTAAATCCATTCGAGTTCTCTCTTTAATAGAAACTTGGTGTTGTCAGTCCCTTCTCTCTTGGAGACAGTCTCTAGAATGATGAATTTCATTTGGGCGATGGTGTGGCGAGCATCAATAAAATGCATGGCAATGTTTGATTTTTCTGATTTCAGTCTGATGTTTGACTTATGCTTGTTGAGGCGTATTTTCATTTTACGTTCAGTCTTGCCAATGTACAGTTTGCCGCAAGGGCATTTTAACGCATAGATCACGTTGGCAGTATCACAAGTTGCGTCAACCCGAAGTTTCACATTGTGGCCTTTCATTGGGTGCTGTATAGTGTTTCCTTTTATTACATTGTTGCAATGACTGCAGTTAAGGCACGGTTGAGTGCCACGGTGATGTTTAGGTGACTCTGTTGATTTTGCAAGAATTTCTTTTATGTTGTTACTCCTGGTGTGTGCGAATATTGGGGGTTTCGCAAAAATGCCCTGGAAATCGGGTTCATTTTGTAAAATGGGCCAGTGTTTCCATATGATTTTTTTGTATTTAGGACTTGCAGTTGAAAATTTGGAAACGAGAACCATACGTTGATCTGGATTCTTCTGGGTTTTTATCATACTTTCTGATCTCGATATGTTGGTGACACAAGCACGTGCTTGTTGCAGAACGTTGTCGGGGTAGCCTCGTTCAAGGAACCTGTTTTGCATTTCTGTGATGCGGTCTTCAACCAAAAGTTCATCAGACACTATGCGCCTGACACGTAGCATCTGAGAAAATGGGAGATGTTTTTTAAGGGAACCTTGATGAAAACTGGCATAATGTAAAGAGTTGTTGCGATCAGTACTTTTTCTGTAAAGGTCGGTGACCAGTCCTTGTGGAGTATATTTTATGTGTACATCCAGAAATGCGATATCAGTATCGCTAATGAGCCATGTTAGTTTGATGCGTGGATCTTTGTTATTGATTTCAGTCATGAGGTCATGTAAGGTTTCCTTAGTGTCTGACCAAAGAAAGAATAGGTCGTCAATGTACCGCACGTACAATTTAGAATGATTCTGAAAATTCGGGTTGGTGTATATATGATTTCTTTCGATATTTTCCATATATGTATTCGCGTATGACGGGGCAGCACAATTCCCCATGGCCATCCCTGAAAGTTGTAGAAACCATTGATCATCAACTGTAAAATAAGAGTGATACAGTGTAAAAATCATCAATTCAATCAAAAATGTTTGCATTTTCACGTTGATTTCACTGTTAAGTAAGACTTGTTCAATTGCTTCGATGCCTCCTAAGTGTGGAATGGAGGTGTACAGGGCGCTCACATCGGCAGTACATAAAACGTACGATTTATTGTTGGGGTTTTGTATTTTGGAAAGTTTCATCAGGAAATCGGTAGTGTCTTTAATGTAGCTGTCTGATTGAATCACTAAAGGTTGCAGATATTTATCAATGAATTTTCCAGTCTTTTCATGTATGGACTGCTTGGTGGATACTATGGGCCTGAATGGCGGATCCATGAGATATTTGTGGATTTTAGGGCTCATGTGTATCGTTGGACTTTTTGGACAATCTATGAGCAGATATTTTTTGGTGCGTTCTTCGATGACCCCGTTTTGGAATGCTTTGTAAACAATCTCTTTTAGCAAGTCTTGATATTCATTGGTGGGGTTACAGTTCAATGCCATATAGGTTGAGGTGTCTTCTATATGTTCTTTGAGTTTTTGTCTGTACATCTCGCTGTCAAGTATAACTAACGCACCACCTTTATCAGCTTTAGTAATTTTGATGTGAGGATTGTTAGCCAACGACTTAAGTGTATCTCGATCTTTGGTGGTTAGGTTCTGGATTTTCCTTGGGGTTTTGAAGTTGATGTTAGTAAGATCTTGGCGAACTAAAGTCTCAAACAAGTCTATACGTTTGTGACTGGTTGGTGCTAAATATGTACTTGGTGGTCGTAATCCTTTAAGTTCATCTTCTTTGGTGGTGGTTGAAGGAGGTAAAACATTATCGAAGAAATGTCCGAGTCTGAGTTTACGAGTGAATTTGAAAGTACTTACTTCAAGTTCCAACAGATTAGTGGAAGTGGTTGGGATAAATGAAGTGCCCTTTTCAAGTAGTTTCATTTGATAATCACTGATTTCTGTCTTCGAGATGTTGATTACGAGACTTGTTTCTTTTTGGCAATCGTGCTTCTCGTGGTTGGTGGACTTATGTCTCTGTCTTTTGTTTTTGCTCCGCCTGGGTCTTCGGGTGGAGTTTGGCCGACCTCTAAAAAAGAATGCGAGGATGCGGGTACATCTTGTGCTTGATTAGTACTTGATGTGCTGGCCTGTTCTTTGTTAGGTGGTTGCCTAAAAGGTTGGGGACGTTTAGATGGAATTTTAGTTGAATCTGAATCAGATGATGAGGTGTCAGTGTTCATGTTCGGTGGTTTATTACGGCGTCTTTGGGCGTAGACGTCGGCCCATGAATAAACTTCATCCAGCTTGTAGTCAAGCGTATCACGGCGGAATTTTCTGACTTTACGTTCAAGTATTTCTTTCTGGTATTTGTCCAGGATTGTTTTAGTGTCTTCAAGTATAGATGTAAGTTCCTCAGGTGTTAGTAGGTTTTTAACTTCATCCTGTATTTCTTTCATTTCTGTCTCCAATTCTTTGAGGATACCAGCCAGTTCCTCTACAATCAATAATATAAGGTCAAGGCTACATTTATTCAGTATCCCGTTCCATTTCTCCAGGAAGCTTTTAGAATTTTTACATAACGAGGGTTTTAATGCGATGCGTAATCCGCGTGGGATCCTGAGTGCCCGGTGATAACGCAGTAAAGTGCTCGCATGGAGCTTCTGGTTGATGTGTCTTTTAGATAAGTAGATTAATTGTTTCACACATTGTTCCTTGTTTCTGGTGTTAGTGGTGGGGCTTATGTCTTCCTCAATCAGCGCGTAGATTCTGTCTTTTTCTGTTTCATCATATGCCAATGTATGTGCTCTGGCTTCTGTGCTTCTGCTGATGTCGTCAAATTGCATTTTGAAAGTGTGCTACCCCACCGAGGGCGGACAGTAGGATATATCAAAAGAGAGTGTGGGGGGTGCACAACTAGATTGAGAAAGGTGTTGACAAGAAGTTGTTAGAGTTTTGGGTGCTCTCAAAGGGTGGTGTTCTCCGTCTGCACACCACTGAATAATACTGTAAAGTTGTGTTTGCGGAAACCGCAGGTACATCCCCAACGAGGCACACCAGTAATGATCATCAAAAGTGCTTCAAAGATTCATTTGAAACATAACGTTTTATTTTCTTCAATATCGTTTTGTGTGTTCCGTTTTGGTTATTTACTGATATTCAAAGCATATCAGAGGACAACATCGTTGAACACCTGAACAGTTATATCCAATGCATTTCGGGCTATTCAGCCCTTGATCACGGAAAGGCTGAGGAGGAAGAATATGAAGAAAAGTGTCAGGGGAAGTGTGATGGTATAACATAGGATTGCTATGCAAGTGCTCTTAGTGCAAAACACTAAATTAAAAAACGGATACCAACTAATGGGGTGAAGGGATTGTGGCGAGATTCATCTATAGTGATAAACTATGCAGGAAAGGGTCAACGTGTAAAGACGGGTGATAGAATTGGAGTGACTAGTTATCATTAACGAAGTGCTTGGAGTGCGTTTAAGCCGGTAAGGGAGTGCTCCGGAGATAACCGGTTGCGTGTTCTCTAAGCGGAGGGAATGCGGGTCCGCGAGTGCGTGTACACTTACTTCATGGTGAATAACGTGGTGGCGCCGAGACGTGTGCTCATGCAGGTAACCGCCGGTTGTCTATCGTGTAGAGGAAACACGAGAGAATAAATAAACAAACAGTGAAAATGGACTAACACATGCGGGGAGGGTTGTGGTGAAAAGTGAAGCGGCCATGTTGGAACGGTACAGTAGTAAATGGACCAGTGAAAGATACAGAAGCAAGGTAGAACGAATGTGTGAACAATGAAGGATCATAAACATATGTGAACAATATGGAATCATAAAAAGCAACTAAATTCAGTGCGGTCATTAAGCCCGTTCGGCTTAAGTGTCTGTAGCATGTAAATCCATTCCAGAAGATGAACTTAAAGGATTACGACCACCAAGTACATATTTAGCACCAACCAGTCACAAATGTATAGACTTGTTTGAGACTTTAGTTCGCCAAGATCTTACTAACATCAACTTCAAAACCCCAAGGAAAATCCAGAACCTAACCACCAAAGATCGAGATACACTTAAGTCGTTGGCTAACAATCCTCACATCAAAATTACTAAAGCTGATAAAGGTGGTGCGTTAGTTATGCTTGACAGCGAGATGTACAGACAAAAACTCAAAGAACATATAGAAGACACCTCAACCTATATGGCATTGAACTGTAACCCCACCAATGAATATCAAGACTTGCTAAAAGAGATTGTTTACAAAGCATTCCAAAACGGGGTCATCGAAGAACGCACCAAAAAATATCTGCTCATAGATTGTCCAAAAAGTCCAACGATACACATGAGCCCTAAAATCCACAAAAATCTCATGGATCCGCCATTCAGGCCCATAGTATCCACCAAGCAGTCCATACATGAAAAGACTGGAAAATTCATTGATAAATATCTGCAACCTTTAGTGATTCAATCAGACAGCTACATTAAAGACACTACCGATTTCCTGATGAAACTTTCCAAAATACAAAACCCCAACAATAAATCGTACGTTTTATGTACTGCCGATGTGAGCGCCCTGTACACCTCCATTCCTCACTTAGGAGGCATCGAAGCAATTGAACAAGTCTTACTTAACAGTGAAATCAACGTGAAAATGCAAACATTTTTGATTGAATTGATGATTTTTACACTGTATCACTCTTATTTTACAGTTGATGATCAATGGTTTCTACAACTTTCAGGGATGGCCATGGGGAATTGTGCTGCCCCGTCATACGCGAATACATATATGGAAAACTTCGAAAGAAATCATATATACACCAACCCGAATTTTCAGAATCATTCTAAATTGTACGTGCGGTACATTGACGACCTATTCTTTCTTTGGTCAGACACTAAGGAAACCTTACATGACCTCATGACTGAAATCAATAACAAAGATCCACGCATCAAACTAACATGGCTCATTAGCGATACTGATATCGCATTTCTGGATGTACACATAAAAAATACTCCACAAGGACTGGTCACCGACCTTTACAGAAAAAGTACTGATCGCAACAACTCTTTACATTATGCCAGTTTTCATCAAGGTTCCCTTAAAAAACATCTCCCATTTTCTCAGATGCTACGTGTCAGGCGCATAGTGTCTGATGAACTTTTGGTTGAAGACCGCATCACAGAAATGCAAAACAGGTTCCTTGAACGAGGCCACCCCGACAACGTTCTGCAACAAGCACGTGCTCGTGTCACCAACATATCGAGATCAGAAAGTATGATAAAAACCCAGAAGAATCCAGATCAACGTATGGTTCTCGTTTCCAAATTTTCAACTGCAAGTCCTAAATACAAAAAAAAAATCATATGGAAACACTGGCCCATTTTACAAAATGAACCCGATTTCCAGGGCATTTTTGCGAAACCCCCAATATTCGCACACACCAGGAGTACCAACATAAAAGAAATTCTTGCAAAATCAACAGAGTCACCTAAACATCACCGTGGCACTCAACCGTGCCTTAACTGCAGTCATTGCAACAATGTAATAAAAGGAAACACTATACAGCACCCAATGAAAGGCCACAATGTGAAACTTCGGGTTGACGCAACTTGTGATACTGCCAACGTGATCTATGCGTTAAAATGCCCTTGCGGCAAACTGTACATTGGCAAGACTGAACGTAAAATGAAAATACGCCTCATCGAGCATAAGTCAAACATCAGACTGAAATCAGAAAAATCAAACATTGCCATGCATTTTATTGATGCTCGCCACACCATCGCCCAAATGAAATTCATCATTCTAGAGACTGTCTCCAAGAGAGAAGGGACTGACAACACCAAGTTTCTATTAAAGAGAGAACTCGAATGGATTTACATGCTACAGACACTTAAGCCGAACGGGCTTAATGACCGCACTGAATTTAGTTGCTTTTTATGATTCCATATTGTTCACATATGTTTATGATCCTTCATTGTTCACACATTCGTTCTACCTTGCTTCTGTATCTTTCACTGGTCCATTTACTACTGTACCGTTCCAACATGGCCGCTTCACTTTTCACCACGACCCTCCCCGCATGTGTTAGTCCATTTTCACTGTTTGTTTATTTATTCTCTCGTGTTTCCTCTACACGATAGACAACCGGCGGTTACCTGCATGAGCACACGTCTCGGCGCCACCACGTTATTCACCATGAAGTAAGTGTACACGCACTCGCGGACCCGCATTCCCTCCGCTTAGAGAACACGCAACCGGTTATCTCCGGAGCACTCCCTTACCGGCTTAAACGCACTCCAAGCACTTCGTTAATGATAACTAGTCACTCCAATTCTATCACCCGTCTTTACACGTTGACCCTTTCCTGCATAGTTTATCACTATAGATGAATCTCGCCACAATCCCTTCACCCCATTAGTTGGTATCCGTTTTTTAATTTAGTGTTTTGCACTAAGAGCACTTGCATAGCAATCCTATGTTATACCATCACACTTCCCCTGACACTTTTCTTCATATTCTTCCTCCTCAGCCTTTCCGTGATCAAGGGCTGAATAGCCCGAAATGCATTGGATATAACTGTTCAGGTGTTCAACGATGTTGTCCTCTGATATGCTTTGAATATCAGTAAATAACCAAAACGGAACACACAAAACGATATTGAAGAAAATAAAACGTTATGTTTCAAACGAATCTTTGAAGCACTTTTGATGATCATTACTGGTGTGCCTCGTTGGGGATGTACCTGCGGTTTCCGCAAACACAACTTTACAGTATTATTCAGTGGTGTGCAGACGGAGAACACCACCCTTTGAGAGCACCCAAAACTCTAACACCTTCTTGTCAACACCTTTCTCAATCTAGTTGTGCACCCCCCACACTCTCTTTTGATATATCCTACTGTCCGCCCTCGGTGGGGTAGCACACTTTCAAAATGCAATTTGACGACATCAGCAGAAGCACAGAAGCCAGAGCACATACATTGGCATATGATGAAACAGAAAAAGACAGAATCTACGCGCTGATTGAGGAAGACATAAGCCCCACCACTAACACCAGAAACAAGGAACAATGTGTGAAACAAATAATCTACTTATCTAAAAGACACATCAACCAGAAGCTCCATGCGAGCACTTTACTGCGTTATCACCGGGCACTCAGGATCCCACGCGGATTACGCATCGCATTAAAACCCTCGTTATGTAAAAATTCTAAAAGCTTCCTGGAGAAATGGAACGGGATACTGAATAAATGTAGCCTTGACCTTATATTATTGATTGTAGAGGAACTGGCTGGTATCCTCAAAGAATTGGAGACAGAAATGAAAGAAATACAGGATGAAGTTAAAAACCTACTAACACCTGAGGAACTTACATCTATACTTGAAGACACTAAAACAATCCTGGACAAATACCAGAAAGAAATACTTGAACGTAAAGTCAGAAAATTCCGCCGTGATACGCTTGACTACAAGCTGGATGAAGTTTATTCATGGGCCGACGTCTACGCCCAAAGACGCCGTAATAAACCACCGAACATGAACACTGACACCTCATCATCTGATTCAGATTCAACTAAAATTCCATCTAAACGTCCCCAACCTTTTAGGCAACCACCTAACAAAGAACAGGCCAGCACATCAAGTACTAATCAAGCACAAGATGTACCCGCATCCTCGCATTCTTTTTTAGAGGTCGGCCAAACTCCACCCGAAGACCCAGGCGGAGCAAAAACAAAAGACAGAGACATAAGTCCACCAACCACGAGAAGCACGATTGCCAAAAAGAAACAAGTCTCGTAATCAACATCTCGAAGACAGAAATCAGTGATTATCAAATGAAACTACTTGAAAAGGGCACTTCATTTATCCAAACCACTTCCACTAATCTGTTGGAACTTGAAGTAAGTACTTTCAAATTCACTCGTAAACTCAGACTCAGACATTTCTTCGATAATGTTTTACCTCCTTCAACCACCACCAAAGAAGATGAACTTAAAGGATTACGACCACCAAGTACATATTTAGCACCAACCAGTCACAAATGTATAGACTTGTTTGAGACTTTAGTTCGCCAAGATCTTACTAACATCAACTTCAAAACCCCAAGGAAAATCCAGAACCTAACCACCAAAGATCGAGATACACTTAAGTCGTTGGCTAACAATCCTCACATCAAAATTACTAAAGCTGATAAAGGTGGTGCGTTAGTTATACTTGACAGCGAGATGTACAGACAAAAACTCAAAGAACACATAGAAGACACCTTAACCTATATGGCATTGAACTGTAACCCCAACAATGAATATCAAGACTTGCTAAAAGAGATTGTTTACAAAGCATTCCAAAACGGGGTCATCGAAGAACGCACCAAAAAATATCTGCTCATAGATTGTCCAAAAAGTCCAACGATACACATGAGCCCTAAAATCCACAAAAATCTCATGGATCCGCCATTCAGGCCCATAGTATCCACCAAGCAGTCCATACATGAAAAGACTGGAAAATTCATTGATAAATATCTGCAACCTTTAGTGATTCAATCAGACAGCTACATTAAAGACACTACCGATTTCCTGATGAAACTTTCCAAAATACAAAACCCCAACAATAAATCGTACGTTTTATGTACTGCCGATGTGAGCGCCCTGTACACCTCCATTCCACACTTAGGAGGCATCGAAGCAATTGAACAAGTCTTACTTAACAGTGAAATCAACGTGAAAATGCAAACATTTTTGATTGAATTGATGATTTTTACACTGTATCACTCTTATTTTACAGTTGATGATCAATGGTTTCTACAACTTTCAGGGATGGCCATGGGGAATTGTGCTGCCCCGTCATACGCAAATACATATATGGAAAATTTCGAAAGAAATCATATATACACCAACCCGAATTTTCAGAATCATTCTAAATTGTACGTGCGGTACATTGACGACCTATTCTTTTTTTGGTCAGACACTAGGGAAACCTTACATGACCTCATGACTGAAATCAATAACAAAGATCCACGCATCAAACTAACATGGCTCATTAGCGATACTGATATCGCATTTCTGGATGTACACATAAAAAATACTCCACAAGGACTGGTCACCGACCTTTACAGAAAAAGTACTGATCGCAACAACTCTTTACATTATGCCAGTTTTCATCAAGGTTCCCTTGATGTCACTGACCATGTAATGAATGATGTAATATGTGACATCATCAGCAGTGGATTGCGGGTGCGTGATATATAGTTATTGCAACTAACTATATATGCAAATTTCTATGGTTTTGTGCGAGTAAATTAAGGTTTTGTAAATGCTGATCCCTAACTATATATGGTCTATATCCAATGGTTTTTTCAGTGAATTTTCAAGGTTTTGTAAATGCTAATCCCTAACTATATATGGTCTATAACCTATGGTTTTTTCAGTGAAATTCAATGGTTTTTTATTAGCAAATATCAAAAGCTGTAAAATGTATTCTTATTCTAATTCACAAATATATTTTATATATTTTTGTATTATATTTTTTTAATTCAATTTATATTATAGTTTAAAAAAAAAATTCTTGTTTCGCTGCCGGTCCGCGAACCGGTAAACGTTCCATTAGTGCAAGTACCGCGTTAGAAAGCCACATCGTGACGGGTCGCGTAATCGCAAAAAAGGTGGGAAAGTAATTTACATAAAAACCACTGGAGACACTTTCACCAATTAAACATTAGCTCATACTACATACCAATCCCTACCATTTTCACAAATTTCATAGGAATTCCATTTAGCCATTTAGCATGTAGAACTCTCTAAAATCCCTGAGGTAAATTACTTCACAAAACATATCGGAAGTGTTGGAATTGACAACCAATTAAAATATTACTTTCAATTTCTACTATTATATCATGACATTTGATTGGTTATGTACCTGAATATATATAAAGAAAGAGAGAGAAACACAGCCATTTTGACTACTACTTCTTGAAGTGCATATCCACTACATTTCAACTGATAACTTCGAGTTGTATTTAAAAGGTAAGATATTATATTAAAAACTGAAGTATGTTCTGTACTGTAAGCTAATTAGGAAAACATTTTCTAATAGTTATATTCTATCACTCTGTAATACTTATAGAATAAAATAGACTTCTCTGTTTTAGTTATGGATGGAGTTAGACTTGTCTTATATAATTCAGAATTGACTAAGAGTTTATTTGATAATTTTCTTCATATTTCTACTTCCAGTTTGATACTATACACCGCCCAACGAAAAAATCACTGTTTAAATAACCAAGCTACCTGTCTGTACTTAAACCCAACAGTGCCCTATCTGTACTGATATATTTTTTAAAAATTCATTTTTCAGTAAGCATGGGCGAATTTTGCGAATCTCGCGTTCGCGAATTTTGCGGATTTGCAAACTCGCAATCCGCAAAATCCGCGAATCCTCGCGAATTTGCGGATTTTTTTTTGTGTTTGCGCGGGTTTCTGCCAGTTCGCGAGGGTTTTGTACAATTTCGCAAATTGCGAACTTACCTGTCGGGTCGCAAGTTTCGCGAACTTGTTGTTTCTACGTGTCCAGCCTGTTTGGGACACTCTTCTTCATCACTGCCACTCTCTGTCACCACTGCCACTCTCTGACTACTCATGCCACCCTCTGGCCCACCCATGCCACCCTCTGTTTCATCACAGCACCCTCTGGTTGTCCAGGCAGTGTACATTATTGTGGCAACGCAAGCACACCTTCCCTGCCTCAAGTGACCTGAATTAATTTGGGGCTGATTAATGTGTCACAGAATATTTTTTTAGCTGGCACCTGCTTCCTTAGTGCTTCCTGATTAGTGATCTTTTGCACTTGCTAAGTGCTTTCATTGTTGCAAAATTAGTTACAACACCTGCCCTGCCCCAACTGACAATAATGAATTAGGGGCTGATTAATGGATTTGAACTTCCAGCCTGGCTCCTGCTTGTCTCCCTTAGCTGTAATTCAGGACCTTTGTGGCATATGTGTAACTATTCTGAGGTTCAGAGCAGGGTCACATAATAGTTGCAACTGGCAACTGAACTCTGGAGGGGCCCCTCAGGAAGCACTACAGGAAATGGCTACTAATGATGAGCCTGAACTTTTGAACCTGGTAAGTAGTTTCAGTTTTGCTAAGATCGTATTTCTGCAATTTTGCACTTATTCGCGGGGCGCGAAGTTGTACTGGGAAGCCGTGAACTCACGCGAACAGTGCGAGCAGTGCGAGCAAAATCCGCTGCTCGCGGATTTGCGGATTTTGCGGGAGATTCGCCAATCTCGCGCATTGCGAATTTACCGAAAATCCGCAAAATCCGCGAGCGAAACGGATTTTCCGCCCATGCTTATTTTTCAGCATACAAAATGGAAGGACAACAGGAAAATAACTTGAAAATTGAAGCAGGAACAAAAAAAGAGTCAGAAATTGACCACGAATTCAATGACGATTCACGGAACAATGAACTTCTGCAATGTGTGGAAGCAGTAGATTTCCTACTGGTAAATGAAAAAAAATGATAATGATTTTTTAGAATTTCTTTTAAATTTTGAAAAAAAATCAGAATAATAAATTTTTATTTCATAATTCAAAAATTGTTTGACACATTATCCATTTTGTGTGTACATTATCCATTTTATATGTATATTGTAAACTAGTAGCAAATTGATTATAACGTGAAATCAGACTTTAAATATACTGTGCAACTTTTTTGTGTTACATACTAAGTTTGCTCATAGTTACTTCCTTTCTTCCACTATATTATCTCCAATGTGTATTTAACATCTCTTTATCATCTCCTGCCTCCATGTTGTTTCGGCTTTCCAGACAGACTATGGTATGAATTCCATATACCACAATAACTTCTGTAACAACATGCAAGATATCTACAAAGGAGACGGCGTTTATTGATTTTTAGACTCTGCATTGGTACCTACATGTTGCTACGTAAATAAAAATAAACAAAAAAAACAACAAAACGAACAATAAATAAACATACAATAAGTCGAAAGTCAATCATTCTTGTTTCCTTATAGTACGCTCCCCAGACCGCTTTCCGGTACGCATACCGGGCGCACCCCACGAAAAAAAAACGATTTTTATTTTTTTTATTTTTTGTTCCCGCGGGGCCCTTTTAAAGCCTCCACTTCAAACATAAGGGGTCAGGGAGGATCCACTATGCCCCCTTATGGTCATTTGCCCCTTCGTTTTGGCCTCCTCTTGTCTCTCGATCCTACCGAGAGACAAGATGGCGGCCGCTACGGACTGTTTAGAATGTTGACAGACACCGGAGAGCCAATCAGCTTCACTTCGCAAAGCTCCGTTACGCGAAAAGTACGCGAACTGGTGCGCTATCCGGGACGCTGCCACAGATATATCTGTTTTTTTAAACGTTAATTTCTCAAAATCCACTGGAGCACATATATTGAGACCCAGCAAAGGCACATCGGGCTAACAGTCCCTACAATTTTGCCAAGTTTCGTGCAAATCCATTCAGCCGTTCGAGCTAAAAGTGAGGCCAAACGCCCTATGGAAAAATGAATGGGAAAAACGCGTTTTGGGACCCCCCTTTTTTCTCGGCCCCCTCTTGACGAAAGATCCCCCAAAATTTTCAGGGGCTGCTCAGAAACAAACTGTGCCATTTTCCTGAAAATTTCAGCCGATTCCGTCCACAAACGCCAAAGTTATTAGACATAGAATTTTCAAAAGTTCCATAGAGAAAAAATCCTAACGATATATACCTACTGGCGACCGCCAGTAGGTAATATATATATAAATAAAAGGTTTTTCCAAAACCGACAGTCATTGCTTACTGCAGAGCTCCAAATTTACGATCTATTATTGTGAGAGCTGAACTCAAGCAAACTGTAACAAATGCAGGGGTTCATTGCTGAGACTTTAAAAGGTGCATCACATGTGAATATCTTTTACAGACATCATCAGTAACTAGTTCTGTTACGAGAAGGACATATGCAATAAGGCAGCATCTTACATGTCGCTCAACATGCATTATTTATGTGATTCAGTGCCAATGGCAAAGCTCTAAAAAACAATATGTAGGCCAAACAGTGAATGTACTCCGTACACGATTCAGGAACCAACTATTGGCAATATTTAATAAGAAAATTGACCAGCATGTAGTCAATCATTTTAACCTTGTGGATCATTCACTATCAGATTTGAAGAGTTTCCCCGTGGAACATGTTTCAAAGGAAGAACTACTGGACTCCAGGGAAAACTTCTGGATGTACAGTTTAAAATCCCTGCATCCAGATGGACTGAACATGACTGACAACACAACCTGATAACTGCATATATCGCTAGAGCTCTCAGGACTACATTGATTCCACATTCCAAATGGAATCTTCACTCATGATGCTTTTTCAAAATTCAGCTGTCATCATCTGTGCAGCCACTGAGCAAACCATCTTCTACTACCGGAGGAAGGTGGAAACTGAAATGTTGTAGTGGAAATATATTTTTGTTCTTTGGTGAATCTCGCTGATCTATCTGCTTGAGTCACTTCTTTCTTGTATATATATACAATACAAATACAGCGCAACCAACAATCATATTACCCCCTCGCTTTTGCCAGGTATTACAGCATGCACCAAGCAACAACTTCGCCAATGCACTTACTACTCAGGTGCATGATGGGAGTTGTGGTCCAGAGCACTCTGACTACAGCTGCCAAAGATTCGGCGTGGTCAGCTGACTCCCTGGTTCAGGGGAGGACCGCAGGAGGACAAAAGGAGGAGTTTGGTAGCGTTTCCTGTTTGCCACAGCGTCTGAAGAAGGCTTGAAATGCCGAAATGCATTACGCTTTGCATTCTGTCAATAAAGTTTCCTCCAACAGTTCCCCGCAGTGGCCTCTGATCTCTTACACATTAAGCGGTCCATTGGAAGCAATTTTATGCGTTTGTCGGCAGCGCAAAGGGGCCCCACTCTCCAAGTGTGCTGCGGTATTTGCTGACACGAGTGGCAACACTTTTTAAAAAAGACTCCCGAGGTATCGGATTACCGCAGGACAGCCGTTTACAGCAGTGTGGGCAAGAGGCTACTGCCAGGAGCAGCTCATCATTGAGAGAAGGTGGGATCACTAAAATCCACGCCTTCAGCCCTACCCGACATCGTTGTACTCAGGCAGAGTGTTGGGGACCTGAGGAGGTACTGGACATTCAATACAGCGCAACCAACAATCATATTACCCCCTCGCTTTTGCCAGGTATTACAGCATGCACCAAGCAACAACTTCGCCAATGCACTTACTACTCAGGTGCATGATGGGAGTTGTGGTCCAGAGCACTCTGACTACAGCTGCCAAAGATTCGGCGTGGTCAGCTGACTCCCTGGTTCAGGGGAGGACCGCAGGAGGACAAAAGGAGGAGTTTGGTAGCGTTTCCTGTTTGCCACAGCGTCTGAAGAAGGCTTGAAATGCCGAAATGCATTACGCTTTGCATTCTGTCAATAAAGTTTCCTCCAACAGTTCCCCGCAGTGGCCTCTGATCTCTTACACATTAAGCGGTCCATTGGAAGCAATTTTATGCGTTTGTCGGCAGCGCAAAGGGGCCCCACTCTCCAAGTGTGCTGCGGTATTTGCTGACACGAGTGGCAACACTTTTTAAAAAAGACTCCCGAGGTATCGGATTACCGCAGGACAGCCGTTTACAGCAGCGTGGGCAAGAGGCTACTGCCAGGAGCAGCTCATCATTGAGAGAAGGTGGGATCACTAAAATCCACGCCTTCAGCCCTACCCGACATCGTTGTACTCAGGCAGAGTGTTGGGGACCTGAGGAGGTACTGGACATTCAATACAGCGCAACCAACAATCATATTACCCCCTCGCTTTTGCCAGGTATTACAGCATGCACCAAGCAACAACTTCGCCAATGCACTTACTACTCAGGTGCATGATGGGAGTTGTGGTCCAGAGCACTCTGACTACAGCTGCCAAAGATTCGGCGTGGTCAGCTGACTCCCTGGTTCAGGGGAGGACCGCAGGAGGACAAAAGGAGGAGTTTGGTAGCGTTTCCTGTTTGCCACAGCGTCTGAAGAAGGCTTGAAATGCCGAAATGCATTACGCTTTGCATTCTGTCAATAAAGTTTCCTCCAACAGTTCCCCGCAGTGGCCTCTGATCTCTTACACATTAAGCGGTCCATTGGAAGCAATTTTATGCATTTGTCGGCAGCGCAAAGGGGCCCCACTCTCCAAGTGTGCTGCGGTATTTGCTGACACGAGTGGCAACACTTTTTAAAAAAGACTCCCGAGGTATCGGATTACCGCAGGACAGCCGTTTACAGCAGCGTGGGCAAGAGGCTACTGCCAGGAGCAGCTCATCATTGAGAGAAGGTGGGATCACTAAAATCCACGCCTTCAGCCCTACCCGACATCGTTGTACTCAGGCAGAGTGTTGGGGACCTGAGGAGGTACTGGACATTCAAAACAGCGCAACCAACAATCATATTACCCCCTCGCTTTTGCCAGGTATTACAGCATGCACCAAGCAACAACTTGGCCAATGCACTTACTACTCAGGTGCATGATGGGAGTTGTGGTCCAGAGCACTCTGACTACAGCTGCCAAAGATTCGGCGTGGTCAGCTGACTCCCTGGTTCAGGGGAGGACCGCAGGAGGACAAAAGGAGGAGTTTGGTAGCGTTTCCTGTTTGCCACAGCGTCTGAAGAAGGCTTGAAATGCCGAAATGCATTACGCTTTGCATTCTGTCAATAAAGTTTCCTCCAACAGTTCCCCGCAGTGGCCTCTGATCTCTTACACATTAAGCGGTCCATTGGAAGCAATTTTATGCGTTTGTCGGCAGCGCAAAGGGGCCCCACTCTCCAAGTGTGCTGCGGTATTTGCTGACACGAGTGGCAACACTTTTTAAAAAAGACTCCCGAGGTATCGGATTACCGCAGGACAGCCGTTTACAGCAGCGTGGGCAAGAGGCTACTGCCAGGAGCAGCTCATCATTGAGAGAAGGTGGGATCACTAAAATCCACGCCTTCAGCCCTACCCGACATCGTTGTACTCAGGCAGAGTGTTGGGGACCTGAGGAGGTACTGGACATTCAATACAGCGCAACCAACAATCATATTACCCCCTCGCTTTTGCCAGGTATTACAGCATGCACCAAGCAACAACTTCGCCAATGCACTTACTACTCAGGTGCATGATGGGAGTTGTGGTCCAGAGCACTCTGACTACAGCTGCCAAAGATTCGGCGTGGTCAGCTGACTCCCTGGTTCAGGGGAGGACCGCAGGAGGACAAAAGGAGGAGTTTGGTAGCGTTTCCTGTTTGCCACAGCGTCTGAAGAAGGCTTGAAATGCCGAAATGCATTACGCTTTGCATTCTGTCAATAAAGTTTCCTCCAACAGTTCCCCGCAGTGGCCTCTGATCTCTTACACATTAAGCGGTCCATTGGAAGCAATTTTATGCATTTGTCGGCAGCGCAAAGGGGCCCCACTCTCCAAGTGTGCTGCGGTATTTGCTGACACGAGTGGCAACACTTTTTAAAAAAGACTCCCGAGGTATCGGATTACCGCAGGACAGCCGTTTACAGCAGCGTGGGCAAGAGGCTACTGCCAGGAGCAGCTCATCATTGAGAGAAGGTGGGATCACTAAAATCCACGCCTTCAGCCCTACCCGACATCGTTGTACTCAGGCAGAGTGTTGGGGACCTGAGGAGGTACTGGACATTCAATACAGCGCAACCAACAATCATATTACCCCCTCGCTTTTGCCAGGTATTACAGCATGCACCAAGCAACAACTTCGCCAATGCACTTACTACTCAGGTGCATGATGGGAGTTGTGGTCCAGAGCACTCTGACTACAGCTGCCAAAGATTCGGCGTGGTCAGCTGACTCCCTGGTTCAGGGGAGGACCGCAGGAGGACAAAAGGAGGAGTTTGGTAGCGTTTCCTGTTTGCCACAGCGTCTGAAGAAGGCTTGAAATGCCGAAATGCATTACGCTTTGCATTCTGTCAATAAAGTTTCCTCCAACAGTTCCCCGCAGTGGCCTCTGATCTCTTACACATTAAGCGGTCCATTGGAAGCAATTTTATGCGTTTGTCGGCAGCGCAAAGGGGCCCCACTCTCCAAGTGTGCTGCGGTATTTGCTGACACGAGTGGCAACACTTTTTAAAAAAGACTCCCGAGGTATCGGATTACCGCAGGACAGCCGTTTACAGCAGCGTGGGCAAGAGGCTACTGCCAGGAGCAGCTCATCATTGAGAGAAGGTGGGATCACTAAAATCCACGCCTTCAGCCCTACCCGACATCGTTGTACTCAGGCAGAGTGTTGGGGACCTGAGGAGGTACTGGACATTCAATACAGCGCAACCAACAATCATATTACCCCCTCGCTTTTGCCAGGTATTACAGCATGCACCAAGCAACAACTTCGCCAATGCACTTACTACTCAGGTGCATGATGGGAGTTGTGGTCCAGAGCACTCTGACTACAGCTGCCAAAGATTCGGCGTGGTCAGCTGACTCCCTGGTTCAGGGGAGGACCGCAGGAGGACAAAAGGAGGAGTTTGGTAGCGTTTCCTGTTTGCCACAGCGTCTGAAGAAGGCTTGAAATGCCGAAATGCATTACGCTTTGCATTCTGTCAATAAAGTTTCCTCCAACAGTTCCCCGCAGTGGCCTCTGATCTCTTACACATTAAGCGGTCCATTGGAAGCAATTTTATGCGTTTGTCGGCAGCGCAAAGGGGCCCCACTCTCCAAGTGTGCTGCGGTATTTGCTGACACGAGTGGCAACACTTTTTAAAAAAGACTCCCGAGGTATCGGATTACCGCAGGACAGCCGTTTACAGCAGCGTGGGCAAGAGGCTACTGCCAGGAGCAGCTCATCATTGAGAGAAGGTGGGATCACTAAAATCCACGCCTTCAGCCCTACCCGACATCGTTGTACTCAGGCAGAGTGTTGGGGACCTGAGGAGGTACTGGACATTCAATACAGCGCAACCAACAATCATATTACCCCCTCGCTTTTGCCAGGTATTACAGCATGCACCAAGCAACAACTTCGCCAATGCACTTACTACTCAGGTGCATGATGGGAGTTGTGGTCCAGAGCACTCTGACTACAGCTGCCAAAGATTCGGCGTGGTCAGCTGACTCCCTGGTTCAGGGGAGGACCGCAGGAGGACAAAAGGAGGAGTTTGGTAGCGTTTCCTGTTTGCCACAGCGTCTGAAGAAGGCTTGAAATGCCGAAATGCATTACGCTTTGCATTCTGTCAATAAAGTTTCCTCCAACAGTTCCCCGCAGTGGCCTCTGATCTCTTACACATTAAGCGGTCCATTGGAAGCAATTTTATGCGTTTGTCGGCAGCGCAAAGGGGCCCCACTCTCCAAGTGTGCTGCGGTATTTGCTGACACGAGTGGCAACACTTTTTAAAAAAGACTCCCGAGGTATCGGATTACCGCAGGACAGCCGTTTACAGCAGCGTGGGCAAGAGGCTACTGCCAGGAGCAGCTCATCATTGAGAGAAGGTGGGATCACTAAAATCCACGCCTTCAGCCCTACCCGACATCGTTGTACTCAGGCAGAGTGTTGGGGACCTGAGGAGGTACTGGACATTCAATACAGCGCAACCAACAATCATATTACCCCCTCGCTTTTGCCAGGTATTACAGCATGCACCAAGCAACAACTTCGCCAATGCACTTACTACTCAGGTGCATGATGGGAGTTGTGGTCCAGAGCACTCTGACTACAGCTGCCAAAGATTCGGCGTGGTCAGCTGACTCCCTGGTTCAGGGGAGGACCGCAGGAGGACAAAAGGAGGAGTTTGGTAGCGTTTCCTGTTTGCCACAGCGTCTGAAGAAGGCTTGAAATGCCGAAATGCATTACGCTTTGCATTCTGTCAATAAAGTTTCCTCCAACAGTTCCCCGCAGTGGCCTCTGATCTCTTACACATTAAGCGGTCCATTGGAAGCAATTTTATGCGTTTGTCGGCAGCGCAAAGGGGCCCCACTCTCCAAGTGTGCTGCGGTATTTGCTGACACGAGTGGCAACACTTTTTAAAAAAGACTCCCGAGGTATCGGATTACCGCAGGACAGCCGTTTACAGCAGCGTGGGCAAGAGGCTACTGCCAGGAGCAGCTCATCATTGAGAGAAGGTGGGATCACTAAAATCCACGCCTTCAGCCCTACCCGACATCGTTGTACTCAGGCAGAGTGTTGGGGACCTGAGGAGGTACTGGACATTCAATACAGCGCAACCAACAATCATATTACCCCCTCGCTTTTGCCAGGTATTACAGCATGCACCAAGCAACAACTTCGCCAATGCACTTACTACTCAGGTGCATGATGGGAGTTGTGGTCCAGAGCACTCTGACTACAGCTGCCAAAGATTCGGCGTGGTCAGCTGACTCCCTGGTTCAGGGGAGGACCGCAGGAGGACAAAAGGAGGAGTTTGGTAGCGTTTCCTGTTTGCCACAGCGTCTGAAGAAGGCTTGAAATGCCGAAATGCATTACGCTTTGCATTCTGTCAATAAAGTTTCCTCCAACAGTTCCCCGCAGTGGCCTCTGATCTCTTACACATTAAGCGGTCCATTGGAAGCAATATATATATATATATATATATATATATATATATATATATATATATATATATATATATATATATATATATATATATATATATATATATATATATATATATATATTACCTACTGGCGGTGGCCAGTAGGTAGTTATAGTTAGGATTGTTTTCCATAGGAAATCCACAACATACTATTGGGAATAACTTTGGCGCAGGTTGAGGAATCTGCCTGTAATTTTCCTTACATTTGCCTCGCTGTGCTCCGCTCCTTCCTTGAAAGTTTGGGGGGGATTCGTCAAGTCCCCATGTTAATTTCCATAGGGCGGTTGGACTCACTTTTAGCCCGAACGGCTGAATGGATTTCCACCAAACCTGGCAAAATTGTATGGACTGGTAGCCCGATGTGCCTTTGCTATGTCTCAAGATATGTGCTCCAGTGGATTTTGAGTAATTTCGGTTAAAAAAAATATATATATCTATAAGCACGCCCCGGTACCCGCACCGGGGCGCATACCAGCTCGCTACGCGAGTTTGCGAGTGGAAAGGTGATTGGCTCTCGGGTGTCTGTCAACATTCCAAACAGTCCGGAGCGGCCGCCATCTTGTGTCTCGGTAGGATCGAGACACAAGAGGTGGCAAAAACAAAGGGGGAAATGACCAAAAGGGGGCAGAGTAGACCGCCCTGACCCCCTAGGTTTGATGTGGGGGCCATAAAAGGGCCACGCGGGGCAAAAAAACCAAATTTTTTTTTTCGATTTGCGTGGGGGGAGCACCCGGTACACGAACCGGGGAGCGTACCGGGGAGCGTACCATGGGGAAAAAAGAATGACAGATTTTTTTTAAAAATGTAGCATTTTTTTATAAATTGGAGGTAGTTCTAAAAAGAACTTTTTTTATTCTTTTTGTTATTTTATATTTTTTTATTGTTTTTTGGAACATTTTTTACTTTTTTTGGCTTTTATGAACAATTTTATATTTTTTTGTTATTTTTATGGGGACAAACAAAAAACAGGGAATTGTAAACGGCTCAACTGTAGCAAAAAAAATCAGGAAAAAATTAAGGTTTTTTTGGGCACTCGTGGTTCTCACCAGCACGGTTGATGAGTTTAATGCTTTGCTCACCATAGCAAATTGTCCTTCCACAAAATTTGCAAACTATTTTGAAATCTCCAAACTGGGTTTGGATGTTTGGGACCATCTCCCTTGTCTCTGGACCCGATGGAGTGGGTTGCTTACTTTGGGAGGTGCTGGGAGAAGATTGGGGAGGGTTTCTGGTCAGTTCTCTGACCTCTGCCAAAGCATAGTTGTTTGGATGCCGGTGTTGCATGTGGCGAATCATGGTGTTGTTGCCAAAATAATATTTTTTGGCAGGGTTCCCCCTGGAAAGTACAGTGCCACAGATCATACAAGTAACCTTTGGTGCATTAACTTTTTTGAGGCCCCTTGGGATTTTAAAAAACTCCAAGACAATGTGCTCCTTTGGCTTATAGGTGATAGTATCTTCAGGCAGGTACCGCCTCTGCTTCTCCTCCTCCTCCTCCTCCTCCTCTTCTTCTTCTCCATCACTGTGGTGTTGTGGTGGTCCTTGTGGTGGTGGTGGTGGTGGTGGTGGTTGAGATGCTCCTGCTGCTGCTGCTACTGTAGCCATTTCTCAGTACAAATAGGTACAAATAGGTCTGCAAACAGGTCTTCCTCACTCAAAGTGCAAAGTGAGAATGAGAAAATAAGGTGGGGGCTTTCATCATTTAGAAAACAAAACTGTCCTGAACCAATGAAAAGTGTTATTTTCAGGTCACATGGCCCGGGCTTTCATCATTTGGAAACCAAAACTGTCTTGAACCAATGAAAAGTGTTATTTTCAGGTCACATGACCCGACGCGCTTACGCTACGCGCCCCGGGGCGCTTACGTAGTGCGATCGTATGCGCTCGAGTGCTTCCGGGTGCGCTAACGCCGTGCGTATCACGCGGACGCGGCTACGCGATACGTCACGATGATGTTTTCGTTCGCGGAAATAGCGCAAACGGGACGCTCACCGGTACGGGCACCGGGATGCGCCGGAAGACTGCGCTTACCGGTGCGCTCACCGGTACGCGCACCGGAAGTGCTCCAGGGAAAAAAAAAAACATGAACAATATACATAAAAAAATAGTATTACATAAATATACAATATAGGATTAATTATAAAAAATATTATATTTCATAGGTATAGAAATTTGCTATTAAAAAACCTTTGAAATTCACTGAAAAAACATTGGTTTGAGGCCCTATATATAGTTAAGAATTAGAATTTAAAAAACCTATGAAATTCACTGAAAAAACCATAGGTTTCACACCAGTTATAGTTAGGAATTAGCATTTAAAAAACCTATTAAATTCACTGAAAAAAACATAGGTTTCACACCAGTTATAGTTAGGAATTAGCATTTAAAAAACCTATTAAATTCACTGAAAAAACCATAGGTTTCACACCAGTTATAGTTAGCTGGAAATTTTACTGACATAAAACCATTGAAATTCCCACGTTATAGTTAGTTGGACTCACTATAACTTGCGCGCCTGCAATGCACTGCTGATGACGTCACATATTACATCACTCATGACATGGTCAGTGACATCACTTATGACATCACTGATGACACCATCCTTGTGACAGAGTGACAGACCTCCTTTCAGTGTAATGTAACCCTTGAAACACATATTCAAAAATAGAAATTAACATTTTCAAAAAAATGGAGATACCCATACCAGTTACAACAACCAATTCAGTAATTCCACCATCTATATACACATCCACTCATTCACCAACAGTTCTATATAGTCACTCATACATATACTCACTCATCATATGTAGTGATACACCTATACATCCTGTTACACACCGACAGACATCCAAAAGTTACTCACACACATACTCACACATGCAAATAAACTATTGAACATCCATTTATTTGCATATACAACTATTCACACACTACCACCTTACTTCTAAGGAAACTTACACATACTTACTCTCTTAAACAATCACGTATAGAAACACATACTTATTTAAACAGGAACTCTTACAATCTCTCACTCTCACATATACTCACTTATATACATCAATACTCACATATACTAGATTAAAACATATGTAGTTACTTATAAAGACACTAGTGAGACAGTCATTCACTCACTAACACACACATATACACACTCATCCACCCATACAGTCCTGCACATATGCTGTCTTCAAAACACATACAAACAGTTCGTCAGTCATTGATGCATCTATGTGCTAAGTAATACCCCCACCAAACCATACAGACACTCCTACTGATACTAAAAAAAACATCTAATAACCCATATACACACACATGTAGATACTCACCAACCCACGCAGCCACTTATACACAAAGTGAAACACTGATACATATATTTAAATATTTAAAAATTACTTGCTAATATATGTATTCACTAAGATACACTTAATAAGCCAGTTAACCAATCAAATGTTTTTAAAAAAACATCCATTTACACACTTATTAAAACATTTATTCTTCCATCGACCTTTACATATACATATATAAAAAATATTTATTTTTCAGAAAGACACACATTCACTGGATAGTGTCATCAGAGATGTCATGAGTGATGTCACTGACCATGTCATGAGTGATGTAACATGTGACGTCATCAGCAGTGCATTGCAGGCGCGCAAGTTATAGTGAGTCCAACTAACTATAACGTGGGAATTTCAATGGTTTTCTGTCAGTAAAATTTCCAGCTAACTATAACTGGTGTGAAACCTATGGTTTTTTCAGTGAATATATATATATATACAGACGCCCTTAGCAGTAGAGATATATCTATAGTGGAGACTCTAGAGGAGCTAAGAACAGAACAGACAATTGACTTGGACTCCCTAGACACTGCCCAACGTGCAGAACTACAAGGTGTAACACAGGAAAGGGAGGAAAGCGGGTTTAAAACTGTTTCCGTTTTCATTCCCCAGTCACCATGGGATGCAGTGGATGTGTTCACCGAAGCCATGAACAATGATCTCATGAGATATAGAAAAACTAACCATCTTGCCAAAAATAACATCACAGACTTACAAAAAGAGGCATTATGTAACTTGATGAATGATAAGAACATTGTGGTAAAACCCTCAGACAAGGGTGGGAATGTAGTCCTCATGAGTAGGGATTACTATATACAAATCAACAAAAGAGTGACAGTAAATATTCAAATACGAACAAAGCCAGTAGAATAGTTCAGTTACTACCACCACATAAGAAGAAAGAAGAAAAACGAAGAAAAACAAGAGACCGGTAAGTTTTGCAAGTGCAAAGTGGTAAAAGAAGAACCCTCAGGCACCAACTGAAGGTCGGATGCCAGTTGTCTTCATTGGGTTCTTATGGAAAACCTGATTTAGTAACCACGAGTGCTGGAAAAGTGAATTTTAAAGGAGTGTGGACTACTCCCCAAATCAGAAGATTATTTTATTGAACGGGTAGTTCTAACTCCTTTAAAAACATTAGTGAGAGCGGACATACATTTGGTCGTGTTAATTTAAACCAAGAAGTCCTATACATAGAAAAACAACGAAGGTCGACATGACATGTTTCTGCTATAAAGAGCTACCAGTAAGCTCAGCATTCATTCGGACCAAAAAGAAGAAACCTCGCCTAGTGGCTGGTGCACTCTAAGGCACCAATACCAACTGTGGCGGGAAAAAAAACACACAGATTACAAACTTGAATGCAACCAATGCACAGGTACTTCCTCATGCGTCCTCTCCAAAGCGTGAGGGATTAAGTTTCTGTAATATATCAATAAACATAAAAAAGAAAAGAAAACAAAGGGTAAACTGCAAGGCATTTCCCCATTTTTAACTGTAATTTTCAAAACACAACTACTGCAAAGAAAATATTATAAGCAAAACCCACCGAAAAGGTCAAAATAATTTTTGGTAACATAGTGGTACTCACTCTATCCCAACTAATGGTAATAAACTGATTTTGTGCAATAACAATCAGAAATTCCTGTGCATACAACTATGCAGCTTTTCTGGCGAAATCTCACCTTTGGGATATCAACCTACTATCAGCACTCATGATCTCTTATGATACATGGTCCATGAGGGATTCCTTAAGAAATTATTTGAACAAGTGTCCGTTTTAGAATTAAATAAATACATTTAAAATACACCTTCAGAAAGGGAGATCGGTAATGAAAAGTCTGAGGCATAACACTCACTCATATGGCTCAGGAGTGGAACACCATAGGCGCGTGGCAGGGGGAATTCTTCACGCCTGGGTCATCTAAAAGATTCAAACCGGGTCAGCTGACAACCGTAATTTAACAGCATGACATGTTCTATTGTGAGCTCTTTCAAAGATAATTAAGTTAAGTCAGAGCACACGGTTTCCAGTGGAACGGAAAAAGAGGAGCATATCGCCGCAAACACTTACTTTCTACTAGGCGACTACCCTCCAGGAAACCTACAGCGTCCAAATCCACGGCCCGAATACACCGGAGACCGAGGAAGAACGCTGATTTAAAAGAATACGTCCTCCACGTATGTTCCGATCATGTGTTGGTCCCATCTTAAATTTTAAAGGGGCCGACTTGTTTACAAGCCTAACTTGCTAGATGTATGTAGCGTCCGTCTCTAGTTGAAAGACTTTATTAGTACGATGGACTGGCACACAAGGCAAAAATATCCTTCGTGGGTATAAAGCCCAGCCCTTTCTCTAGCACTGCAGTTTCATCAGGATTCAAGATGTGTTTAGATAGGTTCGTAATTAAGGTTTGGCATTGCTGGGCCCCGCCCTCTGTTCCTGGGTTTTGCTCCGTGTGTTGTCGCCCATGGAATCTGTTGGTCCCCAGTGCACTTGGTTCGCTCCTCTCCTCCTGCCCCTACCTCTCTGGCCAAACCATAAAAAAAGTTGGGGGTACATATTTTGTTGTTAATGTTGTGGTGGTGGAGCAAAAAGGGGGTTCCAACCCAAATGAGGTGGATAGGGTGGTTGGTTATGAAGGTTGGGATGGAAACCCCCGATCCTTGGTTGTTGAAATGGGAACCACTGTGGTGCATTTTGATTTCTCCTACCTCGACCCGTACCACGCTGTTTGTTTCCTTTACTTCCAGTACTGGAACCACTGGAATCAGAGTCAACAGATGTGTCAGAGTTGTAATTGGTCTGATCAGGTGGAGTAAATTCTGAGCTGGCATATGGGTAGATTTTATCATATGACCACTTTTTTAAATCCTTCTGAAATTTAACGACCTTTGTTTGGGCTAATTTTTTTTTATATTCCTTCATCTCCTTATTAAACTCATCAAGTTTCTTTTTGAAACCAGTTATTGTCGTTTTTATATGAGTTTCAGTGGCCTGTATCTCTATAAGTAAGGCTTCCGATAAACGCATGGCAGTTTTTATAATCAGAATAGCCCAATCATGTGTGCAATGCCAGGCAATCTGAGCCCATTCCTTTCTAAACACACTATCATCCAAAAAAATGTGTGGTGCATTGGTCACTAATAGGCCCTTGAGGGCCATTTTGTTGGTTAGGTATTCTTTCATCATCGTGCCATGTAAAATGGCTCTAATGCGATTCCTCTTCTGCTCGCCCAACTTATCCCAGTCAGAAGTTTGTGATATTGCCTGGGTGACTAAGGGGTTGGCAAAAAGGGAGGGATCATTAAGAATAGCGTCTGCCTCCTCTCTAGAGTAAGATAGGCCCGAATCTTCCATCATGAAGGTGTAAACGGAACACTTTTCAACAGATTGAAATTAAAAATTATACTCTCGCAGCTGCACACTGCCAAATTTATATAAACAACAGGAGAGAAAGGGTCAGAAAGCCACTCTTGTACCCCTTTAAATTACTAAATACAAATCAACAAAAGAGTGACAGTAAATATTCAAATACAAACAAAGGCAGTAGAATAGTTCAGTTACTACCACCACAGTAAGAAGAAAGAAGAAAAACGAAGAAAAACAAGGGCTGGTAAGTTTTGCAAGTGCAAAGTGGTAAAAGAAGAACCCTCAGGCACCAACTGAAGGTCGGATGCCAGTTGTCTTCATTGGGTTCTTATGGAAAACATGATTTAGTAACCACGAGTGCTGGAAAAGTGAATTTAAAAGGAGTGTCTTTGTCGACAACATCTTGTTCCCATTGGTACTAACCTTAAACTCTTATGTGCAGGACACCAAAGATTTTTTGAACAAAATTCAGGACAGTAAGTGAGACTATTTACTGATGGTGCTGGATATCACCAGCTTATATACGTGCATAGAACACAGACACAGCCTGGAGGCGGTCCGGCACTTTTTGGACCTGAGGCAAATGCGATTTGCTCAACATAACCTCATGATTCAGGAATTTGTTGAGTTTTGTCTAAACAATTATATATTCTTGTTTGAAGACCAATTGTATAAGCAAAAGTCTGGGACGGCGATGCCCCCAGCTACGCAAACTTGTTCATTGGCTGGTGGGAGGAGCAGGTGCCCAGGAGCTGTATGGTGGGGCAGGAGAAGGGTGAGACTGTGTGTTGGTATTGTTATATCAACAATTTATTTATCATCTGGCATGGGACACAGAGTACAGCGGAGGAATATATCAGGGTACTCAACAAGAATGATCATAATCTGCATTTCTCAGAGACCATTAGTTCGGTGGCTGCGGACTATTTGGACCTTAAAGTGTTCCCAGAGGGCAATCGGATACACACAGCTTTGCACAGAAAGGATACCGCTGGCAATTCTATACTCTTTGCCAGCAGTAGTCACCCACCCCAGCTAGTGAGGAACATTCCCTATGGGGAGTTATTAAGGCTACGGAGAAATAGCTCCAGAGATCAAGACTTCGAGGCGGCTGCCAACGAATGTCTAGTGCGTTTCTGAGTGAGAGGATATGGGGAGACTCTATTACAGAGTGCCCTGAAGAAAGTTAGGAAGATTCCTAGGAAAGTACTCCTTGAAAGCAAACCACCCTTGGCTAAGGGAACGAGTAAAGGCCCAATAGATAAAGGGAAATTTAGGATGATCACTCCTTTCTCCTCAGGAGCCCAGGACATTGGCATATCCTCCAAACCGATAGTGTGCTACAGGAAGATCTACCGGCCTACCCATCGGTAACTTTTAGTAGAGCCAGATCTCTTGGAGATTTGCTAGTAACCAGCCACTTAGGGAATATCACCCCACAAACCAACACCTTATGAGAAATGAAGGGCTTCTATCCTTGTGGCCGCTGCAAGGCTTGTGCCGGCAGCAAAAGAGTTCTGTCATATGTTGTACCCGATACAGGGAGAACCATGTACATTAACCCCTTCCACGCTCATGACGAGCTGGGCTCGTCATGCAGTAGCCTCCTCGCAGGCTGATGCCGAGCCCAGCTCATCATGAAGCATGGGATTTTGAAAATCTCAGCACAGCAGGGGAATATGCTGAGCAGCCATGGGGTTAAGAAGTTCATTACCTGCAGTACACCATACGTGGTCCATTGTCTGACTTGCCTGTGCGGGCTGTGGTACATTGGCAGCACAATAAATCAGCTAAAACTGAGAATTTTAAAACATCTCAGGGCTATAGACAAGACAGATCAGTCTTATCCGGTGGCGCGCCACTTTGCAGAGGTTCACAATAAAGATAGAAGCAAGCTACAGTACTTTGTCCTAGACATGGTTCCAGCAAATAGCAGAGGCGGAGAAAGGCTAAGACGTCTCCGCAGATTGGAATCTAGGTACATTATTGATTTATCAACGAAGCACCCAAGGGGTCTTAACAGTGGAGAAGAGATGGCGGTACATTTAGGCAAATGAAAGGGTCTGGTTTTTCTAGGGGCTCGACTGTACAATAGAGCTGAATGTGCGGAATTCGAGATAGCAACTATGCCTCTTGGGGAACAAACAGAGGCCTAGCACTCATCCTTTCTCTTTTCTTTTCTTTTCTCTCTTTTTTCTCTCTCTCTCTCTTCTCCCTTTCTTCCTTCCTTTCCTCTTTCTCCATAGGGAATGTATAATGACCATGTAATATAAGGATTGTGTGGCTGTTCTGCCATTGAGAGACATATGAATTTTATCACCCTTGATTTGGATGGGTTTTTGCTGTTTTTGATGATTTTTTGTGACATTTATGATGCATCTAAATGTTTTTTACGAAAAGCTTTGAGAAAATATAGCAGTATTTGGATTTTGTCTAGACTCGGATGAAGGTGTTTATTGGTATTAGAAATGGGTACACGATGACAAAGGACAATTGCTGATACACGGCTTTATAGTGTGTTACTGTAGCAATATAGATAACTTACACCCTCTACCTACCTATATACGGTTTACTATTAATGAATTAAACCACATAAAGTATGCCGGATAGACTAACCAGGCACACTACAAGATGGCGCCCAAAACGCCTAGAGTGGTATAGTCCTTTGTTTGTGTCCAATGAAAGTGAATTTAACTTTATTAACATGTCGTGCATAGAATGGGAGAGACACTGACGAAGGCGGTACGCCGAAACGCGTCTGTGTGTGATTCATGTAAGAAAATAAATCTGTGAAGCAAGCTACCCTCCTGAGTGCTGTGGTTTCTGTTGAAGTTACGGAAATATTGAGCCCAATATATATATATATACATATATATATATATATATATATATATATATATCGGGTAGTTCTCCTCTACTTCGCAACTCCTCTCGCAGGATACCGAAATGAAGAGCACGGACCACAGATGTAGAAATACCTTCAGTATTTCATTTCGTTGCAGGTACAAACACAGATGGGGCAGCCATGACATGTTTTGTCCCTGCCTTGTGACTTGATCACATGACGCCTATCCACCTTTACAATGCATTTAAATAGTGGTTCACGTTTTTTACATTTCCTCAGTTTTTTTCTTTTTTTCGACATTTTTATCTTTATTTACACAAGCACCTGACAAACCTTGTGTTAGTGCAATACCCACTCATATAAAAGTGATAACTACCATCTTAACTCACAACCTGTGATTAAAACGTGTCAAAATTCTGAATTAGGCAATTTTTTCTCCCCCCCCCAAAAAAAACATCCTATTTTTGCTTAAATACCACAATCGCCATTAATTTTGTATGTTTCTTTGTTCGTTATTATGTGCATTGAACAGTCCTTTGAATGCTGGTCATGATTCATTCCACCTATGCAAATAAATAAATAAATATATATATAAATAAATATACTTAAACTTTTGAAGCAAATAAATCAGAATATAATTACTTTATTTACACTCATATTTACATAACCATATAAATATGATAAAACTGCTTAATAAAACCATAACTGTATAAATACACAAAATATCTTGCATTGGTGGTTGAATACCTTATTGGAAATCCATCAAGCATTATAATACCTCATCATAACCACTGTACATGCACACATTTATTTTGGGAACTCTAACCAAAGAGAACTGCAATGGCTATTTTTAGATTGCTCCTCAAATTCTATATTTGTAAAGGTAGAAAAAAGGAAGGGAGAAAGAATGGTAATGACCTATTTATCGTAGGATTGACAATGTTTTGTCCTCACTGGATGTGTTTAATTAACAGTGATATGGACACACCCACATCTAAGTTTTGTGCCCACGATTAAAGTTGAGAAAAAGTAAAACCATCAAAATTACCAGTGATATATAAAAAATGCTAAGGTGATTAAAAAGAGCAAAAAATGCAAGGGATTTATAGTGCTTATCCATGTAACCTAATTGTATGTACATATATAAATATATATTCTCTCATTTAGTTTTGATGCTACCGGGTCACACAATTCTGTACTACAATTGATCTATTTCATCATATGGAATATCTAGGAGATTTAAACTGTATACTATTATCTGGTATGAAACTAGTTCCCAAAAAGTTTTTTTGTCATCTTTAGACATCGCAATTTGTACAACAGGAAACGTATCATGCCCTATAGGCTGGCTTGTAATTCTTCAGAATTATTTAAACCATTAGGGTGCTTGCTATCCATGCTCAAAATGTAGTGCATGTAAGGCTTTGCACTCCGCAGGATTCACGTGCAGCAACAATGCTCCACCTCCGGACCCTCCGAACACCCTGAAGTATAAACACAGGGTGTTCAGACGATACGGCGAGGGAAAAACCCCAAAAGGGGAAAAAACCCAAAAGAATAAAGAGGAGAAGGAAGGGACAGCAGGGATAAAGAAACTGAAAGACAAAAATACACAGGTTAGTACACTGCTAAACCCTACTCTCATAAATTCTTAATAACACCACACCAACATGTATTCACCTGGGTATGATTGACACTAAACCTCCCTTGTGCTGTAACTCCCGTCTTCCTCCCTGATCAATACAAAAAGAACAGAGTTACAGTCAAGCCTATATTGGGAAGCGTAAAGCCTAAAGATAACAGACATACACATACCCCACTGTGATAACGTATGAGATTGGAACAAGGATCCCAAAACGTGAAATGAAAAGTCACTTCCTGTGCTTGAATAAATGCTGTAACTTAATACTGTTATTTGTTTTACACAGCAACGTAGAAGTTCCTTCAACATATGCCAAAACCCAAAAGAGTACCCAAACATGGCAGTGTGTAGTTTAATCACTACTACCCTCCGCTTTGGTATTTGCCATGTCAACAGTACTATATGCCACTGAACCATATGCCTTGAGTTCGTAACGGCAGTGCGGAGGTCCAACAATACCCCCCTGCACTCCGCTACTTGAAAGGAATAATAGCTTGAACTACCCAAATACGGCAGTGTGTAGTTCCATCACTACCACACTCCGCTTTGGTATTTGTCTTTTCTGAGAATTCACAATGCACTTGAACCCTATGTCTTGGGTTCGTGACGGCAGTGCGGAGGTCCGTCAATCCCCCCCTGCACTCCGCCACTGGAAGGGATGTAACCTATAATCCTCTGCTCTCCCTCCAAATAAGCTTGTTCCAGGAGAGCGTAGCGCTCGACCACAACAATGTTTTCCCTCGCAGCCGCAAGGCTAGAATCCACAAACAACAAACTCGGTTTCCGTAAAAACGAGAAACACTCAAGGTATCTGCAATGCGCAGCACGCTAGCCAGCGCGCTGTTCGGCACCCGCCTAACCTGTACGAAGATCAGCCGGTCAGACGACACCACAAGCCAAAGAACAGGAGCAGAATTCGAGGAGCAGCCGCGTCCTCGGAAGCAAACGAAGAATCACTGGCACCGGCGTTCCTGGGCGACCGGCAGATATCCCGGAAGCCGCCGGGAACTCTGGGTAATGTAGTTCCGCGCCCAGGACCGCCGGTAATTGTAGTTTGTATGCAGGCGCGTCGGGCTAGATCCCGACAGTACGCCCTCCTCCCAAGCGCCTCCTAGGCCCAGGCTTGGCGGGGTTTTTGACATGAAATGTTCGCACAGCTCTGGGAGCATGGACATTGTGCACGGGTTCCCAAGAGTCCTCCTCCGCCCCGTAACCTTTCCAGGACACCAAGTACCACAAGACACCTCTGCGAAACTTGGAGTCTTTTATAGATCTCACCTCATATTCCAGATTCCCATCCTTGGCCAGCACCGGAGGTGCAGTTCGGCGTGAGGTAAGAGCCTTTTTTAGCAACTGGACATGAAACACGGGGTGGATTCGTAACGTGTTTGGCAACTTCAATTTGTACGCCACAGGATTGATGCGGCGCACCACAGGATATGGTCCAATGAAGCGCGGATGAAACACGCTTCGGAGCTTGAAACGTATATATTTGGTTGAGAGCCACACCTTATCTCCTACCTCGAACTGAGGACCAGGTATCCTATGTCTGTCCTCCCACCTTTTGTATGTTTCTTTGGCCTTTAGCAGATGTTTTTGCACTGCGCAGTGTATTTTCCTCATCAGTATCACCCGCTCCTTCACCGAGGGCTGATCGTTTACCTCTTCCGGTATATTTATCGGCAAAGTACGTACATCATACCCATAATTGGCTTTGAATGGGGACATACCTATGGAGCTATGCCAAGCGTTGTTGTATGCCATCTCCGCCATCCACAACAGCTCCACCCAAGACCCATGAGCCTCCTTCGAGTAACACCGCAAGTACTTCTTTAGAGTCTGATTTAGACGTTCTGTCTGTCCATCAGTTTGTGGATGGAAGCTAGTAGATAGTGCTGCTTCTATGCCCAAGGCACTACACCATACTCTCCAAAAACGAGCAATGAATTGTGGCCCCCTATCGGACACAATGACTCTTGGAATGCCATGTAAACGAAAAATTTGTGATGCCATTATCTGTGCTGTTTGACTAGCTGTGGGGAGGTTCACACAAGGTACGAAATGGCCCATTTTTGTCGAGTTGTCCACAACCACCAGCGCTGCGGTGTTCCCTTGATCTTTTGGGAGGCCCGTGATGAAATCCAAACTAATGTTTGACCATGGGCGATCAGGCGTGGGCATTGGCATTAACAACCCTTTCTTTTTTTATGTTTCCCCCTTGCTTCTAGCACAGACTTCGCAGCTGCCTACCCATTGAGTGGTGTCCTTCACTAGAGTTTCCAACCAGAAATGCCTTCTAAGCAAATCCACAGTCTTTGTGATCCCTGGATGTCCAGCCGCAGGCGCTTCATGACACCAACTGAATGCCTTCTTCCTAATCTCCATATTAGGCAGAAACAAGCACTCTCCCTGGAAGGGTAAACCCTGCCTAATCTTCCTGTCTGGTTTGGCGGAAGCCCAACGAACCCAACATTCCATGGACCTAGAGTCTTTGATGTCCTCCAGAAACCTCTCGGCTCTCACTACACAAACCACCTTCGTGGAAGGAAGTATGGACTGTTCCTCTGCATTTTGTTTGGTGGGGATTCCCTGTCTAGAAAGAGCATCCGCTTTTCGATTCTCCGAGCCAGGACGAAATGTCACAACAAAGTTATACTCGGAAAAGAACAGCATCCACCGCATCTGCCTTTGTGTAAGGTGCCTAGCTGCGGACATGTACTGGAGATTCCTGTGATCTGTGTACACAGTTACTGCCTGTCTTGCTCCCCACAGATACGGCCTCCACTCCTGGAAAGCCTTTTTTATTGCCAAGAGTTCTTTTTCTGCGATTGAATAGTTGACCTCAGCAGGACTCAGTTTTTTCGACAAGTAGGCCACAGGATGAAGCTGACCTGTTTGTACATCTCTCTGGGACAGGATTGCCCCTATGGCTTCATCCGAAGCGTCTGCTTCAACAATGAATGGATGTTCCAAAACCGGATGTGCCAACACTGGAGCAGTAGTAAAAGCCTTTTTCAATGCCTGAAAAGCGTGCTCAGCCTCCACTGTCCACTCAAAAGACCTCCCTTTCCGTAATAGCCTAGTGATAGGGACAGCGGTTTGGGAGAAATGTACGATAAACCTGCGGTAATAGTTGGCAAACCCCAAAAAGCTCTGTACCTCTTTTACATTCTTGGGGGCTGGCCAATCCCTCACCGCCTGTACTTTCCTCTCTGACATCTGTAATCCTTCAGGACTTAGGTTCACACCCAAAAATTCTACCTCATGCACCCCGAACTCACACTTACTCAGCTTTACATATAGATGGTGTTCTCTCAATTTATCCAGAACCTTGCAGACATGGTTGTTGTGGCATGAAACGTCCTGAGAGTAGATCAAGATGTCATCTATATGCATCGCCACAAATTGATCCACGTATTCCTTTAGCACATCGTTTATAAAAAACTGAAACGCTGCAGGGGCGTTACAAAGCCCAAAAGGCATCACTAGGTATTCATATAACCCAAACCGTGTTTTGAACGCCGTCTTCCACTCATCCCCTTCTCTTACTCTAACTAGGTGATAGGCCCCACGTAAATCTAAACGGGTGTAAATCCTGGCCTCTCTCACCTGGTCGAGCAAGACTGAAATGAGCGGAAGCAAAAGTCATGGATAACATCCGCAGAAAAGTAGATTTGGGTCTCACCACCGTACTGGTGCTGCTTGATCTTTCAGCAGCTTTCGACACCCTGTCTCCCCTGACTTTAACATCTAGGTTAAGGGAGGCAGGGGTAGTCGGACCAGCGCTCAGTCTCCTGAGCTCCTTTTTACAACACCGAGAGCAACGTGTCATGCTAGGTGAATACCTCTCCCCTGCCAAGTCTTTGCAATGTGGGGTGCCACAGGGGTCGGCATTGAGTCCGACCCTGTTCAACATCTACGTGGCCCCCCTTGCAAGACTTGTAAGATCTCAGGGGATGGAGGTAGTGTCGTATGCGGACGACACGCAGATTATGGTATCCCTGACCCACTCTGTCAGTGAAACTGCTTCTAACTTTAGGGCCTGCATGCAACTTGTTGCAGAGTGGATGGTCTCCAACTCCCTAAATTTGAACGGGGACAAGACAGAGGTCCTGGTCTTTGGCAAGGACCAGGACATATGGTCAGATGACTGGTGGCCCCCTTCTTTGGGCAGTTGCCCCATACCTACCAAATCTGCTAGAAACCTAGGTGTCATCTTTGACACCCAGCTCTCCATGGAGCTACAGGTGAATAGAACGGTGGCGACCTGTTGGGGTGTCATCAAGACCCTGAAAAGGATTGTGCACTATCTGTCCCCACAGGCGCGGAAACAGGTGGTGATTGCCCTTGTTGGCTCAAGGCTCGATTACTGTAACTCAGTGTACGCCGGGGCCAACAAGGGCTTGCTCCAGCATCTACAGGTCATACAGAACGCTGCAGCGCGGTTTGCTCTCGCTTTGCCGTGGTTGTCATCTATGACCTTAGCGAGGAAGAACCTCCACTGGCTCCCCATTCCGTCAAGGATCACTTTCAAACTTCTTTGCCTTACATATAAGGCTCTAACTGCAGGCTCGGCTGATGCCCTTGGTTCATTACTTACCAGATATGTTCCGAGCAGATGTTTACGATCCAGCGAGCAACACCAACTGGTAATCCCCAGAGCCAAGAAGGCTAGATGGGGGTCCAAAGCTTTCTCCATATTGGCACCTCTGATGTGGAATTCACTCCCCCTTGAAATCAAACGACTTCCTTCCCTTGACCTCTTTAGGAAGTCATTGAAAACTTGGCTCTTTATTAAGGCATACCAGTAGGCTCTGTTTCTGTCTGCTAACAGCTTTATATTTTGGTTTAGGCGCCTTGACGCCCACTGGGCATAGCTGCGCGTTATAAATAATATTTCATTCATTCAAGAGGGTATCGATTACGAATGGTGTTCTTATTCAATGCTCTGTAGTCCACACACGCTCTCAAGTCCCCGTTGGCTTTTGATATAAAGAAAAGAGGGGAAGCTGCGGGAGAGCGAGAGGGGCGAATAAAGCCCAATCGAGAATAATGGTCAATGTACTGCTTCAAATGGGAGGTCTCTGGCACAGACAAAGCATACACCCTACATGATGGTAATGATGCCCCCTCCACTAAATCAATTCGACAATCATATTCTCGATGAGGGGGCAGTGTTTCTGCCTTCACCTCACTGAACACATCACTGTAAGAAGCATATACTAATGGTAGCTTGACATCCTTTTCCGCAGCAGTGGCAGCCAAAAACGGTGTGGCTAACACGGTGACATTAGCAGACATACAAGGAGTTAAATGATCCCTACAGGTCTCTGGTTCGAACGTAATAGTTTTTTCCTGCCAATTCACCACAGGGTTATGTTTATGCAGCCACGGCATGCCCAATATGATCTCGTACTGAGGAGCATCTATGATATTTAATGTTAACACCTCAGAATGCACACACCCATGCGTCACCATTGACAGCCCCAAATCACCAGTCCTCTCCGTTATCTGACCTGAGGTTAAAGGCTGCCCATCCACTGCCAACACATCTTCCGGCGTCTCCCTAGGAACTCGAGGCAATTCTAGACGTCTTACCAGACCTTCATCTACAAAATTACCAGTCGCTCCTGAATCCACCATTACCATTACCGGACACCTCTCTAACTCATATTCTAGCGTCATCACCACCACCAGGTGAGGCTCTGTTTCCTCATCACCCGAAGAGGACAGGGAGGTAAGTTTCCATGCTTGTTCTCCATCTACTCCCGATGTGCGGTCCTCCTTCTGCTCGTTATCTGATACAGTTTTAGACACCGCAACCTTCTTAAATCTACTAAAAGTCCCTGATGCTTTTGGTTTAGAAGGGCATTCCCGGACGTAATGCCCCTTCTTACCACAGTACATGCACAAGCCCTGTACCCTTCTGGCTTCTCTCTCTTCTCTAGACAATGGTGCTCTAAGAGCCCCTATCTCCATTGGTTCAGACGTAGCGTCCATACCCCCGGATGCTTTCCTAGGGTTTCTTTCAACAAAGTACGCTCCTCTTTCCCACCGTCTCCTATTACTACCCCTGTCCGCTAATCTACTGTCTAACCTCAACACCAGGTTTACCATGTCCTCAAAAGTAGTGGGCTGAGGATCCACCTGCGCTACTACATCCTTTAAATCATCATGTAACCCCTGATAAAACAAAGATAGTTTTTTCTCCTCTGGCCATGATGCTTCTACCACCAGCCTATTGAAGGCCGTTAGGTATGTTATCAACTCTCCTCTACCTTGTCTTAATGTCAACAGCTCACGATCAGCACAGAAAGTGGTGGCTCTTCGGTCAAAGACCCTCTCAAATTCCTTTTTGAACTCTGCCCAATTAGATAAAAGAGCATCATCACGTTTCACCAATGGTACCACCCAATCAGCTGCATCCCCAATTAAATAAGAAATCAAAAATGCCACCCTTGAATGATTTGTGGGGAACGAGGACGGTTTACAGGAAAAATGCATGAGCACCTGTGTCATAAACACATGCACCTTACGTGGATCCCCTGAAAACCGTTCAGGAGTAGCCAATGGAATGGGTGGGGGTACAGTAACCTGAACATTAGAAGAAGATGCGGAAGCGTTGAACGGGTTACCACTCAAACGCTCCACCTTCTCACGCAAAGCTGCGGTCTCAGCCTTGGAGGAGGCCAGCTCCTGCTGTACCAAAACCAAGGCTTGTAACACATCCTCCATGGACGCCATTGTTGCTACATATGAATCGGGCAGAGTGTATTTCTTGGGTCAGTGATTCTGTAAGGCTTTGCACTCCGCAGGATTCACGTGCAGCAACAATGCTCCACCTCCGGACCCTCCGAACACCCTGAAGTATAAACACAGGGTGTTCAGACGATACGGCGAGGGAAAAACCCCAAAAGGGGAAAAAACCCAAAAGAATAAAGAGGAGAAGGAAGGGACAGCAGGGATAAAGAAACTGAAAGACAAAAATACACAGGTTAGTACACTGCTAAACCCTACTCTCATAAATTCTTAATAACACCACACCAACATGTATTCACCTGGGTATGATTGACACTAAACCTCCCTTGTGCTGTAACTCCCGTCTTCCTCCCTGATCAATACAAAAAGAACAGAGTTACAGTCAAGCCTATATTGGGAAGCGTAAAGCCTAAAGATAACAGACATACACATACCCCACTGTGATAACGTATGAGCTTGGAACAAGGATCCCAAAACGTGAAATGAAAAGTCACTTCCTGTGCTTGAATAAATGCTGTAACTTAATACTGTTATTTGTTTTACACAGCAACGTAGAAGTTCCTTCAACATATGCCAAAACCCAAAAGAGTACCCAAACACGGCAGTGTGTAGTTTAATCACTACTACCCTCCGCTTTGGTATTTGCCATGTCAACAGTACTATATGCCACTGAACCATATGCCTTGAGTTCGTAACGGCAGTGCGGAGGTCCAACAATACCCCCCTGCACTCCGCTACTTGAAAGGAATAATAGCTTGAACTACCCAAATACGGCAGTGTGTAGTTCCATCACTACCACACTCCGCTTTGGTATTTGTCTTTTCTGAGAATTCACAATGCACTTGAACCCTATGTCTTGGGTTCGTGACGGCAGTGCGGAGGTCCGTCAATCCCCCCCTGCACTCCGCCACTGGAAGGGATGTAACCTATAATCCTCTGCTCTCCCTCCAAATAAGCTTGTTCCAGGAGAGCGTAGCGCTCGACCACAACAATGTTTTCCCTCGCAGCCGCGAGGCTAGAATCCGCAAACAACAAACTCGGTTTCCGTAAAAACAAGAAACACTCAAGGTATCTGCAATGCGCAGCACGCTAGCCAGCGCGCTGTTCGGCACCCGCCTAACCTGTACGAAGATCAGCCGGTCAGACGACACCACAAGCCAAAGAACAGGAGCAGAATTCGAGGAGCAGCCGCGTCCTCGGAAGCAAACGAAGAATCACTGACACCGGCGTTCCTGGGCGACCGGCAGATATCCCGGAAGCCGCCGGGAACTCTGGGTAATGTAGTTCCGCGCCCAGGACCGCCGGTAATTGTAGTTTGTATGCAGGCGCGTCGGGCTAGATCCCGACAGTGCATTTCCAACAGTCTAAGACTCTTCTCTCTAGTCCCCCCACGTTTTTTCCTGGGACAGAGTCTATCAGGTAATATTTTAGTTCTTTCGAACTGCCCTCATGTCGCTCGTGGAAATGTCTAGCCACTGGGTAAGCCTGATCGTGATTCTTAATTGCCCTGATGCGTTGGAGTACCCTCTTGTGTCCTGGCAGAGTAGTACTTCTGATATATCTCACTCCAGATGGGCACTCCAACACATAGATCACATAATCAGGTTTGCAATTAAGTGCTTTAGTAATTGGCCTGTTCGGCCCACCAAACGGTGTTGAATATTCAGTCGTATTTACACCGTGCTGACAGGCTTTGCACACCTTACATTAGAAAAATCCTTTTCTTTGTGAGAGCTATGAGCCCTTGGGTTGTGGTCCACCTGGATCATTGTCCACTAGGGCATCTTTCATTGACCCCCCTCTCCTGTATGTTATCATTGGATTTTTTGGGATAGTTCTACCAATAACTGGATCGTGTTTGACAAAGTGGCAATTACGTTTGATAATTTTACTTACAGCTAGATGTTCCTTATTGTAATCCAGAATAAATCTGAACATGTCGGGGGCTTCTTTCTGGGTATCAGGGGCCTTATCGCTTCTGAAGAGCAGATTTCTATCAACCAAGTTGCATTTGCGAAGAGCCTTTCTAAGACATTCTTTGCCATAACCTCGTTCTCTAAATCTCGCTAGGCATTCCCCTTGCGCTTTTAGCAGTGTTTCCTCATTACTGCCAATTCTTTTTATGCGCAAGAGCCCATCATAAGGGATGCTTTGCACGAGGTGGGTGGGGTGCACACTACTTGCATGCAAGGTGGCATTGCCGGAAGTGGGTTTGCGGTGTAGTTTAGTTTTTAACCTCCCCTGGTCTATGGAAATTTCCACATCTAGAAAAGTTACTGTGGAACAACTAATTGTAGCAGTGAAGTTCAGATTTAACTCTTTTTGATTCTTTTTAAAAAAAAATATTTTTATTGAGTTTTTAACCCCTTTTTATTGCCCTCCCCCCCCTTTTTGGTACAGGACATATCACAATCTACATTTGGTGTTTCTATTACATTTCTTCAATAATGGACAAAGTAGACATAGTAAACAAGGAAAACAATGGACAAGAGAAAGAGAAAGAGCAGGATAATTCAGAAAACAGGGATAAAAACAGTATCCATAACAATAACCATAAGTACCTAAAGCAATAAGAAGAAAAAACAATATACATAATATTACAAAGCAGTAAGTAAATCTCTCCCTATAGAACCCTCTTCTCATCAAATTAATCAGATTCCTCTTCCCTCCATCTTTTTCTGGGCCCCAAACCTGAAGTCCTACTTTCTTCCCCCTTCTCCGTCTTTCCTACATAAATCGCTTTTTCTAAATTATATGCTGACAACAACCTTCCCAACCAGTCATGTTGTGTGTCATTTTGATTCAATGATTCAATGAAGTTGTTTGCCTCACTTTCACTGCCATCCCAGACCAGAAAGAGGTCATCAATATACCTCCACCAATTTCTGATATGCCTATTGAAGGCGTCCATGTGTTTTGCCATGAGGACCTGCTCCTCCCACCAGCCCATGTGTAAACATGCGTACACCTCTCAACTGTTGATGCATCATATTTTGGAACAAAAATACATTATTATTGAGACATAGTTCAACTATATTAACAATAATTCTATTATGTTCCTCATAGCTTGGCCCGTTCCTCGCTAGATAGTATTTTAAAGCCCGCAGCCCATCACTATGTTTGATTGATGTATATAGTGATGTTACATCTAACGCAATCATTAGATACCCATTTTTCCATTGGAAGTCTTTCATTTTGGACAGAAAGTCTCCTGTGTCTCTAATATATGAGGCCAAATTGGAAACAAACTCTTGAAGGAAAAAATCTACATAAATTGATGTATTTTCAAAGATACTACTTTTGGCTGAAATTATTGGCCTGCCTGGTGGATGCATTTGATCTTTATGTACTTTGGGTATGAAATACTGTAGTGTAGTTCCTATTTTCCCAATAGGCTCTGCGCATTGGAATAACATAAACGATAGTTTCGACCTAGGACTGAGGTCGACTTGGTCTCTATTGAATATGTTAGACTTAATTTAGGTTTGTCAGCTAGCTCAGAGGTCACTAGAAACTTTCTCGTATGAACAGGGAGGTGTGAACTTCCCTGATTAGACAACAAGGGATTCAGCTTCTGACAACCGCATAAACATGACAACTTTGCTCCCTCAGAATAAGGAGTATATCTCCAGAGTTGTGTGAAAACAATAGATAGCTATTTCACTCAGTCAATCGTGCATACTTAGTTTCACCAGAGTGCAGAGAAATAGAGAGACGGGCGTTTTCAATAAAAGGTGTTATTTATTGAGCAGTCTTCTTTCTCATGCAGCAGAAATGAATTGCCACAATTGCAATACTTGTTATAAAGTAAAGTGCGTACAGTTAAAGGAGTATTGTGAAATAATACTGTAAAAGCATTGATATGGTTTCTGAGCCATATGATACTTAAAAGGTATAAAATATATACAGTTACATACAAAGATAAAAGTTTGACTAAACGTACTCAACTGGTGCTTCTAAGATACGCCTACCCCGATGTACCTAACCTAAGCCTAGTACGCGGGAAGGAGTAAATGAGCTGCAGTTTAAGTTAAGTTCGTTTTTGCCAAGAATTTGACTCAAGAATTCTCTAAGGATCTAATCAGCTCCGTACCTTGGTTTTAGAATGAAGGAGGTCTTGTATCGCGCTCTCAGGACTCGATCTCCCAGTCACCCGCAAGGGTGACTGGAAACACTGGAGCTGGATTTTCTCAGCAGGAGAAGAAGACAGTGTCTTTCTCAGTGCGTCAAATGGGAGGGACGGCTTCCTTCGGCACTCGCATCAGCTGGGCTTCGGATAAGTAGATAGCGGCTCTGCTCTAAACCACTGTGTGTTGCTTAAGGCAAACGCTGGTATATTTATACCTGGAAGGTGCCGTGTTTGACGTAAGGTTGGTCATAAGATGTCAATAAAAGATGTCACTAAGAACTGGCCGTTCTTTCAGTACTCGCAGGAGTTCTAGGACAAATCAAAACAAAAGCATGGGGAATTCCCAGGTTGCTGGAGGTTTGGTTTGTTGAAAGAACTCATTGTACTTTCTAGGAATCTAAGGAAGTAGCCTTGCCGTATTTGGTTTGCATTGGCTATTACTAAATATGGATTTGATTCTTATGCCTTTGTAAGGGTTTGATTTGTTATAACCACATAAGGGCATAAATCGGGATTATTTAATTAGGGTCCTGAACCCAATTGTCCACGGACTCGATAATTCTCGCTTCGGTGCCCACTCAAAGCACGAGTTCACACTCTGCAGCTCTGGGCAACAAGCTTGCTTAATCTCCACAACGGCCCCCTGGCTTTCACCTTGGGGATGCCCAGCATGGGTGATCTCACAGGGAAAAACCAGGACGGGTTCCCAAGGCAAGCGCCGAGATGCCCAAGGGTAAAATCGAGCGCTATATAAGAATACACATACATACATACATACATACAGATACGATCACAACACCCACTCCACGTATAATGTCCATTGTTACTAAATACTAAGCAATATATAAACATATAGGTATGCATGTGTTTTCCTGCCCACCCTAAAATACATCAAATGCATTGGAAATGGTATAGATACACAAAGATGAGTATTACACTGTACGCTTTCAAGCAGTGGTATCATTCAGAAAATGTAAATATAAATATCAGCTGAATGAATTGTGAAAATTACATTTATGAAATGGCTCTTAGTACAGAAGAGAAGGTCGAGACCATTTCATCACATATTTATACAAGATTGTACATGTGCTAAAGGGTGATTCAAAATATTGTCTCTAGAGTCTCCAGGAATAGAAGCTCTGTTCTCTAAGAATAGTTCTACTTTAAGCAGAGTACCTTGTGCCCAAAAGTAAATATTTTGGAGGTTGCGAAAAATAATTTTTCTTTCAGGGGAAAAAATAGTTCCAAGTGTTTTCAGCAGTGTTGTTTATAAAAACTGAAGGCCGAATTCAGAGTTAAGGGAACGCTGTGTGCTCACTATTTCAATTGTTATTCTCGTTGTTAGGAGAGAACATTCCCTCAGCTAGACCAGCATAAAATTTATCTACAACAGTAGGTGAAAGTCGGGCCAACGCTGAAAAATCAGAAATATTGCATATATGCGATGCATTGCCATCATCGGTGTTTAGATCAGCAATGTTCCCAGAAGGTTGTACCTGTGTGCTGCCGCTTTCATCTCGTACTTCACCACCACCAAATCGTAATGGTGAAGTCTCAACGATTGCCGTCATCAGAATCGGTAGCCGCTGGGGACAACATGTTGCATGAGTCGTTACCGGACAAAGCAAAGCGTCGATATCCATTGGTACTGTTGATTATAGTGTAAGACAGACGTCCAACACGCATTCTTCTCCACATAGCAGACATCGAAGCACAGGTAAGATGCAATTTTGCCAGATCGGTCTGAATGAAAGAAACCAGGTAGTATTCAGATCTCTTAGCCGGGCCAATCCGAGGACCTTAGTGATACGGTCTCAGTATCGTATTGCTAGGATCGTTTCTTCCATCGTAGCCTGAGTTTTGTCTGTGACTTGGCTTGCCATATCGGAGCAGAAGGAACAAAAATAAAATTCCTGCTACGAGTCCCAAAATAAGAGGCAGGCCACCGAAAAGAGAGTGCACAAAATTCGGGAAGATGCCCAGAACCGTTTCAAAAGATGTTAACAATCCTGAAAATATTCTCTTAAATACATGTGCGATGCCACTGGTATCTGACATGTTTAAAATTTGGCTTAACATTTCTTCGAAATGCAAGGGGTAATTTGTCGATAATAGGGTAATGTATCTCTGCCGCTGTCCTTGCAGCTTGCAGGTCATATGTCTCTTTGGACGAGGTTAAAGGCACAGTTGTCTGTAAAAGAATAGACTTCATTCTGCTTAAAGTATCAATTCGAATAGAAGAGATATTCACAGAAGGCCAAAATGCCGCCTCCATGTCTGGATTGCTATTTGGATACAATACTTGCATACAACAAATGACCCTGGAAGTAACGCTTACGAGATAGGGTTTTCCTGGCATAGCTACCGTTGGAAAGATATCTAAAAAAGGGCTCTATCTGTGTAGCTGGGGTGCCATGCAGATGGCATGAAAGGTTGTTTGATGAACCTTTGCAAGATCAATGCAAGTTTATACCTTCGCACAGGAGTGTACCGCTCAGTGATGTTTTACAATTATTACCACTAAGAAATACCTCTTTCTTTCCCCCACTCCAACATCTATGTGTATAGGGTAAAATCCAGGTTGATTTGATGTATCCTTTACCCAACCTTTCATACAGGCCTGCTGGTATATACTCTTGGCAGTATTGAAACTGAAAAGTTGTTATCGGGATTGTAATGGTGCCATGTATTATCCATTCAATGACAGGTCTTTATGTCATTGTCAACGGTAATCTCTCAAGTTTTTCAATACTCAGCACCGTATAGTCTGCTCCTTTTTGTGCCAACGAGATTTGTCTATCAGTAAGGTTAAAGATAGAAAATAATGACGTTATGTTGATTAGACGCCATGGCACGTGACCTGAACGGAGGTTTTGTAATGTTCAGCCTAGCTGTACAATAGAACGCAATTGGGACTGACCATGTTGTAACATTATCATATCCTGTTCTATTATATCAACAGCAGATGATACATTGCTGTCCAGTGAATAGATTCTGGAGGACAGAGTCGTTAACCCATTGTCCACTACAGAAAGTGTTTTTTCCAGATTAATACAAACAATTTCTCGTATTTTTTCTGCAGTTTCAATTTGATTTAATTTCCAAGCTTCATTGTATGCTGCGTATATACCGGCGTATATGAAACGTTTTTGACGCTGTTTGCAAGGTCCCAGTATGAAATATCGCAAGTCAGCACCGTCTTTAAGTAAAGTTAAGTGTTGCTTAATTTCGGGAAGTGTGGATCTCTGTAGCCAGTCGAGGCATAGTTTTCCTACACTGTATGTTGTAACTATCCCTGGATGTTGTCTCTGGGAATATCTTGGGTCTGGCCTGTTCTGTTTGAATCCCTGTATTTTGTTCAGGAATCTATCATGACAGCTATTAGTGTCTGCGGGCCAGATCAACCATTTGTTCCAATCAGGAAGTGGTCTGTTTTGTTTTAAAATATAGGCCACGTCTAACCCTTCATCTGTAGTGGTGTTTCTATCAGGCATTGGCTTTGGTATAGACGGGTTGTTTAAATCTTTTATCTTAGCTAAACCAAGACAGGTTGTTTTCTGAATTGTGTCATTCAGGAACATTATTTGTTCTGGGATCATGCAGGCTCTGAACAATGCTTCTAAACCTTGTACCTGCCATTCTTTTGTACCCCAGATGTTTTTTATTTCAATGTTGTTTTTCCAAAATTCAAAACCAAATGTAGACATTTTTTCATAAAATTTTTCAGAATAAATCAGCTTTGTGTTTGTCAACATGTTTTTCACTCCTGTCTTATTTAACACCTTGAAATAGAATGTTTCAAGATCAGTGATATTAAAACCCGAGAAGTATGGGAATTTCTCATAAAATGTTTTTGAACTGCCTTTTGGCGGAGTTGGACAATGTTCCCATTGATTATAACTGAAAACATTTCTAGGATTTGCAGATTTATGCAGATAATGATGCCCAAAGTGGTTGAAACAGTACATTTCCTCATAATTCGATGAACCCTGTAAATAATCATGTGCTGTAAATTTTGCTGACATTTCTAAATCTGACATCATATTATTAATATTTTCAAAGTCCCAATCATCAGAGAAAGTACTAGGTGATACAAAGTCACTTAAAGAAATCTTAAATTGGTGTGGATATTTCAAGAGCTCAACCGGGCCATACATTTCATAGTCAGTTTTGTCCCATGCTATACCACCAGGTATAGGGATGGCTGTGATGTTCACTGATGACAGTTTTCTTTTTTCGATGTGTGATGATCTGTGTGGTTTCAGGACCAAGTTGATGTTCTGACTTGCTGTGTTCATTGTACTATATTTTCCATCAATAAATCTACCCAAACTTAAAACCAAGATGAGCCGTAGAAGGAGGAAAAGTACGCCTAACACAATCCATATTTTAATCCATTGTGAAGTTAGATATGTTTCTCTGAGTTGTTGAAAGAGTTCTGTGATTTTTTCTTTGCATGTTTTTGTTGCTGGCTTGTCTCCATGTTCACTTGGATCATCGGAAAAGTCATCAAAGTTGATAAAGTAGCCAGATGCAGTTCTGTCAATTGGTGGGATTGCTTCTGGATTTCCATTGATCTTTGCATTTTCTTTTGTTACAATTGTATAGTCCGAGGCTACATCGTTGTAGACTGGTGTTTCTTGATGAATTGTTGCAATTTGGGTTTCAAGAGGCAGATTTCCATGGCTTTGTTGCACAGTCCTTTTTTAATCACCGTAGGTTTGTCAAATGTGATTAGTCTCTCAGTTTGAACCTCTTGGATTGTAGCAAGATTTGGTCTTCTGCTATTTCTTGGGAGTCCACTTGGCCTACTACTTATTATTGGCCACATTATTGTGGTTTCACCAGGTCGATTGATACAATTCGGTTCTCCTTTTTACCAGTAAGGGGCGGTAGTACAACTGATCTTGTTCCGCTGACAGCTAAGACAGGTACTGCTTTTCTGTAAGAAGGCCCAAATTCCTTCCTCACCGCGATCTTTTCTCTGACCAGATCCAAAATCTTTGGAATTTAGACAGGTCTTGCTGGGACAGGTGGTTTTTCTTCAGTGGTAGTTGGCTATAGCTTTTCGTTACTTAGACTTTTTCTTGTTTCAGTTAAGTCCTGTAAAACAGCCAAATGATCTTTGATATCAAAGGCTTTTTGTTGCACCACTGAAGTCTGAAAATCCAAGACCTGAATGATCATTCAGGTACCAAATAAAAGTTCATACGGACTGATACCTCCTAGAGAATTTCTTGGCATATTATTAAGACTATGTTGGACACTTATTAGATGTTTGACCCACCCATCACCCGAACCTAATACCCTTGCTGTTATAGATGGCTTTATGTCCCGGTTTTTTCTCTCCACTACCGCATTTCCCTCGGGATGGAATGGACTAGAGTACCGCAATGCAATGCCCATGCTGGCCATGGCCTCCTTGTAAGCCCGAGAGCTAAACGCAGGACCCTGGTCAGAATGTAGCATGCCAATTGCGTATGTGCCGATAAAGACTCGCAAATCTTTTATAACAGTTCTGGCGTCAGCCGAGCGCTGGAGTCACATCCAAATGAATCTCGTCTTAATTTTTATGGGACCGCATATGTCCAGTCATACGTCTGCGCATAGATAGCCTAATTCTGTCTAATAGTGGAGTCTGGGCTGGTGTCTGGTCCGGTTCACAACTGCAATCTCTGTTGCAGTCCTGACAATTCATTGCAAATTTATAATTTTCTACGCTCATCCCCGGCCACCAGTATTGTGATTGTAATTCTATTAGAGATTTCATGATCTCTTGGTGCCTCAGACCCAATGCCATGTGTGCTTCTTGTATCAAGAAGACTCTCCGGTTCGTGTTTGGAATTACTCTATTCCCCACTCCAGGGATTTGAGCAAACGGAACGGAGTTCGCATCAATTATGTATGTATTGCCGAGTGGATAGTTTAGAGGTAACATTGCATAATTGCCTTCCATTGAGGCTTTTACTGCAAGCAGCATTTCGCCATCTATTTGTTTTTTGGTACGCTTTTTTGTGGCTACGGAAGCCGAGTGATCAGCTGCCGCTGTGGCTCTGTCAGCCAATGAATTCCCTGCAACGTGAACGCCATCACGTTGAAGACTCTGCGTATGTAGCACGTGAGTCTTTTGTAGTTCCTTCTGCAAAAGAACTACTTGTTCCCATAATCTTTTATGCTTTATTGTGGCACCTGTCTCATCTTTGTAACCGTTTTTTATCCAGGTCTGATTGGAATTATTGTAAGATCGGACGCAGTAATGCGAATCGCACACTATTAGTGTCGGGAATTCGTGATCGGAATTTTCTAGCGCCATCTTTAGAGATCTTATTTCAGCTCGCTGAGCTGTACAATTTCTGAGTGATTCAGTTTTAGTGACCATCGTCTGAATTTACCTAAGCGCCAGCGACCTTTAACATTCGCACACGCAGCATTGCAAATCTGTTTTTCCACAACGTAGTGTTGTGCAAATCTGTCCGTGTAGATTACACAGGTGTACTGTTCGAGAGGCAGAATTTCATCGGCAGAGGACATTTATTTTCATATTTCAGATATTCTAGTTTTTTCAGGATTTTCAATTAGTTGGGGTTTTACTGGTTTACCACCCAAACTATCTCTTCATAATTCTTCATAGGATTTTTCAATTATTTTAGCAAGCTCAAAAGGTTGGTCTGTTATATCTGTCTCCTTCAATTTCTGGCGGATTGCCACACATGCTGCTTCTCCTTTTATGTTGGCTAATAATATAGCCGAGACCTGCTTAAAGTCTTTCAGTAATTTCATACCCAGAGTTAAAGCAGGTTCTGGACCGTATTCATTTTGAATCTGTCTTAGTACATCTGGTATAACCGCCATAGACGGAACACCATGTGTTTTTGTGTAGTTAGAAGCAAAGACTGTGCCCCATGTGTCACAGTCCTTCACATGTGGTGCGATCCCCATTGGGAGGCAGATCGTCAGAATTCTGTGTTTTTCGTGAGGGGTAGTATCAGGAAATACTACCTCTGTCTGAGTGATTTTTTGAGCTAACCAGAATGGAATTTGTTCCCGTTTTGCGGGTGTTTTACCAAGACATGATTGTATATTCTGTGGTGTAATCTTGTTTGTGTTCCCCTGTTGAGGGGTGTTTTGTGGAATTTTAATTGCAGGTTGGACTGTTGAAGTCCGCATGACATATTGAACCAATTGTCTATGAATTTTTATTAGTTGTTTTAGCTGAACTAAAAGTTCTCCGTCCTACATTGCTTCAATGTCCGGATGTGGTGTGTAGCTGGCTAGAACCAGCCATGTGGCTCCTGGTCTACCTAGTGGACCGAGCCTGGTAATGTGATTTCAATGTTTTAGGGTGCCATTAAACAAGAGCAGGTGCTCTTGGTATGTTAGTGGAATTTCAAATTCCTCAAAAGGAGAGTATTCCGCTGGAGATTCCGCTATTTTGTAGTAGTGGAACTCCTGGTCTACCTAGTGGACCGAGCCTGGTAATGTGATTTCAATGTTTTAGGGTGCCATTAAACAAGAGCAGGTGCTCTTGGTATGTTAGTGGAATCTCAAATTCCTCAAAAGGAGAGTATTCCGCTGGAGATTCCGCTATTTTGTAGTAGTGGAACTCATGTGTTACAGTGTGTGCTGCTGGAAAATTTATCCAGGAATAGAATACCTCTGTCTGCCGAAATGCATGTGCCTCTACCACAAATATGACTGTACCACCTCTTGATGATACTCCATTTTCTATAAGTTTCATAGTTATGGTTTTTCTTATATTGACCGGGATGATTATTGCATCATGGTCGTTATCTCAGACAAGTGTGTCGTCCACTGCAAGTTGAACTGCCAAAGCAGCTCTCTCCCTTTCGTCCTCACTCTCTGTCATTTTACTGACTGAAAGTTTTGCAGAGCAAGTTTTGAGGAAACAAAGATTAGGTGCACAATATTTTGGAACACTGTATTTTTCAACGTTGACTATACCGTAAACTAATACATAGGATTCTCATCCTACTAAGTTTCGGCGGATATTAACCTTTCACCCACTCCAGACCTCTATTGGAGTTTTTACGGGAAAAAGGGGTCTGTGTGAAAAAGCACGACTGAGTTACTCTAGTATCTTGCGTTAGATTATCGCCTTACCAAACGTTGAGCGCCATGTAGTGTAGTTCCTATTTTCCCAATAGGCTCTGCGCATTGGAATAACATAATCGATAGTTTCGACCTAGGACTGAGGTTGATTAGGTATCTATTGAATATGTTAGACTTAATTTAGGTTTGCCAGCTAGCTCAGAGGTCACTAGAAACTTTCTCGAAGGAACAGGGAGGAGTGAACTTCCCTGATTAGACAAGAAGGGATTCAGCTTCTGACAACCGCATAAACATGACAACTTTGCTCCCCCAGAATAAGGAGTATATCTCCAGAGTTGTGTGAAAACAATAGATAGCTATTTCACTCAGTCAATCGTGCATACATAGTTTCACCAGAGTGCAGAGAAATAGAGAGACAGGCATTTTCAATAAAAGGTGTTATTTATTGAGCAGTTTTCTTTCTCATGCAGGAGAAATGAATTGCCACAATTGCAATACTTGTTATAAAGTAAAGTGCGTACAGTAAAAGGAGTATTGTGAAATAATACTGTAAAAGCATTGATATGGTTTCTGAGCCATATGATACTTAAAAGGTATAAAATATATACAGTTACATAAAAAGATAAAAGTTTGACTAAACGTACTCAACTGGTGTTTCTAAGATACGCCTACCCCGATGTACCTAACCTAAGCCTAGTACGTGGGAAGGAGTAAATGAGCTGCAGTTTAAGTTAAGTTAGTTTTTGCCAAGAATCTGACTCAAGAATTCTCTAAGAATCTAATCAGCTCCGTACCTTGGTTTTAGAATGAAGGAGGTCTTGCATCTCGCTCTCAGGACTCGATCTCCCAGTAACCCGCAAGGGTGACTGGAAACACTGGAGCTGGATTTTCTCGGCAGGAGAAGAAGACAGCGTCTTTCTCAGTGCGTCAAATGGGAGGGACGGCTTCCTTCGGCACTCGCATCAGCTGGGCTTCGGATAAGTAGATAGCCACTCTGCTCCAAACCACCGTGTGTTGCTTAAGGCAAACGCTGGTATATTTATACCTGGAAGGTGACGTGTTTTACGTAAGGTTGGACATAAGACGTCAATAAAAGATGTGACTAAGAACTGGCTGTTCTTTCAGTGCTCGCAGGAGTTCTAGGACAAATCAAAACAAAAGCATGGGGAATTCCCAGGTTGCTGGAGGTTTGGTTTGTTGAAAGAACTCATTGTACTTTCTAGGAGTCTAAGGAAGTAGCCTTGCCGTATTTGGTTTGCATTGGCTATTACTAAATATGGATTTGATTCTTATGCCTTTATAAGGGTATGATTCGTTATAACGACATAAGGGCACAAATCGGGATTATTTAATTAGGGTCCTAGGTACGATCGCAACAATACAGAATCGGAATAGTTGGAGTTGGATTCCATAAATATTTAAATTCAACATTTGTTAACATACCCTTTTCTCGCCAAGGCATGAGTTTCATCTGAAATGCTGCATGTATAGAGTTCCATGTCTGTTTGTTACTCTTGCCATAACACTGCTCGTCACTGAGTTGTTTCAAATCCTCCTCCAAATAGTCTTTCCTCTTCCACAGGACAACATTGCCCTCTTTGTCAGGGTTTCGCACTACAATTTATTTACTGCTTTTGATTTTTGTTATAAGCTGATGATATTGCAATGCCTTTTTATTTTTACGTTTGTTTTCCGCTGCAGCCTTAATGGTCACTTTATTAAGGTTCTTTAGATCTTGAATGACCTGGTCCTGAAACATGTCAATGTTGTCCTTAATCATCAAAGGGTAAAATTTGGACGGTTGTTTAAAAGGTGTCAAACATTTAGTACTTGAAGCGGTGTCGACATCCATAGGCATTTTATTTGACTGGCTGGTTTCCTGCATCATGCCAAAGATAGAATCCACCAATTGTTGTGAATTTTGATTTTGTGTGGCATCTAAGTCAAGAGTTGGCACAATTGGAGCCCTGGAACCTGCTAATAAATATATATATTGGGGTTTACAAAGTTTTCCCTAGCGCAAGAGGTGGACTGCTTGCGACAGACCAGAGAGAAACCCTACGACCTAGGAGGCCAAATCAAAGCAACGCAAAAGAAACAACCAAAAGCGTAGGCAACGTCGAAAAGCAGGCTACAAATGGCAAGCCAAAAAGAAAAAACAATACCAACAGAAGATGGAACAAACAATGAGTGTGTTTCAAGGCGACAATGATCAAACTGGGTCAGCACTAACAGTTCTAAACCTCACTGACATCCATCTTAGTCAGGCAGAGGTACGAGTTCTTCCTCTTGGTCTCACATACAGCCCAGCAAACAATCTGAATTACGCAAAAACTCGGATTGACCTATACAAATATACGCGCAAATTGAAACTTCTGCAGTACTTTATGTCCAACAAGACAGTCCAAAAGCCCAATACAACGTTAACCTCGGATATGACACAAGGATTGAGTGTTAATGACTTAGAATTGCTACAAGATCTACAGAAATTGCACAATGAAGCCTCGAGTTCAGGCAGTACTGATGAACATCTTGTTTTAAATACTCCTGGCAACATGAAATTCAAACCCAAATCTACTTTTATTCCCTTAATGTTACATGACAATATCGACATCTTCCATGAACTTTCCATTTCAGGAATCACAAAATTGTAACTGCCACACTGCGTGAAAAGTAAAAGCACTCAGCACACAATAGCTGTTATATCCAGCCTATCAAGAAACTGCTGGCCAAAGACATCATAGTTTGCCAGTCAGACAAAGGGGCCTCGAGAACTATATCTAGAGGAGGCATATAACCAGCTGAACGACCATCAATGTTACAAACGATGCGATTTAGTTACCGGTAAACAAGCTCAAACTGAATTCTATTCTCAGCTGGTGGCTTGGAGAAGTGCAGGGTTACTTAGTCAAGATGAACTAAAATTCCTCAAAAATGAGCAACCAGTAATCCCTGCAATTTACTTCATTCCAAAGGTACACAAATGTGCTGGAAAACCACCTGGCAGGCCAATAATATCGGCACGCAATGGTTTGTTGGAGAATACGTCTGTTTACATAGATGCTTTTTTGCAGGAACATGTAAAGGCATTGCCCTCCTATGTCCAAGACACAGGGAACTTTTTGAGGAAACTTGCTGTGGTGTCATGGGACTCTTCCTACTGGTTGATAACATTGGATGTTAGATCCCTTTACACCAGTATATATCATCAAGATGGTTTGAAAGCTGTCAATCACTATCTGTGGAGGAGGTCCATTCAGATGTCTAACCACAACAAAATGCTGTTAGCTATGATTTCCATCTGCTTGATCAACACTTTTTTCATGTTTTTTAATCAGTATTTCCATTAGGTCAGTGGTGTTGCTGTGGGGGCCTGTTTTTCTCCCAGTTATGCCTGTCTGCATATGGGCAGCTGGGAAGAACAGGTCCTCTATGGCGAACACCATGATACTTTTATTAAACATGTTATCCAATGGTATTGTTACATTGATGATATATTTTTGATATGTCAAGGCTCGTAACAACAAGCTTTGGACTTCATCGATTTGATTAATGTGAATACACTCAATCTTCATTTCAAGTCTAACCTAAGTCAGGGGAATGTTTTCTTTTTAGACGTAGAGATTGTTGTCAGAAATGAGAAACTTGAGACACGGTTATTCAGGAAGCCCACTGCGGGCAACACCGTGCTGCATGCCACTAGTCACCATCTGGCGCACCTGATACCCAGCATCCCGTATGGGGAGATGCTGCGCAATAGGCGCATCTGCAGCACATATACCGAGTGTCGAATAGCACAGGAAGCCAGTAAAACTAGATTTCTGGCCAGGGAGTATACAACCTCCATGATCGATAGGGCTATCAATAAAGCCAACCAGATTCCCAGGAATGAGGTCCTGCAAAATAAAACATCTAATGCTGTATTGGAACAAGCTAAAGAGCTATTCAGACTGATTTTAACCTATAATCGCCAGCACCAACCTCTTCGGAGAATTCTAGAGAAAAATTGGAGCTTGGTACACAATGACCCTGTCATTGGGGATCTAATGGCAGTCAGTCCTGAAATTACTTTCAGGAAAGCTCGATCTATGAGCGATTCATTAGTCAAATCGAGTCGTGAATTAGTCAGCAGTATATCATGGCTCCAAACTAGTAAGTTCAGTATCCAATGGGGTTAACCCAGTATCCCTATGAATCTGGGCAGTAACTTAGTATTATAAACAGGTGGTGCATTCGGGTGCAATGTATTTCTTTTGCTTTCTCATATATGCATGTAGTGTTCATACAACTCTAAAGTTAAAAATCTTTCCAACACAAAATATATTTTAAGAAACAGAATCCAAACCGTTATGTCTTTATCTAACGTTTTATAAATTGTAGTCATTCATAAATACTTTGAATATATATCATTTACAAAAAGGCTGAAATGTGAACAATAAGTGCAATTCGTGACTTTCAGTGTTCTGTGCTCTCGGCGCAAGTGTGACTAACAAAATTATACAAACATTATTTACAAGGGGGATGCACAAGAATGTTTTTATCGTGGCCTATACTATTTCTACTATACAACTGTACACTGCAACTATCAGTACTAGATACAGGATCTTCATAAGATAGGTCCACTATATTGATTGTCGAAGTTTCGACCCTCTGGAGCGCACTTGGGGCATCTAGGCGGGTCTTCCTCAGGACTGTGTGGGACGGGGGGAGAACAGCCTAAGTGATTTAAGGAATACTAATTTAGGAATGGATTCTGATGATGGATATGGGCCACAGGTTGCCTATGATCATTAAAAGACTCACCTTCTCATAAACCCAGCCGGGCTTGTGGTGGTGAGAAAACTGTATAGATCAGTTCTGTAGGAAAGAGGAGCCTAATTAGTGCTTCATGAAAAATTTTGACATTTTGAGGGCCAAGTATTAATACTAGGGTTTCTTTCACAACGCTTACCAGTCGATGCAACCGCAACTTGTGCCCCCGACGGTGCTAATATTTGTAAGTACGCCAATATTCCTCAAAGCCAATGTTCCTTCCTGGCTGAAAGGGAAAGGGGTCACGTGCTTAGTACTCAATTATCCCCCCTCTTTTTCGGAAATCGTATACTGACTGAATCAGTATCCAAATTACTGGGCTCACCTTAATAGCGGTGTATCTACCGAGTTGTGCTCCTCCGCAGATATGCAGAACCATTGTTTCTATGGGTTCGCAAATTACGTTCTCATGCGGTGTGGTTTCCCACTGTAAGGGAAAAACACATGAGTGTTACGGACTTGCTTGCTGATTAACAAATCATATTAGGACACTTTAAAAACCAAAATTACGTCCCATCCATGTTGTTGCTAATTAACAAATCATGCTGGAACACTTTAAAAACTAAAATTCCATCCCAGCCATGTTGGAGGAAACCAGGATTTACCGGGCTCACCTTTTCCAACTGAAAATTGCTGTACAGCGAATGCAGTGACCGGTGGAGAAATATCTTCCTACTCGGCGTTGCTCCTCCAAAGCTACACTCGCGAGGCCAGCATCGCCGCTGGTAATAGTCAGCTGTGTCGTGCATGCAGACGTCAGCGACAACGAGCGTGCACTGCCGAGTATGACGTCGGTTGCTAAGCAACCATCAACGCTGGAACAGGCTGACTAAAGCGAATGCTGTTACATACAACCAATCACAATTGGACGGTTGTACGTGTCAGACGTTGTATTCCATGTTAGGATTGTTATTATCACGGAGCCGACATCTCAAACTTGAATTGTGGGACACAAGTGCATTCGACAAATAATTATGAGTTAAATTGCTAATGCAAACATCAATGCTGAAACGCCCTGACTAAAGCGAGTTCCTCGCAGACAACCAATCACAAATGGATGTTTGTTCGCGTCAGACGTTGTCAAGCATAAAAGACAGATTACAGTTGTTATTGTCACAAAATCAGATCTTAAACTTAGATTGATGAATCATGAATGAAATGAAATGAAATGAAATGAAAAAGGTTCTTAATAAAGCGCACTGTGACCAAGCGGCTTCCTGGCGCTAGAGGTAAGAGCTGAGGGAGATGGGAGAAGCCAAAAGCTATTTAGCAGGAATATGCAATAGAAAACAAATGGGTTTTTAGGGCCTTACGGAATTGGGAGTAAATGGTGATTGATCTGATCGACAGAGGGAGACTGTTCCAGAAAGAGGGACCCAAAACAGAGAATCTGGTGCCTCCAGTTTTGGATCTACGAAACCGAGGTACATAGGAAAGGAATGATTAGAGGAACGGAGGGAACGATTGGGGGTATAGGGAGTGATGAGAGAGTTAATAAAGGCTGGGCCAGTGCGGGCCCGAGCCATAAAGACCAGACAGCCCATCTTAAAGAGGGATCTCTGAGAGATGGGGAGCCAGTGAAGTGCTTTCAGAATGGGGGTAATGTGGGAAGACTTTGGAGGTGGAGGATAAGGCGGGCGGCCTGGTTCTGAACAGCCTGTAGGCGGCGAAGTTCATATGCTTGAATGCCCACATACAGGCTGTTCCCGTAATCGAGACGGGAAAGAATCATTGCCAGGATAATAAGCTTAAGGGCGTCAGAGGAAAAGAAACGGGACACTTTTCGGATGATTCGGAGAGAAAGAAAACAGGAGGAAACAACCGAGCTGATCTGGGCATGCATAGAGAGGTCCCGGCTGACTTTAATGCCCAGGGTCTTTGCCGAGGTCGCTGGCAAAGGAGGGGGGCCAGAGATGGAAGGCCAAAAGGCGGTCGACCAAGGGGAAGAGGAAGGGCCAGTCAGGACCAACTCCGTCTTATCCAGATTGAGCTTCAGTTGATTCCGATTCATCCAGTCTGAAATAAAGACCAAAGTGGAGTGGAATTTGGGTAGGGAACGCAAGGGAGAAGAAAGATCAAAAACAAGCTGGAGGTCATCCGCGTAGTTATACACGGAGACCCCCATATCGAGAAGGGAAAGAATAAGGGGACGGATATAAAGGTTGAAAAGGAGAGGGGACAGGGAGGAGCCTTGGGGAACTCCACAGGGGACCAAGCGGGTGGGAGCGGAGTAGCAAGAAAGATGTACCGCCTGAGTCCGGTCTTTAAGAAAGGAGGCGAGCCAAGAGAGGGCAGTCATATGGACACAAGTGAATTCAATGAATAATTAAAGACACAAATTTCATCATTAATTAAACATCAATGTACAATCAATTCTTTTGGTTTCATAAATGCAAAAAGGTCACGTACAATTTAATATATTGTTGTTCAATGTTTTGTCTAATAAATGTATTTAAAAATTACTCATAATCTCATTGCATCTATTCATTACGATGTTCATCCTGGTACAACACCTAACACTTTGTTCTAATTTCTCTGATCTCGATTAACCAAACAAGCCAGGGGGTGACATTGTGTAACCACTTGTAGCCCTACAGTTGCCCCATCTGCCTGTTTCTTTCTTCAATCTCATTCAGTCCATTCCTCAGAGAATTCAAAGAGTGGATCCAACGACACTCTTTATATTTCAAGGAGTGTAAAATGGAACCTCCTCTAGGGTTAGTGTGTATTCATTCTAACACCCACCACTTTATATCTTGAGGGGTATGTTTTTGGTTAAAGAAATGTTCCACAAGGGGTGCTCCTGGTGTATTGCATTTTACCCTACTCATGTGCTGTAGAATGCGTGGCTTAATTTTCTGTGTGGTTTGGCCCACGTATATCTTGGTGCAGGGGCAAATAATTGCATAGATAAGATTAGTACTATTGCAATTACTAAAATCATGGAGTTTGTAGGTCCTATTTTCATGTGTGAAAGTGTCCCCTTCTTGACAAAAATCACAGGCCTTGCAAGATCCACACTTACGATGGCCAGTAATTGGTGGAAGGTTCAGCATACTCCTAATGTCAGGTGGCTTTTGCGGTTCCAAATAGGCCTGCACCACTTCATCCTTCACATTCTTTCCCCTCTTAAATGCAAAGATAGGTTTCTCTGTAGTTTTTAGTTCGCCTGCAACTAAATTCCAATATTTTGATACAATTTTCTTCACATCATTGCTTTTGGTATTAAAAGTAGTAACACACACAATGTTGTTGGAGTCTTCTTTCTTCTCTTTAATCTCCAGTAGATTCTCCCTGGGACTGTACCACGCTCTTTTCTTTGCACGTTTTAGTAGGCTTCTAGGGTACCCTCTTTCCTTTAACCGGCTGGTCAGTTCCTCCGCTTCACGAAAAAAGTCACCTCTTTTACTACAGTTTCTTCTTATGCGAAGGTACTGGCCGTACAGCAGGTTGTCCCTCAAATTGCGTGGATGATGGGATCCATACATCAGCAATGTGTTCCTCTCTGATGGCTTACGGTAGAGATCACAGTACAATCTACCTTCTTCAGTTTTAAAAGTTAGGTCTAGGAAGTCTATTGAAGCAGTACTACTCGAAATAGTGAATTGTATATCTTCACTCCTCTGATTTATCCATACGAAGAAGTTGTCAAGTGACCCTTGATCTCCATTCCAGATCATAATAGCATCAATGATGTATCTTTTCCATACCTCGATGTTATTGAGGTATGGGTTTGAGTCAGTGTATAACTGCTCTTCCTCATACTCGTCCATGAAGATGTTAGCTAGACTAGGGGCGTGTGTAGCCCCCATCGCCACCCCTTTACATTGGAAATAGAATTGATTCTCAAAGACAAAATAGTTCTTTTTCATTGCTATTTCCAATAGCATAATCAAGAAAGATGTGGGTATCCAATGCGGTCTTGCTCTTTGGTCCAATACATTCGTTACCGTCTCAATGGCTTGGTCTTGAGGGATGGAAGTGTATAAAGATGACACGTCCATTGTCACCATTATATTCCTCTGTTGGTCAAAAGGAAAATCCTCCAGCATTTGAATAATATGCATAGTATCACGCACATAAGATTTAGTCTGTGATACAAACGGCTGTAGAAAATAATCAATAAATTGATTTAATGGCTCTAATACCGAGCCACATCCCGAGACGATTGGTCACCCCGGGGGATTTTCCAGGCGTTTATGCACTTTTGGCAACGTGTAGATTGTTGGTGTACGCGGTTCTTTTTGGTCCAAAAACTCAGATTCTTTCTTGCTCAAAAATCCATCATTCATACCCCACTCTGTGGCATTCTTTATCAGGGTTTTTATTTCACTCGTCAGGTCCTTGGGGATCCGTCGATAACTTTCTGTGGCTCCTAGTTGTAGTTTGATTTCATTGGAATAATCCTCTCTGTTCTGCACCACGACTGCCCCGCCTTTGTCGGCCGCCTTTATAATAATAGACCTGTTCTGTCCCAGACTGGAACGGGCCAGGCGCTCTTCCTTGCTGATATTATAAGGGATGTTTTTCTTGATCTTACACAACTGCAATACCTCTTCCAGTACGATTTTTTCAAAAGCGAGAATCCTCTTGCTCATCATAAAGGAGGCAGGCGTAAACTCGGATGTTGGCTTGAATGGCGTTGCCACATTCTTTGCATTGTATATATTTTTAGAGAAAAAGTATTTCAACCGAATTTTTCGGAAAAACCTCTGAAGCTCTAATTGCATCTTAAAGGAGTCAGGTGCTACTGTTGGTACAAATGTAAGTCCTTTCGCTAGGATACTGTGTTCTGCACTGTTCATCACATAGTTGGATAAGTTTATGATAGGGTCCAGAGGTACCATATCCGCGGTGTTGATCTGTTCTAGCTGGCTGGATGTTCCACTCTGGTTCGATATTCCACTTTGGTCCTGGACAGTTGGCAGATATCTACAGACAGGCATAGTAGGGTCATGATTGTTACCTGTGGTGTGTATTGTGTGTGATATATCACCAGTAACTGCCGCAGTGAGACTAATAATTTGATCATTCTGCTCACTCATATTAAATCCCACTGTTTGAGCACTATATGTTTGATCTGTTATTTGTATCTCCGGGTCTACCATCTGTAGGTCTGTTTCCTTGTCGATATCTCCCCGTGGGTTTCTGGTTGATAAAATCTGACACGGGACGTTCCCTGATGTGAATTCCGCCCCCTGCCCTATCTCCTTGGTCTTTCCCAATTCTGACCACCGCCCCCTCCCTCTAAATAAAATACTCACTTGCACCTTCAACTGGGTCGGTTATCGTCTGTTCCCATGCTTTTCAGGAAGATTCGGGATTGCAAGAGCTTTACTGGTGAAACTTTCGGCATATATATATATATATAAATGATGCACTAGCACTTTAAAAACAAAAAAATGGCAGAGGATAGCGTCATGTGATCAAGGACTCGGACGAGTCTGAAACGCATCATGGTGGAGGTGCGGCGGTTGCCAAATAAACCCGGTTTTGCACAGCAATTTTGTTTTTCTGGGACGGATTTGAATGGGAAATCGTTCTGTGAATGCGAGCAGTATATATATATTTGTATATATATATATATATATATATATATATATATATATATATATATAAATATATATATATATATATATATATTCACTGAAAAAACCATAGGTTATAGACCATATATAGTTAGGGATTAGCATTTAAAAAACCTTATTTTACTCGCACAAAACCATTGAAATTCCATATATAGTTAGATGCACTAACTATATATCGCAGACCCGCAATCCACTGCTAATGATGTCACATATTACATCATTCATGACATGGTCAGTGACATCACTGATGACATCACTGATGACATCTCAAATGACATCACTGATGACATCACTGATGACAACACCCAGTGACTGTATGTTTCTGTAAAGTTAAAATATGTCTTACATATTGAAGAATGAGTGGATGTATAAGTGTCTGGATGAAGGATTTAGTAGGTGCATGACTGACTGTATGAGAGAATGATTAAATGTGTCTCACTGAGTGCATGGGTTAGTGATTAAAGTGTCTTAATTTGGCAATCATTATTTATGTTCTTCTGTAAACTGCTGCATGTTTAAATCAGTAGCTATATCATTAACTATATGGGTTATTGAATGGTTGCCCAAGTATTTGTATGGGAGACTGAGTATGTGTGTGGGTGGCTGGGAGGTGTATAACTCTGTGCATAGATGTGTGAGCAGTTGATTCCCCAGGTGTATGGGTTCAAAAGTGCATGTAGAAACAGCTGTATGGACAGTTGACTGTGTGCATGAGTATATTGGTGAGTGAATGGATATCTCAGTTCTACATGTTAAAGTAAGTACATATGTAAAACACACTCCATGTGAGAGTTGACATATATAAATAACTGAACATAAGAGCCAGTGAATGTGAGAGTGGCTGTATGAATCATTGTGAACTTGTATCAAGGATTGTAAAAGAGAGTAAATATGTGTTAGTATATGTTTGAATAAGTAAGGTGTGTATAACTGTATAGTTGAGGAAATGGAGGTGGGATTGATTCTTTGCATGACTGACTAGGTGTGTGGGTAACTCCATGGATGTGTGACAGTCTGTGAGTGCCTGTTTACACTGAGTGTATCTAAGGTTATATTAGAGTCTGAAGATGTATTATCACATAAATGATATCATCAGTGATGTAATCAGTAATGTCAAATGAGATGTCAGTGATGTCATCAGTGATGTCATTTGAGATGTCATCAGTGATGTCATCAGTGATGTCATTTGAGATGTCATCAGTGATGTCATCAGTGATGTCACTGACCATGTCATGAATGATGTAATATGTGACATCATTAGCAGTGGATTGCGGGTCCGCGATATATAGTTAGTGCATCTAACTATATATGGAATTTCAATGGTTTTGTGCGAGTAAAATAAGGTTTTTTAAATGCTAATCCCTAACTATATATGGTCTATAACCTATGGTTTTTTCAGTGAATTTTCAAGGTTTTGTAAATGCAAATTCCTAACTATATATGGTCTATAACCTATGGTTTTTTCTGTGAATTTCATTGGTTTTTTAAAAGCTAATATCTATAGCTGTAAAATATATTCTTTATTAAGTGACGTATCCCGTGAGACGCCTCATGATGCATCGCATAACCGTGACGTATCGTCTCTGCAGCGCAAACCAAACCCAAAACGTAAGCGCGCCAGAACACGCTTAAAGATATATATATATTTTTTTAACCTTAATTAGACAAAATCCACACGTGCACATATCATAAACGTTCAAAAAACACAATATGTCGGACTCCCGTTACGCTGCCGGTTAGCTGCCCGGTTAACGTACCAGGAAGCACCTTTACCGCGAAAAATCGCAATTTTTTTTTTCACCCCCCAGGGAACTTTAATAGCCCCCTCATCAATCCTAGGGGTTCAGGAGGGGTTTGCCTTACCCCTTTCATTCATTTACACCTTTTTTTTTTCCACCTCTTGTCTCTCGATCACACAGAGAGACAAGATGGCGGCCGCCCCAGACTGTTTACAATGATAACAGCCAATCAGCTTCTCCTCAGACTCCCGTTACACTGCCGGTTAGCTGCCCGGTTAGCTGCCCGGTTCGCGTACCAAGACGCGTCTCTACGGCGAAAAAAACGGATTTTTTTTTTTTTTTTTTTGGGCCCAGCGTGGCTCTATAATATCCCCTCATCAATCCTAGGGGGTCAGAAGGGGTCTACCTTGCCCCTTTCCTTCATTTCCCCCTTTGTTTTGGCCTCCTCTTGTCTCTCGATCCTACCGAGAGACAAGATGGCGGCCGCTCCGGACTGTTTACAATGTTGACAGCCAATCAGCTACTCGTCAGACTCCTGTTACACTGCCAGTTAGCTTCCCGGTTAGCTGCCCGGTTCGCGTACCAAGACGCGTCTCTACGGCGAAAAAATCGGATTTTTTTTTTTTTTTGGGCCCAGCGTGACTCTATAATATCCCCTCATCAATCCTAGGGGATCAGAAGGGGTCTACCTTGCCCCCTTTCCTTCATTTCCCCCTTTGTTTTGGCCTCCTCTTGTCTCTCGATCCTACCGAGAGACAAGATGGCGGCCGCGCCGGACTGTTTAGAATGTTGACAGACACCGGAGAGCCAATCAGCTTCGCTTCGCAAAGTTCCGATACGCGAAAAGTAAGCGGACCGGAGCGCAGCCCGGAGCGCTGTTACAGATATATATCTTGTTTTAAACGTTAATTTCTCAAAATTCACTGAAGCACATATATTGAGACCTAGCAAAGGCACATCGGGCTAACAGTCCCTACAATTTTGCCAAGTTTCGTGGAAATCCATTCAGCCGTTCGGGCTAAAAGTGAGTCCAACCGCCCTATGGAAATTAACATGGGAAAAACGCGTTTTGGGACCCCCCTTTTTTCTCGGCCCCCCCTTGACGAACCCCCCCCAAATTTCCAGGAGCTGCTCAGAAACAAAATGTGCCATTTTCCTGAAAATTTCAGCCAATTCCGTCCACAAACGCCAAAGTTATTAGACATAGAATTTTCAGAAATCCCATAGGGAAAAAATCCTAACTATATATACCTACTGGCTATCGCCAGTAGGTAATAAATATATATATATATATATATATATATATATATGCACGAAAATTCGTCACTGGCCAAAGCAGCTGCCTCAGCCCAACACTCCAACAATGACGAAGGAACAGACCCAGTTCTTAGTGCTTTAATCGAGGTGTTTTATTTCCAGCAAGCCTGCCGCCGCCATTACGCGTTTCGCCTTGCACAGCTTGATCACATGGCCCATATATATATATATATACAAAAAGTTTGCCACTAACAAGGATGCCTAAGGTAAGTGATGGCAACACAACCAAGCTCCAAGCCTTCAATCATGAATCTGTGGCTCAACACTTTTCAAACTTTCGTTCTTTCTCAAGAGCCTTGCTAACAAAAATACAGATCCTGTAATGTTGAACATCTTTACGCTTTATTCATTTTCTTGCCTCCATGGGCCTGGTTTTTTGCCTCGATGAGCATTCTGCTTATTGCAGTGTTCACATGAAAAAGTAAAGTCCAAGTGGATGCTGATGTATTACAAAATCACAAATAAATAATTCCCCAGTGGCATAATGAAAGCTGGTGCTTTAGCGTGATTGTCAATTTCATGAACACTTACTCTTGAGCCCTTTGTCCTTTGTTTAGTGCTCAGTCCTCAGAGCACCAAGGATACGCCTTCCAGCGGCAGTGCGTCCTCGCGACCTAGCAGAGCCGCTTAAATCCATCTGAAAAGTTTGCCATGGGGAATTCCTACGTATTCGACGCATATGTAGTGAAGAATCAGAATGACGGAAACAGAGTGAGGCAACAACAAAGACGTTCAAAAGAAGGAAATACAATATGGACAATGTTGTTAAGTGTTGGACAAAGACAAATGAAAAATCACAGGAAGAATGGCTAATTCGTCAAAGTAAGGAAGTGAAGAGTGACCCAGAACCGATTAGGTTAATAACGTATTTCTCACAGGAAAGCAAAAAACTTGTGCAAATCCTAAGAAAAAATTGGAAAATGTTACCCCTGGATGAAACTGTGAGTAAAATAGTAGGAAAGCATCCGATAGTATTCTATCGAAGAGCCAAGAATTTAAAAGATAATTTAATTCACAGCCACTTTTGAACATAGAAAAAGGAGAACACATGGCTAAAAACAAAGAGTTTCCTGAAATGTCATGGATGCAAAGTTTGTCAAGTTGCTAAACAGACAAAAGAATTCAAAATGGACAATGGTAAAACTTGGGAGATACGTCAACTAATACCTTGTAAAACATCATACACTATATATGTAGTGGAATGTCCTTGCCCGCTGCTGTATGTAGGTAGCACTATTTGTGAACTAAAAAAATTAATAATGGAGCACGTGAGAGCCACAGTACATAAGGACAGATCAAACGCAATTGCCGAGCATATGGAACAACATCATTGCGGAGATTGGAAATTGCTTAAATTCTATGGTATTGAGATGGTGCCTAAGAAAGAACGAGGCAGTGAAAGGTAGAAACTTCTACGTCAGAAGGAATCCCGCCCATTTCAGAGGAGTTATATATTCATTTATAAGTATAAACACAAGAGAAAAAAAATCACAAAAATCACAAAAACTAAAAACAGAAAGAAAGAAAGAAAACCAAGAGAGGTGAAGCAACATGGAAGATCATACAAGGAGTAAAGCTATTGAGAAACAGTTACATTTAAAAAAAATGATGCCCCACTGGAGGGGAAAACGGGAAAAGTGGAAAACCTGAAAGTGGTGAGAGTATGAAGCCCCACTGGAGGGGATGACCGGGTATTGAACTGAGGAACAATAACATTGAAATGGGACTGTCTCTCATCATTATAATTTAATATGATCACCATTGAACTGCTTCACGTATGATTATTAGGAATCACTGTATTATTTTCACATGTTATTAAGTGACTTTAAGCCTCAGTTTGTTTTTATTTATAACAAAAAACTACAGCATCCATAATTGACCATAACGTTCAAACCACATGACAGCAAATGATGTAATTGTGTATTTTAAATGCTTTTAAACATCGTGGTAATGAGCGTTCAGTTGATCGTGAGCAAGGTATCAGCAATACGGAAACGCGTAGATCTGCTCGCTTTTGCCCTTGAGAAAATGCAAATATGGCAATAAATAACGGATGCTGAGAATGACTACCGGTGTGTGTCCCGTTTTTCCTCTACCTGGGAAACTGTGGTGAGATAATTAAGCAGAGTGGTTCTGCCGCAGGGAACCTCACCCGTGGTGAGATCTGCAATCACTGGTGTCCTGAACCGACGTGGAGTGAGAAATATATATATATATTCACCAGAACCCCTCCATGCAGGAAGAAGATAGATATATATATACATATATCGCACAAAGTTCAAAAGTATAACGTACGCTCAGGAATCACCACAAAAGTAAAGGTTTAATTTAGTTGTAACGCATTTCAACAGACGAGCTGCCTTGTGTGAACAAGGCAGCATGTCTGTCGAAACGCGTTACAACTGAATTAGACCTTCACTTTGGTGGCAATTGCTGAGCGTGCGTCATACTTTTGAACATTGTACAATGCCGTTTACCAACAGGCTCCACCGGTTTCATGCACCACCTCTCCATGGGCCCAAGTTCCAGAATGATTATGCGTTCGGTTGGCTATATATATATATATATATATATATATATATATATATATATATATATATATATATATATATATATATATATATATATATATATATATATATATATTCACTGAAAAAAACCACAGGTTTCAGAGGCATTATAGTTATAAATTAGCATTTAAAAAACCTTTGAAATTCAATGAAAAAACATAGGTTTCAGGGATGTTATAGTTAGAAATTAGCATTTAAAAACCTTAGAAATTTACTGAAACAAATACAGGTTTCAGGGACTTTATAGTTAGTTGGACATTACACTCATACAAAACCAGAGAAATTTGTCTGTTATAGTTAGTTGAGCTAACTATAACTAGAGCCCCCGCAATGCACTGCTGATGACGTCACATATTACATCATTCATGACATGGTCAGTGACATCACTGATGACATCTCAAATGACATCAGTGATGACATCATCCATATGATAATCTGATGCACCTCCTTACACCCTAATATAACCTTTGATACACCCACTCTAAAATACAGACTACCATAATCGAAACCTAAGGCACACCAATACCAGTTACTACATACCCACTCACTGATTCCTAGGTCTACACACACATTCACTGATTCACCCATACTGTCACTCTGTAGCAGGGTTTCCATTCTCCCACAGAACTGTGCACATAGATCTAGAACCTGGGTGAATTAGGGTGACCCAAAACTCACCTTAGTATCCGAAATCCCTTTACCAAGCTAGCTACAGTGTCTCATTGGTCATAACAAACTCCCAATGACTTAGACAATCCAGAACATGAACTTAGGGTACCTCAGGTATCGTGGAACACATGAACACTCTTTTGCTCTATAATCATTTCAAACCACAACGGGGAGTAAAAGAACACACGTGCAAGTTTGAAATATTTATTTTTCAATGCAAGGTTCTCAAACGCAGTATCTTATATAATACCAACATACATATTATAAAAATCAGAGTTATCAGCATAGTCACTAGTCCATAGTAAGCGAACGGTGATAGCATATTATAATGCAAAAATCTATAGAAATCTGTATCACCTATATTTCGCGCACCCTATTTAGCATACTATATTATATCTAAGAAGGTCTCATTTGGGTTTTAGCAGGGCGGGCCCATACCTCTAAATGTCAGCAGATGAAGATCACATCATCAGCTACCAACTCTCTTCGTGCGAAGCACCATCAAGTGTGTTTTTGCATTCTCAGTAACTCTATCTTAAACCCGCGTAGAGCCCAATGTTGGCAGCAACATTATTTGTGTTATGTCTAATGTGGTGCGAGGATCAGGCCTCCCAGCAACCTTGTGTTAGGTTATTCTTAGAGGCTATAGATCTCAGTGTGCAGACAGTGTACCAAGTGTACCAGGCATAACTGATATCAGAGCAATAACATATTATTCTCAATAAATCACATCTTTCGTCTAGGTTGAAAGCTACAATAATAATTATGTGCCGTGTGCAAACTGAAGCCGAAGGAAAATATGTCATTTAAACATTTAATAAACTCATGCTAACGTAACACAATATATAGAAAAGCATTAACTATATGACACCCCCCCAATGATCCGAGGACGGTCAAGAAACAAGCCAATAATATAATAAAGGCATAACATGAAAGCAGAGTTCAATAATATTGAGCCAAGCTAAATGTATGTATATGTATATAAAAATCAACAATACAAAATATGTATGAATGCCTATAGTGGCCAAACAAAAATGTAAAAAAATCTCGAACTTGAGACCTAATATAAAATCCCAGGCCTAGAACATATCATGTAAAATGTTCGTAAGAAAAATGGCACCATTCAGAATTACTAAAAAGTCACGTGCCCGTATAGTGAAAGTCTCCAAAGCCACTCATGGGTGGATAGAATATGCAAAATAGGTAGCCACAGCTTCCAACATGAAATCACTGTCATCATCTGAAAACAGTTCAGCCATCCAATTAAGCAATGGGAAAGAACATACGTGCTCCTCCAACACCAAACCCTCTAGCAACATCAGAGGACAACTTGGTGGGTTCTCAAGAACGCTATGTGCCAGAAACTCATGCGCCGCTGCGGGGATGTCCCACTGACCCATTAGTCCATGCATCGCTGCCAAGGCCATAATCCTTTCGCCAGAACAAATCAACTCGTGAGCAACTATGGGGCCCATCAGGTGATTAAAATCGACTTCAGGAGATAACAGCAAGCAGAGACACAAATCAATGGCCCAGTCAAATTCGCAGCTCAGGCAAAAACCAGTGAACTCCGCTCTCAAGGTTGGGATGCGCGGCCAGATAGAAACATCTGAATTCCCATGCGTTAATCTACAGGTGTACCCACATTTCCTCATCATTATTGAGACCCCATGGTGTCTTAGTTTTAAGGTCAATGATGTATCTGGACTCTAGAATCCGGAGTGCCTTTTCTCTGGCCCCCCCTCGCTCCAGACGGTTTACTTGATCTATACAGTAAAAACATAGGAGTTCCCTATTGCTTTGGTGACATTCTGCAAAATGACGAGCCACCAGTTAGGATTTATCCTTATTAGCGATTGCTCGCATGTGCTCGAGGATCCTAAGTTTGGCATGGTTAACAGTGCTTCCTATATACCGCTTTTTACAGGGGCACTCTAGGCAATAGATGGTATAATCCGAGTTGCAGTTTAGGAGTTTTTTTATTTTCCTGTTTGGTCTACCCTCTCCTGTTCTACCTGGGTATTCAGAGACTTTTTTTACTGTATTTGCACGCTTTGCAGCGAAGACATGGGAAGAACCCCTTCATGTTGGTTAGATTGGGGGGCTGGGTTTTTTAGGAGAAATGACTGTGGACTAGGTGGTCCGACAGTGACCGGCAACGCCGATAAGTGATCAAAGGCCTATCTGGGAGATGTTTTTTCAAGACGTTGTCAGCGTTTAAGATGTGCCAGTTTTTCTTAAAGGTGTGGACCAGATCACCTGATATAGTGTTAAAATTGGTGATCATTCTTACTTGATCCTCATCTTTTTGAGCGTTCTTGACCACCAGGAGATCCCTCCTATTTACTGTTGACGCTTTATCAGCAGCCTGTTTTAGTATGTTACTAAGTAGCCCCTACTTTGGAACCTCTTACTAGCATCAGCTTTAGCATGTTGGAAATCTATATCCGCTGAGCAATTCCTCTTCAAGCGTAGAAGTTCTCCGTAGAGTACATTCTTAATTAGACTCTTCGGGTGATAAATTGCCGCATGTAACACAGCATTTCCCGCTGTAGGTTTTATATAGAGTCTCGTTTGGAGAGTATTGTTGTATACAAATACCTCCAAATCCAAATAACATACGCTGGTCGCACTTATTGTGCTGGTGAATCTCAGGTTCCAGTCATTATTGTTCAGGACAGCGATATAATCCTCAGCCGAGGTTCGATCGCCGCGCCACACAATAAAAAGGTCGTCAATATACCTTGTCCACATTAAAATCTTGTCACTCCATACCTCATTGGTTCCACCCCATGCCTCGTGCTTCTCCCACCAGCCTAGAAACAAGTTTGCGTAGCTGGGGGAGAAGCACAATCCCATATAGGTACCCCTGGTTTGTTTATACAATTGGCCTTAGAAAAGGAACAGAATCGCATCATGCTTAATAACATGCTACTGTGTGACTGGTATCTGTCCGGTTTCCTGTCTAGGAACCATTTAATCATGGGCTATACAGGTATATAAATTAACCACATCTAGCGTTATTAAAAGCATATCTGGTTCCCAAGTAATATTATCCATCATACGGAGGAAATCTTGTGTATCCCTCACATATGAGGGTAAGTCTTTCACAATAGGGGCAAGATATGAGTCAATGAAGCGGGATGTATTTTCCAAAAGACTGCCAATCGACGGCACGATCGGTCGCCCTTGTGGTCTCTTGGCATGCTTGTGGATTTTGGGGAGATGGTAAAAGGTGGGCAATATTGGTGATTCACATTGAAGAAATAAAAATTCGTCCATATGTAGCATGCCTTCTTCCTTCCATTTCATCAACATAGTTTGGTATTCTGTTGTACTCTTGACATACTCGGCTCTCTTTATGATAGTGTAACACTCTGTATCTTTTAATTGTCTTAGCGCTTCCTGTTCATAATTCTCCTTGCTGAAAATCACAATATTGCCCCCCTTATCCGAGGGCTTTATCTCAATGGTTTTATCATTTTTAAGGGACTTAATGGCCTCCCATTCCCTTCTCGTGATGTTTGAAGTTCTCATGTCCATCTTATCTTGCCATTCTTTCCAAGTCCGCAAGTACCGCTTCATTAAAAACATCAATAGCATTGTGAGAAGTGTTAGGCAGTTTTTTAGATTTATTTCTCAAATTGCTCGGATCTCGTACTTGTGTTACAGATACAGTGTCATTTTCTTCAATTTGCGACCCCCCTTCCTGAATTTCTTGTGTTGGAGTCAATAGCAAATTTAGAAGAGTGTTTGAATGTTCTTCTACAGATTCCTCAGTGGCGTTTTCCAAATACGTTCCCACAGCCGTATTTTTTGGATGCAGAAGAAAGATTTTCTTGAACTTTAATTTACGAATGTATCTGAATAGATCTATTTTCGTGTCAACCAGGTCAAATTCACTTGCAGGACAGAAACTTAATCCCTTCTTTAGGACCTTGATTTCTTCCCCTGTTAATGTTCTTTTAGACAGGTTAATGATGTTGTTGTCCTCCGCTGTGCTTATCTTCTCCTGCGGCTTGATTCACTCCGTGTCACCATCGGTGAGGTAGTTGGCTGTGTACCTCCTCTTGCCCCTCTTCCACCGCCTTGTCCTCCTCTTTGACTTGGTTGGGGGGATGATTCCTTTGTTTTGGTCGCTGGCGGGTTTCCTTGAATACCTGAAATTCGTCGAAAAAAGGTTTCACCGTTGCTTTCCCTTTTGTTACAGGAGATGTGGGTTGTTCTCCATCTGACGCCTCCACCTCCGACTCTTCGGTGTCTACGTTGTTAGCCCCCAAAGTGCCTTGGGCAAGTCGTTTCCTTGTTGCGTCAAATTTACGAGCAAAAGTTAATATTCTGCCTGATAAATAATCCTGCTCATCCCGTTGGAACTTCGTTCGTTTTCTTTTTCTGATTCCCAGTTCATATTCCTTTATTCTCTTTGCCATGGCACTTCTTAGGTCATCGCTTGTCTTGGTGTCTTTTTCTTTTGCAATTTGGTCCTCCAGGTCCGCTATTTCTTTAATGCATTTATCCCGATCACTCCATGCATATTATATTAACATACGCACCATCCCCTTTGACGATTCCACTGTGTATTCAGCCCAATCTTTCAAAAGCACTGGGTCGGGATTCTCGTAGGATGGTATTGTAAATATACGGTGTCCTCTGGGGATTCTATTGCACTCTATGTAACGCTGAAGAGAGGTGGCCTCCCACCATTTTCTAACCTCTCTTTCTTGCAGCTTCTCCAGTCTTTGAAATAATGTTTTTAGGTTGCTGCTCGTTACAGGCGCTGTCACGGTATTATCCGTGCTAACGGGTCTATCTGTAGCTGACCTGAACATTACGTCTACAGCTGACTCCCTTTCACCCATTATGTCCTCCATGTTAGACATTTCAGCTCGATAAAGTATGTACTTTCCCACCTATGTTCAACTTGGGGTGGTGATTTTTCACTTTTTTGGGGGGTTTGCAATACCTTGCGGTACCTCACGGGACAGAGGCTGAGCGTGACATGTAGTTGAAATACGGAATACGGAAAGACTCCACTGGTTAGAGGCGGCAGACCCGAGAGCAGAGGACGGCCCGGGACCAGGGTTCGATTCCCGGCGCGGCAGGTTTCTGGACCAGGGTCAGCGGACTCGATAATTCTCTCCCCTCGGTGCCCACTCTGATCAGCGATCACACTCGGCAACTCTGGGCATTAGCTTGCCTCATCTTCACTAACGGCCCCACCAGACCGCCGGAGATGCCTGGTCTCACCCTGGAGATACCCATTAAGGGACCATCTCTCAGGGAAGCCAGGAAGGGTTTCGCAGCGGTCGAAGCGCCTTGGGACCCTCCAGGTAAGTAGTGCGCTATATAAATGCCTATACATTTACATTTACATTTACCGGGTCCGGTGCTGGCGCTCGGTTGATGTCGGCCGATGTCTTCCTTGCAACCGCTCCAGTAGGGCAGGTAGACACTCCGTTCCCTTCACGTATTATTTGCTTTTTGGAGTCCGCCGTCCGTTTCTCCAATGTCCGTGTTTGGTCACACTGCCTCGGGCTGACGGCCATATTAACTTCTTGCACAGATTCCTCACCGCCGTCGCTCCTCCGACTCCCGGGTGCTTTCAAACCAGCGTTGGTGAGACGCTTACAAACTGCAACACGTTCCAACTTGATGTAGTCGAAAGGACGGCAAGCACTCAGGTATCCGATTTGATAAATTATTTATTGCAACCCCCCTCACCTCAGACAGACGCGTTTCGCTATACCAGCTTCGTCAGTGTCAGTTTGTGTTCAAAATCAATTGCCATTTAAACCCCACCGGTCATTGCTCTGTTCATCGACATAGAAGATGGTAAAAATGATGAAAATGGTGTCCATCTTTAAATATATGTATCCACATACATTACAGTTGTTTAACCTGGCGAATAATAAAGTGCTCAAGTGCTTAATAATAAAAACATTGCAACAACAAACAATTAATTATTTAAGTACATACTAATGATTTAATTAACGGGGAATCGTGACCAGATACTACATGGCATCATTACGATATCGCATAATTCTAGTTTATGTGCCTATAAGGGGGTGTATCCCCCATGTATACTATTTATAATTTCTATCAAGGAACTAGGTCACTATCCAATCATTCTTATTGGTCGTGTATATATATTCACTGAAAAAACCATAGGTTTCATGAGTGTTATAGTTAGCTGGACATTTCACTCATACAAAACCATAGAAATTCCTCTTGTATAGTTAGTTGTGCTAACTATAACTCGCACACCTGCAATGCACTGCTGATGATGTCACATTTTACATCATTCATGACATGGTCAGTGACATCACTGATGACATCACTGATGACATCACTGATGACATCATCCAGTGAATGTGGCTTTGTTTGGAATTTAAATATCTATTATATATATATACCAATCTGTATTGAAGATTGAGTGGATATATAACTGTCTGGATGGAGTATTTAGTAGCTGTCTGACTGTTTGTTTAAGTGAGTAATTAAATGTGTGTCACTAAATGTATGGGTTAGTAACCAAACTATGTGAATGTGTGCATCATTGTCTCTGTTGTTGTATAACCTGCTGCATCAATTGGTCACTAACTACATGAGTGCCTATATTAGTTATTGATTTATTGGCTGAGTATTTGTAAGGGAGACTGAGTGTATCTGTGGTTGGGTGGGGGAGTTGTAACTCTATGCATAGATGTGTGAGTGGTTGATTGTCTAGGCATATGGGTTTAGTAGCGTTTATGGAAACAGTTGTTTGGGTGTCTGTTTGTATGTTGGTAAGTGAATATATGTGTCAGTGGTACATCTCCAATAAAGTAGAAAAATAAAAGGCATTGTATGTGAGAGTTGGTGTATATAAATTTACGTAAGAGTCAGTGATTGTGAGAGTAACTGTATGAATGAGTGTATAATTGAAATAGTGATTTTTTAACATAGCAACTATGATTTACTATGTGTATGTATAAATCAGGTGTTGTGTGTATAATTGTGCAGGTGAGTAAATGTAAGTGTGATTGATTCTTTTCATGAGTGAGTAGCATCACTGCATAACCGACTAGGATGACTGCTAATGTGTCAATGTCTTTTTAGGTGTATGAGTATATTTGATAGTGTTACCATTGATCAGTGACTGCATGTATAAGTGATTCTGTGGGTGAACGGACAGTTGTGTGTGTAGACTTAAGAATCAGTGCTTGCGTATATAGTAACTGGTATGTGTGTGTCAATGCTTACAAATATGGTACTATGTATTTTACAATGAGTGATCAAAGGTTATACTAGTGTGTGATGAGGTGTATCAGATTGTCACGTGGATGATGTCATCAGTGATGTCATCAGTGATGTCATTTGAGATGTCACTGACCATGTCATGAATGATGTAATATGTGAAATCATCAGCAGTTCATTGTGGGCACGCGAGTTATAGTTAGCACAACTAACTATAACGGAGGAATTTCTATGGTTTTGTATGAGTGAAATGTCCAGCTAACTATAACACTCATGAAACCTATGGCTTTTTCCAGTGAATTTCAAAGGTTTTTTTAAAAGCTAATTCCTAACTATAACGTCTCTGATACTTATGGTTTTTCCAGTGAATTTCAAAGGTTTTTTAAATGCTAATTTCTAACTATAATGTCTCTGAAACATGTTTTTTTAGTGAATTTCAAAGTGCAATAGTAGTTATACCTATTTTTTTGTACTGAATTTCTACAGTTTTTTAACTGTTTATTTATAAATATTTAATTTATTAAACAACATTATATATTTTTTTGAAATTTGCAAAAAAAAATTGGTAGTTGCGCACCCAAAGCGCACCTAACACAGAGGGTCCACATATTCTAGCTGCCATTTTGGAAAAGTCATGAAGGGTCCGCGTATGGTGAGCGACGAGTGCGTGTTTTTTTCAGTTACGTCATATACGTACAATGTTACATGGTGTGCGCGACAGGTATGTGACCTGTCCGCTCTTTCAGCTCCCGCGCATTCGCAACACATGCGTATTACGGTACGCAACGTTTGTGCGGTGGCAGGCCCTACGTGATGTCATATACGTGCTGGGGCGCGCTGGGTGCGCAACTCCCGTGAAATTTTTTATGTTCTAAAATGATATGTACGTGTCTTTAATGTACATATTAGGGCAAAAGATTATCTAAGGTATTCATAAAAATATTATATTTCTACTTGTAATAAACGTATATTATTTTTAAATATATTTTTGCGAAGTCGCGTGGGGTGCGCGCTTCGTGAGTGCACGGTGCGCGGATCCCATGTGACCTCAAAAAGAAGATTTGATTGGTTCATAACATTTCCAACTATAACTATTGAAGGACCCCACCCAATTTAATTATTCTGTTTGGTGCAGGTGATGAGAGACATCTCTTCTTCTTCCGGAGCTGGTTTTGGAATTTTTTTTGTGTTTTTTTAAAAACAATTGCATTAGAGAAATGGCATCTGGTTCTCAAGCTCCTCATCATTCTTCAGATGAAGATATCTTGGAGGAAGATCCGCCCAAGCAGAGGCCTGAATCAGTGGTATGGACATTTTTCACCTTTCCTGACGGAGAAAAAAAGGTAAACACAAGAAAAGTCACATGCTTGCGGTGTGACAGGGTTCTGTCGTGAGTCAGTGACAAGAAATACTCCTGTGGAACATCGAGTATGTATGAACATCTGCGGACCATTCAGCCGAAGAATCTGGCATGAGAAGAAATGAGGCATGCAGCAAAAAATTCAACACCAGGCATTGCTAGCACCTCCGGAGCGCCCACCTCAGCACCACCAGTAGACATTCGCCTAGACTTTGCTTTTCTGCAGCAGCACTGCACTAAGTGCAAAACCATCTCTGTTATGGTGAACAGTCAGTGGACGCTATTTGTGCAGCTCAACAGAACCACAAACGCACATTTTTTTTATTTTTATTGTTTTTGAAATGATGTTGCATTCCAAAAGCTAACTGTTTACGTAGTTCCTTTTTTGTTCAATTTTCAAAAAACACCAAAAAAAGTACAAAATTGTTAAACAACTACAAAGAAATTGAAAACAAAAAACAGAAGGAAAAAAAGTTCAGAACTACCTTATCTGGTTTAAAAAAAAGAACTATAATTGCATGGTAATAACTGAAAGTTTGGTTGAATGTATGTGTAGAGCGTGATTGACTGAAATAATGCATTAGTACTGTATGGTGAATTTATAGGGGCAGATCTATGAGGAAGTGCTGCAGCGTGACACTGCAAGCCCTGTAGCTGCACCTCTCTGCAGCACTTCTGAAGCACAGGGTTGTGACATATATACATGAATATGTCGCAATTTTGTGCTCCCGCTGCACTAGTACACAAACTGCAGCCATGCAGTGACGCAGACACCCTTGCACCATGGTGCAAGGATTTCTGTGTCATGGAGAGATTGTTTTTGTTGAGGAAGGGACTACTTCCTGCACAAAAACAATCACTAAAGGCATTTTCATCCTTCAATATGTGCTGTGGAATACAGCATGCATTGAAAGAGGAAAAAATTAGGAGAAATGAAAACATTTCTCCTTGTTGTGCCTCACTACACCACCTTTATGGTGGCGCACCATTCACACATGTCTACAGATTTACACTTCCTCGTAAGTCTTGAGATGTGTTATCCCATGGGTGTTGTGTGGGAACAGACACAGCAACACCATGGAACGCCTCTTCAACGCAAAGTGCTGCGTTTGAATGGGTCGTATTTTCAAGGAGAGGAAAAGCCATGCAGGGTGCCTTTTCCTCTCCTTCTAAATATGGAGGAGTCCCCAGAGCCATCACTACGTTACAAAAAGTGACGTACTGGTGGCGCAGGGGGCTTGTAATTCTGCCCCATAAGTGCTTAGGTGTTGGCAGAGTGATACAATAAGAACATAGTGCTGGATGGCTGATTGACGAACTGCATGAGACTGACAGGAGGTATCCCAGGCTGCCCGAGTACTACTTCAGTATTTAGTGGAGTGTACCAATAGTATGTATCTGCTTAGAGGTTTGTAGGGATTGTGCACAGAATATTGTACGTATACTGGTTTTGGTGCTTAGGTCATTCTATAAGAACATCACTAGTAACTAGAATGATGACAGTGCTGCAAACAGAGTGCTCAGTTAACTCATAAGTGCTTAGGTATTGTCTCAATGCCTTAGTCATTCTGCAAGTGCACGGACAGTGACTGAGTTCCTAGAGCGCTAGTAGTTGACAGCAGGATACGTCTATAAGCACTTAGGTTTTATCAGAGTAATTAGATAAGGACATGGTTCTGTCAGGATGATTGTAGTATTGGACACACACTCACAGTGTGATTCCAGACAAGCATGTCTATTACCTGGACTTTTGCAGGACTGACTCAGTAGTCTACAAGGGGTTAAGGGACTGCATACATTGTGCACATTTGACTTACTACTGCTTACCTCAATGCATGAGTCATTCTGCAAGTGCATAGACAATGACTTGGTTCCTAGAGTGCTAGTAGTTGACAGCAGGATAAGTTTATAAGCGCCTATGTTTCAGCAGATTAATGCGATAAGGACATGCTTCTGTCATGATGATTGTAGGAGTGGACACAGACTCACAGTGTGATTCCAGACAAGCATGACTATTACCTGAAATTTTGCAGGACTGACTCAGTAGTCTGCAAGGGGTTAAGGGACTGCATACATTGTGCACATTTGACTGTACCACTGCTTGTCTGAATGCCTGAGTCATTCTGCAAGTGCATAGATAGTGACTGAGTTCCTAGAGTGCTAGTAGTTGACAGCAGGATAAGTTTATAAGCGCTTATGTTTCAGCAGAGTGATTAGATAAGGACATACTTTCGTCAGGATCATTGTAGGAGTGGACACAGACTCACAGTGTGATTCCAAACAAGCAGGACTATAACCTGGACTTTTGCAGGACTTACTCAGTAGTCTGCAAGGGGTTAAGGGACCGCATACATTGTGCACATTTGACTGTAACACTGCTTGTTTCAATGCCTGGGTCATTCTGCAAGTGCATAGACAGTGAACAGGTCCCTAGAGTGCTAGTAGTTGACAGCAGGATCAGTTTATAAGGACTTATGTTTCATCAGAGGGATTAGATAAGGACATGCTTCTGTCAGGAAGATTTTAGGAGTGTATAGAGCTGCTTTAGAGCCATAGAACAGGTTGGCAGAGCTGCTTTAGAGCCATAGAACAGGTTGGCAGAGCTGCTGTAAAGCCAGAGAAACCAGGTCAGTTTTCAGTTTTTTTCAGTTTCATTAGCTTTATTCGATTTAAAAGTATAAAATCATAAAAGCACATTGCAATATATATAATCAGCATTACATTTCATTTCATCTCATTTTACAACATGTAATATTATAGCATAAATCTTTAAAAGAAATCAGGTACCACATAGATTATTGCGGAGTATGTTAGGTCAAGTCTGGGTGTTAGTGCCCCTCACCCTGGTGCCATTTCGGCCCAACCAAAAGTTTCTCTCTTCTTTAAACTTGTATAGGGGAGAAATGCTTCTCTGGGATAAAAGTCAGATAGTCCCCAGGTATGTATAGGCCCATCTCCTATCTGTGGTTGCCAGGTCTGGAGGTATGGGACAACATTACTATTTCTAAACTTTATTAGCACCAGATCGCCAGGTCTCTTTTTTCGAAGCGGGCCCAGCCAACCCACCCTTCTAACGCCTAATATTCTACCGTCGATATCAGGAGGCAGGGGTCTATTCTTTGCTAACCAAAACAGTGTCTTGTTTGTTAGTTCTTGTTGACTTTCTGTTTTTCCATTGGTAAGTACTGGGACTCCAGAAAGGACGCACACAAACGGAGCAGCCTCCGGTGGTAGTTGTATGTGGTTAGTTTTTTGTGAAATATTCACTGGATTGGGGAGTGACCTTTTGGATGATATAGTTACTTTATTCAACCCAGTTTCAAGTGAACAACTATGTGGTATTATACGTTTTGCGGGCACATTCTGGATAGTTGGAATTAACGAATGTGAGACTGCTGGTCGGAGTTGGTTGATGTTACTTTGAGGAGTTGTTAAAGACTCTGCAGTATTGGTAAGAGACTGTGAGTGATTAGAGCCGACCATACTTTTTAGAAGTAGTGAGTTTGTCTTAGTTATTTCCTCAATTGCCACGATCCTCTCCCCAAGATTGTTCATTCTTTGTATCAGGGGATGTATCAAAGAGTTGATCATGGTTTGCATCTGAGCCAACAGGGTTGGTGAGGTAAGGGATACAGGGACTAACAGATTCGTGGGATCCTTACTTGTTTCCGGGGAAAGGGTAATAAGCAGTGGTGAGTTCAACGACAGTTTTTGCTGCTTTATACCAGAAAGATCCGAGAGGGACATTGTGGGGTTAGTGTTATCTATAGCCAGTGAAGAAATTGGCCTACCCAGGAGATTTCCATATGGTGAGGATAAAATGCAGGATTGGGGACTTGTAATGACTATAGGACGGGTAGAAGCACTAATTTGCTCAGGGGTGGTCTCAACAGCAGTATACTTGGTGTTGCATAAACTATTAAGTTCCTCTAACAATGATAGGCTTTGTGGAGCGGGAGTTGACTGTGAGGGGGAGGAGTCACTTATGAGACAGTCTATAGACAGTCGTCTTCGTTCTGTTCTTACTGTTTGTTGGACTGTAAGTGGTGTTGTTTTGGTGAAGTAGTGGACCAGGGTCCCCTTAGCCAGGTCACTTGACTGTGTGGAATTTTTTCGGCCCCCCTTGCGTGTCATGGTGTAAGTAGCAACAGGCACCACCCGGGACAAAGGATGTTTCCAAACGAGTTCTTTTACCTCCTTTTGGTGCACGGCCAAGGGGGGTGGCCCGGCCCGTCCTCCTCTGGCCTCTGATGGCCGCAGATGGCCCCGCCCTTGTCCCGGGCTTAGCCCGGCTGGTCCCGCGCGCGTCCCGCGAGGCGGGAGGGGCGGCTGCCTCTTATGCGCCTCCGGGCGCTGCTGGATGCTCCGTTGGTACGGCGCCCCCGGTGGCAGTCAGGGGACGCCGGGAATTGTAGTTTTTGCTCTCTCCCCGCAGCGACCGCGATGTCAGGAGCGGCGTCGGTGGGGGGGAGAGCGAGTGCAGCAGAGAGATAAGGAGCTGGACCCCCGCAGGTAAGTGCCCCCGGCAACAAGTGTCCCCCGCTCAGCAGCATGGGCGGCTGCCTCTTATGCGCCTCCGGGCGCTGCTGGATGCTCCGTCGGTACGGCGCCCCCGGTGGCAGTCAGGGGACGCCGGGAATTGTAGTTTTTGCTCTCTCCACGCAGCGACCGCGATGTCAGGAGCGGCGTCGGTGGGGGGGAGAGCGAGTGCAGCAGAGAGATAAGGAGCTGGACCCCCGCAGGTAAGTGCCCCCGGCAACAAGTGTCCCCCGCTCAGCAGCAGGGGCGGCTGCCTCTTATGCGCCTCCGGGCGCTGCTGGATGCTCCGTCGGTACGGCGCCCCCGGTGGCAGTCAGGGGACGCCGGGAATTGTAGTTTTTGCTCTCTCCCCGCAGCGACCGCGATGTCAGGAGCGGCGTCGGTGGGGGGGAGAGCGAGTGCAGCAGAGAGATAAGGAGCTGGACCCCCACAGGTAAGTGCCCCCGGCAACAAGGGTCCCCCGCTCAGCAGCAGGGGCGGCTGCCTCTTATGCGCCTCCGAGTCCGGGCGCTGCTGGATGCTCCGTCGGTACGGCGCCCCCGGTGGCAGTCAGGGGACGCCGGGAATTGTAGTTTTTGCTCTCTCCCCGCAGCGACCCCGATGTCAGGAGCGGCGTCGGTGGGGGGGAGAGCGAGTGCAGCAGAGAGATAAGGAGCTGGACCCCCGCAGGTAAGTGCCCCCGGCAACAAGTGTCCCCCGCTCAGCAGCAGGGGCGGCTGCCTCTTATGCGCCTCCGGGCGCTGCTGGATGCTCCGTCGGTACGGCGCCCCCGGTGGCAGTCAGGGGACGCCGGGAATTGTAGTTTTTGCTCTCTCCCCGCAGCGACCGCGATGTCAGGAGCGGCGTCGGTGGGGGGGAGAGCGAGTGCAGCAGAGAGATAAGAAGCTGGACCCCCGCAGGTAAGTGCCCCCGGCAACAAGTGTCCCCCAGGTCAGCAGAGCTGCTTTAGAACCAGAGAACAAGGTCAGCAGAGCCGTTGTAGAGCCCGAGAACAAGGTCAGCAGAGCTGCTCTAGAGCCTAAGAAGCAGGTCAGCAGAGCTGCTCTAGATCTAGAGACCCAGGTCAGCAGAGCTGCTCTAGAGCCAGTGACCCAGGTCAGTAGAGCTGCTCTCGAGGCTGAAAACCAGGTCAGCAGAGCTGCTGTAGAGCCAGAGAAACCAGGTCGTCAGCAGAGCTGTTTTAGAGGGAGAGAACCAGGTCAGCAGAACTGCTTTAGAACCAGAGAACCAGGTCAGCAGAGCTCTTTAGAGGGAGAGAACCAAGTCAGCAGAGCTGCTTTAGAGCGAGAGAACCAGGTCAGCAGAGCTTCTCTAGAGCCAGAGAACTAGTTCAGCAGAGCTGCTTTAGAGCCAGAGAACCGGGTCGGCAGAGCTGCTCTAGAGGCAGAGAACCAGGTCAGCAGAGCTGCTTTAGAGGGAGAGAACCAGGTCAGCAGAGCTGCTCTAGAGCCAGAGAAACCAGGTCAGCGGAGATGCTTTAGAGGGAGAGAACCAGGTCAGCAGAGCTGCTTTAGAGCCATAGAACCAGGTCAGCAGAGCTGCTTTAGAGCCAGAGAACAAGGTCAACAGAGCTGCTCTAGAGCCTAAGAACCAGGTCAGCAGAGCTGCTCTAGAGCCAGAGAACCAGGTCAGCAGAGCTGCTGTAGAGCCAGAGAAACCAGGTCCTTAGAGCTGCTTTAAAGCAAGAGAACCAGGTCAGCAGAGGTGCTTTAGCGCCAGAGAACCAGGTTAGCAGAGCTGTTGTAGAGCCAGAGAACCAGGTCAGCAGAGCTGCTATAGTGCCTAAGTACTAGGTCAGCAGAGCTGCTCTAGAGCCAGAGAACCAGGTCAGCAGAGCTGCTGGAGAACCAGAGAAACCAGGTCAGCAGAGCAGCTTTAGAGGGAGAGAACCAGGCTAGCAGAGCTGCTTTAGAGCCATGGAACCAGGTCAGCAGAGTTGTTCTAGAGCCATAGAACCAGGTCAGCAGAGCTGCTGTAGAGCCAGAGAAACCGGGTCAGTAGAGCTGCTTTAGAGGGAGAGAACCAGGTCAGCAGAGCTGCTCTAGAGGGAGAGAACCAGGTGAGCAGAGCTGCTCTAGAGCCAGAGAACCATGTCAGCAGAACTGCTTTAGAGCCAAAGAACCGGGTCAGCAGAGCTGCTTTAGAGCCAGAGAACCAGGTCAGCAGAGCTTTTGTAGAGCCAGAGACCAGATCAGCAGAACTGCTCTATAGCCTAAGAACTTGGTCAGCAGAGATGCTCTAGAGCCAGAGAACGAGATCTGCAGACCTGCTGTAGAGCCAGAGAAACCAGGTCAGCAGAGCTGCAGAGCTGCTTTAGAGCCAGAGAACCAGGTCAACAGAGCTGCTTTAGAGCCAGAGAACCAGGTCAGCAGAGCTGCTCTAGCTGACACTGACTGATTGACACTGACTGACTGACACTGACTGATTGACACTGACTGACACTGATTGACTGTCACTGACTGACTGACTCTAACTTACACTGATTGACTGACACTGACTGACTGACACTGACTGACACTGACTGACACTGATTGACACTGATACTGATTGACTGACACTGACTGACTGACACTGAATGACACTGACTGACTATTCTCTACTACTCACTCTCTACTACTCTCTCTCTACTACTCATGCTCTACTACTCTCTACTATTCACTCTCTACTAATCACTCTTTACTACTCACTCTCTACTTCTCTACTACTCTCTACTACTCACTTTCTACTACTACTCTCCACAACTATCTCTGTACAACTCACTCTCTACTACTCTCTCTCTACTACTCACTCTCTACTACTCACTCACTGCTACTCTCTACTACCCACTCTCTACTACTCACTCTCTACTACTCTCTACTACTACTATCTACTACTCACTCTACTACTCACTCTCTACTACTCTCTACTACTCACTCTACTACTCTCTACTACTCTATACCACTCACTCTCTACTACTCTACTACTCTGTTGTGTGGAGTTTTAGACTCCAATTGAATTTTCGCGATTCATGCCCTCATATAGGTACAATTCACGTTGCCCTTATATAGGCATAGATATCCAGCCCTTATTTAGGCATAGCCCATGCTACCCAAATACTGGCATGGCTACTTCCATCCATTCACCAAACAACACAATGATTTCTTAGAAAACCAGCTTAAGCCATTAGGTACTTCCCCTTGCATGAATATTAATTTCTCCAAGAACTCAGTTAGTTTTACAATGAACAACTATTCCCCAAGGGTTCATTCATGACGTTCATATGCCCGACTTTACGTCAAACATGGCATTCCTAAATACCTTCAAGGTATAAATATACCTTCACTTGCTATAGCAAGATACAGTGGTTCGGAGCAGTTCGAAGACCTACTTGCCCGACGCAGCTCGCTACAGCAAGTGCTGAAGGAAGCCGACTCTCTAGCTGACGCACTGATCAGGAAGCTGCCCTTCTCTGCCGAGAATCCAGCTCCAGTGTTTCCGGATCCCCTTGCGGGGTGTTGGGAAATCGAGTCCCGAGACAGAGATACCAGACCTCCTTCATTCTAAAGGTATGGAGCTGATAAGAACCTAGAGAAACCTTTGGTAGATTCTTGGCAAAAACAAAACGTATGCTAAACAATACTTACTTCTTTCCTCGTACTACACCTAGGTTAGGCATATTGGCATAGGCATATTTTAGAAGCACCAGTTGAGTATTTTAGTCTATGTTATTTATGTATGTATTTTTATATGGCTTAGAAACCATACAATGCTCTTACAGTATCATTTCATATTACTGTTTACGCTGTACGCATCATACTTTGCAGTCTGCATAACGATTGTAGCAGTTCAACCCTCTTGCATGAGAAAGAATACTGTTCAATAAACCTTTTATTGAAAACGGCCGTCTAACTATTTCTCTGAAAACTCTGTAGAAACGAAGCATGCACGATTGACTGAGTAAAATAGTTATCTGTTGTTTCCACGACTCTGAGAGATATATTCTTATTCTTGGGAAACAAAGTTGTGATGTTTATGCGGTTGTCAGAAACTAATCCCTACTTGTGTATTCGAGAAAGTTTCTAGTGACCTCTAAGCTAGCTGGCACTCACTATTAAGTTTAGTATATTTGATAGAGACCTACTGACCTAAGTACGTCAAATCTATAGGATAAAGTATTCCAATGTGCAAAGCCTATTGGGAATATAGGAGCTACACTACAACTCACTCTCTACTACTCTCTGCTACTCTTTCTCTCCGACTCACTCTACTACTCTCTACTACTCACTCTCTACTACTCTCTCTCTACTATTCACTCTCTACTACTCACTCTCTACTACTCACTCACCAGTACTCTCTACTACTCACTCTCCACTAGTCACTCTCTACTACTCTCTCTCTCTGCTACTCTCTACTACTCACTCTCTACTACTCTACCACTCTCTACTACTTTCTCTACTACTCACTCCCTACTACTCAATCTGTACTACTCACTCTCTACTTCTCTACTACTAACTCTCTACTACTCACTCTACTACTCTCTCTCTACTACTCACTCTCTACTACTCTCTACTACTCACTCTCTACCACTCTCTCTCTACTAATCACTCTTTACTACTCACTCTCTACTACTCTCTATTACCCACTCTCTACTACTCTCTCTCTACTACTTTCTACTACCCATTCTACTACTCACTCTACTACTCACTCTCTACTACTCACTCTCTACTACTCTCTACTACTCACTCTCTACTACTCTCTCTCTACTACTCTCTACTACTCACTCTACTATTCACTCTCTACCTGTTATTCACCCTCTACTACTCACTCTCTACTACTCTCTACTACTCTCTCTCTACTACTCACTCTCACTACTCTCTTTACTACTCTCTACTACTCACTCTATACTACTCTCTCTCTACTACTCACTCTCTACTACTTTCTACTACTCACTCTCTACTACTCGCTCTCTACTATTCTCTACTACTCACTCTCCACTACTCACTCTCTACTACTATCTCTACTACTCACTTTCTACTACTCTCCACTACTCACTCTCTACTACACATGCTCTATACTTCTACTACTTACTCTCTACTACTCTCTACTACTCACTCTCTACCACTCTCTCTCTACTACGCACTCACTACTACTCACTCTCTTCTACTCTCTACTACTCACTCTCTACTACTCTCTTTCTACTACTTTCTACCACTCACTCTCTACTACTCACTCTACTACTCAATCTCTACTACTCTCTACTACTCTCTCTACTACTCTCTACTACTCACTCTACTACTCACTTCTACTACTCACTCTCTGCTATTCACTCTCTACTACTCACTCTCTACTACTCTCTACTGCTCACTCTCTACTACTCACTCTCTACACTCTCTACTACTCACACTCTACTCTCTATTACTCACTCTCTACTCTCTACCTCTCTCTCTACTACTCTCTACCTCTCTACCTCTACACCTCTACCTCTACACCTCTAGCCTCTCTACCTCTCTCCACCTCTCTCTACATGCACACATATACACATATATATGCATATATATGCATTTATATATGTATGTATGTGTGTATATGTATATACATGCATATATAAACATATATAATCTGCGTATCTATATAAATACAAATATAAATGCATGCATACATATGCATATATGCATACATATGCATGTTCTGTACATGAAAGTTTGAAAAAAACGAATAAAAGCAAAGCTAAAAAGCCACCTAATTACAAACAGAATTGCTTTAACTTAAATGAGAGCGAGACCTATTGCATTTTCAATGCATGTTTACTTTGGTTCCATCAAGAGGGGATTCAGATGTGTCACACATTTGCCATAAATTCTGAATGTTAGTACTCTAGTTGCTCATTAGATCACTGTAGTAACGCTACTGCTCACCAGGGAAGTCTGCTGCTGGTATTCAAAGTGCATGTTTCTGTCTGCATGTCAGAATTTTTTAATGAAATAGAAGAGGATTTGAGAAGTCAAAATGTGCCCTGATTTTTCTTTCTGCAGCACTAATCATAATTTCTATAGCAAAATGAAGCCCCTCATTTTGTTCCTTTGCAAATTGAATGTTTTAAGTGTTACTACTTTATTCCAATCAAGATGGCTTCAGGTGTTCCATACTTTTGTCATAAGTAAGACTGTTAGCTCTCTAGTTTTTCTTTAGAACACTCTGGGACATTCTGTCATTGGGCTATATTTGGGATACATCTGGGTGATATTTGTGCTACATTTGGACTCTTTTGTCTCTGACGGCCATCTTGGGAGACTTATTTGTTATAAAGTTTCCTAATTGCCTCATTTACTAGAGTCTCCTCAGTAGGAAATACTTTCAGTGTTTTACACTCTAGTTTCTCATTAGATCACTGTAGTAAAGCTACTGCTCACCAGGGATGTCTGCTGCTGGTCTTAAAAGTTCATGTTTCATTCTGCATGCCAGAATTTTTTTTAATGAAATAGAAGAGGATTTGAGAAGTCACTCAAAATGAGCCCTAATTTGTCTTTCTGCAGCACTAATCATACTTTCTATGGCAGAATGAACCCCCTCATTTTGTTCCTTTTCAAATAAAATGTTTTAAGAGTTACCACTTTATTCAAATCAAGATGGCTTCAGGTATGCTATCCTTTTGTCATAAGTAAGGCCGTTAGCACTCTAGTTGTTCTTTAGAACACTCTGGGAAGCTGCAGTAGAACACAAAGAAATCAACTGACAGTCTCTGCCCTTGTTGGATGTACATGTTTTACTGAGAATGTCAGACTTCATTCTCACATAACTGAGAAAGATAATGTGGATTTACAGAAAATATGCTCTCAGTTTAGCTTATAGATCACCTTCCAAACCTCTGTGGGAAAAGCATGAGAAAATAGTTTTCTCCCAAACATTATTCATGATATCCCAGCAGAAGGCTTTTTCACATGGTAAAATCACCTTCAAACACACAACAATTCCTAAAACGAGTATGGTACCATCAACAAATGATTTATAATGTAACTAAAGTTTTAAAACCTTCTATTAACTGCAATGCTTTTTAATGAGGTGCTATCATGTATATTGGTCCCAAGATGGCTGCCAACACGTCTTGGATGAAGTGCTGACAGCCAATCAGATCTCATGATGAGATGTGATTGTTAGGCACCGCCCAGATATATATGCATTTCTTGCTATATCCTCTTGACTTAAATCTGTCACACATTATGTCTGTCGCAATCTGGTCAATTCAATACCTTTCGGCGAACTCTTGAGAGCCAGGAGGAATTGCACAAGGCAACCAGATTATGAGAAAGAGAGAGACATAATGTGTGACAGATTTAAGTCAAGAGGATATAGCAAGAAATGCATTAAAGAGGCAATACGTAAGGTGGATGAGAGAGATAACACTGAACCCCCGGAGAAAAACAAAGATGAAGAAAAAGACGGAGTGAGATTCATCACATGTCTATCACTCTCAAACCAAAAGAGTTAGAGGGGCACTGAATAAGTATTGGAGTACCCTTAAAACTGATAAGGATATCTCACTCAGCATTAGAGACCATCCCCAGATCACGTACAGGAAACCTATCTGCCTCAAAGACAAAGTTTGTCAAACATTGATTGTGAACAAAAAGAGATCTAACCCAGTTGTGGGATTCTATGTATGTGGAAGGTGCAAGGCGTGCAAATTTAGCCACAATACAAAGGAAGTTAAACTATCCGGAGTATGTGAGCCATTTAAAATCACTAAACATTTGAACTGTCACACAGATCATGTGGTGTACGCGCTAAAATGCCCGTGTAACAAATTTTATGTGGGCAGCACCATAAAACCTGTCAAGGATAGAATCTTGCAACATCTAAGAGCCATAAAAAATCAGGATAAACAGTACCCTATGGCTAGACACTTTATGTCCCATCACAGCAGCAACAACAGCCTCCTTTCTTATGTGGCACTAGACCAGGTTCCGATAAGAGAAAGAGGCGGTAATCGACTGCAGGAACTCAGACGTCTTGAGTCAAGATTTATAATTAAATACCAATTGCTGCAACCCCAGGGACATAACTGCGATGAGGGTTTAGGTGTGCATCTGGGCTGAATAAGTATGTGCAAAGTTCTGTTAAACTGCTTTCAATTCTTTTGGAATTTTAATATGAAGGTATGAAAGATGTGACATGTGTAAATTTACTTTAACACTATTCTGTTATTTTGCCACAGGTACCAAACAATGTGGGAGAGTTTGAAAAGGCACCAATCCAGATTATGTGTGACAGTATGTTTCATGATGCGAAAAGAAAGCTGGCAACTCACTGTGATTGATTGATCTCACGCAAGAGTCAAGATTCAAGTATGATTTAATGAACTTATAAGGAGCGCTTATGCCCACTGGGGCTGAATCCCATATTCACATATACTTAATGTGAAGCACAATCCGGTTTATTTAGCAAGAGCTTTAAACCCCTAAGGCCACTGTCAAGCAACTATACAGTGAGATAATAGCGATGCTGTGAATGAATTGGAGCGGTAGCTCAAGCGACAGCGCGAGCACACAGCAATAGACAGTGAATGCCTGACCGTGGGTTCACAGCTGCTATGTTGCCGCGGGCAAACAGAGAAATTATTATTTTTTAAATAACGGATGTTTAAACAGAACAAGAGTATTTAAACAGAGAACTAAAAACGTTATGATTGTTTTGCACTTCATGCTGTAAACGAAACCGAGAGTCCTACGGCAGGAGCGTATTGTGGGACTAACAGGCATCGGATGTAATGTTTTAAATGCTCCGTGACAAACTTCCGTCCAGCTAATACCATGAACTACAGTGATTGACAAAAGCATTTAAGAGGTGTATTATGATTCATGCATACTAGAGCACAGTATTCTAAAATAAGGCGCAGTGCATAGCTCCAGACATATGATTTGTTGGTAGTCTGTTGGCTATGTTTATCATGCAATTAAGTCATGTGATTTTCTTTAAAATGAATGGATGTAACAGACCAAAGTACTCGTGACAAAGGGAAGGCTGTTCCCGAAACGCGTCGAGTGGGATGTGAAATAAATCCAGTTTGAAATACATTTGTGGCTTGGACGTCGTTCTTTGAAACGTGGACGAAAGGTTGGAGTATTTTGGGACTGGCGATCCCGTCCAAAGCCCGCCGCTGCAAGGGGCCAACACAGCTTAGCGCCAAAAACTCGGTTGGAATATATATATATATATATATATATATATATATATATATATATATATATATATATATATATATATATATATATATATATATATATATATATATATATATATATATATATATATATATATATGTATATATATATATATATATATATATATATTCAATGAAAAAACCATAGGTTATAGACCATATATAGTTAGGGATTTGCATTTACAAAACCTTATTTTACTCGCATAAAACCATTGAAATTCCATATATAGTTAGTTGCGCTAACTATATATCGCGCACCCGCAATCCACTGCTGATGATGTCACATATTACATCATTCATGACATGGTCAGTGACATCACTGATGACATCACTGATGACATCTCAAATGACATCACTGATGACATCTCAAATTACATCACTGATGACATCTCAAATTACATCATTAATGACATCTCATTTGACATTACTGATCACATCACTGATGACATCATTCATGTGATAATACGATGAACCTCTTTAGACTCTAATATAACCTTAGATACACTCAGTGTAAACAGACACTCACAGACTGTCACTCATCCATGGAGTTACTCACACACCTAGTCAGTCATGCAAAGAATCAATCACACCTCCAATTCCTCAACTATACAGTTATACACACCTTACTTATTCAAACATATACTAACACATATTTACTCTCTTATACAATCCCTGATACAAGTTCACAATGATCAATACAGCCACTCACACATTCACTGGCTCTTATGCACAGTTATTTATATATGTCAACTCTCACATGTACTGTGTTTTAAATATGTACTTACTTTGACATGTAGCACTGAGATATCCATTCACTCACCAATACACTCATGCACACAGTCAACCGCCCATACAGCTGTTTCCACATGCACTTTTGAACCCATACATCTAGTGTATCAACTGCTCACACATCTATGCACAGAGTCATACACCTCCCAGCCACCCACACACTCACTCAGTCTCCCATACAAATACTTGGGCAACCAATCAATAATCCATATAGTTACTCATATAGCTACTGATCAACACATGCAGCAGTTTACAGAACAACAGACATAATGATGCACAAATTAAGACAGTTTAGTCACTAACCCATGCACTCAGTGAGACACATTTAATCACTCACTCATACAGTCAGTCATGCACCTACTAAATCCTTCATCCAGACACTTATACATCCACTCATTCTTCAATATGTAAGACATATTTTAACTTCACAGAAACATACAGTCACTGGATGTTGTCATCAGTGATGTCATCAGTGATGTCACTGACCATGTCATGAATGATGTAATATGTGACATCATCAGCAGTGGATTGCGGGTGCGCGATATATAGTTAGCGCAACTAACTATATATGGAATTTCAATGGTTTTATGCGAGTAAAATAAGGTTTTGTAAATGCAAATCCCTAACTATATATGGTCTATAACCTATGGTTTTTTCATTGAATTTCAATGGTTTTTTAAATGCAAATTTCTAACTATATATGGTCTATAACCTATGGTTTTTTCTGTGAATTTCATTGGTTTTTTAAAAGCTAACATCTGTAGCTGTAAAATGTATTCTTCTTTAAATCCCAAAATATATTTAGATGTTTATTGATAATTTTTTTTTTAATATTTTTTTTCTTCGCTTCTAGTTCGCGAACCGGGAAGCTTTCCGTTAGCTCATCTTGATGCCGCGATCTAGTCCGCGAACCGGTCAACGTTACGTTAGCGGAACTGTGACGCGTCGCGGAAGCGCGACGTATCACGTTATCTAAATTTGCCAAGCGCAAGTGGGAGCGTATTTACAAGACACTTGCCCCAAGAGGAACACTTTCCATTTAAAAAGGGAAAAATAACATCGCAGAAAAGTCAGCAATATTCATGCACTTTCCAGCAAATGCTCTTAGCCATGTTATCCACTTCCTATTAAATAACATGGCTAAGAACTGCTCAGGGCCCCATGAGGAACGCTTTCCATTTAAAAAGGGAAAAATAACATCAAAGACACTAAAATGCCTTCTAAATATGACCCCAAACAACCTATGAAGCTCTAACAGTACATATCCTGAAATGTAATTGATTTCAAAATTCGTTTTTAAACACAGCATATAAATCAATTGTATACCTGCATTCATGGAGAAATGACTAAAAATGTCCTTGAGACACATGAAAGTGTTTTCTGGAATGCCCTAGCACCATTTTTGGGACACTATTAACATGGCTACGTAACTCCCATAATCAAAATCTAAATTTGCCAAGCGCAAGTGGGAGCGTATTTACAAGACACTTGCCCCAAGAGGAACACTTTCCATTTAAAAAGGGAAAAATAACATCGCAGAAAAGTCAGCAATATTCATGCACTTTCCAGCAAATGCTCTTAGCCATGTTATCCACTTCCTATTAAATAACATGGCTAAGAACTGCTCAGGGCCCCATGAGGAACGCTTTCCATTTAAAAAGGGAAAAATAACATCAAAGACACTAAAATGCCTTCTAAATATGACCCCAAACAACCTATGAAGCTCTAACAGTACATATCCTGAAATGTAATTGATTTCAAAATTCGTTTTTAAACACAGCATATAAATCAATTGTATACCTGCATTCATGAAGAAATGACTAAAAATGTCCTTGAGACACATGAAAGTGTTTTCTGCAATTCCCTAGCACCATTTTTGGGACACTATTAACATGGCTAGGTAACTCCCATAATCAAAATCTAAATTTGCCAAGCACAAGTGGGAGCGTATTTACAAGACACTTGCCCCATGAGGAACACTTTACATTTTAAAAGGAAAACATAACATCTTAGACACTCAAATACCTTATAAATATGGCTCAAAACAACCTATGAAGCTCTAGCAGTACATATCCAGAAATGAAATTGATTTCTTAAATCGTTTTTAAAAGCAACATCTCTGTTTCAGCTTACATAACAGACCATAAAATGGGCTCCATGTACCACAATAACTTGTGTTACTGCATGCCAGAATGTTACACCAAATATGCAATTACAATTTCTCTATGAAACTAATTCTATTAGTATATCACTAGAGACAAAACCACATTTTAAAAACACAGCTTTCTTCATCATTTTCTCCTTAAATCATACTATTCTCTATCTAAATTAAATAAATCTTTTCTCACCTTAGCAAATATTTTTTGAGTTTTGAAAACAGTCTAAGAAATACACCAAATTGTCTTCAGCAGAAGAAAAAGGATGCACTCCAAAGGCTGCAGCTATTGAAAGCACAGAAATACAGATATTCTTTTCACATATCTCTCATATTAGCCAATCATACCTCTTCCCTCACTTTTTTCAAATCAAAACCCTTCCCCCCTCTGCCCTGTCTGCCTTGTTTCCATAGCAACCACCTCCTGGAAGACCTCTCATGTTTGCAAATTCACACAACAATGTTTCAATTGAACTCTGAACTCTCAGTGCACCTGCGTATCCAGTGCAATCTTTCATTAAATGTTTCTTCCTTGACCATTCAAATTACATCTTTCAAAGAACACATCCATGCACCCTAACTTTCTGTTTTCAGAAATGGAAATGCACCAATCACTGCTAATGAATCATTAGCATTGTAAATCCACAGTTTTTTTTCTTTAGAAACTCCTACTGTTTCAACTGCCCTTTCATTACCACACTTCATCTGACTGCAGAACAACCTTCTCCCACCATGTTTAAGGTCTGGATTGTTGGACATAGTTACATCCACTGGGCTCAAAGGTATGCTGAGAGCAGAAATTTACCTAACCTCAATTTACAAGATGTGGAAATTAAGTGGTTGGGCCAAAGAGGATTAAAATGTCACCAATTGATACCATTGGTGAAAACCTTTATGCATTTGCCAAAACCTGGCCTGTTAATAGTGCACTGTGGAGGTAATGATTTGGGCACTTTGACAGGGGTAGGTCTGGAAATGCTTTTAAAGGACACCTTTGAGCAATTAATGGCACTTTTTCCTCAAACTGCCTTGGTATATTCCAATATATGCCAAAGACAGAAATGGAGGTGGTCCAACCAATTTTGTCCACAAATTGAGAAAGCGAGGAAGCATGTAAACAAATCTGTTTCAGCTTACATGAGAGACCATGGAATGGGCTCTCTGTACAACAATAACTTGCGTTACTACATGCAAGATATCTACAGAGGAGATGGAGTTCACTTCTCAGATGAGGGCAACAGAATTTTCATTCTGAATTTAAGACTGTGCATTGGTACCTACTTATAAGTACCTAAATGTACCATAAACCCAAAAGCTCTTCTCAGAGCTACCCTACATCTGATCACTCACAATTATTATTTTTCTCTAACTTTTTTCACTAATTTTCCACAAAATTCGCTCCCCGGAGCGCTACCCGGTTCGCTAACCGAAAGCTAACCTCGCGGAATTTTTTAAAAAAAAGGTTTTTTTTCCGCACATATAAGCCTCCTCAGCCACGCTCAGAAAACCTAGGGGGTCAAGATAAGTCTACCATGACCCCTTCTACCCATTCTAAACATTATTTGCCCTCCATCTTGTATCTTAATGCGACCGAAACACAAAATGGTGGACTCCCGTGACGCTTAAGGTTCGCTAACCGGGCCGCTTCCCGGAAAGCGGTCCTAAAAAAAGGCGGGAAAGTAATTTACAGAAAAACGACTAGAGACACTCTCACCAAATATAGATTAGCTCATACTACATAACAATCCCTTCCATTCTCACAAATTTCATTGAAATTCCATTTAGCCATTTAGCCTGTAGACCTCTCCAAATACCGTGAGGTAAATTACTTCACAAAACACATCTGAATTGTTGGAATTGACAACCAATGAAAATGTTACTTTCATTTTCTACTTTTATTACCTGACATTTGATTGGTTATATACCTGTATATATATAAAGGGAGAGAAGGAAACACAGCCATTTTGACTACTACTTGTTGTTGTATATATCATTTAGAATATCACTAATAACATCAACTTGTTTCTAAAGGTAAGTTGTTATTTTTAAAACTGAAGTATATTGTGCACTATAAGTAAATATGGTAAACTTTTTCAGATAGTTATATACTATCCCTCTGTAAGAGTTAGACATTGAGAAAGGCTTCTTTATTATAATTATGGACTGATTTAGGTTTCTGTGGTATAATTATGAATTTACTTAGGCTTCTTCACAGGCACTTTTTAATAGTACTACTTCACGCCTGAAACCATACAGTGCCCATAGATTACTTCTCTGTTATAAACTCACAAGTGCCTGTCTGAACTTAAACCCAACAGTGCCCTATCTCTACTGATATATTTATTTTTTATGCAAATTACAGCAATAAAATGGAAGGTGAGCAGAATGTTTCCTTCGAAATTGTTCTGGAGACCAACACAGAAAAAGTTATTGCGGACAATGATGACTCAGATTTCATGGATGAATCACGGGACCATGAATTAGTTCAATGTGTAGAATCAGTGGATCATTTACTTCATTATGATGACGGTCAAATGTTTGAACTTATGTTCACTGAACAAGAACACATATCAGACAGTGAAATGCTAGACGTTGTATTAAATTTCGAAAAACAATCCGAAAAATAAAATTGTATGTAATATTAAAAAATTGTTTGAGTCTTTAATCATTTTTATATGTAATTCATAAACTAGTTAAATGTTAGAAATGTTATTAAATTTTGAAACACAATCACAACAATAAAAAATTGCTTAAAAAATAAAAAAATTAAAAAATAATCAACAAAACCAACAAATAATTAACATACAGTATTAGAAAAGTCTTTCATTCTTTTATCCATAAAGTTCGCTGCCCAGAACGCTTTCCGGTTCGCGAACTTGGCGCTTACCACGCAAAAAAAAAATTTTTTTTTTTTTTTTTGGACCCTCCTAGGCCCTTTTAAAACCTCCACATAAAACCTAGGGGGTCAACGAGGATCTACTATGCCCCCTTATGGTAATTTCCCCCTTTGTTTTGGCCTCCTCTTGTCTCTCGATCCTACCGAGAGACAAGATGGCGGCCGCTCCGGACTGTTTAGAATGTTGACAGACACCGGAGGGCCAATCAGCTTCGCATCGCAAAGTTCCGATACGCGAAAGGTTCGCTAACCGGATCGCTGCCCGGAGCGCTGTTACAGATATATATCTTGATTTAAACGTTAATTTCTCAAAATCCACTGAAGCACATATATTGAGACCTAGCAAAGGCACATCGGGCTAACAGTCCCTACAATTTTGCCAAGTTTCGTGAAAATCCATTCAGCCGTTCGGGCTAAAAGTGAGTCCAACCGCCCTATGGAAAACTCAATGCAAAAAACGCGTTTTGGGACCCCCCTTTTTTCTCAGCCCCCCCTTGACGAAACCCCACCAAATTTTCAGGGGCTGCTCAGAAACAAAATGTGCCATTTTCCTGAAAATTTCAGCCAATTCCGTCCACAAACGCAAAAGTTATTAGGCATAGAATTTTCAGAAATCCCATTGGGAAAAAATCCTAACTATATATACCTACTGGCGACCGCCAGTAGGTAATATATATTTATATATATATATATATATTAGCAGCCCATCCCGACGTTGTCCTGGTATGAATTGCTGCCTTTGTTTAGATAGCATTTCTTATCTGTGACAGGCCTGTGAAACTCTCCGATTCAAAGTGCACTGCTGATGCACTTAAGAGTGCGCGTTGAGTAGTGTGTGAACTCGAGTATCCCTACATTATTTTCCTTGCACTATTATATACCGCGAACTCGACAACATGGCATGAGCACAATTTACATTACAGAAGAACACATTCATTTGTGGTAGGCACGGGGAGACAAAGCGATTTGCCTGGAATCACAGGATGTTGAGCTGATGCCGAGATTCGAACGTAGCTCCCCAGCTCTAAAGTTCACAATTCTAGAACTTGTAGCGGGAGGTGTGTCTAAAAGTGTATGTTGGTGCTGGCCATCAATGACAGAGACCTGTGCATTTTTCAAATGGGTGGTGAAAAAATATGAGTTTGTTGTTGGAGATGTGGGCTGCCTTGCCACCAATGTACTTACCGGGGGAGGGTAAACACCCATTATTCCGCAACTTTCTTTCCGCATACCATCACCCTGCATACTTTCATTACGAAAGTACCATGACTCCGCAATGCCATTATAACACATGGCATTACATTTTATATGCTTTTACCATGCATACATTTACAACAAAATGCATGAATGGTAAAAGCATGTTTTTTGTTAATGTTTTGATAAGGTAAGTATTGGTATAGGGGTATATGTTTTGGGATACTGAGGTATATGTTTTGGGGTGTTTGGGTATTTTAAGGGTTCAGATATAGTTTTGGGTTATGGGGTACAGGGGTAGTTTTAGGGTTTAGGGATAGGTATGGGTTTTGGGGTACAGAGGTATTTTTAGGGTTCAGGGCTAGGTTTGGGTTTTGGGGTACAGGAGTATTTTTAGGGTTCAGGGGTAGGTTTGGGGTTTGGGGTACAGGGGTATTTTAAGGGTTCAGGGCTAGGTTTGGGTTTTGGGGTACAGGGGTATTTTTAGGGTTCAGGGCTAGGTTTGGGTTTTGGGGTACAGGGGTATTTTAGGGTTCAGGGGTAGGTTTGGGTTTTGGGATACAGGGTTTTTTAGGGTTCAGTGCTAGGTTTGGATTTTGGGGTACAGGGGTATTTTTAGGGTTCAGGGGTAGGTTTGGGTTTTGGGGTACAGGGGTATTTTTAGGGTTCAGGGCTAGGTTTGGGTTTTGGGGTACAGGGCTATTTTAGGGCTATGGGGTAGGTTTGGGTTTTGGGGTACAGGGCTATTTTAGGGCTATGGGGTAGGTTTGGGTTTTGGGGTACAGTGGTATTTTTAGGGTTCAGTCTAGGTTTGGGTTTTGGGGTATAGTGGTATTTTTAGGGTTCAGGGGTAGGTTTGGGCTTTGGGGTACAGGGGTATTTTAAGGGTTCATGGCTAGGTTTGGGTTTTGGGGTACATGGGTATTTTAGGGTTCAGGGGTAGGTTTGGGTTTTGGGATACAGGGTATTTTTAGGGTTCAGGGGTAGGTTTGGATTTTGGGGTACAGGGGTATTTATAGGTTTCAGGGCTAGGTTGGGGTTTTGGGGTACAGGGTTTTTTTTAGGGTTTAGGGATAGGTTTGGGTTTTGGGGTACAGGGTATATTTATAGGGTTAAGATGGGTTAGTGTTTAAGGGTGTTGGGGTAATTTAAGGAGTAAGCGTGGGTTATGATTATGGGGTGCAGGGGTATTTAAAGGGAGCAGGGTGGGATTATCACACGATATGAGACATGGCATGAAGGGCGGAACGTACCACACGCCCCCAGCATTTGTCACGCCCCCAGCACACACCCACAGCACAACGCAGACATGCCCACAAGGGACTACTTAGCCGGCACGGTTCTTTTACCATTTAAATGTATATGGTGGACGTCTGCATAGCCTATGTCCTTCTGCTGCAACTGCCCTTTCCAATGCTGTATTGGGTGTTGTGATTGGGGCTGTGGTTCCTGAGATTACCCACCTCAAAGGTTTGGGCTCTCTCTTTATTATATTAGTATGGATATATATATATGGCGGAGAAGTTCCCTCGAAAGAAGAACACAGAGGCCAAGGGGAGTTCGGGGCAAAACAGCTCGCTTTAATCACAGGTTCCCAGTGGCGGCGAATGCATTTCAGCTCATCAGCCTTCTTCAGCGCCCAATCACTGTGGCATGTCCTTCCCCAAATGACTCCTTCCTGCGTGAAATACCTCCCAGCACCTGGATCTCCTCCCCCTGAAATAATTGACACACCCTTGGTAGTTCGTAAAAAATGAAGAACAGCAAGTCCCAGAATGCACTGTAGCGGTCAGTCCGGGGAGGTGGCGTGGGGGAGTGAGTCAAACAGTGGGTTTGTGCTGGCTAGCAGGTAGGCGGTGGTCGGAGCGCAGCCATTGAACAGGAGAAAGTCCACGGCCGTTTCCCT